>NW_027211700.1:4050000-8850000 GCF_022749685.1 Semicossyphus pulcher
AATTAATATGAATAAAAAAACATGATGTTTTAAAAGGGCAGGTCCTCGTGTTTCGATGTTCCCTCTGTGGATAAACACGTGACCCTTCAGAGCTTCTCTGACGCAGAGTTGCTTGATAATGTAAATTAACCTTCTTCCTGCCTAACTGGTTGTTTTCAGTATAATTAAGTGTAATTCTTGGACCTTAAAATCCCTTAAACCACGAACAGAATGCTCTAATAAATTCCCTAATTCTTCTAAGAGTCAAAGCTTCTCGTAAAATCACAGCTGACCTTCAGAGATCCTCTGCTTTCGTGGAACGTCCTCTCTGCGCTCTCTCATTAGAAACACTGCTTGAAAAAAAACATGCTTGTAAAACGCAGTGAGCTTCAGCGCTCGTATACGTCAGCCGTCAGCTTTGAAGAGGAGTCCACTGAGAGGACACTTGAACCGGTCAGTCCATTTACAGGGACTAACAGCTTTACATAGACTGAAACCAGATGTGTGTTTGTGTGTGCTACCTGTGCCCCGAGGTGTGTGTGTGTGTGTGTGGTCCTGGTTTGATCACAAACGTTCAGAGAAGACAAACAGTGAACAGATTCAATCAGCACTTAATCTGTCAGGGAGGCACCGAGGGCAACAAGGAGAGAGAAGAGGAGAAACCTTAAACCTGCTCTCTGTCTGACGGCCAGCAGGGGGCGACGCCACTGGTTGCAAAAAGAAGCTAACTGTATGAAACCAGAGGGAAAGTGAGTCTACTTCTCAGTTTGTTTATAGGCTAGAGAATTAATTCATTAAACTTAGGAATAAAGTTTATTTACATAAACATAAAAGTCCAATTAATCTGGTTTAAAGTTAAAATTTAAGCAACCAGGATCTAAACACAGTGACCTGACCTTAATGCTACTGTGAGGAACTGTCACTTTGTGTGTATTTTGGCGCCCCCTGTGGACAGAGCGGGTGGACGATCATTCCCTATGTATGCACGTGGCAGCGGAAACAGGCATTATAAATAAGTATAGATATAATGAATCCTGTCGCTGATGGTCTCATGTTTGGAGCCCATACAGAGACATCAGTATTATTTACTGTCTGTTTCATAACCAATTAGAAACTCCTCACAGGAGCTTCAAACTGAAAGAAAGTTTTTTACTGTAAATGTTTTAATGTCCGCCTGTCTCGCTGACGGACAGTAAGAAAATGTTCAGTAGCTAAGATAATATATTATCAGTGATGGAAAACCAAGACGGGAAATTTGGTTGGCAACGACGACCAAAACTATCCATCCATTATCTATACCGCTTACCCTGTTCAGGGTCACTGGGGGGCTGGAGCTGTCATTGGGCGAGAGGCGGGGTTACACCCTGGCCTGATCGCCAGCCAATCACAGGGCTGACACGTAGTCTGTGTCCCAATCCACGGGCTGCAGCCTTCGAAGGAGGCGGTCCACGGAGGAAGCTCCATTCATAGCCTGCGTAGACCGTTAAAGCAGAACTGAAATGAGACGGTCTTGGCCGCCCTTGCGTCACCAAACGCTGCTCCTGTTGCCTAGCAACAGATAGCTAGCAGGCTAATTAGCTGGCAAAACTAACCTCAAGTAAATTAACATGTTATTTTAAAGATAATTTGTTTCAAGGGCCCTTTCGTTTTCTTAAACATGTGTAAGACCAGCTATTCGATTGAGCTGAACCAAAAGCTTTTACATTTTAAAGTGTATTCCTCGGCCGCGTAAAAGTCCACCATTTCATTTGAATTGGAGCGCAATGCATCTTGGGATACGTTGGGCCGTGAAGGATGCACCCAATGGATCCTTCGCGGCCCGGGAAACGGAGGACACATTTGTCGGAAGGAGCCTTCAAATCGGAACAGCCTTACGATGCGCTTCTGTGACGCAATCAGTGGCAAATACAGCCTTCGAAGGCTGCAGCCCCTGGATTGGAACACAGCTAGAGAGACAGACAACCTTTCACACTCTCTTTGGACTGTGGGAGGAAAAGAGTACCCGGAGGGAGCCCTTGCATGCACCGGGAGAACATGCAAACCCCCTAGACGTCCGAACTGGGATTCAAACAAGGAACCTTCTAGCTGTGAGGCGACAGCGCTAACCGCTGCAACACCGTGCAGGCCAGATATCCAAACCACTTCTATTTACTCAACGTTGTGTATCCGTCATCAGTTCCCTCAGCTTTGCAGGATAACACACGTTCTGTTCCATTGTCTCTCTCTGCCAGTTCCCTTATTTATTTCCTGTTTTCGTTGGAACATCTTTTCCTGCACAACAACTAAAACCCCCTAAATATGACACAATATTCAGCTTTTGCCACAGAGAAAGTGTTTGTCCAAAAAGCTTACATTGCAAATGTTCCCTGGCTAAAGACAAACATATTTCTATCATCTTTTTCAACATGCAAGAGACCAAAATGATAAAGAGAAGCTTCTACAGGTCCGGCTCGGTTCTGACATTTTAACAAAGGTTTACGGTTTAAATGTAAAGGTCAGCATGTTTCCGATCAGGCTGAAACAGACCGGCTCTTTATGTGACAGATGATGATCCCTGACGAACACCTGAACAACCAGTTGTGTTCCTACATGTTTCATCAGTTCTGTATAATTACAGCGACTTTATCCAGTTACAGATTTGGAGGACGGTTAGGAGGAGGCAAGCCGGGGCCGGTGCTGGAGGTCGGCTGACTTCGCTGTAGATATACTGAAGCGAACGCGCTCTGATCCCTGGATGTTGTGACTGTAGAACAATTAGCTCCGCTTGTTTCAGGAAGCGTCAGATGATTTAATGCAGCTCTGAGTGCAGACTTCTTGATCCTGTGCCTCCAGCTGTTCTGTTACAGACACACAACAGACAAAGAAAGAACATGTCTGAGTGTGCTCAGTGGATAGAGCCAACATATTTTTATGGTTTCGTTAAGACATTTTTATTAGACCAGGGACTCAGTATCTCTCTGGATAAATGCTGTCTTCAAAGGTCCTTTCCTGACCCATTCCTCTCAGTCTTAGCCCTCTGCTGCGATGGGTGGCTGTGATCCCCAGAGATCTTTATTGCCCTTTTCCTGCACGTGGTAAATGTCCTGCAGCTTTGTGAGGGTGGTTCTGATGGTTCGCTTGGTCGAGTGGACAACCCTCTTAAGGGCCAAGCAGTCCTGTTTGGTGCTGTTCCCCATCCAGGTAATAATGCTCCCAGACATAATGCTCTCTCTAGTGCAGGTGTAAACGTTTTTCAGCACTCTGAGGGGGAGCTTAAAGTCTCTGAGGCGTCTAAGATGGTGCAGCCATTGACAAGCTTTTTTCAATATGATGTTTATGTGGCGGGTGCAGGTGAGTGATGTGAACTCCGAGGTGAAGCCCCCGTGTCCAGGGATGATACCTCGGACACTACACAGCGCTGTGTAACCACGTTAGAGGATTCCCTCTCTCTGATCAACAGGCTGTGCTGCAGACTTTCTTTCATGAGCCCAAAATTAACTAGAGCAGGTGGCCAAGACCACAGGGAGCAAACAGGCAACTATCTACTGAGTAAGTAGACCTAACATCTCTAATGTTGTTGGACAGCTGGAGTAACAATCTGAGCCTGTCAGTGGCAAAAACAAGCACTTTGATCGGGCCCAGTCCGTACCGCGGCTACAGCGGGAGCTATGAGGTATGAGGTTGTTCTCCTGGCACCAGTGCTGCAGGTGGGTGATCTCCGACCGGTAGGCCTTCTCATCATCGTTAGAGATCAGGCCCTCCACGGCTGTGTCATCGGCAAACTTTACAATGGTGTTAGAGTCTAAAGTGGCAACGCAGTCGTGTGTGTATAGAGAGTACAGCAGAGGACCCAGGACAGCAGATATAGCAAATTTGGCATTAATAATGAATCACTGAAACCTGCATCCACGCAATAAACTGTAGAATTAATCTAAATGTAAACGTCATATAGGAGCAGGGATGGTCCCGTCTGCACGTGCAGCTCAGTAGACCTTGCAACCAAACCACCGGCCCAACACACACCGCAGCACACTGAAGAGCGAGTGGAACATTTCTGCTGGTCTCTTGTCTGAGCTTTAATCTGCCTGCGGCTTCAATCTCTCTCTTTTTTCCCTCCTTCCTTGTCACCACAAGTTTTCACCACAGTTTTACCTCCTTCCTCGCTGTTAGCTCCTCTGTTTCTGCCTCTCAGTCCTGTGATCTTTGAATAATAAACACCTCCAAAGAAGCTCTGCCCGTCTGGCTCTCCTCTCCTGAGCTGCTGTGACAGATCTGGAATAACAGCAGGCGGATTTCCAACACAAAGGGTGTTTGGAAAAGCAAAGCAGCTAATTTGCCATCACTGCTCTCGCTGACAGACCTTGACTCATGCGGTTTATATTCAAACTCAACTCTGTGCCCCGACAGAGTCTCTTTTTTAGGTCAAGGAGTAACAGAAAGCTCGGAGGCGATGAGCTCATGCGTGCGGCTTCTGGCCTGGCTGACAGCAGCTCTGGACCCGCTGCGTTTTCATGTTGAAAAGTTGCATAAGAGAGAAGGAGTGAAATATGATTTATACGGCTCACCGCAAACCAACATTTAAGTCTGATCGTAAAACGAGGATGTCTCAGCGCAGAGCTATGCAGCAAACGTCATGAAAACATTGGACGTGAAAAGCGGGATCAGTGTGTGCGCGCATTTGTTTGGTGCTATCACGGACAGATAATAAAACGTATGAAGGGAAACTGTCGTGATAAGCTCTGGCAACTTACGTGGAAACAAAACAGGATGTGATTGAAAATTAATCCGACTATTTTTAACTTTTATTTCTCCCTCTGTTTGTGTTTACATGGAGACTGAAGGGGATAAACTGTAATTGATAGTGGAGCTCGGAGAGGGTTTTAAATGTCTTCATTGTGTGCCATTCCTTTGAGATGGTTGCTTCCAGCTGAGGTTGTTAACTCCCCTCACACACACACACACACCGTTCAAGGGCACATAGTGTAAACAGTCTCGGGGTAGGACTGGGTTTCACAGTGTCATGGATAGTTCAAGAAGCTGGCGTCCACTGAGGGGAAAAGTCCGATGATGCAGAGGATCCATGGCCCCCGCGCTCGGCTTCATACAGGTGCTGTTTGTTGGTGTCAACGTGGTCCTCATGCTGGTCGGGGAAAGCTGAACTCTGAGCTGCCCCCGTGGTGCCAGATGGCTCCAAACGTGGCTCTCACACTCTCAGATTCTGACATCAGATCTTTTTGATGTTGAGTGGAAATGAAAAACATTCGTATGTGCGTCAGAAAAGAGCGGGTGGAAAACGAAATCAGACACAAGAGTTGAAAGATCGTGAAAACAGAACTGAGGGAATCTGATGTAGGTGAATCTGTAGACACACGGACGCACTGCGATGTCTCTTGGTGTCTCTGAGTTATTCAGTAGTTTCCATAGCAGCTCTTTCAGCTCGGTGATAACAGATCAGTTTCCTGTCCAGGTGAAAAACGTTATCTTAATCCTCTTCTTATTATGGACAAAAAGCGAGCATACGTATGACACAGAGATATCTACAGGATACATTTTCCAAGACTTTTATGGAAACCCGCCCGACGTTTAACCTGCGTAATCCAACATTTCTGTGATTCAGTGTTCAGAGGGGCTTCGTCAGCAGGGAGACGAGGCTGAAAGATGGTCTTCTCTTTTCCGAGCGGCCTCCCACCGCACGCTGCACACTGTAATTTAACAGCAGACGTCCAAAGGCTTCATGAAAGGAATCCATCGCTGATTTCATGTGGAGGTGGTGTTCAGGAAGGATCCATACGGAGAGAAGAGAGAGGAAAACGCACAACCACACTGCAGGCCGTGCTGACACTATGGGCTTTTAATTTGTAATGAGGAGGCCAGATGTATGCGTTTATGTATACGTGTGTGTGTGTGTGTGTGTGTGTGTGTGTGTGTGTGTGTGTGTGTGTGCGTGTGTGTGTGTGTCTGCAGGGGAAAGGTCAGCAGGACAGATTCCCAGATAGTAAAACAGTAAGAAGGGACGTTCACGGAAGTATAAGCGTTATGTTCTCTCCCTGTGTGTCGGCGTGTGTCTTTGTTTCACACTCACACAGACACACACACACACACACACACACACACACACACACATACGCTGATTTATTGGCTCTCCAGGGCCCTGATAAAACTCATCCTGAATGAGCTCATTTGTACAGCTGAAGGAAGGAACAGACAGACACTGACTGTGTGTGTGTGTGTGTGTGTGTGTGTGTGTGTGAATTACACAACTAAAGTCATGACACGGATTCAAACTGTTTCTGCTACTGACATGTTTGTCTCATTTCTTTTGACCTTTTTGGCAGCCCTACACACGGGTCTGTATGTGAGTGAGTGAGTGATTTGCGGCATCGCAATGGAGGATCATGGAGCACGTTGGACCTCCACTGACGCGACCCCCTCTCTATACGGCTCTGGGTACTTTGTTCGGGGAGTAGGCGGGGCTGCTCCTCCGCTGCTCGTCCGCTGTCCTCACCTATGTCCGCAGCGCAGCCTCATAAGGACACAAAAGCGCACACTGTTTCCAACCTAAACTACGGAAAAAGATTGTAGCGTAACATTGTAAAGCCCGGCACTCACTAAAAGTTGTTTGAAATCTTAACAGATGTGTAAAACGTGAGAGAGCCCACACATGACGACAGATAATGACAGATTGAACAGTTTTGCTCCTGTAGTGTGGAGAGCAACGATATGACCCAAACAGCACACCACACCAACAACCAGAGTCCGACTCTCACAGCTAGAAATCTCACTACATCTCTCGCGGCCAAACGAGAGTTTAGAGTAAACAAACATGGCCGACGACGGGCAGGAAGAATTGTTGATGATAGTTTTTTAATGAAAATTCACAAAGAAAAAAGAACAAACTGTGGATGAAGTGGTGGAGACGGTGTGAACACGGGTTGCACATGTTACTTTATGCTGCTCTTGTCGCCATGGCTGCGGTTGTTGTGCTCTCTCCTTCACTCAGCTTGCTTCCTGATTGGCTGATCGTTTGGTTCCATGTGAGGATCCACAGAGTGCGTGCCCGGCTGTCCTCGGGGTTCCCCCCAACAACAGGATATCACATCGCAAACATTGAACATGTTTAATGTTTAGAATTTGAAATCGGTGCGGCCACGACGTTCTTCCGAGCAGATCGGGGAGAGTAAAACATCGCTCACATCACAGGAACGTGGAGAGATCATCTTTATACTGTATGTGTTCATCACAAGCACGAACTATCTCGAACATTCCCGTATGAAAACCAGCCTTTGTCCTTTCCCATGTTCTTCGATTTGTGTGTGACTTCTTGTGTTTCCGTGACGCCGTTTAGCTTTGACGTCAGAGTCAACAGACCTCCTCGTGTGTTTCACAGATTAGACATCCCTCTGCTGCCGGCTGGAGCTAATCATGTTGTCTTTCCAAACGTTAAGCTTTGAGGAAAAAACGGCTCGATGTGATGGATGTTCTCTGAAAGCCTCACTAATTTGCTGTGTTCGTGTGTGTGTGAGTGAGAGTGTTTGTTTGGCTGCGGGGCCTGGACGAGGAAACAGTGATGTAATGCTGAATCAGGGCTCCGCTGCCAGCTGAAGGGTTTTGATACAGAAGAGCAGCGCCTGTGTGTGTGTGTGTGTGTGTGTGTGTGTGTAAGAGAGTGTGTGCAGATTGCAGAGAAAGAACAATTGATGGATATGAGTGAGATTTGTTTTGGCTCAGTGTGGCTGAATGACATCATCTTACACTTACACACAAACCGACTCCTGGTACAGCATCAGTCATCATTTAATCAAGTTTTCTGACTCCTGGGAAAACATATAAACTTCCTCACTCTGTGTGTACGGTCTGAGCGGGCTGTTCTCACTCTCGACTCCTCAGGTACAACCAACTTAACTATGGAATTGATTTGACTTCACTTGACTTGCCCAAGAAAAAATGACTCAAGAGTTGCTTGAGACTTGGACCAAATGACTTGAGACTTACTTGGGACTTGAGCAAAGATGACTTGGTCACAACACTGCAATATACCCCCGTGACGGGCGCTGCCATCTTGCACTGGTGACGTCATTTGGAGCCACTTCCACTAACCAAAACACACACTTAAATTACTTGAAAAAAACAGCAAAGATCCGGCACGTCGGCGTGTTTAACAGCAGAACAGCTTCTTGTGTTGGTCTGAAGCAGATATTCATGGTTAGTCTCGCTGTTCCTCCACTACTCTGCTACTTGGGAACAGAATTAATCAACAGAGCTGTCAATCATGAGGCCACACCCCCTTTTTACAGCATCAAATAAGTAATTAAAAGTCAACTTGTCAGAAAAATGAACGCTTGGACATAAATCAGCATGATAAGAACTAACTATAATGACAGAAACCATGTTTGAGAAAAATGTATTTGACGTGTGTTTTGATTTTATAGTTTGACTCATGTCCCATCTGTTAACATGGAGGAGGCGGGCTTTATGAGCTATACTGCAGCCAGTCAGCAGGGGGCGATAGAGTGGGTTTGGCTTCACTTTTAGGGAGCTGTCATGTTGTCCAACTTTTTATACAGACTGTGGATTGTACCTGTAACTTTTCAGCAGCACGCCAGCTAACGTTAGCTTTAGCGCTAGAATGTTTATCGTTGCTTGGAAACATCAGCAGCAGCTCTGCCTCCTTCTCTTCTTCCTCTGAGTCCGGCCTTAGCTACAGCCACTGTCTTGGTCTTGGTACCTTGTACTCAGGTTAGGACTCCTTCAGGGTTCCTCCTCACCAGCTTTTTACTGAGAAATAAATCATCAGCTGACGTCTCTCTCTCACCACATGGACTGGACAAAAGAATAAAGTAGTGTCATGTTAGAAATCGGTGTATTTCTGATATTCTTTGTTGGGGCTTTAAGACTGAGAGCTGAGCTGCTGTTAATTTTAACTGGCTTGTTTTTCTTTTTCGAGACATAAGATGACTTAAATCTTTTATCCCGTTAAGCATTAAAGTTAAAAACCGTGGTGATGTGACTGAAAACATTCAGAAAGTTGTTTCAATGTCTTCTTGAACAGCCAATTCTGATTCACCTGGAAAGTTCTCTGAGGCGGTTACAAACCACTGACTGTCAAAAACTTTCCAATGTAAATATATATTCATACAGTTTATACATATAAATTACCATTCATATATTTGTGTTTACAAGTTAGCATGTTTAAATATATTTCTGCAGCATCATTAAAGCTCTTTTAAGTCAACCTCTGTGGTTTCCTTCACTTTTACCTGACACTAAGGCCTCCTTGCCTCTGATTGGTCAGTTCGGTGACATGTGATCAGGAATAAGGAAGTGTTGTTGTGAAGCTGATGTGGAGAACAGTAAAGTTATTCTTAAGAAAGTAAGAGTAATTAGAGGATGCAATCATC
Source organism: Semicossyphus pulcher (assembly GCF_022749685.1). Classification (NCBI taxonomy): domain Eukaryota; kingdom Metazoa; phylum Chordata; class Actinopteri; order Labriformes; family Labridae; genus Semicossyphus; species Semicossyphus pulcher. The sequence continues at coordinate 4,059,357 of NW_027211700.1, forward strand.
ACACATCAAACCTTTACGCTAACAGTGAGGAACCTAAAGCGTCACATTTTGAAGCGATGGGTCACTGAGCCAGCTGCTGTATTTGAGGAGCTGGAAGTGAAAAGGACTTACGGTGAGTAACTTGCCCCAGTGTAGCAAAAATGTTCGTATTGATAATCCTAAGAAGTTTTTAAGTTGTTAAATCAAACGTTCGTGTGTATGTGTTGGTGTGCGTGTCTTCTACTGTCTCTCTTTGTTTATCTACACTCAGTTTACTTCCTAAAGTCGGTCCACTTCTTGAGGTCACATCCTCATCAGTCCCTCGTGTCCTCTGTCCTGTGTACATTAGGGGCATGTCCACTTCCACAAATATCTAATCCTGCTGCTGCCCCTCAGAGGACTCCCTGTGCAGACTCATTCACTCTCTGATATCTCTCTCCTCGCTGTGAGTGCAGGAGGTTGAAAGGCTGACTTTCAAGTTTGAGAAACAGATTTGAAAATCAGCTGTGTGACCAAAACAGTGGGAGTATTACAGGGTTATTTTCTGTACAACAAGGGGAGGCGGAGACACATCGTCCATCTTCATTAAACTCAACAGGGAATCACAAAAAACTCTGAGAGGACCTTTAAAACATTTATAGCATAAAACATTTTATAGCCGGCTCCAGTTACATGAACAGTATGAACCACACACAGGGTTGATGGAAAGACGACATGGCCCGTGTTCAGTGATTTCATCCACATTTCTTATTAAAACAATAAAAGGACCCTTGAGTTCAGACAGCAGGCTGACTCATGAAACAGACTTTAACAGAGAGCAGAGGTTTTCTCCTTCTAGAGGATTCAATGGAGGATGTTAATGAGACTCCAAATCCCGTCCTCGTTTTAGCCCTCCCAAAAATGTATCAGACACATCTCCTCCTCCTCAGCGCTCTGCCTGGATCAACTCAGATCTCAAGTTTCCATCATCACTGCAACAACGCAGCTTCAACCGTCCTTCCAGAAGTTCAAGAGAGATTCTTGCTTTACATCACTCACCTCTCCTCACAGTATCCTCCTCCTTCTACCTGTCCTGTCAGTCCATTGGCTGTAGCTAAGGCTGGACTCAGAGGAAGAAGAGAAGCGACGATTAAAAATTCTAGCGCTAAAGCTAACGAGAGCAGGCTTGCTACTGTAGACAGAAAAGTTACAGGTACAATCCGTAGACTGTATAAAAAGATGGTTGACATGACAGCTCCCTAAAAGTGAAGCCAAACCCTCTCTATCGCCCCCTGCTGACTGGCTGCAGTATAGCTCATAAGCCCCGCCTCCTCCATGTTAACAGATGGGACATGAGTCAAACTATAAAATCTAAATACATTTTTCTCAAACATGGCTTCTGTCATTATAGTTAGTTCTTATCATGCTGATTTATGTCCAAGTGTTCATTTTTCTCACAAGTTTACTTTTAATTAGTTATTTGATGCTATAAAAAGGGGGCGTGGCCTCATGATTGACAGCTCTGTCGACAAATGGGGCTCCTGCAGCGTTCTGTTCCCGAGTAGCAGAGTAGAGGAGGAACGGCGAGAGGAGACGTAACGAACACTAACACTACAGTCATTGAACTTTCCATAAGCGTGAATATCTGCTTCAGACCGACACAAGAAGCTGTTCTGCTGCAGACTGCAGTGAAGGGTTACAGGTCAAAGTTCACCCAGCACGGCTCTTCAATCGCAGATTAGGTAAAAATCCACCTGGTCCTTTTTAGTGCCTGATTAAAAAATATACACTTTTCTCTGTGTGGTCTAACAGGCATTGAATCTCTTCTGCCAAAACATTGAACAAGATTTAGAACAAACATGACACAATAAAGCAAATTTGTACAAATTGAGCTGAAAACAAAGAATCTCTTTCTCTCCTCTCAGCTCCATCTGCACTTCATTAAAGTCGAGCTTTGAAGCGTCGATGACATCATGACTTGGCCTCCGTCCTCATGGCCCCGTTTAGTCATGACGCGTGGAGGCGGTGGATGATGAGTGTGTCATGTTTTTCGGGTTGTTTCAGGGTGAAATGTGACATCTGTTAACACATGCAGCGCTGTGTGTCAGCAGGCTGGGATCAAAACCAACAGGTAGCCTTTCTGTCGACCTGCAGCGCTCTGCCTGGCACCGTCTGCTGCCTGTTTCTGTCTCACTGTTTGTTTCCAGGTGGAGATGTCACTGCAGAGCTGTCTTGAACTTATAGAGTTAAACACTAATGTAAAGATGACCTGGCTGGATTACTTGGGAAAGGTCTCCAACTGAGAGAAATGTCCGTAAATAGACCAAAAATCTAACCTTTAGAGCAAACACCTGCAAATCCTGTTGTAATTCAATTCAAACTTTGTCTGCAGTTTCTAACGATGATAAAAAAAGAAATGAAATTCCTGCACTTTTTGTATTCAAAGGAATCTGTTGAACATCTGGTTTATTTGCTTTGTTACTGAGAGTTAAGCCTGATTTATAATGGAAGGGAAAATCTATCTACACGTCGCAGTGGTGCAGACTGCAACAACTGTGATTGTTCCACATGGAGCACTGAAGGAAAGTACACTGTGCTCGATGCTAGTGCGTGTCCTCATTAATATAAATTTGCCAATCTGATCTGAAACCTGATGAATTGGCAATCAACTTTGACACTAGCCCCTTTTACGCTGTCAGTTCATGGCGGGACTGTTACAGCTTTATATGTGAATGAGTATGAATGGTGGGGCGAAGTCGTTCCAACACTAAGCAGGCCTCTGTATGGCACTGTGGAAGAATTGCAATGTAAAAAGGGCTTCTTTAAAGAGCAGCTCCTGTCATGTTTTAAGACATATAAAATGCTCTGCTTGAAATGATAAATTGTGTCTGCAAAATACGTTTAATCACCTTGTAAAAATCCTCCCAATGCATCTCCTCCTTCTCCCTCATTAGGCCCCGCCCACTATGCAAATTTCCAGCTGCCCCCTCCGTCGTGAAAGCAAAACCAACTCTCTGCGATGGTTTAGTGGCAACTTGTTGAAACTTAGCTAGCTTGAAATTAGTAGTAGTAATTAATGTTAACGTTAGTAGTCAGTAGTGAGTTTCCAAAAATTACGATGACAGTTATAGCTGGCTCATGCATCGCCAAAGTGGTTGCCATAGGTTACACATAATGATGATGTGCATAGCGTCACCCCGTACATTAACGGGATTGGCTCCTTAGGTTTATGATGTCTCAAACCTGCCAATCTGAAAACGTGTTGTTCAGCCTGTCCTTGGTACACTGCAGTTTAGAAGCAGACAGGCCCAGCCATGGAGATGACTGCTGATGTTAAAGCTGTTATTTTTTGGCCTTTGCAATTAATACACAGGACAGGGGATAGAGTCGGAAATGAGGGAAGAAAGAGTGGGGATGACATGCAGCAAAGGGCGGGGGTTTGGAGCTATACTGGCTCCCCATCCTGAGTTATTTTAACTGGAATTTATTTTTATATAAAAGATGACCCCCAGATGGGGCTGCACAGTGCAGTGGTTAGCGCCTCACAGCTAGAAGGTTCCTGGTTCAAATCCAAGTTCGGACATAAGGGTGTGTGGAGTTTGCAGATTCACCCCATGAATACGTGGGTTCCCTCCAGGTACTCCGGCTTCCTCCCACAGTCCAAAGACATGCATGTGAAAGGTTGTCTGTCTCTGTGTGTCAGCCCTGGGCTAACTAGCGATCAGTTCAGGTTTAACACCACATGCATTTTATTTGATAAAGTTTTTAAATGATGAAACTTGTAAACAGAAATGTAACAAGTAGCTGCGATAAACGAGGTGGAGGAAAAGTAAACAATGTGATGTAAACCTCTTTAATGTCTGGAGTGTATAAAGTAGCTTAACATTATGGAGTGTTCCATTCAAGAGGCCAGTTCTTGAGTAAAGGTACATTTTTCATTAAAATCATGGATACATCTCTGTTTGTTTGTTTGTTTGGTGTGTGTGTGTGTGCGTGTGTGTGTGCGCGTGTGCGTGTGTGTGTGTGTGTGTGTGGGGGGGGGGTTACGGGAGTTCTGTTTTGTTTCTGACGTAAACTGTTTTCTGTGAGCGAACTCAGAGCCCTCTTGTTAATGTTTACAGTTTGTGTGTGTGTGTGTGTGTGTGTGTGTGTGTGTGTGTGCGTGTGTGTGTGTGTGTGAGAAACAGATTAATTTTAGTGATATGAAGCTGACGCAATGAGGCTAAGTGTTTGCGTGTGTGACGGGGGGATGTGGGTGGTGATGATGGAGGTAAATTAAAGGGGACTGAGGCAGAGTGTGGTGGACTTTGGCATCTTTACAGTATCAATATGTTCATACTAACATACCTATAATTAACAACTTAATTATAAACAGCTCGTTTCCTAATGACGGCCTCTCAAAGAGTAAGCACTGAAATACACTCTGAATTCTGCTTTCAAGTTGCTGGCTGTAAACTTCTGCCAAAAAGGGTTGAAAAACAAACACTAGTATGTCTGTGGCAGACGAACTGAACGCTCAACCATTATTTGCAATTCATTTTTAATACTCAAAATAAAATCTAAGAATAAATGCATCTTTAATGTTTGGATAGGTCGTGCAAAAGTCAACCTGAATAGAATAAAATATGAGAATTTCCTGAACTGCAGGAAAACAAACTTGAGAAAAACACATTTGCTCAAGTAAAAAACATTTTAATTAGATACCATACTTAAACTTTTACAGTGAAAGTATTCTCCTATAAGTCAGCTCTCTTAGTCAAGGCAGCGGGTTGTTTTGGACCAATGTCCTCCTTTGTTTTAGCGAAAAGATTTGGACCCGTGTACACTACAAGGGTTTTTTGAGCTGGCAGCGCGGTTACTGTTGCTAGGTTACAGGCGGTTGTCTGGCGGCACTTCCGCTTCCCTCAGTAGTGACTGTTAAGTCTGTTTTAAATCTCTCTGTATGCTTAATATTTGTTTTATTCAAGGAAATCTTACGGAGAAAACACAACAATGTAAAATAATCATGCCCTGCCATCAGCAGCAGCTCTACACCTGGAAATTGTACCATCGAAAAAACGAAACGATTAGCTTCTCCTCCGCCATTGTTGTTGACAAAGTTGATATTGTAAATCCCGCCCCTTCTTGACTTTGATTGGTCGGTGAGGAAGAAGTAACATTGGGGGCGTTACTCGTCAACTGCATTGAGGAACAAAGGCGTTGGGATAGATTTTCTCAGACTTTTGACTGGCCAGGATTCTTCTTATTTGCATGACAGCAGCGTTTCTGTTGTGTTTTTGCATTTTTGTTTGGACAGGGATTTTTTATAACTGTGCTGCGTGTGAACGGGGGTTGTTTTGGAAACGAAGAAGGCAAAAACTCAAGATTTACATTTTGAACTTGGGAATGTTGTTTATCTTTGTCATTTGTACTGATAAAAGAAAACTAATAAACAGTATTCACAAATAAATAAAATGATAATCTGTCTATAATGCATGCTATAAATATGAGGATATGAATACAATGTTTTATAATAATACAATACACACATGAATGAAAAGGCAGGGCCCTATAGTTACATGGATCCACTGACACTGAATAAAGAAAAAGCTGAATCCAGGAGGAGAAAAGTTCTTTTATTGTGATAAAAAAAATATTTCAGTTTCAGCCTGGATGTAAATTTAACGATCTAATATGACAAACAAAACAGCCTTTTGTAAGTCTGTTCAATAACAACGCAAAATAGTTCACAACTTCATTACATTTACAACACAAGAGCTAGCACTAGATTGAAACCGTAACTCCATCAGAGGATAGTTTGTGTGCCATGATACTATTTTCCTGTGAAGACTAAAAGATGCTCTGGATTTGTTTTGTCTTCACATGTTGACATTTTATGAGCTGTATCAGGCCGTCATCATGTTTTCCACTGACACAGAGAGCAGTGTGAGAAACAGGATTACATCAGAGTGTGTCATCAGTTCATACACTGTTTGTCTCGTACTTGTTTTCAACTGTTGTGCAACATTTAGTGCACCTGGAGGCCGATATCTCCACCTGAGATCTGTGTTTGGACTGGTTACGTCTGTGGTCTTTAAGTTTAGTTTCCCTGTTGTAATAAACAAACCCACTCAGACACGTTACAAAGAAACATCTCTCATGAAGAATACGCAGTGCTGTGACCAAGTCATCTTTGCTCAAGTCTCAAGTAAGTCTCAAGTCATTTGGTGCAAGTCTCAAGCAAGTCTCGAGTCCTTTTTTCTTGGGCAAGTCAAGTCAAGTCACAAGCCTGCTGGATCTTGAGTGGAAAAAAAGTGACTTGACTTGACATAACCTACCTGTAGTATCCGGTCTTTATAAAGAGAAAAGACAAGGTGTTAGCAGCCCGTCTAATAATGATATTATTGGCCAATTTATATAACCTGTTCAAAAAGTCTGACAGTGATTGTATCTGTATTATCTTGGCACAGACTCAGCCATGATGATGGTCTGCTCTGAGACCGTGTTGAGTAGTAACGAGTACGACTGATGAGGCTTCTCTTTGGGGGCTTTGATGTTGCCTGTTGCCATAGCGAGGAGTTTAACTGACAGCCAGTCCTCCAATCATGACGATCACATACCGGGGAGCTTTTTGAGTCGTCCAATCATGATTCCCAGTTTGTGCTGCGTACATACCTGATAGTTAGACAGAAACTTGACAACATTGAATTTTATCATTTTATATTTAACAGCTAACATTCAAACTTATGAACACACGCAAGTCATCCGAGTCATCATGCTTCGAGTCAAGTCTCAAGTCATTAACTTGCAAGTCCAAGTCAAGTCTCAAGTCATCAAAACAGTGACTCGAGACGACTTGAGCCTGATCACAATGCATTAAAGGATGTGCAGTGATTGTTGACTTCTTGCCTGAAGCTGAACAAATGTTTTAATTTTTGAAGTGATGAGAGGCCATGTTTTTTTCAAACGTTGCACCCGACTAAGTCGGAAAGCCAGCAAAGAAAGCAGGCTGTAATTTGTGTGTTTGAAATGAAAATGAATTTAAATAGTGTTGAAATTGTTAACGTTAATAAACACAACGTTTATTCCGTTCAGAGACCTTTATTTCACGGTTCACACACACCGTCACCTTTCCCAGTCCCACCGCACCGCGCACTGCGCATGCGTCACCCCAGTACAGGGATCACCTCCAAAACATATTTACCGTAATGAACATGGTAGAACAGAGATACATGTTAACAGAAATAACTTTTTTACACGTTTTTATTAGAAAACTTTTTTCCCTCTGGGTTACCACCAAAAACAGACTGCATCTTCTAAGTAAACACAGGACTTCACCCAGGGGAACAGAGTGCAGTGGTTAACGTTTACTTGTGTTTAGGTGTCTTTAAAGCACTGAAGGGCCAAAATCTGCAGTTCCACAAGTGTCCACTTGAGAACACTAATGTGAGTCAGTCCCCATGTTAAAATAACCAACATCACAGCAGAATTAAACATGTTTACAACCTGGTAAAAATGATAAATGTTTTTTGTCTCTGAAGCAAAACTCTTTATTCATCACTGCTGTTTTGTATAACTGACCGGCTTAAATTTGATTAGGGATTAAAGTTAAATATTATGCAAGTTACGAGCCCCATGAGAGTCACGGTTGTTGTTGGCTTTTCCCACCAGACAAAACAACAGGCCTCAGTGATAAAAAAAAGAGCTCTTATTTTAGACTAACAACTTTCCACAAGCTCTATTAGCTGTTTTAGTCTATAAATAAACTCTGTTCAGCTACCAAACAGAACCTCATTCTGTGGGAAACACGTCGTAAACTCTTACTGGCCAGATGATGAATCAGCCACAGGTACAGACTGTTTGGAAACTTGGGGATTGCCAACCCCTGGCTCCTCTCCAGCTCCTCCCTCTTGTCCAGATATGGTCCCTCTTCACTACAGAAAACCGACACGGCGATGGGCAAAAGTTAAAGCCTCAAAATAGCAGACTGATGGATGACGTCACAGCAGCTACGTGCGTTATTAAGTAATTTAACAAAGATCTTTTCCTAAACCAAACCAAATTGCAACCAATTCACAACATTAACCAGGTGTTTAAAATGTTAAAGCTTTACTTTTAAAGTCTAACCAGATGTTGCATATTTATTAATAAGGCTTCAGACTGTCTCCACACGTGTGGACAAAGTTTGCCCGTGTGCTGGGGTTGAGCCTCACACAGCCCCCGACTGATTGGTCTCCTGATTATAATAATAATGACAAAGTTTTATTAACGGAATATATTTAGAGACAGATGCTTTTTTTGATCACACAAAAGGTGGAATTGTCGTCATGATCAGTGTAAACTTAGAGCGTGACAGCCCTTATAATGCAGCGCCTCAGTTACCACCAGCTCTCTGCAGACGGTAATATTTTCACTCTGATACCCTTTTCCCACGAGAGTAGCGCGCTGACGCAGGTTTTTCAGACAGGTAAGTAAACAGTGAAGATGTTCCGGTGGTTAGGTCTTTGTTGTATCTATTACTCATTCAGTCTGTTTATCAAACTCGGTGCCGGCAAATTTGGAACGGTGTTCGAGCGCTGCTCGGACTGAGACGGGTTGAATTTGTAGGTGAGATGACGAGGAGTCGCAGAAGTTACACGGAGCATCGCATTGCGCCGGAAAGGGGGCGGAGACTAGCGTGTCGACACAGGTTTTGTGTTCCCATCAATGCCGATCGGAGCCGAGGCGATAATTACCGGGTCTACTGCAGAGTTATTTGACCCGGGTCTGACAGCCGATTGTAGCCTTTCTCAGTAAGCAAAAAGCTGGATGTTAGCAGATTTTGTGACCAGTGTGAAAATGGCTTAATTGCGCGCTGATGTTTGTGAGTAAGGTGCTTTTTGCCACAAGGCTTATTTGCACAGAAAGGGGTCAAATTAGCCCTGAATGTTTGCATAATGACTCATCTAAATACACACAAACGGAACCGGAGCACAGAGGTTTGCTCTGCAGCGCACTTTGGGGTGCATTCAACCCTCTGCGTGTGCTTCAAGGATGAGGCGGAGTCTTTTTGTTTCATGTGCTCAGGTTTAGCCGGCGCAAAAGCTGCGTAATCCTTTAGTGAATTCCCCTCTAAGAGTTTTGCCACTTTTCTTTTAATGAAAAGAAAAACAGTCGGTCAATAAAACTGAGCTTCATACCAGGGAACTGATCAGTACAACTAGTTTCTATTACTTTGCCTTGTTCATAAGCACACAGGCAGTACTTTGAGAGGTTTGGGGGGTACCTGTTTTTTACTGGTGTATTCACATTCCTGCAGCTGGTTTGGGCGATTTACATAACGTCTGTACCACCAGATTAGGAGGTTATGTTTAAAAAAATACATACGTGGGGAAAATAACGGCTTTCTTAATCTTTTGCAGATGTTTGGTTCTTGACAACTATGATATATTTGTGTCCATAAGCGTGCTATATATCGCAAAATGTCTTCCAGCCCGCTTTGTGACCCTAATGCACAGTTAATCAGCTGAGGCAGACGCCCTGCACGGAGGAAGAAGAGCGTTTGCATTTGTCTCTGCAACATCAACAGTCAACTGTTTGAGGAGCAGATGAGAAGAAGAGCGTGTGACCTCTCCTCCTCAGTAACCGGAGCGGACGTTTACGACCTCAGCTCGGCGTCGCGGAAGTAAAACACATTCAGTCATTATCCAAACAATGAACAACTCGAGCAGGGTGGTGGGAGGCGGTTCAGGGAACGAGCTGAACTTTTTCATTTCATACCACTTGGATTGATTCGGTTCACACCACATCGCCTGCTGACTCACTGTTACTGGAAAGAAGTGGTTCTCAAAGTGAGGTCAGGGGACCCACACGGGGGCTGTAGGGACTTTCAGCAGGCCAGGAGAAAAATGAATTCATTAATCTCTACTCAGGCCTCGTTTGATTGATTAAATGAGCCACATAATGATGTCACACTCTCAATCAGTGTTTTTGCTCCACAAACAAAGGAACTGAAAAAGGATTGATTTCTCTCAGCAGATTCATTTGATGTCTTTTAGATTAAAGGGTTCAGGGAACACTGACATATGACTTTACAAAGCTGATACAGTAAACAAATAGTTGCCTAACTACTCCTTCTTCAGAAGAAACATTTGTAACCTGTTTTTTTTGTCAAAATGATGGCTATATTTTTACATTTTTACTCCCTTTAGGTGCAGATGAGCGCCTCGTGTTTTTCCATGTTTTTAAAAAATGTTTTTTTTTTAATTTATTGAATTAGGATAGTGCACATTAATCAACCTATTAGCAATATGCTTCAAAGTAAATATGCCGGAATGAGCACAATAGCTAAATTTCATCCGTAGTCCGAAGGCAGGTACTTTAAAAAAATCACATATAACACATTTTACAGTTACAGGACACCTCACGAGACGACCCACCGGACAACACACAGACGTGCTCACAGACAATTTTCCATATAGAAATAACATATCCACACTAAGTTGGTTAAAATGCAAGATGTTCCCAATAACCTCAGGAAAGGGCAACAGAGGAGGAGCCAGATGTTGTGGATGAATTGACAACTGGTTGTGTTTTTTTAAAGGTAAAGTCGTCGCAGTCTCTGATACGTGCTGTTAATTTGTTCCAGGAGCGTGTGCCTCGAACAGATAGCATTTGGCTAAATTTTGTTCTATGCCTCCGTACATTACAGCCTCCTCTTTGTTGTCTGGTATTTATAGTATTGTTTTGTTTTTTCTGTTTAAAATCATTTAATGGTTTGGGGGCAAGCCCATTTAAGACTTTAAAAACAAGACAAACATCCATGAAAGTTTGGAGACTGTCAAAGTCTGAAATATTATACTTTCTTATGATATTGCAATAATGGAAATGAAAAGGTTTCCTGTCCAGAATTTTGACGGTCTTCTTTGGGGAAACGTTCTGAGCGCCTCCAGTTGAAAAAACTTCAAATCTAAGCAGAAAAACGCCTGACGTAATCAACGTTTTATCTCATTGTCCAATCGGATGAATGTAGAGGCGGGCCTTCTGTCAGTTTACAATATAACGGTTAGGTCAATGACAGCTAATGATTCGATGGTTGCCTTAACAACAAAAAAAGGCCCTACTTAGGGGTCTGTATGTGATTGACTGAGTGAGAGAGTGAGTGACGGTACTTTCACAGCCGTAGAGAGAGAGAGTTGCGACATCACGATGGCGGATCACGGAGCATATTGGACCTCCACTGACGCGACTCTCTCTCTATGCGGCTCTGGATACTTTGTTCGGGGAGAGGGCGGGGGTGCTCCTCCACTGCTCGTCCGCTGTCCTCACCTACGTCCACAGTGTGCACCTGCTTTCAAACACGTTGTCATCGGCCTGATAAGGACAGTCCTTGGAACACATTGCCCACAAAAGCACACGTTGACCTGATGCGGTCAGCCACATATTAGGTTTTGACCTCGTCTTGTAAAGAGGAAGAGTTTGAAATGTTTATTGCAGCAGAACATAGCTTGTGTTTGCTGTCTCGGCTCCAGATAGATAAGATAAATAAATGACTAGGCTAGTATTAAAGGTAATTTCTTGTGCATGAGGAGATAAAGAATTGCTTGGTGAACCATGGGATGCTATTAATGAGCCTATCTTAAGTTTATAGTAATTTTTCTACATTTTTATTATATATTTAATACTTTTACTGTTAGCTTCCTAATGTTGCTGCTGCACAGAAACAGGCTGGTGAAAGGTTGATAACTACACATCAGATTTTAAGATCAACTTTAAATATGGAGAACTATATATAAATGAGCATTCAGGAGGACATGATCTAAGATACAACAGCAATCTACAGTCTAAAAAAGCTCAAATGACTGATGAGCTGATACTGGTGACCTCTGACCTCTACAGTGGTTTGTTGCCGTCTGGGTCTTGTAGTGCCCCCAGCAGACTCGCGTTAAACCCTGAGGGGCTGTTGAGTAAGTGAGAGAGATGGAAGGTGGGGGGACAGTGTTCCAGTAAATCAGCTCACCAGACCCCCTCCTCAACTCCCAACACTCCCTGCTGCACCACACACACACACACACACACACACACACACACACACACACCACACACACACACACACACACACACACACACACACACACACACACACACACACACACACACTGTTGACAGTAAGCAGGAGGGTGGAATGTCAGAATATTTGTGTGAGTCTAAGCACACACACGCTGACACACACAAACACAGGCACTAGAATGGACCCAACCCCTTTCATTGGTTAAACTTATAAGTACAGATTATAAAGATAAGTTTAAGTTGTCTATACTGCATTTTAAGGCTCTTAATTTGAAAGTAAAGATAATTAAAAGCTGTAAATAAACACTGACTTTAACGTTAAACATCTGTGCTGCAGCGCGGTCGCTAACTTAGCTTAGCTTGAGTTTAGCACAAGATTCCTTCAGGGCACAAGGTTCTAAAAAATACGTATCAGCAGAGGAGTCCACGCTCCCCGAAATAAAACCGACATGGTGATTAAAACCAGTAAAGAAATACACTGATCAGCCATAACATTATGACCACCAGGTGAAGTGAATAACATTGATTATCTCGTTACAATGGCACCTGTCAGTGGGAGGGAAATGTTAGGCAGCAAGTGAAGATTTTGTCCTCGAAGTTGATGTGTTGGAAGCAGGAAAAATGCGACTGATTGAAATGTGACTGTCGATTGGGTCGACAAGTGGGTCAGAGCATCTCCAAAACTGCAGCTCTTGTGAGGTGTTCTCCGTCTGCAGAGATCAGTACCTACCAAAAGAGGTCCAAGGAAGGAAAACCCCTGAGAGGCTGGCGTGTGGTCCATCTACCTAAACATTGCTGCTGACCAAGTACACCCCTTCATGGAAACAGTATTCCCAAACAGCAGTGGCCTCTTTCAGCAGGATAATGCGCCCTGCCACACTGCAAACATGGTTCAGGAATGGTTTAAGGAACAATGAGTTCAAGGTGTTGACTTGGCCTCCAAATTCTCCAGATCTCAATCCAATCGAGCATCTGTGGGATGTGCTGGACAAACAAGTCCGATCCATGGAGGCCCCACCTCGCAACTTACAGGACTTCAGGAATACCTCAACACACCTTCAGAGGTCTAGTGGAGCCCATGCCTCGACGGGTCAGGGCAGTTTTGGTGGAGGGGATCTACACAATATAAGGCAGGTGGTCAGATTGATGTATAATAAAGCAGCTCACAGTATAATTCACTGTTCAGCTGGGCTCTGTGGGCTGCGAGCCGAGCTTCAGTTAACAGAAAGAAAGAAACTCTGAAAGGATATGTTGAATTGCAGAGATGGCATCTTTTCAGATTTAGTTTTGTTTAACTCTTACCCATCTTGGTTGGTACCAACAAAAAGCATATTTAACAGACCATCTGAAACTAGGCTCAGTGACTTTTGGGATAACAAATCCACTTCCATAAAATTGTTGTGTGACCTGTTTTGGTTAACAGAGATGTGGACTTGAGACTTGGTGATTTGGACTTGAGTTGACTCGAGTCATTGTTTTGATGACTTGTGACTTGACAAAAAATAAATGACTTGAGACTCGACTTGGAATTGAGGCATGATGACTCGGATGCCTTGTGGGTGTGTTCATAAGTTTGAATGTTAGCTCTTAAATTTAAAATGATAAAATTCAATGTTGTCAAGTTTCTGTCCAACTATCAAGTATGTACGCAGTGCAAACTGTGAGTCATGATTGGACGACACAAAAAGCTCCCGGTATGTGATAGTCATGATTGGATGACTGGCAAACTCCTCGCTATGGCAACCTGCAACAAAAGGAGAAGCCTCATCAGTCGTACTCGTTACTACTCAATACCGTCTCAGAGCAGACCATCATCATGGCTGCGTCTGTGCCAAGATAACACAGATACAATTCATTGTCATACTTTTTGAACAGGTTATATAAACTGGCCAATAATATCATTATTATATACTACTATACTATTATACTAGTAACACCTTGTGTTTTGTCTTTATAAAGACCGGATACTACAGGTAAGAGTTCTGGATCTTGGGTGGAATAAAAGTGACTTGACTCTGGACTTGACTTGCCTTAACTAAGGACTCGACTCGACTTGACTTGACATAACCTGTGACTTGACTTCACTTGACTTGCCCAAGAAAAAATGACTCGAGACTTGCTTGAGACTTGGACCAAATTACTTGAGACTTTACTGGGACTTGAGGAAAGATGACTTGGTCACAACACTGAAAGCCCTGAAAAGACAGTGAAACTGAAATGTATCCTCCACTCACTTTTTTATCGTGTGCTCTGACATGGGTACCTGGGTCTTAAAAGTATATGTCTTGTGCTTCTAGGATTAAAGAAATATTGTTACTTTTCGAATACCTGCGTTCGTGCTATACAACTAAGGGCTGATCAGGCATTTTAAGCTGTGGTCAAACAACAAAACAGCAACATAAACAGGAACGTATATGCAGTTACTCAATTGTGCAGCTCATTTTGCTTTTCTTCAGTTTTCTTTCAACAAACTCTTTGACATATTTCTATGGACAGGCTGATGTTAAAACTACCAAACTAAAAGTTTCCCAAACTTTTTTTCTGCTGATTGATTTGACTTAATGTGGTCCTCTAGAGTCTGTGATCATAACTGCGTCCGGAGCAAAGGCCAGTCCGTTATACAGAAATAGCAGACCATAGAAGGCACTTTCTGACCAATCAGAATCGAGTATTTAACACAGCTGTGTAATTAACTGCAGTAACACACCTAACAGAGACTCTGCAGTATTTCTTTACATACATACCTTGTGTCAAAGAAAAGAGAGAGAAAAATATGGCACAGAGCCGGAGAAGACATACCTAAGATAGAAAGGAGAGAAGGAGGAGGAGGTGCAGCAACAAAGTAGGGAGGAGGAGGAGGAGGAGTCCCCTTTCCAATAGTTTACACAGTGCAGGGATATAAAAGCAACCTGGCCCGCCTCCCTCCCTCCCCTCCCCTCACATTTACTACTCTTTCCATGTTGTTTCTTCACTCCACCACCACCACCACCCTCCCCCTTTATCCCTCCCTTTCTCCTCCCTCCTCCAGTCAGGCACGGAGGAGTGATCAACCTGAGAGTTTAAACAAACCAGAGAGCCGGCAGAGCACACACACGCACACTCTCACACACACTCTCTTACAGCTGTTCAGCGCTGAGGAAACTTTCGTGAGCTGTATCGGAAAACGAAGGTAAGTAAAGATTATCTCACTGCTGTGTTTTATGACTGTTGGGAAACACACTGGCTCAAAGTGATGTGTGCTTTCTTCTTTAAAGACAGACTCTCTGGGTTAATTTAATGCAATATAATATAGTCAAAGTTGTAGATTCTGAATGAAGTAATTTAGTAAAGCTTGGTGTATTTCTAATGTAGCTGCCCTGTCATTGTTTGCCTTCTCTGGTTGGCAGTTTTAAGAGTTTCACAGCTGTTCACAAGGTCAAGTCTTGTCCCTTTTGTCCTCTCAGACGGACGACAGAGTGAGACATCCGTACCTGAAAAGCAGCCAGGGACCAAGGAAGAAGCTAAAGGAGTGAGGATAAAACACACCAGACATTCGCTCCCCCCTGCAAACTTTCACCTCCCAACCCCTTGTCCATCAACCCCCCCTTCCCCTCAAGCCAAACCCTTAGCACACTGACTGAAAATACACATTCTCCAGTGACCAGAGGATCTCACTTTGGACTGAGAGGCTATCTGGCCTGTTTACCAGAGGCTAAGGCTGCACCAATGGAAGCTCCAACCCTGGCTGAGATGGGAGACTTGTGTCACCCCTGCTCTTCCTCTCCAGAGGGGGAGACAGTGTGTGAAGCTCTTGCACGTTTTGAGAATACTCTCCGGGATGCTATCAGGGAGATCCACGTGGATGTCAGCGCTTTTAAACTGGGCATGGAGCGTCGTATGGAGGAGACAGCCAACCTGAGCGGGCCTCTCGGAAGAGCCGTGGCTCAGCTCCAGCAGGAGAACCGGCAGCTCAGGAGCCAGCTGGAGGCTCTTACCCGACAGGTGGAGCTCCTGAGTGGGATGACATGTGACAGGAGCACCTTGCTTAACAACAGCTACAATCACAGTCAGAATCACAAGAATCACCTGAGTGACATTCAGGAGAACCATCAGGAGATAAAAGAGGTGATCTACGGGAAGGGAGAGGCGCACACTCAGAGTCAGGGTCACCTCCACGTCCAGTCCTGCAGCCTGGGGAGCCCTGCCCAAAGCTACAGCGGCCTCAGCAGCCAGTCCAGTCCTGCATCACCACCTGCCACCTTCTCGTCCTCCCCCAACTCCAGCAGTCCTCCTGTCGGCTCCAGAGTTTCCTCCATGGTGACAGGTCCAGTGTCGGGCAGCAGCCCCTCCACCACCCGCTTCTCCAGCCGAGCCACATTCGCTGTGTCAAGCAAGACAAACGTGAGTACTGAGTGTTTAAACCAAGCGAAATCCTGTAGAATGAACTCAAGGGTCCTTCACTCACGACACCCACAGTTAAAATAAACCATTTTGCATTGGTGTTAAATTTGGTAGTATTAAAGGGGATATTATAACAATGTTTTTAATTCAATTACATGTCCATGTTTTGGTTTGGTTTCATGCCAACCTTCAGTTTTGCAGTAGCACTACTGCGACTTTCAGTCACAGAGCTGGATGTTTCAAAAATTCATCCACTATTAAAACGGTTTCTACATTAGCTGATTAGATATTTATCAATGACTTATAGGTTACGATTTTGTCCATTAGCCATTCATTACCTGTCTACTTTAACCATGTGTCCATTGCTTGCAGCTTTTTGTTTGTTTGAGCTATTTCAACCAATTAGCAAAATACTTTCTTAGCTTCATGAACTGTTGATTTATTATCTTGAGCTAATAACATAGCCCGTTATCAATTATTTTCAGCTAATAGAACTCTTAATCAATTACTTTCAGCTATAGATATCAACTATTTGTCAGCTAGGTTAACTGTTTTAGCCTGTTTCTTTTAGCAAACAATTCCCAGCATTTTCCATTACCTTTAGCTACCCGAACAATTCATCCATTACTTTAACCTAGTTAAGTCTATAACCTAACGAATCCAGTTAGCTAACTCTTTCAAACACATACTTTTAGCTAACAATTTCAGTCGTCGTTTTTTTTAAGCTAACAATTTAAGCGGGACTCCCTAAAAACACGGTATTTCACCCAGATGGGCGTGGCTTTGCAGGACGTAACAGTGCACGCTTCAGCCGTCTCAGTGCTAACTGTTAGCAAGCTAACTTTACGTGAACAGGTTTCCTTTGAAACAAGCGTTATGTATGGAGCCCTTGTAAACGTTTGCCCCACGGGGCCATAAAGAATGAAGTTACCCGAGTTAACGTGGGTTAAATGCTATAACCCCAACGCAGTTTGTCGACGGATTTCAGAATCAGAATCAGAAATACTTTATTAATCCCTGCGGGGAAATTTGGGCGTTACAGTTGCTCTGACACAGAGAAGCATAGAGAAATATATGGCATAATAGAAGTAAGAAAATTTTTAAATATGTGCATTATATATACGATAAAATAAGAGATAAATGCAAAAGTTATATACATATATACATTTAAAAAATCACACCTTATGTATGTACATGGAAGCTAACTGCCTTGTAAGCTCATTTGGGGTAGATAGTACATTGATATCAGAGTACATTTTGTTGTTGGACATAATTTCTAAATGTCATTATATTGTAGCACCATTTAGTTGTTCATATATTCCAGTATAACGTTATTATGGTCAGTTTGAGAATTAGTCAACAGTCAGGTAGAAGTCATTTGACAATCAGCAGTGAAGTCTAGTCACGGTTGTAGCCGTGCCAGCAGCACAATGACAAGAATCTAAGTTTATCTTTGTAAACCAATGATAAAAAATAAATAAAGATCATCTCTGTTTGAAGTTACAGTTAGGCGAGACGTCTCCTGTAGGTGCCGAATGCGAACTGGCAAGAACGAGCATCAGGCACTCAACACACGGGTGAAATACTGTGTTTTTAGGGAGTCCCCAATTTAAACCATAATCATTATATTTAGCTAACTGAACTATTTTTCCATCAGTTTCAACCAATTCCCCATAGTCCTAGCTAACTGTTAAGGCTTGCTGCCTGCTTACTAGTTTTCCTTCAGTCTATTATTCAAATGAGTTAAGCTACAGTCTTTCATGCATCCCCTGGCAACTGTAGAACTACCCCCTGTGGGGCAAAAGTTTAAAAATTTCCAGAACTTTCTAAATCTCACAGAAGCTCATCCAAATCAATTTGCAGTTGATGCCCCTCTGGGCTGTTGCTCACAGAACCTCTTGACATATTTGTTCTGACCCACAGCTTCAAGCTGCAGCGCCAGAAACTTTTCAACATGGATGGAAATTTAATAAACAAAAGCAGAAGAGGTAATCCAGTAATTGCGTTGAAATTTCTAGTTTGGGAAAGGGGCCGCTGCGGTAAAGAGGCAGTCTGTGAGTTTGACTGAAGCCATATTGCGTTGTGGCTGTGTGGATGTGTCATACGAGGCACTGGCTGTGTCCCTGCGGTTTCACAATAGTGCTCCACCGGGATGCTTAAGGATTTATGAAGTACAGTAACATGAGTCGAGCGGGCTCCTGGGAGGTGAGGTTATTGTGGCCGTGTGGTTTTCAGACCTGACTCAAATGTGCGCAATAAGCATTGTGAAATGGAGGATCTGGTTAGTCATTATCACTGTCGTCTGCTGCAAATTTTATAGGTCAAGAATTTTCTGTTTTACCTTCACCTGAACAATTGCTTTGAAAAAAGTTCCTTCAACTTGTAAAACTCCCTTTATGTAACAATTAGTGTTTCAAGCTTGAAACAGGACTGTTTTATAAGTTCCTGGAAAGCTGACTTTTTCTTGATACTAAGGTTGTATCAAAGCTGGGTTTATGTTGTGTCTGTGTCTGGCTTACATCATGGTTAATCACTTTTAGTGCTCCGTGGTTTCTGAGTTATTATCAGGAATAATTTTTTACCGTCATCTTGAGATGCTGCTCCTAAAAGTCTGTCCTCTGGGGTTCAATTTGTAACTTGTCTTGGAGAATCTCACTGTGATTAGCCCATATCACATCACTGTTGCATAAATGAAAGAGTGTCCCCCCCCCTCGGCTTGTCTTGGGTCTGATGAAACCAAAAACAGAATCTCGTGGCTGCTATCCATCCTGTGGTTCACTGTGTCACTCAGCAAGCTGATAATGAGTGTGCTGTCCCCGGACCGCTCCTGATGTATTGGCTTTCAGACACGGGAAAAATCTTTCCTATCGTTCTAAATATAATTAATAGAATTAGAGACTACATGAACTCACTTTGACCAAGATCTTGTTGCCTTGAAGGCTTCGAGTGTGTTTCTGTGTTGTAACTCTTCAGGAATTTTGTGGAGCAAACATTAACCAAGCTCTCCATTAATTCCTGGAGCTACGCTCGCTTGCTGCTTGTTTTCCAGAATGTTTTTTCAAAACACTCTTGCAACACCATCCAGTTTCCACTCTGCGTCTACCCACTGCTAAGTATGCTTAAACAGGAGCCAAACAAGGCAAACACAAACATGTATGTGTCATTTGTAGGCACTGTACCTTTTTCTTTTAGACTACATACCATGGATTGGGGTATAACAACCAGTCTTCTGACCAAGTCATCTTTGCTCAAGTTGCGATTAAGTCGCAAGTCATTTGGTCCAAGTCTCAAGCAAGTCTCGAGTCATTTTTTTCTTGGGCGAGTCAAGTCAAGTCGAGTCCTTGGTTAAGGCAAGTCAAGCCCCGAGTCAATTCACATTTTTTCCACCCAAGATCCAGCTCTCTTACCTAAAGAAAAAAGACGCACTTACACCAAATGGAGTTGCTGATGGGATCCAATGACTGTATATATAGATGGACGACGCGTCTCCATCTGCTCTCATTGTACGAAAGTGATGCCAAAATAGCCCCCGCGTTAGGCGCTGCCATCTTGCGATGGTGACGTCATTTGGAGCCAGAGACTGCGCAGTAGAGATCGGCAGGTGAAGCGGCCGTAGGCACTTCCGCTAACCAAAACACACACTTACCGAAAAACAGCAAGGATACTGCACGCCAGTGTGTTTAACAGCAGAACAACTATTGTTGGTCTGAGGTTAACGTTCACAGGTATGGAAACTTCAATGACTGTAGTGATTGTTTTTGTTACGTTTCCTCTCGCTGTTCGTCCTCAACTCTGCTAATCCGGAACTGATCGGCTGCAGGAGCCCCATTTGTCAACAGAGCTGTCAATCATCATTTTTATAGCATCAAATAACTAATTAAAAATAAACTTGTCAGAAAAATGAACACTTGGACATAAATCAGCATGATAAGAACTAACTATAATGACAGAAACATGTTTGAGAAAAATGTATTTGACGTGTATTTTGATTTTATAATTTGACTCATGTCCCATCTGTTAACATGGAGGAGGCGGGCTTTATGACCTATACTGCAGCCAGTCAGCAGGGGGCGATAGAGAGGGTTTGGTGGCACTTTTAGTGAGCTGTCATGTCGTCCATCTTTTTATACAGTCTGTGATGGGATCAAGGACTGGGAGATGCCACAGTTTTGTTTCCCCCGTCTCCTGATTTTTCCCATCATGTCTTTGTTCTGGTTGCGCTGGAAGATTAAGACAAGCTCACCAATCAGTTTGATTCATGTTACAAAAACACAAAAGAGACTCAATACACCCCCTTTGTACTTTACACTTACTTTGCTCCAAGACTATGCCTCGTTTAACTAGAAAAAGGGGGGTTGGATGCAACCCAAATGCACTTGAACTATGCAGTTAAGCCCATGATTTGACCAGGGCCCGAGGTTTATAGCTTGGTTCTTAACACAAAAAGAGCCAGAAAAAGTTGTGTAATGCTTGAAAAAAAAAAAGGGGGGAGTTGCTAGAGATAAGTTCACACGCAGTCTCCTTCCTCACCTCTGCACAGCTGGCAAATCTCTGCATGACGGAGGTGTGAATGTCAGTTTTGGAAAGTTGCAGAAATTGTGGACTTTAGAGAGGTGTGAGGGAAGAAAGAGTCCAAATCTTAGACTTTAAAAACAATGTATGTATGTAATGGCGGCACCTCAAACCATTTGCCATTTCAGCACCAATTTACTGATATATCTGCAATGAGCTGAAACTGACCGATACATCTATCTAATCTTCTACCGGACTTTCATGCACCGAATATAACTGTCTGTCAGTCAAGCAGTAGATAACGACCTTTATGAAGTGTTACATTTATGACTAAGGGTAAACAGTGAAACCAAAGACTTTTAATCCCATGTCAAACTGTTGTACTTTACAAGCACTTCAAAGCCACAGTTGGTAACACGGATGGCAGGAGGAAGTCCGAAGAGGATTTAATTTTTATTTGTTTGTTCCTGGTTGAAGCTCTGACACAAAGCTGGGACACATTACATACCAGCGCACACCATCTTTAAGTCTTTTGTTACGTGTCAGCTCCTATTCAACATCAAAATTCATGCAAGGTACAGTATACACACTTAGTTATACAGATAAGATGTTAAAAACACATGCACGGACATGCACACTTTATGCAAATTACTCCTCCTGTATCTGTAATTACCAAACTATGTGGTGGATACATCAGAGGAATGTTATCTTCTGTGAAATCATGCGGTCAGAGCTAAACAACACAAGGGCACCTTTGTTTCTGTGTGTCTGTGCTGTGGGAGATTCCCCGCTGTCAGCCAAACACACCGCTGCAGAAAACACACGTCAGATTAAATCACGAGATGAAGAAAAAACTCAGAAATTCAGCAGCGGCGCCAGGGAAGTGTGATGGGAGGAGCTAAAAGGGGGCTGGACCGTGTATAGATTTTTGGAACAACAAAAATAACAACCATGAACAATCACAATGTGGATTTACAAAGTCATTTATCTTAGAGCACAAAAGAGTTGTATTGCTACAGGTTAATACGGCAGATTATACTAATGGAAACCGAACAGAAGCAAAACAGAACTTTAGCTAGCTAGCAGCTACCTGCCAGCTGTAGCTAATGTTAGCCTGAGTAAAAACGGTGTAGGCTATAATTGAATAAGATATGTATACACAATTGTTCCTGTAAATAAAGATAAAACATAGTTTAACATGGTAAGGCAGATTCTGCTAACGTAAACATGGAAACAGCAAAACAGAACTCCTGCTAGCAAGCAGCTACCTTCCAGTTGTTGGTAATGTTAGCCCCAGGTACACAGCTAAAACAACATTTAAGTTATATGATTGAATATACCAGGGGTGGGCAACCCTGCTCCTGGAGGGCCGCCTTCCTGCATGTTTTAGGTTTCTCCTCACTCTAACACACCTGATTTTAATGATCTGCTCGTTATCAACCAACTGAAGCGTCTCAGGGGATTGGTAACGAGCAAAACATTAGAATCAGATGTGTTAGAGTGCGGAGAAACCTAAAACATGCAGGAAGGTAGCTCTCCAGGAGCAGGGTTGCCCACCCCTGGAATATACAAACACAATTTATCTAGTAAATAGATACGATTTTTTCTAAATAACTGCCTTTAAACAACAACAACAACATCCGTGAATAATAACATTCAGAATCAGAGTCACCAGAAAAAGCATCTGAGGATTTACATATTACATTAGCTTAAAGCGAAAACGACCAGCGCTGGCTACAGTTTAATATGGTAAGGCAGATTCTGCTAACATAATGGAAAGGTATGGAAACAGCAAAACAGAACTCCAGCTAGCGTGCAGTTTTCTGCCAGCTGTAGCTAGTGTTAGCCTTAGTAAAAAAACAAACAATTTAATGCCCACAAAAACTAACTAAACAACAACAACAAACAATCATATTCAGAGTCATAGTCAGCAGAAAAAAACATTTGTGGATTTACAGAATACTTTAGCATACAGCAAAAAAGACTTGCAAGCTACAGTTAAATATGGCAGATTCGGCTAACGTAAATGGAAACAGACAGAACTTGTGCTAGCAAGCAGCTACCTGCCAGCTGAAGCTAATGTTACCCTGAGGTGCACAGCGCATGACAGAAGTAGCTTACCTTCAGCTCATGACGCTAACTTACAGTATAAAGCAGCTAGCTCAGACAGCCCTCTTATTCATCGTCCTCCATGTTTGGCACCATGATATCCTTCACCACGATAGCGTTGCATTAGCTGTGAACTGTTGCTATCGACATCACCCATGTCACTTGTTTGTGGAATAACGAAAGCAAAGCGGTCCATAAACTGCCTTCAACATGTTGTTTGTTAACATAATTCCGAACATAAAATCAGACTTGCAATGATACAAACCAAAAGTGTCAAACGCTGCAACATTATTGTGCATAAAATGTTTGATTAGTTTAGTTTTTCATCATAAAAAAAGTCAGTTTAATATATTACATGTTTTAAATCCATAAATACTTTTCTTCACTAAATTACTGGGGTAAAGGGGGCTTAGTGGGAGCTTAGCCTTTTTAGGGGGCGCTTAAGACCCTGCTACCCCCTCACTCACTGTGTGTCGGCTGCTTCTCAGTCAGAACACACTTCTGTTTGAATCAGAACTGCAGCTCGCTCTTCCTGCCACATCCTCACCTGCCTGTCAGAAACAGACATGTGTGAGATACAGTACATGAAGTTCAGTTGGCTGTTCAAACAGGCCTGATTGACTCGATACACACACCTACACCTACACACACGCACACACACACACACAAACACACAGACTGGCTTTAATCCCAGCTGTCTGTGCCAGAGATATGTGTATATGCACGTCTGTCTTCCAGCCTGCTCTACAGGCAGCCTGTGCACCTTCACTGGGACTTGCCAAGACGCTCACACACACCTGCACTCAGACACACCTGCAGCACGTCAGCCTGATCTCATTCATGTAGAAAACACACCTGCAGCACGCATCTGTATTAATTCTGAATACTTGCTGTCTTTCTTTATGATCGACCCGTTTTTTTCTCTCTGTTCGTGAGACAGAGCCGTAAAAATGAAAGTTAGAAATGTTCCCTTTTCAGCTTGTAGAAACAAAAGAAAGTTTTGGCCATAACTAAGCCTATTTATGACGCAATTTATAGGTCAAAGGTCAACTTGACTGGGACATCGAAATGTCCTGGAAAAACACTTTTCTGGCCTTTTTTATTGCCTATTCGTCTGAACGTCCACTGATTGAAAGATGAACTGATTAGAATTTGGTGTTTGAAGGTCAAAGGTCGAGGTCTCTGCGGCCCATTCCTGTGATCACCATACCTTGATTATGGGACAATCCCCCCTTCGTGATGTATCATTTCAGATACTCTCGATATACAAATTGATCCCCAATCACGGCCAGAGTTACAGAGGTTTAATCAAAACACTCAACCTTTATTGTCTAAAACCTTATCGACATGACAGGTGATGTTTATCAACATTTGAGATAATTTTTCCGCCTCTGTTGCTCTTGTCTGAATCAGAACGTTGGAATTCATGTAAAAATACTTGAATAGAAACCCAGCTGTGTGTGTAACAGTGTGTGTGTGTGTGTGTGTGTGTGTGTGTGTGCACGCTTCCATCTGTATGGTTTGTGAGGTTTGCAGCTGTGTGGCTCTTTTATATCCTCTAATGGTTCAGGGGAACTGGAATTAGTTAAGATTAGGATTAGGACAAAGACCTAAGCCTCTTCAACAATGTCTCCTCTTCCTCCTCTGCTTTTCCATCACACACACACACACACACACACACACACACAAACACACGCACACACACACACACACTTCAGCAAGCAGACAACACCGCTGTGGCCAATTACAGGGCCAAAGCAGCCGTCTCAATGGGTCATTGTGTGGGTTCTTGTGCTTCATTGGGAATACATTGAGTGTGGAAGGATTACAGAATCGACCCCTTCCTCTCTGACTCATTCTTTCACTCGTTTCATCTCTATCAATCTCACTCGCACCCTTTTCTTGTCTTTCAGATTTTTCACTGCCACATTTTGACATTTATGAAACAAAAAGGTCCAATTTCCAGCTTTCAACCACATCTGGCTGTCTTCACATAGAATTTTCCCCAGTTATCATGGAGATGGCTTATCACGTGTAGAACAACGGCCAATAAAGAGTGATTGTAAATAAATACAGATGAACTTTAATTACTTTAACATTTCTTCAAATCTTTTACGTTGTCTCTTTATCTGTTTTCTATCACAGTGAAACACACACACTTTAATTTTCCATTCTACCAACCTTCCCAAAACACACCTGCACGACTCATGCAGAGCGTTACACACATACATTCCTCCTTGTCCGTGTGTGCGTGCCGGTGTGTGTGTGTGTGTGTGTGTCAGATAAGCGCAGTCAGGTCAGAGGGTTATCTGCTGCTTTCTACGTATAGAGACTGGGTGTGCTTGATTTATGGCTCAATAAAGCAGTTGCATCACATATGTGGGGATTTAAAGATTTAAAAGTTGAGTAAGGGGCAGTTGGATGTGTTCCTCGTACAAGCTGTAAAGATGTCACATAAATATCATTTTAAAGGTGTAACATGAAGAAATATTACAGTCACACAGCGGCCATTTTCCTCTGTCGTAACGTTGAGAGTGGGAAGCTCAAATGCTTTTATAACGTTGTACTGCGGTTTTAGATTTCACATGGCTTAAATTAAGGGGATCTGATAGTAGTCATCATTTCACTGCTTCCCATTTTATCAGCAATTGAAAAGACAATGTATCGTGAATATCCTGAGGGACAGCAGGCAATATTCCAAGTGAAACTCTCACAACAGCAAAGGATAACTCATCACGTACCGACAGCTAAGTCACAGCAGCTAATGTTAGCAATCAGAAGCTTCCTAGCTAACATTACAGTTATCAGATGTGACACTATTAGATGGGAAAGCCTTAAATTTGTAGCTCACAGAAATATCCGCTAGCTAACAGCAATATAAGCTAGGAAGTGGCTGAATGCTAACATTAGCTGCTGTGACTTAACAGTCGGTACCTAATGAGTTTTCCTTTGTTGTTTTTAGAGCTCATTAGCGACCGTTAGCCAAGAAGTTGATAAATGCTAACGGTTGATGATGATGGTAAATAATGAGTTATCCTGTGTTTTTTGGGAACTGCTAGCTAGTTAAACAGTTAATGTTAGCATTCAGCCACTAAGATTACCATTCGATAGTGTATCACGATACAATAAGTGCGAGCTAATGGTATGTTAGCGAGGGAATGGTTCAATACTATTAATAAGCTGTTGTGAATAAGCTGTCAGTACCTTGTGGGTTATCAAACACGTTGTTTTAACTTGAAATATGGTCCGATGTCATTTCAGATTTTCAATATCTATTATCTCTTTAGAGATTTGTCAGATTAATAGGTTTATACAAAGTGCAATCTGAAAGACTGCTGTAGGACTTTAAAACAGCATCTAAGCTTCTGACCCTTGTGTCACAAAAGGGGAATATGGCTGCCGTGTTAATACAGTTCAGGTACATTTGGAGGTTTTTCTAGCATAAACAGTGTGGAACAAACTGTGCAGAAGTCTTGTTTAGCGGTGGCTAACGCTGCTTTCAATTTATCCTTGCAGAACAAACAGGATTTATGGGAAATGTGGTTTTAATTTTTGATCTGTACTCACAACACCACTGCTACGAGACAGAAGCTACCCATTGTCTCCATTGTTGTCTCATTTTAGAAGCAATTATAGCAAACAATGAAAAGTAATATGACAGTTCTATCACACTTTTTTTCAAAATTAAAGTTAGTCTGATTTAATCTACGAGTGAGTTGGTGCACTCCCTCCCTGTGCAGCCATTCGCTCCCTCTCCCACTAACATTACACAACTCAGCCTTGATGCTATCTGTTTCTTATCTACACACACACACACACACACACACACACACACTCACTTGAGCAGCAGACCACTGCAGTGTTTTAGTTTAGTCACAGTCTGAGAATACACTGATGGATAGATTGCACGTTGGAGACTCTAAAATGTTCTGATCCTGGTCCAAACTGAATTACACTGTGATTGCTGGCTGCTGCAGCACACGTTTACATGCACAGATTCATCTTCAGCATTAAGTTATCAAGAAGTTGAAACCAAAATTAAGTGCTTTTTACAGCTGCTTTCACTCTCTGTAGGAGCCATAATGTGCATTATCCCCATGTTGGTTATTATTTATTTAGAATGCACTACTTTTAAACTATCACTTCTGGTAATTTGCACCTGGGTGTTGTTTCACCTTTATTTACCTGTTCAGTTGTGTGGCCGTATTCAAACAAACAGGGTGGGTAGGGCTCCAATACTTTCTGTCACATGAGATCACCACAGGTCTTTACATTACATCGGAATCGGATGTTTTTTAGTTTAATAAACAGTTTAAACTCATCTGGACTGATGATTAAGATGGACGACCTGACAGCTCCCTTAAAGTGAAGCCAAACCCTCTCCGTCGCCCCCTGTTGACTGGCTGCAGTATAGGTCATAAAGCCCGCCTCCTCCATGTTAACAGATGGGACATGAGTCAAGCTATAAAATCAAAATACAGGCCAAATACATTTTTCTCAAACATGGTTTCTGTCATTATAGTTAGTTCTTATCATGCTGATTTATGTCCAAGTGTTCAGTTTACTTTTAATTAATTATTTGATGCTATAAAAAGGGGGTGTGGCCTCATGACTGACAGCTCTGTTGACAAATCGGGCTCCTCTTTCCCTGAGTAGCAGAGTAGAGGTGCTGATAAATACACTGACATGCAGGATCTTTGCTGTTTTATGTGTAAGTTAAATGTGTGTTTCGGGTAGAGGAAGGGGTGGGATGTCAGTACTGTGGCTCCACCAGCCGATCTCTACTGCTCTGACTCAGATAGCAGCACTTGCTCCGGGGATATTTTGGCTTCACTTTGTTGACAATGAGAGGAGATGGAGACGTGTCGTCAATCTTTATATCCAGTCAGTGATCACAGTTAAGAGACTTCTTAGTCTCTTAGCAACTGATGGAAAGTACAGATAATGTTTATTTTGCATCACAGATAAAGAATATTGTTTTCACACGTATTTGAAGTAGAATAAATAAACGTGAGGTTCAGTAGCTTTGCACAGAAACAGCCAGTAAAAGCGTCCTTTAGGGGTACTTTCTACTTTTATACTCTGAATACATTTGAAAGCCTGTACTTTAAAGAAGTTGAGAAAGTTCTTTCACTGGAGTATTTTTTGCACAATTATCGGGACTTCTTCTCCAAGACAAACAGGTTTGACATGTAACACGCCGTCTGTGGAGACTCCCCATGCGGGCTGAGTCACCTCCCACCGTCTCTCACACTCTGACGTCTAATCTTTACCCGTACCAGTCCATCCATCCATCCATCCATCCCGGCCTCTGTGGCCCCTTCCTCACCCTTCCACCCCTCCCCCAATCTCCCCCCTCAGAGATAGGCTGCACTTTAAGGCTGGATTCCTGGCACCAACCCCCCCCTTTCCTCGCTCTTTGTGGCTATTAATACAGCCATGACCGAAACAGAAAACAGAGTTTCAAGTATTAACACACACTCAAACCATTTTATACAAGTGTAGCTAAAACTCTACATATATAAAGAAGCTTTTAAATCATCAGTTGAGGTATAAATTTCTCTCTGCACTGATGTTAGTCTGTGTATCTCTGTTATTAGTTTGCATTAGTGGTTTGGCGATGCAAACTAGTGATAAAGGCTCTACTTACTCTGATAGAGACGCGATATTAGACAGATTTAGGGGGGGAAATAACTGAAAGCAGGGCACAGCTGAAAGGAGAGAGAGAGTGTGTGTGTGTGTGTGTGTGTGTTCACATGCTGGGGGTTTAACAGAGGTATGCAGCCACTCCCTGGCTACCCCTGGCTCTCTTAATGACTTCCAGACAATAGTCCGTGTTCCCGTCATCATCTCTGTGGAAACAGGTTAATAACTGACTGGCCGGTGTGGACAGCTCGCCCCCTCTGCCCCTCAGGAACCAGTAAGCCTTACTGGAAGTTCAGAGAAGTAGATTTCAAGGCTACGTCGGCTCAGTGCACCATGGGAAAACTTTAATTTCAGATCGAGTGTTTTGGAGGAATGCCCAGAAGGCACTTTAAAGGAAAGTAGTTTTGTAGAGGTTGTGTGACACCGTGCGAGGTCATGGGTGAGAGAAAAGGGGTTAACATTAAGTCTCCCACTGCAGGAGGATGACCCAGATATCACAGCTACCTTGGGCATTTAAAGGCTCAGGAGGAGTAGGCTCATGACCCAGAGTTCATCTATCTGCCTGTCAATCATTGTGAGGATGAAATTTAAAATGTAAAGTGCGCTGGAGGTGAACAGACGGCCTGTTGCGCATTACTACGAGGCCTGCAGGGCAATGGAGGCAGTGCAGCAGCTACAGTAACAGAATGCAGCGAGTAAAAATACAACATAGCGAATGGTTAACAGAGCACAGCTGGAGAAAGACGAAGAGGGGCTGCTTGTGTGTACCACAACAAGGCTTGAACGATGACACGGTGATTGTGGATCCTGTCGGGAGACGGACTAAAGCTCGTCTTCTCTTCTGACCTTATTAAATGTTTCAATCTAAACTCTCACGGCGCCACGTCCTCTCGTTTTGCTGCGTCTTCCTCCTTCATGTTTTTACGAGTGTAAACATGATGCAGACTGTGACATGTGCAGACTGGGTACAGTTAATAAGATGGAGATGGTTTTATTGTGATGTTTACTGCAGCTGGAGGCTGCTGGCTTTGAAATGAAGATCTCAGTGATGAGTTGTCGGATCTGCTTTTTGATTTCTGTCCAAACAAACACAACAGAAACTAAAAAACGAGTTCTTCCGCTCGGGTGTAAACTTTGTTGATCAAGGAAGTTTTGATTGCCTCGCTATGTCACATAACTTCCTTCACGTCACGTTTCAGAGTTTTAATAATAAGGGAGAGGACCCAGGTGCAGACTCAAAAGACTAACAGAGAATAGTCCAGGGAATCAATCGTCCAACAAAAGACTCAAATCAAATCCAACAAACGGGAGAAAACACAAGATGCAGTCCAGACATGTATCTAAATAAAGTCCACGGGAGTCCAAGGTAGAGCAAGAAGGTTGACTTAAAGCTTGAGAAACGTTGGTTTCACAGAGAAAGACAATAAACTGGCACACAGGCATGGGAAGGCAAAGACTAAATACACTTTGGAGGTAACGCTAATTAGACACAGGTGAGACAATCAAGGAGCAGGTGAAAACAATGAGGGCAGGGCACGTAATCAAACAAGCAGGAAAACACACAAGAGACAAGAGACAAAGTAAAACAGGAAATGACCTAAACAATGAAATACAAATAAAATACATAAACCAGAACAACTCATTACACTTCTTTTATAAGTTCCTTAAGGTTCAGTGTTTTAAATCAAGAACTTTTGGGGACCTAATCAAACTGCGGCCATTTTAGTTTCAAGCAGTCATTAACAGCGATCTCCTTCAGGAAACAGGAAGAGACTTCCAACATAATAAACCTGAATTCACCCCGAGCACGTCATTCGCGCTACTAATGAGGAAAATTACAATTTCATGTAGCACTCGCTTTTGTCCAAAGCGACGTACATCTGAGAGTTAATACAACACAAGCAACGATCGAGACAGGAGGGAACAAAGTCAGTGAGAGCAACAAACAGCTTCAAGTGCGATCGGACACTCGTGCCAACAGGCAGTGTATAGGGCGTTTTTAAAAAAAATAATAATAATCATCATCAGCAACATCAGTATAGTCATCATCATCATCATCATGAAAATCCTAGTCAGCATAAACTACATCCTCGATGTCGTCATCATCAGTACCATTAATATAATTAAGGTCAGAGGTCATAAAGAGCTGGGTCTTTAGCTTCTTCTTAAAGGTGAAAGGGACTCTGCGGACCGAATGGAGTTTGGTAGCTCGTTCCACCACCGGGGGACGACTGAGGAGACGAGTCTAGTTAGAGACTTAGGGCCCTGTTGTGATGGGAGTACCAGGCGCCTTTCATTGGCGGGACAGAGTGTAGACCTGGATGAGGGCGTTCAGGTAGGCAGGAGCCGTTTTTGTTGCTGTTTTGTAAGCGAGCAACAGGGTTTGAATTTGATGCGAGCGGCAACTGGGAGCCAGTGGAGGGACGTGAGCTGTTTTGGGTTGATTGAAGACCAGTCACGCTGCTGCGATCTGGATCATCTGCAGAGGTTTGAATGTGCACGCAGGAAGGCCTGGCAGGAGGGAGCTGCAGTCATCACTGCGTGATATCAAGGGACATGCTAAGTGAAATGAAAAGGCCTTTGTTTTGCAGGCACAAAATTTACTTCAAAGAATATATTAGTTATTAGACACGAAAACAAGGGAAATTTTGGTTAATGTACGATTTTGTAACTGTTTCCTGAACTGCCAGGAGACTTGTTTGGTTCAAAATAGAAAGTGCTCATCCTCTAGCGGGCATCAATTTGTCCTGTAACTGATGGTGCTTCAGATCTACAGAGACAGACCAGTTTTAATCACCATCCATTGTCTTTGGTGATGAACAGAGTGAGAGAAGAAGAGCCTTTTTTATTTTAGCTACAGATTAATACAGACCTCGAAAGCATCGTGAAAGCTTGAACACACTCTTTATTTGAAGAAGCAGTTTGCAGAGAAGCACATGTGATATCATGTCATCAGCCCTCTAACATGCACTTAGTGTTTTTTTATGAAGAAAACATTTCACTGAACAGAACCTATCACCTGCAATTACAGCTTTTATATCCTCTCAGTTCAAAGGCAGTGCATGTGTTCCCCTCTCAACCCAAAGTGGTATCCCCTGCGATTTTTCTAGCGGAGAAATTGCAGGCTGCGTGGATGTATTTGAAGAACAGGTGGTTCGACTGTGTCTTTGTTCCTCTGAGAGGATTCCTCTGGAGACTCCTGAGAGGAAATTACAGAGCAGGAGTCACTAACTGCTTCCTACGATCGCTGAGGAAACTCTCATATCTGTACAGTAGCTGTGTTTACACAAGAACAAGCGTCTTGCTCCATATTTGCTCTCACACTGCAGCTGTCTTCACTGCTGTTTTATTGGTCCTATAGTAAAATACAAAATCATTGGCTGTCACATAAAAAGAATTAGTATCTAAGTTAGGAATCCATATTGATGAGTGTATCTTCAGGTGATGAACACACGAGCACCCGTTGGACTCCCGCCAGCCTGCCGCTATTGTTCAAATGCTCCATTCCTCCATCACCCAAAGGCCCCATGAGGCTCAGATGTCAACTAACAGAGAGCATGCGAGTGGGGGGTGTAAACAGAGGTTGAAAGACTGAGGACAGCTTATTAGATGGAGGGAGGAAAGAAAAACACAAGTTTAAGAAAAAGAAAACTCCAGACTGAAGGAGAGAAGCTCCAGTAAGGTCTAAAGTAAGAAAAACACGAAACAACGAGGACTTCTTAACTCCGAAATACCTGTTAGTGGCACTTAAAGTTTGTGTTAGCACCAAAAAAAAAAAAAAGGGAACTTTGAAATTCACTGAGGAGTCTTTTATCTGCTTGAATGTAAAAATCTTCTATAACAGCCATTCCCAAACTTTAACAGCCCACTTTGAAATCTAACAATAATCTTGGGACAACCTCTGAAGCGTTAGCATTCAGCCACTTACAAGATATTATTACTGTTAGCTAGGAAGTGGCTAAAAGCTAGAATTACCATTTGAGCATGTTGCCGGATTAAAATAGAAAGCCCTTTATTCCTAGTATAATGTAAGCTAGAAACAAATAACGAGCTAACATACTTCCTAGCAAATTAAATGTAAACAATTAACTAACGTACTTCCTAGCTAACGAAATGTAAACAAATAACTAGCTAACGTACTTCCTAGCTAGCGAAATGTAGATAAATAACTAGCTAACGTACTTCCTAGCAAACAAAATGTAAACAATTAACTAGCTAACGTACTTCCGAGCTAACGACATGTAAATAAATAACTAGCTAACGTACTTCCTAGCAAACGAAATATAAACAAACAACTAGCTAACGTACTTACTTGCTTATGAAATAAAAACAATTAACTACCTAACATACTTCCTAACAAATGAAATGTTAGCTAGGTGGTTGAATGCTAGCATTAGCTGTTTTCTACAGATAATGGGTCATCAAGTTAGTTGTTTTACCTTACAATATGGCTCAATATCACTTCGAATTTTTACGGCCAACTATTTTCTGTACCTGCTCATTAATTGAGAAGCGTTACGTGATTACGTGAAAGAGTCAGGATCCTTATATTTTTACCACATCAGACCAGGAACACAGTAGTACAACATTATAGCATCATTTGAGCTTCCCAACCTGAGCGTGTCTTCGGAGAAATAACGGCGGCTGTGGTATTATGGTGAATTAGCTGGAAACAGAGACACAGCTAGCTTAGCTACATCCAAAGCAAAATTAGACTATATAAAATGGATATACTTTCTACATTGTGCATCTGATGTGGATGATAACACCCTTTATGTAAAGCTAATAGTTAGCGTTAAAGATCACTGTCATTGTTTCATAGAGAGCTAACCTAACTTTCTGTCACTGTCTCTGAGTGGAGTGTATTTCCCAGCAGACATCAGTGTATCCTCATCAACAGTCGCCCTCCTGCAGCCGAGTCGTCCCATCCTCACCTCACCCCTCTCCCCTACAGAGTCTTTATTAAAGTGTCAGTGATGAAGAAGCCTCTGACAGCTAAACAATATCCTCTGACCAAACACCCAGCTCTCTCATACCTCCTCCTGTTTGAACAGACAGGTCTCCCAGGGCACCTCGGCCCACAGTAACAGCTGATATTAAGGCATCTGCAAATATTCTGGAGGTGACAAAAACAGTGATGCTTCACTGGACTTTTTACACACATATATGTACAGTTACTCGTCCACTATATTGAGGAACAACGGCGTTGGGATAGATCTTTTCAGACTTTTGATTGGCCGCGATTCTTCTTCTTCTTCTTTGCATGACCGGGTTCTATCGTCGCCTGCTTGTGTGGCATTCTCATGACAGCGTTTGGATGGGGATTTTTTATAACCGTGCTTATGTGGATGGGATTTTTTTGGAAACGAAGGAGGCAAAAACTCACAATTTCATAGTTTTTCAGCGCTTACAGAGACGTTTATTGTTTTCTGTCCCTAACATAGAAGAAATATGAACCCCGAGAAATTATGATGTAAAAAATAAATACTGAAGGGTTAGCCTCGGTCTTTGGGTTTGACAATATGGTCACCCTGAGACATTTTCTTTGAGAGCTTTGGGGCAGCAAACAGCTGTTTATGATACATTTTGATTCATTATTCTCTGTTTGTTCCCAGTATTTCTTGCCTGTGGACATATTGCGAGAACTTTTATCAGCACAGAACATTTATTCGATGTTGACCTGAAGAACACGGTCAGAAGCCGGGTACATTTAGAGCAATCCGTCTCCTCATCCCTCCTCATCATGTCTCTGCTCTCATAACTGAGGGCTTTTCCACATTCTTCTCAGTTTCATTTATTTCATCCAAACATTTTATAGTTTCCCTCTCACGGTGTAATGACGCACTCTCAGGGAGTAAAGGATTAGTTATTCCCAGAAGAGAGAGAGGGGAGCTTTTGTCTGCTTACACGTCTGTCGCTCCTTTATGAGGCTGTTACGACAGAGATTCAGCATGTACCCACTTTTATTGATTTTTCCACCTCTGTAGAGCAATAGGACTGCGACAGCTGCTAATAACAGCGCCCAGACTTAACAACTGGTCGGTCCCATCTTAGCTTTAACTCTGATTTCAGGGATAAATTAGGATGAAGCGAAATGTAAACACGACTCCTGACTGTCAATCAAATCTTCCTTACACCACACAGCTCGGCTCGGTCTATTTCAGTGACATCTTGACTTGATGGTTTCTACTTTTAGCTGCTTATCAGACACACTAGTGCGCACGTGTCTGCCAATAAAGAGGAACGTGACGAGTAGCTCTGTTGTGACTGCAGCTCATGCCTTTAAATTTGATTCCTAATTTACAAGGATATTTGGTTGCGTCCGGAGTTTGACTCTTGGCACTGCTGATGTTTTTGAGACTGTCATGGGACACAAATATTATTATCACATTTTTAGGAGGCCGATCCAACAAACAATGATAGCCTTTATTCTGTCTGTAGACGAGAGCTCAGTGAGGGATATTTAGAGATATGTTGCAAGCAGTGGCGGCTGGTGAAAAATATTCTAGGTGGGGCTGTGCTGTGCCATACTCAGTTTTTAACAAGTCCATGCCATATCTGTGCCAGCAGTTTGAAAAAGTAAACACGGGAAGCAAAATAGTGCGTTTACATGGCTACATCCAGCTAGCCAAGCCTTTCTGGTGAACCAGTTGCGAGAAAATCCTCTGGTGTAGGTTTTACTTTTTTTCACCCGCTTGTTGGTTGATTTTAACATCTGGCTGATCCGGTCCAGTTTCTTTAATCCGTAATTTTTCACTTAAACTTCTCCTCTCGAACGGATTTTGAAGAAGCGAGCGTACAGAGTTCTTTGCGGTGTCAACGTCCATCATTGTCATTTCCATCACTCATAGCGCTGGAAAAAGCGCCCTTAAAGCAGAGACGAGTAGCCTCACACTTGTTTCCCACATTTCCAATAAACATTAATTAATGTATATATTTTTTTGTATATATACATATATATATATATTACATATTTAAATACGTAATTTTGTTAATATTAGTTTTTTAAAATAAAATAAATAAAAATAAAAACACACTCTCCACTAGGGAGGGTGGCGCCCTCTATTGGTCAGCCACCACTGGTTGCAAGTCAAAATAGTCCAAGAAAATCCATCACAATACGCAAAAATACCAGTATAGATGGACTACACGCCTCCACCTCCTCCGTTGAGTCAAATAATAATGTTCAAAAATAATTTCACAGCCTGCAGTTGCATTTCACTGTTTTGTATACATGCAAAATGGGAATGTCAGAATATTAATTTGTGAATGCGTAACAAAAAGGATTGTCCTTGTGTAAAAAGTGTTTGTAGCCGTAGAAACTATTTGTAGAATTTGTGCCAAAATATTTTCAACTTCACAAAGCCCGAGTCACAGACACACAAATTTCCTGTGCACATGTGTGAACCTGAAGTTTCACGCTACGGGCACAAATTTCTACCCTTTCTTGACGCCTCTGCTAACTAGCCAATCAGCTCGCCTCCACGTTGTACACTGACCGTCCAATCAGAGGAAGCTAAACCGTCCAATCAGCCTCCCCTTACAGTTTATCCTGTGGGAAACATACATGCCCTGGAAGTTGTCAAGATATGACACTAGCATGCAGAATATACTGCACCGCAAGAGAAATATTCTTCACGCTCGAGTCAAACAAAACAATGAGCGTTCGTGTCTTCAGGTTCACTCGGGTCTAAAGCTGTTTAGAGTGAAATACGATCGTCTCTCGGTGGGTTTGTATCTCGGCGATGCTCTCCGAGGCTGCAGACGGTTTGTTTCGCTTGGAAATCTGGAAACTCACATTTGTCTGACCTCACTAACGTCAACATAAATTAGATTTTGTACTTGTGTAAGAGTGCACAACCTTTTCTTTATCATGACATCACTTTTCTCCAACCGATGCAGATATCGGTTACAATGGACCCAGAGCAGCTGTATGTTTGCACAGCTTTTTATTGCTGGTGCAGACTTAAATATACCCTCCTACTCAATGTAAATATTTGCGTGTAGCAGCTGCTCGCAGCGATATTAACCTCTCTCATAGAGAAGCTTTCTGCCTGTGATGTATCAACAAAGAGCAAGATGGCAGCGCCCGTCACAGGGGTATTTTGGCTTCAAATAATAATAATAAATCCGTACATCAACAGATATCAGCTGATGCTTGTGTGCGTTCTCAGGAGGTTCTGGTGCCAAAGAGTTTGTCTTTGCGTGCTTGTATGCGTCACTTCTCTGCCATGTGAAGTGTTGAGCACCAGCGTGTTCTGCCAACAAAAAACACCTCGAGATACCAGAGAGTTTACAGGAACCTCAGCCGCCCGCCGATCATGTTTCCCCCTCTGACCCAGCCTGGACGTCTGATGATCGGAGGACTTAAGATCCCCTCCCCGAAGCCAGACATTCTGCTATTTATCCCCCCCCCCCTCCGCTCGACAGACAGCTGTTTCTGCCTCATTTCCCATCATGCAATACACAACCCTACCCCTTTATCTCCCTCACCTTTAATACATGATGATACTCCAGTTTGCCACCTATTCCCGTACAGCTGTGTCATCCACCACTCACCCTATATGAAACTGTTACGCCACACACACACACACACACACACACACACACACACATTAGCAGCAGCATTCCTATATAGTGAGCTCAACCAAACACACACACACATTTACACACTCTCAGCCATTTCCTCAAGTGAGCACAGCATGCTGCTCTTTATATATGATGCGTGTGTGTGTGTGTGTGTGTGTGTGTGTCAGACAGGAGGGGTTACAGTAGTGGTTTGAGGTTTCTGCCACAAACGGAACTTTTTCTTTTTGCTGTCAGAAAGTTTACTTGCTTCATACTTGTCCCTATACAAATAAACATTAAATAAAAAATCTTGAGTAATATGATTTAGAATATTTCTTATTTCTTTATTTTGAAAGTACTGGGCTGTTTGGGCCTTAGGTGACGCATATAAAAGTGTATAACTTTATTCGTACATAGACTTTAGCTGCATCTCAATTCAGGGGCTGCATCCTTCCAAGGACGCAGGGGACAGAGGATTGGTCGTTCGTCTGCAAAGGCCGAGCTGAATAGAGACGGTCTGGTCTACCGAGGACTTCCTGTTTGTGTCACCAGCTGTTCTCGCCCTTAGTTGCCTAGCAATAGGTAGCTAGCAGGCTAACTAGCTAACATAACTAACCTAAAGTGACTTTAGTATGTCGAGCTATTCGATTGAGTTGAAACCAGAAACGTTTAAGAGTCTGCCATCTTGTTTCAATTGGCGTGCAATGAATTTCGGGATATGTTGGGCCATGAAGGATGCATCCGATGGATCCTCGTGGCCTGGTAAAAGGAGGACGCAGATGTCGGCCCCATCTAAAGGAGCCTTAGAAACGGGTCAGCCTTTGAAGCGCCGCTGTGACGCAATCGGCCTTCAAATACGTCCTCTGAAGGATGTGGCCCCTGGATTGAGACACAGATACAGACAAGTGTGATCCTGTGTTACATCCACTTCCTTTATGCTGCTTTGATTTTGAGTTTTGTTATTTTGATCAAAGGACAAATCAACACTACAGTAATGTTACTAAATCTAGAGTCAAATATTTTGTTTTACGAGTAACAACCTGGAATACAGCAGTACGACTTTATGACAGCATTTGAGTGTTTTCAGAAGAAGATGGCGGCTGTGTGAACATGCCCATTCCTTGTTTGGCTCTCTATCAGGAGATTGCAAATAAATGTGAAGTACTAAGACAGTCTTCCTGTTTGGTCACCTCATCTGTCCATTTATTTAGTGTTTTCTGACAGGCAGAGACAGGCTGTCCAGATGCTGCAGTTCTGCTTCCAAACACGCTGACGTTATCTAAACACAGAACCGGAGCATCAGATGCATCAGCGGTGAAATAATGCCCTCGGACAAACACAGAAATCAGCCTCGTCTGTTTCGTTCCGCTGTCACAGCCAAGTTGGAAACACAACCAGCTGTTCAGAGACCTTGTTTCTAAAGAGCTAAGGAGTTCCAAAATGGCTGCCCTGGTGTGCGTTACCGCTCTTGAAAGCCTGTTTTAGGGTCTGACAGAGACACAGAATGACATGTGGTTTAATTCTGACCTCGAGGAAAACGTGCAAAGCTATCAGCGCTGCACTTTTGACCCGAGAAGTGTTGTTCTTTGCCAAATGCGGCCGACTATCAACACACAAAGCTCGGTCTATCTGTCCGACAGGGCCTCATGGAAAGTGACAGCTTGACCCAGAGCGTATGTGGGTCAGCAGCACCATGCGGTTAAGAGTTCGAGATAAAGGTATCAGCTCTGGAGGGCGATTAGCTGTTTCCATGCGGAGAGGAAAAAGAGACAACAAAACTGAAACCTGAACTCAAGATGCTGACGATGTTTGACATTTGAATCACTTCAGCAGGAGAGCAGCGGGTCGGCGGAGAGAGTTTGGCGTCTTTGTGGACTTTGAAACAAAGAGTCTTATCACAGGACACAGAGCAGGACACCCCACAAACTCCACAAGTCGTCCGACTTTGAAGTGCGCTGAGTCCTGTCACGCCTCCCAGATTTGTTTTGTTTGAGTGAAGTCTCGTCGAAAAAGGCCACATGTTGGAAAACCTGCAAAGAAAAAAGTCAAACAATGAGTCGATGAGTAACGGACATCTGGATTTCTTCTTATTTTTGTTCAGACAAGAAGAACGCGATGACTCTTTGTCTCTAATCCAAACACAAAGTAATGAGTCCAGACCGAACTCGCACAAGAGCCCAGGAGAAATGACATCAATCAATACAGCTGATGATAATGATTTATTCCCCTTACATTTCTGTTTTTCCAACCCAACTTTCCAGCTCGCTCTCTGTTTTTAAAGTAAAAAACTCCAGTCGCCACTGAAGGTCAAATATGACTTCATGCTCCTGTAAGAGTTCTGAAAGGTGTCACTGTGTGTTTCTGTAGTTAAATGTTTGACTCTGTGTGTTTCAGAGTATTGAGCGAGAGGAGCCAATCGAGGTGGACCCCGCCCCGACACACGCTGCACTGGAGAACGGACACGCTGCTAACACAGGTAACAACAACTTACGTCAATGTTTGCAGTCATAGTAGCTCTAAAAATTGATTTTAAAGGTCCACAGGTTTTACTCATTACACACGTCTCTTTACACATGTGGGTTATATTGTCAGGACGGCATGAAGCCTGATGTACGTCTACCTTTGAATGTATTGACTTTATCGTCATTGCATAGCCTCGTTTACGGCCCATAATCTGTGACTCTGCAGCCTGATAACGACTGAGAGCTGAGAGGAGCTGTCAGGTGTGGTGATAATTCTTTGTGGATGTGTTATAAAACCCTGTAAAGCTAAACATTATTTCCTCACTGATTTTATCCCACCAGAACATTCAGCGTTGGTGCACGGAAAGATCTCTCCACCCAATGACTACCCACACGAGCACACGGCCCCCGTCGCCATGCGGATGCCCCACCTCCCCATCACCGCGTCAACCAAGACGGCAGAAATGAAGGGCCCCGACTCTCCCAGCAGCCCTGTCGGCTCTTGCTCGTCCCCGGTCTCTGAGGCCTCACCCACCGGCCAATCAGCTTCCAGCATCAACCACACCCAACCAATAGAGGAGACTCCACTTAAACCAGGTGGCTGATCTGATGCGCTCAACTGAAGAGCTATCTTCAGAGTTTGACTGATATATCAGTTAGCCGATATTTTTAGCAGATATTTTTTCCAATATTCACGGATATGAAAACTTTTAAACACGACACACAAAGCAAAGAACAATTCTTGGGTTGATTTAGAAATGGTGTCATTACGGTGTTTGCCCAGCAGAGGGCGTTCTGACTCCATAGTTTACAATACTCTGAGCACTGTCTGCAGCAAATGTAGCATAGCATCACAGCTAAGCAGACTGTAGTCTGCACTAGAATTGGTTAACAATGTCTAAAAATGTTTAATATTGTTTTATGTGCAAAATAAGTGCACAATCAAGAGGGAAGTAGAAAGCGTCTATTTTCATTCAAGCTCAAAAATGTACCATATCGGCTGCAATATCAGTAGTATCGGTACAATCAGTATCCTTATCAGTCTCAAAATCTCATACCACTCAGGCTCTAATCTCTATTTACAGATTCTACATAAACATTTAGAATCTTCAAATTTTAATACAGGAAGTTTTCTGGTTTCTGTTTGTAGTACGTTTGTAGTCCAAGTAATACTGACCAATCGTGTATCAGAAGGCTTCGGTGTATGCAGGAAAAATAATCCGTGTGGAGAGCAAAAGCAGGCGGAACATAATCTCTATAAAATCTGAAGCAACTTCAGCTAACTATCTGTTCTAGATCAAAAATTTCAACTTGGGACAAATTCCCTTGATGTGGTGTCATGAAAGCCACTCAGCGTTTAGATTTCCTGACTTCCTCGAAAGCATCACACATGACGGATCCGACCTCCATTCAACAAACTTGTCCTGTTAAAGTAGTTTTCTTCTCCTCTTGAGGACAGACCTGACAAAGCTTCATGTTGACTTGTTCTTAATCTGCATCATGATGTTGTTATTTCAACAAACTGAAAAGCCGTTAATTAAAGTCGATCACAAAAAAATCTGTTTCTTTTTCGGCTTCATGCCACTGAAGTAAGCCAGAGTGCAGCCTCTGTGTAACTTACTGTTTACTGTGAAACTAAGACCTCCTCCGGGGGATGTGATGAACCAAGACATGACAGCGTTTAGTTAGCAAACATATCTGGAGGGGAGAATTTCACTTCACTTTGATCTGAACACACGGTCGCTTCTCGAGCTGCTGACTGGACTGTAAACAATGCAGCGAACGGGAAAGGAAGTCTGACTGGAAGTCGTTTATCGCTAAACGCTGGCTAAACCAGACATGCACGACATGTT
The DNA here is from genome assembly GCF_022749685.1 of Semicossyphus pulcher. Taxonomy (NCBI): domain Eukaryota; kingdom Metazoa; phylum Chordata; class Actinopteri; order Labriformes; family Labridae; genus Semicossyphus; species Semicossyphus pulcher. Next base: position 4,100,872 of record NW_027211700.1, read on the forward strand.
CGCCGTTGTCCCCAGAGGCTATATCGTCGTTAGATGAAAGCTGATTGGTTCTGAGATTGGTCAGGCTCTAATGTTCTTTCTGTCTTTTAAAATCTATGCTGTTGTCTAATCTGACGTTGTAAACACACAATTGGCTTTCTCTTTGTAAAACTAATCTTAAATGTATTTTATGTTTGAAGTAATCTTTAATTGTCTTTCTCCTGCTTTCCCCCCCACACACTTTAAATACAGCATATTCTGAACTTTTTTTCTGTTGCTGTTAGTTTCCTCCACATGGACTCCTACACCTATCAGAGCTCTGGGGTCTCCCCGCCTTCAAGGTGAGCCGTGCTTTCACACCATAGACTGTATATGAGAAGTGGACGTGGCCTCTTGGTTTGGAAGTGAAACCAATAAAGGAAGTGCCTTAAACCTGCATTCTTTCTAATGGCCAGCAGGGGGCCACTCAATAGTTGGTCTCAATCATTAGTTTAAAATCTTCTTTAAAACAGCATGATGTTAATTTAGTCAATTATGGTCCCATTAGAGTAAAACAGACGATAAAGCAGGATATGATTGTGGGCGGGGCTACCCATGATTGATAAAGTCGCTACAACGGCTCTGCTGGCGTCTGCTTCAGAAGCGTAGTCTACAAACCAAAGGGTGATGTCACAATGTCTACGTCCACTTCTTTCGTACAGTCTAAGTTTCGGACACACGGGCGTTCATGTTGAACTCTCTAACAGGACAAAAGTTTTTAACTGTGCCTTTTTTTCTTTTGCAGAGAAAGCTAATTCAGCCCCTGCTAAGTCTGTGACCTACTCAGGGCTGCCTCAGCATGACAGGTGAGTGGCTCATAAAGGACATATTTAGGGATAGAGTATGTTTTGCTTTGTCTGACCCTCCTGTGCTCCCGCCCTGCAGAGACGGCGATGTAAGCGGAGACAGACCCTTCGGGCAGGTCGGAGAGAGGAGGCGGGAGCTGGTGAGGTCACAGACTCTGCCTCGCAACATCGGCGCTCAGGCTCGTCGGTCAATCTTTGAGAGGCTGGAATCTGAAGCCAATAATAGGTAAATGCAGTGTGGCGGTGCGTTTGTAACACATGGGATTTTGAAGTTTTCAAAGTGTTGAATTCTCTCATGAATCTGCTTCCTGACAGTCGACCCAAGCCAGTGGAGTCCAAACCCAAACTGAAGCGGTCGCAGAGTTTTGGGGTGTCCAGCGCCAGCAGCATCAAACAGATCCTCCTTGAATGGTGCCGCTCCAAAACCATTGGATACCAGGTAAAAGAAAAACTGCAAACACAACATCACATTCATTATATTTAGTGTATTTAGAGAGATGTTCTCAAACATTTGATCCATTTACTTACTTATTTTTGAAGTTGCTACAAGGCCCAACACAAGTTTAAAGCCTGTTTGCTGCAAAAAGAACAAATAATACGACACTGTCGACTGTTTTCCAAACAGGTCCTAGTTGTTTACATATTTATTTCATTGTTTTTTCTACTTCCCAGACCTTTACTGATATCATTCATTTAAAAATAGCATGAATATCAACAGGCAAAGACTTTAATGCTCAAAAATGTAGTGGAAAATAAGGTTGTGTTCATGTCCTCTGGGGCCTTACAGTCGGCAGAAAGAAGCTAATAAAATGTCCTTTTAAGGATGTTTTCCAGCTGGTTGTCTTTTGGGGTTTAACCTTCTGACATCACGGTTTCTGAATGTAATATTGTTTCTTAACCTTCAGATAAGTATCAGATAACAGAGCTTCCTGACAGCACCTGAACGCACCACATCAGCCATCAGACTTTAGATATCAATCCAGTTTAAGTATCTTTAAGGTATTGATTTTTTTTTCTAAATACATTTTGGGAGATACGGTCCTGAGAAAATTGATGTCAATCTCAAACCTGTACGTTAAAGGTTTAATAGGTAGAATTTTTTTCTTGCATTATGTCAACAACACATTCAAACTGGGCCCCTCCTCCTGGGCTCTTCATCACCAGAAGCTCAGTCTCTCTCTCTCGTGTGAGAACACGCCCACCCCGCCGAGCTAACACCGACAGCATCACGGTTACCTTCGCGCTAGCATGCTAACCGCCGGTTAGCTTGTCCTATGCGGTTTGAGGCACCTACCTGTCCAACAGAAAGAAGGCCAACTCTGCGTCGCTCTTTCGCCATGTTCGCCGGTCTGAATGGGGCCCAGCTGCTAATTCAAACCACTCCCACACTCACCTGTACGCTGTGATTGGCCCAGGGAACAACTGGGAGGAGACCCCGGGGCAGACCCAGAGCTCGCTGGAGGGATTACGTATCCCACCTGGCCTGGGAACGCCTCGGAATCCCCCAGGAGGAGCTGGAAAATGTTGCTGGGGAGAGGGACGTCTGGGCTAACCCGACCACACATAAGCAGAAGGTTGGATGGATGGATAGATGGATGGATGGATGGTTTATAGATGATGATTCGTTGCCCTTTCCCTCTTTTTTGACGCCTTGTTGTTGTTTGCAAAGATTGCAAAGTTAGGCCATCACCATTTAGCTCCACCTAAAGCTCAGTGCAAAGTATTAGCCTGTCTGGCTGTTTCCCCGGCTTGTCATTATGCTAAGTTCTCCATGAATGCATCAATATTCATTCAGACAGCTCCAAATGACTACAAAAGTTATCTCATTTACAAATAGAGCAGGTCTATGTTGTACTCTTAATATCATCTACAGAGAGCCAGCTTAATCCACCACGAGCGAGCACTCGGGGACAGCAGTAATAAGAACATTCCTTAGGTTTGGCCTCAAGCTTGAAGCTAACTGTCCCCTGGCACCAGCTCCTCACTCGCTGGACAGACATTAAAAAGTGGAGTAAACCTTCTCATCTATAATGTAGCTCCTGATTTAAATCCAGCCAGCAGCAACGAAATGTTACACGTCCTTTATCTTGAAATGAGACGAGTAATATGTTTTAAATGAGCCTGTCTGTCTTTCATATAGCTTCACCTGTCAGCACACGGTGCAGTGCTAATGTGTTTATATCTAACTCTACTTAAGTGTGTGTCCCTGTGTCTGTGTGTGTGTGTGTGTGTGTGTGTGTGTGTGTGTGTGTGTGTTGTAGACGGAGGGTGCAGGGTCGAGCTAGTTTACGTCATAGTTGAAAACACCGACACATTTCTGCACTCTGGTACCCTTTTCCTCGCAGCAGCCCGTGCCAGCTGCTCCATGTGGCTTCGGTTACAGTCAAGCCGGGCAAAGCCAAGACTCTTATTAACTGGGAGCAAACACACACACACACACACACACACACACACACACGAGAGAGAGAGAGAGAGAGAGAGAGAGAGATGTTCAGTCAATGATTTTACATGCTGCATTTAATTCAAAACAAACTCCAGACTAATAAAGGACGGCCTCAGAATGACTTGATTTCAAAAGCATGTAAGAGACCAGAACACACGAGGAGGGACGTCTGTTTTATTCATCATAATTATGTTCCAGACAGTGAACGAGGAGACGTCTTTATGGAGCTGACAGTCAGTTTTACAACTCGTGCTCTTCCTCATCTCTTACAGCAGCACGAAGGCCTGAATGATGCAGTAACTCTGACACGTGTCATGTCATCACCACGTCTCCTTGTCCTCTGTTTGTTTTCTGCAGAACATTGAGATCCAGAACTTCTCGTCCAGCTGGAGCGACGGGATGGCTTTCTGCGCCCTGGTGCACTCTTTCTTCCCCACCGAGTTCGACTACACCGCCCTGTCGCCCGCCGACCGCAAGCACAACTTCGAGCTGGCCTTTGGGACTGCAGAGTGAGTGATAGTGATATAACAATATAAAGACACTTCCTGACAGGGCAGCACTTGGGAGGCGAGAATTAATTTAGAGAATGATTTACCAGCTGCAGGAATAAAAGTCAGCATATAAATAAATTGATTATTAATTAGACACAATCACAGTGAATTATTATTATTGTTGGCAGAACGTTTCAACACAAATCTACATTATAAGTTTCTCTTTAAGGAGACAAACGTGGCGTTGCAGTCTTGAGGGAATTGTGAGACAACAAGATTAACACCAATCTCATGTTGGTGCATTAAATCCAGAGATAGAGTCCGGATGGCGTTAGCATAGCTTAGCATGAAGACTAAAAGCAGTGGAAGCCTGCAAACTTAATACTGTGAAAAACACACTTATATCAACACCTCTTCAGTTTGTTCATATGTTTTTATTAACAGCTGCCGTGTGCAGTGTCAGTGCTCAATCTTTAAAGATAAGTCCGACTACGACGACCCAACTCAGAATTCTGTACTTATTTTATGAATGGTTTTCCTTCTGTGATAAATCAAATTTACCCAACAGAAAAATCTCACTGCTGGTGGACTAATATAAACAATCATCACCTAAAGTAACTCACAGACCTGCTGTACACCTACAACAAACACTGATTATTAAATCACGATGTCTCTGCCAATGGCTGTATATAAAGATGGACGATGCGTCTCCACCTTGCGATGGTGACATCATTTGGAGCCAGAGCGGCGCAGTAGAGATCAGAGAGTGAAGCCGCTGTAGCCACTTCTGCTAACCAAAACACACATTTAACTTCTAAGCTAAGCTAAGTTAGCCGTATCCTGGCTCCAGCTCCTGGCTGGTTCAAGCAACCTCTGAACTCTGTGTTAGGTTGAGAATGACAAGAGGGATCATGTGTCTCATGAACTGGCAACTTTTCTAAGCTGCCAATCAAGTATATCTACTACAACTGAGAGAGGGCGCTCTTAAAGATATAATCTCAAAGATTTTCATGTAAATACATTTCTGTTAGTCACTATCGCCGAATGAGGTTGCACAGTGGTGATTGAGCCTAAGGCCCACTGATGAAAGCCACCCAGCAGTGGTTGGTTTTCCAGAGAGAGTAGGCGGAGCTACGTGGTCTCTGCAAGTGTTGCGAGTAAACGGTAATCTACTATGGCTGAACAAACAAAGAAAAGATGGATGACTACAGATACAACTTCAACAAGAAGTGAAAATCCAAAGAAGAAGAAACAAACTTGACGCTCAGATGAAGCAAACAGTCTGAAAAGGAAAGCGACCGTCAGCCAGGAAAATCAAGAGTTACAACCGGAGCCAACTGTGGACATCACACATGCAGCACTGTCTGGATATCTGGGAAGTGTGCTCCTGCAGTTACAGTTTATCACCATTAGGTGCCGCCAAAAAGAACGAAACTGAGATCTTCAAGATTAGCACTTTAATAAAAGTACATTCATACATGGATATCAAATTATTCCGATTATTATATCATAAATATCATAACACATACACACCCAGAGCGATATCAGGCCCTCATCTTTCTCTCATATTTTCCCAAATATTGAACAATAACTTTAAACCACACTAAAAATCCTTCATGCAGCTAAACCGACTGCTCTCGTTATAAAACAGCTGCTTATTCATTAGTCTGTTGTGGTTTCCGAGTTTTCCTGAATCGACCTTTAAATATTTATTGAGCGAAACTGAATCAACAAAGAAAGTTTACTGTGGCTCACTTCATCTCAATGTTTCTCTTTGTTGCTTTTGTTTTATAACCCTCTCATATCCGATCACATAAAACAGCACGCACATTTTAAAAGCCACTTCCTTCTTTTATGACAACATGTGTGGTGAATGTTGTTCATTCCTTCTGCCTGACTCGACGGCCTCACGGAGTCTGCTTCACTGTTTTCAGACAGATACAGACCGCACACTACAGATCAGACATTAAACAGGCTCACATACATGTGCTGTACGTGACGGCTTAAAGACTCTGTGTAAGGATGTGTGACTCTCTGATGACGCGGCTGCAGAATTAAGCTGATTTCACTGAAAAACAATATTCACTTGGTCACAGAATCAATCCGTCATGTGACCTGACCTCTTAAAGAGATCACGCAGCTCAGACTTACAGCTCAGTGAATGTATAGGAATGATTAAATGCATAGTGTCCATGTTTTATAACCGCAGAAAACATGTTTGTGAGAATGTATGGGAAAAGTTGAGACACAACATGAGACGCAGATTAGCTTTAGAGAGGTAACACTGAAACATGCGGCTGATATCGGTTTCACATCTTGACCAACATTTTGTGGTTCCACCTCTTCTCGTGTTGTTTAGCTGTTGTGGCAGCAGGGTAAGCAAGGTGACCCAGACCTCCCTGAGCAACATTTTCCAGCTCCTCACTGAAAAAAATTGGGAGTACGATTTACTTAGAAAAACCTAGGTAACAATTTCCACACTGAAATTATTTGTAACTTTTACTCTTAAATTCTCTAAGTAGTTTACTTACCATGGTAAGTAAACTACTTAGGTTAAACTAAATGCTATTCGTATGTAGACTTTACTGAGAATATCCTCTGTTAAGTTTACTAGGAATTTCTGTGTGGAAATTGTTACCTAGGTTTTTCCAACCTTTCAACCAATTTTTTCAGTGCTCCTGGGGGATCCCGAGGCGTTCCCAGGCCAGGTGGGATATATAAGCTCTGGGTCTGCCCCGGGGTCTCCTCCTAGTTAGACGTGACTGGAAAACCTCCACAGGGAGGCGCCCAGGAGGGATCCTAATCAGATGCCCGAACCACCTCAACTGGCTCCTTTCGATGCGAAGGAGCAGCAGCTCTACTCCGAGCTCCCTCCAAACGTCTGAGCTCCTTACCCTCCTTATCTCTAAGGCTGAGCCCAGACACCCTGCGGAGGAGACTCATTTCGGCCGCTTGTGTCCGCAATCTCATTCTTTCAGTCACTACCCAAAGCTCATGAGCACAGGTGAGGGTTGGAACGTAGATCGACTGGTAAATCGAAAGCTTTGCATTCAGGCTCAGCTCCTTCTAAACCATGATGGTCCTGTGCAACGCCGTATTACTGCTGAAGCTGCACCAACACTCTAAGAAGATCGTATGAGATCTTGGTGTGACATTTCTCACAAGTTTCTCATTGGATAAATCGATGAAGTGATTACTGTTTTTACCCAAAAGGCTGCAGTGGACAAAGGTCAAAGGTCAACTTGTCTGAGACATCATAATAACCTGGAAAAAAACACTTTTCAGCCTACAATTCTACTGCTATTCTTGTGATTTTGATGCGTCCACAAATGGAGGGATTTTTATCACATCCGGCATATTTGTATTTCTTTATTCGTCCAAGAGAAGGCCACTCACGATTAATCAAGTGCAGAATCAACCCCTAATCTTCCTGTTGCTTCGGCTGTTTGCAAAAAGGAGCTACTGACAATCTCCTGCTCTGCAGAGAAAGTGTCGTGTCCCTCCTGTAAATGATCTGTGTGCCACCTCGACTGTTTAATGTAGGACTACGTGTGCTGCTATTTTCAGTATATGTCCCCCATCCCGTCACTGCCTCTCTATGGGACAGACTGATGGATGTAAACTTCAACTTGACTGGTTGGTGGAGTCATTGAACTGCGAAGCATTCATGCTAGTCATAGGAAATACTTACGATGTTAGGATGACAAAACAATAAATCTTTATATGTCAGCTCGGGCTTTAGGGAAATGTCGATTATTTTAATGTTTCCTGACATTATGTTTACCGATCAGGAGACCGTATTTATGATTTATCCTGCTTATGTATGTTGTTTTCTACTGCTGCTGGTCTCATGCATGCACATATGTTTCACTGTCCCTATATACTGTCCCAGGAGCGTCTTCAGTTATTCCTTTATAAAATACCAAATCCTGTTTCGGTTGTACTGGAAGCATGTTCTTGCAGGACAAAGCCTTTCGCCTGACCAGTGTGTCTCTGTCTGTGTCTGCAGGGTGAAGGCAGGCTGCGACCGGCTGATCGAGGTGGACGACATGATGATCATGGGCCGTAAACCAGACCCCATGTGTGTCTTCACCTACGTCCAGTCCCTCTACAACCACCTGCGCAAGTTTGAGTGAAGAAGAGAAGCAGATGATCTGATGCTCAGCTCGACTTTTCTCAACCTCTTCTTCATTTTCTGCTCCAAACTCTGAGCTGAGGGGAGATAAAGAGCTCGAGGCAAGGACTTTAAAAAGACTGTGCTGCCCCCTGGTGGTGGATTAATGAATATTCTTCCACATGCTGCAGGAGGAGAGCTCACAGTTCATCCTCACAGGTGCACAGAGGACACGTTGGACTCACAGGGAGAAAACTGTCCTGTGACGTCATGAAGATTTTGGTCACAAATATCAGGGTTGATTTGTCACCAGGAGATATGTGCGTGTTTGTGCGTGTGTACTGGAGATGCTGTGTTGTATAAGAGTCCATATTAACCTTTAACATTGCACCAATGGAGATGACGTATGTGTCACAATTGTCACTGATAACTGAACTGTAGGAGTGTGATGAAGCAGAGCACCGTGTGGAGCACAATCACTGACAGATAAATACAATGTTGTGTTTGAGTATATTTACGTACACATGTCCTGTGATGTCGTGTTGTTGAGATCTGAAATATGAAACCAATAAATTGTACTTTTTGTTTGATACCTACGTGCTGACATTGTGTTTCTTGCTGGGCGTCAAACAGATAATTGTCTTAAGTGTTATTAGAAAATAAAACTAAAACATCTGTTCTTCATTTTACAAGAAAAAATCTGGTGGTAAACTTGAATGTTTCATCTCCACTGTCCTTTTTACCTGTTATGTCTGACTATACTATAGGCCAACTATACTATACTATACTATGCTATACTATACTATACTATGCTATACTATACTATACTATACTATAAGAAGTTATCCAGCTTACCTTGTTTGTTTATTCACACTTCGCTCACATTCAGCTAAAGGCCGCAGTCAACACCAACACAACTGGAGCGGATAGACACGCTCATGAAACCTTCACCGACTTCAGGAAAACTCAGTAACTATCCTTAACAGCCCTTTACTTAAACTGAACATACATTTACAGAATATACAGTGTGTAGCATAAGCCTCAGTGTTTCTTTAAGCTGATTGACACACTTTACACTTAGTCAAATGTTTGCTGCATCACCCAAAGAGGCAGATCGTAAACTCATATGTGCTGTCCTGCAGCTGAAGTGGAATATAAACACATCACAGCTCCTCAGTCTACCATCTCGCTTCTGATCTGCAGACTCATGAACAACAGGCTTTAAACAAAGAGATCAAAGGCACACACACACTCAGGAGAATGTGAGAGAAACAAGAGAAAGAAAGATTTATTCTTCATAAAATATATGTATATATATATAAAACCCTTTTATGGAAAATAACCAACGAGGCTTGCTGATCTAAGTATCTAACCCGTTTTTTAACAGTGTCTGGATCTATTTTTTATACATTAGCTATTTGAGTAACTCCGCCATGCAAATTAATCGATTAAAGCCGTTTTTATCGTATAAAATGTCATTAAACACACCACTAGGATGTTTTGCTTGAAAAATAACGTCATGGGGACTGATGTGGATTTACTTTTCTGTAAAACTTTGGTAGTTTGAGTCTGACAGATTTAAAAAGGAAAACAACAATATATTTATCAAAAATGTATCTTAAATCAAATGTGTTTAATCGGTACAGTGAACATGAGCTCATTTTAACGACCCCCTGCGTCTAATTGGATACGTATTTCTATCCTAAATACTTTCGATTTCATGATTTGGGTCGATTTAGAAAAAAATAAATCGATTATTTTCAAAGCATTCAAATCGAGCATATTCGGATATATTGGTAACCACACAGCCAGTTCATATATCTATATGTGTGTATTGTTTGTTAGACTGGCAGTAATACAAAGCACGACCTCCTCTCAGCTGGATTAGAGACAGAGGTGAAAAACACCTGGATTTACAGGGTGGTGGGTATGTGATGTCCCGGCTGATCTGGGTATATAAGCGGTCACTCCCCCTCAGCAGCGCGCGCGTGTGTGTTATTGTAAGAGTGTGTGTAGTTATGACTCTGTTCATGGACGCAGACTTCTCTTTACTCAAACTGAACCAGCAGAGAGACATGATGGACTTCAAGGCGATTTTTGGAGAGCAGGATCTGTGTAAAGGTCAGTTTCATAGATTTATTTATTTATTTTCATCTTTATGTCTTTAATCAATGTTATGGTCTGTTTCCAGTCATTACATTTCACCCTACAAAATAAAACAAATGTAAAGAAATTATTTAATAAATTGGCGATCGATCTCTTAAACATCTTGCAACAGATTTTTGCGAATTATTTTATTCATAATTATACCCACAGAAATATTTAAACCCGTGTTATAAGTTAATAAAAACATGCACAAAAGTTCGTTAACATTCGGTTACAATAAGAAAAATATGATATGAAAACATGAAATTAAGACAAATTACTTTAAGATTAAGATTTACATCTAAAGATATTTGTAGATAACCTATAATAGCAAATAAAAAGTACAATATAAATAGCCTGTTCAATGTTTTAGTGAGATTGACAAACAATATTTGGTTGTTTTTTTACTGTTTAATTTGACCTGGCTGATTTTGTGTAAATGATCCCCAAAAACGGCCTCAATCTAAATTTTAATTCATTATTTTCTTTTACACTTTTATACCTCTAAATTAATATTTATTTTCTGTAATTGCATTTTACTTTAATTCTATTTCGATAGTTTCACTTCCCTTTGTGATTTCCTCCTCAGACTCCCGGGCAGAGAGCACGGTGTCCTCCCCGGAGCCGGACCGGGCCGCCGGGCTGATGGAGGGTCAGAGGAAGCGGAAGAGGACCATCTTCAGCCGCGCGCAGCTGTCCGAGCTGGAGCAGGCCTTCGCCGTGACCCCTTACCCGGACATCACCCTGAGGGAGAGGCTGGCCGCGCGCACACACCTGCCGGAGAGCAAGATACAGGTGAGACTGCTGCTCGGAAAGATTGGGTTCAGAATTGTGGACGTTTTGAAGTAAATCAGTGACTAACACCTTTTTCATAGGTAAGGTATGGTTAGCCAAATTAACAAATTAGAAGAAGACAAAATGTCGACGTGTTTATACAGTAAATATGTCTACATTAAAATGGATAAAATCACGATGTTTTGAACTCACAGTGAACTATCACTCAACTCTTTGTGCCTCTGTGTTTAAAGGAGCGCTTTTCTTGCAACTTTTTTGAATGTACAACCCGCACTTTTACCGTTTTGGTTCACTGTCACAGCTCTTAAGCTGCGTTCATGTGGCGTCTGAAAAATCAGAAAAAAATAGTTCCCATTATTACTTTTTTAGTTCACTAAATTAGAAGGAAAATTTTAATTAAAAAAACATTTCCACGATTTTGTAGTTCAGTAAAAGTGACTTTATATTAACAATTACTATTGGTTTGAACCCACAGAGAACGATCACTCTACTATGTTGTTCCTCTCTGCTTTAGGGTGCTTTTTCTTGGTCTGGCAACTCTATATTTTGATTTTCTGACCTGCAACTTTACTCTTTTGGTTCACTATCACGGCTCTTACCTCTTAAAACATTTGGTTTTGATGGAGAAAATGAACACAAATGCTCCCTCAAGGCGGAAACTGGGAGAACATTTTGGTGCACAACTTGCTAAATTACAGTCATATTTCAAAATTAAATTGGGGTTGATTGTAAGATTTTGATTCATTAATTATTTAGAGATTTTCTTAAATGTAATTTGTAATATGGTAAAAGGTTTTAAGGACAGCTGTTAGCTAGGGAACAACATGTTCCTTGTAGCATCCATGTTGTTTCTGAAGATTCACCCTGCATTCACATGGCGTTAGAATAATCGGCAAAATTAGTTTCCAGAAGAGAAAACTATTTGTGAATGAGAAAATCTGGGTACCTGGTTTGCCGATTTGACAGAATTGTTGTCATATTACGCTGAAAAACTTTAGATTGATACACTGATTGCAAATCAATCTTTTGCTGTCCACGTTGTGAGTTATAAAATAAATCTTTTTATAGCTTCAGGTTGTTTCTGCATTATGACTTTAATCTTGAGAACACACAGAAGATGAAGAACGACCTTCTAAAATGGGGAATTCATGGTCATATCTTTGTGTTCAGCCATATTCGTCAGCTGTCCTGTTTTTCTGCCGTCCCCAGGAGGAGTCCTGACCTGTTTAGAAATATATAATTATGGCTCTTTTTGATTGGGAAAGCTATTAAATGTAATCTTTCTCCACAAAGATTTTTTAACTATGTACATTTCTTTTTAATAACAAACTAAAAGTGTAATTAAAAGACCCAGACATTACAAATCTTACACTTTTCCACAGGTGTGGTTCCAAAACAGACGAGCCAGAAGCATCAAGACTGGGAGACTCCCCAAGTCCACCAAGCCGCTCCTGCAGGCAGGTAGAGGTGTAGTGGATCCGTCTCCTGGCCCCGTCACCTCCGCCTTCCTCTCCTCCACCTCCCTGGCGGATATGTTCAGACCGGAGCAGACCCACTCCTGTGAGGACGGCCCGCAGATGTACTCAGACTGGATCCAAATCTACAGCAACCCTGTTTCATCTCCTCCACCTTCTTCGTCACTCCACCCGCAGGCCGCACTGGGCTCCTCCAAACCGCTTGAGTCTCGTCTCTGGGAGGAGGACCACCATCAGACCCTCGGACCAGCACTCCCCGGTTTCCTCCCTGGATCTTTCCCTCAGCCGGTCACCAGGCAGCCACACCACCCGGCCTCCACCCGCTCCTCCTACCAGGCCTTCAGGAACTTCAAACCCCAGACTGTGGCTCCGTCTGGGGCTCATCAGGCTGTGTACGGGGGCGGAGCTGGAGGTGGAGGTCACACGTCTGTAGACCAGGTGGTCCCTTCTCACCCCCAGCAGGTGTTCTGGGAGGTAACTCAGGGTCAAGGACACCACCACCCACACCATCATCACCACCACCCACAAATGGGACCACAGACCTCCATGGGCTACATCTCAGACCTGATCTACAACGCTGCTATCGTCACCAACTTCCTAGAGTTCTGATCGGTCTGGATGTGGAGGAAATTTTAACACTGAAGAACTTTGCTGTCAGTATTTCCCTTTAAAACACGTCATGTGTCACGAGCCCTTTTTACGCTGCCAGTTCAAGGCGGGATTATTGCTCCTCTGTTACGCTCCGTCTTCTATGTAAAACGCACAGAGACGTAATGGTGGGGTGGTTGTTCCGCCTCTGAGCCAGAATCTGAGGTAGTAACAGGCGAAGGAGGTGGAACATCGTCACTGGAAACAACAGAGCTGGCAGGGCAGGACAGCGCCGTGTGTCTGTATATTTGAAGCAGGCACTTTAACACCTCGGGCACTTCTGCAATGCCGGAATGCTGTAAAACACACTGGGGCCACTTTACACCGGCATTGCTTGGTCCAATGTAAAATGGCAAAGGCTGCATGACGCGCAGTGTAAAAAGGGCTTAAATCTGTCCTGTCTGTTACAGTTCTTTAAACCTCGTAATTTAGCGTTGTTTTCAAGTCATTGTATTTGGTCTTTGTCGTGTGTTTCTCTGCTGTGTGTCCCAGTCAAGTTTGAAAGATTTGATTTGATTCTTTCCAATCTGCTTCAATTTACAATATTTTACAGCTGCTCTGGCTCAGTTTCAATGTACAAAACGTTTCATTCAAATGACCAAACTTGCTGACAAAATACTTGAAACAAAACAATTTTCCTTACATGCTTAGTTTTCAGAATACACCCCGCTATAACAACCTGCTCACTACATTATCCCACTTATTACACAGCTTTTTACTTAAAAAAAAAAAAATTTATCACAAAATATTGATTTGGAAATTATTTTATTAATTTGAACCGTCTTTAAACTCCGCCGTATCCTGTACTGTGTACTGAGTTTTTGCATCGTTTAACCTTTATTGCTTTCTCTCCGCTGTTTCGTCTCTTTTTTTTTTTCCCTCTGTACAACCGACTGATGTCAAATTCACCGCACTTCTTTGCGTGGATTGATATGATTACAGTTAGTCCTCCGAATTGTGTGATTAGAACAGCATCCCTAGCAACGGTCTGTTCTTCTTAGCAACAGTCTGCTATCGAGAAAGAGCAGACCTCGGAATGACGTGATTGACCAATCAGAATCAAGTATTTAACACAGCCGTGTAATAAGAATTTTTTTTTTTTCAGTTTAAGAAAAGAGAATGAATATTTAAAATACAATTGAAAAGGCAAGAATAAAAATTCACTTTCTTTGAGTATTAATGTAAGGTATTACAAATAATAAATCAGAGGAGAAAACGTTTTTTGTCTTTGTTCTCAAAGAAAAACAAACAAAAATCTTCCTGTGATTTTTTTCAATCTCTTATCTGGCTTTAATACGGAGAGCGTGACTTTATGCTTTGACTTTATTCTTGAAATGCGATAGACTTTTTTCCTCAAATCAAATCAAAAGTTTCTTGGGTGCTGGTTTAGCTCAGCAGTTTAATCGCGTGTCAGAGGCTACAGTCCTCGATATGGCGGCACCGGGTTCGACTCCCACCCTCGCCCCCTTAATGCGTGTATCCCCACTCTCTATCCCCCTGTCTCTGACACTACTAATACACCACTGTTCTCTCTCTCAATAAAGTCATAAAAGCCCCCCTCAAAAAATGGATTTAAAAGAAAAAGAATTGGCTTCTGTTTAACAGCATCATAAATATGATGTGTGTGAAGTATGCCAAAATGAAGTATTGCTTTAAGCACTGAGAGCTGAGCCAGAACAACTGTAAAGCATGTAATGTAGAAAGGTCATTGTTTGTTTTCCTTCTCATGTTGCTGTTTTCTACATGAATAAAGGACCTATTGAAGGGTTCATGGAGCCGCTGATAAACTCAGTAACTTGTCTTTGGACTCCTCTCACAGCTGCCAGCTCCTGTTTTCCTGCTCTAAGCTGCACCGTGGCATGTTTAATGCTGCGACCCCGCGAGTATTATCTTTCAAAACATCCTGATTAAAATGATTCCTTGCGGTAAGATACCATGGCAGGAATAATTATTTTCTAAGTCAAAATATATTTGTTTCATATCTCCCTGCACTGTAAGTATCAGACGGACAGAGGGAAGAGGAAAAGATGAAAAATAAGAAGTAAATTAAAGCCAGAGCTCAGGGTCTATCAGCTTACAGGCTCTGTAATTCTGCTGGATTTAAGTTCAGAAATATTACATGAGAGGAATAATACAGAGGGAAGTATGAGCGACAGCAGCGCACACTGTTCGTCCAGAGACCTCTGCATATCATAATCATCTTTAATACCAAATAATCTTTCAATAAACCTTTAATCCGGGTGTCAAATCTCAGATCTTAGGAAGATACTTTTTTTGGTACTCCAGATGTAGTTACATCTTTTAATCTTCCACTGATATGACCGTAATAAGAAGAGGATCGGATAGTTTACAGAAATTCATATCTGCAGAGGGGATCAGAGGAAACAGATCCTGTGTGCTGTATTGGAATTGTTTGGAGTTAAGAAACATGGTGTTATTGTTCTGAGGATGATAAGTCTGTTATCACGGCTGCTGTACCCTTGAGTTACATTAATCGTTTGTTTTTTATCTGTTGGTTGGCTCGATAATTCACTTCAGAGCGGATACAGTAATCACAGATCAGAAGACAATTATTAACGCATCTGTCGGCTGGAGGCGGAGGATCAAAATCATTCAAGAAAAATATTATTAACCGATGCCGCAGCGGGTGGGTTAGTCAGAAGAGTCAAAACAAAGGCAGCTACAGAGCAAAATAAAACCACAAAACAACTTCAAGGTCAATTTACAACCACTGACAGGGACTTTCAACCTTCGCTCAGCTGTGAGTACGTTCTACTACAAGTATTGTCTGTGTTTCCAAAGCCCCATAGATTTTCTTCCTTGGTGCTTCAGAGCTCCATTGTTGCCCAACAGGAGTCTACATCCATGCTAGCATCTCTGTGAGGCTGTACCATAAACTGCATAAAAGAAGTGGACATGGCTACTGTGTTGTTATTTGTGAACCCTTCCTTCCCCGTCATCTTGTTTTTTTGGAACCAGAAGTGACAGGCCACATCTGTAGCCCTGCCCTAAAGCATACCCTGCTTTATTGTCTGTTTTATTCTAAATGGGGACATAATTTAGAAAAGGAGCATCATGCTGTTTTTAAGAAGACCTGAAACTAGAGATTGAAACAATAAACTCATTCGGGAAATGTTCACTGGAGTATTAAATCAAGTGAGAAGTAGGATCATTTTCCCTTCTGGTGTCATAGAATTTCTTCTCTTTGCAGCCAGTGTAGTCGCCCTCTGCACGTCTTATATAAAGTATATGATCTGTAATTATGGGCAGAAGTGCTTTAGAGGTATAATAGGATTTCTCCTTTCATTATGTCAACAACACATTCAAACCGGGCCCCTCCTCCTGGGCTCTTCGTCACCAGAAACTCACTCTCACTCGCCTGGGGCGAGATCACGCCCACCCCGCCGGGCTAACACCGACAGCGTCACGGTCTTTGCACTAGCATGCTAACCGCCGGTTACCGTTGCGCTAGCTTGCTAACCCCCTGTTACGTTTGCGCTAGCATTCCGACCGCCGGTTAGCTTGTCCTACCCGGTTTGAGGCACCTACCTGTCCAACAGAGAGAAGGCCAACTCTGCATCGCTCTTTCGCCATGTTGGCCTGTCTGAATGGGGCCCAGGTGCTAATTTGAACCACTCCCACACTCACCTATATGCTGTGATTGGCTCAGGGAACCACGACAGCGCCCCTCCTGAAAACGTCCTGTGCAAAGCAAAACAACAGAATAGATGCAGAGAGAAGGGTCTCACAAGGATCTGCACAAACACTCACCAACACACATGTATAGAGGCCCATAAGTGATGATTTATCATATATTTTTAAAAGTCTAAATTTTATTTTTCCAGGAAAATCCTACTTATTATACCTTTACATTAAATGATAATGTTAGATGCAATTACAATGCCACCATGCTGATGAAAAGCAGGTATAGTGTTAACCATGTTGTCCACTTTAGTTAATCATATTAGCATGCTAACATTATCAACCTAGTGCTAATCACAAAGTACAGCTAAGGTTGAAGGGAGTGTGATTTTGCATAGTTTTCAGCTAACAGTGCTAGCTTGGTTAGCAAGGTGCACAGTAACTGATCATTTTCAATGTTACACAATGTTTCAATTTAATTTAGCTTTTGTCCAAAGCGACATACAACTAAGAGTTAATACAACACAAGCAACGATCAAGACAGGAGGGAACAAAGTCAAGTGTCAACATTGGATCGGACACTGGTGCCGACAGGCAGTGCACAGGGCGTAAAGGAGCACTTTTTCATCAACAACATCAACAAGGTCAATATCATCATCATCATAAATATCCTAGTCAACATCCTTAATATCATCAACATCATCAATAGCACCACTATCTTGAAGAGCTGGGTCTTTAGCTTCTTCTTAAAGGTGAAAGGGACTGAATGGAGTTTGGTAACTCATTCCACCACCGGGGGACTACTGAGGAGAAGAGTCTAATTAGTGACGTAGGGCCCTGTTGTGATGGGAGTACCAGGTCGCCTTTCATTGGCAGAGCGTGAGGGAGTGTAGACCTGGATGAGGGCCTTCAGGGAGGCAGGAGCTGATTTAATAAAGATTTTGTCTTCAGCAGAAACAAATGTGTTTGGTTTTGAGTGGCGTACACAGGGTAGGAAAGTACTGTAATGTTATTTGTTGACAATAAGAATAAATATAGCTTTGTACTTTTATTCTACATTCATGAGCCATTTTTGGGTAGGTCAGCTCACACACTATAAACAGTTTCATTGAGGCCATATTTAAATAACTCAAGGTTAGAGTCGAAGTGTTCCACAACAGTATTTAAATTTCCTCTGAATAAACATGTGCAAAGTTCAGACGAGGACGATGAACTTCATGGGGAACAGAGACACTGAGTGAGGGATTATCTGCAGGAGTGAGCGTGAGTCAGTGATGATTTTATTGAACACAAAAATATAAACAGAAATTAAGGAATATTTTTTTATAGGGCAGGGCTAAGGAGGAAGAAAATCACTGTAAATAAATAAGAAATAACTCTCATATTATGATTTAATAAGAGCCAGAGTAGGTGGAATGTCATCAAAATAAAGCAGTGGTATTTTATCAGGAAAGAACAGATATTCAGTTATTTTACTCCTATTTTCTTTCCTTTAATGTTCCAGCTTCCTTTTTTAGTACCGCTGGTGTCTCAATTAACACATTCTCAGTAACTTATTCAAAACTTCCCTCGTGTTACTGTCAAATTCAAAGAAGAAAGTCCACTGTGTTTTCACAGCAGAGTGAGATGTCTGTTCTGAAGCACAGGGCTTTGTGCGGTGGCCAAAGTTCTGCTGTGATGGCTGCAACAGTTCGAAGATGATTGCGTTTCCCTTGTTGTTTCTGTACAGCTGCTAAGGTTCCCCGAGTTCTCCCTCCATGGTCCGGACCAGCACGTACAGCTCAGCCAGCCCGACTACAGATGCAGCGATCACAGCGGATATCACTCGCTGCAGAACACACATCAGAAACAAAAAAAGTTAATGTTACCTTAATCAATACAAAAACATCACAAGAAACAGCCTCCAAAATCACCTGTTATTCGAATACTGTCGAATACCTATCTGAAACACAAGATCTGAACATGTTGGTAGTTGTAGGGCAGCTGGTAGCTAGATGGACTTAAATGGTAAAATAAGTAACACCGTTTTTGTTTAATTCTAAAGAGATTGCCTCATAAAATGTTTTGTGATGCTTTTATTTTGCCTTTTTTACTGCAAATGTCATTTTATTTCTTGTTTCCTGTCCGGAAGCTTTTATTTTGAAAGGACCAATAGAAACTTCCTGCCGATCATAAAAGTAAGAGTGAGGTGAAACCAATGACTGTATATGTAGATGGACAACGAGTCTCCATTTGCTCCCATTGTACGAAATTGATGCCAAAATAGCCCCTGTGATAGGCGCTGCCATCTTTTCGATGGTGATGTCATACGGTCACAGAGACTGTGCAGTAGAGATCGGCGAATGAAGGGGCCGTAGCCACTTCCGCTAACCCAAACACACACTTAACTTAGTGAAAAAACAGCAAGTATCCTGCACACCGGCGTGTTTAACAGCAGAACAGCTTCTTTGTGTCGGTCTGAGGTTAACGTTCACAGGTATGGAAACTTCAATGACTGCAGTGATTGTTTTAGTAACGTCTCCTCTCGCCGTTTGTCCTCTACTCTGCTAATCTGGAACTGATCGGCTGCAGGAGCCGAATTTGACAACAGAGCTGTCAATCATCATTTTGACAGCATCAAATAACTAATTAAAAATAAACTCGTCAGAAAAATGAACACTTGGACATAAATCAGCATGATAAGAACTATAATGACAGAAACAATGTTTGAGAAAACATTTTCGGGCTGTATTTTGATTTTATAGTTTGACTCATGTCCCATCTGCTAACATGGAGGAGGCGGGGCTTATGACCTATACTGCAGCCAGTCAGCAGGGGGCGCCCAAAATGTTTTGGCTTCACTTTTAGGGACCTGTCATGTCATCCATCTTTTTATACAGTCTTTGGTTGAAACGGCAGAGAAAACGGTCAAGAATTTAAAGTTTCAAGTTTAGTTTTGAAATAACAGGCTAAGTAACTCATGCTAACAAAGTTTAATAGAGTAAGCTACTTTTGCTCCAATTTATATTATTTTATTTTCTAAACCAGCTCTTACATTGTTTTTGTTTTTTTAAATAAATCTTGGAATCATCAGTTGAAGTGTCTGACCATTTTAGGAGGAATATGATAAAGACAGCTACGTTAGGTAAACATGTAAAATTAACTTCTCTTACCGCAGTTGTGTCGGTGAACAGGTACTGACTTCCAATGTATGAGCAGGCGAAAGTAGCAACCACTGTGACCAGGAAGTTAAATACAGTCACCACCACTGCTTTGGCTGATCGCACTGGAGAAAGAGATGTGAAAATAATTGTTATTTATTTATTAAGGTTTTTTTGTTTGTAAGGGGACAAGTATGTAGCATGTAAACCTCATGCCACACACCACAGCAGATAAAGCCTTAGCTAAATTGCAATGTCGTCCCTAAATTGGGCCTTTAAAAGACACCAAATCAATCAAGACAAACCCAATACAAAGAATAACAACACAGAAAATTACAACATACAAACTATCGCACAATAAAAGAAGAAGTGCCAGATCACTGACTAAATGACTTAGCCCTCATCACACCTGAGGAGCCTTTTATAGATCATTTATGATTAGCAAATTTATTACAAATATGTATAATTAAAAATGCAATACATAGCCTCTGTTTGCTGGAAACACTGAATTTGAAATAAGATATTGAACAGTACAAGTTTACCACACTAACCTTGCAGTCCAATATCTGCTAACGGTCCGCTGCGGTTGAGTTCCTGAAAACACAGAAGGATATAAGAAGCTGTTCTTTACCTCAATAAACCAAAGGCTTAGATAAACATGTTTTGAGTGGAAACGTATAACAAAAGATACCTGAGCGTTGACGTTGCGTGTGATTCTGTTGTATTCCTCGTTGGCTAGTCTGGCTTTGATCCTCTCAAGACGTGCGACCAGCTCGGGGTTCTGGAGGAAAAAAGGAAAAAATACAGTTTGAATTTGGTGTTGTTTGCAGGGCTGCAGAGGTTTCTTCCTTAGGTGCTGAACACTAGGGGTGCAACAAGCAATTATTTTAGTAATGCATTAATCTACTGATTATCTTTATGATACATCAGTTGATTGTTTAGCCTACAATATATCAGACAGTTGTAAAAAAAGAGACATCTTCAGATTGCTTTCTTTTGGCTTGAACATTTTCAAAAACGATTAACTGATTCACTGAAGTAACTATGTTTCTTCTCATGTTCACTAATGGTAGCGTTAGAGGTTAATCAGACGAATATAACATGAGAAACATGGTTTCACTCACTCTGGGAGGCTTCACAACCTCAGGCAGGTGCAGAGAGCTGTCCTCCAGCAACTCATGCAGGTAGAAGGGGTGCCCTGGAGAATATATTAGCATTACACATTACTGCCATGACTGCTAGTATGTTAATTTATTGAACTCTTTTAAAAACAATTTAGATTAATCCTTTTACAGACACTATAACTTGTGATGTTGGTTCTATAGGATATGCTTGTTGTATTTGGAAAAATAAAACATTATTTCCATATTTAGAAAGGGCAATCGAGAAATATTCGTAAATTATTTTTACCTTTGTCCTGAAGGTATTTCTTTAGTTTTCTCGCTGTACTGAAGGACAGAGTTGTTGGTTCTGCTTTTTCAAGAGTCTCCTCTAGTTCCTCTCTCAATCCTTTTGGCAGAGATAAGTCCGGGTTTTCTAATAACTCCGTCACTTTATTTCTGAATGTTTCCCCGACGACAAATGCAGAAGCCATGGTTTTAATCACACTGTCTGAAATGAGGCGACGCAGCTATCCAAATAAATATTAAATAGACCTTTTGTCGAGCTGTTTCTCAGTGAAGCAAGAGGTGCAAGTGTACATAAACTATCAAGAAACGAATTAAAACTATCCTCAGCTATTTTATACATAGAAGTGTCTGACAGCTTACACAGCTACGGATAAATATGCACGAACAAGAAGGCAGCCATGTTATTTGTCTTGTGACACGATGACGGCCGTCACATGACCATCTGTGTGAAATTTTATTTTGAATTTTGCATTTTTTAAAATTGTCAAATTAATTTAGTCATCTTTGTAAACCATCACTGTTAATAATAAATTGAAAATAACCGTTTTAATCCTTATTCAACTCAAACGTTGCTTGGTAACGTTACAATACACGTGAGCTCTGTTGGTACCTTAAGGGGCCCCGCTGAAGCTCGTAAATAGTATAGTTATGTATTTTAACAGGATTTAGCCAATGACTATGGCTTGAGCTAATACAGTCAACATGGTTTTACATTCAGTAAAGGGCTTTATTGAAATTCAAACCTTGATTTTTAAGCAAAAGCAGTTTTAGTAGCATGTTTTTTTTGTTATACCCACTTGCTAAATGATGATGATTGATGATTATCCCTGTAAAAGATGAACATTGCAAGATAATGAAAGCAAGATAAAAAACCTCCTAACGTTTTGAATCACAATTTGCTGTCAACAATAATTTGTCATTATGAAAAAGATTTAGAGAGAGAGGCAAAATACCAGCGTAATCATTTGTTAAACACCCAGTTCTTGTTATTACTACTCTTGTGTGGTTCCTGAAAGCACCATCAGTACCCTGCTGTAAATGCGTGTGTGAGAGCGTGCCAGGTCTGGAAAGATGGCGGCCTGTGCTTTACGCCGAGGCTTGCTGAGCACTGTCAGTAAATATAACAAGAAACACACACACAGGATACTGAGCGTGGTTGACAGCAGCAGCGGGTTTGAGGTGTACAGACCGAGGTTACAATGCCGAGCCTGCGGAGTGGCCGGCGGTGTTCAGCAGAGGAGGTTCATGTCGTCACGGTAAGAGACGCAGCCAGTGTCCTCCTCTATTCATGCTAACATGCTAAAGACTTTAGCTAAGTAAAAGCCCTTCAAGATGGCAGCGTAAAGACTCTGGCCACGTTGATATTGAGAGGAAAATGTCTCGGGAAGGTGCCAATGTTATGAGTATGGTGTGAAAACACGAGGTGACATTTCGCAGTAACAAATCAGAAAAGTACAGTTGTCCTCTGCTGCTCATTAGCTAGCTATGTAACTCGCCAGCATGGATTGAGCAACACCTGACACTGTCTGGTCTCTCTGCCTTAACCTGCTGAGTCAATCCAGGTTACATTTTTACACAGTAAGAGAAAGTTAAAACCAATTATAAAAGGTCTTGTGTAATGATTGGTTAAAAAAGAGTCACATAAGAAGCATGGTTTTAATCCAACAGGACTGATGCAACAATCTGTAATTTCTATTATAGATTAGAGATCTAAATCTCCATTTTATCTTAAAGGTTGTAAATGAATGCATCCTCAATGCCCTTACTTTACTTTTGTCTTATTAATGTTGATTTATGAATTAATGCTGGATCTCTTCTTGTTTACAGAAGAACTTGTGATATTTGACGCCCCCCTTAGATTTTAGCCCAGTTATTTGCCTGACACACCTAATCTAATAACATGCCTTAAAGCAATCTGCTGTTATATATTCACTTTTATGCAAAAGCTAGAGCAGATTAAGTAATTTGATTGGACAGGAGACATTCCATAAGTGCTGATATACATTATAACTGAGACTTTAAATCATATCTCTTAGCTTCGGGTGTTCTGAATATGTTAATTAATGTCATTTAATTGATCTAACTGTTACTCAGCAACCACACAGGACACCAAAGCAATTGTCAACAGACTCTTATTTCACTGGTTAAACGATACATGGAAAGAAACATACAAATAAATGTACAAAATACAAAGTAGCTGGTCTGCTGTAATGTATAGACACACACAGTAGCAAGTTTGCAGGAAAATTCGTATGCTTTGCAAGTTGCAGAACTAGGATTATTAGCAAAACCAAATTAATGACTAAATTAACAAAAATAATCTGTTATATTTTGAGGCAGCTGTGGCTCAGTGGTAGAGTCAGTCGTCTCTCACTCGAAAGGTTGAGGGGTTTGATCCCTGACTGCTACAGTCACATGTCGAAGTGTCCTTGGGCAAGATACTGAACGACGAATTGCTCCCAAAGGCATAGTTATGAATGGGCATATATGTGACTGGAAATTGGCATTTAGGCCTTTTCCATCAGTGTGTGAATGTGTGTGTGAGTGTGACATGTAGTGTAAAAGTGCTTTGAGAAAAGTGCTATATAAGTACAGTTCATTTAATATTTTATTGCTTATTACGGTTCACAACATTGTGCTGCTTTTAGAACTGTTGTATAAAAACACTCAAGGCTGTGCTGTTTTGCCAAATATCAGCACTGCTATTATTATTTTCAATAAATCAATCAGCTGATTAATTGGATTAAAAAAACCTTTAATATTGTGAAATGCTATTTTATTAAAAATTCAGTATTTTTACGTTGTTGGTAATATTTTGTGTCAATTTTCCAATTTATGTTTGAAGTCTTTTTGAATCGTTCTTATCTTCTTACCATGTTTAGTCTTATGCATTAATGTACAAAGGCCAATTCTATATATATAAAAACCTACTTTACAATAAACCCAACTCTCATAATTAACATAATCTCTCAGTTCTTCTAAATGTCCAACATCAGATCTCTGTATTTAAATAACAGTAAAATATTCTAAAATGATTAAAATAAGTGTTCAATCTCATCTCAGCTTCTCTCCGTTTAGGCTTCTCTGGCACAACTTCTCTGTTTGACATTGGGGTTGTATAAACTACAAATTATCATGTCAGAATGTGACCATAATTGGCCTCCGTATTAGCAAAGCCTTTCAGTGACGCATCAATCTGCTTCACTGCCTCTTTCAGTGGACAGTATTGGCACTTGGCAGAGCAGCATTTCCGTCAATCAAGCCTCTTCATCTGCACATTCACATCAGAGGAATGAAAAGGCACCGAGCTGCTTTTATAAAGGAAGTTCTCAAGTTTTAAAAAACATTGGCAATCACGCTCATGCTACAAGTGAACCAACTATAACGAAGATTTTCTGATTTACCAAATTGTCTTTATAAAACATTATACAAAGTACATCCCATCACGAGCTTCACCAGCTGTCCTCAGGTGGCGCCATTAGGTAGAGAGATGGGCTCAAGCTTTGCGGCATTATCTCGTTAACGTCAATTAAACACACCTGGTGGTTTTCAGTAACCTTTATGTAGCTCGCTCCGAACAAGAAGGGTTTTTTAGGAGTGAGAAAAGTGTTGTTCTACAGTTTTAGTAGTCAGTTTTATTGGTTTTCGTCACAGATTGTTTTTTCTCCTCTCTAAATTTTATGGTGGTCGTACGTGTTACCTTGCTGGGTGGCAAAATATTTGGTTAGCTAGTTTGACATAATGACCTTTTTAAAATATTCACATGACATTTTTTGCAAATATTACAAATCATTACCATAAGAATGGTGTAACCGTGTAGGTGTCCGCTTACAGTCATACTAGAGAAAGGGGTGGCCGATATAAATAATTCTTCAGTAATTTCGTTACTTCGTAAATAAATTACACTGTATAAATAGAATTATATAAATGAATAAATATTGTGTTATGGAACTTAAATTGAGAAAATATTTGTAGGTAAAAATGGTGTGTCTGTTTTGGGGCCGGTAAAGGAAATTAATGCAACAAAGACTTTTAGGCGCAGAGTTCTGATCGTGCTAAATGACTTGTAGCATAGCTGTGACCAGAGACATTAAAGGTGGTGTAGGTAACTTTGGAGAAACCAGCAAGAGTAAATTTTAAAAGTGTTTGACCAGAAAATAACAAAGACACTTCCTCCCAGAAAAAGAAGGTGCCCGCTCTCATCTATGGGGCAGGAATGAAATGATTAGACACTCTGGGACAAAATATGGCTACGGCAATATATCGTCGCCCTGACTCGTGCAATACAATTACCGATGGCTGCTGCCAAATACCGATATTTTAATTTACAAATATTTGCCGCTCTAACAGATTTCCCTTTGATTTTAACTCACTGTGTCTCTACTTCATGACTCCTCCTTAATCAGATATCGTGATGTATCATTATATGTCTTGCAATATATCAATTATCATAGAATGGCTGTATTGTGATATCATTATCGTGGGCCAGGTATCGTATCGTGAGTTACCCTGCGATTCCCACCCCTTGTCCAAAGTAGAGATCGCAGTATTAAATAAAGTATTATATGTCAGAGAACCGTTTTCAAATAGCTTCAGCTAATCCTTCTCCTGTTGCCGTCATTAGCAACTGACTTTTTACTCTAATATGTGACAGCAAGCGGCAAAACTGCACCACACAAATAGAAGAAAAAATGTTGCATTAGGGTTTTAAGTTGGAACATTTTATTGATAATGTGGAGGCTAGCTTGATTCATTTTTTTGATTAATCTGTGAAGAACATCTGCAACAGCAGCGATTCTGGCGTTTTGGATAGCAGGAGTCGAGCGCTGACACATTAACTGATAGATTCTGATTTATAAAAGTATCAGATTAAACTAAAATAAGGTTTTTATGTCACCTCATGATTACTAAGCTGACGTTAAACTACTTAATAACTTCAATACTTGAATTATAAGGTGACGAGTCATTGTGGTTGGACTTCTGTACAGTGAAACCCACTTTGGACACCATGACTGAGCAGTTTGCTTTGCTCAGCCCGGTCATGTGATCACAGCTTACAGACTTAGTGCTAATATTAGTAACACGGGGGCAGTTAAGTTGACTATGCACACAAAAAAGAGTCTAGATTTAAGAGGTTTTGTGACATTTCGTTGTTGCATCAGTGTATGTCAGCTATACACTTCATAATACAGCTTCAGCAGCAGAGACTTGTGTTGGTATGAAAGGGGGCTTGGCTGTGCAGGAAGCCAGTGGGTCATCTTGTTTTTTTTTGCTGACTTCACACGAGCACCCACAGAAAAAGGTGCTGTAAGAAATTAGGTCAGACCACTGAAAGGGAGCGCTTGTGAAATGCATCCTCTGCGAGTGAGGTGAAGGTGGGTGTGCAGGTTGGCGTATGGGTGGGTCAGCGCCCCCTCGCTGGTTGGAATAGCAGCAGAGATTCAGCACCAGCTTCTATCTCTCACTTTAGTTTATGTAACCTTCCCTTGTGTAATCATAACTCCTCTCTTATTTCTGTAAACTTTCCCCCACATGAAGACAGCTCAGTGTCTCCCGCCTTCTCTCCTCCAGCGCAGAAGGAGAAGCGGAGTCCTTGTTGGCAGGTCGAGTTGTTGACCAGAGGTTGTTTGCAGTAGGTTGGCTAAATTTAGACCTGATCATCACTGGCTGCACAGTGTATTGACATTTCTCAGATAGTTGCAGAGAGGTAGAACAGAACAAAGCTGCTGTTGAAAATGAGTTTAAGAGCTGCTAAGGCTTCGTGCTTTTGTTTACAGTATTTACAAGGAAGCATCCGGACATTCCTCGGGGTCATGTAGTCTCTGTCTTGTTTTCTGTTCAATGGAAAGAAAGAAAACTGTTCGATTCAAAGGAATTGACAGCATTACAGTTAAAATGATAAAATACTAAAAATACATTGACAGTAAAATTAGAATAAAAATGCAATATTTAGAAATCACACCAGTTGTTTTTTGCATGCTAAGTAGTGCATCTAGTGAAGCGGTCTTTGACTCCTTCAAAAAGACTCACTGTAGGATTTGTGCAAAATTAGAAATATAAATGTAAACAAGTAAACCTTTGTCAGAACCAATTTTGAATTTCTACTCTTCCTCCTTGTTATATACAATGTCTATTTAACTAATGAAACACATTCTGAGACGTGGCCTTGTTCAGTGCATGGAGGTCACATTACCTTAAAAAAACAGACCCATAACATGTCATTCATATGCCTTGCTAACTAGCTACTAGTTGGCTTATTATTATGAAGACAAAACCTGAAAAGTGTTAGTTGTCGGCTAACAGAGGTGTACAAAGGTACTGACACAACTTTTACTGTTGTCATTTGATGGTAATAATCTTACATAGCCACACAGAGATTCATGTTATCATCACTACCTAACCTGCAAACAGCTTCAGACTCATATTTTACATTTTTATGGAGACTCCTCCAGAGAGCTTGTGCAGCTACTGAAAAGGCGCTGACGTTGGAGGGTTAACAGTCCTTGATCCGAGGATATGAGAGGCCTCGCTGTACAGTGTGAGACAAGTGGTTATATAATGTAGGTCGGTGAGACATTGAAGGGCCTTTTACACAAACAGGACAATCTTGAAAGGAATCTGATACCAAACCTGAAGCCTGTGCAATGATGCAGATGTTATGTCCTCTTTTATTTAACATCTACGCTGAAGCCTGGCTGCAGAGTCTGCTCCTATTGTAACTGAAGTACAGGGTGTATACATAAGGGCTGTGCATCAACACTTTCTTTGTCCTGTTTTGTAGAAATGATGTACAGCAGCACCTCGGGGCAGTGTTACTGGACATCCTATGAATAGTCACATATGAAGGACACGACGCTCTATACAAGAAGTGTAAAAGCTCTTAATGCAGAAGTCCTAGAAGAAACAGGCGTGTTCTCTCAGCCCCAAACTGCAGCTTTCTGCCGTGATGTCAACAATGTTTCTTTCACATGTTTACAATAATTAGAGAAACCACATGTACAGGATTTTATTATCTTTTATTAATCACAGTCTGAAATATTTAAAATATGCATTCAACGGCCTCTTCATTAGGGACACCTGTACAATCTAATGCAGTTCAATACAACAGCTCTGCCATGGACTCTGCTTTTATCAAGTTTTTGTTGACTTTTGTTTTGTTGAGTCGTGTGTAACTTCATGATGTTTATTACTGAGGCCGTAGTTAAAGGTGGAGTTGTGCTGAACTAAATTATATTGAGACGTGTCTCTAATTTTTGTCCTCCCTGTTTACATACATGAGGGGGCCAGAGTATTAGGAACACCTCTGAATATCATGCAGCTCAGGACAGCCCCACCACCAGGTATGACCTTGACGCATTGAATTAACACCTCTGTGACAGCTTAGAAAAAAGCCTGTACATGACAGGCAACATAAAAGCAAATCTTATGGCTGAGCTGGTGTATTAGATTTTCAGGTGTTCCTAATGAAGTGGCCGGTGTGTGTATACGCCCTATTGAAGACTTTTCACTGGAAAAATCTTTCATTTTTTGTAACTAACAAAAACCCTGTAGAGCATTTTTTTTAATGAGTTGATCCCTATTTTTGTTTGTGGTTTAAAGAGAAAGACCAAACAGTGAAATTGCATTCATTATTATGTAACTTTCTGGCACATTAAAAGTAGGTCGAGTTAAATTCTACTTGTTTTGCAAGCAGGGCGAGCATCTAAAGAAGAAGTGGACACATGTTTTTTTTGGCGTTTTAGCTGCTGCCATCTTGTTTTGGAGCCAAAAGTGACCATATGTGGACAAGAGGATGAAGCTGGAAAGTTATCAGCTACAGCCAGCACTAGATTGGCCTGAAGGGTGCGTCCCTAATAAACTGGTCACTGCGATATAAGATTGGATGCTTTTTTAAGCTAGCAAAAAACAGGCTCTCGGAAAAACGTACTTGGAGAAAAATGAGCGGCCGACTCTTAATGAGCCTTTCAGAACAACCAAACGCTGAACAAGAGATTTTTCAGGTCGCTGTGGTAGTGACCTGTCAATCACAGGAAGCTAGCACTCCACAATAAACTATTTTATTGTTGATCTGACCCTAAAGGGGAACATTCTTTACCAAGTAATTGAAGAAGACTTGAAGTAAGCGACTGAGGTCGTAAACTCATTAGGAAAATAAATCACGTAGGCTCGTTTTCTCTCTTATGTACAGTCGGACTTCGCCCCCTGCTGGCCATTAGGCCCTTCAAACATCAATTATGTGAAATTAGATTTAATGTACTTTTAATTTTTGGGTTTCGGGTCAAAGGAGAACACAGAACATGTGACTGACAGGGCAGACATTTATGCTGATACACACAACAAAATGCAATTCCAGTTGGAGCATATTTCTCAGAGTAAAATCGGGTAATCTTGTGATTATTCTCGTGCAATACGATGAATATGATAAGAAAATAACCTGAACCAACCTCCTGTGTAATATTAAATCCCCCTCTCTGTATATCCACCTCCATTAATCCCCACTCTTCATCTCTGTTGGGAAGATTAGCTTTGCAGCGAGCACAGAAGTATGCGTGTTATTTATTTGAAGTGACCAGCTGTTGTTGTCAGTGTTAACATGTACTCTAAGTGTGTGTGTGTGTGTGTGTGTGTGTGTGTGTGTGTGTGTGTGTGTGTGTGTGTGTGTGTGTGTGTGTGTGTGTGTGTGTGTGTGTGTGTGTGTGTGTGTGTGTGTGTGTGTGTGTGTGTGTGTGTGTGTGCTGCGAGGACGTGGAGATTAGGTTGATTGGTGTTCCTAGTTGTTGACGTCTCACAAGTCGAGGTGTTTAATTCAATCTTGTCAAAGTTGTGATTGAGATTACGACGCAGGATTTTCTCTCCTGTGGGGATGAATGTAAATCGTCTCTATAGGAGGAAAATCCTGAAGCCTTTTTCCTCACCGCTGAGGGATTTCCTCTGAGGCTGCTCATTGGTTAGCTCCTCTTATGGTCCATATATGATGTTGTTTTGAGCTCAGTGCACATGTTTTGTTTACAGACCTTTACGTTAGCTTGTGATCATATGTTTTTCATTACATGGTTTTACACAGTGGCAAAAATATTGATATTACACGTCGAGTAAGAGACATCTTATAGTCAAGGATAAACCTTATGGATCTACAGTATATTAATGTATGTTTAATCCTTTCATAACCTATGGTAATATTGTATGGGCAAGCACTCCCAGAGTTTAAATAACAAGGCAGTATGAGCATTCCTGCTGGGGTAAGTGAGTATTCTATTTCTAACACATTTTTTAGTAATTAAACAAAGAAATGGAGACTAACCAGTCTCCAACCAGGTTAATAAACTTGTGCTTCCACTATAAAGTCCTTAATTGTTGAAATAAAATCTGCGGTGGCTCGTTGTTGTTGTAGCTGCTAAACAACATGTCGCGAGACGGCACACCGGCTCGTCTGCGGCGATGAGATGCAGAGGATTGAAACAGCGGTGCTCTGACAGCCAGGTTTCTTTTGCTGATGACTGTGTTGTTGACGACTTTGTTGTTCATAATGTATCGCTCTGTTTGGGAAAGATGAGCTGCGTCCCTGGGATGTATGGATAAACTGGGTCTGCTTGAAATGCTCCCAGACTTTATGAAGTTTAGGACGCGATGATGTTGCGCGGCCCGCCACCATTTTGCTATGTTTTGTTTACCTGTCGCTTCCCGCTCGCTGTTTTGCACTAAAAAACTCTCAGCAGAGATGGTGAGGATGTGCGATGGCTCAGCCCTCATAAAATCAGCTCCAGAAGATGATGTTATGTCTGCGCACAGACGGTAGCGCAACCAAATAATTATCGACAATTAAATTCGTTTGCATTTAATATTGTCATAGATTTTTGTCGACTAATCGATGGACCCCTATTTTAGAACCAGATCTGTTGATCTTCTACAGAACGAGCCTCGGCCTGTCATTTAAAAAGTTTATTTCAGCTTCACTTTGCCGTCTCTCTTCTGGGGCTATGAATCTCCCGATTCAATACTATCCCTTTACTTGGGTGCCGATTCGATATGTATTCAGATTTTATATTAAGTATTTTTTCTTTTTTTAACACTAGACCATCGATGTAATGTATATTTTGATCTTAGCACAAACAAAGAACTAAATGAACACACACAGAAACACACACACACACACACACACACACACACACACATGGGGTCCAGTGTGTAATGGTGTTGCCTGTTTTTGGCAGGAACAGGCCTGAAGGGAAGATTTTGGAGACGGTGGGAGTGTTTGAGGCTGTGAAGCAGCACGGCAAATATGAAACAGGACAGGTAAGACTCACACACACACACACACACACACACACACACACACACACACACACACACACACACACACACACACACACACACACACACTCTCACATTTTCAGTCACCAAACTCAGCTTCAGGGAAAAAAAGCCAAATCGTATTTCACAATGTCCCTAAAGTTGTTATCAAAGGGCTTATTCCACCCAAGCGACTATAAAACCGCTTTGTTTTGGCGTATTAGTTAACGCCTGAGTTTTTAGGTTTTCTCCATCAAGATCTTGTGATGAGTGAACAAAAGTAACCGAGCATGTTAACTCAAGTACTGCTGTATATTCAGCTTTATTTGACGTCTTCATGTACTTCAAACAGTGGTGACTGAATCTGAGTTACTTTTTTAAGGAGTCCTTGAAATTTTGTAAAAGCTCAAATATTTGAAACGTTTAAAAGAATTTAAACTTCAGGCTTGTTTCTTAATATCACTGACTTCATTATCTGGTTTTCAGTCACTCTGTTGTTTTGATTGAACATGTGCATGATCCTGTCAAGTGACTGTAATCCCATCTGATTTCTGCTCTCCTAAACATGTACACTTATAACCTCATGTTGTTTTCTCCTCAGTTGTTCCTCCACAGTGTGTTTGGCTACAGAGGCATCGTCTTGTTCCCCTGGCACGCCCGCCTCTACGACAGAGACATCACCCCTCCCATGTCTGACAGGTAAACCTCTGCACCACACAGGATCTGCTTCTCACGGTTCCTGGGTGAGACTTTTATAACTCTCTCTTTCCTCCTTCAGCAAACCGGAGCCTCCGGGTGCTCACGGATCCAAGGAGGTGAAGGGGAAGACCCACACCTACTACCAAGTCCTGATTGACACCAGAGACTGCCCTCACATAGTAAGTATCTGTTTCTCCTTTAGGACCACAGACCGCCTCCTCGTACTTCATATGCTGCTGCATTGCCAGAGAACCAGAGATCTTTTGGGGGGATTTCAGTCAGGAAAGCAAGTAAAGATCATGTTTCTGTTGATTAATATTACCGGATACTTTTGAAATCTCAGTAATTCGTCATGTCGCCATCATTCAATAAATCACAAATGATGTGATTCATGGCAGGATGAAAAAGCTTCTGAATCATCTCGTTCAGCATGAATCACTGGCCTCTAATTCACTGCCAGTTCAAGGCAGGATTGTTACCCCTCTGTGTGTTTTACATTGGAGATGAAATGTCACAGTGGCCGATTGGTGGGGCGAAGTCATTCTGCCTCTAAGCCAGTATTGGAGGTAGTAACGGAGGCCAAACGGCAGAGCAGAACGGCACCGTGTGTGTATCTGAAGCACGGGCTGTTTCTTTACACCTTGCACACGTTTTGCTTGCGCACGTTGTAACGCTGTGTAAAAACATTTCAGTTTGAATCATGTTCATACCACTTGTATACTTTAAAACAGAGGCTCATTTTATAACTGCTTGTGGACTCAACTTGACAGCATTGATGCTGATCTTAAAAGCTTTCAGAAAATTATCAGTAGCACGACAGCTGCAGGAACGGTTTGCTGCAATTTGAGTGATTCAGATTGACGTGATGTGTCAGAATCACATCAGTTTCTATTGGTCCAAAGCTAACGAGGGTGGGAGTAATAGACACAATATGCTTGTTTCATTGGTGCAAATGGTCGTCATCTGTAGACATGCAGTTTGTAATGATAGAGCCAAATTTTATAATTTATTATAAATTTGTTAGAATTATTTTGCGGACCTCCAGGCTATGGTTCGCGAACCCTCAGGGGTCCTAGGGCCCCGCTTTGAGAACCACTGCTATAGAGATGTCCTCCCAGGCTCGATCTCCTGGTGTAGGAACTCTCTGTCACATTATATATATTTTTAAATGTTCATTTCGACTTGCTGTGAATAATTTCAAAATCGTTGTCTGTCTGTTATCTGTTAAAATAATCACAATATGATATTTATTTCCTTATTGTTTGCCCTGACGTGTTTAACAAGTTTAACAAATCATATTAAGTCCATTCAAGACATTTTGCCTCTGCTCAGGGTGAAAGCTTGTTTACAATCCACACAGAAGTTGGATGGTCACATAGAGAACAGCTGTAGACACCATTGTCCTTGTGTAAATGTCTGAAGGAGACAGAAGCTCCACTGTGGCCGAGTCGAGCTGTGGAGGTTCATTACTGTTGTTTGTGTTTGACAGTCTCAGAGGTCCCAGACGGAGGCAGTGACGTTTCTGGCCAACCATGATGACAGCAGAGCTCTGTACGCCATCCCAGGTATGCAGCCATGTAAACACTACCCTGATACATCACATACAGGTGTGGCG
Organism: Semicossyphus pulcher; assembly: GCF_022749685.1. NCBI lineage: Eukaryota > Metazoa > Chordata > Actinopteri > Labriformes > Labridae > Semicossyphus > Semicossyphus pulcher. Next base: position 4,134,602 of record NW_027211700.1, read on the forward strand.
GGCACTGTATGCATCTTTCTTGACATTTCTTAACTCCATCTCAGTACCCGGTTTAGCTGTGTTCCATTTGAAGGGGGTTTTACCTGCTCTGTTTTAACTCCATCTGTGTCCTTCCTTCAGGTCTGGACTATGTGAGCCATGAAGACATCCTGCCCTATAACTCCACAGAGCAGGCCCCCATCCAGCACGAGCTGTTTGAGCGCTTCCTCTTGTACAACCCTGCCAAATGTAATCACTCTTCCACTGTCTCCACTTCACCTTTCAGTTCATTCTGCACACAAACCTTCTACCACATTCAGAGGGTCGCTTCGGTGTTTACAAGGGATGGGAGATAATGCTGAAACATACGTTTTGTAAACATCTGTGTGCGTTTCTGCTCCTCTGTAGCTCCCCCGTTCACAGCCAGAGACACCCTAAAGGCGTGGCAGGAGAAGAACCACCCCTGGCTGGAGCTGTCAGACGTCCACAGGGAGACCACCGAGAACATCCGCGTCACCGTCATCCCCTTCTACATGGGCATGAGGGTAAATGTCCAGCACAGTGAAATATGAAGCTTGCCTGTGTGGCATGGATGTTTCAAGAGCCGCGTCTGCAGCCTTTGTGTCGCCTTTTGGTTTGTTCTGATGCTAATGAAGCTGTTTCTTGTTCTCAGGAGGCGCAGAACTCCCATGTTTACTGGGTGAGTAGCAGATTTTTTTAATCCACAAAGACATATAGGGGATTGGGGAAATTAAAGCAGCTACAAAAGGACACTAGTGTATTTAATAGTGACTATTAACCCCTTGTTTGTGCTGTATAAACATGCGTGTTGTTTTCCTGCAGTGGCGGTACTGCATCCGTCTGGAGAACATGGGCAATGAGGTGGTGCAGCTGAGAGAGAGACACTGGAGGATCTTCAGCCTGTCAGGAACCCTGGAGACGGTCAGAGGACGAGGAGTCGTAGGCAGGGTTAGTACAACAGACCCGTGCACATAATGCACCCTGTGACTGTCTGGAGAGGTTATCACTTTGTCTGTTAGATCCAGTAAAAGATGCATATACATTCAGAATTGTAGTTTAGTCTTCAAATAATCTCTGTAATAAGAAACCTGTATGTAAATTTAGAGTTTGTAGGTGCAGGATCATTGCATTTTGGTATCTGAAGTGCTCAGGTTTATGTTTGTAGTATGCTTATAGTCCGAGCAATATTGACCAATCATGTATTAGCAGGCTGCGGCGTATGCAGGAAAAACAGTCTGCGTGGAGAGCTAAGTAATGACATCCCGGCTACCATCAGCATCATCTGACGACAATTTAGCTTCTTATTCATCTCTACAAACAAACATCTGCAGCAAGTTCAGCAACAATCTGCTCTACATCAAAAATTCAACTTGAGACAAATTCCCTTGACGCTGTGTCGCAAAAGCTGTTCAGCGTTTAGATTTCCCGACTTCCTCAAATGCATCAGAAATGATGGCTCCGACCTCCGATCAACAAACATCTTGTGTTAAAGTATTTTTCTTCTCCTCTTGAGGACAGACCTGACAAAGCTTCATGTTAACTTATTACTAATGAAAGATGAGATTTGTTTTGTAAAGGTTTATGTTGAAGATTTATATTTATATCAATATATTTATAAATATATCAAGTTTCTAGTTAACCCTGAGCAACCCAGTGTGGTGATAAAACTTACCAGCGTTACACTAATCTGCATCATGATGTTGTTATTTCAGCAAACTGAAGAGCCGTTAATTAAAGTCGATCACAAGAAAATCTGTTTCTGTTTGGGCTTCATGCCGCTGAAGTCAGCCAGAGTGCAGCCTCTGTGTAACTTACTGTTTACAGTGAGACTGAGACTCAGCACAGACAGATGAACGGGCGCTCCTCCGGGGGATGTGGCGTTTATTTAGCAGACGTATCTGGAGGGGAGAAGTCGCTTCTCTTTTGATCTGAACACACGGTCGCTTCTCAGGTTGCTAATTAAACTGTAAACAATGCAGCGCACGGAAAAGGAAGTAAATGCTGGCTACACCAGAATGCCTGCAAAATTCACCGTCACTCCTTCACCGTCATTATTCTGCTGTTTTTTCCCCCCTGAGTCTGTTACACAGCTGTCATAACACATATTGTGTAACTCTGTCCCATTGAACTTGTTGTTGTGTTCTGTCACAGGAGCCGGTGTTGTCCAAAGAACAGCCGGCCTTCCAGTACAGCAGCCACGTGTCTCTACAAGCCCCCAGTGGTCACATGTGGTGAGTGTTCAGTCTGGCATCATTTCCCTGCTACGCTTTCTTCTCTTTAGTTCATCTTCTAATAAATTAAATATAAAATGAATTATTTCTTTTCTGCTCATGATGTTGAACATATTATCTTTCTTGTTTTTAGGGGGACGTTTCGTATCGAAAGGACTGACGGCTCCCACTTCGATGTTCGCATTCCCCCCTTCTCCCTGGAGAGCAACAAAGACGACAAAGCGCCCCCTGCTGGCTACACATTCTAACTGCCGGTAGTCACCTCCCACCTGCGAGGCCCCGGACACATTTCAGTCCTGGTCCTGTCTCAGTTGTCTAGAACTGCCCTCCCCCTGTAACATGCCTCAGCCTTCAGCATAAGACTAGTGTGAGTCCGGTTATGCAAAGGGAATAAATAACAGTTTAAGGATCGTACAGAAGCAGGCCAATCTTCCCCTGAGTGCACCCAGCAGCAGTATGTCATCGATTAAATCCTATAGGGTAGAAAATGATTGACAGTTAGCGCGTCTTTATGTCATGTTGTGTTCAAAGAGACATGCACGATCAAGTGGAAGAACATCGGGAGGCAGGGAGGGCGGCTAATGTCGCCGAGCTGAGCCGGACATGTTGTGCATTCAATAGCTGAAATATCGAGCGGGATGTTTCTCCTGCTGAACTCTGGGGTCACGAAAAGAGCATCGACTCCGGCTGAGCTTCACACCGAGGCCTCAGCTGGAGACACAAAGCCATCACTTAGACGTCATGTTACAAACTCCTCCTTAATGATGTTTTATTCCCTGTCGTGTTTCTTTTTAATTCTAATGCTACTCTATTACAGTTTAGTAATCAGTCAGAGCTCTGTGGGTCACTTATGAGAGGGAAATCAGATTGAATTCTGGGCCGGTTGCAGTGCGGAAGTATTTATTTTTTACTGTTTTACGACATTGAAGCACAGTGGAAGGCGTTTGTCTGTTTCTCACTGATCAACAGAAAAGAAGTCTTTCATGTCAAAGTGGAATCAGATCTCTACTAATAATCTAGAGTGAGAAACAGTTACTTTTATATTCTTCCAATTCATATTAAACAGATGCACAAAAAAATAGCCTTCTACAGTCTGTGTTTAGTCGTCTCTACCATTTCCTCGATTCATAAGAGTTAAACTGCTCAGGCTCAGGTTGCAGTGGAGTACTGTTAGTACTGTTGCTGTCAAACTCATCTCCTGTTTTCACTGCAGACGTCTACTGCTGGCTCTCTTTGTCACAGTTGTAACTCTTGATTTTCCTGGCTGACGGTCGCTTTCCTTTTTAGACGTTTGCCTTCATCTGAGCGTCGAGTTTTTTGGGGGGATTTTCACTTCTTGTTGAAGTTGTATCTGTAGTCATCCATCTTTTCTTTGTTTGTTCAGCCATAGTAGATTACTGTTTACTCGCAACACTTGCAGAGAGCGGAAAAGCAGCCGCTTAGCTCCGCCTACCCTCTCTGGCAGACCAACCACTGCTGGCTGATGGAAAACGCGTCACTGACTGGGCGCTTGTGATTTTTTTTCTGCGAATGTCGCCACAGACACCCAGTATAATAGTACTATATTGCAAATGCAAAGGCTTTCATCAGTGTTACCTCATTCGGCGATAGAGACTTTACCGACATTTATTTTAAATGAAAAAAAATGTCAATGCTGCCATCATTGCTTGGAAAGAAAAAGAAGCAGCCTTCAAACCTTCCAGATACGGATATATTTAATGCTTAAACACAGGTCACACCTTGAGTTCACACTGCTCTCTACTCAGATGACAATGAGACAGTCAGCTGCTCCAGGTAAAATCTGATTTTCAATACGTACCCCAGCAGGTATTTTGTCATAAGAATATTTTTATTGGGACATTAATGAAATTATTTTCAGTAGATCTGGTTCCTCTTGGACTTCTCTTGATCAGTGCTTCAATGTTGTGAAACATCAAACTAAATGAAGTGAACGGGGGATGATTGCTTTTAAAAGTAGTGAACTGTTTGTGTTGATGGCCAAAAAAAGGACCCCTCCTTTTCTGGAAAATAGGAGAGGAGCAGGTCTGAGTCATCTTTAAATAGCAAATGCAGCACACCATAAAGTAATTAAACAAAGCAGTTGGCAGCCAGTGTTGTGGCTCACAGGAGAGGAGTGTGTGTCCGTGTGTGTGTGTGTGTGTGTGTGAAACGTCTACCTTCTTCTCTGCAGTCTGCGCTCTGTTTTAAGAATGAAGTCTTCATGTACACACAAACATGCCGGGTGTCTTTTGTTAAGGCTGACTGCTTGACTTTTCTGTGACAAGAAACATTTTGAGCCTAAACTTTCTCTGCTAACGTGAGGAAAAGAAACTAACATCTTTGTTTTGATAAGTGATTTGAAGATGGTTGAAAAACTACTGTAAATAGAGATGTAATTAAAGGCAGAACTAATAAATATACCTTTTGAAAAATACATATCCACATTTCTGGTGCAGGTTTGTGTACATTTATGCATGTGGAAAATAAGTAAATAAGAAAATAACTATAAACGCATTTAAATGAGCTTTAATTAAAGATGGCAGATTATTTTCTTTTAATCTACTTTTATCACATTTTAAAGCATCTGGGCGATAAAAAAATCTATTTCTTCTACTTAACTGCTGTTAATTCTTATACCAAATATATTTCTTGTAATATTTTTTGACTTAAAGATCATAAACTCTAATTATTTGCTTATGAACTGCCGACAGCCACCACCAGAGGTCAGTGCAGTCAGCTCCTCGCTCCTCTGGCTCTCTGTAGCTCAGTAGTGAATGTACCATGTGATCTCATGTACTGCATTTAATCCTGATAAACTTATTTACATTTCATGTCCATATAAAATGAACTATAAAATGCAAATTTCAATGGAACTGGAAATTGTAGTAGACTAAAGTGTTAACCTGCATTTCGTGGTCAGGTAAAACCTTATTTAATATGAAAACATATCCATTAGACACATTTACCAAAGCTTTTTAAAGACCAAATTCTATCTGAAAAACTGCCAGTTATGCTATTATAATGAATAATAATAATAATAATAATAAAAAAGCATTAACTTTATTTGTTTATCACCGCTCATAAAAGAAATGCAGCTCAAAGTGCGTTTATATTAAGCAATAATATCCTTTATATAATGTATTTTCCTTTAATTAAATAAGGGATTTACATTATTATAATAGCAAAAATACGATAGTCATGAAGATAAAATAAAATGCAATAAGATGCAAATATGGCAAATAAAACTAAATACTGCCTACTAACTTTTCACGATGTTTTGTGTTGTCATGTGACCTACTTCCGGTACAATACGCTAACCAGCAACATGAGTCAATTAGTTTAAATTGTTGGATTTTGTAATTGTACAACAATCAGCTACGTGCCGATTTTGTTACAAGACCGCGCAGGATTATAAAAGGTATGAGTCATCTTCACCACATGTATTTATGTGTGTAAAGAAGCAACGCAGCATTAAACTGATTGGCTTATTTGATGGAGTTCGGTGAAGCGTGTCTCGAAGCTGCAAAACTGCTAACTTGGCGGTGCGCGTGATCCTGCAGCCCTTCCTTCCCTCCCTCTCTCTCCTCTCTCTCTCCTCTCTCTCTCTCTCTCTCTCCATCACCCTGTGTGAGGACTTGAGCTCACGTGCACTCGCCGCGCGCACCCTTACAGTTGAACAGAGGGTGCAATACATAATTCAGTCCCAGCACGGGAACACCCCACAGTCTTTCCACCTCTCCTGTCAAACCGCGGAGCCGCTGCAGCCTCTACAGAACCCCGGGGACCGAGACTCCGACGCGACTGTTTTCCTTCTCCGGAGCGGATGGAGCATCAACCTTGTGGAAGGACGGAGGCTGTTTTTGTTGCATGTTTTGCCTGACTTCCATCGGCAAAGGAACGGACAGTCAGCAGTGATCTTCAGGAGACGTAAACATTGCCATGCCCTGCTTCATGCACCACCTCCTCCTGTCCTCCTCCTCCTCCTCTGGTCCAGGACAGAGGGAGCGTGTTTAGAGGGGAACAGAAGAGGACGATGACGCTGCTGTCGGAGGTAAATATTTTGCAGACGTGGTGAAGTTGTGTTCGGGATAGGAGGCTGCTGCGGGCCACAGTCTGCTCTCTGAGTATCCTTCATCCTCACTTTGCTGTGTCCGTGTTGTGCGGCCATGCTGCACGCAGCATCCTCCGACCTGTTCCCGACTTGAGCTTCACTCTCTGGGATTATTAACAACTTCCAAAAGCCAGGACAAGTAGTTCCACCTTTTTATGTTTCCATGAATTATTTTGTACTCTTGGAACATTCACTTCTCTGTGTTTCTGAGCGGCAATGAACGTTTTCATGAGCAGAAAAACAGTTTTTAGTGCTGCACCTTTCAGCCCCACGCTGCATTCTCTCTTGAAGATGTGACCAGCTGCAGACATTTTAACAAGCAAAGCATCTCCAGCATTAAAATCAAACCTGCCTCTGCATGACTCCTCAGTGGGACCAGTCTTGTTATTATCACAGCTCGCATTGAAGCAGCACCATGGGGGCCAAGCAGACCAAAGGCCAGGAGCCTGGAGGAGCCAGCCCTCAGCACGGCTGGAAGCGAACGCCCACCAAGGAGCGGGGCGACATCCTGGCCTCCCTCATGCTGAAGTCAGGGGACCGGCTCAACCGTGGGGGGACGCCGCCGCCGCCCTACCAGCGCCGCATCGGTATGATCCAGGAGATGATGCTGATGGCCAAGCAGGGCAAGCAGGACGAGGCCACAGAGATGCTCAGGACGCTCAGACAGGTAGCTGCTCAGTGTGTGTTTGTGTGTGAATGTTGGGTCAGGGGTCACAGGTTCACCACAACATCCGTGACTGCTTTTCTGCCTTCTCCTTCTTTGTGTTTTTTTTGGGTACACATGTGGGTTACTTCCTGGTTGATACTCTCGCTGATGCTGAAACTACGAACTAAACTGATTCAGTGATTGATTTCCTACATTGCTGCTGAATTGTTTGTTTGTTGATCCAATACCAAGTCGAGTTTTCAGGTGACAAACTTTTACTTTTAACCGCTACATTTTAACAAGAATATCTGTATTTTCTAGTCCTAACATTCTAAAAACAGGTTGTTACTTTAGCTTTAAGAGGGGAATTGTCGACTATTTTTATTTTGCGTTGTTGCATGACGCCCTCCCAACTTCAAGACAGATGTCAGCCTAAACGGAGGAGACAATAACAAACAAAAAAGATGATTCCTTGGCGTATCCATCAGTGCATGTCACATACAAGGCTGTAACATGATAAAAAAAAAGTAACATGACCACAGGAAAGAGGCGTGAATGTGACGCCTGTGACCGACAGAGAGAACTTGTAGCAACATGGATGAAAGTAAAGCAGCCAATATGGCCGCCAACTTCAGAGCAGAACAACATTCCCCATACAACTGATTAACACACTGGAACAATGTTATTGTTCAGTGTATCTTCTTTTGATTTGAAGTCAGTTTAAGTTTAATAGTCTGCCAAATATGACGTGAGGTTCAGTTAGCTTTGCACTGACAAAACTTTTGACTTTATTCTGTGAGTATTTTTCAGAGCCTGGACATTTTCCACTTTTACTTCAGTGAAGAAGTTGAATCTGAAAGTGTTTATTCTATTTTTACCCAGCTAACTGCACTTCTACTTGAGTAAGGAATGTGTGTAGTTCTGCCACCTCTGCCAGAATAGGAAATTCCTCCATCAGGACCAAAATAAATCAGGTTTTATTGAGTATGCACCGATTAAGATACCATAATCTATTAGCCAACCACTACTTGTTTCTTTTTCTCTAAAAAGTAATTAACACAGCAAGAACATGTAGCCTATTAAAGCTGTCACTACCAACTACTGTTTACGAGCTGAAAACAGAACAGATTTCTGGTAAAGTATCATGTGACGATAGCAAACACCTTGTGGCTTTAGCAGAGAGTGAGTGTAAGTCAGAGCTAGCTAGCTAAATGTCAGAAATCAGTGTTTTCCAATCACAGGTTTTAAGCCTGTATGTTTTAAAGTCTAATTTACAAAAACAGGTTAAAAAAAACACAATGAGGCAGTTTTATGTTAAAAAACGCTTCTCGAAGGCATGAGCGTCCGAGAGCTAATGCTAGTTTAGCTTGATTATAGGTAGGCTAATCCGCTTTCAGTCAAAGCTAGCCTACTGTCAGCAAAGTGTTTTCCCATCACATGTTTTAAGTCTGTTTTTTTAAGTCTAATTTGAGATAATAAAAGCAGGTAAAATAAAATGAAGCAGTTTTATGTTAAAAATCAGGGCTCCTCCAAGTCAGAGGGGTCCATGAGCTAATGCCAGCTTAGCTTGTTTTGAGGTGCCCAGCTTTTTACATTGCATTGCTTGCAGAAAGTGTATTAGCCAAAGCTAGCTTAATGTCAGCAAAGTATTTTCCCATCACATGTTTTAAGTCTGTATTTTTTAAAGTCTAATTTCAGATAATAACAGCAGGTTAAAAACAAAATGAAGCAGTTTTATGTAAAAAATCAGGACTTCTCCAAGTCAGAGGGGTCCAAGCGCTAATGCTAGTTTAGCTTGTTTATAGGTTGCCAGCTTTTGGTCAAGGCTAGCAAAATGTCAGCTATCAGTGTTTTCCAATCAAAAAATGTAAGCATGTATTTCTTAAATTACAGCCATGTAAAGCACAAAAGGAAACAGTTTAATGTCGCCAGAAGTGTCCTCGAGCCAAGCTGCTGCTAGTGTTAGCTTAGCTTAGTTTTTAGGTAATAAGCTTCGTACATTGCAGAGCTTGCAGAAAGTGTTACATCAGTCATAGCTAGCAAAATGTCAGCAGTGTTTTCCCTTCAAATGTTTTTAGACTTAATTAAACTGACTCGTTTATTTGATGGACTTTGGTGAAGCGTTGTGTCTCGAAGCAGAGAAAGTGCTAACTTGGCGGTGCTCGTGATCCTGCCGCCCTTCCCTCCCTCCCTCCCTCCCTCCCTCTCTCTCTCCTCTCTCCATCCATCACCCTGTGTTGTTAATTAAAAGTTGAGATAATTAAAGCACCAAAAAACAAAAAAGAATGCAGTTTGGTGTTAAAGATCAGGGTTTCTCCAGCGTTAGAAGTGGCTGCTTCTAATATTAGCTTAGCTTGTTTCTAGGTGCTCAGCTTCTTTTGAGGTTAGGACTTAGACTGTGGTATAGAAGTGGATGTCGTCACCGTGACATCACCCATTGGTTTGTGAGTCTCCTGTTGAAGCGTATAATTTTGGCATTTTGGCAGTGATCATATTTGGAAGATGGGGTGGATACACATTGTTACAACCAGGGACTTGCTAATCACAGGTAGCAACGCCAAGAGGCTACGCCCATTTCTTATACAGTCAATAGATTAGTAGTCTACAGCTGTTAAAATTTATAATGTATATTTTATTGATGGCGCTGGTATTAGGGCGTACTTGGAATCGGTCGATACTCTAGTTATCAGCATCGGTATCTGTAAGAAAAACATGGTGGATGTCTGGTTGTCTGGACCTGTTGTGTTCGGCCCAGCCCTGCTGCACTTTAACAGTGTGGAGGCCGCTTCAATTTATAGCCTCTCTGTATCTTTCAAGACATTTGCAGCGCTTGGCTGGCTGTCAGGCTGGCCGTGTGCTGCTGCTGTTGCTACAGAGAAAGGAAAAAGGGCGAGCAGCAGCAGACTGAAAGAATCTGCTGCTGAGAGAAACAAAAGAGAGGCAGCAAAATACAAATGCCACCAGTTGAATTGGAGGATTTGGAGAGCTGTAAAGAAAGGGAGCGTGAAATTAAGAAAGTCAACGTAGAGAGATGGAGAAAATGGAGAGAAGGGAGATAACACTGAATGCACTGAATCCATATGCTGCAAGTGTTCTCTGTTTATCCCCCGATGACTCAGCCCCCCGCTTATACACGCACACATGCTGCTGTCACAGTTTATTGTTTGAGCGTCAGAGATTTCCATCAGCTCCTTTCCGTCACTATTTACAGTTTTCTCATCAAACCCATTTACACAGTTAATCCTTGAATCAATGGCAAACAGTGGAGCGAAGCGAACGGGCTCAAAGACGAAGGACACCTCTCCATCCATCACTGTTAAGAGAGGAGGGGGATTACCATCTCCGTCACCGCCTGATTAAGCTATGATACCGCAGAGGAGGAGAATCTCACAGGCACGCGCAAAACAACACAGAGGAGTTGTCAGAGGGCTTCCCTGTAAGCACTGACGCTGGGATGGGTGAATTACATAAAGGTTAAAATGAAAAATCAGCCAATTATTCTTTAAGCCAATCGACACAACAATTTTGAAATCAGCCGACTTTTAGGGCGTAAATGTCAAACATTAACAGGCGTCAGCTTTTCAATGTTTGCTTTTCTGTCAGATACAAAAACATTTATTATATATCGACATATATTTAAATATCTGACTGTTACTTGTAATAAATTACACAGTATCAGTATTCAGTCAGGCAGAGGCAAGTGCAAAGATACCCTTCAAACTTAAATAAAAAGCTAACTAAATTAGAAAGGGTATGCTGGTGCACGGACAGTCCACAGACATTACAGTGGTATCCATCTTTCCTTAAAAAAAACAATTCTTTTAAGGAACATTTTACCTATATAGTCTACATCAGGGGTGGGCAACCCTGCTCCTGGAGGGCCACCTTCCTGCATGTTTTAGGTTTCTCCGCACTCTAACACACCTGATTTGAATGATCTGCTCGTTATCAACCAACTGAAGCGTCTCAGGGGATTGGTAACGAGCGAAACATTCGAATCAGGTGTGTTAGAGTGCGGAGAAACCTAAAACATGCAGGAAGGTAGCTCTCCAGGAGCAGGGTTACCCACCCCTGGTCTACATGGTATCATTTAAATCTTTTAAAAAGAGTTTTGGCCCTGAATCGCAAAAGATACATAATTGATAGTTTTACAAATGTACACGTTTTTCAGAGAAACAAAGCTAATGCTTTCAGATAATTGTTGTCCAACTTTACACAAATATAAGATGAACATTTGACAAATGTACAATTAAAGCTGCTCCTGAATCCGATCAAAGAACAAGACAACAAGTAGAGCTCGACTGATGTATAATTGCTGGACGATAAAGCCAGCTGATTTCGGCCTATTGCAGATAAAAGTTAACTTTTTCCAGAACATATATTTCAGAAAACAACGCTTGGTTTGATTAAGAAATGGTGTCATTACATCGTTTGTCCAGCCGGGCCTTTTAGGTTAAAGTTATATGTTTAGAAAGCAGCCTTGTGAATACTTTTGCATATTAATATCAGAGCAAATATGGTGCACAATCGGCACAGAAACGGTCTATTTTTCTTTCCATTCCTAAATCTCACAGTATCAGCAAATGTTTCCCTTCTAAAATCTGTATTTGTATCGATATGAGTCACAAAAATCTGCATAATTTTTCAGGCTTTGAAATCATAATTTTACAAACAGGATCAGAACCTTTAGGCCACTTTTCAGAACGCTCAGGATAAAAATGTGTGAGTGTCGGCTCTCTGTGCAGACAGCAGCAGAAGAAATGAGCTGCGCTGCTTTAAAGTCCACGTGAGAGCACTTTCTGGTGGATATTTCCCACCTGACAGAAAGAGCTTCTGCTGCACTTCTGCTGGTTAAATTGTCTGACCGCCGGCAACTTCTTCTTTTTATCCAGCCTCATTGAAACGTAGATACTTTGTTTTTGTGTTTTTGCCGATGTGCACTTTCCATCGGACCTCCATTACAGCTGCCGGGAGATTTGTGGTGAACTATAAAGCCTCGATTAGCACTTAGCGGTCCACTTCTGCAGTTATTAATGGACTTTTACACGATTTACAAATTTCATATAGATTTTTCCCTGTGTGTCATCAGAGCGTCTGCTCTTCATCCAATGTATTTCACACAGTTATTAACACTTGAATAAACAGAATTCTATTGGAAGTTGCCTATAATCTCAATAATCAGTGTAAATTCAAACAAAAAATGATGTTAGGATAGGTAATGCAAAACCCTCAGAAAGGTTAATAAACATCCAAAATGTATTTTCCAATGAATCTGGAAATGTTTTAGTTTATCGACAACCCAAGAACCAGCAGACTCCAGGTCAGATTAGATGATATCTATCGTTTTCTTTGAAAAAAATGTAATTCAGTCTTCCATGAATCTTAGGATACAATAACTTATATCACCAATACACGTATGAAACGCACATATCCCCAAATATGCAAAAACAATCAATATGACCATCACAGGAAACATTAGGAGAGCATGATTCGATAAACTGCAGGAAAACAAACCGATTCAGAAAGCATCGTGTGTTTAGGTCAGCAAAACATGCAGTAAAAATGTTGATTGACATTGAAAGTTTTCTGCACCAAGTTCACTCACTTCAACAAGGCGGGTGTTTTCAGCAATTTCCTCCTTGGTAGCTTAAGAGCCCGATGAGACAGGACGCGTTTTAGCAGCTGGGGCTTTTTTGTCATTGTTTTCAATGAGAGGGACTGTGCGTGCTGACGCTCTGTGCGCCTCGCGTATTTGAGGAAACGCTCCGAGCGCCTCGAGTTGAAAAAACTTAAACTCAAAGCAGAAAAGCGCCCGACGTCATGGCTGTTTTTTCTCATTGTCCATTTGGATGAAAGGAGAGGCGGGCCTTCTGTCAGTTTACAATGTAACGGTTGGGTTAATGACAGCTAACGATTCGGTGGTTGCCTTAACAACAGCAAGGGAAAAAAGCTGCCCCCAGCTGCTTAAACGGGCTGTCTGATCGCAGTGTTTTACAGCCTGCAAAGCGCGTTCTGTCTGACAGGACAAAATCAGCAAAGAGATAAGAGGTACGGCTTTGTCCACAGGGGGCGCCAAAATCAACAAACCGAAAGTTCCTTACAGCAGCTTTAAAGTTAAAGTTTCAGCTTTGCCAAAAAAATGAGAAAAATGTGGTTTATCTTTAAGATCAAAAACATGATAAACTGTCTGTAATGCATACAGTAAATATTTCTTTTAAGGCCATCATAAGTAGAAATACTCAGAGAATAAAGAATAAAATGAACTCACATGAAGGAAAAGCCAGGGACCTACTATAACATGGATTATATATGAAGAAAGTTACACTGCATAATTTAAATCTGTCATAATGGCTCCCTTGATAGTTGTAGTGTTAATCTTGAGTGGTTCTTGTGCTGCAGTACGAACAGGAAAGAGAAGGTGTGACAGTGAGAGCAGCGGTCCTCGTGGCTAAGCTTTGATCCAGCAGGCGGAGAGGTTGAGGTCGAGCTCTTCTGACCTCTGAAAGGATTTCTCCTGCTGCTGTTGGTGGAGCCGGGGATTAGGGAAAAGAAAACAAGCTCGATGCAGTACAACGAGGTCAGAGTAAACGATACGAAGAGATACGGCCATGTTCAGACTGAAGGGTGAATGTGCTTCCTCTACTTCCTTCCTGTATTGATAACAGACGTAGCCACCAGTGGTTTACCAACGCCCTTTATGTAGACTTGATTTCAGGATCTTTGGTTTGTATTCTGGAGCAGGAAGTGACCATATTTCAATAAGATGATGGAGCCGGAGAAGAGTGAGGGGTTGGGTGCCCCTGGATAAATAATAAGCTGAAAGAAAACCATCACAGTTCCTACAGAATGGGATTCTGTTTGCGGTGGTAGCTGAAATCAGGCACGTAGCTGTGGGTGGGCCTAGATGGGCACTGAGTCCAATCAGAAGGCTGGAAAATATATCCTTTTGCTGGATCATGTAGTGAATACGGTTTCAATTATCTGACAACTCGACAAATAAAAATAAAACAATTGTTGTCTTAAAGCCTAAATATAATTCAAACACACATCGTAGAAAAACGAGCTATAGAGACCAAACGGTTTGTGTAGCTGGCTGTAAACATGTCTAATTCTGCTGTAAAGTTTGACAGTCTTTAATGAAGCCTGATGGGGGTTGACTCACTTTTGGAGCCGGCCTCTAGTGGCCACTTTTGGAACCGCAGCTTTTTGGCACTTCTGCATTGGCTTCATTTGCCGGCCCTGGAGGCTTGTTTCCAGTCAGCAGGGAGTCTGCGGCCAAATGGAGGCAATTAGAAGAGTAAAAACAGCCATTTTTAACCGTTTTTATCAGATGGATCATGAAAACAGAATTGGAAGCGCTCCAAACATGAGTCACAATCGGCTTCATGTTCTGCAGGCTCTGATAGAACAGAACATGACGGAGAGATCGCACCATGAATTGGATAAAGACAATTACTGAGGAGAGCAGAGAGGGAGCGAAGCGACAGACGCTGATGCAGACAGACGCAGAGAGATGATGAGTGGTTTCTGACACATTACGAGACAATTCTCAGAGAAGAACGAGAGGTAATGACACAGAAATGATGGAGAGGAGAAAGAGAAAGCTCGAGTCACCTCGCTCAGCTTGTTACCACGTTCTCCTCCACGTTGCCCAGAAACGATGGCGACGGCTGGACTGCTCGGACTAAGCAGACATTGATTAATCAAGCTGGAGCTCTGTTAAGGGCTAATTTGGAGGGCACCGTCTTAATCAGCGCTCTTCAATTAACTTGAAACCAAAGCTAGGACCTTTTTCCCTCAAGGCTGATGCCTAACGACAACCGGCAGCACGTGTGCAAAGCTCTGACTGTACCCTCAGTGGTTCCCTCAGCGGCCTGTCGTGTGTTATAAACAGCTGCACGGGGGTTTTGACTCATTTTATGAGGTGTTAGCAGAGTTTTGTCAGATAATGGAGGCTGCTGTGTCGAGGCTGACATTAATATTTTATGATTAAAGCTCAACAGCAGTTATTGAGAGTCATCAGGCCTCATATTATCCGAAACCTGTTATTTTCTCCTGTGAGAAGCTGAGCGTGTATGAGGTGGGGGATCGGTTTCCTCCACACGATTACAATGAGTCAGTGTTTCCAAGAATGTAACGTTTAGCTCAGTACGACAGATTAGAGATGTTTCGCTTCTTTCCCTTCCTCATAGTGATACAGATATCCAGACTTCAGTGTTGGCTGATAACAATATGATAAGAAAATATCCATATTATCTGTGAAAAAACACTGATTACTAGCTTTGACTAACATTGCACTCTCTGCTATCAGCTGTCAGTGGGCCTATGAGTTATTACATGTGTTAAGTACTTTATGACTGGTTAATTAATTAAGGCATTCCGAGGTCCATCCATCCATTATCTATACCGCTTATCCTTCTCAGGGTCATTGGGTGAAGGGCGGGCTACACTCTGGACTGGTCACCAGTCAATCACAGGGCTGACACATATAGACAGACAACCTTTCGCACTCACACCCACACCTATGGGCAATTTGGGCTGTGTCTTTGGACTGTGGGAGGAAGCCGGAGACCCTGGAGGGCACCCACGCATGCATGAGAAGAACATGCAAACTCCACACAGAAAGGCCTACCTTGCCCAAACCGGGGTTTGAACCGGTGAGGCAACAGTGCTAACCACTGCACCACTGCAGCCCCATTCCGAGGTCTGCTATTTAATAATAATAATAATAATAATAACTTAGACTTATATAACGCCTTTCATTGGACCCAAGGCCTTACAGAGTAAAGAACAAACAAACAACAGAACAAAACAAACAAATAATGCAGAAAGAGATAAATAAAAGTAGCACTGAAAACAGGCGAAGGTATTGAATTATAGTCCAATATAGTCTGGGATGAACAGATGGGTTTTGACGGTGTTTTTGAAAATGTCCAGGGAGGCGGAGTTGCCGATCTCTTCTGAATTTCTCGATAACAGACTGTTGCTATGAAAAACAGACCGTTGCTAGGGATTCAGCTCTAATCACACAATCTGGAGGACTAACCGTAATCATATCAATCCGCCGAAAGAAGTCCGGTAAATTTGATGATGATGAGAGAAAGCAGTAAAGGTTAAACGATGCAAAAACTGAAGCTGCGACAGAGAGCTCTACAAACCTGAAGACGGCACATGAAGTAAACGTTGAACAGAACTCGGGATACGGCGGTGTTTAAGGACGGATTGGAGCGATGACCCGAAATGAACCCTTGAGTCACCACCCTCGGGTGACGTGTTTTCAGGGAGTCCCCTTTTACACCCATAATGCTGCACGTCCTCCTCATTCTTTGTTGGTCTGACCGGCACTTAAAGAGCCGTGTCTCAACATGTTTCTGTTTGATTGATAGACTCAGCTCTGTTTTGGCTGCTCTGTGAATCACTCCAGTGTGAGTGCTGCCTGCAGTCTGTACAGTCTGTTCCATCGGCGGCTCCTCTAACTTCTCTCAAGTGCTGTTTTTATACACGTATAGTTTGTTCCACTTTCTGAGTGCTGTCATCTGCTACAATGGTGAGACGCTCGCATGATGTTCAAACTACAGTAAACAGATTATTGATGCAGTCACACGGCAAGACAACCTGCTCTGTCACACAAAACAAAACACGTCCCACCACATGGTTTAAAAAAGACTACGGTCGCGCTCGCGTAGTGTTTTTTAGATCGTGATAATGAGAAGAGAAGAAAAGGAAAAGTGTTCATGTTAGCGTGAGAGGAGCTGCAGGAGGAGGAACAAATATGTGGACAAGTGTTCCAGCTGTTTTATAGACTCCCATGATAACAATAATATGATCAATTTATATTAAATTATGTTTTAGCTTTGAAGGTACTCCTTCCATGACTCTATGCTAAGTATGTTGCTAATGCTAGGAGGCGATTAGCCTAGTTTAAAGATATACTGCCACTGCCTGCATAATAAAGCTCAAAAACAGGTGCAAAGAAAAGACTGTTAGACTGAGTCTCAAAAACACACCTGAAATGATCACTTATTGCTGAAGCCGGGAAAAACTGCTAGCCTTAGCTTAGCCTTAGCTTAGTCTGTTTCCAAAGTTAGAGATTTGCTTCATTTGAACTCAAAAACTTGATGTCAGAATAAAAGTTTGTGGTTTTTATTGGACATTACATGCAGAAGAAATGTCTCCACACTGATTTATTGGAGTCTGCACTTGTTTTAAATGAGAAACAACTCAGGAATCAGGAAGCTTCAGAGGCGCTGGTTGGTGCATTTTTATTTCGCTGTAGCTCTATGTTAAAAAGGGTAACCCAGCTTGAAGCTATATAAGCTCTTCGTCTGGTTTGACGACTAGTAGCGGTAATCGATGATGTGTAAATGCACCAAAGTGTGGATTCATTTGTTGTGAATGCAGCGAACGATTTTCACCGCCCTGCAGCTTCCACTGCTCTGTGTTAGATACGTGCTGAGTGGACGTGACTCACCGCTTATTGATAGGGTTTTAAACTAGTGAGAAATATGATTTAATACAAATGACACTCAGAGCTTCTAAAACCTTCCTGCTGCACGAGCCAGGCGAGGGAAGAGGACTGCTGATTGTTTCACTGCAGACGTTTTGATCCGTCATATCAGGGAAGCAACAGGTGGAACTAATAACAATAATGACGTCCTCGTTCTATCAAAGAGACGTCCGTTCTCTGAATCAGCCATGTCAGAGGCCGGACATGGACGACACCGGGACCCTGGATAATAATAATCAAATTCCAACCGTGCTTTTCATCCTGTGACATATCAAAATGTCAACCTGAGGAGAGATGTAATCAGGCAGAATGACCCGACTGTGCAGCACTCTTATTCTGAAAGTCGTTTGCTGAATGAAATGCATGAAACGGTCGTCCTGCTTATCTGCTGGCAAAGCTTCAAAACCATGAAAATATTAGAGGAGGTATAATCAAAGATCCTCAACTGTGTCAGAGGCGGCACTCTCACGACACAAACACATTCACCCTTTCACACATCAGGCTGCCATGAACAGGGCCAGTCTCCTCTCAGCTGACCGTTCACGCACATTCACACGCTGACGGCTGTGCCTTTACGATCAATCCGGGGTTCAGTGTTCTGCCCATGAACACTTTGACATGTGACTGAAGTAGCCGGGGGATCCAAGTGCCAACCTTTCGATTGAATGCTGACCAACATCGCCACTGAGAACGCACAACAACATGACACAGAACACAACATTTCAGGAAACACAAAAACATTTCGGGAAACACAACTGCATTTTAAAACACAATAACATGAAACATGATTTAACAACTTCTCGAACATTTCAGCAAACACAAAACCAGAGGTGTCACGAAGCTGGCTCTCTTTTAACCTGACTAAATCACCATGGTAACTTACTCTGCAAAGCTAACCTGGTCGGTTACGTTCAGAGTTTCGGCTTAAAACTTCGGAAGATAACGTTACTCATTTAAAGCCACAGAACAAAGCTGTGTAGTTACAGCAGCATGTACTGTATGCACTGCATCACGGAGCCGATGCATTCAGTTAGTAATTAATATAATATGACTCCCCTCCTGTCTCCCTCTTCTTGTTTTTACCCCGTTTTGCATCAGGTAAATGGTTATGAAACAGATTAATGCTAATGCCTCGATATGACCGACCAAATCAAACCAGACCATCAGCGAGTTTGCATGTTCTTCCCGTGCATACGTTGGTTCTCTCCGGGGTCTCCGGCTTCCTCCCACAGTCCAAAGACATGCTCGTTAGGTTCAGTGGTGACTCTAAATTGCCCAGAGGTGTGAGTGTGAATGCGAAAGGTTGTCTGTTTCTGTGTGTCAGCCCTGTGATTGACAGGCGACCAGTCCAGGGTGTACCCCGCCTCTCGCCCAATGACAGCTGGGATAGGCTTTTTATGTTCATCAGCGCTTCTCATTTAATCAGTGTGACTGAAGCAGGCAGCCAATGACGCCCCTTTCTCTGTGAGCGCGCTCAGAGCCTGAAGCGGAAAGCCTGAGTTAACAGAGGAAGTTCACAACCACCTTCATGATGCCTGTTATGTGTAACTGGTGCTTCAGGCTGTGTCGAGCCAGCTTACTTAAAGCTGAGGTGAAATGAAAAATGTCATTTTAATCCTTTTAGATCACATCCCCGGTGATATTGTGCATCGATTTGACAATATAGGCCAAAAAAATACAGAAAATCCATTTCTTCGTATTCTTACATCAAAATTCGATCATTTTTTCTTCCGGTAAAACTAAATTTCAGGCGTGCTTACGTAAGTTAGCACCAAACAATTTCAACCAATCAATCTGCAACATTTAGCCGCAGAGCACCAAGAACGCTCGGTCAGTTAGCTAGCTACTGCGCTGTGGAGAACGTCTGTCTACGCCCACTTCTCAACGATCCAATCAAATCCCTCTTATGATATGTCCCGCCTGCACGTCCTGTTTCACTCGGAAATACGTCACGATACGGAAGCTAGATACTCTCCAAATGCCGTTTCAGCTCGACTTTAAAGAAAGCCTGGGTATGTTGGATTTACATCGTAGTTCAGCCCTCTGATCTGACAAAACACTCCACTGTTCCACAAAACAACGCAACATTTTACATTTCAAGAAACACATTTTATAAAACACAACATCACACAAAATGCAACAACATTACGGGTAGGGAGCGACCCTCTGGGCCACCGTACTCTGCTCAGTAAGTGACCTTTAATAAAGGTACCTGAGAGCTGCACTCAAGCCATCTCCATCTTTGTTCGCGTTCAGCCGGTCGCTTTGATGCTGACCGGAGCTAATTAGTGCAGGCGGTGCTTTATAATGACAGAAAAGCACGGACTGTTTTCCTCCTAGCATAAATGCTTTATGTGTTGTGTATGTGTATGTGTGTGTGTGTGTGTGTGTGTGTGTGTGTGTGTGCACTTCTATCCCCTTAGAGCGCAGGGAAGTGGAACTGCATTTTATTTGTGCTCTTCATGTTTCTTTCATGAGAGGATACTTTAATAATGTATGGCTTTTCTGGAGGGCGTCTTTTGTTTGCTGTTGTTTCAATACGATCTTTACTTTTACCCAATGCAGACCTTCTCAGCAAACACACACACACACACACACACACACACACACACACACACACACACACACAGTCAGGCCTCTGCTTTAACTGCATGAATTGCCAGGTATATTTTAATCTGTTTGGCAGAAAGCCTCCAAACCAAACTAAATGTCATGAACCTGGTTTATTTTTACAGATTTCACATGCAGATGATCGCCGGTCCTTTAAGGTAAAAGGTTATTTGCTGTTTTTTTGCAGCGACTGAGACGACAATGTTGATTCCACCTGCTGACTGACTGTGTAGCAGGAGCCAGTAGCCACTTAGCCTAGCT
Source organism: Semicossyphus pulcher (assembly GCF_022749685.1). Classification (NCBI taxonomy): domain Eukaryota; kingdom Metazoa; phylum Chordata; class Actinopteri; order Labriformes; family Labridae; genus Semicossyphus; species Semicossyphus pulcher. The sequence continues at coordinate 4,154,968 of NW_027211700.1, forward strand.
TAGCATAAAGACTGTAAGAAGAGGGGACCAACACTTTGCCATTTAAAGTAAAGCAGAGAATCCAACAACCAGCAGCTTTAAGTTGATACTCAGCCCCCCGGGGAAATCATTTCTGATGCATTTGAGGAAATCTGGAAATCTAAACACTGAATGGCTTTTGTGACACAGCGTCAAGAGAATTTACATGCAGATGTCTGTTTATAGAGGTTAGTAAGAAGCTGAATCGTCGTCAGATGGCGCTGATGGGAGCCGGGATGTCTTTACGGTGGATTACGTTCAGCCTGCTTTTTTTCCTGCATACGCTGCAGCCTGCTGACACGTGATTGGTCAATATTACTTGGACTACAAACAGAAACCAGAACACGTGCCGTACTAAAATCTGGTCACATTGCAATTGCATTTAATGCATGCAATTATTGTCTGAAGTGTTTAAAAAGCCTTTCGTAGCCCAACACAGCGATGCTACCCTGACCTGTGAAAGTGTCTCACATGATCCTGTTTGACCTGACCTGAAATGAAATCTAGATTAACTAGAGACCTCAATCTTTTTGCAGGTAAAGGCTGCTTGTGTTATCATTTTGTTTGTTCATTGATGACGTCATTACGTTACGTTTCATAGGGCGTAAACTCGGTGAGAACAAGCATCTCGCAGGAGGCCACTGCTTTGTTTTAGATCACTGTAAACAGCATGATGCAAACAATGATCTCCTGCAGACATATAGCATCGTATCCAGAGAAGAACTAACTTACCTTTAGATTGAATAGATTTATTTTTTATTGAAGGACATAACCTTTGAACTTAAGTTGTAGAGATACAAAGGATACGAAGCAGCTAAAAATACTCCAAGAGATGCCGTCACTATAAGAGCCACCACGTGTCGCAGAGTTCGCGGGGTTAATAACATCCCATCACTGTGTTTATCAATCCTCCTCTTTCCTCGCCCTCGTGACGTTTCTGATTGAGGTCAAGAAAAAGTGGTCATGAAGAGACAGAGGGGGTAATTTTTTCTGACAGCAGCCGAGCAGACATCATATCAGACGCGATTCACCCACAATGCATCATGCTTGATGGCTGGAGACTGTGTCGGTCTGTGTATCCTGGGCGTCAACGTGACATATCACAACACACACCTGTTGATGCACTAATCATAGCTTTCTCTCATCGGCAGTGTCGCTATTAATGTCACTGAAAATACAGCAGCTGATTCATGTGCGTGTGTGTGTGTGTGTGTGTGTGTGTGTGTGTGTGTGTGTGTGTGTGTCAGTCTGCCTACGCAAAACAAAAGGCCGCATGGAAACCTCGGTGAGTCATACCTTTCTGTTGGAGACTGAGCGTTAACCCCACCTCCATCTCTCTCTCTCTCTCTCTCTCTCTCTCTCTCTCTCTCCAAACATAGTCGCCCGGCTGCCACTTAACCGGCGATGAACTGTCTGCACAAACAAACCCAAACACACAGAAATATATCTGCGGGCGCGATGAGCGGGCACTTACCTGCAGACTGAAATGCACTCGCCCAGAATGTGCTTAAAGCTCACTGGCATTAGCAGAACAAACACGGTTGCAGACCCATTATCTTTCCTGTGCTGGAGCAGACAGGAGGCATCGTGGATGTTTGTTTTTATCAGAGAATTCATGAAGGAAGCGGACGTAGCGTGTGACATCACATATTTGTTTGTGGAGCCTCAGAGTCGGTCATTTTGGCCGTCGCCATCTTGGTTTTTCAGAACCAGAAGTGACCATTTAGACGACAGACCACAAAGTTTTGTTTGTATTCTGTTTGTTTTCTGCGGTAGAAGAAGACTTGATATTGATTGAGAAGTAAAAATTATTGATAAGTGATAAATCAACGCAGAAGTATTCTGATCAACAGAAGCATTCATTTGGAGTTTTCTGTCTGTCCAACCAACTAGTCCAATATTTATTTTAGCTCAGTTTTTAGCTTAGCGACTCTTTAAGGATGTATCAGCTCCTCATTGGTTTGTGAGGCCCCCCTGCTGAGGCTCCAAATGCAGTGTTTCAGCCTCCGCCATCTTGTTTTTTTCGGAGCCAGAAAGTGACCATATTTGAATGACAGGCTGGATGTTTATTTTAAGGTTTAAGGTTGACAGGCCAGCGAGGTAGCAACTTGTCAATCACAGTCGGCCACGCCCTGAAGTATACCCTGCTTAATGGTCTGTTTTTTCTCCTTACTCCTTAAAGATGTCATCTTGAAGATCTCAGTTAATCACAGGAGCACACTTCCCAGATATCCACACAGTGCTGCATGTGTGACGTCCACGGTCGGCTCCGGTTGTAACTCTTGATTTTCCTGGCTGATGGTCGCTTTCCTGTTTGCTTCATCTGAGCGTCGAGTTTGTTTCTTCTTCTTTGGATTTTGACTTCTTGTTGAAGTTGTATCTGTAGTCATCCATCTTTTCTTTGTTTGTTCAGCCATAGTAGATTACTGTTTACTCGCAACACTTGCAGAGAGCGGAAAAGCAGCCGCTTAGCTCCGCCTACCCTCTCTGGCAGACCAACCACTGCTGGCTGATGGAAAACGCGTCACTAACTGGGCGTTGCTGGTGATTTCTTTCCGTGAAAGTCGCACCAGACACCCAGTCTGTAATACTGCAAATACAAAGGCTTTCATCAGTGGGCCATAGGCTCAGTCACCATTGTGTTGCATCATTCGGCGATATATAGTGACTTAACAGACATTTATTTAAATGAAAATCTTAATAAAACCATAATTTATAAAATAAACCTCACGCTGCGTTCCGGAAGAAATGAGCGATTGAGACCACAAACTGTCAGCTGTAAAGGGAAAAGGGTTTGTGACAAAGGTTTGCTGTCGCTGTAAGTCAGTGTTTTTTGTATTATGCTGTACGCCCGGGCTGCACGGTCTAAAGACATGCTCGTTAGGTTCATTGGTGATTCTAAAATTGCCCGTTGTCTGTCTCTATGTGTCAGCCCTGTGACTGACAGGTGATCAGTCCAGGTGTAGCCCCGCCTCTCTACTAAACTACATTTGCTTTACACTGTCAGGGATCAAAAAGAAAGCTCCAGTAGTAAAACAGCTGCTTGTGGCCAGATCAGAAGAATGACAACACAGAAAGAGCAGTCAGTAAGATGTGTTTTTATAACCCTGTGAATCACTGCAGCCTTGAGAGCTCCTCGAGCACATGAATGCAAACACAGAGATATTAAACTGATGGGTCCAGCTGTACGGAAGCAAAGGCGTAGACACAAACAAACAGATCTCCACCCAGGCTGATCAAACCTTCTGTCCCTGAGTCTTAAACATAGAGCTTGCTCCTGGTCCCCACAGGATGAGCACTGATTATTTTGGTGACCCCACCTTTCTCTGTCGTGCCACCATCAAGATACTTTTCATCCTTGTATTTTTTAATCATACTTATCTACTTGGCAAACTGCCCAGACGTTTCCTGACCACATTAATGCCCCATAGAGGATTAAACGTTTACATTTTGCACTCTAAGAAGGCACATGAGGATTTCTCTTAATATAATTGGCCATAAAATGAGCACATTCATGCTGCCGAGGGAGCCTGTGACCTTTCCTTTACTCCCACACTCAGGACCAGCTTCACATGTTGTGCTACCTTTAGGTCGGCTCGAGCAACAGATACCTTGTCTCTGTGTCCAGGGCTTTTATTTGGTAGTATTTTCAGGGCGCTTTACACTTTTAATTTTACCCCATAACTAAATATTAAAGCTCAGTGTTGACTCAGTGTTGACTCCTCTGACTCCTCCGGTCTAATCCTCTCCTGTGTCTGCTCTGTTTTGAAGCGGAGTTGTCATTCTAAAAGGATTTAACAGGAGCACTCGTCATGTGCGAAGCTGCCAACAGGTTTATGCGTCGTCGCCTCTGATGGAGCTCGTGATGTGACAAATTTTGATTCCCCCTCGGCAGCAGGCGGACTGTCAGGCAGCGGGACGCGACGCAGCGGGCTTAAATTTAATGCTTTACAGGGTCAGAGAGTTTACAAAGCAGCGCGGAGAACGTGAAGGCGTCAAACTTGTGTGTGCACGCGTGCTCGCCTGTGTGCATGACTGAATGTGTACTTGTCTGTCTGCACACCTCTAACAATAACTTTATAATGACCAAGTTTACTTGCACTAAATCCTCTTGTTTTGCAGTGTGATTCAAACACACAGCTGTCAGTGTCATAAAACCACATCACTCTGCAGATATGAAGATACAGTAATACAAACACTAGAACAAAACAATGCAAGTACTTACATAAACGTCTTTATCGCTGCCCCTGTTCAGTTCTTCAGACTGTAACTGACCTGCTTTACATTTTACATCATGGTTATTGTTTTAAAGTCGTTCACTGTAAACTAGCATTTTGGCTAATTGGTGTATTAGTTTAGTTTATTTGACAGGGGCCGTGCACAAGGCAAGTTTAATCATAAGGCAGCATTCATACATCAATTCAAAGTGCTTAAAAACAGAGCATTAAACTTTATGAGCATTAAAAGATATCACAACAATACAACAGTGTGTGCTTAAGCTTAAGGGCCTGTGTGTATTTTGCGCTGGCAGCGTCTATTTTAGATACGAAACCAGTGCAGTTCAGCGGTTTCAGCTGTTTTTTGTGCTCTCAGTTAAAAACAGTGACTGTATATATCGATGGACGGCGCGTCTACATCTGCTCCCATTGTGCGACATTTTCATTTATTTTTTAAGGAATCATTGAGCATTCAGGCAGAATTAAAGCGTTGTTTTATCAGCGGAAAATCACGGCAGAAAAATGACGTTGCTGATTTGTCATTTTCAAGCCAATATCTGCAGATACCGATAACCTCGTGTATCCCTGCTAAATAGCTAATTTACCTCTGTGGTCCCTGTGCAGGAAGATCTAAAAATGACAATACAAACAATTAAAAACTACATTTCCTTCTCTCCATGTTGGAGGACAAAGTTTACATCAGTGATCACATGACTGGTTTGCCTTCAGCCATGTTTTAAGTTTTGTTTACGAAGGTTGTCATGATCCCTTCGGTTCATCGCTATAGCATGCAGACTTAGAACCGTTATTATTATTTAGTTTTTTCTTTATAATGTTATTTTAAAGCACTGATTTCTAAAGGCACAGATTATAGGAGGGTTAGTGGAGGGACATTTGGATACACGGTTTTATAAATGTAAACTGTGTACAAACAGCATGTTTTCAGTCTTTTTTTTGTATTTCCTGTTTAAAAGAGGAAAAAAACAGTGCTCTAGATATGTTTTAATGTCTGATGATGGTACGATACCTTTCTCAAAAAAAGAACTAAACAAAAAACAGAGGTGGTTTGACGATCTGATTAGGAGGCCTCCTGAGCACGTCCAACCTCCAACTGGAGGGATTATGCACCACCAGGAGGAGCTGGGAAACGTTGCTGGGGAGAGGGACGTCTGGGTCACCTTGCCAGCCTGCTGCAACCGCGACCCGACCCCGGATAAGTGGAAGAAAATGGATGGATGGATAATAGTAGCTGAAAATGAATGCGCATTTAAATGTATTTTCTGACATGGCAGTCAGTTCTTAATAAAAGTGTTTAACTAGAAAATAAGTGGTGTTTATGTGTGATGAATAATCAGCTTTCCTGTTTGAATCTTTATTTCTGCTCAGATGTAAAGCCCATTAACGTGTGTGTGTGTGCGTGTGTGTGTGTGTGTGTGTGTGTGCAGGACCTGGGCATGGAGTCGACCTCTCTGGATGACGTGTTGTACCGCTACGCCAGCTTCAGAAACCTGGTCGACCCCATCACGCACGACCTGATCATCAGCCTGGCTCGATACGTCCACTGCCCCAAGACGGTACGACACACACACACACACACACACATATACACACCTAAACGTGCAGAATACAATACTGTAGATTACACACACACACACACACACACACACACACACACGGAGCGGTGTGATTCGTTTGGCCGCTATCAGCTGATCTCCTGACTCGCTCTGTTTGACACTATCAGGTGACGGAAGTGCTCTAAGTGCTTGTGTGTCCGTGTGTGTGTCCTTGAGGGATCCACGGCCCGTTGTGTTTGTTCATTCATGTAGCCTGGTGTGTCATTGAGGGAGCGACGGGGGGAGAGAGCGTGACAGCAACCATACAGGATGAATAATGCAGGAAGGGAAGAGGAGGGATGCAGACGAAGATAGGAATTAGAAGGCCCGATGTGTAATTGCTGCATGGTGCTGAAACGCTGCGTGTCGCTGCAACGCGAGCTGCGATAAAAGGTTTATTTTAAACCGCTGCTGGGCCTGCTTTAAAGTCACTGCAGCACAAATCTACAACAGACTTTAAGCTATGTTATAAAGGGTTTTATCTACATGATAGCAAGCATCTAAAAAGGCAAACCAGGACACAGGCGGAGATTTGGGGAGCCAGTGAGTGTGACGACACGGCGAGAGTCTCAGCGATCCACAGGTCAGCGAAGCAGGGCGCTCACACAGCAGCGTCGTAGCAGGGGAACACCTAGCAGCCAGGGGAACAGAGAGAGGAACCAGGAACACAGAGGCAGAGCTCGTGGTTGGCTGAGGTGATTTCCAGGATTATGACGAGGCTGACAGGTCAGAGGAAGGCACGGTCGGCAGCAGGGGATCAGTCCGAGTGAGAGTGCTGGAAAGTCTAACGTGAAGGCAAAGAAAAATCTGGCAATGAGTGTGAGAGCAGGAGAGGCTCATATACATGCTTGGTCACTGATGAGGAGCAGCTGTGTGCACAGGTGAGCAGAGTGAGCTGATGAGGTGGGAGTGGAGCAGAGGAGGGGCAGAGTGGAGCAAAACCGTGACGAACTGTGACCGAATTAGCATCGTTGCCATGGTTACCTTACACATGCATCCTATGCAAATTCAATAAAATGAAACTGTTATTTTCAAACCTGGGCCCTGTGTTTACATGTTTTGGTGTCAGAATGACGACAGATGCGTGCACGCTGACTATATCACAAGCCAGCATTAATGGAGCCCTGATACCACGATTCACCATGGCAACGGTACACAAAAAGAGGTCCTCCTACGTCACACCAGTGGAGCTCGAAATCTTCATGCGGACGTTCAGCGAATACGAGCATGTTTTTAGAAACATAAAGTAACACGGCTGCAGCTGCAAAAGAGAGAGAAGCGGCGTGGGAAGAAACTGCTGCTCGAGTAAATGTGCAAGTTTGAACTGGTCTATTTATTTAATACTTAATCACGACGGGCTGAATGAATGAGGAAGTCGAATGAGGGTTTTATATTCTAGAGGGAGGAGACCTACTCCCGACCGGGTTAGGTTCACAGACACAGTTACCATAGTAACCAACTCAGAGTTAAAGTTACCTCTCTTTCTGAAACGACAAACCTGAGGTTTCCCTCATTTCAGGCTGAACAAACCCGGGGCTTCACTAAACCCGCTTTTTGAAACGGACCCCTGATGTTGAAGAGTAAGATCGTTTGTTTAAACAGAAACATCAGTTATACCGCTCTCTTCACAGCCATTTAACCTTGCAGAACACAGGAGATGCTGATGGTCTACCGCTGCCCTGATTGGTTAGATTGTTTGTGTTTTAAAGGGTTCGTTCGGTTCTAATCTAACACGTGTTACAACGCGTAACAAGGCAGCGGTAAGAACAAGTCCCGAGTTCTGCGAGGTCAAATGACGGTTTTGTTTGTGGAGTTTGGTGGCTTTAAAGAGAGCGATCTAACTGTTTCTGTTAAACCAAAAAACTTTGGCTTTACTCAGTAACCGATGGATGTACAAATGTGCCGAATGACTTCATTTAAACATACTTAAGTTAAAGTTAAATTATTGACTTTGAAAAATACTCAAAAAAGTACACGAAAAAGCTCCTTCATTACAGTAACGTAAGTTGCTGTTACTCCCACCGCTGGAGCTGTTAACATTTTAATGAGCAGTCGGCCGATGCAGGCCAGGCGCCAGTTTCCAGTTTTGTAAATCAGAAGTAAACGATAGCCTGCCGTCCACCATTTCAACTGCTGTTGTAACGGTATTTTTGGCGAGGTAGACTGGTGCGAGGCATACTGTTTTTGGCACACTGTAAATTTAGCTTTTGTTTGCAGACTACATTTTGGCCAAATCAGTCGTTCTGCTCGTAAAGTGTGTGATCTCTAACACAGCCAGGGAGAGCAAAGCATTTATAAGTGACTCATGCAGACGGCTTCTGACTCAGACTACTCAAACATAATGTTTATAGCTGCACCATGCTGATCGTCACGTGACGTTGCTGTGGGCGGAGTCAGGCAGATGTCAATCAAACAGCCTTGAGAAGCAGCTTAAACAGCTAAATGAGCTGTGTGTGTTTTTTGTTTCTAATAGATATGAGAGTTTATTTTTTATTTTAATGAGACGCTCAATGTCATCATTTAAATGCATTTGTACTATTTCAGGCCACATTTCCAGAAGCTTTCATGTATTTACCGTAAGAAGTCGTCTCGATCAGAGAAACCATCATCATCATCATCATCATCATCATCCGGCTTTAAATGATCAAACCCATCTCTGGGATAACGAGCTAATTGTTCTAATCTGTGAGTGAGTGATGTGTGAGTGTAACGTTGTTCCCCTGACCTCAACAAGACCTCGTGAAACACCATCATGCTGCCCTGAATTGATGCATTTCCTGTGAAGACAGGATGCTGGAGATGTCGTGCTCATTAGTGTGAGTCAATTACCAAATCTGCAATCGAGCAAAACACCTCCCGATAAAAATGAGGCAGAGCATGTTTGTGTTTGTAGTCGTCACTTTGCTGTTTATTAGTTTCTCTTTGTGTTTGATTATTTTATAACTCTCTGTTCTTCCTCCATCACCAGATTTCGCATGTTTTCTATTGTCTCGCACTCGTATTGTTTCCACATTTTCACAAGATTAATCGACAATAAAATGAATCATTATTTGCAGCCTTTTTGTTGCGTTCGCTGAGAAATGAGCGAGATTTGTGCTGTGAGTCCCAGAATGCATTGTGGGAGCTGAAATAGACTCGTTATTGATGTGTGAGCCACATTCTGCGAGAGGCTCTTCACACACGCTGCGGAGGAAATGAAAGAGAAAAGGTTTTTTTGTGTTCGGTTTGTGAAAGGTGAGCAGAGAGAGGCCGAGAGGAGAGACCAGAGGGAGGGAGAGAGAGACACAGAGAGAGAGAGACACAGAGAGAGAGAGAGACAGAGAGACAGAGAGAGAGAGAGAGAGAGAGAGAGAGAGAGAGAGAGGTGTTGTTTCATTCGTTCTGCTCCGTCCGTCCCGTCTGGCGCGTTTGATCACTGTTCTCTTTTACTTCCCTGAACTTGGCGTCACAGATATTTCAGGCTCTGCTGCTTCTCTTTTGAAGGACGTTTGCTTAATGTTAATGCAGCATCTCTGAAAGTTTTTCACAAATCATCTTTATGTAACGTTTCTGCAGACAAATTATACAGAACTATTTCTAATGGCGTCTCTTCTGATGTCCTGAGGTAACACGCGGTGAAATACCTTCCAGCTGACAAATAAACTGACGCTGATGTCATGATTGACAGCTCTCCACGGCCCCAGGACAGTGCATAGTGTCACAAACAGAGGAAGAGAGAATGGGGGCGACAGGTGGCAAAGGGCCGAGGGTGGGAGTCGAACTCAGGGCCGCTGCATCGAGGACTGCAGCCTCTGTATATTGGACACGTGATTTAACCGCTGAGCTAAACCGGCGCCCCCTAAATGGTGTTTTTGGCTGACTGCCGGGGTCAGCCCTACACATGGGTCTGTATGTGACTGACTGAGGGTACTTTCAGAGCCATAGTGAGAGAGAGAAAGAGTCATGGAGCATATTGGACCTCCACTGACGCGACTCTCTCGCTACATGGCTCTGGATGCTTTGTTCGGGGAGTGGGTGAGGAAATGTTGATAAAATATCAACCAAATGTTGATGAGGCTAATGTGTTAGCAAAAAGTGTTCAATATACGCATCAATTTTGTGCTCTTGAGTCTAATATTTACTTTTAGGTCACCACCAACTCCTGAGGGAAACATCTTCTCTTTTCACCCTGCGCTCTGCCTCTGCGCTCTGCCTGTGCGCGCTGCCTCTGCGCGCTGCCTGTGCGCGCTGCCTCTGCTTCTGCGCTCTGCCTCTGCGCGCTGCCTCTGCGCGCTGCCTCTGCGCTCTGCCTCTGCGCGCTGCCTCTGCGCTCTGCCTCTGCCTGTGCGCGCTGCCTCTGCGCTCTGCCTCTGCGCTCTGCCTCTGCGCGCTGCCTCTGCGCACTGCCTCGGCCTGTGCGCTCTGCCTGTGCGCTCTGCCTCTGCGCTCTGCCTCGGCCTGTGCGCTCGGCCTGTGCGCTCTGCCTCTGCGCTCTGCCTCTGCGCGCTGCCTCTGCGCGCTGCCTCTGCGCGCTGCCTCTGCGCTCTGCCTCTGCCTGTGCGCGCTGCCTGTGCGCGCTGCCTCTGCGCTCTGCCTCTGCGCTCTGCCTCTGCGCTCTGCCTCTGCCTGTGCGCGCTGCCTCTGCGCTCTGCCTCTGCGCTCTGCCTCTGCCTGTGCGCGCTGCCTGTGCGCGCTGCCTCTGCGCTCTGCCTCTGCGCTCTGCCTCTGCCTGTGCGCGCTGCCTCTGCGCGCTGCCTCTGCGCTCTGCCTCTGCGCTCTGCCTCTGCGCTCTGCCTCTGCGCGCTGCCTCTGCGCACTGCCTCGGCCTGTGCGCTCTGCCTGTGCGCTCTGCCTCTGCGCTCTGCCTCGGCCTGTGCGCTCTGCCTCTGCGCTCTGCCTCTGCGCACTGCTTCTGCGCTCTGCCTCTCTGCGCTGCCTCTCTGCACTGCCTGTTGACACCTGTGTACGATCATACTGTTTTTGTGGCACTTACTCGCGTTGTTCCCTCCTGTCTCGATCTTTGCTTGTGTTGTACGAACTCTCAGATGTACGTCGCTTAGGACAGAAACTTCTGCTAAATGTATTATAACATTGTAACATTGTAAGTTCAGCAGCTGGTCATGGCGTTCTCTGTCTCATGTTTGATGCTGGGCAGGTAAAATAAAATGAGTTCATCAGAGGTTTTTTGCTCTGAGCAGCTGCCTGCTCCTGCTGGAAACGATGCTAACATTGTATCTGTGCAGAGGGAGACGTGTTTGTAGGATGTTATTTCTGCACAGCTTGCTTCACTTCCACCTGCCACTGAGTTCTTTCACACGGCTGTGCTTGTGGAAATTGTTGATTTTAATTGCTTATCGTGCTGTTACAGCCTGAACGGATTCTGCTGGTGTGTGCAGGAAGAGATCAGCAAACATGACCACTGTGCAAGTCTTTATACGGATATTTCCCTCTTTCAGTCATTAAATAAACACAGACGTCCAGTTTGGTTAAGAGACAGGAAATAGACACATAATCAGTCATCACTTCAGTGTTAATCCTCTTTATGCTACATTCATGGATCATTCAGGGAGATAGAAATCACACATGACCATTAAATCATTCAGAAAACGCAGCAAAATATTAAATCTTTCAGAACTTCAGTCTTTGTAATAAATGTTCATTTCACATGCAACATGTTTGAAACAGACTCCTCAGGATCTCTGACTGATGCTGCTGTCAGTAATAAAACAAACCCATGCACACGTGTGTTTAACTACATCAAAGTCAGTCCGGTGTGAGTTCTTCCTTTGCACAGCCGGGTTGGTATCGATCGGTTCAACGGTAAATAAGTAATCAATCAAGCTGCATCATATCCATCAAATATAATAAAGACCAAACAGGCCTTTAATTAAAGGTCAATATTAGGAAGCCGACGTATAGTCCTGAATCTAATGCACTTTGTTTACACAGATATGCAGATATTGATATGCACATTTCTATACAGCAGGGGAGTACTGTAACAGGTGTGTACGTTGATGACGTGTTTGAGGTTTGTTGTTCACCTGGAGGTCTTTGTCTAATCAGTGTACGATGAAATCAGGGCATCAATGTAAATTTCTTGCAAAGATCTACGGAAGACTTATTGACTCTCGTTATAATAATAATAATAATAACTTTATTCATATAGCACCTTTAAAAACAAGAGTTTACAAAGTGCTTTGACAGCCAAACAAACAAAGTAAAGCAGAGAACAAGCAGATCATTAAACCAGCAGATCACAAAACCCAATACCCGATAGGCAGCAGGAGAACCCACACAACCAAGACCAAGGGGACGAAGCAGGAAGAAGTAGAAAGAGTAAATAAAATGAAATAAAATAAAATACCTAAAAGAGATAAAGAAAGGAAATAATGCAAAAAGAAATAAGAGCAGTAAAAGCAATAGGAGAGATAGAAACCAGTAAAAGGCAATAAAATCAATAGAGCTAAGAGCTAAAAGCAAAACAAGCAGTAAAAAGGAATCAAATCAGTAAAGCAACAAAAGAGATCAAAGCAATAAAAGCAATAAAGGAGATAAAGGATCAATAATCTAGATTTTGATTTGTTAGAAGAAAATAGACTTTGAAGTCCCAAATAATAAGTATATGTTAAATGTTTATATGAAATCACTGCATTTATCTGGTATCATTTCCCATCAGTCCTCCGTCTACGACATTCAGACATGCTGAAGCCAGAAGAGGAAAAAAACAGGGCTGAGTGAGGATACTGAGAAGAAAGTCTGAGGATGCTTTCACACCTAAAGTCTGTTTGTTTGACCCGAATCAAGTTTTGATGCGTGAGGAAACTGCTCTCTGATTGGTCCGAATTGGTCAGAAAAAACTCCCTGAAGTAAACAGAGAGAGCACACTGATCGATCACACTCAACATGATCACAGACTTTTTTTTCTTTTAGCCGACGTTTGATCAGTTCCACTCTCCTTTAGTTTTTCATTGAACAGTTTGAACACCTCCGTGTTCTTGTGCGTTTCCACAAGCATTTGTGAAATTGTTCGGTCAGCCCATATTTCTATTTCCTCATCGCTCCCCCGTCTGTCCTCTACTCATCTCGCTGTGTGTCTCTGCAAGTCTCAGCAGCCGTAAACATCGTACAAGACAAGTTTTTAGTTTTGCTTCCTGTATTTGGAACACGTTTTGAAACGGACCCAGTCCCGTCTATTCTAGCTGACCATGTTCCGGTTGTTTGGTCCACACCAGAGTTCGATTCCCGCATTCACACCGACCTAAACAAACCGCACCGAGGGGACAAACGCTCCAGGGTTCCGATCAATCAGACTAAACAAGGCTGGTGTGAACCCGCCCTTAGATTACTTCCACAATGATTCTTCTTTGCTCAGGTTTCTCACTCTCAGCTTTAAACAGGGCCGGCGACTCCTCCCTGAACACATGAAGGCGGGCATGTACCTCATGTTCATGCTTATGTTGCACCAGTGAACACATTAGTTTCTTTAAAACTCCTTCTTCCTTGCTCAGATATGTTCCCTCACTGACTCCTATTCATTTTGTAACACTGTAATAAAAAACCTTTACTGCAAAAAGCAATAAAAATACCGTGAATTTAAGGTCTCATCGCCCTTCTGCTAAAATAAACCAAGCACAGAAGCAAAGAAAGCATCAAAAAAAGCATGAATGTTCGGCTCACAGAGTTCACTTCTTCACACATGGATGCCTTCAGACCTCAAACAGTGACCGTGTCTGACTCACAGGCATTTTTATTTTTCATTTTCTCCTGCAGAAATAGAGACATAAAGACATCAGCAACACATCGAGTATAAAGAAGACTTTCATACAGCAGCAGCTAACGTCTGTCTGACATCCCTCCATCCTTCTGTCATTCCCCAGATTACAGACACCCTGTGGTTTTCTCTGCAGCAACATACTGCAGTATCGCTGACATGCACAGAAAACGTTGTGCATGCCATCAACATCTTTTTTATTGTGCACTTTTCATATGAAGCAATAACTCGACACTCCGAGCTGAAACAGTTGTTTGGACACTACAGAGCACTCTAGTAGTCATCAGGGAGCGATTTAGCACTCAGCCCAGATGACCTGAAATTGTTCATTTCCTGTAGCTGCTTCACAATAAGCCTCCCTGTGGTTCAACAGCGATGTGAAGCAGCAGCAGAGAGACATTTGCATTATCAGTTTGGTAACGTTTCAAATCCAGCTCCAATAAAACTGCAGGAGAGCAAACAGTGAACTCAGAGGCTTCTGTTCTTTAGATGAAAGGATGAACAGGAACGACTGAAAGGGCCTCATCAACCAGGAGATATTACCAGGAGTCTTATCTCCTGCAAAATCCCTCCTGTTGGACTCATCTCCACCTCCTGTTGTTTTATAAAAAAGAAGCCAAAACACCCCGAGGCAGGCGCTGCCATCTTGCACATTTGGATCCAGAGTCTGAGCAGTAGAGATGGAGCATTTACCTTGTGGCCTTGCCGTGTTGGAGCCCTCAGGTGGGCTCAGTCTGCAGCAGAGCAGCTTCTTGTGTCGGTCTGAAGCAGATATTCACTCTTATGGAAAGTTCAGTGACTGTAGTGTTAGTGTTAGTTACGTCTCCTCTCACCGTTCCTCCTCTACTCTGCTACTCGGGAACGGAACACTGCAGAAGCCCCATTTGTCAACAGAGCTGTCAATCAATGAGGCCACACCCCCTTTTTATAGCATCAAATAACTAATTAAAAGTAAACTTGTCAGAAACACTTAGACATAAATCAGCATGAGAAGAACTAAGGTCAGCACGCCCCTCCTTTCCTGCGCGATGCTATGCTCCGTCGGTAACTTCTGTGACTCCTCGTCATCTCAGCTACAAATTCCGCCCGTCTCCGTCCGAGCAGCACTGGAACATCGTTCCAAATTTGTCGCCGTCAAGTTTAATAAACAGACTGAATGAGCAATAGATACAATAAAGACCTAACCACCGTAACATCTTCACTGTTTACTAACCCTGTCTCCGGCGTGTTTGTGACGTCAGACGCAGCAGAAAAGAGACCGACAGGAGGATACTTCACTGGCAGTGTGAAAAGAGACAATCAGCATTTATAAAGTGGGTCTCCCCGGGTCTGAAAAACCTGTGTCAACAGGATAAATTTAGGTGGGAAGGGGGTATCATAGAGAGAATATAAAGACCTGCATCATTTACATATAGAGTGAAAAGGGTTGGTCCTAGATCTGAACCTTGTGGCACACCTTTGGTGATATTCTGAAAGCTGGGGGGGAAACCACTGAGCTGCACACTTTGCTGACGATCAGAGAGGTTATTGGAGAACCAGCTCGGTCGTATGAGCCTAAATCTGATCATATGAAACAGAATAAGGAACACAGATCGTATCAGAGCCGTATGAGAGAGCAAGAGCATGATTTCAGTTCAATACATCCTGTCAGCTAATCCTCCTTTGTGGAAGATCCCTCCTGGCAGACACACACACACTCATGTTGCTTCCTTTACAGAAAAGCACAGAGACATGCCGATGCTCACACACACACACAGAAGCCTCCACAGAGAGAGTGAAAGGTCTCTACATTTCAGCTAAGCAGGGATGTTGGTGAATCTCTCCTTTCAGCAGCTGAAAGCTTCCCCGCTTTGTCCCTGCAGCTGCTCTGATTCTCTCTCTGTTATTCTCTCTTTCTTTTACCTCTGTATTTCACACCTCCCGTCTCCTTTCACTCATCGCTGTTTCGCACTTTTCTTCTGTCGTTCCATCCGTCCGTCTGCGTGAATCCCGCTGCTCAGCTTTACTCGTCTCTAACAGCAGCATTCGTGTGTGTGTGTGTGTGTGTGTGTGTGTGTGTGTTTGACCCCGCTGATACTGACAGCTCATTAAATGTCAGATACAAGCCAAGCAGCTCCGAGCACTCCGAGGCACATGGAGTCTGATTTGAATCATTTATGTATCTCTTTGTTTTGTCAGGCACAATATATCAGGAAACATGGTACTAAACAGCTTAGAGCTTTAAAAGAGATTATTTAAATCACCAGTAATTAATGCATCATTACTGTGAAGCTTAGGTGAGAGTGTTTTGATAACCAGCAGTCGCAGCTCATTATGTCGAGTTACGTCCGTGTTTCCTTGCAGAGGGAAAGGATGCAGAGGTGGCCGCGGTGGATGGCTGTTAGAAGTCAGACTAGAGTTTGTATCCCATCTTAAAAATAGAAACATTTGGCCTTTTTTTTAACTGTATTTTTCCTTAACTTTACTTTAGAAGATGTCCACATATTGTTTAAAGCGAGAATTTTAAACTAGCATTGGAATAAAACTGGACATGGATAAAGGCTTGAAGGTGGGCAGAGAGGCTGACTTGCTGACTGAGTGAATGACTGTCGGTACTTTCAGAGCCAAATAAACTAAAAAAAATAACTACAACAATGGCCAGGGAAACACTTCAAAATAAAAGCATTGTGTACAAACGAGGGGAGTCAGAATTCCACATCGGGCTTTTACTTTGAAAAGGCATACCTGAAGTGTTGACCTACGTTACTGTCCATGCCTGTGACTTTTACTGCAGGAAGAGATGTTAATGTTGCTGTCAGAGATCAATAGGACTCATCACAATTCATTTTCACCGTGTATTTTGGCCGAGAACTGTGCGCGGTAAAATTTTGTTCTCTACATACGTGATGCGTGCGTGTCACGCCAGCATTGTGAAGGCTCTCATCTGTTTTCATGCATTTCAAAGGAAAATGAACACGTCCCGCAGCCGTCACGCAAACGCCACGCTTCCAGTGTTGCCCACAAAAGCGCACATTGATGCGGTCAGCCACATACTAGGTTTTGACCTCGTCTTGTTGATCGGCAGTCTGACAGGGTGTAGATCTGAACGCTCATAAATGGCATCCATGTTTCCCTCTCTTGCGTTTGATTCATTAATTCAAGTCCCAAAGACGAAGGTGGTAAATAACAGATCATACAAAGAAATATCTTTCAAATAAATGAGTTTTTTATGGTGCTGTTGTTGTTCAGATGCACTATTAACAGATTTATACCGTCATTAGACTGTCAAGCTGCCGCTGTGAGACGAATCACCTGCATGGCTGGGGTGGATTCGGGGGGATTTGCACACGGCAGTTAAAGGAATGGATTGTTTGTATTTTAACAAACAAATTAGATGCTAAGTGGGGAAAATATAATGGATTTTGGATGTCTGACAGCTCAGCACTAACATTTTAGTCCCATCTTGTCTCATTAATGAAAACAAAACATACGTGTCTTCAGAGTTTTTATAATCAAAGCTTTTGTTGTGCCACTGGGAAAAATCATCCAGACCTTTAATCATAAATGTCCATCATATTTTGATAATTGGGGCGGCCCTGATGAGTCGGATTTTACGGAGGTTTCAAACTTTTCTATAAAGCGCTCACAAAAGCAGATTATTTGGGCTCAAAATCGGCACTGAGCAAAGTCAGAGACCAGATTTCGGATTAAATCAGCCAATAACTCCGAGTCGAAGCGCTGCAGTCTGTTACTTTTATGTTTAAACAGATTTTTTAAGCCGTGTCTCAATTCAGGAGCTGCATCCTTCGAAGGAGGCGGTCTGCAGAGAATGCATCGCTTGCAGCCCGCGTAGACGCTGAGGCCGAACTGAAACGAGACAGTCTGGTCTACGTAGGATTTCCTGTTGCGTCATCAGCTGCCTAGCAACAGGTAGCTAGCTGGCTAACTAGTTATCTTATAATATTATATATTATATATAACTATTTTAAAGATAATTTAAAGTTTAGTTTTTTATCATTTGTATCGCTAGCTATTCGTTTGAGTTGAACCCAAAAACTTCTACATTTACAGTGTATTCCTCAGCCGTTTAAGAGTCCGCCATCTTGTTTGAATTGGTCCTCAGTGAGTCTTGGGATACGTTGGGCCATGAAGGATGCACCCGATGGATCCTTCGTGGGAAAAGGATTTGAACACATTTGTCAGCCGCATCTGAAGGAGCCTTCCAAACGGGACAGCCTTCTACACGTCGCTGTGACGCAATCGGCCTTCAAATACGGCCTTCGAAGGATGCAGCCCCTGGAGTGGGACGCGGCTAATATCGCGCAGCTGCCGAGTTTCTCCCAAGGTCTCCAGATAAACAACGTTGACCATTTGTAAGAATTAGTAGACAACAATATAATTGTGTCTCATATCACGCCCACTCTGTTTCCTGTCTAACACAGAAGCAACATGTGCCACCAACAAATACCTGCCCACTCGTCCATATGTCCTCCCCCAGCATACAGTCACCCCCAAGCTGTTCACATAACATCTATATTTACATCTCATTATCTTCACCGTGCTCCCCTCTGCAACAACGACTCTCCAATTATTATAATATACATTCAAAGTGAAACATGTTGGAAATATATAAGTGATTTGAATTTCCTCCATGATGGAGTAAATAATAAACCCTTCATATACGACAGAGCTGCTTCAGAAATAATGAGGAAACAGAAAACAGTTATTATTTCTGAGGGCGACGTCAGGGTGTAATAAGTTCTGCTGTCTGAGACAAACAATGACTCATAGGACACGATGTCTTTTACATTACAGGGTGTGAATCATTCAGATTTCCTTCTAAGCTTTTGATTCCAACAAAGATTGTCACGAGTTGGTTGAACTCAGACTACAACAGGTAAGGTGTCAAAAAACGAGCTTTATTTAGAAGAGCTGGCGGCGGATAGAGAAGGGCCAGCAGATGGGAGTGATCCTGGTGGAAGTTGGCTGGGCAGGCTGGCAAAATGGAGGTCCTGGAGACAGGAAGAACAGGTGTAAGTGAAGGTGGCAGGCACATAAAAAGGCTAAACTGGAGCTGGACTTGTGGCACGTAAACAAACCGTGTCTGGCACAACGATCCGGCAGGGTTCTTGTTGGAGGTGGTGATTGCTTGTTGGCAGGCAGGTGTGCTGATTGGGTATCCAGGGCAGGTGTGCAGAGAGTGGAAGAGACAGAGGGCGAGGGGGAGGGGAGAACAAAAACACAACGAGCACTCCTGGCTCACATGAAAAGCTCTGAAAATAAACAAAAACAGACATTTACAGGCTGACAGATGTCACGGTGGACGGACTGGTGGAGATAATTTGTGTTGTTATAAATAAGATAAATTATGACACTCAGTCAGTCAAACTCCTCGCTATGGCAACACGCAACATCAAAGCCCCCAAAGAGAATCCTCGTCAGTCGTACTCGTTACTCCTCAATACTTTCTCTCTCACTTTCCGTCATCATGGCTGCGTCTGTGCCGAGATAATACAGATAAAATTCATTGTCATACTTTTTCAACACGTTATATAAACTGGCCAATAATATCATTATTAGCCGGGCTGCTAACACCTTGTGTTTTCTCTTTATAAAGACCGGATACTACAGGTAAGAGTGCTGGATCTTGAGTGGAAAAAAAGTGACTTGACTTGCCTGAACTAAGGACTCGACTTGACTTGCCTAAGAAAAAATGACTCAAGACTTGCTTGGGACTTAAGCAAAGATGACTTGGTCACAACACTGTGTAAATGTAGCTGACAGGTGTGACACCGCACGTTCTTTAATAACTTAATCTGTAACAAATTAAATTTGACTCTAAATTTTCAGCAGGTGTATCTCGTTTTCCGCTTCATGGACTCTTAAAAGTGGATGATATACTTGTATCGACATCCCAGTGAGAGATGACTTTTAGAAATAGATGTGTAACGAGGAATATTGCTAAGTTATTGTGTCCTGACAAATCATCACCTTCCTCACAGGGGCCACACACACACACACACACACACAGAAACACATTTTGCTGGATCTCTTTAATCTTGTCAAAACTGAACCCCAGTGAGGACTCAAATGTTAGACTCAGCCACATGATAAAAGTCTGTTTAATCAGAAGCAGGGTTCATTACACAGGAGGTCAAAACCACAAAAAGGTCAGATCGAAAAGGCTGCAAAAACACGAGGGAACAATCTGAACTGGCACAGGAGGAAGGAAACACAGAAGCTCTGTGTCTTCAGGGGCTGCATCCTACGAAGGAGGCGGCCTACAAAGGATGCTTCGTTCGTAGCTTGCGTAGACGCTGAGGTCTGGTCTACGGAGGATTTCCTGTTTGTGTCATTAGCTGTTCCCGCCCTTACTCTTGCATCACCACACGCTGCTCCTGTCGCCTAGCAACAGGTAGCTAGCAGTCATAGCTATCATAACTAACGTCACGTAACTTAACCTATTACTCTAAAGACAATTTGTTTCAAGGTCCCTTTCGTTATTTTAACATTTGTATCTGGAGCTATTCGATTGAGTTGAAAACAAAAACTTTTACATTTAAAGTGTTTTCCTCGTAAGAATCCGCCATCTTGTTTTAATTGGAGCGCAATGGCTCTCGGTATACGTTGGGCTGTCAAGGATGCACCCGATGGATCCTTCGTGGCCCGGGAAAGGGAGGACGCATCTGAAGGAGCCTTCGAAATGGGGCAGCCTTCTACACGCCGCTGTGACAAAATTGGCCTTCAAATACAGCTAGAGACTAAATACTCTGGGTGAGTGGAGACGCAGGTGAGACACATTCGGGCGGGGCAGGTAATCACACAGGCGGGCAGCACAGGAGGGTTGTTGAGTTAGTTGAGTAACAAAATAAAACGTGAAACATAAACAAAAGGGAACTTCACTAGCTGGTGGATGTGACAAATCTTGTCTACCCGGGCTTTCCATCCCGACGCCAACGACCAACAGGTGTTTGGTTTTCAAGACGAGCTTACCAAACCGTGACTATTTACCATCTTCATGCACAAATAACATTTAACATAAACTTATTGCTGGACAGAAATAACAAGTCTTGTTAGAGTCACTATGATCAAGATGTGACAGCAGTTTGAAATGTGTTCATACACTGGTTTTAGTAATATTGTTGAATCTAGTCAGGTTTAAGGATTAAATTAAGTCCAGTTTTAGACGATGACACTTTGAGATGAAGTCGACTTTTCCTCGTGAGGTTTTATTTTATCAGTTTGTGTTCTTCTTTGATAATTTTGAGGACAGCAGCAGCTAAACGGGATTCCATGACTCAGATCAAAGGCAAAAGAAAGAACGGAAGTGTCCACTGAAACTTCTCAAACCGCTCCTGCACATCCGCCTTTCTCCCTTTTCCATCACTCATATTTCATCATGATAACTAGATTAAGACCCTAAATCAAAAGCTTTTTGTTTGCATGGTTAGCTGTTTGCATTTGGTTGCATGCTAGCCCACCACCCAGTCCAAATGAATACTTTCATATAACCTGTCTTTGTTATAGTCTGTTGTTTTTGTATCTCTGGTAATATTCCTGATAGAATAAAGGTTACATAAAGAAACAAATGGTCCGACATCCAGACATGATTCAGCCGTCTGCCGGGTCTTCCCCTGCACCTCTTGACCGCCGAATCGAGAGCAATAAAATTGAATTATCCAAACAATTCATCTGCAGGACGGAGGAACAGTTAAACAGTAATATACCAGAGGGTGCACTACATGCAGTGAAAAATAGGACTCAAGTAATGGCTCCATTTGTGCTGTGCAAACTAACTTTATCAGCAGGCTGGCCTGAGGGGAAGAAATAGAGATGAAGCAGACAGATAAGAAAAAACAAGAGAGCGAGAGAGATGGAGACAGAGGGAGAGAGGAGAGGTCATCAGTCCTCTGGAGATTCATAGATGTGCTCTGTATCAATAATGTAAGGAGGGAGAGGAGGGGGAGGAAGGACAACAGAGACGGGGAGGCAGGAGACGAGCTGGGAGCAGACAGAGGGAGAGGGTGAGAGAGGGTGAGATGTAGAAAAGGCCACAGCGAAGCCACCAGCCGCTCATCGACCCGACCTCACTCTCCTTCACTTCGGCACAATTCAAGTCACGCAGCTTTATTGACACAATGAGACCGCTCTTACTCTTCATTACCAAGAGAGTCGGAGCAAAACAGAGCATCAATACGTCTCCACTCAGGACACACAGTTCAGCTCCAAATTCTTCGACTCAGAATGTGCTAAAATATCAGAGACTGGTCAGAGAGGAGTTCTGGAGAGGCTAATTTTATGATCAAATATTTAGGGGAACCGTGCGTCTCCAAAACGTCAATATTTCTGCATGTAGTGCACAGTGTTTACTTAGCAATTTATTCTCTTTCAACAGACGTCAGCAAATAAGTGCAGCTACCAGTCCAGGCGTAGACATTGTCTCTTAGATCCATCCTCACAGCCAAAGTTACAAGTCAGGCTGTGCCAGTAGAGAATTTTGTTGGAGATAACAGATCGACCTGTGCAGAAGCACCGCCCACTGACCGATCCATTGTTTTGATCCTGGAGCTCTGTGAGTGGATCATAAGAGGGGAGGAACGAAAGAATGTTTTAGAAAGCTGTGAAACACTTTTCTGCTCCGACTCAGGGTCTGATTCACAAAGCAAATTGCTCTAATGATATTCAAGCACAAACACGCCCATAAAGTTTTCAAGCTCAAGGCAGCTTGCTCTCTGATTGTGGAGAGAAGCTGTCTGCACCTCCGCTCTCTGCTGCCTGGTGGTCTCAGCTCCATGCACAGATCTATGATGAGCAGGGAGAGGAGGGGGCAGCTCTTTTAACAGTTTATTGTAAAGTCCAGACTCGACAGGTGTTTGCAAGTTTAACTGTCTGTGACGCAGCTTCATTTCTTGAGCGAGCGTGCAACAGCAGCTCGTCCAGATAATAATCCCCGTTCTGCGTAACGTCTCCACACATGTGGACAAAGTGTGCGTGTGTGCCAGGGTTGAGCCTCGCACAGCCCCGGACTGATTGGTCTCCCAATCATAATAACAATGACAATATATTATTGACAGATTGTTTTTCCTACAACAATTGCAAGAGACTAATTGCAGCAGTTAAGCCTTGTACTTGTTTTAAACAGGACTGGAAGTATGGTCGGACTTTAACCCTCTTTATGTTACATCACCGGACTACCTGTTATTACATTTACAATTTATCTACATGAAAAACTAGAGGTTGCAAAATATCTTTTAACATGAAGATGGTTCCTAAGAAGTCGATGCACATATGACCTGTATGGTCGTGTTTTGGTCGCAGCTGCCTCTCATATCATCAAAACAAGCAGCTGAAAGATGCTGAAACGCTCTGTGGAACTGAGCAGATCTGCTGATCAATTTCACATTACACATATTGTCATCTGAGCCATTGTTTTATATATGGATAACATGGATTAGTGCAGCTTTAATAAAAAGATAAACATGATATAACAAAAGTATTGGAGCAGTAGAGCTCTACTTCTGAGGCAGGAAAAGTGAAAACATGAGAGATATTAAAATGTTTTCTTTCTCTCTGAATCTAAAAATGTGAATCTACACAATAAACAAAGTGTCCTCAACTTTCCTGCGACGTCTGAACAACGGTCACAGGAACATCCTCACAGTTCCTCCGCGGGGATCATTATCGCTTCATTTCATTTGAAAAATGAGAAATTAATTTGGCAGCTGCAGAGGTGGAAGAACTCTTTCTTTCCCTGCTTCGCTCCGGGCATCATTTCATCCACTTTGACAAAGAGCTGTTTGCTATTCCACTTCTGCCCTTCAAGCCCAAAATACACACAGATAGGCACACACACCTGAACGACACTGTGTGTCTCACAGTCTAGAAAACACTGAACGTCCTTGTAGATATCACGTCTTCTCATCACCATCTGCTCTAAGCTGAACACCTGCAGCAGACCTGACTCACAAGCACACGTATGGTGAAACGGAGGCAGAAACTGTTTTCTTCCTTGTTGTCAAATCAATTTGTTTTTATGGAGCAGTGAATTGGCAAACAGAGACATTCTGATTCATTATTATTTCAAAACAAACAAAGCAGAAAAATGATGCCAATGTAGAACTTCCAAAAACCTGCAGCTCCTCGAGTGGCCACTAGAGGCTGCCTCCAAAAGTGAGTCAATCCCCATTAAGTCCCGTTAAAACACCGAAATTTACGGCACAATTAAACATAATGTTCACACCCTGGTAGAAAATCTGTATAGCTAATTTTTCTATCAAGGACAACTTTGTACATCTCACCTGTTTAAATGATAACAAGGCTTCAGGTTATGAAACATTAGGGGCGTGGCCTCTTTGAGTGACAGGTGGGAGCTGCTAGCTTTCTGCTAGATGTCACATCACCTGAATTTGGCCTCCTGTGCGGTTATTGTGCTGACAGTCCGTCCAGAAAAATCTGTGCTCCAGGTTTTTTGGATTACAGATGGTTTGTTAGCATTTACGAGCAGATATATGTGTCTGCGATCGCCATAACTAGCTTGTTAGCACATACAGTGTTTGTCATGCATGTTATTTGTGGCGGGCAGTGCATAGGAATCAGGATTGTTGTTGGCTTTTCCCCACAGAGAAGACAGCTTTCGTAGAGATGGCATCTCCTCCTTCTCCCTCATTAAAAATTCCTGAATCTGCAGAGTCCCCGCCCACTATGCACCACGTTTCACTTTTCGGAAACAGCCGAAAACAAAACACGTCTCTGCCATCTTTTAGTGGCAACTTGTTGAAACTTAGCTAGCTTGAAATGTAGTAATTAGTAGTAGTAACGTTAATGTTAGTAGTCAGTAGTAAGTTTGCAGAAATTACGATGACGGTTACAGCTGGCTCGCTCATTGCAGAAGTGGTTGCCGTAGGTTACACATAATGATATGCATAGCGTCACCCCGTCCATTAACGGGATTGGCTCCTTAGGTTTGTGACGTCTCAAACCTGCCAATCTGAAAACGTGTTGTTCAGCCTGTCCTTGGTACACTGCAGTTTAAAAGCAGACAGGCCCAGACGTGGAGATGACTGCTGATGTTGTCCCTGATACGTCTTGTAGCACATGAAGAACACCACATGGACAGGATATAGATAATGGATGGATGGTTCTCACTGTTTACCTGCCGTTTGTTCACCTGAGATACCCACAAAACAAATGAGTCTATGGTAAACACTGGTTAACTAGCTTATTCACCTACATCCACGGACACAGACCGTTTAGCTGTGATAACTTGCTCCTCTCCATCCCCACCTTCTCGTCCGAATATGGTCACTTCCTGCTCCAGAAAACCAACATGGCGGCGGGCAAAATGCTGAACTCAAGCCTTTAAAAGTCCGTTGATAAATCAGTGGGTGGCGTCACGTTGGCTACGTCCATCATCATTATTTCACAGCGAACACATGAAGTTTCACATGACTGTAATTTCCGCGCCAGTCATCGTGAAGAGTTGTGTACTTGAGGGAAAGTCGTGTACGTGCTTCATACATATTATTTTCCACTTCATTGCACTGTAGGAACATTGTAGTGCTCTACAAACAGCACAAAGTGAAAGTAATGTTACACACAGGTAGAAAATAAGGAGCAATTATGGACACAGCCAATCAACGCAACATGAGGCGTTCAATTCCCCAGCGTGTGTGTGTGTGTGTGTGTGTGCGCGTCATATCAGAACTTGACGTTGACAGAAGGTGTGTTTGTTCATTCTTTGCTCCAGTGGTCCTTAAACCCGTTAATTACATCCTCTTGTCTTCCTCCTGTCGGCTGTTCTCCAACACTTCACTGCTCCGTCGTTCTCTGTGATGGTGTCGTGTCCAACACGACGTCTCTCCTCCGTCTCCAGCTCCCTCTGTGTTCAACGTGCAGCCTCTGACTGACAGCGCAAAATACCATGTACCTGTTATATTTACATACCTGTTGGAGTCTTTTCTAACTGGTCCTTCTGATGATTGATTGACAGGTGACTGGTCCGTTGGAGAATTGTATTATTTTACCACTTTAGGTTCATATCCTGATGAATGTCGAGGGTATTCAGGATTATAAATATCTAACCGACTCTGCGAGGAATGTTATTAAATCATTCCTCACGAGATGCCATCAGGGGCGTGTCCTGACTGTTTTGACTGTGGCCCAACTGGGGGTCAGACTTCAGCAGGGGTTTCATGGCGTGGGTGTGCTCACACACACACACACACACACATATCCAAATAGCTTCCATAAAATATCTAAAAACACATTTATCCATCAGGTTTAAAGTTTCCTCTTCACCCTCTCAGTCTGAGCTGATAGTTTGTGTCTCTGTTTGTCCGACAGGAGGGCGACTCTCTCGGGGCGATGGAGAAGGTTTGTCGTCAGCTGACTTATCATCTGAGCCCGCACTCTCAGTGGAGGAGACAAGGCCTGCTGAAGAGGAAACCCCAGGCCTGGTGAGTGTCTCTGCGTGTGTGTGTGTGCGCGTGTGTGTGATCATGGTACAGTATGTGCTTCTGTTGTTGTTAACATCTCAGTGTGTCATCATCTGCTGCCCCTTTGGATGCCATGGAAAAATCTACGACATCTTTTTATTTTTCTCTCTCACAGTCGGAGATGAAATCCGTCTGTGCCTCCTTCAGTGCCTCTCTTTGTCTTTTTCCTTTTCTGCTGTCAAATGATCCCAATTTTTATCCCTAAATTAGATGTTTTTTGTGTTGTTTTGTGCCGGTTTCAGTGTGACGTCTAATCAAACAGCTAAACGTTGCCGCATTTGAAGTCGTGGCTGTGATTTTTATTCACAGCAGCACTTCCTCTCTGCACCTTTGTTATGTAGAAAGCTCTGCAGCCAGGGGGAAATGGAGATTTGCATGGATTTGATTTGTATTATTAAGGCAGTGTTACACAACATGCAAATTCCATCATGAAAAGCAACTTTAAACAACTAATCCATACGTGTCTCCGCCTCTCTGAAGCAGGAGACTTATCTTCAGGCCTCTGAAAGCTGCTACGACGTATTTAATGGATGCAAAGCGCTGCATCAACATGCGGTCTCACTGACGCTGGATTTTAAAGCATTTCCATACAATAATCACATTTTCTGCAGTAAAGCGCGACGCACATAGATCACCCCTGTAAAGCGATAGTGAATCATGTAAGAAAAACAATTTACTTAATGTTTTTCTTTGGCAGACAGAATGTCGGGTAATATTTAATCTACTTGATATATAGGGCTGCACGGTGGTGCAGTGGTTAGGGCTGTCGCCTCGCAGCTAGATGCTTCCTAATTCGAACCCCGGTTTGGACGAAGTCGGCCTTTCTGTGTGGAGTTTGCATGTTCTCCCTGTGCATGCATGGGTTCTCTCCGACTTCCTCCCACAGTCCAAAGACATGCGCGTTAGGTTCACTGGTGACTCTAAAATTACCTGTAGGTGTGAATGTGAGCGTGAAAGGTTGTCTGTCTTTATGTGTCAGCCCTGTGATTGACTGGTGATCAGTCCAGGTGTAACCCCGCCTCTCGCCCAATGACAGCTGGGATAGGCTCCAGTCCACCGCGACCTTGCCTCATGAGTCCGTGTTGATTTGGCTGAAAGATTACAAGTTTGAAAATGAACAAATCTGCTCATAGACTGTATATAAGGAGTTGGCGTAGCGATCATGACATCACCCATTATTTTTTGGACTGCACCACTGAGGCCTCGAGTTCAGCAGTATGGCCGTCACCAGGGTCCTTTATTGGACTTGTCCAAATATGGTCACTTCTTAGCAGATGCTATGTTATCAAATGTACACTGACAAAGCTAATTCATTAAATGGCTCATTGAAAAGTTAATGTCAGTGTGGTGTTAGACCAAAAAAGCTAAAAGAGCTTGTTGAACAAAGTAAAATAGTGTACGTCACTAAACAAGCCAGGTATGGTGAGTGCAGACACCTCTACTCATGACTAGTGCTAACATATAAACACCTGATATCTACTCACCTAAAGACCTGTAGCACAGACTACTTGGTTGCTCTTTTCGTGCCTTAAACTGCACAGCAAGACAGATTATTTGACTGCCATTTGCATGAAAAAATCCCCCAAAAGTCACCAAAACCAAAAAACGGGCAGAGAGGTTAAATTAAATTACTGAATTAGCTGTGTTGCAGACTGCAAGCAGTAATTATGCATAATTTTAACCCTTAAAATGATCAACATTCCCATTTTTAATAAATACTCTACCCATGTACAGTTGTTTTGCATTAGACTATCAACATGTTTAACTCTGCTGTAAAGTTTGCTGTTTTAATATGGTGCCTAATGGGGATTGACTCGCTTTTGGAGCCAGCCTCAAGTGGCCACTCAAGGAACTGCAGTTTTTGGCCCTTCCAGGTTGGATTAATTTTGCAGCATTGACTGTATAAATAATGATCTCCACTATGATGTCTCCCATTGGTTTCTCAACTGTGTAAATGAAGCCGAAATATGGACGGCGCCATGTTGGTTTAATGTAGCCTGAAGTGATTTGGATGACAGGGTGGTGCTGCAGAAAAGCGAGTGGTTGAAACTCCTGCCTCCTATTTACTGACCGATGATTAAATAAATGTTTGATAAACAGGCTAACAAGTCTGCTAACGAGAGCACAGTATACCTGCTACTTAGTGCTTAAAATATATCAATACAATAACACTAGCATTTAACTCACCGAAAAGCTGGAGCTCAGACTTCTTGCACAGCCATAAAGTTCCATAAATCCCACAGAGAGATTATTTGTCCAAAGTTTGAATGAAAAATCCCCAAAAGTCTCCAACAACACAAACAGGTGAAGTTAAGCTCAGTGACTGTGTCTGTGTTGACGTCTAGCAGACAGCCAGCAGGATCCACCTGTCAATCAAGTGATCCGGCCCCCATAATTTAAGGCTTAAAATAATTAAAACGGGTGTGTTATAAAAAATATTCACCCCCCGTACAGTTATCTTGAACAATAAAATTAGCTATTTATAACAAAACCGTTTTTTGTACCAGACTGTAAACATGTTTATTTCTGCTTTAAAAACTGGCATTTTCCCATCTGCTGTAATGTTATTTCTTGTTTTCTGGAGCCTCAAGTGGCCACTCGAGGAACTGCAGTTTTTGCATTTTCGCATTGGCTTCAACACCGGAAGTTGCTGCTTGTTTTGCAGTCCTGTGCCCACAATTTGCTGCAACCTCATATTAGCGCACGCCCATCCTTCTGTCACTCAACCAATGACCTGTTGCTAACTGAAAGAAGTAAAGTTACTAAAAACAAATAACCTCGCTCCGAGGGGTGAGATCATTTGCACTTAAAATTTAGTTTTGAAGTTTTTAAATTAAAAAGTAGATTATTGTCACGTTATGTCTTTGTAGGAATCTTAATTTTCAACTTCTATTAACTTTATTGTTTATCAGACTGTTTTAGTGACATGTTCTCACTCAGAATGAAGAAAATCGATCATTTAATGAGGAATAAAATGATAAAAAGTTACAATTCAAACACATTTTCATCCACAATCACCACAAAAGTTTACTCTGAAAGTATGAAATGACTTTATTTATTGCTTCCGCTGTAAACCTCCTGTGTGAGGCAGCGCAGCGCAGTGCTCGATGCGTCCTGGTGGGACCAGATGGCAGACAAATGACATTGTAGCAGGAGTCCCGGCGCTGTGTGAGTGACGATCAGTGGGAAATGAAAATCTCTCCTCCTCAGTTGTTAGCGTGTGTTTCAGGTGTCACCTCCTCTGAGAAACAGTTTGCAGACACACTGTGGAGGAACAATAACAATCCAACGATGTGATCCCTGCCGAGTGCGTTTGGGCCGCAGAAGTGAGAGGTTCGCTGTTAAAGCCGTGTCTCACCTGTAATGGGATTAAATGAAGACAGGAGATGGAAATTAAATGAGTTCAGTCATTTTCTTAAGTAATTCTGGTGGACGAGATTTAATCAACTGTGCGTGTCGCAGTCAGCACTTCAGGCTGTCATGAGCTGAGTCAGAGGAGAGACGGGCCCCATTAACTCTGAGACTCGGGGCAAAGGACGAGATTGAATCATCATTTTGCAGGGAACACGCACACACATGGTAACACACGCTAACACACACACACATCTCCTTGCCCTTCCTGGAGTCAACATAAAGGATGAAAATCAGTTATTTTGGTCCCTTTCATATTTTTTAACTGTTTGGTTTTCTAAATATTATCCAGAGTGACCTCTCTGTACTTTATAGTGGATCTTTGAGTGTTTTCTCCTATAAGAGCTTCTTGTCCTTCTAAGTTTTAAGCAGCAAAAGTGTGAAATTTCAATGTGAAAATAGAGGAAGTCATAAAGTTTTGCTTCACTCATAGCTAAAACAAATATAGGCCTAAATGAGAACCACCTCTACAACAGAATCACTCATCAAACGGGCTGTTTTAATGTCAGCTACAGGTACATGTTAGTGTTCTCCTTGAAACTGTTCTCAATCACTGTTTGCACTCGTTTCAATGACAATAAATGCAGTGTAATTTGTTACGGTCGTAACTTGATTTTCCTCACGCAACACTTGCAGAGAGCGGAAAAGCAGCCGCTTAGCTCCGCCTACCCTCTCTGGCAGACCAACCACTGCTGGCTGATGGAAAACTCGTCACTAACTGGACGCCGCTTGGGATTTTTTTACACGAAAGTCTCACCAGATGGCCAGTCTGTAATACTGCAAATGCAAAGGCTTTCATCAGCGGGCCATCGGCTCAATCACCATTGTGTTATCTCGTTCAGCGATAGATAGAGACTTAACAGACATTTATTTAAATGAAAATCTTCGAGATTATATCTTTAACCAAAAAGGTTTTTTTGGGGGCTTAACTAAAAAAAAACCAGAACATTTTGTATCAAACACGCTGATGGGAGCCGGGATGTCATTACAGCAGATTACGTTCCGCCTGCTTTTGCTTGTCAGCACCCGATCCGTCCCGGCTGCCCTATCCGTTCTGCACATGCGCATACTTATTACTGCCCGATTTGTACCTCTCGTGTGAACGTTTGATGGCAGCAATTCTTTTTTTTTATAACTTTATTAACAACACAATATTAGACAAATACACTACACTGCAATACAAGTAACAGTACGTGGCCGTTATTAGCCAACATAAAAGCACAGATAGTTGCACAACTGCTTGTTTTATTAACATAGATTGTTAAAAGAACTCTGTATCATACATACTAATTAGCTAATTTGATAAAACTAGCTAATTTGACAGCCAACCCAATGACACAACTCTCTAATCTAATGTTACATGCCAATTCGACCGCCAGCACACGAACACAACTCTCGCGAGTCGAGTGATGCATGCGTTCAATTCTGCACACGCGCTGACTTTTGCACACGCGCAGAACGGATCGGGCAGCTGGGACAGATGGGGTACTGAGTTTGCTCTCCCCACAAACTGTTTCCTGCATACACCGCAGCCTGCTGATACGTGATTGGTCACTACACTACTCGGACTACAAACATACTACAAACAGAAACCAGAACACATCTCGTACCAAAGTCTGGTCCTCCGTGATCCTGCAAATAGAGCCTGGCTCTGCATGAGACGCAACATGGTGAAGCATCAGTATTAGACGACCTGGGTGCATGCTGTACTTAAGATTTGAATTACAATATAAGAAAATGGATTACATTTTCCTGCTTGCAACAATAACAAACAATGATGACACAGGCAGCCCTCACAGAGAAAAGAAGGTGTGAAACTGTTTCCTGTGCCGCTTTAAATAGTCACAGAGCTGAGGTGTAAAAGGCAGACAGGTTAAAGAGAGGTCTGTAATTAAGCCTGAAACAGATATATGCACACAGGAATACATTGCCCGTTAAAAAGGTCTTATTACTGAGACTCTATTCTTTATAATCTGAGTTAAAAGCTGCCTCATATTACAGGTAACCTCCAAACACACGACTGTCGCCTTCAGGGAAGGTTTCAAGTATGATCCTGATGGTGATGGAAAAAAGCTGTCTCCATCTGTGTGTGTGTGTGTGTGTGTGTGTGCGTGTGTGTGTGTGTGTGTGTGCTATACATTTTACACGTGTCACATTAAAGTGTTTCCATTTATCGACTGTAACAACGTTTGAATTTTTCTCCTTGACCTATTTTTTTAGTGTATGTGTGTTGTGTGTTTAGTTTGTGTGTGGCTGTTAGTCAGCGTCCGTGTGTGCGTGTGTGCGTGTGTGTGTGAGTGTGTGTGTGTGTGTGTGTGTGTGTGTGTGTGTGATCTCCAGCTCTGTGGTCCCGCTGGTTAACAGCAGTAACTCTGGGGTTGGTCTGCTGCTTTTAGCTTGGTGCATCACAGGCGTCCACATTTAAAGGGACAGTTCACATTTAATACATTAACTGAGCGATGACAGAAACTACGACAGACATAAGGAAACATTATTAATATGTTATTAGTGTGGATGTAACTCCTTTAATCTGTGTATTTCGACAATGATAAGTTAGAAAGCGTGGCTTGTTTACATAAGATAATTTTTATTATTCATTGCAATAAATTCAGACTTTGCTCTAATTGCAGTAATGACTAAATTGTGAGTAATTGCACGGCCCTATTAGAGACTAATTTAGATGTCTCTCATTAAAAGGTGCTGATGAGTCTGTTGCAGTCAGCTCGAGGTGTTTTGGTGTCGGAGAGGACGAGTCGTTTTTCCTCTCGTCTTTAATCTTTATTGGGCTGCACGGTGGTGCAGTGGTTAGCGCTGTCGCCTCACAGCTAGAAGGTGCAAATCCTGGTTCAGACATTGGGGGCCTTTCTGGGTGGAGTTTGCATGTTCTCCCCGTGCATGCGTGGGTACTCCGGCTTCCTCCGACAGTCCAAAGACATGAGGTTCATCGGTGACTCTAAAATGCCCGTGTGAGATCGGCTCCAGCCCCCCCCACAACCCTGTACAGGATAGGCAGTATAGATGATGGATGGATGGATCGTCTTTATTGATAGGACAGCTGAAGAGAGACAGGAACTAATGGGAGAAGAGAGTGGG
Source organism: Semicossyphus pulcher (assembly GCF_022749685.1). NCBI lineage: Eukaryota > Metazoa > Chordata > Actinopteri > Labriformes > Labridae > Semicossyphus > Semicossyphus pulcher. The sequence continues at coordinate 4,187,543 of NW_027211700.1, forward strand.
GATGACGTGCAGCAAAGGGCTGAGGACAGGTGTCGAACCTGCAGCCGCTGCATTCTGTACCTGCTGCCTGCTCTACCAACTGAGTTAAACCAGCGCCCTGTTTTTCCTGCTTTCTTCACTCACCACCACATCAGAGCACTTTCTCTCACCGACCAATCAACACGTTCAATCGGCCGAAAAGCTGCAGAAAAGAGCCGACGAGCAGCAGCAGTGACAGACGCAGACGCTAACCTATGGACAGACACTTGGCGGCTTTCGGCCTGCTGTGTCAGCGCCCTCACATGTCAGTCAGACATGTGGCCACACAGCGGCCTGGAGCTCAGACACAGATCTGACCACAAGCTGCTTTTTCTTCTTCTGTGAAATGATACAAAAACGCACAATAGCTGCTGTATCGTAGCTGATTTTTAGATTTTAAGATCTGTTTGACTTTCAGATTTGTCTCCTGTGTGTGTTTGACGTAACACCTTCTCCATCAGGCCTAATTGTAACATTAGTCAGTCTTTTTTAATATATTCTCTCCATTAAATGTGACACAAACATTACAGAGCTGCCAACTTCATGACTCATATGTTTAGTCATATCTGTTTGTGTAAGAATTAGATAAAGAATCATACAAAAGCCTGATGGCCTGGATGGTTTTTAAAGCAGTAAATCGATCTTGTGGCAGAAATATTAACATTTTCTGCAAACAAACATTTCAGTGTCTTTCTGGAAGAAGATTTTTGCTCTCAAGCTCTCAGCTTCAGGTCTTACATCACTGCCTGTGTGTTGGACAGAGATGGGAGGGCGCGATCAAACCCAGCTGGGCCCGGCAGATCTGACCTGAACTTTTGAGAAGTGAAAATGAGCCACCGTGTCTGTTAGAGAAGGAGCTTTCTGTGTAAAATGTAAATCAACTGGCCGGCAGTTTGTTATTGTCCATTCAACAAGAGCAGTTGTGGTTGTGAATCGTGAAAAAAGTAGGATTTAAGAGGCTTACTGTTGGCTGTCTGGCTGCCGAACAACGGCTCCTTTCAGCCTCTTCAGCGAGTCCGCTCAGAGGTCTGAAATGAGGCACAGCTGAGTGTTACAGCCGAGGTCTGAGACCCTGCTGAGAAAACTGGGAGGATATTTTGTGTCTTTTTTAGCAACATTTGGCAGGACAGTAGCTTTACTTCCCCGTCAGCTGTGTCTGATTGAAGTCGTACTTTGAGGTACGAGGAGTGAGTCCGGAGCAGATGGATGGTCTTAATTTAAACATACGTCACAGTCACAGACTTCCTCATTCAGATTTCATCGACAAATTTGTCATCTCACTGGTCACGTTTGCTCCACATCAGACTTTGTTGTAGCGACATCGTCGTGTTTCCAAGTGTCAAATCTACAAAAAGAGGTCCCAAGTTTTCATGATTAAGATTTAGTTTAAGTTTTATTTCAGCAGAGTTAAAGCTGCATCAATAAAAGTTCCATTTAGACTTTTTAAAAAACTTTTAATGGAAAAAAGGCCGATTTACACGTCCAGCAGACACAGAGCAATAACATTAGAGGAGACATATTTTACCTGTACAATCAATTTTCGTTTTTGAATCACGTTGGTAATGTTTGTTTCATTTTTAAAATTGTATACATATTTCAAGTATTTTTCGGAGCCTCTCCTTCCTCCTGAAACGAACAAGGCGTTCTGCCATTTAAAAGTCAGACCGTAGCCACGATTGGCTGGCTGTATTTGTAGTGTGCGATCCCACGTGGGGCAGCGGCCGCACTGCACTCTCACTCCAAAGTTGTAGAAAACATGGCTGCTCTAGGATCGGTTATTCGGCCTTATATGTCCGAGCCAGAATCGCCAGGAGGTATCGGAATGGTAAAAATCTTGACAACCACTTGACTACAAGCGAGTGTAAGAAGGCAGCCTGAGGCGAATGACGGTGAATGACGATTGGTCGATTTCAGCGAAAGAAAGGTTCTACGTAGAAACCTGCAGCTGTTCTGAACGGCCCGTTTCAGAGGCAACCTTATTAAACATGTCATTCTGGAAAAACATGGAATTAGACAGTTTTCACTTTTTCACACAAAAATTTGAAACCCATGAAAATATGAGAACATCCATAAAAAGATACAGCCCCTTTAAGGGCCTGTGTCCACTAACTGTTACGATTAACTGAAGGCTTGACCCAAGTGCAACACACCAAACACAGAAGCAGATTTAAAGGGGTTTTATTGTCCAAAAACTAAGCAGGAAAAAGAGGTGGATAATCCAGCTGAAGAGGGGGTGGCAGGCGGGCAGGCGGGCAGGCAAAAAACACTAGAGCAAAAAAGAGACAGAAGTGTTAGACTTTCAAAAAAGACTTTTCACAGATTAAGCTAAACTTGAATTCACTATCCAAGTGGCCGACTCTAACTACCACCACAGGCGATCTGGCAAAGAGTGGAAGACAGGCCAGGGTTTTGAAGCTGCAGGCTTGATTGTAGATGGGAAGCAGGTGTGCGGCAAGGAGGTGGAGAGGCTTGACCAGGTAACGAGGAGGCAGGACTGGAGAGTGATGAGCCACGCCTGCCACACAGACAAACACAGACAGGAACAGACAGACACAAGAGGAAACCAATGCAGTGCAGCGTCCTCAGCATCAGCTGTTTTTTATCGCTGCGCTCTCCGTTGAAACTAGTTACTTCTTGAAAGTGACTTTTGGAACACCTTGTGTTTTTTCGAGGGAACAATTTCCAGGTGTAGAGCTGCTGCTAGCACCAGGACACTATTCCTTTACATTGTTTTTATGTTTCTTTGTAACATTTCGTTGAATAAAAGCAAATATTAAGCGATTTAAAACAGACTTGACGTCACTACCGAGGCAAGCGGAAGTGCTACCAACAGTGAAAAAACGCTGTTAGTGGACACAGGGCCTTAAATCTCTTCAGTACCAGTCAGCATCTTTATATTGTCTGTATTTGCCCTCCAATACTTCTGAACCCTTCTGCTCCACAATATTTCAGCCCTTCAGAATGAAATAATTACAGGCTCTTCAGTTCACACTGGAGAGGGTCCAGTATGTCATCGACTGAGCCAAAAAGCCTCAGCAGGCAAGATGCTGACTGACAACCGGCGAGTAAACAACTGCCCGTCTGTCCACCGTCTGGCCTGCGCCTCAGTCGGTCTGTCTGCCTCTCCTTGGTTTTTTTTACAAAGGGATGGTTAAATTTTTATGATGTTGCGAGGGAAATAAAGAGCTCTTGTTGAGGTTTTACTTTACCACGACATTGTTAGCCACACGATCGATAATTTACCTTCTCCTGCTTTCCCCTGGCTCTCTCCGTCTGACTGCCTGCCTGCCTGTCTGCCTCTCCTTCAGTCCGTCTGACCGGCTGGCTGTGTCCGCCGCACCGACAGATTTATTGGCTGCCTCCCACCTGAGCTCTGACAGCCTGCAGAGAGAGAAGCGGAGTGTTGACTCAGGATGTCTGAGCCGCTGTGCTTCGTCTCTCCAGCAGGCTGAGGCAGGTGGGGAGGAAATATATCGACATTTATCGGCCCTGATTTATGTTTGAATGTTCGAGTCTGTGTGGGAGCGAAGGACATGAAGGATTGTGACGCCTGTAAAATAGAGGTTCTCTTTTATAAACTTGATAAAGATATGAAGATTAAACAGAAAGGGAGAGATGAAAGTCATTATTGGAAATGTTGAGTTGCTGGTTTCGTTTTCCAGCCTGTAGGAAGTCATCAATTTACCCGTCTGAACGCTCTCACACTCAATCACTGCTGCAGACCTCTCACAAGCACTTATTTACACTCATACACCCCCAGACAACACAGCGACTGTAGAGGACGTTTGATGTCTTTACTGTTATTGGCTGATGAAAGCACGAGGAGGAAGCTGTACAAACACCTGCTGATGTGAGCAGGTTTGGACGAGCTGTGACGTCAGTAAATAATGGCCTTTAGATCTATAAGGGAGTGCTCTACATGATCCACTTTGTTTTTTATTTATAGAACAACAACTACGTATTGGCTACGTAGTGATACATGCAGCGCTCCTGGAGCACGGTTTTATACTCGAAGTGTAGCTCTGTTTTTGGGGAGAGCTAAGTGTGTGACAGCGGGGTGCTAGAGCGAGTAAGAGAAGTGTCAGGGACCGGAGCAGAGAAAAGAGTGATCAGTAGCTGTAGAAACAACAGAACTAATGTACAGTCCAGGCTGTTTGTGCATAATAGAGCCTACGACTCCTCACGACTCGAGCTGCGTGTCTTGCTTGCTGCTTCCTACAAGCGTATTAAAGTGACAGGAGTTAGCCCCGAAGCTAGCTACAGCTTCGGCCCTGCAGCAGAACAACAATAAGTCTCCCCTGTGCTTTCTGACTAAGGTTAAACTAAAGGTTAACAACGGCAGGCAGCGTGTTATCGCAATACACGGCACACTACTTAAACGTGAAGCATTCTGGGACTCTGGACAGCAGATTACTCATTTGTTCGTGGGTCAGCGTTATCTACTGCGCTTCAATGTTGAATTCGATCACAATGTTTCCTGCTTCAGATTTCTATAACGTGTCCTGAAGTTGCAATTAAACGACGGAGATGTCCTGTCGTTCGCCCCCCTCTCCTCGTGGAGGACAAACTAACAGCGGGACCAGTTTACTCCTCACACAGTGTTCTAACGGCAAAAGAGGGTCCGACATCTCTGTCCACACACAATCATATGTAGTTCTGTTACACAATGTAAACAATACTATTGTTTATCTCTATGTCCCTACTGTAAAAGCATTGATTGTCGCTGTTTATAAAGCTCATTAAAGGTGCACATGTCGTCATCAGTAACGTCCCTCGTGCACGCACGGCTCACGTGCTGTGAGAACTGAATAGCGACAGAAAATATTTAACATTTGTGACTTAATTAAACAGACTGCTGATGAGGACAGTCAACAAAGCAGACAGAGACACAGACAGAGAGAGGGGATGGGGCCAGAAGCTGTGCAGAGGTGCAGGTGTGTTGGAGGACTGAAGCAAAGCAAAGTGAGCAGATTAAAGATTGTGAATTGAAACTAGAAGAAGAGAGTAAGATTACAGTGTGGAAGTAAGAATCCAGACTGAGTAAGACGACATGTGATGTGCTTCTCACAGAAATCATTGATATATGAGATTAGATAATAACAAAGTCTTTAATTTAGATGCAAAAGTGACAGCCAAGGTGGATAGTGTTGGACACGGGAAGAGAGAGTGGAGGATGATGCGGCAAAGGAGTCAAGCCTGGGGCCGCCGCATCCACGACTGTAGCCTCTCTCCTTTGCCCGTCCCTCGACGCCAGCCTCGACGGTCCTGGATGCCTCACAGTTTCCACTTTTAAGACCAATCTCAAGCAATGGCTTTAGATGAATCAGAAATGTTCCTCCTCCATCTTCTGTGTTAATCCCTCTTTGTGTCTAAGATGTCCCAGCTGTCCTGCGAGGCCCTTTTCTTTCTTTGACTGGTATCCACTAAGTGAGTAGATCTGTGTTATTGTACATTAAAGAGACAGCTGGATTCAGACTTATCCTTGTTGAAATTACTTTATTTTTGTCTTCACACTGTTTTCAATATGAGGATATTTGACAAAAACACGTAGCGCCTGTTTATGATTTGAGCAGCTCACACAGTTGTGTCACAGTTAGTTGGGGTGGGAACGCTGACTTCAGTCCTCGGGTTTTAAAGCTATAATGGTGAGATAATGACATGTTATAATTAATCCAAGCAATTCAAAAGCCCTCCTTTCTCTCGGTTTAATCCAAATCTTTGTTCTCGTTCCCATGACTCGTCCTCTGAATCATCCTCTCTGCCCTCTGTCCCGGGGCCCGAATCGTGCTCCTCTGCCCTCCCTCACTGAGCAGGAGTTACTCTGAGGCAATATCTCTGAGCACACAGAGCAGGAGAGGAAAAACAACGAGGCACCACTTTCTAAAAATATACGAGATTGTGACAGGAGCATGGGCGATGCAGTGCCAGCAGGAGACAAAGACAGATTCAGGAGAAAAGGTAGTGAAATGTGTGATTTTTTAAAGTATTTGTGAGTCCAGATGGTGAAGTGGAGCACATGTGTTTTGTCCCACCACATCCTTCACGCTTCGTGTGTCAAAAGCCTCAGAATTAACAAAAAGCTGTGGACAACAGATGCACGAGGTAGCAGCTGTTCAGTGTCTGTCCCAAGGTACCCTGAAGCGTCTATTGAGGGTACCGCTCTTAGTCTGTTTAAAGGGATCTATTAGCGCCTGTCTCAACGTAACCGTAAGTGTCTGTTTCAAAGTACCCTTTGGTGTCCAATTCAGACGCACAATGTTGCATCTGTTTAGCATGAAACAGGGTTTGTTTCAGCACACCCTTTAATTTCTTTTAAGGGACTTAAAATAAAGGGTTCACATAGGTTTTAAGGTACCCTTTGTGGTCTAGGTTAAGTTTTCTTTTGGTTAGTTTGAAGGTACCATTCAGCATCTGTTATAGGTTATCTTTTAAGGTTGGTTTCAAAGTACCCTCAAATGTATAATAAGTAGGATTTCTCCTTGCATTTTGTCAACAAAACATTCAAACTGGGCCTCTCCTCCTGGGCTCTTCGTCACCAGAAGTTCACTCTCATCCTCTTGTGCGAGAACACGCCCACCCCGCCGAGCTAACACTCGACAGCATCGCGGTTACCTTTGCGCTAGCATGCTAACCGCCGGTTAGCTTGTCCTACCCGGTTTGAGCCACTCCCACACTCACCTGTACGCTGTGATTGGCTCAGGGAACCACAACAGCGCCCCTCCTGAAAACGTCCCGTGCAAAGCAAAACAACAGAATAGATGCAGAGGGAAGGGTCTCACAAGGGTCTGCACACACACTCACCAACACACACATAGAGGCCCATAAGTGATGATTTATATTATATTTGTAAAAGTCTATATTTTATATTTTTCTAGGAAACTCCTACTTATTATACCTTTAAGGTTCTGTGTCATAGTGTCCTTTGGTGCCGAGTGTCTCTTTTAAGGTACCCTTTAGCATCTTTTAATGGTACCCTGTGGCTTCTGTTACAGATGTAGCCATAATAGACACAGACATGTCTAATACAGGCGCACATTGTTGCATCTGTTTAGCCTCTGTCTAAAGGGACCCTTTATCAACTGTTTCATGGTACCCATAGCATCTCTTTCAGCATACGCTTGGTCTGTTTGAAGGTTCTTCTTTGCAAAGTTTTCAAGGTACCCTTTAGTGTTTTATGACGACACTAACATAGCGTCTGTTTAAAGTCTGTTTCAAGTCTTCCTTTAGTGTTTTTTCAAGGTACCCTTTGGCATCTGTTTTAAGGTCTGTTTTTATGGTTCCTTTAGTATCTGTTTTAAGACACCATCAATGGTCCAGATCAAAGTTCTCTTTGGCATCCATTCAAAGGCACGCTTTGTTGTTAGTTCCCCTTTAGCATCTGTTTTTAAGTGACCTTTACTGGTCTTTTTCCAGGCTCTCTGTCATGGCATCTTAAGCCTCTGTTTAAGCGTATCCTTAAGCATCTTAAGGTACCCTTTGGCTTTTAATACAATACAGCAGAGGTAGCGTCGGATTTGCTACTGTTTCAAAGCCCCATTTTGTGTCTGTTGTAAGGAAACATCTGTTTCTAGTTAATCTTTAAAAACAGTTTTAAGGTACTCTTTGTGGCCTGTTTATCCTTTAGCATCTCTTTAAGGTACCCTTTGGCTTTTAATACAGATGCAGGAGGCAGCATCAGCCGTAAGGTTTGTTCCTTCCCTTCTGACACACTGTTAACATGAATCAGTCTGTTTGGTTGGATGAAGTACAACAAACACGCGGTTACGTTTAGGACACAAATCATGTTGTGGGTGAAAATCATCACTCAACAATGACTTTTTGTTCCACATGTGACTCAGTCTCCTGAAGGCCTGTTTTGTTCGACCCATTTATTCCCACCCATCGCCACTCCCCTGGACTATATCGGCCGGTTTATTACATCACTTGACTTCCCACATGCTGGGCAGCCGGGGCCAGCTGCTCCGAGGGTCCGATGTTGCTGCCAACGGGTCCAAATTAGCTCATGATTACGTGGGTATGTAGGAATTATATTGTATTAGTTTCCATTGGAAGTACATCCAAGAATGAGAACAGACCGCTACAAAACTCATTATGCAGCCGTGCAGTGAAGAGATTCAAATGTAACCTTTACTGTGTGTCCGTGATGTAAAGCTCCACGATGCTGTCCAGGGACTCACTGACACAGCGGTCATCTACTTTGAATTCATCAGCGGGTCTGAGTATGAACACATAAGAGCTTTTGAATCAGATAAAAAAACAGGGCTGATGGTTTTTGCATCTCTGTCTCCATCCTCCTCCACTAAACAACACCGTCATTTGTTTGTGCCTCTATATATGACTCATGTTTATTCCCAGTGGACCAGTGACCTCTTGTAGCTGTGTGAATAATGGTATTACCCACTGAGCTCCAGTGCTGCCTGACACAGATAAAGACACGCTGTACGGAGAAACTCCTCAGTCTATCTTGTGGATGAATAGCTGGACAGAAGCCAGCTGCCTCTGTCACAGTTTCTTCTTCACTTTTCATCTGAAAGTTCATCACTGAAGTTTGTGACAAAGTCAGAAATGATTTTCTTTGAAACAGTCGATTGTTTTTTAATCATTTTGACACAAAACGTTCTTTAGTTTCCTGCTGCTGGTGAGAAGTAGACGGTGGCTCAGAATGTGCTGCTCTTAAAGGTACAGTAATCACCTTTTGGCCACTAGGGGGCAGATCATTTCAGAACAAGCTGCCACAGGCCCCAACTTCACTCAACAAACTGTTTACTAACATATCAGTCCGATTTCTCTCCAAACTCATCAAACATGGCAGGTTGGTCAGTTTGCAGCGCTTCAAAATGATGGCATCATCTCTGTTCGCTTTCCTCTGGCTTATTGTTTTTATGGTCGTTTGATGTTCGGGTCAAACAAACTTAATCGAAGAGAACGAGGTTGATCACAGTGTGCAATTACTTAAGAAGGTTGTCTTTCAAGATGTTGAATCACCAGGTGCATACGTACGTTAGTGACATAACTAAAGTATTATAAAGTATTATCTATACCGCTGATCCTGTTCAGGATCGTTGGTTTAGCTCAGTTGGTAGAGCAGGCGTCCCATGTACGGAGGCTACAGTCCTTGACGCAGTGGCTACAGGTTCAACACCTGTCCTCAGTCCTTTGCTGCACGTCATCCCCCACTCTCTTCTCCCATTATTTCCTGTCTCTCTTAAGCTGTCCTATCACTAAAGACTATCCATCCATCATCTATACCGCTTATCCTGTCCATGGTCGCGGGGGCTGGAGTCTATCTCAGCTGTCATTGGGCGAGAGGCGGGGTTACACCCTGGACTGATCACCAGTCAATCACAGGGCTGACACATAGAGACAGACAACCTTTCACGCTCACATTCACACTTTTATTTAGAGTCACCAATGAACCTAACGAGCATGTCTTTGGACTGTGGGAGGAAGCCGAACCCACGCATGCACGGGGAGAACATACAAACTCCACACAGAAAGGCCCACTACGTCTGGAATGATATATATTTAAATTAATATTATAAACTCGATATTTAATTAAAGACATCCTGTAATTAAAAATTCTCTCTGCAGATGTGGGATTAATCCTGCAGGAGTGTTGGATAAAGTTCAGGCAGACTGTTATGTCGCTCAGCTGGAGTAAACATGTCTGCACTAACAGAAAAGAAAAAGCAGCACATAAGTCACCACCTCTTTGTGCTCTGTGGTTCAGCCACTTGGAAATAAACAGTAAAAGATGCTCATTTGTTCACCTGGACAAACATGGAGCACAGACAGGACGCAGCTTCATCAGGAGAGGACGTCGCAGCTGGGAGAGTGGAGTCCAACAAAGTGTTTTGGTGATTTTCTTCCACCTGAACACTCGAGCAGCTGATCTCCAGAGCTCCTCCTCCCCGGTTCAAGTTCAGTAATCAGTGTAATCAGAAGCTGCTGTAGTGATTGCATGCAAAGTGAGCCTGCAGCTCCTGATGGCGCATGATAAGATAAAACTACTGAGCTAAATGTCGCAGAGGAGTCAGTGATGTCTCCTAAAATATGTCATTATTAGACAGGAAACAGTCCTGCAGCTAAACTGTAAGAATCCTCCTGCGTGTCTGACATTTAAGCAACTTGAAACCAAAATCCAAAATAGTCTTCTAACAGTGTAATACAGGGTTTTATGTATTTATAATTTATCATATTGGGTTTGAATTGGGCGTGGTTATGCTTCGATATTTATTATATAATTAAGAAACAATCCAAACATAAGAAAAGTCACACGGCAGCTATTCTGGCTGTGCATAACACTGTAGAAAAGATGGCCGACGTGACAGCTCCCCAAAGTGAAGCCAAACCCTCTATCGCCCCCTGCTGACTGGCTGCAGTATAGGTCATAAAGCTAGCTTTTGATCTGAATCAATGACTGTATATATAGGTGGACGACGCGTCTCCATCTGCTCCCATTGTACGAAAGTGATGCCAAAATAGCCTGTGATAGGCGCTGCCATCTTGCGATTGTGATGTTATATGGAGCCAGAGTCTGCGCAGTAGAGATTGGCAGGTGGCGCCGCTGTAGCCACATCCGCTAACCACAACACACACTTAACTTATGGATAAAAACAGCAAGGATCTCGCTTGTCGGCGTGTTTAACAGCAGAACAGCTTCTCTGTGTTGGTCTGAGGTCAACATTCACAGGTATGTAAACTTCAATTTTTCAGAAAAAATTATCTCGCGTGTATTTTGATTTTATAGTTTGACTCATGTCCCATCTGTTAACATGGAGGAGGCGGGCTTTATGACCTATACTGCAGCCAATCAGCAGGGGGCGATAGAGAGGGTTTGAGTTCACTTTTAGGGAGCTGTCATGTCGTCCATCTTTATATACAGCCTTTGATCGGAACACACGGTCGCTTCTCAAGCTGCTAACTGGACTGTAAACAATGCAGCGCAAGGGAAAGGAAGTCGCTATCGTTAGTCGCTAACCGCTGGCTGAACCGGACACGCCCGACATGTTCACCAGAGGATATTTCGTCATAAGAATATAGCCGATGGGTTCCGAGATTTAGCACTAGCTAACACTACAGAGCCATCATTTAGCATTGCATTCATAACTTTAAAAAGTAATAGAGGCATCACAGCTAACGTAGCATGTGTATGCTAACTGCTAACTATGATATGTATAGAAAAGCAGTTTTATCTCACCCTTTAGTGACTCATTGAAATGAATAGTTTTCTGTTTCCTCCTCTGATTCTGACTCAAACTGCACAACAGTGCCTGTCACGCGCTGTGAAGATGAGCCAGGCAGATGTCAATCAAAATGTGGTCAGCCCCGCCCACACTGTTTTATTGTGGATGCAGAAAGAGACTCTCAACCCTGCTGTCACGTGTGCATTTTCAATGTTTCAAGTCGGATATCGAGGAGCTTTAACAGCAAAGCAGTCAGACAGACTTAAACCTATCCAGTCACACCTTCTGTGCCACCTCTGTGAACCTTGTTGCACAGGAGGAGAGGGCGGAGGAGAGGGAGGAGGTGTCTTCTCACCTTCTCTGTCACAGTAAGCAGGAGAGGAAAGAGGAGGCAAAAGGAGACGCTCAAACCAGCCGACTGTGTGATAAATGATCTCTGGGGGAGACAGAAACACAGGAAGGCAGGCAGGCAGAGGAGAAATAAGGACAGAGAGTGAAGACGTACATTGAATGCACAATGTTCTTGGATCACGTTTAATTAAAAGTCATCTTAAAAATCTCTCATTGTGAAGAGGAGGCTGCTGAAACGTAGTCCCTTTCACCTGGATTCACCTCTGTTTCAGGAAACACGTGGGCGCGAGGATGAGATCAGGCAGAGAGGAGAGACACAGAGAGACAGGAGCAGACACGGAGACGATGATGAGGACGGAGGTGAAACACAGTTAAGCCTCGTTGTGAAGTCGAGCAGAGACAAAAGTGTCATTTCCAGAGATGAGATATGAAATTGAGGCTGTGACGAGGAGCTCCACGTGTCGTTATACAGACGACATTCATGGGAATAAGTGGAGGAGTAGCTTATGACTCACAAGATATAATTTCGTCAGTGTGGTATTAAGGCGTACGTAGGTCATCAGACTATCAGCATGGGAACCTGAGTGAGTCCTAAAAAGAAGGAAAGAAAGAGGTACAAGGGGAGATGCTCAGATGTTGGGGTAAAGCAGCTGAATATGCTGAACTGCATTTGTGATGACGTTAGTTAGTCCTCTTCCTGAAAGCCTCATCTCGTGACATTAAAAGCTCTACTTTCGTGTCGCCACAAGGCACAAAGCTTTGCACGGATGAGCAAGTAAGTTCATGGTGCGCACTGAGGTTGTTTGCTAGCTATCGCAGGAAAGAGTCGCAGCAAAAGGTGCGCTGATGCCAATTCCGCTGGCGTTACAGTGTCATGATGCGTCTGTGTCGCTTGGCAGTAGCAACACATGTTGACACAGACAAAAAGTCCATAGATATTGAGTATGGCAATCACTGCTCATGTACAAGCTAACAGGCTGTAGCCGCGAGCTACAGACTTGCATCAAGCACAGTGTCCAGTGCAGTGTTTTCAACCTGCTCATGGCGCTAACATTAGCTTAGTTTGCGTGCTAGCTACAACAGGAAAAATCTACTAGTGACAGTTGTTAGTTACAATTTTATTTAGCTTTTGTCCAAAGCAACGTACATCTGAGAGTTGTCATCATCATTAATAGCTTCAATATCATTAAGTTCAGAGGTGTTCATAAAGAGCTGGGTCTTTAGCTTCTTCTTAAAGGTGAAAGGGACTCTGCGGACAGAATGGAGTTTGGTAGCTCGTTCTACCACCTGGGGGCTACCGAGGAGAAGAGTTAGTGACTTAGGGCCCTGTTGTGATGGGAGTACCAGGCGCCTTTCATTGGCGGGACGGAGTGTAGACCTGGATGTTTTGTAAGCGAGCGGCAGGGTTTTGAATTTGATGCGAGCGGTGACTTGGAGCCAGTGGAGGGATATGAACAATGGAGTGACATGTGCTGTTTTGGGTTGATTGAAGACCAGTCGAGCTGTTGTGATCTGGATCATCTGCAGAGGTTTGAATGTGCATGCAGGAAGGGAATGTAGACGGAAAAATCAGAGGTCAATAGCCAGAAATAAGCAGCTTGTTTTTTCTCTCTGTCTGAACTCAAGGACCAAATGTTGAATGTTAGAAAATCGACAGGTACGTGTTACAAACCAGGTGCTTGAAGTTCAGTTGCACCTCACCGTTTGCTTTGCCGTAGACACCAGTGTATACATATACAACAGTTTCTTCTTCAGCCCATGTTGCACCCTTTCACCTTGTTTTTTCTTAAGTCAAGCCGGAAGTTTTTCTGTCATTCATCCACCAAACAAACAAAAAAGAGGCAAACAAAACATCCTTGGCAGATATATTTATAGTAATAATATAATCTGAGCCGCTGGTTGTCGTCCAGACGGGGTGGGTGACCTCAGTTTGAGTGGGGGTGTGTCTCTCTCTCTGCAGCGTGGGATTCTGGTCTGAAGCCAAACACATCACGACTCTCTCATCGTCTCATCTGCTTTTTATTTGCTCTGCACTCGTCCTGCCTTTTTTTTTGTTTATTGCTTTAAACTGAGGAGGGCGGAGAGTTGCTGGAGAGAAGTGCTGGACTGTCTGGGTTAAAGAGGGGGGGGTTGTGGGCAGGGTGAATTATGGGAAAGAAGTCCAGAAACATTTAGTTAATGACACATCAGAGGAAGGGTGAAGACAGTGTGCAGGGCGAGATGTGTGTTTAGCTGTTGAAAGCTGAAAAACACTTAAAGCAGACAGACGGAGCCGAGCAGGGAGAGGGAGGAGCAGCCGAGCACGGGAGGAGACGATGAGCTGTGACGATTAGATCAGCGGCCTCACATCGAGTGTAATGGAGAGACGAGGGCCGAGCTGCAGCAGCTGTGTTAACCAATTAGCACACTTTCAGTCTCAGACGAAGGAAATGCTGCAAAAAAAACCCTCCAGGGCCTCTGTGGGAAGTGGTTTTAGACCACTTACCCAGACAGTGACGAGCAGCCGCGTCAGCCTCGAGGTGTTTTCTTATTCCAGTTCATTTGCATTCACTTGTCGCAGCTAATGTGGGAAAACTGTGTCCATTCATTCATTTTATAGCCAAAAGTAAACTCAGGAGACTCACAAATAGAGCAGGTTTAGACTCTTTGTTATATTATTTAGAGAGACGCAACATTAATCCACAAAATTTCCTTTTAACAGGCAGAAACATCGAGCAGAAACAGACTCTTTGGTGAGCAGACATCAGCTGAGACCGGAGGTAGAGAGAAATAGGGATAGAGGGAGAGACAGGTGTGAGTGTGAGCGTGAAAGGTTGTCTGTCTCTATGTGTCAGCCCTGTGATTGACAGGCGATGAGTCCAGGTGTAACCCCTCCTCTCGCCCCAAATGACAGGATAGGCTCCAGCCCTCCGCGACACTGAACAGGATAAGCGGTATCGATGATGGATGGATTTTTATTAATCGGCTATATTATACTGTTTAATAATTACTCGACTGCAGCTCCCCCTCATTCTCATTCAGTCCATTCATAAGTTTCCTTCATGAATGTTCTAATAGACCCAGCAAGATCTTAAAGTAGAGTAAACAGTGGATCTATCAAGTATGTACGCAGCGCAAACTGGGAATCATGATTGGATGACTGGCTGTCAGTCAAACTCCTCGCTATGGCAACACGCAACATCAAAGCTCCCAAATAGAATCCTCATCAGTCGTACCCGTTACTCCTCAACCAATCTCAGAGCAGACCATCATCATGGCTGCGTCTGTGCCAAGATAACACAGATACAATTTACTGTCATACTTTTTGAACAGGTTGTATAAATTGTCCAATAATATCATTATTAGACGAGCTGCTAACACCTTGTCTTTTCTCTGTATAAAGACCGGATACTACAGGTAAGAGTGCTGGATCATGGGTGGAAAAAAAGTGACTCGACTTGACTTGACATTCACACATGTTCAGAAACACAAGTTTAAACTTATATTGTTGCACCAGGTCTGCTGGATGAGTACATACGCCGCTGGTTGCTAACACATGCTCCATATGAACTTCATAAGAACATGTTGTCATGGTTTCACTTAGTGGCCTGTACATCAGTAAGTAGGGGATTAACACTGTGCTGTGTACGGTTATGTGTTGTGTGTTTTAGTTCATGTAAAATGAGCACATAGTGATGTTACAGAGCAGCTGCTGTGGTGCATAAATACGCTGATTTCCCACAGGAGAGGTGTTAGTGTTAGAGTTAGTGTTAGGCAGCGGTGAGGACAGAGAAGCAGAGGAAACAAGACGACATGATTGCATTAAATCTGTGCTTCTCTTTAAATTGACCAGTCTTGTTTAACATGCAAGACAACGTGTGTGTGTGTGTGTGTGTGTGTGTGTGTGTGTGTGTGTGTGTGTGTGTTGTCTCCTCTGGCACAAATGGGCCCCTGAATCGTTCTGTCTCTCACCTGTGTGGATGATCTGATGGCTGAATGAGCAGATGAGAGGGGACATCAGGGACGGCTTTGATCTTCCTCTTCATCCTCCTCTTAGCAGCTGCCTCCGAGTGCCCGGGTCCAGCCCGACCACAGAGCTGGCCTTCTTTAGCAGCCTGTAAAGTCTGATCCACTGACACCGCATCTCAGCTCCTGCAGCCTGGTGAAGGTCTGCAGGAGCCTGTTGCATGCAGGATCTATCCCCTGAGTTCATGTTCATTTTAGATTTAGAGATTATTATTTTGGCTTATTTATAGGACAACTGAGGAGATACAGCAGATATGGGGAGTAGAGAATGAGGGACAACATGCGCCTAATGATCGGCAGACCGGGAGTGAAACCTGCGATCAGTGCGTCAAGGACTGGGCACCTGCTTTACCAACTGAGCTAACCCGGCGGCCCTACATGCTGCTTTTATAAGTCCCGTTGTTGCATACAGTATGCAAACAAATCACATTTCACTTTGTCAAAACTTTGGTCTGTTGTACTCATAC
The DNA here is from genome assembly GCF_022749685.1 of Semicossyphus pulcher. NCBI lineage: Eukaryota > Metazoa > Chordata > Actinopteri > Labriformes > Labridae > Semicossyphus > Semicossyphus pulcher. Next base: position 4,203,570 of record NW_027211700.1, read on the forward strand.
ATCCGTCACAGTCTGTATCTCAAAATTTGAATATTGTAGAAAATATTGTTGCCTTGAAGACACAAAGACAAGCTAGCAAGTTGGTGTGATGTTTCTTCCGAATTGCAAAGGATTGTGGGTCAGACCAAAAGCAAGATGTGAGGCATAATGACTCGGATGACTTGCGTGTGTTCATAAGTTTGAATGTTAGCTGTTAAAGTGGATCTTGAGTGGAAAAAAAGTGACTTGACTGGCCTTAACTAAGGACTCGACTTGACTTGACGTAACCTGTGACTTGAATTGACTGGCACAAGAAAAAATGACTCGAGACTTGCTTCAGACTTGAGCAAAGATGACTTGGTCACAACACTGAATCAGAGGTGTCTGAAAACTCAGGAGGAACAGTCGGCTCTGTTTCTTCCTGTAGACGACGTCAGTGTCGTCAGGAGCCGTTTCACGATATGAATTCATAATAATTGTTACGTTCAGCTCTTATTCATTTAATTTGTAGCATGCACATTGTCTCAGGATGACCTCTTACACAATGAGAGAGATAAAAACAAAAGAGTTAGGATCGCCTCTCGTCCTCGCAAACAAAATCAGACTCAAACATTTGGTGTAGGATTTAAACAGACAGGAAGACAGGCAGCAGACCGAGATGAAGCGACATAAACAGTCCCTTTATGCAGGTAGATAAACAAACAAAAAAGCAGGAAGCCGACGACGAACAAAAGACGATCTATCAGAGAAGCCACGCATGCATCGACGGGGGATAATCCACCTGCTGCAGGTAGAGAGAGAGCGAGCAGGAGCATCTGACATGTTTAATAAGCAGACAGGCAGGGGAACTGAGCTGCTGATTGTAATGAGATGGTGAGGCGCTGCCGTCTCCATGACAGCCAGGATTTTAAGCTCACCATCTGCTCTGCTTGATAAATACAATATATAAACGGTATCATCAGCAACCACAAGTATATAAGTAACATTTTTAAATAACTTTATATCTAGATAATCAGCAGTGCATCCTCACGACGTCAGGGTCAAGATGCAAACAGCTGCGAGGATTCGTCCATTGTGGTATGAATAGAAACATTAACGCTAAATGTTTGATAATTACTTGATTATTAGAACAATGGTTTAAGCATGGATGATTTTTGGTGTCATGCAGGACTCAAACAGCAGCCTCCACGTGTGAGAGAAATGTTAAATCCATCCAGTAGTTTGGGGATATTTACAGATCGAAGATGTTAGACGACCTAAACCTCCCTGGTGCTACGCTGCTAGCTAAACATCCACACAAATTTGACCTATTTCAGTCACCGTATCCTGAAGGATGTTGCTAGATTGACAGCCAATTGCATGTTTTTCCCCCCAAAGATCGATCCAAAAATGTAACTCGGTGACAGACCCCTCTGTGTGGCCCTTTGGGAGGGGGAGTAAATCATTTTCAGAGGGCTAAATTTGACCCTCGCTTCGCTTTGCTTTGGGCTGCTGTGGCCTAGATTCCTGTGAAGTCTCTGCGGTGGACGGATGGAGAAATAAATTCAGCTGTTACACGAGGATAAGAGTTGAATCCTAAAGTCTGTAGCACTTGTTCCTCTGGCCTGCATGGTCTCATGCTGGATGTATAGCCGCTGGAGGAGCAGATTTAATGCTAGCTGTTAATCCTAAATAAAGTCTATCTCTTTGTGTGTCCCTAAAGCTCTCATGTGTGTTATTCGATGCTGATAATCCATTATATTGTTGTATTTATGAGCTGGAAAATTAAACTTCTGATCTCACTTTATCTGTATTTATGGTCCAAGCCCTTTGTGCTCGGCCCACTTAATTCTCCACCAAATCCAGGCGCCCCGCTGGATTTATTTTTAGCTCTGCCCGTGTGTTTGGAGAGTCTAGCTGCAAGTGTTTCAGCCGTTTCTCATTCCCCAAACTACAGTTTCTAAAGCCCTAAATCCCCTCTGTGTCTCTGTGTCTCTGTCTGTGCGTCCCCGGAGCTCTCAGCTGCTGTTTATGAAGTTTCCATTAGCTGCCAGGGTACAGTGCATACAGTACTTAATGTGCACATTCAGTGCGGACTTTAATTATCTCTCTGTCTTTGCTTTTGGCTTTAAAGTTTCCACCTAAAGAGAAAGTTTGAAACCTTGAGGAACGCTCTTCTTCACTTTCTAGAGAGTTAGATAAAAAGAGCAGCATCAAACTGGAGCGGATATTATTTACCTGCAGTGAGAGCCCCGCTGCTAACTGTTTCCACCTGTTTCCAGTCTTTGTGCTAAGTTAAGCTAAGCTAAGCAAACCAGCTGCTGGCTTTGGCTTCATATTAAACAGACAGATATCGATCTTCCCTTCATGTCTCTTCAAACCTTTCCTCTAATTTATTTCACCTCAGTGTCTTTATATTTAATAAAATATCATATTGATCAGACTGCTTCATAATTAACTGGCGAGAATCTTAAAAAACAACTCAAGCTCAACAAACTTTCTTTTTCTGCTGCTTTCAGACAAATCACATGTTTGTCAGTTCACTCAGCAGTCTGGGAAACAGTTTGTTGATATTATTAGTTGCTATAATTTAATTTATGCCACTTTTCAGACTTCTTGTTCGTGTCGGCTTAAAGCTTAAATAAGTTAGTGAGTGGTCTTCGATTTGGGATCTTTTCAAGGACAAGAGGAAACTTTTATCAAGGAGTTGATGATGAGTTAGAATACATTTCCTCATTTCCAGTAAACTAACTTAACATGTAGCAGCAGGAGTAAATATATATATATATATATATATATATGTATATATATGTGCATTAATAGTCAGTGAAATCAGACTCTGTTATTAATGTGCTCCATGTTTTGCCTGTTTGTGATCAATTGTACCTTTACTATCAGTAACGTAACAGTTCTCAGCACTGTTAACAATGGTTACTCATGGACAGGAAACAGGTACAAAAGCTTATATTTATACATATATTAATAGACATGTTATTCACTTCTCAAGTTTTTATTACGTTTTTAGAAAGTGTTTTTATTTCTAGTTTGTTTTTACGCTCAGTGTTAGATGTGGTGTCTCGACAGTGATTGTAGCTGCTGTAACAAAGTCCATCCATCCATCTATCTATCTGTCTGTCTGTCTGTCTGTCCGTCCGTCCATCTGTCTATCTATCTATCTATCTATCTATCTATCTATCTATCTATCTGTCCGTCTGTCTGTCTGTCTGTCTGTCCGTCCGTCCATCTGTCTATCTATGTCTCTATCTTTCTCTCGCTCTCGCTCTGTCTCTCTGACTCTCTCTCTCTCTCTCTCTCTCCCTCCCTCTCCGTCTCTCTCTCTTTCTGTCTCTCTCTCTCGCTCTCTCTCTTTCTCTCTCTCTATGTCTCTCTCTCTCTCTCTCTCTCTCTCTCTCTCTCTCAATTCAAGCTTTACTGGCGTGACGTTCTGGATCAAACATGTTGCCAAAGCAAAAAAAGTCACATACAAAATATAATCAATTAAATAAACAGTAAATGATGAAAAGAAATAAAAAGGAAAGAAGAAAAACAACAAACAGCAACAACATGCAGCAACATTCCCTCCTGCCAGCTTCTGTCCTGCTCTCTTCTTCCAGCAGGATTCGAATCAGTTTCTCTTCTGGGAGGAAACAAAGTCTGGGACTTTATCTTTACACGTCGGCACAAAACGTTTCTCTAATCTTCTTTGTATTTTCAGCAATTAGTGAGGAAATGAATTCCTGTGCTCGCAGAGTCTCTTCGTTCTTTCTGGACGTTCTTTTTTATGGCGACCAGTTTCGACAGACACTGAGTCTGTTCTTAGTTAGGGTTTGTCTATCTCTCTGTTTCTCTCTCTCTCTCTGACTATCTCTCTCTCAATCTGTCTATCTCTCTTTCTATCTATTGCTCTACATTCTCTCAGTGATGCAGTAAAAACAGGTTTGATTATCTGTAACTCGATCATGTCTGGTTACAGAAGACTGAATGTGTTGGATAAGGCTGGAGGAACATGTGGGAACAAACACTCAAAGAAACAATAAAGTCTGTTACAGCAAAGCAATCGATTGTTTCGTTTGTTGTTTTTCACAGTGAATAAATTAAGATGCAAACATGGAAACAGAAGCATTGAAATGTTGCTGTTCTGTCACTTTAAAGGTGTGAGGCTGCAGGTGTTTATGTGACAGGTGGAGGTGGATCATGTTGCAAAGTATATGATGAATGTAATTATGGTGCATCTGCTTCAAAAGGTGCAGCGCCATCATGAGGTTTGAGAATAAGCTCCGGAAACAAACCAACAATCTCACAACGAAGCCTCTAACATTTGCTCTCCTTTCTCCAGTCTGAAGGCGGTGCTGTCGACGCCTCCCTCCAGCGGTGCGTTGGACCTGTCCGGGATCCCTCTGACGGCTCGGGACATGGAGCGTCTGTGCGCGCACCTGCAGCGCTACGCCTCCATCGTGGTCAGCCTGGAGCTGGGCTTCTCCGAGCTGACGGACGAGGCCTTCATGCTGCTGCTGCCCACGCTGGCCTCCATGCCACACCTGGAGACACTTGCGCTGAACGGAAACAGGCTGACCAGGGCGGTCCTGAAGGAGCTGACTGACGCGCTCAAGGTCAGAGAGCCACATATTAGTGTGATGCTTGTGAATGAGGTCTCTCCGGTGACTTCTTGGTACAAAATTCTGGCAAAAGACAAAACTCTGGGGTGGTGATGCTGCCAGTTCTTTCTTCTTTCTTCAGGCACACTCGCACTGAGCCAAGGATTTAGTTTAACATGCCTTTATTGAATCAGGGCATCTCTCGTAAAAAACAACAATATCAAAGAATTAGGGTTAGGGTTGATGATTGCGATGTTTTTAATACGGTGTGTTTGTATTTGTGCCGTAGGATCCAGGCAGTTTCCCCAGCGTGACGTGGATCGACCTGGGCAACAACGTGGACATCTTCTCCCTGCCGCAGCCCTTCCTGGTCAGCCTGAGGAAGCGCTGTCCCAAGCAGGGGAACCTCCCCACCATCCTCGAGTTCGGAGAGAGTCAGGCCAGCGACCCCCCCGAGAGGCTGAGGGGCCTCGGGGAGGAGGAGGAGACGGACGACACCAACCGGACTGAGAGCATGGGCGAGCTGCGGTCGGAGGTGGAGGAGGAGCTGGACGGAGAGATGGAGATCGAGGAGATGATGGAGGAGCTGCTGGACTTTGACCGGGAGGTGCAGGGGAAGGAGGAAGAGGACGAGAGCATGTGGACGGTGGAGGAGCAGAGGAAGGCTGGGGGGAGGAGGGGGAGGGGCGGGAGGAGAGTAGAGGAAGAGGAGGAGCAGCGGAGAGAGCAGCGGCCGGGTAGGAGGGCGACGGTGGTGGAGGACGAGGACGACACGCAGAGCCGCTCCTCACACATGTCCTGCTCCAGCCAATCGCTGCACTCCTCTGGAGCCGTGGAGCCAATGAGAGCGGAGGAGGACTACGATTTGGACGAGGTAACCGACCAGTCGGATCACCTGACCTGATTTCTGCTTCCTGCTTATGTTTCTCCTCCTGTGTCAAGTCCTGCGTGCAAGACTGAGCGTGCTCAAAGTCAAACAGGAAGTAGCGTTTGAGGGATGTAAACGCATGAACACTGGATGCTCCCTCCACTGATCTGAGGTCAGATCCTGGCAGCTGAACCAGGTGACTGTCTGTGACTGAACATGAGAAGACAATCCCCAACAGGACGTGTGATTTAATTATAACTGTCTGGTATTTAAAGTATAAAAAGACTAAGGATGCTAATGCATAGAGTAGACTGATTATTATATCACGTGAGGCGTTTATGTACAGAATGTTAACCTTTATTCAGGTCCCTTCCTCCTGCTAACCCTGCTAATACCTACATGTGCCTGTCACACGTCCCCTTACTGCTGTGTGTTGAAAGCAGACTCACACAAACTAATCAGGGCCCTTTAACTCTTTGAAAAATGTTTTTGCCAAAAACTAGAAATCGAAATGTTTAAAATGTTTCCCTCCCACATAACGTTGACGACAGCGAGCCAGATGGAGCAGAAGATAGATGGGAACGAAAAGGTCGCTTGGTGGAAATCAGTTTCCTCTTAAGAGACGAACAGATGCATCGTGATGGAAGAGAAGAGCACTGAGCAGGGAATTAGTCAGCTGAAACCAAAAGAAGTAAAGAACTGATACATGATGATAAAGGCAGGATGATTGTAAGGAAGCAGAATAAAAGTCCCAGAACAAAAAGCAGAGGGGTGTACTACTGAGTGAGATCATTGAGGTGACTCCCTGTGCACACCTCACCTGGTCTGGAGGAGGTTTATGTTATCCGTCTATAAGCGGCGTCTTTTCACGTATCTTCTCCTGATGATATTCTCTATGCACGATATACTTGTTGAACCGCAGCGTTGCATTAGAGATGCCGTAGAACGAAGCCATGCAGTTGCAGAAGCGTCAGAGCAACACGCATGAATTCAGTTAGTGATGCAGGAAATCCAAGCGTCCCTCCTTTCTTCCTCTTCTTTGCTTCAGGTAAAATTAACTCTTCAAATTTCACTTTGCACATAATCCAAACACTGAAAGAAAGATGGCGACACAGCAGCTGCAGACCACTTTGTTTTGTGTTAAAGCTACTGTGAGGAATTTTCAGTCTGTGTCGACTTTGGCGCCCCCTGTGGATTAACCGGTACCTCTTATGTCTTTGATGATCCTGTCCTGTACATGTGTATTATTCACTTGAGAAAAACCTCCTCCTACTGTCTTTAAACATGCAAACATATCACTCGCTGTGAGTCTTTATGGGGGAAAATGTAAACAAAGGCTCTTTTAGCAGCGTGCTGTTCATGGCTGTCATACCCTGACCTGGTGGCAGCAGTAACAACATTAAAAATAACTGTATAGAAAATCCTCTTCCTGATAGTTTTGTTTGCTTTTGTAGGTCATATTGAGGCATCAGTATAATTTGCAGTCTGTTCCATAACCAGCTAAAAACTCCTCACAGTAAGGTTAAATTATTTCACTGTGATTTGGCCAAAAAAACTAAAGAGTGTAAAATGTGCAGTTGTCTCGTTAGTAACGAACAAGGGGCACTGAGAATGCGTCAAGTGGTAAAATAAACATAATAATATTCTGCAGCATTTCTCTGTTGCCTTATCTGCAGCACCAATGCCAGGTTTTGTTGTTTATCATTTTGTTATATTCACGGCTGTGTTAAATACTTGATTCTGGCATTCCAAGGTCTGCTATTTCTCGTTAACAGACCGTTGCTATGAAGAACAGACGGTTGCTAGGGATGCAGTTCTAATCACACAATCTGGAGGACTAACTGTAATCATATAAATTTGCCGAAAGAAGTCCGGTAAATTTTGACGTCGGTTTGTTTACAGAGGGGAAAAAAGAAAAGAGACAAATCAGCGCAGAGAAAGGTTTATAATAAAATAAGTTCAAATTATTTCATTCCTAAGTTAACAGACGTTTCACGTCGGGTCCTGCGCACCCTGTCAGGATTCCTTTCTACTATAAAAACCTGCGTATACATTATCCCTTACTTATCTACTCATTATAGAAACCTGAGTGAAGTTGGTGGCCTGGGTTCGATCGTTTTTGTGCAGAAGAGTCACGTCAAACATCCCTTATATGTGAGCGCCACCACCTTTGTGACACCTGTTATCTCTTCACCTCTGTATGTTAAACTTGCTTGGTAGCACACCCCTCTGCAGAATCAAGGTGACATATTTAGAAGCCTCATAACCCAGTCATGTTTCACTCCACGGTACTCCACACATGCTAAGCGCTGTGTTTATATACAGGCCACGTTCACAAACACTTTACACTGCGTTACAATTATATCTGTGTGCAGTATGTAGCTCTCACCCAGCCTGTGCTTTGCCCTCATGTGCCACGTCTGCAGAAACAAGCTGTATTTTTGGACGTAGAGTATAGAGAGTATATATTGTTTTAATCTGTGCAGAGGAGTAGCGCTTAATTCAAGGTAAATGTTTATCTGTCGTGAAATCTTTGAGCAGTATTTGTGTACATGAATATCGCTTAAAAGCTGAAGGGAAGGTGAACCTGAGCACTTTGTGAAGACAGAGAAATTTAACTCATGTAGACAGACGTCTCGTCTTAAAGGAGGTAGAGATGAATTAATGCATATCTACTTTTCTCCTGACAGCTGCCCCAGAGACCCTCATACATTCATATTTTGAGCGTGTATAGCATAAAAGCCCTTTAATGACATGTGGATGCGTTCAGTCATGTTTGTGTATATGAAGGCAGGTTTGAGGACTGAGTTATTTAATACGGATCAAATCTGATCACATCCTTTTCTTCTTTTCAGACATTTAATTTGAGCTTGTAGAGATTCTTTCCTGCTCCTCGTCGTTCATATTGTTCATGAAGGGAGAACACAGAAACAGACGGTGTGCAGGATTCTTTGTTTGCTCTTAACATCAAGAGTTTTTGATCCTGCGCTCCTGTCACGTAGACTTTATGGTGACCAATAAGTTATTTTATTTGATTCATAAAGTTTCTCAAAAATTAATAACTGACTTATGAACATTTGTTAAATGTCTTCTCTTGCTTTTAAATACATTTTGCAGAGACCTCAGACTGTATTTAAGAAGTGGACGTAGCCTCTTGTTTTGCACAAGTGCTTTTAACCTGACCAGCAGGGGGCGACTCCACTGTTTACAGAAAAAGGAGTTCTACCAGAAAGCAAACCCACAACCTGATGTTTGTAAATGATGGTCCTATTCAGAGTAAAATAGACGATAAAGCAGGGTATGCGTCAGGGCGTGACCACCTGTGATCAATAAGCGGCGTGTAGACCAGGATAGAGGCCTAGAAATGTGTATCCACCCTCGCATCCTAATATGGTCACTTCTGGTTCCATAAAACCAAGATGGCGACGTCCAAAATGCTGAACTCGAAGCTTCAAAATGAGAGTTATATGTTGTCTATGGCTACATTCATCTCCTTTACACAGTCTATGCTACAGCATAGCACTGAAAAGTAGTCGTGTAACTCCTGTTAATGTTGTTGCCAAACCAGCTGGAGATATTTTGAATTCATGCCAACAGAAGTGTTTGACTGTAATGTCAACCTGGATAGAGATGTAGCAATGAAAATCTTCCCTCTCTTCAAGATACGGTCAATTCTGCCTCCTGAAAAACAAGATGGCGGCCAAAATGCAAAACTTAAAGGAGCAGTTCGTCCCTGGAAAAAGCCGCTGTCAGTCAAAGCTGCCGTTCTCTGTAGTCGATAGAAGCAAAGTTGAAATTGGCGCCCTAGCTGTGGAGAAAGTTGTACAAACAGCTCGTGGTTTCGTCCATTCTACATTCCTACAACACCCAGCGTGCATTGCGTCCCTCCCTCTGAAAGGAACGATTCAGCGGGAGACGCTGGAGGGAAATACTACCGTTTCACTGCAGGTGATGACTCAGAGCGGGACAGAACCTGAAATACGACGAGAATATACCGGTGGATCGTCTAAAAATCTTCAGGTCTGCAGTCTACATTTCAAACCTGACGATTCTGAATGAGACGTGACATCGGAGGCGGGCGTCCTAGATTGAGGAAGTGTAGTTTAGCTAGCTCCCTGGTTTTCCAGGGCCCATTGGAGAAGCGGATAGCATCCTCCAAAGGCACAGAGCCAAATTGCATTTTTGTTCTACCATAAAGGCATTAGCTCCCCATGATAGCATGATGGGACTGAGGTTGAAAATTGGCGAACTGGCCCTTTAACGCTGTATGACGTGAGAATGCTAAGTCCACTTCTTATATACAGTCTATGGTCAAGACTTATAGAAAGTAACCCCGTTGATGTCGTTGTGATGTCGTCGGGGGATTCTCAGATGTAGCCTGAGTTCACTTTGTTTTCTACAGAAGGCCCATGTTAAAATCTGGGGCGGCGAGCATGAAAAAACCTTCTTGGCAGGGAGGGTCCGAAAAAATACAGTATTAAGTTGCATTGTGGGAATTGTAGGAATCAATGTTATTGGGGCCAAACAAGCGACTTGAAATGTAAATATCTTGGCCTCTAAGCCTGCTGCATCAACCACATGTCTTTAACTGTGTCCTACAAATCCTGCAAGCGTTGAGATGCAACACCACATTTTTGAAGTACCCTTTTACAATATAGTAATCATGTCTTATCTACCCAGAATATGCATCGGATGGGAGCCATGTTTGATTCTGCCTTTTTGCTGCAGGACATATGAACTCTGAGAGGATTTGTTTGAGGCGTTGCTGAAAGGTCAGTGAGGGATTCCACATCTAGAATAAGATGACATTTGCACAGCATTGTTGTAGTTTTGTGCTGTACTGAATGAGTTCAGCTTCCCAAAGTATCACAGATAAGATATTTTCTCTGTTAGTACCAAGATTTTATTGAAACCAAAAATCTGATAAGCCGGAAATCCTCTGTAGAAACTCAAATAAAATGTCTCAAAGGCGTTAGTCTGTGAGTTTTATTTAAAAGACTGAATTATGAGAAAGAAACTAAATTGACCTAAACACTAAAAAGTTATCAAATGCATTTTAAAGAGTTGTTTAGCATATGCAATATTTAAAGCAGCACCTGTCCTTTAAAGCCTTTCTGCATATTCATACAAAGATTATGAAAATAATTTTCACTGTTACCCGAGAGATCCTGCAAGTCTAATTAAAGCCACAGTCTGTTTTAACCCACCAGGTGTTGTGTCTGTTTATCAGTGAGCGAGGTTATTGTGATAGACATTCAGAAGCCCCTTTAAGCCACCTGAACGATAAGCTTTTATTGCATTGTTCCTGCAGAATCAAACAAACATCACAACTCATCTGCCTCTGTTTAAAGGGTTCATTGTACGAAGTGTTTTGGCTTTCACAGTGCACATTTTTTTAACTTCAACAACTCCTGTAGAAGCTCATAGACTTTACTCTCAGGTTCACTTTGCTTGCTGTAACGGGATCTCCTTCTAGCTGCAGAGAAAAGAGACATTAGTTTATAGTCACTGCAAATCAAAGCAAAGAGATCCCACATGGTATTAGCATGTTACAGCAACATAGATGCAGGCTTTTATTTTGAAAACCTTTGATTTGTCACCTTTGTTTATCTGAAGGGACATTTAGGGAAGCCCTAAGCGCACATGCATCCATACATTTTATTTACTCTGTTTGCATGTGATAAAGAGTCCTTTCAGACTTATTTATCTCGAGTCATTACGGTAACATCAGGTGATCATACCTCGTATCCCCAGAGTTACAAAAGCACAAAACAAACATAGAAACAGACTTGACTTACCTCATAAGTGTGGGCAGTGGCAGCATGGCATGTCCTGCTCTGTATTATCACAGTGACCAGAGAAAACGAGCTTTGTTATCTCAAGACAACGAGATAAAGAAGTCGAGATCTCGATAAAACAACTGAAATTACTTGTTATCACAGGAAAACAGAGTAAACAAAGTATTTGGATGCATGTCCTCATAGGGCTTCCATAGAATGTTACCTTAATATCTAAAATTGTTAAAAGGCCTTCGGACATCTTGAAATGTCACTTCTACCAGTGAAAACTTCTACCATGTTAAAACAAGTTGCCATGACTCAGTTTGTTACTGTTATGACTTGTAGCAATTCTTATTAAGGACACTTATAACTCAATAATGTGTAGTCACGGTTGTTGTTCTAATGAGTGCCAAAACAGTTATTGATATCTATAATTAAACTAAAGATATCTGTACATCAATTATGACTCATCAATATACAGTTTAATTTTTACATGTGAAAATAGATAAAGTATCTAACATGTCAAAATTATTTACAGACATCTTAAATCAACATTTCAACCTCAAATCAAAAATTATATTTTGACACGTTGACATTTCATTTGCTCCATTGAATACTAAATTGCTAATAGGTAGCCCGTCTGATTAAATGTTTAAACCAATGACTTTATATAAAGATGTACGACGCGTCTACTCTCATTGTATAAAATTAAAGCCAAAATACCCCGGGGGCGGGCGCTGCCATCTTACACTCATGAGGTCATTTGGTGCCAGAGCTGCGCAGTAGAGATCGACAGGTGGAGCCGCCGTAGTCACTTCTGCTAACCAAAACACACATTTAAAAAACAGCAAAGATTCAGCACGTCAACGTGTTTATCAGCAGAGCAGCTTCTTGTGTCGGTCTGAAGCAGATATTCACGCTGATGGAAAGTTCAATGACTGTAGTGTTAGTGTTAGTTATGTCTCCTCTTGCCGTTCCTCCTCTACTCTGCTACTCGGGAACAGAACGCTGCAGGAGCCCCATTTGTCAGCAGAGCTGTCAATCTTGAGGCCACACCCCCTTTTTATAGCATCAAATAACTAATTAAAAGTAAACTTGTCAGAAAAATTAACTCTTGGACATAAATCAGCATGATAAGAACTAACTATAATGACAGAAACCATGTTTGAGAAAAATGTATTTTGATTTTATAGTTTGACTCATGTCCCATCTGTTAACATGGAGGAGGCGGGGCTTATGACCTATACTGCAGCCAGTCAGCAGGGGGCGATAGAGAGGGTTTGGCTTCACTTTTAGGGAGCTGTCATGTCGTCCATCTTTGTATACAGTCTATGATTTAAACAGCGTGAAACTTTCTGGATACCTATAACTGAAATAAAATGACTAAACTTTATTTTTCTTACCAAAGGTTTAAAAAACGCTCGACTATAAATATTTCGCTTCAACTCTTCTGTTGGTCTGTTTGAATCAGAGGAGAATATCGTTTACCACTCACATATTGCTCTGCTTTTCTTCATTTACTTCAGCTTCATGTAGATGTATGAATCCAGATTCTACGTCTCTATAGGTTGTTGATTTTCTCTCCCTTGTTCACAACAAAAGACCCCCCGTGCACATCACTGCACATCCTTTCATATCTCAAAGAAAGACATGAGCTGATCAATGTGTTCACCTTGGACACAGAGCAGGAGCGGCTCTGAATGCTCGTGTATGTTGTGTTTGTTTGCTCAAGGACTCTGCTTCTATAAAAGAAACGTAAATGTGTCTGTAGCCTTGGATCTTTTCTTTCTCTCCATGTATTTTCAATCTGTAATATTCTCTTTACAGTATCGTCCTCTGACACTCTCCTTTTCCCCAAAGCTCCAATCGATCTTTTATTCTCATGACACTTTCTTGACGTGATCCATTGACAAGAATGCACCTTGCATTTATTTACAGATGAAAATGTTAAATGTATAATTTTCTGTTTTGGATCCAAATAAATTCTATGATACAAAAACACATCTTCCATATTCTTCTTTGAATATTATGACTGCTCATATTGTAGTTGTCAGCTACATGCAGTGTGCTGGCTCAGAGAGCAGCAGAGACTGTGCAGGCCTCAATGTGCAGGAGCATCCTCCTGTTCAGCTGGGAGGTCGCTGTGGTTGTTTGTTAATGATAAAGGTAGTTGTTTGTGCCGTGCATAAAGTGATTTAGAATATTTATTTATATTTATAATTGAATAATTTGTTTATTTGATGAACAGGGAACACACCAGAACAAAAACACAGGATGTAAACATGCTAGCAAGAATGCTGAAAGAATTTACTTTCTTTGTAACATGTTTTTAAATAATCTCAAAGATCAGCCAGCAGTGGTTGGTCTGCCAGAGAGGGTAGGCGGAGCTAAGCGGCTGCTTTTCTGCTCTCTGCAAGTGTTGCGAGTAAACAGTAATCTACTATGGCTGAACAAACAAAGAAAAGATGGATGACTACAGATACAACTTCAACAAGAAGTGAAAATCCAAAGAAAAAGAAACAAACTCGACGCTCAGATGAAGCAAACAGTCTAAAAAGGAAAGCGACCGTCAGCCAGGAAAATCAAGAGTTACAACCGGAGCCGACCGTGGACGTCACACATGCCACACTGTCTGGATATCTGGGAAGTGTTACCGTTTATCGCCACAGGTGCCGCCAAACAGAACGAAACTGAGATCTTCGAGGTAACAACTTTAACATGAGCGGAATTATTACAAATGACATAATACAGATATAAATTTACAATACTCAAGAAAAAAGTAAATAATCTTGCAAAAGTTATGGACAAATATATTTTTTTATTAGATTTTTTATTTTCTACTTACCACAGTCCTGATTCTATTTCCTCTAACATTAAAACTAAGTTAGTACGTGTCCTGAGCAAACTACAATAATGACTTGTTTCTCTCAGGTTGAAAGCTACCACTTGTACATCACTTTTAAATGTTCCAGTTGGGCAAGAACATATCTATGTGCAATGATTATTTAAAAACATTACACCCGTGATTGCAGCTATCGGCCGGTGTAGGCCATTTTGAAAAAAGTGCTATGAGTGACTAAACACGGGAGAAACTCTGACACGCTGTAAGAATAATCAACTTCCAAAAACGATATGCATCCCACCATTTATTCTTCCACACAAAAACATGAAAAATACAAAGTTTATCAATTACCTGCTCGTAAAAATCTACATTTTTAGTGAATTCCTGCGTGCGTGCGGTCAACAGAAAATATCAACTCCCAAGCTCATACCCTTTCTCCATCAAAGCCAAAACCCAAAGTTGATCAGGTGAGTGCAATCAATACAATCAGTGCCATTACCGCCTAAGTCCCGGTGAACACTCCCACCAACAATAATAAAGTCACAGTAAGAATTAACAAAACTATCAAACAGAGAAAACAAACTAAACTTACATTTGTGGCTCCTGGGATTACTGAGAACCAATGCAAGGCACACTTTGAGGAGGTTTATAAGTCATGGCTAATGATTTTATGCCGATGATACACAGCTTTATCTCTGCACCAGCTCATCTCACCTCACAGTCCCTTACATACAGCCTGCACAACTAGAAAACCTGGATGTTTTGTCAACCTACTCAAGCCAAATAGTGAGTGATGAAATCAGAGTTTCTTGTCATTAATTTGTCAATACAATAATTTGATCCAGATGAGTCAAACAGTCCATTGGATGTGCTGGTATTCACTAACAGACCAAGAGAGATACAACAAATGTGGTGTGGGAGAGGATAAACGCCTGACACAACCTGGCAACCCAAAGGATGTTCTTATAAATGGCTTATAACTGATTCATAGAGCATTAAACTATGTATTATCCATTAACAAGCCATCAGTTACAACATATGAATCATTAACAAAGGTTGCCTTCCAATGGCAGTGATATCAAGAGAGGCATATACACTTCTTTAAATGTTAATTTTATTACTATAATCTTTTGTTAATCCTTTATTAGTTTAATTATTTATTGTGGACAAGGGTTCTGAGGGTTAAATCAAACCACAGCAGATAGTTTTAAC
This sequence comes from Semicossyphus pulcher, assembly GCF_022749685.1. Taxonomy (NCBI): domain Eukaryota; kingdom Metazoa; phylum Chordata; class Actinopteri; order Labriformes; family Labridae; genus Semicossyphus; species Semicossyphus pulcher. The sequence continues at coordinate 4,218,825 of NW_027211700.1, forward strand.
AATATAAATGTTGAACGTATTAAGGTTTAACGGTATTTGGCTGACATCTAGTGGCCACCGTTACAATTTGCAGCCTAGACGTTATTTATTGGTTTAAATGTGCTTGTTTTATATTCGTGAGAGCCTCTGTATGCTTGCGGGAGCAAAATGTGAATCGTATATGTCCCCAGTGTAATTACAGCACTGGTGCAACAATGAGAAGAGCTTTAGATTTCACAACAACCCACAAACAAGGCCGTCAAGAAAACGGAGTAAGCTAAAACCGGAAAAGGAGCTTCCTAACGTTATTACCAAAATAAGAGCTAACAAATTTGCCACTTTTGAAAATAAAATATATATACCTTCTTTTTAGAAAGTAGGCGAAGTCAAGTTTGTAATAGAAAGCGTCAATGACATATTTGGACTTTATTTGATTATTATAAGCTTGTCTGATCAGCGATATAATAATGAGTCGCTTATTGCGGAAGTTGTATGTTACGATAGCAGATTCTACGTAGCTTGACACTGGTGCATCTGGCGCACATAATTAGTACGTCACATCCGGTGAGTGGGGTCTTTTTTTGTTTTCCCGTATCCGCCATTTCAGTTTTTGAAGTTAGTTGTCATCGGTCGTTGGATTGTAGCTGGAATTCTGTTGCTAATACGCACTACAAGATTATTAGAGCTTAATTCCGGCCCTAAAGCGAATAAGAGTCCTTTTAAATTGTTGGTTGCGCGTCTATATCGGCGAATTGATGTCCAAACGGCTAGCTGCGGATGTCGCCTGTTTACTAAACGTGCTCTAGGCGCTAAAGTTTTTGTATGAGTTGAAGGCTTCGCCTGTGGATAACGGGAGAGGGAGAAGGGAAGGCCCGGTGAAGCCTCGGCTTTGGAGTGGTTATCATGGCCGGAAATTTTGACGCGGAGGACCGCGGCAGCTGGTACTGGGGTCGGTTGAGCAGGCAGGAGGCTGTGTCTCTGTTGCAGGGGCAGAGGCACGGCGTGTTTCTTGTCCGGGACTCCATCACCAGCCCCGGCGACTACGTGCTATCGGTATCAGAGAACTCCAAAGTCTCGCATTACATAATAAACAGTATCAGCAACAACCGACAATCCGGTCCAGGTAAGGCAGCAGAGGGGTTTGGAGGGGCTCGGCATATGGGGATGCTGATGTGACCATTCTTGCATGACTTGCACCAAAGGAGATGCGCAATAGTCTTTCCCTTTCCACTGTCTTTTATGGAGAATACGACAGGCCAGACCACATGAAACATGTGCTTATCTAATGTTGGCACCGACAAGCTTCTGCTCATAGTTTCAGACCTTATTAGTGTGCTCAGACGGACAATGCATAATATATTACACAACACATTCTAACTGTAAATCATTGCTGCACGTTATTGTCACTACATTACACCCAGGTGGGCGGCGTGTGTGTTAAAATAGCAGGCTGTAGTAATGTAAGTTCGGGCCTGGTGCACCATTCAAATTGATATAATTTACCTCCTGACCCTGAGAGAGTTGTAAATGTTCAGAAGTCTGCCACACTGCCAGGTTTTATTAGACTTTGACCAGACATCGTCCACTGCCTCTGCTGGGTTTTTCCTATTCAGGAGGATATTTGTTTTATTTCCTCATGCATTTGCAGTAAACTAACACAGACCTTTCTTTGGAGGGAACAAAAATATGAAAGGAGGAAAGAAACATAAAATAAGGAAACAAAACTCCTTCCTGCTCATTCTGGAAATCACCACCATCATGCTTGGTTACATAAATAGAAAGGCTTCAGATCTGCCAGATTTAAACACGCTTACATCATTTTGTCTTTATGACCTCTCTTCCTCTTCCATCCTCCCTCATTCTCACCAGGTTCTGCCCATCCAAGGTTTCGAATCGGTGACCAGGAGTTCGAGGCTCTCCCCGCTTTGCTAGAGTTCTACAAAATCCACTACTTAGACACCACCACCTTAATAGAACCCATCAACAAGTCCAAACACACTTCCTTTATCAGCGTCGGCCCCGGTGGAGGCCCCCCGCCGCGCCTGGAAGACGAGTATGTCCGTGCACTTTTTGATTTCCCCGGCAATGACGAGGAGGATCTCCCGTTTAGGAAGGGTGATATTCTCCGAGTTCTCGAGAAGCCAGAGGAGCAGTGGTGGAACGCCCAGAACTCTGAAGGCCGGGCGGGGATGATCCCAGTGCCGTACGTGGAGAAGTACCGGCCGGCGTCTCCGAATTCGGCGGCAGGGCCAGGCGTTCCTGGGGGACCGCCTGGAGGAATGGGAATGGTAGGGAACTCTGACGGCTCTGCAGCCCAGCCCGGTGCTCCTCTGCTGGGAGACCCCAGCCAGTATGCCCAGCCCACCCCCCTCCCAAATCTCCAGAACGGACCTGTGTATGCCAGGGCCATACAGAAGAGGGTGCCCAATGCCTACGACAAGACTGCGCTGGCCTTAGAGGTAAATATGATGAGTGTGTGTGTATTTTTCCTTTACTCCATGCATCCTCTTCATATGTGCTGGAGGAAAAAAGAGGGTTAGCAAAGACGGATGTAGGACCAGCCCTTTACTCTTATCAAGCTCACATTCTTTGGCTTTCTTTCCCATTGTGCTTTTGCTTATTTCCTCCTCAGTATTTGTGGAGCAGAGTGAAGAGAAATCAAAGTCAGAAAGTGATCCATGTGTAGTTTTCTGGATGATATAGTCCTTGTATATCGATTTCTTTTGCAGAGATCAGTCTGATAACTGGTTTCAACTGCCTTGATTAGGGCTGTGTGATATGGCCTAAATATCAACTCCGATATTTTTGCGTTTCTCGTTCTCATTAATTCCCAGATTTGACTCGAAATTGATAAATCAAAGAGGTCAAATGTTAATGTAGAAAAAAACTTTATTCTTTAAAGTGTTAACTTAACACCCGAGAAGGAAACCCACATAACTCTAGGCATGCTAAATATCGTAGCACCTGAGATTAGAGGCAGTGTTGATGCTTTTTATCTTAAAAATTCTGTTATTTTAACCAAACACATTGAGCCTTATTTGTAAGTATTAGTAAAAGACTTCTAATTTTTCCTGCAAATAACGGATGCTAATTTAGAATTCTTTTTCTAAACCGATAATCGACCCCAGCTAACGATCATTAATTATTAGAAAAAACAACCGCAGACCGACAACGAGCTCTCCATAATGCACACTCATTCTGATGCGGGCTCTTTCTAATGCTCGCAGAAACACACACACTTACACACACACAACTAAGAGGTAAATTTGTTATTATCCTCAAAGGTAAATACCTGTGGCAGCGACAATCGTGCCCAGTCCACAGATATTAACACACTGTCCAGCGTCCGTTACGCACGCTCTGGAGAATACAGCCACGTGATCCAGCAGCAACAATAAGTAAACAAACATTTACAGCCGACCTTTCTTTGATGGTCAGCACACAGAACTTTTATAAACATAAGATCCTGTTCGATCCTGACGACGCGTTTGAAGATTTAAATAATTAATGAGTTACGCTGTTGCGCCTCGAGTGCCAATGTTAATTTTCGTTTCTGCTCAAAAACAGTCAATACGTTAACAGCAGGATATGGAAACTAAAAATAAAAAGGCCAGGCCGACACCAGTCCTTATTATGTAGGAGACAGTTTGTCGTCTGGCTTTGGTGAAGAAATAGCGACATGTCGACATGCTGTGGGGTTAGTCTGGTGCGCAGTCTGTTGATTGTGAGACCCGCCGCGGAGAATATGGACTCAGACGGCACCATGATCCTACTTCTCATCACACTTGATTTATAATTTATTGTTACGAAGACGAATGAAGTATTTTTTGTGTCAAAAAACACTCAATAGACTGCGTGTGTAACTTAATGCATGAATCTCTCTTGGTAGCTCAGTGAACAGACTGCACAGTTCACACAGGGAAAACCTAGACACTGAAATGCCTCTAAGGAATAAGATTCTGCCTGTGCCACTGTCTGGCACCATATATTTGGTGTTTTAAACGCCTCTGCGTCTCTTATACGAGACTGTGGGGAACTGATTCCACCAAGATGCCCGGCCTTTGAAAGGTGTTTTTGGTTTGCTGCTGTCTTGTGCAGCAAGACTGAACAACTACCAGACAAGAGGGGCGCCTCTTTTTGTCCTTGCTTTTATTTGTTATTATTATAAGCGCTTGCAGCCTCAATGATATGTTAACTGAAGAAGCTTTTTACAATACTATGAACTGCATAAGCTCAGCGAGGAATATTATAACAGCCTAAGCTAAGTGAAAGCCATACATTCAAATGAACTGATCGGAAACTGATTTTATTTCCTGCTGTAATCTGGACTAGACTTCTGTTTCTGTGACGGACACTTCGTCTCCCCCCCGATTTTAACCTATAGGGTACCCAAATATGAACACTGCCACCAAGCTGTGCTCCCTGCACACAGTGGCTGGGCTGTTAAACTGTGCGGAAGCGAGAGCGGGGCTCCCACGGAGCGGGTCGTTGGGGGAAGGAAATAGTTTGTGTTTGGGAACAGGACCATTTCCTCTGGTCTCTCTGAAGCCAGGAGTCAAGCTGAGCCAGGAGTGAGACTAGGCGGCAGTTTAGTCAGAGAGTAAGCTCTTGTCTCTAGTGCTCTCTGCTACTCTGAAAAGCTCAAACCAGAACCATCCTTTTTGACAACTTAAATCCTCCCCCTGCTTTAGTTTTCTGAAGCTGACTTCTCCTGCTTATCTGTCAGCTCGAAACCTTTCGTTTAAGTTTGTTGCTTCCAGGGCAGGTAGATCCTTTGTATGAGCTGGCTTCTGCCACTCCCACCTGTGGTAGGCTCTTCTGGCTTTGACCTGCATGTTTTCACCGCTCTAGTTGGCCAGAAGTGACTCAGCGAGGCGGTGCTGGACAGTTAATAATTAGCTTACAGTTCCTTGACTTGTTGTCTACAGAAAACCTCACTGATGTTGAAGATCACTGCTCTTATTCGGTGAATGAAACAGACTTAAAATCATGAATGATTAATCATACTGCATTATGAATTAATGCTATAAAACATTTTAGCATAATGTTGTGACAGTGGTTTCAAACTATAACAAAATTGCACTTTAAATTCCTTTTCTAGTCTTTGATGTTTGGAGTTGATGCGTAGTTGTTTAGGTTGATAAAGATCTATTCAGTCTTAATTAATAAGAAATGACTGTATTGTCCCTTAGGGAAACATGTAGCCTGCCCGATACTGGACTCTAGAGACAGATTTTATAGGGGAAAGATTCACTGATTACCATTCTGGCTGCGGCTATAGTGAATGTTTTTTAGCTTGTATAGAAATGTGGACTGTGCTTGGATTATGCACTGATATGACTAAGGGCGAAGGTACTCTGAAGGCTGCTTTCCGAAACAAAGAACTTTTATTTATGATTTTTTACATTATAATACTTCAGTAACCAATTCTAGTGTGTGCTACAGTCTGCTCAGCTGCGATGCTCTGCTGCATGTGCTGCCGACTGAGCAGAGAGGAGTGTAGACCATTTCTTAATGAACCCAGGCATTGTTTTCCACATTATATGTTCTGTTAAAGAGTTTGCTGAACACATATGCATGAATACCGATATATTGGTGCCCATATTTGTTCAAATTAGCACCCACCTCTCACCACGTGCGAGTAAAAATCTAATTTGTCGACTAAAATAAATGAGGTCGGGCACCAGAGGCGGATGATCCCATCACTACAAAACATACTCTAAGTTGTTGCCGTCTGCGTGTCGCTGGCGCGTGTATCGCAATCCTTTGAATGACCCTCGCTGACCACCATTGCTGCGCTCGTGCTTCTGTTATTTAGCTCGTGCAGGACTTTAGTGCATCAACAATCTGCTTTACACTTTCACTGGTCGCACCGCGGCGTCTGAAAATGCTGCGTTGAAATCCTACAGAACTTACAGAACAAAAACAATTAACACACCCCCTGTTTGATTACAAAGTATGAACACAGAGAAATTAAAGCTCCTGTGAGCAGTTTTTCTGCTGTCTATGAAACAGGCTGAAATTAATTTTGATTACTGATATGAGCTACAAAAGCAAACCAGATCATCAGCGACAAGATTGATTATTTCTGTATAGGTATTTTTAATGCCTCAAACCGCTGGCGGGGGGGTAAATGAAATGACCATGTACAGGTCAAAATCAGCAAACATATAAGAGGTGCAGCTTCGGCCACAGGGGGCGCCAAAATCAATGCAAACTGCAAGTTCCTCACAGCAGCTTGAAGAAAACTTGAATAAATGCATGTGTACAAAGGGACAGTTATTGTAAAGGGCAAAACAAATAAATTAAAATGAATGCTGTCAGGCAGCAGAGATGTGCTGGCCCACATAGCATACTCTACAGACTTAGGAAACATATTTGCAGGTCAAAGAGCTCCGTAAAAACAATCCTTAAAATGTGTCTGAAAATAGAAAGAATAAAAAGCTTAACGTCCACTGCTTATATCGAAATCGCATCACATTAGTCAAACAACTGCGAGATGTCTTTTTGAATTTTTTCAGGCTCGACATCGAGCTAAGAGCAAAGGTGTCTCCCTACTTATAAGACATGTTACAGAGAGTACAATGTTACAGAGTGTGGGAGAAAAGAGAGCTTAAATCGGTTGAACAGCCCGGAAATTGAACTAGGTTAAGTTTGGAGGTCTTGGTTTCATCAGTTACCAAAATAGTTCCAGATGAATTTATTATTGATCATCTGAACAGCATTTTGAGGCCACATCTTGCAGTTGTGCTGTATTGAATAACAGCATATTGTCAGTGTCTGATATTTTGTCTCCCCATTTAGAGTATGTAGCGAGGAAAAATAGCCCTCGATCCGCTAAATCAACAACCTTCTGTGACCCCTGTGTGTCAAACGGCTGTGGCCTGTTACATAATGATGATAAGGTCTGTATGCATTTCACCATGTAGACGTTTCAGCGCCTCCTATTTAAAGGATCCTGAATGTAATGCCGTGGGATGTCCTGAGCCGATCCTAAAGACTGACACGGGGCCAATACATTATTTTTTATGGCGCTGGTAGCTGCTGTATGCAGCTTTATCTATTAATAATCCTTAGTTGATTGTACTTGAGTTAAAACACCCTATTGTGCTCCATTGAAACACTGGAGCTGTCTCTTAACTGTGTGAATGATTGACACACAAAACATGCAAACACACAGCAGCCAGCGGTTTAAATTAACAAGCTGCAGAGTCACTCTGAGTTAATACTGTCATATTTTTAAGCTCAGATGCCAAACGTTCTCTGGTTTCAGGTTCTCAAATGTAAAGATGTATTGCTCTTTGTCTTGTGTAAGAGCAACTAAATAGAAAAGGGTTTTAGGATTAGGGGTGGGACAAGACATCGCAGTATATCATCGTCCTGACTCTCGCTGGCACCAAATATTTGACATTTTGACTCACCGCGTCACTACTTAATGACTCTTATGACATCAGTGAGGCTAACGTACACAGAAATTAATTGGCTGGAGAAGACGTTGATGGCAGGATAAAATAAGAAGACGACAGCGAGATCGTATCGCACAGCGGTGAAAAGAAGTTGAGAGATGCGCCTGCCTAATTTGTTTTTACAGTTCTATAGTTCTGTAAATTAAATTCACAGACTGGAAACAGTTTCATCTCAGGTTGTATCAAATTCTGTGAATAAACACATTAATCCTGCACTTTATCTTTTTAGGAGCATTTTGTGTTCTTCAGTTAATCAGATATCGTGATGTATCGTTATGATTGTCGTCTTGCAATATATAAATGATCACAGAATCACTGTATCGTGATACTATTGTTATCATGGGCCACTTATCGCAAGTTACCGTGCGATTCCCGACCCCAGTTAGGATGTTAGTTGAACATCAAAATAAAAAAAATAGTCTGTTGATTTATTCATATTTGTAAAAATTACTGGCAGTCTTAAACTTTTCAGGGTGGTATCTGAATATTTGGAAACCAGAAGGAATCATTTGACTCAAAATACACTTCGTATTCAATTCAACATTCAAACTATCATTTTAGAATACATCGGCCTATCTTATATATTTTAGAGTATCATATTTAACTGCTTGTATTCTAAAATTCACGTTACAAATATGCAAACACACAATACAAAAACAAACGTTAACGAAAGATGAGCAAAAGAAATCTTTCATCTCAATAAGGCAACATTTCAATTTATTTCATTTTTGAACATGGTCGTAAAACGTCAAACAGTTTGGAATAACCTGAAGTGATATTAGTTAAACCACCTTTGACTCTAACACGTTTATCCTATGACACATGTCCCTATTTTTCATTTTTCTCTACTTTTATTTTACATTTGTTTGCAAAAAAACTAGATTGACTCATTTCCTTCACTAATTTTAAGTGTGCACTGAAGTGTGAAAGAATATGCTTTATTTTAGGCGTAGGAACTTGACTGACGCATCTATAGTCAAGCAAATGTTTGTAGTTACAACACCAGGAAGATTGTCGTCACTGGTTATCAAGCGGATACTGTGAGTCCTAGAAGAGAGTAAACCTTGAGCGTGCCCACACAGCTTTAATGTCTGCTTCAGGCATCACACACACCGACCTGAACTTTGGAAGTGACTGTTAGTCGCTGTTTGCTCAGGTTCAGTGACGCAAGAGCAGCCGCTCCTCTCCATGACCAGGTCAGCTGTAATCAGACATGTCAGCACCCGACTGTCGGGCAGCTATTCAACTTTTTTATTATTTAAAAAAATCAATTGAGTTAGTGTTGAGAGTTTTAGAAAATAAGGGGAAATGCCTTGAAGTTGCTTATATCCTCTGACCAACAGTCCTACATTGAAAGATCATAAAGGAGAATTCTGGTACTTTCTAGCCTGGGCCCCATTTCTAAATATGTTGAGGTCTAGAGGACTAATAGGTGAAAAGGTTTTGGAGATGCTCCAGAAACTTCCCTCAACATGCGGCTGCAAACCCGGCTGCAATGGATGCAAATAAATCCTGCACGCAAATGCACTCAGTCAAACAACGTTTACTATTACGGTGCTTTTTATTTGCCGCTGGCACGCTAACATTTGAAATATGTGACAAAATTATGGAAAGGATCTCTTCAGAGACAGATCTTTCTTGTAAAGGAATATTATCCTGTTTTTGTCACACTTCTTTCTTCAAAGCCACCAGACTCCACTGACAAAAACAGTAATTTAACCCTGCAGAACACAGGAGTTTCCTGTCTATGTCTGCCTTGATGGGTTAGTTTGTGTTATTGTGTGACTTTGGTGTTAGTCCAGATCCAACACAATGTTTGTGTAACAGACAAACACACAAAAGAACTAACTAGTTCACAAGTAATTACATTTTTTTGAAGGAGTAAAGTCACTGGTTTTGTAAATGGGGTCTGGTGGCTTTCATAAGAGCGATGTAACGGCTGTTTCTGGGTTCAAAAAAGCATCTTACTCCAAAAGAAAAAGGGTTATCTCTGCAGGGATCCATTTTGTAACATAGTCAAGCCTGTGAGCTACAAACATTATGAAGGTGAAGGTATAAGTGAAGGTGCTTCAATCTACCAAATTATCTACCAAAGGACTGTGTTGCAGTCACCACAGCCTGTTTCACGATTACAGACTGAAGCTATCTCCTGGAGCAATTAAAAACTTTTTTTACCTATTTATCATTTAAATATTTAGATCCTGAAAAATGTAAAAAATAAATAAAAATAGGACCCAGGATTAAAAAAATAAGGGAATGACCCTTTACATTTATAGCCTTATAAAACAAATAAAGCTTGAATCAGTCAGTCATCATTTTTGCCTCAAAAGTAACAGTTAAAATAATTATCAACAACGCTACTTTTCCGTTGAATAGATGTAATGGATTCTAGAGGACTATCTGTTTTATTATTTCCATTGATGATGAAGTCTTGTCCTCTGTCACATCACACTGAACTCTTTCTCCCCTCCCCCTCCAGGTGGGCGACATGGTGAAGGTGACCAAAATAAACGTGAACGGCCAATGGGAGGGTGAATGTAAAGGCAAGCGCGGCCACTTTCCCTTCACGCACGTCAAACTGCTGGACCAGCACAACGCCGAGGACGAGCTCAGCTGAGAGCGGACAGCCGGGCCATAAACCTGGACACTAGTATTAGACCCTTCCTCTCTTCCTTTCCCCCCTCTCCCTCCTTTACATCCTGTTCCAACACACTCACCTGCTCCCCTCTCCCTCACATCTGCTCCAGCTTTTACCTGCACCAAGTACAGTTTCATAGAATCACTGAGAACTCAACAAACAGGCCTTTCGTTGGACTCTTGAATCACACACACCCTCCATTTCTACCCCCTCTGAATAATCACACCTGCCCTTATCCTCCACCTGTGCTGACTGACATAACCCCGGATGATATACTCTACAATGGAGCTGTAAACTGAATTGCTCCAAGGATGTTGCAACACCCTTTAGATCCTCCTCCTCGTCCTCACGTCCCCGCTGTGGACACGTTATCAACACTCACTCCTAAGGAGACTCCTCGCCGCAGACTTCAACACTTCCTCTTCCTGTGTTGGAGCCAGTAGATAACCGCTCAGCAGCGCCGTGTCATTTGTCATCCACGCCCTCATCCGTCAGCATTCTCACAGGATCTGAGAAACACTCGTGCTGCATTCATGTCAAATGGGAAAACAATAGCAAGGTGAAGATTTCCACCACAGTTTTTATGTGTTTTGACTTGTATTCAAAGCTTAGATGTGTCATTAAGACCTGAGACCGGACCCAAAGATGGCGCTTACTTAGTCCAATGCTTTTCTCTGCTCAAGGAGAGTTTTACAAGAACAAAACCTCCATAGATCAATATTTATTGTGAGAGTCATAAGCATCCTTTGCTGCTGTTCATATGTCCTGGCAACAGTTTTACAGACACCTCCCTAAAGTAGTGGCCTGGGAGTAAATGCTTTTAAGGCTACTGGGTGCTTTCTAGCTGCAGTACCGGGCGTGGCCACTGGGTAGAAGTTGAAACAAGGCTCAGAGGTGATGGCATGTCTAAGTCTTAATAATACATCTATGGTTAAATGCTATAAAGGTGCCATTCTTGAATATGTTTAGAAACTTTTTCTTGAAGGAGTAGTTTACCAATTTTCCGACATATGCTTCCTCGCTTTCTTGCCAGAAGTTAAATAGGAATGTCTCTCTGTTTGGTAAATATTATGATGTAAGGTGCTAAATACCGGCAGCAGCAATTCAGCATATTAACAGCTCCCTTCCTTTCCCAATAGAAGTCAATTTGCTATCACAAGAAAACTCAATTGGAAGGTGTTGTGGGCCTGACTATTAATTGGCTAGGACCAGTTGTGAGACAACCAATGGGTACAATGGGAAGTAAAATAGTCCAGTGCATTATTCCTCTTGACCGTGGTGTGTTCAAACCTGATTCAAAAAGTTGTAAAAATGTATTTTAACGTATTTAGTGGTGCGTTTAACACCTTGTATGTTGTGTTAAGCAGGCATGCTGCCTTTTTAATCACCAGGGTTAATATACATGCTGCTACAGATTGAGCAAAACCTCTGACACATCCACCAGATGAGAGTAAAAGCTCCTCAAAGCCTTTTGCACGCTGTTTTTGGGAAGCATGTTGTTCGGAAATTGACGCAAAAACTGTGCAAGCTGTTTTCAGATTGAACGCGTCTGTAGTTACATTTGGACAGAGCCGGGCTAGCTGTTTACTCCTCCTTCAAGGCTTTATGCTAACCTAAGCTAGCACCAGCCGCCTTCATCTTTACCGTACAAGAATGAGACGACTATTGGCTTGGCAAGAAAGAAAATGGGAGCATTTCACAACAATCTAATAAACAATCTGCACATTTTTGGTTTTACACTAAATGCATGTAGTATATTACACCTCCAGTGTCAGCTACAAAGGCAGTTATTTGCTCAAACCTGCCATGTCAGCATTATTATATTGTTTTCTTCAGTTTTGCAAACTGGTACCTTCTTGGTGGTGAGGTTTGAAGACATGGACGTCCTGGCTAATATTTAATGCTGAATAGTTGCCGAGAGGGACTTTAAGGAGTTTAAAACATCTGACTTTTACAAATACAAAACTGGACCTAACATTCTTCTGTTTACTGTCTGCCAAAGCCGAGTTTAAAGGTATTTTCAAAGCTTAAAATATCCGCCATTGGACATGAATGCAGCATTATTTTAGGGTAAACCACGACTAAGAAAAGAAACCGTGAGGCTCAAATACAGCTGCATCTTTTTAACGCTGGGAAGACTCAACAGAAGAACATTGTCTCTTTGAAATGAATGAAGTCAACAGGAGGTGTACAGTTCTCCAGAAGGAGCAGACCAAGGACCAGTCCACTACCACCCCCTCCTTCTCCTCCTCCAACACCAAATATCAAACAGAGATCCCAAACCTGAGTCGAGACCAGCAGCTCGGAGCGACTTCATGTAGTTTTAGATGTAGAGGAGCCGGCCTAAGAAGTAAACCTGAGAAACTTCAAGACTATTATTGAGGTGGAGAAAATTGCAACACTACATTCAACCTCTCACACCTCCCACTCTGGCTCACCCCAGCCCCATCCACCCATCTACTACGACCAAGTACCACCAAGTAGTCTTTTGTAAGAAAAAAAGAACATATTGTTATGAAATGATGTACTATGTGATTATCATTACATGCTAAAATATTGTTTTTGTTATCTTTGTAGTTTTTCTTCATAGCTGTTTTTCTTTTCCTGGGAGGATTTTGATTTTTACCGCCGCATGTTGGGAGGAAGCGATGGGTCTCTGGTGCAAAACGCTGACTCCAGGGGGGCCTCATCTGTTTGCCCCTGGCCCTCACTAGGCCTCGTGTGGTCGGTCTGCGTCTGAATGAAGTTGAAGGGAGTGAATGTAGGCTGTCCACCATGTTAGTTAGCAACGTCTTCTCATATTAGCGCTCTGCTTTCAACTCACTGAATATTCCTTAGCATAAAAAAACAGACCGTTGTGTGTTCACATCTTGTCAAATGTGTCCAAGAAAAGAAAGTGGTATTATTTTGCGACCTGCCCTTTTTGTTTTTAACCTTTTAATAATCGTGTTGCCTTGCACCATTTTTAAAAAGAAATGATTTCCTTCTTTTCCTCACGTAACCCTGTGCCATCCTTTTATTTAAAGCCAACTGCTTACTCTCGTATTTCTACCTTCTGCCATGTTTGTCTCACCAATCGATCAGACATTTAGAAGAGCGACTTGTGTCGTAGTCCAGATTGCCTTTTCCCCCCTCAAGAGGTGGTTTTCTGTTGAGTTTGAATCAATCCTTTTGTTGACATCGGACAATCATCCCCCTCTTGTAACATAAAGCAGACTGGTTTAGATTGAAGTAAGCTTCGTCTGTAGTTAAAGTCCTTTTGAAGAAGCTGTGGGAACTCCTCTCAAATGTCATGCTACAGTATTTCTGGCAGGCGCACCATGTGACCTTTAGGTGGCACTATAGCAGCATTTAGAGAAAAGCATTGTCTGCAAGTGCTTATGAGATTTAAGGAGATGAAATTATTAACAGAATGCACTTACTGCTTTTTACATTGAGTTTGCATTAACGTATGCTCTCCTTTTAAGGGTTTTTAATTCTCCATGATTGCTCCCACTCCACCCCGTATAACTTTGCCTGACCCTCCCCCAAAACTCACTGTTTAAAAATAATTGGCCAACTTCTTGGAAAGTAACATTTTTCTTTACCACCAGCTTTTCTACAAAGACCATCCGTGTGGTTATGATGAAATCAAGCTCTCTTAGTCACTCACACTCATGCACAAGGCAGGTGCTTAGCTCCATAAATCATCATGTTATAAATTGTGTTGCCAATGAAACCACCAAGAAGTATTTTTTTAAGTAGCCCTGCATGAAGTCATTCATTTCCTTTCATACGAAGGAAGGGGTGGCAAACAATGCCAGTGGGAATTGTGTTAATATCAAAATGTGCCATTTTATTATAACACTATATTCTTTCAAGACGATTGACAAATTACCTTTTTATTTTCTGTAGCATGTAATGTGTTAATATACTAGTAAATAAAGTCAAACCCATGACAAATGATGTGCTGACTTTCTGTGTGATTGTAAAAACTTTGAGCTTCTTTTCTCAGAAGTTAAGAAATCTAATGTTTTTTAATGCTCGCTGTTTTTATTGTTAATTTAATGGCCAAAAATGTTTTTTCATTCATGCTACACATGGCAGGTGGCAGGCTCCAGGAGGTACAGCCATTAATACTACCACGAGGTATTTTTAGTAACACTATGTGTACTTGGGTAACTGTAGCGTTAGTGTACAGTGGGATTTTCTCCAGACACGTTTTGACAGTATGTACCTAAAGCCGACTAAAGCTAACACCTGATATGTTGCTCATTTAATGCAGCTAGCAAGAAAACTGAAATGTGATCTGGTGGTCTGTTGCTGTAAGCAGCAGATAGATATTTCTTCATTTTAACAGCATCATTTAAAATAAAAAAAGTATATATATCCTTATTTTTAACCCTAATTAAATTACTATGGGCAACCAGTTGTTTTTAACTATTTATTTCTAATAAGCTTTTACTTACTGTTTTGCTATTATAAGACACAGTTTGGAAGAGAAAGTTGGGAAATAGTAAACTTCTATGATCAATTTAACAGCACTGAAATAAGTAAATATAGAGCAGTCGATTGATTTATATTCTTGAAATTGTCAGATAAATAAGTGATTGACTGACCTTTTAAATAAATGTACTTTGGGGTGGCCGGTGGTAATTTGTTGTCCCAATTATGTGCTATTCTAACGTAAGGCTGGGAAACATGACGATATATCGTTAGAACAACATGACGATGTCTATCATATGTGTTCTTCTATATCGTCTCTATCGTCATGTCACAGAACCAGCAGCTGAACTGCTTTACGGCAACCTTTACGTCATTTTGACAAAGCTTTACGTTCTAATCCTTGCACGTGGGAGTGAACCCGGAGCGAGCCATAGAGGGAGGCGCTGTTTATTAACACGGACATTAACGTAAGAAAAGGACTCAGGATCAGCCTAAGTGAAAGTGGAAACGCAGTACTTTTTATTTGTCAAGTATTTAATTCACGCAGGATTACACAAATAGGCTTTAACCATGTGGTTAATTCAGATAGACTAATTGGTAAATTACCAGAAAAAAAACCTGTATCCTGATATATTGTAATCGAGAAATGAAAAATCCTATATCGTGATATATCGTGATATAGGATTTTTGGCCATATCGCCCAGCCCTATTCTGACACGACAATACATTCCCTTTTAAATGTTTGACTCATCACCCAAATAGAATAATATGTTAATATACAAGCAATGCAACAAACCCCTATCAGCCTACAGCTTTATAATAAAGATAAATGTGATTTAATTGGGTGAAGAAAATGTGAAAACCTCATTAGAAGTGATACAGTTCCTCATTTGTCTGCTGTTAAGTGCTTTGTAATTTTTTTTGTATTTTGTGCACCACAAATCACAATATCCCAAGTATTTACATTTTTGTTGTTTTTTTACAGACAATTATTCAGTTATCTTTTTAAAAACTAGAATAAGAATCAACTGAAAGTGTAAAATATTGACAGTGATTGTAAACTAAAGCTCATAAAGCGTGTTCAGTGTTAGACCAAGAGAGTTTGCAGAGATCCAGCTTTATATTGTAATAATCTTTATTTACAGAGGGGACGTATCAGAGCTGGTGATTCTTGTGCGTATGTGCAGTACGCGGATGAGGCTGGTGGTCGCCATCTTTACTCCATCCCAGCACACAGCGCTGCCGGTGGGGCGAACACCACTCATCGACCCAGTTGATTTCTAGGAACCGCCGACAGACCTGACACACAGCCGCACCGTGTTTTTCTCCCGAAGAATCGTCACTTTTAACAGTCTGCTAATTCACCTGCATCCCGTTACAAGATGGGAGAGCGAGAGGACCTAGTTTATCAGGCAAAACTTGCCGAACAGGCAGAGCGATATGACGGTAAGACACTTGCAGGGTTGGCTCGGTGTGGGACATGTTCGCCGCAGGGATTTTTTTCTGCTAGCTAACAGCTAACGTTAACGGAGCAACTTGCTAGCTCTGTGCTAGCCACGGCTAACAAGAGATCTAACGCGGCTATGGTTGCCCTCGTTCAGTTTACTGTTCATTGACATGGCAGATGGCTCATTGTTGGAAGAGCATAATGCGCCATTAAAACAAAAACCAATGCGAGGAAGTGTCTTTTCTTTTAGTAAAATTGTACGGATGTGATTGACAGTGGCTAACGCTAGCGAAAGATGCTAACGTTACAACAAAATGGCGGATTACTGGAGCGTGAGCTGTCAGGAGTTGCCTCCCCTGCACCATGCTAGCCATTTAGCTTAACGCTTGAGCTACTGGTTTAGTTAGAAAAAACAATGTCATCTTACTGATTTGTAACTTAAGTAACATGCTAAGTTGTTTGCAAGATTCTGTTACCGATGCTAACATTGATTGAATTGCAAGGTTAGCTAGTTAATTTAAGCTAGCAGTAAGTGGGAGTGGGAGGGCAGCTGTTCACTTGGTGGGGTGTTCCCCCTGCAAGCAGGCTGTACGGATCGATTTGCGAAAATGACTCCTCTTCCTTTCTCCGGTACAGTCCTGACAGACTGTCATACCATTACAGGCCCTGTAACATGGCAGGCTGTTTTTAGACGGCTGCCTTTGCCACCGGTCACACGTTGCCCAGTAACGTTAAGTGAATGTGCCATGACTCATTCACGGGATTTGGACTGGGTGTATTTACAGAGTGATTTGTGGTTTACTGGCTAAATGCTAACCTTGCTGTGATGTAGTTGGATTAATACTGTAATTCTACACTTGCTTATCAAATATTAACGTGTTGCTGAGCGATAAATTCACAAGTTTCATATATTAACGAGGTTAAAGTCACATATCCCCTGATTTACATCAGCAAACTGTCTCAGACTCATCGTGTGCGTTTCTTCTGCAGTTCCCGTCTCTTACCTCAGTGGTTCTCAACAAAATAATGACAAAAACGACCATGTTCAACTTGTGTATCAAAATATTTAAAATGCAAGGGTTAAAAAGCCCTTTAATGATGTAGTCCACAATATTGGGAATTACTAGTTATAATGGGAAAAACATAAAAGCTGTCAGTCTAACTGGGTTACAGTAATTTGACGTTATAGCGGGTTAAATTGTGTTGGATTATTATTAATCCCCGGTGTAATCTATGTTATCATGTACAGTAGTAGCTATCTAAAGTTATCATGCATACATGAACACATCGTAAGTTTACTTATTATTTCAAAGAATAATGATGGTGACATTTACTTTCCCCACTAAATCAAAGCTACAAAATGTTTCTTTGTAATTTCAAGAAAGGGAAGCTGTTACTAATTACTTCTGTGTTTGTGTCACAGTTTTAAACTGTCACATACATCATTTTTCCGTCTTTCTAGACATCAGCTATTTATGTTGTGGGGAAAACCTCTGTATCATTGCTGAAGTTGTTTCTTGAGGGTGTTCATGAACTTTCTTTTGACCGTACTTTCAGCAGTTTCTTAAATGCAAATGTTGAAAAAGCAACTTTAACTTTATCAAACAGACTTTTGTCACTAGATTGCTCAGTCCAATTAGCCTAGAGGGACTAGAAATACAATGCAATCACTTTGTTCCAAAAATTATAAAGTTTGATCCCTGCAAAAAAAAACATGCAGATATTTGGCAAGAAACACGAGCAAGTCACTTTGTGAGAACTCAAGTGGAATTTAATTCAGAGGTGTTATTGTAACAAACGTTTAAGAAACAAGTTGTGAACAAGATATGATTTTAAAATGCATATTGTATGACAGAAGTCTTATAAACTACATGAGCATCTACATTAAGGTTTTTCTTTTACAAAACAGGCTTACAGGATTTTATGCCTCTACAATGTTGAGCTTAGATCTGTACTTTGTTTTAAGTGAGGCAACATAAGAAAGGCCGATGTAGCTGAGATAGGATGTGGTGAAGGAAAGCAGAGCCACAGCGCTCTGCCCAGTGAGTTGATGCTCCGTCTCCACTCTGAGCTGTAAACCTCAGCCTCAGGGTGGAGTCGGATCGTATCTCTGTGAACTGGTCCACTTCAGTAGAGCTGAAATCAGCAGGTGCTGCTGCGTGTAAACCTCCCACATAGTCATACTGAGCTCTGTTGTTGTCAGTGTTTTTGAAAGGATCCTCTCAGGGACGAGATGGGCCGCTTAAGATATGAAATCACTGTGGAGGCTACAGGGCTCGCTTTCACAAAGACAGACTTTGACTGGAGCTCAGATCAGACTTTCCCAAAGTCTGCCGACAATTTCCCAAATGAAATTTCCCACTGCAGATACCGAATGAAAAAGCCGCCTTGTCTAAGATAACAATGCTTAAATGTAACTTCAGCAAGACAAACAAGACTGTTAGAATTTCAGGGGTTAGGACAGTCAGCATCATCAGCATGTTCAGGGTCTGGCATTTTATCTCATCACTCGACTGTTGGACCTTGCAGCCATTTCAAACTTCATATCGTTTTGCTTTAATCAACAATTAAAGAGTCAGAATCAAAGTTTGTTAAGATAACGTTAACATTATTTGTTCATGTCGGTAGTAAGCATTTAAGCATTTATAGAATTTATAAAAACTAAGCTAACGACTAATTTGAACCTCTTTGCAAAGTGATAGTTACAGTTGAATATTTGTTGTCTGCATTAAAATACGATCAAATAAACAAAAATGTGTGTGAACTTCAGGGCTCAGGCTGCAGTTGTTAGACCTTTCAGCAAGGCTTTTTCTAACCACAAGTTGCACATGTACTACAGTTTCTGTATGACTACCTTAGATCCAACTGATAGACATCTTAATTCATCTGTTGTAAAAAGCTTGTCAAAACCAATATTGACGACAGGAGTCAGCTGTTTGTGTCTTGTAAAAAATCAACGTGGACCTTAACCCTAGCTACTATCTTTCCTAAACCAACCAATGAGAGTTTGTGCCTCAAACCTAACCAGAATGCAACAGTTTCCATGAGGTTAACTTCATGCTTGGTTAGGACCAAGATCACTCTTGATGCACGTGTTGCTGATTTTGCTACCAGAGGCAGTTTTGATCTCTGTGGTTAATGATGCAACAGATGGGCCAATTTTTACGCGCCTAGGTGCTTCCACGTCCAAAAATAGCACTAGGAGTTGACAGACGCAGATTTGATAGGGCAGAAATTTCACAACCCGACTTGTTTAAAAGGTGCTACAAGCTCTGTGTTTATGGTAGTTTCATGGCTATGTGCCGGGTTTTATGCACCTGTTAGCAATGGATGCGGCTGGATCGTGCAACTCAATATTTACAAGGGTTGTCCCCTGACTTTTGCTTATGTAGTGTATGTGTTCAGCACTTTTTTATGCCTTAACGGTACGACACAACATGTACTTAAAAATCTGCAGAAGCATTTCTTTTGGACTACGGAATTACATCTGGATCTGGTAAGTAGACTTTCAGAAATCTCTCTTGTGAGCTGAGAAAAGCAAAGCGTCTTGGGCAAAACTATACAGCCCAACTAGGTTACAGTCATTTAATTGTATAGTGTTTTTAATGAGTAAGACTAATAATTTAAGATTGAATCATCATTTGGTAGTAAGCTGAAGTTGTCAAACATGTACTGTAAGCTGCTTTAAATAGAATAGTCTATTAGATTATTGGAATGTGATACAGTTTACTTATTGAAGCATGTCAGATGATGGCATTTATTTCCCCCCCTGAAACAGGGCTATAATAGGTTTCTTTGTAATTCAAAAAATCTGGAATCATAGACCACTGGGGCTGTGTCGCATCCTCCTTTTGATTATATTCTTACTTTCCAGACATCACCTATTCCCAATGCTGTTATGAACACTTCAGTACCGATGCTGAAGTTGTGTTCTGATTTTGTGGATGGCCTGAGGATGGGTTTCCGGCTCACATACGGACGGTTTGCTGTGAAAATGCTGATAGTACCAGTATGCACCAACAACACTAATGGCTGGGAACCTGAGCTGGAGATTCTCATCACGCCATTGGTTTGCCTTTCAGTTGGCACAGAAGATGACGGACATGAAGCGAGCAGGCCGCACATCTGCACCACTTCAGCACTATGATTTTTAAATGGATGCACATGTAAATATCCCATGTTAGTAAATAAAGAGTTGAAATGCTTCTTCTGTTTCTTTCATTGCCTTTTTTTTAAGAGGATTCATCTTAAAATATTTGTAAGGGGAAAAGAGAAGTGTCTAGACATTTTGAGCATTTTCTCAACCATTTTTCACAGTTGAATTAAAGTTGTATCTGACCTCTTTTTGGAGAACAACTTGCAGAAATAGATCTTTTCTACCAGACTTGGCAGGAGGGCGCTGGATATTTCCCTCTCTGAAATAAGCCTTGGCCCCCTCACTTCGGCTGGTGCTGAAGGGATAGGGTCTGGTTAGATGGTGGAGGTGGGGTTTCCCCCTCGCTCACGATTTCAGGGGGCCTGTGCAGACAGCTGGCTGTGTTGGGATGGTCTTCCCCTGCGCATGAGGCAATGGGAACTGGAGGAATAATTGATGGTCTTGAGCCAATTGCTTCATGCGTCAGGGGGGAACCATTGCCAACAGCACGCCCTGATCGGTCCCTATTCCTGGGGTGGTCGGGTGGGGTCGAGTTGTTGGTTAGGGGCGGTAAATCATATATCCATATAATTTACCAAGCCATGCTATATGGCTGTAAAAATCTAAGCTACTTCAGTCATCAGTTAACCTACACTAACTGAGTTGTCTTTCATGATGGTCCTATTGTGTGTGTTTAATAAAATGGTGCCAGTGGATACGTGGAGTGCTGCTGAGAAGCCACGTTAACATGCGCTCCCCCTGATACCAGAACATTTTATCCATGAAGGAACTTTTAAACTAAAACAATTAATTTAATGTCAGAACTGTAATGCACATTGTCAAATGGGTTTATACTGCATACTGGTGCCTCCCTGAATGCACCTGAATGTCCCACATTAAGCCAGAAAACATGATGAGGAGTCAACTTGTTCTTCGACGTACTCTGAAAGAAACACGGTTGATTATGTCGTACTAAAGGGTTTGTCTCATGTGTCTCCTGAACAGAGATGGTGGTGTCGATGAAGAACGTGGCCGGCATGGACGTGGAGCTCACAGTGGAGGAGAGGAACCTACTATCAGTGGCCTACAAGAATGTGATCGGAGCTCGGAGAGCCTCCTGGAGGATAATCAGCAGTATCGAACAGAGGGAAGAGAGCAAGGGTGAAGGAGAGAAACTGAAGATGATCCGGGAATACAGGCAAACGGTAAAGCACTCACTCGAGGCTCACGGTGTCTCGTAGCACTCGTTTAAAGACAGTGCGTGTCAGGAGCATTTGCATAAATTCATCATGCCTCATTGTCCCAGTATGAAACCCGTTTCAAAGCATTTGCTGTGCTAATCTGCGAACACTAGCTCGTATTAATAATACACACTATGAGCAGCTACTGCACAGACTGCATCTGAGTCATAGTTGGCAGTTCCCCTTCTCTCTCTTGCTTTTATGAAGGGAAATAAGAGCTGCTTATTTATCTGGGAGAGGCCAGAGTGTGTCAGAGAGATGGGAGGGGCAGTTGGACTGCAGTCAATGATCTAATGGGATTCAGAGATTGGTAATCCTGCTGTTGCATCGTCATTTCGTCCTTCCCTAAATCCCCTAGGGGACATATTTCTTCTGTCACTATCCCGGCACCTAGTGAGCGTTCAATTGAATCAAAATTCAATCAGCAAATTAAATATTGAAGCTGCCAGCAGACCCAGAAAACATTTGTATTTGGGGCTTTTAAAAAGAGGACACTGACAGCTGCACAGTGAAGCAGGGAGACTCTCTGCTCCTGGCTCGTGGGCTGTTTGCTCCCTTCAGTCCTCTGCTCGTAGCTGCTCCTGCCTGCTGTGCTGAAAATCCCTCCACGCTCAAGTCAGATTTGAGAAATACAAAGCTTCATTGCATTTTAGCATACAGCATTGCTGCCATATGTTATTGTTTGGGAATGGTACACCTGTAAGACCTCCCTGTTCCTTTTGAAAGCGCAGTGTAAACTTGATCTTGCAGCAGTTTATTTTTGGTACATTTTTGGTCGAGCGGGCTTCAGACTAACTGTGTGGTTTTAGGAGCAAAATTTGGAGGCGGG
The DNA here is from genome assembly GCF_022749685.1 of Semicossyphus pulcher. Taxonomy (NCBI): domain Eukaryota; kingdom Metazoa; phylum Chordata; class Actinopteri; order Labriformes; family Labridae; genus Semicossyphus; species Semicossyphus pulcher. The sequence continues at coordinate 4,240,985 of NW_027211700.1, forward strand.
GCTCCTCATAAAAATAAACAAATATATATTAAGCTTGTCTGAATTTTTAAATTGAGTAAAGCTGAAAATGTAGGTACTTCTTTTCTTTTCTTTATGGCTGTATTAATTGTTTCCATGGACAAAATATATAAACCAAGCTTCAGACACTTCTGAAATTCATAACTTTGTGTTTGTTTAGATGAATAAAATATGGGGGGAACAATAATGTAATATTGTTTCTTCAATAGGTTCAGAGAAAATAATACTAGTATAGTAAGAAAAGGATAATTTACTTCCTGAGATATTTGACATTGGCACATTGTCGAACTTTCTGCGTAGGCGTGTGGACTGAATGATAAAACTAGATGTAAGTTTTTCTGGCCTGAAAATACTTAATATTAACTTTAGAAACAGAATGACACGCAAAGACAGAATAAGATTTTCAACTGTAGAGCTTCATTTTATTAATTTGATGTATTTTATTAGATTTATTTACAGAACAAAGATCTTGCTGTTTGATTTCTGATATCATGCTCTGAAAAATCTGCAAAGAAATCTGAAAATTTTACTCATTAAAAATGTGTAGGAATCCTTTGCACAGTGCTGCAAACAGATATAATCCAACGCTTGTTAAAGCGTATGCATTTTTGGCTGCATGTTTTCTGTGCTGACCCTCGCAGATGATGACATTACCTTCATATGGACCCCTGCACTCAGAAGGGAGAAGGAATAAATTGGGCTTCAAAATGACGAGAAGGTTTTGCCGATTGAATAATTCTTTATTTTGTTTGCAGGTTGAGAACGAGCTGAAGTCGATCTGTGGAGACATTCTGGATGCACTTGAACGGCACCTACTCCCCTCTGCTGTAATGGGAGAGTCGAAAGTCTTCTACAACAAAATGTAAGAGCATCAAAATTGATCACGTGTGTAAGACTTCTGTCCAAAAAAATGGGAAAACTAAGTTTGTGGCCCAATTTGTCTTCCCCAATCCCAGGAAGGGTGACTACCACAGGTATCTGGCGGAGTTCGCCACCGGCAACAACAGAAAGGAGGCCGCAGAGAACAGCCTGGTGGCCTACAAAACTGCTACGGATCTAGCCCTGTCGGAGCTGCCACCCACACACCCCATCCGCCTCGGCCTCGCTCTCAACTTCTCCGTCTTCTACTACGAGATCCTCAACTCGCCTGACCGCGCTTGCAGGTTTCTATCTCTGCTCTACACTTACTTTAGTGTTTCTTTTTAGTTTCACAAACAATGTTAAAGCAGATTGTAATCTTTTGTTTACATTGCACCTTCAAAAATGTGTTACACACTGCCTTAACAAATCCTCCACATAACGTGAAGTTTGCAACATTACAGTCACTGTCCTGAGAGGTGAGGCTGAAATTTTAAACCCTCTGTTTATTATAAATGTGTTTAACGCCTCCCCTCTTTAGTTTTTGTATTAACTCTGTAAAAGCAGATGAATTTTAGTCGTCTGACATCTGGAAGTTAAGAGAGAAAAAGCTGAGCCAAAGTGGCAGCTCTGCTCCCAGCCCCCTGAGCCTCGCGTAAGAGTAACCTCATTTATTTTTATTTTAATCAACAGTGTATTCTGTTTAAGAAACAAGGAGACATCTGCAGATAATTCTGCTCTGCTAGAAACCTAGAGAGGGACAAACATCGAGGGCATCCAAACCTAAAAACTGAGCTAACGTCGTTAGCTGCAGCTCGGCCTGCAGCCCCTCCTAATGACCTCCACCCAGGAGCGCTGAGGAAACAAATATTAACCATGAAACCACTTTATTCAGCTATAATATAATATATAAGCTAAACAATAAAGAATACAGCCTTTAAAGATAATTTAAGCCCATGTTGATAAACTATATAAGCTTATCGAATGAACCCTCTGATTTCTTTATGCCTCCGTCATCATCTCTGTACTCCACAAACTGGCAGCTTTATCAAATTCTATGTCCAGATAAATATTGTGCACTATAGAAAAAACATACCATGATCATATTTTGGTCGTATTGCCCGGCTATAATTAAAAGTTAAGTTTTACTGTATAACATTAAATCATAGTGGATGTAATGAGGCTTCTTTTGACTTGAGAAAAAAAAAAACCTACGGATCAATTGGAGTTAAAGACGAACATTCAACACAAAATTGTAAATACGATACTTAATTGTCCCCATAGGAAAAATTGTCTTGGACTCTAATGCTGCATACATTTAGCTGCCTCCACAGTAGCATTGATTAAAAAAAACAGTATAAACAAACAATCAACATGTAAACATAGAAGCACAGACGAATGATGACCACCTTTTATATACTGCAATATTCCCCCCATGCATCTTAAAATAGTTGCTCCAGCTGCGACAGGTTGCATGGAAATACGGCTTTAACAGCAGCCGTTCCTGTGTAGCTTTGGCTTCATGCTAACATATAATTAAATTAAGTGATAACTACCATACTGCAGGAAAAAAAACCCTGTATGATTAGTGTGGATAGAGTTTATGGTGCTGTAAAGGCTCACTTGTCGGTCTGTAAGAATGCATCTATCTGTGTTTCCTCAGGTTGGCAAAGTGTGCTTTCGATGACGCCATCACAGAACTGGACACACTGAGTGAAGACAGCTACAAGGACTCCACACTTATCATGCAGTTGTTACGTGACAACCTGACACTATGGACTTCAGATATGCAGGGAGAGGGTAAGACGCTCGTTCATCATTCTTTTAGAGGCTGTGGTAACTCAAACTGTGATGTATGTTTAGTCTACCTGATTCTGCAAACCTGTTTTTTTCCCAGGACTATAACTAACTCACCTGCCTCCTCTGTCTTAACATTTTTACACTGGAGTTACATGTGTCTAAATATTGTGAGCAGCTTGATTCATGTTCCGCAGTCAAATGCTAGAATTTCATCTTACAGATGATTGCAGCTTTGTTATCATGGTTCTATGACATGATGTACTTGAATAGCAAAAGCAGCAATCGGCTAAATAGGACCTCAAAATAGTCGTGTTTTTCAAAGGATGGCCCTTTTAAAGCCACATTTCTAACCTGGTTGCTTGTTCAGCTTTGTGTATTTTTTCAGTCTCCTCTTTGCCCAAGATAAATTAGTTTTAGGCTTCTGAAGTTGCACATAGAGACGGTTAAATGTAAGACTCTGACATCAGCTCAAGTGCTCAGGACCTGGATCATGCTGCTCACAGTGTGCATGCCCTGATACAGTTCATCCTTTACAAAGTTCTCCATCTAACTGGTGTACATGTGGCGTTCAAGTCCACCCTCTTGAAGTCATAACCATCCTGCCTAACAAAGATCGCCGGCATTTCCACTTTGCAGCGTTACATTTTAGGCTGAACGATTTAGCCTAAGGTCGGGCCTCAGCGTTTGAATTTCAGCCAAAATGTCCGACTCTTTCTTTTCTTTACATCCTGAAAACAACCAAAGCACCTTCAGTCTGGTTGGTCAAAACTACTTGGATTACAAACAGAAACCGAAACACTTCCAGCTCTAAAATCTTGTCCTACCCACAGATTCTGTGTTCATATTTCCAGAGATAAGAAAATATCTTCTTTTAAACCAGCAGTGTGAATTAAATTGGGATTCATTTAGAGATTTAACTTCACACAGAACAAACAAAAAGTTTAACGATGGACAAATATATTAGCTCATTATGGTTCTTTTTTTAAACAGCCAGTTAGAGAAAAGTAAAGAAAAGTTTTTTAAACAAGAAAAAATGACCTGTGCAGTTCACATTTATAAGGATTTTACATGAGTGCAGTTATATTAGTTTTAACACATACGTTGTTTTTAATGTTATGGTAATAAAAGCAAACTGCTTGTTTATAAATCTGACAGTAGCCGTGTCCAAATTCAGGGGCTGCATCCTTAAAAGGACGTATTTGAAGGCTGATTGTGCCACAGCAGCACGTCGAAGGCTGTCCGACAAATGCGTCCTCCTTTTCCCAGGCCTTGAAGGATGCACCAGATGCATCCTTCAGGTCCCAACATATTGCAAGATTCATTGCGTGCAGATTAAGACGAGATGGCGGACTCTTAAGCGGCCGAGGAATACACTTTAAAATGTTTTTGGCTTCAGCTCAGTCGAATAGCTAGAGATACGAATTTAAAAATAAGTAAAGGCGCCTAGAAAGAAATGATCTTTAAAATAATAGGTTAAGTTACAAATGACAGCTAGTTAGCCCGCTAGCTACCTGTTGCTAGGCGACGAGCAGCATTTGGTGACGCAAGGGAAAGGGATGGAACGGCTGGTGATGCAAACAGGAAATCCTCCGTAGACCAGACAGTCTCATTTCAGTCAGTGGTTTGTTGAAGGGTGCAGCCCCTGAATTGAGACACGCCGAGTGTTTCTATCGGACTGATGCTCCCAAATGACTGACAGGACGATTAGTATTAATCAACGTCAAGCTACATTTTGTCAATGAAGGTTTGTGTTATTTTCATGTGTTGTGTATGAAACTTGAAAAATATAACACAAATAGTGACGGCCCGTTTACTACCATTAGATTTGAGCTCTTACCCTTTGTAGCGCCGTTCTAAAGGTCCAATACTCAGTCAAGGATTCCCTAAAATGTAGAGGGTTGAGTAAGGAGTAAGGAGGAGAGGAATTAGGATTTTGCCTTCGTGTGGACGCAGACTAAATCCGCCCGAGGGTGTTGTTTTTTGTAGCCGCAAAATTCCACTGCTACAAGCTACAACTTGTAAAGAACCAGTTAATGATGTGAGATAAAATCACAGCAGTAGTGATTTAAAACTTTCATCGCTACAAGGATAAAGAAAGGTTCAGCAGCCTGTGGTTCATTCTTTGTCTTCCTCCATGAACTCCTGCAGCTCTACTACTTCCCAGTGACTCGTCATGTCTCTTGTCTCTCTCTCGTTCCCTCTGCTGTAGAGTCCTAAAGGAAACAAACCTGACTGTTCATTTCCCATGTTAACTGTACTTTGTAAGTGTTGCTCACCCAAAGCTTTGCTGTGTGTGTGTGTGTGTGTGTGTGTGGCTGCTGCCTCCTTCTCTCAACACTGACTCACTCGGCTTAATCATTCCGTCCACTCACCTGTCACTTCCTCACTCACCTGTTCAGTCTGTAACCTTTGATCTTCCCACCACAGAGATTTAAAACTGCTGAGCTTGACTTGTGTTTGTTTAGAGAGTTTAAACTGTTTGTACACCGAGGATCACAGACTCTGATCGTGTGACTGGCATGTCTTCACACTCCGCTCACTTTAGTCGATGATTTAAACACATGCAGACCTCGGTTAGGAAATGATTTAAACATTTATTTAATGCCATTTATATTATAAAGTTTTCAGCCTTTTACATTCAGAACACACAGTTAAATGTTTGTGATGTTTCTGCATGTGTGAAGGTTTGTGGAAAAGCTGGATTTGAGCACTGGTCACTCTTAAGATTTCACGCTGCAGGTTGTTGTGGCCACTGTACTTAAATGTGTTACTGTGATTCAGTTTGATTCAACAACTTCTGTTGGGGTTCAGCATGCTCTTTTAGATTTACTGCATATTTCAATAACAGTCCTGAAAGGTGGAAGTAAAACACTACACTCCAATAATTAGGGCCCGATCAGACAGGACACGTTTTACCAGCTGGCGGCTTTTATGTCGTCGTTTTGTCTTCGATGAGAAGCTTTTTGCGCGCTGCTTTTGTGTTGCAGAGCGCCTCCAGATTTTTTATTTTTTAAAGATAATTTTTTTGGCCTTTGGCTTTATTTATAGGACAGCTGAAGAGAGACAGGAAATGTTGGGAGTAGAGAGTGGGGTATGACATGCACCAAATGATCGGCAGACCGGGAGTCGAACCTGCGATCAGTGCGACGAGGACTGTAGCCTCTGTACACGGGGCAACTGCTCTACCAACCGAGCTAAACAGGGCCCCCGCCTCGTGTTTTGAGGAAACTCTCCGAGCGCCTCGGGTTGAAAAAACATCAACTCAAAGCAGAAACGCGTCCCACGTCATGTGCGAGAGGCGGGCCTTCTGTCAGTAGACAATATAACGGTTAGGTTAATGACGGCTAATGATTCGGTGGTTGCCTTAACAACAGTAGACAAAAAAGGCGCAGTGAGCTGCTCTTTTTTTCTTTAACCGTTGGCTTCACCAAAAGCGGCAGTGCGGTGCGCCTCACGTCTGATTGGGCACTTAGTGCACTACAGTACAGTTTGGAGGTTCTTCTTATTCTACTTTATGCTGCTTTATAGATCTGCTTAACTTCATTTAAAATGTTTTCCACTAGATTATTGTGTATTTCACTATATTAATATAATAAAGTTACTAGCTTCTTATTAGATCTAGATTTTATATATAACATACAATATACTCGTAAGTGCACAAATTCTTCTACTTCAGTCATTAGACTGTAATTGAGTCGATATGTGAAAAAGTACGACAGTGCTGTTGGAGAACTGTTTTTTTTATTTTTATCAAATCAACTTTATTCAGTTCTAAACTTTATTACAGCCTCGAGGTCCAGAGAAAAGACAGAACAATACTAAAGCACAGTGAGAGGTCAGGGTTTAAAATGTAAAACATAAATCTCTCTGTCTCCAGAGCTGGGACTGTTAGCGCGCAGTTCTTCACGTGATGTTTGACAAAACAAGAGGATTTCATGAACAAATACATTTAAACACAAGGTTTATGAAAACAGCTTGGACGGTATTGACACAAATATATTACTTCTTGTCATAGTATCACTATAAGATACTCAAGTATTTTCTTCCTTTTTTCATAATTCATGCTACATAGAATTATTTATGTCAACATTTTTAACACAACATGATTAAAAAAACAGAAATTTCTCTCGTTTTAAGAACAAAATGTTTTTCAGACTTCTCCATAGACGAACATGAGACGAGGAGTAGTTGACATTAAACTCCTAAAGGTTCATAATTGTAATAATCAGCTTTATCTTATAACTCCTGCTTACAAAAGAGTTGGGACACTGTGTCAAATGTAAATTAAACCGTAAAAAATAATGCTTATTGCAATGTAAATCTCCTTTCTGAATTTGATGCTAACAAATGTTATGTTGCAAAGTAAATTTGGTTGTTAGCAGCTACAACAGGCCACTTATACACTGAGCATTAATGACATAATATCTAACTGAAACACAATTAATTGTACTACTTTTATAAGTATAATTTGTTAAATGCAAGTTTCTTGTAAAGGAGTGATTTTAATCTGTAACATCGTTACTCTAACTGCAAAAAGGCCTTTACTCATAGATATTTAAGACGAAATAAAAATCATTTTTTATTCTGGTCATCCTTTTTGATTTAAAGTCCTTTTTTCTCTCAAACTAGAAAATAAAGTCCAAAGTTTTGTTCTTCTTAAACTAAACTCCTCGAGATTTTTGATTTACCGTATAATTCAGTGTATAAGATGCACTTTTAATGCATTTTCTTTCATCTAAAAAGTGAGCTGCGTCATATAAACCGTTGCAACCAGTATACTAGTGTAAAATGCGAGGAGGTATTTAATTGTGTTACGGTATTTAACTCAGACGATGGCGCTGTAATCTAGCTAAAGATTTGTTACGGACATGCGGCGCCATGACCGCCAGTGCAGCCGCCATCCTCACAACGATCTACCTTACCGTAGGCTGAGCTCAACGACCGCACCGGTAGCTAGCAGGACTGCAAACTCGACATGATGAGAGCAGATGGTTGGCTGTAGTTTGTGTGTTTTGAATACAATGAAAAAAATAGTGTTGAAATAACTTGTATACACGTTTTTATGAATAAAAAGCTCGAGCAGACCTTTTTCCTCTGGCATACCCCAAAAACAGACTGCGTGTTATATTCCGTATTTTACGGTAACTCCCTGAGTTGACGGTGTTTCCGATGATGCGTTGAAGCTTCCTGCTTCTCATTGAGCATGAAATCAGATTAAAAAACAAACCCTCACTTTGCACTTTCTCTTCTCCAGAACAAGAACAGAACAAAGAGGCACTGCAAGACGTTGAGGACGAGGCCCAGTGAGACTATGCCACAGCAGCCAACAACCTGAGACCCTCCCCTCACCTCCTCACACTCCTCGTCTCTCCACCTTCGTCCTCCTCCATCCTCCTCTCCCTCTCCAGCTCCTCACCTTCCTCCTCCTCTCCCTCCTTTTTCCTTTTCTTCCACCTCTGCAGCTCCACGACCCAGCAGGGCCGCCGAGTTAACAAGTTTATTTTTCTCTTCTTTTTTATTTTTATATTAGCCCTTACAGCATTGAAGTAAAAACCACTTAATTGAGACAGGAAATACGATGTTAGTCAGACAAAGATAGAGGCGGAGTCCCTGGATTGTTTTTGTTTTCGTGTCCTGGTACAAGCGGTTCTGAAACGTTATCTTTGTTCTCATTATTGTATTTTTGTTTTGCTTTTTCTTCAATATTTTTATCAGTTGCTGGATGTAATGAGAATTTTTTTTCTTAATGTAATTACAGAAATTAACTTTTATTACTGATGATGTCGACTTAGTTATGGGAGCTATTTTATCTGTTTTTAGTGAAATGTCATGCGAATCATTTTAGCGTTTTACGGGCAGTTTGGGAAACTTCAGCTGCCCTTTTTTGTGAACTTAGGTTTTCAGAGGAAGTTGGCAAAATTCGCGATATCCACGTGGGGCAAAGAAGTGCTTAACTTTTACACCATAGTGATTCTGTTGTCATGTTTTTGTAGTTGTCCTTGGACTGTACTTTGTGCTGAAATACTGTAGCTGTGCACACATGCTGAACCTCGAGGTCGACCTTTCGCTAGCAGGTGGTTTAATACATTAAAAACTTGGGAGATTTCTCGCTTGTGTAAAAGACAAGTCTCAATTCGGCCCCGCTCCTCCACGCAGAGCCCTGACATCAAGAGAGCTTGCATGAGTTAACACGTCTTCTTTTTCTTCTGCTTCTCCCCTCATTCGTACTAAACGCTCCTCTGAGCTCGGAGGTTTTCTTTCTCTGCTGTCTTTTCTTTGTTTCTCTTCTTGTTTTGCTTCATTATGTGTAACTTGGAGCTGATTTGTACTACTGGATATCTGACTGAAGCCACAGACAGGGAATCTGTATTGTTTTGATTGAAACACAGCATGGAATTAACATTAAACAATCTAAATTAAACATTACTAACTGACTCAGTGTGTTTATTCTTTTATTGGACCCTTCACAACTAAAGTACTGCAGGTGGTGCTTCAGTCGTTCAAAGTCCAACCATATTTATTTTATTTGTTTATTCGGGGACGATCCACAGCTTCTTAGCTGGACCGGAGTTAGCTATAAGCTAATTAGCATCTGTCGTCCCTGGGCAGGAAACGGGGAACAACGACAAGTAATAAAAGACAATTACCAGGCAGTACATATTCACTACACAACAACATTTCACAAGATTAAAACACTAAAGCAGTTAGTGTTTATGTGTGATGGGGACATGATTGGGTTGATTTTAGCCATGATCTCATCTTTCATTTATAGTTTAAGTTGAATAAAAAATCCCAGACGGGAAATTCAGGTGTTGCAGCAAAACAAAGATAAAAATAAGCAAACAAGTAAATACAAATAAGAATAGATCACGTAACTTATATATGCATCTTGTTACAATGACCCGTCAGTGGGATATGTTCGGCAGCAAGTGAACATTTTGCCTGGAAGGATGTGAGCGACTTTGACAAGGGCCAAATTGTGACGGCTAGACGACTGGGTCAGAGCATCTGCTAACCTGCAGCTCTGGGTGCTCCCGGTCTGCAGAGGTCAGGACCGACCAAAGAGGTCCAAGGAGAACTAGTGAACTGGTGACAGGCTCATGGGCGGCCAAGGCTAAATGATGCACGTAGTGAGCGAAGGCTGGCCTGTGTGGTCTGATCTAACAGAAGAGCTGCTGAAGCTTAAACAGCTGAAAAAGTTAACGCTGGTTCTGATAGAAAGGTGTCAGAACACACGGAGCATCACAGTTTGTTGTGTATGAGGCTGCTTAGCCGCAGACCGGTCAGGGTGCCCATACTGACCCCTGTCTAGAGCCGAAAGCGCCTACGATGAGCATGAGCATGAGAACTGGACCACGGAGCGCTGGAAGAAGGCGGCCTGGTCTGATGAATAACGTTTTCTTTTCCATCATGTGGATGGCCAGGTGCGTGTGCGTCGGTAACCTGGAGAAGACATGGCACCAGGATGCACTATGGGAAGAATACGAGCCTGCGGAGGCAGTGTGATGCTTTGGGCAATGTTCTGCTGGGAAACCTTGGGTCCTGCCGTTCATGTGGATGTTACTTTGACACCTACCTAAACATTGCTGCAGACCAAGTACACCCCTTCATGGAGACCGTATTCCCAAACAGCAGTGGCCTCTTTCAGCAGGATAATGCGCCCTGCCACACTGCAGACATGGTTCAGGAAGGGTTTGAGGAACAAGTTCAAGGTGTTGACTCGGCCTCCAGATTCCCCAGATCTCAATCCAATCAAGCATCTGTGGGATGTGCTGGACAAACAAGTCCGATCCATGAAGGCCCCACCTCGCAACTCACAGGACTTAAAGGATCTGCTGCTCACGTCTTGGTGCCAGATACCTCAGCACACCTTCAGGGGTCTAATGGAGTCCATGCCTCGACGGGTCAGGGCTGCTTTGGCGGCAAAAGGGGACCTACACTATATTAGACAGATGGTCATAATGTTACGGCTGATCGATGTGTAATTAGCAAAAATAGACAATGAAGCTGGGAATGATTTAGGGCGTGGCTTCCTGTTAATGAGGATAGAGACGTCTCAGTGTGGGTCCACCGTCTCAACAAATGTGGTCATTTCTGACTCCAAAAAAACCAAAGTGGCGGCTTCAATTAAGCCGAGCTTCGAGTCTCAAAAACAATCGTTAGGTGACGCCGCGTTGGCTAAGTCCACTTCCTGTATTTTGTCGATGGATGTACCTCAACGAGCTGCAACACTCCCCAGGATTTGTGCTGTTTTTGCGGGGAGAAAGTTTCCTACTCCAAGAAACTGCTGGAGACACATCTACAGGACTTTTTTTTTAGCATCATGACTCAGATTTAAATCAACAATAATACACATAATCAAAACAGTTCAGACAAGATAATAAATAAAACTCTCCTGGGGAATCTTGTCAGTCTTGGTGCTCGTGTTACTGCGAGCTGTTATTGCAAACTCCAACCTTCTTCTAATGAGTGGTATGAATTCAGTGTGGAAACCCCGGCTGAACCCGAGCACAGTGTTTCCTCACACAGCAGATGTTGCAGCTGTGCTGTGAGGTGGCAACAGAGAGCGTAATCATAAATTTATATCTTCTATTTATAGAGTTTGAGAGACAAATGCAATCTTAATGCCCGCTGCTCTGCTGTGGCTGGAGCTGCTGGAGGTGACATGCCGACTGTGATCATCCACACATAGATTATTCTGTGTGGGCGAGAGCCAGGACAAGCCCCCGGGAGGTTTTCTTTTTCCACTGTTATTATTATTGTTTACAATTTTTATCATTATTAGGTTTTGAATTTCCAGTTAGCCTTTTGGTCGTCACAAGCTCAACTCGGGCCGTTTTAGTCTCAGTCCAAACACACCTATTTTTTGAATAATGTTTGTTGCAAGATAATGTAAATGCAGAAATGAAGTTGCATTATTAGTTACACAAGTATAAAGTTTGGCGGGGCCCTGGTTGAGCTCAGTGTGTAGAGCAGACGCCTTATTAACAGAGGCACAGTCCTTGGACGCAGTGGCTGAAGGTTTGACTCCCGCCCTCGGCCCTTTGCTGCGTCATTCCCCCTCTCTCTTCTACCTGTATTTCCTGTTATCTTCAGCTGTCCTGTCAATAAAGGTGAAAATGGCCAAAAAAACATAAGGTAAAAAATTAGCATAAAGTAACCTGAAAGCTTTAAGTGGAAATGAATCCACACATTTTATTAACCCGGTTTTCCTGTGATAACAAGTGATTTTAGTTGTTTTCTCGAGATCTCGACTTGAGATAACAAAGCTGGTTTTCTCGTGATAACAGGATAATTATCTGGCGATCTAGAGAACAAAACAACAGGCTGCTCACTGTGATATGAAGTGATGTGAAGTTAAAGATATAATCTAGAAGATTTTCATTTAAATGTTGACTGTTAAGTCACTATCTATCGCTGATTGAAGTAACACAATGGTGATTGAGTCTATGGCCCACTGATGAAAGCCTTTGCATTTACAGTATTACAGACTGAGTGTCTGTGGCGATGCGTTTTCCATCAGCCAGCAGTGGTTGGTCTGCCAGAGAGGGTAGGCGGAGCTAAGCGGCTGCTTTTCAGGTCTCTGCAAGTGTTGCGAGTAAACAGTAATCTACTATGGCTGAACAAACAAAGAAAAGATGGATGACTACAGATACAACTTCAACAAGAAGTGAAAATCCAAAGAAAAAGAAAATAACTCGACGCTCAGATGAAGGCAAGTCTAAAAAGGAAAGCGACCATCGGCGAGGAAAAGAGTTACAACCGTAACAAAGGGAGTCAACCGCAGACATCTGGATAAATTGAGAAGTGTCCTACTGCAATTACTGTATCGCCAGTAGGTGACACCCAGGAGAACAAATTAGGAATCAACAGGATCGTCAGATTAAGCCTGTTTCAATGCTTGTTTTGTACTTTTGCACCTCTGGGGATACAAGTTATGATCATCTGATGTTACAGTGGTGCAGCGCTGTTATCTCGAGATAACGAGATAAATAAGTTGAGATCTCGAGAAAACAACCGGAAATGACCCGCAATCACGGGAAAACGGAGTTAATAAAATGTATGGATGTATGTCCGCTTAGGGCTTCCGTATGAAGCAAAAAAAGTAGCAAAATAAGATTCTGATGCTTTCTGCCATTAAATTCTAATATTATCTTTAAGCACTTAATGTTAAACATCACTCCCTCATTTATTTATATATGACACTTCCCAAGATTAGAAGCTTCAATCTGAGCCCCAAAGGACGTTTGTAACTTGAATATTAAACTGTCTGTGGCGTGAAATGTTTCACCGTACCCTCCAGATGAGAGTTAGCATATTACGTGTGTCTAAGTATGTTGTTGTTGTTGTTGTTGTGTGTAAGTAGGAAAACAAAAGCTTTAATTAAATTTAAAATGTGTTTTTTTGGCAAAGTTTAGGCTGAATGAAAAAAATAATGTAGCAAAAAACATCCAGAGGGTTTGACCTTCTTCCCGGCCTGGTAGTTTCACCCTTTGTTGTTTTGCCACCATGATTTTATCACAGACTAGTGACTTAAATAATCCACCATGCTGACCGTTAAAAACTGCGCTTTTAAAACCACCTTTACTTTGTATTTTAATTCTTTTTGAGAGGAATCTGAGGCCCGTTTTTAGACTATTAGACTTTTAATAAGAGTACTCATCATAAACGTTTCTCATCCTTATGTTATTGTAAATATATAAAGACAAACTGTACAAAACATCCATCCAATATCTATACTGCTTATCCTGTTCAAAAACATTCATCACGTCCCTTTCCTTTGACTGACAATGGTAGTGAAATTATTCAGTTAAATCTGGCACCAAAAAAAACCGTATTAAATAAAATAGCTTGTTTTGTTTATGAGTAATATATAAGACCTAGACTACTGTTAATTCCTCACGCAGCTTTGATGGAAGGCTACGCACCCTCTGACTACATGACTGTGCAGCAGCTCCTCTAGCGCCCTCTGCAGGCCACATCTGACACACACAACATGAGGACGTTCCCACGAGTGACTTTGTTATGTTGTTGCTTATAGAGGCGTTTTTATGTGCTGTTTAATGCAGTAAAAACAACTCGAAAAAAGTACTAATGTTTAGGTAAGAGAGAGTATTTGGGTGCCGCGTTTTTTTCTAGAATTGTTTTTGTTGATAAAAAAAAAATGACGTTTGGAAATGGACATAAAACTTTTGTGCATCGAGGCCGGACTGCTGCGTGCTTAAAACAAACAATATCTTTTTAAAACTGCTTCATTTTCAGAGGTGTCTCTGTACCCGGATGGGTTCTGGCATCGTTATAAGTAAAGGATACGAAAAAAGGCCTAAAACTTCTCTGCAGAGGATTCCTGATCGTGACCGGTTGAAGGGAAGCAATTGCAGCAGTACGACATTATGACAGCATCTCAGCATCTTCTATTGTTAAAGGAGTTTTAATGTACAGTGAGGTTGTCATGGCAGCTTGTGGTGTCTCCTCCACTGAGCAGCCGGCCTGGTGAAACATGAAACCTCAAGAGGGCAGCAAGTTCCAGCTAATCTGAAACACATCCCTCCACCTGTAATCATTTCCATATTTCCACAGAATGGCTGCTGGTGTTGGATGTTGTGGTAGGAAACAAAACAAGGTGCAGCGGCTTAGCTTCCCGTTCATTAGCTCTCCAGGGGTGTGTCCTGCTCGTAGCTTCTCCTCTTCAACGTCTGCAGCCTGATCGGCGTCCTCCAGCTTCCTCCGCCTTCCTGTGGAAACTGGAAACTGCCGCGGTGTTCTGCTGGCAGAGTGCGGCCCAGGGAACAAACGTCAATGAAATATTATGCACTTCCTCTTCTGCTGCAGAGACAGCGGTTATAAATAGCCCGGGTTATTTTCAGGCGACACTTGTGAGATTTACTCAGCCCTGGTCTCATCTGGTCTGGGCCGCGGCTCCGTGTGAGCTCTGGTTTCAGGACTGTAGCACAAATATACAGCAGGATGAACCCGTGAACTACAGCTTGAACTTCCCTGCCCCTCGGCCTTCAGACACAAATGTTAGCGAGTGTGCACCCACAGTCCTCTCTCTCTCTCTCTCTCTCTCTCTCTCTCTCTCTCTCTGTCTCTCTCTCTCTCTCCCTAGCAGACAGGATCAACTCCAGGAAGGTGGGTGTGTTAATCAAACATACAAACTCATTAATAAAAGTCTGATGCTGGATCTGTGAATCACAGACATAATGCAGTGAAACATTGCAGTGGTTTGTGACATTGGCCATATAGAGGCTGCTTGATATGGGACTGATACTGACACCAGCATCTTTTTACGTGGACTGTGCACCAGCATGACAATCCAAAGGTACTAGGAAGGCTGCTTTCTTTAACGATTAACTTTATTAAAGAATATATCTCACATTTTTATGCCAGGGCTGCACGGTGCAGTGGTTAGCACTGTCGCCTCACAGCTAGAAGGTTCCTGGTTGTGTTTGCGTGTCCTCCTCGTGCGTGCGTGGGTTCCCTCCGGGTTCTCCGGCTTCCTCCCACAGTCCAAAGATGTTCGTTAGGTTCGTTGGTGACTCTAAAATTGCCCGTAGGTGTGAGCGTGAAAGGTTGTCTGTCTCTATGTGTCAGCCCTGTGATTGACTGACGACCAGTCCAGGGTGTAACCCCGCCTCTCGCCCAATCACAGCTGGGATAGGCTCCAGCCCCCGCGCGACCCTGAACAGGATAAGCAGTATAGATGATGGATGGATGGATTTTCACCTTCTCAGCTGTGATGCTACATGTTCTGCAGACAGTGCTGGGAAAACAAAGTAACAACACAATTTCTTAAACCCCCAGCATTGTTTTCTGCATTACATAAACTGTAAAATAAGCTTTCATAACTGCACATACAAGAAAGATATATGCAGAAAACTATACATGTGTAATAGTGCCATATCTGTGCCTGCATTGTTGCTGCTAATGCTAATAGTAGACCTCTTAACTCCAACTGTTACAATTACTGTTAACACAGCCTTTATCATTGCTCTGCTTCTCTTGCTAATATGCTAATCTTTACACTGGTGAACCACTATTATTGGCATTGACACCATAAGTATGTATTACCTGTTGTTGAAGAACATATGTTGTTGTTGCTCTCTTTGCCTGTCTCTATCCTGCATCTCCTTCTATCTCAGCAGACGGCTGTTCAACATGAGTCTGGCTCTGTGTTGCTAAGTGCTACTCACGGTGATTCATGTCGGGCCTCTCTCTAAAGAACAAAGAGTCGGTCTAGACCTGCTCTTTTTGAAAAGTGTCTCCAGATAACTTTGGTTATGATTTGGCGCTATACAAATAAAGTTTGATTGATTGATTGATATCTGCCCCATAAAATTTACCGACAGATGTATCGGCGGGGCTCTAATTTTAGGTCTGATGTCGTTTCAAATCCCTGTCAGATTAACTCAAAAACTCTTTAATCCACAACATCTTAAATGTCCCAAGGTAAACTGGTTATAATTCAACACTGTTGATTATTCAAAATGGGCATCCCACTACCACTTAGGGGGCATTCGCTGTTTGTGTCACAATGTATGCATTGATTTTGGCTATCAGTCCCAAATGTTTAGCCATTACTTTTAATTCTATATTTTAATTATCCATCACTTTTAGCTTTTTGCCATAGACTGTATATAGGAAATGGACGTGGCCATTGTGACATCAGTTTGGGACGCGAAGTGAAAAAAGGGTGGATAAACATATAAACATTGCTACTCCTTAATCCAAGCTGACAGGTCATCAATGTAGCCACAAGTAGCCACGCCCCCAAAAGAATACCCTTTCCTATTTTTATCTATCAAAATATACAAAACTAACACCATGCCGTGTTCAGAAAGACTCGAAACATAATATTTAAACCATAAACGCATTAGAAAGATGAGGTAATAAATCAACTAAGATGTCGGCTAATTTTCTCGTAGACTTCCATACAGTCTGACTTCTTCTCCCCCTGCTGGCCATTTAAAGAATGCAGGATTAAGGCAGTATCTTGTATTCTTATACAAAGTCTGTGACGTCAACATTTTATCTATGACTTCTTAACTGTTTTCTTCCCGGCTCGCTTGCTAAGCACACATCTGTGTGTTGACACTGTCAGGTCGTTCCATGAGTCTCTGGCAGGAGCGTCTCTATTGTCTCATCGTGACTCACCTTCAGCCCTCTGAAGCAAAGGAAACACAATGACACACACGCAACACACAAGCTAGATGGAAACTCCTTTGGTAATGCAGCAAAATGAGGGGAGAGGTGTCCTTGGACCTGCCATCTACTTCTGTGAGCTCTCAGGTGTTCCTCAGGGGCAAATGGAAAGGAAAGGAAGTGTGATCACTAAGGGCTTGGTGTGACGATGTGACGATCTGGGCAGGAAACTGTGCTTTTTCAATCCTTCTGCGGCCTGTATTTCCAGTAACTGTAACTCTTTCCAAAGCCTTAGATCAAATAAGATGATGTTTCTTCTTTTTTTGAATTCTTTATGCATCTCGAAACTAAAAACAAACGACCAAAAAACTGTAAAAATCCATTTAAAGCTAAAGAATCGTTTAGAACCTGTTTTCAGTTGGAGTATTTACAAATAGACTGAACTAATATCATCTGTGTTTATGTTCTTTTCATTGTTTGATTTCACTTTCAGTCCACATTAAACAAACAATGCTTTGTTTATCTTGGAAGTCAAACTCTCTGTTCTGACTGGAGAGAACAGAACAGGGCAGAGACGTGTGCGCTTCAAGGCTGCAGAGTGTGTGTGTGCACACACGTGCGTGTCTCAAGGCCACAGGTTTCCTGTTGATGCCAGGCTGTCAGGAACGACTCCAGCTGGGGTCAGAGGTCAAAGGATGTGTGTCACTGTCACTTCCTCTCTCTCACTGGCAGTCTGTGATGCCCCCGCACACCAACCCAGTGCCACGCTGGAGTTAAAGGACTGTAGCTACTGTTTAATCATCAGTCATATGTTTATTATTGTTATTATAGGCTTTATTTATTTGCATTGCTATCTGTCTGTCTCCATGTCTCCATGTCTCTCTGTATGTCTATCTATGTGTCTGACTGTATATCTGTCTGTCTGTCAATAAATACATGTTGCGTAATGTGCACAAGTAGCTGGATGTGTCCCACAGTGCTGACAGTGAGCAAACAGGAATGCAGGGAGGTGTGTGCAGTCACCAGACGGGTCAGGAAGGTCGTCCAGCTGATGGTTGTTTATCTAACACAGTGATGCTGTTTATATTTTTCTGTCACAAAGATAGAAATGTACGACCGCAGTGTCACATTTTAACCCAGCCCTCTTTAAACCACACCTCTGTATTTAGTGTGTGTGTGTGTGTGTGTGTGTGTGTGTGTGTGTGTGTGTGTGTGTGTGTGGAGTGTCAAGGGCTTGGTTAGTCTGTTCCCTGGGGACAGGAAGTGCACTGCTACGACAGCACAAGTCCCTTATTTGTCTTTAGAAAGTGTGTGCATACGCGTGCCTCTAGCTTGTATATCCTAAAGGAAGTGGTTTCTGTCATGCACACACACTAACACACACATACGTCTCAGACATACACTTAATCTACTGGGTGGGTACTGGGAATGTCTGGGGCAGGATGCTGGGTCCAGGAGGAAACCCTCCTCAGACCAGCCCAAAGAGAGAGGTTGTGCATGTGTGTGAAATGTTACAAAACGTGGACACAGAGCCATCAATTATCCAATAGAAGCTGCATGGAAACAACAAGATGAAAGAGACCAGCGGTTCCCACCCGGGGCTACGGAGGAAAAATGTGTAAAATGTGTAGTTAAGCACACGGGCAAGCTGAGGGAAGTTAGCTTAATATAATCAATAGTCAAAAAACAACAGTAAAAAATAGAAAGCTAGCTAAAAAGCTAACATAAATGGTGAAAATGCTACAAATAATGGTAAATTGGTTGAAATCTTTTGCTAAATGTAATAAATAACTGTCTGAAACATTAAGTTAAAAAGTAATCAGCTTAAATAGATAACAAGTTAAAAGACAATTAGACAAATGTTAAAAAAGACTAAATGTGATGGTTACATGGTTGAAATGTTTAACTTAAAGCATCGTATAAAAAGGTCAAAAAGTAAGCCTGAAAAAAATAAGTTCAACAGTCTAAATTCTTTGTTAAACGTATTGAGTAAACATTGAAAATAGCCAGCTAGCTAAAATGTAATTGTGGAAATAATGGTTAAATGAGTAAAATGTTTAACTATATAACTAATTGAAGCAGAAAAGCTAACATCATGATCAGTTGAAACAGATAGCGAGCTAAAACGTAATTGATAAACTATTTAAAAAAAGCTTAATGGTAAAATGGTTTTGGTGTTTTTCTTTAAGAGTTGGATAAATGTTTGAAATGTTAGCTTTAAGTAAAAGAGCTAAATAGCTAAAGGTGTTAGCTAAAAGTAATGAATGAACAGTGAAAATAGCTAGCTAGCCAAAATGGCTAAATGTTTTTAGCTAAATGTATGGACTGCTGGATGATCAGTAGTCCATAATATAAAAAGGTATATGTAGTGCATAGAGTAAGGAATACATTCCTGAAATAATTCTTGGTAATGGATAGACTTAACTAATCTTAACATTGATAGTTTAACTGAAGTAAACACATATGTGAATCGCCTTTTACATGACTAATGTGTTGAATAAAAGCCAGTTAATTCGATTCAAATGAACACATTTAGAGAATAAAGTTGTTGTCACAAATACGTTTACCACACACACTTTTATCTCCCCATGCACACACGCACACTCTAGTAAGACAAAAGACACATATCCTCTTCATGTGACATCCATCTTAGGCCGGGCTGAGCTCCATATCCTCCCCGTGATCCCTCAACTGGAGAGGCAACATCCTCTGACTGCAGCGAGGGGAAGCTGGCCTCACTGTGGCTCTGCGCTCTGCAACAGGTAACACCTCAACAACAAATCTCTGCAGCTTTACTCGACCATTTGTCATCTTCATGTCAGGAAGTGAAAATTCTCTGTCAGGTAAGAGCTTGGACTTGAAAGATAAGGTATTTCTCCTCATGTGCATGTAGAAGAAGGATTTATGGTCTATGTCTATTTCTAATGAGGGTGAAGGTCTCTGACTGTTGTGTGTGTGCTTTTCAGGCATCTCCTGGGATCGTCTTCTTTTTCTGCCTGACCTCAGGTTTTGTCAGCGGACCTGAGAGGAGAGGTGGAACACTTTTCTGACACTTCTGGGAGGAATAGACAGCACCAAACAAGGGACGGGAAAAATCGGAACGATGATGGAATTGAGGATCCAGCTGATCCCGACAGGGGAAATCATCCTTTCTCCTGGGAAGAATGGAGAAAACTACTGCCACGGCTGCAAGGTCAGTTCACACACTGTGGCCAAGACTGGGGCCAGATCTGGAGTCAGATTTTTCCACTCATGCTTCAGTCCAATGGATTTTGCGCAGCTCAGTCAGTGTAATTTCATGCAGACACAGCTGAGGTTGTAGGGTTCGTCTCCCACAGGGACGAGGATGAAAGACATTTAAATTTAAGAACTGTAAATTACTTCAGAGTTTACTGTCTGTCATGTTAATGGCATTGATAAATCAGGCCAGTTGTGGTTACAAAATAAGTCTGACTCTTTTAAAAATGAGCTTCCTCCGTTGACTTCTACTTACACAGACTTACATATAAACACTTTATTAACATGACTAGGATGTAATTTATGCAACACAACATAAGCACGTGTTCCAGACATCAGTCCTGTGTAACATACCAAGAATCATGCTGTCAAGTACGCAGGTTAGAGCCCTCTTTAAAGGGTTTAAAGTGCAAACATTATCAATGCTACATTAAAGGTGTCTGTCCTGTCACACTCTTTGGTGATGCTAAATAAATGTAAGGGTTAATTTAGTTGGTGAGTTTTCTTTAGACTTAGACTTAGACTTAGACTCAACTTTATTGATCCCTTTTATACAAAATAAAAACTGACGGCTTCATCTTACACCAATTTATTTTCTGTGCAGCTACAGGTACACTGAGAAGATAGATTTCCTAATATACCGCATAATTATTCAACACCATAAACACAGAATTTCCCTTCTGTGGATCAATAAAGTACTATCTTCAATATCTTATCTTATCTAACGACTTTGATCTCATATTTATGACTTTTATTCTCATAATTTGATATAATCCGGATTTATTTCTCAAGATTTTGACTTTTTAATCCCATAATTATGACCTTTGACCTACATTTATGACTTTAGATCTCATAATTTCAACTGCTTATCTCATGATTATGACCATCTAATCCCACATTTTTTATCATAGTTTTGACCTTTTTTTCTACATTTGCGACTCTGTAACTCATAATTTTAGCAGTTTATCTCTTTGTTATGACCGCTTATTCCCATTTTTTAATATCAGTTTGGATCTTTTATATACATTTATGACTTTTTATCTCATAATATTAACTGTTTATCTCATGATTGTGACTCTTTAATCCCATATTTGTCTCAGTTTTCACGTTTTACCTACAGCTGTGACTTTTTGTCATAATTTCAACTGTTAATCTCATGATTAGGACTATTTATTCCCATTTTTATTTTTTATGATTTATCTACATTTATGACTCTTTATCTCATAATTACTTTGTATCTCATAATATTAACTGTTTATCTCATGATTATGACCATTTAATCCCATCAGTTTTTACCTTTTATCTACATTTATAACTTTTTAATTTTTATTTCAACTTTTCATCTCACAACTTTAATGTTTATCTCATAATTCAGACTTTTTACTTATCAATTAGGACATTTTACTCCCATAAATATGACTTTTTTATCTCTTTAGCTTTTTATCAAAGAGTTCAATATTTATCTCATAAAATTCAATTGATCTCATAAATGAGATTATTTCATTCATATGACCTTATCTCATAATTTGTATTCCTCTATTTCACAATTTGGTGGCGTTTCTATGGAGACAACTAAACAGTTTGACATGTGTTACATGTTTCACGTTCTTGTGTAAGAGGATATAGGGTAAAGACAGCTGATAAACACAGTATCTAAGGAATGAAGGGAGTGTGCTTCTTAAAATCAATCATATGGTATAAGGCACAGTTTGGTACAGGGCAGCGTGGGCTGACCCAGGATTAGGATGTACAGTCAGAGGAATGTGGTTAATGCTGCCTGCGGGGATGATTGAGGAGCAGAGGAATGTACTGTAGCCTGGACGGGAGGAAACGACAAAGACATTCCTGTCCACCGCTTCGTTTTTCTCCCTTCCTACATTCCTCCAAGGTCGCATCAACCTGGATGTGTGTGAAAGGTGTCATCAGGGTCATCGGTTGTTTACTTCGATATGAGCGTGATGAATGTGCAACCTTATGATTTGTTTGGACAATGACTGATGGGATGACGTGCGATTCATTTGGACAATTTCTTTCCAGATGTATGAATGTTGTTTTTTCCCTGCATTAGAGTAAAATACATTTCGATAGACATTTTTAAAGTTGAATAAGTTAAATAAAGAAAATATGCGTTTGGTTAGTTGGCTGTTGAATAAATGAGGTGATTACGTGTGTGTGTGTGCATGGTGAGTTTTGGCAGTGTTTCCTGGGTTAGGGGTCAGAGTCACGACCGGCCTTCCCGTCCAGTACAGTCTGTCTGTCTAACTTTGCCTTGTCAACAGGATACAACCTGACTTTCCGTGTGTGTGTGTGTGTGTGTGTGTGTGTCAGTGAATGCTATTGGTCCGTCCCTGGCTGAATCGATCACTCCCCCCTCTGGCTGTGCAGCCATATTGCAGTCCAGCTCTGACATTGATTCACCTTCAAATTGGCACGACACATGCTCATTAACTCTGCAGTAACATCTGATTTGACTGTGAGGCTGCTCTGGAATGTTTTATTTGTTTTATTTCTTGACAGGCTATAAACACAGCCGGGCCGCCGGGTGGGGGTCAAAGGGTCCAGATGACCCAGGCACATGTAAAGGTCACGGGTTGACCCTAAAATAGGATCCAAAACAACAACTTACCTAAAGTTAACTTACTTACCTATTGAGTTAAATAGCTATCAGTACAATGTATTCACAAGATAAATATGTTTATTGTTGACATTAATATACATTTTAAATAGTTTACGCTTTTATTGTGAAAATGGTGCTTGAAATACGATTGCTAAGTACTGCTAGCTAAGGAAAAGTTGCTTAAAAAAACATCTGCGACTCAAAAAATAAAAGCCAGAGAAGCTTAAAGAGACTTCTGAAGGAGCAGTGAGACAAAGACCAAATTTCTTACTGACAAAACAAAGAAGCAGCAGGCAGGTACAACAGGTGAAGCTGAACCAAAGTGATGAGCTAGTAAGACTAGCATATAAAGCTTTAGCTAGCTTAACCTTTTGTTATGTTAGCATGGGACTGAAAACAAGTAGTTTTGAAGCATAAAGACGTCCAAACTTTAACAAAATAAAGTGTCAGTAAAAGCACTTGATTAGGTTTAGTAAGTTTTTATCATGTGTTAGAATAGTTATCTAACTGGATTTTAAAAAACAAACAGTGCTGCACCGCCCCTATTGTGTTGCAATCTGCTGGTTTTACTAAAGCTTACAATAAGAGAATTGTAAGGCCTAAAGTCAGCAGGAGGTCATGACCTCAGTTCAGTTTAATTTAAAGTTTGTATTCTACAGTTAAAAACATAAACATGGTGGGTATTCAACAGGTGAATTTCAGCAACTTATCTTAAATAAAGTGACTTATTTTAGGCCAATAAAGGTCATAGTGAAATTAATTTAGACGCAGTGATCGTGATCATTCTAGAAAGGGAAATGAAACTGAAAGTAGGCTGGGATTGTATACGCCTTACTAAAATCTCCAGACCCTAAAAACGGTTTAAAGCTATTTTATAAATAAGAAAAAGTGTTAATCAAGGACTAGAATTAGGAAGTATAATACAAAAACTTTATTGTACTTTACTTTGCTATTTATTACTCTGACAACTCTTTACTTCACCCCCCTGCATTTTAACACAAATATCTGTACTTTCTACTCCTTGCACTTTCATTAGGCTTTTTTTTACTTTGGATCATTGGGTATCTATTTTCCAACATCAAGACTATTTTCAACCTAAATGTTGGAATAACTCATGTTTATGTTATACCAAAAGCAGTGAGTTTCAGTTAGCTTTGCACAGACTTTTACTTCAGTAAAGAAGTTTAATGAGAACTTTACTTTTACTAGAAAATACACAAGATACACAACTTCTATTTAATAAATATTGTGTGTAATTTTTCTACCTCCTTTTATGAATGATAAACTTCTCAGCTCGAGTTTGCTATACATCTCCTCACTCTGACATTAGTTTCAGCTAGCTTGATATGAGAAGCAGTCTGGACTGTAGAGTCTTCAGACTGTGTTCAGCTCCTCCCTACAGTGTAGAGTCTGAAGCTGCAGTAGCTGCTTTAACGACGGTAGAGGGTATGAGAACTCTTTAAAACTGATATCACTATTTATGACAACAGTCCTATGCAACCCTGGCATGAGATCATGCCACTGTGGTGTATTTTACAGCCGAATTACACCGACTACACCCTACGTTGAGGAGAAAGATGAATACGCAGCGGCTGCGCCAAACTCCATTCAAATATCTGCTTATTTTAAAGATGTTATACATTTGTGCCCGCCGTTCGCTGAGTGTACTTTATCACTCAGAGGGGATATTTAGTTAAAAGTTTGTCTTAAAAAACTGTTCCTGGATGTTTCCCCCACTACATTTTTTTATTTGACTTCAACCAGGCGTTTCAGTGTGCGGTTAACCATCAGAAACTAAATGTCCACATTTTTGAACAGAGTTTGGCATGTTATATGAAGAGTCAAAGTTATTTTTCTCTCCCACTCACGAAACGTGTCTGTATATTATTCCACATTAGTTCAGCACGAAAGGGACTCTGTCAGGGGAACCTGGCACGCTTCGGCTTATCTAACCACGGGAAATTATTTGTACAAGACAACTCAAAGTATGTGAAAGATTAGGAGATCTGAAGAGGACAGCTCCTTTTTTTTTTAGCCCGGTTATTCTCCGTGTTGTAGAGTGTTTGTATAGAAAACAATGACGACATGGTGCGTGGCAGAGCTAAAATAAACCGTATCACTCATGCAGGAGCTGTGGGGTGGGTTCTTGGTGAACTTCCTGGTATTACAGGGCTGAACTGCCCCACAGTGACAGAGTAGGAAGGGGGAAATTGCCACACCACTCCCATACAGGGTTTAGAGGAACCGCGTTTAAGCATAACCGCACATTGACTGTGTTTTTTTTTCATATTATGTATCATTGCGCCACTAGTGATGGGAGTTTCGTCTCTTTTAAGTGAGTCGGATCATTTGGCTCTGCTCTTTATTTAGTACCACTACTGGATTTAATAATGAGGGCAAATGTATCAATATTTTGTCCTATGACTGATGTTGGAGCCAATATGAGTGCTTTTGGTTTATCTTTGGTGGAATGATTTAAAGTGTGGTTATTTGTATGCGACACCACAAGGGGGAATTAAAAACACCTTGGTGATGGTTCACGTCATCTAATTACTGTAGTTGATAAATACACACTGATGCTATGGTTCTTACAGCAAATGCTATCCTAAACTAACACAACTTAAACTACACAAAACAGTAAGTTAATATGCACTTGAGCTAACACTGCAAAGAAGGCTTCAAACAACACCGCTAGAAGAAGCGGCAACAAACTGAAGGCATGCGCATAAAGAACACCTCGTAGCGTTTCATTCACCTCCGTGGCTATCGATATTGGGCAAATTAGTCACCACAAATGCTCTGTGTGCAGACATATCTATTAAATTATTTAATATAAGCCTTATGTTTTTCAGAATATATCTTATGTGTTGTACAAAAACCGAAATAGAATATGAATAAATAAAAGCAAACAAGAAAAGAAAACCTGTATTACGTGCATGTATTGATCGATTACTTTCTTATTTGTTGTGAGAAATAATTATGTAAGATTCGTCATCTTTAATACATTGAAATATTCAGTTACATTGGTAATTCAAAAGTGGGATATTTCAAGAATAACCATCCTAGTTGTCTTACAAAATTAACATACTAAATAATATGGGTAATAAATAATGACAGAACTTTCTACAGACATACAGTATTTCATTTAATATATGTGATAAATGTTAAATGTAGGTTGTGATGCCTCTATATGTTATCGCCCTGTAATTACGCCTGGTATCAATTTAGCCCCCAAAATATGTACCAAAATAAAAAAAATTAAAAAAAAATCTTCTCGTAGAGAAGAACCGGATCCTCTCGTTCACTTTAAGGAGTCGTTTCTAAGAGCCGAGTCGTTCGCAAACAACACATCATACTACTCGCCCCTAAGATATTAATATGACTGGCTCTGGTAATATGAGTATTATACTATTGAACCACCAGAGGAGGTGAAGTCCTCTGCTGAGGCTGCAGTCTGGGAGAAGCAGCACAGTTGTGACAGAGCCTACAGTGGGAGCGCTGGTGTGTACTGGGAGTGGTGGGAGGGTCAGGAGAAACCTGGCAGACACCAGTCACTGACTGACTGACTGTGAAGCGGAGTGACTGAACCAAATATCTCTACTGGTCTATTTGGACGATAAAAACTCAACCAAAGAGGAGAGACTACCTCGCTTTTTACATCGGCCGTTTTAAGGTATGTTTCGTGTTACTACCAACACTTAGAAACCGCCTGCTTGCCGCCCAATTTAAGCGTTAAGTTCCTATAACGTCACTTGGTAGTCAACTGTAAACTTTTGCTTACGTTACTCGTAATGACAGTGGTGTTGTGTGTGTGACATTTGGAAAGTTTCTGCACACTAATTTCTGACACTGCAGCATGCTTGAGTGAGTGGGCTGGAAAGCTTTCATTCGTGCCATATGGAGAAAACGCCATGCCAAATGTCATTCAAAAATGTGTCAATTTAACCCTGTACAGTCCTGTTGGCCACTCATTTACCTGTTAAACACAAGTTAAGACATGTGACAAATCAGTGAGAGCCACTGTTTAGTTCTGCATATCTTAAATATCTAAATGTTCTTTGACTTTGACAATATTTAAGCGTTTAGACTCGAACTAACTAAAAGATACTCCGTAGTTTTCCACTAACGTTTCTAACGTTCTTAAAGTGTGATTTGTGATAGAGGTTATTGTGAACAAACCCAACAGCTTGCTAAGTAAAGAAGTGGTAAACTTATTTTTTAATACTGTGAAGTACATAAAGTTAACTTAGATATGATTTCAGTTTGGACTGTCGTTGGCAAGTAGCATCAAGCTAAGAAAAATACACTTAATTGTAGGTGTGTTTTTGAATGAAGTTGGGTTGAACGTTCTCTCCTCAACGTGTCAGTCATCAAGACTTGTAAGCGCCAGTGAATTTGCGAACTGACGTTGAGTTACACTGTTGTGAGCTCTTGACCACGTACTGATTTTGGCGTTTAGCCTACAATTTAAAATCCTTCAGGTGGGGCTTGTCTTTTTATAGACACCAGACAGACACAGATTAGCCCTGCCTTCACGTGCTCCTCGGATGCTCGGAGTTCCCATGTTGGAAACTCGTTCTAACGACTTCGGTGTGTTCACGAGCCTTAGTAGTATGTCGTAATATAGAAAATTCATAGACGTTACAAGTAAAATGAGTTGAAAAGAAGTTGTATCTTATTGCTGAGAACTAATCAAGGTAACTCTATGATGTCGGCAACTAATGCTTACCATCGTATACCATATCACAGAATAAATAATGATTTCACACTTTATATGCAATACGTTAATTAATAAAAGATTTTCCCAATTAACCCAACATTTACTCTGGTCAGCCATGTGTTTGCGTAATATGACATAAATTCAGTCAACTCTGCAAGTCTGTTAGCAACAATTTCCGGATCATTTCTTCGACCTGAGGGGCTGTTATGTGAATTTTCCCAGTCAGAAACTTATATTTCCAATTATTACAACACGTCGTGAAAAGTGAATATTTTGGTACTTGACAAAAAATGGCGGACGAAAGTAAATGTAATGTTAGAAGACACCTTTTCATAAATTGATTTATTGCTGATCAATTTGTGCTTGCATGTAATGTGCAAAGTGGTATTAGGTCTGAAGCATTAGTTTATGTACACATAGAGCTACTGAGATTAGCTCTGAGCAATAAAATACAGCATATTATATTCCCAATTTGTGATCCGAGGAGCATGTGAATGCAGGGTAAGATAGTTAAATAACCAGCTAACCTTCCTGTCTACCACACCTGTCTGTGTAGAAAGCTGTTATCCTGTCAGGAGGGAGTGGAGCATGTGTTGTCTCTAAGCCAGTGCAGTGTTGTTGTTGTTGTTGTAATGAATGCTTGGCAACCACCGACCTCCATCATGAGTATATCAACCACTAACATGTGGGCTGTTTTACCTAAAATACCAAACTGCCATTTAACTTTGGTCAATTTGATAGAAATTAGAAGTAGGTGCTGTCAACATGCCTCTCCACCTGTGAATGTTTATGTGTGTGTGTGGTTTGTGGGCTACATGGTGTAAATATAAGTGAAGCACCTGGCTTACAGTGCAATTCTTTTTATATTGGCTTTCTCACCATTGATTACGTTGGCGATCAGCTGTTCTCTTTGGAGAAAGTGGAGATTACCCACCCAGCTTGTAGGGATAGACAATATAGCCCTGCACACAGAGGGAAGTGTGAAGAAATAAGCCAGCATGGGTCACATATTCCTCAGGGGTCAATCTGCTTAGAGCAGCTGACCTGTCTCTTCAAGGTCACCTGGAGGGCGGGACCTCCCGGCACTCACTGCCCGCCTGCAGCTGCCTCTCAGTTGGCCGTCACTCTGCTGTAAGGTTGATGTAAGCTCCTTTAGATGACAGGTGGAGATGATTAGATGTGAAGGAAGGGCTGCAGAGGAGCAAAGACAGCAGTTTTGTAACATGGGCGAATCGATTACTCAATGAAAAGAGACTTAATCGGAAACTATTTTGATTTTTTTTTTTATAAGCTGAAATATCAGCTGGCTCCAGTTTGTTAAATGTTGGGATTTGTTGTTTTTTTGTGTTGGTTGTCTCAGTAAATAAAGAGTCTTAGGTTTTGCACTGTTCAGAATCAAAAATCACTAAAAAAAACATGTCATTTTTTTCAACTTGAGGCCGCCATTTTTTCCGATAATGTCGACACCGAAATAACCATTATGACCAAAAAGATAATCACGATTATTTTGATAAATCATGATTGTTAATCATAATTATTTCTTAATTTTAGAGACATTTTTTATGTACTTTCATATTTGAATAAACAGAGCAACGCTTTCAGTAACATTTTGTGCTACTTGTACGTGTACAAATTTTGCATGAACCTTAAAATCAGGTTCCTTACCCGTATTTGGTGCATCATGGGTAATTTCAGTGTGTCTTTGGGAGTTGGGTGGACAGGATGCCAATGTCTCGCTGAA
Source organism: Semicossyphus pulcher (assembly GCF_022749685.1). Taxonomy (NCBI): domain Eukaryota; kingdom Metazoa; phylum Chordata; class Actinopteri; order Labriformes; family Labridae; genus Semicossyphus; species Semicossyphus pulcher. The sequence goes on from NW_027211700.1 coordinate 4,270,118, forward strand.
ATACCTCCAAACAAGCGATGACGAGCCGTTTCGGGGGGGCCAGCTCTTCGTCTTTTGTTCCAGATGTTTGACTTTAGTTTCTCCTGACCGTCTCTGTTGTTTACTCTTCCACTCTAAACTGCTGCTTCACGGTAGGCGCTCATGACGTGACACGCCAGCTCCCTTAAAAGTGAAGTCACAACCTCTCCATCGCCCCCTGGGGGAAGGGGCTGTTTAGGGAGTGCTTGATTTGATATGCAGCAGAGTTTTCTATGTGTGGAGGATTTTAAACATCAATATCACCGTCAATCATGTTTATTTAATCATGGGACGCCAAAACTGTGATTGTGATTAATATTAGATAAATTATGCAGCCCTACCTACATTTATGTGACTGGTAACGTCAGAGAAAATGTTTTTTTCTGGCTGTAGTTTTTTTTAAATGTGAGGATTTGCTGCTTTTCTTGGTCAGTTATGAGAGTAAATGACGAGTCTTTGGGTCTTTGGACAGTTGGACAAAAGAAACCTCACGTTTGCCTCCAGAAGAGCTCAAAGTTAAGAGCAAAGTCATGTCAATATTTTGATGGACTAAAAGTTCAATCGATTTATTGTGAAAACAATCAGATGAATCGATTACTTGCTGCCCTTACGTATTGTTCTTTTTCACCTACCTAACATTGGTGACTCCATGCAAAGTACTCAGACTGCCTCCGTCGTCTGCACCATTATCTGACTTTGACACATCAACGAGCTGTTGTCGATACATTTTTCCAAAGCAGCTCCCGTGTGTTGTTTATCCTCCCTGCTGGGATTCATTTAGCTGCATTTTCCATTGGACTGATGTGGGGCAGATGCTTTAAGGCTGATTTTTCCCTTGGTGCTCTGCTTCGAGCCCTTTTTAATCTCTATTGGCTGTTTTTTTTTTCAGTGATATTTTTGGTTTGTGGCTGTGGTGAGAGTGGCGTTGGGTAGTTTGGGGTTAGAGTGAGATTTTACCCCAGATTTCAGCCTGCTTGTGCACGGTCAGGCAATTCCTTTTGGCTCTTTAAGCAGAAACATATGGTTGGGAAAGTGTTTTATAAGTATTTAAGATGTTTAAGGTAATGTTAGAAGAATTAAAGAGATTTATCGGTAAGTTCATGCAGACTGAGGGTTGCTGTTTGACTTTTATCTGATCAAATACAAGCCTGGCTTTGCCCCCATTGTTGTGGTATAGTAGATTCCTTAATGGCAGATTCCTTATCTTTCTTATTCAACAGCTCATACAGTATGCATCTGCAGAAGTAGAAGTGAATAATATAGGCGGATATTTGGCGGATAGGACCTGCTGTTGACAGGGTGTAGGTCGTCTCTCTGCTACATGTTGTAGATCCTGGGTGGAACCCCAGAGGATACACCTGACTGCCTGGCTGTCGTCCAGACCTCCATCACCTCTACAACAGGAAACACTCTCACGCATGCATACGCCCTGAAACAGACGCATGTACTTGAACTGTGTTGTAGGAGGGGGGGGATTTATTTCCACATTTATGGCCTTTTATTGTAAACTTGTCGTATCAAACGTTTGGATGTCAATACATTTCAGCACCTCTAGAGACACCGGCGTCCTGCTGGAGGAAGTTTACCTCGCTCACGAATGAAAGAAATGTAAGGAAACAATCAGCAACAGAAGCAGAGACGGATACATATTTTTTTGACATACTTGAGATGTCAGAGTGAGGGCGCTGCACATGGACATACGCCCTGAGCAGTTAGGGGATTCGGTGCCTCGCTCAAGGACGCCTCTCAAGCTACCAGCCCCATATTCGTGCTTGATCCGTACCAGACTTGAACCGGCCACCCTCCGGTTCCCGAGCCAAGTCCCTACCGTCTGAGCGACCGTCTTACGTCTAGAAATGTCTAGCTTTACTACTTCAGCTGAGGGTACATGTAAAACAAGCCATGTGACATTTTTAGGGTTGCATACTGCCACCTACTGTATTGGAGTGTGCAGAGCAAGGTTAGCTTTTCGCAGTCTTTATGCTGAGCTAAGCTAGCCAGCTGCAGGCTGTGGCCTCATTGAGTTTACGGACCTAAGAGTGTTAATAACCCTCTGATTAGGCAAGAAAGGGAACAAGCACATAAAAGAGCTATTTTATTCAGCATATTTGCGTGTTTTCTATAAAGCTAGGAAAGGAAGTGTTGCAGATATTAATTAGCATTCAGGAGCTAACTGTGGTGCATGTGAAAACACAGTGATGACCTATAACTGCTAGCTGGCTTGCAGCTCCTGTGTGTCATGCGGAAGGCATAGAGACAGTAAAGATAGCATGAGGCACAATTAATTGAAGCGCTTAAGTGAAAAGAAGAGCTACAAAAGTGCTAATTATATTACCGTTTATTGGAGGCAGTGAGAGCGCAGACGGGAGCAGGAGCCTGACATGATGGAGACAGACTACCTGCCAACTAAAACTTCTCCATGTGGAGGTTCACTCATGGGTTGTCCAGCTGTTCCTCACATTAATCTAGACACGCCTCGTTCATCTGCGAGTACAGCATTAACCCAAGCATTCAGATATAGTCAAGTCTTAGGACACGCTGCTCCGATAACATTAAGCACAGATATACAGCAGACTAAGCCAGGAAGAGGACTGATAGGGTCCTAATGCAACAGCAGATTCCAGTTCAAAGTGCACTCACACTCTGTGCTCATTTCTTAAGACATGATGTGTTGCATCAGCGTGAGTTATTGAACATTAAATGAGATTAGCCTATATTTCTCAGGCTGATAAGGCTGAAGCTAAAGATTGTTCTCGTCATCGACTAATCTGCTGATTATTTAAACAATTAATCGTTGAGTTTTTATTGTGAAAAATGCCAAAGTAATGTCCCAGAGCCTACAAAGCTTTTTATTTCAAACCAACAGTTTAAACTTCATAGTTAGACAATGACGAAAAGGGATTAGTGATTAATTCTTGCTCCTCCTTAAGGCTGAAGATTTTCAAGTTAAAATGTGACAGTTATCATGCCTCCATTGTTTTGCCGGAGAGCTTGATTTGATTTCCTTCTCCATCTTTTTCTTGTCTCTCCTCCATGGTTGTAAGCACGGTACAGTTCCACATTTCCTCTAAGAGAAAGAGTTACATATAACACAATAACTTTTTATCGGCCACTTTTTCTGTCATACAAAGTGCTTAATAACTGATATGACAAAATAAAACACTTTGCTATTTCCTGTGAGAGAGATCTTAGGAATGAGACTGATAGTGATTTAGAGATGCTGTCGGTCGTACGTGTGGGAGGTTGTTCAGATGATGACTAATCGAGGCTGTGGGTATGTGGGAAGTTGTGTCACACATCTTGGTGGGGATGTTGTGGAGACACTGAACTTCCCGTTCAGTGTCTATTGATCCAGGCTTTGTGCGACGGACGGAAAGAGACACACAGGTGCAGAAATATGATGAGAGGAAGAATTTGCATTAGAGATGGTGGAGGTGTATTTCATCTCAGCTAATCCACCGTTTAGTCCCTTAACTTTTTGCCATCCTTTTTTAAAGCTGTCACAAGTTCATTGGATCAGAATGACAGTATGCTGAAATCCTCGAATGATCCAATCGGTCATTTGAAGGTAAAGTTTTAGCAGAGTTTCTTTTGTATTTCAAATAATAAGAACAGATTCTTTACGGAACATTTCTGGTGTAATGAGGGTTAATGTCAGGCAGGTTTCTTCACTTTGCTTTGTGTCTCCGGTGGCAGAGATGCTGAGTGAGTTTGAAGTTATGCAGAAACACTTAGTAAAGTGAGAAGAGGGTCCAGTGGAATGGAAATGATGAGGTGTCTGGCAGTGATTCAGACTTTGTGTTACCTGTGTGTTCATGACTCACAGTCAGACGCAGGGTGTGTATGTACAGTATGCGTGTGCCTGGTTAGTTTTAGCCTGCCGCTGTGGGCAGCTGCTTTAGCTTTTCCATGCGATTCTTTCCCACATCCCAAAGCCGGCCCTGGCGGTGGAGCCAGCCCCGCCCTGCTGGGAATAAACGTTATGAGTGACTGAATGCTGCTTCTCCTCAGTGTAACAGCTCTGACTGCTGTGGGATGGAAACCAGCCTGGAAGTGAGTCAAAATCCACGACGGCTTCACTGCCATTTTTGTACATGCAGTGCGACTGCAGCAGGAGCGGGGAAGTCCTCGAGTGACTTCATATGAATGCTTATTACAGGCGTTTCACATAACACTACTGCATTACTTTTTTTATTAAGATATCATTGATTAAAATCTCTTATCAAAGACAAAGCTTTGACTTGATGGAGAGCTTAATGAGAGGAGTGGAACAAATAATACAATATATTGTGAATTAGTTCATGGAGGTTAACAAACATAATGAAGACAGCTGTAGACATGGCATCATACCACCAGTGTTTGAGTCACAGCAGCATGTATCCCAGTGAATGTGTCAAAAGAACAGTAGCAGGACTGTTTTTCTTTGACTGCATTCGTCCCTCAATCTCGTCTGACAGGCTGAAATTGGTGTCAGCTGACAACAGAACAGCTGATTCATGTTTATGTATCACACTGTTGACTATCCCATTTTCTAATCCTCTTCTTGACGACATACTCGCACACATTAACCTGCACAGCTTCTCTCAGATTAGCCAGGTAATAACATATCTAGTAATCCTATTTCATCTCATGCTCTTCTTCTCCCTTGTTTCTTTCTAGGTATTTAAAGGTTAATTCCTGTGTTTTTTTTAAACCTGGACCATATTTTTTAAATATATTTTGGGGTCGACATGACTGATGAAACTGCTTGGGTAGTTTGCTTCAGCTGGCAGCCATAAGACAGGCTGTAAAGACTGATAAGTATTACTTGGGAGCAATTGCACCCCCATCAAAGTGCATCCACTAAAAGTTCTTGAGAGGCTCAGATGGTTATTCAAAGTGTCTGAATACGTAATGGAAGGATCCCTACAAATATAAACCTTTTTTTAGAAGCCGGAAACAACAGTTCCATCGCTCTCTTCAAATCCACCAGACTCCATTGACAAAAACAGTGATTTTACCTTGCAGAACACAGCAGTTGCTGGTCTACCACTACCTCGATCTGCAAGTTTGTTTGTATTATTGTGTGTCTTTGGTATTTCAAGTGGTTAGATTGATCTAACATGATACTTCTGTAATGCACAATAACACAAAACAACTGACTAATCGAGGCAGTGGTAGACCAGCAACTCCTGCGTTCTGCAGGATGAAATACTTGTTTTTGTCAATGGAGTCTGGTGGGTTTGAAGAGGGTTTAAAAAAAGGGTCTTACTCTTAAAGTAAAAGACTATCTCTGTCTAACTCCTTTCCTTAATGTTGTTAGACATAAATTGACAATCAAAGCCTGTAAGTTGCAAAAGCAGGGACATTCCCTGCTCGCCTGTAATTGCCCCAAAGGATTACATTGCAGCTATTGCTACTACAGCAGTGTCGTGGCTGCTGTTTGAGGCGATCTACTGGACTAATTCTAAACAGTTTGTACCTATCAGTCATGAACACACCAGGACATTTAAACTAAGAAGGATTAGAGAGTATGACTCTTTTCTAAAGGCTATTGGATGTTGAGCCCTTAACCTCATGAGCAATAATAAACTTTGATGTTTATTTAAATACCTATTAATGTAAGTCATTGTACTCCAGCCCTGCCTCCCACACACGGAGAAGGTAGGTGGCCTAAGGAATAAAAAACCTTCCCCCAGTAGGTTCAAGATAAACTGTGTATAACATCCCAATATAGACCTTTAGTGAGCTAAATATTATGACAACCCTTTTAGTTAAAGAGTTCTGATGTTCGTTAGCTTACATGAAGCACCTGCGTTCACCTGTTGTATGTGTTGTACATGTTTGGTACGCGTGATCATGCATCCATCCTTATAATCAAACTAACCCCCTGGACCTGTACTGTATCATACCTGTTATTATGTCAGCTCCCCTCCTGTGTACCTGTTCTTTCCCAACTGCTTCCTGAGTATACGGTCAGTGTTGGGACACACCCACCCGCTCTGTGTTTGCCGTGTTGTGACAGCGAAGGCAAATCTCTGTGTTTTGTTGAAACAAGGGTGCATATTGTGTCTCCATGTGTTCGTGATTGATGAGGAACTAGCATACTAGGACATTTTAATACCACTCCTACTCACCATTCCTCTTCCTCTACCCAACTCCTTCTACACTTAGAAACTCTATTTTTTACCATTTTCAGCTGGCTGCATATCTCTCCTTCATGTTCAAAGAAGTGAGAAAGAAGTAAAAGTGGAGAGAATGAGGCATGTTGCATCAGTTGACTGGAAAGGACATGGGAAAGAACCAGTTGGACTGTGATTAAAAACCATAAAATGACCTTGATGGCTCTACTTAGACTCCCTTCAGACACAATTTACCCTGCCCTGTGGGTGACTAATTGCTGCCTTATCAGGAAAGTTCCTGCTGGAGCAGTTTCGGACTTTGACTTCAAGGATATTTAATGCACCATTTATATTGTTAGCTTATAAGACCAGTCTGCTCTGATTGCTCAAGTACAGAGAAGGAATTTTATATCTTCCTTTTGTCCGTACAATGCTTCAGGCTATGTAAATATGCGGCGACTTGCAAGGCTACTTGGTAAGTTAGGTGGATTCTCTTGTTGCATAGTCACCAAAGTTAATACAGAACACATTTTTTACACGCCAGAGAGAACATTCCTACAGTATTACTCGATAATGCCAGCGTCTATTTCCAACCATTTAAACTGAAATGTAAAATAAGTAAAGTTAATAAACCTGTGTTTCTTTTTGCCTAAAACTGCAAATATTGTTCTTATATCTAACTCATATTGAAGGCGGAGAAAGAGACCAGACCCACTTTGGAGACAGGAAGTGAATGCTATTTTAGTAGCTTGTAATGCGTCATCTTTGTTATAAAGAATCTTGCAACTTTAGATTTCAAGTTAGCCACTAACATGCTAGCGCTAGTCAGTCTGTTTTTGTGTTCTCTCTGAACTTGGCCCATTACTCCCCCAATGCATTTTAATTTCAGGATTCAGAAATTATTTATTAAGAGGGATAGAAAGTCTCCAACTAGCTAGCTTAATAACATCAGGTAGCAGGCTTCTTAGCTCAGGTGCTAATGTGACTTCACGCAGCAAAGCTCCTGCTCGTTCTCACTGTGACTTCTTCAGAAAGACATTATTTTGTATGAGGGATTCAGCCAACCCTTTGAAACCACAATTCTTAATCGTTAGCATTAGCATGTAGGTATAGCTTTTGGCTAGGTTGATGATAGCAATTTATCAATTAGCGTCGGAGTATTTAACATGCTTCATGTAACACAAACAGGCTTTTTCCATGTCATTTAACATGGTGGTAACTGAGTCTTTTTTTGCCTCTTACCAAGAGAGGACTGACAGCTATTTTTAATAATGGTGTGACTTACTCTTCAGTCTGTGGTTAACACCTTTTTGTCAGGCTCATTACTACTATCTATTTTCAGAATGGTTTTATTTGTGCTTATTTCCAAAAGATTAACAGTAAGCTGATGAAATAGGACATTTTTTATACTTCTGCAGGACAAACGGAGCTTTCCTTATAGCCAGTGTAACTAAGTGGAAAGAAACTGCATGTGCTTTCAATAACCTTGACTATGGTGTCATTACAGCAAACATCCTTGGTTGACACCATGACGGCTTCCTCTCACTCAGTACCTTTTGTTAACCTTTAACCAAATCTTTCCATGGAGCTTTGATAATGTCAGTACAATACGAGCAGGTGTGGCCTTGGACCCGCGAGGAGAGAGAGAGAGCGAGAGTGTGAGAACGAGAGAGAAAAGGGAGGAGTGTCAGGAAGAAAGAGTATGAGGTGGTGGAGTAGGAGGCAGAATGTGGGCAGAAAGTTGTCTTTATATATAACCTGATCTGTACAGTGAGGCTGAGAGAAGGAAAAACGAAATGTGGCATGAAATCACAGCCAGATACCAGCAGAAGGAAAGGAGAAAATGAAGTTAGCTGAAGGGTCTGAAGGAATGCAAACACAGCTGATGGAGATTAGAAAGCTGCTGCTCGCTAGGCTCTAACCAAGACAGGGTACGGATGGTTGATATTGCAGCTGGGATGCAAATAATATGATAATTCTATTTTTTGCTATAAGTAAAGATAATTAGAACTGGTAAAAACACTGAATGCAGCTGCTTGGTGTCTATTCTTTGCGGGGGCTGCAAGCCGAGGTGCAGCTAATGAAGTTAGCAACGTTTAGCCAATGTTATGGAAGGATTCCTTTAGTGTTCATTGTGTCCTGCTCTCAAAAGCAAAAATACTTCTTCATTAAAACTGATTGAACAATAAATAAATACATAAATGAGTCACTAAATTAAAGTCTGTGTTTCTCCAAAAGGGTTTTGAAGTCAGCGAGACTAGCAAACTTTACAAGGAGCTAAAAACTGACGTGACGTGAAGAAAGTAATCGTCTGAAAATGTTGAATGCTGATACATGTTTTTCCGCACTGCGTGCTGTTAGTTTTCTCCAAATTGAGTTCAAGTTGTCCACAGATTATCAGGGTTTTCAATTTATATTGTATTATAATTCCATATTGAGATTGTTTTATCGCCCAGGTCGAGTTGATCTGGCCGACTGATTTTCATGCATTCCTTCTCTTTACCTGCTCATTATCTGCTAATGAAGGTGACGTGTTTTGACACGCAAGGGTTGAAAGTGAAGCAGGTTAACACCCTGGACTGGTGATTAGCCGATGATAAAGTTGACACACATATTGAAGATTGTTAAGGACAGACTGTTCATGCTAAGATGTGAAATCCTTATCAGAAAACTCTCCCTCTCTCACTTGTAGTCACTCTTTACCCTCTTGTGAAAACCAGGTTGCTTTACTATCTGGGTGAGGAGGTCAATGTTCACCTGTTTCGCAATCTTTTCCATCCCTGCAGAGTCCACATAGGAATAGCCTGACCGTGTTTGTAAGTGTGCAGGGTTTCTTCAGGTTTCGTTTCTCCTGATCTGGGAGAAAGCCTTGCTTTTTATGACGGTTTTGTCCCAGATTATAAGTGCAAAGGATGTTCTTTGTTATCCAAGCTAGAGTACTCGAGCAAAAAAATGCGAGGGAGTGAGGCTGAGGCAATGCATCCTGGTACATGACTTAACAAGCAGGAGAATTCAGCTCTTTGGGTCCAGCACATACTGAGATATTTATCACTTCAACTGACTACTCTTACTCTCAACATTCGAACTCTAAAGTTTCATTTTTCGGTTACATGTTGTACTGACGGCAAGTGTCTAACATTTCACACTTTCTCTTTGCACTATGAAAGTTAAACCGTTGTATTGGAGCCATTGTAGTTGCACGGCTCCAGGAAGAGCAACCTCAGCCAGTTGGAACACTTTGGTTGATCATTTTTTCATGCTCCCCAAAGGCTAAGAAGTGCAACATTATGGGATTCCCCAACCTTTCCTCCAGACAGGAGGTTAACGTTTTCACTTATCTAGTTATTATACTCGATGGATTGGCAGAAACTTTTGCACAGACATTTATGGTCCCAAGAGGAGGTATCCTATTGATTCTTGCGATCCCCCGACTTTACCTCTTGTGTTGGATGGACTGCCGTGAAATTTGGGAAAGATGTATGTCTCCAAATTAGGAAGAACTGTGAACAGTTTGATGATCCCCTGAGTTAGCAAGAAGCGCCAAAAATACTTTTTAAAATTACTTTTACAAAATTACTTTACAATATTTTGTCCAATACTTTTGCTTATGTGTTTAACCGCTGATTAGCAAATTTAAGTAGCTAACTACCAGTCTGATCATGGTGCATGTTAGCAGATCACTGTGGTATGATAGAGTGGAGATTGTAGCATGTAGCTCAAAGCATCACTGGCCTTAGTTCCTGAAGAGTTTCCCTCCCAGAGAAGCTGCGGGCGCTCAAACTGCGTACGTTGTGATTAAAACGTAAGAATGTTAAACCGCTAGGATTTCCCAGTTGTCTCCTAATTAATGTATTTTTATCACCGACACAGTTGTGAGCCACATTCCTCCTTAGCTCCCACAAATAATCAAAGCTCTCTATCTAACATACCACCGCAGCCCAACCCAGTACAACTATGACAAGCGGTCGGATGGTTGTGAGCGTGTGCATGGGGGGAATCTTGAGAGTTTGAACAACTGGTCATTTTGAAATGTTCCCAGAGGGATTACATTTTTGCACATGTAGCACTGGTGCTATCCCCACAGAGGACATTCTTACAGTGCACCTGAATTTAAATAACACTTTCATGCCTCCGTGGCAGCGACAGCCATCGCTGAAGGCTTTATGTTGTTGGGTTCGTCCCACTGTCCATCCCATTCTTCTGAACATGATATCTCAGGAACGCCTCGAGGGAATATCTTCAAATTTGGCAAAACCATCCCCTTTGAGTCAAGGTTGAAGTGATAAGAATTTGGTGGTCAAAGGTCAAAGGTCAAGATCACTGTGACCTCAAAAACGCCTTGGCCGATAAGGCGTGATTGAATATGACCCCATTTCACACGAATTTGAAATAGGATAAAATGAAGAAGTGAGGACATTTTATATCCAAAAGGTCAAAGGTCAACTGACTGTGTCATCATAATGCCTGTGAAAAAACAATTCCTGCCTGTATTTCTGCCCCTTTCTTGTGAACTCAATATCTCAGGAAGAACTGGAGGAAAAATCTTTAGCTTTGGCAAAAACGTCAAACTGGTCTCCGGGGTGAAGTGATTAAACTTTGGTGGTCAAAGTTCAAGAATGAGCTCACATCCGTCTTACTCTCATGAACACTTTATCTCAAGTAGTGCCAGGAGAGAACTTTTGCATCTGCAATTTATTAGTGGACAATCTCCCCTTAAGAATCTGTGCAGTGTAACAATTTGTTCTGTATTTTGTTTGGATGCATTTTTCGTTTCACAGCTGCAGACTGAAGCAGTCTATCGGAGCAATTCCAAAACGTTTTCTATAACTCATCAAGTCATTAAGACCCCAAAGAAAGTAAAAATAGAGTTGAGATTTAAATACGGGAATTCCCCTTTAGGTGCGAAGTGTTGGAGTTAAGGGTAGTGAATAAAAGATCCTCTCAGCATCATCAGGTCATGAACACGAGTGTGTCTGTGACCTCAGAGCAGTTGTGTTTATATCTTCTGTCTCAGCAGCCCAACCCCGTGTAATAAATCTGTGAAGGAGAAGATTCCAGAGAATTTGCGATGAACTGTGTGCGACTGAAATGCTGAGCTGTCCTCCTGCGTCGGGAGAGGGTCTGTGTTTGGTTACTTTCTCCAGAGATTCCTCAGAGTTCAGGCAGCTCACACATAAATTCTCATCCATCTGTCAGGTTTAATGTAGGTGGATTGCTGACATGTCAACAGCACTTTAATGAGAAACCGATGGCCTCCGAGGAGCCATCTTTCTGTCACTTCCTTTCAAACTTTTCTTTCTTTTAAAAATGTTTCCAGCTTAAAGTCCCCCTCCCTTTCTTTCACCCCCATTAGCTTCATTCAGATATGTGTGAAGAGACAGCTGAGCACTTTAATGACTCGACTGCATGTATATGTGTGCATACATATAGCTGCTGAATATCATCTGTAAAGTGAAATCTGCAGAAAGGATTCAGTTCAGAGGCATAAACAGAAGTAAGAACGGCTTCCAAAAAGTTACATTAACCAGCGTGCAGTATTAAAAGGCCATCTGTTTGTTGTGATGGTCTGGTTTTGTTTAGTCCCGCGGCTCAGCTGTTAATAATGTCTAATCAGCAAAGAGGAAGTGCTCGGAGTAAACAGGAAATTCATTGTTTGGAAATTTGTCAGCTTAGTCAAAGCAGTTATAACGCCATAGAATAACTGTGGACTCAAAACATGGTGAATAACATTCAGTCAAAGCTGATGGAATACTTCCTTATTTATTGTGTGGAGTCCAAACACATTTGGTCTCAGACTTGTTCGGATGCTGACTGAAATACAAGGTGATGACAAACGGGAGGAAAGAAGAGGGGGAAGGGGGATATGCTGAATTGTTTTTTATGGGGTAGTAGTGTACCAAATTTTAGTCTGAAGTCTAAAGATACTTTTCTTTTTAAGAGTATTATGTAGGCCACTAAACTCTCAAAAAGAGCTACTCAACATGCAACCCAAAGTGCTTCACAAAGGAACAGACAGAGAAATTGGTACAAAAGAAGAAAGTAATAAATATAATAATAAAAAAATAAATAACCACAGTAAAAACAATAAAATGTTAGAAACCACTCAATTAAAAACAGTAAAAAGTTACATCCTTTGTGTATTATATTTTGTATTTATTGTAATAGACAAATTTTTCATTGTGTTAGCGTAATTCAAGCGTCATCTTGTGGCCTGTCACATGGATTCAGATGTTTAGTTTTTACAGGTTTTATTGGTGTATAACGATGACATGCCAATACGATCATTAAGCCCTACTGTTGAGTAAAATCCTCACGTGTGACCAAATTCACCATCTTGCAGGAAAATATCCAGTTTACGGTAGTTGTGTAGTTTCTCTGCACAAAACAAGTCAAACTTGAAGGCGATGAGTATGAGCCCAATTATCAGCTGGTTAAAGTTCCAGCCGATAATTGGGCTGAAGCTCAGAGCCAAAGAGTGGTAATCAGCGTCGCTGTAACACGTCTGTATCAGTCCCAGAGTCCATTGTGCTGCTCCGTATCGCAGGCTGACCGGCATTGTTTTAACCTACAGCTAAAGCTTCTCCATATAAGGCCTGCTGGGTATAAATACAACCAAGAGGCCCTCCATTCATAGGGGAGGAGAAAACAGAGGAGGGTCATGGAAGAAAGAGGAAAAGAAGGGAAGGAATAAGAGACAAAGAAGGGATAGTAGAAAGAGAAAGAGATAGAAGTAGTGAAGGAGTATCAGGATGTTCTGATCTGTAGGTAGAGCAGAGTGGGAATGGGGGTTGGAGAGGCTGAATGTTCCCGATGTTTTGAGTTCCTTCTCAACAAGTCACCACCTGCCCCGTCGACTGTGAGGGCCTGTCGACTGTGGGAGAGTGGAGTGTTTTCATTTACCTCCGTGTGTGTGTGTGTGTGTGTGTGTCAGAGCCTTTCAGGAACATTACAAAAGAGGGAGTGAATGGAAAGTCTCCATAAGTATACAAAGGTTTCTAATGGTTATCTCACCCTTTGTTTACATTCTTTATTGCTCTTTATAGGCTCGTCTACCAGCTCTGTATACATGTGTCTTGCACTATTGTAAATTGTTGTTTAAAAATGTAAACAACAATTTAAAGCTCCTTTATGCTTCATTTACTTTGGTGCCTCCCATTGGTTGTATCAAGGACTTGAGTTAAATGGTTCGACGCTGAGATAAACAGGCTGAAATCATATTTAGTGCACCGATTTTCACCATTTCCCTCCATTTTTAGGTAAAGAAAAACTTCATTCGGATAAAAATGCTGAAATCAAATAAAAATTGGATTCAAAGGAGCATCAAAGTTCATTTTTTAATTCGAAAAATTGTTGGTTTTTAGGTCTTTCGTACTAATTTTGGGTCCAATTAAAAGCTTTCTCAAAGTCCTCCATGATGCACAAGACTCCCAAGCTAGCTAGGAGTTATTGCTAATCCCTGTGTTTGCTCTTGAATTTACTCACAATGATCCCTATTGGTAATCTCAGATGTTTCCTTCGGGAGCGCACAGATGTTCGATATGTCCTTCAGCATCTGATCAGTGGGACTGGGTGCGGTTGCGTCAGAGCTGGGACACGGGGGGCACGTTGTTGCTGTCCACTGTGTTGCTAGCTTTAGCTGTGCTGTCTTTGCTAGCTTTGCCGTGTGTGTTGGCGATGTGTTGAGGGCTTTTGCTGCTGGTTTGGTTAAGTCCTTTATTTCCTCCTCTATAGATTGTGTGATTGGTCAGGAAATCATATCCTGTATAGCTCAAACTTTGTAAATTAAGTTGCCTTGGCTGCAGAGCCTCTCGACTAAGCTGCCGTCTTCACTGCCTGCATCACGTGACTCCTCACTGCTGGTAATCTAAATTTCAATCAATATCCACAGAACCTGTAGCTTTCTGTTTTTATAGGGAACAAGAAAACAAGCAGAATAAATTCAGAATATCTTGTGCTAAAAAGATCCATCATACAGTATGTACGTCTAAAAAGAGGCACCTTTGCGAAGTCAAACTCGTTGACCTCCTACAGTGTGTGTATCATGTTGACAACACCAGCTGTGAGGACGAACAGGTTTAAAATAGGGAGTTAATTTAGGACGGTGTTTGGTGTTTTGAGGTTTTAATTAGGCTGAACATGTTTTTAAAAGAGGCCGGTGCGAGCTTCATTTCATCCACACGGAAACCTTTAACTCAGATCCAGGTCGGCCCAGGATTTAGTCTGTAAGGATGCTAGACACTTTAGGAAATGCCTGCATGACCAAAACGCTGCCACAGTGGAAAAGTTGGCGTGTGAGTGTGTGTGTGTGTGTGTGTGTGTGTGTGTGTGAGGGACAGGGAGTGTCTCCATATTTGGTGTGTATGTGTGTGCGAGTAAGAAATAAAGAAATATCCTGGTTTAGTTTATTAAGGTTTTTTTTTATTCTGAAGCTTAAGTCTTTTATTTCTTTGTCTCACATCTGGTCACAATGGAAACATCGCACATAGACACACACACACACACACACACACACACACACACACACACGCACACACACACACACACACACACATATTTTGGTGATTCACTAAACCCAGAGTAATGAGGAGAGAAAGACAGAAGAAGAGAGACACAGGCAGAAAAGAAAGACTGGTGGACAGACAGACAGAGAGGGAGAGAAACAGAAAGAGAGCGAGAGAGTAAGAGAGACGGACAGAAAGAGAGAGCGACCGAGAGACAGTCAGACTGAAGAGAGAGACAGAAAAGGAGAGACAGTAAGAGAGACAGACAGAAAGATACAGAGAGAGAGAGAAACAGGAAGAGAGAGATGAACATGAAGAGACAAAGACAGAAGGACAGAGAGACAGACAGAAGAACAAGACAAAGACACATAGAGAGAGAGAGAGAAATAGATTGAGACAAAAAGATTACGAGAGAGAGAGAGAGAGAGAGAGAAACAGGAACAGGCCATGTATGAGTGTATTCGGCCCCTGGGAACCCCCTGTGTGTAAATTTAGGGGCTGAACCACCAGAAGCTGACACACACCGCTAGTTATGTCAGCACACACACACACACACACACGCACACGCACACGCACACGCACACGCACACGCACACACACACACACACACACTCATTCATTCAGTATCTTAATTCCTCCTCTGACACTTTCACCATCTGCCACCAGCTTCCTGCCTCTCATCCTCTTTCTTGATACTTCTCTCTCTCTCTCTCTCTCTCTCTCTCTCTCTCTCTCTCTCTCTCTCTCTCTCTCTCCTGCCGTCTCGTGTCTGTTTCCCGACTCTTGTTTGCCGCCTACATGTCTTGCATTCCTTCGCTCTGACATCACAGCCGCCCTGCACTGCCATTTAACTTTTCTGTCTAACTCTCTTGCCCCTTTTTGCCGGTCCTGGACTCTTGGTATTTCATTTCTTGTTGTAACGATGCTGGAGGCTGATAATGGATTAAAGAATGCAATCTTTGCATTTGTGGAGGTGGGACTTTCCCTCAAAGGTGGAACATTTGAATCATCAGTCAAAAAAACCCTCACATTTGGTTACTTGAATCGCTGCACTCAGAGCAAGGCTTTAGCAAGGGAGGTTGTAAACTTCACAAACCTTTCATTATTCATCTTTTACAAGGTTTTTAGCAGGGCCAAATAATCCGCAGAGCTTTCCTCCTCTCCAACACAAAAGTACCTGGTTATTAAAACCTGTCGAGGCACAGAGTAAAGCAGTTGCAGTGTTTCTCGGACACTTCTTCAGGAGACAAAGTAAACCTGGAGTGGCTGAAAGATGAACTGCTGCTCGCTTGTTTATAGGTGCACCGCTTGTATTTGGGTTAGCATTCCTTAAGTGTTGATCCAGAATGCTTTTATTCGGGCGCCGAATTGTCCGCAGAGGTTTCCTCTTGTCTAAAACAAACAGATCTGTTAATTTAAACAGTTAAAACACTGAATATAAGAGTTTCATAGTGTTTTTCCAATGCTCTTCTGCAGGCTGTGAGCAGGGCTGCTGCTTGTGTTACCTCAGTAGCTGACTCAAATTAATCATGCATTTTAAAATGACAGTGACGTGACTTCAAACACTGAAAAAGTGGATATAATCAAGTGTTCGATTTACATTCTTTAAGGTAAAACATGACGCTGATAAAGGAGTTTGCTGTGGTGCTAAACGACTAAAAAAGGAAGAAATATTTAAAGATTCCTGTTGAGCTGCTAAATCTGATTTAACTGACAACATTCAGCGTCAGGTAGAGGCCAAGAAGGAGTGTTAAGGATGTAAGAATGATTGAAAAACTGGGAAAGGAGAGTGAGGAGGAGTGTAGGAGAGGGGGAAGTGAAAGGTGAAGGCAGGAGACGGTGATGGACTGACAGTCTGGATAACGTCAGGATCTTGTTTGCATGGCTGTGTTTGATTTACAGCAGCTTTAAACAGGAATTTAATGTTTTAAAGAGACACTTTGAGACGCTTTATATTTCTCTCATCCTTTGATTTGTAGCCAGAAGGTTAAAGTTCAGTTCATCTCTGTTTTGTCTCTCACAGCTCACAGCGACGGTTGTATTCCGCAGCAACGACGGGCCAGAAATTCACGCAATATTTATTGTTGTAGCTGTTGTCGTGACTTGTATTAGATTACAAGACTGGCTTTGTTATGCTGGAAGAACCTGCAGAGCGTCAGGAAGAAAGCCAGGCCTGCTGCCGGAAAGTAACAATAGAAAGAGGAAAAACATGCAAGGAGGAGATGATGGTGGACTTTATCAAGTGTGCTGTGTGTTACAATGCTCAAAATTATCATGTTTATCATATTTTATTACATTTTCAGCCACTATTTTCTTAGTGTTTCAAGTCACACTGATGTAATTTTATTTAATTGGATGTGTTAGTTGGCTAGCAATGTTGGCATAAAGTTAGAAGCAGCTCAGATTGCAGCCCCCAAAGCCCCGCAGAGAAGTATCTTAGAGACACGGATTTTAAAATGATAATCTTGAAGATTTTCATTTAAATAAATGTCTGTTAAGTCTCTATCTATTGCAGATGAGGTAACACAATGGTGATTGAGCCTATGGCCTACTGATGACTAGTATTATGGACTGGATGTCTGGTGCAACTTTCACGGAAAAAATCACAAGCGGCGCTCTGCAAGTGTTGCGAGTAAACAGTAATCTACTATGGCTGAACAAACAAAGAAAAGATGGATGACTACAGATACAACTTCAACAAGAAGTGAAAATCCAAAGAAAAAGAAACAAACTCGACGCTCAGATGAAGCAAACAGTCTGAAAAGGAAAGCGACCGTCAGCCAGGAAAATCAAGAGTTACAACCGGAGCCGACCGTGGACGTCACACATGCAGCACTGTCTGGATATCTGGGAAGTGTGCTCCTGCAATTACTGTTTATCGCCACAGGTGCCGCCAAAGAGCACGAAACTGAGATCTTTGAGATTATAACTTTAACATGACACTTCTTTATTCAGCGTTTGTACTGGTTTTATTTACTTGGTCCATTTGTCAAGCAGAGCACCAACAAGCAAGCCAGCAACAGTTCAGCTCGCAGTCCCTTTTGAGGCCCTGTGTTCACCAAAGAGCGTTGGAGAAACTCAGATCTTCAACATGAAATTGCTTAAATAACCTTTTTTTTGTTTAGGAGCTGAGGAGAACTCTTCATCTCGCTCAAAACTAAACTACTTTTATCTGTTTCAAAGTAGCATTAGAGCTGATTCCACTTCTTATTTCCTTAGAGTTAATCCTTCTTTTATTAAGTTTTTCACATGGGTTTAAGAGTTTAGCCGAGCCAGTGATCCACCAGGGACAGGGTGTATCCGGTAGATCGATAGACAGTCTCTCATCATGTGACGGCTAAATTAACCACAAATCCTCCCAAACTAGGAGTGTTCCCTTTAACATAACATATACAGTAACTCAGCTTAGAGAGCAGACATGGATGAGAGCCAGCTGTAGTGTAACTCTGCCTCCTGGGACCGAGGCTGATGACATGTAAAACGATTCTTCAGGATATTGTAATGGAGACGGGTGGAGTCATCGTATAGACTGTACAGCAATGTCAATGTTCTTCTGCCTCATGGTGCTATAAAGCAACGAGCCCTGGTCCCATGCTGTCATAGGCTGGTTTTTATCAGCATCCCGAACCCCTGGGATTCATCAGTCTGATGAAACCTTCACAGCACAGGCTGAAAGTGAGGCAGCCGTGAGACAACCGTGCGATCCAGGGTGTGCTCGTCATGATGCAACAGTGCAGCGCTGACAGATCGCTCGTCCCAAAAGATTATGCTGAAGGATGAAAGTGCAGAGTAAGAGATATTTGATATCTTTGGCTTCTAACATTTATATACAAAGAAATCACAAAATACAAATGTGATTTTTAGAGATGTTGCAGGGCTCGATCTGATCGCTGAAACCCAACTCGAATCCCTTTGCTGCCGTGTGAGATGACTCAATAAATTAGATTTATCTAAGTTTACAATGCGCAATACTGTTTTTTGAATCTTTGACTGATACAAACTCAAAGTAATGACAATAAATCCCTACTCCGTGAGAGGTTCATCTCTTACGATTTTCCCTCCTTTCCGGGCACGTCCAACTGGACGGAGAGTCCAGGGTAGACCCAGAGCTCGCTGGAGGGATTATATATCCCACCTGGCCTGGGAACGCCCTCGGGATCCCCCAGGTGGAGCTGGAAAGTGTTGCCAAGGAGAGGGACATCTGGGTCACCTTGCTTAGCCTGCTGCCACTGCAAACTGACCTCGGATAAGCCGAATAGATGGATGGATAAATCCAGGTGTTGAGAGTATGAATCACCCTCTTCCACATCTTCCGTCTTTGTTTTAGCTCCTTGGCTAGTAGCTCACGAGTCGTATGCCTCATCATAAGATAGACCACCTAGGACATAAAACAATTAGCATTCAAGCTATGTTGGATTAATAATCCCTTTCTATCCTCTTTATTGGACAACTCTCTGACAAAATGATTAAAGAGAGGGTATAATGCTGTTGCACATTTAAAGATATATACATTATTTTACAATGTTGGATGTCCAGACTAAACGTGGGTGAAGTTTCAAATCTGTCTGTAAAAGTATGTTGGAGTAATCCCCAGGCTTCTCAGCTCAGTCTGCAGGCTGCTGTGAACACCAGGTTTCACACAGTTTTTTCTACATGCTGCATTTTGTGACGTCACAAAGTGCAGGGTTTCGGAGAGCTGACCAATCAGAAGAAAGTGGGCTTGTAGGGGCGGGGTTTCTTAAAGGGACAGAGCTGACTGAGTCGTTTCAGGCAGAGGCTGTACAAGAGGTTTTTTTGACTGTAAATTATGCTAAGCTACTCCACAGGTATCACAGAGTTAAATGTGAAGCTTGAAATTAGTATAATACCCCCCCTTTAATCGCTGAAATGTAGAAAAACAGCAGATTTAATGGATCATGAAAATGTTTGCTGCAGCCCTTCTGGTGGTGAAATGGATGTGATATTTATTAGGAATGCAACTTTTTCTATCTTTGTACTTACTGGCTCTGATTCATTTGTATTCCCTCACCTAAATTAAGAGGTGACATTATTAAAGTTGCTAGTGCCCTCTTAAAACGTCACTCACTTGAATCATTATGCTGAAAGATAAGATGTGGCCTCACATTTCTGTGGCACTAAAAACCGAGGCAGACACCGGCTGTGACTGAATTAATGAAACCAATAGAGGAAATATTGGATTTTATGAAGACACTGACATAGAAACTGTTATGTGGAGCAGCTTAATAAGGTCAGTATCCCCTCCAATATCCATCCAATGTTCTGAACGTACTGGGTCAGTGCCTCCCTGATGTTTACTGAAACACCAATCATCCCTGTGTTAAAGCAAACAGTGCCACAGCCTGATGCTGCTCTCTTTTATAAGTAATTAAAAGGTCACACATTTGTTGTATTTATATATGTTAAAGCTTATCGTTTGCTGAAAGAACATGCTAAACATGCATTTAGCATTACTGGTTAACTAGTGTTGCACATGTGGAAACGGGAAATCCCCTGTGCTCAGTGGGATGACTGTGGGCAGCTTGTTCTCATGACATCATTTTTGATGCAATATTTGGTGCACATGAGTCATTATCATTGGCACAGAGTTTGACTTCATTGAATTATCCAGGATGCTATGATAGAAATGTTGTGACGAATTGCATTGTGGGTGCTCCAGAGGGTAGTTCTGCATGCGTGTGGCAGCAGGTGTCTTGTGTTTACATGCAGCAGCTGTAGAGGACACTTCAGTTGTGTTAGCTGCCACACAAATAATGACTGAATGATCCACAGATGACGGCACAGAGTTGGTAACTATACTGCTTTTAGGATTTATTACTAACTTCAATGATGAACATGGTTTTTCAGTTTAAGAGTATCACATATCGATTTCACGCTTCAAATAGTCCCTGCTTGCACTTTGATTTGCTCTACTTGTGCTCAGACTGTTTTCCTGAACACGTCTGCTCCAAGATTGTGGTGTTATCTTAACCCAATCAAATGATCCTGCTTTTCCTTTTTACTTCATTGCATCCTGGTTACTCTTTAACAGGGTTCATGTACTCTTGCCCTACATGAATTTATTATATGTACTTCTATTGTTTTCTTAAAGACATTAGCGCATACAAGAAATTGAACTTGGTGTTTATGTGCAGAACAAAAAACTGTATTTACACACAAAACAAGACAAAACAATGCGCATCAATACACCGAGGCAGCCATCCGCGGCGCCATCTTGGATTTTAAGACATTACATGAGTGCACAAATCTGTGCATGCAATTTGAGCACAAGCAGAGCAAAGCAAAGTGCAAGCAGGGACATGAACGTCATGCACTTGAGCAGAAAGTCCATGTTCTTAAATGTAGCTAGGAAAAAAAACACGAATGAATTTGAAGAGGCAGCCTTAGTGCAAGAATACCTGGGCAAGAGAAAATATATCCTAGAGCAACAGTTTGAGCACAAGCAAAGGAAATGTAAGTGCAAGCAGGGACTGTTTGACTGCAAAGGCAGAGTTTTAAGGAAAATCTGAACTTAATATTAATAAGTCAAGCACTTAAATTTAATTAACCACTTTCTTGAGTAAGTTTAGGAAAGAAACCCGTACACTTCCACCCTTCACAGCCTGATTAAATAAATTCATATGATGAATTTGTTTCTGTTGGTTTCTTTAAGAGATTTCTCGAGTGCACAGAAGCCTGAGCGTGAGATAAAGGGCGAAAGCTGGACATGGTGTTAAGGGAAAGCATTACAAAATCTGAACGTGACATCAATACATCGTGCTCTCAAACTTAAGCACGATGCTGTAGACTAAAGGTATGAAAAAATATGCTGTAAAGCTGCAAGCATGAGAAGACAATATTGCTGATGAGTCTTCTACAGGCCTAGTCATGCCAGTGCAATGCAGCAGTGCAGTTCAGTTTGGTAATAGCCTCAAATAAATATGGCATAGTAGTGTTGCATGATGTTACATGACCACACGTTCCCAAGCCTTATTTCCGGATCATATGTGCAGCGGAATGAGTGGAAAATTTTCTAAATATACCCGAGATAGCTCTGAACAAACTCTGCTGCAGAGGAAGTGAGAGAGAAAAGAAGAATTTGAGGGGAGGGGAGCAGAGGAGAGAGAAGTGAGGAGCGAGGGAGCAGGAGGGGAAAGTCAAGTTCCCATTTCGGATTTCCCACGGAGGCGAGGTCACGTTGGTTTCCCTCAAAGTGGTCAGTGGGATTTAGGCTTTTTTTCTCTTCCCTCAATGTAAACAACCTAATGTTGATTTGCTTTTCCCCAAAGTGGCGAGTGTGAGTGATGAAGAAGCAGGTCTGCATAGACTGGGCTTTGAATAGGAAGGAAAGAGAGCTACTTAGACATCTTTTAATGAGCTAGCACACACATATTTTGGCGGAGGGATTGGTAAACCCTGTAATCATTAACCCTTCTCACACCTGGACTATATAACCACACTCCTCTTAAGTAAATAAAATAGCAAACTTGACGGCCAAAAGGTTGCGTATGACATCAGAGCCATTGTTCAAAACCTCCTCCGCTTGCCAAATGGCAGATAAAAAACAATGTTTGTATTGTTTCCATGGCTTTATGCCCCTCATTGTGCTTTTATGTCAAATCTTTTAAAGCCCCAGAGCTGTAAAAGATTGATTAAATATGCTGTATAGTTGCTTCAGCTAGTGTGTGCAGGAAAATGAGTGCCAGGCAGATTGTGTTTCTGATAGAGGAGGAACAGCCTGATAATAATGTGTTTTTTGTTGTTTTGGTCTTTGTTAATTATTTTCCAAGGTTAAAGTTCTAATCTCAAAGACCTCAGTTTCGTTCTCTTTGGCGCCACCTATGGCGATAAACGGTAATTGCATGCGCACACTTCCCAGATATCCAGACAGTGCTGCATGTGTGACGTCCACGGTTGGCTCCGGTTGTAACTCTCGATTTTCCTGGCTGACGGTCGCTTTCCTTTTCAGACTGTTTGCTTCATCTGAGCGTCGAGTTTGTTTCTTTTTCTTTGGATTTTCACTTCTTGTTGAAGTTGTATCTGTAGTCATCCATCTTTTCTTTGTTTGTTCAGCCATAGTAGATTACTGTTTACTCGCAACACTTGCAATGTAACCCCTTCTTGTATCAAAGTACATCCACTAAAACTTCTAAGTGTCTAAACACATTATGGAAACGATCCCTACAAAAATCCATCTTTTTTGTTGAGCTAAGATCCTATTTTTTAAACCAGAAACAGCCGTTACATTGCTCTCTTCAAAGGCACCAGACCCCATTAACAAAAACAGCATTTTTAATCTGCAGAACACAGGAGTTGCTGGTTTACCGCTGCGTCTATCGGTTACTTTGTTGGTGCTATTGTGTGACTTCTGTGTTAAAAATGTTTTCCTCAGCTCCAACAGAATATTTGTGTAACACATAATGACACAAAAATGAAAAGCATCTCCCATGTTCTGTTAGGTAAAATTACTGCTTTTGTCAATGGAGTCTGGTGGCTCTGAAGAGATCAGTGTAATGGCCTTTTCTGGTGAAAAAAAGGGCATTTTCCTTAAACAAAAAAGGTTTATTTCTGTAGGGATACTTTCTGTAATATTATTAGACACTTTGAAGCCTGTCAGTGGCAATAACAAGCTCTTTAAATGGAGGTATTTGGATGGGGTGCATTTGCCTTTACGGATGATATTGTTGAAATCAAGGCCTGATTTGTTGCTGCCTGCTGAAGCAAACTACTGGAGCCAAAACTTGTAGTTTTTAGACCCCAAAATATGGAAAAACAGGGTTTAAAAATAGTAGAATAACTCTTTAAGTGAAGCAGAAGTGGGATAAGAAAAGTGGATAAGAAAGGGTTAAAGTCCGACAGCTGAGTGAGATACTCGGGGTCAGATTCAGCCCCTCCTTCCTCCAACTCAGCACAAATATGCTGCCTCAGCATGAGCCTGCAGAAACACACACTCAGACAAACACACACATCTTTACAGCCAGCACACTTGCCAAAAGTCGGTTTAAGCCAGAGACATTAGCTTAGATTAATAAACACATTCATCTAGATGAGATGCTGGGTGTTTAACGTCTCTATCCCCTCTGGTGTCTTCGCCTTTTTGCAGCCGTCTGTCCAGTGAACTCTAACACAGTGGTGAGAGAGAGACACTCTCAGACAGAGAGAGAGAGAGCGTCTGGAAAGCATTACTCAGATTCCTGCAGCAGGGGCTCTGATTATCCTGGCAAAGAGGAGAGAGAGAGAGAGTGAGAGAGAGGAGTGAGTGAGAGGGGGATCAAACGAGGTATAAAAAGTTAAACCTCTGACACCGCTGAGTCGAGGACAAAGTGTGTGTCGCTCCGAGCATGCACGCAGAAGGAGATGCTGTTATTTTCGGGCGTTTTGATTTCTGCCTCAGCAAAAACCCAATGACTCATTATTGAGTTACATCCAGACCAAGTGACCAGTAGAGGGCGCTGTGCAAAAGAGAGATAGTGCTGTTTTCTCAAGGTGTGTTCTTCATTTGTCCCTGTAGTTCTCTTTGATAAGAGATGACGGTTACACCTGCTCTCTGTCTGTGGATGAACATAGTGAAGCTCTGAATGGCTCTTGATAGCGTGTTGGAGTTCTGCACTGCACAGTTTACCTCCCACTGTTTTGTAAAGGACCTTTGTGCTCACAGAAAGACTCCTGAAGCGGCTTTTTGTCCGAGTTAAAGAGCGACGAGAAAGCATGAATGAAAGGCATGAATAGAACGACCTTGACCGAGACTTTACCTGAGCTCTGCTAGCTGCAGATTTGACAGAGCACATTTATTGATAAAAGAGGAAGTGCAGGAAAAGTGTTCAGCCTGCTGCTGAAATACACGGATACATTTAATATACAGATATATTTAAATTAGAGATGGACTGATATGGTTTTTTCAGGGCCGATACTGATTATTAGTAGTCAAGGAGGCCGATAACCGATATTTGCAGTAAAAGTAAAAATATTGGCGTCAAAATTTTGAATAATACAAACTCCAACACTTAACTTTGTTTAAATTCCCTTAAGCATATGTTTATTAAACAAACAAGCAAAAAGCGCAGGGAGTTCCCAGGGTCAGCAGCGTCTCTTATAAAGTTAACTGGAAATTTAAATAAATAAATGAATAAATAACTTCCTGAAGTTTTATAAAGTAAATAAAACAAAGTGAAATAAAATTTGCAAAGAAATGTGAGTCTCAAATCAAAATAACCGAAATAACCCAGTTTTAAATTGATCTCTTATCGGTCGTCGGATTAAAGAAAAAGGGCGATGCCGATATGCGTCAAATGCCGAATATCGCCGCCGATAATCGGCCGGCCTTGGATATGTTACAGTTATGTTAAGTATGGGTAGGAATAAAATGGTTAACACTTAATCCTACTTCTTTTCAGACATGTACTGTTTGCTTTGTGTTACATTATTTATTAAAAATTGTTGTATTATTATTTCTTTTGTCCATTTTATTTTATTAACATGCTTTAAGAAAAGATATCAATCAATCACATAAAACATCATCTATATTCAGAAAAACAGGTATACCATTGTTTATGTATTTGTTTAATTATTTAGACTAACTGTAATAATAATCATCGATAATAATTAATAGTTGGAATAACAGCTGTTTGACTGAAGTTTCAACGACAGGTAAAGTGTGCAATATAAGCAGTTAAATGAGAGATGTTTCAATCCTCGACTTAGACTTCCTGGAGAATCACTGATTTCTGACATTTTGCTATTTTTGTAGTTTGTTTAGTCGCATTTTAATTAGCCTGACACGAGTTTTGGGGGGGCTTATAACTTATCTAAACGGTGCATTGACTGATACTTGCTAATATCTGAGGCCACATTTTAGGCAATATCAGAGGTCGATACCAAAACAACTTGTTGAAATTAAAGATTTGACAGCAGAAAAACATAAGAGCAAGTGTCAACTGGCTTGAAAGCACCTGAAGTGTCATAAGCTCCTTTCACACATCGCTGCCCTCCTGAAGATTTCCGACATTGTTCGGATGGGCTGCATGTGTGAGCGCACACGGGCGAATTTTTCACCCCGAGTTCACAGACTGTTTCCTGCCAGCCTCCGAGTAAAATATCCGCAAGAAGTCAGGGTGAGCCGACGTGTAAATGCAGCAGGTTAGAGCATTCCCCGCGAGCGAGTGGGTGGGGCGATGAGGTTTTATATCACGCAATCAGTGTGAAACCAGAAGAGCGAGAACAGGAGGATTAAAAAGATCCGAGGTTGAACAAGAAGAATCGTTTACAAGACGACAGCAAAGAGGTCTGCAGACGGGAGAGAGGAAGAGATTCAGGAGCTTCTGGCTGTGAGGGTTAACACTGAAATTGTTCGCCAGCTGGGGGGCCACGGCGTGCTTCATACATCATGCCCTGCCTCATTAGACCCACATCCTGACAGACAAGGGCAACTCTGGAAATTGTCAGGAGTGTACGTGCGAAAAAGGGCTGTAGAAAGTATAAATAACAACAACACTTGACTTTTCATCGTGTTTAGTTTAAGACCCTTGGAAACCCTTTTTTTGACAGTGGAGTGGTTTTAAGGAAACATGAATCGAAGCATGAATGGAGCGACCTTGACCAACTCTGAACCTGAGCTCTGTGAGCCTCAGAGCTGACTGAGGGAAATAGAGACAATGACAAAGCTCACAGCCGTTCAAATATCTATTTGAAAGACAAATTGAAGCCATCCTCTGTCTCCATATTTGATTTATTGTCCTCTTACATCATTTCCAGCTCTCTTCTCTTAGAGTATAAACCCTCCTGGGCACGCACGTCTCTGTTAATCAGGAGTGTGTCGGCTGAAGATTAGTAACTTTAAATGGGCCGAGAGACATGGAATATACAGTCCCAGCAGGCACCAGCTCTTTGGATTCATGGGCCTTTTTTTCTCAGATCAGCAGGAAGGAGTGGGTCATCCTAATGAGGTTATAAAACGTCGCCTTCCTGCTGCTGCTCTGCTCTTTGAAGCTGCACTTTGTGGCCTCTTCAGCCTCACCTGCAGAGACCGCCGTGCTGTGTCAGGCTGCAGGAACTCGTGAGGTCTCAAACATGTCTGAAGCATTTGGTTTCAGATTTCACCATAAACTTTAATCCTTAGTATTTTCTTCTTCTCTCTCTCGCTGAAAAGTTCAAAACCCTCTCTATCACCCCCGGCTGGCTGGCTGCAGTATAGGTCATAAGCCCCGCCTCCTCCATGCCAACAGATGGGACGTGAGTCAGACTATAAAATCAAAATACACGTCAAATACATTTTCCTCAAACATGGTTTCTGTCATTGGGGTGTGGCCTCATGATTGACAGCTCTGTTGACAAATCAGGCTCCTGCAGCGTTCTGTTCCCGAGTAGCAGAGTAGAGGAGGAACGGCGAGAGGAGACGTAACTAACACTAACACTACAGGCATTGAACCTTCCATCAACGTGAATATCTGCTTCACACCGACACAAGAAGCTGCTCTACTGCACACACGCTGGATAGAAATGGGCAAGATGGCAGCGCCCGCTCTGTGGGGGGTCTCGGCGTGATAATTAAGATTAGTGTCTGTCTCCTTATCTTACTCTTAGCAAGACAGCCAGTCAGGTAGCTTCTAAAGAGTTCACCTTTATGCTTCAGACTCATTAATGTGCGTGTTTTATTCCGGTGACTGTAGTGGAAACTTGTCTTCCTCTTTGTTCTCAGACACACACGCCCTGTGCCTGTAAGATGTCAGTTGTTATTAGTGTTAACAAGCAGATGCATTAGACTGCTGAGGCCTTTGATCTGCAGCTAGTGTGTGTGTGCGTGTGTGTGTGTGTGTGTGTGTGTGTGTGTGTGTGTGCAACGCTGGTCTGGAGTAATTACACTTCCTGTAATGATATTGGACTAACGATGGTAAGTCCTTGTGCATGCATGCGTGCATCATTGTATATATGTAAGGATGTGTGTGTGTGTGTGTGTGTGTGTGTGTGTGTGTGTGAGCTGGATGCAGCCATATTTATGACAGTGGGACTCTTGGCTGCCTGTCTGGTTTTCTGCTTCAGCTTGTAAATCACAGAGCGTGGAGAGAAGGAGGAGAAGAAAGGGAGGAGGGAAGGAAGAGGAAACAGTTTTGGCTCAAACTGATGATTATTTATTGGCATTTACTACTTAAGAGTTTCCCTTTTTTCACACAAGCACGCTTGGATGCACACACACACACACACACACGAACTCTTTACCCCTTTGGCATGAGGACACATTTTTCCCCTCTCATCCTTTTTTCTCTCCAGGGGTGGTTTGGGCCAGATGTGTGTGTGTGCACATGAAACGAGATTTTTTTTTTAGCTTACTTATACCCTATTTTTTCTCCTACGAGCAGAGAGAGCAAGAGGAGCGATGGTAAGTTTTTTAGCAGAAGTGGAGAGGAGAGGGCGACAGGGAAAGGAAAACACAGAGAGAGAGAGGGAAGAAGGGGGGTTATGTGTCACCTAACACAGGGACTATTTCCTCTGTAGGGAGGGAGGAGAACAGTGGGCGAACGAGTGGCGAGCAGGAGAGACAGAGCGAGGTGTGTGTGGAGCGTGTGCGAGCAGCAGTAAGAGGAGAAGCTATGGCAGCTGGGTCTCTGCACCGAGGGGCGAGCTTCTAAAAACAAACTCTCGGCTAAATAGTGGTGGGACGCGGCGCTGGAGGCCACATTCTTAGAGCTGGACTATATCGGCGCTGCAGGGACGAAAAAAACCCCGGGCTGAATTACTCGAGAGCAGGGCAGGAGACATGAAGTACAGACCTTTGGTAAGACGCGGAAAAGTCAGGGGGGAACTTTATTGTGTTTTAGAGTTTGCATTTAAAGGTGTCAGAGGTGAGGAGTTATGTGTGAGAAGGGTTTGCGTTTGGTTGGAGAGGTGGAGTTTATTTAAGTGGAAGGAGCTGCTTTATTGTGTAGCCACCTTGACAGAGTGCTCTTGAACTTCAAGGACGCACAGGTGAGGCAGATTCAGGTGAAACAGTCTGTTTGTTGTCACTCTCCTCCTTCATCTCTGCATCCTTCTACACCATCATTCTGTATGTGTCACATCGATGTCAGAGCTATTTGAATTAGAATCTGTTTCATATCCTAGAAGGTGTGTCCTCAACTTTTGTGTGTGTGTGTGTGTGTGTGTGTGTGTGTGTGTGTTTGCACCGCCCCAGGGCGAGGCAATCTCATGGTGGTGTTGTGTGGCCGGGCAGCATTCTTTGGCTTTCAATGAGAGTAAGAGTGAGTGTGTTAATGAAAAATGTGTGTTGATTAATCCTCCTCACGTAAGGCTTCAGGTCACCAGAAATCCAAATCCACAATAACCTTCTTAGTATGTAATTTAGGGTCTAATGTAAATAAATGTAAACATCTAAAAGTATAAGAAACTAGTGTGAATCCAGAGTCAAAATATTGGGTTAAAGTTTTTGTACATTTTTATGATATTTGGTTTGAATTTGTCTTCATTGTTTAAGATATATATTAAGAACCAATCATAAGAAGCTCACACAGCAGCTATTTGGCTGTTTACACCCAGCGTGAGCATCATGCACGTTTTTTCATTGACGAAAGCAGGTCCTGACGGTTGACCGCAGTTGTGTATTTTTGGCAGAAGAAGTTTAGATCTGTATAATATTGAAACCAAAATAGCCCCCGTGATTGGTGATGTCATTTGGAGCCAGAGTTGCGCAGTAGCCACTTCTGTTAACCAAAACACACACTTAACTTACTGGAAAAAAAACCCCGGGAAAAGTTCCGGCACGTCGGCGTATTTAACAGCAGAACAGCTTCATGTGTCGGTCTGAAGCAGATATTTACAGTTAAGGAAAGTTCAGTGACTGTAGTGTTGGTGTTAGTTACGTCTCCTCTCGCTGTTGCTCACTGCAGGAGCCTGATTCGTCAACAGAGCTATCAATCATGAGGCCACACCCCCTTTTGACAGCATCAAATAACTAATTAAAAGTAAACTTGTGAGAAAAATGAACACGTAAACATAAATCAGCATGATAAGAACTAACTATAATGACAGAAACCATGTTTGAGAAAAATGTATTTTGATTTTATAGTTTGACTCATGTCCCATCTGTTAACATGGAGGAGGCGGGCTTTATGACCTATACTGCAGCCAGTCAGCAGGGGGCGATAGAGGGGGTTTGGCAGTCTATGATTGAAGCTACAGAGCTACCATTTAGCATTGCATTCATGCTAATGTAGCTTGTGTAAGCTAACTACTATGATTTCTATACCAAAGCATTCAGTGAACAGTTTAGATGTCCTCTGCTTCCTCGTCTGACGTAAATGACTTAACATTTTAAAGCTTTGGAGCCATGAAGATGTTAAACGTTATCTGCCCGGCTCACACACTCTCACCAAACGGTCTTATCAGCAAACGAGCTCAACCAGGTTTCTGTAGTTTCATTTTTCACTCAGTTTTTTCTGGATGCCTCACGAGACTCTTAACTTTCATATCATTCACTTTTTCATATTCAGTCATATTTTCAGAGGCTGTAAAATCCCCTCTTGATGCTGCAGGTATTTAAACTGCTGAAACTTGTTCTCCGGCAGAGCTCCCACAGTTAACCTCCATATTTACCCCCACATTCTGGCACATGCAGCCATATGGACTTGATCAATTTTTACGAGCCTTCTCTCTCTCTCTCTGCTCCTACGACAGCGTGTGTGAGAGCAGTACGACTGACAGACTCGTCCGGATGGTACAATGCACTGAGAGATTCCTGACACAGTTGTCATTGCTGCCTGCAGGGCATCTGACTCCAGTTCAATAGGTAGTTTATGTTGGGCTCGGCTCACTCTCGTAAGGCTCTCAGGTCGGAGCTGCGAAGACATATGACCTGTTAGCCGCGCCTGAGTGGCTCTGTAAACTGGATTATTGTACCTGGAATACAAACCGGATGACTTGAAGAAAGGAAGTTGTTTCCTCATGGAGTATCGGTGGGGTCGGGTAAGTGAGTGCTGCCAAACTCTTGCGTCTGATCGACTAAAAAAGTAGTTACTCGAGTGAATCTGACAGAGTAAAAGACTTTTGTTGAGCTCTTCTCGGTACTAAAACAGCTGAGTAAAACCAAGGGGAACCTCAGCTGCTTGTCCAATATAGATGAATAAAATCTCTCCTATTATTGTAGTTGTAGCTTGTTTTTGCAGCTGTGCTAATGCGAGGAGTTTTTGTTGGATATTTCAGCAATTTGGGTTTAAAAATCAGCAACTTTTAAGATCTTAGAGCAACTTTTCATTCCTACAAATACATAACTTGTCACTTGTATTTTATAAA
The DNA here is from genome assembly GCF_022749685.1 of Semicossyphus pulcher. Taxonomy (NCBI): domain Eukaryota; kingdom Metazoa; phylum Chordata; class Actinopteri; order Labriformes; family Labridae; genus Semicossyphus; species Semicossyphus pulcher. The sequence continues at coordinate 4,301,013 of NW_027211700.1, forward strand.
GGTTGTAATTATTGAAACAAAGGCTGTAGCTGTAAGAAAAATGTTCCCTGCCACTTTAAATCAAGATCAAAGTTCAGGATAAGCTACGTCGAACAGCGCACCTGGAGCTGGTAGGAACGCATCGCACTACTTCTCTTGCTCTGGATCATTTAAACCATGTTGTGTCATTAGTGAATCAGTGATCTATAAAGCACTCCCAGCTGCACGTTGTGTTGTTTGGACCCACATGCCCTCAGGTAGGAAGGTTGCTTTCTGCAGCCTGCAGGCGACTAGGCTAGCTCGTCCCACCTGTCTGACGGCTCTGCAGAGCGACGCCTCAGTCTCTCGGGGTAGAAGTGAACATGCTGAGCCTGCAGGGTTGTTCCGTGGTTATCATGAAAAAGTTAATAAGCTTGGATCCTGTGCAGGTGTGGAATGGAGAAATGCTATGGCGATGATATATCACTGGATTTTTACTTCACCTGCATTTATGTTGACACACGTGCTAACATGAGGTGGCTTCATACGATATATATACCTCCAGTTAGGAATTCTTCTTGTCTGTTCCTTATGTTTCTATGAGCGCTGCCCCCAACTAAAGACTTTCTAGTAGTCGATAGTTGAAGCCATTTTTTGAGTATTTGCTGTTGCATGATATTACTTTAATAACCTTTTATGTATTTTTAAGGGAAAAGAATAAAGTGTTGAGTTTTAGGGTTAACATACACTAAGCCCCTGTGGCCACAAAGTTTTCTCCCAATGCTGCAGGCCTTCACCATTGCACAGTTGCAGTTTAGTTTATTGTCCCACACAAAAATAGAAAAGCATTTAGAAAACTAACTTACTTTTATGTAAACCACAAAAAAAGACCTATAAATGTTAATAAAAACCAACTCTAACCTGTCATCCCTATTCCTTTGTGCTAGCTTTAGCGTTAGCAAAGGCTGTTGCTGTTGCTCTATGAAGTCTCCAGCAGCGAAAGAGTCTGAGAAACTGGACTCTGCTCATGTTATTTTGCTATTTTGTGACGGTACCGAATTCGTGAATAACTAACACCCCTTGCAGTTCAGCGCTTAACTGCCGCCTCAGCCCGCTGCCGGAGTACGTTTTGTTTTTTTCACTGCAGTGCATTGCCCAGACGGTAAATCATCATCGACACGAGTAAACACAGCATGAGCAGTGGAAGCACAAATTTATTATGGCTACTAAGTTCGTATCATTAATTGTTGAAATAAAATCTGTGATGGCTCGTTGTTGTTGTAGCGGCTAAACTAGCATGTCGCGAGACTGCACACGGGCTTGTCTGCGCCGATTAGTTGCGCAGAGGGTTGAAACAGCAGTGCTCTGACGGCGAGGTTTCTTTTGCTGATGACTGTTTGTAATGTTGTTCATAATGTATCGTCCTGTATGGATGATGAGGTGCATCCCCTGTGATGTATGGATAGTGACTTTACTGCGTCCCTCTAGATTTTAATGCGGCAGAGACGCTGGACGCGTACCGAGCAACATCGCTGGGTCCACCCCGCGGTTGGCGTCACATAACCGCGGTATTAGGGTCATGCGTTTACCGTGACAACCCTGATTTTGGATACTTTTTTGGCTCTTAGAGGTTATATTCTTTTCTGTGATTAGCTCCAGCTTACCCGGACCCTTAGGCTACCCCAAGGTTAGGTTGGACTGAAAAGAGACTAAAAAGTCACCATATAGGCTTGAAGCAGAGTCTCCCTGGTTGGCGTATGTTGTGATTTGTCGGCCACTTCCTTTTTCAATACATCCTGTGGTTGGATTGTGGGCACCCTCAGCTCTTGCATGGCTCCTGATGTCAGAATCTTTGAATCATTATAGCTTTATTACACCTTCACAAAGACAACATTCATGTCTCAAAACTCACATTCAACATTTCTGCACATCATGCCCCGTTTTTTCTGCCAGCTTGTGCAGAACAGATGAGAGAGGAGGAGAAGTCGGTGCCAGGCGACTGATTCATGGTGGAAAAATGCAGAAAAAGGGCAAAAATATTCTACGAGTAGCTCAAAGCTTTCTTCATCTGAACTGCAGGCCTCTCATTTGGTTGTTTGCTCTATGATTGTAGTGGATATTAAAGTGCTTCCATCCTGAGCACTGTACGGTGCTCTGGAAGAAGCAGGTTAGATGAGGTTTACATAAACAGTGTGACATCTGAGCTCTGCACGCACCCAGGGCGATGTAAAGGTCAAGTCGCTATTGTTCTCAGGCCGGCTGGATGATCAAATCCCTCTGCTTTCTCCCCCTTTCTCCGCTCCGCTAAGATGTGGTGGCTCGTCTGGTTTCTTATTTGAAAGAGAAAGGAGGGATTAAAGCAAAGACAAATAATTTAAAAGCTTAAAATGGAAAGAACTGATATTTAGTGTTTGTAAACCAGGTTTTAACAAATGCTAAACCTCTAATCTCTGACATCCCACATCAAATCTTGGTCTGTGTGTCTAAACATGTAAGTTAAATATTGGTCCAATTCACCATTTTCCTCTGACGTCACCTGTTTTATTGTCGTACTGCTGTGTTTGACGCTCCATATAAACGAAGGGGAATCTGACAAATCGCTGCTTCCAGATTGATCATCTAACAACAAGAGAAAGTGAAAATCTGGAGCGTCATTGGGAATATTTCAACATAAAACAACATATTTAATAACCCATTATCCACCGCTAGACAACAGCTAACGTTAGCATTCTGCCACTGATAGCTAGGAAGTGGTTATATGCTTATAGTGTCTAAAGTGTCTGTTTTATAATGAAATAAGGCCCGATAGCGCTCAAGATTATGATGCCCTGTTGTGTTTTTAGTTGCTGATCAATCAGGAGGAAGTGAGGTGGTGATTATTTGTTAGATTCCCTACTTTTACACCATAAGCAACCTGGAACACGGTAGTCAGACGTTATAACAGGTTTTGAGCTTCCCAACTTAAGTGTGACATCAGAGGAAAATGTGAATATGGTGTGAATGGTTCAACTGGAGTGTGACAAGACTACAAGTGAGGCTGTACTAATGCTCAGCAGGACTTTGACTTAACGCTAGCATTGCGATGTTTTTTCAACCAATCGTTTCAAATGTTTCGCACATTTTTGCGACCTTGCAATTTTGTCCGATCACCCTGTTATCTCCGCACTATACATCGAATCCATAAGAGTAAATCCAATACTCAATGTCTTCTTGTGATCATTCATCTATGTTGCTAAAAGGTATTAGCTGTCCACGTAGCCACTTCCCAATGCCTTGTGTTGAGTCTATCTCTGACCAATCAGAGACTGTGCTACTTCCTTCCACCAACCAGAGGCTCTGTTACAAATATGTTAAAGAAAAAATATCCCCATGTCTCTTTTCAATGCTGTTACACTCACCCAGCACCCGAAATAACAAGTAGAACAACGTTAACGTGTAGGTTCTTCCTGCGCGTATGGTTAGCATTGGACCACGAGCTGTTCTACTTTAGTTTCAGTCAACTTTCACACATTTTATTTGACGTCTCGTCACAGGAAACAAACGGTAATGATGTCAGAACACAGACGGCTCGCTCAGCCAACACGTGGCTTTCTTGTAGCTTTTGTCCCAGTCGCTCACAGTGAATGTGGGATGTGTTACACAAAAAATAAAGCTTCAAAAACATCACAACTTGCATTGCAACTTTTTAAAAAAGCTGCTGCAAAATCAGGAAATTCTGGAGGGACTGGTATTGACCTGCTTAGTTAAGCGTGCTAGCATGCTAACACTTACGATAAACTATTGGAGTATCACCTGAGTGCCATCTCAAGTGACACCCAGACACCTCTGCAGTTAGACTTTTCCTGACATAAAGAAAGCCCTGATGCTCTGTGAATGTCCTGTTTGGTTTGCTGTACTCGTACAAATCAAACATTAGCACAGGTGGAGGAGTTAGCAGCGAGTTTCAGGTCTCCTCAGGTCTCCTCTTGCTAACCTGGCTCTGTGCGGCCTTGTTTGCTGCACAGGATTTGGAAAACATGACGACATCTCAGAACCGGGTACTTGTTGTGTTCCTGAGAGCGGGTGGAGGTCCGGTGTGCAGCACCGCACGCAGGAAAGCCAAACAGTGAAAGCAGCGTTGGGAAACAATGAAGTAATGGAGAGAGAGGGAGAGGGAGGGCGAGGGACTGAAACGTGGAGGGAAAGTGAATGAGAGACAGAATGTATGGAGGAGGAAGAGGAGGGGAGAGGGGAGGAAACACGGCTCTGGTTTCTTTCCTCCCAGGCGCCATAATATTTGGAGGGTTTTGTAATAAACTATGACACCTTTAAGTAAATGCACGTCAGGTTTGCTACTCCGAACTGTGATTCAGCCTCTTTCCAGGTGATTAATTTCTTCACCTTTGGTTTAAACACGCTTTGTGCGTGTCTTTTTGTAATCTGAGTAGCGTTAGCGTTTCAGCAGGCTTTGGTTGTATGCAGGAAAACAATCTGTGCAAAGAGCAAAAGGGGCGGAACACGTCGACCACATCCCAGAAGCCACCGGCTTTTGTCTGACAGCGTTTAAGCATCTTATCTCTATTTAAACAGACATCTGCATGTACACCGATCAGCCATAATATTATGACACGTTTTCTATTACATCACGTGGATGGCCGGGTGTGTCGCATGGCACCAGGATGCACTATGGGAAGAAGGGAAGACAGTGTGATGCTTTGGGCAATGTTCTGCTGGGAAACCTTGGGTCCTGCCGTTCATGTGGATGTTACTTTGACACCTACCTAAACATTGCTGCAGACCAAGCACACCCCTTCATGGAAACAGTATTCCCTAATGGCAGTGGCCTCTTTCAGCAGAATAATGCGCCCTGCCACACTGCAAACATGGTTCAGGAATGGTTTGAGGAACTCCACTAGTTCAAGGTGTTGACTCGGCCTCCAAATTCTCCAGATCTCAATGCAATCAAGCATCTGTGGGATGTGCTGGACAAACAAGTCCGATCCATGGAGGAACGTCTTGGAGCCAGATACCTCAGCACACCTTCAGAGGTCTAGTGGAGTCCATGCCTCGACGGGTCAGGGCTGTTTAGGCTGCCAAAGGGGATCTACGCAACATTAGGCAGGTGGTCATAATGTTATGGCTGATCGGTTTAAGTGCAGGTTAGAATCCTGTCATAGACTTTGCATCTCCATGTTTCATCAATTCTGGCATCTGAAGTTGCTAATCTGACTCTAAACGATGACCAGCGCTTAGACCAGATATATTCTTTATCGCTTCCAGGCTAGCTACACTGGAAGCCCCCCAAAATCCAGAGGCTACGTCTTCATTAGAAGGTAGCTGAGGATTTCTAAGATTGAAGGATATGTAACAGCTGTGAGTGCGTTCTGCCTGTCAATCTATGTGATGACTACAGTTCTGAATCACCCCAAGAATTGTTTTCTGCATTATGTCTGTAAAAACGTTTCCTGGTGGCACATATGTGAAGACCTTTACGCTGATATCTCTGTGACAGAACCAGTTCTGCCCGATTATATCGGCCAACAGATATAACGGACAGGTTCTAGTTTATGGCATAACTTTCTATAACAGCTGCATGTCATTGTAATTCACAGTAGCTGATTAGGTTTCATCTTCCTTTTAAGCATATGCATTTTCTGCACAAGCTGGTCAGTCCAGGTTAGAAGGTGAGGCGAGCACTTCTCTCTCCTGATCCACTATCACTCCTAGAAGAGGCCCCTCTGAGGGGCCATTGAGGCAGCAGCAGTGAACTGTATAGTGCTTTTATGGGAGGTTCACAGGGTTCTATAGTTGTCATTGCAAAATGTGGCGATATGAACTTCCCATAATTTTGTTTTGGGGCCCCAAATATTCTGCTGGTTTCATCACCTGATCGTGCACCTCCAGCTACAAAGGAAGTCAGAGGTTTCATATGTTGTCAGCTGCAGCAGCAGCAGTGTGCTCGTGTTCAGAAGAAGAAGAAGAAGAAGAAGAAGTGGTTATTGAGCATTAGCAGAAATAACATTAATAGAAATGAACATCAGATATAAACATAGATTCTTTATCTGCAGCAAACTCAAGTGGTGTAAATATCGTCCATAATGTTTGCTGACAAGTGAGAAGTTTCACAACTTTAAACACAGAATGTTGTCAGATACACACCACGCACTTGACCCACCCACACACACACACACACACACACACACACACACACACACACAGCTGTGTTTCTTTGCTTTCTGTAGGGATGTGTGAAACAAAAGGTCACCAGAGCTCACGGTGTCCTGCAGTGAGAGAAACATGTTGAGATGTTTCAGATGTGAAACACGCAAACTCACATGTTTGTGTTAATACTTAAGATATTAATATTCCCGTTAAGCTTTCCAAAACGATTTGTTCTTTTCCTCCCTTCAAGTTGTAAACCTTCAGGCTTCAGTCCTGGAGCATCTTGCAACACTCATGTTTACTATAGTAACACGAAGTGGTTTAGAACTACAGTAAACACTCGACAAGAAGCTACTTGGTCAGAAATATAGCAGCTGGTGTTTCTGTTTACGGTGCAGCCAAACAAACGGACACTGTTTGGAAAGAGGTCCGTCAATAATCATTGACCTGCCTGCAGGTCGCTCCTGATTGTTGCATTATTCCCTATAATGTTGTAGTGACTAGGTGGGGGAATGGCAGGGTAACTCATGATACAATAAGATACAATACAATATGACGCGATACGATACGCTACTCTACGATACGATATGATAGATACGATACGATGCAATGCGTTACAATATGATACACTACAATACGCCACGATATGATACAATAAGATTCCATACGATATGATTTGATACGATATGATACGATACGATACGAAATGAAACGATACAATAGAATACGGTAGGATAAGATATGATAGATATGATATGATGCGATACGATACGATACAATATGATACGCTACGATTTGATACGATGCGATGCGATACAATACAATACGGTAGGATGCGATGCGATGCGATACAATACAATACGGTAGGATACGATACAGTACGATACAATACGATGTGATACGATGCGATACGATGCGATACGATGCGATACGATGCGATACAATACAATACGATAGGATACGATATGATAGATACAGTACGATATGATACGATACGATACAATACAATACAATACGATAGGATACGATATGATAGATACAGTACGATATGATACGATACGATACAATATGATGCGATACAATACAATACGATAGGATACGATATGTTAGATACGATATGATACAATACGAGGCAATATGATACAATACGATATGATACGATACTATGCCATACACTATGATACGCTACAATATTATACGATACGATATGATATGATACGCAATATGTGGTCCACGATAACGATAATATCACGATACAGTGATAATTGATATATTGCAAGAAAATCATGTAATGATACATCACGATATCTTATTAACTTCTTCTTCGGCTGATTAATTTCCCTTCAAGTCACCCTGAAGAGTCATGAAGTAGTGACGCGGTGAGTCAAAATCGCAGGCAAATCTGTTAAGAGCGCCGTATAGTTGTACTGTGAATTAAAATATCGATATTTTGCGCCAGCATATCGATAATTGTATCGCACGGGTCAAGAAGAAGATACTATATTGCTGTATTGACATTTTGTTCCTCCCCTAGTATTGACCCACTTGTGTTGACCTGTTGCTTCTAACATATGAATATGTTGCCTGTGAGTGTTAAAGTTGTGTATACGCACCACAGACTGTGTCAACAATGGACGTAGCCACTGTGACGTCACCCATTGGTTTCTCTTCTGTGTAAATGAGGCCTCAAGTTTGGGGTTTGGCAGCAGCCATGGTGGTTTTCTGGAGGCAGATGTGACCATATTTGGACGAGAGGAAGCTATGAAGCTATAAAAACCCAGATTGACTTTTAGTGCATGTATTTCCCACGTGAAAGTGGCTGTTAGATCGATCGATAGCAAGTAAAGTTTATTGTCTTTATCAACGTACATTTTAGCCTTGTATCATCATAGTTCTGCGGCGCCGATCTTCACTTTAATTTGTTTCTCTTCCCTCCTCTGTTTTTCCCTCCTGTCTCACCCAGCGCTAATTAATAAGTCCTCTCCTCCCTCTAGCTTTCTCTTCCCTTTTTCTCTCCGTCTCTTCTTTCTGCTCTCCTGAGGGACGAACACTTCTGTACAGCTTAGCACAACAACAACACCTGCTGTACATTGTGTGTGTGTGTGTGTTGTCTGTCTCTGTCCCTGCGTTGGTTGCCCCTGCCTCTGCTTGGTTTTAGTTCTGACAGTCTCAGTACAAGTTAAACATGGACGTGGCCGACATTCGCAACCTTATGCGCAAAACTCAAGCCTCTATTTTAGAAAACGGCTTCCTGAGCAAACGTGTCAGCGATGTTAAACTTGTAAGTGTTAATTTACCTCGTTTCTTATTCTAAATTTGTGCTCTATATTTCTAGACATGTGCAACCTGGGTGTGACTTGATGCACTGGTTGAAGTGAGAATCACACATCTGGGCTTGGCTTCATGTCACTTTGAGAGGTGATAAGATCGCCGAGGGGCTGTTTTAAATGAAAACTTTGGATGATGTACAAACAGGAAGTCTCCTCTCTTTGTGTTGTAGTTTAGTTTGAGGTCTGTGGATGGTTTCTAGACTTCAAACAGTTGTTCCTGGCATCGGTCTGAATGTGCTCTATTGTTGGGTGAAAGCTGGAGGGGGAGATGGGATGTGATGAGAGCTTATGGGACAGGAAGGGCTTAATGATGTGCAAATGGTTATACTGCAAGAAATGTGGACTCCAGGCCGGGGCTTTTATTTTGAAAAGGCGCCTAACAGCCTGTAGTTTTGCCTTTCATTAAGAGCCGAAACAATTACTTGATTAGTCGATTGACAGACGAGTAATTAACAACCATTTTAATGATTTACAAGTGAAAGTATTTATTCTCTTGTCCCTGTTAGCTTTTCGCTGTTACGGTAACTTTAATATCTTTGTGTTTTTAACTCTTGACTTTCTTAATTGTCTTGTTTTGTCTGAACACGACAATCCCCTTTGGCAAATTGAAAAAATTTTCACACATTTCTTGACATTTTTTAGACAAAACAAAATATCAAATTGCCAAGACAGTAGCCCTCGGGTTCTTTATAAAGAGAACCTCTTTTTATTAAAGTCCTCTTTACATTCATTATCGTTAATTTTAATATTTCTGTGCTCATGACAACGTGCAACAGGAGAAGTGTCAACAAGCACATTAGCGAAGCAGCAGTAGCTTTAATGCTCCGTCTGTGTGTACACAGGATGTGTTGAGGCACAACTACAGTTGTATGATTAAAATAATTACAATACTGGATTTGTATTGAGAAGGTTCCTGGTTCGAGTACCCGTTTTCGCCTTTCTGTGTGGAGTTTGCATGTTCTCCCCGTGCATGCGTGGGTTCCCTCCGGGTACTCCGGCTCCCTCCCACAGTCCAAAGACACGCTCGTTAGACTCTTAATTGCCCGTGGGTTTGAATGTGAGCATGAAAGGTTGTCTGTCTCGATGTGTCAGGCCTGTGATTGACTGGCGATCAGTCCAGGTGTAACCCCGCCTCTCGCCCTGAACAGGATAAGCTTCTCCTTTCCTCAACTGATAACTGCTGTTTTTTGTACTTTAAAAAGGAGTTCATAACCTGTGATTTTTTGCACACCTGAGGGTGAAAAAGGCTGAAAAGATGTAGAGAGCGTAGATGGATGATTAATTGATTCATAGCTCTCAGACTGATGCAGAACATGTGTTGTAAATGCCAAACCAGCGACGACATGTTGACTTAGGGCTCCATTTCTTTCTTTTTACTCGAGGATCTTTTTCTGCTCCGTGGTGTAAAATGTAGAAGTTATAATGGAGGTTTTACAATTTGAATTCCACATCTACCTGGTACTTAAATGTTAACCTGCCTGTGCTTTCACTGCTTTTTACTAGTAATTTGTCTCTTAGTTGGTGCAGCACTGACGTCTGATTTAAATCATTTACTCTTGTCCTCTCCCCCTCGCCCCTAATGAGGATGGATTATGTGTGATGTGCAGCGACTCCCTTCATTTTTCATTTCTCCTTTTTCTCCTCTCATGTGATGGGTTTAATAGATGACAGTTACGTCTTCATATTCAGTCTCTAACCTCTCCTCCTCCCTGCTTGTCCTCCTCCAGGTGGTGGCAAGCGACGGTGTCCGGGCTATGATGGAGTCGGCCCTGACAGCCAGAGACCGGGTGGGCGTGCAGGATTTTGTCCTGCTGGAGAACTACACCAGCGAGGCGGCGTTCATAGAGAACCTGCGCAAACGCTTCAAAGAGAACCTCATCTATGTGAGTGGCTGCAGTTTACCTGCATGTGTTTGTATTAGAGATGAAGGATGGGTTTCTGGGGTTTGGTCGCTTTTTTTTTTTTGTGACATTTTTAATGAAGAGTTCCTTAAATTCGGTTTTTAATTCGATACCAACGATACCAGGATTTTAACCTTTTGATACGACACCAGTAAAACAAAACGTTACGCAATACCTGTTTCGATACCACGGCAACTAAAAGTCCTATTGTTCTCATTATTCTGCTGTGTTTGGGACAGTGTCTGGACGTCCATCGCTGGGCACATGGCTGTCTCTCTGCTCTGCTCTCTGTCTGTCTGCAACACACACTATCGTCACTCTTGCATCTTTATGAGACGTGAAAGGGAGCTCACAGATTTGCCGTTGTGTGAATGAGAACAGTCCACTGTGTCGTTGCTGTAAAGAGCTCCAGGTGTGACGGAGGGCGGAGCAGACACACACACGGTCGACTTCGGCCTATAAAAACTAAACCCTGTCCCTTCCTGCAGGGCCGTACGGAGGTGTGGGCGCCTTAGTTTGTTGTTTATCTGCTGTGAAACAATCAGAACATAATGTTCTGTTTCTCTGCTTTATTTACATTAACGGCGCTCGCTCTCTTCACTTCCTGTCTATGTCGCTCGACCACAGCTGCTCTCTTTTTTTATCACAGCAGCTTTGGGTTGAAAATGTGACTGTTGTTTCTTTAAAGCTTCGGTTCCTTTCGGTGCGATCGAAGGTAAAAATGTTTGGTTTAAAAACGTGGTGTCGAAAAGTATCAAACATTTTTGACTACCCTGGTGCCATTGTTTCTACTTTTAAGACAAACAAATCACAGAAATGATTAAGAATGTGTCTCTTGTTGTCTTGGACCGGCTGACCTTTAAGCCTCTCCTAAACCCATTTTACACTTGACCTTTGGTGTGCCGTCCTGCGGTTGATTAGGATTAAACTACTGTACATTTTTACTTCAATACGCCGGGTTCAAATGTATGTCTTGCAGTCTGGAAACAAAACTAATACAGTTCAGTCTTTGTCATTTAATTATTTTCAAATGTTTTATTGAGACAAGATGGTGGAACAAAGTACAATGGAAGAGAAAGCAGACGACTCTTTCTTATACATCTAAACCCACTTCAGTCCAGTCTAATCCCGTCCGACAGACTCCTTTAATGAGCAAAGGATTGGCTGGACAGATGAAAGTAGAGATCACAGGATAAATCTAAATGTGCAGATAGAAATATTGCAAGTAGTGGATAAACAAAACATCAGAAGGCTTGAGGGTGAACGTGTTTTTCATGCAGTGTGTTCCCTTTCTGTCAGACGTACATCGGTTCAGTGCTGGTGTCAGTGAACCCGTACAAAGACCTGGAGATCTACACCAAGAACCACATGGAGCGATACCGAGGAGTCAACTTCTACGAGGTCTCCCCACACATGTAAGTGCACACCTCTGCTATACTTACATTATTTACATGGTTGGGTCCTGTATTATTATTGGTACAACATTTTTTGGAAAAGCTTCAGTTGATTGCTTCCGCCAGCAGCCGCAAGACGGGCTTTGATGGCTGCAACATAATCCTCAAAGGGAAATTTGACCGATCAACTACTAGTGTTTGTTTCTCCACTAATAGGCTCAGACTGTTTTTCCAAAGCTGTGCCCCAGTTTAGGGGCTGCATCCTTCAAAAGATGTATTTGATTGCGTCACAGCGGCGCATAAAGCGCTTTCCTATTTTTGAAGGCTCCTTCGGGTGCTGCCGACAAATGCGTCCTTCTTTTCCCGGGCCAGGAACGATCCATCTGGTGCATCATTCGTGGCCCGACGTATCCCGAGATTTATTGGGTGCCAATTCAAAGGAGGTGGCGGACTCTCAAGCAGCCGAGGAAGTTTTTGTTTCAACTCAAACAAAGAGCTACGATACAAATGTTAAAACACGAAAGGGGCCTTGAAACAAATTATCTTTGAAAGAATACGTTTAGTAACATGACATAAGGTATGTTAGCTAGTTTGCCAGCTAGCTACCTGTTGCTAGGTGAGTAAGGGCGGGAAGAGCTGGTGACACAAACAAGAAATCCTTCATAGACCAGACCGTCTCATTTCAGTTCGGTCTTAGCGTCTACGAAGGCTACCAATGATGCATCCTTAACAGACAGCGTCCTCAGGAAGGATGCAGCCCCTGATTTGAGACACAGCTATAGTGTCGTAAAACATACTGAAGCAGAAAGGATCCCTAAAGAGACTTTTTTGTTAAAGCTCACTTATTTTCTTTAACACTCTCTTTAACACCACCAGACTCCATAAAACAAAAACAACAATTTAACCTCACAGAAAACGGTAGTTACTTATCTACCACTGCCTTGACTGGTTTGTGTTTTTGTTAAACAAATATTTTGTTTAATCTAAATTAACCATCTACAACTTTAAAGTCACACAACAATACAAACACACTAACCGTTAAAGTCAGCGGTAGTCCAGCAACTACAGTGTTAAATGACTCTAAAATGAGTGTTTTTGTGATGGGGGTCTGGTGGCTTTAAAGAATGATTTGGTCTGTATCTGAAGGGATCCTGTCTGTGATGTTGTCAGACACTTAAAATAACAGTCTGAGCCTGTCAGTGACAAAAACTGGAGCTACTCCAAAACATGTTGTACCTACGACTCATTTAGACACACAAACATGTTTAAAAATACCTTTTATTTTGACGTTAACTCACACTTGCAGACAAATTACCGTCCTGAAAGTTACGAAACACAAATAAATAAAATAGAGTGGAGCTAGTTTCAACAAACACTCCTTCTTGGTTTGGTAATATACAAACATTACAACCAATGTCATGTTCCTCCCCTTTAAGCAGACAGTAATTGCAGCATTTTGTACACAAGTGAAAGCTGGGAGGAATGATTCACTGCAGAAGTAGTTTCACCTGTAAAAGCAAACACTGATGCATCGTTAACGACGGGCAGCGTGTTTACTGCTGCCTTGTTTTTGTTCCAACACCATAAGAGAAGACGTGTTGATGCTTTTTGACCGACGATGACATAACGTGTGAATGCATGAGACTTCTACCTACGTAATACTCTCATGGTCAGACGGACATGTCGCACGACGTCATGGCACGAGGCAGAGTGTTTGTTTGAAAGGTTGCCACAGGGATAGTCAGGGAATTCCTCCTCAGGCCCTATAGGTCAGCGACCAAACAATCCGGTGCATTATGGAGACTCAAATCTGAGCTCTAACCCCTCATAGTTTCTTGCTCTCATTACTTCACCACTGGAGCATGAGGACAAATGTTTTCTCTCCCTCTGAGTGGAAAGAAAGATGTGCTCTTGGCGTGTGGAGATGGAGGGTCGGGGAGAGAAAACGGGAGGGAGAGAGGTGGAAAGTAAGCAAATGATGGCACCATGCAACAAGTTTCCTCCCTTTAGAGGGGATTCCTCTGACCTGAACCTGACCCCCTCTCCCTCCCCCAGCCCCCTGTAATATCACACACACATACAGTACACACACACACATGCGTTCCCCCAAGCTGGTAGTTTTTATCTTCCAGCAATTAGTCTGGTGTCGAAAATGTGTCCAGACAGGCTCAAACAACATATCAGTGCTGATAACAGCAGCAGGCTGAGAAATGATACTGTAACTAAAACAGGCTGCGCTCCGCTCGGGAGGTTATGATTCATACTGGAGGTCTTTCCATGTTCGCACAATGAGATGCTATCATACCTGACATCCAGACGTGAGTTTTCCAAGAGAGTTCAACTGCTAGAACAGAATAACCTGATTTTCTAATAGTCACTTAAAGATTCAATCTTGACGATCTCAGTCTCGGTCTCTTTGGCGGCACCTGTGGTGATAAACGGTAATTGCGGGAGCACACTTCCCAGATATCCAGACAGTGCTGCATGTGTGACGTCCACGGTCGGCTCCGGTTGTAACTCTTGATTTTCCTGGCTGACGGTCGCTTTCCTTTTTAGACTGTTTGCTTCATCTGAGCGTCGAGTTTGTTTCTTTTTTTCACTTCTTGTTGAAGTTGTATCTGTAGTCATCCATCTTTTCTTTGTTTGTTCAGCCATAGTAGATTACTGTTTACTCGCAACACTTGCAGAGAGCGGAGAAGCAGCCGCTTAGCTCCGCCTACCCTCTCTGAGTTGCAGCTCTCTTGAAGCTGCAACTTCACACAGCTGTTTTCAAGATAAAGCTCTAAAAATACACCGTACACTTCCTGCTCAGCACCAAACGGCAGACAGAGAAAGTTAGCTGCTAGCCGGTGAACATAGTTCAGCATTTAGCCGCTAAAGAATCAGATATTCAGAGATTATCAGAGCTTAACAGAGAGTGGATGTTTGATTTAATGTGAAATTGCCAGAACAGAACCAAAAATGTCGAGTAATGTTGATCTGTGTCTGCTGAATTTGTTTGGCCTTGACCTTGAGGTCTACAAAATGTGTCAAATGTTTGTTTGTTTTTCTCGTACTGCTGTGTGAAAACTATTTTTACCCCAGATGTTTCTAAAGCAGTTTCCATTCGCAGTCTGACGCCTGTTTAAGCTGAACTTGCTTTTGTCTTGTCCGTCTGTCCCCCCCTAAACATCCTTCTGAAACATCTGCCTGATCTCACCTCTCCCTCCACTCCTCCAGCTATGCGGTTGCAGATAACTCGTACCGTTCCTTGCGGACGGAGAGGAAGGACCAGTGCATCCTCATCTCCGGGGAGAGCGGCGCCGGGAAGACGGAGGCGTCCAAGAAGATCCTGCAGTACTACGCCGTCACCTGTCCGGCCAGCGACCAGGTGCAGACCGTCAAAGACCGCCTGCTGCAGTCCAACCCTGTGCTGGAGGTGAGATGATGCTGCAGCACATTAATCTGTGTAGAGCTAAGTAAATACAATGTATGGATGCTAACCACTTCGGGCTTCCGTAGAAAACCGTAAAGAACATACAGTCATCGTCTGGTGTGTTTTCCTGCATGTAGGGAGGGTTTACAGAAGTTCTTGTTTTGATGTCAGGCGTGTCTCTGCCAGATGCTTTCCAGATGTGCACAAGTGTGTGAGCGAACGCTGTGTCCTGTGATCTGAGCTACTGTCTGAGACACACACTGCAGGGACTCTTAAGCCCGTGGTTTCTCTGCCACCTCCTCGTCCACCAGTCTTAATCACACTTTATCTCTCTGTTATCTCTCCACCTCTTAATCCGTCACTTATCACTCCTCTCCTTTCTCTCCCTCCCACTCTCTCCTCCCTGCAGGCCTTTGGCAATGCCAAGACGTTGCGTAACGACAACTCCAGCCGCTTTGGCAAGTACATGGACATTCAGTTCGACTTCAAGGTGAGGAGGAGGTTTGATTTACACTTTCAGCTACTTTCACTTCACTCTGCAAGAACCTAAAATATATGGCAAGCTGTTTTATTGTTCAGTTTAGCAATTTAGTTTTTACTGGTTTAATTGGCAATCGTCAAATTAACATTGTTGACGGGTTGAAATAAACATAAAGATCCTTAAATTAGCTGTTAACATCAGTAATTCCTTTTTCAGCAGTAAGAATAAAGCTAACATGAGGCTCCGGTGTGATCGTCTGTCTTTCACGAGCTTCCTGATCCGGCCTACATTCTTCTTTAATGAGACTACAAACAGTGAATCTATAATACTAAATCATTCTTGGGATTATTGATCCATGTAGAAAACTGTTAGCTGTGCACTTTGCCACTTCCTAGTGCCTTTAACTTTTCCACCAATCAGAGGCTCTGTTACTGATCTCAGAGTGTTTGTACATTGAGGTAGTAATCACTGTCTCTTATCAGTGGTTTCATTCAAGTGTAGCTCCTGAAATAACAAGTAGAACAGCTCACATGTAATACATAATGTGTAGATTCTTCTTTGGGCAGATGGACAGCATTGAAACAGGCAGGTGCAGAACGAAATAACTATTCCACGGTAGTTTACCGGATGTGATGCCTTATTGGAGTGTTTGTAGCTCACAGAGGATGTGTTGTGTCACACACAAGAAAAGCCTAAAAACATCGCAACTTTCACTGCAACTTTTTCAAACATCTGCCGACATTTAAGGCAGCAACAATCACAGAAAAAACCCACGAAATCCTGGAGGGACTGTCAAATAAAACTAGTACTAGTGCAAATATATGTTCGCTGCCTTGCAGATACCTAAAATGTTATTTTTGATATGTGGAATTATATATTTGCATGTTACAAATCAAAGCCAACGTATGAATAATTTAACTTTGACTTGATATCTGTTATGTACGAACGATTGTAGATACCTACTGGCTCCTTGTTTTGCATGGTATACTTATATTTACGTATATATCACATCACTCCTCCCGCCTGTCTTTCTGGATACACAAAACATGTCACGAACTATAAAACACCTGCATGTCGACCTGCATGTTGCTGCATATCAACCCCACATCACACCTCAGTACCCGAGCCTCACCCTCTCCTCCTCCTCCTCCCCTCCCCCTCCCTTCTTTCCCTGGCCTTTATCCCGTCGGCAGGGCGCCCCAGTTGGAGGCCACATCATCAACTACCTGCTGGAGAAGTCCCGCGTGGTCCACCAGAACCACGGCGAGAGGAACTTCCACATCTTCTATCAGCTGATCGAGGGCGGGGAGGAGGACCTGCTGAGACGCCTCGGCCTGGAGAGAAACGCCCAGCAGTACCAGTACCTCGTCAAAGTAAGAGTCCATATCTCGCCATAATGCACAGCCCTCACTCTTGCTCTCTACAGCTGTCAAAAGTCATCGGTCTGTTCTGTGTGTGTGTTTGTGCGTGTATGTGTGTGTGTCCCAGTGGGAGTGCTGGTTAATAGGCTCTCAGTCGGGGACTCTCAGTGCAGCAGGAACAGCTTTCCTCAGGGGGTAAATCAGCCTTAAGGCGCTAGCTGAACACTCCCCTCATTGAACACACACCAACACCTGAGCAAAACACCTCTCATGTGTTTGCACAAATAGGTGTTTACATGACATATAAACAGGTGTTTACTAGTTTACACATCACCTTCTTTACGCACTTTGTTCACAACTTTACCGGGAAATAAAGAGCTGAAGTAGATGATAAACATAAAGTGTGTTCACGGAGATTTAAGGGTTTTAATGTGTGTGTGTGTTTTCTAAAGGGCAACTGTCCCAAAGTGAGCTCCATCAACGATCGCAGTGATTGGAAGGTGGTGAGGAAAGCCTTGAGCGTGATCGGCTTCAACGCGGACGACGTGGAGGTGAGTTTAAGCCGTGTAAATCAGGACTGACGTGTTTGTTCTGCCACCCAAAGCAGTGTGGGAGGTGGAGACGCTACAAAATCTCAGGCTACAAACACACTACTACGTCTGCTTTTGCTACGAAGACAAAAACACTCTCCACCCAGATTAGAGTTTTAGCATCTAGCAGATCTGCCTGCTTCTGTAAACCTGCACACACAAAACAGTCACATAAAAGTATCAGGGCTCAAAGTAGATATCTTATAACGCTTCTGGACATGGGAACCGCTCAACTGATGGCTTCCCTCCTGCACATGTACGCAGTAGATGCTTATGAAACAAAGAATTAAACTGCACAACAGCAGTTAACATAGACAGCAACATCAGCAGCGCGTGTAATTAGTTATTTATGTTGAATTAAAGGCCGCTGTGCCATCTTGCACTTTTGCATCCAGAGTGTGTGCAGTAGAGATCGGCTGGTGGAGCCGCAGTACTGACGTCCCGCCCCCTTCCTCGACCCAAAACACACATTTAACTTTTATCATAACGTGTTGTTGTTGTGCAGAGAGGGAGACACAGGAGCGAGTGAGTCCAGGCTCGGTTTACCTTTCAACGCTCACTGAGAGTTTGTCTTTACATACATGTACAGACGTCAACCAGAGCGTCATCTGAGAGGATCTTTATTGTCTTAAAGTTTTGAAACCGGTCTCATGAGTACTCTGAACATCCTCGACCGTAAGCGCATAATATCCACAGTTTTGGACTAAAAGTGAAACTACAGGAAAAACAAAAACAGCTCAATGAGAGTTTCATAACCTGTTTGGTGTCACATGACTTCGGCGCTTCTGTCTTTTACTGTCAGTATTTGTCAGTGTTTTAATCTTGGTTACACTTCAACCACCATGTTCTTCCTGTGGCAAGAACACTACATAAAACTAAATATTAACAGATTTTAGAAACTCAAATTATATATCTACAAAGGATATCGGATGGGGGTGTCGCAAGTATTGACATCCAACCCCTTCCTCTACCCAAAACACACCTTTACCTTGACGTGTTGGAGCCCTCAGGTGGGCTCAGTCTGCAGCAGAGCAGCTTCTCGTTTCGGTCTGAAGCAGATATTCACGCTTATGGAAAGTTCAATGACTGTAGTGTTAGTGTTAGTTACGTCTCCTCTCGTCGTTCCTCCTCTACTCTGCTACTCGGGAACAGAACGCTGCAGGAGCCCCATTTGTCAACAGAGCTGTCAATCATGAGGCCACACCCCCTTTTTATAGCATCAAATAACTAATTAAAAGTAAACTTGTCAGAAAAATGAACACTTGGACATAAATCAGAATGATAAGAACTAACTATAATGACAGAAACCATGTTTGAGAAAAATGTATTTGACGTGTATTTTGATTTTATAGTTTGACTCATGTCCCATCTGTTAACATGGAGGAGGCGGGCTTTATGAGCTATACTGCAGCCAGTCAGCAGGGGGCGATAGAGAGGGTTTGGCTTCACTTTTAGGGAGCTGTCAGGTCGGCCATCTTTCTTTACAGACTATAGTTTAGTCTTAACAGGAGTATTTTTTTATTTCTTTATTCTTTGAAAACTGCAACACTTAAAAAAAAAAAGAGGGCAGGTTTACCCCAGACAAACTTTAATAAAATATTACGACCCCCTTTAAAAGCTGCACAACAGTTTTTTACAACAGGTTTTACTATAAACACTTCAGTTCCCACTGTACAGACTTGCACAGTGGAGGTTTGTAATTAAAAGTGCTCGTTACACGTTGTTATGTGTGGCTGTTATTAAATGTTGAGGACTTATTTGTGCTCAGTGTGGGAGTCCTCCTACATGTTCACGAGTCTGGGCCGACTGCCAGAGTTTCTTAGATCTCACACAGCTTTAGAGAGAAGAGCAGGTGTGAGTTTGTGCAGCTCTAGGTTGATATTTTGGTAAGCGCGTTGCTTCAGTTCTCTTCGTTCAATTCTTAACTCCTTGAAAGAGGCCCACGGGCGACCGCCGAGGTCTTTGTTGCATAATCCTGTAAAAAATATATCTAAAATAAACAACATGTAAGTAACACGTTTTCTTTTTAACTCTGGAGTAGAGAATGCCTCATAATTTTTCTGATGCTTTTATTTTGCTTTTTCATATCCTTAAGCCTATGTTATTATTTCCTGTTTTGATAATGGAAGCTTTTAGTTTGAAAGCAGTAAGTATATGTATGTATCTTTGACTACTTATGGAAAATACGTTTTTTTATTCCACATCAAAGTTGGGTGTAGTATCCTTATTCTTGCTCTCTGTTAAGGATTTTGACACAGGATTACTCGAAAAGTACTCTGTAAAAGTACTTCATAGTTGTTATACAAGTAGTCTAGGAAGTACTAAGTTCAGAAGTGTATGAATCTTGGACTACTTATGGAAAAGAAGGTTTTTATTCTACATCAAAGTTGGGCGAAATATAATTAATCTTGTTCTCTGTTAAGGATTTTGACAAAGTATTACTCGAAAAGTAGACAGTAAAAGTACTCCATATTATTCATGCAAGTACTCTAGGAAGTACTACGTTCAGCAGTATATGTATCTTGAGCTACTTATGAAAACAAAGTTTTTTTGTTTTTTTCTCACGTCGTCCTTTACTTTGAAATCCGGAAGGATACCTTCGTGATACCTTCAGTTTATAACCGGGAAACGCGAACCACGGCTGGCTTGACCGCAGTTGTAATATCACAGTGACCATCCTGTTGTTTTGTTTTCTAGATCTCGAGATTACGAGATAAATAAATGGAGATCTTGAGAAAACAACCAGAAATTTCTCGATATCACGGGGGACAAGTAAATAAAATGTATGGATGCATGTCCGCCTCGGGCTTTCGTAGATTTTTTGTATTTCTATGACACAATATCAATACTTCTATCAATAATTATGTGTCATTGACCTGCATAGTCTTTTATCTTAGGTTGTACAGATTGTAGGGATATTTAGCATGTATAAATTCTCAAAGAAATGACATCACAGCAAACTGGTGTTTCAGGTGTCGCCAGGTACATCAGGCAATGCATTGATTTCTTACCATAATTTATGAGTCTTTGTACTTGTTTCCGGTTAATCATCATATGACAATAACAAAAACAACAGTGCTAGTGGAGAGTCATGATAATCAAAGCTTGCATTTTGCAATCAGTGTTTTTCCACCAATAGTTTGTATGTTTTCTTTTTCACTCATCGCATTGGGAAAGAAATAAATGTATTGGTACGCCTCTAATTTTAAACAGGGATTGACCTTTTCTCAAAGCCACCTTTATCTACCGAGATGCTCATAAAGATATCCTGGGCGGTAACTTAAGATATGCTTAATCTTATCGTGTCGCAGCCTCTCATCTCCGCACCTTTGTCCTCTCCTTCCTGTCCCCACTCTCCACCTCTTTGAACTCTTCATCTTTTGTCCTCGCTTCTCCTCACTTTCCCTTCCCCTCCCTCTCCTCTTGCTTTCCTCGGCGCAGGAGCTGTTGAACATCATCGCCAGCGTGCTCCACCTGGGGAACGTGCAGTACGGCGGGGAGGAGGGCAACGCCTGCATCACCTCTGACACACAGATAAAGTACCTGGCCAGGGTAAGATGCTGCACTGAGCAGGTTCAGAAACACTCCTAACAGGGCATGAGGGAGGTGGGGTTTCTATGAAAAGGTTAAAGGTTGTGATGGTGTTGCATCTGCTGCCGCCATTTTGCTATGTTTTGTTTACCTGTCGCTTCCTGGTCGCTGTTTTGCATTTGCAACTCTCAGCAGAGATAGTGAGGATGCAGATGACTCACCCCTCAGCAACTGAGCTCCGGAGAATGATGTTATGTCTGCACTAATAATCGACAATTAAAGACAAATTTAATCATCAATTTTTGTCAAGAATGTTGACTAATCATTGCACCCCTTCGCGAAACACACACACATATGAAGGCAACAGAGGCTCAATGGTGTTAGCCTGGTGTTTTAGGACTACAACGAGGCCAGTTAGGACTTATCTCCTACTCTGAGACACTTGATGAGTAGGGGCCGAGGCATGTCTCTGTCTGCACGCTACTTCATAAACGTGTGTCATACTTTATATATTACAATCTTCTTATTATCTCATTATGATTCACCAGACCGTTTCACAGATCCCAGGAGGTCACTGCTGCTGAGTGGCGTGACGTCTGTGTGTTTGTCAGACTGGAAATCGTGTATCAGTGTTGGTCAGACTGTTTGTGCTGCGTGCTAACGTTGTTGTGCTTCTCCAGTTGTTAGGGGTCAATGGGACGGTGCTGACGGAGGCGCTCACACACAAGAAAATAATCGCCAAAGGAGAGGAGGTGGGTTTGGACACACTTTCATTGCTAAGCATTTCTGTACGAGGTTTCCTGTGTGTAACATCTGCTCTGCTCTGCTTTAATTATACTGTAAGTTGTCTAAGTGTTGCTGCTGTGTAACTCTTATTGTCTGTCTGTCCTCTCTCCTCCGTCCTGTGTGTGTCTCTGTGTGTTTGTGTGTTTTTCTTCCTCAGTTGATGAGCCCGCTGAACCTGGAGCAGGCGTCATCGGCTCGGGATGCTTTGTCTAAAGCAGTTTACGGACGCACCTTCACCTGGCTGGTTAACAAGATCAACGCTTCACTGGCATACACGGTACTCCCCTCTCTCTCTCTCTCTCTCTCTCTCTCTCACGCACACACACACACACACACACACAAATACATTCTCTCCAGTGAACATGACTTGGTGCAGGCCTGAACAGTTTCTGCTAGAGGATGTTCATTTTTAAAACTTTGTCACTTGATCTTCCTTTTTTGGCTCAAAGGGGACTTCCTGTATTTTTAAACCTGGACTCTATTTTCACATATTTTGGGTATTAATGACTCATAAGAGCAAAATATTTTAAAATTGCTCCTGTAAATAAGTTCAGACAGAATCCACAAAGCAGGCTGTCATAGCTGCAATGTGATCCCAATGTTCCCGATCAAAGTACGTCCACTAAAAGTTCTTCTTTGCCACTGACAGACTCAGATTGTGTTTCATTATTGAAAGGATCCCTCAGAGCTTTTAATAGTAACAACAACTTTTATTTATAACCAGCAACAGCCGTAACATTTCTCTCTTTAAAGCTTCCACTGACAAAAACAGTGATTTGACCTCACAGAACAGGGGAGCTGCTGGTCTACGGCTGCCTTGATCGTGAGGTTTATTTGTGTTATTGTGCGGCTTTGGTGGGGTTTTTTTGTAGTTCACAATAGGACAAAAAACACAAAACATCAAAGCAGAGGTAGACAAGCAACTGCTAGAAATAATACTGTCTATGTCAGTGTAGTCTGGTGGCTTTGAAGAGGACGATGTAAGGGCTGTTTGTAGTTTATAACAGTATCTTAATCTGGGCCTGTCAGAGGCACTTTTAGTGGAGGTATTTTTCCAGATCCAAAACTAACCTAAAAGTCGTTTTGACCCCAAAACATATCCATAAATTGGGCCCAGAAAAATGTTTGAATATCCCTTTAAGTAATTCACCACCTTTCTTAATCTAAATCCAACACAGCAGCACTTTGAGAGCACGTTGATGTCCCTGCTTTAATCTGTTGCAGCACAGCTCCCCCTTGTGGACGTTTACAACTCCACAAGGAGAACACAAACCACTTTATTTCACTGTTTCATTCTTGAATCAGGATTTGTCAGTAAAATATTTATTTAAAGGCGTCATGTGAACTTTAAATATAAATGAAGATGTTTTTTTCTAACAGGATGACTCCGTCAAGAATTACTCCGTCATCGGCCTGCTGGACATTTACGGCTTTGAGGTCTTCCAGCACAACAGGTAGGTGCAGTGTCAATGATTTAATGCGGAATTTAAACCTTGACTGTAAAAGTGAACAAAAGATAAGCACAGATATCTTTACAAAGCACGACAGAGGGGATACGATTCAATATACTGCAAGCAGGGTGATTGATGGATTGATAGAAATAGACCACATTTGGGATCTGCATTTGTGTTTATTACTGTTTCTGTAACATCTAACATCAGGGGTCTCCAACCTTTTTTCATACACATTGCTGTAACTGCTGGTGGCGCCTCATGTTGATTCTTTTGACGACTGAAACGTTGTTACCACAGATGAGGCACACACACTTGTCCTTCACAGTCATTACTAAAAACTTGCTTTCCCACTACCCGTGGAAATAGTGTTAGTGAATAGTGAAATCATGTTTTCCGCTTTTTCTTGGCGTGGCCACCTTGATTGTTCATAAATCTGGCGAACCGACTTGCTAACAGCACCGAACTCCTCACTTTAGCTCAACTATCGTACAGCATAACTGACCCGACCTGTGGATGGAGGTTGCTGTAGCGTTGCTGTGATTGGTTAGGTTCAGACGTTGACAAACTTGCCAGGAGCATCACAGTTTTTTGTTGATAGCTGATAGGCCTGTCCTATTATTTTGTATTGGAGGGGGTGAGACATCTGTGTATTTGATTGAACTGAAGTGGGAAGAGGCTTTCAAGGTGCATTTATTGTTGTCAGATTTTTTGTACAGAGTCTGTGAACCTCTTGGCGAGCTACTAAAATCCAGGCCGCGAGCTACCAGTAGCTCCCGAGCTACCTGTTGGAGACCCATGATCTAAAAAGTAAAATCCTAGCATGTTGACTTTTCATAAAAAATCTATACAGTGTGTTTGAGAATCTATACAGCATCACAAAACATAATGTTGTGATACTCGGGTGTATAGAGCTTTTACCTGCACCTCATGGCCGTCATTGGCTGCTGGAGTTGGTCGAACCTTTGTATTTAGAGGCAACCTCCAACCGTAACCTACTCTGTGTTTTTTTAACACATATTCAAATTTGGTTAAATTAATATTGTCATGGTAAAAACAGACCAATTAACTTACGTAAGCCCGAAGTGAAAGGTCTGAAACCCTGTGCTTTGTCTTCCTCTCATTCAGCCGCTGTGTTTTCATGTTGTTGTGTTTCAGCTTTGAGCAGTTCTGCATCAACTACTGCAACGAGAAGCTGCAGCAGCTCTTCATCGAGCTCACCCTCAAGTCCGAGCAGGAGGAGTACGAGTCCGAAGGCATCACGGTCAGACATCTTCTGTTTGATGTTAACTCATCCTTTCTACATTTAAAGCTTTAACTCTGTAAATGGATTCATGTATAAATTATTTATTTTACTGTGCTCTCCCAACACCGTCCGTCTGTACGCCTTCGATCGTGCTTTTTGACACGTTCGCCTTCCATCATCAGCTCATCTCTCCTCCTTCAGCTTCAGTTTAGGCTTCACAGAGAGCTCTTTATCTGATTGTGTTTTCCAATTCGGAATTGGTAATTTAATTTATCACTGCTGAGGCTTTCACTTAAAGTGATTTACAGTAAGTGCATATATTTACAGAGGATGCTACGGAAGCCCTAAGTGGACATGCATCCATACATTTTATTTACTCCCCAGAGCTGCAAAAGCTACTAAGACAGACATCAGGCTCTCTCTCCTGAATATTCTCCCTCAGCTGCAGCCTCTCGTCTTTTATTTCTGCACTTTGTTTTGTTTTGCCTCTTTGGAACAACGGCCCGTTGTGTTCAGTCTGATATAAATTCACTGGTCAGAGAGCAGGTTGTGGGAGAAACTTGGACTCACCTCTCAAAGAGCCCATTATCACCCGACACACAGGGCCGTGGGCCGCTCTCTGTCTGTCATCTCTGTGGAAATTATGCTGCTGTTTGTGCAAACGTAAACGTAACGGCTCTGTGTTCATGCGTGTCCACATGCGAGTGGGCAGGCAGCGTGTCTGTGAGCCGGGATTCCTCAGATTCTGCACATTATGGACTTAACGGTCATTATATAGCTCAGAATAGTTGTTATTGTATACGTGTCAGACTTAAACAATCGGCAAGATTTATGTTCCAGATGTTCCCAGTTTTTTTTTTTTTCACACCGGAGTTCAGAGAGCGAGAAAAACAGCAGCAAAGAAAACTGTTTATTTCAGTTCGTGATACAAGAAATCCCAATTAACACCCCTCATGTTCAGGTTTATTTCTCTTTAACTAATTCAGTGTTTGTGTCTGTGCAGTGGGAGCCGGTGCAGTACTTCAACAACAAGATCATCTGCGACCTGGTGGAGGAGAAGTTCAAAGGCATCATCTCCATTCTGGTGAGGAGGCGCACTGTGACAAGGACGCTCACTTACTTTCAAAATACCGAAATAACCTGTTATGTTAAAGGAGCAGTTCAATGTTTTTAGAAATAATCATCCAGTCTTCTTATCAATGTGTCTCCAGAGAATAACTGCAAGTAAGAAAAGTTCCATGCATAACTCTGTAAAATAAAGATGTGTAGTTTTTAGACTTTGATTTTTTTACAGATCAATAAAACAAAATAAAATAAACTCATTATTGAGCTTTGGAGCATCTCCTGGCTCTAGCTGCATATTTAGTTATTTATAAAAGACACTAAATTAACAATAAAAATAACTTTTGTTTATACAGATCTTTTCAAAATAAAGTTAAAAGTGCTGTGCATGCACAACACAGAGCAAAGCCATAAAAAACATTGGAAGAGGCAAAGTGTCAATAAATACAATGAATAAAGCAAAGAGACAAAAGTCATAGAATCAACAATTAGAAATAAAATTAGCTTTAACTCGGGCTGCACGGTGGTGCAGTGGTTAGCGATGTCGCTCACAGCTCGACCACTCCTGGTTCGGGCATAGACGGCCTTTCTGTAGTTTGCATGTTCTCCCCGAGCATGCGTGGCTTCCCTCTGGCTTCCTCCCACAGTCCAAAGACATGCTCGTTAGGTTCATTGGTGACTCTAAGTTGCTCGTAGGTTTGAGCATGAAAAGGTTGTCTGTGTCTATGTGTCAGCCCTGTGATTGACTGGTGATCAGTCCAGGATGTAACCCCGCCTCTCGCCCAATGACAGCTGGGATAGGCTCCAGCGCCCCCCACAACCCTGAACAGAATCAGCTGTATAGATAATGGATGGATGGATCAGGTTTAAATATCTCAATAACAGATTTAGGGAACACACTTGGTCTTAAAGAAAGAGTAGCACAGAGATATAAGGAGGTGCTAAACCAGGCGGCCCAGGGAGGTATTTTAAAGTTGATTCTCAAAGGCACTGGTGGCTCATGTAAGGAATATGAAACAGGTGTAACATGATTACATGTTTAAGGACCCAGTTTAAAGCAATGGAGAGACATAAACACCTTTTCCTAACATACAGTGAGCTAGCTAACGTTCATGCGAAAGAATGGAGCACAAAATAATGTCCAAATGTATTACACGAGACAAGGCAGTGCTGCAGAGATTTTTTCCCTCTGCGAATTTATTACAAGTTCAAGAAACAGACATAGAACTCTGTGTGTTCCCTTACACACCGAGCAGGTTAGGACATCGTCTAAGAGAAACAATAAAACTATCTGATGTTGCTCGCTTGCTCACATTGCCTCCAGTTGGGAATCGTGTAAGGAGAGACGTTTAAAGGGAGTTGAAATAGTCAAAACCTGAAGACAGGTGGGTGTGAAAACCTTCTCAACATCAGTGAGTGACACAAAGTTTGGTATGGATATGAGAATCTAACTCTCTGCAAGAAAGTGAATCAGCATATGCTCTAAATGTTGAACTGTTCCTTTAATGAGCAGTCATGGAGAAGCTAAGAAGCATCTTCCATAGAATAAATCTGATCCAAGCGCTGCAAATACCTACACTGTTCCCTGGTATCAAGATTATGTCAATGATATGGAGACATGTTGTGCTGTAAGACTGATTGCTGCTGTTTCTGTCCTCCTATCACAGGATGAGGAGTGTCTGAGACCCGGAGACGCCAGTGATGTCACCTTCCTGGAGAAGCTGGAGGACACCGTGGGAGGACACCCGCACTTTGTCACGTGAGTCTGCTCCTGTCTTCAAAACCACTTCCACCCTGCACTTTCACGAGAAACAAGTCCGGCAGTTTTCTGGCTTGTTGTTCCGTATTGTGAACTATTGAATGTGTGTGCGGTCCATTGACTCATATATCCATGCTGCGTGTGTGTGTGTGTGTTTCCCTGCAGTCACAAGCTGGCTGATGGAAAGACCCGGAAGGTAATGAGCCGTGACGAATTCAGACTGCTGCACTACGCTGGAGAGGTCAACTACAATGTCAACGGTGTGTGTGTGTGTGTGTGTGTATTGGCTGCTGTAAACAAAGCCAGTGTCACCTCTTGTTGTGATCATTCTGATGTGGAGCTGCAAATGTTATCATAGTGAACTTCACAGCACAGAAAGCGACACGGGCGTAGAGTTGTCAAAATGTTAGACTTTTCGATACCACGTGTTTTAAAACGATACAACCTCTGTTATTATGACCTTCAGTAGCACCGAAAGGTACCAAAGCTTTAAAAAAACACAGCAGATCTGCAGTCAGATTTTCAACCCAAAGCTGCTGCGGGCTAAAGAGAGAGAGAGAGCAGCTGTGGTCGAGAGACATAGACAGGAAGTGAAGAGAGCGAGTGCCGTTAATGTAGATAAAGCAGAGAAACAGAGAAATGAGACGTTATGTTCTGATTGTTTCACAGCAGTGAAACAACAAACTAACACGCCCACACCTCCGTACAACCCGCAGGAAGGGACAGGGTTTAGTTTTAATGGGCCGAAGTCGACCGTGTGTCTGTCTGCTCCGCCCTCCGTCACACCTGGAGCTCTTTACAGCAACGACACAGCCGGCTGTTCTCATTCACAGAAAGGCAAATGAAGACGTTTGGTTCACGTCTCATAAAGATGCTAAAGTTGCAGACAGACAGAGAGCAGAGCAGAGAGACAGCCATGTTTTCATGTCATCCGACCTGCAGACTGTTGGCTGAGCTCCTGCCCACTGCCCAGCGACATCATGACAACCCTAGTTATAATAATATAAGTCTTTTTGAGTTGTTCTTTTCAATTCAGCTTAGTTTTAATTAGTTTTTAATGCTGTTTGTTTGTTTAGTTTAGTTTTTATTAGTGTTAGTTTTTAGTTTTTCTCCAGTATGGGACACTTATCAGGGGCGAGACCCAAAAGGGCCAGAAGAAGTTTACCCCTTTCCCACCGAAATTAGCGCGTTGACGCAGGTTTTTCAGACCCAGGCAGACCCACTTGTCTCTTTTCCCATTGCCAGTGAAGTATACTCCTGTCGGTCTCTTTTCTGCTGCGTCACCGTCTGACGTCACAAACGCGTCGGAGACAGGGTTAGTAAACAGTGAAGATGTTACGGTGGTTAGGTCTTTATTGTATCTGTTACTCATTCAGTCTGTTTATTAAACTCGGCGCCGACAAATTTGGAACGATGTTCGAGCGCTGCTTGGACGGAGACAGGCGGAATTTGTAGCTGAGATGACGAGGAGTCGCAGAAGTTTCGATAATTACCCGGGTCTACTGCAGAGTCATGTGACTCGGGTCTGATTGTAACCTTTTCCACTAAGCAAAAAAGGCGGGCGTTGGTGGGTTTTCTCACTAGTGGGAAAGTGGCTGTGTTGTATACTAAAAACTTAAAGCGTCAAACTGCTTTAAAAATGTATTTGGATTGGAAACACAGACGCGTGATGTCACCTGCTGCCATCTGCTGGTGTTAAACAGCCACAGCTAATAAAACAAAAAAAAAGAAAGATTTAAATAAAGTTCTAAAGATTTTAAAAGTCTGTCTTCTCTCTCAGGATTTCTGGACAAGAACAACGACCTGCTCTTCAGGAACCTGAAAGAGGTGAGTTTAACTTGGAACAGGAAGAAAATGAACGACCTGAGGGGATGATTAGACAAAAAGAGGTTAAAAATGTCCTTTGTGTGTGTTTAACAGGTGATGTGTATGTCAGAGAACAAGATCCTGAACCAGTGTTTCGACAGAGAAGAGCTGAGCGACAAGAAACGTCCAGACACGGTGAGATACCTGTGTGTGTGCGCGTGTGTGTTTATTCCCTCTTCATGTCCGGAGGTTTTCCCTGCCTGTCTTTCTCCACTTTTCGTTTGTTAAATAAAGATTATCTAATTAATTTCAGTCTTTAATCACATATATAAATGATTTTTGTGAGAAGCACCACATCACATGTAAACGTACTCAGTCTGGATTACCCTGTTTGTAGATGGTTAAATCTTACTTCCACACTTTAGTTTGCAACTTTTATCTGATCGCTTCACTTCAGTCCCCCAACACATCTGCACCTCGACACGCAGCTGCTGGCCCCGCCCCCCTCTGTCTGTCTGTCTGCTGTGCTGTCTTCATCAGCAGTCTGTCTTATTAAGTCACCAAAGTTAAATATTTTCACTCACGATTCAGTTCTCGCTGCACGGTGGTGCAGTGGTTAGCGCTGTTGCCTCACAGCCAGAAGGTCACCATGTTCTCCTCGTGCATGCGTGGGTTCCCTCCGGGGTCTCCGGCTTCCTCCCACAGCCCAAAGACATGATGGAAGGTTAATTGGTGACTCTTAATTGCCCATAGGTGTGGGTGTGAGTGCGAAAGGTTGTCTGTCTCTCTGTGTCGGCCATGTGATTGACTGGCGACCGGTCCAAAGTGTACCCCGCCCCCCGCGACCCGGAACAGGATAAGCGGTATAGATAATGGATGGATGGATTCAGTTCTCACAGCACATGAGCCGCGTGTGCACGAGGGATTTTATTAATGTCGCGTCTCGAAGCGATCGATCGTAACAGAATGACATCGGCACCTTTTTACAAGCTTTAAAACAGCGACAGATTTAAGTTCAGTGAGTTTACAGTAGGGACGTACCAGGACGTCTCTAGGCAGGCTATGGGAGGGGGAGAGAGGGCAGATTGTCCACTTATTGATCATCTCAGATAAAATAGTAAAAAAATGAATAGTAATAATAAAAAATAGTAAAAAAAAAATTCTTTAGTATTTTATAAAATGCTCCTGACAGCACTCTGATTGTGACAAACATCTAGTTAAAAAAAAAGACTCAAATAAATGAATTCTTCTCTCAGGCTTTCAAACATACTTTCCCAGCGCAGCACAAACAGCGGTGTGTTTCCCCTCTGCAGCGTGGAGTGGGAGTTGTGATGGGGATTCTCTGCTGCCTCCCTCTCACCGAGGAATGCCCTGACACTTGTGTGCCCTTCACGCACACACAGACGCACACTTAAACAGGGTGCTGTCACAGCGCCCGTCCTCCACACTGGTCCCAGTGTTCAGTCTGTACTGACTCTGCTTGCGTCGCTCCTCTTAGGTCATCATCATCCGTCTGCGGGCTCAAGCGAACGCTCTCTTCGGTTTCGTACCTTCACCTGTCCTTCTCTTCCTAACCTCCTTTCCTCTCTCTGTCTGTGTCTGCCTCTCCAGGCGGCCACCCAGTTCAAAGCCAGTCTGGCGAAACTCATGGAGATCCTGATGTCGAAGGAGCCGTCGTACGTGCGCTGCATCAAGCCCAATGACTCCAAACAAGCAGGTATGAAGCTGTGTTTTTCTGCTCAGTACGCTGCTTTGAATATCCTTCCACATCCTTAGTTATCAGACTGAATCAGAATTATCGTAGTAAAGAGTCGAAAAACTGATACATGTATTAACATTTAAAGCTTAATGCAATGTTTCCAAACTTTTTAGACTGTTTCTCCTCTTAATTCTTTGTAATTTATAAGAGCTCAAGTTTATTTTCCCACTTCACAATGGAAGAAAGATGTGCGTTAATATTGGGCATTAAAAGGAACAGAACTTAGTTAGAGGAGGGGTGATGAAGCAGGACTTTTTGTCCTTACCTGTGTTTCGACTTTTCATTAATACTTTCCTTTCTGCATATTTGATTACACCATAAAGTTCGGATGTTCTAACTTTGATATGGAAGCAACAAACTAAAAGAAATACCAATACATAGATTTAACTTAAACATGTATCAATTTAAAACATTGTATTGTAAAAACATTGTGTATTTCCTGTGAGTTCCCCTTTGTGAAGTGTTCAGAGGTGAAGTCCCTCAAGCGTGAAATTACAAAGATTCTGATTGGTTGATTACGGCATTCTGAGGTCTGCCATTACTCGATAACAGACTGTTGCTATGAAGAACAGACCGTTGCTAGGGATGCGGTTCTAATCACACAATGCGGAGGACTAACTGTAATCGTATCAATCCGCTGAAAAAAGTCCGGTAAATCTGACCTCGGTGTTTACAGAGGGAAAACAGAAAAGACGAAATAGCGGAGAGAAAGCAATAAAGGTTAAACGATGCAAAAACTGAAGCTACGACAGAGAGATCTACAAAACTTAAGACGGCACATGAAGTAAACATTAAACAGAGCACAGTACGGGATACGGCGGTGTTTAAAGACAGTGAATGCAAAAGAAAATGTCAACAGACTCTGACAGTGACGAGACAGAAAACCTCCATCAGGTGCTGCTCTGGTTCCTGCGGTCCCGTCTCACGTCACCGTCAGAGGAAATGTTTCCATTTAATGTGAGTAACAACAGCTAGCTTAGCTCGTTTTAAGAAGGCTACAGAGTTAACCGTTGCTATGGACGCAGCTCTCACTGTGAGTGTAACGGGCTGTTTTTAAACGGAAAGATAATCATTTTTTAAGTAATAAAATAATTTCCAAATCAATATATTGTGTCAAATAATCGATTTTGTAGTTAAAAGCTTTGTAATAAGCGGGATAATGTAGAGCGAGCAGGTTGTTATCGCGGAGGAACCACTGCAGGGTGAGCAGGAGCCCTTAGTTGAACATCCAGTAGCCAAAGATTATTACTTCACTTGCGTTTAATCGGCCGACCGATACCGATACAGACAGTCGATGAATTCTGAATTCTTACGCAGGAATAAAAAAGACAGACCTTCTGTTTGTGTTTGTGCTCCAATACTTCATCAATATGACTGCGATGATATCAGAAGAATTCCTACTTCAAAAAATACTATATTATTTCTGCATTATATTTTCTGTGAAAAAAAGTGAGCATGTTGGCATCTATCCAAAGTAATGTATATGCCAACACCAATTTATATGATAGTGCTCGAGTATTAAAGGAACACTACACACTTGGAAACTAATTGCAGGCTTGATCTATTATTCCTTGAAGCCTAAATATTCTGTTTTTTATCTTGAATTAGTGTCTGAATTTTCCTGATTTAAAAATAAAGTAAGATCTTAATTTAAATAAATGTCTGTTAAGTCTCTATCGCCAAATGAGGTAACACAATGGTGACTGAGCCTTTGGCCCACTGATGAAAGCCTTCGCATTTGCAGTATTACAGACTGGGTGTCACAAGCAGCGCCCAGTTAGTGACGCATTTTCCATCAGCCAGCAGTGGTTGGTCTGCCAGAGAGGGTAGGCGGAGTTAAGCGGCTGCTTTTCCGCTCTCTGCAAGTGTTGCGAGTAAACAGTAATCTACTATGGCTGAACAAACAAAGAAAAGATGGATGACTACAGATACAACTTCAACAAGAAGTGAAAATCCAAAGAAGAAGAAACAAACTCGACGCTCAGGTGAAACAAACAGTCTGAAAAGGAAAGCGACCGTCAGCCAGGAAAATCAAGAGTTACAACCGGAGACAACCGTGGACGTCTGGTTAAATTGGAAAGCGTCCTCCCACCATCGCCGTGTATCACCATTAAACGGCGCCCAAGAGAACGAAACTGAGATCCTCGAGATTGTCAGTTCAACGTGGATGACGAGTTGAATTTAATGTTTTTTGTGAGCTTTAAAAATAAACCTTTAAAAGCAGCTTTTTCAGAAGACACAAACTTATTTGAGTGTTTTTGTTTATTGTTTGCTTCCGTACACCACAATAGTTTTCATGTGTTTGATCCCAGCTTTATGTAACAGTTCTCGTAAACACAGATTTAGCAGCTTAGCAGCTTCAACAAGCTAATAATTCTCCAGAAGCATCATGTTAATCCTGAGCTTCAGCTGATTCCAACCCAAACAGTTTGTTTTCAGCTGCATGAGCGGCCGCACTGTGACTCTCCGTGTGGTCGTCAGTATATCGGCCCGGCCTTTGTTTCTCTCCACAGTCGACCTTTTGTCTGACTTTCACACTGTCGCTCTGTCCTCCGTCACTCCTACTGCTCATGTTTAGCATTTACTGGTTTTCTCTGGTTCATTTTGCTCCAACTGACTTTACATTTTTTCTCACACTCCTCTCTGTCCCCCACTTCTCCCTCTCCTCCTCCTGCCACAGGGCGATTTGACGACGTGCTGATCCGCCACCAGGTCAAGTACCTGGGGCTGATGGAGAACCTGAGGGTGAGGAGGGCCGGCTTCGCTTACAGACGGCGCTACGAGGTCTTCCTACAGAGGTGATCAGCTAAAAACACACCGAAGTACTGTATAAAGAACACATCAATTATACTTGCCCTTTAATGTGACGGAGTGTAGTTCAAGCTGTGCAGGAAAGAGACGCATGAAGTGAAGAGAGAGCATTCAGATTTAAGGAAAGAGGCGCTTTGTTTTTATACCCCACACAGTTTACTACAGAACAATCTAAAAGTAGCCACTATAAGTATTATTCCTCCAGCTTCTTCCCTTAATGTAAAGGTACGATTTAGTGTCCAGGAAGTGTCCTGTGCTGTCAAAATAAAGGTCCAGAACATTTCACTGGTTGATCATTGGTTCATGGACACTGTGGGCATTTAAACCCTCTTTTGCTGAAAGGATGTCCTCTCTAGTCTTTTTGGGTTATTTCCTGAAGCAATATAAGCAGAGCTGCCTCCCAAAAATAGATGATTATTAATCATTAGTCAGAACATGTCAGACTGTAATCTCTATTTACAGATTCTACATAAAAATGTAGAATCCGACCCGCAGGACCGGACTTTGGTTTGAGAATTGTTCTAGTTTCTGTTTGTTGTACGTTTGCTCAATACTTGGATTACAGTCACGTATCAGCAGGCTGCAGTGTATGCAGAAAGAACACTCCATGTGAGTAGAGAGGGAGAGTAAAAGCTGGATGAATGTAATCCACCATAATCACATCCCGGCTCCCATCAGCTTCATCTGATGACGATTCAGCTTCTTATTAATCTCTATAAATAAACATCTGCGTGCTTAAAGCTAACACTCTGCTCTAGAACAAAAATTCAACTTGAGGGACAAATTTACTCGACACTCACAAAAGCCTATCAGCACTTAAATTTCCCGACTTCCTTGAATGCACCAGAAATTACAAACGTCTCATTTTAAAGTAGTTTTCAGACCTGACAAAGCTTCATGTTGTTCCTAATCTGCATCATGATGTTGTTCTTTCAGCAAACTGAAGAGCCGTTAATTAAAGTCGATCACAAGAAAATCTGTTTCTGTTTGGGCTTCATCCCGCTGAAGTAAGCCAGAGTGCAGCCTCTGTGTAACTTACTGTTTACAGTGAGACTGAGACTCAGCACAGACAGATGAACGGGCGCTCCTCCGGGGGATTTAATGAACCAAGAGATGACAGCATTTATTTTGCAGACATCTGTAGGGGAGAATTTCACTTCACTTTGATCTGAACACACGTTGGCTTCTCATGTTGCTAACTGAGGTCTAAAGTCTTGGCTGGAAGTCGTTTATCGCTAACACATGGCTACACCGGAAATACAGAGAAGTCGGCCATCGTTCCCAGAGCCTATATAGTCGTCAGATGATAGCCGATGGGTTCTGAGATTGGTCAGACTGCAAAGTTTCAACATGACCAAATAACAGTGTTCATCATTCACAAGCTTAAACAAACCAGGCCAGTAATTAAAACCAGTACAAACACACTGTCGCTCTTCACCGAGGCATCGGGCCTCGAGCTCAGCTACTGCTAACTCTAGCTCTCGAGCTGACTAAAATCCTTCATCCGGTTTAACGTTTGTAGTTAAAAATGACGATCATGTGATTAGAAACAGGGAGAAAGTGTCGGCTGGAAAGGATTTAACGTCTGGCTGACCTCTTAAACAGCATTTTACAGGTAAATGAGCCTCATGCTCAGGTTGATTTAAGAGTTTGTTGTGGTGCCGAACTGAAAAAAAGGGAACAAATAATTGAAGCTTCGGACGAGACAGTCAAATCTGATTTGACTGTCAAAATTCTGAGTTGTTTACAGCCGTAGATCTCCGCATTAACTTGTGTGTGTGTGTGTGTCTGTTTAGGTATAAGTCCCTGTGTCCGGACACGTGGCCGAACTGGCAGGGGAAGCTGTCGGACGGAGTGGCCACACTGGTGAAACACCTGGGATACAAGCCTGAGGAGTACAAACTGGGAAGGTCAGCAACTAAAACTACTGTTGAACATTTCCCCTGCTCTTCATCTCGACCCTGACCTGAACTCAACCATGTCTTTAAAGCGCTCTGATGTTATGTAATGTTTTGATTAAATTGTTGTTTTACTTTCCCTCTTTTTTTTTTTAGGTCCAAAATCTTCATCCGTTTCCCAAAGACCTTGTTTGCCACAGAGGACGCACTAGAGACCAGGAAGCACAGTCTTGGTGAGAGCCTCTGACACAGCTGATGGTTTGTGTGTCACATTTTCATCATCTCCACAGGTTTAAACCTTTTGTTGTCTCTTTCTTTCTGTCCCCGTCAGCCACCAAGCTGCAGGCCGGATGGAGAGGCTACAACCAGAAGTCCAAGTACCAAAAACTCAGAATCTCAGGTGAGAGAAATGTACTATTTCCTCACACTTAAGTCATGAATGAGTTAGTTTAACAGCCATAAAAACCACTTTGTAAGTTAAAGTTGATTATGTATGTTATGTACTTTGCAGCTATTGCCATCCAGGCGTGGTGGAGAGGGATCCTGGCCAGGAGGAGGGCCAAGCGCAGGCGACAGGCTGCTGATACCATCCGCAGGTACAGACCAGCTGAGAGCAACAATACACTCGCTGTGAAAGCAAATGTGTGCTAACATTTATACGTGGATTTTGTTTTTTAATTTCCTCTACTCGTCGCATTTTCAGGTTCATCAAAGGCTTCATTTATCGCCACAAGGAGCGCTGTCCAGAGAACGAGTACTTCCTGGATTACGTGCGTTACTCCTTCCTCATGAAGCTGCGCAGGAACCTGCCGAAGACCGTCCTGGACAAGAGCTGGCCGACACCTCCGGCTGCTCTCACTGAGGTGGGGATGAAACACATACTCATATACTCTACTACAGACTCATAAAGATCTTTATTGATAAAAACAATATTTTACTTTTTACTGTTTCTTCAAGCATTAAAGTTGACTTGGTAACAACATTTAATTTTCATTATTGTAGACTTTGACTGCGACTAACAATTTGAAACGATTAATCTGCCAATAGTTTTCACATTTTCACAAATATTTAGCCCGGAGATGTTTTTTAAAAAGGTAGAAAGTGCAGATCACAATTTCTAGAAGCCAGAAATAACATCTTAAGTTGCTTTTTTTGTTCAACCAACAATCCAATAACCCGAGGCTCTTTGATGGTTTTCTTTGTCATTTATGACAGATAAAGGATGTTGCAGCTCTAATAACGTGAAATCGGATCAAAAACTTTTATTATTAATTCATGTTAAGGCACTCTTAGGGCATGTGTCCACTCACTTTTTCGCGCTGGAACTGCCTCATGCAGTTCAGCGTGTTAGTGCTCAGCATCCTCAGCGCTAAAACGCCCTCGGCGTCAGCTATTTTTAGTTTCTGCACTCACAGTTGAAATAGTTCAACTTTTGGAATACTGCCGTGCTCATCAATGTCATTTCTCACTCACCGACCAATCAAAATCACAGTGGGCGGGACCTACGATCTCAACTTTGTCAACAACAATGGTGGAGGAGAAGCTAATCCTTTCTGTTTTTCGAGGGTACAATTTCCTGGACAACGCCAGGGCACAATTCCTTTACATCGTGTTTATGTTTTCTTTGTAAAATGTCCTTGAATAAAAGCAAATATTAAGCATACAGAGCGATTTGAAACAGAATTAACGGTCACTACTCAGGAAGCTGAAGTGCCGCCAGACAACTTTTGTAACCTAGCAACAGTAACCGCCAGTGAGAAGTGCTCTGAAAGTGAGGGAATGGGCCACTAGTGGACACAGGCCCTTAGTGAGAGCAGAGAAAAATAAGTCAGTTCTACAAAAAACTTCTCTGTGCTACAAAAGCATCAAATCTTTCATGTAAGAAATGTTTATATGCAAATATATCTGCAGAGCTGAAGTGAAAACTTTGTGTCTGTGTCCGTAGGCATCAGAGCATCTGCGCAAGCTGTGCATGCAGAACATGGTGTGGAGCTACTGCAAGAAGATCAGTCCTGAGTGGAAGCACCAGGTGAGTTTTATCCCATCACAGACTCCCTCTCTGTAATCCGTACTTCTTTCCTTTGCGTCACTGTTTGCAAATCTGTCTTGAGCAGATGGAGCAGAAGATGACGGCCAGTGAGATCTTCAAGGACAAGAAGGACAACTACCCACAGAGCGTGCCCAAACTGTTCGTCAGCACCAGACTCAGTAAGACTTTTACTCCTACGGCACACGAGTCAACAAACTTCTAAAGGTTAAAGTAAAGATTTAAACAGCGTGTCTCCTCTGGTTCAGATGGCGAGGACATTAACCCCAAAGTGGTGCAGGCTCTGGGCAGCGAGAAGATGAAGGTTAGTGCAGCAGAAAAACCTTTAAAGCCACGTTCGTTTGGTTTTTGACATTATTTTTCTCTAATTATAACCGTCATCCCTCTGTGTGCAGTACGCTGTGCCCGTCACCAAGTACGACAGAAAAGGCTACAAGGCTCGACCCCGCCAGCTGCTGCTCACCTCCAACAGTGCCGTCATCGTAGAGGAGGGAAAACTCAAGCAGCGCATCGACTACGGAGCTCTGAAAGGTCAGAGGTCAACAGCAGGTCATCAGTAGAAAAAGGGGGCAGGTGTCTTTTGTATCGGGTTCTTTCTAATAAACACTGTCCTTCCCTGCAGGTATCTCCGTCAGCTCTCTCAGCGACGGCTTGTTTGTTCTGCACGTGCCCAGTGACGACAACAAGCAGAAGGTGAAACCATCATTCTGACTAAAGCAGCTCTCGTGTAGCTTTGTTCGAGTATAAATGTGTGAGTGTACTGTGAGTTTTAACTGTGAATCTGTGCGGTGGTTTCTTCCCAGGGAGATGTGGTCCTGCAGAGCGACCACGTGATCGAGACTTTGACCAAGATTGCGATCTGTGCCGACAAAGTAAACAGCATCAACATCAACCAGGGCAGGTGAGGAGCACAAATCAGCGTCATGCTGCTCTTAAAGCAAAGCCTTATACTGGTTCTTTCACTGTGTGTGCTGCACCTCCACACCTGCACACTAAATCTGTAAAAAGCAAGAAGACCTGTCTAACTGTACATCCCTGTTCCTCCTCCAGTATAAAGTTTACAGTGGGGCAGGGGAAGGAGGGCGTCATAGACTTCACACCTGGATCAGAACTGCTGGTGGCCAAAGCTAAGAATGGACACTTGTCTGTGGTGAGTCTGAAAAATCCTCATTAATGTTTAATTCAGATCTTACTTAAAAAACACAATAAACAACGATTCACTTATTTGTCTGTTAGCACTTAACAGTCAGAGATGTCTGGTTCATATCAACATCGGTCTTTAGTGTTGAATTAAACATTTGTTATTGTAGTTTGTTTACTTCCGAAGTATAGACTGTATACGAAGTGGATGTAGCCACTGTGATGTCACCCATTAGTTATGGACTACAGATCAGAGACCGAACATAAAGATGGACGACTTGACAGCTCCCTAAAAGTGAAGCCAAACCCTCTCTATCGCCCCCTGCTGACTGGCTGCAGTATAGGTCATAAAGCCCGCCTCCTCCATGTTAACAGATGGGACATGAGTCAAACTATAAAATCAAAATACATTTTTCTCAAACATAGTTTCTGTCATTATAGTTAGTTCTTATCATGCTGATTTATGTGTTTATGTGTTTATTTTTCTGACAAGTTTACTTTTAATTAGTTATTTGATGCTATAAAAAGGGGGTGTGGCCTCATGATTGACAGCTCTGTTGACAAATCGGGCTCCTGCAGCCGTTTGGTTCCCGAGTAGCAGAGTAGAGGAGGAACGGAGAGGAGACATAACAAACACTTGGCTTCACTTTTGTACAAGAGGAGATGGAGATGCGTCCATCTTTATATACAGTCATTGCTACAAATTTTAATAATTTTTTCATTTTTATTTTCTTTTTTTCTTGACCATATTTGGGTGGGGAGGTAGAGCTAAGAGAAGCAAGGGATTAGCAAACACGTAGTTATCACCTACTGCTAGCGTTAGCTTGGTTAGCCAAGTGTATCTGTAATTTAAGGTAATTCAGATAATAATTAGGATGCTAATTTTGGCTGGCGAAAAAAAGGTTTTAAATAAAATGTAGCTACTTATAAATACGTGTTTAAGTACAACTGAACTTTTTCAAGTTGTCTTTGTAGCCATGTGGCGATCGCAAGTTTTCCATTTACCCTGCTTTTTCATCCACTGACTCTCAATGGGAGCATAATTCAGAAAAAGAACAATATGCTGTATTGAAGGAGGCTTGAAACTAGAGATTGAGACCATAAACTCGGAAGGAAAATGTTTTCTGAGGTGATAAATCAGTTGAGAAACAAGGCCATTTTCTTCTGTTTCTTTAATGAGTCGCCCCCTGCTGGCCAAAGAAAGCGTACAGGTTTAAGGCACTTCTGTATTGGCTTCTTTAAATTAGGAGGCAACGTCCACTTCTTATGTACAGTCTTTGGTCACTCTGCTCACCTCTGACGTGATGTTTTGACTTCCAGACGGCTCCCAGACTGAACTCCAGATGATGCCCGGTCTGAGCGCACACCGGGACCTTCGTACCCTCGACCCCTCCCATCCTCCAATCACACGACTGCAGACCCCGCTCTGCCTCAGCCTAAGTGCTTCCAATTAAAAAACAAATAAAAAATCAAGCAAAACTAATTGATATATTTATGTTTATATATTATATTTTTGGGATTAATACTGTTGCTGTTTGAATATTCTGATTTTTATATATGAGGCCAAGGAATAACAAATATTTTTGGTGCATTTTTCTTGCACCGTCTGTGTTTATTGTGCTTTTTTTTTTGGGAACATGACCAAGACAACGATGAGGGAAGAGACAGAATGAGTAGAAGGAGATTGTTTAAGAAAATCAGGGTTAGTTGTTGCCTCTCTTTTTTCCCTGTTTACTTTTCCTCTGACTTACAGGCTTACTCATCGTCTTGCTGACACTAATTACAGGATTGGATTGCGTGTTGTTAAAGCATAAAGGTGTTAAGAACAAGGCTGACAGTATGTAGGATGGCAGATGAGGTGTTGGAGGATTAAAAGAACATTTTTTCAATCAAATGTTGCATGAAAAGGCGGGTAGTGTCTGTGACTCTTACAATCAGTTTTACAGTGTTTTCAAAAGAAAGGGAGCTTGTCAAAAGGATTTCAGTACATACGACGTAAACGCTGCAAAAAGGAACCAAGTATGTGAGCGATGCGCGAGAAAAGGCAAGAGGAAAGTGAAAAGAAAGACGATGGAGCGCGGCAGTTATTTGACCCCAGGTTGCCTGTGCCTTTCTCCTTGACTAATTTATTAATAATTAGT
Source organism: Semicossyphus pulcher (assembly GCF_022749685.1). NCBI lineage: Eukaryota > Metazoa > Chordata > Actinopteri > Labriformes > Labridae > Semicossyphus > Semicossyphus pulcher. Next base: position 4,342,021 of record NW_027211700.1, read on the forward strand.
GAGATGAGCTGTATATTGAGGTATGAAAACCATGACACTCTGCACCTGAATGAGTCGAGTTAAGTGTAGATAGAAACCCTGTCACCCTCTGACTGGATATTTTTTTTACCTTATTCAGAACTACATAACCTGCTCAGCCAAAGGCCCGGCTTCTCTCTCTCTGTAGTCCTCAACATTTCCTATGTTATTCCACCTCTCCTCCCTCACCTGCCTGTTGTCTCTGGAGCGTCTGTCCCGCTATGACTGAACTGGTCTGATGGCTACACCTGACTAGGGTTTGAGCCTATATTTTTTAACCGCCACTAGAGTTTGTAACAATTTGAACAAAAATACAAGAGTAAAACTCACAATTGAAAGCCTTATTACTGAAGTTTTGTTGTTCATAAAATCTGGATTTAACTCAAATATGTGTCAAAAACAGAAGTGTGATCTCACTGTAGCACATGTCCCTGGAACGAGATCCCACATCGGCGGGTAGTTCTCTAAATTGAAGTCAGTAAAATGTCCTTAACTGCTTTAAGTCATTAATATTTAACCTTTGGAGTCTAGTATCGCCCTACAGCAGGTTAATTGAGTTAGCTTGCTAACTAGGACGGTTATCCTAAAAATTAAGGTTGCCAAAATTGTTCTAAATGGAATATTAATGACTTAAAAACATGCAAAAAATGTTTAGTTTATGCTCAATTGTACTTCATAATTTGACCTTTTGTAGGAGTACTTTCTTGCCAAGTCTTGGACAAGAAGACCGATACCACTCTTGTGTTTGTATGCTAACTATGAGCTACAGCTAGGGCATGGCTAGCTTAGCTCAGGGGGAAACTGCTAGCTTGACTCTGATCAGAGGTAAAAACCTCACCGCCACATTTTGTTTGTTTTTAATGAAACAAAAGATGTTAAAGTAGTAAACATAACTGATGAGAGAGTTGGATTTGTGTTGCTTTCAAACAGAAACTGGCTAGCTATTTCCTGGTGTTTATGCTAAGCTGAGCTAATCTTCTCCTGGCACTGGCTTCATATTTAATGCACTATTATATAAATGAAAGTCACAAACATCTTCTCATATAAATTCTCCAGAATTTAATCCTTTTCTGGATGAAAAAACAATTGAAATAGCGTTTAGATTGTTATAAGACTAAATCCTTCATTAACTTCAGACTAAAAAACGATATTTTTGCATCCTTAGTTCAGGTTAAAAGCCACCTATAGACCAGTTCTACAGTAAACATCTCTCACTCTGACCAAAGGCTGATTCTGAAAAGTTATTAAAAACTTTTGAGAGGAGCTCCAAAATGTTTTTTTTCTTCCAAATCTCACTTGTTAACAGAACTTTGTTTTTTCCTCTGCTCGAGGCCGCTGCAACATGCCGAGGCAGGACTGTGCTACTGCACTTACAATTTACTAGCCAAAGACCATGTTGATTTATAGTGATTCTGTGTTGTATGATTTATAAGATATTACTGTCAGTTTTGAATGTTTTTTCAGGAGGGAGATCTTTATGTACAGTTTGTTTTCTGTGTTGTAAACGAGAGATTCAAGCCAAGTGACGGTTTGATGACGTTTTGGGGAGAAAAAGCTTCTAGTATTGTTTGTTAAAGCAAACTTGTTCATGTGCCTTGTCTGATAGCAATACAACAGATTAATGTGGAATAATAAGAAAATACCTCCTTGATAGAGTCCAGTCTTTGTGGCCATTTCTTAAATTTCCCAGCAGCACCTAAACGCCTCCTCCCGCTGTGTGTATAAGCTTTATTCAAACCCAATCCTAAGTTTATCTATTGATTTACAGATGCACTCCTGTTATCAGTCCTGACTTACTGTACGCACCACACCGATGTATAATTATGCCAACACACTAAAAGATAAAATACTAAAGATTTGACAAATAAATTTGAAAAGTAAACGGATATTTGGCTCTTTGTGTTTTCACTCTGTCACAGCTGTGTTTGCCTACAACACACTTCAGTTTTCTAGGCTTCAACTGGAACAGATTACACTAAAATGTTTCTCCAGATCCTTCTAGAAACCCAAATCCCCTGTGGAGATTAGGTTCATCATTGTTCACAGGACAACAGTACAAAGAATGCTACATTTCATCATCCCTACGTCACACTCAGTACATTGACTTCATAAAGACTCCTTAGCTTAGGGGCCTGCTGACCCCTTGACCCCGTGAGTCTGTGCCTGGTGGTCCTGAGTTTTAATCCAAAAACAGTTGTGGGATGTAACTGTACTTTTACTTAAGTAGTGTACATAATACTGCCTCTGTACTGTTACTTAAAGCAGCTAACAGTACGTCTTTTAACTTCACAGACAGATCCGGTTCGATCCGTTTTTCAAACAAGCAACACGTCACTCTGCCTATTCACCACATGGAGGCCATTTTCCTCTGACGTCACACTCAGGGTGGGAAGCTTAAATGCTTGTATTATCTCCAGATGCAGTCTTTGAAGTTGCTTAAGCGTAGTGAAATTGACAAATCATTATCATTTACTGTTTCACGATTAATCAGCAACTGAAAATACAATGTATGGTGAAAATCTGAAGGGACAGGGCGCCATATTTCAAGTTAAAACAACAAATTTGATCATTAGCTATCGTTAGAAATCGGCTAACGTTAGCGTGAAACACTTCCTAGCTAATATTACTGTTTAGTAGTATTATTAAGGCTGAAATTCCCTGCTAACGTTACCATTCGATAGTATTTTAGCTTTCTACCTATGTACCAGTAGGCTATGCTAACAGTTTAGCTTTCCAAAAAGCTAGATCATAGGGAAAGCTTAAATTCCAAGCTAACAGCACCGTTAGCAAGGAATTTAGGCCGTTGCTCCCGTATCGTGTTACACTATCTAGTTAGGCAAAAAGTGATTGAATGCTAATGTTAGCTGATGGTAGCTAATGAGCGAATGAGTTTTCAAATATGTTGTTTCAAGTTGAAATACAGCCCGATGTCACTCCAGATTTTCAATTGGAAGGTTGGAGGTTCGATCCCTGACTGCTACAGTCACATGTCAAAGTGTCCTTGGACAAGACACCGAACCCCAAATTGCTACACAGTTAACTAAGTACTAGCCATTGTCTTTTCGGTTGGTGTCAATCAGGAAGTGGTGAAATTATATTAATTTATCAGATTCACGACTTGCAACCTGTAAGGATTTTAAAGTTTCCACCCTGAATGTGACATCAGAGGAAAATGGCTGCCGTGTAAAGGTTAATTGGCAGAGCAGGTCCGATCTTAGTTGGGAAAAACTGAAATTATGCATAATTAGCAGCTAGCTGGAAGACTTAGCAGAGCATTTAGTAGTAAAGCTAATATGAAGTGAAAATTGGGCTTATATACGCAAGGTGGAAAAATGAATGGCATTGTAGGACACTAACTGTGACACTAACTGTCCTTGTCAGAAGCAGCCACCAGGTGTCGCCCTCGGTGTGAAAATCCCTTCAGCGGTCTCTGTTTTCAGCTGCAGTTTCCTCTGGACTTTGTGAACCCACCTCTGCTGTATTTGTAAGAACCAAACGTAAGGCATGAAGTTAGAGGTAAACAGTGAGTCACCTCGCATGCTGAAGGCAGGATTTATATCCTACATGTACTGTAGGTGCGGCTGCGGAGTGTAAGTATATAAGCCCATTTGTCACACACAGCTAAAGGATATTGATTTCTCTGGATATATCAGAAGATAGATCCCCAGGAGGTTTGGGGCTATTGTTCCTCCTTTTTGAATATGCTTGAAAGCTATATGGGAGGATTTATAAATTGTCAAAATGCACCACAGTTTGCTTTGTTTTTGTACAACCCTAAATTATCAATTTCTTAACTATTTTAGGGGTGTTGTTTCATTAAACCAAATAACATTGTGAACTTCAGAAGAGGGCTACCTTTAAGTTCACATTTGCCCATGTTTAGTTATTTTACAGACCGGAAGTTCAGTTTTTAATTCACAGAAAAGTCACAAAATTTACTTGTGTTCATATAACGACCTGTTCAGGCTGCGTCCAAACAAACCTCAGCGAACTGTTTTCCCAACAATATTTTAGTATTGAGAAACATCACACATGTAATATTATTGGAGCCCTCTGATTGGCTTCTGCTGGTCTCTAGCTCACCCACCGACCAATGGGGAAGCAGTGTTGTTTGTGCACTGCTGCTGCGCTGCTATAAATCGGCAGCAATGATGGTGAAAGGGGAAATACTGATTCAAAGACACCGAAGACACGACCTACTTGTGATTTTCAACTTCTGCTCTTTGTGTTTGTCGTCGAGGGACATTCAAACGGGCTAAAGCTGATTTGACGGAGGACGCAGCGGCTCTTTTTGTCCCCTGAATCCACGGACTCAGGTAGGATGTCCGCACCAAGGATGCTCCGCACACTGCACTTCACCGGAGGAGAGGCTGACTCATATTTTGGCATATTTCACAAAATATATCACCATCTTCCAATGACACAGGCATCATCTGGGAGCGTTTTTTCTCCTACACTTTAAGCCTATTCCTGACTGTATTGTCTTTGTTTAATGGCTGCAGACAGGAAGCTGCAACAGCCTGCAGCATCAACTTAAAGTCTAACATTGTTTTTATCCGCTCAGTCATTTCCTCTCCTCTGATCAGTGTGTTAATCCAGTATATTTGCACACACAATAGATCAGATTAAAACAGATTATACTGGCAGTTTTTTTTCATTTTCATCATGAATACAAACCCTTTCTTCTGTTTCCTTGCATTTTGCAGTGACGGTCAAAAGTTCTGATTTAATTCGTCAAATTAAATAAGATTTCACAAAGACAGTTGTGAAACAGCTCAGTAACAGAAGTTTTTCTTGTATCTGGAAGCTTATTTCTTTGCCAGTTGTTGTTGCCAGTTAACTGTCTTTGTTTCAGCAGCGTGATGATGGTAATTCCCCATACTGTTGTTGATACTGAACAGCTGAGCGCCTCTTGCGTAGATATGGGTCAAGTCACTGAGATAAAAACCGGAAAAGTATAGAAAAGGCCTTCAAGATAAAAGCATCGATTGTCTTTAAAAAAACTGTTAATGTAAGTAGATTAAGAACTAAATAAAAATAACAACAATAAAAGGATGAACAGAAAACCTCCACAACAATCTCAGTTGAAAAATTCAACAAAGTAAACACAAATGTCAGAAAAGGAGTAGAAGTATAACCCCTTTTTTTGTTCAAAAATCCACCCTGTGTTATTAACAAAGAAAAGTAAACCTTTCCTAATCTCTCTCTCTCTCTCTCTTTCTCTTTTTTTTAATTAAATTTTTGATTTATTTTTTTGATTTATTTTTTTTGTACAATTCCTTAATGAATATGGAATGTGCTTTGTTTCAGCTCCAGATTCAGACAGTATAAAATGTGTTTAAACAGTTTGGTAAAAACAAACAAAACTCAAGCTATGATTGCCTTAATATAAAGATTTGTAGCTAAATTGGAGCATTTATCTTACAGTCAATACCTTGTAAAACGACACTCATGAGACTCTTATTTTGAAACAAACAACCGGAAAACCGATGTTTTGTTCATGTTAACTTGATCCTGTGCTGGGAGGAGATTGGAGATGCAGATTGGGGTAGGTGGAGGGGGGTGTATTGTGCGGATGATTTCAGTCCAGTTCAGACCAGTTCTAACGCTGCTCTTCATTCACCGCAATATACTTTGTCTTATTGTTCTCAGTACGATGACTAACTGCTTTAAAACAACATTAAAGGGAAGTCTTGACTGTGCGAGTCATGTTATCTATTTTCTTTGGCCTTTTTTATTGTCCTCTGTGTTGGTGGCGATGAGTGACATCAAGTTTTACTAACAGTATGTCATGTGAAATAATGGGACGGCGTAAAGTTATCACTGTTTTTAGTTCATACTTGTGGGATACAGCATAAAGAAATACATTAAAACGGCTGCGAATTATTTTAAATAATGGATTTATTAAAGGTCATGTTAGTATCTTATTTGCTCCACGGTTTCATATTTCACAATAAAATAGCTTATTATTTCTTCACTTGTAATCACTACAATTTAATATTGTATACTTTTTGTCAATATAGCGAATATATACATTTTCACAATGGTTTACGTTAATGTTTGTGTGTATTTTTGTTTTTCTATGTTATTTAATGTCGTCATATTAGGCTAACTATAATTAGCCTGGCAGCTAATTACATATAAACTCACGAAGCTAAGAAGCTGTCTCTTAACTGCGGAAATACAACAACTACTGTATCATCGGAGCGCGAGCGTTGACAGTTAAATGACACCGAGTCTCGCGCCGCACTGGTTCGAACCGGCTGGAGCTCGTGCTGCATTCACGTGCAGTGGAGTTTTCTGTAAACAGAAACTTGTTTTTACCAAAGTACATTAGTCACACTCGACACAGATCCGCTTTAACACTGAAACTTATATGTTTATGTTTTCGTACAAACAAAGGGCAATAACATCATTTAGTTACAACCTATTAAGTATTTATTCACAAAATCAAATTTTGTTTACACTTTGAATTGTTTACATAAAATTTAGAAAAATTGCATTATGTAGATTTGTAAATTGGCTACTAGTGTCGAACTAAGAACCTTTATATTGAATTTTTACTTTAATGCTCAGCAGAAAAAAACATGTTCTGGCAATAAAGACCCCACAATAGTCTCCCCCCACGGGTTTTGAACGCAACATCGACCTCACGTGTAGCTGCTGCACGAGCTATGTCACCAGCAGCCAATAGGAGAAGAATTGTTAAACCCCTCAGCCAATCAGATATGTGAGGAGGCGGGAGTTTTTAATATTTATAGGAGGGGTTTGAGCCTCAAAGGTCTCAGCTGTTTTCTGTTTGTGGGAGTCCCTCCTCACCATGAGCATCAGGCAGAGACAAAGAAATGTACATTATCCAGACTCAGTGAGTCATTCACAACAATTAATTGGGAAGTCAAGCTTTCAATCAAAATCAGCTCTAGTGAGCAAGGAGGTGTATTCATATAAAGGATTTGACTCTGGTTTTATGTTCCAACAACAGTTTTAAAAAGTAAAAAAATAGAAATACTGCTTAGACAAACAACCTGGACAAAGAAAGAAATAAAGTTTATAAACAGGCATAAGGGTTCCTGTCATATTAAATACTTAACCTAAAAACAATTCTGCACCCTCCTGATCATCTCCTCCTCACTTTCCCCTCTGCCTTGTCTTGCAGGCTCTAGCAGCCTCCCTCTGCCCCTCTCAGGCCAGTGAAGTGCTACCTCGGAACCAGCTGAGATGGCTCCCACCTTGGCAACAGCTTTTTCCCGCCGATGGTGGATGGCGGTGACGGCGGTCATCGAGAACCTGCTTTTCTCCGCCGTGCTCCTGGGCTGGGGATCCCTGCTCATCATGCTCAAGTCTGAGGGCTTCTACTCGTACCTGTGCAAAGGACCAGGTGAGTCACTCATACATGGGTTATCATATTTAACAAAGGTGGGTGACTTTTAAAAGTTAAACTTAAAAATTCCACTCCACTACAATAGTTCTACTAAAGTTCAGGTTAACATTTGACATTAAAAAAAAAAGATGAAAGATTTTCCACAGAACATCCACTCACGGTTGACAATCTAAATAAGGATGAAGATCCATGCTGTAGAACTTGAGATACTGTCAAAACATAGTGCCTACATTACCCATAATCCAACTTTAACTGCTGAAAGTTCAGTCCGAGATTCACGTGTTGTGCTAGTAACCCTGTCTCCGGCGCATTTGTGACGTCAGACAGTTAGGCAGCAGAAAAGAGACCGACAGGAGTATACTTCACTGGCAATGGGAAAAGAGACAATCAGCATCTACTTTTTCAACTTCTGCTGCACCTACAACAATTAATAATAAAGTTACCTATCATTTAAAGACGCTACAAATAGCTTCAGTTTGAATAGGATGCTAATGGGACGATCTTGCGTGATTGAGGGACGAGCCGCTGGGACAAAAACTGTTCAGAGATTTAAAGCTCCTGTGAGGAACTTTTAGTTTGTGTTGATTTTGGCGACCCCTGTGGACAAAGTGGTTCCTCTTCTCTCTTCGCTGATCTTATCAAGTCGTGTTCTTTTCAACCACTTCAAACAAGTCGCTGTGAATGTTAGCCATGGAAAATGTAGAAAAAAGGCTGATTTTGCAGCACAAAGTTAATCATCTAGTCTGACACCTACCCCCCGGCAACGATATAATCAGTCTTGTCGATGATGGTCTGGTTTGCGTTTGTAGCTCGTACAGAGGCAGCATTATTCATTTCAGTTTGTTTCATAACCAGCTGCAAACTCCTACTTTATTTTTTTTCTCATTCATTTTACGAGAGCTTTATTTCCTCAGAGAGGACGGCCACCTGCATATGAGCAAATGATTCCTATTGATCCTATTGACAGTAGGGATTTCCTCATGGAGAACAAGTCACTATGGCAGCAAAAGGGTGGCTCAGAACCACCTTCAAAGCAGACAGATCACATCAGGTTATTTTATTGTTGTTTTATTCTGTCCTTTAAGATTAAAGGCAGCAGAGGCAGCTGCTCCACTCAGTGAGGCTTTATTAGTTTCCTCCTAGACCGTACTTTGTAACCACTCATTGTCACAGCAGCGATGTAAGTCAGACCAAAACATGCTAAAATGACAGCTTATCTTCATTTCCGTCATCAGCGAGGTTTTCAGTTGTCTTCATTTCCGTGCAAGCAGATGGACGTGTGAATGAGTCCATTCATCCCTTCATTCTCCACAGCGCCCATCACACAGACTGTCTCTTTGATCCGCTGATTCAGTCTCTGTCTGAGTATTTCTCGCTTTGTTTCCTACAAAGGAGCAGTGATGAAAGCCTTGCAGGGTTAATTTGTGCATAAGAAGTCTTATAATGGATTTATCCCCCTCACACACACATAGGGTCATCATATGACCCAATCTGAGGCCACTGTTGTTGACCATATTCACGTGGCGGCCATTTATCTAACATGTTGCTCAGATGGGATTGGTATCTAAAGCTAACGTGCTGTTACAATGTTGTTGTGCTGTGTTCCAGCTTTGCTAATTTTATCACGTAGATAATCGTTTCACTCCTTCCTGAGACGAGCAGCTGAAAAAATATTAAATAGTGAAAACCTGGTGGGACGTTGAGCTATATTTTAACAATAAACAACATGTTTGATAAACCATTAGCTTCTGTTTGACATCAGCTAACGTTAGCATTCAAATGCTCCTCGTGTTACACGTTATAAAAGGAACCACTTAAATTCCTTGATAACTTATCTTGGAATTTACACTTTTCCTTGTATAGCCTTCTGGGAAGCTAAATTGTTAGCATAGCCTACCTAGTTAGCATGCTAACCCTGCAGTAGCAAACAGTACGGTTAGCTTGGAATTTAAGCCTTTACTGTTGTATCCTATAACACTCTTAACCAGTGACGTTAGCTAGCAAGTAGTTGACTCTAACTAGCTCGTCAACTTGGTCTGTATTAACTCCTCATAGGTGACTGATTTCTTGCTCTTTCAATGAACACAACATGTTTAATTTACCATGAATGGAAGCTAACGATCCACTGGTGTTTTATTAAATTGTTTATTGATTGGATTAAGTATCTCTCTTGCCATTGACTCAGCTCTGACCGCAGTGACCTGACCCCACATCAGCAGCTTTGGTGTTTACTTGTACAGCTCAGGTTAAGTAGGTGCAACATACATTGTTTTTGTCAGGTCAAGTAGGTTGACGTTGTTTTTAAGGTGAAACCTGAGAACTTCTTACAGTCTAGTCAGTGGCTTCGTTTGTCCTCAGGGCAAAGAAATGTGCAAACGTGCAGCACTGAGCTGCTTCTGGTTTGCAAAATCTGCAGCTGCAGCTGCTTCATGACATTTTTGGCATTGTTTGCAGCAAGTTTAGCAGAACCCTGCTGCTGTTGTTTTGAATTATTTTCAGTTGTTGTTTTCAGTTAGAGTCGAAAAAGGTCAACCTATCATTTAATCAGCTTTTACAGGGTTTTGCAGCATCATCTTGAGCTCTGCTAACTGAAATGTTCACTAATCTACTATTCACTGTTAAAGTGTATATATATGTAGTACGTTCAAAACACGTCTCTGACATCGTTTAGTGGCAACTGTTGTAGCAGTAACGTTAAAGTTAGTAGTCAGTAGTGAGTTTGCAAAAATGACAATGATGGTTACAGCTGTCTCGAGCATCGCTGAAGTGGTTGCCATAGGTTACACATAGTGATATGCATAGCGTCGCCCCGTCCATTAACGGGATTGGCTCCTTAGGTTTGTGACGTCTCAAACCTGCCAATCTGAAAACGTGTTGTTCAGCCTGTCCTTGGTACACTGCAGTTTAAAACGGGCCAAGCCAAAAGCAAGCAACAGAAAACAATTTAGAAAACAGGTGATGCTCTACTGGGTTACTTAAGCTGTATATTCTGAGTCAGCAACTTAGCTTACATTACCGTTGTTTTGGCGTTGAATGTATTGTGTGCATGGAGAAATGAAAACACTAAAGGCTGACAGGAAACTTTCAAAGACTGTGCTGGAAAAAGCATCATTTTATCACCTGTTTTCAAGTCAAGTCAACAATTTAGATCAGATGTAGTGAATGGATCACCAGACTTTTTCTCTCGCCTCTCAGGGCTTCATGAATTATGCAAACTGGGATTGAAAATTTGATCGCTGCGTTTATTGCATTGTATCTGGACCATCTATTATGGGGTCTAAAAGCACAACTAAAGGGAGGACTACTGCTGAATAATTGATCTGTTGCACACAATTCAGCATGGCAGTAAATAAGAATAAAGCACGTCAGCATATGTGTCAGAAATACACATAATATTGTATGTTCTGATGAAGGTATTTTACACAGAGAGGTCAGACAGGAGGCAGGACAGAGGTTTGAGTTTGCATGTTCATATGTCTAACTGTGCTCTGTTTTAAACATCATGCTCTTTCTCCTGTTTGTGAAACTCTGCTGTTGTTCAGCCGCTCAGCACAGCTTGCTCTCCCACGGCTGTGTTGTGGTTTCGTAGCCTACGTGTGTGCCACACAGTAGACACAGAAAGATGCACATTCCTTGATCTAAATCATCACCTGCTCTCACCTCCCTCTTCGTCTCGTGAGTCCTCCCGTCTGCACGGTTCTTTCGCTCAGGTTCTTGGTTGTTTCTGAAAGATTAGAGAAGCTTGTTTGTGGTCTGTGCGAGCTAAGCGGACGTCGTTGCCAAAAAGGAAAACAGTTGGGGATTTGAGTAGCTGCAGTAGCCTGCACATTTGTTAGTAAATGACCTTTGAACCCTATTTTGACCCCATAACCTTTGCATAATAGTGAATGTACTCTATAAGCAGCCGAGGAGCAGAGCATCTATCTAAGAAAACCATACCTGATTTGTTGGTGTATGAACTACTATACATGTCAGGTTTGAGGCTTGTTGTTTTAATGTTTTGAGTCATGTGTCTTGGTGCTATGTAGAGGGACAACATTGACTCCAAGGAGATGTTAGTACATCCTTGTAATCATTAAACAAAACAAGTGTCAAGGAGGAGAGTCTGTTTGACATCTGCTGCGTGTAAAGGAGCGGCTCGGTGAAGAGGAAGGAGCGGCGTAAAACAAGGAATTTGGCGAAACATAAACACAGATGTTGAGGTCGAGCAGGTTTATTCAGCCTGTGAGTTTACTTCCTTGTACTTACGTGTGTGTGTCGTCGGAGTTTCTTCCCTTACTGACTCAGGTCTGCTGCAGCCATTTGATTAGTCAGCAGACGCGGCAGCTTGGGAACCAACGCTGCTGTTAGTTCAACAGTCAGCGCAATTCCCCTCAAATCAGAAGGTTGAGCGCATAATCTCCATATTGACAGCGAGGTTTGATCACAAACAGCTTTTGATAGCTGATACAGAAGCTTTTAGCCGCACTAGCGCTTCATTAGCATCGTCAAAGTCACTCCATCTCTGCGACTATTGATTGTAATCGGTGAGCATGATATTTTGACGTTCATGGTTGACAGAGGATGAACCCTGGGGGTCCTGGGTTCGTTATATCGCCCTTCATCCCCGACCACCACCCAAAGCTTCTTTGGTCTTTCTGCTCTGTCACTTGACCTCTCACGTGCTGGACGGCCGGAGTAGTTGCTCTCACATCTAATCTCCACAATCCCACTCTTTTCAAACTGTATAGCCTTAGCGCTGCTAGCATAGCTGTAGTCTTGATTGACTTTGCATTTGACAATTTTAAGGGCAAATGACCTACTTCATTGGGCAATGAAATCTTTCTCTGTAGTGATGTGTGAGTCATGAGTCATTCGTTCAAAATAAATGACTCTTTTTGCTGACTCAGGAGTCACAAGTCCTCATTTCCACTAACCCGTCACTGACTCACCCCTCCTACCTGTAACTAGCCGCTGCAAGCTGCGAATTTAAGGCGAGACCACCGTCTCAGCCTCGCCCTGTGAGAAAAACAACCACTTTGGCGCTTGTTTCAGCTCAGTACTTGCTCCAACAGGTCTGACTCGAGTTACGCGAATCACTCACTGAATCACTCACTTACTCAGTACCCGCTCTCCCTACACGGCAGGGCACAAAGCGAGCGTCACAAACCTGGGAAATGACTCGCTTTATTATCAGAAATTGATCAGTTAAGAGCTGGTTTAGCTCAGCGGTTAAATTGACAGCCATATAGGCTATAGTCCTCGATGTGGCAACCCCGGGTTCAACTCCTGCCCTCTGCCCTTTGCTGGTGTCATGCCCACTCTCTTCCCCCGTTCCCAACACCATCCACTGTCCTCTCAATAAAGACATGAAAGGCAAAAAACCTTAAAAGAAAAAGAAATTGATCATTTAGGTCCAAAAACAATCAGTAGGTCTAGAAGGTTAAATTCAATCCCCATTAATGTTAGCGGAGCGCTAAACCGCAAGTTAGCCCGATCGGGTGACGGAAGTCTTAGTGTGCATGCTCTATGGGCGCTTGGGCTGGTGGGGGATTCAAGCTCTAGGGAACTGACTCGAGTGACTCATACAAACTTGAGTTGGTGAGAAGAGTCGAACTTCCCATCTCTGTTGTTGTTGATCATAAAACAACATCTTTAATGGAGTTCTCAAAGTTATTAACGATTCGTTTCAAACCAAAACGTGTCCATTGTCTTAGTAAAATTGCGAAGTTAATTATGAAGGTCTTTTACTCTCTTACTGCATTTTTCCACATTTGTTCTTTATTTCTAGATTAGATGGACGTTTAGAAATCTTTAATGGCAACCAATCAAACTCCATTTGCTTTGATCCAGACCAAAGTTTGGATGTACTGATATCACGTGTATGACAGTAGACTCTTATAAAACTCAGATCATTACAGCTCACATCCTCATGTTACATCGAAGCCGTCTTTTCTGCAGCTGCTTGTTTTTAAATCCTCTCGAGCCCTCACTGAATTTATGTGCTGGCATTAGAACAACAAAGCAGATGTTCAGTAAGCTTTGGTACCTTTCACCCACTTGCTGTATATCCTCACACCAACTCTCTGCACCAGGATGCATTTGATATCGCATAACAGCTTCCTGTTGTTCCCCTCAGCCCTGCGACCAACGTCACCAACCCCCTCCCCTCGCTCCTTTAACCTTAAGCCGCCTCAACAGATGCAGAGATCGGCATCGCTCCCTCCTTCGAGAGCGCAGCGGGCCAGCAAAGCAGATTTTAAGTTCTCTTGTTTGTTGGATGCAGCAGGGACTTTAGCTGCTGTTGACAACTTGCCCGCAGGACTGTAATCATGAAAAACACTTGATGACTAAGTCTTTTATACCCAGCCCCCCCCTCCCTCCCCCAGACATCAAATATGCTGTAACTGCTGAGTCGGTCTCTATTGTTCTCCGGCATTTGAACCAAAAACAACTCAAGGTGAGCGAGGAGTTGTTTTCCTGCTTCGGGCCTTTTGTCCGCTGTCAGTCTGTCTGTTGATACCGACAGTTTCACCACAGGCAACAGGCTAATACAGCTGATAGACAGAAATAGACTCCACTTGAACTCAGCGGACTTTGTTTACGAGCGATCGGGCCGCGTGTGTTCTGGTGAGACTGTTCCCCTCCAACGTGCACGCAGGGGGTCAGCTCTGACTATTTCTGGCACCTGTTTACCTCGTATTGTGTTGTTTTTCCTCCGGTGTGTTTGCTTGACCTTTAATGAGGCTCCTGGCTTTTAAGTCAGCAGCTCAGCTCTATGAGAGGGAGGGGTGAATGTCCAAGCTCAGGCTTCAGAGAGGAGCATTAGAAATGTGCTCCTTTGAAAGGTGTTTATTTCAGATCGCACCAAAACCTTTAGAACAAATGAACAAGTCAGAAGGTGTTTTTAAGGTGTTGCTTTTATAATCAATACAGAGAGAAAAAGATGGTTTTTGAAGCATAACACAAACACAAAGGCTGGTTTGAAGCTCCAACTTTCAACGTTGAACAAACTCATAGCTCAGATTCAACCAATTTAAACAACATTTTAAAGATGGATAGGGATACCTTTTCAGTCAGAGATAAACTGAGCATTACTAGAAAACATAGAGCTATCGTGCTACTAGCTAGCCATTTGTTTAACGCAGTAAGTATTCAGTAGCTTTATGTTACTTAGGAAAAAGTGGAAAAATATAACAAGTTAAAAGAACTTAATTATAAGCAATAATCCAACAGAAAAGTAGATTTTATAGTGTTCTATTTTTGGATTATTATTTTAATGCATAATGTGAAAGTAGCATTCTAATAATACAGTAGTGAGGTGGAGCTAATGTAGGAACTGTTTTTGTTTTTTAATCCAAATTTAAAAACGCTAAAGAGGCTAAAGTTAGCATGCTAACACACCTGCAATCTTCTTTGACTTTGCATTTGACCATTTTAAAGGGCAAATTACCTATTTCATTGGACCATAACATTTTGTATACAGATCATATAAGATACGATAGACTTTATTGATCCCCCATTGGGGGAAATTCATTTGTTACAGCAGCTTAAAGTAAAGGACAAGGGTAAAAAAAGGTTATAGATTAAAAATTGCAAAACCAAAAGACAACAAAATACAATAATAATATTAATAGTACATATATACACTATGTGCACCTTTCACGTATTGTGGACGGTTACGTTTTTGTACCAAAACCACACACAGTGTGTAGTATGTAAACACAAGAAGGGTTTACAGGCTTGCTAGCAGCTATAGCCCTTTTGAGCTAAATGCTAACATGTGCACAATGATAACGTGCTAATGTTTACCAGGTGTAATATTTACCATGTCTGCCCTCTTTGCTATGTGTGTTAACATTTTTACCCTCGTCCTTTACTTTGAGCTGCTGTAACAAGTGAATTTCCCCCATTGGGGATCAATCAAATCTATCTTATCTTATCTTATCTTATATGATCTTTACACAAAATAGGATTTTATTGTCCAACAGAGAGTATACCGGAGGCTGCGTGGATTGTCATAAGTTTAGCAGGTGTGTTGTAATAAAGCAAAGTATTGACCCGATAATGGTGTTATATCGAAAGTTAAGAAATCACTCATTTATCAGGATTAATCTTCTGGGAACCAAGATTGTTTGTGCATTGTTTAATGGCCCTCCTTCCTATATCTGCCAAGATATTACACTAAAACCTCAAGATTTAAAAGTGTATCTTGGTGTAGACGTACTCCCAGTCATTACCAAAGTGTACATATTTACTAACTGGGTATAAAGCATCACAGTCTGGTTCCCCAACTTAAATATGTTGTGTGCAGACAATGTTACAGAATTTCTAGTTGTTGAATTTCCAAAGTTCATAGTCACTGGGAGCCACCAGTACAGCCACAGTGCGCAGCTTTAAGATCCAGTTAATCCAGTGTTTCTTTACCTGACATTTCCAGTCTGACATCCTCTCCTCTCTCCTCCCGTTCCTTCCATCATCCAGAAAACAGCACCAGCCTCAACATCACCAACATGACCACAGCTGAGCCGGAGGAGGAGTACTGGGAGATGAACGGCTGGCCCATCTGCAAGGACCAGGACGAGATGCTGAACCTGGCCTTCACTGTGGGCTCCTTCCTGCTGTCTGCCATCACCCTGCCCATGGGCATCGTCATGGACAAATACGGTCCCCGGAAGCTGCGCCTCCTGGGCAGGTAAGGCTTGAGAGAAAAACAGAAGTCAATATTTCACTTGTAAGTTGTTGTTTTTCTGTTTTTATTTATACCCATTGTTTTGTGTTCCCAGCGCCTGCTTCGCTTTCTCCTGCCTCCTCATCGCCTACGGTGCCAGTGACCCCAGCAGTAAGTGTCCCTACTCTCACGTCATCCACATTCATCACTTTAACAGCATCATATGTTCGCTCCGGGGCTGCACTGCGTCACACACTGCTGCTTTTGTAGGGCAGACATATTGTACAGCACATTGACACACAGGCACGTAGGCCCACGGTGTATTGATTCAGCGGGGACACTTTAATCAATCAAATGGGATGTGTGGGAGTACCTCGAGTCAGCAGAGCAACCACGTCTGTCTGTGTCACTAATGTGCTCTTTCTCCTGCAGATCTGTCCATCCTGATCTTCTTTGCTCTGGCGATGAACGGGTTTGGAGGCATGTGCATGACCTTCACTTCTCTGACGGTGAGTCGGAAAGCTTTATTAAGATTACAGCGCTTTCAGATTTAAGCTGCTTAAAGTTGACATTTTGTTTCACCGGCCCGTTGGTGCTTCTTGCCGCCCCCCCGAGTTCTGTTTTTAGGGATATTTATAAGAAGCTAATTTTTCGACCAAACTCTGAATTTCAATGAAAGTTCTGTTCAGTGGATTTGAAGAGGCAAAGAATCGCCGCGCTGACTTTTTGAATGAAGGTCATCTTGGTTGAACTTGGACATTCAAATGATGCTGGCAGACAGCAAACCAGCTTCAAAGTGCTGACATTTGAGGCAATGGGGCCGCGGAGTACGTGACACATTAGCTGTGCCAAAACATCTAATTTTAAACAACCTAGTTCTGCAAGAGTAGACTGCGTGCCAGAAACATATAACTCGACTTGACTAGAACACGTGCAGTATGTGTAATCGCATCGTATCGCATAGTGACTGTGATAGCTAGCTCCCTGAAAGGTAGTCAGCTAAATGATAGCAGGCCAAGTAGCCGTACGCACGAACAAAATATTTTGCTGACTTTTGCCGGCATGTTAAAGCTAGTTAGCGCCTTAGCTGGACAGCCACAGTATCTCCCAATTAACACTTGCAACTAGTTTTATAAATCACCCATATTACTTATTAGAATATAGGTCGTCTGAGGTTGTGTTTGGTATGTGCTACTCTCTTTACATGTGGGTTGTTGTTTGTTTTTCGAGTCCAAGACTAATTTCTTGACAGGGACGATAAAGTTTATCGTATTGTCGCGGCTCGTATCGTATCGTATCGTATCGTATTGTATCGTATCGTATTGTATTGTGACTCAAATAAAAGACCCTGTTATGCTCCAGCTTGTGAGGGGAAAGGGAAGCAACGTAAAACCAGTTGTTTTTTGGTAAAAACAAAAATTATTTATTAACAAAGAAGAGACAAAAAAGTGAGACGAAATACAACTGATAACGGGCCTGTGCATGCTGCTCAAATCAAAATAGGACTTTAAACTAGAGCTAATTTATCTTCTCAGAGTGAAACAAAATACAAATAAAACCTGAGTAACTATACTGACTAACTGAACCAAACAACAAGTGAAACAGCACCCCTGATCCTAACGCCAGTGTGTGTAATTAATGAAAGTAATCTAATCCCTGGCCCTGTCCAGGTACCAAAAGCGAGTGCCTCAGAATAACAAAACACCACAACTCGTTCCGCTTAGATCGACGCACAACTTCTAAAAGAGATTACACAAACGAGAGGCGCGTTAAGAGCTGCACCCCGAATGACGAGCTGGCCATACTCTTGGGTGAGATCAATGAGCTCAGAGCTCATCAATGAGTAGAGGTGGGACTCGCAGGGTAACTCATGATACAATGGGGCCGTGGAGTCTGTAACACATTAGCTGTGCCAAAACATCTAATTTTAAACAACCTAGTTCTGCAAGAGTAGACGGCGTGCCAGAAACATATAACTCAGCTTCGATGTGGCAACGAGTTTTCCCTTTGACTAGAACACATGCAGTATGTGTAATCGTATCGTATCATATCGTATCGCATAGTGACTGTGATAGCTAGCTCCCTAAAAGGTAGTCAGCTAAATGATAGCAGGCCACGTAGCCGTGCGCACAAACAATATATTTTGCTGACTTTTGCTGGCATGTTAAAGCTAATTAGCGCCTTAGCTGGACAGCCACAGTATCTCCCAATTAACACTTGCAACTAGTTTAATAAATCACCCATATTACTTATTAGAATATAGGTCGTTTGAGGTTGTGATTGGTATGTGCTACTCTCTTTACATGTGGGTTGTTGTTTGTTTTTCGAGTCCAAGACACATTTCTCTACAGGGACAATAAAGTTTACGCTGCTTTACAATAAAGCAGCATAAAAAGGTTTGTCAAAACGAGTGTATGCACGAGTACTGTATGTTACTGTATGTCATAGCGTGTGTGTGTTGTTGTAGCTGTGGAGGGCTGCTAACCCGCAGCAGGTTGAGTTACAGCTCCCTGCAGGCCTCGACAAATGTTTCGTTTATACCAGGGCCTCGGCGCGAGTATCAGCAGGTCGTATTTTCCTCGAAAACAAAATGTGATAAGAAGTCAAAGCCCTGGTTGCAAACTGGTGGACATTATACTTGACATAAATGACTAAAAAGCCTTTATTGTAGTGGCTAAATCATGAAAAGAAAGACACGTTTGGGCCGTAGATTTTCCTCTGGGCTATAAAAACAGACTTCATATTTCAATCTTTGGCTCCTTCCTCTCCCTGCCCTTTCCTGGATCTCTGGGTGAAGGGTTACTCCAGAGGAAAACAGCTATTTTAAGACACCTGTAACCTTTATTTTTCAGGGAGTTAAAAGCTCTGACGCAGCATGTCGGGCATCATGACTCACTGAATCTCAGCAGGTCAAGGTCACCCAGCCGTTCCCCCTGTTTATGTGTGCATTTCGGTCATTATTCTACCTTAATCTGACAAGGAATATTCCCTTTGAGATGCAGCAGAGAGCAGCATAAAAAGGTTTCATATAAAGAACAAACAAAAGACTTTAAACAAATAACTCCTGCAACTTTCTTTCTTGCACATACCAAGACGAGGGTGCAAAAACTTTAAAACCAAAGACAGGGCGAGTTTGAGGAATATCTTATCGTATCGTCTCGGCTCGTATCGTATCGTATCGTATCGTATCGTATCATCTCGTCTCAGCTCGTATCGTATTGTAGCTCATCAATGAGTAGAGGTGGGAATCGCAGGGTAACTCACGATACAATACGTGATACGTGGCCTACAATAACAATAATATCACGATACAGTGCAAGAGTGTGCAAGATATTGCCTAACATAAGCCATTGTAGAGCCAAATGTAGCGGCCAAACGTCAGTATAAAGTTAAGTGACTCCAAAGCCGGATGAAAGTTGTTGACAGAAAGTTTTAGATAAAATTTCAATGTCAGGAAATCAAAAAAAAACCTGCTACTTAGACTTCCTATGCTGGGAAATCAACCGAAAAGATTGGGAGGAGATTTTAAAAGACACATTGTAGAGATGAAGAAGAGAGCTTGGCAGGGGAGTGGATTAGAGCCCTGTGAAGTGACAACATCAGACACTAAGGGAGAGAGGACAAAACAAGAGGGTCAAAGGACACAGAGAGAGAGAGAGAGAGAGAGAGAGAGAGAGGCGTCAGAGAGAGCGTCTGAAAACATGGACGGAGGAGGAGACGGAGACAGACGGCTGAGCAGTGCACAAGAGACCACTGGGAGTGAAGCATGAGCAGTGATGCGGAGGGGTTGAGTGCATACGGAAAGCCAGTGGTCGGGATGATCTCATCAGTCAGAGAAAGTGCTGCATCACAGGAGAGGCCACGTGAGTGAGAGACATAGGGAGAGAGCGGCGTTGAAGAGAGCGGGTCTGCATTTGTGATCTATTATTCACTCACTCGTGCGCTGCTGCTGCCGCCGCTGCTGCTCAGGCTGGGAGCCAAAAAAAGACCTCTCCTTATTACTATTTCATACACACAGAACACATGGATCCCAGTGTGTGTGTGTGTGTGTGTGTGTGTGTGTTATTGATTGCTTACAGATGTGTGATTGATATGACAGGACAATAGAGTGTATTGAAGGTGATTGTTAGGGTTCATCTGGTCTTTAGAAAATGCAGTTTATACGATAAACATGTAAAAAAAAACGTAACGAGAGGTACGTTATTTTGTTATTGCATGGGAGATATGTCTTTGCAACACTTTGCCACTTGCAGCCTGAACAGTCGGTTACTTTATCACAAAGCGCAGAGACAGTCTGTCGCCGAGGAGACAAACAGGAAGCGGCGACAGGGGAACTGAGTGTGTGTGTGCGTCTCTCCACCCATGCCTCCTCTGCTTCCTATTCAGGCTGCCCACAGGGACCCTGACCGACACACACAAACACAAAAACACAAAAGTTGCTCAGCTGGTTTCAACCCTCTGCAGACCCCCCCGACTCACTCACCCACCCACCACTCAGCCGGGTTGTTTTTGTCTTCTCTGGTTTCAGCTGCTCCCTCTCAGCAAGGCCGGACCTGCACACGACTGTCAAAACGAGTGCATGCACGAGTACTGTATGTTACTGTATGTCATAGCGTGTGTGTGTTGTTGTAGCTGTGGAGGGCTGCTAACCCGCAGCAGGTTGAGTTACAGCTCCCTGCAGGCCTCGACAAATGTTTCGTTTATACCAGGGCCTCGGCGCGAGTATCAGCAGGTCGTATTTTCCTCGAAAACAAAATGTGATAAGAAGTCAAAGCCCTGGCTGCAAGCTGGTGGACATTAAACTTGACTAAAAAGCCTTTATCGTAGTGGCTAAATCATGAAAAGAAAGACACGTTTGGGCCGTAGATTTTCCTCTGGGCTATAAAAACAGACTTCATATTTCAATCTTTGGCTCCTTCCTCTCCCTGCCCTTTCCTGGATCTCTGGGTGAAGGGTTACTCCAGAGGAAAACAGCTATTTTAAGACACCTGTAACCTTTATTTTTCAGGGAGTTAAAAGCTCTGACGCAGCATGTCGGGCATCATGACTCACTGAATCTCAGCAGGTCAAGGTCACCCAGCCGTTCCCCCTGTTTATGTGTGCGTTTCGGTCATTATTCTACCTTAATCTGACAAGGAATATTCCCTTTGAGACGCAGCAGAGAGCAGCATAAAAAGGTTTCATATAAAGAACAAACAAAAGACTTTAAACAAATAACTCCTGCAACTTTCTTTCTTGCACACACCAAGACGAGGGTGTAAAAACTTTGCAGCTACAGAAAGTTTTAGTCGTCAGTAGAAACTTTAATCCGATCTCATCCTTTCTTTGTCTCTGCTCCTTTCTTGCAACCTCAGAACTGCACAAACCAGACTGTTTTGCTCAGTGCTGTCTGCCTTATCATATCCTTGCTCGACTTCCTCGTTCCCTCCTGTTGATGCACACTCAGCACTCCCCGCGATGGAAAAAACAGGGAGTGAAGCTGAGAGGAAGAGGAGGAGGAGGAGGATGGGGGTGCTTATTCATCCCCTCTCTGCTCTTCATTCCTCCTATTTTTGTGCTTGTAAACAGCTTCATGTTACGGAGAATCTCTCCCATTTCTCATGAAATGTTTCCCAACAGACCCCTTGTACATTGAATACCCACACCCAGAGGCAGAGCAGAGCTGAAGCTCCTCCTCTTGTCCGTCGCCCTGCTTGTGGCACGTGTTGGAGCCCCCTCTGTTTCCTGGTTGGGTCTACAAGTGTGCAGCTCTGCTCGCTGGCCTGATCTACTTTCTGCCAGATGCTTTGTAATGTGCATTTCCTCTGCTCCCAATCCCTTTTTTTCTGTGTCAGCGTGACCATCTGGGAACACTCTTACAAGCTCATTTATCGTCACAATGATTCACAGCGTTAAAACAAACAACAACGCTGCCATAAGTGTGTTTTTATGGTTGAGAAATCTAAACCTCCTGCATATTTTCTCCGCTAATGAGCGAAACGTTAAGGTGGAGCTTGAAGAAAAACATGAAGTGATTTCTTGTTAGGTGGAAAATTTATGAGGTGCAAACACAGTGCTTCATTCAGGTCGGCGACGGGATGAGAGCAGTGAGATCAGCCCGAGCACTATTTTTACCCTGGTGGAGATGGCAGGGCGAGATGGAGGAAGTACAGTATTTGCTCTGTGTGCTACACGTGACCACATGAATTGAAGGGAAGAGGGGAAAAAAAGGATGAACGAGTGCCAAAGGTCAAGAGTTGCTGAGTAATTTGAGATACGACCGAGCCAGACAGAGCGGCAGTCGCTATCAGGCCCATGTGGATGTGGCTTTGTGAAGTTATGTGAACTGCGGTTCCAGGAGGTAGATGGACGTCAGTTTGGGGGTTTTTTTTCTGTGCAGCTGGAGTATCTGATAATCCTTCCAGGACACAGAGGGCTCTCCACCCTTCCAAGAACTTATGTCTCGTGGAAATGTTTTCTGGTGTTGAAGCGACTGGTAAAAGTCCAAAAAACATCAAACTGGACTTCTTATTTGAGGGAGTGAAAGATGACGTCAGGTCGATGGAGGTATGCAGGCAGTCTGGTGTTCTTCAGCTCGTGTTTGCTAACACAGATCACTTGGCTGCTCTTTATGATGGATGGAGTTCTATCCTGTGTTTCAGGACAGGACCAGTCAAAGCTGGTTCTAAGTGGTCCAGCAGCCGGCAGCTGAAGTTTCCACATGCTGCAGCAATCCCTCTTCCCTTTTTCATTTCTCTCTTCTGCCCTTTGAAATGACTCTGTCCAGTTTCCTCTTTTCCTTTTGCCTGTAGGCCCAGCATGCTGTCTTGTTCCCTCCCAGGCCTCTTTGTCACGTTAGCTTCAGTCTTTTCCATTTCCCTTTTCAACACTCAGCACTCACTCTTATCCAGAGTGACGTTCAAAAGTGCAGGATGGACAAAAAGGTTGCCGTCAGGGGAAACTTTTGACTAAGCAACTTTCCAAACTGGATAGGGATGTGTCAACATGACATACTTAACACCCCATTGAATACTTTCACAAAATAAATGTACGTGTTAGTACATGGGAACATTTACCCACAGGAATAAGGGTTTAAAAAAACACACCTACACTTTAGAAAAGACTGTTTTGCCTGGAGCCCTGCTGAAATATCATCAACTAGCATTAATGTAATACTCAGGTGTAAAGTGTTCGAAGCATTCACCTCCTTTCACTGCACTGATAACATTTATCACTCACACCCAAACAAGATCAAATCCCAGCTGAACTGGTTTCAACAGGAAAACAACAAGAAAACTTGGCGGCCATCTTCCTCTGAAGAACAGCAACTAAGAAGACAATGGATAGAAAAAATCTGTTAGGACATAACGCCATATATTAGGTTAGAACAACGTATTTGATGACTCATAATTGATGACTCATAGCTACTGTTATCAACCAATTCCTATCAAATAGTAATGTTATTACTGTTGGCTAGGAATTGGTCAAATGCTAACAATAACTGTAGATAAAGAGTAATCAATTATTTTACGTTGCTAACATTACTGTTAGCTACGAATGTACTACAAGAAAGGTAGCTAATGAGTTAGCTACCTTGCATAACTCTATAACTGTAAATATAAATGCTAATGTCAAGATGCTAACATACCCACAATGACATGCTAATGTTTTGCAGATACATCGTTTACTATGTTTACTTTCTAGGCAAGCTCGTTAGCATGCTAATATCTGTTTATTATCAGGTTGGGTTAAGCAAGTTCAGTAGTTTTAACCTGCTTTACTGTTCCCTCTGAAGCCCTGTTTTTATTGGCTAATCCAGTGACATTTAAATGCACTTGCATCATTCCAGGACATTTTGGCAAAGCCCCCAAAAGAAACGTTTTACAAGGAAGACTTTTGTTTTGTTTAAGAGATTGGCTGTTAATTTAAAAGTTCAGTTCAAGTTTATAGGTGTTAGCCAACAGTCTTAAACCAAATAACCTGCGGACTCATGGCAAACTGTGGTGCTTGTATTAAACACTGAGTCACCTGGATGCTGTTTAAACAAAACCCTGAAATGCAACGCCTGTAACCCCCTCCCTGCACCTGCTCCTAACCGAACCAGCCACCGAACCCTGATCTCTTATCTCCAGGTGACTGAAGCTAAAACAGACCTTTAGTGGCTGTCCAAACACTGAGCCCATCTGTGTGTGTACGCTTCAACTCTCTGCTTGGATACACTGTGACCAGAGAGCTAACAAAGGGACAATTCACTGAAGAGGCAACAACAAAGTAGATGGTGGGCATTATTATTTTAAAGAGGTGTCTATACAAAGGACTGCTCTCAGTCCTTTTTCCCATCGAGGTATCGTCACCATTTTCCCTGGAGATGCATAAAAAGAATGTACTAATTGATATATTTGTAATGCAGGTGAGATTAGGACACTTGTGGAAGCAGTTAGGAGATTAGAAAAGCCTGTGTTTAATGAGGTAGAAAAGGGTAGATGAGGGAACGAGGTGAAACTTCCAGAACAAACAGCACTACATAATCACATACCGTAACTTTGACGGAGGAGAAACACAGGCAGCTCATTCCTTTGATAGTTAGAAACTCAACAGGAAAGGCCGCGGCTCTCTGAGGACAAATCTTGTTTTCATCTTTAAATACTTTGATTTTTGAGCTGGCATTTTGGAAAGATCAAATGGACGGTGGTTTGCCATGAAATTTGGTACAAAGGAAGAACGAGAATACAATGAGTATGTTAGCATTAAGTCCAAAGAAACAGTTGTTTTGAGCAGGTGTTCATCCTCACAAAGCACTGTCTTCTTTAACTGAAAATACACTTGTAGATTAGCATTCGAGAGCATTATCCTGCCTCGAGCACGGCGTTAAGAGAGCTTATCTATGCTCCCAGGGTGCTATGTTCCCTAGCTTAATATCCTTTTAAAAGAACACATTAAGGAATCTTCAAAGGATTTTATGTTCTCAGCAAAGTTCTCTTGACTGTAGGCATTTATATCTAAACGATGGCTGGTGCAAACCCCTTTTAAAATGTCTGTGTGCAAAGATTGCGCTTGACAAACTCGTAAAATGTTAGCTAACATAAGACCCTGGGAAACATGGGACCCTGGGAACAAAGAGTCCCAGATGGAAAATGTATACGTACATTAGCTGGCAAGTTTCCACCGGCCCAAAAGATCACCTACAATGTCAACTGTTTATTTTTAACAGCAGTGGCATTTATGATGTCTGTTATCCTCTGACTGTGTACAGTTGCTGTACAGTGAGTGTTTTATTGTGTCTGTTAGCGCCTGAAGCTACAACACATTCTTTGTCCTCCGCTGTTTAACAGACACATTCACCTGTCTGCCTGACTGATGTGTTATTGACTCCAGCTACAAAAACACTGTTATCTGCTCCTCGTCAAGCCTGACAGCTGCTCCTCCTATCAATACACTCACTCGCACACTAAACTCACGAAGCTGAACCCATTAATCCCTACTTCTTCTTTCATAATTAGCCGACCAAACCGGTTTGTAGCATGTTTTTGGGAAACAGTGGTCTCAGCAGCTGACTGTGACTCAGGCCTATTAACCCAGAAACCTCCCGGTGTGACGTAACGGCTCAGCATCACAAGGACTTGAGGTTTTATTCACGTTTCGACATGTTTCTGCACACACAGACGGTCTGAGGTTTTGCTCTGGCTCTGACTGTTCGCTCACGTGATTTTGTTGTTTTTCCCATTCATCCATGTGCTCGTAGACAACTTTGCCGGTGGCTTCAATCCTGCCAAACTAACCTGTTCCCAGAGTGAATAAACAAGCCAGGGTGTATTTACGGGGAGAGACTCAGAGGAGGTGAATGACAGGGAGGTTATGGACTGAGACACACACTGCACACACACACACACCTTGTTACTCTTGACGGGAAACTGTTTATTGGTTCAAATCGTGACTTAGGGACGGATTGTAAAACTTTTAGGGGCTACAACTTTTAAAAACAAGCATTATTATTGTTTTCTGTGAAATCTTCCTTCACCCTCCCAACAACGTGTCGAAGTTATAGAACAAATTAGTTACAGATAAGTTAAGCAAAGTCTAGGTAGGTTGCCTCAAGTGATGTCATTTGAGTCACCATGGGGCTGAACATTAAAACAATCTTAGGGTGTATATTTAGAAAGAAAGCTACTTATCTCTGGCTGAGGCTAGCGACTTTAGGCTACGTTAGCGACTAGCATAACACAATCGATATCTCCAACTGAACTGTGGGCAGTCGAATTGCATTTTGGGTAATGTAGGCACTAGGTTTGGACAAGTTAGTCTCTTAGTAGCTGGTCCCCGTGTAGCACAAGTCTTATCTCCACACTGTGAGTCTTTGTCAGCGCACCGTACAGGTTATTTTTTCCTTCATGCTAACGTTAGCAAAAGCTAATGCTCTGGCTCTTGAACTGCTCAAGCAATGAAAGCTGTTTTACAGTTAAGGAAGGCTTTATTAAGTTGAGTTAAATTTGGGCCACCAAATTTAGGGACTTTAAAAAGATATGTGTACATAGTTTATTAATGTTCATTTATATTTTTGTTAATGTTATTGTTTCTTGACAGTAAGAGCACTGTTGTTGAGTTAATTTCCCTGGATTTTTTTCTGTTCTATGTTTACTTTTATGCATCTCTTGTCCAACATGGTGATAAACTCCAGCTCTGATTCAGATGTTGGCCCGAGGGACCAGTGCTTTAACATATTAGCATCTTTCCCTGCCGTCCATCATCTGTCTGGCAATGTTATTAAAGTGCTCTGCTAAATCTTCAGCTTCTCATTTCTTAATGGACCTCTAAAGCACGCTACCAATGCACACACCAATAAAACCCTGATGCAGAGTACGCTCCACATTTTCATCGAAGACTTCTGATATTTATAGAGCTCTTGCACAAGACTGGACGTGAAAAGTGACCCATCATCACACGCCAGAAAATGAGGAACTGAGCAGTGAGGGGAATCTGAACCTGATTACTCTGCATAGCTATCGCAGTCTTGATTCATCATGACTGCATCACGTCTGCTGAGCTAGACACAAGCTGAGCTGGTCATTTGGCGTCTCTTCTTTTCCACACAAACTGGGTCAAATGTCGGCCATCTTGCCCCTGCTGTTGTCAGGCAGTGCGTGTCCTCCTGTAAGGTGTCATTACTGGATTCTTTTGGGGAGTTGGGGCCCTTGTTACTTTGGATGTTGTAGCCGTTTTTGTAGCTCACCTTTGGTCCAATTAATGTTGGAAGTGACGTCTCCCTGGGGTGAAGGGACTCACGCGTCTGCCTAACAAGCTGCACCCCTGTGGTGAACACAGCGGCCGGATTCATGGACAGATGAGGGCAAGGGGAGAGGGACTGGAGGGGAACTCTGTGTTTAGTTTTGACCTATATTCACTGTAATTTAACTATTAAATTTCCTCTCCTGCGTGTTTACACGTAATATTTTCCATATGGAATGAATTAAACATCCCACTGGCAGGGGAAATAATCTGTTGGCCACATGTTGCTCACTGTTGTTTTTGACTTCTTAAGGACACTACTTAGGGTTTGAAGTTGCCTGATTAAGGACAACTTGTGCTCTCGTCCGGAGTTGCAAGATTTTCTGGCTTTTCTCTCTGCTGTGGTTCAAATACTGGAACAAAAACAAAGCCAGAAACACACTGCTGCGGAGAGAACAGGGAGTGCTTGTGGTGACAAGCCTATCAATCGTCAATAATGTAGAGCACTGGGGTGAAATATTTGCCAGCATGGGCGTCGCTCGCTACATTTTTAACATTGAGAGATCTTTTTGTGACTTGAAGTGGACTGTAGAGAAAGTATCAACAAAGATGTGCAAGCTAACGTGCTTTTCACCCAGTAAAACTATTTATCTACTGTACTTAACTAAACGGAATCATAGATATAATCTGGGCTAACAGCAGAGAATCTGTCGTCACACGCAGACTACAGAGATTTAAAGCAACGCTGACATATTTACAGCAGCTAATGTTGACACAAGCGTAAGTTTACAAGAGGAATATGAGCGTTAGAAAGTCAACAAATGGAGTCAAAATGTCTACAAAACCAGAATATCTAAGTCAAGTTTGCTGATATTTAACACCAGAGGCTAAACAGTCATACGAGACTAAGTAAGGCCGCAACAGCAAAGCTCCTGAGTGAATGAATCAAGCAAAGGTTCGTTTTAATTCCTGATGAATCCAACCTTTCATTTTGCAAAGCAGAACACAACAAACCAACAAAAACAAACATGCAGGTTTGGGAGTCCAGCTAACCCGTAAATTGACTCTTCACCAATAGACCTTGCACATCCTCACATCCTCTTCCAAGCCGTTTCTATCAGACTGAATCCAACTTTTAATTTAGTGCTTTGCTCTCCGTCAAAACATGCGTCGTCTGTCTTAATGTCAGTAGGACATGTTCTGTTTCCTAAAATTGCAGCACAGTGTTTGTTTCATCCACTGAAGCACTTTTTCTAAGAAGGCTTTTTTTCCAGGCCAGTCGGTGCGTCTGCATGTTGTATTAGCGGATAATTGATTTTTCTCCTTCGGGCCTGAGGCTGATAGAGTTTCACAGTGATGTAAATCATATTCAAAAGTTCCATCGAGTACAAGATCAGCCGCAGTGCTTTTAAAAGGATTCATTAGACATCACTTATTTATATGTGCTTATTTGAACCTGCTGTGTATTCTGTTTAAGTTATTAATCTCATCTATACTTTGTGCTCCCTCTACAGCTCCCTAATATGTTTGGAGACCTGAGGTCGACCTTCATTGCTCTGATGATCGGATCCTACGCCTCCTCTGCTGTCACTTTCCCCGGCATTAAGGTAATGTTTGATTTGTGCAGGAAATTACATCACCTGGATCTTCATTTAAAGAGGGGGTATTATGCTGTTTAACATTTTAAGACATATATATATATAATTTAATAATGTTGGATGTCCAGACTAAACGTGGGTGAAGTTTAAAATCTGTAGGTAAAAGTATGTTGCAGTAATCCCCAGGCTTCTCAGCTCAGTCTGCAGGCTGCTGTGAACGCCAGGTTTTTCTACACTCTGCACTTTGTGATGTCACAAGGCTTCAGAGAGCTGGCCAATCAGAAGAAAGTGGGCTTGTAGGGGCAGGGTTTCTTAAAGGGACACAGCTGGCTGAGTTTTTTACGCTGTAAATTATGCTAAGCTACTCCACAGGTATCACAGAGTGAAATATGAAGCTTTAAATTAGCATAATACCCCCCCTTTAACCATTTTTCCCCCCTCATCCGTCACATAAGGACTCCTTTCAAAAAGGCGGTACTCTGACAGAATGAAAACACCGCTACAGCTGAATGGGATATTGATTCTCCATTAAAGTGTGTCTGTTTTGGTGCCATCTGTCCACCTCTAGGTGATCTATGATCTGGGTGCCACCTTCATCACCATCCTGCTGGTTTGGGCCGCCTGTGCCTGCCTCGTCTTCCTCAACTGCTTCGTCAACTGGCCTCTGGAACCCTTCCCCGGCCCAGAGGACATGGACTTTACGTAAGACAAACACTCACTCAGTCTCACACGCGTAAAAGCACGTTAACATTTCCATAGCCTGCAGCTATCATTGTTAAGAAGCAATCATAATGCTATTAGCTCACCTCAGGTTATACCGGCTGCAAATAGCTTTAAACTGAGCCTAGACAGTCTGCATTCTCCACAGAGATCACTGCATCACCGCACAGAGAGCAGGATTGCTCTCCTGCACAGTAAATCCCAGCGTAGTGCAGCAAAGGCCAAGTGAGGCCTGAAGACAGGAAAGACCATAAAGCCTGTAGATCAGCCGGCTCTGCTCTGAACCAACTGAATCCTTTGTTTCCTACCATTGTTTCCCCTCTCTTTCTGCTGCTCCTTGATGTGTATTTGGTCACTTCTTCAGCTTCTCCTCTCTTTCCCCTGTTCCCTCAGAGTGAAGATCAAGTTCAGCTGGCTGGGATTCGACCACAAGATCACAGGGAAGCAGTTTTATCGGCAGGTGACCACCGTGGGGCGCCGCCTCAGCGTCGGCAACTCCATAAAGCGTGAGCACCAGCCGCCCAAGGACCTGGCAACGCAGGAGGCCAACAAGCTGTGCCTGTCCACCGTCGACCTGGAGGTGAAGTGCAAGTCCAAGGAGGAGCGTAAGTCTGAGACAAAAGATCGAACCTTTCTTTCGTGTGAGATAACTTTATCAAGTGTGCGTTGATAGATCTTTGGCAGGCTGTTGATGCCTCCCTTAGGTCTGTGTTTCCGTGAGAAAGAGAGGACAGATAAGTCAACATAAGTGCTCCTTGTAATTGAATAACAGAATCCTAAAAAGAGGCAGTCCCAGTATTTGTTCGCCAACTTATGAATATTCATCCTCGCATCTCAAGAGCCGGTCTGCTGCTATTCGAGCCGGCTTTGTGAATGAACCGGGGCAGGAGAGACTCGTCTGAGAGCACCATGCCGTGACAAAAGCTCTTCAGACAACAGTCACAGGGGGAGGAAAGGTGATACGAGCTCTTTATAAAGTTCTACACTGAGAACTAAGTGATGAAGCTGTTCCTTTTCTCTTACACACATGTTTGAGTCAAACTGTGGTTAAAAGCAAAAAACTTCTGTCTCTTTCATGCAACTGGTTCTTGCACAAAAGCTACACTTATTCAAAGCTACAAGAGGCAGTTGTTTTAAATAGAAAAAGCTTTAATAAATACAGTGAAACCAAGTGCAGCTAGACCAGCTGCTAGCCGGTTAAAACTGTGGAGCATTTAGCTGCTAAAGCCAGATGGTGGAGACCAGAACCGAGCTAAAAGGAGAGTCGATGTTTACTGGCCAGAATCAAGACCCTGAGTGAAATCTCATAATGTTTTGTTTTTAATATTTTACCCTGAATTGCAAAATGAATCGAGGGAAATCTTTAGGAAAATATGAAGCATCCTTAGGGCCTGTGTCCACTAACCGTGTTTTTTGCTCTGGTAGCGCCAACAACCTCAATCTGAGAGCGCTTCTCACCGGCGCTTACTGTTGCTAGGTTACGAAAGTTGTCTGGTGACCGATACGTTTAAATTTCTCTGTATGCTTAATAATTCCTTTAATTCAAGGAAATTTAATAAAGAAAACGTAAAAAGAAAACGATTAGCTTCTCCTCCGCCATTGTTGTTGACAAAGTTGATATCGTAAGTCCCGCCCCTTCTTGATTTGACAAAACAACACAGAGACGCTAAATGTCAATAGCCATGATAAAACTGATCACTATATGGTCGGACAGTCGTCGGCATCAACTCTCAACTTCAGACCTGACCTACATCTGTACACAACAATTAGGCTCTATATGGTGCTCCTTAAATGCCCCTTTACCTCTGCCCTACATCCACGCTAACCTAACCTCAGTTACCCCTACACCTCCAGGCCTCCTCGGGGCCTCCTGACTCTTCTACTCCGGGGTCAGGGACTCCCATTGGGGGGATTTGGTCGCTCCCATCTCAGTCTCTTTGGTACCAAACGGACCGTGGAATTGGTTCGGATCCCCTTCTTAGAAGGCCGCTCAGCGGGCGTGTGGCGTGCCAGCAGGGAACCCTTGAGAAGCATTGTTGTGTGTTGAGGACAGAGCGTCGCTGTGAGTGTGTGTGTGTGTCTGTTCGTGTGTGTGTTTTGAGTTCTGTTAGGATGCCCATGGTTGGTTTAATAACAGCTGGATATTTTCCGTCTGTCAGGAGCTTTAAAGAGGCCCGTATTACACAAACATGTTTCCCTCTCTCCCCCTCTGTCTCATTTGATGGTAGGTAGGTAGGTAGGTTTAGCTTGATAATTAATGTTAGGTTTGATGGTAATATATTAAGCTCTAATTCTGATATTACAAGCATGACCTGTTCCCCAACAATTCCCTTAATGAAGCCTCGGATGGATTCCTGTTGTCCCGGATAATAAACCCATCTGCTCCGTCTGTGCTCCGGCACTTAATTGGTTTGTCCAGTGCTTCACCATATGGGCAGTTGTGTCCAATTTCCATTTATATTAACAACTTTGATTAATCATCAACTTTTCATGGAGCCCACCTTTAGCTTGAATCTCCCAACCACTCAGCTCCTCGTGCAGGATGAGACGCGTTACCCCGGCAGCCAGGGGCCAGAGGGGATATTTAGATGACAGTGTTTCCCCTCCGTGTTGGCAGTAAAATTAAGCCACAGTAGGAAGCACACTGGTGTAGTTTTCCATCATGTGAAAAGAGGTTAAAAAGTTAAAATAGAAAGATAGCACTCGTAGCTATCTATCTAAAGGTTGCTGCTGCTACTGCTGACCTGCAGCGTGTGGAGGCTGAAAAGAGATAATCTATGTGTTGTCTTTGTTTTGCCTCATCTGTACTTTGTGTTAATAAGAAAATGTTGGAATGCTTATTTATAATCCGGATTTATGAGGAAACATTTATAGTGCAGCGTGAGGCCCCACTGGTGACCTCAGCACATCATCATAATGTTATTTTTTAGCTGTTTTCCAGCAGCGTGGTGCATATTTAAAGGTATTTGTAGATCCGAGAGACGTGCACTGTTTGTCTTTAATGATAAAATTATTTCCCCAGGTAGAAGCTGAAAACCCACATGTTTTTTTTCTAATATTAATAAGCCTAAACCTTGTTCCTTAATAACTATGACTATAGGGTAGACGGTAGCTCAGCGTGTGGCTTGGGAACTGAAAGGTGGCCAGTTCATGTGTTGGTACAGACCACGCATGAGGTTAGGGCTGGTAGCTGGAGAGGTGCCAGTTTCTTACCTGGGCATCTCTCCATTAATGCATGTCCACATAGTTCTGTTTGGGCATGTGTGCATTTTTAGGCCTCGAAAATTGAAATTTGAGTATTAATAAAGTATGTCTTCTTCTTCTTCTTTGTTTTCTTCTTCTTCATCATCTTCTTCGTCCCTTTCTTCTTTTTTGTCTACTTCTTGTTCTTCATCTTCTTCTTCGTCATCTTCTTGTTTTCTTCTTCTTCTTGTTTTCTTCTTCGTCTTCTTCTTCTTTCTTCTTCTTCTTCTAGACCAATGGGGAGCATTTTAGTTGCATTTCTTGTAAGAAAGGTGGCATACAAATAATAATAACTTTATTACATGAACTTGAAAAATAAAACAGTTGATTCTTATTTCTCCTATGACTGTGTCAGCCATGATCCCCTGTGAAACGTATCCTGTATTTGTTATTTGACCAGACGAGCAAACTGATCTGATCTGCTTTCATTTCCTCTGCAGCTCAGTCCTTCATGAAGAGTATCTTAAGTCCCATCTTCATGCTGAGCCTCATCACCATGTGTGTGACCCAGCTGCGTCTCATCTTCTACATGGGGGCCATGAACACCATCCTGGAGTCCCTGACGGAGAGAGACCTCAGCACAGGTGTGTGTTCTTTAAATCTAAGACGTCTGACCTCAGACTGTGTTTCAGTGGATGACCACGTCTTCTGCAAACTATTTTTATCTTTGGTTTCTGCTTTCTGACACTTAACAAATCTCAGCTGCTTTCTGCTCAGCTAACCTGCACTGTTGCTCGTTGTTAACTCAGCTCCGTCTTTCCTTCTCGGTTTGTCTCTCGCTCTTTCTCTTTGTCACGCCGGCTGCAGTGGAGAAGATGCAAGTGGGTAAGAGACCTCAGGCTTTAACTTACAAAGATCTAACCGCCTACACTCTTCATCCTTCTCAGCTGTCTGTGTTTGCTTGTGTCACCCTCCAAACATCGTTCATAATCATTCAAACCCTCAGAATAAAGCATAAAACCCCAACAGTAACACTAAGTCTCAACTGTTGTGTCTCTTAGTGAGTGACTACACGTCCATCTTCGGCGTGCTGCAGCTCCTCTGTCTGGTCACCTCTCCCGTGATCGGCTACGTCATGGACTGGAAGCTCAAAGACTGCGAGGACGAGAACGACAAGATAACCAAAAGGTGAGGAGGCACACTCACAGTTTTTTCTCGACTGCTTCGGCACATTACTCAGTGCAAGTTCTCAGCACTGAAGATGCTTTTCCCAGAACAGCTCAGTCGTGCTGCCTTCCCTTCACTGTTAACCAAAAGCCTTGTTTGGAAATCCCCAAGCCTTGAGCCTCGCACAGCCCCGGACTGATTGGTCTCCCGATCATAATAATAATGACAATATATTATTAACAGAATGTATGTAGAGACAAAAACATTTTTTGGTCACACAAAAGGTCAAATTGTCATCCTGATCAGTGGAAACGCTGAATGTAACAGCCCTTATAATACTGTGGTGCAGTTCCCACCAGCTCTCTGCAGGCGGTAATATTTTCACTCTAACTGCGCGGTGCTGTTAGCGCTGCTGTCTGTGAATGAGACACTTTTTGCCACGAGGCTCATTTGCATAGAAAATTTACCTCAAATGTTTGCACAATGATTCATTTAAATACACACAGACAGCGCCTGAGCACAGAGACGCTGTTTGATCTGCAACGATCTCTAGGGTGCATTTAACCGTCTGCGTGTTGGAGAATGAGGCGGATTCTTTTTGTGTCATCTGCTCAGGTTTTGCGGGCGCAAAAGCCGCGTAATCTTTTAGTGAATTCCCCCCAAGTTTCTTATTGCCAAAAAAAAGTACAAAAAGATTTCCATGTCATCATTTTGAGTATCATATTATGTGCCTGCAAAGGTCACACAATAAAGTCTCAAAAAGAAACTTGATACTAGATACTGGAGATACTGGACATTGACCAATTTTACCAGCTGCCCCTCCGTGTGTACGTAAATCAATGCCTCTCTGCAGTTTTTGACATTTAGACGGACTATTTTGGAGAACAAAACTATTGAACTTAGACAAAACATAATTTGTTTGATCGCAAAGACTTGTATTGTAGACAGATGTACTCAATCATTTGCCTAAAGGTGCAAAAACATTTGCAAATAGAACCAATTTATTTCTGCACAGGAGAAGGAGAAGCTGGAAAAACCCTGACTCTCTTTAATGATCTCTTTCAGGGAGCCTGGTCAGCCGCGTCGCCCCGACAAACAGATTCAGAAGATCATCAACGCCACCAGAGCCTTCATCTTCACAAACCTGCTCCTGGTTTGCTTTGGAGTCACCTGTCTCATCCCTAACCTGCCCCTTCAGGTACACACACACACACACACACACACACACACACACACTGACAGGATGTTTTAATCTTTTTAAGGGGATGCACATTCCCCAGCATGTGCAGCTGAAGCCCCAAGTTAACACTGCAGTGGCAGAAAGAGAGGCTGAGAGATGTACATGATGTTCAAACAGGAGACTCACATGGCAATGCAGCTCTCGAGTTTCTTAGGCCTTCACTGACACCTACTGGACAGAGGAGGCATTGCATGTTATTTTAACTGTATTTATCAGAGATGGTTTCTCACTGAGGACAGGATTTGACCTTGGAATTAATGGAAAATGTGTTTTTTATTCAGATTCTCTCCTTCATCCTGCACACGATCGTCAGAGGCTTCATCCACTCTGCAGTCGGAGGCCTCTACGCTGCTGTGTAAGTGTGCCAAAGATGATAAAACAATGACAATAATACACCACGTGTTATGATAACATAAGTACCGTTTACTACAAAAGTATGAAGACACTCAAACATTACATTCCAGATCAATTCACACATTCAAACATACATGATAGATGTCGATAATGTTGATAAAAGTTTAGATTTGCAAATACACAATGTGCAGAGTTGTACATAAACATGTAAGTAAACATATTGTGCAATCACAGTTAGAAATGGCTCGAGTTTTCATCATAAATACCACAAAACCTCTTTGATTTTACGTCTGAGACTGACATGTTTTTGTCCCCTGCAGGTACCCGTCCTCTCAGTTCGGCAGCCTGACAGGCATGCAGTCTCTGATCAGCGCTCTGTTCGCGCTGCTGCAACAGCCTCTCTTCATGCTCATGGTGGGACGCCTGGACAAAGATCCTCTATGGGTAAGATGACAAAATTAGTGGAGCATAAAGTATTTAAAAAGTAATTACCTGGGCACTAGTGGGATCTCCTTTGCTAGTAGGCTGTAAAGGCTGCAACATTTTGCTTGGAAGCAAATGTGGCTGTTAAATCTGCTTGTTGTTAATCTAAGTGTTTAACAACATTACGGAAAGAATCCCCACAGAGAGAGACCTTTTTATTAATAGCTTAACTGCTTTTTTCAACCAGAGACAGCCACTACATTATTCTCTTCAAAGCCACCAGACTTCATTGACAAAGCCAGTACATTTACTATGAAGAACAAGGGACTTGCTTGTCTATCGCTGCCTCATCCAGTGCGTTTTTCATGATATTGTGTGTTACACTACATTTTTTTTTGGTTCAGAACGAACCATTGAAACACAAAACTCACACACAACAACACAAACACACAAACCAGTCAAAGCTGCAGTCGACCACGAAAGTCACATTAAAATGACCAGTTTTGTCAATGGAGTCTGGTGACTTTGTAGAGAGCGATGTAACTGCTGTTTCTACTTTAAAAAAAGGATCTTATTCAACAATCTCTGGAGGGATCCTTTTCAAAATATTGTCACAGAATACTTAATAACACTTTGATCAGGAACATTTGCTTGTTGGGATTGCGTTGCAGCCATTACAGCTTATTCTGTGGCTGCATGCTGAGTCCATCTGCTGGAGAAAATACACAACATCATTTACCTTAAAATATGTTACAAAGAGGAAAGGTTTAAATTAAAGAAATTCCCCTTTAAGGAGCTAGTACTGTGAGAAATAAAACATTTGAACTGCTATTTTTTCTGGTATCGTTGGTCTGATCCTTATATTGTCTTCAGGTGAATGTCGGTCTCTTGGCGCTGAGCATGCTGGGATTCTGCCTGCCCATCTACCTGCTGTGTCACAGCCGCCACCTCCAGCGCCTCAGAGATGAGCAGGACGAGGATCCCAAGATCTACGTCAAGATGAACAGCGACAGCAAACCCGAGGCCTACGTCTAGACCGGGAGGGAAAAAGTCTTATCTTATAAAAACCGGAGAGGACAAGCTACGCTGAAAAGAGAGAAGAAGAAGAAGAGATGGTGGAGGTCACGTGTGATTAATCCCTTCACCTTGTCATCCCTGATGCTGCATCCAGACAACTCACTCACCTCTTATGTTCCTCATAATCTCACTCATTTAACTGCCAATAATATGCGGTCAGGTATGACTGCACACCACTGTGACACACACTTTTAACCTCTCTGATACACTGTGAGAAAACACACACACACACACACACGCACGGAGAGGTCTCACTCCCTCGACTGCATCTCTGACCTGAGGAGAAACACAGACTAACGGGAGAAAGAAGCAACGTAGGACTTTTGACACCTCCCTGAATGACTCCTCTGCACATCCTCTCTTCACTCTTTTTATTTTGATTTCTTGCTGTTACATTTGTCGCTAGTTCTACTTTTAAAAACACAGAAGAAGAAGAAGAAAAAGATGTCAACCAATGGGAAGCCACAATGAGGAGACAAATGTTAAAACCTCAGTGACAGTGTTTGGTTTCCTGGTTGGTCAAGGCTTGTCATAGGTGTCGTTTCAGACCCTACAAGCTACTCGGTCGTTACATACACATAAACATAAACCTTCCTCTCATTTTCGAGGGCATTAAATGAATTGACAGAAAGCAGTATCGGTAGCAGTCCAAACATAGTTAGATAGCTTTTTAAACGACACAGGGTGCAAATAAGTTGCTCCAGAAAACACTGCTGCAGCTCTGCGTGTGTGTTACATAATGCAGTGTTCTGGGGTTTAAAAACTGCATGATGCCAGAGACAGTGCTGGTCCTACTTTACTGTTTCACTCAGTCACTAGTGCAGGACGACACACACTCAGATTGCCATGTTTTTTTTTATTATTTTGCTCATGAATTCCTTTTCTGTGTTTAAAATATGTAATCTTTTGTTGTTTTATTCAAATGTATTTACTTGCAATATGATCGCAGATATGTGGAAGTGTGTTTAGAGTAGGTAGACAGGATAAAGATATTAGATGTAGTGTGTTTTTAAAGGTGGGAGTTAGTAGCTCGCTACACACATGGATTTTGATTCGTCGTAGCAATAAGTGCTTCTGTGAGGTGCTGGGCAACATGTTGACACACAATCACACACACACACACACACACACACAGGCAAACGTGGACTGTATTTCTTAATTAATAAGGTGCTAATCTAATTACAAAGATGTTTTTGCATTTTGCTTTAAAGTTCCCATGAAATCATAAAGATACTGACGCTATTTTTATGACCAAATCTGACCCAACAATGACAAGAAAGTCGTTTTTTAGATGCTTTTCATGGTATTTCACACTTTTTTTTTTGCATAGTTCGCCCGTTAATAGCCTTTGTCCATTACTGTAACAACGCTGGCAGTGCATAATTTATATTCAAAACCAATGCAGCGTTTTCATTAGCGAAAGAGAAGCGTATCGTTTCGTTTTTTCGAAGGTACAATTTACAGGTCTAGAGCTGCTACTAATGCCAGGACAAGTTTTTATGTTGTCTTTGTAAAATCTCAGTGAATTAAAGCAAATATTAAGCATACAGAGCTATTTAACGATCACTGCCGAGGGAAGCGGAAGTGCCGCCAGACAACTTTCGTAACCTAGCAACAGTAAACGCCGTCGATAAGCGCTCTGAGATTGAGGTCGTGGACGCTGCCATCGCAAAAATCGGCGTTACAGCTAGCAAGTAGTAACTGAATTTGAATGAAACTTGTATGCATTAAGGCCGCTGTAAGAACCAATCCAAATCTGCACCAAGTCCCTCCCTCGCTTCTTGTTTTTAAAGGAAAAATAAAAAAGTTTAAGCTAACAGCTCTGCTAGCTGTTTCATGGGAACTTTAAAGGGCACTTGCCATCAAATTTAGCAAAAGACTTGTTTAATAACGGATTCCAAAGAACCAATCAACTAACCATTTCAAATGACTCTATTGCTGTTGGCTTCCTCTAAGTTTCGGGGTATTTCAGCACCCTGTGAAACCACAACAGCAGCTCTGGGAAACTTGAATTCACCTCTTACAATATTTAACAAACATAAAGGGAGATTAAACTGAGGGTAGCAGGCTGAATGAAATCCATTCCTCCAGCCTCTGAGACTTTTCAAAATAAAAGCTCAGACACAGAAGTGTAACGAGAATACTACAGGGAGATACTAACTGCTGTT
Source organism: Semicossyphus pulcher (assembly GCF_022749685.1). Classification (NCBI taxonomy): domain Eukaryota; kingdom Metazoa; phylum Chordata; class Actinopteri; order Labriformes; family Labridae; genus Semicossyphus; species Semicossyphus pulcher. Next base: position 4,381,202 of record NW_027211700.1, read on the forward strand.
TCATTCAGCCTGCTGTCTTCAAACGCCAAACAGAGAAGATGTTTCCCTGCCTGGCAGTTACTCACAGAGGCACTTCCAAAGACAGCCATGACCCTCAGAGTGCCTCTTTATGTGTACAGATGACGGGAGGAGTGGATCCAGGCAGGATGTGGCGCACCCCGTCCCTCTCCCCCCTCTATCTATCCATACATCTGTCGTGTCATCCACCCATCCGCCTGCGAACTGACAGAGCTGAGAGACGAGCCTCTGCTTCCATCATGAATGACTTTAGTGAGAAATGAATGGCACATGATGCACTTTAGTAACCTCTAGTAATGGACCTCAGTCATGTGTTCGTTAGCGGCCTGCCCTTGCTGATATTCGTACATTGGTGCATGATGCAAAGAATGTAAACTTCAGATGTAGATTTTTAACTCACAACACAAGAAAGAAAAGATGCTGTTATTTTTTTATATACACCGAAATAAATTGCTTCACATTTTTATTATATATATATCGCCTTTATGTGCACGGAAAGTGGAGCAGAGGTTTGTCTCTCAGTTCTCAGGCGTGGACATAACAATCACAGCGTATTCATCCTCCAAACTGCATGAGTTTATCTGCAAAGAGAATTGTATGGAGGAAAGTTGCTGCAGTTTTCAATTATTTAACCATGTTTAGTAAGAACATCGTTACATTGTTGTATCTCTGAAGTGCAAAATTGGTGCAACAAGAACAGATCTCAATCCTTACATTTGTTTGTAACCACTTTCCTGGATCTGACTTCTTGATCGTCCTCCTCACAGGCCATGATTTCCAGCTTGGCTCCTGGGCAGGAGCTGGAGAAGGAGTCATGATTGGGCTATTCAATTGTAAGATTTTACTGCAAGATCTTTCTCCAGGGACGAAGAAGCTTTTGAGGAAGTTAGTGTGTTTCCACTGCAAAAACAGTGTCCAAATTAAAAAGATGGACCAACGACAAAGTCCAGGTCCTATTGAGCCTTTACACGGAGGAAAAAGAGTTGGTTTATATCATTTTCACACTCGAAAATGAGACATACGTCTAATCTTCAAGGGTCTTAGGACCACTGTTGTGCAATATTATTCCTCTGCACCAGTCTTGTACTTGAGAGATGCGACAGTGGGGATTTGAGCAGAGAAACTTCAGGAAATCTTACTCACATTTCTGATTCTTGCAAAACAGGTTTAAATAATTGAGCTCCGCAGAGTGTTTGTAGTAGCTTGGCATGCTGCTGAATAGAGCTGACATGCATGCACAGACGCACTCTGATGCAGCACTTTGCTCCAGCAGCACTATGAATGTGGGAGATGATTTTTCTTTTGCTTGGTAACTCATCCTACACTCATGAGCATTAGCTAGCTTACGGATTGAAAACACAGACTGGTCGATGAGTGGTGAGTTACCAGGTAAACAGCACTTTCCTTCACTGCCGTACCTTAAACGTCTCACCCCGTCCGCAGTGCCATCACCTTCCCCGTGTTACAACAACCTCCCAGGATCATGATTCTACATTAGATCGGTTTATTGATTGATGTATTGATTGCATTTTAAAGGTTGCGTGTGGTGAAAGTTAAAGCGGGTTTCAGCTGGCACACAGACGCCTTGTTTCCCTCCCTTTGGCGTGATCCTTTTTGTATTTTTTTCTACCTACCATGCTCCAGTTTAGTTTGATTTTCTTTGTTTGTTTTTCTATAATGTTTACGATGAATGTGTTTTTCATGTTCCTATATTGTATATTTGGTTTTCTTCGTCTTGTACCACAGTATAGCCATTGTCATTGAAATTTCAAGTCATGTTGTTTCAACTGAAAGAGAAAAAAAAAAAGACAGATCAATATATATGAAGCAAATAAACACAATAATTTGTAAACAGATGTGTCTTTTATTTCAAACAGCAGACAAAACAGATGTACCAAAAGCCCTCGATGTATCAGGCTCACAAAAAAAAGAATCACCATTTGCTCACAGTGACCTTTGACCTCCAAAACCCTCATCAGTTCATCCTCGAGACCAGGTTCACATTTGTGCCAAACTTGAAGATATTCCCTCCTGATATATCACTTCTACAGAATTGGAAAAATCTTGGTCAGATACTTTTTTTTTTTTTTAATTTCCCAGTTTGTTAGGATGTCAAAGAGAAGTTGACCTTTGACCTTTTGAGCAAAACATGTCATCCCTTTCAGAATTATCCTATCCATTATCCTACTGGACTTTTTCTTTTCAAAACTGTGCTGTAATCAGGGTGTGAATACTAGGGCTATGGCCAAGAGAGTTCTTTAAGAGATCATTGTGACTTTGACCTTTAAACTGACAAGCTCAAAAGATCTCAATTACATTCTCTTGGGTGCCACTTAAGGGCAATATATGTTCATTAGGGCAGGAAACTTTCCAATTTAATCAGCCGTCTACAGCTGGCTCCCTTTGTCACGGTTGTAACTCTTGATTTTCCTGGCTGACGGTCGCTTGCATACTAAGAGATGGGAACGCATGACATACTCAATTTTACGTCACGGTTAGTATGATCAGTATGATCCGTATGATAGAATGCGGTTTCGGACACACCGCCAGTCTGTGATACTGCAAATGCAAAGGCTTTCATCAGTGGGCCATAGGCTCAGTCACCATTGTGTTACCTCATTCGACGATAGATAGTGACTTAACAGACATTTATAAGAAGTTGAATGTAAATGTTAGCTGTTGTCTAAAGGTGGGTAATGAGTTATCAAACATGTTTAACTGGAGACACGGCACAATATTCCTACAGATATTTACTAGCTATTGTCATTGAAGTTTCCCAGGCTGCACGGGAAGGGTTGCAGCTGAAAGGTTCCTGGTTCAAATCCTGTTTCAGACCAGCGTTATTATCGTTTTGAAAATTCCATTAGTTTTTATTTTAATTTAGTCTTTCTGTTTTTAAAAAAAATTTCAGTTGAGTTTTTAGTTAGCTTGACAAGTTCATAAGTATTTTTATTTTTATTTTGAGAAATTGACTAGTTTTAATGTTAGTTTTAGTTTTTCAGGTGTTATTAGGAAAGCCTTGATTTAAAGAAGCTGAAAAAAGTACAGTGAAAGAATGCATGACATCAAATGCTAGTTCTAACAAGTTTGTTACCGAGTTATCTTCATTTGGTTCTTTTTATCAGGCCAGCATCTCTCCTCAAACAGAACAGGACAAAGTGGTTTTGCAACGAAAACGAAGCTGATTTTATCTGCAATTCTTTTTAATTTTAGTTTGTGTAGCACAGTTCATTTTAGTTTTTATTACGTTTTTTTTTCACTGCAAGTTTTAGTCTTAGTTTTTGTTAACTATAATAACACTGTTTCAGACACAGGGGGCCTTTCTGTGTGGAGTTTGCATGTTCTCCTTGTGCATGCGGGGGTTCCCTCCGAGTACTTCCTCCTACAGTCCAAAGACATGCTTGTTTGGTTCATTGTTGACTCTAAAATTGCCCGTATGTGTGAATGTGTGCATGAAAGGTTGTCTGTCTCTATGTGTCAGCCCTGTGATTGACTGGCGATCAGTCCAGGGTGTGACCTCGCCTCTCATGCAATGACAGCTGGGATAGGCTCCAGCCCCCCACAACCCTGAACAGGATAAGCGGCATAGAAAATGGATTGATGGAGGGATGGATGGAGCTTGGTGACCAAAAATATTTATGATGACAATTCTTTTTCAGAGCAGCAGAGGTCAGACTTTCACTGTGATTTCAATTCAGTTTCAATTCACTGTGCTTTATTGGCATGAATGTATTTGAGACAATATTTCCAAAAGGTCAAGTTATAATAAGATGTAAAGGAGTAAAAGAAAAACAAACAAACAAAAAATATAATTCTTAGAAGAAAGAAAAAAGCAGGATATACTGTGATACGTTTATTGTCATGAATAATTTTTACATTCTTTTTTGATATTCTTGTAATATTATGATTATGATACTCAGGATAAAACTGTGAGGAATCAGCAGCCACACAGTTTTAATCACACAGGAACATCCTGAGAGGTCTTGAATTGGCTGAGTCATCTCACAATCAGGTTGAACCAGAGCTGGCAGTTTCTCCCTGTACTGGTTCGACTGCACTGGGTGTTGACAGACTCACACTCACGCACAACAAGAAGACACACACACACAGTCAGTGTTGAGTACTCCACCCTCTGAGAGGACAAGGAGGTGCACTATGTATTTATGAATCATGAGTTTGATGCCACATAAAAACATCTGTAAGGATTTTTTTAGCCTGAAATTGAGATAAAGTTGAATTTAAATTAATGTTATGTGATTTTTCTTCTTTCTGCAATCAACCACCTATTATTCCTATAATTACAATTAGTATAATTATCAGTATTTTAAATGACTGATATGGTATGTGGTAGAGGCAGCAATTAGGCTCCTGTAGTTGTAGAGAAGGTACCACAGCTAACCAATGACCTTTGTAAATTACAGCCTAAAGCTATTGAACCTGTAGATATCAAGGAAGCCATTGTTCTAAATACTTACAAAAAGTTCTTAATCTCTTAACTTAAGCCTTTAAATATAGGACTTTCAAGATAAAAGCTTAAAAACAGTTGAATTTAGCTTGTTTCTATGCATCCTATTGTGATTTTACATTTATTATTTGTATAATTATTCAGTGGACTATAATTTCCTTATGTTATAAATTTATTTTAATCTTATTTTTTGACATATTTGTATCAAGGGAGAATTAATATTTCATTTTATGTTATATATTCTATGTTTATCTATTATTAAATCTTATTTTTTACTATTTTACTATCATTAATACTATTATCAAGTAGCCATCTTCCCATCTTATTATTATTATGGCATTCTGTCTCGATTTATGTTGCATTTACTGTCCTTACTGTAAAGCAATTTGAGCTATATTTCCATGAAATGTGCTATACTTCTGAAGTTTTTTTAATTATTATTATTGTTATAGTAATAAAAAGCGTAGTAGTAGTTATGGTATTTTCATAAAGCCATAATCCTAACAAAAAGGTATTATGGAATATGAATGGATGGATGGCAAAATAAGGTCAGTACTATATTCTTGTAGGATAGTAGGCCTAATTAAGAGCGATTGTAGTCATTTAGTTATTAACTTGTAGGAGTGTTTTCATAGCAATAAGCAATATTAACAACATAAATTTCACATTAGATCAGATGAAAGTTTCCCAGCTGCACTCGAACGTCCCGTCACAGTTACCTGAAACTAAAGGTGGGAGTCTCCTCCTCCTTCGACGCCGCGCCCCTTCACACACACGGCATCTTTCAGGAAGAAACCCCGGAGTAAAAAGCGTCCTGTGTCGGTGAATGAGCGGCTTCTGTCAGCTGTGTGGTGTGGACTTCTTCTAGCGGTTTCAGACTCTTTCATATGCTGCTGAACGGACGGAGGAACAGTCAACATGCACATTAAAGAATAGTGAGTATCAACACTTCTTCTACGGTTGTTAAAATGTAGCTCAACTTAGCGAACGTATTGTGTTTCAGCACCTTAGCTTGGACGAACTTCATATAAAGTTGTTGCAATTTAAGTTAAGCTACCAAAAGGTATTTACATGCTAGATTAATTAGGCTACTATCGGTAATGTGAGTTAATTCACCGTCGATAGGTTGACCTTAATATATTTTAAAAGGTGGCTAAACTCCAGTAAATGTTTAGGTTCGGTTTCCCTGCTCACTACTAACCTCGATGAACTAATTGCTGACATTACACTGTAATTTGCTGGGAGGAGGGAGGTTAAGGGTGCGGCGAAACAACTTTAAAACTTTAAATTCCCTCTGACGTCTTCCTTTTGTGGGTTATTTATACATGCCGAACTGGAGATTTCCCCTCAAGTGTTCAGAACATGTATTAATTCGTACTTTATACGGCATGTATACGAAAATATAAGGAAAGAAATCTCAAATTAGCAAATATTCAAACCAAGATTGGTGTGTTTGACAAATATAGTGGTCGATTTGCCTCAAACGACTTAATTAAAAGAAGTAAATGAATGAGCCTTTCTACTTTTACTACATTATTCTTACTCCTGAACCCTGCACTTTTATGACTGTATGTCATATGCACATCATTGCCTGAACAACATCCAGTAGCTGGCTGTCATCTGATCATGGTGCAAAGTGCATTCAAAGGGTCAGCCATGTTTAATAAGTTTGCTCAGAGGATCGACTTGGGAATTTAAAAGTCCTGCGTGTAAATTAAGACAAACGGACACTTTTTAATTTGACACCATGACCAGAACTTAAAACTGTGCAGTGTTTCTGTTAGTACAGGTATATCTTTTTCATCACACAACCCATCAAATTCATGCTTGGCAGGCTCCTCTGTCACTCTGATCTGTTCTTATGAAATATTCAGGCCCTGCTACACAGGCAACAGGTGGCGATTAATTGGCTATTGTGTCAAGGCACACTATGGGATACACGATGAATGCACACACGCAAGGTTTCCACATCAGGTTCCAGGCTTATTTGTTCCCTCATTGCTGCTGTATAATTTCCTCTTCCTCTTCTGTAGGTTCCACTTGCAGAGATTTAATCATATTTACACTGCAAATGATCCACTCTTAACTCTAATTAAATCAGTTAAAATCTTAACTCGGGATGAAAATATTGGGCATTGTTTTCATGATAGTTAGCATACTTCAATATAGCTCCATTGCAAACACTAATTAGACAAAAATAACCCTGTTGCATTGCCTCAGAGGTTACTATTGATCGTAAAGGTTAAGACTTGGATGAAAAGATCCGTACCACTCCAATGCCAGTACGGATTAGCTTAGCTTGAAAGACTTAAAACAAGGGGGGAAAACAGCTAGCATGGCGGTTCTTGACCACAATTAGCCTGGCACATAACCCACATTAGTGCTTTTATACTTATTTTTATAAAGGTAAAGTAAAAGAGTTATTGTGTCTTAATTAGCGAGCGTTAGAAGTGAGGGCAGGTGGATATTGTTAACCTTTGGATAGCCAAGTTAGCTGTTTTCTTTTTCCCTTTTTGTCCTCACTTTATGCTATGCTACGCTAAGCTAAACAGGTGTTGGATCAAGGCTACATATTTCCGAGTGGTATCAATCTTCTCTTTTACCTCTCTGCATTAAAGTGAACTTAATTTGGATTTTTAGACACGTGCTTGTTGGTACAGTATTGTCATGGCTTTATTTCTTCCTTGTATATCTGCGTCCTAATCGGTGTTTTCTTATTTTCCCTCTTTTCTTTCTTGTAGCCGGATCGTGCTGCCAGTTTCAGTGGCCGAGGTAAGGACTCAGTTGTTTCCTTTTATTCTTTCAGGGACACCCATTTTCAGGCCTTTATCTGTAAACTGTTTTATTCTCATTGACCCAGATCATTCATTAAAAACAGAGTTGCATCATATTTGAAGCTCTTTAGCATACCGTCTCAACAAACAAGTCAAACTCTGATAAAGCTAAAGCTAGAAGCTTGAAAAAGAGGCTTGAAGAGATGTATAAATTCAATATTCTGTCTATACAATAGTTTAAAAAGAAGCAGTGTCTATTACACCTTTCAAGAACATAATTAGACATCTTCAGACTTCTTGTTTTTTCTGACCAAGGGTCCAAAACCTTCATAATATTATTTTTTTTTATCATGTAAACAGCACAGCATTTCATGCTTCTATGATGAACATGAAGCTACAGCCAGCTGCTGATTAGCTTAGCAAAGAAACAGCTAACATAGTGTATTCTCCAAATTGCCAATCAACAACTTTGTTGTTTTAGATTACAGTATTGTCTTTTGACTCACTGAGCAAAGGTTGTTGAAAGCTGTTTCTAATTAAAAGCAGCACAATAACGGTGATGAAGCTACGATAGATATCCATGGTGCGAAGAGATTGCTGAATGGATTGGTGCTGAAAGGTTAAGTCCTAATGCACGGTGCCTCTGACACGTACACACACAGCTGTTCGGATTAAATGTACCGGTGCTTGTAAACAAAGACCATTTTAGATCATCACATGTAAACAGCTAAATTAAAAGTCTTCAATCGGGATTATTTCAGTCAGATTGACAAAAACCTGTGCATGTAAAAGCTGCCTTTGGTATGATGTTACTTCCTCTAAATCAGGGGCTCCCAACCTTTTTGACTTCACGGACCAGACGGTAGCAATAACATTTTTGATGAGACAGATACAGATACAATTCATTCCGCTAAATAATGACTTCCCCTCTCTCTGGTGTTGCTTCATTATCTTTGACTGTGTTGTTTGTTGGAATGCTATTATGAATTCTCAAGGTGGCTGATCAACGTGCTTCAGGTATCGCTGCCATAGATATCGTTGGACTCAGACTACAGGACTATCAGGCCGATTTATACCCGGATCCCCCCTCCTGACAATCGGGGAAGGAATCTATTTTGGGCCCTTGGTCTTTGCAATTGTTCGGCCTGGATAATCTGTTAATGCGAGGGGTTTGATATCCAATCTTTAACCTCCTGAACGTCTTGAAGATGTGAGAAAGTTTCAAACATGTTTGCTCCTTAGGATTTAAAATCAAAGTACTTTGCAAGCAGGACAACAACAGCCAATGAGAGAGCGAAGGAGAGAAGGAGCCGCTGACAGTGTTTACAAGCTTCGGTTAACATTCTAGCCCTGAGGCTAACGGTAACTAGCATACTACTGTTCACAGTAGACCAACAGGTTCAATCACACCTGCAGTTCTTGCTGAAGAATTGACAACCTGTGTTGAGGGCGTCTCACAGTTATCCCTCTGCATTTGTTTTCTTTGGCTACAGCTTGATGCAGTGATAGTTTGCAGTGGAGTCTCCATTTGAGTGAAGGGCCGTTATTTTCACATCCTGTTGTCGGTGCATGTCTGAGATTGAATAGAAGAATAAATGTGAAGTTTTGGATGATGCAACCCTGATTTTTAAATCTGTTAGGTCTTTAAAACTCCTGCAGCGTGAGCTCGGCCTCTCAGGGCTGTGAATTCAGGCTGCCTTCAGACACCCCCGCAGCTCAAGCACTCCGCTATCAGGTCCAGATTTGATTTAGCTGTGTAATCTATCATACCATTGTCTGCCACCGTGTTATCAGCCTCTTCACCTTTCACCTTCTTAGATTTGTGCTACAACTATCACTGCTTTTATGAAGCCTCCTCACTGCACTTGTATGTGAGCTTCCTTTTTCTGACCCTAAAGCTGTTCAGTCAGAATGCTCCGCACAACACGGCCCTCTTTGTTGTTTCCATTGCCTAACACGAAGCACAGGCCAGTGTTTCACTAAGCTGTGTGATCCCTGTTAGCAGTATGACCAGCTTTTCCTCTGATCCCTTTCAGTGTGAGGCTGGATTCATGAGTTACTTGGGTACGTAAGTGTTGCATGTTTAATCCTCAGATGGATTAAATCTGAATGAACTGTGGGTGGAGTCTGCAGGCTGTGAAATACCTCTACAGTTAGTTAAGACCATTGACTGTATATAAAGATAGAAGATGCTTCTGCACCTCCTCCTGTTGTGCAAAAAAGAAGCCAAAACACCCCTGGAGGCAAACGCTGCCATCTTACACATTTGTATCATGTATTGAGTGTTAGCGGTAGAGATTGACTGGTGGAGCCGTAGTGTTGACGTCCCGCCCCTTCCTCTACACAAAACACACATTTAACTTCTGGACAAATGTGTTGGAGCCCTCAGGTGGGCTCAGTCTGCAGCAGAACAGCTTCTTTTGTCGGTCTGAAGCAGATATTCACGCTGATGGAAAGTTCAATGACTGTAGTGTTAGTGTTAGTTACGTCTCCTCTCGCCGTTCCTCCTCTACTCTGCTACTCGGGAACAGATCGGCTGCAGGAGCCCCATTTGTCAACAGAGCTGTCAATCATGAGGCCACACCCCCTTTTTATAGCATCAAATAACTAATTAGAAGTAAACTTGTCAGAAAAATGAACTCTTGGACATAAATCAGCATGATAAGAACTAACTATAATGACAGAAACCATGTTTGAGAAAAATGTATTTTGATTTTATAGTTTGACTCATGTCCCATCTGTTAACATGGAGGAGGCGGGCTTTATGAGCTATACTGCAGCCAGTCAGCAGGGGGCGATAGAGAGGGTTTGGCTCCACTTTTAAGGAGCTGTCATGTCGTCCATCTTTTTCTACAGTCTGTGGTTAAGATCAAGTCATTTAAATGGACACGAAGAATTCCAGGAAATACAATCTTTTAATGACTCTGTGCTGCTTGTCAGTCTATTGTAAACACGCAATATGACACTCAAGCTCCTGCTGATGGACTGAATAACAGCACGGCACATTGAAAGTTCACACCTTGTTTTTGTAACGATGTAACGGAGCCGGTTCTAAAAAGACAGTTGGAGAACTTTGTCTCAGCATGTACGGTCCAGTGGGTGTGAGTGCGAAAGGTTGTCTGTCACTATGTGTCAGCCCTGTGATTGACTGCCGGCCAGTCCAGGGTGTACCCGCCCTTCGCCCAATGACGGCTAGGATAGGCTCCAGCCCCTCGCGACCCTGAACAGGATAAACGGTATAGATACTGGATGGATGGATGTTCGGTCCAGTATTGATGACCACCTCCTGTCAGGTTCAGCCTGTTGCTTATAGCAAGTTTAATGTCGTGTTCCCGCCCCTGGACTCGCTCAGGAAGGCCCGCATTACGTCTGAGTGTCCCCGTCACTGAGAAAACACACTGGTTATACACGACGAGTCACATTCCTGAGCTCCTACTCACAGTGCATCCACAGCTACCAAAATAGGTTAGTCGCCTGCAGCAGCGCTCTGTCTCTCAAGAGTGAGACGATACGAGAGGTGGCAGCAGACGCGTCATATTGAATTGTGCAGAAGAAACAAAGACAACACTTTATTTCTCCAACAGAAGCATCAAAATGCAAAGCAACCACAAGTTGTTGGATGCTTGACTCCATCTCTTGCAGCGTGTATAATAACCATTTCTGTTATTTTCGTAGTTTAAAAACAATAAAGCCGTGTTGTCACTCCATTTAAGGCTCTCCTTTTGATTGTTAGTATGTCTCCGGCTCTGAGGCTTATTTTACTCTCTCCTTTCCCCATTTGTCTTTTAAACGGGGTGCCAGGTGTGTTGTAGCAGTGTATTGCATGCATCTGTCGAATACTTGATTCTGATTGGTCAAAAACTGCATTCTATTTTGTGTTATGTCTGTATAACGGACTGCTGCTGAAAAACAGACCTGTGCTACATGCACAGTTACGATCATAGACTCTAGAGGAACATGTACACTAAAATCAATCGGCAGAAAGAAGTACGGGAAATGTAGCATCTGCCTGTTTGTAGGAATCTGTCCATGAGTCTGTAGACAAACGAAAAGCATTCAGCTGTGGTGGTGTATTTCCGCTATAATGACCAGCTCGCTATTCACTAATCCTGAATCTATTGTCATTTATAGTATGGCTACATTAAAGTAATAATCTCGAAGATCCCAGTCTCGGTCTCTTTGGCAGCACCTATGGCGATAAACGGTAATTGCAGGAGCACACTTCCAGATATCCAGACAGTGCTGCATGTGTGACGTCCACGGTTGGCTCCGGTTGTAACTCTTGATTTTCCTGGCTGACGGTCGCTTTCCTTTTCAGACTGTTTGCTTCATCTGAGCGTCGAGTTTGTTTCTTCTTCTTTGGATTTTCACTTCTTGTTGAAGTTGTATCTGTAGTCATCCATCTTTTCTTTGTTTGTTCAGCCATAGTAGATTACTGTTTACTCGCAACACTTGCAGAGAGCGGAGAAGCAGCCGCTTAGCTCTGCCTACCCTCTCTGGCAGACCAACCACTGCTGGCTGATGGAAAACGCGTCACTAACTGGGCGCCGCTTGATTTTTTTCCCCCCTGAAAGTCGCACCAGACACCCAGTCTGTAATAAAAGGCTTTCATCAGCACGCCATATGCTCAGTCACCATTGTGTTACCTCATTTGGCGATAGATGACAGAACAGATATTTATTTAAAGGACAATCTTCCAGATTGTCACAAAGTGTAACAATAGTGGACTTCTGCGTTGTGTTGGTTAGAGAAGAAAGACGCCGTCTCACTTTTCTGATCACTTTTTTGTTTCATTATTCTGACCAAGTCCGGAAACAGAACCTCCATGTTAATTCTGCTACCTGCCTCCTTTAGAAATAACATCAAAATACAGTCACCATGTTCACTGTTCCAACATTGCATGACACGTCAGTTGGATGAAACGACAAAAAGGATTTCTCTGTGTGTTTAGTGGGAGTGTGTTGCCCTAGCCCGGCCTGGCCTGGCTGACAGCACCAGGGTTGTGAGTCACTCTTTCCAGTGTCACAACACTTCTGCCTGACTCAGGAAGGGTTTCACACGGGTGGTTGGGAGAAGAGGAAGTGGAAGAGGTAACAAAAAGCTTACTCTGCTGGTTTTCCGATGCTGAAGTGTGTCTGGGTTTACGTAGAGGACAATGGTTAACTGGCAGCCATTTCCATGAATGGTTAACTGAGGTCAGAAGGATTCGTAACAGGAGTCTTTGAACTCTCATTCTGTTATGACTCTCTTATTATTGTAGTGCTATTTTTGTCATGCCTATTTTACAGTATTGTTACATTACTAATGTACTTTTTCAGCCATAATTAGCCTTATGATGAAACATCCGACGCAGAAGATTTTAAAGACAGCATGTCATATTTCTCGCAGGTAACCGACATAGACTGTATATAAGAGGTGTGTGTGTGAAGCCTCTTAGTTTTAAATGCGAAGCAGATGTGGTAATGTCTAGAACCTGCAGTATTTCCAATAGCCAGCAGGGGGCGACTGCACTGGTTGCAAAAGAAGTTCAATTGTAAGGCTGGAGAAATACCTGCTGCTTAGCTTTGCGTTCGCGTACACAACCGGCTGCGTCATGAGTGTAATTGTTCACATACTTTGTCTCTGCACTACGCGTGTTACTGGAGGATACCTCTAGAGGGCGCACCAGAGAGCTCAGGCTGTATGTGCGGGATGTAAGCAACAGACATGGCGACACCTGAGGAAGTTAGTGTTGTGTTCATTCTGAGATGACAGCAGGAAAAGTGACAGCTTTTGTGTCTGCGGTGGACAAAGGACACTGTCAGCACTCCGTCTCTCCAACATGTTCCTCCCTGCACGGACACAAAGGTCCCAGACTTGTTTCCATTTAGTTTTGCAGGTTTCCACGTCGACTTCTAAAACAGAACTTATCTGTCTGCAGCTGTTCATGTTTGTCTCTGTGCAGTGGCAATGACACATCGTACAGATGTGGATAATTGAAGACTTGGTCTATCAGCTCTTCCTTAAAACTTTCTGTCATTGCTGTCCCTGCTGCTGTGTTGACCCTGTCACATCCCCTCTGCCCCTACACTGCCCCTACTGACCATGTGCATTCTGCGTAGCGTTAATGTTTGAGGACGTGCACAGCCGACACTCCTAACAGATACAGGAAACGCTGGACAGACATGTGCACGCAAACACGTAGTTAACAGCAAGCAAGATGAGAAAATGTTCCTTCTTCTCTCTTGATTTATTTTCTCAGTAAACGTTTCATGTCTTCTTCAGCACAGCATGATGTTCATTCAGTGAATTTATTTTAGTTTGTAATTTAATTTTAGGTCTTTGTGGGGATGGTGAGGTAATTGCTGCAGTTAAATGTCACCAAATTAAAAACCAAAATAGAAGACGACATAAGGAAGCAGGTGCCATCTCGGTGGTGAATTTACGTAAGGAGGAATTAGTTGGGTCCAAGGTCAAAGTTCAGGGAATTTGGCTGTTTTTTTTAAAGTGAGATTTATCCAAATTGTTGCAGGGAAATGACATCAAATTGGTAACCGTGACAAAGGTTGAATCTTTAAAGCAGACGCTTTGACATTGGTGAACCTACCTTTGGAGGAATTCGGATGTTGAAAGGTCAAAAATCTGAGAAATGTGTCCGTGTTGGGGCTGAGGTTAGTTTGAAGGTAAATTTCCCCCAGTTTAATTTAACATCATGTGTTGGACTGAAAGAAAAATCTTGCCTCTCCTTCGCCTGTCATCGAGTGAAAATCTTCCGTCACAAAACATGTGTTCTGCAGTGAATTACAAAAAGATCTTGCGTTTCTAAAAAATGTAAGGATATTAAACTCCTTACATGTATTCTTTGCTACGGCCACTAGAGGGCTCAGTGAGTCTATGTGCTGAATTCTCTCCTGTGGTGCTGGTCAGGTGGAGTACGGTGACTTTATCAGAACCTGATTAAAATGCAGTTTTTGTTCTGAAATCTTGGCACCGTCACAATTTGCAAGAGAGAAAAAGTGTTTAATTAATTTCTCCATGCTTTTATTCTGAAATCACAATAACCACGCTCTTCTCTTGTCCCTCCAGTACCAGGTGGGTCAGCTGTATGCCGTAGCAGAGGCCAGTAAGAATGAGACGGGCGGAGGAGAAGGTGTGGAGGTGATCGAGAACAAGCCCTATGAGAACGAGGATGGAGAGAAAGGACAGTACACGCACAAGATCTACCACCTGCACAGGTAAGCACTGCTGCAACACACTGCATGCAGTTAGCAGAAATACACTTAAATGTATTCTTTAGTTGGGAGGGAATATACAGTGTATATTTGTGTATGTATATAACCATTTTCCTAGTGGAAAAGGATGCTATACGTACATAGTCCATAGTAATTCTAGTTATTTACTTGTTTTTGTAGCCTTTTTAATAAATCACTGACAGTCACAGCTGATCTGCTGAGTGCGTAGAAATATGGACGTTGTGCTGGACTGTTTTATGTGATTTAGCATCCTTGTGACGACATCGGCGCTTGTTTGTTTCTCTGCAGTAAAGTTCCAGCTTTTCTCAGGAAGTTGGCTCCTAAAGGAGCTCTTTCTGTTCACGAGGAGGCCTGGAATGCATATCCTTACTGTCGAACCAGTGAGTACCAACACACACACACACACACACACACACAACATGCTGAGTGACAATGTGACAAACACTGCATACAGGTTAGCAACCCGTTGACAGTGGATGCCTTTTGGTCCGTTGGACAGTGAAGATATCTGGGTATTGAATATATCTGAGTTTTCAGGTATCTCTGTTCTTTACTCTAGTATTTTTTTCCTGCCAGCTTTGACCTTTACCCTTTACATTTGAACACAAATAGCCGTAGAAACAGCCGTAACATTGCTCTCACCAAAGCCACCAGACCCCAGTGCCTTGTTCATTAGGTTTGTTTGTGGTATTGTGTGACTTTGGGGTTATTAATTGTGAGCTTTGATCTAATACAATATTTGTGAAACACATTAATAAGAAAAACACAAACTTTTCGAGGCATTGGTAGACAGTTATCCCTTTTGTCCTTTAAGGTACCGATTTTGTCAAGGAAGTCTGGTGGCTTTGAAGAAAGTAATTTTAACTGCTGTTTCTGTTTCAAAAACAGCGTCTTTCTTTTTAACGAATCACTGTCGGGATATTTTCAGTAATGTTAGACGTCTAAGACAACGATCTGGGTATTGTCTAAAGACTTGTCTCTCTTCTTTCCTTATCCATCCTTTTCCCGTCACCATCCACTTTTTCTTCTGATGCAGTCCTCAAAGTAAGTCCTGTTTCTACTTATTGTTTCGACTTTTTCAAAACGGTATACAGCAATAAAACATAATAAAGGAAGCTTTTCATTTAAATAAATGTCTGTTAAGTCTCTATCTATCGCTGAATGAGGTAACACAATGGTGATTGAGCCTATGGCCCACTGATGAAAGCCTTTACATTTGCAGTATTACAGACTGGGTGTCACAAGCGGCGCCCAGTTAGTGACGCGTTTTCCATCACCCAGCAGTGGTTGGTCTGCCAGAGAGGGTAGGCGGAGCTAAGCGGCTGCTTTTCCGCTCTCTGCAAGTGTTGCGAGTAAACAGTAATCTACTATGGCTGAACAAACAAAGAAAAGATGGATGACTACAGATACAACTTCAACAAGAAGTGAAAATCCAAAGAAAAAGAAACAAACTTGACGCTCAGATGAAGCAAACAGTCTGAAAAGGAAAGCGACCGTCAGCCAGGAAAATCAAGAGTTACAACCGGAGCCGACCGTGGACGTCACACATGCAACACTGTCTGGATATCTGGGAAGTGTGCTCCTGTAATTACCGTTTATCGCCATAGGTGCCGCCAAAGAGAACGAAACTGATGATTCATCAGTGGGCCACAGGCTCAATCACCATTGTGTTACCTCATTCGGCAATAGATAGAGACTTAACAGACATTAATTTAAATGAAATGATCACTTTAAGCACTACAGTATAGGGAGCAGGCCAATAGTGGCTTTTAAACGCTGTTTACTTACCTTTATAAAGTAGCATTTACTCCTTTTTGTGACACTTTTCATGACATTATTTAAAGATTGAGTCAAAATCTGCTGTTTTATGAGTATTATACGACAGTTCAGAAGATGATGTGTGTGTTTGTGTGTGTGTTGACTGACCATCATGTATCTCTCCCGTGTTCACAGAATGAATACATGAAAGAAAACTTTGAGATCAAGATCGAGACGTGGCACAAGCCCGACATGGGTGAAACGGAAAATGTAAGTCATGTTATCTGGCAGTGTTTCAGTGTTTTGATTATGCTACAGCCACTATACACTTTAAGAAAATACATTTATAAGTATGGCTGAAGAGTTCGACTTACTGATGAGAAATAGGCATTTTTTGTGACGGGACTTTAATTTGAATCCGGTTTTACGGATGTGTTTTGGGGAATTGGAGAACTCACAGCTCCTCACAGCGAGAAGGTTCCAAGTTCAAACCCCGGTTCGAACGTAGCGGGCCTTTCTGTGTGGAGTTTGCATGTTCTCCTTGTGCATGCGTGGGTTCCCTCCAGGTTCTCCGGCTTCCTCCCACAGTCCAAAGACATGCTTGTTCAGTTCATTGGTGACTCGTGAGTGTGAGCGTGAAAGGTTGTCTGCCTCTATGTGTCAGCCCTGTGATTGACTGGCGATTAGTCCAGGTGTAACCCCGCCTCTCGCCCAATGACAGCTGGGATAGGCTCCAGCCCCTCGCAGCCCTGAACAGGATAAGCAGTATAGATCATGGATGCCTCTACCGAACACTTAACTTGATGGTTTGATTTTTGTCGTGCTGCAGGTACATGGACTGGACGCAGCTACGTGGGAAACAGTAAAAGTAGAAGTCATTGACATCGCTGACAGAAGCATCGAAGGCACAAAGGTAAGGGCGAATATTCTGCATGTTTCAGAAACGAGCCCAGGTTTTGGGTCGTTCACAGAGAGAGTTTCACTGCTTTGAAACGCTGACTCCGCCATATGTTTGTAACATCTCTCTGCTAACACCTCACTACAGAGGCAAATTAAGAAAAAGGGTTGCAAGGATTTTCGGGCCGCTCAACTCGCTGCTTAATTCTCGGAGCGCTCTTTAAAGGGGAAACGCAGCCATTACTGCACTGCCAAACAAACAGCATCTCAGTGCTCCGGTGCTGTTTGCATGGATTTAAAGCTTCTGTGGGGAGCTTTCATTTTAGTCGATCAGGGTGACCCTGGTGGAGAAAGCAAAGAAAGAGAGCTGACGCCTCCCCTCCCAGCTCATCATCATCACATTAGAGAGAGGAGAGGGAGAACGCTCCTCCCCGTGTTTGGGCTTTATACCGTATCACTGGTCAAGTGATGCACAATTAATGGTGCTTTCAACAGCTGCAACCATTCTTCTCTCATTGAACTTGTTGCATTAATTCTTTAGGACTACAATCCAGAAGAGGATCCAGCCAAATTTAAGTCACAGAAGACTGGAAGAGGGCCTCTGGGACCGGACTGGAAGGTACTGCACCACATACGTCCCCTCTCTGTGGCTCCACTTTCACTATCGTTAAACAAATGACATAATAGACTCTGTGTTTGTAACTTATCTGTGCGTCTGTTTGTTTGCAGAAAGAGCTGGCGACCAGCGCTGACTGTCCACACATGTGTGCCTATAAGCTCGTCAGCGTGAAAGTGAAGTGGACGCTGGTGGGGAGCACCTGCGAATCATTGATTCACAAGGTATTAAATTGTGCTGCTAATGAACAAATGAACCAGACAGTTCATTTGTTCAACTTCAGATTATAGTTATAATATTTCACACATTTTTAAGGCTGTATTTTTTTTAAAGTAAAGATAATGAAAAGTAGGGCTGACTCGAGTGCATTGAAGCTTCACTCGTTGCCATGGTAATCGACAGCAAAAATTGTTTTTTTTTTTCCTTTTTAACCACAGGCGTTAGGAGACGAGCAGATATAACACAGACCTGTGTGTGTCTCTCTGTCTGTCCGACGCTCTTCAGCAAACACAGGATGTACAGTGAGGCGGCTGCTCGCTAACGTCCATATATTTGATATTGGCTACCTTTTATTGAAAACAATTTCCTCATCTTTGAAGGATGACAGGAAGTCACTTTCTTTCGTACCCGTCAGTTTCAATCATATGTTTTTTTACAGAACCAGCTATTGGCGGGTAGACAAAAAAGTTTGCACCCTGCGTGCACCTTCTGGCTGTTGTTGCTGTGATAGGATGTTTGATTGATCCAAACTAAGATTGTCATCGTTTTTGGACATTTAATCGATCGTGTTATTGCCCAGCCCAGGCCCATTTATGCTTTATTTTGCTTTTCAATTGAAATCCCACACATTACTGAACATGTACTTCAGATATGTGTATGCGTCTCCCTGTAACTATTCTCTCTCCTCTCCCTGTGTTTTAACTCTGCTTCCTCATGCCGTCTTCCTCTGCTCAGACGGAGAAGCGTTTGTTCACCAACTTCCACAGACAGCTGTTCTGCTGGATGGACAAATGGATCGATCTGTCCATGGACGACATCCGACGCATGGAGGAGGAGACAAAGAAGGAGCTGGATGAGGTGACTGAGAACTGATTATAGCAGTGAAACCCTATTTGTTGCCTTACATCAGTCCAACAGTTACCTGTTCCTTCTCATGGAAACCTCTTTGATTTAACAAAATATTTTTCATTTATTAAGATTTTCTCGCCCTATTATGAAATATACTTTTTATAACACTGGCTATATTTCTTATGACAAGTGGGTTTATCCTGTTATATCCATGAAACCTTCTTACACTGGGGCGGTGGTTTAGCTGAGTTGGGTACAGGTGCCCCATGTACAGAGGCTACACATCTCGATGCACTGGTCATCCCCCACTCTCTACTCTCCACGTTTTCTGTCTCTCTTCAGCCGTACTATCAAATAAAGACAGAAAGCCCAAAGAATTATACAAAAAACAAGTTAGTATACAGTTAACAGAAAAGATACAGTCGATGCCTGGAGACACTAGATCAGTCACATGAATAATAAAGGAGAAGTTTGGTATTTTTAAACCTGGGCCCTATTTGTACAAATGTGTGTGTCGAAATGACTCATAGGAACAAAAACAGTCCAGTAGATGTCCTCCGCCGTAGCCACAATGGCTGCAACATAATCCAGGGCAACTGCGCCCGATCAAAGTACCTCCACTAAGAGTGCTTGTTTTTGCCACTGACTCTTATTCACTACTTTTAAGTCTCCTCCAGTACAGCCTGATGTTCATTTTCTGAATGATGGTCAAATTTAGAGTAAAATAGACATTAGAGCAGGATATACTTCAAGGCTGGTTACCTTGTGATTCACCTGTCAGCGAGGATAGAGTAATAAAAAGGCAAAAATAACCTCTTGTCTAAAGAATTTTCACTTCTTGCTCCAAAAAACAACAACATTGCTTTGGCCAAAATCCAAAACTCTGTGCTTCAAAACAGTGGTCCATAACCATGTCTACTTATGTATATTCTATGGGTTTACAGCAATGACTGTATATTTAGATTATCGACGCGTCTCCATTTGCTCCCATTGTATGAAAGTGATGCCAAAATAGCCCCACGATAGGCGCTGACATCTTGCGTGGTGACTTCATTTGGAGCCACAGAGATCGGTGGGTGAAGCGGCTGTAGCCACTTCCACTAACCAAAACACACACTTAACTTACTGAAAAAACAGCAAGGATCTTGCTCACTGGTGTGTTTAACAGCAGAACAGCTTCTCTGTGTTGGTCTGAGGTTAACGTTCACAGGTGTGGAAACTTCAACGACTGTAGTGATTGTTTTAGTCACGTTTCCTCTCGCGGATCGTCCTCCACCCTGCTCACCCGGAACTGATTGGCTGCAGGAGCCCGATTTGTCAACAGAGCTGTCAATCATCATTTTGACAGCATCAAATAACTAATTAAAAGTAAACTTGTCAGAAAAATGAACACTCTGAATTAAATCAGCATGATAAGAACTAACTATAATGACAGAAACCATGTTTGAGAAAAATGCATTTGACGTGTATTTTGATTTTCATGTCCCATCTGTTAACATGGAGGAGGCGGGCTTTATGACCTATACTGCAGCCAGTCAGCAGGGGGCGATAGAGAGGGTTTGGCTTCACTTTTAGGGAGCTGTCATGTCGTCCATCTTTTTATACAGTCTATGGCTTAATGCAAAAAGTGCTGTTGTGTCAGATTATTTCTCTTTATTGTTCTGTCCCTAACAGCATTTCTTGGCGCCACATAAAAGACATTTGGTACTTTTGTAGTCTTTAAAATAACATGTCCCTCTTCCTATCATAGATGAGGAATACTGGTGAAATTAAAGGCATGACAAGTGATGAGAAATGTTGACTGCAGTAAGTATTAATCCTTTGTTGATTGAAGTTAACACTTTAAACAGGATCAATCATTATTTTAACCTGCTTTCCTCTTCGGGTGTCTCTCATCAGGAGGATTTGACTTCATTCAGCAGGCTCAGACTCCTCTCCTGGGACACTGGACCGACAACAGCTTGATGGGCATAATCAGGAACACCACACTTACATTCTAATAAAATCTGCTCTTAATAAGAGCTCATTGTTGTGTGTATTTATGTATTACATTTGAATACAAATACAGCAGCTTTTAGTGTTTTCTAAGAGGCTTTCAGATTGTAAGTTGGGGGTCAGTTTTGAATTATTCTTGCTTATGCCTTTTAGGCCCTTTTTACATTTTAATACGTTAGGGAAAAGGTGTGGGTTGTCTTTGAAAGAACTGATTATTGTTATTACATTTTTAATAGCAGTTATTTAGCATTTGTTCTTTCACTTGATTTTGTATTCTTCAGATTTCAGTGATTTATTGTTAATTGTAACCGTCTACAGCTGCAGACGTTCGAGATGTACCAGGATCTGATTGCTCTGTTCTTGCACCCTCCCATCTGTGCTTAAAGTTTCCTCAAGTAATTTGATTCCTGTCATGGTGGCTTAAGGACATAAGATGTAAGATATATTTAAAACGATTAAACACACTCCATCAGTAATTATAATTTCAGAATATTCTGATTATCTTGATCTGACTGCAGCTGATGAAGCACTTCAGTCTTAGTAACTGTTTAAAAGTTAGGCCTGCCCTGCGTCTTGTTCTTTGATGAATGAAATGACCTGGATTTTAATGTAATGAATTATATGATTGAGTAGTTTATTAAAGAACATGTATTTGCTCCTTACTCTGTGTGCTTTTTTTCGTGGGTTTTATTTGCCTCAATTTAACAATTCAGTTCATAAAGTTCTAATTTATAAGGCAGCGTGTGTGTTTTGTACGGAAGCCCATTTCTACCAGTAAAGGGAAAAAATAAGACAAAAAACTTAACTGTAATAATAAGAGAATCCCCATGGTAAGTAATAATGTTTTAGAAAAATTGTCAGATATGAAATTTAGTCAAAATACAAAATAAAAAGTCCAAAATAGAAGTAGAAAATAGAAAATGATGTGAAAAGTCAAGTCAAGTATAAAAAATCCCATTAAGAGATAGAAAGGCAAACTTGTGTGAATCCAAGTTTTAGAAAATGGCATTAGAAATTAATGATTATGAGAACAATTA
The DNA here is from genome assembly GCF_022749685.1 of Semicossyphus pulcher. Taxonomy (NCBI): domain Eukaryota; kingdom Metazoa; phylum Chordata; class Actinopteri; order Labriformes; family Labridae; genus Semicossyphus; species Semicossyphus pulcher. Next base: position 4,403,062 of record NW_027211700.1, read on the forward strand.
TGTATTGTGGTTATGTTAAAATGATTAGACTACAGGTCAAAATTACTAAATAAAAAGTCTAAATGAGATTTTTTTTTTTGAAAGTCAAGAGAATGCTGTAAAGTCTTAGAGATAAAAATGCTAAAGTGACATAATAAGTCACAAATATGATTTTAAAATAAATGGAGAAAATTCATAATGAGATTCAAAGTCAAACCGATAATTTTGCCCCACATATTTTGACTTTTTTTTCTCATAGTTTTAACTTTCTAGCTCATTTTTTATCTCATAATTCTAATTTTCAATGGGGATATTTTTAATTTCAAAGCTTTGTTTTAATCTTTTTTTTTTATTTACTGGCGGATATGGGCCTCCATACACAGTATTTATCACCAGCAGCGACAGCAATAAAACCTCAAGCATGAATCCTTCAGAATAATAGCATCCCCTCAAACGGCAACTAGCTGAAATACCTAAACAACCTAAACAATGGCGTAAATGTTGTGGATGTCGGTAGGTGGTTAGTGTATTGCAGTAAAGATAATTGATATTATATTTGATAAGGAATTTACATTTTCCTCATTAAAGCCATAAATGCTACGCTTTTATTTTGAAGGCAACTAAGCTCTCTTCCGGACAAGGGGCGGTAACAACAACATTAGCTACTGTACTGTCAAAGTGCTGCTGCTGCTCGTTAACTGTACATCTCCTTTGAAAAAGAAACCAACAAAAACAGGTACTAATAAAGCATATCAGGTAGTATACGAGAAAACATCATTGATTATACAGGTTTTTAGTATTTAAAGTGTAACGTTAGCTAGCTCCGCAAGGTAGCTAGCATGATCTTTTAGCGTTAAGTTACAGTAACCAAATGACAACACAACAACTGCAGGGTGTGATGATAACGTAAGCTTCGTGCATTTAGCTCGATTTATGTGAGTACCTAAGCCTTCATCCCTTTTACAAAGTAGTGGCGGATGTAGCAATGTTAGCTAACAGTTACTGTAAATTAACCAATGCTTTATGATCATATTTATCAGTGTTTTTTTTGTTCAGTCTCCAACTGTGACTTACTACTACAGTGCAAGTTATAGCACATTTGTCTCATTGCTTTCCAGGTGTGGAGATGATGGAGGAGAATGAGGAGCAGTCAGACGCCCCGCAGCCAGACCTCAGTTTGAGGGAGGAAAACGGCGAGGAAGAGAGCTTCAGGTGAGACGCTACCCTGCGAAAACATCCGTGTTAGTCATAAGTCCATTCATCCTGCAAGCCTCTTTAACCTATACAACATAGAAGCTCGTATTGAGGGTGCACAAGACAAACGCTATGGATTTACAACCCGGGTGTCAAGCAGGATATCAGACGAGTTGCCAATAAGCAGCTGATTTCTGAATGGACTTTGGTCTGAGATATTTGACTTTAGACTCTTCAGACACATCAGGAAATGCGCAACAGTAATGAGTGAAGCTAGTGGATAAATACTTGGTGCAATCATCCATTGCACAGTTGTACTGTCACAGCCATAAAATGTTTAAGCCTGATTACCTCAAAAGTGACAGCATTTGGGAAGAAACTGCTGTTATTTAAGTATTAAATGGTTTGAAGTGTCTGTAAAAGGAAATAGTGTTTATGTGGTAGTTAATTAACTCATGTAACCTTTCTGCAATGCCAGTGCTAGATTGTATCTTTTTACTTGGTCCGTTTTGATTGCAGAACCACATCAGACTTTTAAGGTGAATATTGGGAGGACTGCGAGTGGTCAATGGGCAAACTTTTTTAATTTGACACACTACACATGATTTATCACAATTTAAAACAAGGATTTTGTTACGAAGAACGTTTGGAAGTGATGCATATATTTTTTTTTAAAAAAGGGAAGTGTGGTATTATGATTAGTGTGTGAATTAGGGATGCACCGATTGAGAAAATCAGGGCGGTTACGGATGTTTAAAACAACAGTTTTGCCAATGGCCGATGCCGATACCGATGTTTTTTTCAATAAGAGTCATTTCTGTAATTATTAATGCCCTCGTCTGGACAAGATAAAATAAGATAAACCTTTATTGATGGGGCCAAAATTAACTTTAATTATAAAAAAATAGATTCATTCAGCCTTCATCACACTCTTTGAGAAAGCATGCACTGAATCTTTAATATTCCCAATACATCTTTTTTTTAAAAACTTCTTTCACATAAAAAATAAACTTTTTTCAAACAATAACTGCCTGAGACGCCTCTTCAGCCTGTTTTAGAATCACCTGGTCCTTGGGTGGGCAAGACACTGAACCCCAAATTGCTCCCGGGTATGAATGTGATATCTGATTGACAGTTGGGCAGTAGCAGCCTCTGCCATCAGCGTGTGAATGGGTGAATGTGATATGAGTGGTCGCAAAGACTAGAAAAGCGCTATATAAGTACAGTCCATGTACCATTTACAGGGCTGACACATAGACAACCTAGACCAAGCATGTCTTTGGACTGTGGGAGGAGGGAACCCACGCATGCACGAGGAGAACATGCAAACTCTGCACAGAAAAGCTCACCTTGCCTGAACTGGTGACCTTCTAGCTGTGAGGCTAAATACTTTTATGTTACAATTAAATTTACTGCACAGTTAAAGCAGTCAAATAATAAAAACTTCAGCTACTGCCATCAGCGCATGCCACCTTATTTGCCGATGTCTGTCAACACGTCCGATAACGGCCAATTCCGATGCTTCGGTGCATCTCTATGACGGGGTGTGATGGCATGTGGACTGGACCCCAATTTGTGCTTGGAAACAAATGTATGTATTAAACAAAGTTTCCACCAGTGTATTTCAAACCCTGTGGTCTTTAAACATGTATTTTTAAGATGTTTGTTACACTCGTTAGAGAGCAGCTCAGGTAGAAAAATAAACATAATGGTCAGAGAGGCCGGCAGCGCCTGTTGGTTGAAGCAGGTCTGAGTTTAGTGTCCTTCTCCCTCATTGTGCGTCGAGTAAAATCAACACTTTCAACTATCACAAGCCTGCGGCCCCCTTCATGTAGGACTCTGTTCATAGTTGCCAGCCTCGGTTTACAAATACTTGCCACCGGGCAACAACAACTTTTCAAGAGAGTATGCAAAAGAGTGATTTTTGAAACTCACAGACACTTTGTCGTGTGTTTGTCTTAGACAGTTTGACGAGGATCACATTGAACAAGTGTGGCTGTAAAGTCAGCCAGAAGGACAGGCTTCACAATGTTCACATTATTCTTTCCTCCATTTCCATTCACTTCCTATGTATCGCTTTTGTAAGTGACATGTAAGTTTAAAGTTGCCAAAATATTTCTGTTTATTTTAATGAACGGTCTGGCTTTGATAGCTGACGAACGCTTCATGTCAGCCTCAGTTATGTGCTCTGAACCCAGTGCTGCGTTTTCCAGTCTACAAATCTGTCCTAATGCGGATTTCATGAAAAAAAACAATGTTGTGCCACCCTGCCAGAGGAAAGCGCAGCCTGGTGTGTGAATGGAAACGTTCTTATGTTGATGTGTCGCAAGTTGGTTTCGCAATTTTTTAATAGGCCTATTGTTGAGGAATTTCACAGATGAGATTATACGTAGTTTTAAGCACACAAAGAAGACTTGTGGACAAAGTTCCTAATCGATGTGCCCGGCTCTGGAGCACCAAAAGCCTCACGCAGGCACTTTCCTCGCTTCACTCGGGTTTGATTCAAAAACCTAAACTACAGACTGACGCTGGTTTGATTCACTCTTGTCTTCCTACCGGCCTTTGAGAAGACGGCTAACCCTGCTGCGTTTAACACTTTGAGCAAGGATGGAAGAAATCTGTCAGCTTTTTGGAACCATGGGGCGCGAGCGCTCTGACACCCACTCCACACAGTCGACGGGCACCAAACTTGCTCTTCGCCATCGCCTCAACCAGCTGATGACGTGCGTGGATGACATAGACCCCAAACATGAGCTGCACGGGAAAATGGTCCAGACGCTGGATAACGCCTTCCTCATCTGCGGGAAGAGAGCCAACAGGCCGAAGAAGGACAAATTCAGGTGCAGAGGAAATGTTGAGGTTAACCACCTCCACTGATTTCTTTTCTCGTAGAAAATTGTCCTCAAACATCTGTCGTACATTTTTCTGTTGCAGCTGATCATAGAAAATTCGATATCTTGGATGTTGTGAGTTTGGGTGAACTTATGACTGCTTTCTTTATGTGTTAACCGCACGAGCCTGACCTGCTCGTAGTAGCAGCACAGTGCTTTTACTGTAACAGCTTTTACACTCGGATCATGTGCTCTTCTTTGATTTATGTCCCTCTGAATGAACCTCTTTGATTGTAAACCTCAGTGCACAGCTCCGTGTTACTTTGTGGTGCGGTGCAGCTGAATGTAATCCTGTATATTTTCAGCGTAGACTCACCAACATGTGATTTTTGGTTCCTGTGCGATACAGATATTAGAAAGAAGTGAGAAACTGAAAGGAGACTTCTTCGATGAGGATTGTGCACCAGTTTCGCACTGATATGACTTTACATTGGTAATCAGAAGTCTTTAACTTAAAGAATATTTAGCATTGTTATTTAACATTGATGCTTTTGCTACATGTGCTGCAAATAGTGCTGAGAGTGTTGTGAACTATGATGTTGGAGAATTGTATTTACTGCAAGATCCTTTAGAGGCTTGGCACTAACTGTCTCACTTATACCTCGTTCTGAATATGTGATTTAGTTTGGATACAAGTTCTGCACAAATGAGTGTATTGCCATCAGTGACTGTATATATAGATGGAGGCGTCTCCATCTGCTCTCATTGATGCCAGTAGCCCCCGTGACGGACGCTGACATCTTGTGATGGTGACGTCATTTGGAGCCAGAGTTGCGCATTAAAGATCGGCAGGTGGAGCCGCATTAGCCACTTCCGCGAACCAAAACACACACTTAAATTATTAACTTAAGGATACACGTCGGTGTATTTAACAGCAGATCAGCTTCTTGTGTTGGTCTGAGGTTAACGTTCACAGGTATGAAAGTTCAATAACAGTAGTGATTGTTTTGGTTACGTCTCCTCTCTCCGTTCCTCCTCCACTCTGCTAATCCAGAACAGATCGGCTGTAGGAGCCCGGTTTGTCAACAGAGCTGTCAATCATCCTTTCTACAGCCTCAAATAACTAATTAAAAATAAACTTGTCAGAAAAACGAACACAGCGACCTGTCATGTCGTCCATCTTTTCATACAGTCTATGATTTCCACCTTCAGGCTTCACATGGTGACGTGGAACGTGGCCACGGCTGATCCTCCAGATGACGTCACCTTGCTTCTCCACCTCAACTCCCCGAAGAGCCCAGACCTCTACGTCATCGGGTAGGTGGTGCAGGAACGTGAATTAATCAGTGCGGCCAGTAATTCGTTTATATAACTGGATGTGTTGCAAAGTGACTGACCACTAATATCGTGCCTGTGTGTGTGTGTGTGTGTGTGTGTGTGTGTGTGTGTGTGTGTGTGTGTGTTAGTTTGCAGGAGGTGTACTCGGGGCCAATGAGATTCATGTCGGACACATTATTCGAGGACCCATGGAGTCAGCTGTTCATGTCCATCTTGGCACCACGGAATTACGTGAAGGTACATTTCTTCTCTTACAAATGCACACTTGTTAGGAACAACAGGTGGTTTCACATGTCAACAAAAACAAAATGATCCTTCAAATGTTTTTGTCTTTCAAGTAACGAAGAGTCATTATGATGTGTTGCTGTCTTTCCTCTCAGGTGTCGTCCATCAGGATGCAGGGTCTGCTGCTGCTCTTCTTCTCCAAACTGGAGCACGTCCCCTTCATCAGAGACATCCACGCCACATACACACGCACGGGCATTTTCGGCTACTGGGTGAGAAGAATTACACACGTACAAATCTTCCTCTTGCTGTGTTTGACAGTTATAATCAATTTTCACTTTAACTTGGGTTATTAAGGTAATGAACCACCATTGTTTCCCTGAGCTTTGGTTTAGAGAAACTCACGCTTTCCTCAGACACGGGGCAAAAGTAAACACGACGGCATGCGTAAATAAATATCTCTTCTTTGTACTTCTCCTTGTACACAGCCAGCTCAAGGCAGATTATACGTCTGTTACGTCTCGTCTTTTAAAACGCACAGAGGCGATATGTTGGGGCGAAGTCGTTCCCCTTCGGAGACGGCATCGGAGTTAGTAACAGAGGCGTAACAGCGTCAGTGAAAATGAAAAAGGCGGCATGATGGCAGAGGTTCTGCAGTGTAGAAAAGGCTTTTGTCTAAAATCTGTGGCAACCAGAAGCAGCAGCGAGACTAATTTAATCGAGCAATTCAAACAAAGGCGCGCAAGGCAGCGGCAGCCTGTAAAACACTCGCTCTAAAGCAGCAGACACAAGCATCACTGGATGTTTCGAGTTTGGGTAGATTTAGTCCATATTGCTCAGCTCACTTGAAAGTGCTTATACATTGATGAATTATACTTATAAATTGTACAACCCTGATTGATTTGCCTCTCACACAGCTTTCTGTGCCCGATGAGACAGAGCGTGTTTTAGCAGCTGGGCTTTCTTGTAGTTTTCATTGAGAGGGACGGTTTTTTTTGCGCTTCAGAGCGCCTCGTGTTTTTGAGGAAACTCTCTGAGCGCCTCGAGTTAAAAAAAAATTCAACTCAAAGCATCGTCGTCATTGGCGATTTACTCATTATCTAATCGGATGAATGTTGGGGCCTGCCCTCTGTCAGTTTACAATATAAGGGTTAGGTAAATAAGTAAATAGATTCATTGAGTACTTCAACAGAACACATGCTTCTTCTGTCTCTTATCTCCTGTCAGGGTAACAAAGGTGGCGTGTCGGTCCGCCTGTCTTTCTACGGCCACACGCTCTGCTTCCTCAACTGTCACCTGGCTGCTCACATGAAGTACGCCACCGAGCGAGTGGATGAGTTCGAGTACATCATGGGCACGCAGACCTTTGAGTGTAAAAAGGCTCAGAGAATCGTTGACCACAGGTGAGTGCATGCACAGACTACAAACTGTTCTGTATGCTCTTTTCCAGCTTAACTTAAAATCTGCTCACATTATTGTCTTTATCGTCTCTCTCTCTCTCTGTTTTTCAGGCTGGTGTTTTGGTTCGGAGATCTCAACTTCCGGATTCAGGACCACGGCATGCACTTTGTTCGCACCTGCATCAACAATCAGAACTACAACCTCCTGTGGAGCAAAGACCAGGTTTGACACGTGCATCTGTAGGACAGCAAAAGAAAAGTGAATCATCCATTAGTATTTCATCGCTCGAGTTTGACTGCGGGATCATTTGTGTTTATAATCAGATAAACACCACCTGCTTATATTCAACCTTCCAGATATGTCAGAAAGCCAAAGCGAATCTGTCGTGTGTGGGTTCATAGCGTAACTAGATGCACACACAGATCGGTTAGTTCCACCGCTTTCTCCAGAGATTGTCTTGGTTAATGTTCCTGCTGCTTCCAGCTGCTCGAGGTCGACCAGTTGGCAGTTTCACTGTATCCCGCTAATCACACGTCTGCTGCATTCCGGCTAACTACAGCAGTAATGATGTAGTGGTTATAAAATGGTGAAAGGATGCTTAAATAACTACATCATGATGCAGGGTTTTAAAAAGTCTGAATCGTTCTGTGTGAGGTCCGTCCCCAAAGCGGTAAACTTTTTGGATTACGTTTGGATCGACCATTTCTTTACTTTTGTGACACAGCGTTATATAAGCTTCTTCTTCTAAAATCAAACACTAAATTGTATGAACAAGTGAAACAACAACTGATTTTCACATTGCAGATAAAGATATCAACAGCCAAAATGTCCAGTGGAAAAACATGCAGAATAAATAAATAATGAAAAAATTAGTAATTAGGCATTTTGTTAAAGACGTGTTGCTGAGAGAACTTAAATATAAATGTATGCAGCCTTTGCCTCCACTTTTAAAACATCAAGAGATGGACACGCGGAGACGGACAAGAGCACAGTGCGACCCATCATTTGCATCTCGGTACTCGGTGAGATGCAGCGCTGCGTGGCTATGGCAGTTTGAAATTCCACACAGGCTGTCAAACTTTAATTCGGGATTTCGAGGTAAAGATTCTGTCGGTCTGGCAAAGATTGCCAGCAGAATTCCCGTGTCGAGTGTGGCTGCAGAGCGAGGATTCTCGCTCCAGAACTGGATAAAAAACAGCCTCGAGAAGCCGCCTCACTTTTTTTCTTTTTTTTAAGACCTATTGGCTTTTTCATGTCACCGTTAATGAAATGCAAAGACACATTAAGGATGATGTCTAATGAATTAATTCATATCGAATGTATTAATTGGGCATATATGGCTGTGCTACGGAGCCCCTGAAGTTTTTTTGTTTTTTTTTAACTTTTGGGACTTCGGGGGCTCCGTAGTATGCAAAGTATATGTTGGATTGTTTTTCTATATGCTCGGAATACTGGAGTATACAAAACAAATTCTAGCGTAAAACTCTGGTCTGAACACTTTACAGAACAGTTCAGCTGTTTACATCATAATTTGTTCCTGGGTCCAATCGCAGCGCAGGAATGTTTGATGCCTGAGTAACCAGATTATTCTAAGTCACAAGTCTTTACTGTGTTAGTTTTATTCTGAGGACGGGCTTGATATGTGTGTTTTCATTTTCAGTTGACCATGTTGAAGAACAAAGAGGAGATGCTCCAGGAGTTTGAGGAAGGACCTCTCGACTTTCAGCCCACATACAAGTTTGACCTGAAGTCTGATACTTACGACAGCAGGTAACGTAAAAGAAAACATCGTCATAATTAATACCAATCAATCATAATGTTTTAAATCAGTTCTTATCTCTAAAATGTGCCTCTAAAAGATCTTGTTGTATATATCTATGCCTCCTCTAACTTCACAGGCTCTACAGGACATGGTTTGGCTTTAAGTAAGAGTTCAAAACTCATTTATGTCCACATCTCCACTAATACATCATGTCACCCCTTTTTAATCCACTATTTAGTTTGTGCATAAAAAGCTACTTTTACCACAACGCTAAAAGTAGTCTCCCCTTTTTTATGCATTAAAGTAACTCGACGTTTTAACCACTGTTAAGGGCTTAATGAAGTTTGCATTAGTTACATAATGCAAATGAAACACGCAGGTATTATTAACGGTCTTTTCAAGACAAACGTCAGATTGTCTGTGAATAGAAAAGACTGAAACACTTGTTTATGTAACTGAATGATGTCTGAGCTCACAGCTCGACTGCTTTGGGAGCCAAACTGTTGCTGTTAAAGACTCTCCATGGAGCAGTGTTCACGGGCCATATGTTGCTGCTTCAGATGGTTTTATGCTTTTCTCCTGATAGACAGGTGGTGGAGGTAACGCAGCAAAAATACAGAAATAGACTAATAGGGGACTTTATTGAGCAAGCACTTCTGTAAGGAACATATTTTAAATTATTAATTTGTGAATTATTATTATTATTCCAATACTTTAAAGCTTACCTTATTTATTTATTATTTTAGGATCTAATAGGTATAAAAGTGTAGATGTCTTCAGCCTGCAGCCCTCGCATGCATGCAATGTTATACTGGGGGGCAAATTCATGTTATCAATTTACACCAACTAAAAGTGCATGTTTTTGTCACTGACAGACCGAGATTATTATTTAAGTTTGAAACAGTGTTACAGAAAAGATCCTGACAGTCCTGTTAAAGAGTAAGATGCTTTTCATTGCTCACCAGGCTCTATTGACAAAACCAGTAATTTTACTCTGCAGAAAAGAGGAGTTGTTTGTGTCCCGCTAACTCGCTAATTTGTTTGTGTTGTTTCAGAAGAATATTTAGTTGGATTCTAACTTTTTAAAACACTTAAGGTGGCGTACACACTACAAGATAATCAAGCCAATTTTAGGCCTGATACCCTTCAGACAGAAGTAATGAAAGGCCTCATTTTTAGGCAGATGTTCCTGTTGTGTGAAGGATTTTATGTCCCCCGATCTGCTCGGAAGAATATAATTGTCACTCTGATTTCAAATGAAAAATATTAAACATGTTCAATATTTACGATCTGAGCCGAGCACGCTCTCTGTGGATCGTCACGTGGAACCAAACGATAGCCAAACGATGGGAAGCAAGCTGAGTTAAGACAGAAGCACAACAACCGCAGCCATGGCAACAAAAGCAAACATGAAGCATAAAGTAACATGTACAGCCCATGCTCACAGCGTCTCCACCACTTCATCCACAGTTTGTTCTTTTTTCTTCCTGAATTTTTAGTAAAAAGTCAAAAAACTATCAATTCTTCCTGCCCGTTGTCCGCCAAGTGTCATTTGGCCACGTGAGATTTTGTGAGATTTTGTGAGATTCAGTGAGATTTCCAGCTGTGAGAGTCGGACTCTGGTTGTTGGTGAATGAATCTGTTAGTGTGTGGTGGGCTGTTTTGGTCATATCGTTGCTCTCCACACACGACAGGAGCAAAACTGTGTGGGCGCTCTCACATTTTACTCGTCTTTAAGACTTCTTAAATCTTTTAGTGTGGCCGACCTTAAATCACACATTAACAAAAGCAAACAAACCTCCACTTACCTTTAAATAAACAAATATCAATTTTAACCTGCATTTAACCCACAGTGTGTAATACCATCCTTCTGCTTCAGGCCAATGTGTGTGTCTCACTCGGTCCCAAAACAGCTGCTGCATAACAGCTAACATGCATGGCAATAAATAGATGTTCTTCTAATACAGGCACCATGGCCTTTGTAAATGAAATATGAGTGTGTTAGAGCCATGGTTCTCAACTGGTGGGTCGGGACCCAAAAATGGGTTGCGGATGCGTGCTTAAAAAAAACAAGTTGTGGCTGCGCTTTTATTTTGAAGGACATGGGTTTACTATGGTGTGCGTGCAGTAGAAGTTTAGTTTATTCACACTCCATGTCTCCACTGATTCTACAACCCCAGCTGCAGTTACATCGACAGTCTTGAAACTTGATTTATGTTGCACTTTTTTTTGTTTATTTCTGTTGGAAAAAAGCTGCTAATGGAATGAATTGTAGAGGGAATACTTTCCTTGCACTGTTACCTGCTCGTCAGGTAGCCGTCTCAGGTCCAAACTGCACCACGTTTTATTAAATAAATTTGAGTGGTTGAAATTTTGGTCACGACTTGTCGTTAAGGAGGTGGTGGTGGGTCCTGAGGCGAGACCAGTTGAGAACCACTGTGTTAGATTATAACTTGATATCACACTCATGAAGCTCACTAAAGCTACTGAATATGCTTTAGTTCATTAATTATAAGTATTTTATGAGTCACCGCTGTGTGAAAAAGTGCCCCGCAGTCACAGCAGCTTTCTCGTAGATACTGTTTTTATTTTAATATAATTTGACTTACATCTTTAGTTCTTCACCTACTTTCGCACACGTGCTGCATAACTTGCTTGATTCTTGCTGTAAAGAATTGTCTCCTAATCAAATGTCCCCGTCTCTGATCTCTGTCCATCCTCCATCTTTAACCGCCTCTCCAGCGGTAAGAAGCGTAAACCTGCCTGGACTGACAGGATTCTGTGGCGGCTCCGACCCGCGGCCCCGCCTCCGGAGGAACAAGATGAAAGCGCTGACCGACTGGATGCGAGGGAGCTCAGGCAGCTGGAAGAGGATATGGAGTACCCTCTGAAAGTCAGTCAGGAGTTGTACACCAGCCAGATGGAGTACAGCATCAGTGACCACAAGCCCGTCATCGGCGTCTTCACACTGGTGGTGAGAAAGCGGCCGAATACTGTCTGTGCTATCCCTTCAGACTGAGCTCTCTCACTGGTCCTTTGATTACAGATAATAGATTTTCAAATCAAAAGCCATCTTCATTTATAATGTGAACTTTATTTCTCTGTCCGTCCAGCTGAGGAAGATTCACACGACCCCTCTGGTGCGTCTGCAGCCGGAGGGCGACTGGAGCGCAGACATCGACTCCATGGTTCTCTACAGCCCTCTGCAGCCGTTCCCCTCCAGCACGTGGGACTGGATCGGACTCTACAAGGTTTGCAGAACGACAACTGTTTAACACCTGCAATTGAATTATGACATTACGGTATGACAATGTTTGTGTGTATGAATTTCAGGTTGGATTCACCAGCGTGTCGGACTACATCACCTACACGTGGGTCAAAGACGACGAGGTGGCCTTCAATGAGGAAGTCATACAGGTATTAAATTGTGAACCAATGACTTCGTAATATAGTTTCATCTTCTCAATACGACGTTACAGATGAATGAACCTCTGAACTGAAGGCTTTTGATTTGGTGCAACGCTTATACAACTTATAGAACTCAAGCAATCATTGCAGATGATGTGAAGTCACCCTTCATGGTGGTCAGCAAAGGAGTGCCCCAGGGATCTATTCTGGGGCCGCTTCTGATTACTGTTTATACTATGCAATACTGTATTTCTCTGTGCCCTCAGACAGAGAAGATCTTTGTCACTTAACTTTTAACTCCGTCCCACGAGCTGAACTGATGCTGAACCCAAGAAAGAAACCACATACAGGATATTCTCATGACAGAATAATTAACCCATTGATGCTACGTTGCCTACGTTAAACAATGTTGACATTGAATGTGTCCAACAGTTTGGTATCTGACTTGATCACAATCTCTTGTTTAGTTAACACATTTCAAATTAAACAGTCAAACTGAATCTCAACTTGTTTTTTTATAGGAATAGATCCTTCCTAACTGTGCGTAATAGAAAACAAGAGTAGGTCAAAACCTCGTATGTGTCTGACCGCATCAGGTCAAAGTGCGCTTTTGTGGGCAATGAGTTACAAGGACTGTCCTAATGAGGCCGATGACAAGGTGTTTGAAAGCAGGTGCGCGCTGCGGACGTTGGTAAAGAGAGCGGAGGAGCAGCCCCGCCTACTCCCCGAACAAAGTATCCAGAGCTGTATAGACAGAGAGTCGCGTCAGTGGAGGTGCACTATGCTCCATGATCTGCCATTGTGATGTCGCAACTCTCTCTCTCTACGGCTGTGAAAGAACCGTCACTCACTCAGTCAGTCAGTCAGTCAGTCAGTCACAGACAGACCTGTGTGAAGGGCTGACCCCGGCGGTCAGTCAAAAAAGATGGCTATGGAACTGCTAGTCTTGGAAACGGAGTCACACTCTACACTGATTAAACATCCTCTGTTATGAAGCTGCTGGACGCCATATATCATAGCGCTCCGTGCGTTATCTTGGATGACTCACTCTGTTGGCTGCTGATGTTGGGTTAATAGAGGAAGCAACATTGTATTTTGTTTATTTATTGAGCACTAATTTACGATGGCATATTGTAAAACATTTTTAAAAATGGAGCCGGAGGAGAAGAGTAATATTCCAAGAAAAAACTGGAAAATTCAGAGATTAAAGTCAGAAATGTGCCAGAAAAAAATGGCAAATTTGTGAGATTATAAAGTCAGAAATTCACAAGAAACAAAAACTATGAAAATAGTGTTTTTGGGACCTTTTTGAGCCACGACCCCCCGAAAAAGTAGGTTCGGTTTCCTGGCACTGAACCCCAACTGGCACTGCTGCTTACACAGGCGCACATGTGTCAGAGCTCGCCGCATGTTTAATCTATTTTCTCTGCGCACAAGAAGCAGACTTCATAGCGGAGAAAGATTGAGCGACCCTCTGCTGCAAAAACACACTTTTCTACGCTCCCTGTTTGCCCCAGGGGTTACCATCACACATGAAAGTTACTCTTCGCACTGATAACGGCTACTGAAAGTAAACAAACCTGGTATTTTTTAAAGAGCTCGTGTCTGAACTGCTAAAGAAAACAAGCATTTATATGAGTGTATGTATAATTGTCTTTAACTGTGTTAATCTGTTCTTTAATTGTTGGAGGGGATCCCAAAGAGGAATCTTACTTTCACTGTGTCCTCACTGTTAAAATAAAGAGTTAATAACAATGAAATAAATGTGTCTCTGTTTTGCAGGTATACGTCGGTAAAGAGGAGATCCCTGTGGAGGGAGGAGAGTGTGTGCTGTGCTACTACTGTAGTACTCTGCAGAGCATCGTTGGAATCAGTGAACCATTCAAGGTGAGTAAAAACCAAATACGCACATGTTGTTTTTATTCCTTCTTTATCCTTTTTGGCATCTTGAAACTGATTAAATATGTTTTAAGAAAGTAGAGTGGAAGTCTGGATCTGCTCTCTCTTCTCAGGTCCACGAGTCGAAGGTCGCCATCGAGGAAGGCTTGTTGCCCGAGAGGATCAACGGACTCGACAAAGCCGTCGGGAGTGAAGACGCTTGGAACTGATCCGTCAGGAGTCATGGGGTGTGGTAGGATGTAGAGATGAATCTGGACTTTTTGAACCACAACAAGGCTTTTTAATTACTGTGTTTCCCACTGAAGGTGCAGATGAGGAAGTGCTGCCCTCATGCGCTGTTATACATCCTCTCTTACCTCTCTAATGCTGCCAGTGTGGCTGTGAGCTTCTCACATCTGTGGTCAGTACGCGATTTGACAACAACTTACAGCCGAAACTTTGAGCTATCCTCACTCCAATTTAAATTGAATATACTGGATGATAAGTGTTTGATTACTGAGGTACAGGAGGTAACAGATAGAAGGTGAAGTAAGTGGGCCTGCTGCTTCGTGTGACAAGTCGTAGGAAGGAAGCTCTCACTTTAGGGCTGTGTTTAAAGGTAAATGTATTCGTATAATCTCCGTGTTTTAATGCTCAAGTTGCTCTCACAGCTGCTTTTGCATGAAAGACGACGCTGGAAAGTTTGTTTGTTTTGAAGGGTGGAAACACTTAAACTTAACCCGACTGCTGTAACGACGAAAAGGGAACTAACAAGGCTCATTGGCCCTTCCTTGTTTACATGACGCTTAAAGAATTCTGCAGTAAAACAAAAATAAATCAATGTTCACTTCTGACAGAGAAAATTTAAAGAGAAGTCTGTGGATATATATATGATATGATATGATATATATAATTAGCATAAATGATGCTGGAAAAGGAGCTTAAACAGAAAATTACTTCTTTTTATTTAGCTATGTTTTCTGTACTGTCATTTCAGTCTTACTTAAAGCTTTAAAGTAATAAAGTGCTCCTTCTCTAGGGGATGATGAGAGCTTAAAGAGTCCGTCAACGCATTTCACCTTGAAGTTTAAGATGGAAGGACCACTGAACATACAAAGTCACAGGAATATTACTGCACTCACCACCAGAGATCTGCGAGTGCTGTAGTGACCGGCATCAAGTGATGGGAAATAAAGGGTTAGCGCTGTCGCCTCACAGCTAGAAGGTTCCTAGTTCGAATACCGGTTCGAACGTAGAAGTCCTTTCTGTGTGGAGTTTGCATGTTCTCCCCTGTGCATGCGTGAGTTCCCTCCAGGTACTCCGGCTTCCTCCCACAGTCCAAAGACATGCTCGTCAGGTTAATTGGTGAGTCCAAATTGTTGTCTGTATGTGTCCGGTCCAGGTATAACCCCGCCTCTCGCCCAATTAAAGCTGGGATAGGCTCCAGCCCCCCTGTGACCCTGAGCAGGATAAGTGGCATAAATTAAATAAAGGGTTAAATGTGCTAAATAAATTCTCCAGCACATTAGTATAGTGCCGTTTTTTAAAGAAATTTTTATAGGAATTTTAAGCTGTGTTTTGCCCACATTTGGCCCAAATTTCAGCAGTTTAAAGCTCCCCTGAGGGAAGGAAATAAAATCGCTTTGTGTTGATTTTGGCGCCCCCTGTGGGCAAAGCCGTACCTCTTCTCTCTTTGCTGGTTTTGTCCTGTACATGCTTAATCTCACCCTGTTTTCTTTTAACAGTCATGCATCACTCACTTTAAATCTTTGCCCTGGAAATATAAACAAAGGCAGCGTAAGGTCTGACTCCTACCCCCCCAGCTAGCTGTTTCAGGCATTAAAAATAACTATATAGAAATAATCAATCTTGTCGCTGATGGTCTGGTTTGATTTTGTAGGTCATATCGAGTCATCAGAAATAATTTCAGGCTGTTTCATAACCAGTGAAAAACTCCTCACAGGAGCTTTAAGTACAGCAGTGCTTTGTATGTGTGGTGGTCCTACAGACAGAAGAGAGAGGTAATGAGTTAAACCCTTTAAGGCAGAAGAACAGAGAACTGTTTCTTTAAAACAAGATTCAGTTCTTCTTTCTACTTTTTCCCGCTGAAACTTGTTTTGCCGTAAAAGTTTGTATAAATTTGCAGAGATGATTAGACAGCGGTGATCTTTGAAAGCGCTTCTTCGATCGAGGTTTGAAATGTTTTGTTTTTTGAAAATATTAACGGGGCTCACAGAATATCTAAGTTTTTTGAATGAACTGCTGTAGGAAGGTTTTGCAGTTTTGATTTTCTCACAGTATTTTAATGAACTTCAGTTTTTCCTGGAGGACTTGAAAACATAGAAATATATTATATATATTATAATTTCCTTTGTTGTGGAGCAGATTACCTTTAGCTCGTGTTCAGCTTGCTCTCTCTTTAGCTCATCAGCACTTTGCAGTTTAAGTTTGAAAATATTAATCATTCCTTGTTCACACGTTTAAAGAGATGCACTGTTTATTGTTATGGTATGAGGTTGTCATGTTATTATGTGTGTTGAGTAAAAGCTAAAATGTTTTCACAACATGGATTCAGCAAGTGCCTTTGAAACGATTGTTGCTTAACCATTAGCGTACTGTGAAATGCTGCTCGATTTTGAAACGTGATTTGAAACGTAATTCATATTCATCAGATTATTTATCACGACTTTATAAGATTTCACGGCCTCTTCTTGCTCCTCCTGATTTCAAAGGATCTCTTCTACTGAGTGTTGTCGGCCCGCTGGAGTCAAATTTGCTTGTTGCTGTTTTTATTTTTTATTTTTAACTCGAAAAGCTTTTCTCAAGTAGAGATACTACTGTACTGTACCGACAAATTTATAGCTTTGAAATGCAAATATTAAAAAATATTACACTTTGTTCTTTGTGTGGTTCATTGATGAGACGTCTGCTGTGTGGCTCTGACGAATGTGATGTCATCTTACTGATTGACGTTTTCTACGGAAGCCCTAAGCGGACATGCATCCATACATTTTATTTACTCAGTTTTCCCGGGATGACGAGTAATTTCTGTTTGTTTTCGAGTTATTTATCTCGAGATAACAACGCTGCGTCAGATGATCATAACTCGTATCCCCTCACTAGCGTGGGCGATTGCAGCACATGTCCTGCTCTGTAATATCACAGTGAGCAGCCTGCTGTTCTGTTTTCTAGATCAGCAGAAAATTGTCATGAGAAAACCAGCTTTGTTATCTCAAGATAACGAGGTAAATAAGTCGAGAAAACAACCGAAAATTATTCGTTATCACGGGAAAACTGAGTAAATAAAATGTATGGATGCATGTCCACTTCAGGCTTCCGTAGTTTCCTTAATCTCATAAGAAACTTGGCAAAAACAGTCGCTTTAAGTGGATGTTCTTTGGACAGGAGAGATTATGTTGCTGCCCTCAAAGCCCGTTCAGCAGCTGCCGGCTGAACAAATCGACTGGTGCAATTGCAAACTTGAAAGTAAATGGGTTTAGAAATATTGAACTTGCCCTTTAAATTGGTTTTAACACACTAACTGGTTAATGTGAAGATTTACTATAACCCTACATCTACACTCAGTAATGCCAGCCAGTTATTTTTTTACTTGTCTAACTAGATTGAGGAGTAAAAGAGGTCTGCATATCACACGCAACATATTGGACCTGAAACTTCATCAACATAACATTTTAAACCATTAAAACGTTTGAAATGAATTCTAAGAAAATAAAACTGTCAGGCTGAGAAATGATGGTCCGTTGATCCTGAGAGCTTTTGTGACCTAAGGTAAAGCTATGTTCAACCTCACCTATCGTCTGGAGATGGGCCAAACCTGGTTGTAGGATTTGAGATCAAGGTCAAGAGATATATGAGTGACATGAGGGTCTTTGATGAAGGGTATTAAAAGGATAAGAAGAGGAGCACCAAAAGGTGAAAGGTTAAAAGGTCATCTTCCAGATGTTGGTCAACAGACTGTTTAAACCCTGTTGGTGCTGTGTTCGATGAGCAAAGAGTTCTGTACACCTTGTCTCCTTCAGCTAATTGAAGCTTTCTGTGTGTGTGTGTGTGTGTGTGTGTGTGTGTGTGTGTGTGTCCTGCATCTGTTCTCTCGGTCAAGAAATCTTTCCTATCAATAACAATACAACCTTGATTAAATAAAATATGCAAGTAAGACACCGGCCTGGTAAGCTTCACCAAAGATTTTCTCACTCTTAATTCCATTTCACAATTTTCCTGTGATAACGAGTAATGTCCGGTTGTTTTCTGGAGATCTCTGTTTTGTGCTTTTAACTCTGGTGATTTGAGTTTTGATCATCTGATGTTATAAATAAGTCGAGATCTCGAGGAGACTAGAAATTACCTGAGTGGGAATGTCGACTGTAAACAATACTGCAGTCACTTTAAAGTGACAAGATGACATTTGCAACTTATGAAATTCTTCCTTCCAAAACTGAATTAAAAAAGGAAAATCACTTACAGTAACATTTATGTCTTTAAAGCACTGATAGCCTGATGATGGCCACTCTCTCTTATTGTCTCATTCTTTTTGGGTTGTAAACAAAGTCCTGCAACTGACTCAAGCCGCTCCTCTTCAAGGCATTAACTTAACAAATCATGTTCTGCTATGAACGTGCGCACACATATTTTTTGGTCGGTCTTTGAAGGCGCTGTGGCAGCTGTAGACGTCGTTCCAGGTAACGCACTTGTGCGACAGAGTGCACGGACCGAAGCTTTGCGACTGGCATCTGATTCATGACGAACAAGCACTTCTTCTTCCTCGAACAGTAACTTCCTCGAACACACGCTGCAGACGTGCTGTACGGCTTCCCGTCTCCACCACTTTCCTCGATCCAAGCCGAGCGCCATTTGTTCTCAACTACTTTCTCGAGTAAGGCTGTGTCTTCGCCAGGTTTAATAATAATAATAATAATAATAATAAGAGCCAGTTGCTGGGCTACAACACCACACTTACACTTCTTGACAAGACCCCACTCTGCCCCTGATTGGTTAGCACGTTTATGGTTGGCCTCATCCCATTGGTAGGTGGAGCTACCCCTTTGCTTCTCTGAAGATGATTGGTTAAACCACGTCAAAAACAAAACCCAGGTGGACTTTTTTTTATTTAATAAAATAGTGAATAATATGTATAGATGCATGTCTGCTTAGGGCTTCCGTACCGATGTAACAACACTTCTTACAGGCTTCTCCCAAAATTAAGAAACTCAACAGGTTTAATGTCACAGGAACTTCCTTCTGCTGTTTGTTAATATGTTTTCAAACATGTGGAACTCAGATTTTTGCCTGTAATTAATCTATATGAACTTTAAAAACACCCATTTATATATAAACAACTATGCATTTCTTTAAATGTATATGATAAAACATTCAATGCACTGGTAAAGACAGAGGCAGTGAGCGTCGTAGTTAAGCAGCTGTATTTGCAATCAACAAAATGAACAGTACAAAGTGTTAAGAGTGTTAAGTTTACTAAGATACAGGTAATTAAATATTCTGAACCGCTCTCTCCTCATGCATGCTCTGTGCACGTACTTTCTAAAACCTATAAAAAACATTTAAAGAGAAAAACCTAAAGTAGGTGAATAAGACTAACATTTTAGAAGACCAAACACTCGTCTTCCTTCCCTTTGCTCTGAGGCAGCTGATTGGTCTCTGGCGTGTCGCTTTATTTCAAGAGGACGTTGATTTGGCACTTCGGCTGAAAACACAGAGAAGAGAAGAAAACATCTTAGTAAAAGAACTTCTCAACTATCTTTCCACTAATGTAATCGTGTCGGACTGTTACCTTATGCCAGCGCAGCGTGATGAGGGGCAGGGCCAGGTGACAGTGGGGGCAGGTGCTGATCTGGTTGGGGTCGACTCCGACAATTAGGGGACCATTGCTGGGTCTGACGGGCAGGGAGGTGGCCTTAAAGGTGCTGCTGAGTCCAGGAGACGCGCCCTGTGTGGAGGTATCGCTCTCATCCTCACTCTCTTCCTCTTTCTCCTCTGATTCAGCCTCTTCATCTGCCCGAGTGGTTGCCAGAATACACTCCATCTGGTTTGGGGAATACAGACCAAGGTTCAGTTCAGTTCACTCCGGGGTTTTACTATGGCAGCAGTACTTGGTCTGGTATGACCAGTAGCTTGTTGTGGCTAAGATAAGCTAACGTTAAAAAACGTAACGCTCTTGTTAGGACTTTTTTAACCGCTAATGAAACAGGTTAAAATGTTTAATTTTTAATGCCTGTAGCCGCTGCCACCGAGTCCCGTTAGACAAGGTGATAAACTGAACTTTCTGGCCTTTCTTTACATTTTCCACGGCAAGCATTCACAGAAGCCCTTTTTACGCTGCGGTTCCGCCTCAGCGCCGTAACGAAGCTCCGCCGTCATGCAGCCTTTGCCGTTATTCATTGGACCAAGCAACGCCGGCATAAAGCCGCCCCAGGGTGAGTTTTTTAACTCAGTGTTCCGGCGTTGAGGAAGCAAAACATGCGCCAAGTGTAAACAAACGGTGCGTGCTTCACACACACACACACACACACACACACAGCGCTGTTTCACCTCTTTTACTACCTCCAATGCCGGCTCAGAGGCGGAACGACTTCGCCCCACCATTCCGCCTCCGTGTGTTTTACACAGAAGACGAAACGTAACAGAGGCGTAATAATCCTGCCTTGAACTGGCAGTGTAAAAGGGGCTAGTGAGAGATTCAGCTGACTGTTAAAAAAACAGCTGCTTTTGAAGTTTTTTAGCATCAACACATTTGGAGTTTTTGTTAAAAAATAGAATATTTCAAAATAATTAAAAGGAATATTTTTTACAAGAGCACTCCTAGTTTATAAAAAGTTTTCTGTATGCATTGTGAATGCTGGAGCTCTCCTCTTACATCACAAATATTCAACCAGGTCACTTTGGCCATACCATCTTAGTCATTAAAAATATTCAAGTAACTGTCCTTTAATTTTTTTAAGTATTGTATATATGATTACACCATTTGTGATTATAATTAAAGCCCCCCTCCAGTGAACAGTGTTTAACCTTGTAAACATCTCCATGTGGTGTTCTTCATGTGCTACAAGACATATCAGGGACAACATCAGCAGTCATCTCCATGGCTGGGCCTGTCTGCTTTTAAACTGCAGTGTACCAAGGACAGGCTGAACAACACGTTTTCAGATTGGCAGGTTTGATACGTCACAAACCTAAGGAGCCAATCCGATTATGTGTAACCTATGGCAACCACTTCAGCGATTCGCGAGCCAGCTGTAACCATCATCGTCATTTTTGCAAACTCACTACTAAAGTTAACGTCACTGCTACTAATTACTACATTTCAAGCAAGCTAAGTTTCAACAAGCGTCCACTAAACGATGGCAGAGACGTGTTATGTTTTCGCGACGGAGGGGGCGGTTGGAAATGTACATAGTGGGCGGGGCCTATGCAGATTCATGAATTTTTAATGAGTGAGAAGGTAATTAAATGTATTTTGCAGTAAAAACATATCAGACACAATTTATTATTTCAAGCAGAGTATTTTATAAGTCTTAAAACATGACTGGAGCTGCTCTTTAAGACATCAGACAGTCATTTTAATTTTAGCCCTATATTTTTAGTACAAACAATACATAAATATGTCTGTCATTTATCTTCATGCTCTGCACATAACCTTCATTAAGCTTCAAGAATAGTTCCCATTAAAATGTTGTAAACTGCTTTAAAAGGTGTTTACCTCATGTTGCTCTATGTCCTCTGCTGGAAATGACGTCATACACGCTCTACAACTCGCTGTGGTTTTTTCTGTGAATAGAAAACAGGCATGATAATAGTTTAATTAAAAAGACAGTACTCTGGCTGTTAATAGGGTTTCATGCCGAAGCCTCAGAGGACTCTCCCCTTACTGTTGTCTGCTGGTAGTTTGGCAGTAGTGACAGGAGGACCTGAAGCACTGTCAGCAGCTGAGCAGGTCAGGCCGTGGCCCGGCTGGTCCCTCATGGTGACGTAGCGGCCACAGTCCGTGCAGAGCTCGGTGCGACTCCCACAGGCCAGACAGTGCTCGTCCAGCTCCTTGAATGGAAGCTCCAGCTCGCAGAACTCACAGCTCTGCAGACGCTCCACACACTGGTCAGACTGAAACGCAGAGCAGAGGCAGAAGAAAACTTTTACTACAAATGTGATATCAGACAGTCTGTGTTGATCTTTTCCACCTCGGCAGGAATTAAGATCCAGGATGAGACTGATTATTATTATTTACTTTTCCTTCAGTAAAGAAGCTGAATCAGTACTTTGATCAGAGTGTTTTATTTAAATAAATATCTGTACTTCTACTTGAGTGGAAAATGTGAGTACTTTTTCCACTTCTGATTACCTCATGATCCAACAGGTGACAACGTTCCATCTTCTGGTTACACTTGGAGCATTTCACCTGCAAACAGACAGAGGTGTTAATCTACAGAGAAGAAATACATCATCATGTGTGCGTGTGTTTTTGTGTGTGTGTACCTGGGTGTGCTGCTCCTCTCTGTGTTGGTTCAGTTGCTCTGTGGGGACTGTTTCATCACAGTCAGGACAGATACATAAGAAGCGTCTGCAGTGTGTTTCGTGCAGAGCGAAGTTTGCCTCTGCAACCTCTTTGTGGCTGAGAGAGAGAGAGAAAAGAGGCTCATAAGCTGACTTAAGTATGTATTTAAGTAAAGGTATTATTTATACTATTGCTCTATTGTAAGATAACTAGGAACGTTTTTTTTTAATCCTACTTTTTAATCATCAATATGACTGGAAATTTAAATGTATCAAAGGTAAGATAAGAGCCAGAATTCCCATCACTACTAATGATAATACCTAACAAGTAACATCTATCTTCCCGGTGACCTTAGAAAGTGAAAGTAAACTTTATGTTTTGCTTTAGTCTAAAATTAAACCTTATGATAGGCTGTCTTTAAAGTAATCGGTTCTGTCCTAGTCAGTGAACCCTAATATCTACTTCTTCACCTGCTGTATTAAAAGCTTCATTGAAACATTATATTTTCACATCACATGGCAGTCAGACATTCATTAATAGGACATTTCTGAATATCGTCTTAAGTTACCAAACGCAACAGGCAGAACTTTCAGCTGTTAGTTGGTTTAAATACATAATCAAATTACACTGATAAACATCCGTAACAGTGTACGAACTGTGACTGTGTCGATTCTTAAAGCGTCCATATCGCCTTTCCCCATCAGAACTGTATATTAACCTGTCAATGATCAATCAACCTTTAACCGGCTGGTTTTTTAAACGTAATTTGGTGTGTTCTCCTCAAACAAATCTCTCACATAAATAACTCTCACCATTGTCCGCACGTGCGTGTTGCCTCCTTGTTATCCATCGACACAATCTTTGATCAATGACGTTCTGACAGAACAAAGTTAAGCCGGAGCTTCTGACTTAACTTTTCGTCTCATTTGACCAGAACTGAAAGTGAAATTATCCCTCGCACTGTAGCAACACATGTTGTTGTTCGGCGTATCCTCCACAAGATGACGCCAAAGATCCGCTAATGCGATTTCCAAATGCGTTTCAGATTTTAGTTTATACTCCGGGAACAACACAAAACTGCTAACAGCTAATTATATAATTAAAGAGGTTGTATTAAACTGCTGGAATAATGTTTAATGCTAAATATATAGGTGTCAAGGGGCAGGAAATAATGTTTTGTTTGCTAGGTTATGTGAGCTTATGTTTTTATAGATAGTAGCGGAAAATTGGGCCATATTTCAAAGTAAAACTACATATGATAACTCGGTCATCAGACAACAGCAAAGCTAGCATTAGTGTTAGCTAGCTAGCTAGTTGCTAATGAATGATAAAGTATGTTTAAACTTTAAATATGGCCCAATGTTTCTCTGCACATTATAACAGCACCTTCCCACCCTGAGCGTGTAGTTACAGGAAATTGCTTCCATGTGAATATGGTCAATTTTGTTAAGCGTATCTGTGACTACAGATTAGACAAAAGGATGTTAGCCATTGAACTGTAATGAGCGTTTTTTTAAAATGTATTTATTAAAAACAAAAATGAAAGTTTGAACAGATCATTTGGCCTAGGCTTGCTGAAAAGTACTATTACTACACTGAAAATACCCCTCAAAAGTAAAAATCCTGCATTTAAAATCTAACTTTAATATCATAATCAAAACGAAGTTCAAGAACTTAAATTAAAAGTATTGATAGTGCACTTTAATGGTCAGTTTACGATTATATCCAATGTCTTTGAATTTATAGGCCTATCTGCTGCAATAACATTGCTACATTTACTACTGTATGCATAAGGTTGTGATAATTATTATTAACTTACTCTGTCAGAGGATGCAGTGGAGTAAAAAGTACAATATTTATGTCTTAGTTTAAGTGGAGTAGAAATATAAAGTACACAGTATGGTACTGAATTTTAACATCAACTGGTGTGGACTCATCAAGGCCTACTCTGTGTCATGCACATGTGCTAATTAAGCCCTTTCAAATTAATAAGTAATTTATTATATCAGCATTGCTTATAGGTTTTTCCTCTATTAATATATGTTATTTTTATAAAGCAATTCTTACATGAATACAGGTATGTTTACATAATATATTGCATACTCCTACTGCCTGTTACCACTGAGTGTTTACAGTTCTAAAGGATTCTACACAGATTTTAGACCCTTTTCCGCCTGTTTTATACACTTTTATTATGAGCATGTTAGCATGTACAGCCCCAAAGAGCTGCTAGATTAAATAAAAAGCCTTAGTCTCTCTAATATAGCCGGTTAATATTTGGGTGTCTGATTCTTTAATTTTAAACTCTTTGTTAGATAAGTTAAGATAGAACTTTATTAAACCTGAAAGAAATGATAGAGCCAGATAGCTCCAAAAATACAGAATACAATTAGAGAAATGCAAAATAAATATAAGTGAAAATATAAAGTTTTACAATAACAGAAGTAGACAGGAAGTAATGGTGGCAGTTAAATTGACAGCCACCATTACTTCCTGCCTACGTACACTGTTATTGTCTTGTTGTATTTAGGAGACATTTTAAGACAATACTAAAGCTATAAAATGCTTCTTACTATGAGGCCACTGTGTGTTTAAAATCATGTATTAGGTTTGTTTTAATTGCATTTCAAACAGCTTAGCTTGATTATAAGTTGCCTTCAACAGTGTGCAGACACTCCAGGAGTAAAAAGAGACCTATCTATCAGAAAGAAATACTGTTTCACTCTGATTGTTAGTGGTTTAACTGTATCTCTGGTTTGCACAGCTTGCTGATTCTGAATTATACATGTGTTGTTTTATACCTGTTGGTTTTGCAGCTTTCACGCAAAGGTGGACTTCTGGAGAGGCCAAAACGAGAGCTGGCTCACATCTCCAGAGGATCAACTCCTGCGGGGACACAGCTGTCGACACAAACACGCCGATAAAAACCAAACACATCTCTCTGTCACTCACACACAGACTAAAGCACATGACACAGTGATCCTTTGTATTTATTCACACATTAAACGGTGACCAACAGAGAGGAAGAGATAGCAGCCACGAGTGGATTAGCAGCTGTCGCGTCAGGCCTGTGTGTGTGTGTGTGTGTGTGTGTGTGTGTGATGTCCTCCACACATTAATGATGGAAACATGCACTTTCATTAGAACAAACTGTACAGCCATAACATCTGATATACTTCTGCACTGTACAAAGAGTTGTATTTTTTTGTACCATCAGATTTATACAAAAGTAATTCTTTACACTGCATACAAATGTCGTCTTCTCTGCCTGCCATAGTCTTTCTTATCTACAGAGTGTCGGCTTCTGTTATTTGGTGAATAAACTGTATTATGTGACCTCTTACCTAAATCCTGGGTTGTACACTTAGATTGTACATAAGAAGTGGACGTAGCCTCTTGGTTTCTTAAGTGCATTAAACTTGCATTCTTTCTAGTGGCCAGCAGGGGGCAACTACATTGTTTGTAAAGAGAAATCAGACGTCAACCCGAGGGAAAACGGACTTGTCACCTGATTTCATACCTCAGAAAACATTTTCATGATGAGTTTATGGTCTCGGTTGCTAGTTCCAAGTCTTCTTCAGTACATTATGATGTTTATTTAGTAAATTATGGTCCCATTTAGAACAAAATAGACGGCAAATAAGGGTCTGATTTTGGGCGTGGCTACTCCAGTGACCTATCAACCAGGATGGAGGCATCAATATAAATGTAACAGGGTCTTATGTACCTTTATTTCATGCTGTCTTGCTGTTATAATTACACAAAATCTGTCAGGTTATAGTTTACATTTGATCGGGAGGAGCCCCCACTTCTTCATTTCTTCTTCTGTGGTGCTTTCTAAGTAGTAGAGTTGGGTGTCTTACTTTAGCTACTTTGTTATCCTAATCCATCCCTTTATCAAATTCTGTAGTTTTTTTCCACACAATGCAATAGTTTCTGTCCCAACCTGTCGATATATGTTGATTTCAAATTGAAAAGTAGCTGTTTCAAAGAGCTGCTAGCTTAACGTTACTGCAAACTCTAATAACTTACAGTTTGTATATGTGTTTTATTTGTGTAGGAGCTGGAGCAGGCTGTAGAGTTAACATTGAGCTTCTGGTTCACTGCATGTTTATCAGAATAGGTTGACCGTGGTGTCACGATCACAACATCGTTGGAATGAATCCACTCTCTCGTCCAAATATGGTCACGTCCAGCAGCAGAACCAAGATGGCGACGAAAAAAATGCATAATTTGAGGCTTCCAAATGGTTGTCGTCAGCTGTGTCTCAATTCGGGGGACTGTATCCTTCGCGGAGTCATTCATAGCCTGTGTGGACGCTAAGGCTGAACTGAAATGAGACGGTCTGGTCTACAGAGGATTACCTGCTTTCATGTCGCCAAACGTGGCTCCTGTCACCTAGCAACAGGTAGCTAGCTGGCTAACTAGCTATCATAACTAACGTCGCGTAATTTAACCAATTACTTTTAAAGATAATTTGTATCAAAGCCCCTTTTGTTTTTTGTTTTTTTGAACATTTGTATCTCTGGCTGTTCAGTTGAGTTGACACCAAAAACTTTTAAATTTTAAAGTGTATTCCTCGGCCGTTCAAGACTCCGCCATCTGGCTTGAATTGGCCACAATGAATCTCGGGATACGTTAGGCCTTGTTCCCGGGAAAAGGACGACACATTTGTCAGCTGTATCTGAAGGAGCCTTCTAAATGGGACAGCCTTCGACGCGCTGCTGTGACGCAATCGGCCTTCAAACACGTCCTCGAAAGGATTCAGCCCCTGAATTGGGACACAGCTTACAAACTAATGTGTGATGTCACAGTGGCTACGTCCTCTTCTTATACAGTCATTCAGAGTTCATTAGGAAACATCCAGATATGAATTATCCACCAGCACATGCTCTCAAATCCGCTCATCAAAAGGGTGAAGTTGTTGCCGTTACAATTTTTCACGTTAATGCTCCGTTGTGATTCTGTCGGTTGAAGAGTTGAATATAGATAGAGACCCAGAAGATGCTTCGTTTGGCGCTTCACCTTGCTTCGAATCCTGAGAAAAACATCCCCCATGAGTCCTCCTTCTTTTTCTAAAAAAGTTGACAAATCTTTAAAAACCGTACAAACACTCACAGCAACAAGAGGACCAAATGCAGGCAAACGATACAACAGTCATGGCTTGTTGAACAGTGAACCATTACACTCTGCAGCCACTAGAGTGCAGCATTGCGACACGAATCAAACTCCCAATACCGAAGTGAAAGAACAACATTTTGACAGGCACGAGGATGCTACTGATCTCAGTTCATTTTGAATCGCTCCATCTCACGTCAGGGGCTGAAATCACTGCTGCGGCCAGTCTGTAACGTTTTTCTACTTGATGCTACAAAGAAGAGAAACAAGAGAGGAAAAAACATGTCGCTGAACTCAAACACCTAATGAATCATGTTTGTGATATATCTGCTAAAATAGAAAAATAGATGATCTGAAAATAATCTTAAACATAGAAAAATATATATAATAAGATGATATATATGTACATGATCATTTGTCATGTGTTCGAACAGACGATGGTCGAAGTCCCCAATTGAAAACTTGTGATGATGATGGAAAGATACATTTCCTTCTTGTATCCTTTATAGGCAAGAAAAGGCTCGATGCGCTCTGTATCATCCTGTTGGCTCTGATGAACGTGATGTAGGGCAGTATGTCGTGTGTTCGTTGGGGGCTGTGAAGAAGAGGTTTGTCCTTAGGTCAAACAGGCGGGCGGAGGAGGGGGGGGTCACCATACGGAGCACTTGTCCACAGGGTTCATCGGCGTTCCCCTCGGACAGTGAAACACACGGGCGAACTCGTCAAACTGGGAAACACTTCCAATCACTCTGCAGGGGGAGGAAAAGAGGAGATTAGGAAACATCGTAGCAGTCAAAGTCCCTTGTGCATGGTTGGAAGACAAGTGTGAGCAACATAATGTACGACTTTGTGAATGAGGGCAGCTCAAAGCTCAAACTGGACAAGGATATAGAGCCTGATCAGAGAGTGTCGAGACTAGATTTGTCAACATCAACTTGTTTCTACTTAACAGTACTTCTACCTAAACAGCATTATTACACGGCTGTGTTCAACACTTGATTCTGATTGGTTAATCATAGCATTCCGAGGTCTGTTATTTCTCAATAGCAGTCCGTTGCAATGAAGAACAGACCGTCGCTAGGGCTACGGCTCTAATCACACAATCTGGAGGACTAAGTGTAATCATATCAATCCGCAGAAAGAAGTCCGGTAAATTTGACGTCGGTCTGTTTACAGAGGAAAAAAGAAAAGAGACAAAACAGCGGCGAGCAACGACAGAGAGATCTACAAACCTGAAGACGGCACATGAAGTAAACATTAAACAGAACACAGTACGGGATACAGCGGCGTTTAAAGACGCTGAATGGAAAAGAAAATGTCAACAGGCTGTCATTTTAAGAACGCTACAGAGTTAACCGCAGCTCTCACTGTGAGATATTTTACTTAACACATTTTATGGCTGCCATATGCAATCACTGTTTTAGAGTCACAATGAGAGTGTCAGGGCCCCTCGACTTTGGGGCGATCTGCCTGAGGAGGCGTGCAGAATCAGTGACTTCTTTTAAATCAGTTCTTGAAACTCACTTTTACAGACTTTCTTTTGTGTGACGTCTGACTTTTTAAATTCATTTTCAAAATGCTTTTAATCAATTAATCTGTTCCTAAGTCCTCGTCTGATGTCCTATTCTGACCGTCCATTATTGCTTTGATTGATTTACTTAATTATTTATCTTTTATTCATCTCACAAAGTGATGTCTTCTTATAATCATTTTATCATCTCTTATTCTTTTATCTCTTTATTTGCATTACTTTATTGCTTTAACTGTATTTCCAGATCTGCCTGTTTTATCACTGTTAGTCCTTTTATTTGCATCTATGCTTGTTGACCTTTTGCGTTTGCATTTTGTTCTCGCCTTTTGTTTAATTTTCTAGGCCACTCTCTGTCTGGCCTGACTATTAAATGTTCATTCTGTTATTATAATTATTATATTAACCTCAGCCACAGCTAGCAAAATGTCAGCAGTCAGTGTTTCCCATCACACAATTTAAGGCTGTGTCACTTAAAATGGTAAGAGCATAACTTAAAGCACTTTCATATTAAAAATCAGGGTTTCTCTGAGCCTCTTACAGCGGACACAGGACGTCAGGAGAGGCTACGAGCCGAGCTGCTGCTAACGTTAGCTCAGGTCGGTATATTTTCACATCGCATTATTATTGTTGGTGTACTCGGTGTTGGCTTGAACAGAGGCGTCTGCATTTGTAAAGGGAAAGAAATAACGGTATCAGATTTTACTGTGTCACCTTGAGTTTGTTTCCACTCAAATCTTGTCGTACAAACACTTTCAAGCTCGATTACTTGTTTCAACAAGCATCATCTTTTTCCTTGTCTCACCAACCGAGCACAAATTCAACAACAAAAGAATCCAAGCTTAAAGTTTCAAACACTTGTGCAGGTGTATGCGTGTAACACATGTTGTGCAACTGCCTGCAGTTATGTCACAATTCAGTTGAAGTGTTTTAGATGTGCTGTTTGGATATCACGCAGGAAGTGAACAATGTGCACAAAGAAGGTTGTCTGGGGTTTATGAGTGTTTTTAAGCACGCAGTAGATTCTCTACCTGTAGTGCTCTGGTGCATGTTTGTCAGTCAGCAGCTGCAGGTAGATGGACTGAGATCTTCTCTTCATACACCAGTTCTGAAAGGACACAGAAAAACACAAGTGAAACAACCTTGATGCATTTTAGACAAAGCAGAATCACCCTGAGGAAAAGGGGACAGTCTTTCTACCAGGGGTGGCAAGCACATAAGTATTAGGGATGCATGATATTATCGGCACGCTATCTGTATCTGCAGATTATGGCTTGAAAATGACATATTGGCATCAGATATGTCATTTTTCGGCAATAAAACAAGGCTGTAATTATGCCTAAATGCTCGATGATTCCCTAAAAACAGCTTGGTGTAACGCTACGACATTAACTCACACTCGCGCACACTGCATGCAGCACGCCTCTTCCGTCAAGCGTGAAGAAGGGTGCAGGATGTCTGCGATATGGCAGCTTTTCAAAGCTTCTGAAACGGACAGCAGGTTGCTATTTTCAATGGTTGCTCGGCATCGCTCATGCGAGGAGGGGCCAAATCTCATCATCCAAGCGTGTCTAAGTTGTACGAATATTACAGTTTTATTTGAAAGAAAATGTTACATACTAATAAATATGGCTACAAAACAAACGTTTAAGTAGTTTTCTTATCTTGCCAATGAATGTGTACATTTTGAAAAGCACTGTATTATGTTATTTCTTTCTATCTGCCAGTGGGCCACTACAATAAGAGCAGTCATGATATCAATCCTGCTACAGTGGAGACTTGATGTTCTCTGCAATTAGGTGGGAAAAAAACATGCCTAATAAATTGGCAAAATGGATTGGAAAATATCGGATATCGGCAAATTCAATATAGTGCATCCCTAGTAAGTATATTTAGTATGTAGCCTAAGTGTAAGTACGGCACTAACATGAGGGACTTTACTTGAGTTTAGAGATTTTCTGTGTAATACTTTGACAACGTTTCAGAGAGAAATATTCCACCTTTACAGCCCTTCATTTATGTAATAGCTATATTTATTTTTCAGATAACATTTTGCTTGTTCCGACTAAGTGATCTGATTGGACAAGAGGCATTCCATGAGTGGCGATATAGAGAACAACATCACTGGGACTTTTCACTCTGTGTATCACTCCGCCTCAGTCAGCTGTTCTGAATACTGTTAATTAACATCACAGCAGGCTGTCAAGCTGGTACACATCACACGGCAGACTCTTATTTCACTGGTTGATGATAAATTAAAACCTACAGATAAATGTACAAAACAGCTGATCTGTGGTAACCTGTAGAGCAGGAGAATGTTTGGGTTGCTTGGCAACAACAGTCCAGTTTCAGTTAAGTTGTGGAACTAGTTGAGTTGGTGGAGCAGAAAGTAATTTGGTGTTGATTGTTACTCTTTACTACTATTTGCTGCTTGTATAACTGTTGTATAAAAGCAATATCACACTTGAGGTCTGAATATCATCACAGCCTCGTGCCTACGACCGAATCACAGCCGTGATGAGAATCGGTACATCACTCCCTCTCATGTGACATTGCTTAATTAAATCGAGATCTAACCAGTGGTCCCCAACCTGTAATGTGGATTAACTTGAATAAGAATCCCATTCACCGAGAGTGATTCCCTCTCTAAACTTTTCATTTGGTTTCAGCCCAAAGAAGATCAGAAACTCAACTTCAAGTTGTGAAGGGAGCTTCTTTGTTCTTCTATTTACATCCCAACAGCAATCAAATCAAATGCTCTGGGAAATAAAAGAAAAACAGATCTGTGGCTGCCACGGGCCTGCAATAACAAAATCCCACCATTTCATTCTAAATTAAAAGTAGTATGGCTTACCTGCCTGTCTACCTGCCAACCCTCGTGCGCACAAAGGTGCTTCAATCATGCGTTCCATTCACCCTGCGCATGCACATGTGTTTATCATGTATCCGTGCGTTGTTTTATGATGTCACGTCTCTGTTTTTCAAATGGGCTCAAAAGCTGCAGATTGCATTGAACAGTCAGTCTACATTTCTCTCGTTACATTAAGCCGTGAATTTTAAAGAAGCCATTGAGTTTGAGTGATAGTCGTAATAGTTACGAGGAGCAGGGGTGGTCTAGTGCTTAGAGCCACTGTTCTGTCATCAACACTGTTTTTTCTCTTCCTCTGATGGTAAACGCATCCATCAGCTAATGTCGGGACGATACAGAACTCCTACCTGCTCTCTGTGATCAGTCGCTCCAGCTGTGAGTGGAAGCTGAAATGATCTAACATGTTAAAGCCTCTCCGAAGTTGGCTTGATAGTAAGAATGAATGAGATATCAAAGCTGAGTCTCAGGCACAGAAAACCTAGTTAATGTTATGAGCTATTTAGCCCATTGACTGTGTGGCTGTGGCCGATCACAATTTGATTGACATCTGCATGGCTCCGCCCACAATGCAACATGTGACAATGAGCGTAGGCCAGCCCTAAGCAGTATGTTTGAGTCACCTGAGACAGAATAAGTGGAGAAAGCAGAGGCCTGTCATAGTTAGCAGTTAGCGTATGCAACGTTAGCTGAGATGCAACTTTTTGCTCTCAAATTTATGAACACAAGGCTAAATGATGCCTCTGTGTCTTTAGTGAGTGCTACATTATTACAGATCAGATCATCATCGTGGAGCTGACTGCTGTGGGAGGACCGTATGGAGGACGCCCACGAAAGGAAGAGGACCAAGTACGATTAACTAGTCACTAATTGTTGCACGCAGGGCTGGAAATATAAATCTCATGGAGGTAGGCTTCAGAGGTTTTGTGGGGTACTCACTCCACAAATCCTTTAAAGGAGAAATTCTCCCCTGTAAAAAGCCGCTGTCAGTCAAAGCTGGTGTTCTCTGTAATCGATAGAAGTAATAATATTTGAAATTGGAGCCGTAGCTGTGGAGAAAGT
This sequence comes from Semicossyphus pulcher, assembly GCF_022749685.1. NCBI lineage: Eukaryota > Metazoa > Chordata > Actinopteri > Labriformes > Labridae > Semicossyphus > Semicossyphus pulcher. The sequence goes on from NW_027211700.1 coordinate 4,436,173, forward strand.
TGTACAAACAGCTCGTGGTTTCGCCCATTCTACATTCCTACACCCAGCGTGCATTGCACTCCTCTACATTTACATCTACATTTCAAACCTGGCGATTTTGAACGAGACTGCGAACTGGCCCTTTAAGCGAGCTGGGCAACAGAGGACTGGCAAGGAGCAGGGCCACGAAGAACATCACAGAAGCAGCTGAAAAAGCCTCAAGATGACTCTGGATCCGGAGAGAAGGCCTGTGGGGATGAGTGAGCGCTGCATGAACACAAGCTGTGGCCGGATCAACCACGGCTGGGTCGCCTGGGAGAGGACGTCTGAACACCCTATGAGCCCCAGGATACATGACTGAAGATGTGTTCATGTGCATCGGAAGATGTATTCTAAGAATCAGAGCTAAGTTTTCCCCAGTGACGCTCGACACCTGCGGTCAACACTCAGGATCCACGGCCATCAGTAATAACCACAACTGTCACTGTTTTGACTGCAGACGATGCTAACACAGGGTGTAAACAGCCGATTAGCTGCCGTGTGGCTTGTCCTATGTTTGGATTGCATAGTTAATTATGTAATAAATATCAGAGAACAACCTGACTTAATTCAAACCTACTCAGAAACTTAAATGACAAAATTTCAAACTTGGATCGAAGCTAATTTAAAATACTATTTAGATGCTTAATATTATGTACACAAGACCCTTTATTACACAGCTACAAAGTTATAGTGGATTTCTGGTTTCCAGTTGCTTTGATGAAATGAAAGGAAGTGTGAAACTACTGGAAGGTTTCTGTACCTGTGCAAAAGCAATGAAGAGCAGCTGTTCATGTGTGTATCTGAGGCCGGGCAGGGGCCTCTCCGGACCGTGTTCCCGCACCCACTTCTGATACGCCTGGACGGGGAGGGAGAGAGGTGTGCGGAGGCAGTGAATAATGAAACACAGGGGATACAAACAAACTTATGAACCCTCACCTCGCGTCAAAAGCGTCGCGTTAAATTAAAATCTGAAACCAAGCGGCACATTTACTGTCTCCCCTTTCAGAAATTCCTGAAATGTGTTGAATTACTTGTAATTTTCATTCTTTCAGTGTGACTGATTGACATGCCCTGCAGGCATGGTGACACTAGTGCTGCATTTTGATATCATCATTTATTTAAAGGCATTCACTCATTCCCTTTGTACTTTTGTTTCTGCATGCACAAAACACTCCTTCCTTCAATATAGACCACTGACACGCTCAGTATGGAATTGAATTATGCAGCATAGAAGATACTCTGCTGTCCATACACACGCACACTGTTACAAGTAGAGAAAGGGAATAGAAGTAAAGCAGTTTATCTTTTATCTTGATTCTGCTGCACGTCTGCTCTTTACTTACATGCAAATAGAGCTGAGTGGTTTATGAAGAATAAAGAGAGAATAAAGAGAAAGACCAGGAAATGGACAGAGGCACTTTACACTCACTTAAGATTTGTGGAGCCACAGTATTTGAACGATGATGGTATCGAAGAACACTTACATAGTACGACAGCTTGAGCCCTCCCATGTCTGCTATGTTCTCCCCCAACGTAAGACGACCATTCACCTGGACACACACAGAGGAAAGGACTCAGAGGACAGATGTTGGCTAATTTCAATGTTTTTACCACACGAGTGAGAGTGCATTGTTCTTGTTATTCGGTGTAAGATAGAGGAAGACTTAATTTAATTAATGCATCATCTAACTTCACAAAAACTACCTTTAATGGTGCCACATACTCTGTGCTTATATGTACGTACATAAATAATCAATCTAGGATTTATACAACACCAATCAGTTTGAAGTTGCTTCCAGCTAACTTGTCTTATGAATTAATAATAAAAAATGAATCATGAGATTCACCTGACCACAAACTCTCCAAGAAATCCATTAAAATTGTATGAGAGACATTTAGTAATGCACTTCTTTAAACCGAGGGCATGTTGGGGAGAAACAGATAAACAATAAATGTAAGCCTTTTAGTTCCTACAAGTGGTCAAGAATGGTCCAAACACATTGGAACCTACATTTCCCATAATACATCTCAAAACATTGCTTGACATTGAAACATTGAAACATTGAAGTTTGTGCCCCGCAGGACTTAAAGCAAATGGGGTATTTCTATTGGATTTTGGATGACTGCAGAAAATAAGAAAAAATCTGATACTTGCACATTATTTAAAGCAAAATTATCTTTACAAATGAACACAGCTTGTATGGTTTTTGTAGCGTAAATGCAAATGCAAGAAGTAAAAAGCTAACGCTAGGCTGAACCTACAACAGGTCGGTAACTTTAATATTGACTTAGCGTTCAACTTGTCCCTGCTCTCATGATGAGGTTATAATGACCTCTGCAGTCTGATTCAGGTACTTTTTAGCAACAGCTATTTTATAGTCAATAACGCTAGAAAGGACACAAGTTTGGTATTTGCTGATGTATTAAATGTTATGGAAAATACTTTAAAGTCGAGCTGAAACGAAAAATGTCATTTTAATCCTTTTAGATCACATCCCCGGTAATATTGTGCATCTATTTGACAATATAGGCCAAAAAAAATACAGAAAATCCATTTCTTCGTATTCTTATATCAAAATCCGATCATTTTTTCTTCCTGTTAAACTAAATTTCACGCGTGCTTACGTAAGTTAGCACCAAAAAATTTCAGCCAATCAATCTGCAACATTTAGCCGCAGAGCACCAAGAACGCTCGGTCAGTTAGCTAGCTACTGCGCTGTGGAGAACATCTGGCTATGCCCACTTCTCAACGATCAAATCAAATCCCTCTAATGATATGTCCCGCCTGCACGTCCTGTTTCACTCGGAAAGACGTCACGATACGGAAGCTAGATACTCTCGAAATGCTGTTTCAGCTTGACCTTAAAAATCCCTTCAGCTTGTGTTAACCACAGACCTTATTTCTGGTATGTTCCACACACAAAAAACGGCTTCGAAACTTTCTTTTTCTGGAAACATTAAAATGTTGAGAGCTTATCCTGTGCTCACAGGCGTACACTTAAAGTAATTTTGTCTTAAGTGAAACACATTGTTGAATTTTTAAGTCACTCCAACATGACTATTCATTCAACTATTTACTGTCCAGTTTGCAGGCTCAACAAGCTAGGAAGTGAGTTAGCATTGTTTTGGTAACACACCTCAGTGCAATTAGCTGCTGTAAACACCAGTCAGTTACCACAACAAGCCTTCCATAGAGTTCTGTTAAAGGAAATACTTCAATGTGTGGAATTTTCATGAGAACTTTTACATGTAATCACACATATTTGTTTGTTAGCTTAGGTCCAGAATGGCACAAAGCCATTGAACTAAATGATTTATATTTATCATGTAGATTTATGTTCAAGTCAGGACTTGTGCAGTGTGTGTGTGCGTGTTTCCACCCACCCTCTGGTTATAAACAGTGAAGTTATCGTAGAGCTTGACGATACATTCAGCCTTCGTCTGGAACTTTCTGTAGGACTCTTCTGTCCACCACTGTTTGAGATTGCCATGGCGGTCGTACTGGCCCCCTAGGGACATGAACCATTGCATCACTAAGATGAAGGGCAAAAGGGCAGGGGGGATGGCAGTGTTAGCATGGAGACAACACAATCTGCAACTTTCCTTTATAGTCCAAAGAGCTGCCCAACCAGTCACCCTCTACGTTTTGTAGCTTCAGTGGTCAAACCATTGACCATTGATATTCACACGGTGGCCAATTTACTCTGAGATAGAGAAAAAATGGAGGAAAAATGGACGATATTTCAAGTTAAAACAACATATTTGATGATCCATTACCTACCATCAGACATAGGCTAATGTTTAGCAGCTTCACAGCTAGCTAGGATGTGGTTGAATGCAAACATTACAATTTGATAGTGTTATACTACACAATAAGAAAGACATAACATTAAATTCCTAGCTTACATGAATGTTAGCTAGGAAGTCGTTGAATGCTAAAATTACAGTTTGATAGTGTTATAAATTATTAGCTTACAGTAATGTTAGCTAGGAAATTGTTGAATGCTAACATTACCTTTTGATAGTGTTATAAAGTGCTAGCTTACACGAATGTTAGCTAGGAAGTGGTTGAATGCTAAAATTACTGTTCGATAGTGTTATATATTATTAGCTTACAGTAATGTTAGCTAGGAATTTGTTGAATGCTAACATTACCTTTTGATAGTGTTATAAAGTCCTAGCTTACACGAATGTTAGCTAGGAAGTTTTTGAATGCTAGCATCACTGTTCGATAGTGTTATACATTCCTAGCTTACAGTAATGTTGGCTAAGAAATGGTTGAACGCTAACATTACCTTTTGATAGTATTATAAAGTCCTATGCTACACTAATGTTAGCCAGGAATTTGTTGAATGCTAGCATTGCCATGGGATAGTGTTATACATTCCTAGCTTACAGTAATTTTGGCTAGGAAATGGTTAAATGCTAAAATTACCTTTTGATAGTGTTATAAATTATTAGCTTACAGTAATGTTAGCTAGGAATTTGTTGAATGCTAGCATTACCATATGAAAGTGTTATACATTCCAAGCTTACAGTAATGTTAGCTAGGATGTGGTTGAATGATAACATTACCGTTCAATAGTGTTGTAAATTCCTAGCTTACACGAATGTTAGCTAGGAAGTCGTTGAATGCTAAAATTACAGTTTGATAGTGTTATAAATTATTAGCTTACAGTAATGTTAGCAAGGAATTTGTTGAATGCTAGCATTACCATGTCATAGTGTTATTGTTCCTAGCTTACAGTAATGTTAGCTAGGAAATGGTTGAATGCCAACATTACCTTTTGATAGTATTATAAAATCCTAGGCTACACGAATGTTAGCTAGGAAGTCGTTGAATGCTAAAATTACTGTTCGATAGTGTTATAAATTATTAGCTTATAGTAATGTTAGCTAGGATGTGGTTGAATGCTAACATTACCAGTTGATAGTGTTATACTACACAATAAAAAGGGGTAAGATAACATTTTTATTGTCAGATATTAGGTGGTTAAACTCTTAAACATACGTTGTTGTCTCATGGTAGCTAATAGGTTATCAAATATGTTGTTTTACTTTTAAATATGTACCTCTGGATTTTTCCAAACTTTTCAAACACTAATAAGCAGTGAAAGGATAGAAATTGTCAGATTCCAAGCGTTAATACAACTTACACAGTTGAACACTGCAGTATGAAATTGAGCCTCCCACCCTGACGTCAGAGGAAGTGCACAAACCGCACAGTTCTTCCAGCAGTGGGTAGATTGCGGGCAGAAATTTTGAACACTCATTATATTACTTTGATGTATCATAAAGGGCAACACTTTAGACTGGAAATGAAAGTTGGAGATTGTGGCTCAAAATAGTCTTTTCTGCACAGTTGCAGCATTATACAAGTGTCATAAATTAGAAAAAATATTAGATTAGAAAACCTTTCGCTCTTTCTGGGAAATTGAATAGTCAGTGGTATTGCAGGAGTAAATGCAAGCGGTGAAAATGTGTGAGTGTGTGAACATTGTCTCCCTGGATTATGGGTTTTCATTCTTACCCCAGTCGTCATATCCATGTGTTAGCTCATGGCCAATGATGGCTCCTATTCCTCCATAGTTCAGAGACCTGGCAGAAGTACGGACAGAAATTGGAACATTACACAAAACTAATACTTTCGTGTTAGCTACAGGTGCTTGAAAAGTCGTACTTGAAGCAAGACTATGAATATTTGAAAAAAAAGACATACAGAGTGACATGAAAGGTTGAATTCATAAGCAATAAGCACAGTAAGAGGCTATATGCCCATGAGTCTGTTATCTGCAGAATGTCTTCAGGGACTCATGTTACATGGATGATAAAGGAAATCTGCTTGGAAGTTTATCTGTAGAAGACACCATCTGGCTACATATTGTGGTTATTTATTGCATGTTTGAAGAGTTGTTCCTACTTTGTCAAATGTGCGCACAGGATTTACATAATGGTGATGGCATAGGTTGTTTTTAAATATGTAGGCTTAACACGAATGTAAAAAAGACATATTGAGGTTTGGCTTTTTGTTTGTTTTTATAATGGCTTTGTTTCCAGGTAATATGTGTTGGCCTATTCCCTCTTTTTACACCATTTCCAGCTCTAATGAACTCACACGATACCTTGGTGTGGTGTCATATAACCAAAGGATAACAACGTTAGCTAATGTGAGCTAATGTTAGCTTTAGATTTTGCTGTATACTCTACCTTTGCATCTGTTTCAACTTGGATACTGGTGATTAAAAGTCATATTCAGACTATTGCTTTCTTGCCAAAATAGAGATGAGAAGTTAGATGCCACTCTTGCATCTGATCAATAAATAAGATGGCGAAAAAAGCTAATTATGTTAGCTTTGGACATAGCCTGGCTAGCTGTTTACCTCCACTTCCAATCCATCCATCCATTATCTATACCGCTTATCCTGTTCAGGGTCGTGGGGGGCTGGAGCCTATCTCTGCTGTTATTGGGCGAAAGGCGGGGTTACACCCTGGACTGGTCGCCAGTCAAACACAGGCAACCTTTCGCACTATGGGCAATTTAGAGTCACCAATTAACCTTACAAGCATATCTTTGGACTGTGGGAGGAATCCAGAGACACTGGAGGGAACCCTAGCATGCATGAGGAGAACATGCAAACTCCGCACAGTGAGGCCAACTTTGCCCAAACCGGGGTTTGAACCAGTGACCAAGCTGTGAGGCAACAGCGCTAACCACTGCACCACCGTGCAGCCCCCACTTCCAATCATTAAGCTAAACTAAGCATGTTGTTCACAGCTTCATAATTGTGTGGCTCCACTTATCATGAAATTACAGGTATTGAAAGTTTTTAATGGAATATCTAATTAAAAATGCTACCTTGTGTTGCATTACTTGCTCCCCCATATACCCAAAGCAAAGTCTGTATGCATATCCACTCCCTGCAGAACAAAGCAGTATGCCTGTAGATTGATTTTAAGTTTCTTAGAGTCATTAAAGTCCGCTCTGTGGCTTTCTTTTCTCTTGTTTCGTCCCATTTTCCTCATTGCTAATTCAGCTCAGCAAAACTAGATGAAACACAAGTTGCACTTGGGATCTAATTTTGGAGCCTTGTGGTTCGAATTGTTATTGAGCGAAAAGAAGCTCAATGGCACTCCTCTCTGAGCGGAGGAAAAACTAGTACGGTGATCATAAATGACAATTTCCAAAGTTTTTATTATAAAATACAGCAACATGAAAACATCCCAGCCCTTTCTATGCACCCACTGGCCGACAACCCTCATGTGCCCCCTCCTCCATAAAAGCAGCATGTCGTTCCACCTCTCCTTGACCCTGGTCGAGCTGGAGCGCTGTCTTTGCGACACATGCAGATATGGAGAGCGATGAGAGGGCAGACTCGGGGCTATTCACATGGCTACGTCTGAAAATGACTTTCTGACAGCTAGTCGATGCGCTGCCTCACACAGGGCACCGACTCCCCCGCTAAACTAACAGGCTGATTGAAGCTTCATTATACTCAACGTGATAGTGGAGGTGTGTATGTGTGTGTAAGTGTGTGTGTGGAAATGAGAGCGCTAGAGTTTATGGGAGGTTAGGGCTACTGCAGTAATAACTTTAAGGGGACAGGTGTACACACACACACGCACGGACACACACAGCCTTAACTACATCATTAATTAGTATTGATTAGCATGCATGGAAGCAGGTAGTGGAAATAGTAGAGATCACGTCTAATGAAGACGTAGCAGTGTGAGCTAATGTTGGGTACACAAACTGCTAATAGAGGTGTGTGTGTGTGTGTGTGTGTGTTTTTGTGTGTGTTTCTCAGAGGAGTCGCTCTAAACGCAGGAGGTGCAGCTATTTGGACTCTGCTGTGTGTATTGGCTTAGAATCATACTTAATACTGGCAGCAGTAGGTCTGCTCCTCAGTGAATAGCTTTGATTATTAAAGAGCATTTCTGGCGGAAAAATAGTTGTTTACATGCACATTACTCGGAGCAGCATGGCATCGGTTTCCTACTGACCACTATTCAAACAACACTGAAACTTTTTTGGTTTATTTTCTACCCTCCAGACAGCAATTATGTTTCTGAATTCATGCTGTTCAGTTCTGTTGACGCATGGATGCAACATGTAATTCATCCCAATTATTTTCTTACATTCACACATTTGAGTGTATCCAAGATAGTAATGTACTGCTAATGTCCCTATATTTTATTGTTATATATATTTTGGGGAATAAATAAACCTTGCCTTTTTAGCTACCAATGTTTTCTTTAAGGATGGTGTTATTTGCACAATCAAATTAAATCAAAAGTGCACAATGAACAGCTTTCTCATTCAGTTGCATTAACCCACATTTAAAAGTTATAAAGTTGTAATCTCGAAGATCTCAGTTTCGTTCTCTTTGGCGCCACCTGTGGCGATTAACGGTAATTGCAGGAGCACACTTCCCAGATATCCAGACAGTGCTGCATGTGTGACGTCCACGGTCGGCTCCGGTTGTAACTCTTGATTTTCCTGGCTGACAGTCGCTTTCCTTTTCAGACTGTTTGCTTCATCTGAGCGTCGAGTTTGTTTCTTTTTCTTTGGATTTTCACTTCTTGTTGAAGTTGTATCTGTAGTCATCCATCTTTTCTTTGTTTGTTCAGCCATAGTAGATTACTGTTTACTCACAACACTTGCAGAGAGCGGAAAAGCAGCCGCTTAGCTCCGCCTACCCTCTCTGGCAGACCAACCACTGCTGGCTGATGGAAAACACGTCACTAACTGGGCGCTGCTTGTGACACCCAGTCTGTAATACTGCAAATGCAAAGGCTTTCATCAGTGGGCCATAGGCTCAATCACCATTGTGTTACCTCTTTCCTCATAGATAACAGACATTTATTTAAATTAAAATCTTCAAGATTAGACCTCATCTGACTGTTTTCCTTCATCTGAACCTCATATTTGTTTCTATTTCTTTGGACTTCTGAAGCGTTGACACAGCACATACAAAGCACTGAAAGCTGTCCAGGATTTAAGGCTTGCCTTGAATGTCTAATTCAATGCAAATGTGTAATCTTCATGACCACATTTAACACTTGAAAAGTTTGGCTTCTTTGTTACATTTTTTTTTTTTTTTAAACTCATTTATATTCTCAAAGTAATGAAAAGAAGCAAATAATTGCCATGGTGATTTAAATCTCAGCAGCAACTGAATACCTAATTTAGAAATGTAACCACTCTTGAATACCTAATGATGAGATTTGAATATTGCCTAATTTATAGCACTGAAATATTTCACTTTGAAAACCATCTATCAGAATATACATGGTGTGAATTCCCCTCAGTGAAATCTCCAGTGCTCAGTTTCAGGTTGTGCAATTTCAAAAAGTATTATTATATATTATATATTATATATATATTAGGGCTGCACGATATTGGAAAAAATGGACATTCGATCTTAAAAAGTAGATTAAATAATACCAGATAAACGCAGTGTTTTCATGTCCATATAAAAAACTAACAATATTTGTTCTTATTTGGGACTTTTGGATTCTATTTTCTACTAACAAAACAAACCCCTCCTACTTTTACCACAGTTGGTTCAGCGACTCTGACACCCGCATGAAAAAGTAGAGCAAGTTCAGGAGGAGCGACACGTTTCTTTATAAAAGTAAACTAAGATGGCGCCGCGGATGGCTGCCTCGGTGTGTTGGTGCGCGTTGTTTTCTCTCCCACACAGGAACAGTTTCTTCCCTTCTGCTGCCAGCCTCATCAACAAGATGCTTTTTATATTTTTATTCTTATTGCTTATTTTCTTTATCTTATTCTATTTTCTTATTTTTATTCTAGTTCTGTGTTAATAGTTGTGCACCAAAATCACCAAAACAAATTCCTTGTATGTGCAAACCTACTTGGCAATAAACCCTGATTCTGATTCTGATAAAGAACAAAGACAAACAGACTTGTGGGCTGCAGTTGCTTAGGATGGGCTATACAGTATGTCATCAACCATTTCTAACAGTGTTCCAATGTATGTTTAACTTTTTGAAACAAGAACTCGGGTCTCCTGCTTCCTGTCAGCACACACAACCTCACCTAAACAACCAACCTAAAAGTAAACACCTGAACTCCGTGAACAGTCTGTTTATGTAGCCACAGCGTTAACCAGCACCGGGATAAGGTGCTGCTGATTACCGAAATACACTCACTCAGCCAGCTCGCGTGACATCATGTCTGCCTCGATCAACCCGCAGACATGATCTGTGACTGCAGCAGTGTCACATGTTTACAGGCTTCACTCTGTGCTCTGGTGCAGAGCTGCACTAATGTGATATCAAATTAACTTTGTCTGTAAGTTTTCATTTTGCAGCGAGCAACAATAAAGTAGCAGCTTGACGTGTTTCACTTATGTGCTATGAGCGCATCATGATTGCGATTGTTAAACGACATATCATGCAGCCCGAACATATACATATTTTTTTATGTTAACAAATTCAAATTCCACCTGCTCAAATCAGCCCGGGAAAATTGAGACACAAAAATTCAGATCTGACCATTCAGCATACCGAGGATAAGTGGATATAATATTTAATATGTATAAGCCAACGTAAATTATGCAGTATGGATTATGCAAAAACTCCTGTACTTACGCCATCTTTCTTTTTTAAAGTAGGTGTTGTTTCTGCATCAGCATCCCCGCTCAGTGTGTTTTTAAAGATACTAGATATTATCACAAGAGGATGTTTTGCTTATCAGCAGCGTACAAAGTGCCTGTCAGAGCCGAGATAAAAACACAAAGAACTTCTATCTAAAAAACAACTGAAGGAGGAATAATTTGTATTCTGATTTAAATGTATGACTAATTTAAAGTTATGAATGGTTTTGTGTCTCTTAAGCACGGATTCATCAACTCGAAGGGCTTATTTGAGAGGCAGAAATGAGAAACAGACAGGGAGGCTCTCTGCTTTCATGCACCATCAAATTACTCGACGGGCTCAAATTTAGGGAGGCAACCTCTGAATGACACCTGTTCCATTAGCGGGACCTTGTTCAGTAATTGAGCTCTTGGTGGGTAGTTAAATTGGTTTAATCAGGCGTGCTGGGACTTGAGGGAAGCACAAGCTTGCCAGTCTAACGTAGCCTTTAATGACCTTTGTTGTGGTGGCGGTGGGGATGTTGTTGCCTCCCTACGGGCAGCAGCAGGGAGAGGCAGGAGGTGGGCTACTTACTGAGGGAACTCAGGGTTGTAGAGAGTGGGCTGGAGGATGCCGGCGGGAAACACTGGAAGAGGGATAAAGAAACAACATGAGGGAAGTGGAAATACAACATCTATGAACATTACACACTCTGGTTTGAATATGAGGGGGGGAAAGGGTCAGCTTAACATCCTATATCAGCCAACACGAGTCTTCTGATTTACCTGTAAGACATGTTTACCAGAACTTTCTTTAAGGGTCGACTGTTGGCCTGACATTGAACCTTTCCAGCCAACTACTTTCTAAAGTTACATCATTAGCTAAAGAGGCTAAAGAGCTGTAGTTAGTGGCAGCTCGGCTCACAGCCACTGAAGCCCTGCCAAAGGTCATTATAAAAACAATGATTTTTAACGTTAAACAGCTTTCTGTAGTGTTTTAATAGATTTAATAACCAGGTCAGTTTGTTTTGGGGAGGGGGAGACCTCTGTGGGTAATTCGGCTGCAGTAAAAACAATGAACACTGAAAGTCCAAACAGAAAAACAAGCGGAGAACCTTCAAACAAGCTTGCGGCAGCTCAGCTCACGGACTCCCCCCCCCGATGTGCTTTGACCACCGAAGAAGAGCACGAGAGAAACACTGGTTTTCAACATGAAACTGCTATATTGAGTGTTTTTAATGACTAAGCCTGTTTCTTTGTGGAGAGAAGACGTTGGTATTTTGGTATTTTGAAGGACTGAAGGCCTCTCACTTTGCTCTGTGTACAATGACGCAGCTGAAAAACAAAAGTGCAGGTCTGATGACTTCAACTGTTGACTTTTTGGGAGGCAACCCTACTGGATTTATATGTTAATGGTATTTCACGATACTCAGCAACATCTTAATAAGTCTGGGAAGGCTCTCAGATATCCACGTCATGGTTATTCAGAGCAAAAATATGTCTTTTAATAAACTTTACGGAATTGTTTCTGTGATAAACAAGGTCGGCTTTACCGATCTCACAGGCGATCCTTTTCTTTGCAGCGTTGAGGGTGAAATGCTCCCAAGCTTTAGGACGCAATGGTGTTGCACCGGTTTTGTTTACCTGACGCTTCCTGGTCGCTGTTTTGCATGAGCAAGGATGTGAGATGTCTCACCCTTGAACAAACTCAGCTCCGGACAACAGCATGAAAGACGCTCTTGATGACGTAACCGCCTCATTATCGACATTAAATTAGTTGGCAGCTACTTCTGTCATCGATTTTTGCCTACAATAACAATCGACTAAACGTTGCACCCCTTTTCAAAAGTAACATGAATCAAGACATGAAATAAAAGAAGCCAAGAAGATGGAAACACAACTAAAGGTGGCATTATTCATTAGATTTTTTAAAAAGAGAAAGTATGAAAATGATTACGGAGCAGAGGAGTGAGGACTTAGTGAGACACATAATGTGTGCGGGTTAAAGCACATGACCCATGGGGCTCCACTGACTGTGTTTGCCTGACTCCTACTGTCCTCTAGCATCCGCTCGAGAGCACACCATCGATTTTTCCGTGAGAGATTTAATCCAGCAGGCGGGCTGACACAGACAGCCGGCCGATCCTGGGAGCAGACGAGGAGGCGAGGGAGGGAGGGAGGGAGGCCAGATTTGTTAAAACTCGAGAAGGTGTTCCTGCTTGTTTTTCCTCCAGGGCGGTATTAAGTATGTGAGGAGGAGATGGAAGGAGAAAGTGAGTGATGAGAGGGAATATGATATGAGGATGTTTGGACGCTCTTTTCCTAAGCGTCCGCCGTGTTTGACTTGTTGTAAACAGGCGGCAACACGGTGTAATTGTGTGTAACTAATGCACAGTCCAGGTCGTAGCGCAGAATGAAAATGGGGGGAAGATTAAGTGTGTGTGTGGAGATGACAGACAAATATCAGTATGTGCAGGGACGAGTCACGCACTCACCCATTTGGTTCTTGTTAGGGAGGTAGTAGGCATTAAGGGCCTGCGGGGGGAGCAGCCACCTGAGGAGAAAAACAGTGTCAAACAAACAGCGTTTTGAAGCTGGGATCCTCACACATGCACACACTCGAATCACCAATCTACCTACTCCAAACACTCCGATCCTGAACAGAATCCCAAACACCTCCTGCTATCTCTCCCTCTGCACCCCCGGGTGAGAAATATTCAATGTGTGTGGTCCCACGACCTAAAAAAAGTTCCCCTCTGCTTATGAAACCGCGGACAGTTCCTTTATGGTAATCCACTTAAAGCCGGACCAATCGATCGGCCCAAAATCCCCCCAAATGAGTGACTCTGAAAGTGCGAGATGCCCTTGTTGTTCTTGGAGTGAAAGACTGATGGGCTGCGGAGAGACGGAGGGAGGAGGAGGAGGGCTTCGTTCTTTTATTTCCAGGCGACAAGACGGAGTGAGTGATGAGGGGTTCACTTTTCAGTGATAAAGGAGGATTGTGGGATTTAACTCTTCGGGGCGCTGCGTGTGGGCTAATGATACAGTTGTTTTGGGCACCTTTGAATACTAATGTGACTGTAATGCGTTGTCATCGCAGAGAGGAAATCAATCCAAACACACAGGGCTGCAGCGTAGAGAAAAAGAACCACATGTCCCACAGCACTTTGCTGCTGCCTGGCTGCTACAGATAAGTAAATCAAATGGATTTTCTCAAGCTGTATGCGTCGATTTGGTATCTGTTGCTTTAATTTGGAGGCGCATCAACAAATATGTCAAACCAGAAAGCCGTTCTGGAGGACACATGTTAGGCATGTCAAACATTTTCCAGACACAAACCCTCACAGCGCAGCGTCCGGTGTGAGCCTCAGCTGCGCGAGCTCGGGCCGGATTTCACATTCATTACCCTTTCTTTAATGACTTTGCTCCGCGTGTCAGGGAGCGGAGGCGGCAGGAAACCGTCGCAGCTCGTGTGGCGCGAGGAGAGGTGACACTCACGTCGTTTTGTCCACTTCTTCGTGGATCTTCTTGACCGACAGCTTGATGTTGAACTTGATGCTGTTGAGGATGTTTTTGAAATACGTCTTCTCGTCCACGTCAAACTGAAAACACACACATGAGGAGATTGTGAGTGTGTACATGGTCAGTGTTAGCCAGGCTTGGGGAGTAAGGGAATACAAGCAACGGCGTTACGTCATCAGGACACAGAAAAAGGCAACTGTATTCTGTAACAGTTACAGTCATTAGCAGGATTAAAATTTTAAAATACATTTTTTAAAACAACCTTGTATAAGCAGCAAGTCGTTGACACCCCAGCACAATGGCAATCAGTCGGTTTTAGCTCCCCGTTACAGCGGCACCTGCCCCCCAGAGCTACCGCAGCGCAAGCAGCTAATAAACTAGCTATCATCAAGTAATAGCCTAATAGACCGCGGAAGCTCTGGCAGGTCTCGGTAGCCACCATAAGTAATAATATAACTATTACTAATGATATAACTGTATATAATTAGCGATTATTAGCTCTGGTAGCTACCAGAAGCTCCATGTAGTGAAAGAAACGATCAAAGTCACAGGTGCTGCTGATCGGCCAAAGAGGAGTGCTGTGAATCTGCACTCGATTGCTCTTCCTCATCAACCGGACGTATCTCAGCAAACTGAAATTTCATTGTGAGAACTGGATGTGGAATGTGACTTCAGTTTCGGATGATTACCTTCAGTTTCGAGTTTATTGAAATTCAGTTTCAAACTAATAAATTCAGTTTCTACTGACACATATTTCTGCCCACAGGATCGCTCCTGTTTTCTTGTTGTGTGAGGGAGGTACGTAACATCCGGTTTAAATTCTGTTGCGGAGATGGCAGTTACATTTTTTCACTTTGGCCGTTGCCGGCAATCTCTGCTGGCCTCACCGCATTTTACCGTGCTGCTCTCGTCCACTAAAATGATATCCGGTTTGCCGTCTACCGTCTACTTGAGTCCATGTGAACGCAGCATAGAAAAAAAAAGCATCTTACCTAAATAATAATACGGTATTTTTCTGTGGGGGTAATTTCTGTAATGTTGTTAGATATTTTGAATCACTATCTGAGCCTGTTAGCAACAAAAACTGGAACTTTCAGTGGATGTTCTTTGGATGATTCGGCGCATTTGCACTGAAAGATTGTTGCAGTTATATTACAGCTCATCTTGCGGCCGCCCACTGAAGTGATCTACTGGAGCACTTCCAGAACTTCTTACAGTAGTTTACTTTACACAAATTGAAAACTGGATTTGTTCATTTGCCAAAACAATTCTCGTAACTTGCTTTGGCAACATCTCCATCCTTTAAAGTGACAGGAAAGTTGCTGCTTGTTTAGTCTCACAGAGCCAGATGTGCTTCAGTTCGTCACTTTGACACTGAAATACAAATCTGTGCAGATATGCGTGAGCATTCACTCAAACTGAGGCAGGAAAATCTGCAGCTAATGCCTGGAGCATGCTGGAGGATTTGTAATTCTAAACTGACTTTAAAAAACGTTGGTGACCACTTACAAAACAAAGGATTAAAGTGGTTAATTCACCAAAGGACGGCTTCTGCAGCTGCTAATTACAGTGTTTGTTATGCAGAATAGCCACTTTGTTGTTTTATTGTTTAATCACAGGGTTATTTTTACCACTAAAATCAGTGATAGATATAAATCAAACATTTCGATGTGAAGCTGAATGACTTCAAATGAATTTTTTTGTTTCAGCTTTTTAACACTTGAACCGCCAACGGGTAAAATTTACCCACAGATGTCTTTTGATTGGATGTAACTCCAGGAAATAGTCAAGCCCCTCAGTCTTTGACTTTTCCTAAAAGTGTGTTCGCTAGCGCCCCCTATTGTTAAAAAATGTCAACATAAAGCCAGATTTTAAAAATGGCCATTTATACCATCAACTGTATGTGTGTAGACCGACATGACAGCTCCCTAAAAGTGAAGCCAAAACATTTCGGGCGCCCCCTGCTGACTGGCTGCAGTATAGCTCATAAAGCCCGCCTCTTCCATGTTAACAGATGGGACATGAGTCAAACTATAAAATCAAAATACACGCCCGATACATTTTTCTCAAACATGTTTCTGTCATTATAGTTAGTTCTTATCATGCTGATTTACGTCCAAGTGTTCATTTTTCTGACAAGTTTATTTTTAATGAGTTATTTGATGCTGTCAAAAGGATGATTGACAGCTCTGTTGACAAATTTGGCGATCAGTTCCGGGTGAGCAGAGCGGAGGCCGATCCGCGAGTGGAAACGTTACAAAAAGAATCACTACAGTCACTGAAGTTTCCATATCTGTGAACGTTAACCTCAGACCAACACAGAGAAGCTGTTCTGCTGTTAAACACGCCGGTGTGCGGGATCCTTGCTGTTTTTCGGTAAGTTAAGTGTGTGTTTGGGTTAGCGGAAGTGGCTACGGCCGCTTCACTCGCCGATCTCTACTGCGCAGACTCTGGCTCCGTATGACGTCACCATCGCAAGATGGCAGGGCCTAACGCAGGGGCTATTTTGGCATCAATTTCGTACAATGGGAGCAGATGGAGAGACGTTGTCCATCTATTTATACAGTCATTGATTTATACCTATAAATGCCAGCGGGTCAGATTTACCCATAATTAGAACGCCGTCATTTTCATGCTATTCATTCCGTGCGTCTAGATTGATACATTGTATGTTGCTATGGCAACGCCTTTTTTTCTACTACTGCGTGTCATCAAGCTGCTCATCAAGTCATACACAATAGAACATGGATAAGAGGAAGAGATGCATGGATGTAAATCAGGCATTAGGTTTACTCAGTGCCTCGAGTGAAGGTGAGTCTGATGGCGGGGACGTCTCTGGACGCTGTTCTTTGTTTGTTTTCTGTGAAGCACCTTGTTCAGAAAATGCTTTGCAAATAAAGTTTATTGTTATATGTATACTTCATTGTCATGTTGTCATTTTATAAGCTGCATAAATTAACCTTGTACCTTGAAAATTAATACAGTCTAATAGCGGGTAAATTTTACCCGTTGGCGGTTTTAGGCAGTTCTAGCGTTAGCCTAAACAACGCAGCAAATGTAATAATCTTATCACAGGTTTGATTTACAAACGGAGGCTGGGAAAGATATTTTCCTCCGACATACGAATAACAGCAGGGGTGGGGAATACTAAAAGGAAGTATGAGCACTTCAGCTCTCTATTCACTATCTCCAGTACTTCAGTGGAGCTGCTGCAGTGGAAGGTCGGGCTTGTTTTCAGAAGGACTTTGTTAAGAGCTGCAGGGTTACAGCACCCTAATTTGAACCCCACCTTCGTGAAGCACTCGAGCGGTTAATATTTTTTCCACATCTTGATTACTCTTCCATCCTTTGCACGCACTTTAAAGCAAAAACTCATCCCAGTTGTCCCCAGATGTGCAGCTTAAACATATATATATACATATATAGCATATCCAGCTGTCTGCTCTAGTTTTCCATCAACAAACTCTTGATTGCATATCTTTGACAGCTGAGCTGCCTGGTTTAACTTACACCTCCTGGTTGGAGCAACTTATTGTTTATTCAAACAGTCTCGGGTTCATTTACTCCTGCACATGATCTATTTCTTGCTTCCTCTGAATAGAATTACCCAGAATGAATGGTAATGTCAGGTGGAAAATCATCTACAGGCAGAGAGAGAGAGAAAGGGATGCTGGGAAATGGGATGCGTTTGTGTGACGAGTGGGCGCTGGTACGTGGCGAGGATGACTGGAAAGTAGGAAGCTCGTGACTCACCCCATATTCATTATCGATGAGCTCAGGTTTGAGCAGGAAGTCGGGGTACCCTGTCATCACCATCATGTGCTTGAGCTGGGAGAGGAGAAGAAGAAGAGTGATGAAGAGGAGGAGAACTGGTCAGACATCCACTCACAGAAACTAATAACCATCCATACACACTCACTTTTTTGGACGCAGGCAGCAAACACACACACACGCGCATCAACTAATCAAGCAAACCCAACCTAATAGGATTACAGGGAAGCTCTTTATATTCAGCATGGCCCTCTAAAAGGATTATAACTTCAGATTGTAAAAGTATTAGAGGGGATATCTTGCAGTGCAGACCCTAAATCAGCACCGCAGAGAGATCTGGATTAGGCAATCCGCACTTCTCAATGTCAAGCCCTTGATGTATTCTATCACACACTTCCATCTAACCAAGCAATCAATCAAACCCCCGGAAAGAAAGGAGTTTGCAAAGAAATAATTAAATCCTTTGCAAATACTAATCGGATCTGGCAGGGACTCGTGTTTGTGATGCAGGAGCGGAGCGAGGCTCTGAACCTTTGCTCTGGCAGCCTCCTTGGTGGCCTCGTCCATCCAGTCCAGCTCATGCAGCCGGAGATCCAGGGAGTGCTTTATGTCCTCTACCAGCTCCTGTACCTGCAGAGACATCAGATTACAAGACTTTTTTTAAAGCCCTTAAAATATATTCTGTCAGTCAGCTTCTTAATATCAATTATGAACATGATCTTTTAGTTCGCCAAAGAAAAAAAACACATGAAAGATTATTTTTGTTTCTTGAACAGCTCCTTAAAAGTGAAGCCAAACCCTCTCTATCGCCCCCTGCTGACTGGCTGCAGTATAGGTAATAAGCCCCGCCTCCTCCATGTTAACAGATGGGACATGAGTCAAACTATAAAATCAAAATACACGTCAAATAAATTTTTCTCAAACATGGTTTCTGTCATTATAGTTAGTTCTTATCATGCTGATTTATGTCCAAGTGTTCATTTTTCTGACAAGTTTACTTTTAATTAGTTATTTGATGCTGTAAAAAGGGGGTGTGGCCTCATGATTGACAGCTCTGTTGACAAATGGGGCTCCTGCAGCGTTCTCTTCCCGAGTAGCAGAGTAGAGGAGGAACGGCGAGAGGAGACGTAACTAACACTAACACTACAGTCATTGAACTTTCCATAAGCGTGAATATCTGCTTCAGACCGACACAAGAAGCTGTTCTGCTGCAGACTGAGCCCACCTGACGGCTCCAACACATTTTGTCAGTAAGTTAAATGTGTGTTTTGTGTAGAGGAAGGGGTGGGACGTCAATACTGCAGCTCACAAGCCGATCTCTACTGCACACACTCTGGATCTGAATGACCAAGATGGCAGCGCCTGCTCCGGGGGTATTTTTCTTTTATAAAATAAAAGGAAGAGGAGACGCGTTGTCCATCTTTATTAACAGGCATTCGTCCATGCACTATCAAGATTTATTTTTCAATGTTAAAGAGCAACTTAGCATGCTACTTTAGCTTGAATACACTCGTGCGCTAAGAAAAATATTGAAGCACTTCAGTGTTGCGGTATGTTCTGTGACACTGCATCAGTTATTGAAAACAATAGATTTTAAATAAATCATTTCTATAAACTTAATTACTTTTACTGATACAGGCACATGCTTACTACCTTGTGCAAGCTGACAGTCCTGCTATGATGTTAGATATGACAGGGACTGTGGCAAAAGCCAATGTTGTGATTTCATTACTACTTACTCAGATTTGATGTATTTGGTGGTTTGTTCTTTGTTCAGTTTTCCTTGAATTCGATTAATCAAAAATCAAACAGTTTTGTAAGATATTGAATATTCTTATATCAATATTATATAATGATGTTTATGCTTAGCGCTGTTGCCTCACAGCTAGAAGGTTCCAAGTTCGAGGCCTGCTTTGGATGAAGAGGGCCTTTGAGTCTGCATGTTGTCCTCGTGCATATGTGGGTTCCCTCCAGGTACTCTGGCTTCCTCCCACAGTCCAAAGACATGCTCGTTAGGTTCATGTGACTCTAAATTAAACTGCAACCTGCATTGTGATACTATCGAAGAGCCTGATTCTTGCCAATAAACATCAGAGATTTAGCAGGCACATTAGTCATACACACAAGCAACCCCCTCATCGTGGGGAACCCCCGGCAGCTTGTGCTCATAATAGTAACAATCTGAGACTATTATTGTTGCAGTTAAGGAGTATAAAGTCAGTAAACACACACTACAGAAGAACGTGCTTCTGATTTTCTGTGTTGCTTGTGTTATTAATATGGATTTATATAATCAGATCAGATCGCCTGTAATGGTGGTTTTTTCTTCCACCTTAGTGTCACATTTCGGACAGTTACTGACTGACGTCACTTGTACAACATGAATTCTCAATGCTCCAATGTGTAATTACCACTTGCCACGAGTCAAAGCATTCAACCGTCACTGAATTTCGATTTCATTTCAAAACCAGCACGGCACCCGGCTCTATTTTCCAGGTGCAGGTCAGAGAGACTGAGAGGGACGCTTTGACTTCAGTGGGAAAGTTTCTTCCTGTCACAATCAAACAGTTCATGCAGATTAAGGGGAAACCTCGGGGGCTGAAAAATAAAGCCTGCACTTCCTTTTTATTGGCCTAACCTGGAACGTACCGTGGTTTATTTACCATTTTCAGGATCTTTGCCTCACAATAACCATGTACCACGTACAAGGTAAACTGGACAAGCAGAATTGTTCCAAATCAAATGTTTTCCTGGTGGTAGGTAACTTTCATTGGTCTTTTGATTGGTTTAAAATGTAAGCTTCATTTACATTGGTGGTTCAGGTTAACAGAAAGCCTCGTCGTTCCCGCTCTTTCTGCTGCCTCTCAGCCTCAGCTCCTGAGACTCATTTATTCCTGCTCATGCTGAGTCAGTCAGGGCTTCACACGTCGGCCACTGGCTGCAAGTCCGGTATCTCTCGTGTTGATAATGAGGTCTCCAACCTGTGTGGACCTGCCAGCTCTGTACAGATGGATGTCTACAAGCAATGTGGGAAGAACAGTGTGAACCTAGGCCAGGTATATTTAATTACTGCGGCCAAATGGGGCTTGACATTTACATTACCTGTGTCTTGGCCTGTAAGTCTTTTTAAATGTGTAAACAAAGCACCTTTTAATCTTTAAGGAGTAGTACATTCCCGTACCAACCCTTCTGCTAGATGAGTTTGTTATAGCCTTCCAGAAAAATGATGCTCTTTTTAAAGTGAAACAGTGTAAACACCTATAAACTTAGATTGTTGTAGACTGTCCAGGGCAACACTGAGATAGTTTAAGGGCCAGATTTGGCCCACTGCTGCCAACTGAAATGGTCTGACCTTAATCTCTACCAACATAATCTAAAGATACAGCTCTTAAAAATAATAGACCACTCCAAATGTTCCTTAGATCAGCATCCCTCTCTGCGTGTCATGGTCAGCCCAGTCCAGATCTGAACCATTGGAAACCTCCTGAATGTGATCAAGAGGAAGATGGACGTCACAAGCCATCGAACAAGAGCGGCCAAACGTCGCCCAACAGCCTTGTGACGACATGAACGCTGTGATTAAAAAACAGCTTATTCCACCGTGTATTGATCTGTGAACTCTTCCTGAGTTAAAACATTATTCTGTTGTTTAAACATGAACTTGTTTTCTTTGCATTATTCAAGCTCTGAAAAACATCTTTTCTGCATCTTTTGTTTTCTTAACCAGTCAACAGTTTCTGCAAATAAAAGACCTGAAGGAGAACATTTGATTTGGACGTATTGATAAATGTTGTTTACAATATTTGACACAAACACAAACCTATAAATAGAACCAGAGAAAAATGTTCTTATTTGTTCCAGAGCTGTAAATGCAGATATCTGAAGGCATGTGACACAATGTTTGGTGTCGGAAGTGTTCTGGTTTCCATTTATAGTCCGAGTAGTTTTAAGGGGCGGGGCCAGGGGTGGCCTGGCCTATGATTGGCTAATTGCCTTGTCAGAGGCGGGACTAATGTTAAATATTTGGGCTGTGTTGCAACAAGCTGCTCTTAGCTTTCAATGTGGCACATTTCCCTTTGTTAGCACTTTAAATTGTTACTCTGGACATGCATCTCTTTCTGAGTCCTTAAAGAATCAAACTTAAGATTTACATGTTGCCGCTCTGGTGTGTTATTTTTAAAGTTAAGAAATATACGCAGGAATATAACGTCTTTTAGATTCTTTAATGTTAGAAGTCAAAGTAGATGATTTGTGGAGATAGTAAAGGTAAATAAATGCGATTCATTCGTGGATGTGTGGACACATACTTTATGCCACCCCTGTGTAAGTTAGTGCCCCAGTTGGGCCACCCCAGCCAAAAAAGTCTGGATCTGCCCCTGGTAGCATCGTACACTAGCGGGCTTTGGTTGTAAGCAGGTCCATGCACCGTCCATGTGTAGAGCAAAAGATCTACGTGATGCAATATCAGCTCCCATTGGCGCTAATCTGACAACAATTTAACTTCAGTTAATCCCTATAAACAGCCATCTACATGCAAGTGCAGCTAACAATCTGCTCTTAGACGTCGTATCTCAAATTCAACTCCATTCTCGCTTCTCAAATTACCAGTCGGACTGTAAACAATGCAGTGCACAGAAAAGAAAGTCTGCTTGCCGCTTGCTATCGAAACCAGCAGTTCCAAAAGGCTCCAATGGCTTCCAAGATTGGTCTGACCTAGACGATACCAAAAGAATTTCTACCCTGCATACATTAGACACTCTGCAGCACATACAAGCAATGCTGTTAATGGTTTGATTGACGCTAGATGGGATTAGCACCCACTGCATCTGGCAAAAACCCTCCACACTGTGGCCTTGCTGCAAAAAATCCATCTTATATTAATCAGAAAAGCTCCACCAGCTCGAAGCTTTGTTGAAATGTACTCTTAGTATCTTATCAGAGTCTTCAATGGAACATTAGGAGCTCGGGAACTTACATTTCAATTAAGGTGTACGACACAGAAAGTAATTAGCGCCCAGAACTTATCCAGTAGTGTCAAACTTGCTTTATGCTTCGTAGTGGTGAGCTTTGGCGGAGATTTAAAAGTTGCCAGAGAAGAAGAAAGGCAGCTCAGTGTAAGATAAAGCGTGTAGGGTGGACCGTGAGAGTATAAGAAGACGATGATGAAAGGGAGATGATGGAGGGCTTAGAGAAAGAGCAGAGGGTTACAGGGGTTAGAAATCTCATTGGGAACCACATCCCCATGTCCTAGACCGGACACGAGACTGAGATAACAAAACGTATGGAGGAGGATTAAGGTGAAAGAGAAGGGGACCAAAGGGCAGAGGTGGCGGATAAGAAGAGACTGACCTAGAGCTAAACAGAAACAAAGAAAGCAGCGAGTGAGAGGTCCACCCAGCAAAATCATCTACCCATGTCAGAGACACACCCGGACCCCGGTCACTGCTCCCACAGATGCAGAAAGAGGATGAGCTGGAAAAGAAAGGTAAAAATACCCCCAGAAATTTGTGGCCAAGAGAGTTGTAATTGGTAAATCTGTCATAATGAAAAATTTCAATTCAAGCACAAGGTTAGTTTTGTGGATCGTCCTCCATCTGCCTCTGAAGGTCAGGTGGTTTCACAAAGGGGGCTGTCAAACTATTCTTTGCCCTCTGGGGAAATTGCAGAACATTTCTCATTGCTGGATAAATATTACGGTGAAGAGAGAAGGAAACTCTGCATTACACACGCATGGATAAAGATAGCAGTTACTATAGCTTCACACACTGTCTCACAGCACACCTGGTCTGCTACTACCTCCGACATGCCTGGTGTGTGAGTCAGTAAGGTTCTAACACTGCACAGGTGATCTAATGGAATCACATGCAATGAAAGTACCGCTGCCAGACCTGAACTTACAAGAGCCTGACAAACTATTAGGTCAGTTTTGTTTTGTAAATTTAGGTGTTAAGTTGTTATTTATGCAAACGAAGAAGGCATCTTAACTGAACACAGTTGAAGAACATACATTTAACTTTGTTCTGATAAAGCCACTTTACTCTACCTACCTAGCACTAAACAGCAGACAAAGTTAGCAAGTTCCTGCCATCCCAAAATATTGCGCTGGTGACGTTATTTGGAGCCAGAGTCTGTGCCCCACCCCTTCCACTCACCAAAACACACTTTAACTTACTGAAAAAAACTGCATAGATCCCACATGTCAGTGTGTTTAACAGCTGAACAGCTTCTTGTGTCGGTCTGAAGCAGATATTCACGCTTATGGAAAGTTCAATGACTGTAGTGTTAGTGTTAGTTACGTCTCCTCTCGCCGTTCCTCCTCTACTCTGCTACTCGGGAACAGAACGCTGCAGGAGCCCCATTTGTCAACA
Organism: Semicossyphus pulcher; assembly: GCF_022749685.1. Lineage (NCBI taxonomy): Eukaryota > Metazoa > Chordata > Actinopteri > Labriformes > Labridae > Semicossyphus > Semicossyphus pulcher. Next base: position 4,460,453 of record NW_027211700.1, read on the forward strand.
GAGTTGTCAATCATGAGGCCACACCCCCTTTTTATAGCATCAAATAACTAATTAAAAGTAAACTTGTGAGAAAAACAAACACTTGGACATAAATCAGCATGATAAGAACTAACTATGATGACAGAACCATGTTTGAGAAAAATGTATTTGACGTGTATTTTGATTTTATAGTTTGACTCATGTCCCATCTGTTAACATGGAGGAGGCGGGCTTTATGACCTATACTGCAGCCAGTCAGCAGGGGGCGATAGAGAAGGTTTGCCTTCACTTTTAGGGAGCTGTCAAGTCGGCCATCTTTTTATAGTCTGTGGTTGGAACCAGGACACAACTTAAATGCTGCTAATGTATAGCTTTATGCTAGTTAACTATAAGTTTGCCTTCATTTCAAGGTGTACTTGGGTGAAATTTTGCTCCTGCCTCAAATTTATAAATACATCAATCATGTAACAAATCTTATATCTTCTTAACAGGACAAAATGAAGGCCATCGAAATGCATCCATCCATCCATTCATATACTTTATATCATGGTTTGGTTGGTTCCTAGATTCTGATTGGCTGCAGACTGTTAATAAATTCCAGACAATGGACAACATCGTAGTTCCAGTGAAGCAAAAGCTTGGGGTCAGACTGTTTGGGCCTCCACATGGTCCATTATTAATGAACGCCTCGTCCATTATCCCTTCTGTAAACCAGTAAACTCTCCCACCAGCCATCCGTTAGTCCCCGCCTCCATACCTTGGCCTTGCTCTGTGAGGAGAAGTGTTGCTGGACGAACAGGGCTCCCAGGGCCATGCCGAAGTGTTTGTTGGCCTGAGTGAGGCAGAGCCGGCCCAGCTCCAGCTGCTGCTCGGTGCCGTCGATCTCCCGGGAAAACTCGTGGATGGTGCTTCTGAAGGCGGTGGACAGGTGTTCACTTAGCGCTGCCACGATGCGCCACAGCATGTAGTTATGGAGAACCCTGGGACAGAGGAAAAGAGAAGACAGGTCAGGTACATTATGATAGATTTGGGACGGATGTTTTTCGATCAAAGACAGGAGGCAGTGAAAGTAGCGATAGCAAAGAGATGCATCCATCCATCCGTTTTCTTCCACTTATCCGGGGTCAGGTCGCGGTGGCAGCAGGCTAAGCATGTTAAGCCAGATGTCCAGCTCCTCCTGGGGGGGATTCTGAGGCGTTCCCAGGCTAGATGGGATATATAATCCCTCCAGTGAGCTCTGGGTCTACCCCGCGGTCTCCTCCCATTCGGACATGCTCTGGAAACCATGGATGGATGGATGGATGATTTAGCAGGTGAGTTGACTCAAAAACCACTGCTACCAATTTATAAAGAGCTACAAATGACAGAAACACTCTCTCCAATGATTGATTGAAGCAGCAGAAACGGCTTGTGCTGTAAGAAACCCAAACAACCCATTCCTGTCCAATATATAACCCGTGAAGGAAGGATATGTAAGTAAAAGAGTCATAGTGACAGAAAACTCACGAGGCAATGTGAGTTTTAAGCATGTTTTTACTGTTAGCAAACTTTATCCACCATAAGCTGCTACTGGCCATGGGACTGCCATGAGATGGCGCCTTACTGGCGAGTGTTTCGTCCCTGTTGCTCATTCTTAACGTCTCACATTGGGTCGGCTTTTTGGATAAGCTGGTAAACCTTAAAAAACATTAAAAGTTGTTATTAACCCAATCCCTGCATTGACCCCAAGAATAAACCAACAGGAGTTGATGAGAGGGTACACTTAGGGCGGGTTCACACCAGCCTTGTTTAGTCCGATTGAACCGAACCCTGCATGAGCGTTTGTCCCTTCGGTGGGGTTTGTTTAGGTGGTGTGAACGCTGGAATGAAACCCTGGTGCGGACCAAACAACCGGACCATGGTCCACTAGAAAAGAGGGCCTCGGTCCGTTTCCAAACGAACCACGGTCCGGTTTGATTCTGGTGCGAACGTAAACGGACTTAAAGCAGGACCTAATAAAGGAAGCAAACCATGAAACTGTGCATTGTAGGATGTTTACGGGTGCTGACATTTGCAGAGACATGCAGCGAGATGAGTAGAGGACAGACGTGGGGGAGCAATGACGAAATAGAAATATGGGCTGACCAAATAAATGCTTGTGGAAACGCATGAGAACAGGGAGGTGTTCAAACTGAGTGAGATGGGACCGATCGACCTGTGGAACAGTGTCGGCTAAAAGTAAAAAACTCCAACATCGACACATAAAGTCCGCGATCGTGTTGAGTGTGATTGATCAGTGTGCTCTCTTGCTTTGTTTACTTCAGGGAGTTTTACCACGCGGAAGTTCTGACCAATCAGAGAGCAGTTTCCTTGCGCATTAAAACGTTTGGTCCGCTGGTAAAAGCTGCCGTGTGAACACAAACCAAACTTGACTTTGCAACAATTTGGTGTTTGATTTGGACCAAACAAACAGACTTTAGGTGTGACTGCGCCCTAAGAGGTTTTCGTCTTGCTGGCACGGCTACAACAGCCACTCGACTTAAACCTCACTGTAGACCAGTGGTTCTGGACTGGTCTAGCCTCAGGACCACCTCCTTAATGACAAATCACGACCCAGATTTCTGACATTTTTGCAGAGTTAATGCAACTACTGCAGGGCTCAGGAATGTAAATGTAACTGTAGCTAGGATTACCCGATCAGTGGATACATGAAGTGTGAGTAAACAGCACTACTACTGCACGCACGTCATAGAAAAGCCATCTCCCTAAATTCGGTTTGCAAAATCAAGACCTTTTCGATACTTAAAGATAAGGGATTATATAAACTAAAAATGTAAAACAAATGTTAAGTGAACTAATTCAAATGTTTATTGGAGCATACAAAGATGAACCATATAGAAAGGTAATTTCCAAACTACACCTGGGCCTTCAGCAACTGAAGAGAGAAAATACACGCAAGGTTAAAGCAAGATGGGAAATGGACGTAATCTGACAATCATACAAGAGAAACGGGAGGAGATACTCAGACAACAGTGGAAACAACAAGTGCTCCATTATGGAGAGAATTTAGCTGGAAGGATATAATTTGGTATTTCAGTGCTCCTGCCCGGAGGAAATCTTATTCGGATCAGACTGTTGGAGATCCTGTGAGAACAAAGATGCAAATCATCACATATTTTGGAGTTGTCCTTCTGTGGCTCTGTTTTGGACTAAAATTAATGACTGTCTTTTTCACCAGAATTACTTTTAGTTTTGAGCTGATGCACCTGGTTAGACTGGATGAGCTTTGGAGAAAGGAAGATAAATATTCGATGAGATTACTATTGGCTGCCTGTGAGAAATCTTAAACCCAGAAATGGCTGAAAAAAGAAGCACCTGGCGTAGATGATTGGATTGTTGCTCGACATATATGTAACGGAGAGAATGACTTTTAATTCGAGGAGCCAAAGGGAAATAAAATACATCAAGAACGTTAGACCTGATTTAGTCTAAAAACAAAACAAACAAAAATAATATTACAAATAAAAACGCCACCTCCAAATTGTTGGCGTGTTTATTGTGGCATCGTAAACCGACCCAATCATTTATTTGAGTCCATCTTTTTGTGTGTATCTTTTATTTTCTCCTGTTTTCTATTAGCAGTATTATTATTATCCTTTAATATCTGAAAGGTCTTCTTGTTCATGTGGTGTCAACGTGTTATATGCATGTTTGTCAGTTGTCTTTAAAAGCCAAGAAAAAAGAGAATTACAAAAAAAAGGAAACCCATCTCCTTCAAAATAAAAGCGCAGAAAATAGATTTTTCAAGTACACATCCACGACCAGCTGAAAACAGCTCCACGACTCACTTTTGGGTCGTCAAGTCATCAAAACATTACACTGGAAAATACGGCAAACAACATAAATCTACCCAGATGGGGGGTCTGTGTTCTGACATTACTATAGAAAGCCTACAGATCATCACTTAAGCCCAAAACATGTTTGACCAAGTCGTAAGGGCGCATAGACCTACAGCCGACCTGGTCTGGTATCTTTAAACGCTCACATTTAAAAGTGGAATAATACACAAACATTGTTTTTTGGTTTCACAGACGACACAGAGAAAGAGCTCTGCTGAGAGCTCGCTGAAGCTTGCAATGCTACGTCCTGCAAAACCCCCTCACTTACGGGTGAAATACTGCGTTGTGAGACTTCCTGTCAGTCAGATCACATTAAGCGAGGCTGTTGGTACGAAGCTCCTGAGTGTGTCGGATTAAAAAAAGGGGTCTGCTCTATTTCTGATGAATTCAACTTTTCAGTAATAAGACCGAGAATGTCTTTTTTTCACTTTAAAAAGTTGACTAGTCTTCAGTCTTGTGTTCCCATTGTAAAGTGACATCCACTGTGTCTAGCTGTAATCTCGTTCCATCTGGCCCAAACGTCTGCTTCTCCATCTGCCCTCTGAGCCACTTAAGAGTCAGAAAAGTTAGATAGAAAACAGGAGGGAGACAGTGATCGAGAGCGAGAGCCGCGGAGTCAAGGGGGCCCGCCAGTTAGAGAGCGGCTCCCCCCCCGATCCAGAGAGAGACACAGCAGAGGGGTGAGGACAGAAAATGGATCATTCATTTATGTATTCAAGCTGTGTCTCATCCCCCAGACGATGGAGTGCTGGTGTGTCCCCGTGCCCCCACTGGGTGCACACATCTAATCTGCCCAGCGGGGACAAGTGCCCCCCTCTCCCCTACTGCGAGGCTCCATGTGAACCTCCAGGCATGTTGTTGTTGTTTTCCCCCTCTTTTTAAAAAAAAAAATTCCCTATGCATGACAGATATTAAATCAAAAGCGCCTTGGCAACAGCACCCCGAGGTCCCGCCAACAGAGCACTTGTGAAGTGAATTTAATTGACGGGAAAAAGGAAGGAGAGGAAGGAGGCGGAGGGAGGAGCTGTAGATGAATGAAGACTCAGGTGGTGTCCTTGATCACCAGAACCATCAGAGGAATCCACATGTGCTGCAGGTGTGGCTGCTTTGTGTGTGCTATTGTGTTGACACCTGTTTGTTGCAGATTATTTGATTATATTTGGACCATTGACGGCGTATAAAGATGCACGACTCCTCTCGTTGTGAGAAAAAAGGAGCCAGAATACTCGACTGCCATCTTCTGCATCCAGAGCCATTTAAACCTGCATTCTTTCTAATGGCCAGCAGGGTGCAAATCCAATTCTATAGAAGTCTATGAGACTTTTTACATCATTTTCCTGACGGGTCTAAATCGCAAGTTTAATGTCTCTTAAATTAATTTGATGGTGGTGGTAAATGATGGTCTCATTCAGTGTAAAATAGATGATAAACAACTTTCACGTAAAAAATCACAAGCAGCGCCCAGTTAGTGACGCGTTTTCCATCAGCCAGCAGTGGTTGGTCTGCCAGAGAGGGTAGGCAGAGCTAAGCGACTGCTTTTCCGCTCTCTGCAAGTGCTGCAAGTAAACAGTAATCTGCTATGGCTCAACAAACAAAGAAAAGATGGATGACTACAGATACAACTTCAACAAGAAGTGAAAATCCAAAGAAAAAGAAACAAACTCGACGCTCAGATGAAGCAAACAGTCTGAAAAGGAAAGCGACCGTCAGCCAGGAAAATCAAGAGTTACAACCGGAGCCAACCGTGGACGTCACACATGCAGCACTGTCTGGATATCTGGGAAGTGTGCTCCTGTAATTACCGTTTAACGCCATAGGTGCCGCCAAAGAGAACGAAACTGAGATGATTACATTGATGGAGAAGTTGCTACACCGGGGACCAACCAGGAAAGAGGCGTAGCAATGCGTATCCACCTTCCCCTTTCAAGTCACTTTTGGCTCTGAAAAAACAAGATGGCAGCGACCAAACTGCCAACATTTATGCTTCAAATTGTCCACAAAGATCTCCCTTAAATTTCCATGATATGGCGTATAAAATATGACTCTTCCAAAATGTGTAACCCATGATCCATTTGTCTCCCTTAAAACATCCCTTAATGCTCCAACGCCCCCACTCTCCCCTACACGTCCACACACGGTGTACATACCTGCGTGTGCTCTGTGCAGTAATGGAGTCACAGCGGGGCTAAATGAAAGCAGAGGGCTTGACGGTGAGGCCGCTGTACAGATCAAGCATTAGGTCTTAATCACCGGAGGACTGAGTGAAGGCTCATTAGCTGAATGGATTTTAATGGGGCTAGTTAAGAAGATGGAGAGACATTGTCCCCCTTACACTGCATCAACACATTAGCACAGGTAATGACCCTGCAGGTAATGGAGGAGGGAGGAACTCCTTTATGCCGAACTTCGAATAACTTGGAAACTGGAGTTTGATCAGTTTAGTGGAATAATGAGACTCCACAAATGGATGTTTTCAAACTACAAACGTTATGTGATCAGCTTAAACTAAAAGTAATAAACCAAAAGCACATTTTAATGATATTTACAGGTTCAGGGTTGAGCTCCAAACCAGACAAGATCATTTCTCCTGAACAACAGCCTCGAGACACTCCTGTCCCAACAGCTCCACCTCAAAGAGGAAAAATAACTGTTTGAAACTTTCATCCATGCAGACAGGCTTGGCAGGCCGACCTAAAGTCAGAATCTCTGGGATGTATCATCATTGATAAGCTCTGTAACAGGTGTAATAACTCGCCTGCTTTTGGGTCAACGATAGAAGCAATAATATTTTAAATTGGCGCTATAGCTGTGGAGAAAGTTGTTCAAACAGCTCCTGGTTTCGCCCATTCTACATTCCTACAACACCCAGCGTGCATTGCGCCCCTCCCTCTGAAAGGAACGGCCCAGCGAGAGTGATGGAGTGAAATACTACCGGTTTCTCTGCAGGCAACGGCTCAGAGCGGGACAGAATCTGAAACACAACGAGAATATACCGGTGGATCGTCTAAAAAATCTTGAACAAAACATGACTCGTTATAAATGTGAAATGTCTGGGAGGGAAACGGGAGAGCAGGCAGCGTTTCAAGACCTCATGGAACTAATATTTTCATTTTACAGTATGTGTTTTTTTCAACTAAACTGCAGACATAGGCGGGCGTTCTAGATTGAGGAAGTGTAGTTAGCTCCCTGGCCTCCGCCTGATGACGCCTTTTACGTAGTCTGGTGGAGGTTTTCCAGCGCACATTGGAGAAGCAGATAGCGTCCTCCAAAGGCACAGAGCGACAATGCATTTTTTCCGACCATAATGGCATTAGCTCCCTATGATAGCTAACTAACCCTTCAACTCCCACACACACACACACACACACACCTTTTCGCCTTTCTTTTACTTCCATAATCTCTGTTTTCTTCTATTTGATGTATTTTGTTGTCTGTGTTTATTATAGGTGTACCTGTAAATTTGAATGCAACATTTTTCTTTTGAAATTGTGAAAGAAGTAGAAGAAGAAAACCCCACATTTGTTTGTCATATCGGTGGAGACCTGCATCTTAACAACATTATAGAGGCGTTTATTTTCAGCTCCGGAAGCCCTGCTGGGAATCAAACCCCCGACTGCTGAAAGCTGTAGCGCCATTTAATCCACGACTTGGTGAACAGCTTCATCTGAAAATGCTTCACAGCTACCTGCAGCGTACATCTTTAAAAGCAGTAGACTCAACAGCAAGTGAATATTGACCGCGACCGTTCCTTTACGAGGGATTACTCGTGAACGTACATCTTGTTCTCTGAAACACACCGGAATAAAACACACGTGAAATGATGGACTCTCTCGCTAGCCTTCCAATCGCCCGGCCCAAACACTCAGCGGTAATAACACACCACGGATTCCCTCACACACACACACACACATACACACACACGCCTCGAGAGTGACGGATGAATGGAGGGAGCAGACGGAGCATAGTGTGTGTGTGAGAGGGGCGCTGGTGTTGTCATTATGCTTTCCCCTTCATTGGAGGCCCGCTCATCTGGCTAATGGGATTGGCTGCAGTCATTGCAGTGTGTGGGGACTGCACATGAACACACACACTGGAGGAGGGGGGGAAGGAAAGGAGAGATGGATGGAGGATGAGGAGACGGAGGTGTGACTGCTCTTGTCGGTGGACTTGTATGATTGGAGAGCCATCAATGAGATAACATGGTGGGGAATGAAGAGAAAGACTTGGTCAATAAATGCCTTTAAAGACGGAGAGTGTTTATTGTCACGAAGGGAGGAATTGAGAAATGGATGGAGAGAAATCAATACGTGGATGTTGTCAATACGAACCTTAAAGCACTGATAATGAAAAGGAGAAAAGAAGAAGGAGAATACAAAGGAGGGATGGAGTCGCACAGGTGAAGAGAAACGCTTTGGTTTAACCAGAAAGGAAGGTAAAAAGTCGTATCTGAATAAAGGAATAAACGCCTCTACCAAGCAGTCAAGTTGCATTTGACATCCACCCATGTGTCTTCCACAGAGTGACAGAAGGCAGATATCTCAGTATGTTGAGAGCATTTCAAAGAATGCATTCGCTTTAAATATATAAACTGCAGAAGCAGGCACACATTAAACAGGACAGGTAGCACGACAATCATTTACAGAAGAGACGTAATACCCTAAAGCTTCGTACAATCAAATGCACAACAGAGAAACCAAGAGAGGGCAGACAATTCTTGTTGTTCTCTCAAATGGATTACATATTATAAAATAAACCAGATGAACGTGAACCCCGGGCGTTGCTGAGATATTGAGTATACAAGAATGGGGCGGAGAAGACATTGACCTTTGATCTTTGACCAAAACCTAATCAGTTCTTCCTCGAGTCCAAATGGATGTTTGTGCCAAATCTGAAGATATTCCCTCCAAGTGTTCCTGAGATTTTGAGAATTGTGTCATAATTAGGGTGATCATTAGATCATAGTGACCTTTACCTTTAGACGTTTACCACCAAATTCGTACCAACAAATTCTACTCAGTTTGTCCTCAAGTCAATGACTGAATTATGACTTATTTGGATGAAAAATATCATCACTTTATCATATGAGACATTTGTGTAAATTTGTGTCATAATTAGGGTATGAAATTTATGTTTTAAGAGATCATAGTGACCTTTAGCTTCAAATGTTTACCATCAAATTCTAATCAGTTCTTCCTTAAGTCCAAGTGGACGTTTTTGCCAAATCTGAAGATATTCCCTCCAGGTGTTCCTGAGATTTCATGTTTGAATTTGTGGAAGAAAAATACAGTTTAACAGCTCATAGGGACCTCAAACTTTAGACGTTAACCATCAAATTCTACTCCTTTTGTCCTCAAGTCAAGGGGGACGTTTGTGCCAAATTTGGAGATATTCCCTCCAGGATATTTGGATTAAAAATATCATCACTTTATCATATGAGACATTTGTGTAAATTTGTGTCATAATTAGGGTATGAAAAACATGTTTTAAGAGATCGTAGTGACCTTTACCTCTGAATGTTTACCTTCAAATTCTAATCAGTTCTTCCTTAAGTCCAAGTGGACGTTTCTGCCAAATTTGAAGATATTCCCTCCAGCTGTTCCTGAGATCTCATGTTCACAACAGTGGGACAAAATTAAAGAGAAAAAAGTGTTTTTCCACGACATTACCATGTCAAAGAAAAGTTTACTTATGACTTATTTGGATAAAAAATGTCATCACCTCATCACTTTGTCACATGAGAAATGTGTGTGAATTTGTGTCATAATTAGCGAATGAAAAATATGCAATAGGACGAGAATAACACTGAGGAGAGTGTTTTTCCAGCACGTCATCATGTGAAAGTGAAGTTTAAAGAGATCATAGCGCCCTTGACCTTTGAACTCTTTAACCCCAAACTTTTATCTGTTTGTCCTCGAGTCCAAATGGATGTTTTTTGCCAAATTTTAAGATATTCCCTCAATGTCTTCTTGCACTCACAAGAGAGGGAAGGACGTACATGTAGGAGGCATACAATTAAGGTCCAGCTGGAGGGAGGGAAACGGTAGAGGAAGGGAGACTCACTGTTATGCACCTGTCAAAGCGAAACACACACGTATGTCTAACAAGCCGATGAAGCACCTGTCTGTGTTCTTTTCACTTGTCTGTCACCTTTTCCCCTCGCAGAGAACAACTCCACACGACTCCACCGATTTAACAAGAATCCAAAGCTTCCCCCGGAGTTTTTTCTGTCTGCATGTCAGCCGGCATCAAACTTTACAAAGTGTACTCTTGGACAGTGTGTGTTCCTGTGGTCCATTAGCAGCCGCGAGTGGACAAAAACCTCTTCTCCATCTGCTCCACTGGACGATAATACAATGGGCCAACACCTCCGCTGCGACCCCTGACTCCCACCGCATGAACACAAACACTGCTTCTCCATGCATGTGTGTGTTTCCAGGAGGAGATTTAAACAAGCGCAGACAAATAGCTGTTATTCTTTGCTTTTTGCAGGACGACTACATGCTCTGTTCAGCTGGATTAAACTGGGCAATCAAGCGTGTGGGTTAATCACTCTTGTTTTATCAAGCTCCTGCACTGTGAGAAATAACAACCCTCCGTATCCCACATCAAGAAAAATCAAAGAAATTGGCCGGTAGTTCAAGCTGTGCTCTCAGAGCAGTCAGGGGTGGGTTTGAGGAAATGCAAATTTCCCGTGATGATTGACCTTGAACACAACTGTCAAATATGAGCACCTGCTTTGGTTGCAGTTATTTATATTTTTTAACCATCATGCCGTTCTGTTTTCAGCCTCAGTAACGTTGCTTTAGCGGTTGCAATGTTGGTGTGCCATTCGGTCAGTCTGAATCAACATCAACGACTATTAGATGGATGTCCCACAAAGTTTGCTCAGACACTGGCCCCTTTCACACATGCACTGCTTGAACTTGTACCCTCAGTACCGTGAGGAGCAGCATGCATGAACGTGATAAATGAACTACACTGCCCCTACCCTGTTACAAAGTCCCTCTCATGTCAGATTTGGCTGTTGTTTGAAGAACATGCTCTCGTGTGATCGGGACTCATCACCTGCAAGCAGCAGCAAGCATGGACTTCCCGGCTCCGCTGCGGTTTATGCAGGACACCTCATGAAAATATTCCCTTTGACAGCATGCAGCCAACGAGGTAATTGTTTTGTTTGTTTGTATTTTACCGAGATGATGTTATTCACATGCTGTGCATGTTATTTATGTTTATCTAACATCATATTATATTGTCTGTTTACTGTGTAGTTGTCACGGTGGATTTGGAGGAGAACACTTCATTAAACCTGTAAAAACAAAACCACTTGTTTTTGTGCTTGGAGGGAACTACACATGCTAATGCTTACATGTAGGTAAAAGAACCTGTAAGAGGCAAAACTGGTGAGTGGAAGTTATGTATTTGATGTTTAAAAATTGGGCTCATGTTTTAAAAATGTCAGGAATATAAAGACTTTGTTACTGCACACAGGAGTGTCAGTTAAGCACGGAACAAAGACGGCTTTTAACCTCTTATTACAGGTTGAACAGGTTGAATTTACTTCTTTATTTTACAATAAAGAGTTCATTTATTAACAAAGTTTAAGGAGGTGTTGTGTTTTTTGACAGCATCTTGCTCTGTCAGGTTCAAATGTACGGTGCTATCCCACTGTGAGTGCTAACTTCAGTTTCCTGGAGTTGCTGTTTCTTTGTGAGTTGTTGCTTACAACAAGCTGTGTGACTGGCAAACAACAGGCAGTGGTGGAGAGACCCCTTGATGTGAGAAACTGTGGTGTTTTTAACAGAATTCTCTTAAGCCAAGCTAATGAGCAACAACCCCCCCGGAGATAAAACAGCTCTATTCCTCCATTTGTAAGAGTAGGACTCTGCGTGTGAGTCGGAACAAGCAACGCCAACCTTTGTTTAAACCCAAACATTGAACTTCCTGGGAGACGGAACCTGGAGACGGTGGTGGGAGGAGGAAGAGGAATGAGAAGAGAAAAGAGACAACAAAGGAAAGAGAGAAGAGGAGGGAGACAGATACAGGACAGGAGGAGGATGACAGGAGGTAGAGAAGTGACAGAACGATGGAAGAAGTGCAGAAGGCAAGAAAGACGAGTAATGTCTGGAGGGGAAAAAGGGAAGTTAAGAGGGAGACACGTAGTAAGGGAAAAGAAGGAGAGGGAGTCACACAGAGACGAAAGAGAGGAGGGTGACACAGAGAGTTACAGAGTCAGAGAGGGCGAAGGTCAAATCATAAATTGCTTTCTCCCAAAATCAATGTACAGAAGCTCAGAATACTGATCGCTTTTTTAAGTCGAGTCAAATCTATATTTTTTAAATCAGAATAATGAGATGCAAAGATTATGATCACTTATCACAACCTTGTTTCCTCGTTTGTTCAAGCTTTTTACGATTCTTGCAAATGTGATACATCTGTTGAAAAAGACTTAAAAGACTAAAGTCGGACACCTTCTCACATAAAACAGAGCTAGGCTGATTTATGATGCCATAGTCCATCACCAATGGCTGACAGCCATCAACCACTGAGCTCTCTAACATCCGAACAACATCGTCTGTAAGAAACCAAGCTGCAATCTCTGAAAAATTACGGCAGTATGGAAGTTCCAAAAGTCTGCAGTTCCGCAAGTGGCCACTTGAGGCTGGCGCCGAAAGCGAGTCAATCCCCATTAGGCCCCATGTTAAGATGCCAAACTTTACAGAGGAATTAAACATGCGTACAGCTTGGTATAAAAATGGTTTTGGGTTAACAAAGCTCAATTCACAAGTCATGATAAATGCACAGGAGGCAAATATTATTTAACTCATCCATCCATTATCTTTAATGCTTATCCTGTTCAGGGCAATGACTGTATATATAGATGAACGACGTGTCTCCATCTGCTCCCATTGTACGAAATTGATGCCAAAATATCGCCCGTGATAGGCGCTGCCAGAGTCTCGGCTGCAGGAGCCGTATTGGTCAACAGAGCTGTCAATCATCATTTTGACAGCATCAAATAAATAATTAAAAATAAACTTGTCAGAAAAATGGACATAAATCAGCATGATAAGAACTAAGTATAATGACAGAAACCATGCTTGAGAAAAATGTATCTGCCGTCTATTTAGATTTTATAGTTTGACTCATGTCCCATCTGTTAACATGGAGGAGGCGGGCTTTATGACCTATACTGCAGCCAGTCAGCAGGGGGTGATAGAGAGGGTTTGGCTTCACTTTTAGGGAGCTGTCATGTCGTCCATCTATATATACAGTCTATGGTTCAGGGTTGTGGGGGGGCTGGAGCCTATCCCAGCTGTCATTGGGTGAGAGGCGGGGGCACACCAAGGTTCAGGACTGCTGGAGGAAACCAGTACCCGGAGGAAACCAGTACCCGGAGGGAACCCACGAATGCACGGGGAGAACATGCGTGAACTACTCCCCTACGTCTGAACTGACAGACTAACCGCTGCATCACTGTGCAGCCCTATTTAACTCATCCGTTTCAATAATATAAAGGCATAAAAAGATGCATTTAAAGGCACCTGGTCTCTTTGCCTGACAGGTTGGTGTTGCTAGCTGTCTGCCAGGTGTCACCTCAGCTAATTCAATCAATGAACCTCTTCTGTGCTGAACAGGCCTTAAACCAAACTCTAGAAAAGGCAGTAAATAAAACAATGTGTGGCGTCCTCTTGGCTGTGTCCGTTATTTTTGCCGTCTGTGAACGTAACATTATCAAAATCTGGTTCCCTGACAGTTATCACCAGAGCAGGGAGCGTCCAAGCAGCCAACAGACATCACCTTTCTCTACCTCCAACAAAGCTAGCTTTGTGGGTTGTGGTCATTTTTAGACTCTGTTTGCATCCTGTTACACTCTTGCTCCAACACTGCGCGGTGGACAACAGCGAATCGAATAAATTAGGAATAAAAAGTCTGACTTAAGACAGCTCATACTCAGTTTCATGACCACCTGAGATGACAGGAGCCCCCCACAACTCCACCAAAACTTGGAGAATTGCCCGTCTTTTGGTGTAAGACCAGCATAAGTAGCACGAAATCCATCTCAGAAATGGGAGGTCGATTTAAACTTCATCGCAGCTGCACACTGAAGCCCGTATCAGCTGAACGTTATAGCTGAGGGAGTGATAAAAGGGAGGGAGGACAGGGTGTCACAGGTGGAGGGAACAATAGACAGGGAGAGAGGATGATTGAAACTTAGGGTAGAGTCTATTACTAAAGCCATCAGGGGGGATGGATGGACAGACAACTCAAAGATTGGTAAACAACAAGAGAAAAGATGGAGCATCAACCTCGGCTTCTGCAACCTGAGGAGAAGTGAACCCGGGCTAATGGATGACAGCGGCGACACTAGCTCTAGTGTTACAAAGAGGATTATGAATCCCGTAATGATATGACCTACACTCAATGGGGAAGCATGTTGGAGTGTTGTGATTATAAATTACATCTCACAAAGAAGGCAGAGCAGCAGGAGGCCAGATAAAAGAAGCGAAGAAAACACGGCACAAAACAGATTTTGATATAAAAGATGTTTATGATGATAGGAGCCGAGCTAAATCACAGCAACAAGACAGATCCTCTCTTTTGTTGTGGCTGTAAGCGGCACAAAACACGACAGATTCTTCTGATCGGCGAATAACATTTATTTGCATCCTGTAAAAATGTGACTGCAGAAAGACGAAAGAGGCAAAATGCAGGCTGTACAGTATATTAAGTTTTTACTAGGAGTATCTGTACTTTACATTTCTGTTAACTTCCACTTTTACTCCACGACATGAATAACATGTACTTTTACTCTGATGTATTTCCCCTAAAAGTCTTAGTCAAAATTAAATGGGGAGAAATTTGGTGCTCTATTGATTTTGGATTTCTTTGACTGAAAATACGACTTTAAATTAACAGAAACTGAGAGGTTAAATACTGAGCGGGGTAGTAATGCAACATTGTGGATGCCAACAGGTGTAAAGCAGAAGATGATAAAAAAGAAGAAGCAACAGCAACAGAAGAAGAAGAACAAGCAGAAGCAGAGCAAGCAGCAGAAGATGAAGCAGAAGCACATGAAGAAGAAGAAACAGAAGACAAAGAAGAAGCACATGAAGAAGAAACAGAAGAAGAAGAAGCAGCACATGAAGAAGAAGAAACAGAAGAAGAAGCAGCACATGAAGAAGAAACAGAAGAAGAAAAAGCACATGAAGAAGAAGAAACAGAAGAAGAAGCAGCACATGAAGAAGAAGAAACAGAAGAAGAAAAAGCACATGAAAAAGAAGAAGCGGAAGACAAGAAAGAGAACATGAAGAAGAAACAGAAGATGAAGAAGCAGCACATGAAGAAGAAACAGAAGAAGAAAAAGCACATGAAGAAGAAGACAGAAGAAGAAAAAGCACATGAAGAAGAAGCAGAAGACAAAGAAAGAGAACATGAAGAAGAAGAAACAGAAGACGAAGAAGCTGCACATGAAGAAGAAGACTCAGAAGAAGAAAAAGCACATGAAGAAGAAGCAGAAGACAAAGAAAGAGAACATGAAGAAGAAACATAAGAAGAAGAAAGAGAACATGAAGAAGAAGAAGAAGAAGCACATGAAGAAAAAGCACATGAGGAAGAAGAAACAGAAGAAGAAGAAAAGTAAATCAACGTGCAAACGTGCAACAAGGTTTTCAAAGCAGCGGTTTCACTTTGAAGTAAAGTCCAGGCATCTGATGCCAGCGAGTAGCAGAATACCACTCGACTGTGATACTGGATGCATGATGGAGGCAGAGACAGCCACAGCGAGCTTCGGCACCAGCTACTCCAGTGAAAGATGACGGTGGTTACAGTGGTGCCGAAGATGGACAGGCTGACAAACACCCCTTTCAGTTGCGAAGACCTTCATAATTCTTGTCCCCTTTCTTTTTTAACATCTTTTACTTTCAATACAGAAAAATACTTTTGATACTTAAGTCCAGTAAATATCAGATACGAAGACTTTTACTGGAGTAATATTAGAGTAACTGACTTCCTCTGCAGCCCTATTGCTGTATATATAATTCATACATTTTACACTCTATTTATATTTCCTATATTTCTTTGTGCTTCTCTCTGTATCAGAGAAAAAACATCTGCAACCATCGATCGCGCCCATCAAGTTGTCTATAAATGCATTGATAGATGACTCAGTCTCGAAGTGTCCAGCTGAAAGCAGAGGCTCGTACATTCATAGAAGGTAACTGAATCCAGGGACACCGTCCTCACAAAGAAACACAAAAAAATTTAATTTGTGGGAGATTTTGCAAAGTCTTGCTCTTTGGAAAAAGTGAATATATTTCATTTTGATCGATTTGTTTATTACATATGTGGTGTGTGATTGATCACAAGACACCAGTGTGTCTCTCTGAGCTGTAAATCAATCCAAAGTTTTTTATTGGTTTTTTTTTTTCATTGGTTTGATAAGATGACAAAAAAAAAAGGTTGAAAAGAGACGATAGACAGACAAATAATAACAGCCACACTTATGTGTGGATGATGTAAGAAGCAATTCTTGCATAAAACAAGAACACAAGTGCTGCATCCCTAGCAACGGTCTGTTCCTCATAGCAACGGTCTGTTATCGAGAAGTAACAGACCTCGGAATGCCGTGATTAACAAATCAGAATCAAGTATTTAACACAGGCGTGTAACAACAGCTAATAACATACATTAAAGGCGCTGTTACGTCGTCAGTCTGGTGAGTCATGAAATTACAGCAATGCCTGAATACTTTATGCTGCTACAAACACAGACAGACAGACAGACAGGCAGACAGGCAGACAGACAGGCAGACAGGCAGACAGGCAGACAGACAGACAGACAGACAGTGTATCCAGTCTCAGACATAAATGACAAGCCAGAAATCCAGCTGCCACTCATGCAGCCAGCCAGCCGAGCACGAGGCCTGAGAGCTGTTGTGTATTTGTGTCGAGCACAGTGACTATTGGCGAGCTGTCAGTCGCTGTGACACACATCCCGACGTGCAGCAGCCCTCTAAAGCCCCCCCCCCGGAGTCTGTCGAGGGGGGGAGAAGAAGTGGAAAGAAAGTGTGTGTGTGTGTGTGTGTCCGTCCATGTGTGTCTGCAGGTGGTAGAAAGGTGTGGGTGTAGATCAATAATAATCAGCTGCAGTAGAACTGGAAGTCCACCCAACAGTGACTCTCACACACACACACGCACACACACACACATACATAAATACATGCACAGCAGCACTCAAAAAGCAATCCATACACCTCGTGACACCGCCTTGTAGTCCAAACTATAGTGACAGCCCTAAACCAAAGGCATTACACACACACACACACACACACACGCACACACACACACACACACGCACACACACACGCCAAACAATCTCAAACAAAAGCGCTTACTCACGCTCAAAAAGTACGGACTCAAAAATTCCTGCGTCTAATTTCATCGATTTTCCATACACCTCAGCGCCCTCATCCCTGCCCCCACCCGCCTACCCGCACCTGACCCCCGCTCTCTTTCTTTACCTCTTGGACGTGGCCTTGATGATGTCAGACACCTTCTGTATGTAGTCGGTGGCGAGCACCACGATCTCCTCGTCCTCTGAGAAGTTATCGTGGAAGATTCTGTCCAGCAGGCGTTTCCAGTGGAGCTACAGAGAGGAGGAAAAAGAAGCTTTCAAAATAAAATACTGCTCTGATAATAATAAAGTAATAATAAAACATGAATTACAGGTAGTCAGGTAAATAAAACAATTACAATTAGTCCCTTTGGTGCATTAAAAAGGCTGAGCTCCTAATTTTCTTACTTGTGTGATAGTTTGTATTAATTAAACCGGCTGCAGAGAATCTAAGAGGCCATGAAGGATTATAAAATGAGAAAGAATTAGTTGTGTTGGCCGGTCCCAAACCTTTAAGAGTGGTGTAAAACAGTAAATAACTTTATAATCACTCCAGGAGCTCCTCATGTACATATATTTGTGTGATAGTTTGTGTTTAAAACAGCTGTAGAGGATCTAAGAGACTGTGAATGATTATAAAACCAAGAATCAGTTGTGTTGGCCGGTCCTATACCTTTAAGAGCCTTGTTAAACAGGACAAAATCAATCCTAAAACACACTGGAGCTCCTGGTTTTGTATCTGTGTGATAGTTTGTATTTATAAAACCAGACGTAGGAGATGTAATAGGCCATGAGTGATTACAAAACGACTAAACCTAAACCTTTAACAGCTGTGTAAAACAGGTAACTTTAAAATCAATCTTTAAAGACGGGAGGAGCCAGTGCCATTAGCTAAACTGGGCTGATGTGCTTTTTATTTCTTGTTCTAGTTAAGAGCCCGGCAGCAGACTTCTCAATTAATGTAGATTATTAATGGGTTGCTTTCAAAGACCAGTTAAAAAGAGCATTCTAGTTTGGCTGACGTGTCCCCGCCTGCTCTCGTTAGACAAAAGTGAAGCTAAAATATCGTGCACATTTGTATCCAGAGTGTGTGCAGTAGAGATCGGCTGATGGTGCCGCAGTATTGAAGACCCGCCCCCTTCCTCTACCCAAAACACACATTTAACTTAAAAACGGTAAAGTTCCCTCATGTTGCCGTGTTTAACAGCAGAGCAGCTTCTTGTGTCGGTCTGAAGCAGATATTCACGCTTATGGAAAGTTCAATGACTGTAGTGTTAGTGTTAGTTACGTCTCCTCTCGCCGTTCCTCCTCTACTCTGCTACTCGGGAACAGAACGCTGCAGGAGCCCCATTTGTCAACAGAGCTGTCAATCATGAGGCCACACCCCCTTTTTATAGCATCAAATAACTAATTAAAAGTAAACTTGTCAGAAAAATGAACACTTGGACATAAATCAGCATGATAAGAACTAACTATAATGACAGAAACCATGTTTGAGAAAAATGTATTTGACGTGTATTTTGATTTTATAGTTTGACTCATGTCCCATCTGTTAACATGGAGGAGGCGGGCTTTATGAGCTATACTGCAGCCAGTCAGCAGGGGGCGATAGAGAAGTGGCTTCACTTTCAGGGAGCTGTCATGTCGTCCATCTTTATATACTTTTTATTACTTTTCTCTGATCTTTAACTTTATTTAGTTAAAAGCAGAATAGTTTTATCCACTGTGTGACTGTACATAAAATGAAAAAAAAACATTAATATTATTGATTATTATTATCATAGATATTAATAAAAATCTGCAGCCCGTACCTGCCTCACACCTAACGTACAGCAGCAGAACTGATCTGACACTGAGTCAAGTTTACACGCGACCAACCCGGAGAGTAATCCGTCGGGCTCAGAGCAGCAATAGCATTAAAATAAGATATTAATATGCAGTTGTAAATAATTGTTGTTAGCACTACAGTTGTGTACGTTATGTTCAGTGTGTTTACCTTTATAAATGATTTAAATCCTCAGGCACAGTGTGTTTGTGTTTGTTTAATGATATTCAGACTGTTAAAGGTCAGTTTCCCTCTTTGATAAATAAGCACAGATTATTATGCATCTCGTTTATGTTTATTAGACCTTAAAGATACAAATGAGGCTTTTTAAGTTTGCAAAGTAGGAAAAGAACTGCCATGTATTCATATTTTCTAATGATCAATACCAGGTATATTATTTGGCTGCACGTCTCACCTTTAATATTCCCCTCTGTAAATCATCTCATCAACATAGATGTATAGAAAATTAGTGTTAGATACACAGACGAGCTGTTAAACTGTTAATTATGAAACCTTTGACAAAGACTGTGTGTAGAAATTGTTTTCCTTTAAACGCTAACAGGCCACAAAAAGTTTGGACCACCGGCCTTAAGCCGGAGATATACTTGCCTTTAACTATGCGTGACGGCTGCCACGCGTGCCCTGTGTCTGTTTGGAGCACCGGCTGTCACACCCAAATAAATTAACGCTAAGCGAAAGCACGCTGCAGTGTGCACACGAACAGTAGGGGCAGTGTAGAGGCAGAGCGGATGTGGCAGGGTCAACACAGCAGCAGGGACAACAATGGCTGAAAGTTCTGCAGACAAGCTGATAAACCAAGTCTGCAATTATCTGTACGATGTGTCGTTGGCACTGCACAGAGACAAACATGCAAAACAGCTGGAGCCAGATTAGTTCTGTTTTAGAAGTCGACGTGGAAACCTGCAAAACTAAATGGAAACAAGTCCAGGACCGTTACGTCCGAGCACGGAGGAACATGTTGGAGAGATGGAGAGGGGACGGTGTCGACGGTGTGTTCTGTGCACCGCTCATCAGTCGCCTGAGCTGGCTACAGGGTTCTGTCAGTCACCGTGCCACTGAGACTTCAGAATTAACATTAATTAACAGTAGCCTCCTCGAGTGTCGCCGCATCTGTTGTTTACACCTCGCATATACGGTAGTTGTACACAGCCTAAACTCTCTGGTCTGCCCTCTAGAGGTATCCTCCAGTAACACACGTAGCTTATAGACAAGAATGTGAACAGTTGTGTTCATGACGGAGCTGGTTGTGTACGTGAACGCAAAGTTAAAAAGCAAGTTTATCTAAGGCCTTAGATCATCCACAGAGATCAAACCAACTTCAATTTCATCATTTTAATTTTTTACTTCTGGGTAACAATGTTTCTTTGATGGTTAGTCATTGAGCCCGACCGATATGTGATTTTTGAGACTGATACTGAAACCGATTTTAGCGTAATAATGTCTATTTTTTCTACATGGATTGTGCACCAATATACAGATATTAATACTCAAGGGAACTCAGAACGCTGCCTTCGCTGTCTGTTGTTTACAAACAAACAAATCATCACATTTAAGATCGACAACTTCAACGATTCATCAAAATATTTGGTGTTAAATTGTCGTTCGAGCGACTCAGCCGACAAGATTTCAGCTCTATTTGGAAGCCTGTATCTTTGAGATAATATCACAGAGGGGATATCCGTCTGTTACACACCAGTTAACGTTATTTATGAGGTAAAGACACAGCTTCAGGGTTTTACATGAATTTGGAATCCAGACTCACTGAAGCCATTAAGCAGCAAAATGTCTCTTTCTCTTGAAATCTCTGTTTTCTAATATAGAGATGATGCTTCTCTTTTTTTTGTCTTTTTCGGTCCCAAACCCCTTTAACTCTTTCCCAAACTTTTTTTCATTTTTTTGGCTGATAAATTCAAATCAAACTGTTAATGTTCCTCTGCCCAGTTTGCATCCCTCCGTCCCTCCGTCCCTCTATCTTGGAACATCTTGAGGACTCTCTGTCAGTGGTCGTGCAGCTTCAGCAGAGCCTCCTCCGTCTCCTCTCCCTGCATGCGTCTTTCCCTTCCCTATCCTCTCCTCCTCCCCGTTCCCTCCATCATTCCCAAACACCCCCAAACATCTCCTCATTTTCCTCTTTTCTTTCTGCCTATTTCTTTTACTCCGTTCCCCAGCCTCCCTGTGTGCCCCCTGCAGGGCGGACAGCTTTGTGACTCACTTAGGCCTCTATGTGTGTTTCTGTTTGTCTGTGCGCGTGTGTGTGTGTGTAGCGCTTCACCTCTCCTCCCTTCCCAAACACACACACACATCCTCCCCCTGTGCCGTCACACACTCGCCATGCTGCTTAAAATGCTCAGAGTTCAAATCTTAATCCATCACGTCTGCATCCACCCAGAATGCTTGTGCACGTATGCCCGTTATTGACGGGTGTGTGCGTGCGTGCATGTGTGTGCGTGTGCAGTACTCACACTGGGAGCAATACGCTGTAGCTGCCTGAGGGTGATGCGGTTATACATGGTGCTGATGTCCTTTCTTTGGTCATCATATTCTGACACAGTGATCTGAAGAGAGAGCAGATTTTACTCAACACTGCACACACGCGCACACACATGCACAGATGCATGCACGCTCTAACGATCAGCTCACGTTGGCCAGACGGGTCTCCAGCTGTATTATCTCCTTGGACTTCTGCGTGGCGTTGTGAGCTCCCAGCATGCTCAGCAGTCGCTCCATCAGGGCCTTGTACGCCGCCAGGATCTGAGGAGCACAATGACATCATCCCATCAGCTGCGACATCACCAGTAATGGCCGGTGACGGGCGTGACATGTGGCAGAGTGGACAGGATAACAAAAGCACAGCGGGTGACGGAGGAAAACAGGTGGATTGATGAGGGGAGAGATAGAGAGAGACGAGTCGATGAGACAGATGGAGGAGGGGAAGGAAGGACTTAGGGATGGAGGAAGGAAAGGAGGAGGGAGTTTAAGGAAAAGATGAAGTAGAAAGGGGAGAGGAGTGTGGATGTACGAACAGGAGGGGAGGGTTAAGGTGGAAAAGAGGAATAGAAGATAAGAAAGATGATAAACGCCCTAGAAAGGCCACATGGAGGTCCGGATAAGCTACGCAAACAGTTAGTTCAAGATAAAACTTACGGGTGAACATTTTTTTGTTTGTGATCTTGTGATCTTATATTTACCTTCCTGCTACTTTGTCTTATGCTCTTGGGATCAATAAAGAGTTATCTTATCTTAGCTGTGTCTCAATTCAGGGGCTGAATCGTTTAATGGATGCGGTCGACGGAGTCGTTCGTAGCCTGCGTAGACCAATAAGGCCGAACTGAAATGAGACGGTCTGGTCTACGGAGGATTTCCTTTTTGCGTCACCAGCTGTTCCCGCAAACGTGGCTCCTGTCGCCTAGCAACAGGTAGCTAGCTGGCTAACTAGCTATCATAACTAACATCACGTAACTTGACCTAATATTTTAAAGATAATTTGCTTCATATTTTTGAAC
The DNA here is from genome assembly GCF_022749685.1 of Semicossyphus pulcher. Lineage (NCBI taxonomy): Eukaryota > Metazoa > Chordata > Actinopteri > Labriformes > Labridae > Semicossyphus > Semicossyphus pulcher. The sequence continues at coordinate 4,483,051 of NW_027211700.1, forward strand.
ATTTGTATCATCTGTTAAATTTAAAATTTTCTAAGAGTCGTCCATCTTGTTTGAATTGGCGCTCATTGAATCTCAGGATACGTTGGGCTGTGAAGTATGCACCCAATGGATCCTTAGTGCGAGCGAGGTAGCATTTGAAGGAGCCTTTGAAATGGGACAGCCTTCGACGCGCAGCTGTGACGCAAAGGGCCTTCAAGTACGTCCTTAGAAGGATGCAGGCCGTGAAGTGGGACACAGCTTTAGATTGACTTAAAAATGTCAAACAGCAGATCTACTCCGATGGGGATGTTTATATTCTGATAAAGATCAGGATATTTTCCTCAACCTAACCAAGTAGTTTTGGTGCATAAGACCAACCAAACTGTGAGGATTTGGTCACAGTTTGTTCAGGTTTAGGCACAGGAATAACTAGCTAACTAGGAAAAGATCGTGGTTTGGGCTAAAACTACAGGGGACACAGCGATCTCCTGCCGTGAACGTCGACCAGGGTTGTAACCATTAGTTATTTGTCAGCAAAAATCATAGACTGTATAAAAAGATGGACGACAGCAGCGCCTATGATGGGGGCTATTTTGGAATCAATTTTATACAATGAGAGCAGATGGAAACACGTCATCCATCTATATATAGAGTCATTGGCAAAAATCAATGTTAGAATTAGTTGCCAACGAATTTAATTGTCATAATGAGTCGATTACATCATCATGTATTTCATGCTGTGCGTGGACATAACACTGTTTTCCGGAGTCGAGTTGCTGAGGGGCGAGCCGTCTCACTTCCTCACTATCTCTGCTTAAAGTTGCCCATGCAAAACAGCGACCGGGAAGTGACAGGAAAACAAAACATAGCAAAATGTCGGCGGCAGATGCGACAACATCGTGTCCTAAAACTGAGAGCATTTCACCCTCAACGCTGCAAAGAAAAGGATCGCCTGTGAGATCTGTAAAGAGGACCTTGCTTATCACGGGAGCACGTCGGTAATACACAAGCGTTTGAAGAGAGAGCAGGATGGACTTGTGTTCTTGATTTGATTTATTTTCTTACATCAGCACTTTGTCTGTTGTTGGTTTTAAATGGACAAAAACTTTTTGGATTTTTAATTTATGTTTTGCATCAGTAGAAGCCAAATCAGCAGCAAAATTTATTAAAAGACATATTTTGAATGAAGAACTCATATTTATCTTAGTGTTAGTATGTGCTGGGGGCCACTGGGCGGCTGTGGCTCAGCGGTAGAGTCGGTCGTCTTTCGATCAGAAGGTCAGCGGCTCTATCCCAAGCTCCCTCAGGCTACATGTAACCACACCATAAGGAGTCTTAGGTGGACTTCAGGGGAGGTCGAGAGCCGAAGGAAGAAAAGGAGAGATTGAAGGAGGTTGAAACGGAGAGAGAGGGGCAGAGATGCTGCTTACCTTCACACTGTCCTCGTCCTGCCCGAGGTAGAGGCTTCTCTCGGGCAGCGTGAGCCCCTCCTGGTCAATCTGCACAAACAGACGCACACATACAGTCGGAGGCTTGTGCACTAATTACAATTTTCCTGGCAGGCTGTCACACATGTGTTGCTAAGCCTTCAACAGATGCACATTCAAAGGACTTGTTAATATTTTAATAATCTGTAATCATGCCAACATTTACAAGCCATTCAACACACTGTATGCTGAATATATATGAATAATGTATTAGGTTTAATAAATAATGCCCGTATGCAGGGTTATTTTTTTGCATCTGACTGATTTATTGATAATTGTTTAGTCTGAAAAAGCAGAACTAAACTTTAAAGCCCGTTTCATTTTCTGAAAGATGTGCTGTCAAAAAGCTGAAAACTGGCCTGTTTTTCAGACAGAGTTTAAATCTTGGTACGGTTTGTAAAGATCAGCAGCAACACTGGAAGTTTCTACGTCTAACACTGAGTCTAGATTGCAAACATCCTCTTTGTGCATTTCAAAGTGTCTGATGTATTTGATCGACACAGGCGTTTTTCATAATTGAACCTACGTTGCAGTTACAGGCTCCTGTTTACGGATGCAATCTGCCGTAATGATAAAAACTATATTATTACCGTATCCTTGTTTATTGCAGTCGTCCCATTTCATGAAACCTGTTGTTAAATAAATTGTTCAATTTGCTGATTTTGTGTCAAGGAAAGCGCCGGCTGTAAACAGAAACTCGCTCTGCTGCTCCCACAGTTTAAATATATAAATATATTCATGCTTGTGTTTACGCACGTATTGTCAAAAAAGAGACGTGTATTGGAGTACAAATAGGGATGCACCGATACTATTATCGCGTATTGGTGCGGCATCGGAGCGCAAGTACTCGTACTGCACCCGAATACCACTTTACAGCTTGACGTTAGCCTCCCGTTAGCTCAGCAGGTCGGCGGAGAAGCAAAGTTAAAATGTCAGCTGCAGTTGCATCATTCTATTTACTTTGTTACAGTCAGAGAGTGAGGAACATCTGATGAAGATGTTTTTAAAGTCATTATGAGAACTGTAATGATATTATGAAGTACTCAGGTATCTGCAAGTACCTAAATGTAAGCACTTGTACTAAAAAAAGTGGTATCAGTGCATCCAAAAGTAGAAATAAACGCTTCTGGTTCAAAGATTAAAGCTCCTGTGAGTTTTTTGCTGGTAATGAAACAGGCTGAAATTAATTCTGATGACTCTTTATGAGTTACAGAAGCAAACCAGACCATCAGCGACAAGATTGATTATTTCTATATAGTTATTTTTAATGCGTGAAACTGCTGGCGGGGGGGGGTAGGTGTCAGATGAAGCAATTAACTGCACGCTGCCTTAGTTTTTTTTCCAGGGTAAATTTAAAGCGAGTGGTACATGTGACTGTTAAAGAAAGCAGGATGAGATTTTATGTTAAACACCACCACTTAAGCGTGTACAGGACAAAATTAGCAAAGAGATAAGAGGTACGGCTTTGTCCACAGGGGGGCGCCAAAATGAACACAAACCGAAAGTTCCTCACAGGAGCTTTAACATGAAAGCGATTCTGTTCCCTGAGACTGAGAAAGTACAAATAAACTCTAAAATTATTTTGGTCTACATGTCATTAGTAAATTTGTTTGGTTATAATTACTTTGCGTCAGCCAGAGCATCAGACCAACCCTCAGGGGTTCAGTCTTTAAAACGTCTACAAAACTTCTTCTGGAGCTTTCATCCAAATATCAACTCATTCAGGGGTCACAAAATAACTCAAAGAATTTTAGTCTTTTCAGTCTTGAGATAGCCGAGCTGTTTGACTCTAAACGGGACCAGAATTTACTCAACTTAAAGTCGGCCCATTTAGTCAGCTCCATACACTCTGACTTCATTTTGCAACCAGAGGAGTCGCCCCCTGCTGGCCATTAGACAGAATGCAGGTTAAGGTCACTTTCACAATGCTTCATCTACTTCTCATCTACAGTCTTTGACACACACAAACACACGGTTACACATGCACCCTCAGTTCTCAAACACCCTCTTTCTCACCCTGATGGCGTTCCTGGAGGAGTTCTTGTCGTCCACATTGACAGTGAGGGAGAAGAAGACTGCAGTGCTGTACACTCCCTGCGTCCTGTACAGCAGCTCGTTGAAATCCGGCCTCTGGGGGGCGCCCTCTCTCTCCCACCCAGCAGCACCGGGAGGAGCCCCCACCAGGTCCCACCCCCCACAGCTGTCTATCACCTCCGTCATGGGGTCGGAGCCCAGCTTGTCGATCTCCTGGATGTTGACGCAGGACCGGTAGAACTCCTTGACCTTACGCTCTGCTGAGTTTGGTCCTTGCCTTCTTATGGGCTCCAGCAGGAGGCGCTGTAGTTTCTCCTCATTGTGTTCTCCTATGGCGGTGATGATGCCGTAGCTGAGCTTGTCCTCAGGGATCCCGTGGCGCCTCAGCCAGCCGCCACAGGCGAAGGAGTAGAAGTCCTGGCAGGGCTGGATGGTTGGGTCAATATTGGCCTGAACGAAGCGCGCCGCCCGCAGCAGGGAGCGTTTGCGTTGGCAGTCCTGCCGGCACTGCGGGTCCTGCTGGTCCAGGGAAATGTACTTGAGTGCCAGCATGCTTCCCAATATGACGCACATGCCTGCTGCAAAGACCAGCGCAGAGAGGAGGCAGATCTCCCTCCGGCTCCATCGAGGGAGCCCGCCGCTGCTGCTGGTGCTGCTCAGGTCTCTGTTTCGACCGTTAGACAAGGTCCCTCCTCGGCCGCGCCCCACGTGGCGGTCCAGGCTGCCCCCCAGGTGAAGAGTCATGCCATTGCTGAGGATGTCACTGCTATATCGGCCGCCGTACTTCACTTCCTGAAACTCATCATAGTGGGCAGTAAGCGAGTACGTCTTCTCCATGGCAATGAGCTGTCACCGGGCAAAAAGTAGCAGAAGCACAAAGGGAGATATTTCTATTTTAGTGAATGGCCATGACTGCTCCTACTGAGACAAATGAGTGGACAAAACACTGATGTGATGTCAAAATCCTGCTGGCCCTCTTTAGCCAAAGTCCCCTTTATTCTTTTCAAATCAGAATCCGGTAAAGCAAGGGGCTCCCATCGCGCAGGAGGACTCTCGCAGGTCCTGCTCTCATCCTCTTTCTCTCTGCTCCCTTTCCATTTGTTCTCCTTTCCTCGCTCCCTCCAACCAGTTACAGGTCACCTGTCGATAAAAATAGAAATGAGATAGGGGAGGGCTGTAAGTCGAGAGTGAGAGATAGGAAATTGAATCCATGATTACAACAGCAGAGGCTGACAAAAAAGCGTCTGTTTTGGCACTTCCCCCCCCACTTTGCCTGGATGTGTTGTTTGTCAGTTAAAGCTGTTGAATTGATCGGTGATAGTAGTCATCCCTCAGGGAGATCATGTCCCTGGGCGACTTGAGGCTTCAGATGGATCAGTGGAGAGAGAGAGAGAGTGGAGCATCAGCTGGGTACAATAACTTAGCCTGTGTCAGTCCAAATTGATGTAAAACTTTATAATATTACGGAAAGACGGGGAGGATTTATGTCCTCTCGCTCACCAAACTGAGGAAACACACACCACCAGCACAGAGGGCATCAGCTGATCCTCGTGGAGATTTTGAAGGAATAACAAACTATCACATTACAAGCAGCCACTGTAAATCTTATGTGCATACACCTCAACTTAACACAGCAGATGTACAATTCACCAAAGTCACACAACGACCATTTTCCACTGAAAACACGCTCAGAGTGGAGAGCTCAAATGCTGCTATAATGTTGTACTACTACTGTCAAATAAATGTTATGTACCTGACAGTCGTTATCAATTTATCACTTCTTGATAAATGAGCAACAGAGTATTGATAGTAGAAATCTAGAGGTAAACCTGTCATATTTTAAAGTTAAACAACATATTTGAAAACCAATTAGCTGCCTTTAGACAACAGCTAATGCTAGCATTCAAGCATTTCCTTGAAATCATGACGTTTGCAAACAACAACAGTAATATTAGCTTTCTACGACAAGCTAACGGTAATATTATCTTGTCGGTGGTGGCTGGATGCTTAAGCTTAAATGCTGCTATAAAGGAAGTCAAAAAAATGTGGGGTACCTGAGAATCTTTATCATTTATCACATCTCAAAATCTGCAGGTTTATTGCTATATTCTTACTAAAAATCAGCATATCTGATAGGCCTATAGCTACAGCTAATGCTAGCATTCAAGCACTTCCTTGATAACATTACGTTAGCGAACATTATGTTAGATAGTAAGTAGGCTAATTACTTATTCGTTCCAAGCCAACGTTGTATTAGCTAGAAGCCTCTCCCATTGCACGATGTAAAAATACCAAACAGTTATATTAGCTTTCAACGACTTCCAAGCTAACAGTAATATTATCTTGTTGGTGGTTGGATGCTAAAGCTACCAAAGGGTTTTTAATTCAACTAAACAGAGCAGACCTACAATTCACAATATTCACACAGCTGCCATTTTTCAACAACTGATACTTAAAATCTGCAGTGAAATCGTGCCAAATTTAAAGTGAAACAACATATTTGATAACCAATTATCTACCTTTAGACAACAGCTAATGCTAGCCTCCAAGCGTTTCCGTGATAACATTATGTTAGCTAACAAAAACAGTAACATCAGCTTTCAATCACTTGCGAGCTAGGCCTAATGGTAATATTATCTTGTCAGTGGCTGGATGCCAAAGATAACCAAGCGTTTTCAATACAACTAAACAGAGCAGATCTGCAATTCAACATATTCACACAGCGGCCATTTTCTTCTGAAAACACGCTCAGAGGGTGGAGCTCAAATGCTCTTATAATTTTGTTTAACTGTATTCCAGGTTCTGTCAAATAAATGTTGGGTACCTGACAATCGTTATCATTTATCACTTCTTGAAATAAGCATCAGACAATTGATCTTAAAAATCAATCAACAATTAGCTACATTGGACAACAGCTAATGCTAGCATTCAAGCACTTCCTTGATGACATTACGTTAGCTAACATCATGTTAGATAAGTAGGTCGACTTATTTGTTCCAAGCTAACTTTATGTAAGCTAGAATTTTAAGCCTCTCCCTTGTAGGCCAACAGTACCCAGTACCAAACAGTAATATTAGCTTTCAACGACTTCCATGCTAACAGTAATATTATCTTGTCGGTGGCTGGATGCTAAAGCTAGCTAAGTGTTTTCAATACAACAGAGCAGACCTACAACTCACCATATTGACACAGCTTCTATTTTCCGACAACTAAAAAACAACATTTACCAATTAGCTACCTTTGGACAACAGCTCATTCAAGCACTTCATAAATAACATTATGATAGATAGATAGTGAGTGGGCTAACGACTTACAAAGCTAACCTTATGTTCGCTAGTAATTTAAGCCTCCCCAATTGCATAGTGTAAAACTACCAAGAGGTTATATTAGCTCTACAACGCCTTCCTAGCTAACAGTAACTAATATTATGTAGCAGGTAGCTGGAGGATGCTAATGTTAGCTGTTGTCTGACCCTAGCTTATGGTTCAAAGAATGTTGCTTCATCTTGAAATATATCCCTCCGGATTTTCATTGTCTTTTCAGTCACTTATTAATCTAGAAGATAAGCACAGCAATTGATTAACTCTATATGACCTACAACCTGAAACACAGCAGTTCAACATTATAACAGCACGTAGCCTAAGCTTCCCACCCTGAGCATGATGTTAGAAGAAAGTAGCAGCTGTGTGAAAACCGTCAATACCCTGGATTCACAGCATACATGCGGCAAAAACACTCAGCTGTTTGCATTTCCCTTTTAGACAAATACCCAGACTGATAAATTGTCTTTTGGATGCAGTCCCAGTGCGAGTTTGCAAGCCCTTATGCGTGTGTGTGTCTTGTCAGTGAACTTGCTGAAAGCTGTGAAGGCGATCTGTGAAAATTGATCCCTGTTATCTCCTCTGAGAATAGCAAACTTCAGCGCTGATGTCTTTAACAAGCTTTCCCCTCGCCTTAGGGGAATGCTGTATGTAGATAAGAAGGGAAAAAAGAAAAGACAGAAGGAAAGAATAAAAGAAATAAGAAGTGTACAGGTAACCAGAGAGGTGGGTAGCAGGTGGTGTTTCTTTTGGGGGGGAGGATGGAAAGATGAGGGGAAACGGGTGTATTTGTGGTGAAAAGATAAAAGTGTTGTCTACCAGTGCAGAGCTCTTGGGTTTCAGTGCCAGTGGAAATACCTCTGTTTAAGGTGTGAACAAATAAAGTGGTGTTTGTTTGTGGGTCAGCTGTACTTGTAACAGCCAAGAGATGTGAAACAAACTCACATATGCTGCTGGAGATGTGACCAACGACTGTTCTTCATAGCTTATAATTACTGTCTTTATATCAGTGACTGTCTGCAGCATACACTCTACTGACATAGCACCTCACTGTAGAGTAACATCAGGCTTCATAAAGTTTTTATATCACTTCTGTCTATCTTCACTCTCTCCCGATCTCTCTTGGTCACCCGTTCAACAAGAAAAGTTGCAGGAGAAGAGGCTGCTAATGCTGCTAATGCTAACGTAGGCCTAATGTATGATCCTACAGTTACATTAAGTGAATTCATCGACTTATGGAAACTATGTAGGCAATGTGGACAGTAGAAAACTAAGTTTTGGTAACTGATGAGAGAAGAGTCCAGACTATTACCGGCTGCGTTCACATATCGATTCACCCCGACTTCATTCAGACTTTTCACTCAGGGAATGGCAGGAAACAGCCCACTTAAATTTAGGGTGCACGAATTTGGCCGTTTGAGTTCACACATGCATCTCGCCACCTTTCAGGAGTGCAGTGCAGGTGTGAAAGGGGCTCCTGTTAGGGCTGCACAATTACGGCTCATCATGCTGCACTCTGTGCTGTTTTTTCAGCTGGCTGAACAAGATAGTTGTGCTGCTTTGCGGTGCAGACACAGGTTTCATGCACTCTTTGCAGGTTATTTTTGCTCAACCTGAAATACCTCCAAACAAGCGATGACGAGGCGTTTCATTTGACTGTTGTTTCTCCTGACCGTCTCTGTTGTTTGCTCTTCCACTCTTAAACTGCCGCTGCAAGGTAGGCGCTCATGACATGACATGCCAGCTCCCCCAAAAGTGAAGCCAAAACCTCTCCATCGCCCCCTGGTGGAGTGGCTGTTAGTTCAGGGAGCGCTTGATTTGATATGCAGCAGAGTTTTTGTGATCAGGATTAATATTCAATTCATTGTGCAGCCCTAGCTCCTGTTGCATTCAAATTCTGCTTTTGATATTCATTTGTGGTCACTGTTCCAACAATTTGAAACTTGCATGACAAAAACAGGAGGCCTTACATTCCTAATGACAACATGTAGCACAGCACTCTCCACATCCTAACAGCAGCAGCGAGGACAAGTGGGGACAGAGGGGAGTGGGCCTTCAAAAGTGGGAGAAAATGGGGCCAAAGAAAGGTTGTGTTTCTGTGTGTGTGTTGTCTCTATCAATTGAACTTATCATCCATCAATCCTCTGCCTTGTTACACACACAAACACGATCCCATGCAATTAGAAACACACTGTAAGAGGTCACTATGAACCTCTTACACTTCATTGTTTTCATGAATTGATTTAATATAATTGAATCTCTGCACAAAGTGCATTTGTTCTCTCTTTGCAACTTTTCTCTGTCTCTCCTTAAAATGCTCGTGCACGCTCTCATGTGTCACGACTGCCTTAGCATTGTAATAAATTATGATACATGCATGCACACTCACTCACACACACACACACACACACACACACACACACAGTTTCACACTCGGAGTGGACACCCTTTGTATAGCTAATGGATTGGATCTAGTGGGTACCATCACAGGCAGAGGCATGTGTGATGAATGGCTATTTACCGAACATGACAGGGCCTAATATCTGAGAGTTATACTAATACAGCTGCGCGTACACACACACGCACACAATCCTCTCTTTCTCACACACACACAGCACATGCATGGACACTTAAATGCATCAAAAACACACCCCTGGTGATACATAGCACCGTGTCAGTTGTAAAGCATTTCCCATACATCTTTTCAGCGACAGACAATCACTTATTCAATTATAGCAGGGGGTTTCCAATGTGTGGTTCGGGGACCTACAGGGGTCCTGGAGATGGTATCAAACGGACAAAAAGGCCTATCGCATCCAAATAGACCACAAGCTATTCGATAAAAGTAAATGAAACCAAATTACACGTACAGACTTTTCATTTCAGCCCGGATTATTTTTCATTTCAGAGAGAAAATCGAGTAAATGTCCCTCCATGATGTCATGGTGGGGAAGCCTCTAAAAAGCGCCATCTCACTGGGGATCGATACCTTACGTCCTGCGTCACACAGAGCATTATTATTACCATTATTTTGCCTCTAAACAAAAGATTGAACATTTAGGAAACAGAGACTTTCCAAAGACTCAGTCTGAGTTTGGTCCTTGTACCTTCACTGCTGGCACGGCCGCAACAACGACAAGACTTCCTGCAGATTTTTTAAATGGCTTTAACCTGACTGTCTATAAATTCTCGAACTGAACATCTTGAGGTTATTCTGAAAACTGTGCACAAATAAATAGTGCTTAAAAATATTAACATTATGTCCAACTAGGGCTAACACCCCTTTGAGGTTCGGCCGTTAGCCACCAACATGGCTTGTGCTAGAGTACATTTTGTTTACACAGTAAAACTAAACTGACATAAGTGAACACTACTACTAAGTTCGTATCCTAAATTGTTGAAATGAAATCTGTGGTGAGGGGCTGGTTGTTGTTGTAGCGGCTGAACAAGCACGTCACAAGACAGCACGCGGGCTCGTCTGCACACGGGCTCGTCTGCGCCGATTAGATGCACAGAGGGTTGAAACAGCGGTGCTCTAATAGGAAAGTTTCTTACTGTGATTATTAAAACGACGTTGTTGTTCACAATGTATCGTGCTGTATGGGAAAGATGAGGTGCTTCCCTGGGACGCATGGATAGAGAGTTTCCTGCAGCGCTTTAATGCATTAGAGACGCAGGATGCGTGCCTAGCAACATCACTGGGTCTATGATATTATAATATATATATAAATAGCATTGATGACGGTCACCGGATCCACCCCGTGGTTGGCGTCACATAACTGCGATATTGCGGTCATGCGGTTACCGTGACAGCCCTTTGTCCAACAAAGAAAATCTACTTAGTTGGATAAGGGTCTACTGTACATCCTGATATCAATGCAGCAGGCCTATAGATCCTCATTTTAGCCCACACCAAGATCATATCCAAAAACAGAATGCCAAAACTTAATCAAGGTGTGACAGTTTGCTTTGTTTGGTGAAAACAGTCACAGTTTGGTTTAGGCACCTCAACGACTTGGTTAGAGTTTGGAGAAGCTCATGGTGGAGGCTAAAATATCACATCAACATGATAGTTTGATTTAAGAGGGGACACATCGGCTGCCAGAGTTAAAGAAGCAGCATCATAAAGTTCTCTGAAATGTTCACAGATGAAATGTTTTTAGAGAGACGTACAGAGAGTGGGGACAAACTGCATTCCCTGTTCTGCAACTCTTTGTTTCTGTTGCACCTGCAGAATACCTCACGTAGCTAACGTTACGCTAGCAGGTCAAACGTCTTGCACATGAGATACGGTTGTGACCAATGACTGTATATGTAGATGGACGACGCGTCTCCATCTGCTCTCATTGTACAAAATTGAAGCCCAAATACCGTCTGTGACGGGCGCTGCCATCTTGTGATGGTGACGTCATTTAGAGCCAGAGCTGCAGAGAGCGGCGGGTGGAGCCGCCATATCCGCTAACCAAAACTAACACTTATATTACCGCAAAAATCCCGCACCTCGGCATATTTAACAGCAGAACAGCTTCTTTGTGTTGGTCTGAAGTGACATTCACAGATATGGAAACTTCAGTTTGTTTTAGTCATGTTTCCTCTCGCCAGGAGCTGTCCTGTTGTCCATCTTTTTAAGCAGTCTTTGGTTGTTGATAAACTTGAGCAATGCTACAAAAAGAGTTACCTATGCAGCTGCAGTTCCACGAACTCCTGCTGATCATCAGATGAAATAAGGGCATTAAAATGTCTGATGGGAATGGTGGAAAGAAAGTAAGGAACACCGGGGCAGCGATCCGACTATGCTGAGCGTGCTGCAGGGATATTTTTTAATCTGTGAAGGGGGCGTGTGTTCAGGCTCAAACAGGGTGTTACTGTAAGTTGTTCCTCACTCTGAAGGCTGGGTGGATCTGTCTCTTTGTCTGCTAACCACTAAAGATTTATCCACAAAGACGATCAATGACTAATCAATAGGCAGAGGCCTCTGACAGGGCGGGTTCACATCGCTGTTGTGGGGATTCTGCAGATGGATCGCTGCATAAATGTAGGAGGTTTAAATCAGTTTGGCTCCATCTCTCACTGTAGCGGTAGCTGTGTTGATTGAGGATATTGTTTCAAGCGAAAGTGAATATTTTACTGCTGATTTGTAGTTCTTGAAATGAGCGTATAAAATGCTCCGAGTATCACCACAGGCTGCAGGACTTACAGGCTTTAGTGCTTTGGGAGTTAACACATCAACACATTCAAATTGTTCCCTGTGGTCTGAGAGAGCCGTCAGATTTGTGACCACTGAGACATAAAGGCACCTGGGGTCAACATCGCCCAGTTGAAAAGATGCCAACGATTGCTAGAGGGCGCATTAAACAGACCATAAAAGAAGCTGTTAATACTAACTGTCTGTATTATTTACTGTGGAATCAATACGTCCAACCTTCTGGTCTGTAACCAAAGACGTAACCTGCTAAAACTTCCCCATAAAGTTTAACGCAGGAAGTAGAACATTTAGCAGCTCGAAACTTTCCGCAAAAATGTTTGAATGTTTCCAGCCGAACTTTTAGCTCAACCAAACTCTTTTTCCCTGCAGCAGTTAGCGATGATATTTGTAGGCATCCAGAAATAAGAACTTGACTATAAACTCTCTTCTTTTATCTCCTCTCTGTGGAGTTACGTCACCTGAAAGCCCCCTATAAATGGGTTTATTATCCCTCTAATCAAAGTGGTCACAGAGCCTGCCCCGAGAGCTTCACGGCACTCAGAGGGTTCAGCGTGGGAGTCAAACCCCTCGAGCCTTATCGCCGGCCGCCAGAGGCTGCAGCAGAGTGCTACACTGTGTTTGTATGGACTACACATTTGGACACACAGCTCAAGGGTCCAATATAGAAGCAGGGGATGCTTCTTAGGCTTGTAGCCGAGCAGACACTCCCCAATGTCCTGCATGTATGACGTGTCCCTTTTTTAGGGGTGTTAAAAGACATTTGAAGGAGCACAACAGGCCCTGTATTTCTATTTTTGTTCATAAAACAGTTGAGTCATAAAGAGCAATAATACTCTCCTGCTTTAGTCCCTCCTCTTACACACTCACATACACACAGAAAGACTTCAAAGTGCTCACACAGACTGTAACTCTATTAACCTTAATGACTCCCAAAAGTCCTATTACAAATAGGAGAGCAATATGCAACCACAAATCAAAAGTTTGATTTATTTTTAACTCTTTACACATATAGTCAATATTAGGAAATAATGTGCTGGTGTCCCTACTTACGCTCATCACTGTATCATTAGTAATTTACCTTGTTTGGTACCCAGCCTGGTATATTTCTGTTGAGAATTCATTCACAAAAAAATCCATCATCTGTTTGTTCATATAAAAAACGCCTTTATAAATGTGTGATCCCCGCCGAATTAAAAAATATTTACAAAAACGGCTGAAGAGTCTGAAGTAATGTGACATGAGGTGTGTCTGTTTTCCAACAAGCGAAGAAGTATTCAACCGCGCTGATTTTAATGGGGATTCTGTACAGGCGATAAAGAGCGCGTCACTGCTACTGGATTGAGCCGTTAAAACTGATGAACGCAGGTAGTGTGGCGGCGTGAAGGCTAATAAATAGAGCGAGTTCGATGAGTATAAACTTTTTGGATGATGGAAAAACTCGTGGTGCGCAAAAAAGACGCGGAACGGGCTGCTGCTGGTGCGCAAAGAGAAGGGGACGCCGAGGCATAAAAGCAGTTAAGTCCGTTTTTAGGCAAATTTAAGCTTTTTGCTTTGCAAAGGACGCCGAACAAGCAACATGGAAACAGCAAGCAAAGAGGAAAACAGTAGATGTCTCATATTTTAAAGTTATTCCAATTTTAGACGAATCATCTTTGCAGAAAAAGTGCAGTCAGTTAACATAATTTCCAGAGCGACTGACTCCCTCAGCACCCACACATGCATTTTTTTTCTTTCTTTTAGTGCTTTCAACAAAATCATCTCATCATTCACCATCAAAACTTCTGTTCATGGACACCGTGAAGAGACGACTAACAACTGAGACCATGTGCGTAAAACACGAGTTGACACCTCGTCGTCGTGTCGGCTGCTGAGACGTGACTTCCAAGTTAATCTGCAGTTTTTCTTCTTTCCTCTCTCTCTTTAAAACATATGGATTTGTAAGACCCTGATGTGCCACATTCCTACGATACGCTGCGTGGTTGAGGAGCGGCTCCAGGAGGCTCAGTAAAGGTGTGGGTTTCCCCAGAGCGATTAAAAAAAAAAACTTGTGTAAAAAAGACCTTACCTGTGGTGAGCAGAGAAAAATCCCCGGTGGGAATGTTTAAGTGCCTTAAGCTCAGGAGTGTGCGGAGATAAAGAAGAGATCCACTCCACTGAAGGTCCGCCCGGATTATCCTTCTTCCCCCTCCGGAGATCGGCACACACCGGAGTCCGCACCGCGTTCTGCCGCCGCTGCAGCTCACAGCCTCCGATGTATGGAGGGGAGAGGGAGAGAGAGAGAGAGAGGGAGGGAGGGAGGGAGGGAGAGAGGAGGGGGGGTCCTTTATTAACAAGGTAAGCCGCGCACGCACACACACACACACACACTGAACAAATGTTAATCCGTATGTCCACTGGTTGTGCTTTTCGTTTTTCTGTCACTGGTTGTATTTATCTTTAATAACTGGTATGATTTATTACGGGGCCTAGAGCACATTTTCTGGCTGCACTGCAAGTATTTTAGAAAATATAACATAAAGGGTTGAGTTATATTCATTTTTGGAACCCGAGTGAATTGAATTTGAGACTTTTTAGCTCAATTCAGCATCAAAAACGCTCATCACACACAAGGGGACAAAAGCTTTTACAAACACATATTTTCTTTCACAATAAAAGATCTAAAACCTCACAATGAAAAAAGATGTATCTCACAGTAATGAAACAAAACAAAATCTGTCTGGAAATTCAGACAGAGAACATTCCCAAATGAAAGACTCTATACTCCGCTGATTGATCCGACTGGCCTCCAACATTTTGTGGTGAAACCGAATCACAAAGTCTATTTTAATTAAGAGAGAGTCCAAACATTTGCTTTGGAATCATTAATCTCCTGAAGTGTTGCGTGAAAATCCCACCAACCAAACTAATCGAAGCAAATGGTCCACCTGACTAATATTATTATGCAAATCAGGTGAGTAACCAACCGCTGACTTCATTACCCAGATTGCTCAGTGAGAGGGGGAGATGGCTGGTTCACTTTGGAGACTGTAACAACCAGTTTTCCCTTAGTTAGTTCTTATTATGCTGATTTATGTCCAAGTGTTCAGTTTTCTGACAAGTTTACTTTTAATTAGTTATTTGATGCTATAAAAAGGGGGTGTGGCCTCATGATTGACAGCTCTGAGGGCTCCTGCAGCGCTCTGTTCCCGAGTAGCAGAGTAGAGGAGGAACGGCGAGAGGAGACGTCACTAACACTAACACTACAGTCATTGAACTTTCCATAAGCGTGAATATCTGCCTCAGACCGACACAGGAAGCTGTTCTGCTGCAGACTGAGCCCATCTGAGGGCTCCAACACGTCAAGGCCACAAGGTTTTACTGGGTAGAGGAAGGGGCGGGACGTCGATACCACAGCTCCACCAGCCGATCTTTACTGTGCAGACTGCGGGGGTGTTCTGTCTTCACTTTTGTACAACAAGATGGGTCAGAGACGTGTCGTCCATCTTTTTTTTTTTTTGCCTTTTATGCCTTTATTGACAGAGAGCAGTGGATAGTGTCGGAAAGAGGGGAAGAGAAAGTGGGGATGACACGCCGCAAAGGGCCGAGGGCGTGAGTTGAACCCGGGGCATCCGCAGCGAGGACTATAGCTTCTGTATGCTCCCCGCGCTAAACCAGCACCGTGTCGTCCATCTTTATATACAGTCATTTGTTAGGTAAATAAATCCTTTAGAAGGCGTACACATAAACTGGGCCTGTTATCAGTGTTAACCATGTGTTATTTGTTGTAGTACTTCTGCCACCACCAAAAAAATCAGTGGCGAAAACACAGGATTATAAATTGTAACAGGCCTGAAGTCCAAACAGGAACAGTAATCCACCAGATGAAGGCAGAGAGGCAGGAAGGACACGGCAGCCAGGGGAAGTGACATCATCAGCATGGGGATTTTGGTTAATGGGATTATCTCAAGACAACTTAAAGCTCCTGTAATGAATATTTTTACATTAAAAACAAAACAAAAAAAGGCGGTGTACAACTGATCGCTGAGGGTGATGAAGCCACAGAGTGACTCAGCAGTTTCCTTCAGCTTTAGTCAGCGTTTTTTTAAATTTAAGTCCATAAATTTGACTTTTTTGGTTCAGTTAACTTCCAATCTTCGTGTTTTTTTATCAACTCAGGCAGCTGCTACCAGTGTGATAAACCCCTTAAACATGTTTACAGCTTGAAAACTCTTGTGAGGTTATCGGAAACTTTCATGTGATTCAGACAGTCTGTCGGGACGCGTGTATTTAATCACAGGCTGCGACCTTAAAGCAGATAATGATTAACCTTTCATTCGAGTGACTTGCAGACATTTTGCTTCAAGAGTCCAGTCAATATTAAAAGCATTTTATTCCATTCACAACTAATCCTCCAACTCCTACTACTGGTGGTTTGTTGCTACCCTCCAACATATCTCCATACATACTCATACTTCATAGATTAACCACCAACGTTTTTAGAAGGTTGTTCAAATATTAATCCAGATCCCGATTTTGTTTTCCCTCGATTAAATAAACAGGATTTATGGGGATTCTGACGTTTGAGCGCTCTGCCCGTAGAAAACTCTTCTGCATATCAAATCAAGCGCTTCCTACACTAACAGCCCCTCCACCAGGGGGCGATGGTAAAGTTCTGGCTTCACTTTTGGGGGAGCTGGCATGTCATGAGCACCTAGCTTGCAGCGACAGTTTAGAGTGGAAGAGTAAACAACAGAGACGGTCGGGAGAAACTAAAGTCGAATGCAATGTCTGGAACAGAAGACGAAGAGCTGGTCCCCCGAAGCGGCTCGTCATCACTTGTTTGGACGTATTTCAGGTTTAGAGGAAGTGATGTTAAGTAAGATCAATTCATGTGCAAAGAGGTCATGAAACCTGCGTCTGCACCGCGATGCAACACAAGTGCAGCATGATGAGTGTATGAAGGCCAAGAGGAAGAACGAGCTGCTCCCCGTCCTCGTCCAGCGTCAAGTCAGACATCCAGAACAGTGACGCTGCAAAGAGACACCCTATCCACCCAACTCCCAAAGACACACTGACATTACCCATGATGCACCAAACTCAGGTAAAGAACTGAATTTTAAGTCTTAGTTTGATGCAAATTTTGTACATGAGCTGGAACGTAGCACAAAAATAGAACTGAAAGGTTTGCTCTGTTTATTTAATGTGAAAGTACATAAATAAATGTTTAAATGAGTGATCATCATTTTGGCCATAATCGTGCAGCTTTAGTTGCTACGTTGGGTAACGGCCCCTGGACTCTGCAGGATGATGTCTTAACATGTCAATCTGCAGAATAATGTCCTGTAACGTTACCGTCAGAAATATGTCCTTGAGCCTGTTGACAGCACGGCTAAAAAGGAAAGTAAAAGAGGAAACAGCGTAGAGAGGTTTATGAATGGACGTGTTTAAAGACTAGTTAATAGGAAAAGAAAATGTCAGCAGCCTTTGACAGTTACAGGAGAGTAAACATCACCATATCTCACCATCAATTTAAAGTGAACTAAAACAGCCAACTATAAGCTCATTTTATTAACATTAGAACACTCAACGTTATACAGTTCTGAAACTTGCGTTACAGAACGGAGATAAAAAAGTAAGAAAGGATAATGACTTAAAAAAAACCTAACTATAGGTTCATTTGTGAAAAGATTTTACTGCTGCTACGTACGCAGTTCCAACCTTAAATGTAACGGACTATTCTTTAAGAGCAAGAAATTAAATCCTTCCATAAATCGTAATATCATATGTAGCTTCCTTTCGGGCTCCTGCTGACCCTGTCAGGGTTTCATTCTGCGATAACAACCTGCTCACTATACATTATTATTATTATTATTTTGACACAAAATTTAAAAATGATTATACTTTCTTTTTCTGTTTAAAAACAGTCCGTTACACTCACAGTGAAAGCTGCGTCCATAGCAACGGTAAACTCTGTAGCCTTCTTAAAATGAGCTGAGCTAGCTGTTTTTACTCACATTAAAGGGAAACATTTCCTCTGATGGTGAGGTAAGACACGATGAACGGGACCGCAGGAATCAGAGCAGCACCTGATGTAGGTTTGTTCTTCATAGCAACGGTCTGTTCTTCATTGCAATGGTCTGTTCTTCATAGCAACGGTCTGTTCTTCATTGCAATGGTCTGTTCTTCATAGCAACGGTCTGTTCTTCATTGCAATGGTCTGTTCTTCATTGCAATGGTCTGTTCTTCATAGCAACGGTCTGTTCTTCATTGCAATGGTCTGTTCTTCATAGCAACGGTCTGTTCTTCATTGCAACGGTCTGTTCTTCATAGCAACGGTCTGTTCTTCATTGCAACGGTCTGTTCTTCATAGCAACGGCCTGATCCTCATAGCAATAGTCTGTTCTTCATAGCAACGGTCAGTTTTTTATTGCAATGGTCTGTTCCTCATAGCAACAGCCTGTTCTTCATAGCAACGGCCTGTTCCTCATAGCAACAGCCTGATCCTCATAGCAACGGTCTGTTCTTCATAGCAACTGTCTGCTATCTAGAAATAACAGACCTCAGAATGCCGTGATTAACCAATCAGAATCAAGTATTTAACACAGGCATGAAATAATAGAGCAATAACGTACAGCAAGAAGGATGTTACAGCAGAAACAAACTCGTCGGGGTTAATTTCTGCAATAATGACCCACAGGCCTCCACATCTACGTCATCCCTGACTTTTCCTTTTCTCCGCTCATAATTTCTGCTGCCACTAGAGGCCGTCGCCTATCGTAACCAAAACATAGGTCATGCTGTTTATCCATATTTTGTACGATGTAGAAATTTGGCTATTTGTTTGAACTTTCACATATTTTACATTCATGAGGATCGCTGATTGTTTGGTGACCTTTTTTCATTAAACTTCACAGCTAATGACTTTTATACAGTGGGTCTCATTCCTTCCTCTTCTGTATGTGGTTTCTTCACCTAATTTACCTTCAGCTCGATACCAGTTTATCCCTCTTTCCCCAGCAGGTCCTGAGCTCATTCTGCTAACAGGTAACAACAGTGAGGGACACCAGGCACACCACACACACTGGCCTATAATCCGGCTCAGTGAAGCAGTGGATTTAGGTTCAGCTGTCAGCCCGCGCAGAGGCAGGACACTTGGAGAAATTATGCCACCACACTCGCAGCGTACAGACCCAGAATTATAACGAGCCCCCCAGCAGACCAGAGAGGAGGGAGGGAGGGAGACCGGGGCGGCCCGGGGGACTCTGATGATGAGCAGATGAGCCGGGATCAATGTGGGAGTTTGACGAAAAGACGGCGGAAGACGGTCCCTCAGCTCTTTGATTCATCCTCATTATTATAAGGGTGTTATTTACACACCTGCTGCCTCGGGAACAAGATGGGGAAACCTCCGTCTCTGCCTGCACACACACAAACAAACAGCAACACTGCAAGCAAACACACACACACACACATCTGCACTACACACTTCCTCTTGACAATAATCGAAGAGTCTATTGGAGCTGCAGACTTCAGGTCTATTTTCACACATCTAAAAATATCCTTCATGTCCTGGTTCACTGGATTCTTCGGGGTCCCTGATGAAGCCGACTCCTCACAAAGGCAGTTCAGTCAGACACAGAGATAATACTTAGATTGAATACTGCGAAAGTGTGCTGATTCCACAGAATATATTAGCCGGGATGACCAGTGATACATGCTCCTCGGGGATCAGTGTAATAGAATTACAGAGGTAGCCTCCAGGTAGCTCTCAGGTCTAGCCAAACTGAAGATGGATGGAGGAGGCTCGCCTCAAAGGTGCAACAACTCAGATAAGAGGAGGAAGGAGGAGGAAGAGGGGGATGTTTTTCCTCCCGTCTGCTCAGCACCTGCGCCTGACCCCACCCCAAGCATCCACCCCCCTCCATCTTCCACTCAGACAGACTAATGGGGAAGAGGGAGCACCATTTATATTCCCTCGCCCCCCACCGACACCCTACCTCAGCTGTCTGATAGGCCGATCCTACCCCCTGGAGGGGTTAAATAGATGTGTGTGTGTGTGTGTGTGTTCTGTTTTTCTGAGAAACAAGTTCTGTGTGAAGTTTTAGCTCCGGGTAAAAGCTTCAATACGAAGCTTTTTTTAAAATCTCAGTTAACCATTATAATCATACTTTTTATATCGGTAGTATAATTACCATAAATATATGACATTGGTCGTTCGTGCCCGATCATTCAAGGAGACATTTCGAGCATAGAAAGGATCTTTTGCACATAAATTATATATTGCAAGAAAATTCTTTTCATGCAAAGAATAATTGAATCTGAGCAAAGAAAAAATCTTTGTGCCGCTCAATAATTTTATGTTTGCAGGTCAAAATGTCTGCCGAGAAAAAGGTCTCTATAGCGGCATTATAGCTCACTAAAGTAAGGAAGCATGAGAAAAAGGTAAAGCAAAGCTAAATATATACATTTATGAACTAATTAAAATTATTTTTGTAACTTATCGTCTACCTGATCGTTACTTGGTGGGCATCTGCTTCTGCCAGAACATCAATAGCTTCCCGAGCTAGTTGGCAGAAAGTAGTTCCTTTACAGAGCAGCTCCAGTCATGTTTTAAGACTTATAAAACGCTATGCTTGAAATAATAAATTGTGTCTGATATATTGTTTAAGCAAAATCCGTTTAATTAGATTGTAAAAATCCTCCCAAGGCATCTCCTCCTTCTCCCTCATTAGGCCCCTCCCACTACGCACATTTCCAACCACCTCCTCCGTCGCAAAAACAAAACACGTCTCTGCCATCGTTTAGTGGCAACTTGTTGAAACTGTTGAAATGTAGTTATTAGTAGTAGTAACGTTAACTTAAGTAGTGAGTTTGCAAAAAACGATGACGGTTACAGCTGGCTCGCGCATCGCCAAAGTGGTTGCCATAGGTTACACATAATGATATGCATAGCGTCACCCTGTCCATTAACAGGATTGGCTCCTTAGGTTTGGGCAATGTTCTGCTGGGAAGCCTTGGGTTCATGTGGATGTTACTTTCACACCTACCTAAACATTGCTGCAGACCAAGTCCACCCCTTCATGGAAACAGTATTCCCTAAAGGCAGTGGCCTCTTTCAGCAGGATAATGCGCCCTGCCACACTGCAGACATGTTCAGGAAGGGTTTGAAGAACACGACGAGTTCAAGGTGTTGACTCGGCCTCAGATCTCGATCCAATCGAGCGTCTGTGGGATGTGCCAGACAAACAAGAGCGATCGACGGAGGCCCCACCTCACGAACTTACAGGACTTAAAGGCTCTGCTGCTAACGTCAGAGGTCTGGTGCAGTCCATGCCTCGGTGTATATTTTTACAGTAAAAAAAAAGTTAAGAAATGGAATAATGTTCTGCCGTGCCCTGATGTCAGCATATTTATAATGCAATGTAACTGAAATGCACTCTGACTGAATGTATCTGAAGGTGTTGGCGTGAGCAGCCAGGTCTCCTTCAGTTCACCGACTCTAAAATGCAGTTTGACAGAGAATGTAATTTTCTAACGCTGCAGAGAATTCATTCTTAGTTTCTGTAATTAAAGATTACAATAAGCTTTTTGTGCTCAAAGTTTTGCACATTTTTTAAATCTTGGGTGAAATTTACTTTCAGATTTAATTAAATTGAAATGAGTTGAGCTTCATCTAAATATCCATGTTTGTGTGTGTGCCAGTATATCGAGCCAGACGTCTGAGACGTCTCTGTGACTGATAAAAATTTAAACCAACCATAATTAAGAGCGACAACAACTTGGCTCTCATTCCTCCTGCTTCCTCCACCTCGGCTTTCTTCCTGTCGTCTTTTTTCACGAGTGAATCCTCCTCCTCCGCCTCTCCTCCCTTTTCTTCTCCTCTCATTTGAGTCCAGGCCTCAGCTTGTGTAGCTGGTGACAACGCAGGTCAACTCTATTTCCCTGTCAAACACAGGAAACCGGGTTTCTGGAAGTCTTTGACTCATTTAATCAAGCGGAGGTTTCTCACGCTTTTTGTATGCAGGGGACATAAAGTGAAGAAAAGGACGTCTGTGTGTGTTTCCCCAGGGAAGCCTCAAAATGTTCGGCTAACTTTTGCTAAAATTAGAAAACTTGTTTCCAAAAATCCCCGTTGATCCCCTCAAGGTTCCCTGGAAAACCTTGAACCACAGTTTAAGAACAAACAAGAACCTCAAACGGCACGCCGGCACATCTCCCGCGAGTCACAGCCGCAATGTTCAATAATTGGTTAATTAACAATTTTTCTGAGAGACTCTTCTGAACACTTCTGAACGTCTCTGTGAATGTGCAAAAACACAAACAAAGCTACACACAGCTGCGCACACTTTTCCTGCTCACACCAACATGCAATTAAACTTTGACAATAACGAAGGATTGATGAAAAGCCCGAAGAAAGTGCTGCAGAAGAAAGTCTCTCTGCGGAGCCTCCGAGTACTTTCTGTTATGCTCATGGACCAAGGCCTTTATATAAAACTAATAATAATGTCCCTGCGTTTGCCACCTCCCCGGTCCCTCCTCTCCATCTTTTTTTAGTTCTTTAGTCTCAAGTGTCAGAAACCCCATTACAGTAATTAAGTCAGCGGACCCTCAAAGAGCTCTCCTTCAAACGGCCGGCGAAGGGAGGGAGGCATGGAGGGAGAGAGATACGGTTAGAAGGAAAGAGATGGATGGAGAGCGGCTTCAGAGAGAGATGATGGAGGGAAGGAGAGATGAAGCGTTGGATGAGAGTGTGACGGAAAATGCGGAACAAATATGCTTCTCAGCACGGTAAAAACACTGGGAAAAAAACACAAGGAGCTACTTTAAAGCGTACATGCTGCCTGTATGCTGCGGTAAATCAGCAGCACATTAACTCTGAGACGTTGACGCAATTACAATAAATAAATGAGTCCCTTTCCCAGGTGATTGGCAGCCTCCACCCGCCTCTACGCCCGTACAAAGAGCGCCAATGATTGCTCAACAGAAACAAGAAGGCACCGTTTTTCATTCCTGTGTTATGTTGCTCTTAATTTCTGAAGCAACAGAAGCCACCCATCATGCTCTAATTTGTTTACTAGTAATTATACAAAGGTATCATAATGAATGTGATTATGATATTTTAATGTTTTTAAAAGCATCACGTCTTCCGGAGAAGTCGGGACTCAAATGGACGACAAGGAGAGCACAGAAGTGAGAGCAAGAAGAGCAACTAACAGAGCAACACAATTTGTGTTTCTTCTTCTCCCTAATCTTCTTACAACTACTTCGTAAAACATGGCTGCTTTGTCGTTAGTAAAAAAATCAACAACAAAGTTTTGCATGTAGAGGAAAGGTTTGCAACAATAGGAATCAAAGCCTGGTCATCTGGATGAAACTCGTGTGTTTGGCATTTAGTGGCACAAAAAAATGTGCAATTAATATAAGGTCAGTTTTCCTACATCCGTCTAGTTTTTCTCAAGTAGGATCAGTGGTGAAGTCTTCAAGCTTCCACTCCATTTCTCCACCCCGCACCGAAGAAAAAACTGCCAACCAGACAAGCAGAGATACTAAAACAACAAAACAACTTACCAAACTTTCTTAACACAACGGCGATGATCAAAAGAAAGACCGGACGAGCCCCCAATTCATGTTATGTCCCCGGTGTAGGGGAAACCTAGACACAACATGATGAGCGACCCCCACTCTTCCCATTCCCAAGAAATACCAGCAGCACAGAAATTCAAACAGCAGTTTAATTTTCTTCAGAATGAGCGATGCCCAACATAAGAGCTCAGTTAGCCCTACTCTTACCTAACAGAAAACAAAGGTTGCTTACCTGAACTCCTACCTATAAAACATGAGAAAAAAATTAACAAATCAAAAGGGCTTCTCACTCCTACTTTTACTACGTTTTTTTATAAATGCTCTATTTTTCTCACTTTTCACACAAATGTCAATCAATCAGAAACACATTATCGAGATTACAGGCCTTCTCACGGCTATATACACAATTTGTCGGTCAGAACGCCGCTAATGCTGGCAGTGGGGAATGGAAGGAGACGAGGGCCCAGCAGGCTGCACTCAGCTGGAATTTAAAAGCTGGTTGTCCATTCTCACATATACACACCCACACACTGAACGAGGAGGAGACAGAGTCGCACATACGAGGTTAAGGGAACAACATTAACAATTATGACCGAGGGTCGTAACGACGCGCCATCACATGCAATAAGCAAGAGGAGAACAGCCAGGAATGATGCTAGAATGGTACCTAGATAAAAACACTTAAGAGTGTTTAACCACCGACTAACCGTGGAGTGAGAATGGGTTCCTCCAACAGCGACTGCAGGAAGCAAACCTGCTCAGTGAAACCCAATGGTCATTTCCAAAAGATACAAAAATGTTCCTTAAATCAGCATCTCTCTCTTCATGTCATGGTCAGCCCAATCCGGATCTGAACCCACTGAAATTACTCTCCTACCCAGGTTGGCTTGGCTTAGTCTCGAAGTAGAGTTGCTACTCCTCTGCATCGAAAGCAGTCAGCTGAGGTGGTTTGGGCATTTGACTCGGATGCCTGCACTGTGCCTGCCTTT
Organism: Semicossyphus pulcher; assembly: GCF_022749685.1. Lineage (NCBI taxonomy): Eukaryota > Metazoa > Chordata > Actinopteri > Labriformes > Labridae > Semicossyphus > Semicossyphus pulcher. The sequence goes on from NW_027211700.1 coordinate 4,507,628, forward strand.
GGAGGTTTTCTGGGCATGTCTAACTGGTAGGAAACTCTGGGGACTTTGGGTTCCCTCAAGGTACTCCGTCTTCCTCCCACTGTCCAAAGACATGCTCGTTAGGTTTCATTGCCTGTAGGTGTGAATGTGTGCGTGAAAGGCTGTCTGACTCCACGCGTCAGGCCTGTGAGTGACTGCCGACCTGTCCAGGTGCAACCCCGCCCTGAACAGGATGAACGCTATAGATAATGGATGGACAGTCTGGCCTTGGGATTTCCTTGGAGGAAGTGGACCATGCTGCTGGGGAGAAGGAAGTCTGGAACACCTGTAATGCTGCCACTATGACCCCAAGTGAGCGGATGAAATAGGATGGATTGATGGAGGAGGTTAACCAGGTTTATATCCTCGCTAAATGGTTTAAGGTGCTTTAATGTGATGCCGAACCGGCAAACATAGTTTACCCTCTCTTAAGCTGTTAGATAAAGTTTTAAAATCCACTTCCTACATCAACTCTGGGAAGAGAGGAAAAGTCACACAATAAAAAGTAAAGTTTATCCAGATGGAAGCTTTCCAATTTGGATTTTATTGGGCGAAAAGACGACACGAACATTTGGCTTACGTTCAATTTGGCTTTTATCATCATTCAGGTGGGTTTACTGGTTTCTGAAGATAAGAACAGGTCTTAGTCACAGCGAAGAACTAGTAAAGTGATGGGATTTCTGAAACCACACACAAGTTCGAGACTTCAGATCGGTTCTAGTGTCTTTTCTGCTGGGCTAAAGATTTTAATAAAGACAACAATTAAAAGGGAAAAAGAGAAGGATGAGAGCTGAAGGGGAAAGTGGCACTGCTGTGATTGGAGAAAGGCCGGAGCAGCAGCCGGCAACCTGAATTGATGCGAACATGAGGTAGGGGTGGGAAAAGGACAGGTGTCAGAGCCCCATGATAAAAGGCCGGCGATAGAGGAGTTATAGGCACTGAAGGGTGGGAGGTCGGGAGGGAGGAGAGGGTTGGAGCTTCAGTGCCAGGAGTGCTTAGAGCTGTCCTCCTACATTGATATTCTGAGCTCATAGTTTGCTAAAAACCCCTCCTCCTCCTCCTCCTCCTCCTCCTCACATTTCTTCCGATGGTGATGTCATCCCTATATGGATCCTTTGGTCAGGTGCCACCGCAGCTTACATCTCTGTCACTGTCACCATCTGCGCACACACATTCACTTAGCCCCGCTGCGACCTACATCTTAATGCACATTCGCTGCAAAGGACGCAAATATATCTGTATCATTAGATGGGCGGAGTCAGCAGAGGACAGGCCGGAGCAGAGTGGTCATCTAGCTGCAGATCCACTGAAGCTGCAGAGCTGCACGGCCTGTTTAGGTTGGCTAACCACGCTACTTGAGGCGTGTGGCGGAGGGGTGCGCTCCATTTTAATATATCAGAGTGGTTGGTCCACGTGAGAGAGGGTGGAGCTATAAATCATCTCAAATCATTATGAATTCATGGTTGGGGGGGGAAGAGGCTTGTGTGTGTTGCTTCTCTGTTTGTTGAATCAGAAAAGGGAAAGTGGACAAGGGCAGACCGCCACGCGACGCGGCAGTGAGCAGAACATGAAAATATTCTTTAATAATGACGCTACCAAATGTTACGCCTCTGAAGAACAGGAGTGCTGTGAATCTGACTTTCACAGCACTCCTTTTTGGCCAATCAGCACCCATGGTTTTGACCACTTTGCGGCAGCTACCACGTTGTTATTACTATTATCACCATTCTGGTCCGAATATAAGGCATCTGAAAAAGTGGGATCGTCTTATATTCGGGGTCTAGACTGTTAGCAGTTTTCGTAACAGTCTTCAGACATTAAACGCTGCGACACTGTATTTCTTGTCTTCTTGACAGTTGTTTGGTGACTCTGCTGCATTGATAACCATTATCTTTAAATCAGCATCATTAATCCACCTCAGTTGTTGGTTAACTTGGCCGACTTTGAGCCACTTTGTTCTGGATGATCCCCCTGGCTCTGTAGTTGTGAGTGACGGCTGGCCTCAGTCGTGAGGGGTACGCTTGCTTTACAGATAAGTGGCGCCGTCTACTGTTGTGAACGTATGCTGGCATTTAAAAATCTAGACCCCGAATATGAGACGATCTCACTTTTTCAGGTGTATATCAAAGAGAAAAACTGCTCTGGCAGCTCTGGCAGCTCCGCAGCAAGGTACCGCTGCTACAATTGAGCTTGCCCTTGCTGTAAGTCCACGGTAGTTTGAATCGATCACTCTTAATATATTATTAAACCCACATTACTCTGTTTAAAATGACGACATACCAGAAAAACAGTAAGTTTTCCCCAGGTTTGTCGGCAGACAGAAGCAATCGATCTGTGGCAGATTTAAGAGTCAGATTAAAGAGCTCTTTGCAGATCACAGATCAACTCTACTGTAGTTTAACTAAAATAAACTGAACAAAGAAAAATTCTGTGTTTTATTAAGTCCTCAAAATTGTGTGATAACACTCATCATAGATTCTTACAGACCATGAATTTACTCTGCATTTTAACTTGCAACAGACTGTATCATCAGTGAACCTGACAAACTGTGGGACCAACAACAGGACAGAGGTGTTCTACTGAAAACTCCAACAGATTCTATGCAGGCCTAATTTTTCCACAGATTTCTATTCAGTGTTCTAGCACAGTTTTGTTCCTCTTATGGATTTCCCTGTTAAGTACATAGACTGTATAAATACTGGACGAAGTCTCGGCAACGTCACCCATTGGTTTCTGAAGAAGCGTTTTTGGCGCCGGCTAATCCAGAGGCAATGTCAGCAGCGACGGAGCTGAAGCCTATGGCCGAGGAAGGCATGAATCAGCCAGCTACGGCTATGAAGCTAGGCTATATGCTCCTCAGCATAGCTAGCGGTTATTAGCCACAGACTGTATGAATAATGCATGAGCTAGTTTAACTTTGCCGGGAGGAGATTGAGTTTGTGACGGTGACTGACTGCAGGTGTTAAGTTATCAGACTAAAGAAGTAGCGGGCTCGCTGCTCCCTCGCCCGGTGAGCTGTTTGCCCCATGGCAGCTTAGCCGGTAATCTCTTTAACTCCTGACTCCTATTTACTGGCCGACGATTAAATAAATGTTTGATAAACACTGAACAGGCTAACAAGCAGCTAAAGCGGGCACAGTATACCTGCTACTTAGTGCTACAAATATTTCAATACAATAAAATGCGCATTTAACTCACCGAAAAGCTGGAGCTCAGACTTCTTGCACGGCCATAAAGTTCCATAAATCCCACAGAGAGATTATTTGTCCAAACTTTGAATGAAAAAATCCCAAAAAGTCTCCAACAACACAAACAGGTGAAGTTAAGCTCAGTGTCTGTGTGTCTGTGTTGACGTCTAGCAGACAGCCAGCAGGATCCACCTGTCAATCAAGTGATCCGGCCCCTATGATTTAAGGCTTAAAATAATTAAAACGGGTGTGTTACAAAAAAAATCACCCCCGTACAGTTATCTTGAACAATAAAATTAGCTATTTATAACAAAACCGTTTTTTGCACCAGGCTGTAAACATGTTTATTTCTGCTGTAAAAAGCATTTTCCCACCTGCTGTAATGTTATTTCTTGTTTTCTGGAGCCTCAAGTGGACACTCAAGGAACTGCAGTTTTCTGCACTTCCGCATTGGCTTCATTCTTCTACACTTGCACACTTACGCACAATAAGCAGACCAACACAATTCTCTGTTTCTGTATTTGTCATGTTAGTGTCTTCGTTAGCGGCCTCGTGGGGGCTTGAGTTAGCTGTGACATCACTAGCAAGAGGTTCCTCGTAGCCAAGCACCTTACATTAAACTGTGCCAACTCAAAAGTCAGAATGAGCGTTGTTTCAAGCTCGGCAGGCCTCATTTTTCATCACCTACATTCATATGTGGGAATCTGGGAGCGTGTGTAAGTGTGTGTGATCAGGGGCTAAACGGTGGGTAAGGCTGAGTGAGAGGGAGGAAACCGTTGCGGCGCTCTGCTTCACTATTGGCTGTCGATTGATTAAGGAGGTCATCTGAAAGTCAATCTCTCTCTCTTTTTCTCTCGCCGCCACCCAAGTGTGACCCCCACCCCCCCCAAACCCTTCTCTTTCCTCTGTCCGGAATTACAACACGGGGGCAATTAAAGTCAACCTGCCAGCCACTCGCTGTTCCGGGCTCGTAACTTTTAACTCGCCGTAATTAAAAGTGTTACAGCAACAGAGGCGGGGAGGCATGTTAGGATGGGTAGGTGCTGCGTGACGAGGTATCAGGTGATTGATTGATGGAAAGGGCGAAGGGGTGGGGGTGGGGTGGGGGGTGTAGGGGGCGTGTGACGAAAAGCAGGGGAAGGGCAGAAGTCAGAGCCTTGAGTGTGATTGGAAAGGTATAAAAATGTGGTAAAGGAAAGAAAACGTGTGTGTGTGTGTGTGTGTGTGTGTGTGTGTGTGTGTGTGTGTGTGTGTGTGAGAAGTGGGTGTCCAACATGTCACCAGGGTCCCCAGGGAATCACTAATGAGATGACCAGGGTGAACTAATTGTGTCTGTTGTGTTCTCTTGTACAATCAATCAATTACCACAGATAGTGCACTGCAGGGCAACAGGAGCGTGTGTGCGCATGTGTGTGTGTGTGTGTGTGTGTGTGTGTGTGTGTTGGCTTTTCTCACAGGACATCAATCCATTCGTGCCCGATGGTAGACAGTTGGCGTCATACAGTGAGCGTACATACATGTGTGCTGTTATATCATCAATATAATTTACAGCCGTGAATTGCAACCAGTGATATGTTCACAGCAGGGTGTCCTGCACCTGGAGTTAGCAGGACGCACGTACAAAGATTACATATCAACTACTTTGAAGATGACATGTTGTGACTCACAGAGCTCAGAACATAGTTAGAAAATGGGCAGGGAGGTAGGATATACTAAACGACTGAAACATCTAAAGCAATGAAGTTATTGTTGAAATACTGAATGTAGTGAAAAAAAAAAAGTTTTGGGTATATGGTTGAAATAGTTAGCTTAAAGTATCCCCTTTGATAAATGGTCAGAAAGGATCAAAGTAATGGCGGCAGTTAGCGGAGCATTGGGTACGTTTTTTTAAATAGTGAGCTAAGTGTTTAGTGAACTGCTGAAATTGATTGTTTAGTTACGTCTCCTCTCGTCGATCCTCCTCCACTCTGCTCATCCGGAACAGATCAGCTGCAGGGGCCGTAGTTGTCAACAGAGCTGTCAATCATCTTTCTTACAGCACCAAATAACTAAAGTAAACTTGTCAGAAAAATTAACACTTGGACGTGAATCAGCATGATAAGAATTAGCTATAATGACAGAAACCATGTTTGAGAAAAATGTATCTTTTGATTTTATAGTTTGACTCATGTCCCATCTGTTAACATGGAGGAGGCGGGCTTTATAAGCTATACCGCAACCAGTCAGCAGGGGGCGCTAGAGAGGGTTTGGCTTCACTTTTAGGGAGCTGTCATCTCGTCCATCATCATAGTCCCATAATGAACTGTACTATAGTCCCAATGACTTTTTAATACCATGTTTTCTTCCTGTGTACACAGTTTTTAACCCTTTACACTCTATGCACATTTATATCTGATATACACATTTTTAACCCTTAACAGATGAAACTGCTAAACGACACAATGGGATGCATGCAAACTGACTCGTACGTGTCTGACCTCATCAGGTCAATGTGCGCTTTTGTGGGCAACACTGGGAGTGTGGCGCCCGGTTCTCCGTCAAAATACACGGTGAAAAATAATTGTGATGAGTCCTATTGATCTCTGACAGCAACATGAACATCTCTTCCTGTAGTAGAAGTCAAAGGCATGGAGAGTAAAGTAGGGCAACACTTCCGGTATTTCAAAGTAAAAGCCCGATCTGGAATTCTGACTTTGTACACAATGCTTTTATTTTGAAGTGTTTCCTGGGCCGTTGTTGTTGTTATGTCTGGCTAACCGCCGGGGTCAGCCCGACACATGGGTCCGTGGAGCGGGGTCAACAGGCCTACTGGGTCTGTCTATTCAACAAATAACATTCGGTTAAAAACTCACATACACATTTTTAAAAGCATGCTGCACAGATGCAGTTTATTTAATGTACAGGAATAATGAAATTAAGTGGAGGAGACGTTAAAGCACATCTATACATTAGTTTCATTAACGGCGCGCGGGACTGTATGGCCTTAATATCTCATTTTAATGTCCCTGCGGACTATGTGGCCATTTTTCAGAAGAGATGACACACACACACATTTACACACCTAGGAAAGAGAAGCAGTATCAGAGAAGGAAATCGTGAGGGAGGAGTTCACAGTCACAGCCCCGTCTGACTCTCCTCCCTCTGGCCTCCTCCATCCGTCCTCCCTCCTCGTCCCTCCTGAGCTGCTCTTCCAAATTTCTATTATCAGGCCCAATAAAGGAGCGTGAAATGAAAACATAATTGAGTTTTAATTTGTCTGTGGAGCTCCAGCCACCCGCTGACAAAAGCCCCACCAGATCGCTGCTCACAGCCTCATTAGGGGACGAGGACGAGGAGGAGGTAAAAGCTCTGGCAGGAGAGGAATTTCTCCTACGTGTGTGTAAGAATCAGTCATGTGTGTGTTTATTTACTCGTCTCTGTTTCCTCCGGTGCTGCTTTTGTTTGCTCAGAAGAATAGACAGTGAGCCCAGCTGCAGGACGAGGTGTGCTTACAGCCTATAAACAAGTGTTCAAGTGGGAGAGCTCAAGTACCCTTAAGTAGCTCCTTATCACCACCATGAGCATGTGTGCTCTTCTCAGTGTTGGTGTGTTTTCCTCACTGACTTGTGGCTGTGTAAACCAAGAGCTTCCTAAAGAGCCCGCTGGGACCAGTAGAGGAACCAGAGCGGGGGCTTAACCTGCTCTGCTCCCCCAAAACACCCCCTCCTCTCCTCTGCCGACACACATCTGTAGCTTGTAAGATATTTGAGAGCCCATACGAGACGACAAATAATGATAGATTGAACAGCTTTGTTCCTGCAGTGTGAGGAGAGCAACGATATGACCCAACAGCACACCACACCAACAACCAGAGTCCGACTCTCACAGCTGGAAATCTCACTAGATCTGACTTAAGAGTAAACAAACATGGCGGACGACAGGCAGGAAGAGGTGCAGACGGCGTGACATTTGCTTTTGCCGCCATGGCTGCGGTTGTTCCTTCTTCAGTCAGCTTGCTTCCCAATCGTTTGGTTCCAGGTGACGATCCACAGACTGCGTGCTCGGCTGTCCACAGGGTTCCCCCAACACACAACATGATATCAGATCGTAAATAGATTTGAAATCGGTGCGGCCACGACGTTCTCCCAGCAGATCGGGGGAAGTAAAATCACTCTGAACATCCCTCACACCACAGGAACATCTGAGAACATCTTTAAAACCATCTAAAAATCAGGACGTTACTGACTTTCGTCTGAAGGGGGAAATCAGGCCCAAAATCAGCTTGATCATCTCGTAGTGTGTACCCCGCATAAGTAGGAAAATACATGGCCATACAGCACAGAATCAGCACACCTGTGTGAAACGCTACAGAATGCTTTAGAGGAATCTCTTCCGTTCAGCGATGTTCAGCGATGTTCAGCGATATAAAAAGGCCTTGTGTAGTGCTCTGTACTTTTTTTTTTACATAGCTTGCGAGCTTTAAGTACAGATCCACAGCACTCCTTTTTGACTGTTTCCTTCACTACATAAAGCTTCACTTCTACCAGAACTAATGTTAAACCCCTTTACCCCCAAAATAAGCGCATTGACGCAGGTTTTTTAGAACCGGAGAAGACCCTCTAATAAATGCCGATTGTCTGTTTTCCCATTGCCAGTGAAGTATACTCCTGGCGGTCTCGTTTCTGCTGCGTCACCGTCTGACGTCACAAACGCGCCGGAGACAGGGTTAGTAAACAGTGAAGATGTTACAGTGGTTAGGTCTTTATTGTATCTACTACTCATTCAGTCTGTTTATTAAACTCTACACAGACAAATCTGGAACGATGTTCGAGCGCTGCTCGGACGGAGACGGGCGCAATTTGTAGCTGCGATGACGAGGAGTCACAGAAGTTACCGACGGAGCATAGCATCGCGCTGGAAAGGGAGCGGAGATTAGCGTGTCGACACAGGTTTCCTGTTCCCATCAATGCCGATCGGAGCTGAGGCGGGTCTGAATGTAATCTTTCCCACTAAGCAAAAAAACCTGGGCGTTAGTGGATTTTTTGAGCAGTGGGAAACTTTAGTTATTAGTAATAGCTACATTTTTAGCTGTTTGCCCCATGGCAGCTTAGCTCGGGGGAAGCTCTGAGGGCAGTTGTCGCTGCAACAGGGAGCTAAAACTGACATATTGCCATTGTGGTGGGCTGTCGCCGACTTGTTGCTGTGTACGGGGCCTGTCAGTGATTCTCTGCTGTCTGTGAGGCGTGCTACAGGAGCTGCAGAGTGCGGGGAGGCTCCAGGTGCGGCCACAAGCGACGGACAGTGTAGACCTACTGTAGGCGACTAAATTTGCCTACACTTGCCTCCGTCCCGCCTCACTGGTTACTTTTTAGCATGAATCGAGGAGGCTTTTCAATCAAAACAACATCCCACAAAGTTTATTTACTGAAAGTTTATCACTGTTTTCTTTAAATGCACGATTACGACATAATGAGGGAGAACCGGTGCATTTTTTTTTGTTTTATTTTAAGCTCTTGTCGGTCGTCTCTTGTAACATCTCTTGAGCTCTCCAGCTGAACTGTGTTTGTTTGTGCTGGGCAGGTAGAGTACCGTGGGTTCATCAGAGCTTCTGCTCTGAGAGAATCTGCTGCTGCTGGAAAGGAGGCTGAAGAGAGCGACGTTAACAGGCCCACAAATAAACCACCAAGCTAAAAGCTTTAGCCTTCAGCTGACCAAAAAACATCTGCAGGTTTATAAATATGAGCGAGACCCTTATTAGTCATTTGATCCGTTAATATAAAAAACACTGATGAGAGCAGCTTTAACATCTTTTCACTGTGTCTGTGGAAACCAGCTGAACCTCTCTGATGTCCTTTCTCGAGTGTAAGATCCAAATAAGGTCTGAAGTAAATCCTTTTTGATTGTGTGACAAAAGCGCAGAGTTAAAGTGTCTTGGCATTTTATTCCTATATAATTATATTCATTTCCTTCCTTGTAGATAAACACATAATGAGGCACCCTTTGATTTCTCATTGTTTGGTCTGTCTGGTGGAGTGAAAGGACGTCACGGCGAACAGAAGTGTTATGTTAAAGCAATAATCCCAGCAGCCCGCGTTGAGCCGTCTCACTGCAGACAGTTTGACTTGTTAAACACAGGTGAGACATAAATAATTACTTTCAGGTCAAGTGTCAGGACTCTGTAATTGTACATGCTGGCTTTCTAGTATTAACATAGAATGCATATAAAGATGGATGACGCCTCTACCGCTGACCAAAACACACATTTAACTTACCGAAAAAACGTCAAAGATCCGGCAGCTTCTTGTGTCGGTCTGAAGCAGATAAAGTTCAGTGACTGTAGTGTCAGTGTTAGTTACGTCTCCTCTCGCCGTTCCTCCTCCACTCTGCTGCTCGGGAAACAGAACGCTGCAGGAGCCCCATTTGTCAACAGAGCTGTCAATCATGAGGCCACACCCCCTTTTGACAGCACCAAATAACTAATTAAAGTAAACTTTTGAGAAAAATGAACACTTGGACATGTATTTGACGTGTATTTTGATTTTATAGTTTGACTCATGTCCCATCTGCTAACATGGAGGAGGCGGGCTTTATGAGCTATACTGCAGCCAGTCAGCAGGGGGCGATAGAGAGGGTTTGGCTTCAATTTTAGGGAGCTGTCATGTCGGCCATCTTTTTCTACAGACTGTGGTTTAGTGAAAGTTGATTCCATCTTCTTCTCTGAGACGTGGCAGGTTTACCTTCTCGTCAGTTTGTATTTCCATGATGGCCTCTTTCTATTTACATATTAAATACATCAGAAAACTTATCAAGCGAGTTAATAAACTTAAAGTAGTTCAGTTTAAGTGTACGCTGTATTTTAGTTTTTTGTCACCGCTTCACATCGACGTCGGACGGCCCTTTACCTCGGCGCTATGTCTCACTCTGCACAACGGCCCTGTATGCAGCGCACGGTATCACAGCAGCTGTTCTGCTCAGCAGTTTGTAGAAGAGACAAGAAATAAAAGAAAATATAATATATTATGTGTGTGATTTTCCATGATATTCAACATTTAAGCGTAACACGGGAAGGAAACAGACTTTACCCCCCCTTTTGTTACGACGACGACTTGAACTTCAAAGACTCCTCCTCTGAGGTTCCTGCAGGTAAACTTCATTAAAGACTGAATTGTTAATGTGCAAACAGTCTTGCTTCAGAACAAGGCGTCTGTACAGAAATCTCTCTTGTAGGAACACAAAAGCATCTCGTGCCCTGTGTTTTATAAACAGCTTCCACATGTAAACGTTGTGTTTCCCCTGACTGCAGCAGAGCGAGAGCTGGGGGGGAGAGCGAGCGAAGCTGGTCAAACAACCGACAGTAAAAATGAGATAATGCATGTGTAAAAACCCTAAAGACTCTTTATCTCAAAAAACCAGATCCCACACCCCTCCAAAAAAAAAAGTGGCTGGAAAATAACATGAGCAGGATTGACGGTGGACTTTGCAGTGTCCATGGTACCTGGTGTTTGCTGCCACGTTAGCTGAATGGGTTTCCTCCTGCCAGTGGTGTGCGAGGCAGCCAGTCGATAGCAGTACACGGTGTAATGAACAGACGATATGAAACAAGGCCGTGGGCGACGCCACTCCACAGATAAGAGCATGAAAGGAGAAAATGCTGACGGTGTTAAACAGACACAACTATTTAAAGCACAAATAGCCCTGGAGCTCAGCTGGTGAGAAGGCAGCGATGAGAAGGGGAGCAAATTATCCCTACCGGCTCCGCTCAGTATTACTTTGATTTATTTCAGGGGGAAACACTCATGCTGGAGAGGAAATGGGAGAATGTGACACCACTGGAGGGAGAATCTCCTGTTAAAAAATTGAGGATGTTGTAAAGAAGAGAGACTCATTTTCTAAAGTCTGTCTTTGTACAAAACTCGTATTACATAAGAACAACGAGAAGGTAAACCTGCCACGTCTCAGAGAAGAAGATGGAATCAACTTTCACTAAACAATAGTCTGTATAAAAAGATGGACGACATGACAGCTCCCTAAAAGTGAAGCCAAACCCTCTCTATCGCCCCCTGCTGACTGGCTGCAGTATAAGTCATAAAGCCCGCCTCCTCCATGTTAGCAGATGGGACATGAGTCAAACTATAAATCAAAATACATTTCTCTCAAACATCTTTTCTGTCATTATAGTTCGTTCTTATCATGCTGATTTAGGTCCAAGTGTTCATTTTTCTGATGAGTTTACTTGTAATTAGTTATTTGATGATGTAAAAAGGGGTTGTGGCCTCATGATTGACAGCTGTGAGGGCTCCTGCAGCGTTCTGTTCCCGAGCAGCAGAGTAGAGGAGGAACGGCGAGGGGAGACGTCACTAACACTACAGTCACTGAACTTTAGCACAATTAGAGCAGAAATAAGAGAGTGCAATTAAACTGTGGAGGGAAGAAATAAGCAAAGACTGAGTAGGTCTACATGTGATGTGCTTCTCACAGATGATTGCCATGTTTTGCTTTCAGCATATTTTTTGAGCATGCAGTACCTTTGAGGTTACTCTGCAGAATATTCTGGACAGTATTTGTCATCGTTTTGGAATGTTGCATTCATAATAAACATACATTTGCATAAAGGAAGCATATTTGTCCATTTCCATGTTGATAAGAGGATTAAAAACTTGACGAAATATCTCTTTAAGGTACATTTACAACAGGTAAAAAATGTGATGACCGTGATTAAATATTTACATCGATTGACAGCCCTAGTTGCACATAATGATATGCATAGCGTCACCCCGTCCATTAACGGGATTGGCTCCTTAGGTTTGTGACGTCACAAACCTGCCAATCTGAACACGTGTTGTTCAGCCTGTCCTTGGTACACTGCAGTTTAAAAGCAGACAGGCCCAGCCGTGGAGATGATGATATGTCTTGTAGCACATGACGAACGCCACATGGAGATGTTTACAAGGTTAGAAACTTGATGTTCACTGGGGGGGGGGCTTTAAATGTTCTTACAGTGTAATAACCACCTTTTAGAGCGGCAACATGAGGTCCAAATCAGCAGTGATGGAGTAAAATAACTTTTAAAGAACCACACTGGTTGTCTCTTCCCGCTTTGCCAGTTTATTTTATTGGTTGTAATTAAATTAAAGAGCCCTTTGAGTAATCTCATCTGTGCACTGGCCAACTATCTAAACCAACAGACAGACACACACACACACGTGTGTGCACACAGCTGTGTGATCCTGACAGTGTGCTCATCATCATCATCATCATCATCATCATCATTACATCTGTGTAACAGTCCCAGTCACTCCTCCTCCCCTCCTGTTGACACGGTGTTACATCCCTGTTTCCTCCAGGGAGGGATTTCCTGCATGTAAGAGCCTGGCTCCATATCACACTACGATGCTACACCGCACACACACACACACACACACACACACACACACACACACACACACACTGAAGCGTGGCACCGACGTGAAATACAAAGAAAAAACAATCCCTCGCTCTCTAATCTGTTTAATCTACACCTCCTCCAACCTCCTTTTTTCATCATCATCCTCCACCTCTCCTCCTGCAATCTCTGTGTGTATCTAATCTCTCCCTCCGTTTAACAACTCTTAAACACCCATCCTCCACTTCTGATCCAAACCCCCCCTCTCCTCTCCCCCCTCCCCGGGCTGAGGGGAGTCAGTTCAGGGCTGTAACCTCCTCACACCCTCCTCCTCCTCCTCCTCCTCCTCCTCCTCCTCCTCCTCCTCCACTCAATCCATCTTTTCTGAAAAACATAAATATCAGTTTCCTCTTACATCAGTATGATGAAGGCAGCAGCTGAGGCAAGATTACATTACTGCTGAGAACAATACTTTTGTGTGTGTGTGTGTGTGTGTGTGTGTGTGTGTGTGTGTGTGAGTGTGTGTCAATCAATCAATCCATCAAATTTTATCTGCTCGGCTCCCTTGGGAGAGATGAATGCACGTGTGTGTGTGTGTGTGTGTGTGTGTGTGTGTGTGTGTGTGTGTGTGTCTTCAGTCTGTGTGATGATATGAAGCCAGAGGAAAACACGTTAGTATCTTTTTGTGTGTGTGTGTGTGTGTGTGTGTTTGTGTGTGTGTGTGTATTCTCCAAAGAGACAAAAGCTGAAGTGAGAATCTATGCTAAATAAGAAAGACACATGGTTGCACTGTGTGTGTGTGTGTGTGTGTGTGTGTGTGTGTGTGCGCCTGTAAATCAGATTGATTGGAGCTATAATTAAATTGTATGTGCTCCCAGAGATCATGTCTCCCTCTCCCTCCCTCTGCCCCTCACGCTGTCTGTCTCTCTGCAGGACGGTAAGTAGGAGACGGTCATGTCGCCCGGCAGCGCAGACTTTGGTGTCTATTGTACGATAAACGACGGGACTTCACTGAAATCGTATCGAAAGAATCTTTTGTTTTGTAATCAGAAAAAAGGAAAAAAATCAATACCACAAAAATTTGGTTGAAAATTAGATTATAAAAATAAAAAATGCTGAGAAAACGTCCTACGGAAGCCCTAAGCAGTCATCCATACATTTTATCTACTCTGTTTTCCTGTGATTACGAGGAATTTCCGGTTGTTTTCTCAAGATGTCGACTTATTTATCTCGTTATCTTGAGATAACAGTGCCATGCTGCCTTTGCCCACTGATGATGTAAGTTAAGCCTGTTAACTCAGAGTTATCACAGGAAAACGGAATAGATCAAATGTATGTCTTGTAGGGCTTCCGTAGCTTGCAGATGCTTACTTTTTTTCTCTCTCTCTGTCCTCTTTACCGCCCCCCATCCAGTCGAGGCAGATGTCTGTTCACCAATGAGTCTGATTCTGCTCGATGTTTCTTCCTGTTAAAAGGAAGTTTTTATTACGGACTCAAATTGGGTCACACTAAATAATAATACAAAGAGTGCGGTCTAGATCTGCTCTATTTGTAAAGTGTGATTTGTAAAGTGTGATTTGTATGGAAGCCCTTAGGGGACATGCGTCCATCATAACTCGTATCCCGATGTCATGTCTTGTATAAAATCGTCAGGTTTTAAATGAAGACTGCAGACCTGAAGATTTTTTAGCCGATCCACCGGTAATATTCTCGTCGTATTTCAGATTCTGTCCCGCTCTGAGCCATCGCCTGCAGAGAAACAGGCGTATTTTTACTCCAGCGTCTCTCGCTGGGCCGTTCCTTTCAGAGGAAGGGGCGCAATGCGTGCTGGGTGTTGTAGGAATGTAGAATGGGCGAAACCACAAGCTGTTTGTGCAACTTTCTCCACAGCTATGGCGCCAATTTCAAATATTATTGCTTCTATTGATAACAGAGAAGACCAGCTGTGACTGACGGCGGCTTCTTACAGGGGCGAACTGCTCCTTTAAGTGTAAACAGAATGGTGATAATACGTCCCCACTCTGCCTGTGGTAATCTACTCAAAGCCCAATTGTTCCTAAAGAGGACGTCATTTTTAAAAAAGGGTCCCTGCTCTCTGCTCGCACATTGAAATAACTAAATAACTTCTAAAACAGCTGTCAGTGTTGTGTTTAACCTCCGTAAACAAGAGTATACACTTGAGGACTTTTTTTAGCTACACATTTTGTGCTAGAGAGATTATTTACAAGAGCAGGAAAATAAAAGTTTGGGTTCAATAATGAAGCTGGGTTTGGAGCAGAAGAATAAGATATACGCCTCGGCTAGCAGGATTAATTCAGTTAACATTTGCTTGTTCCTGGGAGTTGTCTGTTTCCTTCTCTTTGATGGATGACATGGAAGAAAAAAATAAAGTCACATGGAGACAAATGTACAAAAAGTTTCCTCACTTTTCCTCATTCATTTGAATGTTTTTAATTACAGTCAGGAAACCAACCTAACTCCTCCTCATCCTCTCGTCTAACCCACCCTCGCACAGTGACGGAGCGGCCGGGGAGATGAGAAATCGAAGCAGATGGGCCTCCACCCAAAGCTCCACTGTAATTTCTCCGTTAAAGAGGAAAGGATTGGCTGCATGATCACATTTGGCGCCTGAAGTTGGCATTTGTGAGAGTGACACTGTGATGTGAGTTTTATTATTCCCCGTAATGAGCTGACAGTTATTGCATTGTTGTTCCTTAATTATGTTGGATTGGAATTGCCTTTTCGATAATGAGGAGCCACCTTCAAACTCGCATTCAATTTTCTCGCGTCTCTAATTCCCCGTCACCTGCCATAACACCTCCCCCTGCCAGCACGACGCGTGTGGAACAGACTCCAGCTCTGTGTGTGTGCTAATAAGTACATGCATGACGGGCCTTAATGTATATATGCATAATCAATCTGACTTCTTTCATGTAAAAATATACAATGAAAAGTGTGAAAAAGAGCAGCAGCCCGACATTTTGATAATTAAACAGGGAATATAAAACAGCCTATCACTGTTCACACCAACGGCTGGATATATAAAGATGGACGACGCGTCTCCATCGACTGTCATTGGACTTATTTGAAGCCAAAATACCCTCGAGGCCGACGCTGCCATCATGATCTCAAGGGTCTGCACACACACTCACCAACACACATGTATAGAGGCCCATAGGTGATGATTTATATTATATTCTAGTCTAGATTTTATTTTATCTTATTGTACCTTTAAGTCTGTGTTTCTCGTACAACAGTACAAAGCTTAGCTTCCATGTTGGTACCCTGGCCAGCTTCTCCAAACAGCAGCTGTGCTGACTGTTATCTACTGTACGTAGTGTTGATAAGTACCACATATAACACCCACTTAAAAAACCTCACACTATCCCTTTAAAGTCGAGGTGAAATGAAAAATGTCATTTTAATCCTTTTAGATCACATCCCTGGTAATATTGTGCATCTATTTGACAATATAGGCAATAAAAATACAGTAAATCAAATTCTTCGTATTCTTATATCAAAATCGGATCATTTTTTCTTCTGGTGAAACTAAATTTCACACGTGCTTACGTAAGTTAGCACCAAACAATTTCAAATCAAATCCCTCGAATGATATGTCCCGCCTGCGCGTCCTGTTTCACGAAATAAGTCACGATACGGAAGCTAGATACTCTCAAAATGCTTTTTCAGCTCGACTTTAAGGGGGCATCATTTAGGGCTGAACACCCAAGTTTGAAAATAAGATATGGACAGGAGGTGAGCTTAACCTCTGTAGCTAGAGCCCAATCTGTGCTGCATGCGGTCAGCTCAAGGCTACATTCGCAGATACTACACACACAAATGTTCAAGGGGACTGACAGTGGATGTGTTGCATTGTGGGTAGGTGCTATCTATCGTAGGTAATATCTTTGGTACTTCTGAATTGTTTAAAAAAAAAAAAACATGAGTCTGACGATTTTTAAAGTTGTAATTTTAAAGATTAGTTTCGTTCTTTGGTGGCACCTATGTCAATAATAGAAAGTTAAAAGAACACTTTTCCCAATTTTACCAGACATCTGCGGCTGGCTCCCTCTGTCATGGCGCCAACTCTTGATTTTCCTGGCTGACGGTCGCTTTCCTTTTCAGACTGTTTGCTTCATCTGAGCGTCGAGTTTGTTTCTTTTTCTTTGGATTTTCACTTCTTGTTGAAGTTGTATCTGTAGTCATCCATCTTTTCTTTGTTTGTTCAGCCATAGTAGATTACTGTTTACTCGCAACACTTGCAGAGAGCGGAAAAGCAGCCGCTTAGCTCCGCCTACCCTCTCTGGCAGACCAACCACTGCTGGCTGATGGAAAATGGCGTCACTAGTGATTAAACAGACATTTATTTAAATGAAAATCTCTGAGATTATTACTTTAAGAAGAGTGATGCTTCCTCAGTGGAGTACTGTTTAAAGTTTTACATAGATTTGGGTTTGTATCAGATATCCTTTAAATAGTGGATCTGAAAGTCTAAAGGTTTCATTGTGTTGGTAATAAAGTAGGTCGTGCAACACGTCCTCCTTCCATGTCTACAGGGACAATTTTTATTATACCTCCTTCAAATAGCAACACTGAGGATGAGGTAAAAGGCCTGCCATCCTTCGCATGTCTTTGAAGTCACAATACGACCACTTGTAGAGAAGGACATAACAGGAAGCACTCTAGGACTCTTTGGACAAAGTCTTTCATGCTTCACCGCGCTCTGCTTTACGCAGAAAAACATGAAGCGAGTAGTTTGTGGAGAATGAAAGAAAAGGCTTGACAGAGAGGTTGAAATCTGGCTACTTTCTCACCTCCGCACACCTGGGCGATCATTGTGTAGAGTGGGCATGTTTGTCAGATCGGGAAAGTTAGAGAAATTGTCGGATGCGGCTCCCTCCAATTTGGTTGTCAGAGAGATGTGCAGGGACGGAGCTTCAGTCTGCGTTCGACCATCCAACATCCTTTGAAGCAAAGTGAGGCTGCACGTCAGTCCTCATGCAAGATGCTTTTGACTCTATGAAGTCCAAAGCCACCCACTCAAAGGTTGAAGGCTTACACACTCGCATCATCACCACATGTTCAGTAACTTAGATTTGCTCGCTATAAGTTTAGCATGACTGTGTTTGCCCCGTTTGAAGCCCCAAAGCTTCACAAGGCTTCATCCTCCCATCACGACTGTTTCCCTGATTAAATGCTCACATTTAGTTACAGTCAGAAATCACAGCCTTACCTTTCTGCTGATGTGTTTGACTTCCTGGTGTGGCAAAAGCTTGGTCAGAGGGCGGAGCCTGCTTTTATGAAGAAGGCCCAGCCAAGGACCGTACCAAGTGCTCTGACAGGAAGGGGGGGACAGTGTGTGTGTGTGTGTGTGTGTGTGCTTTTTGGTTTGACCATGTGGTATAAATATTCACCTCAGGTCTCATCCTGTTTGGCCTGTTAGTTGTGTTAACGTTTGCCTTATTTTTCAGTTGAGTTATGTAACGTTGATCTCCTCTAACAGCTTGGACAGCCTGCTTTTCATTATAGTGCTCGTGACTCCTGAAACAACATCTTCTTGAAGTCAATGCACTTTTATTTTGGACATTTTAGAACATCTGTTGACATAAGTATATTTTATTTTTCATAATTTTTGTACATTTTAGGCTTTTTCTTACACAACTGTATTTATATTCTTCCTTTAAACTGTCTTTTCTTTGTGTCCCCGTTTGGTAATCTTGATGGCCTTTTATCCATCTGTCTTCTGGTTCTTGTAGCGCTCTGTTGTCTGTCTTTTAATTGCTTTTGTAATGGACTCGACATCATTGTAAATGAGGGTTGCCCCTCATTGATCTCATGAGTATCAATCTCAGAACCCATCGGCTATCATCTGATGACGATTTAGCCTCTGAGAGCAGCGGTGAACATGTCAGGCATTCTGTTTAAGCCAGCGGTTAGTGATAAAGACTTGCAGCAGAGACTTCCTTCTCTGTGCGCTGCATTGTTTACAGTCCAGTCAGCAGCTTGAGAAGCGACCGTGTGTTCAGATTAAAAGTGAAGGGAAATTCTCCCCTCCAGATGTGTCAGCAAAATGTCATTTCTTGGTTCATTAAATCCCCCGGAGGAGCGCCCGTTCATCTGTCTGTGCTGAGTCTCAGCTTCACTGTAAACAGTAAGTTACACAGAGGCTGCACTCTGGCTTACTTCAGCGGCATGAAGCCCAAACAGAAACAGATTTTCTTTCGATCGACTTTAATTAACGGCTCTTCAGTTTGCTGAAAGAACAACATCATGATGCAGATTAGGAACAACATGAAGCTTTGCCAGGTCTGTCCTCAAGAGGAGAAGAACACTACTACGGAGGGCGGAGCCATCATTGCTGATGCATTCGAGGAAGTCGGGAAATCTAAACACTGATTGGCTTTTGCGACACAGCGTCAAGAAAATTTGTCTCAAGTTGAATTTTTGATCTAGAGCAGATTTTGAGCTGAACTTGCTGCAGATGTCTGCTCTGATGTTTACAGAGATTACGCCGCAGCCTGCTGATACGTGATAGGTCAACATTACTTGGACGTACTACAAACAGAAACCAGAACACTTTACATACTAACATCCGGTCGAGTGCCTATAAAACACGTGTGCTTGAAGCGGCCTCCATCAAAGATAGACCTGGCGCTGATCTTCAGTGGAGCAGAGCGGAGAGGCGCTTCGGGACGGGCTGGAGACGGACCGCGTGCTGTGGAATAACGAGCGTTGACTTGAATGGGTGCGATCGACTCCAGAGGGTGGGCGCACACGGAACGGTTAGACTTCAAACCTTTGAGTTGCCCACGACACACTAACATGCCCAAACCTGGATGGAGTCTGAACCAGATGTACGCTCACTGCTCAACCCTTTGACGGTGTAAAATCTTCATCATCGCTCGTTGTTCACAGAATGTAATCTATGTTTCAGAGTTGGTACTAATTTGACAAAAAGCTAAACCATCTCATTTATTTAGCGTGTCTTCGTTCCGACAGTGTTTTCCTCTGTTCTGAACTCCTCTCTGTCTGTCGTCGTCTATTATTTATCACTTCGGCGATGAGCGATCAAACAAAACGAGGCGATCAAAGCCGCGGGGAGCTGCAGTCCTTTTTTCTGAGGCATCAGTAGGTGGGAATGAGCAGCAACCAAACTGTCAGAGCTGATGATCAAAAACTCCCTCGCAGAGTTTAATTAATCCCAAAATACCAATAATTAATCACTTTGCCCCCCTGTTGGTTTGTAATTGTTTGATGATTCACTTGTCAGTGATTCAGATCAGGTATTGTTTGAGTGTCCTCGATGACAAATTGAGTGTGAAATCAAGATTAGAAAGTAAAAGCTGACTCTTATTTTGAAAGGCAAAATGGAGAACTAACTGACGTCCAGTGCAAAACGCATCCAGACACAGCTCAGTGTGGGCTCACAGCCGGGGAGAAACGCCACAGGCATCACACACGCTCGCAAACACACCAACGCGTAAACACAGACAGACGACATCACACTCAAACATCTGCACGGCCACACACACACACACACACAACACAAATTCATCCGTAAACTCAGATGTCAACCCGTCCACAGCGCACACAGGTACAAACGCCACTGGCGAAAATCCAAACAAGATTAGGCCCCCTGTTGACGACACCTGTCAATACAGCTTTCGCCTGAAGGATGCACTTGATGTTGCATGGTGATTCATTATACACACACACACACACACACACACACACACACACACACACACACACTCTTCAGACACACTCAGAAACATGTCCACTCCTTTGCCTAAACATCCATTCAAATCCTCAATGCAGAAACTTTTCTCCACTCTTCTTTCCAGGTATTTCTGTGTCCTTTACATCTCATCCACACTCCCTTACCAATGAGCGAGGTCTTTATTTCCGTACTCTGCTTTCTGTTCCCGTCATAATTAGTCTCTGACACACGCTGGATAAACACTCAGTGGGTGATAAGACTGAAGACCGTCTGTAATGAACCAGCTGAACTTCTGAGGCAGAGACATGTGACTCTTAAACACCTTCGTTATTCTACCTTCAGTCTCAGGCTGGAAAAGGTTGCTTATATAAGTTGTTTGTTAAGAATTCAACAATCAATTTAAGCAGACCCGAGCCTCGACCCTTAGAATATAAAAATATCCCTCCAGAGTGAAGAAATACCGTTAAAAGATGAGGCAACTTTCACTGTGTAAGACTAAAGAAGACAAGACCAATGCAACTGTAGCACATTGGTATTTCATCTGCTTTGAGCTAGCAATGCTAGCAAACTAGCTAAATAGCAACCAGCCAATCATAAAGCATTATTTAACACTTGTTTGAACACATGGGCCTGTACTGTCCTGTTCTTCACACTTCCGTCGCCCGTCAACTACCGTCCGTCGACTAACTCCTGGTTTAGCACTCCACTAACATTGATTGAGAGTAAATGTAATCGTGCAGCTCTTCTAGACCTTCTGATTGTTTTTGGACCTAACTGATTAATTTCGCGGGGTTTGTGTTGCTTTATTGTGTTACGGAAAAAGTGCTTTTTGTGCCCTGTTGGACCGAGTAGAAATTACACGTCTTGACCGCTCAGACTAACGAGGTTGGCTGCCCAGAACACACTGCAGCATTAAACAATTTACAGAGCTTTCACATTAGCTTGACCCCAAAGTCTGGTTAGTTTGATTAGTGTGAACACTGTGTACCATATGAAAGGTCCACATGAAAAGGTGGTCTCGAGTACGCTTCATGTGTACTCAGGTACGATACGCATCAGATGTGAAAGCTACTTTACCTAAACACGGAGGTGGACTGCTTTTTCTAACGTCTCCTCTGAAATCTGCGTATGCGCGCAGCTCCGCCGATCTCATCCTCTGAACTGCACGGCCACGGCTGATACCGGAGGGATGTAGGTGAGAGGGTCGTTCTTGAGATTATCTCCAACATATGAATAACAGTAGACAGTGCGAGGGTCGGCTCAATTCAATGGGCTTGGGATCATGTGATTCACACGCTTTTCTACACTGGAACAACAACGTAAACAATGTAACGTAGTTGATGATACTCTTCTTCACTCCTTGTTTTTGAGGTGCATTACTGCCACCGTCTGCTTCGGGGTCCGACCGCAAGAGTGCTCAGGTACGGAACAAGGGTGGAACCGTACTCAGGCACGATACGAAGCAATCGTACCTAATGTGAAAACACCCTGAAACCAACTCTGAGGTAAAAAAACAAAACAAAAGTAGTGATGAAATTATTTTATTTAGAACCGTTTTGTTGTTCAAGTTCGTCATCCTGTTAGCTTGTAGTGCTAACCAAGCTAACGTTCAGAGATCTTCTTCAAGCACTAGAATTTATCTACTTATTTTTATTGTCTAATTGAGCTTCTGACTTTTACATTACTTACGGAAACAAGGCAGCGTTAACAGTCAGAACTATTAAAAGTATGGAGCACCACCGGGTGTTTTCACTTTGTCTAATTAAAGTTCTACTCTGTGGAGCTGCATGCTGGTTCTTGATTGGCATCTCTCTGAAACGCCACCAGTTTCCAGGACAACTTACACCTGTGTCTCTTGTGTCAGCAGTTGTCTCAGTTCCAGCATACATTAACTTTATCAACAGATGGGATTCAACCAGAGGTCTAATTAGCCAAAATAGGCGACATCTGAACTGAAATAGATGCTGCAACGGCATGAAAAAAAAGGATCGTTATCAGGATATAACGTGAAAATCATTTAACATCTTTTTCTTATAATATAATATTTTTACATTTTAAGAAGATATTTTCATGCTGCAACAAGATTTGTTTATGTTATAAGAACAAATTTTCACGTCGTGTTTTTCATGTTAGAAGAATATTTTCACAAAAAATATATTAATCTCATAAGAAGGTATTTCATGTTATAAAAAGATATTTTTACAGTATAAGAAGATATTTTGATACTATGAGATGACATTTTTACAATAGAAGATATTTTCTTGTTATAAGAAGATATTTTGATATTATAAGAAGATGTGTTTTAACATAAGTAGATATTTTTACATTATAAAAAGATGTTCATTTTGTAATATGGTTTTACAATATAAGAAGATATTTTCACTTTATAAGAAAATATGTTCACGTTATTAGAAGCTATTTTCTTGTTTGTAATAAAGATATTTTCATGCTATAACAAGATATATAAATGTTATTTTTTTTACATTATAAGAAGATATTTTTTACGTTATAATAAAATATTTTCACACTATAAGAATATATTTTTACATTAGAAAAAGACAGTTTCTTGTTGTAAGAGATATTTTTACATTAAGATATTTGTATGTTATTAGATCATTTTTAACGTTATAAGAAATATTTATATTGCAAGTAGTTATTTTTTTATGTTATAAGAAGTTATTTTCACATTTTAGGAAGACATTTTTCACATAGTAACGTTAGAACTTCTGATGCTACAATGTGTCAGCTTACATTGTGACTGAATTCTACCTCATGCTTAAGGCTTATGCTAAGACGTGACGAGATTCTGATGTTGAACATGATTGATGGTATTGTGATAAGTAAACGTACACTAAACGGATATTAAAATGCATTGAATTTTCAGAATGCAGAATGAGTCCAACATGTGGTTATAACGTGAAAATACTATTTTAGAAACGTTAATTTTATAACCTGATAGTAATCTCTTTTTGTTTACTGGGTTGGCTTTAATATGCTTCCGTACATTTGTGCAGGATTGTTTGTTTAATAAAAGTTTGTCTTGGAAGAAGCTTTATTGTTCGTGGTGTTATGTACAGACGAGTCCCATTGCTGTATTGTTTGAAGCTCTTCATGTGAACTCCTATTGTATGTCATGTAGCTCGTACTTATTACTTGTGCTGACCTCATGAAGGATGAATTAGCATAACAGACTATTAATCCACGATGTCTGAATGAAGTCTAATACTGTATCTTATTTCCTGTTTTCTGTCAGCCGTATCTCCAATTTCCTCCTGCTCCTCTATCTCACCGCTGAACGTTTCCTCTGGGGAATATTAAGCTGTTGTCTCCCCAGTTGCCGCAGACTGGGAGGGGTGGGAGGACTGGAGGGGTTGGCTTGTGTGCATGTATGTGTTGGAGTGTGTGTGTGTGTGTGTTTGTATGTGGAGGGCTGCTGGCAGTGGGAGCCATGCTGGGATCACCCTCTGCTGCAGCCGCTAAACATTCAGCTGCCTTCCCATCAGACCCACTGTTATTACCACGGACCAGCGAACACACCGGCTGACTCAACAGCTGCCCAGGGTATATAGATGAGTGTGTGTGTGTGTTTGACTACGCATGTTTATTTTTACGGTGAAGCACTGCCGCTGGAGTGTGTGCTTACATTTGAGAGTGAAATGACGCAAGAGTGTGTATCTATGTGAGTCAGTGGATGCCAAATCTATGTATGTTTTCATTTGAAGGTAAAATGAATAATGCATGTGTGTGTGTGTGTGTGTGTGTGTGTGTGTGTGTGTGTGTGTGGAGGAGGTTATTGGTTTGTACATTTGTGTGTGAGCTGAAGTGAAATGATGGGGCGAGGTCTGGTGGAGGATGGATGTTTAGTTTGCCGTGTGTTTGTGTGTGTGTGTGTGTGTGTCATTTCCCACTGGTCGCCACCTTTCGATGTGTCAAATATTCTGTCTTTCTGTAAAAGAGGGAATTTATGTTCCTCAAGTAAAAGCATGACTAATCCATCTGAGTCACAATCGAACCAACTACAACTTATCTGAGAAACACTCCTTGAAATAAAGAGATTAGGGTTAAAGTACGACTGTGGTTCAGCTGATACGGCGTGATATGAGATCTGTAATTCAGAGTAAATGCGGTATCGTGAAAAACACTGTGTTGCAAGTTAAAAAGTCCTGCTTTCAAAATCCTATTTAAAATATAACCATCAAGATTTCTGTCCTGGCTTTAAAACTCCCCCAGTGAGCACCGACCAGGATTTAAGGATGTTAAAACAGGGTGAAATTTTTCAACTGGCAAAATCAACGTGTCACAAAAACAAACTTTGTTTTATATTATTTGTTTATTACAGCGAAAGGGTGGCGAAAGTGATGATTGTAGCTGCATTTCTCCATGAATCATTTTCCAGCGGCCGGTGAAATCCGGTCTACACAAGGCTGCTGAGGTCAGGTCACATTACGCAAATCTTACTTTCATTACAGTAGCTTCCAGTTAAATTCAGAATTCCATTTTAAGGTGCTTGTTTTCATTTATAAAGCCGTGCATGATCAGGCGCCTGTGTACATCTCAGACCTGCTCCATCCCTACATCCCCTGCAGATCCCTCAGGTCTTCTGACCAGGGTCTACTCGTCGTCCCTCGTGTCCGACTGAAAACTAAAGGTGATCGTGCTTTCAAAGTTGTAATCAAATTGTACACTGTATAAAAAGATGGATGACATGACAGCTCCCTAAAAGTGAAGCCAAAACATTTCGGGCGCCCCCTGCTGACTGGCTGCAGTATAGGTCATAAAGCCCGCCTCCTCCATGTTAACAGATGGGACATGAGTCAAACTATAAAATCAAAATACACGCCAGATAAATTTTTCTCAAACATGGTTTCTGCCATTATAGCTAGTTATTATCATGGTGATTCACGTCCAAGTGTTCATTTTTCTGACAAGTTTATTTTTAATTAGTTATTTGATGCTGTCAAAATGATGATTGACAGCTCTGTTGACAAATTCTGCTCCTGATCTCCAAATGAGCAGTTAATCAACCTCGGAGGAGCAAACTGAACTGTTGTTTGTGTGTTGCTCTGTTTAACATTCATGTTAGCGCGTGTTTTTCGCGAATTCTCCTGCGATCTTGTGATCTCGCGAATCCAGCTGCTTGGGTCAGCGCTCCGCTGCACTGCGGATCAGACACGCTTCCTGTGGGCGAGGGCTCGTGCTTCTGACGGACCAGAACCACGGCGCATACGGAATGCGCTGGACACGGATCCTGTGGGATCCAGGCGTCATAGACATCTGAAACTTGACAAGAAGCACAAAGTTGATGCTTTGGGGCCAAAGAGCTTGGGAATAACTAATTCAAAGACTCTTCCATCCATCAGTTAATCTATACCTCTTATCCCGTTCAGGGCCGCAGACTTGTTCTTTGCATGTAAATGGTTTAGCACTTGAATTGAAATCATCTTTGCCGATCGAGACAAACTCCGAGCTGCTCTTTAAGAGGATGGAGACACAACGAGTTTGCGAGCATGTGCTTTGAGTTGTTGCCTCAGTGTTCTAATAATACAGCAACAAAAGTGCTTTTCAAGGTTCAGGAGTTTATTGTCCCTGAGGGAAAACTGACCTGCGGCAACAAACACCAAAATGCACAATATAATAGAATGCAATAATAAAATTGATAGATAAAAGACATAAAACACAGTAGAAGAGCAGGGGAGTGGATTACTAGGATACGCATTATACAATATTATACACTGTATGTGCTTTATAGGAAGATCAAGTCATAAATAAGTTTATATCCTTTTAGTGAATCCCTTAAATTGAAAATATTTTCCTTAGCTGCGTCTCCACAGTCAGACTTGGCTCCCAGTATTTCATGACATTTATTTGGTGTGGATCCAAAACCTGCAGCATCCGCTCCTCCTTTCCTGCAATCTGGAAATTAATGTTGGTGTCACTGTGCTGTACGCTCTCCAAGCAGAGGAGGAAGTAAAGGAAACTTCTGGAAGTGTCCTCTGGCAGAAGACGCACAGATGTGTCCTTCCCAGACTTCTTAACAGTCTTGGCACAGTTACCTCACGGTGGCCGCGGCCAGAGTATGACATCATCGCCACAACCTGAGCAAAAATAGCACTCAGGTTAGATTATTACCTCACGTGTAATGGATTAAGAGCGAGAGGATGAACTTGCTGTACTTTAAGTCTCTTCCAAGAGCAGCGCTGCAAGTTTGAGCTGAGAAATTTTCTGACGTCTAAGTTGTGAAGAACTGAAGAGAGGAGAGAAAAAGAGAGATGGAGAGAAAAAGAAGTATGCGTTTGTTATGGCTGTTTGTTTCCCTGCACTGTTACATTTTTCCCAGCTCTTCCCAGATGATTGCTCAATGAGGTTCACCTGGTCTGAGATGCTAAAAACCCCAGTCATGGCATCTGAAGACAGAGAGGCTTCTGCTGTGGTACTGCCTCTGAGCAGGGATATTGTGTTGTTGTGTTTGTTTGTTGTCCCACGAGTTTTGAGTGTTTTAAGGTGTTTCACATGGTTATTTTTTGGGTCAGACTGTGAATATTTGTTCTGCGTAAACCGTTGAAGCCGAACTGTAAATGAGACGGTCTGGTCTTCACCAAATGCCGCTCCTGTCGCCTAGCAACAGGTAGCTAGAGGGCTAACTAGCTAGCATAACTCACGTAAGTTAATCTATTATTTTAAAGATAATTTCACCTTCGTTTTCTTAAACATGTGTAACACTGGCTATTCGAGTGAGTTGAAACCAAAAACTTTTACATTTTAAAGTGTATTCCTCGGCCGTTTAACGGTCAGCCATCTCGTTTGAATTGGCGCGCAATGCATCTTGGGATACGTTGGGCTGTGAAGGACGCACCCGATGGCTCCTTCGCGGCCGGGTAAACGGAGGACGCATTTTGTCGGCCGCATCTGAAGGAGCCTTCGAACTGGGACAGCCTTCGACACGCTTCAGTGACGCAATCGGCCTTCAAATGGGGAAGGCTGCAGCCCCTGGACTGTGGCACAGCTATTGTGTGTACATCCAAGGCAGCTCGCAACTTGATGGCCTTAAAGGGGGGGTATTATGCTTACTTCAAGCTTCATATTTCACACCATACCTGTGGAGTAGCTTAGCATAATTTACAATTATAAAAACTCTTCATTTCTCTCACACTGGTGCTCTGTGCAGGCCCTCGTACAGCCTCTGCCGGAAACGACTCAGCCAGCTCCGTCCCTTTAAAAAAACCCCGCCCCTACAAGCCCACTGTCTTCTGACTGGCCAGCACTCCAAAGCCTGCCGAGGCTGCACTGTGTGACGTCACAAAGTGCTTGTGTAGAAAAAACTGTGTGAAACCTGGCGTTCACACACGGTCGCTTCTCAAGCTGCTAACTGTAAACAATGCAGCGCGCGGCCTTGGCTGGAAGTCCTTATCACTAACCGCTGGCTAAACCAGACTGCCTGACATGTTTCCCGTCACTCCCAGAGGCTTTATCGTCGTCAGACTATTGATGGTTTGCCGAGATCAGACAACAGCCAACGTCAGCATTCAAGCACTTGTTAAACATTATCACTCTAGGCTAGGAAGTGGCTACACAAAATATTGGAAAGGTGTAAATCCCAAAGAAAGGTAATGTTAGGAAGGAATTTACTTCTGATGTTTCTAACTCATACTGATCAAGTCTTAATAATAAATTCACAGCCAGGACTCGCCCTCATTTGTTGATCTTATAAGCCTACCTGAGATGGGCTGACTCGCAGGATATCATTATTTGTCTGTAACTGATGAAGACATTGTATCACCGTCAGCCAGCCCCCAGTCTCACTCCTGAGTCACAATGACCTGCAGGAGGTCTACAGAACCTGCGTCTGTAAGATATGTTCTGCCACACTTGTGCCCCAGATATTAACCTCGGGAAAATATTAATACTGCAGAGGTCCAGGTGTTATGGAAAGAAGTCTGGCTTCACCTGAGGAACAACTCACATTCCGCAGTGCACCAGGAAGTTATCAGACGTTCTCCTCCAGCCCGAACTTCTGAAAAACAAAGAGACACAAGAGGCCTCTAGTGTCACAGCAGCCTGCAGACCGAGGTGAGAAGCCTGGGGATTACTCCAACACACTTGTACCTACAGATCTGAAACTTGACCCACGTTTAGTCTGGACATCCAACATTGTAACATTATATATATGAAACAGCATCACACCCCCTCTTTAATGTAGTAAAGCTGAGATAAGACCTGTTTTTCATTCTAACAAACCCCTTTTAGCTGTTTAACTTAAATACTTGAATACAAGAGACAGAGGTTAAATGCTATGTGCTAGTTAGCCAGACAAGCTAACTCGAGCCACCTTTTAAAGCAGACAATCTGATGTTTAATCTGTACCTCTGTTTGTGTTTTTGGTTGGGGAAAGTCTTGGAGGCCGAACATCCTAACAGCAGCTTGCATGCTAACGAGTTGAAGAGGGTACAACAGGAAAATCAAAGGTGTAGCCTGTATCTCCCATCGTCATGCAATCATGCTTTTTAAAACATGTACTTTGAGCGGTATTGATCCCGGTAACGATGATGCTACAGAGGTGAAATAAGAGACATGCACTGTGGGAATCAAAGAGGATACAGACAGAGACACTGAAACATTAATAACGGTGCTCGTAGCATGAACAGAAGCCTCGGGGAGAAAAAGCAGCTTCATCAGCTAGAATGAGAATCGAGCATGAACAAGCTCTTCAAAGCTCGAAGCCAATACTAACACACTCGTCTGCACATATATCTCTGTATCTATGTGCGGTAAAGTGAAATACTTATATTCTAACAACACATACTAATTTCCTTTGATCATTCTCAAAGAAGCCTAACATGGATCAGATAGAGTCAGTCACCGTTCCTCAGGCTGTCATCAAAGTATTATTTCATCCATAAAAAAAGACACCGGGTGAAATGTGCTGATTGGTGGAGATGCAGGTCAATGCAGGTAACCTTCAGGGTGACAAGAGACATCATGTTTCGGGCTGTATTCAGCCACACAACATTTAGATCATTACGTTTATCACACTTTTACACACGATTTTAATTATTGATCAGCACCTGAAAAGTTGAAAAAACATTTGATAACTTAGTTAGACAACAGCTGTAGAATTTTGGTTTCCAAGTAGTATTGACCAATCGTGTATAAGCAGGCTGCGGCGTATGCAGGAAAAACAGTCCGTGAGGAGAGCAAAAGCAGGAAGAACACAATCTGCCTGGTGACATACCGACTCCCAAAAAGCGACGATTTAGCTTCTTATTAATCTCTATAAACAGACATATGCGGCAAATTCAGCAACAATCTGCTCTAGATCTACAATTCAACTTCCTCGAATGCATCATAAATGATGGCTCCGCCCTCTGTTCAACAAACGTCTCATGTTAAAGTAGTTTTCTTCTCCTCTTGACGACGGACCTGACAAAGCTTCATGGTCTTACTAATCTGCATCATGATGTTGTTCTTTCAGCAAACTGAAGAGCCGTTAATTAAAGTCGATCACAAGAAAATCTGTTTCTGTTTCGGCTTCATCCCGCTGAAGTAAGCCAGAGTGCAGCCTCTGTGTAACTTACTGTTTACAGTGAAGCTGAGACTCAGCACAAACAGGTGAACAGGCGCTCCTCTGGGGGATTTAATGAACCAAGAGATGTTTATTTAGCAGACATCTGGAGGGGATAATTTCACTTCACTTTGATCTGAACACACGGTCGCTTCTCAAGCTGATAACTAGACTGTACACAAGGCAGCGCGCAGTCTTGGCTGGAAGTCCTTATCACTAACCGCTGGCTAAACCAGACTGCCTGACATGTTTCCCGTCACTCCCAGAGGCTTTGTCGTCGTCAGACTATCGATGGTTTGCCGAGATTGGACAACAGCCAACGTCAGCATTCAAGCACTTGTTAAACATTATCACTCTAGGCTAGGAAGTGGCTACACAAAATATTGGAAAGGTGTAAATCCCAAAGAAAGGTAATGTTAGGAAGGAATTTACTTCTGATGTTTCTAACTCATACTGATCAAGTCTTGATAATAAATTCACAGCCAGGACTCGCCCTCATTTGTTGATCTTATAAGCCCACCTGAGATGGGCTGACTCGCAGGATATCATTATTTGTCTGTAACTGATAAAGACATTGTATCACCGTCAGCCAGCCCCCGGTCTCACTCCTGAGTCACAATGACCTGCAGGAGGTCTGCAGAACCTGCGTCTGTAAGATATGTTCTGCCACACTTGTGCCCCAGATATTAACCTCGGGAAAATATTAATACTGCAGAGGTCCAGGTGTCATGGAAAGAAGTTTGGCTTCACCTGAGGAACAACTCACATTCCGCAGTGCACCAGGAAGTTATCAGACATACCACGAGCAGAAGTTCTCCTCCAGCCTGAACTTCTGAAAAACAAAGAGACATAAAACACAAGAGGCCTTCAGTGTCATCGCACGTCGATACACATCGACTTCCTGATCAGGGTGAGACTCAAAATATCCACATCAGTACTGAAGCCTATTGCCACTAAAGCGAGCAGAGGTCTAAATGGGAAATCAAGCTGTGCATGCAGGGAAGAGTTAGAGAATACAAATGAATAATTCATATTTATATAAACAAAAACACGAGTTTCAAGTTTGGTTTTATCAAAGAGAGGCGGACCTAAAAGCAGAGTGTAAGATGAAACAGATTTTCATGTAAATAAATGTCTGTCAAGTCACTACCTATCGCCGAATGAGGTAACACAATGGTGATTGAGCCTATGGCCTGCTGATGAAAGCCTTTACATTTGCAGTATCACAGACTGGGTGTCACAAGCAGCGCCCAGTTAGTGACGCGTTTTCCATCACCCAGCAGTGGTTGGTCTGCCAGAGAGGGTAGGCGGAGCTAAGCGGCTTCTTTCCCGCTCTCTGCAGGTGTTGCGAGTAAACAGTAATCTACTATGGCTGAACAAACAAAGAAAAGATGGATGACTACAGATACAACTTCAACAAGAAGTGAAAATCCAAAGAAAAAGAAACAAACTCGACGCTCAGATGAAGCAAACAGTCTGAAAAGGAAAGCGACCGTCAGCCAGAAAAATCAGGAGTTACAACCGGAGCTGACTGTGGACGTCACACATGCAGCACTGTCTGGATGTCTGGGAAGTGTGCTCCTGTAATTACCGTTCATCACCATGAGGTGCCGCCAAAGAGAACAAATCTGAGATCTTCGAGATTACAGCTTTAATGCAAATAAAAATTCTAAACAAAAGACTTACTGAGTCTTTGGGCAGCAGGTGAGAATCAAACAGCAAAAAATAAGGTGAAAAGGTCAAGAAAACACAGGAGGAAGGCACATTCACAGGCTCGCACACTTTGAGGTGCGTTCCCGGTAAGTGAGTGAGGGCTCTGATGCCGACGTTTCAGCGCCAAATTACGGAGTTTCCATGAGTCGGCATATCTGCAGACTTTCCTATGGCAGTTACCCAGAGTTCATAGCGCACTTGGTGACGTACAAAAACGTGATTGTCCAGCCTCCCACTAAATGTAAACAAATGTTTGTAAATGGAAGTAGTATTTAATAAAGTATATGCAAATATCCATGCTGGAGGTCGGCTATTTTCTAATTATTTAATGGCGCATCTTGTTTCGTGTGAAGTTCTCAAACCCTCAAAGACGAACGAACTCACGCACTGCACTACTGACATCATTAAAGTCCGTGAGGGTTCAATGCTTAGGCTTCAGGGGCGAGATTGGTGCTGTGTTCAAAATCACATATTATACTATCAGTACGTACTGATTTGTTCAAAATGCAGTCTGCAAACAAAAGCAAAATGTGCAGTATGTCAAAAATACCCGGATGTCGTACTAATTCAGAAAAAATCTCCAGTATGCATCGGACCAGTCTGCCTCTCCTTCTGTTTCCGAAAATGCAAAGCCCTGGAACGTCACAGCGGCAGTTGGAATGGCAGATGGCAGCATTCGAGCAGAAGGGGGCGCTATAGCTAAAGAAGCAGCGGTTTGCTTTTGGGGGGCTGTTTTTAGTTTCCAGTTTTGTAAAGCGGAATTAGCGGCTGGCGTTGCATCCTCAACAGCTCCGTACTACATACTACCACAGAATGCAGTATGCGATTTTAAACACAGCCTGGGATTGGGCCTGTGGAGGTGAGGGTAATCACAGGTAAGACAAACAAACCACAGGTGACATCAAAGAGGGCAGGGCAAACAATCATAGGAGGGAAAACACAGAGAGACAAGAAGTAAAGCAACATGCTCGAGCAGGGAGGGTGAATGATAAAAGATAAAACAGGAAACGATAACTAATACATTGAATATAAAACTGACCAACAATTAAACGAGGATTATTAATAAAATGCAAGAACACCTGTCTCAAAGCAAACTAAAAGACGATGTGGCGATGTGTGAATGTGAGAGTGAAATGAACGAGGCCCTTGTGGCCAGGGCTGAGGTTTCTCTCTGACACATATTGATTGTAGGACTGAACAGCTGCCCAGACGAGAGCTGCAGACCTGCCAGAATGTGTGTGTGTGAGCTTTAGAGATTATGTGTGTGCCTTAAAAATTATATCCTAACAAAGACCAACTGACCTCCAAAACAGACAGGAAACAGAGGGGAACCTGAAAGCTTACCTTCACTTGAGTGGACACACTCATAAGAGCTTTGGTGAGGGATCGGGTTAGCCTTGTAGCGCTCGAGACGATAAAGAAACTCAGGGGCGGTTAACCGCCAGCTTCTCAGATACAAGCAGGCCTCATCAGCAGGGCAAACACTTGTTGACACACAGCTGTGTGTGACACAAGCTGGCTGTAACTGTGCTGCTAATTAAAAATTAATGACCTGTTTGTGCCTGTGTAGCTGCCATGTAATCTACATACATTCAACAAGGGAAGTTTCAGTTCACAGTTGAGACCTGGAGCCAAACTGAACACAGCTTTAGGGATCGACACAACTCAGAATCAAATTTTCTGTTCAACATGAAGCTTCACTATTCCATCCTTTTTTCAGTTCAACACCACACCGCATCTCGATACACAGAATCTGTAGGCGAAGGACCAAGTTTTTGGTGTCATTCTGGTTTCCGTTTGTAGTCCGAGTGGTATTGTCCAATCTAATTTCAGCAGGCTTCGGTTGTTTGCAGGAAAAACTTCAGTGAGAGCAAAAAAATCAGAAGGCATTCGCTGAGATTTAAGCTCTTATATCGTTTCCTTACTGAAAATACTGATCCCTGGTAACCCATCTGTTGACAAGTTAGCTTTTTATTAACCACGTAAACCAAGGGGCAACCTCCGGTGTTGAAAAAAGAAGCCAATGCCAAAGTGCAAAAAACTGCAGTTCCTCGAGTGGTCACTTGAGGCTCCAGAAGCAAGAAATAACATTAGAGCAGATGGGAAAATGCCCATTATTACAGCAGAATTAGACATGTTTACAGCCTGGTACAAAAATCAGTTTTGTTATAAATAGCTAATTTTACTGTTCAAGATACGTTCATATTTTACGACTTATAAAAATGCTCTGCTTGAAATAATAAATCCTCCCAAAGCATCTCCTCCTTCTCCCTCATTAGGCCCCGCCCACTATGCACATTTCCAACCGCCTCCTCGGTCGCAAAAACAAAACGCATCTCTGCCATCGTTTAGTGGCAACTTGTTGTAACTTAGCTAGCTTGAAATGTAGTAATTAGTAGTAGTAACGTTAACGTTAGTAGTCAGTAGTGAGTTTGCAAAAATTACAATGGCGGTTACAGCTGGCTCACGCATCGCCGAAGTGGTTGCCATAGGTTACACATAATGATATGCATAGCGTCACCCCGTCTGTTAACCGGATTGGCTCCTTGGGTTTGTGACGTCTCAAACCTGCCAATCTGAACACGTGTTGCTCAGCGTGTCCTTTGTACACTGCAGTTTAAAAGCAGAATCAGAAATACTTATACGCTTGCTCTGACACAGAGAAAGCATAGAAAGTTAAATGCAAAATTAAAGTTGAATACAAAACAAGAGTTCTGATGGAAAAAAGTTATATACAAATGAACAGTGTATGCATTGTTATATCAGCATAATGCAGAGTTGAATTATTGCACAATCATCCAGCTCATACGTACAGACAGAGTTCAGTGCAAACTACAGTTTAAAATAGGAGTCTGTGTGTCAGACACTCAGAAGGAGGAGTTGTAGGCGGGAATGACTTCCTGTGGCGTTCTGTGGTGCATCTTGGGGGAATCAGTCTTTGACCGAACGTGCTCCTGTGCTTAACCAGCACATCATGGAGTGGGTGGGAGACATTGTCCAAGATAATGCGTAATTTGGACAGCATCCTCCTGTCTGACACCACTGACAACCCACAACGTCACTGGCCTTGCAGCTCAGTTTGTTCAGTCTGTTGGCGTCAGCTACCCTCAGCCTGCTGCCCCAGCACACAACAGCAAACAGGATGGCATGAGCCACCACAGACTCAACATCGTCCTGCAGATGTTAAAGGACCTCAGCCTGCTCAGAAAAGCAGACAGGCCCAGCCATGGAGACGACTGCTGATGTTGTCCCTGATATGTCTTTGAGCACATGAAGAACACCACATGGAGATGTTTACAAGGTTAAACACCTGATTTTCACTGGCGGGGGTCTTTAATTAGATTAAACCTTAAATCATAGGGGCGTGGTCACTTGAGTGACAGGTGGATACTGCTGTCTTAACTGAACTTTACTTCTTAGCCGTGTTTGCGTTGTTGGAGCCTTTTGCAGAATTTTTCATGCAAAATTCGGACAAATAATGTGTCTCTGTGTGGTTTATGGAATGATCTGATCGTCAAAAAAGTCTGTGCTCTTCTGAGAGTTAAATTCTGCCCTAAGTAGCACGTATACGGCCTTCCATACCTGTCTTTAAGCTCTCTCAGTGTTTATCACACATTTATTTATCCGTTGGTCAGTGTGGGGGCCTATAGTACGAAGCGAGTCAAACATACCCGGGATATCTTGATAATTAGAAGGTGATAGTTAGCGTTAGCATAGTGTGGGAGTCATTCACGGTTTGTGGCACACACACTCTCACACACACACAACCCTACACGGCCACACCCCTGTGCTGTGTTAAAAGTGAACAGTGTTTTCCATTAGGCCTGATTGGAAGTGTTGATTGATTCCGTCCGTGTGTTGTCGGATCAGAGCAGGCGGGGGAGCCACTCTGCTTTATTGGGACACGGTGGCAGAGCGAAAACAGCTGATCCAGCAAGAGACAGAGTGAAACAGACTGCAGAGAAGGTAAACACTTGATTCTGTCTGTTTTATTGCTACCTCTACCTCTGGGACACTTGAAAACAACAGAGCCATTGTTAATGTTATCAATAACACTTTGTGCCTCCAAATACCTTCTTTGAAAACTGTGTGGGCTGCTTGTGTTTGTTTAAAAGCTGTTCTGAACTTTTCTTTGATTGATGATCTGTTAGATCCAGGGGCGGATCCAGACTTTTTTGACTGGGGTGGCCCAACCGGGGCACTGACTTATGCAGGGGTGGCATGAAGTATGTATCCACACACACACACGCAAATGAATAGCATTTAATTAACCCTTCCTTCTAAGCTTAATTCTTTAAGGACTCAAACGGAAGATGTGTGGTCAGAGTAACAGCTTAAAGTACTAAAGGAAAGGTGCCACATTCAAATGGAAAGAACACAAGTCCCGCCTCTGACAAGGCAAATAGCCAATCCTAGTATAGGATTTTGGGGTGGCCAATCAGATTTCAAGGGGGGCCCAGGCCACCCCTCTGGATCTGCCCCTGAACAGAAAGTCATGAGTTACAGCTTAACAAAGCCTACTTTCACTCGTCTAGGCTTTCAGGTGTCCTACATGTACTTTCAGGTTTGTGGAGGGTTAATGCAGGAAATGTTTGATTTTATTTCACAACCTTTATTATTACAGCAGACTCCAATATTTCACCGTCACCCCTGGAATCATTTTGTAAGATAAAAGACTTTCCATAACCGTTCATAACAGGTTTTTATTGAAATCACTGAGACTTCAGAGTTTTTAAAGTATCTTTTGGGGGAAATTTGTCGCAGCTTTTTAAAGAAAAGATCTCAGTTGATGAGGCAAGTCCAGTCTCAACAGATGATGTCCAATGTCTGAGTGCAAGTAAATGCAACACAAGATGATGGCATGACGCTCCTCCTTGCACCTTGACACTGGACGCGGGGCTGCCATTCGGAAACTGGGACTCTTTGTAACGGCTCCATACTGGCCCCAAGCATCGGGGAAAGTGTGACTGTCCGGGGCGAGTGTAACCCCTGATTTTACATATAATAATGTCAAACTATTATTTACACAGGATTGTGATTCCTAGGTCACACAGAGGTGGAATTGTTCCCATGATGGTTGGAAAGTCTGAGCGTGACACCTCTTTGCAGACGGCTGTTAGCGCTGGTGTTTGGTTTTTTATTGCCATGAGGCTCAAATGTCTGCATGATGAGTTATTTAGATAGAAAATAATATTAAATGCTTAAATAAGACAAAGTGACTATAAATCCAACAGAGATGCTGTTTCACCTGCAGCACAGTCTGGGGTGCATCTCTTATCAGTCCGTTTCTGTTGTCTCATTTGTGCAGGTTAAGCGTCTTCAAAAGAGGCCTCTGGTCAGGTGTTAAAGGCAGGATGTGACTTCACCAATTTGTACAAAGAAAGTAAAACAAAGTCGGCAGAAGGATGAGAGAGCTGTCAGTCAAGCACGTTTTGTTCACGCCCCCACAGACCTGAGAGGAGGTCCAACAAGGAAACATCAAAACACCTGAAGATTTTATACACAAATGATATCAGCTTTTTATTAAATATGATGCATTATTATTGATTCAATTACCAAACAGTGAAATAACTTGTTACAATGACCAGCACACAGTCAATCAGTTCAAAAGCATTTATTTCTTCACTTATTTTGAATCAAAGTCACAACACAGAGTTCAAATTCTTTTTCAATTGTTAATTCCCTTTTTATTTTTTCTTCTCTGACCAGATTAAGGGGCAATTTAAAGTGTCCGATTGACCTACAAGCTGCTTGTTTTTATGACTGTGGGAGGAAACGGGAGCGCCCGGTGGAAACCCACGCATGCACGGGGAGGACAAGCAAACTCCACACAGACAGGAAGTGGTTCTGCTGTGAGGCTGCGGTGCTAACCACCGAGCCGCCGTGCTGCCCTTAGAAGCTCTGTGAAGGTTTGTGCAGCACGGTTATCGTGCTGCACAAACCGTCACAGAGCTTCACTTCTTACCTTCCTCATTCCCAGCGACGCCGACCCGGTTGGAGCGGAAGGTCTTCTTCATCCATGACCAGATGCGCTGGCAGATGTTCTTTTTCTTCTTCTTCTTCTTCTGCTCATCCTCGCTTTCCTGTCCTGAAGTCATCACTGGTGAGTGAGTTGGTGATGTTTGACATTTGACCTCGAATGTCTTGTTGCGCCTGTCCTGCAAACTAAACACACATGCGCGCGGTTAGAGTTTTGTTCCTGTGATTGTCATGAACACGTAAACACAGAGATGGTAGAAGTTCTCTGATGTTTAAGTAGAAGCAGTTATTCTACAGTTCAGAAAGTAAAAGTCCCTTACCTGTCGGCTCTCTCCTCATCTTCCAGCTGCAGCGTGTTCTCGGCTGCTGCAGACTGGACCTGGATCACCCGGGATGGAGGGGCTGTGGGAGGTGGAACAGTTCCCTCATCGGTTGTACGCTTCCTGTGTACAAACAGTCACTGTTAGTCTGATGTAAAGGTCTTAACCTTTCTAAACACTGCAATAGAAATGGTCCACCAACATGGAAATACTCAAAAACTCTACTTACTGGTCTTGGTGGTCTTGTTGGTCTTGTTGGTCTTGGTGGTCATCCTGGGTGATGAATGGATGACTGAGGACTCCGAGGGGAGTGATCCTCTGGCTCTTATCTATCGTCAGCATGGCCTTCAACAGCTCGATGCACTGGTCTGTCTGCCCAGCGTCAGCTTTGTCGTGTCTTTGCCGATAGATCTAGTTTAGGAAACAAGTGTCAAATCTACCATCAGTCAAGTGATCCGCATGATTCATGAAAAGACACTAAACTAAAAATGAAAGAACTTCACACTTACTCTTTTCAGGTCATCCAGAGAGGAAAATCTATATTGACTGGATGTGACGTCAGGGGCTTTCTCAAAAAACTCCTCAGGTGTCTAAAAGAAAAGTTCAATGAATTGATTTTAATATTCTTATTAAAACAACTAATTTCATAACTCATCAGCTACCATTTGACAACATCTACATTAGTATTCAGCCATGTCCTCGCTAAAATCACCATTTGGTCGTGTTAAAAGACAGGATTGGAAAGATGTGAATTCCTAATAATGTTAGCTAGGAACTGGTTAAGTGTTGCAAATATGTTTTTTTCATAACTTGTAGGCTACCATTTTCTAGCTAACGTTACTGTTAATTAGCCAACGTTACCATTAGCTAGGAAGTGGCCCCTTTTCTATCTTGTGGTGTAACACAACAAACCGTTACGTTGGCGAGGAAATGGTTAAATTGTACCTTTAACTTTTGTTAAATGGGTAATAAGTAATAAGTTGTTTCAACTTGACTTTTTTCTCTTAACAGTCCATTGTCTTTACAGTTTCTGTTCAATCGCACCGCAGTGAAATGATCATTAGATAGATTCAATAAGTATATCTGATTAGCAAAACTAGATTACAGCATTAGAACAACATTTGTGCTTTCCACCCTGAGCAAGACGTCAGAGGAAATATCCACTGTGTGAAGATGTTGAATGAGCTCATTCCCTACAAACCAGTTGATGGAAACAAACTTAAAGTCTGGTAAAGATGAAACAACTTTTACTACCTTTAACCTCCAGGTGTCGGACTCCGTCTTCATGAAGAAGTAGTGCGCCCTTATCCCTTGGTTGATCAGATCCCCAGACGGCACACCCAGAAGATGAACTATAAACTTCAACTGGAGAAGAAAGAGTGTCAGGTCAGGATATGCAACAGGAACGCTTCGTTTCTCGTCTGCTCTACATGCTAATGCTAGTAACTACTGCCCTAGCTAACATTCAAAGATCTCTAAAGCACTAAACATCACATTATGTCCCTCAATCATCCTGAAAGTTAACTTTAACAATGGACAAATCACTTTCTTGCGTTTGTATCTCACGACAAAAGCTGTACTCAATCTTTTAGGAAAAGAGTGGACAAAAAAAAGTCGAGAAGCAAATTACTTACTGTTTCATATTCAGAGTCACTATAGATCATCTCACAATTAAAGAGCATGGTGAAAACCACCTGCCCCACTGCCCACATGTCAATGGCCTCTGAAAATGGTAGGCCCAAAGTAATCTCTGGAGCTCTGTGGAAGAACGAATCACAATGAGCTACACCGTCATATTTTAGGATTCAAAATACACACAGAGAGAACATCTCACAAATCGAATGAATTAATTGAAAATCATCATTTATCTGGTTCTTACCTGTAGAAAATATTTTGCAGACAAACTCCCGGCATGGCTTGAGATCTTTCGAAGGCCATGCCGAAGTCTATCAGCTTGACTTTAAAAGGTCGGGTCTGATTCACCAGCATGATGTTGTCTGGTTTAATGTCTGCATGGATCACCCCAACGCTCTCCAGTGCGTTAAGCGCTGTGGCCAGCTGCAAGCACACAGTCAGAAATATTTTCAGAGACTGAACCACGTTTTACAGACCTGTACTTTCTAATAATGGTGCTATATTCATACCTGTTTGGTGATGATCCTAACGTCATTTAACGTCATAGGTCCAATACCGCTGTACGTAAGGTAGTCCTCTAAGGAGATATCCAAGTCCTCAAAGACGAGCGCTGGTCCAAGTGTTATGTCGCAACGGTCGTAGAACTTGACAATGTTGCAGTCGTCCATGTCTTTGTCCATCAACTTTCTCAGTATGGTGACCTAAAGGGGCAATGATAAGTTTTTAAAGTAAGTCATTATGTTTACAATTATAAATATCAGGAAAAACAATGGCTGCTTATAACATTTTGAAAGCCATGACATCATGTTGTTACACGTCCTCCAATTGACAGAGAGGTCGATCATCAGTGACCCCTACAACCACAAAATAATCATCAAATTATTATATAGATTTGTGTTCGGACACATATTTCCCTTTTTTCTGTGTCAGTCTACACAAAGTTTAAATTAATGTATTTCGATTATCAGGTGATGTAGTTTAGTAGAGAAATGGTGGCGTTCACGGAAACCAGAGACCAGTTTTAGTCCAGTGTGAGACCAAAAGTCAAAGTTCAATTATTCTAACTGATGTAAGTTACATCATGTCCCTTACTTGTCCGGACTTCCTACTTTTAAAGTCTCCTCAAAGTCCCAAATGTTAACTTAAACCACATCAGAGTCAGCATCTCCAAGTCTGACACCATGCTTCTCTGACTGAAATGGTGGATTGCTTCCTCTGGGTGGGGATTAAGTAGATTAAGAAAAGATTGAGCTTTTGGCTTAAATGATACTAAAAATATACGTCAAATTGAAAAACAGTTTGTAATTTGTGCTGACCGACAAAAAAAATAAAGATTTGTGTCCGTGCGCACTGTTATCAGTATCATAGGCGGGCGTGAGACTTTGTTCAGGACAACATCGTGGTTTGGGTTAAAATGAGCAAAGAAGTTATGAAACTTAAGTTCTGTATCAGGAACATATTGGACACAAATATTGGGACTCATTGGTAAAAGTCTTACGTTACGAAGTTTACTCCGT
This sequence comes from Semicossyphus pulcher, assembly GCF_022749685.1. NCBI lineage: Eukaryota > Metazoa > Chordata > Actinopteri > Labriformes > Labridae > Semicossyphus > Semicossyphus pulcher. The sequence continues at coordinate 4,548,638 of NW_027211700.1, forward strand.
CTTAATTCCACGTCACCTGACTTCCTCCAATGCTTTCATCATAAAATCTACAGCCACTAGAGGCCGCCACCTTAAAACATCCTAAATATGGGTCTTATTTGCTGCTTGAATTGACGACATGTACTGATTTGATTTTGGTGGACTGTCTGCATATATTGTGTTGCTTTAAGCTAAGTCCAGGCAGCTCCATATGTTGACAGCAATACCCATTTATGTTATACTCAATCACACCAAATATAACTGACAAAAAACAAGGCACCCACTGAACCCTGACTATCTTACCTCCTGTATTGTCACATCGTGACTGGATTTGGGAAGCTTCACAGCCACGGTGTCTTTGGTGTCTGGGTCCGAACATTTCAACACCAAGCCGAAGACACCTTCACCCAGCATCTCCTTGAACGTCAATCTTTTTGGTCGTACTTCAGGGTCGGATGAAAACGTGTTCTGTGATTTTCCGTTTGCCATTTTTTTTCTTAAATCTGAAAAGAAATGAGAGAAATGGAGAATGAAGTATAAGTTTCTTTGATTAAGGATAACAGGTTACCAGCTACATTGCTGTATTGTACGCCTGTCTGTTAGACACATAGATTCTCTCTCTGCAGTAAAATGTAGACGAAACAGTTTGTGTCTCTTGAGCTCAGAAACGCTGCTTCATCAAGGAGAAAGAAAGCGTAGCTTACCTGTACGCTGGTAAATTTGGAAAATTTCGTATTCTTTGGACAATCTCGATCTACTGTCTCTGTCACTCGATGCTGCTTGTCTGTCTGACTGCTCACAGTGAAATGAGCAGATAAAATATTACATCTAGAACTTTTACTGATTCCGGAACTCTTCAGGACAAAATCAAAGCCGCCCATTCTACAGTCCATTGTTGTCACGGCAACATGTGTTTAAATGTAAACACGATGCACTGAGGCCTGTGTTCTGAGTGCAGTCAGGGTTAAACAGCTTTCACTTTAATATAATTGTGGAAAAGATGCACGCGTTAGCTTAGCATTGATGGGTATACTGGTGCATCCCACAATGTAAAACCAGACCTACAGAAACATCCAGTTTACATGAAATACACGTCAATAACCCTCGAGAGCGAACCCACTGATTCATGAAGTCCACTGACATTATTTCAATTAGTGATGAGAGCAGGGCTTCACTGCAGCTGAACCTGTCTCACTTCACATTTTAGCACAGAACATAAAGACAGTTTATAAAGACATCAGTGTGATTAAACACATCCTTGATTTCAGACACAAGAGGACAAAAGCAGCTCGTCTGTCGGCTGAAATCACGACTGTAGCGGGCAGACTGTATCAGCTGTAGCTTAGCATCTTTAAGACCACCAAGACCAGTAAGAGTTTTTGAGTATTTCCATGTTGGTGGACCATTTCTATTGCAGTGTTTAGAAAGGTTAAGACCTTTACATCAGACTAACAGTGACTGTTTGTACACAGGAAGCATACAACCGATGATGGAACCGTTCCACCTCCCACAGCCCCTCCATCCCGGGTGATCCAGGTCCAGCCTGCAGCAGCCGAGAACATGCTGCAGCTGGAAGATGAGGAGAGAGCCGACAGGTAAGGGACTTTTACTTTCTGAACTGCTTCTACTTAAACATCAGAGAACTTCTACCATCTCTGTGTTTATGTGTTCATGACAATCACAGGAACAAATCTCTAACTGTGTGCGTGTGTGTTTAGTTTGCAGGACGGGCCCAACGAGACATTCGAGGTCTCATGTGACACATCACCAACTCAATCACCAGCGTGGGTTTCCACCGGGGGCTCTGGTTTCCTCCCACAGTCCAAAAACGTCACCCCTGGAATAATTTCGTAAGATAAAAGACTTTCCATAACCGTTCATAACAGGTTTTTATTGAAATCACTGAGACTTCAGAGTTTTTAAAGTATCTTTTGGGGGAAGTGAATTAACAATTGAAAATGAATTTAATCAAAAGTTCCACTTGAGACAAATCTGCTTGACGCTGTGTCACAAAAGCCGCTCAGCGTTTAGATTTCCCAACTTCCTTGAATGCATCAGAAATGCGATCCGACCTCCGTTCAACAAACGTCTCATGTTAAAGTAGTTTTCTTCTCCTCTGGGCTGCCTGTCGGAAACTGGGACTCTTTGTAACGGCTCCATACTGGCTCCAAGCATCGGGGAAAGTGTGACTGTCCGGGGCGAGTGTAACCCCTGATTTTACATATATTAATGTCAAACTATTGTGATTGTGATTTCTAGGTCACACAGAGGTGGAATTGTTCCCATGATGGTTGGAAAGTCTGAGCGTGACACCTCTTTGCAGACGGCTGTTAGCGCTGGTGTTTGGTTTTTTATTGCCATGAGGCTCAAATGTCTGCATGATGAGTTATTTAGATAGAAAATAATATTAAATGCTTAAATAAGACAAAGTGACTATAAATCCAACAGAGATGCTGTTTCACCTGCAGCACAGTCTGGGGTGCATCTCTTATCAGTCCGTTTCTGTTGTCTCATTTGTGCAGGTTAAGCGTCTTCAAAAGAGGCCTCTGGTCAGGTGTTAAAGGCAGGATGTGACTTCACCAATTTGTACAAAGAAAGTAAAACAAAGTCGGCAGAAGGATGAGAGAGCTGTCAGTCAAGCACGTTTTGTTCACGCCCCCACAGACCTGAGAGGAGGTCCAACAAGGAAACATCAAAACACCTGAAGATTTTATACACAAATGATATCAGCTTTTTATTAAATATGATGCATTATTATTGATTCAATTACCAAACAGTGAAATAACTTGTTACAATGACCAGCACACAGTCAATCAGTTCAAAAGCATTTATTTCTTCACTTATTTTGAATCAAAGTCACAACACAGAGTTCAAATTCTTTTTCAATTGTTAATTCCCTTTTTATTTTTTCTTCTCTGACCAGATTAAGGGGCAATTTAAAGTGTCCGATTGACCTACAAGCTGCTTGTTTTTATGACTGTGGGAGGAAACGGGAGCGCCCGGTGGAAACCCACGCATGCACGGGGAGGACAAGCAAACTCCACACAGACAGGAAGTGGTTCTGCTGTGAGGCTGCGGTGCTAACCACCGAGCCGCCGTGCTGCCCTTAGAAGCTCTGTGAAGGTTTGTGCAGCACGGTTATCGTGCTGCACAAACCGTCACAGAGCTTCACTTCTTACCTTCCTCATTCCCAGCGACGCCGACCCGGTTGGAGCGGAAGGTCTTCTTCATCCATGACCAGATGCGCTGGCAGATGTTCTTTTTCTTCTTCTTCTTCTTCTGCTCATCCTCGCTTTCCTGTCCTGAAGTCATCACTGGTGAGTGAGTTGGTGATGTTTGACATTTGACCTCGAATGTCTTGTTGCGCCTGTCCTGCAAACTAAACACACATGCGCGCGGTTAGAGTTTTGTTCCTGTGATTGTCATGAACACGTAAACACAGAGATGGTAGAAGTTCTCTGATGTTTAAGTAGAAGCAGTTATTCTACAGTTCAGAAAGTAAAAGTCCCTTACCTGTCGGCTCTCTCCTCATCTTCCAGCTGCAGCGTGTTCTCGGCTGCTGCAGACTGGACCTGGATCACCCGGGATGGAGGGGCTGTGGGAGGTGGAACAGTTCCCTCATCGGTTGTACGCTTCCTGTGTACAAACAGTCACTGTTAGTCTGATGTAAAGGTCTTAACCTTTCTAAACACTGCAATAGAAATGGTCCACCAACATGGAAATACTCAAAAACTCTACTTACTGGTCTTGGTGGTCTTGTTGGTCTTGTTGGTCTTGGTGGTCATCCTGGGTGATGAATGGATGACTGAGGACTCCGAGGGGAGTGATCCTCTGGCTCTTATCTATCGTCAGCATGGCCTTCAACAGCTCGATGCACTGGTCTGTCTGCCCAGCGTCAGCTTTGTCGTGTCTTTGCCGATAGATCTAGTTTAGGAAACAAGTGTCAAATCTACCATCAGTCAAGTGATCCGCATGATTCATGAAAAGACACTAAACTAAAAATGAAAGAACTTCACACTTACTCTTTTCAGGTCATCCAGAGAGGAAAATCTATATTGACTGGATGTGACGTCAGGGGCTTTCTCAAAAAACTCCTCAGGTGTCTAAAAGAAAAGTTCAATGAATTGATTTTAATATTCTTATTAAAACAACTAATTTCATAACTCATCAGATACCATTTGACAGCATCTACATTAGTATTCAGCCATGTCCTCGCTAAAATCACCATTTGGTCGTGTTAAAAGACAGGATTGGAAAGATGTGAATTCCTAATAATGTTAGCTAGGAACTGGTTAAGTGTTGCAAATATGTTTTTTTCATAACTTGTAGGCTACCATTTTCTAGCTAACGTTACTGTTAATTAGCCAACGTTACCATTAGCTAGGAAGTGGCCCCTTTTCTATCTTGTGGTGTAACACAACAAACCGTTACGTTGGCGAGGAAATGGTTAAATTGTACCTTTAACTTTTGTTAAATGGGTAATAAGTAATAAGTTGTTTCAACTTGACTTTTTTCTCTTAACAGTCCATTGTCTTTACAGTTTCTGTTCAATCGCACCGCAGTGAAATGATCATTAGATAGATTCAATAAGTATATCTGATTAGCAAAACTAGATTACAGCATTAGAACAACATTTGTGCTTTCCACCCTGAGCAAGACGTCAGAGGAAATATCCACTGTGTGAAGATGTTGAATGACCTCATTCCCTACAAACCAGTTGATGGAAACAAACTTAAAGTCTGGTAAAGATGAAACAACTTTTACTACCTTTAACCTCCAGGTGTCGGACTCCGTCTTCATGAAGAAGTAGTGCGCCCTTATCCCTTGGTTGATCAGATCCCCAGACGGCACACCCAGAAGATGAACTATAAACTTCAACTGGAGAAAAAAGAGTGTCAGGTCAGGATATGCAACAGGAACGCTTCGTTTCTCGTCTGCTCTACATGCTAATGCTAGTAACTACTGCCCTAGCTAACATTCAAAGATCTCTAAAGCACTAAACATCACATTATGTCCCTCAATCATCCTGAAAGTTAACTTTAACAATGGACAAATCACTTTCTTGCGTTTGTATCTCACGACAAAAGCTGTACTCAATCTTTTAGGAAAAGAGTGGACAAAAAAAAGTCGAGAAGCAAATTACTTACTGTTTCATATTCAGAGTCACTATAGATCATCTCACAATTAAAGAGCATGGTGAAAACCACCTGCCCCACTGCCCACATGTCAATGGCCTCTGAAAATGGTAGGCCCAAAGTAATCTCTGGAGCTCTGTGGAAGAACGAATCACAATGAGCTACACCGTCATATTTTAGGATTCAAAATACACACAGAGAGAACATCTCACAAATCGAATGAATTAATTGAAAATCATCATTTATCTGGTTCTTACCTGTAGAAAATATTTTGCAGACAAACTCCCGGCATGGCTTGAGATCTTTCGAAGGCCATGCCGAAGTCTATCAGCTTGACTTTAAAAGGTCGGGTCTGATTCACCAGCATGATGTTGTCTGGTTTAATGTCTGCATGGATCACCCCAACGCTCTCCAGTGCGTTAAGCGCTGTGGCCAGCTGCAAGCACACAGTCAGAAATATTTTCAGAGACTGAACCACGTTTTACAGACCTGTACTTTCTAATGATGGTGCTATATTCATACCTGTTTGGTGATGATCCTAACGTCATTTAACGTCATAGGTCCAATACCGCTGTACGTAAGGTAGTCCTCTAAGGAGATATCCAAGTCCTCAAAGACGAGCGCTGGTCCAAGTGTTATGTCGCAACGGTCGTAGAACTTGACAATGTTGCAGTCGTCCATGTCTTTGTCCATCAACTTTCTCAGTATGGTGACCTAAAGGGGCAATGATAAGTTTTTAAAGTAAGTCATTATGTTTACAATTATAAATATCAGGAAAAACAATGGCTGCTTAGAACATTTTGAAAGCCATGACATCATGTTGTTACACGTCCTCCAATTGACAGAGAGGTCGATCATCAGTGACCCCTACAACCACAAAATAATCATCAAATTATTATATAGATTTGTGTTCGGACACATATTTCCCTTTTTTCTGTGTCAGTCTACACAAAGTTTAAATTAATGTATTTCGATTACCAGGTGATGTAGTTTAGTAGAGAAATGGTGGCGTTCACGGAAACCAGAGACCAGTTTTAGTCCAGTGTGAGACCAAAAGTCAAAGTTCAATTATTCTAACTGATGTAAGTTACATCATGTCCCTTACTTGTCCGGACTTCCTACTTTTAAAGTCTCCTCAAAGTCCCAAATGTTAACTTAAACCACATCAGAGTCAGCATCTCCAAGTCTGACACCATGCTTCTCTGACTGAAATGGTGGATTGCTTCCTCTGGGTGGGGATTAAGTAGATTAAGAAAAGATTGAGCTTTTGGCTTAAATGATACTAAAAATATACGTCAAATTGAAAAACAGTTTGTAATTTGTGCTGACCGACAAAAAAAATAAAGATTTGTGTCCGTGCGCACTGTTATCAGTATCATAGGCGGGCGTGAGACTTTGTTCAGGACAACATCGTGGTTTGGGTTAAAATGAGCAAAGAAGTTATGAAACTTAAGTTCTGTATCAGGAACATATTGGACACAAATATTGGGACTCATTGGTAAAAGTCTTACGTTACGAAGTTTACTCCGTCTTAATTCCACGTCACCTGACTTCCTCCAATGCTTTCATCATAAAATCTACAGCCACTAGAGGCCGCCACCTTAAAACATCCTAAATATGGGTCTTATTTGCTGCTTGAATTGACGACATGTACTGATTTGATTTTGGTGGACTGTCTGCATATATTGTGTTGCTTTAAGCTAAGTCCAGGCAGCTCCATATGTTGACAGCAATACCCATTTATGTTATACTCAATCACACCAAATATAACTGACAAAAAACAAGGCACCCACTGAACCCTGACTATCTTACCTCCTGTATTGTCACATCGTGACTGGATTTGGGAAGCTTCACAGCCACGGTGTCTTTGGTGTCTGGGTCCGAACATTTCAACACCAAGCCAAAGACACCTTCACCCAGCATCTCCTTGAACGTCAATCTTTTTGGTCGTACTTCAGGGTCGGATGAAAACGTGTTCTGTGATTTTCCGTTTGCCATTTTTTTTCTTAAATCTGAAAAGAAATGAGAGAAATGGAGAATGAAGTATAAGTTTCTTTGATTAAGGATAACAGGTTACCAGCTACATTGCTGTATTGTACGCCTGTCTGTTAGACACATAGATTCTCTCTCTGCAGTAAAATGTAGACGAAACAGTTTGTGTCTCTTGAGCTCAGAAACGCTGCTTCATCAAGGAGAAAGAAAGCGTAGCTTACCTGTACGCTGGTAAATTTGGAAAATTTCGTATTCTTTGGACAATCTCGATCTACTGTCTCTGTCACTCGATGCTGCTTGTCTGTCTGACTGCTCACAGTGAAATGAGCAGATAAAATATTACATCTAGAACTTTTACTGATTCCGGAACTCTTCAGGACAAAATCAAAGCCGCCCATTCTACAGTCCATTGTTGTCACGGCAACATGTGTTTAAATGTAAACACGATGCACTGAGGCCTGTGTTCTGAGTGCAGTCAGGGTTAAACAGCTTTCACTTTAATATAATTGTGGAAAAGATGCACGCGTTAGCTTAGCATTGATGGGTATACTGGTGCATCCCACAATGTAAAACCAGACCTACAGAAACATCCAGTTTACATGAAATACACGTCAATAACCCTCGAGAGCGAACCCACTGATTCATGAAGTCCACTGACATTATTTCAATTAGTGATGAGAGCAGGGCTTCACTGCAGCTGAACCTGTCTCACTTCACATTTTAGCACAGAACATAAAGACAGTTTATAAAGACATCAGTGTGATTAAACACATCCTTGATTTCAGACACAAGAGGACAAAAGCAGCTCGTCTGTCGGCTGAAATCACGACTGTAGCGGGCAGACTGTATCAGCTGTAGCTTAGCATCTTTAAGACCACCAAGACCAGTAAGAGTTTTTGAGTATTTCCATGTTGGTGGACCATTTCTATTGCAGTGTTTAGAAAGGTTAAGACCTTTACATCAGACTAACAGTGACTGTTTGTACACAGGAAGCATACAACCGATGATGGAACCGTTCCACCTCCCACAGCCCCTCCATCCCGGGTGATCCAGGTCCAGCCTGCAGCAGCTGAGAACATGCTGCAGCTGGAAGATGAGGAGAGAGCCGACAGGTAAGGGACTTTTACTTTCTGAACTGCTTCTACTTAAACATCAGAGAACTTCTACCATCTCTGTGTTTATGTGTTCATGACAATCACAGGAACAAATCTCTAACTGTGTGCGTGTGTGTTTAGTTTGCAGGACGGGCCCAACGAGACATTCGAGGTCTCATGTGACACATCACCAACTCAATCACCAGCGTGGGTTTCCACCGGGGGCTCTGGTTTCCTCCCACAGTCCAAAAACGTCACCCCTGGAATAATTTCGTAAGATAAAAGACTTTCCATAACCGTTCATAACAGGTTTTTATTGAAATCACTGAGACTTCAGAGTTTTTAAAGTATCTTTTGGGGGAAGTGAATTAACAATTGAAAATGAATTTAATCAAAAGTTCCACTTGAGACAAATCTGCTTGACGCTGTGTCACAAAAGCCGCTCAGCGTTTAGATTTCCCAACTTCCTTGAATGCATCAGAAATGCGATCCGACCTCCGTTCAACAAACGTCTCATGTTAAAGTAGTTTTCTTCTCCTCTGGGCTGCCTGTCGGAAACTGGGACTCTTTGTAACGGCTCCATACTGGCTCCAAGCATCGGGGAAAGTGTGACTGTCCGGGGCGAGTGTAACCCCTGATTTTACATATATTAATGTCAAACTATTGTGATTGTGATTTCTAGGTCACACAGAGGTGGAATTGTTCCCATGATGGTTGGAAAGTCTGAGCGTGACACCTCTTTGCAGACGGCTGTTAGCGCTGGTGTTTGGTTTTTTATTGCCATGAGGCTCAAATGTCTGCATGATGAGTTATTTAGATAGAAAATAATATTAAATGCTTAAATAAGACAAAGTGACTATAAATCCAACAGAGATGCTGTTTCACCTGCAGCACAGTCTGGGGTGCATCTCTTATCAGTCCGTTTCTGTTGTCTCATTTGTGCAGGTTAAGCGTCTTCAAAAGAGGCCTCTGGTCAGGTGTTAAAGGCAGGATGTGACTTCACCAATTTGTACAAAGAAAGTAAAACAAAGTCGGCAGAAGGATGAGAGAGCTGTCAGTCAAGCACGTTTTGTTCACGCCCCCACAGACCTGAGAGGAGGTCCAACAAGGAAACATCAAAACACCTGAAGATTTTATACACAAATGATATCAGCTTTTTATTAAATATGATGCATTATTATTGATTCAATTACCAAACAGTGAAATAACTTGTTACAATGACCAGCACACAGTCAATCAGTTCAAAAGCATTTATTTCTTCACTTATTTTGAATCAAAGTCACAACACAGAGTTCAAATTCTTTTTCAATTGTTAATTCACTTTTTATTTTTTCTTCTCTGACCAGATTAAGGGGCAATTTAAAGTGTCCGATTGACCTACAAGCTGCTTGTTTTTATGACTGTGGGAGGAAACGGGAGCGCCCGGTGGAAACCCACGCATGCACGGGGAGGACAAGCAAACTCCACACAGACAGGAAGTGGTTCTGCTGTGAGGCTGCGGTGCTAACCACCGAGCCGCCGTGCTGCCCTTAGAAGCTCTGTGAAGGTTTGTGCAGCACGGTTATCGTGCTGCACAAACCGTCACAGAGCTTCACTTCTTACCTTCCTCATTCCCAGCGACGCCGACCCGGTTGGAGCGGAAGGTCTTCTTCATCCATGACCAGATGCGCTGGCAGATGTTCTTTTTCTTCTTCTTCTTCTTCTTCTGCTCATCCTCGCTTTCCTGTCCTGAAGTCATCACTGGTGAGTGAGTTGGTGATGTTTGACATGAGACCTCGAATGTCTTGTTGCGCCTGTCCTGCAAACTAAACACACATGCGCGCGGTTAGAGTTTTGTTCCTGTGATTGTCATGAACACGTAAACACAGAGATGGTAGAAGTTCTCTGATGTTTAAGTAGAAGCAGTTATTCTACAGTTCAGAAAGTAAAAGTCCCTTACCTGTCGGCTCTCTCCTCATCTTCCAGCTGCAGCATGTTCTCAGCTGCTGCAGACTGGACCTGGATCACCCGGGATGGAGGGGCTGTGGGAGGTGGAACAGTTCCCTCATCGGTTGTACGCTTCCTGTGTACAAACAGTCACTGTTAGTCTGATGTAAAGGTCTTAACCTTTCTAAACACTGCAATAGAAATGGTCCACCAACATGGAAATACTCAAAAACTCTACTTACTGGTCTTGGTGGTCTTGTTGGTCTTGTTGGTCTTGGTGGTCATCCTGGGTGATGAATGGATGACTGAGGACTCCGAGGGGAGTGATCCTCTGGCTCTTATCTATCGTCAGCATGGCCTTCAACAGCTCGATGCACTGGTCTGTCTGCCCAGCGTCAGCTTTGTCGTGTCTTTGCCGATAGATCTAGTTTAGGAAACAAGTGTCAAATCTACCATCAGTCAAGTGATCCGCATGATTCATGAAAAGACACTAAACTAAAAATGAAAGAACTTCACACTTACTCTTTTCAGGTCATCCAGAGAGGAAAATCTATATTGACTGGATGTGACGTCAGGGGCTTTCTCAAAAAACTCCTCAGGTGTCTAAAAGAAAAGTTCAATGAATTGATTTTAATATTCTTATTAAAACAACTAATTTCATAACTCATCAGCTACCATTTGACAACATCTACATTAGTATTCAGCCATGTCCTCGCTAAAATCACCATTTGGTCGTGTTAAAAGACAGGATTGGAAAGATGTGAATTCCTAATAATGTTAGCTAGGAACTGGTTAAGTGTTGCAAATATGTTTTTTTCATAACTTGTAGGCTACCATTTTCTAGCTAACGTTACTGTTAATTAGCCAACGTTACCATTAGCTAGGAAGTGGCCCCTTTTCTATCTTGTGGTGTAACACAACAAACCGTTACGTTGGCGAGGAAATGGTTAAATTGTACCTTTAACTTTTGTTAAATGGGTAATAAGTAATAAGTCGTTTCAACTTGACTTTTTTCTCTTAACAGTCCATTGTCTTTACAGTTTCTGTTCAATCGCACCGCAGTGAAATGATCATTAGATAGATTCAATAAGTATATCTGATTAGCAAAACTAGATTACAGCATTAGAACAACATTTGTGCTTTCCACCCTGAGCAAGACGTCAGAGGAAATATCCACTGTGTGAAGATGTTGAATGACCTCATTCCCTACAAACCAGTTGATGGAAACAAACTTAAAGTCTGGTAAAGATGAAACAACTTTTACTACCTTTAACCTCCAGGTGTCGGACTCCGTCTTCATGAAGAAGTAGTGCGCCCTTATCCCTTGGTTGATCAGATCCCCAGACGGCACACCCAGAAGATGAACTATAAACTTCAACTGGAGAAGAAAGAGTGTCAGGTCAGGATATGCAACAGGAACGCTTCGTTTCTCGTCTGCTCTACATGCTAATGCTAGTAACTACTGCCCTAGCTAACATTCAAAGATCTCTAAAGCACTAAACATCACATTATGTCCCTCAATCATCCTGAAAGTTAACTTTAACAATGGACAAATCACTTTCTTGCGTTTGTATCTCACGACAAAAGCTGTACTCAATCTTTTAGGAAAAGAGTGGACAAAAAAAAGTCGAGAAGCAAATTACTTACTGTTTCATATTCAGAGTCACTATAGATCATCTCACAATTAAAGAGCATGGTGAAAACCACCTGCCCCACTGCCCACATGTCAATGGCCTCTGAAAATGGTAGGCCCAAAGTAATCTCTGGAGCTCTGTGGAAGAACGAATCACAATGAGCTACACCGTCATATTTTAGGATTCAAAATACACACAGAGAGAACATCTCACAAATCGAATGAATTAATTGAAAATCATCATTTATCTGGTTCTTACCTGTAGAAAATATTTTGCAGACAAACTCCCGGCATGGCTTGAGATCTTTCGAAGGCCATGCCGAAGTCTATCAGCTTGACTTTAAAAGGTCGGGTCTGATTCACCAGCATGATGTTGTCTGGTTTAATGTCTGCATGGATCACCCCAACGCTCTCCAGTGCGTTAAGCGCTGTGGCCAGCTGCAAGCACACAGTCAGAAATATTTTCAGAGACTGAACCACGTTTTACAGACCTGTACTTTCTAATGATGGTGCTATATTCATACCTGTTTGGTGATGATCCTAACGTCATTTAACGTCATAGGTCCAATACCGCTGTACGTAAGGTAGTCCTCTAAGGAGATATCCAAGTCCTCAAAGACGAGCGCTGGTCCAAGTGTTATGTCGCAACGGTCGTAGAACTTGACAATGTTGCAGTCGTCCATGTCTTTGTCCATCAACTTTCTCAGTATGGTGACCTAAAGGGGCAATGATAAGTTTTTAAAGTAAGTCATTATGTTTACAATTATAAATATCAGGAAAAACAATGGCTGCTTATAACATTTTGAAAGCCATGACATCATGTTGTTACACGTCCTCCAATTGACAGAGAGGTCGATCATCAGTGACCCCTACAACCACAAAATAATCATCAAATTATTATATAGATTTGTGTTCGGACACATATTTCCCTTTTTTCTGTGTCAGTCTACACAAAGTTTAAATTAATGTATTTCGATTATCAGGTGATGTAGTTTAGTAGAGAAATGGTGGCGTTCACGGAAACCAGAGACCAGTTTTAGTCCAGTGTGAGACCAAAAGTCAAAGTTCAATTATTCTAACTGATGTAAGTTACATCATGTCCCTTACTTGTCCGGACTTCCTACTTTTAAAGTCTCCTCAAAGTCCCAAATGTTAACTTAAACCACATCAGAGTCAGCATCTCCAAGTCTGACACCATGCTTCTCTGACTGAAATGGTGGATTGCTTCCTCTGGACGGGGATTAAGTAGATTAAGAAAAGATTGAGCTTTTGGCTTAAATGATACTAAAAATATACGTCAAATTGAAAAACAGTTTGTAATTTGTGCTGACCGACAAAAAAAATAAAGATTTGTGTCCGTGCGCACTGTTATCAGTATCATAGGCGGGCGTGAGACTTTGTTCAGGACAACATCGTGGTTTGGGTTAAAATGAGCAAAGAAGTTATGAAACTTAAGTTCTGTATCAGGAACATATTGGACACAAATATTGGGACTCATTGGTAAAAGTCTTACGTTACGAAGTTTACTCCGTCTTAATTCCACGTCACCTGACTTCCTCCAATGCTTTCATCATAAAATCTACAGCCACTAGAGGCCGCCACCTTAAAACATCCTAAATATGGGTCTTATTTGCTGCTTGAATTGACGACATGTACTGATTTGATTTTGGTGGACTGTCTGCATATATTGTGTTGCTTTAAGCTAAGTCCAGGCAGCTCCATATGTTGACAGCAATACCCATTTATGTTATACTCAATCACACCAAATATAACTGACAAAAAACAAGGCACCCACTGAACCCTGACTATCTTACCTCCTGTATTGTCACATCGTGACTGGATTTGGGAAGCTTCACAGCCACGGTGTCTTTGGTGTCTGGGTCCGAACATTTCAACACCAAGCCGAAGACACCTTCACCCAGCATCTCCTTGAACGTCAATCTTTTTGGTCGTACTTCAGGGTCGGATGAAAACGTGTTCTGTGATTTTCCGTTTGCCATTTTTTTTCTTAAATCTGAAAAGAAATGAGAGAAATGGAGAATGAAGTATAAGTTTCTTTGATTAAGGATAACAGGTTACCAGCTACATTGCTGTATTGTACGCCTGTCTGTTAGACACATAGATTCTCTCTCTGCAGTAAAATGTAGACGAAACAGTTTGTGTCTCTTGAGCTCAGAAACGCTGCTTCATCAAGGAGAAAGAAAGCGTAGCTTACCTGTACGCTGGTAAATTTGGAAAATTTCGTATTCTTTGGACAATCTCGATCTACTGTCTCTGTCACTCGATGCTGCTTGTCTGTCTGACTGCTCACAGTGAAATGAGCAGATAAAATATTACATCTAGAACTTTTACTGATTCCGGAACTCTTCAGGACAAAATCAAAGCCGCCCATTCTACAGTCCATTGTTGTCACGGCAACATGTGTTTAAATGTAAACACGATGCACTGAGGCCTGTGTTCTGAGTGCAGTCAGGGTTAAACAGCTTTCACTTTAATATAATTGTGGAAAAGATGCACGCGTTAGCTTAGCATTGATGGGTATACTGGTGCATCCCACAATGTAAAACCAGACCTACAGAAACATCCAGTTTACATGAAATACACGTCAATAACCCTCGAGAGCGAACCCACTGATTCATGAAGTCCACTGACATTATTTCAATTAGTGATGAGAGCAGGGCTTCACTGCAGCTGAACCTGTCTCACTTCACATTTTAGCACAGAACATAAAGACAGTTTATAAAGACATCAGTGTGATTAAACACATCCTTGATTTCAGACACAAGAGGACAAAAGCAGCTCGTCTGTCGGCTGAAATCACGACTGTAGCGGGCAGACTGTATCAGCTGTAGCTTAGCATCTTTAAGACCACCAAGACCAGTAAGAGTTTTTGAGTATTTCCATGTTGGTGGACCATTTCTATTGCAGTGTTTAGAAAGGTTAAGACCTTTACATCAGACTAACAGTGACTGTTTGTACACAGGAAGCATACAACCGATGATGGAACCGTTCCACCTCCCACAGCCCCTCCATCCCGGGTGATCCAGGTCCAGCCTGCAGCAGCTGAGAACATGCTGCAGCTGGAAGATGAGGAGAGAGCCGACAGGTAAGGGACTTTTACTTTCTGAACTGCTTCTACTTAAACATCAGAGAACTTCTACCATCTCTGTGTTTATGTGTTCATGACAATCACAGGAACAAATCTCTAACTGTGTGCGTGTGTGTTTAGTTTGCAGGACGGGCCCAACGAGACATTCGAGGTCTCATGTGACACATCACCAACTCAATCACCAGCGTGGGTTTCCACCGGGGGCTCTGGTTTCCTCCCACAGTCCAAAAACGTCACCCCTGGAATAATTTCGTAAGATAAAAGACTTTCCATAACCGTTCATAACAGGTTTTTATTGAAATCACTGAGACTTCAGAGTTTTTAAAGTATCTTTTGGGGGAAGTGAATTAACAACTGAAAATGAATTTAATCAAAAGTTCCACTTGAGACAAATCTGCTTGACGCTGTGTCACAAAAGCCGCTCAGCGTTTAGATTTCCCAACTTCCTTGAATGCATCAGAAATGCGATCCGACCTCCGTTCAACAAACGTCTCATGTTAAAGTAGTTTTCTTCTCCTCTGGGCTGCCTGTCGGAAACTGGGACTCTTTGTAACGGCTCCATACTGGCTCCAAGCATCGGGGAAAGTGTGACTGTCCGGGGCGAGTGTAACCCCTGATTTTACATATATTAATGTCAAACTATTGTGATTGTGATTTCTAGGTCACACAGAGGTGGAATTGTTCCCATGATGGTTGGAAAGTCTGAGCGTGACACCTCTTTGCAGACGGCTGTTAGCGCTGGTGTTTGGTTTTTTATTGCCATGAGGCTCAAATGTCTGCATGATGAGTTATTTAGATAGAAAATAATATTAAATGCTTAAATAAGACAAAGTGACTATAAATCCAACAGAGATGCTGTTTCACCTGCAGCACAGTCTGGGGTGCATCTCTTATCAGTCCGTTTCTGTTGTCTCATTTGTGCAGGTTAAGCGTCTTCAAAAGAGGCCTCTGGTCAGGTGTTAAAGGCAGGATGTGACTTCACCAATTTGTACAAAGAAAGTAAAACAAAGTCGGCAGAAGGATGAGAGAGCTGTCAGTCAAGCACGTTTTGTTCACGCCCCCACAGACCTGAGAGGAGGTCCAACAAGGAAACATCAAAACACCTGAAGATTTTATACACAAATGATATCAGCTTTTTATTAAATATGATGCATTATTACTGATTCAATTACCAAACAGTGAAATAACTTGTTACAATGACCAGCACACAGTCAATCAGTTCAAAAGCATTTATTTCTTCACTTATTTTGAATCAAAGTCACAACACAGAGTTCAAATTCTTTTTCAATTGTTAATTCACTTTTTATTTTTTCTTCTCTGACCAGATTAAGGGGCAATTTAAAGTGTCCGATTGACCTACAAGCTGCTTGTTTTTATGACTGTGGGAGGAAACGGGAGCGCCCGGTGGAAACCCACGCATGCACGGGGAGGACAAGCAAACTCCACACAGACAGGAAGTGGTTCTGCTGTGAGGCTGCGGTGCTAACCACCGAGCCGCCGTGCTGCCCTTAGAAGCTCTGTGAAGGTTTGTGCAGCACGGTTATCGTGCTGCACAAACCGTCACAGAGCTTCACTTCTTACCTTCCTCATTCCCAGCGACGCCGACCCGGTTGGAGCGGAAGGTCTTCTTCATCCATGACCAGATGCGCTGGCAGATGTTCTTTTTCTTCTTCTTCTTCTTCTTCTCCTTCTTCTTCTTCTGCTCATCCTCGCTTTCCTGTCCTGAAGTCATCACTGGTGAGTGAGTTGGTGATGTTTGACATGAGACCTCGAATGTCTTGTTGGGCCCGTCCTGCAAACTAAACACACATGCGCGCGGTTAGAGTTTTGTTCCTGTGATTGTCATGAACACGTAAACACAGAGATGGTAGAAGTTCTCTGATGTTTAAGTAGAAGCAGTTCAGAAAGTAAAAGTCCCTTACCTGTCGGCTCTCTCCTCATCTTCCAGCTGCAGCATGTTCTCGGCTGCTGCAGGCTGGACCTGGATCACCCGGGATGGAGGGGCTGTGGGAGGTGGAACGGTTCCATCATCGGTTGTATGCTTCCTGTGTACAAACAGTCACTGTTAGTCTGATGTAAAGGTCTTAACCTTTCTAAACACTGCAATAGAAATGGTCCACCAACATGGAAATACTCAAAAACTCTTACTGGTCTCGGTGGTCTTAAAGATGCTAAGCTACAGCTGATACAGTCTGCCCGCTACAGTCGTGATTTCAGCCGACAGACGAGCTGCTTTTGTCCTCTTGTGTCTGAAATCAAGGATGTGTTTAATCACACTGATGTCTTTATAAACTGTCTTTATGTTCTGTGCTAAAATGTGAAGTGAGACAGGTTCAGCTGCAGTGAAGCCCTGCTCTCATCACTAATTGAAATAATGTCAGTGGACTTCATGAATCAGTGGGTTCGCTCTCGAGGGTTATTGACGTGTATTTCATGTAAACTGGATGTTTCTGTAGGTCTGGTTTTACATTGTGGGATGCACCAGTATACCCATCAATGCTAAGCTAACGCGTGCATCTTTTCCACAATTATATTAAAGTGAAAGCTGTTTAACCCTGACTGCACTCAGAACACAGGCCTCAGTGCATCGTGTTTACATTTAAACACATGTTGCCGTGACAACAATGGACTGTAGAATGGGCGGCTTTGATTTTGTCCTGAAGAGTTCCGGAATCAGTAAAAGTTCTAGATGTAATATTTTATCTGCTCATTTCACTGTGAGCAGTCAGACAGACAAGCAGCATCGAGTGACAGAGACAGTAGATCGAGATTGTCCAAAGAATACGAAATTTTCCAAATTTACCAGCGTACAGGTAAGCTACGCTTTCTTTCTCCTTGATGAAGCAGCGTTTCTGAGCTCAAGAGACACAAACTGTTTCGTCTACATTTTACTGCAGAGAGAGAATCTATGTGTCTAACAGACAGGCGTACAATACAGCAATGTAGCTGGTAACCTGTTATCCTTAATCAAAGAAACTTATACTTCATTCTCCATTTCTCTCATTTCTTTTCAGATTTAAGAAAAAAAATGGCAAACGGAAAATCACAGAACACGTTTTCATCCGACCCTGAAGTACGACCAAAAAGATTGACGTTCAAGGAGATGCTGGGTGAAGGTGTCTTCGGCTTGGTGTTGAAATGTTCGGACCCAGACACCAAAGACACCGTGGCTGTGAAGCTTCCCAAATCCAGTCACGATGTGACAATACAGGAGGTAAGATAGTCAGGGTTCAGTGGGTGCCTTGTTTTTTGTCAGTTATATTTGGTGTGATTGAGTATAACATAAATGGGTATTGCTGTCAACATATGGAGCTGCCTGGACTTAGCTTAAAGCAACACAATATATGCAGACAGTCCACCAAAATCAAATCAGTACATGTCGTCAATTCAAGCAGCAAATAAGACCCATATTTAGGATGTTTTAAGGTGGCGGCCTCTAGTGGCTGTAGATTTTATGATGAAAGCATTGGAGGAAGTCAGGTGACGTGGAATTAAGACGGAGTAAACTTCGTAACGTAAGACTTTTACCAATGAGTCCCAATATTTGTGTCCAATATGTTCCTGATACAGAACTTTCATAACTTCTTTGCTCATTTTAACCCAAACCACGATGTTGTCCTGAACAAAGTCTCACGCCCGCCTATGATACTGATAACAGTGCGCACGGACACAAATCTTTATTTTTTTTGTCAGTCAGCACAAATTACAAACTGTTTTTCAATTTGACGTATATTTTTAGTATCATTTAAGCCAAAAGCTCAATCTTTTCTTAATCTACTTAATCCCCACCCAGAGGAAGCAATCCACCATTTCAGTCAGAGAAGCATGGTGTCAGACTTGGAGATGCTGACTCTGATGTGGTTTAAGTTAACATTTGGGACTTTGAGGAGACTTTAAAAGTAGGAAGTCCGGACAAGTAAGGGACATGATGTAACTTACATCAGTTAGAATAATTGAACTTTGACTTTTGGTCTCACACTGGACTAAAACTGGTCTCTGGTTTCCGTGAACGCCACCATTTCTCTACTAAACTACATCACCTGATAATCGAAATACATTAATTTAAACTTTGTGTAGACTGACACAGAAAAAAGGGAAATATGTGTCCGAACACAAATCTATATAATAATTTGATGATTATTTTGTGGTTGTAGGGGTCACTGATGATCGACCTCTCTGTCATTTGGAGGACGTGTAACAACATGATGTCATGGCTTTCAAAATGTTATAAGCAGCCATTGTTTTTCCTGATATTTATAATTGTAAACATAATGACTTACTTTAAAAACTTATCATTGCCCCTTTAGGTCACCATACTGAGAAAGTTGATGGACAAAGACATGGACGACTGCAACATTGTCAAGTTCTACGACCGTTGCGACATAACACTTGGACCAGCGCTCGTCTTTGAGGACTTAGATATCTCCTTAGAGGACTACCTTTCGTACAGCGGTATTGGACCTATGACGTTAAATGACGTTAGGATCATCACCAAACAGGTATGAATATAGCACCATCATTAGAAAGTACAGGTCTGTAAAACGTGGTTCAGTCTCTGAAAATATTTCTGACTGTGTGCTTGCAGCTGGCCACAGCGCTTAACGCACTGGAGAGCGTTGGGGTGATCCATGCAGACATTAAACCAGACAACATCATGCTGGTGAATCAGACCCGACCTTTTAAAGTCAAGCTGATAGACTTCGGCATGGCCTTCGAAAGATCTCAAGCCATGCCGGGAGTTTGTCTGCAAAATATTTTCTACAGGTAAGAACCAGATAAATGATGATTTTCAATTAATTAATTCGATTTGTGAGATGTTCTCTCTGTGTGTATTTTGAATCCTAAAATATGACGGTGTAGCTCATTGTGATTCGTTCTTCCACAGAGCTCCAGAGATTACTTTGGGCCTACCATTTTCAGAGGCCATTGACATGTGGGCAGTGGGGCAGGTGGTTTTCACCATGCTCTTTAATTGTGAGATGATCTATAGTGACTCTGAATATGAAACAGTAAGTAATTTGCTTCTCAACTTTTTTTTGTCCACTCTTTTCCTAAAAGATTGAGTACAGCTTTTGTCGTGAGATACAAACGCAAGAAAGTGATTTGTCCATTGTTAAAGTTAACTTTCAGGATGATTGAGGGACATAATGTGATGTTTAGTGCTTTAGAGATCTTTGAATGTTAGCTAGGGCAGTAGTTACTAGCATTAGCATGTAGAGCAGACGAGAAACGAAGCGTTCCTGTTGCATATCCTGACCTGACACTCTTTTTTCTCCAGTTGAAGTTTATAGTTCATCTTCTGGGTGTGCCGTCTGGGGATCTGATCAACCAAGGGATAAGGGCGCACTACTTCTTCATGAAGACGGAGTCCGACACCTGGAGGTTAAAGGTAGTAAAAGTTGTTTCATCTTTACCAGACTTTAAGTTTGTTTCCATCAACTGGTTTGTAGGGAATGAGCTCATTCAACATCTTCACACAGTGGATATTTCCTCTGACGTCTTGCTCAGGGTGGAAAGCACAAATGTTGTTCTAATGCTGTAATCTAGTTTTGCTAATCAGATATACTTATTGAATCTATCTAATGATCATTTCACTGCGGTGCGACTGAACAGAAACTGTAAAGACAATGGACTGTTAAGAGAAAAAAGTCAAGTTGAAACAACTTATTACTTATTACCCATTTAACAAAAGTTAAAGGTAAAATTTAACCATTTCCTCGCCAACGTAACGGTTTGTTGTGTTACACCACAAGATAGAAAAGGGGCCACTTCCTAGCTAATGGTAACGTTGGCTAATTAACAGTAACGTTAGCTAGAAAATGGTAGCCTACAAGTTATGAAAAAAACATATTTGCAACACTTAACCAGTTCCTAGCTAACATTATTAGGAATTCACATCTTTCCAATCCTGTCTTTTAACACGACCAAATGGTGATTTTAGCGAGGACATGGCTGAATACTAATGTAGATGTTGTCAAATGGTAGCTGATGAGTTATGAAATTAGTTGTTTTAATAAGAATATTAAAATCAATTCATTGAACTTTTCTTTTAGACACCTGAGGAGTTTTTTGAGAAAGCCCCTGACGTCACATCCAGTCAATATAGATTTTCCTCTCTGGATGACCTGAAAAGAGTAAGTGTGAAGTTCTTTCATTTTTAGTTTAGTGTCTTTTCATGAATCATGCGGATCACTTGACTGATGGTAGATTTGACACTTGTTTCCTAAACTAGATCTATCGGCAAAGACACGACAAAGCTGACGCTGGGCAGACAGACCAGTGCATCGAGCTGTTGAAGGCCATGCTGACGATAGATAAGAGCCAGAGGATCACTCCCCTCGGAGTCCTCAGTCATCCATTCATCACCCAGGATGACCACCAAGACCAACAAGACCAACAAGACCACCAAGACCAGTAAGTAGAGTTTTTGAGTATTTCCATGTTGGTGGACCATTTCTATTGCAGTGTTTAGAAAGGTTAAGACCTTTACATCAGACTAACAGTGACTGTTTGTACACAGGAAGCGTACAACCGATGAGGGAACTGTTCCACCTCCCACAGCCCCTCCATCCCGGGTGATCCAGGTCCAGTCTGCAGCAGCTGAGAACACGCTGCAGCTGGAAGATGAGGAGAGAGCCGACAGGTAAGGGACTTTTACTTTCTGAACTGTAGAATAACTGCTTCTACTTAAACATCAGAGAACTTCTACCATCTCTGTGTTTACGTGTTCATGACAATCACAGGAACAAAACTCTAACCGCGCGCATGTGTGTTTAGTTTGCAGGACAGGCGCAACAAGACATTCGAGGTCTCATGTCAAACATCACCAACTCACTCACCAGTGATGACTTCAGGACAGGAAAGCGAGGATGAGCAGAAGAAGAAGAAGAAGAAGAAGAAAAAGAACATCTGCCAGCGCATCTGGTCATGGATGAAGAAGACCTTCCGCTCCAACCGGGTCGGCGTCGCTGGGAATGAGGAAGGTAAGAAGTGAAGCTCTGTGACGGTTTGTGCAGCACGATAACCGTGCTGCACAAACCTTCACAGAGCTTCTAAGGGCAGCACGGCGGCTCGGTGGTTAGCACCGCAGCCTCACAGCAGAACCACTTCCTGTCTGTGTGGAGTTTGCTTGTCCTCCCCGTGCATGCGTGGGTTTCCACCGGGCGCTCCCGTTTCCTCCCACAGTCATAAAAACAAGCAGCTTGTAGGTCAATCGGACACTTTAAATTGCCCCTTAATCTGGTCAGAGAAGAAAAAATAAAAAGTGAATTAACAATTGAAAAAGAATTTGAACTCTGTGTTGTGACTTTGATTCAAAATAAGTGAAGAAATAAATGCTTTTGAACTGATTGACTGTGTGCTGGTCATTGTAACAAGTTATTTCACTGTTTGGTAATTGAATCAATAATAATGCATCATATTTAATAAAAAGCTGATATCATTTGTGTATAAAATCTTCAGGTGTTTTGATGTTTCCTTGTTGGACCTCCTCTCAGGTCTGTGGGGGCGTGAACAAAACGTGCTTGACTGACAGCTCTCTCATCCTTCTGCCGACTTTGTTTTACTTTCTTTGTACAAATTGGTGAAGTCACATCCTGCCTTTAACACCTGACCAGAGGCCTCTTTTGAAGACGCTTAACCTGCACAAATGAGACAACAGAAACGGACTGATAAGAGATGCACCCCAGACTGTGCTGCAGGTGAAACAGCATCTCTGTTGGATTTATAGTCACTTTGTCTTATTTAAGCATTTAATATTATTTTCTATCTAAATAACTCATCATGCAGACATTTGAGCCTCATGGCAATAAAAAACCAAACACCAGCGCTAACAGCCGTCTGCAAAGAGGTGTCACGCTCAGACTTTCCAACCATCATGGGAACAATTCCACCTCTGTGTGACCTAGAAATCACAATCACAATAGTTTGACATTAATATATGTAAAATCAGGGGTTACACTCGCCCCGGACAGTCACACTTTCCCCGATGCTTGGAGCCAGTATGGAGCCGTTACAAAGAGTCCCAGTTTCCGACAGGCAGCCCAGAGGAGAAGAAAACTACTTTAACATGAGACGTTTGTTGAACGGAGGTCGGATCGCATTTCTGATGCATTCAAGGAAGTTGGGAAATCTAAACGCTGAGCGGCTTTTGTGACACAGCGTCAAGCAGATTTGTCTCAAGTGGAACTTTTGATTAAATTCATTTTCAATTGTTAATTCACTTCCCCCAAAAGATACTTTAAAAACTCTGAAGTCTCAGTGATTTCAATAAAAACCTGTTATGAACGGTTATGGAAAGTCTTTTATCTTACGAAATTATTCCAGGGGTGACGTTTTTGGACTGTGGGAGGAAACCAGAGCCCCCGGTGGAAACCCACGCTGGTGATTGAGTTGGTGATGTGTCACATGAGACCTCGAATGTCTCGTTGGGCCCGTCCTGCAAACTAAACACACACGCACACAGTTAGAGATTTGTTCCTGTGATTGTCATGAACACATAAACACAGAGATGGTAGAAGTTCTCTGATGTTTAAGTAGAAGCAGTTCAGAAAGTAAAAGTCCCTTACCTGTCGGCTCTCTCCTCATCTTCCAGCTGCAGCATGTTCTCGGCTGCTGCAGGCTGGACCTGGATCACCCGGGATGGAGGGGCTGTGGGAGGTGGAACGGTTCCATCATCGGTTGTATGCTTCCTGTGTACAAACAGTCACTGTTAGTCTGATGTAAAGGTCTTAACCTTTCTAAACACTGCAATAGAAATGGTCCACCAACATGGAAATACTCAAAAACTCTTACTGGTCTTGGTGGTCTTAAAGATGCTAAGCTACAGCTGATACAGTCTGCCCGCTACAGTCGTGATTTCAGCCGACAGACGAGCTGCTTTTGTCCTCTTGTGTCTGAAATCAAGGATGTGTTTAATCACACTGATGTCTTTATAAACTGTCTTTATGTTCTGTGCTAAAATGTGAAGTGAGACAGGTTCAGCTGCAGTGAAGCCCTGCTCTCATCACTAATTGAAATAATGTCAGTGGACTTCATGAATCAGTGGGTTCGCTCTCGAGGGTTATTGACGTGTATTTCATGTAAACTGGATGTTTCTGTAGGTCTGGTTTTACATTGTGGGATGCACCAGTATACCCATCAATGCTAAGCTAACGCGTGCATCTTTTCCACAATTATATTAAAGTGAAAGCTGTTTAACCCTGACTGCACTCAGAACACAGGCCTCAGTGCATCGTGTTTACATTTAAACACATGTTGCCGTGACAACAATGGACTGTAGAATGGGCGGCTTTGATTTTGTCCTGAAGAGTTCCGGAATCAGTAAAAGTTCTAGATGTAATATTTTATCTGCTCATTTCACTGTGAGCAGTCAGACAGACAAGCAGCATCGAGTGACAGAGACAGTAGATCGAGATTGTCCAAAGAATACGAAATTTTCCAAATTTACCAGCGTACAGGTAAGCTACGCTTTCTTTCTCCTTGATGAAGCAGCGTTTCTGAGCTCAAGAGACACAAACTGTTTCGTCTACATTTTACTGCAGAGAGAGAATCTATGTGTCTAACAGACAGGCGTACAATACAGCAATGTAGCTGGTAACCTGTTATCCTTAATCAAAGAAACTTATACTTCATTCTCCATTTCTCTCATTTCTTTTCAGATTTAAGAAAAAAAATGGCAAACGGAAAATCACCGAACACGTTTTCATCCGACCCTGAAGTACGACCAAAAAGATTGACGTTCAAGGAGATGCTGGGTGAAGGTGTCTTCGGCTTGGTGTTGAAATGTTCGGACCCAGACACCAAAGACACCGTGGCTGTGAAGCTTCCCAAATCCAGTCACGATGTGACAATACAGGAGGTAAGATAGTCAGGGTTCAGTGGGTGCCTTGTTTTTTGTCAGTTATATTTGGTGTGATTGAGTATAACATAAATGGGTATTGCTGTCAACATATGGAGCTGCCTGGACTTAGCTTAAAGCAACACAATATATGCAGACAGTCCACCAAAATCAAATCAGTACATGTCGTCAATTCAAGCAGCAAATAAGACCCATATTTAGGATGTTTTAAGGTGGCGGCCTCTAGTGGCTGTAGATTTTATGATGAAAGCATTGGAGGAAGTCAGGTGACGTGGAATTAAGACGGAGTAAACTTCGTAACGTAAGACTTTTACCAATGAGTCCCAATATTTGTGTCCAAAATGTTCCTGATACAGAACTTTCATAACTTCTTTGCTCATTTTAACCCAAACCACGATGTTGTCCTGAACAAAGTCTCACGCCCGCCTATGATACTGATAACAGTGCGCACGGACACAAATCTTTATTTTTTTTGTCAGTCAGCACAAATTACAAACTGTTTTTCAATTTGACGTATATTTTTAGTATCATTTAAGCCAAAAGCTCAATCTTTTCTTAATCTACTTAATCCCCACCCAGAGGAAGCAATCCACCATTTCAGTCAGAGAAGCATGGTGTCAGACTTGGAGATGCTGACTCTGATGTGGTTTAAGTTAACATTTGGGACTTTGAGGAGACTTTAAAAGTAGGAAGTCCGGACAAGTAAGGGACATGATGTAACTTACATCAGTTAGAATAATTGAACTTTGACTTTTGGTCTCACACTGGACTAAAACTGGTCTCTGGTTTCCGTGAACGCCACCATTTCTCTACTAAACTACATCACCTGATAATCGAAATACATTAATTTAAACTTTGTGTAGACTGACACAGAAAAAAGGGAAATATGTGTCCGAACACAAATCTATATAATAATTTGATGATTATTTTGTGGTTGTAGGGGTCACTGATGATCGACCTCTCTGTCAATTGGAGGACGTGTAACAACATGATGTCATGGCTTTCAAAATGTTCTAAGCAGCCATTGTTTTTCCTGATATGTATAATTGTAAACATAATGACTTACTTTAAAAACTTATCATTGCCCCTTTAGGTCACCATACTGAGAAAGTTGATGGACAAAGACATGGACGACTGCAACATTGTCAAGTTCTACGACCGTTGCGACATAACACTTGGACCAGCGCTCGTCTTTGAGGACTTAGATATCTCCTTAGAGGACTACCTTTCGTACAGCGGTATTGGACCTATGACGTTAAATGACGTTAGGATCATCACCAAACAGGTATGAATATAGCACCATCATTAGAAAGTACAGGTCTGTAAAACGTGGTTCAGTCTCTGAAAATATTTCTGACTGTGTGCTTGCAGCTGGCCACAGCGCTTAACGCACTGGAGAGCGTTGGGGTGATCCATGCAGACATTAAACCAGACAACATCATGCTGGTGAATCAGACCCGACCTTTTAAAGTCAAGCTGATAGACTTCGGCATGGCCTTCGAAAGATCTCAAGCCATGCCGGGAGTTTGTCTGCAAAATATTTTCTACAGGTAAGAACCAGATAAATGATGATTTTCAATTAATTAATTCGATTTGTGAGATGTTCTCTCTGTGTGTATTTTGAATCCTAAAATATGACGGTGTAGCTCATTGTGATTCGTTCTTCCACAGAGCTCCAGAGATTACTTTGGGCCTACCATTTTCAGAGGCCATTGACATGTGGGCAGTGGGGCAGGTGGTTTTCACCATGCTCTTTAATTGTGAGATGATCTATAGTGACTCTGAATATGAAACAGTAAGTAATTTGCTTCTCGACTTTTTTTTGTCCACTCTTTTCCTAAAAGATTGAGTACAGCTTTTGTCGTGAGATACAAACGCAAGAAAGTGATTTGTCCATTGTTAAAGTTAACTTTCAGGATGATTGAGGGACATAATGTGATGTTTAGTGCTTTAGAGATCTTTGAATGTTAGCTAGGGCAGTAGTTACTAGCATTAGCATGTAGAGCAGACGAGAAACGAAGCGTTCCTGTTGCATATCCTGACCTGACACTCTTTTTTCTCCAGTTGAAGTTTATAGTTCATCTTCTGGGTGTGCCGTCTGGGGATCTGATCAACCAAGGGATAAGGGCGCACTACTTCTTCATAAAGACGGAGTCCGACACCTGGAGGTTAAAGGTAGTAAAAGTTGTTTCATCTTTACCAGACTTTAAGTTTGTTTCCATCAACTGGTTTGTAGGGAATGAGCTCATTCAACATCTTCACACAGTGGATATTTCCTCTGACGTCTTGCTCAGGGTGGAAAGCACAAATGTTGTTCTAATGCTGTAATCTAGTTTTGCTAATCAGATATACTTATTGAATCTATCTAATGATCATTTCACTGCGGTGCGACTGAACAGAAACTGTAAAGACAATGGACTGTTAAGAGAAAAAAGTCAAGTTGAAACAACTTATTACTTATTACCCATTTAACAAAAGTTAAAGGTACAATTTAACCATTTCCTCGCCAACGTAACGGTTTGTTGTGTTACACCACAAGATAGAAAAGGGGCCACTTCCTAGCTAATGGTAACGTTGGCTAATTAACAGTAACGTTAGCTAGAAAATGGTAGCCTACAAGTTATGAAAAAAACATATTTGCAACACTTAACCAGTTCCTAGCTAACATTATTAGGAATTCACATCTTTCCAATCCTGTCTTTTAACACGACCAAATGGTGATTTTAGCGAGGACATGGCTGAATACTAATGTAGATGTTGTCAAATGGTAGCTGATGAGTTATGAAATTAGTTGTTTTAATAAGAATATTAAAATCAATTCATTGAACTTTTCTTTTAGACACCTGAGGAGTTTTTTGAGAAAGCCCCTGACGTCACATCCAGTCAATATAGATTTTCCTCTCTGGATGACCTGAAAAGAGTAAGTGTGAAGTTCTTTCATTTTTAGTTTAGTGTCTTTTCATGAATCATGCGGATCACTTGACTGATGGTAGATTTGACACTTGTCTCCTAAACTAGATCTATCGGCAAAGACACGACAAAGCTGACGCTGGGCAGACAGACCAGTGCATCGAGCTGTTGAAGGCCATGCTGACGATAGATAAGAGCCAGAGGATCACTCCCCTCGGAGTCCTCAGTCATCCATTCATCACCCAGGATGACCACCAAGACCAACAAGACCAACAAGACCACCAAGACCAGTAAGTAGAGTTTTTGAGTATTTCCATGTTGGTGGACCATTTCTATTGCAGTGTTTAGAAAGGTTAAGACCTTTACATCAGACTAACAGTGACTGTTTGTACACAGGAAGCGTACAACCGATGAGGGAACTGTTCCACCTCCCACAGCCCCTCCATCCCGGGTGATCCAGGTCCAGTCTGCAGCAGCTGAGAACACGCTGCAGCTGGAAGATGAGGAGAGAGCCGACAGGTAAGGGACTTTTACTTTCTGAACTGTAGAATAACTGCTTCTACTTAAACATCAGAGAACTTCTACCATCTCTGTGTTTACGTGTTCATGACAATCACAGGAACAAAACTCTAACCGCGCGCATGTGTGTTTAGTTTGCAGGACAGGCGCAACAAGACATTCGAGGTCTCATGTCAAACATCACCAACTCACTCACCAGTGATGACTTCAGGACAGGAAAGCGAGGATGAGCAGAAGAAGAAGAAGAAGAAGAAGAAGAAAAAGAACATCTGCCAGCGCATCTGGTCATGGATGAAGAAGACCTTCCGCTCCAACCGGGTCGGCGTCGCTGGGAATGAGGAAGGTAAGAAGTGAAGCTCTGTGACGGTTTGTGCAGCACGATAACCGTGCTGCACAAACCTTCACAGAGCTTCTAAGGGCAGCACGGCGGCTCGGTGGTTAGCACCGCAGCCTCACAGCAGAACCACTTCCTGTCTGTGTGGAGTTTGCTTGTCCTCCCCGTGCATGCGTGGGTTTCCACCGGGCGCTCCCGTTTCCTCCCACAGTCATAAAAACAAGCAGCTTGTAGGTCAATCGGACACTTTAAATTGCCCCTTAATCTGGTCAGAGAAGAAAAAATAAAAAGTGAATTAACAATTGAAAAAGAATTTGAACTCTGTGTTGTGACTTTGATTCAAAATAAGTGAAGAAATAAATGCTTTTGAACTGATTGACTGTGTGCTGGTCATTGTAACAAGTTATTTCACTGTTTGGTAATTGAATCAATAATAATGCATCATATTTAATAAAAAGCTGATATCATTTGTGTATAAAATCTTCAGGTGTTTTGATGTTTCCTTGTTGGACCTCCTCTCAGGTCTGTGGGGGCGTGAACAAAACGTGCTTGACTGACAGCTCTCTCATCCTTCTGCCGACTTTGTTTTACTTTCTTTGTACAAATTGGTGAAGTCACATCCTGCCTTTAACACCTGACCAGAGGCCTCTTTTGAAGACGCTTAACCTGCACAAATGAGACAACAGAAACGGACTGATAAGAGATGCACCCCAGACTGTGCTGCAGGTGAAACAGCATCTCTGTTGGATTTATAGTCACTTTGTCTTATTTAAGCATTTAATATTATTTTCTATCTAAATAACTCATCATGCAGACATTTGAGCCTCATGGCAATAAAAAACCAAACACCAGCGCTAACAGCCGTCTGCAAAGAGGTGTCACGCTCAGACTTTCCAACCATCATGGGAACAATTCCACCTCTGTGTGACCTAGAAATCACAATCACAATAGTTTGACATTAATATATGTAAAATCAGGGGTTACACTCGCCCCGGACAGTCACACTTTCCCCGATGCTTGGAGCCAGTATGGAGCCGTTACAAAGAGTCCCAGTTTCCGACAGGCAGCCCAGAGGAGAAGAAAACTACTTTAACATGAGACGTTTGTTGAACGGAGGTCGGATCGCATTTCTGATGCATTCAAGGAAGTTGGGAAATCTAAACGCTGAGCGGCTTTTGTGACACAGCGTCAAGCAGATTTGTCTCAAGTGGAACTTTTGATCTCGAGCAGATTGTTAGCTGTTAGCATGCAGATGTTTGTTTACAGAGATTAATAAGAAGCTAAATCGTTGTCGGATGTTTCGCCTGTTTTTGCTCTCCACACGGACTGTTTTTCCTGCACACACTGAAGCCTGTTGATACGTGATTGGTCAATACTACTCGAACTACAAACGTGCTACAAACAGAAACCAGAGGGGCTTCAGTACTTCTCTTTGTTGGTTCGGTGATAGTAACTGTTTGCTAGAGACTCATCAGAGACAGGAACAAAAACCAGCACAGTGCCTTTGTGTATGTTGTCTGGCAGACAAACCACTGCTGAGTTCGTGATATCACAGAGGACTGTAAATGCAAAGCCTTTCATCAGTTGGCCAGAGGCTCAATCACCGTTGTTTTAACCCATTGAGCAAAAGATAGAGACTTCCTTGAGTGGAATTTTTTGAGATCATAACTTTCGAGACTCACAGGGACTAAAACTCCCAGCATGACTCTTGTTTTCTGTTTCCCCTAAACTTTATGAAAGTGCTGCACTAAACCACTAAAGTACCCTTTAAGGTTAACAAGGATTGTTCTCCTGCTGGGCTGCTGGATTGCATTAGTTTGGACAAGTCTTCATGTTGTTTTATTCACCTCATGGAGCTCTCTGTCATGGTGTGTTTGTCTAACCTGCGTCTTTGATTTCCTGTCCTGAATGTCAAACTGACAAACTGAATTAGAGCAACTACAGAACAACAAGATCAAATAAGTATGGCTGAGCTGCACTCTTTTCCTTCTGCGGCCCTCTCCTTTAAGCCGGTATGTTTTTCCCGTCTCATAGCGGGAAATCAGCATATCAGCTGGGCTGATCCGACTGGTGATCAATACAAATGACTCAATGAGGACTTGGCCACAGGCAGAGATTCCTGGTACAGACTATTTGTTTCATTGTCTGTTTGGAGCTGAAGACACACAAAGGAGTCACGACAACTACTCCTCCTCTCTCACACGCACAAACACAACTGGTTGGTGATGGAGGACGGTGCTGTGGGCACTTCGCCAAACATTTCATCTCCTGAAGCCAAAAAGATTTCATTAATTTTCTCTAATTCAGTGAAGAGATGGTTTTTATTCATTGTGAGAAGGTTCGTTTGTCTCAGCTACATGTGGGAAGTGTGGAAATTGGTATTTATTGCTAAAATTAGATTCTTTTTGGAGGTCACAAAGAATCTTAAGGACGAGACAAACAGTGAAAACTAGAAACTGTCAGAGGTGTTCAGTACATGTAAGAACGAGTTATTGCAGTGTTGTGACAAAGTCATCTTTGTCCCAAGTAGGTCCCAAGTCATTTGGTCCAAGTCTCAAGCAAGTCCCGAGTCAATTTTTCTTGTGTGAGTCAAGTCAAGTCGCAGGTTATGTCAAGTCAAGTCGAGTTGAGTCCTTAGTTAAGGCAAGTCAAGTCCCAAGTCAAGTCCCATTTTTTCCACCCAAGATCCAGCGCTCTTACCTGTAGTATCCGGTCTTTATAAAGAGAAAAGACAAGGTATTAGTAGCTCGTCTAATAATGATATTATTGGCCAATTTATATAACCTCTTCAAAAAGTATGACACTGAATTGTATCTGTGTTATCTTGGCACAGACGCAGCCATGATGATGGTCTGCTCTGAGACCGTGTTGAGTAGTAACGAGTACGACTGATGAAGCTTCTCTTTGGGGGCTTTGATGTTGCGTGTTGCCATAGCGAGGAGTTTGACTGACAGCTTTTTGAGTCATCCAATCATGATTCCCAGTTTGTGCTGCGTACATACTTGATAGTTAGACAGAAACTTGACAAGATTGAATTTTATCATTTTATATTTATAACAGCTAACATTCAAACAGTGACTCGAGTCGGCTTGAGTCCAAGTCACCAAGTCTCAAGGCCACATCTCTGTTACTGACTGAAAACAGCACCGACTGAAAATAAATGGCTGATAAACTTCTACAGAAAAGTAAAAATGTAGTGTAAACTTAAACTTAAAGATGAATTTCCTAGTGGGCCTAGTCACAGCGGTATTAATGTTTTTGTCTGTTCTCTTGCTACTGCGCCAATCAGAGGCTTTGATTACTGCCACACTGTAGGGAAAAATACTGTCAATTGCTAAGTAACTCAAACAACCCAGAATGCTCTCACAGTTAAAGTAGTGTGCCTTGTATTCCAACAGATAGCGATAACACGCTGCTTGCTGCAAGCCAAATAGATGTTAACCTTTCATGTTTCAGCGTCACAGCTGAAAGCACAGGGGAGACTTATTGTTGTTCTGCTGCAGGGCCGAAGCTGTAGCTAGCTTCGGGGCTAACTCGCGTCACTTTAATACGCAAGCAGCAAGCAGCAAGCGTCTCTAACGATCTTTCACACACAACAGCGCCGACATTTAAAACCCACTCGACGTTCTCCTGCTTGCTAGAAGACGGACGGTAGGTAACTACCCAATTTTGATCACACAAAATTATTGAAAATGGGTTCACTTTTAAAATATTTTTACTAGTTTGATGTCGACGTAGGACAAATGTTGCTCTTAGTTTTTATCTGTATTATTATTAGACCCCCCTAAAGGAACCCACAGAGTCCCTGGAATCCACTTTGGCTGTGTCCAAAATCACCCCCTACTCAAACAAAACCAAAACCCGAAACAGTTTGGCTCTTGAGGGAACTCTATCGTCCATCATGACTGTGAAGATGGCGAGCCTTGAGCCACAGTGTTTCAAGTGGGAGCCCCTGCCTCTGTCATCAAGGCATCAAAATCTGCCACAAACGCCTACAACATGAGACATGTCCCCAGCTAAATGATGGACAGTTGGTTGAAATGAAATATTGCAAATAAATGTATTTTGTCAAAATTCTTGTTACAATTTTCATTTCTAATTCCTGGTTAATTAAGACTAGCATTAGGAGGCCACAGTGCAGGGAGAGCAGCTGGCATGGAGGTGAGGACATCGGTCTTAAGGTATAAATCGACGTTAAAACAGGCCAAATCGACGTTAAAACAGGCCAAAATTTTTTCAAACACATCATTGCACTAAAGTCTCACTCTTGTGATTTTCTGAAACTTGGCAGCCCTGCCCCATGGTCTGATGCTAGCTAGCTTACAGCTAACATTATGGCTATTAGGGGAGGACAAAAGCAGGATTTGGGTTCCTAAACAACCGTTACAGAAACACAAACTTTCTATTTGTCTTATCGGTCTTACTTATATCTATTCATCTTCCAAAGTAGCATTGCTTCTCAATGCCACGTTAGCTCAACAGCAGTAATAATGAGTCACGTCTCTGCCCACCTACACACCCAGCCCCTGCAATTACACAGAAGGTGATTAATTATCCTTTGGTGCACCCATTGCGAGATACTGTAGATCACTGACAACAAGACAGGAAATAAGAACGTGTATTTTTATCCCTGTTGCATCTTTCGTTGTCTGCCTCTTTGCTCTCTTAATACATAAATATCTGAACATTTCGATGCAGATTTTCTGGCACAAACTGTTGCATCGGCAGAGAAGATGGATTAAAATGATTAGACCCAGTCTGCCTCACTATCATCTCGGAGAAAACCCTTTTAAGATACGTCGCCGGAATTCAGTAACTTTCTGCAAATCTTTTATTCTCAGTCCATCTGCGCTAATGATGCAATCCCTCCCAGGGCCAATCAGCAGGAAATATGTTGTTATAACCTGATTTCTTCCCTCATTTAAACCACTCAGAGTATTATTTTAAATCTTAAAGCAGAGCCGCGAGTGAGTTGCATACGTCGTCTGGTCAAAATCTCTCTAGCAAAGTATGAGCTCATGTGCCCGTGAGCAAAAAGCGGCTCTGTAAAAGTCACCGGCTAAATGACCAAAATGTAGATGAGTCATTGAGTGCGAGTGTGTGCTGTGTCAGAGAGCGCGAGGAGGTCATACAACTGCACGCTCACACTAAACATCAATCATGTCTGAAGCAGGTTGGACCTGCACATGTGATCAAATTATGCAAACCAGCATGAGAGGAACAAAAAAACTTCACAGGAGTGGTAATCTGCACGTCTTTTTTTTTAATGCAGAAATAAAAAATAAAAAAATATTAAAGAAAAATAACATTTTAAAGCTCAAAGTGATAATCACGAAGATTTTCATGTAAATAAATGTCTGTTAAGTCTCTATCGCCGAATGAGGTAACACAATGGTGATTGAGCCTATGGCCCGTTGATGAAAGTTTGCATACATGATACATGATACATTTGCAGTATCACAGACTGGGTGTCTGTGGTGACTTTCGTGCCCAGTTATTGACGCGTTTTCCAGCAGTGGTTGGTCTGCCAGAGAGGGTAGGCGGAGCTAAGCGGCTGCTTTTCTGGTCCCTGCAAGTGTTGCGAGTAAACAGTAATCTACTATGGCTGAACAAACAAAGAAAAGATGGATGACTACAGATACAACTTCAGAAATAAGTGAAAATTTAAAAAAAAGAGAAACAAATTTGACGCTCAGATAAAGCAAACAGTCTGAAAAGGAAAGAGACTGTCAGCCAGGAATTACAATTGCAATTACCATGTATCCCCTTTAGGGGGCGCCCAAGAGAACGAACCTGAAATCTTTAAGATTGTCAGTTTAAGGGCCCGATCAGACAGAACGCGTTTTAGCAGCTGTGGGCTTTTTTGTCATTGTTTCAATGAGAGGCTTTTTGTGCGCTGCTTTTGCGTTGCAGAGCACCTTGCATTTTTCCGCTCTGTGCGCCTCGCGTTTTTGAGGAAACGCTCTGTGCGGCTCCAGTTGAAAAAACTTCAACTCAAAGCAGAAAAGCGCCCGACGTCATGCCTGTTTTTCCTGATTGTCCAATCGGATGAAAGAATGAAAGAAGAGGCGGGCCTTCTGTCAGTAGACAATATAAAGGTTAGCTTAATGACAGCTATGATTCGGTGGTTGCCTTAACAACAGTGAAAAAGAAAGGCGCAGCGAGCTGCTCTTTTTTTAAACGTAGGCTTCAACCAAAAAAGGCAGTGCGGTGCGCCTCGTGTTTTACAGCCTGCAAAATGCACTCTGTCTGATCGTGCCCTTTAATTATAGTGTAACAGTAGCATGCAATACTCGGCCTTAATAGCTTAGCCTTAATGCTGTTGTTGTGGCTGTGAAAAGATGTTTAATATGAGCATCTCTAAAATCTATCAATCAAGTCCTCTCAAATCGGACACTGTTTTTGCCTTATTTAAGAAAATGATGATGAATGACGGACACAAAACATAAATGAAACCCAAGCCTTGAAAAGAACTTCACAGATATTGTACTAGTTTTAAAAGTACGATTACACTGTGAGGATCGTGTTTATAAGACACAAGAACCGAGGAACAAGAACAAAATGGAGCCATTAATAATTAAACAGGACGAGGTGAAAAGTCATGTGTCTGGACCAGGTGTGATCAATGGGTTTCATATAAATTGCTACAGAATAGTAGGTGCTAGTGGTTCTTAAGTTTCATCTCACATGACAGGGGTACACAAATATATGAAGTAGCAAGGACAAAACTTTCCACTCATATCTTTCAAGTTTGTTTTGAAAGAGAAATAGTCTCCCTGACTCTTTATTGAGCGTCTGATCAGAATGATTGTTATATATTACATTTGTGGTGCTTTAACTCTGTTCTCTCGCTGGTGCCTCTCAGAGAGTGGAGGGCTGTTTGTTTTCTTTACCACTGTGCTCTGTGCTGGGCTGTTACAGCACACAGCATCTCCACTTCTCAGAAGGGAAGTTTAATGTTTGGGTTTCATTATCAAGTGGTGAATATCATCTGCTATTACACAGCTTTGTTAAATACTTGATTCTGATTGGTTAATTGTGGCATTTCGAGGTCTGTTATTTCTCGATAACAGACGGTTGTTATGAAGAACAGACCGTTGTTAGGGATGCGGCTCTAATCACACAATCCGGAGGGGAAAAAGAAAAGAGACAAAACAGCGGAGAGAAAGCAATAAAGGTTAAACGATGCAAAAACTGAAGCTACGACAGAGAGATCTACAAACCTGAAGACGGGGTCAGGAGTACTTTAGCCACTAAGGAGTCCTACATATAAACAAACACTTCAGTCTAAGGCCGGAGATATACTTGCTTTTTAACCTTGCGTTCGCGTACACAAACATCTGCGTCACGAACAAATTGTTCACATACTTGTCTATGCACTACGCGTGTTATTGGAGAATACCTCTAGAGGGTGCACCAGAGAGCTCAGGCTGCGTGCATTTAACGTTTGTGCGGGATGTAAACAAAAGACATGGCAACACCTGAGGAGGTTACTGTTACTGTCATTCTGAGGTCACTTTCAGAACACACCGTCAGCACCAACCCCACTCCGTCTCTCCAACATGTTCCTCCGTGCTCGGACTTGTTTCCATTTAGTTTTGCAGGTTTCCACGGCAACTTCTTTTATTTTATTTTATTTTTTTAAAGATTATTTTTTGGGGCTTTTTGCCTTTATATGATAGGACAGCTGAGGTGAGACAGGAAATGTGAGGAGGAGAGAGTGGGGGATGACATGCACCAAATGATCGGCAGACCGGGAGCCGAACCTGGGATCAGTGCGTCGAGGACTGTTGCCTGTGTATATGGGGCACCTGAGCTAAACCAGCGCCCCCCACGTCGACTTCCAAAACAGAACTCATCTGTCTCCAGCTGTTTTGACAGGCATGTTTGTCGCTGTACCGTGATAATGACACATCATGCTGATGTGGATACTTTCTGCCATAGTTGTCCCTGCTGCTGTGTTGACCCCGTCACATCCCCTTTGCCTCTACACTGCCCCTACCATTCATGTGCATACTGCATCTTGCGACCGTGTAGCGTACATTTTTAAGGATGTGCACAGCCGAACAGACGCAGGGAACGTGTTGCAGCCATCATGGACACACAAACGTGTGGTTAGTAAGTAAATCTGTACTGGTTTTTTTGTCAGACAGCGCTTTCCCTCTGCGCTGCCTCACTCTGCACAATGCTCCTGTACACCTACGAATGCAGCGCACAGAGTCACAACAGCTGTTCGGGTCAACGGTTTATAGAAGAGGCAACAAATAAAAGAAAATGCAATATTATGGAAAGGCTCCAGTGATCAAAGGTTTCACTCCATTGCTCTCATAGTCAGTGACAGACTTTTGTGTTTATGAGATATGCAACACTCGCGCGGAGCACAAAACTCTAGATGTCAGAATAAAACAATGAAAGTGAATTTAAAAACGAGGATCTACACAGCAGCCTCGCATTAGTACCTCCCACCTGCTCCTCATCGTCAGCTGTGGTCCGAGATTCTGAAGACTAATACATCAACAACTATATCTCACCTATTCTGCTCATGGTGTGATTCAGCTCATACAGTGCTGTTCAGGTTAGAGTGTGGTGTGTGTGTGTGTGTGTGTGTGTGTGTGGCTTTTACAGACCTGCCACCTGGCTGTGTTTCGAAGGCCCTAACTTTAATTCGGAGCCCATTTTCAGTCCATTATGCCGGGCCGCTGGGGAGGCGACAGCAAATTAGAACTATCTCTACTCCACTGACTTCATCATTAAAATTAAAATGGCACTCGCTGCTGCACCCTGCCTGTCTCACACACACACACACACACACACACACACACACACTGACCAAAGACCTCACACAAACACAGGGTTTGCACGTGTTTAAGAGTGTGTGCATCCTGACTCATGAGTCTGACACATTTAAGACTTATACATTTCCAATAACTGACAGGATTCACACACACACACACACACACACACACACACACAGATGTTGAGAGAATGACGAGTGCCCAGTTACACCCAGGCGATTCCAGTAGCACTCGCCCAGTGGGAAGGCGTATTAACTGCACTGCTTTGTCCAGTTTGCACCGCTCTCCCAATCAGTGTGTGGTCGTGTGTGTGTGCATGTGTGCTGTGTGTTGTCCCCATTTACACAGCAGGCGGTGCCCTTCAATACCACGGCTAATGTAAGGAGTAAGAATGGCCGGTCATTTAGTTGATATAGCTTCACAGCCGGCCTCGGCCCTCACTGTGGCCCAAACGAGATCGATAGAGGAGAACAGAGGAGACCCGGCGAGCGGGGAAAGAGGAGAGGAAGGGGATGGATGTACTAATATCGCAGCTTCGAGGTTCTGCCGGTGGTAATCACAGCCGTAAAGCTCGATAATTACACTGGTTTCTCTGTAAACAGGACTGACTTAGGGGCGAGAACAGTGCCGGTGTGTGTGAGTGTGTGTGATGGCTGGCTGAAGCCGGTGCACACATAAACATCTAATACTCTTTACAAACAGGAATTCATTTAAAGAACAATCTGTGCACTTATTCAGATGAGATTGAGTGATTTCAATTCAGATGAGTTTGAATGAGTGCAGCGAACCACATCGCACGTGTGTCCGCATGTTTATAAATATCTGCGTGCGTGCACGTTCAACACGTTGCATCCGGTGAAAGCAGCGAGTTCCAGCTAATGCTCGGGGGGGAAAAAAAGGCGAATAGGCCGGCGTAGCAGGAGCGGCGTCGGCGTGAAACGAGGAAGCGAGTGTTTTCCTCATGGTTCACGGAGGAGTCAAAAAGAGAGGGAGGCGTGGAAATGAGATGAATTGGAGCTGGAGGAAGGGAGACGGGTGAGGGGAGGGAGGGAGGGAGAACACACGGGGAGCGTTCGGCTGTGAGCGCCGCCGGAGTGGGAATCGACTCGATGCCTACTGGCCATGAAGTTTGAGGAGTGTCATTCTGCTCCCGTACACTTAAAGACAATGAGGAGGAGCACGCATGACTGCAGACAGATTAAACTGAGAGAGGCTGAGAAAAAAAAACAATGTGATGTGAGCGAGACTTTATTCATTCTCCTGACTGATATGGACCTGTAGAGATAAGAGCGGAATAAAAGAAGCGTGGAAATATCTGTCAGAATAGACCTGCAGAGATCCTACTGTGGGAATGTGGATCATCAGTGTTGATTTTCAGGTATTTACGTGGAAAGTAACACATCCAAACACCTGATCAGCACAAACACAACATGAATTTGCACTTTAAAATGTAAATATGACTCTCGCTCTCTCACACAAACACACAGATGTGTAGTTACTGACTCTCAAGAAAACCAACCCCCCTCAGAAGACTGGTATGTATATACCGTACTGTATGTATGTCTTTGCCTTATTTTAAATGTTATAGGGTAATTATTCTACAAGATGTAGAATCTGTACGCCCAATCAAGTATCAGCTTCAGCGTATGCAGGAAAAACAGTCCGTGTGGAGAGTGACATCCCGGCTCCCATCAGCGTCATCTGACAACGACTCAGCTTCTTATTAATCTCTATAAACAAACATCTGCATTAAGTTCAGCTAACAATCTGCTTTAGATCAAAAATTCAACCTGAGACAAATCTGATGACGCTGTGTCCCGAAAGCCGTTATATTTCCTGACTTCCTCAAATGCATCAGAAGCGATGGATCCGACGTTCAACAAACGGCTCATGTTAAAGTAGTTTTCTTCTCCTCTTGAGGACAGACCTGACAAAGCTTCATGTTGACTTGTTCCTAATCTGCATCACGATGTTGTTATTTCTGTCATGAGTTATTCTAGTTTAGTTATGTTGTCGATTTGTATTTTGGTGTTTTGATATTTCCTGTTTTACCTTGTCACTTTGTCTCTTGTCATGAGTTGTCATTGTTTAGTTTTGTATTTAGTTTATTCTGTGTGTGCCTTTGTGTTTCCCGCTTGTTTGATCATGTGCCCTGCCCTGATTGTTTTCACCTGCCCCTTGATTGTCTCACCTGTGTCTGATTAGCTTCACCTCCTAAGTTTATTGAGTCTTTGTGCTCCCCAGTCTGGTGGCTGGTTCAGTGTCATGCTACCATGGATTTTTGTCGTCGTTTTTCCTCGAGCTCCTCATCTTCCCTGGATTTTTTTGAAAGTTTTGTGCTCCGCTTTTTGTTTTTGCATTTTGTTAATTAAACTCGTAATATCCAAGTCTGCATCTGGCTCCTCAACATTTTGTGAACAATGAACTTTGACAATTTCAGCGAACTGAAGAGCCGTTAATTAAAGTTGATCACAAGAAAATCTGTTTCTTTTTCGGCTTCATCCCGCTGAAGTAAGCCAGAGTGCAGCCTCTGTGTAACTTACTGTTTACAGTGAAACTGAGACTCAGCACAGACAGATGAACGGGCGCTCCACCGGGGAATGTGATGAACCTAACACAGTTCAAGTTAAAGCCAACAAAAAGAGTCACCAAAATAAATCTTAACCAAATATCACAGGGGAAAACAAGGAATCTTCAAGAAGGTATCACAAAGGTTAGAGGATGAAAGACGATAAACTAGCAAAGAAACAGGGAAATCGGGGACAGGTGAGACTAATCAAACAGTAAGGGCGGGGCACACAATCACAAAGGCGGGAAACGAAACAAAGGAAGGAAGTTAAACAAGACATGACATACATGGGGCAAGAACTACAAAAATAAAACAGGAAACACTACAAACCAAACTCAGCACTGACAGTAGGACTACAAAATAAAACAGGAAATTATCGAAACAATGAAACACAAATTAATTACATAACTAACAAAACTAAACAATGACAGCCCATGTTTATTTAGCAGACATATAAGGAGGGGAGAATTTCACTTCACTTCGATCTGAACACACGGTCGCTTCTCAAGCTGCTAACTGGACCGTAAACAATGCAGCGCACGGAGAAGGAAGTCTGACTGGCTGCTGGCTAAACCAGGAATACAGAGAAGTTGACCATTGTTCCCAGAGGCTACATCGCCAACAGACAATAGCCGATGGGCTCTGAGATTGGGGTATGAATGACTAATAGGTACAAACATTTTTGTAATTGCTCCAGTAGATTGTTTCAGCAGCTGCGAGGTAATCTGGCAGGGCAAATGCGCCCAATCACAGTTTCTCCACTATAACCCTCAAATTCCACAGGATCCGTCTCCGCTGGGTTCTGTGTGTGCTGCGGCCTCCGGAGTCGATCGCGCCCATTCAAGTCAATGCTCGTGATTCCACAGCACGCGCCGTGGTCCGTCTATGCGTCTAAGATATGCATTGGGTCTATTTTTGACGGAGGCCGCTTCAAGCACGTGTCAAGCTGAACAGAGCAGATCATTCCAAACAGGAAGTCACAAGCGAAAACAGCATACAGCATCTGGTCATTTCAAAATAAAACACCATGTACAGACCGGTACAGACTCCCGTTTTTTCTGTTTTCATAACAACAACACACTGAAATCTTGAAAAAAGAACACTTTTAATTAAGTCCTGTACTCAGCCATGGTAGAAGCACAAAAAACACAGAATGATCTCCAAATGAGCAGATGATCAACCTCGGAGGAGCAAACTGAACTGTTGTTTGTGTGTTGATAACATTCATGTTATCGGGGATCAGACACGCTTCCTGTGGGCGAGGGCTCGCGCAGTCTGACGGAACAGAACCGCGGCGCAGACGGAACACGCCAGATCCTGTGGGATCGAGACGTAAGGGCTTCTTTCAGCCACTAACAGCCTCAGATTGTTCTACAAGGTGACTGACAACATTACAGAAAGGTATTTTACAGGTAACATGCGCTTTAATTTAACTATCGCTCTCTTCAAAGGCACCAGACTCCATTGAGAAAAGCAGTCATTTTATCTTGCAGAACACGGTACTATGACAGTTAGTTTGTTTGTGGTTTCATGTAACTTTGGTGTTTTGGCTGAGCTCTATCTGCATTATGAACAAACATTGTTTAGACTGGTTCAGTCCGGCCTGTAGGTCTGGGCTGATTTAACACTGCACAAGAGAGTGTGTGTGTCTGTTGTCTCACATTCTTTGTGACTTTGCTAATGAAAGACAGAGGAACAACAATGAATGCCTGCATGTGTGTGTGTGCGTGCTGCGAGTTCACCTCTGCTTGTGCATGTCTATAAATCTTTTTACGATGTAGGGCAGAGCCGGGCCGAGCAGGGGAAGGGAAGGTGGGGAAGATGGAAACAGCGTGAAAAAAGGGAAATGAGGAAATGGAGCAGAGGGAAAGGAGGGAAGTGATGGAAAGAGCTGGAAAGCAAAGGGAGGGGAGGTTGTTGTGTTGTGGACGGAGCACCTTTTATATCTGCTAATATATCATTATATTTAAGTCAGTGTTTCTGTTTCTTTCTAAAATTCCCTTAAACTCTGAAGATGAAATTAAAAGCTTAAAATGTCTGAGAATAAACTGGTTCAGAAAGGGAACCAGGAAGCTCATATCTTGGGTCGTCCATGTGATGATGTTTCCTACCTTTTGCCACTATAGACAGCAGCAGCATGATGTGATGTGTTAATAGGGGAGAAAAGCAGACGGTAACATCTTTTCCTGCTGGGTTTTCCTTTGGGAACCTTGCTTCATGTTGCAGGGGAAGAGTCTAATTACTGGTGTTTGACAGCTCTGATGTTTAAGGTTGCTGTAGCGATTGAGCCCTCTGTGTCTCTGTAGGTACCAAAACAACAGCGGGTGGTGTGTTAAGGCTGCTCACATGAAAAGGAGGTTATTTCTTACTAATATTTAAAAACACTCACAATAAATCTGAAATTTGTTCAGCTTAAAGTGGTTATCTTGAAGATGTCTGTTCCGCTCCGTTCCTATGGCGATAAGTGATAATTGTGGGAGCACACTTCCCAGATATCCAGACAGTGCTGCATGTGTGACGTCAACGGTTCCTGGCTGACGGTCGCTTTCCTTTTCAGACTGTTTGCTTCATCTGAGCGTCGAGTTTGTTTCTCTTTCTTTGTATTTTCACTTCTTGTTGAAGTTGTATCTGTAGTCATCCATCTTTTCTTTGTTTGTTCAGCCATAGTAGATTACTGTTTACTCGCAACACTTGCAGAGAGCGGAAAAGCAGCCGCTTAGCTCCGCCTACCCTCTCTGGCAGACCAACCACTGCTGGCTGATGGAGACGCGTCACTAACTGGGCGCCGCTTGTTGTAATTTTCCAAGAAAGTCGCCACAGACAGCCAGTCTGTAATACTGCAAATGCAAAGGCTTTCATCAGTGGGACATCAATCACCATTGTGTTACCACATTCGGCGATAGATAGAGACTTATTTTGATATAAATCTTCGAGATCAACATTTAAGTTTGTATGTTGTTTTTTGTAGAAAACAACCGGAAATAACTTGTTATCACGGGAAGATGGAGTAAATAAAATGTATGGCTGCATGTTCGCTCAGGGCTTCCGTAGTTTAGAAACTTCCACAGCAGGAAAGAGCTTCACAGCACACACTGATGAAAACATGATAACAGCACCAGAGGTGGAACATCTGTGTTCTTGTTCTGGTTTAAATCTCTTTTCTTCCTCTCGCCTTATCTCCACCGTGACACAAACTAATCTTTTAGACATTATAACTCACCAAAACCCTGTTCCAGCCTCTCTTCTGTTCTCTTTCTCCTTCTTTACCCATCCCTCCATCTCTCCTGACCTTACTTTAGTGAGGAATAATCCCCCCCCCACCCTCCTCCTGGTCACCTGGTGTCTTCTCTCTATTCACTCGCTCCCTCTCCGTCTTTTCTGCATCTGTGCTTTCATTTACCCTCCTTTTGTTTTTCTCATTTTCTCTTCTAGTCTTCACATTGCTTCTCTTTCCAGCCGAGTGGCAGCGGCACACTGCGCAGAAGGTAAAAGTCTGGATAAGTCCCCCCCGCCCGCCGCTTTGCTGTCGTCTCTGCTTCTACCTCTCTGTATCTGTCTTTCTCCATGCATCCCCCCATTTGTTTATCTCCTCACCTCTATTCGCCTCCTCTATCTCCGTCCCCCTCCTCACCTCGCCTCCCTCTCCCTCTGTCCGTCGCTTTTATTGCTCTCTACAGCTCATAAAATACAAAAAGGGAGAGAGCGGGGGAGGCTAAATAAAGAGACAGAAATGTATTTGAAAGGGGGTAACTTAATAAACAGGGACGGCTTGCTTGGCGGCTGTTAATAATGTCGCTGCTGCTGGCCAGCCAATGTCCCAGGTGTGATTAAGCAAACTGCCAGTGGATGTGAAAACAGTTAGCGCTCAATTTCCTGTTTGTTTCCCAGCTTTCTTCCAGTAATCGAACGTTTCACCAGGTTTCCAGGAAGTACGGCGGCTGGCTCTTATCTCAGCGTAAACTGTGAAACTGGGCCAACGAGGTAGAAAGACGACCGGATGTGCGAGTGCTGTTACGTAAAAATGTTTTTGCAATGAATAATTAATCTAATTGAAAGTTAGGTTGATTGAAAGGCTCCTAGTTTTCGTTCTGCTACGTGAACGTGAGCACAACTCTGTCATGTCTGCAGTAAAGGCTGTGATCGCCGTCGTCTGATGCTGAAAGTCTGTGAGTAAAACTTGGCAGGACTTTCAAACCCTCATCAACATCTGTTCATGACAATAAGGAATTGTGAAATAACTGTAGAACACACTTTGAGTCATGTTTGTCCCAAGAATCATTTTGTAATCTAATTGAACGTTTTGCATTTTATAAGTTCTTGATGCATTTTGTCCTTTGTTTATACACAAATAAAGTTATAACGGTGTGACTAAAGCGAGGACGTCCCTTTCGAAAAACCAACATGTTGCCATGACGAGCGCAGGGAGCATATATCCTTTCTCATGAAACCACCGTTTCTGAAATTAAATACATTTTAAACTATTTTGTAAACAGCCAGCAATAAACTTAGTCAGTTCGGTTTAGTTTGATGAAAATGTTTTAAACAACTCAATCTGTGGAATCTGAAAATCTAACAGCCTTTTCAGCAGAGTTGTACGGAAGCCCAAAGCGGACAAGCTTCCAAACATTTGACATACTCTGTTTTCTCAAGATCTCGACTCCTGAGATAACAACGCTGCACCACCGTAACGTCAGATGATCATAACTCGTATCCCCCGAGTTGCAAAAGCACCAAACAAACACGGTAACAACCTGAACTTATCTCATTAGTATGGGCGATGGCAGCATGGCATGTCCTGCTCTGTAACATCAC
This sequence comes from Semicossyphus pulcher, assembly GCF_022749685.1. NCBI lineage: Eukaryota > Metazoa > Chordata > Actinopteri > Labriformes > Labridae > Semicossyphus > Semicossyphus pulcher. The sequence goes on from NW_027211700.1 coordinate 4,593,304, forward strand.
AGTGAGCAGCCTGTTCTGTTTTTTAGATCAACAGAAAATGATCATGTTATCATGAGAAAACCAGCTTTGTTAATCTGAGATAAGGAGATAAATAAGTCGAGAAAGCATCCAGAGATTGTTACTGAAATATATGGATGTATGTCCGCTTTGGGCTTCCGTACAATTTGGCAACCTCCCATTAAAAACTACTGTTGATGTGTTTGTCTCAGAGGGTTGTGTTCAGTTTGTAGGTACAGGGGAAGCGGGGGGTTCTTCTGGGAGGATAAGAAACATTGTTGAGCCTTCTCGCGGTTGTGGGCGCGACCATTGAAACCACAGACTGATATAAGCAGTGGACGTAGCCACAGTGACGTCAACCATCAATTTCTGGATTTTGTCTACCACAAGTTTGGCAGTTTGGCCGGCCGCCATCTTTTTTGAACCACAAGTGAAGAGGGTGGATACGCATTGCTGCACAACTTCATTGATCGACAGGTCGCCCTGGCAGAGACTTGCCAATCAAAGGTCTACTCTGCTTTATCTTCAATCTTACTTTAAATGGAACTATAATTTATATGTACTATAAAGGCTGTATCAAAGAAGACTTTGAAATTAGCAATGAGACCACAAACGCACCAGGAAACTGAGAATAAAGCACCGACCACCATGTGTATTTTAATTGACGACCTAATCAGATCAAACTGCAGCACACGTTTTGATAAATCTGAATAATGCGAGTTAATCACTCAGTTGTTTTATGATCCTGAGTCCTCACAGTTGTTGGTACGTGCAGTTTTTCATCACTGAATGGATTAATAACAGATTTGGAGCCATGAGGAGAAATCACAGTTTCCTTTGCTGTGGATAAAGAATGAGGATTTGGACCTTGTTGAACATACAGATGAATGACAGATGAAGTGAAGTCTGCAGCCGGAGCGGTTTGAGAAGTTTCTTTGGACATTCTGACACATTTCGACATGTTCCAACCTTTTTGGTTCCCATAGAAATCTTTTGTCAGTGCTGTGACTCTCAGCTGAATGTGGCTGCTGCATTCAGCAGAGGAGCAGCCTTCAAACCTTTCAGAGCCTCTTTCACTTCGGCAGGTGTTGATATCATTCAGTGTATCTTCTGTTGGGCTGTACCACAGTGCTTATGCGCTGCAGTGATGAGATGTAATGTGATTACTTACTGTGTAAGGGATTTTAACTTGAAATTCAGTAACAATAACTAATCACAAGCAGTAATTTGGATCTATTTCTTTGTCGTCCTAAAGGGAGATTGGTAAGTGAGCAGGTTGTTATCGCAACTGTAAGGGGTACGGAAAAGGTAGCCTTTTGCTTTTGTAGATTCAGTGATCGGCCTCCTGAAGGAGCGAGACTTTCTGTTAGGGTAAATAAAACCCCTTTTCCTCCGTCCTTCCGTTAACCTGACTCTGTGTCTGATTGCTGCACTACCACTTTAACCCCGTCCTCTGCCTCATCCTGTGACACAACAAACGCTCACGATTCATTATCCTGCTTATTACACGTTGTTTTACTTAGGCAACAATTATTTGACTCAAAATATTGATTTGAAAATTATTATATTTCCATTTTCCATTTAAAAATAATCCGTTACACTCACAGTGAGAGCTGTGTCCATAGCAACGGTTAACCCTGTAGCCTCCTACAATGAGCTTAGCTAGCTGTTTCTACTAACATTAAATGGAAACATTTCCTCTGATGGTGAAGTGAGACACGGTGAACGGGACCGCAGGAAACAGAGCAGCACCTGATGGAGGTTTTCTGTCTCGTCACTGTCAGAGTCTGTTGACATGTTCTTTTCCATTCACCATCTTTAAACGCTGCCGTATCCCGTACTGTGTTCTGTTTGATGTTTACTTCAAGTGCCGTCTTCAGGTTTGTACATCTCTCTGTCGTAGCCGTCAGTTTGTCTCTTTTCTTTGCCCCTCTGTAAACAGACCGACGTCAAATTTACCGGACTTCTTCGGCGGGTTGATATGATTGCAGTTAGTCCTCCGGATGGCGTGATTAGAGCCGCAACCCTAGCAACGGTCTGTTCTTCATAGCAACAGTCTGTTATTGTACGCAGCCGTGTAATAATCTCTAATAAATATGGCTGAATATTCAAGTCAACCATAACCTCTTCTCAAACATCTTCTGTACTTGTGTACCGGGAAGCCGTTTTCCATATTCACACTGATTTTAACATCATTCACTGAGCTTTTTAACTTCTAACAGACACGAGGGAAGCTTTTAGCTGGTCACAATGAAAGAACAACAGGAAGTGCCTCTTAATCTTTCCTATTATCATCCACTTTTCTAAAAGAAGAGACGAGAGTCGAACCAGTGCTCTATTTAGCACTGATGTTCAAAAAGCCTCTGAAAAAGCACGTTGCCAATCAAGAGAGACTCAAACGGTAAACTGCATCCTGAATCAGTCGCAGCATACGGCTCACATACAACAACGTCAGAGTAAAACAGCATAAAACAGACAGTAACCAAAGCAACTGAAGCCAATTTGACAAAAGAACTGAACCATATACTGGTCTTAATCTCCTGTCCGTGTCCGCCTAATCCACACACACACACACACACACACACACACATAGACACACCAGCCCTGTGTTTAAGGGGGCTGTGCACAGTTGGACCGGCACCTCTCCACCCGTTGGGCGAGGCCTGAGGTGGAGTAAAGCCGGCGTACCGGCAGGGTGAGGTGAAGTGGTTCTAATCTGCTCTCCTGGCATGAGGTGGCACAGAACCGGCCCGCTGTGACGCGAGTTATGCTGGCAATGGGCAAAGCTGGCGTCCGACTGCTTCTGCATCAGTCCCCCGCCGGAGCAACAGAAAGGTGGGAAATGGAGACAGCATGAGGACAAGATGGAGGAGGTGGAGACGGACAGACACAGGAAAACAGTGTGATGCAGATAAGAGAGTAATGCACTGTTCCTTCATCTTCTATCATCACAATGTGTGAAGCTGCTCGGGATGGATACGACACCTCACCGACAAGATATCATTGTTTAGTCTGTGTGATGAATCACTAGACCCTGGTCGTAACTTTCATGCTGTTTAATCTTTTACAGGGAAAGAAAAGTCTCCATCCAAGTACGCCTCGACTTACATTTCACACCTCAGCGTTTTGATGTAGTTGGGTAAGTTAGTATGAAGAGCACCAAAGTCTTCTTGGGGTGTTCGATTCCTGTGTGAAATCAATATTCAACGGTTACTTGGTTCAAGAATCTGACTTCTAATTGAGTTATGTAATGTTTGTAGTATTTATTTTGACCTAATTTCCCTAAAGGTGACCAGTGTGTTAACTCAACCAGGTGTGTTTATGACGTGCCACATGTAGGGTGTTTGCCATCTAAAGGAAAAGAATGTATAAACACATATATGACACGACAGCTCCCTAAAGCGGCGTACACACTACAAGTTAATCGGGCCGAAGCAAAGTCCTAATTCTTTGATGGTTCTAAAGATAATCTCAGATGTTCCTGTGGTCTGAGGGATGTTAGGAGTGATTTTACTTACCCCGATCTGCTCGGAAGGCCGCCGTGACCGCACCGATTCCAAATCCTAATTATTAAACGTTCAATATTTACGACCCGATATCCTGCTGTGTGGGGGGAACCCCGAGGACAGCCGAGCACGCCCTGGATTGTCTCGTGGAACTAAACAATAGCCAATGGGGAAGCAGGCTGACTGGAGAAGGAAGCACACTCTTTGGGACGCAGCAAAACAACAACAACATAACAACCGCAGCCATGGCGGCAAAAGCAAATCTGAAGAATAAAGTACCACTTCATCCACAATTTGTTCGTCCTTAATTTTCAGGAACCAACCATCACCAATTCTTCCTGCCTGTTGTCCGCCATGTTTGTTTACTCTAAGGTCTCGTTTGAGCGGCAGAGTTTTGTGAGATTTCCAGCTGTGAGAGTCGGACTCTGGTTGTTGGTGAATGAATCTGTTAGTGTGTGCTGTGCTGTTTGGGTCATAACGTTGCTCTCCTCACACTACAGGAACAAAATAGTTAAATCTATGATTATATATCGTCATGCGGGGTCTCTCACATTTTACACATCTGTTAAGATTTTAAAAATCGTTTAGTGTGGGCCAGTGAAGCCAAACCCTCTCTATCGCCCCCTGCTGACTGGCTGCAGTATAGGTCATAAGCCCCGCCTCCTCCATGTTAACAGATGGGACATGGGTCAAACTATAAAATCAAAATACATTTTTCTCAAACACGGTTTCTGTCATTATAGTTAGTTCTTATCATGCTGATTTATGTCCAAGTGTTCATTTTTCTGACAAGTTTACTTTTAATTAGTTATTTGATGCTATAAAAAGGGGGCGTGGCCTCATGATTGACAGCTCTGAGGTCTCCTGCAGCGTTCCGTTCCCGAGTAGCAGAGTAGAGGAGGAACGGCGAGGGGAGACGTAACTAACACTAACACATCAGTCATTGAACTTTCCAGAAGCGTGAATATCTGCTTCAGACCGACACAAGAAGCTGCTCTGCTGCAGACTGAGCCCGTCTGAGGCTCCAACACGTCAAGGACACAAGATAAAAGCCCGACTTCAGGACTACATATAAACATAATTGTCCTGCTATCATTTTCATTTTTTCCTTCGTTCATTCAAAGTGTGTTTTTATAACAGCAAATATTTCAGCTCATGAACTGTGACTGCAGTGCACCCCAGCTTTTAGCCATTAACGGTACTTGATGAGGATGATCAGGTACATTAAGAGGAGACACTGACCCCTTTTTAAAAATGTCTCACTGCCCGTCTGTGCACATTACGACTTGTACGTCAGGCTTGTAAATTACCACTAAAAATATCTCTTAATGCACCCCTCAATGTTTAATATACTGGCGCACACGGCGAGCATTGCAGTTCTCAGCATTGGGATAAACATCCTGCAGAGCAAAAAAGCTTCTCTTGTCCTAGAATTCCTCCTGACCTAAATAGGCCAATGTGGATCCTCAGTCCATTTTTCTCCATCGCACAGCCCTCTGCCATGGCCTGTCACGCACGGTTAGCCCTCGATTGACTCAAGGCTGGATCCTGCTGGATGGAGCTGCGCGGGAGCTAACTGCTATTTCCCCTCAACCAATTTAGAGACCATTGAACCCAGAGCTGCCATTCCACCGGCGCCACCAGCGCTGATCTGAAGGAGCGGTTATGGAGCCATTCAGCCCTTACGACTAACGTAACCACCCACGGACACACGCATAAATAAACAAATGCACTAAGAAACCGGGAAGCCAGGGGATCAACATAGTGAAATTGAATCTGTATCTCTGAGTGAACACGCAAAAAGAGCAGAGGATTCACTTTTTGTTGATCAAATAATCCTGAAATAAGCCTGAAACCCTTTTTCTGCACAGAAGCACGGACTCGGAATAACCTCACTCTGACATGTGACCCGGCTCAGTGACCTTGCACGCTCCCTGTGTTTTACACTGCAGGAAAGAAAACAGTCAACTGTAGTAGCAGCACCTTTCAGCTGTAGATGATGTTATTTTGTTTCACCACACAGCTGCTAGAACAAGATCTGACTATTTTATGAACAAAAAGGAAGGACTGCACGACTCCATCTGTTGCATGAAACTCCAGATGCAGACCCAAGTCACATTTTTAATGAGTTAAAGAGCACTCTGCCAAAGCCAGTTCTTCACAAAGGCGGCAAAAACATCAACAAACATTAATCATTGAATTATTATTATTATTTAAATTATTATAGACCATGTACAGTTTAAACCATAAATGTCACCATTTGATGCACCGGACCAGATTATAGCTTTAAGCTAATTCACATCTGTCGTCCGTTGGCAGGTCAGAACAAACCAAAAATCAGGACAATGACAAACAGTACAGAGAAAACATACGACAAAATAAGAACACACCAAAAATACAAAGCTGCACACAAAGAAGTACGAGACCGAAAGTATTGAATAGCAAAATCATTGGATTTCAAAAGAAAACAGATATTACCGTAAAATTCTGTGTATAAGACGCACTTTCAAACTGATGAAAGCCTTTGCATTTGTATTACAGACTGGGTGTCACTAAAAAAAGTCACAAGCGGCACCCAGTTAGTGACGCGTTTTCCATCAGTGGTTGGTCTGCCAGAGAGGGTAGGCGGAGCTAAGCGGCTGCTTTCCGCTCTCTGCAAGTGTTGCGAGTAAACAGTAATCTACTATGGCTGAACAAACAAAGAAAAGATGGATGACTACAGATACAACTTCAACAAGAAGTGAAAATCCAAAGAAGAAGAAACAAACTCGACGCTCAGATGAAGCAAACAGTCTGAAAAGGAAAGCGACCGTCAGCCAGGAAAATCAAGAGTTACAACCGGAGCCAACCGTGGACGTCACACATGCAGCACTGTCTGGATATCTGGGAAGTGTGCTCCTGTAATTACCATTCATCACCACAGGTGCCGCCAGAGAGAAATGAAATGACATGCGGCATCATGATCGCCAGTGCAGCCTCCATCCTCACAACAAACTATTAAAAGTCAGAAAGGCATTAATGTTAATCCTTTGAAAATAAACTAAAAGCGTTAATAACCACAAAACTGATGAACTAAATGTTGTCATTTACAGATAAACGGATTGGCTGTTACCGTCAGCGTCCATGCTCGCTTTGTTTATAATTCGTTTGTTTTGTTCAAACTTTATTGACTACTACACCAATGTACAGACATTTGTTTACCTTTAGAGGGGGGCTGGACAATCACATTTGTTGACAGTTGGCTATGAACTCTGGGTAACTACCAAAGGAAAGTCTGCAGATGTGCGGACTCACGGAGAGTCTGTAATTTGGCGTTGAAGAGTCTACATCAAAGCGCTCACACACTTGGTGATTTGACAGAGGGACAGCACGAAGCACTCACACACTTACTGTGAGTCTGTGAGTTTCGAGATTTAGCCAGGGATGGGGTCTGGGATGCCCCCTAACACAGACTGTGACTCATGTTCAGGATCTTACGGTAATACAGTGTGGGCGTCTGAGTGACAGTGATGAACGAGCAGAGATTAAACCCTGCATGCTGTGCTGATGTATTCTCCTGAGGCCACTGTTGCTGTGGGTACTGTATTTAGTTTGTAATTTCCATTAAAGAAACCAGAGTCAGGAGCTTTGTTGTTTGAAACAATATCATAATGTCATTATTACTATGACACAAAGAAGCAAGCTGTGGCTGCTCTGAATCCAGGTCCACTGAGACTGATGGATCCTTTATGACTGACTGGCAGCTACAGTAAGAAGGCTCTCTGTCTCTTCTGCTTTCTGATCGCTGTTATCAAGGAAACATTTTCTGCATTCAAACTTTTGGAGGGCGGTGACGCAGCAGGAGAACCAAAAAGGTGTGTTTGAGGTGGTGGTGATGGATGTGTCACACAACGCAGGAGACTGATGTTCCAGACCTGTGAGAAACAAAACGTCAAGTTTACCCACAGTTTGATGAGTTTCCTGAACTTTATAAAGTCGTTTTTCTTCCCCCTCAACCTAGGAAGTAGTTCTTGTGCCTAAACTCAACCAAACAGACCGTTTGAGGTTAACCATGTGTTGTAACAATGGGAAAAAGCAAACTTACGCCTGGATCCAACAGGATTTGTGTCTGGCACGTTCTGTCTGCGGCGCGGTTCTGGTCCGTCAGGCGGCGTGAGCCCTCGCCCACAGGAAGCGTCTCTGAGCCGCAGCAGAGCGGAGCGCTGGCCCAAGCAGCTGGATTTGCGAGATCACAAGATTGCGCGAGAATTGCGAAAGCACACAATAACATGAATGTTAAACAGAGCAACACACAAACAACAGTTCAGTTTGCACCTCCGAGGTTGATTATCTGCTCATTTGGAGATCATGCCGTGATTTTTGTGCTTCTACCATGGCTGAGTACACTACCTTATTAAAAGTGTTATTTTTTCAAGATTTCAGTGTGTTGTTGTTATGAAAACTGAAAATATCTTTAGTCTTTAGTGGAGCAGAGCGGAGAGACGCTTCTGGGAGGCGCCAGAGACGGACCGCGGCGCATGCTGTGGAATCACGAGCATTGACACGCCGGAGACGGATCCTTTGGAATTTCAGGGTAACCATAAACGCTAAATGGTACCTTGAAAAAGATGCTAAGCAGTCGCAGGTGTGGGCGTCTGTTTAAGACCCAAAGGGGTCCATTTTAAGGACTTGTTTTTATACATGTATTTATCTATTTTATGCACTTTTAATGACGTAATATTTTACTCTTTTATCATCCAAGTTTCTTTCCTTTCAGGTGTGTTTTTGTCTAAAATGTTTTGACTGATTATATTTGTACTGATATATGTACTGTACTGTCCCAGAGAGGAAATTTGCCTCTGGCAAAAGTGCAAAAAATACAGCTCAGTGCAACTTCCATCCATCCATCATCTATACCGCTTATCCTGTCCAGGGTTGCAGGGGGGCTGGAGCCTATCATAGCCAAGGGCGGGGTTACACCTGGACTAATCGCCAGTCAATCACAGGGCTGACACACAGACAGACAGCCTTTCACGCTCACATTCACACCTACACAATTTTAGAGTCACCACTGAATCTAACGAGCATGTCTTTGGACTGTGGGAGGAAGCTGGAGTACCCGGAGAGAACCCATGCATGCACAGGGAGAACATGCAAACTCCACACTGAAAGGCCGGCTACGTTCTAACTGGGATTCAAACTCGTAACCTTCCAGCTGTGAGTGCTAACCACTGCACCACCGTGCAGCCCCTCTGTGTTGTTGTTAGAACATAAAACAAACACAACAACCTGAGACTAGCAGCCATACAAACAAATCAAGCAGAAGATGTGGATACTTTGTGTCCCGAGACGTTCACCGCAAATGGAACATTTTGAATCGACATATTGAGATCTTTCTGGAACACCACATGCAAATAATCTTCCCGAGCGAAATGACACGAGGAAGAGAAGAAAAATACGAGACAAAATGCATGATGGGAAACAATTGAGAGAGATAAAAAGTGCGAGAGAGAAAATGAATCTTCCCTCCGTGCTTCAGTAAGAGGTTCTGGGAAGCGTAAATGGTTTATACCTGCATGCAGCCTACAGTAACTGACTCCAATCTGAAGAGGGGGAAGAGCACGCGGGCCTCGGCCTCCAAATCTCATTTGGCTCTGGGACCCGAGGCCTGACTGGCTGATAGGAAAAAAAGTGAATAACAGCAGAGAGGAGGGGGAGAGAGACGAGACGGTGGAGGTAAAAACGGAACCGAAAAAACGAGGGTAAAAGAGTGTCAGCGATACGCTGGAAACTCAGCGCGACCAGGAGAGAGAGAACGAATGGCAGGAAATTGCAGAAAAAAATCAGGAGGGAGGAGGACGAGAAGAGACAGAGTGAAGAAGCAAAGGAGTGAAAACAAGGGAGGGATGGCCGGGGATATATCTTCAGGACAGGATGGATTGAAAGAGTATATAAAGGTTAAGGAGGGATAAACTGAGAGATAGCGGCAGAGAGATGTGGAACATTGTCGAGAAAACGAAAGAGCCGGCGTGTCACAGAGAAGAGGAGGGGAAAAGGATGATGTGGAAAAGATTGGAGAGAATGTAGTGTGAAGAAAGAGATGGAAAGTGGAGAATGGGGGAGAAGAAAGTGTTTGAGAAGAGGGAGGAAGACTGAGGAGAATCTCTGCATGTATGTGTGTGTGTGTGCGTGTGTGAGAGAGAGAGAGCGAGGGAAGCGAGTGTGACTGATTCGGCCGAGGCAGCAGTAAAAGGTTCCTCTAATACAGCGGGTGGTGAGGAGATCGGAGCGAAGAAGCCTGAAGGATACACTCTGCTAGAGGGGAGGAAGAGAGGATGAGAGGAAGGGAGGAGGGCGGCGGAGATCCAGAGTTGAAAAAGTAAAAGAGGGGAGGAGGAGAGACACTTTTCCTCGGGTTCTTCTTTTTGCATCTCCTCCTACTCCTCCTCTCTTGTTTGAAACATCTTCCTGTTCTACTCCTCTTTTCTTTTTCCCTTTCTGCATCTTCCTTTCTACCCTTAAATCCTACTCCTCTTCTCCCCTTTCTCCTCATTTCTTGGCGATTTGCATGTCCTGCAGCGATCTGCGCGCTCATTCAAACGGGGAAAAGAGACCTTGAAAGCAAAATGTCTTTTCAATAAAGCAGGATGATCAAAGAGAGGAGAAAGAGGGACTCTGGTCCAGACGTTTTAACTGTAAACCATGTTGCATCAATTCATAACCACAAGGGACCGCATGCCAGAAGAGCACTTAAAGAAACCCCCTCCCCACCCCCCCCAGTTTATCCTATCACATCACCTCCTCCCGTCACTGGCACCGACTCTAAAGCCCAGTTCAGACCAAAGATGTGTGACGAGATGAAACCGCTTTAGACGGTTGCAGAGAACAGTTGCAGATTGTTGTACAGACACATAACAGCGCAGCTTGTCAAGTCTTTGGCGACTGGTTCTACAACGAGGGGGAGGTCAACTGTTTAACAACCAACCTGCTTCAAATCTCTTAAAAGAAGATTCTGCAACTAAAGACTTAATGGCTTTTATTTAGCTATCAGCTTTTAAATGTAGTGGGATGTTCTTTTCAGCATGTGCTAATAAAGTCAATAAATATGAGTTTTTCATTCTAAAATATGTCTTTTAATAAACTTTGCTGCTGATTCGGCTCCTACTGATACAACAGATAATCAAAAGGAGGAAGAACAAGAGACAAGAAGGAGAGCAAATGTGTGTTCCAGGGAAAAGGTTTTAAGGTGACGGACTTAAACATGTAAATAAGAGAAAACGTTAGCGAGCTCTGAAGATAATTATCTTATCGAGTCCGCATCATCCACAAGTCGCTCGCTCATTAGCGACGTGCTCCCGTGATAAGCATGGTCTGCTTTACAAATCTCACAGGCGATCCTTTTCTTTGCAGCGTTGAGGGTGAGCTGCGATGGTGTTGCATCGGTTGCCGCCATTTTGCTCTGTTTTGTTTACCTGTCGCTTCCCAGTCGTTGTTTTGCATGCACAACTCTCAGCAGAGATAGTAAAGATGTGAGAGGCTCGGTTCTCAGAAACTCAGCTCCAGAAAATGATGTTACGTCCGCGCACAGCATGAAAAACACGCAATGACGTAACCGTTAGCAACCATTAAATTGGTTGGCAACAAATTTTGTCATCGATTTTTGTTGACAATTTCCATTGAACGTTGTACCGACCAGTGTTGTGACCAAGTCATCTTTGCTCAAGTCTCAAGTCATTTTTTCTTGGGCGAGTCAAGTCGAGTCGAGTCCTTAGTTAAGGCAAGTCAAGTCCCGAGTCAAGTCACTTTTTTACCTGTAGTATCCGGTCTTTATAAAGAGAAAAGACAAGGTGTTAGCAGCCCGTCTAATAATGATATTATTGGCCAATTTATATAACCTGTCCAAAAAGTATGACAGTGAATTGTATCTGTGTTATCTTGGCACAGACGCAGCCATGATGATGGTCTGCTCTGAGACAGTATTGAGGAGTAACGAGTACGACTGATGAGGCTTCTCTTTGGGGGCTCTGATGTTGCGTGTTGCCATAGCAAGGAGTTTGACTGACAGCCGGTCATCCACTCATGACAGTCACATACCGGGGAGCTTTTTGAGTCGTCCGATCATTATTCCCAGTTTGCGCTGCGTACATACTTGATAGTTAGACAGAAACTTGACAACATTTTATATTTAACAGCTAACATTCAAACTTATGAACACACGCAAATAATTCGAGTCATCATGCCTCAAGTCAAGTCAAGTCTCAAGTCATTAACTTGCAAGTCCAAGTTGAGTCTCAAGGCCACATCTCTGGTACCTACATATGAATATAATCTATAGTCGAGGGATAATATTTTGGGTGTAAGAACCGTTGAAGTGGCTGTTCTGCAGGCAGTGACTGTATGCAGGAAAAGAGGCCGAACACATTGGCCAAAATACAATCCTGAAACTCATCAGCTTTCATCTGACGACAGTTTAGCTTTTAATTTATCTCTTTAAACCGACATCTGCTTATAAGTACAGCTAAAAATCAGTCTCTGTATTTGCGTCTTGGAATTTGTTTGAATCCAGCCGAGGTGCAGAATGAATGCCGCCTCTCTGGTCGTTGCTCTGTATATGTTGTAGGCTTCATCCAAGACACGGACAGAAAGCAGACACTGTCTCCTCTCCCTGCATGAGTGTAAACAAAGAGGTTTGAGACCAGCACATTGAAACTTGTTGCAAGGTTTAACTCGGCTCTTTGGTCCTTCACGGGCATTACTTACGAAGATCAGGATAAAGCGACTCACGTCCTGCTGCAGAAACAAAACACAAACATCAGAAGTTGTTGGGTGGTGGCCCGTTGCGTCCCCTTTACCTCCTCCCTTTCCCCCCTTTTCCTCCTTCCTCCCTCCTCATCCTGTCCAGACTGAGCTTGGCCCAGCGCCCAGGAACAAGTGCTGGCTGCCTCTGCAGGGCCAGTTGGAAGACAAACTACCCAATACAGGCTGGGGAGCAGATAGAGACAGAGTGGGGGAGGCAGAGCGGGAAGGGGAAAAAGGAGGGAGATGTTGGTTCAGAATAGGAGGGATAGTTCCAAAGGGAGTTGAGGTAAAGCGTGCCCGGGCATTGATTTGCAATTCCAATGAAGCCTGCTTACAGTGAATTACACACCGACGCACTCGGGCTTAAGTGTGCATAAATAATTACGGCCAGCGCTGCCCCGTAATGGATGGTCCTGCCGTAACAAAGTTAGTGAGGCTGTCTGCCGCGGAACAACATAAACATTAAAACCATTATGAGAAGTGCCAGGGTGGATTAGGATCGCATGAGGGGGCTCCTGACGTGTCGTCGCTGTGCTGCCACGCCCAAGAACACACCACCAGGTTTCTGTCCCTCTCTGGAGATTAAAATCCGTTGGTAGTTATTTGCTCTTCAATAATTTATCTTGGCTCAAGTGCATTAGTTCATTAACTTCATCATCAAAGCAGCTAAATCGCACTAAAAGTATACATCATGAGTATCCCCCACTACCACTATGTACATGGTTTATACTGTTGGTTAACAGGAGCTAACAGCCTCACAGGGACTGTGTGTGGACTTTACAAGCTCTTCCCTACAAAGTCTGTTAAGTCCTCTGAGGCAGGAGAGATACGTGCTTTTTAACCTTGCATTCGTGCACGCGTCATCTGTCATGAACGTAACTCTTCACATACTTGTCTATGCTCTACGTGTGTTACTGGAGGACACATCTAGAGGGCGCACCAGAGAGCACATGTAACTACCGTATGTGCACGTCGACTCTAAAACAGAACGCATCTGTCTCCAGCTGTTTTGCATGTTTGTCTCTGTGCAGCAGCAATGACACATCGTACAGGTGTGGATAATCGTGGACTCGGCCTATCAGGTTGTCTGCAGAACTTTCTGCCATTGTTGTCCCTGCTGCCGTGTTGACCCTGTCACATCCCCTCTGGTGAGACAGTGCCCATACGGTTTATATGCATACTGCACATCATTTTTTAAGAAGGTGCACAGCCGACGCTCCAAACAGACGCAGGAAACGGGGGCAGCTTTCATGTGCATGCGCACGCATAGTTAAAAGCCAGTATATCTCTGGCTTAAGTGTCAAACTTGTTTGTTACTGCCTTTAATGTATAGCAGCTCCTTCAGACCTGATTTGTCTGCGTCTCCCTCAATTTATTAAGTTACTGTTAACACCAGTGCCTCTATCATAACAAATAAAGTTTTCATTTCACACGAAATCACAAGAAAATTACATCATGAAGCTTAACCTTCAGGTCGAGACTTTGTATCATTCGCATAGACCGAACAGTTCCACCGTGAGAGAGCGCGTGGCAACAGCTGCGAGAACAAACGTCCTTTTAACACAGAAACCTGAAACATGACAGCACTCTTGGCGGACAGCCACCTGCCTCAACAAAGTGTAAAGGGGTGACTTCCTGTTGAACCCACTCATCATTTTGTGATGTGGCGATGCTATGGTCAAAGGTTAGATTTGGTTAGACTTTATGCTTTGGTTTGGGTTGTTCATGGCCGGAGATATACTTGCTATAAACTACGCGTTCCCATGCGCCCCGTGTCAGTTTGAAGTGTCGGCTGTGCACGTCCTCAAAAATTACAACACAGTCGCAAGCTGCGGTATGCACATGAACAGTAGGGGCAGCATAGAGGCAGAGGGGATGTGTCACGGTAAACACAGCAGCAGGGACAACAATGTCCTGAAGACAAGCTGATAGATCAAGTCCTCAATTATCTGTACGATGTGTCATTGCCACCGCACAGAGACAAACATGCAAAACAGCTGGAGACAGATAAGTTCTGTTTTAGAAGTCGACGTGGAAACCTGCGAAACGAAATGGAAACAAGTCCGGGACCGTTACGTCCATGCACGGAGGAACATGTTGGAGAGATGGAGCGGATGGTGTGTTCCTTACCGGTCATCAGTCGCCTGAGCTGGCTGCAGAGTTTTGTCAGCCACCGCGCCACTGAGAATTTAGATAGAACCTAATAGTAACCTCCTCGAGTGTCGCCATGTCTGTCGCTTACCTCCCGCACATACGGTAGTTGCATACGGCCTGAGCTCTCAGGTGTGCCCTCTAGAGGTATCCTCCAGTAACACGTATAGTGCGTAGAGACAAGAATGCGAACAGTTGGTATATCTCCGGCCTAAGTGGAGCTTTTTCATGATTAAATCTGCGGTGAAGGTTGGGAAAGGAATTAATTTCTCTCCCTTTTTGTTGGTCATAGAAATAAACAAAAGTTTTTCTCTTATCTTCCCCGAGTAAAGTGACGATTCCACACTTGTTTCTTCTTTTAAAACACCACTTTAAAGACAGAAAACAACCTGGAAACATCCTCACTTCAATCCGGTCCTTGACACACACACACACACACACACACACACACACAGTGAATTAAAAAAGAAGACACTTTCTGCCCTCTTGGCACATTAATGCCAACACGGCAACATTCAGCAGTTTTAACACTCATCATCTCCTCACCTGCGGTAAGCACTTTTTGAGTCAAACACTTCTGACTGCTGTAGCTGTGGGAAAGAAGCCCGCTGTGTCGACAGAGAGCTGCAAGCGAGCCAGTGTCTTTGCTCGCGGTGTTAATGTGAGTGTAATCTCCTCTATTCACTGCTGTGTTGCATTTAGGCAGGCATGTGCTGCTAACCGGCCTCCGTGGAGTGCGAGCCAAAGATTAGCGTGTTGTACACAAAGACAGAAGCACAGCCGGACGCCAGACAAGAATGGCTTCCTACAGGAACATGAGAAGTCCGGACAAGAGAAGAAAAGAGTAACAAGAGAGAAAGAGAGGGAATGATAATGAGAGGAGGACAAAGAAATACATGAAAAGGGAAAGGTGAATGGAGGAGGTTGGGTTCGTCAGGTGAGAGAAATAGTGCCTCCGCTCCGTAGTGATAGAGAGAAGAGAGGAAGAGAAGGATGGAGGGAGTGTAAGGACAGATGGAGGGAGCAGTGACGGATGGCTGGTGGATGGTTGAACGACACTAAACGACGCCATCAGTCAGAGAATTAACGGGCCGTGAGGAGCCAGTGCGCAAGGCGGTGTGTTAACACACGACTTTGTTTGCCGCCGCCACCGCCAACAATCAACTGAGCCGTGTTTGTTCGTGTCGAGGAGTGGACCCTGATGAGAGGACGGAGAGAGGGAGGAGGGACTAAAACAACAGAGCAGAGGGATAAAAAGCAGCAAAGTAAACACAACTCGAAGATGTAAGAGGGCGATAGATGTCAGGGATACTCGGCCTCAAGGAAGGATGCGTTTGTGGACCTTCAGGTCAGATTCATGGGAGGTTAGATCTGTGGATCAGAGACTTCTGTTAAATAGAGACTTCTAGATACCAAAGATTGACGTTTTTGATCATGCAGTTATAACAAGGGGCATGTCTTAATCATGTTATCAACACTGACTCACATTTGTAACAGAGCCTCTCGTTGGTGGAAAGTTAAAGGCACCAGGAAGTGGCTAAGTGAACAGTTTTCGACATGGATAAATAATCTCAAAAGGACACTGAGTGTTGGATTTATTATGAGGGGTTCACTGTTTAGAGTCTCATTAAAGACTGTTGTTGTTAGAACGGTCTCTAGCATGCAGCGTTCTGGAGATATTAAAGGATCAGTAAACGATGCTCTCCGATGTTTACACAACATGGCCGAGCTATGAAGATCGATATTTGGTGATGTACGCAGCGAGGCTCGTGGGGGGAAATAGGTTGATTGGTCAAATTTGCCGAAAAGCTGCGTGAATTCGCTGAATCGCAACTTCCTGGAGGGACTGTTTACTTGTTGCCGTAAGCCTTGGCACAGTCAGGGCCCGATCAGACAGAATGCGTCTTAGCAGCTGGGGGCTTTTTTGTCATTGTGCTTTTGTGCGCTGCTTTTGCGTTGCAGAGCGCCTCGCATTTTTCCGCTCTGTGCACCTCGGGTTTTTTAGGAAACGCTCTGAGCGCCTCGAGCTGAAAAAACTTCAACTCAAAGCAGAAAAGCGCCCGACGTCATGGCTGATTTTTCTCATTGTCCAATCAGATGAAAGGAGAGGCAGGCCTTTTGTCAGTAGACAATATAACGGTTAGCTTAATGACAGCTATGATTCAGTGGTTGCCTTAAAAACAAAAGGTGTTAAAGGTATAATAAGTAGGATTTTTCCTTGTATTTTTTTAACAACACATTCAAACTGGGCCCCTCCTAACCCCGACAGCGTCGCGGTTACCTTTGCGCTAGCATGCTAACCGCAGTTAGCTTGTCCAACCCAGTTCGAGGCACCTACCTGTCCGTCAGAAAGAAGGCCAACTCTCTTTGTGTGCATCGTCTGAATGGGGCCCAGGTGCTAATTTGAACCACTCCCACACTCACCTGTACCAAAACAACAGAATAGATGCAGAGGGAAGGGTCTCACAAGGGTCTGCAAACACACTCACCAACACACATGTATAGAGGCCCATAAGGGATGATTTATATCATATTTCTAAAAGTCTATATTTTATTTTGCTAGAAAAATCCTACTTATAAATACCTTTAATGATATTATCTCGAAGTTCTCCGTTTTGTTCTATTTGGCGTCACATAGTGGCGATAAAAAGGATTGCAGGGGCATACGTCCCAATTGAACCAGACGTCCACGGTTGGCTCCGGTTGTAACTCTTGATTTTCCTGGCTGACGGTCGCTTTCCTTTTTAGACTGTTTGCTTCATCTGAGCGTCGAGTTTGTTTGAAAAGCTTGAAGAATAAACTGGTTCAGAAAGGGAACCAGGAAGCTCATATCTTGGGTCGTCCATGTGACGATGTTTCCTACCTTTTGCCACAATAGACAGCGGCAGCATGATGCGATGTGTTAATAGGGGAGAAAAGCAGACGGTATCTTTGCCTGCTGGGTTTTCCTTTGGGAACCTTGCTTCATGTTCCAGGGGAAGAGTCTAATTACTGGTGTTTGACAGCTCTGATGTTTAAGGTTGCTGTAGCGATTGAGCCCTCTGTGTCTCTGTAGGTACCAAGACAACAGCGGGTGGTGTGTTAAGGCCGCTTAACCGAGCGCATGTGTGACATCCACGGTTGGCTCCGGTTTTTAGACTGTTTGCTTCATCTGAGCGTCGAGTTTGTTTCTCTTTCTTTGGATTTTCACTTCTTGTTGAAGTTGTATCTGTAGTCATCCATCTTGTCTTTGTTTGTTCAGCCATAGTAGATTACTGTTTACTCGCAACACTTGCAGAGAGCGGAAAAGCAGCCGCTTAGCTCCGCCTACCTTCTCTGGCAGACCAACCACTGCTGGCTGATGGAAAACGCGTCACTAACTGGGCGCCGCTTGTGTCAATCACCATTGTGTTACCTCATTCAGCGATAGACAGAGACTTAACAGACATTTATTTAAATGGAAATCTTTGAGATTACTTTCCTGTGAACACTAAGCTAAACTGTAACTGTGAAACTGGCTGTAATTTAAAAGAAGAGTCAGATCTGAGCGATCTGCAGGCAGCAGGTTACTATAGGATATGTTTTTTCTGTCGTGACCCGACATAAGTGGCTCAGAGTCTCTCGCCCCCCTCCTCTGCCTCTGATTGAGCCGTTAAGCCCGCCGAGGCAGCTGATTAATATACTGCGTGTGTCAGGCTAAATTGATTCATTGCAGTAAATGATTTGATGAGGGGTCAGTCCACAAATCTCTCAGGACTAATGTGAAGCTAATGGCAAACGACAACAGGATCCAGCTAAACACTGAGACAGCCCGAGCCTTCAAGGTCACAGGATGAGTCAGTGCAGAGTTAAGTTGGGGATTGCATACAGAGAGCTGAGATGTACAGTTAAAGATGTGACTCTGCACAGAGTGGAAATGACGGCAGAAGGAGTTCAAGGAAATCCCCATTCTAATTATAAAAAGGGGCATTAGCTGGTTTAGCTCCGGTGGCTACAGTCCTCGTCACACTGATCGCTGGTTCGACTCCCAGTGAACCAGTCATTTGGTTTATGTCATCCCTTACTCTCTCCTCCCCATACTTCCTGTCTCTTTTCAGCTGTCCTACAAATAAGGGCAATTGTTTTGCGTAAGGCGGCATACAAACTACAAGTTAATCAAGCCGACTGTAAGACTTTGTTCCTGCGGTGTGCAGGACGTTAAGAGTGATTCTACTCCCCCCGATCTGCTCAGAAGAACGTCGTGGCCGCACCGATTTCAAACTGAAAATATTAAATATGTTTCTGGGAAAACTCATTATGTTGATTTTTAAAGAGGGCATTTAATGCTCGTTTCCAGCTCTTTAGTGTTTTTCTTGGATTCCAGTAATGTCGCTTTACGTGAGTCGCAGATCAAAAGCCTCCTTATTTATCTTAAACTGGCCACAGGAGCGTCCCCTCAGATCGGCCTCTCTGAAACCACTCCTCTATGCATTTGACACAAACACTGGAATAACAGGCGATGGGCCCAAAAATGCACGATTCACACAAGGCAGAGTTTGATGTCCAGCCCGGGTGCGGTACAAAGACAATGATCCAAAAGGGACATGATCTGTGACTGCAGCAGCGTCAAGGGCTTGTTTACAGTTTACAGGCAGGTGACGCACAGACTCAGAGGTCGGTTCACTCTGTGCACTGATGTGGTTACAGACCTTTCCTGTAGATTAGTGATGGAAAACAAGAGCGAGTTCTCGTTTTGCACCAAGCAACGATAAAGTACAGCCCTAATTTGTTGGACTATTTCATGCAGATAAACATTTGGTGCTTACGTAAAAACAGACACACGTCGCAGAGGAATACTTGTAAGTAGGATCAATTAATTACTGGGTTTAAAATCATTTGATCACAGTAGAAACTCGATGAACTTTCTCTCTAATATTCTGACGTGGTATAGTTTTATAAAGACGTCTTAATAGACCAAAAGCTCTCCTAGAAGCTGCGTCCTCGTCCTTCATGGATCTTTAATGTTGCAGTTTTGGCGAGGCCGGATCAGAAAGCTTTTAGTGACTGGAGTCACCTCATTGAGAGATTTTCAATTGAAGCCTGAACGCACTCTCGTTTTCCAGAAACATAAACGCACACAGACGGGAATTACAAAAAAAAAAATGTTCGAAGGCAAGAAAATGTGACATCCTCTAAATTGGAGCGATTTGGGGACTTGGGTATAAAGTCACATCTAAACCTGCTAAAGCCTTCCATTTCTCCAGTCTGCAGCCCTGTGCCGCTCTCTCTCCCACTGAGTCATAACTTTGATGTTTTGGAGTGCGACTCGGAGGAACCGCATGGGAGGTCTGAGTGTGCGGCCCGAATCCTCGCAGGGGGAAACAACATCAAGCAAATGACTGGATAATTGAATGACCAAATGAAACAGGCTGCGCTGCCGAGCAGATCGATAGACTCCACCACTCCCCATTAGGTATTCACCCCCTCGCTCCCCCTCTACATCTCTCTGCTGCCTCCTCTCTTTCACCTTCCTTCTTTCTTCCTATCTCGGGCGGTTGCTGTACGTCGTTTCGTGTCCGTTTCCGTCCTGCTCTCTTTCTAAGACTACAGCTCCTTTATACTTTCCTCTTTCGTCGTCCCTCTTCTCCTCAGTTGTTTTTCTCTCTCCGTCTCCTTCCTCGTGAAACACTTCTCCTGTCCCCTCTCTTTTGCTCCCTTTCCATCTTGCATTTCAAACATTGAAAGGTGGTTTGTGGTTGCTTTCTATATTTATTCTGCTTCTATAGAGGAAAAGACAAACCAATATATCAAGTCAATATTCAATATTAGACTTTTATTAAAGAACAGAGTTTGCCAAGTCAGTGTGGTCGACCTCATGATGGATATGATGCACTATCTTTTATGATTTCCTCATTGTAGATCTGATAAACAGACTGTTGTGTCAAGCCCTTACCTACTACAGCCTCTGGAAAGAGTAAATATATATATTTATATGTATATAAAAACTATGTGAAAACAAAAGTTCATCCATCCACTTTCTTCTGCTTATCCGGGGTCCGCTTACCCAGACCTCCCTCTCCCCAGCAACGTTTTCCAGCTCCTCCTGAGGGATCCCGAGGCGTTCCCAGGCCAGGTGGGATATATAATCCCTCCTGCGAGCTCTGGGTCTACCCCGGAGTCTCCTCCCAGTTGTACGTGCCCGGAAAACCTCCAAAGGGAGGCGCCCAGGAGGCATCCTAATCAAATGCCTGAACCACCTCAACTGGCTCCTTTCGATACGAAGGAGTAGTGGCTCTACTCCGAGCTCCCTCCGGATGTCCGAGCTCCTTACCTTATCTCTAAAGCTGAGCCCAGATTCCCTCCAAAGGAAACGCATTTCAGACACTTGTATCCGCGATCTCATTCTTTCGGTCTCTACCCAAAGCTCACAGGTGAGGGTTGGAACGTAGATCCACTGGTAAATCAAAGCTTTGCCTTCAGGCGCAGCTCCCTCTTCACCACGACGGTCTGGTAAAACATTGCATAACTGCTGATGCTGCACTGATCCGCCTGTCAATCTCACAATACATTTTTCCCTCACTTGTGAACAAGACCATAAGATACTTTAACTACTTCACTTGAGGCAGAGACTCACTCCCCACCCGGAGGGGGCAATCCACCGTTTACCGGCAGAGAACCATGGCCTCAGACTTGGAGGTGCTGACTCTCATCCCAACTGCGTCACACTCGGTTGCAAACCGCCCCAGTGCCTGCTGGAGGTCCCAGTTTGATGAAGCCAACAGAACCAAATGATCTGCAAAAAGCAGAGATGATAAAATTCTGAGGTCCCAAAACTGTAAAACCCTCCTTCCCTGTGCCTTGAGATCCTGTCCGTGAAACAGAGTCTGTGACAGGGGAACCCTTGCGGAGGCCAACACGTAGCGGGAACGTGTTTGACTTTGTGCCGAGGATGCAGACGCAGCTCTCACTTTGGGTGTGCAAAAGTGTGCATAAAAGTGGAGTTCACCTGAGCCCAGTGTGCAGCGTTTCTTGGCCAGCTGCTGCTGAGTTACATCTTTCAGTGACTTTACAGTATTTTACGTCCATTATACTGTGCCTAGCTAACACTACACTGCTGCGACTGTATTCATCGCCGTCTAATACAGGGGCTCCCAACCCCCGGTCCGCATCTGTAGACACTTCAAAAGTCGCCCAATTCAGCTGGAAAAAGCGCCGACCTGGCAACCCTGGCTTCGCATACCATGAAACTTTGATCATGAAGCCTGATGCCCCTCTAAAGCTCTGTGTTTATCAGAGAAATATATGAACTACACAGCATAAGGGCATATGACAGCCTATGGAGACGAAGTTCATACTTTAACTGTGCGCAAAAATACGGACGGATCGCAACGTTATTGATTCAGGTATTAGCATCAAAACACACACAGGTCTGCGTCATATCTGCTCCTCTCCTAACGTTTGTCTCCTCCCCGCACGGGGTGATAACTGTGAAAAAAAAATAACTCTGGATCACCTCCGGCTCATCTCAGTCACACCGTGTGAAGACGTATTTTATGCTTTATGAAGGGTTTTCACAGAAATACGGGACCGATCGCGGCCCTATTGACTCAGGGGCAGAGCCTGAGAAACACACACAGACAACTTCGATGCAGTCTCCTCACTGAATAAATACAGACACGATCTGTCTGTATTTCCGTGCGTGTGACCGGGATTTATGCGCACGCGTGTCGAAACCCGCCGCCAGTGGAACTAAACTCCTCCCAGCCGACTCCCAACACACGAGTCTCAAATAATACTCAACGGCCTATTCACTCCCACAGCTGAAGATAGTTAACTGCAACATCAGACGCTAACACGAGGTGCAAACAGCTGATTAGCTGCCATGTAACTCTTCTAATAATTGCATGATAAGAAACTAAAATGAAATATATTTAAAATGCAGTCGTCAGTAGTCTGTCGTGGATGTTGCAGCATCTACTGATCAGAAACGAACAAGAATAAACCTGTGGGGAAACGATTGATAGCTGCTCTGATATTGGCAGCTACTGAAGGAAATCAGCCTCCGTGTAAAGGTGTGGATATCAGCCTTCACAGACTCTAAATCTCTTTACAACTAGTTTCAATATTTATTCACTTCTCCCGCTGAGAAAACTGCTCTCCGTCTGCCTCATCTACGCCACGCTCCCTTCCTTGCTTCCTGTCACAATCCAGATCTGTAAATATGAGCCGGGCCCGCATCAGAGATCCCATCTCGGGAGACGCCGGCGTAACCGTCGAGGCAGAAAGACACTGTTGGATTTCACAAAGGAGGTTAACAGGTGAACACGGAGGAGGGAGGAGAGATGGGAAACGGATGAGCAGTGGTGTTTTTCTGTGCTGCCACTCTGAGCGAGCGACCTCAGTCAGGCCTCATGAATGCTTTCATGCATCTACCTGATGAGATGAAAAGTGGCCACCGAAGCGGAGCGGTTCCCTGCATCTCCAGGTAAGAGTGTGTGTGTGTGTGTGTTCTTGTGCTGAGATCAAATTAGCTTACAAGAGCAGGAAAGTTAATGAGTGAAGGCTTGTGTTCAGGTTTGAGCTAAAATAACACTTTGTTCCTGTTAAGATGAGAATTCAAAGTGCTGCAGGGTGTGCAGGTTTTAGTGTTTGGAAGAATTAAAGCCATGCATCTCACAAATGGAGACAAAATGTCTCCGTTTGTTGCTTCCCTTACCTTTGCTTGCTTCAACAGCAGCAAAAAATAATCCTTTACAGGTGGGTTAGGGTTAGTGTCAGTAGGGTTAGGGTCAGTAGGGTTAGTGTCAGTTGGGTTGGGGTCAGTAGGGTTAGTGTCAGTAGGGTTGGGGTCAGTAGGGTTAGTGTATTTAAAATGCAGTCGTCAGTAGTTGGGGTTGGGGTCAGTAGGGTTAGTGTCTGTACGGTTAGTGTCAGTAGGGTTAGTGTCAGTAGGGTTAGGGTCAGTAGGGTTAGTGTCAGTAGGGTTGGGGTCAGTAGGGTTAGTGTCTTTAAAATGCAGTCGTCAGTAGTTGGGGTTGGGGTCAGTAGCGTTAGTGTCTGTACGGTTAGTGTCAGTAGGGTTAGGGTCAGTAGGGGTTTGCCGAAAGTTTACATTTGTTGAACTTTGACCTGAGCTTCTCAGAGCTATCTGGGGGCAGCCAACAGTTGATGAACGCAGTTTGAGCCTAAAGCAGGGGGCCCAATCTCAAGGCCCGCGGGCCAGATACAATTATATCCCGTCCGTGAGATAATATCATATGTCTCATCATAACCCTGCCGTTATACCACAGGCACACCGCTGATACTACAAATCCTAGAATGCACTGCAACAGCGGGCGCGCCAATCAAGGCCTGTGAGCACCGGCTGTGTGAGACGGCATTTCTATGCGACGTAACAAAGCATCAAAGGAAGAGAGCGGAAATCTTGCAGCTTAAATAGACGCCAGATTGGGAGGAAGTGTTTGTGAGGTGATTGTGGAGGATGACGCATGTCAAGTGTGAAATCAGTGCAGCTCGAGTTGCCTGCCTGAACTAGCTCGCAGGGGTCGCTCTTTTTATTATAATTCCCCTTGAATTGTACGATTGTTTTAAAATATATGCAAAGTTTCATGTTAATTTAGCCGTTTTCCCACTGGTTAAAACACCCAGCTTTTTTGCTTAATGGGAAAGGTTACAATTGGCATTCTGACCCGGGTCAAATGACTCTGCAGTAGACAGTAATTATCGTCTCGGCTCCGATTGGCATTGATGGGAACACAAAACCAGTGTAGACATGCTAATCTTCGCCCCCTTTCCGGCGCAATGCTATGATCCGTCGGTAACTTCTGCGACTCCTGGTCACCTCAGCTACTAATTCCGCCCGTCTCAATGGGAAAAGAGACAATCGGCATCTATAAGCGGGTCTTCCCGGGTCTTTGAAAGGGGTATTTGTCTCAAAAAACACACAATTCAACATAATTTTGGCACCAAAGGAAGAACATAGAGATCACCAAAACCATCCATCCAATAATTGATTAAATTCTGACTGGGCTAAAGTAACAGACTGACTTGCTGTCACAGCAACTGCTAGCATGTTTAAACTCTAACAGAGTATGATTTGTAGCTACAAGTTGATTAAAGTTTAATTAATGATATAAAGTTTTGTGTTTTCCTGGAAAGTAGACATGGATCGTGTTTTGCTCCCAAAATTCGGTTGTTCATTAACTTCCCAAAAAGATCAAACAGGTGGCTCGATAATATTAAATGCAGCGTTCTAGCCGCCAATCTTCTCAGTGGCTGTTCTGTTTGTTGATGGTAATTATACCCTTGTTTCAAAATTAATGTGGTTATGGTTTATTACCTCTGCCAGCTAATGTTGGATGGGGTTATGTTTTTATTCAGTCTGTTTTCTGTTTGTTTAGTGAGATACAGCAAACACCTAAGAATGGATTTGCATGAAATTTTGTTAAACGGTAGTTCACGAGGCGATGAAGACTCTCTAACTTCTCTGTTTAGTAAAAAGATTTATAAAACACTGATAAAGATGCCGATTTTCTCAATAGATTAATCCACCCCGGGCTGCACGGTGGTGCAGTGGTTAGCGCTGTCGCCTCACAACTCGACTTGGACGAAGAGGAGTTTGCATGTTCTTCTCGTGCATGCTTGGGTTCTCTCCGGACACTCCGGCTTCCTCCCACAGTCCAAAGACATGCTCGTGATATTCATTGGTGACTCTAAAATAACCCGTAGATGTGAATGTGAGCGTGAAAGGTTGTCTGTCTCTACGTGTCAGCCCTGTGGTTGACTGGCGATCAGTCCAGGGTGTAACCCCGCCTCTCACCCAATGACAGCTGGGATAGGCTCCAGCCCCCCGGCAACCCTGAACAGGATAAGCGGTATAGATGATAGAGGGATTATTTCAACCCTGTCAAATTCTTCTTCTGTCAATCAACAGACTTGAAAGAACATCCCTACCGCAGACAGTAAAAAAATGGACGACATGACAGCTCCCTAAAAGTGAAGTCAAACCCTCTCTATCGCCCCCTGCTGACTGGCTGCAGTATAGCTCATAAAGCCCGCCTCCTCCATGTTAACAGATCGGACATGAGTTAAATTATTATATCAAAATACACGTCAATTTGCGAGATTTCCAGCGTTGAGAGTCGGACTCTGGTTGTTGGTGAATGAATCTGTTAGTGTGTGCTGTGCTGTTTGGGTCATATCGTTCCTCCTCACACTACAGGAACGAAATTGTTAAATCTATGATTATATATCGTCGTGCGGAGTCCCTCACATTTTACACATCTGTTAAAATTTTAAAAATTGTTTAGTGTGGGCCAGTGAAGCCAAACCCTCTCTATCGCCCCCTGCTGACTGGCTGCAGTAAAGGTCATAAGCCCCGCCTCCTCCATGTTAACAGATGGGACATGAGTCAAACTGTAAAATCAAAATACATTTTTCTCAAACATGGTTTCTGTCATTATAGTTAGTTCTTATCATGCTGATTTACGTCCAAGTGTTCATTTTTCTGACAAGTTTACTTCTAATTAGTTATTTGATGCTGTAAAAAGGGGGTGTGGCCTCATGATTGACAGCTCTGTTGACAAATCGGGCTCCTGCAGCGTTCTGTTCCCGAGTAGCAGAGTAGAGGAGGAACGGCGAGAGGAGACGTAACTAACACTAACACTACAGTCATTGAACTTTACATAAGTGTGAATATCTGCTTCAGACCGACACAAGAAGCTGTTCTGCTGCAGACTGAGCCCACCTGAGGGCTCCAACACGGCAAGGCCACAAGGTAAAGGTGTGTAGCAGAAGGGGCGGGACGTCAATACCGCGGCTCCAGTAGTCGATCTGTACCGCTCAGACTCTGGCTCTAAATGCAGCCCGCTCCGGGGGTATTTTGGTTTCATTTTTGCACAGTGTGAGGAGGTGTCGTCCATCTCGTCAATCATCCCTGGGGCACTGGTCGTCCCTCTTTCACCAACCTCTTTGGTCTTATTGTCACGGCATCTTGCATGAATACATTTAAATTGGCATGTTATATAACTGAAATGTTTCGAAGTTG
Source organism: Semicossyphus pulcher (assembly GCF_022749685.1). Taxonomy (NCBI): domain Eukaryota; kingdom Metazoa; phylum Chordata; class Actinopteri; order Labriformes; family Labridae; genus Semicossyphus; species Semicossyphus pulcher. The sequence continues at coordinate 4,619,740 of NW_027211700.1, forward strand.
ATTTGGAAGTTACTTTCTCCCACCAGGGTGCTCAGATACTTGTCCGTCTCGGCCCTCCTCTCTGAAGGAGGTCTGTCAGAGGTTGCCACTTCCACTCACATCTTGTTAAGAGAAATCACTCAGAGCTGTTATGTCTGCACAGCAACAGAGCGGGAAGCCTGAGTCACCTGGACCAGACCACACTGATTGTCTCCGTCTGCTATTTTGCCCACAACTTTGTTCAAACCTTGAATGCTCAACGATGCCTCATCCTGCCTCCTGAAATGAGAATGAGTTGGTGATGCTTCACGTTGGTGTCTAGCTGATTACTAAGAAATCTGCAGGAGAAAAAACAGGATTTAAGAGATCTGAGAAGAAAGACAATGAAAGCCAATCAGGAGAGGAAGCAGCTCAGTATGCAGCTGTCATTCAGGATGAGCGTAAATCATGTCTCTCTATCTGTCTGATCTCCGTCTAGACGCACTCGCTCATACTAAACGTGTGCTCTGCATACAGGTTCAGTGACGGGATGAAGCCTGCATGTCACGTCTTATCAGTTACGCCGGTTTACACCAGCGTTCCTGTAACGACACAATATTAAATCAGAACAGTAAATATATGGTTTGTAAACAGCATATCTGAACATGATGCAACCAGGAGCCTTTCAACACAACATGCACGAGTGTTATTTTTACACACATGCTGAAGGAGAGGGAAGCAGGTGCAGAGCTGTGTAGGATCACGGCTGGCTGCGCAAGATCCTTTAACCTAACAAGCTCAACATGAGAAAAATATCCTGCTGACTTCTTCAGACAGACTGTCAAGATGACTGACAAGCTCTGGGGGTGATCTGCTGAGGGGAGGAGGTAGTAAACATACACCTTTAAAGAGTCAGGTCACCCAAAATGCTAGATAATTAATTACGACGTTTGTGCTAATCTTGAAGATTGTTTCGTTCTCTTTGGCGATAAACGGTAATTACAGGAGCACACTTCCCAGATATCCAGACAGTGCTGCATGTGTGACGTCCACGGTTGGCTCCGGTTGTAACTCCTGATTTTCCTGGCTGACGGTCGCTTTCCTTTTCAGACTGTTTGCTTCATCTGAGCGTCGAGTTTGTTTCTTTTTCTTTGGATTTTCACTTCTTGTTGAAGTTGTATCTGTAGTCATCCATCTTTTCTTTGTTTGATCAGCCGTAGTAGATTACTGTTTATTCGCAACACTTGCAGAGAGTGGAAAAGCAGCCGCTAAGCTCCGCCTACCCTCTCTGGCAGACCAACCACTGCTGGCTGATGGAAAACGCGTCACTAACTGGGCGCCGCTTGTGATTTGCCACCGACACCCGGTCCGTAATTCTGCAAATGCATTTCAGCAGCAGGCCATAGGCTCAGTCACCATTGTGTTACCTTATTCAGAGATAGATAGTGACTCAACAGACATTTATTTACATGAAAATCTTTGAGATTAATACTTTAAACCAGGTTTTTAAACATCCATCCCTCAGAGTTTCAGTTTGTGCAGCTCAAAAGAATTTAAACAAAAAGTGCAGCAATGTTTCCAAAATAAAAGTCCTTCACTCTCTGATCTTCAAACTCACTGTCTCAGTATCAAGGCCGTCTTTTCCTCATACAAACAAAGAGGTAGCTGATATACAGATGTTACATTGATAACAAAACATGATCATTTTCTGCGTCAAAGGCAGGAAGGCAGAACGTTTTAACACACACATAGACGGACAAAGACACGAATCATGTTGTTATAAAATGAGAATGCTGCAGTGTGAGTGGTGCGCTCTTTATTAGAAGGAAAAACACCTGAGTCTTTAGCTGCGACTCATTAACACACTGCGTGCCTGGTTAAGCGACTCAGAATGGTGCTTCAATTAAGAATGAGGACGTGCGTCCTCACGTGAGACTCATGTAGGCTGAGAAAAAGACAAAAAGAAGGAATGTTTGAAGCCTCAGCAAATCAGATTTGACTGGACTTGGTAAGAGCCCTAAAATGTTATAATTAATAATGCTCAGGCAGTAGAGCAGGCGCTCCACGTATGAGTCCTCGAAACATCGGCCCTTAAGTGCATCCCCCGTCTCACCTCTCCATGATTCCTGTCAATCTTCAGCTGTCCTTTCGTCATCATGGATCTCTGGCTGTATCTGATGAAACTGCAAATGCAACTGAGAGTCCCAAAGACTAGAAGCAAAGGATAGAAACAAACCGTCAGCAAGGATTCTGTATCGATCTCTGTTAAGAGAGGTCAGAAATCAAACCTGCAATAATCAGTTATCACCACAGCAGCAGGCACAGAGTAAAACAACCTTCCTCATTGTAACTTTAATGTCTAAGCTCGTGAAAGTCAATTATTCTGGTCAAATGGAAAGCTCATTTTTTGCACAATGAAATTACATAGAAAGTCAAGAACGAGACGCAAACATGGCGGAGAAAATTGAAATGTATGTCGCCATGTTTCAGGAAAATCAGGGAATGTTGAGTTTTTCCTGACGTCCTGAGATTGCATCAAAAATGTCCGAACCTCCATTCAAAAACAAGCATTTAAAAAGTTGTCATCTTGCAATGAAAGACTTTTTACAAATCTGCATTATGATGCAGTTACTTCAGCATCCTTCCCACCAGTTGTTTGCAGTTACAACAATACATATCTCTTTAAAAGCTCATTTCAAGCTTCATATTTCACATACCTGTGCAGTAGCTTAGCATAATTTACAGTTAAAAAAACTCATCATTTTTCTCACACTAGTGCTCTGTGCATGCGCTCATACAGCCTCTGCCTGAAACGACTCAGTCAGCTCTGTCTCTTTAAGAAAACCCCGCCCCTACAAGCCGGCTTTCTCCTGATTGGCCAGCTCTCTGAAGCCTGTCGAGGGGCAGAACTCAGTGTTTGAGGCACGCCTCCTACCCTGTGGCCGTGTTACAGAGTTGTCGGCAAAGAGTAAACTGCACTGTTTCGATATGAAATGTCTGGAGCTCTTGTCCTGATGAACAAACACTTTTTCCAAGACGTTCTTAACCAACTTGACGAGCAGAGCGGTTGAGCAGAGTGGCGGAGGCGGACTGAGCTGCTGGGTGGGCGTGTCCTTGAACTGTGCCAGGGGCAGGAAGTTGCGTCTCGGGCAGATGTCTCCACTTTGTGACATCACAAAGCATCTGCGTGGGTCTGTCAGAAATCAAGCGTTCACAGCCGCCTGCAGACGGAAACTTTTCCTCCAACATACTTTTACCTACAGATTTTAAACTTCACCCACGTTTCGTCTGGACATCCAACATTGTAAGATTATATATATGTCTTAAAATGTGAAACAACATAATACCCCCTCTTTAAGGTTACACATTGCTAGTTAGACTGATTGTTTCAGCACGCCATTGGTTGGTTACCATCTGAGAAATCCTGTTACTAGGCTGAGCCGAGCCTGACGCAGCTAACAGGACATGAAACTGAGCACTGGTCAGCCTCAAGTGTCTGACAGTGACAGTGAAATTCATGCAGACTCTGGAGAAGGCGGTGAAATTCACCGAGCTGAGTGCGCTTCCAAAGGGATGTCATAGAGACGGACATGTTGCAGATCGGTTTTCTGACACATCAGGAGGGGTGAATTGAGAGAAAAGACTCGAGCGACTAACTTGAGGTGAATACTAGCTTTGCTTTTGGTCTGAACACACCTTTAGAGATTAAGGAATGAATGTTGTCAATAGAAAGAATCATCCAGAAAGCATCAAAGCCGCAGGCTATAAATCAGTGTGATAATCCTGCATAGTGCTGCATGAGACCTCGGAGATGTCCACTGGCATGTATCTGTATGCAACCTTCTGGCTCGGCTCAGTACATGCCCAGGCCTCCTCTGGTATCTCAGCCCTAATTGCAGATTTGGCAGTGAGAGAAACAAGCAGCCAGCCGGTCAAACAGCCAGTCAGCCGGTCAGCAGGGGGAGCACTGCTGCTCCCAGACACTGATTTATTGGACAATTTCACAGCAGTGTCCGCAGTAATGGGACAGGATAAATGGCTGACCCCTCAGTGACTGAGCTGACTCCTGGGGAAGAGCAGAACTGGCTCACACTGTGCATGAGTGTGTGTGTGTGTGTGTGCGTGTCAGTGCTCCTTCTGTTGTGGAGTGTCTTTGTTGTATTTGTCTTTGCTGTCTCTCTGTCAGTGTGTGTTTTAGTGTGCAGTCTCGTTTGTGTGGTACTCTTAATTATTATTTTCTGTTACTCCAACACACGCGCACGCACACACACACACGCACACACACACACACACACACACAAACACACACACACGCACACACACATGCACACACAAATTCTATATCTCTTGTCGTCTTCATCCCTCCTCCTCGATCCCGTTATGACTAATTTACTCTCTGCCTGTGTCATCCTTTTGCTCTGTCCTCCTGCCCCGAGTTTCTACTGTACGTGTGTGTGCGTGTGTGTGTGTGTGTGTGTGTGTGTTATCTCTCATTTCCTCCCTAGAACACACTCCTTCGTCTCTGCTATCTCTTGTTAATCTTTTTCATCTTTCCTCTCTGTATGTTGCTTTTTGTCCAGCGCCCTACATAAAAGATGTCTCCACTGAATGTTTATTCTCTCTGCTTGCAAGCGTGCGTGTGTGTGTGTGTGTGTACATTTTTATATACAGCACAGTGTTTGTCCCCACTGGGCTGTGACTGCACCAGCTCAGCTATGCAGGGTCACATTCGCAGCAACGCAACAGTCAAGCTGGAACTTTTCACAGAGTCCTAAATGATTTGAAAGCTGTGAGGAACGCAGAATAACTCCACAGGTGGAGGTCAACCCTGCGCTAAACATCAAGGTTCTATTGAAGATGCTTTTATAGGCTGGAGGCAGTGGTTTTTGATTAAGGTCACTGATTTTGTCAGACATTTTTGTGTATTTAATATATTCAAAAGATTATACAAGTTGATGTTGGTGCAGATCAGGCAGGGACATATCAGGACGCATTTCAGCTCAGGTGTTTCATGCCTTAGTTCACAACCGATCCCAGATCCCGTCGGCTACAGTCTGAGACGATACAGCCTCTGGGGACACCGGTGAACGTGCCTGGCGGTAAGCGATAAACGACTTCTGCGTGCTGCGTTGTTACTGAAAGAGAAACTGTTTTCTTTTGATTTATAATTAACGGGTCTTACCTTTGTCGACATTTCAACATCATGATGCAGATTCGTAAGAAGTAAAAATTCAAGCTTTGTCAGGTCTGTCCTCAAGAGGAGAAGGAAACTTTTAAAATGCTCGAGGTCGGATCGATCTGATGCATTCGAGGAAGTCGGGAAATCTGAATGCTGAACAGCTTTCGTGACACATGCATCCCTTCTTTACACTACCATGCATCTCAATTATAGTTCATCCACCTGTTCTCTGGCTGAAGTGAGTCAATTAAGTTATGGCTGTAACTTCCGTGATCGACCGGCTGAATGGGATGAAAGCTTTTAACATATTCGTATTAGACTGAGACAGGCTTCTTGTTTTTTTTTAAACTGAAATACAGGATTAAAGTAGCATCTACATTGTTTTATTACTGCGTTGTGTTCACAGCAAGGGGAAGGAATGTATGTTGTTGACATGTTTCAGTAATATAAAGAGAAAGGAGGATAAAGCAGCCCCACTAAGCTAAGGAAATAAAGCTATTAATGTATATGTGACTGAAAATTAGGATTTATGTTATCAGTGTTACCAAAACAAAATTAACCTTAACATCCTGTTTGAGGTCTAGAGACCCTGAGCTCTGAAAAAATCTATTTTATTAGGATTTGCTTATTATTTAGATTTTAGCTTGATGCCATGTTTTAGAAGTTTGAAAGATAATGAAATTATTTCAAGTTAAATTTTAGATCTAGAGCAGATTGTTGGCTGAACTTGCTGCAGATGTCTCACGGACTGTTTTTCCTGCAGGTTCAGACCAGCAGATATTTAGTTACATGGTGACTCAAAGAACAGATCAAATAGGCAAATGTACTCTCTACAGTCGGTTTCAAGGCAACAGTAAAATACTCTTAAGGCTATGAGGTAAGATTAAGGCATTGCATCACTGCTGCTGCGGGCTGGGTCAGAGTCCAGGGCTGTGTTTCAGCACCAGTCCGTCCCTGGCCGTAGATGAGGCAATGCAGTGACGGCAGAGTCGGTACATTCAGAGGTAGACATACAGCAGGCTGCACGCCGGGGGGGGGGTTCATTTTCGGCAACGTAATCTAACGTGTTATTTTTCTCAGAAGGTAACGCAGCAAGTTACCTAAAAGAAACGTTACCCAACACTGTTCACAACCTATTGTGATGGAGACACAGAATTATTACGTGTAGCTTTAATGTTTACGTGTTCACACTGTAGACATCATGCAAAGAGGTGTTTCCATTTTAAATTCAGGCCAAATAAATGCTTTTTCTGTAGTTCATCAAAATCTGTATTTGAAGATATATAACCCTCACACATGAATATAAACGTTGTTATTCACGGCCTTGTAAGGGCGCCTCTTTTTCCCTGAGTCTCACATTAATAAAGCCCGAGCAGCGCGCCGGTCTCTGCAGCTTGTCAAAGTTTGCCTCAGTGTTATTGTCCACAGACATCTGGACTTTCTCAGAGCACACGAGCACGAACGCCTCAAGCTGCTCCTGGGTTAGAGTGCACACGTCCAACCCTCATGCATACTTTAATACGGTTGCACGGTTTGTTTTTATAACCTTACAACACAGTAGCAACGTTTATATTCAATGCACTAATGAAAGATATCTAATCATTAAACATAAATACATATAAAAGTGCTGCACTGTTGTACAACATCACAGTCGAACATGAGCAGGAGTGCAGCCTCGAGGAAACACGGTAACCCTAAAACATTAATGATCACCTGGGCAGCAGCGCACCGATCTCTGTGTTTATTACAGCATCATTGGACAGAGGAGTCTTTCTCAGGGCCGTGTAAGCATGAAGGCCTCCAGCTGCTTCTGGGTTAAGGTGCTCTTGAGAGGAGAAGCTTCTGGTGTGATGGACTGGAAGGCGATAGTTACATGTAGGCAGTGGTGGATGACGAAGCAGAAAGCCATACCTGAGTAAAAGTTTCAGACCAGAGAACGACTTTGGTAGAAGTGAGAGTCAGTCATTCTGATATGACTGTATCTGATGATGACTATATTTAAGTATCAAATGTATTGATACTGAGATTAATTGTACTGAAGCAAAGGTCTCCAACTTTTTTATCATCTGAGAGTAACTCTGAAAAATGAAGGTGGCTAAGAGCGACTCGCACTGCATCGCTGTAACTGCTGGTGGCGCCCCCTGTTGATTCTTGCGTCGACTGAAACGTTGGTACCACAGATGAGGCACTCACAGTTGCTTTCCTTGGCTTGGCTGGTTTTTCTGGGCGTTGCCACCTTCGTCGTCCATCATAAATGTGGCTAAACAGGCCAAGAGCACCAAACTCCTCATTATAGCTCAGCTAGCGTGCAGCATACCTGACCCGACCTGTCGACGGAGGTTGCTGCGACATTGCTGTGATTGGTTAGGTTCAGACGTTGACACACTTGCCAGGAGCATCACTGTTTCAGATCGACCTATCCTATTATTTTGAACTGGAGGGGGGGGACATCTGTGTATTTGATTGAACTGAAGTGGGAAGAGGCTTTCAACGTGCTTTTATTGTCGTCGTGAACCTCTTGGAGAGCTACTAAAATCAAGGCTGCGAGCTCCCTGTTGGTGACCCCTGTGCTGAAGTATTAAAAGTAAAAGTAAAGGATGTTAATTAAAAAGAAAGTGGTCAGAAGACAAGTATGAACTTTATTTTTAACTGTAAACCACCTTAAAAATGGAGTCACTTGAAGGAAAAAAAGCTCTTCCCAACTTACAGGGGTGTTTGTCGACCCTTCGTCGTCGTTGTCTTTCACCGCAGTAGCTGGTGCCGACGCCATGGCTGTCTCTGCCTCCATCATGCATCCAGTATCAGTATGATGCCAAGACTTGACTTTCCTCTTCTTCTTCTTCCTCTTCAAAGTTTTTCGCCAGTTTGCATCCACGATGTTGCATGACTGCCACACGCAGCTTTTAACCTCTCAGTTTCCGTTCATTTAAACAACTGTTTGATCTTTTGGTCGCTGAACAGCTTCACTTGAGCAGATAAAATGCTTCACTCAAACCCAACCTAAACAAGGTTTGCTCCATTATCATCTCATGTAGCTGCAAAGTGATGCAGTGGTTAGCACTGTGGCCTCACAGCAAGAAGCTTCCGGGTCTTTCTGTGTGGAGTTTGCATGTTCTCCTTGCGTCTGCGTGGGTTCCTCCGGGTTCTCTAGCTCCCTCCCACAGTCCATGCTTGTTAGGTTCATTGCCCATAGGTGTGAACTTGAGTGTGAGAGGTTGTCTGTCTCTGTGTGTCAGCCCTGTGATGTGTAACCCAGCCTCTCGCTCAATGACAGCTGGGATTTCACAGTGGACATTTTTACATCCAAAAGGAGGAAATGCACAGGTGTTTATAGAAGCATTAATGATGGCTGTATTCCATTTAGCTGCTTCAATTTCACGGTCCTGGTTGTGTGCATGCGGACTGCCTGTCATGGCTTCCTCAGACACCTGAATTGAACAGAAGCATTGTTAAAGTTATTATTAGCACCTGTGCTTCTCCTCCTGTTGGATGTAAAAATGTCCGCTGTGAAATAAGCCTGTAATGGATGGATGATGGATGGATGATTGATCAGAGGTGAGCAGAACATCCTTTTAATGCACCTTGCGTGTTCTCGTGATGTGTCCAGCGGATGTGGCGTTATGATTTCCTTCTCAAATAAGTTTTAGGAACTCTTTAAATATGAATTCATCCTTCAGAAGTGTGCCGACTGCAAATTCCAGTCATTCCTTCTTTTCTCTCTGCAGTGAATTCCTGATACTAATGACATCACTTCATATTCTGGTCCCCTCGTGTACAACCGGCTGGCGAAGAGCCGCTGGTTTTATGTGCTTTTTTTAATGGGGTATGACTTCACCAAAGGACATGCAGTGACAGTAAACCTAAAATATCTGGATAAGCAGAAAGGCTGCTTCTACTACGCGACAATTAGTGTGTTACATTTGTCTTTAAGGTTAAAGCAAATCTTCGCTGAATGTTTCCGTTTCTGTTTCTTTCCTTTCCTTCTTTAAATCTGTCTTACACTCTGTGTGTCCTCTAACTTCTGTTTGTCCCCCAGTCTACCTTTTGTCCCTTTTCTGCCTCTATCTCAGCTGGACTGGACCACCTCTGCTTTGCCGAGGAGATAATGGAGCAAGCCACTTTTCAAGACCACACTGAGGCAGGCAGGTATGCACACACACGCGCGCGCACACACAAATCATCTTCCTGCATCTTTTGTCACGCCTGCTATCGACATGAAATCCAGCTTCCTCGAGCTCTGACACAATGTGTGTATCTGAGTGTGTGTCTGTGTGATGTATGTTATTAGTGTCTGTATGTGCATGTCAGTATCTTTGCATTTGAGAAGATGGAACGTGGGGACAGGCCCATTTCTTTCTGCCGCCATGGGATGCCTTGGTAACAGACACGCTGTCAGCACATCGCCCCTGCATCCAGCGTCTGTGACAAGCAGGGAGAAATACTTCCACCTGGACGAGGATCAGGACTTCAGGTTTAGTCATCAGCAGAGGAAATGATAACAGAGAAGGAATAGTGCGACCTCACATGCAAAACACTACCCAATTAAAAACTGCTTTAAACAATCATTTACTGATTGTTTTCTCCTCTCATGGTCTCATTGTGTCAGATGAGATGAAGAGTTTTTAACTTCAGATTAGTCTGATGTCTGAAGTAGAACCAATTTGCATGCTCGAGTAAGTTCAGATATTTCGGGATAAATCCAAATATTTAGCAAAAATAGAAATCGGCGTTCTTTGAAGTATTTAATTCTATCGGGAGCAGATGTTCCACACTCTCTGCTGCACTGCGTATCACTGATTTGTACTGTGTTCAGTGCACTCTTTGTTCATCATGTTAAACCAGCATCTTCCCATATGTTGTGTCACTTGACTTGGTTCAAATCATACGTCCCTGCAGAGTCTGCTTTGCGACCGCTGGGGGCGCCGGGACTGGCAACACTACCACTTAAGCTTTGGGTCACACACCACCATCAAGAGATGCAAAAACACACATCAGGATAAGAGCACATCACGTCAGACTTCCGGAAATGCACACTACACGCAGTGAACCACACTTCTACACACAATGGTGAGGCCAACGACTAACCCCCCCGGGTCTAGGCTTGTGGTACTGTCCAAATTCCCTGGGGACCATAGCTTTGTCGGACGGCACAGCAGCAGATAATAACTACAGAGCCACAGAGGCAGCCCTGTCTAACTAAAGGAGGCGCCAAACCTCCCCTCCTCACTCAGGAACACGCTAACCCCCTGTCGAACCTTTCTTCACACCACCCTCCCGATCCCGGATTGAACGCAGCAACCCCCGACACACAGCACGCTCTCCAGAGTCTCTCAGAAAATGCCTGACTCCCCCATTTTCAGTCCCAACGTCCACCGGCTGCACAGTCAGTCACACCTGATGTATTATAGTCACTTGCCCTACACTAAGAGTACACTAAGAGGGGAACTTCGATTACCAAGATCAAAATATTTTGAAGTGGTGGGAGCGAGAATGTACCAGTTTGGTAAGAGGTTGACAAAGCTCTCCAACAAGGATCACCATAAGGCTTCTTGCCATTTACTCTATATGCAGATGATAACATACTTTATATCTACCATCATCTGAACCTTTTCCAGGTCTGGTTTTTGACAATTTCCAGACCTCCAGAGCTTCTACTGATCTTAAAGAACAAATGTTTGCCCTTAAAGCTTTGATGACGATGCTACCAATGGAAATTTAATCAAAGATACCTGATTGCTCCACTGAAACCTGATAAACATGAGCAGGTTACAATTGCAATTGTAACACTCCCACAGATGCAGTCGTCTTGCCCACTGATAGCTAGCTAACGATGAGATCTCCCAGTTTGTCCAGGATTGTCCTGGTTTCAAGCTGGACGTCCCAAGTCCCAATGATGGACGCAGCCACCGTGACGTCACCCATTGGTAAATGAAACCAACATATGGTCTCCGCCATGTTGGTTTTCTGGAGCCAAGTGACCATGTTTGGATGAGAGGGTGGAGCTGGAGAGGAGCGGGGGGCTGGTGTCTGTGGCTGATTCATTAGCTGAGATTCTGTTTGTGGTGGTGAACACCTGACTGCAGGTGTTTATTTATCAGCATAAAGAAGCAGCGTACTCGCTGCTCACTCGCCCAGTGAGATAGCGGTGGGTGAACGACACATACAGGTTCACTACGGTCCACCGAGCCAACAGCTCCTGACTCAAAGAGTTGGTATATTGGCTGTTCGAGACTAATTAAACCATGTTCCAGCAGTCAAACGAAAGTCAATACAACGCGGCTAAAATCTCTTCCTGTGTACACACACCTTGGCGCGGCTGTGGCTCAGTGGGAGTGGAGTCGGTCGTCTTTCAATCAGAAGGTTGGAGGTTCGATCCCCAGCTCCCTCAGGCTACATGACAAAGTGTCCTTGGGCAAGACACTGAACCTAGCATAGCCAACAGGTATGAATGTGATAACTGATTGACAGTTGGGCACATTACGTAGCAGCCTCTGCCTCATTAACCATTTTGTCTTCTGAATTGAAACTTAGAACTGTAAATAGTGTGTCTTTGTGTGTGACTGGATCTCCCGTGGCGATGCTGTAAACATGTATTTTGTTGTCATCTCTCTTTAGTTAAAGCTAATAATGATCTACCCCTCCTTTAATAAAGCTTAGCTCTGTGCATACAGTCGTTTCTATTTGCCCGGCCTGGCAGCGTGCCGGCAGCTTTCAGCCTGAACTTGGAAAGACTCACTTGACAAGATCCGTGTATTTGGTAATGGAAGGCACATGAACACAAAGACGCTCACAGGAAGAGACACACTTTTCTACACATACAGTAGATGTTCTGCCAGGCACACACATGCAGGCAGTTGGACTTTGGCAGCGCACTGGGAGCTGATAGCTGCCTATCTGTTTTGTTGAGTAAGGGCCTGCAGTCCCCTCTCTCCCCCAAGTGAGCAGACAGGATAAACACAGTTCTGGATAAGCCTCTCTCTCATGCTTTCTGTGCCTTTTCATAACACACACACACACACACACACACACACGCAGCAGCTCTCGCTCTCTTCGCTCTATCTATCACGCACAAACACACAGTTGGTCTCACTTGCATTCTGTTTCTCTAACACATCGCCGCCCTCCTCTCTGCCCTCCCTTCATGCAAAGTACATTTCTCCACTTTTAACCCTATTTATTTCGCTTATGTATCTCCATCCTTCGCTCATCCCATAACTCCTCACATCCCCCTCCCTCTCATCCTTCTTTCCTCTCTCCTTATTCTCTCTCCCTCCCCTCACTTCCTCTCCCTCCTGTCGTTTATTTATGCTGTCCATTCTGCATTCCTCTTTTTCTCCCTCCCTCCTTCCACCCGACTCGCACACACTCCGGTGCAGCCGGGGTCTTAGTGCCTTTGTTACTGAGGGGTATTTTCACACCTAGTTGGTTCGGAGTAGTTACAGACCTGAAGCAGTGTCACCCTCGGTTCAGTTTGGGAAACACGCTTCCACTGATGCGTTCACTCGCAGATAGTGTTCCTTTAATATGGCTGCTTGGACAACAGAAACAGGGTCACTTGAGCGCTGAAGTTGTTGCTTTTCTTTTTTTTTTTAAATCCAGTATGTGGCGAAAATAGGGAAGTAAGTTAACACGCAACAAATGGTCCGTTAAAGACGCGCTGCAGAACCTCATCTAACCTTGCTGCAATCTTACAAAGAGGCCTGTGTATCACCGCTGTGTTAGGCTGGGGTTAATTAATGAGTCACTGTAGGTGTTCATTAGTGTTTTTGTTCCTGTTGCCTGGAGGCAAATCCGCTGCTACAACTCATTGTTGAGTTTGAGTAATCCACAATAACATTCTCTCTTTATACACAGAGTTTATAGAACAGAGCTGCAGCTCACGTGTTCAACATCGTCAGAGGATTTAACTCGACCTTTAGAGCCTTGTTTCCTTTGATGATGTGACTTATTTTATACTAAATAACCAACATTAAAGTGATAATCTCAAAGATTCATGTAAATAAATGTCTGTTAAGTCGTTAGCCTGTGGCCCACTGATGAAAGCCTTTGCATTTGCAGTATTACATACTGGGTGTCACAAGCGGCGCCCAGTTAGTGACGCATTTTCCATCAGCCAGCAGTGGTTGGTCTGCCAGAGAGGGTAGGCGGAGCTAAGCGGCTGCTTCAGATGAAGCAAACAGTCTAAAAAGGAAAGCGACCGTCAGCCAGGAAAATCAACAGTTACAACCGGAGCCAACCGTGGACGTCTGGTTAAATTGGGAAGTGTCCTCCCTCAATTACTGTATATCGCCATGACGGAGCGCCCAAGAGAACGAAACTGAAATCTTTGAGATTGTCAGTTTAAGTTTAATTCCAAAGAATAAATTGCGGGCGCTGATAGCACCATAAATTGCGCATCATTTGCCCCCGCTATCTGCCCCGTCTCAAGGTCCAATTCACAAAGCAGATTGCACCAATGATTTTCAGGCACAAACTCGCCATTAAAGTTTTCCAGCTCGAGGCAGCTCACTCCTGTTTTAGAGAAAAGCTGTCTGCACCTCCGCTATAGCTGTGTCTCTATTCAGGGGCTGCATCCTTCGAAGGCTCCTTCAGATGCGTCCTCCTCTTCCCAAGCCACAAAGGATCCATCGGGTGCATCCTTTGCTTCCCAACGCATCCCGGAATTCATTGTGCGTCAATTTAAATGAGATGGCGGACTCTTACGCGGCCGAGGAATACAATTTGAAAGTGTGTTTGTTTCTTAATCTTTGGATTTTCAGCTATATTTTAACTTTCTTTTCTTTGTTTGTTCAGCCATAGTAGATTACTGTTTACTCGCAACACTTGCAGAGAGCAGAAAAGCAGCCGCTTAGCTCCGCCTACCCTCTCTGACAGACCAACCACTGCTGGCTGATGGAAAACGCGTCACTAACTGGGCGCCGCTTGTGATTTTTTTCACCCAGTCTGTAATACTGCAAATGCAAAGGCTTTCATCAGTGGGCCACAGGCTCAATCACCGTTGTGTTACCTCATTGGGCGATAGATAGAGACTTAACAGACATTTATTTACATGAAAATCTTCCAGATTATTACTTTAAAGAGAAATAAAGTCTAAAAAAATCACAACTTTCACTGCAACTTTTAAAAAAGCTGCGGCAACAATCAGAAAAGGCCCGCACAATCCTGGAGGGATGAACAACAAACCAATTTCCAGCTGTTTTATCTCTGTGAGTCAAAGAGCAAACATCGTGATCCAAAGCAGCTGCTGTCCTGCAAAACGCTCCTGTGCACAGTTTTGATAAATGAAACACTCAGAAACACTCTGACCTGCTCGGCTTACACCTTCACTGGGCCCCTCTGCTCCAGACGCACACCTTGGCCCCGCCCAGATGACCTCAGCTCTAAATCGCTGTGACTCCCGGCGGCTACCGCTGCTACTGCTCACAGGAAAACACACACGTATGCACACAAATGCAGGTTTACATGCAGAAGGAATGAATAAAGACACCTTCAGGCCCTTATGGACTTTACATATGGACTACACCTCTGTTTTGGTGTGTGTGTGTGTGTGTGTGTGTGTGTGTGTGTGATGGCATTTCCAGATGTTGGCTGGTTTCCTGTAGAACTAAGAGACAGCAGCGGGGTACACAATACCTCTGATGTTAACGTTATACGCTCACGCTCTCTGCTTCTCTTCTGACATTCACATTACACTCAGTGGTCATACATATTCTCGCCCACACTTGAGTGCAATAACACATGTGGATCATTTCGCATGCAGCACATGAAACCCAGACCGTGTCCCTCGGGAGCTGAGTCTGACTGATGGACTGACTTCTGCAGATAGCTACATACTGATCTGCTTTCCCGTACGACACACACACTCCCAGAAATCAGAGCAGTGATCGCGGTCGTTCACAGCGGAGTGATCTCTCTCTCTTTGGCTTCCTGTTAGATCTCAGCGCCGCTTATGGGACCAGAGAACCAAGTCTAGACCGTAACATGCACCATATGTCTCCTGGAAACCACAGAGAACAAAACAAAGTCGTTACCAGGCCGCCAGCAGCGAGCAGACCGAACTCTTTCACTCCCAAATGACCTTAACTGCATCGAGCCGCGGCTGCATTCACACAAATATTTTTAAATGCTTTCAGCTCAGGACTCAGATGAGAAATTAAGTCTCGGCTCATAGAAACACATCGGGACCTCTGAGAGGAATGCCTGCTGTTCCTATTTATCAAGTCTCACGGTCACATTATGAAACAGTTTGGTTCGTTTGGTCTCCGCTCTGAAAGACATTATGTCGTTTTATGAATGCATACCTATGATAGCCCTGACGGCCATGGCTGTTGGTACCACAGACTGTATATAAAGATGGACGACATGACAGCTCCCTGAAAGTGAAGCCAAACCCTCTCTATCGCCCCCTGCTGACTGGCTGCAGTATAGCTCATAAAGCCCGCCTCCTCCATGTTAACAGATGGGACATGAGCCAAACCATTTTTCTCAAACATGGTTTCTGTCATTATAGATAGTTCTTATCATGCTGATTTACGTCCAAGTGTTAATTTTTCTGACAAGTTTACTTTTAATTAGTTAATTGATGCTGTAAAAAGGGGGTGTGACCTCATGATTGACAGCTCTGTTGACAAATGGGGCTCCTGCAGCGTTCTGTTCCCGAGTAGCAAAGTAGAGGAGGAACGGCGAGAGGAGACGTAACTAACACTAACACTATAGTCACTGAACTTAACATAAGCGTGAATATCTGCTTCAGACCGACACAAGAAGCTGTTCTGCTGCAGACTGAGCCCACCTGAGGGCTCCAACACGTCACAAGGTAAATGTCTGCTTTTGGTACCAGAAGGGGCGGGACATCGATACTACGACTGCACAGTCTCTGGATACAAATTGGCAAGCTAGCCGCGCCTGTCCAGGCGTATTTTGGCCTCACTTTTGTACTCTCGTACAGGTGGAGATGCGTCGTTTATCTTTACATACAGTCATTGGTTTGTACTTGATGTTGATGCTAGTAGCTAGCGTTATCTAACCTGTGGTCCTCTTCTACTTCTGAAAAACAATTTGTGACTCTGGTGAAGCCGCGGCCGGGATGGTGTGGGTAAAAACACAAGCTCCAGACTCGAATACGTTTATGGCAGTTTGAGTGTTTAGTAGTGTGAATATTATACTTAACAAAGTACATTTAAATGTGCATAATTATCGCTGTGTTTATGTTTCCTCGTGTGCATTGTGAAACGACTTCAAAGTATGCAGTACACAAATGTTTAATGCTTTTGTATCTACTGTGTGAGATTGCTGATGTATGATTTATTTATCTAAGTATTGATGCACTTTTTTTTTACTAACAGAAGCAAACATTTTTGTATTTAAGTTAAAGTAATGAATTCTACCTTTAAGGAGTGGAACTAATGTGCTTAGGTGTTGTTGCGCCCAGGCCTCCTGAGGTGGGGGTTTCCGCTCTCCCCTCAGAGGAATTTTGGGAAGAGAAATGACGGTTCTGTCTTCATTCCTCCGACATATCATCTGTGATTACAGGGTTTGAACGACAGTGAAATGAATTGTGTGGTGTCCACCCTTGGGACCCGTCACATATAGAATTTCTTTAAGAGCCTTTATTATTTTCTTGCGGGGGGCTGGGGGCTCGGGGTTGGGTTGACAGATGCCTAATTTTCCCTATGGGACAGATCTATCTATCTATCTATCTATCTATCTATCTATGTTCTTTTTTTGTCTGTGAAAAAACAATAAAATTCTGTCCTATGGGGGGAAAACCCAAACTTTTCCCTCCACATGTTTTAGATGAAGAAGACTAAATGAAGAACAAGGATTTCGCTCTCTTGGCAACAAAACAAACCTTTTGACAAAGTCTTTTTCATTTGCCTGGGTTTCTTTTTCTCATCCTGAAGTCATAAACACAGGAGAGGAAATGAGTTAGATTTATAATTCCTCACTGCCACACACACACACACACACACACACACACACACACACACACACACACACACACTCATGACTCAGAGGTTTAGTCTTCTGTTTCTGTTACTTTAATCACCCTCTCTGCAGCCGTGGTGCAGTTTAAACAGAAAAGGTTAATCTTGATCTGATTGGTTCGTCAAAATGATTTTTACCTTCCTGTATTGTTTTGTCGTTGGCTCCTCGTCCTCCTGATATCTCACATAACTGCCACATTAATCCACAGGCACATTTACCACCTGTCTGAGGCTTCAATCCAAAACTACCGGTGACAGTTTCCAGCCCAAAAAAGGCTGAATTCATGGACGCCGCGCCCAACAGGAAGCTCCAGGCAAAACTCATCTCAGCAGCACACCTGGGAGCTCGCTGCCACCTGTGATCATCAAACACTCAACTCGTGCTTAAGCCAGCCATCTGACCAGGGGAGGCCGGGTTTTCATACGGATAGAGAGGGATGAAAGACTGTCTGCTGTCTCTTTGACGAGCAGGTTTACGGAGCATTTAGCTCTTGTGTCATCAGTGGGTTGGTGTTTTTTTATCACGACTGTTAGGAATGGATACCTGATACTTTAAATAGCTTTAAACCCACAAAAAGTTGATTTCTTTAACTGGCAGCCACGAGATGGGCTGTAAGGAGTTTCAACATTCCTCCTCCGGATCAAAGTTGGTTACTTAAAGTGCTTCTTTTTATTTTTACAACTGACAGACCGACCAAAGATAAACCTTTTAAACCACAAACAGACGTCAAATTGTCCTCCTCAAACCCACCAGACTCCATTGAGAAAAACAGTAATTTTACCTCGTTGAACGAGAGAGTTCCTTCTCTACCGCGGCTGGTTTGACAGTTAACATCTGTTACCTGTTAAAAAAGCATCTTACTCGGCGATCATTTCTGTGAAGTTGTCAGTTTTTAATCACAGTCTGAGCCTGTCAGTAGAAAAACAAACACATCTAGTAGACTGTTGGTCCTGTGGCTGCCAAAAGTGATCCAATTCCAAAACTATTTGTACCAGTATGACCACGAAATGTCACAAAAATAGGTCCCAGGTTTAAACATACGGCCATTCTCCTCGAGCTGCTCCTTACACAAGCTTCATTTGCTGTCCTGTGTCCACATCAGACGCAAGTTAGTCATCAGGACTCCTTGGCTGTTCGAAGGTCTTTTTAACTTTTGAATCACTTCCCAACAACGACATTCGACTTTCAGAACGATTGCTTTATTACTCTACCAAAAAGCCATCCATCCATAATCTAAAGCGCTTATCCATCCATACCCACAAAGTCTGCCTGGAACCTGGGCGTCACAGCTGACGACCAGCTAACCTTTAAGGTCCATGTGGCCTCGATTTGCCCTGTACATGAGGAAGATCAGACCCAAACCAGCACATGTCAATCCACTGTTCATCTCCCTCCACTGGCTCCCAGTCGCCGCTCGCATCAAATTCAAAAACCAGTCGCTCGCTTACAAAAACAACAACAAAAACAGCTCCTGCCTACCTGAACGCCCTCATCCAGGTCTACACTCCGTCAAGCCAATGAAAGGCGCCTGGTACTCCCATCACAACAAGGCCCTAAGTCTCTAACTAGACTCGTCTCCTCAGTCGTCCCCCCGTGGTGGAACGAGCTACCAAACTCCACTCGGTCCGCAGAGTCCCTTTCACCTTTAAAAAGAAGCTAAAGACCCAGCTCTTTATGAACACCTCTGACCTTCATGATACTGATGCTATTGATGATGATGACATTGAGGATGTTGTTGATGATGATCTGTGCATCGGCACCAGTGTCCGATCGCACTTGAAGCTGTTTGTTGGCTCTTCCTGACTTCCTTCCCTCCTGTCTTGATCGTTGCTTGAGTTGTATTACCTCTCAGATGTACGTCGCTTTGGATCCCAGCTGCCTTGGGCGAGAGGCGGGGTTACACCTGGACCTGAACCTTTCACGCTCACATTCAACGAGCACGTCTTCGGACTGTGGGAGGAAGCTGGAGGGAACACACGCATGCACGGGGAGAACATGCAAAAAGGCCCCCTACGTCTGAAACTGGATTCGGACCAGGAACCTTCGAGCTGTGAGGCAGCAGCACTAACTAACCGCTGCGCCACCGTGCAGCCCTGCTAAAAACCCATTTAATTGAGCAAATAGAACTTACCGATCACAGGTGTGCAAGGTGGGCTGAAGGCAAAGGAAAAGGTCTCAGTAGGCCAGGCTATCATTGGCTCCTGGGGACCTGGGGATGGGTGCAGATGCAGGGTGATTAAAACATGCCTCAACACACAAACAGGTGCTGGACTCAAACATGCATGACTCACGCGGAGCAGGATCAGGTCAAAAGCAGAGCTTCATGTCCACTCCAAAGTTTGTACATGGGAAGACACAGGTGAGTCCACTTAGGGCGGGGCTGACACTAGAAAGACAGGAGGAGCAGGAATCTGGATGACAGAGGGACAGGTGTGAATTTCTCTTTGATAGATCACTGCTGGGACGGACCAGCTTACATGTCTCAAAGAAAGCCTCTTACCTGCGCTGGCTGCTCGGTCCAGAGCATAAACGTTCCTTCTTTTTGTCTTGTGCTCTGCGCCGTGTTTTAATGGGTATCAAAGAATTACAGTCTCACCTTATAAACACGTTCCTCAAAGCAAAGACGGCGTGAGAGATTTGGGGACTTGAAAATGAAAATGAAATACTCTGTTCCTCACTTAAAACTGCATAATGACTCATCTTCTGCTGAATAATTCATCAACTAATGACTCCGCATTTATTCATCACATTAATCAGTTTGTTACACGAGTACGTGAGACAGACGTGATGTTTTCAAGTAGAAGGAAGAAGTTTTACTGTTTTGTGTCCTTCACCGAATATAACGAGCGGCCCAATCTTTATCTTTAACGTTTACTTCATTTAGTCACGAAAGGTCAAAGATTGTCTGAATGTTTGTATCATTACATACCATGAAGGTGGAAAGATTATGTTATTAGCATGTTTGAGTCCACCTGATGAATGTAAGGCCGTGTCTACACCTACACAGGTGTTTCTCGAAACGAAGCTTTTTCTCTGCGTTTTGGCCTTTCGCCCACACAAACGTTTTCAGTCGGTCGGTCTGTTAAATGAATCTATTTAAATTAAATGGCTTTTTAGCCGGGCTGCACAGTTTGGCCTGGTTGAAATCCTGGTTCAGGTGTAGAGGGCCTTTCTGTGTGGAGTGTGTGTCAGCCCTGTGATTGACTAGCGACCTGTGTAGGTGTAACCCCGCCTCTCGCCCAGTGACAGCTGGACAGGATAAGCTGTGTAGATAATGGTTGGCTTTTTAGCTGTTAGCAGTTACGCTAACAGAGTGCTTTATTTGAAATGTCTACCTGCGGTTGGTCGGTTGGTCAGTCGATCTTTACTGATCCCGAGGGAAATGTAGACGGGCTAAACAACGTTATTGCCTTTGTGAGGCGACACAAATGAAGCGACATTCCCTGCAAAATGACGGACGTGACAAAAACAGTGATGCTTCTAACCTTAGTTAACAGGACTTTTTACATGTTGACACATATGTTCAGTTACTCGTCCACTATATTGAGGAACAGAGGCGTCGGGATGCACTACTTCCTGCAGTAGATGTTTCGTTTGGATGGGTATTTTGTTTTCAACGTGTTTGTGTGGACGGGTTTTTTTGGAAAAGAAGTGTCACACTCAGGACTGACAGGAGGACTACAAAATAAAACAGGAAATGATCTAAACAATGAAACACATTACTGAACCAGACTAAATCAAGACAGGAACAAGAAGGAGGGAAAAACTCCTGTTAAATACCCGTGTACGTGTAGACATGGCCTCAGTCTATAGCAGCCAATTCTCTGTCCCAACTTGTTAACAGCTTAGTCTGTGACCCAACGCTTTGAAATATGATGATCTAGGGATCTCTCATCGATGTCCAGCTAATTGTTTCGATGTTGAAGTCGGGGTCCGGTTTTTTTAAAAGTTAAATGCGAATAAGAATGATCCGGAGATCCACTTTTTTCTATCACCTATCCAGGATCAGGTGATTCATTTTACTTTTATCCCGGGTTTTCAAAGAAAAGTGGACAGGATCACCCGATCCAGATACAGACTTTTAAGGTTCACCATAGCACTGAATGGGACTTCATACTTTCTCCACAGGGGGCGAGAGGCGGGGAACACTCTGGACAATCACAGGGCTGACACATAGAGGCAGACAACACGTACGCTCCAAATTCACACCTACGGCAAATTAACTTGCGCATGCGGGGAGAACATGCAGACTCCACACAGAAAGGCCCACTACGTCCGAACTGGGATTCAAACCACGAACCTTCTTGCGCTAACCGTTGCACCACCGTGCAGCCCGCCCTAGTGTTTGTGCTGTTTAAATCTGGTCACTCTCGCTTAGAAAGGCGAGTAAAGATAAGAACACAACAACGTCCTTGCATGAGTTTCATTGTTGAGGCAAACAAATAAGTCTGTACATTAAATATTCCTTTAGAGTCGAGATGATTGAAGCGTGTTTGTTTCTTTTATCAGACCCTCAAAGTGCCACAACAGCAGAAGTGTCACCTGCATGAAGGTGAGATAAATCAAACACTCCTCGAGTATTCAAAACGTATTCAACTGTTCTTTGTGCCCGATCTGCCAAGCCATTAAATCCTCGCTGAGTCACTCTGCTGCGTCTTAATTAATGAGGCCACTTTGGAGATTTATTCCTGGGACCAATTACAGCATCTATGACTCGACGGTAAAATCAATCAGTGCTGCTAATATGACATCATAAGTGACTAAGCAACTCTCCTGAATGGCACTACAGCATCAAGGAGGAGAAACGGCTTCGACAGAGCCACCGAATGTGAGGCCGGCTGCCAGAGGGATGACGACACCCAGTAACGTCTCATAATGGAGTCAGAGGCGTCCAGTTGGGCTGAAATAGAGTTTAAAGTCACTGAAATCTGCACTAAAACTTAATGATTAATTACAAGGGTCTAATTTTATGACAAGGTGATTGGAGTAATTACTAGAACAATCTTTTAAACGTCATAATTATCCATCAAAGTAAAAAAGAATAAAAAATTATCGCTGCTATAAAGTAGAAAAGGTTATAAAATATCTGTTTATCCTTAAAGATTTGTATCACAAGTAACTTCGTCTCCCTTTGGTCGGCTGTTATAAAGAATATAAGATGAGACAGTGTTAAAAAATGTGGAAAATTAATAATCGCCCATGACTGTATCTCAGTCAGTGGCGGCTGGCCAATAGAGGGCGCTACGGCGCCGCCCTCCCTAGTGGAGAGGGTGTTTTTATTTTTATTTAATTTAAATATATATATATATTAACAAAATTATGTATTTAAATATGTAATATATATGTATATGTATATATACAAAAAAATATATACATTAATTAATGTTCATTGGAAATGTGGGAAACAAGCGTAAGGCTACTCGTCTCTGCTTCATGGGCGCTGGAAAAAGCGCCCATGAAGCAGAGACGAGTAGCCAATCAGGGACTGTTACTAGGGCAAGATACGCGCATATCAACGTGAATTTGGCCAATCAGCGTCGTAGAAAATAATCCCCGAAGAGCGATTCTGAAAATTCGGTTAGTCTCGGGGGTTGAAGTCTGATCAATCTATGAGTGATGGAAATGACAATGATGGACGCTGACACCGCAAACAACTCTGTACGCTCTCTTCTTCACAATCCGTTCGAGAGGAGAAGTTTAACTGAAAAGTTACGGATTAAAGAAACTGGACCGGATCGGCCAGATATTAAAATCAACCAACAAGCGAGTGAAAAAGGTAAAACCTGTTGGTACACCAGCACACATGTTCCCCTTACCCATTTCTTTGTATATAGGTTATATATATATATGTGTGTGTGCAGTATTCTGTTATCTGTTTTGGGTTTTTTTTTAATTAATAATAACACTTTTTCACAAAGCACTGGTATCCTGTAGTTTGTGTCAAATCGTAGTGGGATGGTTGTTAAAAGTATGGCACAGCACAGCCCAACCTACAATATTTTTCACCAGCCGCCACTGGTCTCAGTGTTCATTCGTTAACGGAAATTAAGATGACCTTTTTTCCATGACGGAGACAAGACATTGATGAGCTAAAAATAGATGTTGTGGTTCCCTGAGCCAATCACAGCGTATAGGTGAGTGTGGGAGCGGTTCAGATTAGCAACTGGGCTCCATTCAGACCGGAGACCATGGCGAAAGAGCGAGTTGGCCTTCTTTCTGTTGGACAGTTAGGTGCCTCAAACCGGGTAGGACAAGCTAACCGGCTGTTAGCATGCTAGTGCAAAGGTAATCGTGATGCTGTGTGTTCTCGCACGGGAGGGTGAGAGTGATCGTCTGGTGACGAAGAGCCCAGGAGGAGGGGCCCAGTTTGAATGTGTTGCTGACAAAATGCAAGAAAAAATCCTCCTTATCTTTAAGGGAGTGAAATGGTGCTTTAAAGAGGGAAAATTACTAAATTACCAAACTGTGATGACTTAATTGATTAAAACTGGACTAAAATGTTTTGAGTTGTCGTCGACTAAAACTATTGAGGGTAAAAATGACTAAAATGTGATTAAAACTTGGTGATTGATGATCCTGATTATTCAAACTCCACAAGACTTACTCACAGTTCTGTTTCTGTTCTTCACCAAAAAGCAGAACCACCCGAAACAGATCTGCATGGACACCTCGGCCTCCACAGGGCCTGCTGGCTCCAGACCTCCACAAATCCCAGAGACACCCCGTCACACAACATTTCTCAGCACAGACAGAGAGTTCCAGCAGCGTCTCAGTTTATCCTGACAAATTGTGATTTGATTAGAGTGGATTGATGACAAATGTCATGTCTGATGCAGATAGAGATAAATCCCGGGGAAGGGGCCCAAAAAACCAGAAGCATGTAAAAATCAAGCCTCTAAATTGGTATCAAATCTCATCACTTCAGCCACTTCACACTTTAATAACATCGAGTTAATAAGTCTATTAAAAGTGAGCTCGTATCAGTCTGCGAGTTCGGTGCAGAAGCAATCGAGAGGCAAATGTTTACTTCTTGTACTTGAATCACGGCCGAAATGAGGCCAAATTAACTCCGTGGACCTGCTGTGAGACACGAGGAGGACAGCGTCAGCGTGAGCGTGATCACTCTCCTGACAGTCCTGCAGGCGGTTTGCTGTGTGACTAAACTGATGTATGTTTTTGAGCATTTCAGAGGTTTGAAGGAGAGAATTAAATAAATTAAACAGATTAAGTTTAAAGCGAGAAAACAAATGCTTGTTGACTGTAGCAGCATTTAATTCCACATAACCCACATATACTGAACAAACTGCCAAATGACTGATCGCCGTGTGTGCTTTTACTCGCTGTTTAACTCATTTCCAGAGTGTCACCTTTCTGCTCGAGCTACAGGAAGAATAACAAGCTTTGCTTCTCGCCTGATGACTCTGCATTTTCACAACGTTCAATGGGCTTTTCAAATGTCTTCATAAGAACCAAGCGGAGGAGTAATGTTTGCCTTAAGTGAGTTTCTGCTCATGTATGCAGGAGTGCATGCTTATACTAGGATGCAAAGAAAAGCAGAATGTGCAGTATGCCAAAAATTCCCGGATGTCGTACTGATCCGGAAAAATCTGATGCCAAAATAGCCCCTCTGATAGGCGCTGCCATCTTGCAATGGTGACGTCATACGGAGCCAGAGACTGCACAGTAGAGATCGGCGGTTGAAGCAGCCGTAGCCACTTCTTCTAACCAAAACACACACTTAACTTACCGAACAAACAGCAAGGATCCCGCTCACCGGCGTGTTTAACAGCAGAGCAGCTTCTCTGTGTTGGTCTGAGGTTAACGTTCACAGGTATGGAAACTTCAATGACTGTAGTGATTGTTTTAGTTACGTTTCCACTCACGGATCATTCTCTACTCTGCTAATCAGGAACTGATCGGCTGTCAATCATCATTTTGACAGCAGCAAATAATGTAATAAAGAAATAAAGTGAAGTAAAGCGCCTGCATCAAGTTTAGTGTCTGTGATTTAGCCAAACAAAACAGCGGAGAACGATGGATGTCCGCTCATCTGTTTGGCACAAAAGTCGTATTCCTAATTCATAATGTTGAACTTGGTCAAAAGGTATGGAAGCCCTAAGCGGACATACATCCATACATTTTATTCTCTCTCTGTTTTCCTGTGATAACGAGTCATTTCTAGTTGTTTTCTCGAGATCTCGACTAATTTATCTCGAGATCACAAAGCTGGTTTTCTCGTGATAACGGGATAATATTCTGTAGATCTAAAGAACAAACCAACAGGCTGGTCACTGTGATATCACAGAGCAAGACATGCTGCCATCGCCCACACTGATGAGGTCAGTTAAGCCTGTTTCTATGATTGTTTTGTGCTTTCGCAGCTCTGGGGATACGAGGTATGATCATCTGACGTTACTGTAATAGATACAATTTTATGACAAGTTCATCAGTCATAAACAAGCCCATAAGTCTTAAAAACAGGAAGCGACTTAAAAACAATTAATTGTTACAAGGTTAAAAGTAAATGTTTAAAATGTCTACATGGTTTAAGTGTTTAAAAAGAAAGTCCACTAAAAGAGACTTAAACGCAAGAGTCATTAATCTGTGATCTACCTGTTAAGCCTTCTGAGCGATGATGCTTGAGATTGATTAGTCATGCCTGTACAGACTGGTACCGATGCCTCATTCTCGATGAAGCTGCCAGAGAGGAAGCGTCGTGTCTGAGCGTCTTCATTGATATCTCACATTTTCAGGGATCTATAAGTCGAGATCTCGAGAAAACAACTGAAATTACTCGTTATCACGGGAAAACTGAGTAAATAAAATGCATGATCGCCTAGGGCTTCCGTAAAAACGTGACAACATCAGAAGATGACTGAACTGATCGGCTGTGAGGCGAGCTTACATATAAAGCTTTAATTCTGTATACATGTGGGTGCTGTGTGTTTATATCTGTGGGTTTAAGATGCAGCTGTGATATTATGGAGGTGTCAGTCGGGGACATCATGTCGTGGAGTTTTGTCGATGATTGAAGCGAACTCCCCATAAAGCATGCAGCGCTGTGACTGGCTGAACAAAAAGCCATTGGAGAATCGATCAAAGTGTAACTGTACTCTTCTTTCTTTACAAGACAAACAGCCCCCAACTATTTTTCCTTTAACGTTTCCCCCTGTCGCTGTTCCTCTCATCTTATATTCTTTCTTCTCCTCCTTCTGCCTCTTAAAAACACTGGCACAGAGCTCCGCCAAAACTAATCGCTTTTTATTCATGCTTTTAGAGGGCCAACACAAAGTATTGGATTCCTTTAAGATGGAGGAGGAGGCACAGTTTTAAAAAAAACAGCATTATCCTTCCAACAACCTTCAATCAATTACATTCCCTATTAAACAAAAAAAACACTGCTAATGGGTCCCTAAAGAGCTCTGGCACCCACACACATGCACACATACACTCCGGCTAGACTCTTCTTCTTCTGCAAGAAGTTTACAAGAGATTGGCCAAGGACCACCTCAACACTTAAACACACAGTAGTCTGATATATATGCCCAGTCTGACACACAACACACACACAGAGCAGAGCAGACCTCATCGGGCAGCGCAGCCAACAGAAAATGTGCAGAGGCGTTCTGGGAGCGTGTGAAACACCCCCATTGGCCGGGCGACCAAAACAAACTCCCAATTAGAGCAGATAGTTAGAGGCTATGCAGAATAACAGCTGTTACTCTTTTGGACAGTTGGCTGAATTGTAACAGCATGAAAACTGCCGGGACACTTTGAGAAGCATCAGCGAGGAACTCGGTGCCAACAACATGGAAGGAAAAGTCTAGAAAATGTTCTTGTAGCGACTGATGCCATCAAACGGGAATCAAACAGGCTCCACTATCTGTGTTTGATGGTAAAAGTAAATGTGATTTTGTGCCAGGCAGAGGTGGCAAAAGTACACACACTTGAAGTAGACTGTGGTAGCTGCTTCTGTGCAAAGCTAACTAAACCTCAAGTCATAACTAAACTTATAACTAAACTTTAGTATCTGTTAAGTCTCTATCTATCGCCAAATGAGGTAACACAATGGTGACTGAGCCTATGGCCCACTGATGAAAGCCTTTGCATTTGCAGTATCACAGACTGGGTGTCACAAGCGGCGCCCAGTTAGTGACGCTTTTTCCATCACCCAGCAGTGGTTGGTCTGCCAGAGAGGGTAGGCGGAGCTAAGCAGCTGCTTTTCCGCTCTCTGCAAGTGTTGCGAGTAAACAGTAATCTACTATGGCTGAACAAACAAAGAAAAGATGGATGACTACAGATACAACTTCAACAAGAAGTGAAAATCCAAAGAAGAAGAAACAAACTTGACGCTCAGATGAAGCAAACAGTCTGAAAAGGAAAGCGACCGTCAGCCAGGAAAATCAAGAGTTACAACCAGAGCCAACCGTGGACGTCACACATGCAGCACTGTCTGGATATCTGGTAAGGGTGCTCCAGCAATTACTGTTTATCGCTACAGGTGCCGCCAGAGAGAACAAAACTGAAACCTTTAAAATAACTTTAAATCATTCTAATATTGTAGAATACAATACAAATAATGTTAACTTTGCTCTAACGTGCAAATCAGTTGGATGGGGAAAGTCTGTCTGCAACACAGCTGCAAGTTCTCCCTGTTGGACAAAGACATCAGACACCAATCAGCCATGACATTATGACCACTGACAGGTCGAGTGAATAACATTGATTATCTCATTAAGATGGCCCCTGTCAGTGGGTCGGATATGTTTGGCAGCAAGTCCTCGAAGTTGATGTGTTGGAAGAAGGAAAAATTGGCAAGTGTAAGGATGTGAGCAACTGGGTCAGAGCATCTGCAAACCTGCAGCTCTTGTGGGGTGTTCCCAGTCTGAAGAGGTCAGTACCTACTAAAAGTGGTCCAAGGAAGGAAAACCAGTGAACTGGCGACAGGCTCATGGGCGGCCAAGGCTCAGTAATGTGCGTGGGGAGTGAAGGCTGGCCAGTGTGGTCTGATCCAACAGAAGAGCTACTGTAGCTCAAATTGCTGAAAAAAGAACACAGACCGGTCAGGTCGCCCCTGCTGACCCCTGTCTATAGCAGAAAGCGCCTACTATGGGACGTGAGCATCAGATCTGGACCATGGGGCGCTGGAAGAAGGCGGCCTGGTCTGATGAATCACATTTTCTTTTACATCATGTAGATGGCCGGGTGCGTGTGCGTCGCTAATCTGGAGAAGACATGGCACCAGGATGCACTGTGGGAAGAATACGACAGTGGGAAAACCTTGGGTCCTGCCGTTCATGTGGATGTTACTTTCACACCTACCTAAACATTGCTGCAGATCAAGCACACCCCTTCATGGAAACAGTATTCCCTAATGGCAGTGGCCTCTCTCAGCAGGATAATGCGCCATGCCACACTGCAGACATGGTTCAGGAATGGTTTGAGGAACACGAATGACGATAAATGCAATGATGGACAGGCAAAAGAATCGTCTTATTGTGTTATTGTCCCAACGATTCAGGTTAGAATTGGTCTTGATGTCGAGCCGTGACATGACATTAACAAGAGGTACAAAGGTGAGGTGAAAGTACAGATGGTTGTGTTAAAATGTACGTAAAGAGTTGTCAGAATAATAAACAGTAAAGTAAAGCTGAGATACCTTCAAACTGTTCTTAAGTACCACCCCTGCAGACAGGTGACTGAGTGTCTTGACTCGCGGTGTGTACGGCTCAGTAAACCACATCCATGTCTCCCGAGAGGCTCTTCGCTCCTCTTTCTTCATCCTCACACCCATCTCCTCTTCTCTCCCCTCACACACTCCCTCGCTCTGTTTTCTTGACGGATTAGATCCCCCTCTCCTTCATAGTTTAGATGGATGGCAAAGTTTCCTGCGCCATAAATCTATTAATATTCACTTTGGAGACCAAAGACGATAAATCGCTCCCATAAAAGCGCCACACGGGAGGACGGAGCACCGGCGTACACACACGTATACACACAGACAACTGACATAGGGTGTCTCACACACACACACACACACACACACAAATCAGGCAGGTCATTAACTGTGTGTTTGAGTAAAACAGTGAGTGTGTGCTGCACGTATGTGTGTATGCAGCTGATGAACTTTGCTCATGTGCACTCTACGTGTCATAAGCATCACACGCACACACACACACACACAGATTAGAGAGTTATTTCTCTCCATGTCATTGATTAAGACAAGTTTTCAAAGGGGTAATGTCTCCCTTCTTGGTCCTCGTGGGTCTTAAGGTGGGCGAAGAGGCAGACCCTGGTTTGGTGCCGTGTGGGCAGGCGCGAGCAGCGGTGCCGTGTGGTGTTGTTTGGGCCTTTCTGGTGGAGGATCTCTCCTTTCTCAGTCTGCTGTTTTCTACCACAGGAGGTCATTGCTGTATAGACACAAACAAGCGTCCTCCAAGATGCCCTATTGGTTGCCGTGGTTTCGCAGGTGTTGAGGTCTATGTGGCACTTCATGATGTTGTCAGCTGTTTTGACATCATGTTTGTCTCTGTGCAGTGGCAATGACACATCGTACAGATGTGGATAATTGCAGACTCGGTCTATCAGCTTGTCTTTAAAACTTTCTTCCCTTGTTGTCCCTGCTGCTGTGTGGACCCTGTCACATCCCCTCTGCCGCTACACTGCCCCTCATGTTCATGTGCATGCTGCATCCTGCGACCGTGTAGCGTTCATTTTTGAGGACGTGCACAGCCGACGCTCCAAACAGTTTCAAATTAGCATCTTACTCTTTAACATAAAGGTCTTTTGTCTGCAGTGTATTTTCCGAAATGTTGTCAGACACTTAGAATAACAATCTGAGCCTGTCAGCTGCAAAAACAAGAACTTTAGCAGAGGCAGTGTGATCTACGTTCACCTAGATTTTTTTACAAACAGAAATTATTCATGACATCAAACATTAATATGGAGCAGAACTGGTGAAACTTTCCTGAGATCAACCAGCTCCTTTCCCATGCAGAGCCCTGGGGTCCGGTGGATGGTGAGAACAGCCTCAGACCGCTTGAAGAAAAAAAAAACAGATACCAAAACAAATAAACCGAAAAACCCAAATATTTCTTTTTACTTCTTTTAGACAAAGTCAAGAATAAAACGATGCGCGATTTTGTTTTTGTATATTTTAGTGTAAGAGGAGGTTTTGCTTTTGCAGGTGCACCGCGGCTACGATCACGGCCTGTGGACACCTTCTTTCACTCATATACTGCAATACCTGTCTGATCTCAGCCTGCTGGTGTGTGTGTGTGTGCGTGTGTGTGTGTTCGCATTATTACATCAGAATCAGAATATGAAGTTAAATGATTGATGCTCGACTCTTTGAGTTGTGTGTTTGGATCTCTCTTTAATTTAGTCAGGATCTTTCTGTGTGTCTCTCTCTCTCTCTCTCTCCCTGTATGTGTGTGTGTGTGTGTGTCAGGAAGAAAGTGAGTGATTTGGGATGTCGTGTTCCTGAGAGAAGAAGTTTGTGCTTATCTTAAAAACCACATGGCCTCTCTCTCTCTCTCCCCTCACTCTCTGTCAAAGCTGCCATGAGCAGGGGTGAGTGGTGTGAGAGAGAGGGGAGGAGGGAAGCTGACACTTCAGGAGAGAGGAAGATAAACTCGGCCGATAGGGTGTTGTTATTGTCTGAACTGTACTAACAGTAGTTGTAGTAATGTCACAGACTGTGTAAATAATGGATGTAGCCACTTTGACGTCACCTTTTAGTTTGTCGAATGTTTTATTTGAACCTCCAGTTTGTTTGGCCGTCCCTGAGGTGGTTTTTCTGGGACATCATCTGGACAAGAGGGAGCGGAGTGAAGGGGAGTGAGCGATGCTGTCCGTGCCCGCGGCTAATTTATTAGCTGGCAAATTAGCTAGTTAACCACAGTGTTTCACACAAAGGCTGTACAAAAAGATGGCTGACATGACAGCTTCTTAAAAGTGAAGCCAAACCCTCTCTATCGCCCCCTGCTGACTGGCTGCAGTATAGGTCATAAAGCCCGCCTCCTCCATGTTAACAGATGGGACATGAGTCAGTCATGGTTTCTGTCATTATAGTTAGTTCTTATCCTGCTGATTTATGTCCAAGTGTTCATTTTTCTGATAACTTTATTGTAATTAGTTATCTGATGCTGTAAAAAGGTGGGCGTGGCCTCGTGATTGACAGCTCTGTTGACAAATGGGGCTCCTGCAGCGTTCTGTTCCCGAGTAGCAGAGTAGAGGAGGAACGGCGAGATGAGACGTAACTAACACTAACACCACAGTCATTGAACTTTAAAGCAAAGAAAAAGCAGTAAAAGCATGCTATAGTGACACAGATTTCCTACCAGTGTACAAACACTTAAACTATCAAAGAAGAAGAACAGAGATGACTGCATAAATGCTCATAAATGTTGTTCTGGTGACCTGAGAGGCTAAGTGGGACACCAGAGGACTAACTAATTGATATATTGTTGATCCAAGTAATTAACAATTAAGAAGTAACACTCCAGCAATCTACTGATATGGAAATTAGTCAGCAAAACTTCATAAAACAAGCTGCTAATAAATGTGTTGTGGTCTTTATTAAAGTAAAACTGAATGAATTTCATGTCATCAAAGGGTTAAGCTTCGCGATGCTCCCAGCTTGTCGTGACACTACGTCAGCGTAACTGCAGGCGACGCTGAAGATGAAACGGAGAAGAAGAAAAAGAACACAGAAAAATGAAAGCGCGTACAATAAAAGAAAACAGCAGTGAAGCAGGAGAAAAGCTGTTTAGCAGGAAAAAAAACTGAAACGGCTTGTCAGCATAAATAAAGTGTGAGTGCCAAAAAAACAAAGGCGATCACAGAGAAATGAAAAGGTCAGAGGAAAGAGAAGCAATAGAATACATGTGAAAAAGGTCAAAATTATATAGACAGCAAAGAAAAGAAAGAAACCAGCGAGTCCCACAGTATGAATCACGGTGTGTACGAGCGTGCGCGCGTGTCAGCATGTTTCCCACCTTAATGAGACTGAGGCTCGGCGGAGTGAGGGGGGCGTGGAGGCCGACTCCTCCGCCAATACCTCCTTATTACAGACACAGAGAGAGGAACGCTGAGGAAGAGGAGAGACGGGGAAATAAGATGAAAGAGAGAGGGGAACAGATGAGTTGATACTGACATGAGAGAGACGGAAATGGGAACAAGCAGAGGAGTAAGTGTAAGAGTAAGGAACAAAGAAAAGGAGGAGAGAAGGGAACACATGGAGAGGAGAGGAGGTAAAGAGAGGAGGCGCAGAATCTGCTTTCTGCTCCGTCTCAGGGTCATAAGGATAGTGACAAAATATTAACAGACTGTATTTACAGACTTTTTTATTGATCACACGAAAGGTGGAATTGTCGTCATGATCACTTGAAACTCGGAGCGTGACAGCGAGGATCATTTGGATAGAAAGGGGACAAATTCGTGTCTGCAGAGATTTCTTAAAAATCCGCTCAAACAGCACCGGAGACGCGGTATGCCCTGCAGCACAGTTTGGGGTGCATTTAACCCTT
Organism: Semicossyphus pulcher; assembly: GCF_022749685.1. NCBI lineage: Eukaryota > Metazoa > Chordata > Actinopteri > Labriformes > Labridae > Semicossyphus > Semicossyphus pulcher. Next base: position 4,652,395 of record NW_027211700.1, read on the forward strand.
TGCATGAGTCTTTTTGTGTCATTTGCACAGGTTAAGCGGGCGCAAAAGCTGCACAATCTGCTAGTGAAGTAGGGCCTTAGTTGTTAGAAACCAACAGTTGTTCGAGTGATTGTTAGACGTATCTGTAGTGATATCTGCCCTTTAAAGTGCTAATCTCAAAGATCCCAGTTTCATTCTCTTTGGCGGCACCTGTGGTGATAAACGGTAATAGCGGGAGCACACTTCCCAGATATCCAGACAGTGCTGCATGTGTGACGTCCACGGTTGGCTCCGGTTGTAACTCTTGATTTTCCTGGCTGACGGTCGCTTTCCTTTTCAGACTGTTTGCTTCATCTGAGCGTCGAGTTTGTTTCTCCTTCTTTGGATTTTCACTTCTTGTTGAAGTTGTATCTGTAGTCATCCATCTTTTCTTTGTTTGTTCAGCCATAGTAGATTACTGTTTACTCGCAACACTTGCAGAGAGCGGAAAAGCAGCCGCTTAGCTCCGCCTACCCTCTCTGGCAGACCAACCACTGCTGGCTGATGGAAAACGCGTCACTAACTGGGCGCTGCTTGTGACACCCAGTCTGTGATACTGAAAAAGGCAAAGGCTTTCCTCAGTGGGTCATAGGCTCAGTCACCATTGTGTTACCTCATTTGTCGTCATTTGGCAAATCATGATATATTTTTTGCGTTTGTTTAACGCTGGCAAGGTTGATTGGCTTCTAAGCGAAGCCAGTAAGCTTCATCTGATTGATTACCATCCATCCATTATCTATAGCGCTTATCCTGTTCAGGGTTGCGGGGGGCTGGAGCCTATCCCAGCTGTCATTGGGCGAGAGGCAATCACAGGGCTGACACATAGAGACAGACAGCCTTTCGCACTCACACCTACGGGCAATTTAGAGTCACCAATGAACCTAACGAGCATGTCTTTGGACTCTGGGAGGACCCTGGAGAGAACATCCAAACTCCACACAGAAAGGCCCACCACGTCCGAACCAGGGTTTGAACCAGTGACCTTCTAGCTGTGAGGCAACAGCGCTAACAACTGCACCACCGTGCAGCCCCTGCTTGATGACAACTTAGCAAAATCAAGTTAAACTCATTTGAATTCCACAATAACTGTGTGTGGATTTATGACCATAAATCCCTCATTTACAGCCAACTTATAAGTCTAGTTTCACTTAAACCCGCTGCCTCGTTAACATTCAGTGGAGAACTTTACGTTGCCCAAGAGGCCACATCAGAAACGTCTCTGGGACAAACACTGAGATGTTTCCGATGCTGGATAAGAAAAAATAAAAACACAAGGAGTGAAATATTGAGCATGAGAGGAAAAACATCCTTTCTTTTTATAGTTTCCAGATACATTCTGGCGTATAATTTACCAGCGGAGACGGATGAAAACGGAGGGAGGAGAGAGAAAGAGGGGAGGGGGGGGGGAGGACGATAAACTAAAGATCACTTTCATCAGAAAAAAAAAGACTTACAACCTCATAAAGACGAGCCACATTAAATCACGCTCGTTCACTCCCTCCTCACTATCCCTCCATCTCTCTCATATCCTCGTCTCTCACACTCCAGACCGTCCACTCGCTTTCATAAAACACCACTCCCTCAAACACCTTTCCAACTCTGCATCCTTCTCTCCCTGTCTGTCGTCCTCTCTCATCGTTCAGCTCCGTCTCTGTCGTTTCCATCCGTCCGTTCTCTCACCCACTCTCTCCTCTTCTTCTCTAGCTGCTGTTCTTTTACTAGAGGAGAGGTTACGAGTCGGGGGCGATTCCTTGATTGCTCCAGCATATGTGAGCAGCCCATAAATCTATCGTCACATGTCTCACTCTGTTCCAAACACACACACACACACACAGTAGGCTTAGTCCTGCACAGGTAACCACATATACCCACAGGGAGACAGAACGAGATGGAAAAGGGGATAGGAGAAGAATAGGAGACGTGAATGTGCAGCTTGAGGTATCCAATGACAAGAGAGTGTGTTTGTTTAAGCCTTAAAACACACACACACACACACGCACACTTACACACACACACACACACACACAAACACACGAACACAGTGACAGTTTTAAAGCCTTGAGCATGTTTTCTTGTCAACATCTTGCTGAAATTATCAGCTAATGCTAGCTGGGTTAGCATGGTGCTATAGGTGCGGGACCTGACTTTAGTATGGGAAGTGTTCTGGCTACCGTTTGTCGTACATTTGTAGTCCGAGTGGTATTGACCAATCACGTATCAGCAGGCTGCGGCGTATGCAGGAAAAACGTAATCCCCGGCTCCCATCAGCGTCATCTGACAACGATTTAGCTTCTTATAAACAGACATCTGCATGCTAACAGCTAACGATCTGCTGAATGTGTTGTTGACAAAATGCAAGGAGAAATCCTACTTATTATACCTCTAAATGCAGCCTACAAAGGTCGGTTTCAGAAAGATTGCTGTTATTCAAAATAAGGGTGAGGAGGGAACACCTGTCAGTCCAAGCTTGGTCTCTGTTAGGTGGCCACAGGTAACACGAGCGGTCCCATGACACGCATAGAGACGGACTGATTCCCCCCCGCAGACACCATGACACATTCGGAAGCCGGTAATTCCAACAAGATGAGTTTCATATCCCCGAATGCTTTGTGGTGATTCATCAGTTAGTGAGACAATCTGTAAGACACACAGCTGTTCCCTGGGAAAATAAACTTGTTTTAAAATGACAGCCCAGCCCCATCACCACGCCGGCTTTTTGAAGAAGTCACGAATACGTAAATCTGTTTGAAATGCTAAAATATATCCTGTAGCTGTTTCTCAGTGACTGATGTTCGCTTCATAGCCTGCAGCATTAAATAAAAACATGTACCATTTAGAAATCCTCGTTTGGAGGATAATCCTGAAAGTTGGGTGTTAAACAAGCTGAGAAGTTGTTTATTATGAAACGCTGTATACTGAAAGTTTACGTGGTGGGCACTGTGGAGATTTCAGAGATGACTTTTTCCATGTTTCCGGCTCTCAATATGGACTTTTTATACCTCAAGTTTGAGCACAGAGCGATAAACTGCAAGTGTTGCTTCTCTGACTGCAAGAGTTGTCCAACATATCCTCATGAAAAGGCAGAATTTATGAGCAATTTCTTTTAAGCGTCTGTTTTAAGGTCTGTTTTCTTACTTTCTAACACGTGATCAGTGGAAAGAGGTTTGTTTGGTTTGATCTCGATCAGACAAATTCCTTTGATGCTGTGTCATGAAGGCGTTCAAGCGTTTAGATTTTCCTGACTTCCTCGAATGCATCATCAATTATGGCTCTGACCTCCGTTCAACAAACGTCTCATGTTAAAGTAGTTTTCTTCTCCTCTTGAGGACAGACCTGACAAAGCTTCATGTTGACTTGTTACTAATCTGCATCATGATGATATCTGGAGGGGAGAATTTAGCTTCACTTTTGATCTGAACACACGGTGGCTTCTCGAGGTGCTAACTGGACTGTAAACAATGCAGCGCACAGAGAAGGAAGTCTGACTGGAAGTCGTTTAAATACTGAGAAATTGACCGTCGTTTCCAGTGGCATATATCTCGTTATTCTGTGTTAAATACTTGATTCTGACTGGTTGACTATGGCATTCCGAGGTCTGCTATTTTTCTATAACAGACCGTTGCTATGAAGAACAGACTGTCACTAGGGATGCGGCTCTAATCACACATCTGGAGGACTAACTGTAATCATATATATCAGCCGAAAGAAGTCCGGTAAATTTGACGTCGGTGTTTACAGAGGGAAAAAAGAAAAGAGACAAACTGACGGCTGCGACAGAGAGATGTACAAACCTGAAGACGGCACATGAAGTAAACATCAAACAGAACACAATACGGGATACGGTGGCGTTTGAAGACGGTGAATGGGAAAGAAAAGACTCTGACAGTGACGAGACAGAAAACCTCCATCAGGTGCTGCGCTGATTCCTGCGGTCCCGTTCACCGTGTCTCACTTCACCGTCAGAGGAAATGTTTCCATTTAATGTGAGTAAAAACAGCTAGCTTAGCTCATTGTAGGAGGCTACAGAGTTAACCGTTGCTATGGACACAGCTCTCACTGTAACAGGCTGTTTTTAAATCATTTTAAATTGGATAAAATATTGTAATTTTGTATCAAATAATTGATTTGGTTACTTGGACGATAGCTGATGGGATCTGATATTTAGTCTCTATAAGCGTGTTATTCAGTTTTTCCCATCACATTGTAAGATGTTAAAACAGACAAACATTGCAATAATGAGAGTTTCATGACAGTATCGAATCAGGAGACAAGCAAACCGTCCCGCCCCCAGATTTTTCCCTATTTGTTTGCCAATATAATAAAACACATACAAACAAATCTGAGCCTGACTCTTAAATGAACCACTCCCCATTTAAGGCACTTTAGCGGTGTCTTTACGTTACAGCTGTAAACATGGCGAAAGTTGTGAAGGTGGAGTCAACACCCATCAGCGTGAGTGAGCGTCTCCTGGACAAAGTTGACATTTAAAGAGTTACATCTTAAACACATCAGGGATGTTAGTATCTCATCAGTAATCAGTTTATGAATGAGACAAACTCCGTGAACTCGTTTAAAGCTGATATGAAATGGTGCAGCGCTCTGATGTGCTTCTCTCTCTACCTGTGTGTGCTGCTGTGATTGCAGAGTCCAGGACGCAGTGTAGCGTAAAGCCACCGCTTCAAACCGCACTTAATCACACACTGCAGCACCGAGTAAATATCTAATCACACACACTGGGCTGCATGAATGCTGATGCACACACTAATGTGTTTATCATGCACGCACACACTCGCTCTCTTAAACTGCACTTTTATGAAAACACGGACTGACACTTGTCTCTCAGAAATGGACGGGGAAATTCCATCTTTTTTTTCCCACCATGTGTAAGACTCAGACCAGGCAGGAGCTCGCGCACACACGCACACACACACGCACACACATCACTGTTTGTGATCTATCTCAATGCCACGCCTCAACAGATTCAATCAGAGGGGAGCCTTTGTTTTTTTCCTATCTGTTGTTTTATTTTCCTTTTCTCTCTCTCTCTCTCTCTCTCTTACACACACACACACACACACACACACACAGGCACACGCCCTCTCGTTCTCTCTCGGTTGGAGACAAATAACTTTAGTCTGAACGTTCCCACAGCCCTCACTATGGAGCTTAACTTGGACATGTGGAACAGGATCACACGCACGCACGCACGCACGCACACACACTGAAAATGAGTTATTTTGCTGATATTTGTCTATATAAACCTCACATAGGAACAGTATGTGTGTGTGTGTGTGTGTGTGTGTGTGCGTGTGTGGCAGTAGGAGTGAGTTATAACTGCTGCTTTCTCTCCGTCCGGCCCTAAAGATTTATTACAAACTCACACACTTTATGTGTAACACACTTCAACACTTGTGCATTTTATAACGCACACATCCGCACACTGACTTTGTATCACTGTGTGTGTGCGTGTGTGTAAACCTTCCATTAACTACACTCTAAAACTTGATACCTAACCCTCGCCACAGTGTGAAATGAGCTCTCATTAAGCTGAAAATAATCCTTATTGGTAATTTGTTCAACATTTTTTTGGCCCATTTTTATTCAAGAAAAAAACACTTGGAGAATTTCCTCCCTCTTCTCTGTGTGGTGTATTAAAAACTAACTCAGGTCCGTGTGTTCGGCTCAACTGAACCCCGAGTCCGCCTGCAAACGCTCCAACCACAGGATTTGATGTAAGCAGATGTGATTTACGCAGGATTTTAAAAGCTAAGTCACGATTAAATCCATCTGCTGATCGGGAAATCTTTTCAGGAAGCAGCCTTATATCTGATCTGCATGAGTCCATGAAGAGATGTGACACATTAGTGGGAATCGCTGTGTATGCACGTCAGAGTGCTGATTCATAGGTCAGGACCTGCTGTGCTCGCATCCGCCTCTGTTCACTTCAGTTCATTTAGTCCTTTAATAAGTTTGCAGGTGTAATCCACATATATAAGACCTTTGTTAAAAAGTGCTGCATTCACCTCCGTCAGTCAGAAATTGGACTTCCTTTAATTTGAATTTGCTCCTGAAGATGCCGAATGTCACGTAAACTGTATGAAACCTTAATGCAACAATTTTTCATCTTCGTCCAAAGAGATTCACCAAACTACAGATGTGAATGCATCATAGACTGTGTAAAAATGTGGACGACAAGACAGCTCCCTAAAAGTGAAGCCAAACCCTCTCTATCGCCCCCTGCTGACTGGCTGTAGTATAGGTCATAAAGCCCGCCTCCTCCATGTTAACAGATGGGACATGAGTCAAACTATAAAATCAAAATACATTTTTCTCAAACATGGTTTCTGTCATTATAATTAGTTCTTATCATGCTGATTTATGTCCAAGTGTTCATTTTTCTGACAAGTTTACTTTTAATTAGTTATATGATGCTATAAAAAGGGGGTGTGGCCTCATGATTGACAGCTCTGTCGACAAATGGGGCTCCTGCAGCGTTCTGTTCCCGAGGAGCAGAGTAGAGGAGGAACGGCGAGAGGAGACGTAACTAACACTAACACTGCAGTCATTGAACTTTACATAATACGTGAATATCTGCTTCAGACCGACACAAGAAGCTGTTCTGCTGTTAAACACGCAGACATGACGGATCTTTGATCATTTTTTCCAGTAATTTAAGTGTGTAAGCGCTCTGGCTCCAAATGACATCACCATCTAAAGATGGCAGCGCCTGTCAGAGGGGGTATTTTGGCTTCAATTTCTTACAATGAGAGCAGATGGAGACGTGTGGGAGGTGAGGGTAATCAGGCACAGGTGAGGCAATCAAGGGGCAGGTGAAAACAATAATCAAACAAGCGGGAAAACACAAAGACAGGAAGTAGAACATCACGGGAGAAAGTAAAACAGGAAATGATCTGAACAACGAGATTCAAATAGATATCTAAAGAAGAATAACTCGATGATAGACGAGCACAAAGAGGAAAGTGGGACGTTCCTCGATTTGGAGGAACTCCAACGTTTGGTGAAAATTATCGTTTTTTTAACGTACACTACACAGAGTTGTAATCTGACCCATTGTTAATGTAAACGTATCCATTAGTGCAGCTTGGAGTGACTGTGACAAATGTACGTCATCTACACCTCTGTTCTTAACGGATAATTATTACCCGTTCAGCTTTCTGTACATTTCCCACATCAGTCCCCCACTGAGGCTCTGCTTTCAGAGTAATTCTGCCATAATTGACTGTCAATCAAACTTCTAAATCTAATACAAAAGTGCTAAATAGCGGACGGATACAGAGCGGGTAAGAGTAAACATGTATTTGCCTCAGCTATGTGGTTGAGAAGCACAATAGTACGGGTTCGGCTGCTGTCACATCCCGTCGACTTTTATTTCTGCTCTTTCTCCTTCCTTCCCACTTCTTTTCTTGACAGTTAATTGAGAAATATATACAATTCACAGCCCGGAGGCACACGCCATACAGGTGGGGCCCTGAAATATGGCAGCGGATTGACTAATTAAAAAAGAAAATCCCATTTACCCATCGACTTTTCATATCCCAAGACCGATTTGATACGCTTGATTCAATACCAAATTCTAAAATCTCACCTGAGGCAGCGAATATTGCCAAGCGTCTGAGTGTGAGAGTCTAAATCCATCTGTTCGAGTGGGAAGCTGAGCCTGCTGCTGTCTGCCTGAGCGGAGCAGGTTGCACTGCAGAGTTAGGCAGATGTTAAAACTAAATGAAGATGTCCTCTCTCATTTCCTCCTGCTCCTCAACTGCCCGATCACTGTGTCCCAGTCTCGGCTCCCTCCTCGTCCCCTCTCTTTGGTCATTTCCAATTCTTTTTCTCCTTCTAAAGTATAAACTCTGCTGTGCACGACTGACTTATATACGACATCACCATTTCGACTGGGACTGGAGAACACGCTAAGCAGTATAAGCGTCAGGGGACACAGCAGAAAACACACCACTTCTCTATATAAAGACGTCAGATGTATCCACAAGCTCTGTCCTCATCCATCAGCCAAACACGGTGTCATTTCTGGATTTAAGGAGTTGATGGGTGATTATTTCACTTGGAAAGTAATCAGATTGACTTCTAAATATGCGACTGAATGAGACCTGAAATCACACGTGCTGTGAGAGATGAGACTGCACCATGTGGCTCAAACAAAGGAGCGGCCGACATGGAAAGGAAAAAGCCTGAACAAAAGAGCTAAGAGAGAAAACTGCACAACGCCTCAGAATCCCAGAATGCTCTCTGGTTCTCAACTATGTGTGAACCATCATAACTGACTGTCTTTTTCACCGTTTCACACGGTAACGCGCTGCATTTGGCTCCAATTCACCAATAAAATACAACAGAAGAAAGTGACCAGCTAAGTCAATAGCTAATGTAGCTAGGTTCGACGTGCTAGTCGCCAGCCTCGGAAGCTAATGACCAGCCTAGCCAGTAGCCGATCCAGTGGGTTGCTAGCTTCGACATGCTAGTCGCTAGCCTCGAAAGCTAATGACCAGCCTAGCCAGTAGCCGATCCAGTGGGTTGCTAGCTTCGACATGCTAGTCGCTAGCCTCGGAAGCTAATGACCAGCCTAGCCAGTAGCCGATCCAGTGGGTTGCTAGCTTCGACATGCTAGTCGCTAGCCTCGGAAGCTAATGACCAGCCTAGCCAGTAGTCGATCCAGTGGGTTGCTATGTTAGACGCACGACTTGCCGCCATGGTCGAATAAATAGGCGGCTTCTCATTTACCACCGCTGGCCTCTCAGTTAGCAGCGCTCGCTTGTCATTGGCCAGATCAGTAGCTGGCTTTGGCAAGGATATAGCCTCCTTTGGCCTCTCAATAGTCCTAATTTTGTCTTTTATTCTGCGCCATATTCCTGTGCACTCATTGGCAGACATATAGCCAAAGAACGGCAGAGAAAGACGATGCGCTGAACTCCTCTTCTTAGCATAAGTGAACGAACATAAGTGAGGCTGTATTTGAAGAATGACTTGTTCTTGATTTTGAATCAATTTTTCAATTTGAATTTGTAAACTCAAGGGACACCAACTTTACAAGAGCTGTGTTAAAAGGGAGGGAAAAGTTATGAAGGCATTTTCCATGGTAGAGTTTATTTATCTGTTCGTTTGCTGGCCTCATTTAGTACCAGGTCCCTGCCTGAGCAACACCAGCGCGTCTGTCTCGTCAGTGACCCCGACTCCACAGAATCACTCTTACAGAAACCTTTCTGAACTTCTAACAGCCCCTACACGACTTTAAGTTTCCTTACAACTTTCGGTGTTGGCTTAATCACACACACCAATGATCATTTAAGTAAAACACTTGCAATTACCCTCTGTGACTTTTTGTTTCTGTGCTTAGTGGATGCATCCATTCCCGTGTGGGTGTGTGTGTTAGTTAAATGAGCCCTTTGGGTGTGCTTTGGCGTAGGTAACACTCCATTACTTGTCCATTTCATCTGCATGGCTGGCCTGAGCATTTTACCCACAGCATAATGCACTAATTAGCCCTGTAAACACACACAAAGACAAACACTCACAACCATTTACCTTGCTGATTTCACTCAGCCGTAGTCCTCCGTCTTCTTCTTCTTCTCTGTCTGACTTCGCTCTCTCCTTGACTGTGCGAGGGGACATAATTTGTTTGTTCACTCAACAACAAAAGGATGACCAGATAAAACCAGGCTCAGAAGGGAGCCGGTGGTGGAGGAGGAGGAGGATGAGGATGAAGGGTGGCAATTTCATCTTCATGTCTGAATAGATGTGATTATGTCTCAGAGTAGTGTGGCGTGGAGAAGGAGGGAAGGAGGTAGGAGGTGACAGAAGGTGAAAACAAGAGGTGGACAGATAATGACAAGCAGGAAACTCAAGTAGAACAGAGCAGATGAGGTCTCGCCCCTCTTTTTGTTCTTCTTCTGGGTCACTGCTCTGATTTCTAAGGATGAAATGAGCATTAGTGTGATTTAACTTAATATGTTGTGTGACTGATGGGGAGGGTGAGACACAATGGAACAGTCGTGTGGGCAGAGCGTGATTAAATTCTTACCGTGGTGAGCACTTGGGAAAAGTTGAGATTCGGTGGATTACAAGATGAGAGGAAGCTTTAGTTCTTACTCAGGCCTCTGTCATCAGTGTGTGGATGTGTGTGTGAATGTGACATGTAGTGTAAAAGCAGCTTTGAGTGGTCGGAAGACTAAGAAAGTGCTATAAAAGTACAGCCCTATTTTGCAGGAGCCGGATTTGTCAACAGAGCTGTCAATCATGAGGCCACACCCCCTTTTTATAGCATCAAATAACTAATTAAAAGTAAACTTGTCAGAAAAATAAACACTTGGACATAAATCAGCATGATAAGAACTAACTATAATGACAGAAACCATGTTTGAGAAAAATGTGTATTTTGATTTTATAGTTTGACTCATCTGTTAACATGGAGGAGGCGGGGCTTATAACCTATACTGCAGCCAGTCAGCAGGGGGCGATAGAGAGGGTTTGGCTTCTCTTTTAGGGAGCTGTCATGTCGTCCACATTTTTATACAGACTTTGTTCTGTGTTCTGGTTTCAGTTTGCAGTCCAAGTAGTACTGATGAAAAGCTGTCTGTCGCTCCCAGTAGCTACATCTTCCTCAGACGATACACAGGCAAGTGGTGGAAGAACCGTCCGTGGAGCCTCGAGCGATCAGGGCTAATAAATGGACGTGCTGCTGAATCTTAAAAGTGATGGTTCTATTTGGTAAGTTTTTTGCCTTTGATGTCCAAAAATCAATTCCGTAATGATTTATTGATGCTGGAATGCTACTTTAGCCTTTTTTAAAAGCCAAATGAGCAGAGAACAAAAGGTGACAAAGCTAAGAGGAAATCTAAAGATGAATACGGAGGACCGGGACGGGTAGTAAATGAGGGGAAAGGAGCTCAGCTCTGTGGAGAAATGGAAAGTGGATGAGCGGGGAAAAATGGGAAAACAGTTGTTGAGATGAGAGTGATAGAGAGGAGGACTATTGTAGGTTGCCAACTCACACTCACACACACACACAGTATGTTTACTCAGCCTGTTTCAATTACGCGGAATTAATATAGGATCTGCCAAGGCTATCGCACCAATTCATCCCCACTATTCAGGGACACACAGAGCTTTCACAATGGTCCTGAAAACAACCAACGAGGACACAAATATTTACAATCACACACCTTAGGAGCTTAACCGCCTCAGAGAGCACTGCAGCTAAACTTAAACCAAGGCTGTGGATAACACGGGAAGAGACCTTTCTGTGTCATTATAACAAAAATAGTGGAGATAAACAAACGCTCTCGAACCTGTCGTGGCTTTAATTAATTTGTTCGACTCGTCTCCTCTCATCCCACCCACATCTCTTCACCCCCAAACACACAAACCAGAAGCAAATGGTGGGACGTGACTCCAAAACCATATTCAGCCAGTGGGCCGCCATCTTCGTGCACCTTCTCCCGTCCATCCTGCAGCGGAGGTCAAACATGAAACAGAATGAGGAATAAGAAAAGCTCCTCCACCTGTGGCTCTGCAAGCATGTTCACCATACATATTCAGAAGCACGACGGGAAGCTCAACACAGAGCGCAGTGTGAGTCACCACACACACACACACACACACACACACACACACAGCTGAGGGCTAAAGAAATATATGCTAATGTGTGTATGTGTGTACGTTCCAGCTTTATGGAGGTATTTCATGGAGTTTCTTATTTGCTGCATGGATTTTAATTGTGTCTAGTGTGTGTTGTAACCATTGACTGTGTATAAAGATGGCCGATGCCCCTCCTCTCAGAGCGGGCGCTGCCATCTTGCCCATTTGGAGCCAGTGTCTGCACAGTAGAGATCAGCTGATGGAGCCGTCAAAGACTGTACATAAAGAGTGGAGTGGTTGGAGTTAGTGGTCACAGATGTTGACACCTTAAACTATATAAGTTATGGGTCCCTGTAACTTCACCCATTGGTTTGTGAGTTTGTGGCCCCAGCCACCTTTGTTTTTTTTGGAACCAGAAGTGACCATATTTGGACGAGAGGGTGGAGCTGGAGATGGGTATATATTCTATGCTAATTAGCTAGTTAACAACTATAGCTGTGTCCCACTTCAGGAGCTGCATCCTTCGAAGGACGTTGTTACAGCCGCTGCCGTTCACCTCCCTGTGTGTGTGTTCTAATTATGTTGGTGTGTCTGACTGTGTGTGTGTTTGTGTGATGGGGATGTGTAACTTAAGGCTGATCTTATTCACCTGCGCTTGGTGTCGGCCCAGAGAGACGGCCAATCAGAGGAGAACAGCAGCCGACCTCCCCTTTAAGAGTATGGCCAACAAGTGTTCTCGTCACTCGTCATTTGGCTAGTGCGCCGAATGAAGAGTGACGAGAACACTAGTGTTGACTGTTTGTGTTCTGTGGCACTCGGTTATGGTACCTGGACTGGGCCAGGGATTAGTTAGTTTAGTTTAGTTTACACATCACAAACACATTTAATTTTACCAAGAACAACTGGTTTTATGTTGCTTCTCTTTCCCCCTACCAGCTGGGTCGTAACAGACGTATTTGAAGGCCGATTGCGTCTCGTTGAAGGCTGTCCCTCTTCCAAGACTCCGTCAAATGCGGCAGACAAATGAGTCCTCCTTTTCCCGGGCCACGAAGGATGCATGGGGTGCATCCTTTGCAGCCCAACGTATCCTGAGATTCAATGCGCGACGATTCAAAAAAGATGGCGGCCTCTCAATTGGAGGAATACACTTGAAATGTAAAGGTGTTAGCTCAGTCGAATAGCTAGCGATTCAAATCTGAAAACAAATTATCTTTGAAGCAATAGTTAAGTTAAGCGAGTAAGGGCGGGAACAGCTGGTGACACAAAGGACTTAAAGGAAATCCCCCATAGACCAGACCGTCTCATTTCAATTCTACCTTAGCGTCTACGCAGGTTATGGATGACTCATCCTCTGTAGGCCGCGTCCTTTGAAGGATGCAGCCCCTGAATTGAGACACAGCTCATGTTTCCCACAGAATGAGATTCTATTTGAAGTGGTAGTTGACTAAAGATGCTAAGACAGCTAGCGAAGTGCTCGATGGGCGAGTAAAACAAACGGGACAACTTAAAAAAAGCTGTCTTCTAATCACAGCCGTCTTCTCTACAGGAAAAAGACAACACCAACCTGACTCAGACACACGGGCGGCCTCGTAAATCAATGTGTCTGTTTCAGTCTCCAAAAAAGCTGGAGCAGAGACTTCTTGGCAATCTGTTGGCAATCACAGCAAACCATATTAAACTTCCCAAAAGGCACCGACAAGTAGAATTTGTATAATTTTTAGGAATTGGGAAATTAGCGAAAGATACCGAACTGTTTCTCCGTCAGGCATTCTCATATCACATTCTCATTGAGGTAATCTGAGGTAAAGATAAACAGTGCAGAGAAGCTTTTTTTAAGCTCCGTCCCAATTCAATTCTCTTATTCAAACAAGTGCACACACAGTCTGCTGAGAGGTTTGAGTTTAAACAGCTTATCAAGTCCCCCGCTTACACACAACACAGCAAGACAGAAGAGCCTGTTAAAGTTAATCTGCACTTAGAAGTGAGCAATGCATTTACATGTGAGGTGAGAGCGCTGCTTTAGGACAATAAAAGATGCTTAAATCTAAGGGTGCTGTCAGTGTGCTCTCTGCTGTGGAAGCCAAACCCTCTCTATCGCCCCCTGCTGACTGGCTGCAGTATAGGTCTTAAAGCCCGCCTCCTCCATGTTAACAGACGGGACATGAGTCAAACTGTGAAATATAAATACATGGTTTCTGTCATTATAGTTAGTTCTTATCAGGCTGATTTACGTCCAAGTGTTCATTTTTCTGACAGGTTTACTTTTAATTAGTTATTTGATGCTATAAAAAGGGGGTGTGGCCTCATGATTGACAGCTCTGTTGACAAATCAGGCTCCTGCAGCATTATGTTACCGAGTAGCAGAGTAGAGGAGGAACAGCAAGAGGAGACGTAACTAAGGGTGCTATCACACCTGACAGCTTTGGTCCAGACTTTTGGACTTTACTCCGTCAGTCCGGTGTGTTCGGACAGGTGTGAACACGCATTCGAACTCTGGTGCGCACCAAACCACCGGACTTTTGTCTGCTAGAAAAGACGGGTCTCGGTCAGTTTTTTCCGGTAAGTTAAATGTGTGTTTTGGTAAGGAGAAGGGGGCGGGACATCGTTACTACTTGGCAGATTCCACATCACGTCACCAGCGCAAGATGGCGGCGCCCGCCTCGGGGGTACTTTGGCTTCAAATAAGTACAATGAGTTTGTGGAGACTCGTCGTCCATCTTTTTCTTCAGTCTACGGACCTCGGTGTGACTTTAATCTGTTACATCAGCTTCATGATCATGATTCCCACTGTTTCCACCTCCTCTCAGCCTAATAATCACATCTACTAAGACAACAAGTGGCCTTTAAGTGTCACTGTTCATCGGCAGCTATTACAGTTACATCATGTTCTCTGTATGTGTGATTGAGCTGACCTCTCTCCAGGGGTCTGACAGCCTGAGCAGTGCTGACGTCTTTTCCTCTCGAAGTCACATTAATGTGTTTGCATCTGTAACCTGCTGGGAGTCTGCACCAGAGTACCAGAGTACCACACAGACAGAACACTGTAACCCTCAGACATTAGAAGAGCCCCTCGACTTCCTGCATCCATGACTGTAGAGTACAAGTTATTTAATTTGTCAGGTACATTTTCCTTTAACTGTTTACCCATAAAATAAAACTTAAAACTGCCTCCAGAAAAGAGCAAAACATGCCAACCAGCTGCGACAGCTACTCACACATCCAGCCTTAAAATATGTTTTCAGACTATTTGCAGACGTTGATTAAACGTTCATGTTTAGACCAGAATTCACCAGGAAATCTGCTTCTGTCACAAGATTCATCACCGGCAACTTTCAAGTCACATAGCGGCTAAAGTTATGCATCACAGTCACCAACAAAAACAAATTGAGTTGGATTCGATCTCACGAGAGCTGCATCCAAGTCCAGTGAGGACTCTTAAGACTTGTCTTCCGGCAGGTATTAATGAACTACGTCAGCATCCAGGGGTCGTTCTGCCTTCACAGTCAGAGCTGCACAGCCGAAGTTAAGTTAACAAGAAGGTTCAGAGACATCGTAAAGAGAGCAGTTTGAAGTATTCCCCACAGAAGAAGAACAAAGAACACTGAGCATGTGCAGGAACCTCACGACTACGAAGGCAGAACGACCCCTGCGTGCTGACGCGGTTCATTAATAAGAGACCTCGTGCCAGACGGTGATGAGTGCTGGACCTGAATGCCGCCCTTGTGAGATCGAATCCAACTCGACCCGTGTTTGTGACACACGTCCCTACCAGCGGGAGATTTTTGTCGACGGAGGACAGGAGGCAAGTATGTTTGCCGACTAATTCTACCATGTTTCTGTCAAACAGATCGTCATCCACGATAGGTTAGCTTACTGGACGCTCGGCCCTTGCTTGCTGTCTCTCCCGTACCTGGAGCAGCGTCTCCACACATGCTCGACAGAAACACACACACACAGACGTCTGCTGGCTCGTCCCTCCTGTAAATGCACTGATTGAGATGTGACATCTTCTGTTAAATATTGACGTTATTTTGTTTTAAGATTGTAAGTGCAGCTGTGCAGTGTCGGCCTCACAAGTCGGTTTTGATTGTTTTGACATGCTCTTTAACGACGAGCCTCCTTCACGCGCGGCTCACCTGCTCGGGAACTTTGTAAAACATACGGCTCGCGATGAACGTAAACAGAGCAGACATACGGAGCCGCTGTGCGTACAACAGGTGAAGGTCCGTGGGGAGAAATAAGTGAAGAGAAGTGAGGTGAGCAGATTAAAGTCGTTTTGTGAACAAACACCAACGTGCTGGAGAAGAATGAGGCACAGTTATAATTCACCGGTGGCCATAATCTTTTAAACGTCGTTTTAACGGAGAGACTGGGCGCACTGTTAGACCCGGCAGGTCCTGCATACTGTGCATACTGTTCATGTTTTACCTCAGGTAACCAGCACTTTAAAGGTCGATGTATCGAACCATGTTTGGATGTAAAATGTTGCTATTTAAACTCCCATCTGCACTCATTGTGTTTACTCATGTCAGCTCACACAGAACAGACAGCAGCGCGCGCTGAGCTGCAATTTGACAAAGATGCCTTTCACTTGCAGCTCTTACGAACCTCTTAGCGTGAGCGCCGTCAATAAGGAGCACAAAACACACGTATGCACGCACTGTGACTGTAGCTGTGGAGAAGTGCAATTTTAGCGTCACGCTGCCAAAAAAAAAAAATGTGGTAGACGTGAAATCAAAGTGAAGAAGTGCTTCAGACGCTTTGGCAATCAGACCGTGACTGCTGTGTGTAAACGCCCTGCTGTTTAGCAGTTTGCACTCTTCAGAGCTCACGCTCTTTATGCTCATCGGAATGCAGGAATTATTTGGGAAGGAAAAGCCAGGGGGATTGTTTGGCCTCGGAAAAACCTTAACAGTCACATCTGGTGTCAGCGTGACCGAATTCTACTTGACACCCGCCCTCCTCTCCTCCCTCTGATCCGTCTGATAACGCTGGGAAATCTGCGTGTCGTGTAAAATTAAGAGGATCTGAAGACGCAGAGAGGGAGATGAAATGGAGAGTGTGGTAGAAATGATAAGTGATGACGTCTGTGTGTGTGTGTGTGTGTGTGTGTGTGTGTGTGTGTGTGTAAGAGTCTGTGTATCCCGGTGGCGTCCCTGGTGGTTAGGGCTCTGACACACGGTGGAAGTGACAAAGTAGGGACAAGTTTCCTCTGATCAGAGCTGCAGACACGACAGAGCAGGTTTAGACTCGGAGGCAAACACACACTCAGCCTGATGGTCTCCACACACACACACACACACACTTAGCTAAAGCCCTTTGGCTCAGCGCTCCCTTCCTTCCTGTCTTAGTGTCACATGTTGGTTTTTCATGACCTACAAATAAAAACATTTGTGAGTGTAACACATACAAACCAGTTTGAAGCACCGACTGTGTGAAGATGGACGATGCGTCTCCTCTCATTGTACTAAAGTAAAGCCACGACTGATTTCAGAATGACTCACAGCTTTTGAAACCGTCCTGTTGAGCTCAAGTTAAATGTAAACAAACATTAATGCTCCGTTCTGCAGCCTGAAGAGGTCTTACATCTTCATCATTATAAAGCCCTTTATGGTCTTTTAATCACTCAATGCACCTCACACTACATGCCACGCACACACATTCATACATTGATGATAATCGTACCCAAAAACACCACGACATGCAAACAGGAGGAGCTGGGGATCAAACCGCAAATGTTCCGTTTCATGGACGACCCTCTTTATCGCCTCAGCTACACTTGGGTCATCATTTTCAGGTAGGAAACTTCATAATTCCAGATTTATTAAAGAAACATTTATATATTCATCCAGCTATGAAGGGTTTAGGTACGGAAGCCCAAAGCGACATGCATCCATAAATACAGCTTTGTTATCTCCACATAAATAAGTCTGACTGAGTAAGAAGTAAATATGGAGGCATGTCCGCTCAGGGCTTCCGTATGTAGGGTATATTTACTGCATATTTATATCTTTCTGGTGCTATAATTTTTGCTTTGGTAACCGAATTTCCCAGTTTTGGATCGATAACGTTCATCAATCTGTCCATGAAGATCAAAAAGTCAGGAGTCAAGAAATCTTTAATGTCCTCACAAGCCGGATGTCTGACATTGTGAATTTAATGCGTCGTAGCGCTTAAAAACTCCACACACAAATGTAATTTCAGGAAGCTTTTAAAGAGCACTTTCGTATCGTCTTAAAGGAGCATTTCACCCTGTAAAAAGCCACCGTCAGTTAAAGTTTTATTGTAGGATTGTATTTTGTATCCTGTTTTATGGTTGAGTCTGTTTTGTACTGTCTGTACGTTTGTTGTTGATTTTATGTAAATTAAAGACCCATCTAGGGACGGGCATAAAGGCTAAAGGCTATAAATGCTGTAGTGTGTGGCATCGGTTTACCTGCTTCATACTTGTCCCGACACAAACATGAAATAGATTAAATAAAGCTTGTGTTCTCTGTAAACGATAGAAGCAATTATATTTGAAAGCGGCGCCATAGCTGTGGAGAAAGTCGTACAAGCAGCTCGTGGTTTCGCCCATTCTACATTCCTACAACACCCAGCGTGCATTGCGCCCCTCCCTCTAAGAGTTTGGCTGCAGGCAACGGATCAGAGCGGGACAGAATCTGAAATAAGACGAGAATGTACCTGTGGATCGTCTAAAAAATCTTCAGGTCTGCAGTCTACATTTCAAACCTGATGATTTTGAACGAGACGTGACATCGGAGGTGGGCATCACAGATTGAGGAAGTGTAGTTTAGCGAGCTCTGGAGAAGCGGATCGCGTCCTCCAAAGGCACAGAGCCAAACTGCATTTTATTCCTACCTTAAAGGCATCAGCTCCCCATAATAACATGATAGGACTGAGGTTGAAAATCGGTGAACTGGCCCTTTAAGAGAGCATTACGTTGGAAATTAGACTGAAGGTACAGTTATTTATGCAAGTTTGGTTGCATGTATTTGAAAGGCGGTTTGTTGTCACGGTTGGTATTTGCTTGAAGAAGCATTCCTAAACAAAACAAATAACTTGCATAGCGTCAAACACAGCAGGGAGGGAAGTTTTCACCAGTATGTTCATAAACTCACACGAATGAGCATCAGAAAGCCTGCTCCTGAATCTGTTTCTTTTCTCTCTCTCACTCACACACACACACGCACACGCACACACACCTTCCAGAGCCAGGGTCCTTCCCTCAGTGATAAATGTCAGCCTCCCTCCTCCTGCACAGATATCGATGATTATTTGGGCTTATTTCTCCAATCTGTTGTTCACCTCAGAGCGGAGATGGAATCCATTTCTGCCGGGTCGGCGGCGAGCGGGACTGTAGGACAAGGTAATTTGGCCGGCTGGCACCCTCTACTATCTCTCTGTCTGAGCTGCTGAGCCATCTCGGCCTCTATTCCCAAAGTTTACCTCAAACAAACAACCGCGGCGGACACAAAACCCCCCTCAGCTCTGAGCTCGGAGACGCTCAGACCGGTCTTCAGCTGAAATGACACAGAGTCCAGAGCAGTCGTTAAGTCTGATCGGGCCTCCACAAAACAACAATCTCCTGAGGAAGTTAAAAAAAAAACACACGTAACACAAACTGATTTTCTCTCAGTCGCTTCAGTTTACATCTCGTAAAGTACACACACATCTTTTCTTCAACAGGAAATCAAACACTGAACATTTCATCTCTTCAATAAACAACGCTTCTTTTGTTTTTGTTGGACCAGGAGCAGAAAGGCAGGACGACGGCGTGAGGAAATGTAGTGTCACTGCTTTGTCGAGGAGTGTAGTGTCCAACGCAGGAACCCACAAGTAAACATACATGTCATGTCAGTCACAGGGGACACAAACCCAGACCCGAGCACCAGCTCTGCTTTCATGGTGGATCTGAAGCCTGGAGAAATGATTAAGACCGCCAGAATCATCCACGTTTCAAGGATTGAAATACGATTTAGCACAGAATTATTATTATATTAAGTTTCACAGTGATTCTTAAAGTGAGTCTATGTAACTTTTGATTATCACATTCTTCCTCTAACGAGAAAAATCTACGAGCAGTGAAACAGAACTTATCAAGTCAACACATTTAAGGGTTTCATCGTGATGTCTTTGGGCTTTTCATTTGTAGTCATTTTATAAGTTTGTGTCGTTGTTTTTTACAGCAGTTATTTATTTTGTCCTCATTGTTTTATTGTTGTTTCTGTCGTAATAAATTTAATCTTTTGTTGTCAGTTTCTTTTCTCATTTTCTGTCTGTTTGTTCCTGTTCGGGCTGCATGTTTGTGTGAAAGGTGCTGTTTAAATAAAGTTGACTTCTTGTGCGATGTGTTAAATAGTTGTGCATCGTCTGCCCCGTCTCAGGATCTGATTCACAAAGCAAATTACACTAATGATATTCAAGTGCAAACAGGCCCATAAAGTTTCACAGATCTGTGCAGTTAGCTGTTGTTTTGCGTCTGATTGTAAAGAGGAGCTGTCTGCACCTCCACTCTCTGCTCTTATGCTTTAACTGAGCTCCACGCTGACGGATCTCCACGCACAGATCGATGCTGAGCAGGGAGAGGAGGGGGCAGACTCGACAGGTGTTTACTAGTTTCACTCTCTGTAACGCAGCTTCATTTCTTGAGCGAGCCCTCAACAGCAGCTCGTCCAGAAAATAATCCCTGTCGCGAGTAACGGCTCCAGACCATCTGTGTGACGGGGTTAATCCTCGGACAGCCCCAGACAGAGTGATCTCCCGATAATAATAATAATGACAACATTACTATTAACAGACATTTCAGAGAATCGTAGTCACGATCAGTGGAAACTTTTTTCACAAGGATAATTTGCATAGAAAGCGGCCAAATTTGCCCCGAATGTTTGCATAATGACTCATTTAAATACACGCAAACATCACAGGAGCAGAGAGACGCAGTTTGCTCTGCAGCGCACTTTGGGGTGCGTTCAACCCTCTGCGTGTTGGAGAACGAGGTTTTTCGTCTCATTTGCACAGGTTGAGCGAACGCAAAAGCCGCGCAATCCTTTAGTGAAGTTCATTTTTTAAGATTGGTCAGTTAGTGTCTGCTTTGTGATTGTGAGATCTGAACGTAGTGATATAACATTTGCATGTGACCTGATCTGTTTCGGGAGAAAACTCTCTCCTGTGTACCATCTCCTGATTTACAGACACAGTGAAGCCCAACATTATTCTTCAGTTAGCTAGGTACCAGCTACAAGCTAGGCTAAAGCTAACAGGGTCAGCCAAATGAAACCAGAGGCCTCCCAGCTGCAGACTGGAGGGCTCACAGCAGGCTACCATTACTGACTGTTCAACATTCGTCCTGCTGGCCTGACTCTGCTACCAGCAAGGAGAGTTAATTATATACTTAAAATTAACTGATGTTTGCATTGGCTGTTAGATGACGGCTGGCTTTGTGTAAGTGCTTTTACATTTTATATTTCAGAGGCTCATTATTACACTTCTCTGTCGTTAGCATTGTGTTGACAGTGTAACATCCTTTTTAAGTCCTGGTTATTAAACAGTTTTCTGAAGCCTCTAAACATAGATATTTAGCTTTGGGGCAGCCCTAACTTGTACACAACGCTTGCCGAAGCCACTTGAGGCCACTGCTCTGCAAAAGTTACACAGGTTCACTTTAAATATGACAAATACTTTGGGTTGATCAACAATAAAATTAATCTAGGCACCTTGACATTAAGGCTGGTCACGCGTCAGGGTCACCATTCAGTACAAACATTTCTAAAAGTTACACAGCACCTAAAATACATTAAAAAATCAACAACATTGTGAAAATCTGCAGAAGTTACTCGTGCTGTAAACATGCCTGTGAAGGTTCTCAGTCAGCCACGGTCATGGTCATTCAAAGCTGAATCCAAACAGGAACCGGACCTGGTCGAAGTTCTTCTTCAAGAACTTCTCGCAGGTCCGGTTGCCTCTTGGACGAAGCTCTGAAGTGCTGTAAACATGTTGGAAGAAGGCAGCATGGCGGAGGAAAGTGCATTTGGAAACAAAAGGAATGTCGTCCTGAGACGTGAAATGATTTTTGGCTTCTGCAGCTCAACTGTTTCCTTTGTTCTAACTCCTAAAATGGAAACGCAGATCATCTGCAAACTACTGTCCAACTTTCTGTCCGTGATGGAATGAGATACCGGAGGAGTAAGGCACTGTTTGACCTGAAGGCATATGGAATGATCGTTTAAAGGAGGTTAAGCAGCAGAAAGCCAAGAAAATATCTCAAGAAAGGAATGAGGGAGCCAAAGGAAACCGCCGACTGACGTCAGAGGCGGACTAGTAATCTCCAGTTTTCCTATGTGGGCCTGTAAACGAGTACCATCGGTAAGTATCCTAACACGGGTGCAAATTAAAAGGGACACTATATATACTATATATGATCTTAACTGGCCTGCTTGGCAGGTACATTCACTCACAGTCTGATTGTTTCATGCGTGAACGCCTAAAGGATTTACCTGAAAGTAAAACAGTTCATTCGTGAACTCGATTGGAAAGGCAGAACTAGATTAGAGCGCAATTAAAAGATAGAAATGTACATGTTTGTGGTCTTTGAGTGACAGTACATTAAACATCTTATTTTAAATAATCTAAAAATCGGCTGTTTCACTAAAAATCATCTTGTGCGAGGCAGCCAGGTGGTCTCATTCAGTCACTAGTGACGTCCTAGGTCAAATATCAGGAGCTGTTTTCTGCTCCCACTCCGTTGTCAGGTGGAGAGGTTGATACTGGAGCACAGCCGACTGCTGAGGTCCACAGTGGAACCTTCTGGAGGGTTTGTGAGGACGCCGCTAACGCCTCCAGCTTTCAGCATCGAGGGGAAGGGGATTGTTCAAAGGTCGGTGGTGATGACAGGCGTGACACCGTGGATGAGCAGCGTGGGACCCAGGTCCTTAGTCAGCAGCTCCAGCTGGTGTAAGTAGGTGGCGTACTGGCTGGTGTCAGCTGGGGGGCGGGGCAAGTACAGGAAGCGTACGGCAGGGGCGGGCTTGGCCGCATCTTGAATCAGCTTATTGACAGCTGACAGGTACTCGTCTGACAGGCGCGTGGCGTTGCTCGGGAAGCTGTTAACGTAGTCCTCTTCGTTCTCCTCTTCCTTCACCGACCCCAGCGTGTCTTCTTGGTATCCATCAGGGGTTTGTGCCTTTCGGCCCCACTCGCCTTGCCGCTGCCAATGTAGCGCCACCTGGTGGTCCCAGGGCACGGGGTACACCTGAGCTTTAATTCTCAGGTCTTTCAGCAGCTGGCCGAGCTTCGCCTCTGAGCCTCTCACGCTTCTTCCTTCCTCCACGCAGAGGAAGAGACGGAGCCTTGCTTTGCGCCAGTCTCGCACCATGTTCAGGATACATGCTAGCTGCAGCAGGAAAAGAGAGCATGTGTCGACGTAGCTACAGCTGTCGGGGCGCAGGAGATTGACTGGCCAGACGTCAACATACACCCTCCTTTGAGAGGGGGCGGATGGAGAGAGAGCCTGGGCTCGGTCAAAGTTGTTGAAGTATCGTGCAAGCACCACATTCTTTAGCATCTTCATGGCGTCAGCGATGATTGCGACGTACTCCTGGGATCCCAGAGCCTTCCCGTCCCCAAAGTCACCATAATCCTGCCTGTCGCTGGACCCCCGCAGGGAAGCAAAGTGGAAGAGAGGGGGCTCTTCCTCGTGCTCCTGCATGTGGCTCGAGGAATCTGAGGAGTGATTAGTAGCGAGCGTCGGATCAATCAGCTTGTCCTTTGGAAGACAGTCGTCATAAAAGCCGAGGACGAGGGTGTTAGGACGCATCCCACCTGGAGAGAAAGAGGAAGGAGACAAGGAGTTGACAAAAAGACATCGAATACAAAGTCGTTTCTTTACCATTATTTGTTGACTTAAGTGAAGTACAGAAGCAAAGGTTCCCTCATTAAATCAAATGTGAAAGAAAGAGACAGATGTAAAGAAGATAAGTGCTGCAGTCAGCACCGGGGAGAAGCCAAAGAGAGATAAGAGAGCGGGCTGGAGGAGAGAGGAGTCAAAGGTCGACTAAAGTGACAAACCTCAGGAGTCAGGTCTCTTTAAACTTACAGAAGACGGGAGCATGCGCGAACAGGAGCTAAAAGCACGGCTAAATGATCCTTTAAAAGCTGAGTGAGGAGGGCAACACCTGCCTGAAAATGAGCTGAAGCACAAAAACTAGAAAGAGAAAATATCATTTATAAAAGTGCAGTGTGCTCGGGGATCAAAGTGGCAGTCGAAACCAAATTACTGACAAGTTGAAATAGAAGATATAATGAAAGTGCTGACAGAAGCTGATGAGTCATTTTAAGTATAAACACTGAAAGCTGAAGTGTCAACGGAGACAAAATCACTGAAATAAGAGGGGACGTCTGCGAGAATGAAATGGAGAGATCTGAAGGAGTTTAAGAGTCGCTCTCATGTTAAATTGAAGTGTCAGTTTCAGTGTGAGCGCATCAAGAAACAGTCAACATTCAGCAACAGTTTACATCTGAATCAAGTGCGTTAGCTTCTAAAAAGGTCACTAATGAGATGTTCATTATACAGTTTAATGCACTTCCTTTTATAAGAGCTATTATACAGCTCCGGAATAAAAGAAGAGACCACTCCAAATGTTCCTTAAAGGGCCAGTTCGACGATTTTCAACCTCAGTCCTGTCATGCTATTACGCAGTTTGGCTCTGTGCCTTTGGAGGGCGCTATCCGCTTCTCCAATGGGCCCTGGAAAACCTCCAGGTGGCCAGGGAGCTAGCTAAACTACACCTTAATCTAGGACGCTCACCTCCAGTGTCATGTCTTTTTTTTTTTTCGACCACCGGCATTTTCTCGTCGTATTTCAGATTCTGTACCGCTCAGAGTCATTGCCTGCAGCGATCAATGTCTGCAGGCGTATCGTTCAAGAAAAAAAGAAGAAGAAAACTACTTTAACATGAGAAGTCAGATAGATCACTTCTGATGCATTCCAGCAAGTCAGGAAATCTGAACGCTGAACGTCTTTTGTGACACAGCGTCAAGGGAATTTATCTGAAGTTGAATGTTTGATCTAGAACAGAATCTAGTAATCTCCTCTCGATCAAACATTCGACTTCAGATAAATTTGCTTGACGCTGTGTTGCGAAAGCCGTGTTCAGTGTTCAGATTTCCCAGCTCAGTTCAACAAACGTCTCATGTTAAAGTAGTTTTCTTCTCCTCTTGAGGACAGACCTGACAAAGCTTCATGTTGACTTGTTCCTAATCTGCATCATGATGATGTTATTTCAGCAAACTGAAGAGCCGTTAATTAAAGTCAATCACAAGAAAATCTGTTTCTGTTTGGGCTTCATGCCGCTGAAGTGAGCCAGAGAGCAGCCTCTGTGTAACTTACTGTTTACAGAGAAACTGAGACTAAGGGGCGCTCCTCGTTTATTTACGATGTTTATTTTGCAGACATTTCTGCAGCTTCACTTTTGATCTGAACACACGGTCGCTTCTCAAGCTGCTAACTGGACTGTAAACAATGAAGCACATGGGAGAGGAAGTCTTGGCTGGAGGTCGTTTATCGCTAACCGCTGGCTAAACCGGACAGCCCGACATGTTCACTATTGTTCTATATCGTCGGCGGCTATAGTCGATGGGTGCTGAGATTGTGGTTAAAGTGAGATGAAATGGTTACACAGTCTTTACAAAGCTTTTTAAAATCAACAAAATACATATTAAATACATCCAACAGACCCTTAAATGATGGTCCCTATAAGGACAAAAACCCAGCACACATCAGCCTTAGGCTATCAGCAGCTGTATGATGGAGACACTGACCTAGCCCAGAGATGAAGAGGAGATGTTGGACTCCATGACGCACAGAATCAGCCAATGTCAGGTTAACAAAAGCTTTGATGTTGAGATGGTCCACCAGAGACAGCCAGGAGTCGTACTGGGACTGCAGAGGGTCCGACGGTAAAGTGTCTGTGAAGGGGGGAAGAAAACAAAACGGTGTGAGCTGACAGCTCAATAGAAGCGTGTTGGTATTCAGAGAGAGAGAGGGCCAAGAACAATAGATACACAAGTCAGAGGAGAGAGGAAAAGAGCCGGGATGACAGAGCTGGAATTAGAGGCACAGCGTGAGGAAGATACCAGAGAGGTGGGGGGCTGGAGGGGGGCAAAGGGAGAGAGAGATGTAAGCACAAATGACAGGTAGACAGAATGTAAGACAGAGAAACATACAGAGAAGCACCAACAGGCGGGCAGGTGATCCATCATCAAAAAAAAACAGCAATATGTATGTAGAGAGGAATCAGGAGGCCAAACCTGCAGCTTCCCAGATAATACCTGTGCTAGTGTAAGCTGTGTGGGGACCTGTTAGGCTCTTCCTGTGCATACATATTAGAGCTGCATGATACATTGTTTTAATATCACAATGTAAGCGAAGTCCGGAAAATTAACTCTAAAAACGTTTGTCGATACATAGACTGTTTAAGAAAGTGTAAGAGCCACTGTGACGTCACCCATCGGATTGTGAACCTCAGTTTGGTAATTGTGCCGTCGCCATCTTGTTTTTCTGAAACCAGAAGCATTGGTCATTCTCCATCCTGGCAGGCCACACCCTGCTGGGCACCACCCGATACGCTTTATCAGCGCCGCCGTGTATCCCGTCAAAGCCCGGGACAATATGATCCCAAATCGGGAGATTGGGCTGGTTTCCGCCCAGCCGGGCTTCTTTTGACGACCTTGGGCTGGGGAAAATAGCGTTGGGCTGGTTGATGAATTTTGGCCTGCTTCTGTCAACATGTGGCGGTTTTGGACACCAAACAAGCAAAAAGAAAGATTTCACGGTTTCCACTCACTCAGTGTTTACCCGTTTCATTGACATGAGTTGTATTCAATCCTTTGACTAAAAGCTTCAGGTTACGTTCTGATCTTATCAATTAATTAATGCTTAAATAACGCCTTATTTTTTTATATCTATGCTTGATAGTTTTTGAAGGTTGGATGTTGGTACTTTGGTGTCACATTTCATGACAGTGTTTGATCACTTTATTGTGGTTTCGCCAATTTGTGTATTTGGTTGTCTAACTGGACTCTTTTTGGGTTGCGATATCATATGTAACTAACCTTTTATCTTTGGTTACTTGATGCATATATGAAGCTTTGAGTGCTTATGGCCTGTTTTCTAATGTAATGATTTTACGGTTTTACGTGGGTTTCTGATGATTTGGGCTGGTTTTCAGCTGGAATTGGGCTGGAAACTGTCAACCTGATCTGGCAACACTGAACCCCATCCACATCCCTATTCCTCAACGTGAATAGGACGCTTAAAACACAACCAAAGTGCATTTCATTTGCTCACGACAAAGGCAAGATCCAAAAGGTTAGCCCCACCCCCAAATACAAACACACCAAACAGTTCCTTTAATCTGAGGACCAGTCACCGGCACAGCGCCAGGACTTTTAAAATATTCATTTAAAATGATCGATTCTCATGATATTAGAGCTACTTTATTTGCAAGTTTGTTTTTTCAATATCAGCTCTGGCACAAAGCACATTCAATATAAATGTCGTTTTTAATTGAATTTGGCCTGAGGTTATTTAACAAGGTAGCTAAAAGCTTAAAACACCAGACTAAAGGCAAGGACAAAAAAGTTCCACGTGTCAAGGTGAGAGACTTCAGCACCCGGCAGCACCGGACAGCGCCCAGCAACATGAACACAATACATCCAGGTGCATTTCTCATGCAGAATCAGACACCCGTGCTTTGGTAATGTTTCAGTAGTCATGGCGATCACAGCGTCAGGAATAAAATTGATAATGAGAAGAAGTGCAGCCTGTTGACTGCGCGCGCACACACATCACATCTCACATTTGTATTGTAAACAAAAACATGCGTCCCGCTTTGCATTAAATGTAACGGATTAAACGTCAATCACAATGTCAGAAATACATTAATGAAAATAACAGCCTATCCAGAGTGCAGCCAGTGTGTTAAACAGCCTGTCTGTTCACCGTGCACACACAGACGGATAACTGAAATGAATGTCACAATCGTAGTCATATTTGTATTGTAAACAAAGACACACGCACCGCCCTGCAGTGCATCAAACTTGTTTACACCATGTGTAAAACTCCAAACCAAACTCAACAACAACAACAACAACAACAACAACAACAACAACGATATCCAAATAATTCAATAAAATCCTACTTCATGGTGTCTTGCTGTTTGTGCGCCAGACGTTTAATGTTGAACCCTTATTTTCTCTTTTTTGTTTTTTAGACCCAATTTCTGATGACTGCATCTTGACACTTCACTAGCTAGCCTTTAGGCGCGAAACAGTTACATTGCTATGGCAACCAGTCAGACCGAACCATTTTATATATAATAGGTGAGAGAAAATTCATGGAAAACTGAAAAATAGAAAAATTATCCAGCTTTTATGAGTCTCACAAATGAAACGTCTCACAAAAATATATTTTGATAAATTATTCCAACAGTTTTTTTAGAGGGCCATCTGCCCCCTGCATGTCCCAGGGCCCGGGACAACATACGCGTTTGACCCCCCCGCCGGCGGCCTTGCGCTTTATTGTTGACTTAACTCTAAATGGGAGCCTAATTTACAGAATTAACGTCATGCTGTAATGAAGGAGACGATCAACTGAGATCATAAATTAGCAAAGTGTTTACTGAAAAGTAGGGTCATTTTCTCATCTGGTTTCAGACAATCGGACTCCAGTTGCAACCAGTGAAGCTCCCCCTGCTGGCCATTAGAAAGAATGCAAACTTCTGACACTTTCAGGCTGTCAATGAATATTCAAAATTCGAATTCAAAACCCAAATTGTAATAAAAATGGATAATTGGTTATTAAAATTAATATTCCATGTGAAAAAAAACAACTGAGCTGGATCTATTATATGTCCTCACGTGCACTCTTGGTGACGCTTAACGTCACGTTATAGGTTAATAATTTACTTTAGTCTGTGTGGCGTGTGGTCATGAGGGCTGAGAATTGTAATTCCATCTGATATTAAATATAAGTGCGCCCCTTTCACTGAGCACAAAGCTAAAAAAAACACATTAAAATGTCCTAATACTTCTTATTTTCCTTCAGCTTAAAGCCAAACAGCTGCAAGAACAAATTGCAAGTCTTCCATTACATTAGAAAGAAGCAGCAATGTGGGAGTATCTTATAAAAACAGTCCTTCAATATAATTATCTGAATAAATGACTGCTTCATATTTCTCCACACCAAGTGCCTCGTCAGTACTCAAAAGAAGAGAAGGGCTCTTCAGTGGCTAATGAACATGTCATTTTTTTCCCCCACTGTGAAGCACTCAGAGGATTTGGATTGTGAAGACTCCATTCATGGCCAGTCCTAGTCTCCTATCAAAACATAAAAAGCCCAAACAAAATCCTCCAAAGACAAAGAAAACAATCAATGACCCTGCTCCCTTTAAAATCTTGGAGTGTGTGCCTCTGCCGGAAAAGAAAGGAGCCGCCTCCGGAGCATTGTGTGTGTGATTACTACATGGAGCAAAGTCTAGCATGCTAAAAAGATCCATTGAGTGACTCACTTTGGAACAAGGATGCATTCTGCTAATTCGTATACTTACACATTTCCTCTAAGTAATTTTAAGCCACTTCTGAATGAAGACACTTACGTAAAGTGGACATGTATCTTCTTTCCCTGGTAAAGAATAGTTCTGCTGTATCCCAATATAATTCAGCAATAATGTGAGTCAAAACAAGCTTTTAGTTTGTCATTGCCGCCCCCTAAATATCATAATAATGTTAAATTATCCGAAAAACTGCGTCCCACCACCGTCCCTGATTTGTTTTGCTCATAATTAATAGTCGCCCTGTCACACTGCGCTGCTTTGGATGAGAAATGGTGCAGAAGGAAACGCTCAAGTACTCCTGATGAACCGACTTTGTCGTGCAGCAGAAGTTTGGAAGTCAGAACTGTCGGGTTTCCTGATCGTACCGAGAGACGACTGGCTCATGTGGATGTTTCAAAGAGTCTGATCCATCAGGACTGCTGGGTTAAAGGTACACAGGGCTCCATCCAACAGTGCAGCCAAACCCAAACTCCAATAATTACTTTTCCACAGTTGCCAGCTGTCGGACAGGCACAGAACATCTCCAGCAGGCTGTTTTGATAGCTTTTTAAAGTCA
This sequence comes from Semicossyphus pulcher, assembly GCF_022749685.1. NCBI lineage: Eukaryota > Metazoa > Chordata > Actinopteri > Labriformes > Labridae > Semicossyphus > Semicossyphus pulcher. The sequence continues at coordinate 4,682,185 of NW_027211700.1, forward strand.
CATCACATCAATGATGAAGGTTTTCTGTCATCAAACGTCTGGATTTGAGAAGCAAACTGAGCTAAAGATAACTAAAGTTAGCAGCAGCTTTGCGGCAGCTCCTGAAGCCAACAAGAGATACTGATTTGTTGTGTTTGTACCTATTGTAATACCTGAGGGGTGTACCTAATACCTGAGGGGTGTGCTACGAGGCGAGATTAGAGGCCTAGCCGGGTCTGTTGAGCCTAAACTCAGAGTTTCTAGTGTCGCGAGGCTGGCTCCCTTTTAACTTGGCTAGGTCACCATGGTAACTTACTCTGCAAAGCTAACCTGGTTGGGACCAGGTAAAGCGCCGCCCTGTCATTAATAACATCCTGACGACGTTCTCCACAGGTAATATAGATCCTCAGGTGAGGTTATGTGTGTAAGGAAACTACTGGAACGTAACGTTACGCATGTACAGACACAGGTGCAGTAGCACATACTGCATGCATCACATCACGCAGCCTCTACATTCAGTTAGTGATGAATATATGACCCCCCCTCCTGTATCCCTCTTCCTGTTTTACCTGTTTGCTTCAGGTAAAATTCCAGCAGATCATCCAAACAGTAAAAGAGCGATAAAGACACAACATCTAACGACACTGGATCACCTTTTTATGTTTGGTCCCAACTTCCTGCCAAGTCCCTTTTACACGGCTGGTTTGCAGCTAAAACGCAGACAATACATCTGATGAGTCTTTAGGTGTTACTATGTACTTGCCCCCCTTCCCGCCCCCGCCCCCTCAGCGTCCGACAGGGAAAAATCCCCCGAGGGACATGTGTGAACGTGCAACTCTGGGTAACGTCAGGGAAATGTCAGGACTACACTAAGCAGCTTAGCTAGGCTGCACACAGACAGTGGGTCAGTTTAAGAAGGCTAAATGAGTGCCGTTGTCTTACTGAGATCTCCGAGCTGGACGTGTCCCAGCACGTAGAGGCCGCTCTTCTTGATGTCGTTGATGAAGGTGATGAGGCCCACGGTGCTGCGAGGGTTAGAAACCATCAGCAGGACCTGAGGCCTCCAGAACTTGACGTGGTCCTTCCTCACGTCCAGCATCAGCAGGTACTTACGCACCTATAAGAGATTAGAGAAATGGGATGAGAGTTGTTATTGTTTTTACATCCAATATTTAATCCCTGAAACATGAATGCTCTGAGATCTCTCGCAGTACTTTTCTTGAATATATGCATCGCCAGCGTAAAGATTTGATGCGACGTTCCTTCTGCTCGCAAAATCACTGCAGAATTCTAATTAAGGGAGAAGAAATTGGTACATATATATGTCCACATGCTCACTCGTATATTTAAGTTCTGTTTCATGTTTTTGCTTTTCCTCCGTGATCGGAGACGTGTGCAGAAAGGGGAAGTAACTTTTATGGATCACTGGTGCATTAAGATTTCACATGGGGTTCATGGAACGGCCTTTAATAAACCCAGCGATGACTTTCAGATCTGTAAATCATTTTTTAATGCACATGGAAAATACATTTGTTAAATTAATCACTTTAGAAACAATATAATCAGGGTTAGTTAATGAGCTAATCTGGAGTCAAATGAAGTCGCTGTATATATTTCACATACAGTATAAATGTGTAATGTAGGCAGCACGCAGAGGCTCAGATGGACTGATTGGCTGATATGTTTGAGCTCTGATGGAAGCACTTCTGAAAGTTTCATTATAATGTGGAATTCATTAGAAAACAAGCATGATAGTAAAAATACGCCTGAAAAACTACATGAACATTACCGCTCCCTGGCTGCCAATGTTTCAGGTTAGAATTTCCTCTAACATCTTCTCTTACGAACATATCGAGCAGACTGACTGAACAATTCAAGGTCTCTGAAGTATCTGCTCTGGAGTTTCAGACATAAACATAAAGGTTTGTGTTTTATGCCGTGTGCAGAGTTATTGGCAGAAAGTCACCAGCTGTCCTGTGTGTATAAGAGTTTACTAGGGCTGCACGATTATGGATAAAATAATAATCACGATTGTTTTGATCAATACTGAGATCACGATTATCGATAATGACTATTCATTTATTTTAGGGACAACATTTTATAATGTACATGTCCTTTCACATTTAAATAAACAGCAACACAGCATCATTTCCTTTGTGTGCTTCATTCCGACTCATGTACAAACTTTACATCAAACTGAAACTTAAAATTCGGTTCTTTCCCTGAATGTGGTGCATCATGGGTAATGTCAGTGTGCCTTTGGGAGTTGAGTGGACAGGGGGCTGCGCTGTGCAGCGTCTGACTTGTAGTGATTATTCTAGGGCTGCACAATTAATGTAATATTTATCTCGATCACGATTTTATCTACCTACAATTAAAAAATTGATTGATGGCGATACCGACATTTAAAAATGCTCCGCCCGTAGAAAACTCTGCTGCATATCAAATCAAGCGCTCCCTGAACTAACAGCCGCTCCTCCAGGGGGTGATGGAGAAGTTCAGGCTTCACTTTTGGGGGAGCTGGTATGTCACGTCAAGGGACAGGAAGAGTAAACGACAGAGAGCGGTGTTTCACAGCCGAATGAGCCAGTGGTTGCTATAGTTACAGCAGCTGCGGAAAACAGGAAGAGAATACGCAGCTGTCCTCGTGAATGCCTCCTTGTCGTTTTGTCTGCTCAAACGCTCAGTCGTGTTTTGAACGCTGCTTGTTTTTACGCTAAAACAGGAAGAGAGGAGGTCACTCGTTAAACCGAAACACCGCTCCCCCAAAAACGGCTCGTCGTTGGTTGTTTGGAGGTGTTGCAGGTTTAGGGCGAGTGATGTAAACAAGAAAAAACAATCAGCAAAGAGGTCATGAAACCTGCGTCTGCGCCGCAAAGCAACACGACTAACTTGTTCAAGCAGCTGAAAAAACAGCATCAGCATGATGAACCCTCGTGTGTACTGGTGCAGGGACCAAAGGGTTTATACTGTCTATATTTATGTACATAAGAGAGCATGTATTTGTGCTCTGACACTTAATAATACTGTGCAGTGTATATTACAAAGCCGCTGTCACACAACCAACACTGGGACTCTGCACATGTGGTGATGAGGTGGCATCAAGGTACCATTAAGGAAGTGAAACCAAGTGGAACCAAATGTTAGATGTGGACAGTGGAATCAATGATCATTAGCTCGGGGGCTACATGTCCAACCCTCGGAGAGATACGTGACTTTAAGGGCTAATTCTTTGTTTTATATGGCTTATGCACTCTTCATATGTTGATGTGAAATTGGACTAATTTAAGACTTTGTTCTTGTTTAGCCTGAAATGACCAGAAAAACCTTGCTGCTCTTGGAAATACAAGTTTGGGTCAACATCTCGAAGCAGCTGAGTTCCCGTGCGAGTCTAAACAACCATCCATGCAACCATCTCCAGATTTACTGCCGTCATAATCACATCGCTGTTTTTATGCTCTCGCCCCGTAATTGCCGTAAAGACGAAGAAAACGAGTCCTCTGAGGGTAAGTCCGACTGCCTCCACTCGTCTAATCATCAGTCTCTCTTTATCTCTCCATTCCCCCTGTCTTCTCATCCATCAGGCGATCATCATTTCTCAGTGGCGCCACTCTCATCCATCACTTTGTTTCTCAATCACTCATCCCCTCGGCCTGCCTTTATTCTGCCTCTATCTCTCCCTTCATGATACCATCAGCGTTTCTTGCCTCGGTTTCTCTTTTCTTGGTTCTCTTTCTCTCATAAACACGGTCGTCAGCCGCCTGTTATCTCCCAGTGTGGGTTTTTTTTGTGGCGAGCTGATGCGTCTCCTGTCCCTGCTTCAATGTCACCCAGTTGGCGCGCCGCCACACAGGCTCCTGCTTTAGTGAGCAGGAGAGGAGGACACGTATGAGGCATGTACGTGCACATACTCGGTGTCGCCTGCTAGGCCTTTTAGCTTAATCGCTTATATTGGACTGGGCTCCATGCCAGGGGGAGTTTAGACACTTTGTCGCTTGTTTGTGATCTTTTCATCTCTTTTGGTTTCTGTGCATCTCCAGTTTACTTCTCTACTTGTGTTGGCGTCTCTGCGTGGTCATTTTGTGCTTTTTTTTGCATCTTTCGGTCATTTTTTTGTCTCTTTATGTTCTAATTGCATCACTTGTGGTTTTGCATCAATCTGTTGTCGTTTTGCGTCTCTTCTGGTCCTCGTGCACCTCCTGTCAGTCAGTTTGAGCCACTTGTTTGGTTGTTCTGCATCACTCTGTGGTCTCTTTGTGTCTCTCTGTGGTTGCTTTGTTCCTCTTTGGGGTCCTTTTGAACTACTTTGAAGAAACTCCCTCTTTGTGCGCCTCTTTGTGCTCCTTTTTACTCATGTTTTGGTAGCGAGGCATCACTTTGTGCATCTCTTTGTGTTTTTTCCCGTCTCTGCAGGTACTTGTGCATCTCATCGTCGTCTGTTTGAGTCCCTCTGCGCTTCTTTCTGCTTCTCTTTTTGCACTGCTGCATCTCTCTGTAATGTTTCTACTTGTCTTTGTTGTCTGTCGTGTTTTATTTTAGTAAATAGATTAAATTTCAGTCACTTATACGCAGACCCTGGTCAACGTCCCCCTGGGCCTGTAATCCATCCACAATAATAATAAGCCAACTACCCCATCACCCTCCGATGATGTGTATGCCCCTTCCCCGAGGCGTACCAGCCATCTTTTAAATATTTTATTGATGATTTCTCTACAAGATGTTTTATCATTGGACGAGTTTTATATTGAATTTTACCCGTCTCAGTGCACCCAGAACTACATCCTCGGGATATTGTCTGACCTCTTCTTTACCCATCACCTTCTGACTCTGAAAGGAGAGGGTGGCCAATCAGATTCCAGGAGGGGCTCGTGGTACTCCCTGCCACCCCTGTGTCCCTGCCACCCGGTACAGAGAAACACCAGACGGGGGAGAGAGGGACGTCGAGAAGAAGAAAAACAGACTCAGAGGAGGGAAGGAGGACGAGGGGGAAAGGCTCAATAAGTTAAGTGGTTGTAATAATGTTCTGCCTCCTGACAAGCTGCTGGCACACCCAGCCACCCTCACCCAACCCCTGCCCGCAGCCTTGGCAATGCATCCCCTCGGCAAAGGGCCCTCCTGGCAAGAGTGCCCCCTCTCCTTGAGAGCAACAGGCTGGCCAGATAGAGGACATAGAGAGCTGGATGATGTGAAGCTCTTTGTGTGTGTGTGTGTGTGTGTGTGTGTGTGTGTGTGTGATAAATGTAGACGGCTTTGCTGAGGGAAAAGATGCAGATGTGTTTGTGTGTGTGTGTCTGGTAAAGCTGATATAAACATGATAGATAGCTGCTGTAGGAACGACGAGGCAGTGTTGTGTTTATGTGCGAGAGAAAGGGACGCGTGTGTGTGTGTGTGTGTGTGTGTGTGTGTGTGTGTGTGTGTGTGTGTGTGTGTGTGTGTGCTAAAGAGGGCCTGGCTGTGGCAGAGGCGGCACACGTCAGTCTGTCTGTGTTTGTGTGTCTGCATGTCTCTATAAACCTGATGGAACGATTGCTTGGCAGAGGTACAGGCTCTTGTAAAGCTGAGGGGATGAGATTTTAGTTGCTCCTGTAATGACAACGCAGTATTGAGATTGTATGTCTGAGTGTGTGCGTCTGTGCGTGTGTGTCTCAGACCTGGTGGAAGATGAGAGCCTGGCTGATGTAGCCCCAGCTGGAGGTGGGACTGAGGTAGTGAATCACCAGGAGCAGCAGCAGCATGAAGGCGATGCTGGCCGAGGCGTAGATGGCGTTGATCAGGAACATCATGATGGCACAGCCGACGATGCCCAACGCGCACGTGTGCCAGGTGAAGTACCGGAAGGTGGGTCTGAGAGGAGGAGAACAGGAGAGGTCAGATAACGGCTCTAACTTCTGATAAAGCTTTGGTTCTGAAGCTGATGAAGGAGGAGCAGAGAGCGGAACACAAAGTTGAAAGTTGAAGAGAAAATCAGTTTCCTCAAACCTTTTAAAACGTCAAACAAAATAAACTGTAAGACATTGTCAGAATAATTACTGGAGAGGATTTTGGGTCTTAAACAGGACAGAAGACATCTGGGACTGTGATGGCATATGTAGCTACAGGAAGCCGGAGAGGGACTTGTTGCTTATAATGATTGGCGTTTACAGAAGCCAGAAATGCTGAATGTTGGATCCGTCCAAACACAAGCGCCTGTGATGACCCGAGCAAACTTGTTCGTCTTGTATATCACGGAGGAGGGATACAAAAAATGAAGGGGGGATATTCAACCTTAAAGTTTGCTCTTGTTTTGCGTCTGATTGTGAAGAGGAGCTGCCTGCACCTCCGCTCTCTGCTGCGCTGAGCCGAGCTCTCATGCACACTGACGGAGCTGAAGTCCACGCACAGATCGATGATGAGCAGGGAGAGGAGGGGGCAGCTCTTTTAACAGTTCAACGTAAAGTCCAGACTCGACAGGTGTTTTACTAGATTCACTCTCTGTAACGCAGCTTCGCCCTCGTCCAGATAATAATCGTAATCGTCTCCACACAAAGTGTGCCCTACTGATTGATCACGAGATTATAATAACAATGACTAAATATTATTAACAAACTTTACTTGCAGACATGAGTTTTTTTGGTCACACAAAAGGTGAATCGTCGCCACGATCAGTGGAAACTCTGAACGTAGCAGCCCTTATAATACTGCACTGCAGTTACCACCAGCTCTCTGCAGACAGTAATATTGTCGCTCTCACTGCGCGGTGCTGTTAGCGCTGGCGTTTTTATGAATTAGGTACCTGTTGCCACGAGGCTTATTTCATTAGAAATTTGCCCCTGATGTCAGCATGATGACTCAGTTAATTACACGCAAACAGCACCAGAGCACAGAGACGCTGTTTGCTCTGCAGCACACTTTAGGGTGCGTTCAACTCTTTGATCATGCTTTGAGAGTTCGGCTTCTTGTGTCTTTTGCACAAGTTTAGCGGTCGCAAAAGCCGCACAATTCTTTAGTGGGGCAGCTGTGGCTCAGTGGTAGAGTCGGTCGTCTTTCTATCGGAAGGTCGGAGGTTAAATCCCAGCTCCCTCAGGCCACATGTCGAAGTGTCCTTGGGCAAGACACTGAACCCCAAATCCTGATGGAATAGCCAACGTGTATGAATGTGATAGCTGATTGACAGTTGGGCACTTTACGTAGCAGCCTCTGCCATCAGTGTGTGAATGGGTGAATGTGACATGTGGTGTAAAAGCAGCTTTGAGTGGTCGCAAAGACTAGAACAGCGCTATATAAGTACAGTCCATTTACCATTTAGTGAATTGGCCCATTTCCTTACATGCAAAAAGTTTACGCCCCCGAGTGCGAGATGAATCATCATTTGTTGTATTTTTCTCATGCAAATAAGAAGTATAAATGTGAAGATTAATGCAAAACTTGTGAAACTAGTTTAACATCTATTTTGATTTCATTGGAGCTTTTAAATGAACTTTTAAACTGACATCTTGTAAACCAGGTCTCTCCTTCTGTACACAGTTTTTACTATACTCCAGCATATACTCTCTTCCATGTAATCAAGTATAGAGGGCTTTTAATGGGTTGTAAATATGATGCATGCTGTTCCTTTTGGTTTTATAAAGAGGAAAAATCTGTTGCTAGCTGCTAGCTCACTTCAAACACTTCTGAAGAGGCACTTCCCAAATGTCAGTTCTTAGACTGAGAGAGATCTCACGTCCCACAGAGGGTTTGAAATCAGAATTCTCCTTACATGGTTACAACAGCTAATGAAACATGAATCTCGCACTGAATTATTGAAGTCTAGCAAGGGCAAAGAAATACATCTTTAGTCGGAGCATTAGCCCTTCCTGACCTTATTCCCACGCTGCCGAGTCCATTCTCAGTGTGCAGATTCTCAGACGGCTCAGAGTGATGTTTAACACGATGATCCCGTCACTTTCGTACTCAGAAGGGAGAGTTTAAGACTTTGTTTATTTTTAGATTTAACGGCATGAAAATGTCAACTTGCCCCGTTAGCTGATGTGTGTAAAGAAACATTTTCCACCAAATAGCAACAACTCGCTTTGTGCATCGTGCCAGACAAAAGGGAATATTCAGGTCACTGGTTTCTCTGAGGCTTTGTCTAACATGGTAGATGATTTATAACTTATTTTCACTGATACGCAGAACTTTAAAAGAATTAAAAGCTTTGTCTACTTAATTTTGTGCATTTAAAATGACTTGGAATTAATTTATTCAAACATATGTTTCTGCACATGTTCGATTAAGCATGTCTCTTAAGGAAGTAAGGCCAGTGACGTTTGTAAGTAAGTATGTAAGTAGTAAGTTTGTTGGTTGGATAAAGTGAGAAGAAGACAGTGTGAGCGTTAACCGTCTTTAACTTCTGAAAGGTAAATCATTTAACATAAACCAATTTCATAAGAGCGAGCGAGCCATCTGGAAACTAAATTAACTTTCAGCAACACTGAGGGAGCCTTTTAAATAGCTGCTACACCCAAGAAAGAATTTCATCCGTCTGGGTTTCACTGGAGAGTTTCAGTTTCCCATGATGGTTTAAATCTTCTTTCCAGAGACGTTTCCACCCCGACAGAATGAACAATAGTTTAAAGACTCAGCATATCAGCTAAGTAAGAGTTGAACAAATAAAACACCCTGAAATATGATAATAGTCCTGTAGTTAACAACTAACTGGTGTCTAATAAGCAATGTATAGTGAGCAGGTTATCACAGGGTGAGCAGGACTCCTGCTATTACTCGGCTTTTTACTTACGAAATCCATTTTTTGGCACAAAATATTAATTCGGAAATTATTTTATTAATTTTAAATAATCTGTTACACTCGCAGTGAGAGCTGTGTCCATAGCAACAGTTAACTCTGTAGCCTTCTTTAAATGAGCTAAGCTAGCTGTTTTTACTCACATTAAATGGAAACACTTCCTCTGATGGTGAAGTGAGACACGGTGAACGGGACCGCAGGAATCAGAGCAGCACCTGATGGAGGTTTTCTGACTCGTCACTGTCAGAGTCTGTTGTTGTTGAATGTTTACTTCATGTGCCGTCTTCAGGTTTGTAGATCTCTCTGTCGTAGCTTCAGTTTTTGCATCGTTTAACCTTTATTGCTTTCTCTCCGCTGTTTTGTCTCTTTTCTTTTTTCCCCTCTGTAAACAGACCGACGTCAGATTTACCGGACTTCTTTCGGCAGATTGATATGATTACAGTTAGTCCTCTGGATTGAGTGATTAGAGCCGCATCCCTAGCAACGGCCTGTTCTTCATAGCAACGGTCTGCTATCGAGAAACAACTAATAACTAATCAGAATCAAGTATTTAACACAGCCGTTTAATAATGTTTTATTAATTTTCATCTGGAGTCACCATTTATTAAACTGTAATTTCTTGTTGCTGCTGAATTAATAAAGAGCGTGTTGGATTAAAAGAAAATAAAACTATTTTGATATTCAATGTTTTAGTCGTATTTCAAGCAGAATTGTTAAATGTTTGTTGGTTTCAGTTTGTTAAATGTGAAGATTTGCTGCTTGTATTGTTATAAGATGGACACGTAATGAAGAGGGTTGGACCATGGGTTGGACAAAAGAAGACATTTGAAGACTCGCCCTTTCTATACTTCAAGCCAGCATTGTTAAGACGTACGAGTGACAACTTATTTGACTTTTTAACAAGAACATATGTTGTTGTTGCTCTCTTTGCCTGTCTCTATCCTGCATCTCCTTCTATCCCATGTTCGGTCCATCCAGTCGAGGCAGATGGCTGTTCAACATGAGTCTGGTTCTGCTCGAGGTTTTTCTGCCAATGCGCCGAATATTGCTAAGTGCTACTCATGGTGATTCATGTTGGGCCTCTCTTTAATAACATAACAAAGAGTCGGTCTAGACCTGCTCTTTCTGTAAAGTGTCTCGAGATAACTCTGGTTATGATTTGGCGCTATACAAATAAAATGTGATTGATTGATTTGATTTTGCCATCAGGATTTTTATGTATGACGACCCCTCAGACTGTAACTATGTGTTCTTGTTGTACAACAGTGTGATACAACCTCTGCAAATGACACTAATTAACAGTATGTGGCAGCAGATGTAAAGCAGAGACACTGCAGACATACACTCCTGACTGTAACATATGGGTTTAGTCATAATTGAATAGTTACTTTTCCTTCCATACATATTTTAGAAACGTAATTTGGCCCATAGCTACGCTGAAATACTTTAAAAAGGTCAGAATCAACCTTAAGTGAAATATGAATATTTAAATTATACCAACCATAATTACTACAGCTTATACTCTCCAAACAAACACACACCTATGGAGCCATTTCCTAATGTGTGACTCCACATCATTTCAAGGGGCTAGACCAATTAAAGCTAACGCCACACATACTTAATGAGCTGCAGACGGCTTTAAACTCCCCGTGTTCGTGTGTGGTGATTAAGTAATTTAATTGTACTCACTGCACACATGTATCCCATGAAAACACACTTCATACGTGTGTGTGTGTGTGACATTTAAGTTGAGGTAAAGGGTTCCTGGGATTGACACAGCTGATGGAGGCACTCACATTATTTGGAGGATCATGTAATTGACCCCTATTTCCCTGCAATAACAGCAGCAGTGTGAATAAACAGCCATTAAAATAGTCCCAGCTGTAATTACACAAAGCAGCTCAAATGACAGACTGGCTTACTGCACGGATCGGCTAACAACACACTTGGACTGTTTAAGAGGGGTGGGGGGAGCAACCGCTGGTGAACTCCACGCGGCAGGAAAGTGCAAAAGTACGGAGAGGCAAAGACCACCAGGAAGCCGAACTCAGAGAGACGGAGAGAGCCACGAGACGGTGAATAGTCCTCCAATTGGTCTATTTTCCACCGCTGTTTGAAAGTGGGCGATATGTTTTTTACTCCTCGCCATTAAAAGGGGCTGAGAGCAACAATCATGATCTTGCAGAAGTCATCCTTTCTGTGCAGAATATCAAACCTGGTGCTGAGCAATTTTACCTCCCTTGTCCCTCTGGTGTCCTTTGGCGCCACACGGGCGGGGCGGCTCACCATGAGGCTGCTTTATGGAGTTTAATGGCGTGAATGGAGGGATTTTCTGCCTCGTTCACATTCAAACAGTTGACTCTGACATTTTGATAAGATTAATCTCACTATGTTAAGGCTTACGAGAAGTTACAAAAGTGTACTCTTGTGAGGGTGGAAAAATCCTCACGAGGTTTTTACCAGGAGCCACATCCTCCTCAACGTCTCCTCCTCTCCAAGACAAACAGACCAATTGAAACAACAAAAGAAAATTAAAATCTTTGTCTCACGAGCAACTAAAATTCGAAAGGGAAGATGATAACATAAAAAATATGGTAATATGACTTTAACAGAAAGAAAGTAGTGCGCCATTACTGATAAAGCTGCTTCTTACGCCTGGATCCCACAGGATCTGCGTCCTGCGCGGTCGGTCTGCAGACGGCGTGAGCCCTCGCCCACTGGAAGCGTGTCTGATCCGCAGCGCCCAAGCAGCTGGATTTGCGAGATCACAAGATCGCACGAGAATTGCGAAATCACGCGATAACATGAATGTTAAACAGAGCAACACACAAACAACAGTTCAGTTTGCTCCTCCAAGGTTGATTATCTGCTCATATGGAGATCATTCTGTGATATTTGTGCTTCTACCATGGCTGAGTACACTACTTAAAAGTGTTCTTTTTTCAAGATTTCAGTGTGTTGTTGTTTTGAAAACGGAAAAAAAACGGGAGTCTGTACCGATCTGTACATGGTCTTTTATTTTGAAATGACTGGATGCTGTAAGCTGTTTTCTGTGTGACTTCCTGTTTGGAACGATCTGCTCTGTTCAGCGTGACGTGTGCTTGAAGCGGCCTCCGTCAAAGATAGACCCGGCGCGTATCTTTAGCGGAGCAGTGCGAAGACACGCTTCTGGGACGCGCCGGAGACGGACTGCGGCGCGTGCTGTGGAATCACGGTCATCAACTTGAATGGGCGCAATTGGAGGTCGCGGCGTAGACGGAACGCGCTGGAAATGGATCCTGTGGAATTTGAGGGTTATAGGTAAAACATGATCGTTAGGTTTGGTTACTTTATTTGTACCCGTAGGGAGTCATGTAGCCAGATAAAGATGTTTGATATGGCTCTAATCTGGGCGGAAAAAAAGTCTCATATTGAACAACCATATCGCTGTGACAGAGTCAAGTACAGCCATAAAAGTTGGTTAGCAGCTTTCTAAGCCAGAGTCAGGCAGGTTTCATCGCGAGTTTTAAAGGCGGACATTCCTGGAAGCTGTCGAGTAAAATCCTTCCCAAACACAGACGAATGATTTCTCTAGAGGGACACACACTGACCAGCCATAACATAATGACCACCTGCCTAATACAGCTTCAGTCCCCTTTTGTAGACATTTGGAGGCCAAGTCAACGCCTTGAACCTGTTGTTGTGTTGGACAGAGGTCAGCATGGGCACCCTGACCGGTCTGAGGCTATGCAGCATCATACACAACAAACTGTGATGCTCTGTGTGTAATGACACCTTTCTATCAGAACCAGCGTTACATTTTCAGCAACTTCAGCAACAGGAGCTCTTCTGTTGGATCGGACCTTCCTTGGACCACTTTTGGTAGGTCCTGCAGACCGGAAATACCCTACAAGAGCTGGAGTTTTGGTAACCATCACAGTTGTCGAAGTCGCTCACATCCTTACATTTTTCCTGCTTCCAATACGTCAACTTCGAGGACAAAATGTTCACCTGCTGCCTCACATCCTCTGACAGGTGCCATAGTAACGAGGTAATCATTGTTATTCGCTCGACCTGTTAGTGGCCATAATGTCATGGCTGATTGGTGTATGTACTTGTTAAAACTCAGCAGGAAGCTTCATTATTTCACGAGTGTATGACTGTATCATCCTGACTCATCAGCCCTTTCCAGCCCTGTTCCCACCGCTTCACCGTGCTCGCTCGTGTCTTTTAACTTTTCTTCAGGACTTGATCACTTAGCATCGCTGGAGCACACACGCCTCTCATCTTCTCCCTCTCTCCATCCCATTGGAGAGCGGCTGTAATTACGATAAAAGCTCGCCCACCCGGCCTGCCCTCCCCCACCCATCTCTTTTGTCTCTGCCATCCCTCTGTCATCAGCGGTGGCGGTCCCTTCGCCGAGTCACCCAGCCCTCACCCCTCCTGCCGTCTCTCTTGTTCTCTGGCGACTGATGTCACCAAGCTGACACAGCAAAAGCAGCATGAAATAATCGCCGCCAAACAAGTCCTTAGAGACATTAAGAAAAAGAAACAGAGAGCGACGGAGACGGAAAGAGGAGACCCGGCCTTTAGCCAAAAGACACGTCATAATTTAGGGAAAGTGGGGGACAGAAACTTTATCCTTACACACACACACACACACACACACACACACACACACACACACACACTCAGGCACGCAGAGCTGCCAGCAGATAGGAGGTGGCTCCATAAGTGAGAGGTCAGTGAGTGTATGAGACGCTACGTCAGGCAGAGTCCAAACACTGGCACAACACCAGTGGAGACTTCAGAAATCACTTAAGATATCCCTCGATATTAGATCTGCCTGGTACAACATGATTCACCTTCCTGAACACAGCTGCATGATGGGATCAATCTCAGGTCATCTTGTTACCTGAAAAACCACCACACGATCTAACCAAGCAGTCCAGCCATGAGACTAAAATGTGCATCATGTTTTGTCTGTGGTATCTTTCAGTTTGTTCCTGTGAACTCCAAAATAAACTGATTCTCATGAGCTGATCGTACACTTTTAGGTCCATTTGGATGATGCAGATGTTCAGCTAACAACCAATGAACTATTTAAGCCCTTTTGACATGATGTAACCTTGCTGCTTGCAATGTGCGGACGTGATGACCCAGCTTCAGGGTGACATTAGGATCCCTTTTGGAGCTGTCTCTCTATTCCCGATGATTCACAGGTTCAAAGTGTTATGACTGGTATAAACTCATCCGTCAGTGCAGTGATACGACACCGATCAGCCATAACATTTTGACCACTGACAGGTCGAGTGATAACATTGATTATCTCGTTACAAAGGCACCTGTCAGTGGGTGGGATATGTGAGGCAGCAGGTGACAGTTTGTCCTGGAAGTTGATGTGTTGGAAGAAGGAAAAATTGGCAAGTGTAAGGATGTGAGCGACTTTGACAAGGGCCAAATTGTGATGGCTAGACGACTGGGTCAGAGCATCCGGGTGTTCTCGGTCTGCAGGGGTCAGGACCGACCACAAGTGGTCCAAGGAGGAGAGCCAGTGAACTGCCGACAGGCTCATGGGCAGCCAAGGCTCAGTGATGCGTGTGGTGAGTGAAGGCTGGCCCGTGTGGTCTGATCCAACAGAAGAGCTACTGTAGTTCCTGCTTGTTCTGATAGAAAGGTGTCAGAACACACAGAGCATCACAGTTTGTTGTGTGTGGGGATGCGTAGCCGCAGACCGGTCAGGGTGCCCATGCTGACCCCTGTCCACTGCTGAAAGCGCCTACGATGAGCACGTGAGCCTCAGAACTGGACCACGGAGCGATGGAAGAAGGCGGCCTGGGAAACCTTGGATCCTGCCATTCATGTGGACACGTACCACCTACCTAAACATTGCTGCAGACCAAGCACACCCCTTCATGGAAACAGCATTCCCTAAAGGCAGTGGCCTCTTTCAGCAGGATAATGCCTTGCCACACTGCAAACATGGTTCAGGAATGGTTCGAGGAAGACGAGTTCAAGGTGTTGACTCGGCCTCCAAACTCCCCAGATCTCAATCCAATGGAGCGTCTGTGGGATGTGCTGGACAAACAAGTCCGATCCATGGAGGCCCCACCTCGCAACGTCTGCTGCTAACGTCTTCCTGTTTTAAACTGATTTGAAAAAGAAACACCTGACAAAGAGTCTGGAGATAAATAGTAGGGGGCTAGGACAGACAGGACAGTACCCTAGGGACCTTCTTAAACTGATGCCTGCACCTTTGTCCTCAACCATTATTAAGTCATATCCCCCAATAAAACATTATGAGTCTCTAACAACCTACTTTGTCTCATTTTACCAGACACAGCTGATGATCCATCTGGATTTTTTACACAGCCCAATCTGTCAAACCGCCCTGACTCATATTTGGACAAAGGACAGGCCCCGCAGAGGACGACGTTTTTGTTTTTGGAGCTAATGGATCTGCTGGTCAGTTCACACAGATTATTAAAAAGACAATCATGGCGGCTGCGGAGAATGCGGCTGTAATTTGGGCATTGGATGGCACCAAGCTGGTGAAAGCAGAGAGAGTGAAAATGTGTTTCAGTCGAGCTGCCAGTTGTTTTCGAGCTGCAGACTGAAGGTCGTCACTCGTGTGTGTGTGTGTGTGTGTGTGTGTGTGTGTGTGTCCACACTTTCCACACACATCCTTTGGCATCGGCGTGGCATGCTCAGTTGTGTCCTGAATCCTGGCCAATGACGCTGTACTACTACACAAGTGTGTGTTTATGTGTGTGTGTGTGTCCATGCGTGTTTAAGCCACAAGTCCGAGTGGCTGGTGCCCATGCAGCATCAGCAGCAGGACACGCAGCACCCCCAGAGGAACACTCACACACAGCTGGAGCCAGAGCTGATAAAGCTGCAGCCAACAGAAGCCCCCTCACACAAAGCACACACACCAAGATAAAACTGCAGACACACTCACATGAAGGAGAATCCTCATAAGCACACACACAAATAGGCAGACGCACTCACACATTAGTGTTCAGAAAAGGCACAAAAAAACACCCAGCGTGACTCGTCATTCACACAAACAAACACGACTCCTGAATTACATACCTTCACACGTCTGTTGTATACTTCTCTATGCGAACACGTACACAAACACACACTTAAACAGGCATCTTTTCCGCTACATCATAATTTCAGTCCCTCCCCTCCCCTTCACAACAGCAAATTTTCGGGAAAGGGAAATATTTCTGCTAAATTAGTTATGCTAATTACAGAGCAGTTCTCAGGGGGAGAGACGCCGCTAAATGGCTTTTAATTCTTTTTGCCTGGAAAGAGACGTGGGAGAGAGCCAGACAGAGAGCGGAGTGAAAGAAGCACAGAGCACAAGGAGAAAAAAATTAAACCAATAAACACACAAGCAACTGGCGTTAAAATTTGCCCGGTGACACAGCAACAATGAACTGGCAGAACGAAGAAACTCATGGGAAGAGGAAGGAGGCCCAAAGCAGGCGGACGGCCAGACAAAAGAGCGGCCTTATCAGCTGCAGGGCCGTCGGGTTCCCCCGTTCTGCAGGGAGAGGAGAGGTCGACGGTAGGAAAAGTTTTGCGGCTAACTTTGTGTCCTGTAGCCTTTGCCAGCGGTCACGCAGTGATAACAAGGCCTGTGCTGATAGCACACAGCCCTGTACATGGAGGACACCAGAGGAAACACTGGGGACTCTGAGAGGGCTGCACACAGAGTTAGTTATTCACTCACTCTCCAACAACAAATTCCTCACTATGCCAAAGCAGGACGCTGTGAACTGATGTTGACAGTGCGCTCTTGTGGCAGCTGAAATAGCAACATTTTAAAGAGGACCTATTATGCTAATCTTCAGCTCAGTACTTCTCAGAGGTTCGTCTGCATGATTCAGTGAAATCTGTTTATCTGAACCAAAACAAGCTGTTCTGGTCCGCTCTCTAAACGCCTACTTTCCAATGATGGACAAACTCTACAGACGCCTGCGAGCACCCTTTCATCCTCTTGTTCTGAAAACAAACTGCACACCTGACGTTACTCAGTCATTTCTCATTTTTAATTGGAAATGTTTATGAGGGTTGACGAGCAAGCAGATCCTCAGCATCGAAGGATGTACGACAACAATGAATCTTGTTTCTCAAACACAAACCTGTTAATTGGTGAACATTTGGGAAATGTGCTTTAAGTACCCACTGAAGAGAACAACGTCTGGTCTAAGGGGCACAACGCAGCTGGTAAACACAGCAGTTCTAGTAGTACTGATACCAAACAACGGTATAATCTCCTTGCACCATCAGGTGTAAGCATGCTGGAGTACATTCAATGTCTAACAGAGCTTTGAATGAATTCAACGTTTTGACCAAAAACAATAACAACAATATCAACATATTGGGTACGTAGTGGTACATACAGCACTTCTGAGGTGCGTTGGCGTTAAGGCGATCACTTCTGAAGCACGGTCTTATACTAGAAGCGTAGCTCTGTTTTGGGGACAGCTAAGTGTGTGAAAGTGGGGTGTTAGGACAAGAGAGAGAGAACGGAAGTGTGTGTGCACGAGTTACGTGAAGTCTCAGGGACCGGAGCAGCAGAAGAACAGAGTAAAGAGCGATTGGTAGCTATATAAACAACAGAACTAATGTACAGTTCAGGCTGTTTGTGCATAATAAATCCTACGACTCCTCACGACTCAAGCTGTGCTCCGGTGCCTTCTTCCTGCTGGTGTATTAAAGTGACAGGAGTTAGCCGCGAAGCTAGCTACAGCTTCGGTTCTGCAGCAGAACAACAATAAGTCTCCGCTGTGCTTTCTGACTCCGGTCGGGACGCTGAAGCAGGAAATGTTAATGAGGGCTCGTTAGCTTCCTCCATTGGTTTGTAGCAGGAAGCGTGTTATCGCCATCTGTTGGAATACAAGGCACGCGTCTTGAAGCATTCTGGGATTGTGGACAGCAGATCACTCATTTGTTCGTGGGTCAGCGTTGCCTGCTGTGTTTCTATTTTGAAGTTAATCACGTCATTACAGTTCGAATTATATATCGAATTTGGATTGAGCAGTGACAGCCCTGATGCCTCCTCCTGCTCAAGCAGAGTGTTGTGGTGAGAATGTGTAAATGCATTTACCAACATTAGTGTAGTTTGACGGGCTTGACGAAGAGAGAATATTGAAATCCAAGTATTCAGAGCAGCCTGAGGCCTGAGCTTTTTAACATACATTTACCTCCTTGTTTGATACTTGGCCATGTTCAGTATAAACAAAGGCAAAGAATATGAGGTCCCTGTGAAAGCTCGTCGTAGCCAAGCTACAGAACTTTACAAAAGCCGGTTCTAACAAAGATTTTGAAACACAATTTTCTACTATTTTGATTTCAGGTGTGAAGTATATCAGGTTCTCAGGTTCTCAGAGATCACTGTGTGTATTCAGGACGAATGGGCAAAAAGTTCACGATGTCCAACATGTGAAAAGAAACACAGTACTCTTGTGAAAGGCTTTTGTCCTCTCTGTAGCACAATGGGTCCCAACCTGGGGTCCGGATCACTGGGGCTGCACGAGGCTTTGTCTGCACTGAGACTGTCGAGATTAGATTTGCACATGTTAAATAAACTAATTTAAAAAGAACGTACTTGATAATCAAAAGTCTGATCAACTATTAAAAATATATATGTTTTTGGTCCTCATTCAAATATAGTAGCTACTTTGTAGGCTAAACCTCTGCGAACTATCGGCTGATTGGTATTAATGTTCGCCAATAAAGGTTTGGAATAAATCAGTCTATTGTTTTGGTGTGTGTGCGGGCTATGCAAGCAGGGGGGGCTCCAAGGAAAAAAGGTTGGGAACTACTGCAGCAAACCACTGTCTTGAGAGAATAAGAGGTTATTAGCTCCATCCAATATTAGCCACTTAAAGTCGAGGTGAAATGAAAAATGTCATTTTAATCCTTTTAGATCACATCCCCGGTCATATTGTGCATCTATTTGACAATATAGGCCAAAAAAATACATAAAATCCATTTCTTCGTATTCTTATATCAAAATCATTTTTTCTTCCTGTAAAACTAAATTTCACGCGTGCTTACGTAAGTTAGCCCCAAACAATTTCAACCAATCAATCTGCAACATTTAGCCGCAGAGCACCAAGAACACTCTGTCAGTTAGCTAGCTACTGCGCTGTGGAGAACGTCTGTCTACGCCCACTTCTCAACGATCAAATCAAATCCCTCTAATGATATGTCCCGCCTGCACGTCCTGTTTCACTCGGAAATACGTCACGATACGGAAGCTAGATACTCTCGAAATGCCGTTTCAGCTCGACTTTAAGTAACAAGCTAACAAGCTTTAGTTTGTTTCCAACAGTAGAGGTCTGCGGGTTTGCATGACATCTAAATACTTGTCTGGTGTGTATACTGGTGTGTGTGGGAAAGTTGATTGACACATGTCTGTGATGCATCCTGAAAGAGGCTGAATAACAGAAATCAGCCAACAGTGTCAGAAAACAGAAGGTAAATGTTTGGAGCTGAATTGTTCCTTTTTATTTTCATGTCTTTATTTCACTCCTGACGCCCACAGGAGGACATGATCCCAACATGCTGTCGTTTGAGCCGTACTGTCAGAGACCTCCGGTTTCACTGAGGCTCTTTCTGTGCGCGGGGACAGGCCGTCCCTTTAAACGCTTTTCAATGCATATTTCTTATTTTTAAAGCATTAAAGAAACACAATTATAAAGACGGAGTAGTTTAATGATTGGGGTGAATACACAATAGTTAATAGGCTTAAACTCTAAATTAAATATGTTCTATAAAGGCTAATTAAAGTGCAAAACATAACTACAGACTTATTTCTTTTCCCCATCGTTAAAATACTTCCACCACGCAGTGACACTGCTGAAAGAGGCCTGAGATGAGAGTCACAGAAAAGGCGGGTCAAAGGACGGTGACATGGTGTGAAGAGAGTCTGTGTGCACAGAAAGCAAAGGCAGCATGTGAATGCCTTTAAGCAAAGTATTCAGTCGACGTACAGCAAGACAATACTACAATCACAGATCAATATGCGAGTATGAACCGAATCAACGAACATCATGCATAAAATATTCATCAGTGCTGCTGCTGAACAGATTCACTTGTGCTGAGGATCTATACAGACTTACTCTGTTAATCCCTGCATTTCAAATAGTTTCAATGTATTTTAATTTAAGTCATTTACAATTAGAATAAAGTCTAAACTCTCCTTGGTGTCAATTATAATAATTTTAATAACTGAATGGTTCTATTCTTTCAAAAGTCTGGGCCTATTCTTCTGTCTAACCCCATGTTCCAAATGAGCTCATTAAACGATGTTAATTGAAAAATAGGTTGTATGGATATTGTCTATTTAATGGTATGATAATAAAATGCATGCATGCATATGATCTATGAATGCTCATCGTGCTTTATGTTATTGCAGGGAACCACACTGTGCAGCTGCTGCTGCAGCGTGCGATCTGTGACTTAACAGCGCGGTGCTGTTAGCGCTGGCGTTTGTGAATTAGGTGCTTTCTGCCACGAGGCTCATTTACATAGAAAGGGGCTAAATTTAACTTTAAGGGTGCATTCAAGGCGGAGTCTATTTGTGTCATTTGCACAGGTTTTGTGGGAGCGCAAAAGCGGTGCAATCCTTTAGTGAATTCCCCAATAAATCACTTTTTTTTGCCAGGACAAAACTTTTCTTCGAAAGTCAAAGATATACTTCCTTTGGTTTGCATCTGTTTGGAGCATCGGCTGTGCACGTCCTCAAAAACGCAGAGGGATGCAGGGCAGATGGGATGTGATAGTGTGAACACAGCAGCAGGGACAACAATGGCATAAAGTTCTAAAGACAAGCTGACAAAACAAGTCTGCAATTACCAAAGAGACAAACATGATTTCAAAACAGCTGCAGACAGATAAGATCCATTTAAGAAGTCGACGTGGAAACCTGGAAAACTACATGGTCTGGGAGCGTTACGTCCGTGCACGGAGGAACGTGTTGGAGAGACGGAGTGTTATGTCCACCGAACACACAAAAGCCGTCTCTTACTCTGCTGACACTATGAGTGTCGGCATGTCTGTTGCTCCTGCACATACTGTATTTGCATACAGCCCATAGACTGTATAAAAAGATGGACAACAAGACAGCTCCCTAAAAGTGAAGCCAAACCCTCTCTATCGCCCCCTGCTGACTGGCTGCAGTATAGCTCATAAAGCCCGCCTCCTCCATGTTAACAGATGGGACATGAGTCAAACTATAAAATCAAAATACATTTTTCTCAAACATGGTTTCTGTCATTATAGTTAGTTCTTATCATGCTGATTTATGTCCAAGTGTTCAAGTTTATTTTTAATTAGTTATTTGATGCTGTCAAAATGATGATTGACAGCTCTGTTGACCAATACGGCTCCTGCATCCGATCAGTTCCGGATTAGCAGAGTGGAGGAGGATCGGCGAGAGGAAACGTCACTAAAACAATCACTACAGTCACTGAAGTTTCCATACCTGTGAACGTTAACCTCAGACCAACACAGAGAAGCTGTTCTGCTGTTAAACACGCCGGCGTGCGGGATCCTCACTGTTTTTTCGGTAAGTTAAGTGTGTGTTTGGGTTAGCGGAAGTGTCTACGGCAGCTCCACCCGCCGATCTCTACTGCGCAGTCTCTGGCTCCAAATGATGCCACCATCACAAGATGGCAGCGCCTATCGTGGGGCTATTTTAGCATCACTTTCGTACAATGGGAGCAGATGGAGACGCATCGTCCATCTATATATACAGTCATTGATACAGCTTGAGCCCTCTGGTGTGCCCTCTAGAGGTATCCTCCAGTAACACGCTTAGTGCATAGATTAGTATGTTAACAATTACGTTCATGACGCAGCTGGTTGTGTACGAGAACGCAAAGTAAAAAGGCGAGAGTATCTCCAGCCTGAGGGCAGCTTTTTAGTGACTTCTTCCTGCCTGGATACAACAAGATAAAAGCTTCTTTTTATTTGACAAGATTTAGAAGTTGCAAGTGGGTTGAATATGTATCTGTACCCTGCTTCTCCACCTCGATGTTGTACAGATGTATGTTTCAACTGTTTGGTTCCATACTCTGATCCAAACTTATCTTGACAGACGTGTCCTTGATCTGGAAAGCTGCAGATGTACTCGCACGTCTTTTCCAACGATCACTGTAGAGAAATATACGACACCAAATGCACCGCTGGAGGCAAACTGTCAGAACAATAAAGTGATGCATGGTGTTTAAACACTGTCTCTCCTCCAGAACAAATAAAAACTGGAGCAGTTGTCTTGTTCAAATGTATTTCACAGCCAGTGGAGGAGTTTAATCGAAGAAGGTATGCCTTTACAAAACAACTTTTTTAAATTAAAGATTTGGATGAGAGCGTATTTTCTCTGTGACAACATAAACACTTCACACGGAAAATGTGGAAAATCTCATAAAAAAGCTGCAGACTGAATCAAATGCCAAACTGCGGCCGTGTTGGTGTCATGATGTAATCATCGAGCTACATCTGCACCGAGTCTGTCTGCGGGTTATGCTGCTGTTGTGTGAAAATGGCTTCAGGGAGCTTTTATAAATCAGGATCATTGCAAGTGTCCAAGGAACACAAACAACACACACACACACGCACGCACACGCACACGCACACATCGGTGCAGAAACACAAACATTGTAAATTTAAATCTCCAAGCATCTCCATGCATTGTAACTTTAACATCCAGTTCAGGCTGCACCCACACAAAAACAAACACGCACACAAACTCACAGTTTTATTGTTGGTCCCTCTCCAATATGGGGCTATAAGCAGAGGCCAGTTTTATGTCTTTTAATTTGTACACTGTCCCCACAGCAGCATCCAGCTGGCACACAACCATCTCCGCACACACACACATAAACAATGACAGAGGTGGAGAAAGGAGGAGTGTGTTCAGAGAGGAAAATGTGCTACAGACAGACACGTTACAGGGCGTCGGTCACAGGCCGTCATTACGACAGGTAAGCTGTCCACAAGCCATCCACAGTCGCCTTAAAACTATATAAGTTCTTATGTACATAAAGGTAAGAGTCTTTGGCTTTGAATTGGGCGTGGTTCTGATGGATATGTTATGTCTTTAATTCCTCGGTCCATTAATAGGAAAACTCTCAAAGCAGCTAATTTGCTGTTTACATCCAGAGTTAGTTGTGATGTTGAACGAGTACTTCAGGTGTCTATTTGTGTCTGCTGGAGTTGAGTGCAGCTCTCTGATGGTCTGTTTTCAGCAGCGGGTGTTTTGCGAGGCTGCTTCTTTTAAAATGCGACACCAGCTAACACCACAGAGCCGTCATTTATTACTGCATTCACCGCTCTGAGAACAAATATGGACATCACAGCTAAGCTTGTATGTACATGCTAACTGCTAACTATGATATGGATAGTAGGGGTGGGACAAATTAAGGATACGGAAATATATCGTCGTCCTGGCTCGTGCAATACAATAATTTACGAGGGTTGGGTCCCGAGAACCAAAGTTCCAGTTCTGACGGATTCATTAAGAAATGTTAATTTCGATGCTGCTTATTGATTCCTAAACAAATTTCCCTCAGGCAGAGCTGTCGCAGGGCGGGTGCGTGGCGCCGCTCATTGACATGCATGCACATAAATCACGTTCACACGCAATGAAATACGGAGAGATCGTGTCTGTATGTATTCAGTAAGGACGCTGTATCTAAGTTTTTATCCAACGAGAGGGAGAGACGGCGGCAATTCTGTAATCATGCAGCACAGTGAGGACACCGGTCTGTGCGTCTCTCTCTCATGCTCTGCCCCTGACTTAATAGGGTCGCGATCTGTCCGTATTTCCGTGAATTAATGAGACTCTTAACTTTTATATTATTTACACATTTTCTCTTTCAGTGTACCTGAAATTGGGTGCGGACGCCCACTCCAGAGCCAGGCAGGCCAAGTCCACGGCTGCGTACACCAGCAGGAAGAAAATGGTCACAATGCTGGCGATGGTGTTGAGCTTCCCTGAGAACAGCACCAGCTAGAAAGAAAGGACCAAACAAAGGAAGAGACAGAGAAAGAAAGCAAGAGAGAGAGAACGGGAAAAGAGAGAGAGAGAGAGGGGATTAACATTCACATCAACACCACATTCCACAGTCGGAGCGAGGAGTGCAATTTTTTGAATGCCTTTTCCATGTGACCTTTTCAGGCACCCAGCTACCGCCCCAAAAAGACATCTCTAAGATATGAAGTCATGCACGTGATTTGCATGTTTATGTACATTCTGAGTGAAAGTAAGGTGATTAAGCGCCTGATTTATGAGCAACATCTTCCTTCACATGGAAAGAGGCGACACAAGCTCAGGCTTTAGTCTTGAATGCTAATTTAATCTGTTTTGAATTAATTAGTTAATAATCTGTTTTTCCCACAGAAAAGTTGAATTATCCTGTTTTTAAAATGTAAGCTACTCTTACTCCTTCATAAAATACCACGTTTATGACAATCAAAATCGGCTATCATCTGACCACGACAGCCTCTGAGAGCGACGGTGAACCTTCGTCCTCAGGAGCATTCAGGTTTAGCCTTTAGCGACGTGGACTTCCAGCCAAGACTTCAATTGTTTACAGTCCAGTTATCAGTTTGAGAAGCGACCGTGTGTTCACATCAAAAGTGAAGTGAATTTTGCCCCTTGAATTTTGCTCTTGGTCCATCACATCCCCCGGAGGAGCGCCCGTTCATCTGTCTGTGCTGAGTCTCAGCTTCACTGTAAACAGTAAGTTACACAGAGGCTGCACTCTGGCTCACTTCAGCGGGATGAAGCCCAAACAGAAACAGATTTTCTTGTGATCGACTTTAATTAACGGCTCTTCAGTTTGCTGAAAGAACAACATCATGATGCAGATTAGGAACAAGTCAACATGAAGCTTTGTCAGGTCGTTCCTCAAGAGGAGAAGAAAACTACTTTAACATGAGATCGGAGGTCAGAGCCATTGTTTCGGATGCATTCGAGGAAGTCGGGAAATTTAACGCTGAACGGCTTTCGTGACAGCGTCGAGGGAATTTGTCTCAAGTTGAATGATCTAGAGCCGATTGTTAACAAGAAGTTAAAGCGAGCCGGGATGTCATTATGAAGGATTATGTTCCGCCTGCTTTTGCTCTGACTGTTCTTCCTGCTGATACACGATTGGTCGATACAACTCGGACTACAAACAGAAACTGGAAAACCTCCTGCACTAAAATCTGCTCAGTTTACAGATTCTACATAAAAATGTAGCGATGACTTTATTTTTTAACAGGTTTAAAAGCAGGAACAAATATGCGTCTTTTACATTAAAGTGGAGGTAGATTATTTCTCCGTAAGAGTCACGGCTCTGTTGGTTGTGTGTTTAAGAACGATGTGTTTCTTCTCTCACAAACGCTGGCCTAAAATGAGCAACCTGCTACCTGAACATCTCTGTTTAATAAACAACAGGTACCTTTAATGACTCGTTATCCTGCTCACTTACTGACTCAGGGTACTTCGCCAACTGTGACTAGGATTCAGGCTGGAACCAATTATCAGATCGCAAACTGAGGATGAATGCTAGAAAATGATGATCATTTAACGTTTGTACAACTGAAATCATTTTTTAAAATGTTTTAATTAAAAACATTTCTCGAGGCTCAAATTATTCAAGTTAAGGATCCCCAGATATTTGAGCATTAGCCCACTTTGGTCCCCGTAGAGTTTCTGCTGTTAGATAATGATTATCTGCCTGCTCTGCAGCTGGGAGGTGACATCGAGGATAGATCTGACCAACATCGCGGGAGGAAGTCATTTTAAAATTAAATTGTTCTACATGTTCCGTGGGACAAGTGCGAGACTGCAGGTGGTCCCCCGGCTCCACTTTGGGAGCCACAGATTGAGGCTAATGTTCGGTTTTAATTAAGATGCTATCTGTGCTTCTGCTGTGTGTTAGCTACAGCAGCTACGTGCCAACTCAGCACAGAGCAGTTACACTCAGAACGATCTGTAGTGGGTTTGAAGGGAGACGGACACCTAATAATACTGACAGCTCATGAATGTTTGAGATCCAGCCTCGCGCTCTGACTGAGGAGTAATAGGTGACCTCTAATGGAGGAGGGAAATGATGACCTCATTATAAGTACTGCTCCCTGCCAGGTTCTCTGACATCTGTGAACACGGCTGTGTGGGATTCTCTGTGACTTAACACAGACCTGAAAGGCAAGGATAAGAGCAGTAAGAGCAGTCTGCGTTACATCCAGCTGAAACAGCCCCAGTTATGGTCACATGGACACAACATGGACATACAATACTGTAACGTTCTGAGGCTGCTTTAGTGAAACTGCAGCATACGCTCACCTGTTTAAGCATCAGGGATCAATAAGACTCATCACAATTCTTTTTCACTGTGTATGTTGGCCAAGAGCCGCGTTGGGCTTGCAGTAAAAATAGGCGATCCTCCTATTCTCTACATTTTCACACCAGCATTGTGAGGACTCATCTGTTTTCATGCATTTCAAATGAAAATGAAGTCCAGCAGCCGTCACGCACACACCACGCTTCCAGTGTTGGCCACAAAAGCACACATTGACCTGATGTGGTCAGCCACATATGAGGTTTTGACCTAGTCTTGTTTCCGGAGCACATAACATAACAATAACATATCAATCAGAATCTGGTTGAAGATGTGGTCTCTCAACTCAACTCCATCCTGGCATCTCAAGGTGCTATTTGGACTGTAATTGTTGACCAGCGAAATTAAATCTTGTCTTGATATCCGTTATCAGCGATCCAGATATCTGCTGGCTGCATCAAAAGGCCGGAAATATGAATATCTAACATTACATTAGCCGTTGGCTCCGGTGTTTGAATGCAAATATTGGTGGGTGAAGCTTTACACATGAAAGGAAATGTTGTGGTTTTAAGAATCCAAATTTCAGCACTGAGATGCCCTAATAATCTTCCAGTCATATTACTGTATATGTATTTATTAAGAAAGGTTTATGCTGTGTTTGCCTCGTCAAATTATATTAAATAAGCTCAGTTTATTAATACAGTTCACTAGTGGTGGGAATCACACGGTAACTCACGATACGCTACGCGGCCCACAATAATATCAACGATACAGCGATTGTCCGCTACAAAACAATATCTGATTAATTTTAACTTCTTCTTCAGCCTATTCATTTACATTCATGTTCCCCTCATTCAGAAGTGACGCAGTGGAAATCTGTTTAGAGCGATAACATGATATATAATGACGATTGTATTGCATGATTCAGGACATGAAAAAAACTCTCCGAACACCAAGTGTGCAAGAAAACAGGTAAGCCAGAGCATCACCAAGGAAATCGCACACAGACGTCTGAGAGGGCCAGGCCATGTGCTGAGAATGGAGCAGGACCGGATCCCAAGAGTTGCTTTAAGATGGACCCCACCAGGCAAAAGAAAACCCGGAACGCCCAAATCCACCTGGCGCAGAGCTGCGACTCAGAAGCTGGAAAACATGAACCTGCCCAACATGCTGCCAAGGACCGAGTGCGATGGCGATTGGAGCCCGATGTCCCACAGGGGATGAAGAGGAGTCAGGACGACGACATATTGTCTTATTGATATTTTGTCCAACATCAACCTCCAAGTAATATTTACAACTAGGATTCTACAGCCTAATTTATGCAACCGTGGTAAAGCCACAATCCAGGTATCCATCCATAGCACAGCAACTATTCATTCAGTGTTTAAAAAGTGTACAAACAATATTTTATGAACATGTTCAAAAGGCTTTGACATGTATCACACCTTCCTTCTGCAGTGGAGGAACACAAAGTGTGTTTCATCATCATCATCAAGTGTTTCTTTACCCTGAAGCGAGCTGCTCGGACCGCACAGAGCCAGAATATAACCACTGTACTGCACCGAGAATCAAACGCAGCGTAGTCCCGCTCTCTAATTATCAGGTGTTTTATGATTGGCTGAGAGACTCTGCTGGAGCTGGACTATATTTTGTTAAGCTCAAGGGCATATCATGGAGGAGCTAGTAGAAGTAGCAACTCTGTAATCACCACCTTTGTGAGCATGAAGCAGAAGTAAACCGAAGGGGAGAGAGAGGAGAGGAGGTAATGATGGGGGATGGAGATTAATGATGTCACATTACTGACAGGCGGTCAGAAAGAGAGAGGAAGTGATGAACCGAGCGATGATGATGGAGCAGAGTGAGAAAGGTGAGATGAGAGACGGAAAAGATGAGATGCAAAGAGAGAAAAAAAGAGGGGTGAGAAAGAGAGCATCTCTGACCTCTGGCAGTCAAAGTCAGTGGGTGTCTCTCCGGCGCTCCCCCGGGAGCCGCTTCTACCAGAGCATTAATTAGCCATTAACTCAGACACAGGCCGGCACGGACAACTGCTGTCAGAGCGCACAAAGAGTGTGTGCGCGTGTGTGTCCGAGCATGCACGCGCTTACACTACGTCTCTCCTGGGTTTGTTTTTGTGCGGCCATTTGAGAGACAGTTTCTAATGGAAAGCAGGGTGCATAAATTGACATAAATTTGCTAAAATAAGTTGCCACACAAAGACGGTTTTATTAAATAAGAAGAACTGAGTGGAAGCAGCTGAGTGATGCTCAGGGTTACTGAGCGCGGCTACTACAATAAGACTTTACAGACGTGGTTCTCAACTGGTGGGTCGGGACCCGAAAGTAGGTCGCAGAGCTGTTTTCAGTGGGTCGCGGATGTGTGACGTGCGTGCAGTAGTCGTGTAGTCACACTGCATGTACCTTCTGATCCCAGCTACAGTTACATTCTTGAAACCTGATGAGCGCGACAGTATTTGCATTTCTGTTGCCCTTCTTGAGTTTATTCTGTTGAAAAAAGGCGGCTAATTGAATGAACTGTAGAGGGAATATTTTCCTCTTCTGCACTGCCACCTGCTGGTCATTTTGCTCCACTATTATACTGCTGTGTTTTGTGAAGCTGACATATTGTTTTGTTCTGACTCAGGTCCAAACTGCACCATTTTTTATTCGACAAATTTCAGTGGTGGAAAAAGTTCTACATTTGGGTGGTGATTTGTTAGCTGTTAGGTGTCGGGTCCTGAGGCGAGACCAGTTGAGAACCACTGCTTTAGAGTCCATGAATATGTCCTGTGATGGTTTAACGTTTAAAGTGAATAAAAATTGTGCCCTCAGCGTAAAACGATCAAAAAAGACTTTTTGGGTCATTATAGTTTAGCTCCATTTGTGGCAGCCTGAACTTAAAAAGTTGGCCAACATCTTCGATTCTTTGGGATGGGCATTTTGGTCTTTAGTAGGAAAGAAAAAGTCAGTTACATATGATTATCATGTAAAATAAGTTTCAGTGGAAGTAAAAATTCAGCCTAAGGAAGGCGCTGAAAAATGTCTGTTCAGTAAGCTAGCCATGAAGTAGAGCATGCTAAGCTAAGTTGAAGCTAATTTGTCGATTAAGTTGCCGAATGTTCTTCCTAACATGCAAGACAGCCCTGCCAAGATGGTCAACAACGTGCGTCGTTACTTTTGGGTGTAAACTAGAAAAAGTTATTTTGAGGTAAACGTCTAAGAAGTGTTTACACGATGGGTAGAAACACAACAACCAATCAGAGCCGAGCAGTCTCTCAGGCTGCTGTCAATCACACGCAGGCTTAAAAACAACCACCGGGAATTAACTACGGCTGACACTACAAAGACCGCTACACCGAAGACGACAAACGAGGAAAAGCAAGCTAAAGAGAAAGAGTTGGGCCGAGACAGAAACGAAATGAGGAGTAAACACTGGAGCGGCGTTTCATTGCCCTCGTCACCTCCATGTCAACCTATGTTAGCAAGCTTGCAAACTTTGGTGTTGCCCACATTTGCATCATTGTCGGGACCCCTCTACTATTGTCGATTTAGCCTCTGGGAGCTAAGGCAAACATTTCAGGGCTTCCTGTGACGCCAGCTGATGTCTGGATGAGTTCACACATACAACCGAAGATCTCAGACACAATCGGTCACTTCTACTGGGACTACAAACTGAAATCAAAACCCTTCAGACAGCAAAAGTCTCGTTCCTCATGTAAAGATTTGACATTTATATGCAGTTTTAACATTTCTGTTTATTCATGCAAACATAAGATTGTGAATTATTGGATGCACAGCTGTCCATCATGTCCATCGCTTACGCTCACCTCCCCTTACCGTCTATTTGCTCTTTGAACTCTTGTTGTAAATGTGTTCTCTATTTTCTTAACCTCTTGTGCATGCAGTCTAGCTATTTTCCCTTTAGCTAAAGGTCCAATAAAAGAAAGCCCTAGCTTGTGCCTTCCCCTCCTCCTACTTCTTCCCTTTTCAGCCCTGCAGTGTGCGAGTGTGCGAGCGTGCGAGTGTGCGAGGCGAGATTACAATCAGACTATTGTCATCAGTGAATCATTCAAATGGCGAGGAAGAGGCAGAGAGAAAGACGACGAGAGAGTCAATGATCTTTGATGGCGTTGCCAGCGCAGCTAACGATTTCCATCTAATTGCTCCTCCTCCACTCCTGGAGAGTGGCGGGGGAGACACAGAAGAGGGCGAGAGAGGGACAGAGAAGGAGAGAAAGAGAGAGAGAGAGTGCAAATAATGACAAGTCATTCAGCCTTTAACACTCACCTCTGATAATGATGGGATAGTCAGGCCTATTTGCTCCTAAGATCCTCCTTCTCCTCTTTGTCCCTCTATCCTCACCCTCCTCTCCTCTGCCAATGTTTTCTCCTTTATATTGACATCTTTGCTCCACTGACAAGACTCAACAGAAGAAGCCATCTTTGGTCACAAAAAAGGGTGCTCTTCCCACAGTTTGTCAAGCCCCTTAAAAAAAGGGGGAAATGATGCATCTCCTTCCCTTCTTCCAACATTTAAAAAAGTCTTACTGGTAAAAGGAAGTCCAAGATTTAAGAATAACCTCATAACATGCAACTGACCAACACGGTAGGTGAGACGTTTTTATAATAAGCGGATTGATTTCTTGACTTATAGCCAAAAACATTCTTTCAGAGATCACAACCTGTAAACAGCTCATCCTTAAAGAGTAACTGCACACTGAAACATGTTTTCTGAGCTGTAATCTAAATTATATCGCTGTGCTGTGATCAAACACATCAATACTGGCTGGTGTTAAAACTGACAGTTCTAACCACATTTACATAATCGTCATTTTATGGGTTGGAAACGGCTCAAGCACACCATCTACGGTTTTAAATCAGCCCTGGACCTTGCCAGCCGATGGTGACGTAGAGGCGACCGAACTAGCACACTGTACATTAGCCATCTAGCTAATGTTGCGTTAGCACTCAGAGACTGTCTCTCTTCAGAATCAGAAATAACTGTAACAGGCTGCACGGGCGGTCGGCGCATGCATGTTTGCATTGCCTCGGCTCTGAAAGCTCCGGCTACAGGCGTTAGTGGGGCCGGAGCCAACGGCTCGAACCGATAGGGCTCGGGACCACCACAGTCCTCCACCACACTAAAGTGCTCTTCAGGGGACTCTGGAGGGGAGAAGTCCTCCACCTCTTAAGCATGGCATATGTGCCTCGTGACTCTGTGTCGCTCTCCATGTTTCTCTGCCCGGGGGAGGGGACGTCACTGAGCTGACGGACACACCCCACCCCCCTCTCTGCCCCCTCTCAGCCCCTTGCCCACTTTGAGCATTTTTCTAAATTGTGCAGTGGGTGGAGTTGTGGTCAGACCTGTGGGTGCAGTTACACTTTAAGTAGAAAGGGATGTCTGAGAAGATATATACAAA
The DNA here is from genome assembly GCF_022749685.1 of Semicossyphus pulcher. Taxonomy (NCBI): domain Eukaryota; kingdom Metazoa; phylum Chordata; class Actinopteri; order Labriformes; family Labridae; genus Semicossyphus; species Semicossyphus pulcher. The sequence goes on from NW_027211700.1 coordinate 4,713,673, forward strand.
AGGAAACAGCATTTTCCACCTGTAAAGATCCAACTGGAGACAGAACACAAAACTAAATGTAACATTAAGTTATTCACATATTTCTGGGAAACAATGAAACCCAAGAGACGGCTGTTATCCAGGGGATATGACGGCCCTATTTTGGAGAACATTAGTTAGAAAATAACAGACTTCAAGTATTTTTTCTTCAGTGCAAAAGCACAAAAGTAGAGACAGTATAACAGGTTTTCCTCGACGCAGACGGAGCAAGCACAAGAAACACAGACATCCATCAACTTGTTTCTTCTTTGGATGAATTAGTTCGAAGGAAGAATTCTCCCGAGTACAACAGGAGGCCTCTCTGATCTCTCTGAATCCAAACAAGGGCCGGGGCTTATTTTGTCCCAAGCTAAGCCGACCTTGCATCTTTTACCTAAGAAACAATAGTAGCTCGTTTGAAGGTTCTCTTCCTTTCTTTTGCGCTGAGCTTCATCGTTCCCGCAGCTCAGCAGGAAGTTTTCTCTGATTTATCGATTTCACTAAAATATTTAAAGCAAAGTCTGAGGCCACTGCTATCTCTCTGCTCTTGACCCTTACAGCTTCATATTTTTAGGCTCGTTGATCTTAAAACAACAAACGTTAATGCAAATAAAATTCTTGTATTAATTTAACAGAGACAGCCAAATCAATGCTGGAAATCTGGACGGAAACTTCAGCAAAACCTGGAGTTGAGTCGAGAAAATGACTCGAGCATGAGGTTGATTTGCCATTTTTATTTGCTTTAATCCGAACAGAAAAGTCCCTGAAAGCAGCGGTGTGATGGGATGCACTACTAACAAGGTAAAGAACCTTTTTTTATCAGCATCCGAACAGAAAATCGGAGCATTTTAGAAGATAAAAGTGGATACAGGCAATAAAATTACGTTTTAAGCTACGCACAGGCGTTTTGTTGGTGATTCAGCGCGTGGTTGCATGTTGCGGTCGGGTGGGCGTGGTTTTCAGAGTAGGCTGTTTTGTGCTGTATCTTTTTGGGCTGTTGCAGGCCTGTAAGAGGCCCATTCTATTAGTCCAAATGAAAAAGAGGTTGGCTCCCCTGCCTTCGTACTTGCCTAACAGGAGGGGTGCTGAGGGGTATGCAGACACATTACAGGCGCCCTCCTCTTGACATAACTTACAGACCGTCTTTCAACCACTTTGAAAAGCTTTTTTTCATCCCTACGAAATCTTTCTCCTTCTCCCTCTGGGGGGGCGAGAGGAGGGGAGGTGAAGGAGCGGAGGGGTGCCTAATCAGTGACGTGCCTCTGTTATTGATCATATAATTTACACATGCACAAACAGCTGTTAAATACAGAAAATGCCTACTCGAAATAATTTCCCCCCATCGCTTTGGCAATTCTGTCATTACAGGGACAGACACACACGTTTTAGTGCACACACAAGGGAGGTTTACTTCCCTAGTGTTTCCTACATATAGTAGCACAAGCATATTTGGCGACTATTTTATCTCTCCAACATCATCGTCCACGATTGAATGATTACTGAAAATCGTCTCGACACACCAGAGAAACACACACAGAAAGAGACTTCCTGTACTTCCATGTTAAATATGGACCCTTTAAGAGCAGCTGTGTCGTTACGATGTCATTTATAACCACGTCAGTTTTGTTCACTTCGACACGCCTTTAACGACGAGCATCCTTTGCGTGCGACTCACCCGCTGCTGTGGAATGGAGAATGTGAATGTCCACAGTGGAGGAATACGTCACCATCTCCTGTTTGAAGCTTTGTGGAGCTAGAATCACGTTTGAGTAGAGTACCCCTTTTCATTTTGTAATACCGCCGTTTAATACCGACAAAAGCAAAGAAAATACAGGGGTGTAAGTTTTGGGGCTTATCACCCACCCCTACGACCAGCGCGCACTGAGAATGGAGAAAGGTAGTTGAGTAGCCACAACGACGATGTGCTGCACTGTGCTTCTCATCCCAATGCTGCCTTGTGGACACTCGCTGCACCAGGCAGTGCAGAGGCATGTGTTCAAAGGATTTGTCTTGCCATTTTTCCGATTGGATATTTTCACATTACACACTACATTACACGTGCTCGTTTCTCCAAAGTTCCCTGACTGTTAATTGAGTGAGAACAGATTGACATGGTTTTGCCCTGTTGGTCACTACCGCCAGTTATTTTTGTCAAGTACCAAGTTCATCATTTCCTTCAATCTGCATTTGTTTTACTGTGAACTTACCTGCACGAGGAACCAAGAGATGAGCACGGAGACCCAGGGGTTTCCACTGCGGGACGTCTTCTTAGCCGGAGAGAGCACCTTACCTGCAGGTAACAAGATCAAATCAAAAAAGATTGGAGGGAATAATTGTCAAGAATTAACCTGTGGCCGATCAATAAAGTTATTGTCATGAAAAACACAGCAGCAGTTTCTATATATAAAAAAAGAAATCAGCATTGACCTTAAAAACCAACGTCAGTGAGACGAAGCTTTAATCATACAAAGATGATTAATTGCCACCCTTGAGCTTAAGGGAAGATTTCCTGAACAACATGTTCCATTAACTGTCAGGAGGCATTTCTCCTCTGGACGAACATCAGGCCTCAAGTAACAGATCAGTCAGACGTCACTCAAACTGATGCCTGAAACTTGCAGTGTTCATTTTGTTAATGAAGATCATGACGATAAATGTTCTTCAAAGACCAAAAAAATATGAACCATTTAAAAACTCTGACGACGCGCATGTTTTGTTTTCGTTAACGAGACGAGACGGGACTAAAATGTTAGCGGTGGCTGTCGGACATTCAAAATCCACGATATCTTCCCCACTGTGCGTCTAATCAGTCTGTCCAAATAGAAGCAATGCCTTCCTGTGACTGGTTGAACTGGTTGAGGGGCGTGTGCAGAGCCGCCTGAATCCGACCCAGCTACACAGGTGATGATGTCCCAAAGCAGCGGCTGGACAATCAATCAATCAGACTTTATTTGTACAGCACTTTTCATACTTCTTAAATGTAGCACAGTGCTTACTGAATAACTAACTACAATCAGTAACCCCACCCCTCAATTCATGCACAAGGATAAATAAAAACAGGAAGTGAGGAAAGTGAGGAAGCGCCATCATGAATTCATAACGACACTGGAACAACTAAGTGTTAAGACTCAAAACATTTAAAGGTTATCCATAAAAATACACTAGAATAAAATAATAAAACACTAAATAAGATGATAAAACACTAAAAATTAAATTAATTAATGAATAAATAAACAACAACGCACGGGTAACTAACAGGTATCATGCAGGTGGTTATGAACTTTCTCTGTTAACTCAGGCTTTCTGCCTCATTTGATGCTTCTTCTTCTTCTTCTTCTTTTGCCGATATGCCGATATTTTACAACTCATTTAGCCGATTACCGATACCGATATTTTTTTCCCGCACACCTAATAGCAGAGATCATCAACTCTCTTCTGTATTGGAATTAGCGTACAGTATAATGGTGATACTCTTATCACATTTGTTACAACGGTCGGGGTGACGGGTCTTGAGATGGTTAATCAAGTTTGTAGTGTTGAAAGACTTTGCCTTGGCTCCTCCTCGCATCACCGAAGCTGAGCAGTCATTGCAAATAGCAGTTTTGCTGTCTATTTTGGACACTTTGAAAAACTTCCACACCACGGACATTTTGCCTTCTAACTCTCTCATGCTGCAGGTAGACACACGTGACGTCATCACGCTGCGCCGCGCAGGTCTTCTTCGCGCCGGGGACATTGCGCAGAGGTCGGGCATTTAATCAAGTATGCAGCAGCCCATTATTTTATCGGTTAAGTATATCGGCGGATATCGGCCACTACCGATAACGTGCCGATAATATCGTGCATCCCTAATAAAAAGTTATTACAGTAAAAACCAAAAACTGCTGCTGCAAATAAGGCAAGAGAGGAATGTGCAGTATGTGCTACTGTGACTACACGGCTTCGTTCTGTGGCTTTACACGCGTAACGTTACGTTCCAGAAGTTTCCACAAACACAAACAACCTCAGCTGAGGATCTAGATTACCTGTGGAGAACATCGTCAGGACATTATTAATGAAAGGACGGCGCCTTAAAGCAGATTGAACCTGTATTAGGCTGAGAGAATTAGTTTAAAGAGAGAAAATGTTGTCGTCGACTAAAACTAGACTACACCTATGAAGGGTAAAAATGACTCAAATGTGACCAAAACTAAAAAGCCTTTTCATCTTTGGTCTAAATCTAAAATAGCCGCCAAATTTAACACTGTTCTCTTGTCAATACTGGCACAGTTAATCAGGTATTTCAACACAGGTAGCTGAAACAAGAACCCCCACAGACGCTGGTGACTGTAGCACAGCGCCATTAACGCCTGCTCTTCAGCTGATATTGTTATTCCAGGTCTTAGAGGACATAAATTACAGTTAAAAGGGGCGACATTCATTTAAATGAAAAGCCTGGAATTGCTTAAGAGTTGCAGAGAAAATCAAAACAGCTTCATCTTGAAGCCGAAGTAAATAAAACAATATAAAACTCGTGGATTGTGTTTCTGTAATAAAGCAGCAGCAGATTCTGGCCCATCTGACCTCAGAGCGGCAGCAGTAATGTTGACGTTTACAGATTTAGACTGACTGAGTCACTTTCTAATGTTACTGACATTTACACCAAATTTAAGTAATTAACTGCACGTCTAGTCAGGAACAGAGCGAGCGAGAGAGGGGAAGTGAGGGGGCGGAGAGACGGCGGAGACGACAAACTAAGCTGACACTAAACTTTATCTCATATATATACGGCTGTATGTTTTACTGGGAGACAATTTACATACAGCCTCCCATCTTCTTTATACGTGACATTTCATCATGACATTTGTGTTGAATGCCGTGGCAGCTCTGTACAGTGGAGGTGACATCAGAAGCAGGAACAACAGATCCAACCTCAGAGGACGATATAAAGGAAAATGATTAGAACTGAGACGGAGGGGAGGGAGGTGGAGAGGGGGGAGGTGGCGTTAGTTAAGACTAAATTTCACAGCTGATAAAGGATTGGAATTTAATCAGTGAGAATTTAACGTCAAATCAAAGCGAGTGAGAGGAGGAGAGGATGCAGAGAGGCAGGACAGAGGTGAGGCAGAAAGAAGGTGTGTGTGTGCGTGTGTTGAAAATCATCACATCCATCACTCTGTTTGCATGAGACAGTGGCAAGGTTACGCTACGAGCAGCATGCACGAGTGACAATAACAACACACACACACTCGTGCACATACAGTGTGGTCATACTAACGATTTTACCCCTCTATGAGAGGACATTACACATTCATGGTTCCACAGTCAGACTCTTAATTAAACACATTAATCTGAGTTAACCCTTTGTGCTCACAGACAGCTGAACAAGAGTCGGATTCATTTGCAACGTCTGATCACTCCACAGAGGAACTCCCTCTAATACAGTCATTTACCCCCTGACACACACACACACACACACACACACACACACACACACACACACACACACACACACACACACACACACACACACACACACACACACACACACACACACACACACACACACACACACACACACACACACAGGAAGCTGCTCAGCGTCGTTAATAATGACAAAGGAGCCGGCAGCGTGGATTCACACGGAGACAGAGGTGTGGGAAATAACGCTGACGTGCCTTAAACCTGCATTCTTTCTAATGTCCTGAAGGGGGCGACTCCACTGGCTGCAGAAAGGAGTCTGATTATAAAGAAGCAGATGATAAAATGAGCTACTTCTCAGTTTACTTGTTCATCTGGTAAGTAATGGTGTCATTTAATGTACAATAAAAGATGAAGCAGGATACGTTCAGGGCTTATACGTGCGTATAAGTAAGGGATAATGTGTAGTGAGCAGGTTGTTACCGCAGAATGGAAGGGGTGCTCACTACACATTATTCCGCTTTTTACTTACAAAATCAACAATTTGACACAAAATATTGATTTGGAAATTATTTTATTCTTTTAAAAATGATTATATTTCCGTTTAAAAATAGTTACTCGCAGTGATTGCTGCGACCATAGCAACGGTTAACTCTGAAGCCTTCTTTAAAGGAGCTAAGCTAGCTGTTTTTACTCACATTAAATGGAAACATTTCCTCTGACAGTGAAGTGAGACACGGTGAACGGGACCTGTCAGAGTCTGTTGACATTTTCTTTTCATTTCACCTCGACTTTAAACGCCGCCGTACCCCGTACTGTGTTCTGTTTAATGTTTACTTCATGTGCCGTCTTTAGGGTCTGTAGATCTCTCTGTCGCAGCTTCAGTTTTTGCATCATTTAACCTTTATTGCTTTCTCTCCGCTGTTTCGTCTCTTTTCTTTTTGCCCCTCTAAAAACAAACTGACGTCAGATTTACCGGACTTCTTTCGGTGGATTGATATGATTACAGTTAGTCCTCCAGATTGTGTGATCAGACGCATCCCTAGTAACGGTCTGTTCGTCATAGCAACGGTCTGTTATCGAGAAATAACTAATAACTACAGCCGTGTAATAATGTTGTGTATTTGTTAGGATTTTCATGGTTTTTATCTGGAGTCACCTGATGTTTTATCAACATAAATTTGGCCAACAAGTTTTTCTCAAAGGAGGAAAACGGACACCTCCCTGCTAAGCAATGATGAGCAAGCTAACTTTTAAGCTAGCTAGCAAACAATACAATGTTTATAAGAAATACAGAGAATCCAAAAGGGAATTGTGTTCGCCCTCTTTAATACTGTGCCACAACAGCACAGAAATGTTCTCATGTTAAACCTAGCAGTGCTAAATTAAATTCATCTTTGCTGGTGCAACCGAGCCAAAGAACGACTTCAAAAGACATCCGTCCCCAGCAGGAAACTGTGGTCCTACTTACCAAACAAGTCGTCCTTGGCCAGGGCGTAGAGGATGCGCGAGGCTCCGATGAGGTTGCTCATGGCGGCTGAGAGAGTGGACAGGTACACCCCGACGGTGACGAAGGGGTTCCAGATGTTGATGTCTCTTAGGAAGCCGTAATCCCTCTGAAGCAGGATGCTGGAAAGGTTTGGAGAATACAGTTTACTTAAACAGCCATGCAAAGTTTGGTTCTAGGCTTCATTAGGAACCAGGTACAAAGTGTACAAAGACATTGATTACCTGTGGAATTTACTTGATAGTAAAAATACATTAAAGATGGAGAAGGATTAGTTATCCGAAGTTAAGTTTAGTTCAGTTTTGTTGTCTTCATGACAAGGCTAATATGCTTTTGTTGGGAATGTGGAAATAAAAATTCTCAGGTAAGACAGTTTGAATCACAACAGTAGACCTCAAGACAGCACATGTGGGTTAGTTGGGAACCAAATACAGGAAACAAACCAGGAAACTGTGCATTGTAGGATGTTTACGGGTGCTGACATTTGCAGAGACACGCAGCGAGATGAGTGAAGGACAGACGCGGGGGAGCAACGAGGAAATAGAAATATGGGCTGACCAAACAATTTCACAAATGCTTTTGGAAACGCACGAGAACACGGAGGTGTTCAAACTGTTGAGTGAAAAACTAAAGGAGAGGAACTGATCGACCAAAACTCAGACAACAAAACGTTAAAGTCCGCGGTCGTGTCGAGTGTGATTGATCAGTGTGCTCTCTTGCTTTGTTTACTTCAGGGAGTTTTCCCACATGGAAATTATTATTTTTTTTTAAGATTATTTTTTTGGCTTTTGCCTTTTATTTACAGGACAGCTGAAGATAGACAGGAAATGTTGGGAGCAGAGAGTGGGGGATGACATGCACTAAATGATCGGCAGACCGGGAGTCAAACCTGCGATCAGTGCGGAGGACTGTAGCTTCTGTACATGGGGCGCCTGCTCTACCAACTGAGCCAAACCAGCACCCCCCCACGTGGAAATTCTGACCAATCAGAGAGCAGTTTCCCCCGCATCAAAACTTCTGGTCCAAAGGTAAAAGCTGCCGTGCGAACACAAACCAAACTCGAGACAAAATGCAACTTTTGGACCAAACAAACAGACTTGAAGTGAATGCGCCCTCAATCACATCTAATGTGAATAAAGAACAAATCAAATCTACAGCTACAACCGAGCTTTGAACGTGTCCACATGAAGTCCCAGCACACAGGAGAAGACACCCCATCATCTGGAACAGCACAAACAAATAAAGCGCTCCTCCTGCTGCTCTACATTCATATCAGGGGATCAAAATCAAGTTGTCCGAAAGGTCGTGTGTCATTTGGAACTCATTTGTTCTTCGGGGGCAACATTTGTCCAATGAAATGAAACAAGATTGAAGAGGAAGTGATGATTACACTGCCGGGGTGCCTAATGATGAGATCCAGGAATAAGGGGCCAGTGTGTGTGTGTGAGTGTGTGTGTGAGAGAGAGTGTGTGTGTGTGCAAGAGATGATGGAGGAAGAGAGATCAGAGAGAACAAAACCCACAGCAGGGTGTGCGTGATTGCAGCCTGCCCCCCACCTCTTTTCAATACAACACAGCGAGAGAAAGGAGAATTAGAGTGCAAGTATTCCTCTCTCTCTCTCCTTATCCATCTCTCTTTATGTTCCAATACACACACACACACACACTCATCCAATCCATCTATTCCCCTCCCTCATCACCTCCATCTCCTTCATCGTGATGTTTTTAAAATCCACTCAAGGGTTTTATTTTTTCTACTTTTCTGTCCTCCCCACCCCTCATTTTATTTCTACTTGTACCCCTGTCCACTCCTCTCCCCCTCTCCCCCTCTCCCCCTCTCTCTCTGTCCCTCTCTTTCTCTCTCTCTGGTAATTAAGAGTCTCATCACGTTTTCTTTCAGGTCCAGTGGTTTTAATACTTATTATCATGGCCCTGTTAAGTATTGTTCACTCCATCCAGAGATCTGAGCACACTATTATTTCACATGGCGCACAAGAGGCAGGCATCACGCGCACACACACACACACACACACACACACACACAGGCTTTTGCATTACCACAAATCAACTAAATAAAGGTTCTGCGGAGAAGTTAACATCACCCTCGAAATTAGGAAATGCCAACTACTTTGTTTATTCGGCGTATGTGTGTTTGTGCGAGTGTGACCACGCTTGCGTGCGTGTGTGTGTGTGTGTGGCGATGGGCACTGCAGTGAAAAGTTTATGAACCATTGCTTTAATCAGACTCTCTGACATATTCATAACACCAACAAAAAAAACCTGTTCAGCGGTCGGATACGAAGGCACGCGCTCGGAGAGGAGACGTTTGTCGTAAAAAAAAAAAGAAAAAGAAAAAAGGAGAATCGTGAAAGTAGAAAAAAAAAAGGTGTGCGTCTTTAAGAGGAGTTAAAGTGTGTGTGTGTGTGCGTGTAAAACAGAGGTGAGTGATGATGCAGGTCAGAACTTATAGGCTGATTATTAATTTCTCTGACATGCGGCAGGAGCGAAATAAATCTGGAAAAAGCTTGACATTTCCAAACTGGCTCTCAAAAACAAAGCCGATGCAAACTGGGTGACAGCGCTGACGAATGGTGTGTGTGTGTGTGTGTGTGTGTGTGTGTGTGTGTGTGTGTGTGTGTGTGTGTGTGTGTGTGTGTGTGTGTGTGTCTGTGTGTGTGTGTGTGTGTGTGTGTGTGTGTGTGCAAGAGAGAGAGAGAGAGGGAGGCTGTTCATGCATTAGCTTATAATAGAATCTATATGTATTCTGCGTTTCATTTTCTTCCACAGCAGTGTGTTCATTAGGGGAGCGTTGCCCGTACAGTACGTGCCTGCGCGTGTGTTTGTGTGTTGCGTGGATAGTAATTATTGATCAGATCATCCGGCTGAAATGAGCTCTGCCATCCAAATAAAGAGCAGAACAAAAGCGCCGGGGAGCGGAGTGACAGATTAAAGGAGCTCGTTTTCGCAGAAGAGGAGGAAACAAAAGCTCGGCGACTAAAAGGAGCCCGCAGAGATCGCTTGGACGATTGTTCTCGCCCCTCCCGGCCTCGCTCCATCCTTCCGCTCGTTTGTTTACCACTTTTCATTCATGCCCTCATTTGTGTATTCATGCATATTCATCTTTTAATCCATCACTTCACGTGTTTGTGCTTCTGATTATTCACCGGCGCTCCTGGTATAAAACATTACAGATTAATTATGCACGATTTTTCTAAATGAACCTGTCTTTTTAGGTATATTACAACACAAAGTGTAATGAGTGATCATCACAAACATTGCCGCCGTGATCCCGGTGGCCTCAGCTCCTCCTGGAGGGCGGGGTCACTCCTCATCAGGACTAACATAACGATTCACGATCATCTTGTTTAATGATCCTGAAGAAAAAGGCTCCAGAATGTCCAATAAAGGCCGGAGTGGGATCGTAGCTAGTTACTGAGATGGCTCTGCCTTATGGCTAACATCACTGTTATGCTCATTGGGTCATTATGTGACCATTTGTGTCCCTGCAATATGGACTTGATGGTCCTGCGAGTCAATACTGAGAGTTACAACGCAAAGGTGAGCTCCTATTATGAGCCTCTACATCAATATTACATGACAGCTTCAATTTTACTGTGTTTTTCTTTTGTTTGTCCATTTCTCTGTCAGCGTCAACAGGACGGGTTGGTGTGCACAACAGGGTTCTGGCTGCTCCTGCACGTCTCTCTTCAAGTGTTTAACCTTGTAAACATCTCCATGTGGTGTTCTTCATGCGCTACAAGACATATCAGAGACAACATCAGCAGTCATCTCCATGGCTGGGCCTGTCTGCTTTTAAACTGCAGTGCACCAAGGACAGGCTGAACAACACGTTTTCAGATCGGCAGGTTTGAGACGTCACAAACCTAAGGAGCCGATCCCGTTAATGGACGGGGTGATGCTATGCATATCATTATGTGTAACCTATGGCAACCACTTTGGAGATGTGCGAGCCAGCTGTAACCGTCATTGTAATTTATGCAAACTCACTACTGATGACTAACGTTAACGTTACTGCTACTGATTACTAAATTTCAAGCGAGCTAAGTTTCAACAAGTTGCCACTTAACGATGGCAGAGACGTGTTTTGTTTTGCAGTCAACATGAAGCTTTGTCAGGTCTGTCCTCAAGAGGAGAAGAAAACTACTTTAACATGGGACGTTTGTTCAACGGAGGGCGGAGCCATCATTTATGATGCATTCAACGAAGTTGGGAAATCTATATGCTGGATGACTTCTGCAACACAGCGTCAAGTTGAATGTTTGATCTAGAGCAGATTGTTGCTGAACTGGCTGCAGATGTTTGTTTATAGAGATCAATAAGAAGATTACAGTCCGCCTGCTTTTGCTCTCCACACGGACTGTTTTTCCTGCATTCGCCGCAGCCTGCTGATACGTGATTGGTCAGTACAACTCAGACAAACTACAAGCGTAGTACAAACAGAACCCAGACCACATCATCAGGGTCACCTTTTCAAACTCAGACAGGCTGCTTCATAGCCAGAGAAGACATTATATGAGTGTTTCCACCGGCTTTTATGAGTACAATCATGAGAGTTCACCTCCCAGAGAACCTTTTTAAGGCCAGTGAGAGATTGAAAAGTATCGTCAGAATCACTGACTTATTTCAGGGTGTAAAATGAAAAAACTGCATAAAACCCTGCATCCAAAAATGTAAAATGTATGACATAACAGAATAAAGGCAACACATCAGCTACAGGACATAAAGAGGTATCAGTTCTACGGCCCATTTCTACACCAAGCTAGTCTAGAAAAACAAACAGAAACTCTTTCTGCAAGCAAAGCCAGTGGCAAAGTCCTCGGAGCACGCTTCAGAAAGTCTGAACAGTAACAGCCTGAACATGTGGATCTCAATTCACCAAAGACCCGAGTTAACTTTACAGAGTCTGGGTCTGGCCCGGTGTGCTTTGAATGAGCTCAGACCTCTTAGAGACGACTGAATCGACTCCAAAGCAACAAATGCACCGGCACTGAACTACACGCGTAACTGCTGGGATTTAGTGTTGGTCTTTAGCCTCACTTCACCTTGACCTCGTAGTTAAGAGCGTAGCCACAGCGCACGAGGGGAGAGGAAGAGATACAGACACATAAAGAAGCAGCCGAGGAAACGGGAGGCGAACGGAGAGTCAAAGGGAGGCAGGGAGGGGTTGTAAGAGCCGGAGAGAGGGAGGGGGAGTTAAGTGCTCTCATGGGAGTAGACTGTGGTTAAGGATTATTAAATGGGATCAATAACTAACAAGACACACACACACACACACACACACACACACACCCTCTCTCCTTTTCCATCCTCCCTCCCCGTCTCTCCCAACTCTTCACATGCACTCTGCACGTCTCAGCTTCTCCGCAGCCCGTCCTCACATTTACATTTTTAAATGCTTATCACATTTTTCCGGGTGCTCTCGCCTTGTTTTACGGCTGATCTGCATTTCTCTGCTTCTCTGTTCAGTCGTTCTTTGCACCAGCTTCCAATTACCAGCAGTTTGTCGGTCCAGCCTACCGTCACCGCCGTTTCCCCCCCCCCCGATATTCAGGGTCAAACAGACTTCAGGAAAAGCAAGAAAACCAACATCTGTCTAAAGGTATGAAGAGACCAAATCACTGTGACATCACGCTAACGTCAACATTCACCTCTGGGTATATAACTGGCAGAGATAAGCAAACCCCAAATGGGAAAAATCCAATGTGAAATCGGTCGTTTTCAGCCTCAACTGTAACAAATAAAGCTGTAAAATGTGAATTTTCTGCTGTGCTTTTTCCTGTGTTCAGTGTTTCTTTGCTAAAATAAAGTAAACTAGGGATGGGTCATGATTTTAGAATATTTGAATAGTCATGTATTTATAAAACTACACTATTATCTCATCTTAAAAACATATTTTCATTGTTTTTAAAAGAAGCAGAAAGCGGTTTGCTAACTGCCATTAAATAACAAAAGAAGAAGAAAGCATTAGTGCCGGTATAATCTCTATTTACAGGGACGTGGATTTCCAGGAAGGAAAGTGTTCTGGTTCCCTTTTGAATTACGTTTGTAGTCCGAGTCATACTGACCAGTCACGAATCAGCAGGCTGCAGTGTATGCGAGAAAAACAGTCAGTGTGGAGAGCAAAAGCAGGCGGAACGTAATCCGCTGTCATGACATCCTGGCTCCCATCAGCGTCACCTGACGACAATTTAACTTCTTCTTAACGTTTATAAACAGATATCTGCAAGCTAACAGCTAACAGTCTTGCTTAAAGGCATTTAAACAAAGTAAAGTGTTGGAGTTTGTATTATTCAAACTTTTGACGCCAATATTTTAACTTTTACTGCAAATGAATATCGGCTCCAAATATCGGTTATCGGCCTCCTTGACTACTAATAATCGGTATCGGCCCTGAAAAAACCATATCGGTCTATCTCGAATTTACACCTCAGCTTTTAGGTCAACATGGACAAGAAGAAAAACAAAGTCAAATCAACATCCATTTCTGATTAGCATGAAAAGCAGGTAAAACTGAGCTTGAGATTCTTTTCTCAAATTATGCTACCGAGGTCAAATATGAAAATCAGAACCTCCAATCAATAAAAACTCTTACAGCAGTATTTCTATAGAATGTGTGAAGCCCTGACAGATGTTTCATTTCAAGGAGAGAAGAATGAAATGTTAAACAGGAGTGACAGAAGACAGCAGAGAGCCCACGAGTGACGTGAGGGCTTTCACTCTGAACCATCAATTGTGATCAGAAAACTGAATTAGAATACACGTCGAGTGTTTCCCGCAGCCGACAGGTGGTGTATTCATCAATTACAATAAACTGCCTCGTATCTCTCAGGGACAACACCCAGCGCCAGCCAGGCCATTTTAAATATAAAGCGGGATATCTAAACCTCCCCGTCACCACGCAGGACATGCTGTCTGAGACTTGGCCTGTGCTGCCACCATTGTTACCCCCAACCCGTCTTAAAAACACAAACGGGGGCAGCAGTGAAAAAGGACACAGAGAGAGAGAGGCGACTAGAATCTCTGCTGCGGAGAGATAGGGGGAGAATAACAAAAGGAGGGAACAGGGCTGTGTGGATGGATGGATGGATGATAGGCAGGGAGAGGAGGGAGAAAGAAGAAGGGAGCCAAGAATACTGCTGTGGGGTGATAGTGCCCAGAGAGAGGGAGGGAGAGGGTGCTGGACTTGTTGCCTTACAATGGGTGCAGACAGGAGCAGAAAGCCTGGGGAAGAGGGGGGAGTGTTAGGACGGAGATGACAGAGTGTGTGGTTAAACACCAGGTTACTGCTGAAGTGAAGAAAGCGACACAAGACGAGCGACTTGAGCTTTTCTGCTTCTCTGGATTAAAGGTGAGTTTGACGTTTTGCCCAGTTTGCTCCTTTTCTGTATCATTTGTCCTGATCTACGGCTGTGAGTGGCTCTGCTCACACACGGTCCACGCCGAATACAGCCTGTTTGCTGCCCCTGAACTGAGGAGCACATGAATGGATGAACATGCATTTTTAGGGCTGTGACGGCACTGAAATGTTCAAACCGCGGTGAAACACCAACGCCCCCTTGCGGTTCCGCGGTTGTGGGTCAGACATGCGGGTCTGTGAAGCTGTCTAAGCATATCAGTGTCTGTTTTGTTTGTTGTTTAATGCATACTGTAAAAATGTCGCTTGAAAGACGGCTGGGTATCATAGTCTTTTTTAAAACTTTATTACCATCTACAAAGCAAGAGCAGCAGAGTCCTTCCCGTCCCTCCTGTCACTCACAGTGGCGTACATTTCTTTATCCTGATCAACTGATGGTCGGAGACTCTGCTGTGCTGTGGTTCCACGTGCACGTATTAGTGCTGACCGTTTGCCCTCGTCACGTCGGCCTTTTTATCGTCTTTCTCCGACATCGGTTCAGCTTCACTTTTTCCTTCAGTCTCCTGGGCTCAACAGAGGAGTGTCTCGCTGCAGCTTCTCCTCGTCGCCACAGAGGCTTGTAAATGTGACGTGTGGCGTTTGAGTGAAAGAAAAAAAACGAGCTTCACTGATAATATTGGACCTTTTACTTTTAGGTTTTCACATTTCAGTTCAGTTTCAGTTTATTTATTGAACCTGGGGTTTTAAGTAGGCAAGCTATATGTTTATGATGATTAGAAAAAAGAAATAAATGAGCAGTGGCGGTCGCTGGGTCCGTCACATAACCGCTGTATTTCAGTCATGCAGTCACTATCACTGCCTTACTCTGAGTTCTTCTTCACGGTATTATTATTATTTTTTTTTATTGTTTATTGTGGGTTACGTTACTATAGAGACTGTATATATAGAGAGAGCCGATGCCCACCAGAGGAGAAGACAGCAGGTGGAACAGCACACAAGAACTAAACAAGGCTGACAATATGCCTGAATCAAAGGAATATTTTAATGTCTACCACAGAGGAAAAGGTTTTATTAGTGTGTCTTTTGCTTTTCTGAGAGAAAAGTTGCAATTGAAGGTGAAATATTTTTTTATTTTTAGAGCTGCACAATTAAACAGATATTAATCCCGATCATGATTTTGGCTTATCACGATTAAACAACTGATTGACGTATTTGAAGTTTAAAATGCTCCGCCCGTGGAAAACTCTGCTGCATATCACATCAAGCGCTCCCTACAGTAACAGCCGCTCCACCAGGGGGCGATGGAGAGGTTTGTTCATTTTTGGGGAAGCTTGCATGTCACGTCAAGAGTTCAAAAGTAAACAACAGAGAGCGGCGTTTCGGTTCAATGAGCGACCATGTTTACTGGTGACTTTCAGCCTGTGGTTGCCGTAGTTACAGCAGCTGTTGAAAACAGGAAGAGAATGCGCAGCTGTCCTTGTGAATGCCTCGTTGTTGTTTTTCATTACGATCCCAAATTAGACTTATCTGTACATCTGTGATGTTACGCAAGAAAAAATAATATGCAAAGAGGTGAAGAAACCTGCGTCTGCACCGCAGAGCAACACGACTCACTTGTTCAAGCAGCTGAAAAAAAGAGCACAAAGCAGCATGATGAGTGCATGAGAATGAGCTACTCCTCGTCCTGGTCCAGCGTCAGGTCAGACATCCAGAACAGCGACGCTGCACAGCGCGACATCCTATCCACCCAACTCCCAAAGACACACTGAAATTACCCATGATGCACCAAATTCTGTCTTAGTTTGTACAGCAGGAATGCAGAACAAAATGGAACTGAAATTGTTGCTTTGTTGAAAGTACAAAAATGTCCCTAAAATTAATAAATAATCATAATTATTAATAATCGTAATCTCAATATTGATAAAAATGATTTGACTTTGATTTATGTTTTTATAATATTTGACAGAAACACCAGGTAGTTTCATCATTTAAGCTAACAAAGATCAATGTTTCAACTTTAAATCTACTTTAATATCTACCAAAATAGTTTGTTACCTATTTTAAAAAACTAAACAGAAAAAATGGGTTTTTTTGTGGGTGTAGGAACCATAGCGGGGTTTTTACCCCGGGGAGAAGATCCTGCAGACAGGACGGCGTTGGAGTGGGAGAGAAAATGTTGAATGAGTAAAAAAGTGAACAAAAAAATGTGATTGAAAGGAAACCAGAGTGAAGGCGGAAGTAGGACAAACTATAGAATAAGCAAACAGAGGAGTGGAAATAGACAGAGCGTGGGTGAAAAGACAAGAGACGTACGACAACAGATACACAGCTTGTTTCTTAGACGATGCAGAGACACGAGGAAGAGTGCAGCGACGAAAGATGTGACTTTTCTGGGAAAAGTGAGACGCAGTGTGTGTGTGTGTAAAAGAGAGATGAGAGACAGAGGCACTTCGGGGGGTGTGCGGATTGCACGCACATTCACAAGGCTGCATGTCAGAGATAGCACAACAAAAGAAAGCCCAGCAGATTTAAATTAATATAATTATCAAGTCAGTTATTAATACAAAAGCTTCTGCAGCGCGGGGCGGATTAGCCCACAGGTCACTGACGCACAGTACTGAGGAACACACACGTGTGCACAGAGGATGCACTCTCACACACACACACACACACACAAGTCACTCAAGACAAAACCCCCCACACAGGTTCGTTAACATGAAACCAGCTCTACAATAATACAAAACTGAGGTGCAACCAAGTGAGTCGTCACGCTCACTCTGTTGCTTTAAGTGTAGATTTAAGTTCCTAATCCACACACACACACACACACACACACACACACACACACTCACACACACACACACACACACACACACACTCACACACACTGGCAAAAAGAGCTTGATAAAGTAGAGACAGGGCAATCTGTCATGGCTGGCTAGCTGGTCACACGGGGTTAATAGATTCCCCGCTTCTTTCTCACATCCCCTGAGCCTTCATCGCCATCATCAGCAGCCATCGTTGCATATCATCAGCGATGATCTAAAAAACAGACAAAATATGGAGCCGCTCTATTAACAGTGACCTGGGAACCAGTGGTACGGCTTGTACATCCAAATGAGCTCCATTTGCTTTGCAGTGCTAATGGCTGTGAAGCAGAAAATGTGCACAGAAAAAAATGACACTCAGCGCTGTCAGTGCATCTGCAGAGTTAATATCACAGTGGCAGGGATCCCACAGTGGAGCAGGGGGTCCAGAGCAAAGCTGGAATACTTGCTGAAATGTACTCCCACGCCTCTTCGTCCACATGGATGACATTTTGGGTTTGCTACACCTCGTACTTCATTCTGCTTAACTAGAAACCTAGTGTGAGCAAAAGCACAATCAGTGTTAAAACAAGATGGCAGGTGTATCTGCCTGGTCATTCTACAACCAACCACATTTAAGGGTTGAAATGTATTTATTTATGCTTTATAACATATTTTAGTTTCATGTGGCACAAAACTTTTAAGCAACAAGCTAGCTAATAAGCAGGCTTGGGGAGTAAAGAAATACAAGTCAAGGCGATGCGTCCTTAGGATACAAAAAAAGGCGACTGTGTTCTGTTACAGTTACAGAAAAAATAGAGGCCATTAGATTACAGATGCATTTAATTAAAATGGGGATTACTAGCAGGATTATATAATACCAAAAATGCTCTATAACTGTGCGCACACGTTACGACACTTCACCACACACAAGTCTCACAACACCGCTCCTCAAAGTTGCCATCAACAGTCTCTGGTTGTCGTGGCCTGTGGTGAAAACAAGGCTCTCACTGGGGGGAAATTTCGCCATCAGTTTTTCTTCAAAGGAGAAAATGGGAGCGGCCTCGCAGTACAGAGCGAGTTCTGCCTTCCGGCTGTCATTATCCGAGGATTCGACATCTAATTTAAAGAAACATTTACAGGTAAGACCAACCGCTAACGTTAGCAGCACAGAATTTCAGTTTAAAATGTCGTCTTCTTCTTCTACTGCTGAAAAATAGTTTGGTCATCTGGTGATGGCCGCGGCCGGGATTTACGCATTACAAAACATTCTGTCATCTTTATTTAGTATTGAAGTCATCCAAAAGTAACTGAAAGTAATCTGTTACTTTAAACTTGTGATAGTTGGATTACTGATTACATTTTTTAACAGGTAATTAGTAACTGTATGGTAATACATTTTTAAAGTAACCCTCCCAACCCTGCTAATAAGGGAGTACTCGTTTAAGGACACTGGGACATAACTGTTGGTGATGCAAAGTAAAACTGTAAAAAGTAAGTAAGCAGAACCGGAGAGGATTTGGGGAGAAAGCAACAAGAGGGTAAACAGTTTGTTTATGTGCTACAGAAAATTCCACTTTATTTCTGCACACATTTCTCTGTGAAGAGCAGAAAAATGTCTGGGAGACAGCACAAAAAACCTCCTCTTTTCAATGCGTTGCTTTGTTTTTAATTAAGTTTTTATACTGCAATGTTCAGGCATCGAAATAAAGAGTTGTAATATTATTTATACAGTCGTGACTTTGTGGTGTACAGCATAATAATCCCTTGGTCCCCATTTAAGGACCAAAACTACAATAACTAGGAGAAAGTCAAAAAGCTCAGATCTCAGAAAGTAAATCGAAAGATAAAGTAGTTTTAAAATTCTGCTAAATTTAGTGACTTGCTTAATGAAAAGAAAACAAACGCAATTCCCCCCCATCGCCCTGCTTGGCAGCGACAATAACATCCCATGATTTTCCAGGAATTCCATGACCGGTAAGAACTCGGCATACAGGACATAATAAAAGAGTAGAAGCCGTTGAGGTATGCCGGAGCCCATGTTCAAACCGAGCCTGAGCCGACTGTCAGCCCTGGTTAAATGACCTCGTTATAATGAGCGCACACTGACAATCCCCATCTCCCCCGCTCACACCTAAGCGAGAGCACTGATGCTATGAGAACACCACGCACACACTGACACAGGTAGGCAGCTATAAAGAGGTACCCTCACCATGCAATACAATCATTTCAATGGCTGCTCTCCCACCTCCCTGACATTCACTTTTAAGCACAATCTTAACCGCTTTGCCTTTTAAAGCTATGATGCAGAACTACAATTTGCAGAGGGTAGCAATTTAGCAGAGCCTTATGTAAAGGTTAGTTTGTCACTCTAAATCTCCCCATTAAATGGAGCATGGCTGTGTTGGTGAGAGAGCAGGACTGCCACCTTTTGGACAACTCACGCAACTGCAACAGGGTCTGAATTCTCCTCATCCACACAGCACAAGTATAGCACTCCAACCTGCACACTTTCTAGTCTATTGTCACCCTTGAATTTAGGAACAAGTTCTGGTTACTAACGCATCATTAAAGCATTTTAAATATTAACATTAATTTAAAATAAATAGGTATGTGATCCTGCACATCTCTGACCAGTACTTTCATAATATTTTGGACACTTTGGACATTTTAAGTGTTGATCAATTTCTCCTTGTTTACAGCTCTAACTCCTCCTGTGAGGCCACAAGTAAAATGTTTTATATATGACTATGAAATAATTAGCTTTTATTATATTTCCTTTTATTTACATACAGCCACCTGGAAATAATTTCTACATGTGTTTAAACCATAGTCTGTATAAAAAGATGGACAACATGACAGCTCCCTAAAAGTGAAGCCAAACCCTCTCTATCGCCCCCTGCTGACTGGCTGCAGTATAGGTCATAAAGCCCGCCTCCTCCATGTTAACAGATGGGACATGAGTCAAACTATAAAATCAAAATACATTTTTCTCAAACATGGTTTCTGTCAATACAATAAAAAGGGGGTGTGGCCTCATGATTGACAGCTCTGTTGACAAATGGGGCTCCTGCAGCCGAGTGGAGGTGGAACACTACAGTCATTAAACTTTCCATAATCGGGAATATCTGCTTCAGACCAACACACGAAGCTGTTCTGCTGTTAAACACGCAAGTTGCGGGATCGTTGCTGTTTTTGTCAGTAAGTTATATGTGTGTTTTGGCGAGCGGAAGGGGCGGGACATTGTTGCAGACTCTGGCTCCAAATCACGTCACCAGCGCGCACAAGATTTTAGCTTCAAGTAAGTAGAATGAGAGGAGGTGGAGACGTGTCATCCATATTTTCTGTACAGTCGATGGTATTTAAAGTTCACTGTCACAAAGTTACTTCACTGTATGTTATTTACAAGTGCTTAGTAAAGGGTTTTACATTTAAGGGTTAGGTTTACTCATTTACGAGTTATATCATATAAATTCAGACAGGAACATAGGTCCATCTGCTCCGCCCCAAAGTTTCATCCCATTATAAAGAGATTCTGCCATCATTACAGTCACAGTGGAGTGCTTCCATGTGATGTAGTGACGCCACAACATGGCAAATCACTGTGATAAAAGCAGTCATATTCCAATCCATGATCTTTAGACACAAGCTTTTTGTGTACAGATAAACGTAAGAATTATTTCACCTCAGGATTTTTGTTTCACTTCATACTGATCACCCACTCTATGCATAAAAATAAAGTCATGATGATTCTATGCAGACAGTTATTGTACAGAAATATTCACATAATGCTCTCTCCAGATAAGTTTGTGATCTTGTATTTGAATCTAGAATTTCCGGATCAATTTGCACTCAAAGCGCTTAAATGTCCATCCCATGAACAATCATGATCTACCTGTAATTCCGCTCAGAAAATCTGTTATGTTTCATGATGCACTTTTGGATTTGTTGGTAATATTTTTTTGTAGTGGTGGGTTTCGGTCAGTCGGTCGGTCGGTAGGTAGATAGGTGTACTTTATTGATCCCAAACTGAGAAATTGTGGCGTTAAACCTGCAGGTTATCAAAGCGAATGCAGCGTAAACAGCTATGAATGAAAATGTTTTCTGCAGGCAGAGGATGAAACACACTGCAGCATGCTGCCTACAAACAGGTACTGCACAAAAGCTTCCATTTCCTCCATTAGAAAAGTGACAGCTGGATATTAATATAGATTGTTCACCGGTCGGGCCGGTCGCTGTCACTATAAGCCCACTTATCATCTCATCATAGTGGCTGCTGGCTGGTCCATGCAAGGGCCTAGAATGGCGTAAGGATGTAGGGACATGTCCCTACCAATATTCGGCAATGCTGAATTGTCCCTAGCGAGGATTCTGTCCAGTTATAAAAAATATAATGCAGAGATCTACCAATACAAATAATCTGCGAATGGACTTGTTCATATAAGAAAGACATCAGTCTGTGTCGCTGTTAACAGAGACTCCAGTCTACACAGTAGTTCTTACAATCCACAGAGAGCTACAGCAGGCTTCATCATCAAATGACCAGCGTTAAAATATAATTAAATTACTTTTCTCTCCAGCCCTGGCGTCTGTGGTTACAAGAGGACGTCTCAGGCAATTTAGCACAAAGTATTGTAGAGTAAGTACCAAACTGACTGACACAGATATTGGTCACTCAGGCAGCGAGGAAGAGAGAGGTAGACAGGTAAGAGTTCAGATAGGATGCCTTTGGCCTGAGGAGGTTTTTGAGTTAGGTCTACAGCTGTGCAGAAGTTCACTTCAGTGAAATGGTCACCCAAGTCAGGAAGAATGCAGCTGAAGTGAGTGAAGCAGCAAACTCTAGTATGTGAATTTCATGCAGAAGATGCCATTTATGTTTAATTCTTTAATTCAAGTCTTGAATACATTTTGTGGTTTTACTTTACATAAAGAAAGAAACTTGCACCTCAAATTGCTGCACAAAAAACTGGGTTTGAAACTCCTTAAAGTTTCCTGGGGGATGACCCCAGACCCCCCCTCCCAAAACTATACGCCCCCTCCGACGTTGAAGTGAAAAGTACGCCCTTGGGTCCATGCGTGCATTCTTGGGATAAGTTGTCAAATATTGTGTGCTTACCTTTTCCTCATTGCACAGTGAGCCCTTTCTGATTATATAGGGAAGTGAGAGCAGTAAATTCCTGGCAAATCACTGCAGGAGAGATCATCACATGGTGAGACGTAATCATGTGGTAAAGAAAGATAAGACACAAGCTTTGAGAAATATGAGGCTACCGAGACAGTCAGCAGTTACTTTAACTAACTTGTCTTGTTTTCTCATATTAAAGTGGTAATCTGGAAGATCTCAGTTTCTCCTCTCTGGTGATAAACGGTAATTGCGGGAGCACATTTCCCAGATATCCAGACAGTGCTGCATGTGCGACGTCCACGGTTGGCTCCGGTTGTAACTCTTGATTTTCCTGGCTGACGGTCGCTTTCCTTTTTAGACTGTTTGCTTCATCTGAGCGTCCAGTTTATTTTTGAAGTTGTATCTGTAGTCATCCATCTTTTCTTTGTTTGTTCAGCCATAGTAGATTACTGTTTACTCGCAACACTCACGGAGACCGGAAAAGCAGCCGCTTAGCTCCGCCTACCCTCTCTGGCAGACCAACCGCTGCTGGCTGATGGAAAACGTGTCACTAACTGGACACAGACCAGTCCATAATACTGCAAAGGCTTTCATCAGTGGGCCATAGGCTCAATCACCATTGTGTTACCTCATTTGGCGACAGATAGTGACTTTTATATTTTTTTTAGTTAAAGAAAATCTTTGAGATTATTACTTAAATTAGCATTTTATGAAAATACAGGTCAAAGATCACAAATGCAGACACCTGGCCTGCAGAGGATGAACAGAAACAATCTTCACAGCGCTTCAGAGAAATGATTACACATTCTCTTTGGTGAGACAGCACGCGTATCCGATCAATTCTGGTCAGCCTCAAGAAACCAAACGACCCAGAGTGAAGATAAGGGAGTGATGTCCCGGCCATGAAACCAATAAAACAGGATTTTACACCCCCTGTGAGATTGCCTACTGTAGCTCATAATCAAACGCTCTGCACTGCTTTGAGGAACTTCCTTCTTTCACTTTCTACTCAACCACTCATACCCACTGTCGGGACTTTTTTACATTTCCTCTCTACTGTAAGTCATGATGTCCTGTGACCAGATTTCCACAGAAGCCTTGCACGCATAAGCTCTCTCTGTTTCACACAGACATGAAGCACATGGCAACATGTCACATGTCGCTGCAGAAATCAGGGGGGAAAATACTGCTGAACAGAACGAATCTCTCTTGAAGGAGATGTTCATCTGCAGATCTTCATCTGCTTGCAACAGCACATGCCCAGGAATAAAGTTCACACAGACACACAGGCCTGATGTGCTATGTGTCCAGATAAGTGACTAGATTGACCTGCGTCTGATTGATTTTTCTGTTGGGAACTGTGACTGCTGCCAAACATGAAACACCACAAGCACACACACTTGTATGCAGCTAGGCAGAGGGCTGCAGCAAAAGCCAATGCTCCTGAACTGCTCCAGCTGGACAAGAGCTTTAGACACAGTCGTACAGTAACGGGACACCGCTGCCTCTGGTTCTTTTTTTGGTGCTTTAGTGACAAAATAAAATGTTATTTTCTGTACCAATGATTAGAACTTGTTATGTTTAGAGCAGACCCTGACCCTTAAACTTTTACCTGGTGGTTCTGTCATTATAGTTAGTTCTTATCATGCTGATTTACGTCCAAGTGTTCATTTATCTGACAAGTTTACTTTTAATTAGCTATTTGTTGCTGTAAAAAGGGGGTGTGACCTCATGATTGACAGCTCTGTTCACAAATACGGCCCCTGCAGCGTTCTGTTCCCGAGTAGCAGAGTAGAGGAGGAACAGTCATTGAAGTTTACATATCTGTGAACGTTTGCTTCACACCAACACAAGCTGTTCTGCTGTTAAATACGCGGACATTTATTTCACTAAGTTAAGTGTGCGTTTTGGCTTGAGGAAGCGGCTACAGCGGCTCCACCCGCCGATCTCTACTGTGCAGCTCTGGCTCCAAAAAGTGTCACCAGCACAAGATGACAGCGCCTGTCACAGGGGCATTTCGGCTTCAATTTTGTACAATGAGAGTAGATGGAGAAGTTTTCTTTTTCCTCCCTGTAAACAGACCGACGTCCAATTTACCGGACTTGTTTCGGCGGATTGATATGATTACAGTTAGTACTGCACATTGTGTGATTAGAGCCGCATCCCTGGCAACAGTCTGTTCTTCATAGCAACGGTCTATTATCGAGAAAAAGCAGACCTCGGAATGCCATAATTAACCAATCAGAATCAAGTATTCAACACAGCCGTGTAATAAGATAAATAAATATATTTGTCTCTTAAATGTGGCCCACCAAACATGTACTTACAATTGGCCCACAGATTTAGTGCCTTACTGGTCTGTTGGACCAGCGCTTAAAAATATTTCCATCTCTCCTTTGAGCTATCAATGTTTTCTTTTATACATTTGTAGAGCTGACACAATATAAGGATGTTTTCAATCTATCAATTAATCATTTCAATCAGTTGGGCTACTCAACAATTCTTTCACCCACACACACACACACACACACACGCACGCACACACACACACGCGCGCGCGCACCCACACACACCCACACACACACACCCACACACACACACCCACACACACACACACCCACACACACACACACACCCACACACACACACACCCACACACCCACACACCCACACACCCACACACCCACACACCCACACACACACACACCCACACACCCACACACACACACACACACACACAAGTCATGTGAGGGACCTTCCTGGCCTCTGTTTTGGGTCATGTGAGTCGGGGGGCCTCAGTGCTGACTTGGTCACTCACTACTTACAAACACTCACTCTGAGTCTACATTTCTTTGATGCCTTAATTAAGCTGCATATGCAACATAAGTCATTTGTTAAGAGGTAAATAATCTAAGCTGTGTAACAGAGGAAAGGCCCATGTGAGCACAAAATAAAGCACAAGTGTTATTCTAGGGGAAAAGATAGAGTACAGCAGAACCTCTGCAGACACGGGGCGCACGGTGCAGCAGGGTAAATGATAGCAGTATTGATCTCCGATGCTCTTTTATAGCCCTGTCATGTCAGTTTAGCACCTTGGCAACACTCGCTTTAGAGCTGCATCAATACTGAACTCTGGCACTCTGCTAAGACAGATAGAAAGAGACAGAGGAAGAGAGAGGGGGAGAGGGAGGACAAATAAATTAAAAAAGTCCACATCAAGGGAAAGACTCTAACCTCTGAGTCAGGAGCAGTGAGGACAAAGTCATCCATGTGTCTCTGATAGATTGTTAGCTGCATGCTAGAAGTCAATTAAAGAAGTATCAGGCTTTGGGATTAAGCTGCATGAGTCATTTTCAAAGTTTCTAAGGACACCAATTTTTGCCAAGGCTCTGGGTTGACACAGAAGTGCTAAGCACTGTTTTAAATCAAAGCTGAGAGCAGCTAGCATCCTCTGTGAGGGAGCAAGCAACAAACTCTTCAGAGCCAGCCATTCAGCTTTCAACGACAAGCCCACCAGGATGAGGCACAGTTCTTGTGTATGATATTACACCTATGGAGAAAGACTTGAGTCTCAATGGAGAAATTCAACATGTTGTCATACCAGAACTTCAAATAAAGACACTTTCTCATGGACCATCTTTGCCTTCTGCATCTCATACAGAGACAGAGGGTAGCATCTGTTTAGTTTCTGCTTCAAGACACCTCAGAGCATCCATTTTCTTCCTTTCTAATGCCGGTTAGGTCTTTTTTAACGTACCCTTTCCCACAACTTAAAGTGCTTATCTCGAAGATTTTCGTTCTCTTTGGCAGCACCTATAGCAAACAGTAACTGCGGGAGCACACTTCCCAAATATCCAGACCAGGGGTTCTTAAACCTTTTGGGGCCAGGGACCCCCTCATAACCATAACACTGATTAAGCAAATGCTTACTACCATTTGCACTCTTTAGATGCCATTGGAACCATTTGTATTGTAAAAGTTATCAACCTATATACTTCAGACCCGTCTCATAGCGATAGACTTTGAATCATGTTCATACCACTGATGTGCTTTAAAACAGGCTCATTTTACTCAAACTGCTTGTGGACTCAACTTGACAGCATTTATACTTTTCAAGTAATTGATCTTAAGCTGAGCTGAGTGATTCATGACAGATTGACTTGATGTGTCACAATCATGTCAGTTTCCATTGGTCCAAAGTTAACGTGGGTGGGAGTAATGGACACCATATGCTTGTTTTATTGGTGCCAATGGTCCTCATCTGTAGACAAGCAGTTTTCCTGGCTGACGGTCGCTTTCCTTTTCAGACTGTTTGCTTCATCTGAGCGTCGAGTTTGTTTCTTCTTCTTTGGATTTTCACTTCTTGTTGAAGTTGTATCTGTAGTCATCCATCTTTTCTTTGTTTGTTCAGCCATAGTAGATTACTGTTTACTCGCAACACTTGCAGAGAGCGGAAAAGCAGCCGCTTAGCTCCGCCTACCCTCTCTGGCAGACCAACCACTGCTGGCTGATGGAAACATGTCAATAACTGGACACAGACCACTCCATAATACTGCAAAGGCTTTCATCAGTGGGCCATAGGCTCAATCACAATTGTGTTACCTCATTTGGCGACAGACAGTGACTTGACAGACATTTATTTAAACCAAAATCTCTAACTGATTTTAGCAAACAATTACCTTTACTCTGCCTAATCAGGCTCTCTCCTATTCCCAGCTCTAATTTGCGAGCTTAAACTCAAAGAGTGTTAGATCTTTCCACGACCTCAGCCAGTCTGAGAACTGGAGTGGCTCCTTTTTGCTTAGATAAGCTGTTAGTTTTGTGTTTAATCTGATTTCTTGTGGCTTTATCGTCACTGGGGAAGTAACGATCGGTCACAAAGAAAGCTCAGGATTGGTTAACAAAGAAAATTCCACATAAAGATCTGACTCTGGAGATTTTTGTCAATGATCCAGTGTCAAAAACAGGAGCTGATAAAACACTGGTAATTCTTACACAGATTAGTAAGTCTCCATTATTGTGTCCACTTTTACGCGTGCTGCAGTTGTTCAGATTGATTAGCCGACACTGACGCTTCAATTCTGTTTGGTGAAGCAGAAAATGAACCCCGTTTGCATTATCTGATAGTCACTAAGTATTGGATTTCATCTGCTGTATCTTTTACTACAGCACTGCTCTTATCAACCTGAAGGTTTAATTACCTTGTTGGGATCTGTGCGGATTAATGATTAATTACGGGCCGTAAGCCCACTGCTCTTTGTTTGTAAATGGAAATGATGACACTTGGAATATTACAGTAGGAGTGTGTGTGAGGGTGTGTTTGTGTGAGACTGACCGGTCACAGGAGCAGGCAACGAGTACGCAGAGCAGGTTATAGATAATGAAGGTGAAGATGACGGCTGTGATGGTGCCGCGGGGGATCGAGTAGCTGGGATTCTTCAGTTCACCTGGTCGATAGAGAGATTTACTGTGCGTTCATACGAAGTAATCACACACACAAAGAGACTCACAAAGTGCCTTCACCCACCTGACATGTTGGAACCAGTCATGATGCCAGTGCAGCCATTAAACATTACAGCGAAAACGGTAGCAAAGGTCATCATGTTTCCTGTTGTGTAATCCAGAACGTAGTCAGCTGTGGGGAGAGCAGACACGTCACTGTGGTTGTGCTTTTCATCAGCATCATCACTCTTCAAACAGAAAGTTCAATTAAGTTTGATGACAGACGATCCTGCTCTGTCGCTGCTTAACAGCATTTGAAAAAAAACACACTATACACATCTTTTAGCTGTCTACAGAGCAAACACTGCACAACGTGGACCCTATTTCTACATGTTTGGTTTGTAACGAGTAGGTTTTAAGAATTGGTCCAGTAGATTACCTATGGCTGCAATGCCTGCAACCTAATCCTTGGGTGCAAATACGATCAAAGTACGGCCAATAAAACTGCTTATTTTTGCAATTCAGATTGTTAATCTAAGTATCTAAACGCATTGCAACAAAGATCAACCTGTTTGCTAAGGAGTAGGACACTATTTCTTAAACAAGAAACAGCGGTTACAGGTTCTCAGTCATCCAGCTCATGGTAATTCAAAGCTTAATCCAAAAGGCAGCTGGACTTGTTTGAAGTTCTTGAAGACGTTTCACTTCTCATCCGAAAGGCTTCTTCATTTCTGAAGTGACTGGTGGACGGAGCTAGAAATATAGAGCCCCTTTCCCACTGGTCAAAAAACCCACTTATACCCGGCTTTTTTTAGAGGGAAAGGTTACAATCAGCATTCAGATGCAGGTCATGACTCTGCAGTAGACACACTAATCTCCGCCCCCTCTGATGCTATGACGCGCACTGAAGTTCTATCCGCTGCGTAAATACGATAGACTGTATAAATAATGGACGTAGTCTCAGTCACGTCACCGATTGGTTTCTGAAGAAGCCCAAATTGCGCCGGTGCTGGCGGTCGCCGTATTTGAAATGCCAGAGCAGGCAGAGCGCGACTGAGCTGTTATTAGCCACAGACTGTATAAATAATGAACATGCAAAAACAACTCAAGGGTTAGGAACAGAGCAGAACTGCACTGCTACTTCACTCCGGCTCTTTCACTCCTTTGAATGCCGAGTTAGATGATCAGAGGATTTAATCATAAACACATGATAACTCGTTTTTTCTGGTAACTAATACATTCATAAAATTATAATATGACATGTCTCTGTGTGTGTTTGTGCCCCATTCAGTCAGATCCTGGGATTATTCAAAGCCTGACAGTGTAATGGTTCTCACATGTGTCTGCATACATGCCTCAGTTAGGCCAGTTAGCTTAGGAATCATGTGCTTAGGAAACAATCCCTGCAAACAGAGTGCAGTGCTCGCTTAGCTTTCCAGGGACATGTACAACAACCAATGACAGAGCAAGCAAATCGTTACATAGCATAGCAGAGACCCTGTCCTAGGACTTAGGAAACTTTTTGACAAAACTTCAATGTCAATTTTGATTACTTTGACATATTCTGTACAATAAATAAGAGCCACTAGGTAGCTTAGCACAAAGAGCAACTCTGATGTTTGTGGAATGACTGAATATGTGCGTGCACAGTCTATAAGATAAACAGTTAAGAGTACTTATACCTTATCTAATCTATTCAATAATTGACAGCAATCAACTGTTAAATCCTTTTGTTAAATCTATGCCCGCATGAAGAAAGACATTCAGAACTCCTCTTTACCATACAGGTTCCCAAGCAGCGTCTCCAACTTGAAGCCGGTAAAGTTGGCTGTGCTGGGAAACATGGGACCTGTCCGGTTCACCGCAGAACTGGGCAGGGTGACGGTGCGAGGGGGCACGGCAAAGAAGCTGACGAAGATGGTACCCAGGACAAAAATGACAACCAGGAAGATGAGGAAGGTGGCCTTGGCGTAGATGTGGGCCCCCACCAGACACACCAGCAGGCACAGCAGGGCGACGGCTGTGCCGTACAGCAGAGACCACCAGTAGCCTGAAGGCAGGACCTGGTAGTGAGAAGTCGGCAAAGTCCCATCTAGTGGTGGATGGGATGGTAAAGGTGTCGACAAATAAGTGATAAAGGAAAAGACAATGGGGAAGACACGTTAATGCTTATATAAGGTTGACACAATATGTTCAAAAGTATATTGTTATAGTGGACATTTACTCTTTCATTGAAGCATAAAACTTGGTACACCTGAAGCAAACTTTGGCTATTGCAAAATCAACTGCTGCTGTGGAAGTCATTCTATTTCTGAAGGAAACTGATGGACGTAGCCACCATGACATCACCCACTGGTTGCTTACTCCCCCAGTGAAGCCTCAAGTTAGGCTTTTTGGAACCAGATGTAACCATAGTGGGACAATGAGGAGGAAATGCATTGTTTTGTCTCTGGTTGATAAGATTAGCATCATGCTGGCTGGCTGGCTGGCTGGATACTTAATTGATCCCGAGGGAAATGTAGGCATCCAGTAGCTTACAAGACATATGAAATCACACATCTGTCAACCCCCCCCACCACCCCCCCTTAAGCCCAAAATAGAGACAAAATAAAATAATAAAAAAGGCTTTTAAAATTACAACTATATACTGTAACACTGAGTAATGGCTGTATTGCGGTAGTGCAAATTTAAACATGATGAGCAGAGTTAGTGCAAAAACAGTACGGTGCAAATGAGCATTAAGATTTATAACCATAAATAAGTGAGCGTCAAAGTGTCATAATGCTTTAAGTTCTGCTGTAAATTAGTGGTATGAACTGGTGTCAACTTGTGATTGAGACCAAAACCCCATATGGGAAGTATAATAAACCAATTGAGAAATAGAGTTATTTTCTTTTCTGGTTTCAGTCTGACTTCTTTTTGCAACCAGTGCTGGCCAGTGGAAAGCACACAGGTTAAGGGCACTTCCGCAAAAAGATCTAGGACAGTGTCAATAACAGGAGCTGATGAAACACTGGTAATTCTCTCACAGAGCAGTAAGTTTCCATTGTTGTCTCCATTGTTGTGATTTAAAACCAGAGTCCACGTCCACTTCTTACATTTAGTGTAAGGCTCTTACCAAAATGTGTGTTTTGAATTATATGTCAAACATAACAAAGAAAAGGTGATGTGTATCCCTAATCTGCTGTTACCTCTTCTACAAATCAAACTATCATGTCTGTGGCATAAATATAGTGTAGAGTTTTTTAAGTTTAACAACCTAAAGAAAGAGGACATTTTTACCAAAACTGTACTCACCTTCTGGCACTCCAAAGGTGGCCAAAATGGCTTCAACCAGACCCAGCACAAACAAAGCGCATCCACACACATTAGCCAGGAAGAACATGATGCCGATACTTCCGCCGAACTCTGGGCCTAACGCACGGCTGATCATGTCTGAGTGACGTTAAGGCAGGGTGCAAGACAAACAGGTGTGTGTGTGTGTGTGTGTGTGTGTGTGTGTGTGTGTGTGTGTGTGTGTGTGTGTGTGTGTGTGTGTGTGTGTGTGTGTGTGTGTGTGTAGAGTTAAAGTCAGCCACATTTCCTCCAAAAGTAGCTGGGACCGTTCAAGGTGCCATTTATTAAGGAATTAAAAAGGTTCCTCCAGGTCACTGTTGTCTGGGTTTCCTGGGAGGTCTAAAGATCTATAAAGATTAGGTAAATTGGTTAAAACATTCCCAAATTTTCTGCCCACTTCCCTGTATTTTCAGAAAGAAAATTGCAGGGACCTTCTCGGGGTAAAATAAAGTCGATATTAGGACCCTGGTGCCTGCTGTGGTCCTCTTGGATAAGTTTGTGCAGTGGAAACACAGCTTTAGTGAGTAATTAGTTCGACTTTTTGGTTAATGCACTTCTTTGCTTCTCTGCTGAGAGACCATCAAGTGTTTATGGTAAACAGACAGATAAAAGTAAAGCTCTTTTTCCACCTAAAGTAGCCAGGAATTTTACAACTTTTCAAGGAATTAAAAGGGTTTCTACAGCCCATTGTTGTCCGTTTTTCCAAGAAGATTAGGTTTCTAGCTGCTAACCTACTTAACTTTTGAGTTCTGGGGAAGTTCCCGCAGTGGAAACACAGCTTTGGCTTGGATTAACATAGAAGACAGGAAACAGTTCAAACACAAGGTGTATAGAGGATACAATATGCTCCTCCAGCATCCAGGGCTCCATTGGTGGAGATGGCACAGACAGACAGCACGGTCATGGAGATGATGAAGTAGGCAACCAGGAACATGGCAATAGCTTGGTACAGTCCAGACTGGCCCACTACAAATCCTAGTCAGACAAAACATGAACAGTCAGACAAAAAACCCAGTCAGCAGGTCAAAAGCAGAACTGTGTCCTTGAAAGTAACATCAGTGGGGTTTAAAAGGGGAAGTTGAACTTCACTGGGAAGGGCCCTAACAAACAGTCCCAAGGATGTGAGCATTCAGTGATGCATACGAGCCTTGTCATTACCCATTGTCAGCATCAAAAATGAAAGAAAAAGTGCATAAAACATTCATACTAGACGGATTAATCATATTGAAAGTGAATGTGTGCAATTGCACAAAATGAGTTGTCATAACAACCCTTCTTCTGTGATTGCTGTTTACTCCCCATGCCTTTACCGCAATGCTGAACTCTTTGGTAAAGAAAAACATCTATCATCTATCTATCTATTTATCCACCAATTCATAATTCTATCGATCCGTCAATCCATCAATCCATCTATCCACCATTACATACATTCATTCCCCCTTTGTCCTTTATTAAAAGCTTACTGAAAGACCACAGAAGCCACACAAATAACCTTAACGTGATAGCACTGTCGCAAAAATGTGAATGCAGAGCAGTGTTTGTGACATTCATTCCTAGTTTTAAACATTAGGTTTACCTAACATACCTACCTACATTAATAAAATGTGTTGAGCAGGGCTGCACGGTGATGCAGTGGTTAGCGCTGTTGTCTCACAGCTGGAAGGTTCCTAGTTCGAACCCCAGTTCAGACAAAGGGGGCCTTCCTGTGTGCATGTTCTCCCCGTGCATGCGTGGGTTCACTCCGGGTACTCCGGCTTCCTCCCACAGTCCAAAGACATGCTCGTTTAATTAGTGACTGTAAATTACCAGTAGGTGTGGGGGTCGTCTGTCTCTATGTGTCAGCCCTGTGAGTGACTGGCGATCAGTCCAGGGTGTAACCCCGCCTCTCGCCCAATGACAACTGGGATAGGCTCCAGCCCCCGCAACTCTGAACAGGATAAGCAGTATAGATAATGGATGGATGATAGATTGATGGATTTGTTAGGCAAATTATTAGAAACACAACTCTTTGTAATGCCATACAGCTTTACACAAATATGTCATGTCATCCTCAGGAATGTTTCATATGTAAACTGCATATGCTTTAGAAAGGTGTTAACTGCTAAAGGCTAACTGCGTGTACTGATTGTGTCAACGTAACGGTTACTGATTAAAGTCGAGCTGAAACGGCATTTCGAGAGTATCTAGCTTCCCTATCGTGACGTATTTCCGAGTGAAACAGGAAGTGCAGGCGGGACATATCATTAGAGGGATTTGATTTGATCGTTGAGAAGTGGGCGTAGACAGACGTTCTCCACAGCGCAGTAGCTAGCTAACAGACCGAGCGTTCTTGGTGCTCTGCGGCTAAATGTTGCAGATTGATTGGTTGAAATTGTTTGGTGCTAACTTACGTAACCACACAGGATTTTTGTTTTTTACAGGAAGAAAAAATGATCCGAATTTGATATAAGAATACGAAGAAATGGATTTTCTGTATTTTTTTTGCCTATATTGTCAAATAGATGCACAATATTACCGAGGATGTGATCTGAAAGGATTAAAATGACATTTTTCATTTCACCTCGACTTTAAGAAACATATGAGCTTTCCTCTTGTATGCTAAAACATACTGAAGACATAATTTAGTAGCCAACACCTAACAATTGTGCGTAAAGTGAACTACTATCCAGTTTCTTCAATCCGAAGGTACTTGCGTTACACATTGGTGGCAGCCATCTTGGTTGTTTATGGCTTTGTATTAACTCCGCCCGGTATCAGATAAACGGTTGTAGTTAGAGATGGGACAAAATATCGGTACAGCAAGACATCGTTGCCCTGACTTGCAGATATCAATATTTTCATTTACGCGGCGCTCTAAACAGATTTCCCTGCAATTCTGAGTCACCGCGTCACGACTTTATGGCTCCTCGCGACGGCGCTTATGACATGAATGAGGGTAACGTGAATGGAAATGAATTGTCCAAAGAAGTTTGTGGGATATCGTGATGCATCATTATATGATTGTCTTGCAATGTACTATCAATTATCACAGAATTGCTTTATCGTGATGTTATTGCTATTGTGGGCCACGTATTGCGTATCGTGAGTTACCCTGCGATTCCCACCCCTTGGTTGTAATTGGCCTGACTTGAATCAGGCCCAATGGAAATCTATCTAGGAGGATCACACTTGGACTTTGGTAATATGGTAAAAGTGACTTTCAGCCTCTTTCTACAGAATCAGAATCAGAGCACTTGCTAATCTGAGATTAACCAAATTCAAGCTTAACTCTTAGGACCAAAGACCATTTGTAAGATGTTTTGTACAAACTGGTTCATTCAAGAACTCTGAGCCAGTTTGACAATTTCTAAACCTGCAAGAGCTCAGAAAAATTAAGCTTGATATCCCCCTCTAACAAACCTCTCCCCCTCTAGTTCAGCAATGATCCAAAAGTACACGTTTTTCCAGTGTGTTTGGTAATAGTGACTTTCAGCCTCTTTCTACAGAGCTAAAACTAAGCTGTAAGCTGTAGCAAGATTTTTATGACTCAAATTTCAGGTTAATTTTTAAGAGCAAAGACTAAGATGTTTTGTTTAAGAACTCTGAGCTTGGAAAAATAAAGCGCGATATTCCCCCCGTGAAAACAGGTTTGGCAACAAAACTAGATATTAGCAACGGTTCATAAGCAAACTCTAAAGGCTGCCAAGCAAAGTCATGTGAATTCATTTAAAGTATAGGGAAAGATATCCATGTAAATTTATACTGTGTTAGACACACATGATCCACATGATTAAAGCTTTGTACCACTGTGGCATATGACTGTATATATTTGTTTACACCTAATGTCGGTAACAGCATACCGCTCTGCTTTTATCTACTTTACTTTGCACACAAACGAGGTTGTTTCTGAAATGGCACAAAGGCAGCACGTACACTGTACAATTTACATACATAGAAAAGTTGAAAACAGTTGGACACAAGAGGTGCTTTTGTGTAAAAGGTCTTTTGATTTGCTTGGATATGTTTGGCTATTAAAATAAATGTACAAAGAATATTTTAAGATTTGTTATCCAACAACACACAAGTCTCTCTAAGACAGTGATGAGGCTTTCACGGCTGACTTAATTAACAACAATTTCACATCCTCATTGAAACCACTGTTAGTTCCTCTACCAACTGGCACATTGCAGTGTGAAAATAGTACTCTAAAGTCTGAAACAGGCAGCTACTATGTGTGTCTAGTGTGTTAGGGTGTACTATAGGCTATGTGTGTCCACTGGACGGCAGCTGACCTCTCATGAGACTAGGGCATGAAGGGGGCAAAATGAAAGACGTGGAGGTGTAACAGTGAGACAAACACACACACACAAATCAACCAAATGACCAGAACAGAGGTAGGAGAGGAAAGAAGATGGAGTTACTTGATGTGAAGGCCTTCATGCTTCTCAATAGTCAACAGCCTCTTTTGAATGCTTTAACAGCAGAAATGTGAAACTGTGGATTGCACGACAAATTAACATTACTAGCTTTACTCACACATTTTTCACTGGAAACTGTGGAACTAAACTTCCCCTGAATTCACATCTAGAGGTGTTAACATTTTTCTGCCTTCCTTATTTCAGAGACCAGTGCTACTGGTTTGAGTTAAAGTCAAGTTTGTTTTGGAGAGATGGAGACCTCTGAGGATAAATCAGCTCCTTTTAAAAACATTATCAAGGATAAACAATGAAAAAATCCTAACCTTACCGCAAGCACCCCATAGTGATTGTTTGCTATAGCCATGTGACAAATTACTTATCATCGGCTGGTTTGAAGCAGTAAAGAACAATAGATTTTTACACTGGATCCAGTTGATAAACACTTAACTGTACAGAAAGTAACTTTCAGCTTCTTCAAAGATGCCTTAAACACAGCCCTTCTCATGCAGTATAATAAATCACAGTGTCTGATCGGTGCATACACTGGTTTACTTGCCGATACCTGCTCCCTCATTTTAGGCTGCATCAGAGGAATTTCCAACACTAATATGAGCGCTGGCACAACTCTACCCTTGATTGCACAATGCTTGACTTTTTTATATAACTTCTGTATTAAAGCCTGAGCTTCTGAAATGTCGCAACTCTCTGTCTCTATAGGGCTCTGAAAGGACTGTCACTCACTCAGTCAGTCAGTCAGTTACTCAGTCAGTCAGTCAGTCACATACAGACCTATGTGTAGGGCTGATTCTGGCGGTCAGCTAAAAAGGCAAGCAATTATCAAACACTAGCGACACGGTCGGCCGTTGAGGGACCTGCAGTCAAACTTCTTGTACGCGCTCGCGCGGACACTCGCACGCATGAACAAGCATCCAGGGTTTTTGCCGAAGACACACGAAACTGAGCATGCTCAGTCTCGGAACTCATCGGCTCTGTTTACTTTTCACTGACGAGTCGTGTTCATTGACCGGTATCATGTTGACCGGCATCATGTTGTCCAAAATCAACACTGTTTGTCATAATACCTAAGTTAATATCATGTTAGCTGGCGAAGTTATTTGTCAAGCTAGACCGACAACACTGACATACACACTTGGATAGTATTTTGGTTGTCATAACGTGAGCAAGCATGCTAAGGTTAGCTAACTAGCTCTAACATAACTACACTGCGTGGATCTGGCATTGTGCTTCGTAAGCAAACGGCAAATGACTCAATTACCATCCAGATCAGCCCCGGGAGTCTGCGTGAGTTAGCCAATGTTATCTACTCGACGGTGTTTTGCTACGTGGCCTAACTGGCAAATCGTCAGCTTACAGCTGGCTGGCTAACCTTAGCCTAGGCAGGTACTGCAATGATATTGGCTAAAAGAAAACAATCGGTAGTTATACACATTTGCTTTGTTCTGTTACATATTTTACAAAATCAACACTGTTTGTTATGTTAGCTGGCAAAGTTCTGTGTCAAGCTAGATAACTGACATATACACTCAGATAGTATT
Organism: Semicossyphus pulcher; assembly: GCF_022749685.1. Classification (NCBI taxonomy): domain Eukaryota; kingdom Metazoa; phylum Chordata; class Actinopteri; order Labriformes; family Labridae; genus Semicossyphus; species Semicossyphus pulcher. The sequence continues at coordinate 4,750,635 of NW_027211700.1, forward strand.
TTGGTAGTCATAACGTTAGCGAACATGCTAAGGTTAGCCAACTAGCTCCAACATAAATACACTGCATGATTCCGGCATTGTGCTTCGTAACCAAATGGCATTAGCCAACATTAGCCAGGCAGGGCAGGGCGGCTGGAGGGAGCTGGGATGAAGCACGTGTGCTGTGAGAGAACGCTGCACGCGGGTTTTGTTTCTATGACAACAATAAGTTGTGGGTCTGTTTTGATCCCCAAAAGCAATCGAAGGTCTCCATGATTCGCATGCCCTGCCGATGTTGACTCTAGTTTTCCCCCTGAAGCCGATCACATTCCTGTTTGGTCAGACGGGCTTCACTAGATAAAACTTTTTTTTGTTTCTAATTCTTGTGTGTAGATTGTGTTGGTGTTGTTGTGGGTGCTGTCGTGTGTTGGCATCCATCTCCATTTCACAGCTTGCGTTGTCTCGTGTTGCACACTGTTGACTGCAGTGGCGAAGAATGAGCTCTCGACAGAGGTACATGCAAACGCGCAGATAAGTCACATCCTCTTTTTTCGTGGAAAAAACGTCCCGAGTGATTTACATAAAACATCAGCCCACAGCCTGTTAGAGGCAATGGAGGAAGTTCCTCTACTATCCTTTCACACATTGGCAATAAACAATGATATTTGATTGATGAATATATGTGTAATATTACATATAGCCCCTTTAAGAAACTTTTGCTAAGATTGGAACAGTTTGGAAAAGAAACTAGGTTACACAAAACGCTTAAAATGTAATGACAAGATGGCAAGTATAATCAAACATTGTAAATGTAAACAAGGAGGCAATAGCTCCTCTGGTGACTGGAAGAATTTCACCCACCTTACAGGTTACATGAAAAACTCTGTGACATCTTGAGAATTTTAATTTAAAAAGCTATGTAGGAATCTATTAAAAGACAGGTTTGCTAGAAATATTTTCATTAGATACCTTTGATACATTTATAGACATTTTACAGAGTAATGTATTTAGCATTTAACTTTTCAAATCAAATCAAATCTAGGAACTTCAGAATCAAGCAAAATATTGTATTGTAACACCTAATTGATAATAAATTATAAGGGCATAAAGATTTTAATGGATTTATCTTTTAATGAAATTTGAGCAAGCAAAACATTTAAAAAAAAAAATCAACTTAATGACTTGGTTCCCGCTGCTCTCCTCCATTATAATTCAGCAATAACTAAATATAATAAGAACAAAAAAAAATTGTTGTTGCAGAAACAAGTCAACATTGATGACTGCCTTGCATGCATAGCCGTGTTATATAGTGCTATATACCTTAAGAGAAAAGCAAGGCAACATTAATACATCAGGATTTTAAATGGGGTTTGGTTTGCATCTCTTGTTTAGGCATCACAAAACGGTGTGCAGTGATTTAAGTGGACCTCTGTTATCATCAGCACTCACCAATTCTGAGAAACACCACCACGCTGAACATTGACAGTAAGGTGGGGATCACCACACCGAAGAAGATGGAGAGTTTCTTCGGTTGTCGCTGTTGGTTAGACGTCTGCCTGGGGGTGCCCGGGCGCTGCTCAGGGGCCTGCCCGGCCGGAGGTGACCGCCGGTCGGATTCATTGACGCTGGTGGAGAGGCGGTAGTGGAGAAGAGGAGTCCGCTCTGCCATAGTGCTTTACAACTTCATAAAGTGCTCTAAATAATAGCAAGCTGTCACTGCAGCGTTGCTCTTGAAATGTATTTGTTTCGCCGACTATGTACGACACGTTATATGTTTTCCAACGTTTTAACTCTGCAGTTAGTGACTCGCCCGGATTGCCGACTGGTAAAAACTCAACCGCACGCAGCTACATAGTTAGCAAAGTAGGAAATAAGTGCTTTCAGTTGAAGTAAAAAAAAAAATAACTTAAACAAAAACCAGCGAAATAAACTTGTGTATCGAAATGAGCAGTCCTCAGAAATTGAATTATTTCAGTTTAAAGTCCACATCAACTGCCCTCAGCCGTGTTCGTTTTGGTCAATATGTTAATAGATTTACTGAATAGAATATCATGTGATGTATTGACGTTAAACCGCCTCGATTAGAGATACAACTTCCGGTTATGACTTTCAGTATAAGAGCTATACACATAATATTATATTGTATTGCATTCATAGGCTTGGCATAAGGGCCAAATGAGTGTTTTTTTCAGAGTGCAGCTTAACTTTCACTTTATGTGTAAAAAGTGTAATCACATACAGTATAAAACAAAAATATTTTATCCTATTGGACTTACGTTCATAAGAATGGGACGGTATTGATTGTGTTACTTCCGGTTGTGTCCCCCTGTCTCTCTTCATTGAGCTTGACAAAATTTCTAATCCCTTTCCCTGTGTATTCCAGTCCCCTTATTTCTTGCCATATTGCTTCCAGCCTGTTGCTTTCGGTCACATGATCACGTTTGCTGGTCCAATCACAGCACCTCATTCTTCTGGCCACCTGTTTATGGGGGCTGCGTTTTCTTGCACACATCCATGACATAAACATGAAGGTAACCTTAAAATCTGGAATTTGTTGCGCTAGAGATTTAGTTAATCTTGAACAATTCAGGACAAACAAAATGGGGAAATTAAAAATAGGCTACTAGCAATCGATTAATTTCTTATGTGAAATTTACATAATTAAAAAGTAGTAGGCCTATGTCTTTTTGGCAGCAATGAGAAGTTGCATTGATAACAATGTCTTTGAAAATACAATGCACTTTTAACATTGCACTGGGACAACAGTACGGACGTAACCACTGTGTAGGTGTTCTCTCAATGTAATTGTTTGTCTTAAAATTGGAGTAAACAAACAACTGATGAAATATAATACTGTCTAAAATGCCATATTATGTATTGTCATTGTGTCACCTTTAATATTTTTTGTTAGAAAGTAAGAAGCTACAATTGGAAAATGACAAATATACAGATGAATATGATTCATATGAATTAAAATTATAATGTAACTTGCTTCTCTTGTACCCTTATCCTGCTAGTTCACACACCTCCCTTACATGCTGTCTTTTACACTTTAAGAAGAAGAAGAAGAGATACTTTATTAATCCTGAGGGGAAATTACATTTTAAATTTTTTCACTCTGTTAGTACAAACATGCTACACAGGCATAGGCCCAAATGTATTTATGTAAGCTAGGTTTTAGATTTTGGGATTTTGGATTTTGTCAACAGTAAAATGAAAGGAAAACAACGTGGCACCATTTGGATATCAATGATCTATACAGAGATTCTTCGTTAATGTCATTTGTGGATATTAATGGGAAATGTAACCTAACTGATTTCTGGAGGTATTTACAGCTGAGAAGTATCATAAGCTCGGTCTTTGGACTGAAGAGGGAAGAACAAGAAGAGAGTAAGGTAGATTCCTAAATTCCTCTAGTATTTAACACTCTGCTTCAATGTTTTAGGCACATGTTAGATATCCAAACATGTGTGAAAGCTTCAGATTAACAGTAGTAAGTTTAGTAAGTTTATCCATTCTAAAAATGTACATAGATATTATTTTACACCTCTGGAGCTGTTGAAAATGGGCTTGGCCAAGGACAATAAATGTTGGAAATGTAGTACAGACATGGGCACATTTCTCCATTCTCTATGGGACTGTCCCATGGTACTACCTTCTGGAAGGTGGTACTGAAGAATCTTGAAGGCTGGCTAAAACAACCTCTTCCAGAATCCCCGCAATTTTGTTTGTTCGGTGACAAATCTCTGTTGCCACCAGGTATTACAGAAGCAGAGAATGGACTGATAATGACTTGGGTTGTATTGTGGCAGCTAGGCTCGTTCTGTGCAACTGGGGGCCGGTTTCACAGACAAGACTTTAATTAAGCCAGGAGTAGGCCTTAATGTTTACTAGTTAAACCAGGAAATTTAAGTGGCTTTCATGGACGTGGCCTAAGTTTAGCTTAGTTAGTCGGTGACTATGGAGTCCTGGAGTAAGGTAAGTAAGCCTAAAAGAGAACGTAAATTGGTCAGTGTTTTTGGTCAATATATTCCACTGTCTGCGCCAATCTTTATTCTTTTTTCATACTAAGGACCAAATGAGTTTATTGCTTCTAATGGAGTATTTTAATCACCGTAAACAATATCTTAAGACGGCCTTGATTTTCTCATTTGATTTTCCGTGCACACTATTTAAATAAAAAAAATAACATTAAAAAAGCCATAATAAATACACTACATATTTAAATGCGTCTCATCTGGTTGTGCTTCAATGTATAAGCATCTCTGTATGCAAGTCCTTGTTTGTCATTGCTGGCCTGAGCCATGGGTACAACTGCTTGATCCTGATTTTCCATTGGAGGATCAGGACAGCAGCGCTGCTTCAGGTAGGTGTGCAGCACTCCGATTACACTTATCCACAAGTACTCGTCTGGCTGGCCTCTGTAGTGCATGTTGGTCTTCATTTAGATATTCCAAATAGTCCACATCTTCTTCACAAACAGGACTAAGCTGAAGTTAAACCTGCCTCTTTGAAGGATTAATTTAAGCTTCAATTTAGGCCTAGAGTAGCTCTAACCTTCCCTCTTGCAATCAGCTTAGTTTAAGCCAGAACAGGCTAAGTCTATGACTATTTTAGTTAAGACAGCTCAAACAGGCATTTTAGTCTGGGACTAGGCTTAAGTCTTGTCTGTGAAACCGGCCCCGGAAGAGCCCACAAAAACAGCATTTCCCAGGGTGGCTTAAACTCATGACAGAGACTGCTGCCTTTGAAAACATGATTGTTCGGGCAAATAGCGTCCAAAGATAAATTAGCCAAATATGGAATGTCTTTTTGGCCTATATTAGGGGCGTAACATCTTTAAGAGTGTATAGAGCACTGGCAAACAGGATTGGTATGTGGGTATATACGTACGTATTTAAAATATGATGCCTGAGTCTCTACAGAAATGAGGTCTGACATTGCAAAGACGTCTGCTTAATTGTCCTGTGCAGTCCGGCCATGCCAGGTGCTAAGTGCTAACATCAGCATTCTAATAGGCATAATATAATAACGATGTATGTTGATTTTATATTTACAGTGTTCGGGTTAGGGTGTTCGTCTGTTAATTATTTGGCATTTGGTCATAAAGTAATGATTCTGGCACTAGATAAAAGGAGATTCTGGAAGATTTTTTCAATTAAGAACCCCAACTCAGAGGATTACCAGGATGGAAACTTGAGTCACCATGTAAGGTTATCAATCAATGTGAGAACTATGATTTAATTCAAATAATTATTTTTTTGTGAAAATGTGATGGTTTGTCGATATGAAGTTATAAAACCTCTTTTTTTTCTGTTCACTGATTTTGCGTTGAACTGGGGACCAAAAGGAAGCACTCAAAAGCAAACTCAAACCAGTGGTCAGAATTCAGAATGGTTTTAATGCCAGGTTAGGTTCGGTACACATAAAGAGCAGTCAGAATCAGGCAGAGGTATCCAAAAAACGTGAGGCAAAAAGGCAAGGTAAATGGCAAAACAGGGTCAGAATCAGAGGTCAAAACGAGAGCTTGGAATCAGATTGCTGGAACGCGACACAAAGGTACAAGCGAACTGGCGACGAGATGGGGGTAAAATACATGAGGTAATGAGGGTGATGAGACACAGCTGGGGAGAGCACAATCAGGAGCAGGTGAGCACACGACGGGGGAGGGGCAGGACACAGACCTAACGGGCAGACATGACAGATTTGACTATTCTATCTTGACCAGTGTATTGAAGGCTCATTCTGACCCTGTTGATAGACTGAATACAAATTATTTTTGGCTGTAGTAATATATACTAAATGAACGTCATAATTTTTACTTCTAAAAATCAAGATTAACTGCCAACTTCAATTTCATAAATAATTTTACACATTTTATTCATATAATGAATTAACTGCGTGGGAAGAGTACGTTTTACTCAACATTTACTCATACTACTTACGCGTTTCATTTAGCAACACACAAACCGAAAAATACTACGTAAATTTTACTCAAATAAATTAAAGCACATTTGAAACTGCACACGCTCAGTTGGACAAGATAAGAAACTGGTTTAGACCGTTTCTGGAGGGAGAACATTGGAAACGGGGGCCACTGGTACCTTAGCCCTTCTCAGATCCACAGTTAGTTCTTTTGTGTTTGCCAAGTTGAGCTGGAGATGGTTCTGCTCACACCATGTGACAAAGTTACCCACCATAGTCCTGTATTCAGCCTCCTCACAGTTGTTGATACATCCAACTACAGGAGAGTCATCAGCAAACGTGTGAAGATGACAGGTCTCTGTGTTGTAGTTGAAGTCTGTGGTGTAGAGGGTGAAGAGGAAGGGAGACAGGACTGTCCCCTGTGGAGCCTCAGTGTTGCTGACCACTCTGTCTGACACAAAGTGGCACATACTGTGGTCTGCCAGTCAGGTAGTCCACAATTCAGGACACGAGAGGAGCATCCACTCGCATCGCTGTCAGCTTCTCACCCAGTGTAGCTGGCCGCAGGGTTGCCAGGTCTGTGTGACAAAACCAGCCCAATGGCCATTCAAAACCAGCCCAATACTAGAACTCAAAATGTACCCCTGTCAAACCATATACACTACTTTTAAAGTCTAACAGCATTGTAGCAACAGCAACTGTTTTTGAAGCGGGTTGTTTTGGAGGCAATTGCCCTGTAGCGCCTCCCAGAGGCCAGTAGCTGGAAGACATAGTGTGCAGGGTGAGTGGGATCAGAGATGATTTTGCGGGCTCTGCGCAGTGTCCGTTTGCGTTATAAAATACAGATTAATTAAACTCAGACGGTCACAGAGGTGGGTGAGAGGAGGATGCTATCAAAACTGGCATCCATCATGGACAACTTCTCTCACCCCCTGCGATCTTGGTTATACAGCACAGACAAAAAGCTTTTGTATTATCTCCAGCCACACGTCCGTTTTCACTTTACCAGTCCCTTGTGTATTTCTTCCCGTATTTTTAGCTGACAGCACACAGTGAACCGAATGGATACGGACTGTGTACAGTTTAAGTTTGCTAACTGTGTGGCAAAGTAGAGTGTGTGGGTTTGTTATGTGGCCATGCATGTTCCATGTCCATTATGTGTAGTGCGGAATGATCTGAAGTCCGTTTGGTAGGATTTGATTATAAATAAATTATTTAATCTAAAATAATACTAAAAGGATTTCTATTTATAGGTAGCCTATTATTCATGTAATTTGCATGCAAAACAGGTCTACCCAACCAGCGGACAAATATTTCCAAATCAGTGGGAAAACCGCGGACCTGGCAACCCTGGCTGGCCAGATGGTGTTGAAAACACTGGGGAAGTTAAAAAACATGACCCTCACAGTGCTTGCTGGCTTGTCCAGCTGAGTGTAGACGCAACTGTGCAGGAAAATGATGGCATCCTCAACTCCAAGTCGGGGCGGGTAGGTGAACTGAAGGGGATCGAAGTGGGGCCTGACCCTGTGCTGGAGCTGCTCCAGGACAAGTCTCTCCAGGGTCTTCATGATGTGAGACATCAGTGCCATCGGTCTGTAGTCCATGGAGCCACTGGTACGCGGCGTTTTAGGTACAGGAACGAGGCAGCACGTCTTCCACAGCACAGGGACCCTTTGAAGACTCAGGCTCATGTTGAAGACTTGGTGAAGCACTCCACAAAGCTGGGTGGCACAGGCTTTGAGCACCCTGGGAAACCATCTCGTCTCGTCAGCTGTCTTCTAACATAGATAGTCCGCTGTGAGGCACAATGTAGGGGTGACAGGAGGGGGAGGGGTGGAGTCGTAAGTTATGACAAGGCTGTTAGACTGGGAGCCAGAGGAGGGGGGTTGAGATGGACCCTCACCTGAGGGTTGAGGCCTGTAAGGAGGGGGGAGGAGGGGGCAGTGGAGAAATGTAAATTTATAGCAAAATCTGACAGTACTGTATTAATGTCATAGTGTCATATTATAAACTGCAATGCAATCTGGTAGAAAAAACACTTGATGATAATCATTTTTATTCTGCCATAACCCATCAACATGTTCAGAAGTAGCACACCATTATCCTTTTCAAAGAAGAAAAATATTTGAGGCTCTCCCAAGTTGAAATTGTTGCCATTTAGAAGTGTTTTAACAGCAAATAAAAAGCTTAATTTGTAGTTAGCTAACATTAGCACATGTCTTCATTTTGTCTGAGTTTACATTAACGTAAAATAACACTGTGTGTGTTATACTTGAAACGTTTTAGCTAGCTAATTCTAGCTCTAGGTATGAAAATCGTAGGATTCATGGTCACCTGACAGAAGAATATTTTTGTCTTTCTCCATTCTTTCTTGTTCTTTTTGAATTACTAAAAAAACGGAGTAAATTCTACTTGAAATAGTTAAACTGAAATTACAGAAATGATTTATTTATTTATTTTTCATTTTTATTTACTTTATTTCATTAAATATTTGAAAAGGAGCCGCATCTTGTTACTTTGTATTTTTATTATTAATGTTATAATTAAAAGTGCATACTGAAAAAATGAAAAATAATAGCTAAACTTTACTTGATAAAATGAATCTGTGTGTTTTGAACAGTTTTTTTTACGTACATTTCATAAAAATAAATAAGAATGAACCCAACATTGAATTTTGCTCATATATTTTAAGTTATTTACAAGTGATATGCTTGAGAATCAAGCTAATGTGGAACATTGTTTAAAATGTAGTTAATTCTTTAACTTATTTTCATAAAATAATTTGATTACTTTGGGGGGGTGGTCAAGAGGAGGTAGTGGGAGGAGACATGCGGTTACATTTTTGGGGTCTCCTGGACTAAAGCAGGGGTGGGGGTAGGTTATTGGATAGGGGGTTGTCATGTTTTGGAGTACAGGTGTTCTGATTGGGGAAGGTTGTCGCCCAAAGGGGGTTATTGGCAGAAAGGTGAGGTGGGAGGTTCGGGGAAGAGTGGCTGAGGCGAGTTCTACGAGTCGATTGTCTGGAACAGATGAAGTGCAGGACGAAGAAAGAAATTGTGAGTAACTGTCAAATACATGATCAATTATAAAATGTAAATCGTACATGCCACTATACAGTAGACTATAAGATCGAAAACTTTGACATTCAGCTAATACCAACATTGTAACAGAGCAACTGTGTCCTTTTAATCGACTGCCAGTCAAAGTTGCTTGCTTGTTAGCTTTAGATCTGAAGTTCAACATCAGCATCTATGACAACCTAACATGTCGAGCGATGGAACGTCAATGTACCTAACCAGGAAAGCTAAGCCGATGTTAGCTTACATGTTACTTTGTAAGCGGTGGGGACGGTTAGTGAGCGCTTGATAAAGTTAACGTTAGCTGTCATAACTTGGCCTCTTTCCAGGACTGCAGTAAAACGTGCGTCTATGCGTCGCAATTACTTTTTTTATATGGCTGCACCCGTCATTTTTGTGATTTGACAAATAGGATTTATTATAATCATTATTAATATTATTGTTATTATTATTGCACAGCAGTGACGTAGAAATTAGACAAATAAAATATTGAAATATTAGCAAGATTCGTTTTTGATATTCATTTTGGGTTAAAATTAACTGTTATTTTAATAGAGTAGTAAAAAAAAAAAAATCATTAGGTGCAACCTTACTCCCAGACCTCTTTTCTACTTGCCTTGGTAATCCTTTTCTCTAATCATTGACCATCATAGGCTCACAAACATGCAGGCTTTTACTGTTTGTGTTTGTTTTTTCTAATATCCAGTTCAACATTGTTGCAAACAAGAATAACGCTATCCACCTGTTTGTTTGAAAAAAAATTAATCTCAATAATTACAGGCTTTGTAATTAATTGATCGCAATTAATCGCACATATCGATTTCTGTGAGAAACACATCACATGTAGACTTCCACACTGTAATCTTACTCTCTTCTTCACTCTATTAAGTTTTAAATCACAATCTACTTTAATCTGCTCACTTTGCTTTGCTTCAGTCCCCCAACACACCTGCACTTCTGCTCTCTGCACAGCTTCTGGCCCCGCCCCCCTCTTTCTGTCTGTGTCTCTGTCTGCTTTGTTGACTGTCCTCATCAGCAGTCTGTTTAATTAAGTTACAAAAGTTAAATATTTTCTCTCGCAATTCAGTTCTCACAGCACGTGAGCCGCGTGTGCACGAGGGACATTATTAATGACGTAGCGATCAAAACGATCGATCGATCGTACCAAATGACATTTGCACCTTTTTTAAAAGCTTTATAAACAGCGACAATTTACAGTAGAGACATAGAGATATACAATAGGATTGTTTACATTTCGTAACAGATGTCGAAGAGATGTCGAACCCTCTTTTGCCGTTAGAACACTGTGTGAGGAGTAAACTGGTCCTGTGACTCCTGTCACTGTTTCAGTGCTCGTCCTCAACGAGGAAAGCTGGCAAACAACCATTCATTTGGAGCGGAAATCTCGGTCGTTTAATTGCAACTTCAGGACACGTTATAGAAATCTAAAGCACAAGCTAATTTTGCCGCGGCGGGCCACCGCTGCAAATTGTATGATGCGGAAACACTGACTGTACTTCCCTGAATCGAGTCCAACACAGTATTCTTGTACTAGGGTAGACTGTTAGATGTTTGTATTCATAAGAAATAAGGATTTTTCCTGAAAGTTCTTCATATGCAACAATCTGTGTCACTGAGGTGATTCATATTTAACTTGTAATAATTTATACCACAACAGAACCCATTTGGCACCACACTGATAACAACAACTAACAAGAAATCGAATGTCATCAGTTGAGGTTTGGCTTTACCAATGCCCTCCTGTTTCCAGATGATCACAACTATGCATCTTGAGCCAAAGTTCATGTCCACGTTTGACCACTACACCCCTAAGCTACTGTCACTGTACTAAGCCAAGAGAGGTGCAGTTGGAGAGAGAATGAATGCCCGGAGGCATATTCTGCAGGAGGTACTGTAGTTTAAATATAAAAGGATTTCCTCTTCAATTCATAACATTGATTGAACTCATTTTTAAATTAGAACCAAGCTAACTTAATTAGTTAGCATAAAGAGTAGTAGTTATTAGTAACTACTAATGTGTACATGTACACTTACCCTCTTTCTACATGCTTATTTCTTACTTCCACAGTTTAATGGTACTCTCTTCTTCACCTCATTAAGTTTTAATTCACAAACTACTTTAGTCTGACCACTTTGCCTCAGTCACCCCAACACACCTGCACCTCTGCTCTCTGCACCGCACGAGGGACGTTATTTATGATATAGTGATCAAAATGACACCAAATGACATCACCTTTTTATAAGCTTTATAAACCGCGACACTCAATGTACTTACAGTCGGGACGTACGGATATAGATAGACAGTATCTCCTCATTTCAGTATAATATTGTGCAGCTTGCTGGAGGGGAATCGCCAGGGAGCTCAAAGTTTGATATTGAACGCACAGCTAATCTAGGCATGTGGATTGTTTACATTGCGTATTAGAACTGCACATGTATGCCGATGTCAGTGATGCAGAGCGGACCCTCTTTTGCCGTTACCAGTAAACTGGTCCCGTTGTTGTTTATTTGGTTGCCAAGACTTCGCGAGTTCACTGTTTCAGTGCTCTTCCTCAATGAGGAGAGGATGGACGATCGTTGATTTGAAGCGGAAATATCCAAAGAGTCGTTTAATTACAACTTCTGAAGCAGCGGCTGCAACAATTCACTAAATGTATGTAGCGGAAACACTGCTGCTTCTCCAAGTCCGCCACATTTATAAAATAAAAGAATGACACGTTGTCATCTCAAATGGTAGATGTGCACCCAGGGACAGCACACACAGGCAAGATGGGGGAAAAAGGCGATCGTTAGGTAATTGCAACAGGTATGTACAGAGACGTTCAGAGTGTGTGGACAGGAGTTAGCTCAGACTCAGAGAGGAAGATTGATCGCGAGCTGAGAAGTGTTATTGCACCTGTGAGGGCGGGACAACTGGGGTTGATTGGTTCAAGGAAATTTATGACGTGATAAATATCATACATAACCAAACCCAATTTAACCCCAGCGTCAGGGAAGTTAACAAAGAAAGAAATGGCATAAACTCGAGTTTGGATTAAAACTAATATCTAAAACTTTTAAGATGCTTACTAGTATAAGACCCCAAATTACACTGAAGGATTTTGTGGATTTGGGTTTACAGGGGCAAACAAAACAAATCCTCCCTTTTACATAAGACACCCTTATGAAAAGTAGTAATTGTTCAGTTGGAGTAACACGTTTCTTTATAAAATACAGATAGACCAGTGGGCTGTTGTTGTTATACAGTATTTCATCAACTGTTTCCAATAGTGTTGAAATCTAAGTTTAATCAGCTTGACCTGCACCGTGACAGTAACTTCATGAGAAAAAAACTCACGTCTCCTACTTCATGTCGACACACAACCTCTCGCCGTGCGCAGCACACGCACGGCGAGAAGTGCCCACAGGAAGTAGGAGACACAGGCTTTCATGCTCAATCCATTTGCAATGCAATAAAGCATGATCAAAAACAGCACAAGTTGAATCTCCTCCATGCGAACAAGCTAACTGTAGTGTTGCACAAATGATGATACCTTCTCCTTTGAGATTTAATGGTGGTTGGCAAACGTTCACGTTCGTTCACGAACGAAATGACCCTGTCATTCGCCCCTCCTCGGCGCTCAAACTGTATTTGCTAGTGTGAAGGTTCTCAGTAATCCAGGTCATTGTAATTTTAATATTCTTCTAATATGAGAAAATCATCCTTAACAGAGGCAATGGCCTAGACACCACCGATCTCCCAATTACAATGCAGTATTGAATCATCTGCCTAAACAGGTGAGATCGCACTCACACTCAGGATCATGTGAGCCTAATGACCCATCAACACCAAGGGGAGTGGTGGAGTCAGCTAAAACGGGCCATCAGCTGAAATGGGCCAGATAAGGTTGGACCATAATAGCTCTTTAAAATTTAACAATCAATAACAATGACTGATCTTGATTTGTTGCCACAATAAGGTCGAGTTCTGTCTTTATTTTCTGCACACAATTACTATAAAAAATAAAGTACGTCTCTCTACATGCTGGAATGACACGAGCAGGAGCTGTAACCTGTGATCAGTTCATCATAGCTTATAACGCAGCGCAGGGAGAACACAGACGTTTAATAACGTGGACCTGTGTTCAGATCTGTCTGTCTGTCTGTCAACAGAGACTGCAGTCTGCTGTGTACTACATATATTTTACACAGAGCTGTAGAGGATCGGGCTTCATGATCAAACTTTTATATCTCGTCATCACTTCAGTCCGCGATGACCCGCTCCCTCCCTCTGTGCAGATGCTCTCTCCCTCTCAGCGCTGCGAGTCTGCATCCCCGTTTTTATTATATGTTGTTTTTAAAGTTTAACGGAGGTGAATGAGGCTCCTTATATATTCACAGGGCCTTAGGATGTAATATATTTAATCAGAGTCTGAATCTGTGAATTGACTTGTATGCACAGATGCACCTAATCGGGTTGCTTCGTTCAGTGAACAAGAATGGTCTTCGTTCAGTGAACGAGAGCGAGAGAGAGACAGAGAGAGAGACATTCGGTCAAGCGATACGTTCAGTCACTGTTACTCGTTCATGAACGATGACGGCTCACATTGCATTCACTGGTCTACTTGGCCCAACTTGCCCATTACAAAACCTTCTTACATTATAATTTCTAAATAAATAAATAAATAAACATAGTTTAGTTTGTGTTCATCTGTCAGTGGTTTACACATCTGTGAATTGACTTGTATGCACAGATGCACCTAATCGGGTCGCTTCGTTCAGTGAGCGAGAATGATCTTCGTTCAGTGAACGAGAGAGAGAGAGAGAGACATTTGGTCAAGCGATACGTTCAGTCGTTCTCCTAACCACTGATGGTCATTTGATACATTAGATTTGATACAAACAGCCCTCCTCTGAAACGCAATTGGCTCGTGCTAACATCAATCAGTCTGGTTTTCTAAAAGAAGAAGTGAGGCACTGGGGAGCTGCGAGCGGAGCCAAGTGAACGAAAGGAACGAATTTGATGCATGAAAGTGAACAGATCATTCCGTTCACTGAAAAGATTTGTTCTTTTTAAACGAATCGTTCAGGACCGAAACATTTCTAGCTCCTACCCTGGCAGCCCCTGGAAGGACCTGCCCTTCTCGGGGCTCTTACACCTCCTGTGCTGGTTCCTGCTGTAGGCTGCTGCTGTTGGCCCCTGCCTCTGAAGATCCGGAACGTAGTCGGGATCTTCAACCACACTCTCCTCCAGAAAGCACCACAATTTAAAAAAAGAAAGAGCCTTTTACTTTGTGACTACATAACATAAAGTTAAAAGAAATTTTTTTTGAAGCTAAACGTCTAATCGAGGGCTAAAGTTAGCTACCGTTAGCTGACAAACAGGTTCTCAACAAAGTTAACCTTTAAACAAAACTGCTTCAACTGCTCCTAATTTAATGACAAACGTTACCGGGACAATTCAGGCAAGGTAAGACGTTATGACAGCAAGAAAATATTAATTCTGCCGAAAAACGACGCATTTGACTGTAAACAAACAGGCGATGAAATGCTATAATTACGATAGTAACGTTGGTAGTTCGTCAGACTACAAAAGGTAACTAAACGTTCCGAGGGAGGGAATTTTATTTTATACCACATGCAGAATTGAATATTATTTAATTACTGTTGGTTAGTTTTCACTTACCTGTGCCCCTGACTCTGACTCCATTGACCCGTTTCACTCGCGCTGCTTCTCTCACCGCACACGTCATGTCTTGTTCAAATTTTAACTAAGTGCTGAGGGACATGCCAGAAAGGTAAGAATTGCTTTAAGTGGCATGTGTTTATTATTATTGATTAGATTTAAATAAAGATAATTTGTTTTTTTCGTAATAAGTTTGTAAATAAGGTTGAAAATTTTAAGTAATTTCACTCAATTTTATTACTACCTTTTTACATGTCTTTAAACCATACTTTTACCAAATTTTCATTTGAGAAAATTCGAAACAAACTTTCTATTAAAATTAACTTTATTTTAGAAGTAAAATGAACATAATTTCATCACCATAAAATTCATTACCATAAAATTATTTTGTGTGTAAAAGTGTTAATAATAATAATAATAATATAAAGTAAATCAAGGTATTATTTTTTTGGAGTATAAACATTCTTTAATTGTCATCAAGTACAGGATACATATTGTAGATGTAAATACAGCTTACATTCTGAGTTCCTAAATTGCCTAAAAGTCAGGCCTTTGGATTGTGGGACAAACCCATTATTGTGGGAGAAACCAAAGCACTCTGAGTAAACCCTGAGCATGAAGACTCCACAATGGTGGAGGTTCACAGTTTTAGGGGGAGTTTTATTGGTCGGCCTAACCTTTCTATGAAACCTGTTGCTGGTTTATTCTTCCATACTTTCCCAGGGTGTAGTGTTTTTTTATTGGCCTAACTTTTCAAGCATTTTAGAGTTCCCAAATTGCCTAAATGCCAGGCCTTCGGATTGTGGGAGAAACCGAAGCACTCGGAGAAAACCCTGTAGACATGGGAAGAGCATGAAGACTCCACAATGGTTCAGGTTCACAGTTTTAGGGGGAGTTTTATATGTCGACGGGCGGGAGACCAAGATCCCTTTGCTCAGGTGGCCACAAATGTAAGTAAATGCATCTGGGTCGTGGCTCATTGAATGTAGATTGAATGTCATCCAAAGATGACATGATATTTTCATCTGGGAGCTCTGGTGGACGCGAGTCAACCTGCTGGATGGATGGTGGTTCCTCTTCAACTGTTGCAACTATCTTTCTTTGTTGGAACGTTTTATTAAACCACGATCTAAGCCTCTGTTGTGGCGACTTTGTGGCTTTAGCCTTTGCAAGCTCCAGTTTAGTTTCTTCCAGTTTTGTTCTATAATTGTCATTTATTGTATCCATTTTCCTGAGTGTCCTGAAACAGCACTCTCTCTCTGAATGTAAAACTTTTGTTTTCTCATCAAGCTGCCGCTTCACAGTGTTCATAGATCTGGAGTGAGTCTGCTGGAGCCTTGAGGCGATGTCCAGCTTTTTGTTGAGCCGATTAATTTCAGACTGATACTTATATCTGGTGTCTTCATCCATCTCCACTTCCTTGCGATTGTCGATGTGTCGCCCTATGAGAGTGATGACTCTGGCTTTTAACTTCTTTGGGTCAGTGATCAGAGGCCTGCACGCTTCTATGTCCTCCTTAATACGTAGCTCATTAGTCTGTATTTTGTGGACCTTGGCCCTCAGCTCAGTTAATTCTGATTTACTGGCTTTAACAAGAACTCTGAGCTCTTCAACCTCGTCAAGCAGGAGGCTTTTATCAGAATTGGCCGTTTTGAGCTTCCGTTTTATTCCCTCGGACCCGGAAATTTCCTCACGCAGTTTGTCCTGTAGCTTCTTGCACATTCTCTTTTCTTCACCTAGTTGTGCTTCCACCAAAGAGGTTTCTTGTTGTGATCTTTCCTTAACAATTAGTATTTCTTTCTTCTCTATCTTTAAAGAAGTTATCTCAAGACTTTTCTTTCTAATTATGTTCTTTAGCTCGTCAGTCATTTCCTTGGACTTTTCCCGTAATTCTCCGTTTTCTTTTTTCAGGTCATCTATGTTTTTTTTCATTTTGTCTTCGTTCTTGCTGATCTCTACCTGGTCCAGCAGCTCCTTGCAGTTGCTAGCCCTCTCCTGGGAAGCTTTCAGCTGTGCCTCGAGAGTCACGATTTCCTGCTTCAGACGAAGGATTTCTACCCCTCTTTCACGACCTAGATTAAACCTGTACTGTTTTTCATCTTCAAGAAGTTTGGTTAATCTGGAAATCTGAAGGTCTTTTAATTTTGACTCCATTGACGCCATTTCTGAGATTGACTGAAATGAGACTGAAATTAAGTCTCTGTCTCTGTGTTAAGTCTCTGTTTTGTATAAATTCTTCTTGTTTTTAACTCTCTTGGTTTTGAGTTAAGAAGGCAGGTAGGTCTATGTGGCGATATGGTATGAATTACCTATGTATAAAATAGTAACGTATAATACTTTCTCCTCTGGGTTTATGAAGTATCTCTCGCTTTTATTACATCTCACTTCAAAGGATCTCCTCTGATGTCTAATGACGACCGATGACGTCAGCTTTTGCCCTCTAAATTCTATGCGACTGCGCGTGCGTGTGACTACCCCTGCTTCCTTCACTGAACAGGTGGCTTCTGCTCTAACGTTACCTCCAGTGAGCAACGGGAGCTGTGCACCGTAAGTCGAATTTTCTAACCCTTGCTTACTTCCACATAATTCAGCATTATGATTTGAAATATGACAAAGAACCTGATAAGGCTAATTTTTAATGTTAGCTAGCATTGATTTAGCGTCATATATGTAAAACCACACAGAGGGCGTAATCGGTAACGTCTGATTGTTACATTACAACTCCGTATCTACTTGCACAGCTCAATGATGATTTGCGCAGATAAAATGTAGATATATATTTTATGTTCGTGTGGTGTTGGTGTGTTACCAGGTTTCGAGAGATTCCGTACAGCTGCACCAATAGCAATCACCTGTAAACGCAGAACACACAGAGCACTGTCTGAAACATCGTCATGCGGGGATTGAATTTGCTGCAGCAGCAAGTACGATAAAGCTGGAGATATATTTACTGCTTGCGGGGATTAATGTGTTATTTAACTTATATTGCTGCAGCAAGTACGATAAGTGTGTTTGGAGAGCGCATTTACGTGCGAGGCACACCGTCTAAACTTAGTTATGTATATCTCCAGACACGCCAATGGGATAAATCGGGATCTATTTTTTTCTTTTTACTGTCTACTTAACATCGAAGCTGTAAATCTTAATTTGCTGATTTTGCTGCTGGATAGCATGTCTATATTCCCTTCTTCATGCGCAATGGACATTTAACAGTCAGTATAAATGTGTGAGCTTGTGTTTTTGCAAGTTTTTTGCCTGTGAGGGTCTCGAGCAGGACTCTCCTTGAGGTGAAGCGGCCAAAGGAGGAGGTAGCAGCCTGCCTTCGTCTTCTGGCATCACCAGGACAGCTGAATAATGCTGCACAGGACACATATCACACAGGACTGTACACCGATGACTCTCCTGGTCCTGGGAATCTCAAGATGGTTTAGCTGGTGAGGCAGGTTAAGTGCTCAAAGGTTTCACTACCTGCTAACAACAGAGCATGTTTTATTTCACGCTGTTCACTCTCTATTCGTGTATGCCTGCAGGAGTTATAAGTTCATGCACTCATTAAGTTTTTGCTGGTTCTTGCAGGTTGGCTCGGCTGTGAAGTTACCAGGCAGTAGGGTGGCTGTGGTGGGCCTATGTCTGGATGATATAAGATTGGTAAGACTGCACTACATGGCAGAAGTTGTTTTAACCTTCAAGACCTGAGTTTAATTCTCAAATGTTCGCTGAGAATCGTCACTTTCATTAGCATTTTCGACTCAGTCAAAACGATCAAGTCTGCCTACATATAAGAAAGATGGACCATTACAAGATGTGTTAATTTAAAAAAAAAAAAACCTTTCTGTTTGGCCCAATGGGTAGAGATGAGGCAAGCTTTTCAGGTCATTGTACCGTAAAATCCGACTGCCAGCACTGTTATCACATCCCCCAGGACTCAGTCAAGCTACTTTAGGACAACTCATGGCCATCAAGAATATGACACAGATTTTTCAAAGACTTAAATGCCAATTAATTGGAATTTTAATGAGGTTGCTATTAGGATCTTTACTCTACGGTGAGAGTTTGTGAAGAGAGTTAGTTAAGTCATTTGTCAACATTTGTCATTTAACTTGCAATAATCCTTGCCCCTGTGTGGTCCTCCAGTTTATGGCACACTTCAGAGAGAAACCTGAGGACTGGTCTTACAGGCAGAGTAAGTGTGAAATAATTATAGTTAAGATCTTAAAAAATATTAGTGATAGCATCTTGTTAGCTTAAACAGTTAGACTGAGGGTCATTACTGGGTCAATTTCAATGTCTTCTATGTCTTTTAGGTTTAGCAGTAGCGACATGACAAAAGAAAAATGCAACTTCCCCACAATGTAAGGCTAAATGTCTAAGATAGTGTATACAGGTTATTATGTTAAAACGGTTGTAAAGCATTGCAAAGACCTGGGCTGCGGTCGAATAGTGCTTTTTGGTTAGGAAGGTTCCTAACGGAGTGAAACGACCCGGAAGTGTGTAAGTGTCAGCCATGCTAAGAGTCATTTGAATTCCGTAAAGATAAGGAAAGGAGCTTCATTGCTTCCTTTATTATCTCCTTTGGCATCTGTTTTAAAAAGATGAGTTATTAAAATAATGATCACACTCTTCCTGCATGCTAGGGCTAGATTTATATTGCCAGAGTCATATTTGCCAGCCTTTCTTATTCTTAAATGTAGAACAGAAGGGGTACCAATTTCTTTGTTTCCATGTGGGCATATTGCTGCAATCTCAGCACAGAGCACCTCCTATCCAGCACCCATAGAGGGCGCTACAGTTGCAGTTTTCATTACACAAGATTTTTCATAAAGACAAGGCCAGAAAGGAAACATTGATTGAAGTCAATAGCTCAACCCAACTGAATGTATTTTTACAGCTCTTTATACAGACATATATACCACAATTAGTTCCAACTAAGTGATCTGACTGGACAAGGGGCATTCCATGAGTGGCGATATAGAGAACAACATCAATGGGACTTTTCGCTATGTATCACTCCGTCTCAGTCAGGTGTTCTGAATACTGTTAATTAACATCACAGCAGGCAGTGTCTACATTAATTAAGCTGATACCTCTAAATCACACAGCAGACTCTTATTTCACTGGTTGATGATAAATTAAAACCTACAGATGAATGTACATGATAAAAAACAGCTGACTGTGGTAACCTGTCGACAGAGTGCAGGAGAATGTTTGGGTTGCTTGGCAACAGAAGTCCAGTTTCAGTTAAGTTGTGGAGTTGAGTTGAGTTGGTGGAGCAAAAATAATAATCTGTTCTTGATTTCTACTTTTTACTACTATTTTTAGCTTGTATAACTGTTGTATTAAAGCAATATCACACTCGAGGTTGTGTTGCTGTTCTAAATATCATCATGGCTTTGATTATCTTACGACCCAATTACAGCTGTCATTACATTTACTGCAACTAGAGCCCAACCATTTATCGGTCAACCGATTTTATCAGCTGATATTCGTACTTCGCAGATATATCGGTATCGCCGTATATGTCCTCCGACATGCTTCGATGTAAATGTATTACATTTTTTGCAGTGCTGTGGGACAAAGTCATTACACCCCATGACAAATAGAGAGTGCAGTTTTACTTTTCACAGATTGACAGCCAGACTCCAACGGTGTGTCCGAAACCGCATACTATCATACTAATACTAACCGTGACGTAAAATTGAGTATGTCATGCGTTCCCATCTCATAGTATGCAATTTTGTGTATGCGAGAAATGCCCGGATGTATACTAGATCGGCCCGGATGTATGAATATGAGATGGGAGCTCACTGGTTGTACTCAACCACCCCAAAATGCATTGCGGCTTATCAGCTTCTACTATGGGGGAGATGGGCCGGAGATCAGACCAGACATACGTAAACGATTAAGTCACGTGATACGGAGAAGACGGCTCTGAGTATGATGCCAACGGCATCCTTATAGTCAGGTTAGTAGGCAGTATGCAGTATATACTGTTTGAGTATGTAGTAGGCAGTATGTAGTAGGCAGTACGTTAGTATGCGGTTTCGGACACAACACAAGTCTTTTAAATAAAGTATAGCTGAAGTCAAGAAATGACACAGCCACGCACTCATGGTTACAACTATAAACCAGCACAAAAATGACAATTACCAACATATGCAGAACATATGTTATAAACAGACACATTAAAAACACTAACAAAATATTTTTTTGCATTTTGGAACATAAATAGCAAACTTAATGACTTAAACTACTCAGTCAGCACTAGGCGGCAGGCATGATGGGAAATGAGGATGTCCCTATCGCTGCCAGAGTGCGCGTCACAGCTGAGCAGAGCAGCACACACAGCGAAGGGAAACATTATCTTTCCCATACAGAACGAAACTCATGTTAAAATCTCAGTTATCAGCCAAAGAAGCCCCAAAAATCCAATATCGGGCGGGCTCTAACTACAACATCGCTCCCTCTCATGTTATATTGCTTATTTATTTAGCAGATGTTGTTCAGTTGAGCAGTGTTTAACTCTAATCCATTTATAGATTAGAGCCTTAGAAGAACAAATATATACATTTTAAGTTTGAAAAGGGCATCTTATGAAGATACAACAAACCTGAAAAAATCTTCTGTTCAATTCCAGGGAGTTATCGTCTTTCTAAAAGCTTTTCTGCACTGTCCTTATCTATCCTTGTTTCCGGTGTAAATGGCAACACCTCGGATCTTTTTCACCACCATAAGGTTTTATATGCAATTTCAGTCCCAGTCCAGTGGCTCACTGTGAGCTGTTCCTCTTCTGATATCCAGCTCTGTCTCAGATCAGCTCTCAGGTATTGGCTGTCCTGTGTTCACTTTGCATACTGTCTTTAGGTCAACAGCAAGGCGCTCCAGTTTTCCAGTGAGTAGATTCCCATACTGTTCCAGCACTTTGTTCAGTCTGGTTTGGGTCATACAGTTGTGTATAGCAGATTGAGAAGGTGTCTCCCTGTCACTCTGCAAGGCCCCCAAAGTAGAATCAACGTTAATTTTAACCCAACAAAATTTAGCATAAATATGTTTTACAGAACTATTATAGTAATTTCTGAATACAGGCTGTTAATAGCATCTCTGTTGTGAACCTGCTTTCTTACTTTGTAACATTAATGCTTGTTATAAGACACAATTCACCATATTCACACGGCAGCAATTTTCTCTGAGGTCACACTCAGGTTGGGAATCTCAAATCTATAATTTTATGCTATAATGTTATGAGGGGTGTAATACATATTAACCAAGGAAACTGAACAAGTCTTCATTTCACTTCTTTTTGACTGATCTGAAACTGAAAAACAATGCTTTGTGAAACATTGGACGGACATCTGGCCATATTTCATAGTAAAATAACATTTGATAACCCATGAGCTACCCTTGGACAACAGCTAGCGTTAGCATTCAACCAATTCTTGGCTTACCTTATTATTAGCTAGGAATGTTAGCTGTTGTCTAACAACTGTGCAAACTGTGGGTTTGCTGACATTACTGTTAGCTGGAAATGCTACATGTGTAATGTTAGCTAGAAAGTGGCATGATGCTAACATTAGCTGTTGTCTAACAGTAGCTAATGGGTTATGAAATATGTGGGTTTGCTAACATTACAGTTAGCTGGAAATGCTACGTGTGTAATGTTTGCTAGAAAGTGGCCTGATGTTAATATAAGCTGGTGTCTAACACTGGCTAATGGGTTATGAAATATGTGGGCTTGCTACCATTACCGCTAGCTAGGAATACTACGACAGAGAGAGAGAGACAGAGCGCTTTTTAGCAGCTGGGGATGATTTTTTGTAGTTGTTCTCAATGAGAGGGAAGCTTCTTGCACGCTGCTGAGCGTCTCGTGTTTTTCTGCTCTGTGCACCTCACGTTTTTGAGGAATCACTCTCAGGGCCTCAAGGTGAAAAAACTTCAACTCAAAGCAGAAAAGCACCCGAAGTCATTTGTGTTTTTTATCATTGTCCAATCAGATAAATGGAGAGGCGGGACTTCTGTCAGTTTACAAAATAACGGTCACGTTCATAACAGCTAATGATTCAGTGGTTGCCTTAACAGTACTTTACTTCCAGTAACTTAGAGTTTACTTACTTTTACTTAACAGTAAAAAAAATAAAAAATAAAGGCGCAGTGAGCTGCTCTTTTTTAACCATGGGCTTCAACAGAAAAGGCAGTGCGGTGCGCCTCGTGTTTTACAACCTGCAAAACGCGCTCTGTCTGATCGACAACTTAAGTGTGTAAAGTGGCCTGATGCTAACATTAGCTGTTGTCTAAAAGTGCATGTGGTAATGTCTAGTGCTGCTGTGAACTTACTATTGCAGTAGCAAAATTCAGGGCAGATATTTTGTGAGACAAATGATAATTGGTCAGTTTGTTGCTAATTTGTATTCAATGTATTTACATTAACTTGTTAATTAAATAGAAAATTGTCTATCCAAAATGTACTCTTTGTTTTAACTGTCTAATCATATTTTTTTCCCCCTTTTGTCACATGTATGAATATATTTCTTTATGTTTATTTATGATATCATAGTATTTTGATGTATTCACATGTATCACCTGTATCTGAAGGTTGTTGACGAGACCCACATAATTTGAAATATGATGCCCAAGTCTCTCGAGCAATGAGGTCTGACATTGCATTGTGGTCTGCTTCGTTGTCCTGTTCACTCCAACTTGAAACACCTGGAGGGCTCCGAGCACTTCTGCACGCTTCTGCTGGAGCTGGACAAACACACAAAATGTGCAAAAGTTGCTGTGACATGAAACAGACTGCTGTAATAATAATAAATCATTAGTATTTGACGTCAAAGTTTAAGTCCAGGTCTGTGGCGCTGTACTTGAGCTAAATGCTAACATTAGCATGCTAATAATATAACAATGACAGTGCTATCTTGGTAATGCTGAGAAGGTTTTATGTTTCCCATGTTTTTCATGTCGGCTTCTGAGCATTTCCTAATTAGCACTCAACACATTATTATGTAATTCTCTTTTTTTCAGTGCACTGATTTGACAGTCTATTGAAGGCTAATTCTGACCCTGTTGCTGGTTCAATCCTCCTTCCCACACCTGCCATGAAATGATCCAGGCTTCAGCCCCCTTGACCTCGCACACATTGTCCAGGTTGGTTGATGAACAAAACACGCCTGTACATTGGTCCCTTTGACATGCTTAATATATGTCTTGCTTCCCACTTGAATCACTATCTGCACAGATTTAAAGTACACAGAGTCTAAACAGTTTGCTTAAGAGTTAAGTGCATGAGGATAAGTGATGTCTTTGTGTAAAGTGCCACGTTTACCAAACATGCTCAGATGTAGACAGCTTGTTATCACACCCTGGCTTGCCCCTGTTGACACAACACTGCTCGTCTCACTTGTTGAAACATTTCCCTAAAATCTTGAAAATTGCTGTCTTGACTTATTGCACAATACGTGGAGAAACATTTCAACCTTAAAGCTCTAGTAACATTTTAAGAGACATATCCTGACCATCATTGGATAGATTGTGATGAAAACTTCTAATTCCTCATCCATTCAGGAACGAATCTAATAACGTTTCTTATCCCCTTACTTCTCATCTAGCACAATATTGAGGTCTACGTGTTAGTTTGCAAATATTTTAGCTTATTAACAAACCTAAAACTATTAAAGGGGACATATTTTAGCTATGCAATCAATTTTATATTATTCAAATGTGTTTTGAATCTACACATAATATATACATATTTTACTTTAATAATTGTCTCTCCTTCCTCCTGAAATGAACAAGCCGTTTTGCCATTCAAAGGTTAGACCTTAGCCACGATTAGCTGACAGTATTTGGAGTGACCGCATAGCCCGGCCGCACTGCACTGTCACTCCAAAGTTGTAGAAAACACAGCTGCTCTAGGATCGGTTATTCGGCCTCATATGTACAGACAAGAATCGCCTGCCAGGAGGTATCGGAATGGTAAGTTGAAAGCTTGTGAACGACTTGACTACGAGCTCGTGCAAGAAGGCAGCCTGAGGCGAAGGACGGCGAATGACGATTGGTCGGTTTCAGTGAAAGCAAGGTTCTACATAACCTGCAGCTGTTCTGAACGGCCCATTTCAGGGCTACCTTTTTAAAAATGTAATTCAATTCATTCATGTAAAAACACGGAATTATGCAGTTTTCAATTTTTAACTGTGAACAGTAACCAAAGAAATGTGAAACCCATGCAAAAATTGTGAATATCCATTCAAAAGATATGACCCCTTTAACAACGTGTTTAGTGCTAATAAGCAAATGTCAGGATGCTAACTTGCTTAACTAAATTGCTGAACTTTGTAAAGACCTGCCAAACAAGGGGCTTGCCCCTGTGTTTTACCCCCTGTATATGCTAAAGGAGCAAACGCACTAATGCTAACTTAACAAAGTGTGAGTTATGGTTCATCCATTTTTTCTCCATGCTTGATGAGTCTTTCTCAGCAATCCTGTCTAGCTAAATCATTCGGCATTGTTTAGATTTTATAAAAATGCCTTTTACCAGACAAACCGATTATATTTTTAGATGCAGAAGTCACTGTCTTGAATACTGGAAAATGTACTTCAATAACAAATAGACTGTATAGACATGCATTGAATGAAGCTTGATCCTTCACTTACAGAAGATCTCAGTAAACGTCAGGTTTTCGTACATCAAATGCTAAGCAAAACCACATATTAATACACTGTAAAAGAAGGTCCTCTCATTGCATAGTTTCCTGTATTAATTGATAAGTAGTAGTAGACGAACACCCTAATACATGCAGGCAGTGTGTGTTCGTTTCAGGTTAGGCATGACTCACAGTTTTGTTTGCCCATTCTGCTGGGCGAACCCAAACACATGGTAGCTGCAGAGGAGAGGGCAGCATGTGAGAACCCACGCAGTCAGCCTGTCACAAACATGCACGCACAGAGAAACACCCATGAGTCATTTGGAATTATTTGGAAATTGTGTCATTTTTAAAAAGTTATGTTTTTTTTAATATACAGTATATTTAAATACTATTTTTGTTTTTAACTCATCCGATACAATGTTACAGATTAATATTAATCAATACTTCCTTACCATGTCTTTCTTCAGGCCCTCAATTGTTTTCACCATGTTTTTCCGGGCATCACGGTTGCACCAAAAGTCAATGGGTCTGGCCTGGACTCCAGGTAGATGGGAGGAAATCACTCCTATCAGCAGCAGCAGGAGTCCTAGAGGAACACACAGGTGAGACGACTGAAGACTTTCCATCTAGCTCCTGTTTGTTAGCAGATTGGATTTTAAACACTTGTAAGCACTTTTATCCCCTTCTATCCCCTCTGGCAAACTTTCGGAGTTCCTGTCATGATCTGTATCTCACTTGTTTATATCCTCTGATCTTGCCAAAAAAAACAGCCTCAGGTTGCGCTCTGACAAGTTGAATTTCCAGATCATTCCATCGTTTACATTTTAATGAAATGGGAAGGAATGAATCACCTGTTGATAAGATTACACTGTCTAGAATAACCGTTTCCTGGGTAACAAGGTCAAATTTTAATAACTTTGTGCTCCTAATAAGAATCTCCTCATGGCTATATCACTATTATATTCGAACATTAATGTAATCAATCATATGCAACATCTTGTCTGACATCCAAATGACAAGTTTAGACCACTACAAGGATGTATTAAGTACAGTAAAACCAGCCCCCCCCCCCCCATTTTTCAGTAAGATTGATAGTTAGTCCAATGAGTCAACTTACTGCTATAAGCCATAACCTGTTCCGAGGTGCATGGTGTCCCTCAGCATCCGTCGTCCTCAACTTCAGAAAAATAAGCTCAGAACACAAATGCCCAAAGTCCTTCTGTATCCAGTAAAAGTGTGATTGTCCAATACATAAAACTCAGGCAGCCCAGAATCATCGGTTGAGCTTTCAGCTTTCTCTTTAAATAATTTGACAACTGTATAATGGACTGATCAGTGAGACTCGCACAAGACTATGACACACAGCAAGCGAGCTTTATATTTGATTTAGCCAAAAGTTAATGTTTGACACTGGATTCTCAACGCAAACAAGACAAGAGAGGCACCACGTAGACCCAGACAGTACTAACCCTGTTACAACATGAATACACAGACATGCAGGACTTACTCATTACATTTCTGATAACTGATTGTAGTTCCGGGTTCCTCTCCTGCATATCTGTTTCTTGTCATTCATATCATGCTGGATAATAGTTGATTTTTGTCATAACAACAATACAAAAATTACACTGCTACCACTATTAGTAATACTCCTTCCACAAGAAACAATGCTAATCATATGCTTAGATTAGTGGTTCCTTCATACTCCAGCAATAGACAAGACAGAAGTGTAGACAACAAACTGGTAATAGGAGTCTTTTTCCCAATCAGTAAACCATTTTTAATTTTACACTTAGAGTTAGCCACTATATGCTTTTATACATTATATATAGCTGTTCAACTAAAGGAGATATTATTGAAGCCACAGCAATTTTAAGATACAGCCTGAGCTCATAAAACTTGACTCTAAGCTGTCTTTCAAATCTGTGTGTTGGATTAAGTGGCCTCGTTTGCTCGGTCATGTCGATTTGCCCTGTACAACATCAGGAAGCTCAGACCCTACCTATCAGAGCATGCAACACAACTGCTGGTACAGGCTCTCGTTATATCAAGCACTGACCACTGCAACTCTCTACTGGCAGGCCTCCCTGCATGCACATTCAAACCTCTGCAGACGATCCAGAACGCAGCAGCGCGACTGGTCTACAATCAACCCAAAACAGCACACGTCACTCCACTGTTCATATCCCTCCTCTGGCTCCCAGCTGCAGCTCGCATCGAATTCAAAACCCTGTTGCTCGCTTACAAAAACAGCAACAAAAACGGCCCCTGCCTACCTGAACGCCCTCATCCAGGTCTACGCTCCCTCCCGCCCACTACCACTCAGCCAATGAAAGGCGCCTGGTGCTCTTCTCCTCAGTCGTCCCCAGGTGGTGGAACGAGCTACCAAACTCCTTTCTGTCCGCAGAGTCCCACACTGAATGATGTTGATGCTATTGATGATATTCATGATGCAGGGTTCATACCTACCTCATTGCCTGGAAAAAAGAGAAACAAAAAAAATGTCTTGCTCTGTCTGTCTTGATCCTTGCTTGTGTTGTATTTACGTCACCTAGGACAAATGCGTCTACAGGCCTCACCCAGCAGATCTAAGAGGCCGGTCTAGATTGTAAGGAATTCACTGATCTGCTATGGTGCTTGCCAATGTAAAGAGTTAGGTTACCCTTCAGGAAGTCATAGCCCGGGCACACAGTTTGCGATCTGAACCGTTTGAAAGATCATGTTCAATTCTGCAAAGAGAGTGAAAAAAACTTTCTTAAAAGAATTCTTATTGCTCTTCCTAGGAATCTATGATGACATCAAGGAATCATGCCAGAATGATTTACAGTGCACAAGGAGTTCATGCCTGTCCTTTTGACTACACACGCCCACTGCTGCCTCCTAGCAGGTCTCTCTCCCCCCCTGTCTCTGTGTCTTGATTACAGGAGTGGGATCTGGTATGCAGGAGTTGGGTGGCAGCTGCTCGTCATCATCAATCTACACGGCTTCAAATAATGGGCTCCTCCTCCACCATGCTGCCAGATTGTAGACTCTGCTAAACAACAGTCAGTCTGATCTAGCTCTATTATTCTTGCATGCGTTTCGCTTTTGCTCATTCAATTTTTGCTCTGCCTACAGCCGTCCTCACCTGACTCCTGCTCCAGCCCTACTCCTGTGACTTCTATACACTCTGGATCTTCTCCTCTGGATTACGGACTCACTCTGGCTCACCGCTCACTCCATGCCCCGCTCTGCTCCTACCTCTGATTCACGGCTCAGCCCCTGCTTCCCCCACACCAAGGAACTCTCAGCTCACACAATAAGTATTGTTTTCCAATAAATCTTTTGGCACCAAGTTCTCATCTCAGTGTTCTGTGTTTCTGCATTTGGGTTCAAGCAGTATCGCCCCGTAACACAAACGTTAATTAAATGATTCCATTTAATTAGAAAATTCCAAAATCATTCAAAGCCACATTATTTCTTTCTTATGGGATTCACCCAGGAAGTGCGGCCCAGTTTTTTTTATTTTTATGCATTCATAGTATTTAAAGTCCTCTCCTCGTGACCTCAGATGTGCCCCCTTCATTGCCGAGAAGGCGTTGGCACAATGAGCTTTCTCCTGCACACCAAGCAGTGAATTACAAAGAGCTCTGACAAATATCTTTCACCACATGTAATCCTGAAGATGAACCACTCATTGTTAACCCTTCGAAAGCTGAACCGAAGAGCAGAGCATCCAAACCAGTAGGAGAAGTGTGTGTGTGTGTGTGTGTGTGTGTGTGTGTGTGTGTTATTTTGTCTATACATCCATGCCAGAGGTGTTTTTTGAAGTGGTGTGGTTCGTACGCGTGTGTCATGAGTCATTCTAGTTTAGTTATGTTTTTGTCTTGTATTTCGGTGTTCAGTTATTATTTCTTGATTTGCCTTGTCACTTTGTCCCTTGTCATGAGTTTTCATCGTTTAGTTTTGTATTTAGTTTATTCTGTGTTCTTGTCAGTGTTTAGTCTTTAGTTTAGTATTTCACTTGTGTCTCTTTGGTTAGATCATTTCCTGTTTTACTTTGTCACCTTGTCTCTCGTGTTGGTCCACTTCCTGCCTTTGTGTGTTTTCCCGCCTGTTTGATTCTGTGCCCTGCCCTGATTGTTTTCACCTGCCCCTTGATTGTCTCACCTGTGTCTGATTAGCCTCACCTCCTAAGTTTATTTAGTCTTTGTGCCCCCCTGTCTTGTTGCCTGTTCATTGTCATCCATCGTACGTGAGTCTATGTCGTCTATCCTGTGTCATCCATCGTACGTGAGTCTGTCATCCAACGTGTGTTAGTCTATGTCCATGACCTTTCCCTGGATATTCTTTGTGCTTCCCCTGACCCCTCGTGTCTCTTGGATTACCTGTTCCTGGTTTTGTTGTAAGTTTTTTGCTCTGCCTTTTGATTTTCCTTTTTGTCTTTTGTTGGAGTTTAGATTTTGTTTTTGCCTTTTGTTTATTAAATCCATTATTTCAGTCTGCATCTGGGTCCTCACCTTTTTTGTTTAAACCGAAACCGTGACAGCGTGTCATTAATGAGCTCTCTGTTAACATTCAGACGTGTGTGGAGCGCATTATCTCGCAGCTGTGCGTCTCTGTGGGAAGAGCCTTTACCATGGCAACACCAAGCAATGAGTACCTTTTTAAAAGGCTGGGCTCTCTCTCTCCCTCTCTCCCTCTGTCTCTCTTTTATCTGCTCTCAGACTCTTCCACTTATTTCACCCACAACATTCTGCTGGGAGACGGAGAGGATGACACAACAGGAGGATTTCTTTATATCGTTAACCATGTCCTTCGTATCCTGTGGTCTGTTCCTAAACTATTGGTTAGTTAGAGAAATGTGAGCTCTCACTTTGCTGAGAAAATAGATTTTTGATGCTGCTATACTGACGGAGGCCTTGTTGATTGATTTTTCTTTCTTTTTTGAGGCAACATTAGAGGTCTAAGCAAAGGTGGACAAAGAGATTTACTTTGCTCACAGGACTGGAAGTGCTAAATTCAAAGAGGAAATGCCATCTAAATTATTTCTGTAATTGTCAGAGATGTCAGTGAGGACTTGTTATCGCCAGAAAAGACACAGGGAACGGGAGCTTCTGCATGTGGAAGCAGGAAAGTCCAACAGGGAGGAAGATGAGGAAAAAGATTGTCTGCAGCAGTTCTCACTCTGTCCAGCTTGCAACCGGGGGTGTGATGTCGTCCTGATCCTGCCGTGCTCGCACACCATGTGCGGTCCCTGCATAGCAGCTGGGGAGGGAGTAATGTCAGGTCAGCCCCGTAGTGTCAATCTACCTGTCTGCTCTGTGCCGTGTCCATGCTGTCGACATCCCGTTGAGCTGCCGTGCCGGACCTGGTCAGCCGCCACGTCCTGTCTACCAAAACATCCCACCCTGAGTGCTGCATGTGTCAGCAGGGAGACGGACATCAAGGGGAGAGCACCCGAAGATCACCTTCTGCAGGTGAGTTCTCCAATAGTGTTGTGAAATTCACATGCAATATGTGCGGTGTTATGCAGGCTGGTGCACTGTTGATGTGATGAGTTTACTAAAGAGGTATCAATAAATATGTGTTAAAAATAAGAGAATTATAAAGGATATAAATGTAACCCCGGTTTGGGCAAAGTTGGCCTTTCTGTGAGTTGCATGTTCTCCCCATGCTCCGTGGGTTCTCTCTGGGGTCTCCGGCTTCCTCCAACAGTCCAAAGACATGCTTGTAAGGTTAATTGGTGACTTTAAATTGCCCAGAGGTGTGGGTGTGGGTGCGAAAGGTTGTCTGTGTGTACACGGCCTTTAGCCCAATGATGGCAGGGATAGGCTTATCTCAGTTCCATTTTAAATGTACATTTATTTATTTTTACTTGAAAGTAATATTTCATCATTTAAAAAGAATGAATCTCATTCGCCTTTCTGGGATTTGAAGAGAGGATTGATACTAGTCTCATAACTGTGTAAAAAAAATGTAAACCCACGGACAGCAGCCGCTTAGCTTAGTTTAGCTTAGCTTAGTTTAGCACAACATAAAGACAATAGATCGTTTAAAAAGATGGGTGACATGACAGCTCCCTAAAAGTGAAGCCAAACCCTCTCTATCGCCCCCTGCTGACTGGCTGCAGTATAGCTCATAAAGCCCGCCTCCTCCATGTTAACAGATGGGACATGAGTCAAACTATAAAATCAAAATACACATCAAATAAATTTTTCTCAAACATGGTTTCTGTCATTATAGTTAGTTCTTATCATGCTGATTTATGTCCAAGTGTTCATTTTTTATGACGTGTAATGGCACTCAAACAACAAAAAGGCCATTGGTGGAAATCAGAAGTCAAGACAAGTGATTACCTGCCTGTGCCCTCAGGTGTGCAAGTGAGATGACGACATTCACACAACCAACCCCACTCACATACACACACACACACACACACACACACTCCCTGCACAGCCTCTGGCTCCAAATTACATCACCGGTGCAAGATCGCAGCGCCCGTCATGGGGGCTACTTTCAATTTTGCACAATGAGAGCAGATGGAGACCTGTCTTTTATATACAGTCATTGATAAAGACTAAAGACAAGGAGGAACAGCTAGCTTGTCTACATACAAAGGTAATAAAGTTCACTACCAAGCTCACATATTAAAACATATTAAGATATAATGTGTTAATTTTTGAGCTTTTTCACATCTGATATATGAATATTTGAACATTTCCCAAAATGTCAAGAAACAATTGGCAAACAAAAGTTTGGGTACGTTTCTTTTCATTTCATTACAATAATTTAATCCAGTGTCTCTGGTTTGGATTTACAACTTTTTTCCTCATTGTTTATTTCAATCTCACTACTGTCGCTATATTTAGGTGGACACATGCTGTCAGGATGCATGTGACATGACAGCACAGAGCAGGTTACATGGTGAGTATGTGAAACCTTTACCTACATGAACTTTACTGTTAACACAGGCAACATGCAGAGTAGTGTGCACTCTCCTTACCCAGGCTGCAGTGCTGTCAGTTCCTCGGGTGCACCAGTGGATGGCGACGTAGACCTGCGAGAGGAGGAGATGGAGCAGTCTGTCTTTGGTCAGAAATCATATTTGATGCTTTTAATCCTAAAACTAAATGCATTTCAAAGAGGTTCTATTTCATAAAAATCCACATATTTTGTCATCTTTTGTTTACTTGTGGTCTGCTTTAGGATTATGTTTTGCTCTGGACCCTTTAACTGTCCCGCCATCACTCCATCTTTCCAACTCCTACCTCACCATCGCTTTCAAACGACAAAGCCTCCCTGACAAACCTCAAGACACCAAGGTCAGGAGACCACTGACCTATGACCCCAGTGTTACCATTCCTCCAGTCTGCGCTGATGTTTTGATCACACGAGGACAGTATTACTGGGAGGTAGACGTCTGTAACAGCTCCGTCTACAGGGTCGGTAAGAAGTCTGCTTAAGTTGTTTTGATGCCAGTGTGTTTATATCATCGAGAAACCCTCACCGTTAGTCAGCAAGACTGTGCTTGTTTAACAAGCCCACACTAAACACACATGCACACGTCACCAGACATTACTCCACAGTTTATAGTGCCACCAAGCGGTTAAACCGGTTAGACCTTTTTTTGTCAAATTACTGGAACAATCTGGCATGTATTGAATCACGTTGTCAGAAGAATTGCCACTTTACGGCTTTGCAAATGATAAAGTAACAACTGAAAAGGCACCTGAGAAAAAAACTGATACTTGTACACTCACCAGAGTGTTTGGCATCAATTAAATATTTGATATCAATCGATTATAATAGGTCAAGTTGTAGTCATGATTTTGTGCCTGTCAAATGTTCATATGTATGATGGTTAGGGGATGAGGGGAGTAACAATCAAATAATAACCCTGGGAAAAAGATGGAAGCAAGAATAAGGGATTTATTACAAAATAAGGTAAGTAGAATTTATTAAACGACTGAAAAGAAGCGTCTATCACTACAACAAACAAAAGAGAAGCTGATATACGTATATAAGTCAAAACACTGTTAACCAACTACCATTACAACTAACAACAAAGAAACACAAAGGCCTCGAAAACAGTAAGCACTAGTGCAATCGATGTTGGACACATGAAGCCCAATGACCCACTGGCACTGGCTGCCTCCTCTCTGCTGCTCTTTATACTCTCCTTTATTAGCAAGTTGGCACAGGTGAGGTCAATCACCTGCTGCACCAAGGGGAGAGCAGCACCTGAGCAGCACACAGGAGAGAGAGAGAGAGACACCAGAAAACACCACAACACACACACAAAGCACAACCACATGTAACACCTCCCCCCATAAGAACAAACTACTGTATGTTTGTTTAAAAAGGGATACATCATTTTAACATGTTACACACACACCATGGCATTCTTCACTGAACCCACTAACCCAGATGCCAGAGGATGAATATATCGGCCAAATGGTGTTCTTACTTCAACACTAACTAATATATTTCAATTTATTTAAAAACAGTTCGTACTGTAACAGAAAAGCTTCTATAAATGCCCAATGACTGCCTCTTAGCAAACACAAATTATTCAGCACAGTAATAAAAAATCAGTCGTTTCAGCTGTTTCACCTACTTCTTTATTTTCGGAGTTACTGACATCAAAACTGTCCTTCAATATCAAAGTTCAATGAAGCTGAGAGTCCTTAACAGTCCACCATTTTAATGTAGCAGAAAGCTAACATGGAACTCTTTTACATGCTCACAATGACAATGTTAGCATGCTGATGTTAAGCAGTTATAAGCAATCCAGGGTCTGCATCTTTCAGAGGAAGTATTTGAAGGCCGATTGCGTCACAGCGGTGCATCGAAGGCTGTCCCATTCTGAAGGCTCCTTCAGATGCGTCTGACAAATGCATCCTCCTTTTCCCGGGACGTGAAGGATCCATGAGGCGCATCCTTCGCGGCCCAACGTTTCCCCGAGATCCCTTGCGTGCCAATTAAAACAAGATGGTGGACTATGTAGCGGCCGAGGTATACACGTTAAATGTAAAAGTTTTTGGTTTCAACTCAAATTGCTAGAGACACAAATGTAAAAAAACAAACAAAAGCGGCCTTATCTTTAAAATAACAGGTTAACTTGCGTGATGCTAGTTATGATAGCTAGTTAGCCCGCTAGGTGACAGGAGCCACGTTTGGTGACACTAACCGGAAATCCTCTGTAGACCAGACCGTCCCATTTCAGTTCAGCCTTAGCGCCTACACAGGCTACGAATGACTCGTCCTCCGTAGGCCCCTTTCTTCGAACGATGCAGCCCCTGAATTAAGACACAGCTATAGTGCTAACAATCTTAGTTGAGGTGGTTAGCATGCTAATGTTTGCCAATGTGCACAAAACACAAAGTATAGCTGTAGAGAACATTACTGGATTTGCATGTAGATTTTTTTATAAAGAATTTGAGAAAATATTAACCAGGTGATGCTAAAGAAAAAGTGAAACAATTTATCTTCAGGGAGACATCAACAGGTATACCCAAAGGAAAGGATCATTTACCAAAGCAGAAGTCAACTGTTTGGTGGCATCAGTGGAAAAATTAAGGATCGATCTAAAAGCCTTTTTTTTTTCTCCTTGGAGACAACTGTGGTGATAAGCAACAATTTCAGGGTGTTTTTTTGGACCTCACTTTAATGGAGAGCCAAGCAGCATGTTGTTTACGCAGTGCTGTCTCGACATCCAGTTTGTAATACCAGAGAATACTGCAAATGCCAGCATAATGTCTCAGTCATTTCAAGATTTCAAGTCTTTATTGTCATTGTGCAAAACGATGAAACAGTGAAACATCTCCCTGAGCTGCGTAGTGCAAAATAAGATCAAATAAAAATGCAATAAAGATAAAACATAGAATAAAACAAGGATAAATAGTTAGCAGATTTATAAATAGTCAACTACTTGTTTACACATAAGGATCTCTGAGTTTTTAACTTTAAGGCAGGAGAATTTGTCCTCAGGGGACTATGAATGTTTGCAGAAGAGTTCACAGAACGCCATCCTATTCCCTGAGCTATTTCAATCTTGACTAAATTGTTGAAACCAACCAACCAATTGACTTTGACATCCCTAGAACCATGTCCATACAAATGCTTTTGAACTTCTTTGTTTAATAAAATCAAATTATAGAATCAGACAGAAGTCTTAATCCAAAGGGCAACTGCAAGTTCCTGAATACAGCTAGTCCCCTCATCTGAAGGGCTTCTTTAGACCATAGTGCATCTTGTGCGATTGTCTGTGAAGGTTCTCAGAGTCTAAACGTCTTCAACAACTTCTACCAAGTCAAGTTGCCTTTTGGATAAAACTTAAACTGCCATGGCCTGGATGACTAAGAACCTTCACAGACAATCGGACAAGATGGCGTTACTGTTGCAGGAATTCTAAGAGAAATGAAAATTTAAAGCTTAAAAATCTTGTAAAGTTGTTTTTAAAAGCTGCTAATCCTTAAATATTCCTGCCTCTCTAAGGTGTGAGCTCACTGGATGGTTCTCTCGGCTGGTGGCTTGAAAGGCAGGGCTCCTATTTTTGTGCAGTGTATGACGGGAGTCGGGAGCCGCTCTGCTCGGTCCCGCCTCAGATCAAAACCATTGGGGTCTTCCTCAACATTGGTGCGGGGGCCTTGAGCTTCCACAACCCTCTGACCCAGGAGCACCTAGCCACTCTGCCAACCCGCTTCAACCCTGCCGGAGTGCTCCCAGCTCTGGGCCTGGGTGAGGGCCGACTGAGGCTGCGGTGTGGCCTCCCACCACCTCCACATGTGTTCCTCAGTAAGGACTCCCTCTACAAGGGGCCTAGTGGAGCCGGTGGAGGCCGGTGGCGCAGGGAGATCCCCTTCCAGTCAGTGAGGAAAGTGATACAGAAGTTTGAGGAACTGGCGGTGTCGGAATCAGACTCAGGCCTGGTTTCCAGTTTTGGATCATCCTGCTCTACCTTGGCTTCCCTTCCAGATTTTGGGATTCCTGGGATGTTTCCCTCTGGGCAAGCAGGACAAGAAACAGGAGTTGAATGAGAAGAGCTTCTGAAACACTTCAATGGGAGAAACAGAAACACACCCACTGCTCCTCCGAGTGGTTTGATCTTTGGCCGTCATTTGAAAGGCTAATTTTTCATCTTGAAGGACTTTTGGCTGCCTGTTTCCACTCTAGGCGTGACCCCGGACCTGCAATTGACTCTCTCCCCAGGACACGGCCCTTTCTCTCAACCAAACAACCCCCACTGATTTGGGATCGGGCCAGAAGAGCCCTCTGTAATGTGAAGTGTGAGGAAAGGGTGGGCTTTTAGCAGCGGGACGCCCTAATTTGCCTCTGTGTGACGGTTGTCAGACAGTAGGGGTCCTACAGTAGCAGTGCGCACGTTCCTGTATGTGTGTATGTGGGTTAAAGCAATACCCTGAGTATGTGCATTTGCTTGGTTGCATTTCAGTGTGTGTGTGAGCAAGAGGGAACAATGTACAAGCAGCAGGGGGTGAGATGACGAGGTGTGAGTACAGTGACACCAGCGGTGTTGACTCAGAGCAGAGGGGACAGGTGGTAACATGCGTTTATCCCGCACCCTGCCTTCGATAGGACAGTAGGGCTGCCCTTTCCTGACCCTTTGAAAACCACAGGACTCCCAAAGACTTCAAAAGGGGTGACAGAGAGCGGGAGAACAGAGAGGGAGAAAGAGAAAACAGCATGCATGAATTGAAGACAGCAGGTGATGACCTGGTAAAAAAAAAAAAAAAAGAAAGAAATGAGCTGCGAGAGGGATTCCCAACGGCTTTCATGCTAAGAGGTCTGAATAGATCAACTGGCTCAGGCCACACCATCTGAGAACCTGATTTAAGGAAGCTGCAGAAGCCCTCTCTTACATTACAAGTGGCGACATAACAGTGTAGTAGTAGTGAAGCTGTATTAGTTGTCTTAGCACATTAAGTCTTGTCATTTTATTGGTCTGATGTTTTAATACCTTTGTTT
Organism: Semicossyphus pulcher; assembly: GCF_022749685.1. Taxonomy (NCBI): domain Eukaryota; kingdom Metazoa; phylum Chordata; class Actinopteri; order Labriformes; family Labridae; genus Semicossyphus; species Semicossyphus pulcher. Next base: position 4,787,906 of record NW_027211700.1, read on the forward strand.
GCTCAGGGTTTTCTCTACAAATAATACCTACAAGACTTAATTCTGCCCCCTGCATAACTAAAGACAAGACTCCAAGAGTGTGCAAAGAATGGGGATCTTGCACGGTCACTATTTACAAGACTACATCTAGATACGCAGCTGCCCTTATATGTGAAGTGGTTTGTTATCTGTGGTCATTTGAGGCTGTAACATAAGCTGGGTTAGATTTATCTAACTATCTGCTAATGTGTCGTAATCAGTCAGGAAGCTGTAATTCCAAACTCTCACCTGTTAACCAGAGCTAGCCACCACTGCGCTAACACCGTGTAACAGCATCCAACTATTTCTTTACGACATGCAGACAAGCGTTTGCTGGGTTAGCATTGTGAGCTAACAGGCAACGAGAGAGTCATTTTCTTTATCCTGACTTCCAAACTTCACTGCTTCACTTGAGCTGTCTGCCCCTGTGTCCTAATGGCAAACAAGCATCCAACTATCGTGCCACATTCAATAAGGAAACTTGTGTGTACAGTGGTTTGCATTATCTGTGGTGTTTTGGGCTGTAACATTAGCTGGGTATTAAAAATGCATTCCACTAGCAAGGCAATTTCTTTCTACCTACTTCACACTTTCACCAGTTTACAGGAGCCATCTGCCGCCATGCTAACACCGTGTCCTAGCAGCAGTGGCAGCCCTCGTGTGTAGAGTGATTTGCATTATTTGGTGTGTTTTAGGCCGTAATGTGAGCACTGTTAGCCTTATGAGCTAGCAGGCCACAAGATAGCCACTTCTTTCTCCCTACTTCACACTTTCACTGGTTTACTGGAGCTATCCGTTTCGGTAATAGGGATGACAGGAGTGTGCGTGACCTTAAGCTAAACTTTCATGATCACTTTTAAAGGAGCAGTCCGCCCCTGTAAAAAAGTCAAAGCTGGTTTTCTCTGTAATCAATAGAAGCACTAATATTTGAAATTGGAGGAAAAGTTGTGCAAGCAGCTTGTGGTTTCGCCCATTCTACAACAACCAGCATGCATTGCGCCCCTCTCTCTGAAAGGAACGGCCCGGCAAGAGACGCTGGAGTGAAATACTACCGTTTCCACTGCAGGCAATGGGTCAGAGCGGGCCAGAATCTGAAATACAACAAGAATATACCGGTGGATTGCCCAAAAAATCTTCAGGTCTGCAGTCTACATTTCAAACCTGACGATTTTGAACGAGACATGACATCGGAGGCGGGCGTCCTAGATTGAGGAAGAGACATGTTTTACGTAGTCTAGCGAAGGTTTTCCAGGGCCCACTGGAGAAGCGGATAGCGTCCTCCAAAGACACAGAGCGAAAATGCTTTTTTTCCTACCATAATGGCATTAGCTCCCCATGATAGCATGATAGGACTGAGGTTGAAAATAGGTGAACCGGCCCTTTAAAAGTAATTTTGTGTAAGGCTAACTTAAGACTTTCTCTTGTGTCTCTTCTTCATTGTCTTTTAGCTCCATACACTCCAGGATTTCGCATGTCAGGCACAGATTAAACTCGAGAGATTCTGGCAAAGGAAATATTGAAAGTAAACTTTTACTCATTTTCTCCTCTGTCCCGAGGACTCCAAACCCAATTTGAAGAACCACTGCTGCCAAAGACTATTTACTTTTGGCATGGATGATGTCCATATTGTGTTTGTGACCACTTGGCTTATGGTTAAGTATTACAGGCCTTATGGAAGAACTCCCTTTTACCACACCTCCCATTTTCCTATCCTATCATCCTGTTTTTCAATGACTGTGTTTGCCTTTTTGGAAGGTGCAATCTCCTCGTATTTAGTCAGACCACCCAAACTGTTACCCTCATTGTAAGACCAAAAAAAAGATGCGATTAAAAGAAGCATTATCTAGAAGTCACACTGCAGGGAGACATTCGAGGGTCAGAATCGGTGGAGTCGAGCCAATTTTCCGTTTGGCATCCTTCATTTCAAGCATGCACGAGATCTGTTACGCAGCGGGTCGGACTCTGTAGTAGACGATGAGTAACAGAGGGGCTTGTTAGACTGTCGCCTCTCAGGCCACTCATCAGGATGACTGTGTGTTGATGTTTAACGGTCGAGGTATTTACCGCGCGAGTTAAAAAAATGTGCGCGCCGTGACCGCTTCTGGCGTAGCTCTCTCTCTCTATTACGGCTCAAAGTGTGTGGAAGCAATTTGACTCTTGTAAACAGAAATGAGAGAGGCGGGATGCAGATTTCAAAGGGCCGACGGGGAGAGGAGGGGGAGTTTGCCAGGAAGGATGGAGAAGACATGAAACACGTTATTGTGCCATGTGTGCGTATTTGGCGGCTTCTACTGTATTTATGCTGGCTTCATGAACACGAGCTGTACAGCAAGGTGCAGAGGTGGAATGTAACTTGGTACATTTACTCAAGTACTGTACTTATGTACAACTTTGAGATATTCTTGTCTTGAGCATTACACATGTTTGCTCTGCACTGTATTTATTATGCCCTCTTTCACCAGTTGTGTTCTATTTAAGCCTGTTTTTAATCTATTGTTTCATGTGTCTGAATATTGCCTGTTTTGTCTTCATGTCCTTTGATGTCTCATGTAAAGTACTGCGAATTGCTTTGTTGTTTAAAGACTACAAATTGGTAACCTTGCCTTTGTACTCGACTTCATCTCAAAGAGATATGTTGCACTTTATCGTTCTCTTGTTCTTGCTTTGCACATTGATACTTGTAACTTAGTACCACTTACAACTGTACTTAAGTACTGCTTTGTACAAAGTTGATGCACTTGTACTTGAGTATTCACATTATATACAACTCAGTAGTTCCTCTTTACAACATTTCAGAAGGAAATATTTGACTTTTTACTCCAATAAATGTTGGCTTGCTGATTTAACGTAAAAGAACATATGGGGAGTTAACCGATGCGCTGCATTGTGTCAGTAAACTACACATATCACATGAGAGGGGGTGATGTACTGAATATCATCACAGCTGTGATTCTGTCGTAGGTATTCACTACATCACGACCTCGAGTGTGATATTGCTTTTATTCAAGCCGCAGATGGCAGTAAACGGTAACAATCAACAACAGATTACTTTTTGCTCCACCAACTCAACTAGTTTCACAACTTAACTGAAACTTGACTTTTGTTGCCAAGCAACCCAAACATTCTCCTGCACTCTGTCTACAGGTTACCACAGATCAGCAACCAGTGAAATGAGAGTCTGCTGTGTGATTCAGAGGCACCAACTTGATCAATGTAGACGGTCTGCTGTGATGTAAATTAACAGTATTCAGAACACCTGGCTGAGGCGGAGTGATACACAGAGTGAAAAGTCCCAGTGATATTCTTCTCTATATCATGGAATGCCTCTTGTCCAATCAGATTACTTGGTCGGAACTAACTGTTATCCATCCATCCATTATCTATATCGCTTATGTTCAGGGTTGTTGGGGGCTGGAGCCTATCCCAGTTGTTATTGGGCAAGAGGCAGGGTTACGCCCTGGACTGATCGCCAGTCAAACACAGGGCTGACAAACGGAGACAGACAACCTTTCACACTCACATTAGCACCTACGGGCAATGTTGGAGTGACCAATGAACCTGACGAGCATGTCTTTGGACTGTGGGAGGAAGCCGGTGTACTCGAAGGGAACCTACAAATGCACGGGGAGACCATGCAAACACCACACAGAAAGGCCCCCTTCGTTTGAACCGGGGTACCTTCTAGGAACCTTCTAGCTGTGAGGCTACAGCGCTAACCACTGCACCACTGTGCAGCCAAAAACAATATATAAGGAAATCAGCCCAACATTAGTCAAAAGCATCATTTTACTCACATTTTAATGCATTAGTATAAACAATCCACTCACGTCACACTAACAGGACCCATCCTGGAACTTTTGTTTCTTTAAATGCACTTTGAGGGCTTTTATTTGTATTTAAAATGTGGTATTGCTGCTTTAAATACTGTCACTTATCTGGATATCCTTTCCTTCACTTTCAGTATCTAGCTATATGACACATTATTGCAGAATGAACCCTCCAACAATATTTGAAATAGTTTAAAATTGCTTCAGCTGTGCATTAATCAATTGCGTGATGCATAAACAACTAATAATAAATTAATTGTAAGATATATGAGTGACACTTTTAAGGGAGGTAATTTATTGCATGTTATGGTAGAGTTACTTTATTTTAAAATTTCATGAACTTTTGGCTGTTTTTTTTACGCTTAAATTAGGCAACTGCTTTTACTTCTGTAAGAGATCAGAGCACTTCTCCAAATCTAATCAAATAGTTCCTTAACATAGAACAACATATCAGGAAGCATCAGAGGCAATATAACTACATTTAGTCTTATCAGATGTTAGAACATGCTGTCAGTGTTAAATGTTGCTTATTTATTGGTGACAAAAGATGGAGCCTTCACCTTATAACCGCAGAGGCCTTCTCCCCGAGGTGTCAAAATAAACCAAGCAGCCACACAACAACCAAACCCAGTACATTTGGAGTTCGCTTCTGCCCTCTAATTGCCGGCCGTAATTATTGTCACACTCTCCATCATGGACCCCAATTGGGAAATGGCCCGTTTTTATTTCAATAGTTTCGACTGTGTCTGCAAATTGATTCCGTTTGTATGAATGAATAAACATCAACTCTGCAAGACTTCTAACATTTGCATATTGGGTGAGGAGAGGCCCATTCGCCTCTTTCCGTTGCCGGCAGCAGCACAAAATTAGCTTCACAACTGAGCAGGCCGCCTCTTATTACCATCATTATCAGCATCTGCATAACAGTGGCTGCTAAAGCATCACGCGCGTCCTGTTTTGTGCCTCTTGTCAGCTTTTACGGCGCGCTGCGAGGGACATCCTGCGTTTAAATGCAAAGGCGCGGTTGTAGATGAAGATCACAGCTCCTGGAGTTGCATGCGGCTCGTTTCATTCCTCTTGATGTGATTATTTAAGGCTTCAAAGACGATTCTCCAACATCTGTGAATATGTTACCACCTTTAGGCGTTTGCCTGGAATAGCACATACGTTAAAAATGCAACCGGAAATGCACAATCACGACCACATCTTGTGTAAGGGCTTATCTAAACATGAGTCAGGAATAACTGGGTACATTTCCAGCTAATTAATACAGGAAAAGAAAGTCACACATGATTGTCCTGAGTCATGCATGTACCTTGTTGCAATAACTCGTAAAGGTTCCCAAACGGGTTTAATTTTAATGACTTACTCTCGCAAAAAAACTCTAAATATAACTGTTTTTTAATGATTACATTTTAATTTCTTAAAACAAATCACATGGCTGTTTAAGTGCGATTGTAAAAGCAAAATGGTAAAACATGCCACCACGCTTGTTAGTGCAGCAAGCTTCCATGTGATGAGGAACAGGTGGTGCGTAAGTGTGTGCGCCTGTGCGCGAGACAGAGAGAAGGAGAGAGGCACATCTGCCAGGCTATCATAGCTCACCGGCTGAATATTCACACCTACCAGTCCGACCAGCAAACAGGATGCGGTCCCCTCCTCTGTGAGTGTGCGCTGCGTAGTCAGACAGACAGATTAAAGGGGGAGGGTGGAGATAGAGCGAGGGGTGGGGGGTGGTGTACTGTTAAACGATCCTCATTTATGACCTGCAAGCCGGAGTGTCTGACAAACGAGAGCAAATACACAGCGCGCTGATGGAGAGTGAAGTATCCATCCATCCGTGTGTGTATCCGTCCAGCTGCACCATTATGGATGATTTACAGCCGATACCTCTCTCTCCCTCTCTCTCTCTCTCTCTCTCTCTCTCTGTGTCTCTCTCTCTCGGACTCCCTTGGCATGCACGAGAGCACATTTCGATAATGTCCTTTTAATGTCCTTTCCGCAAAAATCTGTTGCTGCGTGTTTATTCCATGCCAGCTCTTTGCCAGAACATTGTGTCTACTTTTAATAGAGTCTCGGTTGTGCTTTTGCTCAGCCATAAAGTGCCATACTCGCTTGATTTATGACGTGTTTGGTCTGCAATGTTTCCTGGCAAATCGAAGATGAAATCAGATTTCACTCTTTTTTTTTTTTTGTCTTTTTCCTCTCTTCGCCCCCCCACAGCTCTTCTGGTTTACAGATTTATATGGATGAGTTCAAGATGAACGCATTGTTGTTAAAAAAGAAAAACGAGCTGTTGTTAAAAGGCGGTGGATTTGGGGCCAAACCGCAGAAAATGGTTCATTTATTGTTATAATAATTGCAAACCCTCTACAATAGATCATATTAAACGCCACACCACTGTAAATATATCTGTTCTTTTAAATGGTTTGCACGAATAGTGTTCTTATGTATACGCAAAGTGCAAACTTCATTTGGAAATTTGCTAACTATATGTTCTGCTCTTTAGAAAAGACAAAACTGCACGAGATCATAACGGAAAACTTTTTTCCCAAACCAGTAAGCAATGCTCTTGAATTCGGCATGGGCATACACCTTTAAGAATTGCGTTTTAGCATTGCTTCCCCGTCACGTGTGGCCAAAATAACAGCGCCTGCAACAAAAAGCAAAAAGTATTTGGTGAGTGATTGCTGCTTGAATAACGGGCTCATGTACAGAAAAGATCTTCAGCTATAATTTAATTTTAATAAACACAATCTTGTTGGAGTAGAGTTTGACGCCTGTGCAAAGATTCCGTTTCCTAACATGCGCTGGACGCTCCAATACACAAACGCTGTCCCAGAGATCTATGGGTGTCCTGGGTTTTGTTAGCGCCAATAGACAATTTAGCATCCAGTCTGCCTAATGAATCACCGTGTGCACCGAGAAGAAGAGTGTCGCTTATCGCCCTATGATGAAGTGTAAACAGGCCATCATCGACTCCCATTGCTGCTGGGGGGTTGCAGCGTGAATCTCCACACCCGAGTGGAAGTGGCTCCCACAGGCCACGTAATGTGACACATGCATAAAAATAACACCTTGCGCTCGCACCCTGGCCTGCACTTTTGGCACTAAACTATCAGATTTGGCACGTTTTTACGCGAGGTTTTAGTTGAAAGACACAAAAGTTTAGGGCCTCTCAGCAGCCTGTATGTGGATGAGAAGTTTAAATGAAATAAAATGAAGCATAAAAGTGTCGCTATCTATTAGAGAGGTGTGAAAAAACAGCCAAATGTGGATTTTATTCTCAACCTTACGAGCATTTTCTTTAGATCTAATTGGGGTTCTGCAGGATATCATGTACAGTAACTTTGGCAACATTATCATACTAATTATAAATGCTTATTATCTGAAATCAATCACTCCTTTATTCCAAACTTCTCGGCCATATAATAAGCCTGATCTCTGCTGAACCCTCTGAAATACATCTCCCATGAGCACCACTACAGTAATGTAAACTTGAACCGCACAGCGTTTGTTCTGAACCCCCAGGGACCATCTCTGAAGAGCTGCACTGTTGCTCAACTGCTCTGTTTGATTTGATGGGAACATTTCCCAGATCTAAATAGGCCCGAATAAGTTTCACTTGCTGTTGATGTTGTGAAGCTGCACGCTGGCCACGGTGGGTTTTATAAGACTCGAGGTTAAAGAGCTTTTGGCACCTGTGTCCATGTGTGAGGGCCTAGAAATTTAACTAAGTCATAATAAAAGGGTTGTTTTGGAGGGGGGTATAGACCGGTCCAGGTAGGCGTTTAAGCGTGCCAAAGGAAACAGTCTGACAGAGGACAGAGGTTTGCAGAGGGCCAGGACAAATTGAAATGGATTTGGGTTGAGGTATTCCAACTATTTTCATTTGTTTCTGTTAAGTCACTTAGGTCTCAGCTCCAAACACACTTGAAAAAATAGACGGTGCAGCCAGCCAGAGCAGCAGACGCTCACTCACATTCCTTACTGTACATGATCTGGAGATTCACACTTTCTCTCCACAGGAGCTCGGATGGTTTTCTACCTAAACTGAGTGAAAAGTGTGGCACCCAGCGTACTGAGCAGATTCTTTAGGTTTTATCACGGCTGCAGGGTGTGAAAATCAGAGCACAAGTAGCATAAATCTATGAGGAGGATGTATGACTAACAATCAAACAGGCAAACAGATCAATAAGGGAACCTTTTGTATCAATACCACCACTAAAAACTCATAATTACATGACTTGTGGAAGTTTTGTTACCATAGAAGCCACCCAGAATACATTTTGCTTTCATCTTGCACTACTTAAATTATCAAATATTAGCCAAGAAATAAACACAGCTGACTGGAACAAATCCACAAATTAAAACATCTGATAAATCAGCAAACATCAAAGTCTCCACTGTGCAAATCAAAAAAGACATTAGAGTTGAAATGGGAATCTTTATTTGTAACATAAAACTACAGTAGCAAAGCTAATGCTACTTTCACTCATAACCTTTACTTAGCATCACTTTGTTCCTTGAAGTCTTTGAGAAAAAACAGTATTATGGAGTTTTGGTATCAAATGAATCAGACGCAGGCTCATTTCCATATCTTAAGCGTTAGTGAATTGATAGGGGCGTCAATTTCCCTTTCCATCACCCACCCCAACCCCCACCCATCATCATCCCTCTCCCTCCTCCCGGCCGGTGGCTGCTACAAGCTGTCAGGGAAGCAGACTATAAAACAGAAAGGGACGGGACTCTGAGGAGTTTCTAAGTACTGAAGAAAGACGTACAGTACAGCTGGCTCTGTCCTGGAAACCTCTGCCTGCTTGCCTGAAACTCTGAGGATTTAAAACAGGGGATTTTCCAGCTAATGACAGCGGACACTTGGATGTAAGGAAGAAAGTTTTGGGTCTAAGGGTTTTCAGTAAGTCGCTTTAAATCGACAGGGGCGTCATAAAGTGCAGGGTATCCGAGGTTTGAGGCAAACATTTTGCGGAGAGACTTAAAGAGAGGGAGGTTTGGGATGCTGGTTCCCCGCGCGCTCCGCTCCTTGCTGTGCGTCCTGAGCTGCGCGTGGCTGCACAACGGAGCAGCCTCGCGCCTCAAGTCTCCTTCTCTGCCCATCCAGTCAGAGAGAGAGCCGCTGCCCTCCAAAGGCTTGGCAGGTAAGACAACCAACACTTTTTAAAAAAACGAATTACAACTTTGTTTCGAAGCATCTTATGTTTGGCTGTGTGAGGTAGACAACACGAGAGCAAAACTCCGCTTAAATATGTAATTTGTTTGTCTAACTTTGAGTATTTTGTGTCTATGAAGACAGTAAATATTTTTAAAGAATTAAAAGGACTATATGGTCAATTCGGCTAACATTTTGACTTTCAAAACTAGCTAGCTCCTCTTTCCAAATCCTACTGTTTTGACCCAACACACACCGACGGGGGCAGCAGCGAGCAAATACAGTAACAATTAAAACGTATTTTTTCTTTAGATTAATGCTGTTATTTGATATCACAAGTAAGCCGAATTGCAGTCAGCTCACTATTACTGTTATTTGTTACAGTACAATTATAACTTGTACACGATGTTTGCTGAAAACTTAAGAAACCTTTTAATTACAAGATTTTCTTACATAGTTTGGTGTGTTGTACTGCATGCGCGTCCGGAGGGACACGTTTTTACCTGTTTAGTATCCTCTAGAGGCCTGACTTTCTTTTAACGAGATTAAATCATAACAGTCATAGAGTTATTTTGATTAAAGAAAGTGTCTTCTAAACTTTTTCCAAAGGTTTGAAATAGACTACAATTACAATTTAAGCGAATTTCCATGCTTCCCCTTGAGATGATTTTCAGTGCCTGGATTGCTTCATGTGTAAACTAGCGGCAAACATCTGAGTCATAACCGCAGTGAATGCCATTTGATTCATGTGTGAAAGCCCCTAAGTACAAAGCTCACTGCGGTTTTTACAAGGTAACCACTCAGGAGTTCAAAACTGTGGGAACTCCACGTTAACCACTGCCTGTAACGTGCAATTCTGTGTTGGAAAACTGTAATCAATCGACTTTCCATTACAAGCATTGACTCCTCTGAGATGATTTATTTCGGCTGAGGCAGAAGTGGCAGGCAGAGCGAGCGGCTCACAGTTTGGCTCCCTTAAATCGGACTGGACTGTTTAAAGAGTCACTTTAATGAAAGAATAATGTGAACCAGGTTGGTAGCAGTGCACGAGGACAGGAATCAGCTCGAGAGGGGTGACATCACGTTTAGTGTGTTTGTGTGTGTGTGTGTGTGTGTGTGTGTGTGTGTGTGTGTGTGTGTGTGTGTGCGTGTGTGTGTGCTCTCACCACACGCACACTGCTCAGCCTAACCAGAAATCACCATAATATCCGTGTAGTAACACAGCGTGACTAACACTCATTTATGATTGTAGCATTATAATAATAATGTCACATCAATCCACCGTGCAGACCTAGTATTTTAGAGTATATTGGAACAGCGTGTTTTTTATAGTCATGGCTGGATTTCAAGTGAAACAGAGACTCTGATCTGCTGCTTTTCAGCTTGATAGAGTTACTTTTTATATCCACACGGGGTTAAAAGTCATTTTCCTCTTCGGGGCTATTTTCTGAAAAAGTGCATGATGTGATTGTAAACAAAACGTCAGTGCTGAAGCCGCTGTTCGCCTCATAGATTTCAGTGTTTGCAGTAATTTGACGTTTTTTATTTCAGCCCATTGACACGTGCAAAATATTGTTTGTATTCTGATTTACTAAACAACAACCATGTAGCCAAAAAAACTTTATGAAGTGTGCAGGTGTCGTGTAATTGTTGGTCATGTTCCTCTGCAAAAGCAAGCTTTTAAACGCACTTTCTAGGCTCCGTTTTCACTTTGTGTCTCCTTGTTTATAGCTGCACTGCTGCTACGGTTCAACCAGATACTCACTTTATTGATTCTCATCTGTAATTTAAAACCAAAGCCGCCTTTAGGCAAATTTAAACGACATAAAAAACTTTGATTTGGACCGTAATAGCGTTTGTTGCCACATTTATCCCAGTTAATAATTGCAGTCGTACATTTTGTAGGAATAATGCATGACTCAAAGTAACCCATCTATCTTCCTAAAGTACCCCTTAAGATGCAAGGAGCCTCATTTAAGAAAAAGTGTCATATATGTCAAATTTGTCGGTGAGTGTTTGACATCATGTAGCATTTAAAGTTTGACCTAAATTGTATTTCTGGGAATCTCTGACTGTCTTTCTGTGGAAAACTGACCGCCTCCTGTGCCTGCTCATGGATCATTTAGATGAGACAGGATGCAGGGTTGAATGAGCCATTCAGTGAGTTTCTGTTGCCTCCAACATGCCTGGGCAGTGAGCTGTGCAAGATGAAGACATCTGAAATAATGGCTCAGTCTGTCACCCTTAATGTCTGACACCTCGTAAAAGCCTCGCTGATGCTCTTTATCTTAATAAATATCAAGAACTAATCCTGCATTCTCCCGCGCTCCCTTTAATTCATTCTCATTTTTCTAATCATATTATTTCACCTCTCATCGGGCTGCCTCTGGTTTGGAAAGAGCCAATGAATTGTGATGATGACTACATGATGTTTGACCCTCAAGACGGCCATGTATAATCAGCTATGTTTGTGTTACAGGATGCTCGTTCGGAGGCCGCTTCTATTCTCTGGAAGACACATGGCACCCAGATCTCGGGGAGCCGTTCGGTGTCATGCACTGCGTCCAGTGCCACTGCGAAACGGTAAGTTTTGTCTCATTGTGACCTCTCTACAGAAGCCCTGAGTGGCAAGTGAGAAAAATAAAAAGAATTAAGAAATGCACAAGATTTTTTCTTCAGGGCTTCCACCCTTACTCACTATCTATCTCTCTATTTTTTTCCTTTGGCAGCAAAAGACCCGTCGTAGCAAGGTGTTTGGGAAGGTAAACTGCAAGAACATCAAGCAGGACTGTCCAGAGCTGGACTGCGACGACCCCATCCTGCTGCCAGGCCACTGCTGTAAAACCTGCCCTAAAGGTAACCACTTGTTAAACCAGCATCACCACCTAATCCTTGAAGATTTTCAGTCGCCTGAAAAACAAGCACAGTTAAATTACTTGCAAAGAAGCCTAATAGAAATATGGCCCAAGCACAGCCTCTTTCTTCCCCTCCCTCCCTTTCTATCCCCCTTTTTTCTGCTCCCTCGGGTCAACTACTTAGTGCTCACAACAGCTGTTAGATGCAATGAACAAGTCAATTGGTTTTCCATTCAGCCGCATCAAATTGGACATTTTCTCTAACTAGCCACCACTGGAAGTCCCACCATCAATTCAGCCTCATTCACACATTACCACTTAACCTCGTCTGCACACTGCTGCGCACACAATTCCACCTTATTAGAGAATTAGAGCTTCCCTGTGCACACTCACACATCCACAGGGTGGGCCTTCCTGCTGTGCTGTTACTCAGCAGAGGTGTGTGTTTTTCTGCGCTGTGTGTCTGGTAATGGAATGGAAAGTAAAGGTAAAGGACAACGCTGTGCTGTGTGTGTGTGTGTGTGTGTGTGTGTGCGTGTGATGTGGTCAGGTTTGAAGGAAAAGGTTGAGTGTGTTTGTCTTAGCTTTGGCACCATTGCAGCGGGTATGTTTGTGTAAGTGACGGAAAATGGTGTGTGTGTTTGTGTGTTTATATGTGTGTGTGTGTGTGTGTAATGTGGTGCACCTGAGGATACAGAGTATTTGCAGGGAGAAGTGAGAGTGACACTACCCAGAAGCCCTCGAGCGTGCCCAGTGGAGCAGAGGAGTGAGGGAGTGAGAGAGGAATGATGTGTGTGTGTGTGTATGAATCAGACACCAAGAAAGATAGAAGACAGTTCAGCCGATAACCTCCAAAAGCTGCCTTGGAGAAATTAAGTTGAGGTGACTGTAGCCACGTTTCCACCACAGTTAGTGCTCTCCCCTGTGACGAGGAACCTTTGGAGGAACTCGGTGTGTTTCCACTGCAGGAATCAGGTTCTAAACATTTATTTTACCCCACAAAAAGTCGTCGCACAGAGAGCAGGGAACAGCTGGGAACCAGTTCTGATTTATTTTTTCATTTATTGTTCTGTGACACATTAATGGAGTTACACAGGACGGCATACAGCAGACACACTCCAGACCTATTGAGCGTTTATGAAACAGCTGTTCCACATTAATGCTTTACACTGCGTCAAGCTTGTTTAGTAACTTTTGCTAGCCTACGTCAGGGGACTAAATTGCATAATTGCCTGTAGACACATACAACAACTGGCTCAAGGAACCTGTGCATTTTTTAAAGCCCCCCTCCAGTTGAAAATCAAGTGTCTAACCTTGTAAACATCTCCATGTGGTGTTCTTCATGTGCTACAAGACATATCAGGGACAACATCAGCAGTCATCTCCATGACTGGGCCTGTCTGCTTTTAAACTGCAGTGTACCAAGGACAGGCTGAACAACACGTTTTCAGATTGGCAGGTTTGAGACGTCACAAACCTAAGGAGCCAATCCCGTTAATGGACGGGGTGACGCTATGCATATCGTTACGTGTAACCTATGGCAACCACGTCAGCGATGCTCGAGCCAGCCCACTACAGACTGCTAAATTTCAAGCTAGCTAAGTTTCAACTCGCTGCCACTAATCGATGGCAGAGTGTTTTGTTTTAGCGGGGACGGGGACTGTGCAGATTAGAGAATTTTTAATGAGGGAGAAGAAGGAGAAGCCTCTGGAGGATTTTTACAAGGTAATTAAAAGTAATAGCTGAAAAAACATGTCAGGCACAATTTATTAGTTCAAGCAGAGCATTTAATAAGTCTTAAAACATGACAGGAGCTGCTCTTTAAAAAAATAGTTCCTGGGATTAAGAGCTTAGACACTTTGGGAAGAAGCAGACCATGTGAGTCGGGCTGCATGTGACTGAATGAGCAGAATCAAACAGTGAGGTTTACATATAACACCAGGATGCAGCAGTTTGTGTGGAACAGCGGGTCATGTGACATCCTTTTTTTCCCTATCTCACAGTTTTTCTCTGGCTGCCTGAGCTCACAGATTTCACACTGCTCTTCCGTTCTCTAAACACAATCAAGTGAAGAAAGAGAGAGAGTCGATGTTTTGGTCTCATCTGCTCGGCAGACTTTGTGAATGATGACACCGCATGTGTTTTGAAATGTTTGGCTTCACTTGTGTAGTTTATCTTTCAGATATTGAAACAGTTTCAAACAGAGACACTTTATTAGTGACTAGGATAACACTGCTGCTTATAAATATCCAGGGAGGAAATAGACAATGAAATATATTTCTGTTTGACCTCAATGTTAACACATATGATATAAACCTCTCATATTTCCAAACCATGTTTGTTTCATGTCACTAAGTTTCAAATCTGTAGGTAAAAGTATGTTGGAGTAATCCCCAGGCTTCTCAGCTCAGTCTACACTCTGCACATTGTGACATCACAAAGTGCAGGCTCAGCAGGCTTCAGAGAGCTGGCCAATCAAAAGAAAGTGGGCTTGTAGGGGCGGGGTTTCTTAAAGGGAGTCAGTTTATGTAACTGTAAATTATGCTAAGCTACTCCACAGGTATCACAGAGTGAAATATGAAGCTTGGAATTAGCATAATACCCCCCCTTTAACTTTTTTCTCTTGTGTGTCTACAGGTGGGGACGACAAGAAACACACAGACTCTGTGCTGGACAGCTTCGAGTACTTCCATGAGAAGGGCAAAGAGAAGGAGGGCGACCTGCACAAATCTTACAACGACAGATCCTACCTGAGCTCCGAGGAGACGAGCCTCGGGGAGAGTCGCACCGGTGAGTCAGAGCACCAGCACACTTACATTATTACAGTGTCTGCACAGTGGAATGCAATCTGTTAGGCCAGAATGAACAGCTATGAATAACTAATAAAACTAAAGTATGCATGCTTTATACAGGACTCGCATTAATGCATCACTACACACAAATATGCACCCATTTAAAAAAAATGATGATAATAAAAGCTGCATAAACAGGACTGCACATGATTAACCCTCCGACTCTCCTCGTGCAGACTTTGTCGCAGTGTTGACAGGAGTGACGGACTCGTGGCTGCCCAGCTCCAGCGGTGTTGCCAGAGCTCGTTTCTCTCTGACAAGAACTAGTCTGGCCTTCTCCATCACATACCAGAGGTAAAACGCACACCGAGTCCCAGCTTAAAAGTCTCTTTCCTGCTATAATCTTCTTCTGTGCATCCTTTTCTTCTTTCCAGCTCTTCAACTGAAGTGTGTAGAGTAATATTCAACGTTTTACAATCTGTTTATTGTCTTTATAGCCAGTTGTTAAAGATAAAAATCTGTATCAGTCTTGACCATATTGGTCATTCATATTTTAGCTGTAGCTGTTAGCATTTAGAAGTAGCTGAACGGAGGTGTGATTAAATTAGACACAGTGCATTATATCATAATAAACTTGTTGGTTTTTATCTCCCCTTCCTGTTTCAGAATGTCCCGCCCCAATAAAATCGTCTTCCTGGATTCAGATGGCACCACTGCTTTTGAGTACAGAGTCCCCAAAGGAGAGTCAGACATGGTAGGACGCCTCATGAGCATCTGTTCCTGTTGCTTTCATTATGTGTTTCCTGTTAGAGAAAGAGCGAGATTAAGTTCTGCGTGCTCCCTCCATGACTCCGCGCTCGAGCTCTGACTTTTTCTCCCATAACTCACTCTGCAATAATAAACGATGCGCACACTCACGGACACACGGTTACAAACACAGTGACACTTCCTCCCCGCGTCTTTCCAAACATCACACACTCTGCCTGATTGCTGTAAACATCAACACACACTCACTCAGTCAAAAGAAAGAACGCACCATCAGGTCAGAGGTGTGCGAGACTGAGTTTATTAAAGGGCCAATATTATCCTGATAAATCAGCAACCTGATATTCTGGTGGAACAGTAGTATCCCAATACTCCCCGAGGTTAGGCTCCATCACTACACATCACTTCCTGCCAAGATACACACACATATCTCCTCCGAACACTCTGTTCAGTGAGGCAGGGTCCCAGAAAACCGCCTATTATTATTATTTTTAGACAAATGTCAGTGTCAAGCACCAGAGGACCCCAGAGAAAACACTCCAGCATGAAAAAATGAAGGGGGAGGAGGGCTGAGGATTTTTCACATGTTACATCACCGCTCAGCAAGGCGACAGAGTATCGCTAATTAAAACGGAGATTACCCCTGAACTGAAAGTTATGAGGTGGCGGCACTCGGCCACATTTCTCCCCTGCGCTGACGGGGGAGAAGGTCTGCAGCCAGGGGCAGGGAGTCAAACCGCATGGTCAGATGTGTTTAACAGATGTGCATGTGTCGTCTGTTTGTGTGTGAGAGAGAGATACATGGAGAGAGACTTTACTCCCTCACAACAACAAACTGCAACGACTATATAGAGGATAGAATGGCTTCAAAGGGTTTAACTGGCCAAGTGGATTATATTATATATTGTATTATTTTATTGACCTTTGACCCCAAGAACATAGCTACTGCACTTTGCTTTTGCATTGCTATTTATACTGCGCAATTTAAGTCAAAACAAGTGCAGCAACTACACCTTTAGGGTCAAAGGTCAAATCAATGGGTTATAGCTATATGAGATATTGTGCACTGATGTATTTATGAGGTAAGCGTTCTGCCTAAAACCACAAGGGTTGATTTGACCTTTAACCCTAAAGGTGAAGGTGCTGCACTCTGCCTTTGCATTGCTTTCAAATGTGCTAATAGCCATGCAAAAGCAAAATGCATGGCTATGTTCCTGGGGTCAAAGGTCAAATTAGCCATTAGCCCCTAATGGGTTTTCATTTCATATTTTAAGACGCTGGCTGGATGAACTTTGGGATGTGACATTGCTAACCAGGTGTAGCTACACAGGAAAGTGTTACAGCTTTCAGGGCTTAGGTAAGCTAATGCTAGCTAAGTTAAAGTGCTAATCTTGAAGATCTCAGTTTTATTCTCTTGCCGGCACCTGTGGTGATAAACGTTAATTGCAGGCGCACACTTCCCAGATATCCAGACAGTGCTGCATGTGTGACGTCCACGGTTGGCTCCGGTTGTAACTCTTGATTTTCCTGGCTGACGGTCACTTTCCTTTTCAGACTGTTTGCTTCATCTGAGCGTCGAATAGATTCGTTAGCTTAGATTTGCAGAGATTGAAATCAGCTGGTTGGATCCCGAAGCAGACCAGTGACATAGTCAGAAGTTAAGGAGTCCAGTTTTACTCAAAGAAAAGCAGGAAAAAATATCGGATATAAAATAAAGGATCATAAATAATCCCAGTTCAACCACAAAATGTTTGTGTCAGGCAGCAGTCATTACAAAGTATTGTTCCATATCTTTGCTGTCAGCTCACCTGCCTGTGTGTGTGTGTGTTTGTGTAGATCTGCGGAGTATGGAAGAACCTGGCGAAGCCTCTTCTTCGACAGCTGCAGTCCGAGCAGATGCGCATCAGCATGACCGCATCGACGAGCAGACGAGAAGAAGTGGAGGGCAAGATCATCAAACACAGGGCGCTGTTTGCTGGTGCGTGTGCACGCTGGATATTACAGCCTTATGCCTTTGCCTTTGTGCTGAAGTACACAAAAACTCAATATTTACAAAGAAGGGGGATTGTGTACGCTCTTGTGTAATCTTAAAAAGCCTTGTGAGGATTAATGCAGCTACAAAGCGCAGGCTTTGTTTACAAAGAAACATTTGAATAGAAGTCAAGAGAGTAAGAGAACGCAGATTCTCAGTGTGTGCGTGCGTGTTTCTTGTGTGCAGAGACGTTCAGTTCGACGCTGACATCGGAGGAGGAGAATTCAGGCATGGGAGGCATCGCCATGTTGACGCTGAGTGACACCGAGAACAACCTGCACTTCATCCTCATCCTTCAGGGCCTCGTCAAGCACAAAGACAAAGGTGAGCGGCGAGAGCGAAGACAAAGGAAGATTTCAAAACTCCAAACTGAGATTTCTAACCCCCCTATTATGGTGCCCTCAAAAAAACACACGTGATTATCTACTCCTCCGCTGAAACTACAGGTTAAACAAAACCACTCGGACGAGGATCCTCTTTTAGGACCTCTGCTGCCACTTTGTCTCGACCAGCTTTGTCTCTTCAGTTTCTTAAACCTACTATGAGGAGGTTGAAGGTTTTGAAACAGCCTCAATTAAATCCTGATGCCTCTATGCGTCCTAAAAAGGAAAGCAGACCATCAGCGTGAAGAAGAGCTTTAATATATACTTGCGCCTGTCTGACTGTACTGTGATGCATCCTGCAGAAAAACATGATTAAAAAGAATGTACATGCTAGCCGGATTAAGATCTGCGCATGGGCTGTAGTTTTTGTCCACAGGGAGCGCCACAATCAACACAAAAGTTCCCCACAGCTGTTTCAAATCTGTTTGTGACCAAGCTGTCCGTCTCTCCTCAGAGCCTCTTCTGGTGCCCATCCGAGTCCAGCTCGTGTATCGGCAACACATCCTGAGAGAGATCCGAGCCAACATCACCTCTCACGTGAGTAATAACAACACATGGTCTCAGGTTTAGCGAGGCTGATACAAACAGGAAAAGCTGCTCATCGCCAATATTTGTGTCTTCACGTTGGAAAAATACAAATATTTACTGCTTCCCACCGATAAGTGGGTGAGTTTTAGAGGAGAAGTGTTATCTGGTGCAGACGAGGGTTTAATGGGAGGAGGAGCAGCCGGTCGGTTAAGAACATATGACACAGCAGCACACTCACACTCCTGATCTCCTCACCCCTCCTCAAGCAGACGGATGTGGTCTTGTCACCACATCCTCGCGCTGTTGTCGCCGCCGCCGCTCTAATCACAGCTAAACATCCCTCAGACATGACAAGAGAAATGGATCGGAGAGGAAGAGTTAGGAGGGAAAACAGGAGGTGAGAGAAAGTGTGTCTCGCAGCAGACAGATGTGAGCGAGGGATGAGAGACGCAGAGAGAAGGGAGGGGAGGGGACATGAGAGGATGGACTGAGTACACACTCCACACACATGTCAGTGGTTAGTGGTCTGTGGGCCGAGAGGGATGGAGGGAGGAAGGAGGGAGGAGGAGTGATGAAAGGCGGGTCTGTTTTGAATTCTGCGTGAAGGGCTGATGCTCCTCTTTCGAGCCGAGCGCTGGAGAGACTGTCCCTGAGAAGTTATGTGAGAAGTTCGAGCTCGGCAGCGGTCACATGACCCCTTACAGCGTCCTCGAGCTGGATTGTGAAACCCAAACCACTGAGTCATTTTAGCTGAGACACAGACGCTTAAAGGGCCAGGTCGCCGATTTTCAACCTCAGTACCGTCATGCTAGTACGGGGAGCTAATGCCATTACGGTAGGATATAAAGCAATTTGGCTCTGTGCCTTTGGAGGGCGCTATCCGCTTCTTCAATGGGCCCTGGAAAACCTCCGCCAGACTACAGGGAGCTCGCTAAACTACACTTCCTCAATCTACGACGCCCGCCTCCGATGTCATGTCTCGTTTAAAATCGTCAGGTTTGAAATGTAGACTGCAGACCTGAAGATTTTTTAGATGATCCACCGGTATATTCTCGTCAAGTTTCACAGTCTGTCCCGCTCTGACCCGTTGCCTGCAGCGACACGGTAGTATTTCACTCCAGCGTCTCTCGCTGGGCCGTGCCTTCTAGAGGGAGGGGCGCAATGCATGCTGGGGGTTGTAGGAATGTGGAATGGGTGAAACCACAAGCTGTTTGTAGAACTTTCTCCACAGCTTTGGCGCCAATTTCAAATATTATTGCTTCTATGGATTACAGAGAACTTCAGCTTTGACTGACAGGGGCTTTTTCCAGGGGCGAACTGCTCCTTTAAAAACAGCGATTAGATTTGCACTTTCGTCTCGGATAAAATGTATTGTTTGACAGAAAAAATAATCCAGTTTTAATTTTGATCTGGATTAAACTTTCCAGAGGTGTCGTTCCTAACTGAAGAAGCTTTTTGATCCGATAAAACTGGACTAACTCGATGCCAGCAGACGGGTGGAGTCCGGGTGGATTTCAAACGGAATGAAAGCGGTCAAACGGTTCAGTATTCGCCTCATGTTGGCACTAAAGTCCGACGGATGAGCTGATCTTGGGACGGGATTTCCAAATCCGGTTCATTCTGATCCAGATGAAACTTTCCGACAAACTGTTCCCTGGGGATTTCTGTCTCTCTGGTTCGAATACAAACACAGACAAACATCTGATTTTTAAATGTGTGGAGTCATTTTTCACCGCACCAGTAATCCTGACAGTGTTATTACTCTGTGATTTACACACACCCCTTTGCATCTCTCATTATTACATCCATTCAATTTTCCCGCTATAACTCACCTCCGCTGCACGCAGCCCCCTCCTCCCAGAGTCCCCCTCTGCTTTGGCTCCTCGCTGTGTGGATTTATGGAACATGTATATTTATATTGAACCGAGGCCCTGAGGTCATAAAACAGTAACATTTCTTCAACGCGCTCGTACATCTGTCCTATTAATTCCACATTTCTCAACGTCCCGACCGATCCCCCGTCGCCCCGCCTGCCTTCCCGGGTCCAGTCGCCTGCTTGAAATTTAGCTTGTGTTACGGAGATGCGGGCCATATTTTTAGCCCAGGGTTGATTTAGAGTCATGTGTTTTTAAGTAACATAAGTGTTTGTGATGCCTTTGTGATTGTTTATTTAATATTATTGCTATCATGCAGAGACTTCGCTGTCCTGGGGTTTTGTTCTGCTGCCTGCACTCATCATCTTTTGCTTCTTATAAACTGACAGCTCGTTTTAATCGGAAACATGGCACCAATCTGTCCAAATAAGTGCAGCTCTGGTTCCTCTGGTTACACGTCAAGACAATCTTTTTGTCATATTTGACAGTTTGAATTCAGGTTTTGAAGAGGAATTTGTTCACAGTGGAATCTGGTTTTAAATTGATCCATTTTCTGACCCACATAAAGCAATTTAGCATCCAGCTAACTGCTTCCATCTGTGCCTGCAGGATCCAGACTTTGCCGAGGTGCTGACAGACCTGAACAGCCGAGAACTGTTTTGGTTATCTCGCGGCCAGCTGGAGATCGCGGTGGCAACAGAGGGTCAGGATCCACGTCAAATCTCCGGCTTCATCAGCGGCAGGAAATCGTGCGACAGTAAGTGTCCCCCGCAAGCACAAACACGTCAACAAACATGTGTCTGTCTTCACGTTATCCCTGCGACAAACACCGTGAAACAAAGGTTTCTAACGGCGTTGTTTGTGCCCGTCCATCTGTGGCTGTTTTTGTCATTCTGCTCCATAAATACGTCTCCATCCTTTCAAGTGTTATCGCTGGGGGAAAACCGTGTTTATAGACCTTCTGTTGGAGTTGGTGGCCCACCAACACTGTGTATGCATGTCTGCCTGTGTGTGTTTGTGAGACACACACAGAAAGGGCTTTTAGGAATGCTGTGGACAGCCCGATCGTCTGTTAAAGCATGCACACATGGTCTTTTCATGGGACGCGTACTAGAACGTGAACATGGCGGCGTCCGGCACTTTGAAAAACACAGAAATATGCATTCAGAGGTTTTTTAAACACGGACACACGGCGGAGCTGCCAAGGTCACAGTCTGCTGGACCTGACTCTCCGTGCTGGTGATTAACAGCTTGACGTTATGCACGAAGAATTCAAACCCAACACACTCATTTTTCCCTCTCTCCCTCTCTTCTCTCCCCCCTTCTCTTCCCCGCTCTCCTTCTCTCACTCCTTCAGTCCCCATCCCCGTGTTTGGCGTCATTCCTCCTCTCTGGCTTTTTTCTGCCTACATGTCATTTTCTAACATTTCTTCTCCGCACTTTTCCCATCATCCTCTGTTACTCATTCCCTCCTGTCCTCTCAGCTCAATCTATTTAAGCCGGCTGCATTCAGCACGAGTTACCTCATTGTAAAGCTCAACCTTGGGTGGGTGTTTTTGTGTGTCTGACAGACGTGTATGCTTCGGGCACACACACACGAGCAGACACGCCTCCTGATTAGTTGTCCAATTGAATCTGTCCCATCACCGACTCTTTCTCGTAGCGGGGATGACATCTCCGTGTGTGTGTGGTTGCAGCACACGAGGGGAATGCGGCCCCTTCCTCTCCAACCAGCAAATTTTGACATGACAGGAATCATTGCCTCATCTCGCATGCTGTCAGGCTCGTCTACGGTTTAAGGGAGGGAAACTCCAAGGGGAGAAGTGATGGTTTACGATAAGTAATGTGAGCAGGAATGTTCTCTGAAGTGGATTCTTCATATTAATCTGTCTCTTTCCTGCTCAGCTATCCAGAGTGTGATGTCCAGCGGAGATGCGTTGACTCCGGGGAAGACAGGAGGAGTGGGATCCGCGATCTTCAACCTCCATGACAACGGCACGCTCGACTACCAGGTATGGACTTGAGGGAGGGAGATCGCTGAAGGATTATATATTTAAGACACATTAAGAGTTATTTAAATCAAAGTTAATTGAACACCAACCAAGGCCAAGCTTCGCAAAGAAAGCAAACAGTAATTCGCTTGCTAATCTCTCATTCAACAGCTGAATGTCTCACACAACGATTTATAGACTTTCCTCCACAAAGAAAATAACTGACTTTAGCAAAATGAACCACAAACTGTGCAGTAAAGCAGCCAGAACTTATTAAAATCATTATTAGTGCACTTTTTACCTTTCTTGGCGTCAGTTCGAGCTGATCTCAGATCAAAACAAACCTCGGCACATGTTTTAGGACATAAAAGTCTTCACTGAGAGGTTTCCCTGAAATCTTAAAATCGGCTCGTCACGGGGGGGTCTCCGACTTCACTCAGCCGTCCAACTCTGTACATGCTTAATCATACACAGTGAAGCTTAAACATCCAAGTAATAAGACCAAGCATTAAAAAACAAACAAAGCCGACAAGTGAAGTAGGGCTTAAACCGTTTCTCCCTCCGTCCTCCAGGTTCAGGTCGCAGGTCTCACCAGTGACTTCCTTGGCCTCACTATCGAGTTGAAGCCACGGCGGCGAAACAAGCGCTCGGTGCTGTACGACCTGACTCCCGAGTACAACAAGGCCACCGGCCGGGCGCAGGGCAGCTGGAGCCGCCTGGAGGCCCGACACATCCACATGCTGCTGCAGAACGAGCTGTTCATCAACGTGGCCACGGCGCACGGCCAGGACGGCGAGCTGAGGGGGCAGATTAAGGCCATGCTGTACAGCGGCCTAGAGGCACCCAGACATGGTACGGATCTAAGAAAGGGCAGGGGAGGGGAGGGAGGTCAAACAATACAAGAAAACAATTCTAATGTTTCTCAGCCCTCGATTAAGACCTTTTATTTCCCTTCTTTCAGAGCTCCCCACCCCTCTGGCCGGTCACTTTGTGGCTCCGCCGGTAAGAACAGGTGCTTCTGGCCACGCCTGGGTGTCGGTGGACAAACAGTGTCACCTGCATTACGAGATCGTCGTCGCGGGTCTCAGCAAGACGGACGACCTCACCGTGAACGCACACCTGCACGGACTGGCCGAGATCGGAGAGATAGACGACAGCAGCACCACGCACAAGAGGCTGCTGACCGGCTTCTACGGCTCACAGGTACATCAGTGTACACACACACACACACACACACACACACACACGTCATACAGACACAGAAGTACACACTCATACATAAACACACTTTAACACACTCTCCCTTCTTCTCCTCCAGGCTCAGGGAGTGTTAAAGGACATCAGTGTTGAACTACTGCAACACCTGAACCAGGGGACAGCCTTCATCCAGGTCAGCACCAAGATGAACCCGCGCGGAGAGATACGAGGACGGGTACGTGAAGACAAGCTGCAGCTTTTCATTCATTTATAGCTCAGATTTCTTTTTAATTTGAAGCAGTTTCCTTTGTGGAATAGAATATTTCATTTTCCTTAAGACTATAACATATTCATAATTATTATTTAAGAGCGAATGAACAAAAGGAAAACTGTTATGTGAGCATAATTTACAGTCTCCGCCTGAAACGACTCGGTCAGCTCTGTCCTTTTAAGAAGCCCCGCCCCTAAAAGCCCACGTTCTTCTGATTGGCCGGCTCTCTGAAGCCCGCGTAGAAAAAAACAGTGTGAAACCTGACGTTCGCAGCGGCCTGCAGACTAACTGGGGATTACTCCAGCATACTTTTACCTACGCCATAATACCCACTCTTTAAAGAAGCCGGATTTTGTCTCAGAACTTTGCAGCTTAAATACAGAAAATCTACGTTCATGACACCAACTTCTTATTGTGAACTGTTTTACAACCATTAGACAATACAATTCTAGCAAAGCAAGCTAGTCCAAGAGGAAAACAAGAGCCGACCAGGAAGGATAGGAGGAGTATATGCTCAAACTCTGGCTTCTGAAATGTCTTGTTTGAGGGTTTAAGCTGTAGTTTGCATATTAAAAACACTTTTTTAAACTATTTTAAATGTTGTTTTTTTAAAGTCTGATATCAGTCAGAAAATAAGCAAGGACCAATTAAAGAAATCAAAGATATCTTAATTAAATATCTACATTTTCTTCATCCCAGCTCGTCATCTATCCGGGCGTGGAGACGTTGAAAGCTCTTCTCCATAATCAGATGCACAAAGCAAATTCCCCCCATAAGCAGAAGTTGTTTAGCGCTGTACCGTCTTTGCAGTATCTATAAGAATCAAATCTTCAGAAGGGGCAGATAGCAGAGGATTAGTGTTGCCATCGGCCGCCGCCCCTGAGTGTTTACGTGTCTGCGTTATCGCTCACTCAGCCGCACACTTTCACAGGCAGGTGCTGTCTGCCTGGAGGGGCTGTGTCCAAAAGTAAAAGTTTTATTGTGGTTCAGAGACGCACACACAAATCTATTTGCAGCCTCGCAGGTGCTGTGGGTCTGGAGTTCTTTTTTGGCTACTTGAAATAAAGACACACGCTCACACATAACGGCAGGGTCAAGTGTTTTAATAGCAAACAGGTCAAACACATAAACAGCCATCTGCTTGTTCAGGAACGATTCACAAGGCAGCTTAACACACAAGTCAGGTGTGGCCGACAGACCTCTCGTGTCCTCACCATCTTTTTCCGCTCCCCTCCACAGGTCCACGTGCCAAACAACTGTGAGTTCGGGAGCAGGGCGGAGGCAGACGAGGCGGAGTTCGACGACCTCTTTGTGAAGGACCCCGAGGAGCTGAAGAAAGACCCACACACCTGCTTCTTTGAGAACCAGCACCACGCTCACGGCTCCCGCTGGACCCCGAACTACGACAGGTGTTTCTCCTGCAGCTGCCAGGTAAAGCCAACAAATATTTTAAATGATGCTTTGTTGAATGTCGTGTGTCATCCTGTGTCGCTAATAAACTTTGTGGATGCTGTTTTCCCTTCAGAAGCGGACTGTCATCTGTGATCCGGTCATCTGTCCCGTGTTGACCTGCTCCAGAACCATCCAGCCTGAGGACCAGTGCTGCCCCGTCTGTGATGGTGAGATACACTGATCTGTTGCAACTTGTTATTAATCAGAATCAGCTTTATTGGCCAGATATTGATGCAGAACTTGATGCAGCGTTTGAGTCCCTTAACTTAAAGACTAAGTCTGTTTTTGTGTTTGTTCCTGCTCAGAGAGGAAGGAGCCGAAGGACATGAAATCTCCAGAGAGAGTGGAAGAACATCCTGAGGGTAGGTTCAACCTCCTGTCTCCTCTTTGCGGCTTGTATTCTGTCTTTTCTTCCCCTATTTTTCCCCCTGAATATCTGCCTACAGTTGAAATTCAACTCTGAATCATTCATGACTTTCCTCAGTAACCGTCTCTCTCTCTCTCTCTCTCAGGTTGTTACTTTGAAGGAGACCAGAAGATGCACGCTCCAGGAACCACATGGCATCCCTTCGTCCCTCCCTTTGGCTACATCAAATGTGCTGTCTGTACTTGCAAGGTAAATACACATCAGTGAACCCGCTCACATCTGTGTGGATCTACTTTCCAAACGCCTGAAATGGATCATTTATCTTGTATTAAAGAAACAGAGGCCTGAATACATTTCTCATCGGTCCAACCTTGGGGAATGTTCAACTATTTATGTGGGGGAAAAAAAGCAATAAGTCAGCGCTATTCTGCGCCAGACAGAAAGAACAGCTGCTAACCTGATGCTAATGCTAACATCCGCAGGGGTCTTCAGGAGAGGTGCACTGCGAGAAGGTGACGTGTCCGGTGTTGACGTGCAGTCATCCCGTCAGGCGTAACCCCTCCGACTGCTGTAAGGAGTGTCCGGAGGAGGAGAGGACCCCTGCAGGCTTGGAGCACGGCGACATGATGCAGGCAGACGGCCCGCGGCACTGCAAGTTCGGCAAAAATTATTACCAGAACAGCGACAACTGGCATCCCTGGGTGCCGCTGGTGGGGGAGATGAAATGCATCAACTGCTGGTGTGATGTAAGTACTGTGGCTGATATATCAAATATTATGACTTTGATTAAATCCGCCCGAGGGGAACTTCTGAAGAATTTAATTCACCTCCAGAAGAGTTTTAAAATTCAATATTTTTTATTACAGTAATAAAATACTGAATCAAAGTTCACAGAGAGTTCAGATTCGTTTAACACGACTAAATAAAATTCCCCTGATGATAAAGATCCAGCCTGTGCTCGTGCATCGAGGGTTTTTATATCTTTGAAATTGAAATTCTCTTAATGATATTTTATGATTAATGGGCCTGATATCTGCGTGTAATTAGAAGGGGTCGTTCAAAGTAAAGATCCAATGTTATATCTTCCTACTCTGCATTTTCCCTCAGAGTGTTTTAGCATCTTTCAGCTCATTGTTTTGGTTGTACGGCTCGAAACTTTTCTGTTTCGTTCCACTGTTACTTTTACTCATTCTTTCCTATGACAGCTTATTATCATTTAAAAGAAAAGTTATTCCAAGATTATATCATAAATTTGCGCTCGAATCCTCTCTGGACGCCCTACCAACTTAATGCTAGCTTTGTTGCATAGGGTAACTTTCATGTGCGATGGTAACCCCTGGGGCAAACGGGGGGGCACTGAAACGTTGCTGTTTTTGCAGCAGAGAGTCACTCTGTCTTTCTCCTCGATGAGATCTGCTTCCTGTGTGCAGAGAAAATAGGCTAAATATGCTCCGAGCTCCGTGCCATGCATTCTCGAAGAGAAACAGGTGAATCGAGAGGGAGGGGCCGTGAACCCTAACCTACTTTGTTTCCAATAAACACAATTTTACTCGTTTTTGTATCTCGCTAATTTATGACTTTATAATCTCGTAAATTTACAAGTTTATTCTCGCAAATTTGCCATTTTTTCTAGCTAATTTACGACTTATATCTCATCTTAAAAAGTCTTCTGGCTCCTTTATTTAATTTTTTACAATGGTCCTAATACGCCGTCGTAGTTTCACGATGCAGCAGCCACATTTACATAAACACATGAAGCTCTGATTAATCCACTGTAGTCCTCCTGTCTGGAACCAAACAGCAGACAGACATGGTCAGCAGCAGGCTGGTGAACACAGGGGAGCATTCAGGAGCTCAGGAAGCTTTCTCAGGAGTTGGTGGAGACCAAAACAGAGATACAAGAAGAGTGAATATGACTGCTAACGTTGCTAAACATATTCTGGATGTGTAAATAGGCAACTGTTTGCTAACTTTCACCATATCTACTCTCAAATTTGATAGTGATGTTGTGTTTACGGCTTGCGGTCGCCAAAACATCGATAAATGGAGGTTAAATTAAATGAAAACAATGATTAGGCGAGCTCGGAGTGGAGCCGCTGCTCCTTCACATCAAGAGCCAGTTGAGGTGGTTCGGGCATCTGATTAGGATGCCTCCCTGTGGAGGTTTTCCTGGCACATCCAACAAGGTGGAGACCCAGAGGAGCTCGCTGGAGGGATTATAGATCCCCCCTCGTATCAGTGAAAGGATGGATAGATTGATTTTTTCCTCCCAATCGGCCAATTTGAGTCTGCAGAGTTTCTGTAGTCATCATTGCAGAGTCTAACTTTTATCTGGCATCAACATGTATGAGATGCTTTTCCTTTTTGATTTACCTCCACATTTTGCCTCTTTTCACCAACCGTACATCTTCCTCTCTCCTTCTCCGCAGCACGGTGTGACTAAGTGTCAGAGGAAGCAGTGTCCCGTTCTGACCTGCACCAACATCACCCGCAGAGAGGGCGCCTGCTGTCCTGAATGTCTTGGTAAGCCGTGAACACAGACACAGCAGGGGCTACACTGATATACTGTACATCTTAGTACTTTACAAGACAGCACACTTTACCTCCAGTACTTTGGAGCCTTACCAGATACATACAATGAGAATGTCTTGGAACAGTTTGGGAACTCTTGACGAGGTTAAATAAATGCATGTTTGTGGTTCCTGGCAGATTTTTCCTGTCATGTGAAGATTTAAATGCTTATTTTTCCCACTAGATGAATAAAAGATCTGATAGGAAGTTTTTAGATGTTGGCTCGATGTTCAAACCTCAAACAATCAGCCAAACGTAATAAAAAGAAAAGGCAAGTTTATTTAACATTTCAAACAGCTTTAGAGGCTGCATCGATTAATCGTAACCAATTTATCTGCTGATTATTTTGGATTCGTTGACCTATTTAGCTTGCAAGGACAGACAGCACATTTAATGCAGCCAAAGGGAGGGATGAAGGGATGCCATGTGGTTCCTGGATCATCTTCTGGTCTTGGCAAAAAAATGATTGGATTAATCATTTAAAGTTGTAATCTCCAAGATCTCAGTTTCGTTGGCGGCACCTGTGGCGATAAACAGTAATTGTTGGAGCACACTTCCCAGATATCCAGACAGTGCTGCATGTGTGACGTCCACGGTTGGCTCCGGTTGTAACTCTTGATTTTCCTGGCTGATGGTCGCTTTCCTTTTCAGACTGTTTGCTTCATCTGAGCGTCGAGTTTTGTTTCTTTATCCATTATCACCATAATTATTCAAATATTTGGCAGTGTTTGTTATTTGTTAATTAACTGATTAATTGTTGAAGCTCTGATAGAAATACATGAACAAGACAATAAAAACCAACCACCAACACGAAAAGATAACACAGTTTAGGAGATATAAAAGCAGCTGTGTATTCATGTATGAAAAGCTCCTGTTGTAATAACGTTAGCAGGCAGCAGGAAGCTTTTTTTGGTCTCCCTGCTTTGGTCCTAAATCGATGTTTCTGTTCTCCACAGATTCCAAAGAGGAAGTCGACCAGATGACGAAAGCTCCAGACAAAAGACGAACCTTGTGACACTGATCCAGCACGAACGACGCCTCCTCCACCCGTTTAACCCAGAGCTGCACACTGGGTCCCCCAGACCCTCCCGCTCCCTCCCCCGTCGACTCACACCCGCCCTGTTATCAGCTTCAGGATTGTAATGAACAGAGAAAAGAAGGAATAATAAAAAAAGGATAATTTTCTAAAGACTCGTAAAGGATTGAAGCTACGGAGAGGACCAACCACACTTCACTAACTCGCTGCCTTCTTCTTCCTGCCTTCCGTTTTTGCTGGAATTTCCTCCGTTTTTCAAAATAAAAGCCTCACAGGACAAAAGGTATAGATGTAGAAATTTAACAGCTGTTCAGAAGGGTTGTGTTTTTTTTCTGCCGGTCCCGAGTCTGCGAGTCGTATTTCAGTGACAGGGCTTCTTTTTGAAGTACAGCCATAGCTACTGAGGCTCCACCGCTCTCGCTGAGAAGGGAGGAACGTGTTGCTTAAATTTGTGTGAATGTGAATGTATGTGTGTGTGTGTGTGTTTTTTTTTTACCAGTAAAGAATACAGCTAACCAGAAAAGCAGAAAACTACAGTAAACGTCCTGGGTGGCGAGGCCGGGGTCAAAAACGATTACAAAACAAACTCTTCAGCCCGTCTGCAACTTTCACTTGACATAACGTTTTATATTTCCACTCGGTATCAGTCATCAGGCTTCATCCATTAGTCTAAGAACTGCCTGCCTGGTTGTTATTTCAGCTTCACGCTTAAACACAAGCTTTGCCTCGGACTCCTGTTGATCTCAGTGCTTCTGCTTCGGTTGTTCCTCTTTCTGTCTCGAATTAAGTAATATTTTATGAATTTTCCTATCGTCGTCGTTTATGGACATGAAGCTGGTTTGTATTTTGTATTTATTGAAATGTGTGGAGACAAAATAAAGAAGATGTTTGTTGGTAAAAAAAAAAACTGAATGGATTCCTGTGGGTTTGTTTTGGACGCTGTCTCTAACCAGCCTCCCCCTAATGATCCCTCTCTTGCTCCCTCTTTGCATTTATATCTCCATTTTTCATCTGCAGTCCGCTCGCTTTTTGTTTTCCACTTTGTTGCTCTGCTTCTTTTGCGTTTCTCTGTCTGTGATTGCGGCGGGATGACACGCTGAGCAGACTCGGTCATTCGTTTTGGACTTCTTCTTCATGATTTTTCCATCTCTGCTTCGTTACACTCGTCATTGATTCACTTCATCATCCTTTTTCCCTCTGATCCTCTCACTTGTTTGTCATTTCACTTCCAGTTTGACCAATTTGTTCTCTTTTTACGCCATATTTCCTTTCCTTCCTCCTCTCTTTCCCTATCATTCTTCCCCTTCTTCTCTTTCCTGCTCCCTTTACTTTTCTTCCCCTCTTTTCCTACCCCAAGTTTTCTTCCCCTTCTTCTCGTCTCCTTACTTTTCCTTAACTGCAACTATTTTCTATCAGACCTTTTCCTCTCCCTGTCTTTCTTCTCCTTCTTTTTCACCTTAACTTTCCTTGCTTCCCTGCTCAGAGAGTCACCACATGTGCTCGGTAATGTTTTGTCCCTTACATACCTCCCCATGTGTACACACACACACACACACACACACACACACACACACACACGCAGAGCGCAGACAGACTGAAACATAAACACATATTCACAGATGTACTCATGAACAAACTCCTGAATCAGGAACACACACATTGCCAAAGGGCAGGCAGAATTCTTTCCACACGCATACGGCTGCTCACACATGTGCTACCGCCCTCTGCTGGCCAAAACGCACCATTACACCACAGCCTCCTCCTGAAAACCAGCTGGCTGACAGCACCTCTGATGGCACCTGTTGACCTCCAAGAGGCCACAGCAGTGTGTGTGTGTGTAAGCGTGTGTGTAAAGGCATGTTGGAAAGTCATCACCAGTAGAAGGATGTGTCAGAGCCGGATGGTAGAGGTCAAAGGTTAAGCATCCTGAGCTACAGCCTGTGTCAGCCTGTGGAGAAGCATGAGACGAGTACCAGCCTGAGCCCTGCATCTGCACATATATACCTGTGTGTGTGTGTGTGTGTGTGTGTGTGTGTGTGTGAAAACACATGGACACTGATAATGAAGTAATGAGGACAGGCTGTTTAACTGTAAATCACAGTCACATGAGGTGAACCGGACTCTGGTGTCATGCTGGTTTATGTTCCTATCATTCTGTCGTGTGCTCTTTGTTCTTAGTCCATAAACTTTTTTATTAATCTATCAATGAATTTTCTGAGAAGGACAAAGGAAAGTCCTACTTGACTTCTGTTTTGGATACAAAGTCCATTAAAGGAGCAGTTCGCCCTGTAAAGAGTCACCGTCAGTCAAAGATGGTGTCCTCTGTAATCCATAGAAGCAATGATATTTGAAATTGGCGCCATAGCTGTGGAGAAAGTTGTACAAACAGCTCGTGGTTTCACCTCTTCTACATTCCTACAACACCCAGCATGCATTGCGCCCCTCCCTCTGAAAGGAACGGCCCAGCGTGAGACGCTGGAGTGAAATACTACTGTTTCTCTGCAGGCAACGGCTCCACGAGACAGAATCCGAAATAAAACAAGAATATACCGGTGGATCGTCTAAAAATCTTCAGGTCTGCAGTCTACATTTCAAACCTGACGATTGTGAATGAGACATGACATCGGAGGTGAGCATCATAGATTGAGGAAGTGTAGTTTAGCGAGCTCCCTGGCCTCCGCCAGATAACTCGTTTTACATCGTCTGGCGGAGGATGTCCAAGGCCCATTGGAGAAGCGGATAGCGGCAAATCGTGGCAAACCTTTGAACCTGTTTTGATTCTTTATGCTAAGCTAACGCCTGCCATAGGCCAGTTAAAAATACTTAGGTTTGATATTCTTTTACATCCAAAGACATTTTTATCACCAACTCAGATTTTGCAAAGACAAAGGACTTTTGCAGGATCACTATTTACAAGACTACAGCTAGATAAAGACACCTTTGGTGTGGTGGTTTGTGTTATAGAGGGTGTAAAGTAAGTTGGGTTAGCGTTACAAGCTAGCACACAGCTAACAAGGCATTTCCTTCCTTCCAGTATTAACATCTTTATCTACCTGGTTTGCTGCTTCCTGTTTGGTGTTGGAGAGAGCGCACCTTTTATTTACAATCTTTATGTCTTTGAACTTTACATCTTGCAGGAACCAAAGCTTGTGATTAAATCGAATGTGTTTGACGACGTCGGAACATCGGGATTCAGAGAGAGAGGACAGCTTGGACTGAGTTTTATGGTCGCCTCGCAACAAACGATCAAGACAACAAAACAAACAAAACCCTCATCTTTTTTATTTTTTAGCTGCTCCTGTGAAATCACTTGAAATTTTGGGGAGTTTTAATTTATCCAAAATGTGACCAGTTTTTATTCAAAGCTTTTTATTGGACTTAAAATAAGCTTCTGTGGGTTGAACCAAACTTTGTCAACATAACGTTATAATGATGAAGCAGCTCTGTGAGGTGGATAAAGAGAAGGGTGTTGGCGATATAAGAACAACATTAAAAGTGACAACATAAAAATGCAGAAGGGGTCATGAGAGCGATCTGTCAGAGGCGAGAGGAGAGACGGAAGCTGAATGAATGAAAAACGTTGGTGTAGAAAAAGAGGGAAATAATGAAATGAGAAGAGGAGGAGAGGAGGATCTGTTGGTGTGAGCCGGGTCATTCATCTTTATTTATTTTTCACACTGCTCAGCGAAAACCTCTGTGTGTGTGTGTGTGTGTGTGTGTGTGTGTGTGTGTGTGTGTGTGTGCGTGCGTGTGTGTGTGTGTGAGAGAGAGAGCAAAAGAGGGGCTCCTCACAAATACTCCACCATCTTTCGGTCCTGTTGGCGCCTAAAATAACACGTGTCAGCAAAACCAAAACTCAGCTCGGTTTAAATAAACTCTCACAACCATGTAAGAAGATAGATCACACACACACACACACACACACACACACACACACACACCGCCACATTTGTTATGTATTGACAGTAGAGGTGTTAAAACAGGTGTTACTGCCATCAGAGGGTTTCATCTGACACACACACACACCTGCACATTACAAAGGACAATTTTTTACAGTTGTTTTTTTCATCAGTTTTTACCATTTGTTTTATTTTATTCGTTATCTAAACATCAGAAAAGGTGGAGGAAGTGTTCGGATGATTATATAAATGTAAATGCTAAAATATGCGCTGCAAAATAACAAACAGTAAAAGGACCATTAAGAAGAGCGTGTTACAATCATGACACACGCATCACTTCAACCTTCATCCTCCCAACATGTCTGACATAAAGGACTAACCCAGTAGGCCGTCTTTGGGTAGTAAAAAAAATAAATGTTAACTTACTTAATCTATAAACATTATTGGTTATGCAATTTGTTTTGTTTAAAGGGATAATAAGTCGGATTTCCCTAGAAAAAACAAAGATAAACTTTGACACATATAATATAAATCATCACTTATGGGCCTGTGTACGTGTGTGTGGGTGAGTGTGTGTGTCCTTGTGAGACTCTTCCCTCTGCATCTATACTGTTTTGCTTTGCACGGGACGTTTTCAGGAGGGGCGCTGTCGTGGTTCCCTGAGCCAATCACAGCGTACAGGTGAGTGTGGGAGTGGTTCAAATTAGCAACTGGGCCTCATTCGGACCGGCGAACATGGCGAAAGAGTGATGCAGAGTTGGCCTTCTTTCTGTTGGACAGGTAGGTGCCTCAAACCGGGTAGGACCAGCTAACCGGCGGTTAGCATGCTAGCGCAAAGGTAACCGGGGGTTAGCAAGCTAGCGCAAAGATAGCCGTGATGCTGTTGGTGTTAGCTCGGCGGGGTGGGCGTGTTCTCGCACGAGAGAGTGAGAGTGAGCTTCTGGTGACGAAGAGCCCAGGAGGAGGGGCCCAGTTTGAATGTGTTGTTGACAAAATGCAAAGATAAAATCCTACTTATGATACCTTTAAGGGAAATAAACATTACAATTGTTACTTCAGGAAGTCACAGTTAATTGCATATTGTGTATACAAAGTGACTTCTTGGGTCTGCTGGTAAGTTGGTAGGATTTGGGTTAATGTTGAAGGCTGAAGGAATTTTAAAGACTTAATATGTCATATTCCATTTGTGGAATAATCTGACCTCTAAAGTAGTAAATGGTTAAACTGTACTGAAGAACGTGTACAGAAGCCCTGAGTGGACGTGCATTCGTACATTTTATTTACTCTTGTTTTCCCGTGATAACGAGTCATTTCTGGTTGTTTTCTCGAGATCTCGACTTATTTATCTCGAGATAACAAAGCTGCACCACCGTAACATCAGACGATCATACCTCGTATCCTCAGAGCTGCAAAAGCACAAAACATAGAAACAGGCTTAACTTACCTTATTAGTGTGGGCGATGGCAGCGTGGCATGTCCTGCTCTGTGTGTCACAGGAAATTTTCCCGTTATCACATAAAAAAAAATCGTTGTTATCTTGAGATAACAAGATAAATTAGTCAAGATAGTCAAGAAATTGCAATCTCGGGAAAACGTAAAAGTAAATTAAATGTATGAATGCATGTCCTCTTAGGGCTTCCGTACTGCAGAAATAAGTTTCACAACAGCGAGTGAGTCTGCAGTTTTTAGTTTGCATGTCAAAGTAACTTGAGTGAACGTATTTACTTCAATTTCCTTTAATTTCCTGTTAAAACACTTTAAGATTGAAGAGACATCTTATTCAACTCTTACATTATGAAATATTGTCTTTGTTTCTATTTGTTTAACACCTGTACCTTCCCTCTAAACACAAATATTAAGCTGACTTGTGCATCACGTTTGCAACATTCAGACAGATTTGGGATATTTGGGAACATTTTAAAGGAAAATAAAGTCCTGTGAGGAATAACGGGACTGAAGAGCTCCGACTTCTACAGAAGATTTTAAACAAATATAAACTCTTCTGGATGATTGATGTTATTGGAATCCCCTCAGACACACTTCTCGTATTACACCACAGAGAGGAGGAGAGGGAGCGTTCATCAATATTTTATCACTGCTGCCCTCTGCTGTGAGCAGCTGAAGTCGCACCTTAAATCACAGCATTAAAATGAGCCTTTGCAGTGTTTAACTGTCCATATATACACACGAGCCCCGTACAGCATCATAAAACGCTTCTTTAGGCCTGTGCCGTCGCTGCACACAGCAGCAGCTTTTATGGCTCCATAAAGAACATTTTCAGAACACTGCTGCGATGGTTCAAAGTGCCTCTCAGATGCGGAGTTTTCTCACAGTTTAGCCGCTCCATTGGTGCAGTCGTGCTCGTGGGCACTCTGGCTGTAATCGCCTGATGAAAAAACACCACTCTCGCCCCTGTGCAGGTTGTTTCAGCCTGGCCAGCTCTTTAACCTTCAGGCTCCTCTGGCATACACAAGCAGGCCCGGGTGCACCGGGGAGCAGATCGAGACAAAGTTGCGCAAAAACAGTTTTTATCATATCAAAAGGATTGTAAGAGAAATTCACCTTAATGTTTCGCCTGTGCCTGGAGCAACAAACCACCTCTGGGGTTAAGGATGAAAGTAAAGCACCTGGTGCTTTGTACAAGTGTTATATTTTAAAGTGCAAAATGTGTTACACAGGGTAAAGTTTACTTTTTGACTTCCTCGCTTTGTGAAACTTTTACCTGAGTTTGAGTTTTATACCACCAGAAGCAAAGTTCAAACTTCAACACCTGAGGAGGTCACTTCGCCTCTTCCATCATCCTGTCTGCTCGGCGTGTGCGGATCTTCTCTGACATGTGGGGTTTTACAAGGTTATGCTTTGTAAATGCAACACCGACCTGAAGAAACAGGGCAAGCTACACCTTGTACAGCGCCTGTAATTAAAGAGGTGTTAAGAAGTGCTTTAAATTAAACACAGAAAAGGCATAAGGCTAAGTATACAGGACACATATGTTGACATATAAAGGGAGAGGAGAGGAGGACGCCATCTTGAGCGGTGTCTCCCACCCACTCTGTGACATCCTGGTCAGGCACAGGAGCATAAGACTCATTACACTGAGACGCACCGCAGAGCGCCAGAGGAAATCTTACCTGCCTGTGGCTGTCTGACTTTTTAACTCCTTCCTCAGAGCATCACAGACTTCAGTCAATAAATGGCTGCTGGACTTATTTCACCACTGTCAGCAGCTACAACACATAATGCATGTATTATTGATTGTAAGATTCAACTGTGTAAAACCCTGTGCAACATCTCAACCACCAGCAATAACACTTATATTTCTTATACTATTTATCGTTCCTAGTTGTTGGTACAAATTTAACTTTTATTTATCTATTTTTACATATTTAAATATGTTTTTATATGCATGCAACTCTTATGTATGTCTTTCTTACTTCTTTTCTATTGTAGAATTATTGGACCTGTACGTTTTTGGGATGTAAACAGGATAAAGATGGAACTGATCAAACAGAAGAAATGAAAACTTACAGTTACAGAGCAGTTTGACGCCCTGTGCGGACGCGGTGATGACCTGAGAGCCGAGAATGGTTCATGGCAGAAAGAGTCCAAAACCCATTTAGTGTTTTTAAAAGCAATACAGGTTTTTTTTAGAATGAACTCTCTGAAACTCAGAGTCTGGATTAAAGAAACAAGAAGACAAGAAGAGAGGTCAAAGAGGTCAAATTAATATAACTACATAAGCAGATGAAACTAAAGTGTGAACATAACAAACAGACCTGACACAATGAGACATTAAAAAAAGGGTAAAAAAAGGTGAAACTTAATACAAAGCTAACCTAACTAAACCCAAACCCCCCCATGACTTCAGAGCATTTGGTATCTTCCAATCAGCTGCCTCCATAAATGTGTTCACAGCCCTTGGCCACACCTTTTGGCTCCAACCAGGAAGTGACATCTCCCAACAGCCAGGTAACTCAAAGACTAAGTAATGATTAGTGTAACAGAAACATGTGTCTAATCTTACCGTGGGAAAGTGTGCACGCTAAATTTAAACCATGTAAGATTAAATGCAACAGTAAACTAAAAACAAATCAGACTAAGTGCATCAATTGTTAGTGTGGTTGTCAGCAAATAAATGAACAGGTTTTGGTGGAAAACTAATGAGGTGAGAGTGAAGGTGAAGGTGAAGTTACCCTTATAGATACCTTTGGACAGAACCAAGCCGGTTGTAGCTGAGCTAAGCTAACCGGCTGCAAGCTGTGGGATCGCTTTATATGTGTTGTTCAAAGTTTAGAGAGGTAAATCTTTTCAGCAGATGCTCAGGTTTGTAAATACTAATCAACAGTAAGAAGTTCATTTTGGGGAAATTCACGACGTGTTTGCCCAAATAAGTAACTACCAATGCGCATGACATAGTTTTTCCAAATCATGGACTGTATAAAAAGATGGACGACATGACAGCTCCCTGAAAGTGAAGCCAAACCCTATGTCGCCCCCTGCTGACTGGCTGCAGTATAGGCCATAAAGCCCACCTCCTCCATGTTAACAGATGGGACATGAGTCAAAGTATAAAATCAAAATACACGTCAAATACATTTTTCTCAAACATGGTTTCAGTCATTATAGTTAGTTCTTATCATGCTGATTTATGTCCAAGTGTTCATTTTTCTGACAAGTTTATTTTTAATTAGTTATTTGATGCTATAAAAAGGATGATTGACAGCTCTGTTGACGAATACGTCTCTTGCAGCCAATCAGTTCCGGATTAGCAGAGTAGAGGAGGAATGGCGAGAGGAGACGTAACTAAAACAATCACTACAGTCATTGAAGTTTCCATACCTGTGAACGTTAACCTCAGACCAACACAGCTGTTCTGCTGTTAAGTACGCCGACGTGCGGGATTTCCGCGCGCCGATCTTTACTGAGCAGCTCTGGCTCCAAATGACGTCACCATCGCTACATGGCAGCGCCCGTCACGGAGGGTATTTTGGCTTCAACTTTGTACAATGAGAGCGGAAAGAGATGCGTCAGACACAGTCATTGTTCAGTCATTGTTCCAAATATACAAACTGGATTCCGACCAGTGTTCAGGCAGGTCATTAAATTTTGTCTTTGGTTGAACAACATATTCTGATATATTAACTTAACATGAGGTGCTGTGGTGGGTTGTGGTCAAGTTCCTCACTGAAGAGCTTTGAAGTAGTTCTTTGGTGATCAGCTGTATTATTTTAGATCAGTAAATGTTTCTCATAATAAATGTGAGAGGATTCTGAGAACAAAGAAGCTAAAATTAAAAAAAATGTCACGATCAGGTTTAACTTTTAACAACTTTAATCAGTTATATTATCAGTTATAGCTGCAACAGGGGACTTCGCACTTTATCAGCTCCAAGTGACAATAAGAAACATTGCCCGATGGACTTGCACCAAGAAATATGAAACGTGTAATTGCTATTTTTCATGTCTGAATTTCTCAAAGCTTCACTCACTTCACAGGTGTGCAGTTTTAAATAATACCGAGCTGTTTCCCAAGCAGCTCCCCTGCTGTATTATACCGCTAACCCGGTCGTGCTGTTACTTGTGATGCAGTCTTGAATCAAATGGAAAACCTTAAGGTTCCGTATCTAACTTAAGGACACTTAAGCCAGGCAGCAGACATTTGGAGTGGAGGGGGATCAAACCTCAGACTCTCCACTCAGGTAATTCGCTGCTCGAACTTCCTCTCAGGTGGCCCCTCAGTGAGATTTATGCGCCACACGTCCTGTGATGTTTCTGTGGTTACATCAGCCCGCCTGTCAGAGGTAACAGTCAGAGTTTTTCTTCATCTTGACCATCAAAGATAAGAAAACTTCACATGCATGACTTTTCAGAAATGTTTCTTTTTAGATAGACGTGTTTGAACTGACATTAAAGGTCGTCTCTTGTGATGTTTCAATGTGAAACGTGCAGTTCTTGGGTTTTATGGAGGTCCTTGGAAAACTTTGAAAGCAAAACTCTGGGACGGTTTATTTATTTGATAGTAACAACAACAAATGCTCTGAATCAGAAACAACTCTTTTCTCATACATGTGTGTGTTCACATGAAAGTATTGGTACATATCCTCTGCATTACTTCCCTCTCTGATGATGAACTGCAAAAGAGTTCACCTCCTAAATCTTAAGAGAAGTTTATCAGAAGTGTCTCTGAACATTAGATCAACCAATTAAAAAAATGCTTTGATGGAGATTAAATTTGAGACACTGAAAGATTTAAAGTTTTAATATTATCCAGCACTTTAAAGTCTGCCCGAAGAATATTACATGTTGTTAGTGTTATGTAATGTTACCTTCGGTTATGTTGGAAGAAGGGGTGGTGGGATAGGAGGGGTCGAGGGAAGGTGGGATGAGAAGGGGTCCAGTTAAGGTGGGATGAGAGGAAGTCCAGGAAAGGTGGGATGAGAAGGGGTCGAGGTAAGGTGGGATGAGAGGAGGTCGAGGTACGGTGGGATGAGAGGAAGTCCAGGAAAGGTGGGATGAGAAAGGGTCAAGGTTGGTGGGGCATGAGAAGGGGTCGAGGTAAGGTGGGGCATGAGAAGGGGTCGAGGTAAGGTGGGGCATGAGAAGGGGTCGAGGTAAGGTGGGATGAGAAGAAGTCCAGGAAAGGTGGGATGAGAAGGGGTCGAGGTAAGGTGAGATGAGAAGAAGTCCAGGAAAGGTGGGATGAGAAGGGGTCGAGGTAAGGTGGGATAAGAGGAAGTCCAGGATAGGTGGGATGAGAAGGGGTCGAGGTTGGTGGGGCATGAGAAGGGGTCGAGGTAAGGTGGGGCATGAGAAGGGGTTGAGGTAAGGTGGGATGACAAGGGGTCGAGGTAAGGTGGGATGAGAGGAAGTCCAGGAAAGGTGGGATCAGAGGAGGTCGAGGTAAGGTGGGATTAGAAGGGGTCGAGGTAAGGTGGGATGAGAAGGGGTCGAGGTTAGGTGGGATGAGAAGAAGTCCAGGAAAGGTGGGATCAGAGGAGGTCGAGGTAAGGTGGGATGAGAAATGTCCAGGAAAGGTGGGATGAGAAGGGGTCGAGATTAGGGGGTTTGTGAGAAGGGGTCCAATGGAGTCGTGGTAGCTGGAGCCGTCAGGAAGACTGTGGTGGAGACTCGGGGTGGGGGCACGTCTTGATGCGCTTTCTGGTTCAGCATCCACCAGTGTGTTGAGAGGGCGTGAAAACTGAGACGAACAGGAGAGAAGGAGTTAGGCAGGCTCATGTAAGCACAGGTAGAGCCTAGCAGGAAGAACACTTACCTGTCAGATTAAAGGTCATGTTCGATCCTTAACTTGTATGTTGTGTACAGAAGATGTAGTTATTGAGTGCACCTGTTTCTACTTTAGCTATAGAAAAAGCCTCAGGAGCTTTTTCCCACCTCACACTCTGAGCTGCTCCACTCTCACACGGGTCATCAGCCTTGAACGGTACACAGAGCAAAAATATTCCCTCTGTTGGGTCCACAATCTCTACCGCTCCGAGCAGCCTTTAGCTAGCTAGTCTTTAGCTTTCTGACAACTCTGGAAACATATATGCAGCCCGAGGACAGGATTTACAGATCGGTTGATTAACTCTCTCTATTTGCTAGAGGAAACAGAAGTCGTCTTAAGTGTGACAGACGGAGGCACAAATGGTGTTCACTTCTCCTGGTGGCCTCAACAACAGGCTGCAGTGGAAGGTAAACACGTCTGAACACGCCTCATGAGGCAGATTTATTGTATGTATCATGATAAGAACCAAATCCATTGAAATATACACATTTCCTTTCGAACTTCTCAGTGTAATCCTCACCTGAACTGCTGTAATGCGACTGTTAAATGTACAACAGAAAGATTTACCTTTTACTATCACAACAAATCACTGTTAATGACGGAGGAAGGATGTTTATGAGAAAGAAGAAGCAGTTATTGGACGTGAGGCTGCAACCTCCCGACATGTTTCCTCTGCCAGCTGGATATGGCATCGTTCATCATTCCCTGCAGGGTTTACTGCAGCTTGTAACTCCTGCTATGCCCTCATCAGTGACTGCAGGGGCAGATATGGTAATGTCAGACTATCATTACTCCTACTACCTCTATTACTGACACGGTCATTATCTGCTGCCAGAGCCCACAGGTCTAGGAGGCCAGAGCCTGGACAGCTACGCTCGCCTTTTCTCATCATCTCGCCAACACGCGGCTGACATCTGCTGGGACAGAAGGAGGGGGGCTTTACGGCAAGAATGATGAAAACAAGGAGATTAGAGATGCATTTGCTTTTTGCACCGTTCTGAATGTTTCCTTATCAGTCGTCTGTGTCTCCCAAACGTTTTCTGATGAAATAGAGGGCTTAAAAGCTGTAAAAAAGAAGAGCTGTTTCTATTCTCAGAGCCAATGATTCGATGCTGTGTCAGACGTGATATTAGAAGTAAAAAAAAGGGAGTCAACTGAGCCTGTAGGACCTTCCCTAAAACTTGCCATGTGAGCCTCTTAGATCTTCAAAAGGGGACACATTTGTTGTAGTGTTTTCAGCAAAAATTCAGCTTACATTTAAAACAGTTATTGAACTTAATGCATTGACTGCACAAAACAGGTAAAGCTAGTAACCACGACATCAGAGTTTGGCACTTTTGGAGCCAGAAGTGACCACAGGCTGGGCAGAGATGGACCGAGGGGTAGCAAAGTCTAATTAATCAAAGTTATACAATCTTTGCCAAAGGCTATTTCATTAAGCTAACAACCCAGGTATGGTTAGCGCAGACACCTGCTAACTAGGGCTAGCATATAGATAAAATAATGCTACAATTTCACTAACAGAAAATGCTGAAGCACAGACTCCTTAGAGGGAAAACCATATTATTTGTCCGATATTTGCATTAAATGATCTTCAGCAACAATATCACAAAATCAAATTAGCTGGAGTGAAGCAGAGCAGGCCACCAGCTGTCACTGAATGTAGCCATGACATTAATAATGCATCATTTTAAGCTTTTAATTATTTTAAATAAATTAGTTAAAGAAAATTTTGCCCCAAAGAGTTGTCATAAATTACGAAACAAGCTTCTGCGACCAAAACCATGTTTTGTAGCAGGCTGTAAACATGTCTGCTTCTGCTGGGCACTTTAACATGGGCCCTAGTGGGGATCGACTCACTTTCGAAGCCAGCCTCTGGTGGCCATTTGCAAAACTGCAGTTTGCTTCATTTTACAGCT
This sequence comes from Semicossyphus pulcher, assembly GCF_022749685.1. Taxonomy (NCBI): domain Eukaryota; kingdom Metazoa; phylum Chordata; class Actinopteri; order Labriformes; family Labridae; genus Semicossyphus; species Semicossyphus pulcher. The sequence continues at coordinate 4,830,137 of NW_027211700.1, forward strand.
CTGGATGTTGCCGATTGACTTTAGGTAGCCTAAAGCCGGCGATATACTTGCTTTTAACTATGCGTTCGTGTGTGCATGAGTGCTGCCACGCGTTCCCTGCGCCTGTTTGGAGGGTCACCTGTGCATGTTCTCAAAAATTAACGCGATGCAGTGTGCACATGAACAGTAGGGGCAGTGTAGAGGCAGAAGGAGTGTGTTAGGGTCAACACAGCAGCAGGGACAACTATGGCAGAAAGTTTACCAAACCAAGTCTGCAATTAACCACGTGTACGATGTATCATTGCCACTTCACAGCAACAAACATGCCTGTCAAAACAGCTGGAGACAAATAAGTTCCGTTTCAGAAGTCGATGTGGAAACCTGCAAAACTAAATGGAACAAGTCCGGGACTGTTACGTCCATGCTGATGGTGCGTTCTGTCCACCGAACACACAACAGCTTATCCTGCTGTGATCTCAGATTTAACATCACAGTAACCTCCTCGAGTGTCGCCATGTCTGTTTACATCCCGCACATACCATAGTTGTAAACGGCCTGAGCTCTCTGGTGCGCCCTCTAGAGGTATCCTCCAGTAACACGCACAGTGCAGAGACAAGAATGCGAACAGTCACGTACGTGACGCAGACGGTTGTGAACACGAACGCAAGGTTAGCAAGAATATCTCCGGCCTAACTGTGGGTGGAGATGAGAAGAAGAAACTAAACTTTGTAGCCTCTGGGGGCTTAGATGTCTATCATTGTGGTTGTGTGCCCCCTCTGGAGTTTCCCAAACCAGATATACAGTAATAAGATGACAGCATAGCGTAGCGTAATGACAGCAATTAAATGTTTGCAGTTTCACACACATCAAGCGTAATTAAATTAAATGTTTGCTGCTGCCACTGCTGCATTGTTCTGACTTTGCCACAGGTAACCCTGAGCCATCTTTGTCATGTATGAAAGGCGCTGAACCTGCAGCACCAGAGACCCACCAACCTTTCCAAAGACGCATTTATTTCAAGCCGCTATAATAACCTACAGAGAGACCCCTTACAATCCAAGCCGTTCAATTCCAAAGAGTGTTGCACTCTATTATTGTGGAGACGCTCCGTCATTTCCACTGTGCTTATCGAACCTTGCAGACAGAGAAAATTAGGTCGTATCTCCCTCTGGCAGAGGAGAAAAGCAGGAAGGAGCTGAAACATGTTTCAACTTTCTACACCTTTTTAATGAAAGCTTGTATGGATCCAGTTAGCGGCCTGAAGGAGGTGGAGAGCTGATTTTTGGTGTTGTGAGGTGGCAAACAGAACGTCTTAGTGCTGTACAGTTTTAGACTTTGGATTGTTTTATATGCACTGCTTGAATCTTTCAGGGTTAGAGCAAAGGGTGCAATCATCACCCCCAGTGCTGCTGCATAAATGTTGTTTATTAAAGCTTTAAATTCAATGCAAACAAGCCGATAAGATCAAATGCACGAGCAGTAAGCTGAATATAAAATAAGCAGGCGGAAGAAAAGTCAGGTGAGGGGAAGACAGAGATACAAAGCAGGTTTTGTAAATGCAACGTGAGAGAAGCACGACAGAGACGCCTCCTCTCCTTCTCTCTCACCTTTTACCTTTCGACCCGTCTCAGATATTCAGGCTCTAATTAGTGCTCATAGATTCCAGACACCAACCGGCTCCTGTGGCCTGATAAATATAGCAACAGTACATTACTCTGACTTTTAAAGTGCAGGGTCGAATCCGCTTCGGGATCGCACCGGCCGGCTCGTTGATCCGTGCGCTAATTGAGCGAAATTACAAAAGGAGCAATGCAGAGGTGGCACAAATTACTTTATTGACTTTTTGTAAGGCTCTCCGTTTCATGCATGAAGAATGGTTGTAGAGGAAGAGTCTAGTTATGATAAAAAGGACCCAGGGAAATTAGTGCCTCAGCTTTACACGCTAACACACTTTCAGGGCAGTTCACAAAGAAGTCAGAAGAAGAGGAGCTAAAAAACACAGGACTCGGACAAGCATGAAACAGAGTCTCATGTGACAAGAGGTTCTTTTCAACAGCAGAAACTTTCCCCAGGAACTCATTATTTCTTTCACCCGCCATGTTTAAAAGACTGCAGCTGCAAGCTCACTGTTATCATGGTGCTTTCTGAGATGGAGTCAGAGAAGAAAGCCTACGACAGACGGACCTACAATGAGGTGCAGGCCTTGCTGAGCATTAATGTGGAGGAGGGCATCCAGCAGGAACATGAAACAGCGTCCCGCAACAAGATTTTATTTCTTCTCCATACGTCATTGGCATGATTTGCATCATCTTCCCGGGACTTTAGGCCACCAGGAGCATCCAAAACAGTCCAGGTAACTAGTCCGCAGGAGAAAACACAGGTGACTTGACAAAGGGGATGACAAAAGTTGACAAAGGTTTCACGAAGGTTGAAGTGAGGGTGGACAAAAGACAAACTTTCAAGGAGACTTGGGAACTTCACAACGTTTTCCTTCGAGGTCAAGGAAAGCTGTCATCAGTTTGATTGTACGAAAATAACTGTTTCATGCTGTATAGATGGAACTCAATTCTACTATCTGCCATCTTCTGTCATGTTGATCGCATGTTTTCATGAACGGCTGAGAGGTGCGTCACTTTAAATGTTGCGGCCGCAAGGAATTGTGGGTCATTATTTTCTTCTCTCCTTTCTTAAAGGATGGCCCAGTGTTTCCTTTGCTAAAGGAGATAATAAAGGCTCTTATCATGGCTGACACTTCCGGGTTGTTTCGAAAAGGACTTTACGACCGCAGCCAAAGACTAATGCTGCGTTCCAGACAACTGGGAACTCGAGAACTTCCCAGTAGAAATTTCCGACTTCTGAACTCGCGTTCCAGGTGCAAGACGCCAAACGTAAACAGAAAACATGGCCGACTGTGACGAACTGATGTTTCTTTGGCGAGTCAGCAGTTCAGCCTACTAGCCTAACTAAACTTTAGTGTAGAGAAGGTAACTTTCAGAGATTATTCATAGTAATCAGCTACCTTATCACATCGGCGACATGCAGAACATGTGATAGTTATTTCAATTAAATGCAGGCAAATATATCTTATGTTGCTTCATCAGTTGATGGTTTACCATGAACGATTTCTCGCTCCGTGGGTTGTGTGACGTCAGAAAGTTGTCTGGAACGCAGCAGTAATACACTGGGAGGTGATGCTAATCAGACACAGGAGAGACAATGAAGAGCAGGTGAAAACAATCAGGCTGTGTTCGAAATGCCGTACTATATACTACATACTGCGTCCGGCGGTAGTCTGTAATATGGAGGAGCTTTTCAAATTCATTTTGCAGTATGCTACACCAGGCGGAAGTAAACAATAACCGCCACTTCTTTAGCTATAGCGCCCCCTTCTGCTGGAATGCTGCTGCTGTCCGTCGTTTCAACTGCCGCTGTGACGTTCCAGCGCTTTGCATTGTGGGATACAGTATGCGAGGCAGACTGGTCCGATGCATACTGGAGATTTTTTGGCCAAATCAGTTCTGCTCTTATAAGATGGCATTTTGAACACAACATAAGAGCAGGGCACGTAATCAAACACACAAAGGCAGGAAGTAGAACATCACAAGGGCAGTAAACTACAAAATAAAACAGGAAATGCTTTCTGAACAATGAAATAAATTAAATATAACATTAAACAATAACGACTTATGACATCCTGAACCTTTGGTAAATATTCTAATGTGGTCGTGATAAATTGATCCCTCCATGTAGCATCTTTTACTCTCCAAAGAAAGTGCAAAGGTTTTCAACTGGTGCAGCCCTGTGCGAGTCAAGACAGAATCATTTCCCCTCCTTCCTATAAAACCTAATGTATTCTTAATCACTGTGTAATTAAAAAAATGTGAATGCAATGAAATTTATCGCCAGAATAAAAAAGTGGCTCCCCTTCGTTTGCAGCTCTCTCTCTCTCTCTCTCTTAACAGGAGGAGCATCTGTGGGTATTATATCCCCTTCAGGCCACCGTCCCATTCATCTTCCTTTCCTTTTTTCTCACACCTTCCAAATGGTTTGCTGAGGTGTTACTTTTTTACTACACTGCCTTTAGCAGAGTATCACATTTAAGAATAGAAACCACGGCAGTGTGCTGATTTTAAACTGGGCGCTTTCTCCCTTAGATACGGCTCAGCCCAGAGAGCCATTAAAGAAAGGCTTTATTTTAGAGACGCAGCTTTTAATCTGCGAGCGAGGAGAGGGAAACTTCTAATCAGAAACAACCTCCCAAAACGGTTTATTGATCTGGAGTCGGCCTCTTTAGGCGTTATAATGTGACAGAATCCCTTTAAGAGGCACAAAGGTTCTTTATAACGGCGTGCTAAAACAATTCAGCGCGGACCTGTCGTGCTGCTCGAGTAAAATGTTTAAGGAGGCACAAAATGTTCACAACAAAAGTCAGAGCGTTAATGGTGCTCGCTGTAGTTTCAAGTGTCCTGTTGCTGAGACAGAGAGTCACAGACATCTACTATACTCTCTTAGAAGAAGGGAACACTCATGTAAATATATTACTGTGGAAAATGATACCTGGACATTATTGCAGCAGATTTTATTACCACATATTAGCTCATTAGCTCTCACACCGGTGCCTCCCTAATGCAATTAACTGTGCGTACCTATAAGCTTGCCTGACCCATTCTCTCCTGTTTGTCTCAGTTCTTAAAGGGGCCATACCTTTTAATGGATTTCCTCATATTTTCATGGGTTTCACATTTTTGGGTGTTTATTGTTCACAGTTAAATCTGCATAATTCTATGTTTTTCCAGAATGTTTAAAAAGGTCGCCTCTGAAATGCGCCGTTCAGAACAGCTGCAGGTTTCTACGTAGAACCTTGCTGTCGCTGAAACCGACCAATCGTCATTCGCCGTCGGTAACCTCAGGCTGCCTTCTTGCACGAGCTTGTAGTCTAGTCGTTGTCAAGATTTCAACTTACAATTACGATACCTCCTGTTGATTCTGGCTTGTGCATATAAGGCCAAATAACCGATCCTAGAGCAGCTGTGTTTTCTACAACTTTGGAGTGACGGTGCAGTGCGGCCGCTCCCCCCACGTGGGATCGCACATGACGGGGGACACGAGTGCTCAGCTGTCACTCCAAATACTCTCTGGGTCTGACCTTTGAATGGCAAAACGGCTTGTTCGTTTCAGGAGGAAGGAGAGGCTCCGAAAAATAATGAATGAAAGCGAAACAAACTTTATAAGCGTGATTCAAAAACACATTAGGATAATAGAAAATTGATTGCACAGCTTAAATATGTCCCTTCCCTCTGCAAACCCCATTCCTCTCCTCTCTCCTGTCTCAACACAGGAACCACCGGGGGATGCCGAACCAGGAAGCGCAGCGAGTCACGCCCCCACCCCGAGTCTCGACCCCCTTGTTCCTGAAGGCTCCAGCTACCTCGACCCCATTTGACCCCCTCTCATCCCACCTGACCTCGACCCTTTAGCATACTCTGAATAAATGTACACCGTACAATGGCGTGGTTTTGTTGGTGAAATGGACATATAACGGATATACTGATGTTTTTTCTTGGCAGTTTTTCTTATAGAACATAACACAGAAAACAATAATTGGTGGGAGGCACATACAGCTGAGCAGACGGTGGTTTGCTCAGCTGCATATTTTCATCCAGCCAATCTTTGCATGGCATATTGTTGCACTATCCATGTTTCCCATGATAAGTTAACTTCCGGTTGTTTTCTCGAGATCTTGACTTATTTATCGATCATAACTCGTATCCCTAGAGCTGCAAAAGCACAAAACAAACAAAGAAACAGGCTTAACGTACCTCATCAGTGTGGCCGATGTCCTGCTCTGTGACGTCACAGTGAGCAGCCTGTTGGTTGGTTTTCTAGATTGACAGAAAATTATCCCGTTATCACGAGAAAACCAGCTTTGTTATCTCGAGATAAATAAATCGAGATCTCGAGGAAACAATTGAAATCACGAGAAAAAAAAAAAAAAGGTATGTATGCATGTCCACTTAGGGCTTCCATTAGATTCAATAATAACGTCAAAATGGGGTGGATGACGTTGGTTACTTTCTAAGGTACCATGAGATTAATAAAGCAATAACTAACTAAGTGTGGCTTGTACCAGTTTTTCAGTCTAAGTCAGAACAGAAAAGAGAAAGAAAACAAAGATCTAATTCATCAAATTTGATCATGAACTTCTGAAAGACACTGTTCCGTTATCAAACATGAAACCGTCCTGTCACTGCTGTTTAAATTGGATTTAATAACTCATTGCAGCTTTCACTCATCCAGCTCCAAATGCGCAGGAGGTGTCAAATGACTGCAACCTTCTCCAGCTCCATTAAACACAAGATCTAGTTTGAAGAAGCTGGTGTGAAAACTGAGAAGAAGTAAATTACATTTAGATTCAAAATTCGCTTCGTTGATTTGTAAACTCGAGAAACAAACCGGTGCTGCACCTCGACGCGCGCGCGAGACAGACGTTCTTCACATCTGCGCGCTCTTCTGATTTCCTATCAGTGTTTACATCCAAACTGTTTCACCTGCACCTCCCACAGGTAGCCTCCTCTCTCTCCCATCCAGCTCCCTGCGTCGCCTGCCTCCCCCAGCAGTGCGCACTCCGCTCACCCGCCTCCCCCAACCGCATCCCAGTGTGTCCAGTTGGCTCGCTCCAGGCGGTGGGAGCCCGGCTCAGCTCTTTGCACATCTGGAGCAGCGACTGGGAACCGGGGGGGATGAGACGGGATCAAGCGGGTTATTTTTGCCGCGGCAGCACCCGCATTGCAACACAGAGGAGCGATGCCGAGGACCGGCTGTTGAATGTCTGTGCATCTCTCGCCTGTTTCACGCGTCTGTTTGTTTATTTCAACACAAACAGCGGTGAATAGACAGAAACCACACTGCTCGTGCGCTTTTACCACATCCACTGGAGTCTTCTTTTGGGTCATTTGTGCTAACAGGATTACAGGGAGTGTTTTCTGGATATTACATGCGCCTTGGAAGTTGGGCTGTTGCAGCCAATAGGATTTCTGTCCAGCCCGGCACCGGCGGCAGCCTGGAACAGCAGCAGCCGGACTGTGCTGGTTGGCAGCAATCAGATATCTTTGCAGCAGCAGCAGTGAAGTTTTTGTGGAGGATAAACTGTTGCCTTGATTAAAACTTTGTCTTTAAACTTGCGGGATTTTACCCTGCCTGACGCCCCCTCCCGGTACCCCCTCCTCTGCCCTCTGCGCGCGGAGTGTGAGAGATGGAGTGCTGCAGGTGACTGACCGCTCAACGCCGCTTCAGGACGCCTGCTGGGGATTCACTGGACGTACTGGGAAAACCCAGGGGCCCCGGGCAGGATGGTGGGTAGGCTGCGCACTGCGCGTCCGCATGCCTCATGAGCTTGTGTGTGTTTACGTGTGCGTGCCTTTCAACTGCCCTCTCTTGCTCCACACCACTTCTCTGTCAACTTCCTCACACCATCTTCACCTCTGCCATCCTTCAAGCACGCGCCCCCTGCCGCGCACACGATCGAACATGTTCCAGTTGTGGCGCGGTGGTCACGGTACTGCTTGTCACGAGATAGATAAAAACCTCTCGGGCTCTCAAAGACAGTATGCTGTCTCTTTGAGTGGCTCTGCGCCTCACGCATATTATCACTGTTTAATGGGCGAGTCATCATGTGCTTGATGCTGTCAGGAAATGCAAAACTCCTCTTAATTAAGAGGCGTGCATTTCCTCTGTCATGCCTATGTGCACAGAGAAGCGCGCGCAGAGAGATGGTACCATGCTGATTTCACCAGAGGCGACCAGTGGCCTCGGATTCATTTGATAGAGTTGAATCAAACGCAAAGCGCTGACCTGCAGGACAGAGCACGCACACTCCACAGGTCCTGCTACTTACTACACACGTGTATGTTGAAGCACCGTGTGAGGAGCATGACTGTACCCGGGTTGTCCCACTAGAGGGCCCAGAGAAACCGTGCAGCCCGGATTGAACCCTGTGTAACAATAGAGACGTGCACAGGAGCTACACTGACACAAATCACACACCTGTCATGTTGCGTGCATGCCACAGTGTTTGTGTGTCATGAACTAATACAACTTGTAGTTTAACTACATTTTACAGCAACTTGCTGATAGTTCAGCTACAGTCATGTTTGCGTTGTGTTTAACTGCTGAAATGTAAAATAACTTTGAGCCATAAAGAAAAGAAGGAGTTGGATATATTTCCTGTGCTGTGTTAGTTGTTGTCAGATAACATAATAAAAACTGATTTGTAAAAGTAGTGTTTATTAGACATTAGTAGAAGGTATTGTTTTGTTATTTGTTAGCACACGATCAAAGACGGTGTTGCATGTTTTTTAAGTTACCTGGCTAAATGAGTAATCTAGCTACTCTCACCTGCTGTAGTTTCTGAAGGTGTCTGACTTCTGGACATTGTGTACAAACCAGAGCTGATAGTTTGCACTTTCCCACAGATAGATACTTCAACTTAACTAAAAGCCCCATTGAACCAAACTACATTTCTCCTTCCTTTGCTGTAGTTCAACTTCCACTAGTGTGAAGTGATCGGTAGTTTAACGTATTGTTTAGAAGCTTTGCCAACACTACTCTTTGAATTAGGTGTTGGAAGTTATTTTTCTGTCTTTGTTTTCCTTCAAGTGTTTGTTCAATTCTTCATCCTGTATTGAATTTCCCAAATCTGGCCTGTCAGCAGGCACACCTGGCTAGGCTGGCTGGGCCTACACGAGCCCATTAAGAGATTGTTTGACTTGGTAAAAATCCATCCATCCATTATCTATACCACTTACCCTGTTCAGGGTCGCGGGGGGACTGGAGCCTATCCCAGCTGTCATTGGGCAAAAGGCAGGGTACACCCTGGACTGATCACCAGGCAATCACAGGGCGGACACAGAGACAGTGTGTCACACCTATGGGCAATTCAGAGGCACCGATGAGCCTTACAAGCACGTCTTTAGACTGTGGGAGGAAGCCGGAGACCCCGGGGAGAACCCACGCATGCACGGGGAGAACATGCAAACTCCACATAGAAAGGCCAACTTTGTCCAAACTGGGGATTGAACCAGTGACCTTCTAGCTATCAGCGCTAACCACTGCACCACCGAGCAGCCGACTTGGTAAAAATGTAGTATAAAAAAAACAAAAAAAAACATGATAAATAAAATATTTTCAAAGTCTGATATGTTTCCTCAAAATAGCAATAAAAAAATAATAGATTGCAAATTTGCAATTAAAAAAAAGTTACAGCGGCAGCCTTTAATCAATATGACAGCCAGCCTGAGCCAACCAAACTCGCTCGCTGACCTGCTGCCAATCAAACGTCTTGTTGTGGAATGAATCCCGTTGGGGGGATTGCTAGATGCCGACTCAGAGTATTACTCAGCGGCCCTAATCCGCCATCATACTGTTATTTATAACTGTAATGGTCTGGACTGCTGTTGGGATGCCTGTGAGCGTGCCTATGAAAATTGTGCCTACGTATGAGGCCTATCCAATCATACATGTCCGCCTACGCCACTGCCTGTCAGAGACCTGTTTCATCCTCTGTTACATGTTTGGCGTGCTGTGCCACGCACCCTTTTGTTTTTACCTCTGAGTCCGTATGTGGACTCGGTTTGTGTTCAGGACGTGGATGTCATTTCAAGTCGCCTTTTTACGAGCTCACAGACAAGTCGTTCAAGGGAAGTAACAGAAAGTGCTCTTTTATAATTTACAGCTCACGCAGCAACTCAAGTTATGAGTGTTTTAGATGCCAGATTTTGGCATGCTCACATATAACCACACAGGGTTTTTGTTCTTAAGATAAAGATGATTCATTTCTTTTATTTTTGGAAGAACCGGTCTGGTATGTTTTTGTGTGCAGGGATCCACATAAAGGTCAACCCAGTCTCACAGCAGTTCGTGAGATCGCCCTGAAAATATAAAAAACATCATGAACATGTAAACAAATGCTCGTTTGATTTCATGTCAGTAAGAAACAATAATCATTAACGCTCTTCCCTCCAAAAATTGAACTATATGTTTCATTAGAGTAGTTCTTTAAAGAGTGAGTATCATGCTGTTCCACATTTTAAGACATTTATATAATGTTGGATTTCCAGACTAAACGTGGGTGAAGTTTCAAATCTGTAGGTTAAAGGTTGGAGTAATCCCCAGGCTTCTCAGCTGAACGCCAGGTTTCACACAGTTTTTTCTACGCAGGTTTCAGAGAGCTGGCCAATCAGAGGAAAGCAGGCTTGTAGGGGCGGGGTTTCTTAAAGGGACAGAGCTGACTGAGTCGTTTCCAGCAGAGGCTGTATGAGGTTTTGCAAGGAGCACCAGTGTGAGATTGAGTTTTTTTAACTGTAAATTATGCTAAGCTACAGGTATCACAGAGTGAAATATGAAGCTTTAAATTAGCATAATACCGCCCCTTTAAGTCAGCAAATTGTATCGGTAATATTCATTTGTAAGAGTCACTTTGCTTTTCCATTTTTAAGACTATTTTCAAGTTACATTTCACTCACACCTTCAGAGCCACTTGGTGTGTTGTGATACTCAGACATGATGTCGTAATTGGTTTCTTTAAAATGTGAATGTGTTCAACACGGGCTCAAGAGTCTCTGTCCTGTGTCACGGTTCCATCACTGACGGAGACCAGCCTCATGTTGGGAATACATTTATAATGTGGTTGTGTAGGAACCCAAACGCAGCACGTTTCAGAGCAGGGATCGTTGGTAATTATCTTTACTACGATTCAGCAGGTCGGTAAACTGGTGGCGCTCACACGCACTCATAAATGGGCAACAGTACTGTGGGGGAGCAGGAGGGAGATGTGGTCGAGGAAGCGGCGGGTCCAGAACCAGGTGAGCACTCGGTAGAAGCCGACGAAGTGGAAGGGAGAAGGCGGATTGTAAGTCGGGGCCAGGCAGAGATTCACAGGTAATCCACAGGTAGGAACACGGGGACAGAACTCATGGTCAGAGACAGAAGAGTGAGGCGATTTCCAGGGCTACGACAAGGCACAGTGATCAGAGGCAAACAGGGTCGGCAACAGGAAAGAGTCCTTACATGAAGGCGAAGATCAATCTGGCAATGAGCTTGTGAGCAGGAGAGGCTAATACACCGGAAGCAGCTGCATGCACAGGTGAACTGAGTGAGCTGACGAGGTGGGCGTGGCAGGCAGGCAGGCAGGCAGAGGGCAGGTGAGCAGTGGAGCTGAACTGTGACCACATTACTCTTGTGCTGTTTGCTCCCCTCCCTGTAAATCTACTGCACTTACTCCTCTGCACTCCTGGGCTCTTTAAACACATTCTATTAACTCTGTATCTGAAGTTTGAGTGTGAAACAATTATGTGAGGCAGTAACCGTGCTGGCAAGGAGCCGCAGGTCTGCGGGCCGCGGGGGTTTCAACGCTGAATCAGTTCAACATTTCCACCGCTCTAATAGAGTCGTCTACCGCCAAATACACACCAAGTGTATCAGCAGACTCGCTGCCCGAGGCACGCGATAGATTTTTCTTTAAAGTTCATCACTCGAGGGACAGAATCAGACTTGGCGTGGAAGGTATGAGATGGGGGTCGAGGCAAACGGAGGCAGGTGGGGGGGAGAGCGGCTGGATTGCTCCCAGTATTGAATATTGATCTTTGAATCTTGCTTCTTCTTTGATGACCTGAGAGAGAGAGAGAGAGCCAGAGCGTGATGCCAGAAGAAGTGTTGGAAGATCAAATGGCCTGTTTTGTTTTCAAATCATGTACAAATGAAGCTACTTCTGCTAACAGCAAGAGCAACCCTAATGAAGTACATCCACTCCGGTCTGTGGGTGGAGCTTTCAGATTGTGTTAACCGTCATTACATGTCGCTCTCTGACGAGCTCAGGCAGCCGCAAAACATTATAAGGTTGTGTGTCTGTGAGTTCATGCATGTGTTTGTCATCCCCTTGATTATACACTCACAACTTGGATGGGTTGCACTGCTGAGCAGATAACGTTTTTTCTGTTGATGTTAAATTAAAAAGAACAGAGAGACACAAAAAAATGGAAGCCAATTGTGGTCCAAGGTAAAGGAGAGGTTCGGTATTTTTAAACCTGGGCCCTATTTTTAAAAAATTTGGGTGTCAAAATGACTCATTGGAACAAAAAACGTTTGGAATCAGTCCAGTAGATGTCCTCTACCGCAATGGCTGCGACATAATCCCCTGTTGCAGTTGCGCCCGATCAAAGTACGTCCACTAAAAGTGCTCGTTTTTGCCGCTGACAGGCTGTTATTGTTACCCCAGGTGTTCGACAACTTTACGTAAATGATCCCTACAAAGATCGTCCTTTTTTTAAAGAGTAAGATCCTTTTTGTGTAACCAGAAACAGAAGTCTCGCTCTGAAATCTCGCTGTTAGTGAGATGTTACTTGACCAGGACGGTGGTTCAAATGCCTCATGTTCATCGTGCATCAGGTAAATATTCAGACATGGCTTTTTAAATATATTCCTGCTGGCAGTCCTCCACGTAAACAAATCCTCTCTCTAACTCTAACTCACGTTTCCACCGTCCTGTTCAGGTAACATCTCACCGGAGCGAGACTCCTGTTTCTGCTTGTAGAAAACTACTTTAACATGAGAAGTTAGAACGGAGATTGGATCCATGCACTTGAGGAAATCGGGAAAACTATACTCTGAATGGCTTTCACGACACGGCGTCAATTTGTCTCAACCTTTAGATCTAGATCATATTGTTATGAGATGTCTGTTTATCGAGATTAATTAGAAGCTAAATCATTGTCAGATGGCGCTGGGGGAGCTGGGGTGTCATTACGGGGGATTATGTTCCGCCTACTTTTGCTCCCCACACGGACTGTTTGTCCTGCATACGCCGCAGCCTGCTGATACGTGATTGGTCAGTACTACTTGGACTACAAGCGTTCCACAAACAGAAACCAGAACACTTGCCATACTAAAAATCCACGTCCCTGTAAATAGAGATTAGTGCTGAATCGATCGTCCTGTAAATTCCCCAGGTCGACAGATGCACTGCAGAGGTTCACGCAGGTCTCATGATCTCTACCTTCATGTCAGCAGCTTCGCAGGAAATGCACAAAGACGTACAAGAGGAAAGGTGGCATATTTTAGAAGCGCTCTATAAAATCATGTGAGCAGGTTAGTTTGAGATTTAAAGAAAAGCTCCACAGAGAATTGCTTCCATGTCTTCTCTCAGGAAATGTTGCATTGTATGTACGTGACAACTATGGACACAGGTTGTAGGACGAGGAATCTTAATCAGCAGTTTTTTCTGCATACGCAGCAGCCTGCTGATACGTGATTGGTCAATACTACTCGGACTACAAACGTATCACAAACCAGAACGCTTCCTGTTGCGCGCCGACCGATTCTACATTTTTATGTAGAATCTGTAAATAGAGATTACTCAAACACACACAGACAGTTACAAAGATGTTGTCTTTTATGAGCCAGAATTGGTTGCGCAGCACAAGGCGTCTTCATCTCCTGTGACTTCCCATTATTGGGAGCTAGTGCTGTCAAAATTGGCCAAAAATGACATTCGATTATTCCTTAAAAAAAATCCCACTATTCGAATATCTATTTTGCACAATATGTCCAAAAGAGGACATACCAACACAACGAGAGACAAACTTACTTGCAAAGATATCTTGATTTAAACAGAAACGTACCTTTTAAAAGATCCTACACCTTCAAAATAAACTAATTAAGTAATCAGGTTACGGTGGCAGGTATATTTATTCAAACATAGCCTTTAAAAAATAATCTACATACCTACACCTGTCTGTAATGCTCGGGGTGAGAATCTCTCTGTCTGGCCGGGCCGGGGTTTAAATTCTCCGACATCATTACCGCACGCCACACGGTTGATGTTTTAGCTCGTTTCAGCGAGTTAATTATTAATGTATCATAGTGACGTTGTGATGCATTCAAGGATGTTCCGTAACCAAGAGTGCGCGTGAGGACATACGAGAACTTGCGAGCTTGCAAACAGCCGCGGTAGTGCTGATTTTTTTGTCACAACGAATATTAATTTTAATATCCGAGTATCTGTTTTTTATTACAATTCGGTTATATATTTTAGAATATTCGTTGACAGCCCTACTGGCCACCCAAACTTACGTGTTTTTAAAAATGAGCCAGTGCCCCGTTGCATTAACTTACTTACTTTTTCTCCTCGTTCTTTCTCGGCCTCGAGACAAAAATGGAAAAGAGGCACGTCCACCAACTCGGCGCCGAGACGGAAGGAGGATGAACAAAAGACTGAAAGATAAAAAATTGCCATATTTTGGCGGATGTTTAATATTTAAACACTTCTGTCTCTTAAATCACTGAGACTCCACTCAGAGCTGCTCACTGTGAATGGGTCTCATTAAGGCCATAATGTGAAGGTGGCGATCAGTGTGAGAGCGGGTTGGTTTTATGTGAGCTTCATCCATTCCAGGCTGCAAGTCAGTCGGGGAGTCCTCAGGTGCAGCAGTCATTAGTGGTGTCAGAATTTATGGACAAAGAAAAAAGTCACCTCCAGCATGTGAATGACTTTCTTCTAAACATTTTGCAGCTGTTGCAGAGAAATTACGCTTTTACCTCTTCATGAGCAGAAGGTTTGCCGGTCGACATGCACACCTGAACGCGCCATGACGTTGCTTTTCTGCCGCACACACTCTCCGATAGATCAGAGAATCTTCATTTCTTCTAATTGAATCATCTCGAGGCTTTAATCTCCGCAGAGACCCGTCAGCACGAACGCTCAAGGTCACTGGTGGCTGCACACAAACACACAGACGAGGAGACAATACTATGAAAGCACACAGGCTGGTAGAGGCACGGTTACCTGCTCAGCAGTCACCTGTTCGCAGTGGCAGCTCTGCGCACGCATTGAAACCGGTGCTGAGAATAAGACTGGCTCCGATTTTGCTGACACACGTTGACTTTTAAATGATTTAAAGGCTTAAGCAGATACACTCGACAGAAATGCAGTGCAGAGAGGACATCCAGCTGCATCCGTAAAAAGCACACGGTTTACATTTCATAAGAGGGATGAGCAACTGCAATGGACAGTTTATGTGGAGTTTCCTTTAAGGCCCCATATTTTAAACTTATCCGGTTATTGATTTGAAGTTTCGACTTCCATAAGAAGACGTATCTGTGTTTCTGAGAGACGAAAATATCTCAATATATTTTTTACAAACCCCCTGAAGCTTCAGGATCATGAGCAAGAACAGGGTGCTTTGATCTGATCGGTTGCGTCTTCGAGAACACTGCTTTGTTTTGTACCTGATTGAACATGATATAACCAAAATACAGGATCTTGTGGCTTCCTATCTTAGCGCAGAAATGAGTGTTTGATGTTGTGTTGTTAATGTCAGGCCAGCAGCAGGTCACATGGATACCAAGCCTTCAACTTCTATCCACCTGAACGGATCAAGAAGCCCGGAAGGATCGTTCCAAAACACACGGAGGCCGGGGAGAGAAGTTGATGAATGTGTTCTGATAAGAAGTTCTTCAGCTGCTTGAGAGACTCACCAGAACAGTGTTCATTTTGGCAGCTAAAACCTTTTCTCTCTTTGAACTAATCAGCGTGATACAGCGTCTGTTGTATTTCAATAATAGTTTCCTGACGATGTTCTCCTCAGGTAATATAGATCCTCAGCTTATGGAAACTTCAGAAACTTCAGTAACGTAACATTACGCATGTAAAGCCACTGAACGAAGCCGTGCAGTAGAGGTCTTCACGGGTCCAAAATGTTGTGCCCGAACCCTAAGAGACCCGTAATTGTGCGACCCGGACCCGTCTTTTATTTGAAAGCTGGGACCCGAACTCAGTTATGTCAGACCCGACCCTGGTTGGGCGAAACAGACTCGATCAGCACCGACTTCACAGCTGATTGCTGTTACCACGTTGCTAATCAGCTGTCAAAACAAACCTTTTTGTCCTACCTGTGTGACGCAGCCTCCTCCCTGTGCCTGTCCGTGCATATCATCCAACCTCCGCCAAGAAAGTTCATAAAACACATCCAGGTTTTCTGTTATCCATGTCGTGTTGATAAAAACACAAAACTTTGTAAATGTACACAGCATGCCTGTTTTCATTTTCGTTTCTGCTGGGCAGTGGGATCGCTTCAGTGGCTTTAACATCAATCCGTGATTCCACATGTATCGTGTGTTTTTTTCTGCATGTTCAAGGACACGGTGGAGAGAAATAAGTTGAATACGTGTTCGGGGTCCCGTTTATGTAAGAAGAGTGACTGAAATCCGCCGTGTAAATAGCAACACGCCTGCCTGCAGGCGCGCCAAGCTCTTAAAGGGAATGACAGCTGACACTCTGATTGGTTTGATTCATGTTATGCCGAAAACACACCTATGAATAATCCAGGTAGTTAAGCCAACCTCTTTGCGCCTTGCGCCTCAGTTTGCTCCCAGATTGTGCGCCGTGTAACTAACAAAAGTGCGTCAGACTCGCCCTAAATCACTTAGCGACGTGCACTTAAGACTGTGCGCTTCCGCCGTCTAAATAGGGCCCTTAGTGTTTCAGGGTAATTGAAACCAAACAGCTGATGTAAGCTGGTGATCACAGTGGTGGCCTGTTGGAAGAAACAGTTATTGTCTGTCTGGTTATTTTGGTGTTGCCAGAGGAGAGACGTTATCATGCAGTGAATTATGAAGTTTTTAATCTATCTTAGAACACAGATGAAATCTGCTGGTGGAGATCGGAGATGATTGTAACAAAGGGACGGTTGTGACAGCACCGCTTTTTTCCATCAGAAGAAGAGTCATACGATCAGTTACACTCATGACTGCTTTCCTTCCTAGTGTCGCATTTAATTTTTATATCTATGTTAAGAAGTTGCAAAACACCACAGAAGTCATGTAACACCTTTGTTTAAATAATGGATCATTTAATGGCCCTGACTTCTCCTAAATATGTGTATATCATATTCTAACAATGTTATTTTATTAAAATTAGAAAACACAAAAACGGCCTTCAGTCATAAATATGTCTTTAATGTTTGCTCCTTTAACCTGCTCTTGATTAAGTGATTTTTAACAGTTTTTCGTGTCCGCAAATCTAAAACCAATCTTTAGCTTTGAGCAAAACCAAGAATTAAACTGCCCCTCATAAACAACCCAGCGCCCGGTTCAAGAGATGTCATTTAGAGAATACTGTCATTGTAATTTTAACATTTTAATATTGCATTTTAATGAAGGTTACATTTTACAGCATGGACGAAAATAAAAATGACTGTTTAAATCAGTTTGTTTTCCTGTGACAGTTAGAGTCCATAAATACGGAAGCCATAAGCAGAAGTGCATCCATACATTTTATTTACTAGGTTTTTTTTGATGACTTGCGATTTGACAGAAAAATAAATGACTTGAGACTTGACTTGAGGCATGATGACTCGGATGACTTGAGTGTGTTCATAAGTTTGAATGTTAGCTGTTAAATATAAAATGTTGTCAAGTTTCTTTCTAACTATCAAGTATGTACGCAGCGCAAACTGGGAATCATGATTGGACCAATCATGACTCAAAAAGCTCCCCGGTATGTGATTGTCATGATTGGATGACTGGCTGTCAGTCAAACTCCTCGCTATGGCAACACGCAACACGCAACATCAAAGCCCCCAAAGAGGATCCTCATCAGTCGTACTCGTTACTACTCTATACGGTCTCAGAGCAGACCATCTTCATGGCTGCGTCTGTGCCAAGATAACACAGATACAATTCACTGTCATACTTTTTGAACATTGGCCAATGATATCATTTATAGACGGGCTGCTAACACCTTGTGTTTTCTCTTTATAAAGACCGGATACTACAGGTAAGAGTGCTGGATCTTGGGTGGAAAAAAAGGGCCTTAACTTAGGACTCGACTTGACTTCACATAACCTGTGACTTGACTTGACTTGACTTGCCCAAGAAAAAATGACCCGAGACTTGACAACACTGTCAATAACGCCGCCGCCAACGCGAGCAGCACTTGAAATTCTCACCAAAGCCGCTCGAGTCAGTACCGGGAGTCTCTTCTCTGGGCCGAGCTGGTGTTCATTTTTAAAGAAGAAACATTCAAAAACTCTTTTTTTTAAGGCAGTAGTGACGCAGTGAGCTAAACAAGTGTTGACCGTTAACCTGCCTTTCTTTGCCTGTCATGGGTGAGTGTGTGAGAGTGTCCCTGCAGGCTACCGTACCACAGCTTTAAGAAAATAATCAGTCGCACAATTAGCTTATTATTTGTGTATATTATTTTACAGCAAGGCTTTACAATAATCCATTAGTTCTTTAATTTATACTTGACTCAATGAACCCCCTGAACCCCTTCAAAATACGCCTACGTTCCTAACATAGTAAAAGGAAGAAAGACCACATCATTTCATGTTTAAGTCAGATCCTATTTCTTCTGTTCATAAGTCACCACTATTTCAAAGGCCCAGTACGTTTCCTTTCTGCACTCCTCAGCCGTGCCAGCTTTTCTTCCTCTAACGCAATCTTTTTTAGTTTTCCTCAGCACTTCTGAAAGCAGGTAACGATACTCCTCAGACCTCCTCCTGCCTTCCATCAGACTGCGTTGGCGTCTGGCTTTGTCTGTTGGCTCCTGCGGATTTTAATGTTTTGGCACGGCCTTTTATCCACCTTCTCATATTTTGGATCATCCCTTCTAAACACATTCACTGCCGTCCTGTTACTGGCCTTCAGGGTGTATTTAACTGTCTGCAGAGTGTTGAATATAAAAGGCTTGTGTTGGTTTTCTTGGGAGTCAATTAAATCATCCACGGTATTGAATGATGGCTCCATCGGAAGACATTGGGTAATGAACAGGCTACGCTTCATGGGCTTAATGAAAGGCACTCTGTTGATGCGATAACATGGGAACACCAACCCACCATATCTCAGGCTTTTAGTTCTGTTGTACATCATCACTCCCTGTTGCTGAAAGGTGTTGCGCTTGGTGGTCAGTATTCCCTGGAGCTGAATGTCCATCAGATGTTGGGTGTTGACTAGTGATATAGATGTTAGGGTCGTCTGCTCTTCCCTTCCCGTTTGGACCCGGGCCTTCAGACAGTGATAAAGGCCGGCCTTTTAGGCGTCTCACTCTCTCTAGGCAATCGCTTCTGCATCCACCTGAGCCTTTTTCCCTTTGTATGGTTTGCTGCATTGACTGATTACTCTTATATGTACATACCACATTTGTCAGTTTGTATGTGTAATTTGAGATGAATACTTTTTGCTTTATCCATGTGGCCTCCTTTTTTGTAACCATGGTGGAGCTGGTTGGAAACAAATGGGATCTCGTCCAGGAAATGTTTCTCAGTCTTTGCAAACTCTGTTGTCAATAGCTGTGTCCCAAGTCAGGGGCTGCGTCCTTCGAAGGACGTATATAAAGGCTGATCCTGCATCCTCCTTTTCCCGGGCCACGAAGGATCCACCGGGTGCATCCTTCGTGGCCCAACGTTCCCCGAGATTCGTTGTGCGCCAATTTCAACGAGAAGAGCCCTTGAAACAAATTGTCTTTAAAATAATCGGTTATGTGAAGTTAGTGATGTTAGCTAGTTAGCCAGCTAGCTAACTGTTGCTAAGCGACAGGAGCAGTATTTGGTGATGCAAACCGGGAATCCAACGTAGACCAGACCGTCTCATTTCAGTTGGGCTTTAGCGTCGACACAGACGATGAATGACTTGAATGACCGCGTCCTTCGAATTGAGACACAGCTATTGTCTACATTGGCTTTCATTTATCTGATATGGAAAATATATACAAAATGTTGGACATGCTAAAGATGTTTACTCTGGTGCTGGGCTGATTTAGAGGGGGACATGGGGCATGATATCTACAATGAACGCAGAGTACACGTAACTTGCAAGTGAACTTTTATAGCTCACTAAAAATCCAACACAATACAGTTGGGTAGCTCACAATTGATTTTCACCACTTTATTTCACCACATTGTTGTTCAATGTTGCTCATCATTTTGGATTGATAAAGTAGAGGACGTTCATCCTCCATCATGGCATCAAGCCCTCTTGTCCTCATGCCGTTGGCTCCCAAAGAACAAACAGATTCAGAGTGTCTACAGAGGAGGAGAACAAATGTTTCTGAACTTCTGCTGTTGTCATGGTCAAATCGACGACGCCCTTGGCTGATGGCAATCCTTTTGTATTTGGAGATATCCCTTACTAGTGCCGAGGTTTAAATCTAAGCAGTGTTTCTGCTGACCCCATCCTTTCCTGCTTTGTTTCTTTTTGCTCATCTCCACTTTAAAGGTTAAGGTAGCAGTTGGATGAAGGCATGTAGGAGCTACTTTAAGGGTAAGGTAGATCATCAGTGGGACAGAGCCACATACCAGCAGTGGAAGAAAGAGTTTATGAACTTAGAGTCAAACAAGAGGATTAAATAAGGAAACAAAGATACAGAAACAGTGTCCTCATTGTTTTATCTCTATACAGTCTGCAATTGATTTTCAAGGTTCTTGGAAAGACAGTGCCCCCTCATTCATCAAAGTCTGCTTCTGAAGCTGCCAAACTCCATATTTATCAACTCAATCACTGCTGGAGACATAAACATAGATCTGACTGCTATCTGCTCAGAACATCTCTTTGCTCCTTTTAAACTGTATTTGCACGGCACATGGACGTCTATTGGAATTACATAACGGTACAGATTACCTCCAGGTATTTTTCTTCGCCAACACTGTCTTCAGGATGAGGTCAGGACTTGTGTTCATGTTAATCATTGTGCTCTTAAAGCACAGACGCCTCTGATCCTCTGTTCACTTACTTCATTTCATTGATCTGATGTGGCCGAATCTGAAGAGCGTTTCTACTGTATATTTGGCTCTTTTCTGACTTGAAAGATGGCCAGTGTTCTGAGAAGAATAGCAAGTTTTGTTTGTTCAATAGGTGAAATAAAAAATCATTACTTCGGCAATTATCATTAAGAGGAGTTTATTTTGATTGGATGGATGTGGGCTACACAGTATATCGTTTAACAATCGCATTTGCAATGTGCGCAGTCACAACGCAGGACGTGCGACAGTGAAGCAAATTAAAGGTATAATAAGTAGTAAAATAAAATATAGACTTTTGCAAATATAATATAATATAAATCATCACTTATGGGCCTCTATACGTGTGTGGGTGAGTGTGTGCGCAGACCCTTGTGAGGCCCCTTCCCTCTGCTTTGCACGGGACGTTCTCAGGAGGGGCGCTGTTGTGGTTCCCTGAGCCCATCACAGCGTACAGGTGAGAGTGGAAGCGGTTCAAATTAGCAACTGGGCCCCATTCAGACCGGAGAACATGGCGAAAGAGTGATGCAGAGTTGGCCTTCTTTCTGTTGGACAGGTAGGTGCCTCAAACCAGGTAGGACACGGTAACAGGTGGTCAGCATGCTAACGCAAAGGTAACCTGTCAGTGTTAGCTCGGCAGGGTGGGCGTGTTCTCGCACGAGAGAGTGAGAGCGAGCTTCTGGTGAGGAAGAGCCCAGGAGGAGGGGCCCAGTTTGAATGTGTTGTTGACAAAATACAAGGAAAAGTCCTACTTGATATACCTTTAAGGGAAATATGTCAAGCTGCTACTTTATTGTTGCTCAGTGCCAAACGAAAACTTGCCGGATTCTCGATTTTAAGACTAATCCACAGGAAACGTTTTTTCTGCTATCGTGCAGCCCTAGTTTGGATGAAGATTAAGGTTGTTGAAAAGCCGTCTGTGCGTCATATTTTCTCTCCTTCCACTCTGTTGTAAATCTGTCTCATGTATGTATGCTGTGATTACCAAGGCCCCCAACATTAGATGACTCTAAAAGCTATGAGAGACTTTCATTCTGACTCTGTCGTTCAGCCCCTGGTGTTGTGAAGTTCTTGCTCTCCCCAGCGTGTGCATTTGTTTTGGAAGCGAGTAAAAGAAAGATGCAACAGCTTTAATACAACTTTTCAGTTTTAAACAGCTTTTTGCGGTCGGGTAGCTATGCAAGAATAATAACTTTAATATGACGATGATTACATTTGTTCATTCATTCAGCCGACAGCTACAGATTTGGTTGCACTGTAACAGAAATTTTGTGTGTTAATGTTATGTCTTCATTATTATGAGCCGACAGATTTAGCCTGGTTGTAAAGCCACCATGAATATTACATTATAAGTCCTCTGTGGACAGCACACAGCCCTGTCTCAGTGTATCTATAAGCTGGAGACATATTACTTAGGTGTCGTGGAGGAAAAGGTCGACTAAGCTTGAATCGTGTTTTCGCTCTACCGCTTTCTTCTTTAGTCAAACCTCTTTTTTTCGGTCTTTGCAGATCCCTGTCAAGCATGAATGCATGGAGGCTGCACAGTGGTTTGCACTGTCGCCTCGCAGCGAGGAGGTCCCTGGTTCGAAGTGTGGAGTTTGCATGTTCTCCCCCGTGCATGCGTCGGTTCCGTCCTGGTACTTCCTCCCACGTTCTGATGACAGACGCTCGTCAGGTTTAATTCACAGTTAAAGCAATATACAGTATAAAACGATCAAGGTGCAGAAAAGAGGGGAGTGAGGGAGAGTGTCTGAGGTGATGGGGGAGGAAGGGGGCAACAACAGAGAAGGCTCTGCCCCCCCCAGGTCCGGTGCTTGGATCGGGTGAGAGGTGTGAGGAGGCCTTGCAGCTGATGAGGAGGATTTTAAATTGGATTCTTTGTTGGATGGGGAGCCAGTGGAGGTTCTGAAGGACAGGGGTGATGTGATCTCTGGTGCGGGAGCGGGTGAGAAGACGGGCGACAGAGTTTTGAATGTGTTGTAGTTTGTTGAGGATTTAGGAGGATGTGCCGTAGAGGATGCTGCTGCAGCAGTCCAGTCGTGAGGTGATGAATGCGTGAGTTTCAGCTGCTGAGAACGAGATGTTTTTGAGATGGAAGAAGGCAGTTTTTGAGATGTGGTTGACGTGACGTTCAAATGAGAGAGGAGTGACGATGAGTGAGTGGGTGAAATGTTGTATGTCTCAGTGTGTCAGACTGTGATTGGCTGGTGATCAGTCCGGCGTGCAGCCCCCCTGTAGGCCTGAGCAGGATAAGCGGTATAGATGATGGATGGATCAGTGAAAAGTCAAAGATGTCTTCCTAGGAATCCAACCCGACAACAGTCGTTAAAGGCATTTAGAATAACTACTGTACATAGCAACAGCCAATCCTCTTGTTCACTTTAATAGAGACGTTGGTGTTCAGACGCTGTTTCATAAGGAGCTTAACTCCTCACAGTAGGTCTGTGTCGTCACTATTATTGCACTATATTAAGAAAAGGCTGAAACAGAAGCTGGAGATTGTACTGGGATGGTATTTTAAGACCTGTCTTTGTATTGCATACTTTGTGGACTGAGTCAGATGCTTTGCCACAAAATCATGAGTCATGACATAGCAGCACTTTAGCAGGTAAAGCTGGGCAACGTGCTGGAGGAGTTGGACTTGTTGCTATATATAAGCTACCTTAAATCAGAGGTTCGCAATGTTCAAACAGGTCTTCAAACAACAGTCGCTGACATGGACGCTGACACAGGCAATAATTCCTCACATTGAACATCTCTTCCTAATGCACTTTCAATGCAGGGAACAGGACTAAATCCATTATGTGCTCAAAGGTACTTAAAAGTGTATCTCAACCATATACGTGGCTTCAGTAGTTTGAATTTACTGCACCAAATTCTCTCTTTGTGTTTCCCTGCTGGGCTGCAGAGGAGCAATGGTATCATCAAGACTAAATATCTGCAGCTGTGGTCTTTGCCCCCTGTTTCATGGGAATAATAAAAACCTTCAGTATTCTACACGGCGGTGCAGTGGTTAGCACTGTCGGCTCACAGCCAGAAGGTTCCTGGTTCAAATCCTGGTTCGGACGTAGTGGTCCTTTCTGTGTGGACTTTGCATGTTCTCCCCGTGCGTGCGTATGTTCCCTCCTGGTACTCCGGCTTCCTCACACAGTCCAAAGACATGCTCTGTGACTCTAAAACTGCCCGTAGGTGTGAATGTGAGTGTGAAAGGTTGTCTGTCTGTACGTGTCAGCCGTGTGATCGATCAGTCCAGGGTGTAACTCCGCCTCTCACCCAATTACAGCTGGGATAGGCTCCAGCCCCTCCCCGCGAGCCTGAACAGGATAAGCAGTATAGATAATGGATGGATTCTACTGGCGAACATTTAAACTCACTTTAAGGATGTGGATAGGAGGATGTGGGCCGGTGCACGCTCAAAGCTGGCCGACCACATCTCTTTCTTACTTCCTCTCTTAAGTCAAACTGTTGCACTTGTGATTTTGTCCAACTTTTCTAGCCAAGTGTTTGGATGATGCCGTGGGCAGTGATCGTCTCCAGGTCAGCTGCACTTAACCCGACCCCGGCACTTCTTTAGCCGACATCGCTGATTGTATTTCTGTGGTAGGCAGCCGACCCAGACACTGCTGGACAGCCCTTGACCAATCTAATCTCAATTTGGCACCATCTGGGTACTCATATTGCAATGCATTTTAGCATAATTGTCGGTGTCAACCCACACTAAAAAGTAGTACTTAAGTGTGAAGAAAAAACTGAGCCGATGACGGCACTGGATGGAAGTTAAGGGATCAACAAAGTTATTATGACGCTGAGGAGAACGAGGTTAGTTGCTCAGACTTCTCCTCCCAAAACTACAAATCTGAATGTCTATAATGTCTATCGCTGAATGAGCCATGACGTGGTGGAGCTGCTCGTCGCTCCGCTGTTCTCCAGAGCGTCCAGATGGTCAGACTCCTGCTGCTCCTTCTGCCTGATCACAGTCTGAATTATTCATTCATTCCGGTATGTTAGGAGTCCTGCGGTTCTCAAGGGTCCTGTGAAAATAACTTGATAATAGAGTTGCATGGTACCACTTTGTTCATCCCAAATCTGAATAAAGTATAGGACGACTTAATGAAGGTAATTAATCACACACTCGTTTGTTTTGGAGCTTTTTCTGTTGTAAAATCTACAGTTGCTGAAAACGTTCACTTCCTGTGGACATAGGAAACTTACGACCGTGCCTGCTCGCTCATAGCACACATATATTTATTGTTGTATCCCTGCAGATCCCAAATGTATACTCCCTGTCACATCTCGCAGGTACGGAAGCCCTAAGCGGACATACATCCATACATTCAATTTACTCCGTTTTCCCGCGATAACGAGTCATTTCCGGTTGTTTTCTCGAGATCTCGACTTATTTATCTCGTCCCCACTGCAAAGTAGCTTGAATAAGATGCAACCTGAAGAAAGACAGGGCACAACAGAGATATAAAGTGTGTAGTTTATGTGTGTGTGTGTGTGTGTGTGTGTATCACAGTCTCTCATCTGTCTTTCCACACGTTCCACTGGCTGACCTCAAAGCTGCAGTCCAATGTCAGGAACGATTCAGCATCCACATCCTGATCCCCCCTGAGAAAACCTTTTATTCTTTTATTTCAGCTTCCATCTGTGGATAGAAGAGGGACGCACACACACACATACAGATACTGCCTGCACCCACATGTGTGTGTATATATCACCAGTGCTGTTAGGTAACAAAGTTATAGTACTTCGTTAAAGTACTTATAGTCAACTTCCACTTTTACTCCTCTACATTTCCACTAAGAATCTTCGTTACTCTAAATTAAATCAGGAGAAATTTGGTGCTCTAACGATTTTATTTAGTTTAGTTAGACTGAAAATACGACTTTAAATGAACGGAAACCGAGAGGTTAATAACTGAGGGTGGCAGTCATGCAACAGCGTGGATGCCAACTGGTTTAAAAACCTCCAACAAGAAGAAGAAGAAGAAGTTAAATCAAGTGCACTCATGCAACAAGGGATTTCAAAGCAGTTTCACTTTTAAGTCAAATCCAGACATGTCAGATGCAAGCGAGTAGCAGAATACCACTCGATGGTGACACTGGATGCATGATGGAGGCCGAGACAGCATCAGCTTCAGCACCAGCTACTCTGGTGAAAGATGGCGGCGGTGACGAAGACGAACGAGTCGACGAACACCCCTTTAAGTTGGGAAGACCTTGGCTGTGTTCGAAATCGCGTACTACACCCTACATAGTCTTGCACACTGCATTCGGCGGTAGTATGTAGCAGCCTACGGAGCTGTTCAGATTTATCCTGCAGTACGCAACGGCAGGCACCAGTTTCCGGTTTTGGAAAGCAAACCGCTGCTTCTTTAGCGACCACACCCCCTCCTCGCTTGAACGCTGCTGCCGCCGTCTGCCGTTTCAACTGCTGTTGTGACGTTCCGGCGCTTTGCATTGTGGGATACATTAGGCGAGGTAGACTGGTCCGATCATAGACGGTATAAAAAGATGGACGACATGACAGCTCCCTAAAAGTGAAGCCAAAACATTTTCGGCGCCCCCTGCTGACTGGCTGCAGTATAGCTCATAAAGCCCGCCTCCTCCATGTTAACAGATGGGACATGAGTCAAACTATAAAATCAAAATAAATTTTTCTCAAACATGGTTTCTGTCATTATAGTTAGTTCTTATCATGCTGATTTACGTCCAAGTGTTAATTTTTCTGTTTATTTTTTAATTAGTTATTTGATGCTGTCAAAATGATGATTGACAGCTCTGTTGACAAATTCGGCTCCTGCAGCCGATCTATTCCGGGTGAGCAGAGCGGAGGACGACATGCGAGTAGAAACGTAACTAAAACAATCACTACAGTCATTGAAGTTTCCATATCTGTGAACGTTAACCTCAGACCAACACAGAGAAGCTGTTCTGCTGTTAAACACGCCGGCGTGCGGGATCCTTGCTGTTTGTTCGGTAAGTTAAGTGTGTGTTTGGGTTAGCGGAAGTGTCTACGGCCGCTTCACCCGCCGATCTCTACTGCGCAGTCTCTGGCTCAATATGACGTCACCATCGCAAGATGGCAGCGTCTATCACAGGGGCTATTTTGGCATCAATAACGTACAATGGGAGCAGATGGAGACGCGTTATCCATCTATATATACAGTCCTTGGGTCCGATGCATACTAGAGATTTTTTCCGTATCAGTTTTTTGCATACTGTAAATTTAGCTTTTGTTTGCATACTACAGACTACATTTTGGCCAAATCAGTACGTACTGCTGATAAAGTATTTGAGTTGGAACACAGCCACTGCTTTTCTTCAAGTGACTGACCACTTTCTTTTTATTAAAATCATTTCATTTTACTTTCAATACTTAAGTACAATTATTATCAGAAAAATACTAAGTACAGTAAATATCAGATACTTTAAGCCTTTTACTCGAGTAATATTAGAGTAACTTTTACTTCTACATTTTACATTTTCTGGTACGATATCTGAACTTTTACTCAAGTATGGCTTTTAGGTGCTTCATGCACCAGTGTAAAAGAGACACATGCTAAAATACATGAAATACGCAGACAGACAGAACAAATCTATAAACAGCAGACGCCACACAGGCAGCTCAGGGTGAAGATATGCGAGCTTCGGGATGCTGGAATCTATAATTGATGATTAGTCTGTTAATGTGTAATAGCCTCAGTGTAAAACACCATGAGTTAGATCTATGTACACTCACACAGCCCGGACTCGCGCTATTCTTCATCTGAGTTTACCCTGAAGACTCGGTCTGCTCACACACATTCCTCACACAGAAACTCACCCCGGTGCACCGCTCAGTCTCTCTCCTCTCTTTTCATGTATTCACAAATCCACAGCCTCCTTTTTTATGTTCTTAAAGGATGTTTGGAATTATTCTGATGGCATAATTTGTTTGTACAGAAATGAGTAATCCTGTTGAAGGTTAATGATGTCCATCTGTTGCTGTAAATGAACAGATTCGAGCAGCGAGGGCATCTAAGCCAGATGTGTTTCATATTCTCTACAGTCTACAGTATCTTTTCTTGTCAAAGAAGTGCTTCCAGTTGCAGGAAAAACTTCCTCATAACTAGCAGAATCGTCGAGCAGAACCAGACTCATGATGAACAGCCATCTGCCCCGACTGGAAGGCTGAGAGAGAGGGAGATGGATAGTGACGGACAAACAGAGCGACAACAGCAACAACAGATAATACAGACATATGGCTGCAATGCCAATAATAGTAATAGATTAATATTAGTGTGTGTGTGTGTACTAAGTTTAATATTACCAATAAAAAGTATAGTAATGTGTGCACGGTGGCGCCTCACAGCGAGAAGGTTCCTAGTTTGAGACTTTGCTCGGATGCAGTGGGCCTTTCTGTGTGGAGTGTGCATTTTCTCCTCGTGCATGCGTGGGTTCCCTCCGGCTTCCTCCCACAGTCCAAAGACATGCTCGTTCGGTTCACTGGTGACTCTGTGTGAGCGTGCCCGTGAAAGGTTATCTGTCTCTATGTGTCAGCCCGGTGTTTGACTGCCGATCAGTCCAGGGTGTAACCCCGCCTCTCGCCCAATAACAGCTGGGATAGGCTCCGGCCCCCCGCGACCCGGAACAGAATAAGCGGTAAAGAAATGAATGGATGGAGTCACGAAAGCGAATCAGACCTATGTTGATAAACGGTAATTGCAGGAGCACACTTCCCAGATATCCAGACAGTGTTGCATGTGTGACGTCCACGGTTGGCTCCGGTTGTAACTCTTGATTTTCCTGGCTGACGGTCGCTTTCCTTTTCAGACTGTTTGCTTCATCTGAGCGTCGAGTTTGTTTCCTTTTCTTTGGATTTTCACTTATTTTTGAAGTTGTATCTGTAGTCATCCATCTTTTCTTTGTTTGTTCAGCCATAGTAGATTACTGTTTACTCGCAACACTTTCATAGACAGGAAAAGCAGCCGCTTAGCTCCGCCTACCCTCTCTGGCAGACCAACCACTGCTGGCTGATGGAAACGCGTCACTAACTGGGCGCCGCTTGTGACTTTGTCCACAAAGTCGCCACAGACAGCCAGTCTGTGATACTGCAGATGTAAAGGCTTTCATCAGTGGGCCATAGGCCAATCGCCATTGTGTTACCTCATTCAGCGATAGATAGTGACTTAACAGACATTTATTTAAATGAAAATCTTTGAGATGATCACTTTAAGATTCTCCTGATATCCTGAGATTGTTTTTTTATTTTGTAACAGTAGAATAAATTTAAATTCTTCACAGAGGACTTTAGAGTCCCGCGAAGAACGTTTGTGTCTAGTTTACTCTCATGATTCAATATGTCCTCGGTGGCTGTGTGCACGGACATAATAAACATCACACTTTGTGTACTTTTCTGGAGGTGTGTGTGAGTATGACGGCCATACAATAGTGGGGACTAAGATATGCACACTCACATATTGCCTGTTGCAAAAAAGTTCCTGCAGGCAGGTCTGTGTGTGAAGGTTAGGTGTCTGGAGGCCATAGGGTGTGTGTGTGTGAACTTGGAGGATGCATGCAAATCAAACAAAAGGGGTCAGTGTTGCAGTGTTGCACAAAAGGAGCCGACACTGTATGAATGAGTCTGATTGTTACAACCACAAATATTGATGCTCATCGACGTCCACACATGGATGTTTGTGAGTCCCCCACATGGTTCAAGGAGGAGCCTGGGAGAATGATAAAATCAGTTTTATTTTACTGCAGACATTAAACATACAGAGAGACAAATGAAAGAGCCAAAGCTGAAACAAACAACATCACATGCTTAGAGCGGAGACGGGCCGGGCACAAAGGGTACTATGCAGTCACACAAGATGCATACTGTATGTCCACAAACAAACTCGTAAAACCAAGAATAAACTAATTAAGTGGTGGTGGAGGGATGAAGAGTGTTTAATGGCACAAAAGGACAAAAATAGACCGAGAAAGGCCGCAGAGAGGAGTAATAATTGCCTGTTACTAAAAGGGAAATATCGCCTGTGTGTGTGTGTGTGTGTGTGTGTGTGTGTGTGTGTGTACTAAGCGATAACACAAAAGCAGAACGAATATAAAAAACAAGCCCTATGATGTAGAAAACACGAGAAACAGAACAACAAACAAAACAACAGAAGTGTAATGATATAAATAGACGTTGCTAAAAGCAGCTGCATCCTCGGCTGTGAAACGTGCGGTTGGAGTTAAGAGAAATGCTTTTTAATTGGTTAACCACACACGAGCCTCTCATGAGTCCATCAGGAACGAAGCCTGAAGGGACAACAGCACCCACAATCAGGTTTGACCATGGCACAACTCGATGAACAACAAATAAAAAGGAAGTACAAGCATTATAGTAGTTAGAGGATTTAAATTACTACACGTTTGTTTACTACTTCCCCTAATAATGGTCCCTTTTCCCCGTCTGGAGATGCCCAAACCTAGCGGTTAGTTTCTGCTCTTTTGCCTGTTGGGATAGTTCGGATTTTTCCAAGAGTGAAGTTTGATTTCAGTCGGTGCTCGCCGCCGCACTTTCTGACCCAAACAGCTGCCATACGGCATCATGCGCATCACGGCATGTGTAGGGAAACAATATCCCTGAGTCCTCACTGTGAACCTCTCGTTTCTTCTATAAACCGCAGACCCAAACAGCTGTTAAGTAAGACTCTGTAAGACTTGAGGTATGATGACTCGGATGACTTGCGTCTGTTCATAAGTTTGAATGTTAGCTGTTAAATATAAAATGTTGTCATGTTTCTGTCTAACTGTCAAGTATGTACGCAGCGCAGACTGGGAATCATAATTGGACGACTCAAAAAGCTCCCTGTATGTGATTGTCATGATTGGATGACACCTGGACATTGGAAACTCCTCGCTATGGCAACACGCAACATCAAAGCCCCCAAAGAGAAGCCTCATCAGTCGTACTCGTTACTACTCTATACGGTCTCAGAGCAGACCATCATCATGGCTGCGTCTGTGCCGAGATAATACAGATACAATTCATTGTCATACTTTTAGAACAGGTTATATAAACTGGCCAATAATATCATTATTAGACGAGCCACTAACACCTTGTCTTTTCAATTTATAAAGACGGGATACTTCAGGTAAGAGTGCTGGATCTTAGGTGGAAAAAAGTGACTTGACTCAGGACTTGCCTTAACTAAGGACTTGACTTGACTTGACTTGACTTGACTTGCCCAAGAAAAAATGACTCAAGACTCGCTTGAGACTTGGACCAAATGACTCGAGACTTACTTGAGTCTTGAGCAAAGATGACTTGGTCACAACACTGTCACCGGGTGAGACATAGTGCCGAGGGAAAGGACTGTCTGACGTCAATGTGAAGTGGTGAAAAACAAATCAAACACAGCGTACACTTAAACTGAAATGTTTGTGTAGGACTCTTTTAAGCGACTAAAGTACTTGGTACTCCTGACCCCGTCTGCAGCGGTACATAGCTTCGGTGTAGGAACTCTGGCATAGCTTCTCCTAACAGGGGCTGTGCTGACTGTTATCTACTGTACTGTTAGTACCTCATACAACCCCACTTAAAGAAATTTGAACTATTGGGGTTGAGGTTTAGCTCAGTTGGTAGAGCAGTTGCTCCATATACAGAGGCTAGAGGTTAGACTCCCGGCCTGCTGATCATGTGGATCATGTTCAGCTGTCCTATCAATAAAGGCAAAAACGAAAGGCAAACATTTTCTTTAAGAACTTTAAGAACTATTCCTTTAATGCTAAAAGCAGTTTTGCGAACAATTCAAACAGCAACTGAGCATTTCAATATAGACAGCTTTCAATATGATGCATCTAAAGCCACTGTTTTATTATTTTAGTATGATTTCATTTATTCATTTATTCTTCTCGTAATATGTTTGATATAGTCTTTACTGTATGTAGATCTAAAAGTGATAATCTTGATTTTCATGTAAATAAATGTCTGTTAAGTCACTATGGCTGAACAAACAAAGAAAAGATGGATGACTACAGATACAACTTCAACAAGAAGTGAAAATCCAAAGAAGAAGAAACAAACTCGACGCTCAGATGAAGCAAACAGTCTGAAAAGGAAAGCGACCGTCAGCCAGGAAAATCAAGAGTTACAACTTTGGACGTGACACATGCAGCACTGCCATAGGTGCCGTCAAGGAGATATATATATGAAAACTTTTTCAGGATTAATGTGCAAAATAGTTTTTTACTATTTTACCAGGAGGCCAAAAATCAGCCCCTCTCTCTGACTACTGGCGAGCAGACAGAACTACTCGAGGGTGTCGTATCGGTCTTCCGCAGAAATCAAAGAGGATTAGAAAATGTGAACTGTGGGCTCTTTTCATGCAGCCAGACTGATCCGTCATGTCAACACAGACCAGGTGAAAAGAAGTAATCTGGCCTCAGAGCAGGACAGTCACAGCTGAGCGCCTCCTGTCACAAAAGGTGCCGGCCTATCTGAGTCACACACACACACACACACACACACATGGGGACGCAGGGCTGAATGTCTCAGCGCTGTCACCGCTCTGGCCGCTCCCTCTCATTGACCTCCATTCTTCTAGCTCTCCGGGAATTTGCAGTTGCTCTTGTGCAACGCGCTCCATCACTTTGGATTGTTTGGGTTTGCTGATGGTTTATTGACTCTTGAGCGCTGCGCTTGTGTAAGTGGCTCTGATAAGAATTTAAATAAGTCTGAGACCCACATGACACATACGTACGAGAGACGGATGAACGACTTGTAAAAGAGAATGATGATTTATCCTTCTCGCTGCTTTGTCGTCAGCTGTCTCATTTCCCATTCTGTACCTGTGTGTTTACCCCCGCTGCTCCGATCTGTCACACTCAGAGGCCTCTAACAAACAAGCTGTCACACAGTCAAACAAAACCATTAACTTTTGCATTAGGGCAGCTGATGGATTGCATTGGGCTTAATGTGGACGTGACAGAGACTGTAGAAGAAAGCAGGAAATATACGAGGTTTATTTCAGGGCTGTAGTACTTCAGACTTCTCTCTCACACCAAGTACTTTTCCGTCGCTCACATGATAACCTGTCCTGGTCTCAGTCACTCTTCTATGTTGACTTTTCTTCCCTATAAAAGCACAAAAGTCTCACTCTCCTCTCCCTGCACC
This sequence comes from Semicossyphus pulcher, assembly GCF_022749685.1. Classification (NCBI taxonomy): domain Eukaryota; kingdom Metazoa; phylum Chordata; class Actinopteri; order Labriformes; family Labridae; genus Semicossyphus; species Semicossyphus pulcher. The sequence goes on from NW_027211700.1 coordinate 4,863,052, forward strand.
ACTGTACTTTAACACCGTAAACACGTTGAGGGATTACATCATGGAACAGCTCTGAAACACAGATTTGTTTAAACCTAAAGGTCAGAGTTTCTGCCAGTAGATCAAGACCGTCATCCCTTCAGATTTGGATGACAGTGTATCAAGGGTTTGTTTTTTCAGCATCTTTGTCCAGATGTTACTCAGAATCAAACCTCTCTAATGACAGACCTGCTGCATTGACTCCCAGTGTGCGACAGGTGGTTTGAATCGGAGCTTACGGTGTTTGGGACGAGGTTCAACAGCGTGTTCTGTGTCCTGAGACTTGGTAGCAAGTTTCTGCACACCTGCATGCCTTTTCGAAGAGTACATTGAAATATATGAAGCTCATGTGTACAGCTACAGCAGTCTGAAGTAGACTGTATATAAGTGGAGGTAGCATCTTGGTTTGAAAGGGAAAGCCTGCGTTGTTTGTAATCGGCAGCGGACGACTACACTGGTTGCAAAAAGACGTCTGCTTATGAGAAAATGGCCCTACTTTTCAGTTCATTTATAACCTTAGTAAACATGATCCTAATAAGCGTATGGTCTTATTTGCTAGTTTCAAGTCTTTTTCCCTTTTTTGTAATGCGCTCCAGTTCTGGATAAAATGGATGGAGGCGTAGCGATGCAAAGACTCCACCCTCACGTCCAAATCTGTTACCTTCTGGCTCCGACACGCTGCTATAACGTCTCCCAACGCTGCCTCATTATAAACTGTGATGGACCGATCGCAGGTTACAGCTCCTGCTCGTGTCGTTCACTGCATGGAGACGTACTTTATAGTAACTGTAACTCAACGATTGAAGCTTTAACGCAAATCAGGTCAGCCCTAAGCCGTCTTCAACGTGAGAGACACGTGTGCGTCTCTCTCTGTTTCAAGTTTGCAGAGAATGTGTGACTTGTGTAGGCTAGGTGAAGCCTCCCCCGCAACATCAGAACGAACATGTGGGGAGGAGCTAGAGCGAGGGGAGATAGCCAAGTGCCATAATCGATCGTGGAAGGCGGAAATGGGTCGCCAAATACCCAATACTATGACCAAAGGCGCCGATACCGTGGGTGCTTTGGGGTCCAAGCATGTGTGGGAAACCCTGGGAGAGTTTTGTGCCAGTGGGGGCTCGGCGATCTCTATGGTCGCCAATTGTAATGTTCGCCACTCGAGTCGAAGTCATCTGTGTAATTGGGTGTATCCAGCCCGGGCATCTGAGTGGATATCTCCTGGTCCTCTCTCTTTGTAGAAGTTGTCTGGGTATGTTAAAACAGGACGTTAGAAAAGAGGCCTTAAGAGTTAATCTGGCCTAAGAAATGTCCAAGGATACCCCAAGAAAAGCTGGAGATATGGCTATTCAAACAAACAAACATCACAATGCTGCCATGATAACCCAGATCTGGAGATAAGTGCTGTAACACAGATGGATGCCTTGATCATCTCGCACCTCCAGTCATTTTCCATTGTGTGCAAGCAGAGCTTTTCTGAGAAGTTCCACAAGACGAGGGGTTAAACTACAAAGGCTGCTACTTTCAAACAGGATTCACACAAAGCAGGGCTGTTCTAATGATTAACCTTCTCCATCCAACACACACACACACACTCTCTGCTGAAGTGGAAAATATCTTTGTGGGCTCAAGTGTGTTTTTACAGAGCTCCATCACACGTTGGACTCCCTGCTGACAGATCTAAGTTCCCTCTATTTGTTTGACATCAATGCAAAAGAACATCAAACACTAGAGTTTCTCAGAGTCGAGTTTCTGAAAATGAATTTAATTAAGCTTGTGTTTGACCTCATGAAGACAGATCCTCTGCTCTGGGCCAGCTGTTAATATCTGGAGAGATTGTCACACAGAGCAGCAGCAGCAGTTTTCTGCCCACTGATCCTCTGCAGATTCACCCCGGGTTAATGCTGTTTTTATGACTTGTATATTAAGGCACGCTCTTTCAAATGCGATTCTACTCTCATATAAGTGTATCATATTACAAAATGTGTACAAAGTGCACCTCAATGACCTCCTGTGCTAACCATTATCTATAACGGTTATCCTGTTCAGGCTCCCAGCTGTCATTGGGTGAGAGGCGGGGTACAGCCTGGACTGATCGCCAGTCAATCGAGGGGGTGACAAATAGAGACAGACAACCTTTTTTTAGAGTCACCCATGAACCTAACGACCCTGTCTTTGGACTGTGGGAGGAAGCCGGAGTACCCGGGGGGAACCCACGCATGCAAAATCCACACAGAAAGGCCCCTACGTTCAGGACAGGGATTCATACCAGGAGCCAGGAATAATGTAAATCAAAGATGTTCATCTCACTGTGGCACAGAGGTGCAGTGGTTAGCACTGTCGCTTCACAGCTAGAAAGTTCCTGGTTCAAATCCTGGTTTGGAAAATGGGGGCCTTTCTGTGTGGTGTTTGCATGTTCTCCTCGTGCACGTGTCGGTTCCCTTTGGGTACTCCAGCTTCTTCCCACAGTAAATGGTAAATGGACTGTACTTATATAGCGCTTTTCTAGTCTTTGCGACCAGTCAAAGCTGCTTTTACACTACATATCACCATCACCCATTTACACACTGATGGCAACTGTCAATCAGATATCACATTCATACCTGTTGGCTATGCCACCGGGAGCAATTTGGTTCAGTGTCTTGCAAAGACACTTCGACATGTAGCCTGAGGGATCGAACCTCCGACCTTCCAATTGAAAGACGACCGTCTCTACCACTGAGCCACAGCCGCCCCACGGTCTAAAGACATGCTCGTTAGGTTCATTGGTGAAGCTTAATTGCCTGCACCTGTTTGTGTGATTGACTGGTGATCAGTACAGGGCGTACCTTGCTTCTCGCCTAACAACAGCTGGGATAGGCTCCAGCCGCCCGGCAACCCTGAGCAGGATAAGCGGTTTAGATAATGGATGGATGGGAAGAGTCTACAGTCTGCTGTGTGAGGCTGCAATTAGGCAAAGAGATTCTTCTTGTCCTGAGCTTCTAATACATGAAATGTTGACATTAAAAATGGACATGATGGTGCTCGACGAAAAGTCAGGGGATCACCAGAGTTATTATGAGTACTAATCCTAAAGCTGTAATTAATTTAATTGAACTTCATGCCAAAGCATCTATTAATTGTTGACAACCACAGATGTGAAAAATGTCATAACATCATTGGAAACCACGAATGAATCCATATGGTAGATGTCGAGATGTTTCACAGGACATATAAACACTTTGACCTGATGGAGCTAAAGTTGTAGCGACGGTGGAACTTAATGAAAAGTTAGAGGACCATTCAGCATAATAGATTCATTTTGCACCCTGGATGTCTGAAGGAACTCACCACGAATGTCAAATGTACAAAACTTCATCTCAATCCGTCTGATAGCTGTTGAGATATTTCAGTTCAGACTGAACCAGGGGCACAACAGACATCCAAAACAGCCATGCTGCTAATGTGGCTACGTTTCCCTGTATAAGCAGAAGAATCGTTGTGTCATGTTATATTACCTTGCAACACAAAGTGCATTGTAACTTACCTTCCTTACCTTTCCAAAGGTGGGCTGTGGGCGCCATCAGAGGTCTTAAGAGGCTGAAGAAGCTTTAAAATATTTACTGCTTTTAAGAGTTGAGTCATAGAAGAGTATACTTGATTTTATATTGCACTCCAATAACATTGTTTTATAGCATATACATCAGCAAATAATTTTCACTGGACCTGTCTGTATAATAAAATTAATTTTCTTATGCTCCAATGATGGATTAAATGATCTCTGCAGCTCTAAAACATGTTCTATAATATGTGTTATGATATAACTAAAGCACTACGTTTGGTTAAAATTGTTGTTTGACAGTTTGAATGAATTTTCTTTTTTGTTTTTTTAGTTACATAAAAAAACTCAAATGTTAATATAATAATGTAACTCAATATTTGCGACCAACAATAATTCATACATTCATAAATCATTTGCACTATTAAAAAGACTATAAGAGGTTAATCATCAACTTTCAGAGGTGTGTGGCTCAACCTAGTGGACTCAGGTAAATCACCACACATCACCTTAAAGTTAATTTTGCCTCATGTTTCCCTTTTGTTTTATACAAAATATGAAACAATGCTTTAATATGATACACATATTCTGATAATTAGCTTTAAAGAACCCAAAAAGAACGTTTCTTCCGGTTTGATTGACAGCTGTTCCAGATGGGCGGGTCGAGCCGACTTTAAAGCACCTTAAGTCCCGCCTCACAGTGTGTATCTTACTGGGAACTTGAGGCTATAAAATGAAGGAACTTACTGTAACCGGGACACACTCTGTAGCCGGAGTTCCCTATGTGAACTCCCTTACAGAAACTACAGTCAGAGCAATGCTTTAATCAGTGCTCACACAGAGAGATATCGCTGTCGCTTCCAAGCTGAAAACATTTGATCAAGTCGCCGGGTAGAGACAGCGGAGCCATGGCAGGGGACGGCTCGGACCAGCGGGCGCTGCAGTATGAACAAACTCTGGTAAGTTTGACTTGTTGCTACTCTGAACTTTGTTCGCTGTTACTACACTGCGTGCAGAGGAGAGGAGAGTCAGACTCCACTGACAAATCTATTAAGATAACACTGGTTTGATTGCTTGCTACACATTTTGTTTTAACTACATGACAGAGGGCTGTGTGAACGAAATGTGCTCAAAAGTTAAATTTCAATCGAAATGAATGCGTGTTGGTGTATCATATATATGCCGAATCAAACAGTGTGTCCACGTGACTTTGGAAGTTTCTTCTGGAGTGTGTGTATTTGCCAACAACCGAGGGCCAAGTATAAGTTGTCAGATTTTAAACGAAGTTCTGTGCCCTGCACACTCACGTGAACGTGACCGAGACATCCTAGTGTGTGAAGGCGCTGTGTTTGGCTCATCTGTCTTTTGCACTTATTTGCCTATTTGTTAAGTTTGAGTTGTCATACGCAACAAAGGACACGTTTCTGTTTTTTTTCTTACACTGTCCAACTTCTTAACCTAGCTTAATATTGGTGCTGGTAATAAAGGTGCTTTAACATCTGGATTTGGCAATTCCGATACATGCAGTCTTGATTTTGGCCGAACCTCACTGTCAAAATTGTAAAATATTTTAAGATAGCCTTGTATTTTGTCCCAAGCGTATTTAAAAAATGACTATATGTGTGATCTGAATTGCGAAAATGTGCTGACAAGTTCGGCATTAAAAATTGTTCATAAAACATTTATTTACATATATCAAATTGCAGCTTTGGCACCCGGTTTTCTGTCACCCTAATACTGTCTGGGTTCAATTCAAAGACACCACAGTGGGCGAAGGCGAGCTGCTTGAAGCGATAAAAAGTGGAAATATTATGAAATAAAGTGCTGCTCGGGGCTTAATAGATTAGCCGAATTCCCAGTAGGCTCCCAGTGATTTATAAAAGCCCTGTCGTAATGTTTTGTACATTGTGCACATTTGTCAAAAATCTAATTAGCTCTCCATTTACAGATTTTTGAATGGAATTTTGCTTCATAATCTGTACAATCAAAACCGTGATATGGCAATCACTGTAAAGTTTCTGCATGTAAGGCGATGATGTCATCTTGGCTAAACAGTACAGTAAACACTGGGATCACTGTCAGGAGCTCAGCATGTGTAGGCTGCATTGATACCATCATCACCATCCAACAATAGATCAATTCATTGTTGTTCAGCCGGGGTGCTGAGAAAATCTGCTGTTTACATGCCCATGCATAATGTGTTGTAAGAAAAGGTGCATCTTACAGTCGAGCAGGTGTCCCGAGCTATGCTGGCTCTCCTTAATGCAGGCAGGGTCCCACAGTGGGAACAGTGATTTGAATTTGAGCTTAATAAGTCACTGTTCCTCATGACCATTGCATAATATCACTTCCTTTTTTCAGCTTGCATAACAAGCAAGCAGTTGTTGGGCTTCATCGGTGGTCTGCACACAGTTCTCAGACGATGAACCAGTTGAGTGAAGGGGTTTGATATTAGACCTGATTGTTACAGCAGGGGGCTCTCAAGCATTTGCATGTCACAGCCGCTCACACAGAAATCCATCAGAACCTGTGGACCGCTACTCAACAGTTTGTCCTCGGGCTGTTTTTAAATTTATATTCAGCAGTATATGATTAGAATAAATGAATATAACATGGGAGATAATACTGGTGAGTGAGCAAAAATGATTCTTACACATTTTAAATCGGTTTAGTGAATTATGTTTGCGAGAAATTGCTCTTTTTATTATTTTTCTCCCCTTGAAGTCCCCCCCGAGGTTCTTAAACCCACACTGATTCACAGCACGCCCTTCAGGATGATTAAGCTTTTGGTAATGTGTGTTTTAGCGTAAAGTCTTTAGTTGAACTTTTCCTGACAAACTTCTGTCAAGCCTAAAGAATCTGCTATCTGAAGCGAGTTTTATAGGCTAACTGCGCCCATTCAGCGGCGGTGAGGCTTTAAATTAAGAAGAGCCTCGACTGTAACACTTCTTTGGCCCTGTGTTTCCCTTTCTTGAAAAAGTTTCTTTGTAAAGAGCCCCCCTCCCTCTTCTTTATCCTGCCTCTCTGTGTGCTGTTAATCTTGTGTGTGTGTGTTTGTGCGAGAGATTACACAACGTGCGACCCGCTGATTCAGCGCTGGACGCTCTGTCACCCTGGCGGGGTCTCGTGCTCGGCCCTCCGGCTCTCTGAAAGGAACGTGCAGGCAGCTCTCTCTGCAAAAAAAAAAATCCACCTTTCCTGTTAATCTCAGCTGACTCTGCTTGTGTTTGGATGATTGTTACATGAACAGAGTTGTGAAAAGGCATCCAAATAGAATCAAATAAAAATAGCTACAATGTGAGAATAACCTCTTTTAACATAAATGAGTTCTCTGTGCCCCCCATCTCCTCGTCGTGGGTTGTAGTAACATGGTGTCTTTGTGTGATATTGGCAGTCATGATGGTTGTGTGGGTTTTGTTGTGGGCAGTGGATGCTCAAAGAGGCCAGTGTAGTTTGGCTGTGAGAGACGCTGAAAGGCTGGCTACAGAGATGTTGGCAGGGCCGGCAGTAAGGAGCACTTGCAGAATATAACCAGCCTCAACATATTGTCAGATAACCCCAGACTGATGCATCAGTTTGCATTTTTATAAAGCTGCTACAGCCTGATGTCAGATTTGTGCCGGTTAATATGACAGACACGAGGCCGCTTGATTACGTCTGCAAAATTACACAAGATGTATATTGCCTGGATGCATCTATGCCTTAATGCAAAGTCTTCTACACGTATATGCACACATGCTTTTATGTCATTAGTCTCCAGGGTGTCCTGTCATCGTCGAAATGCTTTCAGGTACGTGCAGATATGAAAACCTTTTTTACAGAACATATGATGCAGAAAAATAAGAGATTACATCCTGCAAAGGTGTCAACTGCACCATGACTGTTATGGCCTTTTACATTACTTACGTCACTTACTTACGCAAAAAAATCAAGGCCATTAATGTATGTTTTCTTGCATTTTGGATCAATATAGAGATAGTCTTAGAGAGAGGGTAAGGAGCTCAGACATCCGTAGGAAGCTCGGAGTCGAGCGGCTACTCCTTCATATTGAAAGGAGCCAGATGAGGTGGTTCGGGCATCTGATTAGGATGCCTCCTGGGCGCCTCCCTGTGGAGGTTTTCCGCGCACGCACAACTGGGAGGAGACCCCGGGGGATATCCCACCTAGCCTGGGAAAACTTCGGTATCCCCCAGGAGGAGCTGGAAAATGTTCCTAGGGAGAGGGACGCCTGGGCTAACTTGCTTAGCATGCTGCCACTGCGACCTGACCCCGAATAAACGGAAGAAAATGGATGCATGTAAAGCAAACTTTTTCTGGTACGACTGAGGGTTTGACTACAGAGAAAAACTATTACCGTCTCTTAAAGGACCAGTTGGCCGATTTTCAACGTCAGTCCTATCATGCTATTACAGGGAGCTAATGCCATTATAGATAAAAAAAAATGCAATTTGGCTCTGTGCCTTTGGAGGACGCTATCCGCTTCCTCAATGGGCCCTGGAAAACCTGACTCATTTTGCGTCGTCTGGCGGAGGCCAGGGAGCTCGCTAAACTACACTTCCTCGATCTAGGACGCCCGCCTCCGATGTCATGTCTTGTTTGAAGTCGTCAGGTTTGAAATGTAGACTGCAGACCTGAAGATTTTTTAGACGATTCACCGGTATATTCATGTCGTGTTTCAGATTCTGTCCCGCTCTGGGCCGTTGCCTGCAGCGAAACGGTCGTATTTCACTCCAGCGTCTCTCGCTGGGCCGTTCCATTCAGAGGGAGGGGCGCAATGCATGCTGGGTGTTGTAGGAATTAGAATGGGTGAAACCACGAGCCACAGCTATGGCGCCAATTTCAAATATTATTGCTTCCTTTTAGGCGCAGGTTAAAAGATATAAATCAAGCCTCGGAGCAATTTTCACTCTGGCAGATTGTTGGTCTATTAGTGACATCATTACTGTATCTATCTAATGAAAGGACATTATGAAAACATTGATATTCATTATTATTTATCACCAGCAATTACATGTCAAACAACCTCAAACAGGTTTATGAGGTGATTTAAATGTTTGTGTGTTTTGTCCTCGTGTCATTAATGAATAGATGGAACATCTTGTTATTAAAGGTAAAGTTTGATTAGTTTTTGTACAATCACAAAGGCTCATTTAAATTTATGACGTTTTATGAAGCATGGTAATTTTCTCTACAAAAATAACCTTTATGACATCTCGATGGTTTTCTTGAATCTCGTCAACAAACACCTGGTATCAGCACGGCCGTGCTGCACACTGGTGGCTGAAGTTTAAAAGACAAAGGCTGTTCTTCTGTGCACCAAATATCACATGATCATTGTCGGCCGTGTTTGTTTTTAGTTAAGGAAGTTAAAGTGAGGGTGCTCTCACAGCCGAGGTCCGTTTGTTTGATCCGAATCAAAGACCAAATTGTTACCGTGTTACATTTTGCCTGGAGTTGGGTTTGTGTTCACACGGCAGCTTTCACCAAAAGATTTGATGCGCGAGGAAACTGCTCTCTGATTGGTCAGAATTTCCACGTGGGAAAACTCCCTGAAGTAAACAAAGAGAGAGAATGGTGGACCTTTTAATGTTTTTGACTTTACTTTTAACCGACATTGTTCCACAGTTCGATCACTTGCAGTCTCCTTTCCTTTTTCACTGAACAGTTTGAATTCCTCCGTATACTTGATCGTTTCCAAAAGCATTTGTTTGGTCAGCCCAGATTTCTATTAGAGCCCCAGCTATCAAACAAAAGCAGTGGAGTAGGAAGCACTAACCTCTCTGAGAGGCAGTGAAGTTGAAGTAAAGAAGCATTTAATGGGAGTGCTCAAGTAAAGTCCTCCACTCATCTTGCTGCCAAGTGTCAACGTCTGTTAACGACCCACAATGCACTGTGTTTTGGGTTGCTTCCTGTATTAGGTCCTACTTTAAGTCTGGTTTAACTTTTCATCTGAATCGAACGGGACTGTCGTTCGCTTGGAAACGGGCCGAGTCCTGTCTTTTCTGGCGGACCATGGTCCGGTGGTTTGGTCCGCACCAGAGTTCGAATGCGTGCTCTCACCTGTCCAAACGAAACGAAATTTCCGAAAAGTCCGGACCAAAGCACCCGTACATTTTATTCTAAATCTGCTGATTGTTTTTGTGATTAATGGTTTGGTCCATGAAGGGCTAATTATTGAAATATAGGTCAAATTTTCGCTGTGACTACATTATAAGACAACGAAAACCAGCAGATATTTACGATCAGGAACCAGTGAATTCTTACTTTAATTATCAAACTTGTTGCAGTTACGTATTGTTATTGTTTAGGCTGTATTCTGAATCCTGACACAAACTGGATCAAAGTATGTACAGATTTTGACCGAGCCAACTTTATGGAAGTGTAACACTTTATCATTAGACTGTAGCTAGCCTTATGAGCTTGGCTAACCTGATTAGCGACAACAATATCACTCTTGGAAAGGCTTTCTAGGCGTAACACACTTTTACAAAAAGATGGGCGTGTGCCAAAATGTGCGCTGTGATTAGTTCCTATTAGAAGCTTAGTACACATACCAAACCAATGACATCGCACTGAAATGAAACAAACTGTGCCAAAAAGTCTGAGAGGATAAAACAGACCTATGTGCCTGAGCATCGCATTAACAGGAAGTGGCAATATCTCTGAGATTACGTGATTGTTTTGTGTATTTTATTGCATCGTCTGTAAAGTGGTTGTTCTGGATGTATCGTGTGTATGTGTGTGGGAGCGATGGGATCTTTTGTATGGCACCATTCAGCTCGTCTCATTACGCCTGTGATTCCTGCTTTTTACCTTTTGTCCTCTTCCCACCTTCCCCTTCTTGTGTCACCCGCTGGTTTTGATGGCTCCTTATCGTTATTGCCAGGCCGTATGAATGTGCTGGGTAATGTCGTGTGTGTGCACGAGGTGACATGGTCCGTCTGGAGGCTTGTGCAGCTTTCCCAAAGCTCGTGACGATGTGTCAACACTGCCTTTGTCCCAACTCTGTGTGTCAAGTAGAGGATGTTGAGTAGCTCACACAAGACTAGATAAGTAGATAAGGTGAGAGATAAGCTGACCAGCAAATATGTAATCAAAGGATAACCACTGATTTATTATTATGTGTTTATAGGTGTATACCATCTGACACCTGGAAGCTGTAAATACATGATGGTTGTTTACCTCGTGGCTGTGTCAGAAACTGTATTACAAAGGGCTTTACCAGCCTCATTATAAACATGCCCAGCTGACTACTGAAGGATTTAATAAGCAGTGTGGCTTGAAGCCCTTGAAGCCGTACTGAAGACCATTGGAGAAACACTGATTTTTAACGTTAAACTGCGTTTTTCAGTGTTTTTAATCAGATTTGATCACCATGTTTGTTTATTGTGGAGGAGAAGACGTCTGTGGATAATTCGGCCAAGCAAACGAGCTAGCAGCAGCTCAGCTACATTCTTGTGACTTCTGTGTTAGCAGAAGAGCGTCAGATTGTAGAGCTGCATGATTATGGATAAAATGATAATCACAGTTATTTTGATCAGTATTGAAATTATTAAACAAGATTATTTATTAAATTGTACTTTCATATTTAGGTAAACAGAGCAACGATTTCAGTTACATTTTGCGCTACTTTCCGGCTTGTACAAATTTTGCATCCAACCTAGACTTAAAATCAGGTTCTTTACCTGAATTTGGTGCATCATGGGTAGTTTCATTGTGTCTTTGGGGATTGGGTGGATAGGGTGTCGCGCTCTACAGCCTCTCTGTTTTGGATGTCTGACTCGTTCCTCTCGGCCTTCATACACTCGTCATGCTGCACTTTGTGCTCTTTTTTCAGCTGCTTCAACAAGTCAGATGTGTTGCTATGCAGGTTTCATGACCGCTTTGCATGTTATTGTTTCTTGTTTACATCACTCGCCCTAAACCTGAAATACCTCCAAACAACCGATGATGAGCCGACTCTCTCTCTTCCTGTTTTAGCGGCGTTCAAAAAAACAAGCAGCGTTCAAAACTCAACTGAGTGTCAGCAGCCTACATGACACACACAAATAACAAAGACATAACAGATATAAGAAGTATATTTTGAGCTCTTAATGAAAAATAACAACGAGGCATTCATGAGGACAGCTACGTATTCTCTTCCTGTTTTCAACAGCTGCCGTAACTATGGCAACTAGAGACATATCAGAGTTAAAGTGGCCGGTTAACACGGTCACTCGTTGAACAGAAAGACCGCTCTCTGTTGACTCTTCCACCCTAAACTGCCGCCGCAAGCTAGGCGCCAATGACATGCCAGCTCTCCCAAAAGTGAACCTATCCATCGCCCCCTGGTGGAGCGGCTGTTAGTTTAGGGAGCGCTTGATTTGATATCAGCAGAATTTTCTGTGGGCGGAGCATTTTAAACGTCAATCATGTTTATTTAATCGTGGGAAGACAAATCGTGATCCGTGTTAATATTCGTTTGATTGTTCAGCCCTGTGAGATTGACACAGATTTGAACAATAAGGAGAGAAAGAGGAGAAAAGAAGAAGAGCTCTTTCATTGACAGAATTGTATCAGGTGATACAGGCTGTCACGTGACAGAACTGGTCAGGGCGTGTCTTTCTGTCTGCTCGACTTGTAGTTTATGATCGTGAATCTGTTAATGTTCTGATAATGAAGCAACAGGGAAGTCAAAGTGTCTGATAGAAAAGAAGTATGGCTACATAATAATGTGCGAACATTTTCCCCTTGTGTGTGCGTGGGCGTGCGCGTGTGTGTAGTGGCCATCTGTCTTGCTGTGACACGGGGTAATTTGTAACCCTGTGTTATTCCCTTGCTGTGGTAATTAGGCTTTATGTAGCCGCGGCCGTGTCCGTTTGAAGTGTAGTGGAAATTTCCCTTTACTCACACTCCCTCCACTCCTTTATTTCACTATCACTTCATCACGCCGCGTGGCTAAAGTCTTTTTTTTTTTACTTTTGCAAGACAGGTCAACAGCTCCTTGACTCCTGCTTTTATGTTGCGGAGAAAGGGGCTCTTGCATAACATTTGTTCGGTTGTGAATAGGCTCCTTTGCTGCAGATAAGCATCAAAAGCCTCGAACACTTTTCTCTCTCTTGTTACAAGACATCAACCTTTGCTTTTTTGTCTTTTAACATGACCCACTCACCTTTTTATTTACTTCCTGGACAAACAGCCATGATGGATGTCTTCAGTCAGGACTCGTTGTGTGAAGGAATCTTAAGTCTAAACACAAACACGAACACAAAAGCCTCGACATGAGACGCTTTTTCTAATTACACCTGTGAGTTTGACAAACACTTGAAGAAATGTTGACTAAATCTGCCGGTAAAAGGAGGAATGTGTTTGTTCTAAGACGCATTGATCCCACCGGCTGGCGTCGTGTGGATGATTAACCAGCCAGAGATGGAGAGAGGAAAACTCCGCGCGTCGATAGATCAGCAGATGAGCTGCTTTCAAGTGTTGAAGCGTGTCTCTTGATTAGTGCCTTAGAATTATTTCTTCCCGCTCTCGTGTCCTGAACAAATATGGATTAGAGGATAGATGGAAAAGTGAGATCTAAGGCGAGTCGATGTTGGTTCAGAAAAAGTGCTGATTAATAGATTAACTGTACTCAGCAGTGTGAGCTCAATAAAGGGCTTAAAGTGCATTAAGTCTGTAGGTAAATAGAGCGCGACCAATATGGGATTTCTTTAGGCCGATAATGATGCTGACTTTAGAGGGAAAAATCCACCAAATACAGATATAGCAGCCGATATAGCACACTTTTAAACTGGAAACAAACAAACCTTTTGTATGTGGATTTTGCACTAATATGACTATGCATGTTTTCTGCATCATAAAGTCTTTGAAACAGTAATGTATCTGCTTATTCTGAAAAAGCCGATACCGATATGTCTGATAATATCATTGTGGATTATGCACCAATTTTGCATCGATATGCATAAATAGTCAGAGGGCTGCTTTCCTAAACAAACCTGTTAGCTCGGCTGTGAGGCTCTGCTACATGTGCTGCAGACAGTGGACTGAGCCCCCCTGTTTTTATATCGGTGCATATGAGAATGCATATATGCCGATACAGATATATGTGTGACAGGCCGATATCAGCTGTTATTACACGGCTGTGTTAAATACTTGATTCTGATTGGTTAACTACGGCATTCCGAGGTCTGTTATTTCTCGATAACAGACCGTTGCTATGAAGAACAAACTGTTGCTAGCGATGCGGCTCTAATCACACATTGTTTCTGTTCCCATTGCCAGTGGAGTATACTCCTGTCGGTCTCTTTTCTGCTGCGTCACCCTCTGATGTCACAAAAGCGCCAGATACAGGGTTGGTAATCAGTGAGGATGTTACAGTGGTTAGGTCGTTACTGTATCTTTTACACATTCAGTCTGTTTATTAAACTCTGTGCCGACAAATTTGGAACGATGTTTGCGAGATGGGCTCTGTAGCTGAGACGACGATGAGTCTGAATGCCGATTGTAGCCTTTCCCATTAAGCCAAGAAGCCGGGTGTTTTCGTGGGCGTCAGCTGGTTTTTTGACCAGTGGGAAAGCGACATTAGTTCCGACCAAGTAATCTAATCGGATAAGAGGCATTCCATGAGTGGCGACATAGAGAACAAACTCGCTGGGACTTTTTACTGTGTGTATCACTCCGCCTCAGCCAGGTGTTCTGAATACTGTTAATTAACAGCACAGCAGACCGTGTGTGTCTTAATCCAGCTGGTACCTCTGAATCACACAGCAGACTCTTATTTCACTGGTTCATGATAAATGAAAACAAACAGATAAAAAACAGCTGATCTGTAGTAACCTGTTGATCTTAATCAAAGGATAAATAATGAATTGTTATAAATATGGTAGTACGCCTTTTAGAGACTGGCCATTGATAAAGTCATCTGCATACACAGCGGTCATGAGGGTAAAACAGGCGATGATACAAAGGTGGAGGTAGATTTCCCTCTTTTTCAAAGTAAGAACAAAAGTCGAGGAATAAGAATAAAATAAACATACTTTCACAAGCCTGTCTCGACCGATAACATCAGCGCGTGTGTCCAGGGACAAAGTGTTTACCGTTTCAACCGACATCAGCGCTTCACTTCTGAAGATGCAAAATCATTTCCATTTATATGAGCGACTCTGTGGACGTCGCTTCCTCTTATATTCAACACACAAAGGGGCAGAAGCTGCTGTGTAATAAGCTTGTCTTGCTTTTTGTGAGGGATACGAAGAGCTCTATAGACGTCAAAGGAAGGCGGCTTAAGTTGACACCACTGTCGCTCAAGTGGCTATCATTAACACTTCACTTTAACTTTGCCCTGAGTTTTACCTCTCTACAAACAGGCTGCATGATGCTCTTGAAAAGCTTTGTTGGCGTTTTACATGAGGTCGATGTAAAATACGGGGAAGGTTTTATTTTTACAACATTTACTACATTTATACCCATTTTTTTGAACCGTATTTTGTCTCCTTGTCTTCTAAAAGCAAACGTACACCCCTGACCGAGTTGCTGAAATCTCCCTCTCAGCTGTCTCTCTGCCTTCGTCTCTGCTCGTCCTCAAACAATCATGTGAAATAAATGAGCAGCGGTCTCGCCCCCGTCTGTGTGAGCTCACTATTCCTCCTCCTGTACGAGCTCAGCGGGTTCAAACCAGTGGACAATCGGGACAAGAGACAGACGAAGTCACCTTGGGGCGGGTGATAAAGCTGTAGAGTTAGAGTTGACACATCAGCGCTATCAGCTGTTGATTTTCCACACGTAGAGCTGCTTTTACCTTAAACACCTTTTTGATCTTGTTGATGTGTCAACTGAGTCATAAAAAAAGATCCAGACACTTGAACAATGAGACACATTAACCCCGGCTGTCTCCTCTTCAAACACCCTTGTCTGAACGAGAGTCTGCACCGTGCTGCTTAAAGAGCTGCTCCAGTGTCTCTGTATAAGTGTTTACTAGGCTGTGTGTGTGTGTTGTCCTCTGCCTTTACTGTAAAAGGTAGACAGCTATATAATTGATAAATATGAGTTAAGACAGAGGGCCAGTGGCAGCAAAGTAGGGCTGCACGATTAATCGAATATTAATCCTGATCACGATCTTGGCTTCCGATGATTAAATAATTAATTGCAGGAGATATTGACGTTCCTCAGCCCGCAGAAAAGTCTGCAGCATATCAAATCAAGCGCTCCCCTCAAACTAACTCCCCTCGGGGGCGACGGAGAAATTTGAGCTTCACTTTTGGGGGAGCTGGCATGTCATGTCATGAGCGCAGGCCTTGCAGCGTCAGTTTAGGGTGGAAGAGTAAACAACAGAGACGGTCGGGAGAAACAACAGTCAGATGTCTGGAAGAGAAGACGAAGAGCTGGTCCCCCGAAACGGCTCGTCACCGCTTGTTTGGAGGTATTTCAGATGTAGCAAGAAAAAGTGATCAGCACAGAGGTCATGAAACCTGCGTCTGCGCCGCAAAGCAGCACAACTAACTTGTTCAAGCAGCTGAAAAAACAGCACAAAGTGCAGCATGAGGAGTGCATGAAGGCCGAGAGGGAGAACGAGCTACTCCCCCGTCCTCCAGCGTCGAGTCAGACATCCAGAACAGAGAGGCTGCACAGAGACACACTATCCACCCAACTCTTAGAATTGTATTTTTATTTCACCTCTAGAACAACGGTTCCCAAACCTTTTATGCAATGCACCCCCTTCTACATCCCGACCGGGAGTGATGTACCCCCAACCCCACAACACAAGATATACAAAACATTCAAAAGATCACAACAAAGCGCTCTTACATTCGAAACTGAAAGTACACTGCAACACTTGCTTCTTGTTTCTTGTTGCTTCTGAAGTAGGAGAAGTTGCAGCCTTTGTTTGTTACATATGATTTGAACATGTAAATCTTTGCATTCTGAAATGTTGATGAGATTTTTAGACTAAACAGATAATGAATAAATAGTGGTGAGAAATTTTGGATGTAGTTTGACTGATATCAGATTTTTGTAGCCGATACTGATATCGGTATTTGTCAGGTTAAAAGAATTGGTAATAATTTATATTTTGTTTTAACAGAAAATGCATTATATTATTATTTTACACTTTTTGTTTTTGGATCCATTATTTTTAGAAGAGTGTGGAGCAGGTTACAAAGTGTGTCATTAAGATTTTTTATTTAATCTAACCCAGTTTTACAACATTTACATTGACACCAATATAACTGCAATAAGCTACTGTTACACAATGTATTTTGAACTATATTGAAATTATTAGCTATTCCCCTTAAAACCAATAAATCTGTCTATGAAACCTTTCTTCCATCAGTTTGTAGAATCAAAAACTAAATACCAGGAAAGCCAACATTCGTCATGCCATTAATAGACTCCACAGAGTTTTATTTAGTCTCTGCTGAGTCGAGCTCATGCAGATGTTTGTCACGATAAAAAGGGGAAATGGTGTGATGATGACCTCTTCCTCCTCAGGCCGGTCTGCATCATTGTCATGTTGACGATGATCTCTGCTGTGGTCGCTCCTTATCTGCTGTCACTACTGATCCTCCACATTGTGGCTGACTGCCTCAGTGTTTATCTATCTGTGCTGCGTCATCAGCACATTGTTCACTGAACAGAGGGCAGCAGCAGATATTTAACAAACATGAGGGTCAGGAGGTCATCGTTACGACACTATTAGACACACATTATTTATCTATTAAGTTGTGCTGTGGAAAGCTACATTCTTGTAAAGCTGCACTTGAATGCAAGCACAGGAAAAAGGCTTATCTCACCAGTTTAACAGCTATTAGCAAGCTAACATCGCTAATGTTATTATAAATAGATGTATTCGGTCTTCATGTAAGATACGGTATAACTGCAATTGGCCACATCTTTTAAATCTAGATTAAGATGCTGACAAAATGCTTTAGATTAATAGTGTTAGCATGCTAGCATGTTTACAATGACAATGCTAACACAATGTTATTTTAGCTTGTAAGTTTACTTACGTTTGCTAACTAGCACTAAACTCAAGGCACAGGCTGATGGGAGATAGTTTTTGGGGTGCAAGAAGATATTGATACACTTTGGTGTTATATCGTGTTTTTTGATGCAGTATCGATTCTGAAAAACACTATCAATTGATTAATAGTTGATTATTGATAGAGCGAAACATAAAAAAATGAAAATTATAGCAATGATGTTGGATGTTAGCAGCTTTTATAATTAGAAATAAAGATCCCATTGTTTTGATTTCATAA
Organism: Semicossyphus pulcher; assembly: GCF_022749685.1. Lineage (NCBI taxonomy): Eukaryota > Metazoa > Chordata > Actinopteri > Labriformes > Labridae > Semicossyphus > Semicossyphus pulcher. The sequence continues at coordinate 4,880,845 of NW_027211700.1, forward strand.
CAAAGAGAACCTTTAGGGCCTGTGTCACAGAGCTTTTTGCTCGCCTGTTTTCTCTACAGAACCAAATGCAGTTCAGAGTTTTCAGCGCTCAGTGTCCTCAGCACAAAGACACCCTCCACATCAGCTGTTTTTTGTCGCGGCGCTCTCAGTTGAAAATAGTTCAACTTTTGGAACACCGCCGCACTTGTCAATGTCACTTCTCCTTCACGGACCAGTCAAAATCAAGAAGGGGCGGGGCTTCTGATATCTACTTTTCCAACAAGAATAGCAGAGGAGAAGCTTATCCTTTAATCATTTCGAGGGTACAAATTCCAGCTGTAGAGCTGCTGCTAACGCCAGGACACGATTCCTTTCTATTGTTTTTATGTTTCTTTGTACAATGTCTTTGAATAAAAGCAAATATTAAGCATACAGAGCGGTTTAAACAGACTTAACGGTCACTACCGAGGGAAGGGGAAGTGCTGCCAGACAACTTTCGTAACCTAGCAACAGGAAACACCAGCATGCGAAGCGCAATATTGAGGTTGTGGCTGCTTCCAGCGTAAGTTGACAAAGGCACACTATACTCTCACATTTCACATATGCAAATTGTCTTTTTTTTTATAGATATTTTTTGTTTAAAAAGATAATAAATTGCAATAAATTGCTTGGGCAGCTGTGGCTCAGTGGTAGAGTCAGTTGTCTCTCAATCAGATGGTTGGGGGGGTCGATCCCTGACTGCAACAGCCACATGTCGAAGTGTCCTTGGGCAAGACACTGAACCCCCGATTGCTCGCGGCGGCATAGCCATCAGGTATGAGTGTTTATAGATGCTGAAAAACGTCAGGGAAGGAGCGCTTCCTGGACTCAAATTGAGTACGCTTGAGGTGCTCTTTAGCCAGAAAACAGAAGAACACACACACAGACTGGCACTTAGGCCTTTGCCGTCAGTGTGTGAATGTAACGTGTAGTGTAGTGTAGAGGTTTGAGTGGTTGGAAATCACCACCTGTATCATGATACTTATTGTATCGCCAGATTCTTGCCAACACACAGCCCTAGAGAGCTTTGCAGGTCTGGTTCTAAACGAGTTTCTGACACTCGAGGGAAATTCAGAGGATCATCAGAAGGATTCATCCTCTGGGGAACATGAAGGTCTGTCCAAGACACTGGTGGACTGACAGACTGCAAGCATGGCTAAAAAAAAAGAAGCAGTTTGAATGAGCAACCTTTTTCCTGTAGTTTAATGTGGTCATCGTGGCCTCTGCTCACCGCGCTGCTCTGTATCACCACTCTTTAGTTAGATCTGGTAAACGCCTAATGAGCCTTTAATGTGTTTCTAATAGTCCTACATCACAGTGGACGTGAACTTGAAAATAAAGCGTGTTATTCACCTATAATGTGTCTTTAAGTGTTTAAACTGCGTCCCTGTTGAAACACGGTGTTCCTCTAACCCTTCATCTTTCTTAGGAAGTGATTTTACTGTTGTAGATTTATCCCCATTTGTCCTCCGTTCATCAACCCAGAGTTACGGTAGTTGTCCTCCTCGCTCGTCTGCCGTCTAATTGCTGTTGGTTTAACAGTTGACGGAGTGTAATTAAACAGACGGTTGGCAGCGTTTAGCTGCTGATGGATACGATCGGCGCTGCTTTTGGCAGCCGAGACACAACGGTCCCCTCGCTGACAGATTGAAAGGCACGATGGAAGGTGTTTTGACGCACCAAACGCTGGTTATCAGCAGGCTTACAGCACTCTGTCAGTGTACTAGCGCACACACACACGTTTCCGCTCATCACACACACATTTTTCACTAATAGGCACTTGACCTTCTTCTTGTGTGCAGCTCTTGAGCGAGCGCACGCAGGCAGGTGTGAGATGCACTCACTACTCATTTAAGAAATCGATCCCCGCACACAGAGCCGAGCCCAGCCCACCTGTTCCTTTCTACGCTGGCTCAACTCTGCCGCTTTAACTCTTGTGATGAAGAGAGAGCAGCACATCAGAGCAGGGCATCCTCTTTTATCTCCATCGCTCTGTTTTTATGAGCTTTATGTAAATTCCTTTGCAGATTTTATAATTTTGCAGGGCTTTGCTGATGTTTGTGTCTGCCAGTCGTACAGATGAGCTGATGTTTAACACCCAGCGCCGTTCAGACAGGTTCCCCTCCTCCTGGATTATTTAGGACTTTGTGTGACTTTGCTGTAACTGCTGCCTTTTGTCATAACTGAGCACCTTGTTTAGGATGTCCACGATGGATACTGAAATGTTTTAGGTGTTTTCCAGGACTCTGAATCACAACAGTTTAAGGTTTTAACAGTCAGTTATAAGATGACCTCCTTTTTTGCAATCCTGTAAAACAAAAACACTCATGCAGACGCTTGCTAACAGCTATTTCTGTGTACTTTTGGTTTAAATTAGCTAAAACGTAAAGCAATAAACAGACATGAATTGTTCCCTACATTGTCAAATTTCAGGTGGAGGCAGTACATGTAACACGCCAAGGTCACCTTAAATAGCAGTCACAGCGGCGTGTCGAAAGCTGTCTCATTGAAAGGCCGACAAAAGTGTCCTTCTTTTCCCACGAAGAATCCATCGGGCGCATCCTTCGTAGCACGTATCCGGAGATAGATTGCGCGCTAATTAAAACATGATGGCGGACTCTTAAATGGCCGAGGAATACACTTTAAATGTAAACGTTTTTGGTTTCAACTCAAATGTTAAAAAGGGGCCTTGAAACTTCTTTAAACTATCTTTAAAATAATAGGTTAAGTTACATGACATTAGCTAGTAAGCCCGCTGTTGCTAGGCGACAGTAGCAGAGCTTTTTGACGCAAGGGTAAGGGCGGAAACAGGAAATCCTCCGTAGACCAGACCGTCTCATTTCAGTTCAGACTTAGCGACCTACACAGGTTAGGAATGCTGCATCCTTCTTAGCCTATAGTCTCTTATACACGGCCAGTTCAAGGCGGGATTATTACGCCTCTGTTACGAGGCAGAAAAGTGGGGCCAAGTCGTTCCGCCTCTGAGGTATCAGAGTTAGAGGCGTAACGGAGGCGAAACGGCGTCTTTGTACACAGCGGAGCCAGGCAGGGCGGAACAGCGCCGTGTGTGTGAATGTTTGTTTACACCTCTCGCACGTTTTGCTTCCGCAGGCAAAGGCTGCATGACGGCGGGGCTGCGTTACGGCGCTGAGGCGGAACCGCAGTGTAAAAAGGGCTCATGCCTTTGAAGGACGCAGCTCCTAAATTGAGACACTAATAACTTGAAGCCTGATTATTATATATAATATTTTCTTCAGTTGTATTAATATTTCCAGTTTAAGCCCAGTAGATGTTTTTTCCAATGTTTAATGCCCATGAGATTTGGAGGTAAGGTGTGTGCAGAGCTTTTTAACTTAAGAGATGATGTAGTTTGAAAGTCTCCAAAGATTTAACCGAACAAAACGTGCAGCAGCTTCTGCTGGGTCGGGATAAAAAGTTGGCTGGAATGATGCACAAATATTTGAGTTCATCTTGTGATGTTTGAGTTGCATTAGCAGTGCTGTTATAAAACCTTTTCGAACAGGACATCCGCTGATTGTTGCTCACACACTTGATCAGTGCTGCTGAGGAAAGCATTTAAGTCTTGCCAGGTTCGCATATTAAGTAGCGTCAGAGCGACTGATCCTCGTGCTCAGTCCAGGAGCTCTCTTCTGAAGACGAGTGCTGAGAGATGTTAGAGTGGAAGTGATGTGTTTTATTTGCACTTCCCTGATTTAGATCAACTAATAGAAATAGTGTTTAGTATCATGTTGGTTGGGGTTAATATAGAGGTAATGCTTTCTCACCGAGGGAGCTTCTCTGCGATTTCACTCCTCGACTCTGTGCAGTCATTTCATCATCCTGACTACAGTGTGTCTAACTCTGAGCTGCATTATTGGCAGGTGTGTGTGTGTGTGTGTGTGTGTGTTTGTTGAATGGATTGATGGTGTAATGTGATGTGACAGCAGGGTGGAAAAGAAGAGATTAAGTTCAAGAGTTGGCCTGCTCTCTTTAACGGCTCAGCTATTAAAGGACCCCCTCTTACACACATCAACAAACTGACAAAACACACACACACACACTTTATGTCTCTTTATCCACTGAACAAGCAGCGTCTTGTCTTCAAACAGATAGCGTCTTCAGTGTGGAATAAGGCTAATAGATGTTGGTGCTGCCAATGTGCGGCCTGCCAACACGTGTATCTTTGTGTGTTGTACATAGCTGCAGCCTGGAGAGCGACACTGTGGCAGGCACGTTTTCTGTCGCCACAAGCGACTATTTTTGGAGGATTAAGCTGGAATGAAAGGAGGGTTATGTAAGTGCTTTACAGTCAAGGCTATTAAGCTAGTTAGCCATCAATTTTCCAACATAATGAGAATTTATTTGTGGTAGCCGACCGGAGTTGTATCAATTAAACTAAGAAAGCTATAAAAAGCAGACTTGCTGCTCACTTGATCTCATCTTGGTTGGGATAGCGAGCTGTGGGTGAATGTCGGTTCGCCGATTTTCAACCTCAGTTATGTCATGCTATTATAGAGCTAACGCCATTATGGTAGCCTTTGGAGGACGCTATCCGCTTCTCCAATGGGCCCTGGAAAACTCCGCCGGACTACGTAAAATGCGTCTTCTGGCGGAGGCCAGGGAGCTCACTAAACTACACTTCCTCAATCAAAGGAAGAGCTAAGTGCGTGACAGTGTGGTGGTAGGGCGAGTGAGAGAACAGAAGTGTGTGTGCACGAGTTACGTGAAGTGTCGGGGACCAGAGCAGCAGAAGAGCAGAGAAAAGAGCGATCGGTAGCTGTATAAACAACAACTATTGTACAGTTTAGGCTGTTTGTGCATAATAGAGCCTATGACTCCTCTAGACTCAAGCCGCGCTCCTGTGCCTTCTTCCTGCTTGCTGCTGGCGTACTTAAGTGACGAGAGTTAGCACCGAAGCTAGCCAGCTCGGTGCAACAATAAGTCTCCGCTGTGCTTTCTGACTCCGGTCGGGACGCTGAAGCAGGAAAGGTTAACAACGGCTCGTTAGTTTCCTCCATTGGTTTGTAGCAGGCAGCGTGTTATCGCCATCTGTTGGAATACACGGCACACTACTTTAAACATTCTGCGACTCAGAAAACAGATTACTAATTTATTTTGCCATGCGTCATCTGCTGTGCTTCTTGAATACGATCGCATCATTACGATTCGAACTATTAACATTTCACCAGCTTCGAACGATGTATCGAGAAGTGACAGCCCTAATGTAAAGGAAGCTCTGATCAAACTAACAATCTGGGAAAGATGAGCAAAAAGATCAGTATCTGCTAATTAGTGCTAACATGTGACCTTTAAACAGCCTGTAAGTGCAATAAACCACACAGCGAAGCATATTATTTGTTCTTTATATGCATAAAATATCCAAAAAGGCACCAACAATACAAGTACCGTTAGCTGAAGTGACGCTTAGCAGACAGCTAGAGGCATCCACCTGTCACTCCAAACGGCCATGCCCATAGTTATGCATGACTTTTTTCACTCGGTATAATTTAAACAGGTGAGTTATATAAACATTTCACTCCTGTACAGGTGTCAGGAAGAGAGGAATTGGCTTTAGACCAAAGCCTGTAAACATGTTACTCTGCTGTAAAGTTTGGCTTGTTAACATGAGGCTCTGTGGGGATCGACTCGCTCCTGGAGCCAGCCTCAAGTGGCCACGTGAGGAACTGCAGTTTTTTGGAATTTCGCTTCATCTTTCAACCCTGAAGAAAGCCGCCACTTGTTGCTGTAATGTTGTAACGACTCGCTCCAGTACCTCCTAACACTGTTTCTGGCTGCAGGCACAAATGCTTCACCCTCTACTTTCTCTTCCGTCCGGTGTAATTTTCCCTCTTTTTTTCCCCCTCCTCCCTCTCCTATAGCATTTGTGCATCTGCTCCTCGCTTGCTGTTTGTGTGTTCTGTTTCTGCAAACAGATTCCACAACATTCCTTCCTCCTGGGAGAATGGCTGCGTGCCTTTGAACGCCCCTCTGCACTCTCACCACAACGTGCGATTAGTCTTCCTACACACAAACACACACAAAACATGGGAGGGCACGGACACACTTGGTGCACCCAGAGGCATGCGAACACACACACACACATGCAGAAAGGGCACAACATGCAGAATCAAAGACACACACACTCTGCTACACTGTGTTTGAAGGTCTGCCCACTGGGTCTCGGTTGCAATGCGAGTGTGTGACTAGATTGTTAACTGGTTTGTTCTGGAGTTGATCCACCTTTCACCCATCAATTCTCGTCCTCCCCTCTCTCTTTTTCTCTTTCCTCACCCACTTCTTCCTTTTCCTCTCCTACTCGTTATTCACTTACCTGCCTGTAAAGTTTTTCACTCACAGCAGCCCCTTGGACCCTCTATCATCTTTATTTCTTATCTCACTGACATGTTCCGAAATTTGCTTTTTATTTAAGTCTTCCACAAGTCTTAAAACATTTGCAAAAGAAACTAGCGCTGCATATTCAGGATTTTAACATTTTGCTAATATGCAATAAAAACATTGCAGGTCGTAAGATATCAATTAAAGGAGATTAACTAAAACGCGTAATGCTAAAACTTTTCTGCAGCTAAATACACAATTTAAAGGTTTAATAAGTAGGACTTTTTCTTGCATTCACATTCAAACTGGGCCCCTCCTCCTGGGCTCTCCACTCTCACTCTTTCGTGCGAGAACACGCCCACCCCGACAGCATCACGGTTACCTTTGCGCTAGCATGCTAACCGCCGGTTACCTTGTCCTACCTGGTTTGAGGCACCTACCTCTCCAACAGAAAGAAGGCCAACTGTGCATCACTCTTTCGCCATGTTCTCCGGTCTGAATGGAGCCCAGTTGCTAATTTGAACCACTCCCACACTCACCTGTACGCTGTGATTGGCTCAGGGAACCACGACAGCGCCCCTCCTCAAAACGTCCCGTGCAAAGCAAAACAACAGAACAGATGCAGAGGGAAGGGTCTCACAAGGGTCTGCACACACACTCACCAACACACATGTATAGAGGCCCATAAGGGATGATTTATTTTTGTAAAAGTCTTATTATACCTTTTAAACTATCCTTTTTTTTTAATGCCACTCCACAGCAAAAAAACATCTGCACCTGCATGTAGACATGCACACCACACAGCTGCTGTCACAGATCCAGTTGCCTGGATGCTCGAGGCAGGCGTTCAGTTACGCTAGGCGCCTTTTGGTCACGTGTTTCCCTGTTATCAGCCGCACCTCGTCCTCGTGCAGCTTAAAAGTAAAACAGTTACTGTCTGGGAGCTGTTTTGTGTCTTGATGTCTTTTCATCTTTAGCCGCTCATGGAGGCCTAACATTTACGTTTAGTCAGAAACGGTGGATAACATTTTAATAAAAGTCAGTTAATAAACTTTTTAAGCAACGTGTTATTTTCCCAAAAATATCTGTCCTCCTGTTCTCTCTCCACTCGTCCATACAGGTGTCAGAGTTGCATGCATAAAACAATTAAATCATAAAATATTTGTTTCATAGTTTTATAGTTTCCTTGATGAAAACTGAAAGTGTTTGGCAGAGGGCTGAACCACGTGTGGCTGAAGTCGGAGTGCTTTGTTTTCTTAGAAGAGGATCCCCAAAAGATGAAAGCTGAAAACGATACAGGAAAATTCACCACATACGTACATTTTTTTTTTACAGATATCGCAAAATATTATATTTTTTTATATTTTTTTTAACTGTAAGTTTTTTATCCTCTTGTCCACAGTCGCTTCAATTGATTGATTAGATGATAGTAACGGCCCGGGAGGCATAATCAATAAAGTGGTATGGTTAGGGCTGGGTTTAAAAAATCGATTTTTCCGATTCGAATTGCTTCTAATTTGAATGCCCCAATATCGATTCATAAATCCTGAGATCGATCTTCAAAAATATGTAAAAACGTGTCTGATCACTCACATTTCTGAGCGCTCCTGAACGCAGCACGACTCAGTGTGAGACATGCCCGGACTTGTTTACTGCAACTACTACTGAGACATCAGTGATCGCCGACTCTCTTTTTATCTGGTGTGTGTCCTTGAATATGTGAGTTAGTTTTGCTCTGATGTTTATGTTACTCTCTGTTAGCGTCGGCTTTGGCTGCGAGTGTATTTTCAGCATGTTGTTATACAGTGTGCCTTTGCCTATAACTCTCGTGTGGCTTTGTTCTTCACACTGTGAGATCTCGTGGCCAAATCTCACGCAAGTTGAAGCCCAGTTCGTTGTGTTGTTGTGTGTTGTTCAATAAAAAGTACATGATGTATCTTCTTTCGATTCTTATTGTAAACATTAAACATTCTGATAATGCACCAGGTTAGAGGTGCACTGATATTGAATCGCCCCTAAAACAATTTGATATCGAATCGGAAATCGAATCGAATTGAGAAATCCATCTCGATGCCCAGCACTAGTTCTGGCTGACATAGACGAGAAACTAAATCTTTTAAAGTTTAGCCAACAAAGCGTTAAAGATCTGCACTTAAATGTATTTATCTACATTGTATCTGTAACTATAGTGTTCTGCCTTTTTGTGTATGTAACAGAGCTCTGATCAGCAAGCAGGAACCTGTGTGAAGAGGTGTTTAGGTTCACCAGTTTCACCAGTATGCAAATAACCAGTGTAGTGTTTCTTATGGTAATATATTCATTCAGAAAACCTTGTTGTTTTCACATAAAGGAATAGATCTCAAACAGGCCAAAGGAGCACACAGGCTCTGTGTTCAGGGAGAAACACTGCAGTTAAATGTAGCACAGCGATGATATCTGACTGACATTAAGGGTCTAGAATGAGTACAATGACAGCTGCAGCGGGCGCAGCATGAGACCCTGTGCACAGTAAGTCTCCTGACGCCTGGAGCTACTGTTACTGCAGTGATATCATGTACCCATCTGACCTGTCTGGCTCGAGCACACAAAGGATGAGGTGTGTGTGTGTGTGTGTGTGTGTTGTGATGTCAAACTCCCCCGATGGAGTCGGCTCTGTAGATCAGAATCAAAGAGTTCAGGAGAGCACATTAAAATCTGCCAGACCTCTTTTGTTATCTCGCAGCAGCTCTATCTGATGAAGCATTATACACATACTACAACCCACAAAGCCCGAGTCTCACACTGTTTACTTCAGCACACATCCCGGCCTGTCGAAGGCACATCGAGCGAGCGTTAAACCTCCTGAAAAATATCAACTGCTGCATCTCCAGAGTTTCTTCCCCTCTGACACCGTCAAACCTCCAAATCCCCGACAGCCTTAAATCATTTTAGACAACAGAGATCCAGAGACAGCGAAATACTCCGAGCTCTTTGAGAACACAACGTGTGGCATTTTCTCATCTCATCTATTAGCAGGAACAACGTGTAGAAGAAAGACTAACATTCTAATGAAAATGTATTACGCTGTTTCTTCTTTCAAGGCTGTACTGTTGACACTTAAATTGTGGTTGACCTACCTGAAGTTAAATGTAATATTTACTCAGGATGGGCTTTTCGAGCAAACACGGGACACGAGGAGAGAGAGAGAGAGAGAGACCCATTTACTTTTTCACAACTTTGACATGAAAATAAAACAGACAAAGTGTGTACGCAAAAAAACAGGGTAGGGCTGTCAGTCGATTAAAATATTTAGTCGCGATTAATCGCATGGTTGTCCATAGTTAACTCGTGATTAATCGCATATTTTTTACCTGTTGTAAATGTACCTTAAAGAGATATTTCTATAAGTTTTTAATCCTCTTATCAACATGGGAATGGACAAAAATGCTTCCTTTATGCAAATGTATGTTTATTATTATTGCAACATTCCAAAACAATGACTGTCCAGAATATTAACCTCAAAGGTACTGCACTGTACCTCAAAGGCACCGTGTTATTTACACGTTAACTTTGACAGCCCTACAACAGGGTTTATTAAACAGTGCATCATCCCTACACAGTGCATCATTTACTTGAGAAGCAGCCATTCAGTTCATAGTTGTTGTAGACTTATGATGACGTGTTTCACACTAGGGCTGCACGATATATCGTTAAAAATTGCAATGTGCGCATGTGCAATATTCACATCGCAGTACGTGCGATAGCGTAGTAAATTACGCAAAAACACCTCAAGACGCTACTTAATTGTTGCTCGGTGCAAAATGAAAACTCTGCAGTTTCTCGTTTTTAATGACTTTGCAGAAGAAGTCTGTCTGTGACCACATTAGTGCAGCTCTTCATCAGAGCGCAGAGTGAACTGACTGCTGCAGCAGAGTCTGTGTGTCACCTGCCTGTAAGCTGTGAACATGCGTAATGGAGTACCTTAAACTTAAACCACCTTGAGCTGAAACTAGAATAGCTGTACAAACATTCTTGAGAACTATTTGGTCATGGTCAAGCAAGTATTTTTGAGGGCTAGTTCCAAAAGGATTTGTGTCAGAGAAGACAACCGACAGGTGATGGAATGAAGAATGTACTCGCTTGTATAAAAGGCAGACTCAAGAAAGTTACTGTGCGCGTCCAGCCAGAAACATTTGTTGTTGCTGGTTTGATGTGTCCACTTGCAAGTGTAATAAAACCTTGAGTTGCTTTTCCTGTAGTCAGTCTTCTGATTTCTGATCTTTGAGCATGTTGTCGTGGCAAGAACAAGAACAAGAACAAAAACTCACGTCTCCTGCTTCCTGTCAGCACGGACATCCTCACGCCGTGTGTGTGTGTGCGCACAGCAAGTGTAGCTGCTGAAAGCAAACGGCACGTCCGCTCCGTGAACGGTCATGTGGCCACAGCGTTAACCAGCGCCGGGACGAGGTTCTGCTGAATACTCTCACCTCGTTCATCTCGCCAACATTATCTGTGACGGCAGCAGCTCTGTTATGCGAGGTGGTGCCACGCCCGTTTTACTGGCACCGACACTAATGCTGCCTTCTTCTTCTTTTGTTATTTAATGGCGGTTTGCAAACAGCTTTCAGAGGCATGACAGCCACTGTCTGGCGGGAGTACTGCATTACAACCAGGCGCCGGTAAAAACAACGGAAAAAATATATTTTTTTGTACATTAATGACAATTCGAAATATTCAAAATGTATGACCCATCCCTCGTCTGTACTTTGTTTGTTAGCAGCAGCTAAATTGTCATAGCTAGTCACTTTACATCTGTATGAAGGCAGATTGTTTTTGCTTTGCACGGGAGAACAAGAGGTTTCTCCTTTCCCCCCTACGCCTGACAGTGAAGTCATTCATCCGTTCGTCCTCCTCTCCTCCACTGAAAGAGGGACCAGAGAACACAAGTAGGAGGACCAGTCAGACAGACAGTCAGTCCGACAGACAGACAGGTACTCGGGGCCCGTGTGGGCACCCTTTGGTGTTGTAATGACACCTACACGGTCGCGGGGCACACTGGTGTAAAGCTTTCTCTCCTCACTTTCACACGGGACAGGGTGCATTATGGGAGAATGAGGAGCATTGTGCCGCTTGGACAGGCAGGGCCACCTGATGCCACCCCAGGGCGACCCAGCTTAGACATTTAACAATAGGTGGCGATTGAGCAGGTGAGGCTGGGTGACACAGGTGGATGTACGGACGGAACAGGAATCAGCATTATGTCATTGTCAGGCCGTCCGTCTCCGCTGTGACTGATGCTGGCTTTAACTCGGACACGTGAAGTGATGCGTCGCTTTAACTCCTTCAGCTCTGTAATTGTTTTCTTCTGACCCTGTCGGGTCGCGCTCGCAGCCTTTCCCGTACTCGTGCATTTGAAGCTCCTGACTGCGAGGAGGAGTCATCATGTCTACCTCTTCCACCCTCTCTGTCTCTCTCTGTGTTCAAACTGTAGCAGAAACATCACTCCATTTTATTTTTACCGCAGGTGGGTGTTTGTTTTTTTATAAGTGTGTATGGCACCTACGGCTGTGCTCATCCTCCCATAGCCAGTCTTATCCCCTGTGTCGTGTGTGTGTGTTATGTGTCTATTTGTGTGTGTGTGTGTGTGTGTGTGTAGTCAGTTCCCCATCTCTGAGGTAGGACAAATCTGAGAGTGTAGGAGGTTACTCATATTCTGTCTTCTTCTATCCTTCCATCTCTGTTTTCTCCAAGTGAGACGCACAGAGTCAGAATAGCTGTGAAGCTTTCTGTTTAGTTTTTGGTGTGTGTGTGTGTGTGTGTGTGTGTGTGTGTGTGTGTGTGTGTGTGTGTGTGTGTGTGTGTGTGTGTGTGTGTGTGTGTGTGTGTGTGTGTGTGTGTGTGTGTGTGTGTGTGTGTGTGTGTGTGTGTGTGTGTGTGTGTGTGTGTGTGTGTGTGTGTGCAGGCAAAAAAAGACCCTGTTGTGCATCTGCATTGAAATAATCCCCTTTGTGTTTGCCTCCGTCGTTAAGCAGTGGCAATTAGCGGATGGTGCATGTGTGTACGTTAGATAGTGTGTGTGTACCTCTGCAGTACACATGGTGTGTGTGTGTGTGTGTGTGTGTGTGAGATGTATTACTTGTGAGATGCAGACCGGCCCTTTGGGACGCTTGATTGAGTTTGCAGCCTTTTCTCCCCCCTTTGCTTCACCACATTCACGTTAAAGCTGGATCAATCGATGCTATTTTTAGCTTTCCTTGCCCCTCCTCCCTTTCTTCACCTCCTTCTTTCGTCCCTCCATCCCACCCGTCCATGTTCAGAAAACTTCTTCCACATCCCGCTGACAGAGTGTGAGAGCTTACAGACATCGACCTGCCTCTAATAAGTTGGCCAAAGCCTCAGCCGTCTTGCACCTCCCTCCCCCATCACCCCCTCCCCAGTTGATTTAGGGGGGGCAGAAAAACCTGTTGGGGTTTAGCCGTGTGCCGCAGGGCCATGCTATGGTGCACTGCACCGGGCTCAGGCATGTGAGAGCTGTGCCTGGTACACACCGACAGCCCTATGGAATCTGCACACACACATGTCCATGCATTCATGCATGATGAAATACAATGTTACACTTTCATGTAGCAGATGCTTTTGTCCAAAGCAACGAACATCTGAGAGTTAATGCAACACAAGCAACGATCAAGACAGGAGGGAAGAATGTCAGGAAGAGTCAACAAACAGCTTCAAGTGCGATCGGACACTGGTGCTAAATAATAATCATCATCAGCAACATCGACAACATCAGTATAGTCATCATCATCATCATCATGAAAATCCTAGTCAGCATAAACTTCATCATCACTAGTAGCATCAATATTCTTAAGGTCAGAGGTCATAAAGAGCTGGGTCTTTAGCTTCTTTTTAAAGGTGAAAGGGACTATTAGGGCCCTGTTGTGATGGGAGTATCAGGCGCCTTTCATTGGCGGGACGGAGTGTACACCTGGATGAGGGCGTTCAGGTAGGCATGAGCCGTTTTTGTTGTTGTTTTGTAAGCGAGCAACAGGGTTTGAATTTGATGCGAGCGGTGACTGGGAGCCAGTGGAGGGAGATGAGCCGTGGAGTGAGGTGTGCTGGTATGGGGTGAGGTTGAGGTTTGAATGTGCATGCAGGGAGGCCTGCCGGTAGGGAGTTGCAGTAATCAATGTGTGATATGTACGAGAGCCTGTACCAGCAGGTGTGTTGCTCTAAAAGGTAGGGTCTGATCTTCCTCATGTTGTACAGGGCAAATCGACATGACCGAGCAATCGAGGCCACATGAACCTTAAAGGTTAGCTGCTCGAAATTGTGACGCCCAGGTACCGGGCAGACTTTGTCGGTATGAGTTCAGTTTGTCCGAGCTGGTTATTGATCTGTGGTTGCACTGAGGGACTGGCTGGGATGACAAGGAGCTCAGATAGGTTGAGCTGAGCTGAAGTAATTGTCTGATACACTGCTAAGTTAGCTGTAATAAATATCAAACAACCGGTGTGAATTTCAAAATAAAGCTATAAAATTCTTTAGAATAAATATCCAACTTCCTATGACATTAAAAGTAAAAAGCTGTCATATTGTTACAATAAAAATATAGACCAGTTAGAATAGTAAATTAAGGTTGCTTAGTGAGCTATGATAGAAAAGCAGAATAATTTCAAAATAAAGCTGGATAGTTTGCTATATTTAATATCCAACTTCCTGTTATGATAGAACAAAGATTTGAATAAATCTGTCTGGTTGGCTATTATAAATAAGCAACTTCCTGTTGGACTTTCAAAATAAAACATTTCACATTCTGACTCAACAATAACTGACATGTGGTTAACTCACAAAACTGTGATGTCGAGTCAGGTTAGGTTTAGGAAACAGAGCATAGTGTGGGTTAATAGAGGTATTAATGTATGTATTAGTAATGTATATGACTTTACTACCCTATAACTCAAAGAGAAGTCGGTGTTGACTGCTTGTTGAACTTTGATCTCCTGGATGAAAGTCCTGACCCACTCAATGCCCCCTCACCCAAAGCAGACCTTCACCCCCTTCAGTCTCCTGACTTCCTCCGTACATCAGATCGATAAGACAGGAAGTTGCTCAGCAATGACACTCGTGGTACCTAAAGCTCCTTATATTGGAGCATTGGCGACTGACCGAGCTGCAGTGTTTGACGACCTGGGATCGGGATCTCACATCCACGTACAGAATCTAAACTTCCTCAACCTTTGAAGCACCTTGCTGATGATGCAGTGTTTCTATGTTCAAAGTGACACGCACAAAAACACGCACACGCTGATATGAGCATGGACATTGGTCACTGTATCATGTTCTGTAAATGGCAGAGCATCGTCTGATAGAGATTAGCCAGTGTTGATATCTCACTGTTTGAACCCGCGCAGTGATTTAAGTTCAGCACGCAGCCAGAAGGTCACACACACCGCCTCGCCCCAAAGACAGAGAGTTTGCAAACAGCCTAAAACGTGTCGGGCTGCATATCTACTGTTAGATAAACAACCAACACCCAGTTGTCCTTGAGCAAGGCCTCTAAAGCAACCGCTACAACACATCACACTGTGGTTGTAATCAGTGAGAGGAGGGCTGCAGGGATGAACACAAAATCATGCATATTACCTGCTCCAGTAAACACACTTCAGCGTTATATGCCTTCAGAATAGATTTCCTTTTACGTTCTCTCATTTCATTAGCCGGGTAAATTGCAAATGGGCTGTGTGTTCGCTGTTTTTCTCGTCCTTCATTGTGTTTTTAAATCTGTTTTCAATTGCACAGAGCATTAAAAAGGTCTTAAATGTGTGCTGAGAGAGACCTGCAGGTCCCCAATCAGGGAAGCACTCACAGGATAGGAAGAAGAGGAAAGTTGTTTTAGGCGAAGTAACTGATCATTTTACCATTAAATGATTAACACAGCCGATTAGCTGAATGTGTTTCCAGAGGCGTAACTTAAAGAGCTCCAGTGAGCTAACAACAGATGTATACAAACATGATGATCAGGATCAGGAGCAGCACATGCCTGGACACAACACAACTACACAACTAGTGCTGCAACAAGTCATTGATTATTGTAATGATTAATCGACTAATCGGATGATGGATCGCACAGTTACAAAGCTGGTGTTCTCTGTAATCCGTAGAAGCAATAATATTTGAAATTGGCGCCATAGCTGTGGAGAAAGTTGTACAAACAGCTCGTGGTTTCGCCCATTCTACATTCCTACAACACCCAGCATGCATTGCGCCCCTCTCTCTGAAAGGAACGGCCCAGTGAGAGACGCTGGAGTGAAATATAACCGTTTTCGCTGCAGGCAACGGCTCAGAGCGGGACAGACTCTGAAACACGACGAGAATATACCGGTGGATCGTCTGAAAAATCTTCAGGTCTGCAGTCGACATTTCAAACCTGACGATTGTTAACGAGACATGACATCAGAGGCAGGCGTCACAGATTGAGGAAGTGTAGTTTAGCGAGCTCCCTGTTTTCCAGGGCCCATTAGAGAGACGGGTAGCGTCCTCCAAAGGCAGAGAGCGAGATTGCATTTTTTCCTACCTTAACGGCATTAGCTCCCCGTAATAGCATGATAGGACTGAGGTTGAAAATCAGCGAACTGGCCCTTTAATGTCTCTTATTTAACTTTCTGCTTTAAATGTAGTGCTAAAGAAACAAAGACAATACGAGTTCTTCATTCAAAAATATCTCTTTTGATCAACTTTGCTGCTGATTTGCCTCCTACTGATGCAAAAGAGAAATACAAAAACCAAATTGATTAAAACAAATCAACAATGTTTTCTTCTGTAAACCAAGGACGGGTAGTGTAGCAGCAACAAAAGCAAACGACACATAAAAGTACTTAGAAAGCCAATGCTACACTTTTAAATGGTTGTGATGCTCGCGCTTTACCGTGCTTCTGTGATAAGCAATGTCCGCTTTACAGATCTCACAGGCGATCCTTTTCTTTGCAGCGTTGAGGGTTAAATGCTCCCAGACTTTACAAGTTTTAGGACGCGACGGTGCTGCATCACCCGCCGCCATTTTGCAATATTTTGTCACCTCCTGGTCGCTGTATTGCATGTGCAACTCTCAGCAGAGATAGTAAGGATGCGAGATGGCTCACCCCTCAGCATCTCAGCTCCAGAAAACGGTGCTATGTCCACACACAGCGCGATGACGTTACATTTGTCTGCAATTAATTTTGTGGACTAACAGTCTTAACCCTACTTCCAGGTCACTTCTGTTTGTTGTAATGGAGCGCGCCTTCCTGCACAGTGTTGTGTCTTTTGTATTTCTTGGATCTGGAACAAAAACAAGGGGGGTTCATGCAGCTCTCTCCTCACTCCCTCAGCTGTTAAAGATTGATTTTAACATTGACAAACATGCAGGTTAAGCTGTAATCCACATACCTTAAAGGTTATCTGCAGGTCGTGTCACACGGATTGTAAAAAAAAGATGACATCGATGCAGGACAGAAGGAACTGGGTGAAATCAGTTATGTCAGGTCAGATGAGACGAAAACATCTTATCTTATCAGTGAGGGATCCTGCAGGTAGATAATTGATGGTTACGTGAGGTAACATCAGAGCTGACATGCACAGTTGGGTCAAATCAGCCGTATGTGCTGCAACCTCGCAGAACTCCTTCACGGCAGTCAAATGAAAAATCCATCAGTCTGCTCCTGGAGTCCTGGAGTGACCCCTTTTCCTTTTAATGTTTCTTGTTCTTTGACACGGCTCCACCCGCCGATCTCTACTGCGCAGACTCTGCCTCTAAATCACGTCAACAGCGCAAGATGGTGGCGCCCGCCTCGGGGCATTTTCGCTTTGGATAAGTACAATGAGAAACGGAGGAAAAGCGTCGTCCATCTTTTAATACAGTCTATGCTCTGCAGCGTTGTGAATGAGGGGTTCTCCCTCAATGTGGTTTCTGAGGATTTAAATACATAAATGGACGGATGTTACTCCATATATGGAGACTTTAAAGTCTCTATCTATCTCCGAATGAGGTAACACAATGGTGATTGAGCCTATGGCCCACTGATGAAAGCCTTTGCATTTGCAGTATTACAGACTGGGTGTCACAAGCGGCGCCCAGTTAGTGACGCGTTTTCCATCAGCCAGCAGTGGTTGGTCTGCCAGAGAGGGTAGGCGGAGCTAAGCGGCTGCTTTTCCGCTCTCTGCAAGTGTTGTGAATAAACAGTAATCTACTATGGCTGAACAAACAAAGAAAAGATGGATGACTACAGATACAACTTCAACAAGAAGTGAAAATACAAAGAAAAAGAAACAAACTCGACGCTCAGATGAAGCAAACAGTCTGAAAAGGAAAGCGACCGTCAGCGAGGAACCGTGGACGTCACACATGCAGCACTGTCTGGATATCTGGGAAGTGTGCTCCCGCAATTACCGTTTATCACCAAAGGTGTCGCCAGAGAGGAGAAACTGAGATCTTTGAGATTACAACTTTAATGTAGAGATTTCCAACTAATTTCCTCATCTGCAGAGTAATCATTCTCACACACTGTTGAGACAAATGATGACACTGATCTGAGCCGACAAATCAAATAGTTCAGAATCTGATGGAGGTAAACACTGTAATCATGAGTCTATTGATTCAGGAGGGTTATTCACACAAACACACACACACAGACGTGACCTTTGAACTCCATTAAACTAGACTAGCTCACTTACTTTGCCAACATCCTGAGTGTGTGTTTGGATATCACGTGTCCCCTGTGCCTTTCTGCCTGTTGCTTTAAGAGTCAGTATTAGCCACAGTGGCTGTATAACTCCCACTGGGCCAAACGTGTGCGTGTGTGTGTGCGTCAGGTCGATGTGCGGTAGTTGTGTGTGAACTTCATCGATCGCCTTGTGTACTTGTTAGCACAATACGACTCCACTAAGCCTGTATACAAGGTCCCCAGTGACTTCACACACACACACACACACACACACACACACACACACACACACACACGAAGGTAAATGTATTCAGTTGCTGCACAATGAATATGTTTGTCTTTAACATAGCGTGATATTATGTATGCAGCTGCACTGTCAGAGCCTGTAACCACTTCTTTATGTTCGACTCCATGCTCACACACACACACTCACACACACACACACACACTCACACACACGTGCACACACACACGCGCGCTTACACACACCTTAGGTTTCGAAACAATCAGTAGTGCAATTAGCTTTAGCCTGTGTGAGGGGAGGGCTACATCAAAGGGGATTGATTAAATCAGTCAGCTTCGTGTGTGTGTGTGTGTGTGTGTGTGTGTTTGCCAGTGACACCCACTTGCTTTAAGATAGATGGCCATCATTAACCTTAAATTAATTATCACACACACCTTGCTCTCCCTCCCTCCTTTCTCTCTTTTGTACTTCAAATGTGTTGAAGAGGAAGCCGTGAGACAGCAGCGCAGTGACAGGGACGTGCGCAGCAGGTGGGCATGCCGAAGTGCACCTGAACCGACACGGGAGGTTGTTTTTAAGCCACAAGTTAATCATCTCAGCTCAGACGGCAGAAAAGAGCAGGCCAAGGCTGAATAGATAAGAAGCTGGAGAGCGTCTGAGCAGAGCTGCTGATGGTGGAGATAGCACGCTGGGAACCAGAGTTTGACGAGTTAAAACCACTCGTAAATAGGTTATCATAAAGTTTTTAAAGAGCTGTTAAAGTTCACGGCCCTTGTTGTGACTCAAATAAAAGCAATGTAGCAAAAAGGTTTTTTTAATGTGTTTTTTAATCTTTCCTGAATTTATTCTCAGGCTGGAGAAGGTTCAGACGCTGTTCTTGGTGTCCTCTTTGTGCTTTACTTTTAAAGAGCAACTTGCAGGTTGGAGACAAACAGATCACCGGATGTGAAGTAACAGAAGGGAGTCCCGCCGATTAACGACGGGTTTTACATTAATAAATATGGATCTAAATCACAGTCTTGTCATTAAAGATGAAGACATTGTTAATTCAAATGCATACGACGGACCACAGGCTTATAATTATGAGCCTGTTAGGCGTCAAAGAGAGCAGGAACAGGCTGGGATGAGGAGAAACAACGGCCACAGGAGAGACACTGAGCTGTAGTGCGACGAGCTGGGCAGGTGTTAGCTAGCGATATCTGACGCTGTGCTCACATCACAACACTGTAAAGTTTATCACATACCAAAGGCTATAACAAATCATGAGTAGTAGCAAGTGGGAGCATTAATACTTATTTATTACAGTAACTAATGAGCGAGTGTCAGCTTGTATCAGTTGTATTTCCCTTCTATATCGGTAAATCTGTACTACGTTTTATGGTGCCACAGCGGTGTGAGAGAGAGAGAGAGACAGAGCGGGAGAGAGAGCGAAGAGATACTTTGTTTGATAGGTGCTCGTGTGTCCCGTCCCGAAGTCCCGTCTCTTCACCTGCACGAAACACAACTAGGCACGAAAGCTCGCTCCGTTCCTCTTCCTGTCAGGAGAACGGCGGGCTCGATGTCCCGTCGAGCTACAATTTGTGCAACATTTAACCATCATAAGAACTGGTGAAATGCAATGTTAGACTATGGAAACAACATCTACACAACACGATACGACCTCTCACACTCACTACCACCTACTGCTGCACGTTAAGCTAAGGCAGAGTCGGACACAGCGAGTCTCTCTTGAGACGTTATATGACGCCATGTTGGAAAAAAAAGACGTTTTTAACAGCTTTACCGAAAACGGCCACTTTTCCCTCTAAATTTGTGCCCTCATGTCTTGTAAATAATCAAGGTTTAACCTTTTCCATCGGCATGTTCAGACAAGATTGATTATTAATGTAGTAAAAAACCTGCAAGTTGCTCTTTAAGGATGCATGTGTGCTTTGCTAGCACCATAGGTATGTTCATCAGGATGGGGGACGATTATTTCAGCCTTTAGCACACCTGCCAAACGCCTCTTTGGACGCCATGGGTGACAGGAAACGTCTTTTAAACGGGTAACAGTGACATAAACTAACCCTCCATCAAATTAAGCTTGTTCTAGCTGTCAGAAAAAAGTGAGGAGGTTTGTCTTTGGTAGCATTTACATTTACAAGCCCCTGCTCCCTGTAACCTGTATATATGTCAAGGACACATACGCACACACGTCTGCTTATGTAACCACGTAGATAACATCATGGTATGTACACGTAATGCATCATAGCTCGACTGGACAGACTTTAGCCAACACATGGATCAGGAGATGTCCTCCGTTTACAGTAAATCCTCTGATTTAGAAAAACAACTTTTTCATCATCAGACTTTTATTAAAGCGCGAGCCTCGGTCTGCAGGGTGTGTGTGTGTGTGTGTGTGTGTGTGCGTGTGTGTGGCGCTCTTTGGACAAGCATTACTCACTTGGATCAGTGGACAAGCAGTGGGGATTTTGACAGGGATCCCGGTGTGTTTGTCTGCACATTTCTGTGTGTGTTCCAGTAAGAGCAGCAGGAGTGAGGGTACCTGGGGGTCCTCCAGAGCCGAGCCTGGACAAACAGTCGTCTCACTGTGCCCAGAGAACATGTCTGTGGATGAGATCCTTCATCCTTTGCCCAGAGCAAAACCAGCTCGATGCATTATTCTGAGTATAGACAGAATGTCTGGATGTCGCCTGTAGTAAAGACATCCATGGATTAAACTTTAATGTACTCCTCTGGTTCCTATGTGACATCATGAGGGTTCACTCCAGGGTAACAGACAGATGTAAATCCCACTGAGGTCTAAGCAAAAAGACTTACGTTGGTGCCACCCTGACTTTCAGCTGGCGCCACCAGCAGGCGTCACAACATCTCCTGGATGGATTGGTGCTGAACGTTGCTCTGACAGTCGTGGTTCTCAGAGGAGGAATCCTAAAGACTTTTGTGATCCAGAAAAATATCCTCTAGCGCCACCAGCAGGTGATGCAGTATTAGTTTTATGGTTTCATGTGTAATGTCTCAGCAGCTATCAGATGGATTGTTATGACAGCTGGAAGAGTAGTGTATGTTCCTGGTTAGTAGAGGTTTGGATCAGAACTTTCATTAGATACTAGGGATGCAGAAATTCAACAGTGTCTCTAACCGATCGTCCCGTTGCTTTAACAATTAAACGAGTAATCGCTTTGTTTTTCCCCCTGCGGTCCAGTCTACAAAAGTTGTGCAATTGAATCAATGCGGAGCCAGTCTCCCTTTCCATTGCTGACCCGGTGGTGTGTGGCTTAATCAGCAATGGAAAGGGAGACTGTCTGCTCCACATATGGCAGTTGTGGCCAGTATCCAGTATCACTACGCCTGCGACAGGCCGGTTCCTCAGGTGTGCCGACATAGTAGCTGTTTCACTCTGATTCTGACTGATTCGCGTCATCGTTAAGGTAAACATGTCGGACACAACGGATCAACAGGACCTCTTAGGTCTCAATCCGTGTCAGGAAAATGATAAAAAAGACGTGCGGTGGATTTTTTTATTACTACAGCCAGGAAAATCACAAATTCGCTCCATTTAGACGTTCATTTTCCTCTTTAACAAACATCGTCTCCCAAGTTACCAATTCCAGCGTGTTCTCTCGGAAACAGATGGATCACGTCAGGGTAAAGCTTCAAGGCTTCATGACCCTGGCATCTCGCCAGAACTACTTAGAGTATGGAACTAGAGTATCCGAACTATCGCTTTAAACATGGTCGCATTTAGGTTTAGGATATCGACTCACACATGGAGGGTTAATTCCAAACATTCAGATGAGGTCGAGGAGCCAACACGTTTGCAGAAAACTCCTTACTATCAGATTGGAAATGCATCACCTAACATGGTAATGATGCTACCATCTCTAAACTGGTCAGCTAAGCGGGTTTACCGAGGCACCAGAGTGGAGCGTTTTCACCGTCACATGTCCAAAGAGCTCCAGCTGGCTGATTCTCTCTGAGCCCTGTTTTCACATGTAGATCAGCTGTGTTATGAGAGGTGGATCTCATCTGCCTTTTTCTGACTTTAGAGGATGTGTCTCCACACAGGCTGCTGTTATTACCCGCTCGAGTGTTAGATTGGTTCACAACAGAGACGCACACTGATGCACAACTAATAGATCTGCTAGTTTAATCATTTCAGCACCCTCCCCTCCTCCCCTCCTTTTCCCCCCTGTACACTTTATCTCCTCTTCTTCTTCTTCTTCTTCTTCGCTGCTTTAATTTCAAAACAGTTCTGCTAAAAGCTTTCTTTGTGCCCCTGCGTGCGTGAGTAAACTTGATTGAGCTAATCTCATCTCACATGATAAAGCAAAGGAAGTTTAATCCCCGACAACAGAGGAAAAGTCATTTCTCTCTGTGTGTGTGTGTGTGTGTGTGTGTGTGTGTGTGTGTGTGTGTGTGTGTTGGAGACCACACTGAGCCGTGCTCGTCTCAGTGTTTGTGTGCTGACAGTGCGCCCGTTGTTGGTTTTAAGCAGAACTTTGATCATCTTTTTTCTTCAGTATTTCCTGGAATAAGTTCAGGAGCTTCTGTGTTTCCAAATGATTGTTTTTAGTGTCTCCAAACTTTATTCATGGCCCTGAACGCATCATCATCGTTCTATTGCTGCTGTTCTTTGTTTTCATACTGCTACACCTGAGACCATAACATCTCCTTCTTTTTCCCGTCATCCCTTTACTTCTTTTCCCTTTTCTTTTCTTTTCTCTCCTCTTCTCCACAATATTCTTCTTTTTGTCATCCCTCCAATCGTTCTTCTTCCTCTCCTTCCTTCTTTTCCTCCTACTTCTTCCTCTCCTTCCTTCTTTTCCTCCTACTTCTTCCTCTCCTCCCTTGTTTTCCTCCTCATTCTTTCTCTCCTCCTTCCTCTTTTCCTCCTCTGTCTTCCTGTCCGCCTCCTCCTTCTTCTCGCTCTTCTTTCCTTTTCTTCTTCTTCTTCCCACATCCTCCTTTTTTTCCTTCTCCGCCTTCTCGTCATTCTCCTTTGTCTTCTTTTCCTCCTTCTTCTTCTCCTTCCCCTCCTTCTCCATCTCATTGTCCTCCTTCTCCTCCACCTCCTCCCTCTTCTTCTTTTTCTCTGCCTTCTTCCTCTCCTCCTCCTTCTCATCCTTTCCTCCTCCTTCTTTTTCTACTCATCTCCTCCTCCTCCTCCTTCTCGTCGTGCTCCTCCTCCACCTCCACCTCCTTATTCTTCTTTTGCTCCTCCTTCCTCTCCTCCTCCTCCTTCTTCTCGTTCTTCTCTCCTTTTCTTCTTCTTCCTCCCAGATCCTCCTCCTCTCCTTCTTTTTCTTCTCCATCTTCTCCTTCTCCTCCTCCTTTTTCTTCTCTGCCTTCTCATCATTCTCCTCCTCCTCCTCATTCTTCTTCTTCTCATCCCCCTACTCCCTTCTCTTTTTCTCCTCAAATTGGGTTGTTTTCTTTTCCTCGTCCTCTTCCTCTTTTTCATCATTTTTTCCCCTCTCCATCTTGTCTTCCTTCTTCTCCTCTCCCCTTTCTTTTTTCTTTCCCTGTCTTCCTCTTCCTCTTTTTTTCCCCATCTTCCCCCCCAGCCTCTCCTCCTCACCCTCCTGCTTGCTTTCCTCCTTCGGTCTCATCCCTCTGTTCTCTCAATAAACAACAGGAACCATTAAACTGTAATTCAAACTAATCCGAACATTTGGATCAGAAATCTTTGATGTGTCGCAGAAAAGCAGCTTTAATAAGCAAAGTGAGGCGGAGCTCTTTAAAGTGATTGAGCTGAAGGTGTAGAGGGGTGGTGATGCAGCTGTGTGCTGATGGCTGCAGGTTTGTCTCACGCACACACACACACACACACACACACACACACACACCGGTTGATTGGATACTGTCTCAGGCAACCTTTATTCCATTACAGATATTGACACAAAACTTGCTCGCCTGGCAATAAGCGGAGTCCCTCCTCCTCCTCCTCTTCATCCTTTGTGTGTGTGTGTGTGTGTGTGTGTGTGTGTGTGTGTGTGTGTGTGTGTGTGTGTGTGTGTGTGTGTGTGTGTGTGAGACACTGCAGTCGCTGAATATCTGAGCATGAGCCTCTCTTGTTCTATTATTCACCCTCTCACCTGGCTCCGTCTGACTTTCTCATGTGCTCTGTGTGTGTGTGTGTTTTCTCTCTCTCACACTCGCCGTGTTTATTTTGTGATGATCAGATGTCAGACTCACACACCTCTCTCCGTCTCTCTCTCTCTCTCCCATCACTTTTAGTCTTTTCTTTTTCTTCCTCTCTCTCTTTGTCTCTCTGTCCGACTGTACTCTCCCTTTCTTCCCGTTTCTGTCTCTTTCTCCGTCTTCAGCCGATCGCTTTCTCAGGCCTGTTATTGTCACAGCTGTGTTTTCTCAGTCAGACGTCAGTGATGAATTTGCTGGACAGTGTGTCCTCACCCCTCGTGTGTGTGTTTGTGTGTGTGTGTGTGTGTGTGTGTGTGTGTGTGTGTGTGTGTGTGTGTGTGTGTGTTTCGGGGGCCGGTACAGGGCAGTGCCATGGCGGTACCTTCCCACGTCCCCGCAGAGCACGTGTGGGAGACAAAAACGAGGAGAGGGAGACAAACACAGGGAGTCATTGTGCACAAATGTCTCCTCTCCCTCCTTTGCTCCCTCCGTCTCCCCCCCTCTCTCTCACTGGGGCTTCATTGTCCGCTCTGTTTCTGTTGCCTCACGTCATGTCAGATTCAGTATCATCTGTGAGAAGGAACCCTGCGGGGAAAATGAGCTGTAATGACTTTCGGGGTGAAGGAAAATATTGATGCACTTGTCATATTCGGTTTCGCGATACTCAGTAGTGTTTTTGAATATCGATAAAGTTTGGAAGCAGATTTTTTCCCTGCTTTAGATGAGCGTCTTTATTTCTACTGCTCAGAGAGTCGAGGTGTGTGCTTTGAGTCCCGGCACACTGCTGTCAGCCATGTCACCTGAACAATTCCCCTAATGGGAATCTGTCCCTCAGAGCTGCTGCTTCACTGACACCGTCTCTCCTCACTGCAGCGTGTGTGTGTGTGTGTGTGTGTGTGTGTGTGTGTGTGTGCAGGATGGGATGGAGGAACAACACACAGTGAGGGAACGCTTTATGGCAACATATGCTTTGAAATGTTGTGGAATAAAATGCATTCTTTTCTCAGAGATCACCGCGGCATTCTGGGAATCGTATGCAAAGCTTTGAGAAGCTGCTAAATCACCTGAAACAAACGCATAATGAGACTTCTCATGAACCGTTTATTCTGCAGCTTCTTTATTTAAAGGCTTTTTAAGGGTTAGATTTTTCTTAAAGTCTGTGAGCTTTTGTCGAGCCTCGATGTCTCTGATTTCACTGATTCGGAAAATTCCGATTTCTTCAACTTCTGACATTTCTTTGTGTGTTTTCTTTATCTGTTAAGTCTGTTTGTTTTCCTCATGGAAACCCTCGTGTCTGTTTCAGAGGTCCTCACAGGTTCAATCCCGTCTTTTGTTTGATTCACTCAGGACTAGGGCTGCACGATTACGGCATTTTGTCACCTGAATTTCCCTCCTGGGGATCAATAAAGGATTATCTTCTCTTACCTTAAATGTTCTTTCACATTTACACAGAGCAACTTTCAGTTCCATTTGTGCTACATTTCTTCTCATGCACAAATTTACATCAAACTAAGAATTTGAACTTGAATTTGGTGCATCATGGGTAATTTCAGTGTGTCTTTGGGAGTGGGGTGGACAGGGTGTCTCTGTTGTGGATGTCTGACTTGACGCCGGACGAGGACGGGGAGTAGCTCGTTCTTCCTCTCGGCCTTCATACACTCGTCATGCTGTGCTGTTTTTCCAGCTGCTTGAACAAGTTAGTCGTGTTGCTTTGCGGTGCAGACGCAGGTTTCATGCATCACTCGCTCGAAACCTGAAATACCTCCAAGTAACCGATGACCGTTTCGGGGGGACTGCTAGGATGAGAGCGCAGCTCCTTGCAACCGAGGGTGGAGGTGCAATCAGACACAAAACAAGAGCAAACTGCACGGAGAAGAAACACTTAACGGTCGTGTTTGCGCTTTATTATCATTAATACATTGTGCTTTGGGAATCGGACCGGCACAATTCATGGTGCTATTAATCCAACAATGCATCGTCAGTCACTTCGTCTAAACAGCAGCTCAAACCTATTTTAGTACATTTTACATTTCAACAGACAACACACTGCAAGTTCCCACTGTCGGGCCATGCCCAGGTTTTAGTTTATAATTGACAGAGCAGTGAGGATACATTCAGGGGACGACATCGCTGCGCACTCAGTGCACGTTGGAGTTGTTTCAATGAGACACATCGTGTGGCCACGCATTATTTTCTCCCCCCCAGATGTCACCAGAGGGGCTCTGTTAATCGCTAACTTGCGTCTGCTATTTGGTGTTGAGCAAGTAGCTTACAGCGGGGTTATTTTGAGCTCCCTGTTGCATTTTGAAACAGAAATAACTGATGAAACCAAAACAGCAAAGTTGCCAAAACAATGAGCTCAAAGATGCCAGCACACAGAGACGAGTTATGTGTCAGGACCTCCATAGGAGGAAGCCATGTAAGTTGTTTTACACAAACAAGGAGGAGAGGAAATAGCAGTGCTCTTACTGTTGAGAAAAAACATTATGATGGACATATGAAAGAATATAATATATAATATATACCGTGTATCTTTTATCTGTTATAATATAGAGCTATACATTTTGTGCAGTAATGTGCAGGAGGTTTAATTATAAAGAAAGTGACTGTCGGTGTAACACAAAGGAGTCACCATAAGAGCTGTAAGTAACGATCTTTAAAGTTCTGCAGTATGCGAACAATTAATTGGCTAAAGGCAGTCTCAAAGACGAATCGATATTCTCTCCGGCCTTGAAAACTGCGTGCGGCTTCAAACCTCGGGAGGAAGGACAAACTGTGACGGAAGTGTGGTGGAGTATTTGGAAGGAGCCGGAGCTCCGTCTGCCAGCAGCGATGAATGTGCCCAAGTAAATATGGGTTTTCTTAATGAGGCAACAGGAGAGTGCACCTGCTGCTCCCTCTGACACATACAAACACAACTCAGTCCACAGGTGAATATCGGTGCTTTCCTGGGTCTGTGGCTTTTCCTCGAGGCAGTGGTTTAAGACGTGGCTCTCATACCAATGTGCAGCTGCCCGCCTGCCATTGGAACTCATTACTGGAGCGACGGAACGAGACAGCGATTCACAGAGAAGAGGGAGAGAGGGAGAGGAGATTCATGTTGTCACTTTAGTGCAGCATCAGTGCTCCTTTGTTGACACACAACAGAGTGTGCATAAGAAGTGGAAGTGGTCTTAAAAGTGAAGCTAAAGTGTCTTAAAGCTGCGTTCTCTCTGCTGGCCAGCAGGGGGAGAGTCACTGGGTCATAAAGAACTCTCTACTTCCCTCTTCATTTATTACCTCAGTCATGTTTTTATTTTCACAGTCACTAGTTTCAAGCAGAGATGTGGACTTGAGACTTGGTGACTTGGACTTGAGTCGACTCGAGTCACCGTTTTGATGACTTGTGACTTGACTTGACAAAAAATAAATGACTTGAGACTGGACTTGAACTTGCAAGTTAATGACTTGAGACTTGAGACGTGCTGCGTTCAGGAGCGCTCAGAAACGTGCGAGATCAGACACGTTTTTACACATTTTTTAAAGATCGATCTCGGGATTTATTAATCGATATTGGTTCATTCAAATAAGAATCAATTCCAACTGAAAAAATCGTTTTTTTTAAACCCAGCCCTAGGGATGACGCACGCTAAAAGCCACATTGCATACCTGAATGTCTGCAGCGTTGCATGCACGTCTACCTGCAGGTGATGCACAGACTCTGCTGCACAGCGTCAGGTCTCTGCGTGCCCGGGTGAAGAGCTTCACTAACGTGATATCAGACTGACATTTCTTGTAGATCAGTTGTGTAAAACGACAAACGTCAATTGGCTCCGCTATTGTGACTGTTGCACAGGTGCACATCGGAATTTGCGATAGTTAAACGATAAATCGTGCAGTCCTACTTTAGGACCTGTGATTGACAACTCCCCAGAACAGCCTCTTGTTAACCTGGAAAGAGAAGTAACAATAAGCGTCCTCCCCGTTGTCCTAATTTGGTCACGTCTGGGGCGTCCAAAAAGCCAAACTCAAGGCTTTATTGTTTGTCACGGTGGCTACGTCCACTTCTTCTTAACAGGCTATGCGCACAACTGCTCCAGAGATGAGAAAAGATGGGAAAAGTTGTTCCTCTGAGAAGTTGTTGCTGAATAATCATGATTATTAAAGTGGAGCTCTGGAACGTAATTAATATGTATATTAGTGTGAGTGTACAGAATAATTACGGATGGATGTGTTTGCACTGTATTGTGTGTGTTTGCTGTAATTCACTGCATTACTTTGCTCTCCGTGCAGCGCGAACATCAGGCAGGTGTGAATGCTCTGTCATTAATCACCAGCCGTTGCGATCACAGCTGCACTCTTTCATTCCTCCTCTCTCCTCCCTCCCTCCATCTTTTCTCTTTCTCTCCCCTCCTCTTCCTCCTCCCTCCTCTCCGACACACAGTTTGGATCTAAATTCAGCTCACATTGCAGGATGGATTCTGTGTATTGAGCCAAACTTTTCACTCCCCCTCCTGCACACACATGAACTTATCCTCTCTCCTTTTCCTTGACCTCTCTGTGCAATCTGTCCGTCATCGGCCCCGCTGCTTTTCTCAAACACCTCCTGTAGCTTTTTCCTGCCTCTTACTTTTTCTGTCATCCGTCCATCCATCCTACCTTCTTTTCTTCCATCTGTTTGTCCAGCTCCGGGTCAGTGTAAGAGAGGCCCAGAGGGGTTGGCATGGCAGCCTGGCACAAGCACACAAGACTCCCTGTTAGCCCCCCGGGGTGCCCCTCAGGACGATTGGGAAACATTTATTTACTGTACATCCCTCCACATCTCACTCCTTCAGCCTTTCTCCTTTCAGGTCTCACTTTGATGCTCTTTGTCCATCTCGTTTACAGAGCGGCCTGCGGCTCTTTGGGTGAATCTGGGACATGAGTTCTGAATCAAACTTTGAAGAATAACACATAGGAAGGCATTAAGACACATTTAGGATGAATAAAGGTTCTTTACTGAGTGTGAGAAATAGAACACCTTTTGTTAAGTGACTTATTCACTCACAGCAAAGTGTAGGATGTTCCTTTAACCCTGAGAACTTAAAGACACTAACAATAAGCAAACATGCCAATGTAGGCACTGTAGGGTCATTTTCAGATGCCTTCTATCATGGGAATCTTTACAACCTAAGATAAGAGGTTATTAAAGACAATAAACAATGATAATTCATGACATTATCAAAATTGTGTCATAGATAAAAGACACAAAAAATGTGTTTGAATAGTTTCATATAAAATATACATTTTGCTTCTCGTGTCATTGCTTGGAGTATCTCCCTAAAGATAACATGTTAACTACGCTCAAGCTGTAAACTTTGTTTTATTTGAGATGGATTTCAACAGGATCATTAACTCAACGACCTCCTGTGGTGTACGGCTGCCGCGAGTAGTCGACGTAATCGATGGCGTCGACGCTAAAAATGTGTCAATATTTTAAACCGACTCAAGGTTTTCATTGTTTTTCTTATTTGAATTTCTTTAACTTTCTTCATAACATAACCGCTCCCTAAAAGTGAAGCCAAATCCAAAGGCCCGAGGCTTCAAAAGTATGAGTTCTTCACATTATCACCAAACAAAAAGGTGGTTTGTTCCCTGTGCAAAGTTTCATTAGCACTCCAAAGCAGCACTAGTGCTGTGCACGAGCACCTGAAGAGACAACACACAGGTGCTGTTCTGGATGATGGACCAGCAGAAAAGGCAAAACCAGAATGAGTGTTGTTTATTCATCAGCAGGGAGAGCTTTTAATATCTTTCATCCTCATATCTGTTTAATAAAAGCTCATAAAGCCGTCTGCCGGCTTCATTAGAAAGTCCAGCGAATAAGTGTTTGAAAATTACAGTTTTAAAATAAAAAATTTAAATTTAAAATAAAATGGTCAATTTGATTGTTTGAAAGAAAATTAATCGTTTATATTATCGACTAATCGGTAAAATCGACGATAGATTAATCGATAGAATAATAGTCATTAGCGGTGACACCATGGCCAGCCCCTTCTGTCCGACCATTATCATAAAGTTTACTCAAGGAGTAAAAAGTTGTCTTATCCTCAAATTCCACAGGATCTGTTTCCGGCGCGTTCCATGTGCGCTGCGACCTCCAGAGTCGATCGCACCCATTCAAGTCCACGCTCGTGATTCCACAGCACGCGCCGCGGTCCGTCTCCGGCGCGTCCCAGAAACGTGTCTCCGCTTTGCTCCGCTAAAGATATGGAGGCCGCTTCAAGCGCGCGTTAAGCTGAACAGAGCAGATCGTTCCAAACAGGAAGTCACACACGAAAACAGCATACAGCATTTTCATTTCAAAATAAAACACCACGTACAGACTGGTACAGACTCCCGTTTTTACGTTTTCATAACAACAACACACTGAGATCTTGAAAAAAGAACACTTTTAATTAAGTATTGAACTCAGCCATGGTAGAAGCACAAAAATCACAGAATGATCTCCAAATGAGCAGATAATCAACCTCGGAGGAGCAAACTAAACTGTTGTTTGCTCTGTTTATCATTCATGTTATCTTGTGATCTCGCAAATCCAGCTGCTTGGGCCAGAACTCCGCAGCGCATCAGACACGCTTCCCGCGGGCGAAAGCTCGTGCTGGACACGGATCGTGTGGGATCCAGGCGTTAGATTAGATTTGACATTGTGCCATGCAGTACATCCGCACACACGATCACACAAGTAATCCCGTACTGAAAGTACAAACAAACATTAAAATAAGTAAAGGGTGTAAAACTGCAGCAGCGACGTACAGAGTCGGGGTCACAGACATGCCGCGCCACTGGAAGTTTTCCAATTAGCTCACCTGACAGAGCTCTTTCACCTGCCTACTCAAAAACACACTTTAATGAGTTTGACTGTGGGTGAAGGTGAAGGGCACATTGTAATTATTGTTAGTGCTACAGTTAAAAAAGTTCAACAAGGAGTTCCCAACAAACATAGCGAATTTGAAATGGACAAATGCAGCCTTCACATAAGACAAAGGTGCTGCTGAGTTCACTAACATTCTGTGAAGCCGTAAAACTTCCAAGGATGCAGAGTTCCCCCTCCCTGTACCGTCGTTTGGATAGAAAAGCCTTTACACCATCAAATTCCTTCCTCTGTCCCACACAGTCTCACTCCTCAGTCCCCTCACACAGTCCCTCCTTTAGATTAATTACACAATGATTCTTTCAAATTCTCTTCTTCCTTCCTTCCCACACAAGTGTGCTGACACAAGTGCACTCACACACACAAAACACTGCAGGAAAAGGTGTGTGTGTGTGTGTGCGTGTGCGTGTGTGTGTGGCTCCCTCCTCTACCTGTTTTTGTATGTGTGAATGTTTTCAAAGGGAAGGTCGGCGTTGGAGAAAGAACACCGTCGTATCTGCCTTTTGTCTCTTTTCACTGCACCACTCTGAATCCTTGAGTATAAATCAATGTCCTTTTACTATTTTCCACACATTCAAACACACACACGCACGCACACACTCTGTCAGGGAGCTCATTAGCTGCAGTGAGTGGTGGCATGCTGGGCTCAAATGGTGGGGCTCTTGGTCATTTGGGGTTGACTGCTTGGACAGTAGCCAGCTCTGTGTCAGTGTGTGTGTGTGTGTGTTTTATCAGCTCTCTTGTCTCGGTCTTTTATATGTTAGGCTCTTGTTCCCTCATTTGGGGTCCCCACTATAGTTACGCCTGACTTGTGTGTAGTTGGCATTGAACCACACGCAATGCCACACACACACACACACACACACACACACACACACACACAAGCTCTTCCCTGTGGCCCCACATTACCTCTGTCCAAAAACGATTTGCCAACCTTTGAACTACTGTATCCTTCAAGTTGTTTCTTCACTTCACTGTTTTGCATTCACGTGCTTGATCAGCACCGTCATTTACCCCTACAAATATCGAAAAATATGGCATTAGGGCTCCACTTATGTGTTAATTCTTCTCACTTTTTTCACAGGTAATATACATTAAAAAAAACAAGCGGCTATTTTGCTTTTTTTTTCTATAATGCCAAACAAAATCATATTTTTGGAGATGTTTTTGGGAGCTCCAGTCACATTTTAAGACATATATAATGCTCTGCTGAAAATAATAAATTGTGTCAAAAATACGTTTACATCTCCTCCTTCTCCCTCATTAAAAATTCCCTAATCTGCATAGTCCCCGCCCACTATGCAAATGCCCAACCGCCCCCTCTGTCGTGAAAACAAAACACGTCTCTGCCATCATTAAGTGGCAACTTGTTGAAGCTTAGCTCGCTTGAAATGTAGTAATTAGCAGTAGCAACGTTAACGTTAGCAGTCAGTAGTGAGTTTGCAAAAATGACGACGGTTACAGCTCGCTCACACATCGCCGAAGTGGTTGCCATAGGTTACACGTAATGATATGCGTAGCGTCACCCCGTCCATTAACGGGATTGGCTCCTTAGGTTTGTGACGTATCAAACCTGCCAATCTGAGAACGTGTTGTTCAGCCTGTCCTTGGTGCACTGCAGTTTAAAAGCAGACAGGCCCAGCCATGGAGATGACTGCTGATGTTGTCCCTGATATGTCTTGTAGCACATGAAGAACACCACATGGAGATGTTTACAAGGTTAAACACTTGATTTTCACTGGAGGGGGTCTTTAAGATTCGGGCCGTCTGATATGGCTGATCAGCTGACTGACTTTTGAGAGTTGCCGTGCCAAGGGGAATCCATTTTTAACTTTAGTGGTCTCTGGCTGTCACAAGTCAGAGCCTCGTTAAGCCTGCAAGCTTGAAACAAAGCATTAAAAATCCAGCGGAAAACTGATTACACTAAGAATGTTTGTTTCTTCACCGTTATGATCAGCATTTGGGTGTTTGGAATGTGGCAAACCATCATAATTTTTAAGGGGTTTTATGACTTTTATTTGGATAGTGGAAGCTAGTTAGCCTGTTAGCGTTTACTCCAGACATTACTTTTGGTAATTTCCAAGAACTGCTTTGTCATTATCGGCTCCCACAGACTCCACACTAACACTTACTACACAAACAAAACAGTGACCTCAGCTCTCTGCATCGTCCAGTAATTGTAATCACAATACAGGAATGACAAACTGTTGCCAGGCATTGGCACCATCGATTTATGATTAAGACCTGGACACCTCACTCTTCCTCGGCCTTGCTTCTAAGTTTGCTCTGAGGCCTTTGGTTGTAATGCGAACAATCCCCCTGTGGCACAAAATGTTTTCTCTGCAGATCACCATTATATAATAGATTTCTGTTTACAGGACATCTAGGACTGCCAACAGTATTAGTACTTTTGTAGTTGTAAAACAAGAAAAGTGATTTGAAAATCTGCGACGTCGATGTGTAACGTCTATGGGCTGAGCGGGAACTCATAGCCGGGTCTAGCCACACAAAAAACACTGCGTATATTCAGCAGGCAGCAAACCCCAGAGGTAAACCGTGGACTAAAGCAGCCATGGAAGGGACAAGAGAAGCTTTCAGGAACCATAACTTATTGGTTTGCTGCTGGTGCGGTCATTGGAATTAAAGTGAAATTGCAAGCAGAGAATTTTGTTTGAGATCAAGCACCATGATGTACCTTTGTGTCTTGTGTCCACTGTAACCATGCTGGACTCATTAAACTCCAGCTGTACTGGTTCACTCATTAACCATTCGAAGTGGCAGGGGAAGGTGTGGCTCTGGCTGAGCTACTTGATTGGCTCCTCTGGACTCTTTGTCAACAGTCTTACCCCGTCCTCTTCCCTTGACTTGTTTTCCCTCTCTGGACTTTCCCTATCAATAAAACATGAATTCCTTTCCTTATCCCCGGTTGTTTTCATCCTCGCAGACGAGCTCGGAATCCTAAACAGTTTTTACATTTTCCCAGAAAAGTCCAACATCACTTGTGTTGTGTGTAAAATTTAAGACATCGGTTCTCGAACAGTCCTCGAAGGATTTTATGGTGCTCCGGTGCAGAAAATTCAATGACCCATGACTTTGTGAAAGTTTTACAAACGCTTGGCAGTAAACTTTGAAACAAGATTGTTTCTTCCTGTTCCTTAAGATGTTCTGTCACTTGTTACTACGTCTGTCATAAAGAAAGGACTAGTGGTTAAGTTGCCCTGCCTAAATATTCAGGTTAATTATAAAACAACCTACCGTTTCTGGAACACTCTGTTGGGTCCACAAAGCAAGTCAAGGACAAAAATGGGAGTAATTACCCACCTCTATCTTACCTGTTATCTCGCCTATTAAACGAGTGACCCTTGAGGTGTATTTATGGTTTATGTCTCGGCTGATCTGTTAATTGTTAATACAGGTTTGTCATTTAGTCTTTGAACTGTGTTGTTTCCATGTTAAGTCTTTAAATCTTTGTTGGAAATGTTTTAGGGCCTTTCTTAAATTTCTCGCTTCATTGCATACCCCGGCTCTTCCAACGACTGCTCCTCATATCAATGCTTGAATCATTTGGCACCAATGCCCTTTCCTTCGCCCCAGCTGCCAGGACAGTGAGTCCAGGACAACCCGTTCATCTGGGATCAATTAACCCAGTTAGGCAGGCTCAGCCGAGTGCCTGTTTCTGACTATACTCAACATAATGATAGGCTTTCAACCAGTAATGCCTTTGTTCTGGATGGGTCTGTTTGTTTTCTTCCTCTCGTCAGATGCAAAATTCAAGGGGTGCATCTGAGAAGGTCTATTTCTGCCCTCTTGTTTTTGGGTCTTTTAAGTTTCCTTTGCGTTTGAACTTTCTTAACGTAATTAAAACTTAGGGTTGGCGATCATGAATGTGGCCGAGAATGCGACGCAGAATGGCATCTTGGGTAGAACAGCGGTTGGCATTTGATGTCGGAAACCCCAAATCGCTCCCCAAATGTATCCCGTCTTGATTTGGCCTCCGTTTCCCACTGTTTGTGTTCATTCCTTCCCGACTCGCAAATGAGACTTTCACATGGATTCAGCATGGCTGGTCAGTCAATTAATCCTTTAACCCCAATATGGTTCAGTACTGAGGAATAGTTTGAATTTGCCAGCTCCACGTTTTAAGCCTTTTTATCTATTCCATTAGGCAAAGTTTGGAATTAACGAGCACAATCTCAATCAGACACGACTCTGTCTAAATAATATCCAATTCTGCTGAGGACTTCCTGTTTCCGAGATCCTCACTCAGAGGTTAGTATCAACGCATAACTCCCAGACAGATACCGGTACCCACGGCCATGCTTTGCCTCCTTACCCCCCAAAAATTCCATCATTTATTTTCCGGTTCAGTTAAGCTTATCAAAGGATCTGTGCTTGGAAAAGATGGCTAGAGTTCGGCATTGCAGGTGTCCCCAATGAATGACCATTCTGCATGCGGTGAAGGACGGTCCCTTACTTGGCTTTTGCATGGATTCACGTTACCCTCAGTCATGTAATAAGTGCCACTGCGAGGAGTCATGAAGTAGTGACGTGGTGAGTTAAGTTGCTGGGAAGTCTGTCCAGAGTGCTTGTATTTGTAAATTAAAATATCGATATTTGGCACCAGCCTGTTGATAATTGTATTGCACGAGCCAGGACGACGATATGCTGTATCGTTACTTTGTCCCACCCCTAACTAAGATAGTCCGTTACCTGGCTTTGAGAAGCACTGTTCCAATTTTCTATTTTCAATCTTTAATTTAAGATTTGTCTTCCCAACTGCGTTGAAATGATTCGACTGATGGACTTTAAGTTAAAAAAATAACTTGAAAACATAACATGTCCACTGGAAATTGGTAAATTACCAAGAAACAAGGCTGTTCCAAGTAACGTCAATGTCAGAAAGCAAAAGTGTTTTAACCTGATACAAAGGGCCACACTCAGAGGCAGACGAGAAAGCCAGCTGTCAGAGAGAAGGGAGGGGTTCCAGGATGATTTGTGGATGTAAGATAATCGGCCACAATGTCAGACAATCTCTCATCGGAGGCATTCAAGGTTGTGCATTCAATTACTGTTATTATTACACTCATAAAGTCAATTGAAGTACAATAAAAAAGCTTGAAGGACAAATACAAAACCTGCCCACCATCAAACCTCAAACAACTGCAGTATTTGCTAGTTAGAGTGGGCAGGATGGAGAGGCTGTCGGACAGCGGACGTCTGTAGCCTTAAACCCGACGGGATCGTCAGCTCGTTACAAACCGACTTAAATTCAGTCGTTACATTTGATGGTTTTGGCTCATTCAAGGGTCCTGACACAGGCAGGGACTTCGCTCCATTCAACAAGCACTTTATTGGGAGCACGCTGACCCGTTAAGATGAGACATTTATTTCAATAGTGCAATATTGTTTTCAGGCTCGTACAATTGTAAATACCTCATCCGAGACAATGTTGCAATGTCATTGGAAAAACTGAGTTACGTCTAGCCGATGCCTGATCCATTAAATATAGTCAGCGACAGAGACTGCTGGAATTGCATTGACCCGTGTTGCTCAACTGTCATAGCTTTACAAATACCAAGTGTGTTTGATATAAGACTTGCACAAGACAGAGTTGTAAGAGCTGCTGACCTTTTCCCAGCTCGGTTATGATGTCATACATGTTTTCTGACAGTCTGACTTGATCCGATCTCCGACGTGACTTGAACCCGTCCTGTCCGTTAATCAGTACCTTCCATTCTTTAGGCCGTCTCTTTTCTGACTGACAGTTCTATAATTTAAAATCCTGTGCCGCCATCAGTCAGCCGGCTGCGATCGTTGACCCCCGTAAAACAGAAGTGAACTTTTGAGCTTCGTGGTTCTGTGTGTGTGTGTGTGTGTGCGTGTGTGTGCGTGTGTGTGCGTGTGTGTGTGTGTGCGTGTGTGTGCGTGTGTGTGTGTGTGTGTGTGTGTGTGTGTGTGTGTGTGTGTCCAAAAATAGCCAGCAGTTTGTGTGCATGGCAGACGGGGCCTACAAGGTGCCTTTGTTATCATTCACAGGTCATCTTTGTGTCAGTTTGTGTGACCGTGTGTGTGTTTATGGGTACATGTCTGTATAATACCTAAACAGTATCAGGCCATAGGGGCCACGTGGAAAGAAATGCAAGCCTGCTGCCTGTGTGTGATCGACTTGTTTGATGTGGTGAATCTGGACATCTGATTATGTTGCTGTGCAAACAAACCCATGTCAGTCTTAGAGTATAAATGGAACAAACACTGTTGTGACATTAAAGAGTGTTTGGTTTCCCCCCAGATTTTTGATTCAGTTCGATTCATGGTCAACATTAATGCTCATGGTTATCACAATACAAGCTATGAGCATTCAAAACACTACTGAGCCTTACATAAAATAAGCAGGTAAAATACACCTTTCCATTCAGTTCTCAGAGTTAATGATTGCTGTAAAGATCGGATGTTTCCCAATAAACTTTGAACAGTAGTTTTAAGTGTTCTTTAGCAGCAGGGATCTCTCAAACCGAGACACATATTTCCCAGTGGCTGTAGTGGGTCTGAATGCTGATCTGTTTTCGCCAAGTTAGGAGCATGGTACTTGGGATGGGTTGCTGCTTTTGGTCCAGACTGAAATATCTCAACAACTATTGGATGCTCTGCTAGGAATTTCCCTAAAGCCATCTCTGGTCTCCAGAGGATGAATCCTTCTGACTCTGCACCAGCTCTGCACGTGTTTCAGAGAGCAATGCTGTGTTGTTATTAGAGAGAGGACAGTGGATAGTGCCGGAAATGGGGGAAGAGAGAGTGGGGATGACATGTGGCAAAGGGCGGATGGCGGGAGTTGAACCCGGGGCCGCCGCGTCGACGACTATAGCCTCTGTATGTGGCTGCCGATTTAACCGGAGAGAGCAATGTTTTGACAATATTATCAAGAATGATAATTAGCATTTGTCTTGTGCTTTCAAGGAACTGAGGCCGTCGTACACAAAGCAAAGCACAAACAGATAACCATGCGATTTGGTGCAGACCTTCATGGTCTTGCTGAAACTTGGTCATCTTCTCCATCCACTTATCCGGGGTCGGGTCGCGGTGGCAGCAGTCTAAGCACGTTGACCCAGATGTCCCTATCCTTAGCCACGTATTCCTGCTCCTCCTGGGGGATCCCGAGGCGTTCCCAGGCCAGGTGGGATTTATAATCCCTCCAGTGAGCTCTGGGTCTGACTCTGGGTCTCCTCCCAGTTGGATGTGCCGGAAAACCTCCAACAGAAGGCGTCCAGGAGGCATCCTAATGCCCAACCACCTCGACTGATCCTCCTCCTTTTGATGCGTAGGAGTAGCGGCTGTACTCCGAGCTCCCTCCGGATGTCTGAGCACCTTATGCTATCTCTAAGGCTGAGCTCACACTCCCTGCGGCGGCAAACTCATCTCGACCGCTTGTATCTGCGATCTCATTCTTTGGTCATCTTCTGATTTATCAAATTCTGGTGCCATCACCTGGTCAAAAGTCTTGTTTCCTCTGATCCCCAACTGATGCTATGGTTAATCTTTTCTTGGCATAACTTTTAAGGCTGTAAATTGTGTTGTTAGCTCCAGCAGTAAAAGCACTGTTCTGCAAATGCATACCCACACACCTGGATCCTCTTAACAGTAGCACAATTTAGGATTATCAAGGCTGTTTGCACAAAAAGTCAGTTGTTCAGTCTCTTCTTTATTTGTCAATGACAAATAAAATAATTAATAAAGATGAATCATTATTTACATGCAACAGCGATAAGCAAAGTGTAAAGCTTTTGCTCCGTATAGTGTTAGAATGAGAACACACTGTAGCTACGCTTTCTAAATGCAGCTGAAAATGCTCCCAAAAGACTGCGTTCCCTGTGAAAGGCTGCAGATTTGTTCCAGCATATACTGTGTTCAGTATGACTAAATGTAGTCTGACTCGCTCTTCAGGCCCTCTCACAAGCAGATAGACTCTTATAAAGCTGGATGGTCTAGCACTTTGCATTTAGGACTGGAGGTTAGAGTACTGTATATTCCTGTCCCTGCTTCCCTCTTCTCTGTGGGCTTCAGCCGTGCACCACATGATGTGGACCTGGAAGAGTAATGGCTGTAATCTGTGAAATATACGGGGTGTAGAGTTCTCACAGTTGGATCATTGTGCAGAACTGAAATGGTAGATGTAGCATTAGAAGGCTAACACCTGTAGTATCTGTGGCCTCTGATCGGCCATGAAACAACAGTTATGATGCCTCCTATAGGGCGGCCATCTGGGCACTCTGTAATTTCTGCAGGGTTTGACTTTCATTGGTTACATTGATTATGTTATATCCAACATATTGCCCATCAACCACCCCGTATGTCCCTGACTGACCTGCTAAGG
Organism: Semicossyphus pulcher; assembly: GCF_022749685.1. Lineage (NCBI taxonomy): Eukaryota > Metazoa > Chordata > Actinopteri > Labriformes > Labridae > Semicossyphus > Semicossyphus pulcher. Next base: position 4,920,525 of record NW_027211700.1, read on the forward strand.
TGGGTTTAAATACTGTGCTGGGTTGTGACTGGTGGCCAAGAGGAAGCCATTAGTGCCCCTGCTCCCGTTTCCCACCCAGGAGCATTATGGGAGGGTGAGCTGGTGTCTGGGCGGTGTACAGAACTTCCTGTCTCTCGTACTGCTGACTGGACTTCTTTTGTATGTGTGTGTTTAAAAGTATGTACTTTTGTGCTGGGGTCACAGTTAAGGTTGAGGCTGGACCAGTTTGGCGCCAAAGAGAAGTTACTGGGTTCATTGCAGACTGTCGAAGTGTGTGTGTGTGTGTGTGTGTGTGTGTGTGTGTGTGTGTGTGTGTTGTCTTCACAGGGACTGAGAGGGAACAAAGTTATGTTAGGGCTGGAAAATGGAATATCAATATGCAACGTTTGAACAGCTAGGACTTCCACTGTCTCTTAGAAAGTAGCCCGAGGATATATAATTAATATCAGATGAGGAGTTTGCATAACTCTATGACACAAACCTGCAACTTATATTTCGCTACATGGACAGTATACCACTTTAAATCTGCATGAGCTGCAGGAAGATGAGCCTCTTGCAGAGTTTTAAGTGAGGAAAAATGACAAAGGAGTGCTTGTGGAGGCCGCCGTAAAAAGTTTTGGCTGATGGCGCGGAGGAGCTCTGCATGCTACTGAAGAAGCGGATACACTAATGCCTTTACAGCAACATGATGCAGCAATTTGGGCAACTAACAAACTAGTTTTATAGACGGCACAGTGCAAACTATCACCAGGCCAAGAATGAGCCAGCAAGTTATTAATAGTGCCCACAAAACTAGTCTTGTAGTAGACAGCTGGGCTGATACGGCAGGAAGTGTAGACGTGAGCTCAGTGGAATATTTCTTTCTTTGAACACTGTAGCTGTGAAGCTGTAAACCGTCACTGATTTCAGTCCCTGCTGTCTCTCCGTCTACCACACAAGACTCCATATAATCTTCTGTTTCCCTTCACTGACTCATTGCATTCAAATAGTGGCATTCGATGTGATTAAAGCAGAGCCGTTCAAACGGTTTTTAAATGTCAAATTAGAGAACTACACCTTTGGGATAATGAAAACTGAAAGTAGTTTATTTTCTGCTTGTTGAAAGACGTGTGTTAAACGTGCTAACTGCTCACTGTGTCCGTTTCCAGATGTATGGCCGCTACACCCAGGAGCTCGGGGTGTACGCCAAAGAGGAGGCCGCTCGGCTGAGGGAGAGCGGGCAGAGGCGATCGGTCAGCGAGCGCAGCCGGACTCTGGATCTGCTGGAGTACGACAAGGGACGCTGTGCCAAGTGTCGCAGTAAGTTTCATAGAACAGGAGTCAACTTTCAGCTGCTCAGACTGATGCACTTAGTGTGATGCTGTCAGTATGTGTGATTTCTACATAATGGTAAATAAACTGCACTTATATAGTGTTATTCTAGGCCTGCGACCACTCAAGGCATTTCACACACTGATGGCAGGGGCTGCTGCGTAAAGTGCCCAACTGTCAATCAGTAATCATTCACACACCATATTCTACTCAAATGGTCAGGAACAGTGTGCTCCCAATCCACCTGTATTTCAATCTTCCTGAACCTCATGTTTTTATGAACCAGTCAACTGAAATGTGATTTAAAACAGAAGCTATGTCCGTACAGACGAGATGTTTCACTTGTATTTTAAACACAATTTACGGCGCAGCAGCAGCTGCTGCAGACGAAAAGGTCAGCGGCGATTGTAATTTGTTATTCATGTTGAATCAAACGCTGCAGGGCAAAGCTGATGTTGGTTTGTTTTGTTTCTGGGATGTGGCACATGATAGAAGTGTGACAAATCAGGGAAGGACACATTGTGACAGATAAGAAATCCCTGCATCTCCATCCAAAAGTCTCCGTTTTATGGGCTCTGAGTAATCAGAGCGGTGAGGTTTGACAAATAAAGCATTTAGTGTTGATTTTGCTGAAAACACACCAGTAACTCTGGAAATGTCACAGACTTGGATCAACAGCTTTATGGGAATATTTGTTGTGTGAATTTCCTTTGTTGTGTCTGCTTCTGAGCCAAAAAGATGAAGGATATTGATTCAATATCGATTTGTGTTAGGGGTGTTTCAGTTACAATATCAGTGCACCTCTCACCTGGTGCATTATCAAAATGTTTACAATAAGAATTGACCCCAAAGAAGTTACATCATGGACTTTTTATTTAACAACACACAGCAGTCAGCACAGTATTAACAACTTTATGAATTACACAGCTTATTAACTTTTTGTCCAGTGTCAGCTTTTTAGACAAACCTTTTAGGGCTTCAACTTGCGCGAGATTTGGCCACGAGATCTCACAGCGTGAAGAACAAAGCCACTCGAGAGTTATAGGGAAAGGCACACTGTATAACAACATGCCGAAAATACACGACGCTTAACGGAGAGTTACATAAACATCAGAGCAAAACTAACTCACATATTCGTGGACGCACACACGATAAAAAGAGTCCGTCGGCGATCACTGATGTCTCCGTAGTAGCTGCAGTAAACAAGTCCGGGCATGTCTCCCTCACTGCTGTGTTTCGAGGGGATGTGCTGAGTCGTGCTGCGTTCAGGAGCACTCAGAAATGTGAGTGATATAAATATGAATCGATATTGGGTCATTCAGATGAAAATCGATTACCTCCAAACAACCGATGACGAGCCCTTTTGGGGGACCAGCTCTTCATCTTCTGCTTCCGACTTTTGTTTCTCCCGACCGTCTCTGTTGTTTACTCTTCCACTCTAAACTCCCGCTGCAAGGTCGGCGCTCATGCCATGACATGCCAGCTCCCCCAAAAGTGAATCCAAAGCCTCCATCGCCCCCTGGGGGAGCAGCTGTTAGTTTAGGGAGCGCTTGATTTGATATACAGCAGAGCACGTGTTTTAAATCGCCTTCAATCACGTTTACTTAATCGTGGGAAGCCAAATCATGATCGGGATTAATATTCCATTAATCGTGCAGCCCTGCTCTCGACACAGCAGCCCGAGCCTTTCTGAAGCGTCACTGACCCACGGAGGGGACGACATCTGAACATTCCCTCGGTCTTTGAAATGTAATACTCAAGGCACTTTGCTGCTCTGTAAGACACCTAATGTGCTTGCTTTGGGAGCTGTGATCATGTCGGCTGGTGGGATAGAGACGAGAGGAGAAGAAATGCTGCAGCGCTGAACAATCAACACAACCGCTGTGAATCTGTGGACGCCGGCATGTGAATGGATCCTGCTTTTAAATGCACGGGTGGACTCGCGTGATTCCCCCTCCTTCCTCCTTGTACTGTTGATGTTTAATATATAAATATAATTATATATCTGTGTGTGTGTGTGTGTGTGTGTGTGTGTGTGAAACAGCTGATAATGAGATTAGATAAGACTGTGTATAGGACACATAACAGGATATAAAAGGCTGTAAACACAAGTGGGGAATGTCATTCAGATGCATGAGGACGAGGAGAGAAGGTCTTTACTTTGCATCAAACACACACACACCAACAGTTGCAGACGGTGTGTGTTTGTGGTCAAGCTTTATTGGACTTGGTGACCCGTTGGGACTCGCCAAACAACATCCACCTCCCCACACTTGATTCGTCTCTCTCTGTCCTTCTCTCCTTCACATGTCTCTCTGTTGTCACGCCTCTCGTCTTTTCTCTGTTCTTGATTCCAATTTTATTGAAAGAAATTATGAACATTGTGCATCGTGGTTTTACATTTGAACTTTGCTACTTTTTTAAAGGGGAAAGACAGAAACTATTGAAAAGGTCGCACTGCTTAAAGCATTTCAAACGGAAGCTGGAACACTTTGGATCAAACTGAGGTTACTCAAGTGACATCACTCGAGGCAACGCATCAAAGTATCGAAACCTTGGCATATGGAGTTACAAAGAGCTCCTTCATATCTCTGCTTCAGGCTAGGTGCTACATTAGCTGCCAATTTATAAAACATCCAAACTGTTGCCAGCCAAGTTGCATTGTGGGTAAAGTAGGCACCAGGTGTTCCAGGGAGAAGAAAACTACTCTTGTTCTCCTGCATTGATTTTTAACACTCTTCATCATGAGCCCGACTCTGTTATAGACCTGGAATGCTAAACCAGCAGAGTGCTCATTCAAGTGAACACACACAACTCCCAAAAAAACAGATAAAAAACATCAGGAAAGAGAGAGTGTGTACTCTCCCGATCTGTTCAAAGGTGTCCGTGCCTGTTGGACTAATAAGTGCAAGAAAAGTTGTGTAATTTTATTAGACTGTTCTCCATCAAAGGTAGTGACTTTCCAAGTCAGGGGGATGTATGATATAAAATCTACAAAATAGGCACATAAATAAGTCTTCTTAAATAATAGATAACCTCGGGTAGACGGTAGTTCATTCTCTAGGGACGTGACTGTGGAACCAGAGGTTGGCCGTTTCACATCCCGGTATGGACCAAACGTGGAATTGGGGCTGGTAGCTGGAGAGGTGCCAGTTCATTTCCTGGACACTGTCGAGGTGTCCTTGAGCAAGGCTCCAAACCCCTCAACTGCCCGGGGCGCATGTCCATGTGCAGCCCCCTCACTCTGACAGCTCTCCATTAGTGTTATGTGTGGAGCATGTTTGTAAAACAGAGTGATAAACATTTAAGTTACCCTCTGGGATTAATAATCTTCTTCTTCGTCCTCTTGTTTTTGTTCTGCTTCTTCGTCTTCTTCTTCGTCTTCTTCTTCTTCTGCTTCTTCTTCTGCTTCTTTTTCTTCTTCTTTTTCTTTTTCTTCTGCTTCTTGTTCTTGTTCTTGTTCATCTTCTTGTTCATCTTCTTCTTTGTATTCTTCTTTTTCTTCTGCTTCTTCTTCTTCTTCTTGTTCTTCTGCTTCTTAAAAGAGGAAGAAAAGCAAGACTCTTCACTCACAGGCAGGGCTGGCACCACGATCAGCCTTTAGTATGCAGCAGTTTGAAATCTGATCCGAGTGTAGAATTGGAGCTACTCAGGTAACTGGATCATCTACAGAAAGACTTTAACTTCGGTGTTCAGATTTCTTACTGAGAGTTCCCATTTCCAGAAGAACTTCTTGATCATTTCTCTGATTGCACATTTAATCTTAAAGAGATTAACACTTTATAAAGCCTGTCTTAAAGAACAGACACTCAAACACATAAATGCCTTTGAATGAGGACTGTGACCTTTGCCACCTTATGTTGACATTAGAGGTTAGTAATGGGTCTCTTCCTGGTCTGAATGCTGTCATGTGTCATGAGGGTCCTAGAGTCTGAAGAAAAGTAGTGATTGTATGCTTTAGAGATAAACTGACACCCTGTCCTCCTCGGACCTGGAACCTGCTCACTGGTGTTTTTATGGATGACGAGAGATCAAAGCGAGTGAATCAAGTCACTGCTGAAGTGCTGATAAGCACAGCAGTAACACCTTTACCTCTGCAGCTGCCTGTTCTCTGTTGATGTAGCGCCCTCTGCTGTTGAGAATCGCTCAATGCATCCAGACCATACTTGCTGCAGATCTGCGAGTGTGTGTGTGTGTGTGTTCTCGTGTGTGTGTGTGTGTGTGTGTCCTCTGCTCTCATCTCCGTGATGAGTTCTGCTGTTGTTTCGCTGTCGGCTGATGAGTCAGCTATCCGTCTCTCTCTCCCTCTCTCTCTCTCCGGCTCTCATCGTCTCTGTGAGGATCAGGACACAGAAAAACGCCGGCAATTGATTTGATTTGTCGCTCAGCAGGTAGCTCAGGGAGATCTGAGCGTGCACACACTTTTCTCTCTGCATGAGGAATGTAAAAACACAGAGTGGCAACTGGCTGAAGATATATGTAAATATAAAGTGACACACACACACACACACACACACTTTTCTTCATTGCTGCTGTGGGTAATGACTGCAGCTGGGAGACAAGGAGGTTCTCTCTCTCTCTCTCTCTCTCTCTCTCTCTCTCTCTCTCTCTCTCTCTCTCTCTCTCTCTCTCTCAGTGCTCTCCTGCTTGGATCGGCACAATCCCTCCTGTATTGTTGCTCGCTCTCACTCTCACTCATTTTTTATTTGCCTCTATTAAATGTTTCAGACAGCAACAGGAACTCCAGCTGGTGCAGAAGGAGCTGTCATCATTTAACTGCGTGTGTGTTTAATGTGTTTTTTTCTTGCTTGAACAACAGGTAGCGTCTCTGTAGTTCAGTCAGACAGTTTGTGATAGTTTGAAATGTTTATTGCAGCAGCAGAACGAGCTCGTGTTTGGCGCCTCGGCTCTGACCGCGTCGCTCATTACAGATTTTATTTTATATGCAGAAATTTGAGGAGATAATATCGTAACCCGCCTGAGTCGGAGCGTGCACCTGCAGGACGCTGGGGCTAAAAGCAGGGTTCTTCTGGAACATACACAGCGCAATATCGGGGTGGGGGGGTGTTAATACGGGATGATCCGACTAGAGGGGGAGACGGAGTTTGATCTACAAGCAGTTTAGCTGACAGCTAACAATGTGATCCAGCTGTGAGCGGTTTATAATCATGCAGCGCAGTGAGGACACAGATCTATGTGTGTTTCTTGGGCTCTGCCTCTGACTCACCAGGGTCGCGCTCGCTCCCGTATTTCTGTACACAACCTTTACAAAGAATAAAATACGTCTCCACAAGCTGTGAATGAGATGAACAGGAGGCGATCCATGCAAGTTATCATGAGTATGGGGAGGAGACAGACGTTTGGAGAGGAGCAGATATGACGCAGACCTGTGCGTGGTTTGATGCTCATACCTGAATCAATAACGTCACGATCTGTCCGTATTTCTGGGCACAGTTAAAGTATAAACATCGTCTCCACAGGCATCTCTGTCGTTCATATGCGGTGCAGTTCATATATTTTACTGTTAACACGGAGCTGCCGAGATGCATCAGGCTTCATGATCAAAGAAAGTTTCATATCACGTCATGTGATGCGAAGCCAGGGTTGCCAGGCCGGGCTAGTTCTGAAGAGACCAGAGAGCAGACCGTTCCCGTTGTGCCGTTCCAATTAGCGCTCTGGTGCGATCGTATCCCTTTCAGAAGCTCTGCAATCCAGCCTGATCTGCGGTGTCTGTTTGGAGTAGTGGGCCGCAGCCGGCAAGTCGATTTCCTTCTCCCACAATCCCCCCCCATATTGCTGGTGGCCCATTTGCCGGAGTTGCCAGATTGCCGGTCCGAGTCTGACTGAAAGTATGAGTGCAGGACTGGTGCAGGGCAGCGGTGGGAATGACGGAGCCGAGGGAGACGGAGCGGAAATCATGCAGCTTAAATAGACGCCACATTGGGCGGAAGTGTTTGTCAGGGGGTTGTGGAGAATGACGCATGTCAAGTGTGAAATGAGTGCAGCTCACAGAATCCTGCTGTTAGTTAATTATACTGTAGAGCCGTTTACTATGTATAGAGTCACTGTTTCTATGCTGGTTAATGTTCATGAAACAGAATTTAAAATGCACGAATTCAATGTTTGTAAAAGAAACAGCTGTGAAGTCTAATGGATGAGTTGTAGTCATACCATTCAAACGGCATAATGGCATACATTCATTTCAGCGGTTGGGATGAGGGTCAGCACCTCCAAGTCTGAGGCCATGGTGTCCTGCCGGAAAACGGTGGATTGCTCCCTCCGGGTGGGGAGTGAGTCTCTGCCTCAGGTGAAGGAGTTCAAGTATCTCGGGGTCTTCTTCACGAGTGAGGTTAAAACGGATCGTGAGATTGACAGGCGGGCTGGTGCTGGGCATTACCGGACCGTACCGGACTGTTGTGGTGGAGAAGAAGCTGAGCCTGAAGGCAAAGCTTCCGATATGAGTTTCCTCCGCACGGTGTCTGGCTCAGCCTTAGAGACAGGGAAAGGATCTCAGACAGTTGGAGGGAGCTCGGAGTAGAGCCGCGGCTCCTTCGCATTGAAAGGAGCCAGTTGAGGTGGTTCGGGCATCTGATTAGGATGCCTCCTGGGCGCCTTCAGTTGGAGGTTTTCCAGGCACGTCCAACTGAAAGGAGACCCCGGGGTAGACCCAGAGCTCGCTGCAGGGAATATACCTTGGGATCCCCCAGGAGGAGCTGGAAAACCTGACTGGGGAGAGGGATGTCTGAGCTAACTTGCTTAGCCTGCTGCCACCGCGACCCGACCCTGGATAAGCGGAGGAAAATGGATGTTATGGATGGATGGATGTAACCTTTACAAGTTGGAAAACTGAAGGAGTTAACTGGCTCTAACTTTCCTTTCACTTCTCTACCTCTAAAGTGTGTCTGACTCTTCTGCAGCTTAAGCACCACAGTGCTGCTGAACCTGAAGCCCAAATGTAACACCTGTGAATTTTTGGAATTTATTCATTCAATTTTCAGCTTTTAACTGGAGACTGTTAAAGCTCGACTGGCTTTCCCCCTGCAGCTACTCTCCACATCTATCATCCCCTTATGAGGCAGAGCCCAGTCGTGCATCACCAGCCGGGGCACCTTTACCCTTTCTGAGGCTGAGGAAAAGCTGAGTGGATCTTTTTGTGGGGAACTGTACATTTGCTCAAGATCAAACAGCCAGAGAAACTTGTTCTGAATCACCGTTTAAAAAATAGACATCTATGGAAGCCTGGCAACCCTGGAGGGAGTTCATGAAGCTGATTTACCTGCAAGTTTTCTACAGCAGCCAAGAATACTTGTTCAGGTGACTTTAGGACATAATGCCTCAGTGATTGGAATAACTGTTATCTGCTGCAGCTAACAACTGTATAACTACTTAAAGAGATTGTTCCCTGATTTCCCACCTTATCTCCACCCATCGGAGTCAGGTTTACCGTGTGGAAAATGCCTGCAGTTCTTGCAGATGTTCGCTGTGTCTCTGGGGAGCAGCCGGGCAAAGCTGCAAAATCTGTCGCGCTTCCTGCAGCTTGTTTTGCAAACTGGCCACGTCTCCACCGGCGGAAATTACATTCCAAGATATGAGGATGTTACGGATGAGGGTACATTTTTGAGTGTTTTGGCCAGAGTGTTTATTTATGTGAACAAAAGTATAAGAAAGAGGAAATGTGTATGGTTACAGCCTAGGCAATGGCTGCTCATGTGAAATGCATCTTGGTACATGTAGGCGTAGCAGGCACAGCTGAGTGAGCAGGAAATCTTATCCTTCTTGGTCAGTAAAGAACTCAATGAGGAATGTATGACTTTTTTCAAGGGAAAATTTAACCATAATGATTAAATAATTATATTAAAAGTGGTATTCATAAAATTGTCTGATGTTATCAGCTATGTAAATATTGGTAGTATAATGTAAACAGAAAGTTCCACATGTGATGTCTGCTGTAGCTCTGAACTGAAGCTGTCATAGTTTTCTGGTTAGCTAGCAATTATATTGGATTATTACACAGCTGTGTTCAATACTTGAGTCTGATTGGTTAATTACGGCATTCCGAGGTCTGCTATTTCTTTATAACAGGCCGTTGCTATGAAGAACAGACCGTTGCTATGAAGAACAGACTGTTGCTATGAAGAACAGGCCGTTGCTATGAAGAACAGACCGCCGCTAGCAATGTGGCTCTAATCACACAATCCGGAGGACTAACTGTAATCATATCAATCCACTGAGAGAAGTCTGGTAAATCTGACGTTGGTCTGTTTACAGAGGGGAAAAAAGAAAAGAGACGAAACAGTGGAGAGAAAGCAATAAAGGCGCAAAAACTGAAGCTACGACACAGAGATGTACAAACCTGAAGACGGCACATGAAGTAAACATAAGAACACAGTACGGGATACAGCGGCGTTTAAAGACGGTGAATGGAAAATAAAATGTCAGCAGACTCTGACAGTGACGAGACAGAAAACCTCCATCAGGTGCTGCGCTGGTTCCTGCGGTCCCGTTCACCGTGTCTCACTTCACCATCAGTGGAAATGTGTCCATTTAATGTGAGTAACAACAGCTAGCTTAGCTCATTTTAAGAAGGCTACAGAGTTAACCGTTGCTGTGGACGCAGCTCTCTCTTTATTTTTAAACGGAAAATGAAAATAAAATCATTTCCAAATCAATATTTTGTGTCAAATATTTCGTGTCGGCATCCTGCTCACTCTGTTGGGGCTCCATTCCATGAGAACAACCTGCTCATGAAACATTATCCTTTACATATCTACCAAGCTAACTGTAAAGATATAAATACCACCGGACAGTGAACGCTCGTCACTGTTGTTTAAGTATAAAGTGTATCTGTGTGTCTGTCAGACTCCCTCCTGTCACTGGCCCTGCTGAAAGAGCGTTTGACTTGCGTTGGCATCTTCTCTCGCCCGGGCAGAACGAAGTGCTTTTATCAGAGGTGAACAGCGTGAGTGACCAGCGGACATCTCTCTTTGCAGAGTCCAGCTGCTGCTAAAAATAAATACATTTAACAAGAGATGCCAAGTGTTTTTCAATAGTAAAGCTGTCCACTCCTCAGGGGGCACTTGGATCACAGAACGTCAGATGGGGAGGCTCTGGGACCTGCAGGATCAGGTCGCACGTCTTCAGTGGTGGCAGAAGTACTCAGATCTTTTAGTCAAGGAGAAGTGTTGTGAGCCAAAAGTACTTTAACTGCAGGAAAATCAGGTGTGATGTTATTAGACAGTCTGCTCACGAACAGGACAAGCGGTAAAGATAATGGATGGATGGATTCTAAGAGTCGTATATGATGCACTTTTCTTTGTTTACAGTTGGAAAGCAAGAATCATTTCTGCTACTCATCTCTCATCAACTTTTTTCTTTTGTATCCTTGTTTTTTGCTCTTTTACTCATCCAACTGAAACATTAATGAAGCATGTCAGAAGTTTGAGCTTAAATGTCTCTTTAAGCGACAACTGCAAATAACTCACAGACATCTGAAACAATGGGCTGAGAGGCAAGTCAGAAAGGTTGGACATCTTTAACAGTGTATTGGATCAGAGCTGTCGCTTCACAGCTAGACGGTTCATGGTTTGAATCCTGGTTCAGACGTAGAGGGCCTGTCTGCGTGGGTTCCCTGTAGGTACTCCGGCTTCCTCCCACAGTCCAATCCTCGTTAGCTTCAGTGGTGACTCTAAATGGCTCGTAGGTGTGAAAGTGAGTGTGAAAGGTAGTCTGTCTCTATGTGACAGCCCTGTCCAGGGTGTGCTCTGCCCAATAATGCCACTGCGACCCTGAACAGGATGAGCGTTGTGGATAAGGGAACCTAAATCTGCAAAGTACCTGAAATGGAGCGGTAGAAGTCCACCAGTAGCATGAATTATGTTTTACTCAACTCATTATGAAGTACCTCAGATTGTACTGAAATACTTACACACTTGATTAAATGTATTTTTGTGTATCTACTTATCCTTCCCTTATCCGTCGCTGAACGTTAGAGTACTGACCTTAGTTCAGACTTTGATCACAGACTCTCTTTAATGCAGCACTCCTGCATATCCAGGTTTTGACCAGTTTGCATGGCTGGTCATAAATGCTGGAGTGAAACATTTTGGCCTCATCGAGGCAGCTGGCAGCTGAAAGCAGCGAGCCGGATGGGTTTTCATGCCCACAGCGCCTCCATTTGGAGACCGTCAACTGGAAAACAAGTGCCACAAGAAGGAACAGACGGTGTTTTCACTCACTGTTGGCTGTGCAACCACCCAGTGCGGCCCTTTGGGAGAGCCTGTCACTGCGGCAGATGGCCAGCAGGGGGCAGCGTTGGGCTTTACAGCAGCACGTAGCGAAGGAAGCTTAAGGTAGAAGAGTATACTGGTAGTCCTCTCTTCTCCTGTTGTTATATGTGTGTGTGTGTGTGTGTGTGTGTGTGTGCTCAGGTGTGTAACATCAATTGGACACACAAATATTCATGTATTCTTCCATAACCTCTTTTTTTTGTTCGGGTCGAGGTTAACGTTAATATCACTTCCTTTTGTCGACACCAAATTATTTCATTCTGTTTGGACATCGCAGGTGAAACTATCGTGCTCTGAAGGTTGATGGCACAAAGGTACGGCATCTAATTTTAAGACTGAATATGTTTGAAGTGAATCCCGTCAACAGGCAGAGTTAAAAGGATTGTATTACTGTGTGTGTGTGTGTGTGTTTGTGTGCGCAGCGTAACAGATTCTGTTAAAAGAGCTCAGCCATGAGAACAGACATGAAATATTCAGCTGACAAGAGGAACCTGCCCTGCCACACACACACACACACACGCACACACACACACACACACACACACACATAAGGATGCGGGGTGGAACGTATCTCAGCAATGCACCATTTCCAATCCCAGTCAAGCTTTATTTACCCGCAGCAGTGACTTAGTGATCTGATGGGAGATGCCAAAGCAAATTTAAATCAACCACCTCGTCTCTGTTTTTTCTCCGTTTCTTTCTCAGTGCATCTTTTTCTCTGTTCCATTCAACAGTTTTTATTTCAGCTTACTCGCTGGACATTAAAATAGTTCCAATTGAAGATCTCGGTTGTTTAAAAGGGCGGTTGCCCCCTCCTCTCCTCTCCTCTCCTCCATCGGTCAGCTTTCACTTTAGTAGTTTTGTTCCGTACTCGAGCACACTTGCGGTCGGACTCTGAAGCAAAAGGTGGCGCTAATGCACCTCAAAAACAAGGAGAAGAAGAAGAGCATCATCAACTACCTAGCATTGTTTATGTTGTCGTTCCAGTGTAGGAAAGCGTGCAAATCGCACGATCCCAAGACCGTACGATGGAGCCGACCTTTGCACTATGCCTACTGTTATTTATGTTGGAGAAAATCTCAAGAATGACCCTCTCACCTGCATGCCTGCGCAGGGTCCAAAAGTAACTTTTTAGTCCAACTGCCATCGGCGCGTAAGCCGGCCAAAAAATATATTTTAACCAGCCATAAAAGCGTTAGATATAATGTCATGTCATCACTGCAACAAAATAAACGTTTCATTAGTGCATCTTAATAATCCACTGCACTATACTCACAGCTCTCCGTCCTCGCTCATCTGATTGCGAGGACGTCATTTACATGCTCATCCGTCATTTACATGCTCCTCAGTTCTGCTAGTGACCGTACTGCAGCTCAGCTGTTAGCGACAGCCCCTGCTAGGTGTCTCAGGCGTTTAGCTTCTCCTCTTCCTTCCATGCTCACAGTGGTACTGTAGTTTAGATGCAGAGATGGCGAGGCTCCACAACACGGAAACTTAATAATTAGCTGCTGTAGCTAGCAAGTCCTGATTATCCGTTGCGGGCTGCTAATGTAGCGTCAGTTGCCCGTCCTGCAGCCCCCGTAGAGCCGCGGCACAACTCCGGGAAGCCGGGCTGGCTGTGTGACTGTCCAAAGGACACTTAGCACGAAGCAGAGGAAGCTCACGGTCCGCCACCGACTCGCTGCTACATGTCAGGCGCGCCGTTGCGACCAGTGAAAGTGTAAATTCGTACTTATCAGATTGTTGACGCACTAGAGCCCTGCGTGAGCTAAATAACAGAAGCGTGAGCGCTCCGATGGTGGTCAGCGAGGGTCAATGAAAGGATTGCGATATAATTATTCACGGACACATGGCAGCGGCGTGCAGAGTCGTTGCAAGACAAATCTTCGTCAACAACTTAGACTATGTGTTGTAGTGATGGGAGCACCAGCCCCTGGGGTCACCTCTAGCTTTTGTAACCGTGTGTGTGTGTGTGTGTGTGTGTGTGTGTGTGTGTGTGTGTGTGTGGAACAGTCAGGCTTCAGGCTGCTGTCATTCTTTCTCACGGCTGATGTCACGGGCTCCCACATGGGCTCCCAGCATCCCAGAAGAAAAAAACACACACACACACACACACACACACACACACACACACACACACACACACAGTATAAGCAGCTGTGTCCACAAGGTGATGAAACACACACACACACAGCTGCCCCCTCCCCGTCTCACTCTCTCTCTCTTCCTCAGTCCACCTGCACCGCTATGCCATTTAATTGGTTCCAAGACAGACACGCACGCAGACACACACTGTTTCACTTCAACAGGTGTGATGTCAGCAGGAGCTCAGCATGGCGCCACATGTTGCTATGGTGACCGTCGGGCACCTAGCGACCAACAGTTGCTCACATGCTCTTGTCTTCGTCTTTCTTTTCCGTTTCCTGCTCTCCGTGCCTCCTCTCCTCATCCTCCCCCCTTTCTTCCTCTGTTCTCGCCCTTCTTCTTCCTGTCGCCCGTCCGTCGGTGCTGTAATAGCTGGACTGAAATGGCGGCGCAGAAAAGCAGCTGACAGGCCGACGGCAGGTCCAGGTGGGGGGATTGGACACATTTGTCACGGGACGCGCACACGTGCATCCAAGCGTGCACAAACCACGGCGACACACTCGTGTACACTTTGATACTCGTTAACCAATGACACATCCCGTGTTGCCACTTTGGTGACCCACAGGGGGCATATTTGTGAGTGTGCACGTGGAGGTGCTTGTGTGTTGGCATGAGTAGGAGCGTATGAGTGCAGGTGTGAGTTCACAGACATGTTGGCACAGCACATTCAGAATTCAGAATTATCTTTATTGTAAAGTGAAACCAACATGACCAAGTCAGATACATTTCATCTCTCAGACAAACAACAATAGTTGATAATGATAAAATATTTGTTTTCAAGCTAGGAGCACAAAATGATTCCACAAATCAAAATACACAAATTAAAAAAACTGCACGATTAACCAACAACATAAGAAACGCAAAAAGAGACACATATATTATTAACAAACTCTAAAGCAAAGGCAGAAATCAGACTAGCTTGGACCTGGTAAAACTCCACCAATGGATCAAATTACTTGTGATGCAACTATTTCATGTTCAAGACGTCGCTTAGCAAGACACACCCACAGAGAATTGTCACCCAAACAGCAGCAAAAGTTAGCCAGAATTAGAAAGAAGAAAGAAGCACTTTTCCCAGCCGCTAAAGATCCCGCCTTTTTTTTCTCAAGATGGTGGAGACCAAAACCGAACTAAAAACTTGGTATATTTTAGACTTCAATTCTTCTTGTGCTCAGGAACACAACTCCAAATAAATGCTAATGAGTAAGCTGTTAAAAACTGGTTGCAGCTCTCAACAGCAACCTCTTAAAGTGGGGGTATTATGCTAATTTCAAGCTTCATATTTCACTGTGATACCTGTGGAGTAGCTTAGCATAATCTCACACTGGTGCTCTGTGCAGGCCCTCATACAGCCTCTGCCTGTAACGACTCAGTCGGCTCTGTCCCTTTAAGAAACCCCGCCCCTACAAGCCCGCTTTCTTCTGATTGGCCAGCTCTCTGAAGCCTGCTGAGGCTGCGTGTAGAACAAACCGTGTGAAACCTGGCGTTCACAGCAGCCTGCAGCCTGAGCTGAGAAGCCTGGGGATTACTCCAACATACTTTCACCTACAGATTTGAAACTTCACCCACGTTTAGTCTGGACATCCAACATTGTAACAATATATATATATGTCTTAGAATGTGAAACAGCATAATACCCCCTCTTTAATATTCACTTTAACCATCCTTTTGTAGTGGAGCGCCACTGTGGTCGGTACACTGCTTGTGTCTCTCTGTTCCATTCTACTTGTCATTTAGGTCAAATCCACCTGGGACAGCATTTGCATTTCTGATCCTAAAAACTAAACATGAAAAATAAGATAATTGTTTTAAAATGTTACATTCCCATTTGCCCTTCTTTTCATATATAGCCAGCTTGGGTTCAACAACAGGTGGAGGTGGAGAGGGGTATTAACTTTTACTCTACTTTTTTTCCTCTTGAAGATAACAACGTTCACTATTCTGTTCTTATTTTGGGCTAATCAATTAATCATTACACCTACGCCTCCCCATGAGGGTGTCTAAAAGTTTCTAGGAGGACTCGGATGGAGAAACATCAGGCGGAGTTACTGCTGGAGGCGAAAGGAGCAGGTGTTCTGAATAAAACAGCAAGTTAAACATCATTGATATCCAAGAAGGTGCATAGAAATCCACTGCACCAGAATGCAGCTATGTGTATGAAAAATTCATACAGATCTTGTTCTGGAGGTTTAAGTCACACTGAGTCAAAATAATATCCGTCAATCTGTTACTAGTGTCGAAGTTCTCTGTTTGCCCGGGAAACCTCCAGAGCTCATGAAGCTAACAGTGCCAAAATTACATTTCCTGTTTACACCGTCCAAAACCCTGAAATTATGGGAACCTTTTCCACAAAACTTAAAGCAAGATTATCCCAAAAATCTGTGTAAGACCAAGATTAATAGACGGAGATGGGACGGGGCGCTGGTTCAGCTCAGTTGGTGGAGCGGGCGCCCACGGCCCTCGACGCACCGATCGCGGGTTCAACTCCCGGTCTGCCGATCGTTTGGTGCATGCCATACCCCCGCTCTCTGCTCCTCACATTTCCTGTCTCTCTTCACCTGTCCCATTCAATAAAGTCAAAAGCCAAAGAAAAATATTTAAGAAAAAAAAAGGAGATAGGAAATAACGTGAATTCTTCAAATAGATTGACGTAAACATAATCTTGAAAAAACACTTTAAAATTGAAAATAAATTATAGGAAATTTAATCTTTACATTTGAGCAGCTTTGACAAATTAATGTTCGTCACTTTTGCTTCTTAAATTAAAAAGAAAATGTTGCTATTAGTAAATTCATCTCATGGTAAAAGAAAATCACGCTGTTACTGTGAGCTTGAAAAACATGCACATTAAAGTCCTGCGTTTCTTTTCACACGTGACTCACAGTGCAGAGCCGGAACTACCCACACATCATACGTCCGTGTGCACCTGCTGACATGTTCCTTCCATGCAAGTGAGAGCTCGTGTGTGTTTTTTCATACTCTCTACCTGAGGCCACTCTGAATAAAAGTTTCCAAATTACAGCCGTGATGAAGGAAGTGCAGCGGAGGCCGGAGCGTGATTGGATTATAGTTGATGACACTTCAGCAGACTGCGTTTACAAAATCAGCTGTGAACGGGAAAGCATTAACACACGCTGTTCTACTGTTAACATGCACTCACTAAAACACACGTGCATGCTGAATATGCACATGAGCCACGTGAATGTGTGTGTGTATGTGTGTGTGTGTGGGACACCCTGCTGACGCACTGTGGGGGTGTTCAGACGTCATTCACATTCAGCTGCCAGCCAAGTCCAGGAAGTAGCACAACTGACACACACACACACACACACACTGTTAAACTGTTGCTTGTGTGGTTGATGGAGTGTGTTTGTGTGTGTGTGCGTGAGAGAGAGAGAGAGAGAGAGGGAGAGTGAGAGAGCGAGGGAACTTTCACTTTAATATATCAAGTAACCAAGGAGACTTGGGCCTCTGATCAATATTTGATTCAGTGCCACTCGAGCAGATTGTGTGTGTGTGTTTGTGTGTTTGAATGTGTGTGTGTGAGTTGATCTTGGACTCTGTAGTCCATTGCTTCTACTGTAGAGGTTGTGGCGCCGGTCCAATGATGGTGTCAGCAGAGAGAGTGGTCTCCAGCCACAGTGTTAGCTTACACTCATTGTGTCGTCTCAGGGACAGCGGGTTGAGCCAAGTGGCACCTGTAACAACAATACTCGGAGCATTAGGATCATTTTTAATATTCACACACCTGTCTCAGGTGCCAGGTGTCTAAATGAGGGTTCCGGCGGTTTTCCCGACGTACAGCCAGAGCACGGTCGCTGCCAAACACAGACGTTCGGTTCCTGCTGCTGAGTGTGGGATGGGCTCTGGAGAGCGTGAGGACGCTGCAATATTCAGTGTCACTGCTCATCAGCACACTCTGATTTTCTGTCTTCGGTTCATTTATTTATTATTCTTAGTTTGACTAAATTAAAAGCCTTAAAAGCACTAATTTGCCTCTGACTACCAGAAACATTTAACAGAAACTTAGTCCAATCAGCTCATCTGTTATCATGCACTTCGGGTCAAATACACAAGTTTTATTAAATTCAAATTAATTCAACTTCAAATGTAATTAACTTTCGTCTGTATTTTCATTTATCATTTATTTGCATAAATAAAGCTTTCCGTTTCATTTTGTGCTGCATCTGACTTAAAATCAGGTTCTTTACCTGAGCTTGGTGCATCATGGGTATTTTCAGTGTGTCTTTGGGAGTTGGGTGGATAGCGTGTCGCGCTGTGCAGCGTCTCTGTTATGGATGACGGGGAGCAGCGACGTTCTTCCTCTCAGCCTTCATACACTAATCACTTGAACAAGTTAGTCGTGTTGCTTTGCGGCCGGTTTCATCACTCGCCCTAAACCTGAAATACCTCCAAACAACCGATGATGAGCCGTTTCAGGGGACCGGTCTTTCGGTTTAACGAGTGACCTTCTCTCTTCCTGTTTTAGCTGAACAACAAGCAGCGTTCAAAACACGACAGAGCGTTAGTCGCTACACAAACAGCACTTCAAAGACGTAACAGATCAGTATATGTTGAGAAAAACAAAGAGGCACTCACGAGGACAGCTACGTATTCTCTTCCTGTTTTTAACGACTGCTGTAACTACGGCAACCACAGACTCATTCGGCTGAAAGTGCCAGTTAACACGGTCACACGTCGAACCGAAACACCGCTCTCTGTTTTTTATTCTTTCTCTCTAAACTGCCGCTGCAAGGTCGGCACTCATGACATGACATGCTAGCTCCCCCAAAAGTGAATCCAAAACCTCTCCATCGCCCCCTGGAGAAGGGGCTGTTACTTTAGGGAGCGCTTAATTTGATATGCAGCAGAGTTTGCTGCGGTTTACACACGGTTTACATTAAAGTCAATATCGCAATATCGTGGGTACGCCAAAATCCTGAAATAATAGAATAGAAATGAGTTTGAACTGAAATGTTCTGTAAAGTTTCCTGATATTGGGGTTCAGTTAAGTTAAGCTTGGACATTTATTCAGAAAATGAGGGAATTAATTCTACACATAAGTTCTATAGTAACATGGCTGCTATGGGCTGTTTACATCCAGTGTCGTCTACACGCAGCTGCAGCTCTTGAAGGACAAAGTGATGCATAAATAAGCCTCTTTTAAGAGACGTTAAAGCGGCACTGACAGGCGGAGGATCTCTCAGTGTGTCACAGAGAGTGCAGTTTGGCTGATGGAAACCTCGTCCAGGTACATTATTCACTTTCCATGATGACAGTTTCACACGATCTCCTCTCTGGACGGACTCGTCGTCTCTCTGCAGCGGGGGAAGAAGCTGCGAGTGATACTGTCACTGAGAGACTCACTAAGAGTTGCCAAAGTCATCAGGTTTCTCAGCCCGCAGGGGGCAGTTTGAAGGAGTAATGCTGGGCCCGGGTGGAGTCTCTCTCCGCCTACTGAAGGAGTCTGAAAAATGCAACACCGTTAAGGTTAAAGAATGAGGAGAGCAGTGGGACTTCATGAGGAGGAAGGGGGTGGGTTTATGTTGCAGCAGTATAATCAATCAGGAAGTTTACTTTATATAAAAGTTATACTCTGGTGATAAGTGTATGATGCAAAGCTCAACATGAATCATTTCCCCTGAACATTAGCTTCCTCTTTAATCATGTTGCTGTGGTCAGTGTCTGTAGATAAACCTGTGATATAACCATCTTTATACTTGACACTTGTCATTGGATTTATACAGAAGATCAGTGAGATGAGGCTTCAGAAAGAAACATTCAGAGGAAGTTAAAATGTCAAGAATAGGGCTGGGTATGGATATGGATTTCTTAATTCGATTTGACAGTGCACCTCTAACCTGGTGCATTATCAAAATGTTTAATGTTTATAGTAAGAATTGACGACGCTAACAGAGAGTAACATAAACATCAGAGCAAAACTAACTCACATATTCATGGAAGCACACACGATAAAAATAGTCCGTCTGCGATCACTGATGTCTCTGTAGATGGTGCAGTAAACAAGTCCGGGCATGTCTCCCTCACTGCCGTGTTTCGAGGGAATGCGTTGAGTCGTGCTGCGTTCAGGAGCGCTCAGAAATGTGAGTGATTGGACACGTTTTTACATATTTTTAAAGATCGATCTCGGGATTTATGAATCGATATTGGGTCATCATTTCGAATCGGACAAGTCGATTTTTTTAAACCCAGCTCTTGTCAAGAATAAAGTGGAAGAGTTGAGAGTAAAGTCCAAGAAGAACAAGTAATGCAGGCTACACGCTACAAGATAATCAGGCTGATTTCTGGCCCGATTCCGACAAAAGAAAGCAAAGTCTTGATTTTCTGATGGTTCTGAAGATGATCGTCCAGATGTTCCTGTGGTTTGTGGTTGAGGATTAGGTTGACTTCAACAAACTCTCCTTTTTTGTTTCACCTGACCCTAATCGTCTTCCGTAGAGAGAGACCGTAAAGCTCCTGTATTTCTCTGTTAACTGCGGTTTGAGGCGAACGTATCCACAGTGTCTTCTGCAGATCTATGAATCATACAGCTTTGTGTGAATCGTTGACAGTCTTTACTGCAGCTGTAACCGTGCAGGCCAAAGTTTTATTAATGCAGTCATTAATTCTGATGTGTTTGGATTGTGGTATCAACATGTGGCTTTTAGAGCCGGCTCCTCACTGTAAAATCGATGGTTGTTAAACAGCGAGAGCGGCGGTGAAGTCAGCGTTACGCTCTGTGTTTCAATATTGTTTTACCTTTTCTGCTCTTTGGTTTCAGGTTCTTGCTGTTTCTCTCCTCCTCTCCTTTCCTCTCCTTCCCTCCTTCTTTACTTTCCTTTGTCTTACGTCTCTTTTTTCCTCTTGTCCTTCTCCATCTTCTTTGTTTCTCTTTACATGCACTTTCTCTTTCCCTTCCTCTATCCTTTTTCTTCTCTTACCCTCGATCTCCTTCTTCTCTTCTTTCTTTACTTTATTCTGTCTTCTCTTCTTTTACCCGTTCATCCTCTCTTACCACTCAGCACACTTCTCTCCCCTCCTCTCTCTGTCTGTAATCCATCACTACCTCCTCCACCCCCTCTTCTCCAGTGGGTATAATCTGAATATAAAGTGTATGTGTGTGTGTGTGTGTTGTTGTATCCCTCTCTCTCTCTCCCTCTCTCTCTCTCTCTCTCTCCCTCTCTCTCTCTGCGTCCATCTGAGCCCCATGTTCTGAGTTATTACTCTCTAATCATCAGTGAGCCCAGAGCTGATTTACAACACATATTTTCCCGTTCTTTGCAGCCTTGTTTCCAGACTCGGGTGAAAACAGAAACTTTTCATCATTTTTTAAATCACAGGTTTTCTACGAGGAGAACAGACGGACTTTTAAAAACTATTCTCCAATGAGTTTCTCAAGATGAATGCGTCTGTCTTTAGCTGCCTTCAGGACAGTTGTGTTCATCATCTTAGAATCTAATTTGTATCAAGGTTTCATTAAATTAAGAGTTTTATTGTTTGAATGTCTCAGGGAAGATTTTACTGTTTTGAAGAGGGTTAAAAATGTTCATTAAAACTTCTTTATATGAAGAAACTTAAAATATTTTAGCATAAAAATAGCAAACTGAGTAGACTTAGTTAAACCTTGTCCCCTTAAGTTTCTGTGCCTTTAGAGCTTCTTATTAAGGCACAGGCATATACAGTACATAGCCTATATGTATACTATAAAGATTATAACGATAAAGCAATAAAGTTCAACACTTTCCCCCAAAACACAAGTGAAAAATAAACTGTCCTCGAGCTAGCAGCTGTTTATCTTGCTGCAAATTTAAGCTGACTCAGTGAGCTGAGGTTAGCTTCGTAGGTTGGTCTCCAGCAGACATATTTTAAAACAGAACTCTGTAAAAGAGTCTTTAAAGTGATAATCTCGAAGATTTTCATGTAAATAAACGTCTTAAGTCTCTATTTATCGCCGAATGAGGTAACACAATGGTGATTGAGCCTATGGCCCACTGATGAAAGCCTTTGTATTTGCAGTATTACAGACTGGCTGTCTGTGGCGACTTTAGCGGCGCCCAGTTAGTGACGCGTTCTCCATCACCCAGCAGTGGTTGGTCTGCCAGAGACGGTAGGCGGAGCTAAGTCTGAAGCAGATATTCACGCTTATGGAAAGTTCAGTGACTGTAGTGTTAGTGTTAGTTACACCTCCTCTCCCCGTTCCTCCTTTACTCTGCTACTAGGGAACAGAACGCTGCAGGAGCCCCATTTGTCAACAGAGCTGTCAATCATGAGGTCACACCCCCTTTTTATAGCATCAAATAACTAAGTAAACTTGTCAAAAAAACACTTGTACTTAAATCAGCATGATAAGAACTAACTTATGACACAAACCATGTTTGAGAAAAATGTATCAGGCGTGTATTTTGATTTTTATAGTTTGACTCATGTCCCATCTGCTAACATGGAGGAGGCGGGCTTTATGAGCTATACTGCAGCCAGTCAGCAGGGGGCGATAGAGAGGGTTTGGCTTCACTTTTAGGGAGCTGGACAGACATGCTTATGTTAGCCTTTGGATCGACTAATGAAAACTTTCCCCCCTCTCATTAGAGCCGGAAATCTAAAGCTTCGATTTTTCAGCTGTGATTCGACAATCATGGCCGTCGTTCTGCAGATGGTACATGTAAAATATATATGACCTCGTGGCAGCTCTCCTCCACTTGTACAGCATGTCTGTGTTCTCTTCCTCATGTGATCCTGCCATCGACAACACGACCTCTGAATCATTCATTACCCAAAGTTATTATTAAGCTGCCTGTCTTTCATTCCCTCTTCCTTCTTCTTTTCCGCCTTATCTCCGCCTCCCCCTCTCTCCTCCTCGCCCGCCTCCCCTTCCTTCTCGTCTCATATCGCCACTCTTCCAACACTTATCCCTCTCTGTCGGCGGGTTTGCATTCTCCCATATCACTCCTTCGTCCCCCCTCTCCTCCGGTGCTCGTTCATTTGTCGTGCCGCTGAGTTTGCACAGCGCCGGCATCAATCACACACTAATAATGTTATGTAGAAAAATGTTTTTTTCCTGTCTGTTTTGTACACTGAAGGAAAGGAAACTTGTTTAAAATGAAGGATGGCTTGTGTGAGGAAGAAACACACACACACATGCACAGCTTGTGTTTAACTTTGTTATGTGGTCTATTTGTCCTGCAGGGTCAGGGTACCCGTATGTTCTGCAAGGCCCAGCCCAGGACTTTATCTCTGGTAAACAAACAAGCAACGAAACGTCCGCTCCATTCCCGGTCTGCCCCTTTAACTGCCGGCTACGCCTCGATGCTCGCTCAGCTAATACTGCTGCATTAATATTCCATCATTAATCTTTAATAAGTGGTCAATAAGTGTGCGAGGAGTCCCCTGCCCCCCTCATTGTGCGACGTATTAATGCTGCCATCAGTTAAATAAATCACACGGTTGGTTTCTGCAGATTCAAACCCTATGTGTGTGTGTGTGTGTGTGTGTGTGTGTGTGTGTGTGACTAAGGGCAGAAGCCAAAGTCTGATGATCCTGCAGTTTGCAAAGTAGCGCCCACAAACACACACACCCACACTAACACACGCACTTTCACCTTGTGGCTTCATATTAATCAACAGCCAACATGAAAAATATCTCTGTGTGCATATTATTCCCATTCCCCCTGCCAGAAAAGACTAACTCTCCGAGCCCGGCCTTATTACTGCTCGCCCCGAGCCCTAATGGAAAGTAATAAAGAGCTCTGAACATCTTAGTTTAGTGCTGTGTGTGCATGTGTGTGCGTGTGTGTGTGTGTGTGTGCGTGTGCGTGTGCTCACGTGTGTGTAAGAGAGAGGGAGAGATGAATGGTTCTGATTAGGCGGTGCAAGCTGCAGACAAGCATGGTGATCAATGTCTGCTCTCTGCTGCTGGAGAACAGACAAATGTGGTCACGGCCACACGCACACACGCACACACGCACACACACACACACACACACACACACGCACACACATGCAGGTTTAATCATACACTTTGTGCTGTGTGTGTTTTCCTTATTGTGCATTCACCTGCAACTTTTAATACTTGTTGTTTCTCCCAAGATTGATGGCGTGTTCGCTTCATTTCTCCGCACACGCTGCAAGCAACCTCACAAACACTAAACATGTGTGTATAGTGTGTGCATGTGTGTGTGTGTGTGTTGCCGTCAGTTTAAAGGATAGCAAATGTATGTGCGATTGGAAATGCTCTGAAACTGGTTGCACGGGTGTAGAAGTGTAAATCAGCGCGCTTGTGTGTCTGCAGAGTACTGCAGAGCGGAAGTGCTGACTCGGCAACAGCGCGGATGGGAGGGGGTGGGCAAAATAAAGAGAGCAGGAGAGAGAGAGAGAGAGAGAGAGAGGGGGGAAGGAGGAATGAAAAGATGCAGAGCGGAAATGGAAAGATGATTTAAAGGAGAAGGAGGTGGAAACACAGCGTAAGAAGGAGGTGGGCAGAGGTAGTAAAAGCTAATAGAGAGTGGAGGGAGGGATAAAAAGAAAGAGATGGAGGGGGAGTTGGTGGCAAAGGTGTGACGATGGGATGGATAAAATCAATTGAGATGGAGTGAGAGAGGCCGACGAGAGAGGAGAAGTGCAGTGCAGAGAGGAAGCAGCAGGTCCCTCGGCTTTTCAGCAGGCTTTCATCCAGGAAATGAGACGACTTACCTCTCCCCCGTGTGATCGGGATGCACGCACACACACACACACACACAAACACAAAGAGGAACACATTTAAACCGTGTGCACACAAACTTTAATTGTGCCTCTGCGTACGCGTCAGTTTGTTCGTAGTGCAGAGAAATCATATGACTGTTTTATGATTCACGTAATCCCGGCCTCAGTGTCCATGCAGCGATCGTAATCTTCATCATCATTTATCATTTAATTGGGAAAACAGAAGTTTATTCTTTTGTTTCAATTTAATTAAATCTATATTTAGAATTTTTGGGTACAAAAGTAAATGTTTAAGAAGCCATCGACTGACGATCTGTTGCTGTTTAAATCCAGGGCCCTGTTGTTCAGAAGGTTTCATCCGAATAAGAACGATCCTGATCTTTTTCCAGGGTCAGGTAATCCGTCTGACTTTGATCCTGGTTTTTCAAAGAAAACTGGACAGGATCAACCAGATACAGACTTTTAAGGATTACATAATCTGGATAACCAGGGAAGTAAATGGGACTTCATGCTTTGTCCACAGGGGGCGCCACAATCCACACAATATAAAGTATCCAGTTGCATTTATTTGAAAATGTGATTTTTGATATTAAAAGCTGTTTGGCGAAATATATTACGAAATCCTTTATTTTTCCACAACCTTAATGTCTACCTCATCCACTATGTCACCGTAGCGCTTCAAGAGCAAAATATAAACAAAATATATGTAAAGTATCAACATCATCGTGAATCGGGTTTTGTTTGAGCAGCTTAAAAGTTGTCTTACATTTTGCTCCTGTAATCCAGCCTGAAACGCCCCCCTCTTCTTGGATCAGGGTCCTGAATTTTTGGAAGTTATCACAATCCTACAAAAAAGTTTTAAACAACCCGTTTTCAAGATTTTATCCGATCCGATTGCTTTAATCTGACCTTAAAACAACTGGGCCCAGAAGCTTCTAAAAGCTGTCGGCCTGTTTCAATAACTTATACACTGTTTTGATCGTGACACAAAGAGTGTTTGCCTTTTGTGTGACCGTGATCTGTTGAATTGCATCGTGGGTAGTATAGGTAAAAGATAAAAGATAAAAACTGCATTAAATAAAAAAGATAATCTTTAAATCTGACAGTAGACTTCTCGAATCCTGTTATTGATCCTAAGTACGATAATATTGACGGCTGTCTTACTTATTCTGCTGGAGTGTGCGCGTGCTTGCGCGGGCATCAAAACTGTCTGATTGATAAATATTGGACATTGGATGAAAATATCAGAATCCTCAGAATCAATCCGATCACCCTGAGGCCCAAATACATTCATTAGTTAATGTTAGGAGTGTGGTATCGATCTTTGAGTGTGTGTTTGGTTACAGATGAGAAGCTGTATTGATCTGAGGTTTAAAAATGGTAGAAAAACTTTGGTGCTCAGAAAGTTAAGACACAGATGTCTCGAGACAATTAACCAGAGGCTTAAAAGTCTGTAATGTTCTGATTTAGTGTTGATCATGAAGGTAGAAGCAGAGAGTGGGTCATCAGTAGTCCACCCTGAAATCTGTCGGTTTCAGCCTGAGTATCAGGAGGCCTCAGAATGAGGATGCACGAGGATGATATTTCTGACACTGAGGGCAGTAACGTGACGCAACATGAGGGAAGACAGCCGGGGTGCACGTACACACACAATCAGGGGAAGACGAGACACGGGTGAGGCCAAGTAGAGCCGAGCTGACGCAGGTGGCAGGAAACACGGGATACAGGAAGTACAACATCACAAGGGTGTGAATAACAAAATAAAACAGAAACAAATAAAATCCAAAAGTTAACGAGGATAACGTCCTCAGCATCAGCTGTTTTTTGTCATACTTTTGTAACACCCCCGTGCATGTCAATGACACTTCTCCCTCACCGACCAATCAAAATCACTCACTGACATTGATCTCATGCATCCAGACTCGTTTTTCCAAGGGTACAATTTCCAGGTGTAGAGTGGCTGCTAACGCCAGGACACGGTTCCTCTCCATCGTTTTCTTTGTCAAATTTCCTCCAGTAAAAGCAAACATTAAGCATACCGAGCAATTTAAAACAGACTTAACGGTCACTAAAAAGGGAAGCACAAGTTCCGTGAGTCAACCTCGTAACCTAGCAACAGAAAGGGCCGGTGGGCCCTGCCAGCGATGAAAACACCGTTAGTGGACACAGGCCTTTAAGAAAAGCATGAGGCTGTACTGCAGGTGCTGTCAAGCCCATGCTTTCCATTGGTTAAGTTGTAGTAGTCAGTAGAAAGTGTCCTGATAGGCTCAGGTTGAAAGGCTTTCGTGAACATTAAGGCTATTAAAATTACAACTGTACACTGCAACATTGAGTAGTGACTGTATGGAGGTAGTGCGAATTTATACACGATGAGCGGTACGGCGCAATGTGAATAAGGATTTATAACCATGAAGTCTCCTTGCTAGTTCGCAGACAAATTCAGAATAATTTGCACTTTAGCAAGTGTTGTAATTACAAGATGACCCCATTGGTGCGTGTGTTATTACAGATTTCTTGTCTCTGTTATTTAGCACAGTGTGAACAATGTTGCTGTTTCTTTCTCAGCTTTTGATCGGGCTAATTTCTGAGCCCCGCAAAATTTTTATCTCGATAATTAAATCATTATCATACACATGCAAGTTTACCTATGGCTTGAACTTAGGATGACAAATTGAGGTCAGGAATGGGTCTATAAATTGCCATGTGAAGCTTTGCACTGTAAGTTAAACCTGATGCAGAAAAAGTGTTAGCATCGTTAGCATTAGCAACCTCAGACTGTATCCTCACATGTTCAGCACATTAAAGTTCCTGCTCCCTTAGCGTTGTGAAACTTCAGGAAAACAAACCTCATTTTTTTCTTGGGAAGAACTTAGTTTGGCAACATGTGAAACAAATGCACCTGATTATATTTGGTAACTTTTCTCGTCTCTCTGCTTTAAGATGAGAAAACGAGTATCTCAGGGTTTTAGTGCTGCTCTCTGAAGAAACGTTAAACATCGCAGACTCTCCAGAAACGATTAAAGAGGGATGCTGCAGCTGTTTTTGCATAATAACTTTGGCCCGTTTGTGTTTGTGTGGATATTATTACACCTCATTAAACAGACATTGTACTGCAGCCATAAGACGGGTGTCGCGAGCGCCGTTCCTCGCCGAGCGAACGCAGTGATTGAGTGCGAGGCGAGATGCTTTGCCCGCTCGCCCGGGACCGACGACGTTACAGCACATTTACATAAACATCACCTCCTTTTACATCTCATTAGCATAGAGAACGCATCAACACGAGGGAGGGAGCGGAGGAGGGATAGATGGATGGATTAATGAATGGATAAATGTGGAGGAAGGGAGAGGAGAGCAAGGCGGAGATGCTCCAGTTATGGTGTGCTGAGGGAATGGAAATGGCCGTATTAAGTACCAGAGGAACCATTTACAGATGCATTGTTGGTTTTATTACTCCTACATTGTTTCTTCTTTCTGTCTGTGGGGGCCAATTTGTCTTGTTAGTTTTTGCCCTTCTTTTCTCGCGCTTAACTTCATTCTCCCCTGTGCCGCCTTTCCTTTCCTCTTTATCTGCTGCAGCGGCTCATTTACACATTAAGTTTATTTCAGTGGAATCGCAGGGATCAGTCGAATCGCTCAGGTAAATCTGCACTGAAACTTTGCCAACTTTGATCAACTTTTATCTGCTAATTTGTTAACAGAAGCGAACTTTGAGCGATCTGAGAGCCATATCCAAAGCTTACCTCTCATTTATCCCCACAGCGGGCCCCTAAAAGTCGATGGTTTAAATCACCAGTGGAGGGGCGCAGGTTCAGCTCAGTTGGTAGAGCAAGCACTCCATATACAGAGGATACAGTCCGCAGGTTTGAATCTCCCAGTCTGCCGATCATTGGGTGTAGGCTTGGGCGGTATTGGGCGGATATTTACAAATCCCAACGGTATGAATTTCAATACCATCAAAAATCCAGACGCTAATTTTTCCGTTAAAAAATGGGGCACGCACAGTGATAAGAGAAGAGATCAGCGACAAGAAAAGAGATAGGCGACCAACTGCTGTTGTTGTCGTGTGTGTGTGCGTCCAAGTCGTATGATTTATGTTAGCATTTCATGTGATCCTGTGTTGTGTAGCAAGACATGTCCAAGTAATTGGACCTCCCCCTCCAACCAGCCGCTCCGCAGTTTTCCAGCCCTCATACACCTTCACACACCTTATACCCGGTAATACGGCAGGAAGGTGTTGCGGTATGAAAAAACGGATACTGCCCAAGCCTAATTTGGTGCATGTCATCCCCCACTCCCCACCCCCCATTTTGTCAGTTAAATATCTGCACTTTTTTAGCTGCATTATTGTACACAGAGCAATCCAAAGGTAACGTAACAAAGCAGGAAGTGAAACTTTTGTTCTTGGTTCATGAGCTGAATTATCCGCTCTTCCTCTTTAAAACAAACGGACCCAGAAATAAAAACCGGTAAAACACTAAATAAAGCAGTTTAAAGTTAGAAATGAGTCCTCCTTCGACACCCAACACAGGATTCCCGGTTTTTAATGGGAGACGAATTATCCACAGAGGTCTCCTCCTCTCCAAACCACACAGACCTTGCTCGTCATAAAAACCAGTGAGACACTAAATAAAGCAGTTTCTAATTAAAAGTCAGTGTTTCTCTGCTGCACATTGGTGGGCCCTTCAGGGGCTGCAAGCCGAGCTGCTGCTCATGTTAGCTCACTCGCTAAACCAAAATCCATCATGCGATTAAACGATAGAAATGGAAGTAATGTTCGGTGCGGCGAATCAGTCAGAGCTTCGTTTGGACAGCCGAGCTCGATTCGACGGACACATTCATGAGTCAGGTTCAGATGTGTTCGTCTTTTTGTCGACTGATTGCAACCCGTCCTGAAAGTGCTGAACTCTGAGGGAGCTGAGGGTCCACACCTTTTGTCTGACCTTTTAAAACTCGTCTCCTGCTCTTCTGTACTTTACATCCAGCTGGGCTGTGCTGCACATATCTTACCCCTCCCTCTGTATCGCACAAAGCAGCTGAATGGTCAGATTTCCTTTAACTCTAATCTTATTAAGTTGGTGGTTTCAAACACAGTCAGGCATTACTAATCGAATCCCCCCTCATGTACGAAGCCACATAATGAATGTGGGGGCACATGCACATGAAATGGGGAGAGGCCTCATCGGCATGACTGTGCAGAACCGAGCTTTAATGGCCGGCTCTTTGACCCCTTACACACATGTAGCTGCCACCTTGCATCACAAACGAGGGCTCATTTAAATAACTGTTTTTTTATGAGGGAGCGTCAGCTGGGAATCTGCACTGGTGTGTGTGTGTGTGTATGTGTGTGTGTGTGTGTGTCTGCTTACCTCCTGCCATCAGTTAATAATCTCACTCCGTATGTGTGTTCTTCAGATTCTGTCCTCTTATTAAAAAGGACTCTTGGTATGTTCGCTCCGTCCGTCTCTGAGATGATGGATATGGTGCAGCTTGATTCATCATGTCATGTAAACGTGATGAATGTCTCTTCTGTGAGCCCCTTGTCTTACATGCTTAAGATCTATTCTTATTAAAAATGTCTGCAGGTATGCAGAAATATAATTTCTAATGAAGCCAGCAGGTGTCAGACGTGAAATTTAATGGACCCTTGTTTGCATAATCCTGTTTAAATTAATGGAAGATAAAAACTTTAATACTTAAAGCCTTCATCCTTTGGAGCAGGAAGCCGAGGCATCTGCTGGGATGACAATGCGGCCATGGGAGATTGTTATGTGCACAAACCTGTTGAAACTTTTTGGCCGCTTCCTTTATTTATAGGAAAGCTGAAGAGAGACCGGAAATACGGGGAGAAGAGAGTGAGGGATGACACGCAGCAAAGGGCCGAGGGCGAGAGTCAAACCTGTGGCCGCTGTGTTAAGGACTGTAGCCTCTGTATCCGGGGTGCCTGCTCTACAGACTGAGCTAAACCCGCACCCCAGAAACTGATCTAAAAAAAAATAACCTTTAGGTTGAGCAGATTTACGGGAAGATCTCAAAAATGACATCACAATAAGCAAAGATAACAGTCTGCACCTTGTTTCTATTGCACATCAAAACTCCCTTTAACTCATAAGACACAAAGAACATATCTCAAAAACAACAAATGCACAATATGAAATGTATTGTGCAAAAACACTTTGGTCACCGACTTACATTACCATTTAAGCTTTTGCGGATTTCTTCAGTTTCTATGGTAACCTCGAAGATCTCAGTTTCGTTCTCTTTGGCGACACCTCTGACGATAAACGGTAACTGCAGGAGCACACTTCCCAGATATCCACACAGTGCTGCATGTGTGACGTCCACGGTTGGCTCCGGTTGTAACTCTTGATTTTCCTGGCTGACGGTCGCTTTCCTTTTCAGACTGTTTGCTTCATCTGAGCGTCGAGTTTGTTTCTTTTTCTTTGGATTTTCACTTCTAGTTGAAGTTGTATCTGTAGTCATCCATCTTTTCTTTGTTTGTTCAGCCATAGTAGATTACTGTTTACTCGCAACACTTGCAGAGAGCGGAAAAGCAGCCGCTTAGCTCCGCCTACCCTCTCTGGCAGACCAACCACTGCTGGCTGATGGAAAACGCGTCACTAACTGGGCGCCGCTTGTGACACTCAGTCTGTAATACTGCAAATACAAAGGCTTTCATCAGCGGGCCACAGGCTCTGTCACCATTGTGTTACCTCGTTCAGCGATAGATAGAGACTTAACAGACATTTATTTAAATGAAAATCTTCGAGGTTATTACTTTAAGCTGAAAGGCCAGCTTTTGTTGCAGTCAGTTAGCACATAAAGTAACCTCTATGAATCTGCCTGTAATTCATCACAGTGAAGCATCCAATTTTCGCTCTTTGAAACACACACAGGGTCACTCCACAACAAGTACTGCACTTAAGAAATCCTCAAAGACTCTTCAAACCATCTGGATAATAAAATATTCTTTCTGCACAATAAAATAAAGTTGCTTTTTTTCATCCTGGTAACAACATATGTCATTGTTCCTTTTAAAAACATGGTTTCACACCTCTGTTAAATACTTCATTTGCAAATACCTTAAACAGAAGAAGTGTTTAATTTGCTGGAACGGCCCTTTAATTAGAGTTTCTTTAAAACTGTAAAACAAAAACAGGCACACATGTCCACACACTCACACAGCTTCCTCATGCAAGGCCGAGGAAGTAGATGCACTGTGTATCCAAGGCAACCTAAATTAGTCTCAGCAGGTATGTGGGCATTATGTCTCTTGGAAAGGAGAGGGCGAGCAAGTGGGCAAGCAAGAATGGAAATAACAGACAGAGAGAGAGAGAGAGAGAGAGAGAGAGAGGTGAGAGTGCAACGAGCGTGGAAAGGAGGCGTGTAGGGAGGCAGGGAGGGAGAGGAGAAGATGAGAGGTAGAGTCAGAGGTTGAATGTGATTAGCAGAAGAAGAAGAAGAAGAAGAGGTGGAGGAGAGAGGGAGGAGAGAGGGAGCGAGGGATGATTGGATCAGGGAGGGGAGGGATGAAAGGGGAGAGTGGTGCAGAGGGTGAGTCAGAAGGCAATGGGAGTGATTGGGAACTAGTATGCTGCTTATTGCATGCCATGAAGAATAAAGTCAGCAACCAGTCTGCAGGTGTGTGTGTGTGTGTGTGTGTGTGTGTGTGTGTGTGTGTGTGTGTGTGTGTGTGTGTGTGTGTGTGTGTGTGTGTGTGTGTGTGTGTGTGTGTGTGTGTGTGTGTGTGTGCGCGCGTGCACTGCAGAAAAAAAGCTATTAAGCAATAACAGCACAGACAGAGCTAACTAAATTACATCTCCAAAAATACAAGATTACATTTGCTGCTAGACACACACACGCGCGCACGCACACACACACACTGTCCATGTTTCACGTCTGCACACATGCATGCTCTCAGACACAAACACACACACTTACAGTCATTTACATTGACTACTGTCTGGATGACAGAAGGGGTCCAAGAACACAGAAGGCCTGTGGGTGAGATGACGCACAAGCACACACTAACACACACGCACACACACATGTTCACGCTCATATATCTAAATATACTCATGCACAAAGCCTGTTTCTCAGAAGTGTCACATGACTGTCTGTCGAGCGACAGAAAGAATCGATGAGTGTGTGTTTGTTTCGTCACCGCTTCCGTAACCGTGTGTGTGTGAGACATCCTGAAGGTGTTAATTGGAGCGTGCGCATGTATCTGTGTTGTAAGCATGTTGGTGTGTATCTTTTTTTCCCCGTCCCTGCAGCATTCGTCTTTCACCTCCTGCCCTCTTTCTCTCCCCTTCGTGCTCTCTCTCACCCTCGTTGTCCCCTTCTCTCACCCCGCCTCCCCGTCTGTCGGTGAAGCAGAGGTGTCAGTTTCGCCTCAAAGTCACAAATGTGTTTGATTTTACGTTTTACAGAATGTTCTTTGTTTTACATTTTAGCTGCTTACCCATTAAAAGTATTTTTTTTCATATACTTTTTAGACTAAACAAATTAAAGGGCCAGTTTGCCGATTTTCAACCTCAGTCCTATCATGTTATTACGGGGAGCGAATGCCATTATAGTAGGAAAAAAATGCAATGTCGCTCTGTGCCTTTGGAGGACGCTATCTGCTTCTCCAATGGGCCCTGGAAAACCTCCGCCAGACTACTTAAAACGCGTCATCTGGCGGAGGCCAGGGAGCTCGCTAAGATACACTTCCTCAATCTATGACGCCCGCCTCTGATGTCATGTCTCGTTCAAAATCGTCAGGTGTGAAATGTAGACTGCAGACCTGAAGATCTTTAGACGATCCACAGGTATATTCTCGTCGTGTTTCAGATTCTGTACCGCCTGCAGCGATCGATGCCCTTGAGTGGGAAACAGTAGTATTTCACTCCAGCGTCTCTCGCTGGGCCGTTCCTTTCAGAGGGAGGGGCGCAATGCACTCTGGGTGTTGTAGGAATGTAGAATGGGCGAAACCACCAGCTGTTTGTACAACTTTCTCCAATTATTGCTTCTATCGATTACAGAGAACACCAGCTTTGACTTACAGTGGCTTTTTCCAGGGAGAATTGCTCCTTTTAATTCAATCTCAGAATCCATCGGCTACAGTCTGATGACGACATAGCCTCTAAGAGTGACTGTGAACATGTCTGGCATGTCCCGTTTAGCCAGCGTTTAGCGATAAATCACTTCCAGCCAGGCCTTCCTTCTCCGTGCGCTGCATTGTTTACAGTCCAGTTAGCAGCTTGAGAAGCGACTGTCATGTCTTGGTTCATCACATCCCCCGGAGGAGCGCCCGTTCATCTGTCTGTGCTGAGTCTCAGTTTCACCGTAAACAGTAAGTTACACAGAGGCTGCACTCTGGCTTACTTCAGCGGGATGAAGCCGAGAAAGAAACAGATTTTCTTGTGATCGACTTTAATTAACGGCTCTTCAGTTTGCTGAAATAACAACATCATGATGCAGATTAGGAACAACATGAAGCTTTGTCAGGTCTGTCCTCAAGAGGAGAAGAAAACTACTTTAACATGAGATGTTTGTTGAACGGAGGTCCGATCGATCAATTCTGACGCATTCCAGGAAGTTGGGAAATCTAAACGCTGATCGGCACAGCGTCAGGCGGATTTTGATCTAGAGCAGATTGTTGCTGAACTTGCTGCAGATGTCTGTTTATAGAGATTAATAAGATAAATCATCGTCAGATGACGCCGATGGGAGCCGGGATGTCATTCATTGGATTATGTTCCGTCTGCTTTTGCTCTCCACACAGACACGTCAACCACGTACTA
This sequence comes from Semicossyphus pulcher, assembly GCF_022749685.1. Taxonomy (NCBI): domain Eukaryota; kingdom Metazoa; phylum Chordata; class Actinopteri; order Labriformes; family Labridae; genus Semicossyphus; species Semicossyphus pulcher. The sequence goes on from NW_027211700.1 coordinate 4,954,746, forward strand.
CTCGGACTACAAGCGTTCCACAAATGTCAACCAGCACACTTTCTGTACTAAAATCCACTCGCCTACAGATTCTACATTTTACTGCAAAAAAGGAAATAACTTGGGTTTGGTTTTCTGGGGTTCACTGACGTACCAAAGATTACTGACAAATAGTGTTGCATAAGCATGATTGGTTCCTAATGCCGGAGATGAAAGAAGAAACATGGGAGAAGAAACAAATACTGTGTGTGTATGTGTGTGTGTGTGTGTGTGTGTGTGTGTGTGTGTCATTAGTGTGAGGGGCACCCCACTGCTTCCAAGTGTCATTTCACTGCAGTGGAGGGAAGGGAAACGAGGACAGGCCTGGAGGACGGGGGAGAGGAGGAGGGAGGAGGAGGGAGGAGGAGGGGAGAAGAGAAATCTGGTGTGAACAAGAGGCTTTCTGAATTACAGTCTGTGCATGTGTATCCTAATGAGTGGCCATCTAACAAATGTTTTGTTCCAACAATTAGACAATTAGTAACAGAGTGTTAAAGTACATAAGCCCTCAATCTGAGGTTCCTGTTGCTTAAAGGTGAGTATAGCCGATGTGATTGACTACATGCTACACGCTTTGTAGTGCCTCGATCTGCTTATGTGCTGCGTGTTTGACATACAATGATCTGTGTTGTAGAACAGTTCAGTCTGTTTTCTCTTCAGTCTCCTGCGGCATCACCTTTTAGGCCATATGTTCTTAACACAAGATTATAACAAGCGTTGTGTCGTAACATCTGCTCGACGTAGTTGGTCAGAGTTGGTTTGAGGTCAAATAACATCCCAGCATTCTTTAACAAGTCTAATATTTGTACAGCTTAAAAGACAACGTTGTGTTAATGTGAGGCAGGTGAGTATATATATATAAATAAACAACCACTGATAACTTAGTAATAAACAAATATCTCCATCACTTCAGCGTCTCTGTCCTTGTTTTGGTGAATGGTTTGTTGTTGACGACGCTCACACCTTTGATAAATCCAGCATGTCTGTAACATTCAATGACTGAATCAACAAAACAAATTACCTGATTAAAAAACTGTTTTACTGAAGAGAGAGCCACGATGATATCTACTTAAAGTAAAGCAAAACCTTATCAAGTGACATATTGCGGCTATCAGTCTGTAAGCCATCAAAAAAAAGCACAGCAAGGGACTAAACATGGGAGAGACATTGTGACGGCTACAAGAATAATCCACAAAATTTATATGCATTCGACAATTTATTTTTCCACGAAAGGTATCAGTTACCTGCTCGTAAAAATCAATCAAGCAGCTGCAGTCTTGTTTTGAGACTTGTAAAATGCTCTGCTTGAAATAATAAATTGTGTCTGATTTAATTACCTTGTAAAAAATCCTCTGGAGGCATCTCCTCCTTCTCCCTCATCAAAAATGACTGAATCTGAATCGTCCCGCCCACTATGTACGACGTTTCTCCTTTCATAAAATTACAGCCGAAAACAAAACACGTCTCTGCCGTCGTTTAGTGGCAACTTGTTGAAACCTAGCTAGCTTGAAATGTAGTCATCAGTAGTGGTAACGTTAGCATTAGTAGTCAGTAGTGAGTTTGCAAAAATGACGATGACGGTTACAGCTGGCTCGCGCATCGCTGAAGTGGTTGCCATAGGTTACACGTAATGATATGCATAGCGTCGCCCCGTCCATTAACGGGATTGGCTCCTTAGGTTTGTGACGTCTCAAACCTGCCAATCTGAAAACGTGTTGTTCAGCCTGTCCTTGGTACACTGCAGTTTAAAAGCAGACAGGCCCAGCCATGGAGATGACTGCTGATGTTGTCCCTGATATGTCTTGTAGCACATGAAGAACACCACATGGAGATGTTTACACGGTTAAACACTTCATGTTCACTGGAGGGGGGATATAAGTACTTTTCTGAAAACACAACCTTGCCAAAAGTAATTATCTTCAAAGCTGCTTTTTACAGGTCTCATAAAATCTCCTAAACATTTCCTGGAAAGGAGCCAAAATATGACTAAAAAGGACATTCCTATCAAGATCAATAACAGCCTGTGAACATAAGTCAATAATTCCATTATAATCAACATTAAACATTTCACATCAAGCTTTTTTTTTAATAGAAAATCATTTGATTGTAAAATGAAGTGTTACTAATATTCCCACGCTCCGTTCTTTCCAGTTTTGTTGTGTTCAGTGTCTAGTGGCTGACTAGTTCCATTTTTCAAACCTCAATGCAACATCCTGGGAAATGTAGTTTTTAGTGTGTGTTTTTGTAGTCCCTAACATGTTATGTCATGTTCCTGCCTTCCCTGTAGTCTGCACGGTTCGCTGTCAGAAGTTCCTGATCTCGCGGGTCGGGGAGGACTGGATCTTCCTCATCCTGCTGGGACTCCTCATGGCCCTGGTCAGCTGGGTGGTGGACTTCTGCATCGCCATCTGTCTACAAGGTGAGGGAGGGGGGAGGGAGGGATTTGGTTCCTACAAGTTTGGGGCATGACCAGCGTTGATAAGCTTGATCTCAGAGGTAAAGGATGAATAGTTTGGACTGGAGAGGTGCGATAGATCCAGATAGGCAGGATATTGGAGGAGAAGAGAAAAAGAACAGATAAAAGTCATATTATTTATCAGTGCCATAACTGAAATGGGTTTCTTTCAAAGTGCTTTAAAGTCTCCTTTAAAAAATAACCAGGAAAATTAGATGCTTTTTTGTACGTATACATCATAAATCGAATCCAAAATATCTATGATAACATTAAAACACGATCAAGTCAAGTCATTTTTCTTTATAAAGCACATTTAAAAACAGGCGATTACCCAAAGTGCTTTACAGACTGAAGAAAGAATACAATACAAGCAATTCATTGTTTTACATTTATTTTACAACGGAGTAAAAGCCAGAGGAAACGATGAGGCGGCATCAGACCGAGTTTAAAGAGAGAGAATAGAAAGGTCTTTAAACTGGTATTAACATTCTCTGTAGTAGAACAGGACTCACATACATCAGAAGGACATTTATAGCCTGAATGATACAAACACTGGACTGTGAACAGTATCAACACTAGAACCACCAACAGGTAAAATTTACCCACAGCTGTCTTTTGATTGTGTGTAACTTGTTTTCCAGGAAATATTCAAGCCCCCCCCAGTCTTTGACCTCTCGGTGGCGTGTTCGGTAGCGCCCCCTATTGTAAAAATGGCCATTTATACCTATAACAGCCAGCGGGTCAAATTTACCCAGATATAGAACGCTGTCATTTCCGCGCTATTAATTTTGCGCTTCTAGATCGATACATTGTATGTTGCTATGGCAACGCCTTTTTTTCTACTACTGTGTGTCATCGAGTTGCTCCTCAGGTCATAAATTGTTATATATACATATTTCATTGTCATGATGTCATTTTATAAGCTGCATAAAGACACCACATCGAGCATTTCATGACACAACTTTGTGTTGTATAATGATAAATAAATTAACCTTGTACCTTGAAAATCAATGCATTCTAATAGCGGGTAAGTTTTACCCGTTGGCGGTGTTAGGTACACTGTAGTGTGATCCCTGGCGGTCCTAGTGTTAAAACTAAAGAGTGTGCAGACACAGACTCGGCTGTACTCGTGATCCAGAGCTGGAGCAGCTACTGGCTGTCAGCCTTCGAAACACAGCACAAGCTTCTACAAAGAAACGTTGTTGATAGATACAGAGAGGACGAAAGTTTTATTCATTTTAAAAGTTGTTTTTATTTCTCTCTCTCTTTTTTCTTTTGACACTGGCGGCCTAATTCACTAAAGGATTGCGCTGCTTTCGTGGCCGCTAAGCTTGTGCAAATGACTCATTCTCGAAGCACGCACAGAGTCCGCTGCAGAGCAGACAGCGTCTCTACGCTCTGGTGCTGTTTGTGCATATTTAAATGAGTCATTATGCAGACACCCGGGGCAAATGTAGCCCCTTTCTATGCTAATAAGCCTCGTGGCAAGAAGCACCTAATTCACAAACTCCAGCGCTAACAGCATCGCGCAGTGAGAGTGAAAATATTACCGCCTGCAGAGAGCTGGTGGGAACTGCAGCGCAGTATTATAAAGGCTGTCACACTCTGAGTTTCTATCGTTCATGACGACAATTCCACCTTCTGTGTGACCAAAATACATTTCTGTAAATACAGTCTGTTAATAATATTTTGTCATTGTTATTAAAATCGGGAGATCGATTGGTCCGGGCTGTCCGAGGCTCAACCCTGGCACGCAGGCACACCAGACCGAGCTGTTACGCAGGACTGGTTAAACACCTGTCGAGTATACGGGAGATAATGGAGGGATGTCGTTTATTTCAGTTTTTAATGTTTAAAATAAAGAGATCAATCAATCAATAAATACTTCATACTGACATTAACTTCTGAACAATATCATAAAACCACCATTCAGGTTATTGAAGCTCCGGTTCTGGATGTGTCAGGTGCTCTGACCCACTTACTTCCACTTGCGCTTATAAGTCGAGTTTTATAAAAAAAACAGTAGATTTAAAAGGGCTACAACTCTCTCACCTTCATTTCATTTAGCTGGATAAAAATAAGAGACATACAACATTTTTAATTGCAAGAAATTGTGGAAGATAGTTGAACTCTGTCTACTTGCAAAACATCTGCACAATGTTGCAATTAAATGTGAGATATTTGAATTATTAGGCCCCACGGGAGCTTTTAAATTGAGCCCCGGGGACAAACGGTGGAGATCAGAGCAGGAGATGTGTCTTAAAGACAGGAGGATGTTAAAGAGGGAAGAGCAGGAATACAGGAAGAGTGAGTCAAGGTGGATCAGAGAAAAACATGCGGGATGGAGGAAAGGCCTCTCATGGCATCCATCGTCTTCCTGAAGGTGTAGATGCAGGAAACGGAGGGAGGAGACGGCAAACGAGGGATTATCAGTCAGGCAGACGTCTTTAAACGGCTGCAGGAAGTTGTGAGGGCTGATCTGAAATCTTACGGGAGCAGCTTTAATTCAAACGGATTTCTCAGGCTCTGTGTGTGTGTGTGTGTGTGTGTGTGTGTGTGCGTGCGCTCAAGGAGAAGCTAACCTACTCTTTCAGTTCCAGTTAAGGTGTACAGTTCTCCTAATTGGATCCAGAACATGAGAAAGCACCTGTCCTGAGGAAACACACACTCACTGCTACACACATTTTCATGTTTTTAAAAGGTTTATATGACAGCTCTCCTTGATGTACATTAAGCCCTGTGCGTGTGTGTGTGTGTGTGTGTGTGTGTGTGTGTGTGTGTGTGTGTGTGTGTGTGTGTGTGTGTGTGCGCCCACGCTTTAGAGTGTTTCCCACAAGCTTTAATGCAGCTCTAAATGTACCTCTCTGTGCATGGACATATACAGAACACCTTACATAACAGACTCTTTCCTTCTCTGTGTATTTTTGTGTGTTTATCTTGCCGTTGTTGTTTACATGTCTTCTCCTGTTTCGTGTGTGTGTGCGTGTGCGTGTGTGTCCACAGCACAGAAGTGGATGTACGGAGGTCTGGACAGTAACGTGTTCCTGCAGTATCTGGCCTGGGTCACCTACCCCGTGGTCCTCATCACCTTCTCCGCCGGCTTCACACAGATTCTCGCCCCGCAGGCTGTTGGTACGACGAACACACACACAAAACACAACACACACAGATTACAGCGTACAGCCAGACTTACATTAAGGTACATGATATTGTGAATATTACAGCAGTGCAGATTAATAACTTGTATTAATTAAAGACTAAGTAATAATTTGAGCCATCAGAAAAACAATCTCGACCCATAATAACTGCTAATCTGTTTTAAAAATACTTCGTTTCAGCCCTATATTACAGACAATATGCTGATACTTAAGGTACCGTAATATCTGTAATATAAGTCGTAGTCTGTTTTTTGGGGGTATCCCAGAGGGAAAAAGGTTTTCTAAAGCTCTTTATTAATAAAAACGTGTATAATTAAGTTATTTCAACACTATTTAATTTTATTTTTATTTGAAATACATTAAAAGAACACACAAACTACAGCCTGCCATCTGTTTTCAACATGTCAAGTTTGCAGTCCCGCTAGCTACCGCTGCGGTAGTTGCGCTCAGCCTATGGTAACGTTGATTGTTGTGAGGATGGCGGCTGCACTGGCGATCATCACGGCGCATGTCAGTGACGAAGCTTTTGCTACAATATAGCGCCATCATCTGGGTAAAATACTGTAGCACAATAAAATACCTCTCTTTATACCGGTAGATTGGTCGCACCAGCCCACTTTTTAGACAAAAACAGAAGTATTAAAAGTGCGTCTTATACACCGAATTTTACGGTACATCAAGGATGGTAAGGATGTAGGGTATTGGGATATGCTCACTGGATTTAACACTGAATTTAAATGAGATTAAATACAATCAAATACTGTATAAAGGTAATTTTTTTTTACATATTTGGGTTCACAGTTTTATAGAACCAAGAATAACCGAAACCATTGCCTTAAAACACTGCACGATAGAAATAGATCTATAGACATTATTATGATATTGAGTCGATTTCAAGACAATATATTAAGTGGAAAAGGAAAATACTTTCCTTTGCGACCCACGCTCACATACTTTTGGCCCAGATGACACGTTAAAGCTCCTGTGAGGAACTTTCTGTTTGTGTTGATTTTGGCGCCCCCTGTGGACAAAGCCGTACCTCTCATCTCTTTGCTGATTTTGTCCTCTACATGCTGAAGTGGTGGTGTTTAACAAAGAATCTCATCCTGCTTTCTTTAACAGTCACATGTATCACTCACTTTAAAGTTCTGCCCTGGAGAATGTAAACAAAGGCAGCGTGCAGGTAATCGCTTCGTCTGACACCTACCCCCCCGCCAGCAGTTTCAGGCATTAAAAGTAACTATATAAAAATAATCAGTCTCGTCGCTGATGGTCTCATTTGCTTATGTAGGTAATATCGAGTCATCAGAATGAATTTCAATCCGTTTCATAATCAGCGAAAAACTCCTCACAGGAGCTTTAAGTGGCATTTTCAAGTGAATATATTTCCTAGATATTGTTTAGGCTTTTATTTTGAAATCATGCATCATCCAGTGGAAAACATCTTTATTAGAGACCCAGCTTTTACTTTAAAAATTGAGGAAATATTGTATATCATTGCATATCTATTTAAGTTATAGTGCGGGCAGCTCCCTTGGAGTGCTGATACTGTAAAACTACTGATCCTACACAATCCATCACTTTGTGTTGGTTAGCCTCCCTCCTGAACACATTAGTTGAAATGAAAGCGTGATAGCTTTCCTAATATCTTTTTTAGCTTCCTGTCACTTGAACTACCGGACTGATAGTGCCACCCTGTCCTGTAATGAACTCCTAAATGTGTTTAAACGCTAGCTGCTGCAGGGTAACACTTCTGTGTCACACTGTAACAGTCTGCCCCTCGAGGCTCTGCTTCCCCCCCAGGGGGAACTCTCGGAGACGAATCCTCCCAAAACTTCTGTTAACAATTCAAACGCTCAGGTTAGGTTTGTCTGCAAACAGTGTCAGTGTCAGTCACACTGTGGTTCTCCATCAGGTGCCTGACTCTGCTGTCACTGTGCGTTAAAGAGGCTGAAGAGATGGATGTGCCCCTGAGAATCTGAGGTTCCCCTTCTGTCAGCGAGGCACACCTCCTTTTCCCTTTTACTCTTCCCTTCACTGAATCACAGTTTGGAGCTGGTGTAGGTTTTGTTACGTAGTTTTCTCCGATGAAGGGGGAGGCCTGAATGTGTAGCGCCAGATAAACAAGCACAAACGACGTCTTCAATGGAAACTTCACAGGCAGCGTTACACGGGGGAATCTTCCGAAAAGACTCGGGGAAGTTGCTCCTCCTGGCAGAGTTTTACGATCCTGTTCGGTCCTGGAAAAATGCAACATGTCTGTCTTACACTTCAGGTTTCGCACAGAAATAATAAACTAGATAGAAGATGTTATTTAGCTCACTTTAGAGGCGCCTCCAGGTGAATGCTTTAACCTGTTTCTGGTCTTTGAGTTGTAACGAGCACACATATATTTCAAAACTGTTGAACTATTTCGATCAGCTTTTGATGTGACTGAAGTATTTGTCAACCTAAAGAGCCACTGACCTTTAATTGGATACTGTCCTCATGAACAGTCAGCTGTAAGCGCCCACTGTGCTCCCCTGCAGGTTCAGGCATCCCGGAGATGAAGACCATCCTGAGAGGAGTCGTGCTGAAGGAATACCTCACCTTCAAAACTTTTGTTGCCAAAGTCATCGGGCTCACCTGCGCTCTGGGCAGCGGCATGCCCCTGGGGAAGGAGGTAACACACACACACACACACACACACACACACACGCACGCAGAGCACAAGATAATAACTAAAAAGTGTGCAGAAGAAAAACTCCTCTTTGCTTCTGTCATCTCGTTCATGCTGACTTTGTGGGACTAAAAAAAACTGCTTCTTTATGTTAGCAAAGCCGGCCAAAGTCAAATGCTGTCCCACATTTGATGTTCGATGTTTGCAAACACAGTTTCATGGATTGGCAGCGTCGAATCTTTGCTTGTGATCAAATACAGAATCCAGTCTGGCACGGAGCTGCCGTCAGGTTTGAATGCCAGATTACACAACAAACCGTCAGTGTTGGTGTACCAGCTCTCTGCAGCCTCGGCTCGAATCAGTATCAGTCATGTAAAGAGCAACTTGCAGGTTTAATTTTAAACTACATTAATACTCAATGCTGTCTGAAAATGGCTGTGGAAAAGGTTCATCCTTGATTTCATGTTATTTAGAAGACATGAGGGCACAAATTTAGAGGAAAAAGTGGCCGATTCCAACATGGCGTCATATTACGTCACAAGAGGGACTCGCTGTGTCCGACTCTGCCTTAGCTCAACCTGCAGCAGCGTTGCGAGTTTTTTGCGTTTGTGCCGGTTGCACAAATTGTAGCTCGACGGGACATCGAGCCCACCGTTCTCCTGACAGGAAGAGGAACGGAGCGAGCTTTCGAGTCTGGGTGCATTTTGTGCAGGTGAAGAGACGGGACTTCGGGACGGGACACACAAGCACCTATCAAACAAAGTATCAGGAAACTGTCACCGCTCTGTCTCTCTCTCACACCACTGTGGCACTGTGAAACGTAGTACGGATATGTGATAAGCTTTACAAAGTTGTGATGTGAGCACAGCCTTGTACCCCTTTCCCACCTAAATTTAGCGTGTTGACGCAGGTTTTTCCGACCTGGGATCACTCATTCTGTCTGTTTATCAAACTTGGCGCTGACAAATTTGGAATGATGTTCGAGCGCTGCTCGGACGGAGACGGGCGGAATTTGTAGCTGAGATGACAAGGAGTCGCAGAAGTTATCGACGGAGCATAGCATCGCGCCGGAAAGGGGGCGGAGATTAGCGTGTCGACACGGGTTTTGTGTTCCCATCAATGCCGATCGGAGCCGAGGCGATAATTACCCGGGTCTACTGCAGAGCCATTTAACCCGGGTCTGAATGCAGATTGTTACTTTTCCCATTAAGCAAAAAAACAGAGTGTTAGCGGGTGTTAGTGGGTGTTTTGACCAGTGGGAAAGCGGCGTTAGATATCGCTAGCTAACACCGGCCCAGCTCTCCTCTGGTTCTCATCGCACTACAGCTCAGTGTCTCTCCTGTGGCCGTTATTTCTCCTCACCCCGGCCTGTTCCTGCTCTCTTTGACGCCTAACAGGCTCATAATTATAAGCCTGTGGTCCGTCGTATGCAAGTGAATTAATAATGTCTTCATCGTCAATGACAAGACTGTGATTTAGATCCATATCTATTAATGTTAAACCCGTCGTTAATCGGCGGGACTCCCTTCTGTTACGTCACATCCGGTCGTCTGTTTTGATGCGGAAATATAAAAACAAAAAGACTCCAGAAGCCGCTGTAGTGTATTCATTCATATATTTTGTTAAGAATATAATTACTAAATGATTTTCCTACACATTGATTCACTCGGGTCTCCAACCTGCAAGTTGCTCTTTAAAGCCCATGTAGGTCAAAGGAACACTGGAGGAGCAGGTGGTAAAGCTCAGATGTTACAGCCGCCGTATCACGCCTCTCATCAGTGCACACACACACATAAACAAACACGAGTTTCCCAGGTAAACATAACCCTCCCCGACTCCTTCACTCTCCGGTTACCTGCATCCCCCCAGCATGAATTACAAATGATTCATAAATGGCACACGATGGGCCGATATGTTCAGGCTCGGGTCGAGAGCAGCGACTGAGAGAGGGAGAAAGGAGTTTGCAGAGTTGACTTGAGACCTTTTTAAAAACGCCAAGGAAGGAGAGCGAGAGGAATGTGTTTCTGGAGATGTTTTGTACCCCACACCCGGCTCTGCAGATGTTGTTTATGTCTTGTGGACTTGTTTTTGTGGGTATGTGCGAGGAATAGTCACCCAGGCTACAGTACACTCTGTGTTTTTCAGCAGGAACACTGTATGGCATCCTCTGAAAGACTCGCCTGAAGACATACTCGCAGGGAAATGTATCTTTTCCTCACACACACACACACACACACACACACACACACACGCTGACACACGAGCCTCAGGCCCTTTCAGTTGCAGAAGCATCCACAGTTCTGATTCAGCGCAGGCCTCTCACTTCCTTTAACTCCAGCATCACTTTCCTGATGTGACACTCTCACTTTTAATCCTGTTAGTTCCACTTTGAACTTCATCCGCAGACTCTTAATATTCACTGCAGACTCTTTTTTTGATGTTGATGTGTTTTCAAAGAGTTCTTACGTGCAGCCTTGTGTGACACACGACAGGAAGTTCTTGACTTGTGACATTTACACCTGATTTACTGTGTTTTTTTCTTCTCGTCCTGTCAGGGTCCTTTCGTTCACATCGCCAGCCTGTGTGCCGCGCTCCTCAGCAAGTTCATGTCTCTCTTTGGAGGAATCTATGAGGTCAGTCTTTGCTGGGTTTTTTATGACAATGACCTTCATTACATTCTTTCTCTTTATTTAAATACACCCTGTTCACTCCATACACCATACAAGAAAATTAGTCCCTTTCTTTCATGTGTCAAATTTGGTGCTTAAAGCATCCGATCCCTTTTTAAAAACAAACCTCTGACCTTTGCCCTCTAACTGCTCCAGCTGCCAAAATCAGGTAAAGTGTGAGTTAATAGAAATGTGGAGTTATAGTTAACATTTTGATTAGTCAAGTTTGGCTCTTTCACTGTGAGCTTCTTGTGACCGTATTTGGACAACAGGGTGGAACTTGAGAAGAGCAAGGTGTCAGCAAGCACTATGGCATCAGCTAACGCTAGCTCTAATGCTATCAAGATGCTAATTCATGTTGAAATAGATTTTCTGTCTGTTAAGTCTCTATCTGTCGCCGAATGAGGTAACACAATGGTGATTGAGCCTGTGGCCCACTGATGAAAGCCTTTGCATTTGCAGTATTACAGACTGGCTGTCTGGTGCAACTTTCACGGGAAAAAATCACAAGCAGCGCCCAGTTAGTGACGCGTTTTTCCATCAGCCAGCAGCGGTTGGTCTGCCAGAGAGGGTAGGCGGAGCTAAGCGGCTGCTTTTCCGATCTCTGCAAGTGTTGCGAGTAAACAGTAATCTACTATGGCTGAACAAACAAAGAAAAGATGGATGACTACAGATACAACTTCAACAAGAAGTGAAAATCCAAAGAAAAAGACACAAACTCGACGCTCAGATGAAGCAAACAGTCTGAAAAGGAAAGCGACCGTCAACAGGAAGCTCTTCAGGGTGCCGACGTTGCGACTTGTCAATCAAATAAAGCCACGCTCTAAAGTGTAACCGGCTTTATTGTCTCATTTTCTCTTAATTAAACCAGAATTTACTAAATGAGCTGTTAAAACCATAAACTCATGACTTCTTTTTGCCACCATTAGAGTCGCCCCCTGCTGGTCATTAGAAATAATGCAGGTGTAAGACACTTCTACATTGACTTCACTTCGGTCTGTGGCTCACATGAGGGAAGAGAGGGTGTTGTGGACATTGTTGTTCTCGTCTTTGGTTTCGCCCTGAGGGCTGTGTGTAACACTGAGTACAGTGGTGTACTCAGGCGATTGCCCCCCATGCCCCCCATGTTTAAAAACAAACAAACAAATGCCCTCATGGATGCCTCTGTAGTAGATAAAAAAGACAAAGTGCCCTCTCAGTTGCCCTTCCAGTGGATAAATGATGGTGGAAAAAGCGTCGGCTTTCACGTGCTGCTATGTGTGAGACAGTTTACCCTCATGGGTTGCCTCTGCAGTTGAAAATGCCCCTGCTGTTGTTGTTGTTGCTTAAATCTTTTACCTCATTTTCATTCCTGGTTGGAGCCTGTGAAATCCTTTTTGGAGGTTTGTTAGCATGTTAAAAAGATAGTGTAGCACATCTCATGCCTCTGTGAGAGCGCTCACTCAAACACAGCAGGCGGGTCACTTACAGTTTATACTCCACACACAACGATCGCTCTCTCGCCGCGCACCTCTGCTGCCCGGCGTCCTTGGCACACCGGCTCGATCGCCAACAACAGTTTAACAGTTCAACAAAACATCAGTATGAGCTTCATCTGTCGACGCGACGTTCTTCCTCAAGTTCTTCCTCATGGGTCTGCTCTCCCTTAGCTAACGAGCACCAGCTGTGCCAGTCAGCTCACCTGGCAACTCACCTCTCCCTCCTGCAGCTGCATGCCAGCCATGCCCACCTCCGCAGACAGCATGTAGAATTTAAACGTACCGTAATAGTAATCATGTAACACATAATATTAACATTTTAATCTGACTCGGGGTTTGGTTTCACCGTGCGTTCTGCGTGCTTGCGCCCCGGCCCCTCAGACAGCCTGTTTTATTTTCCAAGTAATAATTTAATCCATAGTTAATATTCTCAGAAGTAATCCCTCACCATGCAGAATTGATCAGCAAAGCATCCAGTAATGTCTTCAGGCATTGTTGCATATTGAATACCAGCAGAGACAGGTGTTTCTAAAAGCCGAGAGGAATGGTGTTAGAGGGGGAACAAGCCGACATTTCCCCATATGTTTGACGGAGAGGTGAAGAGATGTGAAGGCCTAAAATATTAAAGTTAAAGACTTGCAGGTGAATTGCAAGACAAGAGTGAAGGGGAGAAGCAAAGATAGATAAAGATGAGTGAAGAAAATATCTTCTACCATCTCTGTTTGACCACCGATCATCTGAACCAAAACCAACTGACAGTAATAAGAGACTATGTACATTTTAATCAACTTGTACAATAAGATCAGAAGAACTGCAGCGAGATGTGGATGTAAACTTTATTAAGGGACAGGGAGAGAAGGGGGAAATCAGGAAAATGAAATGATTTCCTCCTTCCTCGTCCTCCTTTTCCTCCTGTCTGTCGGGATCGGAGTCTGGGAGCCCGAGGAGGGCAGAGAAAAATCTTGACTCTCATCTTTCTCCTTTCTGAAGATGTGAGCACCTCTCCTGGGGGGGATGAAGCGGGAGGGGGTTGAAGAAAGTACAGAGGGCAGTGAGACAGAGAGAGTGGTCGGTGCCAGAGCCCCAAAGTCCCCACGCTGCATCCGCATTATGTCCTCATATATACTGTAGGTTACTGCACGGACAAACTGTGCCTCGATGCAAAGCTGGTTTGGAGGAACAACTTGATTTAATCATTCTTAATACACATTAAATATAATAACTAGTCAAAATGTGCATCCTCAGTGGGATTGTCAGAATTTTAAACTTCGACATGATACGAGTAAAAAAACGATACTCGATGTCTGGTTCATTACCACGACAACAAAAAAAGAACTCTTAGGTACCAAAAATTGAGTAATCTTCTTGTTTTTATTTTTTTAAAGCTTCGGTACCTTTTGGTCCTATCAAACGTAAAAATAAAGGAGAATGTAACGTTTTGAAACGTGGAATCGAAAAGTATTAAAGTATGGGACATTTTGTCAACCTTGATCCACAGCTGTGTGGACATTACACAACTTCTAATGGCTGCAGTATTTATGACCAGAGAAAAGGCAGAAGGCAGGTGAAAACTTTGGGAAGCTGTGTGAAAGTTAAAACAGAAGGTGATCACTTGCTCATCCTTTTAGACTTATATTTAAAATGGGAAAAAACACAAAGACACAGATACTTTATGTTGAAACCCACGAACGTTCTTTTTTTATTAATCTGCACTCATTCAGAATGATGGCAGCAAATTTTATCTCATTTTTACACAGCGTCCGAGGCGTCTTGTAATATTTCCACCGGCCTGTCTCCTCTTTATCTCTCCTGTCATTATCATCATCATATTCATCCTCCTCCTCCTCCTCATTTCCCTGTAACCCTCTGTTACTTTTTCCCGCTCTCCCCTCTCGCTCGTGTTGTGCTGCATTTTATTGCATATTAATGCTCAGAGTGTGTGTGTGTGTGTGTGTGTGTGTGTGCGTGTGTGTGAAGTGTCCCCCTGCAGCAGTGTCTCACCCTCTCCAGAGTTTGAAGTACAGTATGCTAATGTAGCCTGTGGGCTGTAAAAACCTGCTTTCTGTTTCACATTGCTCTTAGATAGAGTGTCTAAAAAGAGGGATGAGTGCTCGACACGCACGTGGAGTGAGCCGTCGTTTTAAAACACGTGAACAGATAAAACAATGTGATGCTACAGGGTCGTATTTCAGCGCTGCATTCACAGTACGTTCAGTACCTAAAGTCATTCATCGCTGTCCAGTATCTAAACTTTGTCTTTTACTCCCATGCTTCATAAAGGATCCCTCCATGAAGGTAATTCCCAGCATGCTTCACTGTCTCTTCCCCACTTTTGCAGTCCGGTTAAATTCTTTCACTGCAAACAAACTTTATTTTTATTCAAGTGTCCGTTCACTGGAGCGTTTCTTCATGTCTCTCATCGAGTTTTTTGAAATCATCGAACTCATCATGTAAATGATTTAAGTTAGAGAAAAACGTACACATCTGTTTCAGAGGACAGCTGCCTGGTGAGGTAAAAATCTGTCCGGTAAAAGTCTGGCACACTGTCCAATGTACAGAAAATACATTTATTTGCTTGCAACGTTTCGGTGCTCGACCTTCATGTGGCAAACAGTCATCCTGATGTATTCTTAAATAATGAGTTTTTTATGAATTCCTAGAGTTTACTTGCGAGTAAAGTGACATAATCAAACTAAAGAATATTATTCTAGTGGCTTCTCCTGGCCCGTGCATGATTTAAAAAATATTTATAGACACATTTAGCGTCTGGAGAAACTTTGGGCTCTCCTAAAGAATTTCAAATGATGCCATGAGTTATGAAACTGACGGTTCATCTCAAATAATTTTAATTTGGTTACAGATAAAGCTGTACAGTAAGAACAGAATATAGTGTCCACCTTTTGACGGTGATTAATTTTACTCAAAACTTTCCTTTTTGTGTGTTTCTGTGTCGACAGTTGTAGCAAATTCTTTTAGGGTTCTTTAGTTTTCACACAATGACACAAATACATTTGAGACTTGAAGCTCAGCAATGTTACATTTTTGCTTTTGTGTGACATTTTTATGACTGAGACTTTCCCACAAACAAAGCCAAACAGGTAATTAGCGTAATTCACATGATCAAATTACATAAGCTCCCTGAGAACAGAAGGCACTAATCAAGTAGAAAGGTTTACAAAAGGTTTTACAGTTAAGAGAGTTTACTGAATCTTACTCAGAGACCATGTGCCAAATCCAAACCATCGTTTGCCCCCGCTACCTGCTTCGTCTCAAGGTCCGATTATCAAAGCAAACTGATGATATTCAAGAGCAAACACGGCCATAAAGTTTGCTCTTGTTTTGCATCTGATTGTGGAGAGAAGCTGTCTGCACCTCCGCTCTCTGCTGCGTGGAGCAGCGCTCTCATGCATTGTGCTCCACGCTGACGGAGCTCAGCTCTCTGCAGACAGTAATATTTTCTCTCTAACTGTGCGGTGCTGTTAGCGCTGATGTTTGTGAATTAGACGCGGGCTAAATTTGCCCCGAATGTTTGCATAATGACATAATTTAAATGCACGCAAACATCACCAGAGTGCACAGACATTGTTTGCTCTTCAGGGCACTTCGGGGTGCAGTCCCTAAGTGTTCGACCCCCAAATGTTCGTGCATGAAGCCCGGTGTTTGGCTGCTGAACACGTGTTTGTAATGATTGTGAATTCAAATGAAAATGGTTAAAAATATCGCTTCTTGCATCCTTCACTCTCATGGGAGAATTTTGTGATTAAAACTTGGAGGAAGCAGAAGTCCTCCAGCCTGCAGGCGTTTCCAGCATTCAGTCTAGATTAACACATTTTGCAGTGCAAGCTGCTTTTTGCACATGTTTCTTGATAACCCCTTTTATATTACTCTGTGACCATATGTGTGTGTGTGTGTGTGTAAGTAGCAATACAGCATGCTAATCAAACTTCCACACTATAAGTTTGTAAGACCAGGATAAGCCTCTGAGTGTACAGTGAAGGGGGATGCACACTTACACACATAAATACACACTAACATCTCTTTATCACTGACATGCTGCTTGAAGGAAACCAGTCTCATAGGAATGAAGGTACGTAAGATCAGGCATGCCAAAGAAACTCCATCCCCCAAGATGCACCTTGATGTTATTGTTATTTATTCCTATGCGCCTTACTGTGTGTTCTCGTCATCTGACTGTAACCTCATTATTGTTCTCTTAAAGACTGTGCAGTTACTGTGCACTACATTTTACTCGTTTTTTTCTTTGGTAATTCCTCAACTTTTTCAACTTCACCAGCTCTTTTTTAGGGGTACTTCTAAAAAAGTTTGGTATTGCTCCGGTAAATTAGCCTGTGAAATGAGCTTTGATGGCTGCAACATACTCGCAGCGAGCAATTGTCCCCATTCAAAATAAGTCCACGAACAGAGCTTGTTTCTAAATTCTTATTCGTTTAAGTGTCTATAACAGATTACAGAAAGATGTTTGTCGCTCCCTTTAAAGACACGAAACTCCATCAACAAAAAGACAAATTTAACTCGTAGAACGTGCGAGTCGCCGGACTACTGCTGCCTTCATTTCATCAATTAGTCGCTTTGTGTTATTGTGTGACTTTTGTGTTTACAATGGTGAGTTTGGATTCAGTAAACTTGAAACACGCAACTGTGTTAGGCCCCGATCTGACAGAACGCGCTTTGCAGGCTGTAAAACATGAGGCGCACCACACTGCCTTTTTTGTTGAAGCCTACGGTTAGAAAAAGAGCAGCTCGCTGCGCCTTTTATTTCTATTGTTGTTAAGGCAACCACCGAATTATTAGCTGTCATTCACCGCCTCTCCTTTCATCCGATTGGACAATGAGAAAAAACGCCCATGCTGTCGAGCGCTTTTCTGCTTTGAGTTGAAGTTTTTTCAACTCGAGGCGCTCAGAGCGTTTCCTCAAAAACGCGAAGGCGCACAGAGCGGAAAAATGCGAGGCGCTCTCCAACGCCAAAGCAGCACACAAAAAGCCCCTCATTAAAAACAGTGACAAAAAGCCCCCAGCTGCTAAAACGTGTTCTGTCAGATCGGTCGCTTACGGGGTTCTACTGCAGCTCGACAGACACACAGATCTCTGAATGAGTGTTTTGTCTCTTTTACACACGAGATTTTAATTAACACCAATACACTGCCTCTCTGACACACTTGCCCGGTGATCCCATCGGGCACACGGTTCGCTTGCCCAAAAAAGTCAGACACAAAATGCTTCTTCAGCAGAGATAGAGCACAGCCTTGCTCCTCGGGCTTTGTGTGTGTGAGTGAGATCTTCTTCCTGGTCCAGCACACGACTGCATGGGGGAAGAGGAGAGCAATCAGGCAACACAACACAATCAGTGCAATCTGGGTGATTTGAAGTGAGCAATGTAACAGCTCTTTCTATTTAATTAAAAAAAAGGCATCTTACTTTACAACTAAAGGGTTTATCTCTTGAATAACGATCTGAGCCTGTCAGCAGTTTTGTTGGCTGTACTTTGATCAGGCGTATTTGTCTGCGGGAATTATGTTTCAGCCGTTACAGCTTGTTTCACAGCTACCAGCTAGTTTGTACCTGTTGCTCATTTAGCCCCCAAAATAAAGACACCAGGATAAATGTCCTGAAACGTAGCATTTGGTGTCACAGCCGGTGTTGTCAGAGAGATTTTCAGAATAGTAATTGTGTGTTTAAATAAGTGAAATGTAACCGTGTGTGTGTGTGTGTGTGTGTGTGTGTGTGTGTGTGTGTGTGTGTGTGTGTGTGTGTGTGTGTGTGTGTGTGTTTCAGAATGAGTCAAGAAACATCGAGATGCTGGCAGCAGCCTGCGCTGTGGGCGTGGGATGCTGTTTTGCTGCCCCCATAGGAGGTGAGTCTTATAGTAGCACAAGTCTGGCACACAGCGCTCTGTAGGTGTGTGTTACTTAATATATGTTGTTTCTTTTACTGTTGTCCTAATAGGAAATATAGTAACACACAGTGAGTGTTATGTGACACAGTGGGGATGTTATAGTGAAGGCAATATCTCTGCCTGTACAGCTAATATCACCTCAGGCTAACTTTAGGGCCTTCATATGTGCAGGTACAGATCAGAACATGAGGATGTGTGGGTGTCATCATTGAAGCATTGTATAGCGCACGATGACTTCCTGTAGCTAATAGAGAAACTCAGCTCAGGGGAGTCGTTCAGTACAATTAAATTAACAGGAATAAAAAGGACTCATTAAAGGGAGAGGATGTCTGAGTTCAGCAGCATGCGATGACAGGAAGTCGTGTGTGGATGTGATGAAAAGAAAACAACGTTTTCTGGTCAAAGTCACAATAATTTAGCTCGCCAAATAACATTAATTTAACATATATATGGTCCTTTATATTTTGGATGCACAATATATACATGGATGGATAATTACCTACTTGTCCAATATAGATAGTTCATAACCTGTAGATGATGCACACCTGAGGTTAAGATAAAGCTAGACATCACAGAGTGCAGCCTCAGCAGGCTTAGGCGAGCTGGCCAATCAGAAGAAAGCAGGCCTGTAGGGGCGGGGTTTCTCAAAGGGACAGAGCTGACTGAGTCGTTTCGGGCAGAGGCTGCATGAGGGCCTGCACAGAGTTTTTTTTCAACTGTAAATTATGCTAAGCTACTCCACAGGTATCACAGAGTGAAAGATGCTTGAAATTAGCATATTAGCTTAATAGCATAATACCCCCCCCCCCCCCCCCCCTTTAAAGTCGTGAAAGTAATAAAAAATGTCATTTTAATCCTTTTAGATCACATCCCCGGTAATATTGTGCAGCTATTTGACAATATAGGCCAAAAAAAAAAAAAAAAGGCTAGAACCAACCAATTTCAACCAGTCAATCTGCAACATTTAGCCGCAGAGCACCAAGAACGCTCGGTCAGTTAGCTAGCTACTGCGCTGTGGAGAACGTCTGTCTACGATCAAATCAAATCCCTCTAATGATATGTCCCGCCTGCACGTCCTGTTTCACTCGGAAATACGCCACGATACAGAAGCTAGATACTCTCGAAATGCTGTTTGTTAATGTTATTCAATTTCTGTGTTTGTGTGATCCAGGTGTGTTGTTCAGTATCGAAGTAACATCCACGTTCTTTGCGGTGCGGAACTACTGGAGAGGTTTCTTCGCTGCTACCTTCAGTGCCTTCATCTTCAGAGTGCTGGCTGTTTGGAACAGAGACGAAGGTAAGACTGACATGTGCTCAAATACACTTTATGTTTGTGGGATCAAAGTGCGAGTACTATTAATACTATAAACAACATCTGCAAAAACGGACAGTCCAAGAAACTTCAGATGACAACTGGATTTGTTCAGACATAAATAAAGTATTGGTTACAAATCTACATCTAAAGTCTGACACCCCCTCAAGATATCTTCATCATTAACAGATAAACATTAGCCGTGTCCCAATTCAGGGGCTGCATCCTTCGAAGGACGTATTTGAAGGCCGATTGTGTAGAAAGATTTCCCATTTCGAAGGCTCCTTCAGATGCGGCCAACAAATGCGTCCTCCTTTCCCCACGAAGGATCAATCAGGTGCATCCTTCATGGCCCGGGGAAAGGAGGACGTATCCCGAGATTCACTGCGCACCAATTAGAACAAAATGGCAGCTGAGGAATACACCTTTAAATGTAAAAGTTTTTGGTTTCTACTCAGTCAGATAGCTAGTGATAGAAATGTTATAAATAATGAAACAGGCCTTGAAACAAATAATTGGTAAAGTTACGTGACGTTAGTAATGATAGCATGTAGCCCTCTAGCTACCCCGCTAGCTACCTGTTGCTGGTGAAACAAACAGGAAATCCTCCGTAGACCAGACCGTCTCATTTCAGTTCGGCCTTAGTGCTCTAAATCTACGGATGACTCATCCTCCGTAGGCCGTGTCCTTCAAAGGATGCAGCCCCTGGATTGAGACACAGCAATGATTTCACATCTCTCTCCTGGTGGAAATTTTAACAAAGAAAAAATCAATTTAGATCAAGTAACAGAAGTCTAACAGACTCTACAGCTGCTCTTGTGTGTGCAGTAGTTTATGTTATCTGCAGTGATTGAGGCCTTAATGTTGGCTGTAAGAGCATTACTAGCTAGCAGAATGCTAGCAAGACATTTCCTTTCTCCCTACCTCAAAGTTTCTGAACTGTAAGCAAGGGTCCAACCATCCCCTCACATTCAAATAGAACAACAGCAGCCATGTTTACTTTCTACCCGGTTTGTTACTTTCTGTTTGTGCTGGTTGTTGACAGCATTCATGTCATTAAACTTCTCTATTTGCTGCAGCCAAAAATTCGAAATACTTAACATGTTTGATTATATCGGAAAGTCAAGAGCAGAAAAAAGACAGCAGACAGTATGGACATTTTTGACTCCCTCACACCAACGATCGTGAGAACGGGAGTGCACCGCTCCAGAAAACTTAGGGACTGAGACATTGGAAAATTGTCTGCAACAGTGCAATCACTTGAAATGTCGGTAGATTTTTAAGGATACTGACATGGGCAGAAGTCACAAATCCTAATACCGGCACAGCAGAGGTATAGCTGCTTACATTATTGTTGGCTCTAGTTAGACCTGGAACACCGAAATGGAATCCAGCCATCATTATTGTTGTAGCTGTAGCTGTACTCTCCCTGCTGTGTGTGACAACGGCCTCGGGCAGTGTCAGGTGGGCTGTCGAAAGCAGTGAAGGATAACTGAGGGTGTAAGCTGGCGCCGAAAATGCTAATGCTGTTCCTTGTTGAGAAAAAAACTAACCAGAGTTTCCAGAAGCAGATGTTGAAACTCACGGCCAATCACACGGCGTCCTCAGGACTCAGTTCCTCGTTAACCCAACTTTTTCTACACCTCTGTTTCCAGGACTGAACTGCAGCTCAACTTTCTGTTTACTTCTCACTTGTTACGTTCCATTGGGGACTTTTGCAGTGCACTGCATCCGATTGCACGACCTCAGACCTCAGACCTCAGACCTTGTGTTATGATTTGGATGATTGTTTGGCTCGTAGCCTTTCCTAACTCCCGTTGTACTTTGTCCTTCTCTAGAGACCATCACAGCGCTTTTTAAAACCCGCTTCCGGCTTGACTTTCCCTTCGACCTCCAGGAGCTTCCTGCCTTTGCCGTCATTGGGTGAGTCTTCACTTGTGATTGGTCATTTTCTTTGATTTCAAAAATGAATATAAGCAGGGATCGGGAATATAATCTAATTTTCAAAACCAAGAAAATACAGTTGGGAAAGTAAGAAATCCATTTTATTTTTTTTATCCAAGTATTGTAACCATTGATTTAACACGTTAGCCCTTATCACAAGTACTGTGTATCAGTACTGGTATTTATGTTTTCCAATATTAAAACTTGAAATGGTGATTGATCGTTCAGCCATAGTTTACAATTTTCCCAGCGCTGTCTGTAGGAGAGCATCATAGCTGAGGTTTGTTCACAATGTATAATAATGCTACATATTCTTAAATTACAACTTCTTGAGTTACTTTGCATTTTCATATCAGTGCCAAATTTAAAAGTTCAATTTTCATTCACCGTTAAGAACATTTCTATATCGGCTGCCATGTTGGTAAGTGTGATTTTTTCCCCACTAAAAATCGGTATCGGTCTCAAACATTCAGGAAGTGGTTGAAAAGAAGTTTTTTTTCCAGTCTTCCGGAGTGAAAACAGTTTGTGTCGTAAAAGTCCACAGAAAGTTCAGATGAATTCCAAACACTGAGTCATTGTTTTTTCGTCCATCTGGTTGTTCTGACAGGAATTCCCATTTGCAGTGACGGCAGCATTAATTCAGATATTATTCATGAGCTGCACGGCGAAGGTGTTACCTCAGGGTAGCCTGCATGAGTCACCTAACATGGATAATTCAGCCTGCAACAGTTGCTTGGCACTGAGGCATGTCTTATTTCATCCTGCCGCAGCCCGAGGGCTCCTCCATGGCTGTGAATGAGACCACAGACTCCCGGGGGGATGCTCCCTCTGCCACTCCCTCTCTCACTCCATCTCAGTTGAAGAAGCACATGGTGGTGTGTTACTCTGCCTAAGCTTCCCTGGAGAAAAAAAAACCCTTTTTCTTTTCTTTTTCATCTTTTCTCTTCATCGTTTGGTGGTCTCTGTACAGACATGTTAACGCCGTCTACTGCACCAGTTTCTTGCACATACAACACACCTAGCATCCCCGGATTTACACTGTGCTATAGCGTGCTATGACACATCTGTGTGTGTGCGTGTCATGTGGAGACGTCCATCTTCCATCGCCAGGAGCTGTCAAGCAGGGAAAGTCGGTCAGTGTCTCAATCCACTAGGCCAGAAAGAGATGATGCGTGCTGCACGCTGCCGAGAGCACGTCTTTAAAGACACACTATTCTACTTCCTGCTCACCCGACGGCGTAAGAAGTGAGAATCACTCGGACACAAGGATGCTAAGTACATTCTGATACCTGCACACATGCAAATATGTTTTAAGGTTTTCTATCCAGTTGTCCTTCATTCAAAACATCCCATTGTTGTGCACAAAATACCTCAGGACCACCTGAAAGGAAAAACATCCAACATCCACTCAAGGATGAACTGATTTAATTAAGATGTTCAAAGGTGAAGGTCGCTCTGCCGTCTGTTTTAGCCCATAGCTCAAGAAGTCATATGCTAACGGCACACAAATGATAAAGGAATTATATTTTTAGCCAACAGGTCAAAGGTTAACTTCACACATTTCCCGTCCCATTCTTGTGAACATGATACCTCAGGAAGACATTTCATCACATCTGGTTTATTTTTATTTTTCCACCCGTGTAAGAGAACAATGGCATGTTTTTTAATTAGTGGAAAATCCTCGTGTAGCTGTTTGTTCTGCTGTTGTGAGGAAGGTTTACTACCAGCCACACGCTCTGTAGAGAGAAGACGTTCTGCGCTGTCACTTCCCACGGGTACATGATGTGTGTGCGACCTCTCCTCGTCATCGTAGGCCTTGTTATGCTGCTGTTTGTTTTAGGTTAATAGATTCCTTTAAATATTTGCAATAAGAATAAATATCCCAAGTCCCTCATGCAAGCCACACTGTGGGAAACACTGAGGGATGTAAACTACAGCGTGACTGGTTGGTGGATGCAGACAATCTTAGGCCCTAATTGTCTTTACGTTATTTGTTATTATAATAAAATGTAATCGTTTTTCTCTTCTGACCACCAGTCCACAACTCAAAACAATAACATGACAGGTGCACGGCTCTGGGGAATTGTGACAGCAGTTTTTTCACCATTAAAAAGATGAGCAATTACGCTACGTCGGTTTAGCTTAGCGCGCCCAACATAGACACTCAGTCCTCGAAGCTGCGGCCCCTGATTCGACTCTCACCCTTGGCCCCTTGCTGGTGTCCTCTCCTCTCTCTCTTCCCCTGTTTCTGACTCTATCTACCGTCTGTCACACTGACTCAAAGGCAAAAACTCCAAGACAGGAATTGAAAATCAAAGTCTGTTTAATCAGAAAAAGTTTGGTACACAGGTAATCCAAAAACACAAGCAGAGGTGTACAAAAATATCAGACAAAAGGCAAGGTCCAAAAACACAAAAGGTCAGATCAGTACGCCTACTATACTCGAGGGAAATGCTGGAACGTAGTCACAAAGGAACAAGACGAACTGGCACAGAAGGAAGGAAACACAGAGGCTAATGTCTACACTTACACGGGCATTTTTCCCTCCTTCGTATCCAAAGAAACCCGTCCACACAAGCACGGTCATAAAAAAATCCCTGTCTAAATGAAAACGCAAAAACACAACAGAAACACTGTCATGAGAATGCCACACCAACAGGGGGCGATATCACCCGTTCGTGCAAAGAAGAAAAAGAAAATCGCAGCCAATCAAATGTAGTGAAGTAGTGCATCCCGACGCCTTTGCTCCTCAATGTAGTGGACGAGTAATTGTACATATATGTGTGAAAAGTCCTGTTAGCGAGGTTAGAAGCATCACTGTTTTTGTCATGTCCGTCATTTTGCAAGGAATGTCGCCTCGTGTGTGGCGCCTCACGAAGGAGATAACGGGCACAATTCCCGTGTCGAGTGTGGCGGCAGAGCGTGGACTCTCGCTCCAGAAGCCCCCTCACTGAGGAAGAAAGGTTAATAACTTGCAAATTGTCCCAATGGGTTGGATGGCTTCAACTTTGCAAAAGCAGCGGACCGGTTTTGTCCAATGAAGCCGCCGCAAACGCTGTTTACCCCATCTACACGTCTCCGTGGAAACAGAGTTTCTAAAAGTCTTCACCCTGGCCGGAGTTTTACAAAAGATCCGCTTTCAGTGACCTAAAACGGCGTTTGAAAAATACCCGTGTACGTGTGGACATGGTCTAAATACTCTGGGTGAGTGGGGACAATTAGACGCAGGTGAAACACATTAGGGAGGGGCAGGTAGTCACACAGGCCGGGAACAGTGGATGATCTAAAAAGAGACACAAGGTATCTAAGGTATGAGTAAACACAAGACATGAAACATAAGGGTAACAAAAGGGAACTTAACCATCCTGGAGACATGACACTGTCTCCTCTTAAGAAAGGCATAAAAGGCTGAAATCAACAAGTACTTGATGAATCAGCTGTGATATATATATTCATCAGGAGTAATGTACCACACCCTGCAGTTTTTCACTGCCTCTCTCCAGGAGAAGCCGTAATCAGGCTGTGTCACCTTTACCTGATCACACCCCTCACCCTGCTTGGCCTTCAGTGGTACCCTCACCTTCGTTTGAATCTTCACCAAAAACCACAAATCCCGCCCTCAAACTACAAAGAACATAGACAGGCACACATGCAGCGTCTTCCTCGGCTGCACGGCGGCTGCAAAGACTCCCTCATCATCCTCTTCATTATTTATTCAGATGTATTTGACAGAATTAATAATGCAGCAGGATAAATTTATGAGCATTAGGTAGTCTGCATAACCGTCGGAGTCTATTCTTTCACTCCGTACCTTTCTTTCCCTCTCAGTGCCATAAAGAGGACTCCCACTGAGCGTTTATATGAATGCTTATGTAAACCTCTCTGCTTTGACTCCAACTCCCCCGCACGTCTCCGTTTGACTGCACGCTCTGTGTCTTCTTCTGTCTTTGCTGTGATTCCCTGTTTACTCTCTCCTCTCTATCTACGTCTTTGTTTTTCCTTTTTTCTCTTCTGTATCTGCAGAAAATCCTTTTTTTTGCTCCTCCGTCTGTGGACTCTACTGTAAAAAGGATTCAACAATATTTATTGGCACCTGTTGCTGTTACTCGCCTGCACTGCATCCGAGACTCGTTGTGTTTACATAGTTTTTATTGTGGCCAAAGGCACTTGTGGAGGTGGTTTGAGAATGAAAAATGCTGTGACTGATGTTGTGGTTTGTTTAAGAATACCACGGACCCTTTAGGAGTTTATGCACCAAATATAAAAATGCCTCCACCTGCCTCACCTCTCTGTCCTGTCTCTCTGCAGCATCGCCAGTGGTTTCGGTGGGGCTTTGTTTGTCTACCTGAACCGACTGATTGTCCAGTTCATCAGGAAGCAGAAGGCCATCAACAGATTCCTCATGAAGAAGTAAGTTCAAACCATCCATCCATTATCCATACCGCTTATCCTGCTCAGGGTCACAGGGGTGCTGGAGCTGAGTCACTGGGTGAGAGGCGGGGTTACACCCTGGACTGATCGGCAGTCATCACAGGGCTGACACATAGAGACAGACAGCCTTTCACACTCACACCTACGGGAAATTTAGTATCACCAATGAACCTGACGAGCATGTCTTTGGACTGTGGGAGGAAGCAGGAGTACCGGAGGGAACCCACACATGCACGTAGAGAACATGCAAACTCCACACAGAAAGGCCCCCTACATTCAAACTGAGAACCTGCTAGCTGTGAGGCGACAGCGCCAACCGTGCAGCCCCTGAGTTCAAACCGTTTAGAGTAAATGTATTCACTCTGTGTCCGAACAGAGAACAAGCATCTGCCTATCGCGTGGAGTTTCATAACTTTTGATGCTCTGTGTCCACACCGATCCTTAAAATGAGCAGATTCAAACAAACCACTGGAAATGACATACGATAAGAGCAGCAGTAAGTAGGTTGCTATAACCATCTTGACAGAGGTCACTCCCTCCAGCCTGCTGCCTCTCTTGTTCAGGTTTTGGTTGTTAAATCGGAGGGTGCTGTGCGGATCACACCACATTTTAACTTCAATGATTCAGTGGTTTCAGCAGGGAATAAATAACAAAAGGGCTTATGACTAAAGTTCAGCTCAAAACAGAGCAGCAGCGCTGCACACACTGCATTGCTCATCGCAGGTTAGAACGTTTAAACAAATCTGTTTTAATTGAACAGGTTTTTTATCCGAGTAGAAGTAGAAGTAGAAGTGCTGTACTCAAGGTACATTTCAGAGCTAATACTGGAAATCTACTTCATTAACTTTAAAGCTGTCATTACTTTTAGGTGAAGATTTTGCATACAATGTAATACGATGCACGTCATGTAACTAGTGATCAGTATTTATTGTGGTGTTCTCCGCATATGACTTGCACCGTGTCTTAACAGCATGCGAGCGTCAGACATCGCGTCGCATCACGTAACATCGGACGCTCGCTGTCCACACTGCATCCGTCAAATTTACAGTTTCATTACGTAAACAAACCATATTGCTCTCAGCGGTGCGCTGGAGACCGGAGGGGCGTACTATGAAGCAAAATTAGAGGCTAAGCCAGGACTGTTCAGGTAACTGAATATCAAGAAACATTTCCTTACTGGACGCTCCCCGCTCCCTGGTAATTCTCCCTCTAGCCAGCTGGCACTTTATTTAGATTTGTGTAGGGAAATGAGGAGGTGTCATACAGGTAACTACTCAGTGGAACCGCTCCTCGTCCTTGTCCACGCTAGCGACAGGATAAAACCGTGCACGGCGTTGCATGCTGTTAGGACACGAGGCTGGTTTATAACTGATCTCCATGTTTACTTTTGAAATCAGCCTTTGTGACCAGCTGAGGTGTTTTTATCCAACCAACATTCTTCACTTGAGATCTGAGTCTATAAAAATGAAATGTATTCCTTTTTTTAATTTTAGACTCTATTTACATTGTGTGGCACAAAGATGAGTGTCCATCTTCTGTTAAGAGGCCGTCGGTGTAAAAGGAGCACATATATCCAGTCCATGCAGTTACATCAGTATCACTAATATCATTAAATCTTGTGGGATATTGATTGTTTTGTTTCTTCCTCTCTCTCACCTCTCTCCTTTCTTTCTCTGTCTCTCTCTCTCTCAGACGTCTGCTCTATCCCGCGCTGGTCACTTTACTTGTTTCCACGCTAACGTTTCCCCCTGGCTTCGGACAGTTTATGGCGGGCAGGGTAAGTTCTGCACATGTTTTTATTACATTACTACCTTTACTTTCATCCAGAGCTTTTGGGACAAAAACTGTGTCCACTATTGGTAAGACGTCGATTTTGGGGTCAAACATCACGACACGGTGTACAGATACAAATGTACAACACGCAAGTAGGGAAAAATACATAATACAGACTCTGCTAATCCAGAACAGATCAGCTGGAGGAGCCGTATTTGTCAACAGAGCTGTCAATCATGAGGCCACACCCCCTTTTTATTGCATCAAATAACTCATTAAAAGTAAACTTGTCAGAAAAATGAACACTTTGATGTAAATCAGCATGATAAGAACTAACTATAATGACAGAAACCATGTTTGAGAAAAATGTATTTTGATTTTATAGTTTGACTCATGTCCCATCTGTTAACATGGAGGAGGCGGGCTTTATGAGCTATACTGCAGCCAGTCAGCAGGGGGCGATAGAGAGGGCTTGGCTTCACTTTTAGGGAGCTGTCATGTCGTCCATCTTTTTATACAGTCTGTGAGTCAGATGCACAAAAGATGGAATGTTATTTAACTTTAAAAGAAAGCAATCAACATAACTCCACTCTCTGTAGCTTCTTCAGTCAAACAAGACAAAATGCTACAAAACAGTCCCCCCATGTTTTCTAACCCATGTCACTTCCTGTGGCCCTCAGCTGACCCAGAAAGAGTCTCTGGTAACGTTACTTGACAACCGGACGTGGGCCAAACAGGGCATCGCCGAGGAGTTTGACTACATCGGACACTCCGCGGCCTGGAAACACCCGCAGGTCAACGTCTTCGTCACCCTGGTCCTCTTCATCATCATGAAGGTAGGAGAGAAAACCTGCGATGACAGATAATCTAGGTTTGTCGCTGAATACATTCAAGATACTTCTGGAAGCTCCTCAGCCCTACAGTCTCGCTTTCTTCTTATTTTAAACTTCACATGTCCACATGTTCAAGCCTTCCTTCACTCACTCTCTTGATGTTGGATATGTGCTGGTGCAGTTTGTATGCAGTATGCTGCTGGTAGCTATAGGGGCATTAAAGATAAAGGAAGGTCATGAGGAGACAGTGATTGAACACGGACGTATTATAAATGGGAAGGTTTTGCCCTTCTTATTCAATACTGGCCCCAGGCTAATGGGAAAGTATTGGAACTGAGCCCATCTCCTCTTGTCACTGGTGGGGCGACAAAGAGACACCATGTGAAGTGCCCTATCTCTCCCCCGCCCGTACTGTGTTACAAAGTTACGTTCCCTGAAGGCCGTTTAAAGTTTCAGTCCTCTTTGATGTCCTAACGCTGATTGTGAGAGCCGACGGGATCCATATAAAAATATGTGAACAGAGAACGTCTTCATAGCTCTGTGTAAAACCAGCAACCGGTGCTCAGCCCGGCCTGTTTGATACGAAAGGTCGACTGGAAGGTCAAAGGAAGTGAATGCAGATAATAGAAGGGTTTATGAGGACGCTAGGCTCGGTTTAAAGTGACTTCTGTTTGGATTGGTTGTGAGGTTGTGAGAGGTAATGTGTAAAAGTACAAAGAAATACACCCATCTTATTTCTACTTTAAGATATTAAGACTTTTATTTCCTTCAACCAGTGTTGATTAAAATTAAAATTATGATGATAAATGTTTGTCGGCTTTTTTCCACGACAAAGACGAGACGTGGATGAGCTAAAAATAGATTTTTGATAATAAAAACTCAGTTTTCGAGACGAGGCGGGACTGAAATGTTAGTGGTGCGCACAATGCATTCCTGTAACTGGTTGAATTGGTTGAGCGGCGTGAATCAGACCATGCCATACAGGTGATGATGTCCCGAAGCGGCAGCTTGACAACAACATGACAGCATCCACGCAAAACGGAGGGCTGTAGAATGAATCAAGTTCAACATACTCACGCTCTCTCGAAGTAAGCTGGCTCCACAAAGCCTGAAGCTCCAGTCAGAGATAACAGGTATCACGAAGGTGGTTATGAACTTTCTCTGTTAACTCAGGCTTCCTGCTTCAGGCTCTGTGCTCGCTCACAGATAAAGGGGGCGTTTTACGCGTCGTTTGATGCTTCTTCAGCACAAAAAAGTGCGATCGCCAGCTGTCTGCTTCAGTCAGACTGTTTAAATGAGAAGCGATGATGAATATATATAAAAGTTTTTAAGGTAAAAACCAACACTGCTGCTGCAAATAAGGCAAGAGCGGAATGTGCAGTACGTGCTGCTGTAACTGCACGGCTTCATTCTGTGGCTTTACACCAATGACTGTATATATAGATGGACGACGCGTCTCCATCTGCTCCCATTGTACGTAATTGATGCCAAAATAGCCCCTGTGATAGGCGCTGCCATCTTGTGATGGTGATGTCATATGGAACCAGAGTCTGCGCAGTAGAGATCGGCGAGTGAAGCGGCCGTAGCCACTTCAGCAAAAAAAACAAAAACCAGCAAGGATCCCGCACGCCGGCACGTTTAACAGCAGAACAGCTTCTCTGTGTTGGTCTCAGGTTAACGTTCACAGGTATGGAAACTTCACTGACTGTAGTGATTGTTTTAGTTACGTTTCCACTCGCGGATCGTCCTCCGCTCTGCTCACCCAGAACTGATTGGCTGCAGGAGCCGAAATTTGCCAACAGAGCTGTCAATCATCCTTTTGACAGCATCAAATAACTAATTAAAAATAAACTTGTCAGAAAAATGAATACTTGGACGTAAATCAGCATGATAAGAACTAGCTTTAATGACAGAAACCATGTTTGAGAAAAATTTATCGGGCGTGTTTTTTTATTTTATAGTTTGACTCATGTCCCATCTGTTAATATGGAGGAGGCGGGCTTTATGAGCTATACTGCAGCCAGTCAGCAGGGGGCGACAGAGAGGGTTTGGCTTCACTTTTAGGGAGCTGTCATGTCGTCCATCTTTATATACAGTCTATGCTTTACACACGTAACGTTACGTTCCAGAAGTTTCCATATAACCTCAGCTGAGGATCTATATTACCCTTGTAGAACATCGTCAGGACATTATTAATGAAAGGACGGCGCTTTACAGCTGATTGAAGCTGCATTAGGCTGATTTAAAGAGAGAAAACGTTTTGATTAAAATGCTATAAAGAGTAACACTGACTAAAGTGTGACTAAAACTAAAACTAACATTTTCGTCTAAAGACTAAATATAAAATAGCTGCCAAAATTGAGACTGCCTGCAACCTAATCTGAGTCCATAATGGATTTGTATTCAATCAAATGTTTCTTAGAACGAGGAAAACAGTCTGGCTCTTTGGAGTTATATGACTACATCAGACGTTTACTTTCAAAACATCTCTTTCAAATGTTTGGATGATTTCATTTTTCCCGAGGTAAGAGGCAGGAGGTGAAGGTGGATCTGCGGTAAACATACTGACGTTATCCCCCTGGGTGTCTGTGAGGGAAACAGCATCACTGTGATATAAAGGATTGGAACAGAGCCACTGCACTCTGCACTCGCCGGTCCTTCAGTCTCTCTGTGAGACTCATAAACAGAAGTTTGGGAGTCCAGACAAACTCGGTGCCCCGGCAGTCTGCCGCTGTTATCGTCCCTTTTTAAGGGCTGCTGTGGAGGAGTGCCGCTTGTGTCGTGATTAGATTGAATTTTTTATGTGGTCCTTATTTATTTTGGCAACTCTGTGTGAATTCCAATGTCCTCCACTACCACCAAAACAGAAGTCGTAAATCGCCCCTCACTGCATCAAGAGCTCTGTTATGTGTGTGTCTGTGCTGTGATCTTCATACAGCAAGGGAAGCCAGAAAGAGAGCCCTGCAGTGTGAGTAGGTGCACAATACAACGTAGAATGGAGCTGGGTTATTTGATTATGTGCGCTTGTGTGTGTAGGTGAGGCGGTTTGCTGCGGGCAGGGTTACAGAAAGCTTTTTAAAATCTGCTTTTCTAAACTTTCGCTGCCACTGCGCCTGACATTTAAAGTTTATTTACAGAGCAGTAATGGGAAATGGTTTTGGAAGCTACAGTTACTCAGAGAATGAAGGGAAAAGGTTGGTAAAGAAAGGAGAACATCCACTTGGAGGATGAACTATAGATTCTGATGGTCAAAGGTCAAAGACACCTCACTGGGGTCCCATTCTTGTTAACACAATACCTATACAATGCCTGGAGGAACATTCGGTTTGCTTTTTATTTTTGTATCCGATCAGAAAGGATTAATTACTGGGTACAAATATAAATGTCTCCTAATATATCAATGTACCAGTCGATCTACGTTCCAACCCTCGCCTGTGGTCATGAGCTTTAGGAAGTGACCGAAAGAATGACAGTACAAAGCTGCTACTCCTTCGCATCGAAAGGAGACAGTTGAGGTGGTTTGGGCATCTGATCAGGATACCTCCTGGGCGCCTCCCTGTGGAGGTTTTCTGGGCACGTCGAACTGGGAGAAGATTCTGGGGTAGCCCCGGAGCCCGCTGGAGGGATAATATATCCCACCTGGCTTGGGAACGCCTCGGGATCTCCCAGGAGGAGCTAGAAAATATTGTCTGGGCTAACTTGCTTAGCCTGTTGCCACCGCAAGAAAATGGATGGATGGATATCAGCCTCAGTAACAGGCTGAGTTTGTGTTTTGGGAAACACTGATAGATTTAAACTGCAGCTTGACTGATTGGCAGACCCATACAATCCCAAGGTGATAATATTAGTTATGATTTTAAATTATTTTAATATTAGGGTTATAATCTCAAAGACCTCGGTTTCGTTCTCTTTGGCGGCACCTGTGGTGATAAACGTTAATTGCAGGAGCACATTTCCCAGATATCCAGACAGTGCTGCATGTGTGACGTCCCCGGTTGGCTCCGGTTGTAACTCCTGATTTTCCTGGCTGACGGTCGCTTTCCTTTTTAGACTGTTTGCTTCATCTGAGCGTCGACTTTGTTTCTCTTTCTTTGGATTTTCACTTCTTGTTGAAGTTGTATCTGTAGTCATCCATCTTTTCTTTGTTTGTTCAGCATTAGTAGATTACTGTTTACTCGCAACACTTGCAGAGGCCGGAGAAGCAGCCGCTTAGCTCCGCCTACCCTCTCTGGCAGACCAACCATCTGTGAAAGTCGCCACCGACACCCAGTCTGTAATACTGCAAATGCAAAGGCTTTCATCAGTGGACCATAGGTTCAGTCACCATTGTGTTACCTCAGTCAGCGATAGACAGTGACTTAACAGACATTTATTTACATGAAAATCTTCAAGATTATTCATTTAATTAAAGGACTTTTGTGATTATAGTTTTCAGTCAATCATTCTGTTGTTTGAAGATAAATGGGACAGTCTCTTCAAGTGTTGCTGAAGTAAGTTATGCAAGTATAGTTTTAAGTGTTTTACTACAATTGATGTAACAACAACAGGGCTGCCGCGAGTGACACAAGGTTTTTCTTTGTCGTTTTTGGCTCGACTTGTTGGTCGACTGAGCAGCTCCAGTCAACCAACGCGGTTTTAGAAAATGGCGCTGACAGCAGCAGAGTCCGTCTTGGTTCAGAGCGAAAGTTTCCAAGAGCCCAAGGCTTTAAAGTTTGGCAGTACTTCAAATCATCACAAAACAAAAAGGTGGTTTGTACCCTGTGCAAAGTTTTGCTGGCACACCACAGCAGCAGTAGTGCCATGCACGAGCACCTGAAGAGGAAACACAGAAGGTGCTGCTCTGGATGATGGACCGCCAGAGAAGGCAAAACCACCGTGAGTGTTGCCTATTCATGAGCAGGGAGAGCTTTCGTCGTCTGCCTGCCTCCTTAGAAATTGAAGTGTTTGAGAAAATGTAATCGACTAATCTGAAAAATGTCGATAGATTAATCGTTAAGAGAAATAGTCATTAGAGGCAGCCCTAAGCAACATATACATGTGGTTAAAAACAGTATCCACGTATGTGTTGACCTTAACGTCTGCAGAGCAACCTGCTCTGCAAAACGTGGTTAAAAACACACTGATAGGAGTATTTGACACCAGCGAGAAGCTCCGGTGTCAGAGTTATGTAAGCAGAGAAGTGATGGTGTGACAGTCTGTACTGCAGTGACGACAGAAACTGTCTCACTGTCTCTTTGTCATTGTCTCTGAACAGTACAATAGAGAGTCTCTGTCAGCCTTTTTATATCTGTACAATGACAAAAAAAAAAAGTATTTTGATTATGAAGTCGTTTTAAGTGAGTTAACTTTTCTGGTTGAAACATGAGCCTCTGTTCTGTCCGGTCCATCCGATCCCCATCCCGTCCTTCAGGGGAGGGAAATGCTGGATGTCTTTCAGCGTCACGTCCTCGTGTGATATCTAACCTCTGTGTGTGCGTGTGCGGGGTCACTAAAGACAAATGCAGCCCTTCCCAGATGTGACAGAGGTGTGTACAGTATAAGGACAAAAACACACACACATGCAGACGCGTCTAACTTTAATCCCCCACCTGCAGAAACCTCCTCACACTGCTCTCAGCATCTATGTCATGTCCTCGCTCTCACACACACGTCGTCACACATGCAGCACTCAAAGTGAGGCTGTAATGGCTCTGTCTAATTACAGCCTTTGGTTTTCCTGGATTCCGCCTGGTGATTTTCAAAGGGGAGATTGCTCTCTCCCTCTCCTTCTCCGTAATGAATGGTTCTTTTATGTGACGCGGCAGCCATCTTGTCTTGTTGCCCCTTTTCATTCCGACACTTCTGGACGGCTCTCATTCCGATTGCTAAACTTTTCAAGGTAAAGGAAGTGGACGCTGACAGGTCAACAGATGAAGCCGCTGTAAATGCTGTGATTGCATGTGTTTAGGTGCAATAAAAAACAAGAAAGAACGTGTCCTAAGAGTGAAGGCTGAAATGTCTCTGTTGTAAGGAGGACGAGTGTCAGCTGGGGAACTTCTGTGAAAGTTTTTCGCACACCTGAAAACACACACACACGCTCGCACACCTGCAAACTAATTTGGCATGCTTTGTCGCTAAATGCTATTTTTAGCGGTCTGCAATAACGCACATCAACAGCTCTCAGTGAGGAACGTGTTTATTAACACAGGTGTGTTTCTGTGTGTGTCCTACACCCTGAATGGGTCCTCTGTTATCCGCGTGTGTTTGTGTGAGAGTGACAGAGAGCTGGTGGCGCTGTAATTGGAGTGGGAATAGAAGAAGGGCCCCTGAGGGTCCCCTGAGGCCCCCAGGCGCTAGACTGTCCTCTCAATGTGACACACACACAAGCAGAGAGGGCTCCCAGATGACTGACAAATTAAACAGAGTATAAATGTCCTGGATACTGCGTCATAACTGATACCCTTGACCTGAGTATCCTCCGCTCGTCCCGTCTGCCTACCTCACTTACGCTCTCCTGTTTTTATTTCCTCTCTTTTACTTCCCTTTATCCTCTTTTTCACCTTCGTCATCGTAACTTTTGGCCAATTTCTGAAAGTTAAAATATGATTAAGAACAATAAATCAAGACAAAGTCAGAGCCGAGGGGCATAAACAGGTGATAGGCTGTGTTTTATAACTCTATTGCTCATAGAAGTAGATGGCTTTTAATGCTAATTGACCATTCGTGAAACTCCTCGGGTGTTAAACTATATTGGGGTGGGACGGATACGGCAATCTTATCTTATCGGCAACATCTTCGTCCTGACTCGTGCAGTACAATTATCGATAGGCTTGCGCCAAATTCTCTCCCTGCTATTTTGGCTCAACGCATCACTGCTTCATGACTTCTCACGGTGGCGCTTGTGACATGAATGAGGGAAACGTGAACGGAAACTAACTTAACTAAAGCAGATATTTTCATGGGCCGACTATCGCGTACCATATCGTGAGTCACCCTGCGATTCCCACCACTAATTAATAGTCTTTATTCTTGCCTTTTCAAAACCCAAAAATGATCCATTCCTAAAACTGAAGCTAAATGCTAGCATGTCTAGCTAACTAGCTTACTACCTCCAGCTAACAGACCTCATTACCTCCAGGAGTTGAGGAGCGTTTCATACTTTACAGGGTTGAAAGTTACGTCGTTAAAAAAGCACGTCCACTATGTAGCACTTCTTTAATGGTAGCCTGTCCTGGATGCTACTCTATCAGAGACCCTGTTCACTTTCGGTATTGACATGTGGCTTTCGTGTTTGGATCACAAGAGGACAGCCTTAACTATAGGAGTGAACACACGCAGGATGCATTGAGGATGCGTTCAGGCTAAACTTGGCCGCTCCGTTGTTCTTTTTGGATTTAGGAGAGGGTTTATCTCCAGCATCCCCGACAGCAAAGTAGTTATCAATCACAGTGTCACATTGGTTAGTGTTCATGATAAGAGAGATACAACCAGAAAGCATAAATGAATCGACTTTCTTAAACTGTTTGAGTTAAAAAGCTCAAAAGGGTTTTGTTAGAATAAAGTTAGTCTAAATGTCATGTTCTCTATAGAAGTTAAAAGATTTTCATTTAAATAAATGTCTCTATCTGTCGCCGAATGAGGTAACACAATGGTGACTGAGCCTATGGCCCACTGATGAAAGCCTTCATTTACAGTATTACACACTGGGTGTCTGTGGTGACTTTCGTGGCAAAAATCACAAGCAGCACCCAGTTAGTGACGCGTTTTCCATCAGCCAGCAGTGGTTGGTCTGCCAGAGAGGGTAGGCGGAGCTAAGCGGCTGCTTCTGCAAGTGTTGCGAGTAAACAGTAATCTACTATGGCTGAACAAACAAAGAGAAGATGGATGACTACAGATACAACTTCAACAAGAAGTGAAAATCCAAAGAAAAAGAAACAAACTCGACGCTCAGATGAAGGCAGCTTAGTTAGCTTAGTTAGCGAGCTAGCTAAGATGATAAAATCTGCTAAGCACAGTGGACAATTAGGCCTGAAAAAGCCTCTTACCTAATATTCTCTTATTAAGGCTGATGAAATAATTCAAGTTAAGTATTTCACTGTATCTCTTGGTTATCTGTTTGATTGAATGAAAGGCCACTTCTCACCTGAACTTAATCTGAACCTTTAGGTCTGCATTAAGCCTTTCCCTTCAGTGTTACAGCAGGAACGGCTGCTGTACTTAAGTAGTTCAGCAGCTCACGTCTTTACATATTTAAATTATAACCTCAAGTGTACAGATCCGCAGAAAGTGTGTTGACAGATAATTTATTCTGATGTACAAATTATACAGAAGTATCATAATGCCAAGGCCTCGTGGAGGCCAGCTTCCTGTTCTTTGTGTTTAAAAGTCAGAAGTAGCACATTCTGAAAGGAAAGCTCGTCTTTGTGTAAATTGTATTCAATTTTTTTGTGTGTTTTTCAATCACTTTAATGAGTGGATTGTATAAAAGTCATAGTGTCAGACACCTTTCTTGTCTGTATCAAAGCGACCACAATAATGGTCCAAAACAGGATAATAATATGATATATTAAGCTTATATATTTTATGATTTGTCACCTCTTTAGTTAATTAGTTAAGTTCTGGATTTCTATTTCTAGATTTAAATAGGGCGGTTTATTTTATTACAGTTAACAATATTAATATTCTGTTTACAAAATACGTGTAATGTGCATCTTGGAAAAACTTTGGATTTATCTTAATATAATATTAATATATTTTTGGAAGGAATATTTATGGTTCATTAACACAACAGGTCTTAACATAAGGTGAAGTAAACACCATCTGTTATTACACGGCTGTGTTAAATACTTGATTCTGATTGGTTAATTATGGCATTGTGAGGTCTGTTATTTCTCGATAACAGACCATTGTTATGAAGAACAGACCGTTGCTAGGGACACTTTTTTTCGTCTACAATAGCACAGAGTTGATATAGTGTAGTTCTATTTCCTCATTTTAGTTCTCTGCTACAACTACGGTCTGACTATTTCTTTTTGTCTTCATTTGCTACATTACACTCATTATAGAACATTACAGACTAATTATTGTTATGAGCTGCTTTAAAGTCTTTGTTTATGTCAGTTATGACTAAAACAAAAGGCCTAAGTAAAAGTTCTAATCCAACTGGAATTGGAACAGCAGCTGCGAGTGCTTTTGTCAAGCAGAATCCTACATACATATAAATAATTCATTATAAGTCTGCTTATTAAATCTGACTCACATATCGAATTAAAGACATTCTTCTAAAATAGTTGAGCCCCGAAGCAGCTCTAAAACTTCTAAGTCTAATTAAAGTTACCGTCAAAATTTATGTGCTCCATTAAATATTTTTTAATTGGATTTTAATATAGAAGGTTTTCGTTTAATAGCTTTCCTTTTTCACCTCTTACACTTCATTTTGTTTTAAGCACTTTTTGGGTTTTAAACCAACAACCCAATCAAACCCTGGCTTTCTTTGGTCGCCTGAAGGCGTCTGCTTCCTCTGAAGGTTCAGTGAAGTCGGTTTGAGGTTGGAGATCCTCATAAATTTTGATGGCCGTGCATTACCTCACCGAGATGTACTCTTAGCAGATTAGATTAGATTAGAAGAAATATTAATGATTCCTCGGGGGGGAAAGTGAGTCATTCCGGCTGAAAAGAATCTGATATAGCAACAGCTAGGACGACATGAAGAGTAGTAGAGCAAATAAAGGATGTGGAATTAAGTCTGGAAATGCTAATGTGTCGATCAACTCTCAATTATGCCGCCGTTATATGTCAAGTGCTCAAGCAATCAGACAGAATGTGCTGTAAGGCCGTGCCCTCCAACGAGGCTTCAGCGGGTCAGGGTGTTGTTGTTTTCTGAGTCTTAAACCTCATAAATCCTGTTGATCAGGATGCTGCGAGGAGCAGAGTCGAGGACGCCATGACTCACTCCCCATCTTCATTTCATTACAACTACAGAAGTAAAACAGAATGAAAAAGCTCATTTTAATACCTGGATATCACGTAGAAGTGATGCAGAAAGCTTTTCTGGTCGTAAAGAGGGTGTTGTAAACCGTTATGGAGGCTCATTATGTTGCAGAGTAAAAGCATGAAGTGGAGGAGGGTTTACAAGGCTCCAGAGGCAGAGCTCCAGTATTAAAGGAGACCAAAGGTTACGCACTGTATGTTGTTTCTATATATATACAGTATATGAGGCCCAGCAGGGTTTTACAGTACATTCTGTGTGTTTGCTTGTGCATGAAAATAACTACAATACCACCCACCTTGAAAACATGTATTCATTACTTTTTATATAACAGCACAAAGGACGACATTAGTTCTTAAAGGGTTAACTAAAATAATGACAAAAAATGTTTGACGATCTTTTTTCCATGACGAAGACGAAACGTTGGCGAGATAAAAATAGGTCGTTGATGATAAAAAGTCTGACGACACGTATGTTACGAGACGGGACTAAAATGTTAGCGGTCGGCTGTCGGACATTTAAAATGCATATTTTCCCACACTGTGCTTCTCATCTCTCCGTCAGAAGTGGACTGAAATTTGTCTTGCGTCTCATGATGTCCAGAGTTACACATAGATAACTCACATAAACAACAAAACAAAACATAACAAAGGCAAACACTACAACATAGATTACATCAGACATTACAAAGTGTCTGTAGTGCATCACGTTCACACGTGCTCAGTCCACACATGAACCCTGCGGCCTGCTCACTGATGTAATAACTTGACAGACTGAGGGACAAAAGAGTTCCTCAGTCTGTTCAGTCGAGCCTGTGGGACTCTACATCTTCTGTTTGATGGCAGGAGCTGATGTTCTTCAAATGAAATATGAGCAATGCATTCCTGT
This sequence comes from Semicossyphus pulcher, assembly GCF_022749685.1. Classification (NCBI taxonomy): domain Eukaryota; kingdom Metazoa; phylum Chordata; class Actinopteri; order Labriformes; family Labridae; genus Semicossyphus; species Semicossyphus pulcher. The sequence continues at coordinate 4,994,245 of NW_027211700.1, forward strand.
AACTGGGTAACGGGTATCAGGAAGCTGGTTGTGAACTTCCTCTGTGTGACTTTCTGCTCCAGGCTCTGTGCGCGCTCACAGAAAAAGCGGCGTTTTTACACTCATTTGATTCTTCTTCTGCACAAAAAGGAGCGATCATCGTCTGCCTGCTTCAGTCAGACTGTTTAAATGAGAAGTGATGATGAAAAGTAATCTTTAGATGCGGTGTCCTCATCGTTCTCTTAGAGTATGGATGATTGGCTGAAATTTAAAGTGTTCATTTTACCTGAAGCAAACAGGTAAAAACAGGAAAAGAGAAAATGTTTTGACTTAAATGTGACGACTTTTTATTGACTAAAACTGGACTAAAATGTTTTGAGTTTCCGTCAACTAAAACTGGACTAAACTAATCAACTAATCCGCATTTTCGTCTGAAGACTGAGACGAAGACTAAATCAAAAATAGCTGCCCAAATGAACACTGGCAGGAACCTGTAGATGAGACAAAACCCTGCTTATTACACGGCCACCTACTTATGAAATCAATTATTTGACAACAAATATTGATTTGGAATCTTTCCGTGAGAGCTGCGTCCATAGCAACGGATAACTCTAGAGCAGAGGTACTCAATTCAACTTGAAAGAGGTCCAGAATATTCCGGAACATCATAATGTCTGACCAGCGTTATGATTCAGTACCATACATTTATAAACTTTGAACGTCTGTCAAATCAAATAAAGAAAATACAATTAGGCTAAATAGTTTTTACAACAATGCTTATTGTATCTTATATCTCAGCTGATTGAGGTTCTCTGTCTCGTCACTGTCAGAGTCTGTTGACCTGTTCAGACCAACACGAAAAAGCTGTTTAATGCGCCGACATGCGGGATCTTTAAAAACAAATTTTGGTAAGTTAAATGTGTCTTTTTCTTGGTGGAAGGGGCGGGGCATGATTAACACGGCTCCAACCGCCGATCTCTACTGCGCAGTCTGGTCCCAAATCACACAACGAGCGCAAGATGGCAGCTTCCGCCTCAGGGGGTATTTCGCCTTCGAATAAGTACAATGACAGGTGGTGGAGAAGCGTCGTCCATCTTTTTATTCAGTCTATGTTACTACTTCCTCTCGCACTGAGCGTACTCGAAGCAGCAGCATACAAACAGAAACTCTAAAGTGGTTATTAGTCCATGTCTTCGTACCCCCGAGCCACCTGGAGGAGAACCCAGGGGCAAATATAACTGTGCAGGCTGTAATCATATGAGTGTGATATACGGCTCCTGTTCAATGAGGAAGGAGAAGAAACTGCATCTGACATCCTGTCAAACTCACCTGTGGGCAAGTGTGTGAGAGTGACAGTCATTATTGTGGGTAAACAAGCAGCTGGTTCAGATAACACTGTCAGCTACTTACAGAGGCGCTGCTGGAAATGTGTCTGTGAGCTTCCTGTCCATCTGTGCTCAGAACAGTCACCCTCAGATTATCTAACTAAACGGTCTAAATCTGAATGGCTTCTGAATTACTTGTTCAAACACTTTCAAGTAGTTCTTGTAAAAACCTGCACACACACTGAAGTGCCTAAACGATATCATAGGAAAATGTCCTGGATCATATTCATGTGGCTGAATGGCAGCTGATTAACAGCATTGTTCCTCCTGTTCTCAGTGATCATCTATACTGCCTTTAATTAAAGCCAGACTCATAACTTAGATGTTTCTCAGTCGAATCTGAAACACAATTATTTACTTTTTTCCCAAAGATTTATGTCTAAGATCTATCAAAAATAAATGACCTTAAAGTCGAGCTGAAACGGCATCTCGAGAGTACCTAGCTTCCGTATCGTGACGTATTTCCGAGTGAAACAGGACGTGGAGGCGGGACATATCATTAGAGGGATTTGATTTGATCGTTGAGAAGTGGGCGTAGACAGACGTTCTCCACAGCGCAGTAGCTAGCTAACTGACCGAGCGTTCTTGGTGCTCTGCGGCTAAATGTTGCAGATCGATTAGTTGAATTTTTTTTTTTTGATATAAGAATACGAAGAAATTGATTTTCTGTATTTTTTTTTTTTGCCTATATTGTCAAATAAATGCACAATATTCACAGGGATGATCTGAAAGGATTAAAATGACATTTTTCATTTCACCTCGACTTTAACGATTCCACAGCACGCGCCACGGTCCGTCTCCAAAACATCTCTCCACACTGCCCCTCTAAAGATATATGCGCCACGTCTATCTTTTGCTACATCAAGCTGAACAGAGCAGATCGTTCCAAACAGGAAGTCAGACATGAAAACAGCATAGAGCATCCGGTCATTTCAAAATAAAACACCATGTCCAGACTCCCGTTCTTCTAACTTTTAACTTTGTAGGTCAGAAGACGACAAACATGGACATAATTATAACAACAACACACTGAAATCTTGAAAAAAGATGAATTAAGTAGTGTACTCAGCCATGGTAGAAGCACAAAAATCACAGAATGATCTCCAAGTGAGCAGGTAATCAACCTGAGAGGTGCAAACTGAACTGTTTGTGTGTTGCTCTGTTTTAACATTGATGTTCTCAGGCGATTTTGTGATCTCCAGAATCCAGCTGCTCGGGCCAGCGCTCCGCTGCGGACCAGAAACGGCTCCTGTGGGCGAGGGCAGGCGCCGTTATAGTGCAAAGAAGCCGCGACATAATCAGAGGATTGTTGTCTTTTTCAAAATTGGAAAACAATTTAATTGATTTATAAATGATTGAATTCCTGCTATAAAAATAATCCCTTACATTTTAGAGTTTGAACTGTGTCCATTGCATCTTAACTCCAGTTTAAAATCCACATTTTTTACACTTTTGATCACCTGTTGTGGCCATAATGACACACTGTTAAGATCGACTGTCCTGTAGAGGCTTGTAAACCGTTCAGATGACAGCTGGTTTCAGGCACTCTGACTATAAAGCCTAACCATACATTTACAACTGGATTGCTGTGTTCTCCGCTCAGTGTGGTTTTTAAAATTGTGTGACGATTTGTCCCACAGCTCCACAGGAACACACACGCTCCTCAGAGTTCATGGCCTCGGTGATGAAGTTAATCCTGTGTTATGAGTTCTCAGATCCTTTAAACCTTTCGAGCTCTTATTAAGGTTTTACTGTCCAGGTGGAAGAGAAAGAATAATGGAGGACGAGACGGAGGAGGAAGAGTTCTTCCCATTATCGTCTCAAGGCCTCTCTTTGTGTATTCCACTGGTTGTGTGTCTGTTCCTCTCCCACCCTGGCCGCGTTCAGCTCTGATTCTCGCCACTGAGCTAGTGTGCATGGTGTGTGCATGGGTGTGTGAACACCTACGCACATATGTGTGTGTGCGCGGTGCGAGGTGTGAAAACGGCGGCAGTGTAAGGTTACAGAAGGAGATCCATTACTTTGCCGTGGCAGCCGGCCTTAATTACAGCTAACTATAGACGGAGCAGAGGGAGCGAGAGAGGGAGAGAGCAGGAGGAGTGGAGGTATGGAGAGAGTCGGAGCATTGAGCGTAATTAAAAAGTCTATTTGAAACCGTGAGATGATTACAGTGATGAAGTTTGTGTAATGGCTTGTACAATACGCTAATTCGTACTTCTTGTTTTAAGCAGGCCAACACTCGGTTACAAGGATTAGCCGCTTTGTGTTCCTCTGCTGAGAAACTAGTGAAAGAGTGGGCGTGTGTAGGCGTGTAGGTACTGTACATCTGAACAGTATTGAATTGTACTTAATGTGGAGGACAACACGGAAGTCAAAGTGACTTTAAAATTCATTACAAGTCTTATATTTAGAAGTACAGGATGTGCGTCTGTGCATATCCTGTTAGCTTAGCTTAGCATAAAGAGTTGAAGTAGGGGTAAAACAGGTCGTCTGACCTGTAGGTTGCAAGCTCATCTAGCATGAAGTCACCACTTGCAGCCTAGAATGAGTCCAGCACATAACTGACTTGGTCCGATACACTTGACCACAAGATTCAGAGTTTGCCGCTCAACCATATTCCAGCCAACAAATAACAGGTCGTCTTTGTGCTTTCCGACCTGCCTCTGCCCGCTGCCCTCCTTATTCGACTTCATCTTCCTTTGTCTGTTGATCAGCAAAAATATTTGCACACCCCATAAGTTGAAGCACATCGGTCACAAATTTAACTGCTGGATTGTATTTGAAGTCTGTTTTAATAAGTGTTTTCTGTCATTAAACTTCATGGAAAGGTGCAAAGTTGTCACTCAAGTTAAAAAATGTTGCAGCGATGACGTCTTTGCACTGACTTCAGATTGCCTTTAAAAGTAGCTTTGTGTGATGTCCACACACACCGTGAGACACTGATCATGCTTTGAAATGTGTTTCATCAGTGTTGTCCACCTCCTATGTCACGGCTTGAGTGATTGATCACATATTTACTGTAGAATCGATCGATACCACACCGGCTGTGTGGAGGATAAATTAGATTTTGATGAGACGTCTAATCTAACATCTCACGAGTCCACACGAGCCGGCACATTGTTTTGATCTTCATAGTTTAATAACTGTCTTGAATACAAGTTCGGCTTTTTCTTTCTCTCTTTTCTTAAAGTTACACACACACACACACGTGCGCACACACCTGCGTTATTGCTCGCACATTGTCATGGTGACATTTCCCTTTTTGTTTGTCTTTCCTAATTAGCAGTCATCCGCTCGCCTGGCACATTGTCGGCCAATCGGCGGAGCCCGCTCATTACCCAGGGTTCATTTCAGGGTCTTTGTCAAATGAGGAGTGAAAGTGACAGTTCAATCTAACCACAGCAATGAGCGCCGCACGGCCGCCTCCTCGCTGCTTGTAGAGGATTCAACTTGGCGATCATCTAGGGGCTCACAGGATGCTACTCTGACGCTAATTGAAATGCCACCCTGTTCTTTCTTTTCATGTCTTCTCTTTCTTTGTCTTCTCCTTTTTCTCTTTTAGTTCTGGATGTCTGCCCTGGCCACCACCATCCCAGTCCCCTGCGGAGCCTTTATGCCAGTATTTGTCATTGGTAAGAAGCAACTGGCCCCCTTGTATGTGACCCCTATGTTTTTTTTACCCGACCACTTTAATTTGAACAAGAAGTTTACCAAAAACTTTGATCAAAAAAGAAGTACATTAGATAAATTGCCTAGAAAATCTAAAAAGCTGACTACATTATGCAGTAATTTTACCACACTGACATCTTTACTGCTATCAATCTTCCTAGCTTAGATAGCAAACAAGCTAGCTAGGTGGATGAATCGTTTGTTTGCTAGTGCATACCATATTTCCTGGAGGAAAAAATTAGCCCATTTGTGCCAAATATAAAATACTTTTACTTTACTTTATTTACTTGTAGTTTAAAAACCACGTAGACTAGACATGTAGGTTAGACAGGTTAGGTTACGTTACCAAAAATTAAACCCACTTTGCAACTTGTTAAGCACATGGGTTATATTGTCATGACGGCGTGTCTATCTTTGAATGTATCGACTCTAACGTCATCGCATAGCCTCGTTTACATCCTATAATCTGTAACTCCGCTGCCTAATAACAGGAATGCTAGACGCAGTATAACCTTTAGAGCTCTTTATTCTGCTAACAATGTGACAGTGAACTGGGTAGAGGCATTCAGTATTAGGCATTAGCTGTTTCCACTACAACAATACAACACAGGCTCTTAGTCCCACCAGTGTTGCGGAGCTGCATTTAGCTGCAGATGCTTCTTTACATTTGAAGTCGAGCTCTTCACAGCTGACGAGCACTTATCCTCCAGACACAGCTTACATTTCACCGTCATGTTGTTCTCGTCCCTTTCACCCAAAAATTCAAAATAATGTGAATATTTGCACAAAATAAACGCTGTCCTCTCGTTAGCTACGCATGTGCACTGACACGACTGTTTACCTTCTGCTGGTCTGCAGCTGCCTGCCAAGAAGTAGGAAAGAAACAGAAACAGTGCTTCTGGGATTTTCAGTGTTTTGTGGCGACAAAAGAAATACGCCAATTTTTCCCAGTAATAGATGGCTTTTTATGAAAAAGTAACTAAGTAACAGATTACCTGACTTGCAAAAGTAACCGTCACGTTACTCTTAACAACAAAAAAGGAATCCCAGCACTCTAACGGATTAGTTCATAACGCATTAGCCCCAACAAGCAAAACTAATTTCAATACACTGGACAAATTCTTTCTGTTTTCTGAACCAATCACAAGAGAGAAAACTGAATTCTTGTGTTATATTTTTCATTTCTTAGAAGGAAATTCGCCTCCCACTTTGAGGCTGTTACACAGTATGATGGGGTTAATTATTGCCTGCAGTGTTAACTGTGCTCTCTGTTCCTTTGTGCATGTGTGTTACATGTTTCAGGGGCAGCTTTTGGTCGTCTGGTTGGAGAAAGCATGGCAGCCTGGTTCCCAGATGGCATTCACACAGACGGCACCATCTACCCCATAGTGCCAGGAGGCTACGCTGTCGTGGGTACGTTAAAGACACAAAGATGGTGCTGTGATTCTTCATAGCGATCTATATAGTCCGTCTTTCTTTGCCAGTCTTGAAATTACCATTGAATATTCTTTTACTTTTGTTTCCTTCAAACCGTTTCAGATTCAAATCATTAAGAGCGGGAGTTTTAAGGCCTGCATAAATATATTTCTCACTCACCACTAACTCAGCTGCTCTTGGGTGATTGACTCGTTTTAATGTGGAAACTGTGCAAACATTTTCGTTACCTCTCATTAGGTTTCTGTGAGGCGTCAGTGCCTCCAGAAAATATTTAACTTTTCGCGCCACCACTCATAGAAAATGGATCGAGATGGATTTTTTTATCACTACATTTCATTACGGCCCGATGCCTCAACTTATCGCTCAGAGTTAAAACACAGAGTGAACCCTGATCCAATGAGACGTGGGATATGATGAGACCCAAACACTCGAGACAGAATCAATTACATTTACAAGATCACCAGACAGGGCTTTAAAAAAGGCTGCAAATGTCTACGACTACAAACTCTCACAGCCCGCAGAAGTTTGGGAGATGAAAATACATAATTCACATCTTTCAAATAAAAACTGGATGGAAGTAGTTGTTGGTGGCTCTTGCATCATGGAGTAAAATAAGGTGTCAAAGAGCTATTCCCTTTACCTCCACACAGCTGACCTTCAACCTCTCGGGCATCGTAAACATGTAACTGACAAGAGGATCAAAGGATCAGTTGCTTTCTGATGCACAAAATAAGTAACGTAGATACTATTTCTAAATCACCTCACACATCACACATTTTACCAGTGTCTCTAGAATCAGCCTGTATGAGCTGATATATCACAATGGCAAACTTATAGCTTGTTAGCAACACTTACAGTTAAACAATAAAACAAACTGAGGATGTTGTTACATGTGCATAGTGCATCAGATTCTTGAAACACAAGTTATTCGCTGCCTATGTAGGCGGCTGTATTGTCGCATATCTGGCGGGAAATTGCAAGACGTTACTAAAATACCATTATGTGCATAGATATTTTAAATGACAGATAATATCACGCAGTATGGCAATGACCGTTGAAAATGTGCACAAACTGTTAAAGACCCCCTCCAGTGAAAGTCAAGTGTTTAACCTTGTAAACATCTCCATGTGGTGTTCTTCATGTAGACATATCAGGGACAACATGAGCAGTCGTCTGCTTTTAAACTGCAGTGTACCAAGGACAGGCTGAACAACACGTTTTCAGATTGGCAGGTTTGAGACGTCACAAACCTAAGGAGCCAATCCTGTTAATGGACGGGGTGACGCTATGCGTATCATTATGTGTAACCTATGGCAACCACTTCGGCAATGCACGAGCCAGCTGTAACGGTCATCATAATTTTTGCAAACTCACTACTAACGTTAACGTTACTACTGCTAGTTACAACATTTCAAGCTAGCTAAGATTGGTTAAGCGACGGCAGAGACGTGTTTTGTTTTTGCGACAGAGGGGGCGGTTGGAAATGTGCATAGTAGGCGGGGACTATGCAGATTCAGGAATTTTTAATGAGGGAGACGGAGGAGATGCCTTGGGAGGATTTTTAAGGTAGTTAAACGTACTTTGCAAAAAAAACAGACACACACGTCTTAAAACATGACTGGAGCTGCTCTTTAAATAAATGCTCGGTTTCTACCTCAAACACGTCTTTGGCCTCTCTCTCTCTCTCTCTTGACATTTCTTATTGCTTATCAGCTACAAACGGTAAATGCTGTCACCTATATATCTGCAGAAAGCTAAACCTGCCTGATCTATCAGCCAATATATGAGGCTTCACCTACAGAAGGAGATGCATTGATGGTTAGGAAAGTGAAGCAGATTGTGAATGATTGATGAGGATTCATCACCAAAATATTCTTATATAAAATGTACATATAACATTAAAGTAGATCGACTGTACTTAAAATAAGAGTAAAAACCTTAATATACTTCATGTCCTGCTAACACCAGCTGTCCCTTCAGAGCCGCGTCCTCTCCCCGCCTGCTGAAGCTGCGTGTCTAATGAGATGCAGCGTTGTGATTTCCTCCGCTGTGCTACTTGTTGACAGCCGTGCTGATTATGCCACTGTTGCAGGCTGGTGGCGGCGGTTTTTCTGGGGCTTGCTGATGTTATTGTTGTTGTGGTGCACTGTAGCTGATGACTCAGCCCGTTACAGGCCTGACACTCTGATGAGCCTCTTTCATCTCACAGCCAAGCTCGCTTTAAGGGACTAAATGTTAGGCCGGGCAGAGGGAGCAGCAGCATTTATCTGAGGCGGATAGGCAGACATACAAAGGCTTAATTAAGTTATGAGGAAGAACAATGAGACCTGCCTTTGTAGGCTCGCTCACCCACCATCTGTTTCTCTCCGCTCTCCCCTCTCTTTTCACTTTATTTTAATGCTTTTTCCACTGTTCATCTCGTTCTTTGGATTGGACTCATCCATTTTCTCTGTGGAGCAGTGAAGACTCACTCTGCCCCCATGCTGCTCTGTCTGCTTTGATGCAGCTTTTATATTGCTCCTTTTACAACAAAAAAAGATTTGGAAATATTGAGGTTCCCTTTTGTATTGAATTAGCTGAATAAGTCAGTTTTCTCTGTATGGGAATAAGAGAGAAGATTGTGTGGAGAGGAATGTGAATTGGGTTTGTCGGGCTGAGGATAGATACAGGATTGAAACTGCTGTCTGCTCAAAGAAACTGATAACAAAATGATGCTCTCCAATCTTTGAGAAAATCTATTTATCAATGCTGAAGTGCAGTTTTGTGATCTGATCAAAAATACTGCTTGTAAAGTATATTTTATATGATACACAGTGGACACATTTATGTTTAAGACAGCCTGTACTGTCCATGTGGAAATAACAGTTATGAATAGGATTGTATTTCTTATATTCTTTGGAGCTTTATTCAGACCTGTATGTGGCAATGCCCCTCAGCTTTTCCCTGTGGCCGCTTAAGGTATTGCAGCAATGAAATACACTGCTGCCCAAAACATACTCTCCCCATTAGGGTTGTCACGATCAGTGTTGGGTAACGTTACTTTTAAAAGTAACTTGTTACATTACGAGATTACTTTTGCGTTGCTTAGCATACGCAGCGGGCAGATAGTCGTCCCAGGAGCTAGAAACTCTTTGGTGTATGAGCCAGGCAGGCGAGTCTAATTGGACTGAATAGGCACCATCTTTGGGTTAGATATTCAGGTGTTTGTAAAACATCCTTGTGTTTTATGTATATTTCCATGACAATAATTAAGGGATAATGTATACTGAGCAGGTTGCTGTCGCAGAATGGACAGTGTGAGCAGGTCTTGTCTCACTCTGAAGGGGTTCCTCCGCGATAACAACCGGCTCAGTATACATTATCCTGCTTATTGCACAGCTTTTTACTGATGAAATCAATTATTCAAAATTATTTTATTAATTAAAAAATGATTATCTTTACGTTTTCTGTTTAAAAATAGTCTGTTAAACTCACACAGAGAGCTGTGTCCATAGCAACGGTTAACTTTGTAGCTCTGTAGCTAAGCTAGCTGTTTTTACTCACATTAAATGGAAACATTTCCACTGATGGTGAAGTCGGACACGGTGAATGGGAGCCTGTTGACTTTTTCTTTTCCATTCACCGTCTTTAAACAAACTTTTTAATGTTTACTTCATGTGCCGTCTTCAGGTTTGTAGATCTCTCTGTCGTAGCTTCAGTTTTTGCCTCATTTAACCTTTATTGCTTTCTCTCTGTTCTGTCTCTTTTCTTTTTCCCCTCTGTAAACAGGCCGATTAACTGGACTTCTTTCGGCGGATTGATATGATTACAGTTAGTCCTCTGGATTGTGTGATTAGAGCCGCATCCCTAGCAACAGTCTGTTCTTCATAGCAACGGTCTATTATCGAGAAATAGCAGACCTCGGAATGTGGGAATTAACCAATCAGAATCAAGTATTGAACTCAGCCGTGTAATAAAGGAATGTTAACTATTGATCAGTTTAATTAACATGTAACCAACCGCCCCAATGTCCTCGGTACATCTTGCAGATGCCTCTAGGAGACAAAAGTCATAGTGGAGCTGGTAAAGTGAAGAGGGTGTGGAGGAAGAATTATTCAGAGGCTTTTAATAGAGGTGGCAATGTGTAATACTCCAGGAGGTGAGATACAGAAGTCTTTTTAAAGTTAAGAACAAACCTCATGGCACCATCCTCCCTCTCTCAGATTATATCTGTTTCCAGATATTAGCAGGTCTGGTGGGAGGTGAGATTTGATAGTGTGAAACTAGTGGAGATCAAGTTTCTCAAGTTGCGTTTGTACTCCTTAACAGCTTCTCTGTTATGCTGCTGCGTGGTGGTAAAACTATCATTTATTACACGTTAAAATCAAAGAAATATTTAACTCTTATTCATTTTGATGGATGATGACACCTCTTTATTTAGCACCAGACCCCACCTTGATCTGAACAATTCTTCTCTACACTCCTGACCCTTCTCTCCCCCCACCCAAAGGTGCTGCGGCCTTGTCAGGAGCGGTCACCCACACGGTTTCCACGGCGGTCATTGTCTTTGAGCTGACTGGTCAGATCTCCCACATCCTGCCGGTGATGATAGCAGTGATCCTCGCCAACGCCGTGGCCCAGTCCCTGCAGCCCTCCCTGTACGACTCCATCATCAGGATCAAGAAGCTGCCCTACCTCCCCGAGCTGGGCTGGGGACACCACGAGTACGTAGTGTTCTATTTCACATCACACATTGCATTACACGACATGGCATTTGTTATGTTTGTTTTGTAAATGTTGTCTTAATCTAACGTGCTTATACGTAAGGCTGAGTTCACAGTGAGGCTTAACGGTTGTAGATACTGTTGAGCTCTGAATAGCTCACCATGAAACCTTCAGTGTATCTGTGGACTCACACAGAGGAACAAAGACAAGTCGAGGGTGGAGGTGCCTGGCTCCGTGGTCCAGCGTTACGTGGCTTTTAATTGCTTTCACCCCAATTCATAATTTATACCAACCACACAATACCGAACAGTATTACCAGCTGCTTGGTGTGCTCTGAGCTCCACACACAGGCACTTTTCATTTAATTGTTTGGAGGCGATTATTGTTATGGATGCTGGCAAATCATAAGGTGGAGATAATGGTTAGGATGCATCAAGCACTAATTGGGAGTAATGAGGAAAGATGATTTTTCGTCCCCCATCTGTTCATTATTTCCTGTGGCCGTCCACTGAAGAGCTTCGTCCCTGTCCGCCACTTGAGTCATCCACTTTCTACATCAGCACCTCAGCTGACCCACGCCATCCATCTCTTCGTTATCTATGCCTCTCTCACTCTATCTTCGGTGCTCTCGTCTCCTCTGTCTCTGCCTATTATCGAGCGTGACCTCGTGGCCTCTCTGTCCCGTCCTCACCCCCCCTGTCCTGTCTGTAAGTGTGTCTGAGAGAAAGAGGAGAGGAGAGAACGCTGCGTGTAATGTGAGCTGTGTTTTTAGAGAGGTGTTGCATGGTTTGTTTGTCACTGATTATGTAAAGTAGCAAACTCTTCTCACTGTGGACACATGCACAGAAACAGGACTGACCATTCAGGCTGCCAAGGACTAATAGAATCATTAATACTATTCAATTAATAAGAACATTTTTACCCTTTTTACAAGTAAACACTAGAGAGGGAAGCTTCCTAAACTGTCTAAACCCTGCTGTTATAACAGCACAAAAAAGATCTCACAAGTTCTTCACTTAAGATGATGAGGCCACTGTTTAGAAAAGGAAAGAGGTGCCATGACTTCTACTAAACCATAATACTGGAGCACTTATCAGATATGCAGATATTTTCTAACTCATTGTGGCAGATTGTCTTCTTTTATTGCGATGACAAATGCTGACATACAACGGTACAAAATGCGGACAAAAAAACTTTATTTAACACTTTTTATTTTTAAAATAAAAACTAAACTTGCGCTTGTCAGCCTTAAAGTTGTAATCTCCGAGATCTCAGTTTAGTTGTCTTTGGCGCCACCTTATGGTGATAAACGGTAATTGCAGGCGCACACTTCCCAGATATCCAGACAGTGTTGCATGTGTGACGTCCACGGTTGGCTCCGGTTGTAACTCTTGATTTTCCTCACTGACGGTCGCTTTCCTTTTCAGACTGTTTGCTTCATCTGAGCGTCGAGTTTGTTTCTTTTTCTTTGGATTTTCACTTCTTGTTGAAGTTGTATCTGTAATCATCCATCTTTCCTTTGTTTGTTCAGCATAGATAGAGTAGTAGATTACTGTTTACTCGCAACACTTGCAGAGACGGGAAAAGCAGCCACTTAGCTCCGCCTACCCTCTCTGGCAGACCAACATCTGCTGGCTGATGGAAAACGCGTCACTAACTGGGCGCCGCTTGCGATTTTTTACGTGAAAGTCGCCACAGACACCCAGTCTGTAATTCTGCGCATGCAAAGGCTTTCATCAGCGGGCCACAGGCTCAGTCATCATTGTGTTACCTCATTTGGCGATAGATAGAGACTTAACAGACATTTATTTAAATGAAAATCTTCAAAATATCAAATTAATCAATCCGTCTGCACAAAAGCACTCACTGTTAAATCTTTGTTCCCTGTCATATTTCAAGAAATTATGAAGACTGTGCATGAAGTGCTCACACACAATTTTGGAGAGACCTCGGTGTGCCTCTCTGCCAAGTAGTTTCTCTGAGCGGGCAGGAACACACGCTTCCCCTCATCAATCTGCACATATAACTGTGTTTGTACCATCCATTCATTTCTACTTGCCCTGGAAAGCCTCCGCAGCACTCTGGTGCTGCAGCCTTTTGCCTTCACTCTCTAGTAGCCAGCAAGAAGATCATGAAGTGCTTTAGAGATATTTACATTGACAGACTCCTTCTGGCTGGATATTTAAATGCTTCAATGTTTGTTCAATAGTTTTGGTCTGTTTACAGGTCTTTAAGAAGCCCTGCTGCATAAGTGAAGCAGGTCGTATGCACTCTCCAGAGGGAGCTTGAGAAAGTCTGACAAATCATCTTTTGTGATGTCCGTTACATCAGCATCAGTCGATGTTAAAGGAGTTGAGACACGGTGATCTTAAACGAGCCTGATGCTCATCCCTGCTCAAGACCAGCTACTTGAGGCAACATTACGACCACTAGCTTCAAAGCATCTGAATTTCTGTCCTAGCTATCGGCACGACATGCAACATGCAACTAACTGAACTCTTGCGTGAGTGGCAGCACATCCTTGTAGCTCGTATTTCACTGACTTCTATTTATTCTATTTATTGTTTGTCCATTTTATTGTTTGTCAACTGGACCATTTGTTGACTGTGTGAGCTACTGGATACCTGAATTTCCCCAAGGGGATGATTAAAGTGTCTATGTATCTAGGCAACCATGTTGCATGTTGCCTTTACTTTTTCAGTGACTCTGCAGGTCTCTGAGACTAGAACTGTTCACAGGAACGTGTAAGAAATGCTCCACAACATCATTTATTCTTCATAGTAAACACAAAGTTTCCAAATGTTAAAAGTTGCCAGGGCATAAAGGTGATTGAGAAACTGTCAGAAAGCCTCTAGTGTGTGTGTCCGAGCGCGTGTGTGTGTGAGAGAATGCTAAGTGAAAATAAATGATGACATGATCATCTATCATCGAAAAAAAATCAAATTATCTCGACATAATGATATACGTTTGGAAATGTTAAAAGTTGCTGAGGCGTAAAGATGATTGATAAACTGTGTGTGGAACCTGCTGTGTGTGTGTGTGTGTGTGTGTGTGTGTGTGGAAACTTCACACACACACATTAATGTAACTCCTTGAAGCATCTATATTAGATAACACGCACAGATATTATATACCTGAGACGCTGTGCAGAAAGCGCCGTCTTCCCTCCATCCTTCATTCATATGTTCACCTCTCTGTCTGCCTCGCCGTGCATTTCAGTCTGTGTGTGTGCGTGCGTGCGTGCGTGCGTGTGTGTGTGTGTGTGTGTTTTATCACTGCAGCATACGAGAGCAGAGGAGGAGGTGGCTTGGATGGGTTGGCAATGAGATGCTGTAGGTAGCGTGGCCCCCTCCATGCTGAATGTGTTTTTCACTCAAACTGGAAAAGATCCATCTCACACCCACGCCACCGTCCGCCCACACACACACACACACACACACACACACACACACACACACACACACACACACACTGGAACACTTGTGTAACGCCTGCCATACGATACACACGTATAATGGCATGTATATTTTGCTCACACGCCCACATATACATCGAGAGAATTGGATTCCTTATCTTTTATTTTTCTATAGCTTTACACACACACACACACACACACACACGCACACACAGTCGGCATGCTGTCACACACTTCTCCTCTCTGTAATCACACCCAGTCGCACATATGCAACCTTTTCCACCTCTTCTTTTCCTATTCTTTTCCTGATCCATCTTCTCTATTGATGGATCCGTCTTCAGCGTCGGAGTGCAATTTTGAAGAAAAAAAGTGTGGGAACAATTACATAACATCGCTTTGTGTGTGTGTGTGTGTGTGTGTGTGTGGTTTGTATCCGTCCCTCTTGTGTTTCTAAGCATTTCATAACGGCCAATTATAGTTTGTTGTCCTCTGTCCGCCGTCGTCTCTGCTCGTCTGTCAGGGAGCGAAGCCACATGAGATGATCTTATTTTCTCCGGATCATTACAAGCGTCCTTTTATTAGCGACCCACGTTCACACACACACACACACACACACACACACACACGTCAACACTCCCGAGCCTCTCCACTCTGCTCTGGACAATATGGATGATCTTTAATCCTGGATTTATAACCCTATAACTCTGTTTATCTTGGCTCAAATCTATAAGCTCCGGCTTAAAGCAAGATGGCTCACACTGATCAGATGTGTTGCCGAGCTCGCCGGGAGGAAGGTTCAATTAAGATGAAACCAATCAGATTTCATCAACTGCCTTTGATATCCCCGGGGAAATTAGTGTTGGCAGCGGTTGTGGCCGGTTCAGAGGCATGCATTAGGTTTTTTCTCAGAGCAAAGAGGGCTTTCTTAAAGACTGATATGTATTTCAAAGGTTTTTATACGCATGTATTTCTGAATCAGAGACTGAAAGCAGCAGTGATTCCACCTACATTTGATTTGCTGATGATTATAGTAGGCGTCTGGCAGATCTGTCACAGAGGAAAACCTCCTCTGATGCCCAGGAAGTAATCTATTCTCCATTCTTGTTTTGTTTTAGATAAGAGCTGGAGCGTTAGTATGAGCAGTGACAGCCAGCGAGACGTGAGAGACAAAAAGCAGCAGCTACAAAAGTTCACTTTTCATCCCCAGAAAATCCAGTAACAAAAAAGATTTGGGCCGACACTGTTTGATTGACAGGTGATCTGAGATAAACTACAGCAGCAGCAACACTTGGGACTAAGGATTGACACCAAATTTAAAGTAAAGTCTTACAAGTCAGCACATTCGTTGATTTTACCTAAATAACACAAAAACATATGTTCTAACCGACCTACAACTTGTCCCATAGAAACTTTTGGATTTGTTTTCCTGGGTCAAGTGCGTTTTGTTTGTTTGGTCCGAATCAAAGACTAAATTGTTACAAAGTTACATTTTGCCTTGGTTTCGTGTTTGAGTTTGGTTTGTGTTCACACGGCAGGTTTTACCAGCAGACCAGCAGCGTCTGTCCTCTACTCATCTTGCTGCCTGGTTGCGCTGCATCTCTGCACGTGTCAACATCCGTTAACAACACACAATGCACAGTTTTTTGGTTCACTTCCCACATTCTTCATATTCTGATTCTGTTCTCACCTGAATCGAAACGGACCGAGTCCTGTCTTTTCTAGCGAACGATGGTCCGGTGGTTTGGTCCGCACCAGAGTTCGAATGCGTGATCTCACCTGTCCAAACAAGTCCGAAAGTCCAGACCAAAGCTGTCAGGTGTGAAAGAACCCTTAGATTTCTTGTGACTGTATTTACAATCTAAGTAGTTGTGATTTTTGGTTATTGTCGGATATTGTCTCTCGGAAACTCACTTAAGTCATGTTTCTATGCCATGAGCGTCAGCCTTCACTGACCTGCAGTGGAGTTATTAATTAGCTTAATTAGTTATTTGATGCTATAAAAAGGGGGTGTGGCCTCATGATTGACAGCTCTGTTGACAAATCCGGCTCTGTAGAAATGATAAAATAAAGGTTTAATGCAATTGGAGGTTTTGCAGAATCCCCCAGTCTTTTCAGTGAACTGACCCTTTAATGCTGTTTTTAGTGGAGCATTTGATGCGTTATCGGTTTGTTACAGCACCACACAGCGCCTATAGAGAACCTTTCTTTAAGGTTTGTACACAGGCCTTTACCTTCATAGTGATCCAAAACCCACTGTGCGCTCTGTTGTCTCAAAGTGGAGATGGGGGAGGATGCTCATCAAATTAACTTTGTTTTCCGAGAGAGGTCAGTGTATTGAGTTGTCACCACAATAAGGAGCGGAGGCTTGGCCGGAGCCGGTGTCCTGGCACGGCTTCGGGACTTGGCAGCGGAAACCATCGAGCGGCTGCTGTCGTGTTTGCAGGTTTTGGCAAGCTAAGGCAGGAAGAGAGGGCTGAGTGTTTATGACTGGTGTACCGGGGCGTACGATTCTGCTGAGGCAAGATCTGCTCACACAATGTCACCCACTTCCCCCTACTGTACACATGGCCATGCCGTCATTGCCGCTATCATCCGCGTGACGTGTCGGCAGCGTTTGACCGCTCAGCTGAGAGAGGGATGTGCTGTCAGCGGCCGCTATGAAGGAGAGTGGTTATAGATAGTTTTATGAAACCTGCACTGACCAAGCTGAAACTATAGTTACATAACTTTAGTGCATCATTATTCATTTTTAGAAGTATTGCCAAAGCATCATCGTCAATATAAAACGTCAGCAGCATAAATGTTCCGATTATTCCGGGGAATGATTTCTTCTTCTCATGTTTTCTTTTGTCTGTCTCGCAGGAAGTACAACATCCGCGTGGAGGACATCATGGTTCGGGACGTGAGGTACATCACACTGAACTGCTGCTACAGAGACCTGCACAACGTCCTGCTGACGGGCCACCTCAAGACTCTGGCTCTGGTGGAGTCAGCTGGTGAGACACAAACACACTGCACTTTCTCTCCTGTTACTTCTTCCTGCTTTTAATCACAGTTTGTAATCTAATATATGTGATACATGTGATATCACTAATGCCCAATGCTCACTCATCACTACACTAACCTTCTGATACAAGCAGCTACACATCACTGCATTGATCCATATATGCAGCTGTGCACAATCATAGATAACTGCTGACTGCTGTGAGCCGTGTCTGACATCAACATGCAGAAAGAAATACATGTACTGTAACATCCAGAATATAAGACGCAGTTGGTTTTCCGGGGTATGCCAGAGGGAAAAAGGTTTGCTATAGCTATTTATTAATAAAACTCGTTTATAAGTTATTCCAGTGATGAGGCGTTAGCAACAATTAAGTTAGTGTCCCAATTCAGGGGCTGCATCCTTCAAACAACGTTTTTGAAGGCTGATTGCGTCACAGCAGCGCGTCGAAGGCAGTCCCACTTTGAAGGCTCCTTCGGATGCGGGCGACAAATGCGTCCTCCTTTTCCCGGGCCATGAAGGATCCATCGGGTGCATCCTTCATTGCCCATGGTGTACCGTGAAACAGACGGGGGGAGAGAGACACAGAAAGGGCTGCTGTGTGCAGGTGAAGGTGTGTGGGGAGAAATGACTGAAGAGAAGCGAGGTGAGCAGATTAAAGCCGTTCTGTGAGCAAACACTAACATGATGGAGAAGAATGAAGCACAGCTATTTATGGTATTACGATATAACTTTCTTTAAATAGAGACGCTGCAATGACCCCCGGGCAGAAAGAGTTCACCCCGCCATATCGCCTGTGTGCGCTTCACAGAAAGGCGAGGCGTAACAGAGGCGTAATAATCCTGCCTTGAACACGCAGTGTAAAAGGGGCTAGTGTTTTCTTATCTCCGTTGTTTCCAACAGCAGCCGGAAGCTTCGATAAACCAACATCACACTGCCTCTCCAGCATCAGACAAAAGGCTACACGTTACAGATATTACGCTGCTTTTTACCTTTGGAGCTGGTGGATTAAGATTTTCCTCATCGACCGAAGTTTAAGCGAATAGTCGACGAGTCATCCAACGTTTATTACAATAAATGATCTAAATATCTGTATTTTAAGGACGTCAGAAAATGGTTTAAATTCAAGTCCTGAGAAAGAATGTCATCAGTAGCGTTGTACTCACTCTGCTACATTACAAAGACATACAGAGCCATTTTAACACCTGTTAATAACAATATTAATGGCTAAAGCACCAAATGCTGCCACCAAAGTATTCAGATCCTAAATGAATTAGGAGAAAGAGACATTTTAATGAGGTCACAGCTTTTGTCTTGGTTTCATTTTTCACTTTAGATAGTGAAACTTTTATGAGATATTTAAGTGACGTTTCAAAAGACAAAAAACCTTGATTGACATCTTAGCTGCAGCATTGTGGTGTGTGAAACAATGGTGCGCTGTCTAAATTAAAATAACAATGCAGTGGAGTGTGTTGTGTGCTGATCGCCGTGCCTGATGTCGTATTGATGTCTGTGTTGGATGTCGCCGAAGCGTCCCTTCTCGCCTGTACCTAAACAAACTGCAGCGACCTTGGTGGCGCGCTCATTACGGTGATTGATTGATTGACAAACTTGTCAGAGCACAGCTTGCTGATGGCGTCGCGCTCCCCACCTCGCTGAAGTGTAAATTTGGTATTCCATCGACGTCTCAATTATGCAATCGTGCGGGAACAATTAGCTGCGGCATTTAACCAAATACATAATCAGCACGTACTGTCACAAAGGCAATTACTTAAAGCAAGCAAGCAAGCTGCCACCCACACACAAACACACACGCGCACACACACACTCAGTGCGTTCTGGGCTCTTGTTATGTAACTCAGCTGAGCTCTCTGCAGTGCTGCAACATGTGTTTGGAGTCTCCTGCAGTCTGCTCACTCTTCCCTCTGTAAAACAAGTTTAACTGTCTCTTCTCCTCCTTTTTTATCCTTCTCTCCTCCTTCCTTCTTCTTTTATCTACTTTTTAATAACCTAATCTCTTCCACAAAAATGCTCCAATGTCATCCACTCTCCCTCTCACTCTCTTGCTTCTCTTCACCTCCTTTCTCTGCCTCTGTGTCCCCCCCCTCAGAGTCCATGATCCTGTTGGGCTCCATCGAGCGCGCTCAGCTCCAGTCGCTGCTCTCCCAGCAGCTCGGTCGCCCCCGGCGACTCGAGTACATCAGAGAGCGGGCGGTCGCGGAGAAGAAACGCATGTCGGTTGTGTCAGACCCAGGCAGCGAGGACGGCAGCCATCGGGCCAGTCAGGAGGTCCGATTCCAGGTCAGAGGTCACCGAGAAGCTTTCTTAATGGTTTACACTTTCTGACCAGGAAACTGTACTGAGAGCTCCTTGAGCTTGGAAGCCCTTAAAAGTTTCACATCAGCTGTCAAAGATGTTTTCACAGATTTTTTCAGCCTTTCTTTTTTATAGAGATTTTATCTGCAAAAACAAGGAAAACTTTTCAATTAAAAATGAGCAAAGAAAAGAAAAGAAGAGCTGCATGGTTAGCATGAGCGCTAAAGTCACTGTGAAAACAAATAGCACCGCCAAAACAAATAAACGAATGACAAGCACTGCCCGGATGTTCAAATGGACAAAGTTTTAGTCTTTGAGTCTTTTTCTACAGAAGCGTTTTTGCATTCACATCTTTTTTTCAGAGCTATCAGCGGCCGCAGTTCATTCTTAGTGAACTCCCCCCTTAGAGTCTACAGTCCTGCTGGAGGCTACCGGAGGCTGGTTTTGGCACGACAGTACTTTGAGATAAATTAGCATGTTAGCATTGACATTATGAGCACGCTTACATGCTCATAATGTCAATGCCAACATGCTCAGGTAAAATGATGTATACCTGGTCCACCACCTCGAGAGGTAGCTCTAAAAGTACTGCTGTATTTCAATGTTGAGCAGGGACAACAGTCACCAACTGTCCCTGAGTTTGTTAAATTAAAAAATGACCTGAACCATGAATATTTTCAGAAAACCCAAATTTTTTTGAATAATTTCCCAAACAATTTGACTATAAAATATATATATATATATAAATATATATATATATATTTTATCTGTTATTATTTGTTTTTCTTGCCTTAATGTTTTCAAAATTGGCACAAAAAAAAACAACTTTAAAAAAAGACATTTGTACCCGACGGTGGATCCTGAAAAAAGTAAAGAAATCACTGATTTAATTCATCATGAAGACGATGATAATGTGTCTGTACCAAAGTTCTTGTCCATCCATCAAAGTAGCACCACCGCCCATAAAGGCATATTACTATGGCTACAAATATTGTAACAGTACATTTTAATGACGGCCTGGAGATCAAATAAAACCCAGCTGGAGTTTTTGTGACAGCCTCTCTTTTCAACATCCTCTCGAGGAGGAAATGCAATATTAGTTTAGCTTGACTTGTGACAAAGTTTTGCCGGCGAAGATTGAAACAAAGACAGAAGAGAAAAATGAGTCTGGGCAGACAGACGTTACATCATTTATCTGCTGCACCTCAAGACCAGTTTACAATAGTGTGTGTGTCATTGTGTGACAGATGGATAGCTTAGAGCATTATCAACATGTGTTAAAAAGGAGATTATTTGTGTGTGTGTGTGTGTGTGTGTGTGTGTGTGAGTGTGTGTGTGTGTGTGTGCGTGTGCGTGTGTGTGTGCGTGTGCGTGTGCGTGTGTGTGTGTGTGTGTGTGTGTGTGTGTGTGTGCAGGCCAGAGAAGGGAAATATGCAGATGTGCTTCAAGGCAGATGTCTGAACTGGTTCCAGGTCCTGCTCTTCACAGCTCAAAACGTCGAGTTATCCTTTTTTTTCCGTCTTCATTTCTCTTTCATCAGTTTGCAGTGAGTGGCTGAGTAGGCCCTGAGGCGTGGATGCGTGGGTGGGAGGAAGGCGTGTGTGTGTGTGTGTGTGTGTGTGTGTGTGTGTGTGTGTGTGTGTGTGTGTGTGTATGTGTGTGTGCCTTCTCATGCATTTCTGACTTCTTTGAGTCTCTGACTTCATGTCCTTTTCCCGTCTTTTTTACACTTTCTCCGTCCCCCTCTGTGCTGCTCTCATCGATGCTTTTAAATAGATTGGATGAGTTAAACCATTTACAGTTAATTGCTTCTTATGATGCTAGTTTTGTTGTTGTTTTGTTGTTTTTGTCATAAACACAATCCTTTACTTTTAACCCTTTCCTTGGAGCAAAAAAACAACAACAAAAAAAACAGATTGCTTCGGCGATGTCTTCTTTTTTATTGTACGCAATGAAAATCATAATTGATAAGCTTTACAGAAACTCCAGCTAGCTGATGTCCTTCATCAATTCAAAGAGGATAACTGTGTCCCAATTCAGGGGCTGCGTCCTTCGAAGGACGTATTTGAAGGCCGATTGCGTCACAGCAGCGCCTCGAAGGCGGTCCCTTTTTTTATTTTTTATTTTTTTTTCAAGATAATTTTTTTGGCCTCTGGCTTTATTTATAGGACAGCTGAAGATAGACAGGAAATGTTGGGAGTAGAGAGTGGGGGATGACACACACAAAATGATTGGCAGACCGGGACTCGAACCTGCGATCAGTGCGACGAGGACTGTAGCCTCGTACATGGGGCGCTCGCTCTACCGATTGAGCTAAACAGTCGGTAGAGCAATGCGTAGTCCTTTTCCCAGGCAATGAAGGATCCGTCGGGTGCATCCTTCGCGGCCCAAGGTATCCAGAGAATGATTGTGTGCCTATACGAATGAGATGGTGGACTCTTAAGCGGCCGAGGAATAAACCTTTAAATGTAGAAGTTTTTGGTTTCAACTCAGTCGAATACCGTAAAATATGGAATGTAAGTTGCACTGGAATATGAGACGCAGACGTCTGTTTTTGGGGGTATTCATAAAAATGTTTATACAAGTTATTTCAGCACTATTTCAAGTCAAGTCAAGCTTTTTGTAAAGCACATTTAAAACACCCGCAGTTGGGCAAAGTGCTGAACAGGCTCGAAGAATCCAAACAGCTTAAAGGAAAACAAAGTACAAACCACATATAAGAATAAGAGAAGAACAACAAAAACACAGTGTCGGACTCAGCTCGAGTTTAAAGCCAATGGTTTCAATTTATTTTCATTGTAAACACACACACACACACACACACACACACACACACACAGATTACAGCCTGCCATCTGTTTTCACCATGTCCAGTTTGCAATCTGGTACGGAAGGCCTTCTGTAACTTTGATTGTTGTGAGGGTGGTGGCTGCAGTGGCGATCATGGCGGTGCACGACCGTGACTGAGTCAGTTTTCCTCGCTTAAAACAGCAAGGAAAACAGCCCTGTGGCATATTGTATCGGCATGGAAATGGTTTAATGCGATGGGACATCACTTAACAACCGGATAGTAAACACAATAAAATACCTCTCTGCATTTTATACTGGTATAAAGGACGCAGCCCACTTTTTGATGAAAAAAAAAAGTATTAAAATTTCGTCTTGTACACCGAATTTTATTGTAGCTACCAATACACATGTTCAAAAAACGAAAGGGGCCTTGACACAAATTATCTTTAAAATAATAGGTTAAGTTAGGTGACGTTAGTTATGAAAGCTAGTTAGCCCGCTAGCTACCTGTTGCTAGGCGACGGGAGCGGCGCTTTGTGACACAAGGGTAAAGCCGGGAACAGCTGGTGACGCACGCAAGAAATCCTCCGTAGACCGGAACGCCTCATTTCAGTTCGGCCTTACTCCCAACGACTCATCCTCCACAGGCCGCGACCTTCGACGGATGCAGCCCCTGAACTGAGACACAGCTAATATCAGAGACATTAATTAATTTACACATCAGGAACTTCACGGACGTACAGCTGAAAGGATTCCTCAGTAGTTTCACTCAAGCATTTGGTCTGTGAGACACAGTCAGTCATGCTCCCCCACTTCAGAAATACACATTAACATAACCCCAGCAAAACTCCTTTTTAGGTCATGGAAACGCCAGCATGGAGAGTCATTGAAGTCATGAAATTTAACATCAAGGCCGACATGAGAACCCATCTCAGCTCTCATCTCCCGCTGCTTTCTTTTCTTTTGGGGATTTCTTCTTTCCCTCTGCTGTTCCCTCCTTTTGATTTCCCTCCATCTCATCACTCCCAAGAAGTGCTTCCATTTGTTTAATGAGTCCGCAGAAGGAGAGAGAGGGGCTGATCTCTTAAGCAGGATCAGGGTTTTGGAGGTTTAAAAGCTGTTTCTTATCTAACCGTGTGTTTGTGTGTGTGCGCGTGTGTGTGTGTGTGTGTGCAGATCTCCACTGAGGAGTCCACCTTCAGTCCCGTCCGTCCAGTTCCTCAGAAGCCCCTCAAACCTGCACTGAAGAGACCTTCTGTGGTGGAGCGACCCACCGAGATACCCGCCAGTAAGAAGCACACTTCACCACACACACTTCACCACACACACACACACACACACAAATGAGAGTTTTCAAACACAAAACAAATGAAGCAATCAAAAAAGGGAAAAGAAAAGGAAATTAAATAGATCTATAAGAATTGTGGCTAATGGCCTCTCTGTTTCTAAACTCACATAACACTAACAGAACCTCTCTCCCTCTCTCTCTCTCTCTCTCTCTCTCTCTCTCTCTCTCTCTCTCTCTCTCTCTCTCTCTCTCTCTGTGTCTCTCGCTCTCTCTCTCTTGGATGAGGGTAAAAGCATTTTAGTACTACATCCGAGCACAGTGCGTCCCTTCCTCATCTCGTCATTCTGTATAATTAAGTAATAAATAACTGTAATGATAATAACTATAAATGCAATTAGTGTTGCAGGTATTTGATTATAAACCAAAGCATTAATACAATTAAAGTCGTGACCTGAGGATGGCGCTCAAAACAACAGGTGTGATTACGTGAAGCGATTATAACTGGTTTGACAACACAAAAGGAATTGAAACGCTCCATATAAACACCTCAGCTAGGAGAGTTTCTTCTTTAATAGTTGGTGGCATGCTGTTCTGTGCAGGAGAAACCTGAGCGAGCTAACAACTTAGCAAGCTAAAGCGGGGTACACACTACAAGATAATCAGGCCGAATTTGGGCCCGATTCCCCCCCTCAGACAAAAGTATCAAAGTCCTGATATTTTGGTGGTTCTAAAGATGATCTTCCAGATGTTCCTGTGGTGTGAAATATTAAACATGTTCAATTTTTACGATCCGATATCCTGTTGTGTGGGGGGAACCCCGAGGACAGCCGAGCACGCACTTTGTAGATTGTCACGTGGAAACAAACGATAGCCATGTGGGAAGCGTGCTGACTGAAGGTGTAAGCTGCATTGCACCTTTGCTGCATGTCCCAGTAGGGGTGCAAACGAGTACTCGGGTAAACGAGTACTTGCTGATTAAATCATAATCGGTTACAAAAAAAAACAAATCAGTACTCGTTTTGTAGTTCCATATTTTTCTACACTTTATGGCAGTAAGTTCCCTGTGTCATGTAGGCCTGTAACTGTTATTTAATAAGATATCATGCTTGTTGCTGTCTGTGTTTAAAAAAAAATCCCCATGGCAACGTTGCAAATTCAGCAATGATGTCATAGGAAACGCACACAGCCGTCTGTAGCTGAAGAATCCTGTGAAGACTTAGCTAAAAGCTTCTGGTGATAGCAGAAAAAAGCTTCTCATGGCAATACTGGGAGTTGGTCAGCTGTTTGGCCCACACCTCCGCTCCACCTGGCCATCAATGATGGTTTCAAAGCTGTCCCTAACCTAGAGCGCATCGTGGGAGCGGCTAGTCGCCGTGTGGCACATTTTCACCACAGCGCCCCATCGATGCAGGCTCTGCACCTGAAGCAGGACCAGAGAGTGTTGTAAAACCCGCTGGAGCTCCGTTTATGAAATGTTTGTACACCTTATTGAATAGAGGTGGGCAATCATTGCTGTCATCTCTGACCGCTCTTTCACCAGCCAGAGCGACGTGCGCACCCTGGAGCTCCGGGATGAATACCAGAGGGATATGGAGGAAATCACCCCAGTGCTTCAGTCCCTGCTGGTGGCCACAACTGCCATATGTGGCGAGCAGACAGTCTCTCGTTTCATTGCTGATTAACTACCAGATAAGTAATGGAAAGGGAGACTGGCTCCGCATTGATTCCATTGCGCAACTTTTACAGACTGGACCTCTATAGGGGGGAAAAAAACGACAAAGCGATTACTCAAGTGATCATTTAAGCAATGGGACGAGAAATCAGTAAGAGAAAATGTTGAATTTCTGCATCCCTATCCCCAGGTCTCTCTTCTCCCAACATTCCCCATCTCTCTTCAGCTGTCCTATCAATAAAGGCAAAAAAATAATCTTTAAAAACTAAAAACAAAAAGTCACAAGGAGTCATCTTCCAGAGGCCATGGATGTCTGTACAAACAGATGTTTAGATAGAACCATAGAAGAAGAGTCGACTTGGTTACATGTGTTGTTGCACTGCTTTCTCGCTGCCTGTGACAGGCTCTGACAGGTTTTGCTTTTTGGCAGTGTCAGCTTTGCTCTCCGAGTAAATATTGAATCGTGTTTTGGTCTGAGAGAGCGTCGGAGTCTTGGTCTGTGAGTTTAGTTTCTTTGGTACACAACTTGATGCGTGTGTATTTATTTAGCTGCAGTGTAGCAGGAGGTGCTGCCCTGTCTAGCTCTGTTTGTTAGCAGAACAGACACAATCTGTTTTCTCTGCTTTTTATTCTGTTTGTCTGCGTCCGCCAGTCTCAGAGGCCGGGCTGGGGTCACCAAGCCTAGTTTGTCTTACTCAGTTTCTGGTCAATCACAGTGTCAGTGTCAAATCCTCTGCCTCGCAGTGTTCTCTTTTCAGAACATTGAAGTTTACAGATGTCCAGAGGTCATTTGTGTTTTCTCTTTTGCGTGTAGTCGTGCTGATGGCATGTGCTGTTGTACCTGAACTTTTTTAAGGTCTGGTAGACGTGCTTGCATTGCCACTCCATTTTGCGAACTTGGTCATTTTAGATGTGCACCATTAAAAAGCGAAAGCAGGACCAACTTTACGTTGTTTGTAAAAGCTTATGGGTATCGTGGTTGTGGAGCTGTAAACTGTTGCAAGTAGCAAGTTTCCCAAAAAAATTGTGAACTATACTTGTCAGTTTCCTAAAGCCCATAGAGATGGTTTATAACAAGCTGACCCTCCAATCCAAAGCCCCAAAGATGTTCAGTTTATTCTGACATCAGACAATGAAAGCAACAATGTAAACAAGAGGGTAGAACTCCCCCTTTTTTTGCTTAATTTACTTGTAACAACTGATTTGTGAACAAAATAGTGTCAAATTTTCTGTCGATCATTTAAAGGGGGTGTATTATGCTGATTTTAAGCTTCATATTACACTCTGTGATACCTGTGGCGTAGCTTAGCATAATTTTCAGTTTTAAAAAATGAATTGCTCTCATACAGTCTCTGCCTGAAACGACTCAGTCAGCTCCGTCCCTTTAAGAAACCCCACCCCTACAAGCCCGCTTTCTTTTGATCGGCCAGCTCTCTATGATGTCACAAAGTGCAGTGTATAAAAAAAAACTCTGTGAAACCTGGTGATCACAGCAGCCTGCAGGCTGAGCTGAGAAACCTGGGGATTACTCCAACGTACTTTCACCTACAGATTTGAAACTTCACCCACGTTTAGTCTGGACATCAAACATTGTATCATTTTTGGTAAAAGTAACTTCACCAAATACTGAATTTCTCTTATGTATCCTTCTTGAGATAATAAACCCATTAATTTCTGATTTGAGCCGTCACAAATGTTACAGATATTTAGTTTATTAAATCTCAGTGAGAGCCAGTAAAAACCTGCTCAGATTTCCTTTGGAAACATCTTCTCTAGCTTTACCCCGGAGGCAGAAATCTGACTGATTTTTGCAGATGGTGCAGCTGTTGTTGTAACTCTTCGTTAGCTGGGACCAGTAAGAAAAGGTCTCTTGACCAGATGGCACATAATGAGAGAATCTAGCAGACTGAGACTAAAGATATCTGACTGATGAGCTGTGTTTGAATCTCTCTCTCTTTCTCTCTCTCAGGTCCCCACGATAATTCGGGCATCGCTTTAAAGAACCTGTTCTGTGCCAGTCCAGACGCAGAAGGCCTGGAGGTGAGAGAGCTCTGTCCTCGAGTACACCCAAAACAACAACACCATCACACACACACGCACACACACTCTCAGCGGCTGACATCCTGTCGTTCACACATTCTGTACACCCACACAGTCCTATGCTATCTCTCACATACAGTCCTTCACGCTCGACAGTACAGTGCCTCCCACACAAACAGACAAACACATATACAGAGTACACACACGCACACACACACACACATCAGTCTGCCTCAATATAAAACCTTTTTCACTTTGTCTCAGCCTTGCATCCTGCGAGGCTTTAAAGCAGAATCACTTCTCTCACACTCCACCACCTTGCTAATGGCTTGTTTGATAGAAACTTTTTCCTCGACATTGCAAACGTCGACACGGCATCGCAAAGGGATTTTATTTTGCAAAGCCAAACTGACGTTGAGGCTGTTGTTAACGTTGTGTGTTTGTCTCTGGTCGCCTGGAAGAAAAACAACAACGTGGAGAGCCCCACGTCTCCTGAGCTCAGGAGACCCTCCAAACGAGTCCGGATATCCGTCGTGGTAAGAGCCACCGATCACGGCTACCAAATTGCCTGGAATCTGCCCGGCAACAGGTTCATCAGCCAATCAACCGATTGTCACCCCGTCATCTCATC
Source organism: Semicossyphus pulcher (assembly GCF_022749685.1). Lineage (NCBI taxonomy): Eukaryota > Metazoa > Chordata > Actinopteri > Labriformes > Labridae > Semicossyphus > Semicossyphus pulcher. The sequence continues at coordinate 5,022,575 of NW_027211700.1, forward strand.
CCAGGGCTAATCCCAAATGCCGATGGACTGTGATCTGGGCCCGGCTATGCCGAAGCCCGTCTGTGTCATCGTGCCGTAAAGTGTTGAACACCCTCCTCCTTGTGCAACCTGTAGCTCCGCCCACTGACCTTTCACTGCTGCTAGTTGCTTACGTGATTGGCTAAGGCCTAGTATCCATTCAGTCTAACTTGTTTTCATTGGTCTGATGGTCGGTGGAGGTTACAGAGAACACTTGACAACTGAAACACCACGACTGCTAACTGGCAAAGCAAACTATCCATGGTGTGCTTTTATAATTAGGTTCTTAAATTTGTTATTTGAATTGTTTCAAAGCAGAAGGGTCAATCTGAGTGAGACCAGCCTTACACCACTTTTCAGTACAATCGTAAAGTTAAAATGAGCCTAAAACGTTGCTGGTACACGATTTATTTTTAAATGCAGTAGGTAGTTACTTTTTACTTTTAATCAGTTTTTACTTTGTTGGGGATAAAAAATTAGATTTCAAATATTATTTTTTAAGGATAACACAGAAAGTATATAAAATGTAACCACAAGAGAATTTTGCACTAAAAGTAAGATGATCCTGCTCTTTTCCAAAATGAATTTAATTTATCAGTTTAAAGCTCCTGTGGGGCGCTGTTTAGCTCAGTTGGTAGAGCAGGCGCCCCATGTACAGAGGCTACAGTCCTCGTCGCACTGATCGCAGGCTTGACTCCCGGTCTGCCGATCATTTGTGCATGTCATCCCCCACTCTCTACTCCCAACATTTTCTGTCTATCTTCAGCTGTCCTATAAAAATAAAGCCAAAAGGCCAAAAAAATAATCTTAAAAAAAAAAAAAAAGCTCCTGTGAGGAGTTTTTTGCTGGTTATTAAAGGGACTGAAATTAATACCAGTGCCTCTATATGAGCTACTAAAGCAAACGAGACCATCAGCAACAAGACTGATTAAATCTTTGTAGTTATTTTTAATATGCGTAACCACTTTTATTCTATATTTTAAACAATAAAGATTCACAGCGAGTTATATGTTTGAATGTTAAAAGAAAGCAGATTTTTGCTTACACATGTGTAGGACAAGATCAGGAAGATATTAAGAATAACTTTCTCCAATAACCGTTATATTTAAAGTAATAATCTAAAGATTTTCATGTAAATAAATGTCTGTTAAGTCTCTATCTATCGCCGAATGAAGTAAAACAATAGTGATTGAGCCTATGGCCCACCGATGAAAGCCTTTGAGTGTCTGTGGCGACTTTCGCAGAAAAAAAATCCCAAGCGGCGCGCAGTTAGTGACGCGTTTTCCATCAGCCAGCATTGGTTGGTCTGCCAGAGAGGGTAGGCGGAGCTAAGCGGCTGCTTTTCCGCTCTCTGCAAGTGTTGCGAGTAAACAGTAATCTACTATGGCTGAACAAACAAAGAAAAGATGGATGACTACAGATACAACTTCAACAAGAAGTGAAAATCCAAAGAAAAAGAAACAAACTCGACGCTCAGATGAAGCAAACAGTCTAAAAAGGAAAGCGACCGTCAGCCAGGAAAATCAAGAGTTACAACCGGAGGATATCTGCGAAGTGTGCTCCCGCAATTACAGTTTATCGCCACAGGTGCCGCCAAAGAGAACGAAACTGAGATCTTCGAGATCATGACTTTAACGTTAAACATATGAAACTTTCTTTTATTATGAAATGTTATTTCATTCATTAGATAAAGGGCCATTATGACATTTAAACAGACTTTATAACCAGAACATTTTGAAAAAAATAGCTTCAGTGCAACAAATGAAATAAATCTATAAAAAGTAGCCTGATGAAATGTAAGTTTAGAATAAGAGGCTTTAAAACTCATCATTTAACAATTATACAGTTACATTATACAACTAATCGTCCATATTTTTACATTGTTACAAAATGTTTTAAATCAAATTCTAGATGCTACTGCCCATTCTATAATATAGCCCTTAAATATTTGATGGTAGTGACCTCCGTTTGTACACTCCCTTCCATTGTTCTTGAAGAGCTTCATGGAGTCTTATTAAAGCTTTTCTCACATTTGAGGGAAACCTGTAAGAATCAGATTTCACCAAACTACAGTCAAATTCCTGCCGTTTTAAAGTCAACATGTGGTTTAGTTGTGGTCAAGTGTTCTACAAGAACGAGGCTGTTCAACCAAGCATGCTGTGCTGTCCATCATCAGCTGTGTCACCCGAGGTGTCCAATCAGTGACCGCCTCACAGGACCTCGTTCCTGGAGTGACACAATCCCATCGCATTTTGTTGTGATCGATATCGGAAACTGTTGTCGTCCATGTGTTTGATTTGCAGGGGAGGGAGGGTGGTGGTTGGTCGGGGGGGGGGCGGGTTGAAGCGAGTTCCTCTGTGCATGCAGCGTTAACATCCAGATAGGAGCATCATATCTCTTCATTAGGAGCCGGCAGGTATTTGAATGACAGCGTTCCTGCAGCGGCTCAGATAAAATGATGATGCATGAGAAGTCCTGGGAGGCGTTGGAAAATTTCAACACAGACTGGGATGTAGCCTGCTGTCCAATTACCAGCAACCACACATGCTTCAGCAGCGGTGCATGTCAATCAATGCAACAAGCGTCTGATTATGAATTGAGACAAATGATTCCACGATTCAAAAACATCCAGCGATGCATGACCAACGATCAGACAACAACGATTCCTGAAAAATCAAAGTGTTGAATAATCACACGTTCAGAACAGACACATGAACGCGTCTGATCTGTATCCGTTCATCAGCATCAGTGATTCATTCATAATCACGTTTGCAAATCAACACAGGATTGTTTTTCACTCATCACATGTCATTCCATTCACTAGGAGCCTCCACCCAGCTTAAAGAGCTTCTCAGGTGTGAGCACGTTCTCAGGGGTGAGCATCTTCCTCACATTTCCTCTCTTTCAATCCAGTGCTCAGACACAGAAGCACACGAAGACTTTCAGTTTAAAATTTGCTTTCTAACAAGCACACTCTGTTATTCTGTTGAAGCTTCCTACTGACTCAGTGTCATTTCACAACAACACATTAGAGAAACAGACGTCGACCGGAGGAATTGTTCTGACCTTGCATTTGCACATGTTTTTGTTCCTTCCCCTCAAACAACCACTGCACCAACTGTCCTGCTATTAGCTACTGCTACGTACGCACTGATCATGTTTGGTTGGATGTGGCTGTGTGAGTGTATGTACGGCTGTTTTTTATTTTCCTTCTGTCGCTCTCCTTATTTCTATTGTCTGGATAAGTAAAGTTTTCCGTGCTGCAGGTGAAACATATTCAACTCTATTGTATCCATCGCTTCACTCACAGCCAGTGTTTGGGAGTAATGATGCCATATGTAGCAAACTGCTAGTTAAACTACATTTCCCTGTAGAGGACACATAGCTAAATCATGCTAGCAGGTAGGAATTTCCTGATCTGAGCTGTGAAGGCTCCTCCACTCTGCTGAGCTCTGTGTGTGAGAGACAAATACATCCATCCATCCCTCCATGATCTATACCGCTTATCATGTTCAGGGTCACGGAGGGGGGGCTGGAGCCTATCCCAGCTGTCATTGGGCGGGAGGCGGGGTTACACCCTTGACTGATCGCCTGTCAATCACAGGGGTGACACATAGAGACAGAGAACCTGTCACGCTCACATTCACGGGCAGTTTAGAGTCACCAATGAACCTAACGAGCATGTCTTCGGACTGCAATAACCACTGCTCCACCGTGCAGCCCGACAAAAACATTAACTTTTTTTTTTATCATAAAGAAATATCACAAAATAATGAAAATGCATTCATGACAGTTTGCCTCACAGTAATAGAATGATAGTCATAAAGCCTTTGTCTGTTATATAAGCCATCTGTAGATCCTCCTACAGTTGGTGTGAAATAGTTTTTGTGTGTGAAGCTTTTTTGCACATATCTTAGAGTAGCATAGCTTCAATATACTTCAATAAAAAGTCAGTGTTGCTATAGCTTAGCTACTTCATATGAAAAGTACAGTTGCTAGCTAGCTTCACTAGCTTACATTTCTGTGTTCTCCATTGACTCTTTAGGACCCGATCAGACAGAGCACGCTTTGCAGGCTGTGAAACATGAGGCGCACTGCGCTGCCTTTTTTGTTGAAGCCTACGGTTAAAAAAAGAGCAGCTCGCTGCGCCTTTTTTCTACTGTTGTTAAGGGAACCACCGAATCATAGCTGTCATTAACCTAACCGTTATATTGTAAACTGACAGAAGGCCCGCCTCTCCTTTCATCCGATTGGACAATCAGAAAAATGACATGACGTCGGGTGCTTTTCTGCTTTGAGTTCAAGTTTTTTCAACTCGAGGCGCTCGGAGCGTTTCCTCAAAAACACGAGGCGCACCGGGCGGAAAAACACGAGGCGCTTTGCAACACAAAAGCAGCGCGCAAAAAGCCTCTCATTGAAAACAATGAGAAAAAAGCCCCCAGCTGCTAAAACGATTTTCTGTCTGATCGGGCACTTATGCAGTTGCATTATGTTCACAGGGACTCTAGAATTGGCTTTCAACCACAATACACACTGACAGATGGACAGTGCATGTCCTTGAGTTGATCGCTCTCTAGGTCAAAACATTTTATAACAAAGACCAAAAACAGCGTTATTCAAAGATCTCAGAAAGCTACTGCTCAGTGTGAAAAGCAACCAATCAGAAGAAAGTGGGCTTGTAGGGGCGGAGTTTCTTAAAGGGACAGAGCTGACTGAGTCGTTTCAGGCAGAGGCTGTATGAGGGCCTGCACAGAGCACCAGTGTGAGAAATGAGGAGTTTTTTTGTAACTGTAAATTATGCTAAGCTACTCAAAGCTAAGTTGCAGGCTCTGCATGGTATCCACAGACCTGAATGGAAAGTCCCCAACATCACTTAAATATAAAAAATAACACAAGAACACACCGTTCTTCATTCTCATCATTAAGGTGTCACTGTAACTCTGTTCGCTCTATTAAGGATTTATTAGTGAGGCTCCTGAAGAGCTTCATTAGTTTCACATGTCAGCCACAATAATTGAAGTCTGTACACATTTTCAATCATTCACAAGCAAAGAGTAATGCCAGAACATTCTTCATCTGTCGCTCAGAGGCCTCGACGTGAACCAGCGGTGCACAGCTGATAAATTACACCGTGAAGTCTTAATCATGTTGATACGTAAGGAAAACACTGTGTTCCCAAATCGCCCACTGCACCCATGTTCTTAAACACAAACCCATTACATACATCCAGTGGATATCAGGGCGTTTTCAATACCAGCATTATAGATAACCAGCTTCTGCTTTGTAATATCCCCCAAAAGTCCCCAAATGTAGCACTTTGGTTCTTTAATACAGTCCATGCTATGAAATTAGACTGCAGCAGTCAGACTCGCCTTGAGGAACTGGGAAAAAAAGTACAAAATTAGGAGCTGCAGAGGCGCGTTGGGAGTGTTTTTTCATTTGGTGGCATAAAATGTGAACCCTGAGGCGTGTATTTCACACCCCGACAACACAGTGCGCGTGTTGAGTTGTGTGGCAGCAGCAGACCTCAGAGACCGCATTTAGCCGGCGGAGCTTTAGTTTGAGGTGAATGACGAAACACTTTTCTTCAACTGTAGTAATGAAAAAGATTAATAAAAAACAAAATGTACTGGTTTCACACATTTGCAGCAGGCGCGCTGCTCATTACATGCTCGGTCTGTTTTTTGAGGCAACGTCTGTGCAAGAGCGCAGCACGTTTGCACTCCGTCACTTAAACCTCTCATTGATCGTCCTGATGGGGTGCTGCATTAAAGGTCACAATCTTTGAAACTTTTCTAAAGGCTTCTGAATTTCACTCGGATGAAAACTGTTGCACCACAGTTTTCATTTGAGGGTAATAGAAAGGGATTAATTGTCTTGTTATTGATTCACCGCAGCGTGCTGAAGCAACATGTTGTATTAATCCTTTACAGTAGTTAATAGGTGCAGCACAGGGGGGGTTCAGGGGCAGTCCTGTAGGGGGTTTTCTTGGCTCTGTTTGCACAATAAATTCCTGTTCACTCCAGACTGATATTTAATTGGGACCTAATGTGATGAGTAATAACTGCAGAAGTGCTCTCAACTCAAATCCAAATTCCATTATCTGTTTAATTGTGCCACAAAAAGCCGAATATGTCTCACCAAACACAACACGGCTGATTTGTAACAAACTAATTTAGTGTTTTGACCCTGTTCCCATGGGACTTGTATCGCCTGGGGACCTCATGTGATTTAGAAGCTACGGGGGGGAATTCACAAAGAATGAATTGTGGCCGCTGATAGCTCCAAACTGCACTAATCGGCTCCAGACCATCTCCTCAAAGTGTGCGCGTATGCCGGGGTTGAGCCTCGCACAGCCTCAGACCGGCTGGTCTCCCGATTATAATAATAATGACAAAACAATATTTACAGACAAATAAATTTTTTCGTCACACAAAAAGTGGAATTTTCGTGGAAACTCAGAGCGTGACAGCCCTTATAATACTGCGCTGCAGTTACCATCAGCTCTCGGCAGGTACTAATATTTTCACTCTAACTGCGCGGTGCTGTTAGCGCTGCTGGTTGTGAGTAAGATGCTTTTTGCCACGAGGCTCATTTGATTAGAAGGGGGTCAAATTTGCCCCGAATGTTTGCATAATGACTCATTTAAATACACGCAAACAGCACTGGAGCACTGAGACGCTGTTTGCTCTGCAGCGCACTTTGAGGTGCATTCAACCCTCTGCGTGTGCTTGGAGAATGAGGCGGAGTCTTTGCGCTCAGGTTTAGCCGGCGCAAAAGCCTCGCAATCCTTTAGTGAATTCCCCCGTAAAAGTCTGTCTTCCCTGGGGTGCATTTGCACGGTATAAGAAAAGTATTTAACTTGCATTTACAGCTGTTTTCCCACTGACCTGATGTCCAGGCTCTGTGTAATATTTGTTTCCTAACATTACTATTAACAGGCTACCACAATGTCACTATTGTGACTGTAGAAAGGATGATGTCCTGCATGTCATCCGTTGAAACATTTTGAAATTTTGCTCTTCTGATGGATTCCTGGGATGCACGGTGGTGCAGTGATTAGCGCTGCCGCCTCGCAACTAGAAGGTTTCTGGTTTGAATCCTGGTTAGGATGTAGGGCGCCGTTATGTGTGGAGTTTGCATGTTCTCCCCGTACCTGTGGGGGACTCCTCCGGGTACTCCGGCTTCCTCCCACAGTCCAAAGACTTGTTCATGCTCGTTCATCAGTGATTTAAAAATACCCGTAGGTGTGAAAGGTTGTCTCTATGTGTCAGCCCTGTGATTGAGGTGTAACCCAGCCTCTTGCCTGGTGACTCTCCTGATTCTCTTTGATAAACTGTCTAAACCGTTTAGTGACACGAGCCTCCTGAATTTGTGTTCAAAATGCAGTCAAAACGTTTGTTTGTAATTTTAAACACACCCTTTATACTTTGAGTCCGGCAGAAATGAGGAACCATAAGTCCCATTTTGCGTGGGACTCATGTTATCGCATGACATCTGTTTGGTGAAGTATGGATGGTAATTTAGCGCACATTGCGGATTGGCACAGGCGTAAGATCACAGATGTCCTCTGCTACAGTTCTAAGTTATCACAGCTCCTCAGATTATACTCCGCCCCAAGAAAAGGCTTTAGATTTCTTGTTGGGTTTCTTTTTCTCTTTCCTCATAAAGGTTACACATGATCTACGCTGGAGTTGACATTATTAAAGATCGCTATGAAAGCAAATTAAGGAAGAGAAAGAAAAGCACTTACTCGGCAAAGAGAAGTGTTCAGCCAGAAAGTGGAGAGAAAGTAAAATTCTTAAAGCGTAATGAGATGCAGTCACATTCGTGGCATTTCACGAGGCTCATTCTGCCTTTCAGCAGGCTTAATCTAAACTTCTCGGGACAACTGCACTACTTATTGCTAATCTATGTTAATGTAACCTTTTAGTAGTCTTCTGAGATACTTATTTGGATTTTGCCAGTAAATCTGAGGAAAAAACAGACATTGAGACAGATTGAACGCACCACAGAGAGCACTGAAATTTGGTTTCTTTAAAGTGAGTAGGATTCCTGGATTTGTACAATAAAAATATGATTTGTTCAGATCCCGAAGGAGAGGCATTTACCTGTCCTTTATTCAGTGTATAGCTTTTTCTATTATAAGAGAAACATTACTGGAAAGAGAGACGGGTCGGAAAAGTAAAAATGGAGGATACTCGGAATTGCTCGCAAACTATTTTTCAGTAGAAGAAGAAGACGACATTTTTAACTGGAATTCTGTGCAGCTAACGTTAGCGGTTGGTCTTACCTGTAACCGTTCTTTAAATTAGATGTCGAGTCTTTGGGTAAAGACAGCCGGAAGGCAGACCTTACACCGTACTGCCATGTTGCTCCCATGTCCACCCAGTGAAAGCGTTGTTTTCACCACAGGCCACGGCAACCAGAGACTGTTGATGGCAACTGTGAGGAGCGGTGTTGCGAAACTTGTGTGTGGTGAAGTGTCGTAACGTATGCGCGCAGGTGCGTGGTATTGAGTATGGTACAGAGACGGTCAGACGGACGGTTTAGAAATGAGACGCTTTGGTTTGATATCGTCTTCATTTTAAAATGTATTTCTCTTTTTTTTTCCTGCAACTGTAACAGAATACAGTTGCCTTTTTTTGTATCCTAATTATGTAACGCTGTTACTTGTACTCCGTTATTCCCCAAGCCTGTATATAACATACATATATATATAAAAATGAGGTCTTATTTTAGGGTTTATTGTAAAGCGTTCAGATTAAATTTGACCATTTTAAGACAGAAGATTGTTGAAAATTGTAATCAAAAACAAAGACTCCTGATTGACACCACTGTATTTTCTGTCGTTGAGTCTGACTCAAACTTAATTGCAGTCACACACTCCTTCATCCTACACCTAATACCTTCATCCCCTGTTCTGTTTGTAATAAGAGACCTGTACTTTTCATATTGTACATCAAGCACATTAGAAACAAATATATCCCAAAACAATTGACACGGAAGCCGTTGTAATAAGTTCTCTAATCCGAGGTTTCATTTCAGCACTTAATCTCCTGCGTGTGCCGACCCTTTTTATCCCTGAGTAAACTCTTACACAATCAACGTCGGCCTCGGTAATTAGATTTACTTTTATTTCCTGGGATCAAACAGAAATCTGTATCTGCTGTTTGTGACAATTTGGCTTCTTTAACACAGAATACATGTGGCTTCGCTTTAACGTAGTCACTATGAGATATACCTCTCTTACTGTGTTTATGCCGTACCTATACATTTATATGAGGTGTAGCATTAATTGGCGGCTAACACTCACGTTTTCTCTGACCCTCTTGTGCCACTTCTGTTGTACAGTGATTTGCTAAGTGCTTGCATAAGGAGCATATTGTACGGTCAGTGCTCAGACAGATGGTGCATTATTAGCGCACTGAATTTTTGGATGTGTTAAGTGGGCCTAGAAGCATGTTAGTCATTATTGCCTCGCTGTGAGCTAATTAGCAATGAACCCCTGCAGCACTTGGTGTGTGTGCATTAACAATACATTGAGCCTGCAGGCTTGTCCCCCCCCCGTCATCAGGAGTTATTATTAACATTAGCCAGTGTAGAAGTTCACCGTGATGCTATTTGCGGCGTCGCTGTGCTCTTTAGGCTCAACACTGGTGAGTAACACCCGAGCGGCGGGAGAGAAATCAAGTCCTCCTCTCGCTTTCTTTCAGCTCTGCTTCCGTCGTTCTCTGTTTCTGGGTTTAATCTGCTTCACACTCTCTTCCACCATTTTTGCACCCCTCTCATCTGTCCCCCCCCTTTCGTCTCCGTCCATCTCGGCTGTGAAATATTGATGCAGGGTAAATGACATCAGTAGTCTGTTTCAGAGGAATGATGCCGCCCAGCCTCCCAGTCACTCCTGGCTGTTTTTCTCATTATTTTCCCCCCCACTCTCGCGTCTTCGTAATGCCTCTATGCTTTATTTATGATGGCTTGTGGGCTCGGTTTTTTTGGCACCTCATCTCTCCCTCTTTTATTTCCTTGAGTTTCTTTTGTTTCTTTAGAGCGATGCAGAAAATGTGTCATTCTTTCTTTCTTGGCATATGCACACTTAAATGGGAACAAGCATACGTACACTACGGGAGAGAAAGGACCAGTCACCTTAAAGTGTTTGTAGAGGAATACCTGCTCTTTTCTTATCACCTTAACCCTCCTGTCGTGTTCGCTTCTCCCCCCTTACTTTGGTGTTCCCGGTTAAATGACTCTTACATGAACACAAAAACCATTAATCATCACCAAACACCTTTATAAGCTGTAAACGATGTCTCCAGTAATTGACATGAATAACTGCAGAGAATATCCAAAGAATAGACATTGAAAATGTCCAAAATCCATCGATGTTGTCTTCCATGTCTGAGACATCATCCGCTATCTCTGGTTCAACTTCCATCTCCTCTTCATCTGGTTCAAAGAATCGGTCCAGTTGTTCAGTGTGGTTCATGTTGGGGGATGTGTGGGTGTGAATCAATGACTGTATATATAAATGGGCAACGCGTCTCCATCTGCTCCCATTGTACGTAATTGATGCCAAAATAGCCCCTGCGATAGGCGCTGCCATCTTGCGATGGTGACGTCATACGGAGCCAGAGTCTGCGCAGTAGAGCTCGGCGAGTGAAGCGAGTGAAGCTAACCCAAACACACAGGATCCCGCACGCCGGCGTGTTTAACAGCAGAGCAGCTTCTCTGTGTTGGTCTGAGGTTAACGTTCACAGGTATGGAAACTTCACTGACTGTAGTGATTGTTTTAGTTACGTTTCCACTCGCGGATCGTCCTCCACTCTGCTCACCCGGAACTGATTGGCTGCAGGAGCCGTATTTGTCAACAGAGCTGTCAATCATCATTTTTACAGCATCAAATAACTTATTAAAAATAAAATGAACACTTGGACGTAAATCAGCATGATAAGAACTAACTATAATGACAGAAACCATGTTTGAGAAAAATTTATCGGGCGTGTATTTTGATTATATAGTTTGACTCATGTCCCATCTGTTAACATGGAAGAGGCGGGCTTTATGACCTATACTGCAGCCAGTCAGCAGGGGGCGATAGAGAGGGTTTGGCTTCACTTTTAGGGAGCTGTCATGTCGTCCATCTTTTTATACAGTCTATGGTGTGAATGGGGATGTTTTCCATCTGATGGATGAACATAATCTAGTGTTACCCATTCATGTCCTATATGGCAGTCATTTCTGACCGGGAACATCACAGGTGTTACAAAGTCGACTAAACCACTGAAATATCAATGAAAGTGGTGATCAGCAATTTTGTATGTTCAAATGCCTCGTGTGGAGGACATCATGAGACCTCGAGGCAATCAAATTCAAAACACAATATTTATGATTGATGAAAGTTGTAAGTCGGTTTGACCCGAACACGACAGGAGGGTTAATATGTTGTAGGTATGTGTGCGTGCCAGTGAGCCCTCTTTCTCAGCATCCCTGCCTGAATCCAATTCTGAGTAGCTGTTTTGCACTTCACACTCCACTGCATCAGTATCACCCACTGAGGAGAGCGAGAGAAACCAATGCCCATAAGCAGAAACGCATGAAGGAACTGGTTAAAACAGTTTTGTTGTTGTTGAATAGATAAGCATGTCGTCAGTTATCCATATTTGGCAGTCAATGAATATTTTAACCATATTTAGTGACAGGACAACAGATCTAAGAGGCAGTTGCGAAAATAAATGGTGTCTTCATTTTGCAAAACATTGAATGTAAAAGAAGAAATAAACGACTGGAGGGGAATTTATTCATCATTGCAAGTTTTGGCGAGGTTTTAGAAGCAGATTGCAAAACTGTTTTGACACATTTCTCCAACATTAGAATGACAAATAACCGCAGAGTTCCAGAGTTATAAGTGATGTCGGAAAATAATGAGCTAAGTCGCTGTGACATCTGGTGCCTCCAACTGTTGAGGCCAAAACACACATTTTAATATTGGCTGCATCCAGCTGCACACGTCGTCGGGACATTCTTTTATAAAGTGCTGTCGTGCAGTTTAGGAGAAAGTTCAGTTCTTTGTATTCGTAAAAAAACATCTTCATATAAAGGGAATAAGATGCAGTGTGCTCACTGTGCTGAGGTTCCAAACTCCAGGTGAGTGCCAGGTGCTCTGGCCCCCCTGAGGAAGACCCAGCGTGGTTGAAAGCAGCCAGCGTTTTTCCAGCAGCTTCTCTTTCTCGACAGTTAACCTCTCAAATATATCTGAGAATCATCAGCGTGAAAAGGAAGTTGAACTTTTGGTTTCGCCTGAGCAGTTTATAAAATCAAACTTAGACAAGTTTTAGCATTTTGTTGCTTAGCAACATTAATCAGTTGATAAAACTGGTGTTAGCTTACCTAGCCAAATTCAAAATGAGACATACAGATGTTTTAAACATGTGAAGTGACTTGCACAAAATTTTGGAGAATAAAGACGTCAATCGAGGCTGTGGCTCAGTGGTAGAGTCGGTCGTCTCTCAATCATAAGGTTGGGGGTTCGATCCCTGACTGCTGCAGTCACATGTCAGTGCGTCCATGGGCAAGACACTGAACCCCAAACTGCTCCTGAAGGCGTAGCTTTGGTGTTTGAATGAGCACAGATACTGATAGGAGATTGGCACTCAGGCCTCTGCCATCAGTGTGATAATGTGAGAGTGAAAGGGTGAATGTGACATGTTGTGTCAAAGCGCTTTGAGTGGTCTGAAAACTATAAAAGTGCTCTATAAGTACAGTCCATTTATATTGATTCCTCACTATTCAAACCTCGTAATGTTCAGATGTAAACGAGCTCATTGAAGTCAAGTTAGCTTGTTGAATATAATTAGCTCAGTGAACCAACTGACATAACTAGCTTCTGCTTGTTGAAGCATTTGTCCTCTATCGAGTTAATATTTGTATAATGTGACCTTATTTAAAAGTGTGCCATTTAAAAGGCTGTTTAATAATGACGCAATGTTTAAATGACATTTCTTAGAAATAACATTATTATATTATTTTTATTTCTAGGTTTATGTTTGTGTAAAATGAACTTTCTCACCATTTAAAAATCAAATATTTTCATTCAGGTCTTTTATTTGCAGAAAAACACGACTGGTTAAGAAAACCAAAAGATGCAAAACAGATGTTTTTCAGACGTCGAATAACGCAAAGAAAACAAGTTCATGTTTAAACAACAGAATGTTTCAACTCAGGAAGAGTTCAGGAATCTATATCTGTTGGAATCACCTGGTTTTAAATCACAGCACTCATGCATCTCTGCATGCTCTCCAGCAGTCTTTCACAAGGCTGTTGGGTGACGTTAGGCCTCTCTTTGTTCGATGGCTTGTGACCATCCGTCTTCCTCGTTTTTAATTGGGCTCAGATCTGGAGATTGGGCCGGCCATGACGTGCAGAGAGCGATGCTGATTTAAGGAACATTTGGAGTGGTCTCTTATGTTTTTATGCTGTATATAGAAATTACAGATTATTATTATTTTTTTTTTAAGATATTTTTTTCGGCTTTTTATGCCTTTATTGTAGAGAGTGGACGGTGGATGGTGGCGGAGATGGGGGAAGAGAGAGTGGGGATGACATGCGGCAAAGGGTCATGGGCGGGAGTTGAACCCGGGCGCCGCAGCACTGAAGACTATAGCCTCTGTTTATGGTCGCCGATTTAACCGCTGAGCTAAACCAGATGCTACTTTGACTTCCTGTTTACATAGTTCATTCATTCTGATTGGACAGTGCTTCCTATAAACCACTTTACAAAGTTTTTAACGCGTTCTGACCGCCCTTAAGTTTTAACGATGCAACCAAAATGAATCATTAGTTTGAAACTAGCGAGCACTTAGTAAGAACTCAGGATGAACACCCCAAACTTTCAGATAAGATGAAGTAACAGCAGAATTTAATCAAGGACTTAAACAGGGCTAAGCAAGAAAAACTGTAGACCCTGAAGGCAACACAGAAATTGGACCCCCATCCCGCTCAGTGCTCCACAGTCTGAGAGGAGAGAACGATTTGCTAGAGTAGATCGCAGGCTTTGTTCTAAGAAGACGAGTAATAAAGGGATTCAATAATCAGCTGACAGAGTAATAGAAGTTTAAAGGTCTCAGTTTTGTAATGATCTCCTCATAAAATTTATTAAAGAAGGATGTTTTTTTAAGAACCAGAGAGCAAGAAAAGGTAACTTTGACACTTTGCATGAGTTATTAAAATCATTAGGGTCGAGTGTTGGCTCTGTCAGAATGGGTTCAATGAGTTGTGAGACACTCAGTCCATTAAAAGTGCCCTTCAAAGTGTCTGATAGGAGGAATGTTCAGGGGACGGGATGGGGTTTTTCATTTCCTGAATAATTTCAGACAACACAGAGGAGATACACGCCGATGTGTGAACTTATCTGGAGGAGATGAGCGTGTCATGCTGACTGGAATTTGTTTGTGAGGGTGAATTGATTAGTCGCTTGATATCAGACTTTCAGGGAGACAAATGTGTCGCAGGTTTCAGAGCATCAGTGGAAAGAAGTTTGGGCTTTGAAGGGTTCTCAATCAAATGTTTTCGGAGGTTCGCGACTTTCCCCATCGAACGATACCACTCGAGTTTGAACGTCATTAAAGAGCAACTTGCAGGTTGGAGACCCAAGTGAATCAATGTGTAGGAGAATGATTTAATAATTCTATGTTCAATAAAATATATTAATTCATACACTGAAGTGGCTTCTGGAGTCCCGCCAAATAATGACAGGTTTAACATTAATAGATATGGATCTTAATCAATCTCCATCGTCTTGTCATTGACGATGAAGACATTGTTAATTCACATGCATACAACGGACCACAGGCTTATAATTATGAGCCTGTTAGGTGTCAAAGAGAGCAGGAACAGGCCGGGGTGAGGAGAAATAACGGCCACAGGAGAGACAACCAGAGGAGAGCCGGGCAGGTGTTAGCTAGCGATATCTAACGCTGCGCTCACATCACAACACTGTAAAGGTTATCACATACCAAACGCTATAACAAATCATGAGTAGAAGCAAGTGGGAGCGTTAATACTTACCCATTACAGTTACTAACAAGCGAGTGTCAGCTTGTATCAGTTGTATTTGCCTTCTATAGCGGTAAATCCGTACTACGGTTAACGGTGCCAAAGCGGTGTGAGAGAGAGAGAGAGAGGGAGAGAGAGCAAAGAGATATTTTGTCTGATAGGTGCTCGTGTGTCCCGTCCCGAAGTCCTGTCTCTCTTCACCTGCACAAAACACAACCAGGCACGAAAGCTCGCTCCGTTCCTCTTCCTGTCAGGAGAACAGTGGGCTCGATGTCCCGTCAAGCTACAATTTGTGAAACATTTAACCATCATAAGAACTGGTGAAATGCAACGTTAGACTACGGAAATAACATCTACACAACACGATACGACCGCTCAGACTCACTACCGCGAGTCTCTCTTGTGACGTAATATGTCGCCATGTTGGAAAAAAAAACAATTTTAACAGCTTTACTGAAAACGGACACTTTTTCCTGTAAATTTGTGCCCTTATGTCTTCTAAATAATCAAGGATGAACCTTCTCCACAGCCATATTCAGAAAACATTGATTATTAACATAGTAAAAAATTGAACCCGCAAGTTGCTCTTTAATGAAGTTATTTTTCACTTGTGTTACAGGTTTTGCAATCTAATTAGTTTTGCGGATAAGTAAATCATTAAGTTTGAAGGCAATAAGCAAAATGTGCATTAGTAGCAGGGAAATCAGCGGTTAACTACCTGCACATTAACAAACAGTTATTATTGTTGCAATGTGTCCCTAAAGCACTATTTAGTGTTCAGTATAGGCAGCAGCTGTCGGGACCCATCGCCTACTTTTATACTTCTTTAAGCAGTTTTAATTGTGATATTAAGATGTTTAAGTATTCCCAACTTTGACAACTTTTCAAACCATCATTATTACCCACACCACTCGAGTTTAAACGTCTTTAACGATGTTATTTCACAATTGTATCAAAGGGCTGTGCAGCTGAATCAGATCCACAGATAAGGCAGTAATAACATTTGAATGTAATGAGCCAAATGAGCTCCAGCAGTAAGGAAATCAGCAGTTAACAGCCTGCACATGAGTGATACGTAATTATTGTTGCAATGTTTCCCTCCTGCACCGTTAAGTGTGCGGTATAGACAGCAGTAAGTGAAACAGACATCACGATATTGAGCTTAAGCACAAGAGATAAACTTGATTGCCTCCTTTGTCATCACTGTACCAGTTGAAACGGCTCCTCTGAAGACAGAGTGCAGGATCCTAATGATAATGATGCTGATGTCAGGGAGTCCACCCACATGCAGGCAGGCTGCATCCCACAGGCCCCGCAGAGCTCCAGTCTCACCAGTTTACTAATATTCTGTTTGTGTTCCAGATCATCGGGGTTACTTGAGATCATATTTATGAAAGGAAAGTGTATAACTCTGATAACCGTTTATTATTTGTGTTCTGGTATAAAAACGGTCAGAGAGACAGGGCCGACATGATTACATGCACTGGCCTCACCGTAGACCACATGCAACATGAGAGCTGAAGTGAGTTTTCCCCACCGCAGAACAAACAGAGATAAAACTAATAAACAACAGGTTTTACAGTCATCTTATATTAAGAACATTAAAATTCTTGCTTCAAGAGCTCATTAACTTTTTTATAGTTTCTCATTAAATACTGCTGGTATCTGTCATGGAGAGATTTGTTATTGAATTTTCCTGTAGGTTTCTTCTTCTGCAACCCAATGACTGTATATAAAGATGGACGACGCGCCTCCATCTGCTCTCATTGTACAACATTCAAGCCCCTGTTATAGGCGCTGCCGTCTTGCGATGGTGACGTCATTTGGAGCCAGAGCTGCGCAGTAGAGATCGGCAGGTGGAGCCGCCGTAGCCACTTCCGCTAACCAAAACACACACTTAACTCACTGAAAAAAACAGCAAAGATCCTGCACGTCGGCGTGTTTAACAGCAGAACTGCTTCTTGTGTTGGTCTGAAGTTAACGTTCACAGATATGGGAACTTCAATGACTGTAGTGTTAGTGTTAGCTACGTCTCCTCTCGCCGATCCTCCGCCACTCTGCTAATCAGGAACAGATCGGCTGCAGGAGCCAGATTTGTCAACAGAGCTGTCAATCATGAGGCCACACCCCCTTTTTATAGCATCAAATAACTAATTAAAAGTAAAGTTGTCAGAAACATGAACACTTGGACGTAAATCAGCATGATAAGAACTAACTATAATGACAGAAACCATGTTTGAGAAAAATGTATTTGACATGTATTTTGATTTTATAGTTTGACTCATGTCCCATCTGTTAACATGGAGGAGGCGGGCTTTGTGACCTATACTGCAGCCAGTCAGCAGGGGGCGATAGAGAGGGTTTGGCTTCACCTTTAGAGGCTGTCAGCCTCTGTTGTACTTTGTTTGTCGTGTTGATTAGCCAATGTGGGCATGCTAACACGCTAAACTGGCACTGAAAACTTTCTACCTGCTTAAAATATTAAGCTAGCATTATCTTTGAGATGTTAATATGTGGTTGTGAGCTTTTAGCACGCCTGTTCCTAAATACAGACTCACAGAGCTGCTAGCCTCGTTGTAGGCTCATAATAAGCCGTCCTAACAGCAAGCAATCACCAGACCATCATGTTGCTATGACCACACTGAATCACTTACCTATCAGCTGTGTTCTCAGGTCAGACTGGACACCTAAACATAAAGTAAATGATGGGTGAGTTAGCCAACATCCTACGTCTTTTAAAGCGTGCATACAGCTCCCCTGGCGTTCTCCCTCCAGATAACTGCCATGTTATTTACGTGTTTAGAGGTTAAAATGTGAATTTGAAGTGTTAGGAAAGCTTCAGCCTGACCTCATATATCTCCTCTAGGATTAAAAAAGGAAGTAGCATCCTGGAGGAGAGGCTCTTTTTAATCCACATTTCCACAATCATCAAACTCTGACTACATAATCCTACAGAGAGTGTGTGTGTGTGTGTGTGTGTGTGTGTGTGTGTGATACAGCAGTCTTTGGTGGTAGATTGTGTCTGTTCCCTGCTGACCTAGTCTTGGACGGCAGCCACTGATTGGGTGATTGGCTGGACGGAAGAAGAGATGGATGGCTGTAGGAGGAAGGAGGGAGGGAAAGGAAGGGAAACAGACCTTTCAGCGTAGCAAGCAATACAGCTTCATCTGCTTATTGTCAGCACTCTGGAGTCTCTGCACACACACACACACACACACACACACATACAAACCTAATTTGAATATGCCCACACACTTCCTCCAATTTCACTGTCAGTCGCATTCAGAAGTTTACTCCCCAACTTCCCATACACACACACACACACACACACACACACACACACACACACACACACACACACACACACACACACACTTCTGCTAAACTCTGTATCTAGAAGCAAAGATTTGCTCCTTTAATAGAGCAGCTAATCTTTCTGAAAGCACCTATTTTGCATGCACAGTCCCACCTCTCTCTCTCTCTCTCTCTCTCTCTCTCTCTCTCTCTCTCTCTCCTCTCTGTCTTTCTGAAATAAACCGTCCTCTGCAAATACACACTCACAGAAGTTGTGTGATCTTCCCATACCTCTTAAGTTTACATTTAACGACATTCAGAGTGCCCTTGTGACGAGCTGAGTGATCTGCGAGACTGCAGAGTCTGTAGGTTTGTTTTATTAGTCCAATGACCGTATGTCAGATGGACCCATGTCCTATCTGTTAGAGGATAACTTTTTCCACCTAGACCCTATTTTCCCCATGTGTTTGTGTGTAAGTGACTAGTGGACACAACAATTATTGAAATCGATGCAGTATTCAGGGAGGGAGCACCGGCCGGCGGCCGCGACCAAGTCTCGCACACGGAGAAGTCTCACGCTGAAATCTCGCGCGAGACCGTCGTTGTTACGGGAAGAAGGAGAGAGGAGAGAGGATCTTCAGCCATGACAATCTTTTAGATAGCACTGAGCAACGCTTTCTGTACTCCAACACAACAAATCGCACTTCTCCCTCTTCGTCTTCGTCTTCTCTCACTCCTCTCTCCTTCCCGCAACAACTACGGTCTCGCGCGAGATTTCAGCACAAGACTTCTCCGTGAGTGAGACTTGGTTACAGACAACAACAGAGAGCATAAGGTAAAGTAGCATGGCTGCCACAGTGTTGTCAGACATGTCATAACAATCTGAGCCTGTCAGTAGCAAAAACAAGCCACTTTTAGTGGCTGTATATTGGCGTGTGCCCGGTGCCCCGTTTAGTTACATTGTATCTCATGTCGCGGCTGCTCCCTCCCTGCATGCTGGATCGATTTCAATAATTGTTGTCTCCACAAGTCACGTACACACAAACACATGGGAAAATAGGTTCTAGGTGGAAAAATCCCGAAGTTATCCTTTAACAAGGAGGAGGCGGGCTTTATGACCCATACTGCAGCCAGTCAGCAGGGGGCGATAGAGAGGGTTTGGCTTCACTTTTGGGGAGCTGTCAGGTCGTCTTATCTTTTCATACAGTCTATGTTTTAGCCTCATCAACTCTAAGCACGTCTGGCCTCAGCTTGCATAACGATACAGTAGGGCACCTCTTTCTACCCCGCGGCAACAGTTGCTAGGGTTACCGACAGGTCGGCAACTGCAGCGATGAGGATAAATGAGCTCAGGGCTCCCATCAGCCCCTGGGTCGTACTTACTCTGCCTTTCTCTCCTAAACACACACACACACACATATGTTTCCTGCGTTCAATCCTAAGCAAGTAAATACCTTTACTCAAGCACATGATTTCAGACACGCACACACATAGCTGCACACACATCCTGCGGCTACGTTCTCACACACTCAGCTGTGCGTTTCCCTCGCTCAGCCGGCTGCATCGTCTTCAGGGTTGCTGGTTTGACTCCAGCTTGTCAAACAGCGTCGGCAGTGTCAGCCTGTCACTTTCGAGCCGTGAGCTGTGAGTGTGCCGCAGATCCGTCATTATAATGATCATCTGCTCCGACATCTCATACATCACATCCCCCGCACTCATTAAATGTACTGTAGTCGCTCCTTTAGTCACCCATTCCACTTGTGCCCATCTGTCTCGCGACAGCAGCGCTGTATAACTCTCATGATGTGGTGCATGGGCGATTGTGTGTTTACCCCGTGTGTGCGCAGGTGTAGTGCTGGGGGCGTGTTTATTGAGATAACAGGACACTATTGTTTATCTTCCACTTGTTTACTATTCCATCACTTCTTGTGTCTTCGTGTTGGTCACAATATGTTTGTTTCTTCATTTTACTGCATTTTGAATTTATTGTGTTTACGTACAGAGTACTGACTTCTCCTCTGTTCCTTCTATCCACAGGATGACGGAGATGTGGAGGACGACATGACAATAAGAGAGGTGAGGCAGACAGCCAACCAACACACACACACCTCTCTCTTTCTCCCCCTCTCCCACTTTCTCAGCCCAGAAAGTGGCAGACGACTCTTCAGCAATGAGCCTGGTTCTGCTCGAGGTTTCTTTCTGTTTATTCATAGTGGATTCATGTCTGGTGACGTCTCTGTAAATAATAAGACATAGAGTACTGAGATAAGTTTTGTTATGATTTGGCGCTATGTAAATACAAATTGATTCATTGACTGAGCTTAAAAGGGATCAAAAGTCATCAAAGACCAAACTGTTAGTCCTTCAGCCAATCAGGAAACAGTCCGTGTTGTTTTAAACTGCAGCAAGTTGCACTATCGCACGTCCAGCGATGTGACTTTTGCACATGAACACATCGCAGTTGCACTTTTTAAACGATATATTGTGCAGCCCTAATCTAGTGTTGTCCTGCAGCAGAACTGTGTATGTTGTACAGAAGAAGAAGATAAATCAGGCTTTCTTGTTGACAATCAGAAAAGCATATCATATGAGCAGCCTTTCTGTCCATCACCTGTCAAAGACTCTGGAGTCTTAGCATGCGCGTCGGTCTTCAAAAGCCTGTCTGTGTCTGATCTCAGCTTGCACTTGATGACATCACACCACCACCTGGTTTTTCAGATACCTCAATATCGCCAGACGGCTCGATTACCCTGCAGTCTTATATTTTTGGATATGACATCATTCATAATTCATCCATCAACAGCACCTCTCATTTCCTCTCTGTCAGCCGCACATTCCTCACACTTTCTCCCTCCTTCCCCTCCTTTGTCCCTCCCATCACTCATCGTTCACCCCGCATACGTCTGCCTTGTCATCGCTCCTCGCTACGTCTCCCTGCCGTGTTCGCCGTTCACCTTCCTCGCCGCCCATCGACGTGGGTTTTGTTTGATTTATAGAGTCGTTCAGTGCGGTGCCCGGTCCATTGATTGTCTATCAGAGGGAGGTGATTTGTCAGGAGGTGGGGTGGAATAGTTTGATGCCTTTGTCTTCTGATTAGTGACTGACAGCAGGCATAAAGACATCATCTGCCAACAGCAGCGATTACGCACGCAGTCAGACTGTCAAAGAGTTAGATGTTTGGCTGTGAAAGCCAGGACCGAACACTGGGAGCCCTAACCTTTTATTAAAGTCAAGCCAGAGGCCTATATCTCTGACTTAATTGGGTATGATGCAATTCATTTGATTACCTTCTTATTGATTAATCAATACTAGACTGGCTGTTAGAAGTGCAAAAACACAAGAAGACAAAATGACTTCATAAAGCTCCTTGGGGGAAATTTTATTGTGTTTTTGCAGTCGTATCTGACACGCATACAAAGACTTGTACTAATACAGAAAGACACACAGAGACAGAGACAGTCGCAGTGAAGAGTGGGAGCTCTTTTATTCAGCTAGCAGGGCTGACTAACAGCAGTATAGTTCTGACTAGTGTAAATAACATTTTCACATGTCAAGATTTCCTTTTTGACTCGTTGAAATGTAATTTTTAGATATTTGCAAGACAATACTCAAATTGCATTTTGACTAGTTTGACTGATTTGCTGTTTTTGATTAAATTATAAAAATCTGTAATTACTTCTTCAATAGGAAGAATAATTATTACCGCTATACAGAATTACAATATGATTAATAAAGCCCCCCTCCAGTGAAAATCAAGTGTTTGACCTTGTAAACATCTCCATGTGGTGTTCTTCATGTGCTACAAGACATACCAGGGACAACATCTGCAGTCATCTCCATGTCTGGGCCTGTCTGCTTTTAAACTGCAGTGCACCAAGGACAGGCTGAACAACACGTTTTCAGATTGGCAGGTTTGTGATTTCACAAACCTAAGGAGCCAATCCTGTTAATCGACCGGCTGACGCTATGCAGATCATTATGTGTAACCTATGGCAACCACCTTGGCGATGCGCAAACCAACTGTAACAATCATTGTCATTTCTGCAAACTCACTACTGACTACAAACGTTAACGTTACTTCTACTAATTACTACATTTCAAGTGAGCTAAGTTTCAACAAGTTGCCTGGACATCCATAAACGATGGCATACGTCCACTTGTATGCGACCCTGTCCAATTTGCTCCTCTTCTTCTTCTCAATCGCTTTCCGGTTCGAACACTTACGACTGAATTACCCCTAAATTACCACTTTTTCATTGTGTAGCGTACAGAAGCTAACGTAGCAAAATAGAAAAATCAAAACAAGCATTCAGCTTTCTGAGTTTGATGGGCAGAGTCGAAGGTGAGAAAGATTTAGGGGGACGGTTGGAAATTTGCATAGTGGGCGGGGACTGTGCAGATTCAGGGATTTTTAACGAGGGAGCCTTGGGAGGATTAAACGTATTTTGCAGTAAAAATATATCAGACACAGTTTATTATTTCAAGCATTTTTTATGTCTTTTAAAGGATTGTGACTACTGGAAATGAAGTTTTTGATATCTAAAAGTAAATGTTCCAAAATTGAACTTCACATATCTGTAACTGAGTTTTATTAGAAAGCAAAGGTTAAAGTTGACTGCGTTTTAATGAAGTTACAGATATCTACTATTAACTTTTCCACAAGTGAAAAAATAAATTGATATCAGGATAAACATTTTGACTAGTGAGAAATTAGTTATCTTTAATAAAATTTATGATATGTTGGCTTGAAAAATCAGTCACAGATATCTACAGTTCCTGCGCCTGTTTAATTGGAAAAGAGCGAGCCACAGGTGAGACTGCCCCGAGCAGTAAGTGGTTCTACCTCAGCACTTCCTCTGCTACCTGACCACTCTCTGAACACTCCGTTCCCGAGCAGAGTCCCCACGGACCGAGTTACTTCTGCCCCGAAAAGACACTCCGCTCCCGTTTCTTCTTTTGTCATCCGTTTCTCTGTGAAGTTTAGCTTGCCCCTAAACTCCCTCCTCCTCTGTGTGTTTTGCAGATTGCCGAGTGGGAGGAGATGCAGCTTGATGAGCAGGTCAACTTCAACAACTGCAAGATCGACCCCGCCCCCTTCCAGCTGGTGGAGCGCACATCACTGCATAAGGTCTGATTGCAAATACAGCTGCTGCTCAAACTCTGTGTGTGTGTCTAATGCTGGAACACAAATGTGTGTCGCTCCTGGCGTGCCTTATCACTGTTTCAGTAAGTTCCTGTTGCTGAAACAGATGTGGGAGATTCCCTTTTACCACCAGCTAGTTTTTTATATGTTTAGCGAACAGAAGGCTAATCAACATCGTCAGGAAATGACTCGAAGAAGGCTAAACTACACTGGCTTTAACAAAAACATTGGTCGTCACGATGGAAGTTCCCTTTAAACAGTATAATTCATGTTGTGTAAGTATTGTCGTAATCTTAATTACCCATCATGCACAGAAACACTTGGAGAGTAAACCGCTACCACTTTAAAAACTCTGTTGGTCGTCCCGCGGTGGGTTGACGCATCCAGCAAAAACACCACAAAAAAACAAACACACACACACTCGAACAAAAAGAGAAATTGCAGCATGAAAAAAATGAGGTTTCGCTCTTTCAACTCGGTGTTGATTTACTTTTCTTACTGCGGCACAATCGCACACCCTGACTGAAAAAGGCTCCGTCCCCAGCACAAACACACACGTGCTTTCCACTGTTGAAACCCACACTTTGTACCAAGCGCACACACACAAACACACACACCCTCTCTGGTTTGCCAGCGGCTGTGGCAGTGCCTAATGTCCTCCATTCATAATGCTACCTCTCTCTCTCTCTCTCTCTCTCTCTCTCTCACCCTCTGGGCTCAGTGTGAATACTCTTTAAACATTTAAGAGAGGGATCCTGCACCAATCCATCTCGCTCCCCTCCCTCCCTCCACTGCACTCTGCCAAAAGCCAATACCACGCACAATCTCCTTCAGCATATTAAACACCGCCCGCCGCCGCTGCCGCCGCTGCTGTATACAGGCGCGCGTGTGTGTGTGTGTGTGTGTGTGGAGTTATTTTCCCTACATCTTACCCTGTTCTATTGCTCAGCCTCTCTGGATCTGGCTATCATTTATCACAAGCTGTTTACTGGTGTTGTTGTTCCGTGTTTGTCTGCAGGCCCTTTTGTAACAGAAATCTGTCCCTTAGAATATTTACATGACAATATGTCTCTGCAGTCGGGCCTGCTCGGGCTTTTGGCTCTTGGCCGCTGCCAGATGATTTGAGTTAGTGGCTAACAGGACTCAAAGCAACCCATGAGTCTATTATTTTTTACATTTTCATCAAAGCAAAGAGCTCATGGTGCTATTGTATGTTTAATGTACAAAACAAATGGACGGGTTCATCCAAATAAGGAGCTTGTTGTCGAATCAAGAAGTGTCTCAGTAAGCAAGTCTCCCAAACAGCTTAATTATCTCCCATAGGTATTTAATTGAGTCGACGCAGCGACTGTGACAGCTATTCAGAGAAGCATTGTTCCCGCCATTGAAATGTCTGCTTTTGTTGTATTTCTTCTTTCGTTTATTAACGATTTTCACAATAGGTTCTTACAAATCAGCTTTTTCTCACACACCTCCTGTGGTATCAAGGCGAGCCAAGCAGACAGGGTTTAGTATACGATTATTTTTTTGGGCTTTATTTATAGGACAGCTGAGGAGAGACAGGAAAGGGGAGGAGAGAGTGGGGGGTGACATGCACCAAATGATCGGCAGACCGGGAGTCGAACCTGAGATCAGTATGTTAAGACTGCAGCCTCTGTACACGGAGCGCCTGCTCCACCAACTGAGCTAAACCAGCGCTCCATTTTGGTTAGCTTTAAAAGTACTGGTGTTAGAGGTCCGCTCTACAAGAAAGTAGTGCTTTTCCCAAAAACTATTTCCTGGTAGCTCGCCGGGGAAAGTGCACACCCCATGTATCAAGGGCCTTTATGCTGCATGTCATTCCCTCTCTCTCCCCTGCTTTCCCCGTCTCTCTCCAGCTGTCTTTTTATTTGAATTTGTATTTTGCTTCATATTTCACTCTGTGATACCTGTGGAGTAGCTTAACATAATTTACAGTTAAACATTTTTTTTTCTCACACTGCTGCTCTGTGCAGGCCCTCATTCAGCCATTGCCTGAAACGACTCAGTCAGCTCTGTCCCTTTAAGAAACCCCGCCCCTACAAGCCTGCTTTCTTCTGATTGGCCAGCTCTCCGAAGCCTGCTGAGGCTGCACTTTGTGACCTCACTGTGTGAAACCTGGCATGCACAGCAGCCTGCAGACTGAGCTGAGCAGCCTGGGGATTACTCCGACATACTTTTACCTACAGATTTGAAACTTCACCCACGTTAAGTCTGGACATCCAACATTATTAAATTATATTTATATGTCTTAGTAAGTGAAACAGCATAATACCCCCTATTTAATGTCGCAAACATGCCAACAAAGACAATTACACTCCATTGTGTTGGCGTCTGAAATCCCAATGGAGACAGATCTCTGAAAGCTCTGGGCAGCACATGATTTGTCTTATTCAATATATAATTTGCCACATCAGATGTGACACCTTGATATAATTACCATTTATACTTATTGTAGAGTAATTGTAGCATCTGGTCCTGGCAGTGCTTCTCCAGTTGATGCCCACATCTCCTGTAATCCCCATTCTGTCGTGCCAAAGCTTTTCACTTTATCATAAAAAATGACAAACACCAAAGATGACACAATAATTCTGCGTGGGGTCTGCTGGGCGAGCTCCTGTTTCCTTTACAGTCTCTATTGTGTCCCATTGCTGCGCTGACGATCAATTGATTCTTCAATTCTATTTGCAGCACCTTTTAATCAGTGAATAGCAGTTTAAATAGACGTGAATGTGCTGAACTGGAGGTGAGCTGACTCCGTCCCCAGAGAAGCTGCTGTTACATTACGACTGGCCCTGACCTAAAAACACTTAACAATCTTTTTCTTGGCTCGGCTTCAGTTTGCTTGGCACAGTGGGATCAATTTCAGACGTCCCAAATGATCATTCCGGCTGAGCAGAAAGTCCCATTAAACCCTAAAAGGCTCCAGAACAAAAAGTCCAGTTGGCTTCGGTCCTTCTCCACATCTGATCCGCCGCTGTTTTCAACCCCTCGCTCTTTGTGCTCTTAGCCGCGCGGAGCCACACTCCTCCGCCGTAACTCTAGCAGTGCAGATACGATTAAATGAAACTTTAATGATCCCTGGAGGGAAACTGAGTCGTTGCATCAGCAAATACAGTACTAATAGGGCCGAGAGTACAAATAGAGCAAAACAGGGTCGTAAAAACTAACGATCTCCAAGTGGAAATGTAAGAATAAAGGCATGGATGACTATAATGGCACATAATGACACCTTTTCATAGAACATGAGAGCACGTTTTTTTGTTATCTGGACTGCATAAACATGATACATGTTGTTTTTCTGTTATAAATCATCACTACAAAAAAGATTATATTCAAAATCAAAGATATCAACCAGGATATTGGTTAAATATCCTTATTATTTTGGATACTCCAACTAGCTCAGCTGATGAAATTGACGTCAATACTATTATTAGAAATTGGTCTTGACTTTTATCCCCCTTTTCTACGAGAGTCTCTGAGCACTTTAACATCCCGCACCTGCGTTTGATCCCATTCATGAGACAGCTGTCTCAGGTTAATGCGTGGTCATCATCATTAGTCTAGACTCAAGTCTGCAGGTAAAGTTCCTCTGACGCACCTGCTAAACTATACAGTAACACAACAACAAACAAGAGTCGTGCTTCTGTTACAGTCGATCAAAGGTACAGGCAACGGGAACTAGAGATTAGGAGGTTAATTTAGGACAAAAATATTCAACTTATTGGTATTATCCCCGTTTTCTGAGTATAAACTATGACTGAATATTTCAGCTTTTTTTTAAGGAGTCTTCAAAAGCAACATTAAAGGTCAACTAGCTAATGTTAGCATTGTTGGGCTAACCACAGTGAAGCTACATGTGTCCGACCTTGCAGATCTGTTTGGGGTCCTGTTTTTACCAGTGGTGGACACAGTACACAACTTCAAAGTATAGATACTCCTGGTCAAATATTACTCCAGTACAAGTGAAAGTTGCTCAGTCAAATTATTACTTGAGTTAAAGTGCTGGAGTATGTGCTTTTAAAAAGTACTTTTTTTTGTATTTCCACAGTACATGGGTGTACATTCTGCTCCGTGATGTTTATAGTAAAACATTTTTAAACTCGCATGCTGCAGATTTCCAGATTTGCAGCTCCAAAATAATCAGAACAATAACAGGAACAACCAAAAATACCGTATGACCAGGGAAAACATCAGCCATCATTAGCACCACTCAATGAACTGTCAGATCTGAGTGACGTTAGCTCTGCGTTCAACCATGGAGACGTGCGAGGTACAGGTACGGCAACACCACTTAGACAAACCAAACGCAGAACTTCACGAACACAGTTTACTGTCTTTTGGATTTTGGAAAAAAAAAGAAAATTAAGCTGACTTGGGAGCAAAAGTAGCGAGTAACGAGAACATTCACAGAAATGTAGTGGAGTCAGAAGTAAAAGTAAGAAAAATACCCAAGTGAAGTACAGATACTCAAACAATGTCCCTCCTGAGACCCTGCGTCCTCATACGGGGACATTACATTTTGGCTTCACAGCACCATAATATTTAATTCTGCAAAACTTGGACCCGTTGGTCTTATTCATGGACACTTTGTCCACCAACCTGTGGTCACAAAAGCAAATTACACTGATCAGTGTACATTCAAGATGGCCGTGATCCCGACCAAAATGTGTTACAGTCGGTCTCTACAGAAAACCTCTTCAGATTTTATGATTGAAACTTGTTTATTTAATGCGTATCAACAGTTGTAGCTTGATATGGTAGACACATTTGACTAATTTTATCAATAGCAACAAGCTACAACACCGCTACGACAAGGTGCTCACATGAGGACATTGGGACTTTTCAATGTAACACAAAGACAATTCTTTGGTTTTATACTTATTAGGCCCAATTAATCCCCAAAAGGTAGGAGAAATAAAAAATGCATACCAAACAAAAGCTCGGGTCTCAGGAGGTTAAGTACAGTCATCAAGTAAATTTACTTCGTTATTGTCCACCCCTGGCTTTTACAGATGACTAACCCATTACGATTGGTTGTACATCAGAAAGCTTTCGATCCTGGTGTTGAAGACACAGAACACCGCATGTTGATAACTGTTCAACATTATTTGATGTAGTCGCAGCCCAAAATAAGTAGAGGCTACTTCCTCTTTGATTTCTTGGCACCACCTTTGCTTGAATTGCAAAAAAGCTGAAATCTACACTACAAATGGTGAAAATGACATCCCATAATTTGAGTGCAGAAGGTGTTCTGGACGGGGATCTATTTTACGGTGTTTTGGCTGACTCGCATATTGAGCTGTATTTATTCTAGGATGAATAAAGAGCTCCAGCAGGCCGAGGCTAATGACTGTTAGCGCACAATGCATCTCGGTACGAGCAGGAGAAACAAGCTTTCTCTGAATTTCACTGAGGAATTTACTGTTTCCATTGATCCACATAATAAACACGATCATGAAGTCTGGTGCTTCTCTTTCGGCTATTTGATCCGCACCTCCACTTAGCAAGTTTGACAAAGACTTCTTCCTCTATAATCGACTGTTTTTTTCCCTCATCTTGCGTTTTCTCTAAATTAGTTATGTGCTTTTTTGTTTTAAATCGAGCAACAAGAATGTCTTTCTGTTTCACATTTCCCAAAGTGATCGTATCCCATTTAAAGGAACATTTGACTGTTTGAATGAATCCATTGCGAAGGAAGTGTCGGTGTTGGATAATTGAAGTCATTGGTGCATCTCTCTAACTGCTCCTCATTCTCTACTTAAAGGAACCCAGCACAGCCTCGTCTCTTGCACCGTTTTTATTGCTTCACTGATTGTTTCCAACTTCTCTTGCTGTCTCCCTGCAGACCCACACCATCTTCTCCCTGCTGGGCCTCGACCACGCCTACGTCACCAGCATCGGGCGCCTCATCGGAGTGGTTTCGCTCAAAGAGGTAAGACTCTTCTTGCCGGTTGTGCATTTTTTATCACTCAAGGCGTTTAATGGATTTTTTTACGCCTTGCACCAAAAGTAACGATCCCCTTTTGGTCAATATCCTCGACACAGCCTCGTGAAAACCGTCACGACTGTCATCGTTTACACAGGCAGCATATTCACTGCTTTCATAACTGTAAAATCACTGTCAAATCACCAGGAGCGCTGTCAACGTGCCGAACACGCACACAAAGACATTTCAGTCAACATTAATGATTCCTCCTCCCTCTCCCTGTTATGTACTGTGACAGACAAAAGGCTGCTTAATATTGCTGTCTCTATCTATTGTCTCTCTGTCTGTTCTCCGCCCGCCTCCCTCTCTTTCCTCTCGCCTGCCTCACAAACAACTGCAAACCCCTCGCTCTCTGTGAATTGGCCAGGAAGTGGGGAGAGGATTGTTGCTAAGTGCAGAGCCGCTTGCCTGTCCCTGACATTTAGGCTTTTTTGTTCTGCGTTCCACCAGCAGACAAAAACCCAGCCAAAGCAGATAAAGCCCAGCCTCTCCCAGTCTGCCTGTCTGTCACACAGACACGCTGTTATATCACAGCCGCACTGGTCCATGTGGAAGAGGACGGATCGCAGGGATGTTTGTGTGTGTGTGATTATAGTGCATTATTTCCACCCTACAGTATGCAGATGCTTTTCTTTTCAGTGCTGCCACAGGATCAGTAGAAGCCAAATCCTTCACCCTATCAGCCTAAAGACAAACTTGGCCTGGCCAAACAGAAAATTCAATAATACTCTCTCATGCTGTGAGCGGAGAGAGATGGGATGAAAGAGACTGTGGAGACATTACAGAAAACTTTCACACAACTCCAGTGCGTTTAGGATGAATAATGGGGTTTTTTTAAGTATGGATACGTAGTTTATAGAGGCTGTATAACCCCAAAGTGTTCCTCTATGTACCGAAAACATTAGCACCACGTGCCTTTACATCAAGATGGTAGTTGGAAGAGTTGCAGTATTCATTTACTAGTTCATTTGCATCAAGCTAGTTGGAAAGCAAGCAGAAGAGGCTAAACAGTTAGCCTGAAATAACACATAAATGGTTGTAAGAGTTAGCTAAAAGTAGACGGTTTAAATTGCTAGCTTAAAGTTGTACAAAAAATACAGTGAATATACGGCTCAAACAGTTACCAAAATGTAGTGAATACATATTTGAAATGCTAACTTTAAATAGTGTGTGAAACATGTTGCTAATAATAAACTGTTGGACTTTAAATTTGTTGCTAAATTGAGTGTACAATTTAAATAGTGAGCTCAAAGTAATTAACAGTTAATATGAGAGTTCATTGGTTGGCGTATGTATTTAAATGTAGTGTAAATACAGTTCAAATATTCAGCTTATTTCAAGCTTCATATTTCACTTCACTAATTAACAGTTAAAACTCTGGTGCTCTGTGCAGGCCCTCATGCAGCCTCTGCCTGAAACAACACAGTGAGCTCTGTCCCTTTAAGAAACCCCGCCCCTACAATCCTGCTTTCTTCTGATTGGCCAGCTCTCTGAAGCCTGCTGAGGTGTAGAAAAAACTGTATTTGTACTTTTACCTACAGACTTAAAACTTCACCCACGTTTAGTCTGGACGTCCAACATTGTAACATTATATATATATATGTCTTAAAATGTTAAACAGCATAATAATGATAAACTTTTAAAATGGTAGTTAAAATATTTTGCTTGATTTAGTAATCATACATTTCAAATATTTGTCAAAAGTTAGTGAATATACTGAAATTGAGGCCTAAAGTTAACGTTGAAACATGTAGCTAAGTAGTGATTGTAGCTACTAAAAGATGAGTACAATAGTTAGCTCAAAGATGTGAATGAACACATGACGTTTTAGGCTACAATAATGGTTGAATTATGCTACGCAATAAAAATCAGAAATACTTTATTATACTCGACAACGGGAGGGAATTTGGGCGTTACAGTTGCTCTGATACAGAGAGAAGCATGGAGAAATATATGGCATGAAAATAGAAGTAAGAAATAAGTCAAATATGTCAAATGTAGTGAATATACAGTTAAAATGGTAAGCTACACATTATGATCAAAGTTGAAATTGTTAGCAAAAAGTAGAGGTTGAAAATGTTCATAAATGAAGTGAACATAGAGTTCAAAAGCTATCTTAAAGAAGTGAATAAAACTGAAATTGTTTGCAAAAGTAGTGGTTGTAAATGTTCATTATGTAGTGAATAAACCGTCCAAATAGTTAGCTATAGGTTGAAATTGCTGAATAAAATAGCTAATCTCAGAACCTTATAATTACTATCAAATATACGTAGTTTTTTTCAATATTTCTTGGACTACAAACGACAACCAGAACACATCCAATCCCAAAAACTTCTGTTAGATTGTAAATCATGAGCATAATCTGTTGTAATCTGCATAATTTATCCCAGAATGAACGGTAAGATGATTTTAAAAATTTGGTTGGACTTAACGACTTCCTAAATAATATTTTTTTTCTTTGAATTCTTATAACATGAGAGGAAATATCTCTTTTGGTTAGAGTTGATAATCTGCGCTGACACAGACCATATGTAGCCGATCTACAGGATACAATTCAACATAGTAAATTCTGCAGGTGGCGTTGACAAAACCACAAAGATGCTTTCACACTGCAGTCGGCGTAATGGTCAGGCAGAGTGCAGCATGTAGATACTGTGGCAGAAGCAGGTTGGACCCTGTGAGGGAACATTTTTTAAAATCTACTTTCATTTCTGCTGCGTGTGGGAGGCCAGGTGAGCCGCAGAGATTAATAAATCTGCAGCCGTTTCCGCCTCTGAAATAATTCAACCAACACCAGCCGGAGCCAAAGTCAGTCCGACCTCAGTTTTCAGTGCACGCTGCCCTCTGACCATGAGCATTCCCTGTATTACATTTTGTAAAAGAGAATCCAGTACAAAATAGAAAGTGGCTTGTGTGCCTCTGCATCCAATTGTAAACTACTGACATGATCACTGGAGAGCAAGGCCACAGAGTCTGGGTTAGCAGTTCCATTTCCACTGGGGCCACCAACCACAAAACCGTATGCAGCACAGCACTCGGAATAAAACCATGCACCATACAGCACAAGTATTTATACAGGAGGCCACACATGGCCAAACACACACTATCTACTTACTATGCTATTTTAGAACTATTTAATGTCCATTCTGTCCCGTTCTTGTGAAGGCGATATCTCAGCAAGACCTCGAAGGAATTTATTATATTTAGCACAACGCCAACTTGGACTCAGAGACAAATTAGACCTCTTAAAACATTTTTAATTTAAGAATGAATGTGCTTATTGTGAACAACAATGTCACACAAATGTCTAATAGGATGAAATAATGACATCAACCAAAAGTCAAAGGTCAACTTCACTGTGACATCATAATTAAGGGGTGGGGGAAAAAAAGGATATGGCAATATATATCGTCGTCCTGACTTGTGCAATACAATTATCAATAGGCTTTGACTCACCGCGTCACTACTTCATGACTCCTCGCGGTGGCGCTCATGACATGAATGAGGGTAACGTGACCGGAAATTAATCAGCCAAAGAAGAAGTTAATCAGATATCGTGATGTATCATTATATGATTGTTTGCAATATATCAGTTATCGCAGAATCGCTGTATTGTGATATTATCGTTATCGTGGGCCATGTATTGTGTATCGTGTTGCGTATCGTATTGCGTATCGTATCGCGCATTGTATCGCGCATCGTATCGCGCATCGTATCACGTATCGTATTGTGTATCGTATTGCGTATCATATCGTATCGTATTGTATCACGTATCGTATCATGCATCATATCACGCATCGTATCACGTATCGTGTATCGTATCGTCAGGTTGGATACTCAATTGGCAACACTTATCTTGGTTGCTCGACTTGAAACAATGGTTGTAAACATTTTTTGCCCTGGTTGATTTCGTGTGTGAAGCATCCATGTTTAAAAATGTGGACCTTTACTGAAGCAGCATGCATGCTGACTTGATATTTTATCAGAATCAGCCTTATTCACAGCTCAGCAATATTTGTGGGAAATTCTAAGGCAAACGAGCACTTTGCAGACATTTGTGATAAAAGACAGGTGCTATCCAAAGGTGGAAAAAGCCTCCAGCACACTGCCACACTTGCATTCATACATTTATTTGCAACATCAATGCTAGCCTGATAGCTGATGAAGGTCTAGCACCAAAATGTTGCAAATAAATCTACTAACGCAAGTTCGGCAGCGTGCAGGTTTTCAAAACACTAAAGCAGAAAGGAAAATTTTCAGCATCCATCTGACGGCCAGCGTCAGCTATGTCCTATGTCCTTGAGGTTCTGCATTGACTATACACAACAAACTAATTACATAACAAGCATGTGAAGATGTTGGTGTGTGCTACAACCAATGTAGTAAAAACAGATGTGTCTTCTGTCTGTGTTGGTCTGCAGTATATCCCCCTCTTAGAAAAACCATAGGTGCCCCGACAGTGCAGGACATCTCAGTTTAGACTCTTCAGGTTGGGAGCTCAAAGGCTTAAACGTTCTGGTTGGTTGAGGCACTAAAATCCTTCATAGCTTTGTTGGGGTGTTACTTGCATGAGTGCCTAGATTCTGTGCCTTCCTCTCTAACTGTCTCGTCTTCCTCCGTCCAGCTTCGCAAGGCCATCGAGGGCTCTGTGACAGTGAAAGGTGTGAAGGTCCGTCCTCCTCTGGCCAGCTTCAGGGACAGCGGCACCAGCAGCAGCGAGAACGAGGCCACCGAGCTCCACAAGCTGTGGGATCGCCACAAGAGCATGTCACTGCCCCGCGAACACACCCCCTCCGAGTCCGACGAGAAGTCTCAATGAGGGGAAGAAGAGGAGGAGGAGGAGGAGGAAAAAGAGCAGGTGAAGGAGGAGAAGGAGGAGGCGCTGAGATCTTTAATCCCCCAAAGCCACAAACATGCAAAATCCTCAGGGCTTCGGATCAATATTTAATTCTGGAAAGAGTTCTACTGCTACGCCAGCCTCCTCATTTCTCTCCTTTACTTCTCTTTCTCTCCTTCAACCACTTTGCATCACCAGTACTCTCCCCAGGAGTCTTGCACTGACCAAGCCCGACACTCCACGAGGGAGTGGAACACGACTCAACCTGTGCCCTGCTCTGCATTTTCCCTCGAGAACCCACAGCAGAGCGGATGTGGATCAGGGGGGCGAAGAATAAAAGACACGTTGGTTGAATCCAACAAAGGGATGGGGATGTGTTCAGATCTTTCAAAAGGGAATTTTTTTAGCAGATTTTGTTGAGCTTGTTTATCTTTAGAGTTCTGATCAAAGTTGTCTTTCTGAACGAGAAAGAGAAAGAGAATTAAGCAACAGTGACGAGGAAGAGTAACGTAAGCGTGTACTGTAAGTGTGAGTGTATGAGGCGAGAGAATGTGAGCGTGTATGAAGAGGGAGGTAGCAAACATGCGGAGGAATACGAGGGCCAGGCGTCAGAACAAAAATGAGATGAGGAAGGTTTTTTTTGCATTTCAAGAATGAACAAACTTCAAAATGCCAGTTAAAAGTTATAAACTCGAAGTTCTCAATTTGGCGGAACTTCATGGCGATAAACGGTAATCGCTGGAGCATACGTCCCAGATAACCAGCAACAATGGTTGGCTGCCTTTGTTAAGGTTGTAACTCTTGATTTTTCTCGCTGACTGTTTGCCTTCATTTGAGAGTTGAAGCAGCCGCTTAGCTCCGCCTACCCTCTCTGGCAGACCAACCACTGCTGGGATTTTTTCCACGAATGTCACAAGACAGCCAGTCTGTAATACTGCAAATACAAAGGCTTTCATCAGTGGGCCATAGACTCAGTCACCATTGTGTTACCTCATTCGGCGATAGATAGAGACTTAACAGACATTTAAATAAAAATCTTCGAGTAAAACTTTTAGTGAAAGTGAAAGGCAGCAGAACAAACTAACCTGAGGAGGAAGATATTCATTTTATTTTGAGACTAAAGTCAAACTTTCAGTTTTCATGCAAGGCATCAAAAAATACATCTTTTTTCTTTTTGCATTTTAAAGAAAAATACTAGAAATATAGAAATGATCGGAAAGTAGACATTCTCAAAAATCTTCCTCTTTCATGATTCTTTCTAAACCTCCCATTCAAGAAAACAATCTTCCTCCTCTCATTGTTTTTCCGACACTTGGCCTCTTATTGTCTTCCATACAATGACTACTCCTCGTACTCTTTTTTTTTTATTGCCTTTCGAACACATTCTTTGTTTTCCAGCTTGAATGATTTAATTTCCAGCTGATCAGGTGGTCTGGGTTTAACTGGAATTTGCCATTGCATCATTTCTCTCTTAATTACACTACAGTTGGCCTCGTTGAGAAGCATCGGACTACGGGGACAGATGCCTTATTTCTTCTTTTTCTTCTTATTTTCTCGTCTCCATTACTGCTCTTCCTCATCTCTTCTCTTACGATGGTCAGATTGAGAGTCCAGTCTATGCAAGCAGACGTGCATGTTGGCTGCGGCGGAAGCACCTGTAACCCCTTTCAGAATGTCCTTTCATACTGTAGCTACGGCCTTACGTTACAAAGACACATTAAAAAAGACGCACAAACAAGACGGCGGCGATGCACTCCGAGACTTCTCTAAATATAGCTCTTAATAACCGCGCTGCAGAAGGTTGGGGCGGATGGAGAGGGGGCAGGAAGCGAGGGAGAGATGGGAGAACAGGGAGCAAATGGATGGCTGAAAGAATGAAGACATCATTACCTAACCAGCTGCTCTGGGCCCGCTCATCAATCTGCCTTTGATTTCCATGTTCGCTAACCTCCATTACTACCAGAGACACAGTGCGCCCCCTCCACCATGTGATGTAATGGTTCAGGGCTGATTTAGACGCTGTTGTCAACATATACAGC
Source organism: Semicossyphus pulcher (assembly GCF_022749685.1). Taxonomy (NCBI): domain Eukaryota; kingdom Metazoa; phylum Chordata; class Actinopteri; order Labriformes; family Labridae; genus Semicossyphus; species Semicossyphus pulcher. Next base: position 5,058,964 of record NW_027211700.1, read on the forward strand.
AGCAGATGTCCTGATTAATGCAGATCAATAACTTGACTAAACGGAAGCATGGTCAGTGTTGCCAGATGTCCAGTGAGTGTCTATATGAACAATAATTTCAACAATTGTATTAGTGAACAAAATTCTAAGCATGTCAAAAAAACACTGAGAGAAACCATGTTAGTGATCTCAAAGCTACAGTATCAAATCACGCCAGCTAATGCCTGATTGCCCGCAGCCAATAGGTAAAGTTTAACAAAAATATCTTGACATTTTATTTTAATACATTTGGCTGAAAAATAAAGAGGAAGAAACGTGGAAGCTGCAGTTCCTTAAATGACCACTTGAGGCTGCTTCCAAAGCGAGTCGACTCCCTTAGAGCCCCGTGTTAAAATGTCAAAGTTTGCAGCTGAAATAAACGTGTTTGCAGCCTGGTACGAAAAAAACACGACGACTGTACAGGTGAATTTTTATTTTTAACTCAATTATATGACGGTGAAAAATTGCTGCTTTGGCGGGTGGCTAATTCCAGTCCCTTAAATTGACCTCTGCCGTGTTTGCGTTGCCTTTTCCGTCTTTTTTCATGCATAAAGAGATTATAGTTCTTGTTCTGCAGTTATTTGTGCTGACAGAAGAAGAAGTCTGACCTCCAGTTTTTCCAGTGGGTGAAATTTTAGTGATACTGTATTTATATGCTGGCATTTATTAGCAAGTATTGGCGTCTACACTCACTATACCTGGCTTATTGGCTTGTTCAGTGTTTCTCATACATTAGTTTCTTTTTGGCGGTACGTTTACAGAAGTTACATTTGTAGTTGGCTTGCAGGCTGTAGTGATGATGAGATTATTTTAAGTTGTTTACCTCTTGCGTTCCCACTGGAGATGTGTACTTACCCAAGTTCCTCTCGCTCTCTTAGCTTTTTTACTCCCCTCCGGTCAGCTACCACCGCAAATATAATCTGTGAGAAGCTCTGTGGTTTAACTCTCTCAGGCGTAACTCTAATAAGTTGTCGCTTGGCAACTCCTCGCTGCTCTCCAGATCCATCCTCTCATCTAAATATGAGCCGTGTCCCAAATCAGGGGCTGCATCCTTCGGAGAACGTATTTGAAGGCCGATTGCATCACAGCGGTGAATCGAAGGCTGTCCCATGTCGAAGGCTCCTTCAGATGCGACCGGCAAATGCTTCCTCCTTTTCCCGGGCCACGAAGGATCCATTGGGTGCATCCTTCGCGGCCCGACGTTTCCCGAGATTCATTGCGCGGCAATACAAACAAGATGGCGGCTGAGGAATACACTTTTAAATGTAAACAATTTTGGTTTCAACTCAATCGAATAGCTAGAGATCCACATGTTAAAACAACAAAAGGGGCATTGAAACAAATAATCTATTAAGCTATGCAATGTCAGTTATGATAGCTAGTTAGCCCGCTAGCTACTTGTTACTAGGCGCCAGGAGCTGCGTTTGGAGGCGCAAACAGGAATTTCTCCGATGATCAGACAGTCTCATTCCAGTGCGGCCTTAGCGGTCTACCCAGGCTATGAATGACACGTCCTCCGTAGACCTCTGAGTCCTCCGAAGGATGCAGCCCCTGAATTGAGACACAGCTGGGGTCACTCCCGGCTCCAATAAAACAATAATGCCCAACTGGATGATACAGTCTATGGTTTTACTACATTTGAAGTGAGCAGTTGCCGTCTTGTTTGGGTGTTGCATTATTAATGTGTTAATAATAGGGTTCACATGGCACAGTTTTCCCTCTCAGTGTCGCATCCTGGGCCCTTCCAAGTCTGTTTCAGTAAATATGATCGTTGAAATTAAGCTGACATTGTGGTACATCTGGCAACACTAAAAAGGTAATCCATAACACACAGTGAGACTAAACATTTAGATCGTACCTCTTTAACCAATTTAAGTCCAAACCAGCGTTTGATTCCCGCTCCAGCTGTGTGCCAAACACGGTTGATGGATGATCCCTGGAACTGGAGCCATTAGTGTTTTAATGCCGACATGGTCTCTGATTCAGCAAGCACTCCGACATGACAGATGATGTATACGTACTGTGTATTTAATAATTCATGTCTTCCATAATGCATTGATTTGTTTTCCCTCTCCTCCATCCCTCCATCCTTCTTCTGCTTCCAGTTCTTTCACTTATGTTAGCTACTGACCACAAACACGTCCTCTCAGACACACTCCATTTTTATATACTTTTAAATGTTTTTTAGACCAAGTAAGAATGTCCACTACTACCTACAGAACTAGCTCTACTGTTTGGAGGCCTTAAATACGCACTCATAGCCAGCTTCATTGTGGTAATTTAGCATTTGATGCATCGCATGGATTTTATTTTCGGTGGTGTCTTGTCTTGCTGCGTACCACTGAAAGTAAAATACACTCTATAAGACAGCATGGCTTTGCATGCCAAGAGAGCATGTGAGTTTAATGTGATCAAAATGTACCAAAAACAAAAACTTGACAGACGTGAATATGGGACGAATGAATGACGTTTGCCATCATGTGCCTGTATGTTATATGTCCTTATTGTATCTTATTTTATACTTACAGTGTCAGATAATACCACTATGATCTTCCATTCATCCAATGAGCTTTATTCATCACCTGATTTTTGACCTGGGGATGGGTTTGCGAAGTGATGCTTACAGATTAATATATTTAACATCATTACTGTAATATAATAATATAAATCATAATTTAACCAATCTTAAATTGTTGACTATTCTCTGTTTGAAAGAGATTTGGGGGACTGGTTTTATAATATTTGTTGTATTTTTTTTCATATTTGATGATTTGAAAGTTTGATTTTAATGTTTGTTTTTTTTATATTTTGACGTGCTGTCTGAAACATTTCTACTAAGACAAGTGCAAATAACACTAACGGGGCGAAGGCTCGCGACGGCTGCCTGATAAGGAAGCAGAAATGAAATGTGATTGTAAAGCACGCCGAAGTTAAAGGGGAATTATGGAGTCTCACACTCAGCCCTTATTTGACATATTTTGGGATCTAAATGACCAGAAAACGTTTTTGAATGGCTTCGGTAGATTGTTTCAGCCGCTGCCGCTGACATGAAGTGTCCAATAACATCACAGAAAGGATTCCTAAAGCGAGTAAGATGCCGTTTTAAATCCATCTTCAGAGCCACCAGACTCCATTGACAAAATCAACAATTATACCTCGCAAAACGTGGGACATGCTTGTCTACCGCCCCCTCGAACAGTTCGTTTTTTTGTGTTATTTTATGACACACAAACACTGTGTTGTTTCCAAACGAATCATTTAAGACGAAGAAGACTCAAAATAACATAAACAAATTCACTAAATCGAGGCAGCGGTAGACGAGCAACATCTGTGTTTTTAAAAGTAAAATGACTGTTTTTGTCAATGGAGTCTGGTTAGTGAGAAGAGGATGATGTGCTCGTGTTAAAAGAAGGATCTTACCTTAACAAAGAGGTATATCTCTGTAGGGATCCTTTCTATAATAAAGGTAGATACTCAGGTTAACAGAGTCTGTCAGTGCCAAAACATCTGCACGGAAAGATTACGTTGCAGCCTTCACAGCTAATCGGCGGCTGCCGGTTGAGGCGAACTACAGGAGGAATTCAAAACCTTTATGTAGCTTTTAAGACCTTATTATATGTAAAAATAGGAGACTGGTTTGATAACACCAGAATCCCCCTTTAATGTTGGAGGGAGCAGTATGCGGTCTGTTGGTGACATGTCCATTCCACAAGTGCCTGCATGAACTCCTCTTCTTCTTCTTCTTAACAGAAATAAGCAATCGACAAGTGTGTGGTTTTCTGGTCATACGCATGTAGACGAGGCACTTTTCACACACACACACGTACACAAAAATATAAGGAGGGTGGATGATGTGTCAGCTCGGTGTGCAATTATCTCCATGGCGACCTGACGTTGTGTCCCCCACCCTCCTCCTTCTCCTCCTCCTCTGCTCGCCCGAGGAGCTGACTGAGATCCACTCGTCTGGTTCTGTTCATTTGTTTGTGCTTTCATCGATTCTCATTATTCTGCCTTGTGCCAGAGCCTTCCCCTCCGCCGACATTTCATCTCATTTTCTAGCAGACAGGCGTACACCGAGGTGGATGCATATTTATTAGTCTGTATTAATCAAAGTAGAAGTTGTAAAAAAAATTTCTTGTCCTCGTTCTTTTTATGGATGATCTACTCGTAGGTAATCAAATTTGTGCAATAACGGTTGTTCATCTCACTTTGTAACCCAGTTTTAATTGATGACATGAATGCAAGATAACCTTATTTTTGTAAAGAAACCTGAAAAGTGTAAAAAGATGTATGTATATGAGGAGAAGTGACGCTCACGCACCAGCTCGTGTGTGATAACGAGCTGTTTGAATGATGGTTTGAACAGGAAGGTTCCCCAAAGTCTCTCTGGAATCAGATATTTAAGGACACTGTTTGGTACGTGTCTTGATGAAGAGGATGAGATTCCTCACTGCGGCTTTGGGAAACCTTCCCTGTCTGGTCTCACAAGGCTCTGTGGTGACTCCTGCTGCATGGACTGTAGCTGGCACTCTTATACAAGCCCCCCTTAAGCACTGACGCTGAGTCAGTGTTATCATGCACCCCTCTCACTCTGTCTGAGGGGCTTTGATAAGACCCCACGCTCTCATCAGATGTTTGGGGTTATCTTTTCTCCACTCCTTAGGGCTCTTAGGGACTGTATATTGTACATACTGGAGGCCTCCACTACGGCAAACCCAGAGGGCCAAACCAGACTGAGCTGAACAAAATCCAGAGCTATTTTTCACACAGAAAAATGAAACATTGTTTTGTATATCAGGGATGAATAAATGAGATTTTAACAAACAGGAAGCCGACTCTCTCTCTGTTTCTTATCGTGTTATCCTGCTTCTCTCCCGCCCGTCCTCTTCTGTCCCTTCAGTAGCAGCTGGAAAGCACCTGGAGTGTTTTTTTTGTCTCATGCTGATACTCCCAGTGGGGAAGCAAACGCAGTAATGCCACAATAATGTTCAAAGTAGCTCGTCTTACCTCCAGATCTTTTTATAGCACAGAGAGATAAAGGCTTTATGTAACATTTCTTCATAACTCTGATTGGATGAGAGGCCGTTCATATACGCTCACCGCTGCAATATTCATGTTTGTTCCCCTATAATTCAATCTGCCCCGCTCCAGCTCACTGGCTGGAGGACTAAAGCATTTAAAGGTGTGAACACATTTCATTAAAATTTCTTTGCTGTAATCAAGGTCGAGTTTTTTGTTCAGTAAACAAACAGATGAAGCAGAAAACGGCATATTTCCATCACTGACTTCAATACTTGTTGATCGGGGGGGTGTATACGCTGTATTTCTTTATCTACTTTGGTTCAAGGTTCACAATTCATTGCAGTTTCAGCCAGAGTGTCAGCTTTGTAATGAGACTTTTTTAGTGTGTTCTCACCGACATAAACACAGACATAAAAAAAACGTAGATGAAACTCCTGTGCGCCTCCTGAACAGCAGTGAGCGTTGGAAAAGTCTAGAGTGCTCAGAAGGTCAAACACAGTGTGATGAAGATGCTCTGAGGTGTGCGACACGTTCATTTAAGATAAGAACTTATTAATCTCAAAGGAAAAGTGCCAGGTAGTAATTAGAGAAATGCAGAAAAACAACTCAAATAGAAGTGAAAAAATAAAGTGAGGCAGTGCCTGATAGAAAATCAATATTACAGTAGTTCAGTCAGACAACTCGCGTAGTTTGAAATGCTTACAGCAGCAGCAGAACACAGCTTGTGTTTGGCGTCTCGGCTCCGACCTCATCACTCCCCGCTCATTTATTTTACATGCAGAAACTTGAGGAGTGATGAGATAAACCCCCCTATTCTGAGCCTGCAGGTGGATGCTGGGGCAGTGGTGGGGCTGAAAGTGAGAGCGCAGTACAGGTGCAGGGCAGCGGTGGCAGTGACAGAGCCGAGGGAGAGAGCGAGGATCATGCAGCTTAAATAGAGCGCCACGTTGGGAGGAAGTGTTTGTCAGGCGACTGTGGAAGTGACGCATATCAATTATTAAATCAGTGCAGCTCGAGCTGTCTGCCTGAACTAGCTCGCAGGCGTCGCCCCATCTATTTACAGAAGAAGGCAGGAAGTGATGGTGGCAGTTAAAATGACAGTTATTACGCAGTAAGAACTTCTGTTGCACAAGATCATGAATGTAAAGATAGTGCATGACATAGAGTGTAACTGTACAGGATGAAAAGATTATATTGATCCTGATACTGCACATGGTATTAGTATTGCACATGATAATGCACTCTATAAATATCAACATGAATACAGATATAAATATTATTGTACATTATTCATGGTGAGAAAATGCTAAAAGTAAGAACAATTCATGTCCTGATATCCATCCATTATTTATACCTCTCATCCTGTTCAGGGTCACCTCTTTGGGTAAGGGGCGGGGTTACACCTGAATTGATCACCTGTCAATCACAGGGCTGACACATAGAGACAGACAACCTTTCACGCTCACATTCACACCTACGGGCAATTTCGAATCACCAGTGAACCTAACGAGCATGTCTTTGGACTGTGGGAGGAAGCCGGAGTACCTGGAGAGAACCCACGCATGCACAGGGAGAACATGCAAACTCCACACAGAAAGGCCCACTATGTCTGAACCATCTTGTATCTGTTGTGATCTACTTAAAACATCTTAACGTGCAATTTGAGTCCTCCAGCATGGGAACCTTATGTTTGATTAAGTGGTTTAAACTAAGTAATGTAAAGCACTCAGCCCTAAACTGAACGTTCCTCATTGTCTTCTTAGGAAGAGTTTCCTGCATCATTCGCCACAGCGCTGATGTGCAACCCCACACTTTTTTTTTGTTTGTTTCTTTTGTCTGTGTTTTCCCGTCCCCTCCTTCTGGCGCGTCCTCATTCACAACACACACACCTTCATTCTGTCGTCTGTGAACGAGAGGAGAGCATCTGGACTGTAATGGAGAGAGTAAGAGTAAAAGCTTAATGAGCTCATTCGATAAGTATGCTGCAGCTCCGTCCCTCTGTGAGTGTCAGGTGGGACTCCAGAGAGACTGAGTGAGCTGTGCCTGCCTGTGTGTGTTTGTGGAGATTGTTTAGCACTTTTTTTAAGGTTCTATTGTGGTTCGTAACTCCCATGTAATCTCTAATCCACTCTAATCTCACTGCCAGTTAATAGCTGTAGTGGTGTGACACTAACACCTCAGTATCCTGTTACACAACCGGGTTATCAACATGTGTGTGCGAGTTCTTTCAGACGGATACAGAGAAGTCAAGAGTGAGTTGGAGCAGGCCCAGCTGCAGCGGCTCGTCTGCATTGCGATGAATGAGGTTAGAAACACATGAGCGGCGTAGAGCAGAGCGCCATCTGCGCGTGCTGACGCCGCCCTCGCTCTGATGAATGCTAAATAAAGGCGTCACTCAGAAAGTCTCCCTGCCTCTCAGTGACTGCGACAGAGTAGGAAGTGCTCGTCTCGCTGGGAGACAGATTGATGTAATGGCTGGTAAGAGGTGCAGACAGGCCTCTGGAGACACACGCGTTGTTCTCAGCCTGTGTGTGTGTGTGCGTGCATCTTCATCAATGCCACACCTCCAAACAAGGAGAGAATGATGTCAATAAAGACATACTGAGCGCATATTCCATCTTGCGTGATGAAGGGCCATTGTGTGATTAAAGTGTGTGACAGAAATGCAAGATGCTTCTCAAGAAACAATCGAAGGCAGGCTGTGGGATTTGTGCAAAATGTATTTATCTTTATTCTTCATGACAGTATGTGTTTTTAAAGGGCTGCGATCAGCATGAGACTGCCGCTGTCTACGCTCCATCACTGCTCACAGATTTATTTTACATGAGACATTTGAGGAATGATGCAGGTGGATGCTGGGGCTGAAAGTATAAGTGCAGTTCTGGTGCAGGGCAGCGGAGGCAGCGACAGAGCAGAGGGAAAGACTTGCAGATTAAATAGAGCGCCAAATCGGGAGGAAGTGTTTGTCAGGTGATTGTGGGGAATGAAATCAGCGCAGCTCGAGTTGCCTGACTGAACCAGCTCGCAGGCGTCACTCCCTTTTGTTTGCCTTTTCCATTACAAAGTGATAAAGAAGCAGGACAAGAACAGAACTGCAGAGAGGACTTACGATATGTTGCTCTCAAGTTGCAAAAACAAAAAAATGTTGTTTCTGCCCTTAGGAATATTTACCTTCGTTTAAGTAAGTCCTGATGTACATGCCATACAGCACTGCTATTATTGTCCTCTTAAGCCAGAGATATACTTGCTTTTGAACCTTGTGTTCACGTAAACAACCGTCTGTCTATGCACTACAATTGTTACTGGAGGATACTGCTCGGGGGCACAACAGAGAGCTCAGGCCGCATGCAACTACCGAATCCGTGGGATGTAAACAACGGACATTTGACACTTGAAGAGGTTACAGCGACAGCTTTTGTGCTTTAGTTTTGCAGGTTTCCGAGTTGACTTCTGAAACAGAACTTATCTGTCTCCAGCTGTGCAGTAGCATCGTACTGATGCAGAGATTTGCGGACTTGGTCTATCAGCTTATCTTCAAAACTTTCTGCCATTGTTGTCTCATCTGCTGCGTTGACCCTGTCACATCCCCTCTGCCGCTACACTGCCCCTACCGGTCATGTGCATATTGCATCTTGCATATGCGTAGCATTAATTTTTGAGGATGTGCACGGCTGATGTGCCAAACAGACGCAGGGAAGCCATCGTACATACGCAAACGTGTAGTTAAAAGAAAGTATATCTCCGGCTTTATATGTCATTTGTACTCCTTCCAAATATAAATGTGTGTAAGAGTCAGAGACCTGGGATGTGGCCGGAGAACATTGGGACACCAGAAGTTTAATACCTCAAAGATGTGTGTGTGTGCAGACGCAGGTACAAGAGATGAGCGCTGACAGGCATGAGATTTCATTTGACCTCACGTCAGTCCAATTATCTTGATTGTAATAAGGGGATAAGTGTTTGGTTCTTCTTAGAGCCCTTGCTGCTACCTTAATATCTAACTGCTTATTCATGAAGTAAAACACAAAGTTCCAAAAAGTTGAAGCTGTTTTAGGTCAAAGTGTTTTTCCAAACACAACCCTGTTTGACTTTTAGACCTCTGCTCTGCACTCGCTCAGAAAAAGTACTTAAACCAACACAATTATTAAAAGATCTTTTTGTATTTTATTCATTTTTATGAACTTTGCACACTTATTGCTTATCTATAAAACAACCAAAGAGTTTTTAACATACAACTGAAATACAAACGTATACATTTACTGCGTTCTCTGACACTTTCAATATTCTACATATAAAATGTCAAAGCAAATGCTCACAAAAGTTACCTAATTTTATTTCACCTTCCATCCGCCATAACAGCGTGACCTAACGAGCATAAAGAACAAGTTTAACACTTCTTTGTCCTCCTGCCAAGAGCTGCAAACGATCAATAACACTTTTACGTCTTTATAGTAAATTAAAGGTTACTGCGTTTTTTGTGCCAGACTAAGTGATGGCTGGACGCAAAGATTTACTGAAGTCTTATTTTGATTGATTGTCAAGTTACCTGATCACATGCAACAAGTCTTATTCCTCCAATCAGACCCAAGCTAGAGTGAACACACTCACTGCACATGCCCAGTTAGATCCTTCCCCCATCAGGAAGGTGGTATCCTGTTCAGGGTCGCGGAGGGGGGAGGGCTAGAGTCTATCCCAGCTGTCTTTGGGCGAGAGGCGGGGTTACACCTGGACTGATCACCTGTCAATCACAGGGCTGACACATAGAGACAGCTGTGAGGCAACAGCGCTAACCACTGCACCAGCGTGCAGCCTTCAACAAATTAATTCAAATTTAAAATTTAAATTATTGTTTAAATAATTGTCATTAGGATTATTGTTAAACAACGCATACTACATCAATCAGTACACAGCCCCAGGCTGGATCTGACTCTCAACCCCCGGCCTCATGCCATCCCCTCTCTCTCTTCCCACATTTACGACTCTACTCAGTGTCCTATTGAATAAAGGCAAAAAGGCCAAAAAATAAACTTGAAATATAAATAAAAGGAGAAATATATTGAGAAACTAGCGGGGTTAGTGTGTGAAAATTGCGACCGCTGCAACCGTCCCTGATCAGAATCAGCCTTCCTCCATTTGAGTAAATATTCCAAACAACACGGCGTGTGTAATTAACTGTAAATGATATAGGTCATTAGTAACAGTTGTGACTTAAATATATCATTTAAATTTTAATTGGTCTCATCCCAGTCTTCTCTGAGTACCTGAGAGACAGGCAATAAGTGTCGCAACCGTCCCCAGTCTCCCCCACCTCGTTTAAAAAATGTTGATAAGTGGAAAACTTTAACAGGACAGAGGTGCTTGACAAAAGGTCAAGGGGTCACCGTGGTTATTAGGAGTCATCGTCTGGGGATCACGAATTTTGATACTAAATGTCAAAGCAGTCTGGCAGGTATCTGTTGGTTGTAGATTTAATAGTTAGCAGATTTTCACACACTTTGAGATGCAAAAGTTTGACACCTGACAAGAACACATTACAGTCTTATATACATTCTAAACAACAGGAGGTGGAATACAGTGAAACACAGCGAGGTCAGAGGTCAAAAGTGAGCTTCACTGCGGTAGCTGGGGACACCAGGGGGCTCCGCTGTGGTCCGGCGGACACTCACCACTAGAGTACCATCAGGATTTATGTTCCCACTGACTGACAGGGGGTCCATATCCTCCGGCAAGAGGGACTTATGGGTGAACGTGTCACTGACGCTTCCGTCATCTAGGATCTGAAAGAGGGAGACACAAAGTTAGGAGCTGAGGACGGAGGGGGTGATTTAAGGAGGAAGGAAAAGCTACTGGAAAGGAGAGGTGGGGTGATAAGAAAGGTCATCCAACCCTGGAGGACAGGGAGAGAAAGTGAGAAGAGCAACAGGGCCGGGAGAGGTGCTAGGGCGAGAAAAGAGGGTGAGAACCAGTGAAAGGCGGAGATGTGAGAGGTCAGCGCTGCTTAGCTGGTGGAGAGAGAGAGAAGATGAGGGCGAGAGAGGAGATGAACACCGACTAGTTCCCTCTGAAGACGATTTGCTGTTAAAGGCCTTGAAGGCGAGCTGAATGGCTGCTGATTTTTAGCCAATTTGTGTGCTGACCAGAGTTAATATGATCTTCCTGCTCTGCTTCAGAGTCTCTCCATTCTGTGTCTTCCTCTCCTCTCTCACCTTTTAAACATGATTAATGTCAAAATGTGATGAGGAGAGAGAGAGGGAGAAGGAAGCAAGACCGGCAGCAGGCAGCTTGTCTTGAGTTTAACTGACAGCAGTGCCAATTCAGGCCAAATAAGGTGCCAGTACCTTCACACAGCAGCTGCATGACAGTACCATTACCTGGGTCTTGGATACATTTATATTTACATGCATATCATTGGTGATACATCTTTGAATCTATTTTTATTTGCATTTCAGTTTATGCTACTGATAAAAACACATTTTAATTTTTGCATAATGCTGCAACAAAAATGATTATACAGGATAACGAGAAGGAGTAAGACATGCAAGACGATGTAGTCTCATCAGGTTAGCTCAAAGTAGGCCTACAGTGTGTCTAATCATCAAAAGGTTTGAGCAAAAACGTGTTATTTAAAGCTTCAGAGGAGGCGTGGCGATGGTGCAACAGCTAGAACCAACAGCTTCTAAGTGTCATGGTTTTATAAATTTAAAGTTAGGTGATAGTAACCCTTAGACATTTGAAGACACCAACTCTGGCAGGCTGACTTTTAACTTTGCGTTCCCTGCGTCTGTTTGGAGCGTCGGCTGTGCACATCCTCAACGCTACTCGGACGTGAGATGCAGCGTGAACATGAACAGTAGGGGAAATGTAGAGGCAGAGAGGATGTGATGTCAACACACGTCAGAAAGATCTGATGACAAGCTGATAGTCCAAGTCTGCAATTACCCACACCTGTAGGATGTGTCGTTGCCTCTGCACAGAGACAAACATGCCTGTCAAAACAGCTGGAGACAGATAAGTTCTGTTTTAGAAGTCGGCGTGGAAACCTGCAAAACTACATGGAAACAAGTCCGTACACGTCCGTGCACGGAGGAACACGTTGGAGAGACGTGTGCAGACGGCGTGATCTCAGAATGAACATAACAGTAATCTCCTCGAGTGTCGCCATGTCTGTCACTTACATCCCGCACATTCGGTAGTTATATACAGCCTGAGCTCTCTGGTGTGCCCTCTAGAGGGATCCTCCAGTAACACAGGTGTTGTGGGGCAGTCATGGGGCATCTTTTCAATGTCCATGTTTATTGTGCATTTAGCTCTCAGATCTGAATGACCTCTGACCCCTAACCCTACCATTAGAGAAGCTGGAAACAAAGAATATTTTGAATATTTTTATGGACTTGATCAACCAAAGTCTTCATTTTTGTTGACAAACTAAGTTATTATGAATCAACTGTATCTCTGGTAGGAGGTTATGTTGCATTTGTGTTATCAGCAGCAGTGTCGTTATAACGGCTTAAAGCAGATTCGGTTTGTGAGTAACTTGCTGGTCTGAATAAATCTGAGGCTTTACTCTGATTATGTGGATTCGTTCGACATGAAAATGATCAAATTTAAAGATCGTTGACGCTGCAGATCAATTCAAAAGACACACACGAGTAAGTTTATCTAACCTCATGTGTTGTGTTCACACATGCTCCACACATAGTACCTGCTCACACCATCAGAAGCACACTAACACACACACACACACACCTTCTGGGCGTGAATGACGACGTGGTGGTTGAAGGCCATCACCACCACGTCGTGCGGCTCGAACTGGCTGACGTCAGCTGACATGTAGTAGCTGTCTCCCAGGCAACGCACAACGCCGCCGCTGCCTGTGCTGCTCTGCCGGGCCGTCACAGCGCCGCCTGCAGGAGCTGCTGGGAAACAACACAGGAGGGTAAGATGGTGGGATTAACAATTAAAGGAGAACATACAGAAGTATGTTTTTTTCTTACTTCTATATACAGTTCCTGAAAAAATATGTTTTTTTCTGCTTATGATGTGTAGAGAGAGATGCTGATTAAAGGAACATCTTGAGCGCTCTGTAAATTTTTTCAGGAGCTGTATATATACATGGAAAACAATTGTAGTAAAAATTATAGTATGGGAGTGTTAATAAGCCTAATGAAATGTATATAAAGCAATGCATTTGAATCACAGCATAACTCTACATGAGTTAGAGATTTCTGAATTTGTATTATTATTATTATTATTACTATTATTTAGCTCAATTGTAATTTATCTTTTTCATTTATTCATTTTACTTAAAGAGGGCATATTACTACACACTGCACTTTGTGACGTCACAAAGTGCAGCCTCAGAAGGCTTCGGAGAGCTGGCCAATCAGAAGAAAGATGCTGTAAAAAGATGATTGGCAGCTCTGTTGACAAATCGGGCTCCTGCAGCCGATCTGTTCCGGATTAGCAGAGTAGAGGAGGAACGGCGAGAGGAGACGTAACTAAAACAATCACTACAGTCATTGAAGTTTCCATATCTGTGATCGTTAACCTCAGACCAACACAGAGAAGCTGTTCTGCTGTTAAACACGCCGAAGTGCAGGATCCTTGTTGTTTTTTCAGTAAGTTAAATGTGTGACTCTGGCTCCAAATGACGTCACCATCGCAAGATGGCAGTGCCTATCACAGGGGCTATTTTGGCATCACCTTCGTACAATGAGAGCAGCTGGAGACGCGTCGTCCATCTATATATACAGTCATTGGTCTAGACTGTACTCTTTGCTATATCGTTTAGAGAGAGAACCAACATGAAAGTTTCATAACCACAGAATTTAAAATGTCACACACACATTTACGACAGCAGGTTTATTCTGAGCTAAGTGGTTACTGGTTGCAGCCAGAGACATTTATTTGCTAAACGATAAGGGGGTGTTGACTCGAGTTCATAATAAAAAATACCATAAAAAACATTTGAAAAAGAACATTGTAAAATAAAATCCCGTGTGATTCAATAAAAGGTATCATCTCCCAAATCTTTGGTCCATTTATACATATTTTCAGAGATTTATGCAGCACATAATGTGGTTTTACTCATTTACCATAATTACTGGACGCTTAGGGCCTTTATATTCTTGCTTTATAACTCTGTTATTGTGGGTGTTTCTGCGCTTTATGTTCAGAGTAGAACACAAACATATTTAAGAGCAATAAGAGACTCCAGCTTCTGTTTTGGCTGTAAATTCAGTTTACTGCCTGTCTGGAAATGAAAAGAAGAGACTCACTCTGGGCGTCGAACGTGATCTTCTTTATTTCATTCGACATGTGGGTGCTGAAATATTCCACGTGAGTCAGTGAAATCTAATTAAACCCCAATTATTGATCACACTTTAATCGTCCTGCAGAGTCACATCGGTCATAAACCTGTTTTATTGTGGTTGTTGCTGCTCAGTGCTGCAGCAGAACTGTATTAACTCTTCATAATAAGTCTTTAGAAGCTCTTGTGTTTTATATTAGCACTTCACTTTCTCCACCTTTGGTTCTGTTCTTTATGCGGCCCCCGTAGATGACGTCTGGAGACAAACCGGCTCTTTTTCTCACAGAGCACAGAAGCTGCTGCGACTCCGGCTCATTACTTTCTCTGAGCCGCAGGTCTTTTTCTTCTCTGTGGCGTTTTTTCTTTCAATCAACCCACCACTGTAATGTGAGAAACTAATGCTTCTGTCCTGCTGCTGCAGGAAATGAGTGAAAAAGGCTCCACGCTCCAGAAAAGCTGTTGCATGATGAGAGGATGAGTCAGTTTTACACGTGTAACATTTCTGCCGTATAATAAACAAAAAAATCACTTATTAATCTAGATTTAAAGAGCCAATTCGCCAATCTTCAACCTCAGTCCTAGCATGCTATTATGGGGAGCTAATGCCATTATGGCCCTGGAAAACCTCCACCAGACTACGTAAAACGCGCCACCTGGCGGAGGCCAGGGAGCTCGCTAAACTACACTTCCTCAGTCTAGGACGCCCGCCTCCGATGTCATGTCTCGTTCAAAATCGTCAGGTTTAAATTGTAGACTGCAGACCTGAAGATTTTTTAGACGATCCACCGGTATATTCTCAACGTATTTCAGATTCTGTACCGCTCTGAGCCGTTGCCTGCAGCGAAAACGGTAGTATTTCACTCCAGCGTCTATCGCTGGGCCGTTCCTTTCAGAGGGAGGGGCGCAATGCGTGCTGGGGGTTGTAGGAATGTAGAATGGGCGAAACCACGAGCTGTTTGTACAACCTTCTCCACAGCCATGGCGCCAATATCAAATATTATTGCTTCTATTGATTACAGAGAACTTCAGCTTTGACTGACAGAGGCTTTTTCCAGGGGAGAGTTGACGTTTTGAACAACAGCACATTTATTGTTCTATCAGAGTTTAGAGCAGTAATTAGGCACTGAAGGCCTGTCAAACTTGGGATATACTCACGTGTCAAAGTGTGAATAACGGGGCTCTTACCCTGCATTTTAAAGGTTTTAACCAAAACTAAAACAGAACACATGTGTATGGAGAGTGTGTTAGTCTGCTTCAATATAAGCTGTATATGTTAAAAAATCAATGTTTGGGGCGCGGGTTTAGCTCAGTGGGTAGAGCGAAGCACTGATCGCAGGTTTGACTCCTGGTCTGCCGATCAGTTGGTGCACGTCTACCCCCACTCTCTCTCCTCCCAACACTTCCTGTCTCTCTTCAGCTGTCCAATAAATAAAGACAAAATCCCCAAAAAATCAGCCATGTGGTATTTTCTGTGTGGAAAGACATTCTGGATCAGAGCTTATGCTATCTTTAGCTGTTCTCTGTTGTCAGCTTAATTGAATTTTTGGGAAAGTTTGCAATCCAGCAACCCCAGACAAGTTTTACCGAGGTACATTTGCCCAGCATGTCTTCATCATGAACAGACTGGTCAGGAGGGACGGTTCTGTCCTGGACTGTCCTCTGGACTCCAGAGAGGAGCTGACATCTATCATGGACAACCCCTCTCACCCTTGAGCTGGGGGCCTTCAGCAGCTCCTCCAGCAGCAGACTGAGACACACACCCTGCAAGAAGAAGGAGCGCTACCGCAGGTCATTCCTCCCATCTGCAGTCAGACTCTTTAACAGCAGCATCAATGTCTGATCACAATACTTCTCTGTTACTCATCCACCAGCTTCTTTGCAGTGTTTTTCTCACTGTTTCACTTGGTCACTTTGTCTCTTGTTGTCATGTATTCTTATTGTTTAGTTTTCTGTTTAGTGTTTTCCATGTTCTGATCACTATTCAGTCTTGTTTAGTTATGTATTTCATTTGTGTCTCATTGGTTAGATCATTTCCTGTTTTACTTTGTCACCTTGTCTGTCGTGTTGATCCACTTCCTGCCTTTGTGTGTTTCCCGCCTGTTTGATTATGTGCCCCTTGATTGTCTCACCTGTGTCTGATTAGCCTTGCCTCGTAGTTTATGTAGTCTTTGTGCTCCCCTGTCTCAGTGCTGGTTCATTGTCTTTGTCTTTATGAAACCAACGTATGTGTACCCTCATGGTACCTGCTCCTAGTTTGCTCGTGGCTCCTCGTGTTACTGTTGTTTTTTCCCTTGGATTATCAGTTACTGTGATTTGTTTGAAGTTTTTGCTCTGCCTTTTGGGTTTCCTTTTTTGTCTTTTGTTGGAGTTTAGATTTTGTTTTTGCATTTTGCCTCAGTTAATTAAACTCTTTTCTAAGTCTGCATCTGGGTCCTCCACCTTTTTGTTAACACTGATTCGTGACAGTTTCTATTCGACAGCATTTCACTACAATTATATCCACAATCATTTGTGTGTTTTTCAACTGCATTTCATTTTCTGTGCACAGCCTGACCATCTAGTGTTAAGTTATAGGTGTACATAGCATATATATTATCATTATTATTGTATTTTATTAATGTCATTTCTTCTTGCATTTTTTAATCTATCATTTACATCTTGTTATACCCTTGCCTTTTACCTTCAGTTGATGTAACAAAGGAATTTCCCCCAATGGAGGATCAATAAAGTCTATCTTTATCCTTACAGCCCTTTCTCTTGTTGCACCAAAAGTAAAAAATATACTGTGAATATATAAACAAGTATGCAAACTGATAATGTCAGGACTGCTAACTTGCATTACAAAAACACATAATCTGCATGAATCATCAAGGGGACATGCAGCGTTAGCCTCAGTAGCTCAATGCTGTGTATGTGCACATCAAATTAATGCTGGAGACCATTTTGCAGAGTTCTTGTAAAAACAAGTCACCTGTAAACACTAAAGAGTTCAGTTGGTGGTTGTTTATCAACAGTTCAAGGAGCTAACATTAGCATACAAGTAATAAAATGTCTCTATATGGATACAACAGTTGTCCTTTCATTATATCTAATCCCTTCTGAAATATAATAGACTGTTTCAGATGTTAAGATTTGTTTGTGGTAAATGTACAGTGAAAACTCCTTACCAGTGTGTCCATACGAGGATCTGCTGTGCCTGCTGAAGGGGGCCAAACAGCTGGGACCCCCGGGGCCCTCTTCAGCAAACAGACTCGAATGTTCAGCAGAGTCTAGAAACGGCTCAAAGAGAGGATCCAGGGTGTCGGACGATCCCCCCAGGGAGCCCTCCGACCGGTAGGAGCTGGAGGTGCTGTAACGGGACGAGGAGTGGTAGGACGAGGAGGATCTGCGGCTGGAAGACGTCAGTGATGACATAGCGGAGGATATGCGGTTGTCTTTCACTCTCCAACAAGACCGTCTCTCAAATTAGCTCCTTGGAACAAATGCAGAGAAAACAAAAGTCACAGAAGCAGGTTACCAAAAGCTTTTAACCTCTCAATAACCATCCAGGGGTCTTTGTCGTGGGTTTTTATAAAGCCCTGGTGCATTGTGGGTCAGTAGAGCACAGCGTGGGCTTCATGTCGCTCTTCCTTTAACCATAAATGGCCGTTTGTCGAGCTCCCGGTGCCAAGAATGTAACGGACAAACTGATAAGGAGCAGAGACCCCTTCTTATTCAGACAGCAGAGATAAGGCTGAAGGGGGCCTCTCGGAGACGCTTCGAGCATGTGGTCAGAAATAGCAAAGCGCTTGAGTGGTCAGGTCGTCCGTTAGACTGACCGGGCACGCAATGTGAACTCTGTATCAATAATGCAGGAGAAAAACGGCCATTTATGAGCTGCTAACCTGCTAATGGAATAAAAGATAAAGTTCAAATCTGAAAGAGTGCTTCCTGAGGGAGAGAGATCAAGGCCCAAAATCTGACTAATGTGCAAATTGCTTCTTGCTCTGTTAAGTTCTGTTTCTTTATTTGAGCAGGGACAATGCACAGAGACCATGAACCCTGATATAAAACAAGGAGAGATGTGTTGCATCAAAATTGCTTTTTTCCGCCCTTAGTCCCCGGGTAGGTGAGTAAGATAATAAAATAGACATTATAAGAAGATAAAGAGATTAAAGATTAAAAAATACATTCTCCCACCCCCCAAACACACACGAGATAACACACAAAACTAGACGTCAAAAGACACAAGCCAAAGTATATACCATCCTGTGGGACCTATACACGCTGGTGGATAAAGAACCTGAAAGCCAGTAAAAGTTCAGATACCAGAAAATGACTTTAGTCGAAGTGAAACCCAACCCTAAGTACAGATTAGGGTTGGGTTTAAAAAATTTATTTTTTCAATTCGAATTGATTCTCTTTTTTCATGACTCTTCCTAGCCACGCCCTGAGGAAGACCCGATGAGGGTCTAAACCGGTTGGCGTTAACTCCTGTAATATTTTTTTTTTAAACTAAATCCTTGTCTCGGTGTGAGTGTGCCTGAAGAAAGCCCAGTGGCTTCCCTCCCTCGAATCGATTCTCATTTGAATGACTCAATATCGATTCATAAATCCCGAAATCGATCTTTAAAAATATATAAAAATGTGTCTGATCACTCACGTTTCTGAGAGCCCCTGAATGCAGCACAACTCAGCGCATCCCCTCGAAACACGGCAGTGAGGGAGACATGCCCGGACTTGTTTACTGCAAACTACTACGGAGACGTCAGTGATCGCCGACAGACTTTTTTTTATCGTTTGTTAGTTTTGCACTGATTATGTTACTCCCTGTTAGCATCGGCTTTGGCCGCGAGTTGTATTTTCGGCATGTTGTTATCATGTATAAAAAGATGGCCGACATGACGGCTCCCTAAAAGTGAAGCCAAACCCTCTCTATCGCCCCCTGCTGACTGGCTGCAGTATAGGCCATAAAGCCCGCCTCCTCCATGTCAACAGATGGGACATGAGTCAAACATGGTTTCTGTCATCATAGCTAGTTATTATCATGCTGATTTATGTCCAAGTTCATTTTTCTGACAAGTGTATTTTTAATACGTTATTTGATGCTGTCAAAATGATGATTGACAGCTCTGTTGACAAATTCGGCTCCTGCAGCCAATCAGTTCCGGGTGAGCAGAGTGGAGGACGATCCGCGAGTGGAAACGTAACTAAAACAATCACTACAGTCATTGAAGTTTCCATACCTGTGAACGTTAACCTCAGACCAACACAAGAAGCTGTTCTGCTGTTAAACACGCCGGCGTGCGGGATCCTTGCTGTTTTTTCAGTAAGTTAAGTGTGTGTTTGGGTTAGTGGAAGTGGCTACTGCGCAGTCTCTGGCTCCATATGACGTCAACATCACAAGATGGCAGCGCCTATCACAGGGGCTATTTTGGCATCAATATCGTACAATGGGAGTGGATGGTGGCGCGTTGTCCATCTATATATACCGTCATTGGTTGTTATACAGTGTGCCTTTTCCCTATAACTCTCGTGTGGCTTTGTTCTTCACAAAGTACCATTATTTTGTTACCTTACACCACGCCTTAACATCACCTCTTTAGAAGCTTTGACTGAAGTGACATTTGCTTATTGACAACACAAGTGTCCTCAAAGCTGCATGTCAGCTATGACAGTCAAGAGTGTCGTATTAATCCTTTCATGGTTTATGTGTGTTTCATACGAGGATGTGAAAAATGACATTTAGCCGTGTACTTAATTTCACCCACAAGGATAACGTAACCTCAGTCATAGCGGGGACGCTTCCCATGTGAGCTGTAAAGCTGAAACAATCGAGTTAACAGACGCAGCATACATCAACATGACAGTCCCAATTTGTGCTCTCAGGTGCAACACTTGTATCTGTCCTTGTGTAAAACAGTATGCATAAATAAATATTTTAAAGCATAGTTTAAAGACCACTCGCTACACATGGTATGACCTTAAAGAAGAGCAGGGTAATAGAAAACATTTAACTCATCTGTCTCAGTCAGAGGTCCAGTGTCTCCACCGGGAGTAGTTTTAGTCACACTGAGTCCAGAACACAGTATATCCCTCCTGACCTCTATCCAATCGTGTATTTTCATGAGTCAGATGAGATGAAGTGATGAAATGATGTTAATGACGCAAAAGCAGACAAACCGCAGAACAGCGAAGGAGGGAAACGGAACATCAAAGAAGCTCCATTTAGCATTTCGAAGCATCAATTAATCATCTTTCAATCAGATGTGATCCTCTGAAGTCCTGCATGAACGCCACGGTCAAGACAAGTGACTATGTGTCTTATATCAATGTTTTTTTAATGCCATGTCAGGATGTTGCAACTGGTAGAAATTCTGGAAATGTAGCCGGAAAAACTTTTCCTCGACTTGTGTGTCATTCCAGAAGAGTTCCTGCTTAACTCAGTCACAGACATGATGTAAAACGTCTCTCAACGTATCTCAATAGCTATTGATGCATGAAGTGCAATGTAGGACACAATGCTCCTCTCACGATGCTGTCTAGGAACACTAGTGGTGTTTATTTCCAGGAAGGAACAACTTCTTAAAAACCCCCTCCAGTAAAAATCAAGTGTTTAACCTTGTAAACATCTCCATGTGGTGTTTCTCATGTGCTACAAGACATATCAGGGACAACATCAGCAGTCATCTCCATGGCTGGGCCTGTCTGCTTTTAAACTGCAGTGTACCAAGGACAGGCTGAACAACACGTTTTCAGATTGGCAGGTTTGAGACGTCACAAACCTAAGGAGCCAATCCCGTTAATGGACAGGGTAACGCTATGCATATCATTATGTGTAACCAATGGCAACCACTTTGGCGATGCATGAGCCAGCTGTAACCGTCATCATCATTGTTGCAAACTCACTACTGACGACTAACGTTAACGATACTACTACTTACTACATTTCAAGCTAGCTTTTCAAAGTTTCAAAAAGTTGCCACTTAACGATGGCAGAGACGTGTTTGTGTTTGGAAATGTGCATAGTGGGCGGGGCCTATGCAGAGTCAAGATTTTTTAATGAGGGAGAAGGAGGAGACGCCTTGGGAAGATTTTTACATGGTGATTAAATGTATTTTGCAAAAAAAACACAATTTATTATTTCAAGCAGAGCATTTTATGTCTTAAAACATGACAGCTGGTCTTTAAAGGTCAAATGACCTGTGAAACACTAACTAGCACAAAAAATAATTATTAAAAATTGAATAATTAAGACTTGGTGTTTGTTCAAACCCTTAACAGCCTACAAACCCGAGGCGTGACTGTAACTGTAAGCCCAGAATACAAGGTTAGCTCTTGAGGCTGCTGTTCGGCCCCCGCCTCCTACCAGTCAGTGTTTGTTTCTTCAACCGTCTCCAACTTTAACAGAGAGCTCAATAATTTGGAAATACTCATTCTCACTCATGTAATTAGAAGACTAACCATTCTTATGTCCGTACAAGATTGATTAGCTTAGCTTAGGCAAACCAACTGGAAGCAGCGAGCCTGGTTCTGTACAAAGTAAAAAGAAGCCTGGTCTCATCTCCACTGCACGGTACGGCTTGACTAGATTCAAATTATCCCACTTGGAACGATTGATTTTAGTTTTCCATTGGCAAAAGTTTTTGATGGTGCAAAACTATCCAAAAGAGGCTACCTGGTGTGTTTTTGGTATGAACACAGGCAAGTTTTCAATCAGCTTAAGTGTGGAGATCAAACGGTGCAGAACAGTTTGCACAGCTGGGAGCCTATCCCAGCTGTCACTGGGTGAGAGGCGGGGTACACCCTGGACTGATCGCAAGTCAATCACAGGGCTGAAAACCTTTCACGCTTACATTCACACATATGGGCAATTCAGAGTCACCAATGAACCTGACGAGCAGGTCTTTGGACTGTGAGAGGAAGCCGGAGTACCAGGAGGGAACCCACACATGCACGTGGAGAACATGCAAACTCACACACAGACGCACACTCCGCCCTCTTCATCCGAGGATTTGAACCAGGCGACAGCGCTAACCACTGCACCACCGTGCAGCTCTGACCCAGAAACTAACCCTGATGCTATTTCTTGGGCTTTTATTTTGTCTGTTGGATTTCAAGAATTCAAAAACCCTGATAACCACACACCAGCCTTTGTTCAAAATCCATCATGTCCTACTCTGATGTACCCCTCCCTCTCTGACCACCCACCTAATGGATTACTGAGCTCCCCGGGGGCCCATGATGTCATGGAGGAATGAAATACCTACTGCTGGAGGATCGGTAAGACCAGCTCGACTGCTGTCCTCTGCTCCGGTAATAACTTGATAATGATGATGTCGTCTTCGTGTCAGGGAGCTAATTGCGGATGGCTTCATGGTGTGTGTACCGCGGTGATTGTCCGGTAGTAAATGATGTTGAAAGAGGCGAATGTAACAGTTCATTATCCAATCATAACCATAAAACACTGCATGGAATCTTGTGAGATAAATTGAGCTCTCCGAGCTGCTCCTCCCGTCTGTCTGTAACTCTTGGTCATACGAGCTCGTATTCACACTAAATTATTATAGAGTGCTAGCAAAAATTAGGTACTGGTTTGTCAACACAATATTAGCTGCATTATCATGAACAAAAGCACTAAGTTTCTCCAACAGGCCCACCTTCTCAACAGCTGCTATGCTCTAAATGGAAGCAGATCTCCTTTCTTTGTTTTTGTAAGTAGCTGGCTAACGTTCTCTGTTTTAGTAGCATCACAACTGTGCATGCTAACACTGCTAGTAAATTAAGTAAAGAGTTAAGCTATAAAAGAGACCTGTCGTTTGCCCAACATCAAAGCAAGATAACAAGTAACTAACATATGACAAGAGATTACTTGCTGTACATTTGCCTGTAGTTGTAGCTAACACATGGGCACTTTTCACACATTTTGCCCCATTTTTCACCCACATTTTACAGCACTTTCCTCATACATCTCGCAGTTGTTGTTTGCCGTGATGGTAGCTTCAATTCTTGCTAAACAAATGTAATTAAAACATGGAAGCATTGTCTTTCCGCAAACTTAACTGGAGCTTATCTACAGTAACCATACCTGGGAGAAGCTGGCTAATCTTGCTCTGGTAGCATCACAACTGTGCATGCTAACTCTGCTAGCGAGTAGCTTGCCTGTAATCTGTCTCCAGTGTTTTCTGCTTGTGCTTAATAAATGGTGAATCATCTAACTAGTTGTGTTACATACCTTGCCTTCCACGTTACATTCCACATACTATAGTCTGACGACGATGTAGCCTCTGGGGACAAAGGTGACTTCGTTCTCCGTGCGCTGCATTGTTTACAGTCCAGTTAGCAGCTTGAGAAGCGACCGTGTGTTCAGATCGAAGTGAAGTGAAATTCTCCCCTCCAAATGTCTGCAAAACAAAAGCCTTTATTTCTTGGTTCATTAAATCCCCCGGAGGAGCGCCCGTTCATCTGTCTGTGCTGAGTCTCAGCTTCACTGTAAACTGTAAGTTACACAGAGGCTGCACTCTGGCTTACTTCAGCGGCATGAAGCCAAAACAGAAACAGATTTTCTTGTAATTGACTTTAATTAACGGCTCTTCAGTTTGCTGAAAGAACAACATCATGATGCAGATTAGGAACAAGACAACATGAAGCTTTGTCAGGTCTGTCCTCAAGAGGAGAAGAAAACTACTTTTTGTTTGAGCCATCATTTATGATGCATTCCAGGAAATCGGGAAACACTGATCTGCTGTCATGACACAGCTTCAAGGGAATTTATCTCAGGTTGAATTTGTGATCTAGAGCAGATTGTTGCTGAACTTGCTGCAGATGTCTGTTTATGGAGATTAATAAGAAGCTAAATTGTTGTCAGATGACGCTGATGGGAGCCGGGATGTGATTACGTTCCGCCTGCTTTTGCTCTCCTCACGGACTGTTTTTCCTCACTGTCAATATTACTCAGAGCACAAGCGCACCACAAACAGAAACCAGAACACTTGCCATCCGTAAAATCCTCGTCCCTGCCGACAGTTCTACATTTCTATGCAGAATCTGCAAATATTGTTAGATGTGTTAGTTGAAGTTATATCCGACTGAAAACTGTGTCCCCATCAAATTTGTCATCTTAAAGTATAAAACAGAGTTTAGTTATGTTTATATTTATAATGTATAAAATGCTTTAACTCTATACTTGAATACAGACGTCACAGTGTTCACGCCCGTCCTTCATTTCCATAAAATAAGCAATAAACACTCCAGATTTGAATTTGTTGCAAAGAACAATAACAATATTTTATTAACTTGAAATAATATCAGATGCAGCAAACAAAGATTCATTTTCCAAACCCAAGGTGGCAATATTCAAATAATTACATTCAGCCAAAAGAGGAAGAAAAGTATTCAAAGAAGAAGAAAAAAGAACGACTGAGATTTCAGAGGGAGGAGAAGATTGAGTGTGACGGATGCTGTGATGGTTTGATACCCGCTAAGGATGTGGATGGGACAGTACATTCATTTCAGGTCCTCTGTTTTCCTCGTACCCTGTGAGTTCATGGTGTCTCCCTCTCTGCTGGGTGAGTTGTATGGCTTTGTGAACTCTCACGAGCATCTTGTCTTTTTGTGTGTGTGTGTGTGTGTGTGTGTGTGTGTGTGTGTGGCTGGTGTCACTGTGCGCACCCGACCCCCCAGAGGATTGTGGGATGTTTTAATTAAGACTGTGGAGGCTAATATGGGTTAAACACAGACCTTCTCTCTGTGCAAATATTAGCAGTTTTCACACTCACGGCCTCAGTTGTGTTTGCAGGTTCTGTCCTAATAGTCACCGCTGGGGGGGCCGGTGTTTTGGGTGCGAGCGGCCCTTCTGCTTTGCTCTAAAATGGTAAGTAGGCTATAGGGTGACGAGGGCGCCACCAACTGAATATTCATTCGCCCTCCCGCCTTGACGCTGTCCGACAGATGTTTTGATGTCTTTTTTTAGCGCTGGGTTCTCCCGCCACTATCACAGAGAGAGAGAGAGAGAATCTGGAGCACTTCTCTCTGATAAGTGTCCAATGTCAGCGCTTGCCTGGAGCAACCAACTAAAAACACACTGCCCAGATAAACACACTCACACCCGCACACACACAGAAAGAGACATGTTTCATTCTAAAGACATCTGTCCGACTCAAGGACGACCGGGTGCTCTTCTGTTTTTGGAAATATTAATCGCTTCCGAACAGAGAGGCAAGCAAAAAACACTTCTCGGAGCCACTTGGATTTTTTTCTGGGACAGCCAACCTCAAAAGATGTCTCTTAGAAAAAGCTTGAGGCGGTTCGGAGGGGGGCGGAGAGAAAAAAGGGGAAGGGGAGGGTGCAGATGGAGTGAAGGGGAAAATGACACGAGGGAGAAAAAAAGACAGACAGGAGAGAGATATGCATCTCCTGTTCGTCAGGCCGTTTCATAATCGAGGGCTAATTGCCTGTTGGCAAAGGTAGCACTCAGACGTCCTCTTGGTTACGTAATGAGCCCCCCACTGTGGGGAGAGATGAAGGGAGGGGGCAAAGAGGAAAGGACGGTGGGAGGAAAGGCGGGGAGGGCAGGAAATGACGGGACAGAGACAGAAGGATGGAGAGGGGAGACATTCATCAGGCTGTCTGTGTCTGTGTGCGTGTGTGTGTGTGTGTCAGTGGGAAATCTTCCATTTCTATCTTTATGAGGACAAAATGTTCCCACAAGGAGAGATGGATAAGGAAATCCACCACAGGGCCACTTCCATAAGAGGAGCAGGATTCAGGGTTTGAATCTGGATAGAAATGTGTCCTTCAGAAGTGTACTAATAAAAACACACTCATGTGCATATGAGAGAGAGAACAAAACAGCCGGGTGAATGAAAAAAAAGCGCATCACACAAAGGTGCCCGTCTCTCGCTCACGCACACACAACCCGGGGAGAGGACGGGGACACACAGAGAGAGAGAGACAGGCGCTGTAGTGGACAGATAAAAAGGGGAGGGTGTTGAACAATGGCTCACTCTCATAACAGCGCCAGGACAAAAGCATGACCTCGCCTCGCCAGCATCGCCCGGCGTTTAATGTCAACCAAAAGGACATGACGCACACCAGACTGCTGTAACCTCCAGCTTCTACTTACAGCCAGAGGATGTATGCCGGAGATGCAACAGTGTGGGTTTTTTTGCGCCTCTGTCGCAGCGTTTCTCTCCGTGCTCGATCATTTAAAAAAGGGTAGAAGGGTGAGGAAGCCAAGCTGTGGCCTGAGTGACAGCCCAGAGGATGTGATGATGATGATGGTGCAACTTGGGAGGTCAAAGGTGACGAATGAAAGGCACAGCTTTAATGGTTCCCCCTGAGTTGTCGCTGTCTTTTTCAACTCTCCTGCCCGGGGCTGCTCGCGTAGTTTTCACGCTGTGTTGAGCCCATTTGAGCCAGCTGTCTTCTGTGTTCTAATCATTTCCAGATGTTTGTACCGAATGCTTTTTTGTCTTTAAATTTTCCAGCACCAGTTAAAGTTCAACCTCCAACAAGAGCTCAGCTACACCAGACACTGCTTTAAAGGGAATCGCTGCATCGGAGGGGTTTTGGAATGGATTCACAACGCAAGCTGCAGCTCGCTGACATCTTACAATACAGCCACACACACACGTCTGCACACAACACACAGACTCGCACGTTGAGGCTTTTCTGAACATTAAAAGAAGGATGAGGGGGCTGATGAATCTGTGCTTTAATTATTTGTAGAAAATAACCGCGCACGCCAGGCTTTCTCTCTTACAAACACACAAAGATGCACGCACACACGCTGAGGATGAGAGGCGGAGGTGTTATGCGAGTGGGCGGGATGCACTGATGATGCTCTGGTCCAATGGAGTTTCCTGAGTTGTATGAATGACGGTCCCTCTGGGAGAACCTCAATATGGCTCCTCACATCGCTCAGTGAAGATGGGGGAGTTTCCGCTTATGTCACATTAAAACATGCCGAACATCATAGAAAAGAAGGGAAAGTATAGAGTAAAAGGCAAAGCTTTTCAGGAGTCAGTATGAGAGGAGAGGAAGAAGAGCCGAAAGAAAAAGGAGAGCTCTTCATGAGGATCATGACATATGGCAATAACAAACCGTATCACAGTATCCTCTTTTGAAAAATAAAATAAAAATTGTTCACATTTGTTTTGTTATTTTTTTTCCCAGTAAACTATATCACACAGTGATAACGAAGAAAAGGAGAAATCTACAGCCACGTTAGCTTCGTGCAAAAAACCACATACACTGGCACGCCGCATAGGCAAAGAGATCAAAGCAAGACAACGCATACAAAAATATAGAAAATCTCCGATGCAACTCGTCTCCTCGCAGAAAAATCTGTCTCTTCCACCTGCACCATTTCGTTGCTCTTCTGCCGAAGGGTCACTTCAGGAACATTCTGTCAGAGTTTGTTGTCGCTGATGCTTCTGCTGCTGTTTGTGTATTTTTTTTTTAAGACAACCAAAGTTCTTGTGTGTTCCACGCAGGAATCCAAAGAACCTCCAAAAATATCCAGTAGCTATAGTAGATCATTATGGCAGATGTCCATCATAATGATGCTTGGAATAATGTGAACAACAACATGTCTGAGTGATAGAAAACTAGTACAATAAAAGCATATCATTTCTGTCGTATAATCTGTGACGAGTCTTTTTTAAACTTTGTTATTTTAAAATACATACTATGTCCTGTCACTTTGAAGACATTCCAGCATTTGCTCATAATTGGTAGTGACAGGGTTAAATAGTTTGGCATACTCAGCAAGCCATGCCCAAAAGGATGCTATTTTGTCTCTTGCAAAGGATGGGAGGGGAGGGAGGGAGAGAGGAGGGGGGGGAGGTAAGGGCAGGTCCCGGGATGCAGTGTCAACGCTCCCTCCCAGGGGCGACGCTGGGGGTGTGGGAGAGGGGAGAGGGGGTTATACAGAACAGCTGAGATTACAAACCGTGCTCAAGACTGGGTCAGCCCATCGATTTCAGCACTTGCAAAACACATGCAAAGATAAGTCAGAGTTTTCAGACTCTGGAGTCATTCTGTCTGCCTGTAGGTGGCGTCCGTTTTTCAGAGTCACTACACAGCCAGCCGAAAACTGTGAGCGTCATACCCACGAGTGAGTACCTGGACTGCTGTCGCAAGTCCCGCACTCCTGTTGTCACACCGATAAAAAAGATTGTTTGGACGCCTTCAAAGAAAATACGTCGAATGGGGGGGAGGGGGAGCAGTTAGGAGGTGGACAGGGGGAGTTGAAATGCTGCAAGTAAGGCAAAGACGGATGCTTCAGTCCAAAAAACAACATGCGCGAAAGTTCAGACTTTTCAGACGCAATGAAGAGGAGAAGTTGTTGCAAAAGAGAAACCCCTCCAAAGAGTTCGGAGGGAACAAACACTGAGGTGAGATGAAAGGAGTCATTGGTTGCGTGGCTCTGCTGCCCTCTCCTCCTCCTCTTCGTCCTCCTCATCGAGAGACACAACGCCGGAGGAGGCTACGTCAGACACCCTCCTGCGCAGGTCGTAGTCGGGCCGGTACTCCTCTCCGTTGCCCTCCGCCTCCACCTGGCACACGGTGCTCTCATAGTCCTTACAGGGGGTGTCGTCGTCCTCGCCGGGCGACAGGTACGTCTCAGAGTAAGACATGGAGTAGCATGGAGAGTCCTGACCCCTGCAGGGCCTGATGCCCCTCCCTCCCCCGCCCAGGCTGTGAAAAGCACAGTCCCCCCCGCCAGGCACGCTCTGCCCCGCCCTCTGAAGTCGGGCCAGCAGAAGCTCCTCCCCTCCCTGCAGCGCCGACAGGATCTTTGCGGCGAGCTCGGCGGCGTTGCTGTGTGAGTGGGTGCCGCGGTGGCCTCCCAGGTCACGCAGCAGTGGGTGGTGCTCGTCCAGGCTGCAGAGGCTGGAGCACAGGGTGTCGGGAGAGCCCGCCGTGGGGGACGGCTCGCCGCTGCCACCTCCCTCTCCACCTCCGCTCTCGCAGCAGGGTCCTCGCAGGCCCAGGTGCTGGCAAAGCTGGCTGTGGATCAGGTCCTTCAAGTAGGGAGGATATGATGGCACATCTAGAGGGAAGCATACACACTGTGAGCATGAAGAACAACAATTAAGGAAGAAGACATTTAGAGTGGTTGTGGTATCAGTTATTAAGGTTTGCAAATCCTTCCATAGGGCCAGTATTAAAAGACTGAACCCTTCCTGGTCATTATTTACATTTTTACTTATTTAAAAAGTACTATGAGGAGTTTTGATCCACTAGTGCAATCTATGTCCACTTTAAGTGCTTTTTTTGACAGTTACTTTCATTTAAATAAATGTCTGTGTCTCTATCTATCGCAGAATAAGGTAACACAATGGTGATTGAGCCGATGGCCCACTGATGAAAGCCTTTGCATTTGCAGTATTACAGACTGGGTGTCTGTGGCGACATTCACGGAAAAAATCACAAGCGGCGCCCAGTTAGTGACACGTTTTCCATCAGCCAGCAGTGGTTGGTCTGCCAGAGAGGGTAGGCGGAGCTAAGCGGCTGCTTCTCCGCTCTCTGCAAGTGTTGCGAGTAAACAGTAATCTACTATGGCTGAACAAACAAAGAAAAGATGGATGACTACAGATACAACTTCAACAAGAAGTGAAAATCCAAAGAAAAAGAAACAAACTCGACGCTCAGATGAAGCAAACAGTCTGAAAAGGAAAGCGACCGTCAGCCAGGAAAATCAAGAGTTACAACCGGAGTCACACATGCAGCACTGTCTGGATATCTGGGAAGAGTGCTCCTGCAATTACCATTAATCGCCATAGGTGGCTCCAAAGAACGAAACTGAAATCTTCTAGATTGTAACTTTAAAGTGTCTGGAACCATAAGGCAAAGGGCCCCTAAAGATATATACCTTTTTGTTAAGGTATGATAATGTTTTTTAAACAGGAACAGCCATCTTTAGGGTACCTGCATCTACCACTCAGTTTGTCCGTACTGCCGATCCACATGAGCAGTTCAAAAGCTTTCTACAGCCATAAAGTCTTTAGTGTGCAAAAAATAGGGACCAGATTTAAATATTTAAAGTTAATTTATTAGGAAGGAATGTCATTGAACAAGTTTGTGGAGCCTCAAATAGATGAACAATGTAATACAGAGGCTGGTACTGGCAAAGCCGCGTTCACTAACTCTGTGCCTGACAGTAAGAGGCCATAGATGAATGTCTAAAGATGGAGAAGAAACACTGAGCTGAATGTTATTAGCTGCAGGACAGGTTATTGGTGGCTCAGTGTAATCAAGATGAAAGCTCTGGTACACACACAGACACACACACACCGCCTCGGTCAAATACATTGTGTGTATTTATAACCCGCTCACACACATTCCTCACACAGACACCGTCTCTGCAGCAAAGGAAATGATATTAAACTTGCAGGAGGGATATCAAATTGCGCCGAGGAACAAAAAAAATGTGGCGAGGGAGGAAAAGTAGGGCACTGGGACAATGACAGAGAGAGATGACATGAAACAGAGGGAGAGAGATGGATGAGGAAGAGGGTGTGTGATCGAGTATTAGGATGGAAGGAAAGGGACAATATGAAGAGAATAAATACGAAGGTGTTGAGGTTCATTGCGTGTTTGTGCGTGCGTACCTGTGCTCTGTGTGGTGGGCTCGTTGGCAGGCAGAAAGTCCTCGTCATATGAGTCATCGTTGGACTCGTCGCCGTCCACAGAGGACCAGGCCCTCAGCTTAGCCTCCGCTATGGCGAACTGCTCTGCCACTCCTGCGCACACACAAACATACACACATAAGCTACGCATGTACACACGGACAAAAAAAATACATGGTTGGCATGGTAACAAGAAGGCAGCGGGGCCATTGTGTCTCCATGTCATGTAGCTGTGTTTGATTGGCAGGTCTGTGCGGGGAACAAAGTGCGCACAGTGCTATTAGACCGGACAGACAGCGTTCCCATTACGGTTGATGTTCCTCACAGTCATTTGGCTGGTGCACTTAAGATGGCTGTCACTGCGTGTTTGACAGTGTTGTTATGCAGGTGGCATTCCTTCAGCTTCAAGGGGAGACGGTAAGTTTTAAGGAGCACGGAGAAGATCGTTATGAAAGCACAGACACAATCTGAGCGTCCTTGGAAATGCAAGGAAGGAAATATAATCAACACTTTAACTGAAATTACGATTATTTAAAATCAAGTCCGGGGCTCTTCTAATGTCTTTATTTTGGGCCTCCTTATCTCATCTCTCCTTTGTCCTTCTTCCTGTGACCTGTAAATCTGAGGGAGGAGAGAGAGGGCCTGTTAAAGGAGCTCTGAACTAGGATGCATACAGTAGGTGTATCCTTTATGGAAGTCTTCGGCATCAGCTGTGTTTAAAAGAGCCATGACCGTCGTATTTAATTAACATTGCTTTAAACTTACAGCTCTGAAAGTGTGTCATTTATTTTAAAGTTACAGTGTTAGCAAAGTGAAATTTGATTCAGCATATTTACCTGTTTCCTGTAATAACAGAGAGGTAGCTTGGACTTGCTGTGGATATAGATTGGCATTTACAGCAGCAAATAACGCTAAAGACCTCATTGTTGGGCGAGATACTGGCTTATAAGTGATGATAAATGCTAGACACATCTGTTTTGATCTAATTCGAAATTTAAATCCCCGTGCCTCAACTCTTCTCTTCTCATGTCTCTTCCTCGCATACATAGCTCCCATACATAGGTGGGAAGACCCAAGGAGAGGAGGTCAGGAAAGGAGTCATGGATGTTATAACTACAAGAAGAAGTTTTTTCAGAACCTGGTTTGTGCTGTTGTGAAGTGTTAGCGTAGCCATAGCTTCTTAAAAACCCCCTCCAGTGAAAATCAAGTGTTAAACCTTGTAAACATCTCCATGTGGTGTTCTTCACGTGCTACAAGACATACCAGGGACAACATCAGCAGTCATCTCCATGGCTGGGCCTGTCTGCTTTTAAACTGCAGTGTACCAAGGACAGGCTGAACGACACGTTTTCAGATTGGCAGGTTTGAGACGTCACAAACCTGAGGAGCCAATCCCGTTAATGGACGGGGCTATGCATATCATTATGTGTAACCTATGGCAACCACTTCGACGACGTGCGAGCCAGCTGACTACTAACATTAACGTTACAACTACTAATTACTACATTTCAAGCTAGCTAAGTTTCAACAAGTTGCCACTAAACGATGGCAGAGACATGTTTTGTAATGAGGAAGAAGGAGGAGATGCTGTGGGAGGATTTTTATGAGGTAATTAAACGTATTTTGGAGAAAAAACACATCAGACACAATTTATTATTTCACGCAGAGCATTTTATGTCTTAAAATATGACTGGAGCTGGTCTTTAACGTTTATTTACAAGGTTTATGTGTCTGTATTTGTGTTCATCCACTCCTACTGCTGATTGCAGCTTGAGATGCAGCTATAAACAAACATGATCCTATAAACAAATAACAATATCATGTTGATGTGAACAACAAAAAACTGGATTTACAAGTCACAACCTTTGATTTATGTCATGTGTTCAAACATGTAGTTGTTTTATTTTGTGTAACTCATTTCTCCCCTTGTTTCAAACACTTCACTTCCTGCTCTGATTGGTCTCACCTGTTCCTATTAAGTCTCACCTTCCCGAGTATATTTTGTCCAGCTTGTTTAGCATTTGCAGACGTTCCTTATAGTGTTGTTCTTGGTTTTTCGTGATCTCTGTCAGCTGCACTTGCACTGGTGTGGTGATGTGTTTGAACATTATGACCTCCGTAATCCAAGTTTGCATTTGGCTCCTCCCCCCCCTCTGTTAGTGTTACAACGTTTGCACCAGATGGGACATAAAAGAAAAGATAACTTTTCTACATCATTGAAACTAAAAAGCACATTTTGCGAGTCACCAACACACTCACATGGATGTGCATGTAAAAAACAGACACACATAATTATAAGGCCACTCAGAGGACATCAGTGTGTGTTTGTGTCTGGCTGGCTGAGGTGACTCAGCATGTGCCGGAACCAGTATAAGCCACCGGGTCCAACTGACAAATCACCTGCAATCATCATCAGGAGCTGGCCAATCCCGGAGTAAGACTCCCCTCTCTCTTTATCTCTCTGTCCAGCCTCGTCCTCCTCTTCCTCTCCATCCATCTGTTTTGTATTCCTCCCTGTTCATCCGCTCCCTCCTTCATGTCACGCCTTTCGTCCAGTCGTCTCTCTCAATGAAACGCTCTATCGACTCACCTGCCTCTCCTCATTCCTACCAATTCCTTTTCTTTCAGCGTGCAATCTCTCAGCCATGTCCCTCACTTCTTTTTTGATTTCTATCTCTGACTCTCTCTCTCTTCAGACTGCATCCCTTTGTGCCTCTCTGTCTCTCTGGTCAATGCTCAGTATTCATGCATCGTCTCCCACAGAGAGAGAGATCGATGCTCTCATTCATCTCCGACTGTAGCTGGGCCCTGAACTCTGCTCACAAACGCCGGCACATCCTCCGGCAAGTGCAGGAAGCTCTTTAGTTCTCCTTTGAAAGCGTTTTTTAAAAATTCATTTAACTCCGGGAGGAAGAGCGTTTTCACGTGCGTGCATGCTTTCATGTGTCACTGACCCACATTTCACACAGACGTATGATGAGAGACAGTGAACGCCTACAGAAACAGACGTAAGAGCACTTCCGTTTCCTCACAATCAAATCAGATTTGTATTACATGATACAAATAACAGACGAACCAGGCCTTAAACTGTAATTGGTGCAGATTTTCAGATCAATATTGAAATAACACGGTTAGTTGCATGTGAGATTGTGCTGCCGCTTGTAGCAAAGACATTTCTTCCATCACCTAACATTAAATCCAAGATTAAAGCTACAGTAGGAAACATTATTTCATAAGAACTTTAAAATAACACATTTTGATCATTGCACTTCCCTAACAACATTAAATTGAAATGATGTTGACACACGTAAAGGGTAAAGTGTCTAGAGATAACTTTGGTTATAATTTGGCGCTATACAAATAAAATCTGATTGAAATTTGACTGACACGTAACTAGCCAATCACAGCGACTCTGTACAAACATTGGCTTCTACGTGACTTGTGTCAGCAGCGCACGGTAGATTTCGTGCACCTCCATTGCTGACAACAGCATATACTGCTGAAGAGGCAAAAAGAAGGAAGAGGTTGGAGGAGAAAAGAGCAACAAAGCGAGCCCTAAATAAAAAGAGGGATCAGACGAGTGGGAGTGTGACCCCGGACAACGTGTCCGTTGCGTGACAGTTGCGCTGCGGTTTGCCTCCGTGCTCCCCTGTCCGTCAACACCCACCGGCTCCGTTTTCAGTGTGCAGCACGGAGCAGCATCGACGGACAGCTGGAGCCGCGGTAATTACAGAATCACGCGCAATCATGTGAGATAATACGACATATGTGCTATAAAAACAATGACAAACACACTCCCGACTTGCTTGGATTTGTCTCTTTTTTGAGATTTTTTGGCTTCTTCCATGAATAAGTAACCTATTCATGAACAAATGTGCTTTAGTCATTTTGTCTATGTAGTTAAGCGAAATGCAACCTGCCGTCAACACAGACTATTTCATTCTGAAAATTAACCGGATGTTTTAATGTGGTTTCGGTGTCTGATTTCCTGTCGCCGATCTGCTCCTTGCTGAATTATTGCGCAGTGCTCCGGCATCCAGCAGAAATAGAAGCCCTGCGTATCTCCAGCGCAGCAGGTGGAAGCACTCTCATTGACTGAAGAGAAAACTATCAGCTCCACTGTCGTAGCGGAGCGGAGACGGACCAAACATGCATCTGGTGGAATTTAAGGGTAAGAAGCTGAAGAGCGGAACGATGCAGAGGTTGACCTGTTCCTTCTTGACAGGTAGCGGTAGCTCTTACGGTAACAGCTAACGGTAGCACTAAGCTAACTATAATGATAGTTTAGTAATATTTGAACATTTTGCCTGGAATAAAGTGTACTTATTGGAATAAACAGCATCTCTCCTCTCTCTCTCTGTGCCTCTCGTGCTGCAGAGAGACGGCTGCGCGGCACACACCAGTTACAAAATGCGCATGCATGTTTAGTGTAGCGGAGTAATACAGAGAGGAGGATTGTTTTTACATTAAAGTGTTCATGTTGCTTACTGCCACTTTAAGTGTTTCCAACAGGTTTGTCTGCTGCTGGTGTAGTGTAAAGCTGAGTGGGACTGTTCACACACACCTCCGCTACACTACAGTGCACGAGAAACTGGAATTCAGCCACTCTAATACACCCATACACACATTTCACATATACACACATGTACTTTCAACAAATGTTCTCATTTTCACTCTGTCTCTGTTCCTCTTTCTCACACACACACACACACACACACACACACACACACACACAGTGACATAAGCCCTTCTGTGTCGGTCAAGCCTGGCAGCCAGTTTCATGCTCTACGGAGAGACACTGCAGGATTAACTTCAAAGAACGTGTGTGTGTGTGTGTGTGTGTGTGTGTGTTAGTAGAAGTCAGTCTGTCAATAGGACAACCTGCCTTCTCCTCCTACACACTCATGGTGTTGCGTTCTTCTTTATTTACATCCAACGAAAGGGATCAAGCTCTCACTTCACACATTTGCACATGCTCGCTTGATGTACTAACGCGCTCGCTGACATTCACGCATGCAGCGTGTCCAGTCACCCACAACAACGCCGTCGCTACAAGCTTCAAGGAGAGAGTGGACAAAATAAAAGGAGTCAGCACAACTGGCAGATCCCTGATGGTACGGGCGCACGCTGATGATGTAAGAGACGGAGAAGCATAATGTAAAGTCACGGCTCCTGCATTAGAAATGGTCCTCCACTGCCTGCATTGCTAAATTAGCTTATTGTAAAGTCACTTCTTGGAGTATCTTCAAACGCTTCATACCTAAGTTAAAAAATTATGAAAGGACTAACATGAACACAAGTAAGGGATAATGTATAGTGAGCAGGTTGTGAACGTGGAATGGAAGAGCTGCAACCATAGCAATGGTAAACTCTGTAGCCTTAAAATGAGCTAAGCTAGCTGTTGTGACTCACATTAAATGAAAACATTTCCTCTGATGGTGTAGTAAGACACGGGAGAACGGGATGAACCTGATGGAGGTTTTCTGTCTCGTCACTGTCAGAGTCTGTTGACATTTTCTTTGCCATTCACCGTCTTTAAACACCGCCGTATCCCGTACTGTGTTCTGTTTAATGTTTACTTCATGTGCCGACTTCAGGTTTGTAGATCTCTCTCTCGTCGCTTCAGTTTTTGCATTGTTTAACCTTTATTGCTTTCTCTCCGCTGTTTTGTCTCTTTTCTTTTTTCCCTCTATAAACACCAACATCAAATTTACAGACTTCTTTCCGCAGATTGATATGATTACAGTTAGTCCTCCGGATTGAGTATCATCAGAGATTCGTGTCCCTAAAATCTTTACAACCTAAAGGTAATTTGAGTTCTGTAAGTTATGCTCCCGCTACGACATCTTTTATTTTAGATCAATGTAAACAAGATCATGCAAAAAATCCTCGCGCGCTGTAGAGATGGGAGGTTCGACTCTTTTAACAAACTCGAGTTTCTCACTAAAGAGAGTCAGGTTTCGAGTCACTTGAGTCAGTTCCCCAGAGCTTGAATCCCCCACAGGCCCAAGCGCCCACAGAGCATGCGCACTTGAGATATCAGTCACCCGATCGGGCTAACTTACGGTTTAGCACTCCGTTCACATTACTGGAGATTAAATTTAATCGTGCAGCTCTTCTAGACCTTCTGATTGTTTTTCGACCTAATTGATGAATTTCTGGTAGTAAAGCGAGTCATTTCACAGGGTTTGTTTGCCCATTATTGAGTGTGGAAAAAGTGCTTTTTGTGTCCTTGGACCAGGAAGTTGTAATTAGACAGTTTGACCACTATGTAATGTTGTCTAATGCTCGGCGCCATTTACGGGGTTTGAAGCACGCAACCGGTTTCAGAGCTGCCATGAGTTGACAGCTGAGTTATTCAGTGATTTGTGTAACTCGAGTCAGACCTTCAGCTCAGGGCAGGGAGCGAGCTCCGGGCGTGGGACTGTGGGAGGGAGTACTGAGTTGACAGCAAAGTGGTTGTTTTTCTCACAGGGCAAGGCTTATACGATGGCCTCGCCTCAAATTTGCAGTTTGCAGTGGCTAGGAGCGGGTAGGAGTGGTGAGTTAGTGAACGAGCTAGTGGAGCGGAGGAGTCGTGACTCCCGAGTCAGTAAAAACATTTGACTTGCACATCCCTAGCCTGCTGCCAAATTACAGCTGCTTATGCATCATCGTAACAACGTATGACATATTTGACAAATGCACAGTATGATGACAAAAAAGACTGAAGCCTTAGCAT
The DNA here is from genome assembly GCF_022749685.1 of Semicossyphus pulcher. Taxonomy (NCBI): domain Eukaryota; kingdom Metazoa; phylum Chordata; class Actinopteri; order Labriformes; family Labridae; genus Semicossyphus; species Semicossyphus pulcher. The sequence goes on from NW_027211700.1 coordinate 5,096,651, forward strand.
CCATTGCAAAAAGAATTATGAGTCTATCTTTTATTGTGTTTTATTTAAAATACTTTAAACAGGATTATGCAAAAAAAAAACTATGTCCAGCATCCTGTTTGTGGCTGCAGACGGGGGTCGGTTTTCATAAGGTTAAATGTAACTAAAGGTTGTGCAGTGCATCCAAAATTCTTGCAGAGGAATTGGAATTGGAAGTTCAAACAGTACCAAAAAGGTCTAGAGATGTTAAAGCTATATAAAGAGTATGAAATGATTGATTGTAAGAACTACTTCGGGTGCTCTAGACTAGTTTGAATCATCATTACATATGCACATATCACACATCCTAACCAAGGAATATGGAAATAGATTCTTTATAGTGATAATGGATCACGAGCACGAGCAGAGAACAGAAGAGATGTCATGTAAATAGGAAGAAATAAAAGAGGAAAAGATAAAAAGGAAGGTGAAAATAGGAGGCACAGAGGAAAATCGCTCAGTCACTGTGCCACTAGCCAGGAGCAAAACCTTACTGTGCAAATTAACCTTGAGAGTCTGCATTGCAGGGAGCGAGCGAGAGAATGGAGGCAGAGCAGGCGGGAGGGACGGGGTGAGAAAGACGGAGAAAAAGAGGAGATAAAGACACAGAGGGCAGGGAGGAAATTTAAAAGAGGGAACAGTGTGAGTAGGAGGAAGCGGGGAGTGAATGGAGTGGGCAGAGGTGAGTGATGGAAAAGTAAAAGATGAGGAGACAGATGCAAACCAGAATCAAACATTTACGACTTTTCTTTGTTTACACCTGCTCTTAATACGTGTTCTTTGTATCTTGAATCTGCCTGCGACTCGGCCCAGTGAGGTGATGCTGCTTGTTTTTCTTTTGTGAAGAAAGTTAAGTGACCTCTAGACCTGTTTGGTGAGATATACTGAGAGTCATCAGGAGTGACCTTTTGAAAACAGACGTGTAATGTCTTTAGCAACTTCGGAAGAAGCTCAGAAATGATGTCATAGTGATGTCATTATTAGATTTGGGGTTCACAGTAGCTCAGTCTGTAGGGACGTGGCTTGGGAACCAGAGGGTGGCCGGCTCAAGTCCCGGTACGGACCAAATATGGAATTGGGGGCTGGTAACTGGAGAGTGTGCCCTTGAGCAAGGCAGGCTGAACAACACGTTTTCAGATTGGCAGGTTTGAGACGTCACAAACCTAAGGAGCCAATCCCGTTAATGGACGGGTTGACGCTGTGCATATCATTATGTGTAACCTATGGCAACCACTTCGGCGATGTGCGAGCCAGCTGTAACCGTCATCGTAATTTTTGCAAACTCACTACTAACGTTAATACTACTAATTACTACATTTCAAGCTAGCTGAGTTTCAACATGTTGCCACTAAACGATGGCAGAGACATATTTGTTTTCGGCTGCAATTTTACCAAAGGAGAAACGTAGCACATAGAGGGCAGGGACGATGCAGATTTGGGAATTTTTAATGCAGATGAAGGAGGAGATGCCTTGGGAGGATTCTTACATGGTAATTAAACGTATTTTGCAGATAAAACATATCAGAAACATTTTATTATTTGAAGCAGAGCATTTTATATGTCTTAAAACATGACTGGAGCTGCTCTTTAAAGGTGACCCATTCTAAGGAGTACGAGGCAGGATAACTTGGCCTCTGCTGCTTCGACTTTGATCTTTTTAAAATGGATTGAAAACATAATGACAGGGACCCAAAAGACCTCCAGATATGATCCAGCTTACTGAATAATTGTCAAGGTGCCTTTTAGGGTTGATACCTTGAATTAACTTTAAAATTACTTTTAAATTAAGCTCAATTCTGCAAATCCGTTTTATGCAGAATGCTTATTAGGAAGAGTTATTTTAACCACGGTATGTAGATTTCAAAACTCTCGATTCGATAGACTTTTATTAATGCTAATTTGACAATGGTAAATTATAATAAATGATGGTGTATATTTTCACATGCATGGTGTTTATGTTTTAAATATTTGTGCAATAAAAAAGTCCCAGTAGAAATCTTACCTGCAGCGAAGCGCGCCTCCTGTTCTCCCTCAGTGAGATCGGAGTAAGAGTTGAAGTCTGACTCCAGGGCTGCTGGAGAGTCGATCGGCTTACACCAGCCTTTCCACTCTATGAGATGGGCCACTCTGCCCTGAGCCATGGCTGTAGGCTTCGTCACATGGTCCTTCACTACCTGGGAAATACCTACAACGACAGAGAAAGGGGTTTTGATAGAGAATAACTGTACAAATGTTTCAGCTTCTTATGAACTTTTAAGTGTTCAATGTTGCACTCACCATGCAGGGAGGATCGCGCTAATGCAGCAATCTCTTGAATGGTGAGAGCTCTTCTTGATTTTGGTAACATTTCAATGGTGTCATCAACATTCACCTGCAAGGACAAGAAAAAAAAAAGTGTGACTCAGGGAAAACTGTTCGAGCAGCTCAGCTCAGCGTGAATGTGAGCCAGCCTCTCCACACATCCTGCCATGACTCACAGAAAAACCCAGTGTTGTCTTTTCACGGAGGAGGGACTCCTGCTTTCACTGTTCCTCAACTACCTCAGCGTGCTTCAAGGATTTTTCTCTTTACACACCAATCAATGCTCTAGATGAGGCCCAAGGTGTACGCCAACAACTACACATATAAGCACGCACAAACACACATACGCTGATTAGTGCTGATCAATGAATAATTCAGCAGCTACTCATTAATAAGGCTGTTTATGTCTGAATAATGTAAGGTACGCATGTTAGGGGAAAAGTTGCAATGTCCTGCCATAAGAGAAAGAAAAATAATATCATGTTTGTTTAATTTTGTGGAAAAAAGGGCAAAAAACTTTCCTTTCAAGTTGAAATAATTTTGACCAAACACTAAGTCCTGCTTCTCTTGGTTACCATGGATACGTTTGTTAAGCTTTGCGTTGTTGCCTGCCATAAAATGCAGTTTACAACACTACCTTGGCAGATTTACCATCTAATATTCTAAATATACTCAGAAAGAGTTCGAGACAAACCAGGATTCTCATTTCTAGTCAACAAATGTAATCTGCAATGGCAACCGTTTGTGGTAGAGTTTATAAGCTGGAACATTAGTTCCTTTTTATTAAAGTGGTAATCTCGAAGATCTCAAGTTTCGTTTTCTTTGGCGACACCTGTGGCGATAAACGGTAATTACAGGAGCACACTTCACAGATATCCAGACAGTGCTGCATGTGTGACGTCCACGGTTGGCTCAGGTCACTTTCCTTTTTAGACTGTTTGCTTCATCTGAGCATCGAGTTTGTTTCTTTTTCTTTGGATTTTCACTTCTTGTTGAAGTTGTATCTGTAGTCATCCATCTTTTCTTTGTTTGTTCAGCCATAGTAGATTACTGTTTACTCGCAACACTTGCAGAGACTGGAAAAGAGGCCGCTTAGCTCCGCCTACCCTCTCTGGCAGACCAACCACTGCTGGCTGATGGAAAACGTGTCACTAACTGGGCGCTGCTTGTGACACCCAGTCTGTAATACTGCAAATGCAAAGGCTTTCATCAGCAGGCGATAGGCTCAATCACCATTGACCCCATTCGGCGATAGCTAGTGACTTAACTTATCTTTGAGATTATCACTTTAAACTTACGTTAGCTCAGCGGGTTTAAAACGCTGACTGGCTAAATTTTAAATGTTTTTTAAGCTGATTCGTTTTAAAAGAAAAACATACACAATGACTGTGCGAGTCAAGAACAAGCCTTTATGAAATAATACTTAATGCCACTTTAAGTAATGAAATGCTTGTGGTTTATTTCCAACTGTATTTGCTTACTGTAGCTAATAGCTAGTTAGCCAATAGCTAGTCATGCTAATGATTGCATCACACCTAGAAGAGCAGAAACAAACGGTGGAAAAACAACACGGCAGTTATACTGGTGGCTAGTTGTAGCCACGTTACATAAAGGGTTGGTTAAATTAGCCTGCTGGCTAATTAGCACACTAATAGCTTGTTTTGGTGACCGAGCTGACCCTTCTCAAGCTCCAGAGTGTTTTGCGTCATCTATGGTTGCAGACAAGAAGCCATCACTACTGCTCTAGATTGTCTCCTGTCTATCTTCACATTATCCCTCCAGTGGTGCCAGATGTAGCTGTTACGAGATTTCTGACGCAACTGCAATGATGCCAGTAATTATATAGAAAAGCTTCTTGAAAGGAAACTGATGAAGGCCTGTGTCCAGACGGCTAGTTGGGTAATCTCAGTGAGTTAACAGAACCAGACAGGAGACAAAAGATGAACCCCCTCCTCTCCGTCTGTCCTCATCAAATCTGTCTGCTCTGTAAAGTCAAACCACAGAGGGAGTATCAGGTGTTGACAAGCGCCTTTGTCTGCTTACTCTTTTTATAGCCTTACCTGTACTCACGTGGGAAACATTCACGTCAACAGCAAAGGCCACATGCGGAGCTGACGGAGTCGCTACTCTATATGGGTCGACACACCTGGTTCATCGAGCCGTATGATGACAGATTTAGGCAGATACGTTCAGCTCTACGGGTACAGTTTGTGCCTGGTCCTGTGGTGAGTGACAGCGGCTCTAGTTTCACTTGTTTTCATTTGGAGAAACTAAACCGAGGGACTCGAATGCAACCGTAAACATCAAAGATATTCTGATTTGTGAGTCATTTGCAAGTTGGAAATGGTTCACCACCTTTTATCTGATTTGTAGTGAATTACAAAGCACCAAACACCCTGAGCGTGTCCTGTCATTCCACGTAAAAAACAACAGACTGACAGCTGAATAACTAAACAGAAACTATCTGTCAGAAAGGCCGTGCAAGAGCAGAAGGGGGATCCCGCGCTGGTGACGGTATCAGCGGCTGCCGCGAGGCGTGATAATCCTCTTGTGCCGCAGAGCAGCTCACAGATCAGAGGGAGGATAATCTGGAGATAATGTGACATATGCCCTCGAGGAGGGTTAGAGAGATATACTGTGCTGGTCTTTAAATTAAAAATCCCACGTCAGGCGGTTCATGTTGTCCGCCCACAGCTGAACATGTTCTATTTGTTTTCAAATAGATGCCAGGAGAAATCCTTTCCATATGGTGTGGGAGGCTTTTTTTTTGTAGATCTTCAGAGATATCCAACTCCAATACTCCTGCTGCTTTCATTTTTATTACTATTCTTTCCAGTGGAGGATTCCTAGATGAAATGAATGCTTACAACAATAAAAACAGATATTTATATAGCACCAAATCATGACAAAAATTAACTCAACTGTATAAAATATTACAGTATAAGCTTTTAAAAAACGGGTCCTTGACTACGTTCGAGCGTCACCTTGCCACACAGCTCCGGCTAACAACACCGCTGGCTGCCGGCTCTGCTCCCCTCCCCTCCCCCCCTCTGCTGCTTCCACTCCCCCACTGCCCTACTGAACAGCAGCGCGAACACAGAGGAAGACATGAGCAGCACTCAGAGCAGAGCAAGCGCTTCGTTACACCGCTGTGCAGCTCCTCTTCCAGCACACACTTACATCACAACAGCATGCACCACTTACATATATGCACATCTAAATATATACATTATTGAAGCATGACCCTGACCTGACACCAAGCTGAAAATATTAACATCATAGACCCCAAACAGTTTCAAACTGCAGGGAAGGCTCATGTCTTGACATTGTGAATCTTCATGGTCTGGTGAGCGCAGACAGCACAGAGGCTTTTGGCTCTTAAAAACACTGGTTAGCTGTGGGGGCGGACTAATGCAGCCTTGAGACGACTCGCAGAAAATCAAAACAGACTTTTCGACACAACACGCATGTTAGGAGCTGGGAGCAGGCAGAGTGCAGGGGGGGAGTGGGTGTGTGACATAGAGATGACCTCAGAGGTGTCTCCCTGTGTGCGTCACCTGGAAGTCTGCACAAACACACACACACATTTTTTTGGGCTGTTTGAGTATTTAAGTTTATTTTAATTCTATTTCAGAAATGTATTTCATTAGTCAACGTGGCGTTTCAGACTTGGTTACATCAGTGACACACAGCGTCTCAGGTTCCCTAATTGGCTAAAACACATTTGGGATAATTAAAGTTAAAGTAAGTAAAGAGTAGGCAACTTTGGAGAACGCATAATGGGTATAAGATGTAAAAATGAAACACCTGAACCTGCACGTCCTGAATTCTGGTGGAGGACAAGTCCTCCAGAGGAAGGTAGCACCATGCATCATTTGAATCATTAAATGTATCCTACTACCTTTGTCAACTGTTTTTGTGCGACCAGCTAGCTAGCTTTAACTAATGAGTGCACAGGCAGAGTGTGTGTAGATATCATAGACTGTATAAAAAGATGGGCGACATGACAGCTCCCTAAAAGTGAAGCCAAACCCTCTCTATCGCCCCCTGCTGGATGGCTGCAGTTTAGCTCATAAAGCCCGCCTCCTCCATGTTAACAGATGGGACATGAGTCAAACTATAAAATCAAAATACACGTCAAATACATTTTTCTCAAACATGGTTTCTGTCATTATAGTTAGTTCTTATCATGCTGATTCATGTCCAAGTGTTCATTTTTCTGACAAGTTTACTCATAATTAGTTATTTGATGCTGTAAAAGGAATGATTGACAGCTCTGTTGACAAATCGGGCACCTGCAGCCGATCTGCTCTGGATTAGCAGAGTGGAGGACGAACAGCGAGAGGAGACGTCACTAAAACAATCACTACAGTCATTGAAGTTTTCATATCTGTGAACGTTAACCTCAGACCAACACAAGAAGCTGTTCTGCTGTTGAATACGCCGACGTGCGGGATCTTTGCTGTTTTTTTAAGTGTGTTTTTTGGTTAGCGGAAGTGGCTACGGCGGCTCCACCCGCCGATCTCTACTGCGCAGCTCTGGCTCCAAATGACATCACCATCGCAAGATGGCAGCGCCCATCATGGGGGGTATTTTGGCTTCAATTTCATACAATGAGAGCAGATGGAGACGTGTTGGTCATTGGTAGATAAACATGTAGGTAAGGTAGACAGGACGGTAAAATATCAAACCATTTAATATAGTTTGTATTATAAAGAACTTTTATGTGTGTTTTATAGTAGTTGAGTCGGTTGGAGGTGGAAGGTAGCAGCCAAATCGGTGCAAACACTGATGTGAGCCAGACACCACTCTGTAGTTTGGGGTGAGAGTGGCTGAGAGAGAAACAGCAGCAATCTGCAAGCCATCCACCATAAGGTAAACATTTCCAGTGGCAAGCTAAAACTTGTGAAAGTAGTGTCTTATAAGTGTACTCTGAAAGTAATTCACAATGCCTACAATGATGAAGTCCTCAGCCAATGTTTAAGACATCTTGTGCTGTTGTCTTCCTCGTGTTCTGATGCTGTTTGTTGTCTTTGAATCATAGAACTACACACCTGTAAAACTATTAAAGATTACTTCCTTGGATCCCTGATTTCTTGCTGATGCATCGCAGTTGTCAATGAGTCCTGGTCCAAATGAAATGATTGGACAGACAAAGTGGCTGCCCTTTCTTCAGGGTTACATCACAGCAGAGCAGAAATCTTATTTGTTCCACTGTACTGGCTGATCGAGTCAAATACCCTTTCTTTCCTAAACATCAACAACATATTGGTACAAACGCATTTTGCCTGTTGCTTGTGCTACACACAGGAAGACATGATACAAATGACGAATCATGCTGGTTTTAGTGTGACAAACTGGCGCGGTATCTGCCTCCCCGGTGGAAAATAACACCCTTTCCCTCCTTCAGCGTGCCACGTTTCTGTGCGTACCTCTCTCCCTCTCCACTTTCCACAATGGGAACATTTCTATGGAAACTGGTCGCCATGGAACAATTCCTCCAGGTATGCCTGCGCCTGATTCACTGATGATGTCACACGCTCAGAGCACCAACCGACGCGACTAAATTAATGAGTCCTGCACGTGGCCTTCCTGCTTTCATATGCCGAAGACGCTTGTGCTCAGAGACGCCATGGATCACACGGGCGTCAGAGATGAGGCATTTGCATCATCAAAGCCAAATATGAAGCCGAATATGAAGCAGGAAAAGGCCAGAGATATATTTGCTCCAACAAAACAAAACATATGAACTATTTCCTGATACGAGGTCTGACCGAATACAGCAAATGTGTGTCTTTGGGGTGGTCCCAGCAGCATCAGAGTTCTTCCTCTGTGAAAGTGATGTGATAAGATCAGCAAAATGCTGCCAACCGGTGTCTCACAGCGCCCAGCATTCAATAACCGGCAGAGTGAGAGGCTGCATTTCATAATGGATCACTTAGGCGCTGCTAATCGTCGCCTGGCTGGCTCGCTGTGACACATCAGATTCACACCCAGATGGTGCACACTGATGGATAAAAGAGTCAAGGTGGATTCATCCTGCTCATTATCGTCGTCTCTGAGCCAGTTCTAGGAATCAGACTAACTTCAGGTCCACAGCAAAGGTTCAAAAGCTCATGCGGAACTTTGCTTTAGACTTCAAGGCTTAATACCTCTCCCACAGACGAACCACTTTTCTTATGAAGGTTCTTCTAGAGCCCCCACACTCACCAAAGTGTGCCACAAAAATCTGTTTTCTTCACTTTTTATCCATCGACCGTAAAAGAAATGGAGCACAGTCACCCATTGGTTTGTTGACTGTTTTGAAGCCTTGAGTTGTGGCCACCATCTTGTTTTTTTGGAGGCAGAATCAGGGGCGGTGAAGTAATTGTCCACAATAATTATACCATTTGATTAACCCTTCCTTCTAATCTTAATTCTTTAAGGACTCAAACAGAAGATGTGGTCAGAGTAACAATTTAAAGTACTAAAGTAAATGTGTCACATTGAAATGAACGCTACTAGCAGCCTGTTGCAACACGGCCCAAATAGTTGAAATAGGCAAATAGCCAATCATAGTGTAGGATTTTGGGCTGGCACTTGGGGTGGCCAATCAGATTTCAAGGGGGGCCCAGGCCACCCCTCTGGATCCGCCCCTGGCCAGAAGTGACAAAAAAGTGGATACACATTGCTACAGTTCTCTCCTTATTGAGAGATCACCGTGGTAGCAACTTGTAAATCATAAGGCCTTAAAGCCCTGGTTCTCAACTGGTGGGTCGGGACCCAGAAGTGGGTCGTGGAGCTGTTTTCAGGTGGATGTGTTTGAAAAAAAAAAAAGTCTATGCTGCACTTTTATTTTGAAGGACATGGGTTTCCTATGACGTGCTTGCTGTAGTGTAGTTTATTCACACTCCATGTTTCCACTGATACAGCTCCAGTTACATGCACTTCAGTTGCTGCATTTATGTTGCACTTCTTGAGTAAAAAAGGCTGTGAACTGAATGAATGAATGAATTTGCCTGCTTGTCATTTTGGTTGACTATTATACTGTCGTGTTCCATCTCAGGTCCAAACGGCACCATTTTCCATAAAATAAATTTGAGTGGTTGATAAAATTTCAGAAATTTGGGTGGCGATTTGTCATTAAGGAGATGATGGTGGGTCCTGAGGCTAGACTAGTAGAGAACCACTGCCTTAAAGGATATCATGATTCCCATTTTACTCTAATGGGACCATAATTTATCGCTTATAGACCTAAAACTGGCGATTGAGACCAGTAACTCTTGAGGAAAAGGTTTACTGAGGTAACAGATCAACAAGAAGGATCGTTTGTCCACTGTTTCGATGTAATGAAATTATGTTTAATTGACTTTTTTTTGCTACCAGTTAAGTCGCCCCCTGCTGGCCGTTAGAAAGAGTGCAGGTTAAGCACTGACACTTCTTATATACAGTCAATGATGTTTACTCATTTATTGCGCCAAAGTTTGGTGAACTAAACATTCAGGGACGATTCAGTTGCTTACATGGTCTAACAGTAAAATCAATAGTGTGCAATAAGTATTGATCTTTCAAGCAGAGATTTTGTGCTGTATTTTCTCCAAAGGCATGAGGCATTACGCTCTCTATTCAAAATCCCAAATTAAAAATGTACTGCTTTAATTACGCTGAATGACTTTTAAATAATTAGAAACCAACTGGTTTACATTAATGAAAAGAAAAACTGGAGAAAGAACTCAGGGTTGAAACACACATGAAAGATCTGGATGGCTTGATTAATAAGGTAATTATTAAAGCTGGAATTTTCTGCTTCATGCGGCGAATTACTGAGAGACTGTCATCTCTGATTAGGCCTGCTCCGTGCCTCACTAGGTTATAATACGGAATACGGAACGCTTACAGCATTTAGCTTCAATCGTGTGAATTTTTATACACTGAAAACCCATAAAGTCTGTGAATGTCTATTAAGTGCTCGGTTCAATCATTGGAATTGGTTTAATCAGGTTAAACAATACGGCAGACTCATTTACACACCCAGGCATTATGATCCTTACATAAGTTTTGCGTATTACAAATGAAATTGCAAAAAGACTAGACAGCAAAAGATTTCTATCGATTCTATAAAAGGTCAAGTCCAGTTGGGTTAAATTATAGTGCACATTTCATACAACAGGCGGATCATCAATGAGCTTAAAAGTAAAAGTCAAACAAAAATAAATAGATAAATAAAAATAAGAGTTCATAAATGACAAAAAAATTTTTAAAAAAAATTAAAAATAAGACTATTATTTTTTGATTCCAAAATAAAAGTTTTACCAGTTAACCGCACACTTTACCTTAAAGCTTGCATTAAAGGTACATGTATTTAAAGCTCCTGTGAGGAGTTTTTCACTAGTTAAGAAACAGACTGAAATTAATTCTGATGCCTCTGTATGAGCTACAAAAGCAAACCAGACCATCAGCGACAACATTGATTATTTCTACGTAGTTATTTTTAATGTCTTACACTATTGGCGGGGGGGGGGCAGACACGCCACCTTTAAAGCAAAAATTTTAAATGAGTGATACATGTGACAGTTGTATCAGGACATGTACAGGACAAAATCAGCAAAGAGATAAGAGTTACGGCTTTGTCCACAGGGGGCGCCAAAATCAACACAAACCAAAAAGCTCCTCACAGGAGCTTTAAAAAACAGACCTTAATTCATGTCGTAGGCTAAAGAATTCAAGAGAGGTTAATTAAGTTACTCTAATTACTACCTGGATCATATGTGCTGCTATAGACCACCCTGAGGGGCTTTAAATCCGTAACATGTTACCTTCCTTTAATTTAATTTATAGTGTAGGTTCTACACTAGTCATTTAATTAACCACTACTGCACAATAAATGTTCACAACATTTGTTTAAAATGACTAAAACTCCATTATTCTTGTTATTTAATACAACAGTTGCTTCTGTTGATGGCCCCTTGGGACTATTTCCCGTCATGCACCAAAAATTCTTCTTCTCCATTTGCTTTAATAATCAGAAAAGACTCCTCTACCAATTTCCAATAAAAAAAGGTACCAACTTCATGACGTTTTGTTTAAGCACCTAAAAACAGCTATTAGCCCATGTTTTCATGATAAAAAAGGAGCAATAAGACAATGCACGAGGTGTCAGTAGGTCGACATTACAGCACGGCTATACAAAACCAAACCAAGATGAAATAAAAAGAATTTAAAATATATAAGTCAAGGGCACCTCGCTGAAGTCCAGAGCGCCCAAAGGTGCTGTCAGAATCAGTCTGCGCGCCAAGCAGGTCCGCGTGTTCCCCAAAAGCGCGAGGTCAGACAGGGAGCTTGCCGCGCTCCAGTCCACGCGCAATGTACCGTCAACCGCCACTGTCAGGAGGAAGAGAGCCACGTGAAGGTTACAGCAAATGAACAGAACTCATAGAAGCTCCGAAGCATATCCTCGCTCCAAAATAAGCGAATAATATTATGACAACAACGCTTCCGCTCTAATGCGTCACTAAAACGTTATTGGTCATAATCTTATTTGTAATTACTGGAGCCAGAATGACCAACTTACTATGAGTTTTAAGGATGTGGATCCTTAAATGTTGCTTTACGTTTAAAGTTGCAGTCACCATGCTAACCCCATGCCTCCACGGGGTCCCCAGGGCATCAATGGAGGGGCGATGACCATAAAGGGAATGTAACGTTGCCATATCTCACTGCAGTTTCCCCCAATAAAAACCACATCAAACATCTACATGAAATATTAAACTACAACCTCTCATAATAAACGTAGGGCTGCCAGCCAATTCCTAAATGTCAAAAAGAACACAAAAAAGAGGTTTTTGAAGGCAAATTTGAAGAAAAAGGAACCAAAGAACTGACTGATTCAAAAACTCAAGGACTCAAAGGTACTTCAAAACGATATTGTTTGAAGATTTAATTTAAAATACTTTTTACAGCACCGTCAAGATGAAGGTTAAGTATTATTTCAGGGTGCAACAGAACTAAGGCGTCTTTAGGCTCGTACCATGCACTCTCAGAAGCACTATTGTAGCTCTGGAGCACCCTTCTTTTTATTATGCCTGGTACGAGTCTAAGTGTTGGGCTCAGTATTCACTGAGCCCTTTACTGCTGCATACTCTACTTGTAGTGAGATAACGTCAAGAAGGGAGGGAGGGAGGGAGGGAGGGGGAGGGGGCGTGGAGGCCCACTTCCATGCAGTTTAAAGCCATGCCATGTCATGCAGGTAAGGCCGAGGCCTTGGCAGCAGCTCAAGCCTGTTTGATATTTTATGAAGTCGGTTCTGGTTTGTCAAAAAGGAGAGAAGCAGTGTAACACATTTTAAAAAAGCACAGAATAAGGCTCGTGCCTGGGAAAGCATTATGCAATTTTTACCTCCCTGTTGTCTAAAGCACGTTCTCTGACGTGAACACGCCACGTCATCAACACAACAAAGCAGGGAGAAGCTGAGGGAACAGAAAGCAGTGCTTCACGGAATGCCACTAAGCAACCTCCTGGCTGCAAACGTGACTGCCTGCAGATACAGGACTCTTCGGTTGATTACATGCTTTAACCTTTCTTACAGCTGCCCTCGCCGTAGCCCGACAGGCTCATTGTAGAACAGAGTGAACCATGGGCTGCTTATAATCTGCTCCTGTGTGCATAAACCTGGCAACTCGCTGCAGCGTGCAGCGGATCATTTCAGCACCTGGACAGCTCCCATCCTCTCCGCCGCACACTGAAGCTTCCGCACTCAGACCTGCTGCAGACACACAAACACACACACGCACGTGCAATCCCTGCGCGTGCTGGCCACTCTTCAAAATCAGATTTGCAAAACGAGATTAAGAGGTGGGCCTCTAAATGTCAGTGCCTGGCTCCTCTTTCCGGCCCTCCGCTGCGGGGAGGCGTGTCTAGTTACTGTCTGTGAAAAGAACGAGCCGCTCGATTAGTCGCCGGCACCCATCTCAAATATTGAGTCCAATATCAGGACCAATCACTCACCTCCGGGTCAAAGAGACGCAGTTTAGCGCGCCGGGCTCAGGTTGCCCACCAGCACAATTCAATATGTGCCGTTTAATTGGGTGTGATGAGATCAGATACCCGGGGTGTATTGTATCATTGAATCTAGGCCACCTCGGTCAATGCATGTATTGTTGAAAGGAGTGAAGGATGCGCACGTGTTTTGTATAACATGTCCAGAGTATGACAGTCATTTGCGCCTGCTACCTGTTCAACCCGGAGGATTTAAGGTGACACATCAGCAGCTGGCTGACAGAAAATGCTCATAACTCGCACAGCCGCCTGCTGACTGTGTTTACATGCGCACAAACGGGTCTATCCTGGTTATGATCGGGGTTTGGAGTATCCTGCTTTTGTTTTGCGCATGTAAACATCCTGGTTTCAGAAACATGGATAAGCCCATGTTTTAAAGAAACCTGGATATGATGGAGTGGCTCGTGGCTGCTGAACAGTATGTGTTGGTAAACATGATGGCTGAGATGGCGAGAAAAGAAGCACACAGATGATCAGAGACCTGGATTCTTTATGTTCCATCACACCAAACCAGGATAACAAGACTCAACACAGGCATATGCATGTCAACACGCATGTCATGACCCAGACACGCACTACATGATATTGTTGAGCCGGTGTATCGCGACAGATCGTTGTGCACTCTTCAACAGAAATGGTTTACATTCACGTCTGCAATGCACAAGTCCGGTATACGTCATTGGCCTTGGCTTTACAGCAGTGACCCTGAGAAAGACCAAGTATGCAATTTAAATGGCATGGGGGAAAAAACACACATTTGATAAATGAATTGCGTTAAATGTAATGAAACACACACACACACACATACACACACACACACACACACACACACACACACACACGATATGATGGGCTTGATCAAACTAAGATTTTGGCCTTTATCACTCAGAGACGGAAACTTGTGGCGACTCTCTTCTTTGGCCCTGCGGTCATCCGCTGTCTGTGGCTAATTTGTTCATTTCTTCGACGCCTTTTTATCTTAATTAATCTTCTTCCTCTGACTGCGATCTTTCAAAAAAAAAAAAAGTGTCCCCTCAAAGCAAATAAGAACTGCATTCTTCTTTTTATTTATTTATTTAGCCATGTTTTTTTACTTATAGGTCTCTCTCTCTCTCTCTCTCTCTCTCTCTCACACACACACACACTCATTCTCTCTCTTCTTTTTCTCTGTAATTCCCGTTGTCGTGGAAACTGCAGATAGGGAGACCTCAGCCGTGCATCTCTCTCTCTCTCTCTGTCTCTCTCTCTCTCTCTCTCTCTCTCTCTCTCTCTCATGTCTTCGGGGCTCTCTCAGTGACTTATGAGCGAATCAACACATTTAGGTCGACACCAGCAGCAGCAGTGTGATGTCACACACACACATAGGCTATACAGGCTGAATCTGAGAGTCAAACAGGTGGCTGCTATTGACCTACTGTATATCACTGGCTTGATAAATGTGCAGAAACCTGCACGCACGGACGCTTTATAGGGGGTTTATGGCATTAGGGCATGTCCTTACGCACTCCGCGACAAGGAGACGGGGACGAGGCGCCATAATCATCAAGTGACTGAAGCGACAGATTACATAACCAATTAAGAGGTGCAGAGGGGAGATGTAAGCATGTACATGAAGGATAAATCACAGTTTGAAAGGTTCAATGCAACAATGAAATAAAAATTAAGCGACCAAGTCTGCTGGAGTGTGAGCTCGAGACGGATGAGTTGATGGATGGAAAGATGGATGGATGTGGGGCAGATTTGATTTATAGAGGCTACAGAGGAGACCCAGTTTGATAAATAACAGGGCGGAGGGATATCTGGGGGAGACACGAGTCTTAGGTCGGGGTAGCACACACAGAGGACGGGGCCCACGGCGACGGTTAGCCGCCAGCGCAGCGTGCAGGGAGACACGTACAGCGGAGGTGTAAACAACCACGAGAGCAGAGAGATACGGTGGCAACAGGGAGCTTGTTTCTTGGCAACAAGCAAAAGGATGTACTGCTGCATGTGTGCGCCTGGAAGCGCTAATGGAGTCCGTTTTTATTATGCGTCTGCGAACTAGTCTGAGCATTTTACCAGCAGGAAGATGTTAAGCCAAAATACTTAGAATAGCGAGTTATAAAGCCGAAGATTCGGTTCGGTCGCATGCGTCAGGATACGAGCCAAAGTGTGTCCTACCTTGCAGCTAAACTGGGTCAGCGCGGTCAGAACCATCGTGCCTGGATGCGTCCTCGCCTCACAAACACATAGAAAAGCCGTTTAGCAGCGCATCCCTCAATGGTGTCAAGAGCACCTCTGTCGTCCCTGCCTCTGACTGGCGTGCACACCAAAAAGCTTCTTGCAACTCTCGAAGCATCGCGATGTTTAGGCTGCAGATACCAGCCCCTCAAGCTCTTCCCCACCACCTCACTAAAATGCCCCCCCACCCCGCCACCCCGCCTGCATACACACATTTAACCTCCAAATGGACCGAAATTGTATGAATTCCAGCCACGTAAAACGCTTTTATATGTAAAGCTTCTTCTATATGAATGCATATGACTCAGCAGCGCTATCATATGTCTCAGAGATCGGGCACAGCATGCTGTGCACTACAAGCACCCAAATTCACTACAAGCCTCTGCACCCGCGAAGGCTGCAGCAAAACAAATGCGAAAAATCAGGCTTCCTCCAGCGTGCGTTTCATCTAAATGAGAGATTAAAACAACTCTTACCAACTGGCGCTTTGGAGCTGATACAGCCCATTTTCGCAGCTGCATGTAGAGCCCTTCAGGAGAGCAATCTAGCAAAATTTCTTTCCCTAATTTCCTCGTGCAAGAGCGTACCTCACTGATCGAAAGCCTCTGTCACTCTCCTGCTCATCCACGGAGGCTCCGCTGGGTTCCGGTGCGAAGCGGCAGCGCGCTGCTCAGACCGCCGGAGTGACGCCGAGGGAGGGGGGGAGTCCAGCCATCACTTCTTGCTCCGGGTTTTCAGTCTCTTCTTTGATTTCAACTTGCTTCAAATCCATGTACATTTACATACAGGGCAATTCTAGTTCAGATTTGTTTGTCTTTATTGGAAGAAGCTTGAGTCTTGTGTCTCTCTTGGATGAGTCTCAGCTCTACGTCACCGGTTGAAGGGTCGAGTCCTGCGGTTCAGCACCACAGCGGACGGAAAGCGCTCTGACAAGTGGCGGCGGCTGCATGGGTTTCTTACAGCGGTCTGGGAGCTGCAGAAGCCGGGGTTTCCCTTCTCGGTCAGCACACGCCGGCACGGATCTCGGGTCCCTGCGCGCCCTGTTGCGCTCTCACCTTCGCCCGGTCAGGCAGAGAATGATTGGAGGGTGATACTGATACAAAAATCCCACGCTTAACTGCTTATATACACCCTGAGCGAGTTTCCGCCTCCTTGTGCTGTTTTCCCCTGCTAGGTAGAAGCGGAATGAGATGTGATTGGCTGGTGTCACCTTACATGGCACACAGGGAGAAGGGAGGAGTCAGCGGTGCCGCACATAAGAAGAACAAGTTAACGAGTAAGGGTTGCATTTCAGCTCATCAGCTGACATAATGAGAAATGGGGGACATGCTGCATATTTCAACAGGTCTAAAAAGGAAAATGGCAGAGTACATGACAGCCGGGAGCAGGTAATAATAATAACAGAGCAACATGTGCACAGGGTGAGGTATTAATATATGTTTCTCTGTCGAGAATTATCTAACAGTCCGCGGGAGAAAAGGTCGCGTCGGACCTATAAATGCCCGCGGCCTTTACACAAGGCGCTGCGCAGTGATGCAATAACAAGACCATCCAATTATGGCAGCAGAAGCACATGTGAGCAAAGTGACATTTTTCACGCGCAGCCTAGGACATCAGAACCCAGTTTCATGCTCCCACACTGTGTAGTGGCCTCGCTACAGGCTCGTTACGACCTCAGAGTCCACGCGCCCAAATATAGACAGCGTTTCTAAATATAAGCTTTGACATTCTCGCTTCACGCATGTTCGATCAAAGTGACCCGTCACAGCGCGGCTCGTGTGGAGAGGGCGTGAATGAACACAAGAAAGGTCTTTTGTGAGGCCTAATTGTGGCCTATTTGTAGCGAGCTGCTCTTGTCTCCATCAGGTCGGCGCTGAAGCATCTTCATTCTCCCGCTCTTAACGCCCACCAGGACTCTAAACATAGACCCGCGGAGCGGCTGACCCACGCGGCTGCTCCTCCACTGCACTTATTATCTGTTACCGCAGGACACATCCGGGCCCCCAGTAGACGCGCATTTTCCATTTATCCCTAAAACAGTATGTTCGGAGTGGGTGCTCAGTGGGTGCTTTTAAAGACACTGAACCACATTCCCACATTTGCCCACGCACAATACCCATGATATCTTATTTAATGTGATCCTGAGCGCAGTTAGGTGCAATGTGTGGCACTGTTTTAAGTAGAGAAACCTCATACCTGCCTGCTTGGAATCAGCAAAATTTTGCCTTGTAGAGTTTTCATTCCGCGCAACTCACGAGGAAAAATATTGATCTAAATTTAATGTCTTTTTAGTTATTGTATTTCCCCAAATCGTCCTCAGAAATATATAAAGCATAGTGGAAGTTTGGTGGTTAATGGAAATACGCTCCAGCGCGCGTTGCCTGTGCGTAAATACGCACAGAATAGGGACAGAATGAAAAACAGCAGGTGCCACAGGTGTTTTTATTCCACCATGAATGCACCTTTCCCTGCCAAAGAGTGAACATTTACTGATCTTAACTTAATTCACAGTAAACCCTTTGAAAGCGAGTGAGAGATACAAAATCACACAGCTTGAAGACAAACTGGGGGAAATGTGCAGCATTGCTCATCACACATTCGACACACGCATTCGTCACACTGTCATTTTTACTCATGTAATGTGCCACAGTCTGTGATTTTACAGTCAGAAGCGCAGCTGACTGTAATCTTCTGTACTTCCTCTCTTCCTGCAGTGCGCACTCAGCTCCCATTTCATAACACATCAAAGTTGCGGCAAAGCCACAGCTTATGCAGCCTGATCAGCCCCTCGCCATGCCACGCGGGGCTTTTTTTTCTGGAGCTATAGCGCCACCGGAAGGAAGGCGGAGGTACAAGCAGCTGTGGGAGCCGCAGGAGTGCCGAGAGCCTGTTGCCAGTATGTGACTGCAGAGCTGAGAGCGCGTGGCTTTGCTGGGGGGAACATGAGGAGAGACGGTATTATCACAGCGTCAAGGCGTGATGCTTTTACGCTGCAAAAATAAAACCTGCATGTGCCAGAAAAAGGGAACGTACAATAAGAAACAAAAACCTGCATGTAGAGCCCACATCTGGTGTTTTTCATCATTTTATTGCACCTAAAAATGGCCACAATGTCATATTTTGCATATTAAGTATGAGATCACAAACCCTCTGTCGTTCCTATTCTCAGTAAAAATATGCCTTAGTTATTTGCTTAGTTTATGCATATGAAAATAAATGGGTAAAATGTCTGATGGGTATTTATAAATAATTGCTTTACATAGCTAATTATTATCTTTTAAATTTTAAAGATGATTTTTATTTGGCATGTTTGCCTGTATTTGTAGGACAGCTGCGAGAGACAGCCAAGCGACATCCAGCAAGGGGCCGAGGGCGGGAGTCGAGCCTGCAGCTGCTGCATTGAGGACTTCCTGCTCTACCGACTGAGCTAAACTGAGCCCCCACAATATTTAAGTTAGTTTGCAATTAACAAGCCAGAGACAATTTAAAGTGATAATCCAACTAAAGTGCGTCTTTCTCAGCCTCCTGTATTGGCCTCAAAATGGTGAGCATGAAAGTCTGCTTCTCACAGTTTGACCAAAAACATCGAGTTCCATCTGTTGTTTATGTTGTTTTTACTTTACAGGGCAACAACACCCCGTATCAGCCTCTCTGTTCTGATTAAACTCCACCCACGTATGAAACATATTTGGAGAAAAGCTGGTAAGTGCAGCTGTGTTCGACCTGGTTTAAGTGGATTCTAATAGTGACAAGAAAAGGGATCCTACTCTCCATCTGTGCACTCATAAACTCCCACCTACATGCAGGCGGACTGCACCGGGAGTTGTTGTCAAATTTATTTCCCCACAGCCCTTCAGCTGAAAAACAATGAGCGATCCAGCAGGCCCGGCACAGATAGACCAAGTGGGGGAGCCGTTAAAGCACCATGCTGGTTAAAGTAAAAGGACCAACAAGGTCGTGGCCATCAATAAGATTGAAGGTATTTTCCAGAGCAAACCTCACTACCTGTTCCACAGTTTCAGGCTGTCAGTGCTGACGCTGCCGACGAGATGCAGATCTTGATTTAAGATCCTGCAGACTCATCTCCTTCGACCACAGTGAGGATGAATGGCGGTGAAGGGGTGCCTCCCTGAGCAGAGAGACGAAGGAGAAGAACAGAGTGACAGGTGTTTGAGCTTGGCCCGGGGACCAACCATGAGAGCCTGGAGGAGATGTCCTGTCCCCTAAGGGCTCCAGACGAGAGCCAAGTGTGGGTCACAAGCCGGAGAGCTGTGACGGACAGAAGGCTTCATCTGGAGCGAGATAAAGTGGAAAACAAGTAAATGAAAGAAGAATAAAGGAATATTTTACTTAGAATACTTAAAATAAAATAAAATAAAAATAAAATACATTTTTTAAATAGTTTTATTTGAATTTTTTAACCTTATTCCCCCAAAACAAGTCAGTACGAGGCATCCATTAAAAGTTTCTAAAAGATTCTAATAACAAATAATTCTGTAAAGAACTTGATGAAAGTGATGCCATCATTAACTCACTGTTCACTCAGCACTGACTGTGGGAATGATACAGAAGTTTGTGGACCGTTTGTGTCATGTGGGTCCCGGGTGAGGTGTGCTGGGTTTGCTGGTGTCTGTGCTCTTTTCTGTACATGGTGTCTTTTTCTGCTTTATGTACCTATTTTATATGCTTGTCATGTATAATTTTTGAGTCTGCGCTTGTCGTATAAAATGTGCTGTATAAATAAACTTGATCTGATTTGAAGTTTTCCCTGATTCATTTTTCAGTCATTCATAACCCGAGAAAAATAATTGGTAGCGCTTTATAACACGGCCCGCAACTTACAGTACTTATAATGTAATATCGTTGCATGTATCAGTACTTAAATGTAGGTATAGTGGAATAAGGGAGCAACAATTAGGGATTTTAATTTTAATTTTAGTAATTTAAAGAAATGAGAAATTATTTAAACTCATTATTCTATAAGTACTAGGTACTCACTCGTAACTTTAGAGGAAAGAAGAAACTAGTTATTACCTTCGCGGCCCGGTAAAAGGAGGACGCATTTGTCGGCCGCATCTGAAGGAGCCTCGAATACGTCCTTCGAAGGATGCAGCCCCTGAATTGGGAAACATGAGTGGTGTGTACCCCGCTTTAGCTGCCAATCTCCAGTCAGATTCTATGGACATTTATACACTGAAGGTTATGCCTCCTGGAGCAATTTGGGGTTCAGTGTCTTGCCCAAGGACACTTTGACAAGTGACTGTAGCAGTCAGGAATTGAACGCGCAACCTTCCGATTGAGAGGCAACTGACTCTACCACTGAGCCACAGCCGCCACAAGTAGCTAAAGCTTTTAAATTAATGAAGTCAAATGAAGTAAAAAGTACAATAATGAAGAAGTTAACCCCTGTAAATGGTGCACTGTGTGACGTCTCACTGAATCTGTCCATGTAGTCGGTGTTCTGCATGTCTAAATGTAAAAAAGAGGTGAAATGATGAAAGAGACCCTGATCGCTGCCTCCTTCCTCCCCTTCAGCAGAACTTTGATACCAGACAAAAGAAGCACTCACATCTCCCCTCAAGCTGTAGAGCTTCACATCACCAAGCGATGTATAAATGAGTCTTGACTGACCGTGTGTAAAAGATGAGAACAGTCTTATCATCTGAAACACAAATGATGGCCTCTGGCTAGTCATAATGAGAACAAGAGGAGTCCAAATCAGGTTTAATAAAGTCCAAACCCCAACATATGTCCAAAATAATTACCACAATCTGTCACCCACAGATAAAAATAGGTAATCTTTAAATATTTTGCATTATTAATGGAGTGATGTAGTAATGTCATCAAACCCAGACGCCTGGAAACCTCAATTAGTGCTGCGGATATGGAACAGAGGATCAAAGGATGAAGACTCTGTTTTACACTCATCTTATATCACAGGTTTGATAATTACACCTTTTTATAAACTCATATCTCATTGGCCGAGAGCACATCAGTCTCCTGTTTTATCATAAGTTATTTACTCAGGCAAATAAAGTCAAAGACATACTTTAGTGTAAGCGGCCTGGAACGAGCATACGAACTTTAAAATATCAAAAATATGCTTAAGAATAACGTGTCCTCAAATGAGCTCGTATCCCAAATTCAACAGTTCAACACTTATTGAATGAATGTATCACGCTTTCATGTGTGTATGCTTTACATCAGGCTAAACCATCAGGATATATAAGCTTATGATAAAAACTTGGAAAGTTTGACACATATTCACTATTAGCTTCTTCCTCATAAGCATGCTTAACAGTAGCATATTTTTAAGTCATATTGTTACACGGCTGTGTTAAATACTTGATTCTGATTGGTTAATCACAACATTCCCAGCTGCTATGTCTGGATAGCAGACTGTTGCTATGAAGAACAGACCGTTGCTAGGGATGCGGCTCTAATCACACAATCTGGAGGACTAACTGTAATCTTACTGATCCGCCGAAAGAAGTCCGGTGAATTTGACGTCGGTCTGTTTACAGAGGTAAAAAAATAAAAGAGACAAAACAGCAGAGAGAAAGCAATAAAGGTTAAACGATGCAAAAACTGAAGCTACGACAGAGAGATCTACAAACCTGAAGATGGCACAGGAAGTAAACATTAAACAGAACACAGTATGGGATACGGCGTTGTGTAAAGACGGTGAATGGAAAAGAAAATGTCAACAGACTGTGACAGTGACGAGACAGAAAACCTCCATCAGGTGCTGCTCTGATTCCCACAGTCTGGTTCAGCTTGTGTTACTTCACCATTAGTGGAAATAAGCTAGCTTAGCTCATTCTAAGAAGGCTAGAGTTAACCGTTGCTATGGACGCAGCTCTCTCTGTGACCGTAACAGACTTTTTTTAAAGGGAGAACAGAAATATGATAATTTTTAAATGAATAAAATAATTTCCAAATCAATATTTTGTGTCAAATAATTGATTTCGTAAGTGGGTAGGTGTTTAATAATGCTCGATTATGTATTCTACAGCTACAGGCGCCTTAGAGTTTTCCTTCAATAATCCTAATACAATCCTAAAATGCTTTGCTCAGTGTGTTTCCTTTTAACAGCAATACTAAGCAAACAATGAGACAATTTTTCATGTACAATGTGTTACTTAATTGGGAGGTTTTGTGATTAACAACAAGCTACCAATGGTTAATGGTTAATATGTTTACTAATATGTAAAAAAAAAAAAATGCTGAGTTAGGATTATGTGTTCCTTTGTGCTGTAAGAAAGTTATACAAGAGTTGCTATTTAGCTTACTTGTTATAGCGTGCACCCCATATACATTGCCTCCTCGCCCCACACTACTCCCGACGTCCCTACTCTCTCTCTCGCTCCCATATTTCCTGTCTAACTGTCTAATAAGGAAAACAAACGGATATTACGTTTTTTAATTTTTAGATCGTGAAAAAGTAAAGACAGCCTACATCTTTTATAGCTGCAGATATGGATCTGAATATAAGACAGAAGGTTTGTCATATCTTATATGAGGGAGGCATGAAGGTCAGTGTATGACGTAGATCAATATATCTCTATTGATAAAGTGACAAATCCACTCCCTATTCAAAGCCTTATTTGTATGACACAAGGAGTCAATATATTGCCAAAGTGCAAACAAGATAAATTGACAATCAATAGGTTTTTATTGTCATTTTTTTCAAAACATTTGCAGTTAGACTTAAACAATTCCTCTTTAATCTTATAATATCTTTACTCTGTGACTCTCTTCCTTACCACAATGTTCTGCTGCAGGGTCAAATAACCCCGGTTCAATAAGCTGCAGAGGCAAACATCCATCCTGCTGAGGTGTCCCTGAGCAAGTCTCTGAATCCCTGCCCTCTCCTCTACGACCCTGACCTCTGACCTCCCTGATGTTGTGCGGAGTGAGATCAATAGAGTTCGCTGAGGAAAAGGGGTCTTACATCAGAAGAGTAAGTGTGAGCAGCGCACTGAGGAGGCTAATGAGCAAAGCGGCCGAGCCTGATGCCACCGGCCCGGCTCCGTTCATCCCGTCACTGAAGGTGGTGTGAAGCGCAGGTCGTTCAGTCTGCAAGTGGCAGTGCCGCAGGTCGGCGCCCACGCAGGCGGCGTAGCCCATGGCGTGGGCGATGTAGTTCTGCTCATTGACGCCCTGGAAGAGGTGGGCCATGGGTCCACGGGCGAGCACGGCCACGTCTTCTCCGCTGTGGGTGGTCGACTCTGTTGGGGCGGCAGACAGCTGGACGTAGTCTTTAGATTCTGGAAGAGAGTGATAAATATTAGATTCTGTCCACCGTTCTCTCCATAACAACGCTATAAAGTCGATGTGTTTACAAACTGCTGTGCTGCCCCCCAAAAATCAGTTTATGTAGCTTTAACCACAGATTGCATTTAAATGAAGTGGACGTAGCCTGTGAGTCTGAAAAGTAAGGACAATGCAGAAGTGCCTTAAACCTGCATTACTTCTTATGGACAGCAGGGGGCAACTCCAGAGAAGACATAGACTCCTCTTCTCCGTGGATTTATCCCCTCAGTAAACTTTCTTGTCCTCCTTTTTTCTTAGAGACCAGTTCCAGTCATGTTTTAAGACATAAAATGCTGCCAAGGCTTCTCCTCCTTCTCCCTCATTAAAAATTCCTGAATCTGCACAGGCCCCGCCCACCATGTACTACGTTTCTGCTTTCCTAAAATTACAGCCGGAAACAAAACACGTCTCTGCCATCGTTTAGTGGCAACTTGTTGAAACTTAGCTAGCTTGAAACGTAGTAATTAGTAGTAGTAACATTAACAGCTGGCTCGCGCATCGCCAAAGTAGTCGCCATAGGTTACACATAATGATACGCATAGCGTCGCCCCGTCCATTAACGGGATTGGCTCCTTAGGTTTGTGACATCTCAAACCTGCCAATCTGAAAGCGTGTTGTTCAGCTTCAGTTTAAAAGCAGACAGCCATGAGCAGAGAGATAAGATGTCGTTTTGTCCACAGGGGGGCGCCAAGATCAACAAAACCAAAAGTTCCTAACAGTAGCTTTATAGAGGGGGTATAATGCTGTTTCACATATTAAGACATATATATAATGCTACAGTGTTGGATGTCCAGACTAAACGTGGGTGAAGTTTCAAATCTGTAGGTAAAAGTATGTTGGCGTAATCCCCAGACAGGCTGCTGTGAACGCCAGTTTTTTCTACATGCTGAGTTTAGTTTTAAGTCTTCCTTCCATACAGCAGCATTTTAATTTTGTAAACATGGAGTCAAAAATCCAATAAAGCAGGTTAGTTTAAGGGCGCGGATACCTTGTTTAGTCAAGTTGCTTCCATGGCAACCTTAAAAAATAAACATTTAGTAGAACTAGACACCTGATGGAGTCGTGGTTCATCTGTCTTTCCACTTACTACTGTAAATTACTTTCCTCTTTGCTAACCAAGCTAGCACTAGCTTTAGCTAATAGCTTAGCATTTGCTAACTCCTCTCCAGCTCCACCCTCTGGTCCACATACGGTCACTTCTGGTTTCAAAAAATTGAAATGTCAACCTTGAAGCTTTAAAACAAAAGCCCACAAACAAATGGGTCGAGCATTCTTCTTTAAATGATCTTGAGAAGAAGAAACAAGAAAAAAGAAACAGTATATTTCTAACTGTTGAAAGAGTGTTAACTTAAATTAATCCAGCTCTGTGGGGTTTTGTGAATGAAAGACTCACTGGTGTTGACATTGCGGATGTCTGGACGTGTCCCGTTTTTGATTTTGTGTCCCGGTCCGTTTCCGTACATCAGCGTGGTGTAAGGCAGCATGTCTATACCCCACAGAGGAGATTTACCTACAACATAAAGAAAGACCATCAAACACTTACTTTGATTTATCTTCTACACTTTTCTGCTTCTCACACACATACACACACAAGAGGAGGGGTCTCTTGGTCCCCGGGGTGCTGCAGGAGGTCTACAGCTTGTTGAGTATCTCTGTGTTTCTCTCCAGATGAGCCATTAGCCTGCCGTGTCTCCCCCGCTGATGAAGAGCTCAGAGTTTCACAAGCACATTAATCACTGCTGTACCGCTGGGAGGAGGAGGAGGAGGAGGAGGGTAAAGTCAGGATACGGCAGGAAAGAGAGAGTATAAAGGTGGAAACAGCAGGACATAACAACAGAGCTCAATCATTGCAGCTTTTGAAGGCGGATGCAGAAATGTTTGTGGGCTGAATCTTTGAAAGTGAATATTCTAGTGCCAAAAAATCCTCAAAATATTGTTTTCTGCAGGATTTTATTCTCTGCAGGGTGGAAGCGCCTCTGTAACAGCATTCAGACCATTATAAGACTCTTAAATTCATCACAGTTAACCAAACTTATTGGAATGTAATGAAATATTTACTGGTATAAGAGCAGAGAGTAATCCAGCATAAAGTTACCCAGTGTAATCCAAGCCTTTCAGGGTGAAGAAAGGGAAACTAAATGTTTCAGCTGTATTTACCTTTGTAGGTAATAAAAACCTTCATGTGACAAGATTCTCCTTCTAAACTGGACTCTTTTCTTATCTACAGCTAATGAGATTTGAGCCTATAGGTTAGTGCAGCGACAGTAATTTCAATTTATTTTAGTTTTAAGACTTTTAATAAAGTAATTACACAGATGTATTGTAAGTAAACTAAAATGAAAATCCAGATAAAGACACCATAGCTCATTTTTTTTGGCACTGTTAGCCTTTTCCCAAAGTTTTAATGTCACCCAGTATCACTATTATTGTAGCCGAAGCGTTACTTTAAAATACACGTGTCTTATATATATTGAGTCTTCCATGAGACTGAATGTCACTGTATACATATTAAATTTCAGTCTGAACGCAACAAAGAGTTACTTACATAATGTGATGTAATGTTAAAGGGGGGGTATCATGCTAATTTCAAGCTTCATGTTTCACTCTGTGGTACCTGTGGAGTAGCTTAGCATAATTTACAGATAAAAAACACACACACTCACACTGGTGCTCTGTGCAGGCCCTCATACAGCCTCTGCCTGAACCGACTCAGTCAGCTCTGTCCCTTTAAGAAACCCCGCCCCTACAAGCCTGCTTTCTTCTGATTGGCCAGCTTTCCGAAGCCTGCTGAGGCTTCACTTTGTGACGTCACAAAGTGCAGTATGTAGGAAAAACTGTGTGAAACCTGGCGTTCACAGCAGCCTGCATACTGAGCTGCACAGAGCACCAGTGTGAGAAAAAAACATTTTTTAAACTGTAAATTATGCTAAGCTACTCCACAGGTATCACAGAGTCAAATATGACGCTTGAAATTAGCATAATACCCCCCCTTTTAGAACTTTTTTTGTCCTGGACTTGAAACATTTTCTAAAATGACCAGGTAGTTTTTCACCACGTAAGAAATATAACTTCAAATGTCACTTTACTGGCGTTAAAACTTATTTGAACCCAAACCACAATCACCTTTTGAGCTAAAACTTGTTCGAAACGCAGATAAAACAAAAGTTAGGCTGTTTTCAAATGCTAAATCTAAGCCTCCGAACCCACCTCTGATCTCCACTTCTCAGGGTACACAGATTTTAGGATCAAATCCTGCCTTTCTTTCGAGTTTAAGAACGTTTGAAAGTGAATGTCACTTGCCACTTTTAGTCCAATGCCACTTTTATGTCTGTACATGCTCTGGACACTGTGCACCCCGGAGCAGTGAGGATCACTAATTTTAAAGCCCTCACTCATCATTGTTTCTACCACTCATTCTTGTATTTCACTGAGATCACATATAGAAAACAATAAGTAGGTTTAACCCTGAATAAGACCCTCTGTCCCTCCATGAATGTGTTGGGTTTATCTCAGGCTTCAAGCCTCGAGATAAAGGACAGGGAGCAGTGATGGAGAGCAGACGGAGAGCTGAAGGAACAGAGGTAAGGAGTAAGTAAGGTCTATAAAAGGACAATCCAAAGGGAGATTAACAGGTGAGAAAGACTGACAGAGCGAGGAGAACTTGGAGAGAATAATCAAAGAGAGAGAGGGAGAGGTGTCAGCGTTGATGGTCAGAGATTGGCAGAAGGAGGAGAAAGCGAGGGACTGAAATAGAAAGGCGAGGGAGAGAGAGGCTGCCAGTTATATGTGTTTACCCGGGCTGTAATTGCAGAGGAGAGAAAGCAGGGAAATGTCAAGCTGCTGGTGGCAGAGGCACGCTGAAGCTGAGGGGAAGCAGGCGCCTCACACACACACACACACACACACACACACACACACATAAAAGCCACCTTCTGTGTCTAAGGGACAAAAACACACCTGGAGGCGGGAATGGAAGGACGGCAGGACGGAGCAAAGACAGGAGGAAAGGAGAGATTTGTCTTACATCAAAAGGAGGAAAAAACAAATACAGGAAGTAAGTTAATAATTACCCAGAATGCTTTGCCCTCTGAATGGGAATCCATTGAGGGTAAAGGGGTGGGAGTGGTCAGCCATCACTATCGTGAGAGTTTCTTCCTCCTTGGTGAGTTCGAGGCCCTTTGCGATGGCGTAGTCAAAAGCAACCGTCTCGTGGAGCGCCATGTACGCCCGGCCGGCGTGGTGGGCCTGGTCGATACGGCCGCCTGAGCGCAGAGAAGACGAAGGGTGAAGGAGGAAAGATGGGGAAGAGGACAGTTTATAAATTTAACTGTGAAAACTTAATTAAGCCGGATGCAACTGATTAATTCTCTAATTTCTCCATTTTTAATTAGACTCATTAAGAAAAAAAGTTTGGAAGAAGATAATGAGATTTAGTCGCCTCGTCCTGCAAAAAATATCGGTATCGCAATATTTCAAAGTTGAAAAAACTTCAACTCAAACCCGAAAAGCGCCCGACGTCATTGTTTCTCACTGTCCAATCGGATGAATGGAGAGGCGGGCCTTCTGTCAGTTTACAAAATAACGCTTAGGTTAATGACAGCTAAGGATTCGGTCGTTAAATCTAGGCTTCAACAGAAAAGGCGGTGCGGTGCGCCTCACGTTTTACAGCCTGCAGAAACGCGCTCTGTCTGATCAGGGCGTAAGACGTGTCCTCACAGAGCTCACACTGTTCTTGAAATCAAACTGTTAAAAGAGATGGGACTTCAGCTTGACTTGTGACCCAGGTCTGTGTTTGTTGTCTCGACTCTTTGAATGAAAATTCCCTGAATAATTTGAGACTCGACTTTGACTTGTCTCTGTGACTTTACTATGATGCAAAAGGTTGACTCCAATTTATCGTCACTACTTGATATTTGAATTCGACAAATTACTTGACACTTGACTTAAGCCTCTCTGTGAATAGCTTGAGGTGTGACAGTGACGTTTCTCTGATGACTTCAGACTTGGGGCTGCACAGTGGTGCAGTGGTTAGCGCTGTTGCCTCACAGCTAGAAGGATGTGGAGTTTGCATGTTCCCCCCTGTGCATGTGTGGGTTCTCTCCAGGTACTCCGGCTTCCCCCCACAGTCCAAAGACATGCTCGTTAGATTCATTGGTGACTCTCAATCGCCCGTAGGTGTGAAAGTGAGTGTTAAAGGTTGTCTTTCTCTGTGTGTCAGCCCTGTGATTGACTGGTCATCAGTCCAGGGTGTAGCCCGCCTCTTGCCCAATGACAGCTGGGATAGGCTTCAGCCACCCGCGACCCTGAACAGGATAAGCGATATATGGGTGGATTTCGGGCTTGTCACTGACTTTTCTCAAATGTATCAGCAGTAAACTTGTCATGAATGACTTGACATCAAAGTTAGACTCGTCTTTAAGGCTCTCAACTTAACTCAGACAAGTCAAGGTTTGATACTGCAACATCTACTGACCTAGCAGAGAAGACTTGGTAATCCATCTTTACTGCTTATCCTGTTCAGAGTCGCAGGAGCCTATCCCAGCTATCCCAGGGTACAATCACAGGGCTGACACATAGAGACAGACAACCTTTCACGCTCACAGTCACACCTAAGGGCAATTTTGAGTCATCAGTGAACCTAACAAGCATGCCTTTGGACTGTGGGAGGAAGCCGGAGTACCCAGAGAAAGCCCACGCATGCACGGGGAGAACATACAAACTCCTTACAGAAAGGGCCTCTGTGTCCGAACCGGGATTTGAATCAGAACCCTTCTAGCTGTGAGGGGACGGCGCTAACCACTCCACCACCGTGCAGCCCTGAAAATGGTAATATCTGTTCTAAAAGGTTTCACAAAAAGTTTGATAAATTGTGAAAAAATGTAGGGCGTCGGTTTAGCTGAGTTGTTAAATCACCCATCCCATATGCAGAGGCTACAGTCATCGATGCCGCAGCCCCAGGTTCGACTCTCACCCTCGGCCCTTAGCTCTGTCGTCTGCACTCTCTCTTCCCCTGTTTCAGAAACTATCCACTGTCCTCTCTCTCAATAAAAGGCCAAGAAAATATGTGAGTTTAATAATCCTTGAAGACTGTACCGTATCATAAACCCCCTCGCTGTGTTTAAAAATGTGCTTGTAATTTAGTAAATTTGAGGTGGATCATCCTTATATGGAACCTTCTGAATCGATTCCTTTGCATTGTTAGAGGACAGCAGACAATTGAATCATTACAGAGCTGAATCCGAACAATATATCTTGTAATAACATAAAAAATGGGAATTTTCTGCAACAGAGAATTTTAATCTTGCTGCAGGATAAAGCTCACGTTATTTCCACAGCTCCTGTCCTCTCCACCAGCCGTATCAGAACGTGAAGTAGCCTTAGGTTAATAAGTTGTGGTCTCAGTGAGCTGTCAGTGATCGGGCGCACCATATGCCTGCTTCTATTTATACATTTGCCTGTTATTTTAAAGTCATTGTGAAGACACTCGGCAGCAGCGTGGAGTCCCTCGGCGGCTGCCTCAGATTAAAGGAGAGATGGATGAGGAGGCCGGCGAGGCGGCCGTGTGGAACAGAAACACGCCAGCCGAGCACACACACACTCTGCTAACACACACTGCGGCAAACTCATCGAGCTGTATGCAGAATCAATGTCAAATCAACAGATCCACTGCGGGCGCACACGGCTCTGTAATGTGCTCTGGAGGACGGCCACCTCAAAGAAACTCCACATAAAAAGTCGTTATGAAACATAAACACACTCTAATGTTTTGCAGCAAACAATAATGGTCAGTGTGTTCATTAGATTGCCGCTACAACAGGATCAATGATTCGATTGATTGCCTTGTGTTTTTCCTCCTATTTTTAGCCGGACGGTCGCCTCTCAGGGGATTTCATTATCCAACCTTTGACAGATTAAGTGAGGGGGAGAGCGAGGAAGGTGGGCGAAGCTGTTGTCCTCACCCTCCACTAATAGGAAGAAGCCTTTGGGGTTTTTCTGCAGGATGCGGATGGCCTTTTCTACGGTCTCAACGATGGATGGGTCCATTTTTGGATCCCTCTCCGCCTCGAAGCGTAGATCACCGGGTTCAAACAGAGCTGGGGAGAGAAAAGAATATATTAAATAAAAACATTTTTCATGTAGGAATACTGTTTTTTGTGGTTTATCCGCCTACAGTGGAGGTGCAGCAGAAAGGAAAGTCCTGTCCTCCTCCTCCTCCTACAGCTCCTGCTATTTTCAGCACACAGGAAGTGATAAACCACACTGTGAGGGTAAAATCTAAGTCTTTAAAGCTACGAGTGAACACTCACAGTCCAGAATCTTTACCTGTCGTCCATTACATCCCAACTAACAATGATAGAGCAGAACAAAGCTATAGGAGAGTACAGGTTGGACTTCACATTCATCAGGTGGGCAGAATCATTTGTCACTGATATCACCAAATTATGTGAATATCTATAATGTGCTGACATGCTCATTGTCAGCTCATTTTTTATTTACTTGCATTCCGTTTGCAGACAGAGAACTCACAAAATGATCTCATTCCCCCTTCGAGCAGCAGCACTGCTCTTTGCGCTTCTGGACCACAGACTGTACATAAGAAGTGGATGTAGCTCTTAGTTTAAAGGGGGGGTGTTATGCTAATTTCAAGCTTCATATTTCACTCTGTGATACCTGTGGATTAGCTAAGCACAATTAACAGCTAAAGAAACTCCTCATTAATCTCACACTGGTGCTCTGTGCAGGCCCTCATGCAGCCTCTGCTTGAAACAACTCAAGTCAGCTCTGTCCCTTTAAGAAACCCCGCCCCTACAAGCCCGCTTTCTTCTGATTGGCCAGCTCTCACAAAGTGCAGCATGTAAAAAAAACCTGGCGTTCACAGCAGACTGACCTGAGAAGCCTGGGGATTATTCCAACATACTTTTACCTACAGATCTGAAACTTACACCCATGTTTAGTCTGGACATCCAACATTGTAACATTATATATATGTCTTAAAATGTGGAACAGCATGATACTCCCTCTTTAAAAAGTGAAGCCCATGCTGCCGTGCCTTAAACCTGCAGTGTATCTACTGGCCAGTAGGCGGAGACGCCACTGGTTTGAGTTTATTAAGGCAGATTACATGTAGTCTAATTCTTGGTGGATACTTTGCCCCAGAAGATTTATGGTCTGAACCGCTAGTTTCAAGTGTTCTTCAACACAGCATGATGTTAAATGTGTAAATTATGCCCACATTAAGAGTAGATTAAATTATAAAGCATGGTGTGCCATGTGCCATGGCCTGTGGTGAAAACAATGCTTTCAGTGGGTGGACCTTTCGCCATCATTCTGTCTTCAAAGGAGAAAATTGGAACATCGCAGTGCAGTGCAAGTTATGACTTCCGGCTGTCATTATCCAAGAGCTCATCTAATTAAAAGAATCGTTTACAGGTAAGATCAACCGCTAATGTCAGCTGCACAGAATTCCAGATAACAAGACTAGGTCACTACCTCATATGTGCGCCTTTGAGGCCGATGACAACGTGTTTGAAAGCAGGTGCGCGCTGCAGACGTAGGTGAGGACAGCGGAGGAGCAGTCCCGCCTACTCCCCCGAACAAAGTATCCAGAGCCGTATAGACAGAGAGTCAGGTCAGTGGAGGTGCAATTTGCTCCATGCTCCGCCTTTGCGATGTCGCAACTCTCTATCTGTACGGCTGTGAAAGTACCGTCACTCACTCAGTCAGTCAGTCACATACAGACCCGTGTGTAGGGCTGACCCCGACAGTCAGCTAAATGTTAGCTAACCTGTCGTCTGCTTCTTCTACTGACAAATAGTTTGTGACTCTGGTGAAGCTGCGGCCGGGATGGTGTGGGTAAAAACACAAGCTCCAGACTGGAATAAGTTTATGGCTGTTTATTTGAAGTTTGAGTTTGAAGTAGTGTGAATATTATACTTAACTAAGTACATTTAAATGTGCATAAGTTCTGCGATTAATTTAAACAGACATTCACGCATTACAAAGGTGTTGACTTTTCTTTTCTCTTGTGTTTATTTGCAGATTTAGTGTTGAAGTTATCCAATACATTTTTAAATAACTCTCCCAACCTTGACTACTAAATACAGCTAAAAGATGATGTAATCAGCCGGTTCTGGTAAACAGAACTGCATGCTGACAGACGTGTTAAAATACTCTGTGAATGTTTTAGCACCCTGAAAACATCATGTAGGTCAAGTACAGTGTTTGAGGAAAAACACAATGTGTACGAAAGCCCGGCATCAGCAACACAAAGGAAATGAGTAAGCCAGACCAAGGACACGCAGGCCTATTGTGTTCCTTACGGGCCTGATGGGAACGCTCTGCCTTCATGTGTCGCTCTGAGGGAAAGGAAAGCATTACAGGGCAAAGAGAGGTGAAGAAAAGAAAACTCACCCATGAGGTAGTCGGTAGTTTCAGGGTCAACAGCATCGAAATCTGTTTTGTTCCACACGTAGCGGGCTACCTGTGTGACACCCGGGATACACAGACACACAGTGAGTGGGAGGAAGATGGCCAAATGTTTGTTGTGAGTCACAGGACGAGCTTTTCCATCACAGCTATTCTCAGGTACAAGTATTTATTCCTCACCTCACAGCTGCTTGTTTACTATCTGTGAAATAATGTGTGACTGAAAGAATCCATGGTGAGTTGTTTTTTATCAGAAATACACTGATTTCTTTACTGCATGAAAACACCACAACGCGGAGAACTGAACACTCTATAAGCCTGTTGTTCAGGTGTCAATATTGAATATAGATCACAGACTGTATAAAAAGATGGACGACACAACAGCTCCCTAAAAGTGAAGCCAAACCCTCTCTATCGCCCCCTGCTGACTGGCTGCAGTATAGCTCATAAGCCCCGCCTCCTCCATGTTAACAGATGGGACATGAGTCAAACTATAAAATCAAAATACACGTCAGATACATTTTTCTCAAACATGGTTTCTGTCATTATAGTTAGTTCTTATCCTGCTGATTTATGTCCAAGTGTTCATTCATCTGACAAGTTTATTTGATGCTATAAAAATGATGATTAACAGCTCTGTTGACAAATCAGGCTCCTGCAGCCGTTCTATTCCCGAGTAGCAGAGTAGAGAAGGAACGGCGAGAGGAGCAACACTAACACTGCAGTCATTGAATTTTCCATATCTGTGACCGTCTGCTTCAGAACAACACAAGAAGCTGGTAAACACGCCGGCCTGCGGGATCCTTGCTGTTGTTTCTGGGAAGCTAAGTGTGTGTTTTGCACACCGCACAGCTGCGGCTCCAAATGACGTCACCAGCGCAAGACGGCAGCGCCTGTCACAGGGGCTATTTTGGCTTCAATTTCATACAATGAGAGTAGACGGAGACGCGTCGTCCATCAATATAGTCATTGATTTAGATATTGAAAATATATCTACATTTCTTTGTGGTAATTATTTAGGAAAAGCAAAGCAGACAGTCTTGTCTGGATTGAAACGTGCGACTAAAAGGTCAAACAGCTCTTTTCATCTCATAAAACAGAGCAATAAAGACTCAATCGTCCTGTGTAAATTTACCACACGAACACAGGGAGGGAGGTCATTTTCAAAAGATTAGATAAGAAGGGTAATACTAGCCCCGTGTGAATAGAGCTAATATCACTATTACCACAGAATATGTGTTGAATCACAACAGCAGTTTGGACAGCTTGAGCAGCAAGGTGAAAAGCTCTCAGAGTAGCGGGCAGCAGAAGCAGAGCTGTTACTGCAGGCGTAAGAAGGAGATCCAAAGACCTCGCTGCGTTCCTTTTCCTATTCTTTTGTAATTCAGCAGACTCCTCCCTGAAGCTGTTTTATCTGATAAGGCTAGACAGAAAAAAATACCTTTCCAGCTTTCATGCTCCGCCACTCATCGATGAGGTTGCGCCCGTCTTTTCTTTTGCCCCTGGAGGAGAAATCTGTGGGGTATTCTGGGTCTTTGGTGTACCGAGGGGTCATGTACTTTCTGCCACCACCAATGATCACCTTGAAACAGGCACAGACACATTTCAGTGTGATGTGAAGCAGAATTTCATTGTTAAACGCTAATACGTTGATGGAAATGAGTTGTGGAGAACTTTACATCTATGTCGGTGTTTTTGAGCAGCTGGGAGGAGATGTCGGTGCAGCCGTCCTTCTTGGCGCCTGCGGGCACGTCGGCGTCGCTGTACCACTTCCTGCTGGCGCTGTGGGCGTAGCTGGCCGCTGGGGTGGCATGCTGCACCCGCGTGGTCGTTACAACGCCGACAGACTTGCCTACAATATGGATTTAATGCACGCTTAATGCATAATAGAGATATACAATGTATGCACTCTGCTGCATGTTTGTGTGAAACAGTCTGATCAGCGGGCACTTTTGCAGCCCCCTGCAGATATTGTACATTATGATTATGTAGAGGTATGGGGCTTGTTGTCCTTTTAACAACCTTGGAGCCAAACATTGCTCTCTAAATCCCCCTAAAAGCCCCCCAGAGGAAGCATAAAAAGAAACTTAGACACCAATGCACTCCAGAGACGGTGAGATGAATAATCTGAAAGCAAGTACAGACTCCACCAATATCCTTGGCGTTGTCTCATTATCCTACAAACATCTAACGAAGTAAGTAAATACAGAAACTCTGACTGCCTTTTTTTTAATGTCTGCTCTGCACCATGCAACACCATAAATAGTGAACCCACATGTGTGTCATAAGTGTAGCTGAAGAGTTTAAAGGGTGTGGTCAGAACACCCATCAGTGATGTCACAGGGTCCTAAAGGTCCTGACAGGTTGGCTGTTAAACCTCTGCAGGTCAGCTAAGTTTAATTCTCTTTGGCGCCACCTTTGGCCATAAGCAGTAAGTGCAGGTGTGTTTTAGGAGCTCACCAAAGATCTAGACTGCGTGAATGATTGTTTGATTGTAATTGTCTTTAGTCGTTGCTTCTTTCTTTCTTTGTTCATCCTCCTCTCTGTTCTGAGCGTAATCCAAAAGGCAGCTGGACTTGTTCTTGAAGACGTTTCACCTCTCATCCGAAAGGCTTCTTCAGCTCTTAACTGACCGGTGGTACGGAAGCCCTGAGCGGGCATGCATCCATACATTTTACTTACTCAATTTTCCCACGATAACGAGTCATTTCAGTTGTTTTCTCCACTTGTTTATCTCGTTATCTCGAGATAACAACGCTGGTTTTCTCATGATAACGGGGTAATTTTGGCTGGTCACTGTGATATTACAAACCAGGACATGCCACGCTGCCAACGCCCACACTGATGAGGTAAGTTAAGCCTGTTTCTATGTTTGATTTGTGCTTTTGAAACTCGAGTTAAGATCATCTGACGTTACGGTGGTGCAGCTTTGTTATCTCGAGATAAATGAGTCGAGATCTTGAGAAAACAACCGGAAATTACTTGTTATCACAGGAAAACTGAGAAAATAAGATATATGGATGCATGTCCGCTCAGGGCTTCCGTACTCTCTAATCTAATTGGCTGTTAGGACGGGAGCAGCTAGTTTCGGTTATCAAACAATTTGAGGACTTTGCTTTAGGACCATTAATGAAGTGTATCAGAGATTACATCTAACTTGTATTATGTAACACATCTCCACACACACACACCTAAGTGTTAGTCTCCAGCGCTGTGTGTGTGCACGTGTTATAAGATGTGTGCTGATAACACAGGGCACGATAAGCATCGGGCTGCTCCCCGTGCAGCACATCATCCTGCAGTGTAACCTGCGGCCGCGGGCTGCTGCTGCTCTCAGCTCCCCGGTGGTTGCTGTAATATCGCTCTGACGGGACACTGCGGCTCACAGCAGAGCGCTCAGCTGTAAAATCAGGTTTTGCAGAGGCTGTTTGAGACCTGAGGGATTTTGTTTTTGTCGGGAGCCAGAACT
The DNA here is from genome assembly GCF_022749685.1 of Semicossyphus pulcher. NCBI lineage: Eukaryota > Metazoa > Chordata > Actinopteri > Labriformes > Labridae > Semicossyphus > Semicossyphus pulcher. The sequence continues at coordinate 5,133,435 of NW_027211700.1, forward strand.
AAAGTGTGACACAGCAGGGCTGAGAGGGTATCAGCCCGCTACCTCACAAAGAGTCACAAAACCCATCACAGCTCTGCTTGAAGACATCTTACATTATACTGTCCTTGTTTCCTGGGCTGTACACGCGTGTCTGTTCATATGAGTCTAATATCTTTAGTGAAACAGCTGCTGTACAAGTTCAACCGTTTGAGTAAAGTACGTCTTTTATATGACTACTTTAACGTATAAACATTATAATAACGCCTCAATAACTCGGGACAGGAAGCACCTAGACACCTGAATGTTTCAGGCAGTGTGGAAGGACGTCTAAGGCACACTCATGCCAAATTAGGTCCATCTAGCTACTTCACAACCACAGCTATTCAAGTAGGGAGCAACTCTCAGTCATATTAATCACCTAACAGTTAGCCTGACTCTTGAGCTCACCAATAACTCGGGACAGGAAGCACCTAGACACATGAACTTTTCAGGCAGTGTAGAGGGCCTCACCATGACCAGCCACACCAACTGTCAGACCTCTGGCACCTGTCAGTGATTTAACCTTTTTTGGGGGAGGGTCTTACCAGCCTCTTTGGCCCACTTCAGGATGGACGTGACCTCGTTGCCCTTCTGAGTCTTGCAGATCCCGTTGCGACCGGCTGCGTTGACACCGATGATGTTCAGGTTGGTTTTCACTCCACACAGATAGGCTGTGGCTGTGGCTGCACTGTCTGCTATCTGGAAGTCCACACTGTAGGTCTGCACACAAAGTGAGAGACAACAAAGGTGAGCTTGAATATAATATACGGTTGGCTCCGGTTGTAACTCTTGATTTTCCTGGCTGACGGTCGCTTTCCTTTTCAGACTGTTTGCTTCATCTGAGCGTCGAGTTTGTTTCTTTTTCTTTGGATTTTCACTTCTTGTTGAAGTTGTATCTGTAGTCATCCATCTTTTCTTTGTTTGTTCAGCCATAGTAGATTACTGTTTACTCGCAACACTTGCAGAGACTGGAAAAGCAGCCGCTTAGCTCCGCCTACCCTCTCTGGCAGACCAACCACTGCTGGCTGATGGAGAATGCGTCACTAACTGGGCGCCGCTTGTGACACCCAGTCTGTAATACTCCAAATGCAAAGGCTTTCATCAGTGGGCCATAGGCTCCATCACATTTGTGTTACCTCATTCGGCAATGGAGACTTAACAGACATTTATTGAAATGAAAATCTTCGAGATTATTACTTTAATGTTTACTTTGTGTCGCCTTCCGTATGAAAGGATTCCTTGCCTTGTCTAGTGGTTAAAAGTTTAATGTCTTATATTTGTAAAAAAAAAAAAAAAAAAGAAGACTGCCAAAGAGCGCAGACATTTTCCTTTTTATGTCAGAGCATTTGACTTATTAACAACTGTAAAAAAAATTGTGGAGTGATTTTCAACAACAACTAAAGCACAATAAATAGCTTCCAAAATGAAATACATACCCTGGCTTGAATTCATTCTCTCTAAACTCCCTCCACATGTTGGCCTGTATGTGTAGTTTAATGTTGCATAAAGACATACGTCTCATACTGCAGGTGCACGGTTGATCTCATTTATATTCAAATTAGTTTTTTTGGATTGCAGTCATCATATTGCACAGTACATAAAGCAATAAAACACGATGCATTATATTAAAGAGTAGATATGAATGCACGTTAAATGTACACATGTATATCTGTCCATTGATCAAATGCAGTGTGTGCACCTTAGCTAGTCCCACGTGAGGGAAGGTGTCCATGGTCATCACCGTCTCCTCTCCGGTCTGGTTCTGCAGCTGACCCTTGAGGATACGAGCCGCCGTGTAGGTTGTGATTCCCATACCTGATGCACACACACACACACGCACAAATGTATTCTTATCATTTCAACCTCAATACAGTTTTTCATACTTTCATAATGTCTTTCTGCAGAGTGTTCTTGCTTCACAGTCTCACAGAGCTTTGTCACATTTTGTTTCTTATTTTTTTGTGCTGCACGCTGATAAAAAAAAAAGCCCCAAATTATACTTAACTAGGTCAGACACTAATTCCTGTCTCTTACCTTTTCAGACAGGCGGGACTGTGGTGTAATTTGGGTGAGAAATCGACTGGTTGTGTAACCTACCATCTCCAAGGAAGAACAGGATGTTCTTGGCCACGTTGGTGTTGAGCTTCCTGTCCAACGCTGACTGCAAAGTCTTCCGGGCCTGCGTCCTCCAGAACTCGGGGTTCTCCTCCTCAACTATCAACATAAACAAACAGATCAGACAAAATAACGGTATTACTGGTTGAAACTTTTGTATTTGGAAGTTGTTTTTAAAGTCAAATCAGCCTAATCCTATTTTTTAGGTTTTAAAGTTCAAACACTTAAAAAAGATAAGCGGATTAGAGCAGAATAAATGCTTCTCGGTAATCATGCATCTTGATACAGGTGTAACTTTGTTTTCTCACAGGTGAACAGACTCAAATGTGACAGATGCAGAGAGAAAAAGAGCCAGTCTGTGCATCCTGCAGAGATCAATCCCTGCTGAAAACCCAGTCCACTGCTCTTTGTTCAGGCCTTCTGGGACTGTGTGTGTGTGTGCGTGCGTGTGTGTGTGTGTGTGTGTGTGTGTGTGTGTGTGTGTGTGTGTGTGTGTGTGTGTGTTAGCATGTTTGTTTGTAGCTGTCACACCATGTCACATGCTCTCTTATCTGCTGCAGCACATCTCTCTGTGCCGTAACAGGTAGTTTGATACAATAGTCCACTAATGAGCAGTAAACGCTGATAGCAGCCAGTTGCATAACTTCGCAGGTACTGAGTGTGCTGAGACGAAAAGTTTGGGAGCAAAACAAGTGTTAAAAAAAGAGTGAAGGATGAAAGGATGAAAGGAGAGGTGCAATCATTAAGGAGAATGAAGGAGTCTTAATGAGGGCAAACAGAGTGAGAGAAGAGATCAACACCTGAGTGATTTTATGTTTGAAACAGACACAGAAAAATGGAAAAGAAGTGTGACTCCGGGGGAAGAAGGTGAGGTTCATACAGCAACATTTTCAGGCCTCTGTGATCTGAGGGAGAAATCTGCAGGTGTGTGTGTGTGAGCAACAGAAGGAGGAAAAGGAAAGAAAAGGATGGGACTCCTGAAGCAAATGTGTGATTAATGAGCAACCTCGGTTGAAAACTCTGAAAATAATTATTTCAACTGATTTGCAGGTTGTAGCTAAACCACTGTTTTAACGTTCAACCTGCTGACCTTTCATTTCTACTGAGGCTGCAGTTTCAAATGCTGACGTTACGGCGGTGCAGCATTGTTATCTCAAGATAATGAGATAAATAAGTCGAGATCTGGGAAAAAAACAACAACAACCTGAAAAGACTCACGGGAAAATGGAGTAAATAAAATGTATGGATGCATGTCCGCTTGGGGCTTCCGTACCCATCAAAGCGTATGCATTGAAATGTGTTCAAACGTCAGTTGAGGAGAAAAAGATGCACGCAGGTAAACCGTCAGCTGACTTATTAACATGCCAGTTAAAGAGCAAGACCTGTCTGTGTCTGTGCAGCACGTGCATTCAAAATCTATGGCAAGCAATATGTCGTCTCTCTGATGGTGTCATCTCAAGTTTCTAAATCTCGAGTTTTTAAAGGATTAAGAGGTGAACTGCTATAAAGCTTTTGTTCCTCATCATGTCACGAAAGGGAAAAGATAGCAATTTTTGGAATAGAAGCACAGATCCTTAATTAGCTGACTTTATTAGGATGTTGGAACCTCTCAAGTGTCCAGTATAAGAAGAAGCTGAACACTAATAATTAAGTCAATAAGACACTTCTAAAAGTGTGCAAAGCCTTAAAAAAATCGTGTCTTTTTTTCTTACCTTTGGCACCAGATGATCCAAACGCCGCCAGCAGAAGGAACGCCGCGATGGCCGCTCTTGTCGCCTCCATGGCCGTGCACAGGTGGGAGTAACGCTCTCCTCTAACCTTCACTGTAATAATGCTCGTCTATAATCACAGCAGCTGCCAATCATCTTTATCAGCAGGCCATAAATACATTATCATCTGAAGGTTTTCGGGAAATGACCTCGGCATGAAAAGATTAAAAAAAAGGCATAAAAACTAAAAATAGCTCAGAGAAATAGAAAATGAAGAGCTGAGTTTATGTTTGCAGGATTTGACAAACACTTTAAATCCGACGCATTCATTATTGACAGACGTTAAAGCTTTAATGACAGTGCTTAATGATACAGTTTATTTAGGGCATAATTTATGACGCTGTGCTAAAGATCAAAGGGATGGCAGTGTGTAGCAGCTATGGAAAGTGTGTGTGTGTGTGTGTGATTTGTAATCATAAGTGGACTGTATCTGACAGATAATGTAGCAGGGGACACGGTTATGTAAGTGAGAAAGACAGAGTCCACCAGGACTGAGCCATTATATGCGTATCAGGATGTTTTCTTTGATTGCTTGTCCAAAAGTCTTCCATCACAGCGACAAAATGTGAGGTGAATGATGCAAAAGCTTGTCATGGTAAGGTATCCTGCGTCACAAAGATAATGGGAGGCTAATTCGATCGCCTAATGTTCCCAAATGTTCTTGCAAATGTGGATGAGCCACTGAAGACGGGGACTCTGGTAATTTGTCCACATGCAAATGGGTTTAAAAGCAGGAAGTAGCTGGGGATAATGTACCTGTTGTACTGTTAAAGAGAGCAGACAAAGCTACTAAAAAATGATCCATGGAAACATTAAAACAGTGTGAGCAGCAGAGAGAGAAACAATGAGCTCAAACAAAGTGAATCAGTAAGGTGTCCCTCCATCGGAGCAGGCGACATCTCTGCAGCCTCATATTTTATTAAAGTGATAATCTAGAAGATTTTCATTTAAATGTCTGTTAAGTCACTATCTATCGCCGAATGAGGTAACACAATGCTGATTGAGCCTAAGGCCCACTGATGAAAGCCTTTGCATTGGCAGTATTACAGACTGGGTGACTGGTGCGACTTCCATCAGCCAGCAGTGGTTGGTCTGCCAGAGAGGGTAGGCGGAGCTAAGCGGCTGATTTTCCGCTCTCTGCAAGTGTTGCGAGTAAACAGTAATCTACTATGGCTGAACAAACAAAGAAAAGACGGATGACTACAGATACAACTTCAACAAGAAGTGAAAATCCAAAGAAAAAGAAACAAACTCGACGCTCAGATGAAGCAAACAGTCTGAAAAGGAAAGCGACCGTCAGCCAGGAAAATCAAGAGTTACCACCATGGACGTCACACATGCAACACTGTCTGGATATCTGGGAAGTGTGCTCCCGCAATTACCGTTTATCGCCATAGGTGCCGCCAAATAGAACAAAACTGAGATCTTCGAGATTGTAACTGAATGCTGATGCTGAATAATGTGTTTGTAGCACCTGCTAGCAATAGATGTGCCTGTCTCATCTAAAAGTCAAGCTAACACACCCCGCTGAATGATAATAAATGCATGAGTTAGCTGTATCTGTGGAGCAGATAAAAAGAAATTTAAGTGGCCGTCATTCTAGCCCATAAAGATTCTCAACTCAAGATATTTTCAGAACATGCACTGTTTACTTCGGGAACCCTTTATCTTTCTCGTAATAGACTGTACAGTAGGGCATGGAGTTAGCTCAGTGGATAGCGCGACCGCCCCGTGTGTCAGAGAGCGTATTTGCAAGCTGGTTCATGTCCCACCTCTGCCAGACCATCAATCATGGGCTGCACGGTGGTGGTGGTTAGCGCTGTTGCAGCACAGCTAGAAGGTTTGGGGGTAATGGGCCTTTCTGTATGGAGTTTGCATGTTCTCCTCGTGCAATGTGTGGGTTCCCTCATGGTACTCCGGCTTCCTCACACAGTCCAAAGACATGCTCATAAATGAGTGACTCTAAATTGACCGTAGGTGCGAGTGTGAAAGGTTGTCTGTGTCTGTGTGTCAGCCCTGTGATTGACTGGTGATCAGTCCAGGGTGTAACCCCGCCTCTCACCCAATGACAGCTGATGGATTTGATGGGAAATGTTTAATTTTTTTGTCTAAAATCTTCAGGTTTTTGTTTCAGCAGGGCCATTTGGTGGCTGTTTGTATCTTACCATTCCCCTTAAACCACTGTGTGTGAGAGTGAGACAGGCCGACATGTTATCAGTGACTCTGCTGAGGAGACGCAGACTCACTGTGTCCTCACTCATCCCTGCAGCCAGCAGGACGGCAGGCTGCTGCAGACACCCGCTGCCATCTGCTGCAGAGTTATGATTCATGATGGTGTGATGTAAGATCATTATTTTACTGTACACATGGTTCAGTGTGTGTTTGTGTGCAACTGCAATGATCCCTGTGGGGAGAAAACTGGTTCATGGCAGCAGTCAGGGCAAAAGAAACATAACAAAGTGGACAATTCCAGAGTTGTATGTTACAAATGATAGGATTCAGCATTGATAGAACAAGATTTTTTGTTTTATTTTGTATATCTTACCAGATGTTTTATTTTGTATATTTCATCCTGTGTTTTATTTTGTATATTTGTAAAGTTTATATGACATTAATGCTTTTGTTCTGGCTGTTTAGCAGCACTTTATTTCATTTGCAGAGCGTTTCCGTCGTTGCATTTGTTTTGGACTTTTGCATATGTTTTTGAATTGGCATCGTTCCTAAATTTTCCGCCTGTTTCTTCTAATGGAAACTGTAAGGGCCGTTGCAGCGCGATTGCCCTTGTCGGCCACCGTATGTAATGCTTTATAAACAAACAAACAAACATACAGGAGAAAATGGGACACAGAGAGAGTAAGTAGGAACAAAAATAAAACAATATTACTACTCAACAGTATGTTGGTATTGACTGCCTTCAAACAGAGTTCTCACTAAAGGAGCGCAAACGGCTCTCTGGCGTTCAAACAATAAATGTACTCTAATGGAAAAGAAACACGTGGCACAGTATCGACTTTAGTTGAACACAGGATGTACATCTTTGCATTCGGGTTTAGTTTTACATCTGAAATTGATCTTTTTGAAAGCTGCTCACTTGTTTTCACATGAATTGATCCAACAGCTATCCGTTTCTTTTTCATGCTGAAAGAACTTCGATCTAATATGGAAATCTAATCATAACTGCAAGTCAGGTAAACCTACTTCTGCTATCTGAATGTGTGTAGTATAAACGGTGCAATAGCTCCCTCTAGTGGATTCAAGGGAGTTGACGCTGAAGCGCCACTTTTAACAGATAGGAGGAGGTAATGCTGTCTTTATTTTTTCCAAGGGTTTTGGGCAGTTTAGCAGCAAAGAATGAGTTTGAATTCTAAAGGTTTTATTTTATAAGAAAGCTCCTGTATTTGTAGACTCATATACATGCAAATAAACAGATACATTCGAGGATTGGTAAGTACCATACATAGTGTGTGAAATTTAAAGTAAGCAAATAAATACTAAATACATAAATAGGCTGGAAATGCTGGCAAAGTATACAAGACTTTCTTTTTGTTCTCTGGTGGGATTCACTGAGGGACGAGGATTTATGTCCAGATTAGATCATCTGAAAAGGGAAATTCACTTGCAGTGCATATAGGTGAGGACGTAAGGTAAAATATACTGAAATCATTAAGGCAAACTGAGAAGCAACATATATTAACGAATCACAGCAGAAGGGCAGAATTAGGGTCTATTTTCTCTACAAAACCAATGTACAGTAGTTCAACATTATCAGCGCTTGGCGCAAAATGCCCTCGGCATCAGCGGTTTTTTGTCACTCACTTCTACCTCACCGACCAATCGAAATCAAGAAGGGGCGGGACTTACGATATCAACTTTGTCAACAACAATGACGGAGGAGAGGGGCATCCTTTCGTTTTTCCCAGGTGTAGAGCTGCTGCTAATGCCACACGATTCCTTTCCAGTTGTTTACGTTTCCTTTTTATTTAAATTCATTGAATAAAAGCAAATATGAAGCATCCAGAGCAATTTAGAACAGACTTATCTGTCACTACCAAAGGAAGCGGAAGTGCCGCCAGACAACTTTCGTAACCTAGCAACAATAAGGGTAACCACGTTAGTGGACACAGGCCCGTAGGCGGTGCTAAATGTAGGGGAACATTAAGGGAATAATCATATAGGAACCATAACTGTCTGTACAAAATCATGTGACAATCCATCACATAGACAACAAGCCAATTCCACAACAACTTATGGCTCTGCTGGTGCTGCAGGACGAGTCAAAATCCTCTGGGTACCTTGAACATGTTTAGCAAACATTACAGCATCCAGCAAGTCTTTTTCACTCTTAATAAATTATTCTTTAACTCGTGGTTCCTGCCTACAGACGGAAAGTTAAGGGAACATAAATAAAAGTCACTTTGCTTTACTCACTGTGGACCTTGATGGTCATCAGATTTCACAGCTTCAGATATTCAGTCTGGATATGGACAGACTGATTGATATCTTCATCAGTCAAGTTGCTAGCATGGCCATAAAAACCCTGATCATGGTACATCCTGTTTATGCTTCCTCATGTGTCATTTGCATCATCATAATAAACCAATTTACCAGTTTAATAGCATAGCAATTCCTCAAAACTTGTCGATCAAAATGTAAAAAAGAATGTTGATTGCACTGTGCCTGCCCAGCTGCCTACCTATTCACAATACCCTGTGCAAACACACTTTGGAAGGATTACATAGAGGGGAATGACAGGTCGGCCTGTGATGCAACAGTGTGAAAATGTCATCTGAAAACCGGGTCCTGCTGACTGTGATACTGCAGCCGAGTGAGAGCAGGTTAAAGATAAGGCGATCCCCCCCCCGAGGCTGAGCGTGTCAGCAGGGACAGAGCAGGTCTCGTAACAAGTGAGATAAGCTGATAAGGCCGGTTTAAAATGATGGCCTGGCTCCGGCTACACAGAGGTTGAATTACAGCCAATTTCTCCTGTAGATGTATTGTGTGAGGCGCAGCGTAACATCTGAGTTATTGCGTTTGGATAAAAGGGAAACTGGTGACTGTAAAAGTGTGTGGGCTGTAAAACAGAGCTCTGAAGTAAAAATGTGGGAATGTGGAGGTGCGGGGTCATTTTTTTTATTATTTGCAGAAGCAAAGTTTGCTGAGCACACACACACTCTCTCTCTCTTTTGGACACATTCAGGAGCTTTCCAGCACAACCACACTTTCTATTTCTGGCAGGTGTAGGGGGGCTGAGTGTTCGTCCTGAGAGCCAGAGAGTAGAGCCCACTCCCCTCCCCAGCACAGATATTTCTGTACAGTGCAGACTTTTGGTGAAGCGCAGCAAATAAAGAGCTGTACAAACTTCAGTTGGTACAGAACAGGGCAGCACGCCTTTCAGAGACATCTGGCTGAAAGTGGAAGACAGATTAAAATGCACTCTTCTTATGATCCCAGGAATATATGCACTTCAAAACAGCCTGTACTGTATGAATGAATGAAAATTTTCATTTAAATAAATGTCTGTCGCAGAATGAGGTAACACAATAGTGACTGAGCCCACTGATGAAAGCCTTTGCATTTGCAGTATTACAGACTGGCTGTCTGTGGCGACTTTCGCAGAAAAAAATCACAAGCGGCGCCCAGTTAGAGACGCGTTTTCCATCACCCAGCCGTTGTTTGGTCTGCCAGAGAGGGTAGGCGGAGCTAAGCGGCTGCTTTTCCGGTCTCTGCAAGTGCTGTGAGTAAACAGTAATCTGCTATGGAGTGTGCATGTCCTCCTTGTGCATGCGTGGGTTCCCTCCGGGTGCTCCGGCTTCCTCCCACAGTCCAAAGACATGCTCGTTAGGCTCATTGGTGACTCTAAAATTGCCCATAGGTGTGAATGTGAGTGTTAAAGGTTGTCTGTCTCTATGTGTCAGCCCTGTGATGATCAGTCTAGGGTGTAACCCCGCCTCTCACCCAATGACAGCTGGGATAGGCTCCAGCCCCCGCGACCCTGAACAGGATAAGTGGTAAAGATAATGGATGGATGTTTTAAGAGTTTTCTTGGTCGATATTCTGTATCGCATTTTAAGTTGTTTTCCAATTAAAATTGCCTTCAGAAAGATCCTAATGGTCTAATTAGAGATACTGCAGGGCTTCAAACCTCTAGGATGCAGGAAATGTTCAAAAAGCAACACGATAAAGTTATTTACTTTCACCTTGTGGTGTTATTTAAAAAAGATATGACTATTAATAGTGAATACACAATGACAGATTCATGTGTATTAAAACCTTGACAGAATAAAACCTGAAAATGTAAATGCGAGCCTTGTGTAATGACTGTTTTGCTTCTTGGCAGTTTTTCCATCTCAAACTTGGCCTTCCTCGAAACTTCACGATTGGGTTACATAAGTAGTTGGCCAAGTGTTATTTTCTGGAGTTCCCCAGAAAGTCCAGCAGTGAGAAGCCCCGTCTGCCGACAACAATAACTTTAGAAACAACACAGATGCTTGGTCCTGTTTTTATCTCCCGCCTGCTGTGGTGCTGGCTGTCTGTTACATAACTTCTCCCAGAGACCACAGTCCTCCCCCTCAGCTGAGCAGCTTTAGCCAGCAGGTTGTTTGTCCTCGGGACAAGGTGGCAGAAGCGACAATAAATTTAGACTAGCTGTTAAATGCTTAAGTGTAAACGGCTTGTTAAAACCAGTTGTTTATGTTACCAGCCAGAATGTGTATAGGAGATAGAACATGGACAGAGAAACTGTGTATAAAACGGAGACGGAAAAATGCTCTATTAGATTTGACATGTTTGACAGAAATTATTATATTTGATTATCAGCAATAATTTAAAGTTGCGGGTCTTTTGCGATGTAAACAATAGCTGGGTTTACATTGAGCCTAATATTCCCATTATAATAGGTTTAAAAGCCCAAACTGAATAAAAATGAATATTATTGGACAGCCAGATACAGCTGATGCGTTGGTGTCACGCTGTTGCTCGTTTAACAGCAACATAACGGCAACTACTGCGCTGAACAGACGATGGATCTCCATCTTGAGCTGATGTAAAACACGCCGAACCGAATGCATAATGTGCGCATGTCGCACAGTTGTTCGGATTAAATGCGTCTGCGCATGTAAACACCAGATCGTAATGGATTGCACCCCATGTAAACAGTAGAACCTAAATCTTCCATCACAATGACAGTAAAGTGTGTATGTAAACCCAGCTCCTGCACGATTCAAACTCAATGTTTCCATAAAATAAAAATTGATGTTTAAGAGTTTGACACTTTTGAGTGTCATTTTGACGTATTACACTTCCTGCATTGACTCTGGGGTGTAATTGTGCATCAAATAAGATTCTTTCAAAGACTATAAACCCTTTCAGTTACCAACTTTCAATGTGCTTGTTAAGCACAGGAGCACGTTCAGTTAAAGACTCATTCCCCCAAGATGCACCACACAGCGCCACAGGAAGTCATACCTGCCTGCCATCAAACTCTACAACTCCTCCCTCTGACTGTCTGACACCCACCAACTGTGCACTAAACTCTTACTGTATATGAACTGCATGATGGTGCAATGCGTTGACATAAACACTGCCTTATACTGCTCATTTTGTAAATAACTCTTATTTGTATACAACTCTTATTCTAGCAGCTATATTTAATTCTGGCATTCATATCTAAATTACCATAGTTCCATCTCTCAGCATTTAATCTTTTATCTTTAGTCTTATTTTATTGTTTATATAATGCACATATTTGACATATTTCTTACTTCCATATATACTTCCTATATTTTTATGCCATATATTTCTCCATGCTTCTCTCTGTGTCAGAGCAACTGTAACGCCTGAAATAACCCCGGGGATAAATAAAGTATTTCTGATTCTTAGCTGCTGCACAGGACCTACGAGCTACTAAGCTGGTTAGCATTAAAATGCTCGCCAACCCAACTGATTATTACGAGTCAATACCTGCAAGAAGTCCTCAGCAGCTTTCTGTTTTAACGGGAAACACGTAAATAAGTTAAATCAAATAGCACTCTGATGCTGCTTTGTGGGATCTTTAAGAAAAATCTGCTTCGCAAATGTTTTATGAGGAAGGAAGAGAACTGAACTGTTTGTCGGACCTCAAGAGTACATACAACGACTTTGTCGAGGATGCAAACTTCAAAGTTACCTTTAAAGCAGTGATCAGGGCCGCACCTTTAACCTTTTCTTTAGGGTTTTCTGGTGGGACAGAAGTTAACCTTTAACCCCAAACTGCATGGACACAAACCTTGCCTGAAAAAAGAAATTAAAAAAAGAACATACAAGACAAAAAAAAAGAAGCAAACAATAAATGTGATCTCTTCTATTGTGGGGCAGTACGGAAGCCCTTAGCGGACATGCATACATTTTATTTATTCTGTTTTCCAGTGAGTTATTTCTAATAGTTTTCTCGAGATCTCGACTTATTTTTCTCGTTACCTGGAGATAACAAAGCTGGTTTTCTTGTGATAACGGGATAATTTTCCGGCGATCTAGAAATCAAAACCACAGGCTGCTCACTGTGATATTACAGACCTGAGGGCTATTTCACAAAACCTAGATAGCCGATTAAGCCGGGATTTTCCACCTATCCTGGCTGAATTTAGTCGTGACTCGGTTCCACGAAAACGGTGGCACATAAGTTACCATGGAGATTAATTCTGTGCAGCTAGCCTGCTCCAGACCAGGCTAACAGCCAGGCTTGATTAATCCTGGTACCAGTTGTCAGTTCAGTCAGCAGTCACTGTGATCGGAAACCAATATGTATGCGAGCAGGAAACTTCTAGTAATCCCAGCAAGCGTTGAAAACATGTTTCACAGTAACATTAACTTCCTCTGCTAATTTTAAAGGCAAATTTCAAATAATTCCTGCATTTTATAACTATGACTGTTTTAATTAAGAGTGGTTGGTGAATGTATCGCTTATTTTTAGGCGACTGACACATTTAGTCGGTCCACAATAACGTGTTTTCTCATTGTTTTATTATAGCAGCGTTGTTTCCTCCGTTTCACCTCTTCATAAACTTCCATCAGTGGCTCTTGCTCGATGGGTGTGAAGTATGCTGCATGCATCTTCTCCATTTCAGCATCAGTGAATCTGTGATCGGCCCCGTGGTCTTTTGAAGAAAACCGTGAACGCGCATTTATGAGAATTACTTAAACCTGGCTTGACCTTGATGCACCTGTTCAGCCTGGCTTGGCCTGCGTGAAACAGATTAAACCAGGATGCACAAAGTAGGATAGGCGAGTCCTCGGTTTTTCTCTTATCCTGGATTTCTGAATTCTTGTTTTGTGAAACAGCCCATGGGACGTGCCATGTGGCCATCGCCCACACTAATGAGGTAAGTTTGGCCTGTTTCTGTTTGCGTTGTGCTTTTGCAGCTCTGGGGACGCGAGTTATGATCATCTGATTTGTGATAACATGAAAACGACCAGGAATAACTTCTCACGGGAAAAAGGAGTAAATATAATGTATGGCTACATGTCCGCTAAGGCTTCCGTAGGGCAGAACAGAGGGATGACAATTTGATTGATGATTTAGGACGAACCAAACAGTGTCCACAAAAGTATGAGTATCGGAGTTTTTCTTTTATTGGCAACAATCTTTATTATCTCTTCCAGTTTCGGATGTGAAAAGAGGCATTAATTTTCTTTAATTAAATATCTTTTTTAATAAAGTAAAGCAAAAAAGTATTTACAAATTTTCAATTAAACTGTAATCAATGACTTGGGTTGGATAATTACAAGCACCTTCTGCCAGCCGAGGAGAGAAAAATATAAATACAGGGAAAAGAGCTTCTTTGAAAAAAAACAAAAAAACAAAAGAAAACAAAAGAACAAAAATCCATCATATATTTACAGAACTCTCCTGAAATGCATTTCCACTCATGGAAGCAGAAAAGGCTTTAGGATTCGTACTGTGTTTGAAAGTCCTTTTTCATTTAAGTGGATTTTTTTAACTGTATTTGTTTTTTTCAAGTTTCAATAGCGATATCTTATATTGTTAAAATTTGACAACAGGCTTCGTAGGAGGGTGCAGCCGTGAGCCCTCGCTCTCCCTTTGTCCACAGTTTGTTTTCTGAAGCGCAGGAAACAAGTGAAACAGACACATGGGAGGGGATGTCGGGATTTGAAGGGCGTCGGGGAAGCATCATTTTCCCCAAGCAGCAAAATGGTAAATGTTCGTTGCCCCTCTCCTCAGCGACAGTCCTCGTTAAGGATGCGTGTAATCCTCGGGAGTCCAACAACCGTTACTCTAACTCCTGTCTGAAATGTCTGTTAGACAGCATCCGCCACTTCTCTTTGTAGTTTTCTTTTTTATTATAAAACACTCACTCCACTCATCCAACACCCGAAAGAAGAGGAACAAAAAGCTAACCGTCTACACAAGAGCGTCATGTAGATCAAACACGTGACATGACAATGTTGCTGTTGTAACGTGTCCACATGATAAAGGATGAAGTCATCAAAAATATAGATGTGAACAGCCTTTAAAGTTTCTTTTTTTATATTTGTCAATAAGCAAAGTGTCTTGAATAGTGTTGCCGTGGCAAAGAACAGCCATTTGAAAAACAGGAGATAAACCTCAAAAAAATACTGAAGGAAACAACATCATCTCCCGCGGCTTGTAACGCTTCTCAGCATTCTCTCTCTCATATCTATTCTCTCTATTTAATCTGGTATTTCATTTATTTCAAAAAAGACATTCGGTTGCTCAAGAAAATATAAGAAACCCAAAAAAAGAAAAGAAAAAAATAACACGATCGAACGTTCGATCCATAATACAATCTCTCCCAGTTGAAGAATTTTTTTTCTTGCTTTTTTTCTGTTTATGCAGAAGGTTTTTTTCTGATTCAGAGTCTGAATCGTCCACGAAACATTCACGCTCTCCCCAAGGATCCTCTCCGACCTCACACAGCTCCTTCCAGCGGGCCCTAGCTGTTGTCGGACTCGTCCTCGTCCTCGGCCTCGCGGAGCCAAGTGAAGAAGGCGGTGACGGACTTGAGGGCCACGCCCTTGCCCTGTTGCTCGGCGGGGTCTTTGCTAGACTCCCACTTGTAGAAGGCCTCCTCTTTGATCACGTCCTCGTCGTAAAGAGTGTCAAAGAACATCCGCAGCAGATCTGATGGAGGGGAGAGAGACACGGCCTGCTCACAACATATTTCAAGACAATTTAAATAAAACAGCGGTTTACATTAATAAGCAAAACAAGAAGAATTGATAAGAATTTCCGTCATTATCTTTGGAGAAAAGTGAGTCCCACAAACAGAAATTGTGATTGTATGAGATTGGAAATAAATATCATAAATCAGTGATGATAACATGAGCTCGATCACGGCCACTCACTGGCAGGCTGCTCCATCTCCACCATCAGGGCCTGCAGGGCGTACAGAGCCTGCAGCTCCTTCTGTTCATCCTTCAGGTATTTCTGCAGCAGCTTGGCCCTCTGTTTGATCTGCTCACCGTCCACCTTATAGGGGTTCTCACCTACAAGCAGACATTTTGGGAAAACGTCATTAAAAAGACCCCACATGCATCAAGCATATGTTTCTGTCAACAGCAAAAAGTGATGCTTAGTCATCCATATCTCTGCTCAGACATAAGTCTGCTTTAAGAGTGCTGACTCACAGACGACAGCTGACTGGCAGATGCAGTTCATCAGAGCTCTGACAAACATGTTAGACGAGACCTGCTGCTCGTCCAGGTTGGCCTGCACAGAGGAAATATATTTACACACGTTAAAAAACTCATGTAAATTAAAGATGGACGTTACATGTTCCTAGAAATACGAGACATTATGCACAAACCTCGATCCAGTCAAAGACCCTCTGGTTGTCGGCCTTGTCCTGGATCAGTCGTTCCAGCTGTTTGGTCAGCTCTGCAGAGCTCAGCTCATTCTTTTTGCTTTTCTCTGACTCGTCGCCCAGTGTGAACTCCACATCCTGTTTAAAAAAAAGAACATGCTGAACTCTTCAACTCTCAAACATGTTATCTCTGAATCACTCTCCTTCCACTTTTACACTCCTGAGCTCTGGCTTCTTCTTATTGCTACTGAACCGGACCAACATGGATACAGTTTGGCCGATATAACCAGCAGGTAATATCATTATTATCAGTGAATGTTTTCTAATATAAGAGATGTGGAAGCATTTTCTAAAGAACACATAAAGCATTAAACAATGCTTGGGGTGATTTAGGAATGGTTTGTACAGAGTGTGCTCCAAAGTAGTTATTTACAATACTCTCAGGAGTATCTGCAGCACAGGTAGCAGAGCAATACTGCTGAGCAGACAGAGGTCTGCACAAGAACTGGTTAATAATGTATAATAATGTTACATATTGTTTAATGAAGTTATTTGTTTAGGAAAGTGGCCTTAGTATCTTTGCACCGCAATGATGTAAATCAGGGGACAATCCACTAATCCATATCTGTAATAGGTTATTATTTCTCCCACTAAAATCAGTTGGGCTCTAATCTTTGATATTAACAACTGTTTAAAGATGAAGTCACTATCTATCACCGAATGGGTTAGCACAATGGTGATTGAGCCTTTGGTCCACTGATGAAAGCCGTTGCATTTGCAGTATTACAGACTGGGTGTCTGTGGCGACTTTCAAGGAAAAAATCACAAGCGCCAGTTAGTGACGTGTTTTCCATCAGCCAGCAGTGGTTGGTCTGCCAGAGAGGGTAGGCGGAGCTAAGCGGCTGCTTTTGCGCTCCCTGTAAGTGTTGCGAGTAAACAGTAATCTACTATGGCTGAACAAACAAAGAAAAGATGGATGACTACAGATACAACTTCATAAAGAAGTTAAACAAACTCGACACTCAGATGAAGCAAACAGTCTAAAAAGGAAAGCGACCATCAGCCAGGAAAGTCAAGAGTTACAACCGGAGCCAACCGTGGACGTCACACATGCAGCACTGTCTGGATATCTGGGAAGTGTGCTCCTGTAATTACCGTTTATCGCCACAGGTGGCGCCAAAGAGAAACTGAGATCTTCAAGATTACAATTGTAATATTCCAAAAAATACTACATTAAAATAAAAAATAAAAAAGTTTTTCAGTTGATGGTGATGACGCTGAGCGACCTCTCACCTTTTCTGTAACAAACTTGTTGACATCTACGTCCTCGGGGAGGAAGTCCTTCCACCGGAGACCGGACTCCCTCCACATCGTGCCTGCTTTTTTATGGCTCTGAGGGGAGAGACGGATTAGTTGTACTGAGTGACTGATATTAACTTACATATTTACATTCTTGTGTCTAAGTGTAACTATGTGTTGTTGAAGAGGTTTTTTTTTTTAACGTTGAAGCATTTATATAGAGTATATGTCTATGAAGGTTCTCAGTCATGCAGGTCATGGTAATTTGAAGCTTAATCCAAAAGGCAACAGTTCTGTTTCCCTGATGTAAAGGTCCCTGCATTGCATCGTACTGCATAAGTCCTGCTCTCGGTGCTATTTGGTCAACAGTCGAGCTTAACCGCTCTCCCTTGATTACACATCTATTAGCATACTAACGACCTCCAGAGGCTAATATCTCTAGCTCTGTCCACCAGTCAGTTTAGAACAGAACAAGCCCTTTGGATGAGAGGTGAAACGTCTTCAAGAACTTCAGCCAAGTGCAGCTGCCTTTTGGATTAAGCTTCAAAGTAAATGACAATGTTTGAATAAGTGTTTTTAAAAATGTTCAAAAGCCCTCAGCAGTCAGAAGAACACTCTTATACGCGATGTGAGACAGATCAGCGATTATAATCGAGTGGTTCTCACCATTCCTTTGCACAGTAAAGTGAGGATCTGGACCAGCAGGACCCCGGCTTGGCCCAGAGGAATCAAAGGCTTTGAAATCTCCCTGGAAACACAAAAAAGGTAAAGTTAAACGTCAAGCTAACAAATCCAAAACAACCCAGACGTGCATCATCTTCTTTCTAACATGTTGAGGGGCCGAGCAAAGCCGTGGACTGACCTGAAAAGTTCTCCCATGGGGATGCCTCCCTCATGGAGCATGGGAGTGATCAGCTCTGCCAGGTACAGCCAGATGTGGGGGATGTCTATCGCCATGTCTTCAGCCACCTCCAGGATTTCCTGAAGCCTGAGGAAATACGCACACAGAAGCTATTTTAAAATGTATTCAAAGGACGAGGAGATGGTTCAAAATGACTCGACAGACGGGGAGCAATATGCACAAACATTAACACAAACATATTGAAACTGACATCTTTGGATGAGCAAGGGGCTTAAAGATTTTTCAATTTCAGCAACTGCTCAAAAGTATTACTTTACAGATACTATTTTACTACTTAAAGGCAGCACTGCCCCCGTGGGTGTTTGTTAATTTAAAATCCAGCTGTCACAAACTTTCAGTCTAAGCTTGAAACTGCTATTTTGCATCTCACAGAAGAGTTTGATCCAACGGCACTTGGATTTTTATATTTATAAAATTTACAGTTTGTATAGCCATTCATGTTGAGCACAACATTTTATGCCAGAGATTGTCAGACCAAGCTTTCTGTTTGCAATTAAAATACCTCTCCCATCATAAGCCATATGTGCAGCTCAGTGGTCTTTCCTCAAACCTTTTCAATGTCACCAGGTGTTCCACAAGGACTTGTTCTAGGACCAATTCTTTTCACTATTTACGTAGAAATGGGGTCTGAATATGAAAGCCTGCTGGTGAATTCCTCTTCTACCTCAGACTAGTGTTAAAGACAAAACCATAGTAATGTTCTGGTGCTAGCCTGGCTTCCCTGCATCATGTCTACACAAGGCATACTAAATAAAGGAGCAATCCACCCCTGGAAAAAGCCACTGTCAGTCAAAGCTGGTGTTCTCTGTAATCGATAGAAGCAATAATGTTTGAAATTTATGCCATAGCTGTGGAGAAAGTTGTACAAACTGCTCGTGGTTTTGCCCATTCTACATTCCTACAACACCCAGCGTGCATTGCGCCCCTCACTCTGAAAGGAACGTCCCAGCGAGAGAAACTGGAGTGAAATACTACCGTTTCACTGCAGGCAACGGCTCAGAGCGGTACAGAATCTGAAATACAATGAGAATATACCAGGGAATCGTCTAAAAAAATCTTCAGGTCTGCAGTCTACATTTTAAACCTGACGATTTTGAATGAGACATGACATCGGAGGCGTAGAGTGAGGAAGTGTAGTTTAGCGAGCTCCCTGGCCTCCGCCAGATGATGCAATAATGGCACTAGCGCCCCAAAATAGCATGATAGGATTGAGGTTGAAAATCGGGCAAACTGGCCCTTTAAGATAGTGATATTTGACAAACTCTGTGCTGTACTATGGGGATGTTTAGTACATGCTTCAGGTCACTCTCTTCACCTGTTGACTCTGTCTATCATGGTGCTCTGAGATCTATTTCCGGCTTTAAGCGCCCGAACAAAAAATATATTTTATGTGACATCCAAAGACACATTTGAAACCACTTCAGCCCAAGTCCATAACTTCTCCTTCTGAACCACCTCTGTTGGGCTCCATACTGACCCTTTATAGTACTGCTCTGTTGAGAGGGTGCCGGCCTTTATGAGCTGGTGCAGGAGCAGGCCCATGTGCTCTCTGGCGATGGTGCTGCGCTCCAGCGTCGACTCCAGCCCGTTTCGTACAAACACAAACAGCAGCTGAGTGCTGTTCATCTCCTGCACACACTGCAGGGCCTCCTGTTGGGACGGAGGAGAACACATAGACAGCTGTAAATGTTCATGTTGCTAAATGCTAATGGCTGCTAGTGGATGCTGGTATCTCCTCTGTAGTATACACAGGCAAAGGATTCACAGATAACAATGCTTGCAGATACTAAAGCATTAGTGCTTATAGGACTGAAAGACGCCTTCCTGTATCCTTGCGTACCTTCATGTCGTTTATGTGGAGGTACTCCTCGATGATGGCTGTGGACTTCTTGCTCAGCTCCTCCTCGGTCAAGGCAGGCTTGGTGGGGGTCTGGGGAGGTGGAGGGGTGGCAGCTGCTTGTCGCTTCGCTGTAAACACACACAAAAAAGGGAATTACTATTCTGTTCTAGAAACCCGAGTCTATGCTCACTTATGCTGAAATAAAACAAGCTAAATTAGAAATATTAGCTTTCAGTTTTGTTCCAGGCACAGGGCTGAAAAAAATGTTTAATGGATGCCTGTTTTTTGCCATTATTCTCTTTCCAACGATGATTATTTCAAAGTTACAGAGAATATTTTTCTTTCTAGAAACAATTTGATGGAAGTTTCAATATGCATGTCGCTACCGTTCTCTTTGCTCCTGGCTCTCTCTCTGCTGCCTCTGTCGTCCGTCATACTCGCTACCCTGCGGACAGGATCGGCCGACCCGCGCTGCTCTCTCTCCCGGCTCCGGCCTTCAGTCTCCCGGCTGAAGCTGCGCTTGGTGACCTGCAACCTGTTCCTATCACGGTCGTCCCGGCGGTCGTCCCGACGGTCATCCCGTCTGTCATATCTGTCACTGCCGCGATTAGAGCGGTCGAAGTTATCACCACGCTCTCGACTCGAGCTGTTTCTGTAAGACAACAGAGACACAGAAGAGTCAGGGAGAGTTAAATGAGGGTCCCACAGTACTTTTAAAAGGTGAAAGTTTCTATCTCGATGCACTGAATTGTGTCCTGTTGATTACCTCTGAGGAACTCGTCTGTCTGAGTCCGCTGAAGAGGAGGATGAAGACTGCTGTAAGGCTGAGAATCTGTTCAGGGTGCTCGTAGCTGGACGGCCGCCTGACTCTGAGCCTATGAAGGAAAATACACACACAGTACATGCATGAGTTTCATCTTTGAGGCACTCATCAAGATATACATTTCATGTAAAACCACATAAGTCTGGGAAACCTACCAGGTTCTGCAGGTTTGGTGCTGGTGCCACCGCTGCTGCCCTTACCCCAGCTGCCCCATGTGCCTTTACCACCAGGGGCGAGCAACTGATTGTTGAAGTCAAGAACAGGAGTCTGAAAGAGGAGACTCTGGGTTAAAAACACTTAACTTGCTGAAAGTACAAACAAGAGACAACAAAAGCCACCTTTCTCTCCTACCTTTGTGATTTTGCTAAGGCGAGAGGTGTCTATAGGTCGGTTCTTGGAGATGGGCACTGTATTCCAGCCCTCGTCCTGAGGGGGAGCGCCACGGCCTGGGGTGTGAGGGCCCCCACGACCTCCAGAGCCGCCTCCTCCTCCTCCTCCCATCCTGCCTCCGGGGCCGCCTGAGTCCTTCTTGGTGACGAGGGCTTGCTGCACCTTCATGTGCTCCCTGTGCTCCTCCAGCTCAGCATCTTTGTGGATCTGGTCGATGGTCTTGGGGCCCTGGTCGCCTCGCCTGGGCACCCAGTTGTTCTGAGGAGGCGTGGGGGTAGATATTATGAGTACAGGGTAAAGGGAAGTGACAACAGAATAATTTGTTGATGGTTCCATCTGTGTCATGTTTGGTGTTTATGGGGGTTTTCAAAGGTTTAAAAAGATCTTTTGTGCATATCATAAATTCCTTCTACACATCTTAACATTTAAAAGAATAAGCGATTCTGCAGACTAATCACACACATGTTAGATACATATTATGACAAAGGGATAGTATTAGAAGAGAACAACATCCATAAGACTCTCAACTCTTTTCTTCAGCCTTTCCCAACAAAGGAAACAAAGTGTGTTTGTGTGTTTCTCAGTGAAATTGGGCCACTGCGCTGACTTGGAGCAGCTGATTTTTGGCTTGTAAAAGCACTGAAGACAGCAAGTTTTGTAACAGTGTGTGGGCGGGACTGGGAGCATAACTACAGGACTGCAGCATTCCTTCAGAGCAACAAGACTACAATGGACGGCTTTATAGCACTAAGACAACAACAAATGGAAACACTGGATACTCTTAGACACGTTTAGGACATGTTAATTCAGCCCACAGCAGAAGTAAATTAACATGCTACCAGATGAGACGGTGGCATGTGTTGTCTCAGCCTATGGCACAGAGCAGGTCTATGTTTAGGAGCTGCGCTGCATTAAAGGGCTGAGCAGGACTTTTCTTTCTTAACCCATAAACGAGACTCACACAGGCCAGGGCTGCAGGACCAGTGTGGACGTCTCTGGGGCTGTGCACAACACCACGTACAGTCCGTAAATACATGCAACATTAAAGTGCTAATCTAGAAGGTTTTCATGTAAATAAATGTCTGTTAAGTCTCTATCTATCGCCCAATGAGGTAACACAATGGTGATTGAGCCTATGGCCCACTGATGAAATCCTTTGCATGTGCAGTATTACAGACTGGGTGTCACAAGCGGCGTCCAGTTAGTGACGCGTTTTCCATCAGCCAGCAGTGGTTGGTCTGCCAGAGAGGGTAGGCGGAGCTAAGCGGCTGCTTTTCCCGTCTCTGCAAGTGTTGCGAGTAAACAGTAATCTACTATGGCTGAACACACAAAGAAAAGATGGATGACTACAGATACAACTTCAACAAGAAGTGAAAATCCAAAGAAAAAGAAACAAACTCGACGCTCAGATGAAGCAAACAGTCTGAAAAGGAGTGCTCCCGCAATTACCGTTTATCACCATAGGTCAAAGAGAACGAAACTGAGATTTTCGAGATTACCACTTCAATGGGTCTATCAAGAGATATAGAAGTTTCAAAGTTGGTTTGGAAATCCTCTGTTCATACTGAAACCACTCAAGAAACGAATCTTTTTCTGTCCATTTGGGCTGTTTTTTTAAAGCAATTCGGTGTAGAACCAAATATGAAAACACACACAGTCACACTCTCAGAAACTTTTATGGACATTTGCTTTGCTTTATCAGCATGCAAAGCCTGACAGAATGAACAGAGTATGCTCAACATGATCGTGCAATAAAAAGAGAATGATTAAACGCTGATCCTTCAGTATAAAAAGTAGTGTTTCTGCTTTACCCGTCGAAGGTCAATCACATCCTGGAGCATGAAGCGGATCCTGGAGCTGGTCTTTCTCTCCTTTATTATTTTATCCATCTGGGTGAAGTACTGGTCCATACGAGGCTGAGGAGGAAAACAACAGTTTATCGACCCCGTCTCCTTCACTACAGCTGCAACATAGAATTAAAAACTGTTCTGTGTGTTGTACCTTGGCCTTCTCAAAGTCTAGGTCCTTGCCGATGGTGGACAGCAGTCTGCACAGGCACTCCAGCGACTCCTCGTCGTGATTTTTGAGCAGCTTTACAATGCAGTCGTGCATGATGACCTCTGTGAGCATCTTCAGCTTGAACAGCTCACCGATGAACTTGATGTTGCCCATTGAGCGCCTCCTGGCCTTGTCTTTAGCATCCCGGAGCTCATCAGTGAGCCGCTGCTTCTCCTCCTCCTGCCAGAGAGACAATGTCCCGTGTAAGGGGGGATTAAAAAAGGAAATTGGTTAGCTGTTTTTCTCTTTGCACGATGGCTTCCAACTGATGTGATATTGATAGCTATTTGGAGGACAAAATCCTTTATTTGTCTACTTTTATCTTTGATGTTATTGTCGCGATGCAGCAATTCAAGAGCAAAATACAAAAAGTATCTACAGTATAAACTACATTAGACAAATGCTGTATTGTGTTTGTATTATGCCTTAAAAACTAAAGACGCTTCAAAAAAACAGTCTAAACCCCTGTCCAACTCGTAATTTATGAGGTAATACTGTACCGATGAGGAGGCCTCCAGCTCTTTCTGCTTCTTCTCGAAGATCTCGTCGTCATCTTTGTCCTTCTCAAACTCCTTCTGGCATCGATTAAGCAGCAGCTTGCGGAAATTCACAGTGACTCCCGGCTTATCTGTGGCTTGGACTTTGAGCTGAAGAGAGAAAATGTACATCAGAAAAGAAGAGCAGGAAAATACAGAGTGTACGGCCCAGACACGTGGCACTCATTTAAGGTCATCACTGGAGCCTGGAAGAAGCATTTTTAAACTGCCACAATTACCAAATAAGTGTAACTTCTCAGGTAAGTTTGCTACCTACTGGGACAGCACACAAAACAACACGATCAAATGATTCATTATTATTATTCCTGGTAATCTGCCAGGAAATGTTTTAACTATTTCTGTGTTTCTTGCTCAACATCTACATGTGTAAAAACTCATTTCAAAATGTTCAAACTCTTGTTGTGTTGTTTAGCAGTGAGCAAATTATTCAAAGGTCTGTCCAGTCGTTGTTAGTCCTAATGATTATTATACATTTGTAACCAGTATAACTTAAATAATCATTTTATGAGTGTCTGCAAGTAACAAGTTAGTTGTGATACAATTTCATCATCAAATAGCGAACTTCTATCAGCCCTAGGTGATAAGATGCCCTCCTTCAGTGCTGATAATCAACCATTGTTACAGTGTTCGAACAGGAGGTTACTGATCAGATCAACTCAGTGTTGATTTTGTTAACGGAAATTATGATGATCAATGTTCGCCAACGACCTTTTTTCCATAACGAAGAGGTTGATGAGTTAAAAATAGATTGTTGATAGTCTGACGATGTTTAGTTTTCGTTAACGAGACGTGACAGGACTTAAGTGTTGACTAAGGACTAAAAACATGATATTTTCCCCCACTGTGCGTCTCATCTGTCAAAACACAAGCAATGCATTCCTGTTACTGGGTAACGTGGTTGGAGATAACAGGCATCACAAAGGTGGTTATGAATGTTAACTCAGGCTTTCTGCTTCAGGCTCTGTGCGTGTGCACAGATGAAGCGGTGTTTTAGGCGTCATTTGGCGCTTCTTCTGCACAAAAATGAGCGAACACTGGCTGTCTGCTTCAGTCAAACTGTTGTTTTTTGGTCTTTTTTACACATTTATTGACAGAAAGGACAGTGGACTGTATTGGAAACAGGGGAAAGAAGAGTGGGGACGACATGCGGCAAAGGGCCGAGGACTATTGCCTCTGTATTGGCCGCCGATTTAACCACTGAGCTAAACCGGCACCTCAGTCAGTCTGTTTAAATGAGAAGTTTATTGTTCATTTACTGTATGAATGACCTGCTGAAATTTAAAGTGTTCATATTACCTGAAGCAAACAGGTAAAAATGAGAAGAGGGAGACTAGAAGAGGGGGTCATATTTTCTCAAGAGAGAAAACGTTTTTGACTAAAAGTAATGACTGAAATGTGATGTGACTTTTTATTGACTCAAACTGGACTAAAATGTTTTGAGTTTTCGTCGACTAGAACTATGAAGGGTAAAAAATTACTAAAATGTGACTTAAACTATTAAGAATTTTCATCTGAAGACCAACTATAAAATAGCTGCCAAAATTAAAACTAGATGAACTAGTGTTATTGTCATGATCGGTTGGTGGTTCTCCTTTAAGAGAGCAGAGAGTGTTGCATTATGGGTTGTTACGACCATATCATCCCTGCGTTACAGAACGAATACTTGTTCTTTTAAGCACAGTGTGTACTGCAGCTGCCCTCACACAGTTTGTACTTCACATGCAGTTTGCAGACAATTCGGACACGGTGCTTTGAACTTTTATCCTGTTGCTTAGATATTCATTGCAGTCTGTGCTCTCTTTACAGTGCAGTCAATTCCATTGCACAAAGAATTGTGGGTCAAAAAATGCATGCCTGCAATATTTGATTGTTTTTGATTTAAATGTTAATGAAAACATCTCATCTCAGGCCCATGAATTAAAAGGAAAATAAATCATATCACGACACACTTTGGAAAATTACAATCTAAATATAGTTCTACGATTAAACTTGTGATTTACACCCCTAATACATCATTGCACACCTGCAGGATTAAAATCTTCAACCATAACAGTCCTAGCATAATACATAACACATATGTCCACAATGTGTGCGGCATCACTTACCCCCATAAGGCAGCGGCACATGTTGGCATAGGCCACGGAAAAGTCTGGCTCGGAGATGGCCTTTTCAAAGGTCAGATCTATGACTCCTTTCAATCTCTCCTCAGTGTCAATAGTCAGTTCCGTCACCTGTTTCATTAGCTGTTGAAACTTTTGCGGGGTCAGTTTGTTGAGGATGCTGCGGACCCGTTTAAACAGATCCTGGGTTTTCATGTTTTCCGGATCGTTGTCGTCCGTTTCCTCTGGTCCGCGGCTTCGAGTGGTTTTCTTCGCTGAAGGTTTCCAAGCCTTCTCTGCCTTGTTCAGCTGAATGTCGTCACCGAGGGACATGGTGGTGATGATTTTCCTCGGCTCTTTCCTCTGCATCTGCTGAGAGCGACGTGGTCCGCCAACTCCCATGCCCATACCTGGAGGCTGGTGAAGAAGGGACGAACGCAACATTTTATTCACAGGTTCATAAACTTCAAAGTGAAGAGGTCTTTAGAAATGCTAACTTACCGGTCCTCTGCTTCCTCCTCCCATGCCAGGCCGGCCAAGGTTGGCGAAGGAGGGTGTGAAGTCAGGCCCACAGTTCATTCCTGGTAGACGACTGGGGTCCAGTTGGCGCAGAGGGGTCTTATTAGCCTAAAGAAAATACAAATAACCCTCAGTACAACTTTGGACATTCTCAAAGATTTCTAAAATCTGCTTTATAAAGCTTCAAATGCCTGACTTATTTAATCTCTAAATTATGCAAGGAGGAGTCATTTTGATTGTTTACAAATGCATAGAATCTGTACAATCTAAGCTAAAAGGTTATTTAAATGAATAAGCCATGATAATTATTGACAGTATTGAAACATCATAAGTACATACAATTGTAGGGATGGGTATTGTTAAGAATTTAACAGTATTACTACTCTTCATCGATCCTGCTTAACGATCCGGTACTTTAACGGTATTCTTATCGGTTCTTTTTTGTTATTTTTTTAAGAGAAAAAACAAAAGAAATTAACAGAATTAAGATTTCTTTATCTTCTGAAATGTAAAATACACAAGTATTCACAGCAAGGGAGTCGAAAGCGGTGCATTTCTCTGCCTGTACATGAGGCACTTTAGACAGCTGTTTGGACAGACCGTTCGTGTTTCCGCCCTTATGAGCAAAAGCCGGTTGCTCTTGTGGCAACGAGCATCGTCGGCATCGACTTTGGTGAAGTGTCACCACACTTTTGAACATTAAGTTCTCTCCGCCATCATCACGAGCATTATCTCATGTGTGCTTTAGGGTGTGTGAGAGAGAGCTGCCCCCCGCCCCTCGCACACAGGCTCCGCGAGAGAGATCTCTCTTCTAGATTGGGACTGTGCATCACAGACGAATGTCTTAATCTTATTGCAAATTAGAAACGGATGCTGAGATTATTAATAAGATAACGCCTTTGTAGCAATAATAAACAGGAAATTAATTTCCGTCATTTCTCTAGTACTGAAAACAGAAGTGATAACGTCAGTTTATCAATGCTGCGGTCTTTCATAATTCAGCCCCAGGGCCAGTTTAATACCAGGTGTTGGTACACATCCCTAAACAGTTGTGATCGTCATTTATTTGTATCTTCAAATGCTTCCTTCACCTAAGGTTATGCAAGTTATGTAATTATACTAAAGCTAATATGGATTTTAATTTTAGATCAATTTAGATAATGATGCGAAAGATTGAAGCCTCAGGAACACAACGAACGCAAGCAAGAGGAACCTATAGTGTAAGAATAAAGTGTGTATATTTAGCAAACTAAATTCCAAAGTGTTTTTAACACAAGGACAAATTATATCAAATATTAACTAGACAAGTTATCGACGTAAGAGAAATAAGTCAAGACTAAATGTATCTTTAGAGTGAGAGGTCCCACCTTGTCCAGGACAACATCACTGATGGCTGGAAGACCCTCAGGCTTGTTCATGCTGGCGCCGATGAACTGGAAGCCCAGAAGAAACTCTCTGTCGTATTGCTTCTTCTCCTCTGGGTTGATTGGCTTCCATTGCTCTGAAAGAGAAACCAGAACAGGAAATGACCAGAATGTTCTTTTATTATGAAAGTATTACAGCCTCAGTATCAACTGAGAATGAAACTGGGACAGACGCACAGCTTCCTACACAGCTGTACTTTTCATGCATCATAGTGTCCACAGGGTGGCAGACAGGCTAGCAAAAGAATCAGTTCATCATTGAATGAATAGGTCGACTAAAGTATGGATGATCTGTGTTTGTGGTAACACAAAGTACATATGTGGGTACATTACAATGTAAAAACGGCTGCTGTTATTATTCATTCTATTAATAGAAAAAAGCTTCCAGAAGGCTAAGTGTGATGATTCTCCTCCTTCCTGTGGCTCATTGTTCGAATAGTATGTATTCCCATCACTTAAGTATCGTTTTCCTCTAAACACTCACACCAGCAGACTCACAACCAGGTCATAAGACACTCCTCATATCGGACAAAGCATAAACATAAAGGTAGTCATCTGACAAATCGCTAACTCGTGAGATAAGATCACACGAAATTGCCAGCATAAAGAATTTAAAGGTGTCAAGGTTCATGGACCCACCCTCTTTGTACTGGTACTTCTTGTCAGTGGCGGTCGCGTCATTAGGATCAGGCTGAATGTTCTCAGCATCCAGCTTGTCTTCCTTGTCTTCCCAGGTCAGGTCAGCCTCCTCTGGGGCAGGAGGGGTAGCAGCAGGGGGCTGCGTCTCTGGTGCTGGAGCAGGGGCTGGCTCGGGCTCTGGTGGGGCCACTACCTGCTCCTGGTTAAAAGATAGGGGTTACCACAGTCAGAATGCCATCTACATCATGTCAAAGAGTTTAGAAAAACTGTTAAAAGGGTGTAAAAGCATGGAAATGTGTGTATAAATACTGCACACACACCTCTTTAAAGGCATCGAGGAGGTCTCCCACGGCCTCCTTTTTGTTCAGATCCTTCATCTTCCTCTTTTTCTTTGGCACAGACACAGCAGCTACAGGAGGGAACAAACACCAGAAAGTTTTGAGTGATACAATCATATCTGACAGAAGAATTAAGATTTCTTATGAATGAGTGTGAATGACTATCATATAATTGAGCCTTTTTGAAGTGACTGACCTTGCATAGTAGTTTCTACAAGGGCAGGGGCGACTGTCGGGGGTGGAGGAGTGTCCTCTCTCTCCTCTGCTGCGGGAGGAGGAGGAGTGGGCACCGTTTCCGGGGCGCTGTCAGTGACGCTGGAAACCGCCTCTGCAGGAGATGGCTTCTCTTCTGTTACAGTGGTCTCGGGAACTGGGGTATCTTCTTTGACATCCAGGGCAACTGGAGGAACCGTGTCTTGGGTCTCAGGCTGGGCAGGCTGGGCAGGCTGGGCAGGCTGAGCGGGGACGACGGGATCGACGGGCTCGACGGGCTCGACGGGATCAGCGGGATCAGCGGGAATCTCTTCAACAGCAGGCGGGGGTACAGGCTGTTCGACAGCTGCGGCCTGGACAGCAGGCGTAGGCGCTGCGTGAGTGATGGCTGTGGAGGTCTGCGTGATAGACTGTTGGCTGATTTCTGGCTCAGCAATCGGGCTGTCGTCATGTTCAGCCAT
Source organism: Semicossyphus pulcher (assembly GCF_022749685.1). NCBI lineage: Eukaryota > Metazoa > Chordata > Actinopteri > Labriformes > Labridae > Semicossyphus > Semicossyphus pulcher. The sequence goes on from NW_027211700.1 coordinate 5,162,738, forward strand.
ACTGACAGCGGGCCCCTCAGGGTCCTGAGGGGCCGGCAGCGGCAGACCGTTGGGGAGGCGGAGCTCCTCTGGCTGAGCGATGGGAGACTCCAGAGGGGCCTCCATGTGAGTGGCTGGCAACACAACTGACAGCTTCTCTGACTCCACCTCTGTGACACCGTTGGTGGTGGAGGAAGGTGCAAGGGGTGTATCCAAAGAGGCAGCTACCTCCTCTGCTTCATCCTCCTCCTCCTCCTCTTTTGCCTCTGTGTCTGTTTTGTCTTTTGCAGCAGAGGATGGTACAGGGTCAGGGAGGGGTGCAGGGTAGGCAGGCACCTCTGGCGCTGATTGGGGAGTTGGGGTTGCTTCCCGGGGAGGTGGGGGAGCATCCATCACATCTGCAACAGGAGCACTGGGTGCTAGTGCAGGAGTAGTGTCGACGGGGGCTTCCTCTGTTTCTGATAGGACAGGGGGCGAGGGGGGCTTAGTGTTCGTGTCAGAGAAGGCAGCCTCTGTGGGGATGGGGTCACCCTTAGCAAGTTCAGGGGTCTTTGACAGAGGAGGGGGCGAAGGTTTGCCTCTGTCATCTGTTGAGTTGGAAAAAAGACGTTAGATTTCTGAAGAGCAAAATGACTTTTGTTCAGTTCATCCGATCTTTAATCTTTTCAATCGCCCTGCCCTCAATTAACGTATCGCCACAGCATCATATATATATCTTTTCCGGTATTTGACACACTCCTCTTGTCCTACTTCCCAAATCCACAAATCTATTTCAAGCCATCTATTTCCTCAATAAAATCATCTTAAATTCACATTACATTCCTTAAATAGAACATGTAATAAGTGCCAAATATTTTCCAGGTTGAACTCATGAGTCCCTTATTACCAAGAGGAAGCTGTAAGACATCACTTGGTTGCGGTATTTGTCCCCTCAGGCTGTAATTTACAACTGAGTACGATTATTCATTCATGAAACATGAAGTCATGAGTAGCAACAAGGTCAACCGCAAGCTTTCTCTTAGGGTACATCTTCATATCTCAGTAGAAGTTGAGAAGAAGGAGAATTCAGGTATTTTTTAACCTAGGCTGAATTTTTGTGTGTAAATGACGTGCAGATGCAAAGCCTTTTCCAGGGTATTAACCTATCCCTAAGCAGCAACAAGGGGGGAAATGCGTCTGATCAGTTTGCTCTCCAAGCCCTGACAACATTACAGAAATGATACTAAGATATAAAGACCTCTCTGCTATGGTAAGTACTTTTTTGAAACCAGAAACAGCGTGCTCTCTTCAACGCCACCAGACTCCAGTAGTAATACTTTGCAGAGCACGGGAGTTGCTGATCAACCACTGCTTCGATTGGTTAGTTTGTTTTATTGTGTGACTTTTGTGTTTTTAAAGAGAAGCTCCAGTCATGTTTCAAGACATCTAAAATGCTCTGCTTGAAATGATAAATGTGTCCGATATGTTTTTGCTGCAAAATAAGTTTAATTACCTTCCTGAATCTGCATAGGCCCCGCCCACTATGCACATTTCCAACCGCCCCCTCCGTCGCGGAAACAAAACACGTCTCTGCCATCGTTTAGTGGCAACTTGTTGAAACTTAGCCAGTTTGAGATGTACTAATCAGTAGTAGTAACGTTAATGTTAGTAGTCAGTAGTGAGTTTGCAAAAATGACGCCTTGCCGAAGTGGTTGCCATAGGTTACACATAATGATATGCATAGCGTCACCCCGTCCATTAACGGGATTGGCTCCTTAGGTTTGTGACGTCTCAAACCTGCCAATCTGAAAACGTGTTGTTCAGCCTGTCCTTGGTAAAAGCAGACAGGCCCAGCCATGAAGATGACTGCTCATGTTGTCCCTGATATGTCTTTTAGCGCATGAGAAACACCACATGGAGATGTTTACAAGGTTAAACACTTGATTTTCACTGGAGGGGGTGTTTGCTAAAAGCTCCATCTCTGTAGGTATCCCTTTCAAAGTGTTGTTATACACTTAATTTACACACCAAACATGTAAAATTGGGCTTTCAAAAATACCAAAGTTCCCCTATAATAGTGGATAGATATTCAAAGGAACCCATTAGCAGGGATAATGTACGAGTCATTTACATGCGGCAAATGAAATGCTTTCAGCAGACTGCTGCTCAAGTTGAATTGAGAAGCTATTAAAAGGCTTAATGAAAGCTACTTAATGGCTTTGAAAAGGAAAAAGGCAAAATGTTTTGGGTTTTTTTCGGTACAAAATATCCTGCCACTGCAAAATCCAGATCTTCAGTGAAATGATAAGTCAATCAAATGTATCATACGTGTTAATACACACGTCGTGGTTCTGTAAGGTAACTGTATATCAATATCAAACATGAATTCAAATAAAAAAGCGTGTTATAAGTCAGGAAAATATTACGAGCTGACTAAAATATGAGCAACATCAAAACTAGAATAAGTTTATATTGTACATACGTGTTTGTGTCTCTGTGCATGTGGCACTTACCTGGTCTAACCAGTGCTGGAGTAGCAGCAGCTGGGACGCTCTCACCGTTGGCCTGGGTCACTGCTGTACTTTCTGATCCAGATATGGCTGTCTGTAGGGAGACACGCGCACACACAGAAAGGTAAGGAACAGAGTGACCTTAGCGGTGGGGACAGAACTAATGTTTCCACGACTCGGGGAAAAAAAAAGCTCCTTTTATGCAAGTCCCTGGTTGGCTGTTTCAGCCACACGTCAGAACTCATGAGAGCAAATCAGTTGGATTTAGACATGTAGTGGCATTATCAGCAGCATTACTAATAAAGTATTACCTCATGGACAATACAGGCAACTACATTCTTGTCTTGAATGAGACTTAAATGACATTTACACAGTAAAGTTGAAAAGCATTTGACTTTATGAGGACAATATTTTATATGGATCCCTGAGAAGTTATTGCTATGTGACAACTAAATCTGGGCGATGAATCAATTTTATCAATTAATATCAGTTAACAGTATTGTGTCACTAGCTGTGTCCAAATTCAGGGGCTGCAGCCTTCGAAAGACATATTTGAGGGCCAATTGCGTCACGGCGGCGCATCGAAGGCTGTCCCAATTAGGAAGGCTCCTTCACATGCAGACGACAAATGCGTCCTCCTTTCCCTGGGACATGAAGGATCCATCGGGTGCATCCTTTGCGGCCTAACATATGCCGAGATTCAAACGAGATGGACTCTCAAGCGGCCGAAGAATAAACTTTTAAATGTCAAATTTTGTTTTCAATTCAATATAATAGCTAGTGATACACAATGAAAGGGGCCTTGAAACTTTAAATTGCCTTTAAGATAATAGGTTAAGTTACGTGACGTTACTTATGCTAGCTAGTTAGCCGGCTAGCTACCTGTTGCTAGCAGCGTTGGGTGACACAAGGGCAAGGGCGGGAACAGCTTGTGAAATGCTCCGTAGACCAGACCGTCTCATTTCATTTCGGCTGTAACGGTCTACGCAGGCTATGAATGACTCATCCTCCGTAGACCGCGTCCTTTGAAGGCTGCAGCCCCTGAATTGGGACACAGCTACTATTTCACTTCAGTTGTTTATAGTAAGGTGAGCGCTTCATTCAGACACATCGCAGCATGCTGTAGAACTAACTAAAGTGAGGAGATCATTCTCAAAAAGTGCTCCTCGGCCGTCGGTTTTGCAGAATCCAATCTCAAGCTATCCGCTGTAAAGTTTGTCTTTAGTCTTTGACTAACAAAGCATCGGCAGCAGCAGCACGACTAATTTATTCCAGCATCTCAACATAGCTGAGTGGGATAAGTGTGTGGCACTCCTCCCAGCAGCAACACAAAAAACATTGCTAAAAACAGGCAATTAAAGCAACTAAAATTGTTAATTCGATGTGGTGTGAAACGTATAACATTGCTACATATAAAGTCGATGGCAACAACAGTTGGGGATCCAAATAAACACTGTTAACACCCACCCTAATTAATTGGATCTATGAGTGTCTAAATTAACTCCATGAGTGTTAGTGAAGCACTGATGCCGACTCCTTTCGCATCATCTGCAAGTCTTTTTCCAGCTTGTTTCACAATCCTTCAATTTTACCATTTCCAGAGGGGATTTATCTCCAAATCAAAGGGAAACTAGAACTGTATTTCTGTTATGTTGACAGTATTTACTCCAGATCATGGTGTTTCTCACCTGTGGTGGGGTAGGTGTAGAGCCACTGCGGCCCCCTGACATAATCTCCTCTGTAATGTCTCGACCTCCTTGGTTAGGGTCTCTTATTCTGATCTGTGAAGAGGGAGAGGAGAGAGAAAAGATCTACTGTAAGTCTGATGACAGAAAGGAAATAAAAACAGCATGTAATAGAAAGCTCTTGCCTACTATTCGACTACAATGAAGGAGAGAAAGGTAAAGGGTTAAAATGTTTCTGGGTGAGGACAGCAGCCTTTCAGAGAAGAGTAGCCTTCCCATGATGCAACGCTGTAGTACAGTCATCAGCCCTTTTCTGCTTTTATTACTCGCTAGCTGCCTCCGATTCAATGAAAGCTGCATTTCTCACATTGTGAACACTGAGGCACACCAAATCCAAACACAAACCGCAATGCAAATTCCTCCGCTGCACAACTGAATGTGCTTCAGCCTGTTAGTCACCAGAAGGGCTGTTTGACGGAGCGAGTTCACCGACTTTAAGCCAAATTGTTCAACAAATTCCACTGCTGGTTTAAGTTGTTGTGGAAATGCCTGACTCGTGAAGGCAAAGCAAAACACTGGCAGGAAGAAAAAAGAGTGAAAATCTGATCGCTCACTCACAAGGAGTGCCCATACGTTACAAACACATGCTTTCTATTCGCCACTCTTTCTCTCACTCACACTCTACATAGTTACTCTGCTATGAAACTGGTATGAGTCAAAATGCTACTAAATAAAGTGACACGCACACTTTTCCGTTTTAGCACTGAGCTGATAAAAAACTGCTCTCTGCCCTACTTTTGCCTTGAAGAGCAACAGTATTTGCTTGTCGCTACTGACCTTTACCTGGTTCAGTCCGTCAGCAACTCCTCTCCTGGGGCATTACAAACCCTAGCAGGCCTCTCTCATCCTGGGGCTGGAGTAGCCGTTCCAGCAGACTCTGGGCTGGACTTTAAACCCCGCAGAGCAGAAGGGCTGGTAGGCGCAGCCAGTTCAGTTTTACCTCAGCTTAACTGACACACATCCAGGCTGTGACAGAAGAGCTGCACGCCGGCAGAACGGACAGAGCAGGGCTGGGCCTGACTGTCAGTAAGCTAGCTAGCAACTTGACTCTCTCTCTCATACGCTGAACAGAACAGGGAAGGGGAAAAAAAGGATAAAGCGACTGGCCTTGTAAAGCTATGGTATTGGAATGCACGAGCCCGCCCACTGAGTCGAACAGACAGTTAAAGGGGCCAGAGGGGCAGGGTAAAGGGGGGGAGGGTGGGAGGGTTTCCAGGAAAAAAAAAGTTTCGTTATCAAATGAGCCGAGCTAGCAGAAGAAACTCCCCCTTTTCCTCAGTTTCGCTGTCTGCTCTGTCATCCTGCACACTCAAAGTCACTCTTTTTTTTCTTTTTAAGGCTCACCCCCTTCCGAAAGGAAAAGAAACCAGCACAGGAGAGGGGGAGGAGGAGGAAGGGGGTGCCACAGCAGCAGAGGAAGGCTGGTTGGTCAGCCCTTCCGGCTCAGAAGGGGGAGGAGACCGGTGGCCACGTGGAGCTGAACTATGTGCTGACATGTCCTTCGCCCCCCCCCTCCCCTCTAGATTTTCTGTTTGAGGAGGGGAAGAGCAAGAAAAGGGGAAAGTAGAGAAAAAGGCAATTTGCAAAGCTACAACTTTTGCATGTTACCACCACATACTAAAGGGGCTAAAACTGGGGAATAGAGATACTCCAAAAAGTCAGTTTAAGGCTTGAAATAGTTGTAAGATAGACTTCTTATCTTTCTTCATCTCACTAAACAGCCTCAACATAAAGGTGGTGGACCTTTGGGCAGCTAAATAGCCTACGCACACAGTCCTGTATATGAAAGGTCAAAGATTGCCAACACTTAAGCCTTGTGTCCTGTTGACATTATACAAGACACCAAATCTCCACTTCTAAAATCCAAGAATGCAAAGATTGTGGTGTGTACTTAACACTCACAGATGCCTTTACACACAGTCTTATAGCTGAAGCACAAACATCCCTCACTCACTCACTCCAGCAGATTTGTGCTGGAATTCCTCTGCTCACTCCCTGCCTGACTCTCATTCTGCGTTTACCCTGCAAGTTTTAAATTATTTGTGCATGTGTGTGAGGGAGACTGTGCGAGTGTGCTGGGGGCCTTGAAGCCAGAGTTACAGCACCGGCAAGGGGCCCATGGGAACGGTCCAAAGTCCACCCCAGGCAACCAAAGTTGCTGATAAGCAGCCAAGTTCCCCACTGAGTGGGACCAGACATCATGCAAGTCCTTTGGCAAAAGCAAAGAGTCACAGACATTACCTGTTAATAGTTTTACAGGTTGCCACTAAGCTTAAGCCTTTATAGAACGAAGATTCTACAAAGATGATGCCATTGTCTTTCTTTCCACAAAGCATATATTACATTTGGGGAGTTTATTTTGCAATTCAGCCTCAATATTTGGCAAATCAGGACAAACAAGCTCAAACCCACACAAACGGGGGCAAAAGCTCAAAATAACAAAAATCCAAGACTTGCAGACAAACTTGATGAACGGAGTAATGAAGGACAACCCAAGCAAATACATCACTAGATAAGCACGTTCCAAAAGCTAAGGCCCTGATATCAGTAAAAATAATTCAGTGCATGCACATTCCTCTTCTTTTCCAGGATAATTAGAGATGTTGGGAAACCATGCAGACGGCTTTTTGTTAGACATTCTCTGATTTTTCACATATAAATTAATAAAGTGCCATAAAAAATGACCCAGGAGATCTGTCACTTCTGCTGCAAGGAAAATACAACAAGAATAGCTGCTGCTAATAAATATCAAGCCACACAGAGGACAGCATCTCTATCTTATCCTAACTGGATACAAGAGTCAGATTCTATCGGCACTGCAGAAGTCTCGGATGTAGAAACGCTGATGTTATGAGCGAGAGGCACAAACTAGGGTTCCAGTTCACAGAGAGCTACCACATACCAGGCGAGGGCCATCTTACAGAGCGGAGGAAACACAAGACATACTGTAGAAGAGGAGGAATATGTCGTACAGCAGCTTAGTCTGACAGTGAGTTAAGGTCAAGTTTGCTGCTATCTGTTTCAGTCAGTAAACTGAACTCTGCGTCCAGACTGAGGAAAGACTCATATTCAGATGGATTGCAACACCACTTTTATCTCAAAACCAACAGGCCATTAGAGAACTATGTGGATGGACTACATTAGTTGTTCAGTTCAATGCTAGGGGTTGTTAAATTAACTAGTCTTAGATTGAAAAGGGGCAATGGAAACATTCACACATGTCCTTTTCTGCCTGCAGTGGCAGAAATATCAGTTTATACTAACTGGTAAACTTTTTCCTATAATAAGTTTTACGATATTAAAAAGGTTTGGCCAGTTTATGTGTTTATTTTTATATTAACAGAGTTGTCCTTTAACTTTATACTGCCCTCGTATAACATTGTTAAAAGTTGTATGTCTGTGACACCAAGTGAAGCTGCTGTTTACATTCAACATCCATGTATGTCCAGACACTATAGTGTGATATACTATATGTAGTGAACACCAGTGTTAATTTGGGCTGCTATTTCTTTAGACAAAAATGTTTATTAGTTTTAGTCATTTTTAATTTTTATATAGTTTTAGTCCATTTTAACTCAAAACATTTTTGTCATTAGTTTTAGTCCTCTCTTTAAACTAATTCAATCTTCCTAATACAGCTTCAATCAGCTGTGAAGCGCCGTCCTTTCATTAATAATATCCTGACGATGTTCTCCACGGGTAATATAGATCCTCAGCTGAGGTTATACGTCTATGGAAACTTCTGGAACGTAACGTTACGCATGTAAAGCCACAGAACGAAGCCGTGCAGTTACAGTAGCATGTACTGCACACATACCTGTCATCTCTAACTGGTGCTTGAGGCTTTGATGAGCTTACTTAAATAAAGCCTGTGTGTGTTGAACTTGCTTCGTAGTACAGCCCTCCATTTTGCCCGGATGCCGTCATGTTGTTGTCAAGATGTCGCTTTGGGACATCATCACCTGTATGACAGGGTCTGATTCAGGGGGGTCTGCACCCCTCAGCCAATTCAACCAGTTACAGGAAGTAAAGTTACAGCCCACTGCTAACATGTTCGTCTCGTTAAAGAAAACAAAACATATGTGTCATCAGAATTTTATTATCAACGATCTATTTTTAGCTCGTCAATGTCCGGTCTTTGTCATGGAAAAAAGATCATGGACGAACATTTATCGTCACAATTTTCTTTAATGAAATTAACATTGGTGAACAGTGGGTGGATTTAGTTAAAAGAGGTATTAAGTGTATTTTTGGCAAACCAGAAGTTGTCACTATATTGATGTATGATACTGTTATATAATTTTGAACAAACATTTTACATGAGGAGTACATACTGTAGCTATAACATTCACTAGAATGGGATAGACGAGAGGTCAAAGCTAATCAGTTCATCCTCTAGTCAAAGTGGACATTTGTAAAAAATCTGAAGAAATTTCCAGAGGCTTTCTTCATATACTGCCCTTAGAGGAATGGGATGAATGTACAAACTACCTGAAATATAATTCCTCTAGCCACAGCCATCTCCCATGTAGAGGCAGAAAACATGAAACTTGAGATAGCAGGACTGAAACTGTAGCTGCTTTCCGTCTTTCTGTGTCTGCACATTCAAATTTCCCATCTGGGGACCAATAAAGTCTTTTCTCATCTTCCCTGTCAAAACCTGCTGCTTACATTACCCACAATGCAACTAAACTGCAAGTCTCTCAAACTACACAACTCCCATAGACCAGTTAACACACTTTGATGTGTAAAATAAGTGGTTCCTCCTTTAAGTACAAAACTCATTGTTTGCAGGGTGAATTCTTACTTATGGAAAATGAATTCAACGATCTTTAGAGATCCTGACAGAAAGTTTGCTCCCCAAACCTTCATCTCACATCTGAGCGAGACTTTAATTTTAAAAGAAAAATATGAACCTATGAGAATTTTGAGTAACAGTTTATCCACAGTATAACATGTTGTCAGTATAACATATGGCTCCCTCCAGATTCCTGTGTGGATTTATTTTTTGTTCCTTTGAGTGGCACACTAAATTAACTGGTTGTTTTCTCCAGTTTATACCTAGCTAACATTGAAAATACAGAATGATGGCGGAAGAATGTTAGCGCTCTACAGATATTGAGCATCATCTCTTGTAAAAATGTAATGTACAACAGTAATTTAGACCAGTGTCATGAGTTTATGAACAGATGGGAACATTTCCTGCAGTACTAGCACAGGGGTAAGTTGTGCGGCTGCATGATTGCCATGGTCTCATCGCAGGATGCGTGATTGTGAGGCAAATTAACTGCAACACGTCAAGCTGCTACTTTAATGTTGCTTGGCACAAAATGAAAACTCGCCAGTTTCTCGTTTTCCATCACTAATCTACAACAAAAGTCTGTCTGACATCACATTAGTGCAGCTCTCCAGCAGAGCACACAGAGACCTGACAGCTGAGCTGCAGAGTCTGTGTGTCACCTGCCTTTAAAATGCTGACATGCACGCGACACTGCTGCTGTCACAGATAATGTCGGTGAGATAATCAAGGTGGGCTTTTAGTTATGCATGGTGGCTTTTCAGTGCGTGTACTGCCCAGTGCTCGCGACATACGGGCTGGAAACTGAGCGGACATGTCGCGGAGTGTTTACTTTAGCGGCTACACATGCAGCGCATGTACGGTGTGAGGTTGTGTGTGCAGACAGGAAGTAGGATACGATGATTTGTTTCCAAAAGTTACTGTCTCCAAGCTCTTCACACTGCTTAAACATACATTTGAACACCGCTAGAAACCGTAGATGACATACCGTATTAGCAATCTAAACCCAGATGTCTATATGATGGTTCTAAAATAATCCGAAGAACAACAAGTTTTTGTGGTTAAGAATTAAAAACACAGATATAACTTGTTTGGATGGAATAACACAAAAGAATTGAAGTCCTAAGAAGGTCGTATGGAAATCTTCAACCAGATATTCATCGTCAATGAACCATTTTAAGGTGTAACATTTGTGTAGTAAAAAGCTGACTGTACCTGTTTGCGTTCCCGTTTGGTGGGGATGTGTTGGGGAGGCTGAGGTGGTGGTTGCTGCTGTTGAGGGGCTGTGTTCATAATGACGGACGCCGCCTGCACCGAGGGGGTGAACTGAGGCTGGGCGGGATAGTAGGCCCCTGCTGTGGATCAGATGGAGAGAAGAATGTAAACCAACGCAGACCGACTTAATCCTATAGCCATTACTTGACACAAACACATCAGCCTGCTGCACAGACATGCAGGACTTACACACACATTTAAAGCACATAGCAGGTGTTTACACAACAGCATAAACACTCCACCTCACTAATGTTCTGTAAGTCCTGTTAGGCTAGTTTGAGACGGTGAGAAAAGCTGCATTTAGAAAGTGAAGGTTTGATTTCTTGATGATTTGTTGTGCGACAGCTGCAGGTTTATGTCCACAGTAAAGTTACAATATTATCACGGTGAGGAAATCTCACATTTTAGAGTACTGGTCTTCTCTCTGCCAACTGAGGATGTGTTACATTTGCTCTAGAAAATAACTTTCGATCTGTGTAAACACACCACCTCAGTTAAACTTCGATTCCTAGATTACAGAATAAACAATGTTTGAGTTTGTGCTTTAGAGTCCAAACAAGTTACCAGTAAACCCTGTGGCAAAACCTTGCAGAGGAGAGCTTGTGAAAGTTGAATTTTTAATCTGCATTACTGTAAAACTTTCAAAACTAAACAAGTGAATAAATACATAAAAGGAGATTCAAAAGGGACAAACAGGGAACATTTAATCTCTATGAGGACATTCAGACAAAGACATCAGTCAGTTAATAAATGATTCACAAACTGTAACAGTATGTTCTTTTTTTCGTTGACACGATGTTAGAATTGTTGTTATTCATGTCTGGCAATTTAGCCAAACCCACAGCAAAACAAGGCCTTGCACTTTTGCAAAGTGTAATCAGTTACAACCTTATATCTGTGTAGGGACGGGATGTGGATTTTTAAGATGGCAAGTGTTCTGGTTTCCGTTTGTACTATGCTTGTAGTCTGAGTAGTATTGTGCGGCGTATGCAGGAAAAACAGTCCGTGTGGAGAGCAAAAGCAGGCGAAACGCAACCCCCCGTAATGACATCCCGGCCCCCAATCGTCATCTGACTTTTGCTTCTTATTAATCTCTATAAACAGACATCTGCATGCTAACAGCTAACAATCTGTTCTAGATCAAAAATTCAACGTGAGATGAATTTCCTTGACGCTGTGTCATGAAAGCCATTCAGCATTTAGATTTCCTGACTTCCTCGAATGCATCAGAAATGTTGGATCTGACCTCCGTTCAACAAACTTAGTCATTTTCTTCTCCTCTTGAGGACAGACCTGACAAAGCTTGAATTTTTACTTTTTAGTAATCTGCATCATGATGTTGAAATTTCAGCGAACTTAAGACACGTTAATTAAAGTCAATCACAAGAAAAAACATGTATTTTTCTGTAAACAATGCAGCACGCAGAAAAGGAAGTCTTGACTGGAAGTCGTTTGTCGCCAACCGCTGGCTACACGCCCGGCATGTTCACCGCTGTCCCCAGAGGCTATATCGTCGTCAGACTATAGCTGATGGGATCCAAGATTGGTTGCAGCTTAACTTAAGCAATATTGGCTAAATGTAAAAGGCTGCAATATTTTTCAATATCAATTTATCTGGAGACTATTTTCCTTTTTTTTATATTTATGAGACACAAAAAACATCAACTGCTTCCATTTCAGGACCCAAGAACAGCAAACATTTGGCCTGATTGAATCAACCTGTTATCAAATTTGTTCAGTGTTATCAATCTAAAGATTTAGCGACTAATTGTTCCAAATCTAAAGCTGTGTGATTTTGTAGCGCATGCTTTCCTGCAGTCTGAGTAACAAATGACTGACATCAAGTATCAGGTGACTGTAATTAAACAATTTCCAAAAATACCACAAACTCAAATTGCTCCGTTTCCACCAGGCTCTTTTCCTGCAACTCTTCCTCAATCTCTGAAAGATCAAGCAACAAGCGGATATTTACTTGAGCAGACGTCATTGTTTCAAAACTGAGTGAACCATTTTAAAATCTCCCTCCATGTTGTGTATAAACCCAAGTTACCAGAAGCAGACATGGCACCTGGAAGGCCCCACAGGTAGGCCTTCAGACCATGACACAGCAGTCTAACCCTCTTCTAAGTGCTTCATTGGTACCCCTTCTTTCTTACACCCGAAGATATCAATCGCACACACAAATTTGCAGAAAAAGCTGCTGCCAGTGTGACGTAGAAAAAAAGTTACAACAAGTCCAAAGAACATCTATTAGCAGCCTAACCGGTCAATAATGTCAACAAGACATCCAGCCACTCAGGCATATTACCTGGCCGTGTAACTGGCCTCAGTACAAGTTGTCGCCCACTTTCAAAGGACTGGGGTAAAAAAAAAATCCTCAGATTGAAGAGGCCTCTCTTTCAGCCCGGCGGTTAGCGAGCTCCTGCTCTGCCTCTCTCCCCCTCCGCCTGCATTTCAGTCTAACTCACATTACTGAGTCTGCATTGTTGACCAGGAGCAGCACAGCCTAAATATAGTCAAAACCCCACACCGGCTGGGGGAAGAGAGTACACGAGAGGGAAAGGGAGGGAAGACAGACAGGCAGACGGAGAGAAGAAGTGAGAGAGGGAGAATAGGGGCATGCTGAAAACCAGAAAGACAGAATTCCAGGTTGATACTTTTCATAGTCAGTGTCGTGACAAGGGGCTCCAGATACAGCTGGAGATTGAAAGAGCAACATGAAAGGGTGCAAAGACCTACCCTGAGAGTCCTGCTGCTCTTGAGAGCCACGATTCCCCATGCTGAATGTCTGCTGAATGTCTGCTGAATGCAAAACTGCGTATGTACAGGAAAAAAAAGGAGAGGGGGTTTCTCTTCAAACCCCCTCTCTAACTTCTTCCTGCCCTCTCTACAGGTGCCCTCTCAGACTGACTTCTCTTAACGCACAGCCCTCCCTCTTCCAGCGTGTCTCCGTTTCGCTCCTCCCTCTGACCTTCCTGATTCCTCCCTGCCTTTCACTTTTTTCACCTTCCTCCCTCCTCCCTCCCTCCCTCCCTCCCTCTGGAGAGTACTGGCAGGCGAGCAAAGCTGTTCAGTTCTCATTTAGGGAGGCTTGGATATGCCCTGAGGCTCCCTGCTCTCTCTGCTGGTCAGGTTATCTGATCCATGCTGGCAGAGACGTCACAACCTAGTAGAGGTGTTGTGCCCATTCAAGCTGGCGAGGCCTGTACCAAACCGAGCATTTGATTTCTGAATGTAGAGAAGATCTGACACCTTTTTCCCCCAATCCTGATAACGGTTCAGATTTCTTTACTATTATTTTTACTTTAAATTAACAGCTGTATGTGCTAAACCTGCAAGCATGTGAAACAATGCACACATTAATTGTTGTATGGCCTTAGTCATGAAACCCTTTGTATAACATGTTTTACTATGCAGTTTACATGTCAAATGAAATAAATCTAGGGATAAAAATTCAAGACGAACAAGAAGAAGAAGTTGATTTCTTTCAAGTTTTAATAAAGATGGTTTCCAGCTCTTGGGCCCAATACCTGATCCTGCATTTTAGGCTGTATTAGAAGCAAGACTGGTGTCAGTATACATCTACATTTCTCTATGATTTTAGCACTATTATTTTTGTTAAATGTGGTAATTATTTATATTAAGAACATAATCGTATGTCATAAATCATACCTTAAAAAAAGTCACATACCCCCTTTCACGCAGGCTTTCTTGCAAAAGTTGCAGGACAGGAAAGTTACACACACACACACACACACACACGTTGGCTACAGCTTAACAGTGTAATGTTGAAGTGGTTAGATATGTAAGGGATAATGTATAGAGAGCAGGTTGTTATCGCGGAATGGAACCCCGTGGGTTTCACCCTGAAGCGAAGAGCTGCGTCCATAGCAACGGTTAACTCTGTAGCCTTCCTGAAATGAGCTAAGCTAGCTGTTTTTACTTCAACTGATGGTGAAGTAAGACACGATGAACGGGACCGCAGGAACCAGCGCAGCACCTGATGGAGGTTTTCTGTCTCGTCACTGTCAGAGTCTGTTGACATTTTCTTTTCCATTCACCGTCTTTAAACACCGCCGTATCCCGTACTGTGTTCTGTTTAATGTTTACTTTATGTGCCGTCTTCAGGTTTGAACACCTCTCTGTCGTAGCTTCAGTTTTTCCAGCATTTTACCTTTATTACTTTCTCTCCGCCGTTTGGTCTCTTTTCTTTTGGTCAAATTTACCGGACTTCTTTCGTCAGATTGATACGATTACAGTTAGTCCTCCGGATTGTGTGATTAGAGCCGCATCCCTAGCAACGGTCTGTAATCGAGAAATAACAGACCTCGGACTGCTGTAACACAGCTGTGTGTTAAACATATTTAATTGCATTTAGCAAAAATCGGCATAGTATGCTTTTCACGAGAGTCAACTTCTTGTTAAGGAGGGCACGGTAATTCCAATGTATCGTTTAAAACAGCAAATACCATGTTTGCAGGTTTCTAAAATCCGATGTTCACCAAATTATCAGCATCGTGGATGTACGTCTTTTCTTTTTATGTGAATTAAAACACTTTAAAATCTTTGAGGCAGACATGATGAGGTCTGGCAGCAGCGTGGAAGCTTTGTGTCAAGTACGTTTATCAACAACCACATCAGCAAAAATAATTGACATTGAAATCTCTAAATTAATTGGTAAAGTTTTAAAATAATCCTCCCTAACCATAAGAATATACATATCGAATATCAGAAAATTGCATAATATTTTTCTCATTTTTTTCTGGGGAGGGACCTAAGGGGTCCCCGCTGTAGTTGTGCCCACCGTTAGAATTTGGCTTGCATAATGCCCCTGCAACCTACTACAAAGTGGGTGGGCTCTATGAGGGATGAGGTAAGCAAATCCCTCAGCTTAAGGGGGGTGGGAGTGTTAAAAATAGATTCTGTCCCCACTGTGTATGTGTTTTTACCTGAGACTGCACCCTGCCTTAGAGGAGGGAATTATATCTGGGATTGTTACTATGCAGGTACCAGGACTTTATGATGGGATCTTTGAGGTAAAAGCCCAATGACTTTTTAGATCTACACTCTGAGACACTCGTCTGCAACCTGAAACTGCTCTCAGTTCCTCACTTTCAAAGCCATGTACTGGGTCAAGCCCATAAGAGAGCAGAGTTTGGAAGCCATGTCTCACTGTCACATGACCAGTTATTTAGGGTCATGGGCCATGTGACTTGTAAGATGACCAATGTGACACACACGCTCCAACACAAACACATGGGACATTATGTCCTGTGAGGTCATACAAATATCTGGCATAAATAGCAACACAGCTCTCTAATACCAATAGAAACAGAAATCCACTAAATTAGCACTAAGCCCGGCATAGAGACACTAATAAACATTACAGACATGTTACAGACAAAGACCTCTGGTGAGCTACCGTAAGAGGGAAATGCGGGCGAGTATTTTTAAGGTTATTCGTTTTACAGGATTATTTTTTTGTGTTCATGCGAAGCCGTCCTACTACAGTTCAAAAGGAAAGAACCAAAAGTGTATCCACTACCAAATGTTGAGAACATAAACTTTCTTGCTTTCTTTACAGAAAAAGAAACCATTGTGATTTAATTTAATTATCGGGTCTTGCCTTTGCTGAAATAAAAACATCAAGACGCAGAGTAGTAAAAAGTCAAAATGAAGCTTTGTCAGTTCTGTCCTAAAGAGGAGAAGAAAACTACTTTTAAATTCTCATTTGTTGAACGCAGGTCAGATCGATCATTTCTGGTGCATTCGGGGAAGTCTGGAAATCTAAACGCTAAGCGGCTTTCGTGACACAGCGTCTCAAGTTGAATTTTAGATGTAGAACAGATAGTTAGCTGAGCTTGCCGCAGACGTCTGTTTATAAAGATTAATAAGAAGGTAGATCATAGTCTGATCGGAGCCGGGATGTCATGAGGGTGGATTACGTTTCGCCTGCTTTTGCTCTCCATATGTTTTTCCAGCGTACGCCGCAGTCTGAGTAATATTGACCAATCACGTATCAGCAGACTACACGCGTACTACAAACGGAAACCAGAACACTTGCCGTCCCTTAAATCCTCGTCCCTGTAAATAGAGATAATGATGCTGCAAATGTTAACTGCTTTGTAGCAGGTATTTTAGTGCTGTTTGAGTTGCTGGAATAAATGAGTCGCTGCTTTTGTTGCTACAATCTTTAGACAAACTTCGCAGCAGATGGTGGTTTGTTTGAGATCGGATGTTCAAAAACTGAACCGCTTCCAGGGAACTTACGAGCCATTTTTAGGGAACAAACTCTTCACTTCTATAAGTGCTTACGCAACAGAGCAGAACTCTTGTGTTACTTTAAACTCCTGAGGAAAGCTGTAGCATTTACTTGAAAATCATTTTTCATCTAAACACTAAACAACTGCCATGAGATCACAGACACTGTGTTGTAAGAACAGAATAAAGAATATTAAAGGCTATATTAATTCTCTCTTATGCTGCACTGTCTACAAAAAAAATAACATGCTCATTTTATGCAACGATGAGGCACAGCAATCATCAGAATAATACGCATATTTAAAGATCAATGTAATATTCAGAAAACTGGAGAATTACAACTAATTGTATTACTATTATCTATGAAGTTATCATCATTTATTCAATTTCTATCTTTCTAAAACATGCATAAACCGGTGCAGGGTGTACAGAGGCACGGTTCAAGTTACCCCGCACATAATGCAGTGCACATACACTGATGTGCAAAGAGCATGACACGGACAGGCTAATGGGAAAGAATTGTGTTTTTACAGTCCTGTATTCAGGCCAGTGCATTCTATTGCTGATGAGCTACAGCTTAAACAAAGACAACACATAGTTCAGATGCCTGCTAGTGGGGGGTCAGCAAGTTTGTTTTCAGGGCATCATCATTTCTTTTTGTGTAATGACCCTCGGCAACCTCTAGAGGGAGCGCCAGCACATAGGATAAACAGCAGCAGAAGTTATTTATGCCTACATGCTTCAATTTATTATGTTGAAAAGCACATTTTCCTCAATCAGCTTTGACTTTGACGGTTTACAGACAGCAGCCACAATCCTCAGAGACAACACCATCGTCACCTGTGCTGGCTTCTTCCTGTTCTTGTGTGTGTCTGCAGAATTTCACTGCACATCCGGCAGTCTAGAAAGATGCCGTTGCTCTTTGATTATGACTAAGTAACATGAAACACCTCATTATGAATCACCTAAATGTGTCCGAAGCATCGACAAGGCTTCTGGGGTTGACTTGAGTTAACGAGGGTCATAATTAACAAGAAAATCTTTAGTCTGTGGTTTATTAAAGTTAGAAAAGTCCTTTTATCTATTGTTAACAGAGCAGACAGGGACGCCCCCAAACAAAAGCTCAGGTGTATGCCAAAACAGGGCAGCAGATAGACAAAGCTAAGATTTCCCAACCAACTGAGACTGTGAAAAACAAACCGAATTTCTTTTAGAGAATGCAGAAGAATGGGGAATAGGGAAAAACACTGAACTCAACAACTGCCTATCATGTGTCAAACTCATGTGATTAAATAGTTATCAGTAAGCGCTAATGATGACCTCACATCTTCTGTAGGTTTTTATATACAGTATGACTTGCTTTGTTAGCCTACCTGTGCTCTGTTGAAACATTTTTAAGTGTCACAGGGCTAGGGCGACTCGTCGACGTAATCGATTACGTTGATTTGTCTAACGCGCATCGATGTGTCGCAAAAGACAAGATGGCTGCGCCTGGTTGACCCTCAAACGTTTTGAATGAAGCCCCGGTACAATGTTAAATATAAGCCTAACCTTCTCTCTGCTCCGCTCGCATTACTGTCACTTTGCCGCGCTCTCTCTCTTACTTGCTCGACCACTCACTTCCCGACACAAGTTACAACAAGAGGAGAGATGTGAAATAGCTCACGTTAAGGTGGAACATTTAAATCTTTTATTAGAGGGGGAGGGTAAGAAGTACGCGTCTCACTCTACTAGTTTAACGCAAGACTGTAAGTAAAAGTATCGATTGTCCAGTTCAGGGAAAGGGTTGCTATGACATACAGTGATTAAACTAACCTATGTATCAAAGCATTCCTTTTAAATTTGAGGTCCAGTATTTTTCTGATCAGGAATCTGACAAATAGTCTATCAATATTATTATCATAATAATAATAATTATTATAATTAATAATAATATAATCACAAAGAGACGTGTTACATTAAATAAATGCTTATTCAAAATGCTGAAACCAAATAGCTGAACACTTCGCTCCTGTTTGAACCTCTCTTCAGTGGCTTGAAGTGAAACAAATAAATTATTTTATAGTTTTTAAAGAAACAGAAACATATTGTATTATAGCTCCTTCCTACGTCAGTCACAAGCTCACTGTATACACACCGGACAGATCTCTTAGATAAACAAATGAAGGCCATATCACGCCTTGACCTTAAATAAATTTCTAATCATTAATCATCTTGTGGTGATTTCTGTCATTATGCTCCCACATCACCACATTAACAAAGGTCAGCGAAAACAGTCTCTTCTTTTGAAGCAACACTTTAAAAAGGAGCTTGCTTAATGGGTAAAACTTTTATTTTGTAATAAAAATATAAATTTCCTTTTTTTTCACAACATTAAAACCTTCTTATTTTAAGGTGTTTATTTCCCATCTTGTGGGCCTTTAAAGAAGAAAAACCTTTATCTCATTGGTTTCTGTCATGTAGGATTTAGTCTATTTTCATCAATTAATTTATCTAACTTGAGGCACATTGAGTCTACACCTGTCGTTTGAAATGTGGAACACAAAATAAATTTGACATGACTGGACCATGTGTGTTGATTGAATTGTACTTATTTTTTAGTCATATTGTTTGACGCTCACTGCTTATGTGTGCAAGTTCTTCAGCCAGTGACAGCTTCTGTGTCAGTTAAAAACGGTGAGTCTCTATTACCCCTTTCCCAACGAAAATAGCGTGTTGATGCGGGTTTTTCAGACCCGGAAATACCCGCTTATAGATGCCGATTGTCTCTTTTCCCATTGCCAGTGGAGTATACTTCTGTCGTTCTCTTTTCTGCTGTGTCACCGTCTGACATCACAAACGCACCGGAGACAGGGTTATAAAACAGTGAAGATGTTACGGTAGTTAGGTCTTTATTGTATCCATTACTCATTCAGTCTGTGTATCAAACTCGGCGCCAACAAATGTGGCTGTTCGCATGTTGCTTGGACGGAGACGAGCGGAATTTGTAGTTGAGATAACAAGGAGTCGCAGAGGACTATGCTAGCAACGGAGCATAGCATCGCGCCAGAGATTAGCGTGTCAACACGGGCTTTGTGTTCCCATCAATGTTGATCGGAGCCGAGGCGATAGTTACCTGGGTCTACTGCAGAGTCATGTGACCCAAGTCTGAATGCTGATTGTAACCTTTCCCATTAAGCAAAAAAGCCTGACGTTTATTGACCAGAGGGAAAGCGGTTTATGTGTGTGTGTGTCAGGTGAGGCCCCAGGTAGAGCCTCTTACCATAAGTACCATATTCAGCGGGACTGGTGCCTGGGTAGAAGCCTGGGGTGCCTGCTGGGACTGGGTATTGCTGGGGTGTGGCCACGTAGGTTGCAGACCGGAACTATGGAAACACAAAAGAGGGAGCATGGAAGACAGGAAGAGAGAAGCAAGGGTGGGGGGGAGGGACAAACAACATTTTTAGATACAGGAGGGCAAAATCAATCAGTGCAAACGTGCTGTTAAACATGATGATACACAGGCTTAGGTCATTTGACAGTGCTAATTACTATTTAGAGGGTGTAATGTTTATTAGGGATGGGGAAAAAACACATTCACATAAGTATCAAAATTTTATACAATTCTTGAACTGCTTTTGTTCCCTGAATCAGAATGTTGTTAACTGAATTTTCTTATGCCACTAGCTTGACGAGCAGGAAATCCAATTAGATCCAGTTAATTAGAGTGGGTGTTGTCAACAGGGTGTATTTGGATCCCCAATTTTTGTTAACATCGACTTTATACGTAGCAACTTTTTATTTTATATAATAGTGTTTAGATGCATACGTTTGTTCCTACCGCTGCAAAAATATTAGCTTGAAGAGTTTTGATGGAGCCTTACTGATTTAATATGCACAGCTTTTCCAGACATTAGGGCATTTTTTAGCAGCCAAGGAAACTCACAGACCAATTGCAGGCGTTGTATATCATCTAACATGACGCTTCTCTGCAAATCAAATCTGCATTCGGACAAATCTTGTCTTGTAAAAATTGTTTGATTAAGTTACCTCTCACAATGTAGATGTTAGATATACAGGTCTAACACAGGAAATGGAAATGTGCTGCCCTTTGCAATAAATCGTTATATCTAATCCCATAATCTAATACACAAAGATACCCAAGTATCATATAGCATTGAATCCGGAGAAAAGAAACGTCCAAGTCTAATGTAATTATTCAAACAACAGGTCAGTATTATATGATGTGAGAATTAATTTGGTGTCATGTCCGCTTTAAAACTTTTATCCGGCTCTGATAAAAACAAAATTTTACAGCATAAATACTTTAAAGAGATAATCTCAAAGATTTTCGTTTAAATACAACAAAATACAACTTCAACAATAAGTGAAAATCCAAAGAAAAAGAAACAAACTCAACGCTCAGATGAAGCAAACAGTCTGAAAAGGAAAGCGACCGTCAGCGAGGAAAATCAAGAGTTACAACGGGAGCCAACCGTGGACGTCACACATGCGACACTGTCTGGATATCTGGTGTGTGTGCTCCCGCAATTACATTTATCTCCATAGAGAACAAAACTGAGATCAACTTTAACAACCCCGTACCTGTCCCGGTATGAAGTAGGCGGGTCCCTGTGGCGAGCTGGGGAAGGGCAACTGTTGCCCCGGGATCATCATCATTTGGGAGCCAGGGCCCGCCTGGTAGACGTGGGTGGATGTCACAGGCCGAGGGCCACTGCTGGGAGGGACACCCCGAGGCCCGCTGCTGGAAGGCAGGCTGGCCCTGTTGGTATAGTAGGGCTGCAGAGGGAAGGCAGGGGAGGAAACCGAAGTGGAAGATGAGGGAGAAAGAGGAGTAGGAAGGTGGTGACAGACAAAATAGATGTGAGGATGAAAATTGATAGACAAAAGAAAAACAACGGGGAAATGAAGGAGGTGCAATTGGATGGAAACGGACAAAAAGGAGGAGAGAAAATAAAGGAATTATTAGTTACCTTCCTGAAACCTATGACATATAAACCATCCCTCATACTCTTGTTTTATTTTATCTCCTGGACCAAATGGAGCTAGCTTGTCTCGCCTAGAAGCTAGCCTCATAGTTTGTCCATCAATCAATGGCTAGACTCCATCTGGAAACATATTGGCCCTGCCTGCCAGAAGAGATAAAGCAGCTAATGCTTGTTCATTCAGAGTCTCCTCATTGACATTCTGCTGCTGGCCTGGGAGCTACCCGACGTGTCCAGCAAAATCACACCAAGCCAACGAAGCACAACACTGCCAAATATTAAGACCAACACAAATAAACTCATCAAGACGGTGAGAAAAAAAAAAGGAGGTAAACACTGGAAGAAACAGGAAATTGAGTTACCTGTAGCGACCTGAAGCTTCCCTTCAGCAGCGCAACACAGATCACACACAGAGAAACATCAAATGGAAGCAAGAAGACGGTGGGAAGAGGAGGATTGAGAAAAAGAGAGCACCACAATCAGTTAGTGCAAAGCCACCAGAAACTGTCTGCTCTGAGCCAAGCAGTGAATTAACAAGCAGCATGCAGGAAACAGGCAACACTGTGAATCCAAATAAACAAGGACTATTTAACCTTGAATACGATGCAGACTAAAACTCAGAAACTATAACGAGATGATGGGCATTATCAGAGTCTAAACCATTACAGGGGTATTAAAATGCATTTGGTCATAAAATATTGTGTTTTCAATTTTGTAACGATCGTCTAATTGAGTGAAGATGTCCACTCTTCAGTGTTGTAGTCCTTTAGTCAGATCACACCTGCGAGCCCCTCAATTTCCCCTACTAACAGAAATATTTGTTACAGGATATTAACCCCTTCCATCCCTGAGTTAGTCGGATGTGCTGTTAGTACCTGTTGGTGTAAAGGTCGGGGCCCAGGGGGAAACTAGAGGAGGAGAGGCAGACAGGACAAAGGTTAAAGACAAAAAGCATCCATGCCTCACTCTCCAAATGCAATTAAAAGACAAGATTATTACTTTAAAAGGCAAATAGAAGACTGTCGTTCATGCAGTCTGAATAAGAGGGAAAAGCAGCTTTCTGAAACTGCTGGCGGGGGGTAGTTGTCAGACGAAGCAAATAACTGCACGCTGCCTTTGTTTACATTTTCCACGGCAAAAATTTTAATGAAAAAAAAGGAAGGTGAGATTTTTTGTTAAAAACCACCACTTAAGCATGTACAGGACGAAATCAGAGAACAGGGGGTGCCAAAATCAACACAAACTGAAAGTTCCTCACAGAAGCTTTGACTTTGTGAGACTAAATGTACTGTATGCTATATAGACAAGTTTTTTCACTGTAGACCTTTAATATTGCTTCTTTTGTTGAACCCAAAGTTCGAAACCCAAACACTCCTGATTAGGGCTGCACGGCATATCGTTTGACAATCGCAAATGCGATATTCACATCGCAGGACGTGTGGATATTGAAGCAAATTAAGTGAAACACGGCAAGCTTCTACTTTTTGGTTGTTCGGTGCAAAACGAAAACTCGCCAGTTTCTCCTCTTCAATGACTAATCCAAAGGAAAACCCTGACCCTAACTCTTTCCTGTATTTTTTAGAAATTGCAATAAATGTCGCATTAATATTGCAGAACAAAAAGATATCACAATACATGTTTTTTCCCATATCGTGCAGCCCTGCTCCTGATTTGCTTTAAAAATGACTGAAACAATTAATCTATAGTCAAAATAAATTTTCTTTTGATGGACAAATTGATTAATCATTACAGCTCTTGTTTTAGCCCTAATTTTTATAAGTAGAAAATTACACTTAAATTAATTGATTATCCTATTAGTTGGCATTTTCCTTTCCTTGACAAATCAATCACCACTGCAGTTCTACTTCACATGTTGTGCACTGTTTTAGGAATTTATTTTCAAGCAGGAGCCACACTGACTTCCTTTTACTGTAGGCAATACACTTTCTATTAATAAGTATCTCATACAACCCACCTTCAAAAAATCCAAACTATCCTTTAAAGGATTGAAAGTTTAAAGAGTACAGATGGGATCAGTGTGAGGGTGTTGCACAGTAAGCCGTGACTCTTGGTGAGGTAGAGCGCGAAGGACAGGCTGACGCTGACTGTTAAAAATGATGCACAACTAGTGGCAAGTAGGCAAACAGACATGCAGGCGTTTTAATAAATTTACAGAAGGACACAGGAGACTGTGGATTATGTTTTCACCTGGGAAGATTTGAGGTAGCGACAGTGAGCAGCAGGTGTGCAAAAGTTGCACTAAAAGCAATAAAAGACATAAAAACTCTGCCCCAACTTCAATCCTGAATCTCAATCTATAACTTGAGAACTACTTTGATTGTTGTAATGTAACAGAGCAAAGAGGGTGAGCAGCGGGAAGGCCTACCTGTCGGGGCTGTGGTGTTGGGTTCATTTGTGGAGGCGGTGGGGTGGCAAACACAACAGAAGGGGGCTGCCCAGGGGGGAATGAGGGCTGCAAGAGACAGGAAGTGATGTCAATAGCAGAAGAGTGGGACGCAGGAGGTACAGGGAGTGAGAAGGCGGTGATAATTAGGAGATAAGTGGTCAACAAGCGCACAGGTTCTGAGGTCCTATTATTTTGCTGTTTTCAGAGTACCTTTTCATATTTAGGTTATATCATTACAAGTATCAGAAACACCTCTAATGCAGCCTAAAATGCGGGATCAGGTATCTGCAAGGAAGCCATTCAGTGCACCGATCAGACAAAGAAATGTATTAGAAAGAAAATATCCCAAATTGTTCAATCAATTCCTCTTTGCTGCTCACAGACAGTAACATACAAAGCAATTTTTGCTGTGCTGCAACCAGTGTTCAGATCTTTCTTGCCATTATTGATGTATAATGACCAACAATGGCAACTACTCTTTTGGAGCAGCCAAGAGGAACTGGTTTCAGATCGGTGTTGGATATCAGGAAATGATAAATGATACGGGAACATCTCTAATTCCAGTAACTGGAAGGCAAACAAGGAATACACACGGAATACATTTGTAATGTAATTAAAACAGGGCGTGTTTTTTCCGTCTTTTTAGTGCGATTCTAAAACAAGACAGATGCGGCAAGCTAGATTTTCTGCTTACAGTGTGATGGCAAAGCTGGAAGAGGAGATATAAGCAGTAGTAATTTCTGACGATCACCATGGAGAACAATGACTGTGTTTCTGCTACATGGCTGAGACTTGCACCAAAGAAGTGCTTGCAGCTGCTGCAGCCATCCTCCACCACAGAGTGCATTGTTTTGTGATCTGCTTTTCATTATGTGCACAAAAAGGCTGCCTGTCACAACTCCTTTATTATTTAATAAACAAAATAAGATAGAGCAACATGTCCTTTAAGAGTCGATACAGAAAGTGGAGTAGCCAGGCTCCTTACCTGTGACAGGCCAGGGGAGGGGGCAGGGTGGGGGTTGGAGGGGGGTCCTGTTATAGGCTGTGGTGCTTTATTCATTTCATGGAGTTCTGCATGGGGAGGCAGATGTGGACCTGTGTACAAATCTGACGTAAGAAAAAGAAAGAAGGGTTACCAGGTCTTTCAGAAGCTTTCAACATTCAGGACCATAATAATAAGGCCTTCATGGACATCATAAATGTTTAACAAACAGAGTGGAATATGGTAGAGGATTACTTTAACAATTAAATTTAGTCACAGCTCATTTCTATACTTACATTTATGAATCTTTTTAGGTCCTAAGTGTGGTTACACCGAGGAACGTATTTTCCTAAAAAACACACAAAGAAAGATCTTGTTAACAATAAGCATGTATATTACAAATAGTGTAAAGCAATTCTCAAGTGGTGTCGCCACAGGACGCACCACCACGTCCTTAATGACAAATTGCGACCCAAATTTCAGATTTTTTCAACCACTCAAATATGTTTGATAAAAAATGGTGCAGTTTGGACCTCAGATGGAACGAAACATCACAGTATGTCAGCATCACAAAACACAACAGTATACTAGTCAACCAACATGGTGGCAGTGCACAAGAGGAAAATATTCCCTTTAGAGAAATATGCTAAAAACTGCAAATAAATGCAACTACAGTAGGGCTCAACAAGTTGTTGAATGTAAATGCAACTGTAGCTGGGATTACCCAATCAGTGAATACATGGAGTGTGACTAAACTACACTGCTACTATGTCCTTCAAAATAAAAGCACGGCATTGACTTTTTGCCTAAAACCAAAAACTATTTTTTCCAAGCACACATCTGCGATCCACTGAACACAGCTCCACGACCCTCTTTTGGGTCCCGAACCTCAACTGTTGAAAACCCCAGGTATAAAGCATCTCTTATAACCAGATGTGTATTTAATCAAATTAATCAAATTACATATACCAAACAGGTAGAGCATCTAAAAGCTGGCACAAAAGTAAGAAGAGTTTATCAGATGGTAAAAGATGTTACAGTGATGTTAACATTGTTTTAAAGCAGATAAAAATATCAAAGCGTACATTGGAGGTAAATTATAATCAAGACTGATCCGTGGGTTTAATTTCAGGGATGTTTTTAACTGGCGTACCACTCACAAGAAGTCTTGTTAAGCTATTCATATGGGATTAATTAATTCACAGGTCAAACCAGGTGAGTGTTAACGAGAACCACCAGAGCAATTTTCCTCTTTAAATAAATACACTTAAGAAAGCATTTTAATCATGGGAAATACAAATTATACCTGTAGGTTCCATAACAACAATTCAGGCCAAAGGGTGCAGCTCAGCAAACTGTTTCATATATACTATATATATCTTAGCTTCAAATCAGGACAGCGTGTGGGCAGAATAAGGTTCCTAACACTCCAGTAAAAAACTTTTTATTCCTACCTTTGAAGACAGAGAAATTCAAATAATTACAAAACGTTTGTCGAGAATGGATCTTAAATATTAGTGAAACGGGCAGACATGATTTGACGCAGGTAAGCAAAGAGAGCATAGAACTAAACACCCAGTGAGGACGGAACTGAAATGAACTACCTATGTGTGTGCATATTAAAACCATCTTAGCATTTTAACACAGGTCTGCAACTAAAGATGATTTTTATCAATTGCTATGCTGACTATTGAGTAAGGATGCACCCATACCACTTTTTGTCAGACCAAGTACAAGTACTTACATTTGGGTACTTGCCGATACCGAGTACTGATATGAGTACTTAATAATATCATTACAGTTCTCATAATGACTTTAAAAACATGTTTCATCTTCATCAGATGTTCCTCACTTTCTGACTGTCACAAAGTAAATCGACAGAATGATACAACTGCAACTGTTGCTGACATTTTAACACTCAACTTTGCTTCTCTGCCTACCTGCTGAACGAACGGGAGGCTAACGTCAAGCTGTAAAGTGGTATTCAGGTGTAGTACTCGTCATAGTTTTACGAGTACTTAAGCTCCGATACACATCCTTACTATTAAGTTAGTTCAATATAGACATCAAGAAGTGAAAAATATAAATCACATGTTCCAAGAGTTACAAGAGATTCTTGTTTTGTGTGACAGACAATGCAACATCCAAAATATTCAATTTACTACATTGCAAGCTGAGGAAAAATCAGCAAACATGTGCATTCTTGAAGCAGGAACCATAAAACATTGGTATTAATTAGTAGAAAATTGACTAAAATAATTATCAAAGTAGTTCTATTACTTGATAAGTTGATAAAGCATTTTCAGTTATATTCAAAGACCCCCTCCAGTGAAAATCAAGTAAACATCTCCATGTGGTGTTCCTAATGTGCTACAAGACAACAGGGACAACATGAGCAGTCATCTCCATGGCTGGGCCTGTCTGCTTTTAAACTGCAGTGTACCAAGGACAGGCTGAACAACACGTTTTCAGATTGGCAGGTTTGAGACATCACAAACCTAAGGAGCCAATCCCGTTAATGGACGGGGTGATGCTATGCATATCATTATGTGTAACCTATGGCCAGCTGTAACGGTCATCGTAATTTTTTTACGTTACAACTACCTTTCAAGCTAGCTAAGTTCTCTGACACCTGCATGGACAAGTGTAGAGAAAACAGCGGGAGAGATTTTTGGACAGACCAGCAGGGACACACAATCTCAAAACACACCTTGTAGCTATAATAACTTCATGCCAGCCTAACTAATCCAGGTGAGAGAATCATCCAGGTGATTTAATTAGACATTGCGGAGAGTGATGTAAAAAAAAAATGGAGGCGGAGCATGCTCTGCTGAAAAAACAACCTGATGACTCACTTTCTAAATTACCCCAGGCATGGTTTTCTGCATTATATGTTACGTTACAAGTCATACACCAACAGTTATTTTAGAATTTGAATTATAGTGTAGGTGTGTAACAGGTTTCTAAGACTGCACCGTGAGAAAGAAACTGTATTTAACATGGCTATGAACGGAGAGTATGGGGAATGATACCAATAAAATGCATCAAATCAATGCCTCTACGCACTGATACTTTCATTGTCCATTGTCTCTGTGTGTGGTCTGAACACACCTTGACATAACCTTTATCTAAAGAACAAAAGAAGAACCACATAATGCACTCTTTGTCAGAATTGACGAATCTGGGGAGACATTTCCGGATTCCTTTTTGACAATTCTTCTTAGGTTGTATGATCCTTGCACTTGTGACACATTTGGTATTTATAGCTGAAGCCTACATTATCTCTGCCACTTACCCACACACGCCCCTACTTGACTGATACACTCTCTCTCTCACACACACACACACTCACACAAGCAGCAGTGTAAAAAGCCTGAGTCATGATGAATCAGGGTGTTTTTTATTTTAAAGACGAGGAAATCACGCTGCAGAAATGGTTGTAATCACCACTGTAACCATTACTCTATTAACGCAGACACAGACAGACACAATAGATAACTCAGTGAGGGTTTCCATATAGACAGATGAAATCTTAGCTTAGAAAAACACTGTAAGTCATCAACAGTAGGTTCGTCACAGGTATACTGGAGCCTTGGAGCTCAGAGAACGGCAGCAATATCAGTTAAAGTAAGGAAAGACTGTCAGACAGCAGCTCAAAGGCTCATCCACAAACTGAGAGATTGTCAGACTGAGCTGGGCTGGCTGGGAGATGAAATGCTGAATAAACAATCTCATGGCTAAAAGTGTCTCAGACCAACAACCTACACAGCCTTGCAGGCTTTGCTTCACTCAGCTGGGAACACAAACAAAACCTTCAATTGTTTGGGGGTGATTCTTTACCCTGAAGTAGTGAGACGTGGACAGCTTCTTTAAATACTGTGCCAACGACACACACCCTGACAGCCACACAAATTCGACCGCAGACGCAAATGAGTAATCAGTACAAAGCCTAGGAACGATCTGCAGCAGCAGCAAAGCTGGGTACTCCAGTGGCCCTCATTTTTGCAGGAATCTGTTGTATTGGGGGAGTTATGGGAGCAAACACAAGGCACTCCCACCGCCTAATCACACACAGCCCAGTCATACGAGCTGGTCTGACATGCAGCCCCGTGGAGATCCCACCACCAGTACCACTGCCTGTGAAACATGCTCCTACAACTGTTGCATAAGCCTCTGCCTGCACTCCAATGACCCACTGAGAAGAAGAGGGGTAGAAGTTTGCAAAAGAAGTTGCTATCATGTCTCCTATAGAGGCGAGTGAGATTATTGCAGTTTGGAGCCACAAGATCTACATTAAAGCACAACTCTTTTTAAATAACTGCTAAGGAAACGAACTTTTCCCAGTGCTATCTACCCTGAGAGCGAAGCAAGCTTTAGTGGCTGGTGAAGTCAGGGAAAAAAAACTAAATGAGTCACTGGCTTAATGAGTTCATGGCCTGCTGCATAGTTCAAGATACTTTGTGAATAGGGCTGGGAATTAAAGCAAAACTATGATCCATATCCTTTTTTAATATATATACTGTTCAAAAAATATATAACGGTATTAATCACTACAGTTCGGCAATGCTGCAAGTTTGAGTATCCTGATGTTTCACTAGTTAAACTTTAGCTAAAGTTGTCTACCAAACTTCTTTATGGCTGTATTCTTTTCTTTAAAGTGATAATCTCAAAGATTCTCATTTAAATAAACGTCTCTTAAGTCACTATCTATCGCTGAATGAGGTAACACAATGGTGATTAAGCCTATGGCCCACTGATGACAGCCTTTGCATTTGCAGTATTACAGAATGGCTGTTGGATGTGGTTTTCGCGGGGGGGGGGGGGATCAAAAGCGGGGCCCAGTTAGTGACGCGTTTTCCATCACCCAGCAGTGGTTGGTCTGCCAGAGAAGGTGGGCGGAGCTTCAACCGGAGCCAACCGTGGACGTCACACATGCAACACTGTCTGGATATCTGTGAAGTGTGCTCCCGCAATTACAGTTGATCGCTATACGTGCAGCCAAAGAGAACGAAAATGAAATCTTCGAGATTAGCACTTTAAGTAAAGATAAAATTCATTGTCCTGCCAATGTTTTTTGGTGAGGAGGCTACTACTCCTACTACTGTTACCATTGTCTGTCAATAATTTCCTCATCTTTCCACTATTCTCTTTCATTTATAGCAGACTTTGACTGTCCTCACCATTGAGCATGTACTCTCTCGTGTAGCGCAAGCAAAAACTGGAGACTGACTGCTGTTGCTATTTCTAATAATTGCTGTTTGATCTATCCATAGAGTTAAAATGCCCATGTTTATCATACTCATAGGCTTACCTTTAATTGATATCCCCTTTAAAGATAGTTCCATCACCCAGAGATTTTAGAAAATACCATAACACACAATTTATAGCTACCTATAAGTACTAGAAATAATCATGCACACAAGGTTTCCTTCGCTTCTGCTTATAATGGCCCTGACTTATGCTTTCAGCAACTTCTCTGTTACATACAGTTCACTTGCCAGCAGACTGTGATGGCAGTGTGTACCAGCCACAGAGCCACCGTGTTAGCTGTTGTGGTAACACAATGACTGAGTGGTGTCAGGCTTCACTTAACTGGGCTTAATCGCTATAATTGAAGAAAATTCAAGCTTAAATTTAACCTGAAAGACAGAAATGGGAGGAAACATGCCTGTTATGTAAAATGGGTGGTGTTTTTTTGTCCTTTAAAGACAGTACCAACAGATTTTGAACAAATTAGGCCTGTATGGTACGTCACTAACCTTAGCTGGGGAGTTCAAAGTCATTTATGCGAGCAGCCCCGTAAAATAGTATTTTACTAATTGGAAATATTGCACTTGAGCGGGGCAATATATTATTTGTAATAATTAATTCAAACTTATGGTTTAGGGCGATGTTTAAAATTTAAAAAATGATTTTTACTTTAACTTTGGAAATTACAGCACGGAGCTATTACTGCTTCCCTAAGCTCCTGTAGTCCATAGAAAGATGAGCCGCTTCCTCAATCCATTAAAATCCTAATTAGGTGGTGGTGTTTAAATATCTGAGATTTTATTTATAAGCTCATATGGCCCAGCAATATTTTGCCCTAACATAAAGTTGCAGCTCTCATAACAAGAGACAGGTTTAAAATAAAATGGTCGAAGGCAATGCAGCAGAGGGTGGGATATCTGGAGTTTTAGTCCTTGCATCTGGGTTAACTGTCTTTAGCAAAAACACTGGATATTACATTGCTCACTGTGCAAATCAATAGTGTCTAACATTAGACAGGCCTGTCTGTTAATTGCCAACATCACAAATCCTAAGTCTCAAGCACATCCAAAATTAACCCAGGTGACAACATCAAAAATAACCCCAATGACATCAGGGTTATTTTTCTCAGAAATTAGGAAGCTTCTGTTTGTGCGCTGAAGATATTGTACCACTGTTCTCAAGTAATCATCTTATGTAAAATTGGTGGAGTTCTGCTTAAACATATATCCACAGCAGCTTTAACAAACTTTGAATAAAAAAAACATAATGTACGGTACTGCTTTCTGCCGATTTCCGAAAACAAAATTGATTCTCCATGATCAGATTTTCAACCAAAAACTCCAACCAGCAAACGTGCCTTCAGTCAGACGTTTCAAGCTGAGAAGGATGTACAGTGAAAGTTAAGCTCCAGTGACACAGCATCACTCCTGCAGAGCGTGTTCTGTACAGCCCCTCCATGTTCCTCTGGTTAACTAGCACTCTGCCAAAACCCCACACATGCCCAGACTCTAGGCTTTCACATATTCACACCAGGAAGCCGAGTGGAGTCCTTATGTCAGGCAAACTGTGACAGGCTGTGACACCATGCATTTGTCCTGCATTTTCACTTCTACTGTAACATTTCATTCATTCACTTTGATAACAACATGTCAGAGATTACTGCACTGACTAAACAAATTAGAATGTTTGTAGATCGAGAAAAACATGTGATGAACATCTGCTTAGTAGCTATATGGTGCCCGAGACTGCAGCCATTTTGGACCCACATTCTCAGCTAAAGTCACGTGTCTGCAGTCCTAAACATCAGCCTCACGGTTGCCGCAGCAGGCATGGTCAAGTGATCAACAACTGGCTTCAGTATGAATACACCAGCGATGACTCCCTGCAAACAAACAACCTGACACACTGTCAGTGTTAACAGACGGCTGCAACTCTCATATCAAGCTAGCTACCCAGTAGTGAAACACCGGTGTGTTTCCTCTGCTTGAACTGAGACACTTTGCTGTGACACAGGGGCGTGTCTGCTTATCTGCACTCGCACACACACAGCTACAAAGTAATCTATTTGCATTGCATCACAATAAACACACACCTATAAAACTCTCTGTCTTGCCAAAACACTAACAAACATGGGTACGTAGACATGCTGCTGTATGTTGTGCTATTAGCCATATTGCTAACTTTCCTAGGCCCAATCTGGATTTACCACGTGGTTTTCCTTGCTATTGGCGCGATACACACCCCAGCTGCCGGCTTCATGCCAGCCACACCTAAATCAAAATCGGCTATGACAATCATGCATTTAATATAAAGCATGAAACATACCAAACAAAATAAATCTTAGGGTGTCAAAAGTGGTGGAGTCAATGAATGGGAATACTTACAAGATAACTGTCAAGCAAAGAAGGTGGCTTCTGGTTATTAGCTCTCACATTCAGAAGCTCAATATGCTTCTGACATACAGTAACTATTTGTACTCTAAAGCGTTAGCTGGCTAGGTATAAACACAGCAGCGGTGATGTCAACGGTGTCGTGACAACAAGGAATACTAAAACTACCGAGAATGAGTCAGACACCTCCGTTTCATTTCAGCCCAGTTTAACACCAGCATCACCACTGCGACAACCTACGTTTACATTGATGCAGCACAGGGGATGCTAAAGGGAAATTTACCAACTGACCGTAGAACATAACTTCCAGTACAGTGGCTAACCCTGAAGGCACAGCGACCTGTCAAGTGTCAACAACCTAAGCAAGACCCTTATGAAGGTGTCACAGGCTTCTCAAAGGACTGTCAAATAATTACTTCCTGCATGCTACAACAACATATGTGGTCATATAGTTTTTGCTCTCTGGCTAACAAGAAGTGTAACAGAGAGACCTTTCTGCATGGACATGCCGACTGTTCACATCCAGACCTTTGTACCAACTTTAAATAGTCAACCGCCAAACAAAAATGGTTTCAGATTGCTAGCACCAACGTTACACAGCTATCACATGGTTTCAGGTATCATGTTAACAGCATGCATGTTATTTACAACCACAACTGTCAAAAACATGTCTTTATATACACCCAGGAGGGAGAATATAAGAACACAAGCCCCGCCACTTTCTATAAGGAGGGCAAAACACGGCTTCGGCATAACTTGACTGATTTAACCTACTGCTACTTATGTAGCCTGCTGTGTAGCTACCTAGCAAACGGTTGGATAGCTAGCAACGTACATTATGTTTACCGGCAAAAACAACAACACAGACATGCGACAGTCTATTCGTCGCTTGTGTTATAGCATATGCTACACATAATATAACGTGTCTCTAAACGTCACAAGATTAATAACTGATCTTGGCTGTCTATCGTTTTAGCTTGCTAGCTAAAGTGAAGAAAGAACACCCACGTCGCATTAGCATGGGATGCTAGCAACCAGCTAGCTAGCTAATCCCTGAAAACACAGCAGGAACACCAGTCAGCAGCAAGCACTGAAGAAAGTCACCACAGCGAGGTTTATCTTCAGACTAAAAGGCAGAACGTACATTTAACTGTCCCTCCCAAGTGTCTATCCAACAGAGAGTAAACACTTATCCTAAAGATTGAGCATTTTATTGTAGAATTTAGCTCAGGACGGTGGCCGTTACCTTTCTCTCCTTGAGTCCGCAGAGCCGGACGGACGGAAAATCTTCCCGGAAGCCGGTAGCGGTAATTCCGGCAAAATCCCGTCACGTGAAACTTTCACAGTAATTTAGTTGCCCCTGTTGTATTACATTCTGGAAAGATCTTGAACATTTTGTTTCATGTAAAACAGCAAATGTGATCAAAATTGAAGAGAAAAATGTTTACTTACTTTACATGTAATGATAGTGAACAGTGCACTATTGTTAACCTTTTTATTTAATCGGCTAAATTTCATATCCATGAGGGAAAAATTGTAAATTAAATTGTAATTACAACCCCCTCATTTAAGATGTTCTTAATTGATTGCGAATGTTATTTTCAATCTCTTAAATTTGTCACCAACAAGAAAGCTGTGTCAATTATTTCAATTCACGAAGTACTTTTCCCAGATTGTCACAGAGATTTTTGGTTTTGTCACCTTTGGATTTCCTTTTATGTACCTCACATCATAAATGTCTGATTGTTTGTACATGTGTATATATAAATAAAGTTTTGTTAAAACATTTTTTTTGGCTAAAATAAAAAAACCTTCATAAAAGAAACTTTCACAGTAATCATTTGACTTGGCTGTACATATCTGTTGCCACCCTGGTTATATCAATGGTGTTTGCAATTAAGCAACACACTTTGAGACAATTTATTATTTTAATTTTACCCAAGACATTTCAATACTTCTCAAAATACTGTAAAGTTCCCAATACACTCTGTTGTGATAGAGTAGAATCTAAAAACCTTTAATGATACTGCACTATGTATTATAATAGGATAAGAGGATAAGAAGACAGAATTTATGCTGAATAATTTAATTACTTACTTACTACTATAGTTATTTATTATCTATAAATCTTCGTGCTAAAGACACCTAATTATTCTGTAATTGTGCTCAATTCTCAATCAAAAATGAATGCTGAATAAGTGAAAAAGAAAAAAACTCCCATTTTACGTGCACATAAAAATAAGAAACATTTAGATTCATCTAGGAATTGTTCCAACAACAGCTATTCAAACATAATAAGTTTGAATAGGTTCCTTTTATAGGTCACATAATTGCTCTGCAAATTAGAATACTTTCATTTGATAAAACTGCACTAAAGCAGGATGACTTATCAGATAATGTTCATGGTACCGGTCTGCACAAAATGACTTAAAGACAATTGTCAGCCAATGCAGCATATCTAACATTAAGATGGCACAAAAAAATGAATACCATTCAAAAACAACTTTTGCCCTATGCGCAAATGTTCTTCAGGGTAAACTGAAATCAGCGACATTAAGGAGAGGGTTGCAGAGGCCAAATATGTTGAAAGGTATTGTTTCAGATAGAGCTTATTCCAGCTACACATGTAGCAATAATTTAAAATACATAAAAAATAAAACTTTGGCTGTAAGACAATATGTAGACTTCTATACCAGTCGTAACATTTTTGACATTTGACATTAATATAAATTTGTACTTCTGTAAATCTCATTTTCCACCAAAAATACACAAGTGCATTTATATTAAGTACAGACCACAGACACCTGTCTGGTACCTAGGGCTTATCTTTGCCCTAGATGGCGCTAGTAGTCACCTATACCATGTCTGAAAATGACTAAGCACAAAGGCTTACTGCACCCTGCTTCATTGGAATGATAAAGCTTGATAAATTGAGTAAGCTAAAATAAGGCAGCCATTTCAAACCACAACACTCAGCCATAACATTTCCACCACGTGGATCTTAGTTTTTATTTTTTGATTCAACCTTTTACAGTACTGTAACAAAAAACCAAAACAAAAAACAGAAGAAAAAGGTGATAAGGAATACATACTTTTAAATGCTCTAATTACAAAAGATGGCTGAGGATGTAAGTAGTGGGGACAACACATTTGAAGCACTGATGAGGACTGAGCAGTTGTTATTCATATACCGAAGAAACAGATTGATGAAAATTTCCCACTTTTGAACTGGCCCCGGGTCAGTTAAACAGCTGGTTTGGTGCATGTGGGAGTGGTGGATTAAAATTAGAGCAATGCCAAAACCATCTATGTAGAGTGGATGAGGTCCCAGTTTTACCCTCCCTGTGTCATCCTAGTCCAACTATCCAGACCCCAATCATCAATTTTTAATGACCGCTGGGGCTGGGCCACGGACGACAGTGGGAAGACACAGCAAGGAAGAAGGATAGGCCTGTCTTGCTCTTTTCAGCCATGCAATAAACAACAAAATATAACAACTGCCAAGAGCCATGGAGGGCTACCCTTACAAACAGAGCAAAAGGCCAGTGAGAATGGGAGAAGGGCAGTCTAGGTTTCATAGTTGGGATTCTTGCGGAGGATAACAAAGCCCTCCAGGATAGGGGTGACCGGGAGATACTCCTCCGTGGCCAGTTCGGCCCTCTCTCCGTGAGCCAGCAGCACCGGCGTGGTGTGGGTCTGGAAACCTGTGATGGCCTTTGGTTTTCCTGCCTGGCCCACGACATCCACTGCCTGAGAGACAAATCAAAAACAAGCTAAAGTTAAACAACAATTTCTCCTGTGATATTCAGAACAGAAGTCTAGAAAATTTGCTTCTGAAAAAATGTAATAACTATTTTTGAACAAAATTTCTTTCAGTTGAATGTCAAATTCTAAATGTTTGTTCCATTCAATATGCCTCTACAGCTAGGTGGCTGTTAGCTTAGCATAAAGATGCAAGTCATGTCAGTGTAAAAGGGACATATTTTAGCTATGCAATCAACTTTCTATTATTCTAATGTGTTTTTCATTCATGATGGTAAAGTTTGTTTCGTTTTAAAATTGGTGAGGTGAATGACGGTGAATGGGGATTGGTTGATTTCAGCGAAAGCAAGGTTCTACGTAGAAACCTGCAGCTGTTCTGAACGGTCCATTTCAGAGGCGACCTTTTTAAAAATGTTATTCTGGAAAAACACAGATTTATGCAAACCCATGCAAAATATGAGAATATCCAATTAAAAGATATGGCCCCTTTAAAATATACATTATATCTTGTATGATTCATCCATAAAAAACTGAAGATTCTTGTTCGTAGCATGCCTTCTTTCCCATGGTAGTCATTTTTCAATTTACAAGAGCTCTCATGAATGCAGGGAGAAATAATATATTTTCAAATCAAATTGTGGGGAGGTGAAAAACTTACTTTAGTACCCACTTAGAAAACCCTTGTGAGTTGAGAGCTCACATTTTTCTTGAAGCCTGACACTTCATACTCTCAAGTATTTCAAAGTATACCATGGTATAAAAATGAATGGTTATTATTCCAAGTACATTTACTTTCTATGGTATTGAAGTATTTCTATGGTATATATGGTATTGAACTAAGCCATTTTATTGTTATAATAAAAATAAATAAATAATTGTATGTAATTGGTTTGTTAAGAACCTTTTAGATATTCATATGACCTTTGTGAGTCTTGAGAGCACTCTCTTTTATAACATTTAGTTTTCAATAGAAAAAAAGCAGAATTCAAACAACTATTGTGGTTGGACTAATACTAGTCTTCTAGGACCTCACCTGTCCAACTCTGACAGAGACAGGCAGCGGCCGCAGCTCCTCATCAAAGGTGACCAGCATACGCGGCTGCATGGCTGCTACCAGGCCGTAGAGAATGTAGTGCGACTTTCCCAGGATTACTGTAATGCACACAGGGAAGACAAGGGGAGAATATTAACAAAGAGGAAATCAAAAACGGAATACATATTTTTATTTAATAAACAGAAATGGAGGAAATTCATTCATTCAGTTTGTGTGTTTGAGCTGAGGAAAAGGCAGCAGGAGGAAAATGAACTGACTGTTCTTGACGTCAAGGAAGGAAACGAGCACGGTGAGAAGTCCGGCCACTGCGACCTGACTCATCAGCTGTCTGTCGCTATGGTAGGGACAGAGTGTCAGTGTGCCTTTGCCCAGGTGAGTCAGACCCTGCGGAGGCACAAACAGCATAGAGTCAATAGTGTCTCGTACACATACGCGCACAATTTCCCTAAAGTTCACTTGTGTCTGGTACAGAGTGCCTCTTGTGTTGCCACCCACCTGAGCCAGTCGGACCATGAAGAGATTGTTGGGGTCTTTGGCGTGATACTGGGCCAGCTGCCGCAACATGGCGGCCAGACGGGCATTATTTGTGCCTGAGGAGATGGAAAAAAATTAAGAGGCTGTTAAATGTGGTTAGGAAGTTCACACCAGGGGATCTCTCAAAGGAGGCAGCATTGTGCATCATTCGAAATAACAAATCTCTTTCACTTTCAGGTACGTTATTTTTAGTGATTCATTTCAGTGTTGTTTGCTTTAAATATTTTTTAAAAAGATGCGTATTAAGTTAAATTACTTTACCAAGTCAAAATACTGCTATTAGAATTAGGGCTGTTCAAACGAATTTGGAGAGTTTAATTTAATTGTGTATTAATCAACTGCTTTGAATGAATTTTAATGTGGTTTTCGGCTATATTTAAAAAGCAAGGTAAGCCTGCAACACTATGGTTTCACTGCAGCATCTCATCAAACTGGCAGGGGATAGTGCTGAGTTTCCCCAAGGCATAGGGGAAGCAGTGTGCAGAGATCTGCTTTACAAATGTAAAAAGGCCGGGCCAGTCTTCTTTACATATGTTGATGCAAGTTGTGTTCCTTCTACACTGAAATGCGTCACATACAGTTCCTGTATTTGTTTTAAATTAAACTACCAGTACACAGGAAATAAACCATGCTTAACCACAGTTTGGTTTTGAGAGATTGTGTTAACAGTTTTTATTGTTTCCTGTCACAAACATCCTTTGATTACAGCTGACAAGATGAAATCGCAGACGGAATGACAGGGAAAGAATAAAATTAAATGAGGTCAGAACTTTCCCCAAATGAAAGCCCCTCATTTTGTTTTGCCTCTGACTTAATGCACGTGTCCTGCAGGTAGCCAGTAAACAGACACAATCCTGGCACTCTGGGAAAACACATTACGCGTTACATGGAGCCAAAGAATTAAGATTTATTATAACTTAGCAAGCAAGCTATCCTCTGTTGCTAAATGTGTATGTTAACTGGTAGGCGTCCTCTAGTGGACAGACATACAAGTGGCATTGACAGTGTGCACACAGTTTAAAAGCCCATTGTAAATAGTAATAAGAGGATAAATTTGAGCATTAATAATTAAATTTGAATATTAAAAATAGGGAATTAAATTCAAATGGAATGGAGGAAGACTGACTGCCCTAATAAGTAACATAGCTAATATGTTAAACTAGGCATTTATTGATAGTTATAAACAGGCTACAGGGCATTAAACACTTAAGACACTGAGACAACACTTATCAAAAGGGGTTTAGTATCGGTAATTGTTATCATAATATTATAGAACACATTTATTTTTTACTTTTTAAAATCAATCCATCCTATTAACTTACCACTGCCCACCATGCCCATGGCGAAGATGGAGTTGTGCGACACCTCGGGGTCAGCATCGTGTGAAAACTTGCTGAGGGTGTCCAAAATGTTCAAGCGAGGGTTAGACACTGAGATCAGAGCCAGGGCGAGGGGCACCGCTCGCCTCAGGGTGGGCTCGCCATAACGCAGCTAATGACGAGAACACAGAGAAAATAAGAGAGTTTAAGACAGAGTGCAACGGATCATGGACAGCAACAACAATCTGGCTATGATCATTTGAACTGACCCTTCATTAAGTC
The DNA here is from genome assembly GCF_022749685.1 of Semicossyphus pulcher. Classification (NCBI taxonomy): domain Eukaryota; kingdom Metazoa; phylum Chordata; class Actinopteri; order Labriformes; family Labridae; genus Semicossyphus; species Semicossyphus pulcher. The sequence goes on from NW_027211700.1 coordinate 5,202,250, forward strand.
CCGCCCCCCTTGGTTACTGTTGCTACGCCTGTCAAGCTTTTGCACCGACATGACAGTGAGTTTTAAGGGAAATAATGGCAAATTTCTGGAAAAATAGTTCCCAAATATCAGAGAGAAGAAGACAGAAAAGACGAGAACACACATTTGAAAGCTATGTCAAGAATATATTTTGTCAGCGGAGTGTTGAGAATGAAGAGGACATCAAAATCAAGGCAAAAGCTGTGTGTCAGACACCACATGTCCTGACAATTCATGCTAAGGACAATCATATACGGAACAACATTGTTCCTGCACAGCAGGGTAAGTAAATATATTGTTTTATTTGAAGCTAATGTTAGTTATGACTCTCTAGAACTTTAATTATCTAATATGTTTTAGCCCATTGCTAGCAAAACTAAATTATCCCACTTTTTCATTTTGTTTAAAGCGCAAAATCCTGTACAAGTTTGCCACAACAATGGCACAAACTAAGCAGTGGTAAAATAAAGGCTGTGCCGATATCATCGATGGTGGTTGCAAAGGCCAGACAGGATCGCAAGCGAAGACCAGTTGACTGCTTCCACAATTTTTAATCCATATCCGACATCTCTCCTCTCGCGTTTTTGGCTTTGGAAAAACGAAAAACTATGACACCCCCCCCCTTTGAAGATATCTGCTGTCGGACTAGCAGATTCCACATGCACACCGTTTCGGGATTTCTCCTGGTTCTGAAAGCTTGACCTCCCGCACCTAGTTAAGGTTGCTAACGTAGGACAGTGGCCGTTCAAGGAGGGGCTTAGGGAAGGGTCAACTGGCTTTTAAAACTGTCTCACCCCAGTTTATGTAGTGGACACATAAATAGAACATTTTTAAGCTATGATCTTTGTATGATTCATTAAGAACATCAAAAGCAGTAAGAGCCAAGTCACAATTAACAGATGTTAACAGAGAAAAGACTAAAGATAGAATACACAGAAGGATCAAAAGTAGGGATGATGTAATGTGGATCAGAAGACAATGAAACTAGGAGGGACACACAGTTTAGGCCTGAAAGTATGAAAGCACTGTTCAGTCACGGAAAGCAGACAAAATGGTTTCTTTTGAACGGACTCAAAGGGAAGGAAAACTGTGATGAAAATCAAAGAATAAGAAAAGAGAGGGGGTGGTGAGATGGTCAAAATTTAACACAGCCAGCAAAGGAAGAACAACAAACTGACAACAAGTAGTGCTACTGACCAGATGTCCAAATGTCCGCAGTGCCATTTCAGAACCGATCTCCTCCCCCATGGCAATAAGGGCAATACCAAGAACAGCTACACCCTGAGAGGAAAACATACAAATAAACAAGGAAATGAGTAAATCTAAATCTTGGTTTCTAAATATAAATCTTTGTTTGTTTGTCCTTACCTGGTGGGAGCCCATGTCAGCAGCACTGTCCTTCTTGTCTTTGTCCTTCTTATCCTTCTTGTCCTTGTCCTCCTCTTTGTCCTTCTCCTTGGCTTCGTAGTGCTCGCTGCAGATGTGGAGAAGCTGCTGCACCTTCAGCACATTACCAGAGCCTGAGAAGGAGGAAGATCGAGGACAGTTTTTGAGATTGCAAAACTAAAATCTGCAGACTCATACAGAAGCGTTTACAAGCAGAGATACATATCAGCATATGTGCAAACAACAAAATCATTTCAGACTTGCTGGAAGACAGTACTGTGAGACTTACCTGCGTATGCACAGATATCCACTAATGTGTTGGCAAAGCTGCGGAAAGGTTCAGGTACAACCTGTAGAGCTGCCAGGGTCGTCTCAATAGCCTCTCCTTTACCTATGGACAGAGAACCACATCCCAGTTAGCGATAATTTTGCAATGATTTCAACATCAAGATGCAGATTTGTACATAGTCAAATGAAGCTTTGTCAGGTCTGTCCTCAAGAGGAGAAGAAAACTACTTTAAAATGCTAAATCGTTGTCAGATGACGCTGATGGGAGCCCGGATGTCACTACTACATAGTACGTTCTGCCTGCTTTTGCTCCACACACAGACTGTTTTTCCTACATAAGGCGCAGCCTGCTGATACGTGATTGGTCAATATAAGTGTACTACAAACGGAAAACAAAACACTTCACATACTAAATAAATATTCACACCCCTGCCTACAGATTGTACGGTCTGTAAATACAGCTTAAGGTTGTCATGAAACCAGAGTTAAAATTTCTATACAATACTTCTAATAATTTCTAACTAAAATAAAAAAAACATTTCTTCTTATAGCCATGGTTTCTTTTATAGAAGCGGCAGCCCATGCTTACCCAGGTGGTTGAGTCCGAGGCCTAAAGGCAACCAGCGAGCGTATGAGTCCTTCAGCTCCTGTTCATTCTTCTCCATGATGGTCTGGACGATGGTGGAGGTCACGTCACCGTTACAAGATCCCACTGCGATCATACCGCATGCCAGCGCTGTCACTCCAACCACCTGGAGATTAAACACACACTTAATTAATGCTCTGATGATCATATGTCGAGTGAGAGAATTCTCGAAAATAAAACACCTGTCCATACCTCCATGCTGGATTTGGAGTCTCCCATGACAGGAAGAAGCAGAGAAAGGACGTCTTCTCTGTTGGAGCCGGCGTAGGCGAGACCCAGCCTAAAACCGAGAAACACATACAGCTATAAATGTGCCATAGAAGAACAACTAAATGATCCCTAAAGGAGAGACTCAGGTGTTACAGACCAAAGAGACAGAAGCAGATAAGTAGAGAAAACTAGAAAAAGTTAGGCCTCCTTGTTCCCGGATAACGCCTCCTCTTAAAAAATCCCTTGTTTGTATTTTCTAATGTAAACAGTCTCCTCACCCAAAGATGGCTCCTATCCTCATGATGTTGCTGTTGTGGAGGACATAGTCAGAGAGCAGGGCGAGGGCTGGGTCACACTCGTTCCTCACACCCGAGTTGACAATACCGCAGGCCAGGAGAGCCCCAGACTGCACAGAGAGAGAGATGACACAGGTGTAAGAATAACAACTTATATGCATGCGTTTTCATTGTTTTTTTCTCCTTGGTTATTTCCCCAAGAATAGTCATAAAAGGTTCAAAATAAAAACTCAGTAAGGAAACGATTCTGTGTCAATACAATATATTTAAAAGAGTGAATGTTAAAATGTTTACCTTGATGTAGTCCTCAGATGAATACAAATATTTGTCAATCTGAGTAAGACCGCCATCTACGTCCCACAGCAGGATCATACCCAGAGAGGCGGCAGCACTCAGCATACCTGAGGACATTTATATCGTCTTAAGTCACATAAGTAACTCACATACAAAGATCACAAGCTAAGTAACAAGTGTCTAATGTCAAGAAATGTTTAGTCAAGTTATTGTTACAGGTTCTATCATCAAACACTGCTGTGTGTTGTCTTTTACCGTGGTCCTTGTTCTTGTACAACCACTTGTTGCCATCGTCTGTGAGCAGCTTGTCCTGTCCAAATGCAGCGTTAACAAAGCCATTCACGAAGGAAGAGGCCAAGTTCATACGAGCAGAATCCACCTGGGAGCCGCTGCCTCCAAACCCTGTTGCACAAAGGTCATGCAATATGCCACTCAATGAAGAATCAATAAAAAGAGATTATTTTCAGTGCAGTTCAGGCACAATAAAAATGGGACTCACTGTTGTTTTCCAGGTGTGTTTTATAGATGTCATCTGGGACTTTGGGTTCCATGATGTCCAACTGAAAGAACAGGACAGGTGATATTAATAAAAGGTCAAAACTGAGTCATCATGATGGTAAGCTTAAGGGTACAATCCTCCATCTCGTACTATGAGTCATCCACCATTAATCCTACAGTTGTCTCCCTCCTCTGTTCAGTTTCCAGTGATATCGACATCCCATCTGATCATTTTATAACCTTAAGTCTTATTTTTATAATGTCTTTTTTCAATGTAAAAGGTCAGGATTATGTTATTTGTATTGTATTTAGCTAGTCAATATGAGATTCTACCATTTGTCCCTTATTTTTTCGGTTGTGATATGAAGCCCTTGAAGTTACTTATCAGCAGCCTAGCTTAAAAAAAAAAAGTATCATGCTACTAAAGTGTCGAAATAAATTTGAATTTAAATAAATCTGAATGTAAAATTAAATTGGACATGTACATTTTTCTAGTCAGGCTATTAATTTTCAAATCCAGCAATCTCTCATCATTTTTAGTTTACTTTTTAAAGTTGAGTCTGTCAGTCTCTCACCTCTCTGGCGAGGGCCAAGAAGTTGCTGTTGAGCTGCACGTTGGACATGATCTCTGTCAGGTCTTCGTAGTCTTCTACGTCCTCATTGAGCTCCAGGAACATCCCGTGACGACCCAGCATGAAGGCCATCTGCTTCTGTATAACTCTGCAATGCAAAGAGAGTTTGTTTTTCATACACCACCAACCAAGACAGAGTACACCTTACATTTCAAGGAAAGAGCATTTATGTTACCAGTAAAAAAAACACAGTAACAGCCAGAGTCTGCAGAAGCTTCCAATTATGTTCAGCTAAAGTTTAAGTGTTTCTATAATGAACTTTTATAGAATTTTGTTGCTTATAAGTGAGAGTGGAAGGACTACGGGGGGACCCGACACTGTGATCAGAAGAGATGATTGCAGCAAGCACAAACTTTAGCCCTTTTTACACTGTGGTTCCGCCTCAGCACTGTAAGGAAGCTCTGCCATCATGCAGCCTTTGCCATTTTACATTGGACCAAGCAACGCCGGCGTAAAGCTGCCCCAGTGTGTGTTTTTACATAGCGTTCTGGCGTTGCGGAAGCAAAACGTGCTGCACACGGCGCTGGTCTGCCCTGCCGGCTCTGCTGTTTACACAGACACTGTTTCGCATCGTTACTACCTCTGATGCCGGTTCAGAGGCGGAACGACTTGGCCCCACCATTCCGCCTCAGTGCGTTTTACATACAAGACAGAGGCGGAATAATCCCGCCTTGAACTGGCAGTGTATAAGGGGCTTTGTTAATATGTGCACCTGATGCTTGAAAAAAGTACCTGATCCCTTTCCTTAAACATTACTGATCACACCCATTTTAACAGACGTATATCATTAGCATGACAATCTTGCGTCCTCTAGGAATAGTAGTTTTATAGTCCTTACATGTCTTTGCAGGATGTGAAGATGTTTTCTACCAGCTCCACGTCGTTGAGCATCAGGGCCAGGCGCAGGGCCTCTGGGTAACGGTTGAACTTCCTGAAGATGTTGAGGGCACATCTCAGCAGCGCTGAGTTTTCTGGCTCAGGAACGTAACTCACACAGCTGGAGGAGGATGCAGAAAATTAGGGAATGAATTTGACTGATTGCAAAGATTAATGCCTCAGTTAGTCCAAAAATTATGGTCTGGGTTTTCTGAGGAATGTGTATAACTAGGAGATACCTTGTGAGGTACAGGCAGACTTTGCCATAGGCGTTTTCATCGATGTAGTCCTCTAGCATGTCGAGCCTCTCAATCTCCATCAGTAGGTCGCAAGCCTCATGCTCGGCATTGTGGGCCATGTTGTAGGGGACAATCTCCTTCACTAGTTTCAGCAATGTCTCCTGCTGAGCCTTGTCACTCTCCTCTACCTCCTGCCACTCTTTAGCCACCTCACCGGCCAGGTGCCTTAAAGAAGACAGAAACGAGTCAAATTAGTCCAAGAGAAATGAAGCAAACAGCAGGTACAGTTCAAGGTTTCCAAATACATTAAAATGTTCTGTATTCAAAACAAAGAAAAGACCCATCACCTGCCCAGTTTTTGCTGTAATGCTTTCTCCTTAACATCAGTTATCAAACTCCACTATTTCATTCATAAAGTGAACTTTCTCATATTTAAACACAATATGTCGTATGGTGACATTGCGCTGTAATAGTCAAAAGGAGAAAATGTAATCAGTTTACTAAAGAGCCAATGTCCAATTCCTGCATCTGCTCTGCTCGAGTTCATTGCAAAATGTTATTTCTCAAACGCTTCTTTAATTTTCTTTATGACAATCTGAAACACACTGCTGTGTTTCTGACCACATTCAGAGTTAAATGGGCTCAACTTCTACTTATCCACAATTCTGACAGTTGGAACAGCTGTATTTTTTTAATGATAGAAGCTTGATAGCAATCAACAGCAACTTTTTTTTGCATGAGTAGGTTTTCCATCTGATATGAAAGTGAACCAAATTACATAAAAATAAATAAAAGAATTTCTGCGTTTCCTTTGTTGAATATGCAGCTTCTGTATGAACCAAAGAGCCTTTTATGTATTGCTGATGATGCCGAGTCCCGTCTTACCTTACGTATTCATGACCCCAGGACGCCAGCTCTTCCTGGGAGCCGAGCAGACGGTACTTCAAACACTCCCTCTCACCGCTCATGGTCATGGCCAGCACTGATACCACATCAGCACAGAAATGCTGCAAACAAAAAAACATCCACCGGTTGAATGTCACTTCTTTCGTCAATACTAGAGTTGCAGCTATGAGTCAACTGAGCAACAACTTGATCAATAGGTCCAAAACAGTATTATCAAATCTTTGTGATACTACCAATTTCATATAAGCTCAAAGAAAACCATTTCTATCAAAAGGATTGATTACCTTGTTCTCTCCAGCAGCCATGCCGTCATAGATCTCTTTGAGCTTTCCATAATGAGGGCGCAGGAATTTGAGGGGCTTGGGTACTGAGGTCATGGAGGTGGTTGAGGAGCGGATTAGTCTGCGCAGCTCCTCCAGTGCAGGACGGTACAACTCTGTGTTTTGCTCCTGTTGATGTGCAGAATATACATTTAAAAAAAAAAAAAACATATTTTAACATGAGATGTGTTGTAAAAAAAGAAATGATTCTTATACTTACACCCAGTCTCTCCACCATCATCTCCAGATCCTCTTGTAATTGCTTATCTTCCTCTGACTGCAAATGGTGAAAGGAGAAATCCATTACTTATCAAAACCATAAAGGGAAAAAAACTCATTGCCCTTTTGCCTGAGTGGGGGAGGGCGATAGTATTTGATAATGATAATGTACTGATGGCAGTTGCATTTATTTCACTTATGCTGCCTCCTTGTAACTTTGTACCAAAGCTTCTCACTGCCAACTACCTGCAAATTACAGTTTCTTCCAAGCAGTAGGGAATATTGTGCTGTACCAATAGGGACAAATAATGACAACAAAATGCCATATTTATTTGTATGTAACATTTTCTTTGTACAACTTAGATAGGCTTGGATGATGACATTTGGCCCCTCCTCACATGACCAATGCTGAGCAACCATTGCAAATAGCAACCTTGCTGTCCATTTCGGAAACTTAAATAATTAAAGCAGTGTTTTATAGGCAGAAAAATGACATATCTGCCGATGCCGACAAGTCATTTTCAAGCCATTATCTGCAAATACCGATAATATTGTGCATCCCTATTAATAATTATATAATAAGAACGAAAAATAAAATACAATAGACATAGATAAATAGAATAAAACATAGAATTATACAACTATTAGTATAATACATTAGAATGAAAAAATACCTCCAGCTATCACTTAAATAATGCTACCCTTTGAAAGTAATAGCTTTGTAGTCTGCCAACTACTCTGAATGATAACCATGTAGAAGTGGCAATCAGACTTCTAGCATAGTTGCCTTAATAGCACTTTCCAACTTTTGGTATCAGTTTCGCCGCTTTATTTCAATCACTTAGCGTGTACTTGTGTGCACTGTAACAACTATGAATGCTCAAACGTATAAAAGGCATAAACAAGACAGCTTTATCTTTGTATGTTTGCAGTGAATTTCACATGGCTATCAACTGACTTAGCAGAAAAAACATGTCCTGTGACACGAAGAATAGCGCTTAGAAATAGTCAACTAACGTGTTGCAGGCTTAACTGCCAAACCAGTCTATTGCATCTACCAGTTAAGTTAAGTTAATGCAGAATACATTTCAGGTGTTGGGATGTTTATTTAACTCCACGTTAGCTGCTTTGTCATGTTACCCAATGTAAGCCCAGCTAGCGGAATATGCTACCACAGGGAGAACAGCTAACATTGATGACAGCACACACCGCAGCGATAACAACTAGCAAGCTAACGTTAGCTTACCGGTTGAGTTTGGCTAGGCTAAAGCTAGCTAACTGGATGCCTTAATCTTATCAGTTTAAAGAGCCACAGAGTTGTAACAAATGAAAGTGAGACTGGTTTGTTTGAGGAATAATTCTACGGTTACTTAGTGTCTGTCAGTCATCTATCTTGAATAGCATTGATTTCGGCCTGCTCACCCATGTTGTCAAAGCGGCAGTGACTAAGGCAAAATAACCCCTCTAGCTCCATTAACGGTAGTTAGCAACATTTGAATGAGAAAAACACCCCAACGTACCAACTCTTGCTCCTCTTTCTTATCCTTATCTTTCCCCGAGGGCTGCTGCCCCTTTTCCTTCTCCTTGTCCTTCTCATCTGTCTTTTCGGGCTGCTTTTTCTCTTTGTTTTTTGCCTCCTCCATAGCTGCGGCTCTATGAACTGTGGGTTAGCAAACGGAACTGAGGCGGACTACTGAAAGCGAACTTTTTCTTCTTTGGTATGAAAAATGTGTTGCCATTTCTTTATACCGCCCCTGCTGGTGTGTGTTGTTAGGCGATACTTCAAGTCCTGCAGAAGACGGGAACATCTTCCAGTGACATTTTAACGATAATAAAACAGAAACATTTGCGTTCAAATCAAGAACAGTATATGTTTTAGTAGCTATTTGGAGTTTTTTTTAAGTGAAGTCTTGAATGACACATTTTAGGCCGTGACGTATTTTAAACACGCTTTAGTGTCAGATATTATGTAATCAAATTAGGAAAAAATATGTGTTAATCAAGCTTTTTGAAATTCTATTATAGATGTACTAATTATAAAAATGTTTGCCCACGTTCACTTGAGAAATATATTTGGTAAGAAATGCCCCCCAAGTATCACAGTTGTCGGTGGAAAGTAATATCTCCAATTTTTTGCGAGTCACTTAAGGCAGCATCAGAACTTGTCATATGACTACATGAAACTGTCACATGCCCCTGTCTGTTTCCCTCTTTATATCAACATGGCTTTTCAGGCGTGTGGCTTTCCTCTGCGCCAGTTAACCTTATTCTTTCTGTTTTCTATCTTAATTGTCGGAGAGGCACATTATAAGGGGTTCAGGAAGTTCAAGCCAGTGCAGGATACCCGCCTTGGAGATGTGTTTGAGGAACAGTGGTTCATTCAGAAACTGGATCACTTCAATGGTGCAGACAGCAGAAAGTGGAAGCAAGTAAGTCTTTTTATGTGTACCTTAATCACCCTTCAAGAGTTGAATGTATTTTGAAAAATGACTGACGTGATCAGATTTAATTATATTATAGAACTTTGTTTATGAAGCACTTTCATTTAAGTGTAGTAGCTCAATTTATTTTGCAGTAGAGTAAACTAACAGGGGAATAACTCAAAACAGGCAAATTCAAAAAAGGGGAAACCAAGCAATAAAACGGATGACATGCAAAACAGGCACGAAATAGCAAAAACATATTTATGTTAAGAACAATAAAATCTGTGACATATGAGAATAAAACAACTTAGAGTGACAGCTGATGCTAAAGATTACAGAATATTGATACAAACATGACCCCTGATTTACCACCATCTGTTTTTCCCTTTAGAGGTTCTTTGTAAATGACGCCTTCTTCAAGCCTGATGGCCCGGTGTTTCTGATGATTGGTGGAGAGGGTCCGGCAAATCCAGCCTGGATGCAGAGCGGCACCTGGCTCACCTATGCTGAGAAAGTAGGAGCCCTGTGCTTGATGTTGGAACATCGCTTCTATGGAAAGAGCCATCCGACCACGTATGTCTGCCCATTTAATTCCTGAACTTGTAGCCTGTCTAAATCAGTCAGCCTATGGATCTTCTACTGTTTTGGTTCAATTAGGCAGTTAGGTGATACAAAAGCCAGGCGGATGAGAGTCTAGAGTCAATTCTTGCAATATTTTCAAAACCTTTAGGAAATACATCAAAATGCAAAGGGGTATGGGTAGAAGGAGACAGACAGTGGCATCTAGGAACCATGCTTTAAAATCTTAAATGCTTGGACTGTTTCTTCATGTGTTCTAAACCAGTGTCTACACCAGAAAAGGTCTGTTGTGGCAGAACAAACATATTTACCAGTTTTAGTTTAAGAAACAGAATCAAATCCATGACAAAGATCTTTAACCTGCCAGACCGGTAGTTTGTAACCGGTATGGCAACGGCAACAAATAAAGGACATTTGTTCAGCATTACCTGTTCAAAATTATTTTGGACCATGCTTGAGCAGAGTAAGCTAAAATGAAACCAAGTGGAGTTTGTTTGGTTTGTAGTAGGGCTGCAACTAACAAATATTTTAATATTGATTAATCTGCAGATTATTTTCACGAGTAATTGATTGTTCAGCTTATAAAATGGCAAAAATTGTGATTTTTATCAGAGCCCAAAGTGTGGTTTTCTTATTCTTCTTCCATCCAACCAACTGTCCAAAACCGAAAGACTCTTCAGTTACTTGTATTCATGTCAAAGAAAAAAGGAAATCCTTACATTAGAGAAGCTGGAAGCAGCAAATGTTAAAGCTGAAACGATTAATCACTCATCAAAATACTTGGCAATTAATTTTCTCATTTAATTTATTTTAGTTTGTACCAAACAAAACAAGCTCCAAGTTTGAACTTCCAACAGCAAGAAACTAAAGTAATTCTTTTGGTGTTGTTTCATTTCCTGATTGATTTCCGTGGATTGAAAATGGTGCAAAGTAAAATATTTGGAGAAACCTTTGAGTCATTTTTAAAAGCAAATAAATTAATTCTGTTACCACGAAAGAAAGTTAAGGTAAAGTGGATCCTGATGAACCCTGATTAGGAATTCTACCCATCCAATACTTCCTCAATTGTTGCCTTTCAGACAACTGATTTGTGCAGTTGCACACTGTAGTGTTGTTGCCTACTGTAAAATGGCCAAATAGTTGCTCGGATTGAGGAAGCCTAACTTTATGACTCGTTCCAAAGGGCAGCACACTTAAAAAAATGATCACAGCAGTTTGAGAGCTCTGATTGCTCAGTACAGTGAGATCAACAAGAGGACAAGGGCCACATCCGCTTTATGTATTTGGTGTGTACAGCTGCTGATGCACCACTAGATGGCAGCGTTGTCCATGGCCTGTGTGGCTCTTTGTATAGATTGAATATTTTGGATGCTCACTCAAGCTAATATTTAAATTCCCTCTCTCCATTTAGTGACCTCAGCACAGACAACCTGCGCTTTCTCAGTAGTCGCCAGGCGTTGGCTGACCTTGCACACTTCCGCACCGTTATGGCAGAGACCCAAGGGCTGAGCAACAAGAAGTGGGTGGCGTTCGGCGGGTCGTACCCAGGTTCTCTCGCTGCTTGGTTTCGCCTTAAGTATCCTCACTTGGTGCATGCCTCTGTGGCCACGAGTGCACCTGTACATGCTTCTGTAAACTTCCCAGGTATGACGAGATAACCCCCCCCACACACACAACACACACACACACACACACACACACCTTTTCTTTATGGAGTTTTATGCTGAACTTCATTTAAAAAAAGGCGATTTAAGTTAAATTACTTTGAAAATATTCTATAGATCCCACTTACAGGTTGACATGTTATTGTTTTATAATAGGTTTCACTATTTAATTCAGCTTTATATAATGCACCAAACAACCTTTATTTAAGGGAGCCATTCTATTGGGAACGGTCTTTGCTTGTAATCTTTTCACCGCTTCCTGTATCAACATCTCAATTGCACAAACCAGTATCTTGGAAGTAAGGGTCCCAGACAGATCAGAGATGAGGAAGGGTTCGCTCTCCCTATCTGTGTCTGCGTTGTGTTTGGCTAAGCCTGTTGTTTGCCTCCGGAAGGACTGAGGATGAAATCGAGGTCAGAGGAGCTCTGAACATGGACCTGCACTGTTCCACCCACACGCTCAAGCTATCTTGAAGGCACTATCACACACACTCAGGCCCTCGTTCTTGGAAAATATCAGAGACAAGATCCACAGAGAATAGCACACATGGTGAACTGAGGTCAGATATCTTTCCTATCCAGTCTATGGCACAGCAAGGTTATTATTTCCCCAAACACCACAGCAGTTAGTCAGCAGTAGGAGGTTGGCTTTCCCTCCAGGTGGAAATATTCCAAGATTTTGTGATGTAGAGTTTCTCTTCTGAGCGCCTGCTTTTAGAGCTTCATAAACTGTGAAATTCACTTTGGTTGTGACTCATCATTTCGCCTGAAACACTTTTTAAACAAATACTTTCTCAAGCACTTGACTAAAACTTGGATCATGCTTTATTTTGAAGATTATTTGGTTCTTTTGCGGTGCATCAAAATAGTCCTGTATGTTTAACCAGAGCTTTTGTGCATTATTGTGGTCTTTTTATAGCAGCCCAGGTTTAAGTGTCCTTCCCTCCCTTCTGTCTTTATGTTTCGTCAGAGTACTTGGAGGTTGTGTGGCGTTCGCTGGCCTCACAGAACGCAGAGTGCCCCCTTCTGGTCAAAAAGGCTTCAGATACCCTTTTGGAGCGCTTGAAGGACCCTAAGACCTACGACAACATAACCAAGGATTTCAAGTAAAGTATCTCAATTTTGTCGCCCAAACCTGCTCTATCTATCCTGCTGTTTACCAAAAAAATTGCAAAATTTGAGTTGACAAAGGCCTCGGATAACCAATGTCAAGACAAATATCAATAATTAACTCCACTCTCATATCTGTGGGCTCAATAAAAAGCTATTCGGTTGTCCTATCGTAGTACAATTACCCTCTCCATTGTGCCACAAAGTTAAGTAACTTCGCCTACCAGCACCCACGAAGTCTACCTATTTACACAAAATATCCCACATGTCTAATCAGTAAAAACACAGACCTCTATTGGTCTGTATAATAAAGGGCAGTGACTTAGATTATGTACACTAGTTAGACTAGCTACTTCCAGTCTTTATGCTAAGCTAAGCTAAGTGTTACTTTTCTTACTGGGACCAGTGCTGCATGCTATAACCACTCTAAAACTACAGTCCCTTAGCTTAGCTTAGCTTAGCTTAGCATAAAAACCCAGTCCATTGCACTATAAAGGTCACAAAAACACATGCAGCAAACATAAAGAATAATCCTTTACACAATATAGTAAAAAAAAAGAGTATAAACAGAACTATTTAGTTTATTAGTTTCACACAGGAATAAATAAAAGATACAGAGCACATGAGCAAATCACAAAAGCATGTGTGTGGGAGTGGTTGAAACCTGCAAATGGCTTATATTAAAACCACATCCAGAAGTCATTAAAAAGGTAATACAAACCACCAAACCAACTTAAATATCAGTGTTCACATTAAAAAGTGCAGAACAATTTGTATCTGTAGAATCAGTGGACTGTATCTTCGACAGGGGACACTGACTTGTGATTGTCGGCGAGCTGTTTATTTATTCGGCGAGCAATTTATTTTAACCAAAATAGCGAAATCAACAAACATTATGGAGTGTGGAAGTCAGTAGATCAGTGGTGCTAGTGTGTATGCATAAGTGAAAGTATCATGTGTGAGGGTTTGTTCTCTATTTCCCGTCAAAGGAGTAGTGAGGGGTGCTTATGTAGGATCGGGAACATCAGGCCCAGGTGTTCCCAGTCGTAATGACACGACCACACTGGCATCTGAAAAACAGGCAGCAAAACAGCCAACAAGCAACCACAAGATGAGGTCATCACGCCCCCTTAAGATGGGGTGCCAATAGAAGCCTTGACTATAATAAAAATAATTACATTCGCCAAACAAATAACCTGTTAGTAATGCTCTCCCTCAGCCTCAGCATCAGGATCCTGCACGTGCACTGCCAACTTGTAGAAAATAATTGCAACGTTTCGGTGCTCGACCTTCATCAGGCATAACATTTTTTTTTGAAGTGTGCAGGAGTTTACTTGCATCTTTAAAGAAATGAAAGCAGTATCCATGGTCTTATTTAACTCTCTGCAAAGGAGAAAATAAATTAATTTCCAGATACGTTGAAATATTCCTTTAAATCTGCTCGTTTTTGGACAGTGAGCATCGATGCATGTGAAACAGCACTGTAAGCTGTGATAGCGTCAGGCTAAGCACAAGTGGACTACACTGATACTTGGAGCTATGCAAGAGGTTCACAGGGCAGCGAGCGTTGTCTTGGTTCCTGGTTTTGAGTTAGATCCTGTTACAGCTGCAGAAGCATCCCTCCTTCCTTTTGGACTGAGCCTGGGACTGGAATGTGCTACATGTTCCAGTGTGACACAATGGGCAGATAGTACAAGCGATAAAGCCAGCCAGTGTCATCCAGTTGTTATGCAATGGATGTAATCTAGTAAATTTCCATCTAGAGCTACACTGGCTGCCTAATGAAATGTTGTTAACAAAACAAAAACATTTAAATCATATTTCCCGGACTGTATGAAACGGCCTTATTATTTATTTCCATTGGAGCATCCTTTTAGTCCCTAACAGAAGTCCCTCTTTTGTTTTCTTCCATTGTTCCTGGATATAAGCATGACGTTATTCTTGGCATGCTCCGTCTGCAGTCATTTTGGCTGCCTCTCTTGTTGTTTTATATTTGCGTATTTTAGGTTGTCATGGTGAAGTAAAGGTCAGTCATGATGATAAACACGCTAAAATGTCATTTATAATTGTGGGGTTCGTCTCACTAAAGCAACACTGTCATGGAGACGCATGGTGGCCCGTCTTTGTGTCTGCCCTTATATTTTAGCTTCTTGCAGATCACGCAGACTGTAGGTGCAGACATGTCCTCATGCAGGCACAAACACACAAAAGGTTGCAAAGGTGGTTTGGTGGGTGGCCCAGCTTCCAAACCACAATGCCTCAGTGAGTACAGTCCTTGCGTCAGGATTTCATCATAAAGGAAATATCGTCATTGCACACAAACTCTTAAACACCCACAAATGAATTGTTTCTTAAATTAGCATGAAAAGACATCATCATGCTGCCTATATTTACCTAATTACACGTCTAATCACTTGAGGCAGCTCTAACTTTTACAGCATCAGACTACAGCCACGCTAGTGCCTCTTTTAGGCTCTGCTCAGACAGAGCTAAATGCTAACACTAGCATAGCAACACGTTAAATATCAAATTCTCACAAACTGAAGTCTAGCAGTAGAATGTACACTGTTAACCACATAAAATCATCTTATTTAGCATGTTAGCATGCTAAGTTTTGCTTGTAAGTACTTAATACAATAGAGCTAGGGCTGCATGGTGGTGCAGTGGTTAGCGCTGTCGCCTCATAGCTAGAAGGTTCCTAGTTCGAATCCGGACCTTTCTGTGTGGAGTTGGCATGTTCTCCCTGTGCACGCGTGGGTTCCCTCCCGATGCTCCGGATTCCTCCCACAGTCCAAAGACATGCCCGTAGGTGTGAGAGTGAGTGTGAAAGATTGTCTGTCTCTGTGTGTCAGCCCTGTGATTGACATAGCGATCAGTACAGAGTGCACCCGCTTCTCGCCCAATGACAGCTGGGATAGGCTCCAGCCACCCCGCGACCCTGAACAGGATGAGCGGTATAGATAATGGATGGATGGACAATACAGCTGAGGTTGAGGGAAAGTAATTCATTCATCCTCCTGTTGTCTGGACATCATGAATGTTTTTACAAAATGTAATGGCAAAGTATCCAATAGTTGTTTAGGCATTTCATTAATATTGAAATATGTCAACATCATACGTCGTAGCGCTACAGGAAAAGTCACAGGAGCAGCAAAGGTGGTAGGTTGCATCTTTGGGAAAACATTACATGAATAAAATATCATAGCAATCCATCCAATACTTTTTAACATGTTGGACCATCTCCCATCTCCCCTCACTTCTTTACCTCTTCTTCATCCACCTGCTTCTTCCTTTGCCTCCTCTCTCCTCTCTTCGTTCCTCCTCGCCCTCCAGTCTGTGCTCCAAACTGCAGATCCAGACAGTGAGGGACTCGGCCTACTTCCTGGAAACACTGGCTGGCAACTTCATGGATGTGGTCCAGTACAATGAAGACAACAGGGCGTTTGAGGTGAGAGGGAGCAGAGGCTAGCCAAACATCAAGTATAACATCATAAAAGAGAAACTTTTAATTGCAGCCAAAATAAGAATTAATTGCTCAGAATATAGACCATCACAAAACATTAAAACATCCATAGTTTGCTACCTAGTGGAAACTTTAACTTTAGTTAAACTTTAAAGGAGGATTTATTTGCTTTTTGCCATCGAGTTAATGAGCAGATTGATAGCAAGTGGTTAGCTTAGCTTAGCATAAAGACTGGCTGCAGGGTTAAATAGCTATCGGCAAAGCAACGACTAGCTCTAAAGCAAAGCTAGCTGTTTTCTACTGCTTCCAGTGTTTACATTATTTACACCATAATTTCAACCATTTTTAAAATTTAGCCATTTTTATTTTTTTATACTTTATACTTAATTATTTAAAAACATAGAAATAACTGTTACATCACTATAGGTGTACAGGTATACACAGTACAATTGATACATGGCTAGTCATTTAAGCTAGTAGGTAATCTTTCTGATACAAAAACAGTACATCCTATATGACAGGGTTTGTGTAGAGCCTTTGTAGGCCAGGGGTCGACCTTGCGTCCTGTCGTGGTTGAGTGAAACACAGGTATGAGGTGTAGGAGGGTTACACACAGCCCACGTCGTATACTGAAACTTTACACACCCTGCTTTGTTTAAAGCAAAAGGCCCAGAGATGCTGCCCTGCAAGAGGGTCTCAAGGGCTGCTCCCGGGGCTGTTTGCTTTCTTACTTGTAAATCTGTTTGAGAAGTTGAGCCCCGTTTTGTAACCTACAGATTAGAGTTAGGACAAACATGAGTAAGATAACATTGGAAGGTTGGAAGTAGGATTTGACTTTAAGGTTTTTGAAGATTGAATTTAATTCTGTCTGTATTTTGTGCAGATATTTGAGTAAGGGATAATGTATAGTGAGCAGGTTGTTATCGCAGAATGGAACCCCGACGGGATGAGCAGGAATCGCCCGTTTTGTCTCACCCTGAAGCGGTTCCTCCACGAGCTGCGTCCATAGCAACGGTTAACTCACACTCAAGTTTTCTGTCTCGTCACTGTCGGAGTCTGTTGACATTTTCTTTTCCATTCACCGTCTTTAAACACCGCCGTATCCCGTACAGTGTTCTGTTTAATGTTTACTTCATGTGCCGTCTTCAGTTTTGTAGCCTTCAGTTTTTTCCATCTCTCCGCTGTTTTCGTCTCTTTTCTTTTTTCCCGTCTGTAAACAGACCGACGTCAAATTTACCAGACTACTTTAGGTGGATTGATATGATTACAGTTAGTCCTCCGGATTGTGTGAGTGGAGCCGAATCCCTAGCAACGGTCTGTTGTTCATAGCAACGGTCTGTTATTTCTTGATAACAGACCTTGGAATGCTGTTATTAACCAATCAGAATCAAGTATTTAACACAGCCGTGTAATAATATCTCATTTTTGTAAAAAGCTTATAAACACAACCCGGCAATACATTAGAGCAATTTCAGTGACCCGCAGGTTCATGACACAAGTACATGATGCATCATGCATTACGTTATTAAGTACTAACTGTGGACACAAACTGGAAATACTTCGTTATCTGTCATAAAAACTAAGTTAGCAGTTGGAAGAAGAGCGGTGGAATAAGAAACTAAAAATATATCACCAAAATAATTTGCCTGTGGCAGAGTGTCTGGCTTATTCCCATTTTAATTGAAAGTCAATCTGAGACAAACAGAGTCACTTTCAGGTGGCATGATAAAGTGCTTTGGCAAACAGCCTGGGTGAAATCAGACTCCGTATTTGCTCCAGGGTGCAAATTCAGTTTACTCGCCAGCAGCTCTGACAGTAGCTGCTGCAAACGGACGACAGGTTTGTGTACAAGTGTGAGGAACATAATTCTCACGTCAGTGTCTGTAAATTTGAGGAATCTGCGTCGTGTCACGGCCAAGACATCAGATGAGTAATGTCTTCAAAATATTTAGCTGTACACAGACAGCAGTGTTATGAGGCACAAGTCTGGGACTGAATAAAAATAGGGCGTTTTTGGTGTTAACAGATATGGAAGTGCAACGTTTTTCATTGCTCCCATTGGAAACATTGGCATTAAAGATCCCAGTGTTTTAAAGGACCAATGTCGCATCAATTATAACTTTTTTCCAACCATGCTAGTAACGTGAATCTGGGGATCTCAACGTTCTCTTTGGTCCAGAGTAAAATCTCTGAACAACTATTGGATTGATACCATGAAATGTTTCCATTTGCTCCACCATGAGGTTGAAGTTTGTGTTTGTAAATGAAGGGTACCCACAGGATGAATTTGAATAATTGGTGATCCTCTGGCGCCATCATCTAGTCAACATTTCTGTATGCCTAATACTTTGGTTTGTGTTGTAGTTAAACAAATATTATGATGCTAACAAGCTAAAATAAAACATTGATCAAGGGGAAAACTGCTCAACACCAGCAGTTTAGCATTGGTAGCATGGTAATCTCGGATCCCATCAGCTATAGTCTGACGACGATATAGCCTCTGAGGACAACAGTGAACATGTCGGGCATGTCCGGTTTAGCCAGCGGTTAGCGATAAACTTCCTTTTCCGTGTGCTGCATTGTTTACAGAAAAAGAAACCTTTTTCTTGTGATTGACTTTAATTAACGGGTCTTAAGTTTGCTGAAATAACAACAACATGATGCAGATTAGTAACAAGTCCAAATGAAGCTTTGTCAGGTCTGTCCTCAAGAGGAGAAGAAAACTACTTTAAAGTTCTCGTTTGTTGAACGGAGGTCGGATCGATCATTTCTGATTCATTCGAGGAAGTCGGGAAATCTGAATGCTGAATGACTTTCGGGACACAGCGTCAAGGGAATTTATCTCAAGTTGAATTTTTGAACTAGAACAGATTGTTAGCTGTTAGCATGCAGATGTCTGTTTATAGAGATTAATAAGAAGCTAAATTCTCAGAAGATGAACGATCATGGAAGCCGGGATGTCATTACGGCGCATTACGTTCCGCCTGCTTTTGCTCTCCACACTGACTGTTTTTCCTGCATGATACGTGATTGGTCAATATTACTCGGACTACAAGCACAGTACAAACAGAAACCAGAACACTGGCCATCCCTAAAATCCACGTCCCTGCCTGTAAATAGATATTAGTAGCATGGTAATCTTGACATGCTCACATGTGGACAATAACATTAAGCTCAAAGCACTGTCTCAGCATTGCCTCAGAGACGCTAGCATGACTGTACACCCTGAGTCTTACAGAATGTACATTTATTTCCATAGTACAGAAAAGATAAATTACATAGCACAGCCTAACTTGTGAAAATCTTACGTCTCTTTTAAACAAGTTGCATGGTGTATTTCACAACATTTAATTTCCTCTCTTGATTATCTTTGACTGTACATCTGTCTCTCTGCTTCTTCCCTCTTGAAGCCCTTTTTTGTTTTTTACTCGTTTTTCCCTTTTCCCCTTCCTTTTTCATCCCATCCCCTCTCCGTCCCCCTGGTGCCTTGAGGAGACGTGAGTCCGGTTACCAATAAGCTGATGTGAAAGAGTAACAAAAGACTCTGTGGTCTCTCTGGTTTCCTGTCGCCCCAAGCTAAAGAGACGCTTATAAAAGATCCGAGAGGAGCGGCGGGCCACAGAGTCCACAGCACAGGCAGACAAACACAGCCAACAGCTGCCTCTCCGACACAAAAGGCCGGGTATAGAGCAAACGACAAGGTTTTAGGTAGCACTGAGGAATTTTGGTTGGAACTAGCGCAGAGATGTAACTCAGTCCGAGGAGCTGGAGCAGTGGCTTCACAGTTGAGGGGTTATCAAAGGGCTGCTTTATAAAATACGGAAGGACATTATGTAACACCACAGCCTGTAGATAAAGCACGATCAGTTCTGCTTTTTGCTCAGAAGATGCAATGAGATGCAGATGGGATATGAAAACAGTCATGGGTCTTTTGCTTTGCACAAAAATACAACCTGTTACCACTGCCAACTGTCTACTCCTCCAAACCTCATTCCAATACTGGATTTCAGCAAGTTCATACCTAAGAGGGCACAACTACAGTGTTGGACTGATGCAACTGAATTGCCAAAGTGCATCACTGAGAAGCATTGTGGGTTGGTATACAGGCAGGGGAGCGCCACAGTAATCCACCATATTCCTTCGCTTCGTCGTCACGCTCACTGTGGATGATGTCGTACAGCTGCGTTCCAGGTTTGCAAATCATATAGATGTGCGGAATCTGAGGAAGTGTCTACGTTGAGCAGCACCTGCAAAGACAATTGGGAGGGACATCTGGCTATATCAAGTTTAAAATAACGTATTTGATAATCCATTAGCTTCCTTTAGACAACAGCTTACGTGAGCATTTAGCCACTTCCTCGCTAACATTTCTGTGTTCATAGCTTTACACAAGTTCCTACCTAATGGTAATGTGAGCTAAGAATTCCTAGCTAGCATGCTAGCTGGAACACAGCCGTACATCATCATAACAACATCTGAGCTTCCTACCCTGAGTGCGATGTCAGAGGAAAATGGCTGTCATGTGAATATGGTGAACCTTTTATTTGATACACACCTTGAGCACTCCAGCTGATCCTCAAGGTTGTCCTATAGCATTAGTATTTAGCTCGAAGCATATCTAAAGTACGTTAATTAATTTGCTTACTGTCCTCTTCTCTTTGTCTTGGCTGTCAATTTAGGGCGCGGTGGGAACCAACATCACCATCAAGGTGCTGTGCAGTGTGATGGGTGACACCTCACTGGGGGACCCGTACGCCCGCTACGTTGCCGTGGCACGCCTCATGATGGACACCTTCTCTATGAAATGCCTGGATGCCAGCTTCGACAATTACCTCAGAGACATGAGTAATGCATCCTGGGACGGGACGGCTGCAGGGGGAGGTGGGTATGGAGATGTTTTGGGAAGTGGTATTTCATGTGTGTAAACGTGGTTATTTTGGTGGGTTCCATTTTTAAAATGCCACCGTCATTACTGTTTAAAAAGCTATTTCTATTTTCATGGTATTTTTAGGTCCATTTTGTCGGCAAGTGTTTGTTTTTTTGTTCCTCTGACAGAACTGGCACTGAAAATGTGATGTCATGTTGAAATTTTCCATTTTCATCTAACAATAATCCTGTAGCAAAACCAGTAGCAGCACAAACACAAATAGCCTCAGGAGACAAGAATTTAAACAGCAACAAGTGAGGTTATATGTGGCGATGGGATGTGGTCACAGTTATAACGTAACAAACCCATTTTTAGGTGTTTTGGAGCGCCGTTTTTAGGAAAGGCTGAATGAAAACTGTCTGGCAGAGACCTGGCAAATAATGACATCACTTTTCTGCTGAATAACTCATCGAATAACAGGAACACTTTGGGTAAAGTTAAATTATGCAATACAAAAATGCTTTATAAAGTCGGTTGGTGGGCTGTTTATTTGTTTATAATGTTGCCTCTCGTTGCAGTCTTGAGTATCACTTTGCATGTTTAACCAAAAAAGGGTTCTCTCTATTCTCTGTTGTACCTTTCTCTCTGGTCTGTGGTTCCAGTTCTCAACTTCTGTTTCATGAGTGGGAGGGCTGGAGGGGGAAAAACTGGAACAGGAAGTGGTCTCTTTAAAAGCCACTGGGATGTGTCCGCATAATTCCCCCTACCACCCCCCTTGGTTTCAGTTGCACTCTTTCCTCTCCTAATTGCAGCTGAATAACTGAAATTGAATACTCTTTAGGAGGAGAGACATTTCGCAATAATTGGTCGCTTTACCTGCCGTGTGTTGTTAGTGAAACAGTTACATATGCTCGCCATGGGTAATTTTGTGTGTGTGTCTATGTGTTGTCAGGGAGACAGTGGGTTTACCAGACCTGTACTGAATTTGGATTCTACCAGAGCACCGATTCACCTAACCAACCATTCACTGGCTTCCCTCTTGTGTGAGTTTACTAATCATTGCAACCCTGCCTACTACTTCCACATCACACACCTGCTGTTTTCTGTCTTTGCGTCCTGTTTTGTTATACGCTGCATTGGTAATCCGTGTCTTCTTATCCAGGTATCACGTCAACCAGTGTGCAGACTTCTACAATGTCAGTGCGGAGCAAGTGGCGGAGGCCGTTGCCCAGACCAACGAGTATTACGGCGGCTATGACATCTGCTCCACCAGAATAGTTTTTCCCAATGGGTCCATTGACCCCTGGCATGCCTTAGGAATCACCCAGGACATCAAGCCTGACCTCCCCGCTGTTTTCATCAAAGGTGGGAATGTGTGATGGGAAATTCTACTGCAGAAGATAAACTGTGACTTTGTCTTATTATGTTATGTATTGTAGAAATGCCCATCCTATTACTGACATCTTTGCTGCTATCCGACTTGCTAGCTAAAATAGCAAACCAGCTAGCAGCACAACTTTGGAGAAGTGTCCAAATCATAGACTGTATAAAAAGATGGACGACATGACAGCCCCCTAAAAGTGAAGCCAAACCCTCTCTATCGCCCCCTGCTGACTGGCTGCAGTATAGGTCATAAAGCCCGCCTCCTCCATGTTAACAGATGGGACATGAGTCACACTATAAAATCAAAATACACGCCAGATACATTTTTCTAAAACATGGTTTCTGACATTGTAGTTAGTTCTTATCATGCTGATTTACGTCTGAGTGTTTTTAATTAGTTATTTGATGCTGTAAAAATGATGATTGACAGCTCTGTTGACCAATACAGCTCCTCAGTTCCAGATTAGCAGAGTGGAGGACGAACGGTGAGAGGAAATGTAACAATCAACGTGAAAACGATCACTATAGCCATTGAAGTTTCCATATCTGTGAACGTTAACTTCAGACCAACACACACAACACAGAAGCTGTTCTGTTGTTAAACACGCCAGCATGGCTAGACTCTGGCTCCAAATTATGTCACCATCGCAAGATGGCAGTGCCTATCACGGGGGCTATTTTGGCTTCACTTTTGTACAATGGGAGCAGATGGAGACCATCTATTTATACAGTCATTGGTCCAAATGCAGACCTTTCCTCAGGCACCTAGCTCTGTGAGCAATGGGGTTTGTGAGTTCCATTGGAACAGTATGTCACTTCCTTTGAAGCTAAATTTTCGATTATTAAATTTTCACTTAATGTCACCGTAGCCGGCCACCAAAGTCTGTTTCTGAACATACAGTATATGAGGCAAAAAATAAACATATCAGTCACTGAATCTTCACTCATAAAAGCTCTACAAAGCCTGATTGAAATATTGGTTCCGGCTCGGAAGTAAAGGGCACTTAGCAATTGGCTAACATGAGCTTTTCAAGATTACTGCATGTATAATGTCGTAGCTCAGTAGCCGCTAGCAACTAGCTTTCGGATACTGTTTAATAAACTAAATAAACAATGTGTGATCAGCTACTAACTATACAATTAAAAACACCATACATTGTTTTTTCTCATTTTCCCGCCGACCAGCAGGGAGCGATATAACCCGCATTAGATACCTGAGCAAAGAAGTCTGAGGTACCTGAGGAGAGAAGTGTGAGCTACTGCATTTGGACCCTCTTGCAACTTTGCAGGGCAGCTGCAGCGAATGTTTAGTAAAGAAACTTGGAGGACACAAATAACCCTTTTTTTTTACCATTAAGCATGTACTTTGGGTTTGCTGATCAAAATCCATCTAAACATTCAGTTAAAACAAAAAGTGAAAGGTTTGAGAGAACAATTGTTTCAAAAGCAAAAGTTGTAGCTATGTGTTTACTGAGTATTTGTTAAAATAGGGTACAAAACTCGAGCACAAAATCACACATGCATTATGTCTGATTCTTACATAGTACATTAGTTTTGTGTGTCCTTGCTGTTGTCCTGGCAGGTGCCTGAGGTCAGCCTCTTGTTTGGCCACAGTTCACCATCAGGACAAGGAACATTTTGAGTTAGGGTATTTCCAGGTCTTAAATCTGTTAAATATCAAAAGTTAACTGAAGACTGAATTCATTTGTGGTTGCTTCACATTACTGAACCCGAGCAGTGGTTTCAGAGCAGAACAATGACTTGCTTGTGCAGCTCTCACTTTATTAGGTGGATAATTGTTCTTATACAGAAAATCTGGTTCATTGTTTTTTGCTGCTTTATCCTTTATGTTTTTGTCTCTCGTCCAGGAACAGCCCACTGCGCCAACATGTACCCTGCCAGGGCCGAGGATCTCCCCCAGCTGGCTCTGGCCCGTGACCATGTCTTCTTACTTCTCCAGCAGTGGTTGAAGGAATAACTGACACGCCGAACAAGCCAATTGATTGCATAAAAGGCAAACTAATTACGCCTTTGTCCGGATCATTCTGATTGGAATGAGACTGCTTTTTTTCCTGACACATGTTATGACTTCTTGAAAAGGCACTTTAAAAAAAGAATGAGTGGGTACAAAGTTCAGGTATTTTAAATCAGTGACACAAGAATCAGTGGATACAAAGTTCAGGTGTTTTTAATGAGAGAGACGATGTTGAGCTGATGAATAAAGATGTTTTTATGACTATTTTTGCTCAGTGTTTTCAGAGTTCTTGTTTTTAAGTGAGTGCATATTCAGAACCACTTCATGTTGACTAAACTCGGAGTCGTAGCTGAGTTTGCTTTCTCAGACATGGTTCAAATAGTCTTGGTAAGCATAGTTACAAACTTTTTAGGAGGAAGGTTTAACTCTAAAAGTGTCTGCCAGTGGATTCATGTTGATTAATTAAACTATTGAACGGAAGATCAACAAGTAGCATAATGTAGAAATACTCGCTTACAAGTGCAGCACACTCCCAGCAAAACATTTCCTTTGGATGAAATATGCAATATATTGTACATGGGGGACACTTTGTTTGGCCAACTCTTGTTAAACACATTTCATGTTGAGTGACTCTTGAAATTTCAGGACCTTTCAAAACAAAAATTATCAGTAAGTTCTCTAACAACATGACTGGCATCACAGTCATGCTGAAACAGGCAGAAATTAAACAACAACAAACAAAAATTCAACAGAGAATTTGCCCACAAACGGTCTCTAGTTCATGTGTTGGCATGAGATACGTGTTGCACAAACATGCCAACATCTGGCACAAGCTTAGTCTTGTTTGATGATAAGAATGTAACTGAAATGTTGTCTTGGCTGATCAACAGGAAGAAGATGATATCTCCAGCAGGTATCACTAACGGCTCTGAATTGTGTCATTTGGATTAGACTGTGCAATGTTCCTGTTTTGAAGTAGGGCCATTTTGTTTAAAGGCAAAGCTGTAACAGAAAAATAGCCTTGCATGATTATAGCACACAGCTGTGTGTTCATCCACTACCTTCTCAAAACAGATACAGTGACCCCTCTTTGCCTAACAGTGTTTATTTTCACAACAGTCCCATCTCCCAGCATCCCAGCTGGACAGGCAAGACTCCCACTCCAAGCACAAACCACACACCCACAAAGACCATAGACCAAGATCCTGCTCCACTTTGGTTGTGTCCCCTGCTGTAGCAGTGAAGTCTCAAAGCCTCCACCTGGGTATTCAGTGAGAGGCTGTTTGAAACTATTCTATTAAAGCAGAGGCTCAGACCAGAAAATATACACATGAAATATATATTTTTATGACAGCCAACAAGCAATTCTTTGTTGAGGTAAACATTTACTCAGGATATAATGATAATTAGCCATACACTCTCCCTGTAATTCAAACCCCCGTGCACCCACTCATAATCCTCTCTTTTGGCTGCAGAAGGGATGTAATTGAGCCTCAGCCTCTCTTTATGTGTGTGTGTTTGTGTGTAAATCGCCACCCAACTGTATCACCTCACCGGATAGAAAAGGTAGTTCTTTGTGAAAGGGTGTTATTTGTGGGCTAGTTGTGCCGAAATTGACCTTTACTCCACTTAAAATTGGATAATAACAAAGTCCTCTATATGTCAGTATATTTGTATTCCCTTTTTAGCTCCATATGAGAGTTACCTTTCTTTTGGTCTGATCACTTTTATTGGGTTATTGTCCTATTGTCTTCAAAATTTGTTTGTGTTTTATTGCTTACTTGTATGGCTTTGCTTATTTTGGACTGTGATGCTTTTTATCCAACCTTTGTTGGTTTTAAATGCGCTTTAGTATTACATTTGGATTTGATATTACATCTTTTAAAATAGCAAACCGACCGGTTGATATTTTCTTAATCAGTACTATGTTCAGCAGAGATGTATGAATGCAAAACGTAACTTTCTAATATGATCATTTCTTCTAGTGTTATTGCTTTGTATGTGTGTTGGTACCTGCGTCAAGGTGAATTGCATGCACTCAGTAATTTTCCACATTAAGTATTATAAAACATGACTAAGATGACCACTCTTAAATGTTTCTTAACATTCCCCATCAGTCACTTCCTGTTGTAAACACCTTTTGAGTTCTTAGATGTATCAAGCTAACCAAAGTTAGCCAAAACATAACGGAAGTAGCTACATACACGTACATATAAAACTTTTATTTTGCTTTTAGAAAAGAAATAACAACTCGGTAAAGTCAATAACAAAATTATCTTGACAATGATGAAATTATTAAGGAGGCGTGAAAGCGTTTTAAGTGTTATTAGCTAACAAAATTGTACATCGTTGAGTTTTATTTTGAAAGTCTACCGGAAAACTCTGTTCTGTTACTTCTATTTGACGCTAATGGGCACGCTCGCTCCTTACTCTGCTATTTGGCTGAAGGCGGAGTTGAGTCCAAAAAGTCCTCTGTATAACAGCGGTGGAGTCAGTAGTAGTCCACACTTTCACTGGAATAAAGACTTTTTTCATTTAAACTGAAGGTTAACCCTGGTTTCTTGTTTGAACCACAGTAGGAAGCGGAGAAATTCCTGTTACACGTTCACCTGTGGAATAAGTCGAACCAACGTCACCTCGTGAAAGGTAAGTACTAACGTTGCATTTACTGTAGACTGATCAAATACAGTTATATTAAGTGATCAAAATGTTATAGGCTACCTTGCTTGACTACGTATCTGTATTCATGCGGAGGAAGTTGCCCCTACCTAAACATCAAATGTGTATAGCCGATATTTAAAGACTGCATAGCATTTCCGTCAGGTGTGTTTCATCTGACGCTTAAATTAACAATTAATGTGAACGCACCTCTGAAACCCGATCATTATTTTGATTCAAGTTACTATAGTTGCAGCGGAAAGTGCGCTTCACATCCAGCTTGTTTTTTGGACTCCCTGCAGGACTGGGTGCAGTTTTAATGTAGCTATGCATGAAGCATGGTGGTCAAGCGTGGCTTTTTGTCATTTGTGTTTGTGCTCTTTTTGTAGCCTTTGGCAAACATACATGACAAACTATGAAAAAATCTATTTTCTGCAAACGTAACCTATTTAGGAGTCCTAAATTTGGGGTATATTTCCTACCATTCTCATATATTTTAACACAATGTCAATGTTTGTGAATTTGGTCGGAAACTTCACCAAAATAAGGTCACATTTAGGGGTATTGTAGCTAACATATCGGTTTTATTAAAACTCCTGCATCACCATTATTCTTAAAGGTCACTATCCCAAATTTTCCTTAAAGCTGCGGTGAGGAATTTTCGGTTTGTGTGGATTTTGGCTCCCCCAGTGGACAAAGCTGTACCTCTTAATTCTTTGCTGATTTTGTCCTGTACATGCTTAAGTGGTAGTTTTTAACAAAAAATCTCACCCTGCTTTCTTTAACCGTCACATGTATCACTCACTTAAAATTTTTGCCTTGGAAAATGTAAACAAAGCCAGCATGCAGTTAACCTCTTTGTCTGACACCTACCCCCCCCCCCCCCCCACCAGCGGTTTCAGGCATTAAAAATGACTATATAGAAATAATCAATCTTGTCGCTGATGGTCTGGTTTGCTTTTGTAGGTCATATAGAGTCATCAGAATTAATTTCAATGTGTTTCATTACCAGCGGAAAACTCCTCACAGGAGCTTTAAATAGCCAGATTTTGCTGTGGAGTTTAAACAAACTGCATATCAATGCTTTTTCACTGCATTTTCCAGATGTTTTGACAATAATCTGTGAGATTCAAGTACTTATAAATACATAATGCTCGCAAAGATGTAAAATGACATGTCCTTCCAAGCTTGCAGGCATTATGGCTAGCTCCTGTGGCTGCACTCATTCTGGTGTAGGCTGAATCATTCACCTAAATTGGTCTAAAATATGTCATTTAGTCTACAATTAAAATGAAAGAAGAGCCCAGTTTCCGTCGACTGCTTATGGTTAGGCTGTAGTATTTAAAAACAGTGTGAGTTAGAGTTAGTCAGACCCTGCAGCACTGGAAAGATGGCTTTGTTGCCTAAGGAAAAGAAGCAAAGGAGCAACATCGAGCTCTGCAGAAGTGCCCCTAAAGAATGTCTGATGTTATCATAAGTTTGAATTTAGACTGAAGGTGTCAAACAATAAAGTCTTACATATGCTCAGGTAAACAATGCTGCCAGTGCACATGTCTCTAATATTCTGTTCTTTGTTTCTGTCAAGGTGCTGTAGAGGTTAAAAATGAAGCACCTCTCACTGTTGTTCCTGTTTGCACTGGTGAGCTTGCACAGCCATAAGGTTGTGCTATCCCAGGCTCCCACCTACGGGGAACGGGGCTCTGATCTTGGCATACAGGTGTTTCAGCAAGTAGTCCGCTCCAAGCCACTGGAAAATGTGGTACTTTCACCCCATGGGGTCGCTTCAATTCTTGGGATGTTGCTACCAGGTGCCCATGGAGAGACTCGGAAGCAGGTCCTCAATGCTCTCCGCTACAAGAAAAACGGTAAGGAGTCCTGAATTATATGAAATTAGCTCTCTGCATGTACTTGAAATGAAATCATAGAGTGTATATAAAAAAAGATTGTATTCAAGAAGTTAACCTAACCACTTTGAGCACTAAAACTTATTTTCTTCTGGCCAACTAGTTTCAATAACATGTCCAAGTGTATGAAAGCAGCTGATAAAAAAAATGACCCTATTTTTCAGTTAATAAATCCATCCATCCATGATCTATACCGCTTATGCTGTTCAGGTTCCCGGGGTTACACCTGGACTGTTCGCCCTTTAACGCTCACATTCACACCTACGGGCAATTTA
Source organism: Semicossyphus pulcher (assembly GCF_022749685.1). Lineage (NCBI taxonomy): Eukaryota > Metazoa > Chordata > Actinopteri > Labriformes > Labridae > Semicossyphus > Semicossyphus pulcher. Next base: position 5,231,379 of record NW_027211700.1, read on the forward strand.
GAGTCACCAATTAACCTAACGAGCATGTCTTTGGACTGTGGGAGGGAGCCCGGAGGGAACCCACGCATGCACGGGGAGAACATGCAAACTCCACACAGAATGGGCCCTGCATCCAAACTGGGATAAACTGCGAAATAAATTACAGTCCCATTTAGAGTAAAAATAGACTATAAAGCAGGGTATGCTTAAAGACATGGCAAGCTTGTGATTGATTGCGCTAACATGGAGATCTGTCTAGGATAGAGGTGTAGCAACACATGTCCATCTTCTCGTCCTCAATAGGCACTTTTGACTAAAAAAAAAAGATGGAGGCTGCCAAAGTTGGAGGCATGAAGCTGGTTTACAGTAAATGGAAATAAGTCTACTCTCTCTACGCAGGCCCGTACAGGATGTTGAAGAAGCTGCACAAAGCCTTGACAGCGAAGTCCAACCAGGACGCTGTGCTGATCGCCAACGCCATGTTCACCCAGGAGGGCTTCCCCATGAAGCCGACCTTCATGGCCACCAACAAAGACAACTTCCAGTGTGAGAGCAGGAGCCTGGACTTTGGTAACCCCCGTGGGGCGGCAGAAGAAATCAATGCATGGGTCATGAATAAGACCAAAGGTAGGCGTCAGGGATGTACAGGACTGCTGTATACGCAATATTGAATATATTTTACTTCCTCATCTGTACAGAGGTGAATATTAAAGACCTTCCTCACTGTATAATGCTCCCATGTTGCATATTTATCCAGGTCACATCCCCACCCTGATCAAAGCAGACATGCTGGACTCGGCTCTGACCCGTCTGGTCGCTGTCAACTCAATCTTCTTCAAAGGCTTATGGAAGTCCCGCTTCCAGCCCGAGAACACCAAGATGAGGCCCTTCTACGGGGGTGACGGAAACACAAATAAAGTTCCAATGATGTCCCAACTGTCTCTCTTCAACATCGGTGAGTGCTGATGTGGGGGAGGTTTCCACTGATTACCTGCTGTGTGAGACTCTTTAGATGTTTCTAATTAGAGCAACTATTCAGTGGCAGTGGTTTGGCTTTGGTATGATTGACTTGCTTACACACAGCCAGTGTTTTAGATGCATCATAATGTTAAATACAAGATGTTCTTTAATATTTATAATTGTCCATGCAGTAGGTATGAATGACTGTCGGAAAGTTACTTAAATTCAAAGGTACACTCAAGTTTTCTTGGGGGGAGAAAAAACGGTAAGCTTACATCATAGGCTGAGTATAGGCTCTATTCATTTCTATTGTTGGCAGGGGTGTGGATTTTTAGTAGGGGAAGTGTTCTGTTTTCAGTTTGTAGTTCAGTCGTAGTCCGAGTATCCTGTATCAGCAGGAAAAACAGTCTGTGTGGAGCGCTAAAGCAGGCGGAACGTAATTCGCCGTAATGACATCCCGGCTCCCATCGGCTTCATCTGACAACCATTTAGCTTCTTATTAATCTCTGTAAACAGACATCTGCAGCAAGTTCAGCAACAATCTGCTGTAGATAAAAAATTCAACATGAGACAAATCTGCTTGACGCTGTGTTGCCAAAGCCGTTCACCGTTTAGATTTCCTGACTTCCTCAAATGCATCAGAAATGATCTATCTGTCCTCCGTTCAACAAACGTCTCATGTTAAAGTAGTTTTCTTCTCCTCTTGAGGACAGACCTGACAAAGCTTCGTGTTGACTTGTTCCTAATCTGCATCATGATGTTGTTATTTCAGCAAACTTAAGAGCCGTTAATAGAAGTCAATCACAAGAAAATCTGTTTCTGTTTCGGCTTCATGCCGCTGAAGTGAGCCAGAGTGCAGCCTCTGAGTAACTTACTGATTACAGTGAAACTGAGACTCAGTGCAAACAGATGAACGGGCGCTCCTCCAGTGGATGTGATGAACCAAGAAATGACTGTTAATTTATGCATACCTGGAGGGGCGAAATTCGCTTCACTTTGATCTGAACACAGGGTCGCTTCTCAAGTTGTTAACTGGACTGTAAACAATGCAGCGCACGGAAAAGGAAGTCTTGGCTGGAAGTCGTGTATCGCTAAACGCTGACTAAACTGGACACACCCAACATGTTCACCGTTGTCCCCAGAGGCTACATCGTCGTCAAATTATAGCCGATGGGATCCGAGATTGTGTAGGTCCAAGCCCCGATCAGACAGAGCGTGTTTTAGCATGTGGGGCCGGCTATTTTATTGTTGTTTCAACGCTGCTTTTGCGTTGTTGAGCGCCTTGCGTTTTTCTGCTCTGTGCGCCTCCCGTTTTTTGGGAAATACTCTGAGCGCCTTGTTTTCAAAAAACTTCAACTCAAAGCAGAAACGCGCCCGACGTCATTGCCGTTTTTTGTCATCGTCCAATCGGACGAATGGAGAGGCAGGCCTTCTGTGGGGGTGACAACATCAAGTTTACCGTGGTACTCGCTGTGATCTTTCCTCTTTCTGCCACACAGATCTCTGTTTCCCTGTGTTTAATGTATTCGGGAACAGCCTCTCACCCTCCACCAAAGCCAGAGCTAGCGCCCTCCGCCTGTTCATTTTTTAATGCAGATATAACTAATCTATTGAACACAAAGTTAAGTATATTGGCTTGCCAAATTAAATGGGAACAGATCTGTCAGTTTACAAAATAACAGTTAGGTTGCAGCAGCGAGCAGCTCTTTTTTTTTTTTAACCATAGGCTTCAACAGAAAAGGCAGCGCGGTGTGCCTCACGTTTTACAGCCTGCAAAACGCACTGTCTGATCTGGACCTAAAAGTAAAGCCAAACAACAATTCCTTAAACCTTCATTCTGACTAAAGGCCAGCAGGGGGTGACCTAAAAAGACCCTACTTCTCTCTTGATTTATAAGCTCATTAAAGAATTTTCTAATGATCTAAAATGCAAGTTTGAAGTCTTTTCTCATACAGCAAAAATGCTCTTTTTCTACATTGTTCGGTTGTACCAAAAGATATTCAAGTAATTGAGCTAGTCAAAATTAGCATCCCCAATAATATTACTAATAAAGCTAGCGCTAACAGTAGCTGATAACTTAGCATTTGCTAACCCCATGCTCCTCTCTACCCTCCAGTAGCTGCCGTCACTGTGGCTTTTTTCACTTCTTATATACAGTCTAGGGCAGGGGTGGCCAACTCTGCTCCTGGAGAGCTACCTTCCTGCATGTTTTAGGTTTCTCCGCACTCTAACACACCTGATTTGAATGATCTGCTCATTATCCACCAACTGAAGCGTCTCAGGGGATTGGTAACAACGAAACATTCAAATCAGGTGTTTTAGAGTGTGGAGAAACCTAAAACATGCAGGAGGGTAGCTCTCCAGGAGCAGGGTTTCACCCCTCGTCTAGGGTAACATTCTTTGTTATTTACCAAAATGCACTGTTTATCCTTGGGGTCTAAGAAATGCATTGGGTGCATTTCCTTCTATGTTGAACCTTTTCAAAGTCAGTTCTTTTAAAACATCTTACCCTGCGTTGTTGTAGCTTTAAGTTTGAGTGCCTTGAACATTAAGTTAATTACATGTTTTTGAGTAACATTCGCGATTACACTCATGTCTGCCAACTTGATTTGGTGTACATTTAATGATGAAGTTATTTTTAATTTAGTTTATTTTTATGACACCATCCCAGCGTCTGCCAGTTTATGATTCAGCTCGTGTCGAGTTGTACGGAAATGCAGGCTGAGACGTGCCACATCTTTTCTGTGTGAAATGAAATGATACACCAGTCAGTCGACTATATTTAGATGAGCTGTCGGAGTTGTGTCAGCGTGGTGAGTGCTGCAGATAGATTCTCGCACAGTGCAAGAGTTAAACTGAGGCCATGTTTAGCTGTGACGCACACAGTAACCTGCAGTGTGTTGATGCTAGTCTACATTGACTGTGATTTGTTCAGTAAATTATTGTCCTAAATTAACCAAGTATAGTTATTAAAGAGAACAAACAGCCCTAACTCAGTTGGCAATGGCTTAATTTAGTTATGTTTTATGACCACTATGTGTTTAATCATACTTGGTGTCATGACTTCAGGACATGTTGTGTGTTGTGATTTAGTTTAAAGCCCAGTTCAGTAGATGTTTCTGGTATGACACTGACTTTTTGTGCTTTCTTTGGCCAAAATGATCTACATTTGTTCTTATTTTGTAGTTAAGCTCTGCACTATGTTGTTGTGTGTTATTCAGAGAGTCAAAGGACTCAAACAGTCCAGAAAACCCAAAGGCATCTAAAGCCTTTAACAATTTTAAATGAAGAGAAAAATTGTTAAAAAATGCATCTTGGAAAGCTCAATGGAAGTTTTAGTCATGATCTGTTATGTTATGTTCTGCTACTTCCCATTGCTGAATGATCAAAACAATATTTGTTTTAACTTGGAATCCAGTGCAAAATAGTTTTGTGCATTAGATAAACATTTGCTGTCTGGTAGGTGAATTCTGTTTATCGTCAGGAAATGGTGCATTTTCTGTCTCTAGTGCGTTTAGACTAAATAAAATACCTGAGCAGCATCATCATGTTCAAAGAGTAATAGAAAATAGTTTCACCCACAGTATCGCTAAATACTTCAACAGGAAGTCCTGGCTAAGGCGTGGGTTATCGTTCAAGGCTTAGGAATAGAAATACCAAAATGAACAGCTGTGTTATAGGAAATAATGGAACTTTGTTTCATTCCTCTTAAATTAAAAGGAAGTTTATTTATAAATCACTGTTCGTACACAAGGCAATTCAAATTCCTTCTTAGGGGTATAGAAAATACATTAAAGGGGGGTATTATGCTAATTTCAAGCTTCATATTTCACTCTGTGACACCTTTTGGAGTAGCTTAGCATAATTTACAGTAAAAAAACCTCCTCTCCGTCCCTTTAAGAAACCCCGCCCTTACAAGCCCACTTTCTTCTGTTTGGCCAGCTGTACTTTGTGATGTCACAAAGTGCAGCGTAGATAAAAAACTGTGTGAAACCTGGCGTTCACAGCAGCCTCCAGACTGAGCTGAGAAGCCAGGGGATTACTCCAACATACTTTTACCTACAGATTTGAAACTTCACCCACGTTTAGTCTGGACATCCAACACTATAACATTATATATATATATATAGATATATATATATATATATATATATCTATATATATATATATATATATATATGTCTTAAAATGTGAAACAGCATAATACTCCCTCTTTAATAGACAAGATATTGTGAAAACAAAAAGCAAAAGTAAGCTAATGATGGTTGGAGAATAAAAAGAATTTTGTATCTAATTTGTTGTAAAGCTTTGAGCCCTGATTCAAATTAGCTGACAGTTTAAGGAGACCTCAGGTGTTCACGAAACTCGCTCCACAGGTAGGTGGTCTTTTAAAAGGTTACAAGAAAGTATAAAGTCATAAGAAGAAAATAATCTTGAAGATTTTCATTTAAATAAATGTCTGTTAAGTCACTATCTGTCGCAGAATAAGGTAACACAATGGTGATTGAGCCTATGGCGTCATTTGCGGAAAAATCCCAAGCGTGGTGCGTAGTGACGCGTTTTCCATCAGCCAGCAGTGGTTGGTCTGTCAGAGAGAGTAGGCGGAGCTAAGCGGCTGCTTTTCTGGTCTGTGCTTGTGTTGCGAGTAAACAGTAATCTACTATGGCTGAACAAACAAAGAAAAGATGGATGACTACAGATACAACTTCAACAATAAGTGAAAATCCAAAGAAAAAGAAACAAATTTGATGCTCAGATGAAGCAAACAGTCTGTAAAGGAAAGTGACCGTCAGCGAGGAAAATCAAGAGTGACAACCGGAACAAAGGGAGCCAACTGTGAACATCTGGTGTAATGGGAAGCATCCTCTGACAATAACCGTTTATCGCCATAGGTGCCGCCAAAGACAACGCAACCGATTTATTTGCGATTAGACCTTTTAAGAACGTAGGAATGACTTTCATGCTCACTAACCCCTGACCTCTCATCTTCTGCCAGGCATCGCCACCACACCCCAGGGACTGAAGTATAAGGTGATCGAGCTGCCCTATCACGGCGGCTCCATCAGCATGCTGATTGTTCTGCCCATGGACGAGGACACGTCTCTGTCTCAGGTTATCCCACACATCAGCACGGCCACGGTGCAAAGCTGGACCCCACTGATGCACATGAGGAAAGTCCGCCTGCTCATCCCCAAGTAAGACATGCACACGCACATACAACACATGCTCTAAAACTTATACTTCGGAAACATGTCATGGAAAGGTTGCCATTTTGTTTTTCTCCCCCCTTTAAGTTCTGTGGGATCCAAGGTGAAAGTTTCCTATGCTCACCTGTAAATAATTCAAGCCAATGTTATAAAGAGAGCCCCTGGAAAGGCCAGGCAGTAAAACGAATGCCTTTCCTGAGTAAAGAAGAAAAATATAAGGCAAAAACAAACTTGTTCTTGGACTGAATGTGACTGTAACATTGTGTTCTTGTGTTTTATGTCTGTAGGTTTACTGCCGATGCCGAGGTAGATCTGGAAGCCCCCCTTTCAGCTCTGGGAATAACAGACATGTTCAGTCAGGCCGAAGCTGACTTCAGTCACATCAGTGAGTAAAAGCACAGTCAGTCCAAACACACAGGTGACGTAACGTCTCAAAGTATTTACAACAGGTTTATTTAGGTATGAGGAGGGCTTAAAAAGTGAAAATCATAGTTTGCTGTTTGCTGCAGTAAAAAGTATGACGTGTTTCACTGAGCAGTGTGATTAACTGAATCACTTGGTTGCCACTCCTATCTTCTCGCCCTGAATGATGGAATACAAGCAGCTCTGAACAAAGCACTCTAGCGCCATCGTGTGGCGTAAAATACAAATTAGTTCACAGGATTAACAGGAAACAAACGACCAGGATCCATCTGAGGGATGTGGATGTTTATTCTAATGCCATCATATGATAAATGTGTAAATACATCCATGCTTTTACACAATAATTACCTAATTTACATGCATGCGCCTACATCATGGTCACATGCACGGAAATACAGACAGATTGTGTCAGATGCAGCCTCCTCACTGAATAAATACCAAGTGTTTAATACGGGACGAGCCGTAGTGTGATCCTAGCAGTTTATCCGAATTTATAATGTGATCCAGCAGTGAGCAGTTTATAATCATGCCGCGCAGTGATGGCACCGTGTTTCTCTCTCTACCCCTGACATAGGGTCGCGATCGGTCTTGTGTTTCCGTGAAAACCCTTTTATAAAACATAAAATACGTCTTCACACGCTGTGACTGAGATGAGCCGGAGGTGATCCACGCGTCGTTTATCAGAGTTATCACGCCGTGCGGGGAGGAGACAGAAGTTAGGAGAGGAGCAGATATGACGCAGACCTGTGTGTGTTTTGATGCTCATACCTGAATCAATAACGTTGCGATCCGTCCGTATTTTGCGCACAGTTAAAGTATAAACTTTGTCTCCACAGGCTGTCATACGCCCGTATGCTGTGTAGTTCATAGATTTCACTGATAAACACAGAGCTTTAGAGGAGCATCAGGCTTCATGATCAAAGTTTCATGGGATGCGAAGCCATGGTTGCCAGGTCCGTGCTTTTTCCAGCTGAATCGGGCGACTTTTGAAGTGTCTTTAGAGGCGCGAGGAGCTGTGCGGTTGCACACTTCACACAGCCCATTTGACGGTTCTGACTTTGCGGATGTTTGGAATGTCACGGACACCTATTGGGTTTTGGGACGGGGGGTTGGGAACCCCTGTGCTAAACTACACTTCCTCAATCTAGGACGCCCGCCTTCGATGTCATGTCTCATTCAAAATCGTCAGGTTTGAAATGTAGACTGCAGACCTGAAGATTTTTTAGACGATCTACCGGTATACTCTCGTCTTATTTCGGATTCTGTCCGTTGACTGCGGGGAAACGGTAGTATGACCACTTGCGTCGCCACTTGGTTTTGCAATGTCTGTGAACTAGTTTGACGCTCACCGTAGGCATCAGCCGTGTCACATACATCAGTTACTTCAAACATCTCCGTTTGCTTCTTCAGTTTATTGCTCATATATTTTTGCACTCAGGTAAAACATCAAACGTGTGTAGCCTAACCAACCATTTAGCCACTGCCACTACCTGCAACCTGTCCCAGCCACGGTCAAAACACTGTTTGCCATTCAACACATGTAGCTGCATTTCGCCTTCCTGTGTATATATACAGTATGTAGTCCATGGCATAAAACTGCCCCCTGGTGTACAAAAGTGCATTACCACAAAAATAAACAAAAAGTCAAACAGAAAATTGGCTCTTAGAATATTTCTACAGCTGTAATGAACTCTTATTGTTTTGTCAGGTGCCGAGCCTCTGCATGTGTCCAGGGCTCTCCAGAAAGCCAAAATTGTGGTGAATGAAGATGGAACACAAGCAGCAGCTCTCACTAGTGAGTATTCATACAGTGAGCCTTATCTTGGACTTCATGTTGAGCCAAACACAGCATACAGGTACCATTACTGTTATAACGTATGACATGTTTTTATGTGTTTGTGTTCAGCTGCTATTTTGCTGGCTCGCTCCTCTCCACCTTGGGTTTCAGTGGACAGGCCTTTCCTCTTCCTCATCAGACACAACCCAACAGGTACAGTCTCCTATTTGCATCTGGGTTTACTCACATTTTAAAGGTGTATAGAGAGCTTTGTTTCCACCAAAACTACAAGGGACTTTTAGTCCCTGGACTAAGAGCTTCTCCAGGTAGTAGTTTGCATTTCCACTAAGTCCAGAGCAGAGAAAATGTGGTAGTTAAGCCTGCTGACAGGTGGAAAGGACAGTTTTACACATTTACATTGGTTAAAACCAATGACTGTATATAAAGATGGACGAAGTGTCAAAATTGTAGCTAAATTAGCCGCTGTGACGGGCACAGCCATCGTGCGCTGGTGACGTTTTTTAGAGCCAGAGACTGCACAGTAGAGATCAGCGGGTGGAGCCGGCGTAGCACCTTCCGCTAACAAAAAAACACACTAAACTTACCAAAAAAAACAGCAAAGATCCCGCACGTCAGCGTATTTCACAGCAGAACAGCTCCTTCTGTTGGTCTGAAGCACATGTTCACAGATATAGAAACTTCAATGACTGCAGTGATTGTCCTCTACTCTGCTAATCTGGAACAGATCGGCTGCAGGAGCCGTATTTGCCAGCAGAGCTGTCAATCATCCTTTTTACAGCATCAAATAACTAATTAAAAGTAAACTTGCCAGAAAAATAAACACTTGACATAAATCAGCATGATAAGAACTAACTATGATGACAGAAACCATGTTTGAGAAAAATGTATTTGATGTGTATTTTGATTTTATAGTTTGACTCATGTCCCATCTGTTAACATGGAGGAGGCGGGCTGTATGAGCTATACTGCAGCCAGTCAGCAGGGGGCGATAGAGAGGGTTTTACTTCACATTTAGGGAGCTGTTGTGTCGTCCATCTTTTTATACTATGGTTAAAACCATGCCATTTATTGTTATTAATAAATATGGTCACATGTGTATAACTCTTGTATAACACTTCCCTGGTACTTGAAAACCTGGTCCCTGCGATTAAAATACACTGAGTACCTCCGAAGGTCCCCTGTCCTCGGGAAAGTTCCTGCAGACGAAAATCAAACTTTATATAATTTTATAGATTTAACATTTGTAAAACTACAGGAGAAATAAACTCTGCATACCTCAGTTTGAAATGTGCAATTAATTACCAATATAAGGCTAAGTAAAAGACCTAATGAAAGCGGTGCTTGAGCATGATGAGTTCTCACTGTCTCTGTCCCCAGGTACCATCCTCTTTATGGGCCAGATCAACCAGCCTGAAGCCCAGACATCATAGGCCAGTACGGAAACGTTTCTACACTGCCTCGCATGAACATCCATATAAAGACACACACACAAACACAAACTTTGCTGTAGACTTATGTACAGTGTGGACATATAATGTTATTTGTTTTAAATATTGCTTTTTATGTTACTCATTTTCTGTAACGCATAACAAGCTTTATAAAATGTTTTGCTGACTAAATTTTCCAGCTGTTTTAATTTTTTTTTTATACTTTTTTGAATTTATTACATTTTTAAAAGACTTTCAATGTCAAATTGTGTATTTTCTTGACTCTGGAGTAGGATAATAAGTTTGTTTATCATGTCATTGTTTCAATGTAAAAGTTCTTCGTTTCTAGTCATGTCACTCCAGTCTGTTAAGTTTGACTCTTAAGTTATGGCAACATGTCATGTCATCTTGGACAAGGATTGTTTCCCTCGCAAAGGAAATCTTCTGTTATTATACTGGCTTCATATTTGATCAAATAAATACACATATTTATAACATCAATGATTGCTCATTTGTTATTTTCTGTAATAAACCAACCATGTCACACAACCTCTGTACGATTTGCTGATCAGGGATTGGGTAGCTCTCCACTGTTGCTGATTGGAAGTGCAGATGGCTGTTATCTACAGTATAATAGGATGTTGTGCCATTTCAGACACCACTCTGGTTGTGTACCCCATTATTTTTCTCTGCTGGAAATATGCAGTACCAGTAAAAAATAAAACTCCTGATAATAAAACATAATAATAAAGTCCAAATATTGACTTTCACTTTACTATTTGGACTTGTATAACAGTTTTTACTTTTTTAAATCTCACAACTTTTTTATGACACATTTTAGTAAGAAAGTAGAGTCATTTTTTTTTTTTTTACATAACTATGCCTTAGTTTTTTCTTTTTTTGTAATGGCAGACTAGGCTTCCATAGACCCGGACGTCTGGCCCATTTACCTTGAGGTTGATGCCCCATTTCAGTTGGCTCCGACCTGAGTGTTGTTGGGAGCATTCTTGCCGTCATTACGGTAATCCTGACAGCGGATCCGGGTGTCAGCTGATCCTCCGTTACTGGCGAGTGAGGAGGAAAATCAGCTGAAGGAAAACACTGCTGGGTGCTTAAAGCCATGGCTGCGGAGATACATTCGAGGCCCCAAACCGCCAGACCGGTTCTTTTGAACAAGATTGAGGGACATTCAGACGCTGTCAATGCGGCCGTTTTAATACCGAAAGAAGATGGAGTGATTACGGTCAGCGAGGACAGGTGAGTTTGCCGAGCAGGCTAAAGGTAGCCTTTTGGAAGTAGCTAGCGGGCTCCGTCTATGCCCTGGTCATTACAATCATAATTCTTGCTACACTATTTTAAGTAGGACAAAGCAATATAGAAGAAACGATTTTTTTCAGTCTCCAAGTGAAATTTTACATTTTGGTTGGCTCATTTAGAACCATGGTTAGCATAGCAGGGTGTGGGGGTTAGAAAGCCATAAAAATGATCCGCGAACCATCAACCAATCGTCTTAGTTAACGGATAATAGCGTTTGTTTTTCCTTCTCTAAGGTGGGGTTTCATGACTCATAGTTTGCGATAACTAGCAGCATTATGATATGCAAGGCTTTGTATTGACAAAGCTAGCTAGCTAACCAGCTACTGCTAATAATAAACATTAGTTTTTCAAATTAACTACGACCCTTAAACGCCCCACGTATTCTGTGTTAGTTTTATTCGTGACAGGTACTTTTAATGAAACGTTTTTCAGTTGTAGGGGAGAGGGCTACAACACTTTTAGCTTGTCTCTAGTTAACTCAGACCGTAACTAAGACTGTTTGGAGAAGACCAACCAAAAGGATTTTGTATGATATATCGTTCACAATATTTATTTGAATGGAAACCCTGGGGACAGTTACTACACAGTTTAGGGACTGTTGCAAAATATTAAAAATAAATTACAATTTACAAATGAATTTTTGCTTTTGTCTAGGGATGCACGATATTATATTTATTGCCGATATTTGCCAAACCTTTTGGCCGATTGCCGATTTTGCTACCGATATATTAGGCACATGTTTTTTTCCACCTCATTGCAGAGAATTTCAAGTCACCGCTGTAGTGGAAGTGATATCATGCCTACTCTTATTGTAGTGACCTACTGGCAGATGCAGAAATAACATAATACAGTGCTTTTTCAAATGTACACATTTACTGGGCAATATAAGAAAACTACTTAAACTTATGGCATTTTTAACATAACCTATTTATATGTTTGTACCATTTTCATTCAAATAAAAGTGTTATATTCATAAAACTTAGGCTTGGATGATGCTCTCCCTGGGACAATCCTGACAATAGCCACAACTAGGGCCAATGTTACCTGTTGCACAGAACAAATCTGAAATCTGTCCAAAAGGATCAAGTGAAACTAAGTGCATTGTACATCTGTACAGCGATTAAAGCCAACTGAAATAACAGCGAAATAGTGTACTCTTTTTCGCAGTGTTGAATAAATGAGACTAATAGGCTATAAAAACCACAGACGTCTTGCACCCTTCCTCACGCACACTCGCGTCGAGTTAATGTAGCATTACGTCAAGCTTTGTTAGGGAATCATCGAGCATTTAGGCATAATTAAAGCATTGTTTTATGGGAAAATATACGCAGAAAATTGCCGTAACTGTCGATGCCGATATGTCACTTTCAAACCATAATCTGCAGATAAGTCTACCGATAATGTCAGTAAAATCGTGCATCCCTACTTTTGTCTCAGTAAGCATCGTGTATTTAAAACGTGCATTGTTTTGCAATTTAATTTTAGTCAGATTTATTTAGACAATTATTGTTTTAGTATTGTGTATTAATTACATTCAACAAATAACATTTTATATAGACACTCAGTGGCCACTTCATTAGGTACACCTGAGTTTAGATTTTGTTGACTTTTGTTTTGTTGGGAGTCCAAAGTGTGAAAATTCAATTATGTTTCTTACTGAGGCTGTAGTTAAAGGTGGTGTTGTACTGAACTAAATTATATTGAGATGTTTCTCTAATTTGTTGTCCTCCCTATTTACATACATGAGGGGGCCAGAGTATTAGGAACACCTCTGGATATAAGGCAGCACAGTACCGCCCCCACCACCAATTATGAACTTGACGCTGACCTCTATGACAGCTTAGAAAAATAGCCTGTACATTAGAGGCAACATAAACGCAAATCTTTTGGCTGAGCTGGTGTGGTGGATTACATGAGATTTTTCAGCTGTACCTAATGAAGTGGCTGGTGAGTGTATTTCATAGTAAAGAAAGTATGAATAAGAAATTTGGGAACAATCAAACTACAGAAAGAAACAATTTGCTTGCAAAATTGAATTAAACATGTTTTAATTTAAGAAGTACATGTCTGGGATTGTCGCAACTGTGTCTGGTTCCCCTTTCTTGTATTAAAATTATTTTCCAGTCGCTGTTTAACCATTAAGTAAATTTAGGTTGTTTGTTGTATTTGGGAGTTGCAGAATAATATGTGGCATAAGCTAATACTTACTGTGAAATTACCGTGATCTCTGCCCCCTGAACTTCACACCTTATTAACGTGGGTATTACACGTAGGAAATCCTTTTGCTGTTGCATTCAGAAGCGATTGCAACATAGTAAATACAATACTTTCAGACAGACAGGCCCTCTCTGTGTGCCAGTGTTCACATAATCTCAGCTGTGAAAGGTGTGAAAGTGGTCACAAGAGTCCATCACATTCACTTGGTTATGCTGTAGCGAAGTGAAAATAAAGCTGTTACAAGTATCGAGAAGCAACGTCCTCATTTAACGATAGAGGAAGTTAGTTGCAGTGAAGATGTACAGTTTCCATCTCACATCTAACCCCACTTGATATTTAAAAGGGAAGTTGTGGGGAGACGGTGGTGGGGTAATTTGCTCTTGTGCTGCTTTTGATATCGTTTATGCAGTCACACCTGGTGACCTTTTACAGGCATAGAAGTAAAACCATAAACCTGACGCCTTAAAGACGTTGATCATTTAGATGCGACTGAACAGAAACTTAAACGTGCAGTCTTTGCAAAGTTGTCCAGAGGCAAAAATCTGTCCATTCAAGTGTTAAGATTTATAAAAGCACAACAGTTATTGTAAGAAATATGATAAAAGTGCTTTTTTAGTGCATACAACAAGTACTACACGTTGGTTAAGTTCACAGTTTCAGGAGTGGTTTAGTATAAAACAAGTGACCTAGAAACAAGCAAGTACACACTGTTATTAAATTGTCATTGTGACACAATAAGCGCTGTCTTGTGTAAAGCATTGTGTGTAAACAGAATTAGGGCTGTTTTCCAACCTAAGGACAATGCCAAGTCCTAAGTGAGGGCTCTATTCAGTGGATACTTTTATTAAAGAGAGTCAGGTTTCATTTTTACATCAGGAAACATTTGTCTGTGGTCTATTTCTGGTTATGAAGGAAGGCATTCAGTCAGAGTGACCCTGGAGAAGACATTAAATAGAGATATTTGAATGTGATGTTTTGACATTTCTCTCAGAACAATCCGGGTTTGGCTGAAGAGAGACAGCGGTCAGTACTGGCCAAGCATCTACCACACAGTGTCCTGTGAGTATCCTGCATTTCTTCAATGACAAAGTTAATTATGAGTCCATGTTTGAACTACATTTTTCCTTTCCAACCTTGTTAAAGAGTGGTTGATATTATTGTGTTATTTTCTGGATCAGTACACCAAAGGAATCTAACCTTAAAGGGCCAGTTCGCCGATTTCCAACCTCAGTCCTATCATGTCATTACGGGGAGCTAATGCCATTATGGTAGGAAACAAATGCAGTGTCGCTCTGTGCCTTTTGGAGGATGCCATCCGCTTCTCCAATGAGCCCTGGAAAACCTCCACCAGACTACTTAAAACACGTCACCTGGAGGAGGCCAGGGAGCTCGCTAAACTCCACTTCCTCAATCTACGACGCCCGCCTCTGATGTCATGTCTCGTTCACAATCGTCAGGTTTCAAATGTAGACTCCAGACCTGAAGATTTTTAGACGATCCACCGGTATATTCTCGTCGTGTATCTGATTCTGTCCCGCTCTGAGCCATTGCCTGCAGCAAAACGGTAGTATTTCCCTCCAGCGTCTCTCGCTGGGCCGTTCCTTTCAGAGGGAGGTGCGCAATGCATGCTGGGTGTTGTAGGAATGTAGAATGGGCGAAACACAAGCAGCTTGTACAACTTTCTCCACAGCTATGGCGCCAATTTCAAACATTATTGCTTATCGATTACAGAGAACACCAGCTTTGACTGACAGGGGCTGATTGCTCCTTTAAAACAGACTGAGCTAGCATTTGCAGAAGCTCGATTCATGGCCTCTCTCAGCGTCCTGTGTCTTCTTAACATGACCTTGCTTTATTTTGTCTTTTTACTAGTTCAAATGATCTGAATTTGAAATTACTGCCCCTAAAATGTGGGATGGAAAAACACTGGTTGCTGCTATTTTTAGACGACCGTTTCCTTGTTCCCTCCTTGTTGTTAGCAGTGCACTGTTATTTGATATCATCACATGATAACTACCTGAAATCAGTTATCTTCCAGTCTAAAACAGTGGTACGAGAGGCAGGCATAATATATATTACTGATGGTTATGCTACGGTTTTGGAGGAGAACAAAAAAGTCAGTTTATTGTGGTTTAATAATATATGGTATTGGATCCGTGCAGTGTCTTGCATAGTCGCCAATAAGAAATTTTAGGCGGTATTGGAGGCATTTCCATTACTGGTACTGGAACAGCTCTACGTGTTTGGGCCAATAAAGCAGTTTAATGCACATCTCTCTATCACAGTGCATGTGTCCAGGGATTTCCTTGCTCATGGTGAATGTTTACTTCTTCTTCTTCAGCTCCATGCTCCTGCATGTCCTACCACCATGACAGCAGACGTATCTTCATCGGCCAGGACAATGGAGCCGTTGTGGTGAGCGATGCTAACTCAAACTCGTTATTTCATATTTTTGCTCTGGGCTGACTCTTTTGGTTGTTCAAATATTTTTAGCTGAAGGAAACCTGCATGTCTGGTTCATGTAGGCCACACTTTCAATATTTAGACTCCTTTGAAATGCCTGCGAGGGCAGGAGGGTTATTTGATCTGAATCTTGTTTTTTCTCTTTTTCTGTGTGTTTACCTGCCGTCTAGGAGTTTCTCATCTCTGAAGATTTTAACAAGATGAACCACGTCAAAACATATCCAGGTAAGAGGTGAAATCTGGATGCTTCTACACAAATGTCGAGTTCAATGTTTAAAAACATTTTTTTAATATCCAAATACACCTGAAAGCATGAGACAGCATCCGAGGGGGCACTGAACATGAGTTGATCGTGTTCAGCCCGCGACTCAGTGGCTCTTACTCTCTCGTTTTCTCTTGTTTTCTTTCCCCTCAAAGTATTTGCTTTAACAATTATTATGTAAATGCTTACAGTGAGTTCATGTGAGCTCAGTGTTTCTATGGTGAATGTCAGAGATGTGACCCCTCCCTGCCCCAGGAGACTGGAAATAGACAGCTACGTGAACCATGACTGACTTAGCTGAAAGCATTGGTGCATAATTTTCCAGTGCTTGCCCTGTTAAAGTTGTGCTGTGTATAAGTGACCAACATGGCTGTCTATGAAACTCTGACTTCTGCAGCAAAGGTGATAGCCCTTTGTTATTACCTCAGAGTATAAAGAAATATATATATATTGCTTCACAGAGATATTGCCTTCAGCGTACATGTCCTTAATGTACCAGTATAAAACTTTATTTATAGGTTGTATAATAAAGTAAACAATCAGGGTGATATAGAAGAGATGTCATGTAGTAGCAGAGCATCACAGCCGAGCAGAACAGAACAGGGGCCGATACTACTAAGCCAGTTCAACATACCCCGGGTATCTTTTCCTGATCTGACTTCACTTAACCTGACAAAGACGACCACGCCAAACGGTCACACGAGGCTGGTTATCAACTCCATAAGTCAACACAGGGTTTGTATGAGTGCGTTCACATTAAAGGGGCGGAGTCTGCAGCATATGACTAATGTAAACACAGGGGCAAGTCCGCCGTCAGCTCATCGGCATGTTTTACAAACTCAGAGCAAACTCAATGAGCAAAGACATTAGAACAGCAACAGGTTTTAATTCAACATGCTAATAAGATAGATGTTGTATATTTAAGAGATTTTAAACATGTTTCTTTAAGCATACTTACTTTAAGGAGTTTCAGGAAGAAGCCTTTGAGAACAGAAATTGTGGGAGGAGATATGAAGACATTAATCCAGACTAAAATCCACTCAGCTGCAGCTGCTGAATGCAGGAAGGAGGACTGGCACGATGTATTTATTATAACACCCGTGTTTTACATTAGATTAATATGCAGCATGGATGTATTTTTGTTGCATTTATATGACAGACTTATTCTTTTAGCCTCAGCCCTGCGATATCAAACGAACTTATAGAGCAAATAAAAATAAAAATATAACCACGATGAATATCTTTTATGAAAGTATTTCTTTCAAAAATCAGACGGTTTAGAGGAAGTGTTTTACCGCTCTCTGTCTCTCCTCCCTCTTGCAATCAGCTCACAAAGCTCCTGAATCAAGAGACCTGCAGCCTATAATATGATGCCAGTTCAACATACCCATTTATCTTTTCTTGATCTGGCTTCACTTAACCTGACAAAGGAGGTCACGCTAAGAGGTCACACGACGCTGGTTATCAACCTCATAAGTCAACCCAGGGTTTCTATGAGCACGTTCACATAAAAGCATGTTATTTAAAGGGGTTGTTTGGAGCAAAGGACCAATCTAAACACGGGCAAATCTGCCGCCATATTTTACAAACTCAGAGCAAACTACGATATTAGAAAGATATGAAGAAGTTACACATTATCCAGACTAAAATCCACACAGCTGCAGCGGCCAAATGCAAGAAGGACAAATGGCAAAAAGAAACGCACACTGAGTAAATGCACAAATATGATAATGTCACCGCTCCATCATTAAAGCACCATATATTTATTATAACATCTGTGTGTTACATTAGATTAATACTCTGCACAGATGTATGTTTGTGGCCCAGCTGTTTAAAAACTATGGAGCAATTAAAAAGAAATATAAAACCACAATTTAAAGCCGTACAAATGCTTACTTTAAGTACAAAAGCAGGCTACTTATTGTTTTTATCAGTCTCTGTTGTAGATGTATCCGTAGAGCATGATCAATATCTTTCATACAATCAGGCAGCTCTCAAAGCTCCTGAATCAAGAGACCTGATTGGTCAGTAGGTGGTGTTTAGCTCCGGTTGATCTCTTATCTCGAACATAACCTGCTCCGTAGCAGGTTAGGTGTTCAGCATACGTTTCCATGGTGATCTACCCCGATAAGAAGTGAACCACCTTCGTAGAACTGGAAACTCAAAGTTAACCCTGAAGTTTCCGTGATAACCGCAAATCCTGCTTCATAGTATACCCCCCTGGTGGACAATGTATAGGTATGGTACCGTTTAAACATTTTTTTAAGGATGAAGCTTTCTCAGAACCTTTCCAGAGTCAAGTCAGGGCAGAATTGCTGCACAAGCCACATAAACAGGTTCCCTCTACAATAGGAATCAGCATCAAAACACCCAGAATGTTCAGGCTCTAAAATATTGTTGGTGAATTCGTCCTCTTTTTGGCTTTTGTACTTTTGGACCAACAACCCAAAGAAAGCTGAAGTTGCAGTCTGGACTCCGGGAAGTTGTGATGGGCTTTGTCCTCTCAATGGAAGATGGAAATAATCCTGAGTCATTACATCTTGATTTAATCTCCTGTTATATCCTCATTATTATTATTAGCTGAACACACTTCCTGTGACTGTGATCAGCCTCCATTTAGCCTCATCAGCGGGAAGAAAACTGAGCTTACAGGGGGGAACAACCAGCCTGTTGCTTCAGAGAGCAAAACACCACATGTCGCCGCTGGAATGCACCATCTGTTTTTTTCCACTTGTGGCAAAATCAAGCAGCAGAGCCTTAACAGCAGAAACATGACTCACCATCAGATCAAACATTAGGATTTGTGTGTGCACTTCAAGGACAGGCACGGCCTTACAACACCATTTGCCTTTTGGCAGTCAGCGTTACTTTGTTCAGAGCCGGAGAAAAGGGAAGTATCGACTTTTTAATAGAAGCTCGGAGACGTTCAGTCTGCTTTTGGTTTTAATTGACAGAATGATGGGAACGATTTTGTCTGTGGTTAACATGACTTACTCAGCAAAGTATGTTCTGCATCACGATGTGAAAATGTTAACGGTGACTTGATATGCACAAGTAGTGCTGTAAGAATTGGCCAAAAAAGGATACTAAGAGGGCATACCAATACAACGCGAGACAAAAGATTTATTGAAAGATAAACATGTCTTTTAAAAGATCAACATAGCTGTGTCTCCGTCCAGGGGCTGCAGCCTTCCAAGGCTGTATTTGAAGGCCAATTGCGTCTCAGAAGCGCGTCGAAATCTGTCCCAATTCGAAGGCTCCTTCAGATGCATACGACATATGCGTCCTCCGTCCTCCATCGGGTGCATCCTTCCCAGCGTATCCCAAGATGCATTGCACGCCGGTTCAAACGAAATGTTTTAACTTTTTTAATCAAAAAGTGCAACATAGTAGGACTTAACAAGTTTCATGAATGTAGCTGTAGATGTGATTACCACATCAGTGGATACACGGAGTGTGAATAAACTACACTACTACTGCACGCACGTCATAGGAAACCTGTCTTTCAAAATAAAAGCACAGCAAAGACTTTTGGCCACAACTTTTTTTTTTTCAAGCACACGTCCCACTGAAAACAGCTCTGCGACCCACTTTTGGGTCCTGACCCACCAGTTGAGACCCAGGGCATTAAGAGGTATGAAGGCTTCACTCTGGATTGTCTACAAGGTTTGGGTTATGAGTTAAACTGATTGGGATAGAGATATTGGGACGCAACTAGAGACCTTACACTCATAAGGTTTTAAAAAAGTGGACCTTGAGGTTTATCCCCAGATGGACAATGATACAGATTGGAGTCCAAGTCTTCCACGGGGATTCATCTGTGTTAGATAGGATTACAGCAACACTAAGCACAGCCTCTGATGGGATCAGCACACGGAAGGGGGAAATTAGTCTTAGATGGTTTTAGCTGAAAAACGGCTCGGATATAAAAGCCCAGTGGAATAAATATAATCCTGTTTGATGTTTACCCAGCATGACTTGTGTTTGATCAACCCTCCCTGTGTGTGTGTGTTTTGCAGCCCACCAGAACCGTGTGTCAGATATGGTGTTCTCCCTGGAGAGCGAGTGGGTGGTGAGTACTGGCCATGACAAGAGTGTGAGCTGGATGTGCACCCAGAGCGGCAGCATGCTGGGGAGACACTACTTCACCGCCTGGGCCTCCTGCCTACAGTATCCTTTAATCAATGGCCCTGTTTAGACCTGGTATTATCCATGTGTCCTGGGTGATCCGATCGCAAGTGGTCAGCTCTAAGCACGGCTGTTCACACCAAGCATTAACAGGCCCCTCAAATGCGTCTTCAGTGACCACTTGTGATCGGATCTCACTTTCCCGCTCTGTATGCAAATGAACACGGAGCCTCATTCACCTTTAATAAGACTTATAATACAAAAACACTGTGATGCAGACTCGCAGCACAGAGAGGGGGAGAGCTGCGAGCAAAGAGGGAGAGAGGGCGGCCAACTGGTCCAAAATGCTGCAGCCAGGCTTCCTACTGGGTCCATGAAGAATAATCCCAGAACCAATCGGCTAATGCCTGATGACAATACAGCCTCTAGGAGCGTCGGCCAAGACTTCCTCTGCCGCACACTACGTTGTTTACAGTTCGACTAGCAACTTGAGAAGCGAGAATTAAGTTGGATTTGAGATGCAGCATATAAGGTCGGATTGCTAGCTGTGCTTGCATGCAGATATCAGTTTATATAAATGAATTAAAGGGCCAGTTCGGCAATTTTCAACCTCAGTTGTATCATGCTATTATGGGTAGCTAATGCCATTATAGTAGGAAAACACCAGTATATTCTCGTCGTATTTTGGATTATTTTTGGAGCCTGCAGCGATCGATGTACTTGACTGGAAAGGGGTAGTACTTCACTCGAGTGTCTCTCTCTGGGCCGTTCCTTTCAGAGGGAGCGGCGCAATGCATGCTGGGTGTTGTAGGACTGTAGAATGGGCAATTTCAAATATTGGTTGATTACCAACTTTGACTGACAGGCTTTTTCCAGGGGCGAATTGCTCCTTTAAATCTAAATTGTAATCAGATGACAGCCGGGATGTCAATACCGTGGATGGCGTTTCTCCCCTTTTTCCCTCCACACTGTTTCCACCAAAGCCTGCTGATACATGATTGGTCAATACTACTCCGACTCCCAATGCACTACAAATGGAAACCAGAACACTTAGGACACCAAAATCCTGTCCTTCAGACTTTTTATGCAGAATCTATAAATCCAGTCCTGTTCAAGCCTCTTTTCACTGGCTTCCAATATGCTTTTAAATAGATTTTAAGGTTGCGCTGTATGTTTTTAAACTCCTGATTGGCCATGGCAGTCCCTCAAGGCCCCCTAGACTGTGCGATCCACCCCCCTCTGTCAACTCTTGAGTCTCGCCTCTAAACATTCTTTTGTATGTTCGTGTTTAATGCCTCTTGTTCTGAAAAGGCTGCTTATATGCGGTATTTGTTTTATTTTCCTCTCTTTCTGTCCCGTTATTGTTCCTTTCGATTGTTCTGTTGCGTGACACATACGGTAGTTCGTATGTAACACGTGTATTGTGTTAAAGCCTTGACTCCCTGCTCAGATACGATCACGAGACGCAGCACGCCTTCGTCGGCGATTACTCAGGACAGATCACGCTGCTGAAACTGGAGAAGCAGACGTACTCAACCATCACTACACTGAAGGGTCATGAAGGTAAACATACACATGAAGAATCACGTTTGTCATCTTTACAGAACTGTTGTTTTCTCCCAGCGGAGGTGGATCACACAAGGGGCCTGCACTATGAAGTAGGATTTGCAGATAGCAAGATTGGTGATGATTGCGGGTGGATTGGTTGATTTCTTACAGGAATACATAGACTCATGCTGCACACATGACCTGCAGTATAAAAGCACCGCCTACTCACCAATTCATTTTCTTGATCCTTGAGCTCAGGGAGCCGATCATGAGAGGAGGAGGGCAGAAGAATACTTTTTCATTACACCACCAGGATTGCAGAAGAAGGACTAAGTCTACTAGCGCCATAAGAAAACATCTGAACATCTTTTTATTTTAATGGAATTAAAAGATGTAATTCAGTTTAACTCATTATATTATAAACCAAAAATATACGCATTCACACGGTCTGTAATTTTCTTCCAGCTGTCCGTCCTGCAGCTGTGTTACTTTTAGACATGATTTGGTGTTTAACCTTAAGTTTGTAAGATATAGTGCTTTGCTGCCCGTAGACTTTTCACTGTTTGCAGCAAACACCAACATTTGGTCAATCACGTAATATCTACATCTATATGTAAAACCTGTAAATAGAGATTAGCAGTTATATAACCTCTGATTGGTGCAGTTCAGTATTGATAAATTCATATCTTAGTTCCCATCTTGGAGATCATTAAAGATGGCTAAATTAAATAAATATAAATGAATACAATTTACTTTGCGATGCAATACATTCTACCCATTTCCATTTCATACATACAATAATGTGGCCATGAATGCAAATCCCAGTGTGTGCTCCTTCAGTTGATTATTATACTGTGCTGTATAAGAGTATCGTGTGTTTAAGGCTCCTGAGAAAGCTTCAAAAGCTGATTTCCATGTAAGTATGGTGCTCTGTGTGTGGTTGCCTTGTGTGTCATGTAGATACAGTAACTGCCAGCATAGTCAGCCTACCACCACCTGCCGCGGGCTATTATTCATCATATGACTCGCTTATCTGTTCCAGGTTTCTCTCATTTGAATGTTTCACTGGGAAAAACAGAGTCTGGAAAATCAGTGATTCAACAAAATCAGAAGTTAAAGCAGTTTTTGCCATGTGCTGTGCGATGTTCTGCAACAAGAGACTGTAGCTTTGTGCTGTTGGGAGCCACAGCACAGAATGGTAGTGTGTGTTCATCATGTGTAATATGCTCTGCTCTCTCTCAGGAATGAACAGATGGTCTGTGTTGTGTAGCCGATCAGCTGAATACAACAGAGGTCCCCAGTGAAGAAAGGCAAAGGGCCTAGATCGTGACTTATTAAATTAGTCAGAACAAAATCATGAAAAAGGTCCAAATGTTGATGCTGTTCTTTTTCCATGAACGGTTATCAGTAAATCCTCCCTCTGGGTCCCCTTTGATGGTCAAATAGCAGCAGTTCATGGGCTATTTTCCTGGTTTCAGGATTGTGTGTACAAATTATTAGAAATGCTAAAGTAATGTACCAATACCTCCTTGTCTTACCTGAGTAAACGTAGCTTCTTGCTTTCTACCTAAATGTTTTTACATTGGTTAGCTTCAATTTAGGTGGTACGCTAACTTCTAGTTAGCTTTAGCCTCCGTTTGTTTCCTTCTATCTGTGTTAGAAACTGATTTGGGTACATATTTGGGATGTACCCTTAACCTTTCTCACATTTTGTCCAATTAAAACTTGTGTTGTCAAGTTGGTTAGCTTCAATTTAGCAAGAAAGCCAATTAGCGAGGAGCTAACCAACAGCTTTCTGACTTATTACTTACCTCCTAGCTAGCTTTTAGCATCTCGGGTTTGTTATCTTACATCTGTGGCAGACACAGACCGCTAATTGTGGTTTAATTTTTGGTATTTTCCTTATTTTTTCTTACATTTTGTCCAAATTATACTTTGTACAATGTTTTTAAGTTGGTTAGCTTCAATTTAGCAAGTAAGCTAACTAACGAAAAGCTAAACGATACATTTCACCCTCATTGGTTTGCTTCCTGCTAGCTCTAGCCTATAGCAGCTAATGCTCATAGACAGACATTCATTTCAGAGTAAAATTTATAGTTAAATATTTAATCTTTATATATTATTAATTCTACAACAGCATTGAGTGTAATATGATAAGTTAAGCGTATAGTGTTGTGGCAAAGAGGAGGGCCCCTGTCTTTATCAAGAAAGGCATTCAGTTGCATCACATATGTCACGTGCATGTCACATATCAATGCAATGATATGTGAAATATAAGTCAGAATACACATTGAGCACAACAATGGAAAAACAGTGTGAATTCAAATGTATGCATCTTTTTAATGCCTTAATTGAAGCCTCATTTAGTGCTCCCCATATCCACCAGGTGGAGCCAAAACACCAGAACATATAACTATGCATCAACAGCCTCTTTCAGCGCATAATAACACTTCTTTCTCTGTGTCCCCTCCAGGTAGTATAGCAACCCTGTGGTGGGACCCCGTCCAGAGGCTGCTGTTCTCAGGGGCTGCCGACCACAGCGTCATCATGTGGGACATCGGGGGCCGAAAGGGACGCACATTACTGCTGCAGGGACACCAGTAGGTCCTTCAGTGTTTTTTATGTGTGCATCAATGCTGACTTTCTCTCTTCTGTTAGTCAGGGACTCGGGGGGCTTCAAAAGTAAGTCAGGAAATAAAGGTGGTGTCAGTTTTAGCAGCCCCCAGGCACTGACTCTGTTTTTATCTCTGCCTCATACATATTTCACCACTTCCTGGTCCCCCACCCCCTGTTACAGGACTCATCAACAAATCCCATGTACGGTGATGCGTGTCAGAGCAATCCTCCGTAGATCCTGTCGCACTCCAGCAGGATTTACAGAAGATTGTCTCTCAGACGGCCATAAAAATGATGCTCTTGTAGTTCTGACAGGCTCTACATCCTGTCTTGAGTCAGTCTTTTTCCTCCTCTTCTCCTCTATTTTACTTGTATATTAAAATGTATATGATAGACTTCCTTTTTAATACATCTCAAATGCCAGTACAAGTGCGTGAACAACCTTTTGATCTTTTGGCATTTGAGTTTTAATTTCAAAGTTATTTGCTTTATTTTTATGATTGTGTTGTTTTACCACTTTATTCTCAATACATGAAAGCCATAAACATATCCAACAAACTGACGTACACACAACTAATAATGGTTGGTTCTTCAAACACATTTATATTTTATATATCATCGAATTAATTTGGAGTTAATTTTCTGTCTCTCTGATTTAATTTGCTCCAATTTTGAACCTTGTTTTAGCTCTATTTGGATTTATAGCCACAAAATATCTGGCAGTTAAGTTGCTTAACACTTATGTAGAGTGTTATTTTGAGGCCTTAACACCAAACAAAAGATTGTTTAAAGGAGCAGTCCGCCCCTGGAAAAAGCCACTTTCTGTCAAAGCTGGTGTTCTCTGTAATCGATAGAAGCAATAATATTTGAAATTAGCGCCATAGCTGTGGAGAAAGTTGTACAAACAGCTCGTGGTTTCGCCCATTCTACATTCCTACAACACCCAGCGTGCATTGCGCCTCTCCCTCTGAAAGGAATTGCCCAGCGAGAGATGCTGAAAAACTACCGTTTTCGCTGCAGGCAACGGCTAAGAGCGGTACACAATCCGAAATACGACGAGAATATACCGGTAGATCGTTTAAAAAATCTTCAGGTCTGCAAAGGCCTCCAAAGGCACAGAGTGAAAAAAATGTTCCCCTACCATAACGGCATTAGCTCCCCACAACAGCATGATAGGACTGAGGTAAAAAATGGGCAAACTGGTCCTTTAATGCAAGTTTAAATAAGGGTTTTGAATTAAACTCAAATTGCTCAGTCTTTTCATCCTCTTTCTTCCTCAGCGAGCGTGTTCAGGCCTTGCGTTACCTCCAGTTGACCAGGCAGCTGCTGTCGTGCTCAGCCGATGGAGGCATTGCAGTGTGGAACATGGACACGCAGAGAGAAGAGGTTTGCAGCACTACTGTAATGTTTGTCACACCTCATGTTTCTGCTCTTTGTTTTTTCTAACTTCTTGATGGTTGCCTTCATCTGCTTGTCCCTCCGCAGGCGCCACAGTGGTTAGACAGCGACTCTTGTCAGAAATGTGAGCAGCCTTTCTTCTGGAACATCAAGCAGATGTGGGACACGAAGACTCTGGGGCTTAGACAGGTAGGAGAGTCCGGCCATCGTCCTGAGATCGGTACATGAGCACGTTTCTCATGCTAATATGTGTGTGATTCTCTTTCGTTCAGCACCACTGCAGGAAGTGTGGCAAGGCTGTGTGTGGGAAATGTAGTTCTAAACGCTCCACATTCCCAATCATGGGCTTCGAGTTCCCTGTAAGGGTGTGTGATGCCTGCTTTGATACCATCAAGGAAGAAGAGTAAGTGAATTCTGTACTAATTCTTTTCATTTTCCTTTAAGACTGGAATGGAGTCAGTATCTCTTATTAAATCCTGACTTTCTGTATGTTTTTGTGTGCGTGCGTGCGTGTGTGTGTGTGTGTGTGTGTGTGTTGCAGTCGAACAGCACTGGCCACGTTCCACGAGGGGAAACACAACATCGCCCACATGGACATGGACCCATCCAGAGGCCTGATGGTCACATGTGGAAGCGACCGCATTGTGAAGGTGAACAACAGTTCTTTGATAGCAGATAATTCATGCATGTGTTCATGCTGCTTAAAAAACACAACCCCATTGTTTTTGAAGACTCTTATCTAGAAAAAAGGTACAAAATAAAGTTGGTTTCTACCGTCTATTTTGAGCCAGCAGCTATTGCCCAGTCTAGACTGAACCAGGGTAAACCTGCGCATCTGTCTAAACGACTTTATGGGCAGATTATTGATTCAAAAAGAATTCATCGAGTAAACAAAGTAGCCAAACTTTCAAAGGAACTCTTTAAGCCACTGCTGTGGAATAATCTACTTCTTCTCTGCCCATCCATGTGTTAATTTTAGCAGCTATTTTAGATTTAGTCATTAGTCATTTTTACCCTTTATGATAAGATAAGATAGTACCTTATCTTTATAGTTATAGTTGAGAAAAAACAAAACATTTTAGTCATTACTTTTAGTTTTATCTCTTTAAACTAATTCAATCAGCCTAATTCAGGTTCAATCTGCTGTAAAGTCCTTTAATCCGTCCTTACATTAATTATTTCCAGATGATGTTCTGCACGGGTAATATAGATCCTCAGGTGAGGTCATATATGTATATGGAAACTTCTCGAACGTAAAGTTCGGCCTGTAAAGACACAGAATGGAGGCGTACAGTTACAGCAGCACATGCTGCACATTCCTCTCTTGCCTTACTTGCAGCAGCGGTGTTGTGTAAAAGTTTTTATACTGTTTATTCATCATCGCTTCTCATTTAAACAGACTGAAGCAGACAGCCGATGATCGCTGCTTTTTGTGCAGCAGCGGTCAGCATTACAGAAATGACAGACCTTACAATGCCACAATTGACCAATCAAAACCAAGTATTCCACAAAGCTTTGCATAAATACTTAAAATACTAAAATAGATAGAATGGATAAAAATTGTAAGTCTGTGTTAATCCTTCGTTTAAAAGTCTAAATTAAAGCAGATTGACATGAAAATGTTGAACCACTAACAGGGACACTTCTAGTTCTTGAGTCCTCTCAGTAATAACACACGACACTGACATGCAGCTCTGCACCAGGCCTACATTGTGATTGTTATTGGCTGTTTGTCTCCACAGATCTGGGATATGACGCAGGTGGTTGGCTGTAGCTTAGCAACAGGCTTCTCTCCGCGCTGATTGGCCGAGGCCCCTACATGCTCCTCCTCCCTGTGCTCTGTGCTCCGCCCACTCCAATGCCAATGTCATGGAAACCCCTCTGTACAGTAAATTTCCCCATCACGCCTGGGATCTTCAGCTACAACCAGGCCTGCTCTCTGTGAATGCGTGAGTGTGTGTTTCTGTGTGTGTGTGTCTGTGTGTGTGTGTGTGTGTGTGTGTGTGCGCCGACGGTGCCGCCCTCCACTTTCCGTTTGCTTCTCATAACTAATTTTGCTTTAATTCCTCTAACTGTCGGTCCCACCTGAGCGTCTGTGTGACTGATTTTTGCTTTGAACCCTAAGCACAAAGGTGTGTGTGTGTACACGTGTGCATGTATCGTGACGATTCCTCCTGTGGGAGGACTGCTATTGATATTAGTGTTTACATTATAATAATATTTCCAATGCTTTTTCTGACAAAGGTGATTTTTTTTATTACCCTTGCACTGTAAAGTTCACTTAATCGCCGACCTCCCATCCCAGGACAAACATACACTAGCCTGCTTATTACTGTGGCCCTTATCCTGCATATTACTCAGTCACTGTAACATGTACAAAGACCCTGATCATATGTATATAAACCCTGCATCATGTGTATAGTAGGTAGTTGCTTGAATTGACTCTCACTGATCAGAGTGATCAGCTTTATTCCTCTTTTTCAGCTTTCTTTTCTTTCACTAGTTGGCCTTAAATCACTCTCAGGAGGTTTTACATCAGTAGGGCGGGGGCTCTTTATGTCAGTCTAACCATTATCAATGTGTTATCCCTCAACAAAACCAATGGAACAGCTTCTTTAGAAAGCTCTTTATTAACTAAAAAAGGTGCTGTTGCAACTTGTCTGATGCTGAATGAAAGCTCTGACCCAGGAAATTGGAATATATTGACAAGGTAACATGTTAAAACATCCCGTCCCAATGACTGTATATATAGATGGACGACGCGTCTCCATCTGCTCTCATTGTACGGAATTGAAGCCAAAATAGCCCCTGTGATAGGCACTGCCATCTTGCGATGGTGATGTCATTTGGAGCCACAGCTGCGCAGTAGAGATTGGCAGGTGGAGCCGTTGAGCCACTAACGCTAACAAAAACACACTTAAATTACTGAAAAAAACCAATAAGGATCCCACATGCCGGCAGAACAGCTTCTTGTGTATGTCTGAAGCAGACGTTCACAGATATGGAAACTTCAATGACTGTAGTGATTGTTTTAGTTACGTTTCCTCTCACCGTTCCTCCTCCACTCTGCTAATCTGGAACAGATCGGCTGAAGGAGCCATATTTGTCAACAGAGCTGTCAATCATCCTTTTTACAGCATCAAATAACTAATTAAAAATGAACACTTGGACATAAATCAGCATGATAAGAACTAACTATAATGACAGAAACCATGTTTGAGAAAAATGTATTTGACGTGTATTTTGATGTTATAGTTTGACTCATGTCCCATCTGTTAACATTGAGGAGGCGGGCTTTGTGAGCTATACTGCAGCCAGTCAGCAGGGGGCGATAGAGAGGGTTTGGCTTCACTTTTGTCGTATTGTCCATCTTTTTATACAGTCTATGTCCTGTCCCAGCACCGGAGGTGTACCAGGCGAATAACAATTGAAGATTTGATTGGTCTGGTTTGTGATCATTTCAGGTTAGGAGGTTTGAGTCTAAAACCTACGGAAGCTGTGAGAGGAAAGGGAAAAAATAAAATTCTTGTAATCCATTTTTTCTAAGTCAGATTTAAAAAATGACATAAAAAGGTGGGAGTTTTTAAAATTCCCGATTTATTTATTTGTTTTTGCTATTTTGATTTCTTTACGTTTCTTTTTCCCTCAGTGGAAACTGGCTGTAAAAAAATAAGTATGCCGTGATCATTTTTGTAATTTACGTTTGTTGGGTTTTTTTTGTAAAAAATTGGTATCTCACAAAAAAAAACAAAATATCACCCTGGGTCATTTCTTTTTGTTTTTGTTGTTGTAATTCGTTTTTTGTAATAAAAATATATAGTTATAAATAATACAGTTTACCCACTGTATGGTAAGATTGCATTTAAATCCTTTCAGTCCTAATACAAAAATAGGGGTAGCGTCGGACTTTAGCCTCTTTCCGCTGAAGTATTACAGCAACAAAACTTTGTTTCTCCACCTGTTTTCACAACAAAAAAAATCTTTTTCTAACTTCTCCAGATTTAATTTGTCTCACTTGCCTCTCAGGGCTACCGTACAATTCTTAATTTGATAGAAAAACATAGCCCAGCATCCTCCCCTCCTAGATACGTCTCGCTCTCTGTAGAAAACTTAATGTAGGTAGACACCACATGGCACTGAAGCCCAAAATCCTGATGCCTCTTGTATTATTTTCCTTCTGTAATTTCCTGAATTTCTATACTGTAATTATTTGTGGTGTGAATTTGGATTTCCTCCCACCAGAAAGGCACTTAACGGACAGGTACTCTAATCTAAATGTAGCACTAAAAGCTGAATCGTGCTGCCTGTGTTCCTTCAAAGGCCTTAAAGAGAGAAGGACACACTCACAGAGCCTTTTTAGTGGTTTTTCAGTGCTTGCGACTGTTTTTTCACGCTCATTCACTCTCATGCACTCACCTCTTTATGAAGCTCTGGATGTCTCGTTCCCTTTCATCCTGTTTTTTTTCCCCTTTCAAATTCTGCTCTGAGCTCTTACTTCCCCCCACACATCTGTGCATCAAGGCTGTCTCGTGACGCTCTCATCAACACTGCACTGAATTGCACAAGTCCTTGTCTTTGAATTAAAAAAACACGTTTTTGTAAGTTCATATTTCTGAGGGATAATTTCTTGACTGGATGTAGCGTCCTTGTAAATAGCAGCTAGTATCTTCTAATGTTAGACTAACGCTTGCCTTATTGTAAGTGGGAAAAATGAGCATTATAATGTTGGATTTCAAAATGTAGTCACATTCCAGGTTTTTGATCATGTAGTGTATATTTATATTTGTAGTAAAGTATTTATCTGTTATCATTGTAATTGTTTTTCTTTTTTTTTCCATTCCCATCTAGTAGTCTTTATTTCCTCATTTTAACAAACTAGTACATTTAAATGAAGCACATTCATACATGTATCATTCAGTATTCTACATCCTAACATACACAGATTGGTTTCCCATCATCCTCATTTTTACTCCATTATATTTAGATATCGCACAGTCATACTTGAGGTTAGACTTAAAGTTGTCAGAAGCCAATATTTTGCAGAAATGTTAATTATTTTTGATTTTTTGCATTTCTGTCGTTTTGTCGTTCCCTCCAAAAATGGACTTGTAACGGAAATATATAATTAAAACTGTATTCATTTTTATCTAAACAAAGCACCTAAACAACCTGAAAACGGAACATTGAAATATTACTTTATAGAGTTGATATAAAAGGAAGTTGCCTTTTAGAACCATAGATGTATAAGGATGCAGCGTCATACGCAGGGTCCTGTCAAAAAAGTAAAGTACCCAGATCTTTCGGCTAGCATTTCTGCCTCCCAGCCACCTGAGGCTCTGATGCGTTATGTGTTGGAAAATAACTCTACTTTAGGACTTACCGTAAAATCTGGAATAAAAGGGCGCAGTCTGTTTTTGGGGGTATCCCGGAGGGGAAAAGGTTTTCTATATGTATTTATTAATAAAAACGTGTACACAAGTTATTTCAACACTATTTTAATTTATTTTCCTTAAAACACATTCAAAACGAAAACAAATTGTAGACTACCATTTGTTTTCGCCATGTCGAGTTTGCAATCATGCTAGCTACCGGTGCAGACACCAGTGCTGTAGCTAGCGCTAGCTGGCAGCCTACTGTAACGTTGATTGTTGTGAGGGTGGCGGCTGCAATGACTGTGCATGTTCGTGACGAAGCGTACGTTTTCCTCGCTTTAAACAGCACTGCGGCATGTTGTAAATAGGAGACGTTGTAGCGGCTTGGTACCGGAAACGGTTTAATGCGGAGGTGTGACGCCACCACTTAACAACCGACAACTTTAGCTAAATTATAGCGCCATCGTCTGGGTAAAATACCGTAACACAATAACATACCTCTGCATTTTATATTGGTATACTGGTCGCACTGGTAAAAGGACGCAGCCCACTTTTTAGATGAAAAACATGTATTAAAAGTGCGTCTTATACCCCGAATATTACGGTAAATCTTAAATATGGACTTCTTTCAACCAGCTCTTTCACAATGCAAGCGGAGTGCAATTGTTCACACCTGGAAGTTATGATTACAGGTTTTGGCCACTATGTCAAATTGTCTTTTCACAGCGGACATTTTTACACATTAAGCACAGGGGTTTATGGAAGCATTAATGATGGCTGTATTCCATTTAGCTGCTTCAATTTCATGGTCCTGGTTGTGTGCATGCTGACTGCCTGTCATGGCTTTCTCAGACACCTGAATGGAACAGAACCATTGTTAAAGTTATTATTAACACCTGCGCTTTTCCTCCAGTTGGATGTAAAAATGTCCGCTGTGAAAAAAGAGTACACTAAAAGCAACTCCTTCCATGTTGAATGTAGTTTTTTAAATGTAAAATATCTATTAGTGATGCATTTTTTAATGTAATACGCTCTTAATACAACTGAACCTCTGTCCGATTTTAAACGGAAAACCTCAACTGGCAATTCCCATCGCAAATATTGGCACTGTTCCTTAAGTCCAACCTTAAGTATCATCATAAACTCATGTCACAGAGCACCATCTGGGGTCTACAGGGTAACTGACTATGCTACCAAACAGTCAGCAGTCTCTCGCACATTAAAGCTTCCTCTTATCACCTCTCATCATCTCCTTGTAACTGATTGTATCGCTGATAAAAGCCTGTTCTGGCTTTGCAGCAGATGGACAAGATGGTTGAAAAGGATGGATGGTCCTTTGCAGAACTAATTAAACAGAAAGGACGGAGTAGATTTCCTCACACTGTAAATGGGTTTTTTCCTTTTCTTGAAGTCATTTTGTTTTGTTACCAGAATGGATGGCCTTCATGTTCATAAAAAGCCACATCAACACTTGATACAGATTTTCCGAAACACCACGGCCCATAATTTCAAACTCTTGTAAATTGATTTGTCTGGTTTGAATTTCCTTTTTTTCAGATGCTTGTAAAAGACACCTGCTGTTCCAACATGATGTTGTTAATGTATATCTCAAAATAATTGTATTTTTAAATACTTTTGTTGACAATACAATACTGACTTTAGTCTCTCTGTGCGCTCAAACCAGGACTCAGAGAGAAAATACTCAACGCTTAATAAAGATATACTGATGTTTATTTGACAGTTTGGTCTTTTCTCTGTAGTTTTTCTCCGAGTTTAAAGATTATTTTTGGGGCTTTTATGCATTTATTAGGACCGGAGGACAGTGGATAGAGTTGGAAACGGGAGGAGAGAATGCATCAAAGGGCCGAGGGCGGGAGTAGAACCCGGGGCCGCTCAAGTTGAGTTTAACAGAGCCACAAAACATTCAGTTTTTTCTTTATTCAAACAGGCATTTACAAGATGAGCTTATGCCAAAACAGTCAGTAAAAGGCCGTTTTAAAAGGTGCTGTGCAGATATTACTGAGTTATGAATAAATGTGTTTTCTTGCACATGTCAAGTGATGCTGCTGAGTGCTGAGTGTAAGGCACACGGCTCATACAGAGAGCACTTCATCTTTAGCCTGAGCTCAATCTGAAACAGTCGGGGAGAGTCACCGTAATTGTAACATGTCTCACTTTTCACTCTTTCACGTAGAGTTTTTTAAAATGTATTTAATATTTTCAAGCAAAGGCCTAGATTTGTTTGCTTTCCTAAACGTGGAAGCTGTCTGATGTTACAAATGAAGCACACGTGTGCGTTAGCTACAGTCGTAACAACACAAAAAAACCCAACATTAAACAAGTAGTTATCAGAGCAAATCAATGTTTCAGTCAGCTGAGTTTACGTTAATTTCATACCAAGGATGTTGGCAACTACACTGACATTGAACAATCTATACCACCCTAATGTGGTTGAGACATATGGCTGAACACAAACTATAAGGCACATGCAAACAAAATTAATCAAGCCGTGCTGGCAAATAAGATAAGATAGAACTTTATTAATCCCGCAGGAAATCTGTGATGTTAAAGATAAAAGATGTGTTAAAAGGCAGCCACTGATTTCGCCCATTCATTGACAGGGCTAGCATGCATGACGTGAAAGCTACACGAACTGACAAAGAACAGATACATGCAGACAACCAAGTGGATTTTAGCTCCACAAACGTGCACGTACAAACATAACTTTATAAATATCTCTGGATCTTAATTAATCTGTTCTTGACACCTTTTTTCTCCAGAGACGACTTGATATTTCTCACACATGTTTTGGACTAAATATAGATCTGATGAGGCGATAATGGCATCAAAGGTAGCAAGAGAAAGTGTGCATTACAATTAAGGTGAATCTCCCCTCCAGAAGATACACAACAATAAAGCAACGACACAAGTTACCCTCCATAGCTGTTGAATTACACATCACTTGGCATGTTTGTCAGAATGAGATTGAACCCATAGCTGGTGTTGTGAATTAAAAGTGCAGTGTGTGTCGGTGACTTTGGTCACATCAGATTCCCATCTGATTGACATCTCTCATAAAGTCACAGTAACAGACTGGGCTGTTTGTGTGTGTGTGTGCGTGTGTGTGTGTCAGAAAGATATCATCCTGTAAAAACTTTAAGGCAGCATCACTATCAATCACTGTTTTACAATAACATGTTTAGTCCTTATAAAGCTGAGCTAACAATTAAGAGCATTTGTTATCATATAAATAGTTATAAAGCTCTACAAATCCTCTTCCTTCAGTTATAGGTGAGTTTAATCTTGCGTTGTCAGGCTGGGAACTCACAGTGTGTATTTGTCTCATTTTAAGCCACAAGACGAGTTAACACTCCAAATGCTTTGGATAAAATGGATCCACTCCCTCTGCTGGAGTGATTTATATCACCACCAGGGGGATGAAACACTGAGCCCAGCCTGGGTCAGTATGCGCAGATGGTGTTAGTGTTTGTGTCGTTCTGTTAACCCACTTCCTGCAGTCTCAGTGTGGCTGAAACGTCTTGGCGAGGTCCTCCAGCAGAGACATTAACTTCTGCTCCTCCAGGGGGGAGCTGTGGGTCCAGGCCAGCGGCAGGTGGGTGGACACTATCTTTCTGTCTGTTGTACAAAAACACAAAGAAATGTTGACATATAAGATCTATCAATTGACTTTTCTGTGGACACACAAATACATCTATTGATTCTTATGTATTCCTAATCCCTAGTCTGGAAGCGACATTGATATCAGGGGAAGTACAGTAAAGTGTTAGCGCTGATATTGCCTGTGTTTAAGAGGTAATAAAGGTAAGTAAATAAACACATGTACAAGCGTCAGAATGCAAATTCAAACACTGGATTTATTTTCAATAGAATCAATAATTTTACAAAAATACTGATTTGGAAATAATTTTATTGATTTAAAATGGTAATCTCAAAGATCCCAGTTTTCCAGGGTAAAACTGGAGATATGAAAAAAGGCGGACTAAAGTGTTACTTGAATTTTCCTCCTTTGGCCACAAATGTAGTAATCTCTATGGGATGGCAGGGAAGTGGATTTCCGGGAGGGCAAGTGTTCTGGTTTCTGTTTGAACTACACTTGTAATCCAAGTAATATTGACCAATCACGTATCAGCAGGCTGCGGCGTATGCAAGAAAACCAGTCCGTGAGGTGAGCAAAAGCAGGCCGAACGTAATCCGCCGTAATGCCATCCCGGCTCCCATCAGCGTGATCTGACGACGATTTAGCTTCTTATTAACGTCTATAAACAGACATCTGCAGAAAGTTCAGCAAACAATCTGCTCTAGATCTAAAATTTTACTTGAGATACATTCCCTTGACGCTGTGTCACGAAAGCCGCTCAGTGTTCAGATTTCCCGACTTCCTCGAATGCATCAGATCGATCCGACCTCCGTTCAACAAATGAGCATTTTAATAATTTTCTTCTCCTCTTGAGGATAGACCTGACAAAGCTCGATGTTTTACTTCTTACAATTCTGCATCATGATGTTGAAATTTCGGCAAAGGTAAGACCCGTTAAGAACAAGTAAATTACAATAAAACAGTTTCTCTTTCTGTAACAATGCAGCATGCGGAAAAGGAAGTCTTGACAGGAAGTCGTTCGCCCGGCACATTCACCGGTGTCCCCCCGGGCTATATCGTATCATGCTAAAGCCGACGGGATCCGAGATTGCAACTGTAGTAAATATTACGTTGCTGACAGCTGTCACAGATTTGGCAGCTACAGCAAGTGTTGACACGAGATTAAGGGAGTGCAAACAGACAGCTTGACTGGTATTTGGAGCGCTACATGAAGGCTTATATCGCAACAAAATCCCATATGTCATCTGTTAGCACTACAGCATGTCTTATCTATGTCTTCACACTCTAATTACATAACTATAGTGAAAGCAGCATGTCACCCTACCTGCTTAGAATAAAAACACACCTGATATAACTGCTCGTATTACATCACAGTAAAGGCTGAATGTGTTTGTCTCTTTTGAAGTGAATCTTTCTCAAGAGCTTTCAGCCTTCTCTCGTCAAGGCCACTCGGCTCTTTGTGTGTGTGTTTGTATGTTTACACCAGAGTGCATTAGTATGTGGTCTCATAGAGGCACTGTACTCTCTGGCAGTATCTGGCACCAAAAGCAGCCCACTCCAGCTGCAATGGACACAGGCCAAACCCTCACACACACACACATACACACTGACCCACAACTGACAAACACATTATTCAGCCAATAGTGTTCCCTTCTTTTCTCCCTTCTAGCTGTGTTTTTGTCATTTTCAGGGGCCAAAATTGTCATCAAACCTTAGTTTTGTCAAACCTTTTTTCCCAAATCTCTAACAGATAAGCGGTTGAGTGAAATGGATAATTATCTTGTTTTTTAACATACCCTGGTAGAAGTGTCCACTGGGGTTTTTGGTCGAAGCCTCAGAAACAGCCAGCCAAACCACGGTGTCAGCGCCCTGCTCCGGGGTGCGCAGACTGTCCTTCATAGAGCTATGGAACTCTGGCATGGCGTTGGCCACCGCTGAGACAGAATGGGAGAGAAACAAACAAGATTTGCTTTTAGAAAGCTTTTCATTATTATGACTGAGGTATTGGTTCATTCTCTTTGTTGTGCATGTGTGTGAGCAGGCTTTACCTGGAGTGTCAACCCAGCCAGGATGCATGACGGAGAAGTGGATGTTAGTGTGAGTCTTAGCCAGCTGCTCTGTCATCACCACCTGCTGCCTCTGGAAACATGCACACAACACACAAACAGAGACACAGCGAGGGGAAAAAAGGGTAAATCCGGTGTACTTAAACCTTTGCTGTGTTTTTTTTAACATATTTCTGGGTCTGAATTACAGAAGCCCGAAGCGGACATGCATCCATACATTTTATTTACTCCGTTTTCCCACGATAACAAGTTATTTCTGGTCGTTGTCTTGAGATCTCAACTTATTTTTCCGGCTATCTCGGGATATCAACGCTGGTTTTCTCGTGATACGGTGGTGCAGAGTCGTAATCTCGTGATAAATAAGTTAAATAAGTTGTCACAGGAAAACTGAGTAAATAAAATACGTGGCTGCATGTCCGCGAAGGACGCTATGGTTACAAAAAGTTTAGCACCTTTTTTACGTGAATGTAAGACCAAAGCATGATTAACACGGCTCTCTTCAAAGCTGCCACACTCCATTGACCATAACAGTAATATTACCACCAGGACATTGGAAAGGCTTATCCACTGCTGCCTTTTTGTGTGTTACTCAATTTACATTGTAACACAAACCAACAGCAGATGGAGGTAGAGTTAGACCAGCAACTCCAGTGTTCTGCATGGTAAAAACACTGCTTTTGTCACCTGTTACCTTGAGAAGTAGGGATCTTTTCTGTAAAGTTGTAATAATAACAATCTGAGCCTGTCAGTGGCAAAAACAAGCACTGTCAGAGGATGTGCTGTTTCTGGGTGCATTGAAAGATTACTTTGCAAACAATGCTTTACAGATCTAGAACTTCTTGTACCTATTACTTATTTAGACCCCAAAGTTTGTAAAAATAAGATATGATAAGATGAGATAGAACGTTATTTATCCCGAAGGAAACTCTCGTGCCAGACTGCTCCATAGTTACCGTACAACATTAAAAAAATACTCAAAATAAGTTAAATATACGATATAAAGTGTATAGAGGTTAAATGCCAAGAGACAGTGCCCAATTTAAAAACAATAGTACAAAAAGATATTTACAGAATTAAGCTTTTAGTAACAACATTGAGAGTTGTATTTGCAGTGATTACATACGTTGGCCAACAAGGGCAATAGCGCTGCAAGAGCCCAAAAGATTTCCATTAGAAGAAACAGACGGACAAATGCAACGATGGAAACGTGTTGCAAAGGAAAAAAACGCACTACTGATTAGCCTGTCCTCAAACTCAGCTCTGTTGGTCTCTGACTGTGTGGTAGCGGCCCGACCGTGGCCTGATAGTTAACACCAATGCTTTACCGTACTCAGAGACCGATACCGGACAGAGTCATCATTAAGCACCGCTAGCTGTAACAGAAGTTACACTTAGCAGCTGTTACTTTAGCAAAGCTATCTGTTGATCGGGAGCCATTTCTCAACAAACACTCCGCTCGAGCAGCGTCTAACATTACAAAGTCTCATAATTAATAATTTCACTGTCTCGCCTCCCTGTCTCTCCCGTTAATAATAGACCCGTTACACTGAGCGCCCCCTACAGGCCTGGAGCACTTCCACTGTGATGTTTTCTTGTGATGTGAAGTTCACAGCGTTTTTTCTTTTGCGTGTTTTCTGGGTTTGTGTGTGTTTTTCGTTTTTTTGCAGCGCGTTTGATGTTCATGCATTTGTTTCGGCTTTTTGCAGCACGTTTATTTCATTTGCATCGTCGTTGGATTTGTTTTGGACATTTGCACGTGTTTTTGAATTTACATTGCTTCTGAATTTGCAGCCTGTTTCTTCTAATGGAAATCAATGGGCCCTTGCAGCACGATTGCCCTCGTCAGCCATCGTAATAATAAGAAGTAATGAAAAACATATATTGCACAGGATGATGAAAGTTGTAAAGACTGCATTTATCTACCCTGTATTTTATTCATATAGCATACACTTCCAGACTGATCACACTATTCTAGGCTTTTCTTTCCTTAATATATTAAATATATTCTTTAATATATTTCTTTAATAATATATCAGAGAAATTAAAGCTCGACAGTCCATCAGTCTTCATCTTATTGTGTTTCAGATTCAGTTCCTACTTTGTGCTGGGCGTAGACCATGGTGCCGTCGAAGCGGCCTCTCTCAGACTGCAGGTTTCCTGTCCGCAGCTTCTGCACCAACATCCCCCCTGATGACACCGTGATCTAAATATTGCCAGTTGGAAACATGGGTGTGAGGGGGTGGAAGACAGAGCCAGGGTTGATATAGGCATGATATCATGATATATATGATATAACTGGTGTGAGGTGAGATGAACTGATGAGACTCACCACTCTGGGATCTGCGCTTTTCTCCAGCAAGGGGATGAGACTCTTGGTGAGGATGTAAACCCCTAGTGGAAAAAAAGGCATAACTACTACCATCCTTTCTTTCAGTCAACATTTTCTTCAGTCTTTGCTCACTCTTGACCTTTCACTCACCAAGGACGTTGGTGGCGAAGCTCTTCTCGAGCCCCTCGGTGTTCACATCCCTCTGACTCATGATGGCGCCGGCGTTATTGATCTGTAGAGATTACAACTAATGAGACAATCATTTTTATAACTTGCACTGACCCTAAACAAATATAAGAGGACAATATAAGAAAAGTAAAAAAACAGACAGTGATATCTTTGTCAACAGTAAATTACACAACACAGGCAATTCGAGGCACTCACCAGTACATTGAGGGCCTTGTACTTTCTCTTGAAGCCTTCAGCAAACTCCCAGACCTTCTTGGTCTCAGACAGGTCCAGGATGTGGACATAGACCTCCTGTAATGACACCAGCCAGTCACTATGAGGAACAATGTCACGTGGTGGGAA
Organism: Semicossyphus pulcher; assembly: GCF_022749685.1. Lineage (NCBI taxonomy): Eukaryota > Metazoa > Chordata > Actinopteri > Labriformes > Labridae > Semicossyphus > Semicossyphus pulcher. The sequence continues at coordinate 5,271,039 of NW_027211700.1, forward strand.
CCAGAGTCTCCTGTGTTATTTAAAATGTTTTGAGAAGTGAGTCAGACAGTACTTTGTTTCCCGTCTCCTTGACAATATCAGCCCTCGCCTCCTCTGCCTTGTCCTTGTTTCTGCACACCATGTGGATTGTTCCACCTGTAACAGAGACAGCATAAACATTAGAGCCTTTGTCCAATAACGCTGTTTTTTTTTTTATTGCACTGACAGCGCCTATTTTCTGTGCAACAGTGTTGTGACGTTCATGAACGTCTCTTTGGTGCAAACAACGGGAACCGAGTGGTAGGTTCACTGTCCACCCTAGATCCACTCCCCTTCATGCCGAATTACCACAGGCAGCTTTTTTCATTATAACCCTCTGTCGATTTTGTTGTGTTTTTTTTTGACATCTCATACAGAGATGTGTCATAAATTATTGGCGCATCAATGACGTTGATTAATTGATCCTACATTCTTCTGCTGTTTCCTTTTCAATTTTAAAAGCCCGGAATTTTAAATAGAGAATATAGTGCAGGCACGTTGGCAAGTCTGACCACTCTCTCACCTCGGATCTTATGGCTCCGTTCCTTTCCGAGATCTGGCTCCCTTCAAAGAGCCGTAACTCCCAACACTACTATACAAAACCAATGCATTTCAGCGCTCGGCAAAAAAACGCCCTCAGCGTCAGCTCTCAGTTGAAAATATTTCAACTTTTGGTTTCTTTAATGCAGTGTTATGACCAAGTCATCTTTGCTCAAGTCCCAAGTAAGTCTCAAGTCAAGTCAAGTCCCGAGTCAAGTCACTTTTTTTCCACCCAAGATGCAGCACTCTTACCTGTAGTATCCGGTCTTTATAAAGAGAAAAGACAAGGTGTTAGCAGCTCGTCTAATAATGATATTATTGGCCAATTTATATAGCCTGTTCAAAAAGTATGACAATGAATTGTATCTATATTATCTCGGCACAGACGCAGCCATGATGATGGTCTGCTCTGAGACCGTATCGAGTAGTAACGAGCTGATGAGGCTTCTCTGTGAGGGCTTTGGTGTTGCGTGTTGCCATAGCGAGGAGTTTGACTGACAGCCAGTCATCCAATCATGACAATCACATACCGGGGAGCTTTTTGATTCGTCCAATCATGATCCCAGTTTGGCTTAGACAGAAACTTGACAACATTGAATTTTGTCGTTTTATATTTAACAGCTAACATTCAAACTTATGAACACACACAAGTCATCCGAGTCATCATGCCTCAAGTCAAGTCAAGTCTCAAGTCATCAAAACAGTGACTCGAGTCGACTTGAGTCCAAGTCACCAAGTCTCAAGTCCACATCTCTGCTCTAATGTAAGTAATTGACACCAAGACTTTTTTCTGCAGAGTTTCAGCTGGACCGAAAATAGAACAGTGACACATCTCCTAACTATTTGCACCACTACTGCTATCATTACTCGTCCTATTAATAGTAACAATAACAATTCATGAGTCATGATAATCTTCATATGAGTAGATTTAATGACAGTTTTACTGGTACCTTTCTTGGCAATTGCCATGGCAGTGGCTTTCCCAATGCCACTGTTGGCTCCTGTTATCATGAAGGCGCGTCCAGCCATGGACACCTCCAGGTCCTTCTCCACAAACCTCTTGGAGGCCGACAGGAAGGCATTCCTACCAGAAATAAACACATACTGTATCATAATCCTGTTGAGGATCTGCACACCTGTATTTCATCCACTGTATATGTGTGCCTCAGGGGTCAGGATGAGGCTAGGTTTAGAGTTTAAAGGGGACGAAATTAATTAATTGAAATAAAAATAGGCCTGTATGAAAAAGTGTGTGTGTGTGTGTGTGTGTGTGTGTTTAGGTCAGAGAAGGTCAGTGTTTGAGGTCAGTCTGGTCACTGTACGCCTCCTAACAGCTTTACTGTACAGACACAATGAAGACGACAGTGTGCCTGGCATCATCTCTGAAGAGAAGGGCTTTGGGGTGAGACTACAGAGGGTCACAACAGGATCGGTGTGTGTCTGGGTGTGTGTGTGTGTGTGTGTGGTGGCACCAAGGTCTTCAATCGCCCCCTTTGTCATAAAAGCCATTGTTGAGGGTTGCTGAAGGGGGGGATAAAAGGGACAGGGAGGGGGGTAAACTGAGGCTAAATGCCCGCTCTGTTTGATGGTGTCATGCAGAGAGCCATTAGTGCAGGGTCAGAGCGGGCTGCCGGGCAGCTCGACGGGAGTAAAGATAACACAGAACAATGGGGAGAAGGGAAACAATCACAAAAGCACCTCTTCACACAACTTGGCTGACTGCATTGTGGTGAGGAAAGGCGCCTTCGGGCTGCAATAGATCAGATAGGACTGATGGAGCATTTAAGGACCCGTTGTGGTCTTACATGGCTCCTGCTGAGTCACTGACAGCTGTAATCAATTAATAAATCAATGATACTCAAAGCTCTACAGATCTGTTCAGTGATGAAGTGATACTCCTTCTGCATGTTCTTTGCAGAAGTTATAAAATCATTAATTAAAATGTAAAAAACTGTGGAGAAAGCCCAAAAAGTACGTCTTTAAATTGCTCCCTTTGTCCAACCGACCATCAACAACAAAAAAGTCCATTAACTGTTAATAATGAAGAAGAAAAGCAGTAAATCTTCACATTTTAAAACTTAAACAGCAAATATTTGAGGTTTCTGCTTGAAAGCTCACTGAAACGATTAATCATAAATGTTGAAGCTGAACTTGAGTAAATTATGAATCGTTGCAGCTAGAAGGTTGGTCATCTAAAGCCCTTTGTCAGAGATCATATACTGTACGTTATCTCTCTCAAAGATCCAGTCAGATCTAACCAACCCGGATAAGACAATAACTCAATGAGCCTATATATTTCAGGCAAATCTAACTTTAACACTAACTGCAAATAGCAAAAAAAAATGCCCTAAAATATTAAATAATGCTTAAGACACCTTGTTTAGATTTTCAGTTTACGATATCAAACAAAGAAAACAAGCAAATCTTCACATTTGGAATCATCTGGTGTGAGAAAAGACTTGGCATTTCTGCAGGATAAAATGTCCTATACAACTGATTATTGACTGAATATTATCAAAATAGTTTGCTCATCTTTTGCTCGACAAATTGATCCAACTCAGTTCTATGTATCATGATAACATTTCATTAAAAAACAAAAAAACTGAAGTCTTTAAATGAACTTTGCTGGTATAAATGTGTAATTTGAAATTAGGAGAAGCACAACTTATTGAACAAGAGATTTAAAACTCAAATTAAAATGTAAAGCCTATATTGTCAATTTTGCAATAATCAGGTTAGATTACATAATTTTAGGTGTTAAAATTACACATTTATAATAACATAAGAATACAATCATAAGGCCAAGAGCCTGAATTACATTTGCTAAAATTATTTGATCTTTACATTTTCTAACTTGGTACATGGATTGTACATAGTATATGATGAGTTACAGAAGCATTATTTACATCTGTTCCAGCTAAGTTATTACTCTGTACTGATGTGAAATAATACCTAGATTGTTCCTACACACAATGACACAAAGACACACGCACAAACTGGGGTGGATGCACACAGTTCACAGCAGTAGTTCACAGTGTCATCTCAGCAGCATACAGGCTACATCAAGGCATCTTACCTGGTGAACTCGGTCACTCCCTTCAGGAACCAGGCGGAGTTGCGGTACAGAGACATGCTGTTGCTCTGGAAGCCTCTCGGTGTGCTCAGCTCTCTCCTCCGCTTTTAGCCTGGACCAAAAACCACGTGTAGATCCAATGAATTTACATCAGTGGACCGGCAAAAAAACACTCCCCCAGCCACCCAGCGGTAGGACGGAAGCCTGCATGGCTAATTTATTTTCCAAACATACATACCATTGTCCAGTAATTGATAACCAACTATTTGCACTAATTATGACCTTGACGCTGAAATATCATTGAAGAGAGACTATTCCAGTCCTGGCAACACCTGGAAATTGATTTAAATGACCAAATATCCTGGAAATAATTTAGGTTATGTTTTTTGTTTGAAACCTGACTGTTGGTAGAATAAGCTGTGCGGTATGGCTGGTTTGTTCTCACCTGGCATGTAATGTCTCCTCCTAGTGGTGGCTGTATTTTTAAACCCATAGCGTTTCTGAGTTTTGACCCTTTGATGTTGCTGTACCTGGTCAGTGTGCAGTATTGAAGCAGCAGATTGTTAGCAATGTGAAGTCAGTAGCTAACATGTTATATTCCTGTAAGTATGAGCACACGTCATTTTATGTTAAGCATGTGAAGATTGTTTGTTTAGATAATATTAGCGCGATCGGCACAACTAAAGCACCGGATCTTTTGACTTAAAATTACTGGATGACATTTTCTAATGTCAGCTAGCCGGTAGCACAAGTTTGCTGCCTCAGCTCCAGTCTAGGCTCCCAGAGCTGTCACATTCTGAAAGCTGAAAGATGATAGAAAAGTATGACACTTGATTTTTACATTATATTTTTTTTCTTCAATATATTGCTATGTTCTTTCAGGTGTATCTTGGATGGATGTAGGCTTAATGAACGACTTCGACCCGCCATTCTGCCTCCGTGCATTTTATTGAGAAGACGAACACAACATTGGTGTAAAAGTGGTTTGAGACACTTCATCATGAACCCTGAATCATCAAAAAAAGAAGGAATAAAACTGGGGTTAAATGTGTCAGTACTAGGCCTACAGGTAAATTATATGACCGTTTGAGACCAAGTGCTGTCCTGTACTGTCAAGAAAAACTCCTGGACAATGTCCTGGAAAGTATTTCTTAAAAAGAGAAATCACCTAATATTATTGTGCCTAATGAAGTGGCCGGTGACTGTATATTCCTACAGGCGCTTACAGCACTGCACCTGTCTGTATTTGTGCAGTTTGCGCTGGGGTTCCTCTGCAGCCAATCAGCGCCTTGGGCGCGGCTCTGACAGGAGAAGGTGTCAACGCACTGATTTCTGGGAAGATCAACAATGTCGGCGCATCTCAAAACGCACAAGTAAGAGTAAAGAAGCACCTGAGGATCCTAGTTATAGAGAAGGGTAATCAGGAACCAAAAGGATTTAAATTGTATGACTTTCCCGGACATCTGTGACAAAATGGTGAGTATCCGAGCTTATTGCAGTAGTTTGATCCGTGCACATACAATAAACAGTCAAGTGAATTGCGATGTGTCCTCTAATTGCTTCTGGTCAAAACCATAAAGGCAGACGTGATTATATTCTTTCTAAATGCAAATCAATTTGGTAGCTACTTTCTTGATCAAAGGTCAGAAAATACTCTCCTTAGTTTCGATATGGCACTCTATTTCTCAAGGAGTCCGACACCTGGAAAATACAGCAGGAAAAAAATGCAAATTCATCACATTGCATTAAGAACATAAGTCGCAGTGAAAAGTAGCTTTAGCCTTAAAAAAAAGCATGTGTCTGACAGTGAAATTCATGCAAATCTCCAACGATGTCAGCAGACGTTTAAATGTGCTTTTTGTGGTTTGAACAATAATATTTAACAATATAATTAAAATGAAACGCTAGTTTGACACAGAAATATAAATTTGGAGTATTTGAACTTGTGTCATTCTTCTTCCTCGTCCAGCAGACTGTTGTGTTACACCTTTTCTTCCTTACTCCAAATGCCAGGCTTTATCTCAGTCCAGGCACAGGCAGTTCTGCTTGCAGCTGCACCTGAGGGCAAAGAGCTCTCATTAATTGCCCTTGCACAACACACACAGACATTGTATTTTTCTGCACTCAATTGCACTCAAAGGTGACATAGATGTGTTCTGCAGGTGATCTTCAATCTCATTTCTAGTTGTGAAATCTTATTACAGTTTAGTGCAACAGCTCACGTACAGGTGCTTTTGTTTTTGTAGCAGGCTGTATTTGCACATTGGTTCCTTTGTTTTCCTTGTTGACAAACTACAGTTCACATTAATTAAATAAGCTCCTCATATTTTGTAATTTAAGAGAATTTACTGCAGTTATTCTTTAAAAATTGACTAAAATGTAATTGTTTTTGCCCCTCTTCTGCCCTCTCCAGATGCACTTCCTGTTATTGTTTAGCCGGCAGGGGAAGCTACGACTGCAGAAATGGTTCACAACATTCACAGACAGGGAGAAGAAGAAGGTGATCCGGGACATGACGATGTTAGTATTGGCCCGTCCACCACGCTCCTGCAATTTCATCCAGTGGAGGGACCTCAAGATCGTTTACAAGAGGTGCCTACGAGAGACACAGCTGCTTTTTCATTTCTGTTATACACAATTACTATTTTCTCTGTGTTTTGTCATCAGCGGTGTTTTCCTAGCAGGTGCAGGATTTGGTGTTAAGCAATACACCTTGACTCTACTTCATGCTTGTGTGTAATCTTTACTTACACAAAGGGAAAAGACCCACCCATTGTAAACAAAGGGTTAACAAGACCTGGCTATAGTAAAGGGGGAGTTAAGCACACAGAGCACGACCTATATCACTGACGGGACCCTGATAGTGATGGTGCAACACAGCTCTTATCCTCTCATGGTTTTTCACCTCCTTCGGTCCCAGGGACAACCAGGAAGTGGACAAAAATAACAGGATTACCTCACAGTATAACTAATATACTATATAATAACGTTAAAAGTAGTTGCAATACATAGAACCTTTATGGAGCATTTATTATGGTACATATTGTGCAGAGAAAATAACAATAAAACCATTGAGCAAAAGAACACATCAAAAATGAACACGTGTAGACTCATTTATAAACATTATTCCTTTTCTGTGAAATATGTTTAATGCAAGGATTTCCACACAAACAAACACAATAAGGATACAACTCTTCCTTTGTGCAGTGCCGTAGTTTTCATTGTAACATTGGTGGGGACAACAACTTTTTAAATTTATTTAATTTACATTTTTTCTAGCAAGATTTAAAATATGATTATTCATGTCATTATATTTCCTAGTAGTCTCGGAGTAGTTTAGTTGACTGCTTCATCTGCACTGTCCCTGACTTATGAAAGAATTATTCACAAACAAATTATTATTGTTTCATTATTGCTTGAAACTGAAACTCTTTAGAATCTCTGTGTCTTTTTCTCCAACCCAGTAACTTGTGTTTGTAGCAGTAAATAGGTTTTATCCCTATTTTATTCATTAATTACAGAATCAAAAATACTTTATTAATCACCGGGGGGGGGGGGGGGATTAAATGCTGAGTAGTGGATCAATGGTGATTTAAATATAATTGCCAGAATAAAGTTAAATGCAAAAATAAAGTTGAATACAAAATAAGAGTTATGATGCAAAAGAAGTTATATACATAAGAGTTATTTACAAATGAACAGTACAGGCAGTATTTATGTCATTTTATGTACAGTAAGAGTTCAGTGCACAGTTTAAAGTGGGTGTCTGTGTGTCAGACACTCAGAGGGAGGAGTTGTAGAGTTTGATGGCCACAGGCCCGAATTACTTCCTGTGGCGTTCTGTGGTGCATCTTGGGGGAATGAGTCTTTGACTGAACATGCTCCCGTGCTTAATTATAATGGATAAACGTAACTTTTGATACCGCACGCTTTGATGATGACGTGTTTTCATTTCAAATGTCCCACCGTAACCAAAGGCATTCGGGCAGCGATGTTATTTAATATTAGTATACAATTTAAATGAACTGCACTCCCTGCACACAATTCAGTAATTTCTGTATATTGGTAGGGATGTGTTCCTACCATCCTTACCCAATTCTGTGCCCTTGCCTTTGTGACCTTCCTCCTCTTCAACTGCAGGTATGCCAGTCTGTATTTCTGTGCCGGTCTGGATGCCCAGGATAACGAGCTACTGAGCCTTGAAGTGCTGCACAGATATGTCGAGTTGTTGGATAAATACTTTGGAAACGTGAGTGGTACATACGCAAAATTGTTTCTGTCATCCTCCAGTGCAGAAGAAGCAATTTAAGTGCCATGATACTCTATTAATCGGTTTTATACTGCAATAAACATGTACCAGGAAGCAACAGCCGGAAACCCATCCAATCAAGGCAGATGGCTGTTCAACATGAGCCTGGTTCTGCTCGAGGTTTCTGCCCTTTAAAAGGAAGTTTTACTGCCACTGTGCCAAATGTTGTTAAGTGCTGCTCATGGTGGATTCATGTTGAGTCTCTCTTTTAATCTTAAACAGGCTGCAGAAGTTTAAAGTCACATTTAGAGATATGAACACTTCCAGGTGTTCTCAGATCCTCAGACAGACGGTTGCTGCTAAAAAATGCCTCGTCCTAACGGGCTGTACTTGTTCAAACACTGTAAACATCTTAATGTATTTACACGGAGTTGTCCATTTTTTTATGACTGCATGAAACGACACGGTAAGATAGCAGCGATAGATGCGCTCTTTGAAGTCCATCATCAAGAGGGGCATCATCGGTAGATTGTAGTTTTTACACGGCAGAACCATGTAACATCCACCATGTAACATCCACCTAGTGTAAGTCGGATTCTCTGGCTGTCCTTTCCTTTCTCCTTTTAAATTCTCCTCACACCTTTCCTTGACCTCATGGCCATTGAGGTCAAGGAAAAATGGTTAGGAAAAGACATAAGTGGTCATTTTTTCGACCTAGTTCCCCTGCCTCTGCATATAGACATTTTATTGTGCTCTTTACCTGTCTGACTCCCCCTGGTGTCCATAAGGTGCCACTGCTCCAGATCCCCTTCAACTCCACGCAGCTTATTTTGATTTACAAAACAAAGCAGGGTGAAAAAATATGCAGTTCTAAAAGACCTCAAAGAACTTTCTATATGCTTTATAATATTTATTTGTTGCCTTGTTAAATAAATCACCAAAAAAAGGGTTTATCATTTTCTCTCAAAGATGAAATCACCCCGGTGATCAAGGGAGTCTAAATCATCTCTGGTCTAACGGATGGTGTGATATTCTGTTCCAGGTTTGTGAGTTGGACATCATTTTCAACTTTGAGAAGGCGTACTTCATCCTGGACGAGTTTCTGATAGGAGGAGAAGTTCTAGAAACATCCAAGGCAGCTGTGGGTGTATCTATCGAGGAGGCTGACACACTCCAAGAGGTACTTGGAGGGCCAGTTTAAACGCCTTTAAGCAAATGTAGGTTTTCTTATTACTCATATGACATGTCGTCTTTTATCTCTGCTCTTATGTCAGACGATGGAGGAATACATGAGCAAACCTGCGTACTGAGCCAAGAGAAGTGAAGATGTCCCACATTTCAAGACTTGAAGATTTATTTCTCCGAAACTAAGAATGACTCAGAAGCATAATGTCACACTTTTAATTAAAGGTATAATAAGTAGGATTTACCTAGCAAAATAAAATATAGACTTTTACAAATATAATATAATATAAATCATCACTTATGGGCCTCTATACATGTGTGTTGGTGAGTGTGTGTGCAGAGCCTTGTGAGACCCTTCCCTCTGCATCTGTTCAGTTGTTTTGCTTTGCACGGGACGTTTTCAGGAGGGGCGCTGTTGTGGTTCCCCGAGCCAATCACAGCGTATAGGTGAGTGTGGGAGCGGTTCAAATTAGCAACTGGCAGTGTTATGACCAAGTCATCTTTGCTCAAGTCCCAAGTAAGTCTCAAGTCATTTTTTCATGGGCAAGTCAAGTCGAGTCCTTAGTTAAGGCAAGCCAAGTCACGTTTTTTCCACCCAAGATTCAGCACTCTTACCTGTAGTATCCGGTCTTTATAAAGAGAAAAGACAAGGTGTTAGTAGCTCATCTAATAATGATATTATTGGCCAATGTATATAACCTGTTCAAAAAGTATGACAGTGAATTGTATCTGTATTATCTTAGCACAGACGCAGCCATGATGACGGTCTGGTCTGAGACTGTATTGAGTAGTAACGAGTACGACTAATATGGCTTCTCTTTGGGGAAAAACATCAGGTAGCGGGGGTATTACACGTTGAGTGTTGCCATGGCGAGGAGTTTGACTGACAGCCAGTCATCCAATCATGACAATCACATATGGGGGCGCTTTCGTCCAATCATGAGTCCCAGTTTGTGCTGCTTTCATACTCGATAGCTAGACAGAAACTTGACAACATTGAATTTTATCATTTTATAAGAGCTACGCAGAGATGGCCTTCTTTCTGTTGGACAGGTAGGTGCCTCAAACCGGGTAGGACAAGCTAACCGGCGCTTAGCATGCTAGCTCAACGGTAACCGCCGGTTAGCATGCTAGCCCAAAGGTAACAGTGATGCCGTCGGTGGTAGCTCGGCGGGGTGGGCGTGTTCTCGCACGAAAGAGTGAGAGTGAGCTTCTGGTGATGAAGAGCCCAGGAGGAGGGTCCCAGTTTGAATGTGTTGTTGACAAAATGCAAGGAGTGATCCTACCTATTATACCTTCAAGTTATAAAGAATTGTTTGCATTTACAAGTGCCTCATATTTGAAAAAACAAACAGTTTTATCACTGAAAATAGTCTTTTTCTAAATGCATTTTTTCATGTTTTTGTAATCTTTATACTCAAATTGATGCACTTTGTGATAGTATGTAAATGAAGAAACACTACACAATAAGGAAAAAATAAAGTCAATGCTTTATTAACCTCAGGTATGTCACATATGACCACATTTAAGAAAGAATTACCAAAAAACACAAGTGAATCTACGGGATCCAACACTGATTTTGTGAGTGTGTGCGTTGTTGAAATGTAAGGCTGGTGAGTCACATGTACTGTTTTTTTTTTGTGTTGTTGAGCAACAAACTCATATCAAAAAAAGCATCAATTGAATGTCTGAACACTCGTATTTCTGCTAATAAATAAGAACTTTTGTAAAACTACAGAATAACTAAAGCTGACATGTTTTATTCTTCAAAATACTTTATTTTCACCTTCTCCCTCCACCAAAACAATATATATATATATCTATGCATATGTATTTACAGCCTTATTTATATTCCCTGGCAGTTTTGGCATCACTTTCTTCTGTTTCTGGGTTCAGGGAGCTCAACAATTTCATCAGCGCCTCATTATCAAAGCCTTCCTTTTCATCATCTTCAGTCTGTCTCTTTTCATTTGAGTTTTTATCCAAGTCCATTTGATCAAAATAGTCCTGTAACGCCTGCTCAAAAGAGCCCGTCGTGCTCTGTCCAGCCTCGTCCCGCTTTTGGCTCTGCTTATTGTTTTTGCTGTACACGGGGTTTGGATACTGTGCCAGCATCTGAGCTGCTAAATACGCTGCCAGTCCATCCTCGTCCACGGTGTCGTCATAGTCGTCCTTTAATGTCCCGGGGAGAAAGCGCTGCGTGGGAGCGGATTCCCCCGAACGCCCTGCAGGCTGAGTGTGAAGTCGTGACAGCAGGGTTTTGTACTGCTTCCTGACAGGAGCTGGATCCTCCACGGCCCCTAACCCCAGGATGTTCAGGATCTCCTCCGTTCTCAGCTCCTCTGCGTTTTTTTGTCTCTCAGGAAAGTGTCTGCTGTAAAATTTAGCTTCAGGCACCTTGTGCGTCTTCTTTAGGGACATCTGAGAGAGCTTGTTTTCTGTTCTAGTTAATTCATTCTTTCTTGAATTCTTGAAGTCTTTATTTTCCCCACTTCTGAGCATGTCCACCAGGTCCTCAGGTGGGATCTGGTATTTTTGGGAGATCTGAATGAGTTGATAGATGGCTCGTGGATCTATGTTGTCTCTATACTGTGTCTGAGCTGCTCTCCTCTTCTCCTCCTCTTCCTCTATCTCTCGTTTCTGTTGTTCTTCCTCTGTTTTCTCCAGCACCTTCAGGAGGTAATAGTCCACCAGGTTGGCAACATCATCCGGATCTTTTGACCTCTTGACTGGGTAGCTTTCATCCTCCTCCTCCTCCTCATCATCATCCACATCTTCATCGTTGTCGTCCACATAATCAAGCCCTCTGTTTGCCTCGTGTTTGTCGTCCCTCTCCTCTTCCTCCTCCTCCGCTTCCTCTTCCTGTTCTTGCAGCGGTCCCCAGTCTGCGAGATCCACATTCCTTACATTAAACATATCATCATCTTCCTCCTCATCATCCTCCTCTTCATCATCCTCATCTTGGCGCTTATGCATGGGCTTCACACTCGTCAGCTTGTCCAGTTCGTCAAAAACGGACTGCAGGGTCGCCAGATTTTGAGGCGTATACTTCTCCTCCACGTTCTCGTTGGTACGCTTAAAGGGGCTCTCATGCTCCCTTTCTTCATCCTCACCTCCCTCACCCTCTTCCTCATCCTCAAACATGAGCGGCAGCTTCCTGTGAGGTCTGATGCCACGTTGCTTCTGCTGCATGCCGGGGTGAAGTGAAGTCGGTCTGGAGGCCTTTTCTGTTTGTTGAAGGGTGCTGAGCACAGCCTGGAGCAGCTCTTCGCTTTTATCCTCCCTCCCTTCGTCCTCCTCCTCTTCCTCCCCCTCTTCATTGCTCTGAGTAGGGTTAGAAGCCAACCTCAGCATGGCACGCAGCTTCTCAACGTCATCCATGTGGCTGGGGTTGTACCCTGCAGAGTGCTGCTGGGAGTCCATGCCAGTTCTTTGTCGGAGGTTTTCGATGTACTCCAAAGCTTTGAGCATGTCGGCGTTGGGAGCCTGGTGGACATTTCCTCTCTGCGAGTCACTTCCTGTCAGTCTGTGCTCTCTGAGGGAGGCTCCCTGAACGGCGCCGGAGGAACTGAGGTAGAGGTGCATTAAGAGGAGGTTGGCTACACAGATGAGCACAGGCCTGCCCGAGGTGGAGGTCTTGGGGAGGGATGGCATGGTGACACCTGCAGGGGAAGACAAAGACGCACACGTCAACACTGACCTTTACACGTTGAGCTAACAGGTTCACAACGGTTTCCGCTCTGGCATTTCTGAAATGTCTTTGCCTCTTATCATCACTTTAAATGTCTGGTCTGATGATAACATCACAGAGCAGAGAGATACCTCATGTTTCTTAACAGACTGATCTTTTTATGCTTGTATAGCGCTCTCCAATGTGTTCATTCAACTCTTTTATACGTATTAAACTTAAATCTTATTCCATATTTTAGCTGTTATTACTTTATTTGTCGTCTGTATGCAGTTATGCTTCATGATTTTTATATACAAGCTGCCCCCTTGTGGGATTAATTACATTGTTTGATTGATTTTAAGACAGAAGATCAGGGTTAAAATCCAATCTATGACTTTTGCACATGTGAACTAGCCCAAATACCTGGATTTATTTCTATTGAAAATCTACATTTCCTGTCCTTATTTTTTGCACTACTGCTTTGTGTTTTAATTCTTTTGATTCTTTACTTTCCTCATGTATCACGCAGCTCTTACAGTTTACATAAAAGCTAAACAGATGCAGCAGTAAAAAAAAAAAGATCAATGAGTAATAAAAATAATCTGCTTGTGGTGTATTAAAGGGATGAGCGTTTGTATCCCTCCTCCGTTCCGCTGCCTGTTGCTGCTGTTTGAAGATCACTTGGACTCCTGCCGCCTGTGTGCCAGCAGCAGTAATAGCAGCGGCATGCAGCTCTCGTGCAAATCTCATTAGTCGTCAAATTGCTGCTCTCCGTGAGTCACGGCCCCGTTGTCAAGGTAACCCGGTAAGGCTGATGTTCCCATGGAGCCTCTCCATTAACCAGCGGAACACATTAAAATCTAATTATTGCTTTTCCCCACCTTTTACTCAAGTTAAACATTTTTCTTCACATCATTCTTTTAAAAGAAATCCCGCTAATGAGGGATATCGTCTAATTTGTTGCGTTTGAAACATTGCTGCTAAATCGGCTACGAAAAAACAATGTTTATTTTATTTTTAAAAAAGGATGCAAATGCGTGCAAAATTAAGATTAAGTATTTTAATTTGACTTTTCCCGTATATGACTCAAAAAATAACAATGCAAAACAGACCCGAAGCTACGATGCAACGCATTGATGTCATTTGGACGTATACTTTATCCTTTGTTTTCGAGCCTTAGTTTTAATGCCGAACTTCACTTAGTCCTTCATAATTTTTAATTAACCCTTGACAGAAAAGTTGCACTAGCGAGCAACCGAGCAAAATCAAATCTCCACAATCTTGGCGGAATGAGAACAAAGAAACGGCGGGCAACACAAAGCAACCTCTTCGCCTCCACATATGTGGCGGTGCATCAGGTTGGCAAACAGCCTACCGCAACAAAAGCGAGCTAAAGTCGCGAAAAAGAAACCTTAATCGATAGGAAACATATCAAGAGTAGTGTAATGTGGAATACTGAATCAATAACAACCCAGTCTTACCTTTGTAATTAGTTTCTGTCGAGGCTCGTGAGTGAACTGAGCATCTCTCTGTCTGTCTCGCGGTGGGAGTCTGGTTTCAGCACCGCGGACAGCTCCTCATGCTATTAGAGGAACCACCTGACTCGTGCGTCAGAGAGCGATGACATAGGCATCACCCGCGTGCGCACATATGCACACATACACACACACACACACACACACTCGCGCGCACAGTTAATTTTTGAGTCAGCCAAACAAAACTGCTTTGCTCTTTGAATATTGGACGGAAACTAGTTTTGACCCATTAGCACATCTCAGTGGCTGCATAACGGCTTCAGCTGTAATGAATACATTCATTATGGGGCTATATTTAGCATCACTGATTTTCTAAAGGGCTGATAAAACATATTCTGTCTCGGGTTGTGTGCAAAAACGTGAAATATTACGGGATTTATAAGATTGTTTATGAAGGGGAGGTAGTGGGCAAGTGCTTGAGAATGGTGGAAATAAAGCTCGGCTACTTAAACTAATATATTCACCTCTAATTGTCTTTCTCGATACTCTAAATAAGATTAAATTAGTGATAAACACCCCCAAAAAATAAATGATATATTTCTGATTCCTTGTGTTTTTTCACTGTATCTGAGGCTCAGATGAATATGCTAATATTTCCTCCTGCGTATTGACTGTTTCATGGCTGGTGTATTTTGATTGCAATTGTGTCTCTGCTGCGGCACTGAGGGACAGAGACGGTTAAAGTCCACCGATGACTCACATACGGACTCCGCCAAGGACCGAGACGGGCGGGGTGATAGAGGGACTGCAGAGACTGCAAGTGTGTGCATATGTGTGTGTGTTTGCGTGAGGGAGAAAGAGCACTGTTTCCGTCAGCCAGCGCGCACTGTGTACTCTATTTTTGGCTGCCTGTCAAATCTCGTCTAGTATGGATCTGTGTGTGTGTGAAGCTAGCATTTTCATTCATAAATCCCTCCGGTTGCTTTGTTTGATTTGAGCTCAGCCTCTCCTGCACTGACCTGCTTGTCTCAGCTATCCTGTTTTCAGCTTTGTCACAGTTGCAGTGTAAAAATAATTGTCTGCATACAGAAGAGAGGACGGATATTTAACATATTAGGTTTGTGATTCTTCCGGCTTTAAACCATCTGGCTGTTCAAACGTTAAGTGCAAACAGCTGAGTCTGAGCATAAATCTTAGTGTTTTGTATAGTTTCTGTCAGTGTAACTGGTTTGCTGCATTTGGAACATGTTTATTTGTTTGACACAAAAATACAAAACACATGGAGGATGTGAAAACACATTCACATAAAGCCTGTTAATGCCTTGTATTAAAACCACACACAAAAGACATTAACGGTAATAATAACTCATCAAATCACTGAATACAACCTACAGATCAGTGTTCAAACACTCAACATATAAAAAAGGGCAAAATCATGCCTTACCTTCAATATGTTTCGCATCGCATCAAGTTATTTCACAGTTACCTCTTTCATTTATTGAAATGCCTTGTTGAATTTCAGTCACAGAAATGTTATTTTATGCTACTGTCTATCCTTCCATCCATCCATTATCTATACCAATTATCCTGTTCAGGGTCGCAGGGGTGCTGGAGCCTATCCCAGCTGTCATTGGGCGAGAGGCAGGGTTACACCTGGACTGACCGCCAGTCAATCACAGGGCTGACACACAGACACAGACAACCTTTCACGCTCACATTCACACCTACGGGCTATTTAGAGTCACCAATGAACATAACGAGCATGTGTTTGGACTGTGGGAGGAAGCCGGAGTACTCGGAGGGAATATGCACGGGGAGAACATGCAAACTCCACACAGAAAGGTCCCCTACGTCTGAACCAGGATTCGAACTAGTAGACTTCTAGCCGTGAGGCGACAGCGCTAACCACTGCACCTTATTTGCTTGTGTAAATTTATATCTGTTTAATGTTTTAATGAGAACCCACGCATGCACAGGAACATGCAAACTCCACACAGAAAGGCCCACTTTATCCAAACTGGGATTCGAACCAGGAACCTTCTAGCTGTGATGCCACAGCGCTAACCACTATGCCACCGTGCCGAGCAGTGTGATTAAAACTAAGCATTTGATGACATTTAAATTAGTGTATGAAGCAACTGTCAATTTAGCCGATCTCTACCGGCTTCCGGGGCGCTCCACAGCGTGCGACCCAGCAGTCTACCTAGCCGTTTTACTTGTTTTTAGTTTCTGTGACTCGGTAGGCTGTGAAACTGAATTGCCCTCTGGGATAAATAAAGTCGTCTCTCTCTCTTATATTCCTCAGGTGATTGTCTATGAAGTGAAAACTAACCTTAAAAAGTCATAAAAACCTAAAAAAAAAAAAGATGAGTAACAGAAATTCATAATTCATCCTGCAACAATTCATCAGTGAGTCGTGCATTAATTAAACGAAATGTTCTTTATGGCACGAAAAAGGTTGTGAGTTATGACTAATTAAAAAAAAGGCTGTTTCCCGTGCTTTAAAAAGCAGCCTTTGTTTGTAGTGCGGAAAAAACGGCAATTAGTCATACACTTTCATCCTTTCAGATTAATTATAGAGCTAGAGGCCACAGCCCTCGGTGCACTGCTCGCAGGTTCGACTCCTGGTCTGTGATCATTTGCATGTCATCCTCCACTCTCTACTCCCCACATTCCTGCCTCTCTTCAGCTGTCCTATCTAATAAGGGCAAAAAGAAAAAGAAGGAGCTTCAGAGGTCCTGTCACCTTCAAAACTTTTAGATATGGCTTCATATCAAGGCCGATAAACTATTTTGTACTATTCCTTCATTAGAATGAAGTCCACCATTGTTAATGCTGTCATACCGGACATTTCAGGACCAGGAGACCAAAAGAAACCAGGACAAAAAGAGCTGATTTTAATCTCATGCCTTCCTCAGCCTAATTACATTTTCCCTCCTGACTACCACACATACACACACCCAGTGCCAGTTTTGTACTGATAAAGCCCGAGCTGTCAGGCTAATTGCTTGTGGTTGTATGTTAGGCAGAATTACTGGTAAACAGAAACCAATTACAGCTCAGTTCCTCCCCCATTTCCACTGCCTGTCAACTAAAAAAAACACACAAGGTTTCTACTCAGGTCAAATGAGAAGTTTCTTTCAGGCAATTAGTAGTTTTCCCCGTTTTGCACAGAACTGCGGTGTGACTGTTTGGGGTCAAAGCTTTAATAAGATGGTGAATCTGAAAGTTTTCCCACACAGGAAGTGGTACTTCTGTTGTCACCTCAGGTTACCGTCTCATTAAACAGGATGTAAAGGGGGGTGGTGTGACACTTTATGTTGGAGTTTTTCTGCACTAGACACACAGTCCAAATGAATATGTTTTATTTACCTACTGTGAAGATGGAAAAAATCGTTTTTAAAGTGTCCAACGTTTATTATTAACTTTGTAAATGGTAGTTTGACAGAATAATACAACTCAAGGTGCGCTTCCTTGTATATTTTTGTGGATCTGCACAATTTTACATGCACTTTGTCGGCAGAAAATTACTTAAAAATATACATTATAAACTCCATTCATATAAGTGAAAGCTCCAGAGAATCAGGGGCGGATCCAGACTGGGGTGGCCCAACTAGGGCACAGGCTTAAGCAGGGGCAGCATGACGTACATGTCCACACACACACACGTTTATTACCCTTTCTAGTTCCTCTCATAATATCTACTTCGACTACTAACATTCAAGAATCTAAAAGATGTTATATTCCTGTGTATATTTTTTTACTTTAGAAAGTAACAAGGCAAAGCGGCAACATATAAATCAGCTTAATTCTTTTAGGCCCCAAAAAGATGTCCAGAGTAACAATAACATAAGTCCCGCTTCTGACAAGGTAAATAGCAAATCATAGTTTAGGATTTTGGGGTGGCCAATCAGATTTCAAGGGCCACCCCTCTGGATCCACCCCTGCAGGGAAGGCAAGCAGGTGGACCTTTAATGCTTGACATTTAAGTTAACAGGGACTTGACACAGTGTCTAAGCTTGCATTGTAACTGATGAGACCTTTTCATACAGTTGAAAGTGTGTTGGAATTGCTGTCTGCATTTCTTTAGTTATCAGAGATCATTTCTAAGCACATGGCTTTGTGAGGACTGTATAATACACAGTGTGGTGTCATTGGTACATCCTCTAGAGCAGGTCTGTAATGAAATGGTGTAATAGCCCAGAAGCCATTACAGTCAGTAAATTGGTACATAATTCCATCATGGACTATCTCCGTCTTTTGGTACTGAAGCAATTTGTGTAGCATTTGATTTACAAGGCAGGTACAAGGTACATTTTTATGTCTCTCTCTTTTTGTTAACATAACGTAACAAGAAGAGACTATGGAAATTAAAGCTTATTCTTTATAAGAAGCAAACATTTGTGAACTCAGCTAATGTCTACTAAAACCCTTAAACAATGGAGATCTGACACCCTCTCACATCTAGAGGCATGAGATAATTTACCCTGATGCTCGTGGTGGAAATTACCAAGCAGGAAAAAGGATCCATCGGGTGCATCCTTTGCGGCCTAACGTATCCCGAGATGCATTGCGTGCCAATCCAAACAAGATGGCGGACTCTTAAGCAGCCGAGGAATACACTTTTAAATGTAAAAGTTTTTGGTTTCAACTCAAACGAATAGCAAGCGTTACACATGCTCAAAAAAAAAGAATGGGGCTTTGAAACAAATTATCTTTAAAATAATAGGTTAAGTTACGTGACCCTAGTTATGCCAGGTAGTTAGCCCACTAGCTACCTGTTGCTAAGCGACGGGAGCAGCATTTGGTGAGGCAAGGGTAAGGGCAGGAACGGGAAATCCTCCGCAGACCAGACCCACTCATTTCAGTTCGGCTTTAACGGTCTACGCAGGCTATGAATGGCGCATCCTCCGTAGACTGTCTCCTTCAAAGGATGCAGCCGTTGAATTGAGACACAGCTCATGTTTACCAAACACCCGATTTGCTGCTTCCTGTTTGGCACTGGAGAGAGTGCACCTAGCCTACTTGTTGTTGACAATGTTCATCTTATTAAACTTCACTACTTGCATAAGCAAAGGCTTATAACTCCTGATAATATTCAATATTTGATTGAACATTTCAAGAGGAAAAAAAAGTTTTATGAACTCCTTACGTGAAACAAATAGGCTAGATGATATTCCCATTTTTTGACTCCACTAAGAACTGGGCGTGGTTTATTCAGAATTGACTGACATCTGCCTGTCAACATAAGTCAACAGCCATCACATTTCAAATGTTGCTAAATCCTTTTTGCAACTGAGCCCCGCCCACTTTTAACCCCTGAGAAGAGCATGGATAAAATGAAAAATTTTTGTATTAGCAGCAAAAACTGTTTTAAAATTGGAAAACAACTGTGTGCTTGTGTCGGATTTCATTACCACTAGTGTTTAGCTAATTGAGAACATTTTAAAACACTAAAGGTGCAGTATGTTGGTGTTGGAAATCTGTAACAATGAGTGGTCTTTTGTACACAGAGACTCACCTCTCCTGGTCGAGGGCATGGCCTCCTCCCCTCGTCACCTTTTCTGTCTGTGTGTGCGTCCCTGGCGACTGACCGGCTGCTCCCCATTCATTACCCCTGGGCTTGACAGCCAATAACTCTCCTCCTTAACTCAGGTTGTCAGAAGCTTGGCAGGCTCGACGGTGAAAGAGAGAGAGAGAGAGGGTGAGCGAGTTGTGAATGGGTCTACAGGGTTTGACGTCAGCCTCTTTCCTCCGGTCGATTATGTGCGTGCGTGTGTGTGTGTGTGTGCGTGCGTCTGGGAATAGGTGTGATGCATCAATTTTTGCTCTTTTGCGAAATGTGAGATGTGGCCCCAGATTGTGGCTGAGTCTCTCCAAGGCATTTATAGCTCACCAGGGCAGACATACAGAGTGTTCCCAACATCATTCGTCACCTTTCCCTGAAATGATGAAAACAATCAAATCATTCGGTTCCCAAAACTGCAATTCTCGACTCAATTGTGTCTGTGAGGTTTACACGCGGCTACAGGAGACTTAATGTGTGCTAAGGAGAGAGATTGGAAGACGAAGAGCATGACATTTATAAAACGTTGTCTTGGTGAGCAAACCATTAAAACACCCAGGGTGCTAATTTTGAAGTGCTTTATCCAAAAGCATAATTGATGTAGCTGTGTGGCAATCCACTTTCACGTCGTGTTTGTGTTTCTGATGAAAAGAAGGAGCCGCTGCAGGTGAAAAAGATTTGTGTGTGTCTGCAGGAGCATGAGTCACCGGGTCTACTGACGCTTTGTGAGGAGAATACGGCAGGAACAATCAGGCCACTTTGGCTGTTTATGAAATTGAAATTAAATTGGCAGGACCTTTAGCACGCAGGGAATATTATAAACAGGAAGCACAAGATGTAGGAGTTTGTTTTGGTGTATATGAGATGCATCATTACATTACATTACTCATTTTAAGTATTTCTTAACTGGTTAACTGGTTTATTTCTTTCTCATTTAAGAGTTTTTTAATCACAAAAGCCTGGTTTTATTGTGAAAAGGCACTTTCCCCACAGACACTTCTTTTTCATAAGGTTCCCTTTTTTTAAATGTCACATTTTATTTTATAGCACCACTTCTTATTTCACAATGTCGCTTCTTCCCAGTGTCTCCATTCCTGCCACCCTAAATTTTCAGCCAACCACATGTTCCCAACCTCAGTTAGCTTCTTGTTGCTAGAGCAGACGTATATTTTTTCTGGGGTTCCCCTTCAAAGATCCATGAACACCAAAACTGAAGCTTTCACAGCATTCTTAACTTTGGAACGTTTCCACTTTTTCTCTGTACACTTTCACACATCAAGCTCACAAGCTACTGTAGGCTTCTAACCTTCAAGTGAAGTGTTATCAGTGTTAGCTAGCTAGCCGTTAGCTTTGATGACCAAAGAGAATGACTGCTATTTTTTGCTACAGGATGTTTGTTTTTCTCAGAGAAAAATCTATCTATCTAAAGCTAAATCTAAAGCTATTAGCAGTGCCATTACACTTGAATGCAAAGCTCATGAGTCAGCATAGCTTGTTAGCCAGCATGGTAGCATGTGCAGCTATCTAAGAGAAGATAGTATTTTTGTCAGAATAATGTTTATTTTAACTTTTTAACTTCAAATGTTGCATAATTATTTTTATATACTTGTAATTGTATACTGTCATTTGTAATGTTTCTGTGTCTACAGTTACGTGCCTGTTGACTCGGTGTAAATTAGCATTCTTGCTAACCCTGACATGTTTCCATCCTGTATTTTAATACTGATGATTATTAGTTTGCTCTGATCCTCCAAAACAAACAAATTCACAGACGCAGACACATACTAGATTAAACCTTACTTTGACTTTGTTGCTGCTCGAGCTAACGAGGGCTAACTGGTTTAGTCTTGTAGCAGTTGTTTAGCTGTTCTTTATTCAAGTAATAATATCAAAGATTTTCATCTAAATAGATGTCTGTTAAGTCACTATCTGTCGCCGAATGATGCTCCATTCATAGCCTGCCTAGACCGTTAAAGCCGACCTGGTCTAGGCAGTTCAGAACATTCTAGAGATCTAGCACCACATAGCCGTTAGCTGTAAGCCAAATTAGCTTGTTCTCTATTGGTCATTTATGATCACATGGTCATGTTAATAGTTGACACCAGCCATTTTGTCCGAGAGTCACTCCATGAAACATCATCATCTTAATCCATTGCATCTGCCTGTGTTGAGCCTCAGAGAAGCTTTGTTTGTAAGTTCATGCACCTTCTTTGATGTTTATGAATAAGTATTGAAGCATATTTTGGTGATTTAAAGATTATTCTCTACGAACCATTTTTGTCATTTGTAGCACAGTTTTCTGTTACTCAAGCAAGTGTTTTCTTTCTATGCTGGCTTACTTACGTTAAGAATAGTTTCAGTTTTATAGTGTCTGGGAAAACATTGTCGCAAAGCAACGCAACAAAGACAAGTAAACCACCTAAACTCTACCACATCAGAGTCATCATTTCTAATGCCCAGTCTATTAGATATCTGTCACTGTAGGGGCAGAATAGTCATATGACAGTCAGGGCAGCTCATACTGACAGATAGAAATATCATGAAATTGAATACTATCTCTATAAATGCAGTCAAATGTAAGGTGGCTCATTCTGTCAGTAGATAGATGACCTAGAAAATATCCACAAAATGTCACTTCTACCTCAATGAATGAAGTCAAAGTAGGTTGCTCCATTTGTTTGGTGAATATGTATAAAACATCCACGTGCGTCCTCGTGTTGCCTTCATCGTCCTGGGCTTCAGTGTTGCTGTTTTTGACTTCTGCTTCATCTTAAAGTCAGAGAGCAGATGTTGTGTTGTGGGCACCTAAGGAAATATTTGTTGTTTTCTTCCTCCTGAAAGACAAAACTAAAACCGGCCCCGCCCTCCTCTGCTCCCCCACGAACATCTCTGAGAAACAGCCTCTCTCTGCTGCGACACATCAGAACACAGTGAGGATGCTTGTAAAGGAGCAGGGAGCTAAAAGGGGACATTTAAAAAAAAAAAAAAAAAGCGTGTTGCGTGTTGGGAAGGAGGATATAGTCAGGTGAGGGTGAGACCTGGTATCACAGAGGAATTGGATTGTTCAGTGTATGTGCATGCAGAAAAATTAAAGCCCCAGTTTGCGTCACTTGAATTCACATCAAGTGCCAGCAGACAGCAGAGAAAATTCTAATATTAGCTGGGCCACAAAAAAGTAGTGATACAGTGACACAAATCGGTACAACTGTGACATAAACAGACGCTTTGGGTGAGAAGCTGTATAGTGTGATTTATAGTATGATGATATACAGTATGTTTGTGACGCAGGGGTTTTATTTCCTGAGATTGTTGGAAACAAATATTGTGTTTGCCAAATTTAACCTCTTTCATCACAAATAAGAAAAAGCAAATCACATAGAGCTTTCAGCTTTCATACGATCGATGATCCAACTAAAGCGTGCATTTAACATGAGGAAGAAGAACAGCTTAACTTAAAGCTTGGGAGTCAGTGGGGGAGGAAGACTTATAGATAATGTAACCACAGAGCACACTGGCCAACACAACATAAACCAGCAACAGCAGCACTTTCTGCTTCAGGGTGTCAGGACTGATGGATGGATGGACCTTCAGACTTAACAACTCATTGTATTTCATGATATCTTCTTCTGCTTTGGTATCTGTTGGTCCCAGCTATTGATTCTTCTCTCAACACCAGAGATCCCACTGCTGCCACAGATCTCTTGAATCATTTATTATCAGCCATTTCCTTCCTTGAGTCAGAAGACAGCCCATCAGCGCCTACTGTTTGGATACTGCCTTTTGTGCAGACAGCAGTAAATTGCAGCCGTGTAGTCTACAGGTCCTTGTGCCTGGTTTTCTTTTGTACTGTTGGTAGGCAACATGCTATCTCCTGAAGGCATTAAAAGGATTTCTATTGGCATGTTACGTTGTAGGAATAGATTAGCATTATTTAGCTTTGTTTGATTGTGCAGCATGAAGGGCTGGATCTTAAGGCCCAATCAGAGATTGCAGTGTCAGGTTTGGGGACCTCATTGTTTCTCTGCTGTTGGCAGATGATGTGCAGTACGCCAAAAATACCTGGATGTCATACCGATTCAGAGAAAATCTCCAGTATGCATCAGACCAGTCTACCTCACCTACTGTATCCCACAATGCAAAGCACTGGAACGTCCCAGCAGCAGTTGAAGTGACAGACAGCAGCAGCATTCCAGCTGAAGGGGGCGCTATAGCTAAAGAAGCAGTAGTTATTGTTTACTTCTGCCTGGCGTAGCATCCTGCAAAAGAATTTGAAAAGCTCCTCCATACTACTGACTACCGCCGAATGCAGTATGCAGTATAGCAGGGCATCATTCCTTCTGGGCTGGAAGGACTTGATGCCCCAAGTGAACACGTTCAAATATCTGAGGGTAAAGAGGAGTTTGAGATTGACTGAGTGAGGATTGGCGCTGCGCTGGCAGTAGTACGGGCCTTTGTCAAATACTGAAGGAGATAAGGAAGCCAAAGCTTTCGATTTTACCAGCAGATCTAAGCTATGGTCTCATCCCCTGTTAGGTGGCACAAAATGGTTGGAAAACACCAATCTGTGATGGATAGATCGTTAATCATTTATAAGTGATATCATTACCTGTAAAAAAGAAAACCAGTCAGCACCTTTTATTACATTTATGATCAGGTTAGGTGCAAATTTGATCTTCAGGAAGTTATCACATAATTGGACTGCACACTGCTTTCACTGCTTTTACACACACCGGTAAATTACGCTGCAGAAGAGAGGTTTTCAAGTGACATATGGTCTAATCTTTGTCATTTTAGCAAACAACTCTCTGTGGACACTCTGCAGGGAGCGAGCTGGTTATTTGATGTATTGGTTCAATTAGAGCGGCGGGTGGGAATCCTCCTTTTTTGAAATAAGATATTGAGCTTCATTCTGGTTCATTTGCTCTTATTACCTTACGCAGACAGTGTCTGAAATAAAGAGGGCTGACAACTGACCTCTACCAATTTACACATGGCTTTAGTGATCAAAGTCTAACAGTGAGACATTTAGATAGTACTGCTCAGTGCTGACTCTGTGTTTGATCACCAAAGGCCAAATGAGAACCCCGACTAACCCAGCCTGGAACACCTGCACGCAGATGATAGGACGACATTAAAGGGGAGGGTGGGAGGTATTAGGCTAATTTCAGGCTTCATATTTCACTCTGTGATACCTGTGGAGTAGCATAATTAAAAAATGTTCTCACACTGGTGGTCTGTGCAGGCCCTCATTCAGCCTCTACCCTTTAAGAAACCCCGCCCCTACAAGCTCGCTTTCTTCTGATTGGCCAGCTCTCCGGAGGCTGCACTTTGTGACGTCACAAAGTGCAGCGTGTAGAACCAACCGTGTGAAACTTTCCGTTCGCAGCAGACTGAGCTGAGAAGCCTGGGGATTACTCCAACATACTTTTACCTACAGATTTGAAACTTCACCCACATTTAGTTTTAACATCCAACATTGTAATGTTATATATAATGTGAAACAGCATAATACCCCCTCTTTAAGATGGAACAATTAAAATGGTATCTGTTACTTCAGATCTGATTGCACCTAACCTACTGTCTTGTGCGACTAAAACCTTGTTTTCCTACATATCCCGGACTCCCTCTCCTGCCCTCAACTGTCCTCAACTCCAGAAGAAAAATCAAGTTGCTGTCAGAGACTTCACAACAACATCAGCACACCTCATGAAGGTCAAATGTCACTTCCACCTCTGCTGCGTACCCCTCAGGCTGACAGGTTTATTTTACCACGTACTGCACCCAAATATCTTCTGTCAACATTTTTACCTCTGCTGGTCCTTTTTTTCTCCCTGCTTCTCTTCAGCCCTTCAGGTCCCTTCACTTGTCAACAAATTGCTTTGCAATATTCTGCTGCAGCAACAGAAATATCACAGTTTCTTCAGCCAGTGTTGTCAGGGAATAACAACCAATCTGTGGTCTGAGGATGCTGACCGGGCTGTAAGTTCTGACATCCATCAGCTCCTCAGAGTTCAGATAGAGGAGTTTTAAAGCATCAAATCAAAGCACTGTAGCAATTTATCTTCATAATATTGTTGCACAGAAATTTCCTGGGGAGCAGTTCACCTTCAAAATGTCCTCTAATTTCTTTACTCCGATCTGTAGTCACAATTTCCAAACACAAAAACCACACATCTGTCTCTTGGGGATGATACCTTTCACACAATTAAAGTTGTTTTCACTGAAACTTTCTAAATTACAAATAAATGAACATGTATGGTTTTGAAATATAAAGTTATGGATCTTTCTCATCAACTGTTTGTATTTAGAAAGTTATTTGATGATTGAACATATGATCCTTTTAGTTAGAAAATGTGTGCTTTTATTTTGCCAGCATGTTTCATAGTAATTTGATACATCCGGAATGTAGAGTTGGTATTTAAAGAAGAAAACGTATTATGTCATGAAGATGTTTCGCTGTATTAAGACTTTAGAGAAAAATATCGTAATATGTAAACTCTGTTTAAGCTATTGTCAAAACTGTAGTTCCAAACTGCCCACTTTCCCAGATGAGGAACAAATGACTGGCAGCAGAAAACTACATCTGAAGTTGTCACGACAACATAAAAATAGGTGCAATATAATTCTATCCACTCGTGTATACCCTGTGATTGACTGGGGACCTGTCCAGGTTACATCCTGTCTCTCCCCTAATGTCAGTTGAAGCCTAAGCTCTAGCTCCACACAACCCTGTAAAGGAAAAGTGGCGGACTGTTGTTTGTGGTGCAGGGATATTTTCTGTTCATCCATCAACCACAATAATCTCTATTTACAGATTCTATATAGAAATGTAGGCAGGGACGTGGATTTTTGTTACAGGAAATGTTTTGGTTTCCGTTTGTAGTGCGCTTGTAGTCCGAGTAGTGTTGAACAACCACACATCAGCAGGCTGCAACGTATGCAGGAAAAACAGTCCGTGAGGAGAGCAAAAGCAGGCGGGACATAATCTTCTGTAATGACTTCCTGGCTCCCATCAGCGGCTATCTGACAGCGATATAGCTTCTTATAAATCTCTATAAACAGACATCTGCAGCAACTTCAGCTAACAATCTGCTCTAGATCAAAAATTCAACTTGAAATAAATTCCCTTGAGGCTCCAACGTCTCATGTTAAAGTAGTTTTCTTCTCCTCTTGAGGACAGACCTGACAAAGCTTCATTTTGACTTTTTACAAATCTGCATCATGATGTTGAAATTTTGACCTTTCATTTCAGTTAAGTCAATCACAAGAAAATCAGTTTCTTTTCAGCTTCATACCGTTGAAGTAAGCCAGAGCGCAGCCTCTGTGTAACTTACTGTTTACAGAGAAACTGAGACTCACAAGGAAAAGATGAACAGGCGCTTTGGTTTGATGAACCAAGAAATAATTATTTATTAAATAATATTTATTTTGCTGACATATCTGTGGGGGCGAAATTTGCTTCACTTTTGATCTGAACACACGGTCGCTTCTCAAGTAGCTAACTGAACTGTGAACAATGCAGCGCACGGGAAAGGAAGTCTTGGCTGGAAGTCGTTCATTGCTAACCGCTGGCTAAACTGGACACGCCCAACATGTTCACCGTTGTCCTCCCTACCAGAAAGTAGCTAAACAGTTTCACTAGAAGGTCAATTCAGCTGCTGTTCTGGAGCTTTCAATCATGTACCTCCTCAGCAGGTTGGATGATATAGTAGATGAGCACTTTAAGGACTTCTCCTTTTGGCTTTAAATCTCAGCAGATTGGCATAATCACTCAGGTTGGGATGTATTTACTGGGTACTAAACGCCATCATTAATACAAGTGTAAATACTTTGTGGGTAGCCCCTAAATCTCACCATTTATTTCAGCTGTTGTTAGGCTGTTGTATTTCCCCGAGCTGTCTTTCAATATTTAATACACAGTATAATTAAGTTGTAATGTTTCCAGTATCTGTCTGTAGCAGCTTCTCTCCTCACAAACACACCCCTGGTGTTACAGTCCTCCCTCCAGACCCAGCTGCGACCAAAAACCTGCCAGAACACATTACACTCACAGCTGGGTCACTTCCTGTTTCGAACTCAGCGCCTCAAACGCCACACTGCTGCCACATAGGAATAACATCAACTTGACAGTTCTAACACTTTTAAAGTGATCACATTTTCAGGGTCAAGTGAAGATACAGTATGACTCATATGATGTAAAAAACTTTTGTCAAAGCTTTTTCATGCATATGTGACATATTTGTAGGGATTTCTGTGTCAGTTTTACTGTACATCGTGTGCGTTTAGTTCCCTAAATGTACTTAATTTGTTTTCAACACGATGCTAGTTCTGTTTTTAAAATGATTTATTTCTTTTATTTATGTGTTTATTTTCTCTAGTCTGCTCTTGTGGCTGTATGACATGTGTGGACTTTGGTTTGTCGACAAATAGTGCTAGTTTTGTAATGGCCAACAGGGGGCGACTCCACTGGTTGTGAAAAAACAAAGTCAGATGGTGTGAAACCAGATAGAAAAAGGACCCTACTTCTTATTTACTCCTCAGTAAACTTTATCAAAGTGCAGCCTCAGCAGGCTTCAGAGAGCTGGCCAATCAGAAGAAAGCGGGCTTGTAAGGGCGGGGTTTCTTAAAGGGATAGAGCTGACTGAGTCGTTTCAGGTAGAGGCTGCATGGAGGCCTGCACAGAGCACCAATGTGAGAACAAGACTAGGTCAAACCCTGCTATGTGGCTGACTGCATCAGGTCAGTGCGCTTTTGTTGGCAATGTGTTAAAAGGACTGTCCTTATGAGGCTGATGACAACGTGCAGCTGTAGGCAGCAAAATAACCTTGGTCTTGAGTTCCTCGAAAAGTTGGATTTTCGTTCACAGCATGAAAAACCTTCAAAAGGAAATGAGTGAAGTGGAGGCACTGTCCTTATGAGGCCGATGACAACGTGTTTGAAAACGTGCGCCCTGTGGATGTAGGTGAGGACAGCGGAGGAGCAGCCCTGCCTACTCTCTGAACAAAGTATCCAGAGCCGTATAGACAGAGAGAGTCGCGTCAGTGGAGGTCCATTATGCTCCATGATCCACCATTGTGATGTCGCAACTCTCTCTCTCTACGGCTCTGAAAGTCTCACTCACTCATTCAGTCAGTCACATACAGTCCCATGTGTAGGGCTGACCAAAAATGAGGAGTGTTTATTACTGTAAAGTATGCTTAGCTGCTCCACAGGTATCACAGAGTGAAATATCAAGCCCTTTAAAAGTAGAGTACACCAACTTCTTCTATACCTTATTTACTCTGTAGACTCAGGTATTGACAGGATAAACTAATGCTAACAAAACTTGCTACTATTTCTCCTCACTTCTGTACCTCTCAAGAAAATCCAGACTGTTGCTGTTCCAGTTCTGTATTGGTGGTAAAATTAAGGTACCTGCTAGATTTTTGCAACTTTGGGTTTGGATAAAGAGGTCTGCTGTATAGATGCAATGCAATGCAAATAGATGTCTGCAATTTTTTATATGAGTGCAGTAAATGCATAAATATAGAGTTGTTATTTATAACTATTATTATTATTTATCTCAATGTATATTGAGAGATTGAAGAGATTTAAAGTCTTTCATATGGACCACCAGAGCTCACAGATTTATTTGTAAGCGTCTGGCCCAGTGACGTGCATAAGGTGCTTTTCCTTTCCAACTTTCAGCAATAACCAGACGACAGAAGATCAATTTAAGAAACAGACTGACCAATTTCAAATCCACATAAAGCCGTGAGTCACTCTGAACAAAGACTCTGCTGATTCACACATCAGTCCCTCTGTCATGCTGCAGATGTGATCGACTGGAGCCCACTCTCACATCCACTGTTTGCTTTTGTTTTGGTTTCAGTCCTTCACTTTCCCCGTGATGGCCAACGATGACGAATTACCCCTTTAATTGCCGGTCAAACCCGTCCTGGGCTAGCGGTTGCTAAGAGCCCAGAGAGAGACAGGAAGCAGCATTAAGACTGCGGCTGTCTGCAGCATCCATCTGTGACATCCAGCGGGTTAGACGGGGAGGGGGGACGTCTGGAAGTACAGCCAGAATGACTCATAGGTCGCATTTGCGTGAGTGAATGAGAGAGTGTGCGTGTGTGTGTGTGTGTGTGTGTGTGTACCTGGTCGTGCATGTGGAATCACATTTCTCCCTTTGCACATTATGCAAAGTTGTGCCTCAGTGTTAATTTGTTTCTGAGGGACAGCAGGAAGCATTCGGGTCGCTCCGCCCTCCTCTCGGTGTCGTCACCCTGTGAATCATTCACTGACTGCAGTTCTGCAACACTGAGTCTAAAAATGATCACAGTGATATTTCTCTTCAATGGAACATTTACTTTTCCCGGCACGTTTACGTGAAGTGTGAGTGCGGCTGCTTCATTCACACTCTTATCGAGTTAGCAGGCTTTAACAGACTTTAGGTAGCCTGGTAGCTATTTAAAGGAGACCTCATAAAACAGTCTACTGGCTGCCCTGATTACTCTGCATTACTGTTAGCACTTTGCATTTTACAAGAGTCTAATAGCAAAGGAGCACACTGATGTGTGACAGGCACCAGATTTATTCCTTTGAGCTGTAATGACTCCCAATGCTCCCAAATACTCAAAAGAGACATTTTGTTCTCTTAAAGTGGCGACAATCAATATTTTTCTAAGATGAAATACGTGAATTGTGTAGCGTGGTTGCTCATAGGCTACATCAATCATTGTATATATGTATATATTTGATGTATATTCTGATCTTATAGTTTGACTCATGTCCCGTCTGTTAACATGGAGGAGGCGGGCTTTATGACCTATACTGCAGCCAATCAGCAGGGGGCGCTAGAGAGGGTTTGGCTTCACTTTAATGGAGCTGTCATGTCGTCCATCTTTTTATACAGTCTATGGCAGGGGTGGCCAACCCTGCTCCTGGAGAGCCACCTTCCTGCATGTTTTAGGTTTCTCTGCACTCTAACACACCTGATTTGAATGATCTGCTCGTTATCAACCAGCTGAAGCGTCTCAGGGGATTGGTAACGAGCGAAACATTCGAATCAGGTGTGTTAGAGTGCGGAGAAACCTAAAACATGCAGGAAGGAGCAGGGTTGGC
The DNA here is from genome assembly GCF_022749685.1 of Semicossyphus pulcher. Classification (NCBI taxonomy): domain Eukaryota; kingdom Metazoa; phylum Chordata; class Actinopteri; order Labriformes; family Labridae; genus Semicossyphus; species Semicossyphus pulcher. The sequence continues at coordinate 5,301,921 of NW_027211700.1, forward strand.
CACCCCTGGTCTATGGGCTACATTCAGACTTTTTTTTTAATGCCCATATGTGACTCAGATCTGATCAATTGCAATGCGACCTCAGTCTGAACAGACACACTGGAAATTATGTGACTTTTAACTCCCTCTAGGTCAACATTTAGTAAAATTCTGCGCTGGTCCTGCCATGATGAAAAAGTTTGGTCCTCTTCCTCCCCATCTCTGTTGGCATCGTGGGGTAGTAACATAGGGGGGCAAGACTGCAACATTGCAGTCTAGTCTAATGTCTCCATTATCTTTGCTGTGTCGATCCCAAACTGCTGTTAAGATTTGTTGATCAGGGAAGGAAGTGGTGGACAAACAAAAATGGCCCGTCCACCTGTTAGAGAGCTGACGTAGATCACGACTGATTTAACACCTACTAAGTTAGATGGTTGTATTTACAGCCTGACAAAGCTAACAGGACCTGCAAACACAATCCTTTTCACACATGCACTGCACTCTTGAACATGTCCTGACTTTACCTGGGTGGGCTGCATTTGTGAACGCAAATGGCCATTTTTTTTCACCCCAACATTACCCAGACTTTCTCCTGCCAGCAACCTAAGCCTCTTTCACACATGCACTCCTCTGACAATTTCAGGACTGTCTGACTCTGACATTACCCATAGTTGCCCATTCATACATGTCCCTCACAGCGGTAGATTTTTCCCTCGCCTCACTCACCCCTCGCATTCTGTCTCTCGCATTCCTGCAACAGCGTCTCCCACACGCTCATCAGAAAACGTTGCACCTCAATCAATGCATTTACAGGAGGTACGTAATTGCGAACGCATGCATGTTATCTGATGAGCATGTGGGAGATGCTGCTGCAGGTATTGGAGAGACAGAACACGAGGACTGAGGGTCCAGCAAGTTAATAGATCGCAGATGAAGATCTTTTTGACAGATAAAAAAAGAATTAATCACCAGGGTGCCGGTTTAGCTCAGCGGTTAAATCAGCAGCCATATACAGAGGCTACAGTCCTCGATGCGGCGGCCCCAAGCTCAACTCCCGCCCTCGGCCCTTTGCCGTGTGTCATCCCCACTCTCTTCCCCCATTTCCAACACTATCCACTGTCCTCTAAATAAAGGCACTAAAGGCCAAAAAAATAATCTTAAAAAAAGAATTAATCACCAAATTTGCCCCCCCTGCCAGGGAAAAATCTCCCGCTGTGAGGGACATGTGTGAATGGGTAACTCTGGGTAATGTCAGACGGTCCTGAAATTGTCAGGAGTGAATGTGTGAAAGAGGCTACAGACTCATAAATACAGCACACACTCATTTCCTGCAACTATAGCTACCAGGCTGCTAATCTGGGATCGCTGCGAGGCCTTTGCCACTTGAGACTCTCTTTCAATACGAGGGATCGGTAAATCCTGATCAATGAATTCCAAATTAAGGCTGACCATACTGGATGAATAATTAAGAGACTTTGAATTGAAATAGATTCATAGCAGGCAGACACTGCAGGCTTTGTTATAACCTCAACTAGACTGTCTTCTCTCTCTCTGTTTCTTTTATCTTTCTCCTCACAAACCCTCCCCGGCAGACCAACAAACGAGTTCTTTCTTGGCTGTCAGAATCTGTACTCGCATCCCTTTCTCTCCCCCCACACATCACACGCCTGCAGGGCCCGAACAGTTCATATCTCTTTTCATTAGTTGCTTCATCTTTTCATTTTATGCCTCCCGCTGCACGAACAGAACCGCTGCCACAACTCACACACAGTATAGTCTGTTGGAGGGGATTTATCGTGGACAGGCTGTCAAAACAACTACATTATCTGAGGTGTGTAGACACAGGTTTCATTTTCAAATCCCTTAGGAACCAGAGAAGAAGAACTGAGACCCTGTTCTCATGTCATGTTGATGCCCGTAGTAGTGAGAGAGAAAAATGGCTGCAATTATCCTGGATCACTGGAGAAAAAGAGAGGGGAGAAAGGGCAAGAGGAAGGTGTGTGTGCACGTTTTATTTCGATGGAGTTAGTATTTATTGAAAGCACTTTGTTTCCTGTGTTAAAGGGGGCTTTATATATAAAGTTTGACCTCTTTACTTACGGAAGCATGATCTATTAAACACATGACCAGATGTTTTAGTGATACACAGTCAAGTGAAACATACACACATATCATCTCAAGATTGTATCCCACTTTGCTCAGGTGCACAGCGGGTATCCATGGAGACCAAAGATGGTGCGTCTCTGGATGACTGCCCTCCTGAGAAGCGGCTAACGTGTAATGTCTTTGGATTGGCTGTGAGACTCGTGGGAGGCACAAGACAAACACATGCGCATTAACCACTTACACTCAGGGCTAGGTGTTTGCAGACTCCTGTTGTGGTTGTGTTTCAAAGAGGAAAACACATGAATGAGATATCTGATGGGCGAAAGCTCAGGAACAAGATATTTGGTGTTGGCAGCGTTCTTTGCGATCATTGTTTTCCACTAGCATTTCAGTGGGCTTTGTTTTTAAACAACCATCCGTGTGCAGATCAAAAGAGGCAGAACAGGAGGCCTTGACACAGGCCTTGATCCCATCAAGGCTCCGCTCTATTCTCGCTCCTTAGGTTGCTTGTCAGACTTTAGACAATGACTATTGCACGTAAAAGGACGTCTTGGTCCTGATGTCCTTCAGCTTAGCTGAGTTACTGTTGGTTACACTGGAAGCCTGAAAAATTGCCATTTGCTCCCAGAGGACATATCTGTGTCTGTTTTGGTGTCTGAAAAACAGTTTAGAAAAATGATCCGTCTCTTTAGCTGCTAAATGCTCGACTTTTGTTCTGCAGTAAGCAATGTTGGGACCAAGTCGTCTTTGCTCACGTCCCAAGTAAGTCTCAAGTCATTTGGTCCAAGTTATGAGCCATTTTTTCCTGGGTGAGTCAAGTCAAGTCGAGTCCTTTAGTTAAGGCAAGTCAAGTCACGTTTTTTCCACCCAAGATCCAGCACTCTTACCTGTAGTATCCGGTCTTTATAAAGAGAAAAGACAAGGTGTTAGCAGCCCGTCTAATAATGATATTATTGGCCAATATATATAACCTGTTCAAAAACTCTGACAATGAATTGTATCTGTGTTATCTTGGCACAGACGCAGCCATGATGATGGTCTGCTCTGAGACTGTATTGAGTATGACTGATGAGGCTTCTATTTGGGGGCTTTGATGTTGCGTGTTGCCATAGCGACGAGTTTGACAGCCAGTCATCCAATCATGACAATCACATACCGGGGAGCTTTTTGAGTCGTCCAGTCATGATTCCCAGTTTGCGCTGCATTTAATCAACGTCTTTAAACAGTCGGTGAAAAAACGTTCACTTTTGAACCAGTTTTGAACGTCTCTTCGCCGGGGACCACAGCCGTCTTTTAAACGTCTTTTCAACTGCAAAATGCGCACTGGGACATGAATGATTCATTATAAATGCCTCACTATCGACCTTTACTGACAATGTTGAAATATAACATCCACATAAAGAACAGCTGCTAAGTGTCAAGTGTAAGACCTGTTTTTATACGTATTAAAGCTGTTTCCACTATATCACATTTACTCTGTGTACATGGACGCCCTGTGACTCATAAGATGTAGTGCTCACTGCCAACAGGAAACCTCACAAGGCTGCCGTATTGCTTCTCCAGTATATCTTTTTATGTTGAAGCCTTTGCGGTTATGTAACGGTTATTTTCACCTTGGCTTTATGAGAAGAAGGCTTTTTTCCTGTAAATCCTACAGAGGACAGAAAGAGAGGGTCAAGCAGAGAAGTGTCCAGGGCAGCTGCGAAAAAAGACGTTTCATAAAAGGTTGTAACTGATCTGGATTATACAGAACAGCACTCTTCAAACTACTTAACTGTTTTGAACGTGACGATACGACTGCTCTTCTGTCTTAGGGATGCTACAGGCGGGTGGATAAAGAATTTTAAGCTACTTCTAAACTTTTCAGGGAATGAAGATTTAAAGGGTCAGAGCCCGTCTTGTTGGCGAGGTCACCCCGTTGACATTACACTCCTCAGAGGCGAGATGGTGGAGGTGGATTAGATCGGTCTTCAAAAACTGTTAATGTCTTGGCTCCTGCGGTCAACACGTCTGCCTGGTGTTTATTCTGCAAACAGTCTAATGGGAGTGTCAGAGGTTTTTGTGTTGGATTAAAGTGTTTTTCCTGACAAAACTTGGAGGGTGCATGAGTCCTAGGGGGTGCCATCACCTGTACACTCACGGTATCGAAGCCATTCTCCATCTGCAATCTGTTTAAGTACCAAACATTTATCCACAGAAGACTTCAAAGTGGGCTTTAAAGGATCATCTCACCCATGGTAAAGGATCTTTTCCCCTCATACTCAGGTATCTAACCGTGCCTTCCTTCCAACATCCTCTTACAATGAGATGAATGGAATTTGATTTATGGGAAAAAATTACATTTAGTCACATTTCCTTTTAACAAACAATGCACTGTTTACCCTGTTAAATCCCCCAGACTCTTGTGGGATACAACATTTTCAGTGGAAGAAGAAGTTTCATAGTGTCACGAGACCAAGCTGTGACTGCTAAAAGGATAAAGCTTACAAAAGCACGGCAGAATATGCTGCTAACCCACCGTCGCAAACCAGAACTGATCTAGAAAGGCTCCTCAGTTGGGTCGTTATCCCCTTGTGTTTTCTAACCCTGAGTAGAGACTGAACGGACAATATTTTTTAAAATTTAATTCATTTATTTAGCACAGATTAAAAAAAGAAAACAACATTATACATTTTAAGAAAAGGAGACGTGCAGGGGAAACTCAGAAAACCCTCAAGGGGCTTGACAAGTGGGGTTCCCTGTGAAACTAATTGGTGCATACATTCTCTTACCATTAATCAAAAACAATTATAAAGTTGTTTTTACAAAAAGGGGGGGAGAAAGGCTATAATAACAATGTAAATAAAAAGGGACAGTCAGATGAGGACAGAGATTATTAAGTAAAGAGGAAAAAAAAGAGAGAGTGAGAGAAAAAAAACATCACATTGGGCTGTTGTTAAGAAGGATATTTATCACGGACTTTTTAAATGATAAAGAAGAAAGTTTAACCAGATGAGGAGACAGTGAATACCAAATCTTGGAACCTCTGTATGCGATACTAAGCTGGGATGAAGTTGTTCATGATAGGGGGGCCTGAGCTCAAATGCTTTTCGTGTGGAGTAATTGTGAAACTGATTGTTCGCACTAAAAAGATTGTGAAAAAATGGGGGAAGTGTTTTGTTTAATGAGCCATGTACAAATTGAGCAATTTGGAAGTTGTTAATTTGATAAATATTAAGTATGCCAAGTTCGCAAAGCAGGTGATGTCTGACTTCTGGGACCTGAGGAGGCGATGATTCTCACCGCTCGTTTTTGCAACCGAAGAATCGGATGCAGTTTAGTTTGGTGAGTACTGGCCCAGGCAATGTTGCAGTGACTAATGAAAGGATAAATCACAGAACAATATAGGTTGAGGGACACTTATGTTTAAGTGATAAAGAGTTATTTCAATATTTTTTGCAATTTTGAAATGTGAGGTTTCCAAGAAAACAAGTTGATTTGGCTTTGACATGAAGAGATTTCCTTTTCTGCAGGGCGAAGGAATTAAGTATATGTCCACTTATTTTTACTGTAGTGTCTTACAGTTAAGATGGGAGCTTCAACTCGTCACTAACTCGAGTTTGTGTGAGTCACTAAAGAGAGTTGAGTTTTCGACCGGCCCAAACGCCCACAGAGCATGCGCACTCGAGACTTCTGTCGCCGGATCGGGCTAACTTCCAGTTTAGCACTCAGCTAACATTAATGCAGATTACATTTCATCGTGCAGCTTCTCTAGACCGTCTGATTGTTTTTGGACCTAATTGATCAATTTCTGATTAAAAAAGCGAGTCATTTCACAGGTTTGTGACGCTCGTTTTCCCATGACTGTAAGCGAAAAAAGTGCTATTTGTGCCCTGTTGGACCAGGAAGTTGTAATTACACCACTCAGTTGACCACTGTGTAATATTGTCTAAAGCTCGGCGCTGCTCCAGGGGGCTTGGAGCATGCAACTGGTTTCAGAGCTGCCAACTTGACGACTAGGCGCCAGACATCGTGGGAGCACGTTCTGAGTTGAAACAAGCGCCAAAGTGGTTGTTTTCCTCGCGGGGCTTATCTGGCTGTCTCGCCTCAAATTCACAGATTGCAGTGGCTGGAAGCGGGAGGGACGGGTGAGTCAGTGAGCGAGTTAGTGGAGAGGAGGACTCAGGACTCCCTAGTCATACAATAATGTTTTCACATTGCATCTTCTATTAAAAGGCTTCTTTTAATAATGTCTGTAGTCATTTTCCTCTACCGTGACCAGGAAGTGCTCCATTTTGTTGTTCCAGACTGGACGACTTACTGCTCTTTCTCTGGCTCTCTTTTGCCTTTTCTCTTTAGTTTAATGAGTCCCCACTCTGCGGGCAGGGAGATCTAAAGTAAAAACCACGTTTCCATGTGAGTTATCATTTTGTGACATCCGCCCCTAATCATTACCGCTCTGTTTGTCCCTTTGTCTATAAATACCCTGAGTGGATGAGTCATAATTCAGTACTTACATTGTAGACTGCATCTCTGTCGCTCTCTCTCTCTCATGCAGAATGGTTGCACTCAACAGATGAATGTAATGCTGTAAACAAAACCTTTAATTAAGTGTCAGCAACAATAATAGGCAGCTCCAAAGTTTTGAATAACATCATGTCTGCCATGATCCCTGTGAGCTCTTGGAGGAGCAACATGCACACCTGTGCTGGCTGGAGTCAATTAGACACAGGTGAACTTGATCTCCCCTCAATCAGGACTCTTATAAGTTGGAGTTGAACACATTGTTCTGTTTGCTCTGCCACCAACCAGACCTGTGTTGCCTGTAAAGTGCGTCTGACACGGACTTGGAACTGACTCATTATATTAGACTTTTTCCTCTTTGTGTTAACACAGACCAACTTCTTTCACCACTTGACAATTTAAAGGTGCAGCTGTTTGCCTGAATAAAGTCCTTTTCTGTGGAATCTGCTGTCTCACTGCCGTTAATTCTGATGCCTCGTGTGTCATGAGTCATTCTAGTTTAGTTATGTTGTTGATTTGTATTTTGTCCATTTTTCGATGTCCCTAAGGAGCTTAGGGACATCGAAAAATGGACACGGTGCCCTCCAATTAAGTTACGCCACCACTAATCTCTATTTACAGATTCTACATAGAAATAGAATCTGTAATATTATATTATATTATATTATATTATATTGAGTAATATTGGCCAATCATGTATCAGCAGGCTGCAGGATATGCAGGAAGAACAGTCCGTGTGGAGAGCCAAAGCAGGCGGAACGTAATGCACCGTATTGACATCCCGGCTGCCATCAGCGTCACCTGACATCGATTTACCTTCTTATTAATCTCTATAAACAGACATCTTGCATGCTAACAGCTAACAATCCGTTCTAGATCGAAAATCCAACTTGAGATTAATTCCCTCGACGCTGTGTCACGAAAGCTGTTCAGCGTTCAGATTTTCCGACTTCCTCAAATACATCAGAAATAATCCATTCAACAAACAAGCATTTTAAAGTAGTTTTCTTCTCCTCTTGAGGACAGACCTGACAAAGCTTCATTTTGACTTGTTACTAATTTGCATCATGATGTTGAAATTTCAGCAAACTTAAGACTCGTTAATTAAAGTCAATCACAAGAAAAAATGTTTCTTTTTCTGTAAACAATGCAGCACGCAGAAAGTCTTGACTGGAAGTCGTTTATTGCTAACCGCTGGCTACACGCCCGTCACCGCTGTCCCCAGAGGCTATGAGATCCGAGATTGCACCACCACAAACAAATACTCTTTTGCCATATTATTATTATTGCGTTAGAATTCTGTGTATCCTGAGCTGAAGTTAAACTTGTTTACCTCCTATAAATTAAAGCGAGTGAGTGTTTCAATTTCTCCAGTTGGGAAGTCAGTCTTAGATCTTCATCTTGTTCAAGAGTCTTCAGGTGGAAGTTGGAAACAATACAGATGCTACAAAGAAGATTTTATTGCCTTGAACTCATCTAGATCCGTGGATCTTGACATCCTCCGTGTACTCTGGCTTTCTCCCACAGTCCAAAGACATGCTCGTTAGGTTCATTGGTGACTATAAATTGCCCGTAGGTGTGAATGTGTCATATTCTCATGTGTAGACAAGAAGCAACACAACAATGATCTAAAACAGGCAGCAAAAGCTCCAGAGATTTTTGGAGCTGCAGAGACGGGGGGATAATTCTCTTGTGGGTTCCTCACGAGGGAACACTTGTCATTTAACACACGGTCATTAGGTCCCATGTAAACACAACGTGTGCAGCTTTAAGTCTTACAATTTCATGTCAACAAACTAACTTAAAGAAAGAAGGAATTTGGGGTTATTGTGAATCGACATACATTTGTTGTCTTTTTGTCTTTGCAGGGAAACAGAGCAGCTTGATGTATTTGTGGTTCGATTCAATCTTTGTACACTGTTCAGCAGAAAGAGTCTGCATGTGTGGCAGCAGATCAATAAAAGACCTGGTTTGTACTCTCTTCTTCATGTTCCTTTTTTATCAGACTTGTACCGTCTTAACTTCCCCCACTCTCTCAGTCTGACTCTGAACATCTTTCTCTACTCTGCACAGCTCTTGTTCATTAGCAGACCCGCCCAGCCGCCTGAACAATCTGCCTATGAATACTCTGTTGTCATGCAGTTCGTCTTCAGTTAACAGCATCAGCAGCAGCTCACTGTTAAGGTTGCTACCTGCCTGGTGCTAATTGTGCACATGATAATTTCACATGATCTTAGTGTTAATGAGAAAAAGTTGGATCATCCATACGGGTTCAAATTCAAAACAGCACTCAAGTAGTGGGAGGATTGTGTGTATGAATCTGTCTGAATTGCGTAGGAGCATTAATTATCAGACTGATGTATTTTTGGCTGACCGCCTGGGTCAGCCCTACACACGGGTCTGTATGTGACTGAGTAACTGACTGACTGAGTGACGGTACTTTCAGAGCCGTAGAGAGAGAAGGTTGCGACATGTGACTTTGTTTGGGGACTGGGCGGGGCTGCTCGTCCGCTGTCCTCCTCACATCCTCAACGCGTACCTGCTTTCAAACACGTTGTCGTCGGCCTCATGAGGACAGTCCTTGTAACACATTGCCCACAAAGCGCACGTTGACCTGATACGTTCAGCCACATATGAGGTTTTGACCTAGTCTTGTTAACTACACGGTGTGTGCGTGAGGTTCTTGATGATCAGTGTGAAAGCAGGGCACGTGAGGCAGCCATCATGTGCATGCAAACTCGTAGTTAAAAGAAATTGCTGTGTATCTCCGCCATTACAGGCTCAGTATTTCTGTTCAGATGACCATACAAACTTAGTTCCGGGTTGTTCTTCGTGTTGTAAGTGCATACCCAAACACTGCACCTCTTAGACATCTTTCTGTCGCTTGCTGGCAGAAGGAAGTTGCAAAGAGGCACCTTTACTCAATACAACGTCAATGCAAAGCCATGTTTTCTCCTCCAGTGTGGGTGGTAGCTCAGTATGTAGGGACTTGGCTCGGGAACCGGAGGGTGGTTGGTTCAACTCCCGGTATGGACCAAGCATGGAATTGGGACTGGTAGCTGGATTGGTCCCATTTCCTGTCCTGGGCACTGTCGAGGTGCCCTTGGGCAAGGCACAGAATTCTCCAACTGCTCGAGGCGCATGTCCATGTGCAACCACCTCACTCTGACATGTCTCCATTAATGACTGTCCAATGGTTCCTGTTTGTTCATGTGTGTATCTCAGGCCTTTGTGTGTGTAGCATGTTTGTACTAACATATAAAATGCTCTGCTGGAAATAATAAATTGTGTGTGATGTTTTTTCCACAAAATATGTTTAATTACCTTGTAACTATCTTAGGGCATCTTCTCCGTCTCCCTCAATAAACATTCATTAATCTGCATCGTCCCCGCCCACTTTGTGCTACGTTTCTCCTCCCATAAAGTTACATCCGAAAACAAAACACGTCTCTGCTATCGTTTAGTGGCAACTTGATAAAACTTAGCTAGCTTGAAATGTAATTAGTAGCAGTAACATTAACGTTAGTAGTCAGTAGTGAGTTTGCAAAAATTACAATGACGGTTACAGCTGGCTCACGCATCGCCGAAGTGGTTGCCATAGGTTACCTGCCTTACCTGTTCAGCCTGTCCTTGGTACACTGCAGTTTAAAAGCAGACAGGCCCAGCCATGGAGATGACTGCTGATGTTGTCCCTGATACGTCTTGTAGCACATGAAGAACACCACATGGAGATGTTCACAAGGTTAAACACTTAATGTTCACTGGAGCGGATCTTTAATTGCGCTCTGTCTCTTTAAAACCAGAACACTGAGGTGACATCTTCAGACACGATCATTTTCATACCTGATGATGTTACAAGAATCACCTGATAATTTAATAACTTCTCAAAATGTAATAAATCTCTTTCGCTAAACTTGTTAGCATTTTATTAGCTCAAATATGAAACACCGATGCTAATCACCCTCTGATGGAATAATAACTGTTAAATTGTGTGCATCAATCAAGCTGTTGCCACATTAGACGGCTGTTTATTCGACTCTCAGCCACGCAGAATTGTATTTTAGCTTACAAGTACTTCTACTATAAGGCAGTTAATACACAATTAGCCTGTTTGTACTCCAGACTCAAATACCAGAGGTATCAGATGCATATAATCCCTCCAAACGGGAATATTTTCTACATGTATGAGCTATCAGCACACTGTCTGGAACACGGCGTGCGCCACAGTAAAGCACTCATGAATATGACCTCACTGCACGTATGCAGCTCAGTCACACAAAGTGCCGACTAAAAGAGGGATTCACTGATTTCTTTCACATCAGTTGTGCTTATTGGTGACAGTAACTGTGCAGCTTTCACACATGGAGACTCCTGCATCGGCGTATGGCTGTTATGGTAACAAGCCTATAGGGGACAGCTCTTTGAGAGCGTAATTAACCAGCGTGGCTCAATTTGCCGTTCATTAGACAGGTGTGTTTAAACAGGCAGCAGAAAGCAACGCCGTGCTGCTTCCTTCTAAAGACAGGGATGGACATTCAGTTTTTTCTGCTCCCTGACAGTGAACTGTGATCGTCAGAAGCGAGCCAGGCCGAACTGGTAGGAAGCAGCAACACCTCCCACTGACTTAACAAAGCTTCACACTCATGCAGCGCTTACAAAGCTGTGAGCAAGTACGTTCAGACCTGGGTAAGACTCGCTACGCCTCGATTCATGTCACACATGGGAGGCCGAGTCCACACACGCTCAGTGTTCCACATTAGTCGGGCTGTTTCAGTGAAGGGACAGCTCATGCAGTGGGTGACGTGATGGTTTAAAGGTGACATCACATTACCTGTATCTGGTATTTTTGCGACAAATAAGTGGAAGTGGAAGCTAGATGAAAAATACTCCACTCCTATATTTAAGTTAGAACTGTGAGTTAACAGAGCTTATTCACTGGAGACTAAAAGAAGTCAAGTCGCCATCTTGTTTTTTTGTAACAAGAAATGACCGTATTTGTAAGAGAGGGCAGATACACATCGCTACCTCCCTATCCTCCTCGTTGACAGGCCACTGTGGTAATCAATCACAGGTAGCCACGCCCTAAAGTATACCCTGCTTTATTGTCTGTTATACTTTATAATGGTAAATGGACTGTACATATATAGCGCTTTTCTAGTCTTCCGACCACTCAAAGTGCTTTTAAACTACGTGTCACATTCACCCTTTCACACACCGATGGCAAAGGCTACTATGCCAGTCTCCAAGCAGGATCTATGCACATTCATTTTGGGGTTCAGTGTCTTGCCCAAGAACACCTCGACATGTGACTGTAGCAGTCAGGGATCAAACCCTCAACCTTCCGATTGAGGGACGACCGACTCTCCCGCTGAGCCACAGCCTCCCAGAAATAAATAAATGGGAATAAATCAATGACTGTATTTAAAGATGGACGACGCGTCTCCATCTGCTCTCCCCCTGTGATCCTTCGATGGTGACGTCATTTGGAGCCAGAGCTGCGCAGTAGAGATCGTTGGGTGGAGCCGCCGTAGCCACAACCGCTAACCAAAACACTTGACTTACCAGAAACAACAGCAAAGATCCCGCAAGTCGGTGGATTTAACAGCAGAACAGCTTCTTGTGTTGGTCTGAAGCAGAAGTCCACAGATATGGAAACTTAGTTAGTCTCCTCCCGCTGTTCCTCCTCTACTCTGCTAATCCGGAACAGATCGGCTGCAGGAGCCCGATTTGTCAACAGAGCTGTCAATCATCAAATAATTAACTAAAAGTTAACTTGTCAGAAAAATGAACACTTGGACATAAATCAGCATGATAAGAACTAACTATAATGATAGAAACCATGTTTGAGAAACATTTATTTGCCGTGTATTTTGATTTTATAGTTTGACTCATGTCCCATCTGTTAACATGGAGGAGGCGGGCTTTATGACCTATACTGCAGCCAGTCAGCAGGGGGCGATGGAGAGGGTTTGGCTTCACTTTTTAGGGAGCTGTCGTGCCACAGGTGTATGATTGGAAGCTCCAACAGCAGCTTAATCGACTTGATGGTAAGATTGTTAAGCTACTTTCTGTACCCTATACAGCACCTTATGTAGTATAATATCTTACACCTTCTCCTGTACCTCCTTCTTATCCTCATATGCTCTTATCTCACTTCCTGTAAAGCACTCTGAGCTGCATTTGTTATGAACAGTGCCATACGAATAAAGTTTATCATTATTATTAATAAAAATGTAGTTTGTTTGTACGCTAACACCTCTTACATAACAGTCTTATTTATACGTAAAAATGTTAATAAGAGCAGCTTTCAAAACCCATCTGGGCAAAGGCCATCGTATAAACAGCTGCTGATCCTTTGAGTGTTCATTTAGTAAAAAATCTGACGTTTGTGTTTGATGTAAAGCGCCAACATCCACTATAGGAGTCACAGGCAGCACTTCTGATCTCATATTGATCATAATCTGCAGCATCAGACAGATTCTGATTGAACCACCTGCAGCTCAAGTAACAATCATCCTCACATTTAAATGCCAGATGTCGCTCTGCAGATTCTCCGTCTTTTTCATGTATTCAGTGTTTTTGAGCCTCTCCTCTTTCATGTCTTGCAGCAGCGATCCCTCCGGACCGGCAGCACAGATGCAAATTAGCCTTTGGCTGACGTTTCCATAGTAACACTCATTGGGTAAAAGGTTGACTCCTGACGGTGTACAGGAAAACAAGGCGAGCCGCACGCTGAAAGCAACACATTTCGCCCTGTTTGCTTTCTCCTCTTGTTTGTGTTGACGGGTGTGCGACTGCATTTCTGGATGAGGGAGAAGAAAACATGCAGAATATATTTCAACACACAAACCAGCATGAAAAGTCTCACAGGCTCTGAGGGGCAAACAAGCAGCACCAGAAATCTCATTAATTCAAGTCAAGGTGAAGTGTGTCTCCTGCAGACGCCTGCGAGCGTTTGAGAAGTTATTACAATCCGTGGAGGAGGACAAACACAATATAATAAGAAGCCTTCTGAGATGAGACCGAAATGTTGGGTGAAATACAGATCGAAAGGTCACAGTTCAAATGAAAACTACAGAGAAAGTTTCAGTTATTACAATAAGCTCTTCAGCAGCGTCTCCCTGAACGCTGCAGCACTTCTGCTTCCAAAGGCTGCGTTATTACCTTGCAAAAGGGCAGCGATTTATAGTATGTACTGTAAATATGATTAATGTGACATGCTATAACGTCCACGTCATGTTTTGTATTTCTTTGTATTGGGATGTTCAGTCTTTATTTCCTGTTTTACCACCCTCTCCTTACGCACGTCCACTCAATTTGCTCACACGAGTGGAGAGTCCACCACGTTGAGTGCCGTCCAAAACCTCTGATTGTGGAGTGGGAGTGGGTTGTTACACTCTCCACCAGCGAGTCTGCACCGATGCTGACTTACTGACCAGGTGCAACGCTGTTATTTTCGCCAATTCACACAAGATAGCGGACTCTCATACGGCTGAGGAATATACTTTTAAATATAAACATTTTTGGTTCAAACTCAATCGAATACCTAGAGATACAAATGTTTTTCACTGGCTGAAATTAATTCTGATGACTCTATATGACCTACAAAAGCAAACTAGACCACCAGCGACAAGATTGATTAATTCTATATATATTTCTATATATTTTTAATGCCTGAAACCGCTGGCGGGGTGTCGGTGTCAGACGAAGCGATTAACTGCACGCTGCCTTTGTTTACATTTTCCAGATATTAAAGTGAGTGATTCATGTGACGGTACGGCTTTGTCCACAGGGGGCGCCAAAATCAACACAAACCCAAAGTTCCTCACAGGAGCTTTAAGTTAGTTATGTTAGTTAGTTAGCCAGCTAGCTACCTGTAGCTAGGCGACAGGAGCAGCACTTTGTGACACAAGGGTAAGGCCGGGAACAGCCGGTGACGTAAACAGGAAATGCTCCATAGAGTAGACCTTTGAATACTTAGAGAGTACCTCCATACAGAAGCCCTAAATTTTATTTACTCCATTTTCCCATGATAATAAATAATTTATCTTTTTTGGGTTTTGTTGAGATAATGAGATAAATAAGTCAAGAACTCGAACTGGAGGAAAACGAAGTAAATCAAATGTATGAATGAATGTCTGCTCTGGGCTTCCGTACCTCCAACGTGACATAAAATGTCATTTAAAGTACCGGTAGTACATTTTAATTACAATAAAATATTTTTTATGTGTTCCATTTTAACAGATTTGGGTACATTAAAATATACTGCAATGAGCTTGAAATTGTACATATATTAAGTACACACAAAATGAGAGCAACTTTCCTTCTCACCAGGGCTCTGTGCGGCAGGCTGACTTCAGCTGAATTAGAAATAACGTCTTTAATAGATGTCACATTGTTCCTTATTAATAATAACCGTCAGCCTTGGTAAGAGCCTGAGTCACACAGACCTGCTACATCCCTGTAATTAATTTGATGTCATATTTAAATGTATCCAGAGTCTCCATGACCCAGAAAAGGTCTGGTCATTTATCAGCTGAAAACTAATGGGCTTCATCTGGCGGCCTGATTCAGACAGCCAGTTTCATACATGTGAAACCTGTGGGGCTTTATGTAGGCGATATTTTATGTCCTTTGTTGATACTGATTGTATCTGCTTTTGAACAGAAGCTGGAAGTATTTAAGGAATAATACAATATTTCATGAATAAGTGGGAACAACAAATCTCCACCACTTTGTTTCAGGAGACAACGGATGAACAAAACCCTGTTCTTAAAGTTACAATCTACGGAAGCCCTAAGTGGACATGCATACATTTTATTTACAATTAATTTAACCCATTTTTGCTTAATTGACACCAAACTTGCTGCACTGCATCTTCAGACAGCTCGCTGCAAACTCTCCATAGACAGATTCTTGATCTACACAAAATTCATCCCACAGTAAATCAATAAGTTATAAGACAGAAAAAAGCTACGGCAAATTTTTGCTCAATAATTCTCCAATCTTTTTTAAAAAATTACCAAATTTTGATGTCATAGTGGACTTATTCATTAGATCCATGGTTCTCAACTGGTGGGTCAGGACCCACAAGTGGGTCGCAGAGCTGTTTTCAGGGCTGTTTTATTCACGCTCATGTACATTATTTAATCTTAAAGCGCCCTACAATAGTCACATATAGACTATTCTCAATAAAGTACCCAATAATCAATCACTTAATATTTGACTCAAGCTTGAATTCTTCCTTTCCTTTGCATTGACAGCATTGTAACGCCCATGGTGAATCTAGTAAGTCTACACCGATCAGCCATAACATTATGACCACTGACAGGTCGAGTGAATAGCATTGATTACCTTGTTGCAATGGCCGCTGTCAGTGGGTGGGATGTGAGGCAGCAAGATGATGTGTTGGAAGCAGGAAAAATGGGCCACCATAAGGATGTGAGCGACTTTGACAAGGGCCGAACTGTGATGGCTAGACGACCGGGTCAGAGCATCTCCAAAGCTGCAGCTCATGTGGGGTGTTTCCGGTCTGCAGAGGTCAGGACAAACAAAAAGTGGCTCAAGGAAGGTAAACCGTTGAACTGGAGACAAGGTTATGGGCGACCAAGGCTCATTGATGCGCGTGTGGAGTGAGGGCTGGTGCGTGTGCGTCGCTTACCTGGGGAAGACATGGCACCAGGATGCACTATGGGAAGAAGGCAAACCGGGGAGGCAGTGTGATGCTTTGGGCAACGTTCTGCAGGGAAACCTTGGGTCCTGCCGTTCATGTGGATGCTACTTTGACACCAAAGCCAAACATTGTTGCAGACCAAGTACACCCCTTTAATAAAAAACAGTATTCCCTAATGGCAGTGGCCTCTTTCAGCAGGATAATGCACACTGCAAACATGGTTCAGGGACGGTTTGAGGAGTTCAAGGTGTTGACTTGGCCCCAGATCTCAATCCCATCGAGCGTCTGTGGGATGTGCTGGGCAAACAAGTCCGATCCATGGAGGCCCCACCTCGCAACTTGCAGGACTCAAAGGATCTGCTGCTAACGTCTTGGAGCCAGATATCTCAGCACACCTTCAGAGGTCCAGTGGAGTCCATGCCTTGACGGGTCAGGGCTGCCTGCACAATATTAGGCAGGTGGTCATAATGTTTTGGCTGATCGGTGTAAATCTTTGAGTGAAACCACCTGTTTGATCTCTCTGGTTAGCTCACTATGACCATCATGTACCACTGATGGCTGGGGTCGTGTCCAGGTGAAGCAGAATGAACACCTTCTATCTAAAGGCATTGTGCTTTGTGCAATAGAGTCATGTGACTACTCCAAATGCACGGGCCCTGACTTTAATTATCGAAGTCGTGTTTCTGGCGACCTGACTGTAATGTGAGCACTGGTCCTAAAGTCAATATTAGACTCTCTTTTTTTGATGAAATCTGAACTTAATGAAAATAAGTTTAATAAGGAGAAGGAAAGGAAGAAGGGAGGGTTAGACGTGACGCATTTCCAGACTCATTTCAGGCGTGCGTGTGTGTGTAAGGCCTGAGGCAGGACACAGGCCCCACAGGGAGACGCTAATGACAAACATCCTGTTGACGGTGAAGTCGACACTCAGTGCATCACATCTGCTCTTTATTCTCACCAAATACTCTTGCTCATTCTTTCTCCTGAGAAAAACTCTCCCTCTTTCTGTCCCCTTATCTCGCTCACACACTCACACAGCTGCTGCAGTTCAACCACTAAAAGAGGACAAAGCAGCGTGCACATATTTTTCATGCTCCTTCTCTAGACACAGCAGGGCTTTCTGTTCAACCTCCTCGTTGATAATGAATGAATGGTTCACTGTGTGGTCGCGTTCTGCGCATTAATTATTCATCGGGATGTTTATGTTGTGGTGGAAATATGATTTTAAACGCTTCAACAAGTCACGGTGTGTTTCTGTGTCACGCTGTCCGGAAGACGGAGACGGAGAGATACAGGAATGCTTGTGTTTCCCTTTTCAGCTCCTTTTTCAGAGCAACTTTCGACTCCTCAAGATGGATGGACAGTAATTTTCATTATCTAGGAACTTAAGCATTGTACTCACGGTGCATATAAAAGTACTTATAACCCAGTGCTCTGCAGTGGCCTCAGTCTCAGTCGAGTGCAAAGAAACACATGACATGAACAGATTAAAAGTTAAAAGCTTATTTTATTGTTTTATCAAAATAAAATCACAAATAGCAAATATCTTGGTTGCTAAGAAATGAATAATAAAGTCAGTGTCAGGGGTTTTACGAGGATCACTGAGGGAGAAGGTCCAAGGCCAAAAGGTCAGCTGCGCCGCAGGTTGGTCGCCTCTAGTCCAATTTGCACTCTTCACATGGCAGTCCTCTTTGAACTCGCATGGACGAGGCTGGCAACAGTTCAGCCTTAGGGAAGCCCAACTCTGTCTTAAGGCAGCGACGCTTGGACCCCGGCCTGCTACAGAGAGACACACAGGAGAAATGAGGGACAGCAATGTTTGCAGCACATGGCTAAGTAACCCACAGAGTGGAGGAACACTCAGACACAAAGAAAACCAATCAGTACCACTTAGTGTGAAGGTAGCTGAGTGTGAAGCTGAGTGATACAGGTTTACCACGGGTCTACCTATGCTCATTAGCTTTGGGTAGAAGAATGAGTTTCTTCCACAGGGTGTCAGGGCTCAGCCTTAGAGATAGGGTGAGGAGCTAGAGCTGCTAATCTGCATCGAAAGGTGCCGGTTTAGATGATTCGGGCATCTGATTAGGATGCCTCCTGGGCGCCTCCCTGTGGAGGTTTTCCAGGCACGTCCAACTGGGAGGAGACCCAGGGGCAGACCCCGAGCCCGCTGGAGGGATTATATCGGGATCCCTCAGACGGAGCTGGAAAGCAGCTGGAAACGTGCTTAGCCTGCTGGTGTAGCGACCTGACCCCGGATAAGCGGAAGAAAATGGATGGATGGATGAGTTCAAAAGTACTGACCTCCTTTGATAGGACACAAAGAAGTCACCACATAGTTAAATGTGGATCAATTGTAAATAATTATTGGAAATCTATCCAGTAAATATTGAGTTTTTGTTCTTGTTGTGCTTGATCTTGCTTGAGCCACATGTGACCATATTTGGACAGGAGGGTGGATATGCACTCATCTCTATTCTGAGTGAGAAGCTGCAGCAGTATACTCTCAAGAAGACTTGTACTAGTGATTTAGGCTATTAACTCATCAGGAAAATGTTTACTGAGCTGATAAATCCACTGAGAAGAAGGATATTTTTATACACACAACCAGACTTCTTTGCTGCCCCCTGCTGGCCATTAGAAACAATGCAGGTTAAAGGCACTTATTGACTGAACAAACCAGGATGCTGTGTTCACTTCTTATACACAGTTTATGTTGATAATCCAGGTCTCAGTCATGATAATAATGTGCCTGGACTGTCTGCAAATACAGATAGAGTTTCTAACCGAAAGGAGGTGAAATAAGGATAACAACTTCAAAATAAAAGCATGATAATATATTGTGAGATTTTTGTGACAACGCAGCTGATTTCCTGTTAGTAAGTAGATAAAGTAAAATGTCTGAATGAAACAGCAGAGAGATTGAAATCCATTCACACACAATCCCCCCAGCCCCAGGCCTTTCCTCTGTTTTCACACCCTCAGTACATCTACGTCATAAAAATCCATGTGTGTTTTCCCTCCGGCTTGTATTGTTGCTTTTGTTGGTTTGAGCTGTCATTGCAGTGAGCTGGGGGACTGCAGCCCTGCTGATAGCCGGTGTTGGTGTGTGTATGTGTGAGAGGGGGGGAGAGAGAGAGAGAGAGAGAGAGAGAGGAGGGGTTGTAGTGACGCAGCAAAGAAAGAAAAAAACAGCGTTCCAATCCTGAAACCTCCTGCTGCTGTCTTTCCCTTGTTCTATGTTTTAACACAAGAAAAATGTGTCTTCTGCATAAACCTACATGCAAGTGAAATATTACTAATGAATGGGGGGAAATGTAGTTTTTTTCCCGGCTCCTTAATTGCCATCAAAAGTGTGAGAATATAATGAAGGTATTGCGAAACAGGACATCAGCTGACATTATAAACTACAGTTCATTGCTGGTACTGATTAAGTTAATATCTCTTGTATTTTGCGTTATTGTAATTATTTAATAAAGCCATCTCTTTAAATAACATGATAATAATAGAGTCGCTATTTTCCTTGCTTCATCCTCCTTTCACGTTCCTTGTTTGTTAAGAGGACAGACTGAAAGCGCTTCAACAGCGCCTTCCACTGGCGAAACATCATAATGCAACAGAAGAAAAAAAAAGACTTTCATTAATTCATTTATTTTTTCTGAAACACTACAAATACTCCATCTTAAATTAGGATGACTAAAGTGAAAAATACAAACAGTATGTACAGTGCATCGCTTTCATTTAGTAAACCTACATCACTGACTGCGTATAAACAGCGTCCATCACGAAGCTACAACAACATCAAACACATTTCAGGTCAGACAATCTTTTCAAGTGAGTTCCAGGTACGTTTCGGTGCTCCCCACCGTGACGGTGAGAGCGAGTCAAGTTCTGTCCAAACAAACAGCCTCTCAGTCTGTCGGTCAGTCTCCCGCAGGCTGAGTCATCAGCGCAAACCAGTGGTTCAGTTCTCAGTGTGGCTTTAGGGGGGGCGGGGGGTCAGGCAGGGAGGGCCCACCACCAAAAACTCATGTTTATACAATGATTCCTTTTCTCAAGATGTTATACTTTTTTGCATTGCTGGTTATTTTATGCATCTTTTAATATATGTTTCCAGCGAATGGCCTTTGATCGCTTCATCTTTGTGGTTAACTGCTTTTCTTTCCTCTCCATTGCCCCCTCTAACGTTCAGCTTTTTACCGACTAAGGTCTAACACTCATCACATTGGCCCCTAAGTTTGGTTTTCCCAGCCCTAATGGATTATTATGTCATGGATGAAGGTGTTCTGATGAGTTTTTTCAATGACAAACATATTATTGAAGCCGATGTTTGGGCTGTGGCATCTGCGTAACAAAGACGACCTTTTGGCTTCTCTCCAGGTGACGTTTCTCCTCTTTCCTTTTTCTTTACAGAGTAAAACTCAGTTCGTCTGTGCGGAGTTCAGCCTGAGTCATCTCCGCTGGACCCTCCCTTCATGATCTCCTCCGGCTCCTCCGCCGTGCCGCTGTCCGACTCCTCCTCTATGGCGAAGCGCGTGTCCGCAGACGAGCACAGGGAGCTGATGCTGCTCTGCTCCGTGCAGAGCGCGCACGCGAGCGGGGAGGGCAGCGCGCCCTCGTACTGGAGATGTCCATAGTGGTTGCCGTGGTTACCGCAGAAAGGCAGAGACACCTGCACTGAGCGCAGTCCCGAGACAGTGGGAAAGGTGAGGCTGTTTTTCTTGGGCAGTGCGCCCCACTCCCGCTCCTCCTCCTCGTGCACCATGTGCGTGAAAATGTTGATCCTCCTCTTTTCCCTCCGTTTGGAGCGGAAGTAGCCCAGCATTATACCACAGAGGAAGACTCCGTAGAAAGACATGACTGTTAATATGTACAGGTACGCGTTCCCGCCGCTTTTGTCCTCTTGGGAGCCCTGGAAAGAGCGTTTGGGTGAAGCTGTGGAGTTCTCCATCTTTTTCTCTGTGCAACTTACAATGAGGACCTAGAAAGTGCGCTGAAAAGACAGGAGTACAACCATTAATATATGACTTATTTTTTTCACCCTTACGCACAATTTACGCATACTATACGCACAAGGATAGTTTCCAAATGAGAAGAGTTTTGCAGTACAAGTGATAATAAAGAGATGCAAAACTATGAAAAAACATTTGAAGGATCATTTTGCAACTTTATCATTATGGACAAAAAATAATTTCAATCGCTTTCAACCGATTAAGACAATTCTTGTGAGTGGGGCAAAACGTAAACTTGCTTTATCGTAAAACTAAGACATGGGCATCGCAATAGAAAGCAAACCTCACGCAAAACAAGGAGTAATAAATAATTATTTTTTCTAATGACATTTGGTGCATGTACACTATGGTGCATTGAATATTTTTGAGGTATTTTTCTTAAGTTGCCATCAGGAAAGTTGAATAAATTCCTTTCATTCTTACAAAATATTATTTATTTTATTTTAAAGTTTTGTACTTAAGTTTTTCTGCTGTTATTCGTTTGTTTTTCAAGTTTCTGCGGGAAAAAACCCCAGTCCAATCGTTTATCAAAAGTTATAAAAAGTTTGCACAAAGTGATAAAATGAAAGTGAACACGATCTACAAACACGAAGACAGAGTCATCAAATGAACACTCACCAAACTGCAGAGCCAAGTCTCATGTGAATTTCACCGCTTGCTTCTTCTTGCTGCTCTCCCGGAGTTTAGCAGCACTTTAGTGGATGAAGTTGTTTATATAGAGACATGTCATCATGTCATCATGTGTCACGTGATGAGGGGTGATTGTAAGATGAGTCTTGCGTCCAAGCGAGCCCTGAGGGCACGTTCAGTAAAAACAATAAGCGTTTTAATATTACTCATCAAATCATTAAATTGAATTATCAAATGCCCGTGAGTTTAATAAAATGACGAACTTAATTTATCATCTCTAGAGTCCAGCAGAGAGAGGCCCTGAGGGGGTTGTGATGGAAAAGTACCTTGAAGGGGAAACGAGCTGTTTACAGACTTGAAATAAAAAGTGAATAACCCTCTCACTCAGTCCCTCTCTCTTTGGACTGCATATAAATGTGCAATCATATCTAGATCAGTCAGCTTATTCCATGAAGTCTCCCAGGGCACAAACAATATCTACTGTCCTCATCTCATCACAAAGGATTTTCCCATTCCCTTGCAAATGAACCAAAAGCCTATGAATAAAATCAAAACATTGAAGACGTGCACAGTGGAAACGACAGCCGTGACTCTCAGGCAATGAGGGAAATATTTACTTCAAGTCTGAAAGGACATTTTGATATATCTTCATTGAACAGTAGAAGACGGAGTATATTCTGCTCAAGTATTTGAAGATAGTTGTATTATACTAAAGTATCAAAAGCACACACCTTTTTCACTCAAGCAAAAGTACAGATACTTGTGTAAGAAAAGTGGACGTACTGATTCAGCTGATACATTATTGTATGTGACTTCATTAGATATTTGCTTGGTGTTGGAGCTGCACGAGGTGGAATACTTTTAACTGCTTTAAATACAGTTTGGTGAACTGAAGTGATCTTAATAGAGATTCCCCAAATGTGAGCACACAGTGGCCATTTTAACTTTATTCAAAGATATAATCTCAAAGATCTTCATTTAAATAAATGTCTGTTAAGTCTCTATCTATCGCTGAATGAGGTAACACAATGGTGATTGAGCCTATGGCCCACTGATGAAAGCCTTTGCATTTGCACAATTACAGACTGGGTGTCTGTGGCGACATTTACAGAAAGTGGTGCCCCAGTTAGTGACACGTTTTCCATCTCCCAGCAGGGGTTGGTCTGCCAGAGAGGGTAGGCAGAGCTAAGCGGCTGCTTTTCCGGTCTCAGTAATCTACTATGGCTGAACAAACAAAGAAAAGATGGATGACTACAGATACAACTTCAAAAATAAGTGAAAATCCAAAGAAAAAGAAACAAACTCGACGCTCAGATGAAGCAAACAGTCTGAAAAGGAAAGCGACTGTCAGAGAGGAAAATCAAGAGTTACAACTGTGATCAAGGGAGCCAACAGTGGATGTCTGGTTATGTTGGACATATGCGCCCGCAATACCTTTTTATGGCCATTAGGTGCTGCCAAATAGTAGCTTTGAGATTATAACTTTAAAGCAGTAAAAACTTGTTCCAAATGTTGCTTTAAAGTTATGTTGCAAACCTGGAATACATCTTTTACAGCTTGTAGATTGATATGCATCAGACAGACAAATGATAGTGAAGATCTGTAGGGACACAATTCAAGGTAAGACATTATACACGGATCAGCCATAACATTATGACCACCTGCATAACACTGTGTAGGTCCCCCTTTTGACACCATTCAAGCCCTGACCCGGCGAGGCATGGACTCCACTAGACCTCTGAAGGTGCGCTGAGGTATCTGGCTCCAAGACGTTAGCAGCAGATCCTTTAAGTCCTGTAAGTTGAGAGGTGGGGCCTCCATGGAGCGGACTTGTTTGTCCAGCACATCCCACAGATGCTCGATTGGATTGAGATCTGGGGATCTGGAGGCCAAGTCAAAACCTTGAAGTCGTTGTCGTGTTCCTCAAACCAGGTAAGCACGCACCCGACCATGCACATGATGCAAAAGAAAACATGATTCATCAGACCAGGCTGCCCTTCTTCCATTGCTCCGTGGTTCAGTTCTGATGCCCACTTTCAGCGGCACTGTGAACATTTTAAAATTTCTTGACCTCGCTGGACCTGTACAGTGATTTCTAGGTCATTCGCAGGGTGGCCTCCACTTATTGTTTTTAAGAATGAGATCTCCAAATGACATGTTTAATTTGATAGTCTGTAAGAACTCCTCCCTTGTCACAAGACACAGCCAAACATCAGTCTGGGAACTCTGGGAATTTGCAGCTCAATACTGTCATAAAATGTGAGCACTAATGGCTGAATTGGATTTGGTTCCAATCACTGATGACTGTTATTGAATCAGTGAAAGCTGAGTTCATTCATTTCCTTCGTTTCAACTGTACAGACAGAAGTAAACGTCATCATCTGTCTGTCTTTTGGTGACAAAGTTTTACACCCTACAAAAGACTTAGAGTGCTTAATACTTTTAATCTAATTCATTGGACTTTGGAAGGAGAGTGTCAGACTTTTTGCAGATGATGTAGCTCTGTTTGCTTCAAACTGGGACTCCAGAAGACACTGGGGCATTTTGCAGCCGAGACTAAAGCTGTTAGGATGAGAGTCAGCACCTCCAAGTCTGAGGAGTTCTGCCAGAAATCAGGGGATTTCTCCCTCCAGGTTGGGAGTAAGTTGCTGCCTCAAGGGACAGAGTTCAAGTATCTTGGGGTCCTGTTAACTTGTAAGGGGATATTGGATCGTGAGGGTAACAGATTGGTTAGTGCTGCTTCAGCAGTATTGCAGGTGTTGTACCGAACCAATGTGGTGAAAAGGGAGATGACGGGGGAAGGCATAGCTCCCTTACATATGATCTTGAGCACTGTGTCATGATTAAGAATAAGATCGTGGATACATCTGCCGAAATGCATTTCCTCCGCTAGCGTAAGGAGCGCAGACATGTACAGGGAGCTCGGAGTAGAGCAGCTGCACCTTTGCATTGAAAGAAGCCAGTTTAGGTGGTTTGGGCATCTGATTGGGAGGCCTCCTTGGCGCATCCCTTTGGAGGTTCTCCAGGCATGGTAGACTCGTATCCAGGAGACCCTAGTCAGACCAAAAAAACATTGGAGGGATTACTTATCTCATTTGGCCAAGGGACACCTCAGGGTCCACCAGGAGGAGCCGGACAATGTAGCCGGGAGAGGGATGTCTTAGCGGACTTGCTTTGCTGTCCGTTACTGCAACCTGGTGGAAGACAACTGATGGATATATGGACGGACAATTGGACTTTTGAACGATTAAATGTATAGCTAAAAAAAAATGCCACAACTTGTAGACCAAACACAATCTTTATTTCCTTCATTTGAGTATTTTTCCGAAGACAAATTACAAATAAATAGCTGGATGGAATTCTGTTACAAGACAGGCTGGTACAAAGAGGGAGTGGAGCTCCACAACATGTCCACGACAACAAGTTAAATTCGAGGCTATACATGTGCTTCCTCTGCCGATCACAGCTCCACATATGTACACTCAGGGGTTAGAAAGGCGCGACTCAGAATCACAATAGAAGGCAACAGGTGTTGCACGGTGAGGGACGCTGGGGCCACGTTCGTGCCACTTAAGGACTTGTTGATTCACACACGTAGTCATAATTGTGCAAAAATGTGTGACAAGGCTTTAAGCTGGTAAAGACAGTCCTGCTGAATGAGGCAAAGTCAGCCACACGCGCAGACGTCGCACTTGTGCACCACGAGCACATTGTGAAAGTTCTATTTTTGCCCTGTGTGTAATCAGTTGCCTTATTTGGACAGAAAAAAATACATATTGCACTATGATTTATCAAATAGGACAAGTTTACATTTTATCTGTAATACAAGCAACAAAATGTGCTTTTGTGTAAAGCACAAAACACGTACACCCCATCACTGTAGGAAAATACAACAGACTAGACAACAGTGCATGATCATTTCTTTTCTTTTTAAATAAGACGATTAGGTGCAATTTTTGTCGTTTTCCTAAAAAATCATCAGACACAAATCTGGTCTCGTCTGACCTGAAATAACCTTGTGCTTTTGGTTTCAAGATGTGCTGACGGGGGAGAGACGCACACACCACGGGAGTCAAAGTCAGACTGCTGGTGGGAAACAAAATAAACCAGTGACAGAACTCAAAACATGTGAATGAAAAAGAAACACAAGCATCTCCTGACCTGCAGGAAGACGAGAGTTTTAAATCGGTTAAAGACGTAATTTGGGGACGTACCTATTGTCACATAGGTGAACAGAACGAGGCAACAAACCCCGTCCACACAACCTGAGCTTCTGCTGTGGCACTCGGGAAGAGCTCAACAGACACTGTTCGGCTAACACACACTCTGTTTCATAACTCACATCTGGAAAAATAAGGATCCCCAGAAAGAGGTCATACACCTAGGCAGAGAAAGGCATCAGCGGACGGAGAGCTTTGTGTTTTCTTCAAGCTTTTTTCAGCAAGTTAAAAATTCAAAGTGGATTTGGTAAAAACCCCTATCCATCATTTCTAGAGATCTTAGGAGTGAACTAAAAGTCACAGTGGCTCTTTTGTTTATAGGGAAGGATTTAGCAGTGCTGGGAGAGTTCAGAGTCAGGTGTTGGTCTGTGAAAAATGCAGTGCTGGTCCTTGTTTTTACTTCCCGCCGTACATCCTCTCAATGTCGTCCTGGTATCGCTTTTTCAGCTCCTTGCGTTTGAGCTTGAAAGCATCAGTCACTAATCCTGTCTCAGGAGTCCATGGGTCTGGGCTCAGACGGATCTTGCGAGGGATCTCGAAGCGCTCGAGCTGGGCTAAAACAGACAAAGACAAACATAATTCAACCGTTTTACCAGCCTGTCAATTGGAGCCGTAAGTCAAATTGGACTTCAGTTACCTGTAAGAGCAGCCTCAGTGATGACCTTGAGGACCAGCTCCTCCATGGCCTTAATGTTGCACAGCTCCTCCCATGAACCTCGGATGCTGTACTGGTCAGCCAGAGCCAGCAGCTGCTTCTGATTGGGCACCACAAAGCCAATCACGTATGTCTCATCACTGCAGGGTGGAGAAAGGAGACAAAGAGTCAAAGTTAATAAAAACATGAGTCAGTTGAGCTATCAAAGCTACTGAATTAGATGCTAAATATGTATTTATGATATCAAAGTTGAGAGTCACTAATAATAAAAGCTCATTTTGCTGTTTTAGACCATTTGTAAAGAATGTGTAGCCTTGGCCAACCATATTTTGATTGACAGCTGCCTGGACCACCTGCACAGGTTTGGCACACGTCACAATCAGTGAAGTGCAGCTCCAAACAGCACGTTTGAGTCATCAGAGGAGGAAGCAGAAGCTTTGCCATCTGAAAATAGTTATTTAAATTGGTGACTGAATGGTGGTTTGTAAAATGCTTTGCTATCCATATCATAGTTAGCGGTTAGCATGCACAAGCAACGTTAGCTGGGATGACCCTATTTGTTTTCAAAGCAATGAATGCAATGCTAGAGGAAAGGTAGTGTCTGCTAGTTAGCTAGTGCAGCTACGCTACAGAGTCTAGATCAACAGGTTGCATTAAACTCCAGCAGCCAGACACTTAGCACCCGCATGTGTCAATACTCGGCCAGCACACAACGCTAACTCTTGGTGTAAACAGCAAAAAATAGCCGCAATGTGACTTTCCTCTGATTGAATTGATTTCAAATTGATTTGTTCATAAATATCCCAGCTGAACAACGGCCAATTCGAACAGCTCAGTGGTAGAGTCGGTTATCTTTCATTTAGAAGGTCGGAGGTTCGATCCCCAGCTCCCTCAGTCCACATGTCGAAGTGTCCTTTAAGTAGCAGCCTCTGCCATCAGTGTATGAATGTGTGAATGTGACATGTAGTGTAAAAGCAGCTTTGAGTGGTCGCAAAGACTAGAAAAGTGCTATATAAGTGCAGTCCATTTATCAGGAAAGTTTACAGAAACTTAAATGACAATATTTCCAATTTAGATTAAAATGTACTTAAAATACTTTTTAGATTCACACTATCACTTACACAAGACCCTATTACATAGTTAGGAGGCTATTGTGGAATTGGGTTTCCAGAAACTTTAAGTAACACTGGTCCGAGTGTCAATCACAGGCAGCAGATCCTAATGCATACCTTGTCTGAAGCAGACGTTCACAGATATGGGAACTTCAATGACTGTAGTGATTGTTTTAGTTACTTCTCCTCTTGCTGATCCTCCTCTACTCTGCTATTCGGGAACAGAAAGCTGCAGGAGCCCGATTTGTCAACAGAGCTGTCAATCACGAGGTCACACCCCCTTTTTACAGCATCAAATAACTAATTAAAAATAACACTTGGACTTAAATCAGCATGATAAGAACTACCTATAATGACATATATGTTTTTGACGTGTATTTTGATTTTATAGTTTGACTCATGTCCCGTCTGTTAACATGGAGGAGGCGGGCTTTATGAGCTATACTGCAGCCAGTCAGCAGGGGGTGATAGAGAGGTTTTAGGGAGCTCTCATGTTGTCCATCTATGTAAACAGTCTATGGGTGATATACATTTGAACAGTAGAATCCCATTGTAGTATTTCCTATTAGGGCACACATGTAGTGCAAACACACCTGTTTGCATAGGCACAGATGTTGTCGACCAGAGAGCAGTTCTTCAACACGGCCTCCACCTTTCCCAGGGACACGTACTCTCCAGCCTGCAGCTTCACCAAGTCTTTCTTGCGATCTGTAAAAAACACAGCAGAGACAGCTGCCTGTAGCAACAAAAGTGCTTTCACGTGCACATCAACAAGTGTGGATATGTAATCTTTAAAAGGAGGGGAGAAGCTACGGGAGAAGGAACCTAGTTTCCACTGAACTGTGTTTATCAGACCAGTGTCATGTTGATAACAGAGAAGATTCAGGGGTTCTGGCTGACCGAAGTAAACACCACTGTGGAGTAATTCTGGGAAGTGACGTGAAATCTGATTTGTTAAAAGGTTTCCTGTCAGACTGATGGATGGAAGCGGAGCTGGGAGGTTGTCTGGAAAGAATCCAGGAATCTGGGGCACAATGTTGATAATAATTTGTGCTTTTGATGTAGCAGCACCAGATGTTATCGGTAATCTGAAACCTTTTAAACCACCTTTACATGCTCTACAAATCCACACACTCACCGATTATTTTGAGGCAGCCGTCTTCGTGAAACTCTCCGATGTCTCCTGTGCAGAACCACCGCTGGCCGTTCTCGTCAACAAAGAAATCTTCCTGGTTTTTGGCCTCGCTCTTGTAGTATCCCATCGTCACGTTTGATCCACCGACCAGGATCTCTCCTCTCGGATGCGGCTTGTCAGTGCTGCGATAACCACCTAAGAGCAGGGTATAAATTAAGAGGACTGCGAGTTAAATGTTTCAATTCTCCTGATACTGCTTCATAATACTTTTATGGAGATTAATAACTGACAGCATGTTTACTTTTCCTTCTCTTTCTGCTTTGGGAACCAAGAAAGCAATAACCCTGGTCTGATAAGTATCAAGATTTTACAGATTGCAATAAAAATGAGCGATGTTCCCTTAC
Source organism: Semicossyphus pulcher (assembly GCF_022749685.1). Classification (NCBI taxonomy): domain Eukaryota; kingdom Metazoa; phylum Chordata; class Actinopteri; order Labriformes; family Labridae; genus Semicossyphus; species Semicossyphus pulcher. The sequence continues at coordinate 5,331,347 of NW_027211700.1, forward strand.
ATAGAAAGGATGGATGTTGTACAGGAGTGAAAGGAAAAGAAGTATGCTTTCCTTACAAGGTTATGGACCAGCACAGTAATCTCTCTTGCATTGCTGACAGTCTCCTCGACCTGGGAAATTATTAATGGTGGAATGTAATAAATACATCAAGAGAGACGTTGAACTTAATCTCTTTTTAAGTGATGATGACTATTGACCTTTGCTGCTTGTTGTGTGATATGATTGGTTTATTCGAATCAAGCTCGTCAGCATTCTGGGTCTACAAGTTTGCAGTCTTGCAGATACAACAACAAACCATCCAGTGAGATGCGACAAGTTTGTGCCTTTCAGTGTGTTAAAGCAAATAAGCTAATTATTGACCGCTTAACGAGGGCGAGTGGAAGATGTCGGCGGTGAAGAATCACAGACTGCTAATGAGAATGCTAATCGCTAACGTGGTGGAGGACATGTTGATGCCAAACGTGGAGGAAAATGAGGATGATAAGGTGTGTAAAGAAGTTAATTGTGTGCAGAAGCTGCATTAATATTGTTAATGAGGCTGGGGCGACTCATCGATTACGGAAATACGTTGATTTCTATAACGTGCATTGATGTGTCGCTAAGACAGGATGCTGCGCCCGGGTGAAGCATGGAGAAGAAACTTCAGCTAACAAGCAAGGGGGAGCAGGCGCGTCGCACACGTGGGTGTTATGGGTGTTGCGACACCCGCAATTTCACTGAAACATAATTCCAGCCCCCAGTTTTCACTGAGGGAGTCACTGATGAAGTGGTCAAGTCAGATTGATTGAACAGCGATAAAGCCGATCACAGCCGTTTGAAGAGCTAAGAGCTGGAGCATAGTAACGTTACGTGTGTGCAGAAATGGATGTTGTCACTCATCGCTGGCTGTAAATATACAGATAAGAACCAGGGCCGGCTCCAGGCATAGGTGATACAGGCGGTCTCTAGGGAGGCACGTTCTGGGAAGCGCTGGCTTGAGTCTCAAACGTTTTAAATGAAGCCCTGGTACGACGTTAAATTAAAGCCTAACTTTCCCTCTGCCCTGCTCGCTCTCTCTTACTCACTCAGGAGCACTGAGTGACACTCAGTGCGCACTGCACGACACAAGTTACAACGAGAGGAGAGGAGAGATGCGTTCAGGTCCAGGTGGGAAAACTCAAACTCGATCTTTTAATACAGGAAAGGGTAAGAAGTTGGCCTCTGTAGTAAGTTCTGTTGTTTTATCAGCTCACTCTACTTGTTTTAAGTACTAAAGTGAAAATACTGATTCTCCAGTTTGGGGACAGGGTTGCTATGACACTGTGATTAAATTAATCTATGGTTTGAATTTGAGGTCTATGTATCTTTAGAAGTACTTATTAGATGAGTCAACTAATCAGGGGGAAAAAATGGTTGGATTTATTGATAAAAAAAATAATAAATATGTAGGTGCAGCCCTAATTGTTAATTAGCGTCGTCTAGCAGAAGTAAGCTAGCGCTGTCATGTGCTGTGTGCCTCAGGCTAACGTTAGCTTCATCTAGCAGGCAGCTGCTAGCCTGAAGGAGTTGTTTTTGCTGTTTCCTGAAGACTAGTCTGCTTTACTTAATCCAACTCAAGCAGCGCTAAAGCAGCTTTGGCTACCAGGATTTTTTAAATCCAAAAGTGCTTTTTCTAGCGAGTATGATTTTACTCTCCTTTATTTCTTTTTTAACTCAAAACTTTTCTTTTAGTAATGTTATTTGTTATCGTTTGTTACGTCAAAAATCAAACCAGTCCTCCCATTTCTTTCCACTGGTGTGCATGAAAGAAAAGTGAACAGGATGATTCGTGTCCCTGTGAATCCACGTGACACTGTGTATAACTTCATCAGGGAGTGTGTGTGAGTGTGTGTGTGTGTGTCCACTCCCCGTCTCACTCACCCTCCACCCAGTCTTTGAGCTTGATCTCACAGCAAACCAGCGGTCCTCCTACTCTCCCAGTGCTGTAATCCCACACTGGAACAGACAACACGCACACATGATCAGGAAGCACACTAGCATCAAGAGGAGACATTTATTACCAACACGACCTCACTTGTTCCCTTGCCATGGAAACCCCATCCCAGAGGAATGTCCACAAAACAGTGTTTTCCTGCTCGGATGACCGCAGCTCTGTTTTATCTGCCTGGGAAAGGCTGCGAGCATTTCCATTATTTCAAAAATGGATTTGCAATGAAAGCCAGTAGATAAGCTTCAAAGTCTGAGACAGATTGTTGGGACAGACCTCGGCACAGACGTGACTCTTTTTGTTAACCTTACTGATAGATAAGGAAAGAATTACCACTTACGAGAAGCAGTTAGGAGTTTTTTGGGGAGAAGAAAAGCACTTAGATCTATTTTACAAAACAACATGAGCACAAGTTTCACATCATTTTTTCACACCAGGCTAAAAACGTTATGCAAACTTCCCAGTGCAGATTGATTTTTTCCTACTGTTGACTTTTCTGTCTTCTTTTTAAAACAAATAATCCTCCCTTGTTTGCAACAACCCACGCACAATATATCCGCTCATTTCTCCCCTCTCATTGATTTTTCCATCCCTGCTGTACATTTTCTTTTCCTCCTCATGTCCTCCCTCCCACTGCTTTTATCTCTCCCTGCAGGCTTTTTTTTCTAAGTAAATATTTAAAAAATACTTAAAAAATTTTCCACTTGTGAAACTTCATTTGGAGCAATTATTTATTTATTTTTAATTCTACTTAAAAAGCAGGGATTACTTGATATATCGCTGTCCTCTCACACCGAGTCATTGCAAATAAGAAGACAAGAATCCACAGCCACACGAGCGGCTCTACAACGTGCACAATGCTCGATCTAAATGCTAACACCGGCATTCTAACATGCTAACAACCACATTGCTGACATCCTGACGTTTAGCAGGTATGTTTTTTGAGGTCAGCATCGTAGTTTAACTTTTAAGCATGCTAATATTAGCAGGTAAAACTGAGACTGATCATACATTTTGAAGGGTTTTTTTGTCATAAAAGAATTGGACCAATAAAATGAGTAAAGCTAACTTTACCTTTCAATTCATCCTGAGAGAGGCATGACTGTTTGAATGAGTTATATATTATATGAATTTGAGTGTATAATGAGTTGTATATTATGTATATTTTGGATGAAAACCATGGTTCTCAACTGGTGGGTCAGGACCCAAAAGTGGGTCACAAAGCTCCTTTCAGTGGGTTGCGGATGTGTGCGGAAGTTGTGGCAAAAGGTCGATGCTGCGCTTTTATTTTGAAGGACATTGCTATGATGTGCGTGCAGTAGTAGTGTAGCTTATTCACGCTCCATATTTCCACTGACTGAGTAATCACAGCTACAGCTACATTCATGAAACTTGATGAGCCCGACAGTAGTTGCATTTATGTTGCACTTTTTTTAAGTTTATTTCTGTTGAACAAAAGCTGCTGATTGAATGAACTGTTGAGGGAATATTTTCCTCACACTGCCACCTGCTGGTCATTTTGACTGACTTTTATAGTGTTGTAAGAGAAGTAATTCAAGGGAGTGCTGCACTGGGTCAAAAAATTGGTGTAGATGATCTTGTAGTGAAAAATAAGGTCAAGGACCAGGTGCTCTTCAAGGATAGGGCAGGTAATGATTAGAGACAAAGAAAACAATGACTGTCCAGCTATCTGACGGTAAGTAAATCCGAGGTGTGGAGAGGCAGTCAACAGGCATCCGAGGAATAAAAATCCTTTATTGTAACATGGAAAGGTCAAGTCAACGCGTTTCGACCCAGCAGAGAAGAACCGAAATGATTTTTATTCCACCTCGGATTTACTTACCGTCATATAGCTGGACAGTCATTGTTTTCTTTGTCTCTATCATGCTGCTGTGTTTTGTGAAGCTGACATACTGTGATGTTTGGTTCCCACTCAGGTCCAAACTGCACCATTTTTTATTAAATAGATTTGAGTGGTTGAAAAATTTGGGTCGCGATTTGTCATTAAGGAGGTGGTGGTGGGTCCTGAGACGAGACCAGTTGAGAACCACTAAAATAACAGTATTCCCAACTTCTCTTTAGTCATTAAAATAAGGTAAAACTAATCACACTGTTCAGAGTTGTTTTATTTGTCTAGATAACAACATGATGTTGCATTGTAGCTCACTACACTGCAGGGTGAAACGTTCAGAATGACTTAATTCTTGTACGGAGGCTCATCGTGGTGAAGTCATCATTTTGCAGGAAAATTACTGTGTTGGAAATAAACACTTTTAGCCACACGAGCAGGTTAGCTATGAAGATTGCCATGTTGGATCATTGTTCAGTCACCACTGTGGTCTACATTACAAATATTTTAACAACAACAACATTAAGTTTAGCATTTTATGACTCAAAAAATATCTCAGCTACGTGATTGATAATCAATAACTATGGTAACATAAGTAACTGTGGTTCGGAGCTGACTGTATTTTTTATTCTCATCTGATTTGCTGGATGTTGACTAATATTTTTGTAAATAGTTTCATTATTTTTATTTATTTTTTCTGTAACTGTGTTCAGCTAAGTCATTTAATTAATGCTCACGCTCGCTGATGGTTCCAGCACCGCAGGTCTCCGTCAGGCCGTATCCCTGACCCACCGGGCAGGCGAAACACACATTCATGAAGCGCTGCGTGGCTGCGGAGAGGGGCGCTCCACCTGATAACAAGACCCGCGTCTGACCTCCCAGCAGAGCACGAATTTTCCTGAACACCAGCCTGGACGAATGAACAGAGGGCAGAGGTGGGTTGAAAGTGGACTGGAGAATGGGCAGGTACATGAACCTGAGGATAACCTATGGAATACATTCTCCCAAAACGTAACAACTCATGTACACACTTGTCACAGAGAGGTGTGCTGTATCCCTTGGTGAACTGCTCCAGTTTGTAGTTGTAGGCAAGAATGAAGAGTGTTCGCTGGACACAGTTCATCTCCTCCACCTTGGTCATCACGTTCTTATAGATACGATCCATGATCTCCTGGAGCCAGGAAGAGGGGCAGAGGTGGAGGTGAGACAGAGAGAAAGAAGTGATGAGATACAGAATGAAAAATAACAGAAATAAAGGAAACTATGTTATATACTATATTGTGCTAAAGGGATAGTTCAGATTTTTGGACACTAAGTTGTATGAAATACTTGCTGGTAGTGTCGTGGATGCAAAGCTATTAGCTTATTCACCGAGTCCTGTGGTCGGAGTTCTGGCCGGGTCCGAACGTAGAATAAGTAGATGCCAGGGTCATGAAACCAAAAAGTGTTACCCGACAAAAACAACATGCAGGCAATGGTGATCCATTTCCAACACAAAATCATCGTCCTAGAATTTCATATACTGCGCCGTTCATTTGGCACTACTTTCTCTCTTGAACAATCCAGTTGGTCCAATTAGTATCACTACGCCTGCAGCAGGTTTCTCAGGTAAGCCGACCTAGTAGCTGTTTCACGTTGTTTCTGACTGATTCGCGTCATCATTGAAGTAAACATGTCGGACTATGAAGTGACACAGACATGTATTTATGTCTGTATTTTTACAAAGTTACCAATTCCAGCGTGTTCTCTTAGAAACAGCTGATGGATCACGTCACCTGAGAAACCGGCCTGCTGCAGGCGTAGTGATACTAATTTGTCAAGAGAGAAAATAGTGCTAAAAGAACGGCGGAGTATATGAAATGCTAGGATGATGATTTTGTGTTGGAAATGGATCACCATAGCCTGCGTGTTGTTTTTTGTTTGGTTTCATGACCCTGGCATCTCACCGGATCTACTTATTCTACGTTCGGACCCGGCAAGAACTCCGACCACGGGACTCGGTGAGTAGGCTAGTAGCTTTGCATCCACTACACTACTAGCAAGTATTTCATACGTCTTAGTGTCCAAATATCCGAACTATCTCTTTAAACTAAGTTTTGGAGTGAACTAGGCTGGAAAGTGGTCCTTCGAAACCCAGCTACAAGGGGTTGAAATCATTACATAGGAACTTGGACACTACTAGTTATGTCATATTTTTCGAGCCACATGTATGCGACATTGTGAATAGAGATGTTCTTGCTTAATGATCCGATTACATTTTCATTTGTAACCAAGTTCATTATATTCTATATTCAAACATTTTTGCATGATTTTTTTGTGAAATATGGACATAATTTCGCTTCACCAGCTATTTTTCATGCTGCTCTGCAAACTCCTGCAAAGAATTCTGGGAACTCTGCTGCCCTCTTTTGAGTCTGCATCTGAAAACCTGCTAGATCATCATTAGCCCATCAAAGCCTTCAATCCTGGAAAGAAATGTGACACCCTGCGGTCCAAGGGATCCCACAAAACAGTGATTGGACCACGTTTGGGAGGAGGGATAAATCAGAGCTTCATGTGAGCTACAGAGAAAGACACAGTCAGGCACTGTGGTGTCAGTAAGTTCTGCTTCTGTATTTATCTGTCTAGTTGGAGAGATTATGTGGTGTAGCAGAGTTGCTTGGTCGTTACGACTCCTAATATGGGGCTCAGGGAGGATTTTTCCCGTGGTTAAAATGACTTAATATTAAATTTAAGAGGGACAGAGCTCGTAAAAAGAAAGGACAGAACAACTTTCTCTCAATACAGAAAGTTAAGGGGAAGAAATTAGTTCAGTGTGGAACAAATGTGTGCCTAAGTTTGGTTGCATAACAGAGAGGCTCCCCAGCGGATTTCTGTCAACAAGTGAGCCGCAAAAGCAGAGAAATCCACCAGAGTGAATCTCTGGAAGGTTAAATGAAAAACAGAAGTGAACTGCAGTAAACTTCTTCCGCCTGTGCACAGAGAAAAACCTGTAAGAGGCTCGTATGCTCAACTGCTTGGTGTGGTTTAAGGCCAAGGCAGGTGTGCTTTTTGAATGTATTATTTAGTTTAACTATTGAATGGGGGAAAGGACAACGATTGTGTGATTGATTAAAAGCCGACTTCTAAAGCTGCATAAACAACATGGCCACTCAATGGAGCAATCACTACAGTTGGACTGTTAGTCTGAGCATCTTTACTCCTTTCTGTTTGTTGGTCCAATCCCGAACTCCACACTCATGGACTCAGAGACTTTGAGGCACGTCCCTGGTAAGTGTGTAAGTGGAGCTTACCCAGAGTTCATTGTGACTTGGTGACATGAAGAACGTGATTGCCCAGCCCTCGACTAAATGTAAACAAATGTTTGACTATTGAAGTAGTATTCAACAAAGTTGGAACAGAAATGTAAACAAAACAAGCATCATTCAGTCCAGTCTGTTAATAGTTCACAGCCAGACAATTTTTAACTAGTGCATGTGTTTGGTTGGAGCTTTGCAGGTAGAATAGAGTGGAAAAAGACAGCGGATTTGTTTATTTGGTTTGGATACGTCAGTAATAGGCTGAAGAATTGGACGCATGGGAACAAAACTTCTGTGGTATCAGGAGTAACAAAGGAATTGGTCTTATTTTGTATGTTGATGATGTAAGTCAAGTTTACGGAGAGGAAAAGCAGTACAGAGGACTAACAGATCAAGAACACTTCATTAACAACATTAATGTCTTCAAAAGCTGGACTTAGAGACAAATGGGTAAAAGGGCACAAATAAAAAACAGCTGCTCCCTGTGTGTGTGTGTGTGTGTGTGTGGGTGTGTGTGTGTGTGTGTGTGTGTGACGCTAAAGCAGTGAGAGAGGAAGTCGACACAGGATTCATGCAGCAGCCCGATGTCATATCACAGCAAACAATTTGTATGTGTGTGTGAGTACGTGTGTTAGTGTGTATGAGTGTGTGTTGTGGGGATAACCACATGGGGCTTTCTCACGTTCTGTTTACAGCTGTGAATGGTTCCAGACACTGGGGCCCTCTGCCCTTTACACTACGACCACTGGGAGATGGGGGGTGGGGTGGGGCCGAGCTTTTGGTGTGAGAGAATTCAGTCTTAAACTAGCCGACTTATAAAGTCTAACCAGCATGAGCAGCGTGAGATTTTTTAACTGTCAAGGGTTTAATCAGTTGAAATCTCTGCTCGGAAACATTTAAAGTTTCATCATACATCATTACTCATTGTGGGGTTTTAAAAGGAATTAATTATACCATGGGTACAAAGACCAGTGATTTTTTAAATGATAGCTCCGCCCCCACCACTTTTCTTATGAACCTCGACTATGAGATGTAAAAATAAACATGCATGAAAACTCTACAATTCACTGTAAATAAGAATTGGACGTAGCTTTTGGTTTAAGCCAATACAGAAGTGCCTTAAATATGCATTCCTCCTAATGGCCAGCAGGGGGCGCTGCACTGGTTGCACAAAGAAGCTGATTCTATAACAAGAAGAGGACTGTACTTTCCATCAGTCCATCCATTTTCCTCCGCTTATCCAGGCTCGGGTCGCTATGGCAGCAGGCTAAGCAAGTTAGCCCAGAGGTCCCGCTCCCTAGCAACATTTTCCACCTCCTTCTGTTGGATCCCGAGGCGTTCCCAGGCCAGGTGGGATATATAATCCCTCCGGCAGGTTCTAGGTCTACCTCCTAATCAGATGCCCGAACCTCAACTGGCTCCTTTCGATGCGAAGGAGAAGCAGCTCTACGCCGAAACTAATTGTTATGCCCCTATCAAGATAGAGGCATAACAATTAGTTTCCGCCCTCTTGTCCACATAAGGCCACTTCTGCCTTCAAAACAAAGATGGCGATGGCTTAAATGCCAAACTGCAGGCTTCAAAACGCTTCTCTTCATCCCCACACATTATCCCCTAAACCTACTATATATGCAACTTAAGAAAAGTGCTTTAAATAAATGAAGCTTGCTGAGCATTCATTTAGAGTTGTTTCTTGCCACCCTGTGACTTTATGTCATAATTCACTCTCATTAGCTCTGTTCTGGCCTCCACCAACTCCACCAGTTAGTTGCTTGCTATGTAGGGGTGGGACAATATATCGATAGGTCGTCCTGAAACATGAATTACAATTATCAATAGGTTGGCGCCAAATATGGTTACTTTAATTTACAACTGTGTGCCACTCTAAACAGATTGCCCTGCAATTTTTACACCGCGTCACTACTTAATGAGTCCACGCGGCGGCACTTATGTCTTGAAGGAGGGTAACGTGAACGGAAATTAATTGGCCGAAGAAGAAGCTGACAACAGGATAGAGGAAGGAGAAGAAGACGACGACGGTGGAATAATGTTGGACGGTAGGCTACAAGGCAACAATTTGTCAACATTGTTGACAAAAATCAATTTAATTGTCGATAATTCGATATCGCGGGTGTTTTTCATGCTGTGCATGGACATAACATCTTTATGAAACAAAGAAATTAAGAGATGCACAGGCTTCACTTTCACAGTGAATAAACACATTAATCCTGCACTTAACCTTTTTAGGGGAATTTTACATTCTTCAGTAAATCAGATATTGTGATGTATCGTTATATGATTGTCTTGAAATGTATCAATTATCGCAGAATCGCTGTATTGTGATATTGTCATTATCGTGGGCCATGTATTGTATCGCAAGTCACCCTGCGATACCCACCCCTATTGCTCTGGCTATGTGCCACTTGGTGCCGTGTGGGTACAATATCAAAAAGTTGCCAGCAGCTGTAAATTAGGTTTCTGTGACAGAAGTGAACCAAAAGTCAAACAACATTAAACCAAAGCAATGAGCCAAAAGGCGCTAAAATGCACAGAAAAGCTGGAGGGAACTACAGAGAGGAATTCTCCAGCGTTCGTCACGATGAACAAACCGTTTCATAGATTTAATTTTCATATTTATTTCAATTATTAGAATAAATTTATTTTCAGTCACACTGTGTGCCCTACTTTTTGTCTCTCCAAACTAATGAAGCCCTTAGGAATGGTGGAAAACCCGCTCTGTTCTTTCATTGACAAAATAAACAGAGCCATACTAGCTTTTGAGAAAAATCTAACCTAACCACGAGCACTATCTAACCTCAAATATGGCACTTTAGCTCCCTGGTGTCTAACATTGTTTAGTAATGAAAAGCAGCTTCGGCCAGCAGTAGGAGGCAGAGAGTATTTACGTCACAGTCGGTCATGAGACGGGCCAGCACATCCAGGCCTGCTGGACTCCACAGCCGGACTACGGGCAAAGACAGAGGGAGATCTGACCAGCTGCCAGATGAGTTCAAACAGCATTGTCTGATACACAGACTTAAGGGAGAGTGACTCACTGAGAGATTCTGTAAAGCGCAAGGCTTCTCAAACATTTGACTGTATCCTGCATAGTGTAGCGCTTGACGTACCGGAACGGCTGCCATCAGGGTGGGCTGCAGGGCGCTGGTGTCTCCCTTGCTTCCCTTCTTGATCTTAGTTGACTTTGGGAAAAAGAAGTTATATCACAATAATGTGGTTAAGTTCCGGTTAAGTTTTAATGAGTGTTTCCAGAAACCAGACTGTTTTTAAAAAATATATTCCAGTGTAGTTCATGATCACTGGGAAAACGTTTTCCCCCCTGGTCTGTCAGAAATGGATATTAGCCAGAAAAACTGACAAATCTAAAAGAATTAAACTTAAATTTTCACAAGAATCATTCAGAATTTAAATACACAAAAAACAGGCTGCTTTTTAAAGGACCAGTGTGTAAGATATATGAGGATCTATTCGCAGAAATGGAATATAGTATACAGTATATAAGTATGTTTTATCGCCTGGAAGTAAGAATCACTGCGTTTTTGTTTCCTTATAATGAGGGATGGGTCCTCTTCCACAGAGTCTGCCATGTTTCTACTCCAGCCCAGAACTGACAAACCAAACACTGGGTTGGAGCTTGGTGATCTTAGGTGATCCTACACGACTAGCGGAGGAGGATGAGGTGAGGCGCTGTAAGTTGGTTGCAATCTGTAACCTCGCTAGATGCCACTCAATCTCGAAACCCATCGGCTATCATCTGAGACGATGTAGCCTCTCGGGACAACGGTGAACAGTGATGGACGTGTCCGGTTTAGCCAGCGGTTGGCGATAAACGACTTCCAGCCAAGACTTCCTTCTCCGTGCGCTGCATTGTTTAGAGTCCAGTCAGCAGCTTGAGAAGCGGACGTGTTCAGTTCAAAGTGAAGTGAAACTCTCCCCTGCAGATATGTCAGCAAAATAAACTGCGTCATCATTTCTTGGTTCATTAAATCCCCCAGAGGAGCGCCCGTTCATCTGTCTGTGCTGAGTCTCAGCTTCACTGTAAACAGTAAGTTACACAGAGGCTGCACTCTGGCTCACTTCAGCGGGATGAAGCCGAAACAGAAACAGATTTTCTTGTGATCGACTTTAATTAACGGCTCTTCAGTTTGCTGAAATAACAACATCATGATGCAGATTAGTAAGACCATGAAGCTTTGTCAGGTCTGTCCTAAAGAGGAGAAGACAACTACTTTAAAATGAGACATTAGTTGAACGGAGGTCAGAGCCATCATTTATGATGCATTAGAAGAAGTCGGGAAATCTGAATGCTGAAAAGCTTTCGTGACACAGCGTCGAGTTAATTAGTCTCAAGTTGAATTTTTGATCTAGAGCAGATCGTTGCTGAACTGCAGATGTCTGTTTATAGAGATTAATAAGGAGCTAAATCGCCGGGATGTAATTCATCTCCACAAAGACTGCTTTCCCTGCATACACCGCAGCCTGCTGATAGGTGATTGGTCAATACTACTCTGACTATAAGCGTACTACAAATGGAAACCAGAACACTTCCTGTACTAAATATCCACGCCCCTGCCTACAGATTCTACAAATTTGCATGTAAATAGAGATTAGATGCCACTCAATCCTACACACTGGTCCTTGCTCTACGGTTGTATTAAACTGCAGATGGTTATTGGTTCCCTCTTTAATTTGATGACAACAAATGGTGATGGTCGCCACTAAAATAAAACACGTCAAGTTAAGAATAAACTTCCTGTACAGTACTTTTTTAAATAATCAAGTCTACAGGCACTCAGTCCTCTCAAGCTCATGTGGAACCTGCATTTCCTCACTGGATTGCACAAAGTACATAAAGGTGATGATGCAATGTCTTACTGTACCTGGTCAGCTAGAGTCTGAGGAGATGAATAGCCGATCCTACAACCGTGAGCCACACATACAAGCTCTGCGCTGAGCTCCAGCACGTGTGCAAGAGGCAGGTAGCCAATGTAGGTGTCCTCCTCACTGTGAAGACAAGGACAGTAATTATTGCCATCTCATTCAAGCATTAGCTCTGGTTAAGTTCATCAAACAAACTTAATTTGATTTGTACATGTTCTATCTGCCATATAATAAGGTTTAATACAACTTGCTCTCTGGAATGATTAATCATGTGGTCGTAACCTTCAGGAGATACATGCTGTATAGTGGCCATCTTGTTATTTTTTGGACTTGGACTTGGAAATCCAACAAGTACTTCTGGATCCTCTGAATTCTCTGGAATCACGTTTCACAGCACGCACACGGGGAGGTTTACTCAGTCATATTACTCAACAAGAGTAAAGGCATCATTTCATAAGAACACTGATTGAGATCGTAACATCCGTAACCCCTTCAACCTACATCCATCTCACCCTGACTCCCATCCTCCCAGACTTTTTCTCCACTCATCCTGAACTTCCTCCCTTCTGCATTTCCTCTCGGCCCCGTCTCGTTCCCCAGAGAGCAGGGCTGGTTTTTGATTTAATCTAAACACTGGTGTAGTATGATGGTACGAGCTGTTTGACTCATTCTTGTGCACGTGCTCAGTTAGCATGGACGAAACATTTAGCCTGAGAGAGCACTTTATCTTCAAGCACAGTGTTTAAACACAACATTAAAGCTGCATCATACGGCCAACGAGATCAAAGGTTGTCAAAGAGGAGAGTTTGACTCAGCAGCTGAGAGGAAGTTCACGTCCTCACGCTGCTGATAAACTGCATGTTTCCTTTTCAGTTACACAGATGAGACGAGGGAACCGAATGGATTTAGATGCAAACAGCACCCAGCGCACTTTAGACAGTAACAGTGATATCAAAAGTGAGCAGACACACTTATTTGAGCAAAACAGAGTCCTGGAAAACTTCCCTGCCTCCCACACAAAGCTCCACCAATCAAATGGCTCGTTGGTTACAGAGGAGCATTTAACAATAGAGATTAACAACACACACAGCCAGCAGCTGCTTAGCTTAGCTTAGCATAGAGACTTCAAACATTGGAAAACTTTCCAGCCCACATGAAGCCTACTAATTATGATGCAGTATGTCTTTAATACGTACAAAAATTGTTTAATTTAGGGGTCGACCGATATGTTTTTTTTAGGGCTGATACTGATTATTAGAAATCAAGGAGACCGATGGCCGATATTAAATGGCCGACAAAATTTAGAATAACACAAACTCCAACAAAAGCTTTGTTGAAATGCCTACAGCCTGTTTAATTAAAACATAACATTATTAAAATCAAATGATGACTTTTGAGTGCCTTCCTTGTCAGTGTTCCAGAAACAGCGGTTGGATTTTATCTTCAGACCTGCCTGTGTGAATGTTGTTGCACAGCAGTTATTCAGTTACTTGTTCAGTCCACCCCACGACTGAAGGACCATGAAAAACTGAACTTGTGCACACCCCTACTAACTTATCGATCAACATAATGAACTTGTTGACGTTCGCTATGTTATTCAAGCTTATGTTAAGACGATCGGCTACCTATATGTGAAAACACGAACTCATATGGGCGAGTAATGTGACATTTGCAATGTAGTTGCTTAAATGCCTTGCAGTTGCACTGACGCCAACGTTATTCAAACGTTGAGATCGCTATCGCTGCATAAATTAACTTTTATTTCGAATCAGTGCATTTTTAAAGAAATTTATATTATCGGTAATCGGATAAAAAAAAAGAATGATACCGATAATTGTAAAGATGATGAATAACGGCTCTGATAAGTTGGGATTTTAAGGGGCTTTATTCTTGGACTATGTCTTAGCCAGGGGCAGTGATTTTAGGAAGCTTGGTTGATTTTCCTGCAACCTCATGTTGACGACAGGACTCAAACAGCTTAAGCTAAGCTAAGCTAACAGGCTTCTGGCTAAAGCTTCGTATTAACCACACAGAGAGTGCAGTCAATCGTCTCAGCTAACTCTTAGCAAGAAAGTGGATAAGCTATTTTTGGAACTGGTTTCAAAGTGATGTCTGCTTTGAAACAAGGAGAAATTAAGAAATGATTTGCTTATTGACTCTTAACGGGGCATAATCAAAATCAAGAACGACCTGATCAGGTAATAAGAAATAAACAAATGATAAATATGATGTTGTGTAGCGTACCACAGGTTGGGTATCCGCTCAGCCATTCCTGTGATGCCTGCGATGATGTTGCTATGTGAGATCACAACACCCTTTGGTATGCCGGTGGATCCGCTGGTGTACATGATGACCGCGATGTCTGAGGGCAGCGACTGCTTACGCTCACGTGCTGCTGCAATGTGAAAAGAGAAATACAAGAGAACTTTATTACAGAACTGGTGTGTAACATGACATAGTGATTTGTTGACACTCTAAGAGCACAGACTAAACTGTTACAAATGAAAGTAATAGCCTCTGTCTTCACAGCTGAATGTGTGCAGGATAAACAGGTCGGACAAAGAGCGTGCAATTGGTGTCAAAGGCGTCGGAAATATTTAAATAGTGTGTAATTCATCAGAGGCTGTGTAAGAGCTTAAACACATGGATGGAAAAGTGTCAGCTGTGATGTTAAACAATCTTGGCACAATCTCTGTGCTGGCCAAAAAACACACTCTCCTAGTTTTTCACTCTCTCACTCGCATTCTTTTCTTTGGACTTCACATGCAGGGTTTCAAGCGCCCTAATTTAAGTACAGTAAAATTCAATGTATAAGATATAAGATTTTTCCATCTAAAAAGTGGGCTGCGTCCTATATGCCAGTGTGACCAATACACCAGTATAAAATGCAGAGATAGGTATGTTATTGTGTTACGGTATTTTACCCAGACGATGGTGCAGTCCGGTTGCTAAGTAGCGACTCCACATCATCCCATTAAACAGTTTCCGGGTCAAAGCCGCTACAATGTTTCCTATAAACAATATGCCGTTGTGCTAACTTGATTGTTGCTAACGCACCATCATGATCTGCAGCTGCCGCCCTCCCAACAATCAACGTTAGCGTATGCTGCCAGCTACCGTGAGCTACAGCACCGGTAGCTAGCAGGACTGCAAACTCGACATGGCAAAAACAGATGGTAGGGTTGTAATGTGTGTGTGTGTGTTTTTAATGTGTTTTAAATGAAGATAAATTGAAATAGTGCAGGAATAACTTGTATACATGTTTTTATTAATAGCCTAAATAGTTATAGAAAACCTTTTTTGGGATACCCCCAAAAACAGACTGCGTCTTATATTCCGGTGCGACTTATATTCCAGATTTTACGGTACTTAAGAAAAGTGCTAAATACTTGTGTTATGCTTGAAACAGAAAAGTCCCTTATGTGTCATTGAACCACACTTGGAGGACGAGTGTTGTCACAATGGCCACAGAAGGTAGGGCAAAAACCTGCACATTATAAATTAGTTGTACTTACAAATGAGAATTGCATTTTAACATTTATCTCAAAAGGAATTTTCCGGTGTTGCTCTCCTACTTATTATTTCGAGGGCCCCCCAACATTGGCATCCCTGGCCTGATTGGTTAAATAAAAATGTATGAAAGGCTTTTTTTTTTCAAACAGAGCTAAAGTCAGTCTTACCTTGGCCTTGAGCATAACTTGAAATATGGTTTCCCCTTTTTCCCTATGATTCCTGATGCTGTTTTTACATGAGATTAAACAGTTGATGGACTGTTTGTTACAATGTTTGCCCGTAGCCAATATAAAGAGCAATGCTTCATGAAATCAAGGAACTAGGAACAATTTCCACCCATCCATCCATCATCTATACCGCTTATCCTGTTTAGGGTCACGGGGGGCTGGAGCCAAACCCAGCTGTCATTGTGCGAGAGGCGGGGTACACCCTGGACTGATCACCAGTCAATCACAGGGCAATGAAGAGTCACCAGTTAATTAGTCTTTGGACTGTGGGAGCCGGAGTACCCAGAGGGAACCCACGCGTGCACGGGGAGAACAAGTAAACTCACACACACTCGTCTAAACCGGGATTCAAAGCAGGAACCTTCTAACTCTGAGGCGACAGCGCTAACCACTGCACCACCGTGCAGCCCCAAGGAGCAAGTTAAAAAGACAAATAGGGCCAAAGATTGATGTATCTTGTGCTTTTTGATTCCTCTGAAGGACTCAGTTTAAAGAGAGAAGCAAAACCAAGCAGCCGTTTAATCTTCACGTGGGAAGTAAGACTTTGGTCTTGTTTGTCCTTTCTGTTCAGGATTTTGTGGAACCGAAACTTCAAGTCTGAAAAACCACAGAGAGGAAGAAGGGATGCATAAAGGAGAGGAAGGGGGAGTAAAATACTTTATAGTCACAATGGGACGTCTTCCCTTCTTCCTCTTTCCTCTTCCAAGGCTCTGAGCGTTGATGTCATTTGAAGTTATCAGAGCTATGTGTAAACATAAGCCTCTCCTATATCCCAGTGCTCCGTCCTCCCATTCCTAAAGCTACTTCCTTTCCTCCTTATCCACATGTGACACTTCCAGCTTCTCTTGTTTTGGGTCAGTCGGTTCAGTCGGCTACAATAAAAGCCCAGATGAGTCAAATATGTTTCCTCATGTATCTAATCCCCTAACTGAATAGTATCGACCTTAATCTGACACAGATGTGAGCACTTACTTATTCACACGACCTAATGGGACTTATATCAATCCGCCTACGTGAAGAACCCCACCATGACCATCCCATTTAGAGTGGGACTTTCCTTTACTACTAAAGGTTTTACAGCCAGGATGCACAGTATAAAACATATGGACGAAGCACTCAGATTCATATGTAGAGGATTAAAAAGGCTGATACTGATATTTGTTACTTAGTGGAGAGGCATCTGGGGAATGCTCTTTTAGGTTGGGAGGTTAAGGCTGGTTGCTTTCAGTAAAAATGCCCTTCTAAGGCACAAGGGCAAGACAGAAAAAAGACTGCAAGATATTATTCAACACCAGTGTTCTTCTGTCTTTAAATAGAAATCTCGAGGAGCTCTTGCTTGTTGCACCAATGGCGATATAGGCGCCAATTCATGGTTTGTTGGTTTGTCTTCGTTCAGTGGCTGCAGTCATTAAACTTTCCCTCCTTTTCTTTGTTGACCATAGTGCCATAACTGTTCACTCCCATCTCAGCAGAGACCAGAGAACCTTTACATCACTTTGACTGCTCTCTCTGGTGGACCAATCACAGCTGGGAGATGGACAGCGCTTGTGATTGCTTTTGGAAGTTCATTCCAAAGATGCTGCAAATGTAAGGGCTTTCATCAGTGCGCAATAGGCTATACTCGGACAATAACTTTAAAGCTGCTATGGTCTTGCAGCCACTCAAAGCTGCTTTTACACTACATGTCACATTCATAAAACACATTAATACACTGATGACAAAAGGTTGCTACTTAAAGTGCCCAACTGTCCATCAGTCTTCACATCCATGGCTATGCCACCGGGAGCAATTTGGGGTTCAGTGTCTTACCAAAGGGAGCTGGGGATTGAACCATGAATCTTCCGATTGTAACCGACTCTACCATGGAGCCATAGCCGCCCCAGAGGACAGGTATAGAGACAAACCCACACAAAACCAGGATTGTCTGCTTTTAGTAACTGTAAAGCGTATATAAACTAAATTTTTCTGCCTGTAACTTCACGGTTTGGTTTAGTCCCGCTGCTCACCAGCGTCGGATGGAACAAGAAGTTCTAATAAACCAACTTTATATTTTTTGTTCAGCACTGCGACAGCCCACAGGCAGAGGTAGCAACCTGCTGGTGAACAAAGTGGAGCATGTCGTAGCTAAAGAGCCAGTTGTTCTATCCGAAGAGTTGGTGGAAAGCTGTAACATGACTCCCTGCAGAGAAGTTGATCACGATGTAGAAGTAAAAGAGACATGTCATAGTGACCTAGACTATTTTATTTACTGACAACCCTGCTGTATTTTATGATTGATGAACACTAATATTTAAAATACAAGAAAATGCTTGGAGTAATACTTCATTTAAACTCAAGTACCCCGTTTTTATCTTTATTTTCCACTTGAATTTCATCTGTGATTGGACAAAAAAAACACACAACTACAATTAAGGAAACCATGAGACAAAAAAACTTTTAGAAAACAGAATTACAATTATTTTAGGTTGGTAAAAGGCAAAGTATTGATTCTACAACTCTAGTAAAACAATGCAAGAAATACTTAAATCTGTAAGCACACAGATAAACACGCCAAAACCCAACGGCACACGAACGCACACACGCTTACCGTTCTCAGGCGTGGCTCCCATCTTCTGAACAGCTGCCATGTTATGGACACTGATGCCACGTGCGTATCCGGGCCATGAGGTTGGTGTGCTGTCCACAACAATGATATGCTGCAGCCTGGGAACTTCAATAAGGATAGCCTGAAACACACACAGAAAAATGTAAGCATGAGCACAGACATGACAAGCATCCACGTGCAGTGTACACACCAGGTGACACGACCCAGGTTTCTTCTTAACTAATAAAACCCGAGCACGTCGCCTTCATCAGTATTTGGGCTACGAGGGGACGTCTGAGACAGAGCAGAGGAGATGTGTTTATGCCACCATGATAAAAGTGGAGTTGAACTGCCAGAGCGCCGTTACTCTTTGGGGACTGAACCTGAACCAAATCAGTCACTGAGGTCCAGCACGTGCACTCCTTCTTTTTATGACTCTATGAAGATACATGCCAACTCTCCTATTCCTATCTCAGCACTGCAGAAATACCTCAGATTATCTCTGATGGATAACAGTGGCCTGCACGTTTCATGGTCATGTGGACCAGAGACATTTTGATGACAGGAACCACTCACAGACTTTGGACCAGAGATGTAAACCCGCCTTCACTTATACAGAGCTTCTATTCGCAGGAAAAGAGTTTATAGACTGAGATGAAGGGAAATATATCTTAAGTAGTAACCTTTAGTTATCTGTGATTTATACTTACTCATAGTTACGCCTCTAACAAACAGTATACATCCATCACTGTTTCCAACAAACAGACAGTGTTACTGTGGTCGAGATGGGGGACGGGGAATATATGTCTATATTGAAAGTATTTAAAATAATTTAACCACTGAAATCGAATCAGTAAACTCTTGTCCTGTGGATAATTAATTTGACGGTATTCTCTTAAGGCATTCCCAAGTTCTCACATTTACTGCACTGGGACAGGAGTAATGTGACAAAGTGTGACATTATGATGTCACAGTAAAGTTTGATCTCTTTGGTTTAAATGTCATCACATTTATAATTCCTATCTTTGTGATATTTTCTCATAATAAGTCTCTGAATTCCTGAGTGAGGGCCAAAAACTTTTAGGAGAGATCACAGTGACCTTTGACCGCTTGGTTATGAATTTAAAAAATGCAAAAACAACCCCAAAACAGACGCAGCTGTGCAGGCAAGGAGGCAAAAAAATGTTCTGTTTCTATAAATTTTAAGATGAACTTTAAAAGAACAGATACAACTTTCCATCTAACTGGAAATTGTTGCTGGCCTGCACAGCCCATTCAGATATGTAATGTTGGGCAACACAAATGTGATAGATCCCATTTATCCCAGCTTGATACTACTCCTCTTTTTTGCCTGTTACTTCTTTAGAAGGATTGGGCAATGCAGACAGTTAAATTAGTTGGTGTAGCTGCTCCCTCCCAATCAAGGCCGACAGCTCAAGTGGAGTATTTCACTTCACAATATTTTGGTTCTGGTTCTCAAGATCCTCAGTTACCATCCACACACAGTAACAAATGTACACTTGCATGTACCTTTCTATCACAGACTTGAGGAGTCATTGCCACTAAACCATTGTGATATAGCTAGTATCTGCTTAATACTGCTGCAGGCTCATTGCTTTGTAAGAATGATTATGACAACCCTTGTCATGTTTAAATGTGTGTAAACTGAATTATATGGCATGTGTGTGCTGTGAATATCCTTACCTTGAGTCTTGTCTCCAGGAGCTCTCTGCTGGTGATGATGTGGCTGACCTGAGTCTCATTCAGCCCATGAGCAATGGCTGGACCTCCCAGTGTGGAGTAAAGAGTGACCACTGCAATAGACACCCAAAGAAAAAACACAGTTATAAAAAAATGACTGGATCATAAAACTTCTACTGGCCTCGTTTCTTCAGAATAGTTACACAGCAGTCATGTGACACAAT
This sequence comes from Semicossyphus pulcher, assembly GCF_022749685.1. Taxonomy (NCBI): domain Eukaryota; kingdom Metazoa; phylum Chordata; class Actinopteri; order Labriformes; family Labridae; genus Semicossyphus; species Semicossyphus pulcher. Next base: position 5,351,609 of record NW_027211700.1, read on the forward strand.
TCATCATTTCTAGACGTATCGTATAGTGTAACAGCCGCAAGTTTTTGTTTTACTAAGGTGCAGGCACAGTAGATAATATATGGATATACAAGAACAGAGATATATCTACATTTGTGAGTGAAATCAAATTATCTACACTGCAATATTATCTAGTATTTCTTGACACTAGCTTAGATGAGTCTGTGTTTGTCCGTGTGTATGTCTTTGTGTATAGAGCCTTCATATAGACAGCATGTGAGACAATGGACAATGTACGTGCACTCTGTCTACATCGCTCAGTGCTGGACTGGTCCCTCCCACACTGATGACATCATCAGCCGCCTCAAGAGGACCCAGCACAGCCTACAAGCCAATGGGACACAAGCTCTTACTGCCTAATAAGCTCTTTTGGGAATATAAACAGTGCTGGGTATGTGAGGGCGTGTGTTTGTGCGTGTGCATGTGTTATGACTGAGTGCATATGTGTGATGCAGCACTAGTATCTGTGCTTGCAAACATGCGTCCACATGGGAGCATAAGTAGTCCAAATACATTACAGAGTGTTTCTTTAGGAATAGCTCGATTGAAAAGGGGTCGACTGTGAACAAAAACAAATACATTTAATCTGCTGCTAAAATATTGTTTTAGTACCAGTTTAGAAAAGTATGCAGGGTTTAAGCACACACACAAGCCTGCAACGCACATTTACTAGATAACTGTTTGATTTTTACTCCCCACAAAAAGTTTATTATTACAATAATAATACTAATATAATTTAAAATGCTTTATTTTATCACCTGAAATCAATGTTCTGCATATCTAACTTTGCAGTTTATTTGCTGGTGCATCTCTTTCTCTTTGAAGTATTTGTGTGAGACTGCATGTACAAGAGAGAGCATGCCTCAGTCACTAACCTGGGTGTAAACAATGACCCTCATTTGACCTTTGAGGCCCCGATTAAACATCTGTGCAAAAACTCCTTCTTCCACCTCAGAAACATTGCAACACTTCTTCATTAACTCCCTTGATGCGGAAAAACTCTTCCACACCTGTGTCTCCTCAAGGCTGGACTACTGCAACACACTTCTCACGGGTATCCCTCACAGGACCCTCCAGAGGCTCCAATATGCTCAAAACAGTGCTGCTAGGATGATGCATGATGAAAGTGCCTAAGTATGACCACATCACACCCATTCTTCACTCACGACACTGGCTTCCCATCTCTCACAGGGTTGATTACAAAATATCCCTAACCTCCCACGGCCCATACCTCAAGGAACTGCTCACGCTTTAAACCACCAAGAGGAACCTCCGGTCCAGAAACACCTACCCTCTTCATTCCCCCAGGACTAAGCTCCACACTACAGGGGAACAGGCCTTCCACTCTGCCGCTCCACGCCTGTGGAAAGCCCTCCCTGACCTCCTGAGGTCACACAGAGTGGAGAAACCTTTATAAAAGGACTCAAAACCGTGTTTTACCTGTGGGTTTTTTCTACTTGTTTTATACTCATGTCTTTATCCTGTATCACTGTGAGATTTGCTTCAAATGTTATTCTCATTCCCATCAAATACTCAAGCTTTGTCACAGCCCTTGGCCTCCTATTAACAGATGCCAGATACCTGCCTTTTTGACTTTTCATATGATTGATTGGCAAAATAATTTGCTTAATTTATAATAAATATCTGAGCTTGACCATGCCCAATTCAAAGCCAACATCAGAAAGGCTTACAGAAACTTAAATTATAATATTTCAGCCTATTTCTAATTTTAGATGCCTTACTATCATGTACATATGTCCCTAAATTACATAGTTAGAATGTCATGAGTTTCTAGTTTAGTTCTGGTTGTGTTGTATTTTGGTGTTGAGTTATTATTTCTTGTTTTGCATTGTCACCTTGTCTATTGTCATGAGTTCTCATCGTTTAGTTTTGTATTTAGTTTATTCTGTGTTCTTGGCAGTATTTAGTCTTGTTTAGTTTAGTATTCCACTTGTGTCTCGTTGGTTAGATCATTTCCTGTTTTACTTTGTCACCTTGTCTCTCGTGTTGGTCCACTTCCTGTCTTGGTGTTTCCCGCTTGTTTGATTACGTGCCCTGTCCTGATTGTTTTCACCTGCCCCTTGATTATCTCACCTGTGTCTGATTAGCCTCGCCTCCTAAGTTTATTTAGTCCCTGCGCTGGTTCTGTCTTTGTCGTGTTACCTGTGGACTTTTCCTGTTCCCTTGTGGCTTCCCGTTGTTGTTCCTGTGCGTTTCCAGGTTTTCCTTTGGATTATTCTTTTACCTTGACTTTGAGACCTTTTTGTTCTAACATTTGGTTTTCTGTTTTGTCTTCTGTTGGATTTAAGATTTTGTTTTTGCATTTTTTGCCTCAGTTTATTAAACTCCTTACCATTGTCTGCACCTGGGTCCTTTACCTTTTCATTTTACCCAAAACCGTGACACAGAAGGCTTTAGTGGATTTAGGTTTCCAGTTTTATTTATGCAAACTTTCCAAAGCAGAAAAATACTGCACCCTTACATTTTAGATCAGGTTTTCGTTGGTCAATGGTGCAATCACTCAATTGCTGCTGCCTCGAGACCGGAATAAGTCAACAGTGTGCCTGACCACAATTCATTTTCACACAGGTGCACAGAAGGGTGCAAGTATATTTCCTACTTACAGAAAATGGGCACTTGGTGTAAAAATGGCGCGTTTTGGTCAGACTAGCAGTGACAGTTGCACTGGGGTACGCCGCTTTGTGCGGGTGGAAAGATGGGGCTCACAATGTTCCATATGAATTCACCCATCTGCTTGTTTCTGTGTTGTGTGTGTGTGTGGCCTACAGAAGATCAGAGCACCAGAAGTAAACTGGCTTTAGGTGACACTGTAACCGAGACAACAAGGCACAGAGGAAGAGAAAAGAGGTGAGGAAGGTGACCAGAAGGAAAAACAATAAATACAGGGAGAGAGAGGGGTAGAAAAACACATAGCTACACATTCTATAACCCTCTGTCCCTACACTGACACAGACACATGGGTTTATGGGACAGGGCTTAGTGACATCACAATCTTGCGTCATGGAGCTCCTCTACTTCCTGTTCTGCTTCTGTGTGTGAGCGAGTGTGGATGAGGGCCATGACACCTCCAGCCGTGAGATCTAAACACTGGATCGGGACCCAGCTCGACTAAATCACGCACACACACACACACACACACTCGCACACCACAGTCATTATGACACAAAAAGACTAACAAAAAGGTCCAGGCTCCCCTCAGTATGAACAGATGAAAAATTTGTGACATGTTCAACCTCGCTCACTCTGCATTCTTCAGTTCAACAAATGGGGTCTTCTTCGGGTCCCAGGAGTGAAATTTCCACAACTCCACAGTGGAACATGTAATCCCTCAACTGACGTTACAAGACATAAAAAAACAGCCAAAACAAGAGTGATGAGGTTTTTATGGAGGGAGTGTACGCTGTGTAACTGCTGCTCCTTAATGTAACTCACATATATGACAAGTATGCAAACCTCACAAATGATGAGTGTAGATTTCCGAGCCAATGAACTGCAAATATATAATGCGCACACACATGCACACACAGACGCGAACCAAGTGTTTGAGTTCAGTGGGGGCCTTTGGCTGACTCCTTGATGCCTCTGTCAACATCAGATGCTCACGTAGACTCTCTCCCCCCTCTTCTGACGCCATCACCCCTCACTTCTCTCCCTCTCCTTCCTCCCCTCCATCGCTCTTTCCACCCTCTAACTCCTCTCCACCCCCTCCTCTCCTCTGTGTTATCCCCTGCCGCAGGCTTTCCACTGTCCCAGTGTTTGTGTTTGCAAGAGCGAAAGATGCTTTATGAAGATGCTCGGCTCGTACTTTCAGCGTATTTTTAAAGCGTGACAGTTTAATGGGGCATAAACTAAAGTGCACAGAGAAAATGAAGGGTCCTGCAAGGACAATCAGAAAGATTTAATAGAGCACGGCTGTTTATGCTCATAGTAAGAAAGACTTAGAGCGTTTGGAAGAGAACATACAAGAGTAAATCAGCAGTGGATCCTGTAGGGCAAGAATCTGCAGATGCAACAAGTCAAAACTTAAACCGTCTCTGTGGGTTACAGTGGTGACGAATGAAAAAGTATGCACATGTTGCAGATTTGGTTATGCAGTGGTCAGCGCTGTCGCTTCACAGCTAGAACTTAGTTCTAGCCTAGTTCGAACACCGGTTCTGATGAAGGGGGCCTTTCTGTGTGGAGTTTGCATGTTCTCCCCGTGCATGAGTGGGTTCCCTCCTGGTACTCCATCTTCCCCCCACAGTCCAAAGACATGCTTGTTAGGTAATTGGTGATCCTATCATTCCCTGTAGGTGTGAGTGTGAAATGTTGTCTGTAGCTGTGTCTCGATTCAGAGGCTGCATCCTTCAAAGGTCGCGGTCTACAAAGTCATTCGTGACCTGTGTAGACTGAAATGAGACGGTCCGGTCTACGGAGGATTTCCTGTTTGCGTCACCAGCTGTTCCCGCCCTTACCCTTGCGTGATAAAGTGTTGTCCCGTCGCCTAGCAACAGGTAGCTGGAGGGCTAACTAGGTAACATAACTAACGTCACGTAACTTAACCTATTAATCAAAGATAATTTGTTTCAAGGCCCCTTTTGTTTTTTTAACATTTGTATAGCTAGCTATTCAATTAAGTTAAAACCAAAAACTTTTACATTTAAAAGTGTATTCCTCGGCCGCTTGAGAGTCCGCCATCTCGTTTGAATTGGCACGCAATGCAGGCACCAGATGGATCCTTCGGCCCGGGAAAAGGAGGACGCAAAAATTCTGCTTTCAATCATACCCGTGTACATGTAGACATGGCCTAAGTGTAATTTTCCGGCAGGTATCCAGGTCTTATTAATACTGCTGATGCTGCCCCATTGCAGTGTTCTGAAAAGTTGGCCGATCAGAAGAAAGTGGGCAGGAGTTATAATGGTTTGTTTCAGACTGAGGCTTAACAGAACAGCTGCATAGAGGGCCAGTACAATATAAATAAGTTTTTTTTAAACTGTAAATCATTCAAAGCTACTCCAGTCGAATCTAAGACTAAAAATATAGAACTGAAATTAGCATTATGGGTCTTTAAAGTGAGTGCTGTTTTTGGTCACAATTTATATTATGTTCAGCTTCATGCTTTTAATGATTCAGAAACGTAAAACTACTGGCTGGTAAAGCATTTTACTTTTCTGATTCTTCTGCCAGTGGAAACAATGATGGTTACTGTGAGACAAGCTGAAAGAATCATTTCTAAAGCCTGTGTGTTAAAAGCACAATCAATCTGTTAGCAGAAACACTGAAATTGTATAAAATAAAGATGCTCTGTTGTCAGTATTTATGTTTCTGTCTGAAGAAAATGAAACGGATGGAGAGGAAAGAAGGAGTAAGGGAGGAGGAATGGGACACTTATATAACAGCGAGGCAGAAGGGACAAATTGACCTTCTTCTGTCTCAGCTGGTTACAAGTTACAAGTTGTCCACTGCAACCACTAACATTTCCGAGCGCACACATCAACACACAAAACGGCTATAAAGACGCTCAGCTGGAAAGATCACAGTGAACACGGAGTCGCAGTACAGCACGTTAAGTACAGATGTATTTCTCAGCTGTTTCATTTAATGTCCATAAAACATGGCCCCTCTTTCCTTGGTCTGTTTTACTGCAGACTCCCATCGTTTAAAAAAATACTCTTTTAATTATTGAAAATTTTAAGCACCGACTCTTTAATTAACTTGAAGTACTACCACAAACTTCAAAGTCTCCACCGACTACTACGGTTGCAGTTCACACCCACCCATTTGTTTTACACAGATTGGGACGGGGCAATAGAGATGAATTTGTATAATGACAATATATGAAAGAATATTTTACCCTTTGAACAAACATAAGTGGTCCTAAACTAAACAGGAGAGGTCGCACGACCCTGCTGTCATTAACAGGATAAAGATGTTTTTTTTCTCGGATGAATAAAAACATTAAAAAAACAAACCAAATGGAATAAAACACTCCATGTATTGCCTTGATTTCTCATTCATGAGAATGGGGCAGACGTGGCCTTGACCTTTGACCCTTATCAAACAAATTTGCCAAATTTAAATTTCCTGAGATGTCGCCTTCACAAGGATGCAGCCATGCAATCATGATGTCACAATAAAGTTGACCTTTGGCCTTTTGGGTAGAAAATACAAACACTTTTTTATGATTGTATCCTCTTTAGAAAATGTGTGAGTATAAGCTCTTGAGTTATGGCGTGTTATGAGAAATCAGAGGGGTTGACCTTTGACCTTTGATCACCAAACTCTTTGACTGTTACCTGTACAAAGGCATGACAAGTGAAAATATAATATTTTACTAGTAATATAAGGGTAAACAGATATGGAAAGTTTGTGCATGCTCCTTTAAGCGAGTGTGCCAACAAGATACTCTCACTGAAAATAAGGCCTCCATAGATTTACAGTCTCATAACGCACTTACATGGGAAGTTGTACATGAAACAGGCCTGGGCAGCGATGATCCACTCAGCTCGAGTCTCACAGAAGATTGCGATGTTGTTTTTCGGCCGCTGACCCAGTGAAGCTAAACCGCTGCCCAGTTGGGACGCTGCTGTGAGGACCTCTTCATAGGAGAGCCAGCGGTACTCTCCCAGAACCACCTGCAGGGGGGGAGAGAGAGAGGAGGGGGAGGGCATGTGAGAGAACTTCAGGGAGTGTTAAAGCTATTTAAAAATAATTAGATGATGTACGAAGTGTTTCCTAAAACCAAATTTGAGGTTTCCTCCTTTTATGGTGTGTTTATGGGTAAGTTTTACAGCAGGAACACAAAACTGAAAGTTAAATCCCACAGTCGCGTTTGGGCCTGTTTCATATTAAAGTCACAGGAAACTGAGCAACAGCTGCCAAACAGAACAACTTCCTCTCATTCTGTCATTCTCATGCTGCAGCGCCTCCTGGTCATCATCAGCGCGAGAGGAAGAGGATAAACACCGGGTCTGGATATGCTCTTCAGCACTCATTCACTTGCATGTGTAAGTGATGTTATACTGGCTCCTAGTGGTTAGATAATGGTAGTGCACACAAAAGCACCCACAAATGATGACTGTACAGAACTGTGTTCCACTTGTTCAAAACAATATCTAGGATCTTAAATGCTAATACATGTTCTCTTGCCGCAATCAGTGTTTCACCAGTGGGGTTTAATTGGATTAGAAGGATCAGGCTGTTGGGATTAGAGGCGTAATTCAGAGTTAATGTTACTGCAAGTCACACTTGGCAGAACTCCTGACTGTGCAGGCACAACGAGCGCTCCAAAATGTGCAAATTAAGACCTTATTAAAGCTTTATTCTTGGGTAAAGTTTGCACTGAATGCTGGCGTAACTTTTTACATAATGCAAGTTTTGTAATTGGTTACATTTTCTATAAAAATAAAAAGACAGATGACGTTGGAACAGAACATGCTAGAAGTCTAAATGCCAGAGTTTTACTGTCTCCTCATGATCCAACATCTTTATAGATGCATTTTGCAAACACTCTTTAACAAATACCAATATTCTGTTTAGTGTCTCCATTCCTGATTCATACTCTCCCCTCTCTCCCCATGTGTAAGGTCAGTGGAATTTAGGCCATCTGGAGGAATAACAAGCTGTATAGAGTAACAACTATTAATTTAAAAAGTGCCATGAGGGTTTTGTCTTGTCTAGACAGTGGGCTGCGAAAATGTCACAGGCGCTCTTGCAACTCTGAGAAGAGCTAGCGTTCAGCTTGTCTTGCTCCCTTTTTAAAATGAGGAATGCTAACAATTTTTCTATTTGGATTTAGAGGGAGAGAGATTTTTTCCACACAGTAAGACTAATGAGTCATTTAGAAAACAAATCTGAAGAAGCAACTTTTCCTTACTCGAATCTGTCCCTTCTTTATTGATCCTACCTTTCCTTTAAAAACAATACAAAAAGTTAACAACAAAACGGTTTGTTATGTTTTTATATCACATCATGGATCCTCAAGAAGACACACATTAGAGGAAATGTGTTATTATATTGAAAAATGTTCTCATTATCAATTAATGCCATAAGTACAAGTAACAAGTGTTTGGTCTCTATAGCTAATTTCTCTGTTTATGACAACCGTATGGGATTTATTTATAACATAACTCACCTGTTTAAATGATATTAAGTCATTGCATAATTAAGGGACTGTTTGCTTTGAGTGCACGGTGGGTAAAGACGGCTGTTTGCTATACGCCACCTCAGCACAGTCACTGAGCTGAACGTCTCGTTTATGTTGTTTGTGAGGCAAAATAAGGCCTGCTGTCCGGTCATTGTACTATTAGACCATCCAAAAAGTTTGTACTCTAGCTTTGAAAAGTCTAGTATTATGTTGTTTATATGTTACCAATAATATTGGTGTCTGGGCTCACAGTAGCTGGCTTGTTAGCTCATTCAGCCCACTCATGAGAGTTGTAGTTGGCTGTTCCCATGCGTGAGGTTATACAGTCCAAGCTGTAGATTTCCTAAAGAGGCAGTATCATGCTGTTTCACATTTTAAGACATATATATATGTTGTTACAATGTTGGATGTCCAGACTAAACGTGGGTGAAGTTTCAAATCTGTAGGTAAAAGTGTGTTGGAGTGACAGCAGGCTTCTGAGAGCTGGACAATCAGAAGACAGTGGGCTTGTGGAGGTTTCTTAAAGGGACAGAGCTGACTCGTGTCAGGGAGAGGCTGTCTGAGGGCCTGCACAGATCACCAGTGTGAGAAAAAAATATGTTATCTGTAAATTATGCTAAGCTACTCCACAGGTATCACAGAGTGAAATATGAAGCTTGAAATTAGCATAATACCCCCACTTTAATGTTTTTAGTCTCACCATGTATTTGTATTATAAGTGCACTTCTTGATTGACATCATTTTTATTGCATATTAATTTTCCTTCTACATTATTAACACTAATATAATGTACATTAAATATTAAGCTACCTGTTTCATACTAAGCTAGACCAGCTGGCTTCTGGCTGAAGCTCCATGATAACATTTTATTCACCTTACTCCTGTACACATATTTCTATTACATTTTCTCCTTGCTGTACTTCTGTACTTTCCTTACCACTGCTTACCTTCTTGAACACCTTCCCATTGCCTTGTCGCTCGTCCTCCTCACTGATCACCTCCCTCGTCCCCAGACAGTCTCTGTGTGGGAACCTCGTGGCTGCGTACTCAAACATCTTATCCAGGGTGTCCATCCCCGGGTGCAGCGACGTCGCCAACCTCTTCATAGCGCTGACGGCTCGGTAGGGTCCCTCGGGCCGACCCAGCACCGAGCGGGCCTTCGCTCTCTTGGCTCGCTCTGCCTCGGAGCCGTAGAAGTCTCCGTCGGGTGTGGAGAACCAGCTGAGGATGTAGGAGGGCAGGAAGGTGATGAAGGTGTAGATCCATACCATGAGGTGGAAGAGGAGCAGCAGCATGGGGTTGAGGTCCTCCTTCAGCTTCATCACGGTGAAGCTGTGAAGACGTTGGAGAGCAGCGAGAAGAGTAAGGAAGATGTGATGTGAGAAAAAGTTCCTACTCCTGCGGTTGCTGTGTCCGCCGTCCCTCTTCCTTCTTTCTTTGAGAGAGCTTGACTTTTAAATGCCCACAGGTCCACAATATTCCTGGAAAATAAATGACATAAACCTGGCATTAGAGCAAAAACTGTCAATTATTACATTTGTTTAAAAATGAGACTTTGATCCTGAGCCTAAATCCCAATTCAATCAGAAACCGAAACAAAACAGTGAGTCACGTGTACTCACAAAAAGCAGAACAGTAATTTTGTAACGGGCAGTGGAAGGGGTGAGAAGCAGACTCAAATGTTCCAGCACGAATACAGCACAAGAAACTGCCTGTCATACACTGTTAACTTATTGGAAACGCCCGGGAAGGATGAGATGAGAAGAAAAAACAAGATTTTAAAGACAAAAACAGGAGAAAGTGAATGAAAAGGAAAGCAGATGCATGTGCTAGAAATTATATAAGAGGTTTCTAAATGTGTATATGTGAGTGTGTGAGACAGGGTACAAGCCACCAGAGAGGAGGAAACAGACACTGCACAGACAGAGGAAGTTTTAGCTCACGTGTGTATACGGCCACACATCTTATAAACTGTTGTTCAAAGGTGATCACGTGTCCTAGTTTCTATCTTCAGACTTTCAATACAACGGGAGGAGCTGGTGATGGAGGCTGTGACTGATAATGCTGGCAGAGTTTGGGAGCTGTCCAGAGTTCTGAACAGAGATCAGTGAACAGGTTTACAGGTTTGACTACGTATTTCAGAAGAAGAAGAAGAAGAAAAAGGAGAAGGGGAGGAGGGGGAGGAGAAGAAGAAGAAAAAGGAGAAGAAGGGGGAAGGGGAGGAAGGGGAGGAGTAGACGAGAAGAAAAAAGGAGGAGGGGAAGAACAAGAAGAAAAGGAGGAGGGGGAGGAGAAGAAGAAGAAAAAGGAGGAGGGGGAAGAGGAGAAGAAGAAAAAGGAGGAGGAGGGGGGAAGGAAAAGAAGAAAAAGGAGGAGAAGAAGAAGAAGAAGGAGGAGGGGCAGGAGTAGAAGAAGAAAAAGGAGGAGAAGAAGAAGACGAAAAAGGAGGAGTAGAAGAAGACGAAAAAGGAGGAGTAGAAGAAGAAGAAAAAGGAGGAGGAGGAGAAGAAGAAGAAAAGGTAAGAGGGGGAGAAGGAAAAGTAGAAAAAAGAGGAGGGGAAGGAGGAGAAGAAGAAGAAGAAGAAGAAGCAGTTGGGGGATTCGGGGCCTTGCTCAATCGCACCGTGACAGGGCCCAGGAAACTTGTGGCACACTGGAGGGAGCAGGATTCCCAATATCATACGGCTGAACTTCACGATCACAACCACCATGACATCTTATATAAGGCTCCTAAAATGGAATATAAGGCCAGCAGTGTGAGAAATTATGCATATTGACATTTATAATCAGTCCGCCAACTGTCTTTGCAATTGTGCAGCTAAAAAAAAACCATGTCCTCTTTGTAAATGACGTGAGCATACACACTCTGAAGGCCCCTGATCGTCTATTCTAGCAGCAGTAATTCATTATTCATATGAAGCGCCACATCCTGCGCCTCCCAAAAGTGACACACAACGTGACCGCGCTTGTCTCCTAAACACACTCATCGCTCAAGTGTCCCTTTGAGACTCATAAATAAATTAAGGATTTTACCAGCAGCGCTCTCCGGGACTACCATCTGTTCCCTGTGGGATTCTGTCTGCAGCCCCGTTGTTCTGCTCGGTGTCTTGTTACCCAGCCTGGGTGCGTCGCTTCATCACAGGACGCTTCAGCTTAACAGAACTGCACCCAGCTGGAGAACATGCAATATCCCATTGGTTTTGTTTGCTTGTTGGTTCCTCTATCTCTTGCAATTTTAGAATTTCTTTAAGAAAGACGAAGTTTGTGAAATAGAGGCCACAGAGTCGTGAGGTCAGCTTGATTAACTGAACTGTCAGACTAGAGGAAAGGAATGAAGCGAGCTGACATTAACGTCTATCACTGCTGTTTAAAGTCTGCTGTGAAGAACATTAGACTTCAAGAGCATCTTAAATTGTCCCTACAATTTAAGTTCCCATCATCAAACTGAAAAAAACCACACAATTGCATCATATTTAGGTTTTGTCATCTGGATCAAAATCATTGCAGTTTCCTTAAACTGACAATCTTGAAGATTTCAGTTGCGTTGTTGTAGGCTCCCCCTAATGGTACAACGGGCTATGGTTACTTAATGACGCATGCTTATGATCATTTTAGATGTCGTGTTTGTTCCTCACCAGGGTCTTGTGCATGATTTACTCTTGCTCCTCTGACTAGGAGAGATATAGTTAGTGGCCTTGTCTGGAGCGAAGAGGTAAACTCTAGATAGTCAGGCGCCTCAGCTAATGTCATAACAATAACACCTTGCTCTGCTCTGTGTGAGGGAGTTCTCTCTCTGAAATACACTGTGAACTTAGATTCTGTCAGTCAGCTGGACAGCTATGTCTTGTAAACTGGTCTGACCGACGCTCCAGTTGTGAAGTGCTTATACTGATCTTCTATTATTCTGATATTAGGGCTGGGCGACATGGCCAAAATCCTACACCACGGTATAGGATTCATCATATCTCGATAACGATATATATCACCATATATCAGGTTCTCTGGTAATTTAACAAATAATTGGTCTATATGAAACAACCACATGGTAAAGCCTGTTTTTAGATAATCCTGTGTTAATAAAATACTGAGTTTCTGCACGTTAATGTCCATGTTAATAAACAGTGCCTCCCTCTATGGTTCGCTCCAGGTTCACTCCCACATGCACCGATTAGAACGTAAAGCATTGTCAAAATGACAGCCGCTGGTTTTGTGACATCACGATAGAGACGATATAGAAAAACACATGATAGACATTTTCATATTGTTTTAACAATATTCCCAGCTAGAAATATTTTGTTCTAAGAACGTTCTGAGAATGTTACGTGCGATGTTCTGGTGATGTTTTGAGCGGGAAGTTTTTATTTGGTTCCCAGGATGTTCCTTTTAATAGCAGGAGAACGTTCTCCGAAAACATTTTGCAGTGAGAATGTTCAGATCACATTTCAGGAACGTTTTATAAATCACGTTCTGATAGTTCAGGTCGTACTAACATCCTGAAAATATCCTCAGAGTGTTGCAGTGAGTGTGTTCTACCTTTGTTTTTATGTAACATTGAGCAAATGTTTTATAAAAGGCGTTCTGATAATCCTCGATAACATCCTGAAAATATCTTCAGAATGTTGCAGTTAAAATGTTTTGTCTTAGTTTAAGTTTTAACGTTACAAGGACTTTATTTGAAATGATCCTTAAAATGTCTTTGAATATGAGATGAAAACGCTTTCTTTCAAACATAATTAGAACTTGTAGGCAATGTTAGCCGATGTTATGGGAGCGGTCCTAAATGACGTCAACTTTATTGATCTCACCATCAGAAATTGGCACCACATTCTACACCGTGGTATTTTAACAGTGACCTAATTTTGGGGTCTGATTGTACGGCTTGAAATATTTGTAGACAAAAGATCAGTCAAGTCAGGAGGGAGTTTACCAATGAGTTCATTTACCTATGAATGTTGCTTTCTTCGTTGACCTATTCCTCTTAATAGGAGGAGGTAGGAGGTATCAAACTAAGAAAACAACCTAGACCAAATCTAAATGGATAATGTTTGGCTGTATGTAAGTTTAATGGCAACATTACACATTACATTTTGATAAATCCATCAATAAAACTACTAATTATGCTAATCAAGCCACTGACGTCATCTGACCATCATTCAAAAAGAAAACGTTCCATAATTTCAAACAGAGAAAAGCAGAACATTTGAAAAGCTGGCGGTAAAAGTTGCTTGACAAGTGTCCTGGACAATTTATCTCAAAAAGTGGGGTTAATTCTTTCTCTGTTAACATTTAACTCATGACTCAATCATTTTACGCCTTCATGATAATTCGAAGCAGCAGTGTGGAGAGCTATTTTGTGCAGTGCCAAGAACCACTGGTCAGACTACAAGTGGGCAGACAGATGCAGTCATCGACGGGAGGAGGCTGAGACTAGTCTGAACTGTGAAGGACTGTTTCTTAGCTTTGCATAAAGGACCAGTTATGCACACATAAATAGAGACGAAGCTCTACCTGTTAGCTAGAGGTGGGGTATACATAGGGTACAGCACAGTATGGTGATATTTTGAATTGTGATATTCTTTCAATACACAAATGTCAAGCTCAAACTTTAATCATATAACTTGTAACAGTTATAACACAAGTACAAATTACATTGTAAAATGCTCCAGTTTTCCAGTCAAGGACATTGATCGCTGCAGGCAATGACTCAGATCTGTACAGAAGAGTGGTTGAAATACGACGAGAATATACCGGTGGTAAAAAATCATCAGGTCTGCAGTCTACATTTCAAACCTGACGATTGTGAACGAGACATGACATCGGAGGCGTCATAGATTGAGGAAGTGTGGTTTAGCAAGTTCCCTGGCCTCCGCCAGATGATGCGATTTACGTCATCTGACTGAGGTTTTCCAGGGCCCATTGGAGAAGCGGATAGCGTCCTCCAAAGGCACAGAGCGACATTGCATTTTTTCTACCGTAATGACATTAGCTCCCCGTAATAGCATGATAGGACTGAGGTTGAAAATCGGTGAACTGGCCCTCTAAAAATTGTGAAGAAAAATATTTGAGGTCACTAGATGGTGCCGAGTTTTAAGCAAAGATGGAGACATTATTATGTCATTTCAATTTAACAAAAAGTTTATCTTATATAATAATCAGACAGTTGACCAAGTTATTCTTTTGCGACATAAGTTGCAGTTAAACACGGTCGAGCAATACGACGCATATTGCAATATATTTAAAATCGCTATAATATTGTATCGTGACTAAAGTTCTGTATCGTCCGGCCTCTGGTGATTCCTATTCCTACTGTTAGTTAACCTCTTGACATAAACAAACATCTGTGTCCGTAGAGCAGCAATCATAATCAAGTTTCTTCCTTTCCTCTTCATCTCTTTCGACCAGAAGAAACTAATTCAGACAAGAAGGCTGGTCCTGATACTTTCAAGTCAAGATCCAAACACACATCATTTAGGGAACAACTGCTCTGTCTCTATGCAAGGTCAAGATTCTAATTTGCATCAATACATAAGCAGGCCTGACTCTCGTCTTACCTTTAATAGCGAGAAACAGGTAGCGGCAATATTCAGGTTAGTTATTGCTCAAACACGAACAGGAGCTCTGCAGGCAGCCTCCACTCACTGGATTAATTGAATAATATTGTGACATGGTCTGTGTAGCGGTGGGGTGACCAGGCATGTGTGTGTGTGTGTGTGTGTGTGTGTGTGAGGGAATCATTGCTTCCTCAAGGGATTGTGTGAATGGCTCTTTTGTGTGTCCGACGTCATCCTGCTTTCACCCACTCGGCTAAGCAGGCAAGCTGAAGTCTTGCAGAAAACTGAACATGGCCATTGTGGCGAAACGACGCACCAACACACGACTCAGTCCCAAGGGTCACACTGCCCGCATGCATGTGTGCGGCAGGGACCAGGGGGCATGCATGTGGCGTGCTTGTGCATGTGTGTGGGTGTGAAGGACAGATTGGCAACACATGAATTGAATTTAACAGTTTTGATTAGTGACATAATCAAAATCTTGCAAAGCATTTAAGTATATGAGTGAAAGTACCAAACACAATTGGGTTTATTATGTGGATCAGACCACAGCTTTTCTGCACACATGGTGACATAAAGTACTGGCACACAAGCCAGTCACCAAGCTTCTCCACTGTAAGCTCTCTTAATGCGTTTGGTTTGGCATTTTGTTTATTTATACAACAGCTTAATCAATAAAAAGTATTTGATTCTATAAAAGTACATTTTGTTAAAGATACAATTCAGTTTCGTGCTCTTGAGCGCCACCCACTGGCGATAATCGATAATTATTGGATAATTACTGTTTCCTTGCAATGCTTACAGAAACCGGCCACTTAGCTCCGCCTGCCCTCTCGGACAGACCAACCACTGCTGGGTGAGAGAAAACCAATGACTGTATATATTATATTTTTATACAGTCTATGGAGAAAACGCATCACTAACTGGGCGCTGCTTGTGATTTTTTCTGTCGCCACAGAAACTCAGTCCATAACAATACTATATACTGCAAATGCAAAAGCTTACATCAGTTGGCCATGGGCTTAATCACCATTGTGTTACCTCATTTGGTTTGACATCACGCTCAGGATGGGAAGCTAAACCAATATGATAGAGTCATATAAATGAAGTCCATTCATTGAATTGAATACTGTCAGACAACAGCTAATTCTAGCATTCAACCACTTCCTGCCTAAATTAAATTTCGGTAGGAATTTGGGCATTTCCTAATGTATAACACAACCAAATGGTTATGTTAGCTTTTAGCCTCTTCTTAGCTAACTATAACAAAAGCTCAGAAGTGGCTACATGCTAACACCTTTCTGATGGCACTAGCTAATGGGTTATCAACTATGTTCACTAATCAGTCTTGGAGCAGTGAAATTATATTGTTTAGTCAGATTCCCTACATTTATACTTACAAACTTGAGCTTTCCAACCTGAGTGTGAGAGCAGAGGAAAATAGATGCCTTGTGGATATCGGATATCGTCAATGCAACTCATTTAGCTAGCAGCTAACACATTTTTTTGCTAGGTGAAACTTATTTTGTTGATGAAAGCTCCAGTTACTTTACATTCCTTCGTATCCTACGTCTTTATAATGATAAGCAAAAGGCAAGATGGGTGAAGGGCCAACATTAAATTTCTGTTAGTTGTATTACAGAAATGTCAGTAACATCTCACAATGTTTTTCATGAACGCAATATATATTTTTTTTTACTAATTTAGGGTTGGTTTCCAACAAAGGTTGACTTTTGTTTGACTTGTGTGCCAAAAATCACTACATCTCAATCTGAACCACTGACAGCAGTGACAGACAATAAGTATATAGAAAACATCTTGCTGATGGTCTGCTCATACAGAGGCTAAACAGTTAAAAACTCCTGATAGTAAGTTTAAGTTATGGTTTTATAACACCATAACACCATACTAATGCTGCACTCTGTAAGCAGTTGCTACCAGCCAGAGGGAAAGAGTGTGAGTCTCTGTCTTCTGCAATCATATCAGACCATTGCTGCAGGACAATAGCATCCCTGTCAGTAGGTACAGGAGCACTCTAATGGACCACAGGCCGGTCGACTTCAGCTGTGTAAATATAGATTTTTTAAATGGCAACCAGCCAAAGGTTGTAAAAATTGTGAAGTGACATTTTTAGTTAGTGATTGTTCTAGCCTTTGATTAAAACAAGTGCTGATATAAAAAAAAATCCTACTTAATTTTTCGACTAAAAGAAGCATTTTAAAAGTGTGATGATGTTTTTAAAAGTTAACTCATTTGTTAAAAGAAAACGTGCTTATTAACATTAGTGTGCAGAAGTACTTAAACTATATTAAACTTTTGAATTATTTCCTAAATTTTAACTAAATAATGATAAAACAAATTATTGAATAAGACGTGAACATAATTAGACTACTATTAACGCCAGTGTTCAAGCTGCAACATCCAAGCGCGCTAACGAGTGTCAAAGCCCACGCAATGACAATATAACTTCCGGTAAAGAAGTTTCAAAATAAGATGTGATATGTTTGACTGGGTCTACTTTAAATCTACATTCAACCAGCATTGTTACTGTCCAACCAATGTTTACAGCGCTAGCTATACTAGGTAATTACCCAATTTCCTCCAAAAACACAGTAAGAATGGCCGTGTACAGAATGTTCGCTAAATTGTCATTTAAAGCTCCTGTGAGGAACTTTCAGTTTGTGTTGATTTTGGCGTCCCCTGTGGACAAAGCCGTAGCACTTTTCTCTTTGCTGATTTTGTCCTGTACATGCTTAAGTGGTCGTTTTTAACAAAGAATCTCATCCTGCTTTCTTTAACAGTCATATGTATCACTCACTTAAAATGGTTGCCCTGGAAAATGTAAACAAAGGCAGCAAGCAGGTAATGCTTCACCTGACACCTGCCCCCCACCAGCAATATCAGGCATTAAAAATAACTATAGAAATAATCAAACCTGTCGCTGATGGTCTGGTTTGCTTTTGTAGGTCATATAGTAATCAGAATTAATTTCAGTCCGTTTCATAACTAGCGAAAAACTCCTCACAGGGGCTTTAAACACACTGCCATCAAGAGTTCTCAGATAAGAGAAAATAATAATTGTTCACTCTCTCTCTCTTCAGTCACTCTCTTTGGCAGGTGACTCGTAATCGTGACCACATAAAATAAAGGTCTCGTATTTTAATTTGTCGAAGAATAAAATTCGTTACTTCCGGTATTGTCTCTGCCTATCTTGGGCAACTGCAGCATCCCGCACATCTGGGTAGGCTGTAAGCGAGCATCACAAATATGCACTTCAACGACAAAGAAACTTACCGTTGAATGTCTCCGCCCGGATGTCACTTTACACCGGCGACAGCAGCGGGGAGCCGACACTCAATTCATCCAACGGCTCTAATCGAAACGTTGATATTACACCGTGCAATCTGAGCCCGGAAGTGACACGCGCGTCGTGTTGTTGTATGAGGATGAATGGCGGTTAGGGAGGGGGGGAGGAATTCCCTGCATTATGATTGGACTTGTGGAGGTGGCGCGTGCTATGGGCCGGGCCAGATGGAAGGAGGGCTCGAGGTGACTGCATGGGTTACTCTGTGTCACAAGGAACAAGAGGCCACCACCCCATGCATCACTCACATGTACAAATTGCATGCTGTGAACCAGTCTTATTAATTCCACAATGCTTTAGGTGGAAAATACTGTTGCAGTTATATCAAGGTTATAAAGAGGATGTTGCTATAATAATGTCAAAGATGTCATATGTGATGCTCTGGTTCCAGGTTACAACTTTATGAAAAGTTAATACAAAATAATTGCGTTGCAGCTAACGATTATTAAAAGTAGCTACCATGGTTCTTTCACAATTAATTGATTATTTGTCTGGACAACATTTATGCGGAGAATTGTCTACTGGCCTAAACAATTTATAAAATAGATATTGAGAGATTGCTTGAAATCGTACCTCCTCATATGTATGCTAATATGTAGGCCTACGTGCTTTCATACACACGTATGGAGGTTGTAGAGGGCAGACAGCGCACTTGTGATCCAGATTTTCTAAGACTATATGAGCTTATTTGAACTGGCAACCCTGCGATTACAAGCCTGCACATACCATAAAGCATGATGCTGATCATATTACCCAGGCGGCTTAAAACCGAGGGGACACAGCTTATCTGATGTAAAATGTCTGATGTCATACATAATGAATATTGACTTTTTTCTGTCTAAAATGTTACTTCTATTATATTAACTGTTGAATTGTTTCAGACCTACCATCCAGAGCCATGAAACTGTGCCTCTGTCAGTGTGATGACTCACATTGCAGTGTCAAGCAGAGGCAGTGAGATGGAGACAGAAACACAGGCAGATGGCAGATTTACAGGCAGACTTATCACTGGAGAAATGAAATGGAATCTTTCTGTCATCAGTGTTAATGTCTGAGTGCCAAGACAGATGACGAAAGCAGAGTCTTTAATATTCCTAATTTAAACGGCTTGTTTTTCAGATGTCCTGCAGTTTCATTCTTATTCAGGGATCTCCTCTAAGCACAGAGAAAATTTAGCATTTAAAAATATTGTAACTATCAAATATTCATTGTGAGATTGTTCTTTTTATAGTTCTCATGAAAAAAAGATTACAGTCCTGTGATCTGTAATACCATTCTCGTGCTAAATGTCATCTATATGCTGTGCCACATTTTGGTCTCTTAGAAAATGTTGCTGCTTTTCATTAAGGCTTGTTATTGTGAGGGTTTTCAATCCCTTTTCAAGCACACTTAGCCTCTATACTTATGCTTTCATAGAAATTTATGTCCATCTCTATCGCTGTTTCTTGTCTAAAATACTTAAAAAACATGGTCTCTAGGCAACTCTTATCTATGCTGGATAATAGCAATATGTTTCTGATTTCCAATCTGGCCTTCACCTGAAACACTCCACTGAGATTGCGCTCATCAGGCTCACTTATAAAATCTGGAGGTTTAACTTGATGAGAGCAGTGTTATTATAGTAGTTCTATATTAGTTCTGTATGTTAAGTCATTTTCTGATGTTCTTAGACAACTATTTCTCAAACAAACAAACAAACAAACAAACAAAACATTTTCAGACTAAAACCTTTCATCATGGCTCTTAATTAAAGAGATTTTAAAGAGATAGATAGATAGATAGATGGAGAGAGAGAGAGAGAGAGAGAAAGATGCACTTTATTGACCCCATCCTGGGAAGAGGTGTCAATAGGACCATACAGACTATTTTTCTTAGTGTTTAAAGAAAATACAAACAAACATACAAACAAATGGATGAAAAAGGTTTAAGGGTTTGGTTAAATATTAATTATTTTTACCTTGACATTCATTTGTATACTGCTATGTACTTATCTCTTTTTTGTAGCTAACACAAGAGACCTCATTTTTAGATAAAATAATGACATTTGACTACATTTCATTCAGGCACAGCTCCCGACAGCTCGAGCCGGCTGCTGGGGTCCTTTTCCACGGGGCTGTGAAGGATTAGCAGGCAACATGCCGACTGTCGGAGTAAAAAGGGATCTCCTATTCAAAGCTTTGGGCAGAACATACAGTAAGTCACATTTACCACATATTCAAGTGACGGTCAAGTTGTCTGCCTGGTTTTCAATTCTCATTTTTGCTGCTGAATACGGAAAAAGTCAGGAAACTGCTAGAACTCATTAGCCTGATGGTTAGCAACCAGTAGCTGCTCACGAGCGGCTAACCTTACCTTGCTATCTGGCTTTACTACAATTATCTTAAATGAAAATAAGAATAATTTTAAAGGAAATTTGAGTCAGATACAAATGTGAATATTATAATAACACTATGCAGATGTTTATTGTAATTTAAGACTAGGCTTAGTGCACTAGCATCTCCCTAACCTGTATGTCAGCGTGATTGCATCATTTACCCGGCTCCTGTCATTTAAATCTGAGCAGGCTGCTGATGGGAAGACAGTAGCCGGTTGGTACTTTAAGTTATATAAAGCTCTTTTTTAATAATTGCTATCTGCTTCTTGTTTTAGCCGATGAGGAGTTTGACGAGCTGTGCTTTGAGTTTGGGCTGGAGCTGGATGAAATTGTAAGTATGCGACATAGAATGAGATCAAATCACCCTATGTCCTTAGATGTGTCCCTTTTTATGTTGGCAGTAGATCTTTGTACTCTTGGAACTGTAAGCTTATATGACAGTTGAATATAGATATAATAAATATAAATGATAAACAAACTATGACTTGATGCAACCAATTAACTTTCTTCTGACCCCGTTACAGACCACAGAGAAGGAGATAATCAGCAAAGAGCAGGGGGACTCCAAGGCGTCAGGAGCGTCTGACATCATCCTGTACAAGATTGATGTACCAGCTAATCGCTATGACCTGCTGTGTCTGGAAGGGCTGGTCCGTGGGCTGCAGGTCTTCAAGAATAAGTGAGTGTTTAGCCTTGATGATACCACTGGCAAACTGGTGTAATTGCTGCAAGTTAAGGAAGGATAATTGCTAAATGCATGCCGAGACTGAACAGCTTCTTTGCTGACACAACAGGGAAGCTTCTCCATTATGGGTGTAGTGCATGTAGAGTTGCTTCACTGTTTCTTCAGAGCTGTGTTTGTTTTGCAGGTTGGAGGCACCTCGTTACAGACGTGTTAGCCCGGTCAGCGGGGAGCCTCAGAAGCTGATTATAACTAAGGAGGTGGGTTTTAATAGTCATAAAAATACATGATTATATTACCATACTAACTATGAGTCCATTATAACTGTCATTATTCCTGTACAGACGGCAGCAGTGCGACCCTTTGCTGTAGCAGCTGTGTTGAGGAACATCACCTTCACACAGGAGCGCTATGACAGCTTCATCGAGCTGCAGGAGAAGCTCCACCAAAACATCTGCAGGTCAGATTATCAGTAAACCAAACCAGGAATACCTTTTGTCACCCCTTACAGACTGAGTGATGTTCGTTACACCTGCCGTGTATTGTGATTATTTTCAGAACTCAGTTAAAAAGAATCTTTGAACAGTGTAATGATGCCAGTCCTATTCCTGTTTATGGTACTTTATTGATAACATATTTTCATGAAAATCCAATGAGTGTTGGTTTCTGAGATCTTGTAGCCACTGCATATTGAACCTATGTTACAGAGCAGGTTTACCTAACTAATTGTCAACAGGGTGCAAACTCTGAGGAAATGTATGTGGTTTATTATCAGTTATTAGTTATTAATTAATCAGAGTAATTCTCCAGATAACTTGTAAAACACAAGAAAACATACATGACTTGAACTTTGCTCTAAAAGCCAAAGTACATTAAAGAAGTATTTGTGCTTTCATTAATCCCTGCCTCTGATGAAATGTGACCCTGTTAAACCTGAGAACATTTTTTTGTCTATAAGTTAAAGTGTGAGAAATGCACTTCTGTTAAATAAACAATGCTTGTGTTGTTTGACAAGAAAAGCAGCAACTTATCCCAGGAAGTATTTGCTGTTTAGCCAAAGCCGATATTACATTTGCCTCTATACTATATAACGCCATTGTCAACCCCATAACTATTTAAGACCAGTGACTGTATATATAGATGGACGCTACTCTCCATCTACTCTCATTGTACAAAATTGAAGCCAAAATACCTCCCATGATGGGCGCTGCTATCATGCACTGGTGATGTCATTTGGAGCCAGAGTTGCGCAATAGAGATCGACAGGTGGAGCCGCCATATCCACTTAAACACACAATTAAATTGCTGAAAGAAAACATAAAAAAAGCAAACATCCCGCACGCCGGTGTATTTAACAGCAGAACAGCTTCTTGTGTTGGTCTGAAGTTAACGTTCACAGATATGGGAACTCAAATGACTGTAGTGATTGTTTTAGTTACGTCTCCTCTCGCCGTTCGTCCTCCACTCTGCTAATCCGTAGCCGTATTCGTCAACAGAGCTGTCAATCATCCTTTTTTACAGCATCAAATAACTAATTAAAACTAAACTTGTAAGAAAAATGCAAAACACTTGGACATAAATCAGCATGATAAGAACTAGCTATAATGACAGAAACCATGTTGGAGAAAAATGTATTTGATGTGTATTTTGATTTTATAGTTTGACTCATGTCCCATCTGTTAACATGGAGGAGGCGGGGCTTATGACCTATACTGCAGCCAGTCAGCAGGGGGCGATAGAGAGGGTTTGGCTTCACTTTTAGCGAGCTGTTATGTCGTCCATCTTTTTATACAGTCTATGTTTAAGACTAACGAAGGAGCTATACTAGTGCGAAAGGTGACTTACTCCTTCAGTTAAGCGAACATGGCTGCTGTAGTGTTGACTGCTCACTCTGCAAATGGCAAATATCAAGTCACATCATTGGTTATTTTAACAGTGGCAAAAAAACAACACCGCGTTGTAATGTAGTAACTGGTAGAAAACATACTTTACCTTTGTTCCTGCAGGAAGAGGAGCCTGGTGGCCATCGGGACCCACGACCTGGACACCATCTCTGGTCCTTTCACATACACAGCCAAACCTCCAGGAGACATCAGCTTCAAACCCCTCAACCAGACAAAAGAGTACACAGCCACCCAGCTCATGAGCCTCTACAAGGTGGACAGCTAACGGTCTCTATGTTGGTTAGGAGAGCAGGCTGTCTTTTCAGCGGTGCTAACCTTGTGTTTCTCTTCTGACTCGTACAGACGGACAGCCACCTGAGGCATTACCTTCACATTATTGAAGACAAGCCTGTGTACCCCGTCATCTACGACAGCAATGGTGTCGTGCTGTCCATGCCTCCCATCATCAACGGTGAGTTCCTCTCTGTTTTCATGCGTCTGCCTTCAGTTCTCTATTACATACAACAATTCAAAGATGATAAATTCCCTTCTCCCTTATAATAGTAAACTTGTGTTTTGTGTTTAGGGGACCATTCAAAAATTACCCTCAACACAAAGAATGTCTTCGTAGAGTGCACAGCCACAGACCTGACAAAGGTACAACCGAGAAGATAACAGAAAATCTCATTACGTGCTTTTCAATCAGTTATATCGATGATACATAAACCTTTTTTCTCTCCAGGCAAAGACTGTGTTGGACATGATGGTGACCATGTTCAGCGAGTACTGTTCACAGCCTTTCACGTAAGTCACAGAACTGGTTTCTCCAGTGGCTATCTCCACGGAGGGGCAGGAAGTGCCTGCATTTTTAGGCTCATGTGATTGAACATTTGTACACCTGCTCGGAGGCAAACGTTTTGTTATATCTGTTGAGCATTAAATCAAAGTACGCTGTTTACTTAGAAAAGTACTCAGTGATGGCACAGAAGCTTCTGTCATATATATTAGATGGACTCCAGATGCTACGTCTTCCAGAGTCAGTGATTTGCTCATTTATTTATAAACAACGATTTATCTGGCAGAATCTGGCCCTGCTTTGACATAGCTCATTAAGGTGTGTCTGCCACCCTCTTCCTGTAACACAGGGTGAAATAATCTTAGCATTCAGACTCTAAAATACAGTAAATATTTGTCAAATAATTGTTGTAAAACCGACTTGAATGTGTATCTAAATAGGCTTTATTGCAAGTTGATTTACACGTACAAGAAATAGAATAACATTTGAAAAGATAGAAAGCAAGAAATTTAAATTAGGGGTGCTAATTTTTTTCTGACAGATAACTGACCCCTGTTAACGGTCATTAATCTTTAACCGTTAAGAATTAAATATAATTTTTAGAAAAAACAGCCAGAGACGGGCAACGAGCCATCGTGCACGCTTATTCTGATGCGTGCTCTCTCTAATACATGCAGAAACACTCACACTCACACACAAGCAACTAAGAGGTACATTCATTATTATCCTCAAACATAACTACTTGTTGCACCGACAATCGTGCCCACAGACATTAATACACTGCCCAGTGTCCATTACACACGCACTGGAGAATACAACCGTGTGATCCACCAGCAACAATAAGTAAATGAACATTTACAGCCGACATTTCTTTGATGTTAAGCACAGAGAACTCTTACAAACATAAGATCCTGTCCGGACCTGACGCCGTGTCTGTAGATTTAAATAATTAATGAGTTACGTCAATACATTAACAATAGGCTATGGAAACTTGAAATACAAAGGCCTGGCCTACCCCAGTCCTTATTATGTAGGAGGCAGTTTGTCTACTGGTTTTGGTGAAGAAATAGCAACATGACGACATGCTGTGGGGTTAGTCTGGTGTGCAGTCTGTTGACTGAGACAGAGAATACCCGCTCAGACAGTACCGATACCCCAGGAGCAGAGATATGCAACAAAGCTGTTTAACCGATAGTATTAATCGGTGAACATTCTTATTGTCGATTAAGTGTTAGTCGGTTGTTTATTATCATCCCTATCTTAAAAACAATCAAATAAACCATGAAGATAGTGAGGAATATTATACAAAGTATGTCATAAATATCTATTTATGTAAGGAGAATGAATGGCGATACAGTTATTACATGAATCTACATTATAGTGAGGATGATTTTTCTTCTGTCTCTTCTTCTTTCAGTGTAGAGGAGGCTGATGTGGTGAACCCAGACGGCAAGACCTGCAAATACCCAGTACTGTATTCACTGCCATTATCTTCCACTGTGTTCATTTTTAATGATCAATAGTTCATTATTTTCAAGACGATATTGGGCATATATAAAAAGGAAATGATAGTAAATACACAAACACAGACAAACAAAAATAATGATTAATAATTACAGTTATGTAATTCAGGCTTAAAAGTTTACATTCCTTATTGGTTTACCCCTCAGCTGCTCACTTTTTATGCAACAGTTTGCTGCTATTTTTAGCGCCGAGTTCCTCCAAAGCTCCCTAGTCCCTGTGGAAAGCTCCTGCGGTAGAAATGCAGCTAAAGACGGTTCTGGTGGAGGAAAGGCTTTCAATCTTTTGACCAGAAGTTTCCATCGTAACATAAGGATGGTCTGGATTCTATCAGCTAGTGGTGGAGTGAAGTCACTAAATGCAGAGGGGTCACCCAAAATAAACCTGCTGCGGGAGAATGTGTCCCTTTTTTTTTTTTTGTTAATGTCGACATGAAATTCTTCTTCTTCCCGTCTCTAATTTTCTGCTGTTGTGCCCTGGTTTGAACTTTAGGAGCTGGCTTACAGGAAGGAGAAGTTGTCCAGCGAGTTTGTCAACCGAAAAGTTGGCATTAAGTAAGTACTCTATAAACTCTGTACCTCCATTGGCTTAAGCTGAGTCATGTATCAACAATGGTTGGAATTCACAAACTTCCAGTTTGATGAGAAATGTCTTTTTAAATCATTTTCCTTTTTTATATGGGGATGAGAGTTTATATTGCACTCTACAGGGACATAAATTACAATGTATGTTTACGCATATTTGAGAACCATTTTCTAATTGTTTTGTTTTGTATCTGTCTGACAGAACAACACCATTCACAATATATAAAATAGTGGCCGTCATGTTGAGATATTACACCAATGTTTGTTTATTTTTCTCCTGACAGCGAGTCAACTGAGAAAATCGCCCAGCTGCTGACCAGGATGTGCCTGCTCTCCCAGGTCACCGGTGTCGGTGATGAGATCGAGGTCGAGATCCCACCCACCCGCTCAGACGTCATCCACGCCTGTGACATCATGGAGGACGCCGCCATGGCCTACGGATTCAACAACATCCCCCGCACCACACCGCGCACCTACACCGTCGCAAACCAGGTAACGGATTTACTTCTGCATGTTTGATGATTGTGTCTAACAAAGTATCATTGAATCAAATCTAATTTAATGTGCGTTTATGTATTTGTTGTTTATGTTCACAGTTCCCTCTGAATAAACTAACAGAGCTGTTGAGAGTAGACCTGGCAGCTGCCGGGTTCACAGAGGCCCTCAACTTCGCCCTGGTAAGAAAAAAACAACAATGGAAACATGTTTTTTTTCCTTAAAGTGAGTCTGTGCATCTTTTAAAGGAAGATTTAACACAGTGTTTGGAAAATGGAAATTCATAATAGTAAAACACACTCTGGCTCAATTTTGCTGCTACAGCCTCATTTGGTCTGGTATGACCACTAGCTTATGGTGGCTAATGTTAGACAGACTTAACTGTGTAAGCGTCCTAACTTAAAGCCTGTGCTTAAATTAGCAAAATGCTAACTGTAGCATTAAGCATTATGTGATAACCGTCACTTTTAGCCAAAAGGTTACAAATTAATATGTCCCCTCTCTTCCTGTAGTGCTCTAAAGAAGATATTGCAGACAAGCTGGGAAAGAACATCTCAGACACCAGGGCTGTTCATATCTCCAACCCCAAGACAGCCGAGTTTCAGGTAAAGAAAACGTTTGAAAATGAAAAAGGTCTCCATCTAAATAAGTGTTTTGGCATAGTCTGAATCTGCCTCCACGCTAACACACTTAATAACTCATATCACATGACAATTTGGGGACAAAGGGCATGCATGTGCCGGTGAAAACAGGCACACGCAAAACAAAACACTGCTGGAAATGGGAATCACTCGACAAAGGCTCGCGTCCTACCCATGAAGGTACTTGTAGCGTTACCACATGCAGTATTAAACCACACAACAGCTAGTTTAACTACCGTAAAATTTGGCGTATAAGACGCACTTTTAATAAATGTTTTTTCATCTAAAAAGTGGGCTGCATCCTATACACCGGTGCAACCAATATACAGGTACAAACTGCAGAGAGAGGTATTTTATTGTGTTACGGTATTTCACCCACACAACGGTGCTTTAATCTAGCTGAAATACATTTAGCTCTTGTGCTCATAAAGCTTCCAGGCTGTTATTTCTTTTCCACCTCCATGATATTTTGATCGACATCACAGTGAGTTAATCTATGTCTTTTTGAGGAAAAACCATTTGTGTAACCGAATGTTGTTCAAAAAGGCTTTTATATGAATTTATTGCCGGACAGGAAAGAAAGATTGTAATCTAAAAGGTCTGCACTGTCTCTAATCAGCATGAGAGGATGTTCACATATGTTACAATGTTTTATTTCAGTAAATGATTTAAAAAAGGTTGACAATGAATTGAGAAAATTCTAGTCCTCTCTCTACTTCTTTGTTATATACCGTAAATTCTCAAATAACAGCCGGCTGTGTATAAATAACTGGGGGCGTGGTCGCCACAAACACAGGCCGGGAAAAAAGTTTTAAATAAAAGTCAAATCAAATAATTTAGAAATGTATTTTTAAATTATTTCTGAGTGATGATTTTTATCATTCTTTTTATGTACAAATATGAGCCAATAATCATACAATCATGTTACTTTTAATAAATCAACACTTTGTTGTTGTGGATTACTCATCTAAAGTGTTAGTGTACTGTTTTAGTCACTGTGGGTGCAATCTAACCGGAGCCCCAATGAACAACGTCGAGACTTTCTGTTCCGCGTGCTGCATTGTTACAGAAAAAAATTCTTGTGATTGACTTTAATAAACGGGTCTTACCTTTTGCCGAAATTTCAACATCATGATGCAGATTAGTAAAAAGTAAAAATGAAGCTTTGTCAGGTCTGTCCTCAAAAAGAGAAGAAAACTACTTTTAAAATGCTCGTTTGTTGAATGGAGGTCTGATCGATCTGATGCTTTCAAAGAAGCCGGGAAATCTGCTCAACAGCTTTTGTGACACAGCGTCAGGGAATTTATCTCAAGTTGAATTTTAGATCTTAGAGCTTTAACATTGATCCGTAAAGAATCGGGTACTGGACAAAACGGCGCAGAGCAGATCACAGAAAAATGAGGCTTTATACTCAAATATGGCCACGTATACAGAGGGAATTAGAAATAACGGGCTGTCTTTAACATTAACCTGCTTCATATAAAAGCCTGGTACCCTCTGCAGCCGAGGTAAATAAAGGCCCGACCCTCTATTTGAGAATTTACGATATACTTACTGTCCATACTTCATATATTCTCATTAAAACATACTCATAAAAATTCAGTAAGATGTTTGAAAATTGTGTTTATGATGAAAAGTTCTAATTGGAGAGACATAAAAAAGGTTTATAGAGTAAAAAAAACAAAACAAGTTTTAGTGCGATTTTTCCAGCAGAGGGCGCTCTGTCTTCTCTAAAAGATTTCTGTATGCATCTAGCTTCACTGCTGTTTCTCACCACCAGGTGGCGCGCACCACCTTGCTGCCAGGCCTGCTGAAAACCATCGCTGCCAACAGGAAGATGCCCCTTCCCCTCAAACTGTTTGAGATATCTGATGTGGTGCTGAAGGATGAGACCAAAGGTAGGCGTCTGCATGTGTGAAGAGATGGAGAAAATCGTTCAGTGTTACATAACACGTACACACTGTACCCAACCCACCCTTTACACTGCTTCTGAAATCCTGCTGCAGCACTAATATTTTGCACAGATGGTGATAACAATTAGATAAGGAGACATAATACATACAATTTGTAATAACACATAATTGGTTTAAGTTATCTTTTGATTGTAACATCATTTAAATACCAGAATTATTGGTTAATATGACTAAATACACTTGAGACATCTGAACAAAGTGTCTTATTGAAGGGCAGGGCGATGTGTCTTCAAATATAGTCATGATCATTTTTTCTATATTGAGCAATGTTGATATTTGTCACATTATATACTTTGATGAGGCCCCGTGTCCACTAAGCGTCTTTCTCTGGCGCTGGGGAGCGCTGGGATGAAGCACTTGTGCGGTGACAGAAGAAACCCTGCACATGGGTTTTGTTTCTATGGCAACTATAAGTTTACCTTACTATAGAGCTAACAACATAGCGTAGGGCGATAAAAGCACAGCACCTACCAGCAACATTAAGTGTCCGGCCGATCTGCTCCCACAAATGGGCTTATCAGTCTCTGTTGTGATACTGTTTGTTTGTCATATCGCACAGCTCAGGGTAGACAGAAACGGCCAAGACAAGTTGCTCCTCCATGATCGGTGGTGACCAGGGTGACGAGTGGCGCCCCATCTGATACCTGACAACAGTGATGGTGACGACTAGTAGTCGACTGATATGGGTTTTTCAATGGCCGATGCTGATATTTAGAGGGCAGGGCGGCCGATGGCCGATATATGAAGCCGATATCATGTTGCTTATTTTTGCATTTGATAAAATACAACAATATAATGAGACACAAAATTGCTAAACTTGAATGAACATTTATTTAACACTTATTTTAGATAAAAAAATATATAATGTCCACTGGTCATCAAAAAACTAAACTTTGTAAAAAAAAAAGAATGAAAAATAAAGTTTTAGTGCTCTTTATGCTCTTGAGAGAGAACAAAAATTCATAAACTTACATAAAAAATAAATAAACAACATTATTGTAGTTATTGTTATTGAATTAGGTGTTTAACGGCGGAGCCTTCCCCTTTAAGAATGGTGGCCTTATGTGTGACGTATGCATGTGACTTTTGACTGTTTGTTATGGGAAGTGAGTGTAGACTGTGTACCTGCAGCAGACTCTGTGAAGCGCATGCTTCAAGCCAGCCACACAGACGAGGCTGCCTGTATGCAGACACATTTTGTTCAATCGGCCTTGTGAGCGCAGACATCGGCCGATGCTGGTTATGTCAAAATGTCATTAATCGGCCCCATTAATCGGTCTGTCACTAGTGACGACACCAGCGCCTTTCTGAAAAGTTCAGATATTTCCCACACTTTTTCTCTAAGCAGCCACAAACGCTCTGACCTCATTGGTTATGTGGACACGGGGCCTAGTGCTGCAACTTCAAAGAGTATTCAGATAATGAGTGTAACTTTAGAATGCAGTTTATTAACATGCCCTTGTTGTCTTTTTATATTCTTTTTAATTTAAAAAAAAGAGAACTAAAACCGGTAATAAAGATTGCAGGTTTAGCTCAGTTAGTAGAGCAGGCGCCCCATGTACAGAGGCTACAGTCCTCGTTGCACTGATCGCAGGTTCGACTCCAAGTCAGCCGACCATTTGGTGCATGTCATCCCCCACTCTCTCCTCCCCGCACTTCAGCTGTCCTATCGAACAAAGGCAAAAGCCAAAAAAATAATCTTTAAAACCAGAAATACACTGAATAAAGTATTTCTCCAGTGCTCTTTAGCAGGCAAGTCAGGAAGTGCTGCAAGCTGAACCGAGCTGCCGCTAATGACGTTAGCTCAGTATTAGGTTAGGATTTCTTCAGTGTTCATCATGTAAAAGGTTTTTATATAGAGCTGTATCCGCAGAGATCTCCTTCTCTTCAAAACAAGCGCAGCCAGACATTAAAACCAGTAAAAACAATGAATAAAAACATCATTGTCTTGAGCCGAACTGTGGCTTTTAGCTCTTATTATTTCTCTCTTAATTCCCAGATGTCGGATGACTTGACCCCTTAATCAGGATAAAAGTTCAAATTAAAAATAGACAATATCTGGGGCGCATGTGCAGAGGCTCAGTCCTCGATGCAGCGGCCCCGGGTTCAACTCCCACCCTTTGCCGTTTGCCTCGTGTCGTCCCCACTCTCTCTTCCCCCGTTTCTGACACTATCCTCTGTCCTCTTCTTTAATAACGTCATAAAAAAAAGTACAATGTCTCTGAAACCGTAAGAAAGTAGCGGATTGGAAGACTGACATTCATGTGGATTAAAAAACTTTAACCTTATTAAGACGCTTTGTTGGAATACATTTTGGTCATATTTATGATGTAATCAAACTGTTAATTATAGTAAGTATTACACCATCGACTGGTGTAATGTAGTCTTGATATATTAGTAAGTCTTTGGTGTTCTGTTCTCAATATCTCTTAACACTCCCTCCTCCTTCGTCCCACTAACCAGATGTCGGAGCGAGGAACAGCCGGCGCTTCTGTGCCGTTTACTACAACAAGAGTCCGGGCTTCGAGGTGATCCACGGCCTGCTGGACCGAGCCATGCAGCTGCTGGAGGTGAAGTCGGCCCGCGGGGACGGCTACCACATTCAGGCTGCAGACGGTAAGAAGCCTTCGAAGGGAGGGGGGATAGAAACCAACAACAATGTCTGTAGGAGTATGTACTTGAGAGCTGGCTTTGCTGGTAAATATCCAAAGGCTGGATTTATACGAGGATAATCCCAGTTACAGATTTTAACTATCTAGAACATCTTTATTCAGTTGCCACGCCAAATGAGTCATGTGAGGTTTGCTGAGATTATGTACATCGAGTCTAATGGCAGCAATTGCATTGTGTTGTTGTTACCCAGGTGTCATGTACCTTGATTTGTTGACTGCCTGACATGCAGAATTTTGCTTCAACTCAAATTAACTTGCAATTTAGACGGTTTAAATTAGATCTACTGAGGGAATCGGCAAAGAATAAGACTGACAAGCGAAATTGGATGAAGGTGGCAGAGACAGAAGCCACAAATATCCATGCAGACTTTTTTTTTATAAAGGGGTGATTGACTGGCGATCAGTCCAGGTGTAACCCCACTTCTCGGCCAATGACAGCTGGGATCAGCTCCAGCAACCCCGGGACCTCGGACAGGATAAGCGATAATTATTGGAGACTGTGAGTTTGTGATGTCTGTCAGCAGTACAGATGAAGGATGAGTGTTGGAGAAACTGAATGGATGAACGAATGGTTTCTGTAAGACGGAATGAAAAGCATACAAAGCAAAATGTGCAGATAATATCCACCAGCTTTAACTACTAGACATGTCTTTGCTTATACTCCACACACACATGTAATCACGTGCAATAGAACAGGTGACTAACCATTAGCTTAATTAGTGACTGTGTCAGGAAACATGCTTTAAAGAAACACAAATAGGTCACTGCCACTTAACAGAAATATAATGCGCACTACATGTAATATTTATCCCACGTGACAATCAAGAAATAATCTATTTATATCTTACTTTCTTCATGAACACATTCACTGATATGGCGAGAGTTCTGCAGCTGCGACGCACTTTAGGTTACGGCTGTAACCCCCGTTCTCATCCCCGCTACACTAGGACCCTGGGCGGTCCAACAGAGGTGCCTGACCCAATTTAACAACATAAAAAAACCCAGTCTTACCAAAATAAAAGGGAATTTACAACAATAATAGAATGATGGATGATATTGGGTTTTAATGTCCTTATGTACTACTTCAGTCTCCTCACTGTTGATCTGGTTTGCTTTTGTAGGTCAAATAGAGGCATCGGCATTGAATTGGGTCTGCCTAATAAACAATTAAAAACCCCTCCCAGTGGGTTTAAGGAGCAGAGGACTGTAAGTGTTCTCTTGCAGGATTTTCCCCAGAGCTGTCAAACACTGCTGCACCCATGGGGGGCTCTCTGCTGTAAATAAAGAGACTCATTATTGGCACCCCTCCGCCTCATCATCATGCTTTGGAAAGCAAGAAATAAGGACTCATGGGCTGAAAGAATAGAGGCTGCAAAAACAGTAAAGTCTAGACAGTTTGTTTTTGTGAAATTGGGACTCGGATGGATAGTTGATTTGCCAAAACCCAGCGATGGGCAAACCACCTCATTTGCATTTCTATTTGCTGCAACAACTTCAGCTTGAAATTCCCTCGTTTCTACGATCTAAAATGATTGTGTTCAGCTCAAATAATGGCAATCAGGGGACCATGCAATGATTTCAACAGGCTCTCAAAACACATCAGATCTCAGTTTGTACCCTAAATTAGACATGGCACAAAGCCAGTACAATTTAATGATTTTCACATTCACAGCCGTGCCATCACTCTAGCTTTCAATTCTCCAGCTGGCTGTGAAAGCTGCACAACAACACTTTTAGGGGAACTTTACAAATGGACAAACGTTACAAGTGTTACGGACTAGTCACATCTAGGGTTGAGTGTGTGACGTAGCCCTAACCTGGAGTGTGCAACAAAGAAGAAAAGAGGGAGAAGCTGGACCTGGATTTCAACTGAGCGGATTTCAACTACATGGTTAGCTCACCTCCAAGTCCATTAGCAGCTCCTGGCGGAAGCCTTCCTAGGGCTGGTCCTTGGGAGCGGCGTGCTCCGTCGTTTCTCCAAACGTTAACGTTAGTTCAAGTTTTTATGACCCGTAGTTTGATCCCCAAAAGAAAAAGTAACCATGCTGGTCTTCGTCCAATTTCGTGAGTCAGAGGTGAGTAGTTGGCGCCGTCCTGTAGCCCGTCTCAACTCAAAAGTTTGCGTCCCTTGTGTGGACTCTCCCGTGTGCTTTTACACCTGAGCCTCATTAACAGACCGCTGTGCGCGCACCTCACAAATGGAGCGTTTGAGACTTTAGGACATCACCCTGACATCCTATCAATAGCATAACAAACCACCTCATTGTTTCTCAATGAAAAGCAGTCCAAAGTAAGGAAAAGGAAAAACATTTATAACCCCCCTGTCAAGCCTAACACAAGGTTATCGTAAAACTTGTTTGACAACTCGTTTACAACGATTTAATTTGATAGGTTTTAACCCCTTTGAAATAGAAACCACTTTAAGGAAACTAAAATGAACAAGGTTATTGGCTCTTGTCCTCTGGAGGAAAATTGCTTTTTATTCCCTCTGAGCCTCAATGCACTCTTTTCCATTTAATTTGTCTTCTATTCTTCTTCCAAAATCAGCTATTACACCATCTTAACCTTATAAATCAGGATAACTCTGTTTAGCCAATGAGAGGAATCAAATAGCTTTGACGTGCGGCGTTCTGGCAGCGTTTTGCTCAGTAAAAATCATCATATCAGCACTAGTGGTTCATGGGTTGTGGGCCAAGAACTGATTTAAAACACCTTCACTGCGTCTTGATTGATGAGGTGCATTTGAGTAGAGTGCAAATTTTTAAAGGTGGCTTGGTCAGCCCTGTTGTTTAAGACATCAGGCCCTCCAAGCCAAGAGACCTTTGATGATTTGTACTCCAAATCGTGTTGGGTGATCTTCTCTATTTCTGTATTGTCCAATAATGGTCACCAAAAGGCGATCCCACAGCTGGGAGGACATACTACTAAAATGCCAGCATGCAACGTCTGTTAGTGTGACAATCACAGCAGTTCCTTCCCTTAAACATGGTCCTAATATCTTATCTTTAATACTATAATCCAAATAAAATCTGTACTTTTATCAGCTCTTATGGAGTGAAACAGAAAAGTGAGGCTGCTCTGTGTAGTGATGCAGCTGCTGGTCAGCTGTATAGTCAGTAAGTTGTCTCTTATGTTTTGAAGAGAAGCAACTGGCTGGCATCGTGTCGGACGCTTTATGTGATTTATGAGGTTTTAAATGTGAGGCAATAAACTACCTCATCCCCAAGTATATCTTCCCCTTGGGGACAACAAGGTTTAGCCTCCCTCCTTTCGTCTTTCTCGCTCTCTATCAAACTGGTTTGTAATTACAGATTTGATATAGGGCTGCACGATAAATCATTTCACCATCGCAACGGCGATGTGCACATGTGCAGTAGTCACATCGCAGGATGTGCGATTGTGAGGCAAATTAACTGAAATGTGTCGAGGTGCTATTTTATTGTTGTTTAAGGGAGTACTCGCCAGTTTCACTAATCTACATCTACAGACCGTCTGACATCACATTAGTGCAGCTCTTCATGAGGGCGAACTGACCGCTGAGCTGCACAATCTGCGTGTCACTTGTGAACTGCAAACATGCACACGACACTGCTGCAGTCACAGATAATGTCGGCGGGATCTTGAGGTAGGCTTTTAGTTCTGTGTGGCGGCCTTTCAGTGTGTGTATCTCGTCTCAGTAACGTTAATGCTGTGGCTACGAATGCAGGCTGGAAACGGAGTGTTTTATTTTAGCGGTCAACAGGAAGTAGGATACTGTGAGCTTTAGTTTCCGAAAGTTGCCGTCACCGGGCTGGTTACACTGTTAAACATACATTTGAACATCGTTAGATGTACCGTGGAAGTAATGCAACTGCAGCCCACAAGTCTATTTGTATTTATTTTATAAAGAAAGGTGTCGCTCCACCTGAACTCTCTCTACTTTTTCATAAGGGCGTCTGAACCAATAGTGATAAAAGAAGACGGGTTTTTTGTGGACTTACAAGTCCCAACTCATAAAAATTATGCTTGTTGATTGTATATGTACATTAAAGACACACTGCATTTATCTGCTATAATTTCCTTTTTTTTATATCATAATAAATATCGCAGAACACAAAGTACATTTCATCTTAAGTCTGTTAGTAAGCTCGTTAAAACCTCATTAATAGAATCACAAGCCTATCTCCAAAAAGGCCGTTATACACATTAAACTGTAGAGCCCGAGTTAACTTGATAACTTTTATAACATTGGGAAGTTACATTTAGCGGTAGTGACATGTGACTGGCACAGTAAACCCTGCAGTGAGGCTGTTTTTAACGGCAGATGAGGCTTGATGTTTTTGATGCATCTGATCTGCTCCTGTGAGATTATTAATCAGAAATGTTCTGAAGCACCGCGCGGGCCGATCAGTTTGCATTTCGGCTCCCATACTCCCAGAGAGACTCTCATACATCGTTTTAGATTTGGTTTCCTCGCTCAGTCTTTCCTCTTTTCACTCTTTCTCTCCCTCATTCCCTCTCTCTCGCTCTCTCTCTCTCCTTGGCTTGCATGCTCCAAGGTCACGCTGCAGGATATCCACTGCTGGCCCACTCTTACTGCTAATCAATGGGCTCAAGTGTCAGTGAATGAGAGCAGGGAGGAGGCAGACAGGGGTGGGGGAGGAAGAAGGGATGAGATGAGGCTAGAGAGGAGGTGGGAGGGTAACAGGGGAGAGACAAACGGATTGAGGCGTAAGCAAGAAAGGGCTACACGAGCGTGTAAAGTCTGCAGTGTGGAGCGCATGGGAGTCACGTCACCCACTGCAGTGCTGAGCAGCGAGACACAGGCACATACAACACCCACCCACGGGTGCTTCGACTGTCCATCTGACCGGCACACACACTTAAAAGGCAGCTGAAGTGGACTCACGGGCCGCACTAATGCACAACACACCGGACACACACTCCCACTCAGTCTACCTCCTCTTCTATTTTTTCCACCCTTTATGCACCATTAGCCTAACCCCCCCCTCCCCTCCCCACATATGTCAGCGTGCCCTTAACCCCATTACAAGGTCACGACCCCAGCCTGAGAGCTCACCTGACGCAGACACACACCGTCAGGATGTGTCCATCAGCACTACGGCTAACTGACCGTTACAGAGAGAGAGAGAGAGAGAGAGAGAGAGTGGCCGAGGGAATACACGTCAGCCGAGTTTCCTCCACTCAGCAGGAGGAGCGGATGAAATGACGAGTCAGGGGATCAGAAGTGGAGGAAGAAACCACTTAAGAGACAGATGCCTGTGTTTCACTTAACAACTGTGTCCAATGCAAAGTCTTCGCCCAGATACACTTCGTTACAAAAGACAGCAGGAGTTCATATGACTCCTTTTTGTTCTGTAATTGACCTTAAGTGTTTGCCTGGTCTCTGCGCACTCTTGAAGGTTAGCACTGATGTACTTACACACTTAAACCTTCAGTAACTTGTGTTTTTTGGACACATTTTCGAGGAGAGAAAAGACAACATAGACAGAGCATTACCTTTAAAGCTGCAGCATAAAGCATATGATTCATTTGGAGTGCTGCTTTGTTGTAAATTCACCCTATTTTAAGCCTGTTTTTTGTCTCTACCAACGACTGAGGGATCTGCCTCTTAAGCTGCTAAGTGCTCCACTATGTCTGCCTGCTTATTGTGCTTAGCTCGAAGTGTACTTTGGGTTTATACAGATTTATTTATTGCTTACACGAGCTGCATTTGTTGCTCCACTAAGAAATGATGTTTACTTTCAGTCCAGTTGTCCTAAATAACAATAAATCTTAAGCAAAGATGTTATTTTCTGAAATCAAGCCAGAATTACAAATTGTCTGACCTGAGAATATCACCCAAGTGAATCCAAGCATTCATTATTATTTTTGTTAGCGTTCACACACGTCTCGACTACTGTAATCTCTATTTACTTAGAAATGTAGAATCGTTTGTAATACGCTTGTAGTCCAAGAAATATTGACCAATCACGTGTCATCAGGCTGCGACATATGCAGGAAAAACAGTCCGTGTGGAGAGCAAAAGCAGGCTGAACGTAATCTGCCGTAATGCCATCCCGGCTCCCATCAGACGATTTAGCTTCTCATTAATCTCTATAAACAGACTTCTGCATGCTAACAGCTAACAATCTGCTCTAGATCTAAAATTCAACTTGAAATAAATTCCCTTGACACGGTGTCACGAAAGACGTTCAGCGATTAGATTTCCCGACTTCCTCAGACACATCAGAAATGATGGCTCCGCCCTCCGTTCAACAAACGTCTCATGTTAAAGTAGTTTTCTTCTCCTCTTGAGAGCAGACCTGACAAAGCTTCATGTTGACTTGTTCCTAATCTGCATCATGATGTTGTTCTTTCAGCAAACATAGGACCCGTTAATTAAAGTCGATCACAAGAGGTGCGGTTCCTTTTTCTTTTAACAATGCAGCACGCGGAAAATAAAATCTTAACTGGAAGTCGTTTTATTGCTAACCGCTGGCTGCACGCCTGGCATGTTCACCGTTGTCCTCAAAGGCTCTATCGTCATCAGACTATAGCCAATGGGATCAGAGATCGGGACGGCTGCAATGGTGGAGTCCTGTCCGGGATGCCCAGCAAATCCCTGGACAGGCTCCAGTATGTGCAGAAGTTCTTTGCAAGGGTTCTGACCCGCTCCGAGCCCTGGCAACACCGGTCAGGTCAGGACGCCAGTGAAAAGAAATCCTCTCATAAAATCCTCCTCCTCACCTTCAAATCCCTCCATGCCCTGGCCCCACAGTACCTTTCTGACCTCCTCCACCCCTTTACCCCGTCCTGGAGAAGTTGCTTTGTTTGTTTGAACTCCCATGTAAAGCGACCTTGGGTTTCTTGAAAGGTGCTAAAGAAATCTAAAGAAAGAAAGTTATTATTGTGATTATTCACATGAGCTCAACCAGCCAGGTTTTGAAGGACAGCGGTGTGCTATCTGTCCTTTCCTTTTATGTGTGTTTTCTGTGCTGCGCTCAAACTCCACAGTACAGACAGCAGCTATTCGATAGCTAAAGATACAATTGGACAGCAAGTAAGACAGTAAGAGCATGTTTCTGTGTGTCTTAGTTAGAAAGTGCAGAGCAAATATGAGGTCTGTACCTCTGCAATCATTTCCCAATAAATGGAATTGGCACTATCGAACTGTATAATCAGGAAACTCATTTCTTTCCGTGCATGCTGCTCAGAGTAATCTCAGTTTGCAGCAGCACAGCGTCTCTCTCTTCTCTCGCACCGTGCACCTCTGTGTCTCTGTCACTCTGAAACCTTCTTGCGACCTTCCTATTCATCATAATATCCACACAAATATATCAAATACAGGAATCAGCTTCTGAAGCTTAAAGTGATAATCTCAAAGATCTCAGTTTCGTTCTCTTTGGGGGCACCTCTGGCGATAAACTGTAATTGCGGGAGCACACTTCCCAGATATCCAGACAGTGCTGCATGTGTGACGTCCACGGTTGGCTCCGGTTGTAACTCTTGATTTTCCTGGCTGACGGTCGCTTTCCTTTTCAGACTGTTTGCTTCATCCGAGCGTCGAGTTTTCTTTGGATTTTCACTTCTTGTTGAAGTTGTATCTGTAGTCATCCATCTTTTCTTTGTTTGTTCAGCCACAGTAGATTACTGTTTATTCACAACACTTGCAGAGGCCGGAGAAGCAGCTTCACAAATACCTCTTTCCCACCGAAATTAGCGTGTTGATGCAGGTTTTTCAGACCTGGGAAGACCTGCGTATAGATGCCGATTGTCTCTGTTGCCACTGTAGGTTGAGTATACTCCTGTCGGTCTCTTTTCTGCTGCGTCACGATCTGACATCACAAATGCACCCGAAACAGGGCTAGTAAACAGGGAAGATGTTACAGTGGTTAGGTCTTTATTGTATGTATTACTCATTCAGTCTGTTTATCAAACTCAGTGTTGACAAATTTTGAACGATTGTTTGAGCTGATTGATTTGTAGCTAAGATGACAAGGAGTCGCAGAAGTTACCGACGGAGCATAGCATCGCACAGGAAAGGGGGCGGAGATTAGCTTGTCGACCCGGGTTTTGTGTTCCCATCAGTGCCAATCGGAGCCGAGGCGATAATTACCCGGGTCTACTGCAGAGTCATTTGACCCAGGTCTGAATGGGGATTGTAACCTTTCCCATTAAGCATAAAAGCCGGTTGTGAGCTGGTTTTTTCCCAGTGGGAAAGCGGTTTTTAACTTGTGATTTTGAAGTCGCAGCAGACACTCAGTCTGTAACACTGCAAATGCAAAGGCTTTCATCAGTGGGCCCACTGCCTTTGCATTTAGGCTCAATCACCATTGTGTTACCTCATTCAGCCACAGACAGTAACTTAACAGACATTTATTTACATGAAAATCTTTGAGATTATCACTTTAAGTTATTCAAGTAATGGAGTACAAAGCTACATATACTTTATACACTTGTGTAAGGCTACAGCTACAGAAATGCATCAGTGCTGAAACACATCTATCATCAATGCTAGATTTAAAGATGCTACTTTTCCAAACAAAAGACACAAAATAGGACAAAGGAGTGAATCACCATCATAAAATGATGCACAAATTAGGCTCAAAGAATTCACTAGAATGCGTCATGCTGTGTGTATTTTCCTGCTTTTCTGTCCTTTGCCAACCACATGCCTGCTACGGCGAGATCAGCCAGCTTTATTGGTAACCCGATGCAGCCGTCTTACTCTCTGAAAGCTCTGCTGAAAGTTGGAGGAGAGTGGGCGAAAAGTGGCCTGGCTCAAGTGTAGGATTTTCATTGACTGATTGGTTATTTAAGATGTACCAGAGCTATTTATATTGTTTCCATGGCATCGCGCTCATGGTACAAGTAGATGACGTGTGCAGACACAGGCTCATTCTGCCGATTTAATACACCTAACAGACAGAGAGCAGGCTGCTGAAAGAAACCGTGGAGTTTCAATGCTTTTGTTGCCTACACACACACACACACACACACACACACACACACATATTTGAAAGTACAGCCCATGTGTGTTGTAAGCCTTCATACAAAGCGATGAGAGAACATCTAAGCAGTGGGCTCTGGAAGCCATTAGCAAGGCAGCGTGGGAAGAAGCAGTGCACTATGGGAGAAGGCAAGTCTGTCTCTCTGCCTGTTTGCGTGTCAGTGTTTCTGAAAAGTGACTAAACGCCTCTCGCATTGACAAGTGTGTCGCCGTCATCTCTCTGTCGATGGAAGATTTTTATCCCCTCAGGACTGGAGTGACCTTCACTGCTCCTGACACACACACACACACACACATTGGAGCATCAGATTTTAATCACGAGGGGAAGTGTGTGTTTGAAATTGACGGATACATTAAATCTAATTATAGCCAAATGGCCTGCGGAGGTAGTTGCTCAAGAGTAATGACCTGTGACATTTTCACATAAACCACGCTGCTCTTTCAATGATTGATATCAAACAATAGAGATACGGCTCATTCCCCGTCCAATAGAGCTTTTGTTTTTTCACTTCCTTGTAAAAAAATATATCTGCTGCACAGCAAGTGAAGCCTTTTAAAGCTCCAGGTTTATTTGATTAACAATGATCCATTTATTCCAATGTGGGTGAACAAATGATTGTCAATAGAAAATCCAGGAACAAGAGAGGCAGCCCAGCACCGCCCACACTGGATGATTGACTCATGATCTGTAATAGGATGTGCAAAAACCGCTTGTGCAAAAACCACTTGTGCATGAGGCTTGGCACCAAAGATATCACCAATACTTTAAAGAAGAAATGTATCGTGCTAATGCATCTCAAGTATGTGACAGTATAGTGGCAGAAACGAGACCCAGATCACACAGATGGTTTGTTATTAACACACTGGTCAAAAATAGTTAGTCAGGATACAAACAGACTGCAAACAAGCTAGTGGAGGTGATAACTGTTGTTCTGAAAAAGGCAAAGCATGTGAAGTGCTCTGACAGCGTGGGCTTTGGTTAGAGGTAGTAGTAGTCAGTGCCAGCTGCTGTTTTACACTTGGTTTTAGTAAAAATCTACAGTCTGAACTTTTCTCTTATTGAAAGCCTAATCCTACAAATGTGGGTACCAGCAAACCTCAGAGGTATACTTTTTCAGGGTTCCCGCGGCTCCTAAAAATGTCTTAAATGGTCTTGAACTAAAATCAGGGAAGATTTTCATTTAAATAAATGTTAAGTCGCGCCCAGTTAGTGACGCGTTTTCCATCAGCCAGCAGTGGTTGGTCTGCCAGAGAGGGTAGGCGGAGCTAAGCGGGTGCTTTTCCGCTCTCTGCAAGTGTTGCGAGTAAACAGTAATCTACTATGGCTGAACAAACAAAGAAAAGATGGATGACTACAGAGACAACTTCAACAAGAAGTGAAAATCCAAAGAAGAAGAAACAAACTCGACGCTCAGATGAAGCAAACAGTCTGAAAAGGAAGAGATTATAACCCCCCCATCAGCTTGTTCCTACTGACATATTTATTTCCATTTGTGTATTAAGAAGTGTTTTTTAAATAGCAGTGTATTGTGATGCGAGTGTACCCCTGAAAAAAAAAGCAATTGTCTAAATAACAATTTTCAAAGATCGAAATCGCTGCAATTGCTGTGGGTTCTAATTTAAAATATCACATACTGGAAGGTAACTTTGTGTCTGCTGTTTGACTCCTTCTAAACAACTGACAGTTTTATACACAGTTAGGTTAAATAAACTGTAACTTTAATGTTTTGGGAACAAATAACTTGACATTTTGCTAGGATGGTTCTTAACCCAGACAGTGGTCCTGTTCAATTTTAAATATGTAAGCACCGTAAGTTGTAATTTATTTAATAATCACTTGCTTTTTTTTCCTTTTTCCTTTTTAGATTCCACTTTTTTCCCCGGACGCTGTGCCGAGATCTTTGTCCGTGGAAAGACCGTTGGCCGCCTCGGTGTCCTCCACCCAGATGTCATCAACCGCTTCGAGCTGA
The DNA here is from genome assembly GCF_022749685.1 of Semicossyphus pulcher. Lineage (NCBI taxonomy): Eukaryota > Metazoa > Chordata > Actinopteri > Labriformes > Labridae > Semicossyphus > Semicossyphus pulcher. The sequence goes on from NW_027211700.1 coordinate 5,394,271, forward strand.
CCATGCCCTGCTCGGCCCTGGAGATGGACATCGAGCTCTTCCTGTGATTTCACCTTCCTAAACCTAAAACATCAAAAGCTCAAAAAACACAGATCATATTCTTAGCTCAAACCAGAAAACAATAATATAAGGAAAATAAATAAGGCTTAAAGTTTGTTAAAGAGATAAGCAGTGATGCTGCAGATTCTGTTTAGGTGGTGCATGAGAACCAACCATGAGGACCAGTCTGCAGCATTATTATGAGGAGCCATTGTGTTTTATACATCAGTAACGAGGCTGTTTTTACTCAAGTCAGAATAATTAAAAATTAACAAGCCTCCATTGTGTTTTTGACGTGAATGGTGTGCATCTGTGTGTGGGCTTGTACATGCATGCCTGGTCTTAATTTAGCTCACTTGTGCCTTGGGGTTGAAGCATGGTAATTAAACTCAGTGACTCATTACCTGTTGCTTTGTTGCCTTGGTTCTTCCAGTGGCCACACTCCCGAAGCCACCCTCACACACGACGTCCCCATGCAAGAAGTCATCAAGCACAAGTTCCCCACGCAGGATGATTCCTCGCAGGCTCCGTCCTCCCGCCCGGCTTCCACAAAAACTGTGTTTGGTGATGTGAGCACGCCAGCCGGCCTTAAAGCTCTTAATGATTTTCTGGCGGATAAAAGCTACGTGGAAGGCTTTGTGGCGACCCAGGCAGACACGGCGATGCTGGACGCCATCCCTTCTGCTCCCTCGCCGACCTTCTGCCACCTCATGCGCTGGTATAACCACATCAAGTCCTTCCAAAGGGAAAGAACCAGCCTCCCTCCAGCTAAGAAACAGTTTGTGCTCCCGGCTTCTCCCCCAGCTTCGACAAATGACGCTAGCGACGACGACATCGACCTATTTGGCTCGGACGACGAGGAAGATAGCGCAGAGGCGGCTAGAATCAAGGAGCAGCGCGTGGCCGAGTACGCCGCCAAGAAATCCAAGAAGCCAGCTCTCATCGCCAAGTCCTCCATCCTGCTTGACGTCAAGCCCTGGGACGACGAAACGGACATGGGCAAGCTGGAGGAGTGCGTTCGAAGCGTCAGCATGGACGGGCTGCTGTGGGGGCAGTCCAAGCTGGTCCCGGTGGGCTACGGCATCAAGAAGCTCCAGATAGGGTGCGTGGTGGAGGACGATAAAGTTGGCACGGACCTGCTGGAGGAAGCCATCACCGCCTTCGAGGAATATGTTCAGTCTGTGGACGTGGCTGCCTTCAATAAGATCTGAATCATACCGACACGGAATAAATTCACTGAATGGTAGCGTCTGATGTTTTCTGGTCTTGGTGTAAGATGATGTAATATGAAACACAATGTCCAACCGTTATTCCAACGTCCATGTAAAACCGAAGCTCAGGTTCTTTATTAAAAAGACTGTTTATCCTTTAATACAAATTCTTGCATTCAAAGATCAAATAAAGCCATTCTAACTTTTAAATAAGCGCTTTGATTCTCTTCTTTTTTTAGTTTCTCCATCAGGTAACAAGTGCACAGACTTCCACCGTTGTCTCCTGATGCTTTACCGCCAATTCAAAAGGAAATTGTTGCAGCCGGGAGTCTCCCATATGAAAGTGAGCCCTGCAGATAACAAGCCGTCTTGTAAATTCAGTCTGACAGGTGCTCCGGCATTCCTGCAACCTCTACTGTTGCTAAAGGGAGGTTAACTCTTTCACTGCTGCTTATTCGCTCCTGACGGTTCAGTAACCAGGCCTTTACGGTGCAGCCGATTGCCTGCTCCAACCTGCAGATTGATATGACTCAATAGAGCAGACAAACAGGTGCCATTGAAATGACTAAGTTTCAGTTAAACTGGTTTTGAAAGGATAATGCAGACTGGTGTGAGCTTTTCCTGCTTGAGGTGGGGTTCTCCTACAATGGGAAAAATAACCGGAAGTTTTTTGCCATGTGTTGCAATACACAAGGAGGATTACAGCTTTGAGTACACATTTCAAGCTGGAAAATAAGTCATAAAACTTTGTATTTGAGCGAAATCTTTTATTTGCTTTCACCAGCTCAGTTACAAAAACATTGCAAGCAGAAGCTCCGTGTAAAAGTCAGTTAACATGTTAAAAAAAAGGTGGGGGTGTTTGATACACGTTGAAATAAATATGAGGTTGTTGCAAGTTCAGATCATTATACTGTACATCATGTTATAATTGTTTATAGGTCATATTAGCCCCAGTACAAGGAAAACTCTATTGACCAATATAGAATTGACAACTCCAACAGATAAGTATGTAACAAACTTGGACGGCACTTCAATCTCTCTCCTCCTCCTGGCATTGCTGTCACTTTTTGGCACGCCGTACCACGAGTACAACACCCGCAGGCTCAATGTTTTCACTACCTGCCGAGTTCCCACTAGTGCGACAACTCCCACGAGGAAGCGCGCAAAACCAAATGCCAGCGAATTTGCCGTCAGTGTGGGTAGGGGTACAGGTAACTCCCCCTGGGGCTCAAAAGTCTGTCCCAGCTGCACGTTCACCCAGCATCCTATGGAGCTTCCGGCCCCGGCTCCCAGAATGGTGGTGGTGTCCCCCCGTGTGGTGCTGTAATGGCCCAGCTCTGGGTATGTGTAGCTGAGGAAGAGGGGCAGTAAGAACGCCATGAAGGGGGAGATGGGGCTGGTGAGCTGGAAGTGGTCGACGCTTTCCCAGTATGGGTAGGTGAGGAACAAGATGGTGAATGAAATTAGAGCGCCACAGATCACATCCTGAAATCAGAAAAAATGTAATATATTAGAAGGAAAGCTTAAAGCAATACATATAATTGAATATTGTACACTAAGTATAACTTCCTGTTTATGTTTGCTGTTTTGCAGTAATTTATCGAGGGATGTGTCCACCGTAGTGGCTAATGGGCTGAGTAGTAGTTCTGGAGGCGGGAAGAGGGAGTTATTGTGATAAAGCTACTTCTAAGCGCTCCAGGAACACCTCAACCTCAGTTAGCTTTTGCTGTGACAAGGAAATAAACCTGGGCTCTGTTGTAGCAACGCACATCGCCTCTTCCTCGTGCTTCCTCCAGCTGTCTCGCTACTCCGCAATGACTGTTTCTCCTGTTTCCAGTCTTTCTGCTGAGCTAACTAGCTTTAGCCTGTACATTTAATGGACAGATACGAACGTGGTATTGATCTTTTTCCAAAATGTTGAACTGCCATCACTTGTAGCCGTGTTTAGGAAAATAATATGACTCATAAAAAGCATTGTTTCAGTTAAGGCGGCTCAGAAACATGTGTTATTAACAAATGATTCAGAATTTGGCATCAAGATTCACAAATGAGGCAACAGGAAGTGAATGCTGCATTAAGAGTCTTGGATCAAAGCCTCAGCCAGACAGTTTAATCAGACACTGACATGAATTATGAATCCAGCGTAAAGCTTGAATGTTTAATGCTGAAGTAGGTGTGTGTGTGTGTGTGTGTGTGTGTGTGTGTGTGTGTGTGTGTGTGTGTGTGTGTGTGTGTGTGTGTGTGTGTGTGTGTGTGTGTGTGTGTGTGTGTGTGTGCGTGGGAAGGGACTAGCTCACCAAAACTGAGTGCATGCCAGTGTAGAGGCGGCTCAGACACACCAAAGACGACAGCGTCACAGCGATCAGCAGACCGACCTCAAACTGGAACTGAAACACAAACACCCAAAGCATCACAGATCTGTAGATACAAAAGACACATAGTGACACACACGGCTCCCTGATCGCGCTGATAAAAGATGAAATCTATGAAAGCTGAATTTTGTGCGTCACATGCCCCACATTCCTCACATTCCTCCATGAAAACACAAGAACGGTTGTCGTTTGGTGCTTCTTCGACCTTCCTTTTTTCCCGTTAGTTTGCGATCAGTTCATCCGTTCGTCAATCCTCTTTACGGCGACGTGTAACCCCTCTCTCTTTTTGCTGGGTTGACGTACCGCCTGCCATCAAGTCACTGCTCCTTTTGTTCCCTTACTGTCTCTCCATCCTCCTTCTCCTCCCTCCTTTACCTACGGCGGCAGGTTTTGTTCCCCCCTCCATTTCAATAACAGTGAGAAGAGAGGCCTTGTGTATTCATTCACCTCCTCCACCCTCCCCTCCTGTGCCCCCTCCTCCTCCTCTCTTGCCTTTTTTCCTGTGTCTTTTCCTGTCTTTTGCAGCTGGAAGCCTATTCAGTGGTAGTTCATGAAGAGAGGGTTTTTTTTGAATGGCCACAAAGGATGCCGGGGACAGGAGGGGGTCACTCTGTGATTGACTGTCGCGACCTCCGACCTGCTCCGGGAACTGGCCGAGTTGCCCCGGGGCCTTGTGGCTATTCAGGAGCCTCTGTAACAGCCGGCCACTCATCTAAAGCTATGCACGCTCTTTTCTTTCAGGGGAATCCTTGAGGAATGTCAGGCAGTTGAGCTCCTTACTGTACATGAAGTGTCTCGGGGTTGTTAAGATGATTCCTCTGACCTTGAGAACGCTGCTGCAAGATTTAATCCGACAGCTGACAGGCATGGAGGCCGTAAACTACTAACTGGCGTTTTGAGCACTCCATCCGCTCTTCTTTAAAACACAGTGCCTGATTAAGACAGCTTATGATTGAGCCACTGAGTGTTTTATTGACTTGGCAGCAGAGTGGCAGAGATAAAGAGGAGAGGAGTCAGGAGGAGGGAGGGAGGGAGGTGGAGACGTTGACTGACAGTCATTGACTCAGTCGAGTCCATCAGAAGACCAAACAGCAGCTCGACGGGTGTGGCTGATGGTGACTGATGGTGACTGCTGGCTCCGCCCCTCCCTGCCCATTGTCCAACAGCTCAGTCAGGACTCTGTGATGGACAGCGGGGCCCCTCCCTTCATCCCACTCAGATACTGGTGGACTAGCCGCCGTCCACTGGCTCCCAGTGCCTCAATTTGTATTGAATAAAGCACTCTGATTTGGATAAACCAACTTAACTGGTGCCTCGCGAGTCTTTAAGGGAATCCATAGAATTCAATAGTAATTTAATATGACTGCTGATGAGATACCTTAGCAGTCCACTTAGCTTAGCTTCCGAGTGTTAATGAGGTTTAAGAACATCACTTGCGGTCAGAAATGGCAGTAGTATCATTTTTCACACTACTGAGCAGTGCAAACATGGTGAATCTTTAATACGAGGCCGATGTTGTTGCTTGTTGGAGCCGTTTCTTTAGTTTTCTTTGATGCTATTTGATCTACCTTTGGCATGTCTGAGCTAAATTATGACAGATATCCTGGGACAATAATGGCATTTTATTTAACTCACAGAAGAGATGCTTATCAGTCAGAGGGGATAATTTTTTTAGATTTTGAAAGTCAGAGAAAATTTGCAAGTGTCTTGAAAAAAGTGTCGGGCTAAGGTTGACAGATAGTAGAGGTGTTAAAATACCGATACCACACCAGTATTGGTCGCTAAATATCTGGGATCAGTGTTTTTCCACAAATAATATGAATGTTCTTTAAGGCTTCATCCTCTTTGCACGGTGAATGTAGCGCCATTCAAAAAGACAAAACACTAGTGTGAGAATTATTCTAACCTTAAAGAGGAGGTATTATGCTGTTTCACATTTTATATCATGTCACAATGTTGGATGTCCAGACTAAACGTGGGTGAAGTTTCACGTCTGTAGGTAAAAGTATGTTGGAGTAATCCCCAGCTCAATCTGCAGGCTGCTGTGAACGCCAGGTTTCACACAGTTTTTTCTGCATGCTGCACCAGAGAGCTGGCCAATGAGAAGAAAGTGGGCTTGTAGGGGCGGGGTTTCTTAAAGGGACAGCGCTGACTGAGTCTCGTTTGAGGCAGAGGCTGTATGAGGGCCTGCACAGAGCAGCAGTGTGAGAAAAATGACTTTTTTTAACTGTAAATTATGCTAAGCTACTCCACAGGTACCACAGAGTGAAATATGAAGCTTGAAATTAGCATAATACCCCACCTTTAGTGATCCACTTATAAACTTTCCTGAGCTTTAAGCTGTACCTTAATGTCTTCTTCAGCAGAAGGAACTCACTTCGATGTCTTTACAAGACCTGTGTTATGGGACACTGGTCACATGAGGTGGCTGTATAAGGAGGGCAATCCTTGTCTTGGTTTAGTGTTAGTTATAAACTGACTCTTAGTTGATGACTGGACTCCTGCTCTTACCTGTTTTGGACCTGAACCAGCTAAATTTACTGAGGACTGTAAGATGCTGTTAAAAGCATTTCACAGATATGTACATAATTCATTTCACATTTTACAAGCAATATTATATTTGTGCGTATGTTCTCTAGAAAACTGGCTAACTGTACCAGTGAGGCTCACCTGTAACCTAGAGGGAGCACTTAGTAAAAGTGTGAAGGAGATGGCGGTGGCAGCCATGGCGTGGGTGGAGGGCAGCCCGTACTCTGCATCGACTCGTGTCTCCAGCTTGACCACGGGCGGTGAGAGAGGACGAGGCAGCTTCAGTAGGTCTTTCATCACCTGGCCCACGTACATAACCACCTGAGAGAGAGGACAGACGATTCTCTTAGTGTCTCTTAAAATCAGGGTCCCACCGTTCTCCAACCAATATGCAACCTTCAGTGCTAAAAAAGTTGAGCCTAGTTGGAAGTGCCAAAAACTGCAGTTCCTGGAGTGGCCACTTGAGGCTAGCTCTAAAATGAGTCAATCCCAATTAGACCCCATAATAAACTGCCCAACTTTAAGGCTAAATTAAATGTTGAGCAGCCTGGTACAAAAAACGGTTTTGGTCTTTTTTGCTCATTTCTTTATTCATGACAGCTGTTACAGGGTTGAAATGTTAATTAAAGTAATAATCTCGAAGATTGTCATGTAAATAAATGTCTGTTAAGTCGCAGAATGAAGTAACACAATTGTGACTGAGCCTATGGCCCACTGATGAAAGCCTTTGCATGTGCAGAATTACAGACTGGGTGTCTGTGGCGACTTTCGCAGAAAAAAATCACAAGCAGCGCCCAGTTAGTGACGCGTTTTCCATCAGCCAGCAGTGGTTGGTCTACCAGAGAGGGTTGGCGGGGCTAAGCGGCTGCTTTTCCGCTCTCTGCAAGTGTTGCGAGTAAACAGTAATCTACTATGGCTGAACAAACAAAGAAAAGATGGATGACTACAGATACAACTTCAACAAGAAGTGAAAATCCAAAGAAGAAGAAACAAACTCGACGCTCAGATGAAGCAAACAGTCTGAAAAGGAAAGCGACCGTCAGCCAGGAAAATCAAGCGTTACAACCGGAGCCAACCGTGGACGTCACACATGCAACACTGTCTGTATATCTGGGAAGTGTGCTCCTGCAATTACCGTTTATCGCCACAGGTGCCGCCAAAGAGAACGAAACTAAGATCTTCGAGATTACAACTGTAACAAACTTATTTCGAAGCATAAGGTTTTGCGTAATTAGGGGCATGACAGCCTTGGGTGACAGTTGGGAGATGCTAGCTATCCTAATTATATCCAGATGGATATTATTTTGAATGTTATCTATTGTTTTAAGGAAATTTTATTTTTTGTCAGATTTCACAAACATTTACATGAAAAACAAAGCTTTCTGTTGTGGTTAGCTTCTTTTTAGTGAAACATTTTAACGCCTTATTATAATAATAAATAGTATTGTTGGCTTCATACAGTCTTGGCCTATCTATACCTGACAGGAATATATCTCCATGATCAACTGCAGTGATTACTGCAGTGTGCTGGCCACAAAAGCAGAAGTGAGAGAGGGAAGAAGAAGAAAATCAAATAATAAGCAGAGGAAGTAAAATCCTGACTATGCTACACTCTGAAACCAGCCACACACCCTCATATAAATGAATAAATAATCACCCTTTTTTATAAAAAAAAGAAGGAAAACTCTGTACAGTAGTGAGGACCAGCCCTGGTATAAAGTGCAGATGCTGCAGTCGCACAGAGACAAAATCTATTGTAAGACACTGGGAATTGAAGGAGGGAGCGTGTGCTGAGGCAGCGTCTTCAGCTGGGTCAGACAGAGGGCTCTTGACACAATGATACACTCGGTGCAAGGTGTGTGTGTGGTGGTATAAAGGTATGTGTGTCTTGCCAAATGTGCTGCCTATTCTCTTTCATGAGATCCCCAGTGGGCCTAAGAGGGGCAGCCTGCTCCAGCTCCAGGTTTATTTAAAGCTCTGCCTTGTATATTTAATGAATGGCTGTCTTAGCGAGGAGCAGGCAGGCAGGGCGCACAGAGCGAGTAGGACACTAATGTGTGTGTTTAAGGGAGAGGATGGAGAGGTTGTTATTACCGTCTCTGCTGACACTGTAATCAGGAGATGCTTGTTACCATGGCAAGTGAGATATAACAGTACGTCTTCTGACCCGCTGTTAGTGCGGCAATTTGTAGTCACAGATATTCATGCAGATAGAGAGGGAGAGAAAATGAAAGAGGATGAGATGATGAGAATGAGAACAGTTAGCCCCGGGCTCTCAGAGAAATACACCCAGCAGCATATCTAAGGCTCATTATTACATTGCATCTTGTTTGATTCATCTGCACACAAACGAGATGTGAGGCTGTAGTTTGGCAAACAGATGCTTTGAGCTACATGCTAACATCAGCATGCTAACATTTGCATTGTTACTAAAAGTGAAATACTACCTCCAAAGTCACTTAATATCAGAGGGTGAGGTTTGAACTTTGAACAGAATTAACCTTTACGCCATGAAAGGTTCAATGCTGTTTGTTGTTTGTTTTCGTGACAGCTGCTTTAATTCTGCCACAAGGAATTATGGGACATTGTTATGTCCTTTCCCTTCTTAGTGGATTGTGATTCCTATGCTAGAGGAGACAACAAAAGGCAGCATTGAGGCTCCTTTCCTTGGAATTCAAACTGCCCTTATTATTTTGGCTGCTACTTACATACTGCGGGAGTTTTTCGCTCAGTTGGACACCACTCTAAGCTAAAACAACTATCCAACCGCAGGCGTGGTTCAGACAGGGCTGATGGGAATGTCCTTAGTTTTGTGGGTATTTAGACCAATGACTGTATGTAGAGATGGACGATGCATCTCCATCTGCTCTCATTGTACGAAATTGAAGCCAAAAATCCCCCCCATGATAGGCGCCGCCATCTTGCACTGGTGGCATCATTTGGAGCCAGAGTTTCGCAGCAAGGATCCCACATGTCGGCGTATTAACAGCAGAACAGCTTCTTGTGTTGGTCCGAAGCAGACGGTCACAGATATGAAAACATCAGTGACTGTAGTGATTGTTTTAGTTACCTCTCCTCTCGCCGTTCCTCCTCTACTCTGCTAATCAGATCAGCTGTAGGAGCCGTATTTGTCAACAGAGCTGTCAATCATGAGGTCACACCCCCTTTTTATAGCATCAAATTACTAATTATAGATAAACTTGTCAGAAAAATGAACACTTGGACATAAATCAGCATGATAAGAACTAACTATAATGACAGAAACCATGTTGGAGAAAAATGTGTTTGGAGTGTATTTTGATTTTATAGTTAACATGGAGGAGGCGGGCTTTAAGAGCTATACTGCAGCCAGTCAGCAGGGGGCGACAGAGAGGGTTTGGCTCCACTTTCAGGCAGCTGTCATGTTGTCCATCTTTTTATACAGTCTATGGTTCATAGATGAGCCTTATAAGTTCCTTTTTTAGCTTGGGGTGCAGTCAGGCTAACAGTTTCCACCTGCCTTCAGTGTTTATGCTACGGTATGCTAACTGCCACCAGTGTCAAGCTCTGTACTCTCTTACCTAGAACTAAGGCACCTAATCACCTTATATAAAAAGTAGACAAAAGCATGTAAGTGGTGTCAACATACTTTAGGCCAATGTAGGTTGAGAACCGATAATGTCTTGTTCTTTCCAGAGGCTAAATTTCTCTTTTCCATCGTTCTCATTCTCTGGTTGTGTCTAAATGTAAAGCTTATAATGACACACTGTACCAACACACACACACACACACACACACCCAGACAGAATAATTGGTACCATGAAGTGGACAATAAACAGACGACAAACAATGGTAAACCCATTTAGCATGTCTGGCCCCATCCATTCACTACGACCGTGTATTCATACAACAAGCCATTCTGTATGCACACCATCCACTGCTTTCTCCCTCTGCCCTCGCACAATGAATCTGCCGACCAGTTCAAGTGCTTGCATGATATGATACCCTCACCTCGCCCCCTGCACTCGCCATCAACACTAACATCATATTCAGCTGGCTCCAGTAAAGCCAGCGTGTCATTGGTGTCTTTGTACGAGTCGCATCAAAGGAAGGTCTGGTGTCATTAAGGGAGAGTTAAAGTCAGGTCAAGACACACGCACACACAGTTGGATAGATGTGCTAGACTGTGTTTTCTCGTGAATACGTGTATTGATCGAGGCGAGTGCAGCTTTGGACTTTGATCTGTCAACATGTGCATCAGAGGCAGTGTGTGTGTGTGTGTGGAGAAAACACACAAGATGTTTGTTTTGTACTGGAAAATTAATTTATGCTAAAAACAAAAACACTGGTGATAATAAACAACACTCTTACGTAGCAAAGCAGCTAGAAGCTGAGCAGCACATAATAGAGCTTGATTTGTACAATGGGAGTCATGCTACGACCTGCTCTATGAAACCAAGAAGTATTTTTTGCAGTTCCTTTTTAATATGAGCCAAAATGCCAAATCCCCTCAGCGTGGTTCCTGCACTTCACTGAAAAAAGCAGCTACATTTATTCTGGGTCCAGCTTCAAAGTGGTGCTCAGCCTTTCCTAGCTTGTCAATTGGAGTACAGTTCTCCTGTTTTCTTTTACAAATTGTGTAAAAGATAAAACTTTTAGAATATTGCTTTTCCAGAGTTTGGTACAGTTAATGTTTCAGTGAGAGCACTCACTCCTCAGTTTGTACTAAAACAACCTCATTTACAGCAAACTGTTAAGGATTTTATGTTCTGTTATGTTTAACACATAATACAACAAAGCTACTTAACGCTAATTGCAGGATGCTAATTTGCTCACAATGACAATCAGGTCAAATTTGATCTTGTCCAATACTTTTGTTTATGACCAAAATAGAGCCTGATCGATATATCTGAGTGCCGATATCATGGAGCCGATATCGGCCGCACCGATATGAAAAGTCATCTTACAGATCGTACATTTGAGAAAATAATTTGGGTGATTTCAATCTCGGATCCCATCGGCTATAGTCTGATGACGATGTAGCCTCTGGGGACAACGGTGAACATGCCGGGCGTGTCCGGTTTAGCCAGCAGTTAGCGCTTAAAGTTGAGGTGAAATGAAAAACGTCAATTTTAATCCTTTTAGATCACATCCCCGGTAATATTGTGCATCTATTTGACAATATAGGCCAAAAAAAATACAGAAAATCCATTTCTCATATCAAAATCCGATAATTTTTTCTTCCAGTAAAACTAAATTTCACGCATGCTTACGTAAGTTAGCACAAAACAATTTCAACCAATCAATCTGCAACATTTAGCCGCAGAGCACCAAGACCGCTCGGTCAGTTAGCTAGCTATTGCACTGTGGAGAACGTCTGTCTACGCCCACTTCTCAACGATCAAATCAAATCCCTCTAATGATATGTCCCGCCTGCACGTCCTGTTTCACTCGTAAATACGTCACGATACGGAAGCTAGATACTCTCGAAATGCTGTTTCAGCTCAACTTTAACATACAGTGATAAACGACTTCCAGCCAAGAGATTTTCTTGTGATTGACTTTAATTAACGGGTCTAAAGTTTGCTGAAATAACAACATCATGATGCAGATGAGTAAAAAGTCAAAATGAAGCTTTGTCAGGTCTGTCCTCAAGAGGAGACAAACTTTTAAAATGCTCGTTTGTTGAACGGAGGTCGGATTGATCTTTTCTGATGCATTTGAGGAAGTCGAGAAATCTGAACACTGAACGGCTTTCGTGACACAGCGTCAAGGGAATTTATCTCAAGTAGTATTTATAGAGATTACTAAGAAGCTAAATCGTTGTTGCTTTTGCTCTCCACACAGACACACAACCAGTTTTTCCTGCATACGCCGCAGCCTGCTGATACGCGATTGGTCAATATTACTCGGACTAAAAGCATAGTACAAACAGAAACCAGAACACTTAACATTCCTAAAATCCACGTCCCTGCCTACAGATTCTACATTTCTATGTAGAATCTGTAAATAGAGATTAGGATGATTTTGAAATGCTGTCATCAAATAGTTTGTCCATCAGAGCATGCTCAGACTTTGACAATACTCTGTGTGCAGTCTGCAGCACATGTAGCAGCACATCACAGCTGAGCTTAGGTGGTCTGCACAGGAAGTGGTTCACAAAGTTTACAAAGTAGAATATCTTTTCATAAAGATTTCTGTTCGAGGAGGCAAAATTCTGAGAATGTTTGCATGGTTATATTGGTGGAAAATTGGTGGAAATAAAAGGTCTATTTTCATTCCAACAAAAAAATGTTTCCCCTCTAAAATTGGTCAAGCTCTAAACCAAACACCTGGTGAAATAACTCCCATCAGGCTTTGCTTTAGTTTGTGTTTACTGCCAACATAGTAACATAGTAAGGACTACATTATATCCTTTATCATAGTCAAAATGTAAGCATTGTCATTGTGATTAGCTAGCATGCTGATGTTAGCATTTTACACAGAGCACCATGCTGTGCCTACGTTCTGCCTCACGGAGCTGTTAGCATGGCTTTAAACTTGTTTGGCGACAAATCTGATTCAGGCTCCAAAGACTGGAGAAACCTCACATAAAGACTCAAACAACATGCAGAGATATTTTAGCCTTTGACTGTCAGGAAACAGCTGAAACCTAAACAACAAACATGCTAATGAGAGGAGATGTGGCACCAATTGTGGTGCATTCTTTCACCAAAACAAACATAAATGGCAACCAGCAGCTCGCGTTGTTTATAAGGAGCTGTGGTGTTATATCCCAGTACAAACAGCAGGGACCACAGCTTCCTTTTGGTGATGACAGAATGGGATAACCCTACATATTCCTTCACAGAGGGAATGTTCTCTAGTGCCCGTCTTTCATCGCTGAGGCCTGATCCAGGAGTGACGAAGGCGATACAGCTGAAACAGTTTGTGGGAGTAATTTGAGTTTTTGGATGCAACGATCATCTGTTATCATTAATTCTTCAGTGGTCCACATCATAGTGCAGGACCTGTATGTCATTATGTTGGAGAACATCTTGAGATTTTTTATATTCCAAACAGCACCTGATTTACATAAAACTCTGCTCCATTAATACCAGACAACACTGTAAGTAATTCATGACCATATGGTTAATGACAGTTGTTGTTTTCTAAGTCAACCAAAGTCACCCTTCAAAGTGAAGCCAACAGGATGTAGTTAAGGACACAAAGGGACATGTGTGTATAATGTGTGTGTGAGCCTGTCATTGATTTGGCCTGTACTGTCTTTTCTCATGCACACAAGTCTTAATTCGCATGGGTGCACAGTCGCTGGCGTGAGTCGCCAGTTATGCGTGTGAGGCGGAGGAGAATGAGTGCACGGCCCTCTGTGAACCTTAGATAGCTCCAGCAGCACAATGGCAGGGTGCTGTTAGAAGTTACAAGTGTGGGGTGAAGCGCCCCGAGGGCTGACAGGCCAAATGTTCGGTCCAAAGAGAGAGAAAGCTCAAGGCGTTAATGAGACCAATAAAACACTCTGCTGGTGGACTAGAGGGGAGGAGAACACAGAGTGAAGCTGGTAATATCTAACTAGAGGGAGGGCAATGAGTGTGTTTAGCGGGCGAGGTGTCTAGTGCGAGCATGTGTGTGTGTTGGTGTTTATGTGTGTTTGAAGGGAGTTCACACAGGGGCCTAGTGCAGCCAGGATGCCAGAAGAATGGTATCTCTTGCCCTGGGGGGCCACACGAGGAGTTCAGACACAGGGCACCCACCAAGCGCTCGGGGCAGGGACACAAAGGGCACAAAAACACACTGCCCAACACACACACACACACACACACACACATCTGCAGGGTATGTGGCTGTCTGTGTCAGCCTGTTTGTCTCTATCAAATACACTGCTTCTGGGATCACATTGGACATGTTTCGGGGTCTCTGGTGGCAGGTTGCTGGATCCTGTCAGATTAAGCATCTAAAGGAGAGATCCTAGCAAGTCTTACTGATGTGTCCTCATGTGTGGCCTCTCACCAAGTCAGGGGCCGCGGTCAGGCTGGCCCCAGTGGCCCCCCATGCCCGGGGATATATGGACATGGCAGTGTCAGAGACAAGTCACTGGAGGGGGATGAAAGGAGGTTGAAAGGTGAAGAGAGGGAGACGAAGGGCAGAGAAGAGAGGTGGCATTGTGGAGCAGACGGACATCAGACTGAAGACGTGCGTTTGTGTACGCTGAGGTGGTCTGACTGACATACTCATTTTCTCTCTAGGTGTGACTTACGGTCCACATGTTGACGAGGCGTCGGCACAGGAACGGGTCCAGGCTCCAGTGTATGATGGGCAGACAGGTTATGTAGAAGATCTCGTGGCCCAGGCCTGCCGAGACCAGGAAGAGGAAGTGCAGTAACCAGTTCCTCACCTCGTACTGAGGCCTGCTACAGCCCTGCAGGTCATAAACACAGAAAAACAGTGAATATGATGGGACCAATCTCCTGGAACAAACGGCTCCTGGAATTGTATCAAAGATTAGATCCATCAGCAAACACTGCAGTCACACCCGATGTTGGCTGACCCACTTTGACCTTCTTTAAGCTTCTTTACATTTCACCATTTACACCAGCCAGCAAGTCAAATGTATTACTTTAGTATTGTGTTTCCACAGAGTAAGGGACTCACCATAAACTATTTCAAATGGAGACTCCAATATTGCTAAGACCCTGGTCAAAAACATTGCCCATAATGCAACTGGTTGGCATCTTTCATTAGACCCCTGAGCCTCCTAAATGTCGCCTTTTAACATCTCCAAGCCAAAGCCAAGATAACCCTAATGACATCATTGTGACATCGTCAGTGTTATTTTCCTAGAATGGGCAAAGTCCTTGCAGAGCCCCTGAAGAGACATTATCCAGTGTTTTCTACAGGCCAAGTAGTGTTCCTGATGCCTGACAACAGGCAGAATTCTCAACTTGTTACACCTAGTTTCCATCTTTAGTCCACTGTAACCCACTTCCCCTGTGTCTGACCATTGACCAATCACTAGTAACATATCTGCCTAACGGTACGTTCCCACCGAACATGAACTGATGCAGCTAAAAATTCGCCCCCATTCATTGTGTATAGCAAATGGCTGATTTGCTGCTGGTGGCAGCGTCACTTTTCTCCTTCATTACTTCATAATTGTAGTGTTGAAGTGTTCTGGATTAAAAAGTCATAATCTCCAAGATCGCAGTTTCGTTCTCTTTGGCGGCACCTATGGCGATAAACGGTAACTGCGGGAGCACACTTCCCGGATATCCAGACAGTGTCACATGTGTGACGTCCACGGTTGGCTCCGGTTGTAACTCTTGATTTTCCTGGCTGACGGTCGCTTTCCTTTTCAGACTGTTTGCTTCATCTGAGCGTCGAGTTTGTTTCTTTTTCTTTGGATTTTCACTTCTAGTTGAAGTTGTATCTGTAATCATCCATCTTTTCTTTGTTTGTTCAGCCATAGTAGATTACTGTTTACTAGTGACACGTGCAGAGAGCGGAAAAGCAGCCGCCTAGCTCCGCCTACCCTCTCTGGCAGACCAACCACTGCTGGCTGATGGAAACTGTGTCACTGACTGGGCGCTGCTTGTGAATTTTTTCTGCCTAAGTCGCCACAGACACTCAGCCTGTAATACTGCAAATGCAAAGGCTTTCATCAGTGGGTATTATTTATGTAATACAGTAAAAGCATAGTATTGGCCAATAGTGAGAAGGTTTGCTGTCTATGAATGCATTCACATGCTCATTCAAAAACCTGGTTTTGATCTTATTCAGAATAAGATGTTTAAACGGATCTCTGAGAAACCTGGTTGTTTATGTCCCTGTTTACATGGTAATAAA
This sequence comes from Semicossyphus pulcher, assembly GCF_022749685.1. Lineage (NCBI taxonomy): Eukaryota > Metazoa > Chordata > Actinopteri > Labriformes > Labridae > Semicossyphus > Semicossyphus pulcher. The sequence goes on from NW_027211700.1 coordinate 5,410,241, forward strand.
AGTCTCCAGGCTTCTGATCATCAGTGTGCAGTCCTGCCTTGATTTCTCACCGTCTCAGTCACTGTGCTCGTTACCAACGAAACATTGACATGGTGCGATGTATTATACTTTCTATCTAGTACTCCAGCATATCCAGGCTTCACAGAACCAGGATGTGTAGATGCACAACACATACTTTTAAAACGCGATCATAACAAGGATACTACTGTCTCTTATCTGCAGTGCATGCCACTGGTGTTATTACTCTGGCAGGGATCCAACACACAGCCTGACAACAGCATTGCTAGCGCTAATTGGCTAAATGTAGACCACCAACAGCACTCATTGATTCTTTAGATATTTAACTGCAAAACTTCTGTTTTATGTCACAAGTGTGCAAAGGCGAAACTCTGTGGCGTACTCCACACAAGTGAGCCTTCATTGGTGTAATTGGTGGAGTGCCCCCCTCTTTGACTTTCATATAGCTTTTTGGTGCTAATATAAAGGCCAAGGAATCCATAGCTGCTATTAATGCTTTATTAACAGCAAAGTAATGAATATGGCAATTTATGGATTAAAAAAAACTATGTACATGCTCAACACCACCCCAAAAAAGCTTCATTTTCAATATCAAGGGTTCTAAAGCCAGAATCAAAGTGTCTGTGGTCGTCTTCACTTTGTAACAGCCTAAATAAACTGTGTGTCTAACAAAAGGGAGACGTTGTGCAGATGAGGATCTGGTGATGACACCCAGACAAACGAGAAAAGCAAGTCGCAGTTTGGTTTGCATACTCTCTAAATAGATGCAAATGTTTATTTTAGCAAGTTCTGTAATTTGGTTAACCAGTTTGAAGTCTTACAGCCTCTCAAGACTTCAATCGCAGTGCTGAAAAATGTTGTAACCAGAGTTCTTCTACCAAAACTTTGTCTCTTTTTCCCTTTAAACTCATGTCAAACTTCAAATGCAGACAGGCTTCTTCCTTCAAGTGAACATTTTGGTTATTATTGATCAAAATTACCTTTATACGTTCAATGCACTTGAATATTGAGGTAGCTACAGTTAAACACTTACATTAGCATATCCATTCTCCTTGTGTGTGTAATTTGAATTCCTATCCTGGTGGTCCCATCTTCCCTCCACCTGCCCACGTGCTTTATCGTTGTGATCCGGGGTTCCGTTGTGAGCGCGCGTGCTTCCTCGGCTGTGATTCTTGGCTTCGACGAGGAAGAGTCCGCATCGTCTCTGGAACCGGGCCACGAGCTCCGGGTCATGCAGGTAAGCCAGCAGCTCCAGCATGTCAGGTGAGAGAGACGCGACAGGTGTAGCGGGAGCAGGGGCTGCTGTGTTTCTGAACAGGAGAGGAGAAGGAAGGTGAAATGTGCCCGAGCAGGTGCGGCTGCTGTGCGCGACAGGTGTGCGCAGAGGGGCGGGGCTAGGAGGGAGCTGAACCGGCTGTCTTGATTTGCTTGTTCGACCTTTGGACTGGGATTGTTCAGCAAACGGAAGGAAGATTTATTGCGTGTGCATGATAGCAGGGTTGTGGTTGGGCTGTGTAGGCCCTCATTGCTGGGAACTGAACCTAAATACCAAAGTGCCATAAAATGCAGGTGGCTGATATGGACTCAGTTACATGAGAGAGCCGGCTGCTTTTATGTACACAGGTCATTCAGGGAGGATTATTGCAGTAGATGGTCTTTTATAAAAGTCTTGTATCTTGTAAATATTGTTCATCCCAAAGTTCTTTGATTCAGTATTCTCCTGTTAACCACCAAAACCCATGTGCTTAAATTCATGGGCAGGTTGGGAGAGACTTCGTATATACATGCTTTTAAAACGTAGATTATGCTATTTTTCTACTTTAAAGGAGAAGTTCGGAATTATTAAACCTGAAACCTATTTTTTACAAATTCAGGTGTTGAAACTTTTGGAATTGGTCCAGTAGATGTTCTCCTGCAACATATTTCCCTGGGGCAATTGTGCCCGATCAAAGCATGTCGTTTTTGCCGCTGACGGGCTCAGATTGTAACTCCAGGTGTCCGACAACATCACGGAAATTATCCCTCCAAAGATCGTCCTTTTTTTAAAGAGTAAGATCCTTTTTGTGTAACCAGAAACGGAAGTCTCGCTGAAGGAGAAGTCTCGCTCTGAAATCTTGCGGGTAGTGAGGTGTCACCTGAACAGGACGGTGGAAACGTGAGCTAGACTTGGAGAGATCCTCCTCTGCCTGTTGCCACTCTCTCTCTATCTCTCTCCTCGTTCTCTCTTCAACATCTATGAGCTCTTCGTCCGTATACTTCAGCTCAAATAAATAGGGACAGCCATCGAATTCCACTGCCTCATCTTCATCGTCGAAATCAGCTAAATATTCAGCCATGGCTTTTGAAATATATTCTCGCTGGAAGTCCTCTATACGTAAAGAAATCCTCTGGTTACACAAAAAGGGCCCAGGTTTAAAAATACCAAACTTCTCCTTTAAGCATTTTTTCAATTCATTTAAGTTAATTTGCTTGTTGTTTTCTGACAGTGTGGCTATGTTTTAGGGTTAGGGTTAAAGAAAAATACAAGGCTGCAATATTTTTATTTATTTATTTTTATGAAACTTTTTGTTTTTACTAGGAAATAATCCCACTGAGATACAAAGACTCCCTTGTAAATCCTGAGTCCTGGCCAAGACAGCAGCATTAAAAGTTTCAAATGAAGAAGAAACAACAGAAAAACAAGCAGAAAATTTCTAAATTCTAACTGAATTTAGAAATAAGCTTGGTGCAGTCACTAATCGGGTGATCCTTACTTCTGTTTTTAAAGTCTTACGAGCTAATAAATTGCTCCAGTTTAAGGTGAGCCTGCAGCTCAGACCATGATGAGGGAGCAAAAACACTTTGGTAACGCTTTATATTAAGGTCCTTGTAATAAGTGTTAGTTAATAGGTAATAAGACACCTATAAGTCCTTATAAGATGCTTATTAACATTAAATAAATGTTAAGACTTCAGTGTTAATAATGGTATCATTATCATGTTTATTGTTGGATTAGGAGACATTTATAAGCACTTATAAAAAAGTAAATAATTTATAGAAAGCTTAAGAGCTTCAATTAAAGCCTTATAAGTTTCTTATAATTGTTTATAATAGCATTACAAACTCATTCATTGAGTCTTACTCACTTAACTATTATGCCTTTGTTAAGCCTCTACTAAACTTTACAGTTGCTTTATTAAGATTAATACATACTTTACTATGCACTGTTATGCTTTTTCACAGCTACTGGAGCTAAAGTCAGAACAGTGCCTTATTAAGGTTAATAAACCCTTTATTGTGCATTTATATAGTTTTATTAACATATATTTAATGTAAATAAGCATCTTTTAAGGACTTATAAGGGTCTTATAACATATTAACTGAATATAAAGTGTTACCAACACTTTTACCAAAGACAGACTGAGTTCAAGGATTTATTAAAACATGCAGTTATTGCTTGATAGATGCTAAAGAAATGATAAAAACAGCAACATCTAAAGGATGAGTCCTAAAAGACTACATGTGGTCCCACTTGGAGCTCCCCAGTCGTCATTCAGAGTGTACTCCTCAAAGTGGAGCCCAGGAACACTCAGCTCAGGTCCTTGTTGTGCTAGAGAAAAAGATATTTAATGCTATATTAACCATGAAATCTGGAATTTGGATAGTATGTAATCTGAAAACCCAAGCACCCATTTTTACCACTTTTATGTGAATGACAGACGTTAAAGGTCAAGTTTCTATTCTGTGAGGCCTAATGTGTTTTATGTGAGTCACTTCAAAGAAAAGTTTTTCCAAATGATCAAATTAAGATGTTTGACATCATGCGACCCATTTTTTATGCCCATTGCAGATCTCTGAAAACAAGCTGTTTTTGTTTTTGAACTTAACAGAAATAGATACTGTGGACATTTTCAAAAGATCACTTGCACCCTTGAGACTTCCCTTTGAACTTTACTGAGATTTACACGTTACAATATGTTTCATACAACCTAAACACAGCAATAAGATAAGTGTTTTAATGTTGTTTACAGATTCAACATACAGCAGGCTTAGATAATTAAATATTTGTGTGGTTTTCTGCAGCACCATGCTGATTTATTAAAGCAATGGACTTTAGAGGCCCTTCCCTTTATCCAAGCGAGGATATATTCAGCTGTTTAATGTAAGACAATCTAGGTCTTTGTTTGATTACAACTTTTAGGACATTGTGTGAGTTTAGCCGCTCTTTGTCATGGGAAACAAAGAATTGACGCCCACAGATGCCCAAATTAGCGCATCCTGTGGTTGGCAGGGTCTACGTAAGTGGGGTCGAGCATGGCTGTCATAGCTGCTCCCACAGAGCAACAAAACAAACAACAACAACAAGACACTATCTCTGCATCTCTAACGGGACAGCAAGGCGACACAGCCGCTCTCTCTCTCTCTCTCTCTGTCTCTCTCTCTCTCTCTCTGTCTCTCTCTCTCTCTCTCTCTCGGGGTTGTGGGATGTTCGGATGAGCTCGCGCAGCGGAGTCACCACCATTACATCACCACCTATTCCCACACAGCCGAGCCCCAAATGAGACGCTTTTTAATATTTAACCGGGATCCCGACCGTTTAGACCGAGCAGCAGACAGCCGCGCGCGCCGCTCTGCATAACGGACGCGGAGGGGATTATAATAACAACACATCCACCATGTCTGCGGGGATGATGGCGTTTCAATGAGCGCGGAGGAGAGGAGGAGGGAGAGGAGGAGAGACGTGCACCGTCATCAGCATCTGTCCGCCAGCTCCCTTTGTGTTCACCGGAGAATGTGAATGGCGAAAGATGACATGGCAGAGGTAGATTTGGCATCAAACGGAGCGGAACCCCCCGGCGAGGCCTCCTCGGCGTTCCCCTACGAGGAGTACGAGTGCAAAATCTGCTACAATTATTTCGACCTTGACCGCCGGGCTCCGAAGATCCTCGAGTGCCTGCACACGTTTTGTGAGGAGTGCCTGAACACGCTGCACCTCCGGGAGGAGCGGCCATGGCGCATCAGTTGCCCCGTCTGCCGCCATCGGACTCCGGTGCCGGATTATCGGATACAAAACCTGCCCAACAACACCAAGGTGACGGAGGATTTTCCGCTCTACATCGACTCGGACCCCCTGCCTCAGGACGCTTTACCGCCGTACCCTCCCCCGTTGCACCCAGCTCTCGTCGCCCTCCGCCGGGAGGAGGCGTCGGGGACGTCCAGCGCCAGCCAGGCGACCCCGTCCACCACCGTGTCCACGGCCACGACCCTCTCCCAGGACTCGGTGCGCTACGACAGCTGTCAGAGCTGCAAGAGAGTGGCTCTGACCACCGGCTGTGTGTGCGTGATCTTCTCCTTCCTGTCCATGCTGGTGCTGCTGTTCATGGGCCTGATCTTTGTGCACAGTCACAGCATCCCCCCCTCGCCGGCGGGACCCATTTGCTTGTCGGTAGCCAGCATCCTGGCCATGTTCTCGGTGGTCGTCACATGGCTCATCTGCTGGCTTAAATACAGACCGGACCATGAGACAGGTCGCTCCTCCGCCACCAGTAACTCCCGGAGAAACGCCTGACAGGCTGCTGGCTGTAGTGATGGAGATGTTGTACTGTGGGTGTGTGATCATGTACATAATACTGACACCTGAAACTCCTGCTCCCTTTACTTTTTCTAGAAAGAAATCTCGTCCAAAATGGCCTTTTATCAGTATAGCAAACACCCAAAGGCCTTCATGTTGTTTGGAGCAATAGGCCGACATGATCCTTGATAATCTTTTCCTTAACTGATGCACTTGAATCCACAGTAGGCCCAGCTGACTGGGCAGGGTATCCTGATGAGTGAACTGGTCTGAGACTTGGACCTGGCGTTGGTATGAGCTGTGGTTGGTGTGATGACTGAATGTGAAGTGCTTATTTCCAGGGTTCGATACCCTCCCCACACTACCCTTCTAATTAATATGCATATCCCACTCTGCCACTCACTGTATGATACCGGTCCGTGATGATTCACTCTTATATCTCAACAAAGCACTGATGTATTGTACAGATATTTGGCAATGTTCACTTCTGATTTTCAGGTGATGGTTTTAAAGAGGCGTTTTGTTTCCATGAGAAGCCTCTGAAGTGTAATTCTGCTACAAAGAAGTCATACCCACAATCCAAACTGTAAATAGTCCACAGGGAAGTGCTTAGTGGTTCTGGAAAGGTGAGCTCTATCCATCCTTGTGCTCTAACTTCTCCTCCAGGGTGGCACTGTTTCCTTCATCACAATGAAAGCTGCACCTTCTCCAGGTTTTTCAAAGCGGTTTGAGGAGATAGCTTTTGGTTTTGACCCTGTGTTTGGCTACTATTGTGCATGTGAGGCTCCTGAAAGGTCAAAGGTCTTTCTGTTTTTCTTTTGTTTTTAAATAGAAGTGACATGTTTCCTTATCGTGTGCCTCACCTTGTTGCTGAACGAAGCAAAACTTCACTGTTATCATGAGCAAAACTCATGCACGAGCCTCCTGCAGACACACACACACGGCATCCAGCTGTGGTGTCGGCAGGGATTTCCTCTTTCTGTCACATCACTCACACATCGGAAGTTGAAAACAGGGTTTTCCATCAGCTGGAGCTGCCTTCCCTCCCACCTTTTTTTAACTTATGAAAGATTTGGGTCTTTGTATCAGGCTTTGAAGACAGGTTTAAATATATACCTGAGACTGAAAGTGAGTGTTAAACAGGTCTGATCCACGCTATTATCCACCGTCAGCTGCTGCCATGTTCAAGTTCACTCCTTTTTCTTCCTTCAAAGCCAAACGGGAGAATCTAAAGTATCTCTTTCAACTTATCAGAGGATATATTTGGTGTCTCTTCAGCTCCTCAGAGATTGTCAGGAGTCATAATTACCTCTGGAAAGAGCTCCCATGAGCTGTGTGGCTCAGAATAGCAAGAAGGCATACAAGAAAGATCTAAATGGGTTGAGGATGTTTGTGTTATTTCCTGCACTACCACAATGCAATTCCCCAAATTTAAAAATGAACACAATTTGGTTTATATGGGATTCTCCCTCAGGAATAGATTGCAGGTCTGTGTAAAAACAGAAACACTAAAGAGACTTTGTTTGTGCGATCAGCTTCAGGCAACACAGTTTGATCAAAACAGCTTATTTCTTGTCATGAATTTAACCGTGAACCTCTGGTAAATCCTTTGTTGTGTAATTGTTGCTACAATTATTTATTTATGATTCTTGAATATGGCAAAAAAAAAAGGTGATATTTGTGGTGCAAGACCCTCATACTGGCAAATATTTGATGGTCCATGCAGCATGTGAATTGCACTTCTGGCTCCCTGGCTTTTCTGTCAGCATTCGTGCACAATTCAGAGACGATTTGGACACCAAAGTGGTTCAAGCACTTATTGCCCCCTGCCCTACCTCACTGCACGAGGAAAAAGCAAAACAAATGTTAACCCCCCCCTATCTGATTCCCATGCTTGCTTCAATCATCCCGCTCGACCTTTCCCCACCCAGTTGATGCACTTTCACCCTCTTATTTGACACAAGTAATGGGGTCTACCTTCGACTAATGTAAGCTTATTGTATTTATTTCAGAGGACCTAGAAGATGTTGGTTTTTATGAGAATCTGTGGTTGTTGTTGAAGTACCAAACGTATTTGCACAGAGAAATGTTCCTTATGTGCTGTTTTACATACATAAACACATTTCAGTAATAAAGGAAACATGACTACCATGCTGCTTTCATTCTTTGTCTCAGTGCAGCTAAGCTAACAGCTGATAGAGTAGCATGTTAGCGAGGTAAGGCTTCATCCTGCATCTTATATTATGACAGGTGACAATGTTGATATGATCCAAAATGACGCCATGTTTGATATTTATGGTTAATGCTAAAATAATGATTTAAAAAAAGCTAATATAAAGTTTTGTTTTGATCTCTCTAGCTAAATTGACCTTAAGTGCTTTAGGTTACTACACTACGATTTTACTTTATTGTAAATTATTACAGTAATATCCTACATATATTTATTATTCATATTAATGTATAGGCTACACACTTTATACAGAGTCAGTGTCTCTATTTTAAGATGTTGCCTCCCCTGCTGTGCATCAAACATGCCCCCTACTGGCAGACAAATGATACTACATGCTCTTATTATTTTAATCCCTCCCTTCAGCTTCATTTCTCATGTTGGTCTGTTTGTGTAAACTTCTGGTGGTTAAAACTTGATTAAAAGTAAATATATTTTTCATTATGAGCATGAAGACGAAGTCTCGTTAATATTACGGCCTGTATGCGTTTACTTGTCCATACAAGGCTTACCTTTTAGTTGATATAAATAAAGGCATTCAGCAACAGGATTTTCCCTCATCAGCAAACAGAACAGATAAAACCAGTGTTGACCAATCAGCGTGTAATTACAGGTTACTGTGGGCATATAAAGGCTACTTTTATTTAAAAAGCTAGTTTCACGGCCTATAAGTTATTAATTATTACAGTCTACACTGACTTCCTCTCCTTAATATTCTCAGCACCACGTAAACAAGTCTCTGTTAACTGATTGGTCAATCCGGTGCAGCAGCACTAACACTAAAGCCTATTGTATCTTAGCTTCGCTGTATTTGTAAATCAGCTACGGTTTCACTGATTACTGGAAAATAGTTTGAGGCAAAGTGTGTTTACAAATGAGCCATGACAACAAACAGAATCAGACGACATGTTTTTGTAAGGACGCTGGGCTAATGAATGTCAATGCCTCTCAATAGACATGTAGCTCTGTAGAAGTACTGTATTCTTTTTGACCTTTTCACTGGAAGTTTCCATGCTTTGTTCTCGCGGGACGTAGCGGGACGCTGTCACTCAACAGGAAGAATAACACTACAGCACAGAAAAATAAACATGTAGCCTAGCTTATTTCTATTAACATACCGTACGAGTGTTTTTCCTTGTTTTGAATGTCGACATAAGACAAAACAATATCTCGACATACACAAAGCTACTTTTTCATTCAAGCATTAAAACTGTTGTTAGCCACAATAAAACACTTAAATAGACTTTAAAACAGTTCAAGTGTGAGCTGTATACACATTTTAGCATGTTCAAAGGTAGGTTATAAACGCCTATGTGTAGTTTAATAAGAGTAGCCTATACTGTACTTGAGATTAATGCTTTGCTAGAATATTTTCATATTATTTTATAGGCTACATCCTATAATACACTAGGCTACACTCCAAAAAACACTGTAGGCTTCTTATTCGTCCACTAAATAACTACTCTTCTGTTTAATATCTTATATTTGCTCTATTAAAACGTGATCAAAATGCAATAGGCCTATGCATTATAGATATAGCAATGTCAACATGTGTACTCATGTTGATATTTAGGCTATAGAATGTATAATCATGTGCAATGCTTGACTTAGTGTACAATTTGCAGTATCAGGAGCAAAATAATCTTTTTTTAATTATTGTGTACGGCCTACAGTTAGGCTACACTCTATGTCATGCACTAAATTCATGATCTTGTGCAACAGAAGTTCTTACTGCGTAATAACTGTCAATAGCCTACTGCCATTTTAACTGCCACCATTAGCCTACTTCTTTTCTACTTTTGTTGATAACATAATATAGTTTTTCTTTTGGCCACTGTTTCCTTTTTCATTACACTTTATATTTTCACTTATATTTGAGGTTTTTTTTGTATTTCTCTAATTTTGTACTGTATTTTTAGAGCTATCTGGCACAATAATTTCCTTCTCAATAAAGTTCTATCTTATCTTATCTTATATACTGTACATTAATGCTTAAATATTTGCCAAATATTTCCCCCTAATTTTATACATCCTATAGGCTACATTCCAGAAAAATCACATTGTAGGCTACTTATTTGTCCACTAGATATATTTAATAGGTCTACTGCTCTGCTTTAAGATCTTAGGCTATATTTGCTCTATTAAAACATGTGTTTAAAATGCAATAGCCTGTGCATTGTTATATGTTATACTGCAGATATTGCCTATAGTTATGACATTTAGGCCTATAAGTATAATAAGTTAGTTATAGGAATTGGATCTAGTTAAATTAATAAATGTGTTATAACAGGCTGTTAAAAGAATGGAAATAATAAGAAATATGCAACTTTTATTCATAGTTCTCTGTTTGCTTCTAACAGGATTTTTAATGAAGTAAATGTTGAATACACTATGGAGTTTTTTTAAATTATTATTTTTAATCATTGTTGTATTGTTACTTTTACTTAAAATGTAAAGCACCTCATTTTAAGCATAATATGTCACCGCATACCACTGCTCTATTAAACTAACACTAAGATATGAAGTCATAATAATATAACAGGCATATCAGATAACTTTGAAATTCCATCTCACTGTTAATCATATCAGTTGTTTTAGAATGATTTAATAGCCCATCTATCTTTGTGAATTATTACCATACTACTACACCTTTAGCGTGAAATGGAAACTAATTGATTGGACAGATATGTGTTTGTGAACGTCCTCCACGCAGAGCATGCGATGCAACTCATTTATTTCTCATCAAGCGAGATTTCGGACTTTGAATTTCATCCTCCGGTAATGGATTGGACACGGAGATTCAGTGTCGCCTTTAAAGAAGGCGCCGAGGTATGCATCATGACTCTGTTTTCCATTTGCCCTCTCTATTTTTCTTTTTTTTCTCTGTAATATCCAATTTCAATCAGATCAATGACACTCCTAAATCGTCACGTTCGTCAGCGTAAAGACTGATGATTTCTTCCTTTGAGGAATAAGTCGGCAAAAGCAAACAAACATTAACTCTAACTAGCTGCTAATAGTTAATCTTTAAAGTTATTCTGTTGCTCAAACTGCTGAAAGAATTTATAAGGTCCGTGTATCAACAGCGGAGTCTTCATTTATTAATAAAGCCTGCACATTCATTGGGACTCAAATAATTATCCAGTAGAGTAATTGAGCCACTCTTCAAAGCTTATCTGGTTTATTACAAATGTAAAATCAGTCAAAAACAAACTCACGTTTCCTCTTCATTCATTCAGTCATGATAATAATCTTCTGCCTGCAGATAATCACGTCTTCCTTAGCAGGTGAAAGACCCCCCGTCAGCCCTGCTTATTTTAAACCCAGCGTCCACCCATTGTCCTCGCGCGTTTTTGACAGCAAAGTCAACATTTGAAGTGCGTTTTTTTTTTTTTTGCAAAGCCGCTAAAAGAGGCGAATGTTAATTGAAACCTACTTAGCCTGTGGGAGATCTCCTCCCATGCGTAAATTAAGGTGAATGACAGGGACTCCGGTGGGGCCTCCCGTTGGGTCCCCGTTATTGCTCCGTAGCTCATAGGTGAGTGGGTTAAGACATGAAAGGGCGGATCAGGTGCTGGGGGTCATTTTCAGCTTTAGTTATGCATGGGTCACACGGAGGTTTCAGGGCTTTCCCTTGCAGAAAACAATTTTCCAGATGCTTTTTTTCCTATTTTTCTGTGTGGGCCTGAGTCTCATATTTGATCATAAATAATTATTTACCTATATTGTCTTGAAACTGTACCTTGATTGCATGGCTACATCAGGTAAAACCAGCCTGATCGAGGTGAGGAATGGTCAGCAAAGCAGCTTTTCTTCCACGTGTCCAAAAACAAGAATTCACTTAAAATGTAATTAAGCCGAAAACTTTTTCTGATCTTTTTTCTTCTGTTTGCAAAATATAAACTCTGGTGCGAAAATGGTTAGGACGGAGTTGTCTTTCTCCAAATGATGGACAGTGAAGTAAAACGAGCTTTTGTCTGATTTCAAAGCTCAGGAGCGGAACCTTTTCTCCAGTGATTGATTAGGGACTAAAGGATGCTGTGACCCAAGACTCTCACCACCTTAAAAGAGAGTCAGAGGGCCCATAGCTGAACTTAAACGATACAACTTCTCGCACCTGTGTTCTTTTCCATTTCTGGCGGCGACAATTGCGATTATTAGTCTTTTTGGGGATAAGAAATACATCCACTTTTCTACTAGAGCTAGACTGGCTTTACGGCCGCCCTGGCGTCGTATCCTGCTGTGGCGCACGTCCCCCTTCAGACTGTTCTCGGCTGGCTGGTGCTCAGTCTGAAAACCACAATAAATTCCTTGAGGTGCACACACTTTAGTACCATTTGTGTAATATATGAGGCCATGGGGTGGAAACAAATTAGGGGTCGTGTGCGATAGCAGGCGTTAAACAGTTTGCAGATGATTTTACGCACAGATTGGTGGCACATTTGGAAATAGAGGACTCGTAGTAATTTCTTATCAATTATGCGTAAAAATCTGCAAAGGCAAAGGTCACAATTTTCGGCTTGGCCTCATTACAATATTGTTGAATATAGAAAATCCAGGTTTAGACTTCAATTCGTATTGAAGCTTTAGATGAGCCATGATTCGGTACAAAACATAGCAGATAGTAATTATTTATTTTTTGTGTGCATAACAAGCACAATGACCCATATGTGGAATAAACTAATATAAAGAGCTTGTCAGACATCTTTCAATGGGATCAAGAAAACCAGCTTGAAGTTTTCCTGTCAGTCAAATCAGCAGTAGATGGATTCAGTTGTAAGTAAAGTAAAAATAATTGCAGCAAAAGAATGATAAATGTAATGCAACCAAGAAGCCCAGCAATAATTACAGTTTACGCTTAATATTCCGTTTTTCTCGGGACATTAAGACTCTTCTTTTTGACGTTGTTCTTATATTATTTTGAGGCTTTAGCTTGGAGCTGAAGCTGTGTTAGTGTTCAATAATATTTTATCCAGATTATTCATATATTTCAAAAGGGAATAGCCTACAAGCAAAAGTTACAGAAATGTATGCTACCCATTTTCTTTCATAATAGGTGGGATTAAAATGTTGGTTTTTAATGTATATGCCAATGTCTAGGTAGTAAACTTGTCATAGTCTGTGTATTAATGTTATTATTTATTATTTTTGATATTACAGTAAACATGGAAGATCATTTATGGACAGCAATTTGCAAAAAAAATAAATAAAATACAAGCTTAACATCAGTACAAAAATAGTTTACCAGAGCTGCTTATAATCTATCACATTTACCAAATAATTATTCATTTTTTTGGTGGTTAAAAAGCAAAAGCACGGATTCTGCCGTATCTCTGTTGAAAATTGACGCCCCTGTCCTGTCCTAGCGGAACTGTGACATCGTCTGTGATTGGACGAAAGTTTTCAGTCTCAGCCAATCATCGCACTCCGCTGCGTACCGGGTGTACAGGCTCAACCAATCACAGCCAGGAGCGCTGACGGGCAGAGAGAAGAGCTCAGCTACTTTTGACGGTCTGCTCTCACTTTGAACCGGTGTCAACAAACAACAACAACAATATTTTTGACCTAGCTACGTCGCTTTAGCTACCACATTCCTAACACCCTTACTCCTGGTGAATTAAACCGTGGATATAGAGACATTCACTACTTTTAACACCCACAAGTCCAATTTTCTTCTTTTTTTTGTCGTCACATTTGACTCCTCGGAGGGTAACGGCTGTCCCGGGACACTGGTGCTTGGCTGTAGCCCAGCTGAGGCTAAGCCTAACCGAAGCTAACCGAGGCTAACTTCGAAGACGCTTCCTCACAGACTAAAAGACGATTTTCAACGGCGTCCTCCTGCTGTAAACTCGGTGCTGGAGCAGCAGCCTCCCCGTTAGGAGGAGGTATCTGCAGTCTCTGGGGTGGTGGAGGTATGACTGCGTTGGCGGGGTCAATACCCAGGATGATGCGACCCACGCTGGCTCAGAACTACCCCCGCGGTGGCTTCCCACTGGAAGGTACAGCATCACATAACCTACATGGAGGTTTCAGCCATGGATGCTGACGAGGATAATTAGGTTTCGGAGCTAGTTAGTCATAAGTTACTGTTGCTTTTATGTAGGCAGAGACTTTTTATGCTGTCCTGTGCCAAACCTCGGCTAAAAAACACAACATTTTTACAGTTATGTGTCCTAAAAGTATTAAAGAATTAACGTCTGTATCAGTTTTATATGTATCCTTTGGTTTTGATTTTTTCCTCCCAATTTGGTATATATATTTATATATTTTTTAGTGTAATCTAATAAGCATAATATTTATTGCTATCTGTTTTTGGAGCAGTTATCTTAAATAAAACTGCTGCTTCAGCTTGTAATACTGTGTCTTGTTGATGGTCTATTCAGTTGCATTTGGGCTGAATTAAAACTTTTGTTATGTAGCCATGAACAGCATTCAAAGGACAACTTTATTGACAAGTTCCTCTCATATTTTTTGATCAAATGCAGTGTCGACCCCGTTGGGTCAAGGCCGAGTGAACCAGCTCGGAGGGGTTTTCATAAATGGCAGACCTTTGCCCAACCACATCAGACATAAAATCGTGGAGATGGCCCACCACGGCATCAGGCCGTGCGTCATCTCCCGGCAGCTCCGGGTCTCCCACGGCTGCGTGTCCAAGATCCTGTGCCGGTACCAGGAGACGGGCTCCATCAGACCCGGGGCCATCGGGGGCAGCAAACCCAAGGTACCGACCAGACTGAATGCTTCAATCTTAAACAATAAACGTGTTGATATGAAATTACAGCCTGTAAATTCAATGCATGCATTGTGCCAGAAGAGCCACAACAGAGTGAATAAACTGCAACTTTTCTGACTTTTGAAGCAGGGGACAACGCCGGACGTAGAGAAGAGAATAGAAGAATACAAGCGGGAAAACCCGGGTATGTTTAGCTGGGAGATTCGGGATAAATTACTGAAGGATGGGATATGTGACCGCAACAACGTCCCTACAGGTAAAAAGGGCAGAAATGAACGAATTTACAATTTAGTATTAGTCTCATATTACTTCATTTTATTTAAGTTTTTCCAGATGGACTTCATCCTTTATGTTATGTACATTTTAACTTCAACAACAAGAGGTTATAAGCTATTTTAAAAATATTTTATTATATAAGAAAAATAAGTAAAGTAATAGGTTTCCCTTCTTTAATAAATCTGACGAATAAAACGATTTAAAGTTTAAATTCTTTGCAAATGTTGTCAATTTTATTTATTTATACCGCTTATTTATTTCAGATTAATAACCTATATTTCCCCTAATTTAAAGTAGACAATATTTCCACTTTTTGAGAATCCTTTTGTCTCTTTTATTTTCCTAACTCTCCTCGTCGCACTTTCCCCTCTCCAGTGAGCTCCATCAGTCGCATCATGCGGAGTAAGTTCGGGGGGAAAGGGGATGAAGAGGACGATGAAGATGAGATCGAGAAGAAAGAGCTGGAGGAGAGCGACCGGAGGGCCAAGCACAGCATCGAGGGCATCTTGGGAGACAGATGTGAGTGAACTGCTTTCAGTTTATTGTGGCTTTTGGAATGGAAAGAAATAGTTGGCACTTAAAGTTTAGCTGGTGTTATCTTTTTCATATCAGTGACCGCACGCACATTAGAGCCCGGAGGAATCCTGCTGGAACAGATATCATCTCTGTGAGGCCATATGGGAGGGTTTTAATGTAATGTTCGCTTTCAAAACTCTCTGTTGCACTTTCAGAAATATTAGGGTGAAAACTTACCGTTATTTATAGATAAAAACAACCCCATGTTTGCAGGAAAAACTCCTCCAGATATCTGTAAAACATTTCCACACTTTCAACCTGTTGCTTTCTTCTGAACGCTGTGAAGTAGCATGGTTTTATTTCGCAGTATAACTAGCCTCTGTGTGAAGTTTAGCATGCTGTAAAGTTGTTGGCTGGTGGTGGAGAGTGTGTGTCCTCCTTTGTTAGGAATTCTTTATCGACCATATCTCTCCGGCTAATGTTTTTCCCATGAGGCCATACCGTAAATCAAACAGCAGGTGATGGCTCTGTGCGGGAAAGCTGTGTGTGCGTGTGTGTGTGTGTGTGTGTGTGTGTGTTCAGCCTCGGTTTAAAAGCATTGTGAATGAATAGCCGTGTTACAGTAAGCCTGCATACTAAGATGCACATATTTTAAAAATTAAACTTGTGGATTAGCAGTGGACATTATAGCCTAATTTCCTCCACCACTTTAAAGTATAACTACTTCATAAATTATGGAAACATAGTTCACATTTCTCTTGGCTGCTGCTTGTAACGCTCTTTATTTATTTATTTTATGCTACCAATCGATTTTTATTCGAGTTTCAAACCTACACTGTAAAAAATGCTGCTTGTAAAATGAGTTCAAATAACTCAGATACGCTGTTTTCCATTTGATTAGTCGGACTGATCCACTCAAACCAAGTTTTTAAACGTGATTTGTGTGAGAAACAAGTGTCTCTCATCTTGACTTTATTCTTTATTCCCACTGCAGACTTTTACAGTTACATTACACATTTTGCAGTGTAGGACCGTGGCATTTTTGGGGTGAAAACTATGTAAAGTGTATGCGTAAAATGTCCCTCATTGCTGATCTTACATACAGTAGCCTAAATTGAGTTTTGAGTGCTTTGGCCTCGTTGCTCTGCAGCTATACATCACTCTTTCTCCACTTTTCTCCTGCGTCATTAGAGTGGAAATACTCTTAATTCGGCACTTTTCAAATCTCCATAATGGAAACAAGTTTGGTTTGTAGAAACCAAAACTCTGCTGATAATGCGTTTGCCATCTTTTAAATCAATTTAAATGTTTAGTTTTCACTCTGGAAAAGTTAATTATACTTTTCAGTTAAGTTTAGAGGCCCAGTGTGTGACAGCGAGGGGAAAAACACAGCATGTAATAGTAGGCTCACCCTCAATTTAACATCTGAGCTGACGGTAATGTAATTAAAAGTGTCTTGTTATATTTCATGTTTTAACTCTTATAATAATCCCACACCTTCACCTCCAGCAGCAGAGACTAAACGGCCCGCAAAACGAGTTTCAATAACAGTTTCCGTCCCCTCTCCTTTTAAAAAGCAGAATAATGTCAACATGTGAGCATCTCCCTGTTAGCACGTTCTTCAGTGAAACACGGGAGGACAGATAAAGGACTCGGAGACAAAATGTCCCCCAGATGAGTTGATCAAACATTTGTTCAACGGTTTCCAACTCCTCACAAAGACACGCCTCGCGCGCACAACGGGACGCTCGCGGGATGAACTTGATAGACAAAGGCGCGAGAGTCTATTTGAGGCTCACGCTTGGGCTGTGCGCGGACAAAAGGCCAGCTTGGAAACAGCTTTGGTCGCCGCTAAAGAAGAAGGCACCCTGTTTATAATTCAGTCAGAGAGAGAGGAGGGAAAAAAAAGAAGGGGAGAGGAGAGCTCCTCCACAGAAAAGCCCCGACAAAACACACTATGAGGCCGCAATGAAGGATGAATTATTCAGGGAGAGCTCCAGAGGGCCCGTTCACCGAGAGAAAATGGCCGTTTTCACCTACAAAATGTTTCCTTTTGGGGTCGGCTAAAGAAGCCCACTGCCATTCAGACGGACAATTGAGGCCTCTGAAATCCACTCACGTATTGCCCAAGGATGCGTGCTCGCCCCCCAGTACACGCGGTTACACACGTGTACGCGCACGAGGACACTTCAGAACAGTGTATGTGTCATTTTTCAAGACAACAAATACAATTGTAGTGTTTACAGGACGATATGCTCGTGTTTTATGATAATGCGCGCGCATATTTCACACTAAGAGCAGCACAGAAAGTTTTAAATGAAAAGTAAGAAACTCACTTTCACCAGTGCTCTGCTGCTTTTTCACGTAAACACACATTTTGCTGATTTTTTTTTCTGACGTCAGTAAACTTTTAAAAACTTTTCGCGTTTGTAATTTCAGAAAAAGTAACGCTGTCAGATTCATCTACGTTTTATGAAGCCTAATCTCTGTCTGTCATAATATTCAGACTGTAACTGGTAAACAAAGCAGAGTGTCGCTCTCCGCCCTGACGGATGACGTTAATAACCGAGAGCCTGTAACTCATGATCTATCGTTGATTCTTTGATGAGCCGCCGCCTTGCCCCCTCGAACATTAATAATGTCCTCTAAATGATGTCGATATTGTGCGATGTCACATTTAATGACGGAGGGAGTGTATTAAAGGGTGTTTTCGGTGAATGGGGACCAATGTTCTCCCCGGAGAGCCCCGGTCTGGCCCGGAGCGCAGATTCACAATGGGGGCCCCGGCCACCCGTCCTGCGCAGCGCACAACTCCGAAACCTCAACACCCCCCTCCTCCTCCTCCTCCTTCTTCTCCGCCACTTGCTCCCCAAATCTCTTCAAGCAGATTAAATCGACTCTTTTATTTCATCTCACTTTCATCTGGTGAGCAACACCGCCCCTCTCTCTCTGTTTCCTACTCTTCCTCTGTGTTTCCCTCAGCCTGCGGCGCACAGCGCGCGCTTCATATCTGAGCTCCATCCTCCGGAGCGCACAAAGGAAAGTCAGTCCGAGTCTATAAAGTTTCTAATTTAGCTCTTTATTAACATTTTGCGGGTTAATTATAAACACATTTTTCTAAAACTCATGCCTAGAAACGATCTGCAGTAAATTCTGATTACAAGCTTGTAGTTGTAGTTTAAAAATGTGGCATTTTTTCCCAAGTTGTCCACCGCATTTATCTTTATTGTGACGCCGTATGCTTTGAAGCAACTCTTTGTTGTAATATTTCGATAAAAGAAGTCTTGAGTTAATGTTTAATGTTGAAAAATGAACCTTAAAATGCAAACCAAAACTTTAAGGCCTGTATTTTTTCTTAAACTTTCTGTTTTAAAGCAGCCTTTTGGCGTCTTTCGGCATCAATATTTACAGTTACATGCTCCAAGCTTATGGGTGTTTTAAAAAAGGCACACCATGTGTACACAGCCTGTTGCTCCATAAATTAAGCACTGAATATTCATAATTAAACAAACTCTTAATGATTATCTTGCATATAAATATAAATGACTCCATATTTTCTCCTAAACCCTCATGCAAAATGTAAAAACATTACAATAGAAAGGAATTCATACACAGCCACTCTCCGATTTTAATCAAATGTTGATATATCTGGCAGTGCCTGTTGCCCTGCAGGCCTGTTGCTGGGCCATACCAAACTCCAGCATCACAGTGATTAACCCTGGAGACAAAGTTAATGATTAAAACAGTCACGGTGTCCCGCCTCCTCCCTCCTCCTGCTTCACATTTTCACAGTGTATCTTTTAGAGTCCCCACTTTGTTAGGCGAAATTAGCCAGATAATACAGAGGAGCCTTGTTGAGGGCCGATACATTTCCATTTAGGCCAGCAGTGAGTGTGTGCATACACACACACACATGCACACACACACATGCACACACACACATTCCACTCTGCAATGCAAACAGTCAAAGGGATAACTTTATTTGGTGAAAGGGGATCCTGGAAAGGGCTAATTGAATAAGCCCGGGATCTTTGAAAAACCCCTACCATGGTGAGCGCAGTCATCATGTCATAATTAGGTTTATTGAGGCGCATTCCTTCAATCTGCCTCCATTCCCCCGGGCTCATTGTATCCGAGGCCCAGGCCAATGGCCGGAGGACAAAGGGGGAACCGTGAGCCCACAATACATGAAAGAGCCATAAAGATTTAGCCTGCTTTGTCACAGAAACCGAGCAGGACTTTGTTTGTGTAAATAATGCGAGTGAATGGAGAACTTGGGTTTCTCTGCCACTCGGGGTGAAGGACGGCGTGCTGTGGATGTGAGACGTGGGCGCACACTGGATCAGTGCCAGGGCAGAGGAGAGGGGAGGAAGGAGGATAGTGGGGATTGAGGGAAGAGGAGAAGAGGCTGACTTTTCAAATCAACTTCTGGACTTCAGCTGTTTGCAGTTGTTATTGAGATCAGTGAAACAGAAGTAATCAGACAGCAAAGTGTTTACGGGAAAAAAAAACATTATAACAAAGCACAAATATCTGCAGCTGACTTTTTTCATGTTCTTGTAGTAAATCATTCTAACTAATGATTATTGACCTTGTTTTCTGTAGGAAGCAGTCATACAAGTAACTTTTCCTGTTTTAACATAGTTGTCCATTTGAATGACTTTAAAATGCTCATAATAAATATATAATAGGTTTAAACAAGTTGCAAAGCTGAAACAATTACTCCATTTATTGATTACAGCAAAGAAGCAGGAAACTTATTTGGGTAACTTGTTGAGCAGAAGAGTGTCAAACTCTTTTGTACAGGTGGTGGCACAAAACAAGACAGATGACGACCCTATTTTGGCAGCCCAGAAAGCGGTGTGTCCTATCTCTCGTGCATGTGTCGTATTCCCCAGATGAAAATATTATCCTACATCACTACTTAGTGTCAAACTTCGACAGGGAAATGTAAACAAAGGCTCTTCGAACTGCTTGCTGTAGAGATGCACGATATTATCGGCACGTTGTCGGTGTCGGCAGATTACGGCTTGAAAATGACATTTCGGCATCGGCAGATATGTCACTTTTCTGCCGATATTTTGCGCCGATAAAACAACGCTTTAATTTAGCCTAAATGCTCGATGATTCCCTAAAAAGCTCGACGTAATGCTACGACATTAACTCGGAGCGAGTGCGCGCATCACGCCTCTTCCATCAAGCGTGAAGAAGGGTGCAAGATGTCCGCAGTGTGGCAGTTTTTCAAAGCTTCCGAAATGGACAAGTTGTGGCTGTTGTCAGGATTGTCTCAGGGAGAGCATCATACAAGCCTGTCTAAGTTGTATGAATATCACACTTTTATTTGAAAGAGAATGTTGCAAATATGGCATTTTGTACATAACCTAAGTTAAGGTAGTTTTTTTGTTGCCCAGTGAATGTGTACGTTTTAAAAAACACTGCATTATGTTATTTCTGCATCTGCCAGTGGGTCACTACAATAAGAGGCATGATATCAATTGCACTACAGCGGAGACTTCATGTTCTCTGCAGTTAGGTGAAAAAACATGTGCCTAATATATCGGTATTGAAATCACCAATCTGCAAAAAGGGTTGGAAAATATCGGCACATCAGATATCGGCAGAAAATCCAATATCGTGCATCCCTAGCTTGCTGTACATGTCTTCATCTGTATTGTATGTGTTTGCCCATGATGTACAGAAATAACAAATCTTCTTCTTCATGGTCTGCTTTGCTTTTGTCAGCCATATAGAGGCTTCAGTATTAAATTTGGACTGTTTCACAACAAGTTAAAAACTCTTCACAGAACGTTTAATCAAGAAAATAATACAGTTATTAATTTATAATGTAAAAAATAGTTTGATGAACCCCTCAAAAGTTGCTCTTTTGTTTCCGTCTCATCACATGTGACACAAACAGAACCAATAAGCTCTGCAATGATCTTATAATAGCTGTGAGCCATTAGTGGTCTGAGCCAAGTGTCTGCTGAAGAGGCCTCTGTGTGTCCACTGAAAGAGCGAATGTGTCACTCAGTGAGTCCGTGGGCACGAGGGCAAAGGGGGGCACGAGGGCCAAAGTGGCGAGCTCCAAATCACCCTCCTTTACCCCGGGGGCTCTCCGTCGCTCTCTCCTGATCCCGCACTCCTCCCTCTCTCGTGAGTTTTTTCTAATAAGCCCATGCATGATGACTATTCAAGCATGAAAACATAGTTATCTGCAAATGAATGGCTGCTCTATGCTTCATTAAAGCCTCTTTTTCCTTTCACACTCTTATTGTGACCCTCTGATATCAATTCAAAGGGCAATTAATGCATGCACACCAACTTTGAAGTCAGGGTGATTTCGGAGAGGGGAGGGGGGCGCTCGAGCGTGTGTGTGTATGTGTGTGTAGGTTGGGAGGGGGCAGGGGGTATTTGGGGTATTCCCCCTTCAAGACCCAGCCTTCACCCGTGATGGACTAGCCACATTGAGGCGAGAGCGAGCGAGCCCCAAAGACGGTTTGAAGGGAGTGAAAGAGTGAAAAGGCCCAGCGAAGGTCAAGTAGAATGGCTCGCCTTAGAATAAGGCCTCTCTTTATCTGCTGCGAGTATGCACTATAGGCACAACAGCTGGGGGGGTAAGGGGGGGGCAAGGTTGTTTTTTAAATGTGCATGAGTGTGTGTTTCTGAGAAAGCAAGGAAGAATGTGAGTGCATGTGTTTTTCCTCTCATGCATCTATCTGTCTGTGTTTGCGAGGGTTGTTTTTAATGTGTGTGCATGTGCGTGCGTATCGGGGTTAAGGTTGAGTGTCAGAGTTTGCAGAGGCCAGCCAGAGGCCAGTAAATGCACCGTCTGTGCTGCTGACGGGGGGACAGGCAGCTGTCAATCAGCTGACTGATGAAGCCTGACTTTCATTCACAGCTTTGTTAAGTAATTAGCCCAGGAGCTTTTGTGCGGCGTCGGGAAAAGACGCTTAAAATGTGTGTTTATCTTTTGTGTAACCAAACTTTGAAGGCATCGAGCAGACGCAGACTCTTGGTAGATTTGATTTCACACTTGATCACATTGGTTTCTGGGCTTTACAGCATTAAGCTGCAAAATTCAGTGTGCGATAAAAATAATCAATTTTCTTCAGGGTTTTTTTTGAATGAATGAAGCGCCTTGTACGACATGATTACAGGTGTTTCCTTGTTCAAAGAGGGATTCACTGCCAAACCAGGAGTTCCTCAGTAATATTTACCATCCGAAAGCTCAGATCCACCCATATCATGAATGCAGTACACATTACTGCTGTTGTAAATGTCTCACTGGATCTTTTTATAGTTGCAATTTTGCTAGTAGTTAAAATTCCTCATTTGTTTAGGCATGACAGCTTTATTAAGGGAAACATACTTTATGTACAATAACAGTTGTATGTGTTGAAAGTGATAATCTCGAAGATTTTCATGTAAATAAATGTTAAGTCACAAACTGTCGCCGAATGAGGTAACACAGTTGTGATTGAGCCTATGGCCCACTGATGAAAGCCTTTGCATTTGCAGTATTATGGACTGGGTGTCTGTAGCGACTTTGGCTAATCAGCGACGTGCTTTCCATCAGCCAGCAGTGGTTGGTCTGCCAGAGAGGGTAGGCGGAGCTAAGCTGCTGCTTTTCCCATCTCTGCAAGTGTTGCGAATAAACAGTAATCTACTATGGCTGAACAAACAAAGAAAAGATGGATGACTACAGATACAACTTCAACAAGAAGTGAAAATCCAAAGAAAAAGAAACAAACTCGACGCTCAGATGAAGCAAACAGTCTAAAAAGGAAAGCGACCGTCAGCCAGGAAAATCAAGAGTTACAACCGGAGCCAACCGTGGACGTCACACATGCAGCACTGTCTGGATATCTGGGAAGTGTGCTCCCTCAATTACCAATTATCGCCATAGGTGCCGCCAAAGAGAACGAGATGACCACTTTAAGGACTTTTTTTTGTTGTTGATTACAGCCTCACACTTTCTAAAGAGATTTACATGAATTCATATGAGAGATAAACAGCTGCTGTAATCGATAAGGGTAGACTGCCAGCAGAATAATTATAATATTTAACATTTTTAAAAATAGAATATCATAAAATGACGAGACCTGCGTTATGTTTTAGGTCAAATCGTGTACCAACAATGTTTGACCCCAAGAACTCCTCATTTGAATCAGATGTCAGACATCAGAAAGTGATGCAGGAAGTGGAACTGTTTACGATTACTTGCAGTCCTTTCATTAGAATTAAATGACATAACACGAATACATGTTAATTATCATAAAGTTATATATAAACCATTACATTTTTCTTCTGTCTGAAACATGACAGTTTTTTTATGGTGGTTGGTAAACAATAAAATAAAACTCCCATCATCCCTTGCTACTTCACGATGTCTGTAAACTCCTGTAACTGATTTGATTGAGAGACCCCGACTGTGCCTTTAAGAGAGACAGCACTGTCAAACACTCTCCTCGTCCCGTAGAAAAGCGAGACTGACAGTTAACCTGCTAACAGCGCACCTTGTTAGACTTCCAACAAGTTCCCCACTGACTGGAGCTGTGAGTTAAAAGACAGAGAAGAAGTGCGAGGGGGTCACAGGGCCGCTGAGGGTCACTCTCCCCCGGCGCTGCACAGGAAACAGGGTTAGAAACACATTTAGCTACAAATGACAGGTAACCATTTCCTCATAACCCCCCGACAACCTCTACAACTCCCATAAATCCTTCTTGACGACACAAACCATTTTTCTAGCATAGCATGGCTGTCATTTTCCTTTTTGCTTAATCACAACCCCATGCTAAAAAAATACACGCAGCTCTGACACATTTACAGGCAGCTGTGAAGGTTCAAACTCCTCCTTAGCAAGTCAAGTGAGTTCACCTTCCTCTAACACACACAAACACACGACATCTTTCTCTCTTAACCCGGCAGAAAGAGTCACAGATGGGTCCATAAGCTGTCAGTAGAGCCATTATCCGGCCCAGCATCTGCCTGTCTTGACTTCTATATACTGTTTAATGCAGTCGGCCAGTCACTTAGTCCCCCGGCAGCTGAATAGGAGCAGCACGGTCGGCCCGCCCAAATAAATGCTGCGTTTGTCTCCTCTGCCTTTTGTTTTGTGTTTTTTCGAGAGGGGTAGGTGGAGAAAAAGAAAAGGGGGTGGGGGGCGATGTGTCAGAGGCTCAATTTAACCTTCACTATTAACCAAAGCCCCCTCAAGAGTTACTGGGATGTCCGAAGAGGGGTGTAAATAGCGCACATATGGTCGGCCAATTCCCCCAAGTCCCCGAAATCCAAGTTTGACACATCCCCTTTCACTCCCTCTCTATCTCCGTCGCACGCACACACATGCATACATGCTGGACGCGTACTGTCTCATGTCTCAGCGGACATATTTAAGCCTTTGTGTCCCCACTCGACCCCCCCCTCCCATAAAAGAAACCAGCAAGTCTTTCCAACAGTCTGTTTTTAAGCTAAATCCTCCTCTCTCCTCCTTCTTCTCCTCCTCGTCTTTCTCTCTGCCCCGGGATGGCGTTGCACGGTGGGATTCATTTTGGGCTTTCTTGGCTCCGGAGAGGGTTGTTTTGGCTCGGGGTCCCGTGCACTGTGCGCCTCTCAGGGGTTTCAGTTTGGTTAAATTAAACAGTTTTCTTTTCTCCTCTAACCCCTTTCCTCCTCCCCCTCCAACTGCTCCTCTCTTATTTTGCGGCTTAATGCTCCCCGGCTCCCGGGCGATCTCGCCGAGGCCGTCTCCCACTCAGATAATTTTACCCTTTCCAGGCTCATATTTTCATCATACTTCGATCAACTGACAAGAGCCGGCTTCAGGAGCTCCTTTAAGCTGAGGTGGAGCAAAGTATACAGAGAGAAAACCAAGTGTTTACTGGGGCTATAAATACAGCATTTTAAGATATAGCATATGTATACAGGCAGGGAGCGATATGAGGGTTAGAGTGGATAATTTGATTGGCTGAGGCTATTTGACGGTGCCAAATCGATGTGATCAGATCTTAGGGATAGCGAGGCGATGACGGCAAAGGGGGCACTCTGAAACCACAGTTTTTTTTTTACAAGGTTGGAAAAGATCCGCGAGCAGAGGAAAGGTTTCACCCTCTTTCCTCCACATCCACTCTTCCCTGTCTTCTTCTTTGTATCAGGAACTCCGGTTCTGATCGTTGCAAAGATCATTTCGAAAATGTATTGTGTGTGCGTTTGTCTCCAACACACCATGTGACAAAGGGGAGCACTGTTAATGGACGATGAAGTGGGGACGCCTCAGGGCTGACAAGCTCGATTAACGTAGCCTCTAAGCGCATATAGGATCAGGGGAAGCCCAGCGCTGTGTGTGCGAGGTCATGTGCTCTGAGTGCTGCACTCTTTGTGTTTACGAGCTCCTGAGCCAAACTGTGAGAAGCTTGACGGGGTGATTGGGTGGCTGCCCTCCATGTTGGCACAAGTTTGCTACTGAAACACCATGAGTCCTCATCACCTGCCACTTTTAGGATGACATTATATTTTAGAATTCTTGGCATGAAGTTGATGCTTAAATCTCCAAGATTTCCATTGAAATAAATGTCTGTTAAGTCTCTATCGATCGCTGAATGAGGTAACACAATGGTGATTGAGCCTGTGGCCCGCTGATGAAAGCCTTTGCATTTGTGTCTGGTACGACTTTCAGGGGAAAAATCACAAGCGGCGCCCAGTTAGTGACGCGTTTTCCAGCAGTGGTTGGTCTGTCAGAGAGGGTAGGCGGAGCTAAGCGGCTGCTTTTTCGCTCTCTGCAAGTGTTGCGAGTAAACAGTAATCTACTATGGCTGAACAAACAAAGAAAAGATGGATGACTACAGATACAACTTCAAAAATAAGTGAAAATCCAAAGAAAAAGAAACAAACTCGACGCTCAGATGAAGCAAACAGTCTGAAAAGGAAAATCAAGAGTTTCAACCGGAGCGACACTGTGTGGATATCTGGGAAGTGTGCTCCGGTAATTACCGTTTATCACCCTAGGTGCCGCGAAAGAGAACAAAACTGAGATCTTCGAGATTACCACTTTAACCATCATCTTAAAAAACATTTCGGGACTAGAGACCGTGGTGCACAAAGGACCATTTGTTGCCATGTCATGCACACAGGCATGTAGCTGATTTTCTGGTTAATAAATTCCATGAATTTTAAGGTTTATTTTCAGACATTGGTTCATTCCTTCTTCTCGTTGTTCTTGATTTCAAATAGAAGCGTCATGAGTGTGCAAATCTTCTCTCTTAGGAAAACTTGCAAAGAGGCTCCTCAACGATTTCACGTGTGGTTTTTATGAATATAGAAGATTTTAGAGTAAGGAAAGAATGAGGATGGGGTTAATGATCCTTCTCTTGACCTTTACACGTGTTCATGCCTTGTCGAGGGTCCACACAAACTGTGCATGTATGCATCTACCAACAACAATAACAACAACAGAAGCCCAGACAGATTATCCCCACGGGTACATTTACATCAGTTACGACAGCCCCTGTTGCCCCTCTCTACTGCCCCTCATCCCCTCAGGTGCTCTTACAGTTCCCTCTGGAGGAAGGGGGTGGGGAAGGGCTAGAATGCCCCCGGCTGTGCCCCCATCCACTCCAACCACCCCCCCTACTCCAAGCCCTCTGCGGAGCCTCTTTATGTCCCCCCCTCCAGCTCCCCCGTGGGGCAGGTGACAGCCCTCTGCTGTGAAGGGCCGAGGGAGCCATGACGGATTCCACAGATGGAGCGTGGAAATCGGCGGCAAAGACCTCGGCTCTGTGGAGCAACAAAGAGCCCGGGAGTCACCGAGAGAAATATGGGTGGAAAAGAGAGAGGGAGATGGGGAGAAGGGAGACAAAGAGAGGGGGAGAACGAGGGAGGAGAAGGTGGTGCTTGTTTAAGGAGAGCGAGAAGCGTGTTTGTTGGGACGAATTTCGTGTTTGCTTTGTTTGAAGCAAAAAATGTGCAAATCGGACGTTTTTTCCAAACGCCTGGTGCTCTACCTGTCACCCAGATATTGTTCTCATTAAGTCCCGTCATTTTATCTTGTTGTAATTTAACATCTCGTTAAGTTAAAATCCAATGAAAGGCCAACCGTGCCCACGTGAGCCCTCTGTAAAGGATCTGATATCACCAGCAGACTCCTGAAGCTCCAGAGGTGCCACTCTGTCGCTTCTTTTGAAAACTTCTCTGGACCCCGGTAGCAGTCATAACCGATAGGTAATTCCAAAGTGATTAAGGATTTTCCCGTCCTCCTCGGCTTTCCCAGGGCCCAAATCCCTGTGAAATGCTGAGGAACGTGCATGCTGCTAAAGTCTGGAGTGTGTGTGTGTGTGTGTGTGTGTGTGGGGGGAGTGAAAAAGCATTCCTCGCAGCCCTCCTCCATGCAGGAACCGGAGGGGGAGGCTACAAAAGGCCTCATCTCTTGTTTTTCAGCCATCCTGTCCAAAACTCCAAAGCCCCGAATTCCTTCCACAAACGCTAAAGACAGCTCCTGTAACCGAGTACTCATAGAAAATGTTTGTTGTTTGGTTGAAGTGACATGGAAACAGGCGGGACAGTCGTAAAGTTTATAACTCAGTGGCCATTTTGATTTGTCTTCTTTTCTCTGCATCCATTCGAGGACGTGCACGCTCTTTAATTACTCCACGTCGTTTAAAAACGGCGAACTCACACGCGCTCTTATAAAGAGCGAGACATCTACGAGTGCAGAATTGCAATATATTCAGCAGAGGCTTAAGGCAATGTCTCCATTTCTCTCGCTCCCCCTTTGAAAATATTTTACTTATTGCCTCCCTCATGCTTGAATGTTTCTTTACCAATTTGCTGCTAATGCATGTTAAGTTGACTCCCACTGCTATTGGTGTTGCGAGGAGAAAATCGCCGAAGGGGCAGAGAGGATCAGTTTCACATGAGGGGCCCTGAGCTATTTGGATTCTCTTGTATTTTATTGTTGCTTCTGAGGGGGAACTAATACAGTGTTGCACACAAAACTTCCCCTACGCTGAGGGGGAATTAATTAAGTGTTACACAAAAAGTGGGCGCCTTGACCGTGGTGAACCTTAGAAGGGAGCCAATGGAGTGTTTGAAGTTAAAAAACCAAGCTGCTGGTTTATTGAGCGTCGTCACAATAGTGTTAATGCTGATCTGAAACACAGATGAAGAGTAGAAAACACAAAAGCTGTCAGGACTCGTAACGTCACAAATATAAATACACAAGTTAAAAATGTAGGATGCTGAGAGATGAATTAAACAAGTACATATCAGATAAATATGGAAATTAATTAACGAACAAACAGGTTGTTGTCATTTATCAAGCAGAAAAGAAAATATATTCTATAGTTGCAGCATTTTAAATTTGAGGATTTGCAGTTTTTCTCAGTTAAGAATTAAAAAATCTTTGGGGTTGGACTGTTGGTTAAACAGAACGAACACTTTGAAGACGTCACCTTCGACTCGGCCTTTAAATGAGTGTTTGAAAAGAGTCGATAGTTTAAGCCCTAAATTAAATCAGATTTTAAAGGCTGGTAAATGTATCCCACCCTCAAGGGTTTTTCTCCGTGTGTACATTATTAGCGAGAAGTAAAAGTGAGTAGTAAAGTAAAACAAAAGTCTTTTACCATCAACAGTCCAAAAATATGGAGCACAAAACACCTTCAAGAGGAGAACACAGGTTTATTTGATTTAATTTGATTTAACGAGGAAAAGCCTGCGTGTTTCAACACACAAGTCAACACATCCTGCGTCACATAGCAGAAAGTCATTGATCAAAGCATCTACAACCTGATGCATCTTCCTCCAACGCTGACAAGAGATCAGCTCCCCTAGACCCAAATCCTCCTGCAGCAGATTCCCAGCCGCAGGAGCAACAAACCTGAAACCACTCTTCCCCTTTTCAAGACGCACTTTGGGGACTGATAGCAAAATAAGGTCCTGCGATTGGGTCACAGAGGGAAGACTGAAGCTGCAGCATTTTTCAGATGAATAAAATAACATAAGTAAAAGAAAAGCAAGTTAAGCATTAAAATATATTTGCCTACTATACATATGTTTCAGCTTACTCAAAAAAGTGGGGATTTAAATGTTCAAATTTGGGTGTTAAAACATCAAAAGAGCTTTTGTTCTTATGTTGGTGATCAGAATGGCCTTAGTGGTGTAAGGGTTTCATTCAGAAACACTAGCAGGATTTATGCTGTGACGTGCAACAAACAAACACAGAATCAATCCGAGGTGAGGTCGCTCATCAAAACGTTATTTGCTTGGCACTTAAGTTAAGACTTTATATGTAGGGATTTCTGGTTAGATGAATTATGAGATGACATTTTTTGTTTATCAATGTAAATTTGTAGCAAAACTCGCTGTGCTCCATTTATTGTAAGAATAAGAATAATGATAATAAAATATCAAACAGGGTGAGATGCAGTCCAAAAAATGATCCAATACATCCCGAAGCTTCACACTCAAACTACAGAGATCAAAGGTGTAAGATTGTCTAAAACGCCACTTTAAAAAGGTGTTTTTTAAGAGTTTCAGCTGATTGAGTGGCAGTGGGGTGAAGGTTCCAGAGTCTGGGAGCTAATACAGCAAAGGAACAGTCACCCTTAGTTTGAAGTTTTGTGTGTGAAGGCACCAAGAGATTGTGGTTGGAATGCTTTAGAAGTAATTAAAAGTATCTTAAAATCAATTCTGAGTTTCATTGGCAGCCAGTGCAGTGAGGCTAAAAGAAGTGTAATGTGAGAGAGAAGATTGACTGAGGCAGGTAAATAGAGAATCGCCAAAATCAAGCCAGGAAAAGACGAGAGCATGAATCTTGTCTAATTTTTGCAATGTTTCGCAGTTGAAAGAAACAGAATTGTGATTATCTGTCCCAGGGATGAGGAACAAACAATGGGACCTTTAGATTTTAGACAAATGAAGTCTTAAGACTTAAAACAGACGAAACAGGAACAGGAAAACAGAGACATCAACAAAGAAAACTGATTCATATTTACTCGTGTTTAGCTTGACTTCAGACCAGCAGTCACCTGATTTTGTCCCTCCTCCGGGCAACCACTCCTGGCTACTGTCTCCACACACACACACACACACACACACACATACTCACACACATACTCACACACACACACAGATGGGTGTTCAAAGAAAGGCCCCTGGATCCAAATTAGCCTTTTGTGCAGCTTTTAGTCCACCAGTCCCCCTGTGGTGCCCCAGGGAGTCCAGTCCAGTGGGATTATTCCTCAGGCTCAGAATATTTCTGCTGAATGGAGGTCTGTGTCTGGAAGTGGGCATGTGAAAACTGTGAGAAAGCAGGAAGCAAATCAGTTAACATTTCATGGTTTTACTGATAAGTCACAACAATACAGAAACTACATCAGGACATTAGGTGTTTGTCTATAACATCGTCTCTTCAACAGGGTTTCAGGGGCTGAATGTGTGTACGTGTTTTCTGTAGCAGACAGAATCAACACCTGATTGTCTTACTTTCCTGTGTCTGAACAGCGAGTCACTCAGACGAGGGTTCGGACGTGGAGTCAGAACCCGATCTGCCGCTGAAGAGGAAGCAGCGTCGCAGTCGGACCACCTTCACGGCAGAGCAGCTGGAGGAGCTGGAGCGGGCCTTCGAGAGGACGCACTACCCCGACATCTACACCCGGGAGGAGCTGGCGCAGAGGGCCAAACTCACCGAGGCCAGGGTTCAGGTACCAGAGGCCACATCCGTATGCTCTAAATCCATCGTCGATGTCTACAAAATGTCAGGATTTCAGGAACTGAAGGGAGATGAAAACAGAGTTCAGCTTGTTAAACACAGGAATTCATATGATGGATTTTTGAAAGGGTTTCATAAGCTCGGGGGTTGTAAATTTTACCCCAGAGAACCATGAAATCCTTCAACAGAAGTACAAACTGGAATATGTTCTGACACTTTCCCTTCTGTCTGATAAGACTCACCATTATGCACCTGCTGACCTGTCCTTACTACCAATCTATCTCTCACCCTCTGACCGTTTAATACAAGCTGCTGATCTCTGTTAGCTCCACACAAACACAAACACACTCACACACACACACACACACACACACACACACACACACACACACACACACACACACACACACACACACACACACACACGCACACACACACTTCTCATCCTCACTCCCAGGGGCCCAATCTGGACTTTCCCTGTTTCTGATCCCGAGTCCAGTAAATTCTCCTCCACAGGCTCCATATGGGAAGTGTAAGCAGGCCCAGCATGAGCCCCGTCCATATGGGCACGGCATGTCACACACACACACACACAGACAATTTTTTCCTCCCATTGTCTCTCACCTTCCTCTTCAGCTTCACGCTTTGACCTGTGAGAGAATGTATTGTTCAGTCTTTACAAATGTGTGCGTAAACCACTCAGTTAAAAACAGGGTCTTACTGCTAATACAACAGGTGTATTATGTAAGACTGCAGAATTTCAAGTCACACAGCTCAAAAACACACTGATCAACATCGTCATCGTTGTTGTTCCAGGTTTGGTTCAGCAACAGGCGGGCGAGATGGAGGAAGCAAGCGGGAGCCAATCAACTGATGGCATTCAATCACCTGATCCCAGGCGGCTTCCCACCTTCAGCCATGTCCAGCATCCCCCCCTACCAGCTCTCCGACAGCGCCTACCCCCCCTCATCTATAGCACAAGGTAAGAGACAGTATAGACTCTAGGAAAAAACATTTCAAATTGAAGTATTTTATTATTTAAACATTGGATTTGTTTCTTGATTTAAATGCTAAACTTGAAAGCAGAAAAAGAAAAGATTGATACATTTTTTATTTGGTTTGATTCTTAAACCTATTTGTGTTTGTAATTCACCACAGAGTGACATTTAATCATTTTTGGGGGGTTAAAAAAGGGAAAAACTGCAGTTACACAGGGTTCCTTCGACGTACGGTAAAGTTTAGAAATGGATTTACCCTAAAATCTGGACTATAAGTCGCACCGGAATATAAGACGCAGTCTGTTTTTGGCGGTATCGCAGAGGGAAAAAGGTTTTCTACAGCTATTTATTAATAAAAACGTGTATACAATTATTTTAACACTATTTCAAATTATTTTAATTTAAAACACACACAATTTACAGCCTACCATCTGTTTTAGCCATGTCCAGTTTGCAATCCTGCTAGCTACTAGCTAGCGGTAGCTGGCAGTCTACAGTTACAGTGATTGTTGTGAGGGAGGCGGCTGCACTGGCGATCATGACAGTGCATGTCCGTGACGAAGCGTTAGCAACTGTTTAAAATCTACCTCTTTCTGCACTTGGTTGCGTTGGTATCTAGGACGCAGCCCACTTATTAGATCAAAACAAAAGTATTAAAAGTGTGTTTTATACACTGAATTTTACGGTAATATCCAGGTCTGGATAAGAAAAGGAAGAGAAGTATAAAAAAATATCAGGGTTTCCAGACTCTTATTCCAAAAACTTTATTAAACAAATAAATGGAGCACACAAGCAGAGTGTTTTCCCTAATGTTTGGAGCTGGTGTGTGTGTGTGAGAAAGAGCACGGGCCAGAGCGAGCCTGATGTCGTCCAAAGTTAGACAAGAACGTATAATTGTGTGCAGAGCTGCCTCTATGCCTGCATGTCACAGCCTGTGCCTTATAACTGCTCCAAATCCAGACATCCGCCACTAATTTAGTCTGAAATAAAATACGTTTTGCATTGCACACAAAGTCACAAATAACCTCATATAAAGCCTGTCCGAGCCGGTCCGAGCTGATGCAGTCATTGAGGTTGTCGGCATTTTGTCGTCATTACCATTGACACAGTGAATTCACTGGACTTACAGACGCTGTGAAAAGTAAATTATTTAACTTTTTTAATGTGTTTTTGTGTGTCCTATTTAAATAATATAATATTACTTTTAGATGTTTGTGAAAAAATAGAGTTTGACAAAGAGACACCACGATCTTAATGCACCTATTTGACAATATACCTGCATACCGAGCATGAATGTGACCTACACGTAATTCATATTATAACCATGGAGGTGTTTGTACTCTGATGTCAAATACACTCTGAAAATATACATCTAATCTGTCTCTGTATTATTGCTAATATATTGAGTGCATAACCATTGGGGGTCTGCTAATTTGGATTTATTATATTAGAATAACCTGGAGAGCTGCATTAGAAAAAGATGGATATTTAATCCTTATACAGTTCGGACCCGTTTCAAACTGTGTAATGTTTCTTATAATGTCACTTTAATTGCACTTACTTGACAACTTTTCTCTTTGGTGCATTTGGTAGTGTCGGAGCCCCCCAGCACGGTGCATCGGCCCCAGCCTCTCCCGCCTTCCTCGGGCCACCAAACTTCAGGTGGAGGAGGGCAGGGAGAAGCAGGCTCTGCCTACTGCCTCGCCTCCGGACGCCACTCCTTCTCAGGCTACTCGGACAGCTTTGTGAGCCCCGGAGGACACGCCAATCCCATGAACCCGGCCATCGGAAACGGCCTCTCTCCACAGGTGTGAATACGGCAGAAAATATGTGTTTTCTGAGCTGCTTGAAGTCAGCCATTAAACTGCCGCTAAAACAAGTGTTTTATAGTTTAAGATTTTTCTCCCCCAAGAAAGTAAAACAAATCAGTTAGAGGAATGAGATTACTTCACACATATCAATTACAGCTTCCAATGTTGAGACAATGTGATTTGATCGCATAATAATACTTTTAATCATCATTTTTAGACACGTTGGATTAATTTGTTTTAAGAAAAACACGACTAGTCAGAAGATTTAAGTTGTTTTTATTGCAGTGTATTAATTTGACAGGAGTAATACTTGTGTGTTTGACAGCGTGCACGCGTTTAGACACTCAGATAGCTTTACATGCAGGGATCACACCCCAAATGTGCCACACCAGAGCCGGGGCGGAATTAAATTTGAACATGATTTCAGAGATTTGAGACACACGGGATTTACTCAAGTGATATTTCACACAAGTATGAGCACATAAATACGCTTACAGCTATACGATTTGTAAACCATACGCTCTGGAGTCACACACACTCCTCTGCACCGCTGGAGGACAAAAGTGAGATGACTCCAGAAGGACAGAGGACAATTGAGCGTGTGACAAATGAGAAGTGAAAAGACAATTACAGCCAATTACCCAGGCATGACATCCCAAGGTCTCTGCACCTACGCACAGCGTACAACAGAGCAGACAGAGGAGAGAGAGGGCGAGAGAGAGAGAGAGAGACTCTAACAGGCAGAAAATGAGATTTCAGCCTGGCGCAGTCTGACTCCTGAGACAGCGAGCCGCAGCAGTGTGAAGTCAGGAACACGCTTGCACGAAAATACGAGCAGCTCCGCATAATTACAGAGGCACACATGCGCACACATAAAGTGTAGATAATTGATCAACTCCATGACATTTTGAGGATCAGTTAAGGATTTTGAAACATCTTTAGCGCAAATATTACACGACATGGTTGAGCGGCATGGCTAAGTCAACTTTTCAACCTTCTGTTTAGATTGGAGGATTGATTACTGCATTTTTTATACGTTATATTAAACACAGCAGCGAAACAGGAACACGAGAAATTTGTATCCATAAAAAACTTGTATTCTTTGCTATTTGTTGTATGTTTTCTTAAGAGATTCCTCCATCTGAAAGACTTCCTCCGAGTGCGTCCTTTTACTTTTAAACTCTGAATTAGCTTCCTACATGCTTTCAAACATGCAGAGATACACTGCTGCATGCATGAAACATGAACAGAGTGAATTTACTTTACAAACATTGTCCAAAGACGTAGCTAGACTCACAGTCATGCGTACGTGCACACACACCGCTACACACCCCCCTCTATACTGTAGCCTCAAGGGAAGTTTCTTCGTGATTGCATTCTCCAAATGTTTGCTTCGACATTCCTTCATTTGAAAGCAGAGGTTCTAATTTATTTGTATACATTTCATACAGCAGGATAGGAATGTCCTGTCTCAGATGTTTCCCCCGAAATCCCGACATTCTTCCCGGCTAACTCTTGGACGCTCCGATTTAGGCCTCTGGCGACGGCAGCGCTCCGATATGAAACGCCCTGGACGAGCCAGCCGGAAGGCATCTTATGAGGCAGGGACGGAGGGATGATGGGCAGGGGTTCGGTTAAAAAGAAAAAGAGGAAAGCACAAGCAGGAAAGTCACCAAACTAGAATCGGGCAGTTAAAAGAGCATGTATCCCCGCTCTCTGTGGTTTGTTTACAGCAAAGCGTATCCTGACTCGCTTTCTGCTCAAACCTCCAAACGCAGGTTAATTTTTTAGGAAAATGTTACCGGGCACGAGAGGAAACACAACTCCCCTCTCCAAATCAACATGGACTCCTCCGTTCACCTCCCCTACTTGGGAAATGATTTAAGCAGGACCATGTGTGTGTGTGGATGTAGAATAATATGTCACTTAGAGGGCCGAGAGGACCCAAAGAGCAGCGTACCTGCTTCTTATTAGGACAACTGAGGAGCCTTGAGGCCTTTGCTCTGCTGAGAAGGAGGCGGGATGTGATACATTTTAGAGGTAGCAGGTTCAGTCGGAGTTACTTTCTTAAGTGATAAAGCCTGCCTCAATTTCTTATTAACGGTTAACTTGACTTTGATGATGGACAGGTAAATCCAGCCAGCGTTGCAGGAGGGGGGGTCGATGGTATCGGTCTGTTTTGAAACCAGTTGAAACGCTTTGCCCCGCGGCTCTTTTCCGTCCTTCGCAGGCCAAGGAATATTCCCCCCAAATTTGATTATCTGGTCGCTAATAAAGACCAGGTCAAGAGCTAACGGGTTTCTCAAACTGCAAATCTATTCTGTGGTCGAACAGAGCCGAGCTCACACAGACCTTCCTTCTTGTGTTATCTTTGTCGGCATATCTTTCTCGGAGATAACTTATCGTGTGCCATGGGTTTTTGGAGCAGTGTCAAAAAGGAATTTTAGAATAAGTGGAGCCGTGGATCTGAGACAAATTGCTTAATTCTTCCTCTCTGGTGCTATCTCTGTCTGGGACTGGCTCGCTGGAAGCCTTTTGATGTCCGCGACAGGGGGATTTCCTATGTGTGTCTGAGTGTGTGTCTTTGTCTACGTATTACACACACTCCTGTGCTTTATAAAGCCTCGTCAGAAACTCAAAGCACATTAGAAAACATGTCCTCCAGATATGATGATCACCCTCTTGTCTTGAACTACCATACATGAAAAAAAGCTAAAAAAGGACTTTTAAACGACACAAAGACGAACCTCTCACATCTAAAGATATTTTTATCACTTTTATCACAGGATCAGTCGTTATATGACTAAAACTTACAGCAGATACACAGCTACTCACAGTGTGTGCAGTGTTTGGATTTATCTGCTGGGTTAGCACTACAAGCTAGCAGGCTGTGAATTGGAAAGCTCACCAGAGCAAACTTTTGTAGCGCTAACACCCACTTTCACTCAGGACACTTTTACGGCAGCCCTCCCCAGATTCTACCTGCGATTTAACCTTGCAGACATCTTCATGTGGTGACGTCACCCCGTCCATTAACGGGATTGGCTCCAACGGTTGTTGTTAATGTTAGTGTCATTGAATGTCATTATTTGCATGAGCCAAGATGAAAAACTTTGCACAATATATAACAGGTTGGATTTTATTGGAACACTAAGACCAAAGAAAGACTGACTTAAAGACCAGCTCCAGTCATGTTTTAAGACATATAAAATGCTCTGCTTGAAATAATAAATTGTGTCTGATATGTTTTTTGCAAAATATGTTTAATTACCTACATTAACAACCGCCCCCTCTGTGCGAAAACAAAACACGTCTGCCATCGTTTAGTGGCAACTTGTTGAAGCTTAGCTAGCTTGAAATGTAGTCATTAGTAGTAGTAACGTTAATGTTAGTAGTCAGTAGTGAGTTTGCAAAAATTACGATGACGGTTACAGCTGGCTCGCG
Source organism: Semicossyphus pulcher (assembly GCF_022749685.1). Taxonomy (NCBI): domain Eukaryota; kingdom Metazoa; phylum Chordata; class Actinopteri; order Labriformes; family Labridae; genus Semicossyphus; species Semicossyphus pulcher. The sequence goes on from NW_027211700.1 coordinate 5,447,518, forward strand.
CATCGCCAAAGTGGTCGCCATAGGTTACACATAATGATATGTAAAGCATCACCCCGTCCATTAACGGGATTGGCTCCTTAGGTTTGTAACGTCTCAAACCTGCCAATCTGAAAACGTGTTGTTCAGCCTGTCCTTGGTACACTGCAGTTTAAAAGCAGACAGGCCCAGCCATGGAGATGACTGCTGATGTTGTCCCTGATATGTCTTGTAGCACATGAGAAACACCACATGGAGATGTTCACAAGGTTAAACACTTGATGTTCACTGGAGAGGGTGTTTAAGACAAATTGGACTGAGTTTTATGAGGCCCTTACACCACACCATCGAGATAAGTAGTTATGTGAAAGGCATTATTTGTTAAAAAATATCTCCCCTTTTTAGGGCCTAGGGTTCTGGCAAATTGCAGTGGTAAAATTCCGCCTGTGTTCCATAATTACATTGATGTCTACACTCAAACAAATGCTTAACTACATTAGCTACTGCAGCTTACGTCCTACTTACATTCAAGCAACTCATATTGAACTGTGAGAATACAACATGCACCTGAAATCTTATTTACCTTTACATCCTCTCTTCTTTTTTCCTCCATCAGGTGATGGGTCTGCTGAACCCGGGCGGCGTGCCACATCAGCCCCAAAGCGACTACGCCATCTCCCCTCTGACGGGCGGCCTCGAGCCCCCCGCCGGCATGGCCGCCAGCTGCAGCCAGCGCATGGATCACATCAAGGGCCTGGAGGGTCTCACCAGCGTTCCCTCCATGTCGGCTCTGCCCTCCCTGCCCAGCTCCCAGTCCTACTGCCCCCCCTCCTACAGCTCACCGGGCTACACCGTCGACCACGTGGCGTCCTACCAGTACGGCCAGTACGGACAAAGTAAGGTCAATACAGTCACCTTTTTATTCTCACCTTTCACTTTGACACTCAGATCAACACGAATTCAAACAGACATCATATATAACGATAAAGATCTTTGCGATTTTAGATTTAAGTTGAAAATGTTCATTAGTTTTAGTCAATAGTTTTTTACCCTTCATAGTTTTAGTTGACGGAAACTCAAAACATTTTAGTCATTACTTTTAGTCAAAACATTTTCTCTCTTAAATCTAATTCAATCAGCCTAATTCAGGTTCAGTCTGCTGCAAAGCGCCGTCCTTTCATTAATTGTTTCCTGCCGATGTTCTCCACGGGCAGTACCGATCCTCAGCTGAGGTTCTAAATGGAAACTTCTGTAACGTAACGTTTTGCATGTAAAGACACAGAACGAAGCGTTGCAGTTTTTTTACTGTAAACACTCGTAAATAAAAACAATACATACGTGTCGTTTTTATTATCTATTTTTAGCTCGTCTGCATCATGGAAACTTTTGTTAATGAAATTAACACTGTTGCTAACACATATACTCATTAGTTTAAAACAGCTATGAACAGCTCTACATAGGACTCAACAAAGAAGAAAGCAGATTAACAGTAAACAGCAAAAGGTCTAAAGGAAAAAACATCACAAAGACATTTTATTAAAGAAGGTTTAGAAATACATATTTAAAAATATGCTCTTAATTGAAGGCAATATAAAGAAATTTGACTTTTGACTATGGCAAGTATTCAGATCCTTTAATTCTGTCAGAGTAACAAACATCAACAACAAACATCTAAAAAAAAACGTTTCCGTTGATTAAAATCAAAGAACAAAAAGTATTAACACCAAAATATACATTTTTCAAAAGATGATGTTTTTTGACTTTTGCCTTTATTAGATTGGATAGCTAATGATAGACAGGAAGAAGAGAGTGGGGATGACATGCACCAAATGATCAGCAGATCAGGAGTTGATCCTGCGATCTGTGCGATGAGGACTGTGGCCTCTGTACACGGGGCGCCTGCTCTATTAACTGAGCTAAACCAGCATCATAATAACTAATGTAAAAGTAATAATGCAGAATGGCTATCAGTATTTTAATCTTCAACATCATATTTTATAAACTTGTTTTAAGCTTTGTGTTTAAAATCTTAATCTGCCCTGTAACAGCGAAAGTACTTATGTGCCTCAATATTGAACTTCAGTATATTAGATTAGTTATATTCCACCACTGCCGCCTGCAGTTAGATTATAATCTTGAGATGTTTGTAAGTCAGAAGAGATTCTATAGGTCCTGAAACAACATTAATATGAGTAATAGTCATAGTTTTGTGGCTACATCACAATTTAAAAAGGTCTCTGTGTATTTTTCTGAAGTTTGATTCAAACTCTTCTAACTTGAGAGTCGTAATGAGAGCAGAGCGAGGAGCAGAAACAGAGGGACAAAAACTTTCTTAGGAATTAAAAATGATTAATTAAATTATTAAGCAGCCGTACTGACGAGGTTTTTTCTACAGAGAATGATTCAGTAATTACGTACGAATCGACGCGTTTTGTAAATAGGGCACAGCACAATCGATTTAATGCCGCTCATGTTGCCTGCTGCTGACAGGTGTTTTTGGGCTGCTGGATAGTGGGCAGATCATTTTTCCATCTCCTCACATTTTTTAGCGCATGCCGCCATGTGTACCTTACCTTTACCTGTGTCTAACGATAACTCAAGTCAACATCCAGGGAAGCAGCAGCAACTCTGTGCTGTTATTGCCCAAAAGCTAAAGTGAAAATCGATTTACATTTTTAAACATAAATTCAATTTTTATTGCTGTAAATGATTTACTTAAACATTACAATAGTCGTGTGGCTCTCACACTTCCTTCGTGTTTGATTTATCTTCCACTACAGCAGTATGAATATTGTGAGTGTGGTCATCTCAGGGCTTCGAGATCATGTTGTCACCACCAATCAGCAGAGCCACAGGGTTTTCTTTTTGATCTATGACCTTCATAAACCTGACAGCCTCTCTTATGTCCACTGACTGTCACTTATTTTCAGTGACAGCATTAAGATGAAAACATGTGCACCAGGCAGCCGATACAGCGTATGATCAGTGGGTGTTCTGGTACAGTAGTAGTCCAGTGCTCTGACACACTTAACTTGTAACCGCACATTCCTTGCTTTGATTCCAGGGAGGGAAAAACAGCAGTTGTGCAACCTTTTTCTGGGTCCAATCACGCAGTCTCAAGTGTTGGGGTTAATTGTGCAGCTCTGCTTCCATCTATGAAGCGATCAGCCCAGCGCTGATGCTGAAATCTGCGGTCAGGTACACTGCAGAGTCAGCTCCCATCAGGGTAAAGTAGCGCCTGATAGCCCTCCTCGGACTGTTTGCCCTCAGAGATTACCTACCTGTGTATCAGTGAGAGGCTCTCTTCACTTCACATTACTGTTACTTTAAGGACTAAAGTCAACTTCAAACAAATGTTCATAGAAACTTTGGAAAGCAGCGTCGTTTTCCGCCACAGCGTGATTACAGCAACCGCCGTTTCCAATTTTCAGTCCACAGGGGGTTGATCAATCAGGTTCATCCACTGACCCTGTAGCAACCTCAAGACAGCCCGGACCCCTCAAAGAGCGTGGCAACAGGCCAACGGGTCTGACTGCGGCAGGTATCAAATGAATATCAGCCTTAATATCCGAGAGCGGCAAATGTCTAATGAAATATCTCGGTGAAATATCTCGGAGGGAACAGTATTGAGAATTAGGGCGACACACTCGGCTCTGTGCGTGTACACACACAAGCTACAAACGCAGCGACCAGAGCGGCACGCGCACGCACACACACCTCCACAGTGCTACAAGGCGGAGCAGTCCATCTTGATGTGATTAATCAGTGCGACTGGATAGCCGGTGTGCGGTTGGGTTTGGAGCTGCAGAGGAAAGGTCCTTTCTGGGGGTGGACGGATGCTAATAGCCTCTGGCAGGGCGGCTATTAGAAACAGGTGCTCGGACTGAGGTCAGCTGGGGAAGCAGCGTTTGGTAGAGCTGCTCCAGGTTCCAGTGTAAGAGACCGTTCCATATTCTGCTGTATGTTTTTGGCGGCACTGGTCTGCCTCACGGAAACTGCACTGAAACACGTTTGTTTTATTTAGGTTACGTCTGTGTTGCTAAGCAGTCGTTACTGTGCTGTTCTTGTGCGGCACATTGCAGAAGTCACCTGCAAACCAGTGTGCAAAATACTGCACAGTCTTACTCCTGACAACTTCTGTTGGAGAAGTTTCTGAACTTGTTCAAAACTCCAACTTAATACCAAAGTCTCCCCAAACCTGAGACATAAAACACATGACTTCCTGTGAATTAGAGCAACAGTCTGCGACCACAATTTGCATCAGAGAGTCCCATATAATTGATTATTGATTATTCTGTTCTGGGATCCCAGAGACCTTAGGCCCTTAAAATGCTCATACTGTTAAAGCTGCCCGATTATGGCCAAACTCATTATTACGATTATTTATTAATTTTAGGGGCATTTTTTTTATTGTACTTTTATTTAATTTTTATTTTTAACTAAGCAGAATTACTCTTTCAGCTCCATTTTGTGCTGCATTCTGGCTCATGTACAAATTAAGCATCAAACTAAGACTTAAGATTAAGTTCTTTACCTAAGTTTGGTGCATCATGGGTAATTTCAGTGTGTCTTTGGGAGTTGGGTGGATAGGATGTTGCGCTGTTATGGATGTCTGACTTGACGCTGGACCAGGACAGGGAGTAGTGACGTTCTTCCTCTTGGCCTTCATACACTCATCATGCTGCACTTTGTTTCTGCTGCTGGAACAAGTTAGTTGCGTTGCTTTGCGAACGCAGACGCATGTCTTTTTTTGCTCTTTTATCAATTATTTAATTGTTGGATGCCAACATCGTTATCGGGATTAATATTAGATTAATTGTGCAGCCCTATAATTTAACACACAGGGTCAGCTGACAAGAATAAACTACTGCCAGAATCAACCAGCAAAACCACGTTTTATTATTATTTAGTTATATATTTATTCTAAAGAGATGATTAGTTCTGTAATAAATTATCTCAAGAAAAAAGATTCTTATTATTACAGAGAAGTTGGAGTTAATTATCAAAACTTACTTACAAGAAATCTGTATCTGTGCATCTTTGTCCGCCTCCTTTAATATGACTAAGTTCCTCCAACCCTGGAACAGTGTGACACTATAAATTAAGACCTTTGGTAACATGAACTCACTTCATCCAACACCATTCTCAGTTACAAATGGAGTCTTTATAGAAAGTATGCAGTATGCTAAATGTTTTTAGCAAATTAAAAAACAAATAAAAAAAAACCTTAATAAATATTTTATCTATGAAAACTGCAAAAAGGCAGAATTGAATGTTTTGACCTCGGGCCCCGGACAAACCCAATACATTCAAATATTTAAAAAGCACTAAACAAAACTGCAACATAAAACAATGATATGCAGTCATTAGGAACAAACTGATAAATTAAATAAAAGTTTGGAAGGATAGGATGAAACAAAAAGTGACAAAAGGCTTACCTGCATGAAAGGACCCAGGCAGTAGAATTAAACAGCTTCACAACCGTGCAAAAGCCACCGCAGGAAATGTGCATCCATCGACTCTGTCAGCTGTAAAACAGCAGATTTACATCTAATTCGTTAATTCAAATATAAATATCTTATAGGACTTTTAAAACAGTAAAACATTTTTTGCATTACATTTAAGACATACAAGTTGGAATAAAAACAGCTAGTTATGGTAGTTTTCCATATTTTGCCAGTTTAATCAAATGTGTTCAGTTTGTGGTAAGGGTTACCACTGCAGTATTTTTATGTGTTTAGATGTAATATATTCAGAAAAACACAAAACACACAAACTAATTTCAGAAAAAAAAGCAGAACAAAACACAGCGTTAATAAATGAGTTGAAATTTCCCTTTGCAACTTTCCCAGTTTTGTCTGATACTTTTATCAAGTTGGTGTTTTTTGAAACTCGTAGTTTTCCTATAATTCAAATGTTTAAGTCCGTTTTAAGTCCAATAAAAAAATATAAACATTGAATATGTATAATATAACTTGTATGTCAATATGTTGTACTGTTAGCAGTGAAAAGAAGGATTTAAAGCAACAGTAACACAATTTATAGAAAACATGAGCAACATGGCAAAATCATGAATAAAACACGTTTTTGTTGTGGGTATGAATGTGGTGTTGCATGAACTCTAAATGATGCTGATTATTTTAAGCGTCCTCATCCTTCAGCTCTTAAATGTCCCTCCATTAACCTGACACTTCAAACCGCTGTTAGCACATGCTATGCTAACAACAGCCATATGTTAGCGGAATGGCACATTCTAAAACATATGCCTATAATTTACTGCAGCCATAAATCTCTTTTATCATCATTTCACCTTATTTTTTTCCAAATCCTTTTTCGCTGCTCGTATTTTAACGTCTGTTTCCTGCTTCTTCTGCGCAGGTGCCCTTTCTTATCTGAGGCCTGAGATCACCTGATCCGGAGACGCCACGGAGGGACGTTTGTGTGTACAGCGAGGAAAAGCCTTTACTATCTGGACCAAAATTTTGCTACAATTTACCAGGACATGTTCTCTACTTCAGGACGTCATATTATTAATTCTTTGTGGAGACATGGACACAAATAAGAAGAAGGGACCACAAGAAGGAATATCAGACCAAAAACTGTGTGACTTTAAACATTGCTGCGTCAGTACTGCAGTTGAAGGACAGACATGTCAGCGCTTAATGTGGTTGGTGCAGTGGGAGAGGCATGAAGAGGCGAGTCCAGCGACCAAACGCCGCGCATAGGCTCAAATCTATCGTCACAGATTACCAACATTTGAGCCGATGCTCGACGGAGCATGTTTACATATCTAAGGGCCACAAGAGTACATAAAAAATCCATTGTATTTCCAAATAATCCCCAAATTGTATCTGCAGAACGGGGAAAAAGAAAAGGTTTGTTGATTTTATGTCATTTATTTGGAGAGGAATTCCACAGACAGAGAAAACAACCCCGAGCAAACAAATCTGTGGGTTTAATTGTGTCCGAAACTCTAATGTACACCCCAGCTGTACTGCAGAGAAAGTTCATTCAAACATTCCTCCTCCCCCCTCTCTCTCGCTCTCTCTCCTCTCGCCTTTCTGTCTCATTGATGTTTCGGACGGTGAGGCAGGGATCCCGGCCTTTTGTAGTTTTTAAAGAGGAACTCTGAGGAGGTCAGGGGGTGACTTTAGGGAAAGTGACAGATGAGAGAGCAGCAGAGCAGGGCGGCAGAGACGTGGCTTTAAAGGGGGAGCGGGGGGAGCGGGATAGGCAAGATCGATCACAGGGTTAAAAACAAAAAAAAAACCCTTTAAAGATCCTCTCCCGGCGAGAGAAAGCCACCAGGTCACAAGTCACGACCGAGAGACACTTGAGAAACCGAGAGACTAAAGACAGACTTTCTCCCAGCTGAACAGAAGTGCAATATCACATGTCTCAGAGCCAACGTCTCCTTTCAAACGATAAAAAAGAATCAAACATGCCTCTTTAAAGTCTTACGAAACGCTTTAGATTCAGACTCTGGATCTAGTTTGGGGTTTAGCAAAGAAACAACACATGTGCCTTTGAAGGCTTTTGGGTCCAAAACAAATAGAACACATTGTTAATATTGCTGTAACGGGACACTGATGGGACCACGTCTGTAACGGGGAAAAGAATGAATCAAGGGAACGCCAATGTAAACGGAAACAAGGAACGACAAAGCCAAAACTGTATTCTATTTTTTTATGTTGCTTTGGACTATTTTCCAGTTTTTTTTTTTACACATTCCCGACATATTTATTGTCACAAATGTACGCTATGGGAAGAGTTTGATTGTAAAAGATTCCCACCATGTACACGTAAGTCACATTTAGGGACGGGTATCGTTAGGATTTTATCGATACCGATACCACTTATTGATACTTTACTCTGCAGAGTTTGGTGCAAAACAAAGACATGTCTTTATTAGGGTGTCTGATCATGTGCCTCAGTAAAGCTGCTTTCCCACAGGTCAAAAAACACTTGCTAACACCTGGCTCTTTTTCTTACTGGGAAAGGTTGCAATCTGCATTCAGACCCGGGTCTAATGACTCTGCAGTAGAATCCCGAATTATTGCCTCAGCTCCGATCGGCACTGATGGGAACACAAAACCTGTGTCGACACGTTTATCTCCGCTCCTTTTCCGGCGCGATGCTATGCTCTGTCGGTAACTTCTGCGACTCCTCGTCATCTCAGCTACAAATTCCGCCCGTCTCCGTCCGAGCAGCGCCCAAACATCGCTTCAAATTTGTCGCCGCGGAGTTTGATACACACACTGAATGAGTTTGTGAGACCACAAAGAGACCGGCAGGAGGATACTTCACATGGGAACAGAGACAACCGGCATCTATAAGCAGGTCTGAAAAACCTGCGTGTGAAAGGGGTATAAGAGGGGCTGTAACTGGTGTTAAGGGCTGTGGTCATCTCACTACAGCAACAACAGTTAACATTAACAGTAAATGTAGTTACAGTCACATCAAAAGCAATACAAAAATAGTTTTTGATTTACAAAGTCGCCCAAATAACGCAACTCGCGTTTTAAGTTTTTCAGCCGCAAGCTCGTTTTCAAAGCAGGTGAGCCGCACCTGAAGGAGGCTCATCATTAAAGACGCTGCGTGTTGAAACGACCAAAACCGATGTGGCTCTTCTGAATGACACCGGCACTCGACAGCTGCACTTAAAATCTTTTAAAACAGCGCCATAACAAGGTCCATATTTAACAGGAGACGTCATCCCAACGCATCGTCCCAACGCATCTAAGTCATCTGTAAATCAACGCATTTACAGGAGGGACGCAACAGTGGAAGTGTGTTTCTGTTACGAGCATGTCTAGATACGCTGCTCGCGACAGGAGGGAGCAGTGATGCTAGCGACGGCGTTAGCATTAGCCGTGAGAACACAACAATGCAACGTCATATGTTAGAATGAAACGAGTGAATGAAAACGCCGTTAATAAGACGGAATGACAGGAGCACCGTTTGTCCATGAGCTTATCGGTACTTTTGGTACCAATAATCACGTTCCAATACGAAAAAATACCGGTTCTCGATACCCATCCCTAGTGACAATATTTTATCCATTGCATTATGGCTCGAATAAAAGAGTGCCCTCTGTCTGTTGTACATGTGTCCATGTTAAAAAAGAACCAGTCCTTTCATTCCTTTGATATATTTTTTGTATTATTGGACAAAGCGATATGACATAATGTCATGTGTACGAGCGCATTATCTCTACTATTTATAATAAAATAAAAATTCTGAAAATAGCTGCTGTTTGTGTTCATGCTCTGTTCAGCTGATGGTCATTACTAAATGGAGTCTTTGTGTTTATTTTTGCCACAACATGAGAGAAAGGAAAAGAAAGCGAGTGACTGTGATTCACTCTATAGAAGACCAATGTGTACTTTTGAAGACACTCGTGAACCCTCCAACCAAAAATAGGCGGGACCAGACGGAGATCACCAGACATTATTTGACGGGGGAACACAACAGGCTTTCTCACAGACGGTTGTAAACGCACAGACATCTGCATTTGTGAGTATTAATACCCCCGCTGGCCCCCGCTACTGTAACAAACTGACTTTTGTTTAACAACCTCTCCGATGAAGAGAACAAGCCTTAAAGCGCTTTGGACAAACAGCACGCCCAAAAACCTCTGCAACCCATCCACCCTGCTCACACACACACAGGGCCTACTCTGTGTGTGTGTGTGTGTGTGTGTTTGTGCACCAAATGCATTCATACATTAATGTCCATGCTCACATTTAGTGTTGTTTCTGTGTGTGTGTGTGTGTGTGTTCGTGCAGCCTGGGGGTATTCAGCCTAATTATAACATTCTTCTGATTAATCGTGTCTGCGCGCAGGCCTCGGAGGGCTGTCGCTGCGTGCAGCTCGTGCAGCGAGACCACACACTCTATAAATAAAGTCTAAGTCAATAACAACGTTAGGGATCACTCATAGTCTTGTCAGCTCTGTTTGCTAAGCCTGAATAATTCAGCCAATGAGAGGACACGGGGACACACACACTCTGGAAAAGTACAAGCGGCGGAGCTCTAATCACCTGCAGAGCACACTAACATTCCCGCTGACGTGCACACACACTCACACACACTGTTTGCTTTCTTAATCAGTCCATACCATTAAAGATGAAGACAAATCACACCTGCAAAATTCCAAAGAGAAAGCATTACTTTTATTAATGACCCCTGCCCTGCACTGAAAAGGCTATTATTTCTTTAATACGCCCCAGAGTGTAGTTAACTGGAACCTTTTTAATGGTATTTCATACGGCCAGATAATGACAGATTTTTGGATTGTACAGCCAACAGGTTCTTTCGCTCCGCACACAAAGCTGCATTCAAATAAATCCAAATTAAATAAGCAGATTTTTATTCTGAAATATTTTTTTTCCTAATTGGGTAAAACCTTCCAAAAACCACAAACGCAAGCAGCAACCATTGGTCACGTGTCCTTGTTAGCCTTAAATATGCATTCAATCAGTGACTCTTAAATCATGGTTCGACTGCAGTTGAAACAGAAGGCGCTGGTTGCAAGGCCTTAAAATTGCAATCCAAGTGACCCAAATCCTCAACGTGAAATAACGTAATTTGATAAGATATACAGCTTACAATAAAAATAATTTGAAAACTTTTCTTAAATATTATTTTTTTTCTTAAATATTGGGAGCAGAGTGGGGAATGTCATGCAGCAAAGCCTCCGGGGGTTGCTGCGTCGAGGTCTGTAGCCTCTGAATGTAGGAGCGGCTGCTCTATCCACTGAGCCAAACCAGCACCCCAAGTTGTTAATCTTTTAAATGCTTTTGAAGTTAAATTAAGTCCAACATAGAACGAAACAGCGACATTAAGGGCATGTGTTCACTAACGGCGTTTTTTTAAGGCTATTTTCTACACAAAACCAGTGCAGTTCCTCGTTTTCAGCGCCCTCTGCGCAAAAACGCCCTCAGTATCAGTATCAGCTGTTTTTAAAAAAAAATTTAACTTTTGGAACATCGCCGCACTCGTCAACATCACTTCTCCCTCACCAGTCAATCATAATCGAGAAGGGGCGGGACTTTAGATATTAACTTCGTCAACGGCGGAGGAGAAGCGTATCGTTTCATTTTTTCGACCAGGTGTAGAAGAAGAAGAAGGTACTTTATTTATCCCTGAGGGGAAATTCAATGTTTTCACTCTTATTATTACAAACATGCAACACACACACATAGGCCAGAAATACACACATGCACAAACAGGATTACATGGACATGCATTAATGGAGAGACGCCCCGAGCAGTGGAGGATTCTGTGCCTTGCTCAAGGGCACCTCGACAGTGATCAGGAAATGACACGGCAATTTCCATGCTTCCATGCTTGATCCGTACCGGGACATGAACCGGCCACCCTCCGGTCCCAAAGCCATGTCCCTACAGAATGAGCTACCGTCTACCCAGGAGCTGCTGCTAACGCCAGGACACGATTCCTTTCCCTTGTTTTTATGTCTTCTTTGTAAAATGTCATTGAATTAAAGCAAATATGAAGCACACAGAGCATTTTAAACCTGACTTAACGGTCACTACCGAGGGAAGCGGAAGTGCTGCCAGAAAACTTTCGTAGCCTAGCAACAGGAAGTGAAATTGAAATTGACTTAACTATGCAAAGTTCCAATCTCCAGTTAAACAACTGGCTTCTGCAGTAGCTACTTGGAAAAATGTGTTTGTAACATAATGGCACACGATCAGAAAAGTTCGGGACCTTCTGCATTAAATATTTTGCTTCACAACAGTATGACAAATAGTGACATCTCCCTCTCTCGTTGGCTCACTTCACACCTGCGCGCGCTCCAGTAGAGTGGGATTGTTGGCTCCGGGCTGCCGTGCGACGATTCTTCAAGGTGTTAATTAATTTAATCTTCTAGAAAAGTGTGAGATGATCGCCTGGTGAGGGAAATATGCTCCTACAGCGCTTGTTTACACTTCTTAGGAGTAGAACATTTCTAATGTTAGAGCTCATTACACACACAGTAACTGATTTGGTTTTGTTGTCCTCACACACACAAACACACACACACACACACACACACACACACACCCTCATAGCCTTGCACGACCATGTGATCCAGTAACTCACATCTCTGACAGCCCCCCGGGTTAAAGAATTTGTTTTTTCCTCAGTGTTGTGATCTAACATGACCCCCAGATCACGCCAGCAGCTGCTTCTGTCATTCTCACTCTGCTGAATCTGTGAGTGTGTTTGTCTGTCTCTACCATGTGTGCCGTTTCTCTTTGTTTCAGTAAATACCTTAAAAATAACAATGAAACTGAGAGGAGCCCACTGGCAAGTAGAGGTTAGTACAGAAGGTTTCAGCAGCCGGACGATGTCTGCTCGTTCTCTCGGTGGCCCAGATGTTCTGGTTTCCTTTTACTGTCCGAAAACATGCAGCATACAGCAGGTATAATAAAAACGTATGCTGTCTGCGAGTCCTGAAAAGAATTAGCAGTTGAAAATAAATGAATGGATGGAAACATCAACTTTTAAAAAAAGCTTTTAAGATGCACAGAAATGTGACGAACACATGACCTATTGTGTCCGCTCTGACAAACATCAAAGCACTTCAAACTTTTGTGAGGTTGATAAAAACCAATGTATTTATAGAAATCATAATTCCCTCTCTTAAAGGGCCAATTTTCAACCTCAGTACTATCATGCTATCATAGGGAGCTAATGCCATTATGGTAGAACAAAAATGCAATGTCGCTCTGTGCCTTTGGAGGACGCTATCCGCTTCTCCAATGGACCCTGGAAAACCTCCACCAGACTACGTAAAACGTGTCATCTGGCGGAGGCCAGGGAGCTCGCTAAACTACACTTTTAGTCAATCAATCTAGGACGCCCGCCTCCGATGTCATGTCTCGATCACAATCGTCAGGTTTGAAATGTAGACTGCAGACCTGAAGATTTTTTAGACGATCCACCGGTATATTCTCATCGTGTTTCAGATTCTCTACCGCTCTGAGCAGCGATCAATCCTTGACTGGAAAACGTCTGTTGCTGGGCTGCTCCGTTCAGAGGGAGCGGCGCAATGCATGCTGGGTGTTGTAGGAATGTAGAATGGGCGAAACCACGAGCTGTTTGTACTGTACTGTTTTGCACTTAAACATATTATTGCTTCTGTTGATTAGAGAGAACACCAGCTTTGACTGACAGTGACTTTTTCCAGGGGTGAACTGCTCCTTTAATGAGACAGAACCCAATAAAGCTGCAGTATAAAAAACACTCAGTTCACACAGGGCTGTTTGTCTGCATAACAAGTTTATAGACTGATTTTATCCTAACGACCTGAGATTGAATCAGAAATTGTCGATCAAAACTCATTAAAAAACAAGCTTTTTAAAGCTGACTGCATGACTCATCCAGGAGAGAAAGCTGAAGGGAGTGCTGGTTGTTAGTGTCCACTCAGGAAGTCCTGAGCCTGACTCAGCTGAACGATCATTAAACACGGTACTGGTCGGCCTTCATTAGCTTGAAGCGGTAGTTCGACCACACAAAAGCAGCACATGGAGAAGGTAGTGACATTTAGCCAGCTGTTTGGTTTCCAGACATACCGAGACGTAGGGCTGCGCGATTATGAGCAGAATGATCATCATGATTATTTATTCATTTTAGGGACAAACATTTTTTTAATGTAGCCTCCTGTCACATTTTAATAAGCACAGCAGCGCTTTCAGTTCTACTTTGGGCTTCATTCAGGCTTGTTTGGCGACTCTTCTGGAGGAAAAATGCAAATTACATTGGTCATTTCAGAGAGTCTTTGGGAGTTGGTAGGATAGGGTGTCCCGCTGTACAGCATCTCTGTTATTGATGTCTGACTTGACGCTGGACCAGGACGAACTCGTTCTTCCTCTTGGCCTTTATACACTCATCATGCTGCACTTTGTGAAACAGGTTTCATGCACTCTTTGCATTTTAACATCACTTGCCCTAAACCTGAAATACCTCCAAACGACCGCTGACGAGCTGTTTTGAGGGTCCGGTGTTTCAGTTTAACGAGTGACCTTCTCTCTTCCTGTTTTAGCGCACCCTGTGATCACCAGCCGGGATTTCAACTGCGAAATTAGGCTGAAATCAGGTCTACAACATCTAAGACTTAATGTCAACCATTTTTCAATCGGCTAAAATGCGGTTACATCCTCAACGTGTGACAAAACTCAATTTTGTTTTATAATTTTGATGATTTCTTCATTTTGGTGTCAAAAGGGTGACGAGAGTGATAATTCAAGCGCCATTTCTCCAAAATCATTTTGCAGCGGGGGGTTAAATCTGGTCTACACGAAGACGTAATTTCAACGCATTTTAATTTTCATAAAAGAATCAAAAACACGGCGCTTTACGGGCTGTGTGATGTTATCAAGAAGGTTCAGAGACATCGTAAAGGGAGCAGTTTGAAAGATTCCCCACAGAAGAAGAACAAAGAAGACTGAGCATGTGCAGGGACTTAAGCTGTGCAGCTCTGACTACGAGGGCAGAACGAAACATGGATGCTGACGTAGTGCATTCTTGAAAGACCTTAGGAAATCTGGTCGAAACATTTAATCAACATCTTCAAATAGTCGGTGAGAAACGTTTGAACCACATTTAAACGTCTTTTTAACGGTGGCCATCGTCGTCTTTTCGACATGCTCACTGGGAATGTTTACACGTTGCCTGATTGCTGATATGTGTTGCCCGTTTCAGCGTAACTATAAGTAGTCAGTCCGTAAAACATCCAATCAGTGCTTTTCTTTCAGGGGGTAAAATCAGGTGGAGGGAGGTATTTTCGGGGCGTCTCCTTCAGGCCACACAACCCCTGTACACACACTTAACCCCTGACACTCCCCAGTGTTCACACACTCTGTCATCACAGGTCCCGGCTGCTGCTGACCTGAGCACCAACACATGCTGGGGACAACTTAACCTCTGGACCTCCAGACGGAAAAACACATCGACAGAGGAGAGGGAGGAGGAGGAGGGGTGTACAGGGACAGACAGAGGAGGATGAGGGATCAGTGTGTGTGTGTGTGTTTGTGTGTGTGTGATAAGTAATCATAAAGAAGTTTGTAAAATAAAAAAGAAGTTCATGGGACTATTATCTCATTGTTATCTAAGTAGCTACCGCCAGATGGAGGCTGTAGCGCATCCAAAGCTGTTTGCTAACCGCCATTAAATTACAGAAGAAGAAAGCATTTCAGTCAGACAACTCAGGTAGTTTGAAACGTGTTTTCTGTCGAAGCTCCGATCTCATCTCTCCTCGCAGATTTATTTTACATGCAGAAATTGAAGGAGTGATCTTAAACCCCACTAACCAGAGCCTGAAAGTATGAACGCAGTACTGTTGCTAAGACAGAGCAGAGGGAAAGACCGGAAATCTTGCAGCTTAAATAGATTGAAGGCAGTGTTTGTCAGGTGATTGTGGAGAATGACGCATGTCAAGTGTGGAATCAGTGCAGCTCGAGTTGTCTGCCTGAACTCGCTCGCAGGCATCGCTTCCTTTAAATTACTTAAGTTTGTTTCATAACGTTCTCGGGATGGGTCATGATTTTCAAATATTCGAATAGTCATTAATTTACTCGAAAAAGTCAGGCAACTGAGTCACCAATAAACCTTAAGAGCATGTCTTTGGACGGAAGCTGGAGATCCCGGAGAAAACCCACACATGCACGGGGAGAACATGCAAACTCCACACAGAAAGGCCCACTTTGTCCAAATTGGGGTTTGAACCAGTGACCTTCTAGCTCTGAGGCAACAGCGCTAACCACTAACCACTGCACCACCGTACATATGAGGCAGCCATTTTTTCTACAACTTTTGGAGTGACAGTACAGTGTGGCCGCTCCCCCATTTGGGATCGCACACGTGGGGGAGGGGCTATGTCAGCCAATCGTGGCTAAGGTCTGACCTTTGAATGGCAAAACGTCTTGTTCGTTTCAGGAGGAAGGAGAGGCTCTGAAAAATAAAAAAATTAAAAGCTAGCAAATATGGTAGCTAAAATGTGTCTCCTTAAAATAACTAAAGAAGAAGAAACAATGGTACGCTGTGAGATTCAGAACCGGAGAAAAATGCAGAGACTTCTGCAGCCGTCAGAGAGTTCTGTGATGTACTGCTTCGGGGTCTTTGAGTAATGATAGTTCCCAGTGAATATCAAATAGTATTTTTGCTTGAAATGCCCGTCCCTAATATGTTCGTGTGACTTGAGTGATGTTACATTCATATGCTACATTATATATATATATATATATATATATAAAATATCTTTTTTTTTTTTAGATTATTTTTTTGGCCTTTCTTGCCTTTATTGAGAGAGGACAGTGGATAGTGTTGGAAACTGGGGAAGAGAATTGGGGTGACACGCGGTAAAGGGCCGAGGGCGGGAGCTGAACCTGGGGCTGCCGCATAGAGGACTGTAGCCTCTGTACATGGTCGCCGATTTAACCACTGAGCTAAAACAGCGCCCGTATGCTACATTATATGACGTTGACAACTTACTAAAAAAGAAGTAAAACTGACTTTTAGTGTCACATTTGTCTTTAAGCCGTGTTCTGATCTGACCTAATATTTTCTTTGACTTTATACAACGTCAACTGTCTTACACCTTTTGTCCTCTTACGCATGTCTCAAGGAGGACCTTTTTTTGTCTCTATTCAACAGCTGGTCACTAGCGATGTCTGTGTGTTGTTCCCTGGGCAGGTAACGTACACTGTGGTGCCTGCTGCTGACAACAACACTGACGACTGATGAGAGTGAACCAAAGCAAATTCACTGACGTAAAACTGAAACAATGAAGGTGCTACAACTGTTGAATGTTTAAGAAGTAGTTAAACACAGACTACACACCACTCTTATGTCTTTCCATTACTCAGCCAGGAAGCCAGCTAGCTTTTTTTTTTAGCTTTAATTCTGGAAAAAGGGGAAGCAGCTAGCCAGTCAATTCAGAATGACTTTGTGATGTAGATATAGTTTGACAATTTCGGGATGTTTTCTCTACCTTTTTCCATCATTAGAGTTCAAACTGGCCACAACTGCTGCTGTACACAAAAGAGGAAACAACAGACCACTTACAGCCATGTTCAAGCCAAAACTGCTTTGATACGCAGATTTTCAGTGGAGTATGCTGTAACTTTAACGATCACCCAGTGCAGCCAAGAGACTGTTTTGACAGCAGTGGAGCCAAGCGAAAATACCAACAGAGAAGCAGCTGACCTTATACATCTCTTAATGGAACTGTAAGATGAGTGAGAGGTGACGCAAGGGAAGGAGAGCGGAGGATTGCAGACGACAATATGCTCAGTGTTTTTTTGTGTGTCCAGCGATGTATGCGAGTTGCAGCTTGCATGTGTTTCTCCGTTTCAGACAGTGACGCAGATCAGAAGGAAACGACCGGAGGAATGAAGTCAGACAGGAATTTATAGGAAACGACGCTTAGCAAAACAAGAGCGAAGTGACTGCATCAGTACGAGTGTGGTTCAGGTCTGCAGCAGTGCGTTGGCATCGCCCCCGGAGAAAACGAGTGTGTTTTGGGCACTGGAACTGTTCGGGGGTTAAATGGTGACTTCAGGGCCTCCTGCGTGCAGCACTACATTTGACCTGGAGGAGAAATGTTAACAGCATGATACAATAACATGCTGCAAACAATTTGAATCTGACTAGGTGATTTTTTCGAGAATTGATTGCAAGCACAAGCAGGAAAGCACCGAAAACATCAGAAGTTAAAACATCTGTCTGCAAAAGCGTTCTCACGTGGATGTATGTGGATTTGCTTCTGCTATAGGCTACTATACCACCATAGACTTTTCACTCTGCATAAAGGAAGCAACAATTCTTATCTGTTTTTCTCCTGCATCCTCCACAAATAACAACTCTTCAATATCCAGTTTGCATTTTTGTTGTTTGCAGGTTTTTCCTGGGAACAAAAGCTCCTCAGTCACAGGAAATGATGCATTTTCTGTTCTGGCTTTGTGGGGATTTCATGACCAGGAACAGTTAAAATGAGGAGACGGAGAAAAACTGAAACTTTATCAGAAAAATAAGAATCTTATTTAACAGACCTTTGGGTCCTGTTGCTGTGGGGAATGTGGATTTAAAGGAACTGTTCAACATTTTGAGAGGAGACGATTAAACCAGTCCCATCTCAAAGGCGCTAAATGTGTTGCTACTGTCAAAGGCGGGTTGCCATGCTTATCTGGTTAGCGTAGCTGAGCAAGTTAGCTCAGTTCAGCATTAAAAACAAACAAATAAACAACAAAACAGGAGGTAACAGCGAGTAAGATGCAGGTAGACGGATTTCGTTAGACAGAACCGGGCTAGCAGTTTCCCCCTGTTTTCAGTCTTTATGCTAAGCTAAGCTAACCTAACCAGATACTGGCTTTAATTCCCTATTGAATGGACAGATATGAGATTTGTGTCAATCTTCTCCTCAAACTCTCAGACAGGAATTAAATAAACTAGGTGAATGCAGAGCTGTACTGATGAAAGGCTCAGGTGTCCACTCACTCTGGGTTTCATCTTCTCTGACATGTTGGATAGTTCTACATTGTTTGTCACTAAATTATGAATTAACCGAACTTCCCTGCACATAAAGAGAGAATTATAGCCAAACAGAGATTGTGTTCATGAGCAGTGTCCATTAGTAGACTCCAATTACTTTTTTGCTGTAACGAGTAACGTAACATGTTTCTTCTGCAATTCAAGTACTTAGTTATTTAGTTACTTTTTCAGAAAAATAATCTGTTACTGGAAAATAAACTGCTGTATGTCTATTTTCCTTTTGTCGCCACAAAAACAGAAAATCCCTGAAGCTCTGTGTCTGTTTCTCTTTCTGAGAAAAAGCATCTGCAGCTAAAAACAGCTCCACAACACTGGTGGGACTAAGAGCCTGTGTTGTGTCTTTGAAACAGCTGTGCCTAATACTGTATGGCTCTGCCCAGTTCACTGTCAGATTGTAAGCGGAATAAAGAGCTGTAAAGGTTATACTGCGTCTGACATTCCTGTTATCAGGCTGCAGAGTTACAGATCCTGGGCCGTAAACAAGGCTATGCAATGACGGTCGAGTCAATACATTCAAAGTATAACGTGTAACGAGTCACAAAGGGGTTTAATTTTTGGTATCGCAAAAGTAATCTAACACATTACTTTTCTTAGCAGGTAACGCAGTAACATAACAAGTTACTTTCAAAAGTAACACTACCAGTACCATAACAGTAATACTGGTCATGAGCAGAAAGAGATGCTTGTTGTGTTCATTCATTTCCATATTGTAGAGATCAAAGGCAGAGATGTTTGTCTCAGTATTTCACTATTGTAGGTGCGAGGCGTCCCGCTGTCTCCCCTACATTTTCAAACTAAAAGTTGAGTAAATTTAAGTGAAACATTTTTAGTGAATTTAAAGTTTTGCACGTGAGGTTGTTCAACTTAAACCTTTTACTTTTACGACGTTTTAATGTACTGTTTGTTAAAGTAACTTAAATCTGCACTTTTAACCCACACGGAGTTTTTGATTTTTGTCGATTTTCGGTTTCACCTGGGTCCATTTAGTTTTGGGAAAAACGTATCAGTCAAATCCCTAATTGGTCACAGTAACAAATTGTTTCTGATTTTGTTGTATTGGTGCATGTCATGAATGGCATGGCACATTCAGACCAGTATCTGAACTTTTAAACACGACAACATGGCTCTAATGCATACAGAGTGTGCTGAGCGCTTGAAGCAGATTCTACACCACATCAGGACTTTTATTGTTGTGATCTCTGTAAGAGAATACCATGTGACTCATCTGAGACTCATAACAAACTTTATCATGTTCATCTCCAAATGAGAAAAATAGCCCAAACACAAAGCATGCTGGGAAGCACAGTGTAAGATAATAGTCAAACTAGTGACTGGTGAGAGGGAGATTAAGCGTACTCATCACTGAACTCATGATTTGAACATCTGAGAGAGTTAATCAAACAGTTTTAGTGGACCTGACTTGATACTGACAATCACACTGACTTAATAACCTAATGCAATTGTGCGAATGTTCTTAAGCTCCACATCAAAAGAACAGAAAACTTTGTGCATCTGACCACAAATAAAGATCATATGAAGGGAAACTGAAAGATCATAATTTTTTTTCCCAGGATCCCATTTTCCAGTTTAAAAGCTTTTTATCTAATTTCATAAATATAAAAATGTCTTGTCTTTATTACAACACGTTCTCTATCGGGAGACAATTAAGGGAAAAGTGCAGTTTCACTGAGGTTATCTGGGAAATTGAGACATAGATGCACATCGTAGAGTTTTTTACTAAAGAGCTAATGTTGGCTGCATTCATACTGCAGGCCTTCGTGCTCAATTCCAATTTGAGGCTTATTTCTGATTTTATGGGGTCACTGTTTAATGTGTGACTCAGGTAAGATATCGATGTGAAGAGAAAATGATTTCAAAAAGACCACACGTGCAAACAACAACAAAAGACGACACATCTGCTGACCTTCGTTAAACATGGTTGGCTCTCGGGCATTGGGTCTTTGGGTGTGCATAACCTTTTGAGCAAGTAAAGACACTTTCCCACTGGTCAAAAAACCTGCTAACACCTGCTAACACCTGCTAACACCCGGCTTTTTCGCTTAATGGGAAAGGTAACGATCGGCATTCAGACCCGCGTCAAATTACTCTGCAGTAGACCCGGGTAATTATCGCCTCAGCTCCGATCAGCACTGATTGGAACACAAAACCTGTGTCGACACGTAATCTCCGCCCTCTTTCCGGCGCGATGCTATGCTCAGTCAGTAACTTCTGTGTGCGTGTCATCTCAGCTACAAATTCCGCCCGTCTCCTTCCGAGCAGCGCTCGAACATCTTTACAAATTCGTCAGCGCCGAGTTTGATAAACAGACTGAATGAGTAATCGATACTATAAAGACCTAACCACCGTAACATCTTCACTGTTTACTCACACTGTCTCCGGCACGTTTGTGATGTCAGACGGTGACGCAACAGAAAAGAGACCGACAGGAGTATACTTCACTGGCAATGGGAAAAGAGACAATTGGCATTTATTAGCAGGTCTTGTCGGGTCTGAAAAACCAGCTTCAGCATGTTAATTTTCGAGGGAAAGAGGTACAAGTGACATCTCCATCAGAGACGGGCAAAACGGTAAATTCCTCTTGAAATATTTTCAAACACACTTCTCTACCGAACTCTACTGATTAGATAGAAGCACCTCCCCAAATAGCAAATAAATCTGCTCTTTCGCCGTCCCTCCACTGCTGCGTGTCGCTGTCCTCCGTGGTAAAGCGGAAAATGGAAGTCTTCTTCTTTTAGAGTCACTCCTGGAAATGTGCATGTTACCAAGGCAACGCGGACCAATTCTGATTTGAGTGTTCAAATACAAGTCGCATGCAGGTCGCATGCTTTGGATTCCGATTTAGTTCCACATATTCAAGTAGCCCAGCTCCAAATCATGCAAGTTTTTGCTGCTCACACTGATTTGAAAAAATCTGATCTGTGTCACATAGGGGGGAAAAATGGGACACTTGTAGCTGCAGTATGAATGCAGACATATGTTATATTGCACACAGTGTAAGTGAAGTTATTGAAACAGTGTGTCTCTCTGTACAGTCTGTTACAGGCCATCAGCTGCCATACTGTTGTATCATCAGAGGTATTCAACTTCTTTTGCCCTTGTCTTTTCCTGGGCTCTGTGCTGTTGCTGTGTGATTGACAGGTGAGTGCATATTAGTGCATATCTGAGGCCTTGTTTGGGCCTCGTGGCTGCAGATTGTGCAACACAATCGCCTACGAGTTGTAAAGCCAGTGCAGTGAGGTTTGGCTTAAAGTCCGAGGACAAAGTGGCGACTCTGCATTTGTGGTTACGTCACGTTAGCCGGTGTGAAAGCTGAAAAGACAGAGGACAGAAAGTGAGTGATTAAGAAGCAGGGTTAATTAAGAGGAAGGGAGAGAAAACAACACACAGAGGAAAGTTGGTTGTAATTTGCACACTCTGTTTTGAGGAATTGGTATTTGCGGTGAAATTGGTAATCCCTGAGAAAGCAAAGAGAGAGGAAAAGACTTGGATAGAAGTGCAGAGTGACTTCCAGTTCAAGAACAAGCAGGGGTTTCGTCCAGCAGATGTAGAGACGCAGATGTAAACGGTGTAAACTCGGAGGAATAAAGCGCCTCTGCAGAGTCAGTCGGTGGGAGAGCGGAGGGAGCTGGGAGGTATGCAGAGTGTTTTTTGGAGAGGTATGCGATGTAAAACGGTGGAAGTGGGATAGCAGCTGAGGCTGTCCAGCGCCCATGAATCAGGCTGAGGCACCGTGAAGCAGCGGCCCTCATACGAGCCAGATGGGCCCTTGGCTCGCACTGGTGGGGATGGATGAAGGAACACACACACACACACACACACACACACACACACACACACACACACAGAGGCGGGATGGGAACAAACAGGCTCTTCTGTGCTCTGCAGATAGAAACCTGAAAGTGTGTGTGTTTGATCACGAGAATTCACTTCAAACAGGTTATATTTATGGGCAGGAAGAAACAGGATATAAATACAGGAGCATCATCTTAGACATTTACTATGAGGTAAACACAACTGGCACAAATTCAGAACTTATAAACTGACAAAAAACAATAAAAGGTTCAGTAAAAAATATCACTGATTAGGCTAATAAATAGTACTATAAGTGGAATAATTCAAATATAGTTAAATATAAAGCTTTATACTTTATACCTAACCTCAGATCAGCTAGTAAAGAAGTATTATATTTCCCCTTGACCACCAATAAGATCAGTGTTGCCAGATTGGGCAATTGGGCTTCTTTTGATGACTGGGTAAACTAGTGTTGGGCTGGTAGATTAATTTTGGGCTGCTTTTTTATTGACACGAGTTGAATTCAATCTTATGAATAAAGAGTTAGGGTTAGACTCTGATTTTATGCTTAAATAATGCCTTATCTTTAATATTTTTGGTGCATTCAATGGCATATTTGTTTATATTTGTATTGATTTATGCGTGACCGTGGCAGTTTCATTCCTCCATAATCCTATAATTTTTGAAGGTTGGATTTTGGTGTCACATTTCATGGCAGTATTTGATCACTTCATTGTGGTTGTCTAACTGGACTCTTTTTGGGTTGCGATCTTTTATCTTTGGTTACTTGATGCAGATATGAAGCTTTGAGTGCTTATGGCCTGTTTTCTATTGCGTATGTGATGGTTTTATGGTTTTTACGTGGGTTTTCTGGCAAGGGCTGGTTTTCACTTGTAATTGGGCCGGAAACTGTCAACACTGAATAAGATACAATTCTTTAAAAGTTACTTCATCATTAAGCAACATCTAATTATTTATTCCTTATTTTCCCCATTAAAAATTCATGATTTGATAAATGCTTGTATTAAAATGACGTGGGTGTGAAGACATATGTCCTTTGCTGTTTGGCTAGTAAGCTAGCTTGAGAACACATTTTTTAGCTAGCTACCTTTTATCATACTGTAACCGTAGCTAAGTCACACTGTGTTTTTTGTTATTTATTTCAGTGTAATTACTAAAAATACAGGGCAAAATAATAATTATTTCATAATAATTTAGAGTGAAGCACTTTAACTATTATTTCATTTATAACTACAGGTTACATTTAAGTTGTATTCATGTCCTCTGTTCCGAGTATTTGTTCCTACCTGACATTGTTTTAGGGGGAACTAAAGAGAGTGACACAGGGGGATAGGTTAGTTATGTCATGTTGGTATTAATTAAAGCTCATAAATCAAGAGAAGCTATAGCCCCCTCATTCCCACAAGCTAGAAGGGACTGGTTAATGCTACACACAAAAAGGAAGGGTTACATTAATACAAAGTCACTCAGTGTCTGTAATGTTAAAGAACCCCTCCAGTGAACATCAAGTGTTTAACCTTGTAACCATCTCCATGTGGTGTTCTTCATGTGCTACAAGACATATCAGGGACAACATCAGCAGTCATCTCCATGGCTGGGCCTGTCTGCTTTTAAACTGCAGTGTACCAAGGACAGGCTGAACAACACGTTTTCAGATTGGCAGGTTTGAGACGTCACAAACCTAAGGAGCCAATCCTGTTAATGGACGGGGTGACGCTATGCATATCATTATGTGTAACCTATGGCAACCACTGCAGCGACGCGCGAGCCAGCTGTAACCGTCATCGTAATTTTTGCAAACTCACTTCTGACTACTAACGTTAACGTTACTACTACTGATTACTACATTTCAAGCCAGCTAAGTTTCAACAAGTTGCCACTAAACGATGGCAGAGACGTGTTTTGTTTTCGTGACGGAGCAGGCGGTTGGAAATGTGCATAGTGGGCGGGGCCTATGCAGATTCAGGAGTTTTTAATGAGGGAGAAGGAGGAGATGCCTTGGGAGGATTTTTACAAGGTGATTAAACGTATTTGCAGAAAAAAACATATAAGCAGAGCATTTTATATGTCTTAAAACATGACTGGAGCTGGTCTTTAATAATCCATAAACTGTACTGTACACTGCTGTAGCATCACTGTATGAACTCTGGTTATAGTGGCTAAAGCATTTTACCAAGCTAACACAAAGTTAGATAGCTTGGACAAACAACCGAGACAGCGGAGATGTTCTTAAAACATGAAGCACAAAAACCCGTGGTCACATGTGAAATATGCCTAACACCTGTGTTTGCATAAT
Organism: Semicossyphus pulcher; assembly: GCF_022749685.1. NCBI lineage: Eukaryota > Metazoa > Chordata > Actinopteri > Labriformes > Labridae > Semicossyphus > Semicossyphus pulcher. The sequence continues at coordinate 5,472,181 of NW_027211700.1, forward strand.
GTGAAACATGTACTTTGCACGTGGAAAACACATGGTTTGGAAGATTTTATCACTTGTGTCCACATGTGGTGACGTAGAAAACGTGGGAAATTCACGTTTTTTCTCTGTTTGGGAACTGTGATTAAAAGTAGAATTAAACAATAATTACCTTTGAGACTTGTTTCCTTAATAAAGACAAGACGCACATCTGTAGATAAATTAATGTTATGAGAGAGAGGCATGGTGTCTTTGAACTTCGTCCAACTAGATTTTCATTTTGTGTCATATTCAAAAGCAGTTTTAAAACTTAAAAAAAAGTAATTTAATCATTTTGAGTCGCACTAACTGGGTTCACATCGCGGGGTAAAACAACACAGCCAAACGGTGGAAGCAGTGAGGTAAGTGCAGCTCTGCCCTCGGATCGTCTGAGCAGGTCAGTGTTTCAATGGGGCCTGAAGAGTGTATGTGTTCTCTGCAATGAATGGTTTCCTAAAGCCCATCATCCCTGTCTGCTTGACTTAAGTCAGACAGACTGTGACTGATTTCAGCCCAGAGAGAGCCCATATGATCTGAGTTTACAGGCCGCGGAGGAGATGGGCCGAGGCAAAGAGACGCATTGTGTGGACTCAGATTATTATCGAGCCTTGTGTGACGGTTCTGCGGAGTTGTTTCTAGAAAATATACAGATTGAAATGGGATTATTTTTACACTCTTGTAGACTTCATAATAATTGAAACAAACAAACAAACAAGTCAGTGGGAGGGAGGAAAGAAAGATGGGCCTGTGCTGTTAATGTCATTGAATTAAAAAAAGTTAAATAAATAAAGAAGAACAACATCAAAAATCTACTTTTTTTCTAAATACTTTTAAGAGATTGTTTACATATTTTTATACAACAGTTAGTTGCGACCAAATAATCTGATTGGATAATAGGCATACTATGAGTGGTGATACAGAGAAAAACATCAGTGGGACTTTTCACTGTGTGTATCACTCCGCCTCAGCCAGGTGTTCTGAATACTGTTAATTAACATTACAGCAGACCGTGTATGTCGACACTGATCAAGCTTGTTACTACTGTTCGCCAGTTGTATAATCGCATCACAGCCGTGATGATATTCAGTACAGCATCACTCCCCCTCATGTGATACTGCTTAATTATATTATAATTATATATATATATATATATATATTATATTATTTGGAGGCTATTCATGAAATCCCTTCTCTGGGATATCTTTAACTCATATCTGACCGCAGTTTTCATGTAAAGAAATATCTCTCCATGAACATCTGCAGACGCTTGTAAACACTTTGTAAACATGATTTTATCGTCTGACTCATAAACTTCTGTATAAAAGCCTTTTCAGCGCAGTTTTAAACACTGTGACCGTCCAGAATAAAACAAACTTTGACTTCTATTACAAGCAGCAGCGGCACAATTTGGTTTTTGTGGTGCCACAGAGCCAATAAATACAATCCTCGTAAAGGGAGAACAAAGACTGATGATTATGCACAGTTTGAAGCCACTCAGATAAACAGGCAGAGTCACTCTGAACAGCCTCCAAAATACCCACAAAACAAGAAATTAAAGTATTCAAACTCATTTAATTCTGCTGCAGCTTTTAGAGGGATGATTATCAACAACTCACACAAATGGAAACAAAAGCTATTTTAAGTTCCGCTCAGAGCTCTTCTTCAGTTTAATGGAAAAAATTAACTTGTTAAACAGGAACAATAAAACTATTCAGCCTCTTCCCTCACTGTGGTTTATTCAGTTTACATCCACGTGTAAAGGTTTCCCTCTGTCCGCCGTTTTCTCTCGTTTCCAAAGGAATTTCCATTTTGTGCTGCCTTCAGGGACAGTTGGAAATATCGTGATTTAAAGGCCATTACACAGAAAACCCAACGAAGTCAATCTAAACAAGTGAATGAAGATTTTCTGTGATGTTATTGAGGTAGAGAAGAGTCCAGAAAAAATGAATGTGAAAGAAAAGTTGTTTTTTTTACGTGTGTGTTTCATTTTATAAATTAAGGTATGGTTAACATGATTTCCTTTGTTTTTCCTATTTTTAAAAAATCATTAATTCAATGTACATAAAGTACAACGACTAAAACTACTGTAAAAAGAAATGTTTTAACATAAAAATTGAAAGAGTTTTTACGTAGAGGTTAGAATTATTTTTTTATTATAAATTATATTTTAAATTATATATTTTTTTTATTTTTTTTACTTGAACTGTATTATCATCATTTACATATGTATAAATGGGATCATATGAGACATTCACTGAGGAGGAATAAAGTGTTTCCTTCATTTGTTCTGCTTTAAAAGCAAATAAAACATTTTTTTATTTTTTAGCTAAATTCTGATGTCTTCATGTCAGCTGAAATTTAAAATAGCACAACAGCCATCAAAAATAACATTAAAACATACATGCAACATATTGTGCTCACTATAAAACCTGGAAATAGGAAATTACATGGAGACCTTGAAGGCAGCATTATTCGCCGAAGTCCGTTTCTTGCTGCAGGGGCTTCTCTGCTGATAGGCTCATACGCTGCTGAACACTGACCTCTGCTGGTGAAACGCTGTAAACAACCTGCTGGATGACCTGAACTCTACAACATCCAAATGATACACTGCAGCCGTTTATAGTACAGATCGTTACTCTACATAAATTAGACCCAACTGCGTAGTCGTAGGGACTCTCATGCACAATCTGTCTTTGGTGTTAGATACTCTGCTTGTCTTTTGGGGCTCTTTCCTGACAGTTTGACTTTACCCTCGACGGACAACTAAAATCTTCTCTTTTTTTGGGGTCCTTTAGGGTAAAATGTAGTGGACTACCCCTTTAAATAACAAAATCATTTACAAATATGGATTTGTAAGAGATTCATAAGACCAATGATACACCTTGTTTCAAATAAAGATCAAGCTGAGACACTTTTAGCCTCCTTTTAGACCTTAAACTCAGTATGTTTTGTATATTTCAGCTTGGGAAAAAACAAAAGTATCCAGTATCTGTGGTTATCTCAACTTAACCACCTGTCTACAAGCCTAACCGTCTACCTGTACACTCTCTGACTGTGCGCTTATTGAGCATGTCTGAGTCCTCCACTACATAAAGTTTGCAACTAGCTGGAGAATGGCAGAGAAAAGTAGCTGGACTAGGTTAGAGATGACGATGCTCGTCGCTGTCTTGTGGTTTTGTCCTGCTGGTTTCTCTCACGTTGCCTACTGTACCTCAGCTTTAATGGGATTAACAATGATATATGTATATATATATATATATATACACACACATCAATTTCTCTCTCTTATCAAGCCTTCAGCTGGACTGAATTTATAGTTAAGTTGTTCCATGTGGACATGCACCCATACATTTTGTCTGTTTTCCTGAATTTCTGGTTGTTTTCTCAAGATCTCGACTTATTTATCTTGTTATCTCGAGATAACAGAGCTAACACCACCGTTACATCAGATGATCATAACTCGTATCCCCAGAGCTGTAAAAGCACAACACAAACAAACAGGCTTAACGTACCTCACTGGTGTGGGCAATGGCAGCATGGCATGTCCTGGTCTGGCCTGGCACAGTAGCCAGACTATTGTCAGAAAATGATCCTGTTATTACAGGAAAACCAGCTTTGTTATCTGGAAATAACGAGAAAAATAAATCCATGATAATGGGAAAACCTGATTTGTTATCCCAAGATAATGAGAAAACAGTCTCAGTCATCCAGGTCATAGTCATTCTAAACTTAATCCAAAAAGCAGCTGGAGGCAACTTCACCCAAATCCAGTTGCCTTGTGGATTAAGCGTAGAACTGGAAATGATTCATTATCACAGAAAACAACAACAAAAACAGCAAGTAACAATTACATGTTCAAAACTACTGTATGGCAGAGATGTGGACTTGAGACTTGGTGACTTGGACTTGAGTCAGCCTGAGTCACTGTTTTGATGACTTGTGACTTGACAAAAAGTAAATGACTTCAGACTCGACTTGGACTTGCAAGTTAATGACCTGAGACTTCACTTGACTTGAGGCATGATGACTCGGATGACTTGCGTGTGTTTATAAGTTTGAATGTTAGCTGTTAAATATAAAATGATATAATAAGTTTCTGTCTATCACACTAAGTATGTACGCAGCGCAAACTGGGAATCATGATTGGACAACTCAAAAAGCTCCCCGGTATGTGATTGAAATGACTGGAGGGCCGGCTGTCAGTCAAACTCCTCGCTATGGCAACACGCAACATCGAAGCCCCCAAAGAGAAGCCTCATCAGTCGTACTCGTTACTACTCAATACGGTCTCAGAGCAGACCATCATCATGGCTGCGTCTGTGATACAAGATAATACAGATACAATTCATTGTCATACTTTTTGAACAGGTTATATAAACTGGCCAATAATATCATTATTAGACGGGCTGCTAACACCTTGTGTTATCTCTCTATAAAGACCGGATACTACAGGTAAGAGTGCTGGATCTTGGGTGGAAAAAAAGGGACTTGACTTGACTTGAAATAACCTGTGACTTGACTTGACTCGCCCAAGAAAAAATGACTCGAGACTTGCTTGAGACTTGGACCAAATGACTTGAGCAAAGATGACTTGGTCACAACACTGCTGTATGGAGGCCCAAAGCAGACATGCATTCATACATTTTATTTACTCCGTTTTCCCATTATAACGAGTAATTTTCAGTTGTTTTCTCATCATTTCGGGATTAAAAAAAACAGGTTTTCCCATTATCATGGGTAAATTATTTCATTATCTTGAGATCACAATGGTTTTCTCGTGATAACAGGATTGTTTTCTGTTAAACAAACAGGCTAGTCACTGTACAGACCAGGACATGCCATGCTGTATCGGCCACACTAATGAGGTCAGTTAAGCTGACGTTACGGTCGCGTTAGCTTTGTTATCTCGAGATAAATAAGTCGAGATCTCGAGAAAAGAACCAGAAAAACAGAGTTAATAAAATGTATGGATGCATGTCCACTTAGGGCTTCCGTAGTCAGGTGTTGGTCCACCATGACTAAATTCCTAGATCAAATATAGATCAAATCACACCAGCTCACAGTGTCCTCAGCATAGCATGCATGTTCCTCCTACTTCTCCTTACCTTCATTTATGGCAGGGCGAGCTCTTACCCAACAGGCCCACCAGGTGGCAGTGTTCGCCTGCTGTTGGCTGGATCTGATGAACCGGTTAACCCCAACTTTCCACCCCAGAGAGAGAGAATCCTCAGCCTCCCAGTGCTGAAACAGAGATCTGAGGCTGCCTTGTGCTGTTTTAACTCTGACACTGTGCTGCCTCGACTGAGCTGTGGGATGTAACGTATCTATACGTGCACGTGTGTGTGAATTTTTAAAGATGTCTGCAGGATAAAGTCGCCAAAGAGTGCATCCTTGTTTCCTTTTCGCCTCCTCACTCCTTAAATATTTCACACACACTTCCTCCTGCATGCGTTGCTGCCGTCTCCTGGGCGCTGCCACCCTGCCCGGACTACTAATGCCCTACCTGCTCCTCATTAGAATGTCCCGTTTGAGTCCGGCCATCTGCACCAGCTGGTTCACAAACCCTCTGCCAACCGTTTGATGTCGACGAGGAGCTCAGCGACGTGCTCACGACGGCGTCCCGGCTCCAGACTTAAAAAGACCTCTTTGCTTTGTAGTTTTTTGGAGGAAAGTCCTGATGTTTTCATCTCTTCTGGCAGGCTTAAAGGGGACCGAGGTGGGTTTGGATGGCATCAGGCGCAGGTACTTCACCAAGTGTTTGCACAGTTTCAGCCGCCTCAGATGTGCCGGATTTGTCTTGGCAGATGCTTAAAGGGAAAGTGGAAGAGGTGATGTAGTGGTAAACAGAGAGGAGGGGGAAGGAGACTCAGAGTACAAAGTGTCTTCCTGTATCTGGGATGCAGCCTAGTTTGCAAAATCAACATTGCAAAATCTTTCCATAACTTGTCAACATTTCACAACGAGGTGCGAGGAAAGACAAATAATCACCTCAGGACACAAAAATTAGCACATTTGTAAACAACATTTAATAACTTTTTTAACCCAAATTACAATAAAAATACACCAATCAGCCATAACATTATGACCACTGACAGTTCGAGTGAATAACATCGATTATCTGGGTAGAATGGCACCTGTCAGTGGGTGGGATATGTTAGACAGCAAGTGAACGCTGTCCTCGAAGTTGACGTGTTGGAAGCAGGAAAAGCGTGCAAGCGTAAGGATGTGGATGTTACATTGACACGTACCACCGACCTAAACATTGTGCACCCCTTCATGTAACTGTGTATTCCCTGATGGCAGTGTCCTCTTTCAGCTGGATAATGCACACTGCAAACATGGTTCAGGAATGGTTTTAGGAGCACGACGAGTTCAAGGAGTTGACTTGGCCTCAGATCTCAATCCAATTGAGCATCTGTGGGATATGCTGGACAAACAAGTCCGATCCACGGAGGCCCCACCTTGCAACTTAGAGGACTTAAAGGATCTGCTGCTAACGTCTTGGAGCCAGCTACCTCAGCACACCTTCAGAGGTCTAGTGGAGTCCAAGCCTTTGCATTTGCAGTATCACAGACTGGGTGTTGCGGCGACAAAATCACAAGCGACGCCCAGTTAGCGACGCGTTTTCCATCAGCCAGCAGTGGTTGGTCTGCCAGAGAGGGTAGGCGGAGCTAAGCGGCTGCTTTTCCGGTCTCTGCAAGTGTTGCGAGTAAACAGTAATCTACTATGGCTGAACAAACAAAGAAAAGATGGATGACTACAGATACGACTTCAAAAATAAGTGAACATCCAAAGAAAAAGAAACAAACTCGACGCTCAGATGAAGCAAACAGTCTGAAAAGGAAAGCGACCGTCAGCCGGGAAAATCAAGAGTTACAATCGGAGCCAACCGCGGATGTCTGGTTATGTAGGAAGTGTACCACAATTACTGTTTGTTGCCAGAAGGTGCCTCCAAAGAGAACGAAACTGAAATCTTCGAGATTATATCTTTAAAGTTACCATATAATCCATAAGATGAAATAAAAATCTGTATTTATTCTGCAATAGTTGAACTGGTGGAGTGGTTAGCTCTGTCGCCTCGCAGTTAGAAGGTTCCTGGTTTGAATCCCGGCTTCCTCCCACAGTCCAAAGACATGTTCGTTAGATTTATATGTGACTCTAAAATTGCCCGTAGGTGCGTGAGTGTGAATGGTTGCCTGTCTCTATGTGTCAGCCCTGTGATTGACTGGAGATCAGTCCAGGTGTAACCCCGCCTGTCGCCCAATGGGATCAGCTCCAGCCCCCCCTGCGAGCCTGAACAGGATAAGCGGTATAGATAATGGACGGATGGATGTTGATGGCGGAGTCTGCCACTCCTATTCGCTACTGAATTTGAATCGTCTTCACACTTTGGCACTGAATGTGAAAGATGCATTTTAGGAGCCTGAATGTTTTGAATTTCAAAATCAGCCCATAAAATTGGGGCAACATCTCTTGCCTTGAAAAAAAGTGCCCCTGTTACTTGGGATAAGTTTTCATAAGGACTATTTCTTCAGTATAAGACAGCTCAAATAAAAACAGCTTGAGGGGAATAAGAATAACCTCCATCTCACTCAGGTTGTAACCACTTCCCCTCATAAGAAGTAAAGTGAGTTGTACGGGGTTTAGCTTCACCTAATCCATGCCCTTGTGTTTTTTAATCACAGCTCTGCCCAGTCAGTCACTGTTTAAGCCCGCTCTGATGTCACGTCGACCAGCGAGGCGTCTGAGGGAAATATGACGAGGTGGCCTTTGGATGTCTGCGAGGTGGGTAAACATGTGTTCAGAGATATAGGATACGGGTAAATACACAGCTCGCCTCCCTCACCGCTTCATCATCTCCAAAACAAAACTGCGTAACGCCAAGGATCTAAATGAGGAACGAATGAGACGGGACAGGAGGACGAGGAGAGGAGTGCTGGGAGGCCGCTCTTTAAACATGGTAATGGCCGACCCTCCATCATGTGCGGCCTCTCAGGGCCTCGAGCCGCCAGACTTGCGCTGCTCGAGACCCACGAAACGTAAAGATGAATTAATCATTGCCTTTTTCCTCCGTGCTCGTCTTCACCCTCTCCTCTCTCGCCTCCATCTCTTCATTCTCTACGTGTGAACATCACAGTTCTCTCTTTCCACAACCCTTCTCTTTCCTTCCTTCTCCCTCCACCCCCCTCGCAGCTTAAATCCTCCGCCTTCCTCCCCTCCAGCGCGTTGTACTGATGTGTAATGCTGACCCACTTTATTTGACGGGAAGCGGGGAAGAAGGAAGCAACGTTTGAGGGTTAGGAAAGATGGAAGGGAGGAAGGACATCCAAGCTCTCCTCCTCCTCTCCTCGTGTCCCTCAGTGCTGTGTTTAAGGTAAATATTTTTACAGCACCACTCATCACAAGGACTTCTGGGACGGCCGTCCCCACCTCGCCAACCTCTTCTCACCGCGAGATCAAATATTCATATCCACTCCCACCACTCCTCTCTCTCCTCATCTCTCCATTTCCCAGTGTGTTTAACCCCCCACATCATGTCATCTCAGGTTGTGTCACTCCCACATCTTCACATTTCACATCTCCCGTACCTCTCTCCTCCCTCTAATACCGCATCCTCTCTGTACCAGTGTGAGGGTGTGTGTGTCATGTATGGGTCACACTTCACATGCAGGTGGGAGGGAGCTGCTGCAGTAGGTTCATGGCTAAGATAACAAAGGAGCAGCGCAACACAACGTGATGTGTAGGTGATGACAAGACAAAACTGACGTGTCTTAAAGCGGAGGATAATAATAACGCAGGACTGACTCTGTCCTTCCTCACATTCCTCCTCACTCTCGCCACCTGTCACTCAAAACATGCACCTGGTTATTGTTCCCAAACGGACGATGGAATGAAATACTGGAGGTTGTGCCTACACACAGAATTTACACTGAGCAAGAGGTCAGGGGGCCAAACAGCAAGATATGTCCTCATAAACCTAACAACAGCCATCCGTCCATCCATTATCTATAACATTTATCCTGTTCAGGGCGGGGGGACTCGAGTCTTTCCCAGCTGTCATTGGGCGAGAGGCGGGGTCCAACCAGGACAGGTCGCCAGTCAATCACAGGGCTGACACAAAGAGACAGACAACCTTTCACTCTCACATTCACACCTACAAGCATTTTAGAGTCACCAACGAACCTAACGAGCATGTCTTTGGACTGTGGGAGGAAGCTGGACGAACCCATGCATGCACGGGGAGAACATGCAAACTCCACACAGAAAGGCCCCACAGCGCTAACCACTGCACCACCGTGCAGCCCATAAGATTATTATAAAAGCTACTGTAGCTTCTTCAGAGGAGACAGAAATACAGGACTTACAGGAGACTGGAGTTTGAGTCTTGTGTGTCGTTTGTGAGACCAAAAGTTCACTTTGGGTTAATTACTTTGTGTCACACACAAAATGTAAAGTCACTTACATCATGTACGTAACTTAAAGTAATAATCTCCAAGATATTCAATAGTAAATAAATGTCTGTTTAGTCACTATCTGTCACCGAATGAGGTAACACAATGGTGATTGAGCCTATGGCCCACTGATGAAAGCCTTTGCATTTGCAGTATTACAGACAGGGGCTGTGCTTGAAATGCCATATTATATACTACATACTATGTACTACATGCTATATACTGCATACTGTGTTCAGCTGTAGTATGGAGGAGCTTTTCAAATTCATTTTGCAGTATGCTATGCCAGGCGAAAGTAAACAATAACCGCCGCTTCTTTAGCGACAGCGCCCCCTTCTGCTGGAATGCTGCTGCTGTCTGTCATTTCAACTGTCGCTGTGACGTTCCAGCGCTTTGCATTGTGGGAAAGAGTAGGCGAGGTAGACTGGTCTGATGCATACTGGAGATTTTCTCCGAATCAGAACGACATCCGTGTATTTTTGGCATACTGCACATTTTGCTTTTGTTTGCATACTGCATACTACATTTAGGCCAAATCAGTACGCACTGCTGGTATAGTGTGGCATTTCGAACACAGCCTGGGTGTCTGGTGCGACTTTCGCAGGAAAAAATCACAAGCATCGCCCAGTTAGTGACACCCTTTCCATCAGCCAGCAGTGGTTGGTCTGCCAGAGAGGGTAGGCGGAGCTAAGCGGCTGCTTTTCCGCTCTCTGCAAGTGTTGCGAGTAAACAGTAATCTACTATTGCTGAACAAACAAAGAAAAGATGGATGACTACAGATACAACTTCAACAAGAAGTGAAAATCCAAAGAAAAAGAAACAAACTCGACGCTCAGATGAAGCAAACAGTCTGAAAAGGAAAGCGACCGTCAGCCAGGAAAATCAAGAGTTACAACGTCACACATGCAGCACTGCCTGGATATCTGGGAAGTGTGCTCCCGCAATTACCGTTTATCGCCACAGGTGCCGCCAAAGAGAAAGAAATCTTCGAGATTACAACTTTAAAGCCACACAGCTGCACAGTAACGCCTAAATGCAACAGAATATTACATCTTAAGGACATAATAATCACACATCCCTCTCAGCTCTATGGAGCATTTTAGTGTCTTTCAGCTCATTGATTGGTTTTAGGACATGCACCTTTATGCACTGTTCACTCTCACAGCTCCTATCCATCTTCTCTTTAGATGGAACAATCTCTTCCTGCTCAGCAACAAACAGTCGACACACAGTTAGCGAACAGCTGTTGATCCTAATTGTAATCTTTGCCAATTAAACCACACAGGAAATGTCATGCATATAATATGGAGTTGAACTGCTGTTACATTTCCTACATTTGTTACAGTTGTTCTTACAAATTTACGCTCGAAAAAGAGACTGGAATTGAGTTTGTACAGGGAAGGACGAGGAGGAGAGTGTGCGAGACAGAGAGTGAGGGAGACTCAAGGGGCATCTGAAGGGAAGGATGGAAGTCTGCTGGGTGGAGGACAGACAGGCACGTGGCAAACCTGCCTCTCCTGTCTCTGCCTCTATGAATATTTGATGCAAGGGACTAAAACCAGCACCGTGAACTCTAAAAAAGTGTGACAGCTGAAAATGCTCGGAGGAGAGCAGCTTACAGCAAGCCATCTCCGAGCAAAACTGCGGGCAGAGCTGCTGCTCCGAGAGACGTCTGAGAGAGGGAGGACGGGGGAGAGAGGCGGCACGTGAGCGCGTAGGAACATGGCAGGGTCGAGAGACTGAGAAATGTAGTGATAGACACACACACACACACACACACGTATTACGAGGGGATTTGGAGGAATAGAAGCAGCTGGATGGAAAGGGAATAAAAGTTAAGGCCTACGTGACTCCTTTCTGAAAATACACGTACATTTTCAAAGGTAGTTTTCTTCGGAAAAAAAAGCCAGTCTTTGCTTAAACCTCGTCTTTAGTCTTCATCAGTGCTCTCTCTTAAACCTGGCCTCTTTAAGAAGTGAGAACCCCCACACTGTACTGACTTTGGAGGATTTTTGTCCATCCTTATGAGGACATCGGGTCATTACAAAATGTTCTGGAACACACACACACACACACACACAGAGGTTTGCACACACTGACACACTGAGGGCAGGCAGGGCCATTGAAATATTGATGGAGGCTCTCTCCTTGCCTTAATGAAAAATCATCCTCCGATAAATGTTTCATCCCTCCAGATGCATCATCTACCCTTTTTTAACAGATGAGGCAATCCGCTGTAGAAACACAAACAGTGGTGGTGGTGGTGGGGGGGATACGGGTCTCGCCACAATTTGTTGCCCTCGGAGTACAGCTGAGAGGGACGAGCTGGAGGAGACTTTAATACAGAAACAAAGGAGGTCACATTTTATGCTCTTAACTATGTAAACTTTATGATGATGTAATGGCCGGATGTTATATACCAGGGGTGGGAACTGCAGGGTAACTCACGATACACAATACGTGGCCCACGATAAATGCCGCGATAATTGATATATTGCAAGACAATCATAAAATGATACATCACGATATCTGATTAACTTCTTCTTCTGCAAATTAATTTCCGTTCACGTTATCCGCATTCATGTCGTAAGCGCCACCGTGAGGAGTCATGAGGTAATGACGCAGTGAGTCAAAATGGTAGGAACATCTGTTTAGAATGCCAAATATTTGTAATATCGAGATTTGGCGCCAGCCTGCCGATAATTGTCGTAATCTTGTCTAGTTTACCCTTAGGTGATTAAGTGATTTTGTTCCTAAGCTTATAATGATTCTTTATGTTTTTATTTGTTTCAGCATGAATCGGCTGGATCACAATTCAAGACACGTATCAAAAACTACAGAGCGGAGCGCTGGTTTAGCTCAGTCGGTAGCAGGCGCCCCATATACAGAGACAACAGTCCTCGACGCACTGATCGCAGGCTCGACTCCCGGTCTGCCGATCACTTGGTGCATGTCATCCCCCGCTCTCTACTCCCCACGTTTCCTGTCTCTCTTCAGCTGTCCTATCTAAGACAGACAAAAAAAAAACAAGAACAAGAAGCACTTAAAGATGATGATTAACAAAAACAAGACTACGGGTTCACAGCCACACAAACTTCTCTGCAGGGCTTTACTTGTGCACAACAGTGCTTTATGCTAATAACTAACGTCAGCATGTTAGCACGCTTGCACTGACAATGGTAACATGCTGATCATTAGCAATTCTCATGTTTATAATTCAAAGCTTAATCCAAAAGGCAACTGGACTCGGTTGAAGTTCTTGAAGACGCAAGCAACATCTATCAGAACATCTGTTAGCATATTAATGACCTACAGAGGCTTATATTTCTACCAGTCAGTTCAGAAGAGAGGTGAAACGTCTTTAACAACTTCAAGTCCAGCTGCCTTTTGGATTCAGTTTAGAATTACCATGACCTGAATGACTGAGAACTTTCACAGACGGTTGTTTACATAGTTCACCAACTTTGTTTAGTGGGTTAGCATGCTAAGATTTGCCAATCAGGACTAAACACAAGTACAGCTATTTGATTCATCAATTTATTTAGTGATTACTTTCTTGGGCAGATTCTTCTAAGGGCATTAATGATCATAACATAGTAAAAATTGACCATTAAAAGTTCCCACATCTCAAATTAAACTTCTTCAATAGCACACATTCCATTGATTAATACATTTGAGAAGCTGGAAGCTGCAGATGTTCCACTTTTTGGCTTAAATAAATGACTCTAATAATTGAAAACATTTAGAGATTATTTTCTCTCGATCAACTTATAAATGAACCGAGTGTGCCTCTGACAATCACTGTGCACAAATGTTCAGCAGTGAAGTAGGTTTACTAAAAATCAACTGTAGAAGACGCAGAGATATCAACTTGAACGTCGAGCCAGACCGCACTGCAGCCATGGACGTGTTCTGCTTTGCAGGGAGGTAAGGCTGCTCTGAGGACAAAGAACTCAGAAATGTAAGTAAATTAAAGACAGAAAAAGTCGTATATGAGAGTGACAGTGTGCTGTTCGGCAGCTAAGTTTTAGATCTGACCTCTTTGAAATAAAAGACACAAACTTCTCTCGGGTCTCAATCAAGTGTCACACTGATTGTGTCTCCCGGTGATTAAATCACCCCTGAGCAGGCATCCAGTTTTCCGTCCGTCCTTGCTGACGAGGCTCCGACACGATCTGCCTGTCGGATGATTTCCCCCTGTGAGTGAGTCAGCAAGAACACAACGGCATCAGGGGGAACTTTTAATTTACCAAGGTCCCCTGAAGAGAAAAACATCCGACATTAACCATTCGTTCTTTTTATGTTACACGAGCCAACGCACAAATCTCTCTTTTTACAGACCCTTGAATTCTCTCCCGCCATTGTGTATGAATGTTTTATTGACCCTCGGGCGCTGTACGCTGACTCAACATAAGAGCTGGAGATAATAAATAAAATCTATACGAGCAGCTAGCGTGTCTGAAAGTGTATGTTTCATATGAGCCTCCGACCCACTAACCCACTTTGTTCCATACCAGCAGCCCGTGGTTGTGCCATGCAATGCTGCACATGCTGCTTAGCTCACACCACCTGCTTGCCTATATTTGTACACTCATCATATACTATATATATGTATCTTGCATGCCACATGTCATAACCGCTTAAGTGCTCTGAGTTTGCACACAGGCGGTTTCAACGATCCAACTGTGGAAACATCAATTATTGAGCGTATGAGAAAAAGAATGCACGAATAGTTTGAGTTGAGTAACAAGAGGAGCATGCACACTGCCGTCTGTAAACACGGAAAATGTTGGAATTATTGATCAGCCTGATATGTCATCCACAGCATGACAGAAAGCATGCTTGTTCATGCATGGTGTGGCTGGGTGTGGCTGCTCCGGGTTAGATTGCAGCTGAGATTTGTTTGGGACACATTTTCTGCTTCCTCGCTCAAACAGCAAACAGTAACGATAACTCCTCTTAGCTACTCCAAACTATTGCCAGATTTTAAATGGCTGCAACTTGTTTGATTGGCAGCTCTTAAGAGGTCGATGCAGCAAGGCAGCATATGCACAACCGGGCGTGTTAAAATGCATCCGTCCTTATTAAGATTCAGAAAGGATTGGCTGATTCGGTCTTTACGCTGCTCTCTGTCTCTTCATTGTTATTGAGCGAAAACCCATTAAAGCTGGGCTAAGACTTGGCAAGCTTGCAGGATGCCGCCAATACAACTCCGCTGACATTGTCTGTACCCTTGATACCTCAGCCGTTCTCCGGTCTCACGCTGAATGATAGAAATATTGGAATCCAACTGATTTCCCCTGGCAAAGCCGAGACGCTCTCCTCAGCCGCCGTTAAACACAATACAAGAGGTGAAACGGCTAAATTGAAATGATAAAACAGCTTCAGCAGCCGCTTTTAGAGACAATAGTGCCAATCAGGAAGGGTCCTAAAGGCACGAATAAGGAAGGAGCAATGTCAATGAATCCTCCCACAATATCTCTCTATGCTGGGAGGTTAGGAGGAACACTGCAGCACAGTGGTGACAGCATTCCTCCTGCAGCCGTGCTTATCCGAATAATCTGTCACTGTTGGAAGGTTGCACACATGGGCCTCTGGTTTGTAACTGTTTCACAGGCCTCACTCTGCTGCAAACACGCTACAGCTGCTTCATTTTTAATTGTTAATTCATTCACCTGCTCCCTGGCTGATCTCTGCACATGTTCTACTTCATTTAAGCCAGTGCTGGGCCGGCCACCAAGCCAAACACTAATCAATGGTGGAAAGTGTCCACCATCAGCAAGGCTAATGGTTTGCTTATGCTAGCCTGATTTAATTTCAAGCCATTGACACATGCTATTGAAATAAAAACAGAGGTGTATGTGGCGCCAGATCCTGTGGAAAAATGTCTCTATATGAATCAAAAAACCTCAGATCCCATAATTTACTTACACCGGTAATTATGACACTTTTAGCTATGAGTTATGGGCCAGGTGGAAAACAAATGGGACATAAATTAAAGGACAAATAAGGTAGAAATGTAGCAATAAACATGAGGGGTCAGAAGAAAAGGTCAGGAGAGTTGTATAAGTCTCGTTTATTCAGCTACCAAATATCTCCTTAATCTGATCGTTCCTGTCTTTCAGTGACGTTGAGAACGTCTCCTCCTAACATGACTATTACCACTTCCATGTTCTTCTTTACTTAAGTTGCTTAAAGGAGCAGTTCGCCCCTGGAAAAAGTCAGTCAAAGCTGGTGTTCTCTGTAATCAATAGAAGCAATAATATTTGAAATTGGCGCCATCAGCTCGTGGTTTCGCCCATTCTACATTCCTACAACACCCAGTGTGCATTGTGCCCCGCGCTCTGAAAGGAGCGGCCCAGCCAGAGACACTAGAGTGAAACACTACCGTTTTTGCTGTACGACCTTTGCCTCCACTGTTATAACATGGAGAGATGGGCAGGCGGAGACGGACAACGGCACAGTGCAACCCATCATTTGCATCTCGTTACTCGGCAAGATGCAGTGACGATGATGACAGCGTTGCGTGGCTACGGCGAGTTGAAACACCACACACATGCTCCAGAACCAGATGAGAGTAGCCGTCTCACTGAAGGCTGACCAACTGGGTTGGATGGCTTTAACTTTGCAAAAGCAGCCGAGCAGTTCTGCTCAGTGGAGGCCGAGCTGCAAACCGACCTAAACGACAATCTGAGAAACGAAAGTTTGGGCAAACAAGTCAATTTTAATTCTTTTTTTAGACCTGAAGACACACTTTTAGGATGATTCCTTATGTGTATATACAGGTTGAATTAATTAAGCAAATATTGCTATTCAAAGAATATGTCTATATGGCCGTAATTCTCGAATATTACCAGACAAATTGGCCATTAAAAAAAAGTCTAGCGTAAACTCTGAAAAAAAAGACAGTAGGCCTACGGGATTATAACACACAAACTAGCTAGCTCGCTGGCTAACAAGTGTGCAATACTGTCATCTGGACACTTTACCCCTTAATAATTACAGTAACTCACATGGGGCTTTTCTCATCAACACTTCCATAAATCACAGCACGTTTGAGTCCATAATATGTAGCTACAGTGTTCGTGCACGGTGTTCGTGCACAGTGCTGCGCTCTGCAACTCACCTCAGGCATGTTAACTACAACAGAGGGAGGGCGCCCTTGAGTCACAGTTACAGACACCACAATATGGCAGGTGGAACAACACGCAGTATAAACCCTGTTACATCAGATAGTTGATTAATTTAAAACAACTTCCAGCACCTGCAATGCACAATCAAAAAAAAACCTGTGAACTTCTTCAGCTATGGGCTGGTCTCGGTCTTCATCATGTCAGGACTGGGGTTCTTAAGCATCCTGGACCAGGTGCATCTCGTTGAATAATCAGTGTTACCTGCAGAGCTACAGACTACAGAAGGGGAAAAGGGACAAACAGAGCAGGGAGAACATACAGGAAACAACATTAAGTCAATAAAACTAAACACCCAAATTGTTGTGGAGGTTTTCTGGTTACCCTGTTGCATGTTCTCTGCTCCAGTCTTGTTCAGTTTGATTATCAGAGTCGGTATATTTAGTACTAAAGCCTGAGATTATTAGTAGCTTGTGATTACCATGAGTTTAACACATTCACACGGGGGAGACTTACAGCTGACCGGTCAGTGTGCGTGAGGTGGCCCACAACGGCCTGCAGGGGGTGACAAGCTACAGGTGACCGGAGGAAATGAGGGAGAATGTGACAGCTGCTGCTGGGCTGGAAGAAGATGAACTTTAGAAAGGGGAGAAGAATGTGAGTCAGACTTGACCTCATTTCTCGTGTTTGGAGGCAAAAAGGAAAAGATAAAGGAGGGAATGGCAGTCGCAGTGCTGGTGTTAATGGGTTTTTGCAGCGCCTGTTTCTTTAAAGGTTTTTTAGTCTTAATGTCGGCCCTGACTGATCCTAAACTGCACTAAATGCTCTGTTGGACTGTTTCCTGTTCTAATGAGAATACTTGTCATTGAGGCACATCATTTACAGTACTGTAACTGAGGTAAAAGCTATTGAGAAATAGTTAATAATTAATATACTGTACATCCCGGAGCCTTGACTGTCCAATTACGTATCTTATATGTTGTTCATGTTTTAAAGATATATTTTATTCATCATCAGAAGAAATGATGTGATTCTTTGTGAGTTTTACGCTTTCGGACACAAACAAACCTGCTGAATCTTTTAGAGAAACATGAAAAGGTAATGTCTCCTTCTCTCAGTTTGCATATCTGCACGAACCATTTAAAAGGAACTAGGCTACAGATTGTCCATTACTGGACAAAGACTTGAATCTTATGATAATACCCCTTTCATCTGAGTGTGTGCCTGTCCGTCTTCAGGTATGTCGTTTTGTTTTTCTTTGTCTATTTTATTCTTCTTTTCCGCTCCAGTGATGGAGGCTGTTTACGCTAACTATAGGTCTTATTGTCTGCTGGTTCTGTAGACAGATTTATTGTTTTCAAAAAGCTTATATTTAGACCTTTGCATGTTTTCATATACTTGAAAAAAACGAACAGATGTGGCAAAAAGTCTTTGCTGCACTTTTATTTTGAAGGACATGACGTGTGTGTAGTATTAGCGTTGTTTATTTTATCCACTGATTAGTTAACCCCGGCTACAGTTACATTAACATATTTGAAACCTGATGAGCCCGACAGTAGTTGCACTTATGTCACAGTTATTTAGTTTATTCTGTTGAACAAAGGCTGCTAATTGAATGAACTTTAGAGGGAACATTTTCCTGGCACTGCCGCCTGCTGGTCATTTTGCTTGCCTGTTATACTGCTGTGTTTTGTGAAGCTGACGTACTGTGATGTTTCGTTCCCTCTCAGCACCATTTTTTATATAATAAATTTGAGTGGTTGTAAAATGTCCGGATTTTGGGTCGCCATTTGTCATTAAGGAGGTGGTGCTGGGTCCTGAGGCTACACCAGAGCTAATGTAGAAACTGACCTCTAGCTAGCTAAACCAGTGGAAGTCAGCTTGCTAACATGATACAGAATTCCAGTGAAAAACAGCAGATAATAGCAGTGATAAAGTTTGCCCCGACTACAGGATGTTAGCTGTTAATGCTAATGAGAAAAGGCCTGTAGCCTCTGTGTCCTGACCATCAACAGGCAGCATCAGAGCTTCTCAAATACATTAGCATAAAAAAGTATGTTAGCATATAACTACTAGTGAAATATTATACTGGTACTTGTTTCGACGCTCCATATGTATGTCTGTCAAGTCAAAGCAGATACAGACTGTATGAGTGTCCAGTGTAGCCATTCTAAACAGTAAAGGAAGATAAACAGTATCCTTCTCGTCATAAGTAATCCTTCCTCCTGCTCGTCGACACCTGAATATCCGTGGTTATCCAACAACATTTTCCACAATTAACTTTTGCAATTTGTGCAGTTAATTGCACTCAAAAGTTTTCATGATGATATGATAAGCTCCAACTCAACCCGGTTAAATTTCTACCTGTCACTTGTGCATGCATTCTAATGTAGCTTATCACCTAGAAGCCCAAATTGTAATTAGCAGAAGAGAGAAGAAAGAGATAAATTGATGCAAAACATGTATATGTATCTGTCTACAGAGTGAACAGACTGTTATCCAACAGGAAGAAGGGTTAAAGGTCATCCCCAGGCAGAAATCTGTGGGAGGTAAAGGAAGGTCCAAATGTTTTGGGAGTCTGCCTTTTGTCTCCCCCTTCCTCTCGCCTCCTTTCTGCACTCCCCTCTCTCACTCCCCTTTGAATTGCCCCTTGAAACAACCACAGCTGATGAAGAAGAAGAACAGAAAAGTTTAGTGTTTTTATGTTTGCTTGTGAAGCAAATGCGCCTTTGAAAATCCCCCCTGTGGAAAACTGCAGCTGAGACGATAGCCTTTGTAGATGAACCCCAGTGTTGGAACCCGCTTTTGCTTTTGAATTACAGAAACAAACCCAATGAATAAAAATGCCAATCATGCAAATCTGACAATACCCCATCATTTTTATTGTGCATTTCTCTATTCATGCAGCAGCTTGCTGGCAGGCAAATGAGAACGAATAATCACAGGTGGTTGGAACAGACATTGGCATCACCAGAAGGCTCTTACAGCCTGAAAGCACTGTTGTGTGCCACTGCCTTGCGGCATCAGACAGAACCCATGCATCATAACAATACCGCATTGGCACACTCAGGACATATTGACACAGCAGTATAGCCAGGTTGGCGAGGTGGCAATCATGCCCACACACTGGCAGGCCTGGCAGAAACATGATCTGGAAGAGCTGCCGACCGGGGCCTTGGGCATGGCTGTTGGCATGCCTTGACATTTATAGTGCTGGTGTAATGAGTGTGTGATTGATTGGAGCCACAATAGGGGCTCATGTACTCAGAGCGGTATACAGCACACACAGGCGGCTGGCACTCCTGGATTAGAGGCCCCCCTGGGCTCCCACCCAGATTAAAGGGTTACATTTAACAGCATGAATAAAAGATTGAAATTATTCTCTTTGGAGCGTACCCCTAGGAGAAAGGATTGGACTGTGTTTACATTTGCGCTGCAGGGAAGAATGCTTTGGATGGAGCTTTTACCATTTCCTGTTTCCTCTTGAAACACACACACTTGCTCGCAGCAAATGTCTCTATCTGCAGCTTTATGCATCCAAGGGCAAGCAGAATTTAAATATGTAATTACCAGCTACAAATTGTACAAATGGAACGCCCGGAACATGATTATGCCAATGTTAAAGGTTACCTCAGTCATTTGGATAATTACATTTACATGCCTGGGGCCAGGCTCTCCTTGAGGAGGAGAGGGCACGGAGGGAACAGTGGTGTCACCTGAAATGTTTCTGAGGAGGCGTCCAGAAAGTTACTGTTATCAGGCTTTAATGAGGACACTGGCGCCCGTGGTCAACATAATTTTGCTTAAACCTTAAGAAGAAGGATTGCTGCGGGCGCTTTTATTATTTTAATCTTTCTAATTGGCCCTACAGTTCATGAGCTAATGTAATGAATGAGGATGGGGCACCTTAATCAACCACAGGAATTGTGGGTAAACCAGGGGGCAGCACAGGCCCCTGGCAGGGTCTGACTCCCACCCACTGTTGCGCTATTTCATCTTCAGCTCCCCGGTCACTTAACCAAATGAATCGGCTGCTCACATGTCGTCATGGTGATATTTCACACGTTTTTACCAGCATCATAAATATTACAGTCATTTCCCCCACTATACTTTGTTAATTATTTATTTATGAGCATTACAGCGAAAGCAATGTTTTACAGTTTCTCTTTTTTACAGCGGTTCATACCCACTGTTGCCAAGACTCAACTGCGGGATGTAAAATAAGAGCCTATAAAAAGTGAGATTTACCGCCACATCCAGAGTCTGTGCCATTTCAAATGGGGATTTATCAAACCGTTTATATTGATTGCTAATTCATCATTCAATCCAGGGCGAGGAAGAAGAGTTGGCCTGGGCCTTAGATGATGACTTGCACATAATCAATGCCTGATAATACAGAGGCTTCCCTTAATATTGACGAGCGGAGCAATACTCCCCTCTGTTTCCCTTTTCACTCACAGATGGGTCAATCAAAAAGCCGCCTCGGCCTCAGACTCTGCTCTCCAGTTGGTTAGAGCAGCTTGGAGCCCCATGGGAGACAGAGGTGAAAGGGTTACAGAGGCAGGGATTTAGGGCCTAAAGGCGCAGTCATACACAGTTGGTGTTTCTACCCAAAGAAGGATAAGATGCAGAGAAGATTTACTTATCAGTCAGCTCATCAGCTAACAGCTGCAGCATCACAGGTGCAGCTTGGCGTGGGATGGGCTTAGAGCAAAGTCACAAAATCAACTGTAGCTCAGGGCACGGTTATAGTATCCTGCTCTTGTTCATTGTTTTCTTTCAGTCTCTGGCATAGAATACACTTAAGAAGTGGATATAGCCAGAGATGTGGACTTGAGACTTGGTGACTTGGAATCAAGTCGACTCGAGTCACTGTTTTGATGACTTGAGACTTGACTTGACTTGAGGCATGATGACTCGGATGACTTGCGTGTGTTCATAAGTTTGAATGTTAGCTGTTAAATATTAAATGATAAAATTCAGTGTTGTCAAGTTTCAGTACGCAGCGCAAACTGGGAATCATGATTGGACGACTCAAAAAGCTCCCCGCTATGTGATTGTCATGATTGGATGGCTGGCTGTTAGTCAAACTCCTCGCTATGGCAACAAGCAACATCAAAGCCCCCGAAAAAGAAGCCTCATCAGTCGTACTCGTTACTACTCAACACGTTCTCAGAGCAGACCATCATCATGGCTGCGTCTGTGCCAAGATAACACAGATACAATTCACTGTCATACTGTTTGAACAGGTTATATAAATTGGCCAATAATATCATTATTAGACGAGCTACTAACACCGTGTCTTTTCTCTTTATAAGACCGGATACTACAGGTAAGAGTGCTGGATCTTGGGTGAAAAAAACGTGACTTGGGACTTGACTTGCCTTGACTAAAGACTTGACTTTACTCGCCCAAGAAAAAATGACTCGAGACTTGCTTGAGACTTGGACCAAATGACTTGAGACTTACTCGGGACTTGAGCAAAGATGACTTGGTCACAACACTGGATACAGCCCCCGTGATGTCACCCATTGGTTTGTGGACTACTATTATGAACCCTAAAAGTTGCCATTTTGGCCGTCGCCAAAAGTATTCTCATTGCCAAACCTCTGAACTGTTTAACAGTCAGCCATGGTCGTGACATCATGCTGTATTGAAGAGGACTTGAAATTAGAAGTGGAGACAATAACCTATTGAGCAATATGTTCACTGAGGTAGTAAATCAACTGAGAAGTAGGGTCATCTTGTGGTAGACTTGCATACAATTAGGTTTCTACCAGTGAAGTAGCCCCCTGCTGTCCATAAGGGAGAATGCAGGTTTAAGGCTTACTTGTGAAACCGAGAGGCTACATCCACTTCTAATAGCCATCCAGACAGATCAGTACACCCAACTTTGGCTTAGTTTGGAGGCCACATTGGCAAACGCAGTTAGGTTAATGAAAATGCCCATTTCTAGCTCATGTACATTTTTCCCAAACACCAACCCACTGAAAAGCCCACTGCCCCTTTGAAGCCCATCTAACCCAGGTAAGCCCATGTTGTCCCCAGTTGGCTACGGTTTATGGTCTCTGCTTGAGGGTTGTGTGTGTATGAGTGTGTGTAAAGCTATGATAAAGCATTATTGTACACTTGGAGTGCTAACAAATGTCTTTCATTGCAGAAATACCAGACTTGTGAAAAGCTACAGGAACCTGACGTGGAAAAACACCCTTTTCAGCTGTTTCTCTGACACACCCACTGGGCCTGTAGGTGATTAAATGAGGTCTGTTAAGAGAGGGCGATCTGACTCTCCACTCTACAACACTAAGACAAATGTAGCTCACAGAGCTGGGGGGGAAATGAATGTACCCAACGACAGCGACCTACCAACCCCCTCCCAACAACATATCTGCCACCTCTCACCTCTTACCTCTACTGACCCGGTCCTGCAGGTATCATCTTTCTTCACCAGGTGACCCCTGACCCCTCAGTGCTGTCAGGTGATATGCTGATGGGACAGTGTTACAAAACCAGCAATATGAATGCCAGTGTCACAACAATGAACGCTCACAGACACTGATCTGACCCAGCAACCCCAGTTTATATGAAGTGGACAGACATAAAGGAAGCTCTGTTAGAAAAGAACAGCCTTTTAGCAATCTGCCTGCTCGTGTTCACTCCCCATTAAAAGAAGATAAAATCTAATTTTTTAAATGATATGTTCTGAAAAACACTTGTTAACTGTGGTGGATGTTTCCAATGAACAGTTTGGGTAAGAATTTTACTGGTGTCCCTTATTTTCTCTTCCAAATAACCAGCTGTCCGATTGTCTAACGAGTCCTGTTTCTTGTGCTGTCTGACTTGTCATCGTAGATATCAGATATTAGCAAAGACTTTTTTGGCACAATGTTTTTATTACTGATAGTAACAATCGTTATAACTTGAAGAATAAGACCAAAGTTGTGATAAACCAGATTTATCCTGAAATTCTGTTGTTAAAGTGATATGTGGAAGATTTTCATTTAAATAAATGAAGTCTGTTAAGTCTCTATCTATCGCTGAACGAGGTAACACAATGGTGATGGAGCCTATGGCCCACTGATGAAAGCCTTTGCATTTGCAGTATTACAGACTGGGTGTCTGTGGCGACTTCGAAGGAAAAAATCACAAGCGGCGCCCAGTTAGTGACGCGTTTTCCATCAGCTAGTAGTCGTTGGTCTGACAGAGAGGGTAGGCGAAGCTAAGCGGCTGCTTTTCCGCTCTCTGCAAGTGTTGCGAGTAAACAGTAATCTACTATGGCTGAACAAACAAAGAAAAGATGGATGACTACAGATACAACTTCAAAAATAATTGAAAATCCAAAGAAAAAGAAACAAACTCGATGCTCAGATGAAGCAAACAGTCTGAAAAGGAAAGCGACCGTCAGCGAGGAAAATCAAGAGTTACAACCGGAGCCAACCGTGGACGTCACACATGCGACACTGTCTGGATATCCGGGAAGTGTGCTCCTGCAATTACCATCACCATAGCTGTCGCCAAAGAGAACGAAACTGAGGCCGCTCAGGCCCTCTCTGGCAGACCAACCACTGCTGGCTGATGGAAAACGCGTCACTAACTGGGCGCCGCTTGTGATTTATTTCCGAGAAAGTCACACCAGACACCCAGTCTGTAATACTGCAAATGCAAAGGCTTTCATCAGTGGACCATAGGCTCAGTCACCATTGTGTTACCTCATTCAGCGATTTAATCTAATTAAAAGATGTCCTGATTTACTTTGACTTTATGTTTGCGATAACTTTGTGTCCGTATATGTCAGTTAAAGCAGTGGATTGTCAGGAATGTAATCTATCTGTTATGATGCATTTCAGTCCCATTTCATTGATTTATGCCAACCTGAGCCGCGCTGTCGCCTTCCTCATCTGGCATGCCGAGCTCTAATTAACTCCCTGTGATAAGAAGCGCCAGAAAAGCAGCGATCAATCTCCGCTCAGTGGTCAGAAGTGTAAATGTTTGGATGTACAGCCGTGTTACTTCCCATGTTAACACACGCATCCATTAGACGGAGCCAGCAGACTCCCTCTGACCTGCTGGGCCTTATCAGTGGGAGACTGTGCACCTGGACACTGGACGTTTGTGTGTGTGGGAGTGGATCAATGCACAATTATAAATGTGTGTGTTTGTCATTTTCTGACAATGTGTGTGTTTTTGTGGGAGTAGATGTGTGTGTGTTTGCAGCGTGAAAGTGTGAGCATACATCAAAGTGTCACAGAGCTCATGAACGTGTGCACAAGTGTGACTTCCTGAGTGTGTTTGCGAGTGTTTTTATGTCACGGGTCAGACTGGGAGAGACTGGGAGGTTGATGGGATCGTGACACAACAACCACAACATGCCCCGCTATACACACACACACACACACACACACACACACACACACACACAGTCCCATTCCTCCTGTAAGGAATGTAATTTTTCAGCCCGAGTCTGACTTTCCTGTTTGAATTAGAGGTGCAAACATCAGCCAGCCTTGATAAATGGTGTTTATACAGGGCCAAAGGATCAAGGCAACTGTAATGCAGTGTAAATTGATGAAGAAACAAAGAGAGGGAGAACAAAAGAGAGTCTGGAAAAAGCGATGAAGTCAACACTAGTGTGTGTTAGAGGCTGGGGGGAAGCGACGAGAATGTGGAGCAGAAATAAAGGGATAGATGGATTTTAAGTCGGGTTAAAGAAGAGCAAAGCAGGGGACCATCAAGAATGTCTGGAGGCCACTCTTATCTCTCTGAATGAAAGGAATGCACACACCCACACTAACAGAGCAGCTAAATTAAGATGTGCACTGAAGGAGAAGCAAGAACAAATCAATGGGCAGTTTAGCACCCATCTTCCAGGGGATGTAAGAATACCTTTAGGGTAAGACACAAATGTGTGTGTGTGTGCTTGTGTTTGGGCCTTTGTGTGCGTGTGCATAGTGGGGACTGCTGACAGGGAATTAGCCCATGCACTTTTAGCTGCAGGGGACCTGGGTGGGAACATACACCCACACATAACCTCAATCAACATCCCCCTTCCTCCTACTACTCCTGCACCCCAGCAGGCCCGTCTACCCAACTGCCTGGAACCTCTTTGAAAGGGGTGAAAAGAGTGTGTGTATGCGGTGTGTGGTGGTGGGGGTGTTTAATGACAGAGCGGCAGGGTGTCCCTAAGCCACCCGTGGGTGTACCTGAAAGGACACCAACCCTGAATGAGGCTTGAACGGGGGTGGGGAGATTTAGCATTATGTGTCGTTTTGTAGGACAAAACTGCTACACCAAACTTCATTCAAAATTTGGTCACTTTAACTCTAACCCGTTAGCTGTCAAAGTGATTACACAGGTGTCGTATTAATGTTCACTACAGCTCTATTCAACAATAAGAGGACATTCATGGAAAGTTTTTATAAGAGGAAGAAGTGTTTCCTTTTTTTAAACAAAATACTACATACATACTGAAAAGTTCAACGTTGTCCAGTTTTACTTGGATGTCACTAACTTCACTACACATTTAGGACAAGACGGAGAGCATGCGCAGAAGAACTCAGGACGTTATCGGGTCAAATCGTTTACATGGTACAATATTTCATTCGATCGGTTTATGAAAAGGTTTAAAGCAGTGGTTCTCAACTGGTGGGTCTGGACCCAAAAGTGTGTCGCGGAGCTTTTTTCAGTGGGTCATGGATGTGTGCTTGAAAAAAAAAAAAGTTATCTGCTGCACTTTAGTTTATTCTGCTGAAAAAAGGCTGTTAATTGAATGATTTGTAGAGGGAATATTTCCCTCTCATGCACTGCTGGTCACTCTGCTCGACTATTATACTGTTACTACAACTGTACTGTTACAATGTTACAGTGTTACAATTTCATTTAGCCGACGCTTTTGTCCAAAGGGACGTACATCTGAGAGTTAATGCAACACAAGCAACGATTGAGACAGGAGGGAATGAAGTCAGTAAGAGCCAACAAACAGCTTCAAGTGCGATCAGACACTGGTTTCAAATAATAATAATCATTATCAGCAACATCAACAAGATCAGCATAGTAATTATCATCATCATGAAAATCCTAGTAGCATAAACTACATCCTCGATGTCATCATCATCAATAGCATCAGTATCATTAAGGTCAGAGGTGTTCCTAAAGAGCTGGGTCTTTAGCTTCTTCTTAAAGGTGAAAGGGACTCTGCGGACCGAATGGAGTTTGGTAACTCGTTCCACCACCTGGGGACTACTGAGGAGAAGAGGCTAGTTAGAGACTTAGGGCCCTGTTGTGATGGGAGCACCAGGCGCCTTTCATTGGCGGGACGGAGTGTAGACCTGGATGAGGGCGTTCAGAGGCAGGAGCCGTTTTTGTTGCTGTTTTGTAAGCGAGCAACAGGGTTTGAATTTGATGTGAGCAGCGACTGGGAGCCAGTGGAGGCTGTTAATACTGTTAAAGACTACTGAATTAAACTGCGCCAATTTTCATTAAATAGATTTGAGTGGTTGAAAAAATCGTGGTTGTCATTAAGGAGGTGGTGGTGGGTCCTTGGGCAACACCAGTTGAGAACCACTGGTTTAAACTACTGAGGTTTGGGCTTTTTATTCTGATTGAGGTGTTTCTATATGAGCATTTTTATTTGGTTGAATAAGTCGTGCTGAAACGGCATTTCGAGAGTATCTAGCTTCCGTATTGTGACGTATTTCCGAGTGAAACAGGACGTGCAGTCGGGACATATCATTAGAGGGATTTGATTTGATCGTTGAGAAGTGGGCGTAGACAGACGTTCTCCACAGCGCAGTAGCTAGCTAACTGGCCGAGCGTTCTTGGTGCTCTGCGGCTAAATGTTGCAGATTGATTGGTTGAAATTGTTTGGTGCTAACTTACGTAAGCACGCGTGAGATTTAGTTTTACTGGAAGAAAAAATGATCGGATTTTGATATAAGAATACGAAGAAATAGATTTTCTGTATTTTTTTGGGCCTATATTGTCAAATAGATGCACAATATTATAATAATATAACAATATTTTCATTTCACCTCGACTTCAAACCCATTGTAATCAAATATTAGGCTTCATGTAAACCCAGCTAATGCTGAACCCATTACGATTTATGAAACACTTTCTTTTTAGTGCCACTAAAATAAAAACAGTAGGAGTAGACTTAAAGTGTCAATCCACAAGATTGAGAGAGAGCAGACTTCAAATGATAAGCCACCAGGAGGAGCTTTGCAAGTACTTTTCACATATAGTTTGGCCACAGATTGTGTCACTGTGAGACAGTGTTAGAGACTTGTTTAAATTCAGAATATTTCTTCAATACTTTCATATTCTCTTTTCTGTTTTTTATCATAGCTCGCCAGTTTCCCCATCGAGGGTCATTAAAGTTTCAGTTTTCAACATCTAAAAGCCGGGCTTCAAACAAATCATTTTTTTTATCCACCAAAAAGAGTTTTTGTGGTTTTACAAACCAAGTGACTCAGTTGGAATCGTTTATTTATTCATAAAGTGGAATAAAGTTAAAGGAGTCGGATCAATGAGGTAAGGAGAGAGGCGGTTTTTTATAGACTTGGTGTGTTTAAATCTTGATTCACTAACATTTGGGAAGACGGCTGAATTAAGCATCTTTAACCAAGCTGAGGAATCACATCTGAGCGAGGAGCATTGGGTGTAATTTGGAAGAAACGAGTTGATAAATCGGGAGAGAGCCACTTTCTTTGTTTCTTTTTCCCTCCCTCACACCCACACACACACACCCCGACTGACCCGGCGCTTTGTCATCATCCATTAGTAATTAGGAGCTGTTTCCTGAGTGAGTAACCAGAGGCCTGCTGAATAAAGGCTTTAGAGGAAATAATAATAAATAATAATCAGACTGAACCAATTAAGACTGATTACCCTCTGCATTATGTTCTATACACCTCCCCGCTCTTACATGCATTTAGTGTTTCATGCTTGTGTCGTATGTTTTCAGTCCCACATGCTGCTGGGTTTCATCCTAAATAAAGAAGATTCAGCACTCCCCGACTCTTCATTTTTGCAGAAGTTGGGAATCCCCAGAGCACTTCTCTCCTTCGTGGGGGCTCGGAGTGACTTTACGAGGCCGGGGCCCCAGCCTCTCAGGAAGGCTCTAAGCCCCTTTAAGCCTCAGTCTTAGCAGGAGACAAAAGCTATATGGCTCGGGGAGGATTAGTAATATTGGTGGTGAGGGTCGACATCCCAAAACGTGATTAAGTGTTTGGTAAGAGACTGGAGAGGACTCGTGAGACTTAAAGTAACGCACTGAAGATGCCGGGGCCTTTTCTGATGTTAAATAAGGCTGGGAGATGCAGCTCAGTGGGGGAGGAGGGTGCGACGGGGGAGACGCAGGAGATGTCAATAAGGAACGTTTGGCTTCTGACGAGGAAGATGCGGCTGCTTTTGTTTCTCTGCTGTCCTCAGGGTGGACCATAAGGAGCTGCGATCGCACAGGACGGCAGATGTTTTTAACACAGAAAATAAGACGTTAACGCCGCCCCTTTAAGTTGCTGCCTGTGAGATAAAACATGTAAACCATCAGGAACTAGTTTGTTTCCCTTTTCTACACCACAATGCAAACATTTCACCTTGTTTTTCCTAGAAAATGAAGTATTCATTCTGCCACCACCTCCGTCTCTGTCAGTGGGTTTTAATGGCGGGTAATTGTCATCCGTCAGTGGCCTGTGGGCCCGTCCCCAACGGCTGGTTTGTGACTGACACCCACAGCCACTCTTCTAAGGAGTGCCATATGGCTACAGTTAGCAGTGACATACAGGACTGTAACACAGCCTCGAGGGAAGAGAGTGACTTTAGGATGCAGTGTGACGTGTGTGAGAGTGACTGAGGAGAGCAAACACGCAGTAACAGATTGGCTTGTGCAGATATCACTATCTGCGTTAGATGATTAAGGGACGCTCTGATTTCTTGAGATGAAACAAAATCAGAGACTGTTGTTTTTTTTTCATATTCAGCTGATGCTCCAAATGTGTGTTAGCAGAGTGTAGATGGATGTGATAATGTCCTGATAACAGCAGAGATAAAACAGGAGCATTAATGATGAATAAATACTCACAACTGAGGCACAGATGAAAGGAAATGTAATGACATCGGGTTTTTGGACAATCCTGATGAATAAATCTGATAAAAGAGAAGAGACAGAAAGAAATGGTTCAGTATTGAAGATGTACTCACGAGACAAATAACTCACAGAAAGTAAAAGCAAAGGAGGTTTAGGAGAGATAAAATATGAGAAATTAGACGTAGAGCTGAGCTGTAAATTCACACAGTACTACTTCTAACGATGTGTCGTCCAACTACGACAGAGATTAAAACTCGAGCCCATTTTACACTGCCAGTTCAAGGTGCGATTATTACGCCTCTGTTACGTTCTGTCTTCCATGTAAAATGCACAGAGGGGGTGCTGGTTTGGCTTAGAGGTTAAATCAGCGACCCCGATGCGGCAGCCCTGGGTTCAACACCCGCCCTCGGCTCTTTGTCACGTGTCATCCCCACTCTCTCTTCCCCTGTTTCCGGCTCTGTCCGTTGTCCTCTCTTCAAATAAAAGCCAAATAAATAATCTTTAAAAAAAAAAATGGTGGGGCGAAGTCATTCCACATCAGAGGTAGTATCAGAGGCGAAATGGTGTCTGTGCAAACAGCCGAGTGGAACAGCACCGTGTGTGTGTGCATTTGAAGCACGGGTTGTTTGTTAACACCTCGCACATGTTTTGCTTCTGCAACGCCGGAACGCTCCGTTAAAAACACACACTGGGGTGGCTTCACGCCAACGTTGCGTGGTCCAGTGTAAAATGACGATGGCTGCACAGCGCTGGAGCTTCATTACGGCGCTGTAAAAAAGAGCTTTTGACAATTATAGAGAAGAAATATTGTTTTTAGAAATATGTTGATGACGGCTCACAGTCTACACACGTATTGTGACCAAGCTGTGAAGTATAGTAGCCCCTTAACGCTAACTGGATGGATGCTTTATAGATCCTGAGGGACAGTCGGGCGGATGTTTAGCAGATTTAACAATATTCAAA
Organism: Semicossyphus pulcher; assembly: GCF_022749685.1. Classification (NCBI taxonomy): domain Eukaryota; kingdom Metazoa; phylum Chordata; class Actinopteri; order Labriformes; family Labridae; genus Semicossyphus; species Semicossyphus pulcher. Next base: position 5,502,825 of record NW_027211700.1, read on the forward strand.
ATCTTTTCAATAATTTAAGCCGAGGCTGATGGCAATGTTATAAGGTATTTGTTAATTTTGCCGTGACATTGGAACTAAATGAAAAGTCACAGGATCACCAAAGTTTGCCATACATTTTAATCAAAGCATGGCGTAACACCTGCAGCAGCACTAGCAAGGCCAAAAATGTAAGGCCAGGTGTTTGATATAGACATGATCTATTAAATATTAAAGACTTCAGCAAGTCTTCTGATGCTTTTATTGTTTGGTTTAAACATGTAATAGTATTTACTGCCTCTTTTCACTAGGAAACGATCGAAGTAGTCAAGTAGAAAAATAAACAAGAAAGAGCTGAAGTTTATCAGGATTATGTTAACCTGAAGATAGATGTACGTTTGTCATGTGACAGGAAAAACTATTAACTGGGATTAGCATCATTTGGCATCCTTTATAAATAAGACTAATAATAAAAGAGGAATTCTTACATCTCTGTATTTCTTCCTGTTTGTGTCCCGGTAGAAGAAGCAGCATTACTATGGCAACAACTCAACATCATCAGGGTAAAAGCAACGTGTCTCACTACGGTCTTCACTAGTTCACGTCGCCTGTTAGTGAGGACTGATGGGATGCCAAAATATTGAACTAAAATGTTAGTAATGTGATTATGCTGAACTTTTTATCAGGCGTAAACCGGCTACATTAACACCGAACACGTTGGAAGAACAAGTTAGTTCCACTTTGCCCACGTTCATTTGATCTGTATCACCGGGTTGAGCTCAGTTAAGCACAAGCAGGCGAGTGCGTTCCTGATACATCAAAGCAACATTAATAAATAATAAATGGACTGTTTTCATTTCAGGTGCACCCGTGCCAGCATTGTGCTGCTAAGTGACACGGATTAATGGCACGTACAATGCAAACAGAGCCATTATTAATGTTATTCATGTCACAGTGTTGTTTTTAGCTTAGACAGGATAGGACAACCATTTCCCCCCTTCTTCCAGTCTTTGTGCTCAGCTAGACTGTGGACTATACTAAATACTGGATGTAAAGAAGTTACATTCATATCGAAATGTATTTAATCCATCTAACTCTGGGTAAACTGGTGAAAAAAAGGCACCTTTCTTTGAATAAATAAGACAACACAAATGATGCTCAAAGTCATTCCCTGTTTAACATGTTACAGGTCCTGCATTCCCTGATCATGTACCGGCAGTGTGTGTATGTGAGAGAGTTTCCGGCCTCAGTCATTTACCATTGGCTCAGTGTGATAAATACGACCTGTCTCTGCTACTCTGGGTTACGTGCCATTGAGGGATCGCGGCTGTGTTTTGTTACTGAGGAATGAGGCAGGAGAACCGGGTCTAGTAAATGACTTTAACCCTGGGAGGGAGCTGGGTTATCATTAACAGAGGCGAAGCGCCGCCGCGCTGCTGTCAGAGCCCTAACCCATGACACAGACGAGACAAGGACACGAGATGTTGTGATACAGCTTCGACCTTGTGTCATCTCAGACGGGGCCGCGGCTCCGGCGGCTCGGCTGCGTGGTTGGCTGGTTTTCTTATTTTTGTGCTTTTTAGATTTATTTAGCGTGCACGTCCGTGAGTTTCAGACTGTCCATGACTGTGAGAGCAAGAAAACAAGCTGACGCACAAATATCAACACACACGAACCTCAGTGGATCTTTGTAAGTGTTAGTTTGTATGTTCTATTTCTCTCCTGTTTGTTTTTGCTAACTATGTTCTAATATCAAAGTTCTGCAGGCTTTATCGTTTGGTGCAATGAATACTCTCAGGAAATAGTTCCTTACGATCCACTAAACTATGCCCAGATCGGCCCTGGTACCAGTCGTTGGGATTGGCTTGTAACATCATCATTCTCAACAAGTATCGGATGGATTTGGAAGAAAAATTCAAGTTCCACAAAGTTACCCCTGAAGGATAAGATGTACTGACAGGGATTTGTGACTTTTCCTGGTGCCATCAGCAGGTTGAAATTGGTCGTTTAACTTTAAACTCATGGATGGATTTTCAACCAGCTTGGTCAAGACATTCATGTTCCCCTTATAGTATAAACGTAATTACTTTGGTTATCTTCTGACTTTTCATGTTGTAACTTAGTGCAAATCAAACAATAATAATATGATGATGGCACATTCAATAAAGATGGTGAAAAGTATAAAGTGTTCTATCTTTTCAGCATCAGCATGCACCAACTCATCCAAGCACATAGCTGTTTGTTGTAGTACTCAAGTATGTACGGGGGCCGACAAGGGCAATCGCGCTGCAGCGGCCCGAGCAGTTTACATTAGAAGACACAGGCTGCAAATTCAGAAATAATGCGAATGCATGAACGCTGCAAAAAGGCCAAAACAAATGCATGAACATCAACGTGCTGCAAATACAAAACACTGCAAATCCAGCCAACACGACAGACATAAAAAAAAAATAATATGGAGGAAGCATCTGTGGGAACTTGCTCATGTACCATGTAACTTTATTTGACTCTTCTGCGATCATTACTTTAATGATTTTATTAGTGCTTGTATCTCTGAATCCTTGTGTTGATTATTGTTGAGTAATGATTACTGTCTGTCTGTAACTCTGTCTGTTTCTGCTATCCAAGCAGGTATCTCTTGAGAATGAGACCCCGTGTCTCAATTAGATTACCTGTTTAAATAAAGGCTAAAAAAAAATAATGGAAACCATTTGGGCCGCTGCAGCCTGATTGCCCTCGTCGGCCTCCTTATATACGACCCCCAGAAGAGTGTCCCTAAACGAGTGTCCCCACTAATGGAAGGACACACGTTTTCATACCTACAAACCTCCCGACCGGACAGGCACGTGGAACATTTACGGTTAATTTGGTTTCGATACCATAACGAGGTTTAGAGAAAAAATTATGGTTTGGGTTGTACCAGTGCCCAAGGGACGTTGTTTAATCACGTATGGGGGGTTACGTTTAGTATGTGATGTAGGTGTTTCTGCTTATGTAATTGAAATAATTCCCAGTAAGTCGACCATCGTCTGCAAGGTGAAAGTGTTGTGTTTGACCCATGCATCAGCCCTAATCGTCACCCCAAACAGGCTCTATCATTTTGAAAATTAAGTCACCTGACCTGCACCTTTCCACTGATGATACTTCGGTAAAGACATAAGTCTCAAAAAGCTGATGCACAAACGACCTTTCCGGCCGTATTTGTGATCCGGACAGTCTCATGTCCAAATCTGTGATTTCCTCAAAGCTCCACAGTCCCCATATTGCTTCTCGTCTTGTTAAAATGATATTCTTTCTTCCTTTACATAGTTAAAGAACTCCTGTCATCGTCATAGCAGCACTGAACCATCCTTTATCTTTATATATCCCACCTGTCTTCTTTTCGCACAGACCTCTGTCATCGTGGCTGTCTTCTCTTCATCTCGTCCTCCTATTCCCGTCTCTCTGTCCCCCTTCCCCATCAGTTTGTCAGTCCATCACTTTCTAAATAAGCTTAGGCAGCGCAGCATTGTTGTTGATTTCATACATGTCATACGACACAATTACTTTAATGGCTCTGTGAATAGATTTCATGGAGAGTGTGTTGGATGTGTTTGGGAGGCAGTTTAGAGACACAAAGAAGCTGTCATCTCTGTTTGGCCATCAGCGCTAAGGCTCTTATTAGCAGATGAGAGATTTGACAGTCCTGCTGGTAATGAAGTGATGATGTATTTATAAAGAACGCAGCACAGAACGAGTTCACTATATTACTTTCAGTCTTTTAGCTGCTAAAATGTTAATTTGCTGCGTTAAAAACACAACAGGTTTTTGCGATAAAACGATGTTTTTCCAGTCCGTGATGGAGACATTATATGAACGTGTGTTTGGACGTCTTTATCTCAGCATTAAGAGGTGTCGATTTAACACTCACAGCACCTGGTGGAGGAACAACTAGCTCTCTGGAAAGTGAGGGCCCTTGGCCAGCAGAAAGTGCAAACACAGACTGCTGTTTTTGGGGCTTGGCCAGAATAGAGTGACCTGAGAGACCTTAATGAGAACAAGAATCAACGTGGACTACACTCTCTGTATCCAGTGAGCAACAGACCCTGTGCAAACAACTGTTCTTCTAATTAGGGATGCTGTTACTCACTTTCTGCTTTCCTGTACTGTCATAACAGCTGTCAGGGAAGCTAGTTTGAAGGCACGATTACAGCCAATTTACAAGTAACCTCACAAGGAAGAAACATGAACTACAGCAAAGCTCTAGGTGGAAATCTAGAGTGGTAATCTGGAAGATTTTCATGTAAATAAATGTCTGTTAAGTCACTATCTATCGCCGAATGAGGTAACACAATGGTGATTGAGCCTATGGCCCACTGATGAGAGTCTTTGCATTTGCAGTATTACAGACTGGTGGCCAGTTAGTGACGCATTTTCCATCAGCCAGCAGTGGTTGGTCTGCCAGAGAGGGTAGGCGAAGCTAAGTAATCTAGTAAACAGTAATCTACTATGGCTGAACAAATAAAGAACAGATGGATGACTACAGATACAACTTCAACAATAAGTGAAAATCCAAAGAAAAAGAAACAAACTCGACGCTCAGATGAAGCAAACAGTCTGAAAAGGAAAGCGACTGTCAGCCAGGAAAATCAAGAGTTACAACCGGAGCCAACCGTGGACGTCACACATGCAACACTGTCTGGATATCTGGGAAGTGTGCTCCCACAATTACCGTTTATCACCATAGGTGCTGCCAAAGAGAAAGGAACTGAGATCTTTCGAGATAACAACTTTACGCCATTATCAACAGGAAAAATGCAAGAAATGTCAGCTTTTGTTTCTAGTGTCCATCAGTCAGACATCCTGCCTTCCAACTAATGTGTCTACAGGTGAGAGCTTTCTGTAAGTGAGCCAGGTAACTTCTAAAATATCATGAAACAACCTCTCTGAACATATTTTTATAAGAAGCAATACTTGTGACTAATGCGTACTGCCTGGACATGCCTTCATTGGGTCGGGATGAAAAGGGGGTGAGGCTGTTCAAAGGGGCTTCATGGGGGATACAGTAGAGAAAAAAACACCTTCCTTCACTATTATGGCCTGAATTTGAATGTAGTTTCACCAAAAACGGACAAAAAATAATTTAACTACTTGCACATAAGAGTATGATTGAGCTACAAGATACTGCAAAAAGAGGTTTCCCGGGCACGTCCAACTGAGAGGAGACCCCGGGGCAGACCCAGAGCTCGCTGGAGGGATTATATATCCCGTCTGGGAGAGGCACGTCTGGGTTGCCTTGCTTGCTCTACTGCCACCACGACCCAGCCCCTCGATAAGCGTTTGTCCCTCCCCAGGAACGAGTGACGTGTGAAACATGAAATCATCTCATTTGTTGAGCGTTTTTTTACACCGATGCACGAGTTTCCCAGACCAACATGTTTTAAATAATTCCTTAACTTATTGTTTTACATATTTCTGTAACATCTGCAGAACTCGGTTCGGGTTCTGCATCCGCTGGCGTCTTCCGGCATGACGTTGGAGGGTGAGTTTTGACCGGTCTTTACAGGAGAGATCGCTCCATGTTTCATGTTATCAAAGTCAAAGCAGCCCTGACTTAGCTGAGCTAAGACAGAAGCAGGGGTTCATTGTGTGGCTGCCTGGCTAGCAGCCACTGTAGCAGCAGCCCTGCTGATCCGGATGTTGCAGACAGGGAGCCTGGAGTATTTGTGCTTTCATTGCCCCCCGTGCCAACCCAAACTGAGTCACTCTGCTGCAGGGAGTCTCACCGCGTTCACTGTTAGTTTATCTTGGATACTGTTGCTGACGCCAGTGCAGAGGAACTGCTGTTGTGTGCGACAGTGCAGGACTTGAAACTACATTTGTCAAAGATAAAGAAACAAGCTGTGCCAGCAGGAAGAGGGCAGCTGACTTATGTAACGTAAAGCTATTACCGTGTCTCAAATCTCTGCCCCATTCACTCACTAGTTCCGAAATGATAAGCACTCGACAATTTATGGTGAAAAGAAAGTTATGAATTGTTGTGCTGGGATGTTAAAAAACCCCATCTGAGCTGGAACCTGTTCATACCAACCATCAAATACAGCCGGTAGGTTGAGGCCTTAAGCTTCAAAATATGACAGTCTAGGTAACACTCTAGCGTCAGGTTGGCCCATGCAGGGCTCCATGGCCATGTTACCTGGAATAAATATACAACCTCCAGTTAGACTTTCAAAAGTTTAGCTTTCAGAAACATCCTGTTACCTTTTCATGCAATATTTATTACAGCACATTTATATTTGGGGAAACAGTCGCAGTTTAGTCATGTTTAAACTTCTTGGATAGGTTTAGAGTTGAAATAAATGCTCACACACGCCTGATATTTACATAACTTACCTTATGTCAGTATATGACGTAGCAAATGAACAAAAAGAATCTAACATCTCAACAGAAGTCTACATGTAAAATTTGTCTCAAACAGGAATTGAACAGGGGCATCCTGATTAAATGTCCTGTGTTCGTTTGACACATCTTTTGCCCCTGCTGCCACCAGAGAACTTTCCGGCTCATTATACGACCTCACCTGACTTCAGAGCCACATCAAAACGTTAAGCTAGAGAAGAGCACCAACACATTTGGCCTACAGGGTTTCCATCATCATTTTTTGACCACAGACTGTATAAAAAGATGGACGACACAACAGCTCCCTAAAAGTGAAGCCAAACCCTCTCTATCGCCCCCTGCTGACTGGCGGCAGTAAAGGTCATAAAGCCCGCCTCCTCCATGTTAACAGATGGGACATGAGTCAAACTATAAAATTAAAATACACGTCAAATGCATTTTTCTCAAACATGGTTTCTGTCATTTTAGCTGGTTATTATCATGCTGATTTATGTCCAAGTGTTTATTTTTCTGGGGTGCTGGTTTTGCTCCTACAGTAGAGCAGGCGCCCCATGTCTAGAGGCTACAGTCCTCGACGCACTGATCGCAGGTTCGACTCCCGACACATTTGGTGCATGTCTTCCCCCCGCTCTCTGCTCCCCGCATTTCCTGTCTCTCTTCAGCTTTCCTATATCATAAAGGCAAAATGTCCCCCCCCCAAAAATCTTTATAAAAAGTAAAATTTAAAAAAAGTGTTAAGTTTTATTTTTAACTTGTTATTTGATGCTATAAAAAGGGTGCGTATAACATCATGATTGACAGCTCTGTTGACAACTCTGGTTCTTGCAGCCGATCTGTTATGCATTAGCAGAGTAGAGGAGTGTTCATTGTTGTTGAAAACAAAAATTCTGACGAAGAATGACGAGACGTTGACGAGTAGATAGATCGTTGATAATAAAATCTCTGATGACACGTATGTTTTGTTTTTGCTAACAAGACGGGACTAAAATGTTAGTGGTGGGCTGTTGGCCATTCAAAATGCATATTTTCCCCCACTGTCCGTCTAATCTGTCTGTCAAAATACAAGCAATGCACTCATGTAACTGGGTAATGAGTATCATGAAGCTGGTTGTGAACTTCCTCTGTTAACTCAGGCTTTCTGCTTCAGGCTCTGTGCACGCTCATTTGACGCTTCTTCTGCACAATAAGAAGCGATCATCACTCTCTGCTTCAGTCAAACTGAACTGGATGATCTGCTGAAATTTAAAGAGTTAATTTAACCTGAAGCAAACAGGTGAGACAAGAGGAACGGCGAGAGGAGACGTAACTAAAACTATCACTACAGTCATTGAACTTTTCATAACCGAGAACATCTGCTACAGACCAGAAGCTGTTCTGCCGACATGCGGGACCTCCACCCGCCTGTCTCTAGACTCCTGCTCCCGCCTCAAGGGTATTTTGGCTTTGAATAAGTACAACGAGAGGTGGTGAAGATGTGTCGTCCATCTTTTTATACCGTCTATAAGGCCAGTGACCAAGCAGCAGCATTTGAAGACTTGGGAGTGAATGTGTTTAACAGATAGTTGTTGGTTTGTTAAAGCAAAAGAGCCCTGGAAGCTATAAAGGCTTTACTTTCCTCTGATCTTAGTATCAGAAGAGGAACTTCAGGCAGTAGAAGTTCTCTTTCAGTATTTAAGAGGTCACTGATGTGGTTATATATTTAATGTATTATAGAGACTTCCAGCGGAGACGTCCACATAATTAGCGATGAAATGTTCCTTTAATGGCTGTGAGCCCGAGGTTATGTGTAAAAGTTCTCCCTCTCGCCTCCTTCCTTTCTTTTCTCGATGTCTTAAAGTACCCTTTCCATAATTCTGGCAAGAAATGCTTCTGTACTTCACTATTTTATGTTTTTACAGCACAATAAAAGGGAAACTTTTAGTTTTTAGTACAGGTTTAATGTGGCTTTGTGGCATTCCTCTTCCGATAAACTTACCAGCCACTAAACCCAGTTTGTGTTCCGCGGTAGGTGACTGTTGTGGTTTGTGTGTTAGCAGCTGACAGGGTTTAGGGTCCTTCACTCTATCAGAGCCTGTGTAATTACTCTTTTGTCTCAAAGGCCAGATGACCACAGAGCCTTTCACCTCCCAGCATTAGCTCTGCAGGACCCAGCTGAGACAGTGAACAGGAGAGTAACACAGGAAATTAGCATGTCTGCGTGTGTGTTAACCCTCAGCATGGTGAACAAAAAACTGCAGTGTTATCCACCTCTTCACGCTGTCAGAAAGCCTTCTCTCATAGTAAACAGAACGTTAAGTGCAGAGAATATTTAAATATATTCAGTGTACTCATTATTTCCAGTACGCGCTGCCTACAGTGAAATATGTACTGAAGCACATACTGTCTCCAACACCAAGTCCTCACACATTTATCACTTTCAAACTTAGAACTTAACACTTCACAAGTTAACAAAAGTTGTAAAAGTATGACCCATCTGTCATGCTATTATGGGGAGCTGATGCCATCACCCTGTGCCTTTGGAGGACGCTATCCGCTTCTCCAATGGGCCCTGGAAAACCTCCGCCAGACTACGTTAAACATGTCATTTCGCGGGGACAACTCCACCTTTGTACCTTTGATAGAAAACAGTGAGGACAAATAACACCCTCGCCTTAAACAGGCTGTGTTTTGAACATTTTGCAGCTAAAGAACCAGATATTCACAGGATTTGAGAGAGACCAAACTCCAAATCCAAGTGAATGTAGACACCTCATATGTCACTCATTGGTTTGTTGACTATTTTGAAGCCTCAACTTTTGCAGTTTTGCCGACACCATCTTGTTGTTTCGGCATCTGAGGTGACCATATCTGGACGATGCTGGAGAGGAGGGACGGGCTAGCAAACGTGTTATCCACTGCAGCTAAAGCTAGCTTGATTTGGAAGGCTAATTCAAGGTAACTGAGATATAAAGTGGGATGCTTATTTTAGCTTGTGGAAAACAGGCTTTAAAGAAAATGTACTTACAGGAAAACTGAACCGCAATTAAAAGATCTTAAAAGTCGAGCACTGCTGCATTATTATTCCTTTCAAAATAAGAGATAAGGAAACTTATATTTATCTTTATTTTGAGCTATATTTATTTATCTACTTTCTGACAAAAGTAAAAAAGATAAAGAAAAAAAATCAAGCTCTTAAAATAAAATTGTATCTGCCATTTATTATGAATGAATTCAATTGGCTCATAATTTGAGTAAAACCTGAGTACAAAGAGACACAGCAGACTCAGAGGGATGGAGAGTCTGTGTGTGTGTGTGTGTGTGTGTGTGTGTGTGTGTGTGTGCTGGTCAGAGGTGGTGTCAGATGAACTGCTTGCCTCTCTGGTGACCCCACTCCCATCCGTCATGGTAGGTAAACAGCCCTCTGTCACCCGCTGACACTCCACCAGGACCCTGAACGCCTCAATGTGCCAAGTTACGGGTGGGCTTCTGTGGATAGGAAGATCAAGGACACACACGCACACACACACACACACACACAACCCCACGCATACACAAACTTTAATATCTTTCTTTCTTTTACTACTTTTGGTATTTCACGAATGCAGATTCAAGTAGAGCTTTAGAACAAATCATCCACGCACACACGCACACACAAGGAGAAATCAACACACATTTCCTCCTCGTTGTGGGGTCACTGTGAGGTGTGAGGTGACTGGCAGTTTGTTGTCACATCCCTGACAACAGTGATGGGGTCTTCCACCACCTGGTTTAGATTAGCACCCGATGCCAGATGTATCTTTTCTGCAACACACACACACACACACACACACACACACACACACAGCGACACAAACAGGCAGAGAAGAGTGCATGCGGCACAGGAAGAGGGTTGGCAGTAGAGGAGTTGAGCTCGGCAGCCAGCGAGCGGTGCAGGGCGTGACATGCATGATCGAATGAGCGAAGCATCTGCTCTCCTTCCCGGCCTCCTGCAATAACAAAGTCTGATTTGAAAATCCGCTGCCTCAGGCTCTGCTTCATGCTTCATGTGTAGCTCAACGTGCAGCAGCCATATACCTTGTTCATTCCTCCGATGCCTGGCTGCACACTCCTGCTTCCACAGCTTGGCAGAAAACTCCGACGTGTCGGTGATAAATGTCGGGAAATTGAACTTTATAGTTGCAACATCAAGAAAAAAAATGTTCCAGCTCCTTATTAAGGTTTATTTATGTTAAACCCTAGAACACTGACAAAACAATCCCCCCTCAAGGTCCATTTAGGAGGTGTTTTGAAATGTTCAGTCACACCAAAAAGGTCCCCAAGAACAGATTGAGTTAGCTCAAACATGGACATCTAAATGTTGTTCTAATCACTTTAGCACTTCTCGTCCAAAACTTCTTGTCTGTGGAGAGTAATTTGTGTCCACTGCTGATGAAAATCATCCAATATGAGTGAAAGTTCCAAAAACAGCAATTAAAAGGACCTTTAGGTCAGATTGTTTTATTCAAAGCTGTATCCAAGGAAACAAATAAACCGAGTAAATAAAGAGTTTATTTTGCAGAACTGTTAACAAGGAAAAGGTCATCGAATTAAATCAGAGCTGCACGGTGGTGTAGTGGTTAGCGCTGACGTAAAGGGCCTTCCTGTGTGGAGTTTGCATGTTCTCCCCCGTGCATGTGCGGGTTCCCTCCGGGTACCCTGGCTTCCTTCCACAGTCCAAAGACATGCTCGTTAGGTTCACTGGTGACTTTAAATTGCCCGTAGATGGGAACGTGAAAGGTTGTCTGTCTTTATGTTTCAGCCCTGTGATTGACTGGCGATCTGTAACCCCGCCTCTCGCCCAATGAGCAACCAGCGACCCTGAACAGGTTAAGCGGTATAGATAATGAATGGATGGTGCCAGGGAACATTGTGGAAGAGGGGCTTTATACGCTGCATAATCTACAATTACAAAACTCAGTGGGCTCATGAAGCTGTTCTTACTACAGTGCTTTAAATGTTTTTTTTATTGTTGCTTGACCAATACCAATAACTTTCTGGGGATTATTTGCATTAGCAGGCAAGTGGACAATAAATTAGGGGCAACAAAGGTCGACTGTTGCAGCGTCTCGTGTCGCCTGTGTCTGGGCTAAGAAGTTGTATTCGAACACACCGCAGTCGATGGCAAACTAGCCAACTGCTTTCTGCATGCATTAAAGAACCCTCCATGCGAGCAGGCACTAGGGCTGTCACTTTTCATATATCGTTCAAACTGAAATATTAATAGTTTGAACTGTAATGATGTGATCAAATTCAAAACTTAGAGCACAGCAAAAAACGAACAGCTTGCCCACGAACAAATCTGCTTTCCAGAGTCGCAGAATGCTCTCCCGTAGTGTGCCTTGTATTCCAACAGATGGCGATAACACGCTGGCTGCTACAAACCAATGGAGGGAACTAACGAGTTGAGCTGTTGTTAACCTTTCCTGCTTCAGCGTCCCGACAGTAGTCACAAAGCACGGGGGAGACTTATTGTTGTTGCTGTATTGCTGTAGCTAGCTTCGGGGCTAAGTCCTGTCACTTTAATACGGCAGCAGCAAGCAAGACACGGTCTTGGGGAGTGGTACGCTTTATTATGCACAAACAGCCTAAACTGTACATCACCGATGTACCGATCACTCTTTTCTCTGCACTTCACTTAACTCGTGCACACACACTTCCGTTCTCTCTCACTTGCTCTACCATCCCACTTTCTCGCACTGAGCACTTCCCAAAACAGAGCTACCCCCGTAGTATAAGACCGTGCCACAGAGCTGATCATCTCAACACCAACGCATCTCAGAAGTGCTGTACCACTGCGTACCTAATATGTAGTGTACCAACGAATTCCATTTCACGTTGAATTCGTTCAAACTTTATTTTTGGCAGTGACAGTGCTAGCAGGTGGTGGAAAACTTGTTCTTCACTGGGGAGACTGGAAGACCAAGAAATCTGGGTAATCACTCAGCTGTTGTGATAAAGCAACATTTGCCGATCATTTTCACACCGCTCTCGCTCACCGCTAAGACAACCTGAATTTTGTTACTTCCAAAGGAGAGCATGTCTGATAAAAGGTTGCAAAGGGCACTTCATCGTCGGTTCTTGTTGTTTTGCTTGCAGAAGAAAGAAGGTCTAGTGGTTTGCATGCTCTTCTCACTTGTGTTTCCTTTCTTGTGCGCTGACTCAACGTGCTAAATTGTCCGCAAAACCAGAGACAAGGGCCGGCTGGTGCCAACGGTGCACGAGGCTCACTGCAGCTATTGGCCGACTGCATACAATCTCTGTAACAAATGTCTAAAGTAGTGTGTCACACAGAACAAACAAAGGGAAATCGTTTTTTAAGGCATATCTTTGACATTTGCATGTGTTGTTCGCTGAGGTCAGACAGTCAAATGAAGATAGTGAGGGACAGAGATTACAGGAAGCTGCATGCCTGTGTGTGTGTGTTTGTGTTTGACTCCATCTTTAAGCCAACCTGACTGTGTGTGCTGACACCAAAGTGAGACACCCGCTTTAAATGATCGCTTCTTTAATTACATGAATAAATAGAGATAAACTGAGAGAAGGAAGTGTTAAATTTGAGCGAGGAAACCACGGAGGAGTACTCGTGTGTTTATCAAAAGTCTGCTTAATGTATTTCCTCATGTGCATTTATTAATCCCACAGTGAAGACAAACAGCAGTGATGTCATGCTCTCATAGTGGGAATAGAGATATAAATGACCAACAAACCGCTCGTGTTACAATCACTTGGCTGCACATAACTCAGAAGAAAAGCTGATTTCAGGCACTATTCTCCACAGAACAGAAAGTGTAATCTCATGTATTTTCTTTGAAAATTAATGAGCTATATATTATGCTTCCAAAGCAACTTTACAACAGTTAAGATGAGATAAAACTTTAATCATGCCTCTGGGGAAACTGGGTCATCGCAGCGGCACAGAGAAGGTTAGACTGGGAGAACAAATACATACTTCCATTGTTCCTACAACACTTTGGGAGGAAATAGCTCGACTTTACAGAAACTCTCAATAGAGTGGGGTCGTCCTTTTTCGTGTTCATCGTCTTGGGGTTGGATGGTACCAAGCTAACACCAGCTGATTTCCCAGTGACCCCCCCACCTCTGCTTTCACACCGGCTCCAATACTCAACTCGTTATCAAGCTATTAGTCCTCACTGATCTTCAAGAGCTTCTGCCTTAACCCATCCCCCGCCTGTATTGCCCCTCCAATAAACACTCCGGTCTGACCCAGGATCAGGCCAGCTTTACTTTAAGTTCTGTGTGTCTGTTTGGGGTAAGATGAGAACGATCGATCACATACATTTGTGACCAAACAGCCTGAATCATATTCAAGGCAAACTGATATAAAGTGTATAAAGTACTAGTACAACAATGTAAAAAGTACAGGTGCTTGTTCTGCAGTAAAATGTCCCCTATAACTGATGATAATTTAAATAATTAGTTCCTCATCAACAAGTTTGCAGCATTTTACTGCTGTAGCTCAGTGTTGCCAGACTGAAAATATTGTACTGCAGCTTTAAAATATAATGAACAACACGTTTTCAGATTGGCAGGTTTGAGACGTCACAAACCTAAGGAGCCAATCCCGTTAATGGACGGGGTGACGCTATGGCAACCTATGGCAACCACTGATGCATTAGCCAGCTGTAACTGTCATCGTAATTGTTGCGAAATCACTACTGACTGCTAACGTTAACGTTACTACTACTGATCACTACATTTCAAGCTAGCTAAGTTTCAACAAGCTGCCACTAAACGATGGCAGAGACATGTTTTGTTTTCGGCTGTAATTTTACGAAAGGAGAAACATTGAGATACTTTTTTAGAAGGTAATTAAACGTATTTTGTGGAAAATACATCAGACACAATTTATTATTTCCAGCAGAGCATTTCATATGTCTTATAACATGACTGGAGCTGGTCTATCACATTCCACCCTGGCTGATGTATCAGCCTGGATGGGAAATAACTAGGGAGAGAAAAACTGCTCTGAAGTCAGCTTGATCGCCTAATTTCACTCAATAAACATCCTCCAATTAGGGTTGTTGTTGTTTGGATCGTAACCCTCTGAGATACTAAGGCCTGCGTGTAGCCCAGGAAGCAAAGACACAGCTAACACTGCCTGTTTAAAACAAGCAGGACCGTCAAAGAGAGCCAAGAGTGGCAGGATGGACCAACAGGCTGTCTCTCACCTACACACCCCCGTACCAACACACTGCACCGCCGTCGTTATCAGCAGATGAAGAGGGGCTGGGAGGTCTGGGAAAGGGAGGAGCGGGTGATAAAGCACTGAGGTCTTGTTGACAGGTAGTTGCCCGATGGGCCACACTGTGTCTGACAGGCCTGTCAGAGATCTAGTGTTGACGTGTCTTGTTCTTTGAAGAGACAGCCGGGTTCCCGTGTCACGGTCGTCGGTGCAGGAAGTAAATGAGCATCTTGTGTGATGTTACAGGAAGTTTCTTGACATGTTGTGATGTATCATATTGTCTTCTTTTGCACTGATTCGGCAGCACAGCGCTCTGAATGGGGAAATGACATGGAGTTTCCTGAGTAAACGGGGATAAGTGTCACGGAGCTAAACTCTCTGATGCAAGCCTGAAACATCTGCTGTGAAGCTCTTAATGATGCAATAATACAAGTCACTGAGGTGGGAAGTTAATATTAGAGCTAGCACATGAGCTAAAACCTCATGTCTGTGTCTTAACATCCTTTTTAATAGTGTTATTTCTTCAACATGGCTGCCACTTTGCAGGAACATTACTCTATCAGTTAGCTATTTCTGCTCTGCTGCACACAATCTTACGTTTTTACAAACGGACTGACTCGTTTATTCGCCGTGCCTCAGCGCAGAGCGACCTTGAGTGCACGGTTGGTTGGTTTCTGCAGCGGCGATGACGGTTAGAGGCGCTCTGTGGGCCGCAGCGCTGAAACCCTATAGGGGCTCCATATTAGCGGGCACTGAGTGAAACAGTCAACAGCAGTGTTTCAGGGAAGCAGTGGAGCTTTAACACCTACTGTAACGCCCTGCCCTGCTTCCTGCTCTGGATTACATCTAGGCTTACAGTATACGGGACACACACACATAAATGCTGAGAATCCCCCCACCCCTCTTTGTCTCCCCCTCTTTTCACCCTTCCCACCCACTCACATTCACATCACCGTTATTCAAACTGCTGTATAGCACCTACTCTTGCTCACCTAAGCACACACACACGCACACATGCAACGACATCCAAGCTTTTTCCTCTCCTACTTAATACCTACTTATTATAATCTGTCTGTAAGTGTTATGCTAATGGACAAACAGCAAACAGGTAAATCACTAAGCATTACTGATACAAAACACACCAATCAGAGCAGCCATGATAGATCTTCACACATATACGCGCGCACACACACTCATCACATGCTCCCTTTTGTTACGTATCAGGGAACTGGTAATGGAAAGCCCCCTCCTGTGAGCACTGGCCTCATTTTAGTAATTACTGTGTGGAAGGTGTAATGGAAGCCTCCCCCATCAGCAACACACAATGGCATCAATGCCCACACACACACTTGCACATACATTCAAACAGTCATATATAACAGCCTGATCACACTCCACATTTGTCACAGACAGCGTCCTGGTCAGTGGCCAAGCGCTTCATAATATGACGCCGTGGTACCCATCACTTGTGGACGCTGTCCTCTACATTATAATGCTGATTCACTTGGGGTGGAGGTCAGAGGTCAAACAACACCTGGACTTTCATTGTGCAGGCTGGGGTTTGAACATGTAATATACATGGTGAATAGATGGACTGCACTTCTACTGTAAAGTGCTTTTCTAGTCTTGCGACCACTCAAAGCTGCTTTTACGCAACATATCACATTCACGCCTCGATCCCACAGGATCCGTGGCAGGCGCATTGCGCCGCGGTTCTGGTCTGTCAGGCGGTGCGAGCCCTCGCCCACAGGAAGCGTGTCTAATCCGCAGCGCAGAGGAGTGCTGGCCCAAGCAGCTGGATTCGCGAGACCTACGAAATCACGCGATAACATCAATGTTAAACAGAGCAACACACAAACAACACTTCAGTTTGCAGTGGAATCACAAGCATTGACTTGAATGGGCGCGACCAACTCCGGAGGTCGCGGCGCACACGTGGAATTTGAGGGTCACCCATTCACACACCGTCAACTGTGCCAACTGTCAATCAGTTAGCACAGTCGATGGCTGTGCCACAGGGAGCAATTTGGGGTTTAGTGTTACGCCCAAGGACACTTCGACATGTAGACTGAGGGAGCTGGGGATCGAACCACGAACCTTCCGATTGAAAGACAACTAACTCTACCACTGTGCCATAGCCGCTCTAATATCTAAGTACAAGTAAGGAAGTAGATTTCTTTTTAGGTTATGTAGCGTAGCTTAGTAATTAACCTATCTACATACGTTTGTTAAATGTAAGTTTTGTACATATGTGTGTTACAACAAATATCAGAGGTACTGATTCAGTAAGTTAGTAGCGTAAATAATGGATGTGCATACGTTAGATAAACCTAAACATGGTATTTCTCTTAAACCTAACCAAGTAGTTTTGATGCCGGAACGTAACCAATTTCTTGTGATGTCTGGTTTTTGAAAGTCCAAACAGACTTTCTTGACTTATTTAGCATTGTTAACTTCTCTTCTCTTCTTTATTTCTTTAAGTCTTAACAGGATGTTCAAAAATGTATTATTGCAAAATTGAAAGCGGAGCCCTGTAGGAGTACAGAGATGGTCACAGTTTGTAGTTGATCTAACATGTGTTGTTGTGGTTGCTCTCTTTGCCTGTCTCCATCCTGCAGCTCCTTCTATCCCACTTTTCATGGCTCGTGGTGATTCATGTTGGGTCTCTCTCTAAATAACATAACAAAGAGTACGGTCTCGACCTGCTCTTTTGTTAAGTGTCTTGAGATAAACAATTTGATTTGATTGCTATTTTAAAGCGTAGGTCCACTGAGGTAGCTGCTGTTTTTGATGAGTTGGGAGTGTGTGTTGCATTTAAGAGCACTCTGTCTTACTGTTCATCATTACTGTTAAATGCATATTGTGAATTTGTCAAATTCCTCTTAAGTCGCTCTGTTTGTCAAACGCACACAGACACACACATGCCATCTGTCGAATGTCCGGCCCTATCTGTTATCAGCATGTCATTGGCCGCTCATACCTGCCTGTCGTCTGCAGCCTGTCCCAGAATGCTGACAGATAAGCCTGGGTGAGTGCACAAGTGTGTACTCTTTCACTTTTAAAGGGTTCCCACGTTCTGCAGGGTTCACCTCGGTCCCACTAGTTTTAATTCATCCAACCGGTCAGCTGTTAGACCAATGAGACACACTTTATTTGTTATGGGCCCTATATGCACACAGACGTCCACATCACTGATGCGAACATTTCGACACCACACACGTTGAAATGCAAGCGCAAGGACGCACTGGAAGAAGTGACACTGTTGTAGCAGTGAGACAAGACACTCACCAAACCATGACATCAATTCAGCGCAGTGTTTGAAGGCATAACTGAGCATGAAATAAGGCCCGACAATTCAAACAGCTACTTGTTATAGGGCGTGATGAATACAGATTTTTCGGAACAAGCTTTTTCATGTCGGGTCTATTTCGGTGACAAACAGCAAGGAGTCACTTTAGAACAATGTGCTGAGGTCAACAGAAGAATGCCAGGAACTCAGGAGTGCCAAGAACTTAACAGGAAGTGAAAGTTGCTAATATATTCCGGCCTCAATATGTGAAGATGAAGCAAATTTCACTAATAAAGGATCAGGGAGTGATTACAGGTCTTTGTATGAGATGTGGAAACCAAGGCCTGCGACACACTTGCTTTTAACTACGCGTTCATGCATGATTGCTGCCCCTCATTCCCTGCGTCTGTTCGGAGCGTCGGCTGTGCACGTCCTCAAAAAATAATGCTACTTATATGTGAGATGCAGTGTGCACATGAACAGTAGGGGCAGTGTAGAGGCAGAGGGGATGTGACAGGGTCAACACAGCAGCAGGGACAACAATGGCTGAAAGTCAAAACAGCTGGAGACAGAAAAGTTCTGTTTTAGAAGTCGTGGAAACCTGCAAAATGAAATAGACACATGTCCGGGACAGTTACGTCCATGCACCGAAGAACATGTTGGTGCAGATGGTGTGTTCTGTCCACTGAACACAGAATTAACATAATAGTAACCTCTTGGAGTTTAGCCAGGTCTGTTGTTTACATCCCGCACATACGGTAGTCGCATACGAGCTCTCTGGTGTGCCCTCTAGAGGTGTCCCCCAGGAACATGTGTAGTGCATAGACAAGTATGTGAACAGTTACATTCATGACGCCGCCGGTAGTGTACGCAAGGTTAACAAGACTAGGTCAAAACCTAGAATGTGGCTGACCGCATCAGGTCACTGTGCGCTTTTGTGGGCAAGAAGGACTGTCCTTATGAGGCCGATGACAAAGTGTTTGAAAGCAGGTGCGTGCTGCGGACATAGGTGAGGACAGCGCAGGAGCAGCCCCGCCTACTCCCCGAACAAAGTATCAGAGCCATATAGGCAGAGAGTCGCGTCAGTGGAGGTCCAATATGCTCCATGACTCGCCATTGCGATGTCGCAACTCTCTCGCTCTACGGCTCTGAAAGTACCGTCACTCCCTCACTCACTCACTCAGTCATACAGACCCATGTATAGGACAGACCCCGGCGGTCAGCCAAAAAGCAAGTATATCTCCAGTCTTAGATTTATAGCAGAAACTAGGGTTTAGGAACTTGACGTAGGTGACTGCTATGAAAGTCCTTAAAGATGGTTCCTGGGCAATTGCTGAACCTTGACCTTCTTACTCTGAATTCTGAAACCATTTAGCTTGTTGTAATCACAGACGCCTTTCCATGAGTCCGAGTCATTTTGGGAACAGGAAGCTTATATATGTTTGACCAAAGGAATTAACGTCTTTGTTTGGATCCTTTGCCATAGAGCCCCTGTCCCTGCTTCGGGGGTAGCACGGTGGCCTGGAAGCTCCTGGAATTGACTTGAATTGGTTGTCAGAAACCCTTGTAGAGTGGTCAAATAGCTTCAGAAACTTCTTTATAACACTCTTCGGTTTGGGGGTTTCCAACACCACCAATCTGACATTCACTAAAAACCCCTTGTACGTGGAGTGCTGTCTCATACTGTCCTTCTACACTGAATTCTAAAGTCATGAATACAAGGCATAGCACAGGTTGGATACTGTCTCCTCTCTCTGACCTAACCGTAATACATACACACACACAGAAACACACACACACACACACACATATCTATCAAACAGGAGGGGACTAGAAGACATAGTGGTGCTTGGAGGTGGGTGGCACTCCTCAGCGACTCTCAGTAATAAAAGTCGGGCGCTATTTGAAAAGGCCCTATTGTGGCTTCATTCTGTTTTTCCACGAGGGTAACATTCCTCCCAAATTGGACAAAAGAATTTTAATGGGGCGGCTAATGGACTGTGATTAGATAGGAGGAGAGGGAGAGAGGGAAGGAAAGAGAGAGACAGAGAGAGAGAGAGAGAAATAGGTGGGCCTTGTTTGGAGTGGGCAGGATAGGGGGCTAAATGATGCGATGGGGGGGGCTTGAGTTTCATCCATCCTGGGAGAGGGGGCGATGGGCCAGGAGATTACCCCATTTACCTGCAACCTTTGAGGGGGAACTGGAGAGGAGGACAGGGGGGTTTGTAGCGGAGGTTGGGTTGCGAGGGGGACACAGGGGACTCCACTCCAAAGGTATATCCGTACATATAGTGTTGGGATGGATGGAAGCCCACCTGCTTTTAGCTGTAAGTGGATTCAGTGTGGCTCAAGTGGCTTAATGCAGGCTTACTCACTGCTGTACAAAGAGACACTGCAGGACTGTGCAGCTGGAGGATGCTAAAAATAGGACTCGGTGGGTATAAATGTTTACCAAAATATTTTAGGATGATAGAAAACTCATTCAGCCGGGACGTTGATCTATCAAAAAAGTCAGCTTGGCGTCGTACATGACGATGCATGCAGGGGAAATAGAGTGATTGGTCAATATACAGAAAAAGTGCAGCGATTGGTTGAATTTGCGTGAATTTGCAGGATCGCATCATCCCGACTTCCTGGAGGGACTCGCTAATGGCAAACTAAAGAGCAGAATCTTGTTTTACTTTATATTTTTCATTTTTCTAATCCTCTACGGATGAGTTGGGGAGATATCCTAATGGATCAAATCTGTAAAAGAATCCTTTGGTGCTGGTTAAATGTTTAAATTATTGCTAAAACAAGCCTGGGCTGTGTTCTCATGTACAGCTCCAGAAATAATTAAGAGATGACTCCAAATGTTCCTTAAATCAGCATCTCTCTCTACATGTCATGGCCACCCAATCCAGACGTGAACCACTGAAAACCTCCTGAATGTGATCAAGAGGAAGATGGATGGTCACAAGCCATCGAACAAAGAGTGTCATAACGCTTTCTTTGTATTATTTTTCTCTTAAAGTTTTAATCTTGAAGATCTCAGTTTCGTTCTCTTTGACCTATGGCGATAAACAGTAATTGCAAGAGTACACTTCCCAGATATCCAGACAGTGCTGCATGTGTGACGTCCACGGTTGGCTCCGGTTGTAACTCCTGATTTTTCTGGCTGACGGTCGCTTTCCTTTTCAGACTGTTTGCTTCATCTGAGCGTCGAGTTTGTTTCTTTTCTTTGGATTTTCACTTCTTGTTGAAGTTGTATCTGTAGTCATCCATCTGTTCTTTGTTTGTTCAGCCATAGTAGATTACTGTTTACTCGCAACACTTGCAGAGAGCGGAAA
Organism: Semicossyphus pulcher; assembly: GCF_022749685.1. Classification (NCBI taxonomy): domain Eukaryota; kingdom Metazoa; phylum Chordata; class Actinopteri; order Labriformes; family Labridae; genus Semicossyphus; species Semicossyphus pulcher. Next base: position 5,524,018 of record NW_027211700.1, read on the forward strand.
AGCAGCCGCTTAGCTCCGCCTACCCTCTCTGGCAGACCAACCACTGCTGGCTGATGGAAAACGCGTCACTAACTGGGCGCCGCTTGTGATTTTGTTTTGGTGAGTTTATTACTTTAACCAGTCGTCATTTCTGTGAATACATTGGAGGAAGGAAGTAGGAGAGATGCTGAATACAATGAAACAGAAGTTGTAACCTGTAAATAGTAGAACCAGAGAAAAACTGATTTTTGCAGCGGTCTCTTAATTTTTTCCACAGCTGTATATGGTACCTGTGCAGTTTGTACTATTAATGCCCAAACCAACACATGAAGAAAATGATTATAAAGAAGCACAAATAGTTGCTTTGTTTTGTCCACGTTGTAGCATTTTTAAAAGACATCATCTTGAAATAAATAAAAATAAATAAATAATCTCCCCTCCTCCTACTTTTCATTTCTCAGAGCCGTTCCTACAAGACAGATTGAAAATCACCGCGTCAGAAAACCCATTTCTATTCTAAATGTATGGAAGCCTCCTCCATGATCTCCTCCATCACATGCTGGCTGTCTCTCTGCCTCCCAATTCCACTCCACTGAAATGACTTGAAATACCTTCTGTCTTCACGAGTGTGCACACGGCACACATAAACACACACTCTGCTCTTACCCTCATCCCTATGCAGATAAACCTCCCCGGCTCACACAGACACACACACACATACGCACACACACATACATACCGTCATTCTCTTCCAAATTGGATAGAGACACTACCATGCAATATTTACATAAGTAATAACAGGCGCTTGCTCCGGGGGCCAGCAGCTCCTATCTCACAGCACAGGATGGGTAATTGCTATTTTGGCACCGAGGTGCTACCTGTGTGTACTTAAGTGTGACTCCGTGTGTGCGCGTGTGTGTGTGCAAGGAGGAATCATCTGAATAAGAATCAAAGTAAGAGTGAATTTATTAGGGATTTGTTTGTGCATGTGTGTGTACGCATGTTTGTATTATGACAGAATAAACCTTTTCTTCTTCTCCTCTTTTATTTGCGGCGCATGTCTCGATGGCTGTTTGTGTTAGCGCGGGGTCCAGCGGGAGACAGCCGGCTGCGTCTGAAGCCCACAGCTCCTCGGCTTGATATTTGGTGTTGGGCTGGCACAGTTTGCTATCAGCACATATTGTCCCATGCTGCAAGTGTGCTGCTGTGCGTTTTAGATGCTCGGTGTGACTGGATCTCCCTCCCTCGCTTTTTTCATTGTGTCTCTCTCTCTCTCTCTCTCTGTCTCCATCTGTGTGAGTGTTTGAATATGTTTATTCCAGGCAAATATGTGGGCAGCTGTCAGTTTGCCCTGGATGACTGTTTCTCAGGGAGTATGTTTATTTTGAATGAGTTTGTTTTTGTCTTTGCATGTGTTTTCTGAGTTGGATTGTCTGAGTTGGCCATTAGTCAGCCTATGCTCAGTGTGTGTATGCATGTGTGTATTCTGTTATCCTTGTAGGGACCGTTGATATTTTTACACAAAGACTGGACGTCTTAAGAAAGGTTTCCTGTCCCTCTCTACTTTGTTTATTTTAAGCCTTAGATTTAGACTATGTTGAGGGTCTTATGCACAGTCTTCACAGGTGTAGTAAGTCCAACTGTGTTGTTTTGTGTGTATGCATATGTGTGTGTGTAATCCTCAGTGCTCTCGACAGCTCGACAGCTCTCTCCTCCTCTGTGCAACTCAATAAGCTCCCGCTGCTGTCACTGTGCAGCATAGCAACCAGCCCACCTTTAGGTGATTACCATGCTCAGCCCTACCTCACCCACCTCCTCCATCAACACCCATGGTGCAAATACAGCCCCGACCCCGTGAGAGGGAAGAGGAGAGAGAAGAGGAGGAAGAGAATAGCTGCCTGAACAATTTATTTTACCTGAGCATGTTTGCATCATCGTGTTTAAAAGGATCCTGCGCTGTGTTTTTTTTGTTGGTGAATTCTTGTTAGATTAATTGATTCTCCTGCTGTCACCTGAGAGTTAGGAGTGTAAATGATGCTCAGTTTTATTGGGTTCATAACCTCACTGAGCCCTCAAAGTGTGTGAATCAGTTTAGAGTGAATTAAATGAGATTAGTTTAGCTAACCTCATCAATAACAGACACGTTATGTTGAATCACACCCTGATTTTTCTGTTGACGCACAGTTCATAATAAATACATTGTAATCTTATGGAACTGGTATAAAAAGGAGTTATTAAAAACAGCGGGGAGGCCACTTGAAGTGAAGCACATTTATAGTTGTAAAATCTGACCTTTTAGGCCAGTTCAGATCAATGATTCGCTACGAGACTGGATGCAACTGCCAAAAGAATCCCTCGACATCTGCTCGTAAACCTTCTAAAACTGGGCCGTTCACATCATGCAAAGCAACGCAACGCAGCTGACGGTCTCCATAGCAACGATGCACTGACATACCGCACTACTTCTGCATTAATACTATAACGTTAGAATTAGGCCCAGGTTACATGTATTAACTAGCTGGATTTCTGTTATTGACAGTGACAGTGACATGCTCGCAATGTTAGCTATAACATTGATTAATAAACGTCGAAGACAGAGAGTTTGGAAAGAGAGGATCTGGCTACTGCAGCGCCAGAGACAGGGTGCCTACACCAACTTATGCTGTTTCCTGATTGGCTGAAGTGAAATAGCGACATCATTCAGTTCTAAAACTGCATGTGGAGATTTGATAGTCAAATCTCCTGCAACTCCGCGCAACAGCTTCAGACACCTATGCTTCAAACAAAGAAAAAATGGGAAACATAGGAAACCCATGTCCTTCAAAATAAAAGCGCAGCAAAGACTTTTTCCACAACTTTTTTTTCAAGCACACATCCGCGACCCAGTTGAGAACCACTGATCTAGATGGCTGGCACCTTCAGATGAATCAGTAGGATCTGCAGCAAACAATCTTTGTAACTTTCTCAAACAGCCAATCTCAAAATGATGTCCCCTTTACACAGTGAGCGACCAGGTGTGCAGAGGTGTGAAAGCATGTTTGAAGCAAAGTTTATCCCTGGACAATGTAAGATACTCAGCGGGGAGGAGACCCCTCCTGACCCAGTGGTTTTCAACCACCGGGTCAGAAACCAGTACCGGGTCTTGGGTCGTTTAGTAACAGGCTGTGAAAACCCAGTAGGTGTACGTGACATGTTCAAAACATACACGGAGCACACAGGAGAGAGCGAATGCACCGCACCTGATGGCTCTCATATGGGATCACCTGCGTGCCTTTGAGAGATATTTCCCCTCTGCAAAGGACCCAAGGATCAGGAATGAGTAGATCCTTTTATTGCTGAACCTTCATCTCTCACACGAGTACGACCAAGAGGACAAACTAGTGGAGTTAAAAAACAGTGAGGACTAAAGACTTTGTTCACCACCCCTCCCTAATGGTCTGTCTCTCTGGTCCATGTAGTCAAAAAGGTTGGGAACTAACTACGGCCATTTAACAACATTAACTATGTTTTGTTAGGCTTTCCCACATAAAAAATTTTCCTGGTAGAAAAAGAAAGAAAACAGACACGGCGGTATTTGATTACCTCAAAAAACTGTCTTAGGGCCCGATCAGACAGAGCCGTTTTGCAGGCTGTAAAATGCGAGGCGCACCGTACTGCCTTTTCTGTTGAAGCCTACGGTTAAAAAAAGAGCAGCTCGCTGCGCCTTTTTTTCCCTATTGTTGTTAAGGCAACCACCGAATTATTAGCTGTCATTAACCTAACCGTTACATTGTAAACTGACAGAAGGCCCGCCTCTCCTTTCATCCGACTGGACAATCAGATAAAATGGCAATGACATCAGGCGCTTTTCTGTTTTTTTCAAGTTTTTTCAACTCGAGGCGCTCTGAGCATTTCCTCAAAAACACAAGGCGCACAGAGCAGAAAAACACGAGGCACTCTGCAACGCAAAAGCAGCGCTCAAAAAGCCTCTCATTGAAAACAATGACAAAAAAGCCCCCAGCTGCTAAAACGTGTTCTGTCAGATCGGGCACTTACATGGTCTCTGGTGGTGAATCAGGGGAGACGTTACACTCCTCTAATTCCCTTCATCTTCTTTCTCCCCATCATTGGCATCAATCTGTGTAATGAATAAGCAGATTTATGCGCTCAATCAATTAAAGACAGCACAGTATGTGTAGGCTTTTAGCATAAATAAATCATTACCACATTAATGTGCTGGCCTCTTGCCAGGTTTGCTTGTCACTTGTTGTGACATTGGGTTATATTTGGCCGTAAAGTCTGATTGCTTTATGGCTGAAACAGGAAGAGGGGGCTGTCTCCACCTCAAAGAGAGGAAGCTTTTTGTTCAGCAATGATATTTACGACTGTACGCCACGAGAAAATGTGGTCTCAATTTTGTTAACCACTAGTTTAACAAATACCACAGGCACCAGACAAATCTGCACTACTAACTGAGCGTGATTTGTTCAATACAATCGTTAAGGAAACCACAGTTCTCATAGCACCTTTCATTTGTACCAGTTTGTCTGCGAGTAACAGCTGAAGGGCCAAATGCTCATTGTGTGCTCAGAAACTCCCACTACCTTCTGCGTCTCCTCCTGATTCCCACTAAGTTCGAGGATGACATCAGTTGGACTCAAACTCCATCACCGACTCACGCAGTCGAGTTGGACGGTTCAGCCAAGTGTCGGATTGTGTGTGAACGTGACGCTCGTGGCTGCATCTGTGCTCCGAGTCGTTTACTCACATTTGAAATAATATCTCAGACTGAGAGAGAGACGAGTCTGCACATGACTTTCACTAATGCAGTGTGACTGAAATGTATACATGTTTAAGTGCATGAATAATCTGCACACACACCGTTACTAACACACCAGGGCTTAGGGCAATGTCCCTCATGGAGACATACATTCCCTCCATATCTTCCACATGCATACGCTTGGCGTCACTGCACCACCTCCTTGTCTGTGATGATTAGGAGGTGCTCTGGAGCGCCTGACACCGTGCCATAAAATAACTTTGAAACACCTTAAATCATCTCCCCTGGAGTGCCTGTTCCCTTTTTCGGCTGCCAAATGTCTTTGCCGTGTAATCTTTTACATAAAATTTCTAAAGCTGCCTCGCGTTGGAGCTGATTTGTAGCTTGTGTTGATGCTTTAAGCGTTGAGTGACTGCGCCGCCACAGACATCCAAATGCATCTAACGGCAGCGGCTTAATCTGGCAGCCAGATGAGAGTTTGCTGGATCGTTACCCTGCCTCCTAACAACCCAAAATGATGCTTGTACAACAAAACAGTGGGATAAGCGGGTTTTCATGGGCTTACAAAGAGTAATTTGTGACTTTGATGGAACTTTTGCGCCTCATAAAACAAGACACAGCAACTTGTAAATCATACACCTTAGTCACAGCCTGGGACATAAAGGTTTCCAGTTAATGCACATTTCAGTCACAGAGAAAAGCATGAAACCTTGATACATCTTGATAAGGGAAGAATTATTACAGTGTGGCATTAGAGAAGCTCTCAGCATGAACACGTACCTCCTGCTGTCACGTCTCAAACCAGTGGCATTTCCCACTACAGCTACTCAGGACTGGAAAATGAAGGGTGGTAAACAACAGGGTAGATACAACAACGGTCCGCTCTGAAAACCCTCAGGTAATTCAGAAGTGACACAAAGGGGCTCTTGCCGCTCGATTGCTTTTCCACAACCGCCGGATAGAGCTCACGCCTGCTGGGCTCGACCGCCGGACCTGCCGTGATGCTTATTGACTGACACACTGCCGTCAGGGGGTAGAGCCGGGTGGCCGGGGCATGAATAGGTCAGATAACAGCCAGCGATAAGGCGTGGGGCAGAGGATGGATGCTGCATGGTGGACGGATTGTGGAGGGTACACGGTTGATATGGCTGTGCTGAAGTCTGTTTTTGTGGTGGTGGTGATCATTCCGTTTTTTATTTAGTTGTTTCAAAGTTTAAGTTGTTTTTTTGGGTTTTGTGGCGTCATACAAACTATTATTCAGTGTGCTGACTAACCAGTTACTGAACAGTCCAATCAAAGCACAGCAGCCATAACTAGTTTAAGTTAACTGTGTGTTAGTTCAGCTGCAAACATTAGCATGCATGGCTAACTAGCTTACAACCTGCACTAGAAACTTAGCACTATTACTAAAGGCAAGGCCATTTCATTAGCTAACAATATTTTTCTACCCTGCAGCACCTTAGCAAGGCTGTTTCTTTATTTTCATGCCTGTTACATGGGTCATCCATTACCCACGTACTGACTTTTTTGTCAAACACTTGTAGCCTAGCTTAACCTGTTGCATTACTGCTCTTCCCCACAGGATCAGTGTCTGCCTTGTTCCGTGTGCGCCCTGACCGCCAGAGTGGAGCGCGCCCACTCTAGTCAATGCTCGTGTTTCCACAGCACGCGCCATGTTCCGTCTCCAACGTGTCTCAGAAGCGTCTCTCCGCTCTGCTCCGCTTAAAAAATGTGCCAAGTCTATTTTTGACGGAGGCTGCTTCAAGTGCTCAACAAGCTAAACAGAGCAGACACGAAAACAGCATCCGGTCATTTCAAAATAAAACACCATCTGTTTTAACATTGATGTTATCGCGTGATTTTGCGATTCCCGCGCGATAATGTAGTTCACCCGGGATCTTTTGATATTGCGAATCCAGCTGCTCAGGCCTCCGCTGTGCTGTGGTCCAGAAACTCCTCCTGTGGGGTTGGGCGTGTGCCCCGTCAGACGGACCAGATCCAGGGCGGGCACGGATCCTGTGGGGTCCAGGTGTTACATTTAGTTTTTAACTGTCCAGTACAATACGAAGACTGTTTTACAATCTTTGTTCAAATGAGTCTGTAACCAACTCATAGAGTTTTAGCGTTATCATAAGCTTAGCCAGCTAGCTACCAAAAAAGCCTGCTAGCAACAGTTGTCATTTCAGCTGACAAGAAACCAGATTCATTGTTTTACAATTTCAGAAATAAACATTTTGAGCGGTAAATGAAAGGTATAACTACAGTAACTTAAGGGCACGGGGCTTTGCGAGCCTTCAGTCATGCTTCACTGGCTCAGACAAACATGGCTACTTCAGATTGTTTAGAAATGTCACAGGAAGAGACTTTGGACAAGTGCTGCAAAACAAACACCACAGGGAATACAGGCATCTTTGGTTGCAACCAAATGTCTACCTTCAGTTGAACTGATGGCGTCTAAACCTGAATACTGAGCAGGTTTGTTAATCGCTCTGGATGACAGCCCCTAAGTGCCTTACATTAAAATATCAATGTAAACACAGCGACTGGTCAAGCAGCGGAGCTGTGGATAAACACTGACATGATGCGAGTCGGAAATTATGTGGAGTAAATATTTTCAAAGGCCGTCCTGATTTCCTATTTGGTTAATCACAGGCGGATAAACAAGTCCCACCATGTGGTGATATATAAATAAGGGGAAAGCTTGTGTGTTTGTGTGAGCAATACTTCCAGTCCAGTGAATTTTATCTCATCTCTGACATTCCGGTTCAGCGCCGTTCTCCTGCTGCTCCTTTGATCTCCTCTTCCCTTTCTGCCTGGGTCTCCTCGGACTCCCACTCGCTCTGACCTCTGGGGACCGTCCTCCAGACTGCGGGCCTGAGGAACACCGCATGAAGCTGGGGATCCGGAGGCGGTGGGCGGGTATCGCAGCCTGGGGAGGGAGGTCGCAGGCCAGCAGGAGGGGCTTTAGGGGCTTTAGTTGAAACAATGGGCCCAAACTGTATGAAGGGAGGTGGGAGAAGATAAGGGGTTTGCTTTGTTGACATAAATGCGAGGTGCACTTCCTGAAGAGAAGTGAAAGATTGAGCACTTTCACAGAGCAGGAGGCGCGAGGCGATTAGAAAACAGCATGAATGAAACGAGTAACACCTGCACAGTGACTCCAAACATTTGTAAAGACAGAAATTTAACCCCCCAAAAAGGTTACCACTCTGAGATAAAGTATATGAATTTGTTCTGTGATGGCACATGTGGTTAAAATGTACTTATTTAATTCTTCTACGAGTTCTCCATGCTTAAAGGGCCAGTGTGCTGATTTTTAACCTCAGTCCTATCATGCTATTATGGGGAGCTAATGCCATTATGGTAGAACAAAAATGCAACTATTGGAGGACGCTATCCGCTTCTCCAATGGGAATGGAAAACCTCCGCCAGACTTTGTTAAACGCGTCATCTGGCGGAGGCCAGAGAGCTTGTTAAACTACACTTCCTCAATCTAGGACCCCCGCCTGCGATGTCATGTCACGTTCAAAATCATCAGGTTTGAAATGTAGACTGCAGACCTGATGATTTTTGAGACGATCCACCGGTATATTCTTGTCGTTTTTCGGATCCTGTCCCGCTCTGAGTCATAGCCTGCAGCCTACGGTAGTATAGTACTCCAGCGTCTCTCGCTGGGCCGTTCCTTTCAGAGAGAGGGGCGCAATGCACGCTGGGTGTTGTAGGAATGTAGAATGGGCGAAACCACGAGCTGTTTGTACAACTTTCTCCACAGCTATGGCGCCAATTTCAAATATCATCGCTTCACCGATTAATCGATCAATCGAGAACAGCAGCTTTGACTGACAGTGACTTTTTCCAGGGGAAAATTTCTCCTTTAACACCAGTGTTTATCTCTAGGAGGAGCTGGGTGTTTTGCCTCTTCCATGACTGTTAATGATGATAATAACGTCAGTATCCAATCAGAATGCTCTCAGTTGTGCAACATGTTTGTACATGTTACCTCTCACTATGACAGTTCTTCTGGAAAGTTTGTGGAATATTGTCTTGATTGCAGACGCAGTGTGAATATTCAAAGTCAGCCTACTCTCTGCAGCACATCCCACCCACTTCCAGGAGCACAAAGACGCACTGTTGCAGCAGATTGGTTCCTTGTTGTCAGGTGACGTAAGATTAATATGTTCTATGATTTTTATTCTTCTTCTAACTTATGTTTAAATAAGTAGTAAAAAGCTCAGATATTCTTCACATATTCTCGACATCTTGCGTGAAACGGTTAGAATGTCCTCGTTGTTCGAGCAGCACATAAGTGACTCATATTCAGTTTTAATGAAAAGGCAATAAGAGTTACAAACATCAGCAAATCGGTCTCTAACACAAGTTTGTATGAGTTTATTTGAGCGAGCGTGTGTGTGTGCGTGTCTACCCAAACAAAAGATTTGGAGTCGGTGTGTGCGTGATTGGCACACAATGCAGATGTGTGGGCAGCGGATGCCATCTGGAGAAAGCGGAGTGGGCTGGTGGAGGAAAGGAATTGAAAGGTGGTGGGGGGGGCTGCTTCACTACTCTCCCCCCCGGAAAAAAAGCGGTGGTTTGACAGGAGGATAAAGGAAAATTTGGGAGTGTAATCAATCAAACGCTCTGTGACACAAATAAAGGAAGACAACAGACACAGCCCGCCCACACGTACTCCACTCTGACCACCATCGCAGTCCGTCATCTTCGCTCCATGAAAGTTTTTTTTTTTTGCTATTGGTTGAAAACATCAAACGCATCCCTCCAGGTCGCCCTCAGGCTTTTTAAGGTTGCCAGGCTCGTCACCAGGGGAGAAAACCTGGGGGAAAGTGCCCTTCATCTGGGGGGCGTAGCTTTGGACAATCAATGATCGGGGGTAAATTGGCCAATTTCGGTAGAGCACCAGGTGCTTCGTGTGCTTCATTACGCTGGTTAAGATACTACCGCAGGAGGGACCATAACCCCATACAGGCCCAGTGTGCTGTCCCAGGAGGCTCATAAACCGACACACACATTTGCATACATTCCTAAATCTTCCTTGTTCTCCAAATGTTGTGAGCAATCAGGCCTCTTTAGCCGCCTTCCCCGGACCACTTACACATCCAAACACTCTCTCTTTCTTTGAGTGGCATCTGTGAGGGAAAAACAAAGCCATACTACGGCTGTGGAAGCATTCGAGACAAAGGCAGGTCTATTCGCAGTGAGATCAGCCGTATGAGAGAAGTCGTGGATGTTTCCGCGTACAGACAGAAATATAGAGGTTGAAGCCAAGTTTTGGAAGCCTGAGGTTGGTGTGCCAGCGACATAGAGGCATGTGAACTAGTTTAGGATCTGCCAAACATGGAGAGGCTGTAGAATATATATTTCCACACAAAGAAACATTCATATATGTATGAGACAATGAAATGAAAGGAAACAGGCCATTCAGACACCTGCTGAGTGTGTACAGGCTGCACCAGCCTCCATGTTTTTGCAGCCTAAATTCATGCATTTCACTTTTAAAGAGAGCAGATTTCCCTGAACAGAAGTAACAATAGTGAGAAAATGTTTTGACTTCATACCCTCAGAAATAATCAGCTGATAAAGATCCAATGACTTGTCCAAGGGCGCATCAGCAGGTTGGATGTTTAGCAGCTGGATCACTGTACGCTGTGAAAGGCCAAATTCCACCAAAGGAGACACAACATCATAAAAATGTGGCTTGTGATTGTGGAAACCCATATGTAGTCGCTGGCAGCAGCGTGTGGCGATGCAGAACGCCCTAACCTGCCCACACAGTGACAATCTCCTCTGCAGATCACTAAAAGGTTGCCTGCCTGCCGCTGCAACGGTCTCATCTCCCGGGAGCAATAGAAGACCTGTGTAGGAGGACATAAAAGAGTGAGAGCACCCTGAGCTAAACCCCCAAACCTGGCCACAGCTGGCTTTTCACAAACACAATGACGCCTTTGTTTGAGGGAAAAACTGCAGAAGTAACATCAATTCCTGCACAGCGTTCACCTCTGCAGCTCCACATCACAAGCTCTACAAGCAGTCCTGATGGATGCATCTGTGTGCACATTTCATCATAAATGCCCTTAAAGCCTCGCTAATATAAGAATAATAGCAAGTGACAATAATCCAATACAAGCTGGCCACCGATCACAGAACGGGCATTGTCAATTCCACAAAGTGCAATAGCATGTAATGTCACAGAGGTCATGCTCATGCTTGTTGTTTAATCCAATTTTGGTGGCAGAACAGGCGTCAATATCTCCGCTAGGTGGCGACCTTGCTCTGATGCGGCTCACCTTGGACAGCGCTGCGCTTGACTGGAGCCAGACTACATGCAGGATCAGCACAGTGCGACTGCTGAGGAGCACAGAGGACAAAAAAACTGACGCATTGCATTTCACACATGAATATATAGTTAAGGGACAGTTTGTTTTTTATAAGGTAGGAGGGCAGTGAGTGAAACAGACTTCATCTCCTCAGGAAAGTTAGTGCCCTGTTTGACATCCAGGCAGCGCACAAACACACACTTCCCATTTTCACTGTCGACTAACAAGATGTTTCCCTCTTTGAAGTTTATTTTTGGTGAGTTTTACTTTGCCTTTGTGCCTGCGAGGCAAAAAGCGGGGAGAACTGAAATTGCAAACAATCGCCATCTCTTCCCTGACTACAGTTTCCACTAGTAAATGACAGTGTGTTATTTGGAGGGGGGGCGTTAATGATTATTGCCCCCCTCTCTCCCTGCACTACGTTTCCTATATGGTTAGACGGGGTCCGCGTCAGAGCGCACGGACTAGACCCGCCTCCCGACTGTGGTGCGCTCGTTGCGTCTCTCTCCCCTGTCCGCTTCAAATCCATATTCCACTGGGAAAGAGAGAGAGAGGGAGAGAGAGGGAGCGAGAGAGAGTGAGAGAGCAGGACCTGGGAGAAGAGCAACGAGAGAAAAAGAGGAGAGAAAAACGGAACAACGACACAAATGGCACTCATGGCAGGGATTTTGTTCACGGCCACCTTTCTTGTTTTTGGGATTTCTACATTTGTTTCGCCGGCACGGATATACCCCCCAAATGAAGGTAAGGTTGTTTGGAGAGAAAAACTGCCGCGGACTTCTGACTTCATCCCCGCTCCGTGTCTGCGTGTGTATGCGCTGCGGAGCCTCACTTCGTGGCCCCTTGTTGCGAGTGCGTGGAGCCCCGTTAATTTAACGGTGGAAAACACCGACGGTCACCTTTACGCAGCGACTTTTACGGGTTTCCTTGTGTACGAAACTGGAATGAGAAGTGGCTGTCCAAATGCGCATCGGCTGTTTTGGTCTCAGCTCGGGGCTTGGATTGTGCCAACTACCGAAAGCCTGGGAACAGGAATACTTGCAGCCCGATAAGCGCTGATCTCTCTGTTCGGAGAGAAGGTCAATCCAATGCGTGCACTAAAAGCAGTTTGATGTTGCGTAGACGGACGTGTCTTGTTGAACAGACATGAAGCACAAACGAGTCAGTGGGAGACTCGCAAATCCGGCGACACATCGGACCGTCCAAGCAGCTCTTAATCAGTCACATTCAGAAATGTTCGCAGTGATCGCTCGTGCTGTCACAGCCTGTTTGGTGGAGGCTGGCTGTGGGGATGACAGGAATAACAATTCAAAAGTTAAATTGTGCTGCTCCGTGTTTACACGCCGGATTTAATTGTTTTTTTCTCAGAGGATAATAAAAGTCCACGGCTGTGCTTTATCAGGTTTATGTTTGCGTAAAAGCGACCGAATATATAACTGCAGGCTGTTTAAATCGAGCACGCCGTGTTTTGCACAAAACAAAGCAGCGCGGAAGGTTTCGGGGCTCGAGCCGCCTGCTCGGGGTCCCGGGGCCAGTGTCTCCAGCCTCCCAAATGTTAGGCCCAAAACAGGTTACAGCATTTCCTCCCCTTTGATTAAAAAGTACTTTATTTTATTTGAAACAACCCCACCGGGTGCACGGAGTCTGTCTCCTGCAGAATGATCTCTCAGATTTCTGCACTGCTCCGCAGAGCAAAGCTGTTCGACACAACAAGTCGGCAATGATGCATCACAGACTCAGTTAAGTTAAATATGAAACACATTTCCACATTTCAAAAGGAAATCATCTAAACGCAGCTAATAATTTATACAGTTAACTTACACGACGGACTGGTTCATTAATTTATGCCGAGCTGTCGATTTTACAGACACTGAATTCTAAACGACCCTAAACAAACGAGTAAAGGCTCCTCCATGACATTTAACTCCACCAAGAACACATCACAATGATGTTTCACAGGAATAATGTTGCACTTTTTTTAGACTGTCTGTGTGTAAGGCACATTTAATGCGTTTTGGTCCTCAACGACCGAGCACACGGCTCCCTAATTGATTTCGATCCCATCAAACACAAGTGAAGCTGATGCCGAGCAAACTGAAAAATATTATTTTATAATCACGGGGGAAATCAATTCAAAGAAATCGCTCTCTTAACGAAAATCAATCAAAAGCGCAGAACAGCAGGGAATTACGCATAACAAAACACTGACACGTTTATCATCAGGACTCACAGGCCTACAGTCTGCTCTGTGCTTACTGACATTCATCATGGCGATAATTTTCTTCCTGATAAGTCTCTTAAAAAGTTACGTCCACTTCTTCGTGGTGGTCTTCTTTGGAAAGAAACTAGGAAACCATTTTCTTCCTCCTTGTTTTGCATCCTAATGTGTGACCGACAGGGCCTGCACGCTCACTTCTCCCTTTCTTGTTTTCTAGTCACGTTATTGGACTCCAGATCCGTACAGGGAGAGCTGGGATGGGTCGCCAACCCAACAGAAGGAGGGGTAAGTACTGCAAAGAAGTGTCCCCTTGTTGGGACGCATGGTCCCCTATTGAGCAAAAAAATGGAGAGATAATATCCATTATTGGCAGGAGCTGTGGAGTGGATACACAGCCCTCTTTGATAACACTCTGTCCTGTTGAGACCTTTATGGGAATATCTTTGTTGATGATTTATTGTGAAGCTCACGGCACTACAGGGGGGTAGACTAGGGCCATAATTCACAGTATTTTACAATAAATGTTGGAAAATCCGAATTTGCCATTTAACTGTATTTAGCGACCCTCTAGAAAACCCTCCAGGGCCCCCATGGGGTCCCCGGAATCCACTTTGAGAACCATCGGGCCTATAGGCTCCCCCCTCACCAACAGCTCCCTGCTCCCCTTTCTCCTCGCTTCCCTTCTCCCTAACCACTCTGTAATGGTCAGATGCAGGGGCCGATACTGCAGCGGGCGTCAGGTTTCCTGAATAGACGGTGGATTGAATCGGTCTTTGTGGAGAAACTTTATATCCCTTTCCACCATTGAGTGGAAGAGAGGGAGAGGGAGCGAGAGGAACTTGGCAGCTGAGAGAGGGTCCTTTGGAATGGATGAATAAGGGGGAAAGTGCAGTGGGGTTCAGCTCTTGCCGCAGGACGACTGGATCTTGCTATAAAGCAACGGTAAAAAAATAGGGTTGCGCAAATGCATGATCCCTCAGTCTAATTGGGATATCTAGAGGGTCACTGATAAGGAGAAAGCAGGGGCCCACAGCGGCCACAGTCTGCTACGGGCATTACAGGACTAGGGAAATGTAAGGCACATGTCCCTCCTTAATTAGGTCTGGAATTTATTGCCAAAATGGTATTTAAATGCCATTTTTTTTGCCATTCGGGGGTGATCTAAACGAATAACCGTTCAACTTAAACAAATATCAGCGTCAGCAGCCACTCCTCCATTTGTTCTACTTACACAAATGTAATGATGAGCACAAGTGAGCCTTTTAATGTCTTATGAAAATTAATACAAATTAGCAACAATCGTGCCAGCTAATGAATACGAACCCAGGGGGAACAGAATTTCACCGCGTGCAGCTGTTGCAGGATCTGCTCGCGATCTTTTTCCTCAATGAGCTTGGCCGCCGCTGTGCTCAGGTCCTCCCCTCAGCCGTTTTATCACAAACAAGTGATTGACAGGGTCCTGGCAGCCCCAGCACGCCTGCATTCACCCTCTCATTACGACCAATTGGCCTTATTCTGCCTCTTCCCTGCTATCGGGGAAAGGTGCGGCCTTATCTCAGCGCCGCTTGATTTCCACAACAAAAGGGGGGCCAGAGGAAGAGAGCGGAGTGGAAAGGAACGGCAGGGAATGATAGACATTTTCTAAAATCATACAACTGCAGCTATGTTTAGCATTATCCCGTCCTCCTGCGGGGATATAAGGCTTTAAGCCAGATTGTTTATGATAAGGCGTCAAATCAAATCTGGCAGCATATCGCATATCTTCCACTGTCCCATTATGACTTTTTTTCTGTAAATGGTTGAATCTACGGCAGCCAGGGGCCTGTCTGCTCTTGTTTACAGCCCAGCTCAGTCAAGGACTCTATTTAAAACATACGGCGCAAAACGTAGGAGAACACGCCGCTTTGAGCCTCTCAAGACACGCTCGTATTTGTTCAACGGGGATCTGTCGAGAGGGGAACTTTATCATAAGTAAAACAAACATTGCCTCCTGGCAAAAAATAAGCCAGGCTGCACTGTATATCGTGCTCCGTGCGCCCCACGTCTGCGTCTCCCTCTCTCTCCTACGAGTTCATATTAACAACAGTAGTGAACATGCGGGCCTCCGTCTCCAAGTCCCCATCAATTATGCACATGTAAAGCAGGCACACATTAGATCATTAGCATTCATTTAGAGACCTTTAGTTTTTGCAGCCACGAATTCCCTGGTTCATACTTTCCTTTCTTCTTCTCTGAGCCACGAGGTATCTGACTGACTGAGTGTGTGTCCGTGTACGTGTGTGAAGAGGACTTTGTATACCACCCGACAAGTAATTGAACTGTAGGCATTACTGAGGCATAGAACTAATTACAAATTTTCTTCCTCACTGTCGAGGAGAAGACATGAATATTAATATCTTTATGATTCTATATTAACAAGTCTATTAGGTGCCACTTATAAAATATGCATTAAGTTTAGCCATCAATTAATTGCTCTGCTGAGACTCAAATATTGACTAATCTTTCTTGCATGTTCTTTTGCGCAGTGTCTCTCATTCTTGGCAAGGACTGTCTCCCAGTCATGTGTATTTACTTACAGAGTCCATTTATAATCAGGAGCATTTATTTCTCTGACATTAACCTTTAAATTCCAGCCATGACACAGTTAAATTACAGTCCATAGCTCAGATTTAGAAATGCTTTAACATAGGTAATTCACTTGAGGATTGCAATCAAAGAGGTTTAAGAATATCCTTGTAACATTCAAATCTTTTGTGCTATCCCCAGTGGGAGGAAGTAAGCATTATGGACGAAAAGAACATTCCCATCCGGACGTACCAGGTGTGTAATGTCATGGAGCCAAGCCAGAACAACTGGCTCCGCACTGACTGGATCCCCCGAGGTGGAGCCCAGCGTGTCTACATCGAGATCAAGTTCACCCTCCGAGACTGCAACAGCCTCCCGGGGGTCATGGGAACCTGCAAGGAGACCTTCAATCTCTACTACTACGAGTCCAACAACGACAAGGAGCGCTACATCCGTGAGAACCAGTTTGGCAAGATTGATACCATCGCTGCGGACGAGAGCTTCACTCAGGTGGACATCGGAGATCGCATCATGAAGCTGAACACAGAGGTCCGGGATGTGGGCGCTCTTACCCGCAAGGGCTTCTATTTGGCCTTCCAGGATGTTGGAGCTTGCATTGCTCTTGTGTCCGTCAGGGTCTTCTACAAGAAATGTCCTTTAGCTGTGCGCAACTTGGCCCAGTTTCCTGATACCATCACTGGAGCCGATACCTCCTCACTTGTGGAAGTTCGTGGCTCATGCGTGGATAATTCAGAGGAGAAGGAGGTTCCCAAAATGTACTGCGGGGCTGACGGAGAGTGGCTGGTGCCTATTGGGAATTGCTTGTGTAACCCTGGATATGAGGAGCGCAATGCAGAATGCCAAGGTAAAGAACTAACATTTGTCTTGTGCTCTTTAGGGTGACTCTTTATCTATACACCACTCTCCCTTCTGCAAGTCAGTATAGTATCTTACCTCTGTAATTTCTCCCCATCCTCTTGCTCTGTGTCTTTATCTTTAGCCCCCATGTTTCATTCTCTTTGTCCACTCTATCCTCCCTTCCTCCTTTCACCCACCTCGCACTCTGTTGGATTTCTTTCCCCTCGCTCCCCCACTCTCCACAGTCTTTCCTCCAGTGAATGGTTGGGTGATAGAAGCAATGATGATTGTAAATGGAGTAATTAGCAGGCCCAATGGGAGGTGTTGTGCAATGGGAGGCATCCCAGGAGGCTTGGTGACACCAGGAGAGTAGGGCTCCGACTGGTTCGCACAAACGCTGTGTCTTTCACCCCCACCTGCTCTTTCTCTTATTCCCAGTAGAGCCGAAGCTGGGAAGAAGCGATAGACAGCTTTAGAGGAAGGGAAAGAGAGAGAAAAAAAAGGGGTTTATCATTCTGAGCAGGTCTGAGAAGAGTGAAAATACCCAGCTGTGGGATGGGGTTGAAATGATGCTATTTGGCAGGGGGAATAGCCCTTCGTAGATGATTACTCGCGTCTCCAAGCGCTGTGATCCTATACCAGGCTGTTTGATGAGGTTTTAAGGTCAGTGCAGAGTGCCTCCTTCCAGTTTTTTTATAAATCTGAAACATTATAGAGCTCTGACCGTGTAGGTGAATTCAAAACATGGCCTTGAAGTGCCTGTTTTGTGCAACATCAATAAATTCTTCCTCAAGATGTTCAAGCTTGGACTCTTTGGATGAATGCCCTTTTTATCAAAGACTTGTTAAATGCACACAGCTGATTGTAGTTTATGGTTTGCAGGGGTGTGTTGTGGATACATTTGGTGGTATTCATTAGCTGTACTGTTGATCGCATGCTGCACTTTCGCCAAGGCAAGGCGCAGTTAGTTGCCCGGATGAATGCCAATTCTGTCTTGATGGTTTATTGGTGTGCCCCACCAGCCAGCCAGCCAGCCAGCCGGCCGACCCAATCACACACAAAAAGCAGTGAGCGACAGCAGTGAGGGGTCAGAGGGTGGGCACGGGTGATTAACAGGGGGACGGACCACTACACCTCTCCTAATTTACGAGGGGGGCTTTATCTTGGACGACTAATTGCATGACAAGCAGGTCTGCTGATTTAGGGGTACCGCTGGCTGCTTGGGGGTGGGGAGGCAAACGGTTGCAAGCAGACACAGATGGGTTTGGGTGTGTTGTTGTGTGTGTATCTGTTCAAAAAAGTATAATTTGAGCCGTCTCTTGGAAGGATGCCCATCTCCCCTGTTGCTCGGTTCAGATGTCTCCGGCCAGGTTTCTGTCCCTTGGGGTCGGCTTCAAAGATTCAGAGAGAGATGGAGGGTAGAGGGAAAGTAGTTTAGTTACAGACTTTAGGTAAATCTCCCCTGGAGTGGCTTTCTACCGTGCCATTTACTATAATAAGCTCCCTTGTTTCAAGTCAGAGTGAGAACTCTGATCTCACACTGTATATCATAAATTTCATTCGGCTGCGATGTTGAAATAAGCTCCTTATCTCTCCTCTTTAATTTCAGCTCAGACAAATAGCTGCTGCTCTGCGAAGAAGGCAACAAAGGATTTGGAAACTGTGATTTTTATATGAGTAATGCCGTCTCATATCGTCTGCCAGCCTCTGAGCTGGCAGCATTGATTTCCAAGCCAATATATCCATTTAGTTCACATATCACTGCATCTGCTTTAATTTGTTTAAGTTTGCAGTGCCAATACATCCACTCCACGTCCCCCGTTAGATTCAGTTACACTGTTTAAAAAGTTTCTCAACATTTCACTTCCAATTGGGAACTGGATAACGCACACTGGGGTGGATGCTGCATGGTTACCCAGGGCGCCAACTCGAGTGACTGAAGGGTTAAAAGGTGCCCGCCACTGTCAGTCTTCAAGTGCACCAATGAGCTGGTTAATATTCTCAAATGTGACAGGCTCCACAGGAGAGCAGCTCCCTCCTATATGACAATGTTAACTACGGCATGAGACAACGGGGAGGGGGAATATCACATGGAGTTTTGATGTAAGGTGCATGTTAAGTTTTTTTTAAGACATTAAGATGTTTAAACAAGAGTACGAAGAGTATGTCAGCTCATGCCCACGCATTTTGGCCATAACCTCGTCTTTTAAAAAGTCCTCTATGGTCCACACAAGCCCTATTGTGTGTGTACGAGTGTGTGTGTTCCCAAACTTGTGGGTCTGTGCTTGTCTTGTGTTCGTGCGGGGTTACAAGGGCACCTTGGCCCCTGGTTCCCAGCCCAGGATGAATGGGCTCTCCTCCATCATTGTTTGGGGCAGCAGTGGAGCCGACTGAGACTGGCGATGTTTTGGGGGGGGCGATGAGGTAGATGAGGGGGGGGCTGAGGGGGCATGCAGGAGTTGTATTCTCCACCCCTGGCAGGGGTGAGAGGTCATCCCCTTCTGCATCCATCTTGCCGCTGTGTCTGACAGGGTTGTGGATCCAGGATTGATTAAGACATCAGGGTTTTGACAGCTGTGGCTGGGGAGTGTGTGTGTGTGTCTGCGCTTGAGGTGGGCCAAGGGTGGCCAGGGTGTACACCCAGGGCCAAGGCAACAGGGGCAACCAGGGCAATGAGGGCCAAGGGGCCCCCTGATCTAAGCAGAGAGGACTCTGTCTGTTTGCATTTGGGATCCCTTTCCCTGTTAACCACCTCCCCCCACACGCACTCTGGTGGGGAAGGGTTGGGGTCGCTCGCTCCTCATCTGGTGAGGGGGTCCCTACTGTTGGAGGGGAGGGAGGAAGAGATTAGTGAGAGCCATGTATGTCACTACGGGGAAATGATAATTACCTTAACAGTTTTCTTTGTTGTTGACAGAAACTTTTGAACAACTGTGAGATCTGACAGCAGCTTCTCCTCTGCAGAGAGAAAATGTTTTATTTGACTTGCATTTGATTGATGTGTTTGTTAAGGATACACTTTCGGCTGAGGCGTGAAGGTGACAGACGCTTTTGACACTGCTCAATGCTAGTTCATGGTTGAGCTGTTAACTGGCAATCCACAACCTTTTTAGCACCACCGATCAACACACGACTCAAAGGGCCAGTTCGACGATTTTCAACTTCAGTCCTATCAGGCTATTATGAGGAGCTAATGCCATTATGGTGGGAAAAAAATACAGTTTCGCTCTGTGCCTTTGGAGGACGCTATCCGCTTCTCCAATGAGCCCTGTAATACGCGTCATCTGGCGGAGGCCAGGCAGCTCGCTAAACTACACTTCCTTAATCTAGGACGTCCGCCTCTGATGTCATGTCTCGTTCAAAATCGTCAGGTTTTAAATGTAGACTTCAGTCTTGAAGATTTTTTAGACGATCCACCGGTTTATTCTCGACATATTTCGGATTCTGTTCCGCTCTGAGCTAGTGAAACGGTAGTATTTCACTCCAGCGTCTCTCGCTGGGCCGTTCCTCTCAGAGGGAGGGGCGCAATGCACGCTGGGTGTTGTAGGAATGTAGAATGGGCGAAACCACGAGCTGTTTGTACAACTTTCTCCACAGCTATGGCGCCAATTTCAAATACTATTGCGTCTATTGATTACAGAGAACACAAGCTTTGACTGACAGTGGGTACATTTCTCCTTTAATGGAGGCTAACAGTGAGATCAGTGTAATTTTCAGTGCTTTACATTTATGTTCAATTTTTAAACTTGACAGATTTTTTGATGGACTTTAGCACCTTTGTTCTTTTTGTTCCTTTTTGTATATATATGCCATTTTAAGGTGACCAAAAATCGCTCTCTACTGCCATTTTCACCACTTTGACTCATCACCTGTTTGCATGTGTGTGTGTGTGTGTGTGTGTGTGTGTGTGTGTGTGTGTGTGTGTGTGTGTGTGTGTGTGTGTGGGTAACACTTCAGGGCTTGATTGTGCTGTCAGTATGAGTTCTGTGCATTTTTATCACCTAAGGACCCCTCCTCACCCCTCTTTATTCCCTGCAGTCCGTGCTGAGCTGGAAACTCTCATTCATGTTGGATTAAGAGGTTTTAGGGATGAAGTTTTCTCTCCTGCGCTCCACTCACTGTGTGTGTGTGTGTGGGTGTGTGTGTGTGTATCTGGGTCTTTCATTCTCTCTCTCCCTCTGTTGACAGTGTTAAATATGCGCTTGGGAGCATCATTCTAAATTCACCACGTAATTCTATTTAGCCCGTGGGTCCCCGATGGCTTTAAATACACAGACTAAGTCCCTCGCTGTTCGTCTCCCTCCCCCTATTTTCATCCTCTTTCTTCCTCTTCTCTGCATACACTCAAATTAAGTATTTGCATCTTATTCTTGGCCGGCCTGGGCGCTTGCTTGTTCTTTCTGTCCATGTCTTCTGTCTTTTTAAATTTCCTGCTGCTTTAATTTCTCCTTACAAGCTTTTCTCTTCCGTCTATACATCTCTTTCAGCTTTTATCTCCCTCCATTCTTCTGGCTTAGTTTCTGTGAGCAGTTTTCACCAGTTCACACTCCGTCTTTTCTGCCCTCCTCTCCTTTTTTTCTCCCTCTGGCCGTCGAGGTGGTTAGTACTTGTCAGCCTGTCTCTGGCGGCAGCGGCAGGAAGTGGGCTGAATAATGAGATTACCTTCACTGTTGGGAGAGAGGCAGCACATAGAACATCATCACCCGTCGTCGTTCCCACAAACACACACACACACGCACGAGTGTGCGCACAAACCTGAATCATAACAATCCAGACACATGCAGGGTGTCTTATGTGAAAGGAGCCAGTGTGCGCATGTACACACCCGCATGCACAGCCATGCTCATGCAAACTACACACACACACACACGTGTAAAAAAGGACATGTTAAGTAATAGACTCAAGTACACGGACACATTCATAAATATGTATCGCAGAGGCACTCACACACTCAAGCCTCAGTATGCACTGACACACACACACACACACACACACACACACACACACACACACTGAGCACAGCGCTGCAGAATGGAGGTGAATGTACTCATCACTCTCTCTGCCACCAGAGAGGCTCATTTTGTGCTGCTGAATAGAGACGAGGAATCTATTACCAACGGAGAGCAGGAAAGAACAACAGATACAGAAAGAGAGGACAAAACGTCTCATGAGCGATCCTCCGCCTCCTTCCTCTCTCAGCTGAAATAATTGCTTAAAGCTTTTTTGAATGTATTCTGTTCCTGTTTAGCTCCACAAACGATGAAAAAAAAGTCCCCTCAACACACACACAAATGCTCTCTCGATGAGGGAGGGCGGTGAGGGGCGGGGGGGCTGTGGTAATTCAGCCGTCATTAGCTGAGGTGCTGAAATGTTTTTCCTGCCCGGGCTGCCGTCCTGCCTCAGTGTTTGTTCCCTTTGCAGTCCTCGACACTCATCACCCCTCTCCCTTTCCCCTCGCGGTGCCCTGTTCAGAGCAGGAAGCCGCTGGTGATCGAGCGTGACCCGGGGCTGATGGTCGCAGCGCTCCCACAGCGGCAGCTAGACCGAAAATCCATCTTAAAATCATTCGTCTCCTGCTAAGTTTAGAAGCTAATGTTTTCCTTTGAAAATCAAAGTCTGGATAAATGTGTTTCGCTTCCTTAGAAGGAACTGAAACTGGTTTCAAGAAAGTCCTTGAAGTGTGTCGAGCTTCATTAGAAATAGGTGGAAATGTCCTGTCTCAGCGGTTTCTGTGGAAACAGTTAGAACCACTTCAGTATGATGACGTGTAGTTAAAAATGTTTTATGAATTGCTGCGCTTTGTCCTTTTTTAATTTCAAATGCACTTGCGAAGCAACAGGTGTCATTCCAATCCTTGAAGTAGGCAATAGTACGTTAGGTAAATAAACATAACAGCAGGCTTTAATATTTCAAATAACGAGCAATGTATCTCCAAAATGTCAGCTTTTAATGAAGTGAGTCATCAACCCACAACTGGACACTTGGGCCTTGTCTATAAATGCACAGGTATTTTTTAAAACAGAGTTTGTTTCCCAAAAAAAACACGGTTATAAAAAAAAATACCTGTCCAAACGAAAACCCCAAAACACAACAGAAACGCTGTCATGGGAATGCCACACCAACAGGCGGCGATATAACCCGGTCATGCAAAGAAGAGAAAGAAAATAACAGCCAATCAAAAGTCTGAAAAAATCTATTACCGAAAGACTTCGCATCGAGGAAGCGGGGCGATTTATCAACATAGTAGACGAGTAACTGAACATATATGTGTCAACATGTAAGAAGTCCTGTTAGCGAGGTTAGAAGCATCACTGTTTCTGTCACGTCCGTCATTTTTGTGAGGAATGTCGCCTCATTTGAGACGCCTCACAAAGGACGCACAGCCTGACGTCATGGGCCATAAGCACTGTTTACCTCGTCTGCACGTCTCCGTGGAAACGGAGCTTCTAAAAGTCTTGGTCGGAGTTTTACGAAAGATCCGTTTTCCGTGACCTAAAGCGGTGTTTGTGTGGACGAAAGAACAAAACTAAGAGAAAAGGCTACGTGTCGAAAAATACCCGTGTACGTGACGATGAGGCCTTAATCATATAGTTCATCTCCAAAACTCACACGGACAGCAATGATACACCTTATTATCATAATAATGTAACGCAGATCATGACAAAGTGAAAATATAACAGCCGCATAATGTTATGTAATGTGGCGTGAGGACGGCCTACGTGATGTGTGGAGATGCATGTCGGTATACACTAACATGGTTGTCAGCTGGCGTCAGAAGCATGAAGCTGTTGGAGTGTCAAAAGGGCTTTTAAAGGATGATAAAATTTCTCTTTCTCTCTCCTCTCCTCTCCTCTCTCATCTTTCTGAAAGGCATCCTCTCTTTGAAGCCCGCGATGGGAAGAGGGAGCGATTAAAGCAGTCAGCAAGCAAATTAGCATGTCAAAAGGCCCTGAATCAATACCCAGCTCTCTACCAACATAACCCTGCAGTCCTTTCACCCCCCCCCCCCCCGCCTCCTCCCTCCTCTCCTTCTCTCCGTCCCTGCCGTTCCCCAATTCCTCCGGCTGTTTCCCTCCTTCTCCCTCCATTTTCTCCTGCGCTCCTGCACACTCTCCCCTCTTGCCCCTCTCTTTCTCTGTCGCTCGCTTTAAATTTTTTCTTCCGAACCCCCTGTTTTCTTCCCTCAGCTGATAGACAGGGAGAAGGGGCAGTGAAGAGAAAGAGAGACAGACGGATGTATAGGCAGAGAAAGACGGGGAGAGAGAGGGAGAAGTGGACAGCGATCAAGTGGGCATGGGTGGACTGTTTCGGAGAGAGAGAGAGGTTATGAAAGAGAAAGAGGGCCTCTGCCACCGTCTTTGTGCTGAAAGAGAGGGAGGACAGACATCTCTCGCCAGGGAGAGCGGAGGAGATGGGGATGAGGAGGCAGCGAGGGAGGGAGGGAGAGAAAAAGAGACAAAAAACACGAGGGGGAAGTGAAGTGGAAAGAGATTTAGTTCCAGTCTGGCAACCGTGCTTTTTCTGCACTTCATCCGTCGGTTCACCATTGCACGGAAATCCCTTTGATCTGGGGCAATGTGTTACTGATCGCGAGGACCGTGTGTGTGTGTGTGGACGACAGAGAGAGTATGTGTGTGTCTGAACCATTATCTATATTTATTCTGTGCATCTGTCGCAGCAGGCATATCACATGCTGTATCATAAACTTCGTTCCCATCTTGTCGCGCGATCTGCGCCCGCAGACAAAGCAGCCCGGCAGCTCTTCAGACGGACGTCCAACTCTCCCTGAGCGCCTGACAATGGGAGGCTGATTGCAAACACCTTGAAAATGTTTTATCTCTCCCTCTCTCTTTCTCCTGCTGATTTCTATCTTAAGCTCCCTCCATCCTGCCCTGGCGATAGTAGGTGGTCTTTTCTTCTCTTCCCTCGTCATCCTTTTTCTCAGGGGGCGCAGAGTTCAGTGGCAGAATCAAAGGCTGCTCCGTGGCAATCAGTTAGGGGTTATGACAAAAAGCCTGGCAATAAAAGGCCGCTCTGTAATCTGATGTGCCCTGAGAGTGGACACAGTGTCCATTTTAATGAGCTGAGATCCCCCCCTTTCTAATCATGGTGCTGGAGGAAATGGCAACACTGGCTCTTTCTCCAAAACACACAGAGAGACTTGAACGTGCTTGTATGTAAAAAGAAGGCAGGTAGTTGCAAGGAGGTCTGCAATGGAGTCGCAACAGACACAGTCGGACGAGTTTGGAGCGCGTCCAAGGCTTTAATGGCTGTAAAACTCTCAGTGATGAATCATCACCGCAAGAGATGAACAACTGCATTAGAAAAGAGCTGATTTGCTGATTAAGAGTTCAAGGTACGAACCCGTGTGCATTAAGATAAAGGTTACTACAACTTTGTGGGTACATTCAGATAATCATCCAATCACAGAACTTCAAAATAATGTGCTGAATATGAACTGAAGCTTTAACCAAACCAGGAAATATGTCGGCTCGTAGGAATTATGGGGACATTTACACTAATCGCATTGCCAAACTAAAGGCCATAACATCATCCATCCATCCAGGGCCGGAGAGTGACCAGGGGTGGCCTGGAAATCTGATTGGCCACCCCAAAATCCTAAACTGGGATTGGCTATTTGCCTTGTCAGAGGCGGGACTTGTGCTACAATAAACTATTTGGGCTGTGTTGCAACAGGCTGCTAGTAGCTTTCTTTCCATTTCAATGTGGCACCTTTCCTTTAGTACTTAAATTTAAAGTTACTCTGACCACATCTTCTGTTTGAGTCCTTAAAGGATTAAGCTTAGAAGGAAGGGTTAATTAAATGCTGTTCATTTGCGTGTGTGTGGACATATACTTCATGCCACCCCAGCCTAAGTCTGGACTGATTGAAGGCATTTTTAGAGTCACCAATGACCTCAACGAACATGTCTTTAGACTGTGGGAGGATGTACGGGGAGAGCATCTAAACTCCTCACAGAAAGGCCCGCTATGATCCAGGCTGGACTCGAACCAGGAACCATCCAGATGTGAGGCGACAGCGCTAACCACGGCACCACCGTGCAGCCCAAGCCATTACATAAACCTACAGTAGCATTAATTTGTCAAGGTGTTTCTATGTTGTGGAGCACAGATAATACTGCGATTGTCCTCAAGGAAATCTTTGGTATTTTACCGCACGAATCCCCGTGTGAAACCCTAACCTGACATTTTTTTATACTCCGGTATTGAGTGGACAAAAAACCCATGAGTGTAACACGCTAACTTTGGAGCGTTGGTGGTGCATTCTTTCTTTGGACAGAGCCAGGATAGCAGCTTGCAGTCTTCACGCTAAGATAAGCTAGCTCTGTCTCTAGTTTCATATTAAAAAGCACACAGACATTAGAGTGGCAACGAATACTCGTGCAGCTCTCACAAATTCTCATCTGCATCTAACTATTCCCTCAATGACATGGGAATATACTGGTGGAACTGCACGTCAACTCTTTCTGCCATTTCCCATAAACACACATGCACCTATCCTTAGTTTAAGCCCAGAAGAGGGATCATGTGACTGACCCCACGCTGCGAATACATGTGTATGCATAACGGCGTGCAAACTACATGTGTATCAAACACACCATGGGGCAGCCTCTGAGGTGTAACCTCTCTGTGGGAGAGCTGAAATGTAATTTGGGGATGTGGAGGTCTCGCGCAAACCCGGGGATCCGGAGCTGCAGATCTCCAGCCAAAAGCAGAGGTGTGTCCATGCTAGTGCACGTCTCTGGGATTAGAAACCTTGATCCCTCCTGATCCGCGGCAGGCTGTCAAATACTGCTGGAAGGGGAGGAAGAAGAAGAAGAAGAAAAAAGATACGGCTGCTCACGGCTCACACCACGGAGGAACGTAAGGCTAAGAAGAAAAAGGAGGAGAAGGAAAACAGAGAAAGACGGATAGGAAAGAGATAAGAGAAAAGGAAGTGATTGAAGGCATGCAGATATCCAAGTAGAGCGTGAATGTGTGTGACAGAGGGAGTGTGTGTAGGCTAAAGGAGACAGAAAGATGAATTGACTCCTGTCTAGTGGTGTTGATAAACGGCTGGGGATGTGAAAGGTGGAGTGGGGGGGTTATGGGTACAGACGGTGATCGCTCTTTGAACAAGCCTAGTGCGGTTGTGTCACGACCTCTGGCTGCTCAGGTTGATATTACTGTCAATATCGCCGCTGTGTGTATTGTTGACTTGTTTTACCTGACTGAACTGTTTTTACTGCAACTGTTTTCTCCTTAAGAAAGAGTCTGTTGTTAACACACTAACTGGCATAGCAAAAAAGCTATAAGGAAGCAATCAAAATGTTTACAATATCGTCTGAGTAGAAAGCCTTGCTACGTGCTATTTAATGGTGCAGAGCAAACGCGGACAAGGAACAAAGGGAAATTAAGTTATTGTTGCATGTAGGGCTGCAGGGTAACAATTAAAAGTTTGCTCATTTAGATGTCTATCTAAGAAGAGCAAACATGCTGTGGGTTTAAGTTTTGAAAAGCAAAGCAAGCAGGAAAAAAGGTTAAGGCTAAGCTAACGCTAATGTCGAGCATTGAGGCTGGTGAGCGAACTTTCTGATTTTGAATGAACGTAAGCTGCTTGAAAGATACAAACTGATGATGTTACTTATGTCGCAAAGTTACATAAGTTTATGTTGGTAATGCTAAAGGGCTGAAGGTTGTGTTGAAGCTAGTCCAGGTGCTCAATTGTTGCTGTTTGGTAGATATAGCTAAAAGATGCTAACATAGCAACACAGTGCTTAAAATCAATACAACTGCTGATTTCTAGATTATATAATTTTCTATCTATCTGGAAGTGACTGTAGTGCGACGTCACGGTGAGTAGTCCTTTAGTTTTAAAGAAACAATAATGGCGGTATTAACCAAGACAATAAAGGAAGCTATGAGCACATTTTTGGCAGCTCCGCGGGGCATTTGGTGCTGCTTGAATCACAGACAAAGCTGCCAAGCACTGAGCATCACCCTCAGTGCTGAAATAATTCACACAGATAAGGGGAGATAACAGAAAAGGCAGGAAGAGAGCAGCAGACCTACTTCGAGTGAAAAAAGGCAAAGAAAGAAATATTAAACATAAACCAGAAACGTGGCCTTCTACTAGCAGTGCCCACGCACTTCAAAGCTGCATGTGCATTTGAATCTCACTCCCCTTTTGTTTGCTTCTTTCCATCGTGGCAGTGCCTGTGTGTCTGTCCTCGCTTCGAAGCTAAAATGTTACACATTAGCAGAGTAACCCTGCCTAAGCAGCAGCCATTAACCCCAGGCTCCTGTTTCACTCCCCTTTAGCCCCCCTGCAAGGCCAGGTTCAACTAGCCCGGGGTTATGGAGGGCAGCACATACACCTAAGTCAGTGGACACACATACGTATGTGCTACTAACTTAGGAATGCACACACACATCATGCAAAGCCATACCATGCAAACAGGAGCTGACACAGTTTCAACTCAGGGAGGGTATCACTTCCACGACAGCACTGACCTCGATGCTGTTTTGAGAGTGAGAGAGAGAGAGAGGAGGGGAAAGGGGTCCGGAGAGAGTGAGGCCTAAGTGACACCAGGAGAGGTCAAAGGTTAAAGCAGTGACAGCCACAGTGGAGACCGGCAGAGTGTCATTGGGCTGACATGAGCTGTTGAAGAGCTAGTGACCCAAGAACGTTTTTATGTACCCTGTCTGAGCACACACACACACACAACACACACACACACACACACACACACATATATATAACCGCACATATTCACACACAGTGGTGTGCATAATGTTCTCAGGGACACACACCCACCCACACACACACATGCACAATAGAAGGTGCTTTGAGGCCCCAGACAGGCTGTCGTCTGGGAGCTACAAGTAGATTACCTAAACAAACAACCTAAAAATACTTTCCTTTTCACCCATAAGTCGGACCTTTCCAATCCCTCCTCGTACACCACCGAGCCACTTCTGAGAAACCGACAAGGTTGATTGTTGTTAAACTTGCCCCTGAGACCACAGACAGAGGGTAATTAAAGTTTTTGTGTGAGTGTTTCTGCACTCTTAAGTGTTGACACGTGTGTGAGAACTCTGGCTGTGTCATGTTTATGTGAGGTGCTTTTTGATTTCATTACCAATCTTATAAATCCTTTTACAAGCTATTAAAGTTATTGTAAATATTAAGCATCATTATTCTAGTCTGTGTCATATCTAAGTGGTGATTTAATAGGTAAATTAATGTAAGTACATATTTACTTTCATGGGATCTGGCTTTTTGATAATGACATCATTCTCAAACAACTTCTTTATTACCGCTGGAACCACCTGAGGTCACACACCTGTGGAAAGCAGGTGAGAACGGGTGGAAAAATAGAGAGGCATTTCAGAACATGATAATCTGAGTACTGTTTTATTTTTGGGGGAAACTTGTTACTTTTACTTTTGACTCCACTACATTTCTATGAATGTTCTCGTTATTCGCTACTTTTACTCTGAAGCTGATGAATTCTATTTTATTTTCTAAAATTCGAAAGACAACAAACTGTGTTTGTGTAGTTCTGCGTGTGGTTTGTCCAAGTGGTGTTGCCGTACCTGTACCTCGCACGTCTCCATGGTTGAACGTAGAGCAAACGTCACTCAGATCTGACAGTTCAATTAGTGGTGGTAAAGAAGACATTGTCCCTGGTCGTCAGGTATTCTTGGTCGTTCCTTTTATTGTTCCGACTATTTTGGAGCTGCAAATCAGGAAATCTGCAGTATGCGAGTTTAAAAATGTTTTTTAAATAAATATAACGTAGCAGAATGTACACCCACGAATTCTTGACTGCACTCATGCACTGTGAAAATAGAAGTATTTTTTAAAGCATGTACTCCAGCACTTTAACTCAAGTAATAATTTGACAGAGCAACTCTCACTTGTATTGGAAAAATATTTGACCAGGAGTATCAATACTTCAAGTAATGAAGTTGTGCACTTTGTCCAGCATTGATAATAACCAGAGTTTATCAAATTACAGACATTATCAATAGACCTTAATGTATTTTAATTTTAATCAAAAAACTGACACAGGTCAAAACAGCCCCGTATCATTAACTGCAATTATGCGAGGGAACAAGAGAGTAGAAATGCATGCACTCAGGCATAAAAGTGGATGAATAACAATATGTATAACAATAATGTGTTAGATAATCCTGATTAGACATTCTTGATAAGAGCTAGTTAGTCATTTAATCATTTTACATAATAACAATAAGCTTTGATAAGTTTCTGCTTAGTCAAACTATATGTCATTTATATTTGTCTTTTATTAAAAAAAAAGACGAGACCCATTTTATTTTTCTGGAAACTGAATTTAGAAAGAAGTCATTGATACAATAACCAGATGGAAATTAGCATAAGGTGATATTAAAGGTTTAATGTGGGGATCTGCTTTATTTTTACATTTGTAATATTAATTTTAAGAGCAGACACGTGGGATGATTCTCTGTTAATTGTAATGAGCTCTTTAAATCAGCTCTCTATCACTTGTTGCAATGTAGCCATAAAAACACAAAGCGTTTAGGTTACAGTATATCTCAATAATAATGTATATGAAAATGCATAGGGTGTCGTTTTCCTCCCAGCTTGAGGATGTGCTTTACAGGCACCAATTAGAGCAAAATTACCTCATGTTAAAATGACAAAACCATTGTGTTGCATTGTGGGGGATTTTAGTGATTTGTTATGTATTTGTGCTACAGCACAACACGTGGTTTACACTTGTTTACAGAATTGGATATGAGGCCCCATTGAGACTGCTTCCCTATCGCTTCCTCTTCCTCTTCACCTATTCTTAGTGTGTGTTTGTGTGTTCCCTCACACATCCTCCCTTTTCCTGCTCCATTCTCCTTTACTTGCTGCAAGCAGAATAGTTTAGTTCTCCCAATTGTTTTGTGGTGTGTGCGCCGCTGTGAGCGTTCCCTCGCACAACAACATTAGCATACTCCCTTGCCTCCTCAGCTTCTTTTTTTTTTCATAATTGAATTGAAATGCAGCTCTTTTCATTGTAAACAATGTCAGGAAAACATGCTAGACACCCTGCCTGTCCACCTACACACACACATGTCCCACATGAGACTAGAGCCCCTGGAGACCTTGGGTAAATTTGACCAATACAATATCTTGACTGAGTTTGTTTACGAGCTATCGTCCCTGCTGTGCTTACCCTTCGTCTGTTTTTGGATGTGGGTGTGTCTCTGTAAGTGTGCTTTGCATGCATGGCATTGGAAGGTGCATCTGTTTAGTCCAGAGGGCTTTTGAAGGGCTTTGTGTGCATACCTGAGAGTGTGCAGGTGTGCAGATGTTTGCAATCCTCTGTTTGTGTATGTATCTCTGTCTTGTTTGCCTTGAATTATAGTCTATTACCCACCTGCTGTGCAAATCTTAGGTCACAAAAGGTCCGTAGTGGGTTTGGCTCTTTGCCCAGGTTTGGGTGGTGCCACTCTTGCGGACCTGGCATGTGTGCAGAAGTGGAATCTGAGTGGTCCCCACCCAGTGCAGCCAAGTCAAACAGTGTTTCACCAAACAAAGATGGATCTGTTTGCTGCCATACCTCTCCCTGTTCTGTCCATCTCTGTTTTTTTTTATCATTCTTTTCGGTACACGCACACCCAGTACCCCGGTCCCATTTTTTTAAGGAGTGTCTTTGTCCATTCTGAAGTGGCTGGGTGGAATACTTTAGATTTTTGCGATATAACCATTGTGCTAATATTGCTTCTTAAGGCCAGGCTGGTGGAATTAGGGAGGAAGTCGAGGCCTACGTGTCAATAAGAACGCAGAGTCCTCAGTTCGCAGGAAGTCTTCAGAACAATATTTCAATTTTTCAGTTATGTAATCCAAACTGTAACAATATAGGTGGTACCAAAGTGCACTCTTGGCAAAAGTGGCTCTCAATTGGAGCAGGAAATGGTCTGTTAGGCCTGTGCATGTAGTCGTATCCAAAAGAGAGCTGGGGCGATCAGTCCAGGATGTACCCCGTCTCTCGCCCAGTGACAGCTGGGACAGGCTCCAGCTTCCCAGCAAGCCTCAATAAGATAATAGATAATGGATGGATGGATGGATGGACATGTAAAATGCTAGAGTCTACCCTTCTTTTGTTGTAATTTTACCTGTTAGCTCATCTGGTCCGCTGGCCGGTGCTCGTACATGTCCGGGACAGGCATTTTAATTAGGCCAGTGTCCTGGTGGCTCTTGCATGATGGATTGCTGCTGCTGAAAATACAGTTATAAATCATCCGGTACTTGACAGGCAAACTGCTGGCAACTCTTGCCCCCTCCCCGGCACTGGCCACCGTTAGCAAAGCCGCAGTGATTGTCAGCAAGGTTGGCTGGTGTGTTATTAACATCGTTAGCCCTGCTGGCTTTTGTTCTTAGCCTTCATTAACACCAGCGAGGATGTCAACCCAGATGTCACTACCCGACTTTTCTTTGCTTTTGCAATTTAAGAGAAGGGCACCACTAGTAAGGGACCTCTTCGCCCCGCAGGTCAAGGTCAAGATGTGTGACGAGTGTAATGTCATCAATCATGGTGATCAGTTTCGGTGGCCGTGTGTCCCTCATCCATCACGCTGATGGGTTTCGCTAGCCGTGTGGCTGTGTGTCGCCGTCTGGGCCGGAGGTAATTAATAACCCCCAGTGACGGAATTAATGAGTTAACCTGCTCCACTCTCCTGCTGTTCCTGTGACAGATGCTAACGGTCAGTGGCTAGTTATCCCTGCTGATATGCCAGTGGCTCAGGTGTATTGATGTGGATCGTGTTTTATTGTCTGTGTGCGTGTCTGAGAGGGAATAGACAGCATACACCTCCAAGAAGCTTTTTTTTTTAGATTCACTATGGACTGCAGCCAGGTGGTAAGCAAAGCGCTCTTGGAATAGTAATCCTTTCGAGCAGGAGTATCACCTGAGCAAAGAAATACTTTCCACAGGGAGAAACAGAGAAAAAAAGAGATAGCAGACACACAAAGGCAGAGGGATATGTCAGAAAAGCAGGTTGAATAGAGATGGCTGGCTTCTCAAGGCGCAGGAGAAGGAGAGACTCTCCTTGCCCCCAGGTCCTGAAAACTGATCGCTTCGTTTCTGAAAGAGCGGCTTTGTTTAGGATGCCTCTGCCTGCTCCTCTGAAGAGCGCTCACTGTCTGTTATGACTAAAAAAGAGTGACCGAGTTTTCATCACCCAAAGAAGATAAAGCACTGCCTTGAAAGGAAGGAAAATGTTGTAGTTTGAACTTAATTTTCCTTTTTTTCCTGATTGTAAGAGAGGCAATTGTTCAGCCCGGGCAGGCCTAGTTATTGTGCGCCGTGTGCTGGGTGTTATATTCCTGGGGTTTTTGGCTGGCTATTGTAGCGCAAGTTAGCTCTCATGCTTTCAGTCCCCAGTGTGTTGGGTACTTTGTTGTGGAGGCTGCAGAATAGCTTGCCTATCAGGCTTTTCATGCGGGTCACTCAAGGTGGGTTGCAGTGGGTGGGTGTGTGGGTGGATGTGGTTTTATTTAACTGCAGATAAGGGAGCATCCATGCCTGTTCAAAGCCTGGTGTGTAGGCTGTTTCTACTCAGAGGAAAACTTAGCTGGGTTGTAGTTGCCTCGCGTGTGGGTAGCTATCATTGTATCATTAGCTTTTGTGCGCTTCTATTTTTTGCACATGGCTGCGTCGACGATTTCGTCTTGAACAGAAGTTCCCGTTTTTTCCCTCCCCTCACACGGCGCAACCAATTCAGCCAGCAGAATCCCCACCACACGGACAAAACTACTCATTAACTCCCACAAACCCTCTCCCTCCACCCTCGTTGCCCCCTTTCCTCCAAACGTGCTTTAGCTGAGAGACAACAGGGACGGGGACGGGGCGGGGGGAAAGACTGACAAAAGGGGGAAAAGGACTAAAGCCAGAGAGGAGGATTGAATGAGTGAAAGAGCTGCTGGGGGAGAAAAGGGGGAAGAATGCGATGTCCCGGTCTATGAGGGATTCCATTTTTTGCCTTTCCAGAATAGAACAGTAAGTCACCAGTCTCTTTGTTTGCCTTTGATCTCTCAGCTCAGGGATTTGGCACCTGACAAACCCCTCTCTGTCTGAAAGGAGGCCTGCGGAGAGAAAGCCTAGGAGTGCGGGAGAGAGAGATAGAGAAGCGAGTGAGAGTGGGAAAAAAAATAACACAGGAGAGTTAGAGATCGACGGGGCGAAAAACGAGACGGTATAAAAAAGACGGTGTGGAAAAAGTGGGTTTAACTTTTGAGAGCTGAATGATGAGCTTCTCCGCTCAGATCCCATAAAACTAAATACATGTGTGCTCATGTGTGTCTGTATTTGCGTCTGTGTGTGGGTTTGCCAGGGCTGGCCCGGGCAGTGATAAATCCAACAAGTCTTAAGGGAGATTCCTCTCTGAAGCCACGGACTCTTGGACCACCCACTACTGCGGTCTCTTCCCTCAAACACACACTCTCGCTCCTAATAGGAAGCAAATTCCCCAGCTTTACTTGGATATCGACCTTTCTTTTCCCTTGACTGTTCCTTTCTTCAGGGCACTCGCTGCTGTAAACAAGCCCTCATAATGTTGACTTCCCATTTTCAAACACAATTTCTGAAAATCCAGAGTTTCAAACCGCAGATGAAGATGCCAGAGCATGTCTCTGCTGCAAACAGGGATTTGGAGTTGTGCGAGGAATTCTGGGACAGCCTGTGGGGACTCTGGGGTCAGCTTGGGACAGCTTAATAATTGATGAGTGAAAAACTCATCAACCGTGCACAGTTTGAGGTGGCCTGGTCTTAGACTGTGTCTCTTTAAAGAGGCTCAGGCCCAAAGGCTGTGAAGCATGGGACTCAATTAACTCTCTCTGAAGCTTTTAGCGAGGGGGCATCGTCTCAAACAGGTTGACCCCTCACTCAACTCTGGACACTTTTCCTGGTCAGCGCACATGTACAAACCCTAGCAGCAACTTTGTGTTTTGTCACCTGAAGCGGTCATTAAACAATACCCACAAATCCCAGTGTCCTTCTGTCTCTAGTGATGAGTCCGGGCGTTGAAAGATTGCTTTAAAGATAGAGAGATAACACAAAGCGCCTCCTGACTAATCTCTCCGCTTCTGGAAGAAAAGAAACGCCGGCTTCACGCACCCCTGCAGGCTACAATCAAAGGGACCCTTAGCTTAGCGTTAGCGAGTGAAGCGGCAGGGATTTAGCCCTGATTGACTGAGTGGGAACGGGCAAAGAATGGCTCAGCAGGTAGCAGCTAGCCCGGCTCGGTAAACGCCACGCTATACTCTAATCCAGCTGCTGGAGGAGAGCGGCTGCGGGGCAAAAAGCCTGACGAGAGGGATCTCCCGGTATTTTGGGAATGGTTGAAGGAATGTGTGTTTTTGTTGGAGGACAGACTTCCTACTCTTGGCGACGCATGTGGACAGGCACTGATTTGATTTGTAGCGTGGTGTGAACACATGTGGGAGTTTGTTTATGCGACTGTTCTTCTGTATGAAGTGATCCCTGATGTATTTATGACTGTGGCATTGAAATCCTTGTCTTTAATTGAAATGCACATTTAGATCCTGGTTGTTTGTGTGCTTTTAAAGACACTGAGACTCTATGTGTGAGCCATGAAAGGGGGGCTTCACCCCTGCAGGCTATAAGTGTGTAATTATCTGATTTATATTGGGTATGAGTTTACCCATCTGTCTCCAGTGGTTTTTTTACATCACACACATTCACACACTGCCCACTCTACCAAAACCCTAACCACCGACCCTCCGGCCTCAATACCATTCGCCGCCCACATTCAAGCACACAGCAGCCTCGTTGATTGACAGGTTATTTGGTCCAATCGGTGTCGCGACTGTCTGCACAGCACCTCTTAGAGAATTGTTCTTTTGTCCTCCTCTTCTGGTTCAGCGCTCAGGGGGTGAAATATAACCCTGCAAGTCTTCCCCGGCCATTATAGAAACGGATAGATGAGGGAGAAACTCCTTGAAACACGAGCCCCCCCAATCAAACTGTCACTCAAAAGAAAGGTGAGCACTGTCGCCAAAAGTAGGAAAAGTGTCACTTAGGTTACCATTTCAGACTGAGGTGTGTGTGTGTGTAGGTGTGTGTGAGGCCCCACAGAGTGAAAGCAGCCTTGTGAGAGTGACAGAGCTCCCGGTGTGCCAAGTGAGGTGGCATTTGTTTGTTAAATGGTCTGAAATGCCAACAGCTCTGGTTTCATTGCAGCTCCAATTCTTGCCAATGGAGCATAGCTTAAATTTGTGAGAAAGACAAGGGGTAGTTATTTGATCTTCCCTTTTTTTTTGTCAGAGGAAAAAGCACCCTTTACTCCTGTTCTGTTGTTTTTAATAATAGAATGCAGGTTCGTGAGAAAGGACAAAGGGAAGAAAGAGCCGAAGATGGAAAGTGAAGACAAAGAGAGCGGAGGCCTCTGGGCAACGTATTGTTTTCTTGTGGCTAATTGGGGGGAAAAGGGCAAGATCAGAGAGCTCTTGTCGTTTTGCCGCTAAATGGGTCAATTATGCTTTATTAAAGTTGTAATCTCGAAGATCTCAGTTTCCTTCCCTTTGGCGGCACCTATGGCGATAGACGGTAATTGCAGGAGCACACTTCCCAGATATCCAGACAGTGTTGCATGTGTGACGTCCACGGTTGGCTCCGGTTGTAACTCTTGATTTTCCTCGCTGACGGTCGCTTTCCTTTTAAGACTGTTTGCCTTCATCTGTGCGTCAAGTTTTCTTTGGATTTTTACTCATTGTTGAAGTTGTATCTGTAGTCATCCATCTTTTCTTTGTTTGTTCAGCCATAGTAGATTACTGTTTACTCGCAACACTTGCAGAGACCGGAAAAGCAGCCGCTTAGCTCCGCCTACCCTCTCTGGCAGACCAAATGGAAAACGCGTCACTAACTGAAACTAGCAATGGAGGCCATAAACTCATGAGGAAATGTTTTCTGAGGCAACAAATCAACTGAGAAGTTGGGTTGTTTTGTGCTAGAGTTTCGCTAACCAGCTGAGTTGCTCCCTGTTTGGGATTATAAAGAATGGAGGCTCTACTGAATTGGCACCACCAAGAAACCAAGACACCACATCCACTTTTGATATACAGTCTATGGTTCTGACTAAACTAAACTATTGGATGGATTGATGACAGTTTGTTGTCATTAGAGGATAGCATTGCTGTAGATCCAGTCTTAAAGGAGTCCCTTTCTGATGCTGCATCTTGTCATCACATCTCATGAAACCAACCCTCTTCTGTGTCCTTGTTGTTTTTCAGCCTGCAAGATTGGTTACTACCGCGCCCTGGCCACCGACGGCTCCTGTTCCAAGTGTCCGCTCCACAGCTACTCGGTCAGGGAAGGATCCACCTCCTGCGTCTGCGACAAGGGATACTTCCGCTCCGAAACCGACCCGGCGTCCATGCCCTGCACGCGTAAGTACACCCACCTGTAATGCATAGAGTGCATAATGTGGACTAATAAACCACTGCAAGCTGTGTTTTACAGTGATTTGTAAAATTAGTGAAGCAATACTGTTGTGAAGAAGAGCTCCTAACACACACACAGAGTGATTACTTTTGCCTAAACATGGTCATAAATTCTCTCCCTCTCTTTCTCATGCAAATACCAACCTGAAGTACCCCTTCACACACACACAGAGACACACTTCCTGCACACACATAAAGCAGGCGGCTGCTGGTTTAATAGGTGTCTTTTGATTCCAGGTGGTACTTAGTGATCAGTCATGGTGACAGAGAACTAATGAGGGTATAAACCGCTGCATTCCCCATTCAGTCTTCCACAGCAGAGGAGGGCGACAACAATAGGGGAAGACAAATAGAGATAAAATGATAGCGGAAGGTGACCGTAAACGAGGAAAAACTGGACGTGAATGCAGAGAATAAAGACGTGTTGTTATAGAGAAAGGGTGAAGGTGCCAAGGAGACAGACAAGGGAAGGCATCCAACTGAAGGAACACTTTAATTTCCTAGTGTGTCTCCACTTCGCTCCATCGGGCTGCATGAGTCAACCTCTGTTCACCATGACTGTGATAACAAATATTGCTAACAGCCTAATGATACCTCTTCCTTTTTGAACCTCATCTCGTCTGTGAGTCACGGAACTGAGACTTCAGAAGTTTACACAAACAGAGGACAAACACACACACAGCCCTGCACTCTCATTTCCCAGAGAAATAACAGCATTCATACCAACATGACAGACGTCTGTGTGAGTGAGTGTGTGTCATAAAACAATTTTAACAACCAAAACATCTGCTCAGTTGCTTAGCTCATAGCTGGCTCGCCATTTGGCCCGAATGATCTGTCAAGTTCCTGCGGATTCATCACTCAGCAAAACAGTTTATTGAATCAGACAAGCAGCCCAATCCTTACTGCAAAACACTTAACTGTAGAGCGCTGAGCCGGCTCTAATTACTCCCCTGCTGTACGATATCTGTGCAGGATCTCAAACAATGTTCTGTTGTGGCATATTTTCACGTTACAGAATATGGCTCCGTGTTAGACTCGTATGAGATGGTAATCAGTAACATCCTTGATTGTTACATGTTGGCCACGTCCTTGGTGCTAAGTGCAGAGCTGTTTTTAACCTGTTTATACGACTGTCACGAAATGAAGAGTTTAGTTGGACCAGCAAACAGAAAAGCTTTTATGAATTTGTATCATATAAACTGGAAAAATATGTTTTTGTGAGCATATCTTGGTATCAAGATGGAACGCCTACAAGATGCAACGATTAGCAGATTAATCGTTTAGTGTGACAGAAAATTGAAAGAATGCCAAATATTAAAAGCTTTCTGATCAAATAACAACAATTAATTTCCCTCCCCTTTGTTTTATATTTCTGGTCAGCCAATAAAGACAGTTGTTAATTTCACTTTGGGCTCTAGTTGCCGGCCTACAACAATGCCAAGACATGTTAGCAATTTGTGAGTTGATGTTTTTCTTAAAGGAGCAG
This sequence comes from Semicossyphus pulcher, assembly GCF_022749685.1. Lineage (NCBI taxonomy): Eukaryota > Metazoa > Chordata > Actinopteri > Labriformes > Labridae > Semicossyphus > Semicossyphus pulcher. The sequence continues at coordinate 5,562,718 of NW_027211700.1, forward strand.
TTCTTCCCGGGAAAAAGCCACTGTCAGTCATGCTTCTCTGTAATCGATAGCAGCAATAATATTTGAAATTGGCGCCATAGCTGTGGAGAAAGTTGTACAAACAGCTCGTGGTTTCGCCCATTATACTTTCCTACAACACCCAGCATGCATTGCGCCCCTCTGCTGAAAGGAACGGCCCAGCGAGAGACACTGGAGTGAAATACTACCGTTTTCCAGTCAAGGACATTGATCGCTGCAGACAACGGCTCACAGCGGTACAGAATCTGAAACCCGGCGAGAATATACCGGTGGATCGTCCAAAAAACCTTCTGGAGTCTACATTTCAGACCTGGCGATTGTGAACGAGACATGACATCAGAGGCGTCCTAGACTGAGGAAGTGTAGTTTAACAAGCTCATCATTTTCATTAACAATGAATTCGGTTCTGCAAATTCCCTGAATTAAGAACAACTGGCTTTGATTTCAAGTTCTTTTGTGCAACATTACAGCTAATTAATTGAAAAAAAAAATGTAATCTGGATTTTGTGGGACTATTTTTTATACTTTTTACACAATTTTCACCTTTATAACTTAATTGAGAGGCTTGGATCGGTGACTCTAAAATTGCCCGTAGGTGTGAATGTGAGTGTGAAAGGTCGTCTGTCTCTGACTGGCGATCAGTCCAGGGTGTAGCCCGCCTCTCGCCCAGTGACTGCCTGGAAAGGCGCCAGCCTCAGCGACCCTGAACAGGATAAGCAGTATAGATCATTTTTGGATGGATGGAAAAATTACAATAGGTAAAAAAAGAGAGACCACAAACTAAACGTATGAGCTTTAATACGTCTTTAGTTCTAATAAACATGAATAAATATTCATATTTTCTTTTTTGGAAACAGAATAAATCTCTCTCTCTCCTGCCAGTTTACTGTTTTGCCACATCCCTAATATGTTGAGCTACGACCCCTCTTTTAATTAATGAGCTCGGAGCCCATCCCCATTGTCCCGTTAGTCAGTATGGCATTTGAGTACGACTGCTGCAAGCAACAGCTGTCAAAGCTCATTACGAGGCTTATTTTATTGGACCCTGTTACGCCGTCTCCGCCGCGCTCCCAGCTCCACCGAGAGGAACTGAACATTAGCCGGACTCTCTCGGGCGACCTTTGCTCCGCCTCGTCAGCCGCTCAGCATTTGATCTTTGAACTCCCACCCTGTCTGTCGTCTGCTGTTTTCCTTCCTCAACTTTTTTTTTTTTTTTTTTTACTTCTCACCCACATGGCCGGGCTCTGTAATTACAGCTGTCACTCACACAGCCCTCCTCATCCACGTTTTGTTTTCTCTCTCTCTCTCTCCTTTTCACTCAAAACCCACTCAGAGTCACGAACAGAGCAGATGAAGAAAAAAAAAACCCTCTTAAAGTCATTTCCCAGTTTGCCTTGCTGAAGGTCAGACTGGGAAAGAGCCAGCATCTCTGGTAATTGGGGTGCATGTGTGCGTGTGTGTGTGTGTGTGTGTCTGTGAGTGTGTACAGGGGGGTAATTGAAAACGCTTTTCCAGTCTCTTAGCTCGGAGTCTAGCGATGCAGGATGAAGATTAAAACTGGATGTTTGTGTGATTCTATCAGTGAGTTGTTTGCAGGCCTGTTACTCCTGCTGTACATCTGTCAGCACCTTCATCGGCCTCTTTCCTTTCTTTAATATGTGCTACATTTCATTGAAACACTTGCTTTCAAGATTAGAAACAAGAGACTTTCTAATTGTTTGCCTCCCACACTTTAAATCACCCGGCAGGATGAATGTTTCTTTCTTGGAGATTTTTAATTTGCTTTAAAAATCTGTTTGACCTCTTTTTTTGTGGTTTGTTTCTTTGTTTCTCGCCGTGCTCTTTTGTGTGGCCTATTTTATCTCACTTTTATAGTTTTGTGCTTTGAAACATGCCACATTAATACAGATTTATTTAAATGTTACTTCATTTTTCAAGATTATTCAGCCTCTTAAGATCTGTGTACAATAATGTTCAACCTTTAGCATAAAGTCTGCGTATTTTAAAATAGAAAACATCCCCTAAACACAGTTTGTAGCTCAATCAATTCATACAGTTTGGTATATAATATCAAAATATGTTGAGGGTAATTCACATGAGTAAATGTGGGCGAGTATAAATACACACACACACACCACAGGGCGGTAATGAGGACCAGGGACAGACACCCATGGGAGCTTGTTGCTCCGCCGCGTTCAGGTTAAAAGGAGGGGGTGTTCTCCATTTTGGGGTTTCTGTTGGCCCTTGATGTGTTTCTCAGACTTTCCCCAGTTTTCTTAGCGGCGGTTTGGTTTGGTAGAGGAAGAGGGAGGGATGGAGGGAGGAATGAACACAGATCGCGGAGGGCTCGAGGGGGGCATTGAATGAATCCCAGCCGGATGGTAATAGCGGGGTCGATGTTCTGGCCAATTTAGCCCGCGCTCTACCTCGGCCCTGCGCAACACTCGGCGAACAATTACTGATAGAAAGAGACAGAAAGAAAGAGGGATGAAGGAGAGTGGGAGCGGAGTAAAAATGAGCAAGACAGATTAAAAAAGGGGGAGCAAAGGAGCAACAGGAAAAGAAATAAGGCTCCGAGCAAATTGCGAGGCCGTAATTGAAGAGAAAAGGAGGGGAGGGAGGATGAAATCAGCAACTTTCTTCAGGAGAAACTTTGTAAGCGTCCCTGTGGATTCATCCCGTTAGGAGTGTGAATTTTTTAAGGCCATGTTGAGCTAACGTTGTATGAAGGTTGTGTTAGCGTTGGGCTCCCGTTTCCCCCCGCTATTCTCTCTCCCAGGATTAATTACCGGGTGTCAGTCACAGCCGACGGCTCTCCCACGCTCCCTTGCTCCCACCGGTGAATTCTGGGAGAGCGACAGGTACAGCCATAGGTAGTGTGAGTGTGTGTGTACGTGTGGAATGAAGGGGGGGGCGTTGACATATTGTGGAATGTGTTTAAGACTTTATACAGTCATAAAGTTATATGGCGCTATTGCAACTGCCGCCATAGCAACAAACAAACAGAACAAGCTTCCTGAGCTGATTACACACTAAAATGGTGACACACACACTCAAATATCCCCGTATACTTCTGAGGACAATTATGTCACTATAAAGGAATACAACACAGGAAATATGCTCATTTACTTCTTGGCAAGAGTTAGAGGAGAAGATATCACTCTAATGTGGGTAGGGTAAAGAGGAAGCAGGAACGCTTTCCCACCGCTAACACCCGGCTTTTTTACTTAATGGGAAAGGCTACAATCGGCATTCAGACCCGGGTCAAACACTCGGCAGTAGACCCAGGTAATTATCGCCTCGGCTCCAAACATCAATGACGGGAACACAAAATCCGTGTCGACGCTAATCTCCGCCCCCCTTCCGGTGCGATGATATACAGACTGACACTGAAACATCTTCACTGTTTCCTAACTCTGTCTCCGGCGCGTTTGTGACATCAGACCGTGACGCAGCAGAAAAGAAACCAACAGTATACTCCACTGGCAATGGAGACAATCTGCAGTTATAAGCGGGTCTTCCCGGGTCTGAAAAACCAGTGCTAATTTTGGTGGGAAAGGGGTATTAGCTTAGCTTAGCATAAGGCCCAGCCTGGCTATGTCCAAAATAAATTAAAAAAATGCACCAACCAACTTGCCGGAAGCTCAACAACGAGGAGTTTATATCTTCTTCGTTTGGTCCATATAAAACTCAAATGATTCTTTATGCTAAGCTAAGCTAACTGCCTCCTGGCTCCAGCTCTACAGCTAACATACAGAGCCGACAACAGAATTGATCTTCTTACCTTATTTTCTGCAAGAAAGCGAGTAAGTCTTTATGGTTATTTGTATCACTTTAATGTCCTAAACCACCTTAATTCATGTCAGTAAGAGAGAAATAACAAATCCCCTCCATAAGGAGGACATTTCATCTTTTTATCCTTGTGAGGACGAGAACAGAAGAACAATTCTCAGACAATGGCAGTGAACATTAATATCACCTTTGTTCTGCCGAGTTTATGGCGCTGTAAGTCCAGATAGCAGCAGAGTAATAGCTTTATAGTGTATCTCAAACAGCACATTATGAGCTTTGAGAGGGATTAGAGGTTAGGTGGTTAGCACACTGACAAAGGCACTTTTATATTGATGGTAGGATGTAGGCACCTTAATATAGAAACCCCATCTGTAACTTGTACCCATTGTGTGAGGAGCGAGAGGTGAAGGAGCGAGAGAGGGAAAGAGAGAGGAGGACAAAAAGCGGGGGAAATTGGGGGAAGGCAGCGCTTTATCATTATTTTTAATGAGAATTTATTAATAGGTTTTCATCGATGGCTGCAGATCCTAAGGGGAAGTGAAGTGATGCTAATATTAGCGCAGAGTGGGCGACTCTAGATCCCTTCATCTCACTGCTTGTGTCTTGAGCTGTTTGTGACCCTTAAGGTCAAATTCAGTCAAACTGACACCCCTCCTCACCCGCCAATGTCCAGTTCTGCCCCCTGCCTCCCTCCTATCCACCCGTCCATCCACCCGGACCTGCTCCCTCCATACTAATCAGTGGCTTTCTGCTTCCTGGATGAACAGACGGTGTTTGTCTTCTCCGTCTGTCCTTCTCCGTCTCTTTCCTCGCAGCCTTCGCTTCCCCGTCCTCATTTGCTCATTCATCACCATTGCCAGACTGATTCCGGCCAAGATGAGTCAAGTCCAAACACATACAGTATGCAGACAGTACAAAGACGCATGCATCATGGGTAAAATTGTACTTCCACCTCTCCATTAATGCGGCACAACTCCTTAACCGACCATGCAGACACACTCCCATACCCAGTCCCCTCTGCTGCTCTCTGTGTCACTATGAAATCACTCATTGCCACTCCGCTCCTCCAAAAATAACACTGATAATTAATTTCCGTTGTGAAATGATTCGTCTGTGGACCGACTAGCTTTCATATTTCACCCTGCATCGATCCCCCCAGCCCGCTCGCGTGCGCTTCATTAGTCAGAGAGAGAAAGCGAGTGCGACGGGAAAAACAGAGACGCGCAGATCGAGAGAGAGGGAGAGCGAGAGTTAAGTCAATTACCGTCGCTTATGTTTGAAAGCAATGCAAAAAAACACATTAATTACAATAGAGCTGACATGTAAATTGGGATTGATGAGCAGACGAGTTTGTGTCGCAGATCTGCGGAGCTGCTTTTCATATAAAGCTACAGCGAGTAGGCCTCACATCAAAGCCGAAACTTAATAACAGGGTCCAAAGCAAACTTTGTCTAAAGTTATTGAGTGGGTGCCATAAAGCCTCAGTGTTAGCAGCAGGCTCGGGCGCTCTGCCACCTCCAGCTGATTCAACGTATGAATGGGAAAGAAATCTGCCGGCCTATTGGATTTCAGTTAACGTGCTGAATTAACTGAGGTGAAATTGAATCCTCCCTCGCTGTAATGGACAGGACATTAAAAGGGAATTCAAGAAGCCTCAGCTTTCAATAAAGGGAGAACCCAGTCAATTACACATTTACTTTTTTGTTATATGTATGTATGGAAAGACACTTTACTATCATGATCAGCAATTTGTTTTAATCTCTTTCCTTTTTGTACGAAGCATCTGGCTTCTACCGACTACTTGTAATAACATCCTCTCTTTCCTCTGTCTTCCTTCTCCACAGGCCCGCCGTCGGCTCCCGTCCACCTCATCTCCAATGTGAACGAGACCTCTGTAAACCTGGAGTGGAGCCCGCCCCGGAGCTCAGGAGGACGCCAGGACCTGACATACAATGTGGTATGTAGGCGCTGCGGACCTGACGGGCGGCGCTGTCAGCCCTGCGGCAACGGCATCCACTTCAGCCCGCAGCAGCTGAGCCTGAAGGGAACCAGGGTGTCCATCAACGAGCTGCAGGCCCACACCAACTACACCTTCGAGGTGTGGGCGGTGAACGGAGTCTCGCCTCAGAGCCCTGGACCGGAACAGGCTGTGTCTGTAACTGTCACCACCAACCAGGCCGGTAAGACATTCGATGATGGTTTGAGTGAGTGGGGGATTCGGGTTTGGCCTTGGAAAAGAAGTGGCAGTAGATTAATGGAGGTCCTCACCAAAAAAAGAATTTGTCCAGCACCAGTGTTCGCTGTCTAATTCTTTGCCCATTTGTAGCTCATGTAGAGACTTCCAGGGCAACATTTCCACCCGTTTACACCCTGTATGGAGTCGATCAGGGGCCCTTTATCAACCCGTTGGGGCTAACCCAAAAAATGTCCTGGCCCAAGTTGGTTATCCAAGTGCAGGCCCCATATTTGGCCTTGATAAGTCTAAGAACAATGGTTGTCTATCTTAACGGAAGCCAGATAACCATGGTTGGTAGCTATGGTTACAGTGTAAACAAAAAATGATACATGATGATAAATACAAGCTGTGTACGGGCTGCAGCCTTCGAAGGCCGTATTTGAAGGCAGATTGCGTCATGGAAGCGACGGGTGCATCTTTCACAACGTATCCCAAGATGCATTGCGCCAATTCAAGCGAAATGACAGACTTTTACTCGGTTGAGGAATACACTTTAAAATGTTTTTGGTTTCAACTCAATTGAAAAGCTCATGTTACACATGTTTAAGAAAATGAAAGGGCCCTTGAAACAAATAATCCTTAAAATAATAGGTTAACTTACTCGATGTTAGTTATGCTAGCTAGTTAGCCCACTAGCTACCTGTTGCTAGGCGACAGGAGGGACGTTTGGTGACGCAAGTAGACCAGACCGTCTTATTTCAGTTTGGCTTTAATGGTCTACAAAAGCTATGAATGGAGCTCCGTCTTAGGCTGCAGCCCCTCGATGGGACACAGCTACAGTTTTACCTCATGGTGCACTCAGTAGCTTCTGACTGCATCGAATGATCTTCCTCACGTCTTAGTTTGCTACATTTAGACAGCTCCAGCTGCAGATCTAAGTCAGTTTCTTGACTGGTCTTGTTAGCATGTAAAGGGGAGCATGCATGTCGGTAAAGAGGCTTCGTAGCCGTGTGCCAAGGCTTATATTTGATGCAGAGCACGGATTGGTTACACAGAGCGCATGAAGTACTTTTTTGGTGGCAATCTGCGTGTAAAAACATGTTTATTAAAGCTGTAAATAATTTGGGTTAAGGCTGGGTGATTACCGAGGAGGATGATGGATTCTTTGCAGCGGGGAATGATTTTCTGCAATATTTCAGTGGAGTTTTGCATAATTAGGCGCGTGAAGCCTGGGCTGCAGATAGTGACAACGTGCTATATTTAGCTCTCAAGCTAATGAATTAGATGAGTTGTATTGATCTGTGGAGGCTTCATTACAAATGCTGCTGGATTTTGTGCGTGTGTGTGTGTGTGTAATTATTCTTGTAGAATACACCCATGAATACGGCCTCTCCTCCGAAGCTGGAGAAGAGCCCTCTAGCCCGGGGGTGCGTTCAAAGCTTCCCGTTGTTTTGTCATTTAGCCATTTTGTAACCGGTTGTTGTGCAAATGGATTTTACGACCCTGGCCCTTTCTCTTCATCCCTCCCTGCTCTCCTCTACTTATAGCCGATCATTACATGGTCTTCTTTACTGCTCTGCTCTTGGGTGGCAAGCTAAGTGCCTTTTTGTGTTGTTTTTTTTATCACTAATTTCCATCCCTGGGAAAGGCGAATATGGTGAATAGGGCTCGGGCTGGCAATTTAAGGGCACAGTGGCTTGATTTATAAGCCGGGGTCAGGAAGATAGAGATGAATGGATGTGCTGCCTGTGGGAGAGCTATGAGTCCTGCCAGACAGGCATGTGTGGGGGCTGTAATGGAGCACGCCCTGGAGTTCAGGCCAAGGGCTCACAAGAGCATGTCAGTACGGTCACACGGAAGAAAAGTTGCACAGTCTTACTCATGAAATCATACAAAGATATAAAGATACACGCACACACACACTGATGTCCCCTTGAGGGGGCTCGGGGCTAATCTGCTGACTCCGAGATGTAAGATATAGATGATGTTGCCTTTGGCTCGTCACTGGTGCATGTTCCACAACTGTTCCTCAGGATTAGTTATATGAAGCTTGCAGCTGGAAGCTCTATCATGGCGTGCGTGTGTGGCGTGTTTTCGCACATGTGCCGAACCGACTCCAAGCTTGGCTGAAAGCAAGAAAATGTGTTACACAGAAAGTTTGTACGCTCGTGGATGGAGATGATATACGTTTGCCTCTCAAACAATGTCCTCTATGTGTCTCCGGGCGTGCGTGTCTCTTCTAGTGTGTGTGTGTGTCGTGTTAAAGAGAATAGCTCCAGACTGATTGGATTTCTTCCTGCTAATGCTCGGTAGGGGCTTTGGAAGCTCTGGTTTCAGCCGCTGGTAATCCAGGCAGTCATCTGTGGCTGTCCCTCTCTCTGTATCGCCTCCCCTCATCCAGACACCGTGGATTACACATTTATTATGATAGATTTATTAGGATTTATAAGTGCTGTGGAAAAGATACCCCCGCCGCCGCCTTTCCATAAAAGTTCAGATTTCGGCTAGAGGGGAAGGAGTGAGGTAGGCAGGTTGGAAGGGCGTTATGCATTTTTTTGTGAGAAGAAAATTGATGAAGGTGCAGGAAAGAAAATTAAGACATGAGTGTTGTTAAATTGCACGCGCACACATCCGTGACCAGCAGGCGTGTGTGTGTGCATACGAGAGGTCAGATTCCACGTCTAGCCACGAACAATTCCACAGTCGTAAATCGGCCGGGCTGTAACCCTTTCACCCCCGGCTGCATGAGGAGAGGGAGGCGAGAGAGGGGGGATGTCCAGGCTTTGAACTGACCCCTGGCTGTAAATGGATGTTTTTCCCCCCCTTTATGGGATCAAGCACTTTGTGTGTGAGAAAGACCGAGTCAGAGAGTGAGAGGTGTTTATGTCTCGATACCAAATACTTGGCAAGCTTAGGTGACTAAAAGTGAATTAGTGCATGAGAGAGTGTGTGTGGGCACGTCTGTCAGAGCACATGTGTGTGAGTTTCCATCTCTCTGGCAAATCGGACGGACGTACATGTGGAAATGTGTTCGGGGAGATGGAAGCAGACTTTATAGGCGGGGGAGAAGGATCTTGTACGAAGGAGCCATTTTCTCGACACCCTGAAAAACGGCTCCCTCCCCGGCTATTTTTCCTTAAGCAGCAGCACAAGCGAGCGACTTCAATCTGGCAACCAGGCTCATATCTGGCAACCACATGTGCTCCGCGGCCCCTGTCTCTTTTAATGTCAAACTGCATCGACTGCATTTTGGCGCGACTGCTCGCACCGACCACAGCTGCTGCGCGCAACACAAACCTTCTTGCAAAGACAAACTCACTTCACAAACTATGTTCCAGACAAAACATCGCAAACATGCAAAGAAAGTGACAAACTATTGTCCTGGAATTGTGTTTTTTAAAAACCAAACCCAACCAGAACTCTATTTTCCTCTGCCAGATTCCTACTCATTAGAATATATATAAAGGTGGCATGATTGAGTTTTTTTGCTGTCGGTGTGAGATAATGGGACGAGCTGTATGTGAGTTTCTATCTTTCTGTTTGTGTAATGAGGTCCTTTGTGTTTCCGGGTATGTGTGTGTGTGTGTGTGTGTGTGTGTGTGTGTACTGCATGTGTTGCAGGCTGTGAAAGACTTGTTTTTAAGCGCACAATTCTGAAATGAGATTTGAATATTCATCGCATCTAACACTTATTATTCCAGCAGCGTTTGGAGCCCACGCGCTCAGGAGGCAGTAAGAAATTACAGATCTGCCCCCAAATATTTGAATTCATCTGCGGCGGTGCCAGCCTGTCTAGCATTGTCTGCCCGAGCTGCAGCCTCAGGTTAGACTTCTCTCCGTTCAGGCAGTCAGGTTTAGTCTTGCACATCCGCACCGTGCACGCATGGTTTGACAATATTTTACATTTGTCTGCGAACGATTTTGTTTTGAAGCATTCCTCAGACTAATTCATCTTTAATAAGTCATAAAACTTGGCCTTGATGGATCACCTGTTTCACGTCTGGGCCGTTCTGAACCTTGGTTTCTCACGTATCGAACCTCAGAAGGGACCACTCAGAAAATCACTCATCTTTATCCTCGCATTAGTCGAGGGAAAAATAAAAATGCAACAAGAGGAGGAGAACAAGATTAAATTGCCATATCTGTCATCTTTGGAGGAAAGATGGATGTGTGGATTACCTTGGGGGAACGAAGGCCTGTGACCTCTCAGGGGTTTTCTTCCTGAGCCAGAGCGTCCTCGCTCGGCCCCAGGAGGGCCTTCAAATTGGCTCCTGCTGCCGGGGAAGATTGATCGGAGGGATACAAATGGCCGCCATCTAATTGTTTAACGGAGACGCAACACATTAGGCCAACAGGATTACACAACCTTGGGTTAATCTATTTACCAAGAGATGTCTGCAATCCCATCCCTCTCCATCTCCCTCTCAGCCCCCGCCAGTCCAAACCCCTCCAACCCCCCCTCCCACTGCAGCTTCTTCACCCCGGCTGAAACTCAATCTGCGGCCGGTGCTTGAATTCCAGGCCCGTTTGAACTCAATCCCCGGCTAAAAGCAGGGTTTTGTTAGCGTTAGCTTGAAGACTAGGCTCCCTGGAGCCTCTGGTCAAAGTGATGAGAATGTATATAATGTCATAGATAATCCAATCATAATCGGTGGACCGCGAACCCCTCATTAATCATCCCACTGTAATTTTTTAAAAGGCAGATGGTCTGGAACGAGTAAGGTTACAGTATCTCTGAGGACCAGAGGTCAAAGACTCGCTCCTTGTAAGAGCAGACGACTTAGCGAGCGCTACCTGGGCATCAGGGGAAATGTTTTTGTTCTTGCTCTGTGGGATGGGTCAGGATGTAAAGGCCACTTGTGTTCATGTTTGAGGGATTCCACCTGAATATTGCAGGCTCTGGAGATGTGTGTGTTTGCTTTTGTTCTCTTTCTATACCTGCGTTGAGTGCAACCTTTGTTCTCATGTGTGTAACTCCACCTGCCCCACCATATATCTTCCTCTGCGCTCAAAACTCCATCTGTACACGAGTGTTTTTCTGTTTACAGCACTATCTTTCCCTCGCCTATGACTTTCTCTTTGTAGCGTCAAGAGTGTGTATGACCCAATTTTAGTGTTGTCACGCTCCCCGAAGATAGAGGTTTGATTTGTGCAGCGGTTCCACGCTGGAGGGAGGGGGGGACGAGTGTGAGCCATTATCTGTGCTTTAACCTTCACATGTTAAAGGCGTCTGAACGCAGATAGCGCGGCTGCTTGAAATATGGCCTCATTATCAGCTGCGGCAGAAAGGGCTGGAGATAAGATCGCTCACTGGAGCTTTAATGAAAACCAATTGATTTGCTCTCTTGAAGACGAGAGAAAAAGCGAGGCGTCGAGCTCATTTCGAGCTTTCCGAGGCGGACTTTGTAGCAGCGTGGGGTTCCCAGGGTGACCTGAGTATCTGCTGAAAATGAAGTTACACATTATTTCGCTTGTAGGAAAAAATGCGAGCAGGAAATTGGACCAATTTTTCTTTGCCAGCATGTAGAAAAAAAGCATTGCCATACACTCTGGCTTTTGTGAATCAGCTGTGCGGTCATACAGTTCTGTGACGCCTCCGATTTTGAATGAAAGCCAAGTTGAAAGACAAATGGAAGTGATTGCCTTGTGGCCTGGCTCAGCGTTTGACTTTCACAGCAGGACCGAGGAGTGGGAGATTTAGGAGAGCCACACAAAAGAGACGTGGTGTCTCCAAGGCTGAAAACAACATCAGGGACTTTGAGAAAGCAGTGGGCTGAATTTGTTTTTCTGTCTGCCTTTGATCTCACTAGCGCCCTCGCCAGTGACTTCCATCCAGGCCAAGGATATCACGAGACACACCATCTCACTGGCCTGGCAGCCACCGGATAGAGCCAACGGGGTCATCCTGGAGTATGAGGTCAAGTACTACGAGAAGGTGAGTGGTCACACGAGAAGCCTCTGCTGTTATGTGTCAGTAGACTGTATGAAAACACATCTGATTGTTGTCTCTTTGTGTGCTGTCCTCAGGACCAAAACGAAAGAAGCTACAGAATCATAAAAACCTCGTCGAGGAACACGGACATCAAGGGTCTCACGCCGCTCACTTCCTACGTGTTCCATGTGCGCGCTCGCACGGCGGCCGGTTACGGGGACTTCAGCGGGCCCTTTGAATTCATGACCAACTCCGGTGAGTTCAGCCACCCGACTCTCGCTCGGCTTACCTTGATGACATCAGCGTGGTGTAGAGCCAGAGAGGCTTCCTGCCCGTTTCTGCAAAAGCGATGATAGCATCTTTTACGAGTTTCTGGCTTTCATCATAGCGTCATTAATCAAAATAGCTGTCGTCTATAAAAGATAAATGATATTGTGCCCCAGCGCCTGACTGGCAACTCGAGTAGCTTCCATTATTCAAGTTGCAATGAGTCTCAATGGATGTGCCAGCTAAGGTTCAACCTATATGGGTTTTTGAAGAATGATACTACACCTGATATCTGTGTTGAGAAGCAGCTGGTGGCTACCTTTTGCTTCTTGTTTGTAGCTGTAAATGTTACAATTTTAAAGCAGATAAAAGGTGTTGAATGTTTCTTTCCCACTGGTCAAAAAACACCCGCTTACGCTCAGTTTGCTTAGTGGGAAAGGTTACAATCGCCATTCAGACTCGGGTCAAATGACTCTGCAGTAGTCCGGGTATTTATCACCGATCGGCAGTGATAGGAACACAAAACCTGGGTCGACATGATAATCTCCGCCCCCTTTGCGGCACGATGCTATGATGCGCACAGCTACAAATTTGCAGCGCTCGAACATCGTTCCAAATTTGCCGGCGCCGAGTTACACAGACTGAATGAGTAATAGATACAATAAACACCACAACATCTTCACTGGCCTCCATGCTGCTTACCAAAGAGAATAATGCAATTTCTTTGTGTGTATTATCGTTTCTGGCATGTTTGTAACGTCAGACGGTGACGTAGCAGAAAAGAGCCCAACAGGAGGATACTCCACTGGCAATGGGAAAAGAGACAAGTAACATTTCTTAGCGGGTCTTCCCGGGTCTGAAAAACCTGCATCAGCGCGCTGATTTTTTTGTGGGAAAGGGGTATATCAACTCTTAAACTCCAAGACTTCAAATTAGTACAACAAACATTATTTTAGATGGAAACGGAGGCCACAACATTTCCAAATATTAACATGTGACGCAATGAAGCAGCCACAAAAAAGACTGATGCACAATGACACTGTCTGGCAGTTTACTGTGAAGTCCAGATGTCCCCTTTGTAATGCAGATAGAGACAGCAGCGCATGATAATGACTTGGTCAAGCACACATCCTAATGGGCCTTCATTGTCTTTCAATAGGCGGTCTATAGGAAGAGGGACGAGGGGAGGAAGTGGGAGGGGCTGTCAATGACTTTGGCAAACACAAAATGTATACCGGCGCTTGATATTGACTTTGTTTTCCTTTCCATCCAACGCTCCCCCCCTCTCTCCTCCCTCTTTTTTCTTCCCTCCCCATCTTCCCTTCCTTTTCCCCCAGTCCCAGCTCCCATTATAGGCGATGGGGCCAACTCCACTGTGTTGCTGGTGTCCGTGGTGGGCAGCGTGGTCCTCCTCATCATCCTCATCAGTGCTTTCGTCATCAGCAGGAGGTGAGCTTCCTCCCGTCTGTCCCTTCTGCTTTCCGTCTCTGCCTCTTTCCGCACAGATGAGGGATGTCTTGCTTAGTAGCGGGGAAGTGGCTGTCAGGAAACAGACACACCAACACACACACTGATTCAGACAGCTAGCGCGGCTCGCTCGCGTCAGATGAGTGATGACTCGCCACACCGGAGACGTGATTGACGGCTCCGACAGCTGAAGCGATGCAATCAGCGACCCTTCGCTCCCCGTCCCCTCGCATCCCTCTCCCTCTATCGCTCAGCTGGCGGCTGTAATCCTGCCGCCAGTTATTTTCTCCTGCTGACCGCCGTGAAGAGAATGAGAAGAGAGGAGGGGAGAAAAAAAGAGGGACAGGGATAGGAAGGTGGACAATGAGATAAGCAGGCAATGAAAAGTAGGAGATAGAATACAGAGAGTGAGACGGAGAGGCATCAGGTGGATTTGCAGTGACCCAATCTCAGGGTGTTAACCAGAGAGCAGGACAAAGCACCGTCACACAGATGGGATTACATGCAGATGGGGCTGCCTCACCTCAGGGTGTTAACCACACTCCCCTAGTGCGTGTGCGTGTGTGTGTGTGTGTGTGTGTGTGTGTGCATATCGTTATGTAAAAAAGGATTGTTTCTATGTGTGGGGGAAGGGACCATTAATGGTTTGTGTGTTGATTCCTGCATGTGTGTGTTCCCCTTTATGGCTCTAGTTGATGCCTTCATATGTGAGTGTGCCTCTTTATATGGAAACCAGAGCATTGTTTGCATGTGTGTTCTGGGAATGATGGGGAGCGAAGGAAGCTGTTGATTGTGTGTGTCCTCTCCTCTCCGTGTGATTGCCTCTCTCTCTCCCCGGCCAAGCAGGTGGTTGCCTCTGCCTTTTTTATATGCGCGTGACGGCCACTGTCATTGTGCTGCCGCGGCCGTCCTGTGATTGTGGGGAGGGACTGTAATCACGTAGCCGTTTACCATCATTACACAAGCACAGAGGAGGACAATGTCTCGCGCATCTGGTCATTTCCACTACTGACCCGACACGTCAATATAAGCACAGGTGTCAGGCTGCCGGAGGGATTCGGAGGGATTTAGGGGCATCTCTCCTCGGATTGATTTGATGCTTTAGGCTCCGAGCCGTTCACAGACCTTTAGAGCCAGAGGGTGCGTTTGGCTTTAGGTGGTAATACCACGATGAACAAATACACGTAAAACACCCTCAGTTTACTTAAATGCTTTTGTCCGAAGCTACGTACATCTGAGAGTTAATACGACACAAGCAACTATCAATACAGGAGGGAATGAAGTCACCAAGCGCCAACAAAGTTAATTTGTGTCGTGTTTCAGTTATTTTAGAATAAAAATGTAAATAAAGAGAAATTATAAGAACATTTTAAATACTTAAAAACATATGCATTAAATGCAAATTATACTATACGTAACAACATGTGCAGGAAACTTGAAAATATGTACAAACAGTATGAATAAAGATATTGGTTTGAATAATAATGATAATTCAATTAAAACATCGTAAAATCAAGCAAAAGACAACTATTTATAAAAACCCAAACATCAATAAAAACTAGTTAAAAGGTAAAACAAAGCAAACGTTCAGAAAAAGCCAGACGATCAAAGTGACTTCCACAGCTGTGGGGCTCGAGCTGCAAAGGCTCGCTCACCTGTTGGGACCAGTCGAGATTCAGGAACCTCCAGGAGGCAAGACACTGCGTATGAATGTGCATAGATCCTGATTGCAGCCTCTGCCGTCCGTGTGTGAGAGGGTGAATGTGACATGAAGTATTAAAGCGTTTCGAGGGGTCTGAAGACTAGAAAAGCGCTATATTAGTTTACCATTCATAGCACATTTAAAAGAACAACATAAGGTGGGGTAAGTGGGTTTGGTGTCTTGTGTTCCCTTATTTGAATTTGGGGTTTTTCCATGAGATGCAGAAGCTTTATTTTTCATCCTGACACATCCTCTCTGACATTTGAAACCAAGAATCTGCATGTGCTGCTCCTGCTGTGTTTCTGACCGCCCTGCTGTTTTTGCCCCCAGAAGGAGTAAGTACAGCAAGGCCAAGCAGGACTCTGACGAAGAGAAGCACTTACATCAAGGTAACTCATACTTAACACTCCACCCACACGCTCTGTAATTGAAAAACATTAGCGCTGTCAGGTGTGTTCATGTGCATGCACTCTAAGCCGCAAATGAAGCCCATAAAACGGGGGAGGGGAAAAAAGAACACAAACTATTTTGAAGTTAATGTACTTGCACACTCGCATGCTCCAAACACCTCATTATCAAGTCATCAGCATTGTTATTCGTGTCCCACAAAAATTTCAAGTTAATGAGCTCCGTCTTCGCCGGAGTCAGCCGTAGTGGCATGAGAAGCGAAGGAGTTAGAGTGTGAAGGGAGGTATGGAGTGGAGGAAGGAGGAGGAGGAGAGGTTCCACAGAGGAAGGCGGTGTTGCCTGCAGCACGATGGAAATAAAGAACAGATGGAGTGTAGTTGCCGGAATGAATTAACCTTCACTTTTCACTCCCTTCTTTCTTTTTTTCCCTTCCTTCCTTCCTTCCTTTCTCCTCAGGAGTGAGAATATACGTTGACCCGTTTACCTACGAGGACCCGAACCAAGCCGTCCGGGAGTTCGC
Organism: Semicossyphus pulcher; assembly: GCF_022749685.1. Classification (NCBI taxonomy): domain Eukaryota; kingdom Metazoa; phylum Chordata; class Actinopteri; order Labriformes; family Labridae; genus Semicossyphus; species Semicossyphus pulcher. Next base: position 5,579,000 of record NW_027211700.1, read on the forward strand.
CAAAGAGATCGACGCCTCGTGCATCAAGATCGAGAAAGTTATTGGAATCGGTGAGGAGCTCCGTTTTGTTTTTTAGTCCTTTTAGTGATTTTTTAAATGAATTATTATAAGTGAAGCTTTATGGGAAGACTTTGCAGGAAGGCATAATGTACCGTACTTTGGATAAAAGCATCCACCTAATAGGATAATCGTATATTTGGTATTCGTTTCATGCAAATATTCTGCCGCCGGTGTCTCTCAGTGAGTCATATTTGGCTGTGCATGCTCTCATGTGCACTCCCTTAGAATAAAACAAGTCGTTTTCTTCAGTTGGTCTGCCTCTCTCGAGGTCAACGATCAGAAAAAAGGAAAGAAAGAAAACAAGGGGAGGCTGAATATGTTGTCCGAGCTATTCCTGTGGCCACAGAAAAGTCATCCAATGACAAAATAATAAAGAGGAAGAATCAATATCCATTTCCCCTCTCTCTCTGCTCCAGCGGCCGAGGGGAGGGGGGGGAGCGAGGGATTAAAGACCCTGATCAATGTTAAAAATGGACCCCTTCTAACCTGCACACACACACGGCCACACACGCTCACAAACTCCCGTCGTGATGTGATTTATAGTCGGAGCGCTGTCGTCTCTGAGTGCTTTTTGTTTCATCATTCCGTGTTTTTAACCGGGCCGTGTGCTTGCAGGGGAGTTCGGCGAGGTCTGCAGCGGCCGCCTGAAGATGCCGGGCAAGAGAGAGATCTGCGTCGCCATCAAGACGCTGAAGGCCGGCTACACGGACAAGCAGAGGAGGGACTTCCTGTCCGAGGCCAGCATCATGGGCCAGTTCGACCACCCGAACATCATTCACCTGGAGGGCGTGGTCACTAAATGTACGTCAAGCATGAGTTTTTTTAACAAATAAAGGTGAAGGGGGAGGATTTCTCAAACGGCAGAAAGGAACGATTTTGGCGAAATTAAATTGCGACAGGAAATTGCTCTCACACACACACACACACACACACAAACCCATTTACACACAATGACTAATATAATAACAGAGAGGACATTCTTTTTCTCTGTCCCATTTCTCCGTTTAAAAACGTAACAATAAATCATTATAAGCTACGTCTGCAGGTTTCTGGGTGACTTTGGAGAAGGGTGAATGTACTGACAAACCAATTCTTAAATGCACAAGATGTGTGTCTGCAGGGCGGTGCACAAGGTGTGTGTGTCTGCAGGGCGGCGCACAAGGTGTGTGTCTGCAGGGCGGTGTGTGTTTTAACGTGTGGATGCCGACGGATACACAACCATTAATGATAGATTTGTTTTAGCATTAATGCGTTTGTAGATTTGTGTTCTTGCACATGTTTGTTGTCCAGAAGTCCCATCCGGGGTATCCCCAGGTGGTCTGTGTCCAGATGGAAGGGGTCTAACATTGGGGGTAGCTGAGGAGGGGGTCTAATGGGTCCAGGAACAGGCCCTGTAGCGTGGCACCGGGCTCATTAATCATGGTGTCAGCAGTAAATGTGTTTGGGGTTAGGGAGTGATACCCTATCCCTCCTCTATCTGCTGCCGCTCGGCCACAAAGCACCGACCAAATCTCCCTCGCTCTGCCCTTGGCACTCTCTCCTGTCCGTCTCTCTGGTTCTTTCGACCCTTTAGACCTTCTGTTGATGCTATATGTTCAGCCAGAAGTACGTGTGTGTGTATGTCTTGTCGGCACATGTCTGCGTCTGCGCACCTTTGAGTGCATGCACGTGTGCGTGAGTGCTACCATAGCTGATCGGGCTCAGGTTAGATGGATGAAGTGCCTTAATGTGTCGTGACACAACAGCCCGGCCCTATCTGCGCTAGATAACACTGTCTCTCACTCTTGGACACACACACACACACATACACTTAGCCCCAGCCGGAGCTGAGAGTGAACAGCAGCACAGGCTGAATTGCTTATCACCTATCACACCTCTCAGCGCCGGGAATGACCTCTCAGACCTCGCAGAGGCCGAGCGGGAGCGAGAGAGAAAAGGCGGACAGATGGACAGGAGGAAGGGAGAGAAACCGGAGACACGCGACGGACAGGGAAGGTGCAAATAGAGACGCGGAGAAAAAGAGACGGGAAGGCAGTTAGGAGCTGATGGATCGGAGGAGAGACGGAGAACAACAGCGGGCACGACAGAGAGAAAGTGGAGGGAGGTGGAACTGCTGAACCGGAGGCTTGAGAAGGAAGAGACGGAGCGAGACAGAGGGAGAGAGATGAGGGAGAAGCAGATGAGATAGCAGTGACAGGATTTCGACATGAAAAGATGTTGAGCCAAAGCAGGAAGATCATCCGATAACTCCCACTCCACCTCCTTCCACTCCTGCTTTTCAGAGCTTGACACAAGGTTTGGGTAAATTAGTCCTCTACACTTGAGAGTGTCAGTAGAATCTATTAAAAATCCATTATTTGAATTGCACTCCCGTCTCCATTACAATCAAGTTAAAAGGAATTCTCAATCTGGCCTCAGTTTGCTGGCATGTCCAACAGAGCCAATTAAGCCTTATTAATTATGGAGGGACTCCAAATAGGCACTGAAATACATAAATGTGCAAAAATGTCTCACTGAGGATTGCTGGCTGGAGTCCACCATCCTGAAGCCTGTATACTTAATGTTTCCATCATGCTAGTGTGTAATTAAAATCTGGCCTCTATTAGAGCTCAAATTCAGACGTGATATGTTTAACAGCTCATTTACATGAAGTAAGAGCGTGCTAATTTGAAAACGATCTGCGTTTAAAAGCAGGATCTTTGTTAGCCGCAAACGCCGGGGCCTCTGGAGAGCGTTTGCCCAACGTTCCCCCAATATTGTGCCCCTGTTGCATTTCTTTCCCTCCCTGCCCCCGTTTTGTTGGCAGGTGATAATCGGCCCATTGGCGGGGCCCTCGCCCAGAGTTCATTGCCAAAGGCGGCAGGGCGTATTCAGTAAACAAGGAATTAGCATGCAAATGGGGAGGGAGGAAGAGGGCGGGGCTGCCGAGGCGAGAGTTTAAGGTCGCAGGTCAGACGCTCCTCAGACTTGATTGGGGAGCTGTCAATCACCAGCGGCCCTGGGGCAGAGGCGCGCAACAAAGGGAACAAAGATGGCTGACAAAGAGGGCCCCAGCTCTCCCCAAACTTTAACTCCACTTCCTCTTTTTGGGGCATCGCCGGAGCGCCCAGTAATTAATGGAGTGCCAATCACGCGGCGGGTAAGGCGGTGACTGACGGCCTTTTGGCACGGCGAGAGGCCCGCTGTGGAGTGGAGGAACTTCACCTTCCAGACCTCAGCTGCCAACCGCCCGGCTGGCTCTTTGCTGCTGTCGGCATTCTGCTGGAGTGCACGAGAGATTTCACACAACCTCCCCTCAGGGCGCTCGCTTAAAGTCAGCACTTCTCTTCAACCCAATAAGCTCTTAAGTCCACCTTAACTGTGCCACTTGAAATGGAATGCAAAGAGCAGCGCTGTTCTAGGAGGAATTTAAGGCAGCACTTTTTCGCCATGTGTTGCTGCCATGGCTAGTTAGGCACCAGCTTGCTGCCATTTTGGGACAAACACAAGCCACCCTCCCTTCTCTTCCTCCTTTCCTTACTCCTCCTCTCCTCTCCTTGTGCCCCCCTCATCCTAGGAGACAAAGACAGACACAGACCCACCAGGGAATGTCCACCCTCCCCGCCGCCTGCCCCGGCTCAGATAAAGACACAGACTATCCCCCAAGAGAGACGGAGAGGGGAAGACAGAGGGATGGGGTGAAAAAGGCCAGAGAGGAGTGGCAGCGGCAGGGATCGCAGGGTACGAGAGAGTGAGGGAGAGTATTTAGAGAGGGAGGGAAAAAAAAGAAAGCAATAGAGAGGAAGCTAGCAGGAGAGTGACAGATGCGTCCAAAGTTGGCAGAGGAGAAAGAGGGCAAAGGGACAGTGAGTGACATAAATAGAGAGTCAGAGGGATTCTGGAGGGGGCCTGTGATGAGTCTTTGGATAATGCGACCAACGTCAGTGCATATTTGCATAAACACAAGCTGGTGTGTGTGTGTGTGTGTGTGTGTAGTGGTGTTGTGTTTCAGTAGAGATGCCTTTGCATGTGCAGGGAAAGAAGGGAGACGTCAGGGCAACCGTAACACTGAGCTAATTAAATCACTACGGGACAGAGATGGATGGTCTAACACACACACACACACACACGTTCCCCTGAGAACCTCCCTGCTGTGTCGGGCTGTGATGTGCATCGTTTACCTCTATAATCATCTGCCTTTCATTCTCTCACTCTCTCTCTCTCTCTCTTTCCAGGTAAGCCTGTGATGATTATCACCGAGTACATGGAAAACGGATCGCTGGATGCATTCCTGAGGGTCAGTCATGCATTTCTGTCTGCACACATGTGTGCGAGTGTGTGAGTGTGCGATACAACCGTAGCAGGCTGATCCCATCTTATCTCTGTAATGTCACCCCCCGAAATTACAAGCATTCGTTCACAAACATTCGCCCTAATCTTTATCCTCCCCTTGATCGACTTACTGTTTTTTCCGACAAGGTGATTGGTCGGTGCAGGTTTTACCTTCAGGGTTCACTGCGCTTCTAGTTTTAGATGATGCTTCGCTACTTTATGCAGAAAATATGCAAAGTGTTAGAGCAAGGAGAGGAAGGTTGGAGAGGAGAAGTGTTTCATGTCTCGGCATAAATTGTGGTGCAAAAATCACAATTATTTTTGCAGACCTCCCCGAACTCCCCAACAGTTACATTCTGCACGATTGTAAGAGTTAGAAATGTAAGGTTGTTTTTATGTTGATGTTATTGCCAACAATAAATTTATGATACATCCAGAACTAGTTTATGGATACCCAGTAACATTCTGTAATATAATTTTAATCTTATACCCCTTTCCTACCAAAATAAGCGTGTCGACGCAGGTTTGTCAGACCCGGGAAGACCCGCTAATAAATGCAGATTGTCTCTTTTCCCATTGCCAGTGGAGTACACTCCTGTTGGCTGCGTCACTGTCGGACGTCACAAACGCGCCTTATTTCTTCTTCCCCTCGGATCAGAAGAAGCTCTCTCATCTCACTGTCTTGCTGGTGTTGCTGCATCTTGCACGACACAAAGAACAAATTTGCCGTTGTATGTTGGAGCGCCGGAGATTATTTGACCCGGGTCTGAATGCCGACTGGAACCTTTCCCACTGAGCAAAAAAGACGGATAGCTGGTTTTTTGACCAGTGGGAAAGCGGCTTTCTTCTTTTGAACACATTTATGACAGTTGTAAACTTCCCGCTGAATGATTTGTACAGGTGCAACGGTTACTAAAAAAATTGTATCCACTTACAGCTACATGTTATTATGTGTTATTAACCATTTATTACATTTTTTACTGCTAATAGAATTTGATTGTTTGTTTTTATACAGATGTTTTACAACCCATCTTTCTCAAGATGTAACTAAGCTATACTGTAGTTTATAAATGTCCCCATAAACATAATATATTTTGCTACAAACCATTTATAAAACTCAGATAGTTTAGTCATAAATGATGAAGTATTACTGTCACTGGGGCAAAGAATAAATAGTATGTGTAATATGTAATTAAACACACTCCAAGACAAATCACATGCCATTAAGATAAAATGATAAACATTTTAAAACCTTCCTTTTTCTGCAGAAGAACGACGGCCGCTTCACAGTGATCCAGCTGGTCGGCATCCTGCGTGGCATTGCATCAGGTATGAAGTACCTGTCAGACATGAGCTACGTGCACCGCGACCTGGCGGCTCGCAACATCCTGGTCAACAGCAACCTGGTGTGCAAGGTGTCCGACTTTGGCATGTCCCGAGTGCTGGAGGACGACCCTGAGGCTGCGTACACCACCAGGGTGAGTGTGTGTGTGTGTGTGTGTGTGTAGGTGAGCATGTGTCTGGCTGAACCAGCGGTCCGTCTGCGTGTCACCTTACTTGTCGGCTTTGTCAGCTTTCATTAATCAACCCCTCGCTCCATTTCAGGGAGGGAAGATCCCCATCCGCTGGACGGCCCCCGAGGCCATCGCTTACAGGAAGTTCACCTCGGCCAGCGACGTGTGGAGCTACGGCATCGTCATGTGGGAGGTGATGTCATACGGAGAGCGACCATATTGGGACATGAGCAACCAAGACGTAAGTCTGCAGGAATTTAATTATACGCTGGCACTCATGAATCTTTGATTAGGGTTGAAACAATAAGTCCCAGTTGCGTGTGTACTGGGAAACAATTTTAAAAGATACTTCATCATTTTAACTTGGTTATATAATCGAATTACGCACACACATGATAACACAACAGCAATAAATTACCTTTTCACATTACGCACTGAATTTCCATTTCCTGTGCCACTAATAATGATGAAGAATTTAATTCATGTGTAAATAAAGTTGTTGCGTAGGTGCCTTTCAGTAAGGTGATTAAAAATTAAACTATGAGCATGAAATGAGTGGAAAAAACAACATCAGCTGTAATCAAACAGACGAACAAACTCAGGGACAAAGTGACTTACAGCAGCATTGATCTTCTGTCCAGGTGATCAAGGCTATTGATGAGGGCTATCGGCTGCCCCCGCCCATGGACTGCCCCGTAGCGCTTCACCAGCTCATGCTGGACTGCTGGCAGAGAGAGCGGGCCGACCGGCCAAAGTTTGGACAGATTGTCAACATGCTGGACAAGCTGATCCGCAACCCAAACACCCTGAAGAGGACCGGGGGCGAGGCCTCTGTCAGGTGAGAGGAGACGGAAACATGCACAATAAATATGGTGTAAAAGGGTCGAACAAACCACAGAAAATCACATCGTTATTGTAAAGGGGTCATATTATACAAGTTTATTTCACATATTCTGAGTATAAATAATATGATTACACACTAAGCTCAAAGTAACACTTCCAAAACAGAAATAGGCTGTGTGGCACAATCACAGAATGTGGTTTAAATATAACTCCACATATGATTCCTGTATAACAGGTGTAAAAAGATATAATTACTGCTTTTAAACAAACTGGATTACAGTTTTTAAAAATGTCTTTAAGAGTTTTCGACACATTTATAAACATTTGGAAACCTGCAGAGTGAATGATTTGCGCTGTTAAACATACACAATATATACAATTAAAAACACTTAAAGACCCTCCAGTGAACATCAAGTGTTTAACCTTGTAAACATCTCCATGTGGTGTTCTTCATGTGCTACAAGACATATCAGGGACAACATCAGCAGTCATCTCCATGGCTGGGCCTGTCGCTTTAAACTGCAGTGTACCAAGGACAGGCTGAACAACACGTTTTCAGATTGGCAGGTTTGAGATGTCACAAACCTAAGGAGCCAATCCCGTTAATGGACAGGGCGACGCTATGCGTATCATTATGTGTAACCTATGGCAACCACTTTGGCGATGTGCGAGCCAGCTGTAACCGTCATCGTAACGTTACTACTTCTAATTGCTACATTTCAAGCGAACTAAGTTTCAACAAGTTGCCACTAAACAACGGCAGGGACGTGTTTTGTTTTTGCGACGGAGGGGGCGGTTGGAAATTTGCATAGTGGGCGGGGCCTATGCAGATTCAGGAGTTTTTAATGAGGGAGAAGGAGGAGATGCCTTGGGAGGATTTTTACAAGCTAATTAAACTTAATTTGTGGAGAAAAACACATCAGACACAATTTATTATTTCAAGCGGAGCATTTTCTATGTCTTAAAACATGACTGGAGCTGCTCTTTAATTATAATTAAACTAAATTTAAAAATGTTCTACTAACTTAAGGCGACATTATTATAAATTTGTGCTATTAACCAAAATGAAAAGGTCAAACAAATCACACGATGATACAGGTTTATTTCACAAATCATTTGCATAAATTAGTGTGATTATAGCCCGTACTGATGCGAACTCGGCTGAAAAAATGACCAGATTGTGGGTGTGATATAACCACAGAATGCTCCGTCTGTCTTTAAAAAGTAAAGAAAAGTTGAGGGATTTTACAACCTGCAGGTGTGTTATGTTAAAACACTTACATATGCTGCCTTTTAACAGCACAATTAATTTGTACGCAATAATCGACCTCTCACACCAGAAAAAAAAACACACTCGCTCCTGTTTACATTTCCCATTAAACATTATCAACCGGCAACGAGCGTCTCTTTTCGGCACAAACACCCTCATAATGGATTTGTCTGCAAACTAGCTTTAATGGTGCTGTATAATCAGGAATGCAGCCGCACTAACAGGAGGGAGAATTACGACGTAACGCAGAGGTAAAAACAAACATGACCCCGCGGCTCCGACACCATTACTCTGCGCGGCTAAACGTGTTAAGAATGACCTACGTGTGTTTACAGACTCGACGCAGGCCAGTGGGAGTCTGTTTGACTTTAATGAGTGTGTGAGCGCATGCAACGCACACACTCACCTAATGGGACACAGTGAGAGCAAGAGCGGGAGTCCTTGTGGAGTAATTAGCAGAGCTGAGTCCTATAAATGCAGCTTTTACAGTTACAAGAGGGAAGGGGGAATGTGTGTCTGTGCGAGGTGTGTGTCTCTGAAAAAGGGATCCCCGTGCATAATCTTTTCCACCTACTGAGGAGAGATGACTTATTAAAGAGTCTGACATCCTGTTCTCACAGTTTAACTCAACATCCTTTTAAAAAAGACAGAGCGATAAAGAGAGAGGGAGAGAGTCAGTAGAGCGGGACGACACCGCCACCGTCTCAGACTCCCCGGCCCTGTGTAAATGTTTCATGGCCGACGGCGCTGCTGAAACTGAAGGAAAAGAAAGTAAGACGTGAGAAAAGAGAGAGGTACTCTGCCGCTGAATATTTGAGTGTGGGGACGAACTCCAGCGTGCGGTAAAATTCTCCAAAGTGCGGCCGGGTTTTGTGTTTTCTGCAAAATGACGCTCAACTAGCTGTGTCGGTCACACCCAAGAGGAACCGTGTTTGCCTTGGCTGGGTCTGCGGTAGGACTCACAAAACAGGGACACAAAACGGAGCAGAACCTGTCAGAGCTGCTGACAGGAGAAGTTAGAGAGAAATGAAGCGTGGTGCATTTTACAGCTTGTGGGAAGCGCTCTGTCATCACACAAGGTGTATGTGTCACGCACTTCTGATGCTACAGCTCCTTTGGAATCAGGGAAACTCTAATTCCTGTTATGCTGTCGTTGTAATAGTTGTCATGAATCAATGGTGTTCCAGGCTGTGAAAGAAAGTGGATCATTACCTTTTAAATCAAAAGCACTCAAACAGAATGTAACTTTTATCGTCTACTTCCACAGACAGTTGGACGTACAGATGCATCAAACACTGACTGTAAATCTGTAGAAGTTAAGAAGCTTCACCTCATTCATTTTCCACTCTTCTTTCCGCCTCCCATCAGGCCTAACACCACCTTGCTGGAGCCAGGGAGCCCGGAGGCGTCCTCGGCCATCGGCACAGTGGAGGACTGGCTGCAGGCCATCGGCATGGAGAGATACAGCGACAACTTCACCGCCGCTGGATACACCTCTCCAGAGGCTGTGGTCCACATGACACAAGAGTGAGTAGAGAATATTGATGAATATATCTTCTGTAATGTTTGTCACCAGTTATGGATGATGAAGCAAATTAAGACTCAGTAAAGTAAAGCCATAAGAAAAGAGCAAAGAGGTTTTACTGATTAACATATTCAACAATATTTCTGGTTGCTACAATTTATGATTACAACTTTTTCAAGAAATAATCATAAAACAAGAAAAAAAAACTTAAGTTAAACAACAAGTCTTAAAGGAATAGGAAAATATATTTTTTTGGGGTGGAAATACAGCTGAACACTCTATTAGCTTTAGTAACTACAGCTAGCAGCTAGTTAGCTTAGATTAGCCCAGGTAAACATATGAACAATGGTAAGAAATCGGCCTACAACCCTTCTAAGTTTAATTTAAACACAAATATAAATGTAAAGATGAATTGTGGCTTTCCATGTAGTTAAGTGATATCGGCTACCTCCAACAGGTAGCTAGCAATTTACCCCTGCTTTGAATCTTTAGCCAAGCTGAGCTAAGCTAACGTAGTCACTTGAAATAATAAGAAAATCTTTAGTAAAGCTAAGATAAGCTGTTCATTTGAAGTAATTCCTGATGCTAGCTAGATGTTTCTTCCTGTAATCTTTAGTCAAGCTAAGCTACGCTAAGCTAACGTATTCACTTGAAATAATTACACAATCTTTACTAAAGCTAAGATAAGCTGTTCATTTGAAGTAATTCCCGATGCTAGCTAGCTGTTTCTTCCTGCAATCTTTAGTCAAGCTAAGCTAAGCTATCCCTCCGTTAGGTTTAGCTCCTTCTTTATAGTGCAGGGTTGACTAAACTAAATCCCAGCAGCAAAGAAAAGATGTGTGTTCCCCGAAAAGCAGAATCAGTCTGTGACATCTGTAGTGTACATGTGTGAAATGTTCCTCAGTCTCTGCCAATTGTCTGTGATATTAATGTACGTTTATTTCACTTATTATTAAGATTACAGGATTAGGAGTGCTGTGTTGGCAAGTGAAATTCCTTATTCAGCAGTTAAACTGTCGAGCCAGTTTCCACTGGACGGCTGTAAAATTAATCATGTGAATCAGGTCTACGTGTGTTTGTTTTTGTTGTCCCCGATCCTAAAAAGGCCTCTTCTCTCTCGTCCTTCTCAGGGACATGGCTCGCATAGGCATCTCCTCGGCAGCACATCAGAACAAGATCCTGAACAGCGTCCAGGGAATGCTGTCCCAAATGCAACAGATGCAAGGCAGAATGGTTCCCGTCTGAGAGATTTAAACAAAGCAAAAGGAAAAGGAAGCAAAGCGACTTCGTTTCTTATGAAAAAATAAATAAATAACAAAAAAGATTAAATATAAAAAAAGAGACAAATAAACTATGAAGAAATAGTTTACCTCATCCATGCACTTTAAATTGGATCTAAAAGAAAAGAAGATGTTGATGTAGAAGAAAAAAAGTGGTGAAAATGGCACTTTTTTAAATCAGACCTTTACCCTGCCCTTTCTGTGTTGTTTTGGAGAATGGGACGCTTCTGTCTGCAGCATTTACGGATAGATGGAGGGACGGCTGGAAAAGTGCTTCCGAGAGGCCAATCTGGAGTGCCTTTAACGGTCTGGAAGGAAAAGCGACGCAGGGAGGGAATCGTACCTTTCTTCCTCCTATTGGGCAGAGTGTTGTTTCTGGAACTTTCTTTCTGGAATAATCCGCGGAGCAGATTTTTTTGATTTCCTGTGACTGTGTTTATTGTACATGAGTTGTTTCTGTGGGACTCGCGGGCGGCCACGGCCACCATTGTTCCCTCTCAGCTGGATCTGTTTGATATCTCGCAAACAATATGGAGGATCCTGACGGTCAAATATAAACAGTGAATCAACGAGAGGTCGAGGGGTGAATTCCAAGTGGAGATGGCGGATCACGGGGGGCTCATTTTGAGGAGCTTTTTGTGTTTTTGGCTCTGTTCTGGCCTTGTTTTTCTCCCAGAACGCTGTTTTGTTGCCCTCAGGACGTTGCTGAGAATGTCTTTGATCTTCCAGAGGATTCTTCCCACTCCCCTGTCTTCCCAAAAAATGCCCTCCTACACCTCAGATAAACGCTATTTGGATTCTTCCATTCAAAGCCCCGGCCCCCTGTAACTGCAGGAGCCGCCCACGCTTCCTCACCGCTTTGATGGACAGCTGTTTGCACCAGTTGATTTGTTTGTTGGACGCGAATATGAAGGAATTTATTGGCTGGATGTATTTGGACAAAAAAGGATGCAGGATGATCAGCAGCATCAGCATCATCATCAAGAAAATAAACAAGAAGACGGAGGATCACTCAAACCATCATCAAGGTGAGCATCAATTTCTTCTTTTGTTGTCTTAAACTCAGCACAAAGAGCCGTTTTAGAACAAAACAAAAACAGCTATTGGATTAAACCTCTGTTTATTATTGCAGTGTACTTTTAAAATCTGTGTCTAGCCACAGAGTGCCTATAAGATTCATTAGCACCCCCCCCTCTCTCATAACTGCCCCCTCAGCTCCAGTATCTGTGTTAATTAACAAGCCGGTCGCACCACCTCAGGCAGCCAGAGCAGATCAATAGCCACTGGTCTGTGATCAGTCTGCGGGCCTCATGACGCTGGCATGTTAATGAGGAAAATTAATCAGTCTCTGACTTCCAGGTAGCCAAAAAGAGCCCAACACAGCTCTGAAGCTGTTTCAAGGAAGTGGAGACGATGTGTTTAGGAGACGCTTTTTTTTGAGCCAACACACCGATATGTTGTCATTGTACCAGGAATAATGTAGAAGTAACGCTCTAAGTAGTAGATCCTTATTTATTCACACAAATGCCCACAAGTTTACAAGGCATGGCCTAACTCAGCTCATTTCTCATCCACTTAAATTATACGTTTAATTAATGTGGCGCCATTGAGTCATTTGCTTTATTTCATTCGCTTAGTCACTTAGGTGCTGTGACACACTCTGTAACTAATGAAGTGTCAAATACAACAGTTATGACCTCCATGAAGATTTAATTGATCAGTTCAGTTTTTTGTTGTTCACAGAGGCTCATGTTCAACTTTATGGTGATTTTTGTAACAAATTATCCTCATTAATCTGCACATTAAAGTTAAAATATCAAAGATCTCAGTTTCGTTCTCTTTGGCGGCACCTATGGTGATAAACGGTAACTGCAGGGAGCACACTTCCCAGATATCCAGACAGTGCTGCATGTGTGACGTCCATGGTTGGCTCCGGTTGTAACTCGTGAGCGGAAAAGCAGCCGCTTAGCTCCGCCTACCCTCTCTGGCAGACCAACCACTGCTGGGAGATGGAAAACGCGTCACTAACTGGGCACCACTTGTAATTTTTTCCGCGAATGTCGCCACAGACACCCAGTCTGTAATACTGCAAATGCAAAGGCTTTCATCAGTGGGCAATAGGCTCAATCACCATTGTGTTACCTCATTCAGCGATAGATAGTGAGTTAACAGATCTTCAAGATTATCACTTTAATTATTTCCGAAATAAATTGTTTCATCTATAAAATTGATTTTAATGAAAGATCCGTTTGCAGGGCCGGTAATGTTTTGTAACTGTCAAAAAAAACAAGCCCCAAACACAATTAAATCTCGACATGACACAGTTAATTGATGATCAAAATGAGATTAATTTCTGATTTAAAGGCCAAATCATAGTTTTAGCTCTAAATTGTGTTTCATTATAATTTGAGGTGTTTCTATTGTTCCGCTCAATCTTTTTATATCAAAACAGCACAAAAGCAGCACAAAGCAAAAATCCATTAACTTCATGTTAAACAAATAAACTAAAAAGTCTCTACAAGGTTTTTTCGAACATGAAACAAAAGCTGGAGTAAATATTTAAAGCCGTTTTGGTGTAATTAATCAATTTTTCCTGCTTGAGGAATGTTGAAGTCCATACAAAGGATTTATTTCAGCTCAGAAACACACAGTGCGGCTCCACTGGCTGTTCACTCTGCACAAAGAGTATTTATCTAATACACAGGCTAGTTAAATGTCTATTTGTGTGCTTTCAATGTGGGCCAATAAATCAAGGGCATGTTTTATATATTATATACACACAACAACATGTGGTGCGCACAAGTTAAAACATCGCTGCCACGAAATCCATATTTCCTCCCTGCAGCGCGGCCGCTCACGGTCTCTGGATGCTCGGGCTTTGGCATTCGATTTTGTTTAGCAGATGAGTCGAATGTTCCATTGGGCCGAGCTGGAGAGCTGCAGCATTGTCGGTCAGGACTGCATGCCAAGTAGAAATTGTTTACATTCAAAACCACCATGACTGATGCAGCCTCTCTTTTTTTCTCCTCCCCCCTTTTCATTCTCCCCAGCTGCTGCCGTCCATCCCGACGGATCCCAGCCTCGCTCGCCATGATCAGAATTCTTCCTCTGATTCCTCTTTTGTCTTCCTCCTCCTGCTTCCCCCTCCGACACAACGAGATGACGAATCCACACCCAAGCGTCCGGGACGTCCGCCGTCACAACACGTCAACTTGACAAACTTGTCACCACCACATGCTGCCGGCCACCCGGCAATGTCCTGGAATCCCTATGAATGATTTAACAGCGTAATAAAAGAGACAATAAGAAGAATGTAATATAATCGAGAAGGCCTGCTCCAGCGGATAATGTACTTTTATTTTGAAAAGTTTCATTTGAATTTGTGTCTTTTTTTTTGTTTTTTTTTCTGTTGCATGTAAAGTAACAAACATTTGATTTGAGTGTGCGAATGCGATGACGTGTGTGTGTGTGTGTGTGTGTGTGTGCGCGTGTGTGTGTGTGGCTGTATGAGTGACGGAGTCTTTGAAGTACTATCAGTAATTGTGTCTGTTTTCATGCCACTGTGGAGGAAGAGAAGATAACAGAGATGTATTGTTTTTGACATAAAAAAGAAAAATACTGGACTTTTTTTTTTTTGCTTTTGAGTCCTCTAAAAAAAAAAAAAAAAAACGTAAGCTGTGTCGCTCCCGTCGTGCGAACTCTACTCAGCAGCAGCATTTATAAAACCGCTTTCTGGAATGAAACCCATTTCTGCTTTGGCTGCGACTGCAAACGGACACACGGCAGCAGAAGCAGTGTGGACTCAAAGCCTCCTGAGTTTGGACTCTTCGAGCTCGTGAAAAGGTCAAGGAGGAAATATCAGAACCATCTCTAACCATGCGGAAATGGAAGCAGTTTAAAATGACGCAAACAAAGGATCAAAGTGTGGATAAAGGTGTTTAAGAAGGGAAAACTGTTGGTTACTTTTATTTTTTTCCAGAGCACATCATACAGCTACAGGTTTAACCCAATGGACGATGTTCGTTTTGATCCCTTATCTCTTTAAACTATACTTATGTGAATGTTTTCGAGCTTTTAAGCGACGCTTCATATAATACAGAAACACCTCCGTCCTTAATACAGCTGTACTGCTCTGTCCCTTATTTTGGCAATTCGTTCTTCTTTTGGGTTTTATCTATCGGAAAAAAAAGGACCTGTGTGGAAATATGCAAGACATGTTGGGAAGGAGAAGGAAACCAGAATGTACTGTAAAATACTTTTTTCCTTTACTTAAATGTTGGACGATTTGAAAAAAGAAAAAAAAAAAAATTAACAAAAAGCAAGAGTTAATGTTCGTCATTGTATGCCTTCCGATGCCATATGATCTAGCCATGTAGATCTAACATTCTCTCAATCTTTTTTGTACTTTTTTTTTTTTGACATGATCATGTTTTTTTTTTGGCCTTGTTTTTTTTTGTTTTGGAGATCTAGGTACATGTAACTTATGTCATTTATTTATGTCCTTTTATATCTAGTTTGTAAAATAATAGCCTAAAGTGAAGAAAATAAAGGGGTGCCAAAGTGCATTCTTAATAAAGTAGAAACAATATGATGATCTTCCTGCGTCTCTTTCTCTCACACACACACACACACGCACACACTCACTCAGCATATTCCCAGTTTATTGCTGTCATTAAGTCCGCAGAGGAGAGATCATTACCTAACTATCCCGCATTGATTGCTGCATTATATGATTGCAAGTAATGGAGGGGTTACGCAACAAAAAGAAGAGGTCAAAGTAGCTCATCCTGCGGCAGCTTGACCTCGCTCTTCCTTTCGATTTGTCACTGTCACTCTGCGTAACCCAAACATACACACAAAAGGGGGAAGAACATGACCAGTCTGTTGGCAGGTTTCCAACCCTGTAGCACATGCTCAGCAGATATCATGACTGTGGACTATCAGACTTGGCCCTCAACTACCGTCAGGCCTTGAAGCCACTCACTTGGCGCGGTGCATGTGTGTGTGTGTGTGTTTAATCAGAACAACATCTGCTTCCTGCGCTGACTTCCAGCAGCGATAAATCCCTGATTGTCCTGAGTCTTTGATAAGGACCAGAGGGAGAGAGAGCGGTCGGGGTAAAATGACAGTTTTAGAAACAGAAAATGTTGAGCCAAATGGTGTTTTACACATTTCCGGAGAAACGGCCAGCACGAGGCATGCATACATTAGAGCTCTGAAGTTTGCAGTGGGAGATGTTTATCGTCCTCAAAGGGAGAGTGTGCCTCCTTCACAGATTGTTGGCAAGCGCAGAGGGGAAGCCGAAAGAAGATTAGCTCGGCTGAGAACATTTGTTTTTAAGAGTTTTGACAACTTGGCATGGTTTTTGAATGCTCTAAACATTTATATGAATAAATAATATGCAATTACAAAGTATGCATGTATACACAAGGGTTATTTGAAGCGTGAAAAACGTGTTGGCCGTGGAATGTCTGCACAAAATGTGTTGCAAACGCTTCTTGTGCAAGTTTATTTATATAGCACATTTCAGCAACAAGACAACTGATGTGCATGTTAAAATGATAGAGGACCGGTCCAAGGAGCTCAAAGGTCATGGTTGTATATCAATTGACCTGGAGTATTTCTTAAAGAGACAGCATTTGTTAGAGTGGGGTGGTATGAGATATTCATGTATAGTGAGTTTAGTAGATGTCAGTCAGTTCAAAAACAAAGTGTCAAAGGAAAGGGCTGTCCGACGTCAAGGTGAAGTGGTGAGAACATTCAAAAATAAGCGTACACTACAGTGATATTATTTTTTAGGTGGAACTTTTTTATGTGGCGAAAGTACGTTTGTATCAAAACCGCATACACACCGATACATAGCTTAGCTCGTGTGTCGGTACTCAGGGCAGCAACTTACGGGCCGTACTGACTGCCATCTACTGCCTTTTACAACCCTACTAAATTCAACCATCCCTTTAAGGCAATCCATGCAAACGTTGTCTGACTCTGGTTACCAAATGTTCTTCTCATGTTGGTACTAAGGAAAAGTCAAGAGGATCACCTATGTTACTAGAATTCAACATCCTAGGATTAAGAATGGCTGTACCAAATTTCACAACAATATATAAATTTGAATCCAAGTTGTGGACCCATCGACCTACTGTCACGCCAACATTTAAATCCCCAGAGCTGCTACCTCGGCTGAAAGAAGATGGTGTGTGTGGCTAAAAGAACAGATGGGGGGAACTAGTCAAAGAAAAGTGTGAAATTCTTCCCTGACTGCAGGCAAAAAGTAGGACAGAAAAAGACAAAGGAGAGGAAGAAACCCAGACATGGAGTGTTCGAGAGGTCACATGGAAAGATGAAGTTGGCTGCTAGACTTGGCAAACCAAAGTAAAGCAAGTCATGTTGAGAGTTCAGGTTAGTGGCCTTGATTCGGCTGGAATGCTGCCTCTCTCTTAATATAATCAACACAATCCAACACCTCTGTCAGCAAAGCCCCGCTCGTTTTACCTCGACCTCTCAGGGAGACGGCCCAAGAAAATGCTCTTCCAAGTTTTCCAGCCTATTATCATTTCTACAGGTCGAAATCCAGCACAGATGGCGGAAGAAACCAGCCAGTGTTTGGATTTGTGAGTTCATCTACCACGGCTGTGTAGTTTCTTCGCTTTATCTATTCAAGTGGGATATATATATAGTGTGAATAGGCCTGCAGCTTTAAGGATGTATCTTTACGGGCCCTGCTCGGCATAGCTGCCAAATCTGTTCTTTCAGCACCAGTGCATCATTTGTTGTGCAGTGACATAGTTGGTGGCTCAGAAGAAACTACGCTTTTCTAGCCCCCGCCTTTGCTTGTATTGTTAGCTAGCTACCTTTCCAACAGCAGCAGAATATGGCAGTCTAAATTATTAGAGCATTTGGATACATACAGTTCGATTGGGTTAGATATTCAGCCAGATTTATCAGCTAAAGAAGTGCAGTGCAACCAGGCCTTTAGCTGTGGATGCTCACCCACAATGCATCCCAGTTAACGTATGCACTGCCGGCAGAGCTCCTCAAGCAGGGGTACTCAGCTTTCTTAGTCAATATAGCACACGCAGAGGCATTTATTGCTTCAATTGACTACATTTACATTTAAAACTTATTGGATATCCATCTTAAAGGTGAGGTATAGTCCCTGTAAGCAGGTGGTTTACTTGCCAAACCCTAATCAAGAGCGGTATCTTGAGCGTATCCTGAGTATCAGACTGTATGTTTGCTGAATAACTGGAACCAAATCAGCATGAACTGAGTTCTATCTCATCTTTTTTTGAGGTTATAGCTTGGGCAGCGTGCTCGGCAGGTACCCAGTACTAAAAGACTTGGATCAGAAACAAGGCCAAAGAACAAAACCTCGATTGGGACATTCCTACTTACTCCCACATTCTTCCCGAGCCGCCCATAGCTGCCATGTCAAACAAGAAAGTGTGAATTTGACAAAGACTGGCATTGAATGCAATCCATGGTTTTGCACAATCATCCAATATTGATTTTCCTGCCTGGAAATGGGATTTTAGAGTTCCTTAGGAATCACCTTGAAACGTGTCTCAGTTGTGATCTCTCAATCAGGCCTCAAGTCAGTGAAACCCTTTCGCAGTCAGAGCTAAAATGAAGACACGTCAAGAGACAACAATCGGACCACTTGAGATCCGCTTTTACGCGTACACACGAGCTGCAAGAATGCTTTTGTCAGACAATCTAATTAAGAAACTTTAGGTGAAGTGCCAGCCCTTCAGGATGGCTTAACCCCTTTAGCTCCATACTGTCACTTCAACCCTTTTCATCGGGTCACTTTGTTCCATAATTCAATTTCCTGATTCCAAAGATAAAACCGCTTCTGACCAAACCTCTAAGCCAACGACAATGGGGCTCCTCCCTTCACACTGGCATTTAAATTACTCTGTCCTTTGTCGTTCTTAAGTACACCATATTATAATCTATAATCCAAACGCTTCGATGTTAATCCCCAGCTGCTTCAACCAACTCTGAGGATCCCTTTCTGAGCTCTTCAGGTGAACAGTTGGCATTTTCGTTGTGTTGAAGGACGATTTAAGAATAAAAGTGTTGTTATGACGTACAGGGAAATGTCTGACAGTGGGAAAAAAAAGGATAAAGCTGGGGGAAGAAAAACAACGAGAGCTGAAAGCATCAGTGGGAAAATAGCCGGGCAAAGCCTCTCAACGTCTGAGCATATTGATCGAGAGGCTTCCAGCACAGAGCTGACCTTGTGTCTGGTCTGTGAGGTATTACTTCTGAGGACGTTTGATGGACAACACATACGCAGCTATACGCATAAAGAGCCTAAAAGATGCCGAAGTCGGAACAAAACAGGTGCAAATTCTGGCAGAATGACAGAACGTGTCTTAATTTAGCGGCGTTTAAAATCACTCAGGTTCTCAGTCAAACGCTGCCTGTGTAGCCGTCAAACGCTGCTTTGGTTCAGCAAACACCAGAGGCACAAACTATCGCAGACAAACACCCGACAACATGAAAAAGCACTTACGGGAGAAGCACCTTCTCTCGGTTGCAACCCAGCCCGGAGGCAACTTTTTTTCTCCCCTCAGTCTCCTGTGAGTAATGGAAGCGAACGGGAGGCGAATGAGAATCAGAGAACAAAACAAACACGAGAGAAACCGCTCTGAGGCGGCGCGACAAAAGATGGAAAGAAAGGAAGATAAAGGAGAGAGGAAAACGAGTGAAGATTGATGGGTGACAGAGCTAAGAACGTCTTTGAGTCGAGAATTCTACAAGTAAATGGCGACAGATCGGAGAGAATTTACTCAAGGATGCTTGAAAATAAGATATATACCTAACAGATGTCTGTACGAAAGTCCTGAATGAAGACGTCTCAAAGACAGCAGAGGTGATTTCTGCTTTTATTTGAAGGGCAGCTTGAGGACGTCTAGACTTAAATATGCAGTATTTTCTCAACTTACTCCCTTCTGAACAGTTTTGGCCATGCAGGCTCTCTGGTCGGTCATTCTGTCCTTCACTTTTGTTCAGAGTCTGAACATTTGCTAGATGAAAGCCAGAGGATCTGAAACAGGTATTTATGGCTCCTAGACAAGTATACAGTCTCACTTTTCCTTCGTGCAAAATGACATTTGGTTCAGACATTTGTATTTCCTACAAGCTAAGTACTATTGACTTTGGTGACCCCTGAACTTTAATTCTGGTGCCAAAAATGGGCGACATAAAAAAGTGTCTTTTTATCTATAAATCCCTTATTAGACATTCACCGCCCTACATAACATCCATGCTGAACTAGACCACAAAACTCGCTCTACTGACTGTCTTATGTCTCGTGTTTACTCTGAACTTACTTCTAACACTTACCTCTTTTAAATCAAGCCTGAAGACTCACCTGTTCACGGCTGCTTTTTATTAAACTATTTTAATACATTTATTTGAATAACTGTTCTTATTATTTATATCTGGACTGTAGCTTTAACTCTTATCTTTTTATATTTTGGCTTCTGTTTTAAGTTTATCTTCACTTTGCTTTTTAATGTCTTGTTTTATGATGTGTTCCTTTGCTTTCGTTGTTCTGTGTAAAGCACTTTCAATTGTCTTGTTGCTGAAAATGTGCTATATAAATAAACTTGCCTTGCCTTCCCTTGAACTTCGAAAATCTGCCTTCAGGAATTAGCAGGAATTACTGACAACACACTCTCAGGATTGACACTCTAATTTCTCGATGGTCTCAAATCGCTTCCCCTCAGCTTGCAGTTGTTTTTAAGTATTGTGTTTTTGGTTGTTTTAATTGTGTCATTTTCTGTATCTCGACATCTTTGCAAATGAGGGAAACCTCAGTGATTATCGAGGCTCAAATAAAGGTTTGAATGTTTGAATGTTTGTTTAGCAAAAAACAATCTTCAGTCAAGTCAATATATCTTTAATGATGTTGTATTACTACTGCATCGGTTAAAAATTTTGATCACTTAGGAAATTTTTGTTTTCATTTTATTTTATTGATATTTACTAGAGGAGGTATCTTCACAAGCATTTTTGGGCTTCTAACTTCTCCGGCACAATGTTTATCTTTCTACTAATATTGGTCTGTTTTTGTGTGCGTGTATATGTGCAAATAAAATAAAATAAAAATCCTCAACATAACTGGATGGATCACCCCAAAATTTGGTACTCAACCTTTTCGGCCCTGAAGTGACACCTTTAAAAAACTTTCACCATCATCAGGTGATTCTTTTAATTTGACCAAAACAATGGGTAACACCATTTTTCTAAAAACAGCTGTGATGAACCTCGGCTTCTCAGACATGGTTGCAGACTCTTTCTGTCGGTCGGGAGAAATCTGTACATCTGTTTATGAAATCACTATTCAGCACATCATAAAATATGTTTTATTACACAGCCTTGTTGAATACTTGTTTCTGATTGGTCAATTACTGCATTCTACGTTCTCTCACTTTAAACAGCAGGCGGCTGCTATGTGTAACAGACTGTTGCTAAGGATGCAGCAAAAAGAAGTCCAGGACATCTGACAGAAGCCAGTTTACTGCGGCAAAGGAAAATAAATTAAAAATAAGGAAGAAAGAAGATGCACAGCAAAAGCAAAAAAAGGTAAAAAGACACCGAGAAAACAACTGAAGACATACATGAAGTTAAAACTCAATGGAGCAAGCTGTTATAGAGATCGATTAAGAGGCAAAAATATTAATCAGGTGTTTCTGTGACTTTTGCAGTCCTGTTTAATTTGTATCCAGGGGCAGATCACAATCAGAACCAGAATTGGGGTTATTGACAATTTTGCACATACAAGGAATTTGTTTTGGTGATTAAAAGGGTCACAAATAATGCTCACCAACATACCGAGGCAGCCCACTGCAGCGCCATCTTGGATGTATAATCTTGGATCTACAGAATTATTAATGGGGTGCCAAGAGGAGGGCAAGAAATGTATAAATATGCTGATTTGAGCGCTAAGAAAGCTTGGTGACACTGTAATGCGTATTATAAAGTTTGAGGGTCGTTTGCGTGGTTGATTAACACGTATTTTAGCGGGGTGGGTGTTGTTGATCGGGCCTATGGCAAAATAACACTCACCAACATGGTCAGCCGTTCGCATTTCATGAGTCCAGCTTCCACAGGCGGCCCCACATCCAGTGTGAAGGTGCAAGGACGATCATCATCTTCGCACTTGCATTTACTTGCACTCAGACATCGGAGTTGTTTTGGATGATGTTTGATTGAATCAACCAAAATTGGGGTGGCAGCTGGGGTGGGAAGGCATTTTTTTCAGGGTGACAGCTGCAACCCTATGCCACCCCGGTTGATCCACCCCTGCTTGTATCATTCAACATCAACAGAAATGTTCCATTT
Source organism: Semicossyphus pulcher (assembly GCF_022749685.1). NCBI lineage: Eukaryota > Metazoa > Chordata > Actinopteri > Labriformes > Labridae > Semicossyphus > Semicossyphus pulcher. The sequence continues at coordinate 5,601,164 of NW_027211700.1, forward strand.
AATGTGAAGTATCAGGCCCAGCTCAGAAGGCTCATTTAAAGAGATTTTACTCCTCGGCTTCGCTGTCTTGCATCACACGGTCTGGGTTAATTTCTTCTATAATCACTCCCTCGTTGCACTCTATCCCTTCATTGCAAATGTGTCCCGGCCCTGAACATCTATCTAAAAGTTCAGAAGACAAAACTAAAGGACATATTTGACGCGAAGCCAAACTATGTGTAATCGGTCAACACAAACCGCAGCTGCTTTTCTGGGAAAACATCATCTATTGTCCGACAGTGACGAGTGCAGCAGACCTAAATTGGTATGATTTCGCCCGAGGCTGCAGTCACTAAAGCAACAAACAGAAGAACCTTTAAGTAGGCGGCCTTTGCATCTCTCTCCACCTGCTTTGTGTGGACGCTCCAGGAGCATAATCCTCAGTGATTGTTGGTCTGTTGAGAGGACGGGGAGCTTTATCAGCCCCACCAGACTAATCTCACCTCCGGGCCAAAGGGTGCCACCGGGTGGCCCGTTCCCAAAAGCGACTGGAGGTCGCCTACTTGACCACTCAATTGCTCCTTATCCAGATCCACTGGCCAAACTGCTGGCTCCACCTGATAGACTGACCTTTGACCTTACTGAACACATACACAAACATGCTAATCTCCAGAGCAAACCACTTTTCCCAGCCACTAGGTCTCTTGTCTCGGACCCCTGTGTTCACGAGCTGGACGGTTAAGCAGTGAAAGTGCGAGAGGGCGATCTGGATTTGGCTCCCATGTCTGCCAGCAAGATGAAGGTTAATCAAGTCAACCCCGGCTCTCACCTTCCTCCTCCCCCCTCCGTGTCTGGCCCGCAGCCTGATGAAGGTCCGGGAGGCTATCAGCTCAAGCAGAAACCTGGTTATCAGAGTGAAAGCAATGTTGAAAATCTCCTGATAGACTGACGTGGACAGACAGCCATGGATATATAGAAAGACAGGGGGAGGAAGGTGGAAGAGAAACAAAAAGAAACCTGCAGGAGAAAGAAGAAGTTGGGTGATTCAATTCCAACTCTTTCCAATTGGCCCCAAACCCCATTTCTAACCTTATTTTATTTTAAAAGTTGGAGCAAAAAAGCAAAAAGAGAGAATGATAGAGTGAAACCAAGAGAGAAAAAAAGGTCCTTTTGACACAGCGACCATCCATCATCTGCTGGTTGGAGCCCAGCGGTGAGAAAAAGGAGTCTAGATTAAAGGAGACAGAGAGCTCAGGCTCGGGGATTTTCTCTGTTCAGCTCAGCGTTGGCCTTTAGACCGTTGACAGCAATAAGATTCCTATCACTGCTCACATGTGCGGCTACAACACATGCAAGACGGCGGACACGCACACACAAACGTGGACATGTATGCATGTACAGGCACACATGATCCACACAGACTTAATCCTCAGTTTTCAGCAGGTTCGAGAATGGAATTAAAATAGCACCCACGCCCGGGGATCGTGGTACAACATTCTGTGATAAGATCACGAAGAGAGAAGTACAGCATGAATCAGACCGCCTCGTCTGTCATGCACAGCAGATTATTGTTAACAAGGGATATTTGTGTTTGTTAGATATGTTATCTTTAATTCACATTAAGAAATTATTACAACTACTATAAACATGAATGTTACTGCTGGCTATCATTGGGGTTTTTAAATTGTTTAGTATGTCTTAAAATAATAAAACCCATTTTCTAATAATGTACAACTTACAATGCTTAAAACAGAAATAACCTAACCATGAATAACTAAATCAGTAGAGAGCAGCATGGCGGCTCATTGTAGCCCTTTTTACTCACAATTCTGCAACTGCTGCGCAACGACGCTCCACCGTTACGCCGCCTTTGCCATTTTACAGAGAACCAAGAAACACCAGCGTAGAGCGCATAGGGTGTGTCCGAAACCGCACACTATCATTCTAACCGTGACATAAAATTGAGTATGTCATGCTTTCCCATCTCATAGTATGCAATTTTGTGTATGCGAGAAATGCCCGAATGGATACTAGATCGGCCCGGATATTTGAGTATGAGACGGGAGCCTGTGGGGGAGAGCTCGCGCCGTCTGATGGACCAGAACCGCAGCGCCAGACACGGATCCTGTGGGATCGGGGGTGAAACGTCTTCGGGTTTCACATTAAAGACGAGGCGTTACAGTCCAGGCTTGAACTGGCAGTGTAAAAGGGGCTTGAGTTTTCCTTTATAAATGACTTGCAACTACCCAGGGCCATGCCCCTCTGCAACACTGAGAATCGGAATCAGCTTTAGAATCATGTAAGTGTACGACGGGAGGAGTTTTACCCTGTTTTTTCAGTTTTTAAGATTTTGTTTTGGCCTTTCATGCCTTTTTTTATTAGAGGGAAGACAGTGGATGTTGTTGGAAACAGGGGAAAAGAGAGTGGGGGGCGACACGCGATACGACACGAGCCCTCGGCCGCCGCATCGAGGACCGTAGCCTCTGTACATGGGATGCGTAATTTAACCGCTGAGCTAAACCGGTGACCCTACCTTGTTTTTTTTTTGTTAATCTCAATGCACTTACGCTGGGAATAAGGTCAAAAACAAAGTTAATGAATAGACAGGACAGTTACTTAGAGTAGAAGTATATTAGCACAGGACCAACAGTGGCACCATCTTGCAAGTACAACTCAAACGATGATTTGTGTTCCCGAGGAACGGTCCTCTATATCTGTTGAGCTTTTGTCGTCATGCGTCAATGTGATTACAGCTGCTAAAGAACGGCGAGACCAGTGACGTGACTTTTGCACTTTTCATTACTCAGATTAATCGGTTGGAATTTTCTCTCCTCCTATGAGACACTGCTCAGTGTTAGCTTAGCAACCACTGGTGGCCGTGAGGAAAACATCCTGAGGGAGAGCGCTTGAATCATTACCACTGAATCTTTTCATTGACTTTTAATCACCTCCCCGTGAGCTTGGATTGTGCTGTTTGGATTCCTTCATGCACAGCACTCTTCTACCGCAATCCAAAAACATGCAGGTTACAAAAACATAAAAAAGTCTTATTTATAGTTTAGTATATTATGTGAAGAAGCTCCGAGCTGTTTGCTTCCTGATGCATGCTGGGATTGGCTCCAGATCCTTAGTGATTATAAATTATTAATTGGCATTTTTTGGCTTGTTCTTCACCTTTTTCTGCCGATTAGAAATCAACAAAACTAGAGATCACACAGAATGATATAATCCAGCGTGAGGCAGGAGGGTGTCTTTGTGAAATAAAGCTCAGCATGCGTTCGTCGGACAGAGAAAATTGAGCTCTCAATAAAGCTGTGTAATAAGCAGGGCTGGTAGCGGTCAGTAGTTTTATGTGTGTCATCCAGCCTCGCTCTGCTTGCCTCCTTACTTACTATTTAAAACATCATTCAATCTCTGAATTCATGCCCCCGCCTGTCCTGGCTCCTCCAGCCCCCCTCGGAGTGAGGGATTCTGGGGCCGGGCCGGGTTCTTTCACCCTCACACGACCCCATCGACTGAGCCGCTCTCCACCGGCTAAATGATTGATACTAGCCTTTGCTAACTAGACTCCTGAGTCCAAAAACAACTAAGGGCTGACCGGCCAGTCAGCTGCAGCGTGTGTGTGAGTGTGTGTGGATGTATAATCAGCCCAGGAGACTCAGTAAAAATGTGCGCAGGACTGAGGCCGACTGTCTTTGTGTATGTTGTGAGAAAATGTGCTTGCGGGTATAAAAGTTTAAAATAGCAAACCTTTTTAGTAGTTGAGTGTGTGTTTGTGTATCTGTTGTTAGTGTGTGTGTCTGTGTGAGGTTTGTTTGCCCCAGCAGTACCTGTAGGGAATATGTGTGTGTGGTTTTGTGCATGATTTTCATTGGTTGACTTAAACTCAGAGGGACCACACAGCATGTTCTGATGGAGTTAGCGAATGGTCGTAAAAAGGTTAAACTTCGGCTAATTGAATGAAGTGAAGTTAGCATGCTCGCGCTATTTGAACCCATGACACCGGTCGTACAGTCCTTTAAGTAGCTATAAGGGGTCAGCAGTAAACATGGCGTGTGTCACACGACATGATAAGGAAGGAAACACACCTTACCTGGAAATAAGGGCACAAATTAGTCAAAATTACTTTAAAGAAATGCCATGAAATCAAGAATTCCCTGAAGATTTAAAGTTTAACGCTTCGTTTCTGGTTCTTGTTAACCCGGAGGCCCTGCACCTATTAATAACTATTATTGCTGTATACTCTGCCATCATTACAGCAGGTCAATTGACCTATCTGGGGAGCTTAAGACTAGACTATCACCATGGAAACCAAAGTCTTGCTTCTTATTAATTGGCAATTAAACTGGGTCAAGAAACCCTTTCTTAAGAAACCATGGCGGGTCGAATACTTAAATTCCCCTCGTCTCGTGGGTATTCGTGATATTTCTTAAGAAACAGAAGAGTCAACTTCAGCTCGCCGGTGGAGAGCGAAGACGACGTCTGGATTTCAATAAGAAGGGAGGAAAATTCTGAGGAGAGGTTCAAGAAAGATGGAGGGAAAAGTATAAATAGGAATTTTACCCAATCACGGCCTCTCGTCACACACATGCGTACACACACACACAAACAGTCTCCCAGCTGTGTGTGATCCTTCAGTAGAGAGGAGAGATTACAAGAAGATGCTGCTAATTAATGGAAGTCAAAAACAGCATCATTGCAGTCTGGAGGAGCTTTACGCTGTCTGATCTGAATCTGCTTTGCTCCTTCAAACAGACACACACAAGATAATATTGGAGGGTTTTGTAGCACCTTTGTCTAAGTTCAAAAAGAGTACGGTCTAGACTTGCTCTTTTTGTCAAGTGTCTTCAGATAACTTTGGCTAAGTATACAAATACAATTTGATTAAGTGATTCATTGAAATGCAGCAAAAACAGGATGCGCCATACAAGCTGGTTTAAACCAGAGTTGGGCAGTGACATGTAAATATTTCTTTCTAAATTATATTTATTCTTTAATAATATCACTGATATTAATCCAAGTAACTAAACAAAGATGCGATGTAACCATGTTGTTGTCTGTGTTAAACTTTCTGCAAGTAGCAAAATGCTTTCAAACGCAAAGAATACAAGAGCTATTCATTTATTTAAGCAGCTGATACAGCAGCACAGCAACGTGAAGCTGCCAGTGAAACACAAGCTGGCTAATCAACAGGAACCGGTGGAGAGGCCTTCAAGTGACACATTGTTGTGTGGACTTGATTTCAAGACAGGAGTAAAGGAAAAGGTTTAACTTACTTTTTAAGTAAAATTAACTTATTATTACTTCCTGTGTAACTTGAAAAAAACACATTACAGCAAACAAATAAGTGAGGATTTCTATGATGCAACGTTTTGCAGATTTACATCTCCCTGAGCAACTGTAAGTAATTCTTTATGAATTGTTGTCGGATCACAATGGCTAAAAAGATGGTAGAAACTATTACTACTATACATTGCTTCTATAGACCTACACTGTTAGTTGCTTGTAACAGAAACCGGTTGTGCTGTCGTGCTGTTACTTCAGCAGAATGTTTGACGTTTCCCACAAACTTTAGATGTTGTTACAGCAGCTAACGCTCCTTTTATTCCCTTATCTACTGTTGGTAGTCTTCATTTCTGCCACATGTTGCTTTTCCTTCCATTTAATCAAGAAGATAATATTGTTTGATTAGCTGACTGGACGGATGGAGCAACACAAAAACCTGTGACAACATTTTAGGTGTGGTTCTGGTCATATTAAACTCTTCACTTACTTTGAAACATCTAGTGGTTCCCTCTGCGAGTCAAGAACAGTCAATGACCCTCAAACTGATGAAACACTTTTAAAAAGTGTCCCTGTTTTTCTTAACTCACTCTAAACTTGGCATTTGAATATTTGTCATCCAGGAATACAACCTGCACCTTCATCGATTAATCAGTGTGATGAATTTTATGCTAAAATATAATTTGTTACACAGCCGTCACCTCCCTCCAACCTCTGCTTCTACTCTCTCTTCCTCTCTGCAGTCTAAATAAAGTGTCTGCAGGGGTAACTCAGTCCCTGAAACAGTGGAGATTAACATGTCCATGGGGGATAACAGTGAGAAGAGGGAGAAAGAGAAGAAGAAAGTGTGCTCACTGTGTGGAATCCAGTTCACTTAAAAATAGACCTCTGGCTTTTCTCTCGGCTTCTTTAGATGAGGGGCACACGAGCCCCAAGGGTTAGGAACTAAACTGTCTCAACAATGAAACGGTAACAAGATTAGTTTAGAGCTAATATTATTTATAGTATACACCAGTGATTTTTGAAATCATTGGATATTTATGTCATCAGTAAAATTGCAGTCTTAAAATCGGATGTGACCAAATACCTGCAGAACTAGTGGCAATCCCATCAGCCTCACTTGGCTTTGATTTGTATTTAGTGCAAATGGGCAAAAGCTAACACACTTCACTAAGGGGGTGAACATAATTAAAGCCCCCCTCCATTGAACATCAAATGTTTGACCTTGTAAACATCTCCATGTGGTGTTTTTCATGAGTTACAAGACATATCAGGGACAACATCAGCAGTCATCTCCATGGCTGGGCCTGTCTGCTTTTAAACTGCAGTGTACCAAGGACAGGCTGAACAACACGTTTTCAGATTGGCAGGTTTGAGACGTCACAAGCCTAAGGAGCCAATTCTGTTAATGGACAGGGTAACACCATGCATATCATGATGTGTAACCTATGGCAACCACTTCAGCGATGCGCGAGCCAGCTATAACCGTCATCGTAATTTTTGCAAACTCACTACTGATGACTAACGTTAACGCTACTACTACTAATTACTGCATTTCAAGCTAGCTAAGTTTCAACAAGTTGCCACTAAGCGACGGCAGAGACGTGTTTTGTTTTCGTGACGGAGGGGGCGGTTGGAAATGTGCATAGTGGGCGGGGCCTATACAGATTAAGGGATTTGTAATGAGCGAGAAGAAGGAGAGACCTTGGGTTTTTTACGAGGTAATTAAATGTATTTTGCAGAAAAAGAACATCAGGCACAATTTATTATGTCAAGCGGAGCATGTTATACGTCTTAAAACATGACTGTAGCTGTCATTGTGAGTATTAGCATGCTAATGTTAGCATTAAGATGCACTGCTAAGCCTCGCAACATGCTAACATTGCTATAGACTTTTGCTCTTGTGATAAATGAATCATTCCCTCCAGGAGTTCGGTGGCATTTTCTGTGATTGTTGCAGCCAAAACTGCCTGATTTTGCTGCAGCTTTTAGAAAAATGTTCAATGCAAGTTGCTGTAACTTGAGGCTTTTTTCTGTTTAATACATTATACATCCACTGTGGGACAAACGCCCCAATAAAGCGAGCTATTGACTGAGCGAGCTGTTTGTCTTCTGGTTGTAAATACTCATGTTGATTGCTGACTGCTGAATAAATAATCAACTTAATACCTTTGAAATTACCTTAATATTAACGCCAAACGTCAATACAAATCTGCCAATATGGTAAACTTCAAAAGAGAACCAGTCGATATATTGATCTTACAAGAAATGTTGACGCTATCCAAGATACCACAGAAAGGTAGTGCTACCCAAAAGGAACTATCACTGATTAATAACACATTCAGTATAAAGTGTGTAGACACACATACAACCATCACATCAGCAGGGTCATATTTCACCCCTCACGTAATCATCGACACGATCACACTTAGGAGCTAAGCTGCCGTACATAATGACACTTTCCCCATGTCAGGCTTTAAAATGTGGCTTCAGTAGGAGGGGAGGGGGGGGCAGCGGGAGCAGCGGTCCCCTCCGAGCCAAACACTCCCATCATCCGAGGAAATCAAACAGGCGGCCTGACAGACAATCCTGCAATTTATTTGGCTCACAGCGTGCTACCGGCGGAAGGAGAAGCTAAAATGGAAACTCAGTAACTGACCTTTAATGTAATACGGCGCCGATGGCTCACCAAAGAAAGCCTCTGGAGTGGCGGCTGCTGTGTGACTCTGGGTGTGTGTGTGTGAGAGAGAGAGAGAGAGAGAGAGAGAGAGAGAGAAAGTGTGTGTGTGTGTGTGTGTGTGTGTGTGTGTGATGAGTTATGACCAGCTCTCATGCCGGCATTTGAGAAGTTGAGAGCCAAAGCCAGGTGGATTAGGACGACTCGAGTCTGTGAGAATGCTCAACATGAGTGTAAGAAAGTACGAGGGCGTGTGTGTGCGTGTGTGTGTGTGTGTGTGTGTGCGTGTGTGCGTGTGTGTGTGTGTGGGTTACAGAAAAGAAAAATGCAACAGAAAAGTCATAAAAACACTCAAACAAAGGAAAGTACAACAAAGACAGCAAACCACTTTCACCACATTTAAACAATAAAATTCACCGAGAGAGAGTGACCCAGAAAGCGCCCTCATGGTTTGAGGGCTGGTTTGAGACAATAAACTCAGACGCACACTTCCTCTGCCCTTTCACTCGCAGGTCACGACCCCTTTGACCTCCAAAACAGGTGTGTCAGCACGGCCCACAGAGTCCCTTTGTGTGTTGGAAACAAACGATACTGACAAACGCCAGCGGTGGACAGGAAAGGAAGTTTCCACTGACTGAACTTGTAGGAAGAAAGATTGATTTGAGAAAATTCCAGAAGGAAAATGCATCAAGCAGAGCGAGCGGGATTACTTTCAGATTAAAAGCTTCTGATTGTTACTGAAACATACCGTAAACATTTCCTGTTCTCTCCATAACGTAAACAATGCACAGGAAAAATGTGCTGCTCCTTGTGGGAAATATGATTAATTAACCAACAAAATCCATTTAATATTTGAACTAGCTTTTTTAATTATTCAAAGCTGAATCCAAAAGGAAACTGAGCTGGGTTGAAGTTCTGGTCTAACAGCCCAGGTTACCGACTCTCACTAGATTACACATCTATCTGCACACTAATGACCTACTGGCTTATATTTGTAGCTCCGTCCACCAGCCAGTTTAGATCTGAAGAAGCCTTTCGGATGAGAGAATCTTCAGACATTTTGTACACGACCTAATTCGTGTTTATTCTTCTTATTCAAGTGAATATGAATATTAGTATGACAAAACAAACTCCTTTTAAATGAAGCAAACACAACAAAGGTTAAGTTCAAAGAGACATGCAATTAAATAGTTAATAATTCTGATTTTGATTAATTAGACAGACAGAGAATTAGACAGATAGACAGACAGACAGACAGACAGACAGATAGACAGATCGACAGATAGAGTTATTGATCCCAAACTAGGAAACTGTGGGTCAAAATTCAAATCAACCTACTTTGCTCCAAAATGTTGTAAACGCTGGTGTAAGTCGGCCTTCAGTTGCAACTATTTGTAAGAGATATCTGCAAAGCATACAACCCTCTTTTTCCTTTGTCTATGGCTTGGGCTAATAAATATCTTCAGGGAAGGACTCCATGTGGAACAATTGCTGGGACATTTTGTTTTTGCCTGCCCGCCCCCCGTGCTGTGATTAGCTAGTTCTCATTGCCTCAAAGTCCCTGCCAGGAAGAGAAACTTGATGTTCACCAGCCATTTTGGGTTGGGTCATTCTGTGTATTTGTGCACTAATATTATTAATTTTGTTATATTACTATTATTACTATTATTATCATCATTATTATTATATGAATAATGAGTGAACATGGGGGTAGGACCCGACAAGTGTATGCTTCTTCCTACTCCTTTTTGAACGTGTAAAAAAAAAAGTCCACTTTGACATGTTGTTTTTAATCAAAACCTTAATCTTAGGATTCAGTTTTGTTTAGTTCAGTTTAGTTTGGTTCAGGATAAGATCCTGGTTTGTGTTGGACTATCAAGGCAACGTGACATTTGCACGAGATACGATGGTTGCCTCCAGGGTGAAAGTCCAATAATGTTTCTTCCTGTGTTTGACCTTTTTGTCCTGTGTTTAAGGTGTAAATCTTTGGAGGTAAAAATGATAAGAGAGAAAAACATGAACTGTTACCACTACAAAATACAAGGAAATACTTTCTGTCTTTCCAAAAATGTATTACAATATAATTTCTAAAGCAACTTTAAAAGCTTTAGTAACATTTATTAATTTGCGCCCCCACTAGTAGTGTACATAAATACACGTGATCAAACAGCAATGCTCAGAAACGCTCTCCTCCCTCAGCAGATTTGACCGCTTTGTAAAAAACAAAGTCCATCAGAGTTCTTTGTTCATGCTGTAAATAACACACGACACTTGGCCTTCAGTGTTCTAAGAGATTCTAAGGTGCAGGAGGTGAAACCTGTGGATCAGATCAAGCCATCAATCATCCAGGTGCTTCCAAGAGCTGTGAGCTTATCGAGAAGGAGAAGAGACAACCGATTAGGAAATATTCTCGACATGATGAGCTGTGTGTGTTTTTATTCAACAGTTTTTGGCATCAGCAGTGCAACTCTCAGGCTTTGCGGTAACCCAGAGATCGTGCTGCCGTTGCATGCCGTTACATCACTTTCTCTCCTTTCACAAGACACGACTCTATCATCGTGAGTGAAGGGGGAAAAAATGAGCTCCAGTCGATGTGTGTTCTCTTCTTTTTTCCTCTCAGGCAGTGAAAAGAATTTATTTACTCATCTGATTATTCCTTCTGAGCGACACGTGAATGCATTCATCAAAGCTACCCTAATCCTGTGTTTTGCTCACATGTGTTTTTGTAAGCGCGAGTGATGTTGCATCGGTAAACATTATTATCCCGGGACGAGGTGTAAAATGACAGCGAGACACAGAGAGGCAGGGAAAGCGAGAGGGAGAGAGAGATGAGGGAGCTGCTTAGGGGAGATATCATTTGTGTCAGTCGAAGTGAACACCTATCGATTTACATCCAGCGCTCCTCCGCGCGCCACAATGAGCCCTCATGCATAATTCATGCAGGACCTATGAAAGAGCCATAAATACAGTCACTGCGCTCGTCAGCATAGCACGCTCTCAGCACTTATGGTCACCCAACACGGCTAGTTAGCAGAGGAAGAGGGGAGATGCAGGGATGAGGAGGAAGAGAGGATGCATTTAAGGCAAACATTAGGATGCTGTTGTCTGTCTCCACTAGATTTAAGCAGATGCTCGTGCACAATGCAAGAGAGCGTGATCTGCCCTTTAATAAAGGTGAACCTGTGGGGGGTCCGTAATGACTGCTGCACGTCTGTTGTCTAGCTTTGCACCCCAGAGTCACGGAGGCCTTCTTCAGCCAAGCCGCCCCTGATTTGACGACCCACAGGATTTACATCCCACTCCCCGCCGTAAAACAGCCACTCGCCTTTCATTCCCTCCACCCCGGCCTTTTACGATCTGGAGGGGAAAGGGTGCCTGAGTTATGGGCTTTGTTTGGGACAGAAGAAAAATAAAAATGCTATACAGCCGCAGCATGTCAGAGATGTCAGGGAGGATTGTCTGCCGTGCATGTGCGGTGGATTTAGAGGGGACGGACCGAGGACAAGGTGGCGGTATGCACAAGAGTGCGTCGACAGAGGATGCTGTCGAACGTGTGTGGGTTTCATTAAATCGTCATTACTACCAATTACATGGACGGATAAATCAAGCAAAGGCAACACATGCACACGACTGGCGAGTCAAATATTTTAGCTGAAAATCATCGACAACTTTACAGGAGAGGGAAAAGCAGATGATCGGGTTACTGAAAGTGAAACGAGGCTGCTTGTGCACTTTTGGAAAAGAGCAAAGCATGAGCTGAGGACTCTCCTTCCAACACAATACTCTCTCTGTTTGCCTCTGTAGTGGTGGAATCTGCTGCTGTCTCAAGACTTGAAATACACACCGATTCATTTGTCAAAAGAGCGCAGTGCCCTTATACACTTCACTAAATCTCCACACTACTGAGGTCATCACCTCCCAACAGCCATCCCTCTCTCAACATCTATCTCCTCAAGCTCTGCAACTCCCCCCCCATGAAGTGCACTCTCTCAAACAAATGGACAGACACACACACACGCACGCACACCCACACAAAAGAGAACAAACCATCACTTCAGCCCGGCTCCTCTCCACCGTAAAGCACCGAACGACTGCTCTGTCCTTGAACGTAGAAGTATTAGGGAGACAGACGGGGCGTAGGAGGAGGAGGAGGAGAGAGAAAGCAGAAGAAGGAAAACAAGGTAGAAGAAAGGACTTTTTCATGCTGACAGTCAGCTTAATGAAAAGGCAGTAAGGGCTCATATATCTGGTGGCCCTCCCAAGGTTCAGCTTCCCTCTTTCCCACTGGTCCAATACAAGCTGCGTTGTCCTGTGCTAGGCCAAGCTGACACGGTTCGGGTTCAGCTGAGGAGAGCCGAACCGGGTTTGCGAGGGTCAACCAGAGCGGAAAGGGGTCAGGTTGGGCTTATGAGAGCTGAGACTAAAAGAGAGTCAGGGAAGGGTTTAGGGAGGAGAGCAGTGTCGGCCTTGAATGCGGTGCAGTCGGGCACATCAATCCACGCCGACAGACAGGAAGGACAGGACATCAGTCACTGGATTTGCAAACCGCAGAATTCAACAGACTTTCAAAACATTCTGAAGAGTATCTGCACACATGCAATACTCCCTTCCTCCCCTAATTCTTCCTCTACAGCTTCAGATCTCTGCCAGATCAACTCCCCCAAATACTTTTGTTCATCTAGCCATGGATGCACTGCAGCGTAAAACCTATAAAGTGTAATTAACAGCTGACAGATACATCCAGGAGGTTGGATACGTTGGGCTATCTTCTTGCTCGTGAACGATGTAGTCAGTAATGTTCAGCAGCATGGTTAACGGCCTACATGGCTGCCATTTGGACGTGCATGTGATGAGCTGAAGATGAACTGGGCCAAGGGTATCAGCAACAGACAGATGAAAAGCCATCCTGTACACAAGGGAGCCTCTATCCACAGAAGAGCAAACTCATTTCTAGGTCAAGAAAGTTATCGGTGTGTGCAAGGGAAGCTGAGACACAGAAAGCTTTTGGCATGCAAGCAGCAAGGCACAAGGTAAGGAGGTTCAACCAGTAAAGAGTGTGTTTGTGCGAGGGGAGCAAGGTCTGAATGTGTGGTTTGAGGGGTAATTAGCTCATGGTACAACCAGTCCAGATAAAGAATGCGGGATATCTGAATGTTTGGCCTTTAAGCTCCAAGGCCTGAATTCATTACATGAATGCAGGATATCGCAAAAGTATTTCAACCCCGGAAGGACAAGGCTGTGCTAAGCTAACTGGTCAAGGAGCCTGGAGGCATTCTTCGATCATTACAGCGAATAACAAATGCTAAGAGTAAGGGGAAGGAGGAGATTCTTCTCTTTGTGGCCCTGGATGCTATCAAAAGCATACCGTTTTCAGACAACAACAAAGGGATGGTTTGTCTGGAATGCTCTGAGAAATCTTTCTATTTCATTCCCAACATCTCTCATTCCCACTCGTTCTTTGGCTTTCCCAAGCTACCAAAAACAACAAAGCACTCGAGCAGAGTCCGCTCAAACAGATTTAGAGAGATCCATATCTGAAAGATGTAACTTTGGTGTGCACAGAGCTCATTAAACATTTAAACATGCACCCTTTTTTTTACAGAATCATTGGTGCTTTAAGAGTTTTGGTACCCAACTCCATCCAAAAAGGTCTCGTTAAAACATCAGGCTCTGGGGCATTTTTGGGCTGTTTTGTTGGGTTCCGGTTTGGTCTCTTTATTTATTGAGGACTTCCAATTTTTCCTCTGTGCCAATCATCGGCATCCATCCATGTCGTAAGTGTCGCAAGTGAATACGCAATGCCAAGTGAGGAAAGGGAAATCATTACAAGGCATGAGCAGGGGGTCGCCTTCGTCTGGCAAGCTAATGCTAACAAATCAAAAGCCTCAGTTGGGTCAGGTTCATCCATACCAGAACACTGTCCTCTCAGAGGAAAGCAGCATCAGTTCTTCCAGGAAATAGCCCCCCAAAAAACTATTTTTATGTTGTCTAATGGTGGTACATCTTTTGACTTGGTGGTCACGACCAGCAGTGGAAATAGTGTGATGATGAGGTTGGGGTGGTTTAATCGCTCAATAAAACTTTGAGAGTTTGTTTCCTACGGAGAGCCTACAGTGGTTCCACTCCAAACGCGATCTCTCTCTCTCTTTCTGTCTGAATTTGTTGCTCATTAAAACATTATTACGACCTCACGTTGTGTCAATCACGTTTGCACACCAAATCCGAAAATTTCGTCCGCCATTCAGAACAGGTTTGATTTTCTGCATGACATGGTACCTTTATTATGGTTGACTGTAATTTAGGCAAAGACTTGTTATGTCCAACATGTCCGGGGTTTCAGATCAGACAGCATTTCCTTTTGTTGTTCTGGAAGGTCATTACAAATGGCTTATTTTGTCATTTAATTAGGAAGGCTGTAAAGCCTGTCGGGGTTGGTTGTGGATGACTTGCTGGGTTCAGGTGTCTGTGCAGAATTCTAGTTGAATTCTTTGTAAAATCCACAGAACAACCTTTCAAAAATGTTCAAAGGGACTTTTTCTCTGATAGAAAGAAGTCCCTCTAAAACAGACTGAAAAAAAAGCCTTCATCCCCATTGTATCGGAGTTGACGCGGAGTCTTTGAAGAGTGAAAAACACTGATCTGCTTATTGAGCAGTAATTTGGTGGAAAACACCCTTTTTATTTTTCTCCTGCTTTTCCCTCTTTTTTTTCCTGCCTCCTCCTCCTGTTCAGGCACCCAGAATGTCAGCAATGACTTTTCCATGCAGACTCCTGCATAGCAGCCCGTTTAATAAACACAGAATTTTTTTGCCCGGGCCTTTGCCCCGTACGCGAGTTATGAAAACGTAGGAGTGTAATAAATGTAAGTGCACAATAATAAACATTGAGTACATGTGTGGGTTTGTGCTCGGCTGCTGACCCTGGAACCTGAATGTGTGATAAGACGTAATGAATTTCTCCTGCCTGACATAAAACACAGCTCTGACTCAGTGTTTACCCCGCAGTGGAATGCCAGATACATGGAGCCGCTCTCTCTCCGAGGCTGTGCGGCCGCTTGTGTCGGATGACTGCCATCTCACACACACACACACACACACACACACCAATAAGAGCTTTTAAAATCATCACATTGTATTGTAATCTTTACAAGGCTGTTAAACTGAGGACAAGGTGTCTGGGTATGCGTGTACATGCAGTATCCCTCTTTGCTTCCTTACTCTTTCCACCTTTATCTTTCTCTCTTGTCTTTCTGAATCCAATGTCTCTAAATCAATTCACCTGTGAGCCGACCTTAAGAGCTACCTGCGTGTTCTTTCCCCCCCCGTGCCAGGATTGATAACTGGATTAGAGGCTAAATAATAAGTACACAATGGCCTTCTTTGATAAGAGGAACGCCGTCAGACTGGGAGAGCGAGAGGGGAAATTGTGCCTCATAGAAACCACAGTGGATTACTAAATAAAAGGGCCATAAAACACAGGCCTTTGGCTCCGGCGGAGGAAAGCTTATGCTAACACACAGCGGTAATGATTTTAATATCTGCGTTAAGAGCAGGAGACCACACACTGTAAATCTGTAATGCACCTAGCGCTGTGAGATACAACCCGCTGCTCTTTGACTCCCTTTTCTCCGTCTGCCTTCCATCACATCCCATCCAGGTCTTTTCCCTCAGCTTGGGAGGAAAATTCAAGCAGAATTGGCTCCTGTGTTTCTCTTCAGCTACTCGACGCATGAGAAAATCTTTTTTTTCACCTTTGGGAGCGAAAAAGAACATTTCTTCGCTGCAAAGCGGGCAGGAAAATCTGACTTTTTCCTCTTGCGTAAAAGCCTAAAATTAAATTTCATGTTTCTGTGTCCAATTTGATTTTTTTCTACCTTCTTATCTGATAAAGAGAAAGTCTGTGGAAATTCATCCATCTAGAGCAAATCTTATGGGTCCACTCATGCATCTGACGCATCAAACGCGCTCCGAGTGGTCCACATGTTTTGTTCCAGCTCGTATTCTATTGGCCAACAAGTTTGACACATTATGATAAGAAGACAGAAATGTAAGGACTGCGCTGCTCTTTAACTTGTGTCTTTGCATCTGTTCAGTGTTAGCGAGACAATGATTTCAGGATCCCCCTCCCCATCCTGTCTGCTTCATGCTGAAATCCTTCGCCAAGCTTGTTCCTGTCCAACGTTCCAGGACAGAAGAGTTTCTTGTTGGCAGCTTTTATCACATTCAATCTTGTTCAGTTAGCACAGGAATATTATCGTTCAGTCTGTTGGCGGGATTTTATGATTTACACACACATCTGAACACCATGAGAATCCTTTAACAACGCTGACATTTTATTATAGTGTGTTTTATGTCAAGTAATGTTGCAATATGAGCTCATCTTGTTTCTGCGTTTTACCTCCAGAAAAGAAGCGAGTAAGTGGACCGTGAGTTCTGACTTCTGTCAAACTTTGTTAAACAAAAGACAAAAAAACATTCATCCCAAATTTAACCCCTCTGTGTCCCCAATTTTTGTGTCTGTTTTTTTATCAAAGGACTCTCCCTCCTGACAGAGACTCTCTCCTGGCCTTTTTTGGACCCCTGGAAGACTCTCCCTCCACACATTCTAACAGCTCTATTGATGGCCATGGTATTAGCAAAGAACCCTGTCGCACGAGCTGGTTTTGGTTATCCACATGGAGAAATTGCAAAGTAATAATTTAAAATGTCAGCGCTAGTGGGAACAATCTTTTCCCCTTTTTGCAGCACTTGGATTCATTCTGACGGCATTTCTATATCGACTGTTCCTTTTCTCTGTTGTGTTTTTGCATATTCTCTTTATGGACAGCTCGCATTTAACAATCAAATGTGGCTGTAATGATCTGTATGCTTTTGTGTCCTTGACACATGGTTTAGACAGTTCTCTTGGTTATTTGTACCCCTCCTCTCTTGGTGTAAGTGTGTGTGTGAGTGCAGGTGTGTGTGTCTTTAGGTTAGTTCATGGGATTTGATTTTGGTTTGGTTTATATGTTGTCGTCGGAAATATGTCAATATACAAAAAACCTTTCACCTTTCACCTGGCACCTTTCAACAACAAGGCAAGTTAAAGTTCTTTACATACGATTTAAAGTCGAGGTGAAATGAAAAATGTCATTTTAATCCTTTTAGATCACATCCCTGGTAATATTGTGTATCTATTTGACAATATAGGCCAAAAAAAAATACAGAAAATCAATTTCTTCGTATTCTTATATCAGAATCCAATCATTTTTTTTCTTCCGGTAAAACTAAATTTCACACGTGCTTACGTAAGTTAGAACCAACCAATTTCAACCAATCAATCTGCAACATTTAGCCGCAGAGCACCAAGAACGCTCGGTCAGTTAGCTAGCTACTGCGCTGTGGAGAACATCTGTCTACGCCCACTTCTCAACGATCAAATCAAATCCCTCTAATGATATGTCCCGCCTGCTCGTCCTGCTTCACTCGGAATTATGTCACGATACGGAAGCTAGATACTCGTCTTAATTCCTGTTTCAAAGTCGAGCAGAAACGGCATTTTGAAAGACACAAAGTAACATAAAAAGCCTTTCAAGAATTTTTAATTTCAGTCTGAATCAGGTGCAGCTGAGACGTTATTTTCAGAGAGATGCTTGTTACGACATCATTACAGGAGGGTCAGGGTCTTAAGCCTAAAGATATTTAGGTTGATTTTTCTTCAAGTATCTTGATGTTTAAATCACTGGCCTGCGTGCTGACATTTCATTGTTCTTCTCTGGCTCCAAAAACAATGAGTTTGGATTTTATCTCCGTTGAACCGATATATTTTTGGCACATTAAAGCTCCTGTGAGGAGTTTTTCGCTGGTTATGAAATTAATTCTGATTACTCTATATCACCTACAAGAACTAACCAGACCATCAGCGCCGAGACTGATGATGTTTTATTTTTAATGCCTCAAACTGCTGGCGGGGGGGTAGGTGTCAGACGAAGCGATTAACTGCACGCTGCCTTTGTTTATATTGTACAGGGCAAAAATTTAAAGTGAGTGATTTAGAGGACTAAATGAGCAAAGAGATAAAAGGTACGGCTTTGTCCACAGGGGGCGCCAAATTCAACACAAACCCAAAGATCCTCACAGCAGCTTTAAATAATGTCTTCGATAAACTAAACTTGCTGTAGTAAGGATACAGGCGTTAGCCAATTAGTGACATTGGTTTTGTAAACAATATATTATTACATTTTTTTTAACTTGATCAGGTAAATGGTGCACAACATCATTAAAAGAAGGCTTGCTTATTTATTGTTTAAACTTGTTTAAGCTATTTTGTCTCAGAATTTTAGCAAATTAAACATGAAATATATTTTTTTAATATTTAAAAATAAGCTTTAAAAAGAAAATCTGTATAAAACAACTTCACAAAAGAAAATGCTTCTGATAATAGACTTGAAAACACATCTGAAAGCTCGGGACACAGCTAAGCAGACACTGCTGAGGCCGAGAATAGACGTCCATGCCCTACATTAGATCACCATTTGGGCAAAGATACATGCATGTTAACTATTCAACCACTCTTACTGTACAGTTTCCCATTTCCCTCCAGCATACATGATCATCCACTCATGCACATGTAATCTCTCTCTCCCACACACACATACACATAATGATGCAAACACACGTAATCACACACACAGCGCGGCCGTCCTCTGGCTACATCTGTCAGTAGTGGTTTATAGTGGGAGCCAGGCACTTCATTAGCGGACAGCTGCTGCTGCTGCACCTCCTTCCATACCTTCACTTCCTTCATCTCTCCATCCTCTGAGCTGCCCTCACCCTGAACCTGTCCTGAGGGGGAAGATAGGGAACGAGGGAGGGAGGGAGGCTGAACTCTGCCCGGTCAGATTGTTTCGCTCGTATCATGAGACAGAGTGTGTGTGCATGTGTGTGTGCAGGGAGGGGACATTCCCTTTTTATCTGTGTGGGTGAAGGTCCATGGAAGTCTGTTGATAAAGTGCCTGTTCTTTGGATGTAGTTTACACACTGTATTGATAAGAGTCAAACTGTCTCCAAACTTTCCTCCACACACACAGAGACAGACAGAAGGCTTCACGTCCTCAAAGTTACTCGCACAAAGAGAGAAATAAACATGAACTCTCTGATATGAAACATTATATCAGCCGAGTATCGTGTTTTCTGCTACATCCATCTGACAAAACACTTATCTGTCCCATCTTGCGTATCTTTTTCACCGCTGGAATAAATCCAAGCTGTTCTGCTCTGAGAGCCTCTCACCAAAATCCTCCCCTGAAGGGCCGGCATCAATCCCAGCTCCTCTTTCATGTCTAATCGACTTTTACAAGCCCCGTCCCTCATAGGCTGACTTTTACAACCCCTGCTCCTGATTGGACGCATGACTGAGTGTCGCCGAGTGGCACAGGTGCAAAACATTACTCGTCTAATAAGAGCCAATTACAAACAGGTGTGTCAGCAGCACGGGCGGGGAAGGTGACTTTCTGAAAGAGGGAGCGAGCAGCTTCTGAGGCAGGAGGGCTCGTAACATGACTGAACACACCGGGGGGTGTTTCATGAAGCGAACCGACTCGTTTTAATAAGTTCTGCTCTTTTCGGTTTTACAAAGCGGACGCCAGCTCAATTACAAATTCAGCTTCCATCCACACGTGGTCGAGGGGAGATTTTAGCCGGCTGCACACGACTGTAGCTGCAAGTCAACATCAGAGGAACTCAAAGCGACTGACCCCTCCTGATGACTGATAACATAATTACCATATTAAATATGCTTTGTATCTTTCAATTATGAAAACCTGTTTGCTTTCAGCTGCTGTTTGTAATCCCAATTACAGATGTGTGAAACAAAATAATGTCCAGTATATCTGAGCTCAGTGCCTTTCTTTCCTGTGGTTGGTAAAATGTAAAAGTATTAGCACAGTGTTCCCTTCAGCAATAATTACCTCCTCGTAGAGCTGAAGACTAAAGTAACTAAAAACAATCACTACAGTCATTGAAGTTTCCATACCTGTGAACGTTAACCTCAGACCAACACAAAGAAGCTGTTCTGCTGTTAAACACGCCGGTGTGCGGGATCCTTGCTGTTTTTTCGATAAGTGAAGTTAAGCTAAGTGAAGCTTTGTTATCGGAAGTGGCAACGGCGGCGCCACCCGCCGATCTCTGCAAGGTCTCTGGCTCTATATGACATCACCATTGCAAGATGGCAGTGCCTATCACAGGGACAATGGGGGCAGATGGAGACATGTCGTCCATCTATATATATAGTCACTGGTTCACATGTGAGTCATAAAATATCAAGAGTAAGCGACATACTAACTATTTGACTAGTTAACAAAATAAGAGTCAGGGCTCTTATATTTGCTCAAAACCTGAAATTTCATTGCAAAATAAAAAGTGTTTTCTTTTTGTCAAAGTGCTCAGTTTAAGACTAATAGTTTCTCTGGTGGAAATAAGAATTCTCTCCATGGTGTCTCATGCAAATAAGATGAGGACAAAGCATTGTAAACAAACACCAAGCTTTGTTAGTTCAACTTCTTTGCTCTCACGTCTCAGACTTTTTCTTCCTCGTAAAGCTGTATGCTCACTGGCTGTTACTGTTTAGACGTGGGGCAGAGAGATGTCAGGCGCTGCACAAATCAAATGTGCATTTTTAAACATAATTATTGCTTCCAAAATTTTATTGCTAGAAGTTTTTTTTGTTTTCCAAACTGGAAAATTTGTTGTGAGGGCCAAACTCTGGCAGGAACGCGTTCGACGTGTTCCCTTTGACGCTCCCCAGCCTGCAGGGAGACGTTTACTGCTAAACAGTGGAATAAAGAGTTTATTTTGTTTTGGACTGCATTCAGACGTTAACACAAACATGACTTTATATCCAAATATAAATACACTCAAGATGCAGCCGGCACCTCATCAACCACAGCAGCAGCCGAAGCGAACGTTGATGCATTCGGTGTCATGTAAGGGGAAACGAGCTTTGTCGTGTGGATGCAAGCAGGTGACAGGCGGCTTAGTAAGCAGAACACCCTCGTCAGTAATGGATTGGTGGAATTATGCAGCAATCAGGACATTGTGTTTACTGGCACATGTACAGCATGTAAATATTAGGAGGTGGACAGACATAAACAGCAATCTGTATTTTGGCGACGGGCGGAGAAATCCAATACGTCGTTGTTGGAGTCAGATTTATGTCAAGCGAACATGTTCAGCTCGACTCGACGCTGTCCAGATACAGAACGAGATGTGTGTTCATTCAGCAAAGAGAGGGGGCCAGTTGTTACGAAGGAGCCCCAAGTGTTTTCAATCAGGAGCAAGAGTTAGGTCAATGGACTTTTATGTATAACAGTCACAGCTCAAGACAACACTGTAAAGGCTCTGTGAGCAGGGGTGTGAGTTTCACTGATGATGGCGGGGCACATTCCCTTTGATTTAGTTTGGTTTATACGAGAAGGGACAGTGAAAATTAATAAATACACATGGTTAAAAAAAGACAGAATTAGCCAAAAGGCTCATTAAACTCATTCATTTCCCCTGAGCTTTGCCTCTCAGGCTGCAAAGAGACGAACTGGTCGCTCTTGTTGGGGCCAAAAGCAGCCTTGCAGGGGCATTTGCAGTCACTACCATGTCCTGAAAAAGTATAATCAAACTCCTCTGCATGTTTACAGGAGAAAAAGATTGAATCTTTATTGTGTTTTACATTTGAGATTGAATCCTGATTGAAGGGCGACGGCCTTTTCCTGCTGATCGTGAGTGAGTTTGAGGGCAGTGTTAGGGAAAAGGAAAGTTATGGCCTTCATACAATTTGTTTTTTTTTAATTAAGAGTGACCAATCTTTGCAATATATAGCACACAGCATTTTGAGAAGTGTAGGTGCAGGAAGAGGAAGGACGGTTCTGCAGTAACACAAATGTACTCTTCTGCTGAAAGGGCAGAAAATGTGACATTGCCCTGAAGCAACAAAAATATCAAGTAGGGAAGACCCAGATCAAATACAAAACATGGATTTTTTTTTTTACATTTCTGCCAAAAACCTCTCGAGTATGAATGGTGAGGCGAAGTCTGCCTCTGAGCCGGCATCGGAGGTAGTAACAAGTTAGTATTCACAGCGGAGTCGGCAGGGCGGAACAGCGCTGTGTGTGTGTGTGTGTGTGTGTGTGTGTGTGGATTTGACGCTCACACTGTTTGTTTACACCTTGTGTACGTTTTGCTCCCACAATGCTGAAACGGCAGCATGACTAGGTCCAGTGTAAAATGGAAATGGCTGCATGACGGCGGAGCTTCGTTATGGCGCTGAGGTGGAACCATTCGTTGCCTGCCGGCTACTTAAGGCTGGTGCCGCGTACACAGCGAGTTAATGGCGGTAATCAGAAATACCTTTGTCTATAAAGCCCCTTTCACACATGCACTCCGGACAATTTTAAGAACATTTCAAGATGGTCTGCCTCTGACATTATCAGAGTTGCCCTCTCACACATGTCCCACATGCGGGAGACTTTCCCTGTGGGACTGGGGGGACATGATGTAAAAAGTACGCTGCAGAAGTCACAGTGTAGCGTAGCAACGTAGTCATGTGGTCATAGACAAACGAGTTGCTTGCCGTTCCCCACAACCAGCAAATAATTTCGGCGTCGGCCCTCGCAGACAGAAGCTCCTGGATCTCCTCATCCCCAAATCTGCAGACACCTCTGCAACTGTCATCACCCCGTCCACTTGGGTTGAATGTTCGTTACGATTAGGTGCGTTCACACATCGGCTCACCCCGACATCTTGCGGATGCTTTACTGGGAGGCTGGCAGGGAAAAAAGTCTGGGTGAATAATGTGGCTGTTTGCGTTGACACATGCAGGCCAACCGGACGATTTCGGGAAATGTTCAGGAGTGCGGGGCGTGTGTGAAATGATCTTTAAAATCTTGGCTTGTGAGTCACGTTGATTCCTATCAAACTTTGCCATTACCTAATTACTTAGGTCTGATACTGTGATTGATTAAGCATCAGATGTTAAATTGTTTCCCTGCTTCAGTCTTTGAGTAAAGCTTGTGAGAAATCAAACAAACAACAGAGTGAGTCATTCGCTGACGACGGCCTGCGGCTGTGTGAAGCAGAAGCTTTTTGCAAGATTGATTAATCTTAATTCCCTCACCCTGATCCGACTGGCTTTCAAGTCGGGTTTTACAGCAGATTCTTACACGAGTGAATGATGTGAAAACGAAGGCTACAGAGGAGTGTGTGCGCGTGTGTCGATGCTGCTGTTTGTGAGGCCAGAGGCGGACGGTATGCTTTACACAAAGACCGTGCCAGAAAGTTGTATAAACAGAGCGGTGGCCACAACGGCTTGCCAGCCAAACACTGGGTTTCTCATCAACCTCAGCTAACCACACACAAACACAAGCGCACAAACACACGAGCGTACACACTCAGAGAGAGGGAGGAAAAAGTGAGAAAGCAAAGCAAATATGCGCATAAACACATCAAAATACACGACGCTAACAAACTGACCTTGTGGCTCACATCCCATTGTGTTACGACTCTGTGAGATTGAGCAGAGGCCGAGCAAATCATTGTCAGAGAGGATCCAAACTAAACATGAAACCACATCTCTCTCTCTCCCTCTCTCTCTTTCTCTCTCTCTCTCGCTCCCTGACCTTCTGGAGAGCCATCCACAAAAGAAAACACAAATATATACAGACCCAAATGTCAGAATGATCCAATCTTTTCTCCATTTTTGCACATATTGATTCAGTCAAAATGGACCACAGACACCACATCGCTAACAGGACAGCTCAAGTCCGACAGAGATGAGGTTCCTGACTGAGAGATGGAGGGATTTCCCAAGTGTGAGAGGTAAAGTATGAGCGCAAAGAGAGGGAAGAAGATTTTTTTTTTAGGGGCGATATCCTTCCAGCAAGTTCCTGGTAGAGGGGAGAGGAGTAGGGATTTGGAGTTCATCCACTTTGACACACACCCAACTGCACCCTGGCTTCGAGATCAGAGTGAAACGAAAGATTGAAGACCCACAGGCGAGGACTCGGGCCTGAGTGTGCAGGGCTGATGTCGGGTCTGTCCCGCTGGGGTCGATGATTTGGAAAGGTGGGGGTGTCTCGAGGTGAAGGTGAGGTAAGGTGAAGACAGTCCGGCGAGGATCCGCGTCCTGCACGGTTAACTTTTACTGTCTTAGGTTGGCAAGTGTGTGTTTATACATGTGTGTGTGTGTGCATAAGGACTCTTCTATTTGGGTACTTTCCCAGGAAACTTTCCTGATATAATGCCCCATTGAAAGCTAAGGAATAATTCCTGTTAACAAAAACTTGTCAGAAGGGGGCGGGGTTTCTTAAAGGGACAGAGCTGACTGGGTGTTGTTTTTAAAGTGTTATCAATCAATCCAACTGATTATTCCTAACCAACAAAACACAAACCTTTCCCTGTATTTCACATGTCCAGACGATATTTCACACCGATCCCATTGCACCTCCGCTATAAGAGATTTGCGCCTGTGCATTTATTTAAACCAATCACAATCCACTTGGGTGGGGCTAAATCCAGGATGCAGCAACGATTTCCCTGCAAAATATTGTTGGGGAGGGAAACGATTTTGGTGGAAGATTTGCATATGGGAGCAAAGCCCTGGCATGACTAGGTCAAAACTTAGTATGTGGCTGACCGCATCAGACCAATGTGCGCTGGGCAACACTGGAAGCGTGGTGTGTACATGACGGCTGCGGGACGCGTTAATTTCCATTTTAAATGCATGAAAGCAGATTAGAGTCTTCACGCTACCGGCGTGACATGCGCGACTCGCAACAAAAATGTAGAGAATAGGAGACTGGCCTATTTTTACCGCGAGCCGCGCGCGGTTCTCGGTTAAAATCCACCGTGAAAAATAATTGTGATGAGTCCTCATTAGCGCATCATTAGAGGTCTATTATGCTCCATGATCCGCCATTGCGATGTCGCAACTCTCTCTCTCTATGGGTCTAAAAGTACCGTCACTCACTCACTCACTCACTCACCCCAAAAAACATGAAAGAAATATGAGCCCGTTCCCTAGTGAAGTGAAATAACACTTTCTCAAAGACTGTTGATAAGTCAGACAGACTTACCTTTAAGCCTCTGCACAAGATGCACCTGGCTTTCAGCTTACTCCAGGCTAAACCAATCCACAACAAAAGACGCTCAGAGCAACTTATGATACACAGTCGACAGCTGATTAAGTCTGCTTGGGGTGACTAAAATAGTCACCTATGACTTATTTCTTTGACCCGCACCACTATATTATTCCCAAACTTAACCTTCTAGTCCCTAAATCTTACTACTCAGGTCATTTCAAATTTAAAAAATGGGAAAGAAAAGAAAGAGAGAAAACAGACGCTACCTTGTGTGTCTGATGAGAAGCTAAGGGAGACTGTGTGTTTTGTTTGAGATGCTGTGACGAGGTTTCAGTATTTGACACCCTGTGATGAGAATGCATCGCAGCGCCTTATATTACCGTGGTTGGTTCTCACACTGGAGTTAGATGAAAGCCTGATGCATCTCGTGGAGAGGCTATATGATACCCTGTGTGTCTGTACCATATATAACTTATACAACTTTAGACTCAAAGATGTAAGGCCTGCCTTATTGAACTATCCAAATCTTAATAAGTGCCATTTTCAGCATGTAAGATGCTAGCTCAGAGGTAACACGCAGATAGGGGAGGGGATTCTATCAGCCAATGGCATGCTTACACGGGCTACATCAGGTCAGTCAGACTGTATATGTTGTAACAAACCAACCAGCTGATTTGAGTTTAGCACTGATTCTTCTGCTCGCCGGAGTGTTTGTCCACTATGTGCCAAACTGACAAATGAAAATCTACTTTTTCGGGGGTGGTGTTGAACTCCTCCACTCGGCAATTTCATCATAAGCTTCCAGGGTTTTGATATAAAATGAAAAGCTCTCCTGTCTTCCTGGCAAGCTCCGCATTCCCTCCCTTGTTCTGTCTATCTTCCTCTCTCACTTTGAGCCATCGCAGGCTGCTCTCGGACCAAGTGATGCAGTCCATCTGGGGTGGTCGTTAACATGCTCAGCGAGAGAGCGAGCGTTTGGCACGGGACACATGAAAACATGCTACGCACCGAATCCGCAGCGGAACCCAGGGGTGCATTATAGTTGGGAAAATCACTTGTGGGGAAAATGTCTGGAGAGACAACAAAGGTGTGGGAAATTTTTTCCCGAGACAACCGCAAGACCACTTAATTTTCTCCTGGTTAGTTTGAGCAATCTGGGTTGGGATTGTTCAGGGGAAAGTCGAATCACTCATAAAGTTTCATTTCCTTTAGTCTGGGGAAATAAGTGGCTTAAATGTTTACTTGTGTCTCTTTCTGTGCCGGTCTCCTTGATCTGCTCAAACACTGCGACGGATGCACTCAGCATAACTTTTAGCTTTAGCAGCGCTACGTCATTGGCCTGCAGTAAAACGCCTTCAGACTCACAACATCGTCCGAATGTGCCGTGCAAGATCAAATGACATAATGATGACCGTTTTACACTGACAGTTACAGAGGCACCGATAATGTCATCTGTCTGACTTAATCCAGTTAGACGCTCCTGGAAAGGTGATATATAATGAGGTCATGCAAGTTAAAGTTTCCCTTAACTGGTATGCAGATTTATGCTTATTAGATGAGGGCTTGCCTACATAATGAGCTCAGCGCTGTGTCACGCAGGGTGCCAGTATCTGCTGTCATAAATCTAGTGCCACTAAAATGCAAACCAGCATGCCACAATGCTTTCAAGGAGAGTTGATGATCTAATGCGGGGTGCTTTAAGTTTTGAACCCCACCTTGCATACTGATACACAAACACAAATTCTACTTTAGATTTTAAGAAGCACGTTGACATTTAGGGGAAATAACCTACTTAATTGATTGCCCATAAGAAGATAAATGGTACTTTAATTTTTTAATTGTACATATATCTGGAGCTAGCAGCTAGCTTTTTGTAGCAGATAGCTACAATCATTTTTACACTTTGTTTAGTTAAAGGTTAAATAAACAGGACAGAACGTGTTAATAAGTTTGAGTTAGAGAGCTGCAGGTTACGTTAAAGAGGGGGTATTATGCTGTTTCCCATTTTAAGACATATATATAATAAGTTTCAAATTTGTAGGTAAAGGTATGTTGAAGTAATCCCCAGGCTTCTCAGCTCAGTCTGCAGGCTGCTGTGAACGCCAGGTGTAAGACAGTTTTTTCTGCACGCTGCACAGAGAGCCGGCCAATCAGAAGAAAGTGGGCTTGTAGGGGCGGGGTTTCTTAAAGGGACAGAGCTGACTGAGTCGTTCCAGGCAGAGGCTGTATGAGGGCCTGTACAGAGCACCAGTGTGAGAAAACTTTTTGTCTGTAAATTATGCTAAGCTACTCCACAGATATCACAGAGTGAAATATGAAGCTTGATATTAGCATAATACCCCACCTTTAATTTTGGACACAGCAGGGAACGCCCTTGTTTTCAGTGTTTTAAAATTTTCAAATGTTTTAAATTGTATGTCTTTGTTAACTAGAATCCAGTTCCTTGTATGTGCTCACATACTTAAAAATAATCTGATGCTAACGTGTATAAAGGGACTTTTTTTCATGTATTTCATTCTTTTCTTCTCCTGTTTGTGCAACACAAAGCAAACTGAGTGGCTTGCATGTAGAATAAATCTGTGATGTGAAAACGTCACTTTTCATACACACTACACACACATATGCTGAGTCATGAAGCTAAAAAGATGCATCATTTGCAATATCTTACGCCTAATACAGGGGGATAAGGGCCCCTGCTTTCATGCGAGTGTGAGGGAGGGAAAAAAAAAAGGCTAAACGATGCATATTAAAATGTAAAACAGGCTTCAGTATCTATTTATGTGAGCTAAAGCAGCTGTAACTGCTAGCTAAGTGATTCATTAATACCTCCATAGGTACGGCACTTTCTTAGCCCAGGGGAGTGCAGTAAATGTAACATAAGCAAATGTGTGTACTCTCATCTGCATCAACACGTACGCACACACACACTCTTTCCACAGGAGACGCATCTCGAGGTGTACAAATTAACCTCAAACTATCATTAGTCACAAACGGCACATTTGCACCGTGCTACAGAGAGCACTGGCTGATTAATTTGTTCTTTCTGTCAGGGTAAAATATATAGGTAAACACCAAAGAGCGAGGTTGTGGGCGGCAGAGCTGGTAGAACAAGAAGAATCATCCTCCCTGCTGTGTACTCCCTGAGGAATCTAGTCGAGGCTAATGCTAATGGGCCAAGTTATCAGCGTCTACTCAAGCACTGCTACCAAGGACACTAAGAAGCATGCAATAACTTTCTGTACATATAAAGTGAATAGACGCACACAGAGACATACCAGTATTGTTCTTGTGGGGTCCCCAGATTCTTGAGTAAAAAGTAGGTGGTATTAGTTGGCTCAAGTCGTTCACGTCAAGAGCAGGGCAAGGCTGTTCTCATTCCAAAATCGTCAGATAGTGTCTGCAAGAGATGCTGACGGGTTTTTAAGAAGTCCACCTGCAGCAATAACAGACCCTGAGAGAAACTTTTCACAATGACGTACTGATAAAGTTCAGTGGGATGGTCGTTAGGGGCAATGTTAGGGTCAAACAATGCTGGACTTTTAGCCAGGAGATCTCCATTGTAACCAAAGGTCAACATTGTGTTATAATCTTAACCAACACCATGTTCTTTAGTAACCAAGTATTTTTTTAACTTCTATTCAGTGTTAATTTCGTTTATAACGAAAATTATAACGAGAATGTTAGTCAACTACCTTTTTTTCCATGACGAAGACGAGATGATAACGAGCTAAAATTATTAGATACGTATGTTTTGTTTGCTCACAGTAAAAGGGGTGAAGTTTAAAAACTGGTAGCGGTCACCGGCTGTCTGCTTCAGTCAGACTGTTTAAATGAGAAGCGATGATGAATATATTAAAGCTATTACGGTAAAAACCAACACTGCTGCTGCAAATAAGGCAAGAGAGGAATGTGCAGTATGTGCTACTGTAACTGCACGGCTTCGTAACATTGTGTTCCAGAAGTTTCCATATACATATATCCTCAGCAGAGGATCTAGATTACCATTGGAGAACATCGCCAGGAAACTATTAATTCTACAACAGACTGAACCTGTATAAGGCTGATTGAATAAGTTTAAAAAGAGAAAACGTTTTGACTTTGAGTTGTCGTTGACTAAAACTAGACTAACACAATAAAGGGTAAAAATGACGATTTGATTTGAACATTTTTGTCCAAAGACTAAACCTAAAATAGTCAAAATTAACACTGCTTCTATTTCAGGTTTGGGCATCAAATGTACCACGTAGTTTTGGTGCCTTAACCAGAACCAAACAGTTCAATAAAAGTGTTCGATCGGAAGATAAGGATGCTGCCTTGTGCGTCTGTATGGGACACTGTGCCAAAGTATCACTATATGACCCGGTCGTGATAGAGATTGGGGATTGCAATTATTTCCCATGAACGAGGAATTCCCAGTAAAGCGCGGGTCACAAGCTTACGTTGATTAGGTCCCTGTCCTTTGTACACATCGGCAATTGCTAAGCTGATTGGATGGTTTAGTGAGGTCCTCAGATAGGACCCCGCCGGGGTCGGTCACGGCCCTGGTGGAGCGCTGAGAAGACGATCAAACTTCAGGAAGTAAAAGTCGCAATGAGATAAAAGTGCATTTGGAGGGTTTGATTGACCTGCAAGGCAACCCAAGGACAAAAAATTAGCAATGGGCCCCTGTTGGTGTCCACATATACACACCGATCAGATTATGACCACTGACAGGTGAAGTGAATGACATTTATTATCTCGTTACAATGGCACCTGGCAGTGGGTGGGATATGAGCTCAAGTTGTTGACTTGGCCTCGTAATTCCCCAGATCTCAATCCAATCGAGGATCTGTGGGATGTGCTGGACAAAAAAGTCCGATCCATGGAGGCCCCACCTCGCAACTTACAGGACTTAAAGGATCTGCTGCTAACGTCTTGGTGCCAGATACCTCAGCACACCTTCAGAGGTCTGGTGGAGTCCATGCCTCGACGAGTCGGGGCTGCTTTTGTAGCAAAAGGTGTATATCTATTGACATCTGAACTCTGAGCCTTGCATGTCACTTGCATTAATATTATTCTTGTTTTTTTTATCCTGACTAATTTATAATATCTCATTGTCAAGGGAAGCAATGCTGCTTTACGAGCTACATGCTTTCTCTAAGGGGAGGTTTACACTTTAAACTCTATCTTAGAACATTGTTGACATGCCCGTATGTTCACTCACAGTTTTATTAGTTGCTGTAAATATTCTTTTTCTCTAAACTGGCCTCATAGACAGTCCTGTATTAAAGTGTTTTTAATGTTACAAGTGAAAATCTGCAGTCCTGATCTGCGTAAAAGGTGAATTTGAAAGTTCATTTGGAGTTCAAATGAGGCGTCAGCTGTCTGAGTTTCACAAATCATTCAAAGTTACCTCCTTGCTCTTCCACCGGCTGCGCTCCCTTGCTCTGCTGCGATGGAGTGGTGGAAACAGAAAGCAGGAGTTTGGCACTAAAGGGACAATAACGTTGGATCACACCCACTTTTTTAAAGATTTTTTTTTTAACTGCTAAAGCCTCATCTTACACACAAAGGGTTTTTGTTCTCGTTCCCCCTGTTCGATAGCTGAGCTCTTAACACTGGTTTGAGTGTGAAGGGCTGACAAATGTTCTTTCACATATTTTAATGCCACAAACACAATTTGGCGACATTTAAATTAAAGCATTCATTAAAGTTGTGAGACGGTGGCCTCAAGTTTTCAGGGGCTTTTAACGCTAGAACCGCCTACGGGTGAAATTTACCCGCAGCTGGCTTTTGATTGTATGTAACTTTTTTTCCAGGAAATATTCAAGCTCCCCACTGTTTGACGTTTCCTAAAAGTGTGTTCGGTAGCGCCCCCTATTGTTAAACATGTCAACATAAAGCCAGATTTTAACAATAGGCATTTATACCTATAACCACCAGCGGGTCAAATTTACCCATATAAAGAACGCCGTCATTTTTGCGCTTCTAGATTGATACATTGTATGTTTCTATGGCAACGCCTTTTTTTTTCTACGACTGCGTGTCATCAAGTTGCTCATCAAGTCATAAACTCCAATTCAACATGGATAAGAGGAAAAGATGCATGACTGTAAATCAGGCATTAGATTGACTCAGTGCCTTGAGTGAAGGTGAGTCTGATGGCGGGGAGGTCGCGGTTCACCTTGTTCAGAAAGTGCTTTGTAAATAAAGTTTATTGTTATATATTTAATTGTCATGTTGTCGTTTTGTAAGGTTCATAAAGACACTTCGTTATACAACTTTGTGTTGTAAAATGATAAATACCTTGTACCTTGAAAATCAATACATTTTTATAGCAGGTACATTTTACCCGCTGGTGGTTTTAAGTATACTGTGACCCCTGGCGGTTCTAGTGCCAAGCGTATTAAATGTTGTATAGTACCCAATAAATGTTCTTTTATCCAGACTTCAACAAATAAATGACCACGTGGAGAACCTGTGGGGACGTGTGAGGGTCTTAAGGGCCTGTTGCCTGTTTTTTAAGTTAAGCCTTGATGGTGGGAAAGTACAGGTAGGGAACAAACATGAACACTTCTCTCACACACTCAGCAACATGCCTACTACTTTTACTTTCGGCCAAATGTGCCTTTTTTTTTTTACAGCAAGGAAAACACACTGAAGGAGAAAATCCCTCCCTTCACCCTCCTCTCCTCTCTTGCATTTTCCTGTCCTCTCCTATTTTCTTCTTCAGGATTTTTTTTCCCCTCGACATCAAACCCACCACTTCTCTTCCACACTGGCTTTAACACAAGAAATGGAGAGGAAAAACTTCAGCCTTAATTTGCCACTTAGGTTTTGTCACATATCCTCAGCCAAATCCTCAAGTCTCAACTTTTTTTTCCTCCCCCCCCCTTGCACTTACGTCCACTCCCGGCCCCTCTCCCCAGATGGCTCAGTATCATTTTGTAAATCCACATTAAGGCTGGAATTATTCCGTCTCCGTTTCAGGCAAGAACATGACAATTTGAATTAAATCATCCCTCCCGTTCTCACTCCCTTTCCCTAAATGTCTTTGTTGGGCTTTTTCACTGTGTTTATTAGTTTCCGCGGACCCCCCCCCGCCCCCATTGGTTTCACTGCGGGTTCGATAATCTGCTTAAAAACCTCTGGGCTGTGCTGTCTTTGCAGTGCGACCAGCCATGGCCAAACGCACCGAGACATGGCAGAAGACGGGGGGGTGAGGAGAGACTAACAGGGTGTCTGAAATGAATCTGGATTTGTGCGGGATGGTGGGGGAGTGAGGACAGATTTCCATTTAAATACGTCTCACTCACAGAATTTGGCAGGTTGTTCCCATGGCAACAGCGGCCCATCTTTCGGATTGAGTGTGCGTGAGCTTGTGCTTGTCTCATTGTATGTGTGTGTGTGAGTCGTGACCTCTTAGCTTGACACCTTTAGCCCGTTAGTTTCGCTGCAGAGGCCGGGGCCGGCCGGTCACTCTCATTTCAGAGGAGAGTCTGCCGCCGCTCTCTTCCCCGATATTAAATATTACTTCTACTCTGCTGAACTCGGAGGTCTCCTCTGAAATACTGACGACACTGCAGTTAAAGAAAGTTCTAACTGCTCTTACTTTGGACTATACCTCAGAATACATGGGATTGAAAGCAGTGTTCTTTTTGTCAGCTATTTTAGATTTAGTCTTAGTCTTTAGTTTTAGTCGACGATAACTAGTCCAGTTTAAGTCGATATGTTTTCACCTGTTTGCTTCAGGTAAAATTAAGACTTTAAATTTCAGCAGATCATCCAAACAGTAAAAGAACGATGAGGACACAGCATCTAAAGATTATCTTTCATCATCACTTCTCTTTGAAACAGAAGCAAACAGCCAATGATCGCTTCTTTGAAGCTTCACATGACGCGTAATACTTTTTCTGTTAGCACACACAGAGCCTGAAGCAGAAAGCCTGAGTTTAAAGAGAAAGTTCACAACCATCTTCCTGATACCCGTTATCAGAGATGTGGACTTGAGAATTGGTGACTTGGATTCAAGTCGACTCGAGTCACTGTTTTGATGACTTGAGACTTGACTTGAGGCATGATGACTCGGATGACTTGCGTGTGTTCATAAGTTTGAATGTTAGCTGTAAGATATAAAATGATATAATTCAGTGTTGTTAAGTTTCTGTCTAATTATCAAGTATGTACGCAGCACAAACTGGGAGTCATGATTGGACAACTCAAAAAGCTCCCCAGTATATGATTGGATGACAATTAAACTCCTCGCTATGGCAACACCCAACATCAAAGCCCCCCGCTACCTGATGTTTTTCCCCCACAGAGAAGCCTCATCAGTTGTACTCGTTACTACTCAATACGGTCTCAGAGCAGACCATCATCATGGCTGCGTCCGTGCCAAGATAACACAGATACAGTCATTGTCATCTTTGTGAACAGGTTATATAAATTGGCCAATAATATCATTATTAGACGGGCTGCTAACACCTTGTGTTTTCTCTTCACAAAGACCGGATACTACAGGTAAGAGTGCTGGATCTTGGGTGGAAGAAAATGACTTGACTGGGGTGTTGACTTGCCTTAAATATGACTCGACTTGACATAACCTGTCACTTGACTTGACTTGACTTGACTCGCCTAAGAAAAAATGACTCGAGACTTGCTTGGGACTTGAGCAAAGATGACTTGGTCACAACACTGCTCGTTATCGCCAAACAAGATACCCAGTTACAGGAATGAATTGCTTGTATTTTGACGGACAGATTCAATGCACAGAGGGGGGAAATGTGTACGTCTCTCCTTCGTGCGTTACAGCAAAAAACTCTCATATGCTCCTTTTTATTGAAAGAAATAAAACCTGACAAATTTTACTGTTTGAAATATTTGCTGTGTTATATCAGCTTTTATTATACTATGAAGTAAAGATAAAGACATGCAGCATGTCTATACGACGACGAACAGATATCTCAGAAGAGAGACAAACAATCTGTTCTGGGTTATGATCCCTAATTTGAATATCATATTTGGAGCAGATGATGCACATTCCAAGAATAACAATCCAAGCCAGCAGATGTCGGCGCATGTAACAGAAATGGACCAGGCTTATTCACAAGCCTGAGTGAAAAGACTAAACCAGCCGTGTGCTGATCGGTTCAGCCCTCTTAAATCCACGGCTGCAAAATCATGAGACACTGCAAACGAGGGAGGCGGGAGGGAGGGGAGGGGAAACGTGTTGATAAAGGCACAGAAATGGAGCCTGCGTGCACATGCTAAATGGATTACTTCCCCTCAAATTGAGAGATCATTGTGTGTCAGGAAACTGGGACCCCATGCTGGGTTTCGGGCCAGGGGGTGCATTGAGTGTTGGGGTGCGGGTGAGTGGTCGGGTTCACAGATCTGCAGACGGAGACAGAAGGAGCAGGATCTGACAGACTGCAGGATGGCAGAGCTGGGAGGGGAGCAACCTGACAGAATATCTCACACTGAGGAGAAGCTTATGGAGCCGGTGCTGATTGAAAAATCCACAGATCCCACCCCTGCTGTGAGGGTGCAGCTGCAGTGCCGCATGCTAAAAGACTGGTGAAGAAGTGGGGTGGGATGGGGTGAGTTTAGGTGTCAAAGGGAATGGGAAAGAAATGCATGAGTCAGTGTGTGTGTGTGTGTTTTAGTCCGAACAGTCGTTTCAGATTTGATAATAAGCTGCGATTTTCTTACACACTTTCCTCCACTTCCTTCCTGTCTCCACCTGACAGCAGGCCGCTGTTACTCAATCCACCTCCACTCTGCTCAGGTGATTGACAGCTGTGCACAACATGGACACAACAGGCTGCTGATAAACTGTGCGTGTCCTCAGAGGTCACGGGGTCACATTGAGGGCCACCTGTGCGGGGCCGGGTGTGCCACATCAGCGCTTAGCCCCGACACACACACACACACAGGCAGCGGCGCTGAATGACATGCTTCTCTTCCTCGGTGGAATGGCAGCAGACAGCGGTAAATTAAAAAGCTCTTTTCCTAATAATTAGCCCCTCGGCGGGGGCGACCTTTGTGCTTCCCTCAGCGGGAGAAGCACACAGGTAATTAATGCCCCCCAACCCCACCCTCTCCCCCTCATCATGACACACACACACATACCCTGCCCCTGTGGGGAGAGGGCTGCACGGGCCAATGAGTCCCCTCTGAAAATGATATCCTGTCCTCCATGCCCCCTTCAGGGCATCCCGCCTGGGCATCCATGGGCAATGGCAAGGAAACAGTGTGTGTTTGTGTGCGCGTGTGTGTCCTGTGTGGTGTTTTTGTTAGAGGAAAACACAGACATTACTTGCATGAGGGGATATTGTAGAAATAACTGTGGTTTGGAAAGGAGAACATGGTGTCTGCTACGACTGAGAGTGTTTCTGAGAGTGTGTGTGTGTGAGTCTGGTGTGGGCATCCATATGGTTTTTGTGCATGCAGAATTTGTCTCTGTGTATGCTCAAGCAAATCTATTCAAGCGTGCATCCATATGGGCGGTTTGTGAGCCTATATGCTGAGTGTGCGTGTGCGTGTGTGAGTGTAATGGCGGGTTTTAGGCTGTCAGAATAGCTGTGTAATGGTGCGTGGTCCCTTTTGATAAGTCTTACAGTTGTGACTGCGGCCCCCTCCTCTTATCTCCAGAGGACAATGTTGCACTCAGAGCAGCTGCTGCCACAAGCACAACACACACACACACACCACCTCACACACTCCTGCTGCTGCACAGGCTCCCATTCATCTCCACACGCTCAAGTTCACACAAATTATCACGAGCACAGGAAAGCGAGAGAGCACACACATCCTCGCAGTCTAAACAACTTAGTTCTTATCAGTCCGACTCTTTCTGACTCTCAAATTACTGCGTCATTATCCAGCACTCACCTCCTTAAACGGTAATAATTGATAAAATGAGATTGATTAAGCATGCTATTAGTGCAGGATAATTGGCTTGATAATGAGCAGATTGCCTGCTAATTGCTGAACAGATAATAAGACTGAAATTTGCTCCGGGCAAAAAACAGTGAAACGGCAGATCTGCACTGTGTGAAAATGATCAGACTACAGGCGGATATCTGCTGCACATTCTTTTAGCTCTTTTCATGCTCAACCTTAGCGACACAATTTTATTCGTCACAATAAAGATCAAAGAGCAGCAATACACTTTGACTTTACTGAGCCTTAAAGGAGATATGTTTTAGCCATGCAATCAATTTTCTATTATTTTAAGGTTTTGAATCACGTTGGTATTTTTTTTTTTTGAAATTGTAGACATATTTAAATTAAATTATTTTTCGGAGCCTGTCCTTCCTCCTGAAACAAATTCAAAGGTTAGACCTAGACAGTATTTGGCGTGACCGTGTAGCCCCTCCCCCCGTCACTCCAAAGTTGTAGAAAACATGGCTGCTCTAGGATCCGTTATTCGGCCTCATATGTACGAGCCAGAATCGCCAGGAGTTATTGGATTGGTAAGCTGAAAACGACTCGACTACAAGCTCGTGCAAGAAGGCAGCCTGAATTGAATGACCGTGATTGACGATTGGTCGATTTCAGCGACAGCGAGGTTCTACGTAGAAACTTGCAGCTGTTCTGAACGGCCCATTTCAGAGGCGACCTTTTTAAACATTCTGGAAAAACAAACGGAATTATGCAGTTTTCACTTTTTCACTGTGAACAATAAACACCCAAAAATGTGAAACCCATGCAAAATATGAGAATATCCATTCTAAAGATACGGCCCCTTTAAGATGCAGTTGCTTTGCTCTATGAAAAACCTTAGATGTCAACCTGAGCCACTTACACCTGCTTGGACAGACATGGGACTATTTATCTTTACCTCTGGCAGCGTGCATCTTTGGGAATGATGTCAAACTTTTCATCAGCATCAATGTCAGTGTTCAGACAGACATCCGCATCATGTTGTGACATCCCCATCAATAAATGCAGAGTTGTTGGGCCAAACTTCTGCTCCAATGCAATGGGACTTTATCCAGTAAGGCACTGCCGTGTCCAATCAAATACAACACTTTGTAACGCTGTTTTTCCTAACCACAGAGCGTTTTGCATGCAGTTGAGATTTTAGACCCTTCAGGGCAAATTTGTGATTTGCGATATGATTGATTTGACTCCTGTTTACCTCACGGAAATTGCAAAGAAAGATAAAATGATTGTCACTGTGATGAACGAGCAATCTGCACAATTTGCAAGCAAACAAACTCAAGCGAACGGCTCCAGTGTTCAGAAATAATCATCCCTCGCAAACCGCAGATTCATTTCCTCTTGTTAGCTCATGCAGAGTTTTCTGTTAGCGCTTTGATTTGATCATTTGCATGTTGCACATTTCATGCAGCAGACATGTGTTGTGTCATGCCACAGGTATCTGTTTCAACATTACCACACTATGCAGCCACATGCTTTTTATCTGCAGGCCTGTTAGTGGTCTGGGGAGGCTGCATTCAGACATGTGTACATAAAACGCAGGCACTACTCAGCACCACTTCTATCCTGCTAACTTCACTGTCCTCAGGGCAATGATGAAAAATGACTGCTACCGTGTAAACAAGTTTTAACGCCCTGCCTCATCCTACCAGTGTGATATACTAAGGTCTGTTTTCCACTCACCCCTCCTCTGCTCCACCCTGACAACCTGCCACGCCCACCTCACCAGCCAACTGTAACTGTTAGTAGTATTACAGACTGGCTGTCCGGTGCGACTTTCACAAGTCACAAGCGGCGCCCAGTTAGTGACGCGTTTTCCATCAGCCAGCAGTGGTTGGTCTGCCAGAGAGGGTAGGCGGAGCTAAGCGGCTGCTTTTCCGGTTTCTGCAAGTGTTGCGAGTAAACAGTAATCTACTATGGCTGAACAAACAAAGAAAAGATCGCTGACTACAGATACAACTTCAAAAATTTGATGATCTGACGAGGGCAAACAGTGTAAAAAGGAAAGGAAAATCAAGAGTTACAACCAGAGCTAACGGTGGACGTCACACATGCAACACTGTCTGGATATCTGGGAAGTGTGCTCCCGCAGTTACCGTTTATCGCTATTGGTGCCTTTGAGATCTTCGAGATTACAACTTTAAGCCTCTCCTGCTCACTCACTCTTTGCCAGATTGTTCTTGCCTTCCATGCAAGACTTTCCAGCACTTCCACTCAGACTGATTCCCCGTTGCCGACCCTTTTGGCCTCTGACCTGCCAGCCCTGTCTGTCCCCGACCATGATGTTCTGCCTCTGTGTACCTGGTTTCTGTCTGCCTCTTCTCTTGCTACGAAGCTGCTGTGTGAGTTTCACTGTTTGCTTACCTGTGGAATACTGTGGCTCAGAGACTCTCACAGCGTCACCACACTTGTTACTGGGTGTGCCTCCTGTGAATATTTACCTGCTGGCTCCCTGACTTACCCTCATCGGCTCCAACTGAGTGCTATCCTAGTTCTGGATCCGCTACTTCCTCTACCACGTCTCCCGTCTGCACCTTCACGGTACGGTGAACTGTTCCTCTACTACTCGTGTGTCTCCTGGTTCGGCTCGGCCTGTATATTGAACGGAGTTGTGTTTATTTAACCCCAAACTAATAGCTTGTAAAGGTTTTTTGGTGGCATTAAAATAGTACCTGCAGACACTTAATTTAAGTGTTTAGTGAACTGATGACCACGCAGCTCATCTTATGTTTCACCCTGTCTCCTTCTTCCTTTTCCTCCCGTCCGTTGGAGGTGTCTTTCAGGATCCCTGTCAATACACCGGCCATCAATGGCCCTCTGTCCTCCTGCCTGGGCCTCTGTTTGCCTTAGGGCTTCCCCCCTCGCTCCGTGCAGCCTCCCTTTGTGTGGGAGAATCACAGGGAAAGAAAGCAAAGATAACGGAGGGAGGAGGAGGGGGGGGGGGTGGGCGACGGACAGGGAGTTTTGGTAAACAGTAGCCTGTCACAGCTCAGCAGGAGGTTCTTTAGCCGCTGCCTCTTCTGCTGCCACCGGAGAGAGTTTTAATCGCCGGGGCGTCTTAAAGAGCCAATTAGACAAAGGAGGGTTTTGTGTCGCCTCTGCGGTGCGGGCTGGACATGGACAAACAACAGTGTGAGAACTGAGGGATGTTTGGGTTGTCTGCGAGGGGGTCTGTTATGGTCAAGAGCTGTCTGATTAATGCCTCCTTCTATACTGTACTGACAGATGGGCCGGGAGGCTGCTGAGAGGGATTTCAGTATGGGAGTCACCTATAGAAAGCGTCTGAATATTTTAGGCCTGACGGCATGTCATGCTCTCTTCTGGTGTCAGGTTGGCAGCAGGGAAAGGTATGTGAACTCACTCAGCCTTCTCCTAACTTATAAGCCGTGGCAGCTCCAAGTCGCTAAGAAAATGGGGCACTTAGAAGCTTTTTTTCCAGGTTTATCCAACTTAAAAGCAGATTATCTGAGGTTGGAGCAGCTCAGAGCTCATCAGTGCATACAGTAAGAGGAAGAGGCTGTCAGATGTCCTAGTCTGGATTCCAGGCGTGTTCCCAGACACCAGGCCACTGTGGTCTCTGCTGTCATTAACCTACATCGCTCTAAATTACCTTCTATTCCCAACGAGGGGAGAAAGAGAAGTGTGTGGGGGTGCAGGAGGAAAGAAAGAAAGAAGGAAACAGAGGACAAAGGAGGAGGGAAAAGTGGTCGAAGAAGAAGTAGTGTTGGCAGGAAATCCAGGAGAAGGAGGCAGGAGAAAGGAGCGCGGGATAGATGAGGACAGTGATGGAAGCTGACAAGAGAGAAAAAAGGGAATGAATGAGGGAGGTAAGGCCTAAACCATTAGGAAATGAAAACCCAGCATAAAACTTTGTCATATTTTGTCACCGGATCCTGCATTAAAAGTGAAAAGTGTGATTTATTAGTGTTTTGTTTTCAGCATGAAGATGTAATTCATCGGACTGTAAATACTGGCGCTGCCTGCGCGTGTCACTTTGACGACGTTTGGGAGTTCTGGCTTTTAATTAAAATGCCGGAGAGGGAGACAGAGACGGCGTGTCCTTGTGTGCGTTTCCTTCACTGTACGTGAGAATATTTCCATGAATGTCGTGTTTTTATCAAGTGTAATTAATGGGCTGTTCTATTGGCTGCCGTGCTCAAGCTGTGCACAGTTTGGCCACTATTCACGCGCACACACACAATGCAAAGACAGGATGAGAGACAGAGCGATAGAGTCGACTAGACTGCAAAGAAAAACACACTCACACACTCCACTGCTTCAATTACCGAGCAGAAAAGAAGCAAAATGATTATTGAATTCCAAGACAATTGCAACTGAGGCAAACAGTAATAAGTAATGAGCATGTTGTGCGAATTGATTATGGGGAAGAAATGGGCATGAAATTGAAAAACAACAGTAATCAGAGAACGTAAAAAAACAAAAGGCGGCCTGTTAAAGGGCAAAGGAAGGAAGGGGACGGCGGAGAGGCGCAGAGGGATGTGATTGGCGGCTATTGACAGGGTGATTGATGGGACAGGAATGGCTTCATACACCTGAAGCCTCGGGGCGAGGGGGCGGGGACACGAGCAGCTCAGGTGACTCTCTGCAAAGTGGGAAGAAGAAGATCTGAACCTTGATATGAGCGACACAGATGCTGACCACACATGAGGGGTCACAAAGGCTCACACACTCCGGTCTACTCATGCATGTAGACATGTAAACACACCACACACACACACACACACACACACACACACACACACACTCAGCATTCTGACGATGATGCTGTGCTCACAGTACTGCTGAAAAGACTTAATGACTCATTCACGTCATATACAAAATAAAATAATCAGCTGTTCTGATAATTAATCCTAATGCAGTCGTCCTTCCTAAACCCTCTGACCTTTCCTTATTTAAGGTCATGACCTTTGCTGTGAAATAGGGACAATAGTAATGAGACTTAAAATGTATATTTGTCAGTCAGTTTGACCCAAGTGCTTTCATGTATTCACACAGTTGCACAGATAAAAATGGCTTTGATGTATGTGTTGTTGGTTCTACCCTGACGACGAGTTCTGATCGGGCTGAGCTGTCGCCCACTTGTGTTGTCATAAATCTTTCCAACCACGGAAAAATCCAAAAGTCGACAGGATTTCCTTACGGCCAAATGTGGACGTCAAAGATGTCGGCTGTTTCTTTTACAGGTGACAGTGACTTGATTTCTTTGTTCCTCTTCGCTTATTGACGGGTAAAGCAGCTCCTTTTTCTTGTCCTGAACGCCCCTCTTTGTGACAGTTTGCGAGGACATTTTACTTGCGTTTGTTTCAGATTCTCGAGTTCAGATGATCAGTGATTTCCAATAAAGTTGACCAATTGGGATCAGGTGACGACGAGAAGAGGGAAGATACCAGGTCTGTCTCCTCAGAGACAGTAACCATTTGTGTACTGAGGCGTCCGTCTCAGCTGCAAACTGGTGTTAGTGTTTTTGTGTTTTCGGTCACATTTTACTCAGCCATTAGTTTACCCGTAAATAAATCACACTTCATACTTTATGACAATTGTGTTTCTAATTTGGGTGATTACAATTTAGTTCACATTCTGTCTCATGCTTAATTTTCTATCACGTTGTTTAATTTTCAAAGTAATACTTTCCTCTCTTTCTGTTTGTCTGAGCTTCCCTGACCAAAGGCCTGATGAATATCAAAGCTGGCCTTTTAAGCCCTGCCCACAGGAAGAGGAAAGTACCAACAGGAGGGAGTGGCGAAGGGGTGGCTCGGACTTTTGATCTGCCAAAAAGACTTTCCTTCACTTTTTGTTAAGTTTCAGTTTCTACAATTATAAACAATTTTCTCTTTATTA
Organism: Semicossyphus pulcher; assembly: GCF_022749685.1. NCBI lineage: Eukaryota > Metazoa > Chordata > Actinopteri > Labriformes > Labridae > Semicossyphus > Semicossyphus pulcher. Next base: position 5,642,991 of record NW_027211700.1, read on the forward strand.
CACCGTTGTCCTTTTGCCTTTTTGCTTGGTTCCTCACATGTACTCGACAGGAAATACATGTGCAGGAAGCAGAATCACTGGCTGTGTTCGAAATGCTATAATATATAATAATACTACATACTAGATACTAGATACTACATGCTATTTACTGCGTAGTCTGTACAACAACCGCCGCTTCTTTAGCTATAGCGCCCCCTTCTGCTGGAATGCTGCTGCTGTCCGTCATTTCAACTGCCGCTGTGATGTTCCAGCGCTTTGCATTGTGGGATACAGTAGGCGTGGTAGACTGGTCTGATGCATACTGGAGATTTTCTCTGAATCAGTACAACATCCGGGTATTTTTGGCGTACTGCAAATTTAGCTTTTGTTTGCATACTGCATACTACATTTTGGCTAAATCATTACGTACTGCTGGTGTAGTACGGCATTTCGAACACAGCGATTGTTCTCATTATGTAGAATATAAAGAAAAACAAAGGAGAATATTGACAAAAAATATTAATAAAAACTACAGAGAGTGTAAATTATCCTGACAAGATATATTGCGTCTATCACTATTTACAGTGGGGGGGGCATGTTAAAAAGTTATACACTTACTAAGTTGGAATAAAACAGCGAGTTCATGGTCTGTAATAGTGTTGGAAATGTCATTGTGGATAAAAACATTGTATACTTTGATAAATAGTGACTAAAATCATCAGGTCATTTAAAATAATTATAATCAGTAATAATTAAAATCAGTTGTATGTAAACAAAAACAGGTAAGATGCAAAGAGAGTGTTTAATATACGTGGTTAACTCTGTAATCTACTAAGTGATATGAGCTAGATTCTCCGGGATCGATTGCTTTTGTCTCCGCCCACGTACCTTGGAGATCCGCTGAGTTTTCCTCCCTCTACTAAACGCTATTGTTGAGGAAACATCGCTGAATCACTCCCGTGATCGTTAGATGATCTGAACTTGAAAGGTTTGTTGACTAATAACAGAGTTAATTTATTTTTCAAACACAATTCGAGAGTCTAATTGTTTTTTTTCTACCACAGAAATGCTCTCCTAAATGTGTTCGTTATTATTGTGAATTCAATATTTTGGATTTTTACACTGTTGGGAAAGTAATCACGAGGACACAAGGGTTTAAAAATAATTCTTATGTGCACGTCTATTTCAGTTTCAGTTATATTTTCCTTTCAGGAGACAGAGATGATGTTTTATAATCGGTGCAGACAAAGAGTAGTTCAACTTTTTCATGTTTAATCCAACAATGAGAGTATGAAGCATATTGTCTCAATTTCAGAGGTTTGTATCTGATTAGAGCCGAGCTGGAAACATGCAGAAGTCAAGGTTTAGGAACAGATGTGACGTCTGTTGTTTCTGTTGCTCCAGCGTGTCTTTTCCGTGCGCTGAAATGTGATACGAGTTACGACCAAATGGAAATAAACAGATATCAGAATCGGATACGTGCGGCATGTGGAAGTGAACATGCCGGCCTGCAGTGCGAACACAGCGTCAGCGCACATTTGAAAACACATGGCGAGGATTCAGCGACAGATTGCGCGTAGACACAACATACTTTAACACATGCGGAGAGCAAATCAGAGGCAGTTTAAAACCTGATATTTAAACAAATCCATCAGTTTTACATACGAAGCACGTTCCTTTTCCTCACCACCTGCAACACCAGTCTGTGTTTGCTGTCGGACTTATATCACCATACTGCTAAGAGGGCTATGAATCATATCTGTCAGAGCTTCAAGAGCCCTCAAAGCTAGCAAACATCCCTCTGGAGGATAAATCATATCCTTACATCTCCCTCCTTACAAACAACATCCTTCAAAACAACTTTTCATCCTCATCCGTCCCTTCTTCCTCTTCCTCTCCCTTCCTCTCTCTCTCTCGCTTCGTACTTTACTCAGGGATGCAAATGAAAAGCAGCTTCATCCCCGACGCCGGTTCTAACGTTACGCCGAAGTTCTTTCAACCTCCCCCTGCCGGCGTTTTGTTCCAGGCGAGCAAGGAGCTCAGCAGGACAACTTTTCTCACTAACGCTCAGTAGTTAGCTCATGCCGAGGGTTTGGGGAAACTAATTTGTGTTATTTTGCCGAGTGTAGGGGATGGGTTTGGGTTTGTGCAAGGTTCAAACTGAGGTGGAATAAGATAAACAAGTCAGAATCTCTGTTTGATTGCCTCCCTGAGCTTTAACAAAGAACAGGCAGACATCCCCTCAACTGCAGAGAAGAACACGGGTGCCTGTGTCTCGCCATTACTCGTATATCACACAGCACATGTGCAAAGGAGGGCAGTATCAGCGCCCTGGTGAGAGAAAATATGAACTTTACACCGACTTTGACAGCTTTCTCAAATAGGCTAAGACACAACAGAGAACCCCAAGCGTCCCGAATCAGTCACATGAATGAATTTGTAAGATATTTGGCACACAGGTGGAGGTATATGTGCGGGCGGTGTGTTACAAGCTGTTATTTGGGCTGCTCTTAAAAAAAAGGGGGTCATTGGAGTTGACAGTTGGGGTCTGTAAAAAGTCCGTGAGGAAATGAAGAGCTGGGAGGAGGGATTTCTCCTTGATAGGTGACTGTTAGGCAAACATAGCTGCTGTAAAAGGCCTCATAAATCATGAGGCCTTGGCAGCACGCTGTACACACTTCACAGCCTCAATGGGCCTCACCTGGAGCTTAAGTATAGGGTGATGAGGACGAATGCGATGGGAGGGACAGATAAAGAGAGGGAAAATAAATATGTAACAGTAGGACAAGCAGGGACAGTCAGAAACATGAAATAGTTCATCAGGAGACCCGTGTTGGAGGTCAAAGAGGGAACAAAACGACGGCGTGATTGAGGAATGTGGCAGAAGAAGGGTGAGAGAGAATTAAAGGGGCGAGAGGAAGGGGAGGGGGTGATTGATGAAGACCCTGAGTTACAGGCCCAGGGAGGAGGACGGTACACCTCACTTCATCACGGTCACACACACACACACACACACACACACACGTCTTTGTCAGAGCAGAACTCGTGAGAACACCCCGGACACTCTTTGATCCCACTCACACCTCACAAAACACTCATCAGTCGCCAAAGACGTCCGTGACTATACGTTTCAATCCGCCAAGTGACCCCGGACTGACCCCTGTCTGTACGCATACAAAGGCTTCAGAAACTGGGAATAACGTCGAAACTTTGATGTCACCGGGGCGCCGGTTTAGCTCGGTGGTCAGATCGTGCGTCACATGTACAGAGGCTACAGTCCACGATGCGGCGGCCCTGGGTTCAACTCCCATCCTCAGCCCCTTGCCAGGTGTCATCTCATCCTCTCTCTCAATAAAGCCATACACCTAAAGGTAATATCAAGTTGTTCAGTTAAATTAATAAATCTCAAAAAATTTAATGTAAATAAATGTCTGGTAAGTCTCTATCTGTCGCCGAATGAGGTAACACATGGTGATTGAGCCTATGACCCACTGATGAAAGCCTTTGCATTTGCAGTATTACAGACTGGGTGTCTGGTGCACAAGCGGCGCCCAGTTAGTGAAGCGATTTCCATCAGCCAGCAGTGGTTGCTGCTACTATGGCTGAACAAACAAAGAAAAGATGGATGACTACAGATACAACTTCAACAATAAGTGAAAATCCAAAGAAAAAGAAACAAACTCGACGCTCAGATGAAGCAAACAGTCTGAAAAGGAAAGCGACCGTCAGCCAGGAAAATCAAGAGTTACAACCGGAGCCAACCGTGGACGTCACACATGCAGCACTGTCTGGATATCTGGGAAGTGTGCTCCCGCAGTTATCGTTTATCGCCAGAGGTGCCGCCAAAGAGAACAAAACTGAGAGATTACAACTTGAACTGAGACAGTTTGAGCACAAAACAGTAAGGTTACAGCTGCATGCTACGCAGCACGTCCTCCAACCGATACAAACTCATTGGTCTTTTGTTCTTAGCCGCTAATACCTACAAGTTCATATACACTACCAGTCAAAAGTTTGGACACACTTTCCCGACTTAAATAAATTAAGATCTTGGTTTGGGTTCAAATAAATTTGAAAGCTACATATGTCAAATGATGTACATAGGTAATGTGACACATGTAACTATAGTTTCAGGTGGAATAAAGCCACATTCTTGTGCTCAAAAGTTCTGTATTTGTTTGACCAACCCACTGCCCAAGACCCAAACAGAATTGAATGCTCTGATATTCACCTGACATTTCTCTTGTCATGAGTACTACTGACTGCAAATATAGCAAATAAAGTTCATTATAAGACTTGTATGTTTTTTTATGCTGGCAGTCTTTGTTACTCTGCTGGCAACACAAACGCACACATTTGGAGCAGGCTACCACTCTGATGAAAGATCAAACTGCATTAGACGTGTTTATGTTTTAAATGTGATGTAGCATGCCCCAGTGGTGGACCGGCCCACAGGGAAGCCCCTGCTTAGGTTCCTGTTTGGTGCTAACACTGATGCAGGCAGACAGCAATGATAAAACATAAAATCCCTGTAAACCAGGTGGTCAGCTGAGAAAGGAGAGCACTTTTTGGCTCGTCAGGATTTGATACAAAGATGCACTCTCTGAATGTGTGATATGAGAGTGTGGAAAATCCACTGGCATTGACTTGTGGATTGATTTACCTATAAGACGGGGACAATGCCTCAGTGTGTCGACTCGAACACGCACACAAACCGGCTGTTTGCTGATGCTCCACATCAAACAGCGTCTGCAGACAGGTAAGGCGTGAGCAAAAAACACTAAAAAGGCGAGCGAGAGCGCGAAGGAGAGAAAGCACGGGAGGTAAACAGTATGTGGGCTTTGATGTCGTTTGATGTCTGATGCATACTGCTTCATTCTCTTTATTAGACGAGAGCGGGACGGAGGCAGAGACAGGGAGGGGAGCGAGGAGACAGACAACATGAAAGCATCATTAGACCGCAGTGGATTTAACCTCTCACAAAAGGCACATCCACAAACAAGAATCAATGCCAGCCGCTGGTTTTACCGTCACTAATGAAAAAGATGCCTCCTCCATCGGCTCACACGCCGTCTCCTCTCGTCGCCCTGAAACAATCTGCTCTGGGAAATTGTGTAAAGTCATATGTGGCGTGTTTAAAATGGGTTTAAAATCTAATTCCCTGCAATAGCAAAGAGGTCAATCATATAATGAGTGTATCTTCACAGCCAAACTTTGAATCTCAACCAAGGTGCAGCACTCAGAGTTTATTTGTGTAATATAGCTGAGAAAGTCTGAGATCGATTGCTTCTGTCTCCCGAGCATACCATGGAAAATGGCAGTTGGTTCCTCATTTCAAATATCATCATTTTTATGAGTTTTTCTTACAGTTTTTCAGGTATTTTTTGTTGTTTTCAACAAAGACATGTGGCTGTTATAACTTGCTAACATGTCAAAAGTGACAAGAGAGTGTTCAGGTAACATTATGAATAAGACATCTTTACGACCTGTACACCTCCAGGACCCGGAGGTGGTTAAAACTGTAGCCGACCCCTCCCATCCCGGACACGGCTCTTTGAGACTGCTGTCCATCAGGTGCAAAACCTCACGACACAAGAGCAGTTTCTTTGCACTCACTATCATCTTGCACATACCTGTACAACTGTACCACTCTTCCATTACACCTGTTGTAGTGAATGCAGTTCGGCATTTTCAGCGCTCCTCGGCTCAGCTGTTGTTTGTCGCTGCACTCACAGCGCTCTCGGTTGAAAGTAGTTCAACTTTTGGAACACCGGCGCTCTCGTCAATGTCACTCCTCCCTCATGGATCGAAATGTTACAATGTTACAGTTTCATTTAGACGCTTTTGTCCAAAGCGACGTACATCTGACAGTTAATGCAACACAAGCAACGATCGAGACAGGAGGGGGCGGAGTCAGTAAGAGCCAACACACAGCTTCACGTGCGATCGGACGCTGGTGCCAACAGGCCATTTTTTTTGTTTGTTTTTAATAATAATAATCATCATCAGCAACATCAACAAAATCAGTATAGTCATCATCATCATTAGCATGAAAATCCTAGTCAGCATAAACGACATCCTCGATGTCGTCATCCTCAATAGCAGTAGCTCGTTCCACCACCGGGGGACTACTGATTAGAAGAGTCTAGTTTAGAGACTTAGGGCCCTGTTGTGATGGGAGTACCAGGCGCCTGTCATTGGCGGGACGGAGTGTAGATCTGGATGAGGGCGTTCAGGTAGGCAGGAGCCGTTATTGTTGCTGTTTTGTAAGTGAGAGACAGGGTTTTGAATTTGATGCGAGTGGCGACCGGGAGCCAGTGGAGGGATATGAACAGTGGAGGGATATGTGCCGTTTTGGGTTGATTGTAGACCAGTCGCGCTGCTGCGTTCTGGGTCATTAGCAGAGGTTTGAATGTGCATGCAGGAAGGCCTGCCAGTAGGGAGTTGCAGTAATCAATGCGTGATATCAAATCAAGAAGAGAATCTAATCTAAGAAGCTAATCGTTTAGTTTTTTCGAGGGTACAACATCCAGGTGAAGAGCTGCTGCTAACGCCAGGACAGAATTCTCTTCCACTGTTTTTCGTTCGTGTTATAAAATGTCCATAAATAAAGCAGATATGACGCATACAGAGCAATTTAAAACAGATTTAACGGTCACTATCGAGGGAGGCGGAAGCCCTGCCAGAAAACTTTCGTAACCTAGCAACAGTAAGTAACATTTCTCAATATTTCCCTGCAGAAATCAGGTGCATCACATTTGTTAAAAGCCACTTGACACCTTCCTCCTCAGACACACACACACACACACACACACACACACACACACACACACACTTCCCCTCCTCTGTGCATGCACACACTCTGACACATATGCGCACAGTGACCCTTTGATCCCTGCGTCAATCCATCTGTTAACAGACCCAGTTGACCTCCACCTGACTGTTGATGCGTACACAAGCCCCGGGATTCTCAAGCCACCGACTGTGCCCTCTTCCTCCCTTACACACACACAGACACACGCGCACACACATATCGGTACAGTGCAGGATTAGAGGGGTGTTAGTGATGTAGGCCTCTATTCTAAATAAAGGGACCTTGGGGCTGCACTATAATCCTCTATAGGGTTCCTACTCAGGACTTAAGCTCACTGAGGTCTGGGTGAAACTGACTGTATGGGAATCTGGTGGTTAAAAGTGTATTACAGTAATCCAAGTGCCATACTGATCATTAAACAAGGGCCAAGAAAACACTTAGAGTAGGGGGACTCGGCTTGTACATTATGAACAGATGTATGGAAGGAAATAATAAAAAAAAGCAACTGCATACCTAATTTTTCTGTTTAATCAATACTATTTTCTTTGTTGAAATTAATTCCGCTTAAAAAATGTCCCCAGTCCTGATCCGAGTCCTTTAATATCAATTATTTAAAGATATCATCCGGAAGATTTTCAGTTAAATAAATGTCTGTTAAGTCACTATCTATCGCCGAATGAGGTAACACAATGGTGACTGAGCCTATGGCCCACTGATGAAAGCCTTTGCATTTGCACGGACTGGGTCCGAAAAAAATCACAAGCAGCGCCCAGTTAGTGACACATTTTCCATCAGCCAGCAGTGGTTGGTCTGCCAGAGAGGGTAGGCGGAGCTAAGTGGCTGCTTTTCCGCTCTCTGCAAGTGTTGCAAGTAAACAGTAATCTACTATGGCTGAACAAACAAAGAAAAGATGGATGACTACAGATACGACTTCAACAAGAAGTGAAAATCCAAAGAAAAAGAAACAAACTCGACGCTCAGATGGCTGCAAAGCGACCGTCAGTCAGGAAAACGTAGGGTTAGAACAGGAGCCAACCGTGGACGTCACACACGCGACACTGTCTTAAAATCTGGGAAGTGAGCTCCCGCAATTACCGTTTATCGCCAGAGGTGCCACCAAAGAGAACGAAACTGAGATCTTTGAGATTATCACTTTAAATAATGTCTGAGAAACACAAACGCTGCAGAGAGCACACAAACTGCATCGTTATTTTGGGGGGTATTTATGTAATTACCATCAGTTAGCAAGAGCATAGCTCACATTCACGCTTTGCACTGTAGAAGCAGCTGTAATCACAGAGAGCAACTACAACACAAGCAGGACAAATGTTTCTCAAATAGAGACGTTAGAGAGTCATGAGAAAACTCCCTCGATAAAGCCTGCAGGTGGATGCTGGGCTGTTGGTCGGGCTGGGAAACCTGGTGCAGTACAGGCAGGGCAGTGAGCAGAGAGGCATGTCTTGTCATGTCTGAGTAAATACACACTGAGTTGTCTGCCTCGTCTAGTTTGCAGGCGTTGCTTCATTATTAAGATGTTGTCAGTATTTTGACTTTGATTTTATGTGTCCTGGTTTCCCCTCTTTGAAATATTCATAACTAAATTTTAAAGTTGCGCAATGTCAATTGAATTTATTCTCTCAAACTCAGAAGGATATTCAATAAGCTTTCATGGATGTAAAAAGTCAGAAGATCTGGCTGCTTTAATTGGCACGGTCAGATTCAAGACGTGAAATTCAAGGACATTAAATTAGCCTGGCTGAAGTTTTGGATCCCGTTCGAGCAGATTGAATTTGAACAATTTTAATATATTATAGAGTAAAAAACTTGAACACAACTTCAGATTCAAGCCAACAGAGGAATTCAGATACGTGGTTTTCAAAATAAAATAATTCTGTGCTAAAATTAGATATTCAGTCGTCATTTAGTTTCAAAATAAGATATTAATTTGCAATCATTTAAATCTTTTATTCTTCCAATAAGATGTATATTATCTACCTCACAGCAGCACACACTCTCACACCTCTTGACAGCCCCCCTGAGGTCTGCAAACTCTTCTCCTTATCAGCAGCAGATTATCAGCGCCTACTGTATTGTTGCGAATGGGCGCACCATTCGGGGCCTAATAGGCTGCCTAAGTGATTTTGTCTTTGTCCTTTTGTGTCCTTGCCTTTCAATCAACCCCCGCTGATTGCAATCTAGCCAACCAGGTGAGTGGATTCGTCAGGAGAGTGACAATTGGCTGCCGAGATGGGGCAGATCTTTTATCTCAGCGGGGCTTCCTGGATTAATTGAGTCCGGTTAAGTGGAACAGAGGAGGGAAGCGGTGCAGGGAGTCGAAGATGTCAGAGTTTGAGGAAGAGCGCTGACACAAGAGTGTGTTTGGTTTGTGTGCGGGGGGACAAGATGTCATTCTCAAAGAGGGGTCCTTGAAGGGGTTCCAGGACAAAGAATATTAACCTGTTTTATAATTTCTATCTAATTAAAAAGTATCTATTTATTCTTTCTTTTACTTAATTGACAAAGTAACAGCATGTGTTCAATACGCTGTCTTCATTTTCCAAGCCTGCTGGTGTCTATTAGCAAGGAACCTTTTCATTAAACTACAAAAATGGGTCAAACATTTGTGCTTTTATTTTGAAAGGACTATAAATTATTGTCTTTAACAGCTTGGTGTTGTAGTTTAGAAACTGTTAGTCAGACAGGAGTTAGTTGAGCATTTTTAGGGACTATTTTTAGTTGCTGATGTGATGCACTCTGTAGTGGAGATCATGCAAAAGATCTAAAATGTTGCACCGGATCTGAAGCAGAGGATGATTAGATGTGGTTGACCTGATGTGACCCTGATAGAAAGAGGGTGACACCAGCAGCATCAGTTAACAAGGAGAAGCTACATAATGTCCTTACAACAAACGTTAGGATGTGTAAAACAGGATTAATTGATGCTTCATGTTCTAATCAATAAAAATAATTTCAGCTCATGCACCAGCCAACAGAAGACAGTGGTTATCTCGCCGATTTAATATGTGTCAATCAAAGTCTGAACAATAATTGTGACTGAACAGCCGAAATCTTTTACAGGCTGCTCCAAGTGATTATGAGGTTGCATGTGATCAGAGCTACAGTCTACGTCTAGTAGACGTTTTTAGTGTAAATTGAAACAGAGTCCAGGGTGTACCCTCGCCTCTCGCCCAATGACAGCTGGGAGAGGATCCAGCACCCCCGCGACCCTGAACAGGAGAAGCGGTATAAACATTGATGGATGAAACCTGGTTCAAATCAGGTCCTGGGTTCCTTCAAAACCATTAAGACCTGTAATTAGTGGCAGTGGAATGGTGTTTGTGGGATAGAGTCTAAATAAACTACGTAGCGTGTGTTCATGTGCGGCTCAATGATGGGTTTTTAATAGTCTGTTCAACAGTGGGAGTAAGATGTGTCAGATAATAAAAGTTCTTGTTAGTACGATCAGACAATTAAAGTCAAACTTTGTTTGTATGGCACATTTCACAGGGCAACACAATGTGCTTCACATTAAGTGAAAAAGCAATCGCATGTTATCATGAATGTGCAAAAAATTCAGAGCAGAAGAAAAAAAAAAAGTAACATGCACACCACACATACGCCCACACACAAGCCCTATTCCCACGGGATTAGTATAACCTTGGGACCTCTAGTATTTGTCATAACTGCAGAGGTCGTCGGTGATCAGGGTTGCCAGGTATTTGTGACAAAACCAGCTCAACGGCCAATGAAAATGAGGGGTGAATCGGCATCTCTGTAATTTGGGGGCGGATATTTTTATTCTGCAATGTTTTTGTTATCGCCGCATCTTTTTCTTAGTCGAGAGTTATAGAGGCCACGGTGGACATTCAACTAAAGTTTTGACAGCATTTTGGGTGTAAATTAGGGAGGCTCATCTCGCTACACAGCACGGGGACTCATTCGCGGAAAGAATAAACTTTTCACAACATTATCAATCACAGGGCGTTCCATCGTCTTGGGGCATAAAAACTGAAAGCAGCCTCCCCTGTTTTGGAGTTTGAGCGTGGGAAGGTCAAAAGGCCGCTGCCTGTGGACCTACGAGTCCTAGCTGGTTTGTAGCTGAACATGTCTGTTATAAACTGAGGAGCAAAGCCATTTAAAGCTTTGTACACTAGTAGAGCATTTTATAATCAATTCTAGTTTTGACGGGGAGCCAGTGGAATTCGTGCAGTCGCATTTTGAATTAATTGTAGTTGCTGGACGGCTGATTTTGGGAGGCAGGTAAATTTTGAGATGTTGTTTTTATGTGTTAAAAGGCTGATCTTGATTGTTATAGCTAATAGTGTTCATTATATTTTTTCAAATCATAGAGTGGACAAAAAAGATGGCCGACATGACAGAAAGTGAAGCCAAACCCTCTCTATCGCCCCCTGCTGACTGGCTGCAGTATAGGTCATAAAGCCCGCCTCCTCCATGTTAACAGATGGGACATGAGTCAAACTATAAAATCAAAAAACACGTCAAATAAATGTTTCTCAAACATGGTTTCTGTCATTATAGTTAGTTCTTATCATGCTGATTTACGTCCAAGTGTTCATTTTTCTGACAAGTTTATTTTTAATTAGTTATTTGATGCTGTAAAAATGATGATTGACAGCTCTGTTGACCGATACGGCTCCTGCAGCCGATCTGTTCCAGATCAGCAGAGTGGAGGACGAACCGCGAGAGGAAACATGACTAAAACAATCACTACAGTCTCCGACCGTTTGCTTCAGACCAACACAAAGAAGCTGTTCTGCTGCTAAACACGCCAGTGTGTGGGATCCTTGCAGTTAAGTGTTTTTTGGTTAGCAGAAGTGGCTACGGCGGCTCCACCTGCCGATCTCTACTGCGCAGACTCTGGCTCCAAATGACGTCACCATCGCAGATGGCAGCGCCTATCACGGGGGCTATTTTGGCATCACTTTCATACAATGAGAGCAGATGGAGACGCGTCGCCCAGCTATATATACAGTCATTGGTTCAGTCTTCTAAGTGTGGTGAGTTACTTAAATTCAATAATGAATCAAAAACAATCACCGGGTGTCCACTGGGGTGAAGTCTTCAAAAGGTGGCCTATAGAGACTAATTGAAGATCTGTGCCATTAAAATGTCAGATGTCCGTCACATGATGTGTGTGTGAGGGGGGGTTGGGTAGTTGAAGAAGAGTAAATGCTTCATGTGTTTGTGTGTGTGTGTGTGTGTGTGTGTGTTCCTAGAGAGTGCAGACAGCAGAAGCAGAGGGGAGCATGTTCTGAAATAGCGTGCAGAAAAGTCATTTCTAAACTCTGCTCTCCCTTATGTGGCCTGTTCGCCCCGAGGCTCAGCGTGGCCTGGCATTTACATACTGTTCTGCGCGTGCTCTGGGACACAGCACTAGGTACAGGACTACACACACACACACACACACACACACACACACATGAAAACATGTCACAGGATATTTTATCAAGGGAAATTAAAGCTTCCACATCTGCCCCAGCCCCCAACCAATCAAGCATGCCCTGTAGATGCATCCTCGGAAGTAAGCCTATGCACATCTGCTAACATGAACACACAGAGTCTAAACAGACAAACTGAAAGCAGAGGGCGCAGAGGCAGGATGACAGCCTGGAGTGAATGAGGAGGAAAGAGATCGCATTGTGGTTTCCACTGTTGCTCCCCGTCTGTCATTCTTGACTCATGACAAATGTCATGTCACAGGCCACAAGTAAGCGCATGCAGACTTCCCTCCCAGGTCCCAAATGTCTCCTCATGTCTCTCTTTCTATTCCTCTCATCTTCATGTCATCCGTCTCTGCTCCCGTCTCCGCTCCTGATCTTCCACCATTACTCCATCCAGAATCCCTGACCCTCGCTAAACCCTGTAAAACCTTCCATACATCAGCAGCACGTCCCCCCGCTCACATGCAACGTTGAATCAACTTTGCTCTGACATTGATCCAATGTTTCCCCCGGCAGTCCCACAGCCCTTGTTTAATCCCTGGCTGGCTTCACGGGGTCCTTCTGCTCGGCCTCTTGTTACGCCCCGCGCCCTGTTGTGATCCACCTCGACAGTTTAAAGACAAGCCTTGGACCTGAACTGCTCTGGCGCTTTTTCATAGCCAAATCAGCTGTGGATTAATGCTGCATGTTTGGGTTATTGCCCTGGTTACAAGCCGAATATTCGTGTGTCTATGAATGTGTGCGTCCTGCAACCTCACTGTGCAGTGCATACTTTTGAATCTAAACATCACCCTTGACTCACGATCAGTGGTGCGTGACAGTCACGATCTTACCCCTTCCATTTTTAGGGCGAACAGCGACGCCTCGGCTCCTCCGCCGGCCTCCCGTCTCCCCTCTCTGGCTCATCCCAAAGTTCAGACCTTTCAGCAATAAAAAGCCTCACTGACATCTTTTACAGCGAGCCCACTGCTCTGTTACCGAAGTTTTATGTGGCGAGGCTCACTTACAAAAGTCTGAAGCCAAGATGCACAAAAGAAGGAATATTATATCTCACTATGGGGTCTTAAAATGATACCTGTTCTTTTATTGAGTGAAATATCACAGTGTGGGGACATGAAATATAAACAATAACTGAATCCATAACAAATGTTTGTTACTTTGTCCTACATAATGTTACTTTATACACTCTATAATGTTTGATACTGGACTGGCTGAGTTCACAGGCATCTGTGCTGCATACTAAAAAGGGAAAAACATACCAATCCTGTGTTAACATGACGTACTGGATCTAAGCTACAGCCAGTAGAAAAAGTGCAGCTTTAAAAGGCCCTTAAGCACTTAAAGCTCATGTGAGGACCTTTCGGTTTGGGTTGTTTTTGGCGCCCCCTGTGGACAAAGCCGCAACTGATAAAAGCCTTTGCATTTGCAGTATTACAGACTGGATGTCTGTGGCGACTTTTGCAGAAAGATATCACAAGCGGCGCCCAGTTAGTGACGCTTTTTCCATCAGCCAGCAGTGGTTGGTCTGCCAGAGAGGGTAGGCGGAGCTAAGCGGCTGCTTTTCCGGTCTCTCAAGTGTTGCGAGTAAACAGTAATCTACTATGGCTGAACACACAAAGAAAAGATGGATGACTACAGATACAACTTCAAAAATAAGTGAAAATCCAAAGAAAAAGAAACAAACTCGACGCTCAGATGAAGGCAAACAAACAAGCAGCCAGGAAAATCAAGAGTTACAACCGGAGCCAACCGTGGACGTCACACATGTGACACTGTCTGGATATCTGGGAAGTGTGCTCCTGCAATTACCGTTTATCGCCATAGGTGCCGCCAGAGAGAACGAAACTGAGATCTTTGAAATTACAGCTTTAAGTGGTGGTTTTTAACAAAAAATCTCACCCTGCTTTCTTTAACAGTCATATATATCACTCACTTAAAATGTTTGCCCTGGTAAACAAAGGCAGCTTGCAGTTAATCACTTCGTCTGACACCTACCCCCCGCCTGCTTTGAGACCTTGAGTTTGGGGTTTTGGTAGCCACCTTTTTTTTCTAGAACTAGAAGTGACCTTAGTTTGACAACAGGGTGGATAAGCACTAGCTCTGCCGCCTTAGCCATTTTACAATGAACCATGCAATGCCGGCATAAAGGCCCACAGTGTGTGTTTTTTACGTAGCGTTCCGGTGTTGTGGAAGCAAAAGGCGAGGGACGTTTAAACAAACACATCCGGCACCTTTCGACCCTGCCCGCTCCGCTGTTTACACTCACACCATTCCGTCACCTGTACGTCTCTGTCACTACCTCCAATGCCGGCTCACAGGCGGAACGACTTCGCCACACAATCCTGCCTCTGTACGATTTACATTGAAGACAAGACGTAAGACAGGTCCCGCCTAGAACTGGCAGCGTAAAAGGAGCTATTGTTACATCTCCTGGTTTACAGGTTGCCTTGATAGCAAGTTGTCAATCACAGGTAGCAACGCCTTAAGCATACCTTGTTTTATTTTAACACTAAAAGTGAACATCATGCTGTATTCAAGAAAATTTAAACTACGGATGGAGACACCAGTGGAGTCGCCCCCTGCTGGCTATGAGGAAGAATGCAAGTTTAAAGAACTTCTGCATCGGCTTTGCTTTTGAAACCTTATTATACAGTCTTTTATTGACGAGCAGGTGGGAGGTAAATCAAAGTTAAAACACTCTCATACTTTGGTAAACTCTCAGCCGTACATCTTTTTTGACAATAGAAAGCTGTCTGGACCGTCAGTGCTCGCCCCTGAGGGAGCAGGCAGCCTGAGGACCCACAGTGAAGGTAGCCAGATTTTAGCTGTGTCACTACTGTCCTTTGTCGAGCACAAACTGCCTCAAAAAAGAGGAACGGAAACAGATTTCGTCTCATTAAGCCGCACTTATCAGTTGTCATCAGGAGCAGAGATATGAGTGTTACCTCCTGCCTCCTGATGAGCCGAGCCGGCCGTTATCAGGTGTTTGTAAGGTGAAGAGACTCATATTTACATTAACACTGGCTGTGTTAATCCTCCTTCATCACAAGTGTTAATTCATCAGATAAACCACCCGCTTTTAACCTTCTTAAAAAAGTTTTGCTGAAAGTCACAACAACTTATTTAAAGCTGTAGACTTTACCGGTCTCAGTTAGGAGGTTTTTCTTTGGCGTGAATCGCACGGGACAGAGCTTCATGTCTTTTCTTGAGGTTAGAACAAATTTAGAAAGAAAGATAAAGTGGTTAAAACCAAAATTAAGAACACATATCCAAATCTATCATTAGACAGAGCCTTGATTTAAAGCAAACTTAAGGAGTGAGAGATCTTTGGTGGCACAATTGAGGACAGGAATCCTTCCTCTGGCTTGTATTTGGCTGATTTCAAAACATCCAGGAGGACAGCAGGCACGGCTGGATCATCATGACCACGGGCCCTGAGCACAAACTCACCACAGGCCCTTTACAATGCGCACTGCATGTAACCCTGCCAGGCACAAGAATTTGGTCGAACCACAGCATAGGGCAACCCACAACCAGCCAACCAAAATTAGGAGTCCAGAATAAATCACATTTTCTTTCCTTATAATGAAGTGGTAAGGAGAACTTTGATGAATGAAATGTAAGCTTAAAATCCTGAAATGTTTTGGTGCACAGACGACGACAGGAATGGATAGGATGTTGGATTTAAGGTTTAAGGTTCCTTTAAGGTTCATGTGGCCTCAATCGCTCGGTCATGTCGATTTGCCCTGTACAACGTGGAAAAGATCAGACCCTACCTGTCAGAGGATGCAACACACCTGCTGGTACAGGCTCTCATGATATCACGCATTGATTACTGCAGCACCCTACTGGCAGGCCTTCCTGCATGCACATTCAAACCTCTGCAGGTGATCCAGATCGCAGCAGCACAACCTAAAACAGCACTTGTCACTCCACTGCTCATATCCCTCCACTGGCTCCCAGTCGCCGCTCGCATCAAATTCAAAACCCTGTTACTCGCTTACAAAACAGCAACAAGAACGGCTCCTGCCTACCTGAACGCCCTCATCCAGGTCTACACTCCGTCCCGCCAATCAAAGCACCTGGTGCTCCCATCACAACAGGGCCCTGAGTCTCTAACTAGACTCTTCTCCTCAGTCGTCCCCCGGTGGTGGAACGAGCTACCAAACTCCACTCGGTCCGCAGAGTCCCTTTCACCTTTAAGAAGAAGCTAAAGACCCAGCTCTTTATGAACACCTCTGACCTTCATGATACTGATGCTATTGATGATGATGCCATAGGGATACACATCCCTCTTATGCATGAAACAACCCGTTGGCTTATAAAACACAGAGAAACTGTCGATCTGTTTCTCAACCTGGAAGCAGAAGTTGGTTTAAAAGTGATCTGTAAACATTAAATAAAGCCATTCATCACTTTATACAAAGGATTGACTTATTTGCGAGTGATACCAACTGCGCTCCACATCAGAGACTCCCTCTGCACAGTTAGTTTCTCTGTGATGCACCAGCTAACTGCAGAAAAAATCTGCTCCAAATCCTTTCAGAAAATCATGGCTGCCAGACAAAGCAGCTTAGCATTACACCTGATTCATGCAGAGAACAATGGAACAAAACGTGCTCTCGCTGTGCCAGATTAACAGCAGGAGAGGCAAAAGCAGCCGGACCGGTCCGCGCCAGCTCCGGCACACCTGGTCCTCGCAACCTCTCACCTCGGCTCCAGACATCAGAGCCGGAGCCAGAGGAACAGGAAGTGCAAAAAAATTACGACTGGCAGGAGAAGGACGATCAGAGGGAGGGAGCTGCAGCGGTCGACTGCTGAGAAGGAAGGAGCGGCAGAACTGGAGGTTTCATGTGATGCAAACAAGAGCGCGGAGCGTAGAGAGGGAAAATAGCGCGAATGATGTCAACCATATCCGCACGCACACACACTGTATGTTTGTCAAAGCACGGCCTATTTCTGGAAACCGTCACATACCGGGAGGGGAAAAAAAAAACAAGCTGTGATGAGCAAATGAGCGCGGCAACACTTGTAAACATATTTCAATGCATTTAAGATGGGTGGGAAATCCTCCCTGAGCGCTAAGCCAACATGCGCCGCGGCTAAAGCAAACATGCAACAGCTCCCACACATACACACACACACACGCACACACACGCAGGGGCCCTGATTTATCACCGGTTGAGTCAATATAGAGACGGATGACAGGAGCTGGTGAGAAGAGAGGAGAATGGAGGGATAACAGGTGGAGGAACGCTCCCTCTGGCTACCTTCAACACACAGAAAATGCCCTAGGTAAACACTGGCAGCATGCCAAAGCACGGACATGAGCGCATGCATGGACACACGGCCCAATATGCACACTTGTAAAGCAGAGCCAGGACACACGCGCGCACACACACACACTGTAAAGCTGTCATATGCTGGGCTCTGCCGCAGTGCTGAACCCAGCAGCCCTCTCTTCTTTGGGCCCATCTGTCATTCTCCCGCCTGGCTCTCCTCCTCGCTCTTTATGTCTCCTTGTGATACCTCCTAACCTTCTTACACCCCTCTCTCTCTCTCCGTCTCTCCTGTCCTTTCCTCCATCATGTGTCTTTTCTTGCTGCCGTTTGACTGAAGTAAAAAATCCAAACCTCAGATGAAAGCGACATGTGAGGGGTGAAAGGGAGGAAGAGGAGTGGGTGAGTCTCAGAGCGCATGTCAAACACTGAGATTTAAAGTTTCTGTCGGAAAGAACCAAAATCTGACACCCCTGACATCAGACGCGCTCGTACACACTCTCCGGGACTGCTGCGCTTGTGAGGAACAAACTGCATTATGCCCCGTAGCGCTGTAACCCGCCCTTTGATTCTGCTGTGGTGTTTTTGGACTGCGCGTCATGTGCTGTCATTAAAGTATGATCACAACTGCGAGGCCTCTTTTGATATCTGGTGATGAAACTCGAGGTTCTGAAGGTGCTGCTCTCTCTGTGTCTGCAGTCACTCTGCTTTGCTGCTGAAACTAGCCGAGTGGTTCCTGTTGTGTGCGTCCAAAACAAACCACAAACTGAAACCGCAGCGCGACCTGAGTGTATGTTTTCCCAGAAAACATCCCCCTCCCTTCAGATGATGTTTAAAACAGTGGTGGGAAACACTAGCTTCGTATGTAGCACAGCTATTGTTGAACTTGTGTAGTGAAAGAAGACAACCAGACATACTAACAATGTCCATGATCGCCAGTCAATCACAGGGCTGACACACAGAGACAGACAACCTCTCTCACTCACATTCACACCTAAGTTTTTAATACGGGACGAGCCGACGAGAGGGACGGCGCGGGTCAGAGACAGATGATCCGTAGTGTGATCCAGCAGTGACCAGTTTGTAATCATGCAGCGCAGTGAGGACACCGATCTTTGTGTGTTTCTAAGGCTCTACCCCTGACTTCATAGGGTCGCGATCAGTCCCGTATTTCTGTGAAAACCCTTTATAAAGCATAAAATACGTCTTCACACGCTGTGATTAAGATGAGCCGGAGGTGATCCACGCGTACTTTATCAGAGGAGGAGGGGAGGAGACAGACGTTAGGAGAGGAGCAGATATGACGCACACCTGTGAGTGTTTTGATGCTCGTACCTGAATCAATAATGTCGCGATGCGTCTGTATTTCTGCGCACAGTTAAAGTATAAACTTCGTCTCCACAGGCTGTCAGATCCCCATATGCTGTGTAGTTCATATATTTCACTCATACACATGGAGCTTTAGAGGGGCATCAGGCTTCATGATCAAAGTTTCACAGGATGCGAAGCCAGAGTTGCCAGGTCTGCAGTATTTCCAGCTGAATTAGGCAACTTTTGGAGTGTCTTTAGAGGTGCGAGGAGCTGTGCGGTTGCAAACTTCACACAGCACATTCGACAGTTCTGACTTTGGAATGTCACGGACACCTATTGGGTTGGGAACCTCTGATTTAGAGTCACCAATGCACCTCGCAAGCATGTCTTTGGACTGTGGGAGGAAGCCGCAGGGAACCCACGCATGCACGGGGAGAACATGCAAAGTCCACAAAGAAAGGCCCACCACGTCTGAACAAGGATTCGAACCAGGAACCTTCTAGCTGTCAGGCGACACCACTGCACGGTGCAGCCCGGACATTTTGACAAAACATTAAAAAAAAGAAAAGCACAGCTGAGACGCAAATTAGAAATGATGGAATGTATAGAATATCATTAAACTGCACCATAACAGCTAAACAAACAAATGCTAATATGAGATATTAATGTGGGAGGGGAAGACAAAAAGAAGTAGAATAGAATAAAAAGTTAGCGTGTAAAACAGGATATTTATTCTAAAATGCAGAGAAAGCAACTGGGCAAGAACAGGATGTGATGTGAGTTCTGATGAGCCTGGCAGCATCATTCTGAATAAACTAGAGACGAGCTGCTATTTTATCACCTCACCAGTGCTGTCACACAATTAAACACATTTATTTTTCAGTCGTGATGTTTTCAGGTTTGAAAGGGACAAACAAATGATGTTGTCCTGCTGACAGGTGTGATCGGGAAACACTTCTGTGTCACGTAACAGGTCATGGATGAACAGATTTTTTGTTTCGTTGCATTTGGAGGACAAGTTGGATATTCTGTAAACGGGAG
This sequence comes from Semicossyphus pulcher, assembly GCF_022749685.1. Taxonomy (NCBI): domain Eukaryota; kingdom Metazoa; phylum Chordata; class Actinopteri; order Labriformes; family Labridae; genus Semicossyphus; species Semicossyphus pulcher. The sequence continues at coordinate 5,662,877 of NW_027211700.1, forward strand.
ATTGGAGCACTGAGTTTAACATTTTGGCCACTTGGGTCCTCTACTGGAGAGAGCATGATCGAACATCACCGGCTACATGTGAAATAAAAAAAGATTGATTAAGATGCAACTTAAAGGGGCAGTTCACCGATTTTTAACCTCAGTCCTATCATGCTATTATGGGGAGCTAATGCCATTATGGTAGAAAGAAAATGCAATGTCGCTCTGTGCCTTTGGAGGACACTATCCGCTTCTGCAATGGGAGAAAACCTCCGCAAGGCTATGTAAAATGTGTCATGCGGTAGAGGCTAGGGAGCTCGCTAAACTACACTTCCTCAATCTAGGACACCCGCCTCCGATGTCATGTCTCGTTCACATTCGTCAGGTTTGAAATGTAGACTGCAGACCTGAAGATTTTTTAGACGATCCACCGGTATATTCTTGTCGTGTTTCAGATTCTGTCCCGCTCTGAGCCGTTTCCTGCAGCGAAAATGTCAGTATTTCACTCTAGCGTCTCTCGCTGGGCCATTCCTTTCAGAGGAAGGGGCGCAATGCATGCTAGGAATGTAGAATGAGCGAAACCACAAGCTGTTTGTTCAACTTTCTCCACAGCTATGGCGCCAATTTCAAATATTATTGCTTCTATGGATTACAGAGAACAACAGCTTTGACTGACGGCGGCTTTCTCCAGGGGCAAACTGCTCCTTTAAAATAAAAACGTCCTTTGCTTCTCTTGCATGAAGTTTCTAACACGTGCTCTCAAAAAGGCAAACATCCATATGATCCAAGAACGAATACCTGCTCCTCCTGAGCGTGTTCCAACAGTTGCCCACGTGGCACTTTACTACAGTTCGCTGCGCTTTACGACAGCAGGATCAATCTGTGGTAGCAGGACAAATTAAGGGACGTATGTTTACATTAATCTGCGAGATAATCACAGCTGATAAAGATATGAGATAAAAAACAAACAAGAAACAGATGAAGAAGTTTGGTCTTGTACTTCGTGTAGCTTAGGTATCAAACGTTTTAGCCGTGAGTGATTTTTTCTTGGTAGCACTTTCCTCCGAAACCAAACCCCCAACCTGCCTGAAATCTAACCCCCAGACCCGAGCAGCTAAATGTTCTTTCCTCACCTTTCTGGGACATTTTGCCCTTTAAAAGGAGAGAAATACAAGCCTGCACTCACACCGACACACACTCAATTTACCTCCCTGCCAGATACTGTATCCAGATAAGCCATGAGGTACATGAGAGGGGCCGACTGTCCATCTAGATAAAGTCCCGCTATTGATGACACGAGGAAGTCCGGGTGACAGGCCGCTGACAGGAGGGTCAATAAGGAGAGGAAGGGGAGGAGGAGGGGGAGGGACGTGGAAATGGGAAGGCATTGTCAATCATTAGGGCTAATGATCAGGGCACACACAGGCTCACATTAACATACTTACACACCATGACATGAACACACACAGGACAGAGGTTGAGTGAGGTTGTTGGACAAATTATTGATCGCCATCAGGAGGGAGTGGTGTGGTTAAACATGAGGTCACATGACTGGAGTGGAAGCTGCACAGGGCGCATCGTGAGGCGGGGTGGGGGGGTTCATGAAGTTTATATCAGTTGGGTTAAACAATACCAAGTGATTGATTGATTGCATTTTACCAATATGTTGTCATTATTTAATATTTTATCCGTATCTGTTATGTGTTTTTTTTCATGGGTCTCATTTATTTTTTAGGACGTTTTGGTTTTTAGGGGCACCTGCATCCAAACACCACTGCGTCTATGTTCATACACGTCACATCATTCAACATCTTTTTTGGTTTCTTTTAGAATTTAATAACTTGCACCTTCTTAAATCGTGTGTCTCTATTCTATCGTAGCTTTTACTGCTGCAGCGCCCCACTTTCCTCGTGCTTCATTTCATCTAAAATTAGACTCCAGGCATTTTATTCACAGTTAAAAAATCTGACATTTTAAATACATTAAGATTGTTATCCTGGTGGCTCAGAACGCGTCGGCTGCCGAGACGAAAACAGCAACATGTGAAAACATCAGATAGCAGATTGTGACCTTCCTCACATGAACACATGACACGAGCAACTTTCACATTGTGTTTGTTCTTTGAGGTTTGACTGGTGCTCCTCTCATTCTCTTCTTCTGCAATTTAAATAGAATTAGCACCATCGACTGATTATGTCAATGTGCCCAACAGCTAATATTTTGTTGTTACGTGTATTTAACATTTATTCCTGTCCAATTTTTTCCTATGGACTGTTTATGGCAACACTTGTTTTCATAATGACGAGCAGAGGGGGGAGGTAACAAAGTACAAATACTTCGTTACTGTACTTCAGTAGATTGTTCAGGTATTTGTACTTTACTTGAGTATTTATTCCCTACATGTGAACACAAAAATCTGTATGTTCGACTCCTTACATTCTCAGAACAGACTTGTTACTTTAGTTTTAATGTGAGGTGAATTATCAGTTATTTTTATTTAGGTCTCTGCACGCTGCCTTCCCAACATCAACACTGATTTCAAAGCTGTAAAATGATCCAGGTGTTCATTTGGAACCTCACTTCGGTCTTTATTATTCCGTCTGAAATTTGGCCAAAATTTGGCCAAAATTCTTGTGTTGTTACAAGTTAATGTTCGTTATTGGCAGTATATAGTTTTATTTTATTTTAAGCTAGAAAGTTTAATGGTCTTTGAATTATTATTATAATTATTATTATTATTGTGAGGTTTAGTTCGCTTTGCACAGAAATGGTCAGTAAAATGTCCCTCAGAGGAATTCTTTTGACATTTCAGAGCGTGTACTTTCTTACTTTTACTTAAGTAAAGGAGTTGAATCAGTAAGTCTTATTTTACACAAGTATCTGTACTTTTGCTCTGATGACTAGCTATATCAAATATTTATGGTAACACATTGTTCATGTTAACTATTGATGGTAATACTTTTCCATTTTGACTTATTAAGATGTATGTATTTATTAATATGCTGGCGTAGTAGCAGTAATAGTAAGCCTCCAGGCAGCTTGACGGTCTTCTACAAGTGAACCTATTTGATGTTAATGTTTTTTACGAGAGATGCTCTCATTCAATAAAGGCATTTTAAACTAAATCTTTGGCTCTGTGCGAGTGTGCCTGAAGAACGCCCGGTGGCTCCCCTCCTTCATCAACATTTACACTCCTCAGTTTACATTTTCTGAAGACCAAAAAATCTGCTAAACGTTTCTCTAAATCTGAATGGAAACTTGACTGAAGGTGTTACCTAATACTGTATGTATGTGTCAAACACAAACAAGGGGTCCTACACCTCCCATAATGCACCTTGATAGCAGACCGTTCATAAGAGCGTTCGGCCTTGTACACACTCATATTTTTCAACTCTGCATCTTTGTTATTTAAGACAGGCCAAAAAAAAACAAAAAAACTTCCAAGCCAAAACTGATAAAAATGATGACATCACTGTGACATCATCAGTGGAAATGAACGAGCATGTCTTTGGACTGTGGGAGGAAGCCGGAGTACCCGGAGGGAACCCACGCATGCACGAGGAGAACGTGCAAACTCCACACAGAAAGGCCCACTAGTCTAAACTGGGATTCGAACCAGAAACCTTCTAGCTGTGAGGCGACAGCGCTAACCACTTTACCACTGTGCCACCCCATCAGTGGAAGAGGTCATAGATTACTGCATGCCTCTTTTATGGGCTAAGATGAGTGGATCAACAGGAGAGCATGACAAATGGAGGTAAAGAGATGTGATGATGAAAGAACGATGAATGGGATGGAGATGGAGTGCGTTATTTCCAGCAGGATATGAGGACAGACGTGTGAGGAGAAAAATGGAGCAAACGGAGCGCTGACAAGGAAAGATAAGGAGAGAGGGGACGCGGAAAAGGGGAGGGAACGAAAGAGGTGGAGAATTGGTAGTGACGGCGAGGTGAGAAAGGACAGAGGTGGAGAAACTGCAGTAAGAAAGATTGCGGTGGTGTCGGGGGGAGAGGAAACGAACGGCGTGGATAGAGTGACACACAGAGAGGGAAAGCAGGAAGTCAGAAGCAGAGGTACGACATTAATGGTGACAGGTGAGGAGAGGAAGTGTGTGTGTGTGAGCAAAGGTGTGCATGGGCCTGAGTGTGTGAGTGCATGTGTTCGATAAATTGGTGCTGACACGGCTAGCAGGTTGTGACATTAATTAGCAAGCCTCAGTGATGGCTGAAACCTAATCTCCCAGAGAGAGGAGACACCGGGGGGGACACATGAAAACACACACACACACACCGTCTCTCTGCTGACCTCACTTCCTGTGGCTGGGGATGAAGGGTAGACACGGATAGGGTTACTGTCTTAATACAGACAAGATGTGCGTGTTTGAGTGTCTTCTGTCGCTTTTGAAACTCCAATAAATTTGAAATATCAGAATCAAAAACAGCGGCGTCAAACTATTTGGCACAAGTAATCAACATTTTATGGCTCTGTTTTCCTCGTATTCCTTCACATGTGTGTGTTTGCGTTGATTTGACTTCCTGCTTAATCACATCACCTCCCAGTTTCTCTCTTTATTGTCCCTGGGAGGGAAGCTTGGGTGACAGCTACATTTATCACAGCAAAAAAATGAAAACACAAAATTACAGGGAATAAAAACAAAGAATGAAAATACTCGAACCCCCTAAAGTTCGTGAACCGCTCTAACGTCTAATAGGAAGCACACACTGAGTTACAGTCTGGAAGCGGTTAGTGTTTGTTTAAGAGCAACAAACAGAAATCGTCTCTGCCTCTCGTCTCTCTAAGAAGGCATTAAATGGGAGCGACAGTATTTATCAACTCGGGCCGCTTTTTTATATCATTGTCCTGGGTCATTGTCACGCACGGGTAGTGTTGGTGTTAAGATGATAAATAGATGATGCTCAGTGATCAGGGTTATTAGTCACTGTCCATCACAAAAAGTTGCTGCAAATTTCAGCCCTCCACTCTCTCCACACTCGTCAATCTATCCTTACACGTTATCCTTACGTTATCTGCTGTCTGATATTAGAAAAAAAGGCTGATCAAAACACAGAAGGACAATCTATGAGAGTGAAAAACATTTTACTTATGACCTCAGTTGTGTCTGCTCGGTAACCCCTCGATCCCACAGGATCCGTGTCCGGTGCGTTCCGTCTGCGCCGTGGTTCTGGTCTGTCAGACGGCGCGAGTGCTCGCCCACAGGAAGCGTGTCTGATCCGCAGCGCAGCGGTGCGATGGCCCAAGAAGCTGGATTCGCGAGATCACAAGGTCGCCGGAGAACTATATTATCTTAAAAAAAACTGAATGGTGTTTTATTTTGAAATGACCAGATGCTGTATGCTGTTTTCGTGTGTGACTTCCTGTTTGGAACGATCTGCTCTGTTCAGCTTGACGCGTGCTTGAAGCGGCCTCCGTCAAAAATAGACCCGGCGCGTATCTTTAGCGGGGCAGAGCGGAGGGAAGCTTCTGAGGTCCGTCTCCGGCGCGTGCTGTAGAATCACGATGATCGAGTTTAATGGGACGGATCCTCTGGAATCACACTTTTTTTAATTATTACTTTGAATGTAAATAAGGAGCACCAAAATAGAGCTTTTTCCTCAAAACAAGTCCTGGGGGAGAATCTCCCAGACACCCCTGGGGTCTGAGGCCCTAACAAATTGTAGTTAGCTTGATCTTTAATAAAATATCAATGGATAACTGTGTTGCACAATGGCATGCACAATATAATAAACGATATTGGGTGGTTGAAAAAACTGTTATTCCATTTGCAGTGTCGGGCGCAAATCCTAAACTCGCCTAGGGGCAGCAAGATGCCTAGAGCTGGCCCTGCATGTCTGTGTGTGTGTGTGAAAGGGTGAATGCTGGCATGTAGTGTAAAGCACCTTGAGTGGACAGAAGACTAGAAAGGTGCTATATAATTGGAGTTAATTTGATTCTCGTATATGTTGCAATTTGTAAAGTGACTTTCCAAAACAGTGGATAACCTTTATCACACAGAGGCAGTTATTATAAAAGCTGCAGAAGAATGATGAAAATGTTTCTGTGATCATCAGTCACAAAGGAAAGAACGGATTATAAATCCTGCTTGTACAGTATCAGCAGCTCGCTTTATCATTTACACATGACTCAGTCAGATTAAACCAGATTAAACATAAGACCGAGATCAAGCTTTGATTCACAGAACTGCACAAAGTGATGCATTCAGGGACGGGTCTTAATGTAGGAAATGAGTAGGGTCGAACTTTATGGGCACACACGCATTCTTTGTCCTCCACCAGCTTACAGTCGACAGTAGTGGACGACATTGAATGTGTATAACCCTTGGCCTGCAGGGATCGCATGTCACAGACTTACCTAAACACGCGTGACAAGAACACGCGCTCGTGACAGCCCGTACGGTAAAGCAGGTCAAAGGTCAACAGAGAGACAGAGAGAGACATAGAGAGAGAGAGAGCGCCACAGAGAGATAGAGGTCGCCTTTCATTCAGGAGTCTGAGAACTCGCAGGGCTCAGACATGCACAAGCAGTTAGCGCTGTTTACAAAAGCCAGCAGCAGAACCAATGCAAACCATACGCAGCGCAGAGACACCAGGGTGAGTAAGTTGGAGCATGTGTGTCTGCGTGAGTGTGCGCGCGCTCTGCCAAAGCAGCAGGTCTTAATGCAGCAAAAGCAAAACAGAGCTGATGTTTTTTGGAAGGCGCATACCTCTCCGAGAGCCGCGTCCAGCTCCCTCCCCGGTTTTCCCCGCTCTCTCTCATGAGCGCGTCTGGCTTTGGTTCTCATCATCTTTCAGCCTTCCTGTGGGTCCAAAACCACTGCCACATTTCACAGTGACTCCATCCCCTGTGTGCCAGAGATAAAGCTGTTTTGAGTTGGCTTTCATCACGTCAGAACACAACCAGAACAGAATCGGACAGGGAAGAGTTGTGATGCATAGAACCAGGGTGTTTAAGAGCTACATATCACATGTAACAACACTGGTGTGTAAAATTTACCCACAAACGCTCGCAGTGTGAATACAGTTGGTGGAGTGGATTACAGGAGACAGACACATGCTGTACACACATGTGCTCACAGACAGAAACTTAAGCAGTTCCTATGACTTGAAGGTCGCCCTGCTTAGGTCTCATCCGGTGTACGGAAGACGGTCCTGCTTTAGGTAGAGCTCAGTGCCTAAACCAACTAGTACGTCTTCATCCTTTCGGCAGCCTCTCTTGCAAAGTCAAAAGATCCTGCTTGAACAGATATTCTGCTGAAGCCTTTATCACATCTTAATTGTCCAATATCCATTTTAGAAAGACACATTTTGAATGTGGAATGAGCTCTTTGAGGCTTACGGGACAAATTGACCAAACAATGCCTGAGGACCATGGAAACTGGATTTATAGTGGGTGTTGTTCATATGCTGGCCTCAGGGGGCAGTGATGATAATATACCAATATACAGCTCCAGGAAAAAATAAGAGCACTGCAATAATATGTTTGTCTCTGGTCAAAAAGCACCTATATTAATAGAAGAACCAAAGTACCAGGAACTTTTCTTCACTAAATGGTTCCTGTGGCCCATTGTTGTCTGCGTTTCCACAGCGGCCTAAAGCCCCGGGAAGATTATTCAGATCAGGCCAGTGACGTATGGAGGAGCAATAAAAGTAACCACACTACGCTGCCAGTCAGGTAGGTGGCTGTAAGAAGAAGATGAAGGCCATACAACAAAGATGACGCCATAAAATGCAATGAATGTATCATCATTTGTGCGACACTACAGTTAGCCTGTTAGCATGGAGGAGATTCATCTCGTGCTGTTTTTAATTGTGCTTTATTGCATTGCAATAAAGGCATTCTTCTGTGACTCCATCTCGAACCACGGTGATAACAGTGGGCTTGCAGCGGCAGTCTTTTAAACAAAACGCTGCAAGTACTCGACCAGAAACGATCAGCACTGCAGGCCCCGCCCTGAAAGTTCCTGGACCTTTGGAACCCCGGAACTAAATTTAGACCCTGGTTCCTGTTGTTGAGTTCCTCAAAAGGTGCCTAGTTCCTGTGGAAAGTTCCTGCAGTGGAAGAGCACCTTATGTCTGTGTAAAATGTAGAACTTTTGTTTTATTGTCTGCAGCTTTTCTCTCCACTTCCAAATCAAATATTCTCATTGAGGTTTTTTATTTGCAGAAAAGGACGACTTGTTAAGAAACCAAAAGATGAAAAAAAAGAAGGATGTTTTCCAGAGCTCGAATAATGAAAAGTTCATGTTCATGTTTAAACAACAGAATACTAATGTTTTAACAAGTTCAGAGATCAATTTTTGGTGGAATAATCTGTTTTTTTAATCACAGCTCTCATGCATCTTGGCTGCTCTCCACCAGTCTGTCACAGTGCTGTTGGGTGACGTTAGGCCGCTCTTTGTTCGATGGCTTGTGACCATCCATCTTCCTTTTTGATCACATTCAGGAGGTTTCCAATGGATCACATCTGGATTGGGAGAGAGATGCTGATTTAAGGAACATTTGGAGTGGTGGAATCACCAAAATGAGGAAAGAAGGTACCATGTTTGACATTTTTTGTGACACTTTTATGGGAGAAAACACTAACTGATGATGACCGACCTATTTGATAGTCACGAGCAGCACCGATCAGCTGCTTCCTCTGTAAACCGTTTATGTTGGATTTATGGAAATCCTTTATTCTTGGAAATAGCAGTTCTCACAAAGCCCACCTCCTTCTACATCTAGGATCCTTCCTCATCATTAGGTTTGCTCCATTATAACAGAAATGGTTCAGTTGTGAGCACATGACCTAAGTTTGAATTTTCAGTCATGTGAATGCAGGCGGTCATAAACGGGGACGCCCCGGCTGTGTACATGGATGGTATTTGGCATGAAAAAAAAATAAAAATAATAATCTAATTAAACTAATTAAATTGTAGTTGCATTATTTTAGTTGCAATATAAGTTTAAAAAAATCTACCTCACATTTTTATCTAAACGAGCCCACTGTCTTTAAACCCCCCAAAAAGCCTGATCCTAAATGTAACACAAACATCATGAAGAATCTCAGGGGTGAAACTCAAAGTGTCCCAGATCAAAAACAGCAGCGTGGCACGAATAGATGCCGCCTCTGGTCTGATGGCAGAAAATCTGCTTTGCTCAGGCCGCAGCTTTGACTCTGCCAATTTCACGCCTCTCTTTTCTGGGGAGAGCAGAGAGGGACCTAATTCAGAAGTGTTTGGGAATGGCCTACATCGGGGTGGGTGTAGCCGCTGGTTCAAACGCAGGGCTCTGTTCGGCTCACATTCAAACTACGTGTGTGTGTGTGTGTGTGTGTGTGTGTGTGTGTGCTTGGAAAGTCTCTCTGGTTCTTTCCTTGCTGGCAGTTCATTTCGGAGGTACTTGGCACCACATTTCTTCTTCTTTCTATCCCACGCCCGTACCTCTTAAACCTCTCTGTACCCTCTGTGCGCCTTGCTTACTCAAATTCCTCCACACTTTCATCGTCTCCACTATTTCTCGACTTTCCCCCTCTCGTCTCCTCTTTCACTACCTCTCAGCCGGCATCCATCTTTTTTTTTTTTTACCCACTATCACTTTCAGCTCTCACTCGGTTTCCTGCCTTACCTTCCGTCCTCCGTTGCGCTTTATTCCCAGGGGTTTGGGCCTATGGATAGCAAGTGAGGTGTGTGTGTGTGTGAAAGTCTGAGAAGGCAGAAAAAAACAGAGAGAGAGAAAGGGATGAAGGACGGATAGAGAGAGGGAGGATGAGTACATTATATAGTGTGAATTATCATTATTTTTCTTTGCCTGTGTGTGTGTGTGTGTGTAAGCTGCATGAGCTGAAACATGGTGACTGTGAGACAGCTGCCAGCTAATGAGATATGAGTGTTTGCATAGGTGTGTGTGTGTATTTAACATGTATGCAGGATGTACAAGCATCTATATATGTGTCTCTGTGTGTGTGTATTGGCTGAGCCTCGCGGCGGTTTGGAGCACTGTAGCAGTATTTTAGCGAACAACTGCATATGGAGGGAGGGAGAGAGAGACATCTCACTTCCCCGTCTGACACTTCAGCCTGCAGGCAGGACAGAGGGAAGCTGAGACACACACAGAAACACACACACATATGAACATGCACGTCCTAACTAGACCCAGGAGACAGGCAGTGGGAGAGATGAGTCTAACGCAGAGTGAACGATGGAAATAGAGACAAATATTTTAGACACAAGCAAAGACAGATGGATGTTATGTTATCGTGACGACACACTGGACGAGCAGTCACGCACTTTAGTGTGAGTCGAAGTAGGTAAGGGGGCCTGCTTCTTTCTGCTTCAGTTGATGCATTTATTTGTGTCCTTTAGAATAAATTAGAGGGTGATTACTGGATCTGACTCTCGCCATAAGTTATCAAGCAAGCTAGGTTTATCTCCACCTTCCCTAGAAACTAGCCAAGTGCTTCACAAGCCCTCTTTACAGCGCGGTTCCGCCACAGCTGTCGCGGTTTAAGTTTTAAACAAAAAGGGAGAGGACCCAGGAGCAGACTCTCTATGATTTAGTTAAACACAAAACTCCAAAATGCATATCAAAAATCTAAATCTCAACAAAACAGAAAACTAAATGGTAGAACAAAAAGTCTTACTGTCTAGGTAAAAGAATATTGCAAAGGAAAAACCAGAAACACACAGGAGCAACGACAGGGAGCCACAAGGAAACGGGTAAATCTACAAGTGACGATGAAATCACAGGACAGGATGACAAAAGTTCTACAGGTAACATGACAATGAACCAGCCACGAGACAGGGGAGCACAAACACTAAATAAACTTAAGAGGTGAGGCTAATCAGACTCAGGTGAGACCATTAAGGGGCAGGTGAAAACAATCAGGGCAGGGCACATAAACAAACAAGCGGGAAACAAAGGCAGGAAGTGGATCAACAAGAGAGACAAGGTAAAACAGGAAGTGATCTAACCAATGAAACACATGAAATACTAACTAAACAAGACGAAATAGGTGACAAGAACACAGAATAAACTAAATACAAAACTAAACAATGAGAACTCATGACAACAAGGTAAAATAGGAAGTAATATCTGAACCCTGAAATACAAACTAAACCATAACTAAACTAGAATAACTCATGACAACGGCGCTGTAACGAAGCTCTGCCATGCAGCCTTTGCCATTTTACGTTACACCAAGCAGAGCCGGCCCCAGTGTGTGTTTTTACACAACGTGGACGAGGTGTAAACAGACAGCACGTTCTTCAAATACACGGTAACACTTTCTGTGAAGGGGCGTGCATAAGACTTGACACCTTCATAACCATGACTTGACACCTGTCGTGAACATGAATGAGTCCTAATGAATGGGGGTGACTGATGACTGTTGTCATTAAGTCTTTTCGGTCAATTGTCATTTTGAATGAAAAGTTGTTCTCAAATTGATCTCAAACAATGTCAACTTTGCAACAGTCATGAACAGTCACAAGGACTCATTCATGCTCATGACAGGTGTCACGTCATGGTTATGAAGTTGTCATGTCAGTGTCATTCACACCCCTTCAAAGAAAGTGTTGCCAATACACACAGTGCTGTTCCGCCCTGCACATAGACGCCGTTACTACCTCCGATTCCAGCTCAGAGGCGGAACGACTTCGCCCCACCACTCCGCCTCCGTGCATTTTAAATAGAAGACGTAACAGAGGCGTAATAAACCTGCCTTGAACTGGCAGTGTACAAGAGGCTACAGACTAACAAAAAAAAGGGAAACAAAATAAAGACACGAGATAAAACATACAAAGGAACAGCCGAGTTGCTACCTAAATATTTAGCTGCTTTTTAATGAATCGACAGGTCCAACAACCTCGAGATTCCAAGCTTAGGCGCAACCAACCAGAAAGCACAATAACCCTCAATACTATGGGCGGCTGTGGCTCAGTGGTAGAGTCGGTCGTCTCTCAGTCGGATGGTTGGGGGTTCGATCCCTGACTGTTACATGTCGAAGTGTCATTAGGCAAGACACTGAACCCCAAATGGTTCCCGAAGGCATAGCCATCGGTTGGTGCATGGTCATAGATACTGGTTAGAGATTGGCACTTGGGTCTTAGCCATCAGTGTTATTGAGCACCAAACTTTCAAAATAAAAGAGTGTGGAGAAAAACTAGGACTGTTTGTAATCTCAGTATGTCAGGAGTTCTTGAAGTCTCCAATTCCTCTTGGTGAATCTTTGGGAGGTATCTCACCACCCCACTGTGATGTGACATTTTTAAAATGACTGGTCCGCCCACACAGGTTAGAAATCAGTGTGTGTGCGCTACAATTACAGGTCGAAACCAGGTGACATGTCGGGTACTGACGGACACAGCTTCGTCACACTTCTTAGATGTTTTTGGTGAATAGTCTACCTTTTAAAATCCATGTTACAATTTGCTTCACAAAGGAAGAAAAATCAAAGAAACAAGCGATAAAATAATCACGTTTTTACAGAAAATAAGAACTAGAGTGAACGCAAGACAGGAGAAGAAATATAAGAGACTATTAAGAGAAAATAAAAACTCTTCGATAAAGGTCGAGCTATACGTCATTAAAGTCCCCTTCATCATTCTTGTCCTTCGTGTGACCTCCTTTTCGTAACGCCAAATCTTGCTGCATCATCATCGTCCTCTCTCTCACCTCCTCTTCTTCTTTCGGTACTTTTCCTATTCCCTCTGTTTTCGCCTTCACCTTCAGCCACGTCTTCTGCCTGTCCCAGCGTCCCACCGCTTATCCAATCTGTCCACTCCTCTGTCCCGGCTCTGCTGTGCCAGCTGGCCACGCACAGCGCCTCCCTGAGGGGGGAACAGGTGTAGCGACGCACACTCCACTGAGCACAGGGCTACCTGTGGCATCGGGCAGGCACGCACCCAACAATGAGCGTGTGGACACAAACAGAAGGGTGCAGAAAGGAGGTTTTAATAAGGACGAAAAAGGCCCACATACCTATGGATGTACCCGACGTGGAAAAGTGCACATCAAGGTCGCTACAGCTACACTACCTTTGATGACATACTCGGCCAATAAAACACACTGTAGCTGTAAGAATACTCACAATCGTGTAAAAAGGATGCATGCACCTTGGAACTTTTTGTCCAACAAAAACACAGGCTTGTTTTGCACACACTGATGAACACATGCAATCACACACACAGGTAGAAACAACAGATTAGCCGTATTCCACCAGTGCTCCGCCCACTGTGCAATCGCAGGTCTAGTCTTAAAGCGTAATTTACTATCGGTGCAACAACTCTGCAGAGCATGCAAACAGCCTGAGCGCTTTAAATCATTGCGACACAAACTCTGATAAGGTTGTGATACTTGTTCCCGCTGCCTTATTAACAATCAGCTCGGTCGCAGTCAATCACAAACACTATCCCTCCTCCTGCTGTGGGGGAATGTCATTGTTTGTGATTCATTTACATTTAATCATTAGAGAGAGAGAGAGAGAGAGAGAGAGAGAGAGATGGGAAGCTCTGTGGGATCAATGTGTCTGTGTTTGTACCGCTCTCTCTCGGTGGTTTTGACACCGTCATCAGTTGTGTTCCAGTTTAAATGGCAGCGATAGAAAAGGGTGGAAGAGATATGTCTGTCACATACAAGACATGGACACGTGTTAGCGGACTGGTTTGATGTGATGCATGAAATCTTTGCTATCAGCTTTTAAATTTAGTTGGAGATTCTTTAAAGGATGCTAACGAACAATAAAGACAATAAATGTGATTTCTTTATGCTGATTTTGCAATACAAAAGATAAGATCAAGTTTTTGACTATTTAAAACCGAGGACAGACAAAGTGCTGATATAAAAAAGTTGTTTTTATTTTACCAATACAAATGAAAGCAAAGATGAATTTCCCAATAGGGATTAATAGAGTGCTAAACCTAATTTGTATTGTTCCCTGCAGGAAAAAACATTTTTGCAAACAAAATTTAAAAAATACGTGCATGCTACAAATAAGAAATCATACACTAGCACAAACTCAACTTTCACCAAACTTCACTTTCTAACAATCAGAGGCTCTGTGAAGCTGTGGCGGTTCCCTGCCGTGTGCACCAAAATTAAGTGAAAATCGATTTTCATTTAAATCTTCTTAAACCATATATTCGAATGAATCGCCCAGCTCTACCTTCTCTTCAAATGTTCGCTCATTACCGACATGCTCCCGTCATAAGCTAAGTCCGCTTTACAAACTTGCAGACGATTCTTTTCTTTGCAGCATTGAGGCTCCCAAAGTTTAGATGTTTTAGGACACGGTGGTGTTGCATCGGCCGCCGCCAGTTTGCTATGTTTTGTTTCCCTGTCGCTTCCCACTTCACTGTTTAGCATCCGCAACTCTCAGCAGAGATAGTAAAGATCCAAGGTGGCTCAACCCTCTGCAACTTAGCTCCGGAAAATTATGTTACGTCCGCGCACAGCATGAAAAACGCGATGATGGAATCGACTAATTTTGTACCCCTAATATTAATATTAACGTACACTGGAAGACGTTCTTCGTACTAGTTGATCTTCAGCTCAAATAAAAAGAAGATGGACAGGCGGGTCTGGCTGGAAGGGGCATTTCCAACAGCAAGGTTTAGCTTGTGCATGTTCGTTGTTCCTTTAAAGAAAGAGACAGTGAACGAGATAGAGAACGGAGAGTGAGTACAGCAGGGCACTTTTTCTATTTGTTTGAAAACTATTGAATTGTTTTGTTTATTCCTCCTATTTCAGACTTGGAGAAACATGAAGGCTTGTGTGCATCCACATAATCAATCTTGATCTCTCGCTGGAAGGAGAGAGATTGATTTGTTATGTCTGAGAGACGCCGTTTGATTTTCCCTTTTTTTCTGCAGGCGGAGAGAAACGCTTGTTTTGTCTCGCCTGTCTCTTTAGCTCAAAGGGACACTGACCCCTGACAAGTCCAGTCAGCCACCTTTGACCCCAGCGACCTCGGGAGCCATTGATCATTCTATCGCGGGGGATTAGCAATGCACCATGGGATTTGAAGTTCCTGAGCTGAGGATATTCATGATACCCTGTGAAGGCTGTAGGTTTTCAGGAGTAATATCAGGCCTTATGGATCTTGTAGGAACAGGACAGCAAATTTAGAACAAATTAGTGTCATGTAGCGATAGCCACCGCTTTTGAAGCCCGCGCTAATTACATTTGCTGTGCTAAAATTAACGATACGATAGCGGGACTCCACTGTTTGGGAATAAACGTTATCTTAATTGCTGGGTAGATCCCCTTTGGGTTTCATTTTGATGTGGATCGCTGAAGTCCGCTGGTTTTTGTGGACGTATAATGA
Source organism: Semicossyphus pulcher (assembly GCF_022749685.1). Lineage (NCBI taxonomy): Eukaryota > Metazoa > Chordata > Actinopteri > Labriformes > Labridae > Semicossyphus > Semicossyphus pulcher. Next base: position 5,678,177 of record NW_027211700.1, read on the forward strand.
GATCTAAGCAGTTAGCCGGAGCCGGGTTTGTTTTTGTGAAGGCGGTAATGTGATCGGAGTGGTAAAGGCAGGCGAGGCTTATGGGTCTTTTCAATCCAAAGTTAGTATGTGCTGTCATGAGGAAGGGGGAGGCCGGAGAGGGAGGGGGGCATTGAAATGGATGTGATGTGAATCCACTCGAAGTCTCTGGGGGCCTGAAAGAGGGAAGAATTAGATTAGCGGGAGAATGCAATCAGCGTGACTACATTACCGAGCATGATGAGAGAGGAAGAGAGGGGAGATGTGAGTGACAAGACGCTGGACGGCAAAAACTTTTCAGGACTGCGCTGAGAATGCCAAACGGGGAGAGAAGAAGGAGGGAGGGACGGAGGAAGGGATGGGGGAAGCGGATCCATAACCGCAAATGTAAAATATCTCAAAAACCACAGCCAGGAAATCGATTGAAAGGTTCTTTAAATATATATATCACCCCGTCTCCATCTTCTTTTTCTGTGCCCTTATTTTCTCAAAAATCTAATTAACCAAATACCCCTGCAAGAAAAGCTCATGGTCCGACCAAACAGCATTATGGAAATTACACATGACTTTGAGGGGAAAGAAAGCCTTTTCAGAACAGCGGATCAGAGGAGGAGAGGGCGGAAAAATTTGCCTGGCGCAAGACTCAACATCTCGTCCTCCTGTTTAAATAAAAGAATGAAGTTGGAGCGAACAGGCGAGCGGGCCGGGAGTGGGAAAGATCGTGCTGAATGTGCGAGCGGTTTCCTTTTACACTATTTACCCCGACTACAAACCCAATTAGCTCAAATCAGATCCAGTGTTTACACTAGCATCAGGAGATGATTAAGTGAAACCTAGCATTCCAGTTTCACGTTCCCCCTCGCCGTCTGTGGATTGTGGGTCTCACAGACACACACTCATGTAATAACATCCCACCAGCCAAGCAGTCCCACTCTTTATTAAATGGACCTATAGAGTTCCAGAAAATAGGGTGATTTTTTTTTTTAATAAAATACACTGCTTTATTGGGTTGTACGACTGTGCGAAGCATCCCATCCCCGTCTGATTGAAACTGTTTGTCCAACTGAAATACTGATATTGTTACCCTGTCTGGAAGCGACAGATCAAATCTCCCGAGCAAAAAAAACAAGCGGCCGCTGAAACAGCAGTGAGTGGCACTCCATCCACAGAAACCCGGCCCCGTCCCTGTTTCATCTTCGGCTCTGCTTGTTTCTGTCTGAGTCATCACAAAGACAATATAAAGTTTGCTGTGGAAAATTTACTGAGGTTGTCCCGCAAGATTTTGTTTGGCCACCATCGTGTCTGAAACTTAAAGTACCCAAACTTTATCCGTCTAACACGAATCTTGTATTTAAATTGAATCAAATGTGTCTGTCCTCATATGTTCATAGCAAAATACTGGATATTGCTGCAGTTTTTTACACTTTAAACACATTAATTTCTTTTTTCTGTAAACATGACCACTGGTATTAATACTCATAAAAACATCATTTTAGAGATGCTATAATCAATGTTTTTAAAACATTTAGTAAAAGTGGCTGTTTCACACAGAGGTGGATGAAGTACCTGAAAGCCATGCTTGAGTAGAAGTGCAGATATAAGATCAGAAAATGACTTAGAAGTAAAAGTCAGCTATTCTAATATTGTTAAGTAAAAGTCTTAAAGTATCTGATAACTGTACTTAAGTATCAAAAGTATTTTCTGATATTAATTGTACTTAAGTATTGAAAGTAAAATGACAACAAACGATGTTAATAAAAAAGAAATTGGTCACAATTTTAATTGTAAACCGTCTTAAAAATGGAGTCACTGCAGAAAAACAAGGTCGTCACAACTTAAACACCCCGTTTAGTGAAAATCAAGTTTTTAACCTGATGCTGCGTTCCAGACGACTGGGAGCTGGAGAACTTCCCAGTAGGAATTTCTGACTTCCGAACTGTGAGGTCTGGAATGCAGCATTTTAACGACCTCCAACGAGAAAACTTGCCATGGAACGCCATTCAAAGTCCGAGTTCCTACTTGGAACGCAGCAATAGTCTTCGTCACCACGGTGACTACCGTCATCTTACACCAGAGTAGTTGTTGCTGAGCTGTTACTGTCTCTGCCTCCATCATGCAGCCAGTATCACCATCAAGTGGTATTATAGTCACGTAGTCACTACTTGTTTGCATCTGATATGCCTGGACTGGACTTAAAAGCTTTGAAATCCCTTATTGCACATGTGCACTTTATTTACCTTCTTCTTCTTGGAGATTTTAATGCCAATTGGCATCCATGATGTTGCATTACTGCTACCCTCAGTTTTTAACCTCGCAGTTTCCGTTCATTTAAATGATTTTCTGTAAAAAGTAGGCGGAGCTAAGCGCCTGCTTTTCCGGTCTCTGCAAGTGTTGCGGGTAAACAGTAATCTACTATGGCTGAACAAACAAAGAAAAGATGGATGACTACAGATACAACTGAAAAGGAAAGCAAAGAAAATCAAGTGTTAGAACCGTATAGGGAGCCAGCCGTAGACGTTAAATTGGGACGTGTGTACCTGTAATTACCCATCATTGCCTGTGGGTGGGGCTCAAGAGCACGAAACTGATATATTCAAGATTATATCTTTAAGTACTGTAACAAAGTTACAAACTTTGTTGCATTACACCACTGGTTTCACAGTGACTTGAATCTACCGCTCCCTGCATCACTTCAGATCATTTTAGCTGGTTTCAGTTACTTTGGATTTATGGCCTCAGGGTTACTATTTTGATTCGCTCTCACCATCTTCACTGTTGCTGTTTTTATCAAAAACTTTAAGAGCTGCGTAATATAGCAGAACTACTTGCTAATTAATTTAAATTATAAAATTAAAAGAGGTAATGTATTTGTTTGTGTGTTTCAGATCATACGTTTTTGTGCTGAGGATCAACAGTATCAAAATAACCTTGAGTACAATTTTAGTTTGTTTCTTTATTATAAAGAAGGAGAGGTTCTTTTGAGTCATCACATGTGGAACCACCACCCAGACCAAAATCCCTTTGAAAACAGCGTACGGCTTAACTCTTCCAGCTCAAAATCCACCCCACTCATTTAATCCCAACATCTGCCCTTTCCTACCCACCAACTCCCCGGCCCTCCATGCCTACATACATGTATCCCGCTGCCAAGTCCAACCCCCACACTTCTGCTACCCAGGCCGGCAGCGAGCGGGCAAACACGGATCTAAACACGGATTGTTTGGAGTCTGAACCTTATTCCGCCTGCGTTGTTGATTTTCCGAGGCGGATCAGGTTTAACTGTTTGCATGTCATAGAAACGGGACATCATAACAAATCTCCTGTACGTGAATGTAACTATACGTACATGTGCAAAATATGTAAACACACGAGGGCATGGGTTTGACTGATGTTCTCATATTTTGGGTTAAACAAATACCATTTGGATTAAATGATCTGTTACAGAAACACAAGATACATTTTCCATTGTTGCTCTTCATCCTGTGAAGTTAACCTACCAAGACGCCATTATAACAAAAACTCCCATAACACACTCACTGAATATAAACACATAATGAACTCTCAGCTAATTTGTCCTCTTATCTTTTTAAATTGCATCCTGTGAGCACCATAGGGAGCACAACGGCTGCTTCCTCTTTTTGGTTTACATGGTTTACAAGGATCAGAGGGTCTGTGTGTTTGCATATGCAACATGTGTGTGGTTATATACGCATGGGAGGGTGGGTTTGTGTGTATAAGTGTGCAGAAACTGTGAGAACTCTTCAGCACTACCACAACAGTATACAGAGGGGGAGAAATGGTGTAAAAGCAACAAACATGTCATTGTTTTACCCACATCAGCACACACACACACACACACACACACAACCACACGTACTGCCAAGGCTTCTCCTGGGCCTCAGATCAGAGGACCGAGTGCATGACTTGGACTCCAAGTGTGACAATAGCTGCGCACATTATTCATCTCCGCCTGTGTGTGTTTTTGTTGCTCTGGCAGAGCAGCAGTGGTCCTTCCCATGACCAAATCCTGCACAAACTGGGTTACTCACTTGATGTTGTATAAAGGGGAGAATCTGGGACTGACTGGTGGAACGAATACGGGTGCCAGTGCAATTGAGTGTTAGTTTCAGGCTTCTGCGAGTATGTGTGGGTTTTGGGTCGGAGAAGAAAGAAATCCATTCGTAATTAAGACATTTAGTTTGATTCTCAGTTCTTAGAGGGGCTACAGTAGGTTAACATCACTGATTCAAACATCACGGGTGTCCTCAAAGCATTACCACAAGCTGTCATTTCTTGTTTCTCCAAACCAAAATGTCTTATAAGCACTTGGATTGTTTTGATTTGTAAATGTTATGAGCTCAGTTAAGGTTCTACCTTCTTTTGGGATTAAACTGTGCTGTAGTTACTTAATTTTTCCACTCTCTTTACAAGTATCATTGTTGTGTTGTGTGGGCTGCACTCAGCTAACCAAGACCAGAGCTGAGACCTGAGCCGAGCCAGCTCCATGTTACATTCAGTTTCACCAATGCCCAGGAGGTCTCTTCTTCAGGTCTCCTGTCGGACCCAAGATCAACCTGAACACGGAACAGGTTCAGGTTTTCTTTTGGTTAATTGGTCTGCACTATTTTGGCCAGAAACAGCTTTGGTGTTCATAAACTAATCAACTCCAAGAGGATGGCTGTGTTCGATTATGCCATACTATACTAGCTGTATGTCCTGGTTTGCCCAAAATGTAGTAGCAGTAGGCAAACAAAAGCAATATTTACAGTATGCCAAAAATACCCAGATGTCGTACTGATTCGGAAAAAATCTCCAGTATGTGTCGTAGCAGTCAACCTCGCCTACTGTATCCCACAATGCAAAGCGCTGGAACGTCACGACTACAGTTGAAATGGCAGGCGGCAGCAGAAGAGCAGAAGGGAGCGCTATAGCTAAAGAAGCAGCTTTTGCTATTGGCAGGCTGTTGTTTACTTCTGCTTTCCAACACCAGAAACTGGTGCCTGGCGTTACAACAGCGAACACAGTATGCAGTATACAGAATATACTACGGCATTTCGAACACGGCGAGGATCTCTTTATTTACTAAAACAGAATCCCTTTATTTAAGTGGTATCATATAGTAGCCTATGTTGGTCTCTCTTGCCTTAAATGTCCTTCCTCCGCTCCTCTATCTTTCTTTTCTCCTACCGCCCTCTGTCTTGCCCTGCCCTTCATCCCTCCATGTCTCACTCTCCCCTCTCACACAGCGAGAGTCGCCTTACCTGGGTCACCAACCTTTCACCTCGTGTATTCTTCCCCTGACACGGGAGCAGCTTTGGCAGGCTCATCGTCCCCCCCCCTCATGTCTGTTTCCCTCTCTGTGATCTCTCCGTACTGCTGCTCTGTCCTCTGGTTGTTTTGCACACACCTGTTCCCAGCATGGCCTCACAGGTGCAATGAGGGACGTAAAAATCCAAGAATAACTTTACATCTTTAATTAACACGGTAAACTATATGCGTACAGAAGCAACAGAAGGGTTTGGGCTAGCAGGGTCTTAAGCTGGGCCTGAAAAAGGCTAAACAACTCCAAGATGATAATTGTGATGCCAAACATGGATGATAATTAGCTCCGTTAGCTAAAAGTAAGCTACCTCTGTCATGTTCTGTGTGCCTCAGGCTAATGTTAGCTACTGCTGGCAGGCCAAACTGCATTAACGCTGTAAGTTAGCATCGTTACCTGAAAGTAAGCTACTTCTCTCGTGTTCTGTGTGCCTTGGGCTAACGTTAGCTGCTGCTCCCAGGCCAAACTGCATTAACACTGTAAGTTAGCATCATTAGCTGAAAGTAAGCTACTTCTCTCGTGTTCTGTGTGCCTCGGGCTAACGTTAGCTGCTGCTCCCAGGCCAAACTGCATTAACACTGTAAGTTAGCATCATTAGCTGAAAATAAGCTGTCATGGTCTGTGTGGCTTGGGCTAACTCAGGCCAAGCTGCAACACTCTAAGTTAGCATCGCTAGCTGAAAGTTTCTGTCATGTTCTGTGTGCCTTGGGCAAACGTTACTGCTGGCAGGCCAAGCTGCATAAACACTAGTTAGCGTTGTTAAATAATAAGCTACTTCTCTCATGTTCTGTGTGCCTCAGGCTAACGTTAGCTACTGCTGGCAGGTCAAACTGCATTAACTCTGTAAGTTAGCGTCGTTCACTGAGAGTAAGCTACTTCTCTCATATTCTGTGTGCCTCGGGCTAACGTTAGCTACTGCAGGCAGGCTGTTGCTCGCTGACAGCATGATTCTACTTTACCTTAATAAACTCGATGCAGTGCTAGAGCAGTTCTAGCTCACTGCTCAAGTATTTTTGACATCCAGAATGCTTTTTGTAGTGAATTTGATATTGATTGTGATTTTTAAATGGTAGCTAAACGGACTGCACTTAAATAGCGTCTTTCTAGTCTAGACCACTCAAGACGCTTTTACACTACATGTCACATTCACCCTTTCAGACACTAATCATGTGCCATCTAAGGCAGCAATTCAGCTATTCAGTGTCATTCACACGCATTCATACACCGATGTGTATTTGGGGTTTAGATTCTTGCCCCAGGGTACTTGGACATGTTGTGCACTTTTTGCATGCGTTTGTTCTGTCCTTTAATGCACAGAATTGATCGTACTTGCGTTTTTATATTTTAATAACATTGAATGTAACATTTTTGTATTCATATTTTTCATGATTGTTTTTTGCACAAAAATCATTAACACTTGCAGAAAACAATCCAGCCCCCCCAGGGCTCCCCGGATCTTGATTCCCTGTGTGAGTAAGATTAAGATTTACCAACAATGGAGGGAAAGTGAAAGAGACAAAGAGTCACAATGACTTTATAGTTAAGTATATTATTAATCCTGATGCATAATGTGGGCGAGCCCATAGGAGCAAATATGCCCCACAGCGGAAAGCTAAAAATGTCAGCAAACGTCCTTTGCTTAATTATCATTCGTCTTGCTTGCTGGAACATGGGTCAGTATGGCTGGTGAGTGATCCAATGAAACCCCCCCTTCCCACACACACACTCACACACTCACACACACACACACACACACACACACACGCACACACATGCATACACTCACTGAATACAAGGGCTTTGATGTTCCTGCTTTTCATGGACAGCTTTATTCTCTTCCCTCCATCCCTCCGTCTGAAGAGAGGCGAGAGCAGAAATGGAGGGTCCTGACAGCTCCGGCTAATTGAACTGTTCGCTCTGTTACCATGCGAAAAAAAAAAGTGGACTTGCAAGCTGTGTGTGTGTGTAGGAGAGAAGCAGACACACACTGAGAGATTAAGGGAACACACAGGGATATAAATAGGGAGAGATACACTCCTGCTCTCGCTTATATCTCAATCCTGCTCAGGTGTTCGCCACTTCTCTTCCACTCCTGCTCCCTCTTTTCTTTCCTCCTCACCATCCCCTCCTCCCTTTTTCTCTGACCTCTACCTTTGTTGATCCACCTCCCTGAGATTTTCCCACTCCTCCTCCTCTCTCCCCATCTATCCATCTTCCTCTCATCTTCTCTTTGAAGTCGTGATGCGGGGTTATCTGGGGCTCTTATCCAAGGGGGAAAAGGTAGGGGGGTGAGCGAGATTGAGAGGAGAGGGGGAAAAAAGAGAGGGAATGAGAAAAAAGAGGAGGGAGCAGGCAGGGGAAGGAGATGATGAGGATTTCCCCCCCTCTTCTGTGTGACACTTACATCTCTTTCAACTCCCCCTCCACCTTCACCTATGAGAACGAGTAAATGAAAAGACATGGCTGGATTTAAAAAAAAATCCTACTGTCCACTCCGGATGATTTTCCTCCAGAGTCTAATTCCAGTCTGAAAATCCTATTTCCGCGGCTTAAGCGAGCGGCCGAGCGTGTCGGAAAACCAGCACGGCCTCAGTCATCATGCCGTACTGAAGATGTCTCTTTTCCCGTGTATTTTTAGATCTGTTTTTCCAAGTAGCCCTTTGCTATGTCGTTTTTTTTTAGCAAACTCAGGATGTGTATTCTCTGCAAACTTAACCACATCCAACTTGGTAGAAAATACACACCAGGAGTATTCTCCTAATTCGTACAAACACAGAGATTTTATTCTATTTTTCTGTTTATTGAGCTGTAAGGAACACAAGTGTGCCGAGGAGGAGGAGGAGGAAGGGTTTTCTCTGCCAGCTTCCTCCCCTTAGGGGCCACCAGGTCACAATCGTGCCAGCCAGCCCAGCATGCAGCCTGCCAACTCTATTTAAACACACACACATATACAAAGAGTCACCCACACACACACACACACTGCTGCAGCCACCGCAAATGCACATGCATGCACTTAACCCCCATACACACACACACTAATTAAGAATCACTTAGCTGTGGGCCGAGCGTCAGGGCCACGCTCAGGACTAGAAGCCGACTGGTTAATGAATTGATCAAAGGCTCACAGGCAGCTGATCAATACCAATACATCACACATGTAATGCACATAATGTAATTAACACGAACCTGCTGGAGAGAAGGAGGTGGCCACATATTATATAATATTTATTGATCAATTCAGGGGCTCAGATGACTTCTACAGGAAACAGGAAGTGTACTTAACTTATTTATTTACTTCTTTATTTAAGAAATAATCATTATTAATTGTAAAAGTATGGACTGTAAATCTGCTTTTTATCTATCATCTCTTATTATTTCTTTTTAACTTTCTCTTACCTTTATATTTTATTTAACTGTAAGTCTTGTACTTTGATTGTTTTTGTTCTTAATGTATTTGCTATCGTTGCTTCTGTTCTTTCTTTTATGTAAAGTGCCTTTGAGTACCTTTTAAAGCGCTCTATGAATAAAATGTTTTATTATTATTATTATTACTTTGGCTATGGCTCAACTCAATCTGGTAAAACTGACTGTTACTCGTACTATTACTATGATTTTATAATCTTTAGGTTATGTCTTATTATTAAAGGGGAAATACAAATATCCACATGAAAACACCTGAAGTGCTTTAACAAGACAAGTCGCAGACACACAGGACATACACAAAGCACTGCAGAGACAGCAACAGGTCCAGCAGGAGCTGGAAGAGGAGCAGGTGGAGCTGGTGCTAACAAAGATGTGAAACTATTTTTCAATTTTTTTTTTTTTTTTACATATTTGGGGGGTTTGTAAACAACAAATAGGTACCTATAGATCCTTCAGCCAGCAGCCGTTAAACATGGTTCTCATGTAATCCAAAGTATGAACAGTAGAAGTGCTGTGTTTTGCCACTGACCGTCTCAGACTGTTAATCAAAGTGTCTGACAACAGAGACTGCATTCATACTGCGGCTAAAAGTTTTTTAGTTTGCTCCGTATCAAAAACCAAATTGTTACAAAGTTGCATTTTGCCTCAAGATTGGTTTGTGTTCACACGGCTGCTTTTTCCAGCGGACCAAGAGTTTTGATGCAAGGGGAAACTGCTCTCTGATTGGTCAGAATTTCCACGTGGTAAAACTCCCTGAAGTAAACAAAGTAAGAGAGCACACTGATCATCACACTCAACATGATCGCGGACTTTCGTGTTTTGTGGAGTTTTTTACTTTTAGCCGACACCGTTCCGCAGTTCCACTCTCCTATAGTTTTTCACTGAACAGTTTGAACACGTGTTTTCGTGCGTTTCAACAAGCATTTGTGAAATTGTTTGCTCAGCCCATATTTCTATTTCCTCATCGCTCCCCCACGTCTGTCCTCTCCTCATCTCTCTGCGTGTCTCTGCAAATGTCAGCACCCGTAAACATACTGCAATGCACAGTTTTATAGTTTGTCTCGTTTTTGGTCCTACTTTAAGTCCGCTTACGTTCTCACCAGAATCAAACCGGACTGTGGTTTGTTAGGAAACGGACCGAGACCCGTCTTTTCTGGCGGACCATGGTTCGGTTGTTTGGTCCGCACCAGAGTTTCATTCTGGCGTTCACACCGCCTAAACGAATTGCACCGAGGAGGACGACAAACGCTCCAGGGTTCAGTTCAATCGGACTAAACAAGGCTGGTGTGAACCTGGCCTCAGTCACATTCTACAATAGATATGATCAGTGCCCCAAAAGATCAGATATGAGCCCCAAATCGGAATTGAGCATGAAGGCCTGCAGTATGAATACAGCCAGAGAAGCTTTGTTGTTAGAGTACGGGCCCAATCAGACAGAACGCGTTTCAGCAGCTGGGGGCGGCTTTTCTGTCATTGTTTTCAATGAGAGGGAAACTTTTTGCATGCTGCTTTTGCGTTGCAGAGCAAAAAAGGCAGTGAGTGCGCCTCGCGTTTTACAGCCTGCAAAATGCACTCTGTCAGATCAGGCCCTAAGATGTGTTTTTTAACCAGAAACACTTGTTACATCACTCTGTTCACAGGCACCAGACTCTACTGATGGAAACAGTAATTTTCACTGGAGTCGCTGGGCCACTAGTGCCTTGATGGGTTAATTTATTAGTCGTTTAGACCTCAGAACATTTAAACGACAAATAAATAAAACCATGTTTGGAATTTGTTATTTTTTAAAGCTGAGCTAAATGCAGCCAATCCACATTTTATTGTCTCAATAAAAACAGTTTAAAGCCTGAAGTTATTTTACAGTTCAGTGATGGTCAAGTTCAAAATAAAGTTTGACCAACAACATTTCTCTGCTCTTTGTTTTGCATTACAGTTATCAAAGAGTGTGTTTATTAATAATTGACTAATTGCTTCATTATTGTTCTAATTATAACTTCAGTAAAAATGTATTGAATGCACTTTTAATCATGTAAATTACACCACACGACTGAAGGGAAAATGCGTCTAGACTTATTGTGTTTTATTGTGTGTGCCCCTGTATATAGAAATATTAATGTATACGTCCCTGAGGTGACATTACAGCCACTCCCAGGGTTAAATGCCACACACATGACAACAGCACTCTGGTCACTTTATTGTAGTCGGGCCAGGCCAATGCCTCAGTAACCGGTCCACTGGGAGGTTGATGTCACACGGAGAAGGTCAATGCATGACACATTGAGCCATTTACAGTCATCACACACACATACACACACATATGTATAGCTCTATATGTGGGGACCTTTAAAATGCCATGACGAGCAAAGCGGACTTTTCCTCCGTGTTTCTCTCCTTGTGAGGATATTTGGTCCACATGCAAACACTCCCAGGCTCCACTCTTTCTTTGTGCCAACAGGAGGTGCACTGTCTGCACAACCATAAATCAGTTTGAATGCACTTCGGTGTGTGCGTGTGCTGTGCAGGAGTGTGTGCTACATGCCCACTTGGCTGAGCGCAGGTGTGCGGGGTCTTCCTGTGGTCTGTCAGCGGGGGGGTCACATGTCCCCTGCAGGATGCGTTGATTAGTTTTGCCCAGGCTGAGCCAGAATCCTGCCGGGCGCTCAGCGGACTGTACCAAAGTGATGTTGGGGTGAACTTGTGTTAGCAGAACACAGAGACGTGCTGGTAAACAGCACATGGACACGAGCAGAGGGGTTTCGCTTTGAGCGAGGAGGAAGACTTTGGTTCTGTGTTGTCAGCTCGGCCAAACGTGACTACAGTGTAAATGTGCCGCCCCAGCAGAGTGGCTCGTTCATCGTTTCAGTCACGCTTCTCCTCTGAAGAGCTTTTAAATAGTTAGCACAGAAGTCAGGGAAAGGAAGAGGTTGTAGTTTTGCTCTTTTTGTCAGATCTATATTCACTGACTCTTCAGAGGTTCTCTCAACTGGCAGCCATCGGGGGACAGTGAAGTATACAGTTAGTAGATTTCTAAGTTGTCTACAAACTATGTAGACAAAGAACAAAGTCTGAATGGTTTGAACAAAAATATATACTGTTTACTCGCAACACTTGCAGAGACCGGAAAAGCAGCCGCTTAGCTCCGCCTACCCTCTCTGGCAGACCAACCACTGCTGGCTGATGGAAAATGCGTCACTAACTGGGCGCCGCTTGTGATTTTTTCCGTGAAAGTCGCACCAGACACCCAGTCTGTGATGCTGCAAATGCAAAGGCTTTCATCAGTGGGCCATAGGCTCAATCACCATTGTATTACCTCATTTGGTGATAGAGACTTAACAGACATTTATTTACATGAAAATCTTCGATATTATCACTTTAATTAGTGCATTTGCTTTTTAAATTTTATGAAGAATGTATATAATCTAGTTAAAGAGCTACTTTAACTGGCCACTTTGGGGCGGTGCAACAAGCTGTCATCATTTTATCTGCTGGCTATACACACATCCAGGAGACATGGGGAAACGTTGGCCATATTTGTTTTACCTTAGCAAAAGTCCCATTGTGTTTTCTTCTCCACCAACTGCTGAGGGAAATATCTGCCTCTTTAGCTAAATGCTCCTGGTAGCCGCTAACTTGTGTGTTGTTTTGTTGCTAGGCAGGTGGTACATACGAATAGACTTTAAAAAGTTATTTTTAGGAAGGTGTTGTTTCTTCAAGTAAAAGTACATCAGACTATAATGTTGAGTCCTTTATTAGTTGTAAGTAGTTTGTTGCAGGTTAATCCATCACTTTAGGTTAAAGGCTTGGAGTACTGACACATGTCGATTTCCAGTGCACCCTGGTGAAACTGTTACTTAAGTTTAAACTTTTTCAGTCTGATATTTGTTGTATAAATATTTATTTGTGTATCTGTATGTCATTTCCAAACCAGTTTATCCTCAGGGTGATGAACCTGTGAGCCCCACAGCAACCTACTGTATCTGAGCAGCAGTACACTGTACAGCAGAGAGGCTTAGAGAGGCAGTGACTGAACAGAATTAGAACGAGTGAACATTCTGTCAGTCAGATTTGGACAGATAGGCAGTGAGGGACTATGAGAGGCTTGAAAGAAAAAAGAGGAATGAAAGGATGGATGGAGGGCAGGAGAGGGAGCGAGCGATGGAGGGATCTTGCAGTACCTGTGATGGATGAGCTTTAGCTCAGGTGTGACGGCGCGACCAAATTAAATCACTGAGCAGACAGCAATGAACGAGAGACAAGGTTATCACTTTCGCTCGCTCCCTCCGCCTCCCTCTCTCCGTCTACCTCCCTCAGTCTGAGTCCCGGCAGTCTGTCCTCACTTTGCCATCATCGGCTCTCTGCTGCTCTGCTCGCAGTCTGGGGGGAGAATCGGCCTTCACCTCTGAGTAATGTTCGACACATTTCAATCATGTAGTCTGGGAGCCGGTTTTATGACATCACTTAATTTCACTCAGTGACTTGATAGATAGGCGCGGCTGTCCATGAGTGATAGTAAGAATACAAAAAGTGCACATTTTTATGAGGTGTGGAGTTCATACACTGAAGTCATAAATACACGATGGACGCAGACTATGTGGCCAAAAGTAAGAGGACACCCATCTCCACTGCTTTTGGTTTTTGTATATGCAAAATATATGCAAAATAAATCTTTTATCGTGACAGTGGATATCAGCTAGTTACCCAAGGACACTTTGACATGTGGACTGCAGAAGCCGGGAATCTAACCGTCAGTCTTCCCATTAGAGGGCGACCCGCTCTACCTCTGAGCCACAGACGCCAATAATAAAGGTCAAAAGTGAATTGTGGGGGCGCCGGTTTAGCTCAGTGGTTGAAATGATAATCTCCAAGATTTTAATTTGAATAAATGTCTGTTAAGTCTATCACCAAATGAGGTAACACAATGGTGATTGAGTCTATGGCTCACTGATGAAAGCCTTTGCATTTGCAGTATTACAGACTGGGTGTCTGTGGCGACTTTCACTGAAGAAATCACAAGCGGCTCCCAGTTAGTGATGCGTTTTCCATCAGCCAGCAGTGGTTGGTCTGCCAGAGAGGGTAGGTGGAGCTAAGCGGCTGCTTTTCCGGTCTCTGCAAGTGTTGCGAGTAAACAGTAATCTACTCTTCCTTTCAAAGTAAAGTTAAGATAATCCTTTATTGATCCCCAGGGGGGAAATTAGGTTGTGACAGTCAGTGAATACAGTACAAAAAAATGTAAAAAATAAGAATAGATAGATAAATAAAAAATACGAGGTATATACAAATATTATACAATTTAAGTTATATTTTTATTGTCTTTTTTTATAACTTTTTATGGTCTTTCATTGCTTTTATTTCTTTATTTATGTATCTCTTAATTTGCACTGCTTATTGCTCGGACTGCCTTTGTTCCTGTTTTGTCACTTTTATTCTTTTACTTGCATTTATTCTTGCTGACCTTCGGTGTTTGACTTGAGTTTTTGCCTTCTGATGAGATTTCTTGAATATTCTCTGTTTGGCCTTATTGTTGAAAGTTCTTTAATCTGTTTTGTATTCCGTAATCTTCCTGAGTTCCTGCCTTTGCTTTGTCTGTCAAAGCACTTTAAACATTCTGTTTTTAAAGGTGCTGTATAAATAAAGTTATTATTATTATTACTATGGCTGAACAAACAAAGAAAAGATTGATGACTACAGATACAACTTAAAAAATAAGTGAAAATCCAAAGAAAAAGAAACAAACTCGACGCTCAGATGAAGCAAAAAGTCTGAAAAGAAAAGCGACCGGAGCCAACCGTGGACGTCACACATGCAGCACTGTCTGGATATCTGGGAAGTGTGCTCCTGCACCGTTTATCGCCATAGGTGCTGCCAAAGAGAACGAAACTGAGATCTTTGGAGATGACCAATCAAAACTGTTTGAATTTAAATTGAATTTAATCTAATGAAGGCAAAAAGGACAAAAAAATCATTTCCGACACAGGACACAAGCTCAGGTAAAATGGTCAAAAGCTGCAGAATGAATACGTGGACCTGCGATTGTTTCGTCAAAAATATATCAATATATATAATATATATTGTTTCAGTGACATGTATGAGGCGCTGTATGAGATATGGGTAAAGATAGAGGACTATAAACGTCCTGTATTTCCATCATCATCATTCCATTTCCAGTAATTTCCCTCTTTATCATTAACATGAGAGCCATTCACCGCATGACACGACAAAGTGATGGGAAGCGCTCCGTCTCTTCCTGCTATATACAAATCTGTTGACAGAGGAGGCTCCTTTAATGGCCACTGTTCCCCGACCTCCGACCTTTCCCCTTTGACCAACCCCGTGGCCAGACATAACGATCCGCCGCCATACTGTTGGTGTTGACATCGAGGTCCCCTTGTCACCGTGTCACGCAGACAATGCCGGGCTTGTGTGGGAGGACAATGGAGAATGGTGGAGATTGTAAGGGGTTGTGACTTGAAACTTTAAAAAGATGGATGTTGTAGATAGAGAGGAGGTGGAGGAAGGAAGCAGGAAGGGGAAGGAAAGGAGATGTGGGAATTAGAACAAGAAGCGGTTCACTAAATCTTTACTTCAATCCAGCTGAAGGAAACGTTAATCCTGCTTTAATTTGGGGACATTTCGAAAGTTCACTAAAACGTAACTCATGTCTTTCCCTCTGACAAACAGTTAAATCCAGGCTTACACAGCGGGGACCGTGGTTCCCATCAATTGCAAGATCTCAATCTGCCTGGATATCTTATGCAACTCCTCCACATGGCTTCCATCGCAACTGATAAACAAGTGGGGAATAAATTAGAGGTTTGACTTCATAGCAGTTCTTTACAGTGTGTTTCTCATGCCGACCTGAGTCTACAGCAGCTCTCTCGAGTCGTGGCTAATTCAAACTCTGATCTAAGCGAGTAAATTCCAAGCAAAGGACTTAAACCACATGTACACACACGCGCATGTGTACGCACAAACAGCGAGCTCATCATCAGCAGTCTCATTATGCTGTTGATTCTCCGTCTCCCCACAGACAGTGCTATTTACCCAGTGTCTCTGAGAAGGGGGAGGAGGGTAATGAGACTGATGTGTGCAAGGGTGCGTTGTGGGTAATTTGTTTGATACGAGACCTGATGGGAAGTGAAGGGATCAAAAGATTAGAAGAGCTTTTTTTCCCCTTCCCTTCATCTTTCCCCGGCCCCCCCTCAGATGTAGAAATATGTACAAACAGTAGCTGTCTCATTTTCTCTCTGCTGTCAGAGTTTAAATCCTGATTAAATCTTCACCTTGACTGTGCTGCGATGATGCATGTTCCCACACATACAGTCAGAGACATACCTTCCTTAGGGGCTGTTTCTCACCTATGACCTTCTACTCCCTCATTAGCTCATTGTGACCCTTGACCTCATCACGTGACGCCCTGAGGGGTCCAAGTTTCCTCAACAGGTGGACTCGGGTGTCAAACAGGTGTGGCTTCCTGTCCTCTTTTACATCTTCACACAGTTTTACATCATTCATTAATCCTGAAGGGACACCGAGTCATCAAAGAAGTCCTACTTTCCCCTGCTTGGATTAGGGAGCGTCCACAAATTACAAGAAAAAGAGGGAGTGAGAAAAGAGAGAGGGTTTTAAACTTATGGATTTGGAAGAGGGTCTGAACTTTTTTCATCCTTCATTTATACACTTCATATTATGTAGTAAGTACATGTAGAAATTATGTAAACCCTTAATTACATGTGTAGATAATTACACCATACATCATACTCCGTAATAATTTCCACATAGCTGAGAAAATGATCTGAAATAAAAAGTCCTCTGAGCTCGTTCTGGTTTCCATCAGCTTTATTTTGCTCACTTGGCATGTTTCAGCATTCAGAGTCATTAATGCGTTACGATTGAGCAATCCAAATCTGCTTATGAAAACCATGTGACGGCATAGATTAAAGAATGAGGAGAATGTTTTCATTTGTTGTTTTCAATGTGAAGAATGAAAGAGCCACGAGGCCGAATTCCCACAGAGTCACACACACACGATGAAAAACATCAGCAAAAAGGACCGCTAAGACCGACACCATATTTACACAGGGTACCAGATTACACAGGGAATGTTACAAAATGTTTTATTATAGTAAGCTATGAACCAAAGTGAACAAATCTATCACAACCATTCTCTAAATTCTTATACTGATCTGTTTTTGGGGGTCGAGTTGCAACAGGCCAAAACAAGTGGAAGATATTTACTTTAAAACATTCCTGGATTGGAGATAAAATCTTTGAAGTAATTCAAATCAATCTTCGACAGAAAGAGACGGTATCAAATTATTAAAAAAGATTTTCTTTGGACATTATGGTAACATCTTTAAATTTTATTAAAGAGCTGCTAAAAAATAAAGTTATTTACAGCCACACAAATAAAAACTAATACCCTGACACATGATGCAGTCTGCACATGAGCAGTAGGGGCAGTGTAGAGGCAGAGGGGGTGTGACGGGGTCGACACAGCAGCAGGGACAACAATGGTAGAAAGTTCTGAAGACAAGCTGATAAACCAAGTCCACGATTATCCACATCTGTATGATGTGTCGTTGTCGCTGCACAGTGACAAACATGCCTGTCAAAACAGCTGGCGACAGATAAGTTCTGTTTTAGAAGTCGACATGGAAACCTGCAAAACTACTTGGAAACAAGTCTGGGACTGTTACGTCATCAGACGTCAGAGCTGGCTACAGCATTTACAGCTACCAGCCGCTGAGAATTCAGACTTAACAAAATAGTAACCTCTCTCAGAGACCCATTTGTCCCGGCTTGGACCCGTTTTACGACACTGCCTCGACTCGAGAGTTGCTGTCAAATTGGCGGTCAAATTGACGCGTTACATTAGAGAGTTTGTTCATTGGCTGTCAAATGAGCTGGTTTTACCAAATTAGCTAATTAGTATGTACGATACAGAGTTACAGAGAAAAAAACATCCTTTCAGCGACCTTGAGTCATTCTTTATGTCTGTATTGATCCCCACGTGATTTTAGTGAAACATCTTTTAACAATCAATGTTAATAAAACAAGCAGTTGTGCAACCTTTCTGCGCTTTTATGTTTGCTAATAACGGCCACGTACTGTTATTCGTATTGCAGTGTAGTGTATTTGTCTAATATTGTGTTAATAAAGTTATTTTAAAAAAGAAAAAAAGACACGTGGTATAAATCGGACAGGAATACGTATGCGCATGCGCAGAACGGATCAGGCAGCCCGGACGGATGTGGTACTGACAACGTCCTCGAGTGTCGCCATGTCTGTACATCCCACACACGGTAGTTGCATACATCCTGAGCTCTCTGGTGTGCCCTCTAGAGGTATCCTCCAGTAACACGTGTCATGCAAAGACAAGTATATGAACAATTACATTCATAATGCAGCCGGTTGTGTATGTGAACACAAGGTTAAAAAGCAAGTATATCTCCGGCCTAAGGATCAAAGAGATTTATGACAGGACTTTTGAATTAATGCGTTATAGTGTAAAACTGTATTTTTTAATAAACAATATTTACAGTGGATAAAAGTGAATATGGAGCAGACATTTACAATCAGCAGGAACGAGCCGGTTTGACGTCTATCACTACATGAACTTTGCAAATCAGCCAAAGGCAATTTGAGCTGAACACCCCCAAAATGAATGCACGCTAGGTAAGATGTATTCACAGCAACAGCATAAAAGGTGACATTTGAAAGGTTGTACATTAGTGAAATGCACTGGATACATTAATTCAGTGTGGCTAAAAGCCTTGTTAGCATTCACAGTTTGAGTCTGAATGTACAATTACTAGACAGAGAGGGAGGGATGGGAGGAGGGGAGGTAGAGAGAGAACAAAAGGAAGCAGAAGAGAGAGAGAGAGAGGGAAGAGGAGGAGAGGAAGAGAGAGAGTCTTTCATGTCTCCCCAGAGTTTGAAAGGCCTCCCTTTCATGTGAGCATTGTCATATTCTCTCTGTTCTCGTTCCATTTGCTCCACCTCTCCTCCCGTGATAAAGACATCACTCTTTTAGTGCAGGGAGGGCGTGTAGCGTACGTGAGCGTGAGCGCCCGCTGGAGTGTCTGTGTGCATGAGAGAAGTGCAGCAATCTCATAATAATACGAGCACTACATGCATACGCAGGTGTGATGTTTATGTAGGAAACTGTCCGCTAAGCATTATGTGCAAACAAAAAAACATGGCAATAAATAAAAACATTGTTCGAGACACTTTTGATGCCATCAGAATTATCAACATATCTGCAACATCTATATCAAATATGTCCACAAACTACATTTCCAAAGCAAAATGATCATTAAGATTGCATTTGGAGAAATCGTTATCTGTATATTTAATTTGTTTTCTCTCAAATATCTGCTCCTGCCAACTACAGCATCATTCAATGCACTCTGTTGTGTCCTAGCTCATAATATGAGTCAAAGCTGACTTGGCGCACAAGATGTAAAACGCTAACTTTACCTTTTGAGGATTAAGCTTTTAAGCAGGCGATATTCTTTATGATCAACAAAGTCTGTTCAAGTTTTTTTGTGCCTGTTTATCCAAAGTCTGATGTGTTATTTCTCTGTGCCATAGAAGTCCATCCATCCATCATCTATACCGCTTACCCTGTTAAGGGTTGCGTGAGGGCTGGAGCCTATCCCAGCTGTCATTGGGTGAGAGGCGTGGTAGCCTACACCCTGGACTGATCGCCAGTCAATCACAGGGCTGACACAGAGACAGATAACCTTTCCCGTACACTTTCACACCTACGGGCAAATTAGAGTCACTAATTAACCAGTCCCCTGGACTGTGGGAAGCCAGAGTACTCGGAGGGAAGCCACGCATGCACGGGGAGAACATGCCGACTCCACACAGAAAGGCAGCCTTCGTCTGAACCGGGATTCAAACTAGGAACCTTCTAGCTGTGAGTAACTGATAAAGTGTGGTCACTGTAGTTTATTTAACATGTTGGTGTTGTTAATAGCACTGATTGTGAATTAATCCACCACAAAAAATAGTCCCCAACAGATTCACTATTACTCCATTTTGAATAAGTTAGCTAAAAACTGCTGTTCTGAGCTGTTTCTAGAAACTACTACTGATCTAAAAAAAAATCTAATACAAACCTTTAAAAGATTTATAAATAAAAATTATACTTAGTAATTATTGCTGTATTTAATGTCTGTGTCATGCCTTATGAAGGGAACTAACGGGAGAGAGAGAAATGGAAAATTACGTACAATGATGGTGTCTTAACCTCCAGGCCACGCCGTCCTGTGACGTATCTGAAGGGTCCTTGTTTGGAAAAAAGAAAAAGCAAGAAAGATAGAAAGAAGTAAGAAAGAAAAATAAAGATAATGAGTAGCCTTCCCTTTTTACCAAGTGTTTTAACTGCAGGACCAAGAGCGCAAACTTGGATAACATTTCTGAGACACCACACTTCCTGAAATGCCAGTGGCCATGATCATGCCCACAGTGGACGGAGTGACGAGGGATTATTTCAGAACATTGCATTTCATGCTAACACTTTTCTGAAGGAGGACCAGAACAGGCACTGCAGTATGTAAACATGACCCTTGTGGTATAGCGGAGAGAAGGGGGAAGTCAGGGCGGTTGTTTTATTCGTACATTCTTTTATGGCTGTTCCAACTCCATTTCCCATGGGTCTTGTAGGCAGTGAATTGGCTTGATTGGTCTGGATTTACAGGCCTGTAGACAGAGGCCAAGCATATTGGGGGAACATGAACGTGCCCGACTACAAACATAAATAGATAGTGTTTGTGATCCCCTCCCCCTCTACCTTTCCCTTACAACCACCAATCACATTTTACGACCCCCCCTCCCCTCCCTCGGGGGCCTCCACAGACTGCACCAGATTTTTTTTTTTCTTCATTTGACGAGGTTCGCTTTCCGTTAGCATGCAGGGCCAATGTTTCACAAAGCCCCTCTTTCTGTTGTCCGTGGTACCGGGGGTGTGAGCGTGTCGCAGGTTACAATAAGTTCCACCTACTGATCTTAATTGGACCTGATGTGTGGTTCTGCTCCCAGGGCGCCTGTTGAGCCCGGTTCTGTTCAGTTTCATTGTAAAGCGGGCCAAGAACTCTTGGCAGCCGCTGAGCTATAAAACACTTAGGGCGCTAAAGCTTTTCTAAAAAGGAGCTGGCGAGAAAAGACGGGCCCGAAAATAACTGTTATTGTTTTGCTTCTTCAGAATTTCTTTCAGTTTGCTCTCTTGTGCTCGCCCACTCGTACACATCTGCTCGTCGCGAGATACGGTCGAGGAGCTACAGTGAGCCCCCCCTCCTTCCATCACACAGTTTTCTTTGGGTGATGTTTTTCTCATTAAAAACACTACATTTTTAATTTTTATGGAAGCTTTTAAAGGATTATGGGAGGGAGCTGGGGAAATGGGGTCTGTTGAAGTTTGTTTTGATATTTCACCACATACACACACACATGAACATCTTCCTGCTGCGAAGGCCCGACGCCCCTTCCCCGCTGTGACGGCTTTCGTTGGAATTTCCCACTCTGGTGTGTAACGGCTTTTGGATGGATCTGGTGTGGTGATGGAGGGGCTGTAATTCAGAGGGAGGGACGACCAACTTCCCTTTGAAGCTGGAGACACAGTCTGTTAGAGCGAGGGTTTGTTCTTTTGGGTGTTTCTCTCGAACCAATTAGAGTCTGTCACAGGGGGAAAAACAGAGTAAAGCTACACAATCAAAGATATTTGAAAAGTAGAAACAGCTTTAGTGTCGCACTAACGTGATTATAGACACAAAGACTAAAGTCTTCTTAATAGATTCTCTCTCATTGGAGAATGTTTTCTCATCATAAGCGAGTTTCTTTCCTTTGCTTAATTGTTCACTCAGGCTGTGGTGTGAGTGTGCAGCACGGAGGCAATAATTCGAATGCATTTAAATTCACTCTAACACACTTAAATGACATGAAAGTGTCCACACATCTAATACATGCTCTCTCTGATGCAGGGTCAAGCAAGGCTTCAGACACAAAAGCTCAGTGCAAGTTCAAGCAGGAAGACTCATTCATTCAGTAAGTCATCATTCATTCATGTCGCTCTGTCTCCTCCTTCTCTAGTAAACAGCTGATTATGGGCGTTTACTATGTTAAGTACTTAACCAACCAGATTTAGCCTCAATTTCTGTCGACCAATCATCCTGCAGCTGTCAAATTTTAAAGCTGTCCTCCTCTCTCCCCGAACTGTTAGTCGTTTAAGTTCAATCATTGCGACTCCTTTCTTCACCATCACCTCCAGTGTCTAGACTCCATCGGGAGTATGCTACCCTGCTCTCAGCCTCACTACCCCTTTAAGTACATGAAGACATCACAGTGGGGTCTAATCACTTGAAGTGGGAGTATTCAAGCTTCATATTTCACTTTGTGATACCTAGCTTAGCTTAGCATAATTTACAGTTAAAGAAACTCATCATGTTTCTCACACTGGTGCTCAGTGCAGGCCCTCATACAGCCTCTGCCTGAAACGACTCAGTCAGCTCTGTCTCTTTAAGAAACCCCGCCCCTACAAGCCCGCTTTCTCATAATTGGCCAGCTCTCCGAAGCCTGCTGACATCACAAGGTGCAGCATGTAGAAAAAACTGTGTGAAACCTGCAGCAGCCAGCAGACTGAGCTGAGACGCCTGGGGATTACTCCAACATACTTCTACTACAGATTTGAAACTTCCCCCTTGTTTAGTCTGGACATCCAACATTGTAACATGATATGTCTTAAAATGTGAAACAGCTTAATACCTCCTCTTTAAGACATTGCACGTTCTCATTCTGAAGTTAAAATCTACTGTGAGGAGTTTAAGTGATTATGAAATGGACTGAAAATAGTACTGATGCTTCTATATGACCTGCAACAGATCATCAGGAATAAGATTGATTATTTGTATCAACAAGTTTCGACACTGCCGCTGGGTCTGTGTCCGTCAAAGCAATTTACTGCAAGCAGACAGGAAGTGCCTTATCTACTTCCTGTCTACAGTGAGTTGTACATTTAACAGTTAAAAGACAGCCGGAGGATTTTTTTGTTAAGAATACTACAAAATCATGTGCAGGACAGTATCGGCAAAAATGATAGGATGCACTACATTTGTCCAAAGGGGCCACCATAGTCAACACAGAATTAAAGTTCCCTACAGTATCTTTAAAGGTTTAAGGTTTAACCTGCACTCAGGGGCAGCTAGACAAACCTTTAACACAACAAGTTATCATGTTATTATATTAGTATTGCAGGTGTGTGACCAGCTAAACCAGCTAGCAAAAACAGAGCAGCATTAGCATTGATGTAGCCACAAATATAAGTACATGTTCACTCTCCTTTTATTCTCCACCAACTCCTGAAGGAAATGTCAAGTCCCACAATGTTCACCAGACAGCCAATAACTTTGTCTGTGGGCCCTCTGATGCTCGTGTACTGTAACTGAATCAGAGCGTGTTTGCAGGAAACAGCTCCGGGATGCACAAGCAAACATTGTAGCATCATAGATCAGTTGAGTCAATGCACAAAGGGAACTTCTTGTCTTTTCAGTAATTCTACGACAAGTTGTTCTGTTGTTCCGACTTGTCCTTCAAATACAAAAACTAGACTCATCTGTTCAGTCTTGTTTGCATAGCTAGTGCCAGTCAGTGTCTTCTAAATCTAGTATTCTTACACCAAAGCAGCAATTACTCTGAGATGTATTTAGGATTGAGGTCTTACCAGGATGTACTGCAGGCAGGAATTACTCCAGGATACGCAGGATTTGTCTATCCAAAGAAGGCCTTGTCTGGAGCAGCAGGTGGAGAAGGCCGAAGAAGCAGGAATCCACCAAACATCACAGTAAGCAAAAACCATCCGCCACTCCTGACTGCTAATCCAGGTATGTTATTGTGAGATGTTTAAATGTGCATTGTATTGATTTAAAAATCTTAAAAATTGCTAAAATTAAAGAAGAAACACTTTGAAGTTGCCAGAGCTTAAGCACACTCAGATGTCAACAGGAAACAGGAAGTAGAAGTTGGATTTTCAGCATAAGTGAGCTCTTTAAGGTGATGCATCATCAATACAAACGATCTCTCATCCAGCATTACATTATGTGTTATGTTAACGTACACTGGAAATAACCTGTTCATTAGTTTTGTTTTATTATAACACTGTGTTCATTGTTTTGCTCCAAAACACCAACACAAATTCTTTGCATGTGTAACTATCTTGCAGGGAAGCAATTCTGATTGTGAAAAATATGAATCAGTGCTTTTAGTGCAGTCTTTTATGGTAAGTGACAAATTGTTGTCATGGTTTAAAGATGGCAAAATGTTGTTTATATGAGAGATAAGAACAACAATCTCTGAGCAACTTTACTCTGCTAACTTAAAGAGCAGCTCCAGTCGTGTTTTAAGACGTATAAAATTCTCTGCTTAAAATAATTAATTGTGTCTGATCACTCCTCCCAAGGCCTCCTTCTCTCTCATTAAAAATTCGTCCCCCTTCGTCTTGAAAACAAAAAACGTCTCTGCCATCGTTTAGTGGTAACTTGTGGAAACTCAGCTAGCTTGAAATGTAGTAATTAGTAGTAGTAACGTTAACGTTAGTAGTCAGTAGTGAGTTTGAAAAAATAACGATGACGGTTACAGCTGGCTCGTGCATCGCCAAAGTGGTTGCCATAGGTTACACATAATGATCTGCATAGCGTCACCCCGTCCATTAACGGGATTGGCTCCTTAGGTTTGTGACGTCTCAAACCTGCCAATCTGAAAACGTGTTGTTCAGCCTGTCCTTGGTACACTGCAGTTTAAAAGCAGACAGGCCCAGCCATGGAGATGACTGTTGATGTTGTCCCTGATATGTCTTGTAGCACATGAAGAACACCACATGGAGATGTTTACAAGGTTAAACACTTGATTTTCACAGGAGGGGGTCTTTAACCTTTCGCTAAAGCCGACGTCCAAAGAGCTTTTACTCCACTATTAAAATGTTCTGCTACTTCCAATTTTGCTTCCCAGAAATGACACATTAGTTGCTTTAAATTGTTATTAAAAAGTTATTTTTCTGCTCAAAACAGTTTCATGCACGTTGGTTCCATACAATATTACTTTTGTAAAGAGGGAGACAGCCGAAAGAAATATATTGAAAAAAATCTATGTATATTTTAAAAATGCATGGTTGTACTGCACTCTTCTAAACAACTGTTGTTGCATTACCTTTACTTCACTATTTATTGTTATAGCCCAGCAGAGTACACATACATGCCCCATTCACTTTCCCTGCTCGTATTTTATTTCAGTAATGCAAGTATCTTAGTATCATATTGTGCTGCTGGGTTTCTAAATAAAACACAAGCCACCAAGCAAACTGTTCCGGGATGTATTTGATACTTCTTCCAAAAGCACTTAGTGCAAGACAATAAAGCCACATTAACAGCCTCTAAACTTAGATGTAGGAGTTTACAAGAAGCACTTGAAGGCAGCATGATTGTATATTGAAGTGCAACTAAGGATGTGAGTTATTTTCTGTGTGTGTGTGCATTCTTGCATAATGTGAGAAGTTGCAGTTACAGTGCACAAGACCACCTCAGATAATTGTTAGAGATAGTCCATCACACATACTCCTTCATTTCCCTCAGTGCAGGTTTTCCTCTGGGATCCATGAGGAGAGAGAGAGAGAGAGAGAGAGAGAGAGAGAGAGAGAGAGAGAGAGAGAGAGAGAGAGAGAGAGAGAGAGAGGGGCATGAGACGAAAAGAGGTGAGTGGAGAAGTCTGTCTCCCATTAACATTATCTCTATAGGAGCCCAAAATGGGCTCTGTCAGCAGAACAGCGACCCGCTGTCAAGAGAAGAAGAAGAGCAGGAGAGGTATTTCCACAGCAACCAGTCTGTGTTTTATATGGAACCCTTATATATCACCTAATATTAGAAATACAGTCCAGATATCCGAGCGTGGCTGAGTTAAAACCTCAGCTTGTGCAAACCTCCTCTTCTTGGCGAGTGTCAACTCCAGTGCTGCAATATATTTCAGTCATGATGCAGTTTGAAAGCACCAGCCAACATCATAACAGTGAAGCACAATTCTTTAAATTGATCCTCTTTTCTCTGTCAAACAGAAAAGAATTGATTCATCAAATGTTTCATTTACGGCAGATTTGTGGGCACCAGCACTTCTGTTCAGTGAGAGTCAATAAAGCAGCTTGTTCAGGGCATGAGTGTTGGCTGAGGTGGAGCTCGACAGAGTCCAGCTCAAGCTGCTGATCGATAGCAGATTAAGCGGACATGGTTCCATAAGTGTCAGTTTCACTTTTTCACATGAAGTCATCATTCCACTTTAGAAACGTAAGCACAGTTTGGGAGCTCAGTCCTTCAGTTCGTCTCTACAGTGCATGAATAAATGACGCTTAGCGTTAGTTCATGCAGGACACGGACGTCACACGCTCCAGCTGTAATCAGCTGACAGCCAGCTGATTGACTCGTCATTGCCAATCAGTAACGCACCAATCACAGCCGCTTCTCACAACAAGGCGGTCCATTTAAATGCAGCTTCCTTCTCACTCATCCCTGCTGCACTAACGCTGCTCACACAGCTGCTGCTGCTGGAAATGCTTTGCCTCCACCACGCCAGCCTCCTCCTTTCTAGTCTGAAGCTCTTTGCCCACTCTGTATACACTGAGGTTTTTACATTGCGCTCTTCTGGAAAGAAGCAGCATGCTGCTCGGCTAACCCAGGGCGCAACTTAAGAGCGGGGCCATCGGCGGCAAACATAACTGTCCAGTTCAATTTGGCAATAAGTGGTTAAATCTATGACGAGAGTGTTTCTGACTGAATTATTATTAAGTGCAGTTTATCAGGATTACTATTATTATACCTGATGTTATAAGTGTATCCAGCATATTACTTTGTACTACGTTCAGACGTAGCGGGCCTTTCTGTGTGGAGTTTGCATGTTCTCCCCGTGCATGCATGGGTTCTTCCTCCCACAGTCCAAAGACATGCTCGTTGGGTTCATAAGCGACTTTAAAATTGCCTGTAGGTGTGAGTGTGAGAGGTTGTCACAGGTTTGCAGAGGAGTTTGAGTCAGGAGAGCAGAGTGGCCATAAAACCTTTGAAAAGCCAGTCTTCAGCTACTCTTTGGCCCGTTCTTGAAGCTTCAGCATGTGTCTCTTATTCAACGGGGGCTGAGTGTAAGACTTCCTCACCTTGGCAACACTTCTGAGCGCTTTGCACCTTCTGATTCTGCAGACTCCAGGAAGTTTGCAGGTCATGAAAATGGTAGCACAGGAGGCCGAATGGTTTTGAGCGCCTTCATAACACTCACTTGTTTTTCGGGCCTTGCTGACTGGCACAGATGAAGCTTAAATTGTGCGGTGATCTGATCCAGCCGTAATCATTCTTTGGTTAATTTCACCTGCAGAATAAAGGTGAATAAATGTGCAAAACTTAATATAAGGTACAGCTCACTTTAAGCCACACATTCATGGTGCCCAGAGGTAGATTATTTTGAATTATAGCGAAATAAAAGCAAACTCTGCAATGACATGGTGCAGACACCATCTGCACCAGCATTAGTCACTTCAAAGTGCTTTTTTATTATAACTTTCTACTATTTTATGTTTCCCATTTTGCTTTGAAATATTTGCAATAAACTCCACGTGCAAGTTTTCTTTTTGTCTCAGCACTTTATCAGCTGTTCTCCATGCAGCACTTTATTTACATTTGAGGTCATCCACGCGTATGATGCTGCTTGACCTCTCTGTGTTTCTTGGCCCTACTTGGAGGTATTAGAAGCAGGGAGGAAGACAGATGGGGGGGGGCTGCACGGGGCCTCCGGAGCAAGTTCAGCGGAAAGAGGGTCTGAGAGCGCACGTAAACACGAGGGAGAAGAAAGTGAGTCACAAGCCGTCCTCTGAAACAGATTCACTTCATTTACTCTAACACAGATACCATTAGAGTCCATAAAGCTCCCCCGGTAAGCCTCCGCTGCGCCCATCTGTCTCACATGTATGATGTCTGTGTTTGGAGTCCCGTGCCATTAAGGGTCATGATGTGAGATTTACACTGTGATGCGTTCCAGCGGCCTGCGTGGTGCTATAGATGATGACAAATGGCTGCACTGTATTTATGACATGTTTAAAACCCAGAGAGCTCTGTTTACAGTCCAGGCCTTTGTTCAGACCCCAGCGTTTCTGGCCTGACGAGCGGGAACCAATGAATCGTCTTGGATGGACCCTCGGAGGACGCCGCGCAGACAGAGATTTACGGGAAAGGAGACGTACATTATCCAACACATGTTCACGTATACACGAGTAAATGCACATCAATTTAAAGTACATTTTTCAAATCTGGATCTGCAAAGGTAGGTGCAACAAGAATGTATGTTTGGGATCATATATATTTGGTTACCACATACTTTATAACATAATTTATCATGCAATACAAAATACTAACAAATAAGTTACTTCTCATCCGTGTTACAATTAGAACGTCTGATTTATTCACACCAACCACGGTATGTATAAACATGTGTATCCAAACGCCTCCACCCTGTCCTAACAATGGCTTTAATTAAAGTAAAGCCAGAAGCCAGAAAGTCCTTTGTACAGGCAGAATCCTCAAGCAGTACTGATTCAAAGAGATGGAGATTCATCCATTATCTATACAGCTCATCCTGGTCGGGGTCGGAGCAGGGGGGCTGGAGCCTGGGGTAGACAGAGGCTCAGTCTGTAGGGACTTGGATTGGGAACCTGAGAGTGGCTCATTCTAAGGGGGGAATTCACTAAGAATGAAGTGCACCCGCTATCTGCTCCGTCTCAGTGTCCGCTTCACAAAGCAAATTGCACTGATGATATTCAAACACGCCCATAAAGTTTCTCAGATCTGTGCAGTTAGATCTTTGTTTTGCGTCTCTGCTGCGCGCACACTGACGGATCTCAACTCCATCCACAGATCGATGATGAGCAGGGAGAGGAGGGGGCAGCTCTTTTAACAGTTTACTGTAAAGTCCAGACTCGACCGGTGTTTACTAGTTTAACTGTCTGTAACGAAGCTTCCATTTTAATAAGCGAGCGCGCAACAGCAGCTCATCCATATAATAATCCTCGCCATGCATTACGGCTCCAGACCATCGGCCCGTCTGTGCCCGTGCAGTGCCGGGGTTGAGCCTCGCACAGCCCCGGACTTATTGATCTCCCGATTATTATAATAATGAGAAGATATTATTAATATATTTTACAGACAAATACTTTTTGAATTCACAGTCAGTGAATTGTCGTCATGACCAGTAGAAACTCCGAGCGTGACAGCCCTTACTTCACCTGTGCGGTGCTGTTAGCGCTGCTGTTTGTGAATTAGGTGCTTTTTGCCACGAGGCTCATTTGCATAGAAAGGGGACATGAATTACTCCCTGAGTATGTAACTGGGGCTGGTAGCTGGAGAGGTGCCAGTTCCTTTCCTGGGCACTGTCGAGGTGCCCTTGAGCAAGGCGTCGAATCCCCTAACTGCTTAGAGCGCACGCCCATGTGCAGCCACCTCACTCTGACATCTCTCCATTAATCCACGTCTATAGGGTTGTGTTTTTGCACGTGTGTTTTTCGGGCCTTTTTGTGTAGCAAAGTACGTCTTCTTCATCATCTGCTTCTTCCAATCCCCAGCTGTCATTGGGTGAGAGGTGGGGTTCACCCTAGACTGATCGCCAGTCAATCACATCGCTGACTCACAGAGACAGACAACCTTGTGTTAGGACACGATCCATCTGACGCAGGCGGTGGTGAAAAATGATCAGGTGGCATTTTCTTGGTTGAATCTCTCGAAGATCAGAGCAGGAAAAAGTTGTGCTAGTACAAAAAAAAGGAAAACAGAATTCTTCCTGACTGAGATATTTTGCTTAATTTGAATAAAAAAGTGGCCACATACACAGACGCATACTTGGCACACTCTGAGGAATGTTTACACTTAAAAACCTCAGATGGTTTCCTTATTTATGAGCACCGTCGGACGTTTTAACGCTGCTTTGGAACGGTTTAAGACCGAAAGAGAGGAATAAAAATGAGTTTTATGATGCTGCAAAATTACCAACATGTGGTGTAAAAGCTAAAACCCCTCTGTCTGCCCGTCAGGGAGAGATGAGAGTCATGAATTAGGAATTGTGTGTTATTGCAGTTGCATGTTTGAGGGCTGATTCATTATAGCACCAGACAGTGCAACACTTTTCAGCTACTTGCTGCGTCCTTCCAAGTGTAGCTCCAGACGTTCTCACACGCTATCTCTTCTCCTCTTTCTCCCATCACTAATGAAGGCGTGTTTTTCTATTGACAAAGGGACAACATGATGGACCAAAATATTTGGAAGGAAAACTTTGATTGATTTGGGGTCAACGGAGCTGAAATGAGGTGCAGACAGAAGAACCAAATTGGGGAGAGGGCACATTCAGGCCGAGTGCAAAGCTTCGAATCTCACATGTCTTTCACAGCAACGCTGAGCCAAACAGACTCTATTAATTATGTGCTAAATCAAACATGAAACACATGTCCACCATATCATGTTGAAGGAAGGTCGGAGGGAGATGGAGACCAACGTGGAACAATGGAAAGGACGTTGGAGATTGAAACAAAGGGAACATGTGTCTTATATCGAACGTCTGCAACATCTGGAAACATGGAAAATAATACTAATACTCACAAATAATGGCATCTGGGAACTTTCACACTTGCTGACAGATAATACATGATACGGTGCTATAACAGATCCGTGAGACTTTTCAGGCTCTCAGTAGAACGATGAGGTCATTGTCTCTGCGTACAATACGACACCTTTTTCCCAGGGAGCCTCGCAGTGACCCGCTGCTGTGCTCTCACCATGTTCTCACCTTTTCACTGTGCAGGTGGGTGGAATACATGCGGGGCATTTCTAGCCGGGGCACCTCCATTAGTGCCCTTGCATTTGCAGTGGGGTCATCAGCTGGGGAGAACCAGTCCTCCACATTTTAGTCCACAGACGGGTGGACCATTTCTATTGGCAGAACCGAGCAAGCCAGGCCCGACGTCGAAGCTATCCTCTGTGGTTGATTGAGTGCGGTAGAAAAACAGACACTGTCAGAACATGCTCAAGGTCTTCGCACATTACTCCTCAGTTAGGGCTGGGTGTCAAACCCCGCAATAAATCTTAAGTACTGTGTGGAATGCATCAGTGGTGAAAAACATTGATCTGAATTAATTATTTCATCAGAGCTCCTGATTCAAATCAAAGCTTTAGACTGAAACTATTTATTCAGACATTTAGACATGAGTTTGGATTCTGTCGTGACCACATGCAGTATTTTTGATTACTCTTCCAAAAGAAGTTGCACGTGACCTACATCACAAATTGTGATTGCTGTCATGTAAGCATTATTTGTCTTTCTGAAGAGCAATGAAGTGCAACCACGGTCATTTTGCACACACATTAGACAGAACAGGCACTGCCTTTTCTCTTGAAACCTACGGTTAAAAAAAGAGCAGCTTGCTGGCCCTTTTTTCCCCCTTGTTGTTAAGGCAACCACCGAATCATTAGCTGCCATTAACCGTTATGCGACGGTTCTGACGCCGCGTGTGTTTGGAATGTCACAGACATCTGTTGGGTTTGGCGGCCCGGTACCAAATGGAGTACGGCCGCAGACCGGGGGTTGGGAATGCCTGCTCTAGGATACAGATGTGATCTTGGCTATGACCAATCTCGGATTCCATTGGCTATAGTCTGAGACGATGTAGCCTCTGGGATCACTGGTGAACGTGCCGGGCGCTAAGCGATAATCGACTTCCCGACAAGACTTCCTTTTCCGCGTGCTGCATTGTTATAGAAAGAGAAACCGTTTTCTTGTGATGTACTTGTTATTAACGGGTCTTACCTTTGCCGAAATTTCAACATCATGATGCCGATTAGTAAGAAGTAAAATTATAAGCTTTTTCAGGTCTGTCCTCAAGAGGAGAAGAAAACTTTTAAAATGCTCGTTTGTTGAACGGAGGTCGGATCGATCTGATGCATTTGAGGAAGTCGGGAAATCTGAACGGCTTTCGTGACACAGCGTCTAGGGAATTTATTTCAAGTAAAATTTTAGATCAAGAACAGATTGTTAGCTGTTAGCTTGCAGTTGTCTGTTTATAGAGATTAATAAGAAGCTAAATCGTCGTCAGATCACGCTGATGGGAGCCGGGATGTCATCACGGCGGATTACGTTCCGCCTGCTTTTGCTCTCCACATGGACTTTTTTTCTTGCACACGCTGCAGCCTGCTGATACGTGATTGGTCAATATAACTCGGACTACAAGCGTAGTTCAAACGGAAACCAGAACACTTGCCTTCCAGGAAATCCACGTCACTCCCTAAAGATTCTAATATGTAGACTTTCTACTATGTAGAGTCTGTAAATGAGGCTATTAGGAGTTTAGTCTATGACCAGCAGGGTGTATTTGTAGTCTCTCCTTTTTTACTCTTCAGGCACTTTCTGCTTCTTTGCCAGGAAGTCTACTGCATTTAGAAGTGCCTTTTTAAACTTAATCCCCCGGATAGAAGCAGCAGGTGTTGGCTTGTCCAGAAGTGGACTGACCAAAGTCGTGACCTCTACTTAGCTCAGAGCTCCTGGGAGAAACACATGTTCCTGAGCTGCTTTCCCCTGAACCATGACCCCACAGCTTCACAGTTCTGAGACGCTCATGATATCTAACACCTGAACTTGACCACAATAATATTGACAAGTCTAATGGAGGTCAAAGGATCTCCTGCGCTAACAGGTTTGAATTGGCTTACCACAATCCTTTTCAATAAGCCTCCAGAGCTGCGGTGCAGTCATTAAAAATATACACAGGCACGGAGCACTGAGGCGAGAATCTTCACTGTATGTATGCTCTCAAAACATCGATGCTCCCTTCCCTTTATTTGGATAGTTTCGCAACGGGATCCTTGCTTATTTTCTCCCATAAGTGCCCGGGAGTAATCAAATCCCAAATGAAATATTTTCTTTGCCGCCAGTACCTTTCTGCCTGCCGTTTTCACTCCAAGGGAACCGTCCCGTCAGGCCCTGGCTCTCTTTCCAAACCGGGGATTTACGGAAGATTAGGGAAAACTATGTAAATGACACTGCTCCTGCGGAGTCAAGCGAAACGCTAGACCCCAAAAGAGGGAAGCTGGGAGTCAGGAGGGAAGCGACAAGAGAGGGGAGGGGGAAAAAAGAGCACATCCTTGGGAATTTCCCTCGGAAATCTGTGGATTATCCCACCGTTTTTAATGAAAGTTGTCAGGATTAAGAATGCCGAAGCCCACTGAGGCCGGAGCTGGAGCTAGGACAGGGATGGAGCAAGAGGAAGGAAGGAGCGGGATGAAAACCAGGAACCTATTATATTCCAAAATCACTAAATTGGAGGTAAAATTTCCATGAAGGGGCTCAGTGATGGGCCTTTGATGAGACGCAGCGGTGAACGGATGAGATGATGGAGGGGAAAGTGAAAATGGGCAGAGAGGCGCAGTCGGACACACATCTTAGACTCTTAGACAGAGACAAGTTTGAGCAGCAGTCCTCTCAGACATACTGATTAGCCGAAATATCTCTCATTACACCGTCCTCCATCCTTCTTTGCCTCTCACGTCTCTCTCACTCCTTCTCCCTCATTCCTCCACCTCTCTCTCCCTCTCTGTCCGTGATGAGCTGGTCACCTCAGTGTCAGTGATGATGGCTAAGTGGGAGCTTGAGCACTTCCTTAATCAATCTGGGTAATAGAGAGGAGCTTGCCAGACACACAACGTCGCGCACACACACACACTGAAGGACCTGTCAGCTCTCATTCTCAGTCATCCCCCGATTCATCGAGCTCTCTCGCTCTCTCTCTCACACACACACACACACGGGAAGAGGAAGTAAACAGGTTTGACACGTTGCTGTTCATACACCTGCACAGCCTGAGAAGCACATCAAGGATAGATTAGCACAGCGGCGCATGCGTTCCCACAACACACACAGGAAATTATACGGTGCACATAGCTTGGAAGACACACTCTCCACTGTCAGAGGGATATAGGCAGACAGCTGGGAATGTCACGCATGCACACTCGACAGGCGATTCAATAAAGGAGAGGACATGGTGAGGGCGAATACCTTGATAAGCTGTGCGCTGCCTAAACACTCGCCTGCCTTTAAAACAGAACATTTTCTGCATGGTCTAAGGAAGGCGGTTGTTTGCAGTGTAGTGACAAAGTAGGCGGGGATCGAGAATCAGCCAGCTGCTCATCAATATCATGGCACAACAACCAGCTGTGCGTGGAAGTGCGTGTGTGTGTCCAGTGCATCAAATGAAGACATTTTCCCAGACAAGGCCTATCAGCACATTCCAGCTCTGCTGTTGATGTCCGGCCACATCTGCCGGCTTTCCTCAATACTTTTCCTTAATCCCATTCTCCTTCCTCTGTCTACCTCTTTCTCTAACTCTGTATTCGTGGCTTCTTGCTGTTCCACCTCATCCTGTTTTTTCCCTCCTTCATGTCTCTCTGTGCACACACAAACATCTCTGTCTCCTTGTTTCTTGCTCCAACCCGTCCATCTCTTCTCACCCTGTCCTGACCCAGTCCAAATGGCCTCAAGATGTTGCTGTAGTTCATTTGCATTTGCTTACATCGCAAGTGTGAACACAGCCAAGAAGACGTTGGAGAAAATGTTGCAAACATATTGTATGGCAAGAAGTGGCTGGCTGAGGATTAGTATACTGAAAACAGATTTAAACAGAGAACATAGTTTCAAAGAGTCATAAATACTTTGGTCTCTTCATGAGGGTGTTTTCAGACAGAGAACAGCTGCATTGTTTTGCATTTTAAATCCACCACCAACAATTAGGGATGGGGACGAATACTTGAGTACTCGTTGACGTAGTTATTCAAGTAACATTACACTACTCGCGCACCTGTGCATGCATGGTTTTAACTCAGTTAGCTTACACGCACCATGCCAGCCGTGACCAGGAAAAGTGATATATCATAGAAATACTACAGTAGTTCGATGCTTAACCACACGCGCCTAAAGCGCAAGGAGTAGCCAGCGGAGACAGACAACAGGCAGTCTCGCATCACATCATTTGCTAGCCCTGTTAGCACTCGTCGTTGAAAATGGTGACTGGAGATATGCTCCCAGTTAGTGTTGTGGAAGGAGAAGGCTTCCGTGAGCTGATGGCGTTTGTTGAGCCGTAGTACAAGCCACCATCACGCCGGACAAACAGCTACGAGAGTGAAATAAATGTATGTGGAAAGTGTTAGTTTGCTCGGTAAACCTATTTTTATTATTATCATCATTAAGTTAAACGTATTATTCATATCTCATCATTGCATGATGTTATTTATTTTGCCGTAAATTAAGTTACTTTCATATTTATTTAAACTTGGACTGTATGACTCAGTTGTTGATTCAGAGTTACGTGTTA
The DNA here is from genome assembly GCF_022749685.1 of Semicossyphus pulcher. Lineage (NCBI taxonomy): Eukaryota > Metazoa > Chordata > Actinopteri > Labriformes > Labridae > Semicossyphus > Semicossyphus pulcher. The sequence continues at coordinate 5,713,360 of NW_027211700.1, forward strand.
AACCACACAGAACAGAAGTCCATACAGTCCGCCACCGCTGTGACGTTTGACAACAGAAAGTTACAATAACATTAATTGAAGGGTCTGTTAGGGTTGTTCAACAAATGCTTTTGAAATTGCACTTGCTTTCCACTGTTGGCTATTTATTTACATTAATGTAAATGTTCTCTTACAAGCATATAGCCTAGTATTTCGTGTCCGACGTATGTTTTTTTTAACGATAAAAAATATATAATTGGAGAGTACTCGATTACTCGTTCATAAGGTAATTAGAATACTCAAATATTGAGATTACTGGAAATGACCATCCCTACCAACAACCTCTAAAGCCCAGTTCAGCTCAATGATTCACAACGCGATGAAACAGTTTTAGAATGTTGCAGAGAAAATTGCAGCCGTGTGAACTGGTTAGTTGCAGAGCGTCTCAAGCCGTTGCGTGGAGTTGCAGAAGATTTGACTTGTCAAAACTCCAAATGCAGTTTTAGAACTGAATGATGTCGCTATTTCACTTCAGCCAATCAGGAAACAGCATAAGTTGGCGTAGAGCACCCTGTCTCTGCCGCTGCAGTAGCCAGAAACGGCTCCAGATCCTCTCTTTCCAAACTCTCTGTCTTCAACGTTTATTAATCCATGTTACAGCTAACATTGCAAGCATGTCACTGTCACTGTCATACACTTCTTTTTATAACGATAACAGAAATCCAGCTACTTAATTCATGTAACCTCGGCCTAATACTAACATTATAGTATTAACTAACGTTATAGTAAGTACACAGAAGTAGTGGGGTATGTCAGTGCGTCATTGCTATGGAGACAGTCAGCTGCATCTGTGCACGTCGCATTGCTTTGATGTGAACGGCCCAGTTTTAGAACGCTTACGATCAAGGGATTATTCTGGCAGTTGCATCCAGTCCTGTTGCGAATCATTGATCTGAACTGGCTTTAACACTACCAACCTTTTCTCTGCAGGCTGCTGCTATCCACCTACTGTAATCCCGTCAGATCACACGGCCAAACAGAGCAGGTCGACGCTCAAAATACAGGAAACATTTAGCAACATGACAGCAGCCAACTGTCCTCTCCTTTCCCCCCGCAGCTGCAGAGAAGTTTGGTGCCTGTTTGAAGTAGCTTTAGCGGCTAACGCTAGGCTTATGTCAGTAACTTCACTGCCTTTTTGAATTTGTAGCAACGTTTCCCACTGCCATATTTTAAGATACAATACACATTCAGAAAAATGTAAAGATAAGGGAGCAACACATTTTCTTGTGGCAGTTTCTAGTGTGTAGCTTGAAGTAGACATGCTAGCTTAAGCTTGATAAGCATCCTGGAGGAATTTGAGTCAGACCTATGTAGTCTAGCTTTCTCATATTTAACAGCTAAACTTTACACCCCTTCTCATAATACATAAAAGTACATATTAGTTGTCGGTTGAGTTACAATGCAAGGTACTAACACAAGGAGGTGTCAATTACACTGGAAAGTTTTACTTAATATCTGAGACAAACAATGACGATAGTTAGCTATATTTTCCTTGAAAATCTCCTATGTACTTTGTATAAAACAGAAGACTCTGACTGGTGACTTCATCGGGCACTTAAGGTTGCACATAAAAATTCAAATAAAACTATCACAGATTTTTAAACATTCCCTCCCTACATCTCACCCATCTAATAAAACTGCCTCTTTCTGGCTAAATCCCTTTTCCTTTACAAGTCCAAAAATCTCCTGTTACATCCTCCCTAGCATTGACTTTCCAACAAGAACAACACCAAGCTAACGTGTCAAGATGTTTTCAGTTTTAGCATGGCTGTAGCCAAGTTTTTAGAGAGTGAATTTATGCTGCATGTTGGCAAGAAGTAACGCAACATTGCTTTTCAGAGACTTTTTCATTGTAAGGTTTTACTTGGTCCAGTTAATTGTAGCAACATTTTGACGCTAGGTTTACTTCTTCTGGCTCTCCTTCTCTGCATCACCCTCCCTGTCGACCGTCTGCTGTATGCCAGTCTCTACAATCCCTTTCAAGAAAAGAATTCTGCCCTGTAATCCATCCCAGCTGTGGCAGATTGCACGGCCAATTAAAGAAAAACTGTTTGGCTCGCCCCAAAAGAGGCGACCACATGTTGCAGCGAGACCCTCCCCTCTGCTCTGCCTTCATCCCCCCTGGGGACCTCACCTCTGATGGTTCAGGGGTCGCAGCGCTTGTGGTTTCTTCCGCAATGGAGCAGGGAGGAAAACATAGAGACTGCAGACATACAGGACAATTAGCCCCAGCTCTGACTGAGGGTCTCCCCCAAAAGGCCTCCCCGAGGTCACCGAGGCTATGTCCCATGTCCACACCTACAGTAGAGGGCAGCTGTCAATGAGGTGATTTACCTCCCTGTGCTACCTCTCCTCTTCATGTTGAGGATTCTGGGCTATGTTTCGCTGGTGGGGAAGGGGTGAAGGTTGAAACCACAGGGAAACCACAGAGCTGGTGGCATGGAATTCTTTGGACAGGACATTTCTGCCGCTGTGACAGGATTATAGTGTTAATGTCTCAGATGGTTTGGGACGTGAGGATGGGCAGGAATGTGCATTGCTGGGGACGGGGTTGAGAAATGGAGGTCAGACATGAGCAAGCAAGGGCGTTCTGCGAGGCTGGTTAAATTGGGTTATACATTTTTAATGAAATTACACAAGGAAAGAGGGCAGCATCACCGGACAAAAACAAGATAGAAAGCAAGTACAGGTCAACAGATGGGGCCTTATCTTGCCATTGTCCTTCCTGTGACTGATGTGTGTATCCATGTGGGTGACAGAATGTGATCCCAAACTACATTCATGGTGCAGCCATTTTCCTCTGACATCATGCTCCTTCACGAATTGCTACCTTAACATGGCGGAGGGGTTTGTCTCTGGGAGGGTCCAGACTAAGAGCGGTTCAAAAACACTTATGAATCGGCAAAAACGTGGTACACCTCTTCTGGATCATGTAGACCAGGCGGCTACCCCAGGAGCCAGACCTAGGGAAGATGGTCAATGTCAAGCGTCTGGGGGCCGGGCTGTCATCCATGGGGCCCAAAAAGGTAACATGAAGCTGCCACCTTGTGGGCCCACCACTCGCAGGGACAGGCATGATGGTCGGTACTGGTAGACGCTTACGGTGGGAATTAAATGGTAAACAGTAAATGCAATAGCTAAAGAAAGCATTCAACCATTGCTTAGCTAACATTACTGTTAGCCAGCCAGCATTTAGTGAGTTAAGAACTTTCCGTCTTTCATTTTTTACTGGTAACACTATTAAAGTGCAGTATTAGCTTTTAGACACTTACAAGCAAAGGTTAGTATTATCTAATAAGTGATTTAACGCTAACATTAGCTGTTATATAATGCTAGCTAATAGGTTATCAAATAGTTAGTAGTTTTAAAGATAGAATCTTGAAGATTTTAGTTTCGTTCTCTTTGGCGGCACCTTGTGGCAATACATGGTAACTTTTGAGACTGTTTGCCTTCATCTAAGCGCCAAATTTGTTACTTTTTCACTTATTTTTGAAGTTGTATCTGTAGTCATCCATCTTTTCTTTGTTTGTTCAGCCATAGTAGATTACTGTTTACTCGCAACACTTGCAGAGGCCTGAAAAGCAGCTGCTAAGCTCCGCCTACCCTCTCTGGCAGACCAACCACTGCTGGCTGATGGAAAACGAGTCACTAACTGGGCGCCGCTTGTGAGTTTTTCTGCGAATGTCGCCACCGACACTCAGTCTGTAATTCTGCAAATGCAAAGGCTTTCATCAGTGGGCCATAGGCTCAATCACCGCTTAACAGAAATTCAATTAAATGAAACTTTATTTAAGTTTAAATATGGTCAGATTTACCTCAAGATTTTTACAGTTAATTGCTTTTTTCAATTGCTATTAAATCAAAAAGTGTTTAAATGATCATTTGTCACACGCTACACAACGCTTTACATCATATGCATGATGTCAGAGGAAAATGGCTGCTGTCTAACTATGGTAGATGCTGGTGTCTGCATCCTTGCCCCCTTTCCACGCTGAAGCAGCATACTTTCCTCCCATAATGCACAGCATACAAACAGGAAATCTAATCACAGCACAACAGCAATGTAAAGCTCGATATATAAACACACGTTAGCTTACTGTATGTATACAGCAGGGGCATATGCGGGGATAAGGGAAAGTGCCCTGTATAGATTTGCCTCCATAGGACACTAAAGCATTCCTGCTCACTGAGGTCTGCACAGCATCACGCAGCTAGTAGAAACAGATGCTCTCCATGTAACTGTATTCTATACAATGCATGCACGGCTCTTAGTATGGAAAACTATGACCACTTGTGACCTAAATGACCTTGTAGACTTAGTGTAGGTATACAGTGGTGTACAACACAAACACATGTGGTTAAGGTAGTCCTTTTGCTTTAAACAAGGTACTTAAAATGCAGTCCAAAAATACACAGACTGAGTGCAACCTCATTACTCAATTCCAGCTCTTTGCTGCTTTTGGAAGTATTCCGCTGAATACTTGTCTGTCGGCATGAGGTAAGACTTAGCAGCATGCCAAATGATTTAGCACTGGATGCCGTTTTAAGCAGCACATGAAACGTAGACAGAACAAGTAATGCTATCAAATGTTTGAAAGCCAAAGGCATCTAAAATAGTTGTACATGTCATGTCACTTGTTCTAAACATACGCCTGCCTGCACCTAAATTGATATGACAAAAGCAGCCTCATTTTGTGAAGGGAAATAAAAACGTCTGGAACAAAGTTTAAAGGGGAAAGCGGACTGGTAGCAGAGTCACAGATAGACAGAACCACCCGAAAGAAAACAGAGAGTGTTGCTTTCCCCATTACAGCTCGGTTCTTGATAGGAACCAGAAAGGGAGAGTGGTGGCGACTATATCAAACCCAGATCTCCCCTGCCCTGCCTCATTTTCGCTGTCATCTGCGTTATAGCACGATCAATGTGAATGAAATCAACTGGCTGTTCCTATTACGACTGTCCTTCTGTTAAATCTCAAACTAAAATGACTCGTCCGTGGAGCTGATCAAAGACCAACTGGTTGACGAGCCTGATTCATTCAGCATGCTTTTTAAATTGGAAAATGTCCTCCTTTCTGTATCGCGGCACAGATTTCAGCGCCCTCGCCGTTCCTCCTTTTGCTGATCTTTCCCTCCCCGTTTTTTTCCCCCTCTTCCTCTGAACCCGCTTTCAATTCCCCGTGCGCGTTGACAGACACTCTCATCTGGGCGACCTTGCTTTCTTCCTGTGTTTCCAGGTTTGGGGGAGGTTGGAGGGGGGTGAAAGGTGAAAGGTCGGCCTTGTGCTCTGTGCTGTCTCGGCCTCTGTCAACACAACCTCTGCTCTGAAATACCATTTTCCCTGGATCATACTAAAAGGGGAGGAGGGGGGCGATCGGGAGTAGTCAAGACAGTCAATTAGCGGCACTGCTGTGGGCTGACAGAGTGCGCCGCTAACATCTCACCATACGCTGTGACTCCGTCGTGCATCCTGGGGGTTAGATGAGGGAATTTTAATGAACTGTTTAACGATCGTTCATGTACACATAACGCTTACTGAAGCATTTTATCTGCGCCCATAAACTATTACAGTGATCATATAATAAATTAGTACATTTTATGAACAATACATGAGTTTGACAGTCCAGGTTTAAGATATGAGAATGTTTTATATGACTTCCTGCATTGCACCGTTAACCATCACCCGTCTCTGTCAATGTTTTGTTAAGTGGTACTCGTATTGAAACACTGCAGTCATATTTCTAGACATAATATTTACTTAGTTTAGCCACCTTGATTTAGTCCCCTTATTGCATATTTCACAATATTGAAACCTGTGGAGTCAACGGCTGCTCTAACAGTCAAGACAAACTTTTACTTTTGAAAAGAAGAGTGCACAAGCATTAACTCATGCAGCATTAAGTCATGAAGAGTCCCCCTGTACGAGACCGGACACTTTACATAGATTCACTCATTCATGCCCTGCAGAGGACTAAGATACCCTTCAGAAGTGAAATGAGGATATTATAATTATTATATTATTATTACAGTAACCTTGAGATGCATTTTGTTGTTCCTCGGCAGGCGATTGTTAAAATGATCTTGTATAACGTTATTCTACTAGCTAGTGAGCATACTCAAGTAAGAGCTGCATGTAATTATTACAGAGCAGCTGCGTTAGCCGAAAAAAAAGAATGAATGAATATCTTACAAAACGTATTTCCCAATGCAACTAGTCTGTGATGATTAAATGCAGCTCTTAGTTTTTTAAACTAACTAGGTAGTAGAATAACGTAATATTACACAGCACTTCATCACAAATACGTGGTGGATGGTCGATTTATTCTCTATTTCTCCGTTTTGTAATCACACTGTTGTTGTAACCGATGTTATGTGTAGAATCGAAATAATGTTAAAATCGCCTGATTAAGGTACCTTCATTAGTAACGAGAGGCAGCTGTCTGACGTCTTTAATCCACCTAACTATGCTGCCGTCACAGTCAGCAGGCAGCGGCAGACACGGGGTGGCCACCGCAGTAATGGTGGCTCCACAAATCGGTTGCCGGATTAGTCTATGCTGGCCCTTGGCCAAATGCATAGGTATTAAATTATGTTGCGGGTTTGGCTATATATAAAAAATATGGGGTGCTAGTCAGAGTCAAATAACAAAAATAGTTTCGTCAAACTGTACAAACAATAAGCAAGCAAACGGTAATTACATGCATTCATCAAAAGTGTCAGGCACAAGCAATAAGAAAGAGCACAACAATATGAATGTGTTCCACAGTCTCAGAGTTTGATCCACTCAGGTAAAAGTCGGGGGTTTCCCATAAGCCCCACAGATCAGTCCAACCCGGTAATACACAACCAAAAACACAACGCAAACAATGCGCTGTGGTTTTTACCGCGGATACTCAGTCCAAACCAAACAAGGAAATAACCAACTGAAATAACAGCGTCTCTCTTCGCTGTTCAACAAGAAGAATACAAAATGTAATACAGTGTAGGCCCTCATTCAGTGAGTTAGTCAGGTTAAAGTGTCAAGCAGCACAAGCACTAAAACGCGGACTTTAAAATGCGATCTGATTGCTGCGGCAAGCTGGCTGGCGGAAGGTGTGATTGGGTTATTGAATGATTGTGGGTGTGTCTTGTGGGAGACATCAATGAACACAAGTAATAGTGGGCGGTGATGTTATTCTGGCCAGATCGAGATTATCAGATTGATACATGTAGACTGAAATACATATAAAATCTAATGTCAGAGTCATCCTAAGGAACACTGAGTGAAATGAATGATCCTGGTGCCCGCTCCCTCTTAACACATCTATGTTAAGCTATCAGAAACACCCAGTAATATAAACCCAAGCAGATGTGCTGGAGCGCAGTGTCAAAGCAATCTCCCTCCCCTAGAGTTTGACCTTTGACCTCCAACCTAAGGTCACTAGTAAGGATCTAAAACTCCTGTTGGGTCTTCCGCGTCTTTTCAATCAGACGTCAGAAAGAGTATTAGTCGGGTCGGGCCGTAACACATCCCTACCGTGCACTCTGACCCCAGTGCTCAATTTCAGGCATTTTATGATCTGTTCAATACACTGTGATCAATGTCACTTAACTGTTTTCGTAAAGCGGCCTTCCTCTAAAAGGTCAAAGGTCACAGCGATTATGCCTGCATGCCATGAGCGACCCAACCCCTGCTCTGGAAAAAAACCCATATTTCTCTTTGACCCCACCCCTCCAAATATCCCGCAAGGTGCTGGGAGCCGCCTGTCATTGTGATTGATTGTGCCTAAATACAGCAGGGCCTGATCAGCGGTTGGTTTCCGTGGTAACTCACAGCGGGCCATGTGTGTGTTTGTGTATGTGTCTGTGGTCTTTATTAAGATTGGTGGTTCTCATATACGCAAGTCTCACCCTACAACCCTTCTCCGTATAGACGACCATGTAAACCCAAATATTGGTTCGTCATCTGTTGCCAGTGTGCGTGTGGGTGTGTGTGTGTGTGTGTGTGTGTGTGCACGAGTATGTGTTTCCGTGTCTCAGAGTGTGAGAGAGAAAAGACGAGGTTTCAGCAATACGCGACAGAAGGGAATATGTTTTCCTTTCCACTGCCAGGAGAATGGAAAAATCTGGGCTGTAATGACTCTACCCGTGAAATGGGAGTTAAACCATAATAATCATTAAGGGGCGACCACACACACGTGCACACAGACACACACACACATGCATACACGTAAATAGAGACACTACATATCACCAGCTGCCGTGTCCCGCCCCAGAGTTCCCCTGTGAAAACGTTTCGGAGACTGATCGCACACATTTAAACACAAATGCAAACACAACAAAAAGCTGTAATTCTTCCAACATTTTCAAACTCACTCTATGATATGTACAATTTTCAAACATCCTCAGTCCTTTCTAACACCAGGCACAAAGCGACCAACACTAGAGTGCAGCCATCATTGCTGGTTTCTGCACCCGTAATCGTGTTGGCCTGTAATCAGAGGCATGTTGGCAAATTGTTGGTCTTAAGTCAATGATGTTTAAAAGGGGTGTTTTTTAGATAGTAAGGCGGGGTACACACTACAAGATAATCAAACGGATTTAGGGCCTGATTCCCCCCTTCTGAAAAAAGTAAGCAAAGTCCTGATGTTTAGATGGCTCTAAAGATGATGTCTCCAGATGTTCCCGGGTGTGAGGTCTGTTAAGAGTAATTTTACTTCCCCTTCAAAACGTAAATGTTCAGTATTTACGATGTGATATCCTGTTGCATGGTGGGAACCCCAAGGACAGCAGAGCATGCACTCTTTGGATTGTCACATGGCATGAAATGATAGCCAATTGGGAAGCAAGCTGACTGAAGAAAGGAAGCACAACAACTGCAGCCATGGCGACAAAAGCAAATGCGAGCGCATTAAGTAACATGTACAGCCCATGTTCACACCGTCTCAGAGACTTCATCCACAGCTGCTCGCTGTCACTGTGCTTGGAGTTACAGCAGGGACTGGTTGTAGTCCTCAGGCCTCGGAGCTCTGCCAGCAGGCCCTCCTCTCTCCTTTACTGTGCTGCCAAAACGTCTCTCATCATGGTCACCAGTTCCCCTCCTGAGTCAACTGCAGATGCTGGGGCTTTAGGAGCTCCCGGGGCAGCCCAGGACCTGTACTCCTCACCATCCTCCTCTGACGATGTCGGCACGGTATCCCAAACCGCATCAACATCAGCAGCAGCAGCGGCCATCTTCTCAAGCTGCTCTCGCCACTGTGAACGCAGGCCAGTGCGCTGTCTTTGGGGCCGGGGCATCTGTTCGACCAGCCATCCCCCTTCTGACACCATATGTAGCGGGGTCGCCAATTCTTCCTGCCCGTCATCCGCCATGTTTGTTTACTCTAAAGTCAGGTTTGACCGCAAGTTATTTACTGAGATTTCCAGCTGTGAGAGTGGGACTCAAACAAAACTGTAAAATCAGTCATTATTTGTCATAACGTGTCGGCTCTTTCACATTTTCAACTTCTGTTAAGATTTTGAAATCATTGCACGTTGATGTGCATTTATAGGATGCTAAACAATGCACATACACTTTAATATTTACACACACAGACATGCTTCCCTGACATTATTACACCACTTTGTGCAACTGTTCTTATTAATCAAGAAGATGAAGGCAGCCTCATCAGTACTTCCTCCAGCGCCTGCTTAACCCTGAGGAGTTTGGTGTATTTCTGCTGCTCCTGCAGATGACGCTCCTGCAGATGGTCCGGACCAGTGAGGAGAGGGATTTTAAATGGAGCTCAGAGTGGACTTTTCAAGAAGTCAGAGGGTCACCTAATCTACCTCTCCATCTAGCTCCAATTTCTGTCAAAGGAGGGAAGCCACTGGGCCTTCTTCAGGCACACTCACACCGAGCCAAAGATTTAGTGTAAAATGCCGTTATTGACTCAGGGCATCTCTCGTAAAAGACAGCAATATCAAAGAAATAAACGCTGACCACTTTCGCCCCCCATCGGGTCTTCAGGGTATGGCTAAGAGTCATGAAGACGTCATGAAGACTCTTCCTAGGGTCGAAACTCTGAAGAAAGCCCAGTGGATCCTACGACAGTTAACTCTTGAGTCTTCAAGAGCACCTGGAATTCACCCGGACTTTAACACCATACTACCGTGAGCACTGGTATCCCTCCCTCTTTTTCATAGTTTCATAACTGTTAACAAGACTAGGTCAAATGTGTAGGGCTGACCCTGACGGTCAGCCAAAAGTTAGCTGCTGTTTGAGCCCAAAAATGTGCTTAACTCATAACTCTAAAAAGGAAGCTGAGACGTCATGCAGGTGTACTCCTCCTGCAACACAAAAAGACAATGAAAAGGCATTAGAAGAAAAAGAAGCGGGGCAAATTTTCACAGCTTCACTGGTCTTTTTCACAGGTTTCACTTTGTGGACATGCAGATTTGTTTACTCGGAGAAAACGTCTCCAATCTGCCATTCGACAACAGGTGTCGACGCACCTGGCTTTTAAAGGGAACGGGAGATCATGCTTGGGAGATCATACTTGCACCATAAACACAGCTATGATTATCAAAGAGACTACACACAAGCTTAAAGTGGCTTTCTTTGCGCCCAGATTATGAGCCATTCAAGCAGCACCACGCACTTTAAACCTTTTGCTAAAGATCATTTAAAAAGGGCCCAAAGTCTCACCAAACACAAACTTTTGTTCATGGATGCGTGTTCATCCCCCTGTTTTCTTTGCATGAGGAGTGCAGACAGCAGTGTTTGGACAGTGAAGAGGTCCTCCTGGTTTGAGCCTACATTTTAAGTGATGAGCGCTAATCACTGCTGAGCCACCAGCCTGACAGGGAGGCGAACAGCTCAGGAGCCCTCCCTGCTCATGAAACACTGCAGTGTTATCAGGTTTTTTTCTTTTCCTGGACTCTTTCTGCTCATACCTTCCCTCATGTAGCTCATCCTCATGTAGGTCCCCAGGGTGAATCCACACGGGTTTGATGGCAAGAGATGTCTGTCTGTCTCTCCCTCTGTCTCCTTTTAGTCTCTCGTTTCATCACAGCTGTCCACTTTCCCCCCTCGTTCTCTCTGTACCCCCGCCTTCTTGTCTCTCTGTCATTTTAACCTTCACTCTCTGTCTGTCCGTGCCTGTCAGTCTTTCCCCTCCTCTCTACTTTTCGCTTTCATCATGGCTCTGTTTTTCTGCCGAGGTGAGTGTTGATAGCTCCCATCTTCTCTTCCAGCCGCTTTCCCTTCTTCTGCTCTCCTCTCGTCCTCCCGGCCCGACGTCTTCCCGTCCCCTGTTCCCCGAGCCTGGTCCTAATCAGACAACACATCATAGACGAATAGACACATGGACACAGCACACTGCCACAGGGTTTTTTTTTTTTTAAACCTCACTGCTCTTATCATGATGCTGTCATTATCAGGGGCCATTTTTAGGTCAGCGAGGGGTGACACACTGCACTCATACGACACCACTGAAAAGCTCTGACTGTCAGTGTACACTCTCTATCAAACGTTAGCCCTTAAAAATTATTTCACAGTTGTTGGAAAACATTTCTTGCTGAGATTTAGATGATGAAATTGATACCACTCTTACATCTGTATGTTGAATATAAAGCAGGATATGTTTGCTTAGCTTAGCATAAGGGCCTGTGTCCGCTTCTTACCGGTGCTTACTGTTGCTAGGTTACAGTAGTGAACTTGCGGCACTTTCTCTTCAGTTGGCAGTGACCGTTAAGCCCGTGTTAAATCGCTCTGTAAGCTTAATATTTGCTTTTATTCAAGGACATTTTACAAAGAAACACAAAAACAATGCAAAGGAATTGTGTCCTGGCGTTAGCAGCAGCTCTACATCTGGAAATTATACCCTCGAAAATCAGATTAGCTTCTCCTCCGCCATTGTTGTTGACAAAGTTCATATTGTAAGTCCCGCCCTTTCTTGATTTTGATTGGTCGGTGAGGGAGAAGTGACAAGTGAGGCTGTGTTCCACACGTTGAACTATTTTCACCTGAGAGTGCAGTGACAAATAAAAGCTGCAGCTGAGGGCGTTTTAGCGCTAAAAACGCTAAACTGCATTGGTTTTGAAAATACGCGCTGGCAGCACAAAAAACACAGTCAGTGGACACAGGGCCTAAAGACTGGAAGCAGAAAGAAGAGCTTTCTTAGCTACATTGAAAGGTAAAAAAATAAACCTGCAAAGCTCAGTTAGGTCATTTGGACCATATGAAATGATTCAATGGTTTACCTGCCTGCTTACCAACCTACCTGACTACCTGCATCCACCCGTTTGAGGAATGAGTGAGCTAGTTGCCCAAGAATGGCGTAGAAGGTTAGTTGGATACAGTTAACTACACAACAGTTAAGTGCACTCTTCCCACAATGCTCTCTCGTTGTCCTGCAACGTAAATGGGGCAAAGCACATGTAAGGGCTTTAACATTTCACCAGTTGGATACTTTTAAAATCTAGCTTACTTCCCATATTGGTTCTAAGCTTAATCTAAAAGGCGACTGGACTTGGTTGAAGTTCTTGTAGACCTTTCCGAAAGGCTTCTTCAGTTCTAAACTGACTGGTGGCAGAGCTCCGTCAAAGTCAGAAGCAAATAATGTTTGCTTCTGATGATGTTCAGGTCATACAGGGTTAAACTAATATAAACTGTTGGTGAACCACTGGCAGAATTAAATCTCTTACATGTATTTCCCACATTGCTAAAATATTATGTTTGATAGAGAGTTTAATATAGCATGCCTGGTGTTTATTCCTACTTTATGTTTTCTTTACTGTGCACAAACACATGTTAACAGACAAATACGGATACAATATCCAAACAACAGCAGTGAAAGTTATACAAACAATAAGTTGGAACGTAATATATGACGCCGATCATATTTTTATCTTTATTCCCTATTGGATTGTATCTCATGCATCTTGTGTGTTGCCTTTTAATCCACTTCCATGGTGATTATCAGACATTTCGTGTAAATATTAACAGTATCCAAGATAAAAAATGAAACTTAATCAGGATCCTTCACTGATTAGGTTTCAAGTTTTGTTATTCATTCATTAGTGTTGCATTCCTTCCCCGACTCGTCCAAACACGGCTGTGAACATCCAGCAGTGTCGTCAACAGGGAATTGTGATTGTACTCAGCCGAGATCCATCATCATTCTTGGGAACGCAGTTTTCCTGTTTGGATCCATCCATGGTCTTGTTTTCTGGGATCCCAGGAGTTCTGTCAACCAGAGAGAACACGCGTTCCCTGTGTGCCCACGTTTGTCTTCTGTAAGTCGGAGCTTGAGTTACTGTTCTCCCTCCAACGTACAGCCAGGAAAAACAAATGACATCCTTTGGAAGCTTGGAATCCAGGACAAAATTTCTTCACCCCTTCGTTCTCTCCCAGTTTGGATCTTAATAGATCCATCAACGTCAGCCGCGTAGTTTGAGCCAATTGTTCTGCGTGGTGTATGATGGCTTCCATATGAGAGGGTATCCTCTTATTTTATTATGGAAACTGCAATCAGATCAGTGTGAACAGTGGCTGACATCCTGCCATAAAGCACACTGGAGCAGATGCTTGCAGGCACTGGCATGCACAGACAGAAAATGTATGAATACATGCATGTCTGCTCACTTTCGGACCCGAGTGAACCCAGACAATAGCGAGCACACACCCTACACTGCCATTACTGCTGTCATTCTTCATCCACTATCATTGGTGTGCTATAAATGTTCGATTCAGCCTTGAGGACAGGGATAATTCTGGAGACAGCACTTTTACGGTGGGCTAAAACGGCCCTGTCGTTCCCAATCCCGGCTCAAATCCATCAGCTCCGTTGCTCCCGTCATCAAAAGAAACCAAAGAGACGGAAGGATGGCGACCAACTTGGCAGGCACCTGGTATAATTTGGAAAACGTCACAGGGCCCAAAACGGATTCCAGAAATAGACTCCTTAACAGTGTTACATTGAAGGAAGAAAGCCATAAGTAGATGGTTATTGAAAGCATAATGAAAAATAATACACTGAGGGAATGGAAAGCTTGAATGCTAAAGGGTTATTAAATTATGGCTGTAGATTGAATGAACATTGTAGTCATACAAACTGTACATGGAAAGGTCAGCTGTGTTTTATAAGGTAACTGAAGGGCTTACCTCATTAGTGTGGGCAACGGCAGCATGGCATGTCCTGGTCTGTAATATCACAGTGACCAGCCTGTTGGTTTGTTTTCTAGATGGCCGGAAAATTATCCTGTTATCACGAGAAAACAAGCTTTGTTATCTGGAGATAATGGGCCAAATTAATCCGTTATAATGGGAGCTTTGTTTTCACATTGTAACGGGAAAGATAAGTCGAGATCTCAAGAAAAAGACCAGAAATAAATGTATGGATGCATGTCCGCTAAGGGCTTCCGTAGAAAAGTGCACCAAACCCCAATACAATTGTAGCCATTTTAAACTTCGGGATTTGAAAGACTTTAGATTACAGACAGCCTGTTAAATACAAAGATGCACAAGAAGAAATATTTCCCCATTTTGAATATGACCTGAGACTTTTTCCCCGACTCCTCTGAATTATTGCATTATTTCTGTTAAAACTGTTGAAATAATAATCACTTCGGTTATCTGTATTATTTTTCCCTTGTGTCAGACGGTTGTAGCTGGTTTGAAGCAGCTATGGTGAAAAATTAGGTTTTATTAGAGATAATCTGAAAAGCTGTTTGCGTGCACATTTGAGAATATTCAGATAAGGGGAATATGTATGTAGATTTATGGATGTTTTTATATGAGAGTGTATTGCTGTATTGAGTGCATACCTGAATAATGTCAGTTATACCTCTAATACTAACAGTGGCCGCTAAAAAATTCTACATATGATAATAAATAATAAAAAAGCGTCAGATTAGACCAGAGAAATAACCAACTGTACAAATGGTCGAATCTACGGAGGTCCTAAGTGGACATGCATTCATTTAATTTACTCCGTTTTCCTGTTGTTACGATTAATTTTCCGGTAATTTTGACTTATTTATCTCGAGATAACAAAGCTGGTTTTGTCGTAAAAAATGTCCAATGATCTAGAAAACAAACCAACAGGCTGGTCACTGTGATATTACAGAGCAGGACACACCATGCTGCCATCGCCCACACTAAGGAGGTACGTTAAGCCTGTTTCTATGTTTGATTTGTGTTTTTGCAGCAGCGTTGTTATCTCGAGATAAATAAGTTGAGATCTTGAGAAAAAAACTGGAAATTACTCCTTATTACGGGAAAGCAGAGTAAATAAAATGTATGGATGCATGTCCACTTAGGGCTTCTGTAGAAATACCATAAAAAGCTCTATGAACACAAAAGCTTTACCAAAATATATGTAATTTGTCATAGTCATTAAAAATAAGTCACCATTGTTCCGCAAACAATCTTAAAATCGGACGAAGGGGAGGATCTATAGAAGGAGTAATAGTGATAAACTATGATATATAAATAAAAAGAAGCAAGACGGTAAGAAAAAGATTTTCAGTCAAAATGTGTCTTTTCATCCTTTCCCTATTTTTATAGGGGGTCATACAAAATCCAAGACTGATCGAAATAAGCTCTGTAGCTCCCAATCTGAGGAACAGTCCAACATCAAAGAAAGACATTTTAATATGTTTGTGTTATCAGATTAGATTAATTCAGTTCTCACACTAGTCAATAGAACGTCTGAATGTGTCTGGTCAGAACGACCTGAGGCTCTCATATGTGGATCTGACTTACACACCACTAAATCTGGGTCATAATCACACCCTAATTCACACACTCATAAATCTTCTCCCCGAGGCTCTGATGTCAGCCCTGTCCACAGATACACACTCGTGCGCACACACGCACACGTATAATGTTCATCATAAACTACTGCGGGAGGATATTTTTAACAATTCATTTCAATGCCTCTCCAGTGCCAAAGTTTGGGGCCTTTGAAGTTTGAGTGGAAGTGCAAGAGAGCGCTAGTTTAATTTCACTTAACTGGAAAAGCTGCCAGGGTCCACGAGGACTTTCAAAAGCCCGCAGACAGCAATAAATTTAATCCCTGCTAAAAAATACACCATAATAAAAAAAGGGGCATTTCAGGAAAAACAAGCATGTTTGAATTCTTTCTAAATAAAGTTAAAAGAGAACGTTAAGAGGCTGGATAGCATTTCAAAACATTGATCAAATCCGTTGCAGGATGCATCTGTTTACAGCGCCCGGGAGGAAACAAGAGCGCAGTTCAGTTCGTGAAATCAAGAACAGGCCTGTGCAAAGAGCAATTTAGTACAAGCTGACAGCAGATTTCAACTGTGGGGATATAATATTCTCACATTTCTTACACTTTAATCGCTTTGAAACAATATCCAATCACCCTGTCCCTTTTTACTTTGTCTTTGAGAAGTACAGGACCAAAGGGCCTCTCGGAAGTGTGTGACAGATGAACAAAGTAAAATAGGAAGAAAGCTGAAAAGAAACAGAGGCACAAAAAGGAAAAAGAAAACTATTATCAGGTGTTATCTAAAGTTTTACTGCATCATTTGCTAGATTGTAAATAGCTCATAATTTAAAACATTGATGAAAATTGACCATTTTCTAAACCCCTTCCCCTTCACAGCAATTGTTGAATCATAACTTAGCCCTTGTGCACGGGTATTGCACATCTGTCAAACTTTTCCCAAGTCTTTTCTTTTTAAAGTGAACATATTTTTGCTGTCCAATCAATTTTCTATTATCCTAATGTGTTTTTCAATCATGGTGGTAAAGTTTGTTACGTTAAAAATGTTATACACATTTTAATTTAATTATTTTTCGGAGCCTCTCCTTCCTCCTGAAACAAGAAGCCGTTCTGCAAAGATCAGACCTTAGTCTAACTCTCTGAGAGTATTTTGAGTGACCGCGTAGCCCCTCCCCCACGTGGGAAAGTGACACTGCACCATCACTCCAAAGTTGTAGAAAACATGGCTGCTCTAGGATCAGTTATTCGGCCATGTACAAGCCAGAATCACCAGGAGGTATCGGAATGGTAAGTTAAAATCTTGACATCCACTTGACTACAAGCTCGTGCAAGAAGGCAGCCTGAGGTGAACAACGGTGAATGACGATTGGTCGATTTCAGCGACAGCAAGGTGCTACGTAGAAACCTGCAGCTGTTCTGAACGGCCCATTTCAGAGGTGACCTTTTTAAACATGTCATTCTGGAAAAACGGAATTATGCAGTTTTCACTTTTTCACTGTGAACAATAAACACTCCAAAATGTGAAACCAATGAAAATAGGAGAATATCCATTCTAAAGATTTGGACCTTTTAACAATAGCCATAGTGGTAATAGAAGCTGCAAACGTTTGCATGTCCAGGTAGCTAGCTTAGCCTACTACCTACAGTAACCAAGCTTCAATGCAGATTATTATATCATTACACATTACATTTTCTTCTGTTGATAAAAGTTTTGAAAAAAGATTTTTTAGATGGTGCTGGATGCAATCACACCTAAGAGCCTCTGTTCTGTTTACACTCACAGAACCCCTTACGCTAAAAGCTTATCCACTTGTAAAAGTGAAATTATATACTTTGTAATGTTAATAAGTTCACAAAAGTAGTCAAGAAGAGTTATGTTGAAGCAAAATAACAGTCTTATCTTATACTTTTCTTTATAATACTTGCATGGTGAAATATAGCCTTCCGTTTCTTCATTTCGGTGCCTTCTGAGTGATGAGTCTAACTTCTGAGTTTAACTAGTAAATAATTTTGACTATTTTTCTGACACCTCATTTTAGCTCCTTACAATGTAGCTATCAAGTTCATAATACGGGACTCTACATTTCATTTTAAAACAAATTAGCTGCATTAAAAAGTCAGCCAAAGACAGCGAATTGAACCAAGTGGTTAAGTGAACATATGCAGATAGCTATAGTTGATCATATCTGCCATTGAGTTGTCACTTTAGCCGCCATATTGACACTCCACACATTTTAAATGTTCTTACTTCTGTTTTAAACCAAAGACCCTGAAGAGTGATAAATCTGCCACCATTATATCATAAAGTCCATTTGCAGTTTGAGAATGGAAAACTTTA
This sequence comes from Semicossyphus pulcher, assembly GCF_022749685.1. Taxonomy (NCBI): domain Eukaryota; kingdom Metazoa; phylum Chordata; class Actinopteri; order Labriformes; family Labridae; genus Semicossyphus; species Semicossyphus pulcher. The sequence continues at coordinate 5,731,452 of NW_027211700.1, forward strand.
CAGGCCTAACGACAGTAACTTATTCAGTGTTTACACGAAAGTCGATTCAGCCCCATAATTCAGACGTCCAGCAGTAGGAAAAATAGATTATAAAACATATAAAGCAGCAAAGTACATGACATAAAGAAATTACAAACATCACTGAAAATGTGCAGTATACACAACATCATCCATCATGGCTGTGCGATTAAAGTGTTGCCAAATGCAGCAGAGCAACATCTGAGTCTCTCGCACACGAGGAGAAAATAAGAGAATGAAACCCGAGACGAGAGAGGTCCTCCTCCTCCTCCTCCGCCTCCTGCCATCGGTCTCCAGCACATTAATTGAGTTTGGATGGATTGGAGATCGATGGCGGGGAGGCCCCTCGATAGCTCAGCGGTAAGAGGGATTAAAATTTGAAATCAATTAGTTTTGTGTCTGCAAACCCTTACCTCTGCGGGAAAGGGGAAAATCAATTAAGGAAATTAAAAGTTGAAGCAGCGACAAGAAAGTCATTTTGAACGAGCCCCTCGGCTTTCATCTCGGTCAGAGCTCGGGCCCCGAGTGGCACAGAGGATCAGATGGTGCCTTTATCTCCTCTCCTTAGAAGAGGTTAGGCCCCGTGGAGAAATTCAGGGGAGGTATCCGACCTTTGAACTTTTGGCCTCTGAAGTGAGGGACTCCCAGGCACACCTGGCTCACCGTGCTGCTCGGAACACACACAAAGACACACACACACACACTGAGATAAAATGAAGCCGCAGTTAAAGTTCAAAACAGTAAACAAAGAACGGTAAAAATCCGTAACATCAGGAGTGTGTTTAATGTACTGCCAAAAAAAAAATGCCCTGACCATGCCAATGAAAAAAATAACTTTATTTCCTTCTGAATTTCAGAATAAAAGCCTGAAGCTCTCATACATCAAACTCAGACTTCAAACACTGAAGCCTTTTGAGCAACAAACATCCCCTGGAAGTCCGTCACAAGGTAAAGAAATATATATATATATATGCTTTCTAGCTCACACAGCCGCCATATGAGTGTGTTTGTAGTCAAAAATCACCATTCCAGCTCCTCAATATCTCTGTCATTAAGGTGAGAGGCAGACGTCCAGCGATAAAGGCGCAGTTAGAAGTAGGGTAAAGAGATAGAAAGGTTAGAGATAAGGAGACAGAGAGACTGTTTGATGATGACGGCCTGTTCTGCCTGGTAACAGACCACACAGTGCAGTCAGTGCAATCATCGTCCTCTCTGCAGGGAATCATCACCCGGGGTCAGAGGTCAGCCAGCAACAAAACAGCAACAGGAGAAGATGCACAAGGTTGAGGTGAAAGACATCAGCTTTGCACACACAGGCATTCACATTCAGATAGAAATATATCATCTTTTTTATATTAAAAGAAAAATGTATCAGCACCAAATATTCCCTTTACATCATATGATGTGTAGAATCTTATAATCCTGATATTAGCTGTGTCCGATCCAGGGGCTGCGTCCTTCCAAGGACGTATTTTAAGACACAGCGGCGGCGCATCGAGGCTGTCCCATTTCAAAGGCTCCTTCACATGCGGCCCAAAAATGCGTCCTCCTTTTCCCAGGCCACAAAGGATCCATCGGGTGCATCCTTCACAGACGTATCCCGAGGATCAATGCGCGCTAATTAAAACAAGATGGCGGACTCTCAAGCAGCCGAAGAATAGACTTTTAAATGTATACGTTTTTGGTTTCAACTGAATCAAATAGCTAGCGATACAAATGTTAAAAAACAAAAGGGGCCTTGAAACTCCAAATTATCTTTAAAATAATGGGTAAAGTTCTGTGACGTTAGCTAGTAAGCCCGCTAGCTACCTGTGGCTAGACGACAGATGCAGCGCTTTGTGACGCAAGGGTAAGAGCGGGAACAGCTGGTGACGCAAACAGGAAATCCTGCGTCCTCTCAAGGATGCAGCCCCTGAATTGTGACACAGCTGATGGCATCATATTTTCTACCTCTAACCCCCTCTCTCTCTATAGACTAATCCGGCGACCAACATTATTCTAATGGCTAGTTAGCTTAATCAATTAAATGCTGCATTTAATCTTCACAGGAGACGCCACTGCAGTAATGGTATCTTGTCAGCCTCTGGTAATTCCCCGGATTAGTTTACATGTGATTGCTCAATGATACTTAGGCTACAAACGCACTACAGACAGAAACCAGAACACTTCCAAACTCGTTCCTGTGCCGACAGTAAATAGAGATTACAAAAATTGTAACTGAAAACTGCTAGAAAAAGCAAATAACACTTTTCTTTCTCTCAATTAGTGATCTCTAAAGGCCAGTTCAGATCAATGTTTCGCAACGCGACGAAACAGTTTTAGAATTTTGCAGAGAAAATTGCAGCGGTGTAAACTGGTTAGTTGCAGAGCGTCTGAAGCCGTTGCGTGGAGTTGCAGAAGATTTGACTTGTCAGCAGTTTTAGAACTGAATGATGTAGCTATTCCCCTTCAGCCAATCAGGAAACAGCATACATTGGCATAGACACCGTGTGTCTGGCGCTGCAGTAGCCAAAGACGCCTCCAGATCCTCTCTTTCCAAACTCTCTGTCTTCAACGTTCATTAATCAGTGTTACAGCTAACATTGCAAGCATGTCACTGTCACTGTCATTTACTTCTTTCAATAATGATAACCATGAAATCCAGCTAATACATGTAACCTTGGCCTAATACTAACGCTATAGTATTAATTAACGTTATCAACGCAGAAGTAGGGGGTATGTCAGTGCGTCGTTGCTAAGGAGACGGTCAGCTGTGTCTGTGTGCGTTCCGTTGCGTTGCTTTGATGTGAACGGCCCAGTTTTATAACGTTTACGATCAGATGTCGGGGGATTCTTTTGGCAGTTGCATCCAGTCTGGTAGTGAATCATTGATCTGAACTGGCCTTAACACTCAGTGTCTATTATATATTGAAGAGAAACTATTATATATTATATGATTGGTGGGTACTTGAGTCCAAAGTTTCCTTTCACTAATGCAACTTTAATTCCTTTCATTTATTTGTACTTTATATTCTTTATATCGTGCTCTGATTGTGATTACCCTGCACTCACAATGTGCTTTTAATGCCTCATGAGCACCACTTCAGGAACCACTAAACTTACAGAAGAACACACACACACACACACACACACACACACACACACACACACACACACATTCCTCACACTCTGTGGATAAAGGAGCTCTTATGTCAAAGAGAGAGAGAGGCAGAGGGAGAGAGAGAGAGAGGAAAGAAAGAGCTCCTCCACTCTGTCTCCCTACAAAAGAAGCAAACGGGCTTTGATATCGGTGAGGAGAAGTTTCCTCTGAGACCAGTTGGAAGTAATCTATTCTATACGTATAAAGAAACAGAGCCTTTTCCCTGCCCCGCACTCGTCCTGCAGTGGAGAGTCTTTCCAATGAGGAGACGGGGGCGAAAAAGAGAGCGTGATGGAATGAAAAGAGGGGCACGGGGTAAGGACGTAAAAGGATACGAGGGGGAGAAAAGGAGCTGGGAAAGAGGAGACGAGACGAGCGGGGTATAGAAGGGGAACAGGAGGGGGAGAGGTTGAGGGGAGAAAGTGGTGAAGAAAAATCATCTTATCCCAAAGTATCTGCACCTGAGAGCAATTTGTCCCCAATTTTGGGGGCTTAATCACACCATTGAAGTGAGCGCACACAAACACAAGTGCGCATACACACACACTGCGGCAGCGTTCGCAGGGTCTGGAGGGAGTTAGACACGCGGATGATGTCTTCTGGGAAAGCTGCAGGGGTCTTTGAAGAGATACCCAGCTCTCCAGCACTCTGCACGCTAGACGGCGGGGGCCCACTTATTTCTAGTGCGGCAAAGTGTGTGTGCTTATGTCTGCGTCTGACCCCGGGCTCCTCCATCTTCTGACATGGGGTGTTTTTTTTTTGCTTAATACTCCACAGGCTCTCTTTCATGGTCCGGGCACTAAGTATTTTCCCCTCTCTCCTCTTTTACTTCAGTCTTTCTTTCTGGTGAAGTAGCTTGGGTGGAGTTCCTCTTGTGGGGAAGGGTAGTACAGAAAGAGAGAAAGAAACTGCACTTGCTTCTCTCTGTCCGTCTTATCTGCATGTAGGAAACAAGGCATTAGCCTGTGGAGCCGGGCCAACGCTGCTTCTTCATGATTGGGTTATAATAAAAACCTGCCTCCAGATGAGATGAGATGAGATGACGGAATGAACATTTAAGATGTAGGAGGAGGAGGTGGAGGAGGAGTAGGCACTGTGAGGGTGAAGAAAAGGAGGAGGAGGAGGAGGGAGTTTTTTGCGGTGAGGAGAGTTTGCTTAGAGCGCTGAGCTGTTATTGCAACGGGCGGCTCTGGAATGCAACCGCTCACTCCGCCGACCAAAGAGCGAGGGAGAGTGAAAGGAAAAGAAAAAGAGGAAGGGAGAGAGAGAGATCGGTAAACCAGAGTGCGACCAGGCTGACCACATTATGTCATCAGGGCTTTATGATCTGCTAATAACCAAATCGTATTGAAGAAAAACACTCTGGTTTCAATTAGAGTCCACAAACGCTGTTTGACTTTTCGATGTAGGGTCCACATCCAACCCCGGCTAATTGTCAAAGCATGAGGACATAAAAAACCGGAGACAGTCTGCAGCTAAAGCCAGAAATGAGGACAAACGTCAGCACATGTCCTAGTTTAAAAATGCATTATATCTTAAATGCTGTATTGCTTACATTTCATTTATTGCGGCTCAAACATATTTTAAATACTACCAGTTGTTTGCATGACATGTATTTGAGCGCAGTGCCTGGGAAAGTAATCCGATCCTCGTAAACTGGCCACTTTAAGAAAACATGTCAAGAGAGAAACGCAGAACGCCGCTGAAAAGATGAAAAAGAGGCTGGAAAACAGTCGTTTCATTTCACATGAACAAGCTGTGACCTCAGAGCGATGTGTCTCCAAAATCAATTATTCACATGGTAACAGGGCCGTAACAGTGAGGACCCCGAGGTCATGGCCTCTGCATTTTTAGGGGGGGCATTTGGGGGGTATTAGTAGATTAGTAGAGTAAATATTCTGCTACTTAAAACCAACACATGGAACTATTTTATAGATTATATAATTTAGGCTGTCAAGAACAAATAAAGAAAGTTCAAGATAAATAAATTAGTTTTTATCAATTCTTTTATTGATACCTTATGCATAAATGTTTTGACAAATGTTTTTGTTTAGTTAAATAAAAACAAAGTAAACTAAAAATTAATTAAATATCTAATCAGACAAAAAAGTGATTTGAAGTTACATTAAGACCTTTAAGATGATTGAGTAGAATTTAAGGGCCGTAGCTTAATACTTAAGGACTTAGGGAGTAATCACCTCAAAAGTTCTTTAACCAGCTAAAGGCCTGCATGTTACTGTCCTGTGAAAGTAATAAACACACTGTATCAATGGCTCTTTTTTTGATACAGAAAATGGTTCAAGGTTCCTAGGTTTTAAATATAAAGTTTATCAACTGTAATACTTCTAATAATAAAATTAAAGAGCAGCTCCAGTCATGTTTTAAGACATAAAATGCTCTGCTTGAAATAATAAATTGTGTCTGATAAGTTTTTTCTGCAAAATACGTTTAATTACTTTGTAAAATCCTCTCAAGGCATCTCCTCCTTCTCCCTCATTAAAAATTCCCCAATCTGCATAGGCCCCGCCCCCTCTGTCGCGAAAACAAGACACTTCTCTGCCATCGTTTAGTGGCAACTTGAAATGTAATTAGTAGTAGTAACGTTAACGTTAGTAGTCAGTAGTGAGTTTGCAAAAATTACGATGACAGTTACAGCTGGCTCGTGCTTCGCTGAAGTGGTTGCCATAGGTTACACATAATGATATGCATAGCGTCACCCCGTCCATTAACGGGATTGGCTCCTTAGGTTTGTGAAGTCTCAAACCTGCCCATCTGAAAACGTGTTGTTCAGCCTGTCCTTGGTACACTGCAGTTTAAAAGCAGACAGGCCCAGCCATGGAGATGACTGCTGATGTTGTCCCTGATATGTCTTGTAGCTCATGAAGAACACCACATGGAGATGTTTACAAGGTTAAACACTTGATGTTCACTGGAGGGGGGCTTTAAGTTAAAACATCCAGAACTTACAGAGATTGTTTTAGAGATTTCTGTTGTGCTTTAGCAAATAAGACTTCAAATAGTTCTCAGTATTAGAAGGTCCTTTCTGCAGATATGACATTGATGATATAATTTCTGCAGAATGTTTGTTAACAATAACTTTCATTCACAGAAAACCACTGTGTCACGTGCGTACAAATCTAATGACATGGAGCACACAGGGGAAAACTGTCGAGCATTGAGGCTGATGAGCCAATGTTCTGTTTAAAGGAAAGTCAGTCTAATCTGTAACTGATGATGATTCTATAAACGGTCAGTAGTTAAAAGGTATTAGAGCAGGTTAAATGCTTAACTACTAAACATATTAGTAACTTAGTCCAGCACCTTTGGTTGGATTATAGTGCTTAACTGTTTACAGTCAGAGTTTATATGCCTGTTGTTGGAAAGCCGTGAACATTCAGTCTGTATTTAAAACCTTGATTGTGTTTATTTAGTCGACCATCATAGGAGAGCATTACTTCATGGTTTGGAATTGAAGAAATAAAACCCCGTAATCTGAAAAACCATCAGCTCTCAAATAGAAACATGTAATTGTGCCCGACAAAGCAGAGTTACAGATTCATTAAAACTGTGATATATAGCTTGTTTATGTAACACACTGAACCCCAGAAACCACAGACAGGGCCGACAGTGGTCACTGCATCAGCTTTAATCCAATTAATGTTTTATGTTGTTTGGCTGCTTGGAAGAGCCTGAAGAGTGAAGATACTGTGGTACAATTTCCCCCCAGACATGCCAATGCTGATTATTTGATTAGGTACTTTTAATTAGTGGCTAACACAACCAGAAAACATCCAGAGACAAATCACTCGAAGCAGCTCCAAACCAACGGGCGGAAGGGAGGGGAATGGGCGGTGCTAATCCATCCATCACCCTGTCTCAAAGGGTCTCTAATTAGCCGGGGCCAATCAACAGATGCAATCCATCAGCCCTCATGTCAGCCTCGACCAATCACAGAGTAACATTAGTCACCATCTGAGGCCGTCCAAGCCAATGGCGCGGCTGGATGATGGAAGCGAGGGCCGGCTGCCAGGGATGCAGGGGGTTTTAGAGGACGAGGGGTGGAATGGGCCGTGACAGCTTTATTCATCCGACGCTTAAACAGTCTCAGAGGAGAAGCAGAGAAATGTCAACGTGGAGAGGACGATTACGAGAGATATCGATCCCCTTTTCCTTCCCTGAAAAAGAAAAGAAAACACTCCTCCTCCTACTCCTATTCCTCTGCTCCGACACTCCCTGAGGCCTGCTCCTGTAGACGCTGGGAGACAGGTGGAGACAAGAGAGAGGGAGGGAGGGAGGATGCTCTGTCCCCTTCATTCATCCGTTTCCCTCGCTTGTGCTGGCTGTTGGTTTTTGCTGGCAGTGCATCTGCTTAACAGCAATACAGATAATGCTTACCCAAGGCCCTTCTCTGGCTTTGGCCCGTCAGAACAACTTAGGCAAGGAGGCACGTGCTCCGAAAAAACAACAATCAGCAGGGATGGAAAAATGTGTCCTGATTAAGAAAAAAACGTGAGAAATAAGCACCATAAAACACTTGTGACATGGCCGACTTGTCTGCGATGTTTAATGAAGCCAAACACCATTAGGATTATATTTTGTTAATGGTAATTGCTTGCTCATATTGCTTTTTAAGTGTTTCTTTCCGTTCATTAAAAAGCCAGACAGGCTTAGATGAACAAAGTGGTGAGGGGGGAATGACAGCTCCAGACACGCCAAGTCCCTCACTGCCCACATCGCAGACACACATGGGTTTCAGTGTGTACGGCTGAACACTGCAAGTATGTATAACACACATTAGAACTGCGGTTACATTAGCACTTAAAGGTAGACTTCACGCTAGTTTTATGGCACCTTGTTATTTAGAAACGTCTTTGTTCATGAAGGAAAAAGTGTAGTCACATTCCTCTCTTACGCTCCCATAATGTTTAAGTATGTGCTACTGCTGTGCACATTCCACATAATAAGATATTATTCCTATTTACATTAAACCCACTCCAAACTCTCACAGTTTCTCCATCATTGTTTGAGGTTAAACGTCCCACTAGTGAGTTTTGGACCACTAGTAGTGCGATGGAGCGATGTTTTTATCTGCAGAATCCCATTTTGGTTGAACCGTGAATGTCACAGGAACACAGATGCAATACACACGCAAAACACATTCCTGCTAAAGATTTCCTTCTCTTCCACTGACTGACACTCTGTGGTAATCACATGCAGAGAAGGGTGGAAATGCACCCTCAAAGTCAAGGAAGAAGAAGTAGCTAGTATAAATGTGTTTGGTTTTTTTTAAAGATTATTTTATGGGCATTTTGCCTTATTTATAAGACAGCTTAAAGACAGGACATATTGAGAGAAGGGAGAGGGCTATGACGCGCAGCAAAAGGCCGAGGGCAGGAAGAGAACCTGTGTCGGCTGCGTCTAAGACTGTAGCCTCTGTATGTGGAGCGCCTGCTCTACCAACTGAGCTAAACCAGCGCCCCCAAGTAAAAAAATTAAACATCTTGGGCACTATTAATCTTGGTTAATTGCACACATTCATTTTTTTTTTTTTTTGCAACAACATTAATAACACTGGAAGGGGGACTGGAGTCTATCCCAGCTGTCATAGGGCGAGAGGATTGACACTAAAGCCTCAGCACTGGACCCTCACAGACTTTACATGACATCAGGCCTGCAGCGTGTGAGTCCCTGAGGGTTTGAGTGCTGCGTAAAAATCAGGAATGGGACACACTATCATGACATCACATGTTGCCTGGAAACAAGATGCACCATTAAATAATTACAAAAAAAGCCGACCTCCAGCACATCATTGTGTGTCTTGCATTACAATGTTTACATATTTAAACAAACTATCAAAAGTTGTAAAAGCGTTATTTTTAATCCCTTTCAAATAGTTAACTGAAGTATTTGCGGCTCCTGTCGCCTCCATGCTCGCTTTGTTTACATTCAGTGTGTTGCTGGCGGTTGTTTATGTCACCAAGTTGGCTACGAACTCTGGGTTACTAACAAAGGAAAGTCTGCAGATATGCCGACTAATGGAAAGTCCGCAATTCAGCTTTGAAAAGTCCGCATCAGAGCCCTCAAGCACTTGCTGATTTGACAGAGGGACACTTACTGGGAAAGAGTATGGAGATTGGGATTTGGCCATAGAGACAGACAACCTTTCACGCTCACACTCACACCTATGGGCAAGTTTAGACGTACCTAATGAGCATGTCTTTGGACTGTGGGAGGAAGCCGGAGTACCCGAGTGCACGTGGAGAACATGTAAACTCCACACCGAAAGGCCCCCTTCGTCCAAACCGGGATTCAAACCAGGAACCTTCTAGCTTTGAGGTGACAGCGCTAACCAACGCACCACCATGCAGCCCACTTTTCAGTTTCATTATTTTATTATGTATTAAATACCATTGAATAATATCTTTTGTGCCCATTGGAGATTTTGCAGTTTTGCAGTCCCCAGGTAAAATTGCATGGTCGAACTAAAAATTATCTGAACTGATGGAAATGAATGCCAAACCCCTCAGCTGTAATAAACCAGAATATTTGAACAAAGACTGCTTTGAGATTCTGCACTGAACAAACTAAACAATATTTTCCTAACACCCATTTATTTCACTCGCACACACTGCAACATATAGATATGTGTGTAGACCATATAATGCACAATTAAACATCATCATACTCAAAGCATGTGCAAACACATGCATGGTTGGGTCCCTATTTTCAGCCGCTCTCCCTTTCTCTCCGTTACACCCACACACACATGCGCCAGACGTTGCGCTGTGGGTGAACCTGGGCGGTGTTTCCTGATGTCATTAAGTGTGGGTTCTCCAGGGCCACATTGCCACATTTCACTCTACTACAGCTGCTGCTCAGGCCAAGTCCAGTAATCACTACTTACCAGCCACTCGGAGCCACAAGCACGCCAGCAGGAAAAGGCTCCAGGACCTGAACACGGGGCCAAGTCGCTCAGCCCACGTCAATCAAGTCCACTCAGAAACGAGCCTGATACCAGCGGAGTCTCCTCTGAGCCCAAACACATTACATGAACAGAGGACGTTAGCTCATTTACAGGAATTGGCTGCTTGATTAACAGATGTATTTTTGCCAGCATTGACTCTGGGTGACTTTGTGAGCCAAATGTTTGAGGAATTTTAAGCAGACATTTTGAAAAGAAATTGTCCCCACATTAAAATGGTGGACAGCAAAACCACAGTGCCCAATAACAGGCCGCGGAGTTTCCTCGCGGGCCTGCTGCTTTCTTCATTTCACTCCCTTGCGGATGTTATTGGAGCTGACCCCTCACCTGGCTCGCTCACAGACTGCCGGGCCGAAGCATATTCTCCGTCAGCCATTTGTTAAATGCATGAACCAACAGGATGTGACTACACAGACGGGAGACATATATAACATTTTATTGGACTTCAGTGAAAAGGGGAAAAAGCCAAAGAAGAAAGGCAGCCTGACAAATGAAAACAGTCCTCGTACTCAACAGGAGGTGTTTGTTTTTGTTGTGCTAATTGCAGCTCAATCTACAGGAAATGTATGCGGAAAAGTGTTTCAGGATGTTCTCCAGAAATAGTGTTTTTGTGGTTATCAGCGTCTGGCTGGAACAATGGAAAACATGCGTAACTATACTGTATGTGTACATATTTTAAAGGGTTTGGGTATGTGTGTAAGTTTGGCTCTGAAACTTGAGCTAGCATGTCAGTGCTGTCATGAGAAAGCTACATAATTCAAACTTTGTCAACGAACCAATTTTGACTTTTAGCAATGGTTCAGCAATTTACGAAACTTTACAGGTGGTGGACGTTGGATATTGTTACCTCCCAAGGGAGCCTTGCAAGCTGTTTACCCCTTTTTAGTCACTATGCTAAGCTATGCTAAGCTGCTACTTTTGATTTTGACAAGAAAGTGGAAAAACAAGGGAAACAGCTAGCGTGGCTCTCTGTAAAGGTAACAATTTGTTTCCTTAAGACAGAGCTGGGCTTGCTGTTTCCAGGTTTCCGTTCCTTAAGCTAAGCTAAGCTATGCTAACTGGCTACCAGGTTTAGCTTCATATTTACAGACATAAGATTGACATTGATCTTCTAGTCTTAATAGGAAACAAAAAAGTGTAACCTTTAAGGAGAGCAAGGCTGTGTAATTCCTTGTTTCCATACTTTATGCTAAGCTAATCAGCTGCTTGCTGTGGCTTTATATTTACAGGAAATATATGACATGGGGGAAACAGCTAGCCTGGCCCTCTTTTCCTCCTGAAAGAGCCATGGTATTTCCCTTTTTCCAGGTTTCCAATCCTCATGCTAAGCTAAGCTAAGCTAGCTGGTTACTAGCTAAAGCTTCATATTTTCAGTACACCCATTACTGGCATTTATCATCTGATCTAAACAGGAAACAAACACCCTGGCTCTGCCTAAGGAAACAAAATAGTTTTACCTTTGAGGAGAGCAAGGCTGGCCCATTCCTTGTTTCCACACTTTATGCTAAGCTAATCAGCTGCTTGCTGCGTATCTATTTATTTATAGAAAATATATGACATGGGGGGAAACAGCTAGCATGGCCCTCTTTAAAGATTACATTTCTTTTCCTTCAGAAAGAGCCAATTTAGCTATTTCCAAGTTTCAAATCATTATGCTAAGCTAAGCTAGCTGGTTGCTAGCCAAAGCTTCATATTTACAGTACAGCCATTAGATTAGGATTTATCATCTAATCTAAATAGGAAAAAGACACCCTGGCTCCATGCAAAGGAAACGAAATAGTGCTACCTTTAAGGCCATAGCTGTTTCCTTGTTAACAGACTTTATGCTAAGCTAACCGGCTGCTCCTGGAGTGCCATACTTTTGTATAGAGAAGAGGGTGGTTTCAATCCTCTCATCTAAATGTAAAGCAAGTAAAACACCAAGCTATTCCTTTAAGGATTACTGGTCGCTGATTGTGGCAAAAATGTGTAATGGTTAACTCAACAAGGTTTTGTGTCCTGCACAGTTGACATGTTGGAGATACAGACTTGACATGACTGAAAAAAACCCTCCTCCAACAACCCTGTGCCGCAGGGTTATGGGGGTATTAATTTCATACCTGGAAAAAGAAACTGTTTTAGCGGTCCTCACAAAACATCAAAACACTGTCTGCTTCTTGGCAGACACAACCTAAATCAGAGCTGCCAGCCGCAGCAATTGGATTTCAAGAGGACAGAAGAAAGAGAAAGGAGAACAAACCATCATCTCAAATTTACTGCCTCGGAGTGAGGGGGGATCGAAATACAAGATACCCGCCGGGTTTGACGCGTCACTGCCGAAGTTTATACACTCACTATACGAGCGCTATTAAAGAGCGGAGACAAAGAAAAAAGAGAGGGGAGTAATTTAATTTCATCTGCACTAAAAGGCAGAGTGTTGGCACCGGTCAGTGATTCGCCTCGTTAGCTCCCTACCTCTCTCACGCCAGCAAACGCATTTTTCACTCGTGAGTAATGTGGAAGATGGGGAGTTTGCCCTCCTCCTTCTTTTCCTCCTCCTCCTCATCATCTTCCTCCTTTATTTTCTTTGTCTTTGTTCCACCTCTCGCTTATCTGCTCATCTCTTGAATCGCCCTCCTACGGCACAAGTTTAAACGTTTCATTTGAAGTGCAGATAGAGATCTCGGAACTGCTGTACAACTTCTTTTTATCAGGAATGAGAGGGATCTTGAAGTGTGTGTGCGCTTGTGTGTGTGTGTGCTTCAGTTCAATGGGTTATTGTAGCAGCTCCAGGAAGTGTAAAAGGATCAGCAACATTAAACGGCCAACAGGGTCAACTATCAGATTCCCCTAAGACAAGCCCGGGCAATTAGAGGGAAACAAGAAACACACACATGCACACACACATATGCATTAACAACTCACTGATATACTGTGTCTTCCACTTGTATCTGATTAAGAAAAGCAAGCAAAACCAGATGCACCAGACATGGACGCACACACGCACCAACCACTACACACATACTGTACGCCAGCGCAGCCACACACACACTTCTCACTTCATCACCCTGCGGGCTTGTTAAAAGGCAGTTTGCAGCGTGCAGTAAAGCAGGGCTACGAGTTGCCGCGGCGAGTCAGGTAACAAATTGGCAGGGCTGTTTTCTTTTGCCATTGATTGTATGAGCGGGTGTTTTCACCGCCGCTGCTGCCACCGCCGCCTCACCCTGTCGGAGGCCCGGGCCTGCGCTGGAGCGTGAACAAGAGGGAAATGATGGAAACGCCATTCATGTCTTCTCTCTCTTCTCTCTTGTCTTTCACGCTCTTCTTTTATTCTCATCACTTTTCTTCCTTCCTCTTTATCTGCCTCTGTTTGTCTCCTTCTCCTCGTTCTCTCGCTCAGCCTGAGGGCCACCAGCCACATTATTAATCCATTACACTCCCCTTCTCCTGCTCTTCTCATTTGCGCTGTCACCGTTCTTCCTCTCCTGTTTTTCTCTGTCTCACTCGCTCTGTCGCCGTATTTAATTTCAAAGTTGGAGCAGAGTTTTAATTCAGTTTTCAAAGGGCGGAAGAAGAGTCGGGGGAGGAAGACGGAGAGGTCAGAGATGCAGGGAATCTGAGAGACGTGGTTTACCACAGGCTGGGATTGAAAGAATAACTGAACACAATAAATGTCTTTTATGCAAAAGCTATAGTGATATCTATGAGGTGTTTAATTTAAACCTTCAGTACTTGATTTTATTAGAAGCTTTAACACAATATTGACATATTATCCCCTTATAAAGATGATGTAGCAAAAACAGAACTACATCAGCATTTTGAAGTTTATTTTCTTCCTCTGTTTTGCTTTCTTGAGAAAAACACCCGTCCTTAATCACTTACTGTTACACGACTGTACGTAAGACAGTAGCTAACTTTGTCGGTCAGCTGTTAAGTGCTGGACAAGAAGCATACATTGATTTTTATCAAAGCTATTTGGCTGAAAACATTAGCAGAACTGCATCTAGAAAGCTTTCTAAGGAGGCTGAACCAAAACAGTAAAGATGAACGAGTCATGAGAGAAAAACAATGAGCTGAAAGATGCTAAAATGTCCATAAAGCTGAGAGGAACTGCTGAAGAGGAAACCTTCACATGATCAGTATTAATTCATTGATTATCAATACTTTATTTCATTGTTTCAAATTGTTTGGTTTCCTTTTATTGTGTTTCTTTTGTTGTGAGAATATAAAAAAAACCCAAATAAAATGCATTATTATTATTATGACTTATTTATTGATTAGGGCTGCTTTAAATTCTGATTACTTACAATTTGGGCTTATTATTTTTTTGCAAAGTCAAAAGGTTCAAAGATCACAGCAATAAGTGGGTGAATGCAGTGTTTATATTACGATAAAAAACTATCAAAATAAGATTCTTTAAAGCCCCCCCCTCCAGTGAACATCAAGTGTTTAACCTTGTAAACATCTCCGTGTGGTGTTCTTCATGTGCTACAAGACATATCAGGGACAACATCAGCAGTCATCTCCATGGCTGGGCCCGTCTGCTTTTAAACTGCAGCGTACCAAGGACAGGCTGAACAACACGCTTTCAGACTGGCAGGTTTGAGACGTCACAAACCTAAGGAGCCAATCCCGTTAATGGACGGGGCGACGCTATGCATATCATTATGTGTAACCTATGGCAACCACTTGGGCGATGCACGAGCCAGCTGTAACTGTCATCGTAATTGACGTTACTACTACTGATTACAACATTTCAAGCTGGCTAAGTTTCAACAAGTTAAACGATGGCAGAGACGTGTTTTGTTTCCACTACGGAGCGGGCGGTTGGGAATTTGCATAGTGGTCGGGGCCTATGCAATTTTTAATGAGGGAGAAGGAGGAGTCTTTTACAAGGTAATTAAACGTATTTTACAGAAAAAATCAGACACAATTTAATATTTCAAGCAGAGAATTTTATGTCTTAAAACATGACTGGAGCTGCTCTTTAAAACTTCCTGGCTAATCAGGTACTTTGCAATGACTTTATTATTTTATCTGTCATTTTAATGTTTTTACTCATCCCACTATATTCTTTTACACTTTTCCTCGTCTATATGTACAACTGTATTTTATTATTCTTGCTTTCTGTGTTTCTTTTATATTGTTGTAACTTTACTAACTTTTTCCAAAATGCAATAATGCATTTTTAGCCTATTAGGAAATAATATTAACACCAATGGAAATTACTTACAATCCCAGCTTATTCATAGTATTTTAATGCTCATTCAACCTTTTTCAAACATATACTGCAGCTGCGTAGAATACAACTTTCCATTAAAAGCAGACACATAAAATATCCTTCGAGGCTCAAACATCAAAAACGATCCATATGGTGCAGCAATTTCAGTCCGCTCTGTCGCTGAAGAGAAACTTTTTAACAGAGCTTTTAAAAAAACACGACGAGAGCGTAAAACATTTTATGTATTGTTTAATCAATAAAACAACTCCTCGAAACTTAGAGACTGACACGAAGATTAAACAGATTTTGTTCAGCTTGCTTGTTACGACTCTGTAAAGCGGCGTCCCACAACAAAAGCTGCCCAATAACACGGGGGTCATTTCGCCATAAAACCCTAAACGGCTGTAGAGAGAGGAAACCGGAGAAGAAAGAGGTCTGTCTGAGATGTTAAGGCTGCAGCGCGGCACCATTTCCTGACGGGCAATCACAGGCTTTGCTCACTCTTCAGCGCTAAGTGTGTGTGGGAGCGCGCATGTGTGTGTGTGTGTGACACCTACCCCTATAACACCTATATGATTACAGCCTGGGTCTCTGGCCTCTTTTCTTTTTTAACATCCAGAGTTACTGCCCGGCCAGACGGGGGGATGACCGGCCCCTGTGATTGGACGCGACGCCTAGCTGAGGACGCGGCTGATTGGATGCAGCAGCGACAGATGGACGAACAGACAGCGAGGTGCAGACAGGAGACGTCTCGTTCCTGAGTCCAATTATGCGAGACTCTCTCTCTCTCTCGCTCTTTGTCTCTACTCCTTCAGTTAACGCTCCCTGCCAGAGTTTTCTCTCCAATCCATCATTAATGGGACGTATATTAATGCCATCCCGAACCCTGTCAGTGTCTCCTTCCCTGCGCACACACACACACACACGCTTAAATGGCATGTTGTAGCGACAAGCCCATAATTCTGAGTGCTCTGACCCTGACACAGTGAAACATAAAACACTCTATTTAAAGGGCATAAGCAGCTTTTACAGCGCTACATGTCAACCTATGCTCCTACGAGAAGTGTGCACACAAACACAAGCCCTGTCCCACTATACTTATGAGGGCAAACGGGGTTAAATACATGAGGACAGTCAGTGTTGTTAATGAAAGCCCTCACAAGGACAGAAATACAAGAGCACACAGCTACTTTTTAGATCTAAAATGCAGTTTTTCTTACTCTGTTTGGGCAAGGATGCCTGCTCAGTGGAGCAGATGGCAATGAAGCAAGCAGAAAAGGGAAAAAGAAGTAGTTGGGAGTCTTGTACGGAGGAGTTTATACTTCATGTCTCTCCAAATTGGAGCCTTTGGCAGTTCCTGGTTTGCTCATACATACATGGCAGCAGATCAATGTCTCTCAAACTCTTTTCAGACCATCTCTGCCTTTAGGTATTGAAATCCACAACTGCAAATGTTCCTATTTGCATGTGTCACTGCGCATGAACCCGCCTATGTGTGCACATACGTGTCAAGTTTAGAACGAGAGGAAAGAGAGCGTGAAGGAAAGCGAGCGCGCACAAGGAGAAGAAGCCCTGTGCAGCGAGGAGTCACTTTATGTCTGTCCAAAACTGGAACACTTGACTCCAGATCGTTGGCTTATTTCTCATGCCACCCGCCTGCCAAGTCAGATTATTATCCGACAGTACTTGGAAAGGGAGCGCTCTTGGTTTCCCTCTGCCAGAGTGCTCTTACTGGGACATGACGGAGAGCCTCAGGATGCACGCTGCTGCTGCTGCTGGTGACAGGGGGGCGCATTGTCTGGCTTTGATTGTCCTTCCTCTGTGCAATCAAGAAGGCTTGATTTGGGGAGATGGCACATTTCCTGATCCAATCATTAACAATTGAACACACTTTTATGACTGACTATTATTTTGACTTTCTTCTCCAGCTTAATGGTTGAGAGTCTTTTGCTTTTCCATTCCTGTGCATTGAAGTGTGCATGTGCACAGTGATACACACATGCTACGCTTCCTGCAGCACTATTGTCTGGACTTGATTTCCTACACTTTTTCTTCCATTATTGCAGCCGGGTGTCCAGCAGAAAGGCACAAAGCAGCGCACAGTGTGAGGGCTGAGGCCTGTCCAAACAGCTGGCGCGAAGATTAACTACCTCTGAGATTCGTTCGAGTATTAACAAGAGAAATGACAAAGGGCTGAAGGGGAACATGTTAACATAAGGCTGAAAGCAGGAAGGTTGGCAAATGTGTGCAAAGGACATTAACAATCTTTTGCAGGATGACTTTCTGGCAGCACTGGGGTCTGGTTCAGCGTCAGGGGTAAAGAAATATCCTGATTATCCGAGGCATTGTATTTGTCTTGTTTGAATCTATGCTTTAAGGGTTGCTACACTGGTCGTTGGCTATAATATATAAAGCACTGTGAATGGATATGACCTTCTTTATCCCAGAATCACAACTATCCTCTTGTGTTTCCCTGTCGCTGCCGGATGTCTTTTGAAACATTATATATTTGACTGTAATACGAACATTTTTTCACGTCCCACTTTATGATAAGATGTCGTTCCATTGTTGAGGCGGGCTGGTACTAACAAGAATTCATTAGCACTTTGCTCCTACAACAGATGCTGCTTGTTGGCAAACACGAGCCACCTGAATCTGTGCGCTATGTATCGTCTGTGCTTTTGGGATTATGGGATGTTTGTGGATTCAGGACAGAACAAATCAGACAAATTTAAAGTGGCAGAACACATGTAGCTGCATATAGCACTGTGACAAAGTTAACTGTTATAAATCACTTAAACATTCATCAACTGTTTTTTTTTATGTTGACTTTAGAGGATGAAAAGTTTAGGTAGAAATTGTTTGAACAAATAAATTTTCTGGCCTCAGTGTGCAGTTTTATGTAAATTAGAAACTAGGGGGCAATATGCAAAATGGAACAAAGGTCCCTGGCAAGAACCAAGTCACGGATACTGCAATCATGTAGTTTTTGCAGGTCCAAAACATTCCCGAGATATACTGAAGGCAGATCACAGCCCTTGGTTAATTTAACCAGGATGGCTGTTTAACCATCTTGAAGATCTTCTTTGGGATTGCACTTGTCTTTGAGGTTTTGGCTACAGTCATCAATAATATCTTTTTTACACACGTTTATTTGCAACTCAGCAAAGATGATGGCCCAACCGCTGCTGGCCGATGGATGTAACTTTTCCCAAGAATGTTGACTTGATGATTAATGTTACACCAAAGTCATCATACCAACGAATACTGCAAATGAAAGGGATTACATCAGTGGGCCTTCAGCTCGATCACCACTGCGTTTTTGATTCGACAAAAGGGACTAAAAATCCTCAAGATTACAAGATTATTTTAGTTTTAGTTATAAGTTTCACATCAGACCACACCCACCAATAGTGAGGTCACAGTGTACAGACACACCAAGGAGTTCATTTGAACATCACTACAGTGGTGCTGGTTTAGTTAGCGGGCACGGCATGTATAGAGGC
Organism: Semicossyphus pulcher; assembly: GCF_022749685.1. Taxonomy (NCBI): domain Eukaryota; kingdom Metazoa; phylum Chordata; class Actinopteri; order Labriformes; family Labridae; genus Semicossyphus; species Semicossyphus pulcher. Next base: position 5,750,297 of record NW_027211700.1, read on the forward strand.
AGCGGCCCAGGGGTTCATGCCGTCCACACTTTGTCTTCCCACATTTCTAACTCTATTTTTTTGGTCTTTGTTAGATAGAATAATTGATAATCTTTAAAAAATAATCAATAAATTAAGCTAGGAATTACCTTCACAGAATATTTTTCTGAGAGAAGAAAGGCACAACATGAGGAAAGAACAGGACAAAAGTCCTCAGAGGAGTCCTCTGACCTGCACAATTAACCTGCCTAATCCTAAATAAAGGTCATATAAGGTCAGTATAATTTTGCTTCTCTGTGATTGTTTTGTAGTTTTATGTAGGCTCAGGTGCACACCAACAATACATAGATATAGATATATTGTGAGAAAAAAAGAGGTAAAGAGCAGTGTAGTTCTATCCATCTGTTAAATATCTACAGTAAAAGCTTACGGTGTTAGTTTCTCTGAGCTGAAAAGTGAAGGGCCTTCTTGAGAGAAGCCATTTCAAACCAGCGTTAACAATCCCAGAGGGAAGGAACTGTTGAATAGACTGTATTGCACATTTCAGCACTACAGGACATGTTACATATAAAGTCCAGGAAATGAGCCTGTTTCACTCTGACTGGAACATCATGCTCTTTTGCCCTCACTACCATATTTCTATTACTCTCTCCGGGGTTTGTGGGAAACCAAAAGAAGGCTTGTTGAGGGAAAGTGGGCACACAGAAAAACATTGTAACACTTCAACACTAACTAACTGATAAAATCTAGAGCTGTTAAAGTATCCGAAGGAGGATACCATAAGATTAAATGACTAGTTTGTGCGACCTGTGCCTTTACATAAATATCAGGAATGATCCTTCCTGGAGACTGACGGGAAATGCAGCAGACATATTTTTCCCATGTCTACGTTCTGCTTGTGTTTCTGCGAGGGGATACTGACTGATGGAGATGACAGCGAGGCCTGGCTTCTTTCAGCGGCAAAATGGACCGAGGTCAAGGTTCAGCCAGGAAGTTACAGAGTGATGCTGTCGGTGAGATGGAAGGACAAACACAGACGGAGGGGGACGGAGATGAAAGGAGACAAGAGAGATGGATGGAGGAGTGTGATGCCGACAGGGAAAAATGTTTTCTAAACTTAAAGGGCAAGACTGCGAGAGAGGGAAATTTAACCTAACATACAGAAATGGATTTTGCCTGGGTTTTCTTTGTGCCGGTGACATACTTTGAAATTTATAGTCTAGCTTTGCTCTGCACGTTACAGCATGCTCAAAGTCAACAGCGACAGCAGAGCAGGGGCCTCTTCCACAAAGATAGACTTGGCTTAGATATAACAGTCCAACTTCAGATAGACGTCTAAATTCACCCGTTTCACAAAGCAGTTCAGTTCTCAACTATCTCAAGCAGGACTATGGAGCATTGAATTCTGGGTAAATTACTTGGAAAACTTCAGCCAAGAGTGGAACAACAAACAAACATCATCGCAGCAGCAGTAAACAGGGTTAATCCGGCCGTTGAAAGGACCATCAAAGACGTTAAAAATTTGGTGCTACCAGTCAGCAGGTGTCACTGACTGTTACCATGGTAACATGGGTCTTAGAGCTGAGTTAGCCTGGGGGTAAGGTGTCTAATTTTGGCATTAAACTAGTCAGTCTTTATTTTTGTGAAACGGTCTTACTTGCATTAGACTAATCTATGAGCAACATTAAGACTGGTCCAACACTGTAGACCAGTCTACAACATCTTTGTGAAACCGGCCCCAGGTTGACCTTGTACTGTAATGGTGTTTCTAACTGTTGCCCTGACATGTTCTGCAAAGGTAAGAGTGCAATAACCTGAATGTTAAGGTGACGACACAGGGTAAAGCCACTACTGTCTCCAAGGGAAATGTAATGCCAATCATATGAGTGTTCTTTAACATTATAAAAATGTGGCTAACCCTTAGATGCATAGGTGGATCAAAAATGACCCGGTGAGGTTGTTTTCTTGCAATATCTTCGTAATGAAAAGTTGTGAACATTTCATATTCCAGGTTTTCCTCAAACAACATGTTTTTGATATTACGCCATTTTAATGTTGAAGTTACCTTAAATACAATTTAAGAAATTTGAGTTTTTGTATTACTATTACTGCTTCCATAAGTGGGTCAAAAATGACCCGCATGCATTTCCCGTGGGATCTCATGGGAACCTTTGATTCTTACCAACTGTGGCTGTCAGGAATATATTTACAGAGGACCACACAGGTTATTTCAGAAGTGTCACCTCTCCTGAAGATCTTTTACACAGCAAGATCTGATACATGTAAGTATTATCTTTATTTTTAAACAGTAATCTACTATGGCTGAACAAACAAAGATACAACTTCAACAATAAGTGAAAATCCAAAGAAAAAGAAACAAACTCGACGCTCAGATGAAGCAAACAGTCTGAAAAGGAAAGCGACCGTCAGCCAGGAAAATCAAGAGTTACAACCGGAGCCAACTGTGGACGGTGCCGCCAAAGAGAACGAAACTGAGATCTTTGAGATTAGCACTTTAACTCTTTAGGTTTATTAAACTTCTTTAAAGTGCAAATCTTTCTGTATTTTTTCTTCTGTTGGAAACAAAGGGGTTAACATAAAACTCTTGAGAGCAGCAAATGGAAAAACTTTAATCAACTCAATCAATAAAAGAGGAGAGGATATAAAAATATTTGTTTACAAGAAAACTGTCGAGATAATTCATTCCATTAAGAAACAGGAAATTGAAGAAATACGTAGTTTAACAAGAATGTTTTAGAAGTGTGAGAAGCAGAAATGAGTGATATTCATCTAAGTTTTATTGGCAAACCGTTGATTTTTATGGGATGTGAGTGGCTGTAATGTGTCTGGGGGTTTCACCATATGTGGCTGAGAATAAGGGAGCGTCGTGCTGCTCGCTGCCTTGTGTACCACACACAAACAAACCCTGATTCATGAGAAATAGGCCGCCATAATCAATCATCTTCAAACTTGTATTTACCAGGGAACAGTGTGTGTGACAGGCGAGATCAGCCAGCTGTCTGAGGAGAACACGCACAAACATCCACTCGCAGCGACGCGCACACATGCAGAGGAAAGACGCAGTTACACAGACGAACTTTAATATTCACATACATTAACCTCACACACACACACACACACACACACAACAGGCAAACAAGCCATCAGCAGCACTCATTGCCAGTGAAGTGTGGTATTTCCTGCCCTGCTGACACATATTCAGCACACACACACGGCCTCGTCACCCCGACTTCCCTTAACAAATGTGCCGAGCAGGCCCTGGATGTACACGGTAGTGCTAACAGTTAGGTCTTGTTGATTTAACACTCAGGGAATAAAGCTGAGACGTGACTGTTATTCTTAGCTTTCCTCAACAATAACAGATACGTATAAAGAGAGGGAGGAAAGAAAGATCCGCTCAGGGGCATTTTGAATTTGATACCACTCAGGGGGACGCAACTACAAAATGTAGATTAGCTCATGGAAATATATGAAGTTGAACAAGTCTCCATTCAGAGAGATTAATATTAGCTTTACTTCTTGATTATTTGTGGTAACACAGACCCCGAAGATGTTTGGAACTTAACTATTTTTTTCCTTTCTTAATAAAACCCAGTATGCGGTGAGTGGTTACCCTTTTGTTTGCACCTTTGTAGAAAGTGACAGAATAAAGAAATGGACGATCATTGTTCACCAAATAAGGTCATATTTTATGCGCACGTTAAACAGCAATTTCAAATATACATTTATTTTATGTTCGAAAATGTCATTCAAAGAAAGAAATGCCCAGCATGCCATCCTGTATAGTGATGTAACTATCTGTACCTCCTGTTTCTTTAAAGGGATAGTTCTGATTTTTGGACACCAAGTTGTATGAATTACTTGCTAGTAGTGTAGTGGATGCAAAGCTATTAGCTCACTCACCGAGTCCTGTGGTCAGAGTTCTGTCCGGTTCTGAATGTAGAGATTCTGGTGAGATGCCAGGGTCATGAAAGCCAAACAGTTTTACCCCACAAAAACAACACTCAGGCAAAATCATCGTCCTAGGATTTCATATACTGCGCCATTTTTTGGCACTATTTTCTCTCTTGCCAAATTAGTATCATTGGACCTGCGGCAGGCCGGTTTCTCAGGTGACGTGATCCATCAGCTGTTTCTAAGAGAACACGCTGGAATTGGTAATTTGGGAGACAACGTTTGTCGTCACAGAGGAAAATATGTGATACAGGTAGAAGCAGACGCGCTTGGCTTCCTCTGAGATTGAGAGATCTTGCAACTGCGGCATGACCAGCTCACATTCCCGACAGCAGTAGCTCTCCAACTCTGTGGGCATTGGCTGGCACTTCCCACGAGTGCACCACCACTTTTCGTGCAGCCTATCTCTCCTTCCGGCATCTTCCGCTTGCACAGCTTCCCTCTCTCTGCCTGTTCTATCTCCATCTGAAGTTCAGCATCAGTATATTCAGCTTCATACAGATATCCCGTTGGATCCGTTGTTAAAGGTAAATCTTCCTCATCACTTTCATAATCCGACATGTTTACTTCAGCAATGACACGAATCAGTCAGAATCAATGTGAAACAGCTACTAGGTCGGCTTGCCTGAGAAACCTGCTGCAGGCGTAGTGATAATGGATTGTTCAAGAGAGAAAATAGTGCCAAAAAAAAGGCGCAGTTTATGAAATCCTAGGAGGATGATTTTGTGTTGAAAATGGATCACCAGTTTAGGGTAAAACTTTTTGGTTTCATGACCCTGGAACTACTTATTCTACGTTCGGAACTCCGACCACGGGACTCTGTGAGTGAGCTAATAGCTTTGATCCACTACACTACGAGCAAGTATTTCATACAACTTGGTGTGCAAAAACCAGAACTATCCCTTTAAGGCCAGTTTGACTTCCTGTTAAGACACTTTCATGGACAAGTAGCTTGGAATCTCAAATGACAAAAATAAGTAAAGAGGAGCAGGGGTGGAAGGGAGTGGTGCAGAATGCAAGAGCGACAGAGGAGGAGAAGGGTCGGTTTGCATTAATGGCCATGCCGGAAGAAGCACGGTTGAGGTGAGGCTCCTGAGACTTTGATTATAGCATCAATATGCGAATAAGCCAGGTGGCTTTGACAATTAAGGGACCTGAAACCATTAAATCAAGTTAGAAAATCAACAAAGGTTGAATATGCCGTGAGTGTGTCCATGTGGGTCTCTGTTTGGATGAATAATGGTAGCGGCGCTGCTACTCTGGATTGGCACTTTCCCCCTTAAACTTCACAGGGTGCTGGGTAACCTGGGAGCACACCCTTAGGGTCCTGCAGGCGCGAGTTATTTCAGTGACTGCTGATCAATCAGCATAAAACCTGCTTCTTTTAAAAATACTGAGCAAACGTTGGAGATTAAAGGCGAGAAGAAAATCTGCTGTCTACCCACATACTAAGTTTTGCAGTATTAATAGCAGCAATAAAACTAAAACTGAAGCGCCTCCAGTGTGTGCTTCTACTTTCCTTTGTTACTTTTTGCCTGATTTTTATATAAAATGTACTTAATCGCAGCACCTTAAATTTCAAGCAAAACTTTAATCCACCATGTTTTTATAAAGACAACAGCCTCTACAACTTTTCAGAGTTTGCATCATGGGGTTAATTTTGTGTCTTTATTATGCAATCAAACATAATCGGTTGAAAGCAAAACGTTCCACACTACAATCAAACATTTTTTTTTATTACACATTAAATACATTTGTGATGAAAAATGTTTTAATGCAAATCTCAGAAGTTTGTTTGAAAAACAAAAAGTTTTCTTTGCAAATCCAACAACCTGCAGCCACTCTGGCCCGTTTGATAAGATAAGCCACTCCTGATAACGGCTACAAGTCTCTATAAAGATTTATATTTATATTTATATTTATTGTGAACCACAGACTGTATGAATAGCTGTGAACCCACTTCTTCATGTTTCGGTTGCCAACCATTTCAATGCTTTTAAGTGAAAGTTAGCTTTATGGTAGCATCCACTAGTAAAAGCCAAACGTTTCGATGTCCCGTCGTGGTTAATCTTTTTTTATCATCTGTGATAACAAACACGTCAGGGATACGTTACGAACACACGGAGATAAATAAAAGACAACTGAGGATTTTTTTTAGACTCAGAACGGTTAAAACAACGAGGGGAACAGCACTGCAGCACAAGAGGAGATGTTGTAGCGGCCTGGGCCTGGAAACAGTTTAATGCGGAGGTGTGACGTCACCACGTAACAACCGGGTTTAACGGCGGATGTTGACAAGCTGTCGCTCCTATCCAGACTGGCCAATGGAGGCCCACGAGACTCAGCTAAACTGCAAGCTAAACTTTTGGATTTGCAGACAAAACTTTTGGATTTGCATTAAAAATATTAATATTAAGATTTTCATTACATTTACAGTGTGGAAAGTTTTGTGTTAAAAAATATTCAGTTTGATTGCATGATAAAGACACAAAATGATCTCCATATGCATCAAATAAAAATAATTGAAACATTTGAATCCAGTAAATAAATCGATATTAGAGTGGATGGGTTGTAAGTCTAGAGTATCAGATGCTGAAGACCAGCACACAGACGGTGGGGAACTTCCGTCAGTGGAAGATCATTTCTATGATTTAGTGCTTCAGGAGAGAAAAGAAGCCAAGAACAACAAGCGTCTCGGATGGCCTCTTATCAAATGTCACTCCTCACACTGATCTCACGTCATGCGTGAGTAAATAAGGTGTGAATCGATAGCTGCCATTAACCGTAACCTTATCCAGTGAGCCCGGACATTCATACAGTAAATCCTCTTCATGTGACACGTCGAGACATGAACCAAAACACGGGCTCGTCTCTCAGCAGCTGCCAGCAGACGATGGAGGTGGATCCATGTAGGGGGGTTTTCACTCCCCGACTCTTACTGCTTCAATTAAACGCAACATGAAACCAGGTGATTATCAGCCGTGCTTCAACAACTGACTGTTAACATGTATCACAGAGGATTCACCTTTAATGGAGGGAGACATGCATGCAAATGGAGAGTCTTTGCTAGTTGGTGCAGTCATTCAAGAAGTCTCTTAAATGTCAGATATAAAATGTTTGAAATGTATGTCTAAAGTTTCACATGATCATTGGGTTGGGGAAGCTTCCTTTTACAGAAACAAGTTACATTGATTTCAAGTTCTCAAAAGTCTTGACTTGACCTGTTTTTTTCGAAATGATTGATTTCCCTTGACTGGAAAATTGGAGCCACCAATTATTAATCTTGACAAACTGACAATAAACCATCTATCCCTCCATCCAGCCATTATTGATACCACTTTTCCTGTTCGGGGGGGGGGGCTGGAGCCTGTCATTGGGCGAGAGGCGGGGAATACCCTGATCACCAGTTTATCGCAGGGCTGACACATAGAGACAACCTTCCACTCTCACACTCACACCTACGGGCAATTTTAGGGTCACCAATGAACCTAACGAGCATGTCTTTGGACTGTGGGAGGAAGCCGGAGTACTGGGAGGGAACCCACGCATGCACAGGGTGAACGTGCAAACTCCACACAGAAAGGCCCACTACGTCCAAACCGGGGGTTTGAACTAGGCATAGAAATGTATTCCTAAATTTGCATTCCAACCATAACCCTGGGATTTATTCAGTCATTTTTATTTAATGTTGTTAAATTTTGTGCAGCCCTCTTAGCCAGGTCTCTAAAAGAAAAGAGATTTAATCCCAAATAGACTTTTACCTGGTTAAAAACAGAAGAATGCATATGATTTGAGACAGGTGTAGGGTTTGATCTAAACAGCAAATCTCGTGAGTTTCAGGCTGGAGCAAATGTGCTCAGCTGTCTAAAAGGAGTCTTACTATTACATACATTTGTTTTTGGTGTTCTTTATTAGCAAAGAGCAATGTACAACAAATCAGGTGAAAGAAGTCATATCTGCTCTAATAAATGTAAATTCTGTAAATATCTTTGCTGCGTAGAGAAAGAAAAACACTCCATAACAACACACTGACTGAAGTGTTTTTGTAGTTGAACCAGGGCAGCAGAGTGGTGAGTGTTCTCGTTGTGATTGCATCACTTCAAGTTAATCAGTCTCAACTTTAATATTAAATCAACGATTGAACCTTTTAGTACTTAATGAGGAGCCAAGTATATGAAAGCAATCTCAGAAAAAAACAGCAGATGCAAATTGTCAGCTTGTACTTTTAAACTTTGTTCTGCCGCCAATCAAGCACCGTAGCACTGCAGCCTTTTAAGCCAAACACAGATTTGAACTAAGTCTGTTCAGTCATGTTTAACTTCAGTCTTTTACCATTATAAAAGCAGAATCAGTTTGATGAGGGAAATTAATAATTTTAGATCTGGTAAGTGAGTTCAGATTTGTTAAAATGCTGTCCTAAGACACCTGTGACGTATGAACCTAGTCCTGCTTTGCATCCTGCTAAAACGAATGTCCTGAAACTGTGCAAAAGCCACGCAAAGTGCAGTAAGGTGAATGCTGGCATGCAAATGTAGTATAGGAGGGAGAAATCCATTGCACCAGATGCATAGGCTGAGATTTGGCATGAATTTGTGAAACACAAACACAATCATGACTGCAGATTGGCACAGGGGATGTCGGAGACACACATGCTCCCTCTCTCTCTCTCACACACACACGCCAGCACACCTACGATGATTTCCCCCCAGACTCCTTGTCCTCCTCAGTTGAACACATGTCATTTGTATGCCGCCCCTCCAGCACGCTGACAGAGCGGCATTTGGAAACACTCATCTCCTGATCACATCCCTGCTCTGCTCCCTGTTATTCCCAGACAGGTGTCCCCTGCACGCACACACACACACGCAGTCAAAGCAACACACGGATTCACACATAATTCAGGACTGTATACTCTCTTATTCAAATATAATCAGATTAAAAAAACACCTCATGCATAATCCATTATACTCAAATAAACATAAACAAACTCATACATATATATGTGCACACACACACATGCTCGGTCTCTTTCTGTAGGGACTGTGGCGCTCTGCTTCTTTATTGTGCTCTGCTCTGTGTGACTGGGTCCTCTTTCTCTCACACACACACACGCAAACACACAAACACACACCCCGACATGTGTTGGGCAATGAGGGGTCTTCCATTCCACTGACTAATGTCTCCCTGTTGTCTTGTTAGCTCTGCGCTTGCGTTTTGTGCGTGTGTGTGTGGATGCATGCTTTTGTGCATGTGTGTTTTTGTGTATACTCTGCATATATGCAGTATATGCCTGTTTCTGTGAGCCGTCCTGTGGCGACATAAATCCGAGTGCACCCAAGGAAAGCACATATCACAAAACTGCATGTGACTGTTCTGTGTGTGTGTGTGTGTGTGTGTGTGTGTGGCGGTCCCCTTACATCTGCCGTGAGCTGGGTTAATGTGCGTGACTGCTTCTAACCCAGGTCACAAGAGAGAGGGGTGCCTGGGTGATATGGTGATATGTGAAGGGTCACGCACAATCTCACCACCCATATGGAGTTTACCGCACACACACACACACACACACACACACACACAAATGCATCAACTCAAACAGGAATGGGGTAATTAATAGCCCCTCTACGCATCACTGATACACCCCGGAGACCTGGCATTTAAGGAGGGTCTCACACTCTTTATAGGAGCAGGTGTGCATGGTGGGGGGTGGGACGTATGGAGGGAAAGAAAGAGTGTTTGCTCTCTTTTTAAAAAAAAGTGTGACATGTGACATCCTCTAAATAAAGTATTTGAAGCAACAATTAAATAAATAGGCCCTTAATGGAGTTCATCTGTGATAAAGGGAAGGAAGAGCGTTTCCCTCCTTCTGCCGCCTGTTCGACACACAAGTCAAAGGGAAGCGACTGCAAGGTGCTCTTGCTTTGAAAGGCGCAGCACCCAGCAGCTCTTTTGGCAGAGCGAAGTGAAAAATGTTCAACTTTCCAGAAAAGCGCCAGAAGAGGGGTCACACCGCTTTTACTTCAGCCAACCAATCGCAGCGGAGGAAACGCAGGAGGTCCCGTAAGAGAAGCAGAAATAGAGAAACGCCGGCAGATAAATTTGTCATTGGAGGTAAATAATGTTGTAATCGAGTAGGAAGGGAACGTGCAGCGTAGTAACAGGGATGTAAAATAAGATCTGCTGGTGGTTTGAAGTGAATCGTAGATAGTTTCTTTTAGCTTGTGATTTTTGCCTTTGAGATGTCAGCCTTTACCCCAATGGTAAATGGACTGTACTTAGAGTATATAGTGCTTTTCTAGTCTTCCGACCACTCAAAGAGCTTTCACACGTCACATTCACATTCACACACTGATGGCCTAAGTGCCAATCTCCATTCAGTATGTATGCTCATTCATACCCGACGGCTTCAGCAGCAGTTTGGGGTTCAGTGTCCTGCCCAAGGACACTTCGACATGTGGCTGTAGCAGTCAGGGATCGAACCCCCAACCGTCTGATTGATAGGCCGACTCTACCGCTGAGAATGAAATGGATTTGTTGTTGCTTACAGACACAAAATCAACATCTCGTTCAGAAATGTGTCTCTGATTCTGGATAACTTGCACAGCACAAAAAGTTGTACCTCACAGATTTGATTACAAGTTCAATCATGTAATTTATGGCACAAGCTCTTACATTTCAAGACTCATACGTGTCCGCAATGACCTGCTCACTATACATCATCCTGCTTATACACGTCTCCCGCTCATACACGGAATAATAATTACGAAAACAATTATTTGACACAAATATTGATTAAATTAATTTGAAAATGATTATATTGCTATTGCTGTATAGAAATAGTCCGTAACACTCACAGTGAGCTGTGTCCATAGCTACGGTAAACTCTAGCCTTCTTAAAATGAGCTAAGCTAGCTGTGTTTACTCACATTAAATGGAAACATTTCCACTGATGGTGAAGTGAGACACGGAGAACGAGACCGCAGGAATCAGCGCAGCATCTGATGGAGGTTTTCTGTCTCGTCACTGTCAGAGCCTGCTGACATTTTCTTTTCCATTCACCATCTTTAAACACCGCCGTATCCCATACTGTGTTCTGTTTAATGTTTACTTCATGTGCCGTCTTCAGTTTTGTAGATCTCTCTGTCGTAACCTTTATTGCTTTCTCTCTGCTGTTTTGTCTCTTTTCTTTTTCCCCCTCTGTAAACAGACCGACGTCAAATTTACCGGACTTCTTTCGGCGGATTGATTTGATTACAGTTAGTCCTCCGGATTGTATGAGTAGAGCAGCATCCCTAGCAACAGTCTGTTCTTCATAGCAACGGTCTGTTATAGAAACAGCAGACCTCGGAATGCCGTGATCAGAATCAAGTATTTAACACAGCCATGTAATAAATTCTATTAAAACTGAATGCCATGATTTCAGTGCTGCCCTCTTTGTGCTACAGGTGCAAGAAACAAAAAGGGGTCTTTTTTCATGTTCCATGTCTTGGACAAAATCAATCTAATACCCACTCCAGGTGTCTGCATTCTGGTGAAACCGTCTCTGTGGAAGGGATGGGTCATGTTACATCGTTTTGAACACTTGTGTCACAAAATGAAAAGAAACATATCTGACAATGGTTATGGTTATTATATATAAACCATATGAGTGAAGAAATCTGCCGCAGAAACAAAAGACAATTTTGGCAGTTTTTTTAAATCATAAAAACTAAAAAACTTTTCAAAATAAATCTTCGCATCATCGTCGGATCATGGAATTTCTAGTATGAACAGTAAATCCCTTCTCCCTCCCTCCAGCCCTCCCTCCCCGTTTCTGCATTTTTTGGTCCGGTCCAGCAGCTGCTGAACAGATAGGCCAGCAAATGTATGCAGGGGAGGGGGAGGGCGGGGGGGAGCGGGTGAGAGACGAAACTGAAAATGAGATTGGCCAGATTAGATTGCCTGATTGAGCAATTAGCTATCGTCTCCATCATTTGGCTGCGGCCTGGCGGCATCTGCCACTGCGGGGTACACACCGCCACACACAGAACTACTGCTGCAGCACCCACACACACACATGCACACTCATAGCGCTACATGTGCGCAGAAAGCTGTGTGTGTGTGTGTGTGTGTAAGAGAATTTCATAGAAAGTGCCTCCCACCAAATGTGCTCAGCTCTTTCCAAATCCAGTGTGAGCGCCGCCAGTGTGTGTGTGTGTGTGTGTGTGTCTGCCTTCTCATTGTGGTTTATGTGAGAATAGCTAACATAGAGCTTGTCAGCCACTCTCCTATTTTCATTTCCTTAATGTTCCTCTATGTATCTCTCTCTCTTTCATTCCCTCCTTCTCTTATTTCCCTCCAGCAGCCTGTTCGCTCGCTCGCTGATGTATTCTTTCATCGCTAACACTCCTTCCATGCCGCTCTCTCTCTCTCTCTCTCATTCACTTCTTGTCTCTAGCTGCTGCTTTTTTTACAGCCACGGCTTCAATTTAGCGCCTGATTTCTCCTCCTTCATTGATAAAAAAAAGTACAGGGATAAATTCAATGAGTAAGTTGGCACTGTAAAATGTGTGTCTTTAAACATGGGCGCCATCCATTTCTTTTCACGCACTCCTGAGGCCGGGGAAATTTCAAACAATGCCGCAGAGCGAGCCATAACTCACATTTAGCACCTTGAGTTTTGTCCCATATCCAGAACTAGACTGATAACTCTTAAGAGGGGTTTTAGCTGTTTCTCTCCGCAGAGGCCCACTAAAATGGGTTTGATGAATTGGTCTCCATTGGCGCTCACTTATTCTCACATAAAGGAGTTTATGGCTCAGGGAAAAAAAGGGAGGGGAGAGAAGGAAGACGAGCTATTTCTACATGTGATGAAGTAAAACTCCATCATGTGGATGGCTGGAGAGAGAGAGAGAGGGGGAATCTCAGGGGAGGGATGGATGTAAGTGTCCGTTTACGTGCGTTTTAGTGCATCAGTGCATATTGTACACGTGTGATAAATGTATGCACTTTTGCATGTGGTTCTTGTTCATCCAGCTTTTGTGTTTGGTTGTGTGTGTCGGTCTGTTTGCAGTGTTGGTGTTGCTACATTCAAAGTATAGCTTTGCAAACTGCGAAAGATTGAAAGACAAAAGCTGAGCAATGAGCTGGAGGAATTTTGTTCGATCAAACTGAAGCTGCTGAGAAAAGTAGTTCAAGCTACCAAACCTAAGAAATAAAACGCCCCACTATTCAAGGAAGTGCAAAGATTATGAGGCCTTAAAAAACAAGCAAAAACACCCCTGAACATTTGTTAACCGATCTCATACATGAACACCTATGGCTAACTGACATCTAATATACTGGAGTTTATCATCTTAGCTTTGCACCATTTTATTTTAAGTGTAAATACAATTACTGTTTAATCTTCCTAAAATGTATTCAGTACAGAAGCCCTGACCGGACATGCATCCATACATTGTATTTACTCTGTTTTCTCGTGATAACGAGTTAATTTCTGGCGATCTACAGAACAAAACAACAGGCTGGTCAGTGTGATATGACAGATTGCCCACACTAATGAGCTAAGTTAAGCCTGTTTCAATGTTTGCAACTCTGGGCATATATGTCCATCTGATCTGATCTTGTTATCATGAGAAAACCAGCTTTCCTATCTTGACATAGCGAGATAAATAAGTTGAGGTCTCGTGAAAACAACTGGAAATGATCAGAATCAGAAACACTTTATTTATCTCTGGGGAGAAATTCGGGGGCAACCAGCAGCATGCTTCGTCGGCGCTGCACTCAGACGATCAAATTACTCGTTATAACGGGAACACAGACTAGATCAAACAAAATGTGTGGATGCATGTCCGCTTAGGGCTTCCGTACAAATACCATAGAAAGCACTACTGTATAACTTATCATAGTCATTTAAAAATAAGCCCCATTGTTCCACAAACAATCTTCCAGTCGGAGGAAGGGTGACGTAGTGATGATTAGTATGAAAAACTATGATGTATAAATAAAAAAACTGATATATAAATAAAAAAATATGTTATATAAATAAAAAACTATGATATATAAATAAAAAATTATGATATATAAATTAAAAAATATGTTATATAAATAAAAAATGTAAATATATAAATAAAGAAACTATGATATTTAATAAAAAAGAACTAAGCGAGTAAGAAAAAGATGTTACAAGGTGTCTTTTCATAATAGGAAACAATATGTATGGATGCATGTCCACTTAGGGCTTCCGTACATATTTAACTTGCACCTCTCTTTTCTTTTATGGCCCAAAGTTGTTTGTAGTTTCAGAAGGTAACTACACAAAAAGTGACAAAAAAAACTTTTATTTCACGACATGAATCACTATGAAAACATAAATAATGTTGAACTACTTGCAAGCACAATGTAGTTAAATTACTACTTTAAAAACAGTGTGTGTGTGTGTGTGTGTGTGTGTGTGTGTGTGTTAGTGTGTGTGTGTGGTCACAGTTAATTGCCGGGCAAACAGTGAGAATGAAAGATGGCGGCCGTCCCTCGCAGACAGTGGAGAGTTCACCTGTCAGCGTGGGCTACCTTAAGACGGATGGACATCTGGAAGCCATTGGTTTGCAGCTGTAGCACACCCCCATACACACACACACACACACACACACACACACACACACACACACACACACACACACACACACACACATGGCGATAGATATACAATTTAAGTGCACACATAACTGTTGAGAGAGTTGACAAGGGCCCACATAGATCTGAGAGTGGGAGACACTGAGTATAGACATAAATCACCAAGCTCTTGTTCTCCTCCGCGTTCTTAAACACACACACACACACACACACACACACACACACACACACACACACACACACCGCTATAGCTAATAAGAGTACGATGAGTCATTCTCCGCTTGAATTCCCCCTTCTTAAGTGAATAGCTGGCAGGTGCTTCCAATGAAGCAAAGTAAACCGAGCAGAGGGGGAAAAAATTAAAGCGCAATGATGATGATGGAACATTTAAGGAATTCAGATTACATCCAAATAGGCAGCAGACTGTCTAAACATGAGACAGGACTCTGACAAATGCTGCTAACGATCCCAAACAACGGCTGCAGCGAGCAGACGGGATATTAGAAATACAGTTAGAGTGCTCATTATCCGTCTATGTCAGGTATTATTTGCTCCAAATAATAGAGATCCTGCCAGTGCTGGACACGCAGAAGGAGATACAGATGGAGGCATAGTTTACACACACATTTATCCGCTCACACCACGCACACACCCACACATAAACGGGCATAATCAATACAAGGGAGCCCGGCGGAATTTAGATGCTGTTTTTAACACTCTGACACATTCCCCAGACGCACTAAAGAGTGCTAAGACTCTGACATCCAATACCCTTGAGCTCTGATTGATCCATGGAATCACACACACACACACACACACACACAGACTGAGAGTGCAGGTGGGCGATGGACATCTGGCCCTTGTACTAAAGTGCCACTGTGACTTGATCTGCTCATTCCTTAGTCTGGAGTCGGTTTACGGTGATGAAGATCGACTAACTCTAAGTTCACATTGCTTACACATTATTTATTGACTGACATAATTAGTTGGTACACAAAGCATTTTTCCACATCATTATCTTATTGTCAAATTAATTGCGACACTCAGGTGTAATTATTGTAAACAAGAAAACCACAGTGGAGCTGAAAACCTGGACCTCAACATCAGCGGCATCAACTCGAAACCCTGTCGCTCGCTTACAAAAACAGCTCCTGCCTACCTGAACGCCCTCTTCCAGGTCTAAATTCCTTCCCGCTACGCTCTGCCAAGGAAAGGCGCCTGGTGCTCAGCGCTGGGTAACGTTACTTTTAAAAGTAACACGTTACGTTGCTGCGTTACCTACAGAGAAAAGTGTTAGATTACTTTTTTGTTACCAGTCGGGCTGTCAAATTTAACATGCAAATTGTCTTTAACGCCACTTTTTATTTTGACGCATGTTCTTTTATCATGACCCTCTGCCCGCCCCGTAGTTTGTGAAATCAGGAAGCGTTGCAGCCGTAATGTTGTGGACAGCAAGCAGAAACAAACCTCCCTGAGCAGAAATGGCCCGGCTCGATGGTTCTCTGGACAAGACAAAAGTTATTTGTATTTACTGTCGATGTGAACGGAGTTACCACCGGAGTACGTCGAGTCTCAAATACCACCTGCTGGCCATGCACACAGCTGATGCAGAGAGCCCCAGGTTGTGAAAAATGTCTTAAACTTTGACTAAAATGAGGCGACGCCTGCGAGTTACTTCAGACAACTGGAGCTGCACTTATTTAATAACTGATATGCATCACTTCCACAGTCGCCTGACAAACACTTCCTCCCAATTGGCAGTCTATTTAAGCTGCAAGATTTCCGCTCTCTCCCTCTGCTCTGTCATTGCCATTGCTGCCCTGCACCAGTACTGCGCTCTCACTTTCAGCCCCACCACCACCCCAGCATCCACCTGCAGGCTGCGAATAGGAGCGTTTAAGATATATTATCTCATCACTCCTCAATTTCTGCATGTAAAATAAATCAGCGAGGAGTGATGAGGTCGGAGCCGAGAAGCCAAAAACAAGCTGTGTTCTGCTTCTGCAATAAACATATCAAACTATAACAACGTGAGTTGTCTGCCTGGAATGATGTTATTTGTATCTACGACTCAAAGACTTAGGAATGTTACATTCAGGTCAACGTGCCGTCTGTTGTTGCTTGTTGGGCTTCAGTTTGCCATGTTTTGCTTTCAGCATATTTTTTGAGCATGCAGGACCTTTGAGGTTATTCTGTAGAATATTCTGGACAGTATTAGCCCTTGTTTTGGAATGTTGCATTAATAATAAACATACATTTGCATAAAGGAAGCATATTTGTCCATTCCCATGTTGATAAGAGGATTAAAAACTTGAAAGGTACATTTACAACAGTTCGTCTACCTTTGAATTAACTCTATCGTCATTGCAGCCTCGCTCACGGCCCTCAATCTGTAACTCTGCAGCCTAAAAACAGGAATGACAGACGCAATATAACCAGCTCTTTATTATGCTAACAATCTGACAGTGAACGAAGTAAATGCTGTCCTCTCTGCCACCTCACTAGTTGAGTTACAGTACGCATGTGCACTGACACAACTGTAGGTTTACCTTCTGCTGGTGCGCAGCTACCTGCCAAGAAGTAGGACGGAAACAGAAACAGTGCTTCAGAGATTTTCTGTTTTGTGGTGACAGCTTTTTTTCTCAGTGACATTACTTTTTATGAAAAAGTAAGTAACTGTTACATGCGCTCCGCCGACTGGCTGTTGGTTGAATGTAATTGAATGTCTTCACTCATGATGGGACCGGTAGTCTAGTTTTTGGTTTCATTTCTTTGTTAGGGTGTAGTTGTTTTAGGTTTTGGGTAGAGGGAGAGGGAAAGCACCAGATCCTACGGCCCTTTGTGGGCTGGTCTGAGTGCCTACCTGCTCTTATTTGGTTTGGCCGGCCCGTCAGTCCTTTGTTTTTTGTGGGTTTCTGGTTGTAATTTAATAGTTAATTCTTGTTTTTCTGGCAACTCTTCTGACTCTTCATTATGTTTGACCTCTTTGATTTGAGCTGTTGGCGAGGTCAGAACAGTAACGGATTACTTTGAAACGCGTTACCCCCTACACTGCTGGTACTCCCATCTAAGTCGCTAACTAGACTCTTCTCCTCAGTAGTCCCCCGGTGGTGGAGTGAGTTACCAAACTCCATTCGGTCCGCAGAGTCCCTTTCTACCTTTAAGAAGAAGCTAAAGACCCAGCTCTTTGTGAACACCTCTGCACTTGAAGCTGATTTTTGGCACTTACTCAAGTTGTTCTGTCTTGATCCTTGCTTGTATTGCAGTAACTCTCAGATGTGCATCACTTTGGACAAAAGCCTCCCCTTAATAAAGTTGTAACATTCTAAATGTATTTTATCTAAAGAGCGACTTCATAAAGCATCTCTTGAAGCTCTGACTTGCCTGCTTCGTTCACGGCGAGAAACTTTGTGCTGTGATGACTTTGGTTGAAGTAACGAGGACTTCTATTGAAGGCTGTTCCTGTTTGGTGCATACATCATCTGGGAGATGAGGCACAAACAAACAGACAAGGACGCACAAACACACACAGAGCCTATAATTAGTTTGCTTCATTTCCTAATCATGGTGACAAAAGGAGGGCCCCCTGTTAGAATTTATCTCTCCTCTCCTGCCTCCCATCCATCTTTCACTCCCCGATTCCCCCACCCCCTCCTTCTAGGGAGTCGGGCTACAACGGGCCTAAGATCCCTTCTCACTTTGCTGCAGAGGCAGGATAAGAGAAACTTTAGCCGCAAAGAGAACATATGGCCTCCACTACACGGCAAACACAACCTATAACGTGACGGTGGCTAGCCGGCGTGTGTGTGTGTGTGTGTAAGGTTATTAAATGGTAATGAGGACGAGAGGAGAAAGTGCTGTAGGTTTTTAAAGAAAGAATTACCCGATAGACTGTCAGAAAGCACTAATTCTCTTTTGTCATTGTCTGTACAAGAGGAGGCCTCATCGCAAAGTAGATCCCCAGAGAGGAAATGAAAGAGCTTAGACCTGACAGTTCACACTATATTAGCAGTACACAAAACACAAGAAGGATTATAGAGCAAAAATCCTATTCCCCTGCCTGTCAACTGAAATAGACATATAAATTAGCCCATATGAGCGCAATTCGATTCTGCATTGACCCCAATTAGTAGGAATTGACCCGGTAGCACAGTGAGTCAAATCTTCCAGAGAGAGGGAGAGAGAGAGAGAGAGAGAGGAAGACAAACAAAATGAATCCAGTCGCTGCAAAGCCACTGCTGCTAAGAGTCCTCACTCCGGGAGGTTGTCATCCTCCCCTCCCCCCTGAAGAGAAAATCATAACCCTTATTACACCGATGGGAAGATGGAGTCCATTTTAGAGGCTCGTAATGTTCTGAGAGCATTTGCATTTAACGCCAAGGTACAATGGCGTGTTTCTTTTTCCTCCTCCTCCTCCTCCTCTCATCCTGCCAAATCTGATATTACAGGCATTTTTCTCCGCATGCGTGACACTCTCCTCTGCGGTGCACATGGGTCCTGGCGAGCAGAGGCGGATGGGTGCTCGTGCGTGTGAGTGCACGAATGTGTGTCTCACAGCTCTGATGGGATCTTTTATCATGTATTTGTTAAGAACTAGCCAGCAGTGCTTGAAATATGTCAACAGTTACTCGAACACGTGTGCTGTTTTGTGTTAATTTGACCTTGTAAAAGTTGAGTGAAACCTGAAATGTGGGCAGTTTAAAAGGTGGTCAGGCCTCAAGCAAATGAGTCATCAGAGCAGTGCTCGGTTTGTTCTCTAACTAAGCTTTTACAGCGTTTGGTACATTTAAATACAACATTAAATCTAATAGATTAATGATTCAGTCCCTCTCTGGTGCAGAAATAAATTGTCAATTTGGTAGATAAGCACGTGCTTATCTAAGACATGTGCTTTAAAACACTACATCACAATTATCAATTATTAAGAAGTAATAAGTGATGTACTTTGTCTGATAGATAAGAAATATAACTTTTTAAGTTTAAAAACATTGTGACACTTCACTTTTCTCTATTCTGATATTGTAAACAACATGCCAGCACCATTTGTGAAGCGGTACCAAGATTTTTTTGGCTGACCACCAGGGGCAGCCCTACACATTGGTCTGTGAGTGACTGAGTAACGGTACTTTCAGAGCCCTACAGAGAGAGAATTGCAACATTGCAATGGCGGATCATGGAGCATATTGGACCTCCACTGACGCGACTCTCTGTCAACATGGCTCTGGATACTTTGTTCGGGGAGTAGGCGGTTCTGCTCGTCCGCTATACTCACTTAAGTCCCCAGCACGCACCTGCTTTCAAACACGTTGTCATCGGCCTCATGAGGACAGTCCTTGTAACACATTGCCCACAAAAACACACAGTGACCTGATGCGGTCAGCCACGTACGAGGTTTTGACCTAGTCTTGTTTAAATCAATGTTGAATTCAATGACACTAACTTGCAGAAATTATATTTATTTGCAACGTTTCGGTACTAGACCTGCATCAGGCAAACAATGTGTAGACAACTTGTAGAAATTAACCAATAAGAAACAATACAAAGCCCTTGGTAGCTAAAACGGCTATAACACAAAGCAAACTTTCATGTCACTTTATTACAATGACTGAATATATAGACGGACAACGCGTCTCCATCTGCTCTCATTGTTCAAAATTAAAGCCAAAATAGCCCCGCGCTATTTTCTTACGATGGCGACGTAATTTGGAGCCAGAGCTGTGCAGTAGAGATCGGCGGGTGGAGCCGGTGTTTGCAGGGATGCAGCTCCACATCTCAGTAAGTTTTTTCTGGGTTTATATGTTTTTGACTTTGCATCGTTTCTGTATTTGCAGCACGTTTGATATTAATGCATTTGTTTGTTTTCTTGCAGCGCGTTTCTGTTGTCGCATTTGTTTTGGACTTTTGCATGTTTTTTTACATTTGCATTGTTTCTGAATGTGCAGTCTGTTTCTTCAAATGGAAATCATTTACACCGTAACAACGCCTTGTCAGCCACCGTACCCGTCACATTTATAAAAACAAGCTTAACATCTAAATTTCAAAACTCAAAGGATACGAACGAGCAAAAAACAGCCTACTTGTTGCAACACTTTTCTGCCATGAAGCAGCCACAACCTTCCTAGGACACTATTTAGCTTGCATGAATGATAGTGACAGATTTAGTGTTTAACAGCCACTTGAAAAGTTATTCTAGCACATTCAAGAACTTACTGCACAGTAAGTGATGGATGAAAAGCACTTTAACTTTAGTTATATGACATTTGGAATAAATGGTGAAAGACCTGACTGTGTGCAGCCCCTCCCCCATTCTCGCTCTGTCCCCCATCCTTACATACTTCCCCTTTTCCCCTGCCCTCTCTTTCCCATCCTTTTAATCATTTTAATAGCACTCATCCTCTCCTCTAAATCCATCCTTCCTCTAACTTTCCAATTGCCCACTCTTTCGAGTATATTTCCTCTCATCACACTCTCTTCTACTTTCTAGAGTCTCTTCTCTCCTCCTCCACCTTTCCTTCTGTCTAATGCCATTGCTGTCTTTTCACAGTCTGGGAAGAGTGATGCTATTCATTTGTACCGTAGATAAGCCACTTCAGAGAAACACTGACACCCACTCTGTAAAGAAGAGGAGGCAGACAGGGAGAGAGAGAGAGAGAGAGAGAGCATGGGAACTGTCGGCACTAAAAGGAGCATAAGAGTGGGCCAACAAACTGTGCAAATCATCGAGGTAAATAGAAATATCTTTTCAACAGCTGACATGTTTCAATTCCACAATTTCAATATGGCCGTACTCGTAGGATCGTTATGCACCGTCTCCATCGCATTATGCACCGTCTCTCTCTTTTTCTCTTCCTGTTTCTGCATTCAAATCTCTCACTCTCTGCAGACGTGCACACACACAGACATCCCTCCATCCCTCTGGTCATATCCCGCCGACTCCCACGGGTGCAGTGTAACACTATCTGCCTCAGCCACTCTCCAGTCCCAGGCAGACAGCTTGGTCCACAGAGATTCCTCCCTCTCTTTCGCCTCTGCTGCCATTTTCCCTCCACAGGGACCAGAAACTAAATATGACAGCTACACCAGAGAGACAGAAGAGAATGTCAAACTCCTGCAGCCCAAATGATGAAGCTTGTCCCACATCTTAGTAACACTGAAGGGACAATGGAGAGATAGCCCTAATGTTGTTTGGTGTATGGAAGCAGCTAAGTTCGGAGTGGCAACATAATAAACCAAAGATAAGGGACCTTAGCATTGCTTTGGTGATGAGTATTTACATTTGCATGATAGGAAAACTCTATACAAACAGGTGAGGGAAAACTACAAGAGGAAGTCCCTACACAGCAGCTCACCGAAATGGCCAAAAGTATGTGGACACATGAACATTACATCCATGCATTAGCAATAATATGCAGCAATAAGTGTTTCTTGGAAGGCTCTCCGCCATTTTGGATTCTGGCTGCAGGGAATCGGGCCTGTGTCCACAAACGCTGGCAGTGCTCACAACCTCAAATTCAGAGCGCTGGCGCTTGCTGTTGCTAGGTTACGAATATCGCAGCACTTCCGCTTCCCTTGTTAGTACGTCTGTTTTAAATCGCTCTGTATGATTAATATTTGCTTTCATTCGTAGAAATTTTACAAAGAAAACATAAAATGGAAAGGAATTGTGTTTTGGCATTAGCGGCTGGAAAATGTACCCTCGAAAAAACAAAAGGATTAGCTTCTCCTCCGACGTTGTTGACAAAGTTGATATCTGAAGTCCCGCCCCTTCTTGATTTCGATTGGTCAGTGTCCCAAAAGTTGAACCATTTTCAACTGAGAGCACAGCGACAAAAAACAGCTGATGTCGAGGGCGTTTTTGTGCTGAGAATGCTAAACGCTGAAAACACTGAACTGCACTGGTTGTGTAAAGAAAATAGGCGCTGCCAGCGCAAAATACACCGTTAGTGGACACAGGCCCTAATGTGCTTATTCAGACACAAAGCAGTTCAGTAATGTTGGCAGATAAGAACTGGCCTGCAACACTTATGTGTTTAAATAGAGTCAATGTCAGGCCTCTGTGCAGCCTGGTCAAGTTCTTCTGCACCAAACTAGGACAATAATCTCTTCATGGACCTGACTTTATGCACAGAGTGAGAAATTAGACAGCCCCGGAAAAAAATAAGAGACCACTCAAAATGTTCCTTAAATCAGCATCTCTCGCTACATGTCACGGCCAGCCCACTCCAGAACCCCATTGAAAACCTCCTGAATGTGATCAAGAGGAAGACGGATGGTCACAAGCCATCGAGCAAAGACGAGCTGCTCAAAGAGCGGCCTAACGTCACCCAACAGCACTGTGACAGACTGGAGGAGAGCATGCCAAGATGCATGAACAATGCATTAAAACCAGGTTATTACACCAAATATTGATCTCTGATTTCTTCCTGAGCTAAAACATTAACATTCTGTTGTTTTAACATGAACATGAACTTGTTTTCTTTGCATTATCTGAGCTCTGAAAAACATATTTTTTTGCATCTTTTGGTTTTCTTAACCAGTCGTCATTTTCTGCAAATAAAAGACCTCAATGAGAATATTTTATTTGGAAGTAGGAGAAATGTTGTTTACAATAAAACAAAACTCCATTGTACACAAACACAAACACAAACCTATAAATCATTCAACCAGAGAAAAACTTTTTTTTTGCAGTGGTATCTTAATATTTTTGAAGCTGTATAAAAAGGGTCACATATGTCATGTTGAAAATTAACACAAAAAGTATGATTTCAATTTATATTACCCAGTGTTCATTCTTTGGACAGAGCTTGCAGCCTTTTGTTACTCAACCAAAACACATGAAACTCTCAGGCTTAATAATTAACAGATGTCTCATGTTCCTTAAAGTTGCCTCGAGAATATCAGGGCTATTATTGAGGATGTAAGGTTTTAATTTGTCTTAAATGACAACTGCACCGTCAGAAATGCGTTAGGCTTATAGATGGTCTCATTAATGTGTCTCAATTAATTAAAACATATCTGGTTTTGATCCTCCTAATGCCTCAGAAGGTCAGACTGTGCCTCAGATAACTCACTGACATTAAACACCAAATGTAAGTGTTGGCTGAAAACAGGATGAGGCACTTCATCCTCCGTCACCCGTCTACAGACTCCACTTCCATTTGGGAAATCCCTCTTATCCCTTCTCTTCCTCCCTTTTTTTGTTGCCTTATTCCTTCCTTTCCTCTCTCCCCTTAATCACATCATCTAGATTTAGTTTTACTATGTCAGCGTGTGTCAGGTAAGTCGCACCCTTCCTGTGAAAGCAGCTTTGGCGCGACACGGTGGGACACACTAAGAGGTGACAGTTCTTACCCAGTGAAACAAAAAAAAAGTCCAAAGAGGAGGATGGGAGGGAGGGGATATAAACAGATTACTGTGGGAGGTACTCCGATTGTTCTTCTAATGTGTTTTGCTGCTTTTCTATTTCAAGCCCTGGTGCCAGGCAGAAAATTCAGCCGAGTGGAAAAGGAAAGTGGGAAGGGATGATAGAGAGAGAATGAGAAAGACTACAGGTGGCCCGCACCGGTGGTTTTGGCGTGTGCGTCCTCAGGAATATGTATGCAACAACATAATATCAGTGATGTGTGTGTCTGTAATTATAGTGTGCAGATACACGAGTGGAAAACAGGATAACCGAAATGCACGAGCTTATTGGTAGATTCAACTTCATGTTGGGATGGGGGTTAAAAATAGGAAGAAAAAAATGTATTCACCTTCGTAAGAGCAAGGTGAGTGTCTCTTAGACACACACACGTGTACCATAGAAGCATCCAGTGTTTGTGTCGTTTAAATGTGTCAAACTGCATTACAACACATGCATGTTACGATCAAATGCATGTGGATGTCTATCAGAGTGCATTTGCCATTTCACTCAAATCAATTTTTATGCAGCAGAAAGAAACATTTCTTTAACACATTCCTCTTCTCTATCAAAATCTGGTGCCTACATTACCCACAATGCAATGCAACAGCTCAGTGAACACTCAGGTATGTTAAACTTGCAGCCTGGAGCCAGTAGCCTCAAGCACAGATCAGGAGTGCTCCTGCAGAGGTCACTTTCTAATTCCACACCCCAGGACGTCTTCAGTCCAAACCAACATTGACTCAAGTGACATCACTTAAGTCTCCATCCATCGCCGAATGAGGTAACACAATGGTGATTGAGCCTATGACCCACTGATGAAAGACTTTGCATTTGCAGTATTACAGACTAGGTGTCTGTGGAGACTGTTGTAGAAAAAAATCACAAGCAGCGCCCAGTTAGTGACATGTTTTCCATCAGCCAGCAGTGGTTGGTCTGCCAGAGAGGGTAGGCGGAGCTAAGCGGCTGCTTTTCCGCTCTCTGCAAGTGTTGCGAGTAAACAGTAATCTACTATGGCTGAACAAACAAAGAAAAGATGCATGACTACAGATACAACTTCAAAAATAAGTGAAAATCCAAAGAAAAAGAAACAAATTTGACGCTCAGATGAAGCAAACAGTCTAAAAAGGAAAGCGACCGTCAGCCAGGAAAATCAAGAGTTACAACCGGAGCCAACCGTGGACGTCACACATGCAGCACTGTCTGGATATCTGGGAAGTGTGCTCCTGTAATTACCGTTTATCGCCATAGGTGTCGCCAAAGAGAACGAAACTGAGATCTTTGAGACTTTAACATGGGTGTTTGCAATTGTGTGTGCATGTGTAATTGCATGCATGTGAGCATATTGTCAATACCACATATTGATGTCCTCTGAAAGCCATGCACACTTCCTCCTTCATGTTTGTATGTATCTGTGTGGACTTTGGCATACACCCGTAGCTCATATCAAGCCTTGTGTGTGCGCGTGGGTGTGTGTGTGCGAGTGGATGATTAGATCACGCAGCGCTGACGCACGGATGTCCTTCAGGTAACCAGATTTGTCACTCTGCCGAGCGTGGCCATCAGGTGGCGACGCTAAGCAGCTCAGCTTTGCCACGGAGGTCACCGGGACGGTATCCCAGAAACACCCTGGAGAGGCAGAGGGGAGGGGGCGGGGCAGCAGATGGAGGGCAGGCAGCAACATACTAATGACAAGACACTAATAACACGAGAGCGCTGCTGGGGTCGCTGTATAACATGCTATTAGCGTGTAGCACGCTAGGCTAGCCAGATTATGCCAATCCAGTAAAGCTATTAGAGAGGCATGTATGTGATGAGTTCTGTGAGATGGTGAAAGAGGGGGGCTGAATGCTGAGGGGGGTTTGGAACGAAAAGTGTGTGACAGTGCTGAAGGAGATTATGATGAATATTAGAAGAGAGGAGTGAAGAGTGAGAGGCGGCGTGTCCTCACGGGTTCAGCCGATCTGCGTCGGGTCGCTGCGAAACAAAACCCCTCAAACTTCTGATCCTCTGATTGTGCACTCGACCCTCTCTCCCTCGTGAGTCCCTGATTAGAAGAAAATTGTTGATTTATGGAGGATTTCTCTTCGTCTCAAACTGAAATTAATCCGTTCCAGAGTTTGGATATTAGGAGGCGGATCACGTATTTTGGACTCGGATAAAGAAAATCCAATCTGGATCCAGTGTTGAACTCAGCGCATTCCAATTAATGGTGATATACGACATATTGAAAACTATCAGTCGAAGATCCAGGCCTGTATTTGCAGCGACTTTGTGCCAAAGATGAAAATTGTAGTGCATTACCATAATGTTGCAGGAAGTTTACAAATGACCCGGCAATGAATTCCAGGCAGCGGAGCTAAGGACGAGCTCTTCCCGGCTGCACGAGTCCCATCGACGCTCACCCCTCCTCCTTGGCCCGTCTTTCCATCTCAAGGCCGAGAGCAGGAGGAGGAGAAGAAAAAAAGGCAGCTGATGGAAAAGAGAGCGGAGAAAAAATGACAGAGATAGACAAAGGTTGATTAAATTGGTTTTCAATTCTGGGTGTCTCTGACTGAGGCTACTGCATTAATTTGCTCTATTACATATTTGAGTGCCAGTGAGTGTATTAAGAGCTGCTGTATATCATATCGGTGACTGCTCCGAGAGCTCCCTGCCAAAATAAAAGCCCCGGGTCCATCCATGGGAGCATTAACCGAAGTGACTCAGCACACACAGGCTGAAATATGTGTCATACTTTATGTGAGAGATTCTTTGTTTACTGTGGTCGTCTTTAAAGCTGCTTGGAGGCCGGCGTGAGTCTGTCCAGTACGTGGGGATTACCATGTGTGTATGTGTCTGGGAGAGGATGATTCATGATGAGAGTTTCAGGGGATTCTGCTCAGTCGTTTTTAAAAGCTTTGCATTTTAAGGGAAGTTAAATATATATTTATATATAGCCTCCTGAAGATTTCCTGGATCAGTTAGATAATAATTACATGCAAGGTTGGTGGTTTGATTCCATAAATCTTTCTTAGCTCAGGATCTGTCAGATTTATCTTTATCTTTTCCCCTCTCTCAGTTCAAAAGAGTGAGCACAAAAATCGTGTGAGGTTAATTGATTTGAAAATTATTTTATTCTTGATATATATATATTACAGTCTAAGTAAATCAGGTTTTTATGCTGCTTGGCATGATCTGTGGCTTACAGACGCTAATGTTCGCTAGTGCTAGCAAACCTCTTGCCATGTTTATACGACAGATCAACGCTTTTTAAGATGTCAATCTTACATTCAACAGCCAAACAAGTTAGGCAGAATGATGGTTATTAATGATGCCACTGAACACTTGGTATCAGATTAAAGTAATAATCTTGAAAGTTTCCATTTAAATAAATGTCTGGTAGGTCTCTAGTGATTGAGCCCATGGCCCACTGATGAAAGCCTTTGCATTGGCAGTATTACAGACTGGGTGTCACAAGCGACTGTTGTAGAAAAAAATAACAAGCGGCGCCCAGTTAGTGACGCGTTTTCCAACACCCAGCAGTGGTTGGTCTGCCAGAGAGGGTAGGCGGAGCTAAGCGGCTGCTTTTCCGCTCTCTGCAAGTGTTGCGAGTAAACAGTAATCTACTATGGCTGAACAAACAAAGAAAAGATGGATGACTACAGATACAACTTCAACAAGAAGTGAAAATTCAAAGAAAAAGAAACAAACTCGACGGTCAGATGAAGCAAACAGTCTGAAAAGGAAAGCGACCGTCAGCCAGGAAAATCAAGAGTTACAACCGGAGCCAACCGTGGACGTCACACATGCAACACTGTCTGGATATCTGGGAAGTGTGCTCCTGCAATTGCCGTTCATCGCCAGAGGTGCCGCCACAGAGAACGAAACTGAGATCTTTGAGATTAGCTTTTTAAATAGTCAGGACTTGATCGGCAACAATCTACTTAAATTCTAGAAAGAAAGACACCTTAGCTTATAAAACTGGTCTTACATTTTGATTCAGATTTAGCTGATCCCTGATTGGTTCATGGAAGTGCATAACATCCAGTTTCTTCCACCTGAGCTCTGCGGCCTTCTAACCAGCACAGAGAAAAGAATAAATATGAAAAACCTCCATGTGAAATAAACTGAAGCTTAGCTATTAGCTGTGAAGACCTTTTCCTTGGACGCTCCTCGCCCTGCAGTTCCACAGCAAAATTCAGATGTCAAGGTATCGTTGAAATGTACGAAAATAGTGTCTAAACGTTGTCGATTAAGTAACTTTGCCAAACATTATTTCACTATGATGGATCACGTCTCAATCCAGTTAATTTTCATATTGAAATGAGTGGAAATCTGCGGCTGCCTGGAGGCGGGAAATCAATCTCAAAGCTTGTTGTGTGCTTTGGAAAACAGTCAGCAGGAATGTAAAACACAGGCCATTTGTACTTAATGGGCTGAAGCATATAAAAACATTGACATGGTCCTTTAAATGAGCGGTTAGGTCATGGGGTTTCTGTTTATTAAGAGTAACAATATATGATTTTCTCAGATTATATCTGGTAGGATTTTCCCTCTTTTTGGA
Source organism: Semicossyphus pulcher (assembly GCF_022749685.1). Classification (NCBI taxonomy): domain Eukaryota; kingdom Metazoa; phylum Chordata; class Actinopteri; order Labriformes; family Labridae; genus Semicossyphus; species Semicossyphus pulcher. Next base: position 5,778,805 of record NW_027211700.1, read on the forward strand.
ATAAAAATACAATAATATGATTTTATCCACGATGAAATGATGATGGATTACAAAACTGAAACGCTGTTGGACTGAAAATGTAAATACACCAACATGTGTGGTAATGACTGAATGAGAATGTAAATTAAGGGGCTAACCATCCGGGTCCCCTGCACACACACACACACACTGACCCACACATGCTTGCCCCCCTCTCCTCAGTATTTGTGCATGTGAAAGGGATCTCTTCAGGGCTGTCAGCACTCTTTCAACAGCGCTATTCATCATGTGTTTTTCCATTCAGAGCGCGTGCAGGTGTTTACTGTAAGGAGAAGAAGAAAAGGAGCGAAAAGAAAAGATGAAAACAAACGTCAGCGGCCTCCATGTCTGGACGGCAGATGGAGAGGAGGACGGAGAGACACCGGGTGAGCGAGCGAGTAACATAAAGCAGAGAGAGAGAGAGAAAGGGGTCAGTCGTTAGCTGAGCCTGAAACTGAAATAATGTTTCTCTACCGGCGAAGTCTGATGTAAGAGATGTTACAGAATCACCAATAGATGGAGAGAAACTTCCAGAAAAAGAACACTGTGGTTCCACGCAGAGGGCCAGCACCAGGGGCCTGTACTCCGAGGCGAGTTCAACATACCCAGGGTATCTTTTGGAGATCTGGCTTAAAGCCCCCCCTCCAGTGAAAATCAACCTTGTAAACATCTCCATGTGGTGTTCTCAGGTTTGAGACGTCACAAACCTAAGGAGCCAATCCCGTTAATGGACGGGGCAACCTATAGCAACCAATTCGGCGATGCACGAGCCGGCTGTAACCGTCATCGTAACTTGTGCAAACTCACGACTGACTGCTAACGTTAACGTTACTTTCCAGATCTGCAACTGGACACAAGCCTAAATTGTAATGTTACCAAACAACTCTGACGCACTGGAAAGCAGGACGCACACACACAATAAAACCCACAAAAAAATAATAAAATGATTACTTACAGGGAAAAAGAAAGCCATACAGTTGAGGGAGATCCTTCTTCACCAGTGGGGGGAAGGCAAACATGTAAATATCCACTAACCGAGTAGCTGGAAAGCGACGCACTCATGACGATTATCAAAGACAATCTGGCAAACACTGGGAAACAAACTGGCTGGCTAATGAGATAATGAGGGGCAGGTGTGTAACGACCACAGGTGCTGCTAATCAAGGAGGCAGGAGACACACAAGGGCAGGAACTGAAACGTCAGGAGATGTTAGACTTCAAAATAAAACAGGAAGATTGATAAATAAATATAGTTTATTATGTTGGAGCACAGTTTGATGACAGTAAAACTCCCATGATTTAAACATCAGGGTGGCTAAAAACAAATCTGTTTGCCTGTGTACACAAACACACATAAAGGGTGAAGTTGGAGCAGAACAACAAGGAACATCAGAAGAATGAGTTCCTCAGGGTCAAATAAGATTGAATTTAACTCTGACTCAATGGAAACACAAACTGAGGCCTTGGCGCCGGAGTTGTATGAAGCACATGCAAATGACGAGTGACGAATGATGAGTCGAAATAATTATACAACACCGTCCTGCTATAGAAATGATTGTCCAGACACCAAACAAAGTAAGGGTGCTTTCACACCTAAAGTCTGTTATAATGTTGCATTTTGCCATGAGTTTGGTTTGTGTTCACACGGCAGCTTTTACCAAAGTTTTGATGTGCGAGGAAGCTGCTCTCTGATTGGTCAGAATTTTCACGTGGGAAAACTCCCTGAAGTAAACAAAGAGAGAGAACAAGAAGAGAGACAATCGTGGACTTTACGTTTAGCCAACATTTCAGTCAGTTCCATTCTCCTTTAGTTTGTCACTGAGCAGTTTGAACACCTCCATGTTCTTGTGTTTCCACAAGCATTTGTGAAATTGTTTCAGCCCATATTTCTATTTCCTCGTCGCTCCCCCACGTCTGTCCTTTACTCATCTCGCTGCCTGCCTGGCAGTGTGTCTCTGCCAGTGTCAACATCTGTTAACAACCCACACTGCGCCATGTTTTAGTTTGCTTGCTGTATTTGGTCCTACTTTAATTCTGTTTAACGCTCTCACCTGAACAAAACTGGACCGTGGTTCATTTGGAAGCGAAATGAGTCCTGTCACATGGTCCAAACGAACCAAACTTTCGGAGTAAAGTCACAAAGTCGGGACCAAAGCTGTCAGGTGTGAAAGCACCCCATAAAAATCTATTGTTTAGATTTTTCATATTTAATTTGCTCTTAAAAATTCTGTTTCAAAATGGTCTCTGCTGCACTTATATTTGTAAAATATTAAATTCTTTATCTGTTTATCTATGTTAATAGTGCAATAAATTGCCAAATCAATAAATGGTAAATATAAATTGAACGTAAAAAATACTGGAATGACCCAATTTAATTCACGTGGAGCTGCTTAAGGCTCTGCTTTTTTGTGCGGTCGCTCCAAGCGCTTTTCAGAAGCGCTTTTTCCGGGTGACCAATCAGATGGGGCGCCACTAGTCACCCTGGTTACCAGCAAACATGGCGGAGCAAGTTGTTTTGGCCGTTTCTGTCTACGATAGGACGATATGATGTGGGAGCAGATCGGCCGGACACTAAATGTTGCTGGTACGTGTTGTGCTTTCATCGCCTTATGCGCTGCAAGCTTGTTGTTAGCTGTGTAGTAAGTTCAACTTATTGTTGTCATAGAAACAAAACTGGCGTGCAGCATTTTTTTCTCTTCACAAGCATTTCATCCTAGGTGCCATGTGGACACGGGGCCTAAGAGCTCCTTCCACTTCAAACACTCCATTTTCTCTCTGTATGGCTCCCATTAATTCTTTGCCTAACCTAAACCCAAACATAATCTATATCTACGCTCAAGTTGCAGCTTCACATGTCATCACCTTGCTGTATTTTCTTCATCTCTCTGTTCTTGCGGTGACATTTGGCCCAAAGTAAGGAAACACCAAATCACAGAGTGAGAAACACGCTCACATTCAGCCGCTCACGACCGCTCTCATTTCCTTTCCTCGCTTTGCTGTTGAAGTCGACACACACTACCTGGCTTCAACCACTCCTGGGGGTCAAGGGTCACACCCACAATCCCCCAGGCAGTGCTTTGAATCCTCGCCCCGCCTCCCTGCTGTAACCCACAAAGCTCCTGATCGATACGTTTAAGAAGTTATTTGTGTGTTTGCAGCCAGATCGTGACTGTAATCTGCATTCCAGCAGTGGGTGAGAATTTAAAGGTTCGCTGTTATCTGAAGCTGCAAAGATGATAACTCCAGCGCTGTATCAGGCTACGCACGCGTATGAGGGCTGCGGCAAAGTGTGTCAGAGCATGTGTGTGTGTGTGTGTGCCCTCCTCCTGTTGTAAATCCCCCCACCCGTCACATTAGCCTAATGAAAAGTAATAAGAGCGCTCCAAATGATCTACTCCCTGAGGTTGCCTTGGAGCTGTGTGAAATAAGATAACATTAACCTGAGTTATATGGCCTGCCAGAGGGAAGTGCCATAACATGACACACACACATGACCACATACACACACACACACACACACACACACACACACACACACAGAGAGAGACATGAGTCTTATCTAGTGTTTACTCGCCAACTGGGAGTCATAGTGTCACACAGACATCATAAACAAGCAGCGATATGAAACAATAATAAGACAATTCATAAGAAACAGAACAAATATACAAGCAGTCTCTTCTGGGCTGCAGGGAGCTGCGTGTGCGTGTGTGTGTGTGTGTGTGTGTGTGGGTGTATTTGTGTGAATATGCAGCCCGTTCTCACTCCGAAGTCATAAAAAATGTCAGTTTGGTGAGATGCTCGACTCAAAATAGAACGAACCTGGACGTTGTCCTCGAGCTCGATGTCAGCTGACATGGTATAAATGTCTGCTTGAGAGGTGGACGAGGGGTGACAGATGGATCAGACAAACCCAGGACTTTCAGCCAGGAGGCCATGATTTGATTCCTTTGTGAAACAGTTGGGCAATGCTGACTTCTTTTAAGAAACTGACTTCTTTTGGGGTGCCGGTTTAGCTTAGTTGGGAGAACAGGCGCCCCATGTTCCACAGCAAAGCCCTCGAAACATCGGCTGTATGTTTGAGTCGGTCTCTCAGCCCTTTTGATCCATGTCTAAGTCTTCAAATATGGCAGCTTGGTCTCAGGTCCTTTGAGGCCTTTGGTACCCTCTGGCATCATTTCTAGTCGCTGTCCTCTGGCTTATTGTGTCGATGTGGCGTTGATGGGTCGAACAAAAATGAGACTTTCAATCAGGACAACAGAGCTCGACTCCCCGTGTGAAACTGTAGCTGTGTCTCAATCCACTGGCTGCACAGAGGGTGCTCCATTCATAGCCTGCGTAGACATTAAAGCCGAACTGAAATGCGACGATCTGGTCTACTCTTGCGTCACCAAAGGCCGCTCCTGTCGCCTAGCAACAGGTAGCTAACGGGCTAACTTCACTAAAGTCGCGTAACTTAACCTCTTATTTTAAAGAGACGGACTCCGGCGCGTGCTGTGGAAACACGAGCATCGACTTGAATGGGCACGATCGCCTCCGGAAGTCATGTCGCACACGGAACACGCCGGAGACGAATCGGGTGGAATTTGAGGGTTACGTTCATGACGCAGCTGTTTGTGTACGCTAACGCAAGGTTAAAAAGCAAGTATACCTCCGACCTTAAACTGACATTAGAGTGCTACAAAGTTCTCCACATTTTGAAGCCACTGACTCGGCTGCTTTGACGAGTTTGGAGTGAGAACATGTTGGATATGAGGATTTTACAGGCTCATCGTGTATTTTTATTGTGTCTCTTTTGAGTTTGTTGGTGTATGAAGTTTTTGTTTGTGGTGTTATATGGAGCATATATGCAGCCGTGGGAGCTACAACATGCCGTGTGTTGATATCAGATATTTGCACACATTGTATATAAATGTGTTTATGAGAGAGAGGAAGGAAAGCAGATCGAGGCTGACAGGAAGGACAGGGAAGAAGAGAGAGACAAGATGAAGAGGAGACGGAGCTGGAGGGGTGAAGGAGAGTGTAAATCTAATGATGACATGCTGAGGAAAAAAAGATGAAGAGAGAAACACAGAAAGAGACAGACAGAGAGAGCACGGGCAGATCACACACTTCATCTGTGATAGCCGAGTAATCAAAGAGAGGCTACATGAGGAGGGAAATTATCTCTCACTTTGTGCATGACACTTAGACACAAAGAGACACTCGGTTACATTTGTCACGCGTGCTGCTGGAGGAGAATAAAGACTCATGTGAAGCAATTATTTAAAGTACAGCAAATGGATTTAGACACTGTGCTAATACTGAGTAAAACGTACGGTGACTTGTTGCCTGGCTCAGGATAAAGTCATCATGCACAAGTGGAGGTAATTAATTACTCAATTAAGGTGTAGAAATTTGAATTTGTGCATTAGACAGAGTGACATTTTATTTAATCCTGTGACATGTGGTGCGAGGTGATTCTAAAGTAACACATTACCTGCCATTAGGAACGCCTTTTATCGTCTAATGTCAACAAATTGGCCTGATTTTTCGGAGACCGGTTGATATTTAAATGTCATTATGAAAGACGCGAGTGATTAAAGTTAGACTTCCTTTCGTGGCTTTTAAGGAGTTTTTTCAGATTTAAAAAAATTATCATTTTGGCTACTTTGGGGCAGCAGGGGAGCTATAAACACAACTTTTGACTTACTGCCTTTGCATCTGATTTTGCCTAATGTTAGCAAAATTGATAAGCAAGTAAAGTCCGGCCCACACTAAAAGATTTTTAAACTGTTAACCGATTTTGAAAATGTGAGAGAGCCCACACATGACGACGATCAATGATAGATAAACAGTTTTGTTCCTGTAGTGTGTGGAGAGGATCACGATGTGATCCAAACAGCACACCACACACAACAGTTTCATTCACCAAGAGTCCGACTCTCAACGCTGGAAATCTCATTAGATCTCTCGCCGTCAAACGAGACTTTAGAGTAAACAAACATGGCGGACGACGGGCTTTTGCCGCCATGGCTGTGGTTGTTGCGCTTCCTTCTTCATCGTCGTTTGGTTCCTCGTGACAATCCACAGAGTGCGAGCTCGGCTGTCCCTGGGGTTCCCCCCACACAGCAGGATATCGGATCGTAAATATTGAACATGTTTAAAGTGTAACTGCACCCACAGGTCTGACCATAACTCCACCCACTGCACAATTTTGAAAAATGCTCAAAGTGGACAAGGGGCTGAGAGGGGTGGGATGGGTGTGTCCACCAGCAGAGACTTTGAGGTATGTAGTATGAAAGACATGAGATTTTGTCACGGCTGTGGTAACATAAAAAGGTAAAAGGACCCAGGTGGTAAAGAGTTTAATTAACTGAGGCAAAATGCAAAAACTAAATCTTAAATCCAACAATGGACAAAAAAAGGAAAACCAAAAGGCAGAGCCAAAACTAACTTCAGACAAATCACGGTAACAGATAACCCAAGGGAAAAAATAAAACAGTAACACGAGGAGCTGCAAGGAAACCAGGAGCAGGTGCTATCAGGGTAGATATACGTATGTTTCACAAAGACAATAAACCAGCACTCAGACAGGAGAGCACAAACACTAAATAAACTAGGAGGTGAGGCTAATCAGACACAGGTGAGACAATCAAGGGGCAGGTGAAAACAATCAGGGCAGGGCACATAAACAAACAAGCGGGAAACACACAAAGGCAGGAAGTGGACCAACATGAGAGACAAAGTAAAACAGGAAATGATCTCACCAACGAAACACATGAAATACTAACTAAACAAAACTAAATCGTGACAAGAACACAGAATAAACTAAATACAAAACTAAACAATGAGAACTCATGACAACAAGGTAAAACAGGATATAATATCTGAACACCGAAGTACAAATCAAAACCATAACTAAACTAGAATAACTCATGACGGATTTTACCAGAAAAACAGGGCGGTACTGGTTGTATTGTGGGAAATGTAGGATCCAGATCTGTCAGGTTAGTAGGGACTAAAACTGCTGCTGCTTTGATATAGACAAGTTCTGTTTAAATCACAACCCTCACACTTCCTCACGCTTTATGGAGGTGGAATATTAAATCGCTTAAGTAGCCCTTTAAGCAACGCAATGTTACTTAAGAAGCTAAAAATAAACACACTCTTGCAAATAAAGTCAGTTCCATAAATCCCTAAATTAATTCTCGTGAAGTTCAAAACAACAGGTAAATAAATGCCAGAGAGTTTTACATCAAGGAGGAGGATGGAGAGAAGAAATGGTTCTACACTTCAAACCACCTGGTGAAGACCTCTGTGGACGGATCCATCTCTCTCTCTCTCTCTCTCTCTCTCGTGCTCTCTTTCTGTCTCGCTCTGACAGATTTATTAAGAGGCAGGGATCAAAACGAGTCCCCAGCTCCCACCTCTCCTCATCCCCTACTTTCTCCTCTTCTTCATCAGCTGACACAATCTCCTCCCTCCTTCTCTCGCTCACTCCCTCCTCGTCCCATGGCCTAGGCCTGTATTCTTGAGCCCTCAGAGAAAGAGAGAAAAAATAGGCGATGAGGAGGAGTCTTTTCCGTCCCTGTGGCCTCCTCTCAGAGATCTTTGTTACCAGCACACAAACTTGTCACTCTTTTCTTTTTCCACACGTGAATTTGTCTTTTCTTATCGTCGTTTTGTACTTTCAGCAAACTTCACTTCCTTTCACTCCAGTTTGGAGGGAAATGAAAACCGTATGTCACCTTCTATAGCGAACACGGGCTTACTCAGGCAAACGTTATCTTCCCGTTCGCCTCACTGATGCTCCTCGCTGCATTCAAACACGCAGCGCTGACATATGGGAGGTTTTCTCAATCGCAATTTCTCCTGCAGCGATGGCTCCATCACTTTAGCTGAATAACAGAAGATTCAATATGAAGGGATGTGAAAAAGGACAGCGGAGAAAACAACCACCACCTCACCTCCTGCACTGTGAAGGTGAAGTATTTCCTCACACATAATATTATGCACATCTTCATAAGGAGATATTTAGCAGGCAAAGTTTCAAATATAATTTAATGTTCATAATGTTATGAGATAATTATTAAAGTGAAAAATTAAAGTGAACATCAAGTGTTTAACCTTGTACACATCTCCATGTGGTGTTTCTCATGTGCTACAAGACATATCAGGGACAACATCAGCAGTCATCTCCATGGCTGGGCCTGTCTGCTTTTAAACTGCAGTGTACCAAGGACAGGCTGAACAACACGTTTTCAGATTGGCAGGTTTGAGACGTCACAAACCTAAGGAGCCAATCCTGTTAATGGACAGGGCGACGCTATGCGTATCATTATGTGTAACCTATGGCAACCACTCCGACGACGCGCAAGCCAGCTGTAACCGTCATCAGAATTTTTGACTACTACTAATTACCACATTTCAAGCTGGCTAAGTTTCAACGATGGAAGAGACGTGTTTTGTTTCCGGCTGTAATTTTATGAAAGGAGAAACGTAGCACAAAGTGGGCGGGGCCTATGCAGGTTAAGGAATCTTTAATGAGGGAGACGGAGGAGAAGCCTCGGGAGGATTTTTACAACATGCAGAAAAAACATCAGACACAATTTATTATTTCAAGCAGAGCATTTTATATGTCTTGAAACATGACTGGAGCTGCTCTTTAACCAGTATGTTTTAGGCACACAGGATTTGGGATTTGGGTCTTATGCGGCCACACAATGTAATGTCTATTATTGTGAAATCATATTCTAAGACAGAGTGTTTGGTGTATGTGTTTAGCTGCCTAAGTTTGATGAATTATGCTCTTAAAGTTTGTGCACTTAAAATGTCTGGCAGACTGTTTCACTACAGACACCAGACATGGAGAAAAACAGAATAACAAGAATTACTTTATTTGTAAGGAACATGATGTTTATCAAGAACTGAGGTCGATGATCTGAGGGCCGTATCACAGGAAGCCCTGGACCTCCTCTGAGGAGCGCTGATAAGCCAAAACGTTTAAGTGCATATGTATTATTTCATGCATCTTAATTACATTTACAGCCTCACTCACATAATTTTCAAAGTATACCATAAATTAATCAAATTAATGCTTTCTTACAAGTTTGTAAGTAGGCATTCAAAACTCGGGGTCATAGTATCCACGGTTGCAACCTTTCGAGGTGTTGCAACTCGAGGTTGCTCGTGTCGTTGCGATGCAAGCAGTTTTTTTCTTTATGTAGCTTTAGAGCTCTGAAGATGCAAGATTATGTACCAACAAACAGGAAGGAAGCTCTGACACCTCACAGCTAGAAGGTACCTGGTTTGAATCGTGGTTTCGAATGTAGGGGGCCTTTCGGTGTGGAGTTTGGAGTAGGATCCTTCAGCGTACTCCGGCTTCCTCCCACAGTCCAAAGACATGCTCGTTTGGTTCGACTACAATGGCTTGAAGGAAAGGTTGTCTGTCTCCATGTGTCAATTGACTGGCGATTGGTCCAGGGTGTACCCCGCCTCTCATCCAGTGACAGCTGTGATCGGCTTCAGCAACCCACGACCCTGAACAGGATCAACGGTATAAATAGTGGACGGACAGACGGATGGATGGATCCTCGTGATCATCTCCTGACTCTTCTGATAGCTCTTGTATCCGATTGTGGGGAGTTAAGGGGGGGGGTCTATGGCACTATAAAGATGGCAGCCCACATCTGTAAACAAGCAGGCTCAAAATAACATCCCTCAAAAAGAGACCAAAAACAGTGCACGGGGGAAATGATCGCAAACTTCGCATGTGCTGTACATGTTTAGCTCAGTAGAAGACTCTACATCATACTGACAGTTTATTGCATTTTTGAGTTGCAACAGTTGAGCACTGTATCTATTGTCTCTGGAGTTAGTAGGACCAAATTAGTGCCAGTAATAAGTAGCAAATAACAAAGACCAATCTGGGAAAGTACAGAGTGTAATGAAGATTTGTGTGAAGCCGGAAAACTGCTACTAGTCGGCACTACTACAGTTCCTATTAATCCAAATATAGGCTGAGGGGTTTTACTGCATCACACTGAAAAAAAAAAATCTGTTCTCAATGATGTTGATGTTGAAAGGGACGAGACAGAGCTGCCAGAGACAAAGAGGAAAAAAGACAGAGAGAGACTAGAGACTGGCCTTCCTCCATTACCCCCTGGCCTCTCCGTCTGGCAGAACGCGAGCTGCAGCAGAGGATGGACTCGGCCAGTCACCTATCAAAGCCCGTCTAATGAATAGTCCTCTAATCCCCTCATTGAGATACAGAGAACAGGCTCGCTGCTAATGCTCTCAGACAGAGATGCGCTCTTGGTTTCCTCTCCCTCTCTCTCTCTTCCACACACATGCACGAACATGAAACATAGTGCACACACGATGGACACACACCTACACAACATGCACGCACGGTCTGTGTTTTTGGTATATCATGCAGGTGGCGTGGCCTTTCTCTCACACACACACACACGCAGCAGCACAATACAACACAACAATATTGGGTCTTTGTACTCAGCTGTAAGCCGCCTAATTATTCCCGAGCAGAGTGGATTTCAAAGAGGGAAGACAAGAGGCCCTCGTCTTTTCGGAATCGGTTTAACATGTTTGTTTTATTCCCGGCTCGTCTGCGAGGCGGCTCGGCGAGACAGAAACATGGAGTCATTATGTTTAGATTGATGGAGAGAATTATATCCTGCATTCTCTTTCACCCGGCAAATCACTCAAACACTTGTGTTTTGACATCCCGAGCGGAGTCTCTGCGTGTCTGTCTTTCATTTCCCCTTTTCTCCTTCCCTGCCTTCTTTTTGTCTCTCTCCCCGAACCTGTTGTATAATCAGCCAAACATGAAATAAACACACCCTTCTCCCGTTACACCGCGCTTTCTGCTCTTTCATCCCGGCCGTGCGTTCAGGCCAGATATCAAATAAACACAGAGACAAAGCAGCCACGCAGGGCAAATGCACCCCCATCACCACCACCGCCCGGGCAGGAGTGAGCGCCACACACTGGACCTGCTCAATGGGAGCAAACTGGAAAATGGAGGAAAAATCTTTGTCACTTTTTTGCTGTTTCCACTCTGAAAATTGCGTCAAATACTGCTGGAGGTGGGCTGAGGATTGGAAGGAAGCCTGAGGAGGGGGAGCCATGAGGGACACACTGAGCAGTTTGAAATGTCAGCCAGGAACCAGGTAGCCAACGCTGGATCTAAAATGGAAGCAGCTGGGAAGAAGGATCAGGAGGACAGAAAGAAGATGGATGTGTGAATGACTGTAAAGAAAAAGGAAGAGAAAGTGCCACGAGATTAGAGAAAGATTAGCAGCAGACGCAACACGGAGCAAGGACATGAAATGAATGACGGATTTAAAAAGGAAGAGTGAGAGAAAGAAAGTGAAGAAAAGCAAATAGAAAGAGGCTGCATTCTATTTATTCTCCACAGCAGTGACTGAGAGGGGGTCCGGGGACCTCAGCTCTTTATTTACACTGGCACGAGCCCCTGCGCATTATCATCCTGATGAATATTTATTTATATATATTTCTGGATTTGTTCTGCTCCGAGGGGTCCTGTTTGGGTTGGCTGGGCCAACGGCTGGACCATCTGGATGTCCTCAGGTTTGGTTCTGAAGAACCGGACAAAGTCCTGAAACCTCAGCGCGCTCTAAAAACAGGTCCAGGAATATTTCTGTGATCCATAATTCATGCGGCGAGGGCCTGAGCTCGCAGACGCAAAGGCAGGGGGAGTGAGCTGTAAAGCTGTGCAGGGTTTAGCTACACGGCTGGAGGCGGGTGATGACAAAGCATGGTGGGATTTTTGTTCTCGGAAACATTCCCCTGAACTGCAGAATACCAGGGCCTTCACCTTTGCAGTGTGTGCTGGTGACTAACTGATTTCCTGCCAGATATCCAGGGAAGACTGTTTCTTAAAGCAGTACTCGGCTGACCTGTTCGTTTCATGGATGCAGCGCCGCCAGCGACTAAAGAATCAACAGAAAGTCTGATGATTCACGGCAGCATCTTATCGCTCTCCTTCACTTTGAGACAGTTCGTTGTTGCACTCGGAGAATATGTTACAAAGGTACTGGAAAGAATTTCAACAGTTGAAATATTTGCCAAAAAAAAGTCTAATTTTATTCATTTTACTTTGTGTAAAGAGTCTGTTTAAACACATTACATCTGGCATTGTTAGCTGTTCCAGTTGTAATCATTGAGCTAAATGATGCGTGAAATGCACGTGTTAGACTTAACATCCATCATCCGTGAAGAGGGGAACAACTGGTAACAGCAGTTTGAACACAAGATGTACCAAGACACACTGGAGCGGCTCAGTCACCGGCAGCCGACATTAATGTCTGTCATTTGAAAACTAATAATGTTGTGGAAGAACTACAGAGAGCCTCCTGCAACAAGGATGTACAAGAATTATAGTAAATAAATTAATAAATGTTCACAGAGCACTGTTGTGATTTGGTGGTGCACTTCTATAAAGCTGGGACAGATCATCTGAGACAGATTTGAAACAGGATGATCAAAGTGGAAGCAGCAGAGGCTTAGATATTCTGACTCTAAGTCCCCGGGCCACACAAGCTCCAAAAACACAGAATCCTACATCTCTCTGTTGACACTAAAACTGTCTTTCTGCTCTGCCTGATATCTTTTAAACGTGTCACCTGAGTTTGTAAAAGCAGGCTTCCAACAAATACAAAATATGTCTCAAAGCCCCAGCGACATCACTTCATCATGGGTAATTCTCTCAGACTTGACAAAGCTCCTCGACAGCCACAGAAGACATCAAACTGCACAATAGGTTTAGCAAACAGGCAAGAAATTCTCTTGTAGGATTCTTTGGCTCAAGAATTGATCAAGATATCCAAGAATTAAACCTTTCTACCTGTCATGGTTAGCTTTAAAGAGCAGCTCCAGTCATGTTTTTAGTTTTAATTACCTCATAAAAATCCTCCCAAGGCATCTCCTCCTTCTCCCTCATTAAAAATTCCTTAATCTGAATAGGCCCCGCCCACTCTGTGCTACGTTTCTCCTTTCATAAAATGACAGCTGAAAACGAAACACGTCTCTGCCATCGTTTAGTGGCAACTTGTTGAAACTTAGCTAGCTTGAAATGTAGTAATTAGTAGTAGTAACGTTAACGTTAGAAGTCAGTAATGAGTTTGCAAAAATTTCAATGGTTACAGCTGGCTCGTGCATCGCAGAAGTGGTTGCCATATGTTGCACATAATCATATGCATAGCGTCACCCAGTCCATTAACGGGATTGGCTCCTTAGGTTTGTGACGTCTCAAACCTGCCAATCTGAAAACGTGTTGTTCAGCCTGTCCTTGGTACACTGCAGTTTAAAAGCAGACAGGCCCAGCCATGGAGATGATGCTGATGTTGTCCCTGATATGTCTTGTAGCGCATGAAAAACAAAGAGTGTGTGCGTGAGTGTTTTTACATTGCAAAATGTACGTAAGGTGATTTATACAATACACTCACATGGCGCTGTTCCGCCCTGCTGGCTCCGCTGCGTACACAGGCGCTATTTCGACTCTGTTACGCCTCTGCTACTACCACCGATGCTGGCTCAGAGGCGGAATGACTTCCCCCCACCATGCCGCCTCCGTGCATTTTACATAGAAGAGTAACAGAGCCCTTTTGTAAGCAGTTCTCTCTAACTGTTTGTATGTATGTAAGCTCCTTGGCTGTTCGGGACTGCTCTGCTGGGCATGCTAGGCGGCTCGGTTGTGGTCCCGGTTCTTAACCTCCTGAGACCTTGCGCCTTATGGGGACATTACATTTTGGCTTCACAGCACCATAATATTTAATTCTGCGAAACATGCACACTTTGTCCATCACCCTGTGGTCACAAATTACACTGATCAGTGTACATTCAAGATGGCTGTGATCCCGACCAAAATAGATTTTATGATTGAAACTTGTTTATTTAATGCGTATCAACAGTTGTAGCTTGATATGGCAGACAAATTTGAGTAATTTTATCAATAGCAACAAGCTACAACACCGTTACGACAAGGTACTCACATGAGGACATGGGGACTTTTTCAATTTAACACAAAGACAATTCTTAGGTTTTATACTTGATCCTATTAATCCCCAAAAGGTAGGAGAAATTAAAAATGCATACCAAACAAAAGCTTTAAATTCTTAAATCAATTTGCCACAGCTCGGTTACACATAGATGATTTAACGCAGAAGACCCATAAAGAATAGCTGAATCCGTCGATGGTTTCTCCGTCTCTCTACTGTGGTTCTTCACTGTCGTTCTCTCTGTAATCACAGTGGAAGGTCAATGCTTGGGGTCATGTGTTAACAAGGGGATCAATGTTAATCACAGAAGGACGATCAACACGGATGAATGAGAACCGCATTAGTCAATGCCTCTGGCTTACTGGCTACATTTGAACCGCATGGCTTTGGGAGTTTATTTGTATCCTATCAAATCATTTATTCAGTAGGCTGGTGAGGATGATGTGTTGCAATTGCACACTTGTCATTAGCCTTACATGAGTCTTAGTGATCTGGTGGTATTGCCACTGCGAGGGCAAAAACATCAGACTTTAAAAAAAAACCCCTCCTCTAAACGAAGACGACACTGCTCTGTAAAATCAATCCTCCCCGACCGAGGACCACGGTTCAGCTGCAGACAGTTATCCTCTCCTGCAGAAGAGCCAGACCTTCTCTCAGAGCTTCTAAAGAAACCCTGCCTCGCTTTAAAACGCTGTGACGTTGCAACTGACCCAATTCTTGCAACGAACCCGCGAGCAGCCTGGTGCGCTGCTGTATCTGCATATTTAACAGGGAGGGAGCGCGGAGGGAGGGGGTGGGAAAAGGAACTCGGTGCCCCTGCTCCGCGCGCCCTCAAAGCTAAGATTTACAGACTTATGAGTATGAGTGTTGGACTGCCATGAAGTAGGGCTAAAGATGAACCTCAAAGTGAGTCTTCCTCTCCTTTTTAGTGTGACTCACCATAATGTGTGCTGTCATGGTGGGGGAATCAGCTGATGGATATGCTGTCGGTAAAAGACATTCACTCATCACAGAACCATCCTGCAGACAAATTTAAGGGAAGCTGTTGGCATCATGTTTCAGCCAGGAGACGTGCACGTGTCCAAAAAGCTGTGTTTTATCGCTCTGTAAGCCTGTATTTGCCCACATGCACGCAAGAGTTTTGCTTTTGTCGCATTCCACACGCACTTTGATTCAAAAGTTCAAGAAAGTCGTGCTGTCATTGCTGCGTTTGTGAGCATTTGAGAGTTTCTATCTGAGAAGACAAGAAAGCGACAGCAACCAGCTGAGTCGAAGCAAAGAATGTGATTCTGTTTGACATGCTGAAATCCAGTCTCATCCTCAGCTGTCTGTTTCAGAGCGGCAGACAGAGATATGGGCAGAGAGGGAAGATAAGTAGAGCGTAAATGTTCCTTGAACACATCATATATTCTGGGTTGTATCTACGCATTCATCCCCCTCTATCTCCTCCATCTTGACACACACCATACACCAGGCCTGGGAGGTACACAACGTGAAGCCCTCAGACATATTGAGCAAATTAGGCGTCGTTAGGGATGAAATGTTGCAGTTAAAATGCTATCAGCGTCGTGAACTCTCCTCAGAAATCACCTCAGAAACTATGAGAAGCCTTCTTATGCATATATCTTAAGTGCAAGGAGCTATGTAAAGGACTGAGTGTTTTATGAGATGAGTCAATGTAGGAATGTTTCTGTAATAACGTCATTTTACATACATTTGTCATAAAATGTCGCCACTTTTCTACCAAAGAGCCGATAACCTGTTGTGGGTATATTTACAGCTCTTAAAGGCATATTACGAGAGTTTTAAAAGAATGTCTTTGTCGAACATTGTGAAAAGTTTGTTTGAAATAACTTAGAGTTACTCTCTACTAGCGTCTTGTCGGTAGGCTAAATACAAAGCTACAAGCAGCAGCCTGCTAGCTTAGCATAAGTTCCAGAAACAAAGGGCCCTTTAAACAAATTGTCTTTAAAATAATAGGTTACTTCAAGTGACATTAGTTATGTTAGCTAGTTAGCCAGCTGGCTACCTGTTGCTAGGCGACAGAAGCAGCGCTTTGTGATGCAAGGGTTAGGGCGGGAACAGCTGGTGACGCAAACAGGAAATCCTACGTAGACCAGACCGTCTCATTTCAGTTCAGCCTTAGCGGTCGATGCAAGCTACGAATCACGCATCCTTTGCAGGCCCCTGTCTTGTGACCTCACTGCTCCAAGACAGGAAACTGTGCCGTACGTATTTGCCTGTAGAACAAACGTTTGGCATCTTTGCAGTTTTATAAACAGGATAAGATTAGTTAGTATGTGTTAATAAGCAAGCTTAACAGGGGCTGTTGTTTTCCTCAAATCCAGTCTTTGTGCCAAAGCAAGCTAATATGCTACTAGCTCCCAAGTCGTTAAATACTGACGCTTTGTCACAGCCCTCCATGTGTCATTCAGGCATGAAGGTACAATTTAGCATGAGACACCTGGGGTCCATGTCGATAGAAGACGCTCAGAAAAACTGCTCTTAGTTTAGTAGTAGAAGGACAGATTAATTCTACTTGGGGTGGAGGTTGGGGCGTTGGATGGGCCAAACAACACAAGACGTCCACCAGGGAGACCAGGGTTCAGGTCCTGTGTGGATCCAAATGTCAAGAACCAAACAGACTGTTCAGGTAGCCTCATGTAAGAAAGTAAAAAGTCTGTGGATGCAGTAGTATCAGGATTTGACGACCTGGGATTTGACTGGGTTTGCTGGCTGTAGGTTTGTATAGACTGTTCAAACAGGAGGGCATTGGTCTTTGCATCTCGCTCTGAAGAAGAGAGAAAACGCTGAACTCTCCCTTTGAATTTTACCACCACTTTAGACATAAAGGACGAGCATAGGCTGTTGGAAAAATGAATCAGTGTAAAGACACTGACCCTGAGCAAAAGACTGAATGTGAACGCCAGAACAAAACGGGTCGCTACATCAACTGGGGGATTAAAGTCACCGATAAAGAGTAAGTGAGCAGCTGGATATAGATCAAGGACACCATTCATATTTTGTAAATTAAAAGGTGGTTACATTTCTGATACTAAAAAGGGACTCTTGATATGAAATGAAAAGTCTTGTCCTTGGAGTATCTTGTTTTGTCACACGAGGTGAGACAAGCTTGACGCTCCTGAAGCTGTTAAATATAAACTGGAAGGAACCTTCGTCAGATCGGAACTGACTGGTACATATTGGATTTTTAATGAAAGACCAATTCCTGTCTGATATATCGATGTGATTTATCAATCAACCTCTCGTGGAGTAGTTTCATAACTGTGGGTACTTCTTTAAAATCCGACCATGTCATTTTACTTGAGACATTGACTACTCCTTTCCAATCCTTTTGCCTGCCACGCTGACATAACCACATCTGACAGCCTCAGCAAGAATGAGATTAAATGCTGACGGCCAACGCAAGCCTTAGGTGTGTTTTTCTGCTTCCACTCCTCACATGTGTTGCACCTTTCTCGCACTCCATTGCTCTTCCCCTCTAGATCTGTATCTTATTACAAGCAGCCCGTAACTTTGTGATGCATTAGAGTCAGAATGCCTTCCTGCGGTGCAGAACCGACTTCCTAACTCAGAAATGTGGGTTACATATGGACCTAAGTGGGTGTGAAAGAGAATGTTAATCAGTTGAACGCGTTTGTCTGCCTCCGAGGGCGGAGTTGCATGTGTGAATGTGAACATGAATGCGCTTGTCTATGTATACGCATGCTTCCATATGCTGCTACGCTCAGCAGGGGGGCATGTCGGGACGTCCTACACCAACAGCTGGAGGAGACCAACTGTGGGGCAGACACAGGGGTGGGTCGCGGAACATCATAACACAAAGCACAAAACCAGACTGAACCTTTTTGCAATAATCCGGTTTGGTGAACCACAGCGTCATCTTCAATCACTCCTGACCAAAGTCATTCCTTCAGAGGACATTGTGTGTTAGCTTACTGTAAGTGCGTCTCAAGGAGACAGCACAAGAGAGGAAACAAGCCTGCATTACAAAGCGAGCAGCATCGTACAGTTCTTGGGCCACAGTGCGAGTGTTTGTGTTTCTCATTTGAGTCTGGTTTGTGGCGGGGGCTGAGTCAGATGGGAAATATAGGATACTCCCCCCGCGCCTCCGCACTTGTCTCGTAAATCCAGCGTCCCCCTGTCATTCTACTCTCTAAGCCGTCCCATTGGTGACATTCAGTCTCCTCACCCCTTGTGGGTGTCCTGCCCGCTCATTAATATTTTTTCCTCTTTGCTTTTGTCTTTGTTTCACGACTTACCCCCAGCTCCCTCCCTTCATCCCTCCCAGGGTCGCTCTCATCCTCAACGCCCTCGTCTCTGCAGCACAGAGGATTATACTCGCGTGCTCTCATGGAGTTTCCCTCCGCCAGGCTGTCTGGTGACACTTTTGGAAATAATTAATGGCCTGGTACCATTCAGAATACCCTCAGAAACACAGATAGGCATTGCTGAAAATGTACAAGGAAGGGAGAGTAAGAATTTGAAACATACCATGCATTTCAGTTGCACACATGAGACACTAATACCTGTACCTATAGATGTGTGATATTAGAATTAATTATTACTAATAAATCCTCTGTGCTTGTTATCACTTACATACAGTATACATACTACATACAGTATATGCTTGCAGGCCACCTCATTAGATACACTGAGGGATGCATGATATTGGATTTTTTGCCGATATCTGATAGCCAGATATTTTCCAACCCTTTTTGCTGATTGCAGATTTCAATACCGATATATTAGGCACATTTTTATCCACCTAATTGCCGAGAACATGAATCTCTCCTGTAGTGGAATTGATATCATGTCTACTCTTATTGTAGTGGCAAAAAACTGCCATACAAAGAGGCACTGTACAAAAGGTCACGTGTCTGATCACTCACGTTTCTGAGCACACCTGAATGCAGCATTCCGCTCGAAACACGGCAGTGAGTGAGGCATGCCCGGACTTGTTTACTGCACCTACTACAGACACATCATTGATCGGCAACAACTCTTTTTATCGTGTGTGCGTCCATGAATATGTAAGCTAGTTTTGCACTGATGTTTATGTTACTCTCTGTTAGCGTCGGCTTTGGCCGTGAGTGTATTTTCGGCATATTTGATGTTGTTAAGTCGGTAAAATGACGAGAATGTGAGCTAACTGTTAGCTAGTTAAGAGCTGTGAAAGTTGTTCAGTTTCCATCCCCGCTCACATTGTTTACATTTCTTTTTTTGTCTAAACTTTATTGAATACTACTTCAATGTACGAACATTTGTTTACATTTAGTGCAGGGCTGGACAATCACCTTTGTATACGTCACCAAGTTGGCTATGAACTCTGGGTAACTACCAAAGGAAAGTCTGTAGATATACAGACTCACGGAAAGTCCGCAATTTAGTGTTGGAAAAGACCGCATCACAGCCCTCACGCACTTCATTTGACAGTTGGACAATGCTAAGCACTCACACACTTACCGGGAACGTGCCTCAAAGTCCGTCAGTGTGGAGATTGGGATTGGGCCAGGGAGCAGGGATCTGAAAGACAGAGACAAGGGTAAGTTTCAAAATAAAACAGGAAATGACAACATGAATAATGACGGACGAGTATATTTACTCTAAAACTTGCTCAAAAATGTAATCTCTCACCCCCCCAAACAAATGACAAAGCTGACACTGTCAGTGATTGATTTGCAATAAATTAGATGACCACACAGGTAGTAAACTGTGGGCCGCCTTTGTGAAACACTGCATATGTTACTCAGCATGTTACTAAGTACCTTTCCACGTTACTTTGTGCATCACTTTGTACAATTTCAGTAAATTAATCTGTATGTTACTTCATAAATCCATTTGTATATTACTTAGTACCCTCCTCAGGATGTGATTCCATAAATTACTCATTGATCAGTCTCGGATCCCACCGGAGCCTATAGCCTGAGACGATACATACTCAGGGGACACCGGTGAACGTGCCGGGCGGTAAGCGATAATCAACTTCCCGTCAAGACTTCTTTTTCTGCGTGCTGCATTATTACAGAAAGAGAAAACGGTTTTCTTGTGATTTACCTGTTATTAGCGGGTCTTACCTTTGTCGAAATTTTATGATGCAGATTTGTAAGAAGTAAAAATTCAAGCTTTGGAGAAGGAAACTTTTAAAATGCTCGTTTGTTGAACGGAGGTCAGATCGATCTGATGCATTCAAGGAAGTCGGGAAATCTGAACGCTAAGCAGCTTTTGTGACACAGCGTCAAGGGAATTTATCGATAGAGCTAGAGCAGATTGTTTGCTGAACTTGCTGTAGATGTCTGCTTATAGAGATTAATAAGAAGCTAAATCGTCGTCGGATGACGCTGATGGGAGCCGGAATGGCAGTCAGAGGATTACGTTCTGCTTCTGCTCTCCTCACGGACTGTTTTTCCTGCATACGCCGCAGCCTGCTGATACATGATTGGTCAATATTACTCGGACTGCAAGCGTAGTTCAAATGGAAACCGGAACCCAGATATCCACATCCCTGTATCCCAAAAATCTGTCAGATCACTCATTGATTAACTGCTCCAGTGGGATACACACCTGGTCAGAGGCTTGCATCTCTAACGTTGTTTTCACAAATATTCCTACAAGTATTTTAAACTTATTTTCAAAAATGAAGAACTCATGCACAACAGGTGCTTTATCTTTATAGTTTATTCTTCACACAACTCACCCAAACCCTTACATGACAAAGAGGACATTCAAAGACTGCTTTCTCTGTGTGTTTATGGAGAACTGTGAGCACTTACAGCCTTTTTTTAAAGTGTATGAAGCGGAGTGTATTTGTGTGCATGCATTAGTGTGTGCGTGTTGCGGGTGTGTGGGGACCAACTTCTGATAATAACAGAGAGACAGCACGTGGCTTTGTGCAGCCCTACTCTGGCCATTCAGTCCAACACAACCGTGACAGGCAGTCGGGCCATTCAGCAAGTGCCGAGAAGGCCTGCATTCATGCATGGCCCTTAGCATCACACACACACACTATGGAAACACACACATACACATGGATATACAGATACTATCTTAAACTACGCCATGTATGGACTCAATTTTACCCTAATTCAGCCGCCGTACAAACACAGAGAAACTGGCTCTGCTGGTTTCTCTTGTATACACATTCACTCAGATATAAACACACATGAAACAGGAGACACTGCTGATTCAATCAACAAAAAAGAAACACACACATTTCCAGAGGCCCTCAAACGCAGCCTGCACTTGTTTTGTCTGCAGTGTAGCTAAGTAGAATTTGCGCTAAAATAACTTCAAAGGGCTCTGAAGGAGGGGCCACTCCGAGGAGTATGGGTAATTAGGACTGTGGAGCGGGAGAGAAAAGAGAGAGGGAGAAGATGAGTGAAAGGGGGAGAGAGGGAGAAGGATCCTCTCAGCCACAATGGATGAATAGGAGGGGAGACGGTTTTGGAGAGACACGACAAGGGGGAACACACACACAAACACACACGCGGTGAGATAGCTCGCCACGAGACGAGAAAATGTGGCCGTGGAATTTAGTCCGAGTTGTAAACATGACGACGGATATATGGACGCAACACACACACACACAGAGCGCGTCGTACGATCGAGTGGAAGCAGTCAAAGTAGACCAAAAGCAGACATTTCTCTCTCTCTCTTACTCACACTCTCTCTCTCACACACACACGCACACACACACACAGCCAAAGTGCTCCTAATGGCAACAGTGCAAACAGCCGTGTGTTTTCAGCCAGCCATGCAGCCATCGCAAGAGCCCCCTCGCCACCAGCTAATGCACTGCTATTTATAGCCCGCAAACAACACTAAACATGTCAAGATTGTCCCCTATCGCCACCTGTACAAATAAAGCCTGATCATTTAATGCTTTTGCAAACAAATATAAGCTGTGTCTCTTTCAAAATGTGTGCTTTATTCATTAAAAACTCCTGACAAATCTTGGCTGTTACACGTGTTTCTGCCTGTGAGAATGATTCACCTACAAATACAGTCGATGCCGACGTAAACGATGAGATGAAACTGGAGAAAATGGGGAATTGAAGCTTGGGAAAGAAGGGGGATCAGTGTGTGTGTGTGCGTGTTATTGTCTGTGTCCGTGTGTGAGGAAGGGGAGAGTGGGTGCACTGGAGGGGTGAGAGTGCCCTCTGTTGACTGAGTTGGGTTTAGCAGATGAAAGACTGACACACACGCACACGACAAGCAGCAGAGTGTTTAGTTACTGTTTAGTCTGAAAGCTAACACACACACACACACACACACACACACACACATCCGCAGCCTCAACTACACACATGCAATACCCCATAAAATCACCAACATCCAAAGCAGCGATTAAAGAATGCAGCACGAGAATGACAGCATGAAAAAAACATGCACCCTCACATGTGTGTGTGTGTGTGTGTCAGTGTGTGTATTTGTGCGTGTATGTAAACCCCGCTAGACCATCAACCAATCTGCAGATTTCTGGATCCCTGCTGAGCTGCAGCTGCTTGAGTGACATGTGCTGCTTGAGCCCCAAAGCCCCTTCAACTAAAATCACTTATCCCCCGACCACCACACACACACACACACACACACACACACACACACACACACACACACACAATGCCCGCCTGCAACTGTTCTGAAATTGAAGCGGTTGTACGTTGAAGCAGCATCCATCAGTTTCCTGTTGGGATCAGAAGAGTCAGGGGTTTTGATGGATGACGTCAGCTGCTGCAAATTCATTTTTCGGTGTTTTGTTGCTATGACGTTGACATGTAACGACATCATACGCCTGCTTGGCTCCTCCCCCTGTCCTGTGATTCTGTTGGATTCAAAACACTTAATTTCAAACCCTTTTTGGCAGCTCTTCTCCCGGATGACCACTAATGCATTTAACACTAACTTGTTGATATTACAATCCAAAGGCCAAAGGCAGCTCTACTTCAAATGATCCCATCCCAACGATTGGCTGAGCCATTTGACTCGACTTGTGAATTGCTAAAACTCAGAATGTTGATATTTCAAATCTGCTCATATTAAATAATGAAAAATTTACTTCAATTAAAATCTCACTGAATCTGACCGTTGCTGATACCGGACAATTATAGATAAAAACATGGTATTAGCGGTATGATTTTGAGCTTTTGCTGTTTTTCCATAAGTCCATCCATCCATTATCTGACCTGCTTATCCTGTTCAGGGTCTCGGGGGGCTGGAGCCGGAGGGAACCCACACATGCAAACTCCTCACAGAAAGGCCCCCTTCATCCGAACCAGGATTCAAGCTTGTAACGTAGCTGTGAGGCAACAACCGCTGCAGCCCTTATCCATAGATGTTAGCTTTCTATATCAGGGGGACCCAACATTTTTGACTACACGGACCAGACAGTAGCAATAATATTTTTGACAGGCCGAGGGGGAGGGGAGGTAGTTTTGCTCTGCTCTGATCATTGACATGCATGCGCGTAAATCAGGGTCACACGCACGGATTCAGTGAGGAGACTGCATCTAAGTTTTTAAATCGGGACGAGCCGACGAGAGGGACGGCACAGGTCAGAGACAGATGATCCAAAGTGTGATCCAGCAGTGAGCAGTTTATAACCACGCAACGCAGTGATGGCACCGATCTGTGTGTGTTTCTCAGGCCCTGCCCCTGACTTCATAGGGTCGCGATCGCTCCCGTATATCCGTGAAAACCCTTCATAAAGCATAAAATACACACGCTGTGATTGATGAGATGAGCCGGAGGTGATCCACGTGTAGTTTATCAGAGTTATCACGCCGCACCGAGAGGAGACAGACGTTAGGAGAGGAGCAGATATGATGCAGACCTGTGTGTGTTTTGATGCTCATACCTGAATCAATAACGTCGCGATCCGTCCGTATTTCTGCGCACAGTTAAAGTATACACTCCGTCTCCACAGGCTGTCATACGCCCATATGCTGTGTAGTTCAGATATTTCACTGATAAACACAGAGCTTTGCGAAGCCAGGGTTGCCAGGTCTGCTCTTTTTCCAGCTGAATTAGGCTGCTTTGGAAGAGTCTTTAGAGGCGCGGGGAGCTGTGCGGTTGCACACTTCTCACAGCCCATTTGACGGTTCTGACTCCGCGTATGTTTGGAATGTCACGGACACCGGTGGGTTTCGCGACTGGGGATTGAGTATCCTGCTGAGTTCACTGTAGTACACATGCATAAATTAGAGGAAAAAGTCGCTTCAGTTGCAGTTATATGTGAGTCAGACTATGTGTGGACAGCTGTATTGATTAAAATAGAGTCCTAGCTATTCTGTCAGACGCGTGCACGAGGTAGACGACTGAAGAATGTGGCTGAAACTGCTCCTGCGCAGACTGCTGTGACAAGTGTAGCAGGTCATTTTTTTGGCATTTTCTAAAAACACTTTTTGGCTCCATTTTGTCGTCTTAAAAAGTGTCAGGCCTTTTTATAACTTCCTTGACCGCTTGTGTAAAACGGCTCAGTAAGAGACAGGGGCCTGTTTCACCAAGGGATATGTTAGCACTGTTAGCCAGTAGATTGCAAATGGTGGAAAAATCCTTGTCACTTGCGAATTGTAGCTACATTAAATTGCTCTCTCATAGCCATCAATAGGCTGTTAGCATGGGGTGTATTCTGGGGTGACAGACCCCAGATTGTGAGAACAAAGTCAGGTATCGCCTTGATTCTGACTCTGCCACAATCTGCTCCATCAGAACTCTGGTCCAACGAGCACGAAGGTTCATTTTCTCCCATCACAAAAGCCGTTTAGCTGAACAAACCTGAGTCATCTACTCGAAGCACTCCTGTCTCCTCTTTGCTAATTGATTCTTTCACTCTGAACTTGGGGGGGAAATGTTCTTTTATCGCTCCTCCAGATACACAGACATCACCTGTACAAACAAACAGACGCACACAGACAGGTGGCGTCATCTGGGTGACAAGTTGACAGTGAGACGGTGAGTCTGGCTCCGGGCTGGGGGCCGTCTGCTGTCACATTTAGAACACACACACTGATGCACCTGTTATGTAACACCGCTGCAGCCTAAAAGCCTCGCACCCTCCAATGTGGCACTTCTCCCGCTGCTAATTGGAGTGACAGCGGCTGTGATCGCCGGCTTTGAAGTTTGACAAGACAAAAGTAATTACAGCTCCTCCAGCCCCGCGTTGTGCCTCCATTGTTGCTCTGATGCACGAGGCTGCTCCGTGTTTTTGATTTCTCAAACCGGAACGTTCTGCAGATGTGAGTCTTTTTGTCCGACAGCGGTGCTGATAAGCGCTCCGAGCTTGTCGTGGCTGTGCCCCGGGTTGGAGTTTGTCTTCTGTGAAATATCCAAATGTCACTTCTCAACCCCTCCTCTCCATCCTCCCTTCCTCCGTCATCCCTCTCTCCCTATATTGCTGTCACTCCGTCTCCCTCTCCCATACTATCAAAGCGCTACTGTTTACTTTCATACATCTATTCCCTTCCATCTCCCATTGTCACTTTCTTTCTCTCTCTTCTTGCCATTCTCTCCTTTTCCCTGCGTCTCTTTGATGTTAGTGCGGCGCTGACACAGACCCGCTCCAGACGCAACTCCCCCTGAATGTTAATGGAGTTTCTAAATTGTGCATGCATTTGCTGAGTGTTGTGTATCAATGTGAATGGATACACTTCTGCTGCATGCACAAATATCTGTTTATTGCTCCTCGTGTAGTTTGGATTTTGGTTTTCAGACTTTATCGTACTTAAAGCCTCCTGGTGTGAAAATTTCATGTGATCATACCATCTTTAAAGCTGCTCTATTCAATCTACTATTCCCATCATATAACCCCTGACCTGGTGGCTAACTCACACTAGCTACACCTCAGTTTGGCTGCTCTAACGCAATACATCCTGCTATCAATTTGAGGTTTTAAACACAAAGAGAGAGGACATTATGGTTTATCAGATAACAAATAAGACAAAACAAAAGGCTTACTGTAACGGAGGCCGTGGGGAGCAGGTGAGAACTAAAAGGAAGGTGACAAGGTCCAGAAACATGGTGAAAACACTGGTTAGCTTCGAGGAGCACATCCGAACGAGAAGGAGGGCCTGAGGGACGTACTGGTACTGAAAACAGGACAAGACAAAAGCTGTGTCTCAATTCAGGAGCTGAACCCATCGCAGGACGCAGGATATTAAGGATGAGTCATTCGTAGCCTGCGTAGACCACTAAGGCCGAGACGGTACGGCCTACGGAGGATTTCCTGTTTGTGTCACCAGTTGTGCCCACACTTACCCTTGCGTCGCCAGCAACAGGTAGCTAGCTCTCTAAGGGCCCGATCAGACAGAACGTGTCTTAGCGGCTGGGGGCGGCTTTTCTGTCATTGTTTTCCATGACAAACCAGAAAAGTGCCCGACGTCATGGGCGTTTTTTTGTCATTGTACAATCAGATGAAAGGAGAGGCGGGTCTTCTGTCAGTAGACACTATAACTATATGATGAATGAATGAATGAATATAACTATGATTCGGTGGTTGCCTTAACAACAGTAGGAAAAAAAGGCGCAGCGAGCTGCTCTTTTTTTACCGTAGGTTTCAACACAAAAGGCAGTGTGGTGCGCCTCGAGTTTAACAGCCTGCAAAACGCGCTGTCTGATCAGACCTTAACTAGCTAATATAACCAACATCATGTAACTTAACCTATTTTAAAGATAATTTTGAGTTCCAAGGCGCCTTTTGTGTTTTAACATTTTTATCTCTAGCTATTCGATTGAGTTGAAACCGACAATCGACAATCAGCCTTGAAATACGTCCTTCAAATTCTGAACCTCCTGACACAGATGAACACTAAATGCACTGGGAAGGTGAGACATTCAAGGCACAGGACGGGGAGGACAACAATGAGGATGGGGCACACAATCACATAAGCAGGAAAATAAATGAAACAAAGGCAGGAAGTAGAGCCACATACGCAGGAAAGAGGGATGAAAATTATTATATACACAAACTTTACCAGGAATGATACGGCACACACTGCACTCAGACATTTTATGCTTTAAAGTGATTATACAGCAAGAAAAACATGTCAAAAATTCCATTAGATTAGGGTGACTATTGGACATATATATTGTAACGTTGGGTATGAGTTCCTGTTTATGTTTGCTGTTGTTTTATTTATCGAGGGAGGGGTCCATCGTAGTGGGTAATTAGCTGAGAAATAGTTCCCGGGGAGGGAAGAGGGAGTTATTATAAAGCTACTTTTAAGCAGGAGTTCAGCGTTTAGACGGCATGTCGGGCGAGCGAGAGCTAAGTGAGAAAACCAGTTAGCCAACCTGTTTGTTGTTTTTTTCTGGGGACACCTCACCCTCGGGTTAGCTGCTGCTGCGACAAGGAAATAAACTTACTGTGGACTCTCATCACTTCCTGTTTCCACATTGGGATCATTACATTTTCCATCAAAGCTCTCTATAAATAAGTGAAGGCTTGCTCTCGAAAGTCTGGAAATCGCACTAAAATCAATTGAAGTGTTTCTGTTCTGGCCCGAGCTGTGCCGGTGTGTTTGACGGCTTCCATATGTGTACATGTGGAGTCCTGTTCCCAGGTCTCCAGAAGGTGGAAAATCCTGGAACACACCGTGTGTAGGAGCGTCATCCAACTTTCCTCCCCAGGCCTCCACTCAGGGACTGAGTATGTGTGAGAGAAAGCACTCTTGCATTCCTCATACACACCAAACACACTTGGACTAGTGGGTGAGATCTTCAGTCATTGTCCACGTGTCCAGCAAGAACATTCTGACAACGACACCGCTGTGACTCATAGATATTTTTCCATTCTTCTTCCTCTTTTCCCAAAGATCTCATTTGCTTTCTGTAACCTTTTAATTCCTCATATTTCTTTTCTTCCTTCTCTTCCCTGTGTCAGGACTCTTGCTCGGTCGTGAGCCGTAGCGCGGCGAGCTCTGGAAAACAAAGTTACGTCTTATTTCTTTGTTTCCCCTCATTTCCACACAATCAGCTTGTCTGCCGATGGCGCCGCGCCACAACCAATGCCAGTGTTTGTAGCTCTTCCAGGTGGGTGATTTATGCGTGGCACTGAGCCCCCAAAGCGCCACAGAGCCTCTGTCGTCCCCCTTCTGCCAAGCTTGGCCCCCGATGGGATATAAATCCTTCTCAGACGCCACGGCCGACGCCAGCGAACAAACAAACTTTTTTCCCTCTCGTGTTGTGTTCACTTGGAAATACACGCTCCGTGTTTGCTTTTAACTCGAGCGATGGACGGATTTCATCTTCCAGTTGTTGCAGATATCTCTCTTTAATATCCATCACTTACTTGCTGGCATGATTAGGCGCAGAAACGTCTGGCGGAGCAGAACAGTTAATTTAATTTGTAAGAAAACATCAAAGAGATACTTTGATTGAATTTTTGATGTTAATACAAAACATATTTATGCGCTGAAGCTGCTGATAGCCGATTCTTTGTGGATATTAGGACCTTGTGAAATATTCCATCAGATGTTCCACCAGTATTTTACTCTTGCCATGGTGGAAATGCATTTAGACTATTATTCACCGCAGGGTTATCTGGGGAAAACGCACTCATAATGTCTTCTCTGAAAACACAATTTGACTTTTCATACTGGTAAGTATTGCTGAACATTAAATGAGCCTGGTATTCTGTTGCAACATCAGTGGTTAAAATGATACTGATACGTTCAGCCTTGGGAATAAATACCTCCCTGTAAGCGACACAAGTGGACTGAACCATGAAACAGCTCCAGCATTTAATAAAACATCTTTAACTAACACAATTTACGAGACAATAAGGACACTTCTACTCTGATGTCTCTCTGGCTCTCTGCGCTGAATGCTTCCACGTTGGTATGAGGAAGACACCCACTCTCACAGAAGTTCCTTATATAGTCACAATAATAGAATATACTGCAAACTTACTTTTATAATTCCAGGGCATCTTCCTTACCTACAACACGGACAACATAATCACGAAGGAAAAGAATCCCTGGTAGCCTTTGGGGCTGTCTGTCCGAATGCTCCATCCTTTTCACCCAGCTGGCCGCTGCTCGTATCCTTTGTGAAACCAGAATCAATGTTGGCTTATTATTTTAATTCAAGCCTTAATGTTGACTGACAAAAGAGTTTTGGTCACGAAAACGTCACCAAGCTGTGACAGTTTTCAGTTTTGTTCGAACGACTTCAATGTGATGTGGAATTTGTTCGAATTACATCGAACAGTAAGATCGACAGCCCCACCTGCTGCAGCACTTCTGAGGTGCGTTGCTGTTGAGATGATGCTGGCGTATTAAAGTGAAAGGAGTTAGCCCTGAAGCTAGCTACAGCGTCGCCTCTGGAGCAGAACAACGCTAAGTCTCCCCTGTGCTTTCTGACTACAGTTGGGACGCTGAAGCAGGAAAGGTTAACAACTGCTCAACTCGTTAGCTTCCTCCATTGGTTTGTAGCAGGCAGCGTGTTATCGCCATTTTTTGGAAAACAAGGCACACAGCTTTAAACGTGAAGCATTCTGGGTGCTTAAATTTTGAATTTGATCACATCATTACAGTTTGAACTCTTAATATTTAGGTTCAAACAATATAGCGAAATGACATGGTGTGTTTAGGATTCAGATTTTGGTTGAAATACGGTACATCGAGGAAACTATAGAAAGACGGATGTTAAATTACATGTTACATAACTGGACTCAAACTCCTTTCCCCAGGAGCAGCTCCTGTCTGTTTGACCCATCCATCAATCTTGACTGCCACCCCCATGAACTCTCTGGCCCTACATTGCGGACCTTCGTAAAGGCTTTTGTGTCCCGACACAGACCTCCAATATCAGTTAATCAGTTTGCATTTCTTGCAGACTTGCACGTCAAGAAGCGGTGCTTGTGTCAAAAATCAAAATGTTTTCAGTTGGTGTCTTTTTCACGAATGGATGAGTCACCAGGTTGGAGGAAGAAGAGGGTCCAAACTGAGAGGAAGAGGAGGGACAGACTGCAGAGAGAAGCAGACGAGGGGAGGCTAATGGGTTCAAACTGGCCTGATCGTTTCCGTTTTCACCGGAGGGGTCAGCTGAACACACACTCCTAATTGTTCCCATGCCATGACTGCCACACACACACACTGTACACACTCTATGTTGTCTGCTTTCCTTTGCCTTAAAACATGGAAGAACTTCTAATTTAAAGAATAAAGTAGAACACATTCTGTACACACACACACACACACACACACACACACACACGTGCACGGTCGCGTCATGAAATAAAGATCAGGGGTTGAGTCTGTTTCCTTTTGTTTTCATAGCCTGAGTGAGCTGCGCAAAGTGCTGCGCTGTAATTTTAATGATATTTATGACCGTGCACACACACATCTGTCTCCAGCTGTCAAGTCACACACACTCGTTTGTATGAAGACATGCAAGCTTGCATACATGCTGACATACAAATGTGTGCAGGCCTGCATAGACACACACACACAGACCTACGCTCCTATGAAAACACACACTGCAGCCGATGCAATATGCATGTCGGGATAATAAATAGAGAAGGCAAGGGGTGTTACTGCAGACGGGTTTTCTATGCGAGAGGAGGACCAGGCTGGAAAGGGGGTCAGAGGGTAGAAGAGTGTACTAAACACTGCAAACATTTCAAGAGATTTGGACAAAAGATGGAGGGAACTGAAGCAAGAAAGGAAAAAAAGTGGGTTGAAAAAGAAGGAGGAGGGCTGTGGTTGGAGTTTCACAGTGCAGAATAATAGATGGATATCAGTGTGTGTGTGTGTATTCCCTAACACTGGGACCAGATGAAGTATTCCTCAGTGTCCGTGGCAATCGACCAGAGCAGCGCAGCTCCAATGATGGATACCACCGCACTAATCGCTCCTCCGATGCCTTCTGTTTCTCTCGCACATACTTTGCTTCACTCTCACTCATTCATTTATCTCTCCCTTCTTTTTTTTTTCTTTATTCTCCTCCCCTCACTCACTCCTTCCGTCCAACTCTGCGGCACACAAACAGAAACAAATCACACATTTAATGAAATTAAGTCGGGAGGGGCGGGGGTGGCCTGCCGGAGGGGCGTTTGTTTCACAGCTCGTGACAGCTGCCGCAGTGGCGCACCTCGGCCACCTGACTTACTCCACGGCCCGGGATGACTCCTCCCGAGGAGGTTCCCAGAGGAATTGTCTTTTTGGCACGTTGATAACTGCATCCAGCCACGCAGCAGCTTTCACCCTTTGGGGAGGATAAACCGTACAGGCAGGGATTAGCAGGGGTCCTTGAGAGGGGATCCAGAATCTTCACAGACTCCTGGAATATTAATACGTTTGTTACTCAGTGAAACATCTAAAGCTGGGTACTGTACATTTCCTGTTCTTCTTATCTTATAGGCCTGAAACTGAAAAGGGCAACCACAAAAGAAAAGAAGGAGCTGCTGTGAAAGAAAGGAAACAATAAGCATGTGTGTGTCAAAACAATACACTGTTAAAATGAAGTGAACATGGGCACAGGTTTAGCTCAGCGGTTGAATTAGTGTCCCATGTGCGGAGGCTGCAGTCCTCGATGCGGCTTCCCCACCCTCGGCCCCTTGCTGCGAGTCGTCCCCCTCTCTCTCTTCCCCTGTTTCCAACACTATCCACTGTCCTCTCTATAAATAAAGGCATGAAAGGCCTTAAAATTTCGATGCCTTGAGTTTAGCAACTTGGTCTTTTGGAACCAGAAGTGACCATATTTGGACAGGAGAATGGATAAACATTGCTACGTCTCTATCCCATTTCCTATCTACATTGTCTGTGGCGACTTTCACGGAAAAAATCCCAAGCGGCGCCCAGTTAGTGACGCGTTTTCCATCAGCCAGCAGTGGTTGGTCTGCCAGAGAGGGTAGGCGGAGCTAAGCGGCTGCTTTTCCAGTCTCTGCAAGTGTTGCGAGTAAACAGTAATCAAACAAAACAAACAAAGAAAAGATGGATGACTACAGATACAACTTCAACAATAAGTGAAAATCCAGAGAAAAAGAAACAAACTCGACGCTCAGATGAAGCAAACAGTCTAAAAAGGAAAGCGACCGTCAGCCAGGAAAATCAAGAGTTACAACCAGAGCCAACCGTGGACGTCACACATGAAAGTGTGCTCCTGTAATTACCGTTTATCGCCATAGGTGCCGCCAGAGAGAACGAAACTGAGATCTTCGAGATTACAACTTTTTGCAACCAGTGGCGTCGCCCTCTGCTGGCCATTACAAAAATAAATGCAGCTTTAAGGATCCTCCACATTGCCTTCACTTTTAAAACTAAGTGGCTCCGTCCACTTCTTAAATAAAGTTATATATAGACTGGAACTTACTCAAAACTCACAATCTGCCATGTCGCAAAACTTTAATTCTTCAGAGCCTGATGAGGCACAAAACTTGTGTTTTCTGCCGTAGAGATTATTTTTTGTTTTTTGCAGTTTTACTCTTGAGTCAAATTAAGTCCCAGCCTTTATGCGCTCTTAATTGGGTTCTTTGGGATTCAATCCGACCAGCTGGGATTGTGTGGTCTACACTGGCACTCCTTGAAATGAAGACATTTAGGAACCATAGCTGTCAGTCTCCGACAAACATTACGCTCCAGACAGATTGTGTAAGTACCCTTTTAGAAAGGATACACCCGGGTGTTCTTGCCTGCGATCAGTTTTCTTCAGTGTGTCCTCGCAGCACAAAGGTCCATAGTTCCTGCAGGACCCCTGGGTGTGAACTGGATGTTCATGCTGACAGGGGAGAGATGGAGGAGGCGGGAAGAGCGGAGCAGGACAGCGGGCGGGGTGGTCGAGGGTCTCTTCTGATCTCCCATAATCCCCTACTTTGTTTTGGACCCACTCGAAAGCTCTCGCCTGAACAAATACACACTTCTCAAACTGTCTAGCTTTCCAAAACACCTTCCTCCCCGTGCCTCCCCCTCTCGCTCTCTCCTCCCTCATCCTTCTATCCCGAGACCCCATAGCGGGCCTGTCACCAGCACTGTTTTTCTTCTTTCATTTTTTAGCCTCCTCTGTTTGTTTTCCAAAATAAAAGGCTCATTGAGTGTTGCAGTGTGTGCGTGCGTGTGTGGATATGGTTGTTTTTGCTCTCGCCAGTAGAACCTTAATGACCTGAGTTCCTCTCTGCCCAGCTGTCTCCACTCTGCATCAGCATTTAATCTGCACAAAGGCTGCAGGACCACCCCAATGGGTCGCACCACACACACACACACGCACACACCTCGCTCACCAGGTAATTATGAACCAAGGGAGAGAACAGGAGAACAGTCATCCTTTCCTCTCCCCGCTCCCCTCTTCTCTTCGCCTGTACTTCCCCGCTTCCCCGAGTCTATTCCCAAGGTTGAACACAGCGGCAATAAGTGTGTGTGTGGGTTTTTTAAAGCAAACTTTGTGAATTATGAGGAGTAGGGGAGGCTGCGCTGCAACTTAAAGAGCTGAGTTAGCAGATGGGAGACAATGCACCTCAGGGAGACGGCAGGGGGAGAGAAATGAAGGCCTGGAGATCAAATCAAGGCAACGAGAATCTCATTCGGAGAGCAGAGGAAGTGCAACGCATAGAGGGAGACACAATAGGAAAACAAATCATGTGCAGGAAGAGAAAAAAAAAGCCTTGGTGATATTTCCTGTCCTCTGTTTATTGTTCCGAGGTGTTTTTATAAACTTGAGGTGTGCTGCTGGCTTAATCGAGCATCCGCGCTGCGAGAAACTCCAGCCAGCGTGTTTTTAGATGTGTACTGCTTTTCCTCCGAGCTCGGCGGCACAGTTTGTCGAGTACAGAGGTGTGGAATATCAGTGTTAGGGTATGATTTTATTTTGATAGTCTGCTGTTAGCTTTTAAAGCGTCTCTATTCTGCAGAGGTTCAGCTCTCTCATGTTCCTGCAGACTATTCCTAAGAGAAAGCACTGTCAATATTTACTTATCACATACTGTGTGTTTAGCATACTTTGTCAAACAAACATGCTGAATTGAGTATCAGTAAAAATCACAACAGACTGTCTACAGTTAGACCCAAGTCAAAGGAATAGCAATAACATTTTGGGAAATACAAGCACCCACTTTCCTTCTAAAAGTTATATCAGAAGATATTAATACCACTGTTACACATGCACACTGTATATAAAGCCACAGCCTGTAGGCGTAAGGCTTAGCTGTGTGTAAAGACTGGAAACAAACTAAATGGTTAACACGGCAGTAAAAGGTGCTAGCATTAATGGGTTAATATTGATGACTTACCAAGTAGTGTTGGTGCCTCAATGTAATCAAACTGCAAGTGTTTTGATGAAAACGTTTTGAAGATATTATTAGCAGCCAGCAGGAAAGTGGTAACCCAAAAAAGTTTACATTCAAAGATGAGATATTGTGACTCGTATTGAAAGTATGGAGAGAATAACCTTTTCACTGAATCAGAGGGCAGAACTTTGTTTTTCAATACTGGGACAAATGGATAGTGTTTGTAACCTTAAGAGGTGATTTCTGAGCCACAGTATGAACTGACTGTGTTTCCATCTCGATAACATTTGTAGACAACCAACTGTTTGTTCTCATTGGGTTGTTTTTCTACGACGAGTATTAGGGCCACATTAGGGACAAAATTCTATAAGATTTCGAGAATTAAGTTGTGATTTTAGGCTATGGTTAGCCTGTATCTTATTTTGAAGGGTAATATGAGAAGAGCAGCCCGCCGCCTGCGCTAAAATGACTAAAATCACGAGTAATTTTCAAATAAAATCATTTTTCAGAGTCCTGATTGTTATGACAAAGTGGTGCTGATGTACCGAAACATTAAGTATTTCGTATTTGTGAAACCTATAATAATGTATTGATATATACAGTAGCTGTTTAGTGTGCTAGCGCATTACTAGGCAGGAGGTCTCGCATGTTCTCGCGAGGTACATGTATGCTACGCTTCCACGCTACCGGGTGTGTTCAATAAATACGGCTCCACAATCATGTACAAGCATAACTTCACAACATGGTCACTGAAGTTATACTTCACACACTCCTCATTTTAGTGTATAATATTTAGGCAATACAATAGTCTAAAATGATGACTTTATTCTAATAAGATAGCGACTTTATTCTCGTATTTTTACGACTTTATTCTCGCTATATGACGACTTTATTCTCGTAATATAACGACTTTATTCTCATATTTTTACGACTTTATTCTCGTAATATCTTTTTCCCCCTTTAATGTGGCCCTAATACTCCTTCATACTTTTCTATGTCTGTTTACAAAATAAATAAAAAAGTAAAGTATTAAAATCCACGTCATTTTAAAGCATAAGCCTAACCAAACAACATTTCCAGATCACACAATCGTTTTATTTTTTTAAACGTGATTTGTAGCCGACTTTAAGAAGTCGTCTTAAAAGGGGTGTTACTTTTTCGGGCAGTGGTAGAGTCGGTCGTCCCTCCACTGGAAGGTGGGCGGGTGCATCCCCGGCTGTCCAAGTGTCCTTGGGAAAGACACTGAACCCCACATTTCTCCCAAAGACATGTGACATGTGAGTGGTGTGAAGACTAGTAATGTGCAGTGCATTTACCGTTTATCTCAAGTACAAAGTGTTTACAGATGTTAAGAATGTAGCTGTATTCACAAAAAGTAACAGAGGTAAATGCATAAAACGTGTTCAAAAAGATACTGACATGCAGCGCCGGTTTAGCTCAGTGGGTTTAGCAGGCGTCCCGTATACAGAGACCACAGTCCTCGATGAAGCAGCCGCAGGTTCGACTCCCGCCCTCGGTCCCACTCTCTTCTCCAGATACTTCCTGTCTGTCTTCAGCTGTCCTGCAAGTAAAGGCTAAAAATGGCACACCTGGGTAATCGCTTAGTAATGTGGCTGCAGACTTTCTCTTTCTACAAAAGCCAGCACTCGACTCGATGCTGTTAGAAGACTAGGCGGGCACTTTGCAGCTCACTGAGGCCTTACGGTTCCTGTCCACACATACACAGCAACATTACTTTAAAGTCATTCTAACTACAGCACAATAGAGCACATATTTATTACAGTGCTGAATGCATAAATCAAGTGTAAATATGAAATAACTGTGAGTTTATGACAGGCTGCATGTGGTTTGTGCTGTAATGTAGTTATGGTTACATGTTTAAATGTTTCACTCTGCGCACACACACGTGTACGCACACACACAGTGGGATGGATGCATCAGGCCCTACAGTGTGATCAATTGGCGGTCCACCGCTGAGAATGGATTCATCTCATGTTGAATAGCATGTGCATGTGTGCATGTGTATGTGTGTGTGTGATAGCGGTTATTGATATCATACAGCTGCCTGCTGCCTCGATCAATAGCTGTTTCTCTTCATAAAGTTGTTTTGACCGCATGTGCTATAGGAAACCCATCCATACAGTCCTCACACACAGGGACAGAGCAGCCATAGCGTATAAAAGCGTGCTGTTTCATCTTAAAGGCCAATTAAAATTCTCTCTCTCCGTCCCCAAACTGGCTCCACAACACAGCAGAGCATGCTTTCCATTAGAGCATCATTGTTTTAGCTTTGTGACTCATGCAGGACTTATATGATCTGAGGTTTACCCTCGTATGAATGAACCATCTTCTGAGCCGTGACCTCGCGACCTCTGGTCATTTATTCATTCATTCTGTCTTTTTAATGACACAGCCCTCAACTCCTGCCTCATTTTGAAGAAGAGTCCGATGCTGTTATGGTCTTAAAAAATATCTGGTTTGATATGGATTTTTAATTATTAAAAGTTACATCTTTTAAGGGCAAAATTCACCTGGTGGCTCAAAACTGAGAGCAAACAGGCCGTTTGTCTTCACCTGCTGCTGTTATTAATGTCTGTGGAGGAGGAGATACTTGTTGTACTACCTGGGATCCCTCCTTTGTATAATACAAATTTTGCACACACTCACATAAATCAGTGGAGAAAGTCACTGGTAGCCGACTAACATGATGTTGTTAATGAGAAAGCTACTTGCTAGCTTGGGAGCGACTAACACACAAACACTTAAATGTGACAGGGTTGATGTCAGACTAAAGCTCGGATATGGATGTTTACAT
The DNA here is from genome assembly GCF_022749685.1 of Semicossyphus pulcher. Classification (NCBI taxonomy): domain Eukaryota; kingdom Metazoa; phylum Chordata; class Actinopteri; order Labriformes; family Labridae; genus Semicossyphus; species Semicossyphus pulcher. The sequence continues at coordinate 5,815,892 of NW_027211700.1, forward strand.
TGTTTCATTATAACCGCTCCAATTCTATCGTTTTAGAGTAGTTTTGAAATGTTATGGAGAACAGGAACAGGAGTTTTCAAACCCAAACTTATGTTTTGATGATGAGGGTAACATGTTTTTTTCCTCTTTATGGAAAAATAAATAAATGTGAATCAAGTGTTGCATAAATATGGTGGCAATTAATAAACCCACGCACATAAAGCTTTATTACAGACCGAATAATGTCACCTGTTAAAAAGTCATATGCCAATTTCATTAGTGATGGAATGATGGAGGAGACTAAAGTTGCAACTATAAGTCCATCCATCCATTATCTATACCGCTTATCCTGTTCAGGGTCGCGGGGGGCTGGAGCCTATCCCAGCTGTCATTGGGCGAAGGGCGTGGTACACCCTGGACTGGTCGCCAGTCAATCACAGGGCTGACACGTAGAGACTTTCGCACTCACACCCACACCTACGGGCAGTTTAGAGTCACCAGTTAACCTAACGAGCATGTCTTTAGACTGGGAGGAAGCCGGAGACCCCAGAGGGAACCCACACATCCACACAAAGAACATACAAACTCTGCACAGAAAGGCCCACCTTGCCCAAACCCGGGTTTGAACCAGTGACCTTCTAGCTGTGAGGCAACAGCGCTATCCACAGCCTGTAACTATAGGTCTAATGACAGAAAATTCATCTTTAACTTTAACTATCCATCTGACATTTTTGAGCACATATTCTTAAAATGCACAAACTCTCAGATGTAGATATAAGCAGTTTTCTTGGGCTTTGGACCGTCGATTAGACAGAACAAGCTATTTGAATATGTCAGCTTGGACTTTTAGTAAATGAATGCTCCTTTTTGTGCTGTTTTTTTTACATTTTAAGAGCCAGATAGTGAAAATAATTGCCATATTTATTGACAAAGACAGTAAAGAAAGTTCCCTGACAAAGAAGATTTTTGGCATGTTGTCAGGATGATGGAGGGTGGGACACAATAGCTGACCGGGTGTATCATAAAGTTATCCCAGAGGAATAACCACAAAAATCACAAGCGATTAGTTGGGTAAAGGGAAAACACCAAAATAATAACAAGCTAAAAAAACCAAGCTCCCTTCACTAAATAACACTTCGATAAAGGGAAACTGAACTACAGCTGCCGACTAGAAATTAAACTCTCACGGAGACCAAGGAAACACTTCTAACCAAAACCAAAGGCCGCCAGGGACGCCTTAAAAGAGAAACACAAAAGGCAGGGGTAGAAAAGACCCAGCACCAACAAACTACCCGAGAGAACACTAGCAATGATGAGCAAATCTCACAGAAAGGGAAATCACTGAGAGAACCACTCACTACCTCTGATGGTGAGACAATGAGTCAGCACAGAGCACTGGAACTCGATTTGGGCATACAGTATAGGCTTCCCACACCGGGTCTCAATCAGGGGCAGTTAGACACACATACACACACACACACACACCTGACCCTGCACTGTGATGATTTCCTCAGTGTGTGAGTGCCGCTCACACGTGTGTTGCCAGCTTCTGGAGTGAGCGCTGTAAAGCAGTAAAAACGTATAAAAATAGTTGAATTTAAGGATTTAACATTCAGCTCAGGGATGCATTACAGATGGGAAAACCTGACTGCAGTTATAATACACACATATTTAGGGCTTCATGCTGGTCATCCTTAAAAGAACCACAGTAACAAGTGATGCATTAATCCCTTGAGTTGAAATGATGTGTGCAAAAATGTGTCGGTTACATATTTGATTAATACTTTCCATCGTGCAGGATTTGTGCAGATTATTAAACAGCCATTTAACCATTATCTTTACCGCTTATCCTGTTCAGGGTCGCAGAGGGCTGGAGCCTATCCCGGCTGTCATTGGGCGAGAGACGGGGTAAACCCTGGACTGATCGCCAGTCAATCACAGCTGACATATAGAGACAGACAACCTCACGCGCTCATGCCCACAACTACAGGCATCTTTCGAGTCACCAATTAACCTAACCAGGACTGTGGGAGGAAGCCAGAGGACCCAGAAGGAACCTGCGCATGCACGCACAGAAAGGCCCACTTTGTCCGAACCAGGACTCAAACTAGGAACCTTCCAGCTGTGAGGCGACAGCGCAAGATTTTAAACCGTTACATTACTCCAGAAACAATATGAAGACAGTAAAATTTCACTGAATTAAACAAAGGCAACTGAACTTACAAAGGAAGTAAGAAAAAAAAGAGAGTTTAAATGGAGGGTAAAGGTAAAGGTGAACACGAGGAGCGGCAGACACATCTGGCCGAGACATTAGACCCCCGCTAACCCGTCAGCCGACCAAAGCTAAGAGATGGATAACCCTGAGCTGGACCGGAGTCAAACATGGAAAACACACCGCTTACATCCTCTGTTAGCTCTCTCTGTACCAAGAAGTTTCCTTCAGCCAAGCAACACATCTGCTGGGACTACATGTCATATTTAGTCACAAAAAACACCTCCTGGTTTACCATCGCACACACGATTGTTGTTGCATCAGCAGGACTTTTCATATAGTCTTAAACTCTATTTTTCTTAAAACCACTTCTCTGTATCTGTTTCCATCTCTCGCCTCCCCGCCCATCAGCATCTCCAGCTATGCACTGTGCAAACACGGCGCTGAAAAGCCATCCATCACCTCCAGCCTCGAACCCACCCCCCCTACCTCGAACCTCTCTTTCCTGTAGTTATGATTGGAACAAAGCGCAGAATTCCTGGGGAGCGAACGGCAAGAGAGGAGAATGTGGAGTTTTATTTGAGAGGATCTGCTTCCTGGACTCTCTCGCTTTCAGTGGGGAGAAATTGGGCAGTAAATGTATGGAAGAAATAAGGAGATGAGGCAGAGGAAACGGGGGTTTGGTGTGAATGTATGAGCTGGAATTTCCTTTTTTAGTCACTTCTAGTTAATAGTATTTGTTTAAGCATCCTTTTTTTTTTTGGTAATATTTCTAAAGCTGCATTTCAGGTCATGTTTTTCATCGTCATGTGCGTCACCACTGCCCCTTATCAGCTTGTCCGCATACTACTCCCTGCTAATGATTTAACAGTTCATTTAATCTCAGCAATTTAGCTCTTCATCCATCAAATCTGCTCTGACTGACAGTGATGAAGTATGAAACGTCCGTCACTGCCGCTGCCAAGTCCAAACTCTTGTAGAGGTTGATGGATCTATCTAGCTGTGGGCTGGATGAGGGGAATATGTTGTTTTCACACAGGGCCTGTCAAGACGGCAGGGCTCAGGGGCCAGTCAGGTAACGTATTCGCATTGGCATCCGAGCCCCAGGGCTACAGCCTCAACCTGCTCTGACCCGGGCTCCTGTCAGACTGTGAGAAAGTTTCTGACAACAGAGAAAGACAGAGCTGCACCTGTGAGATTTCTGACTCAGAGATAGTCAAAACCCAGTCCATTCTTTTCCCCATTTTTGAAGCATTTTGAACCTTACAGTGTTACGTCTCAGAATAGAGTGAAATTGCCTTCTTCTGCTTCGTTCAACAGACTGAATATCTTCATTTGTTTGCAGCCTACTAGCATTTACAGTCGGTCTGTTGGTACAGTCGGTATCTCTATTACTACAACATACAAGAAGAAGAAGAAGAAGCAAGACTGTTTCTACCAACATAGGCCCAAAATACACATGCACGAACAGAACCCTGTGGACATGCATTAATGAGATGTCAGAGCGAGGGGGCTGCACATGGACATGCACCCCGAGCAGTCGGGGGATTTGGAGCCTTGCTCAAGGGCACCTCAACACTGCACAGGAAGGGAACTGTCACCTCTCCAGTTTCCAAGCCAAGTTCCTACAGACCGAGCTAACGTCTTCCCCAAATACAACTACTATTTAATGGACTGTGATGCAATAAAGTGCTGATCTTCATGGTCCAAAGAGGATGAATCTCTCTTTCCTTTAGTGCCATCATGACATGAACATTGACATTGAAGTGAGCAACGGCGTCACTGCTGATCCTCCAACTTTTCATGTATCTGGGGAAATATCATGATCCACAGAGGATGTAATTCACAGAATTTTGCCTATTTATGTAGCGCCACCATGAGGAGGGCATGATGGTGGTTTCACGAGGGACATCTGTGGAATGAATGTCCATGAAATCTGGTACAGGTGGTCAAGGTCCCGAGAGGATTCTCTGTGAGGCCGTCAGCAGGTCATTTCACTTTCCTGGTCCCAAGAAGATGTATCCAACGAGCTTTGGTGATCCCATGACTATTCCTCTATGGCATGAGTATGGCATGTGGTTTAGAGTGAAATGTCTCCAAAACCATTACATGAATGGCCATGGATTTTGAAACAAGGGGTGTAAAGTCCCCAGAGGATGAATCATCATAGCTATAGTGATGACTCTCATTGCAGGTCATCAGCAGGTCAAATCTTTTTACTTAGGAGGTGACAAACATTTCCATTAACATTAAACATTAACATTTTCAACCAACATTCATGATCCCCACATGGTGTATATCACTGACTTTTGTGGCCTGTCATTTTAAGGTGGACATCTCTCGATTGGTGGCCATGAAGTTTGGTAGTAGTCCTCTCACCAGGTCACTACTTTGGATCAGTCCAATAAAAGATTTTACAACCAAATACCTCAAAACATCACCTCCAGCCTCAGATGCACCTTGTGTTAAATGCTAATTAGCAAATGATAGCATGCTAAACTCAGATGGTTTTAGTATGCTAACATTTAGCCCAAAGCCTCAGTACAGCCTCACAGGGGCACTAGCATGGCTGCCAACTTAAGTCTTACTATTTCTAAAGCGCCAGAATCTTTCAAACAAAACATCGAACTATTCAGTTCATCCACTGCCATTTCTTTAACCACAATTTTCCTGGCTTTCCTTGCCTATTGTCAGAATCAGTTATGATATGCCAGACTTATTGCATTGATTATTGTTTGTTTTTTAGCAGCAGGAACTTAGCCTTTAAAATGTTACACGTCTACCTTACCTGGGGAATTCTTGGTGGTATTGAACTCAACCCCAATCAGTAAAACATACCTAATGGGAAAAAGCCATGAGGCCGACCTTGGGGCCGGACTGTGTTGCACAGTGAAAGTGAAATCTATTCCCCTGCAATGTCTGGGGCAGCGCTAAATAACCGCACTATAACTCTGGGTCACAAAGTGGTAAATAAAAAAAAAAGCGGTTTCCAGGCGGCCATTGTGGACAGGCTATCCATCCTGTGTTTGCAGAGACTCCATTAGCGCCTGAAGACAAGGTCGCTATCACATTCCCCGCAGTCAATTCCCATTGTGATCGTCCCTGGCCAGAGAAGGACAGCTGCCAAGGGCTCTCATCCAGCGGCTGCTCGTGTGTCCGTGCATGATGGAATCAGACGGTAGTCTTTGGCCGGATTGTGTGTGCGTGTCTCTAAGGTTTGTCTGAAGTGCGATAACATGCATGAGAGGGAGTTGTAGGGAACACATACACAGACTTTCCTTGAAATGCACTCTCTCTTTTTCCTCTCTCACCTGGGCTCTCATGTCAAGCCGTCTGAGAGACCTGACCTGGGACCTTTTTCAAAGCAAAAGACAACTTAGCCGGTTGCGTCGCTACAGCATGACCTAGAAAGCCATAAAACATAAAACACAGGCTTTCAAAGCACCGAGCCGTCTAATTTTGTCCCTTTCTATGGCTCTCTTGCTCCTTATTTCTGCCTCTTCTCTTTTTCTGCGGCGTAATGAGGTGAGGACAAGTCAGAATGTGTAAGCTGGACCCTGGTGCACGTGTGTGTGTTGGCTACATGTGCATGTAAGGTGAAATACAGCGGCGGAGTGCTTGTTATGACAGAGTAATGAGTGATGCAGGCCAGAAGCAACTGGTCATGGAGAGAAAGAAACACGCGCACGCTGCAGCACATGACGGATTTGAATCACATGCCTTGCCTGAACCACACACACACACTTTCTCTCACTTTGCAGTAATAAATAAGCATGAACAGAGGGATTTTAAGGGACAGGAGTTGGTGCTTTCCCTAATGAGAAAGCCAATACTCCAGCTCGGAAGCCAGCGCGGGAATTAAGTATGTTACTGAGCTTCCAGCAGGGATTAAAGAGACGGAAAGTTGACCTAAAAGGGTCGGAGAATGTGCCGCCGCAGCCAAACGCCAAGGTAAAGAAAATTAATCGTAAATTGTGTCGCTAACCGCAACCATTAGGACGTGTTTCAGTGCACACATCAGCACCCGAGCTGCCTCGTAAAGGACGGCTAATTTTGAGTGACAAGCAGTTCAACACGTGCTAACCGAAATGAGAGTCAGCACTCAATATCAATTAGAGAACATCCTAAGCAGAGGCGAATAAAGACGAACACGTGAGCGGTATCGACAGAAACTCTAAGTCATTAGAGGCCCCTGTGGACTGTGGGTACTCAACCATCCAAAATGGCCGCCGTGCACAGGCAGAAGTCAGTGGCCTAATGAGAAGTGAAGGGTAAATAAACTCAGAGTGTGGTGAGACAGGACAGACCGGCCAAACCGCTGCTTTGGGTCTTCTCTCAGCGTGAAGGAGGCGGACTTACAAATCCAATCTGTCGTCAAGTGTAATGGCTTCCTGCAGCTGCCCATCAAACGCCGACATGCTTGTAAAGACCATAATTTACACCAACGGAGACCCGATGATGGTAATGACGACGTGTCAGGCATTACATGGAGACAGTATTCTTACACATGTGCAAACGCTCGTCTGTGCACCAAGTGAGCACCCTCTACCACAACAAACACACACTCGCACACGCATATTTCAGATGTCATTGGCACCGACGGGGAGGACGTGAGTCAGGATGAGGCTAGGCAGAGTAGCCGGCTCTCCCCGTCCACCGAGCAGTGCAGGAATGTCAGGCTAAAATAAACAGGGTGTCTGCTGGAGAACTGAACCAGCCCTCCCAACTGCTCTGCACTCCCTGCAGCCATGAGCAAGGAGAGGAGTGGAGACGGTATAGAAAGGCACTTAACACTAAACAGCACTTCATATGCACACGTCTGGGAACATGTAGACATACACGGGTTGGAAAGATATGGGTTATGAGGGCAGATAGATGTGTTTAGACTGAAGAAGTGATGGTATCTTTTTCTGCAGACCAGTTTTCTTTCAATGAAGAAAAAGCACAAAGGATCAGTGTTTCTGTTATGTTCTTGTTGGGATGAAAAGACCTCAAATATTGGCCTTAATGTCACAGAGTCTTGCAGCATACACAGCCAATGATCTTCCTGTCCAATCAATGAAAAATACATATTTTAATAAGCGTTATTTGTCTTAATTATCTGTCTCTCTTTCTATGTATTTGATTTAAGTTCTATTTTCTTTTAATGACCTGGTTGCGGAGTGAGAGGAAAGTGGATGGAACACGATGCTTTACCCGGTGGAAGTGGGCGCGAGAGGCTTTGTCGGAGACTCATCGATGCGTCTGCTAAAAGACCTAGGGCCACAAGGAGCCAGACTGCACATGGCAACCAGATGAGATATCGGAGGAGGCGGAGAGGGCAAGCTTTTGGCTCTGGCTGAAAAGGTGAGACGAGGCATGGGGAGCGAGCAGCTCCTGAAGAAAATTAGCTGCAGGGAGTGTCAGGGAGATGTCACTGTTAACTGCCCCACCACCAGGAGATGTTCTGGGTTAACGGGCCAAACACGTGAGAGCAGCTGATGATCCTGCAGTTGATGAGTTGGCACCGGTGGAGGTGCGGCAGGCCGAGAACTTAGAATTAAATCATTGTTGTATAATTTATTTTTATTGTAGTCCCAGTTTCACAGTGGCAATGGTTATTTATTTTGTGTTAACTATTCCTCTTTGTCACTTGAATAACTGTGTTATGTTGTCTGTCTGCATATAGACTTTATTAGCATCAACAATGAGAGTTTTTACTGTCTGTATTCTTATCTTACATTTCAATATTTAATAAATAATAAAAAATAAAAAACTGAATTAATATATTTTTGTGCTCTCTTTTTGTTTTTGCCAAACAAGCACAAAAAAACACTCCAAATAAAATCTGATATCTCTTAAGAAAATAGCAGCAGGTTAGCAAACAGTTCCCTATTTACACATCTTCATTAGCATTGATTTGGAGTCATGTCTTGCTAACATTGTCTGCTGTTTGTTGCTTGAAAGGAGTTTTTTCCACAGAGGATGGACACAGGTTGATGACAGCTGAGGTCGCGGGCCTGAAAACCAAAACAATTAGCTAAAATAAGCTAAAAAGCTAATCAGGCTGCCTACTCTGCCTAATATTATGTAGGTCCCCCTTTTGCCACTAAAATAGCCCTGACCCATCGAGGCATGGACTCCACCAAACTTCTGAAGGTGTGCTGAGGTATCCTGCTCCAAGACGTTAGCAGCAGATCCTGTAAGTCCTGTAAGTTGCGAGGTGGGGCCTCCATGGATCGGACTTGTCTGTCCAGCACATCCCACAGATGCTTGAACGATATCTTTCTTTCAGAACCAGCATGAACTTTTTCAGCATTTTGAGCTTCTATTGGATCGGACCACATGGGTCAGCCTTCACTCCCCGCACACATCAGTGAGCCTTGGTCGCCTGTGACCCTGTCGCTGGTTCGCCGGTTTATTTATATATATTTATTATTATTTCCTGTTTTTCTTGGTCACTTTGTCTCTTCTTGTCATGTATTCTTATTGTTTAGTTTTGTGGTTAGTGTATTCCACATTCTTGTCATTATTTAGTCAACTTTAGTTCTGTATTTAATTTGTATTTCATGGTTTAGGCTTGGACGGATGTTCCACTGTCTGCCTTTGTGTGTTTTCCAGCTTGTTTGATTATGTGCCCTGCCCTTATTGTTTTCACCTGCCTCTTGATTGTCTCACCCGTTTCTAATTAGCATCACCTCCCAAGTTTACTTAGTCTGTGTGCTCCCTTGTCTCAGTGTCAGTTCGTCGTCGTCTTTTGTCCTGTATATTTCTCAGTGTTACCAGTGTCCTTGCTTTTCGTGACTCCTAGTGTTTTTTGACCAGCCGTTCTTTTCGTTTGTTACCTGTTTTGTTGGACCTTTTTGGCTGTTGGATTTTGTTTGCCTGTACCCTTTGGACAGTAAGCGTTTGTTTGTTGCATTTTAGTTTTTTTTTGTTTAATAAATACCGTTGTCTGCACTTGGGTCCTTTACCTATTTATTTTACCATAACAGGTTTGTCATTTTTAGTGACACATCACCTGACACATTATAGATATTAACTTTGTCCATTGTTCAAACATATAAAAAGGTGAATGTGGGACATTTGCTCATAGAGGAAAGCTACCCTGTTGGCTAGCACTTTTACAGTAAGGTATTATTAATGCACACAGTCCAAGTAAAGTAAACCAGTAGTGAATAAATTGATAAAACCAATGTTCTGGATAAATAAAGGGTAAAAAAAATACTTGCGGTGTAGTATATGGGCTCTAACCAGAGTCCCATTTGTATGTATTTCTACATACAAACGCGTCAGCACCATCATACATCACCCTGTGGTTTACAGAGCACATAAAGGAAGATGGCAGCTGCCCAGTGAAAACATACAGACACACATCTCAAACACACGCTCTGTGTTTTATCTCGTGGCTGAAAGTGAATCATTTCAAAGTCAGAGTGAAAAAGAGGAATGATATTTTTATGTGGGAATATGTCATCTCACTTGACGTGACCCTCCTTGTGTGTATAAATGTCTTAATGCAACTGTGTTTATAAAGATAAGATAGCATTGGAGGTGTGTTAATGTGTGTATGAGATATCAGTGTGTTATCAGTGAGTGTATTCTTCTTGTTATGGGGCGCTCTACTATCTCTGTATGACTCCCACATGACTGACACTCTCTCTCCCCTGCTTCTGCTTTGTGTCACTCTGCCACAAACTGGCATATTTAGGCAAAGTCGTGACTGATAGTCTGCCGGCTACATTAGCTGAAAGGGCGTAAAAGCTTAAGGCCGACACACGAGGCGGGAGGAACGAGGGAATTCAGAGAAACAGCTGCAATAGAGAGTTATATTTGGATTAAGTGTTAAGACAGGGTGAGTGGTGCTATCCTCCCTAATGCTAAGTGCTCAGTAAACATGTAGACGGCATAAAGAGAATTCTTTCTGTCTAGAAGTCGTATGAAATATAAAGAAGAGAGGCTGTAACGATTAATAATCCGCTGCTATATTGTCCATTGAGGTTATTTAAATTAAATGTGGTGTATTTTTTAATCATTGTATTTATGATTGTATCTCAAGTTTTTGTTCATTGAAGTACATTTATAGCAATATTTAAGTATCCATCCATCCATTATTCACGTTGATTGGCTCACAGTGACCGCATAGCCCCTCCCCGATGTGTGCGATCCCACGTGGGGGAGCGGCCACACTGCACCGTCACTCCAAAGTTATAGAAAACATGTTCTGCTCTAGGATCAGTTATCCAGCCTTATATGTACGAGCCAGAATCGCCAGGAGGTATCAGAATGGTAAGTTGAAATCTTGACAACGACTTGACGACAAGCTGGAGCAAGAAGGCAGCCTGAGGCGAATGACTGTGAATGACGATTGGTCGATTTCAGCGACAGCAAGGTTCTACGTAGAAACCTGCAGCTGGTCTGAACGGCCCATTTCAGAGGCGACCTTTTTAAAAATGTGATTCTGGAAAAACACGGAATTATGCAGTTTTCACTTTGAACAAAAAACACCCCAAAATGAGAAACCCATGAAAATATGAGAATATCCATTCTAAAGATACGGCCCCTTTAACACTCGCACCTATAAGCAATTTAGAGTCACCAATGAACCTAAGGAGCACATCTTTGGACTGTGGGAGGAAGCCGGAGGACCCAGAACATGCAAACTCCACACAGAAAGGCCCCCTAAGTCCAAACCAGTATTCGAACCAGGAACCTTCTAGCTGTGAGGCGACAGCGCTAAACACTGCACCACCATGCCGCCTCGGCGAAGAACTTTTATATCAAAATTAAGGTATGTAATATGTAGTTGTTCGTGACAGTTTGTTCGCAAAAACTGATTTGACTTATGTTGCACTCGTTGATGCTTATGTATATTTTTTCACCACATACACACAAATCAGTTGCTACTATATCTTGAATCCATCTGCTATCGGCTGAGGGCCATAAAGCCTCTGGGAGCAACAGGCCTTCCAATGTAGGGAGAAGTTATAAACAACTAAGTATGTGCAAACTAAGATGTCCTTTTACGTGAGCTGGTCATCGTTTGTGGTTTTGACTTGACACTTGAGTCATGAGGCTTGAGTTGAAGTGGAAAGTGCTATCTGCACCTCTCTGTTTATATGGATTAATAGTTAAATCCTCGTACAATGATAGCCGATGATTCCTGGGCTGCATTACAGACCATGCCGTGTGCTCTTTGTGCCATCCATGCCTACAGATTGTGCATTTATATAAAGATGTGTTACAGAGATCAGGAACCACTTTGAGTTACAGTGCCTTCCTTGGAAAAAGCCACTGTCAGTCAAAGCTGGTGTTCTCTGTAATTGATAGAAGCAATAATATTTGAAATTGGCGCCATAGATGTGGAGAAAGTTGTACAAACAGCTTGTGGTTTCGCCCATTCTACATCACTACAACACCCAGCGTGCATTGCGCCCCTCCCTCTGAAAGGAACGGCCCAGCGAGAGACGCTGGAGTGAAATACTACCGTTTTCGCTGCAGGCAATGACTCAGAGCGGTACAGAATCTGACATACAACGAGAAAATACCGGTGGATCTGACACGACATTGGAGGCGGGTGTCCTGGATTAAGGAAGTGTAGTTTACTAAGCGAAATTGCATTTTTTTCTACCATAATGGCATGAGCTCCCCATAATAGCATGATAGGACTGAGGTTGAAAATTGGTGCACTGTCCCTTTAAGAAGCATAGAGTATCATTTTGGCTATTCGTTAACAGGTGGCCGTGTATTGGGGGGTTGAGTGAACTGTGCTCCTGTTTCTCCGACCTTCCACTGACTCATGCTGGACTTTGACAATCGAACGTTAAACGTTGCCAAAAACACATCTGTTCCTCTTTAACTTCTTTTGTCTGCGAAAAGATTTTAAGGTTCGAAGGCCGAGGTCAAAAGTTCAAGCTCTGAAGAATAACAGATGAGGGAAAAGAAAAAACGAATCTTTGAACTTGAACTCAGTTGAAGCACAATGGATGCAAAGCATTTCCAACACACACACACACACACACACACACACACTGCTAAATTAAGTCTTCACCTCCAGTTTGCCTGTGACACATCTTCATGACAGTAAACCCCAGGATGGGGGGCGGGGGGCTGAGGCGGAAACATCCTTGAAGCGCACTTTCAGCAAGCCTGGAATGAGCAGATAAGCGAAAGTAAGTCCGCTAAAAGTGAAATATGGGAAGAGTTGACATGTAACCCGAGAGTGCTTCTCTGGAGAGCCCCGCTGGATCGCTGCCCCGGGGCTGCATCCAACAAGGTGAACGGGAGAATCCTAATGAAGCTGTGAGGACTCAATCAATACCAGCTCGGGGTAGGGGTGAGGGAGGGGGGACTGCAGAGAGATGGAGGGGAGGAGGAGAGAGAGAGAGGGGGAGATGTGCAAGGAAGGCAAGGAGAGAAGAGGGAAGACGACGGATGAATGTAGGGAGAGGAAAAGAGGAAGTAAGGAAGGCGGAAAGACAGGAGGAGCAGGAGAGGGAAAGAAGAGGGAGGAGTATGGACATTAAAGGGGAGAAGAGGGTGGGAAAAAATAAGGAAAAGAAAGAGGGAAAAAGAGAGAGGAAACAGGAAAAGGTTAGAAGGGGAAGGTAAGGAGTGACAGTGAGGAGACAAATAGGAAAGGATAGACAGAGAGAGGGAGGGAAGGAGGGATAGAGCAATGAAGGTATATAAACATATATATGTATAGAGAGCGAGATGGAGAAAGAGATTGCAGTGGAGAGAGGAGTGTGAGTCCAAATCGAAGACACTTAGAGAAAGCCCATTGATTGTGGTCACGGCTGGCTGGGCCCTCCTATTTGGTTAGTCATCTATTTCTCCTGTATGCTGAGATCAAGCCTTTCTCCTCCTCCTCCTCCTCCTCCTCTTTTATCTCTCCATCAGAGATGACTGGACCAACTAGACCTGCAACTTTCTATGGAGAGGAGGCCAAACTTATAATTACTGCCTCCAACTTTCTATAAGCTAATCTCTGGAGATCAGCAGGAGCCAGCGGGAGGTTCACAGATCAGCCAGCGTGAGGAGTGTCTGTGTGATGCGATAGGTCGTCACAGAAACACACACAGATATCTGAGGTAATATTGGCCTAATTTATGTTTATTGTTTATAAAAAGTGGATGTTTCAAAGTTAAGACAATGAGGAAGTGCCTTAAACCTGCATTCTATCTAATGGCCAGCAGGGGGAGACTTCACTGGTTGCAAAAAGAAGTCAGATTGAGGCAAGTCTACCTGATAATGCTTCTACTTCTCTCTACAATCTAATGAGTTCATGGCCTCAATCTTAGTCTTCTTCAATCCAGCATGTAGTTAATTTTGTAAACTGTGCTCCCATTCACAGTAAGATAGATGAGAAAGCAGGGTATGCTTTACACGGGCACTGGTCAAAAAGCATGGAGGTGATGCATATCCAACCACTCATCCAAGTATGGTTTCTTCTGGCTCCAAGATGGCAACCACAAAAATGCAAACGAGAGACTTCAAACCGCTGGTCCACAAACCAAAGGGTGACCCTCAAGGTGTCTATGTGAAGTTCTTTTAAACAAACAGTCTATAAATAAATCTTGTCAGCAGTTGAGTTCATATTCCCAAATATTTACATATTTACATGCTTTTTTATTCCGTTTCCTTTCCTATCAGTCTGAACGCTTCTTATTTTATTGCCTTGTTTTCTTTAAATTGTTCTTTCATTGTGTTGTTTTAATGTTTTTAATGTTTGATTGTGCAGCACTTCAGTCAACTTTTGTTGTTTTTTAATGTGCTTTATAAATACATTTGGATTGGAGTCACCACTGAACCTAACAAGCATGTCTTTGGACTGTTGTAGGCTTCCTCCCTCCTACCTGCTGGGTAGCATGGGGATAACATGCAAACTTCACACAGAAAGGCCCCCTATGCCTGAACCAGGATTCAGACTAGGAACCCTCTAGCTGTGAGGGGACAGCGCTAAACGAACCATCCAGAGTACTCAGGTTGTCAGGGACAGGTCTGCTTTCTGTCCTTGGAGTCAGAACCAAACAGGGAGAAGCAGCAGTCAGTTTTTATGCTCCGTATATCTGGAACAAACTAGAAACATGCAGGTCTGCTGAAACACTTCATTTAAGTCAAGCCTGAAGACTCACAGCTGCTTTTTATACAACTATTTTAATACATTTATTTTAAAAACTGTTATTTATATCTGCACTGTAGCTTTTACTCTTATTTCTTTTTTATTTTTGGCTTCTGTTTTTATTTTATCTTGATGATATGATGTTTTTCTTTGCTTTTGTTGTTCTGTGTGAAGCACTTCGAATTGTCTTGTTGCTGAAATGTGCCTTGGCCCCTCAGTGCAGCTGGTGACACAAACAGGAAATCCTCCGTAGACCAGTCTCTTTCGAAGGGCAGCCCCTGAATTGAGACACAACTAGACTCTCACATTCAAACCTACAGAATATTTTAGTCACCAATGAACCCAACGAGCATGTCTTTGGACTGTGGGAGGAGGCCGGAGTACTCGGAGGGAACCCATGCACGCATGCACGGGGAGAACATGCACAACTCCACACAGAAGGCCCACTACGTCGGAACAGGGATTCAAACCAGGAACCTTCTCACTGCGACAGTGCTCACCACCACCTTGCTCAAATAAAAAACTAAGTACGCTACCAGTCAAAAGTGAATGGGAAAGTGTGTCGAAACTTTTGACTGCTAGTGTACATTCATATATCTAACATTTTCCATCTAAATTAGCAGTGAAAATCAAAAATAGTTAGGTCCAAATGTATTGGCCCCTCTGTAATCATATTCTGACCTCTGTGGATCACCTTTCTTTCCTCCTTCTGATCTTCGCACACGGAAAGCTGCAATCTTAAGCAAACGATCCATCATGAAATTTAACCTCTTAGTGGTGACTAACTGATAAGGCCCCAGGATCAGGAAGGAAGAAAAAAAAAGTTAACTGTGTAAATAGAGCAATAAAAAAACCAGTCTGCAGAGCAAGTTATAACAGAAGAGAGACAAAGGGAGAAAGAAATTGAAAGAGAGGCACGATCGATGGAGAAAGAGGCAGCGAGATGAGAGACTGGATCAGAGGAATCCAGCGAGGGGCAACAAAAGACTGAGAGAGGCAGGAGAGAAAGACAGAGGGGCGGCCGAACAAAGTGTATCAGCTGAAGATCCAAAAAACTTTCACTCTCTGGTTTGTGAGGCCAGAAAAAGAAAGAACAAAGTCCTGGTTTTGATTGCAAAAGAAAATTGAAGTCTATCAATTACAGATTCCATCATGACTCGACAGGGCTGAGTTACCACTGCTGCTGGAACATGCTCACACACACACACACACACACACACACACACACACACACACACACACACACAGAGACACACTGGGGATAAGCCTCGACACCTTACTGCTGCCTTCACTCACACTAATAAGCCCTTTGATCCCAGATGAATAGATACACGTCCATAAACTCATGATTCTGTATCATGTGGTTACTGAGCGACTTAGTCATCTGAGCCAAAGGAAAATCAGGTGTGTGTGAGTCCTCGTGTGTGTGTACAGAAACTCGTGGATCCCTTCCTTCCGATACGGGTTGTGAGCAATCTAACATGCACCATACACACGAGGAAATGGGATTAAAAAGCTTGGACACACACTGTCCATCTGGAGGAAGCAGATCAGTTACACAGAAAAAACATTTTATTATATCTTCATGTATTAAGATAAACAAGGTACCGTAAGTCCCTGAGGTCAGGTCCTACCCTTTCCAGTGTATTTTAGGGCCTCCCTGCTGTAGTTTTGAGTGTGTAACTTACACGTGTATGTGTCACCATGAATGTAACTGTACGTACATGAATGCTGCTACTTAAAACTTCTCTTGCCACAGTGCATTAGCGCAGCTTGTGGCGTGTTAACACCCGCCGCTGCGGCATAAAGTGTCGATGAGAGATGATACGGCTAATGCGTGTTTATGTTGTGGCAGACAGCTCGCTCTGAGAAACCGAGTGTGTGTGTCGGTGCGTGTGTGTGAGAGAGAGAGAGAGTGAGTGAGTGAGTAAGAAGGGCGTGAAAGTCCTCCATCCAAACTATGTCAGCTATTTAATTCTGCTCCTCTGAGAGCCAGGGCATCTGTCAAACAGAGACTTCAGCTGTCCTCTGCTTCTTAAGCTTTCCCATGAAGCCCCGTCTGTGTCTCTGTGTATG
The DNA here is from genome assembly GCF_022749685.1 of Semicossyphus pulcher. Classification (NCBI taxonomy): domain Eukaryota; kingdom Metazoa; phylum Chordata; class Actinopteri; order Labriformes; family Labridae; genus Semicossyphus; species Semicossyphus pulcher. The sequence goes on from NW_027211700.1 coordinate 5,832,262, forward strand.
CTGCGAGCTCTGCTCGCTGTTGGGCAGTATCGCCTTACTGTGGAAGGCTTTGCAGTTATGTGTTGTTTTTTTTCAGTGGGGATTTTTGTGTTTGGCTTTTAGCAGCTACATACAGTCACTAACCCCGGTATCACCACTCCTCTAAAGGTGACATTTTGTGGGTCTGCTTGCCTGCAGGTTGGGTGGCAGAGTTGATATCAATTTAATCTTGCATTTAGGAACAGACCAATCTTGAGTATTCCCTTAAAGATATAATCTCAAAGATTTTCATGTAAATAAATGTCTATTAAGTCACTATCTATCGCCGATTGAGGTAACTATGGCCCACTAATGAAAGCCTTTGCATTTGCAGCATTCGTGGTGCAGTGAAGCTCTTGTGGTTAGGGAGGTAAGTCATCAACATGGGGTGTCTAGTCAGGACACGGGAGGCTGGGATTCCTTTTAGCATTTACTGATAACTAAATCAAATGTACACAGATGCACAGGCACTGTACCTGCTGTATCATATTAGGTGGGAGTGTGTTCTAAAACAAAGAGGACACAAAGATATCTACGTTAACTACGTTACCCACATACACGTTATACCATCTACAATTAACATAAAATCTCACAATATTATGACCATAAATTGCTAACAGAAACGATTGCCTTTTACAATGAATACACACATTAACACTCAAACTGTTAAACAACTGAAACATTCAGTAAGCTTCTGTTAAACGTCCAACTTTACCTAAAAACGAACTGCCACTTTTGAACCAGAACGGTCATTTCCCTGCAACGGGTCCAACGTCACTGTCCCCCTGTCCTCCTGCCACCTGAGCCTTTTGCAAACGTGGAAAAAAATCCCAAGCAGTGCCCAGTTAGTGACGCGTTGTCCATCACCCAGCAGTGGTTGGTCTGCCAGAGAGGGTAGGCGGAGCTAAGCGGCTGCTTTTCCGCTCTCTGCAAGTGTTGCGAGTAAACAGTAATCTACTATGGCTGAACAAACAAAGAAAAGATGGATGACTACAGATACAACTTCAGCAAGAAGTGAAAATGCAAAGAAAAAGAAACAAACTCGACGCTCAGATGAAGCAAACAGTCTAAAAAGGAAAGTGACCGTCAGCCAGGAAAATCAAGAGTTACAACCGGAGCCAACCGTGGACGTCACACATGCAACACTGTCTGGATATCTGGGACGTATGCGCCCGCAATTGCCTTTTATCACCATAAGGTGCCGCCAAAGACAACGAAACTGAAGCTTTGAAACTATAACTTTAAGCTTCCAAAAGATTAAAATTATTGTTGCTTACCTGCATACAGTCTTTGTACCAACATGCATGAGGTTAAGAATAAACTACAGTCAACTACAGTCACTACAGCAAAATGTTAACTAGTTTCTTCTCAAAATATTACAAGTCATGTTAATCAATGTCAGAAACAACTGATTATTTCTATTTTAGGAAAGTTACAGTTGATTTTCACATTACGTGAAATAAAATGTGTGTAAAATAAACACAGTAGAGATCTGTGTCTGCTGCAAAAGCAACAGAAAACACTGTTTCAAGGGGGGACAGACTTTGACACAAGACAGAGACAGGAGGGGGAGAGATGTGGAAAACCTTCTTCACCAAAACAGGAATAATGGACTTTAGAAAAGCTAGATATGTTGTGTCTTTCTTGCTCTCTCACAAGAACATAGCTTGGTTTTCTTTACAGTTTGAGGTTGTGTAATGTGGTTTCACTATGTGGGCTTTCAGCCAAGGTAGCTTTTGGGCACTAAATTACTGTGACAAGACGTCTCGGCCTGACAAGGACTTTCCTGGTTTCAGGCTGCGTGTCCTGAGTCTGAAAAATATCTGAAAAACACTCAAATGTCTGAGTTCATTTTATGTTCCAACATTCAATAGTTTTCACCAAAATGAAAATAACAATAATGATAGTGTTATAATTGTTTTTATCACTTCGACAGAAAGGTAACGAGTTCTGTCAACATAAAGAACAAATCACATGTTGAAATGTTAATTCCAATAAGTCTGTGTGTAAATTAATCTATATGTCATTGTCAAGGCTCTTGCCAGTCATAGGCAAGCGCCTTCGTCAGGTAGGCATCATGCCAAAAGAAAGTCAGCCTCCAGAGCTCCAGTAAGGTTACTCCTTCCTCTAACAGATGCCTACATGTATAGTTTTTCCTTGGCACTGTTGCCAAATGTTGCTAAGTGCTGCTCACGGTGGATTCATGTGGGGTCTCTCTTTAAAGGGCAGCTCCAGTCATGTTTTAAGACGTATAAAATGCTCTGCTTGAAATAATAAATTGTGTCTGATATGGTTTTTCTGCAAAATAAGTTTAAGTACCTTGTAAAAATCCTCCCAAGGCATCTCCTCCTTCTCCCTCGTTACACATTCCTGAATCTGCATAGGCCCCGCCCACTATGCAAATTTCTAACTGCCCCTACATCGCTAAAACAAAACACGTCTCTGCCATCGTTTAGCGGCAACTTGTTGAAACTTAGGTAGCTTGAAATGTAGTAATTAGTAGTAGTAACATTAATGTTAGCAGTCATTAGTGAGTTTGCAAAAATTATGATGACAGCTGGCTCGCACATCGCTGAAGTGGTTGCCATAGGTTACACATAATGATATGCATAGCGTCGCCCCGTCCATTAACGGGATTGGCTCCTTAGGTTTGTGACGTCTTAAACCTGCCAATCTGAAAGCGTGTTGTTCAGCCTGTCCTTGGTACACTGCAGTTTAAAAGCAGACACGCTTTGGTTATCATTAGGCGCTGTATAGATAAAGATTAATTGATTGATTGATATATGTATGAAGTGACTTTTCATCTAAACTCAAATGCTTCGAAAGTTGTCCTTGGTAGGTGTGTTAAGCAGAAATAATTGTCCCCCATTCTGACGAAAATGTCTACTGTGCATAAGTGCACTTGGCCCCTGCATGCACAGGTTTTATCTTTAACAGTCTGGGTTTTTAGGGGTTTGAAAATACTGTCAGCCTACACAAAATATTAAATCTAAACTGCAGAAATGCTTGTTAAGCTAATGTCTTATTTTCTATTTCCATGTGCCGAAGATGCAGTGTGTGTAGAGCTGCCTCCCACGACGAGACGATTGAGACTATGGAGAGTAATGCCAGGAGTTACGTAGCTAATTTCTACTGCTGTGGAGGAATTAATAAATTAATATAATTATTTTTTTACTGTATATTTGGTATGATTCATTGATTGTACTTTAACTACTTGTCTCTTGTTAAAAAATTCTGGTATTTTTGTTGTGTCCAGACTATTAGCTAGCCAGAACACAGCTTACTTACAGTCAAAAACACTCCACAGTCTGGTGATGCACAAGTACAATCTAGTTACACAGCTACCCTCAAGTTTACATTAAGTCTAAATCATGTCATGCCCCAGTTGTCAAGGCAACATGTGTACAGTGTTAACTCTTGTGTGTGTTTGGACATGTATGTTCAACATCACCTTCCTATACATCCAATTCACCTGCAGTATTAGTGCCGTGTGTATCTCTTTGTTAATGGTGTTATGTCTAATAAGAGTGATTTGTTATGATGGGGCTGTAAACTGTGGGAGGATGGAAGAGAGAGGGATGTGGATGGTGCAGAGAGAGGGTTTGAGCATTGTATGAGCATCTACATCTGTCCTTTCGGGAAAATGCACTTAAGTGTGTGTGCGGCTCTCGACCGGAGCGACAGGCGGATGACTCACCATCAGGAGACGTCAGGGTCGGGGGCACATCTATCAGGGGATGATGACTTCATTACCTCCTGAAAGATAGATGGAAACATCCCTCCACTTCTTCCTCCTCTCAGGGTAGAGTGTAAACCTCTCAGTGGTGAAAACACAGAAGGAACTATTGAATCATACTAATCACAATACTGCTTTTTTTTTTTGGGCTTGACCTACGCAGGGGGCTCGGCGGGGCGTGCTTTGTTTGTCGCCGCCATCGATTTGCTCTCATTGTTTCGACAACCTCCCCACCTCTTTTAGCAGGGGCGGAGAGAAACAAGAGCAATGGATTTGTAATAATAATTCAAAACAGTGCTATAGATTTGTGCAGTAAAGCCAAGCTCACTGGCAAAATTGGGACTTATTGATCTTATACCCATGGCGCTTCTCATTGGCATCAACAATAGAAAAGAATTTATTCCAGGGGATGGAACAAGCCATGCAGAGCGGTGTCGTAACTTCATCTCTTTATTCCTTTTAAACTTTCTCTGTTCGCCTTCTTCACTTCACTTAACCATTAGTTTCTTCATTCATCGTCTTCTTTATTCAGTACTCGTAATGGAAGAGAGATGTTTCCACCAGCATTTAAAACAGCAAAACTTTGAGCTTTCCACAAATCATTTCAATTAAATCATGCTTTAAGTGGTTCACTTGCGTGGGCGAAATAAATCGGACTTACTTTTTCAACTTGGATCCATCTGTGGTGAGCTCTGACTTGCAACTTTTCACCCTTGACCAGTCACCCAAGACCAGTAGGCCTTACCTGGATTAGGTGGGCTTCATATGGGCTTTGGCTCAGAGTGGGCTTTTGATTTTGGGGTCCACATGGGCAACCCAGAAGAGAAAACAAGGTAAAAACAGGTTTGTACAATTTAGACAGAAAATATTGGTACATGATGGGTCCCAAAAGGGCTGTAATTATACATAACAAGCCCTCACTGTGCTGCACAGTGGTGCAGTGGTTAGCGCTGTCGCCTCACAGCTAGAAGGTTCATAATTCAAACCTCAGTTCAGACGTAGGGGGCCTTTCTGTGTGTCCTCCCCGTGCATGCGTGGGTTCCCTCCTGGTACTCCGGCTTCCTACCATAATCCAAAGACATGCTCGTCAGGTCAACTGGTGACTCTAAATTGCCCATAGGTGTGGATGTGAGCATGACTGTCTCTGTGTCAGCCCTGTGATTGACTGACGACCAATCCAGGTGTAGCCCCACCTATTTCCCAGTTGGGATAGGCTCCAGCCCCCCACAACCCTGAACAAGATAAGTGGTATAAATAGTGGATGGGTGGTAGTCCTGAATGGAGCCCATCTAGGGTCCTTTAATAACCCAGCTGGGCTAAGCCATGTGGTGCCTCAATGGAAAACAGGTTAAAAAAATGTGTTAAAGGGCCCGTTCGCCAATTTTAACCTCAGTCCTATCATGCTATTATGGGGAGCTAATGCCATTATGGTAGGGAATAAAATGCAGTTTGGCTCTGTGCCTTTGGAGGACGCTATCCGCTTCTCCAACGTGCCCTGGAAAACCTCCAAAAGACTACGTAAAACGCATCATCTGGCGAAGGCCAGGGAGCTCGCTTAACTACACTTCCTCAATCTAGGATGCCACCCCCCATGTCATGACTCTTAAAATCATCAGGTTTGAAATGTAGACTGCAGACCTGAAGATTTTTTCGATTACCCACCGGTATATTCCCGTTGTATTTCATGTATTTGCAGCAGATACAGTAGTATTTCACTCCAGTGTCTCTCGCTGGACCGTTCCTTTCAGAGGGAGGGGTGCAATGCACGCTGGGTGTTGTAGGAATGTAGAATGGGCGAAACCACGATCTGTTTGTACAACTTTCTCCACAGCTATGGTGCCTCTTTCAAATATTATTGCTTCTATCGATTACAGAGAACACCAGCTTTGACTGACAGTGGCTTTTTCCAGGAGCAAACTGCTCTTTAAAGTATTTTCCAAAACTTACCAACAGAGAGTTATTAAGCAGGTCCACTTCCCCCTCTTCAGTCACCTTGTTAGCTACTGTAGTTCAAAAACAAGTTACATCTACATCACTAACCATCCACAACCAAATACTTAGTGAAGACATAAAGATACATTTGGCTGTGCCTGTTTCTGATTAGACCAGGCCTTCAGTCATGAAACCATTATGATTTAAGATTAACCCATTTTGTAGACTATCAAAAAGCTTCTCCAAACAATTGAAATATCAAAGACATAGAAATACTGGCAATGTAACATCATGTATATTTTAGGAGCCTGAAATGTGAAAGGCAGAAACAATGATTACATTTAGGATTTCATGTCCAAGAGAGGGAAACAATAATTAACTGTGATTACATCAATCTGAGTTCAAGGTGAGTCTGACACAGCTGAAATTACCGAGCATGAAACAGAGTAAAGATGCTGCTGCCTCTCGGTGAGTGGCGCTCATTAAAGTGCTGTCTTTGCTTTGTTTAGTGAAGACTGAAATAGTTTGGGCCCCATTAACCTGCTGGTTTGATGGGAGGTTATTGCTTTCAAAAGTTCTCACTTTGTTCTCTCATTAATGCGACCTTGAATGGATTTATTCTTATAGCGCTTTCAATTTGTGACTTTCTGTATCAACATGATACGCAGTTGTGTAACGGGTTACTTCTTTATCCTTGGACATATTACCAGGACTAATGAGGACATCGCCATGTACCAGTCTGTCTTCAACACGCCCTCCTTCGCCCTTTCTGTGCTGCGTTAATCTCGTCTCCATGCTGATGTATTCATCCTTCTCACTCCACCCACAGCGGTAGAAATGAACTTTTGTCTCAGTGTGCTGTTGTTGAGAAAGCCATCTGTGGTGAGGGTGTTCTTGGCAAAAGGTGGGAGTTCTTCTGAAGTGTTTTTTTTTTTCAAGGGCCACGTTGGTGTGAAAGTACCACAGAGCCTCGGGTGTCAGAGTCTCTTTGCATTACATTTTGAACGCATAAAAGCAGCGAGTTCGAATGAAGAATTGTCCGACCTTTCGAAAGTTCAAGAAGTTTACAGCTGCTAAAAAATGGCCACAAATAAAGGAGGGATGAAATCATGTCATTATAGAGAGATTTAAAAATGGGCTAATGGTGCACACTTTTGGACAGCTTCCCATCAAAGGTATTGATGATGACTCATTTGGTAGTATGCACAACAAAGTGAAGAAGCCATGTGGTTTGAAAATGTAAGAGAGCCTGACTGTGCGTTTACACAGAACATGAATAGACACGAAGCTGTGGCAAATTCCATGACGCGCATAATTGCGACTGTCTTGCGTGAGTTGAAAAAATTGAACTTCCTCTGCGAATTCGCGTCACGTGGTGTAGCGAAAGCCTATCAACATCGAGATTCTCCTGACACCGTTGGTAACCATGGAGATAAGCCCCGCTTCCTCTCCTCCATTCCGGGAGCGAAGGGCAAATATTCGCCTGTTGTTTAAACGCGAATCTTGATCCGGCGGTCAAACTCACGCGAGTAACGCGAGGCGAATATTCGCTTGGCATTCGGTGTGAACGCACAGTGAGAGAGAAGTTCATCCCATGTATACCTAATCGCCTCCATGGACCTGGGGCCGGTTTCACAAAGATGTTTTAGTCTAATGCAAGTTAGAATGTGAACAAAAATAAAAACTGACTAATTTTAAGTCAAAAAAATTAGACACCTTACCCCCAGGCTAGCTCAGCTCTAAGACCCATGTTACCATGGTAACAATCAGTGACACCTGCTGACCGGTAGCACCAAATATTGAACGTCTTTCAACGGTCGGATTAACACCGTTTACAGTTGCTGCATTTTTTTTCCATATCAGGTTCTTTTTGTTTCTGTTTACACTCTTGGCTGCATTTTCCAAGTAAAATGCCCTTGTAGCCTCCACAACATTTTCTGCTGGGGTAAATGTTTTTTTGTTTTGAAAAACAGTCATAATTTACCCAGAATTCAATGCACGATAGTCCTGCTTAAGATAGTCAAGAACTAAACTGCTTTGTTACAGGGATGTCTATTCATAGTCTGACTGTTTGTTGTATCTAAGCCGTAGTCAGAGTATGACACATTTATTCAGACATTCTTTAAAGTTTGAGGAAGAAAAAAAGCATAAGAAAATATACACATAGAATTGTTTTCTTTTGCAAGGTTAAATTTAGGGTAATATATTTATTTTGGAGGTATTTTTGTCAAAATTCTCATTACGTCCCAAATGCACTCAATAACCCAAAAAAATGTCAGGTAATTGTGGCTGTTAAGGCCTGTAATAAGTCTGTCCAATCATATTTTTCGGCCCAAATTAAATGATTAGCGATGACAGCGATGTGAGACATTCCTCTTCCCAATGCTCTCTCCTAGACTCCTCCTGCACCTAAAGGGAAGTTGAATACTTTCATAATCTTGCTCATTATTGCTGGTTTCTCCCAAAAAGATATTATTTTGGTGCCATGTCTTTTCTGCTACCTTTTTGAGTCACAGAGGAGCTCGAAGAACGAACCAAAAAAGTGCAAGGAATCCGAGCTGGGCGTCTCACTTCTTCTGTCTCGTTGGATTTCTCTCCCTGCTCGTCACTGTCCGGCCCTGCGGGAATGAAATCAGGGCGGCTGTATTGGCTTTCTGGCGCGCTCCTCAGCTCTGAATGGGAAGGTCACCCACAGCGTGGACGAGAGAGATTCAATTTAAAATCTGTACACCTCACTGAGGAACAAGTGTGCGAGCGTCTGTGTGTGTGTGTGTGCTCGTGTGTGTGTGAGGGGGGATACTGACATGCACCCAACTTTATGACTCATGCAGCACAATCGCCTCAGATCAAAATTTGCACAACATTTATGGTACATATCATCAAACAAGCAGGGCTGCAAATAATGTCGGTAAAATGTTTGAAGTTCTATTCTCGGCTCGATCAACTTCCTTGTTGTTCATAAACAACTTACTTACACACACACACACACACAAATACGCACCCTGCCACAGGGTGCAGAGTGGCGCCGTCTGGGGCTGTGGTGGAACAGGTAGTGTCGCCCATGGGTTGTATGTTAAACCCTCCAGGGGCCAATATGGAGATTGTCCCCCTCGGCCAGGAACCTGCCCACAAAGACAGGAAGTGGAACCCTTCCACCTGATACCGCAGCACTGCACGGCCCCAGGGGAGGAACATTTCAGCATGACGCTCATGATGGATTTGCTGCTATTCCCAAAACGTGTTTACCTAGGCACACAGACAGCAAGCAGCAGGCTGCTGCGCTTACAATGGAGGCAAACGAGGCACAGTGCAGCAGAGGCTGTTCAGCTAATAAGGCCATGCTTCAGGGAGAAAGTTGCAAGTGAAACAACGAAAATGCAACAGAGGGGGTGGGAGGCTTTGGAGTCATTACTCATTGTTGTGTGTTGTCAAATGAGATTAACCCTTTCATCTGTTCAAGCTCGGCATCCACGGAGCAGTTCTCACTTCAGTGACGGGCCGGCTCGCTCTCCTTTCTTCTCTATTTCTCTTTGATGCAGTTCCAGTCCAGGAAACTCACCGCGTCCTTTCATCGGGCGGCAGCGTACCATAAAGAACGACTGGTGCGGCCTGCTCGGCAGCAGGCTCGGGCACATTCAGCACCGTGGGTCAGAGACTAACCCAGGACCTCCGTCACAGGTCACACCCAACTACCCCTCCTTGTGTAAGACCTGTCTCTCAGAAATGCTATGCTCACCAACACCACACAAGTGAATGCAACACATGTCAGAAGCAAAGGGCAACATTCTGAAACATGTGGAGACAGCACCAAATGTTAGCGTCAGCCCAAAATACAAAGAAAAAAGCTGTTTGGTAAAGATAATTTGGGACACTTTATGAGAGTATTCTGCAGCACCTCTGTACCTTTTTCAGTCCGAGTATTATGGACCAATTATGTTTAAGCAGACTTCAGTTGTAAACAGGAACACAGGAAGAGGCGGTCGTAACCAATCTCAGAACCCCTCGACTGTCAACAAAAAAGGAAGCTCATTCTTAAACTCTATTAACAGGTATCTGCATGTAAGTGCAGCTAAACCTCATTCGTGGAAATCTTTGCTCAACTCTAACAGATTATATCTGATGATCAGCACGCTAAATGGTGCACTACAAAACATCCATCCATTATCGATACCTCTTATCCTATTCAGGATTATGGGGGGGGCTGGAGCCAAACCTAGCTGTCATTGGGCGAGAGGCGGGGTACACGCTGGACTGATCACCAGTCAATCACAGGGCTGACAGACAACAATCCAGGCTCACACTCACACCTACAGGCGACTTAGCGTCACCAATGAACCTAACGAGCATGTCTTTGGACTGTGGGAGGAAGCCGGAGTACCCGGGAAGAACCCACGCATGCACGGGGAGAACATGCAAACTCCGCACAGAAAGGCCCGCTATGGAGATTCAAACCATGAACCCTTTAGCTGTGAGGCGACCGCGCTAACCATAGCACCACCGTGCAGCTACTACAATTACAATCCATTATGATTTAATGTCTGAATTTTGAGTTTGATAAGTCCTCAATATATTCTAAGTCCATTGCATGTGAGATACTTCACTGACTGGGAATCTGCAGCGACACTGTAGCGTCAAACAACGTGCGTAAGCGTCACGGCAGCATCTTCTACGACGCTAAAAAATGTGCAGCCTGCTGGAAACCGTAGAAGAAGACAACACGGCTGCCATTTTCCTCTATCGCCATGGAAAGCTCAGGTACTCTTATGATGTCGTCCTGCTGTGTTCAGCCCCAGCTTTGTCAACGTGAAAGTCTCATCTGTATCGCTCAAATCATTCCAAAGAAAACTGTAGACTGTATTGGGGACTGACATCTCATAAATCCCAGCGATCATCACGGCCAGTTAACACCACATAACGTCTTTGTGTGATTTGAGTGAACTGGGCCTTCCACATCAGAGCCGACACATCTGTCCATCAAGCCTACCAATCCCTATTTTCCTGCGATCCATCTGCATTCCTCTGTCGACCTCATCACATTTTCCTCTCCTCTCCCTCTCTGTCTTCAGCCTCTCCTCCTGTCGTCTCCCCTCTCAGCAGCATGTTGTACAGTCTGGGTCTCTCTCTGGGGGCTGCACGCTGTGTGTATGTGCCTGGGATGGCAGACAGGCCTGACCCATTTACCAAGCGCTTTTCTCCCCTCCTCCCCCTTCTTCGCTCCATCTCTCAGTACCCGCCGTTCACTCGCTGTGCATTTGTATGCATCTCTATCACTCGGCTGTGTTTGGTATGTACGTCCTTTCCATTCGTCTGTCCGTCTTATTTCGCTCTCTTTCAGTTTTTCTCCTTCAGAATGACGAGGGGGGGGTCTTTAGTCATTTGCATTCGAGAGGACGTTCTACAAGATGCCACACACGTACACACACACACACACACTCCCGATCCCTGCTAGAGACACACTCAGACATTCAGCGAGTGCAACAACTAAAGATAGAAGACGAAGACAGGCAAGTGTGGGTAATAAAGACAAGTATCGCCAAAGAAAGGCGAGAGACGTCAGTCTGTGTGCAGGCGGGTAAATGGCAGCTAGAGCGACACACGCATTAAAAACAAAATGGCAGCCAGACACTCCAAGAAGAAGCGTTCGAGGACCTTGTGCGGAGAAAAGTTAAAAGCACAAACTGTTTTTATATTGAGTGTGTGTGCCGTGATAGATGACCGACTAAACGAGCCCTTGATAGAGGAACGAGACAGTAATGACCAAACTCAATTAGCCCGGCTGTGTGCGTCTGTGTGGGGCGAAGCCTCTGGCCCGCCACTTACAGCACAGAAAGACTCATAAATCCTGATTATTTTAGCTAACGAGAACCTGCTCCCATCACGATAAATCACAAACAGGTAGGTGCACACCCAGGGAGCATCAAACACATCCACGATTCAAAGTGTACGAGCAGCACACGGAAACGCGTGGTAGCCCGGTTGTTTGCTTAAGTAAAGGGCTTAATAAAGCCCCACATCTGAGAAAACAACCGGTGGCACAGTCTAGACACTGACAGACAGGACACACACACTCTGCAGACCCCAATTAGCTGACCCTAAACTTAACACACACTCTTGTTTCTCTCTCACACGTCTCCTCTGTCTCCTCATCGCCCAGAAACGGCTCCTCGTGTTCCAAGAATATCACCGTCCCCGGCTCGTCAGGTTCAAGGTTTGACTGCCGCTCAAAGATGGTAAAATTCTGTTCACTTTCTTAAACTGATAAAAACAATACTGTCACGTCTGTACAGCAAATTTGAAGCTACAGACGGCCACCGGTTAGCTTAGCTTAGCTGCAAGATTGAAGCCTGGCTCCAAAAGGTAATACAAAGGTATACGCCAGATTACCTCATGTGCTAAGAATCTATATATTGTTTTCTCTTTCAGGATAGACTCAAACTTTGCTAAGTCCTGTAGTTTTCTTCCAGAGTTTATGAAAAGTTTTATGCTAATGGTTTAACATTTTGGGAAAGACTCTCACGTTTCGCAGGCCAGTTAGCTTAGCTTAGCTTAAGACTGTAAACAAAGACAAACTCTTGGCCTGGCTCTGTCAAAGGTAGATTTTATGCCTGACAATGTCTCTTTTCATCTTTCCAAAATGACACCTTAAGTGCTAAGAATATCGTATGTCAGTCTCGCTAGGTTTTGGGTATGACTTTCATACTTAAAATACCTTAAAGTGGCAGTACGCAACATGAACATTCAAATGTAAAAAACCTTCTGGCTCTCTGTATTACTCCGGTACGTCTCTCTGCAGAACCGAGGCCACAAGAGAGAGAGGAGAGATGCTGTTTATTCCAAAAAGTACACTTATTGCTGGCAAAATGTTCAAATACTACTAAAGTTATCATTACAGTTCTGATTCTTGGTGTGAATCACCTTTTTACCTCGAGGTGTTTGAGCTTAGTGCTACCGTTAGCTGTTACTATAAGAGCTACAGTTACCTGTCAGGAAGGAGCAGGGCTTCCTCTGCATTGCATCGCTCTTCAGCCCCTTACACTCATCTGATCCCTCTTTTTCTTTAGGGCTCTCTTTGTAGCTTTTTTCTTCCTTCTTTTTGCTTCTTTAGCAGTATATGCCGTTGTCCGCAAAGGAGGTACAGGAAATTTACCATAGCTGAGTTGTCGTAGCTCCTGACTGACAACCTCTGCGTGCACACTGCTGACAGTCACGTAGAAGCCGGATGATGCTAGTTTGTACAGGGTCGCTGTGATTGGCTAGTTACAAGGAAAGCTAATTCTGATTGGTTGTTTGATTCAGACCGGACACATTTATTTAACAAACTAAATAGAAAATAAAATGTAATATTGTTATGGAAAAACAATGATCAAAATGTGTTATTTTAACCGAATTCTTATGAAATAATGTCGCCTACTGTGGCTTTAATATACTGTGTTTTTGTAGCTTTTACACAGCTGTATTTTCAGTAACACTCCCAATCACATGTATGTATTACAAACATGAAGCTACAGCTAGCAGCTGAGTAGCTAAATTTAGCATTAAGACTGGAAACAGCAAAACAGCTAGCCGGAATATGTCCAAACCAAACAAAATATATGAACCAGCAAGGGGATTATATACTAGACTATTTTGTCTGGAGTGACCAGGAAGACATATAATGTGTTAATTACTTTAGAGGTGGATGGATTTTCTTTGACAGATGAGACTGAAGAAACATCTTCATGCAGGCAGCATCAGCATCTCCAAGAGTCTAAATTCACAGGTTCCCAAACAGCCTCACTTAGATGAGATTTATGTTGAATTGTCCAACAGTCTGCACCGTGTGAGTGAAGATAATAGCTTTGAGAGTGAGGCCTATAATATGTCATTCTCACACACACTTGAACTGGCTCATTTCTTATGAATTATAGTGGCATGCAGCTTGCAGAAGCCACCGTGGGAATGAGGACTCATTCTAACGGTGGCATTAGCGTGAACCCGAGTTTCTTCCGTTGACCGGTGTCTGTTGTTCCTCCTCTGAAACCTCATCACAACATGAAATATAATCTGTCTCTTTAATTTCTCCACTGTGTGGTCATAACTGTGGTTTGGGATAGAGGAGAGTCCAGGGATGATTCCATGAGCTTAATGCTGAACCATAACCGCAACCTCTCCCTTTCTTCCATCTTCGCTCCTGACCATAATCCTCCTCTCCTACTGTTTGAGCTGTCGGTCATCCGTCTTCCCATCATCTCTCCAAGCATCGCACACACACCGTCCATGTTCCTGTGGATGCAGGGTGTGTTATAGAAATCTATATGCAGGATTTCGTAGCCAGACTGGGTCAAGTGGACATTGTTCTGGGGCTAGAAAAACAGGCTGACGTACACATTAAGCCAGGAGAAAGCACACACACACACATTCACCTTGATCTGCCTTTACCCGTCTTGTCACACACACACACACACACACACCGAGACGCCGGTGTATGAGCCTAAGCCGGAGGCAACGTAACAACATCAAAGATTGAGCGAGTTGTGGCGGGAGAGAAAATTGCTGCTCCACCTCGGTCTGGCCGGATGACATCAGAGGCGTGGGTGGCAGTGGGGTGTCGGGGCCTGGAGGGAAAGGCGTCGGTGGGAGAGGGCAGAATAAGAGGGGAGGGATCGGGTCGTCCGGGGGAAGGTTAGCTCCTATCATTAACAACACTGATGTCATAGCGTGACGTGGGAAATGGCCTGGGAGAAGGTTGGGAATATGAGCGGGGAAAGTTTGGGAATAAATTTGCATCGATTTATGTTTTTTCCCTCAAATATGTAACGTGAGCTGAAGGTTGGGGTGTGACTCGGGACAGGAAGGGAATCACTTCAAATACTTATATAACTATATCACTGAGCAAGTCCATGAAATGTACGCTAACTTTCTAAATATCCAGCACTCCTGTCCTCAAAGTGGAACCAAATAAAACCTCTTGCCCCTGATGATGACATTAATCTGTCTACAGCATCAATTGTGCAGCAATTTATCCCACAGCAAACAGCCCTCCCCCGTCAGGACAAATCCTACTCCACATACTGCAAATATAATTTACCAACTTACTCTTGTTATTGCATTTTTCCACTCAATAGTCTCCTGATTCGTTGGATTCAGAATGAAAAAAAAAAGCACGCTGAGGCACTTCTGAAAATGAGCTGCACAATTGATATCTTGTCATCGTCGTATTTCGTCCCTAATGATGATGACACATGACTCGTCGGCTGGTGGGGGGACAGGCACTCAAGGTTTTTACATTTATATAAGTGTATCGACTATGTGCTGCTCTCCCTGCAGCACTGTTGACAAAGTGGATAACCGATTGCAGCAGATGGGTAAGGCTTGGTATGAATGAGGTCTGCAGGGCTAGTATGCCATCTAGTGGTAGACCACTAAAAAGCCCCTTTCACACATGCACTGAATTAAGAGGGTCAAGCTTACGTTGGCATCCTGGGCTAATCTGCAAGGACATAGTAGCTCACATCTAACAAAGGACATCACACAGGAGTGTTGGGAGCATAATGAGTCCAGATTTTACTGTTTTGGGTGGATAGGAAATGACAAAGCCCAGAATGTAGACCTAAGTAATTTAAAAGTAAGCCCCACTTTTCCTCCGTGGAGGTTCATGACGCCATCCATGTTCAAAAGAACCAGAGACTGGGCATACAGGTGCTGCATTCTTCATCCCTCACTGTGAGGTAGCAGCGAAAAAGAGAGTAAAGCCGCTTTCCTGCTGGTCAAATGACTCTGCAGTAGACCCGGGTAATTATTGCCTCGGCTCCGAATCGGCATTGACGGGAACACAAAACCTGTGTTGACACGCAATCCCCTACCCCTGTCCGGCGCGATGCTATGCTCCGTTAGTAACTTCTGCGACTCCTTGTCATCTCAGATACACATTCCGCCCGTCTCCATCCGAGTAACGCTCGAACATCGTTCCAATCGATAAGCGGGTCTTCCCGGGTCCGAAAAACTCACGCCAGCGTGCTAATTGTGGTGGGAAAGGCTTATTATAATTTGTCAGCCCTTTCAAGTATAAAGTCCGGAAAGTCGTCACATGCAGGATATCATGTATGATATTCTTCATGTGCTCCTCAGACTACATCAGAGGATTGGATATCTCCTTCCTTTGGGTGCCTTTTCATGTATGGAGATGAGAAGGCAGACAAACTGGGTAAACAATCATTACAAAGACAGTTAATTAATAATACAAATACCATTAAGTAAATCAGAAGTTAAAACTATTATAAAAGACCACAAGAACATTGGGACCTAAGTGAAACAGGAAGACACCTTTCCAGTATTCTAAAACATTGGTGGAATGTAGAGCAGGAGCAGAAGGGAGGAGGTGATCATTACACGTCTGAGAATTGGACACGCAGGATTAAATCAACCTAATACTTGGCGACTAATTCTGTCGTGTTTGTTTTTTGATCTGTCAAAAAGATCGTCATCCACGATCGATTAACTTGCTGGACACTCGCTCTCTGTCCCTCACATACCTGGAGCGTCAGAGAAACACACACACACACACACACACACACACACACACAGACATCTGCTGGTGCGTCCCTCCTGTTAATGCATTGATTGATATGCGACGTCTTCTGTTAAATATTGAAGTTAATATTCTGTTTAAAAGAGCAGCTGTGTAGTGTCGGTCTAATAAGTCGGTTTTGACGTTTCGAAACGTCACGTCTTTAAAGACGAGCCTCCTTCACGTGCGGGTCACCCGCTGCTGTGGAAACGAGATCGCAGGTGGAAAAATACAAAACTCGAGTTGTGTTTTTTGGGCGACTTTGTAAGACGTGCAGCCCACGAAGGATGTAAACCGAGCAGACACGTGTAGGAAGAGAGATACGAACGAGCCGCTGTGTGGAGGTACAGCAGGTGAAGGTGTGTGGGGAGGAATAACTGAAGAGAAGCGAGGTGAGCAGATTAAAGTAGGTTTGTGAACAAACACTAACATATGGTGGAGACGAATGGAGCACATGCCCCCCCCCGCCCCCTCCCTCCCCATCACTCGCTCGCCTGGAGTGTTACCTGCTGCGTTCACACATCGGCTCACCCGGACTGTTTCCTGAAATTTCACTCGGAGGCTGGCAGGAGAAAGTCGGGGTCAAACATTCGTCCGTTTGCGTTCACACATGCAGCCCACCTGGACAATGTCAGGAAATGTTCAGGGAGGGCAGTGCAAGTGTGAAAGGGGCTGAAGAGAGGGCATTCAGTACTCAGACATTTATACATGCACAGAACATATCTGCAAATACATGGACCATTTCTTTTCAAACCAGTCACAAATGTCTGCTTACAATGAACCTTTATTAGATTCAGATTCCTACAAGCAAAAGCAAGAAGTGGAATGAGTTTGTATCACCAATGACATAAATACAGATTTACTGTAGCTATCGACGCTTGTCTTTTTTAATGTACCCAGTCAATTTGACTATTAGAAAAGTAAAAAAGATCTCTACTATTAAACAGATATTACTGCAAAGAATAAACATTAAAATCCAAAGTAATGCTAAGTGATAAATGTGCTAAATATACACAAAATATTTCCCAGGAATGACTCATCCAGTAAAGTATTTCCAGCTTCAATGTCCCTTTTTTTTGCAAGATTTTTGAAAAGCTGGAATTTTACAATTCCATGGTATCATGGAGTGTATAAATAAAGTGGCTAAGTGCCATAAAACTTCCCTTGAATTACTTTCAACGTAAAGATCGATTAAGAAGTTTTTTTGTTTGTAGAAGTTTGTAGAAAAAGGTTAGAAACTGACACGTACTTGACATACAGTACTGTGTGTGTTTGCTACTCACTTTGCGCTCAGGAGTGTCAAGGACTACAGTTAAAAATGTGTGGAATTATAAGACACTATGAGCAGCATAAAAGTGCACCGTTTGAAAAGTGGAAAAAAAACTACAAAAACAACCATCTGCCAACTCCTCATCCTGACTCAGGCACCGTCCTCACCATCTGTCCATCTGTCAAACAGGGCGCCTGAAGCAGGCCTCCTGGTAGGAAGTAGCGTTGACAACGCTGAACATGTCTCTCCTGACAAAAGACAGGAAGTTATTCAGAGGGCACAGAGGCTGGCCGGCATGGCGGTCGTGGGTGCGACAGAAGGTGGTGTGAAATGTCACATCCTCGCCGTTGTACAGCACCCTGAGGAACAGCTCCCCATCTTTTCCCTTCGACTTCTCGCCTTTGCCGGCTCTCTTCTTCTGCTGCCTTTGTGTTGCTGGGGGACTCTTCCACAGTTCAAAGGCTATTCTCGCTGCAAAACGTGGAAAGCGGGCTTCCTCTACTCCCAGAGCACTCAGCAACGGGGCCACGGTAACATCATGGGCTGATGAGAGGGTGAAGACCTCCTCTCCTCCTGCACGCGGCTGTCGACCAGCCTCATTGTCTCTGGCAACACGCTCCATTTTAGTGGCAGTTCTGTTGAGGTAGGGGTGCATGGCCAGGATGGCGTATTTACGATAAAGCCCAACTCTTCTACGATCCACCTCATCGTCTAGCTGCTGTCGACGGATCACAGCAAACTGTGCCATTGTCAGACATCTGTTTGTGCCACTATCTCCCGCGGAAACGCATGGGAAAGAAATTCCATGGCACAGGTGGCACAGCAGGGGGTCTATGGGGTTTGCAGCTCGGAGGTGACGGGTGAGCACACCTAAAGTACGAGCCATATCGACATAAGTTCTCTCCAGCTCGGTATCGCTCACTCTGAGCCGGTACTGCCTCCTCTGCTCCTCCTCCAGGTATCTGTTCCTGGCAGGGCAGTCGCAGGCCGAGCCGCAGAACAACGTGCTCCACTGGTGCCGCACTGTCAGTTTTGTCCAGTCAAAGTCTGGAAGGAATCCATAGAGGAGGGCCAGTCCACTCTGGAGGGTGCGGCTCTTACCTGTGGTCTCAAACCACACCTGGCGGTCAGACCAGTTGGGGGGAAGGAGGCTGTGACGCTTGTAGGCTTGTTGGAGGAGCTGCCCGTTGCGCAGGTGCTGCACCACACCTGGAAAAGAATGGACACAAGATGAAGGCTTGTTTGCTATTTATACTTCGGATCGGATGAGATGAAAACTGTAGAGTGTTCTTGGTGAGAGCTTCGTTGCCCACCTGTCTGCGTGAGTTCTCCCATCTCGCAGGCACTGTGGTTGGGCAGGCGGGGAACATTACTCAGGGGTGACTCCCAACGGCCATGCCCTCCAAGGCCCATGTGTCTGATGAAGTCGGATAGCTGCGGATGGGAAGGCTTTCTGTGGACGGTAAGGGATAAAAGTGGGTAAGAGTGTAAAGCAGATCATTTCAGAGCTTGTGAAAACTCAAACTTAATGATGACAAATGATATTCTAAGAAACATGTTTGATGAAATGAGGCACAGATACATTTTAACTTACATCATACTTTAAGTAGATCATATCCGAGCATCACTGGACTCATTTAAATCACATACTAAGAGAGATCGAGCTTCAAGTGAGTGTAGACCATTTAGCTTCGCACTTTAATGGACCGCCAACAATCCACACATGCAGGGAAGTTGTTTGTTTTTTACAGATGCACTGTCACACTCTAAAGGCCTACTGGGATGCTCATCAGCAGAAAATGCTTCGACGCTTGAATCGATTAAACAGTTTATTAATGCTGAACTTTTGCTGGCTGAAAATGTTTCTTTTGTCATTTGTCAAATTGTATAACTTGAACAATGAAAGAAGTTACAGCCCAAAAACAAACAATGCTACTGCCTATAAAATTCAAATTGAGTCACCACTGGTATTTCACTTAAAAGTATCGTCATGCTTATTTTCTCAAACTTAACCGTGATTGGCCGACAAAATGTCTGATTATTTCATAAGCAAAAATGCAGAATAGTTTTCCTGTGTTTATTTGTGTGCATGCTGGACGGTTCAAAAGTACTCCAGACAAAGTTTTATACAACAACATAAGAAAAAGATTTGTAAAATATTGCCCAATCCCAAGTATTAAGAACATTTAAAAAAAAATGTGTATGTATGAAACATTGCATGCATTGAGCATACACACTGAAAGTGCAACATGGATCCCTGCAGCCTCCCATTTACAGGAAGCATAATACTGGTAAAAGGGAAAATGTGTCAAAAGCACAAAAAATTCTCAAACTTGGGAAAATCAAGTTTGCACTTCGAGGTTCAGTCGAGAGAATTGAATGCCAGGTGGCAACCTTTGAGATCACACCTCAGCAAGCTAAAAAGGCTTCCAACCGATCAGCCATAATTATCTTACTTCCTTTAGTCGTATAATGCTGAAGGAATAAACTTATGCCCAGGTTAATTTTATAAATGTTTTTTTACAATTTACTTTTTTATTGTACATTTTTTTTGTTTGTTTTTTCCCACCTTTTTAATTTAAATTTAATTAGATTTTTTAATTTATTTCTTTATTTATTACTATTTTTATTTCTTCCAATAATTTTTAGTCCTCATCAATTTGATTACGGTCTGCCAAATGTTGATGTGTCCCATGTATGCTACTTAACAAGTAACCTGTGTATGTGCTTTTATTTATTCCTTTATTTATCACATCTCTTATCTATAATCTTGTATGAGCTACATAATGCCCATTTTACCAATGCTCTTTGATCTTATCTATGTATTGTAAGTTACTTATATTTAGTGTTTGGCTTATTTGCATCATAAATGGGGAGATGCCTGCGAGCTAGTTCAGGCAGACAACTCAAGCTGCACTGATTCACACTTGACATGCTTCATCACAGTCACCTGACAAACACTTCCTCCAAATTTGGCGGTTTATTTAAGCTGCAAGATTTCCACTCTCTCCCTCTGCTCTGTCATTGCCGTCGCTGCCGTGCACCAGTACTGCGCTCCGACTTCAGCCCCACCACCACCCCAGCATCCACCTGCAGGATTTTCTCATCACTCCTCAAAATCTGCATGTAAATAATTCTGCGAGGAGTGATGAAGTCGGAGCCATGCCCCAAACACAAACTATGTTAAGCTGCTAAATAAATATGTCAATCTATACAAACGTGAGTTGCCTGGCACAGATCCTGTAAAAATCACACATTCAATATGTCTCCCAGTTAAAGATTTTAAAACTTAATATACCTCTTGTATAAAAATCACATTGCAACGTAACTTTAAAGTCAGTGTACAGAAAACCTTGTCCCTCATGAAAGAATGAAGAATGAAGGCCACTTCCTTTACCTTCCACCAGGTGTCGCTCTAACACAGCACTACAGCTCGGTTTAATATGTGTGGGATGGAGAAATGAGAGATGGTGATATAAAAAGATGAAAGATTTTTTTTGCTTTGGGACACACACACACACACACACACACACACACACACACACACACACACGTACAGTATCTACACATATAAGAGCACACACACTCACACACACACAGGACACAAAGGGATAAGGGCAGCGGGAGGAGCAGTCTGTTATCTAATAGATTAGAGATGATTGAAGATTACAGTTTAATAAAAACAAATCTGTGGGAGCTGCAGCTCGGCTTGCTCAGATTAAAGGGGCACACACACACACACACACACACACACACACACATACGTGCACGCACACTGTTTCCATAGTGATCACGGACTGGTTCAGGAACACGGCATTAAAAAACGACCTACTCTCATTAAATCGTGCACTTTATTGTTGTAAAAGCCCAAACACAGTGAAGCTAATCTGGTATCTAAAGCAACCAAATACATAATAAAAGGACAGGACAAATAATTTCCCTTTTTTGTGTCGAAATAAAAGCTTCAAAGGACCAATCTGTTTTCAGATGAAAGCATTCGGCTACATCTTTAAAGGGAATGTGGTGCTTTTGTTGTTACGTTGCATCAGCAGTTCGCCTTTCCCTACATTATAACTCCTTATTATTCACTTTTATAGTAATATATGAACCACAAGGCACGGTAAGACATGGGAGTGGTGAAATGCACGAGACATTTTGCCCACGAGTGCTCCATTCTGCTCCGTCATCAGCAGATCAGTTGGCTGAGAGGAGTTTGGAACAATCTAGATTTAATTGGCTACACTGGGAGACAGGAAGTCAGCGGATAGGGGGGCGCTGGTATGGACAAAGAGACAGCCAGGCTGACTATTAGGTTGATTGTTACTCACCAAAGATTACGCAGCCCAATTACATTAAGCAGGGATTATCAGCAGTGATAGGACAGGGGAAGAGATTAGCGAGGAGGGAGGAAGGGATGGAGAGATGAGGGGAAAAAAAGAGGTAGGAAAAATGAGCAGTAAAAGGAAATGACATGGTGTGGTCGACTTTAAACAGGGGGGAAGAGTGCGAGGCAGAAAGGAGAGTAAATTGAATGGATGGGTGCAGATTCACAAAGACACGATCCTTGACAAAGACGTCAGTGCTGGAAGATGAAAAGGAAAGAGAGTAATGTTCCCTGCTGAAGAGAGCTCAGTTAACCGCAGACGGAGACAGTGGGTCGGCAGGCTGGTGCCAGCACACACACACATAAACACACACACACACACACACGGGACTGAGCTCTCTGTTAGGATCCAGCCCTGGGCATATGCTGGTTCAGATCCCTGTAATTACACCCTTGTGTAAATAAAAACAGAACTCGCTCATTAAAAACAGGACACAGAAATATGAAATGGGCCTTTGATACTCAACCTTTCAGCAGGAGATAACACTCAAACCTCAAATAACCCAAACATGCTTGTCAGTGGAGCTCTTTCAGCCTCTGTGTCATCTCGCAGATCTCTCTTTGGCGGCACCTATGGCGATAAACGGTAATTGCGGGAGCAAACTTCCCAGAAATCCAGACAGTGCTGCATGTGTGACGTCCACGGTTGGCTCCGGTTGTAACTCTTTGATTTTCCTCGCTGACGGTCGCTTTCCTTTTTAGACTGTTTGCTTCATCTGAGCGTCGAGTTTGTTTCTTTTTCTTTGCTCTACTAGTTGCTCTGTGGGGCTGTACTTCAGCACAGCAGTGCCCTTAGCTAAATGCTAACATATTGAAACTAAATGCAGTTTGTATCTACTCGTTTTTTGAATATTTTGTGAGCTGTTGTTGCATATAGTTTTAGCAGTGACACATTTCGACTATAGATAAATGTAATCCCAAACCCGTAGATATATCATTTAATCGTCCAGCCCTACTGTCAATACAGAATCTATAACCAATCCAACAAAAATATGTTTAAATATTCCACTGGATGAGCTCAACCTTTCACCTGCAGGTGGCATTACACAAAAAAGGCAAAGGATAATCAAATTCAATAGATTTCTTAATCATTGGACCACAAAGGTCCGCGCAAAATTTCACGTTAATCCATGAAGTAGTTGAGATATTTTTGTCCTGACCAAAGTTGTAGACTGACCGATAGATGACACTTCCATCCATGAGTTATGTGGCAAGCGATAAGTATTATGCTAATTCCAAGCTTTATATTTCACTCTGTGATAAATGTGGAGTAGCTTAGCATAATTTACAGTTAAAAAAAACTCACACTGGTGCTCTGTGCAGGCCCTCATTCAGCCTCTGCATGAAATGCTTAGGCCATGTCTACACCTACACAGGTATTTTTTTTCCCTCCTTCGTTTAAAAAAAACAAAAACATCCACACAAGCGGCCAATCAAAAGTCTGAAAAACTCTATTGCTGGAAGACTACCTGGCGGGCTGCAATGGCGCATCGAGGAAGGGGGGAATCATATGTGTGGACTGATAGCGAAGTGGAGTTATTCCTCAATACCACAATTGAATATAAAGTTAGTAAAACACAGGAAAACGTGGGCTGGGAGTCCGGCCATCACTGTTTTTGTCACGTCCGTCATTTTGCAAGGAATGTCGCCGCATCTGTGACGCCTCACAAAGGCGATAACGGCGCACAGCCTGACGTCACGAGCCAAAAACGCAGTTTACCCCGTCTACACGTCTCCATGGAAACGGCATTTCTAAAAGTCTTCACCCCTAAAAGATCCATTTTCAGTGACCTAAAACGGCGTTTGTGTGGACGAAAGGCCAAAAGCTACGTTTTGAAAAATACCTGTGTACGTGTGGACATGGCCCTCACCCCTGCACCACTTTCTTCTGATTGGCCAGCTCCCTGAAGCCTCCGAAGCCCACTGCAGTTTATGACGTCACAAAGTGCAGCGCGTAGAACAAACAGTGTGAAAACTGGCGTTCACAGCAGCCTGCAGACCGAGCTGAGAAGCCTGTGGAATACTCCAAAATACTTTTACCTACAGTAACCTAAAGTAAACACCACTTATACCTTTCCCTACAGTAATATAAACCGGTTTAAAGACTCCAAGACCTCATTAAAATGATTTACATTCCAATAATGTAATTACTTTCCTGTTTGTTACATTTGGCTATAAATACAATTGGCTTCATGATGGCAAACAAACCCTATCTACAATAAAAAGAAGAGATAACGACATAAGAAACCATTCACAAGCAAAATATGGTTTGTTAAAGCAAGTGCAGGACAGCAGAACCAACAGAAGTATTTTTTTTAACAAAACGTAATTGTAAAACTGAGCCAAAACATGCCTGTTGCAGCAGCGCTCTGCTTCATGAACAATTTGATAAACTCACATTTGGGAGCAGAGCGCTACAGGGTGCAGGCCGATGATACAACTGTAAAGCACTGAGCGCCTCCCTGAGCAAATGCAGGAGACAAATGCAAAAGTCAATTTGCCTTCTGATTAAAAACCAGATCAGTCATAAGAGGCTTGTTTGCTAAATGGCTGAATGGCTTATTTTCATCTCAAGTTCAAAGATCAAAGAAAAAAATCCCACTAATTAAATGTGCACAGCAGCTGAACTGCATCCTACAAATCTGAAACACGACTATGTCCACTGTGCCAACTCTGGAGATTACAGCGCGCCTACTCCGTCCAGATTTGCAAAGCTGATACGGCTGAGAGCTTTGAGCAAAATTATGACATTGGCTAAATCAGAACTCAGGTACACAGCCCAAAGAAAGGGGATTGGTCACTGGGTATTTATTGACCATATGGTCTAAATAAATCCTCCTAGGGGATGTGTGTGCACAGTCAAACATACTTTTTCTGGATTCAAAAATAGCTCAGTTTGTTATCATAGCACGCGAGGAGTACATTTAAGTTACTGTATACACACAGAAACTGGGTGTGAAGTGCTGATTTAAGACTTCTTCTGAAGCTGAAGTAGGGCCGCCTGCTGGTTTTTAATAACCTCCTATCAGGAGCTCTCATCTGGCTCTCCTGTAAGAGGAGCAGAGCAAGCGTGAGCAGAGCCAGATTGCATCAGTACAACTAAAAGAGGAAAGAGTCAGATGAGAAAATGAGTTAAGGGCAATAAAAATGGTAATGAATTAGTGGGTGTGTATTTGTCCGTTTCAGAGCTCCAGAGCTTCTCAGCGAGCATGCTGTTTAAATCAAGCGAGATAAGCTTGCCAACAACTCAACAAACCGCACACACACACATGGAAATGTGTTGGTTTTTTTTCATTTTTGTGTATTCATTTGCACCACAGCACAGCAGAACAGATGTAGCTAACCAAACCCACACGCTACCGCTGACACATGGAATGTCACTAAGAAACCAAGAGAGCAGTTAAACTGCGTCTTATCCCCTACTGTATTCTTCAGTTTAATGCCTACACAGATAATAACTCAAATATAAAACACACTAATTTAGTTACTGTTTTTTGTAAGCCTCAAAATACCACAGGAAAAAAAAAAGGAAGTAGTTTCTGTTCAACACACTGAGCCTATTTCCTGACAGCTGCTATCAAGCCCGCAGTTTTTAGGAGGATATCAGAAGCTGTTGCAGTAATTGGTGTCTCGCTCTCTGCAGCAGGTCCTCTTGTTAGGCATTAGATGTAGCCGGGGCTCTGCTCGGGAAGACAGCTTAAATCCCAGTGGTACTCTGTGCCCTCTACTCTGACCTGTTCTAATTGAAACTGTGGGCACACAGCCTTATCCTCAGATACATGAAAAGTCTCACAATGTTTTTCATTAAGCTCTTCATATTGTTTCGGTGCTGTCTTCATAGTATTAGTGTCTTGAAGCAGAATAGGGCGGGAAGCACGAACACCAGGCCTGCAAAATATATAAACCTGCCATGTGCAATAACAGTTCTTATTCCGTCTCTACAAGAAGTAGAGTTAGTGTTGTTTTCATCACAAAGTGTTGATCAAGAACATTTTTCCTCAACCATCGTGTTAGCTAACCCCGCACACAATTTAATCTGAGGGTATCTCATTGCCTGATTGGCTGAATGTTGTCTATGCATGGCCCAAGTATCCAGGTCTGCATCTGATAGGTCAAATGTAATCTCAGACTCTCTAAATCTCTAAAGGCAGGTACGTGGATTTTACGGATGGCAAGTGTTCTAGTTTCCGTTTGTAGTATGCTTGTAGTCCAAGTAATATTGACCAATCACAACAGTCCGTGTGGAGAGCAAAAGCAGGCGGAACATAATACGCTGTAATGCCATCCCCGCTCCCGTCAGCGTGATCTGACAACGATTTAACTTCTTATTAATCTCTGTAAACAGACATCTGCAGCAAATTCAGCTAACAATCTGTTCTAGATCAAAAATTCAACTTAAAACTACATTCCTTGACGCTGTGTCACGAAAAGCCGCTCAGCGTTTGGATTTCCCGACTTCCACAAATGCATCAGAAATGATGGATCCGACCGCCGTTCAAAAACCGAGCATTTTAAAGGTAGTTTTGTTCTCCTCTTGAGGACAGACCTGACAAAGCTTCATTTTGACTCGTTAATTAAAGTAAATCATAAGATAAACAGGTTCGTTTTCTGTAAACAATGCAGCACGTGGAAAAGGTCTTGACTGGAAGTCGTTAATCGCTGGCTAAACCGCACATGCCCGACATGTTCCAGGATCCAAGATTAGGTGTGAATGCAAAAACCTGTCTAAATAAAAATGATATTTCTGATTTAATGTGTTTAAGGCAGTCTTTTGCAATAGATTAATTATGCAGGATGATGAAAATGTGATTTGTCTTTCAGCACTAATGAATATGACGCAAAATGCAATTAGAATAATTGTCACAAATTTGATCACAACTGTAGCAAATGCAATAAATGCTGTGTTAGTAATGCTTGTATGTCTATAGTTCTCAAATGCAACATGCGTGTCGTTTTAAGTGAGAACTTTCATCATTCCTGTGTTTTATCTTTTTGTATGTGTTGCAGAATGTTTAGCTCTATCCCTGCAATATTTAAGAACTTTCATTACACCTCTGCCACTAAACAACCCATTTCTGGGTTGACATGGCCAAGAAATCAGACAAAAATGATTTGTTTCACATGTTCACCCTCTGCAGTGCAGATATGTTTAAAAGAAAAAGTTAGAGGACATACAGGGACTACAGCACAGCCTTGTTTACAACAGTACCAGGGGAAAGAAGGGAGAATTTGACTTTAATAAAAATGCTACATGTTGTTCTGTTGTATATATTTTTAAGTACCTGCTGGGGGACAAGGTGCAGTCGATTGCGGGCCGCTTGGTCTTGGGAATGGTGTAGAGTGGGTAACGGTCACCATGTCTGATCATCACCTGGACAGACAGCAGCTTGTAATCAGCCGGGCTGTGACCTGTCAGAGGAGAGTCTCATCAGCATACAGGTGTAGTGTTAAGAACCTGTAGAGTAGTATCTCACTTTTCAATTGACAAAATATAAACAAATTATTTTGATTATTTACGAATTCTAAGCGTGTTAAAAAAACAAAAAAGGATGCAATTAAAATCTTCAGAAGTTGGAAAAGGTTAACAGATTAAAACTGCAATAATTAAAAATTCAACCATGTTGACAGAGACCAAAATGGAGCTTCAAAGTGAGTATAGAGTAGGCTCTGACCGATCAAGAGAATACAAACATGACTCCAAATGAATGCTGTGTTTGATTGTATTTTCTAAATGGTCAGTAACGAGTAACGAGATAGCTATAAAGCACTAAAATGATGATATAATACAGTGTTGTATCTGCAGCGTGTTCACACTGCCTCCCAGGTTTTTCATTATTCAACCAAGAACATTCCCATTGAGATATACAATCTATTTTACGAGGAGAGTCAGCAGACAGCCGCCTAAAAAAGTTTCATAAAAGAACAAACAGACTTACAAAGACATCAAACACTGATTATGACTCACAGTGTTTATTATCAGGATATGCACATTAAGTGGTTTAATATTCCTCATTTTTTATAAAAAAGGTAAAGGTATTTAAAAAGGTAAAGTAAAGTAATCCATTAGAGTACTTGTATAAGCTACTTCTTGTAGTAACAAGTAACCCAACAGGTTAGTTCTGCAATTCAAGCAATCTGTTACTTAGTTACTTTTTCATAAAAAGTAATCTGTTACTGAAAAAAATGATTTGCCATATTTCCCTTTTCCTTTTGTTGCCGCAAAAAAAAAGCTCAGTTTCTGTTTCTCTCCTACTTCTTGGCTGGTAGCTGTGTACCAGCGGAAGGCAAACATACGGTTGTGTGTGCATGCGTAGCCAGCTAATTCAGCGAGCGTGATAGCAGAGAGGACAGCATGTAATTTGTGGAAATATTGACATTATTTTTGAATTTTTGGGTGAAAGGGAAGAGAACAACATGACGGTGAGATGTTGTGTCTGGAGGATAAGTGCTTGTCCCCTGTAAGGAGCTCGACTTCTAAGCAGCTAAACACAGCTCCACAACACTGGTGGGACTAAGAGCCTGTGTTGTGTCTTTGAAACAGCTGTGTCTAATGCTGTGTGCCTCTGCTCAGTTCACTGTCAGATTGTTAGCGTAAAAAAGAGCTGTAAAGGTTATATTGCGTCTGTCGTTCCTGTTATTAGGCTGCAGAGTTACAGATTATGGGCCGTAAACGAGGCTATGCAATGACGGTAGAGTCAATACATTAAAGGTAGATGTACAGCAGGCTACACGCCGTCCTGACAATATAACAAACATGTGTAACGAGTCCCAAAGGGGGTTTCGTTTTGGATGCACAGTGCTCTAATGCATTACTTTTCTTAGCAGGTAACGCAGTAAGGTAACAAGTTACTTTTCAAAGTTACGTTACCCAACACTGTAGGTTAATTAATGGACATAATATATTAAAAAGGCAAACATTGATTTAACAAATCTTGCATCTGTGGCATTGATGCAGCAGCTCGACAATCCACTTTGTTGAGTGCAAAGAATGGACTGCGTTTGAGTGAGAGTGTAAATTAAGCAGAAAGAGGAAACCAGGGCACTTAGAAAACAATCATGTCTTGGCTCCACCTGAAAATAAAACCTGGTTCATGATAGATTTTCAATAACTTCCAATCTAAATCTTAATGGAGTAATGGATTTTTCCTTTGGACACAAAACTGCCATCCAGAGATAAACAGAGTCAAATACAATTAGCTGAGGCTGGTATTACTTGTCATAGTCAGTGAGGGAAATTTGTACGATGGCCTCAGGCTGTGCTGACTTTTCAATGAAAAAAAAACCCACTGTGCTGAGCTGTAGAAAGACTGCACTGCAGTATTATGGATGATGCAATCTAGTGGTAATGAATTTTGCACAATTAAAACATCCCTCGTGTCCTGACACACTAAATCTGACATTATTAGTGTATTAAGTATTTATACGCTGTCCATCTCATGGGGTGATACGAGAGCTGATTAAGGGTTGTGTTTAGTGCTCTGAAACAGGGATGCTTTGACACTTGCTGCTACTATTACTGGTCTCACGTCAGTTCAGCTTTAAGTATTTCCATTAGATATAACCAAGCTCAAAGTCAAATTTAATTCAAAAGGCTTGCAGTCTTTAGTTAAATTAGAAGGCTATAATAGTCAGTGTGCAGGCCTCACCCTCCCAGGCCTGTTCGGTGCGGTTGGGAGTATTGCAGTAGCCGTAAGCCTCAGCTATGGGGTCAGGCTCCTGGGCGTGGGGCACCGGGAAAACTCTCTTCCTGCTCTTCCCCAGAGCAACCCCAACGCCTCCATCTGCAGCCTGGAAGGGTCGCTCCTCCACGATGGGAGTGGTGGGAATGAGGTTCACTGTAGAAACAGAAAATAAAAGTTATAAAGAATGCAAAGTGGGATAAAGTCTTCATAATAAGGGCCTTCTCATGTGCTTACTGTACAATTAACTGTATAACTGAAATGACACAGAGCAACGGAAAAAATAATTGCTTGCATTTTCTTGAACTATAAATCATTGAAGCTCTCCAAATATGTGTTGATGAAGGTAATTGTCTTAACCTTTAATCAACAGGGTAATGTGATCATCATAACAGCCCTAGCTGGCATGTGTCATTGCAGTTATGGTGCAGTTCAGCAGTTGTGTCAAGTGTTTCCTGTTTTATCCTTTTTTCCCTCCATGTTAAACCGAGGAGATTTTCTTTAAAGACAAAAGTCACATAAACTAAGACTCAAAAATAATGCCCCATCCCTAGCTAGACAGGATGCTACAGCAAAACTAGGAGCTTTGTGAGGGTGTGCTTAAACACAGAGGTGCTTTATATAAATGCTTATGTCACCATTAGGGATGTTAATATATAACTGTTTAACGTTAACTGACAATAAGAATATTGACAGATTAATACAATCGGTTAAACAGTTAAAGCTTTGTTGTGTATCTCTACGTTCCTGGGATATCGCTAACGTATGAGCGGGTATCACAGTCAACAGACTGCGCACGAGACTAACCCCACAGCATGTCAGCATGTTGCTATTTCTTCATTGTCTCCGACATAATAAGAACTGGAGTAGGCCTGGTCTTTTTACTTTAAGTTTCCATAGCCTATTGTTAACGTATTCACTGTTTTTGAGATGAAACGAAAAATGACATGTACGCACGAGGCACAGCAGCGTGACTTCTTTCATTATTTAAATCTACAGACACACCTTCAGGAGGGGACAGGATCTTAGGTTTATTAAGTTATTATTAACTTAGTAATTATTAAGTTCTGTGTGCTTAACATCAAAGAAAGGTCGGCTGTAAATGTTTATTAACTTATTGCAGCTGGATCACACGGCTGTTATCTCCAGTGTCCGTGCGTAACGGACACTGAACAGTGTAATTAATATCTGTGGGCATGATTGTCAGTGCCACAGGTACTTATGTGTGGATAATAAAGAATTTACCTTTTTAGTTGCGTATTTCTCTGCGAGTATTAGAGAGAGCGTGCAGCAGAATGAGTGCGCATGATGGAGAACTTGACGGTTTTCGGGCTGTTTTTTCCAAAATATGGATTTAAAGGTCCCATATTATACTCCTTTTCAGCAGGTTCACAGAGGTCTCAGAGGTCTCAGAGGTCCCAGAACAGTCAATTTGAAGTCTGTTGCCTAAAAACCCAGTTTTGTTCCTGGACTTCAGCCAACCTGTAACTCCCTCTACGGAGCTCTACTGAGAATAAGCTGTTTCTGTGTCTGTTGCTTTCAATGATGATGAGCTGTGCCTGCCCACGCCCCTCCCGCTCCGGTACCATGCGCTAATTCGGTTGCTATTGGCCGGCTCTGCCTTCAGTCAAAGATGGACAGGCACCTTCCTTCAACACCAACTCTGGTTGGCTATTGTAGGCTGAGAATCAATAATGGAAGCTCCTATTGGTTCAAATGAGACCTCTATAGAAAGCTAAGAAGCTCGCTTCCACTTTGATATCGGAAGGGAGCGGCAGTTCAAAGGGAATATGAAGTTATTACAGTAAATAAACGGGGAAATGCGGCATTTCTGACGGCTGATTAGTAAGGACGAACGGCGATCCGTGGATACTTATTGATGGAATAATGCTTTTGGACTAAATACTTAACTGGATTGTATCATCTGGACCTTTAGCAATGTACCAGGAGTGAATGTATGAAAAGAATATGCATCAGTGGAATACAGGGAGCCTTCATCGGTGAGTTACGTATATTTTGTAAATGTTTGTTTATGTTCTGTTGCCGTTGATTGGTGCTGTGGTGTGGCGCTATGGTGATTGGATCTTTTAATGGTTAATATCAATCAAATCTTGAGCTTGATCGTAGCTTTCCAACGATGTGACACATGAGTGGCAACATAAAGTTATCATCGTAGCTGCAGGGCAAATGTTGTAGTAATCGCGATGACAGCCCGCCGGCGGGCCGTAGAGTGGTAACGGGTTTTAACGTAGTATAAGGAAACTAGGTTACCAACAGTAACTTACCTTAGCTGCTATGCTAAAACCACATTCAACAGGCTATCACGCTCGGTAGGCCTATACAGTAAAGCAACATAACCTCAGAAGAAGGAGGTAAAAATAGACTCCTGTGCTCGTTTGTGCAGCCAACATCAGAGCAACTGCCGTGCTTTGCCCGTACCTTTGCCATGTTTATTTTACCGGAGCAGCGTTTGTGAGAGGAAAAAAAAGCGCCCGCGAGGAAGTTTCAGGGGGCAGACCAAACATTTATCTGGGGCGGGGTCACCAACCTGGAGGAGGTGTTATTGCCCTTCATGACGTCATGTAGGGAAAAACTGCAATCGGGCTGTTTCAGCACACATTTTCTGAAAAGTGGAGCAAGCAAGAGAGGAGAGGATAGACTTTTCTCATTTCGGGGGGGTTTGTAGACAAGCAGGGGGCGCATATTATTGTTAGAAAACCATTCCAAAGTGAATTTTGCATAATATGGGACCTTTAATTCTTATCGGTTAACGATTAATGACTGTTAACGGGGGTCAGTTATCGGTCAGAAAAAAATGTCTAAATTAGCATCCCTAGTTAGCATGCTTACATGATCAAACGGACATTAAAATGCTGACGATTAGAAAGAAATGTAGGTCATGTTCAGCATTTCAGTGTTGTGTCTTAGCATGCTAACATTTGTCAATTTGAAATAAACTGTTTTTTCGTCATAAACCACAAAGTTTATTACAAATACTCTTACCTTTATATATATTTTTTTATTTAACTGTAAGTCTTGTACTTTGATTGTTTTTCATTGTATATGTTGTCTTTGCTATTGTTGCTTCTGTTCTTTCGTTCATGTAAAGTGCCTTTGAGTACCTTTCAAAGCGCTATATAAATACAATGTATTATTATTATTATTTAATTAAAGTTTTGACCCAATGAGGATGCTGGATGATGGGTGAGTGGATCACCAAAGGAAATGTTAAATTAATCTTGGGAACCTCATGGTGATGCTAGATCAAGGTGTCAACACATTCATTAGGCTACATCATATGGGAACAGTGAATGTCCAGTCGATGCTGAGGTATTTCACTGTGTGAAGATTCAAAGTAACACCAAGTTATGGTGAATAAGTGGAGACCGTGAATAAGCCACGTTTCATGACAAACCATACGACTGTCGTCGAAACACTGACAGACACAAATGACGACTTTATGATGGATGATCATCTGAAAGTACAACATTTCATGACAACTCATCCAATTTTTGTTGAGATATTTTGGCCTGGGTAAAAGGCCAACCAATGAAGAAGTTGATGAAGAGTGCCTAAAATTAAGGAAATCAAATTCAACTGCATTTCATCTCCATGTCAACAGCTCTATACCCCCAAACCCCTCAGAGCTACCAGTGTGTTGCTTAGACACCAGTGACCTGTGACCCCTAGGGGAACTGGTCCAATAAGAGCAGAAATGTTGTGGGAACTGGAAGGCCCATTCACAAATCTAACTCAAGAGGAAAAAGAAGCTAAACCCACATGACCCTTTGGCAAGACGGACGTCCAAATCCTACTTATGTCACACACACACACACACACAACAGAAATCCAAGCTGGCAAGCCAACTCTGCAGATATTACATCCTGCTGCAGGGACAGAGGAGAGGCCCTGCCTGATCTCAAAGAACAGAGACCCAATGGTTTCTCTTGGATAGAGCAACCCTCAGACTTAATTACCTCCACATGTGTAGTGGTATACTTGGTGTGCAGTTAGGAAAAGCCTGGCTGTAGTCTTCACTACTTCCAAAAAGAAAAGGCTCAGAAATAGTGCAATAAGAACGTTCTAGACCTGCTCTTTTTGTAATGTGTCCTGAGATAACTCATTGCAATTCTTCCATATATAAATAACAATTGATTGATGATTGATTGATAAGTGTTAGACACTGTCTTTCTCTGGCATTCACACAGTCACACACACAGTTTTCAATTTCCTCTTCTCAGAGGTTGCAGACAAGTTCATAGTTACTCGACAAATCTGCTCCCAGGAGGATGTTTATGTTTTGTGTTTTTCCACTCCAATGAACTAAACATCTTTCTGGACCATTAAAGCGATTTATGTTCAGTTTGCTTTCACTTTACAATCAACAAGCATGAAGCAAAACTAATGCTTTTACAAAACTAAACTAAAGCACTGTATTGCTTCATTTTTGTGCTGGAAAAGTTGGATGGGAATCTGAGAGATTTACAAACATTTGAAGACAAAATTAGACAAAATGTTCACAGTGAGCTGTAAAGCAACGCAGCCAAGACGCTCCATCTACAGGATGGAGCTGTTTACTTACAGTCATTCCACCATCATGTCTCACTGCTGAAGGGAGAGGTACAACTCCATCTGAACAGCTGACATAAAAGGCTCTGCAATGGTACTGAACAAGCTTTTTATACTAATTATCTAGTAAGATATACAGGCTACTGGAAAAAGTGATCTCAACCAGTGCTGTTTATAAAACATCTAAGGAGAGCAAACTTCAAAGCGAACATTGAGACTACTTATCAACAAAGCACAAGAGCCGAGTGTCAACAAAGACATAAGTAAAGACAAGTAAACGTTGAGTAAACATATAGTCGCTCTGAGAACTACAGGGGTGGGAATCGCAGGGCAACTCACGATACGATACGTGATACATGGCCCCCAATAACAATAATATCACAAGTAAGGGATGATAATTGATATATTGAAAACCATATGATACATCACAATATCTGATTAACTGAAGAATAATTAATGTATGGATTTAATGGATTCATGTATTTATTCACTGCAATTTGGTGTCAGTTTCACAGAATTTGACACAAACTGAGATGAAACGTTTTTAATCCGTTAATCAAATTTACAGAATTATAGAACAAGTGAGTGTAAAAACTAATTAGGACTTTGGATTTTAAAGTGGCTGGCATTTCTTTTAATTTGTTTCCACTGCAGTCCGACATTACCCTGCTGTCAACTTCTTCAGGCAATTCATTTCCGTTCACGGTACCCTAACTCATGTCATAAGTGCCACCACGAGGAGTGATGAAGTCGTGACGTGGTGAGTCGAAATCGCAAAGAAACCTGTTTAGAGCGCTAAATTAAAATATCAATATTTTGTCCCATCACTACTGGGAACTACGCTTGGAACCCCACAGCAAAGTCATTTTTAAGTTACAAGTGCTGAAATCCAAGTGACAATCTTCTCTTTTAATGAACACATTACTGCTCATTATATAGAAAAAGAGTTTCTTTAAGAAGATTTCCAAATGAACTCACCACTGATGAGGAAGAAGAAAAGGTGTGCGGCAGCAGCAGAGACCATTCTGACGAGTGCTTGAAGGCTTCCACACCCAACGTGTGTCACACAAACATACATCCAATCCAAGCCTATGGCAAGCCTACTTTGAGAGACACTTTCATTGGTCTCTCACACAGTCACACCTACAGTTTTCCATCCCCTCTTCTCTCCGGCTGGCCTCATGAAGTTCACAGAGTTCATCACAAGATATTTTGTACAATTCCTGTCCAATATCATTTTAATATTGTTGGCATTTGACAAAACAAGAAATCTGATGACAACAACCTGAGGCCCTGGGAAACAATGATGGGTTTTGATCTATTCCTGACACGTTCCCATGAAAGATTAAAGAGTAACTGCACACTTAAACATGTTTTTTGAGCTGTAATCTACATTATATTGCCGTACTGTGATGAAACGCATCAATGATGGTGTTAATATTGATAATTCTTACCAAATTTATAAAAATCGGCATTTCATGTTCAGGTTGGAAATGGCTCGAACATGCCATCTACTGTTTTAAATCAGCCCTGAACTTTGCCAGCCGATGATGACAAGGAGTCAGCCGTTTGAGACAAAGCTACGTTATGACATTTATATAAAAAAAGAATGTTAACGTCTGTCAATCAGACGTGGGCAGAAGAAAATTTGCGTGTAGTGTATCCTATAAACT
Source organism: Semicossyphus pulcher (assembly GCF_022749685.1). Taxonomy (NCBI): domain Eukaryota; kingdom Metazoa; phylum Chordata; class Actinopteri; order Labriformes; family Labridae; genus Semicossyphus; species Semicossyphus pulcher. The sequence continues at coordinate 5,868,069 of NW_027211700.1, forward strand.
GTAAAGCAGCCAGTCAGACGTACTGCATGCACGGGATGGAGCTGTTTACTTACAGTCATGTTACAAAAATGTCTCACTGTTGAAGTGCATCACTTGAAAGGGCTATGCATTGGTCCTATACAAGCCTTCTATTCAAATTATTTTGTAAGAGTTTTACATGAATACTGGATAAAGTGTTCTCAATCAAGAGTATTCACAAACGTCATAATAAACAGTAAGAAACTGGGCACAAAAGCCTCAAGTCTCAAGACATAATCCGGCAAAGCCAAGCCTAACAGAGGTTGAGGGTAGTTGCTCTGGGTACTACACTTAGAACAGCACAGCAGAGTCATTTTTAGTTTAATAAGTTCAGGTTAAATAAGATGATCTTCTCTTGTAATGAAGACATTACTGCTCATTTTCTAGAGAAAGAGTTTTGGTTTTCTTTAAGAAGATTTCTGCAGAAACTCACCACTGATGAGGAAGAGGAAAAGGTGTGCGGCAGCAGCAGAGACCATTTTGACGAGTGCTCGGAGGCTCGAAGTCCAGTCGCACACACACTGGAGCATTCATTACCACAACCTGTCCCCCTCTATGCTGTGTGCCCCATACACTGCCATTACCCAGACACACACACACACACACACACACACACACATGAAGGAGCACACATACACGCCTGCCTGGACAAACCAAACTTTTGGGAGCCAGCTCAGTCACAGTCACCTACACAATGGGGCTTTTGTAACTCGCTGCCCAACTCTACCAAGTGCATACACAGCACTGGCACAGAGAGCACACTGTAGCAGACACACACACACATACACAGTACAAAACAAATTCCTGCACCCACAGTAAATGTGGCTGCAGTAATTAGTTTGGGACATTAAATGCCTCTCCAACTTTCCATCAAACTTGATTAGATCTTAGAAACACAAAGAAGGCTCTCTGAGAAGGCCTTCAACTCTGCCCGACTCCCAAAGGTGGACTGTTCAAATCATCAGCTGAGAAGACCCAGCAAGTTGACTCACATTTTGTCAGTCGGATCTCTGCATTTCTGTTTAATCAGTGTTCATCATTTTCACAGGACATCCGGAAGGGCTGTGAGATGAGCTGTAGCTAGCTTGAAACTAGGAGCTCAGTTTTTTGCAAAGTAAGGATTCCTCCAGTTTTCATCGCACACATTGTTCTCCCGCTGGGCTTCAGGTGCTGCAAGCCAACCATGATTTAGTAAAATCAACTATGGCTGACCCGAATGTTGGAAGCTTCAATCGTTGCCATGGTAACCCATGGCAAAAATCAGTATTTTAATATTATTTTTTCCTTTTAAACCCCTCCAAAATAAGAATTAGCTAACTGAAATAACTTCCCAACATTAATCATTATAGTGACTTTTAAACCAACCAATATAGTGTATATAAATAAACTACTGAGGTGTGGATGGGTGAAGTTTCGAACGTGTGTTCTGGGCTAAAAATAAATCAGTGTCTAATCCATGCACTGTTCATCTTTCACTGCTGTGATCCATTTATTCACCTTTCTTTGTCGGCAGTCAAACAAGTTCATTAACGCATATTAACAGCATGATAATACAGTGCCCATGTTAGAAACGGAGCTCCTCCTGTCCATGGAGGACGATGGAGAAGCACCTGACAGATGAGCGACTGTCACTACAAAGATGGTACGGTAAGACGGGTAATTCAGGTCCTCTTCAGTGGTGGAGACGAAATGCAACCGTTATCCGTAGCTGTCGACTGTAGCCAATCGCCTACTTTGCATCTCTGCCACTTTAACCCCTTCAGAGCTCATTTGTTGTGGATTTAGTGTAAGTAAATCGAGGACCCCCTCGCCCCTTCGTCGCCATCGTAGCGAAGCTTCGAATACAATCGAATGATTGCTGCCGAAGCTTCGACGCCTAAAAAAGGTATTCGAGACTAAATTCAACAGTGGAATGAAAACCTAAGAAATGTATGTTTTAAAGTCTTGCCCACAACTCAGCCAGCGCTGTACTCTTTACTCGGGTAAAACATAAGAATAACGTGTGTTTAATGCCTGCAGTGGGTGATCTCGTCTAGTTGTACTTCCTTTAATGACAGATTTATTTTAAACAACGATTGAAAAATATGAAGTCGTCCTTCGGTTTAATAAATTAGAAAACTGAGTGCGATCTAGTAATTTTAAGACAGCCCCGCCTCGCTGGTTGAGTGTGTGTGAATATCTTTATTTTTTATAGTGTGCTAAGCGGACTGCCGTCTTTGGTTACGCTGCACCACTGGAGCGCTTACATCCGTTGAGTGAATCTTGCTAACTTCTGAAGACTTCCCTGGGGTAGATGTTGCCCGACTTCTAAACTTTGGCTGAAGTGGCGCTGGTAATTCCAGCAGAGCGTGGGTTCAGCCTCAGAACATGAGACGTTCTCTGCCCTAGGTAAAGACTCAAAACTAATCACTTAATTAGAGCCTGTATCAGCCAAGTTTGATCGGCGTCCGATCGATCATGCATCCCTAGTAATCATGCACCCATCCTTACACACACACACGTAATCACACGTAATCATGCACCCATCCTTACACACATAAAAGTACTACACGTACACTGCTGAATCTTCACCCCCATATTCTGCTGAACCATCATTATGCAGACATAAACACAGCTTGCCTTCTGATGGTGTGAGCAAAGAGGGCTGCACTGCCACAAAAAATACACACGAACTAATTTGTGTCAGCTATCATGCCCCGGTGATTATGGGGTGAAAAAACTCAAGGCTGTGACTCGGCCTGAAATTAAGAGGGAGTGTTCTGAGCTGGAGTCACCAAAGAATCGGTTGAACGATGCAACAAACATTGACACTGCCTAAGTACTGTGTGCACAGAGGGACATGGCAGGCTACACCTGTCCATCATATCACACCTTCTAATTATGATATTACACTCCCTCCCTCTAGTGCACACACACAAAAACTGCACTTTATTTCAGAGGGAACTAATGAAACATAAATGAAAGCATGCAGCTTTATAAACAATCTGCAGGGATTCAGACTCGTATTAAAGCACAGATTAACATCCTCCTCAGCACATTTAATTAAACACTGATGCTTGGCGATAGAGCAGAAGCGAGGGATGTACTTATAAGACCCTTGATTGCCCCCGCGCAGATCCAAATCCTTTAATATAGAGTACCTTCTCTTACCGAGTGCAATGTGATATTACACTTTAGTCTATAAGCTCTTAAAGTGGCACAGTGACTCAGTGGTGAGCAGTCGCCTTGCAGCAAAGCCCCAGCCCTCCCGTAAAGGAGGTTCTTCCTGTGTGTAATCACACAGAAGTGGTGTAGTTTTCTTCATATGTTCCAGTTTCAAAACTTGCTTATCAGACAAACTAGAAACGGTTAATTGCCACTTTGTGTGGTTTAGTTCAGTTGACTCGAATAAAGACGAAAGCCCCTTTCACACAGGAACTCCTGACAATTTCCGGACATTGAGGTCTGGAGTAGAGCGTGGGTTGAGTGTGCTGGAGGAGGAGAATTTCGTGATAGAGATTGTTCCTGGCTACAACCTTTATAAGTAGTGGATATTTCCAAAATACCAACACAATACAAAGGCAAGCAGTAAAGATTGTAAAGCAGTGAAACATGATCACCCAAGTCTGTCCCAATTTTCTTACACCATATGATATATGACATACTAAGCGGCCAGTTGCTATAACGGGTTGGACCTTGCCTTCAGAACTGCCTTCATTCTTCGTTGCATAGATTAAAAAATTGCTGGAAACATTGCTGGAGATTTTGCAGACTTGTCAGCTGTTCATTCATGGTGCGAATCTCCCGTTCCACCACATCCCAGAGGGGCTCTGTCGGACTGACATCTGGTGAATTGTGGAGGCCATTTGAGTACTCGCTGTCATGTTCAAGACACCAGTTTGAGATGCTTTGAGCTTTGTGACATGGCGCGTTATCCTGCTGGAGCTGGCCATCAGACACACTGTGGTCATAAAGGGATGGACATGGTCAGCAACAATACTCAGGTAGGCTGTGGTGTTTAAAATGATGCTCACTAAGGGGCCCAAAGTGTGCCAAGAAAAGACCCCCCACACCATTACACCACTTTGACCATGTCTACATGCCTAAGTGCATCGAGTTGCTGCCATGTGATTGGCTGATTAGATATTTGCGTTAACAAGCAGTTGAACAGGTGTACCTAATAAAGTGGAAGGTGAGTGTGATTAAAATGAACAGTATGTAGGATTAAGTGGCATCTAGAGCTGATTGCAATGACTTGCTCAAATCCCGGCGCAAAACGCTGCCCTCTTTAGAGCCGGCGTTTGGTTTGTCCTTCCTGGGCTACTATAGAAACATGATATGGCTCTCCCTCTGTCACAATAAAGGGCTTATTCAAAAGGTACCAAAAATAAAGTTCTTATTTTCAGATGTTTATACACACATCGATGAAAACCATATTACATTTCTGTCAATAGAGCTTAAAAGGGCACGTACACGTGGTCCTTTACACTGAACAGTTTGGCTTCCAGAAAAATTCAACTGCTACAAGGAGATTTTAACAATGCAAAGTGTTTTAATAGCATACAATTTAAGTGCAGTGCAGAGCTGAGTATATCTGCTAACTCGTAAATCAGGCTCAAGATTGTTTCCAATCTGAAAATGTCATAAGCACCACTGGTCAGCAACAGTTAACATGGGAACTCGCTCTTAGTCCTGTAAGCTGCTGGTTGGGTGGCTAAGGCTTTAGGCTTAAAATATGTCCTTCCTGATATTGTCCAAGCATGTCTGTCGTGCATTAGACGAATCTGAAGACAGGCCTTTTGTTCAGAGACATATCCGCGTCTCAGTTACATTCCCCGTCTCCCGTCTAAAAGGACTTCTCTGTCCCTGACAGCACAGGGGCAATCAGTCTGATTAAACAGCGTGTGTGGACACTGGAGGAGGTAAGAATGCGAGGAATGTGCAGAGAAGAATTTGCAAGGTGCATGGAGCTCTGCCTGTTTAACTCTTAAATGGACCAATTGAATTTGAAGGGGAGGCGTTACACACTTCTGTGCTTTTGGCAGCTGTAAACACTAATCAATATCTGCAGCACAACCTCCCCAGTATTCTGCTTTAACAAGAACTTTGGTCTCTCTTCTCTCCCACACACGCCACATCTCATTTGTTTCATTTCAGCTCGTTTTATCGCTGTGCTTAAAATGGCTCTCATTCCTCACAGGCAACCAACCTTTTTATATATCGCCTTTTATATCCTCTCGTGACTTTCCCCTCTCACTGTGAATGTAGCAGCACTCCAGGAGCACTTAACTCTCACAGAGCCCTGCTTCACCTTTCCTTTCACTGCTGCCAACATCCCGAAATAGTTCCCTTTCTCCGTGTTTCAGTCACCCTGGTTCCCTCTCCTGCACTTGCTCTGTCGTCACTCTCCTCTGGGAGTCCCTCATGTGTCAATCGCCATACCCATCTTCCCCTTTCCTGTGTTTGCAGCCATTGTGTTTGAATTTGAGGTAGCCTGGAGCCAGACACAGGCATTTACTCCACCACTGATCATCATCTGTCTCTCAGGCTCTCTTGGTTATGGTCAACAAACAATAATAAATACATGAAGCGGCTTTTCATGGAAGCATGGGGGGCTTTGACAGAAGAGATCGCAGAGACACAGACTGCAGATTGAGCAAAGATGTTTTAAAAAATGAACAGAAATGTGGAACAAAAACAAAAGCCGACCATCTATTAAACATGAAGAGAAAGCCCATACGCTTTCATCCCATGCTGCTCCTGGATAATGGCTCAAATCCTCCTCTACAGTGTGCGTGATGAATAAATGATGACAGCAGCTTTTCTCCAGCCGTACTACTGATGAAAAATAAAGTGAGGGCTGTTTGGAAAAAGGACTTTCCCATAAGAAACAGTATGCGCTTTTACACAGCCTGGTCAAGTGGGGATCGTAGGCTGTTATTCCGCCTCCCCGTTTTGTGTGTTGAGTACCAATAAGGCACGTGGGGACAATGTTTTTCTGCTTTAAAGCAGAGGTGGTAACATAGGCGAGTTGACTTCTGTGGAACCAGCAGAACGGGACAGGGATGTGATGTTTTAAGGGCGTGAACTTACTAGCAGTTAGCGGTTAGCCTAAAGCACCAAAAAATGTCCTGTTGAAGGGAGATAAAGAATTCAAAGCACCATCATTTTTATTATTTATAAAAAGGGCAGTGGCCGGTTGCACAAAGCCTCCTGAGTTTTTCAGATAAGGAATTCACTTAAGTTATTATTTTACTTTAGTTAAGGAAACAGTTGCAACATCTCAAACTGATTCCTTCAGTGAGAAAGCACTGTCCATCTTAAATACATTGTGAATATTCCAAGGTTGCCAAGGTGACGGAACACCGACCCACGCTTTTTTGTAACGTCAGTGTTTACTGGAAATTGTAAATAACGTTAAAAACGTAGGCTCGTAGGAAACATGTTCAAAAAAGTTAATTTGATCCAAACGTCACACCGGGGCTGAAACAACGAATGTGGCAAGAAATAACGGATAAAATAAACTCAAGACATACCGCCATTGAAAGGACTAAAGACGAAGTATCGACAAAATATGACAACCTAACAACAGTGGCAAGAAAGGAGATTAGCATTCACATGGAGGACGTGTGAAAAACAGGTGAGAATTTTTATTTAATTGTGCAGGGTTGCCATCAAGTAGCTAGTGGTGTAACGGATAGCAGTTGATCCGTGATCAGTGCGGATCACCCCACACGGTTCAGCGTGCAGGTGATACGCAGACCGACGTAAAGTTTCTTCGGCTGAATCCCTGTGCAGAGTTAAAGTGGAAGGAGACTCTGACTACTAGAGGTATGGGCTTCATGTAGCGTGACGTGGAAGTTGACGATCAGTGCAGAAGCAGTGGCAACGTAAAGTTTGGAGAGATTAGCAGCTGCAGTAGCGCAAGCTTCATCCGTGGCGTTTCAAAAACACCCCAGGCATAGTACGTTTTGTTGACTTTAAGTAGCTGTTTATTGTTCCTTTAAGTTTCTTCTTTAAGTTGTTGCTAAGGATGATTGTGCAACGCCTAACCAATTTTAAAGAATTACTTGAAAAAAAAAACACAACATAAGGATGAAAACTTATCAGGGAGGAAGGAAATATCCTAAGGACAGGACTACGACTACGACATGGTAAGATACGCGATACGAGGCCCACAATAACGATAATATCACGATACAGTGATTCTGCGATTTTGACACAGATTAAGATGAAACAATGATGCAGTGTTAAAATATCGATTTCTGGCGCCAGCGATACGATAATTGTATCACACCAGTCGGGACGACGATATATTGCAATATGGATATTTTGTCCCACCCCTAATCCCAACATTTTCTTCTACATTGATCAATATCCACATTTATCGCAATGTGTAATTTGATAATGACTCCAGCTTGAGGAGTATCCTGATAACAATGGAGAAGCCAGGTGGTTCCTTTTTTATAAGGAGCTGAATTATCTGCAGAGGTCTCCTCCTTTAAAACAAACTGACACACTAATAACAAGCTGTTTAAACACTGAATAAAGCAGTATAAAATCAGAGCCTTTCAAACGATCGTTGGCAGACACAGGATGTCCATAATTTATGTTAGGTTATAATCTTTTGCCAACAGTATCCTTAATTTTTAATTCATTTCACTGTCGCTCTAGTGCCCCTCGCTTCCAGTGATATTTCTCCCTTTTAAAGAAGACATCTACTGTCTTCATCGGCAGCTCAAAAAATGCCTTGCAGTGGGACGTAGGCGTGTACTTCACTTGCAAGCAAACAACTGCAGACTGGCTGTTGTCACTATAGATTAGGGCCGTCACTTTTCCCAAAAATGAAGTTCGACCAATTAAACTTGATATGGAACTCATTCGAACACTAACGTCAGAGAAAGAGCGGAGAAAAGAGTAATCGGTAGCTGTGTAAACAACAGAACTGATGTACAGTTGAGGCTGTGTTTGTGCATAATAAAGCCTATGACTCCTCAAGGCTCAAGCCAAGCTCCTGTGTCTTGCTTGCTGCTGGCGTATTAAAGTGATGAGAGTTAGCCCAGAAGCTAGCTAAAGCTTTCGCCCTGGGACGGAACAACAATAAGTCTCCCCTGTGCTTTCTGACTACGGCCTGCTGAAGCAGGAAAGGTAAAGGCATAGGGATCGACCGACTATCGGCCGGGCCGATATTCGGCATTTTGACGCATATTGGCATCGGCCTTTTTGAAAAAAATAAAAAATAAAAAAATCAATTATTATTTTTTTTTTTTATCCGACGGCCGATAAGAGTGCAGAGTGCTTACACACACGGCGGTGAGGAGAAAAAGTTCATTTCTTTGCAAATTTAATTTAACTTTGTTTTATTTACTTAATAAAACTTCAGGAAGTTATTTATTTATTTATTTATTTAAATTTTCAGTTAACTTTATAAGAGATGCTGCTGACCCTGGGAACTCCCTGCGCTTTTTGTTTGCTTGTTTAATAAACATATGCTTAAAGGCATTTAAACAAAGTTAAGTGTTGGAGTTTGTATTATTCAAAATTTTGACGCCAATATTTTCACTTTTACTGCAAATTATCGGCTCCAAATATCGGTTATCAGCCTCCTTGACTGCTAATAATCGATATCAGTATCGGCCCTGAAAAAACCATATCGGTCTATCTCTATTAAGGCACACTACTTTAAACGTGTGAGCGTTCTGGGACGGATTAGTAATTTGTTCGTGGGCATTGATTTTGCTTTAACTGCTTTCATTTTGAATTTGATCACATCATTACAGTTCAAACTATTAATATTTCAGCACTACTCATCTGTCCATACAGCGTAAAAATGTAGGTACATTTTATCTCAATCCGCTATCACGATCCTTTGATCGCCCAGCCCTTTATAAAGCAATGTAGCCACCTGAAATGAATGTTAACATACTCACTGGTACGACAGTATGCCAGTGTTACAGTGTTCAGTGTAAAAGCGAGCATGATGACAGGCCTTCTTCCCGGTGTTACTGCAGGATCTCTGTATAAAACACGCTCGTACCCTTCATTATTACATCTACACACTTGTGATTATTGAGAGCTTGTTTCGCTCATCTTTGTGTCTTCCTCTGCCGCTGAGCGTTTAACAAAAGGAGAAGATTACAGGGCAGGAGGTGAGAGCTGGTTCGATAGCGAGGCATTAATAATAACATACACAGCAACCTCCTCTTACACGTCCAGGCAGACATTATTATCTAGTGAAGGGGGAGGAGAGGAGGAGAGGGGAAGGAGTGACAGCCGGGGAGGCAAGCGTGTAGGAAGGGAGGCAGAGTGCAAACACAAGATAAGTACAAGTAGGAGCCTGCTTGCTCTGGCTATCTTTTTTTACACCTCTGATCCTGCCTGGGATTTAAGGCAACAGAAGAAGAATAAATTAAAGCTTTCCGTATGCCAAGCTTACACATTTGAGATTAGATAAGGGGACTGTATCTTTAAAGAATTAATGAAGGACAACACACAAAATCTTGGCAAACATGCAGGGGAAATTGCACGCCACTGTAATCCTTGTGTGTGCCAGGGGAAATGATTTACGCCACTTTAATCCCATGCTTGTCCAGACACAGGCTTACCATCGCCATAAACACTTCCTCTGCATTTTGGTTTTCAGGAATCAGGCAGAAAGTAGCTTCATTTCACACCTTTTGCAGCAAAATACCGATTTCTATTTTTACAACACAGTCTGCCTGCTTCATCACCCACTTCTTTCCAACCAGGACTGTGAGGCTTGCAGTGCTTGGGAGACCGTCTCCACTTACTGAGCGGTGGTTTCCTTACATTCACTGCGGCTGGCAGGAATAAAGTGTCTAGACAATACCTCCAGGAGATGCTGAACAATGCCTTGATGGGGAAAAGCAGGATTGTGTACACCTATGCATTCCACAGCAGATGTGAGTGTGTTGCCGCAAAGTCTCTGACCGCCTCAGAGCATCCAGAGGCCCACTGTTAGTGCTGGATATTTATAGGAAGCCTATAGGGGATTCTGCTTTGTTTTGGTATGAATGGGGTTTCTTGAATGGGGAAGCAACAAGAGGATATGCATATCAACACAAACACACATGCAGACAGGAGAGCTGAGCACCTTTTCTTCCCTTAAAATCTGACTCCTGGGCCGGGGCTCCAGCGAGAGGATTAATATGTAAAGCAGCCGTGTTTAGCACCAACACAAACACTTACGGAACTGGAGGCTCAGACTGATGATTGCCAGCGCAGCTCCGCCCACCACCACCAGGAGGAGGAAGCGGTTACGAGCCAGCATCTTATCATGTGATTGGTCCGCTTCCCTTTCCGTCAGCCATCCAGAACACAGAGCATCCCTGCAGTCTGAACACAAAGAGAGAGAAAACTTTAAGGAGCAATTCGCACCTGGAAAAAGCCAGTTGGTCAAAGCTGGTGTTCTCTGTAATCAATAGAAGAAATAATATTTCAAATTGGCGCCATAGCTGTGGAGAAAGTTGTACAAACAGCTCGTGGTTTCGCTTTTACAGTCCTACAACACCCAGCGTGCATTGCGCCCCTCCCTCTGAAAGGAACAACCCAGCGAGAGACGCTGGAGTGAAATACTACCGTTTTCCAGTCAAGGACATTGATCGCTGCAGGCAATCGCTCAGAGCGGTACAGAGGAGTTGTCGAAATACGACGAGAATATACCGGTGGATCGTCTAAAAAATCTTCGGGTCTGCAGTCTACATTTTGAACAATTTTAAACGAGACATGACATCTGGGGCGTCCTAGATTGTGTAGTTTAGCAAGCTTCCTGGCCTCCGCCAGATGACGCGTTTTACGTAGTCTGGCGGAGGTTTTCCAGGGCCTGTCGGGGAAGCGAATAGAATAACCATAATGGCATTAGCGTCCCATAATAGCATGATAGGATTGAGGTTGAAAATCAGCGAACTGGCCCTTTAAGGGAATGTATATAGGGTCTGACTATGATGGGAATTTCTATCACGAAAACATTAACAATTTTAGGAGGGGAAAAATTCAATACAGCGGCCAAAACTTTTGAAATGAACTGAAAATACACCTTTTCTACTTGAATTGTGCACCCATTTAACACACAAGTGTCCATGCAAAGGTATTCAAAAAATTACTTTATTGAAGGTTATGTAACATTTTTAACGTACAATTCCAACCACATCTAGAGCTGACAACTGTCTGCTCAGCTGTGATGCTCTGCTACATGTGCTGCAGACGGAGCTGCGAGTTTGTAAAATGTGGAGTCGCAGGTTGAACTACCTAGTTACATCATTTCTTAATCACCCAAAGCATTGTTTTCTGCATTTTATTAGGGCATTTCTAACATTTGTCTATACTAGCACTTTCTGAGTTCAACACACTCAGGGGTTTTGCTGTTTGACTGCTACATAATGATAGCTAATTTAAAAAAGTGTTAGCAGTCTTTGGCTAATCATTTCTGTATTACTAATCCATCTCACTGACTGTATGACTCTTCTGTACTTATGCTACAGTCAATGGTTACAATGGTCACCATTCAGCAAAAGCTATGTAGGCTAATGTTGCTTTTTTGTATGTGTTGCATGTGATTTTTTTTAATGTTTGTAATGTCTAAGGATAGATTGGTTAAAATATTCCTCCAAAAAACCCCAGAAGATTCTAGTATGATTCACAACCAGCTATCCTGTGTCAATTTGGTTGACAGAACAGATATCTTGTGAACCTACATTAAGCCTAGGCTCTGAAAATAAAAGTCAAATGGGCCCATAAGGGGAAATGTGTACACTGAAACCGATATCTTTGTGACAGGCCCATTTTAGCTCTATAAAATCAACAGAGACAAATCAATAAGTCTCTCTAGTATACAGTGTGCTACAGATTTAGAATATGCTTGTTTTCATCATTTTCTCCCATTACAAAATTTGTATCTTAGAGTTTTTAAGTGGTAGGAAATGAAAGCAGTTTTAAGGCGCTGCAGCATTTAGAAGACAGCTGTCATTTCCCCCTTTTTAAAGGAAATGACTCATCGAATGTTAATGATAACCATCATTTGTCTCCATTTCGAGCTGACTTTGTTGATGAGCAGGCAGCAAGTAACTAGGCTAATACATTTTTAACACCTGCATACACCTGTCCCTTCCACCTCACACCTCGCTTCTCTTCAACTCTGCCATGATGCCCCGGAGAGGTACAGCCTTAAAATATCAGCAGTTGACAGTTAATGGCAGTCAAATCCATCCACAAGACAAAAATAAAAGACAGTGGCAGACCTCACAGATAGCATTAGTGCCACAATCTGTGGTCATCTCCACGTTTTAGATCTTTAACGTCAGAGGTAAGACAACATGGGAAAAAGATCCTTTTTGTTTCCAATGTAGCTTTCCAAAAACCTCACTCTGATAGCAGTGATCGATTCACTGCATCAAGAAATCCATTAACTGCAGACTACATTTGGCTTTCCTAAATCTAAGTGTCTTGGCTGATTAAAGGAAACACAGGCTCGTACTTTCCTGCATGTCAGGCTGGCAACCAGGCATCAGGCTTCGGTTGCCGAACCTGAAAATGTGGTTGTAATTTTAACAATGACTCACATTTGGTTTAGTGTCTCCTACAAATACAGCCCTGTGACAGTCTGCACCAGTTTCCACCATAAAACCAGCAGTTGCATTTTTCCATGAATAGTCTGTGCAAGGGCCGAGGGTTGGAAACCAAAGAGAGGCATGGAGGAGGAACAAACTCAGAGTAAGGCAGTAAATGTAGCCCTACAGAATAAAACCTACCATTAGGCGGTCTGAAAATACTCCCAGCCCTGTGAGTGTTCAAGCCTGTGTCTGACCAAGGTACTGTAAAACGATGCTGCAAATATTCCCTTTCTGAACTGTTTCACTGCCTGCGCACACTACCCTGTAGCTTTGGGATGCGCCCCACCAAACTCCAGTCAAAATGCTGGTACTTAAATGTTCTGGTACGTATTGTCTGCTTACAGTGCTGGCTAACAGCAGCTACTCAGAATCTAAAATGAAAAAGCTTCAGGTGGTATACAAAGATGCATTTCGACTCAGACTTAAAGTATCAAGGTGGACGAGTGCAAGCGGTGTGTTTATATCTAATAATGTTCCAACCTCCCATGCCGTGCTTAGAAATTTAATGTTCAAATTTATGAGTCGATAATCGGACTCTAAAAATGAAATAATGATGGTACTATCTCAGCCCACACTAAGTGGCACATTGGAAACATTGTCTTTACGTGTTTTAAATCACACTTATAAACTGTAATGATTTCATCCTTTCATTGTTGTCTATTTTATTATATATTATGCTTTTTATGCTGATGTGGACATAAGCAAGGTGAATGAACTGTAATGATTTAATTCTATGTCTTTGTCCCTCTGTTGTTGTCTCTGTCTTTTATATGCATTTGTGCTGATATGGACCTAATGTGACTGAAATAAGGTAATAAAGTAAAGTAACTGAAATTATCATCACATAACGTTATGTCAATACCTAATAAGGTAACATTATTCACTGGTTTGTTCGGCTTACAAAAAACAAAACAAAAATGAAATATTTCTGTCACATTCCTTCCTGTCGACATCTAAGCTGGAGAAGCACACTTTGTTCTAATTTCTATTTATTTAAATGGTACTTTTAATTTAGTTTTAATGCCGACGTCAAAAGTGGAGTGTAACAATTCTCAAACACATCAACTGGTACAATTTAAGTAATGCGTTTGACAATAAGCTAAGGAAAATTTAATTGACACAAGGGAGTCTGGTTACGACTCTGCTAGTTAACTAGTTAGCTAACAGTTAGCTAGCTACTTACATTCATTAGACTCCATGAGCTAACTGAAACGATCCAGCATGCAGGCTCATTGAGCTCGTGCTACTGTCATGTATGTTCATGTGTACTTCTTCAAACTTTATTTCTCACTACTTGTTGCTTCTATCTGCAGGAGTCGAGACATGTTACGGTGTTGACGTGTAGCTTCGTGTCGCTTTTAACCAAACGAGCAACCGAGATAACAAATTAAATGCCACTTCAGCAAGCCTAACGTAACCCACGGCAGGAAACGACTAAAGAATGAAACATGAAATACGGGTGAATGCATATCTCTGACAAGCCAAACATGCTCTACAAACTAGCGTTTCTGACATTTCTCTTACCTGCAGGAACAGAGTGTTTCAGATCCACAGAGAACCGAGTCAAACACTTGAATCCAGCGCTTCGGTCTCTCCGGTACGACAGACTGCCAACTGAGCGACGCAGACCAGTGTCAAGTAAAACATAGTACGCAGCAATACTTCCTGTTACAACTTTCAAAATATAACAGCCATGTTTTTATGTAATATGTGTATATGCAATAAAAAAAACCTGTAAATGTTTTCAGAGATGGCATTTTTAATAGCTTAAAGATATATTTGCATAATAATAGCCAAGCAACAAATTCAGGTATAATAATTTAGCATATATCACCACCACAGCATCACAGGGCCCTAAAATCTTTGATATGATGCCCCAATCCTTCCACTGTGTCAACCACTTTTTGTTTACAAACAACCACAGTATCTTTTCCATTGCATTCCCATTTCCATTTTTTCACATACATCCCATCTGCATCACTAGCTGCCATTATATATGTTACTGAATTAATCTTATCAGAATCAGAAATGCTGCCCGGGGGGTAATTTGTGCATTGCAGTTGCTTAATACAAACTACAAGTATGAAGAAATATAAAAAAAAATAGATATAGAGTAAAACTATGTAAAATATTTTAATCATATAGAGAAAATTGCAAGAAAATATTTAAATTATATATAGAATATGTAAAAACTGTTAATTATATATACATAACTAAATATGTGAATTATATATACACTGAATTGTTTATTGTAATAATATACAGTGAATTGTATATATCATAATATCATATATAAATGTAATGTTATGTCCGAACCCTCCCTCTTTGTTAACCATATTTCCTTGAAAGAACATCACGTGTGTCTTTTAGTTATCGAGTAAAAATAGTCAATAAAACCTGTACAAACTACATTAATCAAAAACCTTATTTAACATAACACTGGGACAGTTAAAGGTCATTTTCAGTGGTAGCTTTAAGATAAGATAGAACTTTATTAGTCCCGAGTAAGCAGGTAAGTAATGGTGGCAGTTAAATTGATGGTAGTATTGACAGTTATTACTTAGTAAAAACTTCTATTGCACACGTTTATGAATTTAAAGATGCATGTTATAGAAAGTAAATGTGCTGTGTTGAGAGGAACACAAAAGACGCGTTAGAGCCAAATATATGCTTTTATTTTGTAAGAAATATGGGTTATTTCCGGTGCTGCTTTAGCTTGTCCTTTCTAACTTATAGACAGTAATGGAAAAAACGGGTCTAGCTGTCTGGTTTGTGGACGACCAGCCAAACTCCCAACCTCGCTGCCCCATCTACTGGACCAGCTACGGCAATGCACATGTTGCCTTCAAGGCCTCCTCGCTGTGCGTTTTAGGTGTGGTATGGGACGGTAAAACAAATGATTCTAAAACTGTCACATTTTTGTGAAAATTGTTTGATCAATTCATCTAATTATTACAGTTTTTATTATAATTCTGAAGGGGAATAATACAATATACATATATTTGTAATCATAATTCCCATGTTTATTGTTTCATAAAGACACCTATGGCTATTGTTTCCAGCAAAAAAATGAGAAAAGGAAGTGTGTTACAAAGGAGGTAAAGTACCCCAGATAAGTAAAAGTTTTTACTTATTTCAGTATCAGGAATTGACGTAAGTTTAATATAAATATGCAAAATGTTGACACTAGTAGCCTCCAGAAGCATTTTTCCTGCATTACCAAATAATAACTATGACTTTAACTGAGTCCACTTTTACATTTAATGTAAATTTTGTTTGTTTTTTTCACACAAAAAAAGACAAAGAACACGACACACAATTATACATTACTTATCCTTAAATAAATGTTGCTGTTTATAGCCTACCTGCTTACTTACAGCCCTACATTATTGCAGTTTTTAATTCAAGACTTTTACTTGTGCTGGGATGGCATAATCTGACATTCTGTAGGTGTCAGTCTCGTTTTTCTAGTCTTTTCTTTAGTCGCAACTCTGTAAGTTATCACCACCAAGGTTTTCTTCTGCGTATTATGTCACAAAAATAAGAAAATGCCAGTGGAATTTCAGATTATGTTGTGGGAGGGGACATAAAAGTTTCTATTATCAGTTTGATTTCCTTCTTTCAGTTGTTGTAATGCATTATATAGTTATACAACATTTTATAGTAGAGAAATAGAGATTGTGGCTGTAATATTGCTTTAAACCTTTTATTTGTTGACTTTTTTATGTGACTGTAGCATCATTGAAATTATTGTGATGGCATAAGTGTTATGCCATAAAAACAACACTGAAGTCAAACATCTGCATCTTTATCTAGATTTTACTTCTCGATGAAGTTTAGTTTGTTTAGAAATACATATATTGCAGTCTTTTCAAATTGGAATTTTGCAGATCTAAAATCATGATTTGTAAAATGAGACAACTGCTGTCAGTCCTGTAGCGCAGCCGTCTGGCCGTCACTAATCAGTGTCATCCCGCCTGCAGGCTGCACGCCTCGTCTGCTCATGTGGTTAGCAAAGACTTTACTCACATTCAGTCTCCACCAGAGCAAGACACTGAGATGTGACTCACTGAAACGAGCTGATAGTGGGACTCAGTTACCAGCAGAACAACGCACTGTGTCACAATGCATTCTTTGTCAGCTCACCTGGTGGAATCAGAGCTAAATCGCTGCCAAAGTCCACTCGATATTTCAGCATTTTTTGGACATTATTAGGCAGTTATATCAGTCAGTGCTTCACTTGTTTGTGTTCATTTGTCTTCACTTGACTACTACTATACTTTTTAAAATAATTCTGAAAGCTTAATCGAAAAGGCAACTTCATTCAGCTCTTATTCTGTTCTATTGATTCTCTTAAAACCAACCAGTTTACAAAAGCTTTTTATCAGCACATTTTGTTGGCTTGTTGGTATTGATGCAGAAAAGCACAGGGCTGCCAGCCAAGAGAGTGACTGATGGATCGTGCAGATGGAGTGTAATTTGTCTGATTCTCTTCTCTACTTCTGTCACAGAATTAGCTTTGATTAAACCTTCAATAACTGGGTTTTTTTGTCAGTTGGGGGCAGCACCAAGCTAGTAACACAAAATGTACTTTTTGTTACTTGGTTAAAAAAAAAAATGAAAAAAATTGCTATGCAATACAAGAAATCCTGGGCGTAATATGACATCAAATTTGCAACTCATATAATCGGGTACTTCAATTTTGTCTTACTTTCCATGTTGCTGTTCCGACTTCAGGAGGCTTTCATGTGATCTTTCCAAGTTGGGAACTCACTTTTCCAGTTAGCAGTGAACACAGGGTTAGTCACACGTGAGAAAGTCATACATCTCAAGTCTTAATCTTTTCGTCTCAAGCAAGTGACAAGTAAATATGTTAAGAATCAAGATACAATCAGTTGAAGGACAGTGGTAATGGAAAGTAGAGTTTTATTGTAAACATTAATCAAACAGCTTTCTTACACCTTATACATCACACTGATATTTGACATTCTGTGGCGATCAGTAACATGCTTTCTATATTAAAAGGGGTATTATGCTAATTTCAAGCTTCACATTTCACTTACCCGTGGAGTAGCTTAGCATCACTTAGAGTTTAAAAAAAACCTCTGACTGAAACAACTCAGTCAGCCTTGTCCCTTTAAGGAACCCCGTCCCTACAAGCCCTCTTTCTTCTGATTGGCTGCACTTTGTGATGTCACAAAGTGCGGCGTGTAGAAAAAACCTAAAACCTGGCGTTCACAGCAGCCTGCAGACTGAGCTGAGAAGCCTGGGGATTACTCCAACATACTTTTACCTACAGATTTGAAACTTCACCCACGTTTAGTCTGGACATCCAACATTGTAACATTATACATATGTCTTAAAATGAAACAGCATAATACCCCCTCTTTAATAATGGCGGGTTTAGTAGTGACAATTGAAGTTGGATGTTTTGCCTGTTGATTCTTGAGCTGCATATTGCTGTTCTCTTCTTACCAGCATCATCAAAAACATAATCCTTGATTTCATATTTCACCATTAACTAGCCCCCTCCCTCATAGCAGCCTTTTTCTGATCTTTCACGGACTAGTAGGTTGCCAGGTTTGTGCGCATTGCACAAGAAATCACCCATTCATGTTTCAAAATTAAAATGCACCTTCTCAATATCTAGAAAAATGCAACTTTAATAAAAATTCAAGTTTCATATCATGAAAACGAGGTCATAGTGAAGTCAGTTAGTCAGGCTTAGCTCACTCTCAGGCCCTTAAATTCTCAGTCCAGGTATTTCAACGCACGTGACAGTCATCCAATTCCTCAACATAATTGTAAGGACTGCTGAAGTCTCGTGATATGCCTCTTCCTTTGAAGGAATTAAGTTTCCCTGATTGGCCCAATGTGGCATTTTCTCTGGCTCTTGTATAAGCAGAAGGGTCCTAGAACAAACTCGGCTGCGTCTGTGATTATTGATGATTGAATCAGGCCTCCCAGAGGAAGCTCCTGGGCCTTCAGTGGATCATTGTGTCCAGCTTCCTCCCTCCCCGGCTGCAGTAATATCTGAAGGTACGGCAGTCATATGAGTCGAGCTGCTGAACGTGCAACCACTTAACTTGACCTTTTTCCTTCCCACTCGACTCTGCACCGATGGAAGTCATGGGACAGGGATGACTGGGATGGTGTGGGTGATTGGGAAAGGCATGTCTGTGTGTGTTTGTGTGTATATATTTGTATAACTGTGTGGAAAACTTCAACTGATAACTTTAAGGAGTTCAGTGTGAGGGTGTGTAATATATATTATGTAGCTTCATTTATATTAGATTGTTAGTGCAGTCCAATGCTAATGCTCGATGATATAATATTAAGAGCATCCAAATAATGCTCGGTAGCCAGATATGTGTGTGTGTGTGAACATCATGAGGCACTGATTTGTCTCAATTCTAACAGTCTGCAGTGAGTGCATGCCTGGTAGCTGCCTTCATTCTTTCTCACATAGTTGTTAGTTTCATCTCTCTGTATGTGAATGGAAGGAATGTATTACAAAATGTTTCTTGTTATCCTTCCACAAATGTGTATTCTTTTGCTACTGGAACACAAGAATGCCCTTGGATGTCTATTTTCACAACTAAAATAGTGACATTAAGTAAAACCAAAACATTAAGTTGAACTGTACAAACAGTTTTAATAAGAAAAGCTGATGCCATTCCAATCAGTCTCATCTGTATTATGTTTAGTGCTAATTAGCAAACGTTAGTATGCTAATTAGCCTTGCTTCAAACATAAGATTTTCCTAGTGGACTAATAGGTTTTAGCTCCAGTCACGAGTCAAGTTATCATCAAAAGCTTGTGATATGAATTTAATTATCTGATTACATTTTTGGGGGGATCAAAAATGGTTGGATAAAAATGCTATCAAATAACACTGTTAGCACTGTGCTACATTACAAAGAAATACAAAACAGCTTGTAGCACACACACACAAAAGAAGCAGTTGACGTTAATGCTAACAACAGAAGTGTGTGTGAGAAGAACCAACAAGATACTGACATTTTATTTCAACGCAGTATAACATCATCCTTCCTCAGCTGTGGCCTGAACTATAGTTGGGACACCGCTAGCTTCTTTGAGCTGATTCAGCTAGCTTTAGCAGGCTCAAAGCTGCTAATTAGCTTAATAGTGAAGAATAATTGTGTGACGTTGTGGTAACTACAAGACCTTTTTTTCTGCAACTAATCGACCAATGAAAACTAGTTGACTGAGACTTTTTTCATTGACTAAAGCCGCTTTCCCACCGGTCAAAAAACCCGCTAGCATCTGCTAACACTCGGCTTTTTTGCTTC
This sequence comes from Semicossyphus pulcher, assembly GCF_022749685.1. Lineage (NCBI taxonomy): Eukaryota > Metazoa > Chordata > Actinopteri > Labriformes > Labridae > Semicossyphus > Semicossyphus pulcher. The sequence continues at coordinate 5,888,008 of NW_027211700.1, forward strand.
ATGGGAAAGGTTCCATTCAGACCCGGGTAATTATCGCCTCGGCTCCGATCGGCATTGATGGGAACACAAAACCCGTGTCGATGCTAATCTCTGCCCCCTTTGCGGTGTGATACTATGCTCCGTCGGTAACTTCTGCGACTCCTTGTCATCTCAGCCACAAATTCCGCCCGTCTCCGTGGGAAAAGAGACAATCTGCATCTATAAGCAGGTCTGAAAAACCTGCATCAACCTATGACTGTATATATAGATGGATGATGCGTCTCCATCTGCTCCCATTGTACAAAAGTGATGCCAAAATAGCCCCCGTGATAGGCACTGTCATCTTGCGATGGTGACGTCATATGGAGCCAGAGCCTGCGCAGTAGAGATCGGCGGGTGGCACCACCTTAGCCACTTCCACTAACCAAAACGCACACTTAACTTACTGAAAAGCTAGCTATAATGACAGAAACCATGTCTGAGAAAAATGTATTTGGAGTGTATTTTGATTTTTTAGTTTGACTCATGTCCCATCTGTTAACATGGAGGAGGCGGGCTTTATGAACTATACTGCAGTCAGTCAGCAGGGGGCGCTTGAAATGTTTTGGCTTCACTTTTAGGGACCTGTCATGTCGTCCATCGTTTTATACAGCCTGTGGTGTCAACGCGCTAATTTTGGTGGGAAAGGGGTCCTAAAATCACATCCTAAAATGTCCCTCTAAAAACTGCAAGTAACTCAGCACAGGGTTACTGTTCAGTTTCAGAATATAAACAGCGAACTTGTGCTGTTCACAATATCAGAGAGTGTTTTTACCACTAAGGAAGGTATACAGTAAAAATGGGACAGAACCAAGTAAATGAAAAGCGGCCCTAGGTGGGTGCATAGGGTGCCAGTGAACATGTGAGCAGAGCATGGGTATCTTACTCATCATCACGTGGTACACACAAGTGCAAGTGACCTGAAAATAGTTAAAGTTTAACAGCCTATTTGCCTGCTAGATTTCACATGTGTACAACATTAAGCGTACATCTTTTCTTCTACAATACACGTGTACATATATGCAGAATGCTGGATGGTCACTTAAACATACAAACTTGGAAACATCTCTGTCTAAAAACGTAACAATTGAATGGTACTTATGAAGGGAAATTGTCGTCTTTATAAACACGGTTAATCCCCCAGACACCCAGATGGATAAACAGTGGTTGATCATTGATGCTGTGTTGACCTAACACAGGTTCTTAGAAGTGCTTTAAGATCTTTTTCTGGTGTTCTGCATTGCAAACTATACAGAAGCATTAGAAGTAAAGCATACAAATACAATTGTATGGAATGTGATTTTGTGGGTCTTTTTGAACTGAAAAATACTTTGGTTAGAGACTGCTATAAGTAATGACAAATATACTAGTATATATTCACAGTATATTCATACATGCCTTGTGTAATGACTGATGTTTTGTGTATACAGGGTATGAAAACTGATCTCCTAATATGGTGACTGTGACACATAAAACTCGCCAGGTATTACTTCACAGCGAGGGATTCCCCAAATCAATTCCCTATATAAGGGAGCACCCTAATATGGTCGCCACACAGCTACACATTCAGTCTCCCCCTAATATAGACGGGACAGGAAGCTCTGTGCATGACTCAGAGGGACACACACCTCAGCAGCTGTGTTTACAACACTATCATTACAAGAGGGTGACATGTACCGAGCAGCAGCTGCTGATTTGTGACTTGATTAATTATTTATCCGTATTTTATTTTGAAGCTAACTTAATTAGTCTTGTTATTCTAGGACCTTTGAGTAAAATATTAACCTCTAAATTCAATGAAAATATGTTTTCAATTTAAATAATAAATGCATGGTTGTAATCATACTAGAATCTTCTGGTATTTGCAGGAGAGGTATTTTGACCAATCTATCCTAAGACATTACAAGCAGTAAGAAAAAGCAATATTAGCCTACATTGCTTTTGCAGAATGGTGACCATTGTGGCTACTGACTGGAGCACAAGTAAAGAGTCATACAGTTGGTGAACTGAATCAGTAATGTCTGTTATATTGAAATAACTAGCCACAGACTGCTAACACTTCTTTACATTAGCCATTATTATGTCGTGGTCATACCAGACCAAGTTAGGTTGCAGCAGTAAAACTGCTGAGTGTGTTGAACTCAGACAGAGTTAGCTTTACTAATTATGAATTCAAGTTTTAACTTGTAAGAGAAATAATGTGGTATTACCAGGTTCAGTTGTGAAATAGTGTTGTTAAGCATTCCCAACCCTTTCTTGATAAGTACTGTATGTCCACTTCGTCCAAAACATGCTTTGGCTGCAAAATTTTGGCTGTCATTATGTTTGTGCTCGGAGGCCAACCAAAAGAATGTTTGCTCTCAAAGTTCAGACTAACATTTTTATTTGACTATTTCCAGACAGACCTGCACGGAAGACACCAAGATGTTGGCCTCTGACTCTCCAGCCAAAACAAACAGGACTGAAAATACACTCTCCTTCACAAACAGACACCCACAGCTCGTGTACCCGGAGTTCATGTTGCCATTTCCCGATAAAAATGAACTCGTTTTCCCAGTGTTGCAAAATTTGCACTTGGTTTGCTTTGGTTTGAGTTTTGAGGGCTTATAAACTATAGTCAGGAAAAAGCACAAGAAGTAACCTGTGTGTAAACAAGCTTTTCGGGAACCTGACCCCACTGGGTGAAAGGCTTTTGGTAGAAGTGACACAACTTATTTATTTTAAGCACGATGGACATATCGCTATCAGCAGATGCAAAATTCTAAAAATACATCCTTTGATACAAACATACTGTCTGCGTTTAATATGGTCAGGATCTGCATGAGCATTATGCACTGTACCAGCCTATATGTAGCAGTCTTTCTATAATAAACCTGTCACTGAGAGATAGACCAGTCACATGAAGGTCACATAATAAGCAACCACCCAAAGAGAATCCTAGTTTAACTAGCTTACTGTGTATTAGCGTCATCAAAGCAGGAGTTGTACAGTGGATGCATTAGGAATAATGCAGAGGATATTGGATAGACTAGCTCATCATTACTTTGCACGCTATCTGGGGAAAAAACAGGCCAAGCTGATAATCAGACAAAACCCAAGAGGTTATTTAGCAATGCTATCAGTGCTGCCCCAAGCACTGTGTTGGGTTAGTCCATCACTTTGGTAGAATCTAGTATTTCATGGATTGCCATGAATGAAACAAATTTACTTTCATGATCATGACTTCTCCTTTTGGCACAACAGACGAGATGATCAATGGTGACCAGTTTGTTTAATGTCTTGACTAACTATTGGATGTGTTGCCATGAAATTTGGGTCTGATGTCCAAGATGCCCAAAGGAATCCTATGACAAGTGATGTTCTCGTCCTGAACAGTTGGTGGCGATTATGCCCCTCTAAGCTGTAAGAAGAAAAAAAGGAAGATGAAGAAGTCCAACTGTTTGGTTGATATACAGTATATAGGGAGAACCAGCGAGTCACATCACAAAAAAGCAGCAGTAAAGAATAACAGAAAAAAGAAGATGAGCTCTAATTATAAACGCATTATGAAAAAGGAACACTGTAAGATCCAGCTCAGTTTGGAATTTGGAAATTCCCTGATTATTTTCTCTTGTGCCATCATGATGTAGACATTTGCGCTCTTGATGAGTCAAAAATTTTGGTACGCTTTCATCTCACCCTTTAATACCCTTTAACTTTCTATTTGATCAAAATTTACTTTTGTCCACTACTTTGGTTTATGACCAAATACCTAAAAAGCTTAAGACTTTCCATTGATCCTCAGCTGCACTTTCAGTTAGCTAGCAAATGCTAGTAATGCTAACAGGCTCAGAAAGCTAGCGTGGTAAAGATATTAAGCTAACCACCAGCATGTTAGCATTTAGCTCAAAACACAGCTCTATCTTCATGCAGTCTATTACAAATTGGGATCCCAGTTGCAGTTTTTTTTTTCCTTTTAAGGTTAATTGTAATTTTTGGGCTGGGGCCAGAAAAAATAAGGCCGTATGCTTCAAAAGGACAACGTCCTTTTCTCTAAAGAAGTCTGTTTTAGCGAACTGTATAGAGAGGCTATCAAGTCATTGTTCTTGGTTTGGCCTTTTATGAAAGGACAAAGATACTGTGATTGTATTATTGCTCCACAAGAAAGCAGCAGACACACTCGCGTGCCTTTTTTTCCTTTCATTCAGTCAGACAGTAACATGATTAGGCTACATGAAAAACCGTGGCACATGATTTGGCCTGGTTAAATTGCTAATTGTAAAATTAACAGGCGTATGGATTTTATTCTGCAGACCAAATTGGAAAACTTCATTTTCTGTCTACACTGGAGTCTCAAGTCTCAGTTCACCTCCCTCTTTCTTTTTCTCTTACACACACAGACACACTTACGCACAACCACACACATCAGTTGGTAAACATGGTCAATGCATAAAGACCCTCTGTACGAAATAAAGAATATTTGTGTCACATATACCAGTATATTCAGTCTGTGAATAGCAGCCTTTTTTTTGCAGTGACTAAATCCATCATATGCCAAGCTAGGTGCTATTTACTGCATCAAATGGCCCTTTCTTTTAGAAAACTTTATGATTCCTTACAAGCTCAGTGATGTTACATGAAATAGATCAAGAGAGAGGTAAGATTGTAGATTTATGTACCACTAAACATTAAACTCAGAAATGTTACAGTGTACTGTAAATGACTCGTGGCAAACACAAAATAGCACAACTCTGTAACGGGCACAATGATGAAGCAATAATCACACCGTCACCATAGCTGAGGGCTATCACAGATACGGTTACATTCTGCAAGTTCTGCAAGTCAAATTCACAGTTAAGTATTTAGCAAGGCTGTTGGGGCATAGTGAACAGTGTGCAAAATACCCAGTGGCAATCGGGGGTCTCTCCTACCTAGTGCTCCAGCATTAGGCTGAAGTCTTACACAGACTCAATAGACAATATACAAGATTTAATGGATGCAAGCCATGCACAAAGCGCAAAGCTTTTTAGAAGTGAATCCAAAGTTAGCAAATTCTAATGAACTTTATGCACACGTATTTTTCACAGAGTGTAACCATGAAATCGAAGCAGAAACAAATCCACAGCTTTTCAGTTTGTACAGGGTAACGTTGGGTTCTCTAAACTACACATGGATTGTGGACCATTTGCAACAGCGCCACCCTTAGAGGAAGGCCTTACCTTAAACAACCGCATATTTAATGATAATATACAATAGGAAACACCTCAACAATAATTTTCTGTAGGCTATAAATATTTGTGAATAGATGTTTTGCAATTTGATTATATATTGACTATTATAATGTTTCCATTGTGATTTGAGTAGTTACATTTATTTTTTTGCCACTTCTATGAATGAAAACAATTTTGGGCCATTAAAGAAGATGAAGGTGAAAGCTCATTTTTTACTGCTTTAGTTTTTGTGACAAAATACTTAGTAGCCTATAACATTCCTTTAATTTTTTTAGGGAAAGCCCAGATTGTATTGTATTGTATAGAACAGGTTTAGGCGTATTCCAATAAGCTGGGCGGTGAAAAATATTTGGTTATAGTGAGTTTGATTATGAATTTGTAAAACTAGTAATTGAGCTTTTACAACAACGAAATGTGTTTCTGTTACTGTTCGATCGATTTTGACAAATTTTCTGCTAACTGTTTTGGCAACTCATCAACTATAGTCTGCCCTCTGTCCTGCCGCACAGTGGGAGATGATCTCTGCCCTTCAAAATAAAAGTGTTATCACGTGAACGAGTAGTGACGGGGCGGGTTTAAAGGACACATAAGCCAATCAGCGCCTCTGTTTTGCGGCTTGCCATTCGACGATAAACATTGAGACCTGACCCCCAAGGCTCTCACTGAAGAGAAGCACGTCAACGTGAATGGGGCCGATCACTGTCCACTGTTGCTGATATTACTGCAAGACTGGATTTACTCACCAATATTAAAGACATACAAGCACAATATGGTGAAGCATTATCCCGGCTCTAAAGGAGACGCAAACCTGTCGCTCTGACGTCGACCTTTACCAACGGAAAGTCGTTAGCTCTAGAAGCTAACGTAAGCTAGCTAAGTGAGCTACATACCCTCGTTTTTCCACGCAGCTGACCTCCACCACAACACAGGCGTACTGAGTATCGTTGGCTTGCTTGGTTGGGGTCTTCCCCTCTTTTTCTTCACGTCCTCCCCCTTTGTCCCCGTGTCTGTGCCCCGTGGACGGTTCCCGAATATGATACATAATGAGTCAAAGAGATACCATAGTTCATCTGTTTGCTGGAGGGTGAGTATATTTCTCATGTCACCTAGCTACGTGCAAGAGCTGAGCTAGCTAGCTGCACGCTCAGGGCTAACTGTTTTTTGCTAGCCAGTAACGTTCATGTGTCGTTTGTATTGGTGTGTTTTTAAAGTAGGGATTTGGTTGAACATCAAGGGATCCGTGATAGCATCAGTGTGACAGATGTCAGCTCACTAATTTTGGCTGTAGACATGTACCCGTAGGAGCTGCGCTCAATGTCATAAGTTACAATGACATTTCAATGTATTATGAATGAAATGGCTGGCTTGCATAAGCGCGATCTGTATTTTTCTCTGTAGCAGTTGTGGCATTTAATACGCAATTTAAAAGCTTAACATTAGCAACATCTGTTTGCAGTCTGTGTTGCAAGAAGACGCAGGTGTTAAAAGTGAACCTACTTTTCCGGTCATCCGTTTATCTGCTCGAGGTTTCTGCCTGTTAAAATAAGTTTTCCTCGCCACTGTGCCAAATGTTGCAAAGTGCTGCTCATGGTGATTCATGTTGGGTCCCTCTGTAAATAATTATACAAAGAGTACGGTCTAGACCTGCTCTTTTTGTAAAGTGTCTTGAGATAACTTTGCTTGTCATTTGGCGCTATACAAATACAATTTGATTGATTGATGAACAAAATAGACTTTGACAGACTGCTAGAAAGGTCACTCAGAAAATAGTGTTTAAAAACCACACACAAATATTTTTGCCTGGATGTGGCTGATGCATCCTCAAAACTGTCACTGTAGAGGAGGGGTGGGAAACTGAGAATGGCAGGGTAACTCAAGATAATATCACAACACAGTCATTCTGCGATAATTGATATATTGCAAGACAATCATATAGTAATACATCAATATCTGATTAACTGAGGAATACAAAATGCTTCTAAAAAGGTGAAGTGCAGAATTAAAGTATTGTTCACTGCAATTGGGTTCACAGATTTTGACACAAATTGAGCAGGGAGATCTGTTTATAGCACTGATTTTTAAAACATTAAACTATCTATTTGGTGCCAGCGATACAATAATTGTATCACACCAGTCGGGACGACGATATATTGCCCTAGAGTAGAGTACAGTCTGTTCTTTTTCTGTCATACTGGTCTGCCTAAGCTGGGTGAGAAATGGGTAACTTTATAGAAATAATTAAAGAAAGGTTGTGATGCAATAATTCTTGCTAGACTGTGCATGTAGCTTTAGGAAAATTGATGACATTTCATCCCTGGATTTTGACAGACCCCATTAGAGGGATGAATAAGAATGCCCTTTGATGAAGAATCAAGCAAAATTAGTAATGGGTTTAGGTCGTCTTCCTACGCCAATGTTTTGTTTTTCTGTGCTTTGCACAGTAGCCGCCCCGAGACTGATCAGCCCACCTTTGCCAAAAACCATGTTGACAGGACTCTCTATTTTTGCTTTGGTGCTGATTGAAAATTAACCCATACCAAAGATAACCACAGTCGGCTTTGTTTTGATATTCTGTAGTCTGGCCCTGCCTGCAAACACAGTTCAGTCAGGTTCAGTTTATTTATATTGTCCATGTAGGTGTTTTTGTCTTCTATCTCATCAGTCTTGTATTTGTAGGTTACCGTCCTGAAAAACCTGATCTGGTATTAAACTGATGTCCTGGGTGTAAAACATTGTTTGCACAGCGTGTGAATGAATGCTTAAGATCTTGGCTCATAGTTTCATGGATTTTTTATATGTGAAAACGTTCATGATATGTTTTATAATTCACAGTTATCAAATGTAGTTTGATTTGTTTTAATGGTAGGCCATAAAAAAGATACACATGCAATTGGGAAAAAAAAAAAGCAGCTGTATGAATCTTATTTGGTTCATCGTAATATGAAGGTACATATAACCTGTTAGGTTGGAACGTTGTGTGATACTGAACAGAAGCTTGCTGTTATTCCCCAAGAAACACAAAGCATTCCTGACCGTCTCTCTGTTCCCACACTGTGCTATTTCTTGTCTACATGCCAGGGATCGCTAGAATTCCCACAACACGCCATTGACTAATTTGTTTATGCAAGAAAATGAACAATTTGCACACCCACAACCATCGGGACTGTTACTGAGATTGAAGAAAAGATACTGAGTTTGGTACTGGATCATTTTTGCTTTGTCACCATTGTCCCTATCATCTGTGTCTTTCTGCCAGATGTGGGGGCACAGTTGGAGCCATATTGACTTGTCCACTGGAAGTAGTGAAGACCCGTCTGCAGTCATCTTCCATCACCCTCTATGTGTCTGAGGTTCAACTCAGCACTGTCAATGGCGCCAGTGTGGCCCGCGTGTCCCCACCAGGCCCCCTGCACTGCCTCAAGTGAGTACTCGCCTTTAATCACTTTCAAATCTACATGTCCTACATCTAGGGACAGGTTTCGGAAAGATTTTATGGGTTCTTCTACTCCTATTGATTTCCTCATCAGGCCAGCACTGAATAGATACTTTTCTGTGATATAGAAAGAAGAAGTAGATTCAACTTCTTTTTTCTAAAGCAAAAGTTGCATCATTAACGTCACTATATAACGTCAGTAAGATCTTACTGGAAAGATATCCAAAATCTAGATAAAGATATAAAGAGTGCGGAACATGGAAACCTGTCAGTATCACTCAATCATCCTCGCTGTTACTGCGGATCTGGATTCACTACTTAGCACGTATCTCTGGAAGTGTGAAGAAGGCCTGGTTTGAGTAGGGGGCTATAGATTCAGCCAGAAGTCAACAACATGTTGCTAAATTGTAAGATGAACTGTTATTTTTTATAACAATTTGCTATTAGTGTAATGAGCACAGTATGACTGAAACATCGGTTGTGATTGGGAAATCACCAACACACGGGTTGGTGGTGTGGTACAGTGTGTGCGGTAGAAGATCTCAGCCTCGCCCTCGGACCAATACCAACACAGAGAGCAAAAAAGAGAGACGCAGAGGAGAGGCAGCGCTCTGCACTAAACGAAATTCCAACAAAAACACGTAATGATCTGCTTATGTCACTCGTTGGTTGCCTCAAGTACACATTAAAGTCTGAACCGTAAAACTTGAAGTTGGTTAATCGCTTCTTAGATACAGAATATATTTTGTATAGGTCTACACAAAATTGCCAAAACCTTCACCTCGGTAAACACTCGTGTAGTAACACTACTATGATGAGTTTCTGCAAAAGCGAGTGGATCTTTTCAGAGATGTAGCTCACAGTTCCTTTTTCCCCCTTCTCTCCCAGAGTCATTCCTCAGCAGGCCCCATGTTGTTGCCGTTCTTGTTTGGTCTGGCTGGTGTCCCCCTGGGCAAGGCCAAGCATTCCCTGAAACACAAATCCTCAACCTTCTGAAAACGATACACAGCGCACACATCAGTAGCCAAGCAGGAAATTTGATGACAAATCCAACTATTATTACTTTTGTATCTTGTGAGGTTTTTATAGATTTTAGATTCCTTAAGTTTCACAGCCTTGTCCTATTTCATGTCTACTAAGTCAAGCGCCACCTCTGTGATTTGGGTAGATCGCCAGTCTTGATGTTGAAGGAAATAAGATCTGCTCCATAAGGAATACAATGGTCTGGTCTCTTCTAAAGAGATCATGTCCTGGCTGCTCAGATTCTCTGGGAAAGTATGTTTAATGGCACCATGCCACTTGTCAGCTTTACTGAACTAAGTGACATTTAAATGAAGTGCCAGTCACTGTGGCAGTGGAAGCTTTGTTCTGTAGGTTGGCTGTTTAATCCTTAGTAAATCAATCATGGCACATTTAAGACCGCTGTTGAATCCAGACAGTGCTGCAGCCAAATGCTAAAAGGCCCTCTGGCAATTTCAGGTCTTTTCATTTTGTGACATCGTCACTAGATTTCATACTTTGTGAGCGAATGTGTCAGCAGATTTAGCTTGTTATTTTTCTCAAAGCACAAAGTACAGCGTTGTGTTAAAACCAGTAAAATTCTGAAAAACGCAGAACATCTCAAAATCATGTGCCCTTTACACCCCATAGTGCTCGATGCTCCCACACATAATAAGAGTGTTGGAAGGGGTAAGCAACTAAAAACTGACCACTTACAAATGTTCTATTCTTAGATCCTACCAGCTTTAGGGCTGTGAATGTAGGCTAAAGTTCCCTCTGCAAGTGGAAGGACAAGAAAGGCCATGCTGTCTTTACAGTTTTATGGAGTAGAGGTCAGGGCAACGTGTACATTAACAGTTAAAAAGAGGGTAACCAGTGGCTGGATTTTGTATCATGTCATGGATGTGCATGAGTGTATATGCGTCCTTGTTTGGGTGCATGAGAGCTTACACAATAGGGATCCAAAAATGTTCTCCTTAGGATTAATAGTGGACCAAAACCTCAACAGGAACATTTAAATATTCAAACCAAAGTAACACAATTTGGCTAGTGACATGCCCATCCTTTTGTGTCGCCCTAAAGCATACATGTGGTCTTGGTGGTAGAATTATAATGCTCGTATTTGTCTTTGTTTGTGTGTTTCACATTCAGGTTGATATTAGAGAAAGAAGGACCTCGTTCTCTATTCAGGGGCTTGGGGCCAAACTTGGTGGGCGTGGCACCTTCCAGGTAAGCTGTCACTTATATTTGTATCATTCATACTCTGAGCAATCTGTACCGCCTTTTAAGTACGACTGTAAAGCTTCTGGCACTGTCCTCAAGTGAAAAGAGTTCTTCGCTAATTTAAAGCAATGAAAAATTATCTCTGATAATTATTTTTATAGCTTGAGATGTCATTATTTATCAGTAATAACTGAATAACTAAATACTTGAAGTCTTCAAGCAAGCCCTAACAGGCTTTAATCCCCATTACACGCCCGAAAACAGATTAGGCAGATAAAACAGAGAGAGGTCATGTTGTTACACTTGTTGAATAGAGGCTTTGTCTTGTCAGTCTTGGCTACAGCTTTCATTAACCTTAGCAGTGCTTTTGTCAGCTTTAGTTGGAATCAGGTCACAGCTGTGATTCCAGCTGAATGCCAGCATCATGTAAACAGGCCTACATGACTGTATGAACATGCATGTTAGCTATTGAATCTCAGCGTGTTGACATGTGGTATGTAACCCTTGTTGTAGGGTATGCAGTGCCAGCAGTTTTTCATGTGCAACCCCCACCCAACCTCACTAACACCATTGAGTAGCCAAACTAATGAACTGGTTGCTTAGACCACTTTTTCACAGGAAAGGAATATAGTAATCAGTGATATTGATTATAGCTGAATTCCTCACTCCGCCACTGTTCCCAACAAGCATCCCCAGCTCGGTCCCTTCCGCCCCTGGCTTAAAAACGTCCTCCTCTTGGCCCTCCAAAGCTCCTTTGCTGGCCATATACTGCTAACGCTCACCCAGTTCTCTGAGCTTGCAGTGCAGGCACTGGCTAAGCTAACTGGCTAACAGCAACAGGTTAAAAAAAGAGTTCAGTAGAAGGAGGGCATCAAAATAGGTTACCCATAAAATACGATCCAGTTTCACCACAACAAATCAGTAAATAAAGTTGTTTTTAGAGCCAGGATTCTGAGAGTGGGGGTCGCTGCCCCTTGTCGGGTCTTGATGTTACTGCAGATGAGCCTTGAGTGTTAAAATTTACTATTTGTACCTTTTTGGTTTGCCCTCTTTTCGCTTTTTACTTTGTTGTTTACAGGACAGTGCTCCTGCCCAATATTGGACGAAGAAATTCAAAGCTGAATTGATAAATAGAACTATCCCTGCTATAGTTTTATGTCATTATTCAGTTTTAGCAACTCCTATTATTTGTCCAAAATTATTTTGGAAACATTTTGGTTAATGGACATTGTCAGGAAATCTCTAAGGCCATGTCTACACGTACACACGTAGGTGTTTTTCAAATCAGAGTTTTTCCCCTCCCTTCCAAAAAAAACCCGTCCACACAAGCAGGGTTATAAAAAAATCCCTGTCCAAACAAAGATGCAAAAACATCACAGAAATGCTGTCATGAGAATGCCACTACAACAGGCTGCGATATAATCCAGTGTTGCAAAGAAGACAAAGAAAATCGCAGCCAATCAAAAGTCTGAAAAAATCTATTTCCGGAAGACTACCTGGCGGGCTGCAGTGGCACATCGACTAAGAGGGACGATATATCAATATAGCTGACAAGTAACTGTACATATATGTGTTAACATGTAAAAAGTCCTGTTAGCAAGGTTAGAAGTATCACTGGATGGGATGTCGCCTCACAAAGGAGAGAACGACACGAGCCAAAACGCAGTTTACCCCGGCTTTTCTGAAAGCCTTCACCCTGACCGGAGTTTTACAAAAGATCCATTTTCAGTAACCTAAAACGGCGTTTGTGTGTGGACGAAAGGCCAACACGCAGAGAAAAGGCTAAGTTTTGAAAAATACCAGTGTACGTGTAGACATGGCCTACGTATAAAGTACACAGAGTGGCTTTAAAAGAACTCAGCCATCGCACCTGTGCTTATTCTGCTATGACAAGTCAGAATGTCGGCTGTGAAGAAGTCTATTGGCACAGCTGTGATGATGGGAGGGAAATTTATACCTTGAAAAAGTAAGATTATTTTCTTATCAATTCAAAAGACAAGTTTAATATCAAATTATTAAATATCTCATGTGCACACAGATTGGCTCGGTATTATTTCTTGGAGAGTTATGGACACATTTCTCAGGGAGGCGTGGCTGTATGAAACAGTGCTTTTATGTAACCGGCACCCGGCTGCTTGAGGTTACACGTAGGTAAAGAAGCATAAGGGATGTATTCTCATTCATCTTCATGGCAGCACTTTCTGTACTGAAACAAGGCAACAGCAGCGGTTGCAAACCAGTATTTGGTCTTTTGCTGATCGCAGTTAGGTAATGACATATAACAGTCATCATCATTATTGCCCCGCAGAGGTAATGATAGGAGGAAAGTCAGGGCTAATGGCTGTGGGCAGCCGCTAATGCTGCAGCGAGCCGGTCCCAGTGCTAGGCATGTGTAGAGTGTTTTGGTAGCAGCTTACGTGAATGAATGGTGAGGCTGATGCAACACGGCCTCCTGAGCTGTGACGCAGATTTAAAGATGAATGCACAGACAAACACTGTCCCGTCATTACACTAATGAGCTTCAAGCATCATTAACAGCCTGACGAAGCCCATTTGGCAAATGAGGGTAAAAGCTCAACTGCTGGCTGCTTTTGGAAGGAAAAACACACGAGTATGTCGACATGTACCCAATCATTATTACCTTTTTAATTAGTGAAAACATTAAAGGCAGGTGCTTTTTATGCTGAATAGCCTTGTTGTCTAACTATGCTGATTTGCTGAGACTGTTGGTGTTGCTCTCAGGTTTACACTTCATGCATTTTTAAAGCTCATTAGACTGAACCTGACATGGGGAACGTTTTACTTGTTTATGTCGTATAATTAATATGTGACATCTCTACTGGGGGCACAGAGCTGCCTGGGAGCAATTATTTTGACTAAAAACTGTCACTCTTTTTTTCCTAATTCTGGTGGAACATACACTGACATTTGTTTTTTTTCCTTCCAACAGAGCAATCTACTTTGCTGCTTACTCCACGGCCAAAGAGAAACTGAACGGTGTGTTGGAACCCGACTCCACACAGGTACACATGGTGTCGGCTGGAATGGCAGGTAACTATAAACATGAGAGGTAACAGGCTGATCATAGTTATGTTAATTGGGAACATTTCCAACATGCTTGTCAATAGATAGACTTTGTCTGCTTCAGTGCTGTAAAGGATGGGTGGACGCCGGCGTAACATATATGATCAGGCTTGTGTTATGACAATGGTCTCTTTTGAAAGTACACGCCCCCCTCTTGTGAGGTCCACTGAGTTCAAAATCCAAAGACTAAGCTTATCCTGTGTCTTTCACCTTTTGCCCAGACATACAGCTCTGCAATCCTAAAACTGCTTATTTAAAAGGCCAGCTTCGAAAGCTGATTTTATTATCCTCTGTCACTTTGTAAGTCAAGGGTAGGTTATCTACTCTGCTCCAGTTGGAAATGCAAAACCGTTCAGATGTGGGTCATTCAGGCAGGTGCATCTATAGGTTGAGTATCTGCATGTATATACGGATGAATCTGACAGGTTCACAGCGCCACTTTTAGCAGATCATGACTCAGACCTTATAACGACCCAGTCAAGGTCAGCATCTCCCTCCGCTGGCAATCCCCGTATTCTGCAGTGTAAGGCATGACTGAGCGAAACTGACAGGTGATGAGGCGTTGACAGTGCAGCGGTTAATCTCGCCTGTGCAGGGATACAGGATACCTGGAGCTGGCTTCTGCCATAGCCAACAATAGTAGGACTTACTTTCCACCACTGTACATGTCTAGGGCATAAATCAAGCACCAGTCAGGTTAAAATTTGCAATTATCTCCAATCAAAGCCTCAAAACTTGGTTCCTTTTGCATGTATGATTAGCACGTTTAGCCAATCATTTTGTTTTTTGTCAAAAGATTTTTTACATCAACGAGCCCTCAGCTGTATTCTCCGAACAAGTCGCTTCTGCTGTCTTCATTTCACATGAGGTTGCATCATGGTGGGTTAAATCCTGTGGGATAAACTGGGGCAACGGGAGGGACAATGGTTTCATGCAGGTCATTTTGCTACACACAAGCCTGTGTCTGTTTTAGGCTTTAATTCTACCGTAGCTCACCTTTCGCAAAGGGCATGAGACCCCCGCACCACCAGGGGTCTCTAGCTGCATCTGTGAGGAGTTACTTGGGTCTGCGTGAGTACTCACCACAGATCTCTGCTTCTTCTTTTTACACCTGGTTCTTCTCTTTCTCTCTCTGCCTCCCTGTCCTCTACTCCATTACCATCTAGGTCATTGCATAAGAAGCAGGTCTTTTATTTATTTATTATTTTACAGCTGTTTGCACGACATTCAATTTTTATGGCATTCAGTTACTCCCCTGCTAGCACACATAGGGTAGCCTATAGAGGGGATAGCATTCTCTCTCTAAGCTGCTTTTGTGACTTAACATTATATTTTATTAGACGAACTTTGTTTAACGTAACCAACATGAATGCAGCTTAAAGAACTCTTACTTGTTACTTAGATTGTTAGTGTTTGTTAGTGTGTGTGGACAGTTTATTGAACCACCTGCAGCTTGACACTTGAGATCCGTAGGCTGAGATGAGTATTTTAGTTTTTGTTTTTAAAGCCCATTTTTATGTTTCCTCCGCAGGTTTTACAGCCATCACAGCAACCAATCCAATATGGCTCATAAAGACCCGTCTACAGCTGGATGCAAGGTAAACATGGCAATGTCAACAGGGTGTTAGCTTCACAAGTTTCAGTTCACAAGAGAGGAGGTGATGTAATTGCATACACTGGAATTTCACCAACTCTCTTCTTGTGATTTTAAAAGTTCCCCTTTATTTTCCAAGAACAGCTGAAACAAATAGTTTGTTTAAACGTCATTCACTTCAGCCTGAAAAAGCCCCCGTCTGTAGAGTTTACAGCTTTACATACTGGTATGAGACCCTGTGGTAAACAGCCGTGCACATTAATTTGTTGCACCACTGAATATGAGTAAAGAATAAAGAGAGTAAGGGGCTGAAGCAACACATTCACCCTACTACAGTTATGTTTACCAACATTGTCTTTTTCTATTAGCCTAAATATTAAGCTTTAAGGGGGGGGGGGGTTATTATACTTTCACTCTGTGATACCTTTGAAGTAGCTTAGCAAAATGTACTGTTAAAAAAACTCATCATTCTTCTCACACTGGTGAAACCCCGCCCCTACAAGCCCACTTTCTTCTGATTGGCCAGCTCTCCAAAGCCTTAGTGATGTCACAAAGTGCAGCGTGTAGAACAAACTGTGTGAAACCCGGCGTTCACAGCAGCCTGCAGACTGAGCTGAGAAGCCTGGGGATTACTCCAACACACTTTTACCGACAGATTTGAAACTTCACCCACGTTTAGTTTGGACATCCAACATTGTAACATTACGTATGTATAAATGTTAAACGGCATAATACGTCTTTAAATAGTGTAGAATCGTGTATAAGACACAATAAGTAAAACAATGATTCACTCAGTGAGCCCCAAGGGACAACGTTCAAGTGCAACATAACCAAGCAGAGAAAAACGGGACCCGATAGCACAGATGTTTTTTTTAATTTACATAAAGTCTGCATCTTAATCAGGTCACCAGATCAACGAATTGATTGAAGACGAACACTCATGCAAGGCATGCTCCTGTTGTGTGCCCTTGTTTTTTCCCCTTCTACAAAAGCAGCTTGTCATGCACACTTGTTCTACAAACGCAGACAATTGATCCAGACTGTGATCCAGAGCAGAACTTGCAGGTTCTGTTGCAATGTAATCATCATGTCTATCTTTATACAGTGTTTTATGACTTTACCTTCAACATTGTTATTGTGTTTTTTTGTTGTAAAAAGTCTTCAAAGCTGTGATTTTAAGAAATGTTTATGTTCCCCGCCTTTCCTCAGGAACCGAGGCGAGCGAAGGATGAGTGCATTTGAGTGTGTGCGGCGGGTGTATCAGACAGACGGCCTGCGAGGCTTCTATAGGGGTATGTCGGCATCCTATGCCGGTATCTCTGAGACTGTGATCCACTTTGTGATCTATGAAAACATCAAACGGCGCCTCTTGGAGGCCAAGACACCGCAGAACATGGACGAGGAGGAGGACACATCCCGAGATGCCTCTGACTTTGTGGGGATGATGCTCGCTGCTGCCACCTCCAAGACTTGTGCCACATCTATCGCTTATCCTCATGGTAAGAGTTTGTGATCAGCATGAAGCAGATATCGACTTGTTTATCTGTTCTTTCCTTCAACTCTTCCTTTTTTTCCCTACTTTACAGAGGTGATCCGCACCAGGCTACGCGAGGAGGGCACCAAGTATAACTCCTTCTTCCAGACTCTAAGAACAGTGCCCAAAGAGGAGGGCTACCGCGCCCTGTACCGCGGCCTCACCACCCACCTGGTACGACAGATCCCCAACACCGCCATCATGATGTGCACCTACGAGCTGGTGGTCTACCTCCTGAACGGTTAAAGTCCCCTCACCCGACCCACTGAGACTGTATGTGTTACCCTGCCCTTGTTCGGAGACGGAAAGAAAAGAATGAGAGCACACCAGCTGGCACAACTACCTGCTCGCCAGAAGAAGACAGAGACAGCGCCATGACCTTTGTCTTAGTGACGAGAGTGGCTGTTAAAAATAAGTTGGCAGTTTTGTTTTAGAACCAAAGGGTCTGGCACAGGGAGGAGGAAAGAAACGTTCCTCACATTGGTTTGGGGATCAGCAGTGGCACAGAAAGTTGCCCTATTTTCAATTTAATTCCATCCTTTTTTCCCTTGGGTTACACACGTTTCTGCTTCTGGATACTCCGATTCAGAGTACGGAAGACAGATCCTGAGTTACAGTATATTCTGCCTCTAACAAGACTAATAATTAGAGAGAAATACAATAATTCCAATCCTTACTACCTTGTGGATATAAGACCGCCTCCAGCTTTAGGCTTTGAAAGTATTTTATTCGTATCATGCCGTATTCCCTGCATCCTACCAGAGGACCAGAATGAAAATATGCCAGAGTCAGTAACAAGCTTAAAGTATCTGACGAGGGCTCTCAAGTTAGCGAGAAGAAATCGGTGCTTGAGGCCTGTTCAGAGAGGATAAGTGGAGGAAAAGGGTGGAGATAAGAGAGGAACGTGCCTTGTGTGAAAATGTGATGGAGACTGAGATGTACACTGGCTGCAGGAAGAGGAGGAGCTCTGGGTGACCCGTCACATCAAAGCGTGTGGAAATGTAGAGTCGTACACTGGTACTGTGTGAAGCCAGGTGCCCTTAGTGAACCTTTTACATATCGTGAACGCAAACACACTCACCTCGCGGTTTTTAGCACCCCTAATACTAGTCAGGATATCCTCAATACTGCAGGAACATACGTGCATTTACACTAAAAATCTGCTAACTTATCCAAATATTAATATCAACTTGAACGTGTGTGTTTGTGTTAACCATGTGTGGAAGAAAGGTCATCACTAGGGATGCACGATATTATCGGCACGTTATCAGTATCTGCAGATAATGGTTTGAAAATATAGTCTTGAAAAAGATATGTCATTTTTCTGCCGATATTTTCCGCCGATAAAACATCGCTTTAAGCCTAAATGCTCGATGATTCCCTAAAAAAGCTTGACGTAATGCTACGACAGTTAGCTTATATTCTCGTCATTTTACCCACTTAACATCAAACACGCCGAAAATACACCCTCGGCCAAAACCGACGCTAACAGAGTGTAACATAAACATTTAAAACTAACTTACATATTCATGGACGCACACACGATAAAATCCATCTGACGTCCCTGTAGCAGGTGCAGTAAACAAGTCCGGTCATGTCTCTCTCACAGCCATGTTTCGGGAGGGATGCTGCATTCAGGTGCGCTCAGAAACGTGAGTGATCAGACACGTGACCTTTTGTACAACGCCTCTACCGTCAAGCGTGATGAAGGGAGCAAGATGTGTGCGGTATGGTAGTTTTTGGCCACTACAATAACAGCAGGCATGATATCAAATCTACTACAGGGGAGACTTAATGTTCTCTGCAGTTAGGTGGAAAAAAACGTGCCTAAAATAACGGTATCGAAATTGGCAAAAAGGGTTGGAAAATATCGGCATATCGGATATCAGCAAAACTCCAGTATCGTGCGTCCCTAGTAATCACTAAACCCGATCCCCAAACTAAACCAGAATATAACCCACGGTTCTAACTACTGGAATGTATATAAACAAGAGAAAACTCTGTATAACACTGACCTATGTTGTGAATTGAAGGTGAATATGATTAACAAATTTTAACAGATAGTTATATTGATAGATATATAAAATACCTACAAAACGTGATTGTGCTGCATTTGTCTGCCCTGTAACAGCAACATGCAAACATGTAGTGCATCCTCTTCCGAGGAGAGGGATCCGCCTGTTAGTCGTAACCCTTCTCAAACAACGCTGTTGTTCTTATAGCACTTTTCAATGTCTCTCTCTAAAATCCTCATCCTCACTCGTCTCGTTTTTCCCTCAGTCGGAGAATCCAGGCTAGTTTTACAGGCGAGGACAATCCTCTCGAGTTTACTCTGGAAACTTGTACAGTTCACCCAGTTTGTGAAGGAAGTTGCCAGGAATATGCTCTTCATAGATGCACATTAACAAAATGCAGACCGGTTTTTATTTTATGATTCCCTCCCCTTGTTGTTTGAGAAAACAAAATAACTGCATTTCAAACAGTTTAAAAAAATGAAACGGTTTTTTGTTTGCCAGTGTTTCCTGTACTCTTGGATGTCTTTGTCTTGGAATGAAAAGATATTTGCTCTCTGCTTTGGACACATTTGTTTTTTTAGCATTCATGTCATGTTTCAAACAGTACAAAAAAGAAAAAGTCTTCTGCTGTCCCGTCATTATTTTAGTAACCATAGAGGTAACCCTTCCTCTGTAATCACACGCCACAAGAACCTAACCTGTTGATAATTGTGTGCAACTTCACCACAAACTGCAAACCTAAAGGGCGGAGCTTAGCCCATGATGCTAACACAAATGATCATCATAACATGAGCGGTTACCATCATCATGCAGTGTGTTTTATCTTGCATTGATAACAAACACTTGACTGCTTAATAGGTCAGTGCTGGTGTGGCGAGCATGCTGTGAAAGAGAGAGGCAGTTTGGGTGTAACGTGCAGCTCGACTTTGCTTGCAGCATTGTACTTGCAGAAGAAGTATCGATATGTTGCCCCCAAACAGCCTCGGATGCTTTTCTGCACTGGAATTATTGAAGTGATCCTCAATGTGAACTGTTTTAGTTTTACAGCAGCTTAAGGGATGCATTAGAGTAGCAGCATTGTAGAAGTCGCACGCAGTACCATCAACACACACTATTAATGTACTAATCATTGGACATTTGTCTCATTTTGCTGGCTTCACCTCCATGGGTTTTAAAACAGGACAGATAAACAGTCTATGCATGTAGTGTGAGTTGATTGTACCTATCTGATTAAAGGGTCATTTCACCCAAATAGACAGAAACAGACTTTATTTATTTGGGTAAATTCACCTTTTTAATCGTACGGTTATCTGCATCTCTCACTTGTATCATTCAATGCATTACTCTTTGCATCCCATGGTGATTCTTTTGCACCAACATGTTTGCATTGTTAAGTGTGTGTATGTGTTTTTTGTGTGTGCTTGCTTCAATGACAATCACTTGTCATTCGGTTGTGTCCTGCGTGTACGAGACCATAAGAGTATGTATGCACTTAGAACTAGAAGAATAGCTGCAAACAGTGTTTTTATCTTTTAAATGAATTGTTGCCTTTTCCTGATGCCCTTTTGTTTTTGTTTGTTTTTTCCATGTTGTCATTGATAAGCCCACTGTGAGTGTGGCTTGGTCTATGCATTCTCTCATACCTGTTTTTGTAAAACAAAAAGCCAATAAAATGGAAAGAGTGCAAAGTATGTGTGAACGTCAGGACATGTTTCTTTGAACGCAAATCTCTTACTGCTTGGAAAACAGAGTTAAGCATGATTCAGGTAAATATAAATTCTTAAATTCAGAGGTTAGTGTTACCCCTGACTCTGGGTCAGTGAAAATTAGTATATTTTAGGCCATTTGGGGCTGTACAGTAGCTTTTGTCAACAACCAGCAGATACAATCAACATAATTGGAGGCGTCTTTATGACCCAATTCATATATTACTATATATATATTACTCTCCTTAATATTTGCATAATTGTCTTCATATGTGCACTATTGTCTTTCGTAGGCTTGTAGATACTAGTTTAATGTAGGCTTAATAGTAATAATAATAATATTTAATGTTTAAGTGTACATAGAGAGCAAAGTTAAACAGGAGTCCTTGTATGTGTACATACCTGGCCAATAAAGCTGATTCTGGTTCTGTTTTGGCCTTAATTAACTCCTGAGGCAAATACCTGATTCTTCATCTGCTGCGTCCAAAAACAATGCTGCTACAAGAGTTCATAAAAACAGTTATTTGACGTGAACCAAAAAGTAACTACGTCAATAAGTTTGCCATTTTGAATTTGGAATCTTTGGAGCCAGAAGTGACAATATTTGATGAGAATAAGGAGATGCAACAAGGTTTTTTTTTTTTTACTTTATTTGTATCACAAAAGATTAAGCAATTATTAAGTATACAAAGACAAAACCATTTTTAAGAAACATTATTAAATCTTTTTGGCGGGGAAGAAATGTGAGCACCTGGTATTTTTCACAGATGTTTCTAAAGGAAGAAAAAAAACAAAAAAACAAAAAAAAACTATCAAGTAGAACAAATAAAAGAACCGATTGGGTCATAAAATAATTATCTTTTCCATTATCAACTAGTCTATTTTACGTTTACTCAGTTGCTTATTTTGTTATCTAGTTTAGCAAGTGTTGCAGTGTTAGAAAAGAAAAAAAGTCCAAAAGAGGCACGGGGTTTTATGCTAAGTTAAACAGTCATACTTCAGTCTATGCCCTAGGCTTATTCATTAACTGGCTAGCTAGCTAGTTAGTGAGCTAAGCTAAAACACGTGGCCTGGCGAGAACCTGATACCTGCTTACTGCTAAGGTCTAAATGAAATAGCCTCATACTAAAACTCAATTCACCTAAAAAGGTGGCAATGCCTGGCTGTTGTAACATGAATTAATTTAGTCTGCTGTAGAAGACATTTAACTTTCTGATAAAGCCACTGTCTGTAAGTCTTAATGATATGAAAATACATAAAGAAACATAACGTTTTAATCTTCTTTGCTGTACTAGAGCGGTTCATTACTCATTTTACTGCCAATGAGCTGAAGTAAATGATCAAGGCGAATGCCTTTGTGGCAGCAGAGGGGCCTTGGTTTATGAAGTTATTTACTTTTGAGTAAAGTTGTGCGCTAGATAGTGTACTCTGATGTGGTGATTGCAATTCATGTTTCAGAAACGGTTGGAGATTGATAGTTTTTAATTAAGAAAGGAAGAATTATAGAGAGAGAGACGTATTCGCTCCTCCTGGATCCTGCGTCCTGAGAGCGCTGGCAGGTGGCTTTAAAGTAGGTGTGTGTTCTGTCTATTGTGGGTTAGATGGCGGAGCGCAACAGTTTTCCGATCACATCGTCGATAAGTAAATCCTGTGTTTGATTATGCATAATTTTGTTGGAAAAGTCAACCGGAGTTTGTCGTTAATAAATGATGTTTTGATTATTGCATGCGATATCTCCGTGCGTGCTTTATGTACAAGTGTGTCGGTAACTCCTCCCCTAACCTCAGGTGGCTAACAGAAAAGTTTAAAAGCCATCTCAGAAACTGTATGTGAAATGTGCTTAAAACAATGGAGGAAACTGCATTTGATGAGCATCAGCTGGATGTGATTTGGTTTTTAACCACCAGGTGGTGCTGTTTACCTGCTTATCTCCTGCCGAGCACACCATCAGCTCAATGGAGCAGATTCTCAAAGATGACAGCCCGCTGCTGCCCCTTCTTTAGCCCAAAAGATGGGGGAGTGAAAAAAGGCCCACTACCAATTGTCTCACCGCACCTTACACACAGTTGTGACATAAAATGAGTCCGACAGCTGCGTGTAAATGTTGCCAACTATAGCACAGACTGATGGACGAAGGAAAGAATGAATAAAAGATGCCAGATGAATGATGCCATAGCTTCCTCTGAAAACACACTTACCTAATTCACAGCTCATTTTCTGGCCTGAACACCAGCATCACATCGTCACATTAGCTCCAGCCCAGGACCCGCCTGAGTCAGACGCCGCACGCTTTTACTTTGTGTCAGACTGAGAGGGAGGAGTGTGTTCCCAAAACATGCTCCACAATCTGCCAGCAACGCCACTGTTCTTGGAATAATACAAAGAGCCCGGGGCTGTTGGTAGTGCCTCACTTTTAAATTGAGCATCGGGGACACACTGTGGAACGACAGCTAGAAACCTGATGGAGCCTGTTAGTTTTATGACTGGCACCTTGTTTACCTCTGAACCGGAGTGGAAGGGAAACAAGGACAGAGAAAAGAGACGGACAAATGCTGTTTTCCATTTCCACCGTCTCTGATGAGCTCTTGGCTCTGTGTTGGGGTATTTTCTGTTGTTTGCCTTAATCCGTTAAAAAAAGAGAATCTGGGCACTAATCTGTATTTGGGTTGTGTGTAAAGATTAAAGTCTTTACATACATATCAAGCTTTTCATCTTCTTGCTTTGGCCTATTTTCTCTGTAGCCCTGCTTTGGCACATGCTTTCCAATTTCCACTTCCTCTGAAGTGATTTCTCATTTCTGAGGTCCTGTAGAGGGAGGCGGCATGCAGCGGGGGCTCTGGGGGGCACTCCAACTGTTTAGCAACAACATTGCAGGGGAATTTACTGGAGACAGATTAAAACATGAAATGGTCAAAAGTGATGCAGCAGAGGCAGAGATATCCTGACTTCTAGTCTCTATGGGTCAAACTCCAAAATCACTTTCTGCTACATTTCCCACAATGCTTCTGTTTAAACCTGCCAGCTGGTTATTAAAGATATAATAAGTAGGATTTTCCTGGAAAAATAAAATATAGACTTTTACAAATACTGCTTATCCTGTTAAGGTCGCGGGGGCTGCAGCCTATCAAAGCTGTCTCTGTCATGAACCGGGGACCAAAAGGAAGGACTCAATAGCAAACTCAGATTTCAGAATGGTTTAATGCCCGGCGAGGTTCGGTACACAAAATAAGCAGTCAGAATCAAGCAGAGGTATCCAAAAAACGTGGGGCGAAAAGGCAAAGGTAAAAGGCAAAACAGTGTCCAAATCGGAGGTCCAAACATGAGAGCTAGGAACAAAATGCTGGAAAGCGACACAAACTAACTGGCAACGACACAGGGGAAGACAGGGGGTAAACTACATGAGGTAATGAGGGTGATGAGACACAGCTGGGGAGAGCACAATCAGGAGCAGGTGAGCACACGACGGGGGAGGGGCAGGACACAGACCTGAAACAGAGACAGGGGTGAGTGATTTCAAATGACACAGGAGGAAAAAATAAAAGAAAACTTAACCTAACGGGCAGACATGACAGTCTCAGGTAAGAGGCTGTCAATCACAGGGCTGACACAAGCACTCACACTCACAAACACACCTACGGATAATTTTAACAAGCACGTCTTTTGACTGATGGAGGAAGCCGGAGTACCCGGAGGGAACCCACGCATGCATGGGGAGAACATGCAGACTCCACACAGAAGGGAGCCCCCTGCAGCTGAACCAGGAGGTGACAGCGCTAACCACTGCACTGTTGCAATGTTGCACAGCCACAAGAGACAATTCACAAATGCTTGATCATTCCGAGTGCTGTAACTTTGGGCCAATTGCAGTTTCACCCACTTGGCCCTACTCCTAGTTTTGGAGGTTTTGGAGGGCCCTTGTCTGGGTAGTGGTCCTTCAGAACGGAGCTACTGGTATTTGGGTTGAAATGATCACCTAGGAAATAGGACACCTCCAGTTGCGTCATATCTAACAACCTTCAAACAACATAAAAATAACCTCTGATACTTAATTGCTCTGACACTGTATGAATGATTTTTCTGGAATGTTTGTTATAATGATCCAATAACATTTCCTTTGCATTTACAGTCAACTAAAGCCGCTTTCAAACATGCACTGCACTCCTGAACATTACCCGGGTGGGCTGCATGTGTGCACGCAAACGGCCAAATTTTTGACCCCGACTTTACCCAGCTGACCGAGTATCATGTCGGAAGAAAGTCCAGGTCGGCCGATGTGTGACGAAGCAGGAAATACTCAGGAACATTCACGGCGTGCGAGTGACGGGGGAAGGAAGGGGGCGGGGGGAGTTATTGCATTGAACAATACATCACCCTATTTAAAGAAAGCTATACCGTAATTCCACCATACTTTAATCTGCTCACCTTATTTCTCCCCACACACCTTCACCTGCTGTAGCTGCACACAGGGAAAAATCTCCCGCTGTGAGGGACATGTGTGAAAGGGAAACTCTGGGTAATGTTGGTGTCAGAGGGTCCTGAAATTTTCAGGAGTGCATGTGTGAAAGGGGCTTATGACAGCTATTCCAAAAGTTTGGGCTGCGTCCCCCTGGTGGTGCATCAAGGTACTGCAGGTGGGCCACAAGAGGACTTATTTTTTGCTTTACAAATTACATTAATATATGGTTATGCTTTTTAATCCACCGCTCCTTTAAGTGTCTGAAAATCCTCTGTGCTGTTTGAAAGGCTATGACCTCTACGGCTCTGTCCTAGAATGATATGGGTCACACACAAGCCTACTGTATCCACAGCACAAGTGGAGAAGAGTCACAGGATAGTGTTCAGCATATATATACATATATCTGAATAGTGCCCTTTGTGACAACGATCCACATTTTATGTGTTAAATCTGCAGAGTTCCCCTATAAGCCATGCTTCACAGCAATCATTCTTTGTATCTCTTACAATGGGATCTTTCAATTATTGTTCTATGGGCTACAATAAGAGACAAATGTAACCAAAGAACCCCTTAACAGTATATAATGTCAGTCCTCATTGTAACCCCGACCAGCTATGGGAGGCTCAGTTGTGTCTAGAGACGGTTTCCTCCGGGTCACCGACTGGCCGAACACATGAACTTCAGAAGGAGTGAGAGCAGTCTGTGCGGCACATGGCTGTCTGTCTGCTGCAGGAACAGCCCACGGTGAAATACTAGCTCGGATTCATGAGCAGCTAGGCCAAAGACTCAGGAAAACCTCGCTCTTCTCTTGCTTCAGATATCTTCCGCTGCCCACACTGTCAGAGTGAGAAACAACTACTTAGGCATATGGCAAACATGCAGAAGGTTTCATGCACAACAAATCTGCAAGCATTAAGAAAATATCTTCGCTCTGCTTCTCTAGCTCAAATTCAACTTTCTTTTTCTCTCCCCTTTTTGGTGATTTAGGTCCTGAAGCTAAATCTGCACGCGTTCCCATTCATTAGTAGCTTAAGAGTCTAGTAAGACTCTCCAGCCATGAGGTTATGAACAGCTGAGTTTTAATTGTTATTACTGTACCACTCGTCATAAACAACAGGTGTTTGTATTGCAGCCACTGAAACCAACATAACTGGAAATAAAATCAATATCCAAGAGATAAAGCTTATACAGGCTCTTCATTTGATGGGAGTAGTAGACTAACAATGGGGCTAACCATGAACTGCATCACATAGGCACTGCAGTGCTTTGAGTTTGCAAATGTAAGCATGCTAACAGTGACAACGCTTATACACTGATGTAAAGCGTCTTAGTTAAGCATGCTATAAGCTGCTAATTAACACAAAACTTAAAGCACAGCTGATGAATTTGCCATCAGTCTTAAAAGTAATTCGTCTAAGGGTTAGGCTGAGATGTGCAAGTTTTATGACAATCCTTCTAATATTGATTGCGAAATTTTGCAATAATCTCATCTTTGTGGTGGTGCTCGAGGGCAAAGTCAGACAAATATCCATCCATCCATTATCTACACCGCTTATCCTGTTCAGGGTCGCAGGGGGGCTGGAGCCTATCCCAGCTGTCATTGGGCGAGAGGCGGGGTTACACCCTCGACTGATCACCAGTCAATCACATAGAGACAGACAACCTTTCACGTTTACACTCACATGTACCGGCAATTTAGTGTCACCAAACCCTAACGTCTTTAGACTGTGGAAGGAAGCTGAAGTACCAGAGGGAACTGACGCATGCAAACCAGGAAGCTTCTAGCTGTGGGGCGACAGCTCTAACCACTGCCCAGACAAGAATTTGTGCCAAAATGTTTTGCTTATCCTTTTAGCAGCTATTTCACTGGAATATTTAAATCCTAGACCGGCGTTTCCTGCTAGTGGAAAAGTAAAGGGTGGCATTCATCCTCCATGCAGCCCATCCACCATGAATGTCTGTAAAAGGTGAGAGGTTTCATTTTAATCCATCCAATAGTTGTTTAGCTATCTAAGTACCAAACTGGTTGGACCAAACAACCAGCTAACTACAAAAATATTTATCTAAGAGAAGAAACTATCCTTCTAAAAGCCGACAACATGCAGCATCCACTTCAAATAATAAGCTCTGAAGGTTTAAACTTTTGTAAACGAGTTTGATGACTTCGGACAGAAACTGTAATTGAAATGCATCCACAAAGAGCACACTTAACTTTGGTTCTGTTTGAACCCCCCACCCGCCGTGTTGGACTGTGAGAAGCACACTGCCTCGGGGGTGAATTCAGGGACATCTCTCTGTGGCACACACACACACACACACACACACACACACACACACACACACACACACAAATCACGTTCATATGGGAGAGAAAGTGAAGGGAAGTTCAGCCAAGTCGAGACAAAGTACTCCCCTTTATTTTCTAACAAGCTGGAATCCTCATGGTGATTCAGTGACATTGTTTGACTGTCAGTACACCATCCAATTATGACCGGCTTCACAAACAGTTCAGGGGGAGACGGAGGCCCACAGGATGAAGAAGTGACACGTGAGGATTGGCTGGGACAGACAGCCAGGGGTAAATGGAAGGAGAAATAGAGGGGTAGATGCAGCGGGAAGTGAGGCAGACGACATAATGAAAGGCAGAATGAAAACATCTGATGCAAAGTGTCTGTCGGAGGACATGGTGAGAACAGCCCAGGCGGCTTTCTCTGAAGTCTACACTAAAAGCAGGCAGACACATGCATCCTAACTTGCACACGCACACATACATACACAAACAAGAGAGATGCACAAAGCTGGCTCTCATACAACACCAAATCCATGGCATGCATGCACACAAACTCAGGCACACACAGCATGGCAGCCCTGAGTCATGTTGAGTGGAAAGTGTCTCTGTTTCGCCCAGATTAACTTTCTGAGTTTCTGAGTAACAGGCATTTTACTGGTTAGGACTGATTGAATTTAAAGAAAAGTACGATAAGCTACATAAGTTTCATATTTGTAGCTGAAGCCAGGAGAGTGTTAGCTTAGTTTAGCATGAAGGCGTGAAACAAACAGCTAGCCTGGCTCTACTAGCCTACTTTAGGGCCTGTGTCCACCAACGCCTATTTTCTTTACAAAACCAATGCAGCTCAACGTCCTAAGCGCAAAAACACCTCCGACAAGAAGGGGCGTGACTTCAGATATCTACTTTATCAGCAACATTGGTGGAGGAGAGGCGAATCTTTTCATTTTCTCAAGGGTACAGTTCCCAGATCTAGAGCTGCTGCAAATGCCACGACATGATTCCTTTCCATCTTTTTTATAATTTCTATGTACAATTTCCGAGAGTAAAAACAGATATTAAACATACAGGGCTAGTTAAAACAGTCTTAACTATCACTACCAAGGGAAGCGGAAGTGCCGCCCGACAACATTTGTAACCTAGCAACAGTAAGCGCTGGTGAGAAATTGAGGTCGTTGCAAAAAACGCCTTAAGTGGACACAGGCCCTATATCCAGTTTGTTATTCATATAAAAACGTTAGCATACAACCAATTTCTAGCCTAGCTAACATTTTGTTTACCTAGGAATTTAAACATCATATTGTGTAATAAAACAGAAATGTAAGCTAGAAAGCGGTTAAGAGCTAATGGTAGCTGTCTCACAGAAGCTCATGTATATATATATATATATATATATATATAGTAGCTCACAAATATGTTGTTTTGACTCTTAAAATGGTCCTATATTCCTCTTGTTTTTCACTATCCATAGTTTCAGTTGTTTATCATTCGATTAGTGGTGAAATTATGTATACATTATAACAATTTGTCAGAATTCTTTGTGCAACCTGGAATGAAGCAATATAACAAGCATTTGAGTGCCCCACTATGAGCATCACCTCAGAAGAAAATGGCAGTTGAATATGATGATGGTTACAGACCTCTGACCGCTAACAACCCTAGAGTCCAAGTAAACTAGATAGATAGACAGACAGACAGACAGATAGATAGATACTTTATTGATCCCGGCATTCAGTAGCTTACAAGACATATGAAATCACACATCTGTCAACCTGCCCATCACCCTTAAGCCTGTAAAAAAATATTAAAATTAGAGACAAAAATATACACTGCAACATTGAGTAGTGGTTGTATGGAGGTAGTGCAAATTTAAACATGATGAGCAGAGTTAGTGCAAAAACAGTACGGTGCAAATGTGCATTAAGATTTATAACCACTGAGCGTTAATTAGAAATAGAATATTTAAATATGGCATGAACAATAATCAACAACAAAATAAGGTAAAAGTTCGGCTACATTTAATGATTACATAATCATTATAATATTTCCAAGACATGTCTTGGTTATCATTATATTTATTTATATACTTTCATAGGAAGAGTAGGACATAGTATATGGAAATTAATGCACAAATCTTAACTTAATAAGCTTGTGCTTCAAGTGTGAGTACATAAACTGAGACAGCTCGTGATTATACTCAGAATAAAACTATGTAAGGTATGAAGTGGCCTCCACCCTGCGTCAAGTTTCTTAAAAGCTAGCATTTAACAGGAAGTTTAGTAATGATACATACAAAATAAAAGCATCAAAAACATCAGTGTATAGAAAAAAATAACTTCAACAATATAAATCACACGAGAACCTACAAAATATCCCTAAAAAATAATAATCAACGTCATACCTGCATATAAAATACAAAAAAACACTGAATATAAAAGTAGCATTTTCACAAAACTGTGTCTTGTTCGACGTCGTCATCGGAAAACGTGTCATTATTCTGGGTAACTTGACACCAGTCACCTTTTCTTGATCCCGATCCTTCAGCCAATCAGCGGCAGTCAGGGACACATGAACGGTGATAATATCCACGGAACAGGCTGCAGGCAGGAGGAACAAAGAAAGCCGCCCGTTGCGTGTGAAACGTCCTTTCACTTCGTTTACACGGACAAATATCGACTTCGCAGATGCTGTTTTTGCTTTTCTTTAAAGACTTTCCCATAATTATTAGATGTCATACTGTGTCATAAGTCGGGCTGGTTCGTTTCGCTGAGGAAAGAGGAAACTTGGCGTCGTGAGAGGTTTTTCGGGTGACCTTTTTGCCTTGGATACGCTGGCTGGAAGGTAACGCACGGTAAGTTTTTTTCCTCTTCCGTACCTCTTCAAACATGGAGCCGAAAACAACAGTAAAAGCACAGTGACTTTGTTATGTTGTCGTTTTGCTTTGCGAGAAGCAGAAAAACTCATGTCTCAAACTTTCCTCTTGAGTCTTCTGAGGTAACAGCGGCGTTAAATTCCCTCC
The DNA here is from genome assembly GCF_022749685.1 of Semicossyphus pulcher. Taxonomy (NCBI): domain Eukaryota; kingdom Metazoa; phylum Chordata; class Actinopteri; order Labriformes; family Labridae; genus Semicossyphus; species Semicossyphus pulcher. Next base: position 5,918,587 of record NW_027211700.1, read on the forward strand.
ACACCCCTGGCAGGACAACAGAGCTCTATCGAAACTCCAAAGAAAATGTTGTTATTTTAGTGCTTAGTTGCTCAGTGACAACAAACACAACAAAAGGAAGTTAATTGTGCGGCTTTTCTTACTATTTGATATCACCACTAAAATTCGGCACAACATTATTAGCTGTTCCAAGTCGCTTATTTTATTTATCAAAACAATCTAACTATTGTTTTGTTACGCACTAAACAGCCCGGACTGGTGCTGCAGCCGAATGCATGAGTCAATATATACAGTGTATATCTAGCCAGTAGCAGTATATACAAACTGAAATGCCTTGTTAGGAAGACATTCGTGCATTTCATCGAGTAAACATATTTTGTGTATCAAGATGAGTTTCAATGGTACAAAGCGTAATGTAAATAACTGGCAGAATTTGAATGGAGGCTTTGGATCGCCGTTTTTTTCATTGCAAGAGAGTTCTGTTCACGCCTGCTGTTGCAAACCAGTTAAAGAAAAACACCTCTATTTATGACTCATTCATGCATGAATCAAATGACAGTTTCCCAATGAATTTATTCGCGATGGAAGTGGGAAGATGAGTCTTACTTGGTCTCCTTGCCAGCATTTTAAGTTGCTTATATTTTTAGGAATCTTCAAACTAAACGGGATCAGTTTCTTTTTTCTCAAGCTTTTCTTCGACCAAGCAAAGGCTGACATTATTCCAGGTAAGCAAACAAGGCAGCATGATGCCCTAAAAAGCACTAGAAAGTGGACTGTTTGACTTCATTCAGCCCCCATTTGATTTGCAGTTTGCCTTCTATTCAAAGGCTAAATGTTTTGCCTGTAACCACACCATCTGCTTTGCCCTCCTGGGTATTGGCAGGCTACTGTCCAGATCAAGTGTTATGAGAAATCTGTGTGGGAGGACCACAACAGATGGCGAGATGGAGAACATGGAGGGCTGATGTGGTCGCTAGGCTCAGTGTTGTGGGTTTTGGTCTCTTTGTCAGTTGTGGTTGGTGCAATAAACAAGAACCAAATTTTATGTCAACAATTTCTCTCCATCACGGTTAGTATGAAAAATGGTTCGGGCCTTAATTAGGCTCCCTGCACTGTTGAAAGCCAGGTCATAGAGGAGCCATTGACCCCTGCACTCTATGTCCCACCATCTGGGATTTGACCCTGTGACCACTGTGACATCAGTTGACCTCCCTGTTACAGCGTGGGTGGGTGGCATAAACGTGCCCTGGTCCTCCGTATTTTAAGGTTGACAGTGGAGTTCTCTATCATGTTTAATTAATCCAGAGTGCTACTCACTCCTGGCCACTTAGGCTGGACCGGTGCTCTGACTAACCTGAACTCGTGCACTGTTTGCAGTTGATGACAACCCATTGACTTTAATGTTTTTGTGGCTGTTTTGATACTGGCTTTGTCTGCTTAGCGTTGCACCACAATCCCGTGTCCGAGCTTGTTCATGCGTGCTGACGATCAGATGGCTGGGCATTTTAAACATTTCCAGACGACTTCTTTGTAAGTGTCATGTCACAACTATGTTTCTTATTGTCCCACCTGAGGATGTTTGAGGCTGATTTATTATGACGGTGGTTGTTTGCGTTTAGTTTGAGCTGAACCTGCCGATCCTAAAAGGACAGCAGTGTGCTGTCTTTGCTAACGACGCAGATGTGTTGCTAGGGGAATAAAATGAGCAGGTTTTGATGTTCGCCCTGTTTCTGCGTCTGAGTTACCAAGGCCACAACCAGATGTGACGTCAATGATGGCTGACCTTTGGTAATCGTTTCCTATTTAAAAAAACGGATATATAAAAATGTATAATCAAATGGTTTTTAGTTTCTGAGCATAATGATATAATAATAATAGGAGTGAACACAGTAAGCAGCAGCAGAATAGAGCCTAAATGTGACAGATAGGCTTATAGAAATACAACTGTGCAAGCATTTTAAGTGAATTAATTGATCTGATGGGTTATAGATGCACATTTAAATGGAATTAGTTATATACACAAGAGGACAGAGGAGTTATTAAAGGATATAGAAAAGCCACACATTTGTGTGTAGGAATTCACCAGGATGCAGGAGATGAAGAGTTTGATGCTCCAGGGGAAGGACACCTCCCCTGTGCCGTTGTTCATCTCACTGCATGGAGCAGTCGATTCACTGGCATCGACCAACCAGCTGTTGCTTTAGTGTTGTTGGTTTTTCCCTTAAACTAAGCTTGTAGATCTATATATGTGCTAGCTATAGGCTAACATGTAATAAGTTTCCTACTTTTGGGGATGTGTGCCGCATCATGCGCTGCATATTTTCCTGCTTTAACGTGACTGAAAAAAAGCTCCGCACCCAGAAACAAGCTAGAGGCTGTCCAGCTGGAAGCCCTTCCTGACATCTTGTATCCACCAAAGAGCAGACGAGAGGCGCAGGTTTTCATTTGAAACCGGTTTGTTGAGTGTTTCTGCCAGTTTAAATCATCAGGTTTATTTGTTTTTGAAGAGGAAGAGACCTCTGAGGATAATTCAGCAAATACAATCAACTGTGGGTCTTCTCCTCTTATGATTGGAATTGTGGACATTTAGGGAACAGCAATAAGTTTTTCATTTCTAATATGGGAAAGGAGTTCAAAACCACGGGCATGTCTGTGAAGTGCATGTCAGACAGGTTCCCTTTTACACTGTCAATCTAAACTCTAAACACTTGTCATCGCTCTATCCACCATGACAGTCTAAATGTATCTGCTGGAACAAATGCTACTTTGTTCCCTTGCAATGTAAGAGGCCATTACAGGGGAGTAGTGCCCTATTGACCCATCTTTACTAAAGCCTTAGAGACACCGGGTTTGTGCAGCACGTAACAATATAAACGTTAGAAAATCAAATAATTACGTATTGGCTGATGTTAATTTTTAAGTCAAACACATAGCATAAGCATAAACAGTTAAAGGTATAATAAGTAGGATTTTCCTCGAAAAATAAAATATAGACTTTTACAAATATAATATAATATAAATCATCACTTATGGGCCTCTATACATGTGTGTTGGTGAGTGTGTGTCCAGACCCTTGTGAGATCCTTCCCTCTGCATCTATTCAGAATGGGACGTTTTCAGGGGGGGCGCTGTCGTGGTTCCCTGAGCCAATCACAGCGTATAGGTGAGTGTGGGAGTGGTTCAAATTAGCAACTGGGCCCCAGTCAGACCGGTGAACATGGCGGAAAGAGCGATGCAGAGTTGGCTTTCTTTCTGTTGGACAGGTAGGTGCCTCAAACCGGGTAGGACCAGCTAACCGGCGGTTAGCACGCTTGCGCAAACGTAACCGTGATGCTGTCGGTGTTAGTTCGGCGTGGTGGGCGTGTTCTCACACGAGAGCCCAGGAGGAGACACGGATCAGACACGTGTCCGGTGAGCGAGGGCTAGCGCCGTCTGACTGACCAGAACCGCAGCCCAGGCTGAACGCGCCGGACACAGATCCTGTGGGATCCAGGCATGTCTTAGAGATTGGCATTCATCATCTCCATTCAGTCAGCTGCAGTAGCCTGACAGGGAAACCTTGTACTGTTGCTGGTACCTGGAAATGCAACTAATGGCTCACATCATTGTCGGGATAGTTGGTGAATTAATTCTGACAGGAGCTCAGAAATGCCTGCTGTGCTCCTCCATGGCCCCTCCTGTGTCAAGTAGCAAATCAGCTCTAATGACAGCTGAGGGTGACACCCAGGTAACGACGGCTTATTGTCCCCTTCAGTCTTCTGCTGTCCACATAAACAAAGTCCTGACATTGATCACGAAAATGAGCTTCAGGCGTGCTCTGCTTCCTTGGCTCTGGATGTGGGCAGGAGATCCATGATTCACAGCACTTGTTTGTCAAGTTTTTTCCCCCAAGAACTGCAGTTCTCTATCACACACTCTTACATGGCTAATCTGTTGTTCTCTAAGCAAAGCAGCATATTTCTTTAGTTTTTTATATAGTTTGTAGTAAGAGCACAATAGACTAGATATTTAACCTTTCCTCCCACATTGCTCCTGTTGTTTTGGCATTTTAATGTGGACAGCTTTTCCACAAAAACATTGCGGTGCTGGATATTACTCAGAGCTGCAGCTTAAAGTGCTTGTAGACACTTGTTTGATGACATTTTTTAAACATTAATTTGCGACAGCCATCCATAGCTAGCACTACAAACAATATACATCCAATTTACTAAAGCATGGGTGGATAAAAGGCGTTGTTTTGAATCATCAGTTGTGTTGTCATTCACAAAGTTTGAACTGTGAGCCAAAAACGGACGAAACAGTTTGATATAAAATTCTCTGACACTCGCAAAGCTGTTGTTACTTTGTTACACTAGCTCAGGTCTATCTAATATCCTTTATTCAGTTGATTGATGAAGTTAAAATGATGGTGAAGTGTGTTGAAACACCAAGAAAGTTGCCTGCAGGAAATGTTTTAATGTCTGGCTGACAGCTGTCGCTTGTAGCAAATGCAGATAAACATAATTCCTGTTGGCAAAACATAAGACTCATGTAGGCTAATTTAGAAGTTTGAGGAGGCACTGAAGTTATATAAATAGAAAAGATTAACATAAATATTAACAAGCTCTCCTTACTAATAGCTAGACAACACTCACGGTGGGTTTGCCTTTTCTGGCGGTCCATCATCCAGAATCACGCCTGTGTGTTTTCTCTGCAGGTGCTCGCGCATAGCACAGAAACTTTGCACAGGGTACAAGCCACCTTTTTGTTTTGTGATAGTTTGAAGTTCTCCCATACTTTCGAAGAAGCCCTGGGCCTTTTGGAAACATTCACTCTGAACCGAGTCGGACTCTACTTCTGTCGCCTTCATTTTCTAAACGTGCATTGTGTTGACTGGAGCTGCTCAGCTGACCGATGAGTCGAGCCAAAAAAGCGACTGACGTCATGATGCAAGAAAAACAATGAAAGGCCCTGCGTCGCGCGGCGCTGGTGTGCCTCGGTTGGTGGAGCGGGCGCCCCGTGTGCAGAGGCTGCAGTCCTCCACTCACTGATTGTGGCTTCGGCTCCCGGTCTCGTTTGGTGCATGTCGTCCTCCACTGTCTGCTCGCAGCATTTCCTGTCCTCTCTTCAGCTGCCCTATCGAGTAAAGGCAAAAGCCCAAAAACCTTGCATCGGTTAAAATTATTGATGACGCATTTTCAGCGTTGACGTCATCGATTACGTCGACTACTCACGGCAGCCCTACATTCCACTGACAGACCTCAAGTTGGGTTCAGTCCAAACTGACTAAAACAAAACCAGCGACTCCTGACCACAGAGAAGCTGCATCTTGTTTGGGAAATGATTTAAACCCTCTCCTTTGTCTGTTAAAATTGTTGGCAAAATGTACGTTATTTTCTGCAGATCAATTTAATGATGGATTTTCTTCTATCCTGAGCATTTCACAAATTCACATGCTGTTCCCACTTGGCTGCATGTTGTTACACCCTGATATGATCAGTATGCAACATTAGACTCATTTTAAGCTGAGTGAAGTCTGACGATGTAAAGCCGAGCCTGACAAGTTGAATTTGATTTCTTAAACGGCCACTTGCAACAGGAGTTTATATGCTCATGAATCCCAGCTGCCTCATCTCAGGAGCTGTTTTTCCTCCTTTGAGAAGTCTCCCATCCCGTGTCTTCTCAGAGGATCGACACAAAGTGGTTTATCCTTTGCGGGATTCCACTAAAGTTAAAGCATGTGTGATAACTGTCCGGGCATCCTGCTACATTATGCACCCAGTCATTCCCCACTTCGCCACACTCGCTCTCTTCCTCACACACACACACACAGCAGAGCGGTGAAGCTGTTTCAGCAGAGGGGCACTGTAGCCAGCGTGTCTGATGCTGACTCAGTAGAATGTTAATGTTGTGAAATCCCATTAAGAGCAATCCGGTGCTGAGCAGGACCACGCCTGGGCTTTACGGGACAGCAGGTCGTTTTAAAAGGCCAGCAGTGCCCTCGTGTTTGCACTGTGGGTAATAGAATCTAATCACTTGAGTGGCTCACGCTGAATTAAATTGCTCTGTTAAATCGCTGCCACTCATGTTTAGTTGCTCCTGAAGGCTATTTAAATGATTTTGGATGAGTGTCACCGTTTGGGAATAATTGCATTTAGAGAGCCGCAGCTGCACTTAACAAATACTGCAGGTTTTGACCTATTGTTTCTGTACGTGCGGAGAAACGAGGCAAACAAATCCCCCAATAGTTTTCATTAGTGCGTCCTGATGAGGTTGATTGAACAGCTGCAGGAAATACATGCAATGCATTTCCCATTAAGTTCACTAAGTGGCGGGTAGCAGGGAGGTAATTTGTGTGTTTTTGTTCTGGATCTTAAATAATGCAGTGAAGCTTTAACTGCACACCCTGTCATCTGTATGGTGTCCAGGTTAACAGAATAGGTTGTTGCTATGTCAGCCAGTCTTGCCTGTCACTGCTGGGTGAGTGACATCTGCTGAGGACTGCATTCTCACCCAGCTCCTCGGGCAGATGACGGATGTTCCTCCCTATGGGGAGAGAGAGGGCTGTACCACACTGCTGTTTATCTTTCGAATCGAGAGAAGGATGTGGTGTAAAGCGCTCCTCCTGGAAGAAGCTTCCACCCACATGTTTCTATACTGGTACATGGAAGCTCTGCATTGTTCGCAGCAATGAGCTACTTACCCCTGTGAATGAAAACAACTCTATGTTCAGTAGGTGCTCAACACTCTACTTAACATGGCGTTATGATAGAGATTGTTGTCTCAGTAGCAGAAAGCTTTGTGTCAAACCTTTTGGATGCCTTCCAGGAGAAACTTCCAGCAAAGTCAAACGGCATATTTAGAGACAAAGAGCATTATAGTGGAGTCGTCAATAGCAGGGGCAAGTGGAGGGTTTCCAGTGCAGATTAGCTTTGCAGAGCTGTAGTGATCGCCTTAATAAGGTATCACACTCTCAGGCATTTAATTAATTAAGGTTAAGAAAGTCTCATGTAGCTGAAGCCATTATCCCAGGCTCTTAGGGTTAGAGAGATTAGATGCTTTGCAATGGTACTGATAATAAAAACATTGTCAGAGCATAAGATTATTTTTTCTAAATTGCTTCATAGGGATGCACGATAGTATCAGCACATTATCGGTATCTGCAGGTTATTGCATGAAAATGACGCATCGGCATCAGCCGATGTGTCATTTTTCTGCGGATATTTTCTGCCGATAAAACGACGCTAAAAAAGCTTGACGTTATGCTACAACATTAACTCGGCACGAGCACTGCCTGCGCAAAGTTATTAACAATATACAAATAAAGGCAGAAACTCCAGCCAATGAATAGAAGTTACACAACTTTCACAACTCTTAACTAGCTAACAGTTAGCTCTCATTCTCATCATTTTACCGTACTTAACAACGTCAACCAAACCCAAACACGACTCTAACAGAGAGTAACATAAACATCAGTGCAAAACTAACTTGCATATTCATGGACACACACACGATGAAAAGAGTCGGTGATCACTGATGTCTCCATAGTAGGTACACTAAACAAGACTGGGTGTCTGTGGCAATTTTCGCGAAAAAAATCACAAGCGGAGCCCTGTTAGTGACGCATTTTCCATCAGCCAGCAGTGGTTGGTCTGCCAGAGAGGGTAGGCGGAGCTAAGCGGCTGCTTCTCCGGTCTCTGCAAGTGTTGCGAGTAAACAGTAATCTACTATGGCTGAACAAACAAAGAAAAGATGGATGACTACAGATACAACTTCAACAAGAAGTGAAAATCCAAAGAAAAAGAAACAAACTCGACGCTCAGATGAAGCAAACAGTCTGAAAAGGAAAGCGACCGTCAGCCAGGAAAATCAAGAGTTACAACTGGAGCCAACCGTGGACGTCACACATGTGACACTGGATATCTGGGAACTGTGCTCCCGCAGTTACCGTTTTGTTGCCATAGGTGCCGCCAAAGAGAATGAAACGAGATTACAACTTTAATATGACTCAAAGCAAGCTGGTGAGGAGTCCAGACTCCACACAAAGTTTTGCTTAAGTTTTGGGAGATATATTATTTGAGGAATCTGTAGAAAAGCCTCTTAATTGAATGTGCTGAAAGATTTCCTTATCATTGCAACTTTTTTTAAATCGGTGAACTTACAGTATGCCAATCTAAACAATAGTCTCAGTCATTTAGCGTGTGCCTGAGTACTGAGACATTTGTCCATCCGTTCAAAGCTTTTTTTGGGGGGTAGCTTTTTATACATTCATGAAATGCAGTCTTTCCTTATTCTGCATATACACACACTGTTGCACTGTTGAGCAGCGAGCCCAGCTCGTTGTTTAATTTTTGTTCTTATTCACTATCCACAGAGAACCAGACGTTCTTTGCATAGATTAACATAAAAAGCTGAGAGCTCATTTTGGCATTACAGTGTATTTAAAAGACAAAGAAGAAGTTTCCTCTTAAATGTTTTAAACCAGACATCCTCCCCCATACTCCCACCTCTGCCTCTCCCTACCAGCTGTTTTTTCCTCCCCCAACCTGCTCCGCTTGCCTTTCATCTCCATCTTATTTCCTGCCATAACAATCTGCCATGCAAAACAGTGTGCCCAAAGCGCCGGGTCAGTGTGAGGGCAGAGTCTGCATACATAAAACTAACTGTAAATCATCTCACCTCAGGTGACTTCCTGCGCAGTGGTGCAAGTATGTTGATGCACAGATGCAGCCATATGTGGCTGATGAAACACAAATAGGGGAAGAAAGAGCAAGGCATATCAGCATGTTGAAGTGATATTAAACAGACCTTTCCTGTAGATACGTGATGGAAAACAAGAAACTAGCGACTTTTCATTTTGTATTGAGCAACATTAAAGTAGCAGCTTGACGTGTTCCACTGAATTTGCCTCACTATCGCACGTCATTGTTGCACACACTCACAAAACAACTTGACAGGAAGGTCTACTAATTGTGGTCTTCATGTGGTTAATCACCGAGTCGCAGGGGAATAACTCAACTTTACAGATGGAAGATCACCGTCAGTGCAATCCATCAAAACAACAGGTTGCGTTCAGGTGTTTTTTTTCGTCACTGTGATTAAAAAAAGATGAGTTACAGAAAATATTAGGTTAACACAACCCCTGCTTGAACAGCCAACACACATGCCCAAACCTCTAGTTTCAACCATCCCATCAATCCAGCCATTGTTGAGCAACACGACCCTGCCATGAATAATTGAGTTATCCTGTGTGCTCTACCGGGATACTATTGCTGCTCTGACGTGCAACCGCTTTGTTGCCTGCTGGGCCCCCCCTGCAAGATGTCGGCATCTTTGTTCACAGCGGTTGGCTCCATCGAAAGAAACCCTGTCATCTTTCCTACGCCTCTACACTTCTGCACGAAAGCAAGCACATGGCGATATTAAGTTAAGCTCGCACATTAAATGCATCATTAATCGCCGGAGTGTTGAGTTAAGTTGTGTCAAGGTGCACTTAACCAAGTATTTCTCTGTTGCAGAGTTCTCCTGAGGTTAGAACAAATTAACACTTCTTTGAGGCTGAGTGTTGCCGTGGCGCTGAGAGAGGAAGAGGTTAGATCAAAGCGACACAAAAATGGAACAGACACCATTTCACACCACTGTCTTATTCCCCCACACTCTTCCAAATGTTGTTTAGCATCTTTAATTATAAGTACATCATGTGGTTGAGCACAGCAGCCAATTAATTATCCAATTTAATTCAAGCCATGTTTGACTGTAGCTAATGATTTATTTTCTCAGGGGAAGATGAGACCACGAGCTCGACACCGGCGCACTAAAGTGACATGTTACTTTTGATCTAATAACATGCCTCCCAGTTAAGCTCCATGCCATCAGAACCATCCCCTGGCCCACATGCGGAGCCCGTCAAAGTCGATTTTAAGCCCAGCCAGTTAGACTGTTGAGATGTGCTGCTAGTTGGCTGCTGGTGGAGGAAAAATATGTCAAGGAATGAGGTAGTTTCTGTCCTGTTTGCTCTACAGAGATGGCAAGGCTCCAGTCTGTGAATATTTACCTGCATGTTTTTTGGACCATTTTTGGAGACTTGAGTTAAAGCTTTGTAATTAGGTTTACCAGAAGTTTACCAAAAGAATTGGTGTGTTTATATGAGAATGAAGAGACAGCATGCGGCTCACATCACTGTAACAAAGGTGCTTGTGTATGTTGGTATATTGTTTTGAAATTTTTTAATTACATGAGCATTTAATTTGCCTGTTAAGTGAGCTGCTATAACGAGTAAATTTCTGCTGTGGGGGATCAATAAAAGCTATGGATGTGCATTTTAACCGGTTAATACTACCACTTAAACGGTTAAATAATTATAATTTTTTTTAACATGCATATATATTTGGGAAACACTATTTGCTGTCGTTAGCTGAGCTGAGCCTGAGAGGAGAGCAAAATGAAACGAGCAGTTAAACAGTTTAAAAACTGAAAAAAAAAAACTTTCTTGCACATCTCTGCACCTGGGACATTTGCACCGTCTGAGCAGTATTCTCTGCGCGGCGGGTCTCACAGTCAACAGTCTGCATTTCTCATTACAAGGACTGGTGTAGGCCTCTTTATTTTAAGTTTCCATAGCCTGTTGTTAACGTATTGAGCAGAAACAAAACTTAACATGTACGAGGCACAGCAACTTAACTAATTATTCACAACTCCAACACGCTGCAGTCAGGTCCGGACAGGTTCTTATGTTTATTAAAGTTCTGTGTGCTGACCATCAAAGAAAGGTCGGCTGTAAATAATAATAATAATGAATTTACCTCTAGTTGCCTGTGTGTGTGTTTCTGCGAGTATTCGGGAGAGCGCGCATCAGAATGAGCGCGCATGATGGAGAGCTTGTTGTCGGTCTCTGGCTGTTCTTTCTCAAGAAGACTTTTATCCAATCCAAAAAGTACATTTTGATCCTCTTCCTGTTTTAGCGCAACAACAAGCAGTGTTCAAAATGTGACAGTACTTGTTAGTACATGACACGTTTGCACGTGGTAAGAGGTAACGTAACTATATGGTGAGATCGTAATGAAAAACAACAAAGGGGGATTCACAAGGACAGCTACGTGTTCTCTTCCCATTTTCAACAGCTGCTGACAACCGCAGACCAGTTAAGGTACCGACGTTTAACCAATCACCTGTCTCCCCTTCCACTCTAAACTACTGCATGACATCTCCCCCAAATGTGAGGCCCCCTGGGGGAGTGGCTGATAGTTTAGGCAGCGTTTGCTTTGATATGCAGCAGAGTTTTCTACGGGCGGAGCACGCATTTTAAACGCCAATATCGCCGTCAATCAATTATTTATTCGTTGGAAGTCAGAATTGTAATCGGGATTAATATTCGATTAATTGTGCAGCCCTAAATCACACTAAAAAATGTCAACATCATCACACCTAAGCAGCACTGCAGCTAAAACTAAGACAAGATGTCTTAACTGGCAATTTTACACAAATGCTTGTTAATGTGGACTCCCCCTGTAACTTTAAACTGTATGAATAAATAACTAAAAACCCCTTTGGCGCTCTGCAGGCCTCTTTATAGTAGGATTTAATAGCTGCCCTGGTGACTGCCGTTTCAGTGTCGGCCCATATACAACGCTGAATCAGACAATAGAAGTGATTGGTCACTTGAGAATGTCTTTGGAGTGAAACACACAGGGTCAGAAGCACAGAAAGTAGATGAGGCAGAAACGGCTCAGGGCTGTCGTCTCCCGGGGGCCTCCTCGTGATAAATGGTTCACCCCTCTTCCCTCCAACCATCATTAAAAATGTCAAATCATTAAAAGCTGCAGTTCTGTGTAACCCTGCATGCTGCTCCCTCCCAACACTGATGGGAGACGTCTCCTGCCTGTCAGCTGGCCTCTGCTTTCCTCGTGTGGAACATGTTAAATTGCACTCCCAAGTGTGTGAGTTAAACTGATTTTACCTTAGTTAAACTGCACTGATTGTTCTTTTATCCACCAGGCAGTAGATGCAAGCAATTGGCGGAAAATGACTCGTGCAAAAACACTTCCTTTGTCTTCGTCATGTGAAAGCAGCTTCACCTGCTTCCTCAGCGGTTGTCTGTTTACTAATGAATGTTTCTACGTCATTCGGCTCACCTTGACTCTTGTTTCCACATCAGCTCACTAGAAGAGCTCACTGGTTGTTACTGGAGCTGTATGTGGGCAGAGTGGGAGGAAACAGGTGGTGAGGAGTGAGGGGCATTGGATAGGAGGCTACTGCATAAGCCATGTAAGCCATCCTGCTGTCTCTTCAGACCACACACTCTCGCAGTCTGCATCAGTTAGTTGGATGTATGTGCATGTGTGCCTGCATGTGCTTACTTGTTTTTCTCTTGGGATGATAATTTGGCAGAGATGCCCCCTGCTGCTATCATACTGACTCAGTGGCTCATTTAAGAAGTCATTACACCTGCAACCTACCTCAAGAGGATCCTGTTTGAACTATCGCTGCCATAGCAACATTGTCATTAATGTAGGACTGGGTGAAAGGGCAAAAAATATGATAATTTTATTTTCCATACTGATCATCATAGTTTCATAAAGCTGCCAGTTTGAGGAGTATTGTGGTAATGATGGTGGCCTGAAAACAGACTCATTTGTTATACTGTAGAATATAATCTATTAATGTGCTTTTTCACACACAAGTTAATTAATTAATTAATTAAAGACCCCCTCCAGTGAAAGTGTTTAATCTTGTAAACATCTCCATGTGGTGTTCTTCATGTGCTACAAGACATATCAGGGACAACATCAGCAGTCATCTCCATGGCTGGGCCTGTCTGCTTTTAAAGTGCAGTGTACCAAGGACAGGCTGAACAACACGTTTTCAGATTGGCAGGTTTGAGACGTCACAAACCTAAGGAGCCAGTGCCGTTAATGGACGCGGTGACGCTATGCATATCATTATGTGTAACCTATGGCAACCACTTGGGTGATGCGCGAGCCAGCTGTAACCGTCATCGTAATTTTTGCAAACTCACTACTGAATACTAACGTTAACGTTACTACTGCTAATTACTACATTTCAAGCTTGTATGTTTCAACAAGTTGCCACAAAACGACGGCAGAGACGTGTTTTGTTTTGGGCTGTAAACGCATTACTAGCTAACTGCTAAAGTAGTCGCGCCGTTGCGTTTCTAACTGTAACGTTGTAACAAGTTGGAGAGTGATACATATACATTACCATTCTGATACATCCACTTGTATGCGACCCTGTCCAATTTGCTCCTCTTCTTCTAAATCACTTTCCGGTTCGAACACGTATGGCAGAATTACCCCTATATTACCACTTGCCATTGTGTAGCGTATAGAAGCTAACGTAGCAAAAAAGAAATATCAAAACAAACATTCAGCTTGCCTTGGGATAATTTTTACAAGGTAATTAAACATATTTTGCTGACAAAATATAGCAGACACAATTTATAGTTTCAAGCAGAACATTTTATAGGCATTAAAACATGACTGGAGCTGCTCTTTAAAGAAAGAAAAACATTTAATAAAGCAGTTTAACGTTAAAAATGAATGTCTCTCACTCGCTCTTTATCTGAACCGAGCCATCTGGAGGGGCTGTGAGCTGTGAGCTGTGAGCTGTGGTGCTGCTAGCTTTAGCTCGGCTTGTTTTTTTTAGGTTAGGATTCATTCACTGTTAGTCGTTAACAAGGTGTTTAAGCAGGAGCTGAATTATCTGCAGGTTTAAAATCAGTTTTCCTCCAACATAACATCCTCCACATGCTGTGGGATAGGCTTGTGGCTTTATTTGTGCAATAAATATCTTTTTATTAGTGAATTAATTAATACGCGTTAATGTCTTGTTTTCTGGGTAAAGTATTTTCTTATACTGGATACTTTAGTGGACCCTGATGATTTAAGTTGGGGGGGCTGGTGCTTTGTCTTCTGCGGTTCATTTTATCAGTGTGAGAATCCACAAGGCCTCATTGATAGCAAATTAATTTCACAACTTTGCCGCTATCCAAACCCGTCCTGCACCAATCCAGCTCTGCTTTGGTTGCCAAACATGCCCTCTGCTGCTCATTTGAATGCATAATTAACAAGATAACACCCTTTGCTGAATTGTGTGTTTGCGTGTTAAAAGGCGTGAAGGGAGGGAATTGAGACTGGCAGTTTGTTTTAATCAGCGGTGATGTCTCATTCACTACATTTACATGCACACTGGAAACCAGGTCACTGGGAGAGATGTATGTGCACTGGATTTCTATTAATTACAAAACCTGATGAAAGGAACATTTCTTCTCATTTGCATGTTTCAGAATTGGGTTACTGTCAAATGCTAAGAATGATTTAATTTCATAAGTGCATATATATATATATGCACTGATTGCTGCTGATCTATTCAAGTGGCCCAAGTTTTGCCCGGCAACACTTAAAGGCTCAGCACACAGATCTACTTCTCCACTCAAGTTCCACTTGTTGATGAAAAGCAGCCAGCACTTCGAGTGCTTTTCTTAACAGATGGACTTTTAGAGCATTAAAGTCGTGCTTGACCAACGGGAGAAATGTTGGCACCGACGCTGCCGCAGTCCTCTCCCCTGTCTGTCACATGGACTGCATCGATTCTCATTTTAATCATAACTCTGCAAAGTACTAACACACTTCTCTGACACTTTGTGCTTTGTTTATATGTGGTCTAAGTCAGAAAAGAGAGAATAGTGCAGACAGGCGATGCTAAATGTTTGGCCCTCAAAAATGTAAAGAAGCACCAAACAGGTGAAGCTGACTGCAGAGTTCAGGAGCTCCACAGAAAGGCAACTAAAGTGTTTCTACATTAACCTTGAAGTTACTTTGACTTGGTAGCCAAGTGATTTAAGCTCCTCTGAGGAGTTTTTCACTGGTTATGAAACAGACTGAAATTAATTCTGATTATACTATATGACCTAGAAAAGCAAACCAGACCATCAGCGACAAGCTTCACTATTTCTTTATAGTTATTTCTAATGTCTGAAATCGCTGCCGGGGGGTAGGTGTCAGAAGAAGCGATTTGCTGTAAGCCGCCTTTGTTTACATTTTCCAGGGCAAAATTTGTCTGTTAAAGAAAGCAGGATGAGATTCTTTGTTAAAAACCACCGCTTCAGTATTTACAGGACAAAGTCGGCAAAGAGATAAGCGGTACGGCTTTGTCCACAGAGATCGCCAAAATTGTCACAAAAGTTCCTCATAGGAGCTTTTAAGGATCAGTTCGCCCCTGGAAAAAGCCACCGTCAGTCAAAGCTGTGTTTTCTGTAATCCATAGAAGCAATAATATTTGAAATTGGCACCATAGCTGTGGAGAAAGTTGTACAAACAGCTCGTGGTTTCGCCGTCCTACATTACTACAACACCCAGCGTGCATTGCGCCCCTCCCTCTGAAATGAACGACCCATCGAGAGACGCTGGAGTGAAATACTACCGTTTCACTGCAGGCAATGGCTCAGAGCGGGACAGAATCTGAAATCTGATGAGAATATACCGGTGGATCGTCTAAAAAAATCTTCAGGTCTGCAGTCTACATTTCAAACCTGATGATTTAGAACGAGACATGACATCGTGGGCCGCGTCCTAGATTGAGGAAGTGTAGTTTAGCAAGCTCCCTGGCCTCCGCCAGGTGGCAAGTTTTACGTAGTCTGGCGGAGGTTTTCCAGGGCCAAGATTGAATTTGATGGAGTAAAACTTTTTCTAATGGCTCATTTTCTCTCCTCGTTTGTTTTAAAGCTAACAGAGGATTGTAGCGTTCAAAGAATAGTTCAAAAGTTTTAAAATAACTGACTTGCCTTTTTTCTTGCTTTGTTGAATAAAGCCTGGCCTGAATAGGACTTTAACACTAGGTACATTGGTGTCAAAGAGCGTATTTGAAATTGCTATTGACCTCATGGATGGATTTGTAGTGCTGGTCCTGAAATGGAGAGAGATGAGGGGCTCAACTTGGACTCTTTTGTCCCCCTGTCCATGATTTCTTAATAGCTGGCCTTCCTCCTGTCTCTTTATTGTTACAAGAAAAGGGATCTTATAGTTAAACTAAGATTGCTCTGGGCTGTAAATATTCAGACGAGTATCTTTCTCTCATTTTGAGTCGCTTCATCTTGGCCTGAATTTGAACTGGACCCAATCTAACAGAAGATTTCTCAGGAGATCAACCAACAGCTCTGTAGAGGCACTTATAATGCAAACGTTTAGTCAGACCACTGCTTCTGATCGGGCTGTTGAGTGGTCATAGTTTAAGCTTAAAATGCACTGCTGACTTTTCAGTCAACGCTTTAACGCTTTAATTATAGCTGTAAATAGATCAGTTGGTTTGTCAAAAGAAAGAAGGCCTGTTAATGAGCAAACACCTTCTCATGTGTCTCAGCTTCACCTTAATCAAACCTTTGCATCTCTTCTCCACAGGAAGTAACCGGAGCCTGATTGTGTGACCCGTGCCCTGTTGACTCTGCAGAGATGCACTTTTCTCCACACGCCTGCACTCGGATGGATTAAGAGGTTAGCTTACGATCCCTTTATGCTCACCCACCTTCATTACACACTGTACCTCAGCGCTGCCTTCACTGTCCTCTTTGCTTATCTGTCTGTATTGAAACGGCAGAGCTGGTCAGAGCTTTGTGTTAGATTATCCCGGTGGTGATGGAGGAATGACTTTGTGTTCTTTCAGCAAATACTGAATACAACAAGTGTGCGATAAGCCTGATGGAAAGTTTCCCACTGGCGATGGGAAGTGGTTGAATGTTAGTGATGTGAAGACGGATCATATCGCTGATCTACCTCACATTGTATACGCCAGCTGTGGAAACCCGATCAGA
Source organism: Semicossyphus pulcher (assembly GCF_022749685.1). Taxonomy (NCBI): domain Eukaryota; kingdom Metazoa; phylum Chordata; class Actinopteri; order Labriformes; family Labridae; genus Semicossyphus; species Semicossyphus pulcher. The sequence goes on from NW_027211700.1 coordinate 5,935,367, forward strand.
CTGGTTTGGGTTTACCTGTAGGCGGAGGGGGAACTGATCCAAGATGGCTGCTTAATATTTCAACAGGTCCCAGGCCAAAAGCAGCTGATATGTGCTGATATATGAGTGTCGGCTCAGGTTTCATCTTGCAGAGGACTATGTGGCTACTTTCCTCTTCAGAATTACAAAACAACAGCATCAAGTCCCTCAGAACACGGCAGAAGAAATGTTCTGTCAGTGCCTGCTTTACTGTTTGTGCTTGTTGTGATGTATCTTCAAATGCTTCACATCCGTACAATTATGTACGTTTTTCTAATTATGCTCTACCGATTATAATTTTCATTTTAATTCAATTTAACGTTGTGCCGAAGGCAGCAGCAGGTGTCCCTACATACTCCACAGCACTTCACTTAAAGGGATAGTCTTCATTGTGAATGGCATTTAAGTGGCTAAAGTATGTGGTACTCGTGGCCCTGTCTGCAGCGGTACATAGCTTAGCTTCCGTGTAGGAACGCCGGCTGGCTTCTCCTAACAGGGACCGTGCTGACTGTTATCTTGTGTACGTTGAGAAGTACCTCATACAACCCCACTTAAAAAAACCCTATCCCTTTAAAGACATCATTAACAAATAGCTAGACAAAGACCAATGACTGGAATAACAGAAGTCTAAGCTTTCTGCAGCAAAAGTAATGAAGGCTTTTACAGTATTTTTTTTTAGCAGGTCCGTTTTCAACAAGTTAAAGAAAACACTCAAAAAAATTCTGACTTTCTCACCAAACTCCAGGAAAGGGGACGGCTTTCTGCAAACAGGCAAAGGAATCAAGACTGTGCTGGGAAAAAACCAAAACAATAAATCCATGTGTCTAAATCTGCTGTGGTAATATGTGAACCATATTTAACCCTCATTCAAATAAAGAGTTTGTTTATGAGAATGGCTGACCAAATGACAAGTTGATGGATTCCTTGTGAGGGAGGTTTAAAAAAAGACAAAAGTCAAGTCTGGTTTATTCACTTGGCTTTGAAAACCAGACCTGAGACAGGAAGCACTGGACATGTGTAGTTACAATAACAGCATCAGATTAATTTAAGCTTTGTTTTGTGGCCAGCAAATATTGAAAATATTAAAATGATTTTACAAAAATTGGAAAACCGACTGAAATACCAACTGTAGACCAACAGAGGGCAGAAAGTTTAGTGGAACATCTCCAGAGGAAAACGCTGTTTCTCAGGATTCACTGTAAGACTGATAACGCTAGCGGTAGTACCTGACCTTCGATGGTTAAGTTTCCTAAAGTTCTTTGTTCAGACTTATTTAAACCTCGTTTATGAAGCAGAGTTAACAGAACTTACCCAGAAAGACTGCTGTAAACGTATTTCAACTGCTTAATCCTGCTTGAAATGAAATATCCCACTACACAGTTTTCTGTTGCAACATCAGATATTCTCCTAGAAAGTCAATAAAGTGACTCACTAAGTGAGGTGCAATGTGTCCTTTCTGTAGGTCCAGCTAACGCTACCATAGAGCAACATAATGTATCTGTGTGATTCCTCTATGTATAATAAAATGGCAGCCAAACAACTGGAATTTCCCAAAAGGAAACAGGCCGTTATGGTGAACCCAGTGACCCCACCACCCTCAGTCTCCTCGAGTACATACAGTGGATCCTTCAGCTGTCATGATCAGAGTAGTGTAGTGTAGTTGGATGTCCACTGTCGACCATGTCTGGAATTTTCTCCGGCTTAATGCAGCTCAACTTGTGATATCTTCTAATCGCGTACGTGTGTGTGAAGGGACTGTTTGTGTGGTTAGTGTGTATGTGCGTATGCAAGCTTATGAAAGCATACTTATGAAAGCATAACAAATGTGCATGTCAGTGTTTGAGCAACCAGTAGCTCACCCTGCCAGTTTTCCAGTCTAACTCCTCAGCTATGTCCAAACAGTAGACCTTTACACTGACTTATGAAGACAAGCCTGGTTTTGCCAGGATGCCTTAACAGCTATGACTCAGTGGTTGAATAAATGTTCAGATCCCAGTGCGGTCTGTGTGGAAGCTAATTTTTTATGGCTGCATAAACTTAGCATCTTTATTAACTGCCACTTGTTTGGGTATCTGGGTTAATTGTATGGTCAGTGAACCATCAGAAAACATCCTTCAATTTAAATGAGTAATCCCTGTGCTCATGGTTGATCTCTTTAAAACAATCTTCGACGAGATTTTTGGTGTTGATGGCGTTCTGGTTTCTGATTGTAGCCCTTGTAGTATTGTCCACTAGCGTTTCAGCAGCCATTGGCAGGAAATCAGTCCGTGTGGAGAGCAAAAGAGACGGACGCAATCTGCCGTATTGCAACCCCTTCAGCGGTCATCTGATGACGATTCAGCTTTTATAAATCTCTAAGGAGATGTTAGCATGCAAGTGAAGCTAACAATCCTCTCTTAGACGTCATCTCTCAACTCCAACTCCATTTCACTTCTCAACTTCGTCATACTGTAAACAATGACAACACCGGGAAAGGGAAGCCTTGGCCAGAAGTCCTTTGTCTCTAACTGTTGGCTACACCGGAAGCCGCAATAAGTTGGCATGTCGCTCCCCTCACCAGACAATAGCAGATGGGAGATTGGCTTGTGCTTTACCATCAGCCCAAAACTCATAAGCAGTTCTCACAACAGCGGACCAAAAGTTTTGATGCACGGGGGAACTGCTCTGTGATTGGTCAGAATTGTTTCAACAAGCATTTGTGAAATTGTTTGGTCAGCCCGTATTTGTATTTCCTCGTCGCTCCCCAGCGTCTGTCCTCTACTCATCTCGCTGCCTGGCTGCGTGGCTGTTTCTGCAAGTGTCAACATCTGTTAACAACCCACAATGCACAGCTTTTTGGTTTGCTTCCTGTATTTGGTCTTACTTTAAGTCCGTTTTATGTTCTCACCTAATTTGAACCGGACCGTGGTTCATTTTGAAAAGGACCGAGACTCGTCTTCTCTGGCGGACTATGATCCCGTGGTTTGGTCCGGTTATTTGGTCCACACCAGAGTTAGAACAAGTGTTCCCACCTGTCCAAACGAAAGCTGTCAGGTATGAAAGCACCCTAAGAGTTTCATATTCAGCTCACTTGCGACCAGATGAAAACCCCAGCTGTAGTAGGAAACCCAAGCAGTCTTATCAAAGTTACTCCTGGAGCCAAATTCAATACCTGAGCATGCAGTGAGAGAGAGAAAGAGAGCAAGAACACGTCACTGCAGCTCGTTCGGATCGCATCGAGTTAGAGCCAGTGCCAGAAGAGAACATAGTCGATCCGTGATCTGTATCGATTGCCTGCCATGGTTCAGCACTCATGTGAAAAGCTGATAAATTGGAAAAAGTAACACCTGATCGAAACTGAAAATACAGCAGGAGTTTGTAGGGATTTGTTTGAGAGTGGATTTATTTTGTGTAGTGTGTAAAATGTTCTACAAAATATGAAAAAAGGTTTGGACAATAAAGTCAGGCACTGATACCGAATTCCAGGGTCGTCCAGGGAAACCGAGTCTTGATTCAGTTCAAATGTGAAAAGTTTGGTTTAATTTTATTGGCCATTTTAGGCTCACTGGGAATTGTTTACTGCTGCTTCCTCACTGACCACACTTTGCCATGAAAAGATTTCTGTCTTTCCTCAAAGTCACACTTGGGAGACATCACCATGGTAGCAGGTTTGTCTTTTATGTCGCTGGTGTTTGGATTGCGGTCGGGTGTGTGTGTGTGCGCCTGTGTGAGTGAGTGGATTCTCAGAGAGGAGCTTTGGCTCTTACTTCCAACACGTGGTTGCCAACAGATTCTTTTCCTGGGTAAACGGAGACACGGAGACGGCAAAGTGCTACTCATCTTAAGCTATGGGGTGTGTCTCTGTCTAAGGAGCAGGAAGTCATTTGGACAAATGGGTCTATTTTTGACTGGCCCTCTACCTTGGCTGACTAGACCGTTCGATCTGCACTTTGTAAAGTCTTCCATTGTTTTATGAGGGATGACAAGAAAATGGTTTGAATGTTTTTAATCATGCAGCTCATGTTTGTTGCTTTTTAGTTTCCATCAAGGTTGACCGGCACTCTGTAGCATCTTGTGTTTTTCCACTCTTACCTGTCTTTGTGTCTTTCCATTAGGGATGCACGATATTTTTTTGCCGATATCCGATATGCCGATATTTTACAACTCATTTAGCCGATTACCGATACCGGTACCAATATTTTTTCCCCGCACACCTAATAGCAGAGATCATCAACTCTCTTCTGTATTGGAATTAGCGTACAGTATAATGGTGATACTCTTATCACATTTGTTACAACGGTCGGGGTGACGGGTCTTGAGATGGTTAATCAAGTTTGTAGTGTTGAAAGACTTTGCCTTGGCTCCTCCTCGCATCACCAAAGCTGAGCAGTCATTGCAAATAACAGTTTTGTTATCTATTTCGGACACTTTGAAAAACTTCCACACCACGGACATTTTGGCTTCTAACTCTCTCATGCTGCAGGTAGACACACGTGACGTCATCACGCTGCGCCGCGCAGGTCTTCTTCGCGCCGGGGACATTGCGCCGAGGTCGGGTATTTAATCAAGTATGCAGCAGCCCATTATTTTATCGGTTAATTATATCGGCCGATACCGATATCGTGCATCCCTACTTTCCATGCATTCATTCTCTGAATTGACCGATCTCTGTGCATCTTTTGCTTTTTTATTGCCAATTTTTGAAGTATTTTGTCTGTCCCTGCAATCCACTGCCCTCTGAGGTATTACTAAAAGTACTTTCTCTCTCTTTATGTAATTAATATTGCCCCTAAATAACTGTACCAACCCTGTGATCCCTACCTGAGGTCATCCCGCTTCTTCCTGCATTCGTATCAATACCCCAGACCACGTCAAACAAGGTAGTCCTGCCGCAGCCTTCAGAGGGGGTGGGTGTTGTTGAATCTGTTATGAAAATGGTGAGTGTGCAGTTTTTTTTGTACAGTGGAAGCTCCTGACATGGTTTGCCTTTGCATTAATGTATGAATAAATTCAGCATGAAAGACACTTTAGACGGAAGCATACGAGCAGCTGGAGAGGAATGCTGTTGTGCAGTAGCCGAAGGGGGGGTTACAAGAAGGGCTTTCTGGTCTCCCAGGGGAGAAAGATGAGAGGCAGAGAAGCTCGGATGTATAGGTAGCGAGCGGGGGATGGTGTAGGAGAAAAGAAGACTGAAAGAAAGACTGTTTGGGTGGAGTACTTTGTCATAATAGAGCTTATCTTACGCACACATCTTAATATGAAAATGTCTGCACCCCAGCTTTACACAACGTGTACAACATCTTTTTGGCCACGTCCTTCTCTCGAGGGATTCTCTCTCTCTCTCTAGTTTTTCGAGTGTTTGCTGCTTTGTTGCAGCCTTTGCCCGAGTCACCTGAATGAACTGTACTCCGTTGAGTTTTTGTTTTTTCGTTGCCTGAACATTTGTTGTGCTGATTATTTAAATATATTAATCTAATTGGCTTTTGCTCGGGGGCTTTTGTGCCCTTTCAGTTCAGTGGATGTTGATGATGGTTGTTGATGTTATTCAGTTATTGATAGTTGATGATAATTACCAGTTCAAAATGGCCTTGATCAGCCTCATACTGATCTTTGAGCTTGGATACACACATCCATATTCAGGCTAAGCGATAAGTCGTTTAACTATTGTGCGATAATTGCATCGACTAACGTGTGATGTCAATCAAATGACCTGACACACGTCATGCTGCCACTTTACTTAGAGTTTCTCGTCTTCCATAAGGGATCCACATGAAACGTCCTTCTGATATCACATTAGTGCAGCTCTTCACCGGAGCACACAGTGAACTGACTGCTGTACATTCTGAGTGTGTGTCTCGCCTGCCTCTAAACAAGCACACGACGCTGCTGCTGCTGTCTCACATTAATGTTGGCGGATTGATCGAGGCAGACCCACAGTAACGCGAGGCTGCTCCTGAGTGGGTGTATTCCCGTTAACAGCTGCACCTCGTCCCAGTGCTCGCTCTATGTGGGCTCTGTTAAATGAGTAGAGGTGCCACTGAGTGTTTACTTTTAGCAGCTACACCTGCAGCGCAGGTACGGTGTAGTGTTGTGTGAGTTACAGAAAGAAGGATACGGTGAGCTTTAATTTCAAAATCACTGGGCTGATCACCAAGATTAAACATACATTTAATCACATAAAAGTAACACGACTGCCACAAGTCTTTTTGAAAAGTTTATAATAAAGCGTGTCGTTTTACCTGAACTCTCTAATTGTTAATGTGGGTGTCAGAAAGTAATCACCTGTGTTTCAGCCCTCTGACAGTAAAAGTAGGAGGGAGGTTTATTTGTTAGCTGAAAAGAGAATTAAAGTCCCAAATAATAACAATTAAAAGTATGATTTTAAAAAACACACTACATTTATCTGGTATAATTACTGTAAAATTCAGTGCATAAGACGCACTTTGAATACTTTCTTTTAAATCTAAAAGTTATCTGCATCCTAAATACCGGTGCGACCAATATACCCGTGTAAAATGCAGAGAGAGGTATTTTATTGTGTTACTGCATTTACCCAGACGATGGCACTACCCGGTGGTTAAGTGGTGATGTCACATCTCTAAACAGTTTCTGGGTCTGAGCCGCTATAGCACCTCCTGTTTACGATATGCCGCAGTGCTGTTTTAAACTTGTTTGTTGCTAATGCTTCGTCATGTAGGCGCACCGCCACGATCGCCATTGCAACCACCACCCTCACAGCAATCAACATTACTGCTAGCTACAGCACCGGTAGCTAGCTGGATTGCAAACTCAACATGGCGTAAACAGATGGTTGTCTGTAATTTGTGTTTTGAATGTGTTTACAATGAAAATAAAAAGTGTTGAAATAACTTGTATACACATTTTTATTAATAAATAGCTATAGAGAACCTTTTTACCTCTGTGATACCCACAAAAACAGACTGCGTTTTATATTCTAGTGCGACTTATAGTCCAAATTTGACAGTCTCTCATGCAGGCCATATCCCAATATTCAGTCCTATCCCAAGTTATATTACCCCAAACAAAGCAGCTGAAGGGGTCTGTGTCAAGCAAAACATCTTTAAAGCCTGTTTGGGTAAAACATCTCCATAGATTGAAATGAGAATAGACTCACTTTATGATGCATCTGAATGCAGCTTGAAAGTGAATATTGCTTTTGATGTAATATTCCCGAGTTAAACCCTCTAGAACTGACTGTGCAATGCTGAAACTTAAATCTATAATCCTACATATTTAAGGCTGTAAATTCACATGCTAAGTTTTGGATTTGGAGTTAGGAAAAATGTTTGAGAACAACAAAAGACAGACTTCCAAAGGGCTGCTGCCTACTTCAAGAATCCTCCTCTACTGGCCCCTTTGCAAAGTGGAAATGAGCTGTGACTCTGCAAATGTGGGAGAGCTGTGTGCGTGTGTTTGTCCGCATTTATTTCCACCGTCTCCTGGAAGAGCTCTGTCGGTGCATCTGTGAGAGTGGGTGGTTTTGTGCTGCTTGGGAAAGACTTTGAGCGTGCTCCACACTAAGCCCTCCCCTTCTCCCTCCCTGTCTCTCTCTCTCTCTCTCTTTCCCTCTCTTCCCTCCTCCCTCCAGCAGCTGTTTTCCTGCCTTAGCTGGGAACTGGAGCCAGGCTGTTTCCCCCCCAATCTTTGCGTCACAAGCAGGAACTCACCGACTTACCGACACACAAACTCTTTTTTTTTTTTTTCCTTTTTTCTGTCCCTGCTCTGTCCCACACTCGTCTGGCTGTTGACTGAGTACTGACCTCATTTTGGACTACAGACTGAGGAGCAAGTATTCCCACTCGTCTACTTGGCTGCTCTGATAGCGTGTTCACATTGCTGTGTGAGAGCTGCCTGGCTGTTTGGGAGAAATGCTTTCATGGTAAGATGTTTCTTCCCACCTCAGAGACCACTTCTGTCTCTTGACCTCTTGTTTGTGCTTCTTTCAGTCGATGACATTCATTTCTCTGAGGTTTCCCGTCTTTCTGTTGGCAAGACTGTTGCTGAGATTATCCTGCGCTGACAGTTTTCAGAAGTCTTTGTTTGTGAGTGTTACAGCGTTCTCAGTTTGTCCACTTGTCCCAGAACGGTCTGTAAATGAATGATGAAAACTTTAGAGCTGTTATAAATCCAAAATGAGCTCAGTGGGTGTTTTTAAAAGATGTTGTTTGAGTGGATGTTTGTTTTAACTCTGTCCTTATTCAATGCCGATTCTAAGTACACAAGTGGTTTTAGTTGTCACCAACTTGTTACAATTTCCTTGTAAACAAGCAGCACTGTGTTCAGCCACTGTTCCAGCCGGCCACCCTTTCTCCCCCAACATGGCTAAAGCTGCTAGCGAGGGGCCGTCAGTGTAGCGTTTCACACACGTGAGTGACTGAGAGGCGGGAGAGTTAACACATGATCGAAGACTTTGTGGGTTTTGTTACAGTGCTGACACACCAGGCCAGTTCAGGCCAGACTCGTAATTACACTTGGCAAAACCGGTCGTCATCCGATTGTGCTGGTGTGTAAACAGGGGTCAGAGCAGCACAAACAATAGTTCAATTGTCAAGCAAACTTTTGAAACATTTGCAACAATAGAAATTCTGAATGTGTCCTTCAGGTTTGTGTGTACTTCAGAAGTTGGAGGTAAAGGCCAGAACCTGATCGATGTAGTATTCTTTGTGGGATCTATTGTGATATTTAAAGACCTTACAGTCAAAGTGGGGAAGATTCATTGATTACCAAAATGGCAGTTTTTGAGCTGGCATTGAAATACATCTTTCCTACATACACAATTTTGCAACGATATGACTATATGACTTAGAGGGCTGTGTTCATTAACAAATATCTTTATAAATATCTTTCGCTCAGGTTCTTCTATAGAGTACAATCAATGACTGTATAAAAGATGGACAACGTGTCTCCATCTACTCGCATTGTACAAAATTGAAGCCAAGAAGCCCCTGTGACAGACGCTGCCATCTTGCGCTGGTGACGTCATTTGGAGCCAGAGCTGCACCATAGCGATGGGCGGATGGAGCCGCGGTAGCCACTTCCGCTAACCAAAACACACACGTGATTTACAGGAGAAATAGGCAAAAGTCCCGCGCATCGGCAGAACAGCTTCTCGAGCTAGTCTGAAGCAGATGTTAAAGGTTATGAAAACAGCAACGACTGTAGCGATTTGTCAACAGAGCTGTCAATCATCGTTTTTGCAACATCAAATAACTAATTTAAAGTAAACTTGTCAGGAAAATGAACACTTGGACGTAAATCAGCATGATAAGAACTAACTATAATGACAGAAACCATGTTTGAGAAAAATGTATTTGACGTGTATTTTGATTTTACAGTTTGACTCATGTCCCATCTGTTAACATGGAGGAGGCGGGCTTTATGACCTATACTGCAGCCAGTCAGCAGGGGGCGATAGAGAGGGTTTGGCTTCACTTTTAGGGAGCTGTCATGTCGTCCATCTTTTTATACAGTCAATGGTTTACATTTACACATGGCTGTAATCTACTAGTTAAAGAAACAGTAACTGGTCACCACAGCCATCTAACTCACCTACAAGAGAAAAATGGAGGTCCTTGGAAATTATTTGTCAGAAAACTGTGGTCATCTCATCGATCCACATGTATCTGTTGTGGTGAAGTTTTTGCTCCTCTTAGCCATATTTGCAGGCCTTATGGGGATCGCTTCTTCATCTTCCTGTACTTCTGCCAACTTCTGGATTGGATTGTGAAACAGGAACAGTCTATCAGTCTCGTTACCCCAAGCCTCTAGGACTGAACATATTTCTGCACTCAGAAATGTTAGTGAACAGACACGTTTTTACGATCTTCAATCGATTTTGGGTCATTCAAAATGAGAATCGATTCTAATTGGAAACGGCGATTTTTTAATTTTTTTAATTTTTTTACCCAGCCCTAGTGAGAGATGTAACTGAGGTGGTCGCTGTGTGCCGAAACTCAAAATCAGCTGTCAGTGTCTCACGGTTGGATCAAAGTTGTGGATTGACAGGCAAAGATTTCATCATGTTTATCTCAAGATTGTCTGGAACAACCCAAAACCCCTTCATGTGGAGAGGTCGAAGCCTACCCCAGATAAATATTGCATTGTCCGTCTCATCACATTGCCTTACATCTTCTGTTAAATGTTGATTTAAACACACTTTGAAGCGGACCAATTGCATGTACTAGCTTCCTGTCTAATTGTAGCTTCATGCATTTTCAGCTGTAGTTGTTTTTCTCCCTCTTTTCTGTCTGTGAATCAATAAGACATATTCAAAAGACCCTGAAGAATAGTTTAGGGTCAATTTCTATTGACTAACGAAAACTGAGCTGCAACACAACCCAGTGAGAGGGAGTGTAAAGGTCACACTTATTGTCCTATTTATCTACACATGAGTGTCTGTTCATTTATTCACCCATGTAATGGATACTCAGCTGGTCTATCACGTACGTACATGCTCCGGCAAATGTCGTCATTGCCTCCAGCTGACGTTCCAGAGCCGGTGTGCTGATAAGAGCCAGTGTGTGTGTGTTTGAGTGGGAGATACTTCAAAGTCCCCGCATTACCAGTCTGCATTTGTTTGCCCTCAAGTGGTGTGTGTGTATGTGTCTGCGCTTGTGTTTGGGTGGGGGTTGCTCGTGCTAAGACTGGCTGTGCATGTTTGATATGCTAACAATGGTTGTCACGCTACTCGCGGCCTTCTCCGTGTCACTGCCTTCCTTTGCCTGGGATGAAAAGTTTGTGCTGAGGATTCTGGTCAAGTTGCGTCTCAAACTATCCCAGCTCCTTCTTGCACCGGAGCAGGAGCAAAGCTGCAGGAGCAAAGCTGCAGGAGCAAAGCTGCAGGAGCAAAGCTGCAGGAGCAAAGCTGCAGGAGCAAAGCTGCAGGAGCAAAGCTGCAGGAGCAAAGCTGCGCTCACACTGCGATCTCTGAAGCTGAGGTGAAAAGAACTTCAATCAGAAGTGGAGGAGGTGAAGCAGAGATTGGTCTTGGTTTGTACCAACTGTATTTGGTACTGCCTAATCCATTCCATTAAATGGAAGCCTCTGCCATCAGTGTATGAATGTGTGTGTGTGAAGTACAGTCCATTCATTTACCATTCCACTTGGCGTCAGTCAGCCTGTTTCCTCTGCACTAGCGATGAGTCCCAAAACCCGGTACTAAACGGGCCCCGGGGCTGAATTATGAAAGACTGTAGTATTACTAAACTCTGACATTATCAGTTCTGCTCTCAGTACTGGATAAAAGAAAAATACATTTCCTGTTTATTATTGCTACAAAAACGTTGTCTTGCACATTTGATCTCACTAACCGTTTCTAATTTCCAATTAGATTAAGACATTCGTCTGTGATGCACATTCCCAATCCAGAAGAGAGATCTGTCTCATGGAGCCTCTGTGCGAGGGGCGGGGGCTGCTCTCTCTCTCACACACTACAGCGCAGGGCTGAAGGATTTAAAAAAATATCTAATGGTGATTATTTTGACTTATATTACGATTTCGATATGATTTGCGATATTAAATTGAATGATAATTCTTTGCATAATTTTTCCCATTTTCATTGATTAACATATTAAAATGGTGTGTGTTCTGCAGGGATCTGTACCATACAAAGATATCTGATACTTACGTCTGTGTATGATGTGTAGGCCACAACATCTCTGCAGCACAGTACTTAAATTAAAATGGTATTTTGACACACATTTCACCTTCGATTAATTGTTCAGCCCTACTGCACAGGCGCGCACACACAAGAGATCCTGCTCGTGACGTTGGCGGAGAGAACTAAACGTTCAAAAGTGTGTTTACACTTCACCAGAGGCGATGCAGACAATGCTGTCTGGCTCAAGTGCAACAACGCCTTTGCTCGTAAGGGCGGAAATATGAGCACCTGTCCAAACTGCTGTCTAAAGTGCCTCATGCACAGGCAGAGACATGCGCCAAACTTCTCACTGGACGCTGTTACCTAGCAAACTTAATACACGTGAGGAACAGGGGGATTGATAAGCCCCGCCCACTACCAGCCAGCCAAATTAGTTTTATATTTCAATCACAACATTGGAGTCTGTAATAGTGATCTGTTCTAAACATTGCTGTTTCTTTTGCTGTGAATGATTGTTTTTTTACGCTTCTGTTCTTAATATCTTTAATTTTTTCTCTTTAAAAATAACAAAAAGAACTGATAAGAACACCGTTAAAGTACCGGATCGTGAAGCAGTATCGATAAGAGAAGTAATACCATTAAAAGCTTAAGGGTACCCATCCCTACTCTGCACTACATTTTACTCTGCACAACGGCCCTGTACATACCTACGCATGCAGCGCAAAGTATCGGACCAGCTGTTTTGAGGCATTTCGTCTGTTTCATAATATTGTCATTTCTTTTGTTTGTCTCTTCTACTAAACGCTGACCCACTTCAAAACACCTGAACTATCCCTTTAAACAAGGCAACTTCATCTGGCAGGCAAGACGCTCGCTTCTGAAACGCTATCTGGGGTTTGAAGACTGTGCAAAGCCTTACAGCAACACAACACAGTAGAGATGTGTCGAGTGGAACCTGGGCATCAGTAGTGCTGAACAACAAGACCTCAGCTCATATTGAGCACCATCAAAGAATATTTTTTATATAAAATGTAAAATAAAGTTGATTAACTGTTGGGATAGTTTCTGCACATTGGCATCACTGTTAAGTGCTTGTTTGTAGTTGTGGTGACAACAGTAAGAGTGGACTGACTGGCTGTTCCTGCGGAGGAAGAGATCCAGGTGCTCACTGATGGGTTGCTGTGTGTTTCAGGTTTATGAGAGGGCTGTGATGATCTTGTCTTACAAAATGTCATTTCTCAATTATTAACCAGCATGTCACAATGTCTGGGTCAAAATGCCTCAGACGATGTTCTTTATCTTTTTCTTCTTGTCTGCCGATGTTGCAGATGAAAGGCTTGATCGGTTACATCAGCCTCGTGTGTGTGTGTGTGTGTGTGTGTGTGTGTGTGTGTAAAAGCTCTGTGCACAGGAGGGAGCAGCCAGCACTGCTGGTCAAACGCTGGGGCGAAGTTGATTTGAAGTTTGATGCACACCAGCTGGAAGTTCCTTTTTTCTGTCAACAGCCTCATGTGGATGGCCACAAATATTCCCACACAGTTTTGAACAGACATGCTGACAGGATTGCTTTCGTAATCTGGAATCCCTCACTACTGACGCTGCCAGGATCTAACAAAATCAAATTAGTTTTTTCTTTATTATTTGAACTGGATACTGTTTATTGGCTGTGCAGGGGAGAAAAGCTAATCACATTTTGTCCCTCAACTAAAATTACATTATATTCATTATTTCTAGGGGAGCATTTGGTTTCCTCAGTGGTGGATAGCACTGTTTATATACAAAGTTTTATACTGAAAAACTGAAACATAATAATATAATAATAGACTCGGACTACAGCAATAAAAGACCATCCTTTAAAGTTACAATAGGTAGGATTTTTTCTTGCATTTTGTCAACAACACTTTCAAACTGGGCCCCTCCTCCGGGGGTCTTCGTCTCTCGTCCAGGAAAATGCCCACCCCGCCGAGCTGACACCGACAGCATCACAGTTACCTTTGCGTTTGCATGCTAACCGCCCGTTAGCTTGTCCTACCCGGTTTGAGGCACCTACCCGTCCAACAGAAAGAAGGCCAACTCTGCATCGCTCTGTCGCCATGTTCGCCGGTCTGAATGGAGCCCAGATGCTAATTTGAACCGCTCCCACACTCACCTGTACGCTGTGATTGGCTCAGGGATCCACAACAGCGCCCCTCCTGAAAACGTCCCGTGCAAAGCAAAACAACAGAACAGATGCAGAGATACCTTTAAGTGCTTGGATACATAATAACCAGATTGACTAACTCCAAATTTAGAAGTGTGTGTGCGTGTTCCTGGCTTGGCTGTTGCAATTGAATTGCAGGCATCTGTGTGTGCCACGTTTATATTTTAGAAATTAATTGGCCAATATGAATCTGTGAGGCAGATCTAAAACATAAGCGGTTTCTCTCATCCCTTTTCCCCCCTTCTAATCCTCATGAATCATTCCTCTCTGGCTCGTCTCCTAATTGTTTGACCTATTATACCCACGCTGACAGGTTAGCGCTTGAACGATCGAAATGAGTGCATTTTGAGCAGTAAGGGCTCATATTTGTTATGTATGTTGCACGTGCAGGTTCAAAACTGTCAACTGACTGGTCGATGGCCACCGTGATTAGTCTTTGCCCATGACTGCGTTTGACTGTGTGATAAATAGTCCTGTCGTTTGTCATGAAATGGCCTCGTGCGTCTTGTCTGCTGGTAATTAATATGGAAATGCAGAGCTTGTCGCTCTTCATGGGTTGTGGTCACGAGATAGTGTTCTACAAATGACTTCCTTTGCAAGCAGGTGTGTGTGTGTGTGTGCGTGTTTAGTCGTCAGCCTTGTGTGTGTTGTCGTCAAAGCTTTTGCCCATTTATTATGTTGTCTTTCATTATGTGTCTATCTCGAACTCAAGTCCCCTTTCACCTTAACAAGTCAAAACCGATTTACTTTGTGACCTTTAAACTGGGGCTGACGAAACATTTTCATTGGCAGCATCGAGTAAAGTCGTCGTCACATGCTTATCGTTTAAAAATAGTCCCTCAAAGTCAGAGCTGCGTTCATAGAGTCGTTGTCATTTTCTTTTCCATTCCCCGTCTTTAAACACCGCCGTATCCCGTACTTTGTTCCGTTAAATGTTTACTTCATGTGCCATCTTCAGTTTTGTAGATCTCTCTGTCGTAGCTTCAGTTTTTGCATCGTTTAACCTTTATTGCTTTCTCTCCGCTGTTTTTCATCTCTTTTCTTTTTTTTTTGCAAATTTACCGGACACCTTTCGGCGAATTGATATGATTACAGTTAGTCCTCCAGATTGTGTGAGTGGAGCCGAATCCCTAGCAACGATCTTTTCTTCATAGCAACGGTCTGTTATTGAGAAATAACAGACCGTCTGTTATTGAGAAATAACAGACCTCGGAATGCCGTAATTAACCAATCAGAATCAAGTATTTAACCCAGCTTTGTAATAAATAGTTCTAAGGCTGAGTGAGTGTTATCAGTTATTTTGTTACTGTGCGTCATTACAGTTTTTTGTTGGCCTTTTATGCATTTATTGAGAGAGAAGACAGTGGATAGTGTCAGAATCACGGGAAGAGATAGCGGGGGATGACGCGGCAAAGGGCCGAGGGTGGGAGTTGACCCCTGGGCCCGCCGCATCAAGGACTGTAGCCTCTGTATATGGGACGCGTGATTTAACCAGCTCCTCCATTTTGCACCAAATACAGGCTATATGATAAACTAAATCTTTACCAACTTTTAGCTTACAGTTACTTTTTTGATCCTGCTGCAGCCAATCGTAATTACTGGTTTCTTTATGCTGATTCAGTTGGTTTTAGCCTAGCCTTTAGCTGATAGCTAGCAAGCTAAATAGTAAAGAGTTCCACTTAGTGTCGGGTATTACATTTGAGGAACAAAAATCAGGAGATGCAGCGGTGAAACACTTCTCCGTTGACCCCAAGAGAGTAAAAGAAAAAATTAAACTGAACGGATGTCCGACAAAGACGGTAAAAAGGCCGGTATGCGTCGCGGCAGGAGGAAGAAAGGGGCGGTAGTGTTTTCCCGCGGTTAAAAATACTGTCACACTGCCATAGTCTTTCTTTAAAGGCTCTTTCAGTGACACGACAGATATGTAGACGGCCTAGGACAAGGCACAGATTTTATTAATGTCACAGAAAGAGTAAAAAGCTTTTCAGACTCCTCATGGTCTAACTGCTTCGGCGACTATTTGAGGACAGCCCTGATCGTTAATAAAAACACGATTTGTGCCAGCTCTTTTTGTTCTGATGATATTTGTACTCCATCAGCGTGGTCTCGTGTCGTGCAGAAATGGTCAGTGTTGTGTTCATATGGTTGCATTTTACTTTGAAACTTTTTAACAAGGTGCATTTGCAGTGTAAAATATACAAATCTGTCTGCAGTCCCTTTATCTACCATCTGTTTCACACACACAAACAAACTCTTTCATCTGTTCTGGTGGGTCAGTCCAAGTTACTGTCCCGTACTTTCCCTGGAAGAACCATGCGGAGTGCTTTCCTGAGAAACTATAGGGGAGGAAGAAAACACTGGAAGGATTGCATATAGGAAAGAGTGATAGAGGGAGGAGACTGCTTGTACTGTACGTTTGGAACAGCTTCTCTCGTCTTGAACATTCAGGGAAAGTCTGCATGTGTTTGGAAGAAGCTTAGGGCTCAGCTCAGCATGTATACGTTATATTTTCCAATAAAGAAAATGTGAATTGCATCACATTAGTTTTTATTTAGAAGGGATCAGCCAAGCAGAGGGAGTGCTTTCTGTACGACTGTATTCAGAGGAAGTCAGCAACAAGTTTCAGCAAATCCTTTGTGTCTGTTTTAGTGTTGCTCATAGAAGGTGTATCCAGAAAGGCACAACATCCTAAATACTGTACTGACTGGCTGTTAGGAGATAAAAGCAGGATACACATGCAATCTGCCTCTCTACTAAGCACTTCTACTGTTTCATGGACACTTTTTAAAAGACTGTGAGGTTTCAAGAGACACAGTGAAACTCAAATATGTGTTTGTGCACACTCCAGACTGGCAACTGAAGACAGGAAATGGTTTCCTAGAGTGAAGAGAAGTTCACTCTTCATTTCTTCTTCCCTGTCATTTCCCCTCCTCTCCGCAGCTCTGGAGGGAAGCCAGCACCATCGATGCCGCATTTCTGCCTCTGTTTCTGCTGCTCTCTGTGTTCGATGTACAGGAAAAATACCAAGGCGTTTAAGTTTTATAAGCTGAGCTGGGCTGCAGTAATTTTTATTTTCAATTAATTGTAAAGTGGTTTTTCAATTAATCAATAAATTGTTTTGTCTATAAAATATCAGGGAAGAGTTAAATATATATCGATTAGTTTCCCAGACTCCAAAGGGGCGTCTTCAGTCTTGTACTGACCAACCAAAAGCCTAAAATCCAATGATGAAAGTTTCATAAAATTGCTTGTTGCTAACTTTTAGTATTATCGGAAAAATGTAAACCGTCACATAAAAGTATAAGGGTCAGGGCTACAAAATAGTTACCATGGAGACACTGTAAATGGGTATTTAAATTGGGACAAAATGATTTATCAAAGATTCCTTTTCTGTTGAATAATTAGATAATAATTGGATACACTCACGTCTGACTGATTCTTTAGAAAGCCAGCTGCTGTGTCCTGCTTGCTTAGTAACCAATAAGCCAAGAGGATCTGACTTATTGAGACTGTACCTCAGATATGTAATGATTTTATTCTGTGTGTTTCAGGAGTTTGGTCCCTCCTGGCTGAAGAAGGTGTGTTTGTCCAACGGCATCTCACCACCCAGGGTCCACTGTGTCGCTACTGCGCCCATGAGGTAACCTCAGGACCTACCGCCCCCTCATTACCACCCTCGGTCCATCCATCTCCCTCCCCTCTCTCCCTTCCTCCCTCGGACCCACCCAGCCATGGGCCAGAAGATCTCTGGCAGTATTAAATCAGTGGATGTACGTGGGGAACCCTCGTATCGGCCAGTACGCCGGGAATTAAGGGGCCCGGATTTCTGCCGCCCCCCCAGGCTGGACTTACTGCTGGACATGCCCTCGGCCAGCCCTGAGACGCAGCTCCGCCACGCCTGGAACCCGGATGACCGGTCTCTTAATGTCTTTGTTAAGGAGGACGACAAGCAGACGTTTCACCGGCACCCGGTGGCGCAGAGCACAGACTGTATCCGTGGGAAGGTGGGCTACACCAGGGGCCTCCATGTTTGGAGAATTCACTGGCCGGCCAGACAGCGAGGCACCCACGCTGTTGTGGGAGTGGGCACCGCGGAGGCACCGCTACACTCAGTGGGCTACACGGCACTGGTGGGCTCGGACGCCGAGTCCTGGGGCTGGGACCTGGGTCGGAACAGACTCTACCACGATGGAAAGAACCGCCCAGTTTCCACGTCGGCACCCACATACCCCTGTTTCCTGGAGCCAGACGAGTCGTTTGTGCTCCCAGACTCTCTGACAGTAATACTAGACATGGACGAAGGAACTCTGAGCTTCATGGTAGACGGACAGTACCTGGGAGTAGCTTTTAGAGGGCTGAAAGGCAAGAGACTGTATCCCATCGTCAGCGCTGTGTGGGGGCACTGTGAAGTATCGATTCGCTACGTCAACGGACTAGATCGTAAGTAGCACACAGACACTTTTAGAAATTTTGAGGTAAAGTGTGTAATTGTGCACTTTTACACACTTTCCTCTTAAAAGTCTCTACTCCATTACTTATCATACCACTCATATTAGCCGAATGAGCAACATCACTGTACAACTGCCAGAGGACTGTAGAGCAGGGCTATGATGGTACTGAATTTTTCTAACCGCGGTGAAACACTAACGACCCCTTGCAAGTTCGGCAGTTAACCGCCGCCCCAGCCCGCTGCCGCAGTGTGTTCTGTTAATTTCGCTACAGGGCGTCCCCCAGGCAGTAAAACATCACTGACATGAGCCGACACAGCATGAGTGATGGAAACTACTAAGTTCTTATCCTCAGTTGTTGAAATGAAATCTGTGTTGAAGGGCTAGCTGTTGTTGTAGCGGCTAAACTAGCATGTCGCGAGAATGCACACGGGTTTGTCTGCGCCGATTAGATGTGCAGAGGGTTTCTTTTGGTGAGGGGCGTCCCTGGGATGTACGGTGAGTTTGCATCGCTTTAGGTTTTAATGCACCAGAGACACTGGACGCGTACTAGTTGGATCTATATTTAAAAATAAAAAAGCGATGGTCTACCCCGCGGCTGGCGTCGGATACCTGCAGTATTGCAGCCATGCGGTTACCGTGACAGCCCAAATGTAGAGTCTTACTTTAGTTTCAAAACCTCCTGCAGAGCGTTGTATCTTCTCTCTTGCTCAAATTTAGCCCTTTTATCAGATCATATTTTGAATCTGCAAATGTATTCAATGAAGTGTGTCTGGTTGTTTTTTTTCTCCCTGATAGTGCAGGAAATGTTTCCGCTGATGTCTTCTTTAATAACACATCCTTGTGCTCTTCAGAGGTTACATATATTTTTGATGTCAAGAAGAATTATATGCGTGAACTTTGCAGCCTGTTTAACTTTAGCGCTCTGGAAGGCTGTTTAAGATATCTTCCTGCACTCGTGTGTTGATGCCTAATTCAACTTGACTTGTGCTAAATATGAACACACAATTTGAGCGCTTTATATAGAACTGTAATAATTCAATCAGATGTCAACAACTCGCAGCCCTCTATTTACACAATCTTCTTCCAAATATGAAGATTAGCGCTCGCTTTAGCACCGCTGTTTGCTTTTGCGTCTCTGCAGAAATGTGGGGAGGTGGATGTGGTAGGTAATTTTTCACAGCGCAGAAATGTTATGTTTATGTATGAAACTCTGGGTAGGCTTTATATTTAGACCTGCTCGTCAAAGCTGCAAAGGCCCAGGGTGAGATGAAACAAGTTTTAGTGACAAAAGCCAGAGTAGGACCCGAGGGGAGGGAAGAAGGAAGGAAGATAGGAAGCAGGATTCTAGGCGAGACGTGATTCATGTGTCGTATAATTTAATGACAAAGTTCAATTGATTTCCTTCTGAGAAGTCAGTCGCACAGCTCTTAGTTTGGCTCTTTACCGTGTAATGTGTGAAGTCTGGGGGGATTTTTAAAGTTTTTAAAAGTTACATCCTCAAGCAGCTCTGGTGTGGCTGAATTCCAAGTGCTTACACCTCGTCTCCGCTCTTCAGAAATGTACAGGATTTAAGGTTTAAGGCGAGACTCGGAAGGCTTTACCGGAAGATTTGTCATTATTTCTTCAGAGAGCACAGAGGATGGATATGCAGCGCACATTTCTGTCTGCACTGATCTATAAAAAGCCCACAATGAGAGGGACTGCGGCTTTGTTTACCAATAGGAAGGAGCTTAAACATGCCCGCAGTGTACTATTTCTAGTCTGCTTCCCTCTATCGCTTTTTAGCACTCTCTCTCAAGTCTTCAGAAAGTCTTTGTCAAACTTCCACACACTCAGAGGGCAGACGAGAACACTGTACTCAACTCTGTGGTATAATTAGAATATCTGTTTCCCCACCAGTGTCCTTATGTCCCCTTTCTCCATGTTTCTCTCTGCCCTGCTGCTCTTTTCCGTTAAATGTCATCGTTCCAGCTCGTAGTCATCTCCATCCAGTCTGCCCCTCAGATTGTGTAATAGCCCTCGGTCCTCCCTCCCGCTCTAGTCTGCATGATGCACAAAGACCCGAAGCAGGCTGGAGGCGGTGCCGACAGTGAGGCATGGACACCATGTCCGTGGCTGCGAGCCATGTGTGTTTTTGTGTGTGCGTATGTGTGCTGGAGGACAGCAGCCAGTAGAGGAGGAATTCTGGAAGATGTCCCAGTGTGCCTCTGAGCTCAGCGTCTGGCCTTGCATAGTGGGAAGCGTCAGGTTAGGTGTGTGTGTGTGTGTGTGTATGTGTGTGTGTGAATATGTGTTAAGCAGCTTACGTGCATATAATTTCGAGTGTCCCATATTCGTGCTTCCTGATAATATGGTACAGTAGAAAATCTGTCTTGCGTTTGGAAGATCATCATTGTCCCCTGAGGTTTATTAAATGCCCTCACTGTTTTGGATTCCCTTTAAGATCTAGCTACAGTGGAAAATATGTTCTTGATGCACCTATATTTAGAAATCATCTAAAATATGAAACTTGAAAGTGTCCTTTGATATTTTGTTTTCACACAAACATAAATGTGAAAAGTGAAAGGATATATATTACACCCTGCCCTACCCTGTGTCGTTGTTTTCAGTTCAATACACCTCACTACTGATCTATGACTGGTAATGTGTTGTAGAAGAAGACACACTTAAAGGTCATGTAGCCCAGAACCTTTATAGAAGCTGAGATATAATGTGCTAGGTTAGTATGTCTTCAAAAAGATATGAACTTTATTATACCTTCATCAGTAGCAACCAATGACTGTAGATGAACGACGCATCTCCATCTGCGCTCATTGTACGGATTGTAGAGATCGGCGGGTGGAGCCGCCGTAGCCACTTCCGCTAACCAAAACACACACTTAACTTACCGGAAAAAACCAGCAAGGATCCTGCACGCCGGCGTGTTTAACAGCAGAACAGCTTCTTGTGTTGGTCTGAAGCAGACCTTCACAGATATGGAAACTTGGATGACTGTAGTGATTGTTTTATGTTCGATCGTCCTCTACTCTGCTAATCCGCAACAGATCGGCTGCAAGAGCCGTATTTGTCAACAGAGCTGTCAATCATCCTTTTTACAGCATCAAATAACTAATTAAAAATAAACTTGTCAGAAAAATAAACACTTGGACATAAATCAGCATGATAAGAACTAAATATAATGACAGAAACCATGTTTGAGAAAAATGTATTTGACGTGCATTTTGGTTTTATAGTTAACATGGAGGAGGTGGGCTTTATGACCTATACTGCAGCCAGTCAGCAGGGGGCGATAGAGAGGGTTTGGCTTCACTTTTAGGGAGCTGTCATGTCCTCCATCTTTTTATACAGTCTATGGTAGCAACCCACAACATTTTTAGTAGTGTTGTTTAGCTGTCACTGTACTGAATATTTTGAACCCTGATAAAGCACTAACGACCCCTTGCGGTTAACCACCGCCCCAGCCCACTGTCGGAGTATGTTTTGTTTAAGTACAGTGCGTCCCCCACAAAGTAAAACAACATTGACATGAATGAACATAGCGTGAGCAGTGGAAATGGGAGTTAATTAACCACTACTAAGTTCTTATCCTTAGTTGTTGAAATGAAATCTGGGGTGACGGGCTAGTTGTTGTTGTTGTTGTTGTTGTTGTTGTTGTTGTTGTTGTTGTTGTAACGACTAAACAAGCATGCGCAGAGGGCTGACACAGCAGAGACACAGGACGCGTATCTAGCAACATCACTGGGTCTATGATATAGAAAAAAGATAGCGACCACTGGGTCCACCCAGCGGTTGGCGTCACATGACCGCAGTATTGCGGTCATGCGGTTACTTGACAGCCCTACTGTTTAGACCAGGAGTTGACCTTTACCAACTTTAGAAATATGCTTTTTTGGAAGTTCTAAACTTAATCCAAAAGGGATCTGGGCTTGGTTGAAGTTCTTGAAGATGTTTCACCTCTCATCCGAAAGGCTTCTCCAGTTTTAACTGGTCGACGGAGCTGGAAATATAAGCCTCTGTCGGTCATTAGTATGCTAATAGATGTGTATTCAAGGGTGAGTCGTTAGCCTGAGCTGTGGCCTAGTATCACTGAGTCGTTAGCATCCTCTGGTGTTAATGGTTGCTAGGCTCAGATGATTCTGAGTGTGAGTGTGATCTCAGCTGTTTGGGCAGAGAATTCAACACTGTATTGTAAATCGGTCATAGGTGGAGTCTTAGGCCACCACCTCTGTTAAGGGATAGTTTTTCCAGCTTAACATAAGGTGCGTTTTGATAGCAGGAACCAGGGTCTAAATTTAGTTCCAGGGTAATTGACTTACCCCCTGAAAAGTCCCTGCTCGGGGAGTAGTCTTTTCCAGAGGGATGAGTTTTAATGGCGGTTGGCAAACCAACTTAAAGTTGCATTACCACCACCTACTGGTCTGGCGGTGTAGTGCAGTTACTTTTTCTGCTTCTCCATACGTCATTGGCCTGATTTGGCTAATCTTCCTGGGTCTTTAGGCTGCTGTGGAAAAGCATAAAACAATGGGCCACAGGAACCATTTAGTTCCTTGAAGAGAAGTTCCTGGAACTAAAAGTTCCTGGAACTTTTGGCCTGGATGTGAACCTTGCTGTTTTCAAAGGAGTGTCCTTTGTCCTGTAGATGTAGGTGGACAGAGTCCTGACCTGAGGAGCTGGCTCTCCTGTGCTGGGCCATGCGTTTGTGGAGGGGTTGTTTTGTCCCCGATGTTCAGCTCCCTGCATTCCTCATTGCATTGTACTGCATGCTCTGTTTTGTCCTTTGGCTGAACGAGCTTCTGTCTGAGTGTGTTCGACGGTTTCTCCGAGAGACTTTTTGGAAGTTTATTTTATTGCACCCAGAAACAATAAACAAAGTACACTGGGTTAATTTTTTCTTGCCCTTTTTAAAATTCCAGGACATCGAACGAGATCCACACAAAACAAACACAGAGGAGCAAAAATGTTCGGTGGGTCCGTCTGATTTCGGGTCAGCCTAGTCTGAAGATGTGACAGTGTAGCCGTCAGTTATGAGATGGAATCAAAATATTCAGAGTACAATGACGCCTGTGTTTAACATTGTCGCTTGTGATCAGATTAGCAAAAATCCATGTTAGTCTAGCGTGTAAACAGGCTCTGCACTGGTAAATCCGAGTTTGGAAACAGTTGATCTGTGAATCACATGTTTATGTTTGCTTTCCTTTTCCTCCACTGTAAACATCAAAAGATGACAAGCTACTGATACATCAATCAACATGCTCCGCTTCTCTTTCATACATTCACTTCTGCCTACGGTCTAAGCAGTATCAGCTGAGTTGTGAAGCCATGAATGTTCAAAGCGCTCGTGTTCTGACAGAATGCACATGAGAGATCAGTGTGTGATATCGGGCATAAGGCACACCTCCACGTTGTGATATAGTGAAGAACGGAAGCATCAATATGCATGCTCGGAGATGGCAACGCTCCCCTATTCCCAGATCCTGCTTTTGTGCATCTTTTTATTGAAACTCAAAGAGGATTCACTCTTTGTTCGCTGTTGGTTTCCTGGTCTTTTACTTGTCTTGGAGTCTATTCACGTTTTTTTTCTCCCTCCTGCTTAGACTCTTTTATTCTCAATCTCTCACTCCCTGGGAAGAGAGAGACGAGATAAGTATCCTCATACTTTGTCCTCTCTGTACTGTCCTTTAATACCCTGCATTAATGCAGTTTTCTCATCCTTTCTGCGTAGCAGTGAACACTTAAGTCCCTTGACTTTCAGTCGAACAGACACTTGAAAGGAAACCCTACCGAGACACGATTTTATCAGTTTTCATACCTTTGACTATCTGACGTCTGTAAGTACAAAACAGTGGGGTTCCTGGAGCATGCTGTCCTTCTCCTTATATTCTTTTACTCTTGATCACAACAAGCCTCATGACGCAACAGTGGCCTAGCCAGCCTAATGACGACAAGCTCATCCAAACTCATTGTCACCTGAACAAGTTAGACCAGTAAAGAGGAAGCGTTACACATGCCTCCCCTCCCCTTTTGCAAATGAACCCTATTTGACTCCGACTCTCATTGTGTTTTATCTCCTCCCTCCTGCTCACCCTTTCTACTCTTTCTTTTCTTCCTCCTCGTGCTTTTCAACACTAATCCTTCCTTTCGGTGTTTACACGCCCAATTGTGGTGGCAGGTTGCCGTGGAGACGGTTAAGCTGACTTTTCGGTGCATTGGTGGGTGGTTAATTGTTGACCGAGGAGCTTGCTCACTAGTTTGTCGGCCAAGGGCTTGCCCTATGCAAATTGGATGTCTTCCTCCTGCCTGTCTGCAGTTTGGAGCTGTAAGGAATATTCACGGCACAGATGCAAGCTGTAACTTGAGTTTAGACCTTGCATAAATTAACGTTGAACCCAAACACTGCTTCCCAGAAGGCTTTCTGGGGTTAAAAATCCACCACTTAGTGTTGTTTTGCTTGTTATAACATAAAGCAGAGTTGATCTCATTTACTTAACACTTTTGGACTCCTGTGTCCTGTTTTCCATATGCGCATAAGTGCTTTTCCTGGATTTTGACCCGTGTCAGGTTCTGTGAAGCCGCCTTGAAATGTATCTGGAGCTGTTTTCATAACAAGTCCTGAAGCCCAAACTTGCAACAGTGTAGGCTTGTTTATTTAGCTGCATCATGACAGGAACTGGACCCATAAGGGATTTTTCAGATGGACACTAATTATAGAAGGAAAACAAATCACAGATTATTGACATGGTGGCTAATATAAGAATCTGTGAGCTGGTACGAGAATAGACCTCGTGAATCTCTTATGCACCGATTCTTCATGCAAAGGTAATCTGAAGGCTAAGATGATGATCTGCTCCATGTGCTGCAGACAGTGCTGAGGGTGTTGTATACTATTAAGTTGGAAAACGCTCTGCTCGACAAAAATGTGATGGCACCATTTCTAAATAGTTTACATATTGGCATATATACATATATACATATAAATTAAAAATAGCCAATACAAATGAACTGTGATGCCCACATGTGCGGAATGCTGTGCCAGTCGGACATTTTAAGGTGTACACCATAGATTAGAGATAGACCGATATGGTTTTTTCAGGGCCGATACCGATTATTAGCAGTCAAGGAGGCCCAGAAACCGATATTTGGAGCCGATATTCAATTGCAGTAAAAGTTAAAATATTGGCGTAAAAATTTTGAATAATACAAACTCCAACACTTAACTTTGTTTAAATGCCTTTAAACATATGTTTGTTAAACAAACAAACAAAAAGCGCAGGGAGTTCCCAGGGTCAGCAGCATCTCTTATAAAGTTAACTGAACATTTAAATAAATAACTTCCTGAAGTTTTATAAAGTAAATAAAACAAAGTTTAATAAAATTTGCAAAGAAATGAGCTTTTATCGGCCGTCAGATTTAAAAAAAATAAAATTTTAAAATTTTAAAAAAAATTGGCCGATGCCGATATGCGTCAAAATGCCGAATATCGGCACCGAATATCGGCACCGATAATCGGCCCGGCCGATAATCGGTCTATCCCTACCATAGATGAGCTCTTTCCCTTTCTTAAACCCCTTTCCCACTGGTCAAAAAACCCACTAACATCCGGCTTTTTTGCTTAGAAGGAAAGGTTACAAGGTTAGAACCGGGTGAAAATGACTCTGCAGTAGACCCAGGTAATTATCAGTTAGCAGAAAAGAGACTGAAAGGAGTATACTCCACTGGCAATGGGAAAAGAGACAGGTCTGAAAAACCTGCGTCAACACACTAATTTTGGTGGGAAATGGCTATAAGAGGAATAATGAAAAATGTTCACACAATGGCAGGTAAGAAAAGAACATTAAACCATTAAAATACCTTTTAGCAGTAGACATTTAGGCTATGATGCTCAGAACGCTCAGAATCATTGATAAAGGCTTCAAGATCAAACTAAAGGAACATGTCAGTCTTCTTCCTGGCTATAGTAACTATGTAACTCACCACTGTGCAAATATCATGCAAACATGCACCATAAACGCGCGGTCACATCTTAATGAAGCTGTGAACATTAACATAAAAGCCACTTGTGTGTGAATGTCACATTGATATCAGGAGGTTTCCGGGAAGCTGATTGTCATCCTGGTAGTGAGAGTCCAGCTGTTGGACACACAGACCAGCTGTCTGGTGTCTGGACAGGGCTGGTGATGCATCTGTGTCAGAAATAAATCTTTTATTATGTGCTAAATCTCATCCTGTCGAACCCTTTCTGGGTTTGGTTTGGAACAGCGGTGATAAAAGTGTGGAAGGATTTAATGAAGTCTAGTAGTCGTTTAATTCAACTTTGTATATATTCTTCAGAAACTTGTCAGATCCCTCTCAAGAATTCTTTATCTCTGTCATCATCACAGCTCTTGTGTTTGTGTCCGTGCATTAAGACTGTAATGCTATCCGCTTGTGTAGTATTACAGTCTTTATAATCCCTCCTGCTTAGCCTCTATTTCCTGTGCGGAGTGAGAGAGCAGCACGAGGAGCCGGCACAAATTGACGTCGGCCCGCGCTTCTGTCTGCAACTCACTTGCCCAGAGGTGCGAGGTAATAGGAAATCAGATATCGTCAGTGAGAGGAATCACTAGTTCAGTGAGCAATTGGTTTCCACTCTGAAGTGGACGATTCAATTTGGACACCTGCATTTCCAATTAGGTACAGAGCGGCGGTTTGCTTCCTCCCCGCTGCTCACCTTCCTGTTCTGCTCCAATTTTCTTTTATATCTCCGACGTCATTGATCTAATTCTGTCCATCGCTTAATATATTCCTCTCCTCCCTTTTGTCCCCTTTGACCTGTTGGTGAAAGGGGGTCTGTGATGTGTCTGCACCTTAAGGGCTGTGCATGTAAGACACATACACCTGTCATCTTAAAACTAGGTCAGTTTTATGCTAATATATCAGATAGGCATGGCTGGGACTCTGCTTCCTACGTACATTGCAGGAGAAATGGGGTGGAGTTAACGCTACAGTGAATTGGAGCAAATGTGCCAAAAAGATTGAGCTGTCTTACCCCTTATTTCTAAGTAGGACATCATTGTGTTGTGTTGTGTCTCTTCGTGAGCTGATGTATGTTTCCTGCTGTGCACACATGCCCACACAGATTCATCAGGCTGCAGGCGAGGAGGAGAGGGAAACTGGAGGGGAACTATCACCGGTTGCGTATTGTCCGTCTCACCTCAGTGAGGACAGACTGACTGACGCGCCGCCATCCCAAAATTTACCTCCCCTTCCTCCACTTTATTCTCGGCTAAGTGTTAGGAAGGTGTGTGCGCCTTCCTGCCTGCCTGCCTGCCTGCGGGGCCTCTGTAGTCCAACGGTGCATCAGGCGCTCAGTCGTCCTTAACCACACTTTCCCACACTCCATCTCCTCTTTAGCGAGCAATAAATCTGTCAGGAGCGAGTCTCTGGCCATCACAAAAAAAAAGTGCTTGAAAGGAAAGGGAAAGTATTCGCATGACAGACGGGAGGGAGGAGGACAGATAAAGAATGAGCAAAAAGCTCCGCTGTTCGGCTCCTCAGCTGAGATGCCTCCAGCTCATTTGCATACATTGATTATTTAACCTGCCTTTTCATTCGGATGACATGCAGGCTGCTTTAAATAGACGCACAGAAACAAGACTTAGTTCATCATTGCATGGACTTGAAAGAAAATATACTGCTTATATTATGGACTTATATGTGGAAAGTTGGAGTTATAGCTCCCTGAGAAAGTATGAAGTCAATGTCAGGCCATTGCAGAGGAACACTGCTGACGGCTTATATCATCATTAAGTATGAGGACTGCAGAGCCAGTGTGTCCCCTGCTAAGCTCTTACCTTTTTCCAGTGTCACAAGTCACCATTACAGAATGAATATATGCGGCTGTAGTTAAAAAACAATAAGTGTTATTGTATTTAGGAAGACTTGGTATATAATTCATGTTTAATAGCCGTACGTTAGGTCAGTTTTTAATCACAGTGTGTTCGCATTTACACAAAACCAGCCAGAAATAGCTTTTTAATCACCTTGCAGTGTTGTTAGTTAACCTTACCATGTTGCCGGACTGTGTGCGCGCTTCCTGTCTGTGCTCATCACATCTGTCTGACAGGGCCATTGTCGCCCCAGGCAACCCTTACCATGGAGACCAGCTCTTTGCCAGCAGGGATTGGCTGGTTTTCAGCAAGTTTGGTCTCATCATCACGTCATCAACTCACTCAGGAGAGCGCTGCGATGACACCGTGTCCCCAGCATGTTATACTTTTTGGCGTCTGATAAAAGTTTTGACGTGAGAATTAACTTCTGTTGGAGAAATGAAGAGTCATGTAGGTTCTGGATTAGTCCGTGTTTGTGTGCGTCTGTCTCTATCCGTCTCTCTCTTTCTTCCTCTCTCTCTATCCCGCGTTCTCATCCCAGAAAGAGGCAGGTAGCTGCTCACCATAAGTCTGGTTCTGCTCGAGGTTTCTGCTGCCTGTTAAAAGAAAGTTTTACTCGCCGATGTTGCCAGTAGGCGTGGGAATCACAGGGTAGCTCACAATACGGTACGCGTTGCCCACGGTAACAATAATATCACGATACAGTGATTTTGCGATAACTGATATTAGGGATGGGCATTTCCAGTAATCTAATCACCTTATAAATGAGCCCGGCCCGGGAATTACTAGGCTATATGCCTGTGAGAGAACATTACCATGAAACACTTAGACCAACAATAGAAAGCAAGTGCAATTTCAAAAGCATCAACTTAACAGCTTAACAGGCCCTTTAGTTAACGCTGTAACATTCTGTTGTCAGACCTCACAGAGGTAACGGGCTGTATGGACTTCTGTTCTGTATTGTTTCACACAAGCTCAAATTTTGTCCTATCTCGTAGCAGTTTGTCCGGCGTGATGGTGGCTTGTACTCGGGCTCAACAAACGTCATCAGCTCACGGAAGCCTTCTCCTTCCACAACACTTAGTGGGAGCATATCTTCAATCACCTGTCCATTATTAGCAGGTTAATCTCGCTCTGGTATCATCACAACGACGTGTGCTAACGGGGCTAGCAAATGATACGACTCGAGACTGCCTGTTGTCTCCGCTGGCTTCTGCTTGTGCTTTAACCCCATGTGTTTGTGGTTAAGCATCAAACTACTGTAGTATTTCTATGATATACACATTTAACACCACATATCTTGCACAGCACGTTATCGTCATCTTTTTTTTGTCAAAGTACTTCCAGACATCACTTATTCTGGTTACAGCCGACATGGTGCATGTAACTGAGTTTAACTACTTTAGCTGAAAACAACGCATGCACAGGTGCGCGAGTAGTGTAACGTTACTCAAATAATCAATTCAACAACGAGTACTCGAATATTCGTCCCCGTCCCTAATTGATATATTGCAAGACAGTCATAAAATGAAGCATCATGATATCTGATTAACTTCTTCAGCCAATTAATTTCTGTTCACGTTACCATCGTTCATGTCATGCCACCACGAGGAGTCATGAAGTAAAATCACAGGAAAATCAGTTTTAAGCGCCAAATATTTGTAAATTGAAATATTGATATTTGGTGCCAGCCTATCGATAATTGTACAATATATATTGACGATATGTTGCCGTATCGATATTTTGCCCCACCCCTAGTTGCCAAGTACTTGCTCATGGTGGATTAATGTTGGGTGTCTGTTAGGGATGCACGATATTATTGGCACGTTATCGGTATCGGCTGATATTGGCTTAAAAATGAACTATCGGATATCGGCCAACACGCCGATATCCGCCGATATAATTAACCGATAAAATAATGGGCTGCTGCATACTTGATTAAATGCCCGACCTCGGTGCAATATCCCCAGCGCGAAGAAGACCTGCACGGCGCAGCGTGATGACATCACGTGTGTCTACCTGCAGCATGAGAGAGTTAGAAGCCAAAATGTCCGAGGTGTGGAAGTTTTTCAAAGTGTCCGAAATAGAGAGCAAAACTGCTGTTTGCAATGACTGCTCAGCTTCGGTGATGCGAGGAGGAGCCAAGGCAAAGTCTTTCAACACTACAAACTTGATTAACCATCTCAAGACCCGTCACCCCAACCATAAGAGTATCACCATTATACTGCACGCTAATGCCAATACAGAAGAGAGTTGATGATCTCTGCAATTAGGTGTGCGGGGAAAAAATATCGGTATCGGTAATCGGCTAAATGAGTTGTAAAATATCGGCATATCGGATATCGGCAAAAAATCCAATATCGTGCGTCCCTAGTGTCTGTGAGTGATATAACAAAGAGTGTGGTTTAGAACTGCTCTATTTGTGTCCTGAGATCACTTTTATTATTTGGCACGATATACTTTTAAAATGGAATTGATTGATAAAAGTACAGCAAGTTTGCTGTGCTTACTTCGGCCTCAGGGCAGCAAGAGAAGGCTCACTCCACTAAACAGAACAGCCTTCACACTTTGCATATGTTAAATAAAATCTGTTAGCCTGCTCAGATTTTTGTGAGTCCCAGACCCTTTCACGTATGTTTCTCCTGGTGGACTGTGCAGCTGTCTCCTTGTTTGGGGCTCTCCTGTGATCACAGCTGTCAGTGCTGCATTTAACATTTGCTTTAACATATAAATTGGCACCAGTTACAGGTGGCACTTTGGAGATCTTCACACAAACATAGCATGCAACACATGGTGCGTCTCTGACTATACACTCCCAGTGCTGTGACATCACAGCGCTGTGGTGTGAGGAGCCAGTTACTATGGTAACTACCTATATGCGGGGGCTGTGCTGGTTAGAGTAGACTGATTGATGGGTGCTGTTAGGCCCAGCAAAAGTAAATACATCTCAGAGGGGGGCCTTAATTCCACAGAGTCTCCCCATGCACCAAGAGTATGTGATCCGAGTTCTTTATTTACGAGAGCACAGCTCAGGTGGATAAACGGAGACGTGATTTTACTTCCAGTTTCACCAGTATTACTTTCTAATCTTGTGAGCTGGAGTGCTAAAGCGTGGACCTTCCCCTGCAATGTAATGAGAGGTCGGTCGTCCTGCCAAGGCCTTTCCCTGGCTGCTGTGAGGAAAAATCAGCTGCACAGTCTCATTGCACACACCGCTGCACATTTTCTACATTCAGCCCGAGTTCATTCGACATGTCTCTCCGATTCGAGCACTTACCATATTGATGTAGCTACAAATGAACCCACACTTGTCCCCAAGGTGCTCTTACAAAGGCTTTTTCATGAAGCACATGGCAGTCCAATAAATTGAGATAGCTGTACTCCGTTTCTTTGCACGCTGTCAGCTGCTGTTCACTGGCGGATTTCATTATTTCCCCTCGCTGCAGTTTCAAAAGGTCACTTAGCAGAGAGCAGCAGAGGAATTCAGTGAGACGTTCATGCAAAAGTTCACCGTCGATTGCAAATAACAGCACATAACAAAGCGCGGGGAAATGATTTACTTACAGAGAGTTCATCATGATTGATTCTAACAGACTTGAAGTGAAGATTTCTTTGCCAATCTGCTTTTAATTAGGATCCTGATGCGAGCTGAGTCGATTTTTACTTGATTCTTGTCCAAAACTCGCGTCAGACAAGCTGCTGTTTCCCTCAGATGTGCTTGTGTGTCCATGCAGCCACAAGGGCATCGGTTTCATGCTCAGAGGAATGCCTGAGGTCTCTCTGCAGGCTCGGATCGGCCTGCACAGGTTCCATGAACGCACCTCGGGCTAGATGTCACGTGCTCGCACGTTATTTGTTTGGTAAGGGGGCCTCGGTTTGTGGTGCACTTTTAATAGACTGTGGAGAAAACGGCTTAATCAGTCACAGAGCAGGCTTGTTGAAATGCTGTCCTTTCCTGGTAATGTGTTTGCATGTTTTAATTAACTCTTCATCTGAGGTGCAGAGTATATTTTTATCAGCTGAAAGATGGACAGAAGCATCATGCAGCATTAGGGAGCGAACTCCCCAGTGAACACTGATTCAAAGTCAAACTCGTGGCCTTGCCGCCATAATTTATTGATAAAACGTATTCAGGGTCTTTGCCCCGAAGAAGAGCTGATTGTCAAAACATCGGCTCCATCAATAAGTCACGGCATCAAGGCTGCAAGCGTGTGACTGCTGCCTTTTGAATATCAATGCGGACAGTCATGTAGAGCAAGCAGCTCGGGCTAGTTCATTGAAGACAAACTTTTCTTTTCAACCTCTAAGCCCGTGGACCGGTGTGTAAAGTGTGTTCGTATGGGTGTGTAAGTGCCCCCGCTCGTGTCCTTCACCCAGTGTGCAAGTGGACTCTGAGCAGCAGGAACTCGGCCCGACCAGATGGTGCTTCCAGGTGGAGCAGCTTGACATCTGTAAAGGGAGAGTCCGTCTCTGTCTGACACACACAGACGTGCCTTTCGTCCTGCCCTTGTTCTACTGGCATATATTTACAACAGTGATGACGTGTGTGTGTAAATATTTTATCATGACCTGCTGCTTCTCTTCCTGCTGGTTATCAATGTGCACTCAGAGTTCAAATAAGTAGAGCTGGAGAAAAATATGATAAAGGACAGTATTACAATATTTTGATATTATATGGATATGCAGATGCCAAGTGTTAATCTTTTGTTATCCATCCATCCATCCATTATCTATACCGCTTATCCTGTTCAGGGTTGCAGGAGGTTGGAGCCGATCCCAGCTGTCATTGGGTTAGAGGCGGGGGTACACCCTGGACTGATCACCAGTCAATTACAGGGCTGACCCATAGAGACAGATAACCTTTCACGCTCACACTCACACTTACGGGCAATTTATAGAGTCACCAGTGAACCTAACGAGCATGTCTTTGGACTGTGGGAGGAAGCCTTAGTACCCGGAGGGAACCCACGCATGCACGGGGGAGAACATGCAAACTCCACACAGAAAGGCCCGCTTACTGCGACAGTGCTAACCACTGCACCACCGTGCAGCCCTATTAATAATACTGCAAATACATATTAAACTCTAAAATGATAAAAAATAACTTAATTTTTAGTCCAAGGGATGGTGGCAAATTTTTTTCTGTTGAGAGTAGAGACATCATTACTTCAGAAAACGTCTTATTATTAAAAACAGATGTTTAAAAAATGGCGGGGGGTTGCAAACGTTATTAACTGCAATACATCGCTAAATATTATAGAAATATTCAGCATATCACAAAATGTTTATCCCAATTATATTGTATCATGACTAAAGCTGCACGGTGGTTAGCGCTGTCGCCTCACAGCTAGAAGGTTGTGGACTTTGTATGTTCTCCCCGTGCATGCTTGGGTTCTCTCCGGGTCCTCCGGCTTCCTCCCACAGTCCAAAGACATGCTTGTTAGGTTCATTGGTGATTCTAAACTACCTGTGAATGTGAGCATGAAAGGTTGTGTGTAACTATGTCCTGTCCCTTTGATTAACTGGCGATCAGTCCAGGATGTACTCCACCTCTCGCCCAATGACAGCTGGGATAGGCTCCAGCCCCTGAACAGGATTGGATGGATGGATGGACAGACATTGTTATAGTTTTATAAATTCCCCAGTTAGAGAGAGTATCATTTATTTATCTAGCGCTCTAGAAAAGAAACAATTAACCGCCTTTTGTTTGTCACATTTAACCACAAAAACTATGTTCTTAACTGTTCATGTATAGAACCTACAGGTAAACACTGCCTGGCCAAAAAAAAGTCGCACACTGTTATATTTCGTTGGACCGCCTTTAGCTTTGATTACGTCACGCATTCGCCGTGGCATCTCTTTGATAAGCTTATGCAACGTCACAACATTTATTTCCGTCCAGAGTTGCGTTCATTTTTCGCCAAGATTGTTTTGGGAGAGTCGAGCCGCTGCATAAAGTCTTCTTTCACAATTTGAGCCCAATGAATGGTAGCATCAGGGAAGAAAAACTGGTCATTCAGGTAGTCTCTTCTTACCACGAAGCGCCCATCACTCTGGAACAGGGTCACTCTGGACTCATCAGCCCACATGTCCTTTTTCCATCGCCCCGATCTTTATGCTCCTTAGCAACTTGAAGCCTTTTCTTCCAATTAGCGTCACTGATGAGGTTTTCTTAAGGCTACACAGCTGTTTAGTCCCAATCCCATGAGTTCTCTTCCCATTGTGCATGGGGAGATGCTCTTACTTTCACTAGTAAACACAGCCGTGAGTTCTGCTGTTGGTTTTTTACAATTTGATTTCACCAAACGTTTAAGTGATCTCCAATCACAATCATTCAAGATTTTTTTCCGACCACATTTCTTCCTTGATGATGATGGTTCACCACTATCCTTCCTGGTTTTAATAATGCATTGACCAGTACTTAACCCAGTTTTAGTAGCAATCTCCTGAGTTGTTTTCTTTGCTTGATGCAGGCCAACAATTTGACCCTTCTGAAACGGAGTCGCATCTTTTCCACGACCATGTTGTGTCTTCTGACATGGCTGTTTAAGAAATGAGAAGCTGCTCACTGCATCAGTGAGGGTTAAATAACTTGTTGCCAGCTGAAACATATT
Source organism: Semicossyphus pulcher (assembly GCF_022749685.1). Taxonomy (NCBI): domain Eukaryota; kingdom Metazoa; phylum Chordata; class Actinopteri; order Labriformes; family Labridae; genus Semicossyphus; species Semicossyphus pulcher. The sequence goes on from NW_027211700.1 coordinate 5,970,115, forward strand.
AATCACTGCAGTCATTTTCCAATGGAAGGCTCTTACCTGTTTGTTTAGTTAAATCCAGATGGTGACTGTTTTTAAAGTGTTTTATACACCAATATATTTTCCAGTTTTCCCGACAGACCTGTGAAAGTGGTTTGTGACTGTAACAACTTTCAAGGACATAAATACAAACAGCAGCGGCCGGCTTTGAACCGTGTTTTGTCGAGTAAATGAGAAAATGATTTCAGTGACTGATGCAAGCTTTTGCAACGACCTTCAAAGTATGAATTGATGTACATGTAGTTAAGTGGTCGGCTGAATTATCCGAGTGTCCTCTTTTAATTCATCTGGTGTCTGCTTTCAGCCGTTTCATTAGCGGAAGACTACAAAGACGGTTAATACAGAATTGAATGGAGATCAAATCAAACTCGGTGTTGAATCAATGAAAATGAGAGGTTTCGTGTTCTGTGATTTCTTTACCACTGGTCAATACTGCTGCAACAGGTGATGGAGAAACCAGCACACCTATAACAAGCGGCCAACTTTGACTGAATGTGTCGCACACTGAGTCTTGTACTTACCGTTTCTCTCTCTTGTCCCCTCACAGCGGAGCCCCTCCCCCTCATGGACCTGTGCAGGCGAGTAGCTCGACTGGCTCTGGGTAGAGAGCGCATCCATCACATCGACACACTCCCGCTGCCGCAGACTCTCAAGAACTACCTCCAGTACCAGTGACCCCACACAAACACACACACGCGCGCGCAGAGGGGACTAAACTGAGGCCCATGTGTTCTTATCGTACCGGCCTCCTAACTGAACTTAATCAGACATCTGCGGAGGACGCGGGAGGTGACATTGACTACGAACAGGTGGTGAAGACTGAGCTGCAAGGGGCTTTGTTTACAGCAGTTTGAGGGGGTTCGATTTGGGTTGTTTTTTTATCTTCTGTTGTTTTTTTTTTAGTTCTTTGTTGTTGCTGACTGCTGTCTTTCTCCCGGACACGAGTAGAGGAGCTGATTAATGACTTGAGGCGGCCAGAGATTAAAGCGGGGAATCAGTTTCCTGCCAGTCAGATGTATAAAAGTCAAACATGTCCTCAGTTTGAAAGGCCTTTTATATGCTGTGGTTTCTGGCGAAGGTTTACCCCCTCAGCTGCTCTGCGCAGTCTCTGTGGAAGCCTCCTGGCAAACATGTTGGTATTTATATTTATATTCCCAACAACACAGCAGGCTCTGTGGAGACGCAACAATCCCTCCAAGCCACAAGAGAGAGAGAGAGAGAGAGAGAGAGGGGGAAAGTCCACACGCAGGTCTATTTTTGTGAGTGTGTACACAGCGCAGCACACATGGATTACATATATACAGTGTGTGTGTGTGTGTGTGTGTGTGTCAGAAGTGTGCAGAAACAAAGCCCCAACTGTGTGTAGTAAGAACACAGCTCACTGACAGGCTGGCAGTTACCACCTACAGGCTAAAAAACACAACAACTCCAGTCTGGTTTGAACTCCTCTCTCTCTCCGTCTGATTCAAGCCTGCATCGTGTTCGTTCGTCGGCTCTCTAACGCTGATAGAGATTGATCCCAAGGTGAAGCTGTGTCTTTGACTGCTAATGTGCCTGCTTCCCGAAATAAAGCACATGGCACTTCTGTCGCATCAGAAGACACCCCCCCTCCAACACCCACCGGAAACTTTTAAATGCTGCTTTTCTATCTTTTTCTTCCACCGTCTTACCTTCATGTGTTTGTTTTTTTTATCTCTGATTACTTTTAAAAATGACCTGATGTCTTATGATGAGATTATTTTAATGTCCTTTTTTTTCCCCCCTATGGATTTAGAGATTTGTCTGTGGGACGGGACGTCTCGCAGGTAAAGGTGGAAGAATGTGCTGCCATGAGACTTTTAAATGTGAATAAGAATAAACTCGGCTAAACTCGCAACGCTTTGCTTTCTGTGCTTTTTTGAGTTTCATCAATTCCCCAGCAGTAGATGTTTAGATCCAAAGCTGCGCTCTCTCTATAGACTGTTTCCTGAGATGGATTTCCCCACATGTTGCAGCCTTGAACCCTGTATCTGTATCTGAAGGCTTCTGAGGAGGGGGTTGTGTTATGTCACCTCTTACAAAAGCAAAAACACGAGAAGAAAAAGAAGTAAAAGGAATAATCTGCAAAAATTAGCATGCTAGGCTTACAAGCTTTCTACCTACAGTAGAATAAAGGTGCCTGTTATCAGCTCGGCTAACTGTTATTTGAGGTAATGGGTTGAACTGTATAAACTAGGGATGCATCGATTGAGAAAATCAGGGCCGATACCGCTGTTTTTTCAATAACTGTAACTTTTGTAATTATTAATGAGAAAGCATGAATTCAATCTTTCAAATTCCCAAAACATCTTTTTATTTAAACTTCTTTCACAATCATCTTTTTTTCAAAAAATAGCCGCTTACGTAGCCTAACAAAAATCTTTCTGTAAACATAAATGCTTTTATGTTACAGTGAAATTTGCTGCACAATTAAAGCAGTTACATAATTAAAACATCGGCTACTGCCATCGGTGCATGCCACCTTATTTGCCGATGGGCCGATCGCTGTCAACGCAGCCGATATCGGCCGATTCCGATGTTCAGCCGATGCAGCATCCCTAGTATAAACATCAAATCGTAGATTAAATCACTGTGTTGTGTTGGGCGACTGTGGTTGGATCCCCGGCTCCCTCACTCTACATGTCGAAGTGTCTTTGGGCAAGACACTCGCTCTCGGTGGCATAGCCATCGGTGTGTGAAAGTGAAGACTGATTGACGGGCACTTTACGCAGCAGCCTCTGCCATCAGTGTATGAATGTTCAGTGAAAGGATGAATGTGACATGTAGTGTAAAAGTGCTTTGAGCGGTCGCAAGACTAGAAAAGCGCTATATATAAGTGCAGTCCATTTACCATGTTGTCGTCAGAGTATGTAAGAACAAGTAACATTATGATTACATGTAATTTCAACAAAATGTGTCTTATCATGATGTACTGTTTGTGTAGCATTAATTGTATATTTAAAGCTCCTGTGAGGAGTGTTTACCTTGTTATGAAATGAATACCGATGCCTCTTTATGAACTACAAAAGCAAACAAGACCATCAGCGACAAGATTGATTATTTCTTTATAGTTATTTTTATTGCCTGTAACCGCTGCTGGGGGATAGGTGTCAGACGAGGCGCTTCACCTCACGCTGCCAAATCAGCCTTTTTTCTGTATTTGATGTGTCATGTTTGAGTATTAAAAAAAAACCGGATGAGATTTTTGGTTAAAAAAACACTTCTCATACATGTACAGGACAAAATCAGCAAAGAGAGAATAGGTACCACTTTGTCCACAGGGGGCGCCAAAATCAACAAACCCAAAGTTCCTCATAGGAGCTTTACGTTGTAAAGTTTGTTTCGTTTAAAACATTGTATATACATTATTTTTCGGAGCTTCTCCGTCCTCCTGAAACGAACAAGCCGTTTTGCCATTCAAAGGTCAGACTGTAGCCATGATTGGCTGACAGTATTTGGAGTGACCGCATAGCCCCTCCCTCACAGGGGGGAGCGCCGCACTGCACCATCACTCCAAAGTTGTAGAAAACATGGCTGCTCTAGGATCAGTTATTCAGCCTTATATGTGCGAGCCAGAATCACCAGGAGGTATCGGAATGGTAAGTTGAAATCTCGACAACTACAAGCTAGAGCAAGAAGGCAGTCTGAAGTGAATGACAGTGAATGACGATTGGTCGATTTCAGCGACAGCAAGGTTCTATGTAGAAACCTGCAGCTGTTCTGAACGGCCCATTTCCGAGGCGACCTTTTTAAATGTGTGATTCTGGAAAAACACGGAATTATGCAGTTTTCACTTTTTCACTGTGAACAATAAAACACAGAAAAATGTGAAACCAATCAAAATATGAGAATATCCATTCTAAAGATACGGCCCCTTTAAGTTACTCAAACAGCCTTTCCTTTTTAAAACAACTTAAAACATTAAAAGGTCCACCAATAGTTTTCAACCAGCTTAGCTAGCTAATGCTTGCTAGCTATAGTAGATAATCATGCTCATCAATTCAGCCAACAAAAACCTTCTGCTGGAAATGAACTCTGAACTTGAAGACTTGTTGTTTTCCATACAAACTGGGATAGTAATGACCATACTGAGCAATCAGCTGACCTACAATAACTATGACAAATCTTAACCCAACCAAACCCGACTAACAAAGCCAACTAGTTCTACTCAATCAAGGCTGAGCATGGCTGCCTGCCTTTGTCATACTGGAATTTCTTATTTATGCGTCTGGGCCTGATGTAAACATGTAAACATGCAATGTGAGAAAAGAAAACTTGACAGACCAATAGTTACTAAAGAGGGGCGGGGTTTAAGGTTATCTTAGTGGGGCAAACAGATTTCATGGATCTAACTTTTCCGTCACTGATAATGTCCGATGTAATAAACACCAAAGGTCTGCTGTGATCAAACTTCTGCTGCCGCCGAAGCCTCAGACGCTGGTTCTGGTGCAGAGTCACGATGATCCGGCTCTAAACCGCGTTCCCCAACCCAGAGCTGCCTTTGAGCACAATAAAGCTTGTTGTGTGATCAAAGTTCAGCTCAGCCTGGCTTTCCCTGGCACTACCAACAGAAAATCCATTAATGTTGTGCAACAGAGAGCAGCCTGTGCTGATAATATCATAATCGCACAGGGAGGCATCGCTCCCCTCTGCGTTTAGAGGGAGGCGGCCGGCGCTAACGCAGGAGAAATGATGGACATTTAAAGCTTAAATAGTGATGATAAAAGTGTCCTGTTGAACAAGATCGACTTTAATAGCCGAAGTGGGCTGGAGAACACAGAGTCATTAAGGCTCTGGCATCAAAATAAACAGGAATAAAAAGAAGAGAGTGAAATGCAAGTCGCTCCAGAGAGACGAGATCTGCTGCAAGCTCCGCTCTGAAATTGATCCCTCAGCTGTAGCGTTTGTCTGCCTCAGCATATAGTGCTGTTCAATAATGCAGGGAAGAGCCCTGTAAAGGATTATTGGACAAGCCTGGAAGTTAAAGCTGATGACTTGTTTGATCTGGTAAAAAGTGACTTGGCTTTTGCTGGATCCATATTTAGCTTCCTCTCGACAGTGAGGCTTCACTTCAATTCATCTCGCTGTCTTTTCCTCCTCCTCCTCCTCCTCCACCACATTCTGCCAACTTTCTATTCGCTGTTCCTTTTACATCGCTCTGCTTCGGCTATTTAAATCCTCCCATCCCGGCTTTCTTTTCTGAAAAGCATATTTGCTGTCATAGAGCTTCATCTCGTCTGCCTCTCCTGCTTTGACAGGAGGTAAACGGTGTCTGTTTGAGCTGTGAGAAGAGTTTCTCCATCACGCGGCTCTTCCTCTGGCTCCCCTTTCTCTCCATGCATACATGTTATGCATATGCATATATGGAGAGCGGCAGAGCTTGCTGACGGAGAGATGGATGGTTGGAGGCCAGTTGTCTGCCACAGAGACAGGCAGAGATCCATAATTTATGGAGGAGGAATCCTGCGCCTGCTTTTGCTTGGTAAGTCATGTAGAAGCTCACATTTCCTCTTCCTCCTCGCTCCTCCTGATCACATATGGAGATATCTTCACAGGACAAAATTCCTCAAAGTCCAGGCTGATTCTTTGACCTACTTGAGGAATTTGTACACAGTCACAGATAAAGATGTGTCCATACAGGATTTATTCTTCATCTATGCTCAGCACCAACATCAAAGATGCATTATCAGGTCTGATGTTGCTGACTTTGGGCTGCGGCTCGAGATAAAACTTTAAAAGTTATTAAAAAAAACATGACATTTTGACTTTTTAAAAATATTTTTAAAGTATATATCATGTTTTAATAACTATAAAATAATAAATAAAATGTTTACTCTACTCATTTGTCACATTCAGGGACTACCAACTAAGAATAAATTACTCGAACATCATAGCAACATGTTCGCCTATTTTTCCTCCAAAATTGCAGGTAAACTGTCCTGCAACGTGTTGGTGCTCGGCCTTCATCAGGCAAACAAGTCGAGCACTGAACGCTGCAAGCCAATAAATGTATTTTCTGCAAGTTGGACAGTGTGCGGAGGTTTACTCGCCATTTTGACTGATTGTTTCCTCTCCTACACACCTGTCCTCTCAAACAGACGTGCAAAGTTTTTCTTTTTTCTCCCATTTTTTAGATTGGATGATTTTTAACATTGTACGAAAGTTGATGTCCATTTGGAGTATAAACTAAATTCCTTGTGGAAATCGCTGACAATGTGTACGTCTCCTCAAAAGGTGTCCCTACCGTGGATCTATGAGAAGAACTGGATGCAGCATCTCATGTGGGGGCCGGTTCAGTCCTATGAACAGAGCTCATTGGTGCATTTAGCCAAAAACCTTCGACTGAAGTAAGTCAGAAGAATCTTGTGGATAGCTTCTTTATCATTGGGTTCACAGAACAAACACTGGCTCTGATGCATTATGACAAGGATTCTGCTGAATGTTAGAACCGCAGGACAGAATCATTTCATATATATTTAATTTAACCAGGAAAAGCCTCATTGAGATTCAAAATGTCGTTTACAAGAGTGTCCTGACCGAGACAGTTTCAGACATACATCACAGAACAAGTACAAACTCAGGTAAACATCTCCTGGGTCACATAACGGAAGATTAAGTGTGCAAAACAAGTGAAACGGTCTGCACGGCAGATAAGCCCTTTCTTGTTTTAAAGGGGCACTCCAATACATACGTCAAGATCAGGGTTTTAGCCTCTGGATATTAGTGGATAAAAAACTGTTTCAAAACACGTATCTCAGCTTGGACTTGGGTTTATGATCTCAGAGATTTTCAGGTACATAAATACGTTCATTCACTATCTTTACCAAACAAGCTAACAAAATGTTAGCTGAGCTTCTGGTGCTTTAATGAATACCCTTGCATTTGAGGTATTCCTTAACTGGGTGTCAGGTCGACAATCATGCAAGAAATCAGAACATGTGTCCATCACAGAGCAGTGGAAAGTAAGCACAAGTGTGTACTGTTCTCTACGGAGGCCCTGAGCGGACATGCATCCTGGTCGTTTTCTCGAGCTCTCAACTTATTTATCTCGAGATAACAGATGATCATAACTCGTATCCCCAGAGTTGCAAAAGCACTAATCAAACAATCAATTGTGCATCTATTTGACAATATAGGCCAAAAAAATAATACAGAAAATCAATTTCTTCGTATTCTTATATCAAAATCCGATCATTTTTTCTTCCGGTAAAACTAAAGTTCACGCATGCTTGCGTAAGTTAGCACCAAACAATTTCAACCAATCAATCTGCAACATTTAGCCGCAGAGCACCAAGAACGCTCGGTCAGTTAGCTAGCTACTGTGCTGTGGAGAACGTCTGTCTACGCCCACTTCTCAACGATCAAATCAAATCCCTCTAATGATATGTCCCCCCTGCACATCCTGTTTCACTCGGAAATACGTCACGATACGGAAGCTAGATACTCTCGAAATGCCATGTCAGCTCGACTTTAACTTACCTCAATAGTGTGGGCGATTGCAGCGTGGCATGTCCTGCTCTGTAAAACCAGATCGCTGGAAAATTATCCAGTTTTAATGGGAATCTCGAGGAAACAACCAGGAATGACTCGTTGTCACGGGAAAACAGAGTAAATACTCCACCAGGGCAGCTTTTTGTGGCACTTGTAAGGTGCCGTTCTGCAGAACATCTTGTGCTCAGACAGCTTCTTCGGTGAAAGGAACAACGTTTTGGAACTTGCTACCTGATCACGTGAAATTTGCTGCACCACTTAAGAGAGCTACCAAAGCCTGGTTTATTCACCAACAAACCTGCACTCATGTCTTTTAAATGCAATGTTTTTAATGTGTGCTCAGTTGTATCTTGTTGTATTTAATGTTTTTTCTTTCTTACTTTTCTGTTACTAACCTCTCAAAGCCCTTCTAGGGACGGCTGTTGCACACTAGCAGACGCTACAAACACTAGGATACTTGCATTGGATGGCTGTTCTCAGTTTGTCTCAGGTTAGTCCTCACAGTTTTAGGATGGAACAAATAATTGTCCTTTATATGCGCTTGAGATGACACACGTATTACATGAAACAGTTCTCAAAGTCTCAACATGGACGAAACATTAGAGCAGTGTTAGATCCAGCTCCAAAGCAACATGTGTAACAGCAGCTCAGCTTCAGAGGCAGCACACTTTAGAGTCAGCTGTCAGACCTCACAGCTCAGAAACGCTCTTTAAAAGCTGCCTGAACACTCTGTTCCCCCCCAGACTGGAACACGGCGCTGATAACCGCAGGAGAAGTGACGAGAAAAGAACAAAAGAAGCTCGAAAAAGAGGAGCAGGAGGGTTGAAGGAGGACGAGCACTGTAGGTGGAGAGAAAAAGGTGGGAAAGGAAGTACAAGAAGGTGATGATAGTGGAGGAAACGACGGCTATTTTCAGCTACTTTTCCAACAGGAGTAGAGACAGCAGTATGGCACAGACACAGAATATACGTAAGGAAGCTTCAGAGGTACAGAAATAAAGCATTCAGAGGCAAACAGCTCATGTTGAGGGTGTTTTATGTTTGGTAAACAGCAGCATAATGAGCATAGAAATGGTCAGAATCCTGACTTCTAATTTCAGCAGCGCTAGTTTGGAGCGTTACCTCAGTGCCTTTAGAGTCTATGTGACGGTATGCATGAGTCACACTCTTATCTCGCTGTCACACACACACACGCTCGCAGTAGGGGGAACTCAGTGTGAGGCCCAATAATAACAGTACGGTGCCTTTTTCTTATCCATCCATCTCTTTCTCTGTCTCCCTCCCCTGTGCCGTCTGAGTCTCCCTCTGAAAACTTCTTTTTTCTACTTTTCTGTCGAACAAAAGTGAGCCTGTCACCTTTTCTTTGTCTTTTCCTGAAACGGTGTAAGTGAAAAGAAGCTGTTCTAAAGTTCCCGTCGAGCATGCTTATTAATATTTTCACAGGACTCCAGTCGGACCTCCCGCCTGCTATCTCAACCTTTCCAAATGTCACCCCGCTGCCTATTAGGCAGAAACAAACAAGGGTGCATCTAAAATTAGTGATAACATACCCCTGGGTCCACACACACACCTATGTTAATTACTGGCCGCGGCCTACAGGCAAAACAAGCGCCTCTAATCAGCGTCTCAGATCTGTGTATTTGAATATTCTCCTTTTGTGTGCGTCCACTTGGCCGAGAGAGAGACCTCATAATCTCATTAGAACAACACACAGCAGCCTCTGTTGTCACTAACTCTGCGCCAAAAGTTCTTACAACTATCTACGCACACACTCGGCGTGACGTAGGTGTGGCGTGTACAGTGTCGTCTGTGCCCACCGGCCTGTTCTGTCTCCTCGCCATAGTTCCCACTACACCTTTTGTAAATACGCAGCCAGCCAATGACGGCCAGGCTTCAGGGTTCGTGACCTATTGTAATACTGCCGTCCTCGTTGTGATGGCTCTATTGCACTAAAAAGAACAATATGTCTCCACGTGTTTCAGCGTAAACACTCCCAGATGTTTGCTCGTGTACTGCAGCCTGTTGTCTCTGGATCCTGATGGACGGCGGTGCTGACGCGTCGCAATGCAGTGGCACTGCAACAACATGCGGTTAAGCAAGTTGTCATGTTGGTTTATGTTCTGCATACTGGAGGGAACAAAACACTGAGAGCTCCATATAAATCTGTTGTAGTCTATTTTACTTTTATTGGTACAATATAAATCAGCTGGCCCCCTGCATCCTTATCTGCATATCAGATGAGACACATGTGGCCTCGGGATCATTCCGCTGAGCTGGTTGGATTCAGTATTTGTGTGCCACTGCTGCCACCTTTTGGGCATCTGCAGTTACTACAACACTGACTCAACTTGTGTGGGAAGTTTTTAAAGGGGTAATCCAGTGATTTAGTCTTGCACTTATTAACAATAATAATAACTTTATTGATCCCCAAAGGGAAATTCACTTGTCATCTACAATTTGCTGAAGAATTAAAAAGTCTGATGGCTGTGGGTACGAAAGATCGTCTATATCTCTCCGTCCTGCAGCGAAGAGAGAGGAGCCGTCCACCATGTTGTTTCTTTGGTCCATCAAGGTGTTATGAAGTGGATGATCCGTGTTTCAGATCCTTCTTCAGTGTGCATCTCTCCACCACATCCCCCAGTGAGTCCAACCTGGCTCCAATCACAGAGCCAGCTTTTTTTACCAGTTTTTCCAGCTGCCTTCCTCATAACTCTCGTGTGATATTGCTTCCTCCAGTGAACATCAAGTGTTTAACCTTGTAAACATCTCCATGTGGTGTTCTTCATGTGCTACAAGACATATCAGGGACAACATAAGCAGTCATCTCCATGGCTGGGTCTGTCTGCTTTTAAACTGCAGTGTACCAAGGACAGGCTGAACAACACGTTTTCAGATTGGCAGGTTTGAGACGTCACAAACCTAAGGAGCCAATCCCTTTAATGGACGGGGTGATGCTATGCATATCATTATGTGTAACCTGTGGCAACTGCTTTGGCGATGCACGAGCCAGCTGTAACCGTCATCGTAATTTTTTGCAAACTCACTACTGACTACTAACGTTAACGTTACTGCTACTAATTACTACATTTCAAGCTGGCTAAGTTTCAACAAGTTGCCACTAAACGATGGCAGAGACATGTTCTGTTTTTGCAACGAAGGGGCAGTTTAAATTTCCATAGTGGGCGGGGCTTATGCAGATTGAGGACTTTTTAATGAGGGAGAAGGAGGAGATGCCTTGGGAGGATTTTTACAAGATAATTAAATGTATTTTGCAGAAAAAACATATCAGACACAATTTATTATTTCAAGCATTCATTTTATACGCCTTAAAACATGACTGGAGCTGCTCTTTAAATAATTAAGCCTGTGAGAATTCAGAAAACTGTGGGAAAAAACCCAAAGCCAAGGGTGACATCTTTAAATGTGTTTGTTCAACCAGTCGTCCAGAGCCTAAAGATGTTCAATTAACATGGACATGAAACAGAAGAACAAAACTTCCTCATATTAAAGAAGCTGAAAGTGTTTGAAAAAAAAAAATAGATAGGCCCTACCTGGTAAACATGTTTGGCCCTCTTTATAACATTGAACTTGTGTTTTAAATGTGTAGTCCCTAAACCAGGGTGAGCAGTATAAAGCTGATAATATAACTATGGTGACATCAGGGTTGTCAGATTAACACAATAAGAAAACATCCTCGATAAGTGAACAGACCTCGAACTGTAAAACGAGTTCCCCCCTAAATTAAATACGTTACAGTAGATATTTCATCACCCGCGTTTTCAGAGCGACAAACTCATTCTCCAGACCCCGCTCTCATCGCGGCCTCATGTTCACGACAGGATAGTTAAAGTGGATTAGTTGGTCCTTGACAGTGAAGTGGCGGCTCTGCTCAAGTGTGAGGAGCTGTAATTGTTTGACAGAATTAACCACGAGTGTAATCCCTGTCAGTCACACAGCTTGTTTATCAGGTGGTTAAAGCTGTGAGTGTCTCAGTGCTCTGCTGCAGAGGAGAAACATGAAGATGTTAACTAAAGGTTTACTTACGTGTTCTGGAGCATTTGACGTTTGCTAAGACGCCTTTGAAGTTTTTTTGACACATTTTTTGTGGATATCCAATCAGTGTTGATACTAAATGTAGACAAAGTAATAAACTCCTCAGCGCATGCTATTATGAGTGAGAAGACTCCTGCTCACAGAGCCGTATCAGCTGTGCCTACATGTACCAGGATGCATTGCAGACGAGCATCCTGGATTTTGCATTTTGTGGGCTATACCCTCAGCTGAATAACAAATGTCTGATTAGCCAAGTCAGCCGAAACACTGTTAATTGTATCCTTGCCACAACATCCTCTGGCACCTGTATTTTGGGAGGCCATTTTCCAAGTAGGTTTGCACGTACAAGGAATTTGTTTTGGGGATTTTGGTGCAGAACATTTAACACAGAACTAGTGTTCGGGTGTTGTTGACGAGGCTGGCAGCAGAGGGGGAGAAACTGTTCTTGTATTGAGAGGTTTCGGTCCTGATGGAGCGCAGCCTCTTGCCAGAGGGCTGAGAGGGGTCGGCCTCGATCCTACCTGCACGCCTCAGGGTCCTGGAGGTGTACAGGTCCTCCAAAGATGGCAGATTGCAGCCAGTCACCCTCTCTGCAGAGCGGATGATACGCTGCAGCCTGCGCTTGTCCTTGGCAGTACCAGCAGCGTACCAGACAGTGATGGAGCAGGTGAGGATGGACTTAATGATGGCGGTGTAGTGCACCATCATTGTCTTTGGCAGGTGCCTTAAAGATGTTATAAAATGACTTTGTATGATGGGAAAACGCAGAGGATTCTAGCCTGGCCCATCGTTCCCTCTTCTAGTACAACTATAGTTAGTTAGCAACTGTAAGAGCAGGCTTAAAACCTTCCTCTTTGATAAAGCGTATAGTTAGGGCCGGCTCAGGATTGGACTAGCCCATAGTGATGCAGCTGTAGGCTTACACTGCTGAGGTCTGACACACCGAGCTCCTCCTCCTCTCTCTCTGTGTGCATTCATGTATCTGTATGCATATGTGTCCCATTTATGCACCTTACTAATTGTATATCTTCCCGGGAGTCTTTGAGCTCCCTTGTCTCGTAGGTTCCTGGGGATCGTTGTTGCAGACCACCTGCTGCTGTGAACCTGCTCGATCGTGTCATTATTATAGTTGTTATGGGTAATATTACAGATACTTTTACCATTATTACTGCCCATAAGTCTGTATTATCTGTTGTTGTTGTTCTGTTTGTTTCTCCATCTCTCTCTCTCCCACTTTCTCGGCCCATCCGGACACGCAGACGACTCTTCACCATGAGTCTGGTTCTGCTCAAGGTTCCTGTTTTACTCACAACTGTAGCTAAGCAACTCCTCATGGTGGGTACCTTTAAATAATACAACAAAGAGTCTACCTGCTGTTTTTGTAAAGAGGCCTGAGATATCTTTTATTATGATTGAGTGATTGATCCAATGCTGGATTATGTTTTTTATTCAACCAGACTTCCCCTGCCTGTAGTCCTGCATTCAAAGCTGTGACCTTCAGGCTTTTCCCACAAGAAGAAGAAGAAGAAGAGTTCTGAAAGTCTGCGACACAGCCCACTCGACCTTTTTGACAATAGACATCCCTAAGCCCCGGCGGATTTAGTGGGACTGCTACTTGAAGTCTGTGAGTGTGGACGTGAGTGTGGGCCAAAAAGTCAGCGCTGTCCACAGCTTGATCCTGCTGAGCAGAAAAGCAGCTTCAACAATATAAACAGCTAAGGAACAAACGTACCTGCTCTTTAGAGCAACCTTTTATTCGGTGTTAGATGTTTGAAAGCTGCAGAAGAAGCGAGAGAGTTGAGATTAATTTTTCAGCTGCTATTTCTGTCTGTCGAATCAATGAAAAAGGGGCAGCTATGCAACCTTCTGCATCTTCATCCCACTGCTTCTGCATAAATACATTTGTTAATGTATTTATAACACAAACTATATTTTGTGTTGTTCTAATGTAGCTTGCAGTAATGTGTCAGTAAAATGTCATCTGAGGGTGGAGACGTGTTCTCGGCTCAGCAGCAGTACATGCCCTGTAGGTGCACTGGAAAAAGTTTGTGCAATAAATCCTGATATTTAGACGATTTATACTAAGCTGGTGGGTATTTACTTGGAAACAGATTTTCAGATCTTAACTATTCTCATGTGTGAAATGTATTTTTTCCTGTTCCCTCCTGTTTTCCTGGGCAGCTGACCGGACTCCAGTTCCGATGAAGCATATTTGGTGAGTGAGGTATCGACCCTTTTACCACTTGTTTTTCCCAACCAGCCTCCTCCTGGTTTCTGTGTGTTTTTGTGAGGAAATGTGCTTGCATGTTTTCTATTATCCTCTTAAGAGAACAATAGGAGCCTTTCTCAACCTGTTTTCCTTTGAAGATCGCTGCTCTGGGAGCTCAAGTTCACCCAGGGCAGCACTGGCAGCTGTGTGTGCGTGCATGGAAACTTGGGACATCTCTTCGCCGTGTTAACACCTATAACTCTGCTTAAAATGCACACAGACTATTTTTACTGAAACGCAAATTCATTAATTCCCCTTCAAACATAATAACCACTGACACAGTCCTCTTTGCGCAGCATGCTTCAGGGCACAGCAGCGTTAAAGGCCATGTTTGGCTGGCCTCAGACTCTCCGGTGTGCACGGGCCTTTTGACTGATCGCTTAAAATCCTTTAGACTCCAGCCACCAACTTTGTGCCCATCTGCCATTACTTTCAAATATCACATTACAGGCTTGTGTTATGTTGTGGGAAAAGCGGCAGCGCTTCCTTCTGTGGTCCGCTGCCTTTGTTTCTAACTTCACATAATCACCTTTTTTACACATGAATTAGCATGAGCTGTGGGGTTTGTGCGCGGCTCAGGCAGGGTGTAAGACCTCACATTCCAACAGACGCATGCAGGGTTTTCAAGGCAACAATTATGGGTTTAACATCACTGCCTTGGAGTGTAAAGCAGCATAATAAATAATGCATATGAGAATAAGCACTCTATTTCTGTTCCAGGCAAGTTTGACTTCATTATTTATATGCGGCTGTCATGACTTCTTCTTGCAGGATGCTTCACTAATTGACAGGACGTCAAAACCCTGCAGCTGTGGCGAACATCATCCGAGAAACAATGACAGCCAAGAAGTCCGTCTGTCATTGAGGTTGGCTCTCTTTGAATCTGGGTAAAATCAATAAGCATATGACGTACAACGAGTGAATGATTATAGATATTAATTTATGCTGCAGTCTGTGCACGCAGGGAAGCTTTTTTTCCGCAGAATCAAAAGTCTATTTTTGTTTGTGAGTCGACAGTGAAGGTGACAGTGCCTTGGGCTTCCCCCTAACCGCTCTCTCAAACTGGAAAGTAAAAAGTTTGTGAATACTTCGATTTATTTCATGTGGAGCTAGTTTGTTTCAGGCAGTTTATTCAGGCAGTAATCCTCTCGGGCCGTCATTTGCACTGATTTAGCAGAGCTGGTGGGGTTTTTGGTGATGTGAGGATCTCAAAAATCATGCAGATCCCCGGTTGGCTCGAGGCTGAAGATCATTAACACCTCTGTGTGCTGAGAGAAAGTGTGAAAGATTAGAGCAGCACTCAGGGAGCTGAGGTTAGACTGAAACATGAACAGAATTGAACCCTGCCTTCAAAATGATGTATGAAGTCATGCAGTTTAATCAACATCCACTAGATGGAGACATTCTATTGATCATGGACTCAAGTACGAGTGCAGCGTGTGGCTCCAGTGAAGAGACATTAATGCTGTATTTACTATCAGGAAATGATGATAAATACAACATAATACATGGAATTACTTTTGACATTAACTTGATTTTAATAATATATGTGGAATAGATATTTCAGTTACAGCAGAATTTAAAACTTCTTACGGAAAAACAAAAACATTTCGCAGAACTAGAAATTATTATTGATGTTTCAAAAGGCAAACAGTTCATGGATGGTTAATTTATTTAATTTGGTGTTTACCAGACATACTCAGATCAGGAGATAAACACTAAACAACACAAAGAAGAACTTCCGATTACAGGCTGCGATTTATGGTAAACATATTTTGTACATATAAACGTCTAACTCTGAAAGTACGTTTGTAATTGCTCAGTACATGTGGAGAGTTATGAAACAGCTATTAAATCATGACTAAAAGAGAAACACCGTTCTAACTCCAAATTAGACACACCTGTATTTTCATTGGCTGGTGCCAATCCCAGCTGTCATTGGGCGAGAGGCGGGGTACACCCTAGCCTGAACATAGAGATAAACAACCATGAACGTCACCAATTAACCTAAACAGCATATTTGTAGACTGTGGGAGGAAGTTGTACTTGGAGGGAACCCACGCGTGCACAGGGAGAATGTGCAATCTCTGCACAGAACCCTACGTCCGAACCGGGATTCGAACCGGGAACCTTCTAGCTGTGAGGCGACAGCGCTTACCACTGCACCTTCTTTAACTTAAAAAGAAAAACGCTCCTGTTGACAGGTATTGAATGTAATTGTCAGTAAACACTAAATCCAATGCATCTTGTGCATAATTGTGTATTGTATAAGTATATATATATATATATATATTGTTCTTGGTCTGTCGTGCCATAAAACCTTTTTGTTTTGAACATAATGTTTAGAAAACAAAGCTAATTTTTTGGCTAACAGCCACCAGGGTATTGTGGTGTTTTATTTGGGACTGGACAACAATGAATACATTATGAACACATCTTCGTTCTGTAACCCAGCAACATTTCAGCACCATGGAGAGCACACTCTTCCATAGATCTTTCAAGCTTTTTAAAGACCTCGAGGCGAACAGCGCCTGCACAGAGTGGTTCCTGTTTCATTTGGAACATCATTAATAACAACAGTACTGCATGCTTGGCCTGTATGCTGAGATTACACAGAGCAGAGCACAAACTCCACCAGTTTCTGTCCTCTACCATAAACACCCAAACATGTCTAATAATATGTTTTATTTCTCTCAGCATGTAGCGCTCCTTTCTTTTTCCTATTATACTGTGAATTATATTGAAGACAGCCTCAAGCTGACTCAACAAAGCAAAGCAAACTGTTTGTGTTGATTTCCAGTGAAATATCCATTTCTATGTCTAACCGGCACTCTCACTGTGTGAAGAGCTGCATCTCTCCTCAGGGCCCCCCCGCTGCGGCTCCACGCATTTATCTTTTAGAAATAATAACAGTAATAGTCTTGACAGCATGTGTATATTCTGTTTACAACATGACTACTCATATGTAAGTGTAGACACAACCACAAATTGTAGCTGCTGGCGACGGCGAGTCAGGGTAGTGTAACTTCAGGAGGAAGAAGAAGGGAGATAAAAACCAGGTCAGACCGGGATCACAACCTTAACCACTGAGGACAGATCATGATCATGTTGATGATCAAAGTGAGAAACTATGGATGACTTCACACTATGTCTTGTGCAATCTGGGTTTCATGTGAAACATTCAGTTATTAAGACACAATTCTGGTTCATTTAGACAACTCAAAGAGGCCTACGATTTACTTTCAAAAAGATAAGTGACAAACTGATTTGTAAAGACGCTCTATTTTCATCGACTGCAGTAGGTCACATGAGGCTACACGTCAAAATTCTGCTCTTGAGATACCATGCAGAATTTTGCCACTCTGAATCTATGACATCATTTTTTTATGATATATTTTTTAGAGAGAGTTTGCAGTTGCTGTTTACAGGAAAAAAAAGCACTGAGCTCAATTTGTGGAAGACAGTTTGAAGATGACGACCAACAAGTTTGGTGTTAATTCAGCAAAAAATGTGGAAACAGATTTACTTAGTTTTGTAATGGACTTAATATTTCTTGCTCGTTAAAAGCATTAGAATATTTCTGCTCAGTTGAACCTACATTTTAGTGATGGTAAATGGTAGCATGTACAGAACTTAATTGATCCCAGAGGGAAATTCAGTTTCTCGCCCTGTTGAGTCACATAAAACATAAACAACATGTCAGTGACAACTGGTCAAGGATTGTGAACCAGAGCATGGCTGCAGACACACAGGTCGCACAGATCATAAGAGCAGTTTGTTATTAATTTTACACATGGGTCTGTATGTGACTGACTGACTAAGTAACTGACTGACTGAGTAAGTGAGTGAGTGAGTGACGGTACTTTCAGAGCCCTAGAGCGAGAGAGTTGCGACATCGCAATGGCGGATCATGGAGCATATTGGACCTCCACTGACGCGACTCTCTGTCTACACGGCTCTGGATACTTTGTTCGGGGAGTAGGCGGGGCTGCTCCTCCGCTGCTCGTCCGCTGTCCTCACCTACGTCCGCAGCTGGCTTTCAAACACGTTGTCATCAGCCTCATAAGGACAGTCCTTGTAACACACAAGCGCACATTGACCTGATGCGGTCAGCCACATACTAGGTTTCGACCTAGTCTTGTTAAACCTTCACACAGTTGCTACAGTGCCACCGTCAGGATCATTAGCCCACAATGCCAGCTCAGGCAGTTATGACACATGACCTCTTATTTGCATGCATGCAAGATAGAAATCCCTGATTGAATTTATCAATAATAGTAATAATAATGGAGCCGAGCAGCCTGGCCCCCAATAGATAATTGAAATACAAAATTACAGGAGCTTGGTATAGAAGAGCAGAAGAAACTTGATAGGACAGTGGATAGAGTTGGAAATATAATGGAGAGAGAGAGTGGGGATGACGTGCAGCAAGGGGCCGAGTCGAGGGACGTGGCCTCTGTATGTGGGATGTGTGATTTAACCGCTGAGCTAAACCTGCACCCAGAAACGAATGCGATTTACAACTTCCTCATGTTTACTGTTTTCACCGTGCTTGTTTGGACTATTTGATACAGCACTAAGTCTTTGATCCAAGAATGAAAAGTAATCTACTGGGGATCAGTGCTGCACCTTCCCCCAGAGGAGGAGAAGTGCTTTACAGAGTGGATGGATGGCTGGATTCAATTAAAATTTATGCTTTTGGAGAATTTTGGAGAAAATTGCCTGTGGGAGCGAGTTACATGGAAAACTATTGTTAACAGATGAACGTCAAATACTCAGATATATTTCCCCAACTGACTCTATTAACACGGCACGATGATTATGGTGATATAAGAGTTTAACTTGAGTAAGATTAAAGACAATATTTGACATAATGTTCTCACTAAAGCTATTTCCAACTGCACTAATGTGCAACAAATAAGAGAAATAATTAGAATCTGATTGCACACGCTGATTGCAGTTTTATAATAAGATTGTAAACTTTCAGAATCAGATAATGGATGTTAGATTACATGCATGAATAATGCAATACAGGCAGAATGTAATAAAAGTAAGCTGAAACACACAAAGAATCACACAAGTACGAGACCCACAGTTTGATTCCAAAACAAGTTTTTATTGGTCAATTTACAGAAAGTGCTGTAGTGACCATTCCAAAGAAAAACAGACCAAAGAGTCCAGAAATAAAAAGAAAAACTAAAAAACAAAAGTTTTACACATTTTACAAGGTTTTCATGTTAATTTCACCGTCCTCCTCTTCTAAAACAAACGTCAGGACAACATTAGGGCTCGGGCCGATGCAAAATCCACCAAAGGTTCCAGGAGGGGAGAGGGGTGGAGGGGGGGGTGCTCAGAGGGAGGTGACGTCACAAGACTAGGTGTCACAGTAGATGAGGAAAACTCTTAAACAACATATGAGATCTTTACATGAACATAGAGCTACAGTATACACATACAGGTTCTCCCAGCTACACCCACAGGACGGCTGCTCCAGTGTTAGTGACTCTAAAAGGTGATTTATCTGTGACTGCACTATCAGCCACTACACATGAACTTCCTGTCTGTGGATTCTTTGCCATCAAACATTACAGACAGACTGACTGAGGACGGCCACAGCCTCAGATTAATGCCCTTTCACTTCAAGGTGAACAAACCTTCGACTGGGTTTTCTGATTACGTCAAATGTGACACTGCCAGATGCTTTCACCTCTCTGTCCTTTTATCTTTCAGGTGCACCCGGCAACTTGACTACTCATTGGTCCCATGTGCTGCAAATGAAGAGGGATGTGTGAAAAGTGGCGGCACCTTAAGACTGACATTCCTTTCCTAATGCTGCAAGAAAAAACAAAAAAGGTATGTTTCATTTGACCAATTTTTTTTTACAGTTAGCTAGGTTATTATGGTTTTGATGTTGACTAGAGCACGACTGATACATTAATATCTGATTCAATGTTGGGCCATTAGGATCTCTGTCCACTGGCAGCCTCTATTTTCTATGTAAAACCAGTGCAGTCCAGTGTTTGTAGCACTCAGCGCCCTCGGCTCAGCTGTTTTTTGTCGCTGTCAAAGTAGTTGAACTTTTGGAACACCGCAGCGCTCGCCAATGTCACTTCTCCCTCACCGACCAATCAAAATCAAGAAGGGGCGGGACTTTAGATATCAACTTTGTCAACAACAATAGTGGAGGAGAAGCTAATCCTTTTGTTTTTTCGAGGGCTGCTAATGCCAGGACACAATTCCTTTACATTGTGTGTTCTTTGTATGTCAGTGAATAAAAGCAAATATTAAGCGTACAGAGCGATTTAAAACAGACCTTACAGTCACTAGACAAGACAACTTTTGTGTCCTAGCAACAGTAAGCTGCGGTGAGATGCCCGCGAACAACGCCGTTAGTGGACACAGGCCCTCATGGCTCCGATGTCGACCAGAGCACGACTGAAACGCTAATCACCCAATTTTAGTCTAAGACAAATACATCAATATCTGACTGTATGTTGGTGGCGTTAGCGTTCATTAGCAGTTGGGTTTCTGTCCAAATGATGAACGTAAGTTTAATATTTTGGTCACCACCACCACCACCACCTCCTGATAAATATCTTGCTTGTTAGCTGATAGCTGATTGGTGGACAGCTAGTGACAGAGCTTCCTGCTGCTTCTGGACTGAATTCTCTGGGCTCGTATCTATGATTGACACTTTTCATCTGACATGTGATCAGTGATTAGTGCAGCTTTAATGTCCATTAAACCGCCTTGCACGCTTAACACATACTTTATTAAAGGTTCATAATAGTTCTATATATAAAGTATATTTATAATCCCTCCTACACATAAAAATAGGGTGCATTTTTAAACATTTGATTCTTTTTTCACCTTATTTCTTCTTTGTTATATATATTTTTTTTTGTCGTAATTTTTGTTGATTTAAATTTTCTATAGTATTTATTAGTCATATGATTTTAGAAGCTTATTTTTCAATTGTAAAACGTAAGACTCAGTATAACACGATAAAAACAAAATGAATGGTTCCTGATAAAAACAATATATCTTTATTATGTTAAAAATGCTAGCCTGCATAAAATCTGATATGGACGGATGGAGTCGGCCTTAAAAATCCAGTCATATTAGCATCTACTGACATTCCTACTTCAGATTCACAGGCCAGTCCCATTGGACATTTTTTAGTATGAAGTTGAAATGTTGCGCTTGTTAACATCTCTTAAATGTGGCCTTCATGACTAGTAGGAGAACATATTGGTGCTTTCATCCAATGAGCGCTCGTCTTTAGGGACTTGCTGAGAGCTAACGCTGATCACACGTTAGCCTTAAGTTTAATTCGGACAACTCTTGGTGACTATAAATAAGCAGTGCGGGGCTCTCTTCTCTGTTGGTGCATCTTAACATCTCTATCATCTTGCCTCGTGCAGCTTCAACCCAGTCACAATGAAGGCAGTGGCTCATCCATCCTCGCACACCCAGCCTGCAGTCAGCTGGAATGATCCGAACACTGAGCTAGAAACACACACAGAGGGCTGAGGGGTCCGTTCAGTGAAGACTCCTGCAGGCTAAGGGTTCAGGGCAGGGTGTGCACATACATAATGCAGAGGTGGCATGTGTGCTGTGTACAGGTGGAGAGGAGGTGGAGAAAGTGGTGTCAGGTGGGGTGAGGGATGGGGGTCACCTACTATACTCAGTATTTACAAGAAAGGAGCGTATAAAAATGTACAAGGAGACTCCTCCGTCTCTCCCAAAAACCCAGAACTCAGACCCCTAAACATGGTTACACACAGATCGCATTT
Organism: Semicossyphus pulcher; assembly: GCF_022749685.1. NCBI lineage: Eukaryota > Metazoa > Chordata > Actinopteri > Labriformes > Labridae > Semicossyphus > Semicossyphus pulcher. The sequence continues at coordinate 5,991,777 of NW_027211700.1, forward strand.
TTTTGTTTGTTTTTGAGTACCATTGAAAATATGCTATTTCTGTAAAATCACCTGGCTTTAGAATAAAGACTGATAAATAACATGAAGTATACAAACCAAAAATAGTCAGATTCTTTACTTTTGCAACTCAGTTTTCTGAAATAAAGACTGTTTTGCATGTTCATGGGACATCAGAAATCTCACTGCTGACTCTGACACATCGAACTGAACGTATGGTGCAGGGTTTCATTGACAAAAAGATAATAGTTGCGTTGTAGACTGTAATGAGAGACAGATCAGTCAAAGAAAAACAGCTCTCAGGTGAGGACCTAGATTTGGCGCGCTGTCCCTTTAAGAAGGATGAAAGTCGTTTGATCGACAAGCAGTTTAAGTGTCACGTTATTTATGATCATCTGTATAAAACAGGAGTTTTTCTGACAAGGCTAAGGTTAAATCATTGCACTGTGTGTTTGTGTGTGTGTGTCCGTGTCGTCTTCCAGTAGGGGGAGATATTACCTCATTTTTAGAGCATCAGCATCACATGAAGTCTTTTTGTTTCAACCATCTGTATGTGTGTGTTGCACTGTGTGCGTGTGACTGCGTGATTCAATAAGATATTGTTGCTTTGTCCCAGCTTTGGCCCTTCTTGCTCTGGCGCTGCATCCTGGGTAGCTGGACGTCCACTTCCTCCTCGCTGTCGTCTGACTCAGCGCTGGTGATGTCATCGTCCTCCTCCTCTTCCTCGTCATCTTCGTCCTCCTCTTCTTCCTCATCGTCTTCCTCCTCCTCTTCGCTGGCCTCCTCCTCGGCAGCCTGGGGCTCCTGCAGGTTCTGTGGTGAGCATTATTCACACCAGAAATGAGGCTTTAAAGCAAGAATCGTACATTTACTTCTTTAAAATCTTATAAGTGCATCTCTTTTTCTCTAGCCACTTATTTATAGTCAGTTTGATTGACTTAGTCCCTCCACCCTCCTACCTCCATGGGGTTCACTGTGATTGTCAGAGCCGAGTCGTCCCAGGTCACGTCCGCCTCTTTCGCCGTCTCCCCCAGCTTAACCTCCTGCTGGTGGGTCAGGTGGATGCGGTAGATTCCCAGCACCACGACCACCACGAGAGCAGCGATACACATCACGATAACCACGGTGGCAGCGCTCGGCACGCCTGAGGACAAAACGAGAGAGGAGTGTGAGGTGAGAGGAAAGGAAAGGAGCGGGGAAAAGCAATGTGGGCAGGCCAGAGCGTCTCCTTCTGCTAACATAAATAGAAGTATTTTTATATCATTATGCTGAGATCAAATCATTTGTACTCACTTGATTATTTTAACCAGAGAAACTTGAAGAAGTAAGAAATATTCTGTTGGACTTTTAACACGCTTGTATTCCTCTTTAACCATTATCAGAAGCAGATAAAAGAAAGACTACAGCAGAGGCTGATCCCACTGGATCCCTCACATCCCATAATGCACCTCATCAAGTAGCTGCCTGCCATTCTTCTCAGCCGGTCTTTCAAACCCGCACACCCCCGGTTAGAACACAAACCTAAGTGAGGCTGTTTGTGTCAGGCCGCAGATGAGTCATGGTGTTGTGGTAGCCGAGGCCTCTTTTTAACTGTTTTTATCTGGTCCCGTGGATATTGGATGTCTCTTGTGATAGCCTATTGATTTTTTTATTCTCTCTCCCTCCAGTTATTGCATTAGAGCCTTTTTTTTTAACCTTTAAATAAGACGTGTCCTCTGTTGATGATTATGATCTTTAATTATTGTGACAGTGTATCGACTTTCTCAGAATGTCATTTTTTTAAACTGTATTTTCTACACCAATCAATACCTCTTTTTTTTTTAACCATGTTGACTCTACAGATAGCAATCGCTTTGCATTAGAGTGAGTGAATGGGTGAAACAGAGGTACAACTTTGCTTTAGATTAATCTATCCATCCATTATCTATACCGCTTATTCTGTCAAAGGTCGCGAGGGGAGCAGGAGCCGATTCCAGCTGTCATTGGGCATCACACAAGTACACATGCATATTCACACCTACAGGCAATTTTAGGGTCACTAATTAACCTAACTAGCACATCTTTGGATTGTGGGAGGAAGCTGGAGTACCCAGAGAGAACCCACACATGCACGGGAAGAACATGCAAACTCCACTCCGAAACCAGGATTCGGACCAGGAACCTTCTTGATGTGAGGCGACAGTGCTAACCACTGTACCACTGTGACGCTCTCTTTGGATAAATGTGTGGAAAAAATGCAATCAATTTAAAATTCTTTTGAGCATTACTTTGGTTTTAAAGTGATAATCTGGAAGATTTTCATGTATATAAATGTCTGTTAAGTCACGCCCAGTTAGTGACGCGTTTTCCATCAGCCAGCAGTGGTTGGTCTGCCAGAGAGGGTAGGCAGAGCTAAGCGGCTGCTTTTCCGCTCTCTGCAAGTGCTGCGAATAAACAGTAATCTACTATGGCTGAACAAACAAAGAAATGATGGATGACTACAGATACAACTTCAACAAGAAGTGAAAATCCAAAGAAAAAGAAACAAACTCGACGCTCAGATGAAGCAAACAGTCTGAAAAGGAAAGCGACCGTCAGCCAGGAAAATCAAGAGTTACAACCGGAGCCAACCGTGGACGTCACACATGCAACACTGTCTGGATATCTGGGAAGTGTGATCCCGCAATTACCGTTTATCACCATAGCATACACTGATGGCCGAGGCTGCTATGCAAAGTGCCAATCTTCCCTATTCGGGGTTCAGTGTTTTGCCCCAGGACACTTGACATGTAGATTGCAGAACCCGGGGATCGAACCGCCAACCTTCCGATTGAGAGATGACCCACTTCAACAAGCAAGGTAAGGCAGCCTTTAGTTTCTATGCTCCACACCTGTGGAAAAAGCTTATTGAATACCTGAGGTCTGCTCAAACTGTCAGCTCAGGCCGTAAACATTATTGTTTACTGAAGCGTTGAAAATAAAATGAGGCACAAACTTGTTTAAAATCTGTTTTTAGCTGAAGTTTTCTTCTTGCCATTAATGGCTTTTAAATGTCTTTTTCTTTAAATGCAACTTCAATGTTTTATTCATGCCTTGTTTTTAATGAACTTCTACGCCCCTGTGAAGCACTTTGAACTGCCTTGTGTCTGAAATATGCTATGTAAATAAAGCGGCCTGGCCTGGTTCTAATTAGCATAAACAAAAGTAAAACAAAGATTGAGAGCATGCTAAATGTTATTTAACATAACATCCGCGTGTTAGCATGTCCGTGATGAGCCAAGCCCTCTTGAACACTTCAGGGCTTTGAAATGTTTTAAGCTTAGCTGCCAAACTCTGCTCCGTTTCATTCAAACTCATTCCAACAGGAGTTGCAGTAGAAGCATTTTTGGATTATGCACCCAGTGACAAACTTTTTACATGAACGAAAGGCCCCATCCTTGTACACAATTCACTCAAAGCATAGCTGTTGTGTGCATCTTAGCATGCTAATTTGAAACAAATGCTTCTCCTAGCATCATAATGTGAGATAAATGGTAAATGGACTGTACTTATACTGCGCTTTTCAAGCCTCAGATGCCCTTTTAAACTACATGTCACATTCCCCCTTTTACACACTGATGGCTGAAAGGCCACAAAGTGAGCCACAGCCGCCTCTAACTTCTCCTTAAAGGAGAAATTCTCCCCTGGAAAAAGCCACTGTCAGTCAAAGCTGGTGTTCTCTGTAATCAATAGAAGCAATAATATTTGAAATTGGTGCCATAGCTGTGGAGAAAGTTGTTCAAACAGCTCGTGGTTTCAACCATTCTACATTCCCAGCGTGCATTGCGCCCCTCCCTCTGAAAGGAACGGCCCAGCGAGAGACGCTGGAGTGAAATACGACCGTTTTCGCTACGGCTCAGAGCGGGACAGAATCCAAAATACCACGAGAATATACCGGTGGATCGTCTAAAAAATCTTCAGGTCTGCAGTCTACATTTGAAACCTGACGATTTTTAATGAGACATGACATCGGAGGTGGTCGTCCTAGATTGAGGAAGTGTAGTTTAGCGAGCTCCCTGGCCCTAGAAAACCTCCGTGTCATCTGGTGGAGGTTTTCCAGGGCCCGTTGGAGAAGCGGAAAGCGTCCTCCAAAGGCACAGAGTGTTTTTTTTCCTACCTTAATGGCATAAGCTCACCATAATAGCATGATAGGACTGAGGTTGAAAACCGGTTATACGGTTCTTTTGGCTTTGTAACACATGAATCCAAAAATGATAAAATGATGACATTTTTACCTTTTTAATCATCAGCAAAAGAAACGTGCACGTGTTTGCTACTAGCGATGTTTGCACCCGATCCGCGCTCCGTATTTCTAGTCGGAAGACAAAGCGAGGATGTATCCTAAAAAGGAAAATCTTCAATTTTTCATTTCACTGTCTAATTAATTCTCGTTGCTGCCAAAAGCACAATAACTTGCCTTCATGTTTAAACTTAGTGGAATTTGTTACCAAGGCCTTCTGGATCGCATTCAGACAAATGAGAGCTCAAAAAGCAGGAGGGATTTTATCGAGCTGCATCTGGTTTGTTTCAAATGTATTTCAAAAAAATCTTTAACACATTTAATTAAGGTCTCAGTGCGATACATGACCGCAAAGATGTATCATAAGCCCTATTTAGCAGCATAACCAGAACACACGTTCAGGGATTTCTCTTGATCTAAAATGTTTATTTCTTGTGCTCTGATCTGCAGCCTACTGAGATAACACGACTTCTCAATGCCTGCCCTCTCTCCCCACAAGTCCCTGCTGGTGAGTGCGAACGTGTGTGTGTGTGTGTGTGTGTGTGTGTGTTTAACGAGAGTGAGACACACAGAGTACTCTTCAGATGATCATTTGATTCAGTCGAGTTCCCGAGATTTTCGCTCTAAAACCACGGCCTTTGATCTTCCTCGCAGTGAAGCTTCGTGCAGCCCCTTGGAGTAACTTGGGTGAGTGTTTTCATGTGGGTGTACACACAGACAGACGTGCACACACACACATTTCCCCTTCACTCTTAAGTCTCTACATACAGCATGGTATCATCAGAGAAAAATCGCATGCTAAAAATCACGTCATGGCACAAACTACGACTACTTCGCCAAATTTTTCGTTCTGATTTCCACCCACACACGTCCCTCTCTGCTCCTCTGACCTCCTTTTCACACACACGCCCTGAAACTCTCAGGGCTGTTAACAGCATTGGCCACTGAACTCTCCAGGATTCTAAGTAGAATCCATTAGAGCCTGATGAATAATTAAATGTGGTGTGGTAGATTAAGACCAATGTCTCTCCTCCTCTCCGTGTTCTCTTTGCTTGGGATGAGTCGCGTGCACCGAGGGAGGGGAATACGCCCGCCGAATCATTGGAGACGAGGTGAATTTACACTTCTCTCATCGCCGAGGAGCGCTGCGTGCGAGCGGCGGTCTGATGAACAGAGCGATAAACAAACTAGAAAGCGAAACCAAGCGTTCCCTCAGATCGGGGCCGTGTTTACCCCGGGATGGATAGCTGACATAAAAACTCACAAGCTCCTTTTTTGTGGCTCAGTGGTTAGCAAGTAGCTCCTGGGTCTGATTCCCAGCACCCATCAGTGTTCTGTCATCTTCTACATTATCATATATTTATATTTCCCAAAAGTGTGTGAACAGTTACGTCATCTTTTAAAACAAACTCCTTCCCCAGATTACATCTTTTATATCACTAATTTCACATTGTGAGTTTCTCTCAATCTGCCTTGTCTACAGTGTTTTTACTCTGCTTGGGCTGCCACTATATTTCCCAGAATGCAGTCTGACAATCCCAAGAGCACTGGCCTAAACTGAGCTGATGTAGACAAATGTGTCGAGTTTCTATGTCAAGTCTTTGCTTGTACGAGAGACTAAAAGCTGTTTATGTTCCTGCTATGGGAAGACTCGAAAAAACAAAATACTTTCATCCATCCAGCAAGTTAGCCCAGGCGTCCCTCACCCTAGCAACATTTTCCAGCTCCTACTGGGGGATCCCGAGGCGTTCCCAGGCCAGGTGGGATATATAATCCCTCCAGCGAGCTCGGGGTCTGCCCTGGGGTCTCCTCCCAGTTGGACGTGCCCGGAAAACCTCCAAAGGAAGGCGCCCAGGAGGCATCATAATCAGATGCCCGAACCACCTCAACTGGCTCCTTTGTATGCGAAGGAGAAGCGGCTCTACTCGGCTTCCTCCGGATGTCTGAGCTCCTGACCCCTATCTCTCAGGCTGAGGACACCCTTCATAGGAAACTCATTTCTGCTGCTTGTATCTGCGATCTCATTTTTTCGGTCACCACCCAAAGCTCATGACCACAGGTGAGGGTTGGAATGGAGATCGATGGTGAATTGAGAGCTTACGATTAGCTCCTTCTTCACCATGACGGTCCGGTACAATGCATTACTGCTGACGCTGCTGAAAAAACAAAATATAAAATTTGCTTGCAGCAAAAAAGCGTTCTGGTTTCTGTTGTAGTCTGTTTGTACTCCCTGTAGTACTAACTGAGCATGTGCATGTGCGAATGGGCCTTGGTCCTGTGTAGGAAAACAGTTTGTGTTGAGAGCAAAAGAGGCGGTATGTATTACCCAGAATGCATCCTGAAACCCATCAGCTATCATGCTAGGCAATTTACCCTTTATATAAATCTTCATAAACATCTAACTGCATTTGAGTGCGGAAAACAATCCTGTTTTAGACGTCGTCTCTCAACTCAAAATCCATTCTCTCAGGTTGCCAGTCGGACTATAAGAAAAATAACCAGCTGGAACAGAGGAAGTCTCGGTCCAGATAAACTTTATCTGTTATCCGGATATCTGCTGACTACACTGGAAGCTGTGAAAAATCAGCAGTTGCTCCTACAGGATCATTTTATGACTTTAGCCTGGTTAGTTTAGTAGCTTAGTTTTGCACTTTGCTAAACAAACTCAGGTTGCAAATGAGAAAAGGTGAAAAGCGTGTGTGAAGGAAGCCGGAGACATACTTACTTTTAACTACACGTTTGCGTGCGCATGATGGCTGCCCTGTGTGCCCTGCATCTGTTTGGAGCATTTTGTGCACTTCCTCAAAAATTAACGCGACACATATGTGAGGTGCAGTGTGCACATGAATGGTAGGGGCAGTGTAGAGGGGATGTGACAGGGTCGACACAGCAGCAGGGACGATAATGGCAGAAGGTTCTGAAGACAAGCTGATAGACCAAGTCTGCAATTATCCACATCTGTACGATGTGTCATTACCACTGCACAGCGAGCTGGAGACAGATAAGTTCTGTTTTAGAAGTCGACATGGAACCCTGCAAAACTGAATGGAAACAAGTCTGGGGCCGTTCCGTCCGTGCACAGAGGAACATGTTGGAGAAATGGAGTTGGGACAGTGCCACTGGTCATCAGTCACCTGAGCTGGCAACCGAATTTAGTCAGCCACCGGGCCAATGAGAATTCAGAATTGTCGCCATGTCTGTTGTTTACATCCCACACATCTGGTAGTTGCATACGGCCTGAGCTCCATGATGCAGCCCGTTGTGTACACGAACACAAGGTTAAAAAGCAAGTTTATCTGCAGCCTACGTGGACTGAAATATGTGTTCATTCTACCCGAGGGAAGCACAATTAGTGTTTCCTGATTGGCTACTTTTTATTCAGTTGACAGGTAAAAACAGTTTGAGATTATTTGGCTTCTTTTTGTACCATTAGGATGATTTCTAATGAAGTGAAATCCGGCCTGCTCTCCTTTGATAAGCTTATGAACATGTTTATCCTGCTGAAATGATTACTGGGTCATAGCTCTGTTAATGTTAACATCTGTTTACATTTGTTAAATGTGACTTTCTGCATCAGCCAATAAAAACAAAATGCGATATTAACATGCAGGGATAAGAATAGGACAAAGGCATACTTAACCTTATACATCAAACACTCATTTACAAAGGAGTGACAGACACTGAAGGCACCAGTGTGCGTTTTCTCACCTGAGCTGTGGCTGGGGTACAGGTCATGCATCATGGACGGATGGTGCACCACCTGCATGTACTGAGGCGGGGCCACCATGTGATTGACGTGTTCGCCGGCTTCTGAGCTGTGCAGTACGCTCACCTGGTTGGGAACAGAAGAAGCAGAAGATTATGGGAGGTAAAGTGATCATAGCTGACGTTTTATATTTGTATCCATTCAGTCCCAGCTTTGACTTGAGTATGCTCGAACTTGCCTTGAATTATACGGATGATATATTCCAGACAGGAGAAAGTAGAACTTTTAGAGTGAAGCCAGGAGGAAATGAATGTATTAATGCCTTTTGGGGGACGGGGTCAGCTCGATACAGGGAGGTCAAATGTAAACCAGATTCATCCACACCCTCCAAGGCTCGACTATACCGAGTGAAACATTTTGTTTCCTTCAAGTAAACACGAGTAAATGTATAAATGAGTCAAAGAAGAAGCTAAGAAAGAAGCTGTGAAGCTGGATTTACTGTAGAACATGTCTCTTTGGGAGAAGGGGAAGTGTTGCAGCGATGCTTCTTTTGATATCTTGAACTCGGCTGTGTCTGTATTTCGAGCTGCTGTTGAATTTGTGCATAAAAATCTCAAATAAAAGCCTTTGGTTGCCTCGGAGTGATAAAAGAAGTGCGTCTTCTGACTGAAAGGTTCACAGTTTCCTACAAGGACGTGTGAAATGAAATTCTGAGTCAAATTAAAGGCTTTTAATTTCTCAAAAGATGCTTTGCCACTACGAGGGGAAATTGATGCTGCAGCAGTTCATTTAGAAATTTGCTCTCAAAGTGAAAGTGTTGCCAGACACCTGAGCTGAGTCAGCTCGGCGGCTCTGCCAGCTGAAGCACTTTGAGCCAGCCGGTTGTGAGCAGCAGAGCTGTCTTTGGTGACAACTTTCTACACTAATGCTGACTATCACAAATGTTAGTAATGAAAAATATTTAAATTTTTTTAAAAATATGTACAAAATCATCTGTTCTGTTAGAGCAGCTTGTTGTCTCAGATAGTGCCTGTTTGGAGGAGTGCTTGTTTCTTATCTACTCTCCATATGCTGCCAACTGAACACTTCCAGAACACTTTAGCTTAATGTCGTTAGTTTTGACTAGAGTATATAAAAAGGAAGCCAAACCCTCTCTATCGCCCCCTGCTGACTGGCTGCAGCATAGGTAATAAAGCCCGCCTCTTCCTTGTTAACAGATGGGACATGAGCCAAACTATAAAATCAAAACACATTTTTCTCAAACATGACTTCTGTCATTATAGTTAGTTCTTATCAGGCTGATTTATGCCCAAGTGTTATGAGTTATTTGATGCTATAAAAAGGTTCTAAAGGTGGTGACACACATATCAACGTTTACAGTAACAGACAACGTCAATGTTCACTTCTATACTGAAAAAGGTCAACCTCCTCTGGTCTGTCAGCGACCTCTTGTGGTCAACATGCAGAATTACATCAGAAATGCTCCAATCACAGCCCAGATTTTGGGTCATGTGATCTCTCTGGCCTGACAATGGTCGGCCATCCAAGCGCAGTGGACTCTGGTAGGCTGAGTGAATGTGTGGCGAACATATATGTCAGATAAAAATGATTGAATATGAACTATAAACACATTTGAGATTTGTCAGTGAGCAGATTAGATCGTTTGAGCTAGCTTAAATTTCAGAGTTGCTATGGTAACCCCGTAGTTGTGACTGGAACGGAGGATTACAGAGAGCCTTGTTGCCCTGTGTCTCATCATGTTGCTTGTTTATGTTGTCTGTTGATGTTGATGTAAAAGTTGACGCCATGATTGACAGCTCTGTTGACAAATACGGCTCCTGCAGCCGATCTGTTCCGGATTAGCAGAGTAGAGGAGGAACGGCGAGAGAACAATCACTTCAGACCAACACAGAATACCTGTGTCACTGTTGACTTTTAAAACCCCACACATCTGGCACGCTGTGTTTCACACTGACCTCCAGGTTGAACTCGTTGCTGGTGTAGCGTCCGTTAAGCTCCGAGCAGGTGAGGCGAAACCTTCTCTCTGTTAATTGTCCGGGCTGCCAGTTATAGTAACGCACCTGTCGGATCACCTGTTCATAGTTGGACATGGAGTCCACACCTGAGGACAGACACAGACGGTTGTTACATCTCTTACATGTAAAAAGATAAAGAGGCTGTCAGGATGTGTCACATGGAAAGTTGTTGTTGACAGTGTCATTATCACAGCAGCTAACTGGCTAAAATCACGACACGTGTAGATTTGGTGTGGTAACCACAGGAACTTACCATATATGGACATGCCAGAGGTGGAGTTTGTGGCATCCAGGTGTTTTCCCAGCAGAACGCTGCGCTGTAGTTGGAGGGACTCCTGGTCTGGCCTCAGCTCCTCCCCCAACACCAGGATATCACAGTAATCCAGGTTATGAATTATCTCCTCCAGCACCCCGGGCCGACGTGCTACACACACACACACACACACACACACACACACACACGCACGCACACACGCACACACACACACACACACACACACACACACACACACACACACATTGATGTAACTTGCCTTCTTTGATGCTTGATACCAGAGAAGAATCGACATCAGCATCTCTTCGCCTTATTTTGTGAGGAACTGTTGGAAATAAAACTTTTTTTGGGGTCATTTTCTATTTTTGGATCAGAATATGTTCTCGCTCATAATGAGCTGCACTGCACTTCTTCTGAAGGCCCAGCCGAACACACCTCACTTTGCCTTGAGGAGTTTCTTCTCGACACGCCGTACAACAACATACTTGACCATCAGAAAAATGACTTAAGAGCAGTGAAAGCTATGATACACAGAGATAGATAACAGGCCAAATTGCGACCTTGGCCGTTCATTCAGTAGATAAAAAGCAAAGCAGGATTTGAAAAGTCCCTCTTCCTCCTACACAGGAATGTAATATGTCCACTTTATTTATGAAATACAAGAAGAGGCTGTAAACAGAGCCCGGCGGTCATTGTGGACTGTTAAACAACTTCTGTTGGCCTTGCTAGCGAGCGATATCTTGCTGTTGGCTTATTATCACAGACATGATAATAATATAGCTTCAACTCTCTCAAAAATGTACCACCCAGCAATCTATAAGCTGTAAGTTTTAAAAACTTTCACTGCTGTCATATTACAGTTAATAATCTCACAGCAGAAAAACAGATCACCTCATCGCTCCCAAAATAAAATGCTAGCATTAGCCAGATCAAGATCTTTAGGACTTGAGGCGCGCCGCTAATTTCCACAGGGACCTCCACAATCAACACTAAAGTTCCTCAGAGTTGCTTTAAGTTCAAGTACCTCTCACTCACCTTATAAAACAGGCTAATGCAGCAAATCAAGTATCCTGGTCCTAACGTGACCCCTGCTAATGTATGTTCTCTTTAATAGCCGCATGACATTTGCCGTGCCAGAAGAAAACCCAGAACATTTCAAATGACCACAATTCAAACATTAAAGAAGAAACCTGCTCCTTCTCACAGGCTACTACTATTTATCGACTCTCTGAACACGGACAGCGCTAAGAGCGTCTGCGGTAACAAGTCCCCTCTGACAGCTCCCCTCACAGTGGTGTTCGGTGGCTGCCGGGGGTCTGCAACAGTCTGCTATAAAGCACGAGTCTTCTCCTCTCACTGCTTCCCAGCCTTCACTGCGCAGTCCCCGGGGAGGGGACGGGCTATGCCCATTTAACGGCTTCCCCATGGAGAAAGATAGATATGTGGGGCATGTGTCTGGAGGCTGTCTCTGGGGAAAGGCAGAGATGAGGTGGTGAAAAGGGGAAGCGTGAAAAACAAGTGAAAAAGAAGTTGTGTTCAAGAAGATACTTCTCATCTCTTTGGTGTATGACGACATTTTTTTAAGGTGCGCTGTGGTTTGGGGTTGTTGTTTTCCATGAAAAGGTAATAGGAAACAGTTTCATGTAGCTTTAAAGTAATAATCTCAAATATTTCCATTTAAATAAATGTCTGTTAAGTCACGCCCAGTTAGTGACTCGTTTTCCATCAGCCAGCAGTGGTTGATCTGCCAGAGAGGGTAGGCGGAGCTAAGCGGCTGCTTTTCCGGTCTCTGCGAGTGTTGCGAGTAAACAGTAATCTACTATGGCTGAACGAACAAAGAAAAGATGGATGACTACAGATACAACTTCAACAAGAAGTGAAAATCCAAAGAAAAAGAAACAAACTCGACGCTCAGATGAAGGCAAACAGTCTGAAAAGGAAAGCGACCATCAGCGAGGAAAATCAAGAGTTACAACTGGAGCCAACCGTGGACGTCACACATGCAGCACTGTCTGGATATCTGGGAAGTGTGTTTTTCGCTGGTTATGAAATGGACTGAAATTAATTCTGATTACTCTGTATGAGCTACAAAAGCAAACCAGACCATCAGCGACAAGATTGATTATTTCTATATAGTTATTTTTAATGCCTGAAACTGCTGGCGGGGGGCAGGTGTCAGACGAAGTGATTAACTGCACGCTGCCTTTCTTTACATGAGTGATACGTATGACTGTTAAAGAAAGCAGAGTGAGATTTTTTTGTTAAAAACCACCACTTAAGCATGTGCAGGACAACATCAGCAGAGAGTTACAACTTTGTCCACAGGGGGCGCCAACGTCAACACAAACTGAAAGTTCCTCACAGGAGCTTTAAAAGCACGTAGCTTTTTAGCAGCTATTAGCTTATCGTTTTGGAACAATGGCTAGCGCGCGCTACTCGACAGCAGGCAGCTGTTTCCTGCTAAAAATCTCAAATCAAGCCACTGGAATCGACTTGTGCGTCATACATCAAACAGAGAAAGTTAGCAAGGAGCTCGTTGTTGTCGTTAGCTGAACAGATACATCTTTCTCTCAGGATTTGATGGAAAGCAAAGCAAAACATGAAGCCAAATATGAAGGATAACGTTGCCCTGAATCTGCTCGATGCCGGCCTCGCAGGAAATATCAATAGTGATGCTTAAAATTAAATTTCATAATATAAACGATATTGCTTCTAATGCTGCTTTAAACATTAGTTTGAAGAGTTATTGGACCTGAGTTTCATAACACCAGCCCCTTTCCTGCTTCTGCACATTGACAGCTAGACTCTGTGACATTTCAAAGAAGAGAACGTCGGAGGGAGAACATATTCTTCCTTTTAAAAATGAAAAGTTGAGCTCATAAGCAATACAACACACTGTTACTCAGATTTATACAATCTGTAGCTTATGATAGCTTCTCTTAGCAAATGTTACCAAGCTTTAGATAGATGTTTCTGTGCGCCTGACATTACACAGCTGGTCGACTGTATACGTTTCTAAAAATGTTGATCTTTTTCTCACATTTGCTTGTAACATTGTGTTACCTGAAGTCCCTGTAGGAGTAAGTAATATGAGATTTACAGCTATAGGTGTACTGCTCCTATCACTTTATTGATTGGTTTGTCATTCCCAAACTATTTGTGCTTACAGCTGAGGCTTGTGAACGTTACTCGGTTTGGCATGTGTCTTGCTTTGCTATTTGAACCAATAAAGTGCAGTATCTGACACAACCCAGTTCACACTAACAGCACAGTCTCAGTACAGGACTGTCCCACTGTGTCGTTTGCAGCAGACACTGATTTCGGAGCCACAGTGTGGTTGGTATTGCAAGTGGAGCTGCACTCTCCAGAAAGAGAACAGAAGATGACCATGAAAGCAAGATGTTGAGCATAAAGGATGACAAGTGGAAGAAAGAATTGACGACACTGGCTCTGAGTGAAGGCATCAGAATAAGCCCTGATTAGATACTGTGGTATGAGAAGAAGCAAAGACGGAGCAGGCTCGATGAAAAGACGAATGAATGACGGAGAAAGCAGAACAGGGCGAGGGCGTGATTAACAGGGTCCAAAGGAAATGTACTGCATGCCCCGCAAAAGAAACGTGATTTATCTGGGATCCTTTAAGCCTTGAGAGGACACAAAATCTGCTCATTATGGAACTTCATCGTGTCTCCCGCTCCCACACACTCTCATCTTTCTTCTCTCTTTCTTTCCATTGCTGTGTCTTCCTCTGGCTTCCAGCTAATCTCTCCCCCCCAGCTGCAGTCTCTATTTCACCAGCAGAGAAAGCTCCTCCGACTCCTGAAAGCAATGCCACTTTCTGCTCTTCTTCCTGCGCCGCATTACGAACAATGGAGGGCTAAAACCTCCCGCTAGCTCTGCTTATCTGCTCCTAATTGGCTGCGAACGGCGGGGCCCGGGGCCGAGCCGGGCAGAGCGGGTCTGTTCCTGCCTCGGTGGTCGGATTGTTGGACGAGACGAGGGCCGCTGGGATTTAAATGTCATACTCATTTGCTGCAGGTCAAGGCAGCGCGACCCTGAGAATCAGTCCGGTGTCGGCTACAGGTCTTACTCAGCAGGAGGGAGTCTGCAGTCGCATAAGGACACAAAGGAGATTGTATGGCGCCAGTGTTGGGGCTAATACCTGCAGCACTGCAGGGAGAGGGATAGACTGCAGCAGGAAATTGACTCGACATATTATCTGCATGGAACAAAAGGCTCGAGCTTACACTATAGATTACTGGTGGGTGAGGGAGCATTTGTCCTCAAATATATCTGAGGGGATGTATAGCTATAGAAGAATAGCTGCATGTGCAAAACAGTGGTACATAGTAATATACTATGACCACATTTTGAGGAAAATATTGTACTTCACTTTAGTTGTATTTTCGCTCTAGTTAGTAGTTACTTATTAATATTTTTTGGGGAAAAGGATATAAGCATTGTATAAAAAAACAAAATACATAATGCTTCGAAGGAGGCGGTCCACGGAGGATGCTCCATTCATAGCCTGCGTAGACCGTTAAAGCCGAACTGAAATGAGACGGTCTGGTCTGCCCTTGCGTCACCAAACGCCGCTGCCGTCGCCGTGCCAACAGGTAGCTAGCGGGCTAACTAGCTAGAATAACTAACGTCGAGTAAGTTAACCTATTATTTTAAAGAGAATTTGTTTCAAGGGCCCTTTCGTTTCCTTGTGTAACGCTGTTCGATTGAGTTGCAACCATAAAAGTATAGTCCTCGGTCGTGTAAAAGTCCGCCATCTAATTTGAATTAACGCGCAATGCATCTCGGGATACGGTGGAATGATCCATCATGTGCATCCTTCGGGACCTAGGAAATGGAGGACGCATTTGTCTGAAGGAGCCTTCAAACTGGGACAGCCTTCTGTGACGCCTTCAAATACGGCCTCCGAAGGCTGCAGCCCTTGGATTGGGACATGCTGATAGAGACGGACAACCTGTCACGCTCACATTCACATGTACGGGTAATTTAGAGTAACCAATTAACATAACGAGCGTGTCTTTGGACTGTGGGAGGAAGCCGGAGTACCTGGAGGGAACCCACGCATGCAAACTCGACACAATAAAGCCCACTTCATCAGAACCACCATGAAGCCCTATATACAAGATTAATTGAAAGTGGTGAAACAAGCTAACCTTGCCTGTCTTAAAGGGGCATGCTCGATGGACTGTATGTAGCTAGAGTGTCCATCAGAGGGCCAGAGGTGTGTATTTGGACTTCAGTTGGCAGAGCATTTATATACATTCGTTAACATTCACAGGAATGTGGTTGTGGTCTAATGTACTCACTGATATGATAACCCAGGTGTGGCAGATGTTGGTGGAGGTGAAAAGTCCTCTTCAGCTTTATTTTGCTGCTGTATTTGGGAAGCAACACCCAGTCTGCGTGATTCAATCAAATCTGGCGGACTACATTTATACTCTTCTCTTTTAACAACCCCAAAAGATCTGTTGTGTCACATTACAGAAAATAAAGATGCTATCACTTCCATTTTAATGTTAGTTAAGATCTTGACTTTAGCACTTATTGTATGTATTGGTACTTGCAAACACACAATGGACACGTGAGTAGATGTGTGCACAGCTTCAAAACAAACTTCTTCCGTGTAGATTTAACAACCTTTACTTCCTCACAGCTACAGAGTTCGTCTGTGTTGAAAAACAATCACAACTTTTGTTTTGTTGAGTTCACCGTGCATGCCGACGCAGCAAATGAAAGAGACGCTCGCTGCTGCTGGTTGGCAGTCTCAGGGGGCATTATGAAACATTCAGCTTCCTCAGAAGCTTTGTTTTGATAGCGAGACAGGTGTCTCTGCATAAGCTATGGGACGCCGTGAATGAACGATGCACGTTATCAATATGAAATACTATTGAAATATTTAGTCGTAACAGATTTCTACCTGCAGGGAGGTACGCACCTCCCACTCTGTGAAGTTCACTCAAACTTGTACCTTTTGAAGTTTGTCTCGGGGAAAGAACTCTGCAAAAGTACATTACATTCCCTACAAGTGACATTTTATCATTTGTACATTCAAAAGTAGCACTGGTGACAGAACATCAGTGCTCTGCCTGAGGTTTTTCCTTTACCCAAGCTGAGCTGGCTGTTACTTTCTGCCTGGATGAGGTTAAGACAGATGGAGATCATGAATTAACACCAAGAACAAGACGCCAACGCTGCAGCTACTGATCCCTCGCTGGCTTCCCACCTGACTTTTGTGTTTTGTATGTCTTTTGAGCTTTTTCTCAGCAGTTTTTTTCCAGGTTCTTCAAATCAGTGAGTCCATACCTGTGTGATGTGTAGTGGTGTCTGCCCTGGTGACTGTGCTGATGATGTGGAGGTCCTGGAACAGAGCTACTCCTTCCGGCACTCTCAGGTCAGAGGCCGGTTGATTCAATCTCTCCACCCCGCTGATGGTTATCCTGGGCTCACTGGGCTGCAGCACCATCACCACTGCATCGATGTCTGGTATGGTGATACAGGTGTCTTCACCAAAACACCTGAAAATAGAGAGGTGAAGAGGGGCAGGAGAGTTAGAGCTGGATGACAGAATAAGACAGGAGAAAGGAAAATGACACCGCTGGCAGGAAAATGTTGCTTTTTGACTTCAAAATCTGAAAAGCAATAGTTTTCAAGTAACCAGCACCTAGGTCATCCATCACTCGATTACTTTGTCATGATTCCTTTGGTGTCTCAAACAGACAAAAAAATACACCTATGTAGCAACAGCGTCTGTTTTCTTCCTTTCACACTCGATTGATCAAGCTCCTCAACCCCTCCCTCCCTCCACCATACCCTCATATCATCTGCAGTGTAGCTCCGGTCAGCAACCCCTAAACCCCCCACCCTGCAACCCCATTACAAATCACCTTCCTCACCACCACAAACACCCACACTACTACTATTACTTAACATTCATCCGCATAAACCCTCTCATTTCACTCTACTTTCACAAGGCCATCAAAAAAGAACGTCTTCTTCCTTTTTTTTCTCGATTCTTTAGTGTTATTTAGAGATGCACGATATTAGATTTTTTCCCAATATCCGATATGACTTAAGAAGACCTGTGCACACCTGCGTCGTGACAAGTGCGTCAGGAGGGAGGTGCAGTCTTGAAACAATAGGTGAAGAAACTTCCGCACACTGTCTCGCTTGTTGTTATTAATATTTATCTAATAACATGGACTTTTCCAGCAGTGTGATTCCAGCATTTCATTGCCTTACCATGTATAGGCAGACGTGAGCTGCCTAATTTCACAATGAGCCAATCAGAGGATCAGAAAAAAGAAGAATGACTCTGCGTAGAAGCGATCACTACAAGCTGGCACATCCACTGTCTCAGCTTGGAGTTTCTTCATCTATTGTTTCAGGACTGCCGATATCTGATATGCCATTATTTTACAACCCTTTATGCTGATTGCCGATTTAGATTTTTCCACCTAATTGCAGAGAATATCAAGTCTCCGCTGTAGTAGAATTGATATCATGCCTACTCTTATTGTAGTGGCCCACTGGCAGATGCAGAGATAACATATTACAGTGCTTTTTCAAATGTACATATTCACTGGGCAATATAAGAAAACTACTTAAACTTAGGTTATGTACAAAATGCCATATTTATGTTTGTAACATTTTCATTCAAATAAAAGTGTTATATTCATAAAACTTAGACAGACAATCCTGACAACAGCCACAACTAGGGCAGATTTGACCTATTGCACAGAACAAATGCATAAAAGGAAATATGCTCAAAAGGATCACGTGAAACTAAGTGCATTGTACAACGGTACAGCGATTAAAGCCAACTGAAATAATAGACAAATAGTGAGTTCTTTTTTCGCAGTGTTGCATGAATGAGATTTGGCCCCTCCTTGCATGAACGTAACCAAATAGCAACCTTGCTGTCCATTTTGGAAACTTTTTTTTTTTTAACGTTTTTTTTTATTTTAATTTTTCTGTTGATTTTTTCTTTCTTGAGTCTGTTTTATTTTTGTTTCCTTGTTTGCTTAATTTCCGCTTCAGTAACGTCTGATCTTTTTGTAACCGTTTTTTATTGTCCTAAAACTCCACGTTTTGTGTGTGTTGTACTGTTATTGTCACTTGTATTGTCTTCACATTTTCTCACAATAAAAAAAACACTACATTATCAAGTATCAACACATCATAATGGAGGTTAAAATATCAACTTAATGTTGACTTAAGGTTTCACCCAGGACTCATCCTTGTTCTCCTGCGTGACAGTCCTGAGCTGTTCCATCTCATCGCCCCTGACTGCATCCAAAAGCACCTGACTTCCTACATGCTTAACACCCGGTCTGCTTTCTTTGGGCATCTTATATTGCGTTGATGCGTTTACATTAAGTGAGTTGCCCAATACCCTACAGTGCAGAACCGAGCACGTCAGCCACCCTCCGCCTCACGTCAGACCACTTAATTAGCTCACGATTATACAAATGATTACTTTTCCTTGTTATAAGTACAAACAGTGAATAAGAAGAACAGCCTCTGATTTTACACTTTGGTGGCTGTACAGATATAACATCATCACCAGTTAGCTTTGGACAAATCCAGGCCAGGTATTACCAGTCTTCATGCTAAGCTAAACTACCCTAATCCTTACCTACAAGAGTAATCTCAAACTCTTTATGCCCAGGATGCTATTGGCAGCTGCGTCCTTGTTTATGTCTCCTGTGCATTTGTGAAATAGTGTTATGTTCTTTTCAGTAATTACAGTGAGAGGATAAAATGTTGCTCCGTTGGTGACTTGTAACTGAAATCTTTCAATACGATCGTATAATACGGTCTACATTTCTTCTTTCTCACTTGGTCTCCCATGTGTGAGTTGCCCTTAGTAAATGTAAGACCAAGTCCATTCCTCAGTTTTTCCTCCTTTGAATAACTTCACTTAACATGGCTGAAGCCTATTCAGTGAGCAGAAGGTCGTATATAAGAAGAACTATCGGTTGATACACAACACCAAAGGGTGGCAGTGGGCACGGAGGAGCGCTAAAGGACGTTTAATAAACTAGCTCTGTCCTTAACACAAGCTGTTGTACACCTATTCAGCATCAGAATGTAAAGCTGTGGAACATTATGGCAGCTAATAAAAGGGCCGCTTAGCTGTAAAAGAAAAGCTGTTTAATCCACATCCAGACCGCAGTGTGCGCACTTATTCAGGGGGTAAAAAGCTCCGCAAGAGCTCAGGCTGCAGACACAGGCCTGCAGCTGGTGCATGCTGTGTTTTCATACATGCATGTCCGCCTCCCTGCCTGCCTGTCAGCATGTGACAGCATGTGTTTAAATGCACAGCATCCACTGGCAGCCTTTTAATGTACGGACCTGCGTTTGCTCTCTAGGAATTGAGCTGGCTCGCTGGGAGCTCACAACGCAGCCACACAGAGGGAGGACATACACACACACAGGTTTCCACACAAATTAGCGCAGATCTGACTCACAACCATCATGATGCATGGATTCATACACACATACACACTGAGAAAAGCCTGCAAATTACACATCAATCACATGGAAATCGAGAGACATTCAAAAGGGAAAAGGAAATGGTGGGAGAGAGAAGAAAAGAACGAGGGGGCTGCTGGTGATGGAGGTGGAGGAGGGGGAGCTGGTGTTGCAAACCGTGAAAGCAGAACAAACAACCAGATTTTTGTTTTTACTTTTCACCGAAGGCCTTTCAAGCACACAAACATCTGTCAGTGGGAGGGAAATCAATGCTTTCTCTCCTGACTGTAGCTCTGTAACCAGCTACAGGAAGGAATCGTAACAAGCTTATTTCCTGCATTGCAAACCTGGGACATAAGATTTCAGCTGTCACGCATCCTGTATTTTCTTATCTAAATTCTGATGTAAAGCACGCCTCAATGCATAAATCCATATGATGAATTTCCATATGTTAGGAAAGGAGGAAATGGTATCACAAAGGAGCAGAAATGAGCTCTGGATATTGGATAACTCAATGAGGTTTCTGTTAATATTTCCTTAGCTTGACTTCCTCCATCCACCGATGCATTCTGGTCTAACATGACCGATGGAAATGTATTTCTGTCCGACCCGGTGGCATTTTTTAGCATAGTGAGCAAGGCAGCTTCAGCAGAGCCTCTTGGTTTCAAAAGTGAGTCCAGTAGGGAAGTCCCTTAAACCTGCAGGCTTTCTAAAGGACAGCAGGGGGACACTCTACTGGTTGCAGGAAGAAGTCTGACTGTACATCTCCATTGCTTTATTAACTCACTAAACGTTTTCCTAATGAGTTTACGGTTTCAAGTCTTCTTCCTTACAGCACGATGCTCATTTGTAATTCATGGTCCCATTTACTGGCAATTTAACTGCCACCATTACTTTCTGCTGACTTTTGTAGATAATTATTGTAATATTGTTATTTTGTTAGTCACCGTCTCTTTTGCATTAACCCGTACACTTTATATTTTCACTTATATCTGAGTAGTTTTTTGTATTTCACAAATTTTGCACTGTATTTTTGAAGCCATCAAGATCATTTTCCGGCATTTTATGCCTTTATTTATAGCGAGGACGGTAGATAGTGTTGGAGACAGGGGAAGAGAAGGTGGGGGTGACAGGCGGCAAAGGGCAGAGGGTGGGAGTTGAACCTGGGGCCGCCTCATTGAGGACTGTAGCCTCTGTCGATTTAACCGCTGAGCAAAACTAAACTAAAATTTCCTTCAGTATTAATAAAGTTCTATCTTATGTTATCTTAAAATTGACAATAAAGCAGGAATTGACACATCACTACCTGATGGTGCCCTGTCAATCAGGAATGAGCAATGACAATGACAATGTGTATCCTCCTTGTTGTCCAAATATGGTCACTTGTGGTTCTGAAAAACCATGACGGGACGGCCAAAATGGCAAACTCAGTGCTTTAAAAGAGGAGAAGCCAAAGTGTCCACTTATTGTTCTGTGGTGTCTAACTGACGTCCAATATACATATTACATTGTTAAACAATAGAAGTTATGTATTGGATTAATGACTGGGTCTCAAATGACAACTAATGGTGTAACTACCATGTACCGTAAAATCCGAAATATAAGTTGCACCTGAATATGAGACACAATCTGTTTTGGGGTGTATCAGAGGGAAAAAAGGTTTTCTATAACTATTTATTAATAAAAACTACAAGTTATTTCATCATCTCAATCTATTTTCATTTAAAACATTTTTTTCATAACACATAGAAATTATAGCCAACTATTTGTTTAGTTTGCAATCCTGCTAGCTACTGGTGCGTTAGCTAGCAGCTTACGTTGATGTTAAGTGTTGTGAGGATGGCGGCTGCACTGGCGATCATGACGTCGCACGTCCTTAGCGACGCTTTAGCTTGATTATAGTGGCACTGTCTGGGTAAAATAATTAAATACCTCCCTCTAAATTTTATACTGGTATATTGGTCGCACCGGTATATAGGACGCAGCCCACATTTTAGATGAAAATTAAGTATTGAAAGTGCTTCTTATACACCAAATTTTACGGCTTCTGCAGAACTTATTCCATCACTACATTCAGTCCTTGAATGTATGTCATGTTACTGATTAATTTAAGGTACCATTAAGAGATTTTTTTCGATTAAAAGACAATAATCAGAAGTAAATTAATAATAATTAATAATAAATTGATGGAGACAACAGGTGAAAGATGTAGTTTGCATTAAATGAAGCTGTAGCGTAAGTTCAGTCAGGGATGCTGGTTCTATTGTTTTAATATCTCAAACCATTCTGCTCACACTCCCCTCACGCATGCTCACTCTTCTTTCCTGCCCTCATCAGCTGTTCTCATCACCACATCTGTCCAATAGCACTGCAGCACTCTCTCATTGTTAGTCATATTGTTGCTGTCTTTTTAAATATGGCTGCCTCCAGTTTACTCATGCCGCCATTATTCGTGACCCTCCTCCTCCCTGTCACCTCCCAGTCTTCATCATCAGCTCATCAGCCTATAGATGACATCATCAGCCAACACGTCCACCAGTGTCTGGACTCCATGGGGGGACATATCTTACTGCTGCTCAGGGCCGACACCCTTCAATCACCATATCACCCGGTAGAGTCCAAGCACCAAAGACCATCACCACTGACAAATGTTCTTCCTTACTTCATTTACAGGTCTCTCCTGATTGAACTGGGGACCGAGAGAACAAGTCCAGATAAAAGATCAGATTTTTCACTGAAGCGATTTTTCATTCAGAAACTAACTTAAACTCAGCTGATAGAAAAAAGAACATCACATTTAGTTTGAGGAAGATAAGAATAAAATCCCTGAATCTTTGCCTGACAGTTTGATGGAAACTCAACTATCGTCTCTAATCCTCTGCAGCCGGTTGTCTGAGGCCATGGATTGAGACAAAAAACTGTTTTGGGGGCACGGTGTAATCTCCCCTCTTCTCTCCTGTGGCCACAGCTGGTGGTGTGTGTCTGTTGGCTGTTTGGGCACTAAGCCATTGTTGTGAGCTGTGGGAGATACAAACTCAGTGATGCAGGCAGACGACTGCAGCGTTGGCTTGCAGAGCTGAAAGAAAAAAAAAAAACTCCTGGAGCCAGTCCAACTTAATTATAAAGAAATATGACAAGGGAGCCTAAAAGGGCTGTTGCAAAGATTAGCGCGAGTTACTTATATTTTCTCAGTGCCTGCAGTAATTGCGGTTATTAGTCGTCAGCACGAAACAAATTGAATTGCATTTGGAGGAATTAATTAACATCTCTCTTGTTTTGTGAGAAGTGACACTGGCCACGGGAGTCTGAGGGAGTTTATTTCAACACTTGCTGACGTGTGGTGGCGGGAGGCCATGTTTCAGGCCCTCAGTGTATCTAACTGAGTTGGTGTGAGCTCTGGATGGAGTACTAAAACAACAGATTGGAAATTAAATCACCCATGTCATCAATGGGACCCTGGATACAGACTTGCTGCTGGATCAAAGACACACTCTCATCGTACACACATTTTAACGGCCATGACATCAGGAAGAGCAATCAGATGATGGAAGAAAATCTAACCTTATTATTTTACATTTTTAACAACCACATAAGCTAAGGGGTCATAAGAAACATTGTGTATGCCAAAAACCCTCTCTATCACCCCCTGCTGACTGGCTGCAGTATAGCTCATAAAGCCCGCCTCCTCCATGTTAACAGATGGGACATGAGTCAAACTATAAAATCAAAATACACGTCAAATACATTTTTCTCAAACATGGTTTCTGTCATTATAGTTAGTTCTCATCATGCTGATTTATGTCCAAGTGTTCATTTTTCTGACACGTTTATTTCTAATTAGTTATTTGATGCTGTAAAAAGGATGATTGACAGCTCTGTTGACGAGTACGGCTCCTGCAGCCGATCTGTTTTGGATCAGCAGAGTAGAAGAGGATCGGCGAGAGGAGACGTAACTAAAACAATCACTACAGTCATTTAAGTTTCCATACCTGTGAACGTTAACCTCAGACCAACACAGAGAAGCTGTTCTGCTGTTAAACACTCCGGTGTGCGGGATCCTTGCTGTTTTTTTCGGTAAGTTAAGTGTGTGTTTGGATTACCGGAAGTGGCTACGACCACTTCACTCGCCGATCTCTACTGCACAGTCTCTGGCTCCATATGACGTCACCATCGCAAGATGGCAGCGCCTACCACAGGGTCTATTTTGGCATCAATTACGTGCAATGGGAGCAGATGGAGACACGTTGTCCATCTATATATACAGTCATTGCTTCAGACCAACACAAGAAGCTGTTTTGCTGTTAATCAGGCCGGTGTGCGGGATAAGAACGTATTGAATGTGCCCGTCATGGGGGGTATTTTGGCTTCAGTTTTGTGCAATGAGAGGAGATGGAGACGTGTCGTCCATTTCTCTATACAGTCATTGGTTTTAATGTACTTTATAGAGCTGTAAATCCTAAGTCTGACTTGGAACTTTTTTTCTGGGAAAGCTGAGTAGTACGAATAGAATAAAGAAAACATCTTAAATG
The DNA here is from genome assembly GCF_022749685.1 of Semicossyphus pulcher. Lineage (NCBI taxonomy): Eukaryota > Metazoa > Chordata > Actinopteri > Labriformes > Labridae > Semicossyphus > Semicossyphus pulcher. The sequence goes on from NW_027211700.1 coordinate 6,016,072, forward strand.
TGTTTTGTTTGGGGGCTGGTTTAGCTCAATAGGCAGAGCAGGTGCCCTGTATACAGAGACTACAGTCCGCAGACTCAACTCCGTCCCTCGACCCTCTGCTGCACGTCTTTCCCCACCCTCTTCTCCCAATATTTCACGTCTCTCTTCAGCTGCCCTACAAATAAAGGGCGGAAAAGGCCCCAAAAATAATTTTAAAAAAAAAGTTTTGTTAAACTTCTAGTGTACAAAATCTAATCTGCACACTTGGATTAAATGAGCTGAATAAGATCTCTCAGGGGTCTATTACTCTCTCTGATATAACAGTGAATATCAGCAGTTAAACACACATTTTAATTCTGCATTACGATTCATCTCTGAACATATCTTTCCTGTAGTCCTTGAGCGCCATGTAATTGGTACAAACCCTCATGAATGTTTCTAATACAATGTGATAATTAATGATTTACTGTCTCTGCACCTGTGCTTCAACACAATAATTACTTCACCTTTCAGCAGCAAACATGCTTCTGTTTATTAGCGTCTATATGCATGTGCGGTGCGTGAGTCGGCGGAGCTCAGTGACAGACAGACGGGCACTTTGTTCGATGTTTTGATTTGTCACAGCAGGAAAAGCAGACAAACACATATGAATCGTATCCTGTTAACAATGACTCACTTCCATTCTCTAAGAGCTGTTAGTCACAATGTACAATAACACTCTCTGAATTAAGCTTACATTAATGGGCTGTAGCTGTATAAATGCTATTAATGCAACTGTGCTTTTCCTGCTGTGAACTGTCAAAATATCAGCTGCCAGGCTCCAGGTGTATACCAATGTTTATGGACGACTGGTGGAGCCGTGGTATTGTTGTCCCGCCCCTTCCGCTACCCAAAACACACATTTAACTTACAACAAAGATCCGTCATGTCAGCGCGTTCCCTCCTAAGGAGCTGTCATAAACATAAGATTGAAGATTAGGTGAATTAACTTATGTTACATTTCTTTAGCTTATCCAATAAATGTAACAATACGACCCAATGCAACCCTTCAATAACGTGCATGAGGCACACAGTACTGTGTGTGACGCATGAGGTAAGTCTCTGCCCCCCAAAATGTCCCAGTTCTAGGGAGCCCATAAGGATTATTGTTATTTAGATTAGTGCATAGGCCGTATGAAAAGTTGGACCACATGACGGCTCCCTAAAAGTGAAGCGAAACCCTCTCTAATGCCCCCTGCTGACTGGCTGCAGTATAGGTCATAAAGCCCGCCTCCTCCATGTTAACAGATGGGACATGAGTCAAACTATAAAATCAAAATACACGTCAAATACATTTTTCTCAAACATGGTTTCTGTCATTATAGTTAGTTCTTATCAGGATGATTTACGTCCAAGTGTTCATTTTTCTGACGAGTTTACTTTTAATTAGTTATTTGATTCTGTAAAAAGGATGATTGACGGCTCTGTTGACAAATCCGGCTCCTGCAGCCGATCTGTGAGGAGACGTAACTAACACAATCACTACAGTCACTGCTGTTTTCATAACCTTTATGTGCCTCAGACCAACAAACGAAGCTGCTCTGCTGTTAAATTAACGTGCGGGATCTTTGCTGGGTTTTGTTTTCCAGTAAGTTAAGTGTGTGTTTTTGTTAGCGGAAGTGGCTACGGTGCCAGAATCTACTGCGCAGCTCTGGCTCCAAATGACGTCACCATCGCAAGATGGCAGCGCCCGTCACGGAGGGTATTTTGGCTTCAGTTTTGTACAATGAGAGCAGATGGAGATGCGTCATCTATCTTTATGTACAGTCATTGGATTAGAGTTGTTTGATTAATTATATTCTAGATGCCTGCAAAATGTAGTTATAAAGTGTCAGCGAGAAACAAGTGTTATTGCAATGTGTGGAAATATTAAACATCTCTGTTTGTGAGAAATGATACTGTATGAAGCACTGTGTGTGTGTGTGTCTGTGTGTGTGTGTGTGTGTGTGTGTGTGTGTGTGTGTGTGTGTGTTGGGGATGTTTCAGCAGTTGCTGATAAATGATGGCAGCAGGCACTGGTTCAGGCTCTCTATGTAAGTAACTCAATTTGGGAACATTTTTCAACTGGTCTCTGCCCACGATATGAGTAATACACTGAGATTCACCTCGGTTAATGAGTGTCTACAAATGGTTTTAAATGGAGGTCCTCTCAGACTAGCCACACATATCTTCAAGCACTGTTTCAAGCTGTCTCACTCCAAGTGGAGACCTTTATTTCTGATCGTTAAAACAAACATAAAACACAAACGTGTCATTTAACTGAGGCGTGCAGACAGCTTTGGCAGCGAGCACACCAGTCAGCAGTCTGCCAGAAAAACTTAATTTAAACAACATTTAGCAATAACGCAAGCTCAACCATGGTTAGCATAATGTATTCCTTGATAATCTGTGTGCCTCTAGCTACAATGACTCTGCTTCATCACCAGCAGCCTGTGCAGCACACGTACCAACAAGCACACCGACACGCACGCACACGCACGCACACACTCCTGCTGTGTTAGTTGAAGTCCTCAGGCCCACAGCCGTGCATCGAACCCAACAGGAGAGCGGGGAGTGAAACCCCTGGGCTGTGCTGCAGGGGTCTACATATATTTAAAACAATCATGAATTTTAATGGTAACCCGCCAAAGGAGGCTGTTTTACCAGTCAATCCTCCACCCCCCGCCCCCTCTCACCCTCCTTTACACACATGCTATTTCTCCTTTTTTATATCTCTCCTCCTCTCTTGTTCCTCTGGCAAAACCCAGGCAGAATTATTAATACATGACATGAAAATGTAAAAACGAGCCCCCGGTGGCGACAGCGAACAGAAAATGGTGTATTAGAGGAAAAGGAAAGTGACAGCGGAGGAAAGGAGAAACAGAGAGGCAGGAGCGGGAGAAGGCGGGGTACAGATCAATGTATGAGGACGGAATTATGTATTAGTCAGGCGGGGTTATTTGAAATGTTGTCTTAACATTTAACAGAAGTGTCAAGTGGGTTAACACGCCTCATGTCTAAGAGAGGAGACACGAGGAACAGGAACAGCAGGAGAGAAATAAAGGACACAAGCGTAGGAATGCAGGTAGAAACTTTTACAAAGTGTACGGAGAAAGAGAAAGAGATGTGTTACTTACTGGACAACGGTGGAGATGTGCAGACGCCGGATGCCTGGTGTGGGGAACTGGCGAGAGTTTATGTAGGAAACTTTCCTCACAGCAGCGTTCATGTTTTCCAAGTCCTCTCCCTCCATTACCAAGATAGACTGGGCAGGGTTAAAGTGGAACTATGGAAGGAGAAAACAAAGACGTTTGAAGTGAGATGCTATAAATGTGTCTGGTGTGTGGAGAGCTTACTTTCTGTGCATTAAGGACTTGAGAAAACTAAAGAAAGACGAGCTTTTTTGCCAGACAGGAGAGAGCATAGACAAATGCACCTGCTTTTGGGCCTTGGGGGCAAGAGATCTGCAGGGCCACTATAAAGTTAACTACAACCTCTGCTATGTCTAACTGCAATTTGTGCAGTCGCCATTTTGGAATTCTACCTGGTGAAAAATGTTCTGTATGGTGTTAATATTTATTCTGAAAAATAGATTTCATGACAGATGAAATGTATTCAGTTCAAGGCTGCAAGATCTGAAAGTATAAGAGAACCCACCTTAAACCTGTATTAATTATTTGGCAACTTGGCAGGAGCACAACAAGCCGTCAAATACATTTTATCACCCCTGCAAAGTTCATTTGGTGGCTGTGACTCAGTGGTAGAGTCAGTCATCGACCAATTGGGAGGTTTGATCCCTGACTGCTGTAGTCCAAAGATGTATGAATGCAGGGACTATTTTCTGGGAGGAGGTGCTGTTTTAAGTGCATTAATCTGGTGCACTTTGAGAGCAAAATTAAGAGCCTAGATGTGTGAAGATTGTGTGCTCTTGTAAACAATTGAAATCATCTGACAAATAGCCTAAACGATACACACTTTCGCCACCCAATCAACTGCATGCACACCTAACCAGGTCGCCTCAAAGGTTTCGCATCAAAATTCCAGCCACAAGCGTCATAGCAACGGCCCTGACAACGACACAATGATAGATACAGACAAATACAGACAAATACGTGTTGAATTCAGACTCGTGGCGACAGAACATGATAAACGCCTATGTACGCGCTGAAATTATTATTATTTTAATTGTCGTGAAAACCGGGACAGTTTGGTAGTGAATGTTGAAAACCAGAACATAATATCTGCCAAGACTCTGGACACCCAGCTTGAAACTGGGACAATCCCCTACTGCCAACGTGCCTCTATCAAAAGCCCTTTGCATAGCAGCCTCTGCTAACAGTGTGTAAATGTGTGTGAAAGAGTGAGTGTGACATGCAGAGTAAAAGCACTTTGAGTGGTCAAAAGACTAGAAAAGGGCTATATAAGTACAGTCCATTTAGCATATTAGCAAAGAGTTACCTCTTTACAAATTCAGCAGACACCGGGCGACACACGTATTAATTTGGAGTTTTGTTTTAGGCCACTTGGTGAACAAACACTTTATTGTTTATTGGGTACAAATAGGAAACTAATGTAGGTAAGTGCCTCATACAGATATGTGTTTCTATTATTTAGTCCACTACTTTTATATTAATGAGAGTAAACCTACAGAACACACCTCTCTCTATGATGCAATACAGCTCAACAGCAAGACAAACTGTAGCCTCAAAAATGATCACACCGCTGATTCTGCAGACTTCTTAAACAGCTTCAACTAAAACTGAAAATAACAACCTTCATGAGGAGAGGATTTATTGCAGGACTGTTTTAGAAGACTGCATTAGTTTTAGCAAGCTTCACCTGGTTAACTTAGTCGTAGATTTAATCTCTTTTGGCACTGTGTTGGCCTCAAATAGCTCCTCTTTATTCAAGTTTGTTTCTATGAGCGTTACATTTCATTATATTAGATACTGTATGTGACTTCATTCATTGTTATCATATAAATATATAAATTGGGGCAACTTGCACATATAATCTATCAGTGTATACTCCTAAACACAATTTTGCAATTCTATCAAACACACACACATAAATGGAGCTTCATAGGGCGCTGAATGGTTGCATGCTTTGCCCTCTTGGTATCTGTTATCTTGGCTCGGCTGCCAAAGTGTGATGCAGCTTAAATGTCGACAAAGGGCAGAAATGTTACAACAAAACAAAAAAGATTTCAGATATGCATTTCCATGTAAAAGCTCCATACCATTCCTACGGAAGCAGACATGCATCCATACGTTTTATCTACTCCGTCGTCCTGTGATAGCGAGTAAATCCCGTTTGTTTTCTCGAGATCTCGACTTGTCATCTCGAGATAACAACGCTGCACCAGCGTAACATCAGATGATCATAACTCGTATACCCAGCACAAAAACGACATAGGTTTAACCTACCTCATTAGTGTGGGCAATGGCAGCATGGCATGTCATGGTCTGTAATATCACAGTGAACAGACTATTGTTTTGTTTGCCAGAAATCATCCAGTTATCACGAGAAAAATGAGATAAATAAGTCGAGATCTCAAGAAAACAACCAGAAATAGATAAATAAAATGTATAGATTAATGTCTGCTTTGGGCTTCCGTACATTCCAACTGAGTTTCCTTTCTCCTAAATTCCTGTCAGCCATTGATTCCCTTTTATTTCTCCACACAGTCGTATGAACATGTGCGTGCAAAGGCTTGAAACCTGCTGTAATCAGGTAATCCATCAAAGTGAACATCATGTTTGTGCTGCATTATCATGCAACAGCACTGTCACTTTAAGTAAATGTTCATTGTGATGGATTACCTATTTTAACTCAAGCCTAAATGGACTGCTCAGAAGACAGGATGGAAATAAGAAGAATGAGAGTAATGGGAATATGCTCTGTGTAGGAAATGGACTAAAACTGGAAGAAAACCCTGATGTAGACTTTTTAAGTCAAGGGGCTGAAAAAAAAAAGTCAGTCGACTCTGCTCAGAAGTATACTTGAGAGAGGTGTGTCCTCTCCTGCAGGGTTTGATTTCAGGGATTTAAGGCTCGTCTTGGTTTAAAGAGGGTTTAGTCGTCTCCTGCTAGAAGCAACGAGTGTCTCCTATTTCCTAAAACTGGCTCTCAGCAGCAGGGTTACACTACTTCAACACTGCATGGGGCTCTCCATGCACTCCCCCTCCTCTGTCATTTTCCTCTTCACACCTTCCCTACTCTCGCCGTCTCCTCTCATCTACTGCTCTCTGTCGCTGCACTCGCTGCCTATCTGCCTCCACCTCCCTCCGTCTTTTCTTTCCCTCCCCGTTATTCTCCTCTGATTGTGCTGTGCCAGCTCTCCACCTGCTTGGCTAAATGCTGTCCTTAAGCCTCCCGTGGACTTATGGGAGCCACACGGACTGTGTGGCTAAGAAGAAAATGAAATAGCTTTCAAAAGATAAACTACACTGGCCCTGGAGAGGTCTCCCCTCCTCACCCCACCTTGTCTTCTCAAAAGGATGGAAAGAATCTCTTTGCTGCACCACAGCACAATGAGCTCTAGGAAAGAGGAAAGGAAGGAGCAGCAGGAGTGAGGGATAGAAGAAGAGTAAAGAGAGAAGGAGAGGAAGAGAGCTGAGCTCTGGGTTGTGGGTTGGTGGGCGGTTTAAAGTCCACGCAAACCCCTTATCCAACTTGTCTCCTCTCTATCTTCCACCGTGCAGAGAGATGGATTAGCTGTGGTGGTGAAAGTGGGATGTGGGATAGGGAAGGAGGCTGAGGAGATTCAAGGAAGCCAACTTATGATTTAACTATGTTTCTTTAAGTAGGTAGTGTTTGTAGGTCAAGTCATACGTTTTCCATAAGCGATGGCTGTCAGTAGGCTTACTACTTTCTTAGTCACATCACCAGTGTTTTAACTTTATCATTTAAAGGTGCACTGTGTAAGATTTTACATGTATTAATAATTTCTTATGGCCAATGTGTGAAGGGATAGTAGAGGAACTGAAGAATTGCCTCTAACAGCCTGTGGGATGATTCCTATGTGAAGCATTCGGGCCGTTTTACCCGCGAAAAGAAGAGGATGTGACGTATATGCCCGCTCCCGAGTACCTCGCCTCACTGCCTACAACACCAACACAAAGTGCACACAAGAATACAAAACAAAACAAAACAAAAATGTGTTTTATCTAGTGAAGCCCGTCTGGCAAGACAGGAATGTGATGTTGGGGGGAAAACTAGAGTCAACATCGGCAGAGCATGCGAATCGTGGAGAGACCTTCGATTGCTTTTGGGGATCAAAACAGACCCACAGCTGGTTTTCTTGCTATTGGACATGTGTATGTGAGCATGTGTTAGCTAATGCTTGTAATGATTTGTTGGTTCGCCGGCGTAATTTGCCGTTTGGTTGCGAAGCACAATGCCAGATTCATGCAGTGTATTTACGTAAGAGCTAGTTGGCTAACCTCGGGAAATAACTTCGCCAGCTAACATGACAAATGATTTTGGCCAACAGTAATTTATGAAGCCGAACAAAACAAATGTGTCTAACTACTGATTGTTTTCTATTAGCTAGTATGGTTGCATTATCTGCCTAGGCTAAGGTTAGCCAGCTAGCTGCAATCTGGCAACAAGCTACCGTTAACAAACAAGCAAACATTAGCTTGTTTGCTATATAACATCAGCGCGTGCAAGAAGGTTGACTGCAGTTCACTCAACGGCCAAAGGTGTCACTAACAACGAGGATTTTTGAGTTACGCAATAAACCTTTAAAGAAATTAAGAATTTCAGTCATCTGATATGAAGTTTTTTGAGACACAAGCTGAAGTCAGTTGCAGCTCTTCTCGTGGGCCCCAAAGCGCGGAGCCTGAGAGCATCATAAAGACACAGATGTATAAAGCGAAGCTGCTTTATTCAATGATTTTTTAACCGGCTGTAATCACAGGGTCCATTTATTTATAAAAGACAGAGACCACTGCAAAAGGTTAAACAATGAAGGGTAATTTTAATACTCGGTTTGTAAAGTGCTGTTCTTTTTCTGCATTGACACAGTGCAGAGATTTAACTGACAAAATGGGAGTTGACTGGGGGTCATTTCAACAAATTACTATAATCATCATATTTAGTCCCTCACAGTGTTTCTGAGAATACTGTTACTGTCTCTTTAAATCATTGTAACCTTGAGTTAGGGTTTATCCAATGGCTTAAACTTCAATCGACAATTTAGGTTAACTGAAGTCGGGCTTGTCACTGCAAGTTTGGTCTCTATCTCTTCCAGAGCAACCCTTGTTGTGACCAAGTGTGTGTGTGTGTGTGTGTGTGTGTGTGTGTGTGTTAGTGTGTGAGAGAATATACCTTTATGTTCTTATCCAGACTCTCCAGGGAGTTGATGTCCAGTCCCTCTTTGCATGCCTGCAGGCAGGAAATGACTTTCTGACTCTCGATCTTCCCTGGTCGGATGGTGAGTCCAGACAGGCTGCCCCGGAAGTACTGGGTGAACCTGGGCTTGGTCACCTCCCCTCCTACACACACACACACACACACACACACACACACACACACACACACACAGCAAAATAGTTCATAAAATACCTTTCAACAAGGTTGTTTGTGGTTTTTGGCAACATCATTTGTTATAAGCAGTATTTACTTTGTTTTTATTGCACTGAATGCAGTTACTGGTAGGCAGGTTTTAAGTGCAACTGAATGAGAAGAAAACCTACTTAAAGTAATTAGACCTATCACTAAAAATGCAGTGAGACCCTTTCTATATGTGTAGCGTGTAAGGGATGAACCCTTACACGCTGCAATATCATCAAACTAACATTGACCTTGTCTAGTCCTTAATTAGGAGTCCTGATGACCAAATTATGGCTATAATTGGCCTTGACATGCATGTTTTGTGTCTCCATTCTGTTACTAAGCGACAGGGTGCTGCTGCAAAAGTGCAAGTGTTACCCAAGCAGCCCGTCCGGGCTAAAGAAAGGTAAGGAAAAAGTCAACACATTTAAAGTTTGTCCTCTGAACTATGTAAAGGCCAACACCAGCAAGAGAAGTCTCTAAACCACTCATTAGCTGAAAGGTTACTAGCTGTGGGTATCAAAACTTCACCTTTGCTTTCCTGTCCTTTCTTCTATTTTATTTCCTCACTTTGTCTTCCCCTCTCTATGCCTTTCTTCTGTTCTGGCAGTAATCCACCAAAGCACTAAAGTTAATAACATTTGCTCTACAAAAGAATCCAAGCATGTTCTTCAATCAAAAATATTTGAATGATGAAATAAAGCAATGACTGATGGGTAAATATGTAGCGGAGGTGCATACCAAAAAATGTCTTTCTGTTTCTGCCTCTTAGAACTCCTCCTTAACGCTTTGTGCCCCGATACATCCGCTCCCCAGTGATTGTTCAAGTCAACAGGCAAGCAGTGGCTTTTATATTCTTTTCATGCTTATTGTTGGGAATGTGTCGTAGTTTAACTGAAACCTATAATTCTGCATACTCTCAAAGGGATAGTTTGGATTTTTCAAGTGGGGTTGTACTTATTAATAGTAAGTGTAGTACATAACGTAGATGAAAGTCAGCACAGCCCCTGTTAGGAGAAGCGGGCCGGAGTTCCTACATGGAAGCTAAGCTAACGGGGCCGAGAGTACCACGTACTTCAGCCACTGAAAAGAGTTATTTCAGGGCAAGTATATGCTGTATTTTAATTTGTGTCACCACTTCACTTTGGGGCGGCTGTGGCTCAGTGGTAGAGTTGGTCGTCTCTCAATCGGAAGGTTGGAGGTTCGATCTCTGACTGCTACAGTCTACATGTCGAAGTGTCCTTGGGCAAGACACTGAACCCTGGCGTCAGACAGCCCTTTCCTTCGGCACTGTCTTCCTCTGCACAACGGCCCTGCCTTTAATCCGAACTATCCCTTTAAATAGTCTAAGTTCTAGTTGCCGTGTGTTCAATTACTATGTTCATTACATTGTGCGTGCTTGTCTATAAACCTGTACTTTTAAGAAACTTTATGTTGCAATTCCAGTATGCCAGTTGATACAGAAAATAGGGGGAAGCAGTCCAAACAAAACTGTCATAACAATCCCCAGCTGTGAAGTAATAGTCGAAGTCATTCAGACGTCAATGCATTTAGGACCTCTGAACTGGTACACTTTCTATAGGCTGCTAGATCAGCTAGAGTGGAAGGCCAACTGCTAATAGTTCAACCTCATGGTCCTGGACACACCCTTATTAACATTTCCACCTCACTTGAGTATGACCTTCATGTGGAAAAGCAAACAGTAGGTGCTCCCAAATATAACATATTTAATGAGGTGAAGTTTCCTTTTTCTGCCAAGACATTACGAATTGCAGACCACATGCATAGGGCGAGTATGCTGTTGACTCACAACTCATATCCTTTTTAGCCAATTATTCTGACTATTCAGGCCTCGTTACTCTAATGGAACCAGTGTGGCTTACTTCTTCTGTTGGGTCCAAGGTCATTAGGACCGAACTGGATACCTCCCCGGCATCTCAAAATCTGCCAAATTACCAAATCATTTTCTCAATACGTAGGCTCCACCAGATGACTAACAGCATAATCTTATTGTGAAGCTGAGGCAGGTGGGAACATCTCAGCGTGGCAGATCTTACAGGGTAGTATCGGGCTCTGTAGTGCCTGTGTGTAACAGATGTGGTGAAACTCTCAAGCTTAAACCAGAGCAAGACGTCGATATCCAAGGAGGTGAAGAGCTGAGGAAAACGTTACCTAACTGGATTTGCTTTTACTACAGCAATTCTAGTTCACTTCCAACCCACCCAGTGCCATCCATTTTTGTTACAAGAGGAGTAAAATGTAGTCTTTGAACCGGGCAATGGGTGACTGAAGAAGTGCTCTGTAATATTCAACAGTGACTGGAGTTGGGGAAATCCACTGTTCAAAACCCCCTTGGCTACACTTCAGACATTACCAAGCTTGACCCTTGTACCCTTAATTCCCCGCTGATAGTGGAGGAGCATGTATCACTGCCCTGAGTGATGCGTCTAGCTCAGTAAGTGCAGGTGGAGACATCGCTGACTATGACTGGAAACACTTCATCACGCCCTACTTTCCTGGTGTGAAAACATGCGAGACATCGTCTGTAGCAGCTGAAGAAGTTTGTGTTAAAATCATGTCTATGATAGCTAAACTGCAGACCTGTTGTGCACGATAGCCAGGTGATTTATCCCTTATTGCCCCCTGAAAAAAACAACAGAGCCTTTATGGTTGTGTGACCATATCTACCCACTGGCTTGTCATCTGCCTGCCTGCTTTCTCAGACGAGAGACTGATGACGCTTTTTTCTTGACCAACCACATGGAAATATGGGGGCAGCTATAACAATTCTCACACCTGAACTCTTCTCCTTGCCCACTCCTTTGTCTCATCACTCTCTCTTTGTTGCTCATTCAGTGCTCTGTCTCCTGTGAATTTATGTCCAGCCCCCTTAGCATGCTTGTTTGTCATCGTAGGCCTCTATGCACTCAGGCCTCTGAGTTTTCAAAAAGCAAAAAGGAAAACAGACATTTTTTGACTTTGCTGTCTTATTAACAATTGACCCTTCATTAAACTCAGCTGTCCTTAAACTTGTACTGAAATTGAACTTTGTAACGCTGCAAGCCTCAAGACCAAATGTTAGCATATTATTAGCTCACTACATTAGTGTGTGCGGATAAGGTCACACATTAAAAAGCTGTTTATGAATAACACATCCTAGGACCACCTCTTGCCTGCCAAAAAAATATCAGTCTTTTTAAGTTTCCATTTTAGGGAATCATAAGCTGTGTCCCAATCCAGGGCCTGCATCCTTTGAAGGACGTATTGTCACAGCGACGCGTCAAAGGCTGTCCCAATTTAAAGGCTCCTTCAGATGCGGTCGACAAATGCGTCCTCCTTTTCGTGGGCCACGAAGGCTCCATCGGGTGCATCCTTCGCGGGCCAACGTATCCCAAGAATTATTGCTTGCCAATTCAAATGAGATGCCGGCCGAGGAATACACTTTTAAATGTAAACTAAACTTTCAACTCAATCGAATTTTTGTGCTGAACATAACAAAAAAGGGGCCTTGAAACAAATGATAGGTTAAGTTACGTGACGTTACTAGCTAGTTAGCCTGCTAGCTACCTGTTGCTATGCGTCGGTAGCGGCGTTTGGAGACGCAAGGGTAATGGCGGGAAAAGCTGGTGATGCAAACAGGAAATCCTCCGTAGACCAGACTGCTCATTTCAGTTCGGCTTTATCAGTCTGTACACAAGCAATGAACGGCGCATCCTCCGTAGACCGCCTCCTTCGAAGGATGCAGCCGCTGAATTGGGACACAGCTATAGAACGAGAATGTTTGATTTGCCCTTGGACAGAAAGCTTGCCTCTGTATTTTAGCACAGTATAATTCATTTAACTGTAAAGTTTTGTTTCAAGATGAGAACATTTTAAAAGTTGGCTTAAGGTGGCATCATGGAGCTAACATTAGCTTAATTAGCTACCTAGCTATAGCTAATAAAATCTTCCAGTGACAGTTATTGTAGCCAGGCAGAGTTGCCAGTCAAGGAGGTGTTACAAACATATTGCTAATTCTATTGGTAAACTTTCAACCATCATTAATGGAGCTTCAAAACAGTGCATTCCACGCAGACCTGATCTACATTCATCTCATGGCTGTAGTTTTATGGTTTATTCTGTATGAGTCACGCCTCCTTCTGTGGTATGGCAGCCAAACACTGATCTTTTTTTAGCATGTAAGCTATCTGCCCTTTACTTGAATGTTTGTTATCTAACCCCTCATTGCAGTTCAGTACAATAACCACAGCTGTTTTGCATATTTAAAGCCATCTTCTGCTTAAGTACCTGCTGATACGCTGCCAGGTATCAGGGGAGCAGAGTCTATCTTAAAAAACCACAAGGTCACGTTTGGATTCACACACATCAACCTATGCCAAAGACTCGCTCATTTATCTTTCTTTATGCTTCACCTGCTCTCTCTCTCTTCTCAGTTACTGTTTTCCTCCCTGTTTCCTGACCTCTCTCTAGATGTCCACCTATCCACCCTGACAGATGTTATCAATTTAGGCCGTGGCCAGAGAAACCATTAAGGGTCCCAGACAGAGGGTAAAAAAAGACACGCAGAGGAGAAGGGATTACCCCGACGCTGCAGAGCGGGAATGATATGGGTGATAAAACCGCTGATCATTCCACTTTACGGCGGCTGGTTTTTACGTGGTGTCAGCTCTCTCTGCCCGCTACGTGCACCCCTCCTTGCTCTATAGATCTTCACTCTCCTTTTTACTCAGCTTTATGTGCGTCGTTTCCAAAACAGCAACAGATGAGACCGGAGAGGCATGAGTGAGCTGAAAATAGGGTCATTACTTAAATGCAAGTATGAGGGTCTCTTATTTAATGTGTGATGTATTTTACGTGCACCTGTATCAGCGCCTGTAAGCCTGTATTTATTCCTTATACTGTATACGTACAGATATTTATGTTTCAATTTGTGCATGTAATAGTCAATTCTTCTTCCTGCTGCTGTGACGAGGGAAGCCGCGGAGGCAGAGCAGAGCAGCAGCGTGTGATTCCACAGCCGAGGACAGAGAAGAATGAGGCGCGATGAATGTGTTGCTCTTCCCTGTCTGACTGTTACACACTTCTGAGCATGAACACACTCAGCCAGGTCAGAGGGTAAATATAGGCTGACTGTTTGAAAACTGCACAGCCAGCACTTACTCCCAGAGGTGGAGGAAGAAGGACGGGTGGGGGCAACCTTTCTATTAGAAAATAGGAGAGAGCTAAAAAGTACAAACGCACCCTCTCAGTGGGGTAATTTACTGCTTTGGTGATGCGGGAAGTCACACTAACAAGTGTTTCTCTTGAATGTTAATGTGCAATGCAATCTAGTTGTTTACCTGAACCCAATCTGTCCAATAACAGGTCTGCAGGAAATCTTAAAGACTATGCTTGACAGTACATGCAGACTCTGTGTATCTTCTATTGTCTCCTACTGTGTCTGTTTGTGATAACAGCACAGCCTTTACTTTCTGTAACATTAATTTAATCTATGATGTCCACTGAGGGTCTGCAGCACAAAATCAATCAAGTTCCATTTAAAGTGCCTCACAGATGTCTGACAAGCTGATAACGAGAAGGAAAACTTAATAAAGCGATTTGACACAAATGCACTTGAGAAATAAAAAACATCACAATATAACCATGACATAAAAACAGATGACAGAAGTATAAGATATAGATAAGGTTTCACTGCGCAGACTTATGGTTCTCTTTATACCACAATTGGAGCTTGCTTGGGCCGACCTTTCTACAGTTTGTGTATATTCTCTATTTGTTTCCTCTGAAGTTTGGTCCAGTTTGTTCTTCCATCCATCCATTCATCCATTATCTATACCTCTAATGCTGTTCAGGCTCGCAGGGGGGCTGGAGCCTATCCCAGCTGTCATTGGGCGAGAGGCGGGGTTACTGTTCGCCAGTCAATCACAGGGCTGACACATAGAGACAGACAACCTTTCACGCTCACACTCACAACTACGGGCAATTTCAGAGTCACCAATGAACCTAACGAGCATGTCTTTGGACTGTGGGAGGACCCACGCATGCACGGGAGAACATACAAAGTCCAAACAGAAAGGCCCACTTTGTCTGAACTGGGATTCGAACTAGGAACCTTCTAGCTCTGAGGCGACAGTGCTAACCACTGCACCACCGTGCACTTGTTCTTCATCAATTTAAAAAAAACAAATACATTAGTCGTGATTCCACCACAGGTACAAGGGTACTATTGAAGCTCTGACAATATTTTACCCTGCCAAAAGTTCCTGCTCGGGGGGAGTCCCTTCCATAAGTACTGGAACTCAAGGGGTGGGGATGTGATGCTGGACACTTCTGATTGGCTGAGTCTTTGCAGCAATTTAATTGAGCCTCCTTTTCAAAAAAATAAAAACTCTGGAGCCAAACCCCAGTGGCCTATGTTTGATTTTGATCTTTGAGCTTCTGCAAATCAATGGAGCTCACAGGTCAGTTGAAAAACAGACAACAAGGCGGTGAAGGAACCTTCGAGTTCCTCAGAGAGAAGTTCCTGGGGCTAAAAGTTCCAATTACTTTGGGTGGAAACTTTTTAGAGCGGGCTAGTTCGAGGCCATTTGTACAATAATATTACGCAAGGGTAGTTACCGTTAGTCTTTACTTGCAAACTCACTGCGCTACTTGCTACTCTTTATGGCACTTTGAGTCCCATTTCATCACATATATCACAGAGTGAAAGTGTAAAATCGAGCCACAACACACTAAAATGGTCCCTTTGAATTAACATATAAAATATGATTATTCTAAATTATGCTAATTTCAAGTGGTCAGGGCATGATTTATTTACATTAGACAATGCTGACTGACCAGTTAGGTTTTATGAACCATGAAATTATATTATGGAATGACATTAAATGTGGCTGAGCGTCAGTGTTGCCTGCAGCCACAGCGTTTGGACCTGACAAATCTTTATTATTAACTCTGCCATGCATTTGAACGCAACCCTGCTGCCTGTCTGAACTCTAAATCCTGTTTTGACAGTTTCCCCTTAATGCCAACAACAGAAAGCAGAGATAAACCCACCGCTGAAGTTCTGCATCACCACGTCTCTGAAAACACACTCAGAGCTGAAGCTTCGTGAGCCAGTTAGACAATAAATAAGCTCATCTTTGCAACACGTTTGCAATCAACATGCTGGAAACTTAAGCTCAGTGCTTTGAAAAGGCAATCTGTTGTGGCTAATGGCTTATGCTAAGAGTTCAGTATCACCCTTGCAACTCTTTACTGAGGCTTAGCCCCTAACTAGAAAAGCTGAAGTAGTCTCTGAACTCCCTTTTTCTAGTCAAGGCCCTTTTAATCCTCCTAAAGGCTTGCAGTGTTCAATGAAGGAAGAGGGAGGAGAGGAGGAGTGGGGAGGGGGTCACCAGCACGGATGAAAGCCACACAAGATTGACCTGCTCCCGCTCCCGTACAAAGATATCTCGACTCTTCATCAGAAGCACAGCATCACTGAACAGTCTCATTTGGGGCGATGAAATCAACGGTCTGCTGTCGCGCGTGAAAAAAGTGCCCTTTCTTCTACCCTTGTACAATTAGTGGCAGCTATCACTTCAGAGGACAGTTTAATTGTACGCCTTCATTCAGACTTTGGGTTCAATCATTTGTCAAAGGCACAGTAAGTGCTTTTCTTAATTACATTGTTCATTCAAGGCCAAAGAACATGTTCCGCGCTAAATGAGTCCCTTAGTTATAATACTTCAGAAAATAGTACTCGTGTTCTTGAACTTGCTCCCTTGTTGAAGCTAAATTTAATCAGCGGAGACACAATATTCCTTATTTTACTGTGACTTTGGTATTTAACTTTTGTTCCAGTTGTGGGCTTTTTAAGGTAGCATTAGCATCCTCATCAGCACCTCCATAACTATCATCATCCTCATCTTCATCATCATTACCACCATCAGCCTCCCCAACTCTGCTCACCTTGCCAGCAGGCTCCGACTGTGAGCTGCACATCAATCTGCGAGGGGTGGATGGGCCAGTCGTCAGTCACCAGGTAGGGGTCGTAGGTCACTCCGTCCACGTAGAGCGTCACCACCGGGAACTCTACGTTGATGACGTAGTAATGCCACTCCTTGTCACAGATCTGGTAGAAGGAGAGAAAGAGAGATCACTTAGCTGCTGTTGTCCTTCACTTTTAAGAAAATAGTTTGACATTTTTGGGCGGCTGTGGCTCAGTGGTAGAGTCTCTCAATCAGAAGGTTGGGGGTTCGATCCCTGACTGCTACAGTCACAGGTGAATGTGACATGAAGTGTAAAAGCAGCTTTGCGTGGTCGCAAGACTAGAAAAGCGTTATATAAGTACACATACTTATTCATTTTCAAGCCAAGTTAGATTGGAAATTAATACACTTTCTTGTCCGTAGGCTAGATATCAAGCTACAGCTAACAGTCAGTTAGTTTAGCTTAGCTTAGCTTAGCATACGGCCTGGAAAAGGGAGAAAAACTTCAAAACTGACTCCGTCCAAAGGTAAGAAAATTTGTCTCAAAGCACATCTAAAGCTCAGCAGTTAACACGTCCTGGGGTCTTGTCAGTCAACATGCAGAAACTAAAGGAAGTGAGTGTGTCAGAAAACAGGCCGGAGCATTACCCTTAGTGAAGCACAAATTGTCATCTTTACACTTTGTTTTCTTACAGCTTAAATAAATCAGATGTTAATTAATGAGCTTCAAAAAGTGCTCACAGGCAGATTTTCTGCATTTAGACAGCACTGTTTCCCCCTGTTACCAGTCTTTATGCTAAGCAAAGCTAACCAGCTGCTGGCTGTAGCTGCATATTTAGTGTAAACACATGGGAGCGGTTTCTCTCTACTTTCAGCAAGAAATCAAATTGGGGTATTTTCAAAAATGTTGAACCACTCATTAAAAGATTATGTCTGTGTTTAAAAATCACACTTGGCTTTGTCTTTGGGGTATCCAACGCAGTACTTAAACATGATGCTGGTTTAACATTCAGATGGATAACAATTACAGGAAAAAGGTGCGAATGATGTTTTTTTTGCAACACAAGCTTCCAGAACAGCTTCTGAATTCATACAATACACTTATCATCATTTGATCCTCAAACCTTTAATGACCCGTCATGCCCTACAAAAGAGCAACTGAGGTGAATATGTCTCTCTTGTCATGTATTCATTAATTTCACTGCATTGCTCTCTTTATCACAGAGAACTGAACACAGACTATGTTTGGCATATTTCATAATTTAGTCACATACTGTGTGTGTATATATATATATCTATACAGGTATTTACAGACAAAGACAAGGATATAAGCTCCTTATTTATGAGCCTATCCCAGCTGTCATTGGGCGAGAGGCGGGGTACACCCTGAACTGATCTCCAGTCAATCACAGAGACAGACAACCTTTCACGCTCACATTCACACCTACGAGCATTTATATAGAGTCACTAATGAACCTAATAAGCATGCCTTTGGACTGTAGGAGGGAACCCACACATGCACGGGGAGCAAAGCCCCCTATCTACCGGGATTCAAACCAGGAACCTCCTAGCAGTGAGGCAATAGCGCCAACCACTGCACCACCAGGCAGCTCGTTTAGGTGACAGGAGCAATATCATCATTTATTTGAGAAACGTGTTTTTTATATGTTTCATAATATATCTCTATACATATAAGAGATTTGTATATTGGCATAATTCTAAGTAACTGCTGCTCAAATGTAAGAATAATTAATCCACCACTCTACCACTCACACAAAAATACCTCCAGGTTTTTATCGCCCCTAAAATTACTCTGTATCACAATGTCAAGTGGCTTTCAGGCTGATTGAATTTTCATCAGTAAAAACAAGACTAATGTACCAGAGACTGCTTCTAACAAGTGATTAATGCAAAACTGCTCACTATTAAATCCTGTTATAGTGACATGTCACTGCATAAATGTAAAATCAATGAAGGTTTTCATCATGGGAGGAAGTGAAACCAACCAGTTTACTAAAACACCAACTTAACTTAATGACTGGCTGAAGACACCATGGTAGCATGGGAGTACACAGCTCCCAGATAACCACTCGTAAGCAGAACATATGCTGGAGACTGCAGACTGAGGTTTTTAAATAGTCAAATCATAGCACATTCACGACATCACATCTGTGCTGTGCATCTCTGTCTGTCTTCAGCCACATTGCAAGAGCAATTTATCTATTCAGGAGAGAAGACATCAAACAGAAAAGGGAAAAACACAAAGCAGCAATAACAGCACTCGGGCAAATGGGCTTAAAGGTCAGCACAAAACACACACATACTTCACCAGTGGCTTGACGTGTGCGAACAACCCAGCCATTTCCTGTTTTAGTACCCATCATTTTAACTTGCACATATTCTAAATGTAAGTATTAGCCAGAAATCATGCAAAGTGCCATAATAATCAAATGTCTTGTCCTCTTCATGCAAACGAGGAGCGTCTATGTTGATGCAGAGTGAATTCATCACAGCTCCACTTTGTGATTCATGTTGAAAAGCAGCTGTATTTTTTTTGAAGTTTTCAAACAGGAAGGTTTCCCTTCTGTTAAAGCTCACTAAAATGCATTAGCGCATTACCGGTTTAACCTCCACTGAGAAATGCTTGACTGTGCCACTCTTCAGCATGCTTGACCATCCGCCCTGCCTTCCTGAGCATTTTAATTGATTGCACCAGCCCACTCTTTCCCGTCTGTCTCCGAGTACACCTGTCTCTCCCTCCTCTTCCTCCGCTTTAGGCCGTGCTTTACCTCAGCAGCGTCGACGCTCATCAGTCCGTACTTCACCTCTTCCTCTCAGCTCCTCTGATATAACCTGGGACAGCCTTTGAACACTTAGCCTCGGGTAACCTCCATCTCTAATGAAGAGCGCTACGCGGCCTGCTTATTAACAGCGTGCTAGCACGGCAGATGGGAGTTCTAATCAATCCGGTTCAATTTAGCCGCTATTGAGGTGCAAGATACAACATATGGCATATTGGTGATCATTCTGCACAGCTGCTCAACACATATGCAGCATGTCGATGTGCTGGGCTGCTGCTCAGAATCAATGGGGGGATAATCTGAATGTTGATTGGATGATGTTGTGGATTTGACTCATATGGATGGGAGTGACTTTGACTTGTTAGCTAGGATGTTAGCGCATACATAAACACATTGACTCCTACAATTTCTATGAATTATGCATCAATCTGCCTCCACTATACTGAACATATTAGGTTAGGCTCGTGCTCTTAGATTTGAACACGTCTGATGCCTTATCACATTTTTCCATATTTCTTTTACATCTTATCCGTAATGTGTCGAGAATAAAGGGCGAGGTGTTTACATTCCAACGCACACAAACTAATGCATCTGGCATTTATACATGCAGACAGTCTTCTCCTACGCCTAACTGCTACTTCCTTGTTGTTGTGGTTTCAGTATTTCAAAGAGCGCTCAGGCCCGTATGGAATCCGAGCGCCTAGTGTGTGACTTCTCGCAGCTCTTCAAAGGGCAGATGCCGAGGCGCTCTCGCCCAAGAGGAGGCTGCCTCTGTCGGATTGGCATGTCAGTTGGAGATGTCTCTCAGGGATAGAAGGAGGGAGAGAATTGTGTAGCCACACATGTCCATACCACTCACTACGGAGGCAGAGGAAGAGTTCTGGCAAAGGTTAGACTGACGTGGGTATTTGAAGAGTGATGCGGGTACCAGTATCCTTTTTCTTAAGACTAATCGCCAAACTTTTCAGGTTTAAGTTTTGTAATCATCTTGCCAGGCTGAATATGCCTTCAAAACAACAATTAGACCATCAACTCTGGACTGTGTAATCAGTGTCATGAGGATGACAAAGTTGTTAAGAACTGTAAGAATATAGCACAAAGCAACAAGATAATTGATCTGTCAGAGGAAAAGGCCTGCACTTTGTGCATTATTGTCATACATCAGGACACTTAAACAATAGTGACTCACAGAAACAGTTTATGTTGACATATTTTGGCTCAAGTTTGAGTTGTTTGAAAAGTGTCTTTGACGTAATTCAAAGCTGAGTCCTCTAAAAGAGGAAACTTAAAAGAGTACAGGGTCGTGTATTTCTAAAACTATCACACACTGTTTCTACAAAGCAAATACTCAGCAGCTGATGCAGGACATTGGCTTTTCAAATCCAAGGTCAGTGGTGGTATGAATTAAATAAATGGCCAGTAGTGCTTATGGACCACCGACAAATTTCTTATGATATAGGTATAGGATTTATTTGGGCTGAGTGTGAATTCAAGCCAACTGGGAGCTAAGTCACATTGCTAACACCCGCTCAATGAGCACCTGACAGTCAGGGTAGCTACGAGGTAAGCTGCCCGTCTGCTCAACTACTCATCACCAGAGATTATATCTCCCCAGTCCTTCCAAACATCCACTGGCTCCCCATTCAATATTCCAATTCAAAATCCTTTTCATTACTTACAAGGCCCTCCACGACCAAGCCCCCTTCTACCTCACTGACCTCCTTTACCAATTCACTCCCACCTATAACCTAAGACCCGCCAATGCCACGCCAACTCCAACAGCAACCTCCTCACCCCTCTCACCCAATCCAAGCACCGGACCTGGGGGGGACAGAGCCGTCTGTATGGCTGCCCGCTCCATCTGGAAGCCTCTCCCTCACTCCCCTCTTTACAAACTGGACTCAAAACCCACCTATTTAAATCTGACTTTAATCTGTGATCCTTCATTATGTTATTGTTGTAATAGGATTATTTGATAAACATGCATATTTAACTGCAATGTCTGCACCTAGATTGTTTTACTGTTTACTGCTTTTAATGTCTTTGCTATTTTTTCAACATGTAAAATGTCTTTGAGTACTTTTTAAAGCGCTGTATAAATAAAATGTATTATTATTATTATTATTATTATTATTATTTGTCTATAGTCTAAAAGTTGTGTTGCAACTATAACCAATTGGAAACATCTAATGGGAGCTGTCATTTGAAGTACTACTGTTTGCAATATCTCTACCTTCCGGAGTAGACCTGGTACAAATTAAGAGACTTACTAGATCAACAAGTTAAGATAAGTTTTAGCTTGTAGAACAAGCTTGCAGGCTGACTTTATACTTAAAATGACATCTATGGATTTAGCATGACATACAGAACAAATTTGACATGTTTTACCTGATTTGTTCCATCTTACAGAACTCTAAAAACATTTTTTATCTGGTTTGCACAAGATTACATGTTGTCTGCAAAAGATACGGATCATGTTGGAACAAGAAAACACACAAAAACACAGAAATATCATCAGGACTTCAGGCGCTCTGTATTATCTTGTGCGCGGGATATTAGATCTATCATGTGCATGCACAATACGAACCAATACTAAGAAGCTAAATTGAAACCAGCAGCTTATTCTAGAGTTGATAGAAAAGAATAACTTTAGATTTCAATGACACAAAGTCCAGCTGATGGAAGTGGCACAAAAGGTTAGCATCTTGTCCGAGAGATGATAATAGTTCCAGAGAACAGGTGCACTGCCATGCATGGGAAGACACCAGCTGGACAAAGACGGGAAAACTTTCTGATGTGTTGACTGAGTGTGTGTAGTGGCTGAAATCAGTGTTGATTACAAAAACCTCAGGAATTAAATAACTCAGAACCACTTTGGCACGAGCTCAAAGCTGTGCACAACTGGAGAAAAGCCAGAGGCCAATGTGAGTGCGTGTCAAAGTGTACAGGGGTGTATGTTTGTGTTAGCGAGAGCAAGACAGTGATTCCACAAGGGGCACATCACTTGTTTTAACAACTTCCCACAAACAGTCACACGTACGTGATTACAAAGACATCAAGCCGGCACCATTACGTGTCAACTTCAAAAACTTCAAAGCCCAAGTGAAAGTTTGGGAGAGCAGCTCCGGCTTGCCTTGCTTATGAAAGCAGAGTAAAAAGTTTTGTATTCCCCAATCTCTCCACTTTCCTGTGTCTCTGCCTGATGCAAATTGACAGACGGAAGGAATAAATGAAATAAATAACCACACAAACAAGGGAGAGGGAGGACGTGAAACAACCAGAGGACAAAGAAAAGAAAGCGAAAGAGAGAGAGAGGGATCGGAAACATCACACATCAAAGATCCTTCGTCATCTCTTGGGGCACTGGATGGCGAGAAGAAAACAAAATTGCTATCTACCCTCCTCTATCTCACTCTCTTCTTCTCTCTGCACTTTATTTGGTCTCTTTTCTTCTATGCCTGTCTCACCATTAGAACCTGACTGTGGGAGTTGTTGCCTCAAGTTCTTTGGAGTTGAAAGTCTTAAAGAGATCTGTCACCCAACCCAAACCTCCAACTTCAAACAAGAGATGCAGGAATGAGATAGAAAAAGGCAGAAGAATGAGGAGAGATGAGATGATTTGAGATCGGTAGGTGGCAGGGCAGAAAGAGAGGGAACAAGGGAAGGTGGAGATGAAAGGATGTGAGGGAGGGAAAGAGGCGACAGATGAAAATAAAAGATAAACTTTAAGAAAAAATGTAAGAGGAATAAAAAGGATGTAAAGACTGGAAGGGGAACACATGCCTTAAAAACAACATCAGTTGAGGAAAGCAGCAAATTCTTAAGGAAACAGTTCAACATATTGTAAAATACACTTTAACTATCTTCCCAAGCGTTGGATAAAAGATCATTGCCGCTCTAATGTCTGTTGTTGATAAGAAGCCAGAACCAGCCAGACTTGGTTAGCCTAGCTTAGTATAAAAATTGTTAGCAAGAACACACCAGAGTCTGTTAGCCTAGCTTGGCTAAAAGACTGGGGACCAGAAACAGCCAGAGTCTGTTAGCCTAGCTTGCTTAAAGAATGGAAACCAGAAACAGCCAGAGTCGGTTAGCCTAGCTTTGCTTAAAGAATGGAAACCAGAAACAGCCAGAGTCGGTTAGCCTAGCTTTGCTTAAAGAATGGAAACCAGAAACAGCCAGAGTCGGTTAGCCTAGCTTTGCTTAAAGAATGGAAACCAGAAACAGCCAGAGTTGGTTAGCCTAGCTTTGCTTAAAGACAGGGAGCAGGTAGCAAACAATAGCCTGGCTTTTACCAAATATTAAACAATCAAATAAACCTCTCTAAAACCAAAACTGCCTGTTTTCATATTGTTTATCAAAGCAAATAACAAAAGTAGCATGCTTAAATGCTAAACCAAGATGGTAAACATGCTAAAAGTCTAAGTAGCTATAGCCCCACAGAGGCCCTAGCAGACTGTAATGGACTGTATTTAGGTTAGAAAGCTTGAGAACAACCATCAAACAACTGCTATGTACTTTAAATCAATTTCTCTTCCTTCAACATACAATTTTATATTTTTAATTTAAGTCAAGGTTAAGAAGATTGTCAGTTAGCCTCCTTGCATGTTGTCAGTTAGCTTCTGAGATAACTGTTTAATATAGTTAGGTAACTTTTGAGTTGCAAAACACTTCTGCCACCACAAAATTCTCAAAACGTAATATGAACAAAATAAGTGCCATAAAGATTATTACACTGTTTGATTTTACACTGTTTGGTGTACCCAATTCAGTGGTAATCCATGTGTTGTGGGGGAATGACCAGAAAGGACAGCAAGGATATGGACACGAGGTTATTCTTGTCTTGTTGTGATGGTAGGAGGACTGAGGAGAGAGAGGGAAACACAGAAGAAAAAGGAGAGGAAAGTAGAAGAGGTGGAGGGAGTTAAGTGGGGAGGAGGGCCTGTAGGGCTTGCTGGAGGAAGGATCCACAACGGAGATTGATGAGCAGTGGAAACAAGGTGACTTTAAGGAGGGGCGGGGAGGAGGAGGAGCCAGGGAAGGAATGAGAAAGTTACTGTAGAGGCAAAGTGAAGGCAGGCAGAGGGGTAGAAAGAAGGGGTTGGGTTGGCTGGGGGAATGGTAACATATTCACGTTGAAAAGATTAGATGATGACAAAGGAGAGGTAGATGGACATAATAAGTAACAGTTTTGCACCATTCAAGTTAATTCAATGACTTTAAGGTTATATGTGTTAGGAACATCATTGCATTGATGCTAACCCATTTATACATAAAAACATTAATGTAGCCGCTAATGGTGATCTGCCAAAGGATGTCCTGTTTGGAGTTGTGTTCTCCCTTCTGACTGACTGAGTGGTCTGTCGGTGCTCTAGTTTCATCGCCTCGCAAGAGATATGAATAGCAGGAGATACAAATACTCTGGCTTGTCCTTGACCATGGCTACTGCTTTAAACCAGATTTAAATCTCTCTTGGTTATCACCCCCAACCCAATATTTCCTCCTTTTTTTTAACCATTTAATTCTATTGAATAGCCATGTGCAGACAGCATATGACTAAAGCTTTGGAGAGACAACATACCTTACATTGTCTTTTCTTATGAGATGATTGATCATTTGAAAAATGAAAAGGACAATTTTTACTCAGAACATGATATTGTGAAATATAGATTTAGGAATATTTTAGATTCATATCTTATTGGCTGCACGGTGGTCCAGTAGGTACAGAAGGTTCCTAGTTCGAATCCCAGTTCATGCAAAATGGGCCTTTCTGTGTGGAGTTTGCATGTACTCCCTGTGCATGTGTGGGTTCCCTCCAGGGTACTACGGCCTCCTCCCACAGTCCAAAGACATGCTCGTTAGGTTCATTGGTGACTCTATAAATTGCCCATAGGTGTGAATGTGAGCTTGTGACTGGCGATCAGTCCGGAGTGTACCCTACCTCTCGCCGAATGACAGCTGGGATAGGCTCAGGCCCCCCCCCCGCGACCCTGACCAGGATAAGCGGAATAAATAATGGATGGAGTCATACCTTATTTCAGTACAGTTATATGCATTAAATAGTTAGTGTGCATATGTGACATGTTGCCCCATCAGGAGGTTACATGTCACATTGGATTTTGCAACAACTAAAACAAGAACCAACTATTTCATTGGTTACTTTTACTAAAACTACTAATAAAAAATATAATCTAGCTTCAGGAAAAAAAGATTAATACTTGACCTTGGAAAGTGGCTATTTAACCATGATGGCTGTCTGACTTTCTTATTCAGGCAAGGTAAATATCTCCCCGTTTTGAGCCAACATATGTCACTTAATGTTTTACTCCTGCTTGTTTTCAAACAGCTAAAATAAACTTCAAACCTAGGTATTATAATTTGTTTTAACCATGACAGAAACACCTTTGGTACACAGTTCTACAAATTGTACAAAATCAGACATAACATAACTTGACAAATAGCTTTCTAACAGCTCAATGACTGTTGGTATCATTAAAACTAGGGCTCTCATCCAGTCCCATTTGTCTGGCCTCAGAAATACTTAGCCTCCTGATTCATTAGCTAAAGTGCTGTTTGCTCGCACATAATTGCCATAAATCATTGTCAGCCTGGTGTCAACATGGAAACCATTATCATGTCAATTGTTGTAAGCATCCACAATTGCCTGTCTTGTCTGAAAGCCTATAATTACAAAAATAGAAGAAACAATTAAAAGAAAGTGATAGCGGGGGAACACTTTCTGGTAGATGGGTGTGCATGTGTCCGTGTATACAGCATGTACTGTATGTATGTCTATGCGTGTGTGTATGTGAGAAGTACTTGAAGGTGACTATGAATTACCGGCTGGCTAAAGAGACTAATTAGAGGAGCAATTATATAGCCGCTCCCGGCAGAGACTGGGAGTCAACAGCCAAATGACCTCTCCATGAGCCCATAATGGGCCACATGCATGCGCGCACACACAGACACATACACACACACACACACACACACACACACACACACACACACACACTCTGACTCTCATGCACTTATAAACACACGTTCTGATATCCACAGGGTTTTTTGGCAGCATGGCAATTTTAGTGAGACCGATAACATTCACTTTCTCACCCTGTTGTGTTTTTAGAGCAACATAATGGTTAAAGTGGAGGAAATACTGTATACTATTACAAATGTGGGGGGCATCTGAGTGGTTCAGTGGTCTAAAATGCAGTATAAAGCATGTTATCTTCTGGGTTTGAATTGAGCCCTGGTTGGTGCGATATATACAGTATGGTGTCATCAGCGTAAAAGTTTATTCTGATGCCTGAGAGTATGTTAAACAACATGTGTGTGCCCTTAGTTATATTTTCTGGTTACCACAAAGGGTCCACACATAAACAGTAGATCATTATGTTGGGCTGGTAAGTTTTTAAGTTTGACATTGGACTCCTTTCTTTATGGAATTCTTGCTAAAAATTGTTTCAATTTGAGTTTATCATAAAATATGATTAAAAACTGTCCATCCATCCATCCATCATCTGCTTATCCAGGGACGGGTCGCAGTGGCAGCAGGCAAAGCAAGGTGACCCAGGCGTCCCTCTCCCCAGCAACGTTTTCCGGCTCCTCCTGGGGGATTCCGAGGCGTTCCCAGGCCAGAGGGGATATATATAATCCCTCCAGCGAGCTCTAGGTCTGCCCCGGGGTCTCCTCCCAGTTGCACGCGCCTGGAAAACCTCCGAAGGGAGGCACCCAGGAGGCATCCTAATCAGATGCCCGAAGCACCTCAACTGGCTCCTTTCGATGCAAAGGAGTAGCGGCTCTACTCCGAGCTCCGTCCGGATGTCTGAGCTCCTGACCCTACCTCTAAGGCTGAGCCCAGACACCCTTCGGAGGGAACTTATTTCGGCTAGCTGTATCCACGATCTCATTTTTTCGGTCACTACTCAAAGCTCATGACATACTTTGCCTTCAGGCTCAGCTCCCTCTTCACTATGGCAGTCTGGTACAACGCCCGCATTACTGCTTTTGCTGCTATTCTTAAAGAACAAATACATATGTATTTCTGTATTTCTTCCATGTGCCTTAGAAACTTTGACAAATTGTCATAAAACAGCCCTTTAAGTGGTGGAATGTGACACTCAGTTTTAAAGGTTAAAAAAATCAATATATACCTGCCTATTTATATTTATAGAGCCTTGATTAATTATGCGGTAGCCAGGTCCGTCCTATAAATACATTCAGTCAAGTCTGGACAAGCAGACATGAGAAATATTATATATAGATTCAAAGTGATTGACACAATCTGAGCCTGTCATCTCAGACGTCCATCACAAATAAGCATCTAAATATCCAGGTAGGAGTGATAACTTTTTCCACATTAAAACGAAACATTTGCCAAACAATTGGGGCTCATTATGAAGCCTGCAGCTTAACTCAATGCTTCCATAGTCCTCACATGCAAATTGTGAACACACCAACACACTTTAAGTAGTCTACTACCGGTAATTCCCTCCCAGCGCTCGTCGGGGGCTCGGAAGAGGTGTTGATTTGTGGGACAGCAGCTAATTATCTGTCAGACGTGCTCCTGATTACCTTCCGTGCTTCCTTTATAATAGAACAAGTCTTTCACAAAGGACAGAGCAAAGAAAATAAGAGTCCTACACAGATCAGAGACAAAAGAAACCCAGCAGGAGGACATTTTAGACTACAGTAAAAAACTAATGGAAAACAAAAGATATCAAACATGCACTGACTGCAGAGTGGTTTAATGTTTGGTGTAAAAGTTGGGCAGCCCACTGTTCATTTGCTTTTCACCTTAATGCAGCCACTTTGAAACACATTTTCAGTTACACAGAGCAGCAACAAGTAAATAAAGAAACAAATTACAGCTATAATTCAAAATTGGTTTGTTTTTGTTGTAGTGCGGGTTTGAGTGCAGCAACATAACAATATAAAAAAAGTCTATTACATTTTTAAACTCTTTAAATGAGCTCGTCAGCATCTTCTCTGTTAAATTTACTGCCGTCTGAAAAAAAAGCACTCGCTTGAGCAAACACACTGTCCTCCATAATTTCTCCACAGCGCTTGTTTTGGGAACATTTTGGCCCAGATACGATGTTTTTGCATCAAAGGGTCCCCAAAGCATTGTTCTTCGGATCTGTTAGCAGACAGAAGACACTGGGATTACCTTATATCAACCCAGGTTTGTGTCCAGTGTTTGCGCACAGACAATGATATTTTTGACAGGTTGTAGACAATATGACGTATGTTGGTCTGATGTATTTTTAGATTTGAAATACGGCTGGATGCACTGGGATGGAGTGCTTCTGAGGATGCGAGCTAAACGATAATGTGACTAATAACAAGTTAAACATTTGTCCGTCCTAACAGTCCTTGCATCCTTACTCTCATTTTCATCATCATCTTCCTTTATTCCCCAGTCTGCTCTGGTAAAAATGAAACATGCTGCAACTTTTAAGCCTGTTTCTACAGAGCTTTAAATACAGACAGAAACCCTGTTATCTGAGTATCATATTCGTTAGTGCACCAAAATCTAAAGCTCAACTCTATGTACAGTTTGTGCCAGGGTTTAAATGGGATTTCTAAGGAGGGAGAGCTGGGGCGATGAAAGTGAGAGCAAGAAAATAATCACACCTTTAGGCTGTTTTCTTGAAGAAAAAAAAAAAATCAATGCCATGGCTATGTTTGGGTTAAATGGTGGCCATGAAGAGCAGACCACATCAAGTAAAACAATCTTCAGAGGATACCATTGGTAACGGTCGTCTTCCAAAACTAAGCTAAATATCAGCCATATTCTACTGTTCAGTGTATCAGAGCTATGTTAAGTTACAGCTCATGCAAACTCCACTGGCAATGTGTTTGTGCCCATCTCTCTGTCAGTTAAACCATGTCTAATCGACTAGCATGGACGTCCTCTGAGCACATTCGTAGCTGATCAGTTTAAATGTTGCAGGGAGAGTTATTCCTAACACAAACTGTTGCAGCGAGTTGTGAGATGAAGAGCTGCCATCACACCTCCAACACAACATCATGGTAAACAACTACCTTGCTGTGAGGTGCGATGGAAAAACACTCTTGCAACAGCTTGCGGCCATTCATGGCACACATACAGACAAATGAAAAAAAAAAAAAAGTAAGACGACATTTTTTCGACAGCGAGACACAGGCTGATGTGAAGGATTGAAGCTTAAGTGGGTGTGTGGGAGTTGTCATGATTTGATACTGCCATGCAGAGACAGTAACAAAGAGTGAATAGGCAATAAAAGTGGTGATTTGGTTTCAAATTATTTCTTGTATGGGCTGGACGCAGGGGAGCAGAATACGAAATAAGAATTATCTTTGTTTTAAAAGACATCGCCTGTATGAGCAAGTATCCTTTTCACAGAGAAGCTAAGTAGGTCAGACAAAAGTGTGGTTTTGGCTGAAATGGTTTCCTGACTAGAGAAATCTCTGCTCTAATTCCGTTAACTCAAAAACTTTTTATTGTTTGTATATACTGTGTATTGGTATGGTGTTTGTGCTGCTGGATGCTGGTGGTGGGCAGAGGCAAAAGAAGGCATCAATGCATGTGGGAGTTTAATATGCTGATCCCCAGTAAGGCCTGAATTCATTAGTTCATGCATGCATGACCGGCTGGATTTGTTTGTTTTATCCGTATGCTGCTTTAAATACAGAAGTAGATATTGGAATAGAGACAAAGGCCCAATCTTAATCTGCACCCTAAAGCCCTAGCACTGAACCCTCACAGACTTTACTGACATCTGGTGTGCAGTGAGTGAGTGCAGGAGGCTTGAGATAAACATGAGGAATGGGTCACACTAACATGACATCACACAGTGGCTGGAAAGAAGATGCCCCATTAAATAAAAACTAATTTAAAAATGACTTCCAGTATGTAATTGTGTTTCCTACATTGTAGTGTTTATATATTTTAGCAAGCTACCAAAAGACAAAAAAGTACAGCGGCCGATGAGGGCAATCGCGCCGCAACGGCCCAAACAGTTTCCCTTAGAAGGCACAGGCTGCAAATTGAGACATGATGTGAGTTCAAAAACGCATGCAAAAGTCCAAAACAAGTGCAACGACGGAAACAAGGGGCAGAAACAAATTAATTAACATCCAATGAGCTGCAAATACACAGTGCAACGTGAAAAACCCCAAAACACATGCAAAAGAAAAACGCTGCAGATCCAGTCAACACGACGGAATGTAAATGCATTTGTTTCAGCTTTTTGCCGCAAGTTTTGTTGCATTTGTTTTGGACTTTTACATGTGTTTTTGAATTGCCTGTTTCTTCTAATGGAAACTGTTGCAGCGTGACTGCCCTTGTCGGCCACCGTAGAAAGGCCATCGATGTAAATCCTCACGTTCTTCAGGTCGTCATGATTCTGAGAAAGTCTAAACAAGTCCCACTGGAAAGTCTGCAGAGATGCGGACTCACAGACGGTGTGCGATGTGGCGTTGAAATGAAAGTGTGTAGATTGGGATAAGGCAAAAGACTGTCACACTGAGGAAATGTGGATGTCTGGGTGAGGAAGAAGAGTCTGGTAACCGTGAGAGAGAAAAGAGACTGTGAAACAACAGGGGCCACAGCAAGAGAAAAAAAACAGGAA
Source organism: Semicossyphus pulcher (assembly GCF_022749685.1). Classification (NCBI taxonomy): domain Eukaryota; kingdom Metazoa; phylum Chordata; class Actinopteri; order Labriformes; family Labridae; genus Semicossyphus; species Semicossyphus pulcher. The sequence goes on from NW_027211700.1 coordinate 6,047,013, forward strand.
AACATGTTCCCACAGGCTCAAGTGTCAGTACAAACCAAGCAGTGGTGAAAGTTGCTACAGTCCCTTAGTAGAGCTGTGGAAGCAGGCAGACTAAGGCGGTGCCAGGGGGGGGTCATGCCATCTTGCCTACTGCCACACTATATCCATCACACGCCTCGTCTTGATTACCTAAGCCCTGACAGCACGTGCACACCGTCGATACTCCTACGCCAAATTTACCAGCATCTACCAAGCTCTCTTATTCCTCCGCCTCTCCGTCTCCATCTTTTCCTCAATTCATCTCTCCCTCTCATCCTTTTCTCTTACCACACTTAAGGTCAGGGTGTGATGTGCGCAATAAATCTTCACAGCAGATTCTGACAGCCACCCTCAATCCACGAAGTTCTTCAGCGAGAAGAGCTGCACTGCACATAAACTTTCTCTCTTAAAAACTATTTGGGTAGGCAGAGAGTCTGGGTGGAGAGTTGGGGAGTGTTATTTGGCCAGAAAGTAAGACAAATTGGTGAAAAAAAAATAAATAAATACAAAAGCAATTGAGAGGGAGAAAGGGGGCGAAGGTAAAGGGGGAGATTGGCCGGAAGAAGAGAGGATTTAGCGAACCCATTTGTTCCAGATTAATATGATGAATGGGACAGAACAGAAGTCTTTTCTGTGCTGTTATTTTCTTTTATTTGGCTTTGTGCTCCCTCTGAAAACAAGACGATATCAAGGTCTCGAGTTGCTCAAAAACTCTCACACATAACCACCTACAAACATACTGTGAAAAACGTAATGCATGAACAAGTGCATATCTGCTGAACGATGCAAACAACACATAAACTTTCTTATTTTACACACAAATACAGTCAGACTCAAGGCTCGATTGCTTTTACCTACATTTTCATTCACAGAGGGGTTTCATACTTTCATACAATGAGCTACAATACCTGACAGAATGAACCTCCCTACCTGATTGAATGGCATATTCTAAGCTTATTTAAAGAGGTTGTAATCCATGCCTAGATAATTTTCATACTCAAGAGACTTAGCTACCCTTCCTGACAGAATGAGGTACTTTACTTTAAAGGAAATGTATAAAGGTTGGAGTCTATTCTTCCTGATAATTTGTACCTGACACAATGAGCTAGTCCATTCTTATAGAAATGTCTTTACTGATAGCTCGAGCTAAAAGGCCTTACAAAACAAGCTATCTTACGTTTATCTCACATTTAAAGATGTGTGTGACCATCATGCGGAGCCAGTTGGTGCAGCAGAGCTAAATTTAGCAGGCTCTTCAGAAGGAGTCATCTATCATTCAACGCGACTCCTCCCATGAGGAGAGAGAGATGCAATGTGTGTGTGTGTGTGTGTTACAGAAAGATGTAAAATAGCTGCTCAAATAAAGTAAGAAACATGGAGACCTAGTCTGTTTGTCTCATGAATTGACACAGGACACAGAACAACAGGATTTGTCTCACATGTAGGCCTGATTCTAAAATATGTGTCAGCTGTAAAGCTCTTCAAAAAATGGTTAAAAAAAATATAAATAATTAGCAGTACAAGATGGTTTTAGAGGGAGAATGACAGCATTTGAGTCATTGACCATTTTCACACAGCAGCCATTTCCCCAGGGGGGGAGGTGAAAATGCTGCTTTAATGTCATACTGCTGCGTTCCAGGTTGTAAAAATTAAATCTGGTAAATAATTATCATTACACTGCTAAAGATAATTTAGTGAAAATCTGGCCATATGTAAAGTTAAAACACATTTGATAACAGCCAGACAACAGCTAGCGTTAGCATTCTGCCACTTAGGCCTACTAGATAATTTTAATGTTGGGTTGGAAGTGGCTGTAAGCTGTATTTTACCGTTTATAGTGTTACATGATATGATAGGAAAGGCGTAGCTGTTGTAGTGTTAGCTAAGCGCTTTAATCATAGCCATGCTAGGTAATAGGCCTTAAATTTACATCCTAGCTAACCATCCTAGTTATGTTAGCTTGGAAGTGGTTGAATGCTAGCATTAGCTGTTTAATCTTAGCTTACGTGTTATCATTTTGTTCTACTTGAAATGTGGCCAAATGTGTTTTTACTATAAGTTCTTTACGGTTATTAACCAACATTTACCTGAAGAACAAGCAGGAAAACAGGAGTATAACAGCATTTGAGCTTCCCACCCTTATCGTGATATAAGAGGATATAATGGAGGCCGTGTGACTATCATGAATTGCCTTTTTTAAATCCTTGCTGATGCGATTTTAGCTAGGAGTACAGCCTAGCTAATGTAATGTTAGCTTGCAAGTGGTTGAATGCTAGCTCTAGCTGTTGTTTACCATAGCTTTTTAGATATTTGGTTCTACTTGAGATCAGGTCCAATGTGTTTCTTAACCGAGCATTTATATGACAAACAACCAAGTACATTACTGCATTTGAGGTTCCCAATCCGATTGTGACATCAGAGGAAAATGGCGTAAATATTGTAAACAGTACCATAGTACCATACCCTCTGTTATCCACCGTAATTCAAACAGAAGCAAATGAGTAAGTTGTGACGGTTTTACAATCCGACAAAGTCCATGTATGGAGGTGGTCAATGTGCATTTATGAGTTGACAACAAATCAAGCTTTAGGTTAGGTTCCCTTTCCAAACCATAACGGCATATTATAACCATAAAATGAAGGTACCTATAACAAAGCAGTGCTTTAACAAGGTTTCCCTAACCTAACCCAACTACTTATTTGTACCCAATCATGTCTCTAATAGTCTAAACAGTGTGAGGCCTTGTCGTGGATTCAAATTGCACCACCTTCAGTCGCACATTAATTTGGTGTAGAATGGGAGACAGCTGCATATGCTATTCCTTGAGACTGTGGAAATGGTTTTGTACCCCTGTGGGCCTTTTTTCCTCTCAGAATCTCCTTCCTCAGACAGATGTTGTGCGGACCTTTACTGGTTTATTGCTAACGGTATCTTTTTTTCCCCCCCACTTCATAATAAAACAGCATCATTTTTATAACCTCATCAGGTAGTGTGGTCCCTTAACATGCCATGGTTTACTAACAAGGATTTCTGATGACAGCAGTCAACAGCAGCACATCAGCAATTTAAAATGCCAGATGCTGTGCGTTCGAATTGTGCTCTGGAGATGTTTGTTTTGACAATAAGCCTGGACCAGTTAGGAGGCAACCGCGGGGGAAGATGAGGGAAAAAAATAGGCTGTTCTTGGTATTTTTTTGTCATGACTGAGAATACATTGTTGATGTATACAATAGATGTGGGCTCGCAATTTGAAATTGCACTTGTTAGCTTCACACTGAAAGGGGACAATGGGAAGGGGAGTATAAAAATCAATAGTTGTGTCTAATTTCAGTGGCTGCATCCTTCAAAGGACGCGGTCTACGGGGGGTGCGTCATTTCTAACTCTGAAATGAGACGGTCAGGATTTCCTGTTTGCGTCACCAACTATTCCCGCCCTTAAGCTTTCCTCACCAAAGACGGCTCCTGTCACCTAGCAACAGGTAGCTAGCTGGCTAACGAGCTTGCATAACTAAACTTATTTTAGATAATAAGATAATTTGGAGTTTCAAGACCCCTTTCGTTTTCAACATTTGTAGGGCTAGTTAATCGACTGAGTTGAAACCCAAAACTTTTACATTTAAAAGTGTATTCCTCGGCCGTTAAGCAGTCCACAATTTCGTTTGAATTGGCGCGCAATGAATCTCGGGATATGTTGGGCCATGAAGCATGCACCCGATGGATCCTTCCTGGCCCGGGAAAAGGAGGACGCATTTGTCAGACGCACCTGAAGGAGCCTTTGAATTTGGACAGCCTTCGACGCGCCGCTGTGACACTATCGGCCTTCAAATACATCCTTCGAAGGAGGCAGCCCCAGAATCGGGGCACAGCTAATATTGCCAGACAAATGTGCTTCAATTGGTAGCATAAACCTAATTTTCTTATTGTCCATGTTGTAAAAACACAATCAAATTTAAATTCCTTCTTGTTAAACTACATCCAAACCTAAAAGGAGACTTTGAAGGAGAACACAATGATAATGTAGTGGTTGGGGTTAAGATGTGCTTTAAGCAAACTTGGGTTACTTGGTAGCTCTAAGGGTAACAAGTTCTGGAAAGTAAACCTGCTAAGTTGATAAGGTTATGACTGTTTCCCTGACTTTAAAGCTGCACTTTATATACACTATATTTGTATATTATCATAGTGTCAAAGAAGACTAGTGTTCCAAAGTAGGTAACACAAAGGAGAATTGACTTGGACTTCACTGCAATAGACTCTGCCTGACTTTAAGATTCATCATTATAGTCTTAAGTTTTGTAACATCCTAAAACAACACAAGCACACAATCTTAACTATTAGCTCTATGTAATGAGATGATTTTGCCCTAGTTATGTAAGACAGCATTGTTACCAAAGCTTTTAATGTTAAAATTCCTTTTCAGTTAATGAACAGCATTTACCTTGACCTTCAGTCTCGCCACTGCTTTGCCTTCTGAATATTTGAGACTTGACTTGCGACTAAATGATCTCAAAAGACAAAAACTCAATCCTTGCCAACTGCACTTATCAGCAGACACAGCTAGTGATTAAATGACCTTGATAAACATGCAGTACACCTTTGAACCTGTCTCACACACTATGCAGGGTAAGTTATATTTCATAAAGCCTACTGCTGTACACTCATGAAATCAAAGAAGAGTGTTTGCTCGATCACTCTCCTGAGAAAGTGTGTGTTTTCCGTGTGGTAGGAAATGATGTCACTTCCACATTCCATTTGCAGTCCCAGTGGGAACATCATTTAGATCTCAATTATCCTGTCGTCTTTACTCCTCTGTAGCTGAGAGGCTTTAGGTGACTCCTCATTGATTCTGTCATCTTGCCAAAGTCTATTTGCCAAGCCAAACAAGGACAAAATACAGGCACTGTTCTACCTGTGCACCACCTATTTCCATTATAGCTGTCTCTCTGCGTGATCAAACTCTATAGAAAGATGGAATCATGGGAAATACCACTTCTGATTACTATTTGCAAGCCTCAAGCAGAAATCACGTCTCAATCCACAAATGTAGAACATAACTCAGGAATGGTCATTCAAATGATTAACCGATGCAAATAATAGTTTGGTTGGTCACTTTGGGGGACGACATTTAAGGTATGTAAAACAAGTTGTAAAACATGGCTCCGGTACTTTTCCAACACGATCGGTGATTCATCCAAAAACACCAAACACTATTAGGACAATAAAAAAAAGTTTCTCTCCCTTGAAAGTGCGTATTGTGGGCTTTCTGACAATGGGTCATGCTAACTTTGCACGCACCACTTTCATCATAGAGAATTGGGAAAAATGTAATCGCCAAAACAAACTGTAGTTATTCACAGTTCTACAAATAAACATGGATTATATCATAGTCCACACAAGAGTTATTTACTCTCCAACCAGCCAGCTAACCGAGCTAAGTGTTTGGTAAACCTTCTAGCACACACAGATTCATCCACAATAAGTTCAAAGCTTTTTTTCTTATTGTTTTGTAGAAACATTGTTCTCTTACTACAAAATGTCTTTATAGATTTTAGTTGTGTTGGGGCTGACATCGCTGTGTCTCACTGTATGAGTATGGTTTGGTTTCACATGTGCAAATGTACAGGTAGCTGTTTGGTTAGCTAGTAAGTTGTCACAAAAGTAGATACTTCAGCAGTTAGCTAGAATACAGGAGCTACTTCCTATGACTAGATATTAACTGTATATAGTCCTCTGCCTTACATGTACATAATTTTGCCTCATAATGTATATGCTAGAAAAATTTTAATATTTCTCAAATATCATTTTTATTATTATTACTTTTACTTTATGTTACTGTTTCGTTACTGCTTTCTTATTTTATTATTCTATTTTTAATATTTACCCTTTCTAATCAGAGTGTCCCAGCAGTATTTCACACGACTGTACTTGTATAACGGGAGTGACAATAAACATCTTGAATCTTGAATTTTGAACTAAGAGAACTCTGAGTGTATGGAATGATTGATTTTAACCCTTATACATTGTACTCCCAGAGTTGTGCTTCTAACGGCCTGAATTATGAGAATAAAACCTGAGGTCTAAAAATACTGTAACTGCACTGAAAAAACTGAAACAAATTTAAGGAGGTCTTGTTTAAAGTAACAGGACGAGTATAACAAAGTCATCCAAAGGAATATCTTTGAACAGTCTGACAATAATCACATTGGTAAAGGTGCTATCAAGAAAGAACAGAATTTAGCACCAACTGTTCTGGCCCCAGTATATGTTAGAGTGTTTGTAGTGACACCTACTGGTTAACTCAGGGAAGGCTGTTTAAACCTCTGGAGATAGTGGCAGTATTGTCCATCCTTGATGGCTGTTGTCCTTGATTTGGAACAATCTGTAAGTATAGCTACAGTTGGATAGGTCTTTGTTGATTGTAGTGATTATTTATTGATATCTTGATTTTCATGTTTGAGTCAACTCATTGTTCATGCTATCAATGCACATGCAAGTGCCCATTTTAGGCTTACTGCATTCTGTAGTCACTACTAGTACTAGCTATCTTTTATTACATGGTAACTTGTCTTATGTGAACATTATATTACATAATGTAGGTGTAGATTTAGGTTAATGTGCAATTCAGTTCAATTCAGTGTAATTTCATTGTCATACATGTATTCATTTCTGTGTCTTTGTTTTTGTAGCTGTTACAGTTTCACAAAGAAAGCTTCCACTAAAACACTTGACTTAGGTGTTTTTATTGGAAGCGTGTTTATCTCGCTGTCTAGGCCGTGAGGGCAGAAGACCAACTGAAAAGTAAATTCTTGGAATAAAGTGAGGCGTAATTATTGATATCAATAGAAGTCTCACCTGCGATACCACACGTCTGAACAACTAAGGTGTGAGTGTTCCGAGTCTTTCAGCTGGGGAATTTCTCGACACCTGTGTGCAGCTAAAGGCAGTCGTTTGGACCATGCAGACTCGATCCAATTTTCTACACACTTACAACACATTCAGGCGCTCCTTCAATACTGGCTCATGCTGAAAACAGCTTCAGGATTGGCAGCCTCCCTTTGAGAGCCTTGAATGTAAGTCTGCATTTTAAAGAATATGAATCTGTGCACAAAAGACGCGTTCAATACGAGCTCACTGCAAATCTCTTCAAGTCAATAACACGCGCGGTCCATCTCTTTCAACAATGCTCACAGCACAGATAGCAACGCTTAAAATACTGAATCCCACTGAACACAAAAGGCTTGTAAGCATTAAGCCAGGCCGCCTGTTATTAACAGATAGTACGGTCTTTTTTCAGGAGGTAAAACTAATATCTGCAACCATCTCACATCCCTGCTGTTCCAGTCATTATGTAGCGACTCGCAATGCCTGATTGGATTGTATGAGGAATTAATTGGACTTCTGTGATAAACCAATGTAGGGAGAGGAGGAGATGCTTCTGTGGAAGGGTGTTTCTGGGTTGGAGGTATTCAGAAGTTCATTTTGTTTAAAAGACATTAGCAGATGAAGAGGAAGTGGCGAGAAGGCGAGGCAAGATAGCGACTTAATGAAAGTTTCCTTTCATGCCCAAGGGTTTCAGAGACAGCCATTAACAAGAGGGAAGGAAATGAGAGAGAGGATGTAGGAAAGAGAAGGAGATTCAAAAAGTGCTCAGGAAACAGTTTAACTACTATTGTGCAGCTCGTTTCAGAGATGTATGTGGTGCCAGCAGAGTCTGAAGAAACTTTTATCACCCAGAGGTAATAAAATACATAAATCCAGATCAATTTAGACAAGGCCATTGAATTAACTAACTGCACAAATCTTCGTATCAAGCAGCAGAAACACTATCAAATAAAGCCTAATCTACAAATTAAATTCACGTGGGTTTGTATCAAGCGTGGCATGGGAGAAAACCAGCTTCAAAGTGTGACGTGATGCATTTTATCAAAGATGAGTTATGCGTTCTTTTGAGTAGTTTTCAACCTGAGTGCATGTAGTATCAGAGTAATACCAAGGGCCATCAGGCAGAGTGGAGGGGTGTAATTTAAAAGGCAAAAAGTTCAAAGTCAAAGAGATTTTTTGCCCACAAAACAGAAGAAAATTGTATCAGAGTGGAAATACAGTGGGACATAATTTGATCCTCCACTTTCTGGCCTTTGCCTTTATCTGATAGGACAGTGGATACGGTCAGAAATCACGGAAGAGAGTGGGGATTGCGTGCAGCAAGGGGCCGAGTCGAGCCCAGGGTCACTGTGTTGACAGCTGTGTCTCTATACATGGGACACGCTTTAATGCCGAGCACCCCTATCCCCTCCTGCCTGCGGTCCTCGCTTACTCACAATCTGCCAATACGCTTGTGAGCTCTACTTTCAAAGCGAACACAGCTGAATGTCACACTGTAGAACAAAAGAAAGGCTGGCAATAAAATCTCTTATAAAAAACGTATCAGCATCAGTTAATTCGAAGAGAACAAGAGTTACAACAAGGGTTAATTTAAAATAAATGTGGACTGTTCAAAGTTGATGTTTGCTAAATGCTAAGATTCTCATACTGCTGATGTTAGAAAGGTATAATGTTTTCCAGGTAACCGTCTAAGCGTGCTAACATTTGCTAATTAGCCATGTACACAAAGCACAGCAGAGGCTGATGGGAAAGGGAAAGTGAATCACCATTATACATTTTATGGAAATCTATCTATTAAAAATGTTATGTTATTACAAATATAATTATTATCTATTTAAAAGCTTATTAGTTATTTCATTCATGGGCAAAGTAGCGGAACAACTCACTTGATTTTTTGTGTATTATTCGGGATGTGAGTCCAAATTCTGCAAACTTACCCCTCCCTAAATAAATCAGACGATCTCAGAAGAGATCTAATCTTCTCCTCATTTATATTTTATAAATTAAACTATCCAGTCCACTGTGGCATACTATTCTGTGCATTTATTCCGCCTGGATATAGGTTATATCACCTTGTCCATAACGTTACACACAAACATTTAGAAACATTCTTCATTTTCAGTTTAATTCATACGGAAGCCCTAAGAAGAAACACATCTAACATTTGACTTACTCAGTTTTCCTGTGTTAACGAGTGATTTTTAATTGTTTTCTCGAGATCTCAACTAATTTATCTTGTTATCTCGGGATAATGGGATCATTTTCTGGTGATCTAGAACAGTAGTTCCCAACCTTTTTTCCTTGGAGCCCCCCCTGCTTGTATCTAAGAAAGGCTGAGCCCCCCCGGCCCACACATACGTACACCAAAACAATAAAAGAGATCGATTCCAAATCTTTACTGGCAAAAATTAACACCAGTCAGCCTATAGTTTGCAGAGGTGTGGCCTACAAAGTAGCTAAAAAAATGTCTTTTTTAATAGTTGAACAGACTTTTGATTATCAAGTAAGTGCTTTTATAATGACTTTATTGCATTGGCAAATTTAATCTTGACCATCTCAGTACAGACAAAGCCTCGCGCACCCCGAGCAATCTTTGGTGCCCCCCTAAGGCTGGGAACCATTGATCTAGAAAACAAAACAACAGGCTGGTCACTGTGATATTACAGACCTTGACATGCCAGGCTGCCATCGTTAAGCCTGTTTCTGTGTCTGTTTTGTGCTTTTGCAGGTCTGGGGATACGAGTTATGATCATCTGACTTTACGGTGGTGCAGCGTCGTTATCTTGAGATGAAGAGATAAATAAGATCTCCCGAAATGACTCGTTATCACAGGAAAACGGAGTAAATAAAATGTATGTATGGATGTCCGCTTAGGGCTTCCATAAAATTCAGTTTAATCAAATTCAATGCAACCTTATTTTTCAAGGGTAGATTGTAAACCAGGTCATTAACTATAAATATAATATAAAGTGGTGGACATATTGACTGATGGATGCTTCAGGGTGTAATCACTACAGCTAATACTAATACACTAATATAAAATCAGCAGTAAGTAAGAAATGAGTCAAATTCCATCCAATTTTTCCTCCTGCTGAATTTAATCCTGTCCTGATTTGAAAGACTTAAAAAAAACAGACAATGTGACCTCGATGTCATCAGTAGAGCCATGGTTATAAATTCTGCTTTACAAATTCATTTTTTTAACACATTTATCAGTAAAATTATTCAATATTCAGTAAAATGAAAGAACTCCTGAAACCAAGACCTCCTCTGTTATGAGAAGCTGCAGGCTCTGTGAGAAATGCGTGTTCACCTTCAGACTGTGACAATGTTTAAGAACTAACTCGTTAAAAAAAGCAACAAAAATGTGGAGTGAATGAGAGAACAGACGTTTGAGAGATACTCTGTGGGCACTCTGTGTCGAAATTCCTCCAGATGATGGCTCACATGTTCCATCAGGAGGCTGATGGACGACCTCTTTCATGCTCTCCCCCCAATCAAGACCAGTGATCTGTCTGATCAAATCAGCCCCGGGTGCTGCATCTGGGTGTCCAGGCTCAGCTGTGCGTCTCTCCCCTGAATCTAATGTCCTCGCTGGGGGAGCGCGGGGTCTTGCAAGTCGAGGTGACCTGTCTGACTTTTAGACAGCTTCCTTGATCAACAGACAGCTGCTGTCTACAAACGCACACACATGGAAACACTTGTCCCTGGAACGAGCGCATTTCTGTCTCTGTCGGTTCAAGTAACCATCACATGCTAGTGTTTTCGTGCATGATACGCCATGAGGACAGGCTGCGTTTCAAATATTGAAATTACTCTTATACTCAATGAGGTTTAATTCAATATTAAATGAGAGTCTTCCAAATTCAATCCTCGTTTCATTGAATCAAAGTGGCGACATGTTCTCGCTGCTTTTGTAAAACATTTCCAGTCTTGTCCTACTTACACAAATATTCCTATTCCACAAAAAAACTGCTCATATTTCTATCTCTGATCCTATCCTATGTTTTATCTCTGGAAATATCTGATTTCAGGCAGTGGTATGGCAGCTCTGGCTATGACAAAAAACAGATAAAAAAGTCTTAATATCCATAACCAATGTTTATTTGAAGAGTCGCTAACTCACTTAGAAAACCGCAAAGTTGTTAAGTAGCGTGGTATGAGAGTTCTCCAAAGTAATTGGGGTTAATTAAATGCTTTTTTTAGGGGGGATTGTCAGAGGATTTCTAGTGCAGCCAAGCACTAAATAGAAAAGCATGCTAGTTCTTGGATGTACACACAAACACACACACACCACCGAGCATGTGTGTACAGCTTTTAATGAATGTTTCGTGGACAGACCAGTGGTTCTCGGTCTCTTTTAAACCTTGTGCTACACTAACATTGTAAATCTGTGTAAAAGATTCTATTATTAGTGAAGATACAGACAACATTATTTGAGCCAAGAGGACAACCCCAGTGGATGCTTAATACAGGTTTAATCTCAGCTGCAGACTTCATCCCCGTCTATGAGATAAGCCCATAACCTACTTACTAAATCCAAAAATGTGAGCTGAAGTATAAACTAAGGTCACATGTATGATTTGTAACTCATGCCCCCCGTTCGTGCCCCAGATGATCACAGTGTCTTACCTGCTCCAGTTTCCAGTGGAACTCGGCCGGTCTGAAGGTGTCCACCTGGGTGAAGTCTCTCCTCAGCAGGAACACCAGGCGGCAATTGTGGACGTACAGCGAGTAGTGATGACGGTTCATCTCTGTGGAAAGGAGGGAGAGAGGGGTGTACAACACAAGGGAGCAAATCATCACACCTACTCACTGTCAGGTAAACTGGACATGTAGCTTTGTGAGACATAACAAAACTGGGACAGCAGCACTACTTTCAAAGGAGCATACTCTCTCAAGGTCACCTTCACTGGAATTTATTTTGCCCTTTTGGAAAAGCTCGCTATGATGTGACTGAACTTTGAATGCTGGATCATTACAGAGCTACAAACTAAGTATTGAACAGACCCCCTCCCAGCTGACCCTTAGGATAATTTAATACAATAAGCAGTGATAACACACAGCCAGAAAATCCCATTTAAAGACCAAAACCAACTTTGTGGCTCTCTGTCTGCTCTAACCTGTCTGTGTCACTTAGCCTAAAGCTAATTTGTTCCCATACGGGTCACAAATATATAGTTTAATTTTCTAAGCAGTAAAAGTCTTAAAGAGGGGTTATTATGCGGTTTCACATTTTAAGACATATATATAATTTTACAATGTTGGATGTTCAAACTAAACGTGGGTGAAGTTTCAAATCTGTAGGTAAGAGTATGTTGGAGTAATCCCCAGGCTTCTCAGCTCAGTCTGCAGGCTGCTGTGAACGCCAGGTTTCACACGCTGCATTTTGTGACATCACTGGCCAATCAGAAGAAAGCAGGCTTGTGGGGCGGGGTTTCTTAAAGGGACAGATCTGACTGAGTCGTTCCAGGCAGAGGCTGTATGAGGGCCTGCACAGAGCACCAGCGTGAGAAAATTGATCAGTGTTTTTAACTGTAAATTATGCTAAGCTACACAGGTATCACGGAGTGAAAAACTAAGCTTGAAATTAGCAAAATACCCCACCTTTAAATAGCTTATAAAACAGCAGGGCAATGTGGTGATTTCAAGAGAAGAAGTCACTAAAACTGAAGTTAACGCTGCTCCGTTGGGGACTATTTTCAGCTGCAGAATACACAGTTATTGTTCTAATGACAGCAGGATGGTGTAGGTATGTGGGGTGAAGTAAAAATTAACTACAGTACATTGCCCATACTTTAGTATAATGAAGGAAGACACCATACGTGCCCACTGCATCTGTATGGCACAGAGGGATATACCCTGAAGACGTGTGAGCTTGTCCCATCTTGGGTTGAACCTGGTTAGTACTTGGATGGGAGACTGGTTAGCTCTCCTTTCTTTTATAGAAAATCTGTGGTTTGATCCCCGACTCCTGCGAGATACGGACCCCTTAACTGCTCCTGAAGGTGTGTGTGAATGTGATTGCTGAGTTAGGTTATATCGATGGGTATGTTGGCGCCTTGCATGGCAGCTCATCGGTGTATAGATGTGAGGTGTGTGTGACTGGGTGAATGTGCTTTGAGGTGTCAGAACACTAGAAAGGCACTCTTTAACTGCTGTCAATTTAGCAGCAAATATCAGGCTTTGGCTACAAAGACAATATTTGCTTATTAAATAACTTAATTGCTTTTGGATATTCACAGGATTTGTTGACAATAAGACAAACGTATAATATTGCCAGCTCTATCATTCCCTTGCAATATAAAATACATATATAATAGCAATGCAATATATTAAAATCTCCACTGAATGTCATTGTCAGTCCTTGCCTGTCAGCCTCGCACACTCACCCGTCTTGTCCGAGTTGCAGAGTAGCGTCTCCTTCTCAGCTCTGAGTCCAGGACTGGGTCCGTGCTTCATCCAGGTTGCTATGGTGAACTGATCCGTCAGATTCTGCGGCACCACCCAGTCTGGGATTTTCGCCGCCTGACGACCGTCAAACCTGAAGATCAGGTCGCTGTCCCTGCCGCTGTCAGTCACCAGGGAAGCGGTCCAGTTGGTGGCAGCGCTCGGGGCAGGGAGAAGGTCAGTGCTGCCCGAGGACGCCCCTGGGGTCATGGCGGTTGGAACAAATAAGAGGTACGACAGAGGATGTGTCAATAACAATCACGGCAGATATGCAGGGTATATTGGTCTAACCTTGGCTATGATTACTTATGAGTAAGGCAGATGGCAGGGCTTAATATGTAATCAATGGGCCGAGATGGATGGAGGATGTGGGTATTGATTCATGGCAAATGAAACTGACTTTCAAAAGGAAAGAGATGTGAGTCACTGTTGACAAATTCCAAACAGAGCTCTCCACTAAAATGTGCTTCTGTGGAGACACAGAGGACATATTGACCGAGCAGAACGGCAACACAAAGAGAAAATACCCAGCAAGGACTCGGTGAGAAGGGGCGACGAGCTGTGTGAATCAGCCAATTACATGCTTTGTTTACAGATGACACAACATGCTGACAAAACACACCATTACAACACCGCATTGAGTCATCCTCCTCCCTTTCTCTCCTTCCCTTTAAAAGCAACTCCATCATTCCTTTGACACAATAACCTCAATAAGTTGAGTCCCTTACGATCGTTGTTTTCAAACTGTCATCTTGACAAATGTTATTTTGCCATGTCGCTCACCTCGCTCCCCGATGTATTTGACATGCCCTTGCCGAGCTAGCTTCTCCCCTCTGTGTGACAGTGAAGAATTCATTTCATGCGTTTTAACCACATTTATTAATCATTTGTAACAGCTTATGGTTGGTAATAAATCAGAGCGATACGAGAACCATGCTGTTCGGAGAAGAAATGGGCAATGTCAGAATACGCCATGTCTCTCTTGTCCGAGCAAGCAACATGCATCTGTTCATTGCTGCTAATAACAAAACATTAGCACATTAATTGATGTTTCTCCCTGCCTGTAAAGCTGTTTTTCTCTACCTCGTACTCATGCCAGTGTCGATGTTTTGACTCCAGTAATTAGATTCCCAGAGTAAGTAAATATGCATCGACTTGTGCAGCACCCAGCTGCAGCCTTCCCTTTGCCCGATGTCTTTGTACATTATCTCAAATTGATTGTGCTTTAAAAAAGCAATTACAATTTATTCTATTCGCTATCAGATAACGATTATGAGGTGCCTGAAAAGGACTCTTTAGTGGTAAACCATGCATGGACCGGGAGCCAGGGGAGGCAGGGAGGGTACGGCGTGCATTCAGATGAGCTGGAATGGGATTTCTGAGGGCCGTTAGTCAAAGATGATGACTCCGGCCCCCCTGCTGGGGGTGCAGTGTGGGCGGGGAGGGGGGGAGCGGGGAGGCTCGGCCGCTTTGTTGGCGCTCTGGGCACCGACACGGCGGCCCGGCTGCTCATCAGTCACAGCGGAGAAAGCGTGGCTGCATCTGAGGCAGCTAATGCCCTCGCGCTGTCACATCATTAGTGACACAGCTTTAAGTTGCTATTCTGGTGCCTTCATTTAGCACAGGGTTTACCAGGGACACAAGCGGAGATAAGAAAGCAACATGGACAGAGAGCTCTCAGATGCTGGTTTAAAAAGAGCAGAGGAAGGCACCTCGGGCCCCGTCTGACCCTGGTGCTGAGACCTCGGATCCCACTGATGCCTCTAGCTGCAGCTCACTTCAAATTCACGGCACTGACTTTTAGTTTGCCGCCCCAGTCAGAAGTTATCTTTGATCAGCCCACCACTGCATATTCTACATATCCTCCACCATCCGTATAGCCACAGGTCCAACTCTCATGTTATTTGCCGCTACATGCCAGAGATGCACACTCAATCTAAGCTGCTCATCATTCCAGCCACATCAGCACGATTACAGTATTCAAAGCACAACAGAAGAGTCAGATTTTAATGCACAACCAACCGCAGAGCTTCTGTAGAGACTTCTCAGAGTAGGTCTCACGGTCGCAGCCTTTCCCGATGTGGCTGGTCTGCAGCTCCACTGTGGTCCTCACCGACGACAGCGGCCCGCCACAGGTCTCCAGGTGCATCTTAGGAAACAGCTGCTTACTTCCTGTTCCGGGCTCATAGTCCACACGCTTATTCCAACCTGGGAAAAGAGAGAGATGGAGTGATAGTGTTAGGGACGGCAGCGAGGATAGATTAAACTGCAATCCTCTCTCCTGCGTGGAAACACCGATGCTGCTGCAGATTATTATCTGAAATGCTATCTGATTTCTACAAGGCTACTTGTTGCTTTTGTTATTGCATGCCTCATTTTGTCCATTAAGGCTGCCATAGATTCCATTTCCAATTTTTCCCTGTCGCTGATATTTCTAGCATCACAACTCAATCCCCTCCGAGCAGAATTTGCCAGGCTAATGAAATTGCTGCATTGTTGTTGGAGTGCGGTGCAGTACTTGCATTAGCAGCAGTAGTCATTATGCTGTCACCGCCTGTCCTGTTGTCGGAGGATTGTGTTGGCTGGCTATTAGTTTGTGCTGTGGGGATGTTTTTTGCTGCTCTCGTCATTGTTTTCTAGCCTCTGTGTTTGTGTGCTCGGTCTCTTCTGGAGATAACAAGAAAATGAACTGCTAAATTATGTGGCCTGTTGAGTGTTTAGACGAGTTGTGTTTACAGTGAGACAATCTCACTTATTATCTCAGTTACAAACAGCAAAACCCTGCATATCCAAAAATGCTGTCAACACCAACGTTTCTCAGTCACGAGCCTGTGTGTCCGGCCTTCTGTCACACACACAGTATCATTGAACTCTCATTGTTAGTTCTGAAAAGACTCTGGAAACCTAAATGGAATAAGCCGTCTAACTTTGTTATATAGGTTCTTATGTACATATAAATGAAGCTTTGCATTAGTTCATGCAGGACACGGAAGTCAAACGCTCCAGCTGTAATCAGCCTGCTGATTGAATCATTGTTCTAAACAGTAACGCACCAATTACAGCTGCTTCTTACAACAAGGCGGTCCCTTTAAATGCAACTTCCCTCTCACTCATCCCTGCTACAACAACACTACACACACACTGCTGCTGCTGCTGCTGGCAATGCTTTGCCTCCACCACCCCAGCCTCCTCCTTTCTAGTCTGAAGTAGGGATGCACGATATTATCTGCACGTTATCGGTATCGGCCGATATTGGCTTGAAAATGAACTATCGGATATCGGCCAACACGCCAATATCCGCCGATATAATTAACCGATAAAATAATGGGCTGCTGCATACTTGATTAAATGCCCGACCTCGGCGCATTGTCCCTGGCGCGAAGAAGACCTGCGCGGCGCAGCGTGATGACGTCACGTGTGTCTACCTGCAGCATGAGAGAGTTAGAAGCCAAAATGTCTGTGGTGTGGAAGTTTTTCAAAGTGTCCGAAATAGATAGCAAAACTGCTATTTGCAATGACTGCTCAGCTTCGGTGATGCGAGGAGGAGCCAAGGCAAAGTCTTTCAACACTACAAACTTGATTAACCATCTCAAGACCCGTCACCCCGACCGCTGTAACAAATGTGATAAGAGTATCACCATTATACTGTACGCTAATGCCAATACAGAAGACAGTTGATGATCTCTGCAATTAGGTGTGCGGGAAAAAAATATCGGTATCGGTAATCGGCTAAATGAGTTGTAAAATATCGGCATATCGGATATCGGCAAAAAATCCAATATCGCGCATCCCTAGTCTGAAGCCTTGCCTGTGTTGTACTACCCAGATGTACGTCGCTTTGGACAAGCGTCTGCTAAATTAAATTGTAACATTGTAAGTCTTTTGCCCACTCTGTATACCCAGGGAGTTTTGCACTGCGCTCCCTGGAAAGCCATAGCATGCTGCTCGGCTAACCCAGGGAGCAAATAAAGAGTGGAGCCATCAGAGCTAAGCATAACTGTATTTCCAATTCGCAATAAATGGTTAAATCTATGACGAGAGTGTTCCTGACTGAAATGATGCATTTAAAAAAAATATTAGAATTAAGTTTCGGCACCAGTTTAGCTCAGCGGTTAAATCGGCGACCGTATACAGAGGCTATAGGCCTCGATGCGGCGGCCCCGGGTTCAACTCCTGCCCTCGGCCCTTTGCCACGTGTCATCCCCACTCTCTCTTGCCCCATTTCTACCACTATCGACTGTATATCATAAAAAGACCAAAAAATAAATCTTAAAAAAAAAATTGTGTGAAAATTGTCTGAAGCAGATACTCATGGTTATGGAAAGTTCACTGACTGTATAGTTAGTGTTAATCTAACTCAAGGCAAGTCTTGATAGGTAAGGGTGTTGCATGCAGCAGCGGCTTTTATGTCAACAGCTCAGTAATAATATAGCACAAGCTTACACTACAGAGCCATTATTTTAAATTGCACACATAGGTTTAGAAACGATTAGGAGCATCTCAGCTAACGTTGCATGGGTATGCTAACTGTTAATTCTGAACATGTGCCAAATTGTGTGCTGAGTCAGGTACATTTCAAAATGCATTTCAACTATTTAGAGCCAAATTTCCAGAGACTATAATACCAAACTACAAAATTAATCAGGCACCAAACTGTCATCCCATCCAATCCCTGAGCTCCTATCCGTCTATCGATCCATCTGTCTATCAAGCATTGCAAGAAAGAAATGGGAGGTAAAAGCATGAAGCCAAGCTGCCTGGAGAAGAAGACAAGGGGGGGCAGCTCTTTGTTGCACAGCAGCCAGTTAAATCTGCCATGTTTGCTTCCTCACACACTCACCATCTCACCATCAAACACACACGCACACTGCTTGTGTTTTGCAGTTGATTTACCTCCTCCAGACTGCGATTGCTGTGGGCTTCTGCAGCACAGTTACTACAGGATTGTCAGTGACTGTGATGAGAATAGGCACTAACAATGGTGCGCTCGGAACGAGAACAAAAACACATGCATTAGCACCAAAATAGGGACCAGAACACAAAAGGCTCTGCTGATTTATGTGTTTCAGTATCTTTTATTCACACACATTTCATGTGCACACAGTAGCTGTATGTACAGTGAATACAGATATGTCCTCCCACCTGCGGATTACTCTTACTAGGACAACGGTGTTAAGCTTTGTATAACAGCAAAGCAGAAAGCTAAACTTGGTCATGCGGAGAATGGTGTAAAAACTCCTGGTTGATTGGTTATTTTTCCAGTGGGATAAGTCTCATAGAATCTACTAAAAACACCTTTTATTGTGCTGCACCAAAGTTTAATATTTTGTAATGCTGTTATTTGTTAGGTGACAAGATGAATACCACTCTTATATCTGCCTATTTAATTAATAGCTAGAGCCAGATAGCTTAGCAATTAGCATTAGGGCTGGGAGCCTGTTTTTTTATTTTTTTTTATTGGTTGATTTATTATTGTCATGCATACAACAATATGCCCAAGCCAAATAGGCTTACAAGACACCACTAAAAGGTAGCCTCCCTCTTATGAAAGGTAAAAATGTAAATAGTCTGTCACATAACCCTGTGTCAAACTACTTTTTACTTTTGTAAATAGACTCTTGAATTCGTCTGAATTACAAATTAGATATAGCATCTTGGTTTCTGAGCTCCAGAGGTGCTGGTACGCAGATTTAAAAGGTTTGGACAGAGCAAGGCTACCTGTTTCCAACCTTTATGCTTAGCTAAGTTAGCATGACTTCATTCTCCGCGTGCTGCATTGTTTACAGAAAAAGAACCCGTTTTTCATGTGATTTACTTTAATTAGCAGGTCTTACCTTTGTTAGAAATTCAAGGTACATTAGTAAAAAGTCAAAAAGAAGCTTTGTCAGGTCTGTCCTCAAGAGGAGAAGAATACTACTTTTAAAATGCTCCTTTGTTGAACACAGGTCATTTCTGATGCGTTCGAGGAAGTCGGGAAATCTGAACGCTGAACGGCTTTCGTGACACAGCATCAAGGGAATTTATCTCAAGTTGAATTTTAAGATCTAGAAGGGATTGTTAGCTGAACTTACTGCAGATGTCTGTTTATATAGATTAATAAGAAGGTTAAATTATTGACAGATGACGCTGATGGGAGCCGGGATGGCGCATTACGTTCCGCCTGCTTCTGCTCTCCGGACTGTTTTTCCTGCATACTGATAGGTGATTAGTCAATACTACTCTTAGTACCAGCGTAATACAAATGGAAACCAGAACACTTGCCATCTCTAAAATCCACGTCTCTGCCTAGATTCTACATTTCTATGTAGAATCTAAAAATAGAAATGAATGATCTTTAACTGTCTGCAAGAAAGTGAAAAAAAGCATCTCCCAAAATGTCAAACTAATTAATTTAAGCAATATTTATTTTTCTGTGGAAGCAGATGTATAGTGTAATGTACAATTCAGGGGGAAACAGCCTTGTTAATAACTAAATAATGGTACAGCAAAAAATAGTTGATGTAAAAAGGCAACAAACACCTTCAAACCTAGTATTCACTAAATCTTTTTGCTGGCCTTTGTTTCAGCTACACCATGCTGAGCTCAGGAAAAATGCACCTTTCAAATACAGGCTGGAGCGAGGGCGTAGCAGGTGCCGTGGTAACAACATACTCCATCGACAACAGGGAGTCAAATGACCTGTCGAGGACTTGGCTATCACACCGCCAAGCTGGCTCCACATCCAAAGAGGGAGGGGTGGACGGGGAAGCGCCTGGTTAAGGATGCATGAGAAGGAGTGAGGAAACGTGGAAGGATAAATGAGGGGTAATGGGTTGAGGACGGACTGCGCATATAGATTTGTTAGAGAGGGTTGGGTTGAGTTGGGAAGTGGGTGATTAAGGTATATGGGCTAGAGAGCAATGGACGAACACAGGGGATAGTGAAAGGTGCTGACTCTGAGACGGTTTTACTCTTAATAGTTTTTAATCTCATGGAGTAAACGCTTGTAGTCTATTTGTCCAGAGGGGGCAGTGACCAGCATCCATTCATTAATCCTGCTTCCCTCAGACACATGGATACAGAGAGGAAGACTGGCTCCTGCAGGAGTGCGCAGCACGTAACCTTAACATGTACTGACACTTTCACTCATTACTGTTTGCCACTTACTTTCAGCTACACTCTGTGGCTTTAAGGCCTGTAATATTGGTAGAGCCGGTCAACCAGTTTGGTCCACGTTAATATCGCAACACATTTTTGATTGATTGCAAGGACTAAAGGAAATGTATGGTCCCCAGAGGATGAATCCAAATGACACTAGCACCATTATCAGTTTTATTATCCAGGAAGTAACTTCACTCATTTGACATAAATTAGCAAACATTTTAAAAAATATTCATGTTCCCTAGAGGATGCATCCTTAAGAGTTTGGTGACATGATGGCTTTTGGTTATCAGATGATTTTTTGAAAAACGTACTGACAACAGTTGAATTGATTATAATGAAATTCTGTGTGGAGCTTTTATTTGTGGCGGTACCAGGTCAAATAAATCATTTGTATAATTAAATAATCCATTCATCCATTATGTATACCACTTATCCTGTTAAGGGTTGGTGTGAGGCTGGAGCTGATTCCAGCTGTCATTGGGCGAGAGGCGGTGTACACCTTGGACTGGTCCCCAGTCAATCACAGGGCTGACACACAGAGACAGACAACGTTGCATGCTCGTATGCACACAGGCAATTTTAGAGTCACTAATGAACCTAATGAGAATGTCTTGGGAGGAAGCCGGAGTACCCGGGGGGTAAGCCACGCATGTACGGGGAGAACGTGCAAGCTCCACACAGAACGGCCCCCCACGTTGGAGCTGGGATTCGAACTAGTAACCCCCTAGCTAATTGCTTGTTTGTGACAAAGTATCTGCACAACGACTGACATTCCCAAAAGCTGTAGTTGTTTTATGAGTTTAGTGCGAACTGGCAAATGTAGCAAGCCAGCATGCCAAACTAAAATGGCGACCTTGCTGCTGAACATCAGCATGTAAACACTGTAACTTAGAAACCATTAGATAGCATACATTTACTTTAAAGCTTCGTTTGAATACAGCCACACAGAGTCCTCAAGTATGGCTTTACACTCTTTTTATGTCTTTGAGTAATTCTTCCTTTGCAATATCAATACCCTGCAACATCCAAGTGAAATGGTTTATGGTATGGCTACAAAAAGCAGGTAAGATTGATCATCCTTCCTGGCGGTCCCGATCTCTGTGCGGTTCACTGTGAGCCAGGTCTCTATACTGAATAACATGTATGCCAACAAAACAGCTGCTTTTATAGAGACCAAGAGATAAATAGAGTGGTTGTTTGTAGGTTTCTTTAAGATGGAAAGCTCCCTAATGCATTTCTTATTGACTCATACACTTCATACCTGTCCTTAGAATTACCCGTATCAATTTATGACAGTGCAAGAGGTCAGGCTTTTGAATCCCAGCCATGTCTAACCATACAGATGCCCATTACCCATGAGGTTTTCCCTGTGAAACACAGGTTAAAGGGTCTATCGTTGAACCCGCTGAGATAAAAGCCGATGATGAATGTAAACAGAGGCTTTGATGTGCGCCGCCCCCAAATATAATGAGGAATGGGCTCGCTGTAGGAGGGCAAATGAGTTTAAAGGAGCGTAGGCGCAGCACATCATAAAAACACATCACAGGACCAGGTACAGTAGCAGATGTTCTTTCACACCAAACGACACGTATCTGTTTGAGACACGGCTCCTTCATGCTAAGACCTGAGGGAGGGGTGTTGGAACAGAGCGGGAGCACGGAGGTAGAAATATGAGCTGCTCGGAAAAGAAAGTTTACCGCATATGCTCACAAAATAAAAACTTTATTTTACAGCTTACTTTTAGATAAGACCAATACCTAAAGACCCATATCACTGATAAACGTCCAGAAATGGAATTTATCTTTACTAATAGGAAACACCGCAGCAGTTAAATGGAAAATGTCCTTTGCCAAAAACCAGCTGGATGTGCCGAAGTGCGTTCACAAGGACACGACGAACAAACACATCTCTCTTTGTCTCTTTCAAAAGACTCAATAATGACACCTTTTTTCAATGTGTTTTGTTTTGCTCAAAGATAAGAAGCAAAACCAAACTAGTATTTTTACGCATTTATGACCTCCTCTCACCGGTGCAAATTAATATTTCACTTTCTACGGCTCATGAAGAATCCCGGTACCTCGCTGCACATTTGTTGATACGCCGTCGTCATTCTTTCTTACTTTTTTGTCACTGAGGCAGAGGTCTATCTCTTCTTTTCGAGCCTTTTTATGCCTTTATTCCGAGAGAAGACAGTCCATAGTGTCCGAAACAGGGGAAGAGAAAGTGGATATGACATGCGGCAAGGGGCCGAGGGTGCGAGTCGAACCGGGGGCCTGCATATCTCTTCATTTCTTTAGACATTTTTTAACTGTTGATACACACTGTCAGCAATACCAATGGTGCAATATATAAATATGCATTATATAACATCAATGCAATATGCATAATAACATTTTGGGAAAGTTTATTGAATAATTGATTTAGAAGAGGGGCTGCATCGCCTCACAGCTACAAGGGTTGAATCTTGGTTTGGCTGTAGGGCTCCCTCCCACAGTCCAAAGACATGCTTGTTCCGTTAACAGTAACACATGCCAGGGATTGTTTTTATTTATTTATAAAGCCTTAATTGGCAACATGTCACCATATCTCACCTCCTTATTAAGCCGGTCTCACAGTCAATATTCAGCACGTGCTAGCAGTTGGCTGATGCTTTGCCCACGGGCCAAGGCTTCTCTGCTGCATTCACATGGAACACTTTCAAAGTAAAAGCATTAAAGCTCCACACTTTTGCACCTGTGGGTCAATTTAAAACGATGATAAACTACTCTGCCTTTCTGTGTAGTTGTTTTGAATTGTGTTGTTGCCGTTCTTTTTGTATTCTGTCTCTGCATATTGATTTATTTTTTTGTTGTACTCTCAACGTCACTGAAAATGTGTGAATCTAAAGTCGCCCGTAGATGTGAGTGCTCGTCTGTCTGTATGTATCAGCCCCTAATTGATTGCTGATCAGTCCAGCGTGTACCCCGCCTCTCACCCAATGACAGCTGACCCCGCGACCCTGAACAAGATAAGAGGTATAGATAATGGATGATTGGATGGATGGATATCACATATTGATTAATCATGTGTGCATGTCAGATCTCATCCACCTTCACTGGCTCCCTGTCAAGTCTCGCATCACCTATAAAATCCTCCTCCTCACCTACAAGTCTCTCCATTCCCTCGCCCCCCCAAGTACCTGCTCTCCATCCCTCACTCTCGCCTCATGTTGGGGACCGAGCCTTCAGTGTTGCGGCCCCCACCCTCTGGAACTCTCTGCCTGCAGAGATCCGAAACACCGCCTCCCTGGACATCTTCAAAAACACCCTCAAAACTCATCTGTTCTCCCCGGCCTGTGGACTATGAGTCACCACCTTCTCCTGTTTTCAGTGCTAATTTTATTTACCTCTTTCTGCTTGATTTGTTTGCTTGTCTTGTTCTGTTGTCTGTCTGTTATTTACTCTGTAAAGCGGCCTTGGTTCCCATGAAAGGCGCTACATAAGTCTAAGTTATTATTACTATTAGTATCATCATAAACATATTTAGGCTAACCTGTCATTTCCAGCCTTATTCAACGTCTATAAACGCAGATTTTTAGCTGATATTCAACTGACAGCATCTCATATGTTTGAATTCTTTCAAGAGTCTTTAAGTAGCCAGCATAAAAGAGTCTATTTTAAGGCCTGCTACCATGTATGAAGCAGTGGTTCCTGTTATCTTGCAGAGCCACTCCCGAGCTTCATTTATGTCCCTAAATAATTTAGTCCTATTTAAAAGTCTCTCTATTACACTGCTGCTGCTGCTGCTGCTGCTGCTGGTGGTGGTGCTATCACTCACAGGTTCAGCGTGAGCTCCCAAATACACTGACGGCACAAACAGGGTTTTTATTGAAGATATATGTCCAAAATATACATCCAAAAATCACATAAAGTACTCGCACAATGTTTTCAGATGCCTGCAGACAGACAGAACAAATACCTACAGTACACACGCGCTCACACAAAGGATCACTCCCGATGCAGAGGCACAATAACACACAGGCTTGCACCAAAACTCAGCAGTGTAAAAAGCAGTGTGGGTTTAATAGGAAGCTATTTGGTCTCTATTGAGTTGTGTGCTTGCCTGCAGTACAGTGTACAGCACTCACACAGCGGACCCATGGGTTCCACTCTTTGTGAATGTGAGAGCAAGACAAGAGGCAGAGGAAGCAATGCAGGCATGAAAACAACCACGTGGAGCTGGGGCACCAGTGCAGAAGTACAAAGTCTTAAAGATACTCATTCTGAAATCCTCCCAAAACTTTTATATAATAATGATAATAAAACCCTGTAATTGTTTTGTCACAAGTCCTGACTGTCCTGCTCTAATGACACAGAGACGACCCTCCAAGTGTCCTGTGTTTGTATCAGGGCATACGCAGACAAACTCACTGTTGTACACCTACAAACAGAGAGCTAAGGTGAGTCTCCATCAGCCTCCGGAGAACGATGAGTGTGAAAAGCAGAGAGTGAGAGATGGTGCGAACGGGAAGATGGATAGAGGTGCTTAAGAAAATGATGCATCATCACACTTTCATGCTGT
The DNA here is from genome assembly GCF_022749685.1 of Semicossyphus pulcher. Lineage (NCBI taxonomy): Eukaryota > Metazoa > Chordata > Actinopteri > Labriformes > Labridae > Semicossyphus > Semicossyphus pulcher. The sequence continues at coordinate 6,072,063 of NW_027211700.1, forward strand.
TCCCTGTCTCAGGAGGGTGCAGGGAAAACGTGTGTGTGTGTGTGTGTGTGCCACCAGTTAGTTCTTGAATGCCTTGAAAAAGTGTATGTAGATGTGTGGACATGTAGGGTGATGGATATGTGAATGCTTTGCGTGTGTGTGTGCGTGTGTGAAAATGCTGACACCACGCTCAAGTAGTCAGGGAGGGGTCGTCATTACTCGTCCCGGCCATCAGTGAGAGAGCCAATTTCCTTTTAAAAGAGCACTCTGCTCTTCCTGTCCTCTCCTCTCCACCTCTGTCCTCCTCCATCTCTCTCCTCTTCAGAGTGGCATCTATCTGATTTTTCCATCTCCCTCTTGGCCATCCTTCTCTCTCGCGCTCTCTCGCTCTCCTACTTCCCAATGCTCAGCAAACCTCTATTTGAATGCTTTCATGCATGCTCTTTGTGCACAATACAGGAGACTTTACTCTTTTCTGTCTTGAGTGCACAGAGCGTTCTTGTTTCAAAGGAGCACAAGGCTTGCAACAGAAAATTGTCGGTCTTGTAACTGTGGTGAAAACAAGAAGGAAAGTTTAAAGATGAAATGAATAGGCGTAGAATCTCTTTCCTCTTGTATGTTCCATTATAGGAGTCTGAACATAGGAGAGCTTGTTCTCTTTGTATGTACAAAGTACCTGTGTTACAGCAAGGCTGGAAGTTTCTGTAATCATCATTGTCTAATTACTGCCTGCATGCCAAAGGGGTCACTTGTGATGATGAATCCTCTGAGAGTTATCGTCTGACTTCCACTCAACTCAAGGAGCAATTAGCACTTTTAAGCTCATTCTTTCGATTTTCACCTGGTGAACATATATGGGAGCATTTAGCAGAGAAAGAGGCAGATAATTCCCTTAAGGGTCGAAAGTGTTCGGACTCAGCAGCCGTGTGCCAATTCAGGGGCTGCATCCTTGGAAAGCCGTATCGGGTGCATCCTTCATGGCCCAACGTATCCCGAGATTGATTGTGCGCCAATTCAAAAGAGATGGCGGACTCTCATGCGGCCGAGGAATACACTTCAAATGTAAAAGTTTTTGGTTTCAACTGAATTGAATAGCTAGCTTCACACATGTTGAAAAAACGAAACGGCTCTTGAAACAAATTATGTTTAAAATAATAGGTTAAGCTAGCTAGCTAGTTAGCCCACTAGCTACCAGTTGCTATGCGACAGGAGCAGCATTTGGTGATGCAAGAGTAAGGGCAGGAACAGCTGGTGACGCAAACAGGAAATCCTCCGTAGACCAGACCATCTCATCTCAGCTTGTCTTTAGCGGTCTACGCAGGCCATGAATGGCGCATCCTCCATAGACCGCCTCCTTCGAAGGCTGCAGCCCCTGAATGGAGACACAGAGTCCAAATTTCCAAATGAATGCTCCTGCTGCTTCATGTCACATCAACTTCGAGGTATTATGAACAGGGATGAAACGGTCACCGGTTTCACGTTAAAATTCCCGACAGTTAGTACTACCATGTTCAATTTTAATTATCAAATTATTATGAAAAAGGTTAATACTATCCAGCGTCTGCCAGGCGCAAGCGGGCAGGCACAGCGTGCACTGTGGGTTTGTTTACAGCAGTGATTCGCAAACTGATGAATCTATACCAAACAAAAATCACAACTACTAGAACAAAGTCAATGAACACTGGTCGCGTGTGTTAACCAGCACCGGGACACATGTCGCTGATAACGGTAATACACTCACTCAAAAGCTGCCTGGTGCAAATGAAAGCCTCGATCATCCAGCTGACATTGCATGTGACAGTAGCAGGAGCATCAGGTGCTTGTTCACAGTTTACAGGCAGGTGAGTTCAGAACGATCAGGTCTCTGTGTGCTCTGGTGAAGAGCTGCACTAATGTGATATCAGACGGACTTTTCCTGTTGATAAGTCGTGTAAAAACAGAAAATGGCGAGTTTTCCTTTTGCACGTGTTTCAGTTAATTTGCTTCACAATCGCACTTCCTGGGCCCCCGTGCTTTACCGTGAAAATACTTATTGGGCTGCCTCCTCAAAGTGGAAAAGCCCAGTAATAAGTGGAGTTGTTTTCTTTTAGCTGATTCACTGTACACACAGCATTTCAAGCGCATTAGCAGGCTGTAAATGTCACAAACTCTTTTTAACCAGGACCTGGTTTATCCACAGAGGTCATCAGGACATCATGAGGGGCAGAAAGCAGATCTGCCACAAGCTTCCTTTTGCCCAGTCCAAACAGAGCCGCTAATCAAAACAGGCTAAACACAGCATCAAGTAGTTTCATGCAGGGCTTCAGGGGCTGCAGGCTGAGCTGCAGAACTTTAACTCAGCACTTCCTTTCCTTTCCACCTCTGTTTTGTTCCATCTCTCTCCTCTCCACAGTGGCATCTATCTGATTTTCTCTAACTCTGCCATCCTTCTCTCTCTCTCTCTCTCTCTCTGCAGGCCGTGCTGCAGAACGTTAGCTCGACTTGTTTCTCTGATAACTTAAAGCCTAGACTTCCAGTTAAATACAGTTAACAATGACGAGAGACGTGACTTGGAACACTAAGAAGGAAGTCGCTGGGAAATGTTTAATGTCCAGCCATCTGGCTGACAACCAGCATGCCTGTTAAGTTTCATGTGTTCTTTTTTTGTCCAAAAAGATTTGCCATTGGACGAGGACATCACATCTTTCATGCAGCACTGGAGCTAACAGAAACATATTAGAATAGCTTTAAAGGCTTTAATGGAGTAATTTCTAATTAAATTGCACCATTTCTTTGGATTCTGAGGAAAACCTCCTAAAAGACCCAGATTCCACATGTAGTGCAAGTCCAATGCTTTTCCCACCTTTAGGGATTGAGTAAAAATTGCAATATAAACCTCGGTGTTCAGAGTGGAGACACCAAATCCGTAAAAATAGGAGATAAAAATATGCTCTCTGGGACTTCTTTTTTTTTCTCCACCTTTATCCTCATCCTGCTCGTGAAGGCAGCAGACTGAGCAGACTGCTCGAGTCATCCCACGTCCTCTATCTCCTCATGAGGGATCCTGAGGGAATCCGAGGTTAGTTGGGATATACGCCGTAATCCCTGCAGCATGTCTGCCGCCGGGCATGGGCTCTCCCCACTGGGAGGTTTTTCCAGCATGTTTCTCTTTAGTCACTTTCCAAAGCTCGTAGCCATAGGTGAGGGTTGGAACATAACAGTAGATCGCCTGATAATCTGACAGCCTTCTTCAATATGTCTACATGATTGCAGTGCAGTCTGAGGACGTCCTGATTCTCACAGTGCCTCCTGGGGGTAAAACGTTTACCTCAGATGTAAAAACCTTTATCTTCTTATCTTTCATTCAGTCTCTTCCCGCTGTTTTATCCGTCTCACATGTCCCTCCCTTTCTCCCCTTCCCTCTCTTTGTCTTTGTAATCGCAAACGCTCAATGTCGCCTCCACACTTAAGTGCCACTTTAGAGAAACTCCAATTTCAACAGGCAGAAAGACAAGGACTGAAGGAGTAATCACTGACAGAGATGTGTGCGTGTGTGTGTGTGTGTGTGTGTGTGTGTGAGGGTGTTTCTGTCGATGAAAAGAGTCTTAGTTTTCATTGTTCGGTTGGTCGCAGAAAAAAACATTTATCTGGTGTCTGTGTGTCTATTCGACCTATCTGTATCTCCCAATCATTCTTCACTAGTTTGTTAGTTAGCTAGTTAGCCACTATGAGCTAGGCCAGTGGTACTCAATTAAACTTGAAAGAGGTCCAGTTAGAGTATTTTTTCCCAAGCAAAGGTCCGGAACATCATAATGTCTGACCTGCGTTGTGATTCAGTACCATACATTTATACATTCTGTCAAATCAAATAAAGAAAATACAATTCGACTGCAGCCTGGAGTCTCTGTAAACAGAGACAAACGGAGTGACAGTGTCAGACAATGTTTAATAATCGAGTATATACGAGTCTGTCCAGTTTTAAAAGCTCTGTTTTCTCTCATTTTAGAGCACGCCATGTCTACTTTTCTCACTTATTGTCTCCCACTGTGTCTCTGTAACTCTCTTGTCGGCTTTTCTCTTCAGTCTGTATCTGTATTCTCACACACCCGCTGGGTCGGTCGCGATGTTCATCTGAGTAACAGATTTGATTGGCTGAGTCCCGTCACGTGTGATGATTTACAACGAATGCATTGGTCTGCGAGTTTCCTGGACCCCCAAATCACTACCGCAAAAAATATATAGATGGGCTTGTCAAAACTGTAAATAGGTTCGGGTCCGGAGACGATGGCAGTTGGGTCCGGATCCAGAACGCGGCCCGCCGTTTGGGGATCGCTGAGCTCGGCTAAAACCAATCTCCAACCAGGTCTCCGTACGAAAAAAAGAAGGATTTAAGCTGGGGAGGGATGATGTTATATTGAAATAAATGTTTAGTCTCTTTTTCGACACATTCAGAATCATTAATGTTGCAACTTTTGCCGTTAGCATTGTAGCGTGCACTCTAAAATCCATATAGACTTGTGAATACGGTTTTGTATTCCTTTTAATATAGCACAGCGTTAACAATGTTACACATAACATACTTTTACAGCCTTAGAACTCCCCGCACAAATACATATTTAGAAAACCAAATTATTATCATAAACGTGCGATGATAAGTCGACTATTAGCTTAAGCTAACAACTATCAGCCCTACATGTTTGGTGCATCATTGTGTTAAGATGTTTCCACAGTTTGATAGCAGGTGCGTGTGAAAGTATTTATTCGTCTCCTTCTTTCTCCTCCTTATCGTGCAAATGTGCACCAACACACACACAGGTACACACAAACATTTTCTTTTCATCCAGCCATTGCTCTCGCCTGACACAACAAGGTGACCTGGGGTTATTGCCCCTCTCTATCCTCTTCCCCCTGCCACCATTCATCCATCCTTCTGTCCTCAAGCCAGGGAGGAGGGTAGGGGAGGGTTCACATGTAATTCAATAACAGTGAACAGGAGCAAGAGGAGGATCTAGTTAGTATGAGTTTCACTGGGGATTACTGGGTTAATTCTTCAAGCTGATAAACCAGGTGGAAGCATGTGAGAAAAGAAAAGAGGAAAAGTAAGACACAAGGGAACAAAGTAAGAAAAAAGTCCAGGACACGGAGGCAAAAGGGAAGCAATGAAAGTAATAAGGGAAAACAAGCTAATACCAGAGAGGGAATGAAAAGTGCTAAAGCAGCAGCCAGACAGCCTCAGTGTGAGATTAGAGAGGAAGCGAGAAGAGGAGGAGGAGGGGGTTAGAGGAAATGGGAAAGGGAAGTGCCGAGCCATTTATTTTCCCTCTTCCCCCGTTTAATTCATCCTCTTGCTACTGTTATCAGAGATCAGGACCATTGGCTTCCACACATACACACACACAAACCCACACACACACAAACCCACACACACACACACACTCGAATGGCATACAGAGAGTCGTGCTGAAAATGCAGCCCCCCGGCTCAAAGACAGAAAATGCCTAAGAGCCTGTGTGGATCTCGGATACTCAACCTGGGCTGGCTGTCAACTTTCCACCAACATTAATGCTAACACACTGTTTTCAGTCAGTATGATTATCTGAAACCCTTTCAGAAAGCAACACACTCGCAGAAGGACTTTAATTTAAAAATGATTATCTTTCTGTTTAAAAATAGTCCGTTGCACTCAGTGACAGCTGCGTCCTGTTGCTAACGGTTAACTCTGTAGCCTTCTTAAAATGAGCTAACCGAGCTAATTTTAATCACATTAAAATGAGCTAAGCTAGCTGTTATTACTCACATTAAATGGAAACATTTCCACTGATGGTGAAGTAAGACACGGTGAACGGGGTCGCAGGAATCAGCGCAGCACCTGATTTAGAGTCTGTTGACGTTTTCTTTCCATTCTCTAAACGCTGCTGTATCCCGTACTGTGTTCTGTTTAATGTTTACGTCATGTACCGTCTTCAGGTTTGTAGATCTCTCTGTCGTAGCCTCTGTCGTTTTTGCATCGTTTAACCTTTATTGCTTTCTCTCCGCTGTTTTGGCTCTTTTCTTTTTTCCCTCTGTAAACGGACTGGCGTCTAATTTACCAGATTTCTTTCGGTGTGTGATTAGGACTGAATCCTTAGCAACGGTCTGTTCTTCATAGCAACGGTCTGTTATCGAGAAATAACAGACCTCAGAATGGCGTAATAAACCAATCAGAACAGCCGTGTAATAAGTGGACATAAATCCCCACTGGCTGGCACAGACTGAGGCAAAACACAATTTAGCAAAACTTTTGAGTTTATAAAGGAGATAAAAAAATATGAGGGAGAGACACAGGAGGGAAATAACGGAGAGAACATGAGGGCTCAGTGAGTTCTTAAATCAGTTAGAGGATGGGCTGTAAAACAAGTTCACACAAGACGGCGTCATTGTTGGATAAGAAGAACTAACATTTGTACTGTTAAATTTAAATGTACAGTTTTTTTTGTTCCTGTATTCAGCTTGTCGTACAGATTTCACCTGTGTCAGTCTGTGTTCCTTATTTAGAGGCTTTTTCTCCCAGAACTGTAGAGACAAAAAGCTGCTGTGTTGAGTAAATCTGCAGACTTTTTAAACTCTAGTGCTGATTGTATGATTGATACATGATTGATTGTATCTTCTGGTTTCCTAGTTTGCGCACTAAGATGTCCCAATAAGCACACAGACATGCTGCTGGTGGGATACCATGGATACTTAAAGAGTAGGATGCTTTGTTGCCAGTTTGATCAACTGCCCGCTAACAGGAGGAGCAGCTTGCTACTTGCTACTTACCCACCTCCAACTTTTTTAAGGTTACTTTTGGCTGTTTCGCCCTTATTGGATAGGACAGCTGAAGATTGACAGGAAATGGGGAAGAGAAAGTGGGGATGCCTAAAGAGGCCAATGTCAGATGTTATTTGTCAGAATCATGCAAGTGTGAAGTTTAATAATATTCCCGTTTGGAAGCTTTTTTCTTTATGTTTAGGATCATGTGTTAATAATGCTGCACAGTGGTTAGTGGTTAGCGCTGTTGCCTCACAGCTACAGGGTCACTGGTTTGACCTTGGTTTGGGCAAAGTTGGCCTTTCTGTGTGGAGTTTGCATGTTCTCCCCGTGCATGCGTGGGTTCTCTCCGGGGTCTCCGGCTTTCTCCCACAGTCCAAAAGACATGCTTGTAAGGTTCATTGGTGACTCTAAATTGCCCGTGGGTGTGAGTGCGAAAGGTTGTCTGTCTCTATGTGTCAGCCCTGTGATTGACTGGTGTGGGGTGTACCCTGCCTTTCGCTCAATGACAGCTGAGATAGGGATAGGCTCCAGCCCCCCTGTGACCCTGAATGGGATAAGCGGTATAGATAATGGATGGATTGTGTGTTAATTAGCACAAGTGATTGCACATGTCTTGACTCTTTGCACAATACTACAGTCTGTTCTTCAGTCGGAAATTCTACGAAAACAAAAGATCAAGGCAAAATGAAATCATCTTTTATTTTGCAAATGTTATAAGTTCCATCGATTATCTATACCTCTGATCCTGTTCAGGGTCACAGGGGGGCTGGAGCCTATCCCAGCTGTCATTGGGCGAGAGGGAGGGTACAACCTGGACTGATCGGCAATCAATCACAGGGCTGACACATAGAGACAACCTTTCACACTTGCACTCATGCCTACGGGCAATTAAGAGTCACCAATAAACCTAACAAGCATGTCTTTGGACTGTGGGAGGAAGCCGGAGTACCCAGAGAGAGCCCATGCATGCACGGGGAGAACATAACAAAAGTCCATACAGAAAGGCTCCCTTTGTCTGAACCGGGATTCTAACGCCTTGATCCCACAGGATGCATGTCCGGCGCTTTCCGTCTGTGCCGCGGTTCTGGTCCGTCAGACGGCGCGAGCCCTTGCCCACAGGAAGCGTGTCTGATCCGCAGAAATCACACAATAACATCAATGTTAAACAGAGCAACACACAAACAGTTCAGTTTGCACCTCCAAGGTTGATTATCTGCTCATTTGGAGATCATTCTGTGATTTCTGTGCTTCTACCATGGCTGAGCTTTTTTTCAAGATTTCAGTGTGTTGTTGTTGTGAAAACGGAAAAAACGGGAGTCTGTACCGGTCTGTACATGGTGTTTAATTTTGAAATGACCGGATGCTGTATGCTGTTCGTGTGTGACTTCCTTGTTGGAACGATCTGCTCTGTTCAGCTTGACGCGTGCTTGAAGCGGCCTACGTCAAAAATAGACCCGGCGCGTATCTTTAGCGGAGCAGAGCGGAGAGACGCTTCTGGGACGTGCCGGAGACAGACCGCGGCGCGTGCTGTGGAATCACGAGCATCGACTTGAATGAGCATGATCGACTCCGGAGGTCGCGGCGCACACGGAACGCGCCGGAGACGGATCCTGTGGAATTGGAGGTTAACTGGGTACTGCACCACCATGCAGCACAAAATTTCACAAGTGTCCAAACAAAAAGGAAAATCATCTTAATCATTAATTTTCAAAAGATAGAAATGCCTATTTTTGTCCATTGTTTCAAAAAAACTTTCCAAATTAGTAGCAGTGTTGCGATGTGCATGCATTCTTTATAACCAGTGAAATCTCCCACACTGCATGTGCAAACAGTATAAATCTTTTAATGAGCGCTCCCTACACTACAAGTTTACCTGCAGGATAAACAATACAGTATGATAATGAATTTTCCTGCCTATAAATGTGACATCAAACAGGTACGGCATTGAATGAATCTATTAAGCAACTTCACAAGTGTAATTGTGTAAAGCCTAAATGTGTTTGTTTCCTACACATATTATATACCCATTGAATTATCCATTTTATTCCTCATTAGATGCCACTGCTCTAGTGTTAGAAAGTGTCTAATCGTCTAATGTCTTCCATAGGTCTCATTGGAAAAAAAGTGACACTAACCTGTAATTATGTAAAGTAGAAACCTGGACAGAAGTCTTAACTGCATACTAATTGCCTTGACACACAAAGGTCAGGTTTACTTTGGGGCTATTTAGAGGTAAGTCGCAAACAACGCCATGTGTCGCACCCACCACAAAAACATGCAAGCATGTCTACACATACAAACGCAAGGCCCAGCCACAACACAGAGTCAGACTAAGAACAAAATTCTGCCCTGTGTCTACACTTTAACTCTGCCCAAGGACACACACAGATTGATAGACAAAGGTCTTTTCCCGAGGCGATTCCTTCCCTCACATGGCTGGTCTCAGGGCCGAAGGATTGACATTATAAAGCTTTCTGTCAAACTTTCCACCGTGGTGTAAGAAACAAACTGTATTGCACCCAATAAAACCGATAACCATCCCATCAAATCAAGAGAGGAGGCTCTTATCTCTGCTTTTGTCCACTCAGTCCATTATTAGATTTTCCTGTGTGTGTGTGTTTCTGTGTGGCGGCAGACAGGAGGGAGATAAAGAGCTGAGATAGAAGATGTACCATAATAGTTTGAAAAGTTTTAAATTATTTTGGACTGACTTCAAAAGAAAACTCTTTTTCGTTTTCTTTCTTCTTTTCTTCCTCTGTGACTCCAGTTTTGTGATTATGTTGAAGCAAACTCGCAGTCTTCATGATTATAACCGCGACTACAATTACATTGTATTATATAACAATAACAGTATGTTAAGAAAGTGGAGGTTTATGGAAATACTGAGCCTTTCACAAATAAAGAGTATGAGACACAAGCAGATGTGGAGGACGTGCCATCCTGCAGAATGGCCAGGATGCTGCAGCAGGACTCGATTGAAGCAAGTAGGCGACCACATGATGGCATGGTCAGAGCTTTGGAATACCAAACCATTTAGAAACAAGTTCCAGATTGAATCGATTAACTTTACCTAAATTATTGTGCTAGTGTCTGATAGAAGCATGTGCCCTCTGTGCCAGAGAATGGGATCCCTGGAATATACCTTGACTTGTTGTTCGAAGGCACCGGGGAAGGGATGATTCCAGTGGCATCACTATGAGGTGCTGGGGACAAAAGCAGGTGCCATCCACATAGGGATTGTCAGCAGTATACCACTGCACCCTAGGCGAGGGTCTGTCTAATGTTGAACGACCCTAAACTTCAAGTGCGGAGTGTACAAAGTGGTAAAACATAACTCTGTATATTTAAACCTCTGATAACATTCATATGGTAAGTATGTTAGAGATTAAAACACTATCATTCATTTAAGGTATAATAAGTAGGATTTTCCTAGAAAAATAAAATATAGACAACTGGGCCCCTATCAGACCGGCGAACATGGCGAAAGAGCGATGCAGAGTTGGCCTTCTTTCTGTTGGACAGGTAGGTGCCTCAAACTGGGTAGGACAAGCTAACCGGCGTTAGCATTCTAGCGCAAAGGTAACCGTGATGCTGTCAGTGTTAGCTCGGCGGAGTGGACGCGTTCTCGAACGACAGAGTTAGAGTGAGCTTCTGGTGACAAAGAGCCTAGGAGGAGGGGCCCAGTTTGAATGTGTTGTTGACAAAATGCAAAGAAAAATCCTACTTATTATACCTTTAAAGACATGTCTCTGTCAACCTGTTTGATTAAAGGCCAAAATTCACCCTCTTTTAGCTCTGTTTTTGGTTTCCACTAACCCCTGAGAGAAAGTCTGAGGGACTTACAGGGTATCTACACATGCAACGTATTTGAAGCATATTTTTGACGTGTGCCAGGACAGAACTGCTCCAATGTTATTCAATGCTGCTATCTCCACCAGCTGCGCATGCTGCTGAGGTGGGCGTAATATGCGAGCCATTTTCTGCTGCTCCGTTCGTTTCACGCGTCAAGTCTATTTCTTCCCGATGCTGCGCGTCAGTGAAGCGTAGACAGCCATTGACTGCGATGTAAATACACAACCAAGGGATCCATGTTAAACGATGTCATCTCCTCATAATGGCGAACTTCAATTTCTGTTGAACTCTGAGACTCATCTTTGCTGTAGCCGCAGCCGGTGTAGATTGCAAAATATCTGCTGCCGTGACGCTTACGTGTTGTGCACGTTGTCTGACGCTATAGTGTTGGTGTAGATTCCCAGTTAGTCTGAATTCACTCATTCTTATGTAGAACTGTCCCTGCCAGTGTTACAGAAAGGAAGTCAGGCAGCAGAGAAAAAAGAAAAGGCTGGCTGCACCTATACAAACCTGTGTAAGTGTGTGCGTGAGGCTGTTGAACAGCCACTATCTGTCAGTAAAAGGAGTCTCCACAAGCCAAGTAAGGACATGTGAATGGTCATGAGCAAAACACAGCTGAGCCCAGCTGTCCAGAGCCAGACACCGGAGCTAATTCAAACAGACAGATTACTGTTTTTTACTCCAAGAAAGCAGTGTGTTGTTAAGACAATAAGAAAGAGAGTGTGTGTATGTGTGTGTGTGTTTGTCGGTGACATTCCCACAGTAGCCTGCCTCTAATACAACAACCACTAGCCCCATTAAATATGCCCTGATCTGTGGCCATGGCATTTACTTCTCCCTCTCCATCCTTCCCTTCATCCCTGCTGCCAAACAACGCTCGTAGGGACAAGTGCCCTTTCATCAAGGGAGAGTGTATCTGTGCAGTGTGTGTTTGTGTCTCCTCACCATAATGGGGTGTTGAAAATCCTAATTTGAAAAATGCACACTTAAAAAAATTGCAAAACAGGCTTCAAAGACAGGATTATCGCTGAGAGCCTGGAGAGGGAGTTAATGTCACTCTGAACACCCACAGCAGCCCTGGCTGCTCTGTGTCTCTGTGTGTGTGTGTGTGTGTGTGAAGGCATACTTGTGTGCAGACACTGAATTTGTGCATACTCCCACAGTAACCACCTATGTAACACACGTGCATTTTTAAATTTGCTGGCTTTAAAGTGAGAACTTGCGGGATTTAACCTTAATCATATCAAGTGGGTACCCCACGGAACCCGAGGTATACTCTTTCTTATCTCACGGATGCTTGAGACTTGCAACTTTTAGACCTTGCAATTTTTTTATTACTTTGCCAATCAATTTGTACCTAATTGGTTGATATAATTTTTTCAGAGTCTGATTTCAATAGTGCTTCATAGTCTTCATAGCTACTTCCATAGTAGCGATATAAGCTGTGTCTCAATCCACGGGCTGCAGCCTTCGAAGGAGGCGTTCCACGGAGGATGCTCCATTCATGGCCTGCGTAGACCGTTAAAGCCGAACTGAAATGAGACGGTCTGGTCTACTCTTGTGTCACCAAACGGCGCTCCTGTTGCCTAGCAACAGGTAGCTAGCGGGCTAACTAGCTAGCATAACTAACGTCGGGTAAGTTAACCTATTATTTTAAGGATAATTTGTTTCAAGGGCCCTTCCGTTTCCTTAAACATGGTTAACGCTAGCTATTCGATTGACCTGAAACCAAAAACGTTTTCATTTTAAAGCGTATTCCTCGGCCGTTTAAAAGTCCGCCATCTCGTTTGAATTGCCACGCAATGCATCCTGGGATATGGTGGGCTGCGAAGGATGCACGCGATGGATACTTAGCGGCCAGGGTAACCGAGGACGCATTTGTCGGCCGCATCTGAAGAAGCCTTCGAATTACGACAGCCTTCAACGTGCTTTCAAATACGGCCTTCGAAGGCTGCAGCCCCTGAATTGGGACACAGCTATAGAGAACAACATCATTGTGACTTTTCACTCTGTGTATCACTCCGCCTCAGCCAAGTGTATTTAATACTGTTAATTAACATTACAGCAGACCGTGTATGTCTATATTAATCAAGCTGGTACCTCTGAATCACACAGCAAACTCTTATTTCACTGGTTGTATGGCAAATAGAAACATCCAGATAAATATAGATGATAACAATCAGCTGATCTGTGGTCATCTGTAGACACAGAGTGCAGGAGAATGTTTGGGTTGCTTGGCAACAAAAGTCCAATTTCAGTTAAGATGTGGAACTAATTGAGTTGGTTGAGCAAAAAATAATTGTCTCCTGCTATCTGCTGCTTGTATAACTGCTGTATAAAAGCAATATCACACTGGGCGTCGTGATGTTGTACCTCTCATGTGCTACTGCTTAATTAATTAATCTGGAAGGTTTTCCTTCCATCAGACTTCTAACAAAATAAAATAAATCAAATGTAAAAAAAAAAATGTGTCGCTGAGATATTTTGTTCCCAAGAAAGGGACAAAAGTGAGCATACAGGAGCCTTGACCTTTGACCTTTACTTCCAGATCTAATCAGTTCATTTTTAAGTCCAAGGGGACTTTTGTTCCAAAGATACAGAAAAGTGTCCTGAAAAGTGTTTTTCCAGAATATTAGGATGTCAACGTGAAGTTGACCTTTGACCCTAATGGTAAAAATATATAATGACTTAATCATTTCATCCTATTAGACATAAATGTGTTATCATGTCATATTGAGCATATGCATTTTATCTTAACGTTTATGAGAGTTCACAGTGACCTTTGATCTTTGACAACCACAATTTAATAAGTTCATTGAGTGGAGGTTTGAGCCAATTTGAATACATTCCCTCCAGGTGTTCCTGAGATATCACGTTAACAAGAAGGAGATGGAGGGACAGAAGAACAACCTGACAACATAATGCCTCCATTCAGGGCTATCACAGTCGAGGAAACTTAAAAATACCAGTCAAAGCACCAAAGTCTACCCACGCAGTTTTTATAGATGTAATCTATTCAGTTCATGTTTTGTCATGGAGCCCCTAAAGTGAGTCTCTGTGTGTTGAAAGTGTCGGTAGAATGAGGGTTAAAGGCAGATTCGTTTCCAATCAGTATGCATGGTAAATTTAAGTCAACTGAAGCCACGGAGGCAGTGCCTTCATGTACCAGGATGCATTGCACGAGAGCAACTGGATCACTGTAAATGTCAGTTGCTGGTGCCTGTGCTTGAAAACACAAGTTTCTTGTTGGATTTGTTGACCTCAATTCCTCTGAATCTTAAAATAAGACCCCAGTCTGGAGGAGTTGTCACGGCACTGCAAAAGTGCCCATCATAAGAAATTATTTAGACTCGACTGTACTAATGTTGAGAGTTTTATGAAGTTCTTTGAATCATTTATTTTCTTGATGCAAAATGAATTGATTTGGTTATTTCTGTCTTGTTTCAGGATCCCTGACCTTGATGCTTGAGCATTTTTAACTCTAATCAGTAGCATGTAAATTCATCTAAAACCGCAGCATGTGTTGCCACTTGTTTTGAGAAAACACAGATTGGAAGATTGAACGGGAGCCAAGCGACTTAACAGCTTTCGCAGGGTTCAGTGGCTGCCACTGAGCTGCTGCCAGGGTCCTCATTTACCGCTGTTTATCACCAGCCCGCTAACATCAGGTCCACTGGGACGATAGATGGCTGGAGTCCAAAGAAATCCAGCACATGAATCACCTTGTTAATGACAGAACGACACACATTGCACAGGGTTACATGTGAAGCTGCACGCTGCGTGCATTCGTCCTTCATCACTTGTGCTGCTGACCTCTCTGACAAGTGTAAATTGCGTCTGCAGTTATCTTGAGCTCTGTTTGTGTTGTTGTTGTAGCGCTCACTGAAGACACTTGTCTTTGCATTAAACTGTGGGCCTTGTTAAGGCTGCCATGACTGCTTTGTGATGCGCTAAGAGCTGTGTTGGCTGTGTCACAGCGCGCAAAGCAAAGTGCTGTTGATCACACCAGCTAAACTTGACAGGCCAATTCCTCAGGGAGGGAAGGAGAACGAAAGAGGGTCAGGAAAGGGAAAAGTGATAGAGATAAAGAGATAAAGAAAGGTAAGCAGGGAGAGAGAGGACAGTATAATAAGCTCAAGGAGACAAATCAAGTATGCAGACAATAGCAAGTACCACACATTGAGAGGTAAACGGGAACACACACACTGACGGAATTATATGCAAATAATCACACCTGTGTTTCTGTGAGCACAGAAGAACCCACACAGCTCCATCATCGTGCACACACTGTACAATACTGCCAATTCTGCATGCTGACACACATACTGTTCAAAGTTAATCATACACAAATAACTGCATCTGCGTTGCTGGATGTATAAACACAGTCCCACATAACTGAAATCTTTGCACACACACACACACACGCATATGTATGTGAGGAAGCCCACCTTGCCAGCCAGGTTTGCAGACGGGCTTGACGTCGATGCGGACAGGAACGCTGTGCGAGGCCCTCTTCTGGCCGCAGTCCCAGGCCGTCACCTGGATCTCGTACTGCTGCTGACGGTCGTAGATCAGCTTCTCGGTGTTCCGGATGTTACCTTGTAGAGGAAAGAGTCACTTAAAGTCAAATTCTGATTATGTATTTAGTAACGTGCTGTGAAAATTCCCCTGTTGTGTGTCATGATAAAAACATCCGACGCATTGATGGTCAACTTTTGGTACAACAAAACCTAAAAACCACGTGATGTTGGCAAATCACTGAAGGGTAAGGAGAGGTGGCTGTATTCCATTTAGCTGTCTCTGTTAGGAGAAATCAAAAGTGCCATGCCAGTCCTAAATGCCTTTAAACTTAGGACTTTACTAAAAAGATTTGTGAATTTCTCAAGACAAAAATTTGAGAGAAGTTGGAGTTGTGTCCGAGGACTTGTTAACTTGTATAACACTTATAACCAAGCAGCCAGCTTGCTTATTATGGATATGTTAATATTAATTTTTAAGAGCATATTTTCATAATGGGAGAGGTTCTTCAATTAAATATCCACACATCCAGACAGGTCGGCCAGCCCTTTCAGTGTGGGTTCTAAAGCCCCAGGACAGGCTGAACAACACGTTGTCAGATTGGCAGGTTTGAGACGTCACAAACCTAAGGAGCCAATCCTGTTAATGGACGGGGTGACGCTATGCATATCATGATGTGTAACCCATGGCAACCACTTTGGTGATGCCCGAGCCAGCTGTAACCATCATCGTAATTTTTGCAAACGCCCTACTGACTACTAACGTTAACGTTACTACTGCTAATTACTACATTTCAAGCTAGCTAAGTTTCAACAAGTTGTCACTAAACAATGGCCGAGACATGTTTTGTTTTCGTGACGGAGGAGGTGGTTGAAAATGTGCATAGTGGGCGGGGACTATGCAGAGTCAGGAATTTTTAATGAGGGAGAAGGAGGAGATGCCTTGGGAGGATTTTTACAAAGTTATTCAACGTATTTTGCTGGGGGGGAAAACACATCAGATACAACTTATTATTTCAAGCAGCATTTTATGTCCTAAAACATGAAGCTGGTCTTTTATGTGTTACTTCCTGTAGTGGTGAGGTAAAAGTATTCTATCCTTCAGGGTGAATTCAGGATGTTTGTTGACAACCTTACTACACAGACGTTGATATTCAGTGAAATAAGTGAAGTGACTCAGAATATTCTTATAAAGCACATAAAGTACAATGTTTTTCTAGCAGAAACCTATAACTTAGAAATAGTCTGGTCATCCCAGTTTTGTAGCCGAGTTTATGGAATCATAAAACAGCCATGTGAACGTTAACGGCAAAATGAGCTTTTTTATTATAGTTGTAAGCGATGTTCAATGGATATATCTCAATATTCATCGCGACACAACTTCCATATTTATCTTTTATAGAGCTGAATGTCAGACGAGTGTCTGAAAGAAAGTTGCTGTTTACTGACTAATATGACTTCAAAGTTTAGTTTAAACTATGTTAAAGCTCCTGTGAGGAGTTTTTTGCTGGTTATGAAACAGAATTAAATTAATTCTGATTACTTTATATGAGCTACAAAAGCAAACCAGACCATCAGCAACAAGATTGATTATTTCTATATAGTTATTTTTAATGCCTGAAACCGCTGGCGAGGGGGGTGGGAGTCATACAAAGGGATTAACTGCACGCTGCCTGTTTTGTTAAAAAAACGCCACTTAAGCATGTACAGGACAAAATCAGCTGAGAGATAAGAGGTACGGCTTTGTCCACAGGGGGCGCCAAAGTCAACACAAACCGAAAGTTCCTCACAGGAACTTTAATTATGAAAGTGAAAGACACACTTAAAACACACTTTATTCTACTTTAGTTTTTACTATTCTGCACCTAAACACCAAGACAACTTCCTAATATGTGTAAACCGACTTGGCAATAAACTTGATTCTGATTCTGATTGAGGAAAGCGAGTGGCATTCAAGCGAGCGTCCATTGTGTCGCTTGTGTGTCGTCATGGCACTAATGAAGTATCAGATGACACAAAATGCTTTAGTTTTGCTTCTTATCTGCCTCGACAACATGTGTGTGCGCCTGTTTGCTTGAAGGCGTAATGGGTATTAATTCTAATTTCAAAGCATCATTATGTATCATTGTCAAATTAACTGTGATGCCTTAATATAATCACGGTAACAAATGAGATCATGCCTGGGATGACAGGTAGCCTCCATCTTCCACAAGTGGTTTGATTAGTGCTAATGTTCCTCAAGAATTAAGAGCACATTCTCATTAAACCCCTGTTGCTCCCTGATGCAGCCACAATACAGACACACTCTCGCTCCCCCATTATCCCTTTAGTTTTATCACCATCCGCCAGACGTGGATTATTGTGGAAGTCTTTTGCTTTTTTATCAACTGCTTGCAGGAGTCATAATGAGAGCAATAACTTATCTATTAATCACTGTCGATTGAAATATCAAATAGAGAATTAACCCCACTTATTCCAAAGCAATAGGAAGTCTAAACACATGTGTAACTAATAGCTTTGAATGGGAACTTGGCCAATTCTCTAGGACTACTGCGACTACCGTGGAGACAGTATAATTTCCTCTTTGCCTTTGGGAGGAACCCTGACAAGGTAACCCTGATGATGTCATCGGGTTAATACCTGTTTGCAGAGAGTGTGTTAGAAACTGGGGGAGTAAAGTTTGAAACATTGACTGTTTTGGATACAAAATATGGAATTGGTAGTTAGTGTTCTGGAGGTCGATCCATTCAAGGAAAATTAAACTCAAAATATCTGGGCCTCTGCTGAATCTCTCCTGCAAGTCTCCGTATTTAATTTAATCACACTACTAAATTGCTCGAATGTTCCTTCAAGTATCACATGCACAATACCAGAGCCATGCAATAATGCAGCCATAACCTGTGTTGAACTACACAGCAGGTGTGCCACAGAACTTTACAAAGACTCAAACACTTTTACACATCAAAGTGTGTTGATTTGTGTTGGGGAGTGTTTTTGCACAAAGTCGTATAAAGCCTGTAGTGGCTCCAGAGGGAGGGGAATCTGAAAAATTGCCTCAAGTGATGCCGTTTGAGTCAGTGTCGACTGCAAGTGAAGATTACAAGGTAAAAAAGGGAAAGCAGAAAAATACTGGGGTTGTTGAGTTTCAAAGAAGTGCCTAAGCGGCAACCTCCAGGGCTGTGAAATGAGGCCAACGAGGAAGTGCCAAATATTGCAGTTCCATGACTTGCCACTTGAGGCTTGTCCCGAAGCAGAAATAAACATGTTTAAAGCTTGGTACAAAGAAAAATGTTTAGTTATCTATAGCACATTCATTCCCCCATTCATAAAAATGATACATTTTTATATAACTAACCCGTTTAAATTCTATCCTACTCCACCCTCTTGTCCAATGGTTAATTCTGGCACTACAAAACTAAGATGGCGGCGGCTATAATTCCAAACTCAATGCTTCAAAATTTCAGTTCAGAAACCGTCATGGGGCTACATCCTTTCCTCTTAGTAAGTAAGTAAGCTTTTACTTGAGTTGTGTCTTGAAGCTACATTAGCAACTAACGTAACACACCAAGGGGGGGATTTACTAAAGGATTGCACGGCTTTTGCGCCTGCTATACCAGTGCAAATGACGCGAAAAGACTCCACCTCATTCTCGAAGAACTCGCTTTGATGCACTCTAAAGTGCGCTGCAGAGCAAACAGCGTCTTTGTGCTCCGGTCCTGTTTTCGCATATTTAAATGAGCCATTATGCAGAGATTCGGGGGGAAATTTGTGCCCTTTCTATGTAAATGAGCCTCGTTGCAAAAAACACCTAAGTCACAAACAGCAGCGCTAACAGCACCGCGCAGTTAGAGAGAAAATATTACCGCCTGCAGCGAGCTGGTGGTAAATGCGCAGAATTATTTCCACTGATCATGACGACAATTCCACCTTTTGTGCGATCAAAAAATGTCTGTAAAAACAATCGGTTAATAATATATTGTCATTATTATTATAATAGGGTGACCAGTCAGTCCGGGGCTGTGCGAAGCTCAACCCCGGCACACGCGCACACTTTGGAGCCGTTTAAAAAATAAAGCTCTGTTCAAATAGTTAAACTGGTAAACACCTGTTGAGTCTGGACTTTACAATACACTGTTAAAATCGCTGCCCCCTCCTCTCACTGCTCATCATCGATCTGTGGATGGAGTTAAGATCCATCAGTATGCGCTCAACTACTGCCTGAGAACGCAGCACCGCGCTGCAGAGTGGAGGTGCAGACAGCTTCTCTCCACAATCAGACACAAAGCAAGAGCTAACTGCATGGAGCTGTGAAACTTAATGGCTGCGTTTGCGCTTGAATATCATCAGTGCAATGTGCTTTGTGAATCGGACCTTGAGCCGGGGCAGATAGCGGGGGCAAATGAGGTGTAAAGTTAGACAAGGAAGAACAACGATATCTCTGTTTCTGCAGCATCCATCTTTGGTCTTAAACTGTCCGTCGTTAGTTTAAGTGCGATGCTAAATCAGTGGAGTTCTTTCAACATGAATAAAACAGGAAGTACACATATGAACTCCTTATTCCCATGAAATACAAGAAGAATGTGGTTAAGAGTCTGCGTTGTTAGAATGCTGCAGACAGTATCTTAGAAGAGATAAATATCCCACCCGTCTCAAACGTACTCTCAGCATCCAGACCACATTCAGTGACTGAGAGACTCCTGCCTTGTTGTTCACCGCGACCCATTTGCCAAGCCAGCATCCTTTCCCATGCTGAGCAGAGTGCATGAAGGGAGTGCTTGTGCTCCTAATGTGTCTGTTAATATTTGATGAGTCTTCCACTACAGAGGGGCAGCGGTGCCATCCACGCAGCCTGCATGCACGGCCAGGCTGAGAACCCTTGCAGGGTGTAAAGAGACACTATTGGCTGCGAGTTTAAATGAAGCTGGAGTCGTTGCGACTTATATCACAGCCGGATGCCTCTTAAGTTTTTGTGATGTGGGGAGAGAGGTGCAGAAGGAGCTGAATGTTGATAAAGTAGTATATTTGAATAAAAGCGAGGGAGTGGGAGGATTAGATGTACTTCATATGAGGACGGCAATGTTCTCTTTCTTCCTCTCAGCTTGCTTAATATTCCGTCCCTCCTCGTACTCCCCCATCCCAGCCCCTCTCATCCCCTTTCAATGCACATAACTGTCTCACTGTTTTGCAGCCGCATCCCATTTCACCGTTTGCTGCCTCATCTGTTGTGCTTCTCCCTCTCTCTTTTTCACAAGCATGAGTGCACACTTACACACTCGCACCTTTCTGCATGACGGAGGTTCCCATCCCCGCTCCTTCAATTACTACATCAACTTATCCGTGTCAGCAGGCTGTGCGTGCTGTGACTGCTGGCAAGGGTGGCCAGCTAGCAAATGACTTCTTTACCCTCCATGTCACTTTCTCAATTCGTCTCGATATCTATCGATAAATATGCACGCAAACGAACCATCTTTGCATCTCATTAGTTTATTATTAATTCAACGTCCATCTCTCAATACTCTTTCCTCTGTGCATTGTTCCTGCAGAAGTCACGGGTCTCAAATACATAGTTTGTGTTTAATAAGGCTTACTTATTTCCCAAAGCACTTGGGCAATGCTTTTTTCAGCAATTATAATTTACAGAGGTGAAAAAAGTGCAGCTTGTGGGGACTACTTTCAGGTGTGGAACAATACACATTTGGTTTGCTAATGAGCATTTCAGGAACCAGAATTCGCTCATGTTTATGGTAATGAAGGAACAGTATTCATTGTATTAGACAGCGTATCAGCTCCATGCAATGTTGGTCAGTTCTTTGGTTGATAGTAAAATATCACAACTATTAGATGGATTGCCGTTAAGGTGATGTAAGCAACATTTTACATGAAGATGAGCAAAGACATTCTTGTCCCTCAGGAAAAAGTCATCTGTCCGTTTCACAGAAGATGAACCAAAATATTTTCAATTATCTTATGACTTGTCATCTCGCTATCAGGTCATAATTTTAACATCCAAATAACAATAAAATGAAGACATTCCTGACAGCCTCAACTGTTTTTTGTGATAACTTAGAATTAGCAAATGCTTGCGTGACGTAATATTGAACACAAGTATCCAGGAACAGTGTTTGACTGTCAGTTGAAGTCACAGAGTCAATTATACAACAAAGAAGCTGAACTCTTTCAGTGTCTCTGAGAACATTTTATGTAGCTATTAGCATTCTTTTATTTGAAAGTCCTTTAACCTTTTCTTTTATCTGCTGGGTTAGTGGGTTGTCTGTGAAGGACAAGAACAGTCTGAATTACATCGTTAAAGTCTGCTCCGAGATTGCCGGAGTCCAGCTAAATGACTTGAGCTCCCTGTGGAAGAAACGTGTGCTCCAGAAAGCCAGAAGCATCATGAGGGCCTGATCAGACAGAAAGTGTTCTAGCAGCTGGGGGCGGCTTTGTTGACATTGTTTCTAATGAGAGGGACGCTTTTTGCACGCTGCTTTTGCAGAGTTTTTGAGGAAACTATCTGAGCGCCTCGAGTTGAAAAACCTTCAACTCAAAGCAGAAAAGCGCCCGACGTCATGGGTTTTTTCTCATTGTCCAATCAGATGAAAGGAGAGGAGGGCCTTCTGTCAGTTTACAGAATAACAGTTAGGTTAATAACAGCTAATGATTCGGCGGTCGCCTTAACAACAGTAGAAAAAAAGGCACAGCCGTAACCGTAGGCTCCAACAAAAAAGGCAGTGTGGTGCGCCTCACATTCTACAGCCTGCAAAACGCGCTCTGTCTGATCGAGCCATAACTCAGTCGGACCACATTCTCTCATCTGACTTCTCTTTAATGCCCTCAGGGCGGCGCTATCTTGCCCCGCGCAGATACTCCAACTCTTTTATTCCGTCTGCTATCAGGCAACTAAATGCTGGCCGCAGTAATTGACGTTTGGAATGGTCCTGTAAACTGTTGC
The DNA here is from genome assembly GCF_022749685.1 of Semicossyphus pulcher. Taxonomy (NCBI): domain Eukaryota; kingdom Metazoa; phylum Chordata; class Actinopteri; order Labriformes; family Labridae; genus Semicossyphus; species Semicossyphus pulcher. The sequence continues at coordinate 6,094,131 of NW_027211700.1, forward strand.
CGTGATCTGTGCGACCTGTGTGTCTGCAGCCATGCTCTGGTTCACAATCCTTGACCTGTTGTCACTGACATGTTTATTTCTGAATGCTGCTGAGGTTGTGTCTGTTTTCATGCGACTCAGTAGGCTGTGAAACTGAATTGCCCCCTGGGATAGATAAAGTCGTCTCAAACTCGAACACGGGAAACATATCTGCTAAATATCAGCATTGATGGCGTCATCATTTGGAGCACATTTGCAGGATTATGTTAGCATTTAGCTCGAGCACTGCCGGGCCTAAGTACTGCCTCTCAGAGCCGTCAGCATGGCTGAAGCATCTGGACATAATTGTTCATCTATCAATACTTTTGGATTTTGCAACCTCTGCCCAGAGGCAAGTAAGTGCTTTAAAAATGTCGTGGAATAAATGAGATGGGATACAAATACAAATAAGGCTCAGTAATGTTCTTAAACAGTTGGGCACTGTAGTTCTTGCCACTGTTTGGGTCTATTTCCAGCGGCAGATTAATACGCCGTCGGTGCTTTATGGAATATTTGAGGTAGCAGAATGGTACATTGGATTGAGTCGATTCAGTGCGACTGTGTGGAACATTACTACTTGTTAGTCAGATTAACTAACCGTTGATTGCAGCTTTCATAAGATTTTTCGACAATGACAAAAATATAAATCGCCCCCTCGTGTTTTTCTGCTTTGTTTTATCGCTGCTACGGTTTTCCATTAACTTCTCTCCCTGATCCATCCATAGCACTTACTCTCACTTTCACAGCCACCCCTCCTCTCCTCCCTCCATCTCCTTCCTCTCTCCCTCAGGTGCTCTTGAGTTCAAGGGCTCTCGAAGCCTTTTCCTCAGCGGTCAATGGCTGAGCAAGACCCCTTAAAACGGAGAGAGAGAAGAAAGAGCACTCCGGCTGCAGCCTCCTCCCCTGTATCATTCACAGTTGCAGTTTGGCCCTAACCTCATCCACTCAGCCTTTTTTTATTGCAACACCTCAGCAGTGGGCAATGCTCGGCAGTCAGCAGCAACAAATACTTCAAAAGTACCGTGTCTTGCATCTACAGTCTGCCTCCTGGAAAAGATCAAATGTGTGCTCAGATTTTCTAGAAGAGACAAGCTTGACCAATAGTGCGAACAATCAAGGCAGAACAAGTTAAAGTGGGCACTTAATGAATATATTTTACCCTTATTGACTTTGAATCAGCAACACAAGGGTGTGAAAACAAAACAGTGTGTCGTTCATGTCGGTGTGTGCGCAGACGTCTGCGATCTGATGTGTGGAGACTGACGGCTCTCCGGGCAAAGCTTGACTTTGTTCCCAGAAAGGGCAAAGAGGACATTTTATCCGTGGGAGAGACACATCTGTCAGAGAGTATTACATTTTGCTACCAGTGTATTTGTAGGTATATATTTATAGTGCGAGTGTTTGTGCATGTATCTCTGTGGCTGTAAAGTGCATGCGCGCTCATGGATGTGATTTGTGATTTTAAGTGAGACCGACAGCGATGGGAGAGCAAGGAACTTCAAACTTGATTTGTGAGATGTTCTTGGACGGGGAAATTCATGAAATAAGTGGAGCAAAAAGTGCCACAGATTCAGCAGGATGAGGGGATGACAACTCTTCATCACAATATTTATAAAGGCCTTCTGAATATCACTTAACCATTTTCTTCATTGACACTACTGAATTCTTCCCTGTTAATATCATAGACGGTATAAATGAAGTGGAAGTAACCTCTGTGATGTCATTTATTTTTTTGTTGTTCGAGTTGGGTGTTTTGGGCGACACCATCTTGCTTTTTGGAGCTTCAAGGGTTCATGTTTGAGGATGGATACATCGTGCTACATCTCAATAATGGTTGACTGGTTGCTGTTGTAGCGACTTATCAATCACAGCCTAACCCTCAAATTGCACAGGATCCGTCTCCGGCGCGTTCCGTGTGCACTGCGACCTCCGGAGATGATCGTGCACATTCAAGTCAATGCTCGTGATTCCACAGCACGCGCCTCGGTCCGTCTCCACAAAAGATACGCACCGGGTCTATTTTTGACGGAGGCCGCTTCAAGCACGCTTCAAGCTGAACAGAACAGATTGTTCCAAACAGGGAGTCACACACGAAAACAGCACACAGCATCCAGTCATTTCAAAATAAAACACCATGTACAGACCGGTACAGACTCCCGTTTGGGATCTTGTAAAAAAGAACACTTTTAATTAACTAGTGTACTCAGCCATGGTAGAAGCACAGAAATCACGGAATGAACTCCAAATGAGCAGGTAATCAACCTCGGAGGAGCAAACTGAACTGTTGTTTGTGTGTTGCTCTGTTTAACAATGATGTTATTGCGTGATTTCGCAATTCTAGTGCGATCTTGTGACCTCGCAAATCCAGCTGCTTGGGCCAGTGCTCCGCTGCTTCCTGTGGGCGAGGGCTCGCACCGTCTCACGGACCAGAATCGCGGCGCAGACACAACGTGCCAGACAGTTTCACTCTAAATGGGACAGTTATTTACTAAATCATGCTGTGTTAAAGAAAACTTAAAACTAGCGAGTGAGGCCATGAACTCATTAAGAAAAAGTTAATTAAGGTAATGAACCAACTGAGAGGAAGGGTTTTGTACGGTCAGACAGTGGCGTCCATTAGAAAGTGTCACACTTTGGCACTCTTCTCTTTTCAAACTAGAGACTACATCACTTTTTTCATATAAAGCCAATGGTTAATACAAAACGTGTGGAACACAACTTGTCTTGTCTTCTACTCACCGTTGCGATCTATTGCGAAGGGGGTGTTGGTGGTGGTGATCTGGTAGTTACAGATCTGGCTGTACTGTGGGGAGCAGTCCTGGTCAGTGGCTTCCACCTGCAGGATGCTGTCGTAAATCTTGCCCTCCGTCACTGCGGCTCGATACTGTGTCTCCCGAAACACCGGGGCAAACTCGTTCACATCGTTGACCTGAATGTGCACCACAGCCCTGCAGACAGAAGGGAGCAGAAGAGGGGAGGAAAGTGGAGATTAGTGGATCACAGTCTATCATGAGCAGAGAGATTAAGTGCTATTAAGGCATTTTGCAATATGTCTGTTGCTCAGTGCACTACTTTGGTCTAGATTGCAATTTCTTACCAACATTTAGATGGAAAAATTGTTTAGTCGTTCTGGTCCACAGCGGAGGAATCCTAACTTTTGGCAAAACACTGTTTTTAAATCAGATTGACCTCTGTGGTTATGTGTGGGATGTATCAACAACTTTTGCATGGACTGAATGTCACCATTTGTTTTCAGGTGCTGGAAAACAATTTATCCTTGTCTTAGAAGTACTTTGTGTTCACTGCTAGTTAGCTTATGTTAGCATCTCTCTACACAAAGATGCATGTTGGCGTGGCAACACAACACTGCCAATCTGCAGCCTCACACAGCAGAGAGCATGGTTGCAAAGACTCTAGGCCTTTCGCTAAGTCGACACCAAACACTGGGAAATAGTGAAAGTGCTCGATTCTTATTTGCAGAGACTTATGCCAAGGGCCACTCCAACAGTTGTACACATGATGTTTACTTTACTCACCATGAGGAGTGAGACTTAGCCTGCAAATGTATAATGCACTCTGCATGTATGCAGGAAGCTTTCTAAAGTCAGAAAAAAATAACCTCAGGATGTCATCAGTTATTTCTGGGTCTTGAGACTTGCACAGCCTCCCTGTTTTAAATATAGGTACTAAAAGTCAAGATATCATGGCCTCTGCTGCCTCAATTGTGGCCATTTGTTTTTTAAATAAGTCTCTTTACCCCCAACTTTATTAAATATTTAAAATCATCCATCTATCCATTATTTATACCACTTATCCTGTTCAGGGTCGCAGGGGGGGCTGGAGCCTATCCCAGGTAAAGACAGACAACCTGCCATGCTCACATTCACATCTACGGGCGATTTTATAGTCATTAATTAACCAAAGGAGCAGGTCTTAGGACTGTGGAAGGGAGCTGGAGTACCTGGAGAGAACCCACAGGAGAACATGCAAACTCCACAGAGACGGGCCCACTTGGTCCGAACCAGGAACCTTCTTGCTGTGAGCACACGGCGCTAATCACTGCACCAGCATTCAGCCATAATAAATATCAATTCAGGAAATAATAAAACCTTAAAATACAGATTTAAAGACATGTCAAGATACCTAAGGAGCATTTACCACTGCTTGCACATCCATCCATCCATTATCTATGCCGCTTATCCTGTTCACCAAGTAGCCTGACGAGCATGTCTTTGGACTGTGGGTGCATTTGCCACTGCTTGCACAGTGCATTGATGCTGTCGCAGCTGCTGCTTTCTCTCCCAGCAAGACAGAAAACAAAGTTCTAAGAAAACAAAGAGAGGTATTTTGTGTTGCATTGAGTGTTCCTTTGCAACTTATATATGATTGTGTTGGTCTTCTTTGTCACTGACACTAGACTGTTGCCTGGATCGAAGGTACATTTGTAGGAAGAAATGAGGTATCTACTATCATGACTGCAGCCTCTCGGATGATTGTTAAGCTCGGATGCGTGGGGCAGAGTTCACTGTCGGTGATGAATTACTTTGGTAACCAATAGTCACACTGTGCTTTGTGTAATACACTCTCTGACCTGACCTTATTGATTGCTTTGGTTGTGTTGCCATATGGTAAAATAACGGGCTAAATATCTTCACCTACCACAGCCGTGCAAACCCTGCCCAGCCCTCCATATGAACCAAACTGCACTAATTAATCACTCCATAAGTGATCTTTCAGGAGTAAGTCATGTTGAGTCACACATTGTGAAAAATCCCCATCATTCATCACTTTAAAACATCTCTGTCAATACTCTCTGCTGGCCTGAAGGCAACACATTGTATACTGGATCCTTCGATTTATTGACTGCCACCCGGTGATGGATGACGACGGGACAGCATTACACAGTTTTAAGCTTTAAATACAAAGTAATCTTTGCTTTGAGAGACAACCAGGCGAGGAGGAGTACGCACTTTATAGGATTAGCTGGTGGGTAATGACGGTGAAATTATGGTATTAAAAGAAGCTGTAGTTCTCCAACATGTGGTTGTCTGGAGATGGAGACTGGGCGACACAGAGGGAGACAGTGGGGAGGCAGAGCCCAGCAGAATGGATTTCCACACTGCCTTATCTGTCCCCGTCATGAGCACACAAACACAGGAGACCGTTTGTTTCTGAGCTGCTCCACACAAACAGATGCAGTTATATGTGAAGAAAGAAACAGAAGAACAGCAACAATGAAAAGGGACTAACAAATGGGAGAATTATATTAACTTAACTTTTGTGTAGTACAGTCTGTATATGACGTGTCATTGTATGCAGACACGTACGGTTCATTAAGTAGTCAAAATGAGCTCCTCAGAGGCCGACGTCTGACCATCCGTCATGCAGTGTATGGAATTTGAGATGAAACAAGTGACATGTGCTGTAAGGCTCCAAACATCCAGGTTTCTGAACAGATGTAGACCTGTCATGGCGATGTTAATGTAAAGGCATTTACTCACATTTACTAACATGCATGTTCAGGTCTCCTTGCTGATCCTACATGCAACTTAACATGTAACTTCAAATCCATGGGTGGAACTTAAGGAAAAAGATTAGATTATTGTTTTGGCTTTTTTGCCTTTTTTTGAGTACACTGCAAAAAAATGATTTTTGAGGGTAGTAAATAAAGTTCATGCAAATTATGTAAATTATATTAAAAGTATATAAGTGAGTTAAGTTTACCTGCATTACCTAATTTTCAACAGTGACAATATCCAAAATAACATCATAAAATCTACCCAAAGATCTCGGGCCTGTACTGTAAAGTGCGCATGCGCTTGGAGGCCAGGGTTGGATTAATTGGTGCGAGTATTGCCAGTATTGGTGTGCCATTGGGGTTTAAATATTTTTAGTTAGATATACAAGAAGATAATACAACAAGAAATTAAATTCCCAAAAGGCTCCACGGTGATGCTGTGGTTAGCGCTGTCGCTTCACAGCTAGAAGATTCCTAGTTCGGACATAGGAGGCCTTTCTGTGTGGAGCGTGCATGTTCTCCCCGTGCATGTGTGGGTTCCCTCCGGCTTCCTCCCCCGGTCGGAAGACATGCTCGTTAAGTTCATTGGTGACTCTAAATTGAGTGTGAATGTGAAAAGTTGTCTGTCTCTATGTGTCAAGAGTTATTGTTACTCCTTTTTATTAAGTAATTAGTTGTGTAATCTGTGTAATCTAATGAGAAATGTTTAGTAGAATTTACCCAATTCATTTTAGTGTCTCATAGTTGTTAAATTCAAGTACTCTACATTTAAAACATAGGATAATTTACTCAATCAAAAAAAGTGCAAATTGTTACCTCAATTTTATTGAGTAGATTATATAGGTTGCTTTTTATAGTGTAGGACAGTGGATAGAGTTGGAAATGGGGGAAGAGTAAGTGGGGATGACGTGCAGCAAAGGGCCGAGGGTCAGAGTTGAACCTGGTGCCGCTGCATCGAGGGCTGTGCCTGTACACATGGGGCGTGGGCTTTAACCGCTGAGCTAAACCAAGCCCCATCCTTTATTATCTACTTCTTTTGGCATACATTCATTTATCTATTAAACATTTGCTTTTTTTATCACCACATAGCTTTTGTCTTGACATGCTCACAATGCTGGTGACGATATAGACTTGTCCATGCATGTCCGCCTGCAGGTGTGTGTGTTTGTGGCTAGCTAATGTTACTGAAAAGATGGCTAAACAGCTGAAGCTAAATGTCATCATAAAACTACAACAGCCAGTATTAGTCATCTATATGCTAAAGCATCACTGTATGAACGTTAACAAAATTGAATGAAGGAAACCTTAATTGCACTAAGAGCATAAAAACATGAATGATAAAAGACGAATTGTGAGGGATATCAAGCGACAAGTTCAATCTAGTGCTGAGTGCCGAGTTCAAACCGTATCATCAGAGCTTGTGAAGCGGCTGGATGCTGTGTAGGACAAAGGATGCGACTTCTCTTTTAGTCCGCACCTTGGGCATTCTTTACCTGCGCCCTGAAGTTAAAAGTGCGTAGTCAGACCACAGGGGGTGCAGTGGGTCTGCTATGATCTTCAGTGTGTACTGATCTGTCATGTAAGAAATGCTGCACATTTGCCCCCTAGTTATTTTGCTACCTAGTTTAAGCAGCCTGTCCAGTTTGTTCTGGTTTTGCACAGACAGTGCTTCCCCCCCAACCAAATACAAAAGGTCAGTACAGTCTCAATGAAGCTCTTGTAGGACAACTTCAGCATAGTGCTTTCTACAAGTTAGTTTTTGCACCATTTGCTGTTTATGTAGCCAGCAAGCTAGCACTAAGAACCGCCACTAAACGCACTTCAACATGGCTCCAATTCCATATTTAGCACTGTTGCTTCTAATAGAGTTTACACTGAAGTTCCAGGTCAAGGCAGATGGTTGTCCACGGTTTCAACTACATCCATTGGGCAGTCGCAAACACACTTTCACTCCTGGACACAAGAACAGAACACGCAAACCGACACGTGCAGAATATGACAATGAATAATCATTGGGCTCCAGGATTGTTGGGATGTTAAGGGAGATGCTAACAGCGGTGAAGATGGTAATAAGAAGCACTGACGGATGATGGCAGCACCAGTGTGTGCAGTAAATCCCTCAGCCAGCCTTGTTTTGTCATATTAATGACGCTCTCTCATAAACATTACCCCCCTGCCTCGACACTCTCCCCAGTGGTGAGGGAGCAAACATATGTTCCACTGCTCTGGGGCTTGTATGGAGGAACTGGTGTGTGTGCCTGTGTGTGTGTGTGTGATTTAATATTCATGCACCCAAATGCATGATATATAACTAAATGCAAAACTCTGAATATGTCTCATTGTGAGTGTGCATGCGAGTTTGTGTTTCTGCTGATGGCTCACATCTGCCTGAAACAGACGCCTGGCTCTCTAGGGCTAAGATGATTGCGTGTGTGTGCATGTGTGTGTGTGTGGGTTTTCATGTTTCTGGAACGTTGCCAAGCTAAGCCCATAGCCGCCATCTCTTCCTGTGCCCAGCCTCAGCTCATAAGCAGGGGGTCCACAATGAGTTGGTGAGTGACACAGATTCACAGCGGGGGGTTAAGTGAACCCACGGTCGCGAGAATAATCGTAACACCACCATACAAAGTGGATAAAAACGAGAGCCGAGGGGATGGCTACTTGGAAAAAGACAAAGGTTAAAGAAACTACATCACCCAAGTGAATGCAACAATCAAATCTATTACCCTGTTCCCGCTGAGCGCTAAAAGATAGCAGTGTTAGCAGGGCCAACGCAACGCAAGGCATCGCATGTGGAATCAACATTCTTATATTGGTCAACCGTGATTTGACTTATAGGTTTGTTTAAATGGAATAAATACATTTGATGTGACATTCCCCAGAACAACAGCTCAGAGCTCTTGCTTATTGAAGTGCCATTGAATCAAATTACTCCATATAATGCCAGAGGGTCGGAGTTTTTAGCAGTACAATAATGTAATAGGTCAAATCGCACTTTTTTCCAAACTAACTAACTGGTACAGTAGCCACAGAAAAGAGCTACTTGTTGATTCAGATGAGTTTATTTTAAATAAATAGTTTATAACAACTGAAGCAAAGTTTTCTTCACATTTCCTTCCCAGACCCTCGGGACTTTTTCATGGAGAATAGGCTGTATATGACACTGACGAGTGCTAGCACTAGTTGAACTGGAAGGCTACAAGCTGTGTGCAACTTTTATGCAACTGTTATTATATAAGAGAATCAAACTGATCTGAAGAATATCGACCAGTAATGTCCCTGCAAATATTATATCTAACATGCTGCCAGCCCATGTTCATATGAGACAGCAGTCTCAGGTAACACTGTGGTTGTAAATGCTAAAAGAAACTGTTGCATACACTTCATTGCTGTGCATTCATTTTCATTCTGATCTAAGACAGCTGCCGATGAAAGTTTGTTTAGTTTAGGTACAATAATGACTTGAGAAAGAACACAGACGCAGTACTACTTTGTCAAGGTTAAATGAAGGGTTAATCACAATATAATCACATGCCTATAATACCATGGTAACAGTTTTTTTTTTAGAGATCCCGTCCTTATGCACTTCCAGATTAATTGATAGTGGACTAAATCACAGAAAACAGCGTTGATTGATATAAAAATACAGTCATCTAAAGCTGTAACAGATCAGCTGTGGATCTGTTTCATTGGAAGCATGTTGGAGAGGCTCTATACTGTTTTAGACTTGTTGGTCCTGTTCTTTAAAAGAGGCAAACCTTCACACTTGGCAGGAAAAGATAACCGGACATGTTCCAAAGTCAATAGTTGGACATTTTGTTGAACCACCCCGACCTCCTCAATCTGCAGACTTTTGGGTTCATTCAACTTCCCTTTTTTTTTTGCCATTTTGCCTTTATTAGGCAGGACAGCTGAAGAGAGACAGGAAATGTGGGGAGTAGAGAGTGGGGGATGACATGCACCAAATGGCGGGAGTTGAACCTGCGATCAGTGCGTCGAGGACTGTAGCCTCTATACATGGGGCGCCTGCTCTACCAACTGCACTAAACCCACACCCCCAACTTCCTTATTTTCTTATCTTATCTTCTTCTTCTGAGGTCCAAGAAAATAACTGTTAATCCATATAGCATACTATATGTTCATGACACTGCACTGGCTAGCTGGTTAGCGCTGGTTAGCGGTGTTGCCTCACAGCTGGAAGGTTCCTGGTTTGAATCCAGGTTATAACGTAGTGGGCCTTTCTGTGTTGAGTTTGCATGTTCTCCCCGTTAGTGTGGGTTCTGTCCAGGTACTCCAGCTTCCTCCCAAAGTCCAAAGACATGCTCGTTAGCTTCATTGGTGACTCTAAAATTACCCATAAGTGAGAGGGTAAGCATTAAAGGTTGCCTTACACTAGATTAGCACTTCATCCATGTCACAGTCACTGTTGAAAGAAAATGTCTTTTATCTAATTATCAGGACAGAGAGGTTTAAGGATGTACAGAATGTGTCTCATTAGAAAATGAAGTGAATGTCAAGGTGTGTGGATGTATTTCAGTGCCAGGTGTGTTTGTAATCCAGCCTAATCATATGCAGACACAATCAGATAGCAGCTGCATGTTAAAGCCAGGTGATGCATGTTAATGCCAGGTTAGTATTGTTCCCAGCTTTATTACGTATTCATTCACACTCATTATTTATCAACACTCAACTAAACACAGCCTCTCATACAGTCATTATTGAATGTTCCCCACACACACACACACACACACCTGCAAACCCAACACAACAGCAAAGGACTCAATTAATCTTTGTCAAGAATTAGCCCAGAGGTTGAATCATCAATTTCCTCGTGTATGACTCGAATGGAAATAAACAAGGCGTGCTCTTCCAATGGGATGAAATGCACAGCAAAACACAGGACGGGAAGCTCATCAATATGCAAGGAAATTCCACTTCCACATTGACTTGCACCCTGAGGCGTGAGCAGAGAACTCCACGGGGGCCTGTCTAATCTCAGTACAAGGTGATTAAAATGCATGATAATCCAGTTCAATGTTTAGCTCCTGCTTACTTCACAGCAGATAGAGTGGGTCAAATTATTGACGGATGGCTTGGACACTAAAAACAGAGGAATATAGAGGAAGTGATACAAATGAGTAAAGCTGTAATCACTGGTGGAAAGATCGCTTTATCCTCAAGAGCGTTTGTGCGCAGATAAGTGATTGACTTTCCCTTCGCGTGACTCTGCTGACAAACCCGTAAGCGTCCCCTGATGTGCTGCGACACCGGATCGTGGTTTGAATCCGGGATGGGAGCGGGTGTCACTTTCTTTTGTCTGGTAACCAGAGCAGACAAGCACAGATGGTGCAGCTCCTTGCGGTGCAGATTCCTAATTGAAACAAGGCGACTATACTCTCCTATTACATTATGTTAACTGAATATAAACAACATATTCCTACTCTTTTTTTTTTTTTTGTCTTCTCAGGAATAATAATCGCTTCAACTTGACAGAATGAGGTTTCACTCATATTAGCATCAAGTTTGACGTGAAGCGTGAAGATTGTTGGAAGAATAAAGCAGCGACACGTTGACAGGGCGGCGCTATCTGTGTGGTGTCCCCAGGTTTCCTCGCTGCTTGAATTTGTCGTTACAGCTTATGCTAACAAGGAACAGCTATTTGGCCCACTTCTTCACTCATAAGAAAGCGCCTTTTTTTTTTGTTTATGTCGAGTGCGTCTTGTTTCAAAATCAGCCAATCCCCAGCTACGGACTTTGTCCTTTTTATATGTAAATGTAGGCATATCAGTGTGAGTGTGACTCAGCATTTGGGATATGTGAATGTGTGTGTGTGTGGGTACATGGCTGTCCTTCAGCTAGCTGTTTGTTGAGCTAATTAGCCCTTCCAAACTGCGGGGTGTGTATGAAACAGCCCTCTAAGATTCACTAATGATGACTTTAATGGCCACACTGTTGCCAAGCAGTGAGCGTGTTTGTTTATGTGTGGCTTCGTGAACAAGACAAAACATCTGTGTGTCGAAATAACATCTACATCTTCGCTCATACACACACACATTTGACACACCTTAGGGGCCTATAACCTAAGCCTGCTGTGAATGCATTAGCCCCCCAACAGCCTCCAGGCACTTGACCCGCGGGCCGGTGTTAAAGACACGTGTTGCGGTTAAGTGCGAGTCCTGGGGAGGATTATGAATATGACATGTTTTGTTAGTCAGTGAGATGTCCCTCATGCCTAATTACTCCACGGCAACAGGAGAATCTTGCACAGAGTAAGGTGTGTGGGGAATGGTGAGGCACAAACAGTACGGAGAAACTTGTCTTCGGATGCTAATTAGCGAGATTATGAGGTTGTTTTTCACCTCAAAGGCTCGGCGCTTCCGTGGCTGGGTACTCTGGTAAGTTTCGAAATATCGTCGGGATTTTTTTCTGAGGAATAATGGCAAATGTTATGATCTGTTTGGTAAAGGTGTTACCCCAAGACAGTGCTTTCTAATCTGTTTTGCTTGTAAACCCATTTACAGAAACACTTGTGGCCCCCTGAGTAGGAGCGTGAGCAGTTCAACGATTCCATTTTCATCTGAATATTTTATGAGCTGTTAAGAATTAAAACCATATTAAAAGTGTTTCACAATAAAAGAGGCGTCAGTTTTATAGCTTTTTGTCCAGTTGTTGTGTTTTCTTATATTCTATCCTGGTAATGGTAAATGGAATGCACTTATATTCTAGTGTTCAGACCACTCAAAGCGCCTTCACACTACACGTCACATTCACCCATTCACACACACATTCATACACTGATGTGATGCGACTATGCCAATCTTCATTTGGGGTTCAGTGTCTTGCCCACTTGCAGCAGACTTGAGAGATGACCAACTCTACCACTTAACCAAAGCCGCCCCTATCATCTTGTGATTCCTTAAAATCAAACTTGTGACGCCTCGTCTTTGAGCTACTTCTGTATTACCGTGTGCATTTAAAGTCACATAATAATAATAATGAATGCATAATGTGCATTTTGTACACAATGATTCCTATTAATTTATTAAGTTTAGTATGACCTCAGTCTGGACTGTGACCTTATAGGACCACATGCGTCATTCAGACTACAGTTCGCACCAAAGACTGTATAAAAAGATGGACGACATGACAGCTCCCTAAAAGTGGAGCCAAACCCTCTCTATCGCCCCCTGCTGACTGGCTGCAGTATAGTTCATAAAGCCCGCCTCCTCCATGTTAACAGATGAGACATGAGTCAAACTATAAAATCAAAATACACGTCAAATACATTTTTCTCAAACATGGTTTCTGTCATTATAGTTAGTTCTTATCATGCTGATTTATGTCCAAGTGTTTTCTGACAAGTTTACTTTTAATTAGTTATTTGATGCTGTAAAAAAGGATGATTGACAGCTCTGTTCACAAACACGGCCCCTGCAGCCGATCTGTTCCGGATTAGCAGGAGGATCGGCGAGAGGAGACGTTACATATTCCATATCTGTGAACATTTGCTTCAGACCAACACAAGAAGCTGTTCTGCTGTTAAATATGCCAACGTCTGGGATCTTTGCCGGGTTTTTTCCGGTTATTTAAGTGTGTGTTTTGGTTAGCGGAAGTGGCCACGGTGGCTACACCCAACGATCTCTTCTGCACAACTCTGGCTCCAAATTATGTCACCAGCGCAAGATGGCAGCGCCTGTCACGGGGGTATTTTGGCTTCAATTTTGTACAATGAGAGCAGATGGAGACACTTTATCCACCTTTATTGTACAGTCATTGGAGTCCACCTCTCAGCCGAGTCACGTGCAAAGGTTTCCTTTTTGATATTCAGTTGGTGGTTGAAAGAACAAAAAGAACAAAATGACATAAATGATATCAGTCTATACTGTGGCCTGCACACTGGAGTCATGAAGGTTTGTCTGTGTTCATAAAATTTAGGTGAGGTGATGTTGAGATAAATCATTTCCTGCTCACCAGATGATTCTTCTCAGAAGGACCGGCAGTACTTGACACTAATTAAAATTGTCCATTAACATCTCAGCTGGATTGTTATCCAGTTAAAACCAATAGAACGACACTAAATGGACATTTATCACCTTTATGGCTCTTTACGACTCAGTCTGGGAACACTTTACACTGCAGTACAAATTGTTCATTTGGCAGAGGTCAGCCCTCCAGAATCGCAGATTAATTTGTGTTTCATTTAAAGCTGACCTGAGCAGAAACGCTCTCAAGGAGTTTTAGGTGAACTCATTCGAGCTTTGCACTTTGCTGACAAGTGACTAAAGCTTCCAGAGGCAGCCAAGTGAAATATGTCAGAGGGCAGAGAGAAGCCATGTGATTCAGAGCCGGCAAATCTGTCGGCTGTTATTTTAGCTTTCTGTTTATGAAGCTGTCTGTTTCTGACAAAGTCACCAAGAGTGGAGGAATGTAACACTCTCACTGGCTTTGCAGGATGATGCATACATTCAAAGTTTGACATCTCATTTTGAGTAGGAAACAACATTTCATATCGGTGCCAAAAAAACCCAGCATTTTAGTCACACTGAGAGACAGATTTGTGCAGCCGGAGCAGAGAGCGCATCCATTTGTGAGTGCAGAGGCAGTCTGACGAAACTCTGGAGTGTGTAACAGAGACAGAGGGACTGACAGACAGAAGGACAGACGCAGACAGCAGGAACTAGCTGAGCTGTAGCCAGCGAGGAGGAGGAAAAAAAGGAGTGAGAAGTAGGGCAGCAGTCAGCGGTAAGCAGAGCAAGGAAGAATAAAGGAGAGAGTGAAGTTTAAACTCATCCTGTGTCACTCCTGATCCTCTCCCCTGTCCTCTTTAGCTGCTAATTTTCCTGACTGCTTTCCCTCTCTGCTGTTGACTTGTCATGTGTAATTTGAGCACCGCCTGAGGCGGAGATTCTTTTTCTCCTTCTTCCCCGTTAGCTTCTTTCTAAAAAGGAGAGAGCATGTGAGTGGCGCGGCGAAAGGCCAAGCTCATCCTTTGAGAGTTGCCAGCGAAAGGACAGACCGTTTAAAGTGTCCCTGAATTCACTTCCCCTCCAGCATCCACCTGTCTGTGCCAACAAAACTGGGTCTGCGTCACAGCGGGGCAGTAAGTTATGTTGATATAAGTAATAGTGCGACACAACAGAATGCCTTAGAGCTGAAAGGAAATAAAACATGATCAACAGCATGGAAATACATGAGGATGACTACTTATGTGCGACCAAATGTCTGTTGATGAAAACAGGTGTAGAAGGCTAAGTGTTCATTTGTCATTTAGTCGCAGGAACACCTCAAACTCCATCCACGACCTGCCCCCTGCCTGATGCCTTTGCGACTGTGAGACCTATTTTGTTTTATTTTTAAAGATGTTTTTTGGGCTACTCTTCTTTTATTGATAAGACAGCTGAAAACAGACAGGAAATACTGGGAGCACAGAGTGGGGGATGACATGCAGCAAAGGGCCGAGGGCGAGAGTTGAACCTCTGTAGCCTCTGTATATGGGGCGCCTGCTCTACCCACTGAGCTAAACTAGCGCCCCTAGAGCTTTTTGTGTTACCAATGCTTTTCTGTGTTGAAAACAATCTATGGTGTCCTTACTGTTTGTTCCAACATACTTAGAATAATTTACACTTTTGCTGTAAGTATTGTCCTTAGCACACAGCTTGCTTTGCGCGTGCACTTGTTATATTTATTTATTTGGTGAATGGCAGGGTTGTGACAAAGTTCGCTTTACTCAAGTCCCAGGTAAGTCTCAAGTCATTTGGTCCAAGTCTCGAGCAAGTCTCGAGTCATTTTTTCTTGGGTAAGTCAAGTCAAGTCACAGGTTATGTCAAGTCAAGTCAAGTCACGAGTCAAGTCACTTTTTTTCCACCCAAGATCCAGCAATCTTACCTGTAGTATCCTGCCTTTATAAAGAGATAACACGAGGTATTAGTAGCTTGTCTAATAATGACCGATTTGCCAATTTATATAACCTGTTCAAAAAGTATGACAATGAATTGTATCTGTGTTATCTTGGCACAGACGCAGCCATGATGATGGTCTGCTCTGAGACCGTATTGATGGGTAACGAGTACGACTGATGAGGCTTCTCTTTGGGGCTTTGATGTTGCGTGTTGCCATAGCGAGTAGTTTGACTGACAGCCAGTCATCCAATCACGACAATCACATACCGGGGAGCTTTTTGAGTCGTCCAATCATGATTCCCAGTTTGCACTGCGTACAGACTTGATAGTTAGACAGAAACGTAACAATTTTATCATTTTATATTTAACAGCTAACATTCAAACACACGCAAGTCATCCAAGTCATCATGCCTCAAGTCAAGTCAAGTCTCATGTCACCAAAACAGTGACTTGAGTGAATTCGAGTCCAAGTCACCAAGTCTCAAGTCCACGTCTCTGGTAAATGGACTACTATTATATAGCCCTAAGTGCCAATTGTCATCAGTCCTAACTAATCTCATTCACATCAGACCCTTTCAGACATCGATAGGATTGCCTTCAGGAGCAATTTGGAGTTCAGTGTCTTGGCGAAGGACAGTTTCACATGACTGCAGAGCCGGGGATCGAACCGCCAACCTTCTGATTAAGACAATCCGCTTTACCACTGATCCACAGCCACCTATTTTTACATAATAAAGACACATTATATAGGTTCTGTATTTGTCTTTAATTTAGCATAATGTTAACAATGAAACTTTCTCAGCTCTGGAACTAAAAACATTTTTTGATTCCCCCAAATGTATACTTGTATAATTAATATCTTAAACTTAGTGCGATATTAGCTTAAAATAACTACAATGAGGAAATCCTTAAGTCGGGTGCAGCTACAGAAATAAAAGCACAGTTGCGAGGGGGCTGGAGCCAACTCCAGCTGGCCAGGAGGCGGGGTTACACCCTGGACTGATCGCCAGTCAACAGGGCTGACACCTGGAGGGAACACACGCATGCACGGGGAGAACATGCAAACTCCATACAGAAAGGCACCTAATGTCCGAACCGGGGTTCGAACTAGGAACCTTCTATGAGGCAGCAGCGCTAACCACTGTACCACCGTGCAGCCTCAAGCAAAAATCCATCACTTTTTTTTTCCTTTTACAGAAAAGGTCACAAACAACAAACAACAAACAGCAAACCACTTACTGTAAATACAAGCTACGCTCTACTGATTCAAAACATTGACAGAGGCTTGAAAACCCCTCCTTCTATGTTTCCAGGATTGGTGTATATACATTGTATGTCACGTGTGTGTGTGTGTGTGTGTGTGTGTGTGTGTGTAAGCAAGACAAGATGCACGATCTCTGTGCTCGGCTCCATTGTTGGCGGAGGTTGAGGGGGTTGAGCTGGAAGGCAACGCGGGGAGATGTGCAGCGTGCTGAAAGGCTTTTTTTTTTCTGTAGACAGAAGCTGCTTTCAGGAGAGCCAACAAGTGTGACAAATTGTTTTTATCAGTTGACCTCTTGAAAGTAGTCTGCTGGTGCTTGTGGAGGTGGATTTGGGTGTTGTGTTGTATCTGTGCTTGCAATGGATGGGTCTCAGAGCAATCTGGGAACAAGCTGTAGCTGAGTGGACGGCAGGAGGAGATGAATACATTTTGTGCTTACTTATTAACTTTAAGGCAAAAAATCTGCAGTTATTTCAAGCTTTTATTAAAAATATGGTTACACTGTCCAGCTTTAAGCCTGGACTATTATAAATCAGTGTTACATAAACTGTATTTTATTGTTTTATGTGAGTTATTGTCATTGGGAGAATACTTTTATTCATAAGACATGCATTACTGTGCTTTCTTTTGGCGAGCTGGTGGAGGGAGGGGCCCCTTTAATCTTTTCTTACGCATCAAAAAAACACATAATTTTCATTCTTAAAATCCTGTTTTGTCTCCATTACTTTCATTTTCAACTTGAGATTGATTTTTTAACAGAGTCATCTGATTTTCCATCTCTTAGAGATGAGAGTAGAGGAGTGTATGTTCATCTAAGTGTAATCTAATTTTTTCTCCCCTTACTCAATTCTGTAATAATTTTTGAAAAAGTCAATTAAATAAGCATTTCACCTCATTTAGAATTACAGGTGAAAGCAGTGAATATAGCCGTGCATGTTGACGGATGCATTGTGCGGTTGCTTTTCTGTTCTTCATTCACTGGAGAAATAAAAGTGGCGTATAAGGCGGGAGTATGTGGAGCATGTTGAACACATGGTTCCATAATTCTGAACATGTCTGTAGAAGTTTGTCTTTGCATGCACACCTGCTTTTCCATGTGGTGTTACATAGAGTTTTATGCATTTGGCCTAAAGTGTGAAGTTGCTAAGAACTTCCTTTTGTTTGTTCTTCATAGGAACGCCCCTACAACTTGAATGAGAACTTCTCATGGACGTTATTTGTGCTTGCAGCTTGTTGCAACGATGCAAAGTCCATGTGTGGCCCCTAACCCCCAATACTATCAAACCGTCTTCTGTCCTCAGGTGCTTTCATTTGCACACTTGAGATTGAAATGGTTTTCTGTGAGAGACCTGGTCAATTACTTTCAGTTTATATAGAAAGAAATCACTAAAGAATGACGTACATCTAGCACGCAAGGAGAAGACGAAATCCAGCTTAAATCAGGCAGTTGCACTTCTCAATTACATGGACTTTTAACAGGGCTTTAAATTATTCCAAGGGCACTAGATAATGTAGTTGTAAATGATGTGCAGATTATTATTCCAAGTCCAAGGAGCAAAGAAGCTTAAGATTTTTTTCCCGAGCTCAGTGCAAACCCTGTGAACCTGGTGAGGAAGCACCCTGGTGGAACGTAGCTGAAAACTGCCGGCGGTGTGGGTCAGAAGATTACATAAGTTTGGTCACAGTTCCTCTAAGGAGAATTTGTACCAGAAAGCGGGGTCTATGCAGAAGTTGTAATGTATTGTGCCTTAAGAAGTCTCTGTTGTTGCTTCCATTTTTCGTACTTACTTGTGGGACTTTTTGCCCTCTGTGCCGCCGGGGCCAGAACCGCAGTCGTGCGCCTGGATGATGAAGGTGTATTCCTTCTGCAGCTCGCAGTCCACCAGGCCGCGGGCCCTCAGCTGACCCTCACCAGAGGTCCCGTTCAGCACCACCGCCTCAAATGGAGCCTCCAGGCCGTGGATGTTGAACGCACAGATTTCTCCTAGGGATAAGAAAGAAGGGAGGGAGGTCAGTGTTAATCAAGTGTTGAATACAGGTGTATGAAAACTCGGCCTATGACAGAATGTTTTATGAATGCTTATTATCCGGTATGCCTTGCTCACAGTTAATTTATTAAGGGAATATAACAGAGGTCTTCATGGGTCTACCGGAACCTGAGAACCCAGACGGGTTCAGGTTCGGGTCCATGTATTACGTAGTCAAACGGGTCCGGGTCGGGACTCGTTCTATAATCCTTGGTTCCGGTTCTGTTCAACATTATGTGTAATACCCGAATGGATCCGGGGAGACCCGGCCTTGATAAGAAAGTGTTCATGATTAAAGTGCTGTGTGCGTCTGTGTGTGTATTTTAACTTGCAACAGTGTGCCATTTACATGAGAACGTGAGGTAAATAAAGTGGGGAAAAAAGGAAGAAAGAGCAACGAGTCGAGTGAGGTGTCACGTGACTGCAGGTTCAGAGAAAAGTTGAAGGCAAAAACGGTAAAGATGGATACCTTCCTCGCTGATGTGGACTAAAAAGCTAAAAGAAAAGAAATGTAAAGAGGTAAAACCTCATTGATGCAAATTGTGGACAAAGACGAGAAGAAAGTAAGCACAGTTAAGTGCAACATGTGTGTGTGGCTTCTGAATAATAATAGACGGTCCGGGTCCGACATTTCTTAGTTCTGCACGGGTCCAGGTCCCAGCTTTTAAATAATAAACGGGTCTGGTTCGGTTCTGGGTCGTACAATTACGAGTCTCTTTTTGGACCCGTGAAGACCTCTACAATATAAGCCACGTTTCCAATGAGGGATTTTGGAAGAAGTCATTGCATTTCCACAGCAAATTTAATTTCAAAGGGACAGTAAGACGAGAAAACACATCTGTTTCATAGGACAGGTGTGTCGGACAGGAAAAAACCTGTCAAAACTGCAAGTAAACTCCAGCACACTGTCCAACTTGCAGAAAATACGTTTGCCTGATGAAGGTCAAGTACCGAAACTTTACAAGCAAATACATTTATGCAAGTTTGACAGCGTGCGGGAGTTTAAGGGACAGTATTTAATCACTGAAAAAGTTCCTGCTCAGGAGTTAGTACTTTTCAAGAGTACAGGAACTTTAGCGGGGCTTGCAGAGTTTAAAGTCTGATTGTTAGACCGTTTCATTCCAGCCTGAACATTGAAAACATTGGCAAAAAAGTTTGTTCCTTTAAAACCTCTTTCCTTCACATTTTCCCTCGACAGACCTGCTGGTGTACCAAAGATCCAGCATCTCCTAAATACTGCTTAGTAAAGGGAAGAGTCCATTCAGAAGTGTATGTATGCTACAGGAGAGCTGGGCAGGCAGGTACAAGCTCCCACTGAGTGTTCCTCCTGTTCAGTCACCTTGGGAAATAATTTCCACCTCCCACTGTAGAATTACGTATGTTATGTTGAATGCAAACCATGATACAGGTATAACAGATCAGCGGGAACTCACACAGGAGTATGATAAATAGATCATATTCACAGCATTGCACCTGTGTAATTGCTCTAGAGCAACAAACACCAAGGACGGTCCTGCTGTTCGGCCCCCCTCCCGACCACTAGACGTACTCTGTATCGCACCAAAAAACAACATACAGCACAATTGAGTTACGCGAGGCTCAAATAAATCTACGGCGCCTCAAAGTCACCCTCGTGGAGAGATATAGCGGAGGAAAATCCATTTAAATCCAGAGTGAGTGAGCTGACAAGAGCAAAACAAAAGAGGCAAGAGGCGGCTGACATTTATTAGCCGGCCGTATAAAGAAGCGCTCCATTTGTGGAGTTTTTTCTGTTTTTTCTCTCCTTGTAGACTCAACTCGACCTCGTGCTTCCACCAGTGGGATTTCAGGAAATCACTTACCGCGCCCGGCTCACACCCTGACCTGTGACAGCTAATTGCTCTGATATCACTTAAACTAACAGCAACGACTAAATTGGATTCCCAAACAGCTTTGTGTGTACATTGCTCCTGGCAAGTTCTGATAAGAGCAACTTTATTTTCCCCCACCTTCCGCCTTTCTCTCCTCTTTCATCCTGCTTCTGTCATAATCCCCCCTCCACCTCACCTCACCTCACCCCACACCCCCCCTATTACCCTCCCTCTTCCTGTTGGGGCACGGGCTCTGAAATGACAATTCGCCCACAGTGGAGCTAAAGGCAAAACGATAAAGAAAGAGCAGAAAAAAGGAAGAAAATGAGAGAATGGGGGTGTCGACACTGTGCGCTTGCTGTAAAAGCCTCCCTCCTCTGTATTGCCTGAACAATGACTTATCAGAGTTAAATGGGCCCCCACAATATAGAGAAGCATGGCTTGCCGCGGAGAGCAGAATCATAAAAATGGCATTGAGCAAACGGTGTGCGACGGGGAGTGACGGAAGATGCAACAGTCTTGATGTGCTGCTTCTCTCAATGGTGCGCCACCGTACGAAACAGGCAAATGGAAAATCCATCACTGCTGGAGCGAGAAATAAATCCAATATACACAGGAAAGCGCAGAAGCTTCCCATCAGGGCGAATATGCTGAAGATATGCTGATGGCGCACAGCCACAGCTGAGGCCGGGTGGCCCGACATGCTCCCCGTGATTTAATTGTAGCCGGTGGGGGAGCTGTGAGACGGGTCAAGGTGACCGCAGGAGGATGACCTCCCTCTTTTAAGACTCAAATGAACACTCAAACAGCTCAACGGACCAGTCGCTTTCTTCCTTTCTTTGCAAACCTCCGCCTATCACTTCCCTCCAGAGCTGATAAGTGTTCCGCCACCCGCGGAGAGGCAAAGATGGCTGGCGGAGGGAGGGAGGGAGGGACGAGGGTGGAAGTGCTGGCCCCGGCGGCAGCGGAGGAACAGATGTTGGGCGGCTGGCACTTGGCAGAGGGAGAGAGCTCACACACGCTAATTACTGCGCTAAACTGTTAGCTAAATATGTGTCGCCGCGTCACATTAGGCTTTTAAGAGGTAGATTTATGGTCAGAAGGAACTCTGTTTTCTTGAAGGGGGGCCGTTTAAAACTAATGGATGCAAACTAATGGATGTGGATGCCACAGTGTTTTTCTTTATTGGTCTGTTTGCTGGGTTATCATCACTGTTTGGTAATTTGGGATAATTAATTGTTTTTATGATCTTCAACACTCCACGTAGGATATTTGGAACATTTTGAATCACTATAAGCTGTACGAACCTTAAAAATGTTCACACTAACGCACTTGACTTTTTAGACCCTCTGTTTGTCTAATTCTTTCCTCAACCCTGTTCTCTGCCACTATAATTGCTTATCCCTTGGGCATGATTACATTTTCATTTAATCAAGTCTAAATTAATGACTGTCTATTAGTGGGACTGTGCGCTCAGGACCTAAGCTGCTGTCCTGCTGGTGTCGGAAGTCGTGCAGCGCTCCACACCTCAAGGGAATCTGGCACCCGTCCACGGTAGACTATCTTTGAGGACACAGAGCTCATTATCAGCGAAGGCAGAGACGCTTTACTGGCAACGGTGGTTTGTATTTGCAGAGCTGGAGGAGTGTGACAAAGTATCGGGGCCCCAGCGCCTCGGGGCCCCAACTTATTATCAAAGCTGACAGAGCATCGCTGATGAGCCGCCTGCACATCCGAATATACACACGAGCTGTGTTTGCTGCAAATGCATTCTCCTCTCGCATGTAAGTGCATAGATATGCACAGCAGCTGTTTACTGAGCGTTTGAGTGAGAAGTAGGAGAGGAGATATCAGGCGGGAAACAGTCGCACCGCTGAGAGGAAGAGGAGGAAGGGAGAGATATGAAAGGAGATGAAAGGAGGAGCTGGGAACGTGGCCACCGCCTTAGGGCAGTTCCGATCTCCCTGCTGGAGAGTGACCAAAGCAAAGGCATGAAAACACACACTCACATTTACGCAAAGTGTGCCAGTTCTGCAGCTTTAATCAGAGCTGACATGCCTTTCATCCTCCTACTGTTGCAACACACACCGCATAGACAGCAAGTAAATCAGATTACTGGATATCACACTGTTACTGAGCACATTCTGGACCCAGCGTCAGTTTTACTGGCACCGAAATCTTTGCACCCACATGTTCCTAATATTGTATTAGTAAATCACACATACACTTTGGCGGAAATAGTATTAGAAAGCTTAACTAAGGGCTTTACCTTGTCCTAATTTCACTGCTTATAGTATTTCAGGCACTCCTCCAAATTGGCATGAGAGATTGTCTCCACGTCTTCGCCTCTTTATGGTACTAATGTTAGCTGTCTGATATCACTGGCATTGTTACCATTATATGAGTACTAGCAGGCTATTAGAATTCACAATACATTTTTTATATACCATTATTAAGTGTTAGACTAGTATGAGTCTTTACCCCATGCAAACAACATCAAGGCTTGATTGGAACAACAAATTAAACACACCCTTCCGAGCCCTCTGTGTGTTCAGGAAGTGGCTAAGAGCAGACACTTAGCTGCTTGACGTCTCTCCCACAACAAACCACAAAGTCACATCTCTTTTTCAGCCTGCTGTCTGTGACGCTGAAATTAAACCCAATACCGTATAGTCTTTACTCGGGAGATTTTACAAGAAATGTCCGCCTAACAAATCCCACAAGGAATAGAAAAACTACATTCAAAGTTGTAGCTAATGTAGCTTTTTCTTGCTAATTAGCTAGTGTGTACCTATATGGGGACTTAGCAGTGAGCAGCTAAAACAGAACAGTGTTATAAAGATAGGAGCGTTTGCTCCAGCTCATATTAAAAGATCAGGTAACTGCGTTTTTAAGTTACCTTCCCGTTGTGTTCACCTAACGACACCAAGGTAAAAAACCACCATTGAGGTTGTGTGTGTGCCCAGTTTATTTTGGTAAATTGGATTTAGGGCAGGCAGTCCCTTCCCAAATAAACTGCTTACCAGCACAGAATATTTTTTAGAAATCTGCTCAAAGTTTAGAGAGAGGCAGAAAGAGAACTACTGCTGAGTCCAGACTCGGAGAACGAGAAGAGAACGAAGTCGCTTTCTAAAGTCTTCCCTGGACACAGCTGTGCAAACTTTGTTATATAAAGCTTAGTACCTTAAAGTGGCAGTACGCAACATGAACATTCCAATGGAAAAAAAACCTTCTGCCTCTCTGTGTTACTCCGCTACACCAAACATGCACGCGCATTTCACGACTGGTGTGTGCCGCACAACTGTTGTGCGGTACGTCTCTCTGCAGCACCGACGCAAGGAGAGAGAGAGGAGAGTGTATTCCAAAACATACACTTTTTTATTGCTGGAAAAATGTTCAAATACTACTAAAGTTAACACTATAGTTATGATTCTTGGTGTGGACAACCTTTTTACCACGAGGTGTTGGAGCTTAGTGCTACCGTTAGCTGTTACCGTTAGAGCTACCGTTACCTGTCAGGAAGGAACAGGGCAACGTCTGTATTGCATCGCTCTTCAGCCCCTTACACTCCCACTCGTCTGATCCCTCTTTTTAGTTTTTTTCTCCTCTAAGCTCTTCTTTCTTTTTGCTTCTTTAGCAGCACATGCCGTTGTCAGCAAAGGAGGTACGGGAAAATTACCGCAAGCTGCCGTAGCTCCTGACAACCTCTGCGTGCACGCTGCCGACACAAGTCACACAGAAACCGGATTTGTACAGGGTCGCTCTGATTGACTAGTTAAGTGGAAAGCTAACCCTGATTTGTTATTTGATTAGGACAATTTTTTGACAAACTAAATAGAAAGGTGCAGGTGCTTACAGTCACAGATCGGTTATCAACATAATTTCAATATAATGTTGTTAGGGAAATGCAATGATCAAAATGTCTTATTTTAACCAAATACTCATGAAATAATGTCGCCTACTGTAGCTTTAAATATGTGCGGGAATCTCTCACATTATAGGTGCTCAATTGGCGGGACATAAATATTTTACGGCTACATATTCTGAAATCCAGGCCCTGTGTAAGGTTCACACTTACACTCACAGTTGTCATGATTTAAGCAGCTTTTCCAATTTACATTTGGCAGAAAATTATCTCTGGTATTAGTCACCCGTGTAACCTGCTCGCCTTCGTTTGAGGCGCACAGACAGAACCACACATCCACGAGCAATCTGGAATACATGGATACACCCTCACTCACACTCACGCTGCAAACCCTCTCAGCTGCAGCGCACAGATAGACTGTCAGCCTCATAACTCTGAAGAGGGCCGAAATTGAAAACGCTATAATTATGCTCTTCATGAAATTAGCCAGGCGAGGAAAAAAACACAATTGAGAAGCTGTCCATTCTGCATATAAGGATTAATACTAATCAAGCCTGCGCGTTCCGACTGGAGCACATGAAACCTGCAGTGGAGGGTGTGTACAGCTTGTACAGTGTGTGTCAGATGTGGGATTTTTAATTAAAGACACACTTTCTCAACAGGGGTTTACAGCGGGGGAGGGAATGTGTTTGTGCGTATGACTGTTGCGGTGGGGGTGTGAGATGATTTACTCGACCGTGCGGTTGCCACCCCCCGTCTCCTCAATGTTAATTACATTAAAGGCTCCTCTCACAGAGTTAATGACATCCTACTGTCTTTTAACACACCCAACACCCACTCTCTGTGTGTGTATGTGAGAGTTGTGTCAGAGTGAGAGGTTGGAGGACTGAACTTGTCAGTCACGAATTTCTGGGCCCCCTGAAAACAGTTCTTGGGTACTTGAAACAGTGTGATTCCTCTAATGTATGGGACTGCTGTATACTTTATTGAAATCATCATCATTGTTTACTTTGTTGCTGTAAAAGTGTGAACATTAATGTCTTGTATTTGACACATGAAAGACTGAGTGCCAGTGTAATTCAGGACATACTTTGCACTGCACCTGGCATATAATGCAAATTATACTACTAACTCCATCAGTGGTTTATAGTGCACTTCTATCAAAGGAGCAATTCGCCCCTGGAAAAAGCCCCTGTCAGTCAAAGCTAGTGTTCTCTGTAATCAATACAAGCAATAATATTTGAAAGTGGCACCATAGCTGTGGAGAAAGTTGTACAAACAGCTTGTGGTTTCGCCCATTCTACATTCCTACAACACCCAGCGTGCATTGCGCCCCTCCCTCTGAAAGGAACGGCCCAGCGAGAGACGCCTGAGTGAAATTCTACAGTTTTCGCTGCAGGCAATGACTCAGAGCGGGACAGAATCGGAAATACGACGTGAATATACCAGTTGATCGTCCAAAAAATCTTCAGGTCTGCAGTCTACATTTCAAACCTGATAATTTTGAACGAGACATGACATCGGAGGTGGGTGTCCTAGACTGAGGAAGTGTAGTTTCACAAGCTCCCTGGCCTCCGCCAGATGACATGTTTTGCGTATTCTGGCGGAGGTTTTCCAGGGCCCGTTGGAGAAGCGGACAGCGTCCTCCAAAGGCACAGGGTAAAATTGCATTTTGTTTCTACCATAATGGCATTAACTCCCCATAATAGCATGATAGGACTGAGGTTGGAAATCGGCGAACTGGCCCTTTAATTTGGGGTACTTGTAACAGATTTAAAATGTAAGTCTCCATTGAAGGAACCAGTCAAAGTAAAAAACAAACTATTTCACATCTACATGTATAGTTTCAAAGGGGAATAAAGTATGTCCCAAAAACACTAGATGATCACATGGAAATAGAAACCCTTTGTTAGACTTTGTGTTACACAGTTTTGGTCTTTAAAGTAGCACTCTTCATCTTAAAGCTCCTGTGAGGGATTTTTATCTGGTTATGAAACAGTCTGAAATTAATTCTGATTACTCTCTATGACCTACAAAAGCAAACCAGACCATCAGCGACAAGATTGATTATTTCTGTATAGTTATTTTTAATGCCTGAAACCGCTGGTGGGGGGTAGGTGTCAGACGAAGCGATTAACTGCACGTTGCCTTTGTTTATATTTTCCAGCGCAAAAAGTTCAAGTGAGTGATACATTAGACTGTTAAAGAAAGCAGGATGAAATTATTTTTTAAACCACCCCTTAAGCATTTACAGGACAAAGAGCAAAGAGATAAGATGTATGACTTTGTCCACAGGGGGCGCCAAATTCAACACAAACCAAAAGTTGTTCACAGGACCTTTAACCTCAAATTAGCTTATTTTCTTTGGATTTGCACTTGATTTAAAGTTTCATTGCCTGATAATTAGTTGTTTTTTGGTCAAAGTAAAAATTTAAACGCAACTTAGCAAAGTCAGCGAGAACTAAGAAAGCCCTAAGTGGACACACAGCCTTACATTGTATTTACTCTGAGTAATTCCTGGTGGTTTTCTCGAGAAAAAGCAGGACATGCCATGCTGCCATTACCCACAGGTAAGGTAAGTAAAGTTAAGCCTATTTCTATTTCTATTTGTTTTGTGCTTTTGCAACTCTTTGGATACAAGTTATGATCATCTGACGTTACAGTGGTGCAGCGTTGTTATCTTAAGATGACCAGATAAATAAGTCGAGATCTGAGAAATTACTCGTTATCACAGGAAAACTGAGTTAATAAAATGTATGGATGCAAGACCACCTAGAGCTTCCGTAGAGAACAGTACACACATGTGCTTACTTTCCACTGCTCTGTGATGGACACATCTTTTGATTGCTTGCATGCTTGTCGACCTGACACCCAGTTAAAGAATACCGCAAATGCAAGGGTTTTTATTAGTGTGACAGAAGCTCAGCTAACATTTTGTTAGCTTGTTTGGTAAAGATAGTGAATGAACATATTTATGTACCTGAAAATCTCTGAGATCATAAGTCCAAGCTGAGATAAGTATTTTGAAACAAGTTTTTATCCACTAATATCCAGACGCTTAAAGCCTGATCTTGATGTGTAGGCGTATTGGAGCGCCCCTTTAAAACGAGAAGGGGCTTATCTGTCGTGCAGACTGTTTCACTTGTTTTCCACACTTAATTTTCTTCTAGAAGTGAGCACATGTGTGTAACAGTAAGCGGGTTAAATTAGATAAGTCTAGTACAGAGACAGACAACTGGCAGCAGCTTGTGCTTCTAAATCTCCTCTCTCCAGGCATTTCACTGGACAGCAGCACTCCGAGTGCTGAAAACATCAATGCTATTTTGTCTCAGCAGCTTGAAAGGCCTGTTAGCTCTGCCAACTGTCTCCGATGCCATACACCCACCTCTCCCTATATGTCAATAAAGTTAATCACAAACCCCAGCGGGCGACGTGTCAATTACTTCAGCCAAGACTTGGAGCCGAGCCAAAGCACTGCTGTGCAAGCGTCAAGCTATCAATAACAAAACTGGCATGGAAAGCAGCGGCAGACACAAACACCTCAATTTAATCAGTTGGATTCTTGACGGTTACGTCTGCTCAGAAACAAGCCGCTCAGGCTTTCAGACGGTGACGAACAGGAATAATCAAGTTTCACAGCGCTGACATAAAAATGGATGAAAAACGTACCAAAATGACTTTCTCCATAAAGTGCTCTTTGTGAGAATATTCCATAATGCAATATAGGAAATGTTGGGATTTAATTATTTCTGTCACAGCTTCAGCTTACAGTTCAAATCCATCTCTGTATTTGCAGCCCTTACATCCCTCTGTAAGACATTTCTGTAGTTTATAATACTATAAGACCATATTATTGTTGTCTGTCACCACTGAAAAGTCCACTGCGCACAATGACTGGATTTAGGCCATTTATAGTAAAGTCTAAGCCTGGATTACACATCTTTCCCCTCATTATTTTGCATATTGTTGGCGGATTACATTTAGATTATGTACAATTATACTTCTAGTCTGATCCTGATAACTTCTCCTTTAGCCCTCCCAAAATAAAAGCACACAGTACAACTCTTTCTGCTGTGTCTCACACAAAAGTACATTGAGAAATTGGCAATTTATGTGTCTTGACTTCTAAATAAGGACAGCGAAAAAGAAACCGAGAGGGTGGGGGAAAAAAACCTGGTAAACATTAAGAAAACACAGCCCAGGCAATCACATTAAACACAGAGAGAAATCAATAGTTTCTATTTTCCAATTCTGTTCATGGAAATGGCCTCAGGGGAGAGCATGTGTCCTTGTCTGAGCAAGGCCAGTTAGAGTTCAATGTGTTCAAATATCCGTATCAGAGTTTATGACCCCCATTAATGCCCCTGAGGATGTTCTCCGCTCAGCTCAGCTGCACCATGAAACAGAGACGATCACCTCGCCGACACTCTCTTTGACCAGGGATAGGGTTTATTAGATCTAAGGTCAACAAGGCGGAACAAATCTATTAGCTGCCACACATTAAAATATACAGCGTATGTGTAACTTTGATACAGGGCCTCGATTGCTCCTTTAAAAAAAATACAAGCTGGTCCATATTGTTTTGTGGAATGAAAAATAAAAAAGATTTGCTCATACTGTGTGGAAAGTTGTTACTTAACACAAAGTCTGGTAAGGCAAGTCTGGAAGATTTTCATTTAAATAAATGTCTGTTAAGTCACTATCTATCACCGAATGAGGTAACACAATGGTGATTGAGCCTATGGCCCACTGATGCAAGCCTTTGCATTTGCAGTATCACAGACTGGGTGTCTGTGGCAACATTCGCGGAAAAAATCTCAAGCGGCGCCCAGTCAGTGACACCTTTTCCATCAGCCAGCAGTGGTTGGTCTGCCAGAGAGGGTAGGCGGAGCTAAGCGGCTGCTTTTCCAGTCTCTGCGAGTGTTGCGAGTAAACAGTAATCTACTATGGCTGAACAAACAAAGAAAAGATGGATGACTACAGATACAACTTAAAAAATAAGTGAAAATCCAAAGAAAAAGAAAACGGTCTGAAAAGGAAAGCGACCGTCAGCGAGGAAAATCAAGAGTTACAACCGGAGCCAACCGTGGACGTCACACATGCAGCACTGTCTGGATATCTGGGAAGTGTGCTCCCGCAATTACCATTTTCTCACCATAGGTGCCGCCAAAAAGAACGAAACTGAGATCTTCAAGATTACCACATTAAATAGTCTGGTAAAGTTTGTGCATAGATCATGAGAAGGATGTTAAAGATATTTGCTAACTCTAATTACTATATCTTCCACTCAGTAGCTGAGAGAGTTCATACAATCACAACAGTTTGAAGGTAGGCACCCAATATTACTATCACGTTTTCAGTACCAAACCAAATGTGAAATATGACCAGGATCGTCTGTTCCTGAGTTATGAATTTAAATGATGGCCAGAAAACAGGAAATAGTGGCTTCAAAGTGAAATTAACCTTTGACCTTTTGGGTATAAAATGTAATCACTTCATCATTTTATCCTATTAGACATTTTTGTCATAATAAGTGAATTAAAAACACCAATAAACACACAAAGACATAGTGTATTCTCACAAAACACAGAAAAACATATCACATGGGGTCAGTAATTCTTCTTAGTTAATCCTTGAGTTCAAGTGGACTTCTGTGCATAATTTAATGGAATTCTCTCAAGGTGTTCTGGAGATATCAAGGCCACTGGAATGGGACAGACTTATACGTAAGGACCATCAACTGTGTATAAAGATGGGCGATGCGTCTCCATTTCCTCTCATTGTGCAAACGTGAAGCCAAAATAACTTGGAGGCGGGTGCTGCCATCTTTGTGTATTTGGAGTTGTCAGAAAAATTAACTCTTGGACGTAAATCAGCATGGTAAGAACTAACTACAATGACAGAAACCATGTTATTTAACGTATATTTATTTTATAGTTTGACTCATGTCCCATCTGTTAACATGGAGGAGGCAGGCTTTATACAGCAGCCAGTCAGCAGGGGGCGACAGAGAGGTTTTGGCTTCACTTTTAGGGAGCTGTCATGTCGTCCATCTATTTATACAGTCTATGGTGAGGGCCGATCTATGGACGACCCAAAAGCGTAAGGAAATAGTAAAGTAACACTGACTGTTGGTTGGAAATAGGGAAACAAACAGCTGCCTTCCTCATCAAAGCCAGATGTTGTGTTGACCAATCCATCCAGCCACACCTCCACCAGACGCTGATTTAGATATAATGCCATTTTCCTATTGTTCAGGTAATATTGCTGCAAGTTCTCTCCACATGAAGACAGCATTAAACATTAGACTGATTAGCAGATGTTGTCTCAGTATTACTCCTACTATTATTATTATCAATTTACTTTGGGCTTATCATGTTTTATCCACCGTTAAATATTACCTTCTTTTGTAAAGCAGCTGAATCATTTCTTTAGTTGAGCATGAAGACTAATCAGGTGGTGGCAAAGGTCCATACCAACAGCATGATAAGCTAATAAAAACCTGAATCAGAGGCCGGCCGGCCAAAGGATTACTATTCATGATAATAAATTAATTCATGAGATAAGGATCTCTAACGTGAGAGCTCTACCTAATATTCTCTCCATCCACTCGTTGCCCTTTGCAGAGCCTCGTGGAAAAGTCCCTTTTCCACATCTCTGTGATGGAATAATTATCCCAGCTCTGTATTATGTAGTGCAGCACTGCCCGAACATCGGCTGAAATCCAGCCATTAAGCTATAGATCATCTCATCGCATGCCTCTGTTCTGCCGGGTCCAGCTGCTCACCATCATCACCGCTGAGGGTTACAGGCTCGGCTCCAACAACACAATGTCTACGGCTGCTGGACCAAGGCCAACATCAAGACATACGGCTTTGTCCTGAGCGATCACGGCTCAAGTCAGGCTGAGGTGAAGATGGATGCTGAGTTGTGTGTTGAGTTTTGTAAATGCTACAGAAAATGAGGTTTGCAGAACTGCAGAGGCATCGTGTCCCCACTGACCAACACACAAAACGTATGCTAATCTTGTTTACGCTCTATTAGGGGAATTTTTCGAGGGAAACAAGATCAAAATGTTGATGCTGCCTCGCCACAGCCCCCATATCTCTGGTGCATTTTCTATGTAAATTGCGATCAGTTACATCATCCCTGTTTAAAAGCGCATGCAGCCACAGCGTCGGTGAGGCGGGAACCTCTCCTTTACAGTGCAGTCTGTGCTAATGAGAGCATTAGGGTGATGGCGCACTGAGAGTGCAGGATGGATGAGCTCGCTGTGGAGCGGTGGCGGCAGAAAAGTGAAAGACGATGTCCTCGGGTGACACTTCTACTACCGCTGCTGGCAGTGTTTACCTTCAGGCGGGAAAATGGAAGACGGGAGGACAGGAAAGACATGAGAGGGAGGAAAGAGTGACGTAGAGAATGTCTGAGAATAGCCCGAGAGAAAATATTCTTCCTGTGGGACGTCACTGGAAAGGACTCGCTGAACATTATTCTGTCCTTTCTCCTGGGAGAAGAACAAACAGAGGAGACACAGCAATCATGGGGGACAGATGAAAGAGCAACACAGATGGATGACATGAGACAGACAACCTTGTGTCAACTACAGACGAGAGAAGATTTCTGCCTCGCATGTACACAACCGTTCAACACCCTCTTTAAAATCTGTTTTATTTCAGTACAGAGCAAAAAATGGCTCTTTCTCCGGGTGCAGAGGAATCAAACAGACTCGCGTGTGTTGATTAATTAATGGTCTTTGTTCTAGATAACACTTCTTTGTTCAATTCTAAAGGGCACGGGCAAACAATGTATTCTGTATTTTAATTCAAAGACTCTAAATATCAATGAACATTGTATATAGTGTTTATAATAGTGAATAACCAACTGAAGAGCTTTAGCAGGAGCAACGTTATCCTGACTTTTTTGGTTATCTAAGGGTCATGCTTCAGAAAACACTTGATCCTACTGTAAGTTTCCACTGAATGAAGCCGTGACGCTCTAACGATTCCCTCGATGGTATACCACACCAAAAAATCCACAGGACCACTCGATAAGAGGTTTAACTGCTTAGATAAAATAAGCAACAGCTACAAATCACATGTCCATTTCAAGGGCTTTCCAACGAGAGAGAAAAAGGGAGAGAGGTCAGAAATCTGTGTGGCTCCACTCTGCTTCTGTAGTCTGACTGCTGCCTCCACTCTCTAGATCAAAGCCACTTAAAGGAGCAGTTACTAGTAAAGAAGAAATAAAGTCTTCTAACTACTAGTGACATTTAAGGAATTAAACACTTAATTTATTACCTTACTGTAAATCCATCCATCCATTATCTATAATGCTTTCCTGTTCAGGGTCGCCGGGGGCTGGAGCCTATTCCAGCTGTCATTGGGTGAAAGGCGGGGTTACACCCTCGATTGGTCACCACACAGAGACAGACAACCTTTCGAACTCACACCCACACCTATGGGTAACTTGGAGTCACCGATGAACCTAAAGAGCACGTCTTTGGGGAAGAGAACACACGCATGCACGGGGAGAACATGCAAACTCTGCACAGAAAGGCCAACTTTGTCCAAACCGGGGTTTGAACCAGTGACCTTCTAGCTGTGAGGCACCACCGTGCAGCCCCTTACTGTAGATATGAACTGAAATTAAATCAATCTGTAAATACTGCACATAATGTAAATATTGCATCCAAATAATGAATGAATACTAAATGAAGTCACCATGTAAATTACTACTTTACAAAATACATTAAAATAATCATAAACTGCATTTAGGCTCCTACACCTACATTTCCCAGAATGCAACTGTACATACTTTTTGTCAACTCTCCCTGCCTGGTACCTCAGACTTTAAAGTCCACATCATAGCATATCAGAAGCTTTCTAATAAAAAGTCTGAAGCCCAACTCAAGATGACATTCTTAGGGTTATTTTTCAGATCCTCTCAAAGTAGCAACCATACTTTTACAGGTTGTGTAGTAACCAGTACAGGAGTAATTCTCAGTGGAAATAAGTGGTCTTGCATTGGTAGCATTACCAGTGAACACCAACCAGGATTTTAATGTTGAAATTTGGTTGGAAACAGGGTGAAATCAGGTCTTAACGTCTGAGATCATATTTTCAACGATGTTTCAACGGACTAAAATATGGTTACAACAAACACAGTTTTATATATATATATATAATTCTGAGAATTTGTTCTTTCTAGTGTTGAAAGGCTGATGGAAGTGATGACTGTAGTGGTATTTCTACAAAATAATTTTGCACTGGTGGGTGAAACACGTTTTATTTTCACATAAATATGGTGATTTATGGGCTGTGTGATGTGACCAAGACGGTTCAGAGACATCGTAAAGGGAGCAGTTTTCCCCACAGAAGAAGAAAAAAGAAGACTGAGCATGTGCAGGTATACGCCCCCTGGATGCTGACGTAG
The DNA here is from genome assembly GCF_022749685.1 of Semicossyphus pulcher. Lineage (NCBI taxonomy): Eukaryota > Metazoa > Chordata > Actinopteri > Labriformes > Labridae > Semicossyphus > Semicossyphus pulcher. The sequence continues at coordinate 6,128,001 of NW_027211700.1, forward strand.
TACATTAATACCTGAGGGGAAGACGGGTCTTAAGAGACATCGGTGGACTTGAATGCAGCTCTCATTCAAATCTACTCGTGTAAGCAATCATTTTTGCGGCGGCGTTTATGATGTGCTGCTCACTTCAATCATTTTAGCCGCTAAATATATGCGAGACGCGACTTGAAATTGCCGTTAATATGTGTGTGAATTTGTGATGAATCTTAAATCTCGTTTAATTAACGTCTTCAAACAGTCGGTGAAAAAACTCTCTCTTTTGAAGCAGTTTTTTTAAGGTATGATGTCTGAGTTAGTGTCTTTGTCCCCTTTTAAACTACTCAGGGTGGGATTAAAAATAACAAATGACAGTCCAGGCCCACACAAAGATTTTCTACACTCAAAAACATGTACTGTTAAGAAGCCAAAGTCAACAAAAGGTTATCTAGTAAATTCTTGGAGATGCTTTTCCAAAGAGTTCTCACTAACAGGCAGACACTTTTTTCCCTAAACACAGACTAAAAAAGCTAAGAGGCAAATAGTTCTCTGAGCTCTTATTGGAGAGAAGTTAGTGTGAAGGAAAGTTGTGAAAAATTACTCGACTTTTTCCGCCCAGGTCTTCTGGCACCAGTGGGCCACCATCGCTCACTGATACTGTTCAAATTGGGCCAGAGCCCTAGGAGTGTGAAGGTAGGGCAGCCTATGCCAAAAAAAGTGGGAAAGTGTGTGTGTGTATGTGTGTGCGTGGGTGGGTGTGTCAGAGCGAGTGAGAACAAAAGGTAAGAGATTATGGGAGCAACAATACACATCACAAAAAAGCCTTGCAGACTCGATTTCTTGCTGTCTACACCTGTTTTTCTGCAGCTATGTGTGTGTGTGTGTGTGTGTGTGTGTGTGTGTGTTTGAGACGGAGAGGGGGAGGAGAGAGGGAGGAAGAGATGTGGTTGGAACATTGATAACAGCTCGCCTGATTTGGCCTCTTGCTGTTCCTACACCTGTCTCCTCTCCTAAGGAAAAACGTAGGTGTGTGTGTGTGTGTGTGTGTGTGTGTGTGTGTGTGTGTGTGTGTGTGTGTGTGTGTGTGTGTGTGTGTCCCAGCGCTCTCTTTTCTCCCATGTGTGTCACCGTCACTGCCTTCCACCCCTGAAAACCTGCACAGACTGAAAACACTCCCTGATTGGCTGGCCAGCAGCAGAGAACAGCTCTATCCCTCCTATCGTTTATTCCTCTCATTCACTCTCTCATTTATTCCTGCCGTTCGCCCGCCGCCATTTCTCAAATCCAGCCTCTTATTAAGTGTCTGTCATCTGTGCCATTTGTTCATGCCGCCGCATTTCTCAATTCCTTCATTTGCCCTTCATACCATTCTCTGCTCCTGCGTTCGTTTGGCCTTGCCGGAGAAATACTGCCGCGTGTTTCTCTTTCTTATTTCACCGCATATGCTAACAGAGAACACATTTATTATCGGTGGCTGGACTAGAGCCACGATGAGTTCAATGTCCTCATCAACAGAACACTGACAGCAACCCTCTTATATCAAGCTTACTTTCGAGGGCTTTACTGGAACATTTTCTTTTCTATAACCCAAAATATTTAGCCTTGATAAGAAGCTGATTGCCCTGTCAAAAAAATAAATAAATAAAGCACCAAAATAAAAGTAATCTATCATCAGTGGAGTTTCCAGGGGCCTACCTGGGGTGGCATGGGCCCCCGCTTGCGTTTGGCCAGCCCAGGTGCTAGACGAAAGCCCTTTTTACACTCTGTTCTGCCTCAGCGCTGTAGCGAAGCTCCGCCATCATGCAGCCTTTGCCATTCTACATTGGACAAAGCAACACCGGCGTAAAGGCGCCCCAGTGTGTGTTTTTACACGGCGTTGTGGCGTTGCGGAAGCAAAACGTGCACGAGGTGTAAACAAACAGCGCATGCTTCAAATACACACACACGCCGCTATTCTGCCCTGCCGGCTCCGCTGTTTACACAGACGCCGTTTCGCCTCTGTTACTACCTCGGATGCCAGCTCAGAGGCAGAACAACTTCGCCCCACCATTCTGCCTCTGTGCATTTTACACAGAAGACAGAAGGCAAGAGAGGCGTAATAATCCCGCCTTGAACTGCCAGTGTAAAAGGGGCTACCTTTCCGCTCGGAGGTGGGACTGATCGTCCGTCAATCACAGGGCTGACACATAGAGACAACCTTTAATTCACACATATAGACAATTTTAAATGCACGGGGAGAACATGCAAACTCCACACAGTAAGGCCCACTTCATCCAAAGAGAGATTCGAACCAGGAACCTTCTAGCTGTGATGCTACAGCGCTAACCACTGCATTAGTCAGTGCCCCAGTCTTTCTGGACAGGCGCCGTCTATTACCTCTAACTATAACATTGTGTGAAAACTTACTACTATCCGTTACACACCTCATTAATAGTTTTTAAATGTACCATATCATTAAAACGAGGACTTGTTAAGGCCACTGTTGAACTTGAACACCTCCTGCACATTGAAGTACGTCAAATCTCACTGTTTTCTTGCTGCCGTTTCCACTCCACTCCCCAGCGAGTCATTCATCACTCCCTCTCCTGCCTGCTTCCTCTCGTCTGATCCTTGGCAGCACTACCCAGCCTGGCCATTCAGTGAAGGCCGGTGGGACGCGGAAGTCAGACTGTACTCTCCTGCTATGCAAAGCACAGCCGGCGTGAGTGAAAAGTGATTAAACCTGGCAACACAAAGAGGGCCTTTTCCCTCACTGCTTTTAAGTGATTTGTGATTAAAACGCTTTATCTTGTTAGATCAGGGGTCACAATTTCCACTGTGCCACTTCTCGTGCTGCTGCTCCACTTTACTCGAAGGTTGATCACCGTTTAAGAGTAGGAAAATTTAAGCCTGGAAAAGTGCTAAGCTTGCACGCCTAATATCTCTTCCAACGACATGGATACAATTTGTTGAAATGAATAATTTAAACATTGAGGTTAGTCCCTACACACCATAATGTTGACTAATGTAGCACTGACAGAATTGCTAATAAACTCAGCGGGTCTGAGCTTTGGAATTGGTTTGGTAAGCAGTTTTTCTCTGGCTGCTCATATCTTTGCAGATATTCCAGCAATCAAATACAGTGTATGAATAATCTTCCCTGTGTGAAAGCCACGGACTCTGCTGGAACAGTTTGTGGCCTTTCTCTGAAAACTGACCAAATAATAATGCACTTATGATTATTATATTTCAATATCCTCTGACATTAATAATATCATCACACCATGACGCTTGTACTGTAATTTGCCACTTCCGTGTAATTATAGCCTATTAAAGGTGCAGCTTAGCTCTTACCCTTTAGTGGACTGTTATATGCTTACAATATAGAGTGGCTCATAGGACTAGTTTTATTCCCATAATGCAACATTATCTCAAATCAGCTCAGGCTTTGACCTCTATACAGTTGTTCGTGAAATAGCGTAGATTACGCAGGTCCTGGCTGAAAATGATGGGTTGACCCACCTGTTGTCAGAAAGGAAAGAAAAGGTAGCGAAATATTTAAAGAGAAAAAACAGAAAAGTGAACTTAAAGTCGAGGCAAAATGAAAAATGTCATTTTAATCCTTTTAGATCACATCCCGGGTAATATTGTGCATCTATTTGACAATATAGGCCAAAACAAATACAGAAAATCAATTTCTTCGTATTCTTATATCAAAATCCGATCATTTTTTCTTCCAGTAAAACTAAATTTCACGCGTGCTTACGTAAGTTAGCACCAAACAATTTCAACCAATCAATCTGCAACATTTAGCCGTAGAGCACCAAGAACGCTCGGTCAGTTAGCTAGCTACTGCGCTGTGGAGAACGTCTGTCTACGCCCACTTCTCAACGATCAAATCAAATCCCTCAAATGATATGTCCCGTCTGCACGTCCTGTTTCACTCGGAAATACGTCACGATACGGAAGCTAGATATTCTCGAAATGCCGTTTCAGCTCGACTTTAATGTTTTCACTTATAGAATATGCAGAGGTTTATATGCATAGACTCAGTCTAGTATACTTTCACATTTAAGGCTAAACTGTAGCCCCAATCTTTCCCTAAACAAACTAATCTGTGACCAGTTTTGTAGCCACTTAGGCTGGCAGAACAAGCGTTAAACACAAAACTTGTGAGCTCATGTGGCGAAAGCATGGATGAAAATCCTTCAATGTTAGTCAAATATAAAAACAACATTGAAAAAGGCTAGTTGTGAGCAAGCAGATGTGTGTGCTAAGCTTTAAATAATGCATGTCTATTAAGCACTCACATTTCCTCCACAACATTTCAAAGCAAGGGAGGCCTTACCAGAGAGATGGACTGTGTTACAAAGTGTGATGGAGCGCTATAAGGATTAATAGACCAGCAGGGCTTGATCTCTCTCCTTGACAGTATGTATCAGAGGCTAATCAATATTTGCGCTGAAGATGCACATGTTCTTTCCTGCACTCCTCTGATACTTGGCACCGGGTTACATGGCCCTCTTAACCTTCAGAGTCTTTTCATCCTGACCACAGCTCGTTACTCTACTCAATATCTTGAAGTCTCCTCCATCGTTCTGCCTGTCTGTCCTCCATCTCAACCTGCACCGTTCACCTGATGCACCTCTGCCAACAAGCTAATTACCTTTAGCACTTTTACAACCCTTACATTATCTTTACTGCAGCTCCTCAGTACGCTGCATTAACTGCAGAATAGATGCTGTCAGCTGTTCTGGAAGCAGCCACAGCTACAGCTGACCCCCCGGGCCTGTGCCACTAAACATTAGAGCAGACAGAGATAATGTCGAATAAAGCATTATTTAATTAGATAAGGGATAGTGCTAATTGCCTGTTTAGGGCAATTAGCACTGTAATGTGCCACATATAACAATTATATAGTGTATTTTAAAGTGTATTAATGATGTTGCTTCTCTTTGTCACCATCGATTTAAACTTACCCTGTGGAGTTTTGTTTGTGTTCAGCTGCTAATCATCAAAACTGGGGATTGGAATGCAGTTACATTCAGAAATAAAGATGCTGCTAACTTTGTCCACCGTGCTTCCTCGCCTGTGTAACCTAGCTTTCCCCTTGGTTTGTTTTCAAAAACCCCAGCAGTCCTCTTAGTTGCCGTTGCTGTTTTTCCCTCTATATTACTGATGCCGACTGTCAATCAATGGAATAGCAGAAAACAGGCTGCAGGAATATATATGACACTGCCTGCATGACTGAGCAGGTGTGTTCTAGTGCTTGTGCATGAATACAGTCAGACTAACTCATAGAAACCTTGCACTACATCACTACAAGTGATCATGAACTCCTCAGTATACCTTTAATTAACACAAGATAAGAACACAGATCTGAACAAAGGTCGTATTCCATCGTGTTTAAGCTGATAGTTTACTGTGCCGATCAGTAATTTCTTGTCATTTACAAGTTCCCAACCACACATCCATATCCAGATATAGTGTGAGCCCCACAGCTACAAGAGCCATGGTTACAGCAGTTACAAATGTGCAAAAGCTCTGCTGAGGCTTTTATTACACACAGAAGTAATAATCTCATTTAAATAAAGATTTTCATTTAAATAAATGTCTGTTAAGTCACTCTCTATCACCGAATGAGGTAACACAATGGTGATTGAGCCTATGGCCCACTGATGAAAGCCTTTGCATTTGCAGTATTACAGACTGGGTGTCTGTGGTGACTTTAGCTGAAAAGAATCACAAGCGGCGCCCAGTTAATGACTCGTTTTCCATCACACAGCAGTGGTTGGTCTGCCAGCGAGGGTAGGCGGAGCTAAGCGGCTGCTTTTCCGGTCTCTGCAAGTGTTGCGAGTAAACAGTAATCTGCCATGGCTGAACAAACAAAGAAAAGATGGATGACTACAGATACAACTTCAACAATAAATGAAAATCAAAAGAAAAAGAAACAAATTGGACGCTCAGATGAAGGCAAACAGTCTAAAAAAGAAAATCAAGAGTTTCAACCGGAGCCAGCCGTGGACCTCACACATGCAGCACTGTCTGGATATCTGGGAAGTGTGCTCCCACAATTACCGTTTATCACCATAGGTGTCGCCGAAGAGAACGAAACTGAGATCTTGAGATTACGGTACAATGTATTAGTTTAAATGTACAGTTCTAGAAATAAACATGTAAAGTAAACTTGGGAATAGCTGTATCATTGAAATGGTAGAATTTTATTAAAGTAAATATCATAGCAATGATACACTAATAGTTTAGTCCTTGAAGATATTTTTCGTGAATCTATTCAGGTCTGGGCACTAAATAAAGACAGCAGAGGTTGTGTTATGAAAGTTGCAATTGCTTCCTCTTGAATAAAAATAAACACAGAAATGCAAAAGTAAATGAAAAACTGTAGATATACATAATGTCATTTTAAAGCTTTGAAATGCTATTAAAGTTTACTACTGATGGGGAGGTGTCATGTCTCCCAGAATAGCTGCCTTGAAGAGCGCATGAACATCCTCCAGAGCTCAAAGGCACCATACAGAAAGGACATCCTTTAATTCCATGTGAATATGTTTCGTTCAATTAATATTAATGAGTGAAGTTTGAACATTGATTCATTAGAGTTAGTCATGAGGCTCTCTAAACTATTTATGACAACAACAGCCCGTGTGTCAAGAGCGGATTAATAATGCATTACTCCCTGCCTCCAGCAGATGATGGACAGTGGATGAAGTCTTAGCTGCACGCTTGTTGGACGCTCTTTTGATGCCTGATCAATATTGAAAAAGATAATGAGAAATGCTCGGTGCATGTCAATGCATCTTCACGGCCGCCATGTTGTCATATTTACAGACTTGAAATCAATCTTTCTGTTGGCAGCATAATATAATCATAGGGATGTAAATCATGGGCCAGTCTGCACAAAAGTCACTCTCAGTAATTTTCAATCATTTTCCTCTGAGGGTTTTATCACAGCAACCAATTTGGGGGTTACATCTCTTGCCCTCTGCAGCAGGGTGTTTGTGTGTGTGTGTGTGTTTTCACTCCTGCCTCCACACAATCTGCACGTGCATGTGTGTGTACGCCTCAAGTGCGCCTTATCCCCCATGCACCGTAAGCTGGCTGAGCAAATTGATACTGCTGTGGGATTTTTGGCGATCTGTAAGTCCGCTGTCACGGTGATGAGAGCAGCACAAAGGCGGCGGCGGCGCGGTAAATGTCAGCATGTCAGCGAGGAGTGACACAGAACATCCCAGCTTGGCACGTGCAGGCCGTCTGCCTCGACCCAGCACACACATGACAAGGCCAACAACAGTAATCCCTCCTCATGGACTGAATAGGAAATCACACACACACACACACACACAGAGACACGAGTACAAGCAAGGAAGAGAAACGTTTTAACAAGGGTTGTAACACAGGGGTGTAACAGCATTAAATCAGCGATACCTGACAAGAGAAGAAGAATTTCATTTCACAAGTTGAACATGTTGGTGACATGTGTGTAAGTGTGTGTGTGTTTGTGTGAAGAAGTACATGTAGTTTCACATGTTAGCACATCTATTGAGGGATGTTTCATTCCCATCACTGTCTTTCACTCATATACTCAGGGGTAAAGGTGTTTGTCAGTGTTGCAAGGCATTCTGGGAATAGATGTGTGTCTTCGCAGCTTTGAACAGACAAGAGCTTAAGTTGCACACACGCAAAAACACACACACACAAGTCGAGTCTTGTTTGTTTGGATAGGTATATTGACTGGTGCTTCTCTCCTGCTTTATAAGATGCCGTGTTTCCTTCTGACAGATACAGGATTATTCTTTATGCTGTTGTCTAGACAACTCTTACTGAATAAATGTTATACTTGTGACTTGAAATTCAACCTGCAATATCAGCTTGTAAGTATCAGTGTTCAGTTAAAAAAATCCAAGCACTTGTTGTTTCCAAGAATGTGTCCAAAGTGCGCGTAACCCTTTCACACAGAAACGGCTCATAAAGGTCGTTGTCTTGTTCTGCATCTGGCTCACTCAGCCCTACACGGAACATGCGCTGCAGGTGTGGCCTGTAGAAAGATACAACCACGGAAGTGTTCAGTGAAGCCAAAGAAAGCCTGCTTTAGACAATATGAACTCTAAAGGGGTCGATGAGACAGGGATGCTATGCGAGTGCTTTGGCAGCTGTGGACAGCAATCCTCAAAAAAGATCTGAATCCCCAAACTGAAAACGAACACACAACCAACAGACAAATATCTTGTGCCGCAGGACAATGAAAGTCATCAGTTGTCTAGTAAAACAGCTCAGCATTGGCAGATTGGCACAGCATTTAGTATGGCTCCTAGATGTATTCTAATGACTTTCATCCAGTACTTGTGAAGCACTTGTAAATTTAATGTCTTTCTAATACATTCTTGGCTGTAACTTACAATGTTACAATTTCATTTTGCAGACGCTTTCGTCCAAAGCGACGTACATCTGAGATTAATACAACACAAGCAACGATCAAGACAGGAGGGAACGACTTGAGTAAGTGCCAACAAACAGCTTAAGTGTGAGCCGACACAGGTGTTGACAGGCAGTGCACAGAGGCATTCACAGACTGTATTTTATTTGATCATAATCATCATCAACATCGATATTTTTAAGTGTGGATTTGTGTGGAGTACTAATTAGCGTCAGCATGTTAGCTTTGATGGAGAACAGGGTCGACATGATGAAGTTCAGCAGGTGCAATGCAACATTTCAGCTGCTAACATTTAGCAGGTATAAGGCCAGCTGCTAAACATTAGTATTTAGCTGAAATACCATTGTGCTAAAGCAAAGCCTGACATAGAAGAACGGCTGTAAACTCATGGAAAAATGTTGATGCCAATGTCATAGTTTAAATTTAGCTATTGGGGCTGCAACAAACTGTGCGTTCACCCCGAACGCAAAGCGAATATTCGCCTCGCATTACTCGCCCGAGTTTGACCGCCGGATCAAAATTTGCGTTTAAATAACAGGTGAATATTCGCCCTTCGCTTCCGGAATGGAGGAGAGGAAGCGGGGCTTATCTCCATGGTTACCAATGCCGTCAAGAGAATCTCAGTGTTAATAGGCTTTTGTAACACCATGTGACGCAGGAAGTTACATTTTTTCAACTCACGCGAATTCGCATTGTGTCGTTCGCATCGGACCATTCGCGCCGCCCGATGCGAATTTGCGTCTACTCGCATCATTGCATTGACTTTGTATGGAATCTCTGCATCACATACCATAAGCTATTCATCTATCTACAACAGCGGAAGGGACAGGTGTGTGTTGAGGAATTGTCTGAAATAACCCCATAAAATGAATCCAACAGGACTGGTGTCACTGTTTGTAAAAGTGCATCCCGAGTTCTCCTCAGGTAAAGCTAATGCTGTATTTAGAGAGCTCTGATATTCAGAGAAAGTCTCTGCTCCTGTACAGACGGTATTAGTGCTAAAGCCTGTCTGGATTTGATCAAATTCCCTGGTGTATTTTGAGTGACATCCTGTGGTTGTTTTTTATCCAGGATCAGCATCAACGTCAAGTAGGCCTGTTTCATCAATCTAAACTGGATCAGGGATGTTGCATTGGTTGAGGTCATTTGATTCAGCTATAGGGGAGAAGATAAGCATATTGGTACACACACTTCTTCCAGGAGTTCCCAAACCCAAGTGAGATACTTGTTCGAAAGAGACGTATGATTGAGGAAACCCTCAATTTAAAATTCCTATTCCTAGGAGTTTCTTTGCTGTCGTCGCCGTCATATTCTTTGACCCCGAGACTGTTTAAATACAGATTAGCAAGGAAAAACAAGGGGTTCAATGGAAAGTTGGGAGTTGGAATGAAGAGAGATGTATTACTGTTGGGTTTAAATATGAACAAACTCTCTCCAGAATCGCTACACACACTTTAATCAGCTGCTGATAATCAAAGCTCAGCCACTCATCAACCTCCTCTGATTAAATGGACATGATGCTGTTTTACTCAAGACATATTTACGAATCACTTCCTGACGTCTTGAGCTAATATCAGAGATTGGAATAATGCACGATCAGGCAACATGACCCTTGATCTTGTTATTAAATGTTATTTCATTTACTTAAGTGATGTTTCTCTGATAACTCAAATGACTGTAAGCAATGTAAATATGCAAATAGCAAGTGCTACACTCCATTTAGAAGACAGGAGATGAGTCACTCGATGTGTGAGTAATCCTGATGAATGATACTGACAGAGATTTCCAGAGCGAGAAGGTGTTAATCTAGTGGTATTACACTAGCAGGTAATATACATTATGATGATTTCAGATCATTGCTTGCAGCAGACTATGATGCCAACCTTCTGTCTCCACCTATAAGGGCAAAACCAGCGGACAAGCTGCCCCCTCCCTCTTGAATTCCCTTACCAAGAGACTGCAATAATCTGTCCTTGTGCAAACCACTAATCAAAACTCGCTCATGGTTAATATTTTAGGTAGATAAAAAGATGGTAGTTGAAAACATGCCATACAAGCGGCTACATTAAGGCAGAGAGGTGCTCTTGAGCTCGATGGAAATATCAGGTTGCTAACATCGTCTTAATGAAAACAGTAGCACTCTGATGTTTGGCAGGTATAATACTTTGCATGTTCACCATTAGATTGTTAGCAAAACACAAAATGCTGTTGAGGCTGATGGAAGTGTTTTATGTTTTGCATTTGGTCATTAACCAAAAAGAAAAACCTGATGATGGTGCGAGTCAGTAGGATTCATCCTCTGGCAACCATGAATGTCACATGTGCAGGATTTTGTGCTAATCTATCTTATAGGTTCAAGATCCATCCATCCACTATCCATACCACTTATCCTGTTTAAGGTCGCAGAGGGGCTAGAGCTTATCCCAGCTGTCATTGGGCGAGAGGCGGGGTACAACCTGGACTGATCGCCAGTCAATCACAGGGCTGACACATAGAGACAGACAACCATTCACACTTAAACCTACGGGCAATTTAGAGTCACCAATGAACCTAACGAGCAGGTCTTTGGACTGTGGGAGGAAGTACCCGGAGGGAACATGTAAACTCTACACAGAACGGCTTCGTATGTCCAAGGTTGAAGATATTTAACTCAGTAAGTACAAACTTTTACCTCAACAGGGAATTTCCAAAGTCCTAGAGATTTGTCCTCTGTAGAAAATTTCATGACAATCCAAATAGTTGAAATATTTCATTCTGAATCAAAGTCGTGATTGACTGACAAAGACAAATACGTTCATAATTAGTAAGTACTAACAAAGTAGCACTTCCTCCTCTGCTTTAGATCTTCTCGAGAATGTTTGACAGTAATATATTTGTGTTTGGATCGACGGCTCCAGTAAACACAACACACAGGAAAACATCACCAGTAAAAGGAGCTTGTTACAAAACACAGTATGTAATTTAACCAGATTTACACAGTTTATACAACATATAGACTGGAAAAGTTCCAATACATATTAGATTCGTAAACCCATCCAACGTATGTGTTCCAGCCTGATGCTGTTCATTTTCATCCATCCCATAAAATGTAATAATATTTAGAAAATGCACCTCAAAGAGCCAGTTTCACTCAGGCATACCCAGTCACATTAATTTAGCCTGTATTCTCAGAAGAATCATAGTTCAAAGTGATCAAAACATTGAAATTGGTTCAAACCTTAGAGCGTACTCCCAACCAAAGACTGACTGACAGTGTTAATAAAACTTGTGGGCAAATGAGCTGAAGAGAGAGGGGAGGAGAGAGAGAGAGTAGCTGAATCCCAATAACTTAGTGAGGGTGAGGGTAAAAGGGAGACGGGGGAGGCTGATTGATTGAGTTTGGGAGAGAGATTGAGGAATAGACGACTCAGAGAGAGAAAGAGGGGGAGCGAGAGATGGTGCAAACAAATCAAGAGAGGGAGAGAGTGATGCAGGTGGATTACAGTCTAATCCATGCCTCTCTCAGTGTGCTCTTATTACATTAGAGCAGAGTGAGAAACACAGTGACCTTCTCTAACTCCATTTCATTCCACTGGATCAGACCGTATGATTTGATCTGAGCTGCGCTGCCCTGAGAGACAAAAAAAAACCTGCTGTACGAGCCACTGTCGCAAGACTGTCATCATTCAGCTCGGATTTAACGTAACATGATGGGCAAGTGTCCATGTAGGGCGTGTGGCCGACACACAACGAGATGTTACTGTTACTGCTAGATGTTTACTGTGACCTTTGAAGATAACGCACTGGGACCCTTAATTATTAGTTTTTGGCTTTTGTCTTTATTGATAGGACAGTGGATAGAATCTGAAATACACATAGAAGAAGACTCAAAGGGGTAGTGAGGCTGAGAGCAGGATAGGATACCCGCGATGGAGTCTAGACACGGGTGGTGGTGGCGAAGAAAGGACGCAGGACGAGTTGAGGAGCTGGACTTGGACAGGGATGAGATGGATCGGAGGTGAACGGGGTGGAGGAGAGTCGCAATGAACGAGCCGAAACGACGAGCTGACAGCGGGGAGAGGAGAACAGCTTTAAGATGATTGGTCAACAGAACTCTGGTTGGTTTAGTACTTAAAATAGTAAACGGCCATAATCAGGAAGGACAGATGGGGGAATGAATGATGATGAAACAGTCTTCCTGCTTGAACTTGAGCTACATTTCTTTTTCTTCTTTAGATTTTCACTGGATAGGACAGTGATAGACCACATATAAGGGGAGGAAAGAGTGGGGATGACATGTACCAAAGGGCAGAGGTCGGAGTCCCGCCCCCCTTGGTTACTGTTGTTACGCCTGTCAAGCTTTCACATGTAGATATTATGGCGTTTTCAACTATAATAGTGAGAAATGTTCCAAGGGAAAAATAGTTCCCAAATGTCAGAGAGAAGTCGACAGAAAGGACGACAATACGCATTTGAAAGCTACATCCAGAATATCATCTGTCAGCGGAGTGTTGAGAATGAAGAGGACATACAAATGAGGCAAAAGATCACCGGTCCCAATGTAAGCGTCAGGCACCCCACGTGACAATTCATGTTGTGGACAATCATCATCAATACAGGAACAAGAATGTTCCTGCACAGCAGGGTAAGTCAATATGTTGTTTTATTTTAAGCTAATGTTTAGTTATAACTCCCTATAACTGTCATTATCTGATATGTTTTAGCCCATTGTGAGCAAAACTAAATTATCCCACTTTTTCATTTTGTTTAAAGCACGTCAGGGTATTGCTCACATATCATGGACTTGATCCAAACATTGGAGCTGTCTTTCTTTGCTAACATGCTAACCATAGTTGCGGCCTTCCACAATTTATAATCCGTGTCCACCATCTCTCCCCTCGAGTTTTTGGCTTTCAGAAAAGCTAAAAATATGACACCCCCCCTCTAAACTTTGAGGAAATCTGCTCTCGGACTTGCAGATTCCCTAAGCACAAAGTTACGGCATCTGAAAGCTTGACAGGACTCCCCTGCCTAGTTACGGTTGCTAACGTAGGATTGGCCGTTCGAGGAATGGGCTTAGCGAAGGGTCAGTTGCTTGTGGGGCGCCTGCTCTGCCGACTCAGCTAAACCAGCGCCCTGTAGCTATTTCTGAAATTTTAACATTTCTCATACCTTCTCAGCAGATTAATGGACGCCCTTCCTTCGTCATGCTCCTTTAGTACACGTCTAAAGTATGACCTTCATTTTCTAACTTTATCTGTTTAATTAATCTGTTTACCTGCATTTCCATTATTCAGAGAGAGCAGTGAAAGGTCAGGGGCAGCAGTTGTTACTGTCAGTCGCTACATGCCTCACAGGGGTCAACAGAGGTGTGTTGTGCAGGTATAATGCATGCATATGAAACTCATTCATATTCAACCAGCAGCTCGCTGTTTTTTCTCCTTTATTTGTGTTTTACAGCCTGCCAGCTTTTATTGCGGATGCACTCTCCGCCTCACATTTCTAAAACCTCCTACTGCTGCCTAAATACGATTTGCATTTTGAAGATTAATAGCTTTTAAAGATCCCGGGAGTTCCTTACTCCAGCTTTGAACCCTGCAAACAAACAGAGACCGGAGCCAGAAAGTGTTTCTCCAGGAGCATCTCTGCACCTGAGCCAATAGAATCCTCACACCATCCCTCCGCCAGCCAATCAATGTGTCTGCAATTAGTGTCGCTCTAATTAGAAACCATTGTTCTGAGCATCGGCTGAGGCAGTTCATTCATCAATATGAAATTAAGCAGCAGCCACTTAGCATGGGATTACTATCATGAGTTCATTTGTATTGGAATCAATTCATTTGCATCGTTCGCCGCAATCATGCCTCAAGGCTGCACGTGGGAGTTCCTGAGGAGTGTGTGTGAGAGGAGTCAATAAGGCTTGTCATATTTGAAAGATAGAGAGAGATAAAGAGAGAGAGAGAGAGAGAGACACACACAAAAAAAAAAGGAAACGAGGGAAGGAGAGCACAAACTGTGAAATTACTGCCGATTTCTTCCCGAGGAAAAGTCACTTATCGCAAATCAAACAGAGTAAATGAAAGGAGCAAACCAAATAGCCCATCTTAAGCACCTTGGTAATATCAAGCAGCTAATAAAACATCCCGTTCAGAGACCCCCAATTTCACATCCTGTCTTGTTCGGCTCTGACACAGGCGGCAAGCACTTCAAATTACAATGAGAGATGTCATCATCGCAAATCTATCATCACAAATGTATCATTAAGAAAGATGAGAGAGCTGTAGGATTTGCACAGCTATCTCTGCCCCCGTCTCTATCTCTGACACCTCCTTTCTTCTCTCTTTATCTCCCTTTCACACACCGTCATACATATTGTACTCGCGTGAGCACGCATGCACACACGTGTCCTTACATACAAATCCCCGCTCTCTTTCTCCCCCGGGGACAATGTAATGTAATTGTGTGCAGCAGCGGATTCCACGGTCATTTCCATCCTAAATGCCAACTTGAGGGCGGGAGCTGTTCAATTAAAGCAGCTTCCGTTGTTACGAAACTGCAGCAGGGAGGAATTTTCAGCCCTGTGAAACTCATGGCGGGGAAATCGAATTAAAAACACATTCAGATGCACTGAATGGCAGACACAAAGCGTGCACTGATAGGCGGTGTATTCCAGAAAACACTGCATGCTTGTTATACAGTTTGAGACACTGGCGCAACCTCGACTTCTTTTTGTGCCTCGGCTTTGCATTAAAAGCCATCGAGCTGGGGTTTTCTAAAAATGCTTCAGCCATCACTCAGTCGAGGCATTTCATTTCCACTCGTATTGTTCAGGCAGTCGTTGTAAAGGCAGAATGGAGAGTGAGAAAGAAAACAGGACCTTGATGGAAAAGAGTTCTTTCCTATGAAAGGCTGAGCTGACTTATGTGCGCTCGTGTAAACAACAAATCGTATATCACTTATGAGTAATGAGCCGTACTCTACTCATAATCACAGCAGAGAGAAACAACATCAACGGGCAATGAGTTAATTAGAAATACATAAAGGAAAGAAAAAGGAGCTTTCAGTTTGGCAGCAGGGTGAGCTTTTGAAAAGTCTGCTTTCACGCAGCTCCAGACGGGTGAAGAGCGGCTGTGCTCCATTTTTCTAACCGCGAGTCGCTTCTTACATCGTAAAGGCGGGACACTCGAAAAGAGAAGATGGCATTCTGGGTGGCAGGTATGACATTATTAGATGTCACGCAGACGAGACGCGGTGGTACATTTTAATATACTCCTCCTCTTATTGCTTTGTTTTTATTAGCCTGTATTAGTCTGCTCGCAATGCTTGTATCTCACGTGCGTGCCCCGCGGTGACCAACGTTTGAGTTGGCATATGCAGTCAGTTTTTGGAGCCCCAAATGTACAGACGTGTGTGTCTCTCTCTTAGATCCTTTATACTAGAAGCACAAATGATGACGGGAAACACAATGTCTATGAATGAAACTTTTACATTTTCATCCAACGCTGCCGGCCTTTCACCTCCAGCATCCATGAGCTCCGCCAACTGGCACCTTCAAGTCTCACACAACGACACAGACAATGATCCGATCCGACTCATATTTTCTTTTGTTGTCTCTAAATCATTTGGTATCAAGTTACAACTGGGAAAACTTGCTCTAATCCTCCAAATGCCTTTGTTTTCATTAAGCTACACTTGCAGGCAGCAGCATGGCTAAGTAGCATCAATAACTACAGCAGGCCTGCAGTCAAAGTGTCTTCAAACCATTAGCATCAGTGTTTGTTGCTTTATTTGCTTTGGGCATCTTCGAAATTGCTTTTTCTGCTACTTTTTATCTGCTGGATTTTTATTTATTGACTACAACATTTTAATCTTAATCATTTCAGCCTCTTCGATTAGACCTCCACTGAGTCCCTCTGTTGGATGGATGGATGGAGGCTTCTAGGGGTGGCTATAGCTGCCATAAGCTGGTGGCCCATGGTGCCTGCCCTGTTAATGGTAAATACAGTATATCAGTGTGACTTCCACTGATATGTGACAGCCTGCGATTAGCAACACATCCACTCGGGTTGATCCCTGGACTCCATAATTTACATCTTGCAGTAGATTTTCCATTACTGCCAATTTCTGTCCATCAGTCTTCAGAGAGGGATCCCTCCTCTGTTGCCCAGTCTGAGGATTCTTCAGTTTGTGTCCGCATGTATTTTCAGCAGAGCAGAGCGGAGAGACGCTTCTGGGACGCGATGGAGACGGAACGCGGCGGGTGCTGTGGAAACACGGGCACTGACTAGAGTGGGCGCGATCAACTCCGGAGGTCGCGGCGCACACAGAACGCGGCAGACTGGGATCCTGTGGAATATAGGAGTAAGGATGAGACACAGCTAGACTTTCACACTCACACCTACAGGACATTACAGAGTCACCAATGAACCTAACGAGCATGTCTTTGGACTGCAGGAGGAAGCCGGATTACACAGAGAGAACACCTGCAGAAAGGCCGCCTATGTCTGAACTGGGATTCGAACCAGGAACCTTCTAGCCACCACCACTGTGCAGCCACTTATTTGAGATGTTGCAAGTAAATTATTTACTTGTTATGGCTCGATGATGTCATATATTTACCGTCGGAAGTAGGTGAGAATTCTGCTCTAAAATGCACGCTAAACAGGAAGCAGCCTCTGAATTAGGATACAGACCGTGACACTCGACTGCATCAACGAGGCAAGGTGAGAACTTTGTATAGATAGCGTTTCCAGTCCATGTTACATCACACACAATAGATCACATCATCTGTTGTCAGAGATGTATTCCATACAATGTAATCTGCTTTTCAGAGGTGACGCTCACCCCAAAACGTGGTGAGACTTCTGTGTAGGCACAACATTTAGAGAAAGTAGAACCCTCTGTGCAGGCTGTAGATCAAGCTAAATTTGATTTCTACTACAAGGGGCAGGGAGTGCTATATGACCCTTGGACACGAGGCTTAGAGGACTGACAAATTGACTGGCTAAATGCCTGCTTTGAGCGCTTGTGATTGCGTGATTGACAGTCCACTCGGGCCTAAGTCACCCTGAGAACAGTAGCTTTGGTTCACCTGCTGACAGGCCCCCTGTGGGAGGAAGCAAAAGTCCTCCTGAAAGCCCTGCACTTTTATTCTGAGATTTGTACACATATAGAGTACAAACTCACCCACGCATGTACGCATTCCCTCAAGAGCACAAAGTTAAAACTCTGAACCTCTTGCTGCTTCAAATCCTGGTTGGGATTCCCTGCTCTGCAGCAAGGTCTACTGTATCTCACAGGCTTCAAAACAAAAGCTGCTTTTATAAGTGTAGAAGCAAATTCAGCATACGGAGGGTCATGACATCTATTCTCTGATTCTGTAATGCTTTTACTCACAAGAAATGATACCTTCCCGTTTCCTCTCTCACATCAAACTTAAACTTTCTTCTCAGATCCGAACTTGGAAGCTCAATTAATTGTAGATGTGCAAATAATTACATGTTGACTGAGCCAACATTTAGTAATGACAGATCCACAGCTTTGAATCATAATTAAAATTCCCAAATAAGCGTGGACTCTTCTGATAATACACTGCTAATGTGTTTACATTCATTTTGCTTGTGTTGTTGTTATTGTCGCAGTTCTCTGCCTTCCTGCGTCTGACTCGCCACATTCAAAGCCTGTCATTGCTCACGCTGGCGCCCTTGTATAATCATATCAACAGATTCTAATTACTGTGGAGTCTTACGCAAATTTGTCTTCAGCTAAATGATGCTTTTCATCCAGAAAATTACCAAAATTCCTTACAGCGTTATTAGTGCACTCCCCAGGCTGCCCTCCATTCTTGTTTTTATTCTCTCCCTCGGTGTGCACACAGGTTCCTCCAGCCGTGACAGCTACGGCGCATAGTTTGAAGTTTTACAATCTTTGAAAAAGGCAGTCTTTTTGATTTCAATAATCCCAAATTAGAGTGAAAACACACAAAAATCTCGGTACTTTAAAGGCCCGTCAGTAAAATGATTTTCTGTGTGAGTTTTCTCTGACATCTGGTAAATTAAAAGCTGTGAACAAGGCAATAATCCATGAAACAGGCGGACATGTTTCAATATGGGCTTTTACACGGGTCATTGTAAACTTGAGAGTGCTCCAGAAAACACAAGAGGGATTTTGTTTTCAGTGCACTGAATTATATTCTGATTATTTGGGTTTGACTAATGTGTTTTCTCATCTAAATAGCCATGGGGGGTCTGATAGCTGATTTTGAAGTGTCAAATGTTCCTCTCATGGAAACCTTAATGTGACAATAACTTCTGCAGATATTATCTTCTATTCATTTAAGCTCTACAGATACTTTTTCAGCATTTTGCTTACTCAAAAACATTGATCCAGGCCATTTATTTAAGCTATCAAACCAAAAGACAACGAGTGTATTGTCAGAATGTTTAAAGGTATAAGAGTGAAGTAAAACTCAGTTGCATTTATTACCTGATTTGCAACTGGAGGCCTTAGCAGGCTTGTGTTGGGAAGGTCACCAGGTCAATCCCTAACCTTGCAGAATAAATCTGGATCACAAGGAGGAAGAAGCAATGCTTCTCCATTCTCCATCAGCACCACTCAAGTGCTCTTAAACAGGCCCTGACAATAAAAATGTCTCAAGCCGAGCTGCTCAGCTGGCAGCACAACAGAGCATTCATCTCTAAAGTACTTGTGTAGATGAAAACATAGTAATGGTGTGGCTATCGATTGTAGTGGTTAAGACAACTTTTTAATCACCAAAGAAAGCATATAGATTTGGGAACTCATGGGGTCACTACAACAAAGTCTAAAGGGAAATAACAAGTGGTGAGACAATCTGACTGTTAACAAGCCATCAGTTCCCTAACCCTAACTCTAACCAGAAAACGATCCAATTGGCAACTCGCTGGTCTGGTTGATGAACTCGCCGACAAGCTAGCCACCCAGCAAGCGCTTGTCAAAATAGCTCTTCAATGATGTTCAATAAGATGTTATTGAAGAGGGAAGTGAAACCTCCCTGAGCGAACTGCTTAGCTTGTTAGTTTAGCTTGGTTGCTAACAGGACAATGAATTGCACCCAGTTTACTCAAACGACATTTGTACCTGCGACTCCGAGTTATAGGTAACCACAGGAAGTAAGATGCTGACTATGTTCTGGACTCTCTGTTTCTCCGTTCACACACAGGGAAGCATCTAGTTGGGAGACAACTTGCTACGGGTCAGGAGGGTGAGTTTTGGTGCACATCCTTTGGCCTTGTCCAAAATATAAAACCACATTGTGTTGTTTATTTCCATGAGTGTCCTCTTACGACGTTTTCAGTTGAGTCTCCAGATCTCTGAAGTTCTTAACAGCTAGTCTTTAGTCTTAAGAAACAAAGTTACACAAGCTACGGCCTTTGACTTTATCAACCTTTTCCTTTCTACACGACTGGCTGAAATTCAATAACAATACAAAGTCAGTCTGTTATTGCCTTTTATAATCTACAGTGCACAACAGGAAGTAGTTTTATCATCAGCACTGCAGGCGCTCTCCTGACTGCTCTCGCTGTCGTAAGTCCAGCTGTGTGCAGACCTGCCAGCTGCTGGCTCAGCTCCAGGCTGCCTGTCACAGGGTCACGCAGAAAGACCACCACTCACAGCCTGTAAAACAGTGCTGATGGCTAAAACACTCACGCCATCCATCATGCAGGTGCACTGTACTTATCCTCTGGGGACTTCTACTCACGGGCGTGCACACGCACACACAGGAACTCACACACATTCATGCCTTTGAGCCATCGTTTACTGGAAGTTATTGATTAGCCCTTTGTAATTAACACTTCACCCACAGGGAATAAATCAGAGCTGATGAATCACTTATTGTGCTGGTGGAAGAGTGTGTGTGTGTGTGTGTGTGTGTGTGTGTGTGTGTGTGTGTGTGTGTACAAGTTATTGAGTCATTAAGGTTGAATGAGTGATAGTAAGGCCTTGGGGTAAGCTGAACTAAAAGTGCCCTGGCAGACAGTATAAAACTGCTGCTGCACAGCGATACTGTGACCCGAGGCATCCACTGTGGACTGACATTTGAAAAGCACAAACCATATAGAGTAAAGCTTCCGCAGGACATGAACCTAAGAACAAAGGCAGAACATAAAGTGAAACCCACCTCCAAAATCAAGGTCAAGGATAAAGTAACTTTAAACCTTGAACAATCATCGGCCCAGTCTGTCGGTTACAGTCCGGCTGTCACGGTCCCAAGCGACACAAGGCAGTACTGATTACACTGTAGGTTGATCATAACTGCTCAGAAATCGACAACGAATCAAAGCCTGTGAGCTAGTTCAAAAATAAAATTGCTACTCTCACATAACATAGTCCAACTTATGTAGCAGAAAGCTCTGTTCACTGACTCCTCCATGCCTGCTGCCACAGCGCTTCCCTGAGAGCCATGCTGTTACAGCTGAATTTGCTTTCTATCACGAGTTCTGCTGCCGCTCCAAATTTGCAAAAAAGAGCATTTCATAATCTCCATTACTAGCCCAGAATCCACCTGTGGGCTCTGGGTCTCACTTTCCCCCGGGGGAAAGCAATTACTTCCCAATCCCAGCAGTGCTAAGCCTGGTGTTCTCTTTTGGGTAGTGATGAGGTAAGAGCAAAGATGCCAAGTATCACCTATGCACACATTCTGCGCCCACATAATCCATCCTAACTGACATGCCTGCAATTGTCGAGCTAGCTAAGATTTTGTTTATTGCCATCAACACTGCAATGATGCTCGGAAACATGTTTTGATCTCCTAATTGGCAGGATAAATCTGACACGACTCTCGTTGTGGTGCTGTTGAGTCATGCTCTTAACAAAGCATTTCAAAGGTACATAAAATTGTGATATTTTTCAGGTGTTTAGTGCCAACTTGTCAAAGAGGATTTGTCTGGAAGTCCACCACTTTGACAACAAAGTGACATATCTCATCAACTGTTGATTGCCGTGAAATTTGGTTCAGCGGTATGACTGAGCCTGAATGGTTAAATCCTGATTGGAGATTGGTACTTTGCAAAGCAGCCTTTGCCATCAGCTTTGCAAAAATGAGGCTTTTCTCATCAGCTGGAGGGCTCGCCTCACAGCTAAAAGGTTCCTGGTGCAATTGGGCAAGGGGGCCTTTCTGTGTGGAGTTTCCATGCTCTCCCTGTGCATGCATGGTTCCCTCCAGGTAATTTGATGACTCTAAAATTGAATGTAAGTGTGAATGTGAGCGTGAATGGTTGTTGCCTCTATGTGGCAGCCCTGCGATTGACTGCCGATCTGTCCAGGGTGAATCCTGCCTCTTGACCAATGACGATCGGCGAATAGATATGGATTATTACTGTTTGAATGCACTACTAACAATGAGTGTTAGCATTCTAACATGCTAAAATATAATGGCAAGCATGCTAAACTTTGCTAAACGTCAGCTGGTCTGCATTGTGATCATGTTAGCATGCTCACGTTAGCATTTAGCTCGAGACTCTTTGTCTTGTTTTAATATATTCTGTTTCATTTTCTATTCAGTCTCCTTAAAGTAATAATCTCGAATATTTTCATTTAAATAAATGTCTGTTAAGTCGTGCCCAGTAAGTGACGTGTTTTCCATCAGCCAGCAGTGGTTGGTCTGCCAGAGAGGGTAGGCGGAGCTAAGCGGCTGCTTTTCCGGTCTCTGCAAGTGTTGCGAGTAAACAGTAATCTACTATGGCGAAACAAACAAACAAAAGATGGATGGCTACAGATAAACTTCAAAAATAAGTGAAAATCCAAAGAAAAAGAAACAAACTCGACGCTCAGATGAAGCAAACAGTCTGAAAAGGAAAGCGACCGTCAGCCAGGAAAATCAAGAGCCAACCGTGGATATCAATCATGCAACACTGTCTGGATATCTAGGAGGTGTGCTCCCGCAATTATCGTTTATCGCCATAGGTGCCGCCAAAGAGGACGCAACTTTGAGATTACAACTTTAAGTTCTCTTTATTAAGGCGCACATGAAAAAAGTACAAAAGCCTTCTAAATAGTAAACGATCACAAGGAAGGTGGAGGTTATTGTACCTTTTGCTTTTAAGTTCTGCTTCGTTTGTGTTTCATAATGAAACAAGAAAGAAAACCACTTCTAAACTTTCTGAACTTTACCAAAATCCATTGCTATTTGGGTGTCAGAACGCTCGGTTGAAAAGAATACTTTGTGTTTCACCCAAATTTACGACTGCCCTGGCTGGTTCCCAGTTTCTAATTCTGTCTGTCACCGTTGCCCTCCTCCTGCTTCAGCTCTAACAGGGAAGAAAAGAGCGGCCAAGAAACTAAATCTTGAGAAGACAATTTAATTATACCCAATCCAGCTTTATTTTATTGCACATGCAGGAATCCAATTACCTTCTTAATTTAATCAGCCAAGCTTTTATTAGCCAATTCATATATTTTTTTGTCAAAGGGTTCTAACCTCACTGGCTCCCTGCTTGTCTCTGAAAGATTGGGAACTCAACCGGAAAGGAGGCACCGGGGCCCGTAGTTTTTGGTGCCGACGTATAAAGGTCATGTAGAAAATTGAGGTTGTGATAATATATGCCATCAATTTGCACTTCATTTTTACTTAGCCTGACTGTTGTCTGTCTTCCCTGACAGTTTTAGTGCCTTTTTATTGATGGAATTTATTTTTGACAGACAGCGCGGATTGCATCACCGGGATAGTTTTCCAAGGTCCACACAAATAATAACTTTGCCTAAGAATTGAGTTCAATCATTAATTCATCTATTAAGCTCATTTTGATGAGTAGCCAGATATGACACACACACACACATCGCAAAGCTGACCTTGGAAGGCTTGGGTGATGAAAGGTCCTGGTGCTGAGTGTTAAGTAGGCTTATCAAAAAATGTGTCTCTCATTGCTGCCCACAGCTATCGTTGCTCAAGACTGACTCTCCTGTTGCTGTGGAGTGACCTTTTCTTTTAATAATGTCACTTTTATTTTAGAAATAAGTCAAAATGCAGTCTTGATTTATAAGAATTTGCACTTTATTTACCACTTTGTGACTAAAAATGGGCCTTTTTAAAACCTGGAATGAGGTAAGGTTGAACAACGCATGAGTCAGAGATTGGCTTGAAATCAATACTGGTAACTTTTTGTCATTAAAATTAAACCATACCCAAATACAGCTTCTCCATGATTGTGAAAACAAAAAGATGAATGCTAATGCTAAAGCTAATAATATTGCTGTTTCCTGCTTCAGCATTTTATTGGCTCCATCTCCATCCTCATTTCCAGTGGGAAGTCATAATACTCACAGCACAATCCCTGCTATGCTGGCGTATTCTTCTTGGGCATAACAGCATCAACGCCTACATTCCAAATATAAACTGTGCACATATTGTATATTCATATTACAATCGACTCGCTGATTGAAACTAGTCAAGATGCATGCATTAAAGCACTGTGAGCAGTTTGCAACAGGTTATGAAACAGACACAGTTCGATACCAAAGCCTCTGCATGACCTGCAAACACCAACCATCAGCAAGAAGATTGCTGGATGGTTATTAATTATACCTGTGACGGCTGTCAGCGGGTCAGATTTGGGTGAAGCAATTTACAGCAAGCAGACAGGAATAGCAATTATAGTAAGCAGGCAGTTAAAAGGAAGAATGCTTGTACTGCTTTGTCCAGAGGGGACGCCAACATCCAAATGAAATGAAATAATATCACGCGTTGATTACAGCAACTCCCTACTGGCAGGCCTTCCTGTACGCGCACTCAAACCTCTGCAGATGATCCAGAATGCAGCAGCGCGCCTGGTCTTCAATCAACCCAAAACAGCACGTCACTCCACTGTTCATATCCCTCCACTGGCTCCCAGTCGTTGCTCGCATCAGTTTCAAAACCCTGTTGCTCGCTTACAGCAACAGCAACATAAACGGCTCCTGCCTACCTGAACGCCCTCATCCAGGTCTACACTCCGTCTCGCCCGGTACGCTCTGCCAGATCTCACAGTGCGAAGAACAAAGCCACACGAGAGCTATAGGGAAAGGCATACTGTATAACAACATGCCGAAAATACACTCGCGGCCAAAGCCGACGCTAACAGAGAGTAACATAAACATCAGTGCAAAACTAACTTACATATTCATGGACGCACACACGATAAAAAGAGTCCGTCGGCGATCACTGATGTCTCTGTAGTAGCTGCAGTAAACATGTCCGGGCATGTCTCCCTCACTGCCGTGTTTCGAGGGGATGGCTGAGTCGTGCTGCGTTCAGGAGCGCTCAGAGACGTGAGTGATCAGACACGTTTTTACACATTTTTAAAGATCGCTCTCGGGATTTGTGAATCGATATTGGGTCATTCAAATGAGAATCGATTTTTTAAACCCAGCACTGATGGCATTGTTGATGGAAAAAATTACCCTTCTCTACGCCCTGTGCATTGCCTCTGTGCACTGCCTGTCGGCACCAGTGTCTGATTGCACTTGGAGCTGTTTGGCAGCGCTTAATCAAATTGTTCCCTCCTGTCTTGCTCCTCGCTTGTGCTGTATTAACTCTCAGATGTACGCAGCTTTGGACCAAAGCGATCACTAAATGGAATTGTAACATTATAACAAGAATTGTCAAAAAGATGTTGCTGCATTTGCAGACATTAAAAGTTCCCCAACTGTGTTATAGGAGAAAACAACTGCATTTACTGGAAGCAACCAGGCATTTATTCAGGTTCAGCTCGAAGCGAGAGGATTTACTGTGTAATAGTCTGAACACTGAGACAGCAGGGTATCTAGAGATGGACTACATATACATAAAGCTCTGAATGTTTGTTTCTGAGAGTTACTTTGATACATTCAGGACAAAAACAGGGGCAAACAGAGGTGGTGATTTCAAAGGGGGAGAAATAAAATCTGCCATCTCCAATCCGCCAAATTGTAGAGAAAAATGATTATTAAAAAAAACATAAATAATCTCACAAGCATGCAAGATTAATTTCACAGACAAATTCTCTGAGCATACAAACAATGGCACCAAAACTTCAGGGTGATTTACAAGGAAAACACACAGCTATTGTCGGAGCGGTGACAATGGGTTCCAGCAGACACAGCCCAGAGCCGCTGTTGTTGATTGCTGCATTTCCTCTGAGCTTTCTCAAGGCTAAATGAGCTATAGGATGAGCGAGGCTGGCAGAGTGCCCCAGCGGAACAGCTCCATCCTTTAACTCTCTGATTGATCACATTACAGTTAATTAAATATTGGCAAATTGCTCCCATCCAAGGTTGGCCCATTAAAGTTTACACTCCCGCCGCATTTATCACTTTCCACGTCTCTTTTATCACTGCTTGTCACCTCTCCTCTGTGTCAAGTGGATGATGATAAACGCCCGCAAACCCTTCCTTTCCCATACTTGTACATTTCTACCTCCTTCCTCTTTTTGGTTCTGCTTCTTACTCTTCCCACTGGCTTTTTATTTCAATGAAGTATGACAGCTCCAATGAAGGAGTGCGCTGCAGTGAGTCGTTTCCATATTCCTCGGTCTGTGTGTAACCGTCAGTATCTCAAAAGGGATCAGGCAAGGGGAAAATGACAGGGAAGGGCTAGGAGCATGAAAATGACACTATCGGGCAACCGCAGGAGTAAAACACAATTGTTCAGCTGTCAGCGAAGGTGTTAAACTAATAAACTACAATAATGCTGATGGGCAGGGTTATGTAGCATGTCTGACACACTTATGGTATTAAGATGGCTCTTGTATTCTTTGACAATAATTTATAAGCAGGTTCCCCCCTGTTTTCCGCTCTGAAATGGGCTCTTCCACAAGTCCCTGTGGTCTCACATGAGGGTGGTGGAAGAGACCGAGTTAGCAGATAGGTGTGGACACAAATTGTTGTCCACTTGGGTCTGGTTTCAGAGTGATTCATTACTAATGCATTCAGTTTACAGGCCTGGGGGGGAAGCGAAGACAGGATATCACGTCTGATACGCCACAAGGCGCTCCTGGAAGCTGAGCCGCCCTCTTCATGTGGGCAGAGCTGTGAGGTGGAGGAGGATCTGGGCTGTAAACCCGAGCGTGTGATTAAATGCACCACATAAAATCCTCAGACACTTGACGATTACTTATCAAGAGCTGACCACCGCTATAAATGAGCCTGATTAAGGGTGGAACATGGTTTCGCATAGTGAAAGGGTTTCTGGGTCGCTCACAGTTACTGCAATATGTCTTCGACACACATCTGCAGACTGGTTTGTAGAATGAAGAGTTATCTAACAAGAAGGGGCGTGGCAAACTTGTATGTTTATTCAAACTGTTTTTTCGGGCAGCTGTGGCTCAGTGGAAGAGTCGGTCGTCTTCCAATTAGAAGGTTGGTGGTTCGATCCCCAGCTCCTGCAGTCTACATGTCAAAGTGCCCTTCGGCAAGGCACTGAACCCCAAAAATTGTTTTTATAAATTTTCTGAATTGCCAAATCTGAAGTCAGCACAAGATCTGCCACCACAGACAGAGACAAAGTGGTGTGTGATGGCTTATCCAGCCCGCTCTTATTCCCAAGTTTAAATGATGCATTGTCATAGTCCCCCGGCGTCTCATACAGACTAATAAGTTAAAGTTGTAATCTCGAGGATCTCAATTCCGTTCTCTTTGGCGGCACCTATGGCGATAAACAGTAATTGCGGGAGCACACTTCCCAAATATCCAGACAGTGTTGCATGTGTATCGTCCACGGTTGGCTCCGGTTGTAACTCCTGATCTTCCTGGCTGACGGTCGCTTTCCTTTTTAGACTGTTTGCTTCATCTGAGCGTCGAATTTGTTTATTTTTCTTTAGATTTTCACTTATTGTTGAAGTTGTATCTGTAGCCATCCATCTTTTCTTTGTTTGTTCAGCCGTAGTAGATTACTGTTTACTCGCAACACTTGCAGAGACCGGAAAAGCAACCGCTTAGCTCCGCCTACCCTCTCTGGCAGACCAACCACAGCTGGCTGATGGAAAACGCGTCACTAACTGCTTGTGCTTGTGCTTGTGTTTTTTTCCACAAAAGTCGCCACAGACACCCAGTTTGTAATGCTGCAAATGCAAAGGCTTTCATCAGTGGGCCAAAGGCTCAATCACCATTGTGTTACCTCATTCTGCGATAGATAGAGACTTCTTCTTCTTTGAGATTATTACTTAAACCTTCAATGTCTGCATGAGACACACTGCCATTCACTTTCCTCAGATGTGTTGGACTAAAAAAACTCTTGTTAGGTAGAGAAGCCAACAAAGTCCGCTTGGGGTGGCAGTCAGGGGCGATGCATGAGCCAATTAACACAGGACTTAAACCTAATTTGAGTCCAGAATTTGAGTTCCCTTTTGGTTCTTCTTTTAATCCACACATTGCTGGTTTTCCCAACTTTAACCATGTAGTTTTTAGGTAAAAAAAGAATACAGCAAGATGCCATGTGCGTCTATCATTTACAACAGAGCAACCTTGTGCATCTGTATGAGATGAAAAGGATTCCTTGTGCGCCAACAGGGTGTGACAGAGTGTCAGTACATGACAGCCTGGGATGAGAATGCATTGGCTCATCTTCTGTGCAGATTGCTGTGTTGTATCGTGTACACATCATTCATTAAAGGGGATTTCAGACATAAAAAAAAACTTTTACTGGGCATGTTGCCTGAGTTTATCCTCCTCCTCTAACCCACCTCTTTAGATGAGTGCTTCTCTTTCATATGTCGATGCATGTTGTTCTGGCACACAGCCTTTAATGTAACTAGAGAAGGTCTACATCATCCCTCTGCCGGGTCAGGCTTTTCACTGCGAGCCTTTTAGTTGACGCTCGCCATCGTATCACGGAGAAGCATGACCGAGGGCCTGACCCAGCTGCGATAACATTAGCTGATGGTGTAGTCCTGCACTGACGGTCAGGATTGACAACCTGGTTAATGATGTCGTGTGTTTCTGTACTGACCACAGAGCTGGCTGCTCGCCACACAGATATGTAGCTGTGCAGGAGAGACGATTACGCTTACTCAGCAGTAAAGGGTGCATGCTCTGAGCTGCCGGTGCAGTAACAGAGATGTCTGCCTTTTCAACAGGTTTGGCCATGTTTTTACACAGGTGCATGCAGCTTTGCCGGAATGTTCAAATGCTTGAAATAAAGTAATATGCAATGTGGTTATATTTTCAATTTTACTGAATGGTTAACTGAAGCCTGGCCCACCTGAATAGATTGTAACAGTTTTGTTCCTATAGTGTGTGGAGAGCACTGATGTGACCCAAACAGCCATCACACAGTAACAGATTATTCAGCAACAACCAGAGTCCAACTTTCTGTCTCGTTTCGGTCCCCGTGACAATCCACAGGGTGCGTGCTCAGCTGTCCTCGGGGTTCCTCCCACACAACAGGATTTCGGATCGTATATATTGAACATGTTTGATATTTACAATTGGAAATCGGTGCAACCAGGAGATCAGGAGATCTTCTGAGCAGATCGTGGAAGTGTCACTCTAACATACCTCACACGACAGGAACATCTGGCAAGATCATCTTTAGAAGCATCAAAGAATCAGGACTTTTTGTTGGAAGGGGGGAATCATGGCCAAAAGTGGCTTGAATATTTTCGTGTTAGTTGGGGTTAGAAACGCAAAACACTTGGTAACAGTAAGGGATGGATTGTGTGTTTAGGGTTAATAAGGGTCATGTTTAAATGACACAACTGTCAGACAAGTTCTGATATATTCTGGCTTTGATTAAACCACAGACTTAATAAAAAGATGGACGACATGACAGCTCCCTAAAAGTGAAGCCAAACCCTCTCTATCGCCCCCTGCTGGCTGGCTGCAGTATAGGTCATAAAGCCCGCCTCCTCCATGTTAACAGATGGGACATGAGTCAAACTATAAAATCAAAATACACGTCGAATACATTTTTCTCAAACATGGTTTCTGTCACTATAGTTAGTTCTTATCATGCTGATTTATGTCCAAGTGTTCATTTTTTTGACAAGTTAATTTTTAATTAGTTATTTGATGCTGTAAAAAGGATGATTGACAGCTCTGTTGACAAATCCAGCTCCTGCAGCCGATCTGTTCCGGATTAGCAGAGTGGAGGACGAACGACGAGAGGAGACGTAACGAAAACAATCACTACAGGGATTGAAATTTCGGTACCCGTGAACGTTAACCTCAGACCAACACAAGAAGCTGTTCTGCTGTTAAACACGCCGGCGAGCGGGATCCTTGCTGTTTTTTCGGGAAGTTAAGTGTGTGTTTTGGTTAGCTATGGCGGCTCCAACCGCCAATCTCTACTGCACAACTCTGGCTCCAAATGACGTCACCATCGCAAGCAGCGCCTGATACTTTGCTCAAGACTGGGAGAGTTAAGTTCTGCATTTCCATGAACTTGTGCTGCTCTTTGTGACTTTGACTAGGATGGCGACAGCATGTGTGCTGCACTGTGGTTGGTGCATATGAATGTCAGCGATCAGGGCCTCTCATGCCACCTTTGCACAGGGCCCCGTAACAGATCTCTGAGCGGCACACTCACTCGGCATGAGAGGTTGGCATTTGACAAAGAGGTGCGTAAAGTGTCTACTTAATTCGAGGATACTGGGCTGCAAACATCTCACAATATATATACACTGCAACTCTGCAGCTCATGAAAAATTAAGTGCAAGTTTTTGACAGTCAGTCAGTCAGTCAGTCATGTTAACTTTATGGCTTGTTAACCCCGTTTGGAGTTTGGAGAACTCAGAAAAACGATATTTCAGGAGGACAAAAGGTCGACTTTGTGTCTGACTGATAAAGTGATGGGCATGTGATGAAGCAGAAAATTGATAACATCAGTGCCCCTGAAGAGAGCTGTTGTGTGGTCCCTTTGCCTTACACTCTGCTTCACCTTTGATGCAGCAAAACTTCAGCTACCCCTGAGTCACTGTGGACATAAATAACTTAAAGTGTGGAGGAGACCGTGGCGTTACACTGCACAGAAGCTATGTAGAGTAACAGTGTGATTATGTTTGAAGCATTTTATAAGCGGTAATATGTCATCAGGAGGCCACATCCAACAACAGTAAAATATGTTGGGAATTTTGAGCTAACTCTGCATGTTATTTACTGCACTGAGGTCACCCAGGATACAACCCTTCACACAGTCAGACGCCATGCAGGCATTGTTGAAATGGGATTTCTCTGCCCGCGGCTGGGCTCTGGTACACAGATGTAAAGGTGAGAAGCGAGAGCATAGCTGCTGCTGATGCAAAGACAAAGAGTCAGAGAGGAAGAGTCTTATGTGGCCTGTGCGTACAGCCTGCAGTCATTCCTTGTAAGGCCTTGCTTCTGTCTCTCACCTGACGTATACCTTTACTTGTGCTGCACCCCCTGCTGGTTCAGCCGCCATGACATCAGGCCAGAACTATACACACGCCCCAGGCGGAGATGGAAGAAGAGTCAGAGGAATAAAAGAGGAATTTCATACAGCAGCACACTATCTGACGCTGGAATAAAAACGGTTTTATTCCTGTTAATGGAGCATTTTACCACCACGATCCACATCTCTGTGGTCAGTTTATACACAAGATAAAATTTTAAGATCTGCTAACTTGTGGGCTCTTACAACTGACTGAAAGCGACATTAAAGTTATTGGAAGTAAGAGGAGGCGGCGTGATAAAGTAAAAGAGAAAGGGATGAAAGTATTAGCAGAGAGAGATTGGTGCAGACAATAACAGAGGACGGGCAAGCTGGGGAATGAGCATATGGAATATATACAATAAAACTGCATGTAAACTAATGAAAGCAGCCGCCTCTCTTTTTCTTTTTTCCGCACACGCCCCCGCACACACACGACACCGCACCTCACACCTCCTCCACCGTGTTCGAGTGCAGATCACCACTATCTCCTCCTGCGTTGCACCCCCATTTTATGCTCCAGCGGATGACAATAATTTAAGCCTCGCGATATGCAAATGTCCTTAATTGGACTGTCACAAGTTCCCAGGCATCGTCAACTTTACAAAATGACTGAGGCTGGGAGCAGATTGGATTTTGGTGGCCAATCTTGTACACTTAATTTCCAGTAATTTTGCAAGCGTCTCACCGCGAGGTCCTGCGACATGCCACTTACAACGCTATCTATACCAGAGGTACAAAAATCAAATAAAGCAGGAAAAAGACGACTCCCTGTCTCGCCATTTTCACTCCCTCCCACAGGTCTCTTTCTCTCTCTATACCCAATTACTCCCATCTCGAGCAGACCCTTCAGTACTTATGCGACTCATCTTGTTTGTACCTTTTAAAACCTCGATGACTGTGAGGCAGGAGCTAGCAATTTTCCCCCCAGGAGGCTCCTCCTGCTCCCATTCTGTCAGATGACTGTATTTTGTTCTGCGCTCCAATCTCGACCGTGTTTTGAAGAACACAACATGTTTCCTCTCTCTATTGACTTTGTTTTAGGGACTCGGAGCACACATGCGCGAGTGTCTTCATAAGGAAATATTCAAGAGGATTCATATTGTATACATTATACAAGAATATTCCATGCAGTCGTATTGGTTGTTTTCCCAGAGGGAAGAGCAGAACCTTGTTGAGCTGTAGAGGTGAACAGCCGGAAGCGCCTGTGTGTGTGTGTGTGTGTGTGTGTGTGTGTGTGCGTGATCAGAGACAGGAAGCAAAACCAGCTCATGCAATATAAAGCTAATGCGTTTAATGTATTCTCCTTCCAGGTAAATAACCTTGATGTGCAGCCTCCTGGAGATTGTCTGTCATCTCCACTGATCCCGGCGTATTAATTATCCTCGATGTTTTCCTGTCAGGTTTGTTGTATAATCTTTGTTTATTTAAAGCATCCCATTTGTTTATGTCTGCAAAAGGCCTCCGTCAAACACAAAGCAAACAAGCTCGGTGTCGGGTCCTCGTGTGCACATAACACACCTCCTGCATAACATTCCAAACGCCTTCTTTCCACATGTCAGTTATGAGTGATATGTTTTAAAACATGTCAACCTCAGGGAAGTGTTTTGATGTTATTGCAGTTTATCATGTTTCCTTTCTTCAGCATCATTTTCCTTGAGGTCCAAGCTCCACCTCCACCCGCACAATTTATGGATTTACATGCGAACAAACGTGGATTAGCCGTCGTGACATTTAAAGAAAGGACGATGAAACACGTGATTGATGAGGCTTGAAGTTCTGACTACAAGCATCACTGCAACTCCCAAGTGTAGACAGCAGCTGGCAAATTTAGGGGGCATGACGGGGGGGAGCCGACCTCCTTGTTTTATTTCGTCTTTGAGCAAGTTGTGAGTTGTTCCACTTCATAGCAATGCGGGCATGAGGATAGAGAAATGTGCCTTCTGGCCTATATCAGTCCAGCCCATAGGCTGCTTAAAAAGATGGACGACGTGACAGCTCCCTAAAAGTGAAGCTGAAACATTTAGAGCGCCCCCTGCTGACTGGCTGCAGTATAGGTCATAAAGCCCGCCTCCTCCGTGTTAACAGATGGGACATGAGTCAAACTATAAAATCTAAATACACGCCAAATAAATTGCACAAACAGGAGACATAGGAGACAGCAACCGCCAGCTGCAGTAAACTTCACAAAGTCCACAAAAAGAGCTACATTTGCTTGCTACTGGCTTTAATGGTTAGCCACAGACACACTGAGGGCTCACTGTGGAAGAATAGTGAAAAGGGAACATGGAGAGTCCCACGCTCAGGTGATTAAGGCCGCGATACGTTGGGTGGATGATGTTCTAATAACCTCTGCGCAGCCAGAGGGCCGAGGCCATCCAGGAATTAACCGCATGCATGTGTGTGTGGGGATTAGTGTTACATTTAAAGCTCTGACTGTCTGTTACGTTTGCTTCAGAGATTTTCCTTTGATACGCACATTCAGTTCTCCCTGCTCCTCCTGGGTGATGATTAATAACAGCAGCTTTTTTTTTATGGAACATTTCTCACCCTTGTGCGAAGACAGTGCTCCTTTAATAAGTAAGTGAAAGAGAGGAGGATTAGGACACTTTGGCTAAAGTGTGCGTGTGTGTGTGTGCTGGATATCTCTGCAGCTGCAAAGAGGAAGAAAAAGTAGGTGATGGGATGACAACAGGAGGAGGAAAAAGGATGAGGAAATGGGGGATTAAAGCGGAGAGGAAGCTGTCAAATTTCAAAGAAAAAAGGAGGTCCTCCTCAGAACAAAAGACAGAAAGAGGACATAAAGTAAGGCGGAATGATTCGGAGATAAGAACGGGAGCCAGATGAGAGATTTTGCTATCATAAAACACAAGTGTTCAAGGATAGACGGGGTGAACCTCGAAATTTAAGTTGTATATCAAAAGCAGCATCAAGCTCTTTGAAGCGCAGCAGAGATGTACTGGCAAGTGATGAGTGTGATATTGACTGCTTAGCGCTAAAACACGCATTGATCTCAGCGAGTGCTGCTTGGAGAGTTGAACTTGAGGGGGAAATCTTTCAAACAACATGCCTCTCTCGATCAGACTCGGGGCAGGCTCTGTGCTTCTCTGTGCTTGTATGTTTGCGTCCCAGGAGGAGCGCTCATGACAGATTGTTGACACTTTAATTGGAGGCCTTGAGGCTTGAATGCTAATCGTCAACAAATACACAAATCCAAATATAATGTGCGCCTGAAAATGTGTCACCGGTTCCATCAATCGTGTTCCCTGCACTTCTCAATCTCCCTTATCACGCTTGATGCTTCTATGTTTTATTCATAGAAATGTAGTGACAGATGCGTAACATGACTATGTGGTAGGTAGTGTCACTCCTAATCCTGCTGTTAATACAGGAGAGGTTTCACTCCATGCAATACTTGTAGCACCATTAAAGAGCTTAAATGAAACACCATGAAAACGACATCCTGCATGAAGTAGTGTAGTAGAGTTGATGCACATATTCAGTGTTTAAAGTAATAATCTTGAAAATCTCACTTTCGTTCTCTTTGGCGGCACCTATGGCGATAAACGATAACTGCGGGAGCACACTTCCCAGATATCCAGACAGTGCTGCATGTGTGATGTCCACGGTTGGCTCTGGTTGTAACTCTTGATTTTCCTGGCTGACTGTCACTTTCCTTCCTTTCCTGTTTACTTGCAACACTTGCAAAGAGCGGAAAAGCAGCTGCATAGCTCCGCCTACCCTCTCTGGCAGACCAACCACTGCTGGCTGATGGAAAACGCGTCACTAACTGGGAGCCGCTTGGGATTTTTTCCATGAATGTCGCCAAAGACACCCAGTCTGTAAAACTGCAAATGCAAAGGCTTTCATCAGTGGGCCATAGGCTCAATCACCATTGTGTTACCTCATTCGGCGATAGATAGTGACTTCACAGACATTTATTTAAATAAAAATCTTCAAGATTATTACTTTGAGCCACATTATTGTGACAATGTTGATCCCCTTTCACAAAAAAATCCAAGGAAGGAAGGATCAATATTGTTAGCAGTGTCGGCAGTGCACACTGGTGTCTGAACACTCGCTCAAATACTGTAGCATTCTAATGGACTGAACAAATTAATGATGGAGGAAGCCTAAATACAATAAGAAGCAGGCGCTGCCATCCTGCACGTTTGAAGCTAGAGTCTGCACAGTTGGCATCAGTTAATGGAGCCCCTCTATTGACGTACCGCCCCTTCAGCCAACCAAAGCACACATTTAACTAAAGCTACAAAGATCTCCTACATAAACAGTAGCAGCTTCTTGTGTTGGTCTGAAGCAGATATTCACAGATATGGAAAGTTCAATGACTGTATTGTTAGTTACGTCTCCTCTCGCCGTTCCTCCTCTACTCCGCTACTCGGGAACAGAACAGAGACAGATTCGTCAACAGAGCTGTCAATCACATTGTTGCGCCCTCTTTTTACAGCATCAAATAACTAATTAAAAATAAACTTGTCAGAAAAATGAACACTTGGACATAAAAAGGCATGATAACAACTAACTATAATGACAGAAAAATGTATTTGGCATGTATTTAGATTTTATAGTTTTACTCATGTCCCATCTGTTAACATGGAGGGCGGGCTTTATGACCTATACTGCAGCCAGTCAGCAGGGGGTGATAGAGAGGGTTTGGCTCCACTTTTAGGTGTGCTGTCAGGTCGTCCATCTTTTTAAGCAGTCTGTGGTCTGAGTGCACATCCACAGTGTTTATCACAGTTCCTGAAAAATCAGCCTCACCAAAATACAGCAGGGGGCGGAGGAGATGTTGTGGGTAACTGTCCTTACGTCCCTAAAGCACCAATGTGTGGTGATGTCTCAGTTAGGTTCACATTCGACTCTTACACTGCCATCATTCACCGGCTTGTTTCCTCCCTGAGTAGTTTAATGTAGCCCGTGCACACTTACAATAAGAGAGAGGATTGTGTTTACTGCTTCACTCACTCTCACTGCACTCTCCCTGCCTCCTGAAGTATCCTGCAGGAAGGCATTATGAATAAACAACATATAATTACAATTATCTGACTATTGTTTAATCACCGCTTGTAGTCACACTCAATTGAATAAATGCATTTGATACAAACCCTTCCACAACCCCTCCAAAGCGGCCTCAGCGCGCTCAGAAATCAATTGCAATTGGAAATATCCCGTTGATTCTCAGTTTATTCTCTATGGGCATGTATGCCCTTTTTCACACCGCCCCCCCAGGCCTGTAAATCACTGCTTAAAATGTCAGGCTGTGTGCATCTCTGTGGGTATCCTGACTGGAGTATGAACTCTTACCTGTTCATCTGCCTCTCCCTCTCCGTCCCACAGTGACTGGACTCCGTTTAACCTTGTTTTCTTTATCGGCTGAGGCTAACGTAAGCTAACGTGACTTTTGGCTCCGCTGTCAGAGGAGACACAAAGAGCTGTCGACAGGATCAATTTATCTGATATTCTGACTGCACTAAGTTACATTACACAATTAATTATAACTCGGAGTGTAGTTGGAATTATGAGCAAGCCACTTTAAGTAATGTTGCTCTTTTGATTAAATGCGAGCCATAATAATCTCCATTACAGACAGACACTTTCAAGATATTTGATGTCACACACCTCCATGCTCTTTCTTAACCCTCTAGACCTCAGAGCGCCGTTCTGTATTTCACCTGCCTTTAGGTGCCGTCGTATTTACATCCTTATAAAGACGCAGAAAATAATGTCCAAGCATTGCACTGCAGATATTTTACTTTAAATTGTTGTCAGTAACTGTAACTAAAAATATAAATCAGTGTTTGATTTTTTATTCTAGCAGGCTTCCGTCCATTTCCCACCTGTGTTTCATTAGTATACCTAGTGTGGCCCGGCTGGCTGGGCAGCCCCGTCTTCAGTCGCTCTTGGAAGCCGGTAAATTTTGATTTTAGGTAGATCCTGGCCGGCCATGCATCATGAAAGCAACAAAGACATTGTGGGGGAAATTCACTAAAAGATTGCGTAGCTTTTGTGCTCGCTAAACATGTGCAAATGACATAAAAAAGGCTCCATCTAATTCTCGAAGCACACGCAGAGGGTTAAATGCACACCGAACAGCGCTGCAGAGCAAACAGCGTCTCTGTGCTCGGTGCTGTTTGCACGTATTTAAATGAGTCATCATGCAGACATTCGGCGCAAATTTGTCCCCTTTCTATGCAAATGAGCCTCGTGGCAAAAAGCACCTAATTCACAAACAGCAGCGCTAACAGCACCGCGCAGTTAGAGTGAAAATATTAGTTGGTGGTAACTGCAGCACAGTATCATAAGGGCTGTCACGCACTGAATTTCAAGTGATCATGACGACAATTCCACCCACTGTGTGATCAAAAAAGGTAAATACAGATTGTAAATACAATCCGTTGATAATATATTGTTATTATATTTTATTATATTATATATATATATATATTGTTAGATTGTTATTATTATTATAATCAGGAGACCAGTAGGTCGGCACACTTTGTCCACATGTGTGGAGACGATCTGGAGCCGTTACACATGATGGGGATAATTATATGGACGAGCTGCTGTTGCAGACCTTGAGACGGAGCAGGTAGCGGATGCAAATGATGCGCAATTTATTGTGCTATCATCGGCCGCAATTCATTCTTAGTGAACTCATTTCACCAGATTATTATGGGTAAACTGCGAGACATATCCACCTGTCAGTGGGTGGAAGAGGAGGATGCTGTTTTCTGTGGAGAAATTTCCTACAGAAAAACTTCCCAGAAAGTTCCCAGAGGAATGTAAGGTTTAATCCAAAAGGCATCTAAAGACTTCTTCAATTCTCAAGAGGCCATGACCTGGATGACTGAGAACTTTTACAGACATGTTCCCTAAGAAATTATACGACTTAAAATGTCCTAAATATTCTCATTTGACATTATTTTACACCACTCAATGAAAGCAGCTTTCATGTTATAGTTTATGACCTCCTTTGATGGAGTGTCACGTCCTACTAAAGCAGTTACGAGCTCATTAGACGCCCCTCCCCGACATGTCTGATGTAGCTGAATTACTCTAGGAAAAGGTTTTAAGCGGAAAAACACTGTTAATCTGTGAGAGACAAACTTAAATCAGTTAATTCCCCGTGAGTTTGTCGTGTCAACAAAGCCACGATACAGTTTCGTCTTTGAAAAGCAGCGTTTCAGTGGAACACAGTCAACAGAACCAAATGTTCCCACTTCAGACATGCAGCGTACAGGAGGACAAAGCCTCACAAATCACTTTATCATTTCAATAGCGATTTAAAAGCAACTATATAAGTAAAGCATGTCTGCTGCTCAGCGGGTTGAGAAGGTAGGCTGAGTGACAATTCAGCTTAATGCTATTCAAGGGAACCTAAATGTGCTCCTTTTTGCTTCCTTTTGAAAGAACAAAGGGGGGAGTCGCAGCGCTAACTCTGCTTGCCTCCCTCTGCCACTTCTGTAACTCATCAAAAGAGCAAAAAGCTAAAAGCCCAGGAAAAAAAATCTCATTACAAAGACGATTTCCCTCATCTGTGTGGTTCAGTGAGGAAGCAGATTGCATTTCAGTACTTCATTAATAAATGAGTATGTGAACAATGGCAGAGTGATGGCTCCATTGTCTTGAAGCTAAAGTCTGAGGCACTTTGAATGCTAGAAGCAGGACAGTCTTTGTGCTGCCTTTTTTTAAACGTCTGCAGAGCCACGCTTGCACGAAAGCCAAACTGAATCGCCCTGATTTAGTTTGATGTTTCAGATAAACTTTGTTGTGGCCACCTGTTTCTTTTAGCCCTTCACACTCTGTGTCAAAAATAGACCTAATTACATGGAACTCTCTCAGAAAAGAAAGAGCTGTCATGCTGCTCGAAAAATGGTGCATCAGCTGTGGACAGCACCAGGTCTTAGGGACGTTAAAGGGCGCCACTCCAACCCCTGAATGCACTGGAGCTGGATGAAATCTGACAGGTGGAAATTGTTTGAAAAAAAAAGATGAAGGAGGAGAGAAAGAGAGGGCTTGTTCCAGGTCAGAATCCAGGCAAAAAGAGGAAGGAGGAGCTGGATTGGGATCTGAGCAGAAAGCACAGATGGATTAAAGGCATGTCAGAGCCTCGCGGTGGCAACGGTTTTTCTTTTTCGATGGACCACCTCTCCACAAAATAATTCCAATCTGTGTCTTTTTAATCAGCGTGTTAAGCAGCCGCTTTGAAGTGGGGGTCTTTTGAGGGAATTGAAACAGCGGCACCTGCTGAAGAAGGGTTTAAAAAAGTGGTGCCTTATTAAAAGCAGCCCCCTGGTCCCCTCCAAATTGCCATTCAGTGCATGGAATGAGCTTTAAAAGGGTCTCTCATCAGAAAGCCTCTTCTTTAACTTTTCATCTATTTTTCGGTACGCTCTGATTTTAAGTGACTTTTAGTTCCCATTTATACAGTTTGACAGGTGATGAGTTCATTTGAGACTCCACGTTTATGAGATCAGTACGGGGCTTTTGGCGTAATGCGTGACATTTTTCCACATGGAAATGATAAAACTACGGGACACTGTGGCAGCTTAACTAAAGCAGGAGACTGACTTAAGTAGGTGCACAAAATATCAGAGGATCTTTTTCTTTCAAAGGTGAGTTTGATTTTCCCATCTACATGTACGTTTATTATGGACAGCCAA
Source organism: Semicossyphus pulcher (assembly GCF_022749685.1). NCBI lineage: Eukaryota > Metazoa > Chordata > Actinopteri > Labriformes > Labridae > Semicossyphus > Semicossyphus pulcher. The sequence goes on from NW_027211700.1 coordinate 6,167,446, forward strand.
CATATCTCAACATTCAAACAAACCGATGTTATCCTCTCCTGTGACACGCTGCAGCGTTCACGCGTCCCAGCCTACACACTAAGCTCACTGCGACTGTGCTAATGAGATACTTTTCATAATTAGCTTGAGATCTGTTTCTCAATCAGACAGACAGACGGGAGGCTAATTAATCACAACACGTTAGCAAGTCTGTATGTGTACACATCTATTTACCTTGCTTTATGGTGGTGAATCATTATTATATTGTCTGCTGCTGTTGAAAATGAAGCGGTTGATTCTCAGAGGAAAGGCAAGGTCAGAGTTTTCATCAGCGCCTTGAGAGGAACAGTTTGTAATAATGCAGTGAAATTAGAATCCAGAAATATTGTTTGTTCAGACACGAGAGGAGGCAGCCGGAGCAGGTTAAGTCCTGCTGTCGGTCTGAATTCTGATTCAAGATGAATAACTCCAGAACACACAGGGAAATAAAAAAGTAGGTTCTCCCGTACTTGGAGGTTCAAACAGAGTGAAATGGTGAAGCATGACACTTACGCAGAGTGACAACACACTTTAAGTAGCAACTGATCAAATATGGCAGCTATGTCAGTGACGCTATCCTTCAAAATATGACAATCTAGGTACCGCTCTAAAGTCAGTTTTGCACGTACAGGTCTCTGTGGTCAAAGAAATACACAACCTGTGGTTAGAATTTCAAAATAAAGCTGTCAAATCAGCGAACGAAAAATAAGAAACGCCCGGTTTTAGGACTTTTGACGTGCAACAATAGTAAACACAGTGCTAAGATTGTTTGGTTAGTAAGCACGGAAATTACATAAGACAAAGGTCATGGGATTAAATGAGTACTTATTTGAGTACTTGTCAGATAAGTTACCAACACACAGTCTTGCCAAGATGGCCAACACTGACTCTTAGTTAAAGTGATTATCTCAAAGATTTTCATTTAAATAAATGTCTGTTAAGGCACAATCTGTCGCCAAATGAGGTAACACAATGGTGATTGAGCCCATGGCCCACTGACGAAAGCCTTTGCATTTTCAGAATTACAGACTGGATGTCGATGTCGACTTTGGTGGAAAGAATCACAAGCGTTGCCAAGTTAGTGACGCATTTTCCATCAGCCAGCAGTGGTTGGTCTGCCAGAGAGGGTAGGCGGAGCTAAGCGGCTACTTTTCCGGTCTCTGCAAGCGTTGCGAGTAAACAGTAATCTACTATGGCTGAACAAGCAAAGAAAAGATGGATGACTACAGATACAACTTCAAAAATAAGTGAAAATACAAAGAAAAAGAGACAAACTCGACGCTCAGATGAAGCAAACAGTCTGAAAAGGAAAGCGACCGTCAGCCAGGAAAATCAAGAGTTACAACCGGAGCCAACCTTGGACGTCACACATGCAGCACTGTCTGGATATCTGGGAAGTGTGCTCCTGCAATTACCGTTTATCGCCATAGGTGCCGCCAAAGAGAACGAAACTGAGATCTTCAAGATTAGCACTTTAAGCACCAAAATTAATTAGGTTAAGAAAAAGGTCATCGTTTGGGATTAAATGAGTACTTATGTCTTGCCAAAGAGATCAACATTGACTCTTAGTTAAGCACAGAAAGTCCTGTTTTTATTTTAACCCATCTAACCCCTCTACCACCACCCCAAGCTGCTATTCTCCTGCCTTCAACAACACAACAAAACAATAATACTTGAGGACCAGATACCATAAGGTCCAGATATGACACTAAAGAGGTTACTAAAGTATCATATTTCAACGTGCAACTGTCCAAGCTGCCATTTTTCACGAGTATGTAGTGAGAACAGGCTGAGAGTGAAAATATATGTGTTTAAGGCAAACTGAGGGCTTCTGAACCTGTCAAACTACCCATGCTGTTGACCCAGCAGTGTATGCCTACCCGTGTAAACAGTGAGACTTCAGCTCGGTGTTGAAGCAAAAGCCGCAGGCCTGGGCACCAGTGAAACGAAGGATTGACACATGAATACCAAAACAAGACAAAGTGTGAGTGTCAGTGTCTGTGTATGCCGGCAGAAGAAAACCAGCAGTGACTGACAACCGGTTAACCTGTGTCGAACAGCAGCGCTCATCACAGCTTCTGCCCATTAACCCTGCTAACCCGGCACTTACTAAGCCTACTCAGTACAGTGGTATCAGTCTCCTAAAACAACCACTTCAACTTAATAACATAATGGACTTCTGGGCCAGACTCTTTTTATACAACACTACAAAGTTCAGAGTACACAAGCCACTTGATGAGGCAGCAAAGTGAATATTTTAGAATGTACTTACAATGTGTGCATGGATAATGAAAAAGCTCGAGTTCCATCATCAGAACAACTTTAAATTTGAAGACCACAAGTCGTTTGTGCCAATTAGTACCTTACTTATATTTGTGAACGTATCCTGAGCTGCAGCCGTCACTCATGGATTGATTCTTCCTTTCCAACATTAAACTTCCCTTGAGTGATGCAACTATGCCATTAATTATATCTATGCAGATGCAAATGATTCATCCAACACCTGTTTGTAACTTCAATCAGCTCAAGTGTCTGTAAAGTACTGTATACGTAATTATTGATAGGACAAGTGCACCACATGGACACCCACGGATCCTTTGATCGTCCAAAGTAACACCTTTGATTAAAAGCTACTACAAGTACAGATATCTTCCATGTTATTATCCATTGGTAATGCTTACATATCGGAATTCTACGCCAACAATCAGTGCCAAAGGAGAAAGTAGTGAATCATGTATGTTAAGGGTGGAATGTGAGGGCAGGGGTATCCTCGCCTTGTCTTTCAAACACATCAGAAAGGCGTTAATGGCTGTTCCAAACAGCCAAACTCGAAGTTGGAGCGAAAGCAATTACTAAGAGTCTTTGATTGATGATTTTGGAAAGTTAAAGAGACGCGGCCTACCCAATTCTGTCTTCAGAAAGGTGTTGGTGGAAGGAATTCCAAGCACCAAGACATTCAATAAGCACTTGGAGTGGAGCATACTGAGCCCCTAAGGGTACTGATGGGCATCTCATAGTAAGTGTTGGGGGTAATGCATTACAAAATAATCCGTTAGAGTACTGAGATTACTTATTTCTTGTAACGAGTAACATTATGCATTACTTCTGGAATTTAAATAATCCGTTATTTAAGTACTTACTCGTTACTGGGGGGAAAAAAATCTGTATTTCCCTCTAAGTTTTCTGTTTCTCTCCTACTTCTTGGCAGATAGCTGCGTACCTGCAGAAGGTAAACCTACAGTCGTGTCAGTGCGCATGCGTAGCAAGCTAATTCAACTAGCGAGGTGGCAGAGAGCACAGCATTTACTTCGTGGAAATATTCACATTATTCTGAATTTTAGGGCGAAAGGGACGAGAGCAACATGACGGTGAAATGTAAGTTGTGTCTGGAGGATAAGTGCTCGTCAGCTGTGAAGAGCTCGACTTCAAATGTGAAGAAGCATCGGCAGTTAAACACAGCTCCGCAACATTGTTGGGACTAAGAGCCTGTGTTGTATTGTTATCACAGCTGTGCCTAATACTGTATGCCTCTGCCCAGTTCACTGTCAGACTGTTAGCATAATAAAGAGCTGTAAAGGTTAAACTGTGTCTGTTATTTGTGTTATTAGGCTGCAGAGTTACAGATTATGGGCCATAAACGAGGCTCTGCAAAGACGTCAATACATTCAAAGGTAGACGTACAGTGGACTTAACGCTGTTCTGACACTATAACCAACATGCGTAAAGAGTCGCAAAGAGGGTTTTAATTTTTGGTAAGGCAGAAGTAATCTAACACGTTACTTTTCTCAGTAGGTAACGCAGTAACATAACAAGTTACTTTTAAAGGTAACGTTAACGAACACTGCTTTTGAACTACAAATATTTTTGACTTTTTTAAAACATAAATTAACTTTGGATAATCCTGTTTGTTTGTGTTACCTCTAAACCATACTGTAGTTTCCAGGCATTGAAAGTATAGTAATTACACACTTTATTATAACAGGGTGTATTTTTTTTTGTACCCTGCAAAGCCCACGCAGGTTTACCTAGCTGAAGTCTCACTGTGGCATTTTAAACTGTTCACTCCATGTATAGTTGTCACTGGAATGGAAACAACCCTAGTTGATGACTGGCTAAGTGTGTAGGCACTTTTCAGCTAATAGGACTATGTGTTGTGACAGCCTAGAGAGCACCATATGCTCCAGTTACACATGTGCAACTTGGTTCATGAATAAGAAATAAGCTAAGGTATAGCAGGAAGCTAAGAATGTGTCATCCTTGATGTTGCTTTGTAGCACATAGAAATGTGATCGCCTGCCTTCTTTTACCCTACACTTTATCAGACATAGCCATGCATGCAACAATGAGCCCATCTGCACCCGTGCTTTTCCCTCTTCCTGACATGTTGTCTGTGTGATTTTGAAGCTCGTGAGATGCTGTAGCGCCGCGATGACGGCCGATGTCAGACTTAGCCGGCTTTCGGACACAGCATTCGCACTTGTCCTGTTGTTCCAGACCAGCGAGTGTGGTGACTGTTGCACCCTGCTCAGCAGTCCGAGGAGGATTACCGGACAGGGCCAGGGTGATGTAAACTGAAGTATGAGGCACTTTCAGTTATGAAGGAATGGGAAATCTTGGTTTTAAATAGCCCATAATATTATCTCTTCTAAATTCAGGGGTTTTCTTGATATGTATAAACCAAAGACATGTGTAAAATGTTATAAACAGAATGAATCTGCTGAAGCAGGTGGTGATTTTATGAGCTTATTAACAAAGTTTTAAGGTTCAGGCACCAGTTCAGCTGCACGATCATAGTCGGTCAGATGTTTTATGCCTATATCTTAGATGTGCTGTAATTAAAACCTGTCTGCCCTAATTAATGAGGCTTCACTGCTACCTGTGCTGCCACCGCCCTGTCACTCCTCCCCGGCAATTTGTTGCAAAGAAGGCAGGATTACCGGATAACTGTCTCCCTCTGCCCTGAACTGTGTCTGCATGGTTGGACAGCGCTGCTTTAAAAGGTGGAGAGTGAGTGCTGCATTTTGTGTGTGCGTGTGTTTTTATGTGTGGGTTTGTTGGGGTAGCTCAAAGGTCCGCAGGGATGGCAGTGAGATACAAAAGAAATATGTGGGTAGAGGTGATGAGAGAAAGCGAGAAATGAGAAGTGATAGCGGGAAACAGAGAGGGAAGCCGCTGTTAGATATGCTGGTGATGTTAATGTTCTTGATTATTAATAATTTAGTGAGAAATCGCTCTCGCTGCTTATGAAATCCAGGAACACCCACATGCTTGGCCCGCTGTGTGTGTGTGTGTGTGTGTGGACTTTGTCGTTGTGTGGCTGTCAGTCTATCGAGAGCCAGAGGACATATGCTGGTCAGCCAGCTACCCTCCCTACTGTCTCATCATTTTCTCTCATTCTCCCTGTAGGGTGGCCATTACACTAAGCCCCCTCAGGCCATGCCACAGCACACACACACACACACCGTTACAAACAATGAAAACATGTTCTACTAACCATACACACATGCTGAGCTGCACACGCAGACACACACTCCCTCTCCATCCACCCATCCATCCAGCCCAGCTCGAGGGCCTCAGTGAGGGGGCTCCAGCCCCGCGCAGCAGCCCCATGCTACGGCCTTGGCCGCATTAGCACCCTGGCGGGAGATAGGGTGGCTGGGCTCGCCAACAGCCTCCAGCTAACGTCCTCCCACAAGAGCTGGCACCCTTTAACCGAGCTGGAATGGTCACAAAGTGGGAAGAATCTAATCCGGTTTGACTCCTTTTTTTTTGTTGCATCTTTAGCCACCATGGGGCTTCTTTGGGCCACTTTCCACCCTCAATAAATATGAAATATGAATCCTGTATGTCATATATGCTCACTGGGAATTATTGGATTAAATGGTTGCAGCACAGAGCAGAGTTAACACCAAGCAAAAAAGCAGTGATGCAGCAGTTGTAGAATATGAAGGCAATTTAAGCCCCTTCACTGTGATAACACATGACAGCCTTATATGGTTTATGTCATAAGTGTAAGTACATCCTGCAGCTATGCTTCCCCGTGCGGATTAACACCTAAGTCATCGTTGGCTGCCTCCATTTAGACCATTGGTTTACTGCAATATGGGTGAAATGTGGCGTACCTGCATAGGGGATCGGGGCGTCTTTGTCCAGGGCCACCAGAGGAGGATCCAGCAGGACGACGTCAGTATTTTCAGTGATCACCCCGTGGTACGACGTCTCAATCCACGGCTTGTGTTTATTCACTGTGGAGACAAATAACAGAGGGAGAGATGTCAGTGAAATATTTACACACAGCCGTTCACACGAGATATACACCTTAAATTCCATGTTACCTGAAAACCTGTCCTCAGAAGACCTATGTCACTTTGATATGCACACACAAACATTGTACTGGAGCGAGAACACGAGAGCACTTTTCACTCTTTGCTGAGCAAAGCTCCTCCAGCTTCAGTTTCTACGAGACATTCTCATTTTGCTAATCTCCCCTGCTGCCTCTTTTCTTTCTTTTGTTCTTTCTCTGCCGTCAAACATTCCCCGCAGGTTTCAAAGCACAGTGCCATGCTTGATCAATGACCACCACTGCGCTGCCAGCAGAACACTGTATCCAAGGCCAAGTCAAAACAAAGTTTGTGAGCTGAGGGCCTCATTAAGGGCCATAATTGAGTAACGGCCCCCTGGGCTTCGTGCGGCACTGTGCCGGCCCACTTGCCATTTGTTTACCATCTTACAGTGACGAAAGGAAGAAAAAAACAGTAAAAGAAAACAACTGGAATCCTTTATTCCTTTTAAGTGCTTTTTAGCTGCGCCAGAAAAAGCCACAAACTACATTTAGTCCATGTTAAGTTAAAGCTGCTGCATTGAAAATGACACAAAGCGAGGCTGTAATTTGAGATCCCCTGAGACACACATCGCTTCAGAAAAACCATATTATGTGTTTTAATAGGGAATGAAGAGCATAAGCAATAATTACTCCCCATTCAGTGCAAAAGAAAGTGGACTCTAAGTGCTAATCAAGCAATCATTGCAGACCACTTCAGTTTTTTACTGAATGTCAGTAAAAGCCACTTGGCAATCCTAAAATGTGTATTTTCCAAACAACGCAGTCTGACAAATGTTACAAGACATCATACTCAATAATGTGAGTACACAAAGAGGACTTTGTTGCTGTTGTGAAACTGCATTTCATTTTATTTTCATCACTTGTTTACAGCGTATCTATAATTATCTGTTATCACTGCAATTTACATCTCAATAAACCTCTCTACATCGCTTTAAAACAATGTTTCCCAAGCAGCGCTTACATCTCAGGGGGGGAATTCTAATTTGATTAAAAAATGTATAGACCTTGTTTATGGGAGGAAAATAACTATTCAAATGTGCTTATGCTGATCTTCAGTAAACGTATTCACAATAACCAGTAAACTAACAGCTGCAATCGGCTGATGCCAACCTACTCCTACCACCTTAGTCATGTTGAAACACAATGATTAGGGTGGGTTAAAATTACTTTTCAAGCTCGCAGAGGAGTCAAAGTAGTTGACTTTGAATAATGGATAAATGGTCTAAATAACAAAACGTTAAACATTTGTAATTATTAGCAAGTAATAGACTGACAGTAATAAACTGATATTAATGGATAAAAGGATGAAAATTTACTTAAAGTAATAAGTTAAAATAGTGAGCGTACAGTATTACAATTATTTGGCGATTGCTCACTAAATGTAATAGATTAATGGTTTCAATAGTTACCTAGTTATTGGATTAATGGTTTAAATAGTAACCTAAAAGATAAATATTAGCTAAAAGTTCTAGGTAAATGGATAATCAAAAGAAAAGGATAAATGTTTTAGAAGTTAGCTTAATACTGCATAGGTTCATCGTTGGCCAAAAGTATTTGGTAAATGGTTATACTACTTAGCAAGAGACTGAGAAATTATACGCTTAGAGTAATGGATAAATGGTTGAAGTAGTTAGCTAATAGTAATGGATAAATGGTTAGCTTAAAGTAATGGATAAATGGTGAAGTAGTTACCTAAAAGTAAATGATAAATGGTTGAAATTGTTAGCTAATAGTAATGGATAAATGGTTAGCTTAAAGTAATGGATAAATGGTTGAAATTGTTAGCTAATAGTAATGGATAAATAATTAGCTTAAAGTAATGGATAAATGGTTGAAATTGTTAGTTAATAGTAATGGATAAATAATTAGCTTAAAGTAATGGATAAATGGTGAAGTAGTTACCTAAAAGTAATGGATAAATGGTTAGCTTAAAATAATGGATAAATGGTTGAAGTAGTTAGCGAAACGTAATGGATAAACAACTATTTAGATTAAAGTAGCCTAATGGATAAATGTTTAAAGTAGTTAGCAAAAAGTAAAGGATAAACAGTTGAAATTGTTAGCTTAAAGTAATGGATCAGAGTGAGTTACGGTCAAAATACTAGCTAAAGGTAATGGATATTAGGTAGTATGATTCAGCTGAAATCAAAACAGAACAGAACACGAGGTTAAGACATTTAAAACTCGTAGTGTTGATGACAAGGTCTTGCTCGATATCATCTGATAGAGATATGGAGTGACGTCAGACAAAGGAGATTTGTAACCCCTGCTATATCTATTTCCTTTATTGTTTTGCAGTAAGTAAAACAACAGAACAATCCTCACGATGCTTGTAAAGACACTGTGAGTCTGCCTCGATTAAAAACAAAAGCACAGGTTGTGTAATTATGTGTTTGAGGACACTGGTTAACCACAGGAAGCTAGTGAGACCTGAGTACATGCTAACACTACAGGGAGGCATATTTATGAGTGTCAGCCCAGAAAGAATGGCTAACAGCCCTGATACGGTTGGGGGGGTGCAGGGAGGTGAGAGCACATAAGTCTACTAGGATGTGATACATATGTATGAGTTTGCTACAACAGTAAAGCTGCTGGATTTTAACTTTAAATGCCAATGTAAGTTCTACAAAATCATGTACTGTTTCAGCAGGACACTGGAAATTTAATTATACAGGAAAGTAGAATGTTTTTTTTCTCTTGCTCCGACTTGAGACAAGTGCATAACCTCAATAAATGTGTAATACAGGGTATAACAGTGTTTAAACACAGTGCGTGACAGCTAATGAGGAGTCTGAAGAATTGACGGGGCTTGTCCTCAACTTCATATTCAGTCATCATAAAGCTTAGGAGCCCTTTTGACCTTTAAATCCTTGATAACAGTTTGTGCCGCTCACCGTGGCTACTTAGCGGACGGTCAGGGTGCCCTAAACGTTCTGTCATCAGCCAGAACTGTCAGAGCACAGGATGATCCACCTGCAACGCTATAATACAGCAGTCAAAATGGAGGCTTTCTCTTGTCATGAGATACACAACACATATGAGAAGTGGCAGGCAACAGAACATGACAATTTAGACTCATGATGACCTTTGTGATATCATCACTACACAAGATCGAGTGCATCCTTCGATCAGTCAGCCTGGCACGCCACTGCAGGTTAATGATGTCTCGAACCCTAACAACTTTCTGTGCGCACGTGGGATGAAATGGTTTTTCACCAGGAGCGATGAGGGCATTAAAGGAGCGTCCACCCCCGGTAATCGCTGCAGTGTCTTGATGGGATGCCACCCACATGTCAACCCCACCCCCGACGTACGGCTGCAGCACATCCAATCACCGATAAGAAATACATCGCTGCTGCTGACTTAATAGAATGGGGTCCATGTATTGACAGATTGAGACATGCCCATGAGCCATTATCACAGAATGGATGGACATGCTCCAAATAATGCAGGAGGTTGCAGAAGGGCAATGGGGGGGGGTGCAGAGGGTGAGAGGTGGAGGGATGAGGGAGACCGACCATCAGTTCCAAGGATTCCCAGGGGAAGCATTGCAGCCGCTTACCACGATCGAAACCCAGAGCTGCAAGCGCTAATGCCTTGACACTAAGTGATTAGCTACATACTCCTCCATGGCAACTTGAATCAAAACTAAACACAGTTTATCCTCTAATCAATAAGAAGGGAACATAACACCCCGCTCAGCCAAATTTGTCCACATCATTTCATTCGGCAGGTAGAGTCAGAAAGAAGCATTACTCAGAGTTGCTCTCCTTGCTGAAAGTCTCCAAGCTCCAAGAAGTCCTTTTGACTTTTTTTGCTTCACCCGTGAAGTGCTCATCTGCGACTCAGCGTTCAGGCTACAGGGAGTCATAAATAAGATGTTTGGCAGGCTTAAAAAAATAAGCAAGTACACACACACACACACACACACACGAGAAACCAAACAAAGAAAAAGAAAACACCCGAGCTGCTCTCCAGGTGACCCCAATTTTTAAAAGCAAACACCTTTGTTGGCTAGTAAAAGCACTCAGTAAATGGCATGCAATAACCCCTCTTTGTAAATGGAGGGAGGTCGATATGCAAGCGTCTTATGAAAAACCGTGTGAATTTTTTTGGCTTAACACAACTGGCAGAGATGCAAGGGCTTTTTATAGTTTAAGGGCATGCAGAGCAGGAATCAAACACACCATTTTCAGTCTCATGTGTTAACAAGCAGAGAAGCTGCTCATACAAGATTGTTGTGTTTGCCTATTTAAGACCTGAGCTGGAATTCAAATACCATGACCTTTCGCTGCCGTGTCACACGGGGGGAAAGCAGCGGGGTGAGTTTGTTAACCGGCTTCCAGGCAGACCAAGCACAATTCTTTTATTCGATATAATAGCTGTAAGAAAATATGCAACTTATAAACTCTGCCCTGGGCCTATGAGATATGTTGCAACTTATTTAATAAAATATATAACACATATGTTTCAATAATAACCACCTTGTTGTAATTTTGTAATTTCACAAATGAGAGGAGTTAAAGGCCACTGAATCATTTTTGTTCCTCAAATCAATTTAATTACAGGGGTGGAGGGATGCAGTTATCAGACCTGTGCAGGCTAATATAATCACGTTGTGTGACGGCTGAAAGGTGAACGCAGGAGCCCGGCTGCCCTTTACTGCTGGCCGCCGGTCAGCAGGACTATCTCCCTCTGCCATTTCACTGCCAATTAAGCCGAGAGAGTCGTGGGTTTGACTTGAGGCTCTGAGGACGGCAGAGGCGCTATAACGGCTGATTAATCTCTGACCAGGCAGTGGTGTGCCACAGTAACCGCGCTGGCGGGTGCCCCCTCTTAATGTGCGGGTGCTGCAGTCTGAACAGGCCCCTGGGGGAACAGTGGGGGGAAGAGAAACAGTTGTAATTAAAAAGATCTCTGTAGGAAATTAAACCCTGATTGATAAGGTCAACAAAAGGGGCCGTGATGAATACATCAGCATAATGAAAAGTAAACGTAGCAGAGACAGTTAGCCATTACTGCGACCAACAGGCAATTACAGCTACACAGTAAACCAGGAGCTCGTGCCAGCTCGGAGAGGCCCAGAGATGTCCATCAGCGGGTGACTGTGAATTATCTGGAAACATCCCCACTCTGCCAACGTCAAGGGACGCCTCTCAGCTCTCATCTTTCCTTCCCTGAAACCACTCCATCGTTGCAGTGATCCGTGCCTTCTTTGAACCTTGGAGATCTTTGCAAGCTCTAATCTTCTTTGCACTGAGTGCTCGGGCTTCGTGCTTCACAGCGCAGGCTGACAGGAATCATCTGCCGGGAGAGGACTTTATTAAATATAAAAGCTTCTAAGTAGATTTCTCGTCCTGATACATTGAGTCCTCAAGTTCCTAACATTGGTTCTGACTTCAGTGATCAGCCAGACTAAAGGGTAACACATGTAGTCTGCAAGCTAATAAAACTTACATTTAACAGCGCATTAAACATTAATGTTGACTTTTAATTTTAAAAAGTATGTCAGCTGATATGAAGATTATTTTTATCAATACAGCTACATGGATAATAAAGGGAGACACAGCAGCAGAGGCCGAGATCCGCTGACGTTAAGCATGTAATACTGTACGTTTCAACCATAGACTCAGAGCCACCGCAGGGGGGTGTGAGGCCCTGTGTGAATTTGACGTGCCAGGCCGTGCTTATTGACATGCATGCCCACTAGCTTCACACACCTGGTCAGCAACCACATCACCATAAGGTGCCGAGAATGAAACTGAGAACTTCGAGATTATATCTTTAATAGTCTTTCATCAGACCCTCCCTGCCTGCTGAACACTGATTTGTAGATTCTTTCTTTTTTTGCTCGGCCTTCAAATTTATTATCACACTTTGAATTACAAAAAAGTCAGGAGTGTAATGTATCAAAGAAAATGACACTTACAGAACCTGAAAGGAACAGATACCAATTTGTGTATGACAAAGTATTGAATAAGAGACATAATGGAACTTGAACAGAGATCAAACTACAACAGCTGCTAAGCTCAACAAATAAATAAGAGACAGGCTTTTTGTGCTCGGGTAGAAAACATGCGATTTCATTACTCAGTCAGAGCGTACAGCAAAGGAAACTGTTCTCTTGCCAGACCACCTGGGTCACACTCAGGCCCCCCTTCACGGTCACTCTCAGACAGTGACCCCCTGACCTCTGCTGTGCTCCATACAGAGCTCTTTCTACTGTTCTCTCATCTCTGAGCGATGTCTGAAGGACATGCAGTGAAAACTAAACCCCACACTTCTGTCTTCCATCTCTCAACCACCTCATGTCCTCTGGGATGTAATTGAAAATCATGACTTTGGCCTGAAAATAATTCACCTGTTGCTCCCTGTTTGGCCTTTTGTGGCTGGTATGTTATGGATTTAGTTTCTTGAGATTATGAGCTGTTCGTATAGCCCTGGGCGGGGTGAGATAAAGCCGGATCACACAGCGCTTTTTGGAGGTTTGTTGAGAGTGAAATAACTTCACAATCCAGAGGATGCCTGTGCATGTCTGTTTATGTGCCGTGCTGCTTTTGTGGCCCATGGCAGGTTGTGCATTCTGGCCATGATCCCAGCGCCTGGTCTGTGTGTGTGTGTGATTGTGTGGGTGTTCGGTAGCACTCAGAGGGGGGTGGGGGAGGTTCAGTGGCCGGCTGGAGAGACGAGCAGTGTTGCAGCAGGACCCCACAGCCTGTGAGCCTAACAAATCCAAAGCAGCGATAGCAGCTGCCCTTCGAAAAAACCACCCAGCGAGCTCTGTGACCACGGTAAACACAACACACAAACAGTCCGGCTCAAAGGTTTGTAGACAAACAGAAATCATGAAGGTGTATTTATAGTTCTGCACTACACCGATTGAAAAAAAAGAAAACACAAAGAGGATGAAAGTCCTGCCACACATATCAAAGTCGTGTTTTATTTGCACCTCAGTGAACAATGGCATTTTTGTTTTGACATTTCTCTCCTTTCTACCCCTCCACATTATCCCTGCAGCAAAATGATAGAGCCCAGACAAAGGTCAGGCTTTTATCATGAGCTTGTTTTCCAGCCACCTTGGCCCAGAGGAAGAGAGGGAAAAGAAAAGGAGGATACTGTAAAAATCTGTGTACAAATCATCCTCTGTGTTCTAAGTGTGCAGCGACGGTACTGTCCAGTATGCATTGCTCTCCTTTCAGATGGGGACTTAACCTGCCGAGATAAGGAAAAGGCTGTCCGCATAGTCACTCTGCTGCTCCGCTATACCCCCCCATACCGCCACTGCCCCTGGGGAAGAGCGAGAAAAACAAAGAGAGAGAGAGCTGTAGGAGTGTTATGCATGAAGGTACACCGCAAACAAACTAAAAGCATCCATCCAAATGACCAAGAGTGGATGTATAGCAGCTGAAAATGCACTTTTGGTGCCATTACCCCCAGCTATCATGACCCCTCTTTATCAAATGGCTTCACAGTCACAAATGTTCCCTCTGTGCGTCATTTGAGAGCCATTATCATGTTCCATTATTGTATGTGCAATTTCAGACATGGCATTTACAGCCTCCTGCTTTTTCCACGCACACACGCTTGCGCCGAGAGCATGTCAAGAGGTACACCTACACAGCAAAGCATTGACACGTGGATCCTAAATGTGCGAAAATGTAGCGAACATCAAACGCCTCGAGCATAATGGTAGAAAGCTATTGAGGGAGCATCACAAAGCGCAGAGTATGCAGTTATATTTACCTCAAAACTGCAATATATGATGACCTTGGAAAATGTTCAAACTGATATTATCACACATATACATGCATCAGGCAACATACCTCTAACGCCTGTTTGAGGATAGTTTCAGAAGTTATTTAACTGTATTTCCAAGGATGGCATACATTAGTCAACTAACTGACAAAACCATCAACTGTTAGACTTTACAAATAGTTACATTCAGAGATGTGGACTTGAGACTTGGTGACTTGGACTTGAGTCGACTCGAGTCACTGTTTTGATGACTTGAGACTTGACTTGAGGCACGATGACTCGGATGACTTGAGTGTGTTCATAAGTTTGAATGTTCGCTGTTAAATATAAAACGATAAAATTCAATGTTGTCAAGTTTCTGTCTAACTATCAAGTATGTACGCAGCGCGAAATGGAAATCATGATTGGACGACTCAAAAAGCTCCCCGGTATGTGATTGTCGTGATTGGATGACTGGCTGTCAGTCAAACTCCTCGCTATGGCAACACGCAACATCAAAGCCCCCAAAGAGAAGCCTCATTAGTCGTTCTCGTTACTACTCAACACGGTCTCAGAGCAGACCATCATCATGGCTGCGTCTGCGCCAATAATACAGATACAATTCATTGTCATACTTTTTGAACAGGTTTTATAAATTGGCCAATAATATCATTATTAGACGAGCTGCTAACACCTTGTCTTTTCTCTTTATAAGACCGGATACTACAGGTAAGAGTGCTGGATCTTGGGTGTAAAAATAGAGATGACTTGGTCACAACACTGATTAATGTTCTCTAGCTACAGTCACAAACACTACTAACAAAGGAAACTGCTGCTGCACTTTCAGGGTGGGTTTTGTCTTGCATGTTACTTAATGCTTGAGTCAATGTCATAAATCACTCAACACATATTAAATGTCATGTGACCATGACCCTAATGATGCATAACTTCCAAGAGGTAACTGGTAATAATTGGATCTTAAAGCACTTAAAAAAACATATAAGCAAGCTGCAAATATGCAACATGTTTCCTCACTTCAGGACCGAAACAGCGGCCAAACGTGGACTGAGTTACTTTGCCCTGTGCATCTGATATCATTTACAGTTAACACAGCTGTTCAGGGAACTCTCAGTCTGCCAGTCAGCTGTACAAAAATGTAAAAAAAAATCTGTCTGACAACTTAAAACAGCCTTTTTCGCTATGCCAATCTCTTCCACACATCTTGACATTTTGACTCTAAATGTATTCTTGCCACGGCTCCCAGCCGGAGACATGACATTCCCCCTCTTAGTGCTGCAGACCTCAGTTTTGTGGGCAAGATTTGAGCTGTTCTAACAGGGAAAGCAGCACGGTTAGAGCAAATGCTGTTTGATGAACAGTCCAGCACTTTGTGAAATGACATACCGAGGTATGGAAACTAAACTCATCTGCAAATATTATATTTCAGTGTTCTTTTGAGCCACGCTCTCTGTGTTTTTATGCATCCCCTCCATGTCAGTGAGGGGCATTCAGAAATGATGCAGTTTCATTTAACGCCTTCGCTCTTTTTATTGCTTCGTTCAGGATTTCTAGTGGATTGGAGTTATTAAACATCGTGTAGCAGGATGTTTGTGTTTTGAACTTTTACACCTCAGTCAAGTGATTGCAATATTTCAGTTTCTGGTCTTTTTATGCACAAATTGTGCTTTGAAATCAAATGGATGAAAAGGTTGATATAGACAGAGAGCTAAAGATGTGGAAACTGCCACCATGAAACTCAGCATCTCAGATGGCCTAAGGTGTGAGCCCTCTCTCTCTCTCTGTCTCTCTCTGTGTGTGTGTGCGTGTGTGTGTGTGGTCGAGGAGGCAGCCTAAGTGACATGTTCTCAGATCTTTTTTTTGATCCCAGCAGAATTGTGTCGTGGCCACTCTATGCGGCGCCTCAGGCCAGCTGTGAAACAGGAGGTTGCAAACACATTGAGCAAATAAAAGTATCTGTGGTGTAATCCTTTTAGACTGGCTGGGCTTTTGAAGTGAAGGCCACCGTTTCATGGAACATGACGTGCACTATGCACGGTAATCTGGTTAAAGAAATGTGTGTCTGTGTGTGAGTGTGTGTACGTGGCTGCTGTCAGTAAGCAGAGGCAACACTTCACACCTATAGCAGCCTGACCTTGGGAACAATTTGTCCTCTTGTCTCTTCTTATATAGATTTAGTCGACTTTATCCGTCTTTTATACCTTTTTCTTCTATTGATCTTTATTTTTTTACCTTCAATCTCTCCTCCATATCCTTTCATCACTCAAATACATCCAATCAAAAACACCACTTTTGTCTGGTCAGTCGCTCTTTCATCTTAAACGCCTCTATAGCATGGACACAGGCTCTTTTTTCTCCCCTAACAGACACTTAGTTCCCCACAGCACTTAGTCCCTGGTGCTCCTGAGAGTGTGTTCGTGATTCCTCCTGGCAGTCTATTCCATTTTGCCTCGCTCTATCTTTCTCATATCACTCTGAAAAATCGAAAGCAAGTGGGCAAGGAGGTGTGATGAGAGGAAGAAAGTATCCCTACTGGGACTCTCTTTGGACCTCTGCTTAACACACACACACACACACACACAGGCACACACAGAAGACACACAATCTCCTCCTCCAGGTAAGGGAAGAGAGAGCCTGAAATCTTAAAGTTGTAATTTCTCCTCCTCTATAAATGCCACGTATATCCCAAAATAGAGAATTCAGAGGTGAGCAGAGAAACAAAGGAATTGGACGGATCACGAGGTTACGGGAGGATGTAAACTCTAGTGATGGTGGGAACATTGAAGCACACAGAGAGGAATCGATCTGTTCTTGTTATCAATCTGGTAAAGGTGGAATATATGAAAGAAAGCAATCACGTTGAGATGGTTCTGTTCCATCCATTGTCCATTGAAGTAGAATGAGCTGAATTTATTAAGATGAGTATATACTCCTGAGAAGGGAGACAGTTTTTTCTGTTATAATCAAACTGAAAGTTGTTAGTTTGAGTGTAAATTCAACGGACGGAGGCCGCTTCAAGCACGCACCAAGCTGAACAGAGCAGATCGTTCCAAACAGTCACACGCGAAACAGCATACAGTCATTTCAAAATAAAACACCATGTACAGACCGGTACAGACTCCCGTTTTTTCCGTTTTCATAACAACAACACACTGAAATCTTGAAATAAAGAACACTTTTAATTAAGTAGTGTACTCAGCCATGGTAGAAGCACAAAAATCACAGAATGATCAGTAAATGAGCAGATAATCAACCTCGGAGGAGCAAACTGAACTGTAGTTTGTCTGTTTTAACTTTGATGTTATAACGTGATTTAGCAATCTTGCGGGATAAATCTCCCGCAATCTTGTGATCTCACGAATCCAGCTGCTTGGGCCAGCGCTCCGCTGCGTCTGACGGACCAGAACCGCGGCACAGACGGAACGCGCCGGACACGGATCCTGTGGGATCCAGGCGTGACTTGTTCTTACGAGCTAGCATTAAACTAAACTAGCTTAGATTCTGCTTACCTACCTATAGTTATGGGAGGTGACGACAGTACTAACTTGTAAAGCTGTTTAATTAAAATATGGAAGAAACACATGCCACCATGTCATCGACAAATCAAGATCAATATCCATCGTTTCTCTTGTACTTGACAACAGCTGTATCACATTAATATTGCCAGCATTAATTAACTAAGACACTAGCGGCAGTGAATCTGGCACTAAATTGTCATCTTGTCTTATGTAATTGTAATTCAAGGCCCACAACAGCAGCTTGTCCAGATATGATAATCCCTGTCATGTGTAACAGCTCCAGACCGTCTCCACACATGTGGAAGAGCCCCCCGGACTGATTGATCTCCCGTTTATAATAATAATGACAATATATTATTTACGGATTGTATTTACAGACGTACAAACTCTGAGCGTGACAGCCGTTATAATACTGCGCTGCAGTTACGACAGCTCTCTGCAGACGATAGAATAATTTCCCTCTAACTGCGCGGTGCTGTGGATTAGATGCCACAAGGTTCACATGCAGTAAAAGAGGCCAAATTTGCCCCGAATGTTTGCATAATCCATCCACCCATCTGTCCATATTCTACACCACTTACCCTGTTCAAGGTCGCGGGGGAGCTGGAGCCTATCCCAGCTGTCATTGGGCGAGAGGCAGGACTGATTGCCTGTCAATCACAGGGCTGACACACAGAGACAGACAACCTTTCACGCTCACATTCACTAGCAGTCAATTTAGAGTCACATGCTTAGAGACGAGCATGTCTGTGGACTGTGGGAGGAAGCAGGAGTACCTGGAGGGACATGCAAACTCCACACAGGTTCGGGCCGGGGTTCGAACTAAGAACCTTCTAGCTGTACACCTATATTGAAATACAATGCAAACAGCACCGGAGCACAGAGACGCTGTTTGCTCTGCAGCGCTGTTTTGGGTGCATTAAACCTCTTGTTGTGCTTCAAGAATGAGGCAGAGTCTTTTCATCTCACTTGCACGGATTCAGCGCCACGAAAGCCGTGCTATCCTTTAGTGGAATAGGCCCTCGGAGTCCAGTAAGTACCGTAATGTATTCCTCTTTAACTCTTCCTTGTAACTGCAGTGAAACCAGTTCATACGCAGAGCGATTGATCTGGCCTCAGCTCACATAGAAAACGGTGCAATCCCTTATTATCTGTGGATTGTATGTGAAATATGAATGAAAACATCGCCGTGTTTTCTCCAGCTCAGACTGCACCGTGCCGTGCAGGTTTACCTTTTTCATACATCACGCTGCTCTGAATCTTTAAAGCCAAACCTTGTGTTTCACCTGTCCAGCAGTGTTGATGTTTTTTTCCCATGGTCGAGTCTGAGCAGCTGCCATGCATGACCATAAAGCCCCGACTGTGAACCCATGGACACAGCCGCCTGGAGGGCAGCTGTGTACATGAAAGAGAAAGGTGCTTTCCAAGACGCTTTAATCTCCACAATATCTACAGACACGTGTAGAGTTATACACATAAATGCACACCGTCTCTGAGCACTCAGAAAGCAGCCAATCAGGCAGCTGTGTGCTTCGGACATGTCTGCCTTTCTGACGGCTTCTTTCCTTTCTGAGGGAGATGAAGGCAGGAGGAGAGCTATCACCTCCCAGAAGACAGATCAAGGAGATACACATCAAGGCAGAGTGGATCTCTTCAAGCTGCTTGTGTCAATGTTTTGGGCAACAAAATGACTGATATATTTTGCCTCATGGAAAGCCAGCCCGTTCTCGCTCCCAATTTCAGACAGCAGCTTGATCAAGGGCCCAGTGCATCCAAGTGTAAGTACCCTTCTGTCGTCATTTCTGGATGTCCTCGCACTTACTGTATTTATGTGGTGTTGAAGTCTAAAGGCCACAAAAGTCCAGGTTATGGTGGAGAGGTAGGTGAAAAACACAGGACTTTGATTCAGGAGGGAAGGGTTCTATTCCTTTGAGAAACAACGTCAAACGTCATTTTGGCGCTGTTCTATTCGCGCGTCTAGATTGAGACATTGTGTGTTGCTATGGCAACGCCTTTTTTTCTACTACTGTGTGTCATCAAGATGCTCATCAAGTCATAAACTCCAATTCAACACGGATTAGAGAAAGAGATGCATGAATGTAAATCAGGCATTAGATCGACTCAGTGCCTTGAGTGAAGGTGAGTCTGATGGTGGGGACGTCGCTGGACACCTTGTTCAGAAAGTGCTTTGTAAATAAAGTTTATTGTTATATATATATTTCATAGTCATGTTGTCAAGACACCACGTCTAGCATTTCATGATACAACTTTGTGTTGCAAAATGATAAATAAATGAACCTTGTACCTTGATAATCAATATATTCTAATAGCGGGTCAATTTTACCCCTTGGTGGTTTTAGGTATACTGTGAGGCCTGGCGGTTCTTGTGTTAAAATGTATGTTGCATAATTATTATTGCAAACTTGACACCAGAGCCCTGCACAGCCATACTCATGCGGTGGTACCGTCTATGCATGTCATATTTGGTTGCTCGGGGCGACAGACCAAGCTGCTGCATTTGATAAGTTTGGAGTGAGAACGTGTTGGAAAGGCACAGCAGCATTTCACCGAGTCGATGTCGCTTCTGGTAAACAAAAAACAACAACACAACAATAAATACAAAAGCAGACACTGAGCACACACACCCACAGTCCCCACTTACACATCGCGGAGCACTCTTGTGTCCACAGGAAACCGTGGCAAACAATAAGCGCCCCGTTCCTCCCACTGACCAGCGCTCTTCATTTTACAGTTGACGTCTGCACTCGGAGTCATCCCAACTGTTTGTGGCACTCGCACAAGAGCTAAAGCAATCAGTTGTTCAGGAGAAAAAAAAGGTTTATTTGTGGATCACAATATCCTCTTCACCTTATTTTTTAACAGCAGAGTTCAAGTGGCCATTTTTTATTTCCATTATACTGAAGAGAATGAGCGGGAGGGAGGACAAGCACTGCTGTTTATTGCAGGTAATTGGCTTAAAAGTTGCACTTGTTGTTTTGTGCGGGAAATTGATTCAGGTGGAAAACACACATGGGAGTTCAGTGGATAAAACTGGCCACCTGTTTGTGTGTTGTACTGTAAGTGCTCTGAAAATGCACCTACCTTGTGAAGCAATGTAAAACAAACGTTCCCAAGCACTGACGCAAAACAGCATTAGCCTTCAGCCACATTATCACCCCCTCCCCTGCTGGATTTCTTAGCCTTAAGAAAATGTTTTTGTGCTGGTGGATCTGGTAAATAAAAAGCCAAATCGACGATAAAGCCAGAAATGGAACCGCCGTTGTTGCTGAGTAATGGGAGAGTCTGCAGTCTACGAGGATGCATTTGAGGCTGTTATTGTCGCCCTGCACCGAGCTAGCAACCTTGACTTGAAACAAAAAGCCTCATCAGCAGCTAGCGGAGCAACAATCCTTTTAACACCACACAGAGAAAGACCCCCATTCAAGCACACAGGATGTGAGTATGAGGATATGTATAAACACTGTTTCAAACTGCTACCGATTGCGTCATCTTCAGCCATTAAGATGAAAGAGGTGATGGTTTCAAAAGGAGGAAACAGCAGTGAACTAGAGACAACCTTGGTGGGTTCATTCATTTGCTGTCTGATGCCATTTCTCTGGGGAATAGTGCTTCTCCTGGAGGCCGGACTTTCACACACGCCCACACAGAATAATTGTAAATACACACATACAGAGAAGCTCATTCAGATCATGCAAAAGCAACTTACATACATCCACAATGTCTGCCGCAAACATGCAAATACTAATGACTGCAGTATTAGAGATTTATCAGTAGGACTATTCAACCACAGGTTTGCTCACTTTAAAGTGATAATCTCTAAGATATTCATTTAAATAAATGTCTGTTAAGTCTCGATCTATTAGCCGAATGAGGTAACACAATGGTGATTGAGCCTATGGCCCACTGATGAAAGCCTTTGCATTTGCAGTATTACAGAGTGGGTGTCGGTAGTGAGTTTTGAGGGGAAAAAATCCTGAGCGGTGCCCAGTTAGTGACGCATTTTCCATCACCCAGCAGTGGTTGGTCTGTCAGAGAGGGTAGGCGGAGCTAAGCGGCTGCTTTTCCGGTCTCTGCAAGTGTCGCGAGTAAACAGTAATCTACTATGGCTGAACAAACAAAGAACAGATGGATGACTACAGATACAACTTCAACAATAAGTGAAAATCAAAAGAAAAAGAAACAAACTCGACGCTCAGATGAAGGCAAGCAGTCTCAAAAGGAAAGCGACCGTCAGCCAGGAAAATCAAGAGTTACAACCGGAGCCAACCGTGGACGTCATGCATGCAACACTGTCTAGATATCTGGGAGGTGTGCTACGGCAATTACCGGTTAGCGCCACAGGTGCCTCCAAAGAGAACAAAAGTGATATTCGAGATTACAACTTTAAAAGGCTCAGAGATCAAATTTTATTATGAATAAAAAAATACTTAAAACCACAAAATACATAAAAAGTGAACAATAAATGAAACAAAGAACATCACACCATCAGCCATGAAACCTTTTAATCAAATGTGACATTTAAGGAACAATCAGCTGCACTCGTCCTTGGGCAGGCTGTTCAAAATCATACCTGACTGTCAAAATAAAAGTTGAGGTTATTTTATCCGAATAAAAAAAATAATTTTAATGAAGCTTTTCTATTTTCTGAAAGCTTGATTTAACTGTAGTTTTCCATTAGTTAGGGTAACATTGAACTCAAATTAATTACTGGCATCTGGGAACATGGCAGCAACAAGGCAAGAAATAATTAGCAAATAGTTTTGCAAATTACAATTACAACCAGTGGCTCCCAAACTGGGGGGCAGAAAACCCACAAGAGGTCGCAAGAGATCCCCGAGGGTCAGAGGACAGAAAAGGACAAAAAAACCCAAACATTTTTCCTTTTTTTTTTTTCAGACTTTTCCTTTTCCGTCTTTACGAACAGTAGACGTTAGGCAACCTGTGACGAAGGTTTGCAAGTACATTTTCAGGCGTCACAGGCCAAAAATGTTGGAAAACATGGATCCACGTTTTTGGAGGTATAACTGAAAGCAAATCAACTGTTATCATCCACATTGCACAGGAAATCTTTGAGCACTCTGAACTGATAAATAACCAACAGTTGGGCTAACCTACAAATATGGGTAAAAACATGAATGGTGCTCTTGTTTTCGTGCCCTGTCTCACTTTTCTGCCTCATTTCCAAATCTCTAACTCTATCAGAATAACCCCAACGTGTAACAAACCATCATATAGGTAAATCATTAATGTGCAGCAGCTATGTTTCAAGGCCCAAGAAGTTAAACATTAAGAAGACCTTATCCTTATACATCTGGAATGGCTCTGAGGCTCATAGACAATCTGCGCTCTCATTATGATTTCACCGTTTTCACTCAGAGAGAAGCTGTGCTGCGGATACGTTGGGCTTACTGACTGAGAGCACAGAGGCTTAAATGCTCCTTATATTGCACTCTCTGAATAGTCCCACATATGGCGTGTGGCTCTTTATCCCACATGACCAGTTGGCTGGCTCAGAGGCCAATCACTCCTGACCCGCTGCTACAGACGGCTGGATGGGTGGGTGGGCCAGACAGACACAGAAATGAGTGGGCCTGTCAACCTTTAAGAGGGGAACAGAATCCATTAGTATTGATATGGAGGAAAAACATACTTTCTGAGGCAGACAAATTCAGACACGGTGGAGACAGGAAGTTTCTACCAACAGGTCTCCTCTAGGTGGCCTTTTCAGGGCAATCACCTGATATGAAAAAAGTATTTTGTCCTTGACCTGCTGTTAAATTAAGGATTATTTTACCCTGTCCTAGCTTAGCATCAGGATTTACTAGCTCCATACTGCAATAACAGAATCATGCTTGGTCTGTATTTCCAGTTTTCTGAATACTACTGAGTGCTGAGGATGCTAACTTCCATCAACAAGTTTATATTTAAGACCCATTTAAAAGAATTAAAATAAGTCAGGTGGAAAACCTTCAAAAAGTAGGCTTGATGAAAGAGTTTTTAAAACTCCTGAGGCTAACATTAGCTTTATTAGCTAGCTACAGCTGATATCTGCTAACAACCGAAATGAGAGTCCTGCTTTTGCCATTAGTTAATAACCATATAATTAAAATCCACAACTGTTATTAAAAAGTTAAGTGTATTTCAAACAGAAAATATTTCACTAACATCACTGCTAAAGTGCAATATGAGGCACCAAATTGATAAGCTTGATGGGCTTAGCAACAGTGTATAGGAAAGCGGGGGATGGACTAACAATCACTTGGTAACACCTGTTAAAGGAGCAGGTCAGTCAAAGCTGTCTGTAATCGATAGAAGCAATGCTTTTTGAAATGGACGCCACAGCTGTGGAGAAAGTTATGGAAACAGCTCGTGGTTCACCCACTCTACATTCCCAGCCTTCCCAGCGTGCATTGCGCCCCTCCCTCTGAAAGGAACGGCCCAGCGAGAGACGCTGGAGTGAATTAGTACTGTTTCCGCTGCAGACAATGGCTCAGAGCGGTACAGAATCTGACATACGATGAGAATATAGACGGTGGATCGTCTAAAAAAACCTTTTCAACGATTTTCAACGAGACATGACTCGGTTATCAATGTGGAATGTCTGGGAGGGAAAACAGGAGAGCAGGCAGCGTTTCAAGGCACCTCACAGAACAAATTTTACATTAAAATTAAACATTTTACGGTATGTTGTTTTCAACTAAACACTGCAGACATCGGAGGCGGGCGTCCTAGATTGAGGAAGTGTAGTTTAGCAAGCTCCCAGGCCTCCGCTAGATGAAGCGTTTTACGTAGTCTGGCGGAGGTTTTCCAGGGCCCGTTGGAGAAGCGGATAGCGTCCTCCAAAGACACAGAGCCAAATTGCATTTTTTTCCTACCATAATGGCACTAGCTCTCCATAACAGCATGATAGGTTGAAAATCGGTGAACTTGCCTGTTAATCGTTCATATTGTTGTGTTTTGTTAATGCACGTCATTGAAGACTTTTTTTTTTCACCTCGGCTTTGAAAAGTGCCATTTTATGATTGCTCGTTCAAAAATCAATAGAGTGACACATTGTGGAACATTGTACAACACAAACAATAAAAAAGTTGAAGGGGGTAAAAACTCTATTCTGTGAATAATAGCCTCATTCACTGTTTGACTCACTGCTGTTTTTCCACTCTTGTTCCACTCCCTCTTTTATTTCTTTCCATTGTCTCCCTCTTTCTATACACGACTCCAACATTATACAAAAATAATTGCCTGCAATAAAGTATGAATTCTGCAATCCCATTACAGCCCTCCTGCAGCCCGTCCAAATGAGGTTGATTTGAATGGCTTCGCTTTGGGTTACACCCATCTCAACCTGAATCAAATTGTTTTGCCGCGCCGATGACAGGTCAACAAAGGCAATTACATCCCAGCAGCTTTAGGGAGCCATTTTCGACGCAGAACGGAGTAATTTAATTTAAATAGCTGTGATTATTGAAATTGTCTTTACTGGCAGTTTGAAAAGCTTAAATGTTAGCGCTATTCATTTGCCGATGAAATCCTGAAACTATTCAGCGCCGCGCTCCATGGGAAACAAGGCTGAAGAAAAGAGGACTCAAATAACTTTAAGTAAGAACTTCTCAGAGGGCACGCACTAAATATTCCTCACAAACACTCACATAAAGAGTAGAAACAGAGCGATTTAAACCCTCAAACTTAACATGAAGATTGATGACACTAATGCATCTTTTCATGGACACAGCAAAGACAGCTCAGCATGTTCTTCATCATTCACAATCAATGGAAAATGTCAGAGTCTGGATCTGCATGGAATAGCACCGTGCTGTCTCCAGGACCCCGGTTGGCAGACCGCTGAGAACATATGTATTACTTACAATAGCATCTGTCTAGTAATCAACTGTAGAACGCCTGTGTTGTCAAGTGTGTGATAAATTGAACTGAATTCCACGAGGGAGAAGAAACCTATTGTGCTATAATCAGCCCAAATGATGTTTGGTTTTGAAAAATGGCTTTAATCTAGAGCCAGAGTCTGCATAATGGAGCACATCCATGTGTAGCATGAGGCTTCGGTTTGGTGAGGCTACCACATGACAAGAGCCATTTGCTAGTGTCATGGCTACTGAGGAAGATTGTGCAGAAATAATTAAATCCACTTGAAACCTGATTATTTGATTTAATATTCTAACTATGAGGGTCCTGTGTTCATAATAGTAAGCATGTTAAAAGTATTAGGAATTAGATTTATCCAAATTAAGATGCCATTTTATGTCTGTAAAGTTGTTTTTTTGTCCGGACAAAAGGATATAATTCAGCAAACCAATCATATTCTAATCTAATAATATTATAATCTATTCGGCTTTTTATATCCAGCGAAAATATGGTGATTTTTTTTTGCCTTTTTTATGCCTTTATTGAGATAGAGGACAGAGGATAGTGTCAGAAACAGGGGAAGAGAGTGGGATGACACGCGTCAAAGGGCCGAGGGTTGGAGTTAAACCCGCGGCTGCCACATCGAGGACTGTAGTCGCTATATTCTGGACGTATTCTGGTGTTTAGTGTCTGTGGAGGGAGTTCAGTTCTGTAACAATATGCAGTCCCTTCAGGAAGTTGAAATTCTCTCAATTACAACCAATCTACGTGACTTATTTTGCGGCCTCGCAATTTTGGCAGATTGCAGCAACTTTCCTGCAAATGTAACCAATCTTCCTCTTGAGTCGCCATGTACGTCACCATGCATGTTCGTGCGCTGTTTAGACGAGGCTCCGTTGTGATCGACTCTCGACCTACAGAGTCTTTAAGGAGACCCCATCCGTTGAATCCATAATGATTAATCCAATGTTTGGTCTTCTTGTGATAATTTATCCATGTTGTTTAAAACTGTTAGCTTTGTGATGCCTTGTGTTGAGTCCACTGGCCAATAAAACAGTGTCCCTAACTTTCAACCAAGCAGAGGCTCTGTTACTGATGTGTGTCAGTGCTGATCTCAGAGTTTGAATGGATTGGATGATTCATACCAGTGCAGCGCGCAACATATCGAGTACAACAGTGTAAATGTCATAAATGACGTGTACATTCTCAAGCATTTCATGCGCATGTGCAGTGCGAAACAAGCATTTTACGGCAATTTACTTTTAATTAAAATTAGTTTAGTTCAATTCAGTCCCAACACGGAAATCGACCAGAAGCAAAGTCAGAAGACGAACAGCTTGCTGAGCCAATAAATGGCTTTATTGGAGTGTTTGTCCTAGTCGTTCACACTGTATGCGCAATGTGTTACAGCTTCAAAACGTCCCAGAGTGCATTGCAACTTTTTTTAAAAAGAAGCTGCCACAATATCAGGTATTTTTGGCAACAACAATCTCAGAAAAGGCCACACATTCCTGGAGGGACTGAACGTGGCACTAGCTAACGATGCCGAGCCATCATTTAGCATTGTGTTCAGAGCTTGAAGAGAAGACTGACTAACTGCTGATGTGGAAGGCAAAAGCATTTTGTAACTCACCATTCAGCGACCAATTATAATGACTAACTTTGAGATGTCAGGGCTTCTTCTGCTTCCTCCTCTGATTCTGACTCAGATGACTCCAGCATAATGTTTAGGGCTGCAATGTGCTGATTGTCATATGAATCACTTGTGCGAGCGGAGCCCCGGAGATGTCAATCAAAACGTGGTCATCAGTGCCCACACATATCTTGAGAAATGTTCCCAACAACAAAATGAGCTGTTTTTACTTGTTTTCTAATAGTTATTCCACTTCCACTCAGATGTTTGTGGATACTTTATAAGACTTTTAACTTTAATGACAGATATTCCGTCAACTTCCAGGGGCTTTATGCTTCTTCAAAAGATTTAGCATTGGGCTCTTAGTCAGCATCATTTGAACACGTTAGGAAAACGACATGCATCATTGCATGACAGACTTATAGCCCTGCTGTGACCTTACCATGAACTCTAACACAAACCTCCGTGCAACCCCCATAACAATGTTTACAGTCGCTCCTATAACAAGAGAGAGCAGGATAACCCACGCTGATGACCTTCGAGGAAATAAAAGAAAGTCCTTGCACCTTGCAGTAGTATCCATCAACTATGCTATGAAATGACATAACCTATTCTCCTGGCAGCTCTGTAACCACTTTTACAGCCAGTGCCATAACACAGCTCACATACTGTACGCCGGCTCTATTCTAGCTTGACACATTTGCTCCGGTCCAGAGAGAGCTGAGGCGCGTCCATCAGTATTCTAGGTGAGGTCTGGTCCCTATGAATATTTGAGTTGCTCGCAGACTCGCCACCGAGGACAGCGTAAAGATGCTGGCTGCAGTTCAAAGGCCTCTTAGCATCAAAAGGAATACAGGCTGAAGCAATTTCAGAGGAGAAGGGGGAGACAAGGGTGTGCAATGGTAGGTTGCTGAGGGGGTACGGTTCCGGAAAGCCCGGTTAAGTTTAGTAACAGGTCATTAAAATGAAATGGAAATGATGATCGTCTTTCCCTGATGTGTTTTTTTCCCTCTGATCTAAAGCTGCATGAATCACACCAAAGCCCTCGCAGGAGTAAATAACAAAGGAGGAAAGACTTTATTGGCAGCTGATAAAGATTTACCTGAAGTCAGCACAGTCATTTCTGAGCTTGCATTCACTCGTTAGGTATTCATCAATCATCTTCAAGCCGGAGCGCTGATCTGTAGTCGGTTCAGGTCATTCAGGTTAATGTGAATACGATGATCAAAGTCAGCAAGTCGGTGATTCCTGCCTAGCACTCCTCATCTGTGAAACTGGATAAATAACAGCTAATGTGCCGGCGGTTTGAGGCTAGCTGCGTGCAGGCTCGTCGGGATTGTGTAGCGGTGCATCTACTCATATCAAACGCGCACACAAACGCACGCAGAGTTGATGAGAGAAAGGTCAATCTTCCGTCTGCCTCCTCTGGTGTTCCTACTGCCACATTCAGGCTGCGTAGGAACATAAGCCGCGTCTATCTCTCGCTCAGACACACGCAGCGACAGGGATTGTGAAGCTTTGAGGGGAATAAATTCATGCAGAAATCCAAAATATCAAATGAAACAATTCACAGTCGTTGAAGCAAGAAGGCGTCAGAGGTTGTGAGGCGGCGCTGGTGGCTGATGTATCGGCTGCTATGTTTGGGGTTTTCTCTAAGTGTGTGTGTGTGTGTGTGTGTAACAGTGCTCCAGGTGTGAAAAAAAGATAAAAACATTTTTTTTTGTGGGCAGCAGTGATTACTTTTTTTGTTTCTGGATAGAATCCGGGCTATTCTCTGCGACGAGATAAAAAAAAAAAAAATCTGTCCTTCATTCTCGTTACTGCCAGAAATAAATATATTACAGATACGCATGATCAGACTGCAGTGAGGGAGAAAGAAGGGATGAGTGAAGGGGAAAGAAAGTAGGGAGAGAAACACACTCATCCATTTTTCATGGCTCCTCGCTGCAGCTGAAGCTGCCGGACCGGAGAGAGAGGGAGAAAAGGAGAGAGGTTTTTCGCTCTCGACACAAGCTAATCTTCACTCTTTTTTCGGTGTCCTCGCATGTTTACTAAACTTCTCCGGGAAGGCCAGACAGACGTTTTTTTTCAATTGATGCCTGCTGCAGCTCCTTCTTCAAGGCTCTTCTGCTTGTTGTAAATTGATCTAGTCAGCTGCCCACTGAATTCAGACCTCTGCTTTTGGCTACTTGTAATGCTATGAAGCATAACAAGCAGAATCACTGATCGCTCAAAACAGAGTCGAGCCGTTTCACTGATCTGATGCCAAGAGCTGTGGAACATGTGTGCACCATGTAGCATATAATTGCTGCCCGCAATGTCAGCATGCATGCATTTTACATAAACATGATGCAGTCGATTGAGTGTGCAATGTCAGGCGGTTGTCAATCATGCTCAAAAAAAAAATAGCCCGAGGGCAGCTTTTGGAGGTCGTGTTAGCAGGACGTCAGTCACACTGAGAGATGGTGCCAATGAAAGCAGAACAGGTAAAACTCCTCACAAGCGCTTCATTAATTGTTCTAGCTAATCTGATTACACCAGTTGAAACCACAATACCTGCAACATGATACCATCTGATAAAAATCCACTGCATTAGTTTTACACTCGTTTTTATCTTCTACACGATCTTGCCGTCTTCCTATCATAGTTGGTATGTGTGTGTGTGTGTATGTGTGTCTATGGAAATCTGGATAACCTTTCAGATGATAATCTTTTCCCCCATGACTCACACATTTCCCCGGCTAGATTATGCTAATGCAACATTTGAGCCAGTAGCAGTCAATGAGAACAAGACAGAAGGCCCCTATTTTTGTGAACCGTCGGTGTGTGACGCAAAATGCATTCGATTAAAACAACGTGTACGGAGAGGCAGCTTTGTGGAGCAATTGTTGCTGCAGAGGAGGAGCACAGTTTAAAGCACGAGGCTGTTATTAGGGATATTTTTAACAGTGAAGGTGTTGAGGAACGCCACTGGAATTTCACATTTTCTTTGTAAGTAAAAGGATGCTGTCAACTTTTCCTGCTGATTTTAGCATGCTAGCAGTTTGTAACAAGGGACTGCATGGTCAATCTGTTTGGTCAACCATTGTATGGATTGCCATGATTTTTACAGAAATTTAAGTTCACCAGAAGATTTTACGGTATAATTTAGTGCCATCATTTATGTATTACATAATAAAACAACCAAATATGATTCAAAACATGCAACTAAAACTTTCCATCACCTTCATCTGGTAGGGCACCCCTTAGTAGCAATTAGCAAATGTTAGCGTGCTGACACTCAAACAAAACAAGAGGGTGAACATCAAAAACCCCAAATAGAATAGATGTCAGCATATTATTCTGCTGTTGTGAGCATGTAAGCAATAACCTCGAAGCCAGCGCTGTACAGACGCTAGCTTGGCTGTAGACTCTTAGCTGTACACCTAACAACTGCAATGTAAAGTCTCCTAAAGCTACAAGTCATAAATACTTTAAAAAACAAAAAACGTTTTTGCTATATATTAAATAGTGATGCCACTATTTTCTCAACTGTAAAAGAAAAATAAGTTTTTTGGTTACATAAATCAACTGCTTCCTCTAAAACCTGTTAAAACGATGAGGAGAGATTTGTCTGTACATTAAAGATTTTCATTTAAGTAAATGTCTGTTAAGTCACTATCACAGAATGAGGTAAAACAATGATGACTGAGCCTATGGCCCACTGATGAAAGCCTTTGCATTTGCAGTATTACAGACTGGGTGTCTGTGGGGACTTTCACGGAAAAAAATCACAAGCGGCGCCCAGTTAGTGACGCGTTTTCCATCAGCCAGCAGCGGTTGGTCTGCCAGAGAGGGTAGGCGGAGCTAAGCGGCTGCTTTTCCGGTCTCTGCAAGTGTTGCAAGTAAACAGTAATCTACTATGGCTGAACAAACAAAGAAAAGATGGATGACTACAGATGCAACTTCAACAATAAGTGAAAATCCAAAGAAAAAGAAACAAATTGACGCTCAGATGAAGACTAACTGTCTGAAAAGGAAAGCGACCGTCAGCAAGGAAAATCAAGAGTTACCACTGTAACAAAGGGAGCCAACTGTAGACGGTTATGTGGGATGTATGCGCCTGCCATTGCTGTGTATCGCCATAAGGTGCCGCCAAATAGAACGAAACGGAGAACTAAAAAGAACTGAAAAAGACTTCAGGTGAAACAAATGCAAAACAAGTTGGAAATAAGATGATCAGGCATGCAGTAGTCCCCCAAAGCCGTAGACGATATTCATTATCAATAATTTGGATATCTGCCTGCCAAACCAGAAGCCAAGACATATTAGCCATCCGCCCCTTAAGGCTAAATCGTATTCAGACAATAGCCAATGGGTTCTGAGATTAAGATTCAATAATGTAAAGCTGCAGAAAAGCAAGCAAAATTTTCTTATTTCCAACCCGTCAAAACCTCGGGCCAGTATTCACTTTCTTTTTAGCCTCAGTTTTACCAACCGTCTCCTGAGAGTATTCTGTAGCTTCTGTAACCTGTAACGAATTCAAGCTTTTCTCCCCCAGACGTCTACTTTGCATTTCTGCATTTTTGCCTCGGGACAAAAGGCTACTATAGTCTGGTTAATTAAAAGCCGAGCTGTAGGTAGTTGAAAGCTGCTTAGATGTGCAGATTTTGAGTCTCAGTGTGAGTCGACGACTTGCAACACCTACACTACAGGGAGTCGGTGTTTATGCCAAAAATATAGCGGCGTCTGTAACATTAAATACCCACACACCTTATTTAAATGCTATTCCCATTTCACTGTGACACCCCTCCCACCTGTGCTCTATGCCAGGTGTGCAGCGCACTGAAATACCAAACGAACCGGCAGGTGTGTATCAAGGTCACCAAAATGCCAACGTTGCTTAGATCTGCAGTCTTTGTACAGCTACGAAACTGCAGCCCAGACATGTGAAGTGAGCTAAAGAGAGACTTCTGTATGTGTAATGCATATGGAAATGTGAGTTTATATGCTGTTTGTAATGTTCAACAGAGCCGCAGTGTTTGTCTGCACAGTGTGCCCATGCATAGCCGTGTAAGCCGTCCTATCTGTGTGCATATGCATGCCTGAAATGTGGCTGAGAGAGTAGTTTAATTATAGTCTGATTACGCTTCAACATCTTCCCCTCGTCCCTCTCTTCCTCTTCCCCCACTCCTCTCCTTTCGTACACCACTTGCCATATTACAAGGCCTCTTGTTCTTTATTAATGAGATGCATTAAAATGGATAGACAGCCCCAGCATCACCACTCCCCCCCACATATATTCCTCCCCATGCATTTTAAGGCATTGGTTACAGGCAGCAAGCGAACTGAACGCAGCCATGTATCCATATTGTCCTTCACTTCATGTTCCGCGGGCATCGTTCTGCAATCCCCACATTGAATTACATGCGACTCCCCGGGGAGCTTGAACGCCAGTTAATCGCTAGTTAAAAGGAAACAATTTGTGTGCAGGCTGGATGAAATGGCGCACCCTGAGGTTTAAACTTCCAGTAGTGTAATTATTGTTCAAGTAACCGCGACACAGCGAGACAAATTCAGCCCCAGAAAGTCAGAGTGAAGCAACTTTTAAAAGGTACTTCAGAGGAACTCTCTGTAAGATCAGATCAATGATGTAGAACGCTTACCTATTTGGTGTAATCGAACCGTTCTACCCTGACTAAGCTGGAACAACCGCGAAAGTTTGAAGCCACAGAGAGTTCATTAGCAGTTTGTGACTCGCCGTTGATTTACCCCATTATTAGATATCTTCACACTTTTGCAATTTTAATCTCCCATAATCCTTGAACACACAAATGAGTTTCAGCGACATCCCGGGGTGGGGATCGTCTGTTTGTTTGCGTAGGGGGGGCCTGCTGTTTTGTTTACGTACATCTCACTGCACTTTTGTTTAAGTATTTTCCTCACTTTGTTTGTTTTGGGTTTAGTCGAGCAAGCCACCTCATCAAAAATGTATTTACCTTAGACGAGACGAAGCAAGACAGGTGGGGATGATCAGCGTCCTGGCTGATGAGCTGCAAAATGATCTCACTTTCAAATGAGCTACGACTTAATTAATATGTAGGAGACTTTGCAGAAATGTGCGCTAAACTCGAAGGCAGAAAAGTTAGTCAGGTGCTGGAGGCCCAAGGATTTCTGAAAGTCACAAATAAATGCTGGGCTTGCCAAGATACATGTGACGCTGCACAAAAGACAGACTGTGCCGGATGTTGTGATGGTGAGAAAAAGTTCCATCTCCAGGTATCTTTCTGTGGCGAAAACAGATCTCATCTTTTTTTTCAGTGATTAGTCATTTTTCTTGCTCCCTGACTCCGACTTCGCCCCTCCTCATCTTTAATATCTCCCTCTCTCTCAGTAGCCATTCCACACTGTCAGCCAATTTCTGCCTATCTGCGGTCCAAAAGTGGCTGTGCTTGGCTGATTCTACTGATAACTGAGTCTGAATGCCTGCTGTCCACAAAGGAGGAGGGGGAGATGGGATGGAAAACAGAGAGAGATGGGGAAAGCGAGAAAGGATAGGAATAACAATGAATTTTTTGGGGGGGGATTGTTCGTAAGAAGCCGGCTCGGTTCGTGTTCTGGGACCTCACTAGTGAGACACTTGGACACTTCTGGACTTCCACAGGCTCTATATACATTCAATTATGTTCCTGTGATGTTTAAAAGAGCCCCTGTGAGGTACTTGACTTGTCAGAAAGGAGAACAGCTCCATAAAAAAGTATTTTTTCCCCTTCCCCAGTCAGGGGCTGCTGATACTGTATCAGTGCAGTATGATGATCCATTTGCATTTACATCAAATGGTGATGAGGGGAGTGGTAGAGGCAGTGTTGGAGAGAATGAGGGAGGTTTAAGGTCAAGTTGTACTTCATAGAGGAGACACTAATCTCCTCTTGGGGGAAGAAAGGGAGCCGGCCTGGAAAGAGCAGAGCTGGAGGAGGGGCGAGGATGGTGGAAGGCGAACATAGTGGAACCGTATTTAACTGCTGGCACCGGCGCAGTGCTGGGGCAGATGAGGGATCAGAGTGAGGATGGAAGAACATACGTAGCTACAAGTCTTTTTAATGCACTTGGTCGCTTTGTGCACACATATTTGCACGCATTGTTAAGTAAGTTGGTTAAGACAGAGAACTATGGAGCAAATAAAGGGTCAGAAGTCAGCAGTAAAGTTAGAGGATGCACAAAAACCAACAAGTGAGACTATAGAAAGTTAACCATTTACTAATTTTAGGTCTTTTTCTAAAAATTTGCCTTCTAAAACACCTAAATATCTTCTTTTTTTAACCCTTGGGATGGCACTTATGGCTGGGTGTACACTACAAGATAATTAAGCTGATTCTGGGCGTTCCTGATTTTATGATAGTTATAAAGATGATCTTGTCAGATGTTCCTGTGGTGTGAGGGATGTTAAGAGTGATTTTACTTCCCTCGATCTGCTCAGAAGGCTGTCGTAGCCGCTTCGATTTCAAATCGGAAATATGAAACATGTTTAACTGCAGCCATGGCGACAAAAGCAAACGTGAAGCATAAGGTAACATGTAGAGCCCACGTTCACGTCATCTCCACGACTTCATAAATCGTTTTTTTCCTTTTTCTTTGTGAATTTTCAGTACATCGCCCATCGACCGCCATGTTTGTTTACTCTGAAGTCTCATTTGACTACGAGAGATTCAGTGAGATTTCCAGCGTTGACAGTCGGACTCTGGTTGTTGGTGAATGAATCTGTTAGTGTGTGCTGTGCTATAGGAACAAAACTGTTAAATCTGTCATTATCTGTCGTAATGTGTGGGCTCTCTCACATTTTCAACATCTGTAAAGACTTTAAAAATCTTTTTGTGTCGACCAACCTGAAGACAATTCTGCAAAACTCCATTTTACATTGAATGCTAGTTGTGAGATCTCTGCCTTCCTACAGTACAGTGTCTCTGCAGCACAAGTACTGCACAATGCAACCAAACGGTTACGTTTAGTAGTTATTATTTATTGTTACACCTGCAGTCTTACGACAGACTGAAAAAGTCTAGTATTTAGTGTTAGACAAGTAACAGTTGTTCCTGTCATGGACTTTTGAGACTTCAGAACAGAAACATCTTTTAAGCATGCCTCAGAATAAGTCTGTTTACTGCAGCATCATTTGGTAATTTACTTTGTCATGCCTGAGGCCAGCAAGCTCTTACACTGAATTACACTGCATTTGTTTTTCCCTGTATAGTGAGACCAGCAGATTTATTCAGTTCTGAGTGTGAAAAGTCGACTTTCTTGAGAGTGACTTCTAAACAAGAAGAAAAATAACAGTTTTCAAATGTATCCAAATCTTCCGAACTTGGTCAAAATCTTAAAATAGCTTTCTGTTTGAACTGCAACCCAGAGTTTCCCTCCTCAACAGAAGGTTTACCCCAAAGTGAGTCCAGAACCTCTGGTGGAGCAAAGATCATAACTACACACATAAACAGACTGCATGCTGGGAGCATTCTGCTGCCCTTTGCTGCAGGTTTCCTGCTGTGCTACACAGAGACCCATGCTCTTTTCCCTCTCCATGTCCCTCAGTGCTCACACTTAGTGATCTCTTTAATGACTGCCGAGAGATCAGATCTTTATTTATGAGACAGACTGCAGAATAAACCGCATCGATTGTCTTTCCTGAGTGTTTGAAGATCAAATCCTCTGCCAACAGTGACAGACACTTAGATCTCCAATCAGATGAGACCCTGCTGAGTTACAAGCGACAGTGCAAGAGTTAATGCTGATATATGGTAGTGATATGTAGCCTGACTTAGCTGTATCGGATTATTTTCAGGCTGAAAATGCAAAGTCAAAGTGTTCTCAATGATGCACAGAGCCACAGCTAAATTCATCAAAAGAAAAAAAGAGCTTGGCAGAGGCCCAGACACACAATCTTTCATGCTGAGAGACATTGCAGTTGTTGCGCAGCTGTTCTTTTAGCTGTGAATCTGAATCTGTCTGTGAATGTGAGGTGGAAGTGGATTACAGAAAGCTTAAAATGATGTCAGCTATGTGATTGTTAGCACATAAGCTACGTCCCAGTTCAGGGGCTGCATCCTTCGAAGGCCGTATTGGAAGGCCGTTTGCGTCCCAATTCGAAGGCTCGTTCAGATGCGGCTGACAAATGCCTCCTCCGTTTCCCGGGCCAAGGATCCTTCGAGGCCCAACATATCCTGAGAGGCATTGCACGCCAATTCAAACAAGATGGTGGACTTTTACGAGGCCGAGGAATACACTCAATCTAATAGCTAGAGTTACACATGTTTGAGAAAACGAAAGTGCCCTTGAATCAAATTATCTTTAAAATAACAGGTTAACTTACTCGACGTTAGCTCTGCTAGCTAGTTAGCCCGCTAGCTGCCTGTTGCTAGGCGACTGGAGCAAAGGGTTAGGGCGGGAACAGCTGGTGACGCAAACAGGAAATCCTCCGTTGACCAGATGCTCTTATTTCATTTCGGCTTTAGCGGTCTACGCAGGCTGTGAATGGAGCGTCCTCCGTGGGCCGCCTCCTTCGAAGGCTGCAACCCGTGGATTGGGACACAGCTATTTAATGTTCTGGAAACTTCACATTGAGCACTTTTGCTGCCATGGAAAACAGATAGATTTGGCTTTAATTGAAGAAAAGCATCATCATTATCTTCATGCTCCCACACTCTCCTCCTTGTAGCCATTAGGGACATTATGTTACAAGAAACAGGTTCCAGCGCATCCTTTGAACACCACTGCTAATCAAGGTAACACTCACTCTCAATGTCTAATGAATGAAAGCATCCATTAAAGCCCGCAGATGGAAAGTGGATCTCATCATGGTCCAAACTGGTACATCTACACATTATCCATATAAATACCTACTGAGCAAGCAAGTGAGAAACAGGTCTTGTTGTAGCCTAACCAGAGGCAGAGTCGTGTCTGTATTCTCAGCAGGAAGTAAAATATGTTTGTAGATTCACTGATTCTGTTATTTTTATGAGTAACATCTCAAGGGGCAGCTGACAGGAGGAAACATCCGGTTTGGGGACCTCAAGGTAACTTCTCTACTCTATGCAGATGATGTGGCTCTTTTGGCTACACTAGACCGTGACCTTCAGCATGCGCTGGGGCGGTTTGATGATGAGATGATAGATGAGAATCAGCGCCTCTAAAGCCCAAGGCTATGATTCTCTGGGAAGAAAATGGTGCATTGCTCCCTCCAGGTTGGGGCTGAGTAGCTGACCTGATTGAAGTCTTGGTAAGTGTGCGGATAAATGGAATGC
This sequence comes from Semicossyphus pulcher, assembly GCF_022749685.1. Classification (NCBI taxonomy): domain Eukaryota; kingdom Metazoa; phylum Chordata; class Actinopteri; order Labriformes; family Labridae; genus Semicossyphus; species Semicossyphus pulcher. The sequence continues at coordinate 6,204,862 of NW_027211700.1, forward strand.
AAGATTGACACATTTCAGCATTAGAAGTAATGCGGGTGTTGCGGCGATAAGATATTTACGAATGGATTTACATTCTTGGTGGTAAGTCGTGAGCTTTGGGTGCTGGCTAAGAGAGTTTTGTCCATATGGTTTGTCCTCAACCTACACACAAGGTCAGCCAGATGATCCAGATCCAAATGGTAGGAACTGCATAAAAAGATGGATGGCATGACAGCTCCCGAAAAGTGAAGCCAAAACATCTCTATTGCCCCCTGCTGACTGGCTGCGGCTCTGTTGACGAATACGGCTCCTGCAGCCAATCTGTTCCGGATTAGCAGAGTAGAGGAGGAACGGCGAGAAGAGAAGTAACTTAAACAATCACTACAGTCTTTGAAGTTCACATATCTGTGAACATCTGCTTCAGACCAACACAAGAAGCTGTTCTGCTGTTAAATACGGCGACGTGATCTTTGCCAGGTTTTTTCCGGTAAGCTCAGTGTTTGTTTTGGTTCGCGGAAGTTGCTACGGCTGCTTCACCAACCTGTCTCTACTGCGCAGCTCTGGCTCCAGATGACGTCACCAGCGCAAGGTGGCAGCGCCCGTCACGGGGGGTATTTTGGCATCAGTTTTGTACAATGAGAGCAGATGGAGATGCGTCATCCATCTTTATATACAGTCATTGCTAGAAAACCTTGAAAAGAAGGTATTGCTAAGAGGGCAGCTGGACTACCTTGCGTAGCCTTCTGCCACTGTGACATGGCCCCACATTAGCGTCATAAAAATGGATGGTTACATGGTCTCCTACAGTGCTAAAGATGACAACTAAGTCAAAGTTGCCTTCAAGTATGCTCTTTTTCATTAAGTGGCTGCCTATCAGCCAATTAGGTTGTAACTAATCAATTAAAATCCAATCATTGTCGAGCACCATAACCAATCAGCTTTATGATGGGAGGGCTAAACATCAGCGTGATGCCGCTGCCTGTGTCTGTAGAGATAAAAGAAGAAGGAGGGAGAGGAGAAAACAGAGAGGTCGCTCCCAAGGACTAGTAAAATGTAGCCAGCCTAATGATGGAAGATAAGAATCAAGGCTAAAAACAACCTTGATGAATATGGTAATGAGGGCGCACACACCAGCTGTATCAAATTCTCTCTCAAAGCCAAAACACTTTTCTCCAAATTGCCTTTTTTTCCATTTCACTCTCACCTTGTTTCCTTGATGGAATGCCACCTAATTTTTCCAGGAACCTGATATATTAAGGGTGGGCTTATGGCTTCAGCAGAAGTGTTACAGATTAGACTTTTTAGCAGGACACTGATCCATGCGCGCTCATACAGCGAGACTCCCTGAGGACAAGTGTCAGACAAATGTCTGAAATGTAAAGTATAGAGGAAATTAAAAGAAACGAAACATAGGAAGGAAGACGAGAGAAACAGAGTTCAAAAAGAAACAACTCTGCCATTGTTCTTTGTTCATTGTGCGGAGGCCCGCTTAGAGCCGAGCTGCTTTGATTGTTCTTAACGAGATTAACGTTTCGAGGAACCCTAACGAGGATGCGCCGTTAATGAAGGCAGATCAGATAAGAGTAATGCGGGGAAGATTAAAAAGGAGGGAAATGAGGGGGAGGAAAGTTGTTGTGGAGATAAAAAAAAAAGGATGAATGCAAAAGTTTGGTCCCATCTATGATCCAAAAATATGTGTAACTGGCATTCATAACAACAAAGTAAAAGGTAGTGTTACACTTCATGGTGATGCATCTTGGCTGTCGCATGGCTCGCCTCATAATATTTTGTGAGGAACCATCAATGCGGTATGCTGGGAAGTGTTAGTGCTGAAAAAAGGAGCATGTCTGTGCGTGTCTGTGTGTGTGTGTCATTAGATCTGGTGAGAGAGTCTATTAGGTGGGTGGAGGAGTTGTGAAGGTAATCCCCTTGATACCTCTGCCGCAAAACCACATCATTTTTCCCCTCTTTCTGTCTCTCTCTCCACATCCCTCTATCATTTTGTCTCATCACTGCAGCAGCCTAATGATGATGAAGCTGTGGACTCAGCAAAGGAGTCAGAGGAGCATTGCCTATGTTGCACACACACATACACACTTGCGCATCCTGTGTAATGGTTCTGCGGTGAGCCGGTGGGTTTATGCTTTAGCTATCAGCACTGCCTAATAGCTCAGTTAGAGCAACAGTGATTGGTATGGTGTGTAATTTGGGGTTTGGGCGTCCTTTGTGAGGCAGGTGTGTGAGATGATTCCTACAGCAGTGGGCACGAAGGCTGAGGTGGCTGAGCCTCAGTGTTATTGTGACCGGTAAGACCTGTTACTGAATGTAATAGAAGGGCTACAGCCACACCAACAACATGTCCTTACGATCGATTCATCTCTTTGTATGTAAAAAGAAAAGAGGCTGCAGAGGAAAAGGGAGAGATGAAAATAGATACATGGAGTAAGGCAAAGTGGATATGCACCGTGACCTTGCATTGACACTCAGCATGCAAACATTTGATCAGATCGAGCCCTGGATACATGGGCCATACAATCACACCACTTGGCCAACCAGATGCAGCTCCAGCTAGCTGTTACGCTCAGTTGGTTTCAATTTGGTGGCTACTATGAGGTTAGCTAGCACGATGGCTGAAGAAGGGGTGAGGAGTGATGACGAGGAAAGACATCATTTTAATGTTAAAGCTAATATACACAGTTTAAAGCCGCCCCCTCCAGTGAACATCAAGTGTTTAACCTTGTAAACATCTCCATGTGGTGTTCTTCATGTGCTACAAGACATATCAGGGACAACATGAGCAGTCATCTCCATGGCTGGGCCTGTCTGCTTTTAAACTGCAGTGTACCAAGGACAGGCTGAACAACACGTTTTCAGACGTCACAAACCTAAGGAGCCAATCCTGTTAATGGACGGGGTGACGCTATGCATATCATTATGTGTAACCTATGGCAACCACTTGGGCGAAGTTACTACTACTAATCACTACATTTAAAGCTAGCTAAGTTTCAACAAGTTGCCGCTAAATGATGGCAGAGACGTGTTTTGTTTTCGCGACGGAGGAGGCAGTTAGAAATTTGGATAGTGGGCGGGGCCTATGCAGAGTCAGGTATTTTAATGAGGGAGAAGGAAGAGATGCCTTGGGAGGATTTTTACAAGGTAATTAAACATTTTTTGGAGAAATCAGACAATTTATTAAAACATGATGGAGCTGCTCTTTAATATTACATATATTTTATCAGACATCATATTGTCATCTCAGTGCTGCATGTTTTCGCACATCACAGATGTTTTATGTATCATGCAAGCCTAACATTTACTAAACAAATTAACATAATATATATAATCTGGAAGCAAAATTAAACTTGCAACACTACTCTGGGTCTAACCCTCAGGTAGTTTCTTAGGTTAGCGCTCTTCTCTATCATAAAAGATCAAATAGCAAGTCTCTTGAAACTTATTTCCATTTGCCTCAGAGGGATTTAAAAAAGTCTTTAGACACAGATTAAAAGTGAGAAACCTTTGAGTGAAAAGCTGTGGAGCCATCAGACATTCAATAGACGCTGTAGAGACAGTGCAAATGGAGAAAGCAGTAGCACCCTTTCAATAGAAGATACTAAGTGCACTAACTCACTATTATATGTTCCCACTTCACACCCTCTCCTCATAACCAACAGCACTGAGACCTCTTTTCTCCGTGTCAGCTAGCTTAAGTGTTGTCAGGTGTTCTGGAGATTTCCACTATCTTCTCCTCTCCGATTCAAACTAATGGATGCAGGTTTTCCAAAATTTCATATTATTTGGTTCATTAACTCGGCTGAATAATTCAGCTTTTTTTAATCATCCCTGTGCAGGTGCATATTGTTAATTTGTAGGAGTTTAAGAGTGTGGACAAACAGGGGAGAGAAGGAGAGAAGCATACAAGTTTCTAATCTCTATTTACAGATTCTACATAGTAAATGTAGAATAGTAAATGTAGAATCTGTAGGCAGGGACGTGGATTTTAGAGTTTCTGTTTGTACTACGCTTGTAATCCAAGTAATATTGACCAATCACGTATCAGCAGGCTGTGGCATATGCAGGAAAAACAGTCTGTGTGGAGAACAAAAGCAGGCGGAACATAATGCGGCGTAATGACATCCCGGCTCCCATCAGCGTCCTCTGGCGACGATTTAGCTTCTTGTTAATCTCTATAAATAGACATCTGCAGTAAATTCAGCTAACAATCTGCCCTAGATCAAAAATTCCCGAAAGCCGTTCAAGGTTCAGATTTCCCAACTTCCTTGAATGCATCAGAAATGATCGATCCAGCGTCGGTTTAGCTCACCGGGTAAATCGGCGACCATATACAGAGGCAGCGGCCCGGGGTTCAGCTCCCGCCCTCGGCCCTTTGCCGCGTGTCATCCCCACTCTCTCTCCACCTCCATTTACACCACTATCCACTGTCCTCTATCTAAAATAAAGGCATAAATAGCACAACAAAATAATCTTAAAAAAAGAAAGATATGATCGATCCGACCTCCGTTCAACAAACAAGCATTTTAAAAGTAGTTTTCTTCTCCTCTTGAGGACAGACCTGACAAAGCTTCATTTTGACTTATTACTAATCTGCATCATGATGTTGTTATTTCAGCAAACTTAAAGTCGAGGCAAAATGAAAAATGTCATTTTAATCCTTTTAGATCACATCCCCGGTAATATTGTGCATCTATTTGACAATATAGGCCAAAAACAATACAGAAAATCCATTTCTTCGTATTCTTATATCAAAATCCGATCATTTTTTCTTCCGGTAAAACTACATTTCACGCGTGCTTACGCAAGTTAGCACCAAACAATTTCAACCAATCAATCTGCAACATTTAGCCGCAGAGCACCAAGAATGCTCGGTCAGTTAGCTAGCTACTGCGCTGTGGAGAACGTCTGTCTACGCCCACTTCTCAACGATCAAATCAAATCCCTCTAATGATATGTCCCCCCTGCACATCCTGTTTCACTCGGAAATACGTCACGATACGGAAGCTAGATACTCTCGAAATGCTGTTTCAGCCTGACTTTAAGACCTGGTAATTAAAGTCAATCACGAGAAAAACGTTTTTAGTTTAGTAGAAGTTTATTTATCTGTAAACAATGCAGCATGCAGAAAAGGAAGTCTTGACTGGAAGTCGTTTATCGCTACACGCCCAGCACGTTCACCACTGTCCCTAGAGGCCACAGTATATCGTCGTCAGTCTATAGACGATGGGATCCGAGATTGGCACGTTTCCAGTTTGCCCAGTTCATCAAAGATTGAATCTCTCTTCCAAATGCCAAAATGCAAAGGTCAAGTCACAAGTTCCCGTCCCAGAGCCTGGTGGTGTAGAAGTGCTGGTATGAATACCGGCACTGCTCACTCAATTCCGTTGTGCAGTGTTACAAAGTGTTTGCAATAAGCAATGCCACGTTAATGACTCATTACTTAAAGGAGATACTCATTTCCTAGGCTACACTTCTTCCACCGAAACGCTTCCAATTATTCAGATTTACTGTCAGCCACAAGGACGACATACACTTCTGTGAAAAATAAAGGAACTACAGAATAAAAGAGCAGAGGTAGTGGAAGAGCCGAGGGAGACAGTCAGTCCTTGAGCCAATCTAATGTTTGTGTCTTATTTTCCATATGTAACACCCAGTGGGTATGTACTCTATGTGTCTAGCTGCTCACTGTGCATGTATCCCCTGCAGCAGATGGAGTAGTACGCATGAGCTCATGCAACAGCTAATGAAAACAGATTTACACCAGACAGACACCACACACGCACATCGGATAAAAGAAAACACATAAGCACACGCACGCTGTAAAAACCTGCACGGGCGCCACCATTGTCTCCCATTAAGAGCTATGAAATCTCATTAATGTGCATTAGTGTGTTTGAGTGGGGATTTGGGTGGTGAGACGATTGAATTATGAGCAAGCTCAGCTCCCCTCCAAACAATTATTTGTCCTCCATCAGCCTATTAAAAGGCAGCAGCCAGTGAAGATTACGGTGCGAGGAAAACACTGACGGCAGCATGTCACTCTGCGTTTGTGCTCTTTAGGAAAAGGACGCTTACAACGGTTGTCGTCCTGCAGTCCCTTAATGACTCGAATGTGATGATCCATGGAAAGTTTAGCGTGCTCATGACTCTGCAACACAGTGAAGGTTAGATTACATTTGGGGAATGAAATCTGCAGTTCTGCTTTCTGTCCCTTTCTTCTGATCTTGTTCAGTGTGTGTGTGTGTGTGTGTGTGTGTTTTGTGTCCCCAGGTCTCCAGTGCTCGCAGTCTATCCAGCTCTATCGTTCCAGGCCTGGGGGAGTCTTGCTTGGTCAAACTCAGCTCTTTATGTTGACTTAAGTATGTAGCGCTGAGCCACGATGGAGGAGTGTATGAGTATGTAGGTTTAGGCTCGGTCTTGATGGAGAAAGAGGGAGATATGGGAACATTCAGAGCTGTAGATATCGCTTTGTGCAATTGTAGTTATATCTTTTTATCAGTCACTGGTTGAATTACAGGATAAACGACTGGAATGACCAGAAACGGAGGTCCACACTTCGGCAGTTTTGCTCGATAGTTCACTGTTTGTAACATAGGAAGTTTGTGTGTGTGTGTATGTATTAGGGCTGTCACTTCCCAATCGAAATTCATTATATTGTTCAAACCTGGTGAAACATTAATAGTTCGAACTGTAATGACACGATCAAATTCAAAATTGAACGCTTGCCCACGAACAAATTAGCAATCTGCTGTCCAGAGTCCCAGAATGCTTCACGTTTGAAGTAGCATGCCTTGTATTCCAGCAGATGGCGATAACACGCTGCCTGCTACAAACCAATGGAGGTAACTAATGAGCCGAGCCGTTGTTAACCTTTCCTGCTTCAGCGTCCTGATCGTAGTCAGAAAGCACAGGGGAGAATTACGCCTGGATCCAACAGGATCTGTGTCCGGCGCGTACCGTCTGCGCCGTGGCTCTGGTCCCGTCAGACTGTGCGAGCCCTCACCCACAGGAAGCGTGTCTGGTCCGCAGCGCAGCGGAGTGCTGGCTCAAACTGCTGGATTCGCGAGATCACAAGATCCAAATTCCGAAATCACGCGATAACATGAATGTTAAACAGAGCAATACACAAACAACAGTTCAATTTGCACCTCTGAGGTTGATTATCCGCTCATTTGGAGAGCATTCTGTGAGATTTGTGCTTCTACCATGGCTGAGTACACTACTTAATTAAAAGTATTCTTTTTTTTCAAGATTTTTAGCGGAGCAGAGCGGAGAGACGCTTCTGGGACGCGCCGGAGACGGAACGTGGCGTGTGCTGTGGAATCACCAGCATCGACTTGAATGGGCGCGATCAACTCCAGAACGTACCGGAGACGGATCCTGTGGAAATTGAGGCTTATTGTTGCTCTGCTCCAGAGCAAATGCTGTTGCTAGCTTCAGGGCTAACTCCCGTCACTGTAATATGCCAGCAGCAAGCAAGACACAGGAGCGTGGCTTGAGTCTTGAGGAGTCGTTGGCTTTGTTATTGCACAAACAGCCTAAACTGTACATTAGTTCTGATGTTTATACAGCTACCGATCACTCTTTTCTCTGCTCTTCCGCTGCTTCGGTCTCCGACACTTAACACGTAGCTCGCTTTCTCTCTCACTCACTCTACCACCCCACTCTCGCGCATTTAGCTTTTTCCAAAACAGAGGTAGGCTTCTAGTATAAGGTCGTGCTACAGAACTAATCATCTCGACACCAACGCAACTCAGAAGCGCTGGGGTGTGGGGGGTTGTAGATGTTACTGTTTGATATATTTCGAACACTTCCATATCACGTTGGATTCATTCGAACTCGAAAGCACAGGCTGCGTCGTTCTACAACAATAAGCCAAAGTCATGACACACGAGCCTCTTCAAAATGTTACAGAAAGGATCTTAGGCTGATCTAGATGAAGTGACATGGTGACCAGAGAGAGAGAGAGAAAGAGAGAGAGAAAGAGAGAGAGAGAGAGAGAAGGTCACAGTCACAGAGAACAAGCAAGGGAGAAGAATGAGCAGGACAAAAACCAAAAGGCCACAAAAAGGAACAACAGGTCAAACTAGCCTGTGGGGCAGCTGGGAAATGTTAGTGAGAATGCAACAGGGGAACAGACTGTGAAAAGATTGTGGCGACTTCAAGTAGCACAGCAGGGGAGCTTTGAGATTGAGATCGAGCGCCCGCTGAAAGGGTGCCACACTTAATCTCCATTCAAACACGGCAGCATGTGAACAAATGTTTACAGGTGTGTCTGAGAATCTAAAATGCATCCGTCAATTTCATTTGGATGTTTGAAATTGCAAAGACAAAAGCACCAGGTTGTACAGACACAGAGAGAGAGAGCTATCAGCCCTGTGACCTCACTGACCTTTCTCTCAGAGACCCACTGCTGAGCCATCCACCAGGAAGAAAACGTTAAGAAATGTCAGGTAGAAATGTCTACAAGATTAATTTTGACAGCCTGGACAATGGTGGCGTAATAGCCACTCTGCAGCCCAGCAGGCATGTACATGTTGGATAGATGTTGATGCAGAAGCCTACATCAGAGGAGAAAAACATTGCAGCTGCGACGATCCATGGCCTTATTGTCTCTGTGCCTTTTTAGAAGCTGCTCTCTTTCTCCTGTGCAGCATCCTCTGCACGCTGGGATAGTTTGTCCTATATTGCATATAGAGACAGATCATGATTGTAAGTAATAGACATGTGTTTAACAGATGTTTTGGCTGATACATTGATTAACATCTCTATGGTGACAGGCATTACAGTCAATATTAACGCTCATCTCAATCCACCAGAAAGCCTTGAACTGAGCAGAGATGAGTGTGTTAGTGTGTGTTTGTGTGCAGCACTATATGTTGTCCAAGTGCTTCTCCCTTTTCTCTCCGCCACGTGCTGACATTACTCCCACATCAATTACAGACAAAAATATTGATTCATTCACCACAAATGAGGCAACTGAATCCAGTTGGGTTTTTATGAAGATGCTCTGATTTGACAATGATGAAGAATTAAGAACACAGCTAATGAGGATTTGCTCTTTTTCATGAATAGCTAATGATGGTGCTGAATCCTGTACACACACACACACACACACACACACACACCCTAGCTGCGTCGCAATCCAGGGGCTGCATCCCTTGGAGGGCGTATTTGAAGGCCGATTGCGCCACAGCGGCGCGTCGAAGGCTGTCCCATTTCGAAGGCTCCAGCCGACAAATGCGTCCTTCTTTTTCTGGGCCACGAAGGATCCATCGGGTGCATCCTTCGCGGTCCAACGTATCCCGACATTCATCTGTTACCGCAGAAAATGCAACCTAGCTTGTAGCCACAGCTTACTCGCGTCCAACTGCTGTAGTTTTACAAATCCACTCGACGTCCACAGAATTTTCTTTGCTGGAAAACATAAAACTAAACATGACAGGACACGTTATCAAAACTGTGTGACTCCACAGCAAGGCTAGCCTCCAATCGATCCCACAGTTCAACAGCTTACGTGCGCCAGGGTGCGCTCTCTTAAAGTGACAGTACGCAATTATCAAAAAATGAACTAGACCTGACATATTAAACTTAAAGTCGAGTATAATAAATACTTATCCATTATGATTAGTTTACTCTTAATGTTCAACAATTTAAACTTTATATACAAATCTACATCTTCTAGGAATAGGAAATAAGAAAACTATGAGAAAAAATAATCCTTGCCTCATTTAGGGCCCTTGAAACAAATTATCTTTAAAAATTAAAGGTTAAGTTATGCTAGCTAGTTAGCCCGCTAGCTGCGTGTTGCTAGGTGACGGGAGCGGCATTTGGTGACGCAACGATAAGGGCGGGAACAGCTGGTGACGCAAACAGTCTCATTTCAGTTCGTCTTTAACGGTCTACGCAGACTATGTATGACTCCTCCTCTGTAGACCGCCTCCTTCGAAGGCTGCCGCCCCTGAATTGAAACACAGCTGCCGTATAAACCACAGAAGAGGGAAGTAAAATGAGCTCCACTCTGTGCGGGTTATCTCTGAGATATTAAACATGGAAAAAAAAATGATAGCGTCTCTTCCTAAAATTAATAAACACAATCAAATAAAGTACGGATGAAGGCTTGATTGCTCAAGATTGTTAATAAAAAGTGAGTCAATACCATTTTGGGGGATATTCTAACATTATTAGCTAAAACCAGCCTCAACAAAAGAGAGACTTTTCGGCTCAAATAACCATTTGCGCTTTTATGAGGCATGCGATCTCGGTGCCAGTGCATGTAATTATAGTTTCTCTTATGAGGCATAGACAGTTATTGTTATTCACACTTGCACACCGCATATTCTACTGTACCCTCTCTGCATCACTGGCTCGTGAAATCGACTCATCAGTAATAGGTAGGTACAGAGAAGGAGAGAGGGAGACTGGGGGCGGCGAGGGAGAGAGAGAGAGAGGTAAAATAAATGTGCAGAAAGACAGAAGAGAAAAGAGAAAAGAAATAAAGGCAGAGTGAGAGGCTACAGTGAATTCCCGGTGAGCTGGCTGATAATACAGCTTATTATGATGCTCTGTTCCTTTTATGAAACCAAGCTGTATTACAGGCTGCAGAATAAAGGCTGAGGCACAAAGAGAAAGAGAGGGCCCTGCCTCAGACATCGCTGAGTGTATGAAGGATGGTGTTGGAGGCCAGGTATCGATCGTGGTATGCATCAGCTCAGCTCCAGAGAGCTGATCAGACCCCATGGATGAGGCTCAGCGCGCACACTCACACACACACCGAACTGGCAGAAGTCAATAGTGAGGTATCACTCAGTTTGCTAATGCAGTGCGCTATCAGTGTAGCTCCAGCCTTTCACCAGCTAGCAATGGGTAACAAACTAAAATGAGTAGATTTTGAACATGTACAGGCTTCCTCCATGTATGAAGAAATTAGATAACATGGCAAAATCACCGTCGGACACATTATTAACTGCTTTCATAATATAGCAAGGTTAGCTACTGGTGAAATGTAAGCAATTAGAAACAACTTAAAGCCCCTGAGAAGTAAGCTTCTGATCTTTCTCCGTCATGATAAATATTCATGACTCAATAAGCAATATTAAAAGTTTATGTGTGAGAAAACCGGCCTCGGTTGTGATTTAGTGGGAGTTTATTACACACAAAATCATCATCAGATCATTGCGCATGTTGGGTGATCACGTTTGACTGACAGTTGCCGGGCATGTAACGGACAGCGTGTCGTTTTTATTCAAAGGTTGCAAAAGGAGATTTTTGCGTTCATGATCGAGCGCTTAGTTCACAGTGAGGAGAGACTTGAAGAAAATGAGTTTGGATCCCATGAATCATTATGTCTTAATGTGATGTAACCACTATTGAAAGAAAGTACATAAGACAGCTGTTGAGTGATTAAACAGGCTTTGGGCAAGCAAAGAGAAAGACAGTTTGGGGTATGGAGGTTTGGTAATGGGATATCCGGTGGTGCAGAACAACGGCATATGCAGGGTTTTTATTTTTGTAGTGTATTGCTACTAGACATTGCACACTTTGGATGTAGGTTGCCCCCCAGCGTAGTATTGACCGAACAAACCGTGTGAGATGGATATGTCTGCTGCTTCCTGTAACAATTCATCTTCAGATGCGACCTCATGCTGCGGAACTCCGTTGAACTAATAAGTTCAGCAGCTTTAAGCGGGGTACACACTAGATAATAATCAAACCAATTTTGGGCCTGAATCCACCCTTCTGACAAAAGTTAGCAAAGTCCCGATTCTTTGATGGTTCTAAATATTATTGCTGTGTTCAAAATGCCATACTACACTAGTACTACACGCAGTATGTACTGATCTGGCCAAAATGTAGCATGCAGTATGCAAACAAAAGCAAAATGTGCAGTAGGCTATGCCAAAAATACCCGGATGTCGTACTGATTCGGAGAAATTCTCCAGTACGCATCGGACCTACTGTATCCCACAATGCAAAGCGCTGGAACATCACAGCGACAGTTGAAATGACGGACAGCAGAAGGGGGCGCTACAGCTAAAGAAGCGGCGGTTGTTTACTTCTGCCTGGCGTAGCATACTGCAAAATATTTTTGAAAAGCTCCTCCATACTACATACTACTGCCGAATGCAGTATGTAGCATGTAGTATATAGTATGTAGTATATAGTGTATAGTACAGCATTTCGAACACAGCCATCTCTCTCTTGAGATGTGGTGTGAGGGATGTTACGAGTGTAAACGTAAATTTTAAACATGTTCAGTATTTACGATCTGATATCCTGTTGTGTGAGGGGAACCTTGTCACGTGGAACGAAACAAGTGGATAGCAAGCTGACTAAAGAAGCGCGTCATCTGCAATGTTTGTCTACTCTGAAGTCGCGTGTGACCGAGAGAGATTTCATGTGTGGTGTGCTGTTATGGTCATATCGTTGCTCTCCACGTGCTACAGGAACAAAACAGTTAAATCTATCATGTTAAGATTTTTAAACTCTTTCAGCGAGGGCCAGCTTTAAGTTGCCAAATTTCCCAACTTAAACATTTAGTTTTAAAGCACTACACATCACTCAAAGATATTATAAGGTTTGAATACTATTCCATGAGACCTTTAAATCCCCCATGAGTAACATTTACTGTCACACACACACACACACACACACACACACGCACACACACACACACACACACACACACACTCATCCTCCTCCAGAATTCCTTTCACCTTCCAATCCTGTTACTCTTCGTGTGCGGTCTCAAATTTCCTTTTCACTTCACCTCCATCGCTGCTGCTTTTCGGCAATCTCAGTGAATACCATCTGATTGAAGGGGTGTAATCAAGCAGGGAAGTGCTGATTGTACTCTTTCCCTGCTTGTCAGCATATCAAATGCATATGCAGTAATTGAGTGTGATTGAGATTCCATAATGTACGAGTGCTGAACGTTGTTTATGCTCAGCTTGGGTCTTTGTTGGGAGATTTAATAATGTAAATATTGACATTTGATTATAGCTTGTTTTTCAGAGCCCTTCCTGACTACTTTTGTTATTTAACTCTGCTTCAGCCATAGCAACAGAAAACATGGCTTTCTTTATTATTGCCTCGTAACATGGAATTACTCTATTCTCTACTTTTCTTTTCTTTGAATGTTGCCACTCTGCTTCTTTCTTTTCTCCCAACCTGCCCATTTCACATGCCTTATTTTCCTTTCCTTTGCTTATCTTTATTTTGCTCAGTTTTTCATGGACTTATCTATTTAAAAAAGTGAACTAAGGGGTTCACTTTTAAAAAAAAAAGTGAACTAAAGGGTTCACTTTTTTAAATACTGTGGGCTCAATACGAGCATGGCCCTTCTTTTATGATGTGTCGTTGTCGAGTCGCCAAACATCGAGTCTCAAATCCCCACTGTTCAAGGCTGAGTCACCAAAGAAGAATCCAGGTCGATTCCCCATGATCTGAGTCCAAGTCTGACTCTTCAAGGTTGATAATGCACACGAAATACCCCACGAACTAACCCATCATCTTGGACCCAGTGGATGAGAGTCACACTAGAGGCTAATGTTGTCTTTAGCTAGCAGCTAGCTAACCGTTATCTAAGTCCAAGTAACTTTAGCATCTCACTTGCTTGTCTGGGTGCATCCTGGACAGATCAGGTCTCCATCCATCCATCATCTATACCGCTTATCCTGTTCAAGGTCGCGGGGGGGGCTGGAGCCTATCCCAGCTGTCATTGGGCGAAAGGCAGGGACTGGACTGATCGCCAGTCAATCACAGGGCTGACAGACGACCTTTCACACTCACACCCACGCCTATGCCTAGAGTGACCAATTAACCTTACAAGAACCTTACATGAAGATGCAAAGTCCACACAGAAAGGCCAACTTTGTCCAAACCGGGGTTTGAACCAGTGACCTTCTAGCTGTGAGGCAACAGTGCAAACCACTGTACCACTGTGCAGCCCCAGTTTTCTAAATGTTTTTTGTCTTACGTGGCTGCAAAACAAATTTCCCCCTCAGGGACAATAAAGTTAGAGTTGAAGTTTTAGGTTGTCTCCTATTCCTTAACATTCATTCTTTTATTTATGTTGCACTGCTCTTGCTCGGATCTGCTGTAAAAACTTGGCAGCAAAACGCACGGATTGTGGCGCCTCTTTAGGCATCCTGGCGGGAACTGTTGCTGAACAACACGGCACGTGAACACGCATGCAGGCGAACACACGTGCCAGCCCTAGCTTGAAACTGAATAAATGATAAGGGCCTTATTCAAAAAACAATAAAGCAGTCCTTATCAATAAATAAAATCTTCTTCTCCATCTTCCGAGTCTGAATGCAGTCAGTGCTCGTGTCCAGGTCCTGGACTCAAGTCCTACAACACTGATGGAAATGCAGCAGTCATTCCAGTCAGGGCAGAGGAGCACACATTTCCCTCTCATCTTCTTTAGTCGAGCTCAGAAGTGCGATAGTAGAAACATGAGGGGAGAGATGATTCACTCCAGTGGTGCCCATAAAGGCCAAAATGACAGTTGCACAAAGGCTTGCGTGCTACTCCTGAGCAAAAACACAGTGCAGGCACGAGCTGCTGATGGCGTGTTGAGCAGCTGTAAATTAAACCCCTTGCAGGATTCAATAATCTACCCAAAGAAAATGCCACATATCCATGACAATGCCCGCCTCAGAGAGTGACCGAGGGCCCCGTCTGCATTACCCTGATTTATATATAATCGCGCTTGCGTGGGTGTATTTGTGTGTACAGTATGTGTGCGTGAGTGTCTGCGGATGAGAGGGAGAAGGTGGGTTAGAGAGTGGTCATCCATCAGCCCCGGGACAGGGCTGTGGATGGTGATTATAGCGAGAAGGGGATCAGCTCTCCTGATTGATCTACCTCTCTCCTTCCCAGGTCACAGTTCAAGAATGACCATTTTACACTTTTCGGCAGCAAAAATCCACACCCAGAGCCATAAATCTACAGTGTGTGCATGTGTGTTTATTAGTGTGTGTGTGTGTGAGACTTTCTTCACCCAGATTTCTGGTGGTGCTAAATAATTCAGCAACACGGCTTTCTGCTCGGGAAATATTAGATGAAATATTGAAATGTTGAAATTGCAACATGGAGCGGTGAAATCGTCGGCACAAACAAGAAGGGGTGAGAGAGGAGATGACAGGAGAAGAGAGCAGAGAACACAGTAAGAAAGTAAAACAATAGAGATTACATGAGATGATACGTGTCTGAATAAGCGAGTTAATTGCCTGATTCTTCTCTATCTGTTAATCGGTAATTATGCCATCTATTGTAAACCATTATCAATGTGCAATCTAGTACGGCGCCGGCCTTTCAGTCTAATTTTCCTTGGAATAATAAATGCTATCATATTGTTTGTTTTTGTACGATTATCCCTTCTGGGCCGTAGCCCAAAGCAAGATGCTGCGAGCGTTATTTGTGGTGGAGCACTCGTCAAAACTTCTCTTCTCAAACTCTAAGAGCCTCCGAAGCATCACGGGCGAAAGAGCGAAGCTGCCCGATCCTTTGATCTGCCCCCCACGCCCTGTCCTCATCGCTCTCTTTGTTTATCCCCCCTCAAAATCAGTCTCAATTCTCCCGGCCTGCCTCTCGTCTCTCCCGCCCTCCATCTTTTCTTTTTCATGTTGGCAACTTGGAGTGGGCACCCCTGGCTGCGGAAACTGCCAGATAGCCAGGCGCCCCCCCCCCCCAGCCTTCCCTGGCATCATCATTTCTGCTTTTGACACATTCAACCTCAGGCAATAGCGCTCACTGTGTGCCACTCCGCTTCCCTTAATCTCTCTGACTCAAAGCCTAACAAAATCTCTGTCTCTTGGCCCCCCCCTCCCCCACCCCTGAACCTTCTTTATCTCTCTCCCTCACCTGCTTTTTTCTCCAGCTGCTGCCAGATGTTGGCCCCCTCTGCACTTTTTTTCCCTCTTGCCTCCTGCAGAACTTTCCCCCTGCTTATCCATCCTCTTTATCTCCCTCGCCTCTACCCCCCAAAAATAGACAAGTGCTTCACATTTACTTTGCAATAACACTTATCTCCACCAGGTCCTTCACCCTCAGCCCCCTTCGCACTCGTACCCTCTGATCAATAGCTCTCACATGGCAAACAAACAACAGCAGCAGCGAAACATTTGTCAGGCTACAGTGCACAGTGGTGTTTTTCCTCACACTCTAATGCAATGACTAATTGGATTTAGCAATTGATTTGGGGTGGGGGGGGATTGTGAAGCGGTTTGGAGGGAAAGAAGAAACTGAGAGGGCTAGAGATGGATGCCTAAATGGAGCAGAGCCTACAAACCTCTTCAGGAAAACAGCTAATGCACTACAACATACTGCTCATATATCTTTTTTTACGGACCCTGAACACCTGTAAACACTGAAGGTCTTCTGAAGGAACTCCACCGTCTCCTCTGTAATGAGCTCGGAGTACTCTTGCCGGGAGCGACAGTTCCAAGACCGCTTCAGACGAGCGTTTGTCGGACTGTGAATAGTACCTCTCTGTACACCTTTTGGACACTGAAATCGGGGACGCTTTGTTTTCAATGACTATTCAGGGCTACTTCAGCAGAGACTACACAGGGGTGCAGCGCAGACAAGGTAATAATAACAATCAAATAACAATCAACAAATATCTATTTAGCAGTTTTCTTACACACCTTCAGAAATGGCTTCACAAGAAGACAAGCTGACCAGTCTCTATGATTCTGCATTAAGAGTGGACAGAAACGACCCTTCAGAGGGAACGACAGAGCAGCTTCAGATTTCTCCCCGACAGCGTCGACGGACAAAAGGTCTGATGGATGAGTTTGTTTAAAGTACAGCCCAGCATGAGAGACGAACAGAACTGTGTAATGTGGAGAAATAACTGGTACTGGTACTTTCAAAGACTGCAGATTACAAGTAAAGGCCCAGCACTTAAATCTAACTTCCACAAAAATACAAACGTACCTTTGGTGTCAAATGTAAAAGTACTGTCCCTGTTGAGTGATTAAACAATTAGGTTAATAAAAGCAAGCATTTTTATCAGCTGGTCAAGTTAACGCTACTTTAAACTACTTTAAAGTTATGATCTCAAATATCTCAGTTTCGTTCTCTTTGGCGGCACCTATGGTGATAAATGGTAATTGCGGGGAGCACACTTCCCAGATATCCAGACAGTGTCGCATGTGTGACGTCCACGGTTGGCTCCGGTTGTAACTCTTGATTTTCCTGGCTGACGGTCGCTTTCCTTTTTAGACTGTTTGCTTCATCTGAGCGTCGAGTTTGTTTCTTTTTCTTTGGATTTTCACTTATTCTTGAAGTTGTATCTGTAGGCGTCACTAACTGGGCGCCGCTTGGGATTTTTTCCACGAATGACGCCACAGACACCCAGTCTGTAATACTGCAAATACAAAGGCTTTCATCAGTGGGCCATAGGCTCAATCACCATTGTGTTACCTCATTACCACATTAATACTACTTTTATAATAAGCAGAAGTTAAGTTGAAAGTGTTTCCCAAACGTTGGAAGAAAAATATGTAGAAATATTTTAGACTTTTCTTGTAGCTTTGTTCTTTTATAAAATATCGGAACATTTATTTAAATAAAACCACCTGAGGAGACATCTCAAAACTGACAAGCAGCCCTCATGAGAAACTGCTTTTTTATTAGTGGCCACAAACCAAAAAGGACTCTACTTTAAGCTTCTGTTGAATTCAATGTAAAAAAATAACCAGTGCTCTTAGCTGTCAGATAAATATAGTGGAGTCAACAAAACTAGGAGAAGAAGAAGTAGAAAGCAGAAAGAGGTTAGACTTTTCAGTTCGGCTGTCGCACACGAGTTGACTAACTGAAACGATCTGCAGGCACATCAAGTTGGGGCCAATTTGGATGTGAAGAAAGTATTATGGTAACACATACAGGAAAATATCAAGGCAATTACCTGGAGGCTCATATACCTTGAATATCCCAGCATCTGCAGTGTGTGTGGGTCGATGCGAGCTTATTGCCAAGAGGATCAGTGTGAGAGAAACCTTATTACACTGATGGGCCCAACGTGTGGATTTGGATTATAGTGATTGTCAAAGAGAACAGTCTCCTCCTGGACAATGTAATTCTACTAACAATAGCCACTGATTACACTTGTCTCTGAACAGGCCCACTCTTTGCCATAGACGTGTGTGTGTGTGTGCCGGTGTGTGTGAGTAATGCAAAGCCAGAACAGAAAGTGTGATTCAACCATTTCTGGAAGCTTCTAGAAGCGTACTTTCTGTTCTGACTTGTACTAGTAAGGTGGAAGTAAAACCAGTGAATGTGGTTTCCTGCGGGTTTCCACTGTTCCTGACAGAACAAGGACATGATACATGACCTTTCACTATTGCTAAGAGTCAGGACTGGTGGGGGTGGTGTCATTTGGCAGTTACCATGGCGATGATGTGCCCGTCACAGCTATCTTTGGATGCCCAGATTCACACCGCCCGCCGAGGGGCAAGCGGCTTGGCACGGCTCGGCCTTGTATCAGACCTGGCACTGCAGCAGTCGAGTGGACATGGCATGCTGGGCGCAGCCAAAGAGGCTTAAGCTGTGTGTGTGGGTGAGTGTGTTCAAAGCTTGAAAGCAGTTTGTGCATCCAGAAGAGATCAAGCACAGGGTTGTGGATGCTAATTTGTAATGAGTTAAACCAGACTGTTAGAGTTTAAGATATGAAAACCTCAAACAACCAGCTGCCTTTTCTGCACTGTTTTGGGTTCGTTTCAAACGTTGTAAGAAGATACGAGTCTGATGATGGTTGGACAGAAGTAGAGCCCGACTCATTCATCGTTTAGCCAACAATATCTGCCAATATGTGTCGTTTAAACACATATCGGCTTATATTTCCAATCCCCCGCTGATACGAAAACCTCACAGAAAACGATGCTTGGGTTTGGAAATGTCATCATCACATAGTTTGTCCATCTCTAGTTTACAACACTTTAAGCACTATCTGCAGTACATGTAGCAGAGCATCACAGCTCAGCGGATATATAATGATACGAAAGAAGACCTTTTGTTACATCACGACAAAGTGCTCGTGAAAAAAGGGTTTTATCATGACGACCAGCTAAACTTAAAGGTTCATGTGGCCTTGATTGCTCGGTCATGTCGATCTGCCCTGTACAACATCAGGAAGATCAGACCCTACCTGTCAGAGCATGCAACACACCTGCTGGTACAAGCTCTCATGATATCACGCATTGATTACTACAACTCCCCACTGGCAGGCCTTCCTGCATGCACATTCAAACCTCTGTAGATGATCCAGAACGCAGCAGCACAACCTAAAACGACACACGTCGCTCCACTGCTCAGAACCCTCCACTGGCTCCCAGTCGCCGCTTGCATCAAATTCAAAACCCTGTCGCTCGCTTATAAAAACAGCCACAAAAACGTCTCCTGCCTACCTGAGCTCCCTCATCCAGGTCTACACTCCGTCCAGCCCACTACGCTCTGCCAATGAAAGGCGTCTGGTGCTCCCATCACAACAGGGCCCTAAGTCTCTAACTAGACTCTTCTCCTCTGTAGTCCCCCGGCGGTGGAACGAGCTACCAAACTCCATTCGGACCGCAGAGTCACTTTCACCTTTAAGAAGAAGCTAAAGACCCAACTCTTTATGAACACCTCTGACCTTAATGATATTGATGCTATTGATGATGATGACATCGAGGATGTAGTTTGATATAGCTGATGATGATTATTAATGGCCTATGCACTGGGTGTTGGCACCAGTGTCCGATCGCACTTGAAGCTGTTTGTTGGCTCTTACTGATTCGTTCCCTCCTGTCTTGATCGTTGCTTGCGCTGTATTAACTCTCGGATGTACGTCGCTTTGCACAAAAGCGTCTAAATGAAATTGTAACATAGTAACATTATTCCAGCTAAAGAGAAATCGCTGTATCGACCCTCATATCCTCTAAAATCGGTCTTGCCAGTGTCAGTCATGCCCCCCAAAAAGATCAATTTCAGAAAGTATCAGCACAATCTGACTCCCAGCATTTCTTCCTCTGTTTGAACATTGTTCCATCAAAAATAACATGTCCTAACAAATCTTGCCCATCGGCACTTTTCAGATGTTTCACTTCCACCGGGTCTTTTCTTTTCTGTTCACGATGAGTGTTGGTGTTTTTCCAACTCCACCTCCACTGACTGACGGCCTTGAACGTGTGTGTGTGTGTGTGTGTGTGTGTGTGCTTGTACATCTTATCTTGTTTTCTCCACCATCTCAGCCACCGAGAGCTGTCTCCATGTCTATCTGCGCAGGGTGAGTGACTCAGTGATCTCCTGGAGTCCATCTTCCAGGCGGCACTCTTGAGCTCAACTATTGCCATTGCCTGCTGACTCAAGCCAACCACAAAAAGTGTTTTTACCTGCTCGTCTCAACCCTTCCCCACACTGAGCCTAATGTGAATCACAGTCACGGAGCCAGACACTGCGCTGGAAATACTCGAAGAAACACACACACCAGAAGAAAACACAAGCATCCCTGGGAACAACATTTTGTCTATCCAGCCATCCCTTGAATGCACGCTTGAATACAACGCAATCTGAGGCAGATCACACACAAACAAGCCATCCATCTTTATCCCCTTTACAAGCAAAAATCCTCTCACATTCATATGTACATAAACAAGAAGCCGTACGCTCACGCGGTGACAGTGAGATAAATAAATGCCAGGAATGAAATAAATAAATCGAAATGAACAACATGCTCAGATTGCTGATACGTCCAAGACCTCGCTCCTTATCTCCCACCTCGCCTGTAAAGAAACACATGGGCTGATTTGCAATTCCGAATACTGGGTGGATGAGCGGAGGGAAAAAAGGGAGATAGGGAGCTTCAGGTTGAGGGGTTCACGTAGGTTGTATTCACTCACTTTCCTTATCAGTTGCCATATTAAAGCTGCTGTTTTCCCCGCGCCTCCTCCCACCATCATGCTCAAGCAATCGTGGTCTTCTTGTCAGAGCAATAATGCAACTCAGCGATGAGATGCCAGATTAAAGCGTGCGTCGGGAGTGCGTTGTCACCCACCCTTCCCTCTGCAGGAGAGAATGTGTGAGTGTGCATATTTTGGAAACCAGTTGGGAAAGCCAAGGTGATAATTATAAATGCTTGCAGATGGAATTATGGTGCCGCTGGGAGAGAGGGAGGAGAGATAGCAGGAAACGGGTTCTCAAGAGTGCATAGCTAAGAAGGCATAGCAAAAGCGGTGACATTTACATTCACCTGGCTGAACAGGTGATAAGGTAGCAGGGATTCATTGCTACAACAGTGAAATGATGATAATATTGACTGACTGGCTTATCGGCAGTGGAGAATGTCATTTACAGGTGCAGCAGGACGCAGACTACTCTTAGCCGTTCAATGTCAAGGACGTCAAACGAGAAGACTGGGATGTAAATTAATATCAGCTGATACATAACTGCATCAAGAGACGAAGGCTTGTTAAATAATGTAGATCATAAAGTGATTTAAGGTCCTATTAACAAGCAGAGCCACTGCAGTTCACTCTGCTACCTCGCTGCTTTGATTCTCTTCAGGCCACTGGGGCCAGCCATCACTGTCATA
This sequence comes from Semicossyphus pulcher, assembly GCF_022749685.1. Classification (NCBI taxonomy): domain Eukaryota; kingdom Metazoa; phylum Chordata; class Actinopteri; order Labriformes; family Labridae; genus Semicossyphus; species Semicossyphus pulcher. The sequence goes on from NW_027211700.1 coordinate 6,226,436, forward strand.
TTCCTTATGAAGGGTAATGGGATCAACCATTTGACCTTTTCCATATATTGTATCTTTATTAGCATCCATGGCGTCCTGCCATATCTATCCTCCTACTTGGAAAAGACGGATGTCCTCTTATGCACAGCGGGAAGGCTTGAACTTACTTTAACACTAAGAGGAAGCTCCAGCTTTGATTTATCAAGCTGCTTTATATGGTATCAGATAAGTCCAATCAGAGGGCATAATGTTGTTCTTTCTTTCTCAGCCAGGGTGTGATATGAGCCTGACTCGGGCCTTGTTTCACAATATCACTTGATCAAAGTCAAGTGTTTTCTACGAACGCTGTGATATTTTTTGCGCTCATTTCCCAGGGAAGAACTTAAAAGGGTAGATTAACTGTTGATTTAGCAACGCACTATTTATTCATTTGCAATGGAAACATTTTAGAAAAACGCATAATTTAAACAAATCAGAGGAGGACAATACTCAGTTAAAGCACACTGAGTTGAACAGGTTTGAGATAATATATGACATCGTGGGACTCGTGATGGAAATTTAAAAGCAGGAAGCATCAAAAGATTGTGTTTATTTTCATTCCACACATTTTCCCCCGTCAAAACAAGCACCTATATTACCCAAAATGCACCTCTGCCGCCAACAGTTTGGCCTAGGATGGTGGTATGTCATGCTAGTTGTAGGAGGCTAGGATTATAATGTTGACTTTTCTCATAGTTTTCTTATATCCTGTTCCTAGAATGTCTACATTTATATAAAGTTACATTTTTATCGACTTGTGACGCCTGTGGAATAAAGTTGTTTGCGTTTTCCTAACTCTACAACGCACGTCGAGTGGATTTGTAAAACTACAGCAGTTGGACAAGTGTAAGCCAAGGCTACCAGCTAGGCTGCATTTTCTGCGTTAACACTTGTAGAAGCTTACTTAGCCGTGAGGAGCAGAATAAAGAGGTCCCGTTAGCTCACTGCTCACTCTGGAGCAAAGTTTTATACAACAACACGTCTAAAAACACTGTGATGACGCACAAGCAACTTATTAATGTCGGTTGTCGATGATGTTTAAGAGAAGGCTAAATACTTAGCTAAATGCTTAAAGCGGATTATTCAATTGTCTTTTAGCTGACCTACAGCCATAACATTATGACCACTGACAGGTAAATAAATAACATTGTTTATCTCATTACAATGGCACCTGTCAGTAGGTGAGATATGTTAGGAAGCAGGTGATTTTCTCCTCAAAGTTGATGTGTTGGAAACAGGTAAAATGGGCAAGCGTAAGGATGTGAGTGACTTTGACAAGGGCCAAGCTCTCATGGTCAGCACCTTACCAAAAGTGGTTCAAGGAAGGAACGGTGACAGGGTCCTCAATGGCCAAGGCTCATTGATGCGCGTGGTGAGCGAAGGCTGGCCCGTGTGGTCCGACCCAACAGAGAGCTACTGTAGCTTAAACTGCTGAAAAAGTGGATGCTGGTTCTGACAGAAGGTGTCAGAACACACCGAGCATCACAGTTTGTTGTGTATGAGGCTGTGTAGCCACAGACCGGTCAGGGTGCCCATGCTCACCCCTGTCCACCACCAAAAGCGCCTACAATGGCACATGAGCATCAGAGCTGAACCACTGAGCGATGGAAGAAGGAGGCTTGGTCTGATGAATCACGTTTTCTTTTATCACATGCTCCGCCACTCTGCAAACATGATTCAGGGATGTTTGAGGAACACGACAACGAGTACAAAGTGTTGACTTGGCCTCCAGATTCTCCAGATCTCAATCCAATCGAGCGTCAAACAAGTCCGATCCATGGAGGCCCCACCTCGCAACTTACAGGACTGAAAGGATCTGCTGCTCACGTCTTGGTGCCAGATACCTCAGCACACCTTCAGAGGTCTAGTGGAGTCCATGCCTCGACGAGTCAGGGCTGTTTTGGCGTTAAAGGGGGTCCTACACAGTATTATGTTATGGCTGATCGGTGTATATCTTCAACAGTAGAAAATATAATTTTAGTTTCTTGCTTAGAATTATTTATCAGCAAACGGAGCTGAATTTTTAAGCTGCAGTCTTTCATAATATGTGTTCCTGGGTGGAAGTTTATTAAAGTACACGTGATTTATTTTGCTGCTGCTGGAGGAAAATATTACCGATAAAGCCCTGGAAAACAATCCTAAAGTATTTCTCTTTAACATTAAATATTTATGACTAAATATGCAACTGTTAGAGTTTGGTAAAAAAAGAAAAAACATCCTGGGTATCTATTATTAAAAATGTGACATTCAGAAGCTCTACTTATGTGTTTCATCAGCGCTGTGTGGGTGTGATTTGATCAGATTCCACTGACAGAGCTGGCAACATTTCCAACAGCTCACCAGACTTTGAACTTTTTCCACCGCATTTGATGTCGAATACAGTCGGTATTTGTTTTTATGTGTAATTGTGTGTAAAAGTCAACACATACATTTCAGCTCAGATAAATACATTTATATTCAGTGCTGGAGAAACTCGTGTACGAGCTCATCTGAGATGACTCTGAACTCGTCTGCTGCACTCTCACCCCGCAGAGCCTTGATAGAGTGCAGCATGCCAATGTGTTGACACTCCTGCAGCCGTGCAGAGAAATCCCAATCACGGCCAACACCAACACACGGCTGCAGGACACTGACTCCTCGTGACTACAAACGTTTCACACTGCACGACTCACAATGACGCGCTGTGGTCCGGGCCTGAACACACACACACACACACACACACACACAGTCACAGAGTAACACCAATCTACAAAGACAGATTGCTCTGGGCTCTGACAGACACAGCCAATCTCTACAATACCAGCAGCAAAACATATTATAAGGGTGAAAATCTCCAGACACATGCGAGGAATTTGATTGACAGCTTTGAAATCTATTCAAACGCTAAATGTTTTCTCTATTTTCTTTGGTCATGTGTGCACACTTTCATACTTGACAAATTCGTCTCACTTAAGATACAAGCATTCATTCAGGGCAGCAGCTCTGGAGGTCATGACCTCAGTATTTTCATCAAGGCATTCCTCTGTTTTACTTTAAGCCAGAGAAGCACTTTTCATTCCACAAGTCTCTTAGAAGGCTGAGAGCAATGGGGCCGTCTACGCTGATGAAATTGCTGGTTGGCCACTATGTTTTTTTTTTATCATTATTTCTACTATTTTAGAGCAATAAACAAAATTCATGACTGTAAAAGATGCAACCACTGAGAGATTTATCATTTCCTCAATTTTTGTGTTCCTTGCAGAGAAGTGAAAGCTTTCGGGAAAGCAGCCTTTTTTTGCTTTTAACACTAATGTTCAGTCTGGGAACCTGTGAACAGATGAAAATACATATTAAGGGGGTATTATGCTGTTCCTCATTTTAAGACATATATATATTGTTACAATGTTGGATGTCCAGACTAAAGGTGGGTGAAGTTTCATGTCTGCAGGTAAAAGTATGCAGGAGTAATCCTCAGGCTTCTCAGCTCAGCCTGCAGGCTGCTGTGAACGTCGGGTTTCAGACCGACGTCACAAAGTGCAGTTTTTTTTAACTGTAAATGATGCTAAGCTACTCCACAGGTATCACAGAGGGAAATAGGAAGCTTGACATTAGCACAATCCACCCCCTTTAAACATGAATTCATAAAATGGAATACACAATTTGTTTATGAATAGCAAATATAACATTAAATATGAAATACAGCTCTTTCCTGTTATACAGTTCTTCACTGTCATTTTTATCTTTCGTCTCCTTTAGTGTGTGGCAAACAGAAGCATGACCACTTTAAGATAAAAACGGTAATGGATTGATTTTTATATTTTTTTGTAATTATAAAGCCAAAGTCAACAAACCACCAGGGTAAAATTATTAATAAAAATCCCAAATGCGTCGTAGAACAGTTGTTTGTCTGACTTAAAACCAAACTCAGGGGCGCTGGTTTAGCTTAGTGATTAAATCGTGTGTCCACATACAGAGGCTACAGTCCTTTTTTAATTTCTTTTTTTGGCTTTTAATGTCTTTATTTTAGAGAGAGGACGGTGGATAGTGGCAGGAAATGTGGGAAGAGAGAGTGGGAACGACATGCGGCAAATAGCCGAGGGTGGGAGTTGAACGTGGGACCGCCGCATCGAGGACAATAGCCTCTATATATGGTCGCCGATTTAACCGCTGAGCAAAACCGGCGCCCCAGATGCTACAGTCCTTCATGCAGCGGCCCTTGGTTCGACTCCCACCCTCGGCCCTTTGCCGTGTGTCATCCCCCATTCTCTCGTCCCCCGTTTCTGACACTATCCACTCTCCTCGCTCTCTGAATAAAGGCATAAAAAGCCCCCAAAAAATAAATAATAAAAAAAATACTTCCAGACAGTTGGGGCATGAAAGGGGGTGCTGGTTTTGCTTTGAGCCATGACATCTGTATAGTCAATGCATGCACATATTTTATCATCAAGACAACTCTGTTATTCTCTGTGAAAAAACAACAAGCTTCTGCATTATATAATGTGACATTTTGCACTTCCTGCACACAGTGTGATGATAATGTAAACAAAGCACACGCAGAACCACACATCTGAGCTCGAAGCACTCCGAGTTCTCCCAGCTGTCATGTGGGCTGTGTTCACCTCTGATCCATGTAACCCGGCACATAGCACCTATTAAAGCCCTAATGGCTGTTTGCCAGCAGCAGACAGCTGAGGGCAAAGGGACCGGTAACCTTAAAGAGTGGATAATATGATGATGTGATCATAACTTCTAATTAAAATTCACTTTGGACTGGAGTGTATAACCTTGGGACTCGGGGGGGCAGAGTGAGAAAGGAAGTTGGAGTCAGATGAGAGGAGCGAACAATCCTCAGGGGCAGAAATTGCAGTTGTGTGATCTAAATAACCAACATGTTATAATTACATTTTCAAAGCTGGGTTCAAATGCTGTACAAACAAAGATTTGAAAAAGATGCTTACTTTACTTTACGCCGTAGTTAGGCTTCACTGCAGCAGCCTCTATTCCTGCCCTCATTGTAAATAAAGTGTTATCACTCCTGGCCAGCTGCAGCTGCTGTTGCTTTACTACTATACAAAGAAAAGGGCGATTAATTTAATGTCCTAACGTGCACAATTAAGAGCTTCTGTCATTCAGAGGGAGCAACAAGAAGATGGAGACATTCAGCCGCTGTTTCTGTTTTGGGCTTTTTCTCAACATAAACACACAGAGACAAAGCCAATGGGGAGACAATCCTCATTAGTATTTAGACTGATGACCTGACTAAACAATACTCCAAAGCTTGCCGTCGGCCTCCTGGCCATTAACAGCAGCACCAGCTTGGGGTTAAAAATAAATCGACCGTCTTGTTATTTTCCTAACTGCGCCCAATTGGCAGCGCTTTCTGAGGCTCAGTCATCACGGCGCGTGTTAAATTAGTCCTATTGACAGCGTGTTTACTCTCTCGTTCCAATCACCACAGGCGCAACTTTGGAGCTGCAGCTTATAGTTGTGATTACATGTTTGGAAATGAAAGCAAAAAAAAAACAGGACTCTTGGGGGGGGGAATAGAGCTACAACACTGCAATGGCGCCTGTGCCTGCATCTTCCTCCCAATTAGAATTAGATCCAACTCTCTTTCGTCGTCTTCTTTATCGCCCAGAAGCCATGTTGTTCACGGAGTACATCTCAATTATAGCTGCTGCACGCCTGAAGCTGCAGCTCAATGCCCCCGACTAAAGTGTTACAAATGAATTTGTTGAAAAGTTTGTTTTCCAGTTGTCAAATTGGATGAGATAACAGATAAGCTAATGGATTCTAATTAGACCACGTACGATTATTTGTTCCTCGGAGACGTGCAACATCCACCTCCACTATCTTTAATGGCTGACCGTAACCAAACTAAAAAGGCAGCGCCAGCTAGCGCGCCAAGTGTGAACACTCCATTTCACACCTCCATCGACGTGATTAACAAACTGCGGGTGGTCGACTTTGATAACGCGGCAATGCATGATGGGAGAGAGACCCTCTAACATGGTTAAAAAGCGGAAAGTGGAGAGGAAATAGAGACTAAAGTGGCCGGGAGAGGAGAGGCTTCTAAAGGTAAAAGGCAGCGCTGTAAAAGCTGTTCTCAAGGCTTTTAGAGCCATGTTATTTGGACTACTTAGCCCAAAATGCACCACATGGGAGAATGTGATGCTGACAGAAATTCTATCCACCGCAGCCGAAGGAAAGTAATGGGGAGCATTAACAAGAAAGGCCCTCAAGGTTTTCAAGATGGTTAGTATGAGAGGAGAGACTCAAATGTGTCCCCCAAGCTATTGCTCTCTATATCCGTGTGTATATGCGTGTGGTTATGGAAGACCCACTCCGGTCTCCGATTTGACCTTGAGGACATGCAGTGAGTGTATTCACGCACCATTCCCCCGCTGATTTTATTCATATATTCATTCACACACGCGCACACACATGCAGAGCTCTGATGCACATACAAAAAAACAGCCTCTCTGACACTTAAAGCTCGGGATGCATTCGCACATGCTTTGGCTGCCGCGCTGGCATTCCGAGAGAGGTTCTCATATTTTTAAGAGAATATCTGTTCGAGTTGGCAGACAGCCAGACAACTGCATAATGTTAAGAGATGAAGAGAAAACATGACAGGGAGCCGTGTTAAAAAGCAGACGTCCTTTCCTCTCGCTCTTCCTCCCCTCTTGGTCGTTTAAGGATGCTGGTATTTTTAGCTAGCTTGTTTACAGCCACGTAGGTGCACATTTATCCTTATTCAGGCTGATACTACTCAGCCTCTCCACTGATATAAATAAGTGAGTGTCTTTATGTGACACCTTGTCAATAATCATCCTGACATGAAGTAAACAACAGGAAGGCTTTTGGTAAGCTTAGCAATGTGAACATTGAATTCTTATTCTATATTTAGTGTTTCATTAATTCCCCTCCCTGACAGGTTCAATTCTGCTTCACAGTCTTTTCATATGGCAATGTGGGGCAAAACTTCATACTTAAACCAGGTAACTGCAAGTTGTAGCCTAGCTTTTGCCAAGCTAGCTTCATCGCCTAACACAACTAATGCTAGCTAGTTTAGCTTCAACCTTAGACAAAAACAAAAGAGGTAAAAGATCTATATTTGACCTGGCACTGATTAAAAAATACCATCCATCCATTATCTATACTGTTTATCCTGTTCAGGGACGCGGGGGCCGGAGCCTCTCCCAACGGTCATTTGGCGAGAGGCGGGGTACACCCTGGACTGATCGCCAGTGAAGCTGACACAGATACACAGACAACTGCTGTGTTCGAAATCAGACACTATATACTACATACTGCGTTCGGCGGTAGTATGTACTATGGAGCTATTCAAATTTATTTTGCAGTATGCAGTATTGTAAAGCGAAAGTAAACAATAGCAAAAAGCTGCTTCTTCTGCCATCCGCCATTTCAGCTGCCGTTGTGACATTCCAGCGCTTTGCATTGTGGGATACATGGACGAGGTAGACTGTTCAGATGCATACTGGAGATTTTCTCTGAATAAATACGACATCTGGATATTTTCGGCATACTGCAAATTTTGCTTTTGTTTGCATACTACAGACTACATTACTACGGGCCAACAATGAACCTAACGAGCATGCCTTTGGACTGTGGGAGGAAGCCAGGGTACCCCGAGGGAATCCACGCATGCACGGGAGAACATGCAAACTCCACACAGAAAGGCCCCCTTTGTCCAAACCGGTGTTCGAACTAGGAACCTTCTGGCTGTGAAGCGACAGCACTAACCACTGCCCGCTAGCCCATTATGTCAAAAGACAAAATGCTAATATTGTTCAATTAAATCACAACTGTCAATAGCATCGGTTTAGGTTCGCATCATCTGACTGTACTCACTCAAAACTGCATGAATATTCCAAGCCATTCCATTAGCCAACTCAACCAAGCTAGTAGTTTTAATAAAGCTATCAATTAAAGAAGGATAAATACGAAGTTGCAGATTTATGGTTAGCTGGTGCAAACTAATTACATTTATTTAATGCAGTACATTTATGCAGAGGCGTTTAATAGACACATCTGTTCTATTCTATGCAGAGTCTAGTGCACCAGAAACCATAGTTTGTGTCTAAGGCAGATTCTTCCCTGTCTTGTGCTCACTAAAGACGAATAGAAGAACACATATAAAGGTTTTATGAAATGTTCACATTTCTAGTTAAAACAGAAAAGAAGAGGACGTGACCTCAGTGTCCTTAAAGGTAGTTCAGCCTTGTTCCAATATTCTCTTTGGTGGAGAGATACAGTGAGATTGAACTTCGTTAAAGCCATGAGTCCGACAACCACATGCACACACGTCCATACAGGCCTAATTATAAAATCATTATAATGACCCACAGGGTATCTTCACCTAATCTTGTTAATCTTTTTTCTCCCTTTCTTTTTCTTTCCAGTTTCACTCCTTAAGCTCTGTAGAGTCATTATCTAAATTATCTGTTCCACATCAAATTAGCTGCCAGCTCTCTCTCCTGCATGTCTGTGTGACTGGCTCTCATAGGAGGCATATTCATATGCTGTATCACCTTATAACTCCACATAATAAAATTATAAATACATACATAAATAAGCCACCCTGGGAGTAGCGCCGGCATTAGCATTAGATGAGGTAGAGTCTATTTCACTTCCCCGAAGGCGGGTGACATGGGCACTCATTTGCCTTGTCGGGAAGCGTGTTTACTAAAGCAGGCTGGGGCACTTTACAATCACCTACAGCAGCATTATGTATTCATAAGTGCAGGCAACATGATGGGGAATGTTTTGGATTGTTTGAAGCATGTCCTCAATGGTATAATTGTCTGCTGAAAGCTGCTAAAGCGCTACATGTGGACACGCTCACTGGGGAATGTGCTCTTTCACAAATGGCTACACTTTTCTCTAAATAGAAACACACACACACACATAAAATCACAGCCACCTGAAGATCAGCATCATGAAATGCATCTAAAAACAGCTCAATCTTCTCATTTTAGACTCTGCTGTAGATTGATGGTTTGTTAAATCTGATCAGCGAGACTACAGCTCATTTATCTCGACTGTTGGAGGCCTCTCCATTTCTCAAATTTACAGCCCCCGCTTCTTTAGATTTGTTCGAAAACTCCAAAAGAATATGAGTGATTCACACAATAAACTGTCACAGGCACTTAAGTCTGCCTTCTTCAGGTTGCAGCAGTTCCTCCCTCTATCTTTTCAGGCGCTGTTATTATGTTTCGTGCACTTCATTCGTCTGCCCTCTCCTTCTCTGACCAAATGTCTTCCTGTCCTTGAGGCAGGAGCAAAATTACATGCAGTTTATTGAGCTTCCCTCCACTTTCAGACCTGATACTGCTGAATGTGCAGCGCAATAACTCGGGAGTGCGTGTGCAATGCAGAGGAAAATTATAGACGGTGTAAATGAGCGCTGACTGGGTCTTATCATGGCGTGCACTGATGTCACTGCCTCAGTGACAGGGCCATATTGACTCTGGAGCAGACAATTGTTCAATTTTAGTGCCTGTAATTGCTATATTAAATATCACGCTTCACTGACTAAATACCAATTAAAAATGCCAGTTGTGCCATCATTTGCAATAAGGGATGAAAGTTCTTCATTTGTTTTCAGTGAAAAAGCTCTGAAATCCAACTGGATGCTCCATGCTCAGCACCAAACGGCAGACAGAAACAATAAGTGACGAGCTGTTTTTTTGTTTTTTTTAACCTCATCTGGATAAAAGTATTAATTTTTTTTAACCCACCCTTTTGCCAAGGACTGGGCTTGCTCACTGGATGAAGATGACAAGATGCAGAAATGACTAGAAAGTATGGAAAATACACTAAATAGGAAAATATTTCATATTTGTGTTCGTGTTTGTGTCACCAGCTGTTCCCGACCTTACCCTTGCGTCACTAGACATGGCTGCTGTCACCTAGCAACAGGTAGCTAGTGGGCTACCTAGCTATCAAAACAGTAACTTTACCTATTTTTTAAAGATAATTTGTTTCAAGGCCCCTTTTTTTATTTTTAACATGTCTATCTCGAGCTATTCCATTGAGTTGAAACCAAAAACTTTTACATTTAAAAGTGTATTAAGGGTGCTTTCACACCTACAGTCTGTTTGTTTGATCCAAATCAAAGACCAAATTGTTACAATGTTGCATTTTGCCTAAAGTCTTTTCAAGCAGACCATGGTCTGGTTGTTTGGTCTGCACCAGAGTTTGATGGCGTGTTTGCACAAAGCTGTCAGGTGTGAAAGCACCCTAAGAGTCCGCCATCTCATTTGAATTGACGTGCAGTGGGTGCATCCTTCGCAGCCTGGGAAAATGAGGTATGCATGTCAGCCGCATCTGAAGGAGCCTTCGAAATGGGACAGCCTTCGACGCGCCGCTGTGACGCAATCGGCCTGGGATGCAGCCCCTGGATTTCTATATATACACCTGATTGCATTTGGTGATCTTTTCTTTCGACATTAGTGGCCACTCCGGCCATCTTGTGGTTGTAATGTTTTTCATGTACCAATTTGTCTGTGTGTGTTGTATTCAGTTGTCTGTCTGTGTATTGTGGACTTTTCATTATTAATTTGTTGATACATTTGATGGTACAGCTCAAGGGGTTAATTGTAATAAAAATGTATGCAATAAATAAATATACCTGTGCCGTATTTCTAGACTTGTTAGAAAAAAAAACATGAAAAACTCCAATAACAGTAATCCGATTTGCCTGATGTGGGATTTAGGAGGATTCTTCTGTATAATGAGTAATATCAACACCAGTCATATGTATATAAATATATATATATATATATATGATGTACCATATGGTATTGTATTAAACCATGTTTAAAGCTTGGTTTTATGAGGTTTAATGAACTCAAATGTGTCATTTCTGAAAATGCTGTGATGCATCAAGGGGATAAAACAAAGCGAAGTATGTTCTTAGAGCTGTAACATTGGGCCTGGTGTTCCCTGAACCCCTCACAGAACATCAGGGTTAATGAACAAACTAAACGCCTGTTGATCAGGAACTCTCGGATGTTCATAGATTTTTCTTTTGTTCCCAAAATGCATCACTACTTTTTCCCTCCTAATGCATCCTCTGGTGCACAGAGGCAGGTTGTGAATATGATGCATGTTGCGCTATATATCATGCAATGACAGATTGGGGAGTTCATCCGTAGATTTCACTGGAGTCAGCAACGTTGGTGGCAGAGATTAAGGCTCACTTCCTCCAAGGACTTCAAGATAATGGTGTGTGCAGGGTTAAAAAAATACTGATGTGACTGATGCAGTCTTTACCCTTTGGTTCACATGTGCAGTATCAAAATATGTCAGGTCTCTACGCAAGGCCCTTCAGGTCATGTGTATAGAGGTTTCAATGCTCTCTGTTCATCCTCCACTTCACATAACAGACTGTATCATCAAACAGCGAGTCATGCGCGTGTTCATACACAACACTTCTATCTTCCACCCACAGCCTGGCAGGTTGGCAATGCTTTGGCAAGGTCGCGTTCCCCTTCGCTGCACTCTTGTGAGAGATAAGGGGTCAAAACAAAACCCGGTACATTGTAACAAACGCAGAAACTTCCAGGGGCAGGGGATCAATGCCGACCCCGGCAAGAGGAGAGTCAGAGAGGGGGGAGAGGGGGGACAGATTGAACGGGCAGAGATGGAGAATAGAGGACGTCAGGATAATCCAGCAGCGGCTATTCGGTCTCCCATGAGAAGGAGAGCAGGGAAGAGTGAAGTGGAGAAAGTCAAATAAACCTCTCTTTCTGTACTCTTCTTTTATCACCTGCCTCCTCTGCCATCGCGAGTCAATCCACAATGGGGGGAGTAAGCAGATTAGCTTGTTCGCCCATCAGAAAAGGGATTAAATTTACCCATTTCCTGCGTCGGAGAAAGTTGAAGCTGGATGAAAATGTGTCTAGGAGCGAAAAACTTTTTGACGAATCCGTGATTGATTGAGGTTTCAGGCAGGAAAAGAGGCTTTTCTGTGTCCCTGTCAAATTTAGTGGGCGAGGAGCCAGATTTGCTCATGGGGAACATCAAAACAAGCAGACCTTGATAACAAATATGATCCCAGAAAGCTCCAAGATGCATTTGTTGTTCTTTCTCCTCAGTGCGGTGACCTTAACGTCTGTTTTTAATAGCATTCACAGAGCGAACGCCTGTTTTAAAAACAGTTATTTATAATTAATTGTTGTGCTGCTTCTGCCAAAAAACATGAACAGAATAATTATTGAAAAATTCATTTGGAATAAACAGACTGAGGCTATTATTTGTGCTAAATTGCTCTATAGATGAGAAATTACTTATTATGTTAAACCAATAACACTTATGTAGCATTAATACCGTAATGCACATGAGTTAACAACCCTTTATTCTGTCTTCCCTTGTTATTCCTAATCACTGAGATGACGTTTTTTGGTTGAAATTACCACCTTGATTTGCTGGTCTCATATCAAGTTCACTTAAACACCCCGACTCTCAACGTAAAGCTAATCCTCCAGTGGGTTCAGTGCACTTTCTGCTTGAGAGTCAGTCCCTGCTCCTTCCCTGCCTTTGATGTTAACAAGCCTTGTTAATTGCCACGGTGAAAGAAGTTGGCTCCTGTGCCGGCTGCAATAATTATCTGGCCCTTACCAGATTGATTCCCAAAAACACAGAGTACATTTCTGGGGAGGTCTCTTTGATGTAGCTGAGGACTTGGAGTGGGTAATAAAAAGGTTTATTGTTGTGCCTGCTATTTTTTTCTCTGATTGGAGCAACCCTCGTCTGAAAGAAGGGAGTCTGTTGTGTTTATTGATACTGCTTGGCTGTATCCAGACGTGGATAGCATTGCTGCCTATAGCAGTCTCACATCGAGTCAGACATGATGGAAAAGCACATGTAAAGAGATCGGTTTAACTTACATACATTTACATACATACATTAAATATAACTGCAATATGAACGATCTCTATGCAGCAGAGATAAACAGCTAGCAGCTTAACACATGATGTCTCCATTGATCAAAAATCAAGTTGGTGTGCAAAAATACATTATTACATTATTGATACATACATGGACAACAACATGATTTTGTTGAATTCAGAGGCCTGTGATTGATATAAGTCAATATCATAAGTCCTATTAACTCTATCATTGGATTTAAATCAACTCACAAAAATTAAAGCTAAATTTAAATATAAAGTCATAATCTCAAAGATTTTCATGTAAATAAATGTCTGTTAAGTCGCTATCTATCACCGAACGAGGTAACGCAATGGTGACTGAGACTATGGCCCACTGATGAAAGCCGTTGCATTTGCAGTATCACAGACTGGCTGTCTGTGGTGACCTTGGTGGAAAAAATCACAACTGGCACCCAGTTAGTGACGCGTTTTCCATCAGCCAGCAGTGGTTGGTCTGCCAGAGAGGGTAGGCGGAGCTAAGCAGCTGCTTTTCCGGTAAACAGTAAGCTACTATGGCTAAACAAAGAAAGAAAAGATGGATGACTACAGATACAACTTCAAAAATAAGTGAAAATCCAAAGAAAAGGAAACAAATTCAACGCTCAGATGAAGCAAACAGTCTGAAAAGGAAAGCGACCGTCAGCGAGGAAAATCAAGAGTTACAACCGGAGCCAACCATGGATGTCACACATGCGACACAGTCTGGAAATATGGGAAGTGTGCTCCCGCAATTACTGTTTATCGCCATAGGTGCCGCCAAAGAGAAAGTAACTGAGATCTTCGAGATTACCACTTCAAATAAAGAGAAAAACAATAGTCTGACCGTCCGTCTTCTACTTTCAAGTATCGACCTGGTGACACACATCTTGCCATGGGAATTTCAAAATAAGGGTGCATCTTAAAGACGATGATATGGATGTTTTCCTATGACATAGATGATAATGAATCGTTAATCATTCAATTGATACATTCAGATCCATCTGCATCACTACACCTATAGTTATTCAAATATTAAAAACTAAATGAATTCATGTGAAGTCCAGGCAGGGCTGTCGCCAGGATTTGGAAGTTGAGGTCAGCCCAGCTCATCAGTGATCATTCAAAAGACATTTTTCAAACGCATCAATTTCACAATTTGTTAATCTAAAAGAATCAATTTACATTTTCGCAAATGTTAATGTCAGTATCACTCACATGTCTATCCTTTCATCATGAAGCAACAGCCAGCATTTTTTAAGTGTAGCTTAGCATCAGTGTTGGGGGTAACATGTTACTGCTAAATGCTAACGCATTTGGTGAGTGCGCTGATTACTTTTTCAGTTGTAACGAGTAACGCGCAAGTTCTACAATTCAAGCAATCCGTTATTTAGTTACTTTTTCATAAAAAATATTCTGTTATATTAAAAAAAAATGCTGTATTTCTCTTTTCCTTTTGTCGCCACAAAAAAGAAAATCCCAGAAGCACTATTTCTGTTTCTGTCCTATTTCTTGGCAGCTAGCTGCGTACCAGCGGAAGGTAAACACAGCTGTGTCAATGCACATGCATAGCTGGCTAATTCAACTAGCAAAATGGCAGAGAGGACAGCGTGTACTTTGTGGAAATATTCACATTATTCTAAACTTTTGGGTAAAAGGGACGAGAACAACATGAGAAATGTGACATGTAACTTGTGTCTGGAGGATAAGTGCTCGTTGGCTGTGAAGAGCTAGACTTTTGAAGAAGCATCTGCAGCTAAACACAGCTCCACAACACTGGTGGGACTAAGAGCCTATGTTGTATTGTTGTCATTGAAACAGCTGTGCCTAATACTGTATGTCTCTGCCCAGTTCACTGTCAGACTGTTAGCAGAATAAAAAGCTGTAAAGGTTATATTGCATCTGTCATTCCTTCTATCAAGCTGCAGAGTTACAGATTATGGGCTGTAAACGAGGCTATGCAATGATGAAAGAGAGTCAATACATTCAAAGGTAGACGTGCAGCAGGCTACATGCCGTCCTGATAATATAACCCACATGTGTAACAGGTCGCAAAAGGAGGCTTTAATTTATGGTAACGCAGAAGAGATCTAACATGTTTCTTTTCTCAGTAGGTAAGACAGTAAGTCGGTAAAAATAAGATTACCCAACACTTCTTAGCATAAAGGCTGCAAGCAGAAGGAAACAGCTAGCCTGGCTGTCCAAGGATCCACCAGCACATCTGAAGCTCTTTTATTAACTCATTTTCTCCATTTTTTAAATCCATAACAAAATGTGTTTTGTTCACGAGGCCTCGCTGTGAGCTCTCTTCTTCCTTTGTCCAAATGGTGTTTCAAAGCCTTTAAAGCCACAGTGCCAGGAAAACATTCTGTGGTGAAATGAATGTGATAAAATTCCTGGCTGACAAACTCGAAAACACAACGGTAAGGGTTTAATATTTTCATCTATATATCACCATGTCGGATTGTTTGGTGACCTCTGGAGAATGCAGTCCAGAAACAGTGAGAGTGTAACTCCGAAGATGAAGATGAAGTGTTATTGTAAAAACAAAACACAAGCTTGACTATAGCTATTTCAACACAGGCCAGGATTGATAGCACTGATAACAAGTTCCCTTCCATTTTTAACTTTAACTGCAGAAGAAACTCCCACTGAACATTATTTGTTGTGCTGGCTGCGCTCAGATGCAGCTTCTACTACATCAAAACACAATATTTTCCAACAGTGGGAGAAAAGACTTGAAATCCACGGATCTATGAGACCAAACAATACATAATACAGGGAGATGGAAGGGGGACAGCAGGCCGCCTCAGTAATAACACAAAGAATGAGGGAGCAGGAACAAATGGAGACAGATGAAAGTGAGTTCCTGTGTCATTACGCAGGCTGACGCCATTAACAGCTGAAGGACGGCACGAGTTCCTTTGAAAAGTGACCTCTGCCAGAAGTAAGAAGCCGATTTTCTACCAATTTATTCTCCAGCCTTACTTTAGTGATGAGCTAAAGACCCCCCCTCTCCATCTTTACACCTGAGTAAGTAACCAGGGTTCTAAATGATCTCCTTTCATCTTTCAAACATGTTTCTCTCACATTTTTTTTGTGTATTGAAGGGCTAATAATTTCTGTGTCACCCTGAGTCTGGCCGATTAAAACAGCTCTAAAGACATTAGCGGTGGGGTGACGCATTAAGAGTTTGCATACCGACACCTTAAGAATAAAGAGGTCAGCTGCCTACCATTCACCAAACCACAACTATAATTTATTCACCATAACTGCAACTTTTCTCTTACTTTAACAGATGATGCCAATGTAGGCTTTTAAATATTGGCTGAAGACAGAAGACAGCAGCACTCAGGCAACAACTGCTTCTTCAGAGCTGATTGTTGAAAGCTGATTGGCCAGGTGTGCAGAGGTAAAGAAGGACACACCCTCCAGGATGCACTGACAATATGCATTCTCCGCCTGTGTTAAATGTGTAACTCTCCAACTCTCTATGACAAACTCTCCAGCTTTTCTCTTTGTGTAGCCTTTTAGAACAGTTTAGAACATGTCCAACCAATGACTGAATATATAGATGCCATAATAGCCCCCGTGACAGGGGCTGCCATCTTACACTGGTGACATCATCACATTTTAGTTGCTTCTCCTCTCACCGTTCGTCCTCCACTCTGCTAATCCGGCAAAAGTAGAACATATTAGCCATTAACATTTACAGGAGGGAAATAACACAAGAAAACATCTGTGTGTGTTTCTCTGCAGAGTATAGTATGTGTGTAGATCCTCTCGCTACCGCAGAATGAGCAGACATGCAAGGAGTAGATAAAAGGGAGATAGTTCACAAGTCAAAAACTCCTTCCAAGTTTTGCTGCAATATCAATATGAGATGGATGCGAGGTCACAGTGACCTTGACCTTTGATCTATGACTACCAAAATCCATTTCTTGAGTCCAAGAGGACGTACAGTATATGCAGAAGTTAAAGATGCAAGCGCCAAGCTTCCTGAGATATTGTGTTCACAAAAATTGGACAGAATGCGAAAGGACAAGCCAGAAAGCCTTCAGCCACGAGCCGGCTGTCGCTGAAAAGCCTAGAGTTTCTGCAGGCGTGTCCAGTATACCTCATTCTGTTCTGGCAGTACGGTGTACTTTTAGCATATCGGTGACCAGAGATGCTACAGCAGACCTGGAGCAGAATAAACACATCATTAGTTGGAGGAATGCAGAGTCAGCGAGTCAAGTGGAAGTGGGCCACAACGGCCAATCACAACTGCTCCCCTCAACCCCTTAAAACCAAGCAAATGCTTTAATGGTCCGAGCGGAGAGTCCAGGTCTGCATCTCTGACGAGAAAAACTGAAGGTGCAGAGTCACAAGAAACAAATATACAGCCCTCAAGGTAACCTTTCAGGGACGGACATGTTTGAAGTTGGGTTTCAGCAGACACATAAGGTGCATTTCTATTGTAAGCAACGGGCTTAATGGCAGCTGAACAGGGAAGCTGGGACCCATTCGCTACCACTGTAAACACCTGATTGCTCTGCTCCTCCTGCATCCAGTGTCAGGAGAGCTGTCTCACCTCTGTGCGAGGGAGAAGCTCTGAATATAAGCAACAAGATAGTGCTCCGAACAGTGCAGCTCCGGGGCCAGAGTCCGCTCGGGGCTCCCATTATGCACGGGTTAGATGCTCAGTAATTTTGCTTTGTGCTCTTGTTCTTCACCTTAATGCCAATAACAATAGTTACAACAGTTAAGGTCTTTTCAGACAGGGGGCGATTGACATGCCTAGTCATTCACTCTCAACGAGAGGTGAGCGGGCAGGTAGGGAGGCGCGGGAGATCTGACAGGCGGAGCGACAAGCGGGTGCATGTGCTCGTCTCACACACACGCCCGCCCGCTGCTTTTTTCTACGTTCCCAGAGATATACAGTATAACCACTTTGTAAACAGTTACCGGACATAAACAGGAGGGCCTTTGGCCGAGCATGGCAGAGCATCGGCGCAAGACTGCATGCATCAGGTAATGTGACGTTAGTTCTTACTTAAGCCAGGCTATACTCTTCGTATTTCGGATTCTGTAGCGCTCTGAGCCATGCCTGCAGCGATCAATGTCCGTGACTTGAAAACAGGAGTACTTCACTCCAGCTCCTCTTTTCCTCTTGCTCTCCTTACACTGGGTTACAACACAGGTGGACACCACGTTACTTGTTTTTGTTTTGTTTGTAGATATATTTGGTAGAACTCTGTTTTAGCAACTGTTCTGGTCGAAAGAACGAACAAAACCAGCAGACATATAACTTCCATATGTAGCCACACTGGGTGTACCCTGGGTGTTGTAGGAATGTAGAATGGGTGAAACCACGAGCTGTTTGTACAACTTCCTCCACAGCTGTGGCGCCACTTATTATCAAATAGTATTGCTTCTATCGCTTACAGAGAACACCAGCTTTGACTGACAGCAGCTTTTTACAGGGGCGAATTTCTCCTTTAAGGATTTTGTACTCCGTGCTAGAGTGAACAGGAAGTGAAAGGGTAGAAAAATTGGTGTTAAAGGAGGAAGTGTATGTGACAATACAGGAAGCACAGTTTTGAACATAATAAAGCTTACTACTGAAAAATGATGGGAGATATTTTTAGATTAAATGCTATTGTTTGTTCAGAATAAACACAATAAGAAGTGGAAATAAAAGTATAAGCATCAGAAGCAAATGGCCACCATGACTGAATAAACCAAGAGAATAAAGCCACCTAGAGCAGTCCAAACTCTGTCAACAAGTCATTAAAATCGTAAATGGAAGAAAAAGAACAAATGGATTGAGGCTTTATCACAATGAGCTTTTAAATCGTACTACCAAAATGGTTGCCCTCTTTGTAAGTCCCTCACAGTTGTAAGGACAAACAGCACCGAGGGCCAGCAGCAGCCCACTCAACTCCAGATCAAACACTTCCAAAAATAAGGCAAAGTTTCATCTCTTAAAAGTCCCCGCCGATTGTAATCTTAATTAAAAAGTCCCCCTCTCTCTTTGCCTGTCTGAGCCCGTGTCTCCTTGTGTACACATCGCTCCCTCTACTCCTCGTCTTTAGGAGCGACAGCTGCATTTGAGGACAAGCTGGAGTGATTGATGGCTGAGATACTGGGAAATGAATTGCTGATAAAAGCTCCGGGCAAGAAAGGTTGGAGGCAAGGGAAGCGTGTGTGTGTGTGTGTGTGTGTGTGTGTGTGTGTGTGTGTGTGTGTGCGCCGGGAACAACAGCTCAGACAGCGCGAGGCAATGACACGACGACACAAGCCGGGCATTATCTGTGGCTCGGCAGATTCACACCTCTCGCAACGAAACATGCACACATTCTTATACACGTCCGGCGCGTCGAAGCGCGTGTCTCGAGGAGTGACAGGGGGATAACATGATAGATCACAGTCTGATGAAATGTCACCGTGGGGTGCAACTCAAACACACACACACACACACACACACACACAAGTCGTCCGGGCCATGTGACACGAGTCCACCCACTCATGTGCCGAACTTCCACCTGGTTTTGTGGAGTTTCGCAGCAAACACAGACAAGATTTAGCCTCAAATAACTGAGGCACATGTGATTGGCTCTTCCTCTGAGCTGTCAGTAAGCATCCCTCAGGAATCACTCAGGCTTTAGTGCTCATAAAATCAAAGCCATGCAAGCGAGAAAGCTTAGCTTACTTTTGATCCAAGCCACAGTTGCATGTATTTAACTAGCAATGAAACCGCACAGGAGGTTGTTTTCTATACCTGACGGAGCAGCCGGGGACTGTACTCGAAGAAATCAAGTTTTAATATGACTTGGAATCTCTCTGTTTCTTCTGTTTGAGGAAGCATTAACTGTATGACACGTCTAACACCCTTCAAATACATGCCTCCGTATTTCAATCTCCTCTATTTGGACTGTAAGAATCCCATTTGTGCAGAATTGACTGAGTGCTTTGGTTAAGGCTGCCTCACACAGATGAGAGGGAGAGCAAAGAAAGAAAAATATCTGAGCCAAAGAGCCGAAATGTGTGGGCATCACTGGCAGAAATTATTTACATCCCACTTTTCTGGCACCGCTTCAAGTGTAAATAAGCTGCAGCCATCTTTTGTTACGGAGGTAGGAGGCGAGAAACTACCGAGCAACTGTACGACTGCAGCAAAAGCAAGCATCAGCACAACTTTGGAAGCCGGCTGACAAACAGCCTCCAGAACAAACGCACAATATACAACCTGTGCCTTTCTCTATTTCAGCCGGGGAGTCGCGGCCCCAAACAGCACATCGAGAGACGGGGAAATAAGCGAGAGTGATAGAATGGAGAGAAAATTAGAGAAGGAGTGAGAGATAACAAGGTGTTTATGGAAGACGCCTCTCTGCTATGTTCCCCCCAGCTCACATTAGGGTAAACAGAGCGCTGAGCTGAAAGGAGCGCGCGGGGAAATGCTCCGCTGATAATGGCCGTGATGGGAGACGATGATAGCAATCACAGTAACCACAATAATCACAGCCAATTCTCTGCGGACTTTTAAAGCATCTCAGTGGTGCGCGTGTGTGTGGGGGTGTGTGTTTTTGTACGGGTGTCCATGGGTTGGTGCGTGTAATGGACCCCAAAGAAGTGTTGTTGTGGTAATGGCACATCATCCACCTCCCAGGTGGAACAAAACAGGGTCTGTAGATGCTACCAGTGTCTTATAAAACTAGTCAGCAACACAGGTGAGCAGGAGAGGCTGGCGCAAACAAACACATGGCAGGTGGCTTCGGTAGATTCTCTCGGCTTATTGCAACCTGGGAAAGAAATGTGTTCTGCAGGCCTTTATAGTGCTATAACAAGAGGCAATAATCTAGTACCCATTAATGTTATCTTTTTGGAATCAGGGAGACACTGACATTTGAAAGGATGTAGGGTGGGCTTTAACTAAAGAGCCACAACGGGAAGCAGCAGTCATGACTCACTTCCTCATTCTGGCAGCACTTCTCTACTTAGCTTCTTTAATTCAAACTGTCTGAAGTAAATATCTGTATTTTTCAGTCAACTGGATTTGCAAGACTTTTTTTTTGAAAGGTGAAGATTCTCAGTCATCCAGGTCATGGCAATTCAGAGCTAAATATAACAGGCAGCTGGGCTTGATTGGAGTTCTTCAAGACGTTTAAGAGCAGCTCCAGTCATGTTATAAAACATATATACATATATATACAGTCATATAAAATGCTCTGCTTGAAATAATAACTTGTGTTTGATGTGTTTTTTCTGCAAGACAAACCATTTAATTACCTCCCAAGGCATCTCCTCCTTTTCAACTGCCCACTACGTCGCGAAAACAAAACACGTCTCTGCCATCGTTTTGTGGTAACTTGTTGAAACTTAGCTAGCTTAAAATGTAGTTATTAGTAGTAGTTACGTTAATGTTAGTAGTCAGTAGTGAGTTTGCTAAAATTACGATGACGGTCACAGCTGGCTCGCACATCACCAAAGAGGTTGCCATAGGTTACACATAATGATACGCATAGCGTCGCCCTGTCCATTAACGGGATTGGCCCCTTAGGTTTGTGACGTCTCAAACCTGCCAATCTGAAAACGTGTTGTTCAGCCTGTCCTTGGTACACTGCAGTTTAAAAGCAGACAGACCCAGCCATGGAGATGACTGCTGATGTTGTCCCTGATATGTCTTGTAGCACATGAAGAACACCACATGGAGATGTTTACGAGGTTAAACACTTGATGTTCACTGGAGGGGGGCTTTAAGCTAGAACTGAAGAAGCCTTTAAGATGAAAAGTAAATGTCTTCAAGAACTTCAACCAAGTCCAGTTGCCTTTGGGATTAAGCTTTCAAACATTTTTTTTTAAATACAGCAACAGTATCATCCATTATCTATAACGATAATCCCATTGAAGGTGGCTTGGGGCTGGAGCTGGTCCCAGCTGTCATTGGGCGAGAGCAGGAACACCCTGGACAGGTGGCCAGTCAATCACAGAGGAATAAAGAGACTTACCAATAAATCCAACAAGCATGTCTTTGGACTATGGTAGGAACCAGAGTACACGGAAAGAACCTGCGCACACACGGAGTGAACAAACTACATACAGACAGGCCACTGTCAGCCAAAAGATTCAAACCAGGAACCTTCTTGCTGTGAGGCGGCAGCGCTAACCGCTGCACCTCAGTACTGCTGGCAACATCTTGTCTTTCTGAAGGCTTTATTCGTCTTGGCTCCCAATGGCTCATCATATTCATGTGTACAATAAAGACAGGAAGATAAGAAGGAGAAATCTTTTGGATCACTGTGAAGAGAGTATCCACAGCTGCAGGGTCAAAGGTTAACTGGACGCTTGAGGTTTGCAACACTCACAGACAGCATTCAGGAGAGATATCAAGGCGGTAGCTGCTTTGACTTTTGTCACTATGATCACTGGGTAAACAGTTGAAGTCAGAGTTGTCAACCAGGAACTTTTGCATGTATTAGACTGGCTAACAAAACCCTGATCGCAAAATGTGGTGCACAAAAATTGAATCAGGTTCAACTTTTACTCTGGTCCACCCTTTATTTCATGCCAGAGGCCCCATCATTAGCACGGCTGTTGTATCAGCGTACCAGCTACGATCAAGTGTATGAAAATGCAACGCTAAAGTCGGTTCCAATGCTGCCTCAGGCTGCTCCTTTGGAAATGCATGTATAGTGCCTGTATGCAATCCAAAACACAAGGTGATGCAGGATGTGCTTCAAAGGACGGATATGTAAATGTAAAACCAGGCTTGGCATTGACTCTTGCAAAAATGCTTGGAACTGTTTCCTCTGTCAGTGAGCTGGGAGCTTTTCTACTGTTCATGGCCACACAAAAATTGTATTTTCAAAATGTTTAAATGTTGTTGCCAATCCCTGATATCCATTCTGTAAATCTGGGTGGGGGAAAAATGGAAAATAAAACTTTTATTTTGAAAGGAAGAAAATATTATTTGAGCCTATTTAACACCTAATTGGTTACAAAATGTCAGTGTGCTAACATTACTTATCAATTCATAAACACAATGCACGCTGAGCTCTTCTGCGTGGGCGTTTTATACACATACTTAAAGACATAAGTTTGCCTCCAGCAGCAGCCTTATATACAAGTTGCTCCTCTGGGAGCAGTATGCATCAAAGGCCTGAGTATACAAGTGATATAGGTTGGAGCCAATGTCACTCCCTCTCTCTTCACTTTGTTGACTCAGAAACAAAACAAGAAGGCCATAAAATAATAATAAAAGCATATTTCTTCTCCAATGAAGCCAACACTGTCCTTCTGAGTGCTTTTACTGCATAACATCGATCTGAATCACAGTCACAACACCCTTCACTGTTGTTTTGTGGCAGTCTGTACTGACGTCTACATAAAAGAGCAATTGGGCACATTTCTCTCCTTTCCCCTACTTAACGCCCTCGTAAATCTTGTCCTTTTTCTCTAATGACCCATCAGCCATCAGTAATCAATTACCGGTCAGGCAGGGGAGCATTAAAACAGGCCGCTGGTTGCTTTCAGAGCGGTAAATGCTGAGGATGTGTTTGATCTGATAAGGTATCAGGCAGGCGTGTCCCTGGGCCCCGCCGTGTGTCACCGACCCCAGCATAAAAGCCCTCATCTGTCCCCCGAGGAGATAAATTCCGCCCCATCCTCTTCGCTTTTCAGTCGTGAGGAAAAGACGAGAACTGAGACAGAACGCTCAGCAGACACCGGCTATGAACGGAGGGTCAAAGTCATAGCTCTGACACCAAAAAGGGTTTTATAGCAGCAGTCTGGGCTCAGATGCCTGAGATTGATCTCCTGTGGCCACAGGTAATGGCTGGTGGAAAGTAAAAAGAAGTTAAGCAGCTGTAGCCGACTGCTCTGGCTGCTACCTGCTTAGCTCCATGCAGTGATTTTGAAGTGCATGTATATTTAAAAGGCCTTAAAAGGCCCCTACACAGTGTGTTAATGGTGGGTGGTACGGGTGTCTTTGTTCTGATTCAGTGGAAATTGGATCTCGCTGCTCGTGTGGATTTAAATTTCTAATCTAATCTGTCATCTTATATTAGAGACCATATCAACAAAGAACTACCTCGAGCCTATAGGAGAGCCCTTCAATGAATCCACACTCACCTAGAACCCCCAATACAAAGTGACATACTGTTAATTACAGCAGCCATTAATTCTGATTTAATTCTGACTGCAAACACTATGCAGTCGTCAGCGTATAGTGACAGCTACGTAACAGGTTTGCTCACAAGCCAGCGGGTGACATCGCGGCTATATATGGAGTCTTCGATCAATCACTCAGCCTTTAACTTCACAACAACGCGCCTTTAGCGAAGGTGCAATCTAGATAATTGAGCGCACTTGTAAACATGTCAGCTGTTGTCAAGTGCAGTCACGTGGGAATGCAAGGACACCTTCTTTCTAACTTGTTTGTGATGAATGTAAAACATAATTATGTGATTATAATAGGCCTGTTTGAAAGGTAAGACTGCTTGAAGGGTTCTTTATTCTATGTTGAAGTGCACATCTTATATAAAAAGATGTTGTTTTAAGTGTAATTAGATCCTAGTCGCTTAGTCAACATCAATGCCGTCTGATTAGGGTGTGAGAAAAAGAGTGATGCTCTTGTTTAACCAAGACTTGCACGCCAGCATTTGTGCTTCATCGGGGAATAAGAACACTGCTTTCTTCTCCAGCCTTTGACTCAAAAATCAGACCAGTTATGAAACAAGCTTATGTGGGTGCCAACATTAAGCAGGAGAAACAAGGCATACATGCTCATCTCACACATATATTATCTCTAAGCTTTATTATTGTGTCTTACAAAGAGACATACTGTAAATCTGCAGCAGTAAATCCGTCCTCTCATTACAATCTAGGGAGAAAGAATGGACCCGTGAACCCTTTTAGTTTTGTTCTGTTAACCATCTCCCTCATCATATTTGGATTATTTATACCCTGCTTTCCATTACAAAAAGCCTCTATGCCTTGCACTTGCGCACGCACACACACACATAAGCCGGCAGTCCATTACTCCCTCGGCTTTGTTTCAGATTCTAAAGCATCGTCTGTGACTGTGCCTTTTCACTGGGAGTTTGCCCTGTGCCTTTTATAAGCACTAACTCTGTAAACTTTCTCTCTGTCAACCGGTCAGCAGGACGATACGCTCGGCTGCAGCAAGGCCAAAGGAAACATCATTAGAAGCACTTTTGAAATGCATACATAAAGGGAGGACGCTGCAAATCAGTGGAGCCAGTAGCAGTAATGGCTACATATTAAAGAGTTGTCATTTGGGGTGGCACACTCCATTATGGATGCTGTGTAATGATGCTTGTCACTATAATATACAGTGTAAACACTGCTCCGGTTCAGATGCTGAGTTCTCCTGTCCCCTATAAAAAGGGTTATGGGTAGTGTAGTTTGTCACACACTGGAGCTTTTGTTCCGACTGCAGTGTGGACTATAACGCCACGGAATCACAAAGCACTGTCAGGCTCTGGCAAAGTTCTCCCTGACTCGCGCTCCTTTATGCAGCGGATGGCAAATAGGCCGGATTACGACGCCCTCTCTGAAACAGACACCACAGTGGGAAATGCCACGTCCCATAAGAAACGGCAGGCTGTCGGCCAAAAGCGGGCGCACAATGCTGCCGAGCCGCTCAGACTCGCATAAAACCCACACTCGCACAAACATTTCTTAAAAGCTCAGCAAAACAACCCGACGTGTAGCTGTCTCATTCTAAGCAGAGCTGACACCTATTGTGGAGCACATCCCAGGAGATCACACCATTCAATGACAAAAAAAACAAAAAAAATCTTTATTCGCCCTCCTCTGAATTTTCTGTATGGCTTCTGAAGCAGCTCTCTACTCCATGTCTCCAGGAGCTAAAGGCAGAGAGAGGATGAAGAAGAAAGACAAAAACCGGAGAGTGATGGTGCTGCACTGAGATGAGATGAAGCCCTTTTTGCGGTGGCTGCATTTTTTAGAGAGCTTCCTTTCATCAACTGACGCTGATCCCTCCTTTCCCCTCCTTTTTTTAACGTGCTGGAACAATAAAACCTTTTCATCATGGGGAGGAAGGAGAGGCAGAAATCCCATCATAATTATGGCTGCTCCTCATGGGAATAGTCTCGCACTAAGCGCTTACAGTCTTCACTCTGTAGGCCCTAATTACTGTGGACCACATATCACATTTCTTTAATTCTCAAACCAGGCCATTTTCTATTTTCCCATTAATTTCATTACAAAAGGGAGGCTGCTGTCTTCGTTGGTTCAATTCAGGCTGAGGAGGAGAACAGCACGGTTTCACATTAACGCTCAAAGCCGGCCAATTAGCCCAGTGGTCGTTTTCGCAGTGAAGGCTCGCCCGTTTGCTTCAGCACGATTCTGCTGTTCCATCCCTCCCAAGAGATGACTGAGAGCAAGGACAGGACCCTTGTTTAACTACATTTGATGAGCCCAGTAGCTTGAAAGAAAGCTGCAATATTGCCAGGACGATGATGGAGTCCAAATATTACATTTCTTCTCTGGTAGAGATCTGGACTGAATGCAGGAAGTAGATGTATCCACCTTGTTTGTGAATTTATTTTGTAGACTCAAGTTTGACATCTTGGAGGGTTGCCATGTGTGGAACCAAAAATGATCACCTGATGAAGAGAGTTAAGATACAGCCTTTGCCTTCACATTGTTGCTGCTGATTTATGATTGCCCTGCACCGATACATGATGGGCCAACTACCCCACCTCAATTAGAACCAGAAGTGAACATGAAGAGGGTGGAGATGCATTGCTACATCTTTATCCTGGTTGACAGGTTGCCGTAGAAGACACTTGTCTTGTCAAGTAGCCATTGCCCTAAAGCTAATCCTTCTTTATCCTGGCTTTTACGCTCAATGGGACCGTAATTTACAAAATGAACATCGTGCTGTTTAAAAGAAGGCTTGAAACATGCGATTGAAACCAACCAATGGAGTCAGCCCTGCTGGCCTTTAGAAAGAGGTTTCAGACACTTTCCCATTGGCTTCTCTTTTGAAACATTTACTTCTTATATACAGTCTATGGCAGAGATAAACACTAAATAATGGACGGTGTGATGGGGTTGGTGTAGGTGGAGAGGGCTAGCAGCATATAGCAGTTAGCAGAAGCCCTGGGATAGCTGATTGACAGACAACCGAGTGGGGATTTCCACATGGCAGCTTTATTCTACAGTACGTTACATGGATCGTACAATGCCAGGTGTCAACGGCGCTACTTTCACTTATCATACATGAGCAGTAGAACATAGACATAACCTGCACCAACTCGTTACTGATAGTAACAAGGCCATGTCTACACGTACACGGATATTTTTCAAAACGTAGCTTTTTCTCTGTGTTTTAGCCTTTCGTCCATAAACAAACGCCATTTTATGTCACTGAAAACTGATCTTTTGTAAAACTCTGAAACTCTGTTTCCACGGAAACGTGTAGACAGGGTAAACTGCATTTTTGTGATGTGTCACAATGAGGCGACATCCCTTGCAAAATGACGGACGTGACAAAAACAGTGATGCTTCTAACCTTGCTAACGGGACTTTTAACATGTTTACACATATATGTACAGTTGGTCGTCCACTACAGTGAGGAGCACTACTTCCGGCAACAGATTTTTTCAGACTTTTGATTGGCTGAGATTTTCTTTTTCTTCTTTGCATGACTGGGTTATATTGCCGCCTGTTGGTGTGGCATTCCCATGACAGTGTTTTTGTTGTGTTTTTTGCTTTTAGGTTTGGATTTTTTTACAACCGTGCCCGTGTGGATGGGTTTTTTTAAACAAAGGAGGGAAAAACTCCATTTTGAAAAATACCCGTGTATGTGTAGATGTGGCCTCTGAGTCTCTGAGTCTAACAACTCTTCTCTAGCACAAGGCCAAAGCAAGAGGAGTCAACACCTTGTGGTGCTATTTGTTACTGCAGTAAGACTATATTTACTACACTTTGTTTTTTCCTAAAACTATCACAGAAACTGTCATTTCCTGGTGAAAGTCTCTTTTTGAACTTTAACCGACATCAGTCAGATCACACGCTCAGACAATCCAGAGAGAAGAAATACTTACTCTCCAATCATTTTAAATGTCCCCGCTTTGGAGTCCCCTTTGACTCAGCTAAATGTAGATGTTTCTCTGCTCTGACAGGTGTTTCATCTTTAATAAAAGATTTGTTCCTGATGTTCCAAAGACGTCAAAAAGAGGGCAACAACACAGAGCAGCTGACAATGTGGTTTAATAGCGTGCCGCTGGAGTGGAAATGACGTGATTGGCCGTGTGTGGAGAGGGACAGGAAGGACGGTAATTGTGTTATCTCTGTCAGAGCGTCGCCAAAACACCAGCCACGTTTCCCCTGCATCGTTCTCATGAGTTTGTGTTGCACAGCCACGGGTGTACATTATTAAAAATGACAAGAGCCTTGTTGGTTCAATTTATGACATATCAATGTTGAGGCGTTCTCAAATACAATCAGACACACATCAGCGGCGTCTGCACACAAACTCACAATGCAGAAAAGATACAGTTGATCCAATGAATCAGCCTGATGCTAATCAAGAGCCATAAAAAACTTTAACCAACATCTGCGGAGGCTTCGCAAACAGCGCCACGGCAAATTCTTCTTCCTGTCTCTGATGACAGGAGACAGATAACATCATTACGGTCCCTCCAACTCACAGCAACCCAGTTCCATTTGACTTTGAAGGCTGCATTAGCCACAAATGGGCGAGAGAGCTGGGAAAGAGCTACTATATATAATAGGCTACAGATTGTAACATGAAAGACACTGTCGAGAGCACATTCCCAGCTGATGTGTTCCTCCTCCCGCTGTACAGACTCCACCACTCACCTCCCTGCCATGCCGACAGTCCTTTTACATTACTCCATATTTCACATTTAGTCCCTTGATGTCTTCTGTGCGTTTCCTCTGGCGCTGTCACTCCGGCTTTAAATAGAAGTTGTACCTTTCCTCTTATTCCACCTGTCCTGCTCAGTGCAGGGAGTACAGGCTGTACAGCGCCTCTGTGGGATTGCAGAGCAGCAGAAGCAGCAGCAGAGTTTGAATGTGTGTTCGAGTGTGATCTTAGATCTCTGGCTCCCTGGTTGATCAGCTGCCTTCATCTCTTTCATCACTCTGTAACAACAGGGCCTCTTGCCATCACTAGTGACTGAAATGCACACTAGATTAAAGTGTATGAGACGTGAAACGCCCAGCCCAGCTTTCCAGAAATTACATTCACATTCTGCAAGTCAGAGATTACATCCAATGGCAACATGCTGTACCAATCCATAGTGGAAGCCGGGGTCACGGCGTATATTGGACTCTTATACCGGAGTTTGTGTCCATCTGTAACCTGCAATTATTTTTCTCCTGTCAACACAATCTTTCCCCGACCTTGTCCCACTACTTTAGCTGCTGCTTATTTAACCAAAATTAATAGATTGTCTTGCTCTTTTTGGGAAGCATAACACGCTGTAAACACGCTGTTATTTCACCTTCTAACTTTAAGTTCCCTTAAGGGGTAGAAGTAGTAGTAAATGATTTGTTGTACTGATTTAAAAAATTCACTCTGACCTCGGGTCAGAAATAACCGTGTCACAAGTTTGATGTTTTCCAGACAATAGCAGCGTTTTTTTTACACAAGTAGAAAC
The DNA here is from genome assembly GCF_022749685.1 of Semicossyphus pulcher. Classification (NCBI taxonomy): domain Eukaryota; kingdom Metazoa; phylum Chordata; class Actinopteri; order Labriformes; family Labridae; genus Semicossyphus; species Semicossyphus pulcher. Next base: position 6,256,029 of record NW_027211700.1, read on the forward strand.
CAGACAACACCGAAACTTGACATTTAATAGCTAAAAGGTCAGTTTTGTTGACACAGTTAAAAATAATCAGAGACTAGACGTAATATTAAAAAATAGGAGTTTCTGTGCATCTGTGAGTTCACACCAGGCGGGGCGTCCTCAGGGAACAGAAGATCATGCTCTGTGAATGCCTGTTCAGTCTCTACTGCCCGGGCTTAGATTCTGGTTGTGTTGTGGTTCTCTTTTTGGACTCTTTGGACTTTTTGGACTTGAGTAACTTCAGTTACTTTGAATAGGTCTTTGTATCCAGATTTTAGATATGTATAGAGTTTAAATTGTCAGTGTTTGGGGAGGTCCAGGCCTCATCCGGCCCTTGGTCTGAGGCCTTTTCTGACACGACTACATCTCTCCTTTAAAGCATGTCAAAAGGGTCCTGTTTGTGCACGTGTGTACCTCTGTGTGTGTAGCATGTTTCTAAAAACAGGGTGAAAAGTATATCTCAACTTTTATCCTTTTTTATGATGCTGATGATCTCCAGCAAACGCAAAGCAGAATGTGGAGTCATATTTCTGTCCAGTTAACACTCTCCCTTGAAGCTTAGTTTTGTTCTCCACCTCTTTTGGAGGACAATTTCTGGCTTCTTTGCTGCTTAATGCTGCTCTACTGTACTTTGATGTTAGTTGCCAACTCTGTCTCCCTGTTTGGTGTTGGGCTTTGGATTTAGCATTTAATGCAATGTTTAGTGTCCCAAAGTTATCGATATCAGCGTCCTGTCGTGCTGACGGGGTTGAAACGCTTGTTGCTGACATCCCATTGTAAAAGAACATCATTTAAACAATCATCTGAGCGTCGAGTTTGTTTCTTTTTCTTTGGATTTTCACTTATTTTTGAAGTTGTATCTGTAGTCATCCATCTTTTCTTTGTTTGTTCAGCCATAATAGATTACTGTTTACTCGCAAAACTTGCAAAGACCGGAAAAGCAGCCGTTTAGCTCCGCCTACCCAAAAGTCGCGCCAGACACCCAGTCTGTGATACTGCAGATGCAAAGGCTTTCATCAGTGGGCCATAGGCTCAATCACCATTGTGTTACCTCATTCGGTGATAGATGGTGACTTAACAGACATTTATTTAAATGAAAAAGTCTGCACAATAATGCAGTTGTGATTTTGAAGGAATAAATCATAATTTTGGGATGTTTTGCTCCTTAAAAACTACAAATAAAGATGAGAATTTTCATGTTTTTTCCTTCAATATAAGAAAATTGAGCTGAGAGTGGATGTTAGCCAAAGGGTGGAGAGGAAGAGATCAAATGTTTTCTGTATTAGGTTAGACGCAGACTCACTTTCAGGCTCGGTAACTGAATTTGAAAACAGACGATTTGGCGCATATGAAAGAACTGTAAATCTAAAGAGGTCTCACAATGCTATGATGTACAGCATCCATTTGTCTTTACAATAAATTCCCTTACATCCCCTCTCCATCTGTTTTCCTCCTGCCATATCTAACTCTTACTTCTTTAATCCTTCATCACGCTCTCACTTCGCGTCTCCACCTATCTCTCTGTCAGACACACAACAACACATGCTCGCTATCTCTCTCATCACCTCTCCTCTTCACTCTTGTCATCAGCAGCCCATCAAGGTCACAGGTTTTTATTTTTAGTCGCCCAATAACAAAACAGCTCGTCCTGCCTGACATTGAAAGACACTTGTGCGAGCGTGCGTCCCCGGGGCCCTGCAGCATTTAAACAGAGAGCACGCCGGTCGCTCCCCAGGCACACATCATCATCGCGTCACTGCCGCCACGGCCACGGTGGCCATGGCGATATCGACAACACAGAAGTGACCTGCTTAAAAAAAAACAGGGTTTAAAGAAAAGGTGAAGGACAGATTATTGCCACCATGAATAAATTATAGTATTTGGCACTCAAAAACAGAATAGATGACATGTACACAATTATATGAAGTCCCATAATTAATAGATGGAGTCTTGTAATTCTTTACTGAATGAAAAAGAATTCAAAAGGAGTTCACTGCGTGTATAATCATACATTAACCTGCTAATAATATTAAATAGAGATCAGAAATGAGCAGCGTTTGTTTGAAAGGAAACTGTGTGAGAGGAGCATCAAAGAAAATAAAGAGACAGCTGAAACAGGAGCTGATGTTCTCCTCTTGATGTAGAAAGTGAGCAGTTGCTGATTAGTGTGTTTATTCCTTTAGAGCAGCGGTGGTTCCTGACTGGTGCGATGCGTTCTGAAGATGTGCTGCAAATAAAGTGCTTATCAGGTACTTGGACAGCGCCTGGAAGGCCCTTCTTTCACGACGTTCCAATGCTGGAAAAGGGAGAACTTTTGCAAACGGAGTTACGTAGCAGTAAGTATGCAGTTATCATGTGTACCACAAACTGCAACAGAATGCATGCCTTCGAGGAAAGTCACAATAAAATGATTGCTATAGTCAAGTGTCAATCCAAACTATCCATCCATTATCTATACCGTATCTTCTGAAGGCATCCCAGCTCCCACTGGGAGAGAGGCGGGGTTACACCCCGGAATGATCGGTCAGTCAATCACAGGGGTGACACACAGAGACAGACAACCTTTCACATTCACACCTACAGGCAATTTAGAGTCACCATTTAACCTAACGAGCATGTCTTTGGACTGTAGGAGGAACAAGGAGTACCCGGAGAGAACCCACTCATGCACGGGGGAGAACATGCAAACTCCACACAGGAAGGCCCACTTGTGTCCGAACCAGGAACCTTCTACACTTTGTAGAAAATCAGCCAAAGAAAATGCTAATTAAGGGCCCGATCAGACAGAACACGCTTTGCAGGCTGTAAAACGCAAGGCGCACCGCACTGCCTTTTTTGTGGAAGTAAACACTTGATCAGACAGCGCGTTTTAGCAGCTGGGGGCAGCTTTTTTTCCTACTGTTGTTAAGGCAACCACCGAATCATTAGCTGTCATTAACCTAACCATTACATTGTAAACTGACAGAAGGCTCGCCTCTCCTTTCATCTGATTGGACAATGAGAAAAAACGCCCATGACGTTGGGCACTTTTCTGCTTTGAGTTGAAGTTTTTTCAACTCGATGCGCTCGGAGCGTTTCCTCAAAAACACGAGGCGCACAGAGCGGAAAAAAGCGAGGCGCTCTGCAACGCAAAAGCAGCACGCCAAAAGCATCCCTCTCATTGAAAACAATGATAAAAAAGCCGCCCCCAGCTGCTAAAACGCTCCTGTCTGATCGGACCCTAATGTGCATTTTTACCCTAATTCTGTAATGTCAATGTTATAAGTTTTACTGATTGTGACATACAAGTAGAAGTGCTGAGTCTCCAGACTGGTGCCAGTAAACTGCTGTACAAGAGGAGGGCTCAATAACACGACTGAAACTGAAAAAGCTTCAGTCGAACCACAAAATAATAAATTGCATTAGCAAATATGGAATTTCTGTTTGTCGTTGTTTCCCATTGCCACAATTCTTGTTGCTATAGGAGAGCAGAAGCTTCATTAAGGGTTTAAGTCATGCTTCATGTATGCAATGATTTTCTAGTCTGTTTCCAGCGTCACATTTTGTTTTCATCACTATTTTTATACCTCCTTAATTCATTGCTGTTCATAGAACTTTTTTTGCTACAATACTGTTTGTTTAATTCTTTGATAATGTTTATCATGTTAGCATCGGTGTTAACCATGACCAGAATACAGGGACGAACTAATGTGGAGCCTGAGGCTAAAAGCTGTTGGGAACCATTGCTTTAAAGACCAAATGTACACATTCATTATGAAGATATATTGCAGATATTTGCATCGGTGTTATTGTGCAAATGAGGAACTATATTTGATTGTGTGATTGGGGTAGGTGTTGTTGATGTAGTTTTGTGGTTAGGCTTGCGGAAAAAGGGAATACATGTAGAAGGTGGAGGACCCTCAGGAGGATAGCAATACAAGGATTTGTGTGTGTGCTTGTATTTTCATATCTATAAGTGCAAATAGACCTGCTGTGTGCGGCTCATAAATTTCATTCCAAAATTGGTTTATATGAAACGGCGCTGGTCAGGGCGGAAAGAATCATTAGAAAAAACACCATATCCATCGCCAAAAAAAGCCTTAGCAGTAATGGAGGTGGTGGGGTTGTGTGTCCAAGTAAACATGGGATTTTCCCCATCGAGGATTTCGTTCATATTGCACTTGTCCGGGGATTATTTTGTCTCTTAGCTCTACCCATGAGCCAGGGACTGAGAAAATCCCTCGTATTCCACACAATCTGCTGCAACTCAGCCTCACTCCAACTGCAAATAATACCTCCATCAACGGCTGAAAGGGACAACTTCGACAAACAGCCCATAGTCAGTCGCCTGGGCCTGCAGCCAGACGCGTTCTAAACGCTCCTCTCCGTTTTCTGCCTTCCTTCGCCACTGAAAAGACAAATTGAACACAATATTTCCAAGACAAATGCGGTATCAATGGATTGTCAAGAGGAGCAGAGGGAGTTGGAACGCCTCCCAATTTAGAAGTGTTCGAGTAACACTGGACGAGCCAAGAGACACAGCGAGAGAGGGGTTCTGAATATTCATTAGCCTGTATGTTTTCTGCATGGCACCTAAGGCGAGACATTATCTGCGTTTGTTTACCGTTTTCCTATTAAAAAACATTTCAGCGAACACAGAAGTGGCAATTCCCTAAAGCCTGTGCTCACCAAGTACCGGACTAAAATTAGAATCAATTAGCAAACAATCTGCATCCATACACAACCGCTACAAAAGCTCCATTTTCTGCCCCTGCAAAGCTACAAAAACAGTTTCAGTGACCTATTCATTTTATCTAGTGGCAGAGTGGGGGTAGCGTGTAACCACTTAAGCCTCATCCTAGATGTTAAGATGGAGAGAGAGACAAGATTCAGCTGCTGAAAGATTAATAAATGCTGCTGAAAAGCAGGACAGAAAATGCTTTTAGAGGTACTTGGCCCGATGGGGGTGGAAAGGCATTGATTTTCCTGTTGGAGCCATCGCTGTCGTTTGGCAAGATGGTGCTCTGTTAGCGGAGCAAGCCTTTCATGATAACAGCCCTGGCCTCTCAATGACCTGTGAGGTGTGTCCGTTAAGGAGGCATGAGATATTTAGCAGCCTAGATCAAAAGCGCTTCCTTTTCCACCTTAATTTCAGGTCATTCTTCCGGTCGTTGGCCAGATTTCAGGTGGACGGATCGATGGTAAAAAAAGTGACCCCTTAATGATAGATCGATAGTATAGGCGGCGTCTCCAGGCAGCCAGCAGGAAATGATGTGTGCGTTAGTCTGTGTCTCATCCTCTGACATCACCACACCGATAGGAGCATCACACCATTACGCAGATCAATAGTGATTTCTCTCTTCCAGGCTTTCAGAGTTTAACGGATGTTAGAAGAGGGAGCGATCGAGTCCTCGCTCACAGAAAGACATCATATGAAGAAGCTGCAACGTGTCACATGGTGATTTATAGCGCGATACACATACAGCAGGACAGGGCGACAGAAAGGGAGAAAAAAGCAGATGTAATCCAACCAGGAGGGAGATGGTCATGGACAGACACCGATGGAGATTTACAGCACCCAGAGAGTGATATATAAAGTGTAAACAAGCGACAGATTGCCTGCCATCCACCCACACACACACGGCTGCATTCCAATCCCGTGGAGCCGGCCCGTTGCCACTGGCAGCCGGTGTTGGTAATGGCACCGCACTGGCTCAAAAGGAGTGCCGCATGGTGGTCGCCAAGCGATAAAGCGTGCATGCAGCTGAGCTGATTGTGCCCGAGCTGGGCTGCAAGGATGAGAAATTAGCTGTATGCAGCTTGGACGCGAATATCAAACAAAACAACAACAACACAGTTTTGTAATGAGATGCAATATAACAGTCAATGACCATGACAAGTTTATTATTATTGTCAATGTATTATTTATTAAACTGATGCATTATATCTGCTGACAGGGAGTCTGGTTTAGATGGACAGCATTCCAAACTTACAGGCCACGCGCGGCTGATATTGCTTTATATATATAGTGTACATATGAACACTTAATGTATGTCCTGCAAACACAAACATAAATTGAGATGTTATACTGGAGAGTTTGAGTAGCACAGTATCAGCTTGGAAAGCCCCAATCCCCCCTTTAATATCAATAACACTGTGAAGCTAGACACAGATTAATTAAAGAATGTATGTTGCTCGCAGTGATGAACCTACAGAGATTTTCACCTTAATTTGCAGCTCCTCTTAACTTTACTCTGCGCAGTGAGTCACAGCTCATCGTTAAGCTGTCGGGCTGCAGCTTTACTGTTTTGGTTCTCTCTCGCTGCTCTTAGTGTGCATCATTTCTGGCCTCCTCTGACACCTATTTCAGTTAAAAAGCTACGATTTAAAAGCCAACTGTCTTTGGCTGAGAAAGTAGCATTCAGCATTAGCATCAGAGTTAGCACCATGTAGCAATGCCTGTGAGCTAGTTCAGGCAGACAACTCGAGCTGCACTGATTTGATAATCGATATGCGTCACTTCCACAGTCACATGACAAACACTTCCTCCCAATTGGCGGTCTACTTAAGCTGCAAGATTTCCGCTCTCTCCCTCTGCTCTGTCATTGCCATCGCTGCCCTGCACCAGTACTGCGCTCTCGCTTTCAGCCCCACCACCACCCCACATTCACGCACAGTTGACTATCCCACCAGGAGCAATCAACATGCAGACCGAGGGAGCTGGAGATCGAACCACCAACCTTCCGATTGAAAGACAACCGACTACCACTGCGCCACAGCCGCCCCGTAAATCCTGGATCCACATCCTGTAAATACTGGATGTTAAATTAGCAAAATAAACACTTGCAATATTGACTTTAAAGGTTATGTCAGTTATTTTCACCACCCCCAAAAGTACAAAGAACATACTATAAAGCAGGTTAGACCCTCAGGATAGATACTGCACAAAAACAGCCCACTTGCCCAAAATTTTAAAGACTTAAACTTTCAAGGACATTGAATTTCAGCATGAAATATCTACTGTCAGCAATTTGAGATAAAAAAAGGACCATTAGCAGCAGCCTTGACAAAGCTGCGTTGGTTAAACCCAAGAGAATAGAAATACACACACATCGTCCAATTCACACACATAGACGCACACACACTTCTACCCTGCGTCCATTCACCCATGTGACTTTATGGACAGCTCCCTGTCCATAAACCCAGGAGATGGAATTGCGAGGACAGAGAAGGACCTAGAAAGAATTGCCCAGTAAAACACCGCATCCTAATCTCTTGCTACCAGCTCAAATCCCCGCTGTTATTAAATGCCCTCTATCACCTCCCGGTTGCATTTTATTAAGTGTATTTGTTCAGCGAGACCTTGAATTCTCTGCTACTTTGGCCATGACATTGGGAGAGGAGTGGGGAAAAAGTAAAAGAGACGGAAATCATGACCCGTGCTGTGAAAGTGGGGGACGTAATAACTTCAATCCCCCAAATAAAGAGTTGCTATTCCGTGGTTAACAATAAAGCAGTGTGCTTATAGGTGCTGAGTTAGGAGCAAGGCGGCAGAGTAGCAGGGGGTGGAGATACAAAGAGGAAGACGGGGGAAGTTTAGAGGAGGAGTAATGAAATTTTCACATGCACAAATGTTAAACTGTGTGTGCTGGCATATCTGGGTGTCAGACATTATAAGTATGATTATTCTTTCATTCCTCTTGCTGTACGACACTGCATGAGCAAATTGCTTTCACATCAAAAGGCATCAGCTCTTTACAGTGTCACAGAGCGAAGGTTTTAATCCCTTTCCTATTGCCTCTGCGTCTCGACACCGCTACCTCTCTATTTCATCATGCAGCTTCAGAGGCTTGAGAGAATACAGGACAGACAAAAACAAGTTTGAATGTAAGAAGAGCTAACAAAGCCGGGGTTGTTACTGAGGGCTCAGTTGCAGCAGCTAGAAGTGGCAAAGCGCGCTGGAAAACAAAAGGTAATCCAACTGCCCTCCCGTCGGGAATGGAACCCCGCTTTCCGATTTGTAGCAAACAGAAGAAAACAACACTGCCCTACTTCAAATTCTCACAGTACTTTATGTAACAAGACATTTTTAATTTTTCATGCCTTGTCTTCACCTTAGACAGAAGTTCTCACAGAAGAAACAAGATGTACAGATTGAACCTGTGATGATTTGCAGGATGTTTGTGTCTGCACAGTTGCGTGCAAATATAGAAGGGATTTAATCATTTTCTGTTTTGTTTAATCTGCAGCAGTCTGGTTTAAAACAAGACAAAACTCAACTATGAATGTCTGTGTTTGAGCCACTGCAAAAGCCAGAATGAGGTCTGCAATATACTAGGTCATGCTTGTTCTTAGCTGATTGACAGAAATACCTTTTGTTATGTGATTTTGTGCAACATTTACAAAGGCTTTCAGTGCTCGTTAATTCCAAGTGGCAACCTCCAGTGTTAAAAAATTAAGCCATTGCTAAAAGCTGCAGTTCCTCGAGTGTCCACTTGAGGCTCCAGAAGCCAAGAAAATAACATTACAGCAGATTTTTACAGCATAAATAAACATGTTTACAGCCAGTACCACAGACTGTATGAAAAGATGGACGACATGACAGCTCCCTAAAACTGAAGCCAAACCCTCTCTATCGCCCTCTGCTGACTGGCTGCAGTATAGGTCATCAAGCCCACCTCCTCCATGTTAACAGATGGGACATGAGTCAAACTATAAAATCAAAATACACAAATACACACCAATTATAGCTAGTTATTATCATGCTGATTTATGTCCAAGTGTTTTTCTGACAAGTTTATTTTTAATTAGTTATTTGATGCTGTAAAAATGATTGACAGCTCTGTTGACAAATACGGCTCCTGCAACGGGGCTGTTCCAGATTAGCAGAGTGGAGGAGAAATGGCGAGAGGAGAAGTAACAAAAACAATCACTACAGGGATTGAAGTTTTCATACCTGTTAATGTCTGTTTCAGACCAACACAAAGAAGCTGTTCTGGCGAGCGAGATCCTTGCTGTTATATTCGGTGAGTTAAGTGTCTCTACTGCGCAGACTCTGGCTCCAAATGACGTCACAATCGCAAGATGGCTGCACCTATCACAGGGGCTATTTTGGCATCACTTTCGTACAATGGGAGCAGATGGCGACGCGTCGTCCATCTATATATACAGTCATTGCCTCGTACAAAAAAAACGGTTTACTTATAAATAACTAATTTTACTGTTCAAGATAACTGTACGTTGGGTGAATTTCTATTTAACCCATTCAAATTGAGCCTTAAATTAAAGGGGCGTGGTCACTTGAGTGACAGCTCACACTATAGCTGTCTGACATCGACACAGTTACTGAACTTAACTTCGCCCGTTTGTGTTGTTGGAGCCTTTTGGGGATTTTCTTCATGCACAAATCGGACATCAGTGTCTCTGTGTGATTCATAGAACCATCTGGTCATGCAAGAAGTCTGTGCTCCAACTTTTCGGTGAGTTAAATTCTAGTATTATTGTATAGATATATTTGCACCTAATAGCAGGTATGCTGCGCTCCCTATAGCTGGCGTTTAAGCTTGCTCAGTGTTTATTATATGTTTATTTATTCATCAGCCAGTGCATAGGAGTCAGAAGTTGTTGGCTTTTCCTCGGAGAGTGATGAGAACTGTTATTTTACGTTTCTTGGTATGTGCTGATCGAGTCCACTACTTCTTTAGTCTGATAAATAAACACCTGCAGTCAGTCACCACCACAAAAAGAATCTCCTCTGTGGGAAAGTTAAACTAGCTCATTCACGAGCCAATGAATCAGCCTCAGGCAGAGACTGTTTAGCTTTGATAACTTGGCAGTTGCCAACCCCCGAGATCCTCTCCAGCTCCACCCTCTCATCCAAATATGGTCACTTGGCATGAGAAAACCAACATGGCGGCGGCAAAATCATCAACTCCAGGTTTTGCTAGATGGTGGCTCAGTCTGACTTGGCTTGGGAACCAGAGGGTGGCTGGTTCAAGTCCCGGTATGGACCAAGCGTGGAATTGGGGCTGGTAGCTGGAGAGGTGCCAGGTCCTTTGCTGGGCTCCGTCGAGGTGTCATTGAGCAAGGCACCGCTCCATGTGCAGCCCCCTCACTCTGACATCTCTCCGTTAGTGCATGTCCATGGAGTCCTGTTTGTGCAGGTGTGTATTTCGGGCCTATGTGTGTGTAGCATGTTTGTATATAAATAAAGTATTGCTTCTTCTTCTTCTTTATTTACGCAGTCGAGAAACCAATGGGTGACGTCACGGTGGCTACGTCCATTATTTTCTGTTGACAAGCACATTGGCCTTTCATGATGACCGAAAAGTTGTCTGGTTAATGAACACATTTTTTTATTCTGTTAGAGGAAGGATGTGTTTCTTCCAACAAAAGTTACACACTTTCACTTAATTAAGTTAATATGATAATTAATGAATTTGTTAAACTGAAAGTGTTAAAAATGCCATATTCATAAATCTAATCAAAGACTTATAAGCTGTTTGGTACTGTTATCAATGTTTGTTTTGTTTACACAGTAGTTCCCAGCAACTAGCAAAGCATGATTTCAAACAAACCATTGTGTTGCATGGTTCAGAGAACAAATCACTCGGAGTCTCGGCACATTCACTCCTAATCACTCCTTTTCTAACAACAAATAAAGTGTGGAAATATTGCAAACATTGTTGAACACGATGTATCTGAACTTAAAATGAGACTTTTGTTTCATAACTTCATTTCTTCATGGCCCCAGGTCATGCTGGGAAGCTCCTAATCAGAGGGATGTAACATGACAGCGGCACATCTCGTCTATGATGTCTCTTTTATTTTAATCTGTCCCTGCTGTTGCATTTTTATCTTCAACATAATAGGATTTCTAAAGGGATGCTGTTGTTGATGTTGTATATTGCATTCTGGGAGAATTTAATAAAAACATTTTGTTATTTTGTTTTTCGCCGGGGGTCAGCCCGACACACGGGTCTGTATGTGTGAGTGACGGTACTTTCACAGCCATAGAGAAAGAGTTGCGACATCGCAATGGCGAATCATCGAGCATATTGCACCTCCACTGTCGCGACTCTCTGTCTATACGGCTCTGGATACTTTTTTCAGGGAGTAGGCGGGGCTGCTCCTCCGCTGTCCTCACCTACGTCCGCAGCACGCACCTTTTTTCAAACACGTCATCGGCCTCATTTTGCCCACAAAAGCGCACATTGACCTGATGCGGTCAGCCACATACTAGGTTTTGACCTAGTCTTGTTCTGTGAATCAGTCTTGTCTTCACCAGCCGGGGGATGTACACATGAGAATTAGCATCGTACATTGCAAAAAAGTGTGAGTAACAAATACCATGGTTTTGTTTTGTATGTGCAGTTCCTATGTGCACGATAAAAACCTTTCCTACGCATGTTTTCATAACAGACGCCCGCGATACTTAAATGCAAAGCAGCACAATGACGACTACAGATGCCCGGAGAAGAAAAAGGGGGCAAACAGGCCAGAGACATATAATTCAAAGCATTTATTTATATGAAAATCCAACAGATAGCATCTTTAAATGTGATTCAACAAAATCTCCATCCAATTTGCTCGACCTCATTGCAAGCTGTGCTTTCTCTCTCCGCCTCTCTTTCTTCTGGCTTCAGTGTGGTCTTCCTTTTTCAATTTCAACCTGTCAGTCAGTCTCTCACCTATTCTGCGCTGCTGCCGCTCCTGACCTCCTCAGTCTGTCACAGATTTCCATCATTTCTTTCTTTCCAGCATCTGCATATAAACCCGAAACCCTCTCGCCTCCCCTGGCAAGGTGCTGGAAATGGAGAGAAAGTGGCGAAGGCGTGATTACGATGTCAATTCATAAACACGGCACCCCGAGAGACTGCATGGATGAAAGCCTCAATGCCACTGGAAAATTACTGACCCAGCCGGGACAAGTCATTCGCTACACAGTGGAGCAAAACAACAAACATTCAGACGCACAGAGCGAGAGGTATGAACCCGAGGTAGGTAAGTAAGAGGAAGTGGAGAGTGGAAAAAAGATGGGGGCAACTCAGAGGTGGAAGGTGTGTGTGTGAATGTGTGTTTATACCCCCTCTACAGGTGGTCCGCCCTACGGGCTGCAGGCAGCAGGAGAGAACTGTCACTATTCAAACAGATGGAAAGCGACTCACCAGGACTGAGAAAGGCTCGGAGGGCAGAGAATAGAAAGGCCGGGTGCCGCGCACACGCAGGACACACACATACACACACACAGCCATTTCATATGTTCTTGAGCATCAGGTGGCCTGCGCTCGAGCCCTGGAAAAATACCACCTGGGAAATGCCACACAGCTAGATATAATCCATTTGTTTGGGGACCCACAGCATAGCATAAAAGGAGGGGATCCATTGATATTTAAATGGTGTGTGTGTGTGTGTGTGTGTGTGTGTGTGTGTGTGTGTGTGTATGTGTGTGTGTGTGTGTGTGTGTGTGAAACAGATGAAGAGAGAGACACTCAAAGGGCTGAAGCTGTATGTCTTCCTGCGACATTAAAGTGTGATTTTTGAGACGTAGCGAGGGATTAGAGAGTTGATTTTTCTTTGCATTTATGAGGCAGAGACAGTGTTTCATATCTTCTCAATATATTCCAGCATGACTCATGAAAGTGGTGAAGACAGAAGAGAGAGAGAGAGGCTTGTGCAAAATCATTTGCAGTTTCAAGACACAGCTGAGGTTTAAGACAATTATTAGAATTCTCTTTCAGCGTTTCACAGGCAGTCAGGAGGGGGATGTTCAGCAGGTGGGGAGGAATTTATTTTACATTTAGATTCCAGTTAATCATTAGTTCCTGTGCGTTGTGACTAGTTATAACCTTGACATAAGGTACAGGGATAAATTAAAGATTAGTAGTGGCAAGAGATGCTGTTGCAAAAGTACCGGGGCGACATTTACACTGCACCATCTGTCTGCTGCCGCTTTTTAGGCTGTCCCGATTAGAAGGCTCCTTCAGATGTGGCGGACAAATGCGTCCTCCGAATCCCCGGACCACTGTATCCCTAAATGCATTGTGTGCCAATTCAAAGGTAATGGCGGACTTTTAAACGACCGAGGAATACACTTTGAAATGTAAAAGTTTTTGGTTTCAGCTCAATTGAATAGCTTACGTTACACATGTTTAAGGAAACGAATGGGCTCTTTAAACAAATCATCTTAAAATAATAGGTTAACTTACTCAACGTTAGTTATGCTAGCTACTTAGCCCACAAGCCACCTATTGCTAGGCGACAGGAGCGATGTTTGGTGACGCAATGGTAGACCAGACCGTCTCATTTCAGTTCGGCTTTAGCAGTCTATGCAGGCGATGAATGGAGCATCCTCCGTGGACCGCCCCCTTTGAAGGCTGCGGCCCGTGGATTGAGACACAGCTATTTATTGTCATATTGCCCATCCCTAATTCAAACACCATCCAAGTAGCTTTATCCAAAACTAAACTGCAGAATTTATTTGTTCCAATCTTTAAGGATACCATCACTGCAACAAACTAACATCTCTGTAAGGCAGTTGCTTTTTACAATCAGCCCAACCTTTATCCACAATCTTTATCCACCGCCTACCTACTTAAATCCAAAATCCCTCCTGACATTTCAAACCAACTGGAGGGTAATACATCCAAGTGATTGGTGGATAATATGAAACCGAGTGCTAAAACGCTAACAAAATGTCAGCTGCTAGCTTAAACCATTCGATTTCAGAATGTCAAATGATTATTTTAGAGCCATTTGTCTACCAGGAGATTTTTCTTTATTGTTGATCCATATCTGGGTCCCTTCTCTTTCCCTTTTTGAGACATGGCCTACTGAGTGACCACTAGTTGAATGCTTTGATATTAAAGTGGAAGATTTCAGTTTCGTTCCCTCTAGCGGCACCTTATGGTGATAAACGGTAAATGTTTTTTAGACTGTTTGCCTTCATCTGAGCGTCCAATTTGTTTCTTTTTCTTTGGATTTTCACTTATTTTTGAAGTTGTATCTGTAGTCATCCATCTTTTCTTTGTTTGTTCAGCCATAGTAGATTACTGTTTACTCGCAACACTTGCAGAGAGCGGAAAAGCAGCCGCTTAGCTCCGCCTACCCTCTCTGGCAGACCAACCACTGCGTAAGCCTCAACCTTTACAGTTTTCCAACCACATGACTGTCAGAAACCTTTTATTTTATTGCCTAATAAATGTTACAATTTCATTTAGCCGACGCTTTTGTCCAAAGCAACGTCCATCTGAGAGTTAATACAGCACAAGCAACGATCAAGACAGGAGGGAACAACATGAGTAAGTTCCAACAAACAGCTTCGAGTCCGATTGGACACAAGCTGGGTCTTTAGCTTAAGTGGAAGGGGGCTCTGAGGACCGAATGGAGCTTGGTAACTCATTCCACCACCAACTGAATCCACTTAAAGGCTCTGTTTTTGGGCTCCAATGTTTTAAAAACAATGTTCTATACTTTGTTGGTGGTGAATCCCACCAGACAAAGTTTGTTGTCTAGCAGACAAAAGTGCACCTTCATGCAATACAGAGGTAATGGAGAGGTATGAACAGTCTCCCCTCTGGTGTGGGCAGGACTTGTGCTCTCTCTCTCTCCCTTTAGTATCCGTCTACCGTAGCACAGTGACAGCCTTAGAGTGAATGAACTTGACATGCCTGACCTAGAACTGACAAAGGCAGAGCTCCAACCAACCCATGCAACACCTTTGCTACACGAAACACTTTGAACACCAACTGCTCGCTACATCCTCGTCCTTGGGTTTAAAAATGGGATAACAGTTACATACGGATGGAAGATGTATCTGTTTCCAAATCCCATGTACTTAGAAAATTAGGGTTGAGAAAGTTATTAAAGATTAACATTCAACCCTCATTAGCCAACTACCACCATTGCATCATTGAGTCAGGCAGCAAACCCCATGCAGCAGCTCCATGGAGCCTCTCAGCGAGCAGCCCTGATGAGAATAAGAGGCTCTTATACAAACATCGAGTGTGCTCAGCTTTATAAATATGAACCAGGGTAGTGTTGGAAAATAATGAAGTTCTGTTCCCTTGATAAAAAAAAGAAGAAGAAAAATCTACTAAGAACTACTTTTTTATTATACGCACAGAAAACAAAAGAGAGAATCAAGCTCAGATCTCACAAGAAGACATCCAAGTGTTTCCTGGCGCAGCCTCGTCATATTATTTTAATGTAATCCTTTAAATATTAACGCTTTTGTGTGTAGTAATTTGTGTTCCTCTAAGTTCAGACCACATTTTTCATCAGCTCATGCTCCGCGTTGCAGAGATGATGTTGAAATATGTCCCCGCTCTCTGCCGAGTGTCACTCTGTTTATTTTCTCTCTGTCTTTACTCTAGAGGATAAACATGCCGGAGCGTTTTCTGGCTGTCTTTTTTTTTCTTCTTTCCAACGTCTGACTCGAGGCAATGGAAGCCTTAGCAGGGGATGTACTCATTCTATAAAAGAATCACACCAGTACTGCTGTATGAGAACAATAATAAATATCCAAACATGTCAACACATGAGCACATAATCTTCCAAATCAAATCACATCATTATTATCTTCCACTTCTCAATTGCTGTTTCAAAGATCAAGAATGAAATGGAGCTTTTAATGCAACTTGCCTCCAGAGAAAATAACAGCATCAGCCCGAGCGTCAGCAAAAGCAGCAAAATGACATGCATTTATGTTGGAAGACCTCTTGTGGTCATAGCAGTTGTTACTTGTTCGTTACAGCAAAGGACAAAATAGTGGTGGGTTGTTAAAGAGCTACCAAGTCCGCAAAGAGAAGTGGTGGGGTTGGCTGGATTCATCAACGTTGGTTTCTTTCAACAACGACCGTTTGTTTTCCCCACAGTATCATTATTGTTGCTGCTAATGCTAATAGTAGACCTGTTAACTCCAACTGTTACAATTACTATTACTAGACTTCATTATTACTATGCTTCTCTTGCTCACTTGCTAATCTTTACACTAGTGTGCCACTATTATTGGCATTGTAATCATAATATATGTATTACCTGTTGTTGTTGATGTAGCAAGGACATATGTTGTTGTTGCTCTCTTTGCCTGTCTCTATCCTGCATCTCCCTCTATCCCACTTTTCGACCCATCCGACCAGGCAGGCGGCTGTTATAATAAAGTTAAAATAAAGTTTTTCCTTGCCAATGTGCCGAATGTTGCTAAGTGCTGCTCATGGTGGATTCATGTTGGGCCTCTCTTTAAATAACATAACAAAAGGGTCGATCTAGACCTGCTCTTTCTGTAAAGTGTCTCGAGATAACTTTGGTTATGATTTGGCGCTATACAAATAGAATTTGATTGGTTTGTTCACTGACCTTAACCCAAATGGTGATATTGAAACACTGACAAAGATGATTGCCTTACCCTAATGAAGCTGTAAGTTTGAGCCAAACCACCATATTTCCCATTTTTGTGTCTAAACCTATCCAAACCTTACGTACAGCTATGTCAGATGCTAGAAGCTAAAATGCTAACGTGACTGTTTTGAAAGAAGCTGACAAACACTATTGCCTTGCTGATGTGTCAAACAGAAGGTATGGAATGATGCCTTTAACATTTCATTTGGACGGCTTGTTGCATTTCCACCAACGTGCCCCAGAATTTATATAACGTTGGAAGATCAACTCCTGTATTTAAGGTCAAGCTGGAATTTAAACCTTGAGCTAGTTTCTTAAACTCTTAACAGACATTGAAAATGTGAGAGACCCCACACATGACGACGGGAAATGACAGCTTTTTGTTCCTGTAGTTCCCAAACAGCACACCACACACTAACAGATTCATTCACCAACAACCAGAGTCCGACTCTCAACACGGGAAATCTCTCAAAATCTCTCCATTCAAACACAAACATGGCGGGCGACGGGCAGGAAGAATTGGCGATGATAGTTTCGGGACATTTTACTGAAATTGCCAAAGAAAAAAGAAAAACTGGATGAGGTCATAGAGAAGGCTGTTTACTTTGTGCTTCGCGTTTGCTTTTGCCGGCATGGCTCACTCCTTCTTCAGTCAGCTTGCATCATTTCGTTCCACGTGGCAATCCGCAGAGTGCGTGCTCGGCTGTCCTCTGGGTTCCCCCCACACAACAATAAATCAGGTCGTAAATACTGAACGTTTAATACTCACGATTTGAAATTCTTAAGAGCAGATCAGAGGAAGTAAAATCTCTAACATGCCTCACACCACAGGAACATCGAGATCATCTTTAGAACCATCCAAAAATCAGATCTTTGATTACTCTTGTCTGAAGGGGGGGGGAGTCTATTATCAAACCAAAAAGGTGTGAGTGACAGGAACATACTATAATATATACTGTTGCATTCTGACTTTAGGACAGGAACCTTTTCTGACTGTTATTCCTCCTAACTGTCCACAATCAAATGAGCGCAAAAATACTTAAAAAGCATCGGTAGTTTTTAATAAAATAGAAAATTAGAGAAATTTGTAGCAACCTAATATTATGCTGCCAGTGTCAGGCTGTAGTTGAAACTAAGCGCTTGGCACACAATATTCTGACTGGTAGAGGCCGATAGTTTCCTCCTGGACTTAAAGCATCTACATGTAATTAAGTGAACTTCTCTGCGAGCGAGGTGCAGCGGAGTGGCTTGTTATGCAGCCGAACTCGGCCTCCCCTCCGACGGCGTTCCCTGGCTATGAGCTCGGTGTGGGGCCCCTCCACTCTCAGAGACAGATGTTAGGCCTTCGCTCGACCATCCACTCTCACCATAATGAGAACTCAAGGGGGCCCGGGCCCACACTTACAACAAACACACACCAACACACACACACACATGCATGAACAAATTCAACACCATACCTGCTTTTCCACATTCGCTAAAGAAACAGGAAGAGACGTATAACCTCAGCAAAACACGGGAGCCAAACAGCGAGAAGCAGGAGTGGTGGGTGAACCAGAGGTGGCTTCATGATTTAATAATGATGTGCTTGTTAGAGAAATGAGTGACCTTCACACGCATACACACGAGCATCCATGTTAACATAGTGTGTCTCCAAGTGACAAGATATTCAAATAGAGGGCAGGAGAGCGAAGGAGAGGTGTGGGGGGGGGCCTGAGAGCCAGTGCGTGAGCGTCTCCTGCCAGCCATTTTTGAGTGTTTAATGAATGAACCTTAATTATTCACCAGCCTATTATTAGCTTCCAGCCGGCGATGTCCGAACATGTGCATTGCTGTGCGTGCATGTGAGGTATGACAATACATCTGCAATTTTGTCCATACATTTGTCCATATATGCTAATGTACTTAGATATGAGTGGCAGAGAAATGCATTAAGGGTATGCATGACGTATGTGTTTGTTAGCATGCCATGTTTACGCTATGTTATTAATGCTATTGCTATGCTAATGCTTGGCTCTCGCAGTCTCTTCAGGGTGCCTTTGGCCTTGATAAAGTACACCCAGCCTAATAAAGTCAACAATAGCAACTCCGACAGCAGAATTCTGATGTAAAATTCCATCTTTTAAATGCCCTTAACCCAACGTCTTTCAACGGAGAGACTCTCCATGGGGTCCGTGTAAAAGAGGCAAAGACTGAAAGACAAAGAGAAGGCAGAGAGACACATCCTGGGGGAAGGGAAGAACAGTGTGATAAGACCTGGCTAAGCCTCGCCGTCTGTAATTACCTCCACGCTAATGCTACACCAGGAAATCCCAGCAGGAGCATGGAAGAAGATGAGGAGGAAAGATTGAAAAACATAAAAAAAAGAGAGGAGAGATTGAATGTGTGATATAATAGGCTCCGAGATAAGACAAAGGCAGACATGGATAAGGGTACGATGGCGGGAGATAGAACAAAAAAGTGAACACAGGGGGAGTGTGAGGATGCAAAGCGCTGGGAGGTGCAGGTACACTGTGACCCAGATCCTCCTCCCGCTAACAGAGGGGGAGCTGCTGCAGCCAGGCTACAGTGTGCCGCAGGACCAGAGAGCAGGATGAAGACATACAGGACACAAATATGAGCTAAAGCAGCGTCTGCGGCGTGACAGCTGGTCTAAATCACAATAAACACATAGGGACATGCAGGTTTGAAAACAATCAAATTGTGACAAATTTGTTTTTTTCGTTAACTGCAAGAGCCTCTCGGGGTTGTATATGAGCTGACAGGTTCTCGCACTGCCCTCTCCCTTTCTCCTTTGCTCTATTTTCTCTCCCTCTCTTTCTTCATGGGAAGGGAGACACGAGAACATTTGTGATTTCTCCCCAAACACACGCGGACAAATGAGGCCCTGAGTGTCCCGTTAAAAAATGAAACAACCCAGCAGAGAGTTCAGGCCCCTGAGGATTTAACCTAGACACAGGTACATGCACGCACGGGCACACACACAGCCACAGACACACATGAACGTATGCACACATGTTTGGGCATGCAAATTAGTGAACCTGTGCAAGAGCCACAGGGAACGGGTGTGCGCTTTATCAGAGGGGAGAGGGAGAGCTCACAGTGCGTGCCACATATGTGTGTGTGTGTGTGTGTGTGTGTGTGTGTGTGTGTGTGTGTGTGAGAGAGAGTGGCCCAGTTACAGCAGAAGGATAAAATTGCTGCATCCGTGACAGGCCTTCTACACAAAGCTTGTCCCACCTGTTCATTTCAAGTGCTCCACCTGTGCCTGTGTGTATCTGTGCAAACAATCGCCACAGATGCCTTTGCATGAAGGACACTATATCATGTGGACATATTTCAAGTGTGATGGCATCTCCTGTCATAAGTCATAACACACCCAAACACACACACACACACACAGTGGGGTGCAGACACCTCTCCATAAACTCATCACAAAGCCGCAGGATTCATGGATCATTGTGCAGAGATTTCTGAAGCAGGTTTAAAATATGGCCGAGCAGCTAGTATGTGAGAGTCGTTGGCCACAACTCAATACTCTACAGACTGTTGGAACTCTTTATTTTTAGATGCTTTACTGTTCTTGGCTCTTTGCCACTGGTGCTAGAGAGAGTAATGGACACACACACACACACACACACACACACTCACATACATATTTGTTTAATTCTCAATTAGCGCTTCCAGTTTCAAGCCGCTGAAAGCTCGGTGTGAAAACTTAAAGGTGCCATGTCAAAGGTTCTTTGCATGCAGGCAGTTATTTTTACATCCAGTGTTTTTTCTCTGTGCGTGGACCCATACTGAATCTTTCTCAAACAATTGCAAAAGCAATGTTTAAAATATTCTAAATCTTTCATTCAACCATATTTGCTCGTGTGCAGTCTTCTTGTTCATTGCATTTATATGCCCAGTGCTGTTTCTTTAAAGAGGGGGTATTATGTTGTGTCACATTTTAAGACATATATATAATGTTACAGTGTTGGATGTTCAGACTAAACGTGGATGAAGTTTCAAATCTGTAGGTAAAAGTATGTTGGAGTAATCCCCAGGCTTCTCAGCTCAGTCTGCAGGCTGCTGTGAACGCCGGGTGTCAGACAGATTTTTTCTGCAAGCTGCACTTTGTGATGCCTCAGCAGGCTTCAGAGAGCTGGCGAATCAGAGGGAAGCGGGCTTGTAGGGGCGGGGTTTCTTAAAGGGACAGAGATGACTCATGTCGTTTCAGGCTGTACGAGGGCCTGCACAGAGCATCAGTGTGAGTTTTTTTTAACTGTAAATTATGTTAAGCTACTCCACAGGTATCACAGAGTGAAATATGAAGCTTGAAATTAGTACAATATGCCCCCTTTAAGGATAACTGCCATCAACTGTCATGCCAAACAACGTAAAAACCTCCAAAAGGAAGGTGTATCACTCACCTAAATCAGGGACTTCCTCATAAAAACATTTATCTGTAGCAGCGGCCAAAAGTACAGTCAAGGGCACATTCAATCTGAAAATGGTGTTCAATGTTAACTCACAACACGAAATACTCTGCAAGGACTTTTCAGATACGATTACTCTTGTTTGGGTGGTGTGTCAGAGGTTTTACCCATCAGCAGCAACAGGTATGTAAGAGCTGCCATATCCAAAAAGAAGGTGCACTTGAGTAAAGCAGAATACACAAAAGGGAGTTCAACACAACACCATATTCGTTTAAATAGACATTTTGCAGCATTTTGCCTGGTCTGAACGCGCCCCAGCGTTTGATCTGTGCCCTTTGGAGCGACAAAAGTCCTCCCTATACTTCACAACAGCGCACATGCAAAAGCACAAATACAGAAATTATACGTGAAACAACCAAAACTGGACTTAATTCAGCAGAAAAGTGTGCATCCATGTGGCAACATATAATTCATAGTAAAGAGATGACTAAAAACAGGTTTTTTCAGGGCCCTTAAATGAGTCAGACAATCCCATAATCCATTTTTACATTATCATTATGTCTCCCTATGGAAGAGCTCAGTGTTGAAACAGTGCTGCTGAGCACCGTCATTGAAATGCTGCACATTTCCTGGCCATTTTCACCCGTCCATCTGTCACTCATCAGTCACTGCTCAGCCTTATCATAGCTGTGACAGGCTGTCAGGTCCCTGGTGTGTTCTCACATATCTCCACCCCTCCAATATTCCTGCACACTGGTGTATGCAAATGGCCACTCACAGTGAGGCACGAGCTAATGGAAAGACAAAATCGTCCTGTAGGACTGCTTTCAGCACAATGGATAGCTCCATCGCTGCAGTTTCTTGCCGAGTGTCATTGGCTCATTTCAGGACCAAGGACAGTGCCAGACACTCGCTTCATGTCTGCTTTTGTGTAACCAGACGTTTGTCTTGCAATTTGCAGTATTTCTAAAGGGGGAATAAAAACAGCACTCAGCCATTGAAACAAACAATGCAGCTTTCAAAGCCTTTATAAAATTCTTGGATGCATCAACACGTATTAAAAATACATCGTCTGGGTAATACTGAGTATAAAACACAGCTAAATGTTTGCATCCATTCTTACTTAAACATAATGGCTCATATGTCAGTGAACGTGAACAGGAAGTAGGGGTTGGGACCAATATCTACCTATCACATGAGGGTGACAGATATTGTAGCACCGGCTGGCAGGCTGGGCTTACGCCAGCGGGGGCTGACAGAACTAACTCACAACAACCAGCAGCGCTAAATAACATGTCTTTTATCAGCGCTGAATCTGTGGACCTCCGGCTGATGGAGGATTTAACTGCCAAAAAGGAGCCAGACACTGAAGCCTCCACAATTGGAGAACGTTTATCTGGTTCTGTTTCCATGTAAAGAGTCCTTAAGAAAGCAACAGCATGCGTTCTGTTATTTGTTTGTGTGTGCTGAGGCATGTTTGGGTGTATAGCTATAAGCTCTGCCAGCTCCTGTTCAGCCTGTAAGTGGCTAACATATGGGATGACAACTGTTGCCTTCATGGGGAAATGGACGGATTAATTGAAATTGAGCACAGATAGGAGAACAGACACGAGAGTGATGAGCTCTTAACACAATCATCAAGGCAAAATCACGCTGGGATTGGTTGTGTAGTGTGTATGTGTGTACTTGTGTGTGTTTCTGTTTGTGTCTGGATTTAGCCTAATGAAGGAAATAAGAATTAACTCTTGATTAATGTGTCTGCGGGCAGTCCAATACCTGAGGATAATCATCAACCAAGCAAACCATTAGCAAATACACTTTGCTAACTGTTACTAAACGGGTTGTGTGTGTGCGTGTGTGTGGACTGACAAAGAGGAGTGTGTGTGGCTACTCACAGTGCTGAAAGAGACAGCTAATGCTTATACGGGGCTGACCTGAATATGGGGCTGTATTGTAAGCAAGATCAGCTCCAACACTGACGAGACGGACAGAGGTTTCGGTAAAAATGCTCATATGAACAGCACACACTGAACAGGAAGTTACATCATTTCAGTTATGACCGTAAGTTATGTCTTGATTTCACTGGTTTTACAGCTCTTAATGCAGGGGAATGCATGCAGTACAATGTTCCTTAAAATAAGTAGTCAGGGACGCTGGTTTAGCTCAGTTAGTGGAGCAGGCGCTCCATAAACAGAGGCTACAGTCCTCGACGCACTGATCGCATCTCGACTCCCGGCCTTCCGATCATTTGGTGCGTGTCTTCCCCCGTTCTCTCCTCCACACATTTCCTGTCTCTCTTCAGCTGTCCTATCGAATAAAGGCAAAAGCCAAAAAAATTTATTTAATGTTTATTTGTATAGGGACAAGTATGAAGCAAGTAAACCGATGCCACACACTACAGCATTTATAGCCTTGGCTAATTTTCCATGCCCGTCCCTAGATGGGCCTTTAAAATACATCAAATCGACGACAAATCACAGGAGACGGTGCAAAACAGACTCAACCATAAAACAGATATAACCATACAGGATACAAAATATCCTACAATAAAACTTGAGCTCTGCAGGTATGGCATTCCACATATTGATCCCCTGAACAGAAAAATCGCCTCGTCCAAGTGATAACTTACGAAAGGGCACCTTATAATGATGCTGCACGTGTTATAGAGCCTGACAGTCTCAGTGAGACCACGAGGTCACTGAGCGCCTGAGGAGCCGGATGATGTAAGCATTTATGGACGAGTTTTAGATTAGCAAATGTAATAAAATTTCCAAAACTTAACTTTTTTGAACACCACAGTGATGTGATCTTATCTGCTTCCTGTCTAAAATCTTTATGGCTTTATTATAAATAATCATCAGAGGCTTGATTGTTGAAGATGTTGAGTGTTGACCAGGAGGTTACACAATAAGTTAGATGTGAACAAATCATGTGCATGAAACCATTAGCAGCGTGGAATGGTCAACAGTCTCCCATAAGCCTAAATGCTTTGTGATTCTGCTCACTGTTTTCACATGCTCATCAAATTTTAGGTGAAATCTAATCGTCTGGAGCCTGCTCAATATATTGTCCGGTGCTCTTTAGGTTTAACTCAGTTGCTTCTGATGATGATGAGATTGATACTCTCTTATGCCTATTGGTAAAAAGAGAGCCAGAGCCAGCAGCCAGTTAGCTTAGCTAAACGGCTCGTAGGACAGCTGAAGATGGACATAGGAGAAGAGAGTGGGGGATGACATGCAGAGGGCAGAGGGCGGGAGTCCAGCCTGCAGCCGATGCGTTAAGGACTGTAGCCTCTGTGCATTGGACGCCTGCTCTACTGCTAAACTAGCAACCCTTGTGTTCATTTGTTTAATTGACTTTGACAGGGTAATGTTTTTGTTAATGGATTTAATTTTATTTTGTGTTAATGTCTATTTTCTCTATACTGTTTCGGCTGTGCTGTTTTAATCTTGTTCTGCAAAGAGGGGCTGCATGTTTGTAAGAAAGGTGCTACATGAATAAAGTTTGATTTAAAAAAAAGTCTTTCCCACAGCTCACCCAATGTGTGCTAGAATAGGCTGCATCCCCACGCAGATCTGCACCATACAGAAGGTATAGGTATGTAAGCATGGTTGGACGATAGTGCATACTAATCACACAAAGTCAATGCCAGCTAAAAGCCGAGAGCCGCGTCTGAGCTACTCAGCTTCAGTCTGCATGTCCATTATGAAAGTCTGCACTCAACTCTGAGTGCGCCACTTGTCAAGAGTGAAGATTTATGAGTCACAGAGACAAAGATCTGCAGCTTTCTCTCTGACCCTCTCTCCTCTATCTCGTCCTCTAACTCCCTCCATCTTCCTCCCTCTGATCATTTCCTCTGAGGTCAGCGAGACCCAGCTGGTGGAGAGGGACAGGTCAGGCACTATCTGTCTGTGTAACCCTTTTCTACTCATCAGTGTGTGTGAGTGTGTGTGCGTCCGTCTCACATCTGTGTCATCACCCAGCGCTGAAAAATTGAAGAGAGTCCACTGGTGAGATTGGACTGGAGGTAAGTGATTGGAGCAAAACAGGAGCAAATGGATGAGAGGAGGACTGAAGTGGTGGCAGAAGGAGTCCTTTGAAAATCCTGGAGAGCTCTCGGGTGTGGGTGTGTGTGTGTATGTAAGTGGTGGTTTTTTCATGTACTGTAGAGCATGAGAGCAAATCACCGAAGGAGCATGGTGAGAGTCTGGTAAGAAACTCAAAGCGTGTAACAAACTTGATTATCCTGAAGAAGTGGAGACTAAGTGTAGCGCTGCAGTGATGGCATACTTCATGCTTTGTCTTTCACTTCAATGTAACTTCAGAAAGAAGAAATAAACTATGTAGCCAAAAGTATGCACACTCCCTCTTCTAAACTTCTCTCCTGTTAAATTCCTTTTCCTTTATTTTTTGTATTGTAAGACCTTTACCTTCCCTTTCCAGACATCCCCTCCCTCTCCAAACACACCTTCAAGACGAGAGCAGAGACCTAAAAGTCCAAGATTCAAATCATCAGTCAAGAGGACCCCGCATGCTTATTTTAGTTGCATCATAGCACACAGAGCAACTTATTCAAAGCATGCTTTTGGGTTAGGATTCAAAAAGAGTTTTGAGCACACACAGCTCCCTAAAAGTGAAGCCCAACCCTCTCTATCGCCCCCTGCTGACTGGCTGCAGTATAGCTCATAAAGCCTGCCTCCTCCATGTTAACAGATGGGACATGAGTCATACTGTAAAATCAAAATACACGCCAAATACATTTTGTGTGCTCAGTTTTCTGAGAAGTTTAGTTTTAATTGGTTATTTGATGCTGTAAAAAGGATGATTGACAGCTCTGTTGACAAATCTGTCTGCAGCCGATGCGCATGCACATGAGCAGAGTGGAGGAGGAACGCTGAGAGGAGACGTAACCAACACTAACACTACAGTCATACCTTCCCATATCCCCGCCCTACCTCTCTGAGCTCCTACACCCATATACACCCACCTGTGCTCTCAGGTCAGCCGATCAGCTGCTTCTGAGTGTGCCAAGCGTAAGCTCAGAGGGGACCGTGCCTTTGCTGTTGCGGTTTCAAAGCTGCGGAATGATCCGCCTCTGCACATTACACAGGCCTCTTCACTGTCTGTTTTTAAATGTCTTCTTAAAACCCACCTCTTCATCTTGACCTTTGACACCTTGTAAGACGTTGATTGTATTTGGATTTTATGTCTATTTTATTTTATTTTAATTTTTTATTTATTTTTTATCTATTTCTATTTATTTATTTGTATCTCATGCCTCGTGTGAGCTGTGTCTTTTATTCTTCTGTACAGCACTTTGGCCCTCTGTGGTTGTCTTAAAGTGCTTTTGCTGTTGAACGGCTGAGGGATCGGGAAGTTGAAAGCGTGTCTTGTTTAGCGGAAGGGGGCGGGACGTCAATGCCGCAGCTCCCACCAAGCCGATCTCTACTGCGCAGACTCTGGCTCCATATGCGCGAGATAGAAGAGCACATTTTGGCTTCACTTTTGTACAGTGTGAGGTGGGGACAAGTTTTCCGTCATTGGTTTTGTGCTGATGATATGTAGAGTTCTCCTCCTCTCCAAAATAAATGCAGGGTAATTAAAAACAGTAAAAACACGGTGTAAAGCAGTGAAGCTCTTTGGGAGGGATGCCGGGACTGTGATGCAATCTGCTGCTAACTTAAGCTCACTAGCAGACTCAAACATCTGTTTAAATTATGCACTTTAAAACCAGCGTTATGTGAAAAATTAGTAGCAGATGCTTTTAAAATCTATTATTAACATGTAGAAAATATATATATACTGAAAGAGGCTGATACAGGAGTTTGGTGTTGGGTTTTAAACAGCTAAATTAAGTTGGACTGACAACGATCCTGGTAGAGCCATAATGGAGATTCTAACTTAATTCTGCAACCCACTCAGGCCTCGTCTCAGATCAGATCCTCTCTCTCTCTATCTCTCTCTCACACACACACACACACACACACATTGCTGGGTAAATCAATGGGCCTTGGCTGTCTGAATATCTGTTTCCAAGTACGGTCAGCCGTGACCACTCAAAGACAGCGAAGAAGAAAAAACAAAAAAAGAACGAAGGAAGATGAGACACCCACTCGCTGTGCTGTGCAGCCAGTTCTGCTGAACTACATGCTCATGCACGCTGCGACTCCTTAACCCTCCCTCATCCCTGCTACTTCAAGACGATACAGTCGGAAGGGATAAAAATACAATGGTATTTGCAAAACATAGTCAGATATGTAAACAAAAGAGCGTAAAGTCTGTGTGATACCTCGATAAGAACACTACTCTGAGATGCGATGAGGAGTAAAACTTGCTTTCATTTGTGACTTTCTTTGTATGTTTACAAGTCGACAACAAACACCCACTCGTGCTACTCTGCGTTCATCCCTTACTTAACACTGAGGCGGAGAGAAGAGGCTTGATTTCTCATTAGCGATAAAAACTGCACTTAAAACTTAAAGTTCAGAACCCCATAAGGAGCTTTGTGTTGCTCGAGTCACACGGCCCGCTGCAAAGCCTCGTTTTGATCTAGCAGCAGTAATCGCGGGATCACAGGAACCCTCCCTCTCCTCCCGGTGTGAAGACGATAGCTTAAACTTATCCACCCTGGCTCGCTCCGTCTATTGTCTCTGCTGGTTGTAGGACTGCGCTGGGATCAGTGGCCTGGCACCCCTTCCATCGCCACGTCCGCTAAGCCCACCGACTCCTGAAATTGCGAGTGGGGCTGCACCCAGATCAGTGGAGCTTTGAAAACGGGAGACAAAGCAAGTGTTTGTAAAAAAGAAAAATCTGTGATGTTCCTCCATGCCGCTGAGCCCCGATTCCAGTGGCCGCGCGGCAAGGATTTGTGCTGCATCCTGTGTCACAGCCTCATCGGAGGATTTATAGAGTGCTCCCATAATGCACTTCCTCTCTCCAAAGGGGGGACATAAATCTGCCTCTGTTTTTTTTGTCATCCCCTCTTTTTTATTTGCTAATGGGATCCTCAAATGACTATCCCCTTGGCTTTCTTTATCCCCTCTACGCACACACACCGGCTTACACCCCCAGACACACATACCCTATATAGAACCCATAAATTATAAGAGCTGTGTCAATTAATCCCGGGACTTCACACCCCGGCGTCAGACTCTAGCTAAGGCCTCCTCAAAAGGCGGAATATTACATTCTCACTGTTTGCATGTTTACTGACAGAATAAAAAATGTACAGTGTGTTTATCTGGATATAATAAAGCGGCGGAAAGGTTCCACCAACAAAGAGACACACAGTGGGAAGCTGAATTAAAATATACTGTGCTGGTAATGAGCTATCTAAATTCAGAGTTCATATTGCTTGGAATTACACAAAAGCGGAGCTCCGGGCAGCACTGGCAAGAAAAAAAAAAACAACTCTACAGCTCTTTCTGCTTCAGTGCCAGAAGATTCTCCCTGTCGAGCGGCGACACGCTCCGTCCTGGGGAAATCGTTTGAGCCACAGCATGTATCTGTGAATGCAATAATTCTTTTGTAAACGACATCATCTCCTCGCCCGTTTTTTGCATACTTGGCGGCTGTCAACATGTTGGCTGCACTCTATCACTCTTCCAAAACCCACGCAGACACACACACACACACACACACACACAAGAGCTCTGATTACTGACAACTCTGAAACACATACTAAGTAGACACACATTAAGAAACACACACTAAGTCTGAATGGATGACTAGAGGGTGACGGTGATTAAAGGAAGTCGCACGTCCACGCTTTCCTGGATGAAACGGTGGCTAAACAGAAGATGACAGCAGCGGCGGCGCTTCAAAGTTATCTGGGAAACAGGTTTGCATATTGGCGCTACGGAGGCGGATCCTTTGCCACACTTGACATGAATGCACCATTTCTGTTGTCAGTTCGGAAAAAAAAAAAAAACGGAAATGGAGAAACACATTCAAGGGTGAGAAATAGAAAACGATTTAGGAATGTTGCTTTTACGGGTTGTGCTTCCCGCCAACTGTGACAGGAAGCGGGAAAAGGCAGCGAGGGTCAGTGTAGCAACAGATCCAGGAGACAATAGCCTCGTATTTTCCCCTGGATTTAACTGCACTGTACAGTGGCCCTCGGGAATCAATTAGAACCGTGGTGCGCTTGGTTTTTCAACCCCTATTGACTCAGCAGTAATTTGTTTACTTCACACACAAGCTCTGGGTATAAAAAACAATAAATCCTTCTTACAATGCAACTCTCCTGCCGTTTCCTGCCGTATTACACATGTGATCCTATCAGGTCATATCCCCAAACAGGTAACAGTGTCTGCATGAATGCACAAGCACAGCACATGATAGTCATCCCATTGTTGCCTGCGAGTAAATCCGTTTTAAATGAAAGTGCATATGAGGCAAAAGCCTGACCTCCGGGGCAGGTCAGGGCCTGCTGCAGCTCTATTAGCATATGTTTTCCCTCCTCACACTACAAAGATAGCAGCTGCAGCCAGCCAGACGACCAGCAGGAAGGCTTTTCACTGTGTCAGGAGGCAAGGAGGATGAGCAGCTTATCGCACTTTTGGTGTCTCTCCGCCGCCAGACGAAACTGACAGGTGTCACCTTGTTATTTCACACTGTGAAAGGCAGCCGGGGTCTACAGGGAGTTGATTAGCACGAACCTGTTGCCGCATTTACCCGCTTACCTACGGCACATGCCAGGCTCGCGGGAGGATTGAGCGGTCCCCGCTGCAGTGGGGATTCTGGTAGACCTAAAATTAGCTCAGCAGTGAAGTGAGACTGCCAGCAGTATGGTGCACATTTATGACATCTGGATGTCATTATCAAATATCAGTGGCTTTGGGGATTATTCAACCCATGTTGCGGGATTTTTATCAGCCTGCCGATAAATCCTACAAAGGTTTCATTGACATGCATGGTTTTATTCATGTAAACGGTCCTGCATTCTCACACAAACTCATGCAATGATCAAGTGCCATACAAGGCTACTGATAATCATTCACACAGCACAGGCTGTGCCTCCGGGAGCCATTCGGCGTTCAGTATCTTGCCCAAGGATACTTCGACATGCAGACAGGAGGAGCTGAGGATCGAACCACCGACTGGAAGGCGACTCATCTACCTCTAAGCCACAGCTGTGTATTGGAAGCTGCTGCTCAAAGAGGCAGCCCTATTTATAATGTGAACTGTGTACCCTTATGTGTCTGCACAGGAAGTCTACAGCACAGCCAATCAGATTTGTGTCTCATGATCATCCTTTGTT
The DNA here is from genome assembly GCF_022749685.1 of Semicossyphus pulcher. NCBI lineage: Eukaryota > Metazoa > Chordata > Actinopteri > Labriformes > Labridae > Semicossyphus > Semicossyphus pulcher. The sequence goes on from NW_027211700.1 coordinate 6,286,107, forward strand.
TGTTTCACTTTTGGAGTGAGAAATCCCATGGGTGTTGTTTTTATCAATCCAAAATAAGCGTTTAAACTTGCTGTCTTTGTTTTAATTTGCACGTGTGTCTATTTCTATGTACGTACGCTGAGAGCAACTCAAACCAGAGTCCTATTCCTTATAGTATACCTTGTCAATAAAGCTGATTTTCAAATTTAAACACATCTTTAATGACACTTGATAAAAATCACAGAGATTATCCGCCCCACTGTCTCCTACCTCTTCCTCTCAGTCCAAAACAAACCCTAACTGGAGTGACATAATATCTAACACTGAACCAGGATGTTTCTCCTGTGGCTGCAAGAACATGACGTTGCACCGACTGTCACAAAAAAAAACTGCAAGCACGTCAATCAATATTATAGCTGTGCCACATGAGATTAACCCAAAAAATAGGCTACAATAAGGTCAGAGTGGGCTCAGTGTTGAGCGTCACAGGAACACTAAATCTCCGTGGAACAACTGTAGGGATGGCACTGAAGTGGAGCAAATACCCTCAAGTGCTTTTAAGGGCTGCTCAGGTCCACAGAAATTAACTGTCCAGTCTCCGCAAGTCCAAAGAGGAGCAATAATAGAGGGCAGGACATCAAACACGTAGACAGACTGCACAGATAACAGTGTCAGACATTTCTCTGCATCCACGCACACTCATCTCTCCGGCCACGTTCACCTCCAATCACGCCGTAGCGCACTCGCAGATGCGCATCACACGCAGCAGGCAAGTTGCCCTTCACCTACCGTACCTTTGGTGTGAGCGGCACTCAACCCCAGAGCCACTACAGCCAACACGCCGGCTATTCTCAGCATCTTCTCGGTGGAGATTCAGCCCGAGGAAGGAGAGGGACTACGGCAACCGCTTTCCTCTTCTCTCCTCTTTCTTTTAGCTTTTCCCCTATCTCTTTTCTCCTTCTCCTTTCCGCCCTCTCTCTCTTTCAGCGCCTCAGGTTCTCTCCTCCCTCTTCCAGTAGAGTGTGGAAACAGTTAGACTGATATGTGGGACAAGACAGGCAGCGTGGAGTAGCAAGAAGAACACCGGGTGCCCGCAAAGCACCTCACCGCACCGGAGCCGCGCGCGCGTCCGCACCGCAGGTTTGTGTGGACCGTCGAGGCAGCAACAACTAAAGTGGTTTCTGCTGAGACGGGACCAGAGAGCAGCGCACCCCGGGACCAGACCGAGCGACGTCACAGGGTGGAGAGAGAGCTCTTTTTTTTCCTGTCTCCCACCCCCCCCACTCTCTCTCTCTCTCTCTCTCTCTCATCCTCCCGCCCTCCACTCTCTCCTCCTCCCATCTTCTATCTCTGGAGCATCCCAGCCCACTCCAGCTCACCACGAGTCTGCCACGCTGAGGAGGGATGCATAATGATAACAGCTGTTTTAATAGACTCAATAAACACGTTTGTAGATTTAAAAAAACATGACATTAAATGCGCAAAGAATATATAATAATCATGTACTTCTAAATGCTTATAATAACAATTTTAAATGCATTATAAACTCAGTTAAAATCTCATTCTCAAGGCGTCAGATAGCGACGCTTTGTCACGGCCGTCACTGTTTCATACAGACGCAAAAGGTTCAGGCTGACGGATCTGAATGTAAAGCGTCTCATGGCAATATTAAACGTTCTGAGAAACAGCCAATGGCGTAGTAGATAAAAAAAATAGGACAAGTCCGCTTGGGGCCGTATCGGGGCGATGTCTGGGCAAATCAAAAGACAGCGGTTCGAATCCCGTTTCAAACCAAACCTAAACGCCTAGTTATTTTCAACTTTGCAATGTTTTCCCACGTTACCATATAGTTTTTGTGCCCAAACCCAACTAGAGAAACCATTTAAAGGGGCCGTATCTTTTGCATGCATGGGTTTCACATTTTTTGGGTGTTTTGGGTTTCTAGGTAGAACCTTGCTGTCGCTGAAATCGACCAATCGTCATGTCATTCGCCTCAGGCTGCCTTCTTGCTCTAGCTTGTAGTCGAGTCGTTGTCAAGATTTCACTTTACCATTCCGATACCTCCTGGCGATTCTGACTCAAACAGGCCGAATAACCGTTCGTAGAGCTGCCATGTTTTCTACAACTTTGGAGTGACGGTGACCCAATCCCTATCTCCACCCTAGAGTCCCTGAGGGTCTGAGAACGGATGACCTGCAGCATGTATTTGTGTGTCTTACAGTGTCTACATATTTTAAGATCAGATAAGCTTTATTTAACAAACTTCCAAAAGTCAGAAAGGCATTAATGTTAATAATTCCCGAATATTTATTTGTTGTCACTTACAGATAAACGTATTTCTGGTTCCCGTCACCGTCCACGCTCGCATTGTTTACATTTTTTTGTTGTTGTTGTTCAAACTTTATTGAATACTACTTCAATGTACGAATATTTGTTTACATTTAGTGGGGGGCTGGACAATCACGTTTGGCTACGTCACCAAGTTCGCTATGAACCACAGGAAAGTCTGCAGACATGCAGACTCACGGAACGCGTTGAAAAGTTAGCATCAGAGCCCTCACACACTTGCTGATCTGACAGTGGGACAGCACTAAGCACTCACACACATACTGGGAACGTGCCTCAAAGTCTGTGAGTGTGGAGATTGGGATTGGGCCGTTGCAGTGCGGCCACTCCGCTACTGTCAGCCAATCGTGGCTAAGGTCTAACCTTTGAATGGCATAACGGCTTGTTTGTTTCAGGAGGACGGAGAGGCTCCGAAAAATAATTACATTAAAATATGTTTACAATTTTTAAAACGAACCAAACTTCACCAACGTGAATCAAAAACACATTACAGAAGAACATTGATTGCACAGCTCCAATATGTCCCCCTTTAATGTCAACAATGTGACACACTGGAAGGAAACAGATGTCGCCCTTCAGACGCCAAACGGACGCGACACATCGTCCTGATTCAAAAACCTGGCACGAGCGCGTCACTAAAGAACACTACGTGCAGTAAGGCAGTAATTATAATCAATTCCATATCAGTGTAAACTCACAATGCATATCACAGACACATATGTGAATTCATTAGCCTGGTATTTTTCTGCCTGAAGATGCAATTAATCTGACTAAAACATCATCATTATGAAACGGGTTGAATTTGTAATGCAGGCTGCAACAGAAATAGAATATTAACATCCAAATGTAGGCCAGTCTTGGCACTTCCTCCTTTTTTTACTTTTAAATTCAACTTTTTTTTACTCTTCAAAAAAAAGACAACATTTTGGAATTTCTTGTAACTGCTTACCATCAGTGGTATTTCTGCTCTAAAAGGATTTCAGCTTAGCCTAAGGGCTTTGAGTTTGAATAAAGAAAAAGAGGCTGAGATAGAAAGACAGACTTTAACACAACTGGAATGCTCATACATTCAACATGCTCTTTTTTTTTTAGCATGGAGGAAGCATTCAAAACTGCTGCTCAATGTCAAATAATCTAATTTATTTGGAAAATAGGCCACAGAATTAAAAAATGTCTGAGTAACATGACTCATTCTGCCAGAGAGAACGTTACACTGTCTCATGTTCCTCCTCATTTCAGTCTGTTTGTCTGTAAGGTGTGTGCGTGTGCGTGTGCATGCGTGTGTGTGTGTGTGTGTGTGTGTTGTTTTTTCCGTTTGGTGCCGGGCAGCAGGATTAATAATAACTTTTTCAATTTTCCTGAGTAGCCTATCTCGCAGGAACTTTTCTCTTGGCCTATCTCTGCTGCTGGTTAAGGATTATTCTGGGAGGCAGAGAAAATATTGCCAGCGTTATCTAGAGGGAGGAGAAAAAAGTAATACAAACAGATGACAATGCACAGATTTGAATCCACACCATCCGGCGATGAAATTAAATTTGGTCTTCTCTTCACTGGGAAATGACCTAAGTGGTGTATAGCGAACAAAGAGGCTTCCCTGGGCTCGTGTTCAAAGAGGTGACAGAGAAACCAAAGCAGTGGTTCTCAAAATAAGGTGCGGGGACCCTCGGAGGAGGGCCTCAGAAGCTAGAAGGTTCCTGGTTCAGGTCCCAGTTCAGATTGCACATATTTCTGTGTGGCGTTTGCATGTTCTCCCAGTGCATGCGTGGTTTCCCTCCAGGTATACTCTGACTTCCAGACATTTCATTAATGTTCATTAATGACCCTAACGCTCAGATTCCACTGGATCCGTCTCCAGCCCATATTTCTATTTCCTCGTCGCTCCCCCACGTCTGTCCTCTACTTATCTCGCTGCGTGGCTGTCTCTGCAGTGAGGGTTGTTAACGGATGGTTGACACTTGCACAGTGTTTTGTTTGCTTCTTGTATTTGGTCCTACTTTAAGTCTGTTTATGTTCTCACCTGAACCGAACCGACCATGGTTTGTTTGGAAACTGACTTTTCTGGCGTACCATGGTCTGGTGGTTTGGTCCACACCAGAGTTCGAATGCATGTTCTCACTTGCCAAACCAACCCGACTTTCCAAGTTAAGTCCGAAAGTTCGGAAGTTATCCGTAAGTGGGAATGTGACAGTGAAAAGTTATCCGTCTCTCTGCAACTCCTTGTCAACTCAGCTACAAATCCCGCCCGTCTCCGCCATAGCAGTGCTCGAACATCGTTCCAAATTCGTCAACGCCGCGGTTGATAAACAGACTGAGTAAGTAATAGATACAATAAAGACCTAACCACTATGACATCTTCACTGTTTACTAGCCCTGTTTCCTGTGCAATTGTGACGTAGCAGGATACTTCACTGACAATGGGAAAAAAGACAATCGGCATCTATACGCGGGAAAAACCCACATCGACGCGTTCATTTCAGTGGGAAAGGGGTATTCGTGTCAGCCCTGTGATTGTCTGCTGATCAGTCCAGGATGTACCCCGCCCCTCGCCCAATGACAGCTGGGATAGGCTCCAGCCCGGTATAAATAAAGGATGGATGGATGGATAACTATTTATATATATCCTGAACACATGATATTAAATAAAAAGAAATTAAAATATAGGTCCAATTTAACATTGTGTTCCTGATAATATAAAGAGTTGTTACTCTGTAGTTTATGAAGATTTAAGGACCCATATAAGATCGAATATCCCCAGAGGCTTTACAGTCGCGCCACAGATTTCCAAATTATATCCATCAATCAGCCGAAACTAATACAGTGCTGTGTGCCAAACAAGTAATCTTAATGTAGCCTGGCAGGTCTTCTGGGGACTCACAGTGGCAGGCTTTTTCCTCAGTTTAATAGGTCTTTTTTATATCAGTGACTGGGCTGCATCAGGCAAAATACTTTCATTTTTTCATCAAGGCTATTTCCAAAAATTACAACCTGCAGCAAATGGCCTATTTTGTCCAAATCCACTTCCTGCTCTCTGGGTGTTTTCAGAGCTTTTTCATTATTGACACACATTATGCCCACTAGGCTACCATACCCACCGCCCAGGGAATAGTGGATTGCGAGCTATAATGCTAATGTGATATCACACTGTGTCCGTCTGTGTGCTCGGGGTCCAGAGGAAAAAAAGTTTCTCTCTCGCGCTGTGTGCGCGCGAGGCAATCTAACCTGGCTGAGTAGTTTAATGTGCAGCTCTATTTGTTCCTGTAAGTATTTCACTTTGGGGAGATATTAGTGACATACATTACTGGCAGCTATTTGCTGTGTAGGTTGCTAAAAGATGATGGAAACAATAGGAAGAAGAATATTGGTTTAAAATGTATGCTGAGTCAGAGTTTGCACCTCTCAGAACAAGTAAAACACCAAGAAGGATTTAAAGGAGATCTTTTCTTAAAGCTGTGCTGCCTCAGAGAAGTCGGATGTCTTTGTTGCAGAAGAACAAGGACGCCTGAAGATTCTCCAATCGACCTAAAATGTCACGTGTGCTCACAAATAGCTCCAAACACAAACTGTAAAAGTGAAGGTTTAAATTTGTTGCAGTTTATTGAAGTAGATGTTTAGATTCGGATTTCTCTTCTCCGAGCAAAACCTCAAGGCCGCCGTCTGTCCACGAGGGTTCAGTCCTGCAGAGCACCGAGGTGCTAATGAGTCGCCCTCGGTGCACCTGGGTGACATTTCACCCAGTCGAACATATAGAAGCTTTTCCTGCTAAGCAGACAGTCCTTAAAGTTAGCCGTAACCTAATGTGTGTTATCTATGAGAGAGATTTATGAGTTATAGATAATGCAGCAGGATTATTGAACCCAGTGTCCTGTAGAATTGATAATGCATGGAGCTGCTGAGAATGGCCAAGCCTGCAGATGCAGTCTTTTCTCACACTAACACAATATAATGGTCATGTTCTTGCCCCATCCAGAAGTACACACATTCTTTAGTCGAGGAAAACGACAGACACTCATGTAAGAAAGGTACAAGTGCTGATTCAACTTGTACACTGAGGTAAAAGTGGAAATGTACAAGCTGATAGAAGAAGTAGGAATAGTAAAAAAGTTGCCTTCTAAAGGCCTTTTTTTATGGCTGTTTTAGAAATCCTTTCATTATCTTTGCCTCACGCATCAGCAGGCATCCCTGCTCCCATCAGCGTCTATCTGACAGTGATTTAACTTCTTATTAATCTCTATAAGCAGACATCTGCAGCTAACTATCGGTTCTAGATCTTAAATTCAACTTGAGATACATTTCCTTGACGCTGTGTCACGAAAGCCGCTCGGTGTTCAGATTTCCCGACATCCTCGAATGATTCAGAAGTGAACAGAACAGCTTTGTCAGGACAGACCTGACAAAGCTTAATTTTTACTTTTTACAAATCTGCATCATGATGTTAATATTTCGACAAAGGTAAGACCCGTTAATTGAAGTAAATCACAAGAAAAACAGTTTCTTTTCCTGTAAACAATGCAGCACGCGGAAAAGGAAGTCTTGACTGGCAGTCGTTTATCGCTAACCGCTGGCTACACGCCCAGCATGTTCACCGTTGTCCCCAGAGGCTATACCGGAGATCCAAGATTGCAGGCGGGCTGGAGCCTATCCCAGCTTGCACATACAAACAGACAACCTTTCACACTCACATTTACACCTACAGGCAATTAAGAATCACCAATGAACCTAACTGTGGGAGGATGCTGGAGTACCTGGAGGGAACCCACGCATGCACAGGGAGAACATGCCAACTCCACACAGAAAGGCCCCCGAACCAGTAACCTACTAGCTGTGAGGCGACAGCGCAAACCGCGGCACCACCATGTTTACCTGTTTCAAATCAAATCAAATAAAAAAGTAATATACTGAAAATAATGACTTTCACCAACGTGTAAATCAGTCTGATGGGGAATGTCTCGCTTGCATCTTTGGTAATGTTTGCTGGTTCCCTTTCGGTCAAGGATATTACACGCATCATAAAAACTGACCCTAAAATGCATTGGGTCTGAAGAGAGAAGTCTGCTATGGAAACTAAAGGAGAAGAAAGTACAAATATTGATATGAAAACAAAGTGAGGAAAGTTAAAAACTCTCAAGTAAAGTATTTGTACTTCAGTACTTCCAACCTCGGGTATTGACGCTGATTTAAAAACTACACAGTGGAGATGCAGGGATATTTTATGCATGCATAGAGGTCCATTTTCCACATTTACCCTTCAGCAAAGGAAAACACACCTTAGGATGTTATTGCACAGAGACACTGAGGGTTTTTTTTCTCAGCGTAGCAGGTCTGGGTGGAGATCCCTCTGTGCACAGCAAGTGTGACAGATAGAAAAGCACACTCATGCATCTTAATTTGATCATTTACAGAACACATGGAGAGAATAGAAAAGCCATCGTCTTCATTGCGGAAACCAATGGTCCGTCGTGCTGCTATTTGGTATATAACACACAGAGAGGTGCTTGCTTTATATGTGCATTTCCTTACACGAGGCCCGCCTGAATGTTTAAACATTAGCTCGCGGGGAATGTGTGTAGACTTTTATATTTAGTCTTCTGCCTTGGAAGGAATACATTTAAAACTTGGGCCAGATGGTTCCCTGCTGCTGCTCCTGTCATTCTCCTTCCTGTCCAGTGCTTCTCCGGGATACGAGACGGCTTTTAAGCCTCATCGTCCATCTCGATTGTTTGAGCAATCAAGCGTCACCTTCCCCCCGTCTCTTATCTGTCCCTCAACCGAGAGGTCATTTTGTCGCAAGTAATCGCCTTCCCATGTTTCTATTTGCCTCGTCTCTCATCCCATATCTCCCCTTGCGCCCTGCCTTTGTTTCTCCTGATGCCTCCGTCTTCTCCTCAGCTCCATACATGGCCTAATCACTCTGCTGACACCAAATTCAGATCTCTCTATCAACCCCTCTCCGCCCTCGCTCTCCAGTTAGCGTGTGTGACAGAGTGCAGTGCCTCCGCATACTCCCACTGACAGCTGGTTCGGTTGGAGGAGGGAGGGGGGGGCGCGGAGGGGAGGCAGTGGAAGGGAGGGATGAGAGGAGGTAGAGAAAGGCAAAGAGATAGACCATCATCCCCCCGGCGTTTCCCCAACGGCTCTTTCTGAGGAAGTGTCGATGGCGCCGCTTTGATGCCGCCTACATCATGCAGAGGTCTGAAGCTGTGAGAGTGCCTTCTGGCCCCGTTTTGCCTCGCTTCACTCGCAGGAAGTGGGCCAGAAGTTGTCATCTGCTCAAAGCCTCGCGCATCTCTCAATCCCATTACTGAACACTATAGGAGTAAACATTAGTTTGTCTGCAGTCAGACAATAAAAATTTGCATTTCAAAACCTGCATATTTTCCCACAATGATTTCTCTTCTGTCAGTCCAACTTTTCTCTTTGCTTCTTTTTCACTGAAAAATAAAAAAGAAACACTCCGATAAATCCATGCCGTTATCGCCTGTTTATTGCAAATCATGTTACATCACAGCTAACCGTTCTGCAAAGTATGCAGCTTTGTTCTACAAATTTGAGTGTTTGTTTCTGTACCCTTTCAGCCATCCATCAGCTTCCATTCATTTTCATACGATGGGAAAATCTTTCATCCGTCTCTTTAAAGCAGTGTAAAATGTGCACTCCATCAAAGAAAGAAAGAGAGATTCATGTCTTACATAATTGTTACTGCTTAACACAAGCTTTCAAATCATTCTGCACGCAAACTGCATTAGCCTAAAATAATATTATTAATGAGTATGTAACTCTTTAAACAGATAGACAGTAGAATGACACAACTCAGGCTTGTTTAAAGGGGACATATTTTAGCTATGCAATCAATCTTCTATAATTTTAATGTGTTTTTGAATCACGTTGGTAAAGTTTGTTTTGTTTTAAATGTTTATGCATATTTTAATTTAATTATTTTTCGGCGCCTCTCCTTCCTCCTGAAACGAACAAGCCATTTTGCCATTCAAACGTTAGACCTTAGCCACGATTGGCTGACAGTATTTGGGGGAGTGGCTACTCTGCACTGTCACTCAAAAGTTGTAGAAAACATAACTGCTCTGGGATTGGCTATTCGGCCTTATATGTGCGAGCCAGAATCACCAGGAGGTATCGGAATTGTAAGCTGAAATCTTGACAACGACGCGACTACAAGCTCGTGCGAGAAGGCAGCCTGAGGTGAATGACGGTGAATGACGATTGGTCAATTTCAGCGACAGCAAGGTTCTACGTAGAAACCTGCAGCCTTTCTGAACGGCCCATTTCAGAGGCGAAATTTTTAAATGTGTGATTCTGGAAAAACACGGAATTACACCCACAAATGTGAAACCCATGCAGAGTATGAGAATATCCATTCAAAGGACATGGCCCCTTTAAAGTGTCCTGCTGTGTCCCATCATTTGTGCAAATGAACAGAGACTAATGTGCAAACATGAAAAAAACCCATAAAAATGTAGGTAGGCAATTTCCAAGAAACCAGCAAAAGCAAACTGGATTTCTTTAAAGTATCCAACTGAAAACAAAATTCAAAGCCATTCCCCGAAAACATTGGAATATTCATTGCCCAAATATAGAAGAGTGATGGGGAAAGGAGATGACCGTATTGTTGCAATGAGTGTTCTAACTCTCTGCCATAAATTCTCTAAATAACAGCCGGTAGTCAAATAAAAGCCGGGGGCGTGGTCGCGAAGAACAAATAAAGGTCGGCCTCAAACACAGGCTGGGAAAAAAAGTAAAAAACAATAAGAAAGTCAAATCAAATCATTTAAACATGTATTTTTGAATTATTTATGAGTGAGGAATTGTATCACCTTTTATTTACAAATATGAGCCAATAATCATACTTTTAACAAATCAACAACTGGATTGTTTACAGAAAAAGAAACTCTCATTTTTTTGTGACTTATCAGGCTAGAATTATCAGGTCTTACCTTTGCCGGAGTTTCAACATCAGGATGCAGATTAGTAAAAAGTCAAAATGAAGCTTTGTCAGGTCTGTCCTCGAGAGGAGAAGAAAACTACTTTTATAATGCTCGTTTGTCGGTTGGATCGATCTGATGCAATCGAGGAAGTCGGGAAATCTGAACGCTGAACGTGACACGGCGTCAAGGGAATTTATCTCAAGTTGAATTTTAGATCGAGCTTAGAGCTTTAAAATTGATCCGAAAAGAATCAACAGTACAAAAACAGAGCGGATCATGGAACAACGAGGCTTTATACGAAAATATGACCACGTGTACGGATGGAATTAGAAATAACGGCCTGTCTCTAACATAAGCCTGCTTCATATAAAAGCCTGGTACCCTCTGCAGCTGAGGTAAATAAAGGCCCCGCCCACTATTTGAGAATTCACGGTAAGTATATTTCCCAAGTTATTTCTTTAAGCTGTTTGATGAATTACGTGTTGTTGCTGTAGCTGCTTCTAGTATTTGCTGTGAAGGTACCACAGACTGTATAAAAAGATGGACGACATGACAGCTCCCTAAAAGTGAAGCCAAACCCTCTCTATCGCCCCCTGCTGACTGGCTGCAGTATAGGTCATAAAGCCCGCCTCCTCCATGTTAACAGATGGGACATGAGTCAAACTATAAAATCAAAATACACGCCAAATAAATTTTTCTTAAACATGGTAATGTGTGTTTTGGTTTGCGGAAGGGGCGGGACGTCAGTACCGCAGCTCCATCAGCCGATCTCTACTTAGCAGACTCTGGATCCAAACGAGCAGGATGGTATTTTGGCTTCACTTTTGTACAGTGAGAGGAGGTAGAGACATGTCGATCATTCTTTTATTGTCTTTTATAAAAGGTAGCAGCTGCTTTCTTTCGGAAGATCTCAGTTTTGCTACAAAATCAAACACGTTACAGAAGACCTATTGGTTTTATCTCACCTGCCGGTAAAGCCTGAGACATTATCCGACATTATAATTGTTACAAATCAGCTGCCTGGTATTCAATGTGTGAGCATTTTCCTGATACCTAAAAGCAAATCTGCACTTTTATATTCTAAATGTGCGTCTGATTCATCCAGGTGGTTCAGAGTCTTAAAGAGGTTCAACCCAAATCACGTGTTGCAGCTTGGATTGAAAATGCTCTGCTGTTGACACAAAAGGAGAAGAAAATGAATCAAGAAACCTGTTCAATCAAAACTGCAATCCAGTGAGTGGGATTAAACCCTCTGAACAGGTGGTGTTAATATGAATTGTTACTACACCTTGATGGCAAATTTATAAAATCCTGCGCTTGTTTTGTGGACCGTACACTGAGTCTGTTTCAATGATCTTGGTGTTCTCTGAAGGCCTCAGATGCTGGAGGGCTGCTGTTCCTCTGCTCCTCGGTGTCTCCCCTGTCCATTCAGTAGCTTAGCATTGTTTCTGTCTCTCTCTTTGCTCTGTTTTTGGCTCTTTGTGCTGCCTGACTCTCCACAGTCACCAAAGCTGCTGCTGCCTTTGAATAGCACTCCTCCTCTGGTCCAAGGCAGACTTGGCTGCTGCACAACAGGCTTGTTTGTGGGTCTTGGCAGCGATGCTTGCAGACCTGAATGTACCTGCTTAGGCTTTTTTTCCCAGTGTACTTATGTGAATGTTAATGTTTGAGTGCAAGGCAGAGGAGGAAAAAGACACAGACGGAGAGAGAGTGAGCGAATGTGTGTGTATTTCCTGTTTTACCTCCGGGGATGGAGGGTCAGCTGACCGTGACCAGCCTTAGCAAACACATTCATACGGCAGTCAGGCCTTCCCGTCCCTCTGGATCTGGGATATCGCTCACTTACAGATGGAGAACCCTACAGAAACGTTAGCTTGACCTTGATACGCACATACACATAAATAAAAGGTAATTCCGAAACATAGAAATTGATCACACACACACGAGTGAAAAAGCTGTATGTACATGTTGATGTTTCAAACCTCCAACATTTTCCTATGAACACAAATCCAGCCAATTCCAATCACGCTCCAAAACAATCCGCTCTGCACTGAACAAAGGCGGGCGTACATATAGGCTGCACGGTGTTGGTGGGGAAAAGCAGGTAAAACTAATTTGACTTTATGGCCTCAGCAGAGCAAGGACCAGACTGAGCAAACAGCAGCTGCAGCACTGTGGTGTATTATGGCTGGAAATCAACAGCGAGGTGAGGCTGTGTAAAGTAGGGGCTGTTGTTATGTCCAGCCTCTCAGCATTCAACTTCCCCCGGTGGAGGGCACAGGTAAAGGTCACATTAAACATATATGGAGCTGCCCGAGGGAGGAAACAACCTCCACGCAGGTCTCAAATTTATGAGGGGTCATGATGAAGCATGATGATGTGGGCTGCAGAGACCCAATAGAATTTGCGATGGGCAGCGCGAATGATCAGAGACAAATTCACTTGACGCCATGCTGTGAAGGCCAATCAGCGTTTAGATTTCCCTGACTTCCTGGGATGCATCAGAAATAATCGATAAGAACTCCAATCAAATTTCTGGATCATGATCATGATGCTGCAAACTTGACCTGTTTAGTGCAAAGAAATTATGGGCAACTTCTCTGTATTTCCGCTGTAGCCAGCGAACAGTGCTAAACGACTTCCAGCCAAGAATTCCTTTTTTCGGTGTGCTGCATTGTTTACAGTTCAGTTAGCAACTTCAGAAGCAACCATGTGTTCAGATCAAAAGTGAAGCGAATTTTGATAAATCTCCAGATAAATCAGAAAAATAATGTTGTCATTTCTTGGTTTATTAAATCTCCCGGAGGAGCGCCCGCTCATCTGTCTCTGGTGAGTCTCACTGTAAGTGGTAAGTTACACAGAGGCCAAAAAGGAATCAGTTTTTCTTGTGATTTACTCGAATTAACTGGTCTCAAGTTTGCTGAAATAACTTCATGAAGCCGATTTGTAAAAAGTAAAAATGCGATCTTTGTCAGGTCTGTCCTCAAGACAATCACTGTATATATAGATGGACAAGCCAAAATATCCTCGTGATAGGCGCTGCCATCTTGCGATGGTGAGGTCATTTGGAGCCAGAGCTGTGCAGTAGATCCCACATGTCAGCGTATTTAATAGCAAAGCAGCTTCTTGTGTGATCTGAAGCAGACATTCACAGATATGGAAACACTAATGACGTTTCTCCTCTACTCAGCTGATCCGGAACAGATCGGCTGCAGGAGCCGTATTTGTCAACAGAGATGTCAATCATCCTTTTTACAGCATCAAATAAGTAATTAAAAATAAACTTGTCAGAAAAATGAACACTTGGACATAAATCAGCATGATAAGAACTAACTATAATGACAGAAACCATGTTTGAGAGAAATGTATTTTGATTTTATAGTTTGACTCTAGTCCATCTGTTAACATGGAGGAGGCAGGCTTTATGAGCTATACTGCAGCCAGTCAGCAGGGGGCGATAGAGAGGGTTTGACTTCACTTTAAGGGAGCTGTCATGTCGTCTATCTTTTTATACAGTCCTCAAGAGGAGAAGAAAACAACTTTTAAAATGCATGTTTGATGAAAGGAAATTTGGCCTTGATCATTTCTGATGCATTCCAGGAAGTCAGGGAAATCTAAACGCTGATCAGCTTTTCCACCACAGCGTCAAGAGAAGCAGATATCGGCTTATAGAGATTATTAAAAAAGGTAAATCATTGTTAGATGGGAGCCGGGATGTCGTTACGGCAGATTGTGTTCCGCCTCCTATTGCTCTTCATACGGACTGTTTTTTCTGCATACACCAAAGCCTGCTGATACATGATTGGTCAATACCGCTCAGACTACAAACGAACTACAAACGGAAAAGTCCGGTTCTGCATGTGCAGAATCTACATTTTAATGTAGAATCAGAAAAAGAATATTACTTTTTTTGTAACAGTAAATGCCGCAATAGTGAACTACAGTGCAGCCTCTGTGTGAATTACAGAGAAACAGATTCAATGGAAACATATTCATAGGGACTTTCAGATAAAATAGAGATATCATGTTTACAGCGAAAACTCAGACCACAAGTTAACAACTAAAATAAAAGGGAAACTTGTGCAGCACAATAATTGCCTACGTACTTTTCACGTGGTTTCTGTGGTTTGGTTTTGTTCCATCAGCCGCCTTGTTGAGAAAAACGCTGTGTGTATGTAGGTTGGGTGGTTGAGGGCAGGGTAGTATCATAATGTTATGTTCCCACAAACACACAATCAAACGGAGGGAGTACCTGATGTAAAGTGTCCTAATTGTCAACAGCAAATCCCCTTGTGTCTTTTTCCAGACATTACATCTGGATTGTTTGAAATCTAGATCCCGTTTGGATCAATTTGCTCCAGGCGTATACAGATGCCCCTCCGTTTGGCAGAGCCTCGAGGACTTGAGTGCCGCTGGCTCCCGAACTGAGACGCAGACAAAAAGCACAAAAGCTTGAGCTGCAACACAGGATTTATAACCAGAGACACACGAGGCGCTGCCAGAATGATGTTATGAGCAATCATAAGAAAAGCTAACAAGGACGGAGGAGGATTACGTCTTATCCCGAAACTGAAAGTTTACCATAAGCTTTATTTAATGCCATTTCCTACTGAATATATAAGGAATCAAATATTGTGTCAAGAAAATGACAAAGTATTCGAGTAGAAATTAGTAACTCAGGATTTAGCAGGCATTTTCTGTGATTGTTGCAGCCAAAAATATCTGATTCCAAAGCAGCTTTTAAAAAAAGTTGCCATGAAAGTTGCAATGCTTTCTGTTTTACACACCACACATCCACTGTGTGCAGGCCATCTATTGACTGAGCAAGTTGCTTGTCTTCTGTCATCAGTCCTGTTTGATTTCTGTGTCAATGTGGCAAATAAAAACTGTAAAAAAGTGAATGGCCATGAAATGCTCATTTCTCACTGCACATACACATTTAATGCAATCCATTTGTGCAAAGGAGAATCTTCACATTATTTATGCTGTTCTACTATTCATTTCGGCTGCTGAGGCAGTTTCAAACAATTGATAAGAGACAGGGGGATTACTATCTCACTGTACAATGAATATTTGAAATCAGCGATGACACAATCACCTGTAACGATTACGTAATACAGTAAAAGATTACAGATTAGAACATTGCAGGCCTCAGGGGATCAATATGTAGAATATCAAAGAAGTGAGTTTGGTGACATGATTGACAGATTTGTCAAGTTTGCGGTGAAGTTGTTCCAATTGGCCAAAATTGGAAGGTCGAGAGAAAGTTCCGACAATTTGTTGAATTAGCAGGAATGCTACTTTGCAACTTCCTGGAGGGACTGGAAATTCAAAGGTGCTGCTCGCATCAAATGCGATTAGATGAGATTCAATTTGTTTGTTTTTTTACTTGTTTTTTTTTTCTCCTTTTTCCTGAATTATTTTTTATCTATTTGTTTGACTATTTATTCATTTATTTATTTTATTATTTTGTATTTATTCATATATTTCTTTATTTTTCTTCCATTATTACTAGATTTGTACTACAAATATCACCGATATTGATTGATCTTTACGAACATCACCATCATTATTTTAACTTGTAACTTTTTTATTATCATTTTAAATTTTTTTAACTTTTGACAATAATTACTAGCATCATCAGTATCAGTCCCACTACTAATTATCACTGATCCTCTCACCCTCCCCGACTTGACTGTAGGCCACTGCACACAGGCACACACACACACACACACACTTACACACATGCACGCACACGTGCACACACTTACACACATGCACGCACACATGCACGCACTTACACACATGCACGCACACGTGCACGCACTTACACACATGCACGCACACGTGAAAGCACTTGCACACATGCACGCACACATGCATGCATGCACTTACACACATGCATGCACGCACACATGCATGCACTTACACACATGCATGCACGCACGCACACATGCATGCACTTACACACATGCACGCACTTACACACATGCACACACATGCACACACACACAACAAATGAACACACAATACCACAGTAACATCATTTGTATTATGTATATGTATATATGTATATGTTTTTGTATATGTATGTTAACTGGCCTGCGTTCTGTGTTCCCTGCCCTGTTAGTATTTCCTTGTTGTTGTTGCTGTTGTTGTTGTTTGTTGTTGTTTGTTAATGTAATGTCTGGCATATGGCAAAAAATAAATAAATAGGTGAGATTCAATTCTTTCACTGTAAAACGTTATACAGCAATTTTGGGAATAAACAGGTTGTATCATTTGTTTTTAGTTAATTCAACATGACATTTCAGAAAACACAACATTTTATAAAACGACTCGACAGTTAACACAACTCATATCACAGAACACGGCGACCTTTCACATGAAATGTAGTGTTTTCTGATATGTTGATATGCTGATATGTATTGTTGTGTTTTGTCCTTACAGGCCACTGTAGGTAACATTTCTAGGTTTAATTTTTGGTACACTGGCGGCACCGATATATAGGACGCAGTCCACTTTTTAGATGAAAAAAAAAACGATTAAAAGTGCCTTATACTCCGAACTTTATGGTATGTAACGATGTTCTCATACCCCCGGCTGTACCAACCTGCCAGAACAGATTTAAGATCCATTAACACATGATGCATTTCACCTAGATGCCTGGCGATCCAGTTGTGCAGCCCGAAAGGGAACTGAAAGAAAGCCGCCTCGCATGCAAAGTTTTGCTGTTCACACATACGAAATGTTAATTCACACTGCGCCACACAAAGAACAGAAAACACAACCACAGGAAGACACACAGTAGAAGTCGCCGGAACCTAGTTTTAATTCTGGACCAATTTTTTTTTGCACTCATAAACCTTACAATACATAACACGGGATACATTTGCAACAGCACAGTGAGAATTTTAAATATAAAATACATAATTTTTTCCTCTTGTGACCTTATGTGCCACCTTATGTCGCACAGCACATCACACATAATGGATATTCAGTCTGGATGACACTTGTCCTTGTGTATTGTACCAACTATTCTCTTCCTAGGGAGGAATCCACATCCTCTTTTCTCCTCCAGAAGCCATCAAAAGAAAAGTAATACAACAGAGGATCCAGACAGCAGTTCAAACTAGCGAGGCATATCAGTGGTGTGAGAGCAGGTCTCCACCTTTCAATGAGAACACCCATTGAAACAGGCAAGAAAAACACCGTGAACATTATCAAGTTCATGACAAAAATCAGCATGACATTCACCTTGTTGTCGACCCTTGCGGAGTCGTTCAGACGTCTGTTTAGAGTCCAAGACACCATAACTGTGCACACAATGTTGACTGCCAGCATGGTGAACACTAGCCCAGGCTGAATGTAAGCCATCGCCGATCTAGGAGGACACTGGAATTCAAAGCAGGAAGGTCCAGGGTAGGTGTTTAAAAATCTTGTAAAGATAACACTCTCTGGGATGTTCATCGCCAACACAAGCAGCCAAACGAACGCAGCAGCTTTCCAGGCCTTTGAGGAGGTTCGAAGATGGCGTGACCTCAGGGGATAAACCACAGCCAGCAGCCGATCCACGCAGATGAAGGTGATGAAGAAGGCGCTGGAGCGTATGTTGTTGCGAAAGAGCATTGTGACACAAATACACGCAATATTGTCCAGGGGCCACGTGCCTGTGGCGTAAAAGTAGACCCTCATGGGCAGAGAGATGACGAGCAGCAGGTCTGAGACTGCCAGGTTGACCATGTAGACGGTGCTGGGTGAGTTCAGGCTGTGGCAGCATAACAGAATACACAGCGACAAGGCATTGAGAGGCAGACCCACCGCTATTACAGATCCAAACACAACAGCGTACGCCGGGTTCTTCATTTCTGTTCCATTTTCTCTTACTGTGAAGTTACACATGTTTTATCTTCTGTGGGAAATAGAGAAGTGCAGGCGAGTGAATGTAGCTGTGACATACACCACAATAACCACGCCTCTGCACGAATCAGATCTCTCAAGATCACAAAGGGTAGCAGCCGCATGCTGAAGTGGAGGAAAATGCTGAAACAGGAAACAACATGTCATGTAAAAGGAAGCTCCTCGAAAGTTATTTATTGTCTTACCATGTACAATCGTACCCTTACATCTATAACACATAAGATAATGCATATTTAGATACATTTTTACAGTTTCATACATCTACAGCTTTTTACAAGTCATGAAAGAGCGAAGGAGGAACTAGGCTGAGTGCACACTCGAGTCATAGACAAAAGAAAAGAAGCAAAACTTCCTGTTTTAAGGTGATAAAATAACACTCCCATGTTCTGTGAATTGTATAGCTTCTTGTATTTACAAACCATCTGTACTGCACTCGCACATGCTCTTCCATCTGAACTGGAAACTATGCTAATTAGGCCACAGGAATGTAGCCACCTGTGTGCACAGTGTTGTGTTACTGATGTATTTGTGTGTTTATGTTGGACATACCTGTTATACTGTACACTACAGTGGTCCTCGGAGAATGTAAATTACCTGTTTAGTGTGTTAGCATGCTAATGTTTGCCAATTAGTACTGAAAGGCAGCAGAGGCTGATGGGAATGATTCTTAAGTTTGAACTTGTGATGTAGAAAGATGAAAAGACCTCTTCACCAAGCCACCCCTGTCCCTGTTTAACCCCAGTGTGTGTCTGTGTACACAGTTCACACACTTCTCTTGACATGTTTCTGCCCTCTTTCTGTTCAGCCCAACTGCTTGACAGTGGCATTGTTAGAGTCGAACATATGGATGTTTTGATCCTACCCGAAACTTAAGTTGTAGTTTCAATTGTTATTGGGGGCGCAGTAGAGCTCTGCACAAGTGTGACGGCGTTGTGATAACAATGGTTGTTTTCAGTGTTGCGCAATCTCGTATCCAATGGGCTATAGTTCAACAACGGTATAGCCTCTGAGCCCAACAGTGAACATGCCTGCCGTGTAGCCAGCGGTTAGCGATAAAAGACATCCAATTAAAGTGATAGACTTTAATTAACGGGTCTCACCTTTGCTGAATTTTCAACATCATGATGCAGATTTGTAAAAAGTAAAAATGAAGCTTTGTCAGGTCTGTCCTCAAGAGGAGAAGAAAGCTACTTTTAAAATGCTCGTTTGGATTGATTATTTCTGATGCATTCGAGGTAGTCGGGAAATCTGAACGCTTAATGGCTGTTGCAAACTAATGTTGTGTCTGTCTGTTTTGGCTCTTGTTTGTGGTATTCTCATTATGTGTTTGCCCTACAATCCGGCACAAGGCCACAGGTCTTTGGGCTATGCCCACAATCACCTGCTATTTGATTTCTGCAAGATGTCTGCAATCAAATTCTATACATACAGTAGTAATACAGCCTTGAGATTATGTGATGAGAGGCTTGTTGCACCTGCAGTAAATCTTATCAAGTTTTAACAGTAAATAAGTGTCATAGTTTAATTAAATGAAGAACAGTATGTCAATTTAAAGGGGAGCAAATTTAAAAAAAATGTGTTGTCTTGGTGTTTTAGTTTATTTAGCCTAAAGGTGTCCAGAGTGTAGCAGCCAGTGTGCGAGAGAGAGACAGAGAGAGAGAGAGACAGAGAGTGAGAAAGAGAGAGAGAGAGAGTGTGAGAGAGATTGTGGAACAGAGTGTGTGGGAGAGAGAGAGTGTGAGAAAGAACGAAAGAGAGTGTGTGAGAGAGAGAGAGTGTGTGAGAGAGAGAGAGTGTGGGAGAGATTGTATGGGAGAGAGAGAGTGTGAGAAAGAAATAGAGAGAGAGAGAGATAGTTTGATAAGTTTCGTTATTTCTGATAAGATTTAATCGTGGCCATAAAATCAACAACCCCCGGCTGCTCTCGTACCCCCCTACAAGCTGTGAGGTTAGCCCCAGATGTATCTGGCTCAGCCCCACATGCTTAAGTCATAAAACGCCGCTGCTGCCTGATAATGATCTCTATCCGCGAGTTCCCCTTTTAAGTTCACACACTTGACAAAAAACCACGAGAAATATCACCAGACTTTAAATAGACGACTTCTTAATTCTCACAAGACACATGAGAAGTGCAAAAGCAGTCATCCTGTGGAAGTGCATCACATCTTGCAAAAAAAAACCACAGTCTCACGGTGGGCCTCATGGGTTATATTTTGTTCTATGTTGTAAAACACACGAGATGAGCGTTAAATATGAGCATAACTGAAATTCATGATTCAAAGACAGGAAGAAAGTCTGACAAGAAAGTTACAAACTGTAAACACGACGCACCGGCTGTGGGTTTGCTCTTTGGTGCATGTCATCCACATTCTCTCTTCCCTGTTTTTCCTGTCACTCTTCACTGCATCTATCTAATAAAATAAAAAACAAACTTGTCTGAAAATGTCAGAGTGTCATAAATAAATGTGTTGTCAGAAGTATATTTAAGTGCTTGGATCTAATGTTTCTATTTGACTTCTTAAAAAGTTACATTTGGGAAAGAGAAATTACAGAGGTCAACGTCCCATGTGAAATAATAAGTCAATGTAGAGTTATTTTTACCCAATCAAAAACTAAACATAACCACACAGACCGTCTCAGGTTAACCTTATCATAGAAAGACAGAAGACAGACCTTGAAGCAGATGCTAGTGGTTAGCTTAAATATAAAATGCTAAACAGAAGCAACCCTGTGTTTCTGCTTGAGACATTAAAGTGTATCTGTTTGATATCATACAAGTTGTTTGAGGATGTATTAAAACAGCATGTATCTAGCTTAGCTTAGCATAAGAGACGGGGAAACAGCTAGCTAGCCTACCAGCACTTCTAAGGTCGGAGATGTACTTGCTTTTTACCTTGCGTTCACTTACACAACCTGCGGTGTCATCAACGCAACGGTTCACATACTTCTCTATGCACTACGAGTGTTACTGGAGGATACCTCTAGAGGGCACACCACAGAGCTCAGGCTGTGTGCAACTACTGTATGTGAGGGATGTAAACAACAGACATGGCGATACTCAAGGAGGTTACGGTTATGTTGATTCTGAATAATCGGTGGCCGTGTGACCGACCAAATCCCGTAGCCAGCTCAGGCGATAATGGACAGAACACACCATCAGCACATAACAGGCCTGGACTTGTTTCCATTTCGTTTTGCAGGTTTCCATGGTGTGTGTCTCTGCAAATGTCAGCACCCGTAAACATGTAAACTGCAATGTTTCCTGTACATCCTACTTTAAGTCAATTTACGTTCTCACCGGAATAAACCCGTCTTTTCTAGGGGACCACGGTCCGGTGGTTCTGTCCGAACCAGAGTTTCATTCCAGCGTTCACACCACCTAAACGAACCGCGCCGAGGGGACAAACGCTCCAGGGTTCGGTTCAATCAGACTAAACAAGGCTGGTGTGAACCCACCCTTAGATGCCATTGGAACTATTTGTAGTGTAAAACTTATTAACTGAAATACTTCAGACCATTTTAATAGTGACAAACAGAAAAACATTTCAATTTGAATCATGTTAATACCACTTATATACTTTAAAACAGAGGGCCATCTTATTCAAACTGCTTGTGGACTCAACTTTATACAGCATTTATACTTTTCACAATCATATCAGTTTCTGTTGGTCTGAAGCTAACGTGGGTCGGAGTAATAGACTCAATATGCTTGTTTCATTGGCGCAAATGGTCCTCATCTGTAGACATGTGGTTTGTAATGATACAGCACAATTTTATAATTTATTATAAATTTATCATATTTATTTTGCGGACCCCCAGGCTATGGCTCGCCGACCCCACTTTGAGAACCACCGTGTTAGAAGGGGTAAGCACAACTTTCATCAAACATCATCCATCATACAAAAAGAAAAACATTTAATGAGGGCTAATGAGCCGAACTGTTTCTTGGCCAGAAGGATTAACTTCTTGGAGCCCCCGCTGGCTTTGTTGTTTTCACACTTATTTAATGGACATAACAAAAGAGATGAAGACGGTTTGCATTATAGAGATAGAGACAGAGCCTGTTTTTATTGTTTATGCTAAGCTAACTGGCAGCTCAGGCCACATATTTACTGCACAACTGTTCTCACTGAAAACTGTATACTGACATTATTTTTCTTACTGTGTCAGAAATAGGAAGCGACATCACAACAAACGTGTCGGTTCTACCAGGTTTGTGTTCATCGTGTCAAATGTAAAAGACACGGGGCAAAGTATTTGTGTGCATCACACGACTACAGCAAATATCAGACTTCATACCTTTCACCTTATCAGCCAATCTGCAATTTACCACTGACGCTCTTACTTTGTCAGCCGTAACCTTTTGAAAGATTTAAATCAAAATGGCTTCTGTAGCGTTGGCAATTATGTGATCTCGCCTGACTCGCACACTTAAATAAAAGGTGTGGATCCCTTTGGGAGCATTAGGCTGGCTGGCTCATCAATGCATGCAGGGCACATGAGAGCCTACATCGATTTCTGTGGTAAAAGCAGGGATGCCATTTTCTCTAGGCCCTAATATTTAAGAAACTTGAGTGCTTCTCACGACAGATAATCTTTGTTATTAGTGCTGCAGGTGAAAACACTGCTTTGAAATGCTGGGCCTGCTGCTGGTGGAGACAGCTCGAAAGACAGGGAGAGGCAGGCATGTGTTTGTATGCAGCAAGGCAAGTTAGAAAAACTCTACTTCCTTTGTCACTCCTTGTTTCTCCCTCATTTACGTTTGTTTTTTTGTCGGTTAATTGTTCAGGCAGGCTATCAGAGCAAGATCGTGACTACATAAAAAATGTAAATGGTTATGACAACAACCTTAAAATAGAAAAAAAAAATGGAGAGTGGAACGAATAATAACGATATGGCAAGGAATACAATTTGGCTCACCCATCCGAATGGTGCAGTCTCAGCATCCTAACCAACTCAATTATACAAACCTGCGCTCAGTTCCCAGCAGACGAGCTCAAGCCAACAATCCCGTATACTCCCTCCTCAGCAAGACACGCTAGAGCCAAAGTTAACAAGTGACTGGTGGAGAAATTTGTAAATCTAATCAGCCACAGAGAAAGAAAGTTTTACTCATAGGTTGGTGGACCAAACTTCCACCATGGAAACACAAACTTGGTAGTGATAATAGTGAAGAAGTTATAGTAAAAGGGGAGCGACATTCGTCAGGTGCGGCGTCACAACAATCCAATAAGGGTGTATCGATGCCTCTCTGTCCCTTAGTGGTTAAAAATCACTCGATACAAAGCTGACATTAAATCGTTCAAAATTTTAAGATGTTTCTTTAACGCAGTGACGATCAATAATTTTAAATAAATAATTGCTCACAACTCAGAAAAGTTAGAAGAGTCCGCTATTGATTTTGACACTGTATGGAAATGAAAGAAAGGCGATGAAGCGGCAGAAAAGGTCAGTCCACATATATACAGCTTTCATTAAAAATGATCATTTGAGGACAGAAGTTAAAGCGGGTTTAAGAAATAGGTTTTGTATTAACAATAGACCAAAAGATCAGGTCTGAAAGGCAACACAGAGTCATCTCTGAACTCTGCAGGTGTCTTTAGCACATCTATTAGCTTCCTGTTTTGGTTTCACAGCCTGCAACTTCACCATTCTGGTTCAGTCTATGTGCTCTCATTAACCTGGTTTCAATATGCAGCAGGGAGCTTTTTCCAGCAACAACAAAATGTTACAGACTTCCTGCAAAGCACAAAACAGGAGTCCGAAAGTTAGCAACTAGCTAGTGAACATAGTGAAGCATATAGCTGCTACAGAGCAAGGTCTTTTCCTTGGAAGGTGGTGTGGACCAAAACAGAGCAACAAGGAGAGTGCTTATTCTCAAGTGGCTAAGCCTGTCTACTTTTAAACTGCAGTGTACCAAGGACAGGCTGAACAACACGTTTTCAGATTGGCAGGTTTGAGACGTCACAAACCTAAGAAGCAAATCCGGTTAA
This sequence comes from Semicossyphus pulcher, assembly GCF_022749685.1. NCBI lineage: Eukaryota > Metazoa > Chordata > Actinopteri > Labriformes > Labridae > Semicossyphus > Semicossyphus pulcher. Next base: position 6,310,282 of record NW_027211700.1, read on the forward strand.
TGGATGGGGTGGCGCTATGCATATCATTTTGTGTAACCTATGGCAACCACTTACTATAATTTTTGCAAACTCACTACTGACTACTAACGTTAACGTTACAAATAACTACATTTCAAGCGAGCTAAGTTTCAACAAATTGCCAGTAAACGATGGCAGGGACGTGTTGGGCGGGGCCTATGCAGATTTGGGAATTTTTAATGAGGGAGATGGAGGAGATGCCTTGGGAGGATTTTTACAAGGTAATTAAATGTATTTTGCAGCAGAGCATTGTATATGTCTTTACACATGACTGGAGCCACTGTTAGCCATATAAAGTTTTAAAGGCTATAATATGTTAAATATTGAACTTGCTCTTCATCCATGTGGGGAAAGAAACGTACTAAAAACGTATTTTCTTTGCATGGTTTACCAAACAGAAATGCACAGGTGGAACTTTATGGAGACTTCAGCCCATCTTTAGGTTCTGGTTCCTTAGACCCGGCTGTTAACAGCTTACCCAAACTCCTCACTACCTAAATACTCCAACTAAAACTGTTCACAGAATCACAGCCAGATCTTTACCAGATTATCCAGAGAGGTTCTGGGAAGAAAAGTTGTTATTGACCTTTGAAATCCTTCCGCCTTGTCCAGTTTGATAGTGTTCAAATAGTCTTCTGGATATAGCTTCATTTTGAGTTTCTTTCTGAGTTTTTTCTTATAACTGCTGTGTCGCTTCCTTTCTTTCACCAGAATCTTGGCTTTTGTAGTGTTTTCCCAATCTCTTTCACCTTTTCCACTCTCTCAGTTCAGTCTAGCTGCCCTAACTGCTTCTCCTTGTGCTTATTCAAAGGAGCCTGTGAGTCATCCGGAGTCTCCTGCTGGTGCTTTTCTAGTGTTTCTCACTGTGGGGCAAAGCCTGTTTGCAGCGGTCCTTTGACTTTGTCAGAGTTATAGTTTGTGTTTTGATATTGCATCACTTTGTTTTGTGACTCTTTGCACACGAGTTAGTCCAGATCAACAAGCTGCAAGTCCACAGAGGAGCACCTTTTGTGGAGAAGTGCTGTTTGAATGAATTTGACTTGACCGACTTAACTAAAAAAACTGTGGCAACTTATATTCTGACTCCGTTTTCCCCCCCAAATACTCTTCTGTGTTACAGATGCTGTGCTGACATCTATTATATAGCCCTAAATAGGGGTGCAAAGATTAGCAAATTTAATACATTTGTTCGGTCTTCGTGCATGTTTTTCATGCTGGGTGCAAACAGAACAACGTTTTCTGGAGAGAAGCTGCTGAGGGGTGAGCCATCTCGCATCCTTACTAGTTCTGCTGAGAGTTGCGAATGCAGAACAGCAACCAAGAAGCGAGAGGTAAACAAAACATAGCAAAATGGCGGCAGCCGATGCAACACCATCACATCCTAAAACGTCTAAAGTCTGCAGAGTTATACCCTCAACGCTGCAAAAAAAAAAAAAGGATAACCTGCAGGATTTGTTCGCGGACCTTGCTTATCACGTGAGCACGTCGGTAATGTGCAAGCATTTGAAGAGAAAGCACATTGGACTCAGTCAGGTTAGATAATTAGCTTCAAGACACTTTTCAAAAAGAGCAGGTCTAGACCGTACTCTGTTATTTAGAGAGAACATGAATCACCATGAGCAGCACTTAGCAACATTCGGCACATTGGCAAGAAAAAAACTTCCTTTTAACAGGCAGAAACCTCAAGCAGGATGGGCCGAAAAGTGGGATAGAAGGAGATGCAGGATAGTGAGAGCAACAACAACATATGTTCTTGTTACATCAACAACATATGTCCTTGCTACATCATCATCAACAACAGTACAAAAGTGTAAAAATGTGCAAGAACAGCCTAGTAATGATGAAAGGCTAATAATAGTAATCGTAACAGTTGAAGTCAACAGGTCAATTATTAGCATTAGCAACAATAAGAATGATACAAAGGGGAAGACTGATGAAGAACTCATTGTCTTTATTGTTAGTGGTAGTAGTACTAGCACATGCTTAAAAGTAGGGCTGGGTTTAAAAAATAGATTTTTCCGATTTGTATCGATTCTCATTTAAATGACCCAATATTGATTCATAAATCCAGAGATCTTTAAAAATATGGAAATCTGATCGCTCACATTTCTGAGCACTCCTGAACGCAGCACGACTCAGCGCATCCCCCTGAAACACGGCAGTGAGGGAGACGTGCCTGGACTCATTTACTGTACCTACTACGGAGACATCAGTGATCGCTGACTCTTTTTATCGTGTGTGTGTGTCCATGAATATGTAAGTTAGTTTTGCACTTATGTTTATGTTAGACTCTGTTAGCATCGGCTTTGGCCGCAAGTGTATTTTTCGGCGTGTTGTTATACAGTATGCCTTTCCCTGGCTTTGTTCTTTGTGCTGTGAGATCTTGTAGCCAAATCTCGCGCAAGTTGAAGCGCTGTTCAATCAATCATTTTAATAATGCACCAGCATTGATATAGTAACTGAAATACCCCTTACACAAATTGATATCGAATCGAATTGGGACCTTATGCAACAGAATTGAATCGACTTGAGAAATCCATATGGATACCCAGCCCTTTAACTACTGTTTAAAAGCTGATAGCTAAATAAGGGCCATTAAGTAATCGTAAAAAGTATTATCTGAATTAATTTATTATCCGAATAGACGATAGATCGATTCAATTATTAATGACTAGTCGACTTTCGAAATAGCCGTTAGTTGCAGCCCTGTTGCTAAAGAGCTAAAAAACGGGGGAGCAGTCCTTCATCTATTCATGACAGAGGGAGGTGAATAAAAGCTGAGAAGAAACGAATGACGTCAACTAGTGTTCAAACACTTCCAGCATAGTATATATAGTGACAAGGGCAGCTGGGCTGACTGTCGATTTTGGCCTCTATCTCTAATGAAATCACTCGTCCGTTTTTGGGCAGTGTGGATAAAGTGCCATTTTCCCACACCAGGAAGAGTGAGGAGACAACAACCGCTGTGCTCACTTCATTAAAATTTTCCATTTCCGCAACGGCAGGAGTCACAATGAGTCGTGCTCTCGTGGCCTGTAGAGCAAAGTGTGCTTGTGTGTGTGTGTTCATGACAGCATCAGTATGCAGCTGGTAGTTTGAAAATGACTGCACATTGACCCATAGGGCGCTGAATGCGTGTTTGTGTGTGCTTGCAGAAGGAAAGCAAGTGTTTGACAAGCCGGGATCGTTATGAATATGGACAAATTAATTTATTTTCTCCTCCTCTGCAGCTTCAGTCAGGTAAATATCACCGCTGTAAACACAGCCAGTCAATACGGCTGTCGAGCGCGAGGCTGCTTTCTACGTCTGTCTGTCACTCTCTCTCTCTTTCCCGGCTTTAGAAGACAACACTGTGGAAGAGCTTCGGATTTGAAAAGATTATATGCTTTAGACGATTTCTCTGCCATTACCAGCTGGGCCAATGCAATTAACCCGCTTCATATGTTTCATCTGAGGCCAAAAAAACAAAACAAGTTAATCTGTCCCAAGCTGCGCGGACCTCACTTTATTAGTCCCACGCAAAGAGAGGAAGTTGGAAATTCAAGCTCAAATGGAGCTTTAATGCGTTCCCATTTCCAATTAGTGGCTGCCATGTTGACTCTTAACAGGTTCTGAAAGTATGGGCTGATTACCTATGCAAATGAGTGGAAGGCTATAATAAAGCTGTCAACAGAAATAAACGAGTTTAACAGAGGAGAGCGTTGCAACGTTGAGCATTGCCCGCTGGGCTAAACAAAGTGGCAACACCCCTGAGATGCATAAAGTTTGAGTGGGACAAAGTGACCAGCGTTTGATTGTTGCTTTGGACTGGAAGTTGGCCAGGACTCATGAGGTGGAGCAGTCCTGGAGCCATGGTTTCCTGTTTCAATATTTACAGGATATTTAAAGAACCAAACATGGGGGAAAAAATTGCTCACAATTATTACTTCCCTATGTGGCATATTCATTGTAACTAATGACACATTATAATTCCAGTTTTTAACTTAAATTCAATTGAATTATTATTATTATTGTTATGTAATTGTAATACCTGACGGGCTGCACCACCAGAGCGCTTTTGCTTCACAGCTAGAAGGTCACCGGTTCAAACCCCAGTTGTTGGCCTTTCTGTGTGGAGTTTGCATGTTCTCCCTGCACATGCGTGGGTTCACTCAGGGGTCTCCGGCTTTCTCCCACAATCCAAAGACATGCTCGTTAGACTCATTGGTGACTCTAAATTGCCCATAGGTGTGAGTGTGAAAGGTTCTCTGTCTCTTTGTGTCAGCCCTGTGATTGACTGGCAACCGGTCCAGGGTGTAACCCCGCCTTTCGCCCAATGACAGCTGGGATAGGCTCCAGCCCCATTGCAACCCTGAACAGGGTAAGCAGTATAGATAATGGATGGATGGATGGATGTAATATCTGACGACAATTAGGATTCCATTGAAACCAGTGGAACTTTAACATGCAATAACATTTTAATGGCGCCTTGGGTGCAATGCAAATTACCTGTGAATATACCATTGCCTGTGAAGTTGTTAGCAAGCAGTTGCTAACATTGAGCCAATTTCGGATCCCACCGGCTAAAGATATGATACAGCCTCTGGGGACACCGGTGAACGTGTCAGGCGGCAAGCGATAAACGTCTTCCTTTTCCGCGTGCTGCATTTTTAAAGAAAGAGAAATCGTTTTCTTGTGATGTTCTTGTTATTAACGGGTTTTACCTTTGCCGAAATTTCAACATCATGATGCAGATTAGTAAGAAGTTAAGATTCAAGCTTTGTCAGGTCTGTCCTCAAGAGGAGAAGAAAACTTTTAAAATGCTTGTTTGCTGAATGGAGGTCGGATCGATCTGATGCATTTGAGAAAGTTGGGAAATCTGAACGCTGGACGGCTTTTGTGACACAGTGTCGAGGGAATTCATCTCAAGTTAAATTTTATATCTAGAGCAGATTGTAAGCTGAACTTGCTGCAGATGTCTTGCTGAGATTAATAAGAAGCTAAATCATCATCAGATGACGCTGATGGGAGCTGGAATGTCGCTACGGCGGATTACGTTCTGCCTGCTTTTGCTCTCCTCGCGGTTTTTCCTGCATACGCTGCAGCCTGCTGATAGGTGATTGGTCAATTTACTCACTCAGTAGAACACTTGCCATCCCTGCCTACAGATTCTACATGTCTATGTAGAATCTGTAAATAGAGATTAACTATGAGCAGACAGAACTGTCATCATTTATTTGGATATCCAAACTGAGTCCAATATTCCCCCCATGTGAGCTGATTTTGGCCTCTACCAACTCCTGAGTGAAATATTTGGCTCTTTAGCTGCTAATGCTCCACTGCGTTCATCACAGCAGGTAGTTTAACAAAAAAAAAAAGAAAGTTGCCTGCTGAAGCCAAAGAAAAGAAAAATAAAGCTAGGGGAGCAGAGAAAGTGAACCACAGGAGGAAAGTTACAACGGAACAAAAATTTCATCTCTACAATGATGTCTGCTGTTTTTCATTTGATACATAGTTAAATTATGGTCGCTTAGATATTTAAAGGTTCAATGTGGTGATATTTTTCTAGGTTTCCAAGTACTCTTTGTGGATACAAGCTTAAAAAAATTAATTTAAAGTTTTAGGAAATTATGTAGATTTTCTTGCTATTTATTTTCTTCTATTTTTTTTTATTTCTCAGATTTTTATTGATCAATTTCAAACATTTTATTATTTTCACTGTTATATTTCTTCAGTCTTCAAGATTGTATCTATTGTTGTCAAATTGTTCTTTTTTTTTGGTCTTTGTATGTTTCTATGTGAAGCACTTTGTGCTGCATGTTTCTATGAAAGCTGCTATATAAAAAAAACAAGACGAGGTCAAAACCTAGTATGTGGCTGACCGCATCAGGTCACTGTGCACTTCTGTGGGCAATGTGTTAAAAGGACTGTCCTTATGAGGCCGATGACAATGTGTTTGAAAGCAGGTGCGCGCTGCGGACGTAGGTGAGGACAGTGGAGGCAGCCCCACCTACTCCCCGAACAAAGTATCCAGAGCCGTATAGACAGAAAGTCATGTCAGTGGAGGTCCAATATGCTCCATTATCCGCCTTTGCAATGTCACAACTCTCTCTCTTCAGGGCTCTGAATGTACCGTCACTCACTCAGTCAGTCAGTCAGACAGTCAGTCACATACAGACCCATGTGTAGGGCTGACCCAAAAAGTTGAGTTATGTTTGTTTCCTTAGATCAGACTATATAATTATATGGGAAAGCCCCCATTGACACATGTATGCGCCCTCTACTGGTGAGTGTTCAAGCAGGGCAGTTACTATAATGCCCTGTCTGATGCCGAGGAGCTCTTTCTCTCACGGGGCATGTGCTGTAATTGTTCTTTAAGTTAAAACAAACCTGCTGCGTGTCTCCTTAGACAGACTCTAAAACAGGAAATGACATCCCTAATTTTTCCTCCAGAATGCTTAATGACTGTCTGCTCAGCTTTGGGGGTAAATTTTCACAGACCAGATGCCAGTTAACTAGCACTGTCGTAGAAGTATCCCGCTGGGACATTGTTAGGGGGTTTATTGGTTGTGTTGCCATTCATACACTTTATGTCATTTACTGTAGCAGTGTTGTAGAAACTGTTGCAGTAATTTACTGACTTTGTTTGGAAATGGAGGACTTCTCCTGTTTAGCAGCAGAAGGCCTTCAGTTGTTAAAGGCTCTTATTGAAGATCGTTTATGGTGACTGAATGTTGCATGTCATACTTTAGTATGATGACAAGGCTGAATTTTAGATTTACCCACCTTAAAGTGATAATTTACAATGTATTCATTTAAATAAATGTCTGTTAAGTCACTATCTATCGCCGAATGAGGTAACACAATGGTGACTGAGCCTCTGGCCCACTGATGAAAGCCTTTGCATTTGCAATATTACAGACTGGGTGTCTGTGGCGACATTCGCAGAAAAAATCACAAGCAGCGCCCAGTTGGTGACGCGTTTTCCATCAGCCAGCAGTGGTTGGTCTGCCAGAGAGGGTAGGCGGAGCTAAGCGGCTGCTTTTCCGGTCTCTGCAAGTGATACGAGTAAAGAGTAATCTACTATGGCTGAACAAACAAAGAAAATTTCTATGGCTACAGATTCAAAAATAAGTGAAAATCCAAAGACAAGGAAACAAATTTGACGCTCAGATGAAGCAAACAGTCTAAAAAGGAAAGCGACCGTCAGCGAGGAAAATCAAGAGTTACAACCGGAGCCAACCGTGGACGTCACACATGGGAGGTGTGCTCCTGCAATTACCGTTTATCACCACAGGTGCCACGAAAAAGAAACTGAGATCTTCGAGATTGCAACTTCAAGATTGATCTGAAATAGAGACACTAACTTGAATTGTGTTAGTTAGGGTCTTCTTAAGTGATTTGTTGAATATAAGAAAGATATAGAATATCACCAGTCTCCTCCTGGCTAGTTTTTATACACAGACGCCTGGATCCCAATGCAAGATCGTTTTAAATGTCAAATTAAGAGTGTGTAGTTGTGTTGTCGTTGTTCACCTTGGCAGCAGCAACCCAGGTGTTAACAGGATGTTTGCCACTTTCAGTGTTAGTGGTTGGCCTCAGGTCCTTCCTGTCACTATGCTGAGCCATCCCCAGGTCCAACACCGAACCCACAAACCACTTTTGAAGAACAGGTCTGTATTTGCATAGCAGCTCTTCTGCCATTGATTGTATACATGATATACTGTAAAGTGCTTTGCCCTGCTTTCACCTTAAAAGTGCTATAAAAGTGTAGTCCATTTATCTGCCCTATTTTCTTCACAATAAAAGCCTTGAGGAGGCGGGCTGCCCACTCGCCATTAACAAAATAAAATGATTCACCGTTGTTGTAAATCACTTCCTGCAGTCAAGCTGAGCCAATCACAGAATAACGCAGGACATGTTGTGAGAAGACGGGGGAGAAAAATCATTTCATATTCAAAAATCAAATAACCTCCTCCAGTCTGCCAGGGGGCGAAGCCTTTTACTTTGGTCTGAAAATTGAACTTATTCGATTAACATGTTTGCTTTCATCAGAAAATTTCATTTCTTTCAAGTTCACCCGCTCGTGCGTGTGTGTGTTTGTGTATGTGCACACACAAACACTGCCTTAGTGGGTTTGCTGTCAGTGGGTGGCTCATATTAGCGTGTTTGCACAGTACATCTGCGCCCTCGAGGGAGGTGTTACGCTAAAAATCATATGTAGCTTCATATCTGTGCCTTTAAGACAGTTATAAATATGCATCCTTACAGACGCGCCACACTGAGGCAAAACCAGAGAGATGACAGAAAAAGAACAAGGACCTCATCACTCACTTGTTTTTCTAATTATCGTTGCTGTAAAGGGAAGCTTTAATTGCATACTTTAACATTTATGTTAATTAGGCACATAACATCAGCTAATTGTATTCTGTAAATATGTAAATGCATGCACCTCAATTGGAATAAGCAATATGCAAGCCCTACCTATCTCCACCTGCTCAATTTGCACCGTACAATTCCCAGAGAGCAGAGATAAGCACTGTACCAGGAGATAAAATGCTTCGAGAGAGACGGGGGAGTGGAATACGCCATGATGTGGAACAGCAAGGTGCACAAACAATGCGCACGTATAGCTGGATGGTTAGAAGCCTGATGAGTGAGATTCAAGAAAGGGGAAAGGGGGAAGGGGAGAGGAAGAATGGGAGATGAGGAAGGGACGGTGTGAAAGACGAAACAGGTGATGGAGGATAAGTGCGAGCAGAGAGGGAGCTGCTGAGGGGAAGTAAGGAAGACAGGTGAGAGAAATTGGAATGCATGGAATCACAAGGTGAGAGGAAGTGAGTCAAAGTAAGTGAGAAAGATGGAGAGATGGAAAGCTAGAGGAGGAGACAAAGGAGATAGTTAATTTCCTTGATGATTGTAACTTCTCTTTGTCTCCCTGGGGTGCCTCCGTGCTTTCAGACGAGGGCTGGAGAAAGTAAGAGAGGCAGCTTGTAGGCGGGTTTGTTCGCTAAAGTTCAGCTTCAGAATAATTATAGCTATATTTCTCTTGTTAATTGAATTTGTGTGTCTGTGTTTATCAGTACCATCATAGCGTTACACTGAGGATTTGGTCATGATGTTTTACAGGACAAGGTCCTACGAGCTGATTGGACACATCGTCGATGGCAGCAGATTGCAAACTGTGATTGTCATTTTGAAACACTACGAGGCAAGGTGACTGTGACCTACAGGAGAGCGCGTCTCTGCTGAGAACAAGAAACGCCGAGGGAGACGGGGGGAAGCTTCATGGATTTTCTAAAGATATTCTGTTTTCATACAAGCAAGGTGATATTTTCTCAGTTAAATATGATAACACGGGGCTTGCGAATGGAGCTACATTGCTAAACAAAGTCAGACAGCAGGAAATAGAAGCTTTCATATGACCACTCAGGCCTCAAGGTAGCTTATTTATATGTAAACAGTGTATCATGACTGTAATATGAGCAGTGCACGGAGGCCCTAAGCGGACATGCAGCCATACAAAGTCTATAGCCTTTTTTACACTGCAGTTCCGCCTCGTAACGAAGCTCCGTCCTCATGCCACATTTGGTCATTCTACATTGTGCGCGAGGTGTTAACAAACAGCGCATGCTTTAAATACACACACAAGGCGATGTTCCGCCCTGCCGGCTCTTTAGTTTACACAGACGCTGTTTCGCCTCTGTTGCTACCTCCGATGCCAGCTCAGAGTCAGAGCGACTTCGCCCCACCATTATGCCTCTGTGCGGTCTACATAGAAGATGGAATCTAAAAAGGGAAGCGTAACAATCCCGCCTTGAACTGGCAATGTAAAAAGCCCTCATGCTAGCTGCTGTTGTGCAGTTAAATTCAGCATTTTGTAACACTACAACTGTCTGCTTGTGGATGACAACACCTTTGCCTGTTTATGTGGACATGCACATGCCAAGTGCATGTAAATCTAAAATAAAAACGCACTATGCTATGGCGTAGACTTTGACTTGACTTATTTATCTCGTTATCTCGAGACAACAAAGCTTGTTTTCTTGTGATAACGGGATCATTTAGAAAACAACACAACAGGCTGGTCACTGTGATATTACAGACCAGGACATGCTGCCATTGGCCACACTAATGAGCGTAGTGTACTAAGTTAATCCTGTTTCTATGTTTGTTTTGTGCATTTGCAGCTCTGGGGATACAAGTTATCATCGTCTGATGTTACGGTGGTGCAGCGTTGAGATAAATGAGTCGAATCTCGAGGAAACAACTTGTTAAAAAGTACTTGGTATCATTGGGTAAAGGAGTAAATAAAACGTATAGATGCATGTCCGCTTCAGGCTTCCGTAGAAGTGAATACAGGAGCTTATTTAAATGGAGCCTGTTCATCTATCACACAGCCAAAAGATTTCCCAGCTGGTTTGGAAGTTGTAAGGCACACTTCACCTGCGCACAAAGGCTATGCCATAATACTTTTGTCGACTGAAATGTAGCCACCTTCATCGTCCATCATAAATCTGGCTAAACAGGCTAATAGCACAGAACTCCTCACTTTAGCTCAACTACCGTACAGCATACCTGACCCGACCTGTCGATGGAGGTTGCTGCAACACTGGTTAGGTTCAGATGTTGACAAGGTTGCCAGGAGCATCACGGTTTTTTTATTGACAGCTGATAGACCTATCCCATTGTTTCCTATTGGAGGGGGCAGGACATCGGTGTATTTGATTGAACTGAAGTGAGAAGAGGCTTTCAAGGTGCTTTTATTGTCATCAGATTTTTTTGTACTGAGTCTGCGAATCTCTTGGCGAGCTACTAAAATCCTGGCCCCTGCCATAGGATAGTATGTTTTTATTTTAGAGTCACGTGCACTTTGCATGTACATGTCCATATAAAAAGGCAAAGGTGTTGTCATCCAAAACAGCAGTGCTTTGTGAAGGGCTGATAACACCACTGAGCACGGGAATCACTGAAATATGTGCATGTAGGCAGTAGTAGCATATGCTGAATTTAACTGCACAACAGCAGCTAGCATAGACAATAAGGTCAAATTACTTCATGTTGCCTCTGCAAGTCAAGTCTCATCATTTTTTTCCCGATAGAGGATTGACTATAAATAGGCATTAAAAATATATATATGAATGTCTACGGCACTCCAAAGACTGAATTCACGGCACAGAGACGGGATCGTTTTGGTTCACTTTTCACCCCCAAGTTTCCACATAAGCATCTAGTTTAAAGAATGCAGAAAGAGAATACTACACCTTCACATACGGCAAAGAGATCAAAAGCAGAGAATTGACTAAAGAACAAGAAAGCTAAAATGCAGAGTTATAGATCACGGGCGAAATCCTAACGCAACCTTGGTCAGTCATTAAACAGATGGTGATAATTGTAAAATGTTCATGATATTAAAATAGGGCAATGTCTACTATGACTACTACAAACATTGCAAGGCTTCACACAGTCTATTGAGGTCATGTGGTAATACAACTGTCCTACATAGCCAGCCATGATGATAACCTCAACATCCTGCAAACAACTGCTCAGGGAAGCTCGTATTGAAAAGAGTTTACTTGTGCATGCACACGTGAGCCGGATCAAGAACTCTGCAACAATTTTTGTTCACTAAAATCAACACAGATTAAACGCTCCTCACGGCTGCTTTAGGTTAGCGTACTTGTGTGCACAGTTTTATACTTTAATGAAGCCTTAAAGCTGCAACTCAGGTACCTTTACTTTAAAATGTATCTCTAAATAAAGTGGTGGCTAAAGTTGGTTAGCATGGTGGTTTGTTAAAGTGCAATCATCTGACTGCTGTGTTTCTTTCTTTGTTAGACTTTCCCGACCTCAGCCATTAGTTCAGTGTGTATATTGTCATTGTAACTGTCAGGACACCACGAACCGACACCAAGAACCAACACCACACCACAGTTAAGACCCAAGTTGTAATAAACAAGATTTTCTCTTTATCAGCTAACCACAAACTTAGCACAGCACTACAATCAGCCCTGAATCAGCTACACAGAGCCCTAGGCACTTTCCCCTCCGTTATTCACTTTCACTCTTCCTTGCCATCATTCACATCAGCACCGTTTTAGATCCCACCCACAATACTGAAGCAAAGTATGCTCAGTGGCTTCACAGTGTCTCCTCACCCCAATGCCTCCCATCCTCGCTACTTTTATCAGTGACAGGCCTGCTTCTTGGTAAAAGTGCAACACTGAAGGGAGAAAAAAAAATGTCAAGGCTGCCTTGGCATTTTCTTCCCGTCACATTCTCCTTGCCAAGCGTACGCTCTGCTCTGCCATTTCCATCCAAGCCGCCGACTCACAGCCCAGCCCACTACCATCTTCCGCGCCGGCCAAGAAAAGTAGATTACAGAGAGAAAATGTCATAAAGTCTATGGAGAGGAAGCATAGGTTGTCAATTATACATGTGTCAGTGTGCTGCTATCTCCGACTCTCTTTCTCCGCCCACTCCAAACGAGTTGGCCGCCGCGACTGGCCGGCTCTCCTCCTCTCCTCGTCTCAACGCTATCTCTGTTTTGGTTTGACATCTGTCTTTTATCGCATTGCCACATGCACATACCCACACTCAATCATGCACACATGCACCATCCCACATGGGTGCCAGAGGAGAGACGCCTGTCACAAGTGAACCCAAAATATTCTTATAGGTTAGGATCCAGCATGGTTGGAGCAGCGAGGGGAAAGAGAGTTGTGTTGCAAACGATCGAGGCATGTAAGTCTACATGCAGATGGCTCTATAAATAATCAACCTCAGAGGGTCCCAGGGAGAAAGATGAAACTAGTGCAAAGAGCATGGCTTCGCTTCTAATAAAACTGCAGCTTCAGGAGGATTTCCCTTTTAGCCAAGTGTGTTTCATTTTAAAAATCTAATGTTTTCTGCTTTGGTTTGGTTTTATCGTTGCAGTCAGGAATCTTATGGTTCCGGCACAGGTGCTCCAAAGAATCCCAACAATACATCTTAAAAATGCAGACCTCCAAATCTATAAGCGTCTCATACAAAGGTGAAAAGGGTAAACACATCCTCAACACATTAGGGTATTTAGGTTGAAAACGCGTCACTAACTTAGGCTCATAGGCTCAATCACCATTGTGTTACCTCATTCGGTGATTTATTTAAGTGAAAACCTTTGGGATGATCACTTTAACAGCAAACTCAGCCCACTATGGAGGCAAGTAAGGGCCAACTTAATCACTACAAACAAATTCTGCATGTGAATAAAGAATCAGTGGGCATTCTGGGATCCATTTGTAGTCCCATTAGTATCGTTCACTGGTGTTTGAGCAGGCTTTGGGTGTGGACAGGAAACAATCCAATTGGAGAGCAAAAAAGGGGAAACACATTGGCTGGAATGCAATCCCAAATTTATTTAGGATTTAGCTGAAATCAGTCTCATATCGTATGCATTGTTATAAACAGGCTTGGGGAGTAATGGAATACAAGCAAGGGCGTTGCGTAATTAGGATACATACAAAGGCGACTGTATTAAAAAGTGGGATTACTAGCAGGGTTACAATTTCAAAATGAATTTTAAAATTAATATGAAAGTAATGCCAAAGATGCTCTATAACATCTGGAGTCTCATTTCTAAACCGTCCGTCTGACCATCTCTGATTATACCATGCACATGAGCGCACACGTTACGACACTTCACAAGTCTCACAACACCTCCTCAAAGTTGCCATCAACAGTCCATAATTGCCGTGGCCTGTGGTGAAACAAATGCTTTCACTGGGTGGAAATGTCGCCATCATTTTTTTCTTCAAAGGAGAAAATGTGAGCAACATCGCAGTAAAGTGCAAGTTCTGCCTTCCAGCTGTCATTATCCAAGGGCTCGACATCTAATTTAAAGAAACATTTACAGGTAAGACCAACCGCTAACGTTAGCTGCACAGAATTCCAGTTAAAATTGTTAGCTAACCTTTTGTCTTCAGCTACTACTGCTGAAAAATAGTTTGTGACTTTGGTGTGGGTAAAGACACGAGCTCCAGACTGGAATACGTTTATGGCAGTTCACTGGAAGTTTGAGTGTGAAGTAGTGTGAATATCATACCTGAAGAACATTTAAATTACTACTATTAATTTAAACGGGCAGTCATGCATTACACAGGAAGGAATAATCTTACAGAATACACTTAAACACATAAAAATAATTGTTTTGAAATTTCTTTTCTCTTGTGTTTAATTGCAGATTTAGTGAAATTAATCAGTTACGTTACTTTAAAATTGTGATACTTGGATTAGGTTACTGATTACATGTTTTAACAAGTAATTATTAGTAACTGTATCGGAATACATTTTTAAAGTAACCCTCCCAACCCTGGTTATAAAGTTAAAGTATATAACATAGCAGTGATGTACTAACAAACACAGCAGAACAGCTTTGAGGTCTTGAATGGCACGTTCTTAGCCTGTAACAGAGAGAGTAACTATCACAACAGTCTCCCATACGACTGCCCATGCACGCAAACACACTCATGGTAAAACCCTTCACAAGGAAATACCTGCATGCCAACTGTAACAATAACACAACACATTATTTTAACAGCACAACAGGAATATTCAGTTTAACCTTAGGTCCATTGTTCCACAATGCCAAAAGCTGTTCCAACACGCCCACCTGCCAGGGCGCTACAAGTTAATTTAAAGGCCTTAATAACAGTACATACATGAACTGCTAGAATCAGAGCAGCTTTGGTTTGTTTTTTCTGTAGTCATAAACAATATTATTCAAGCTCCAAATAATCACAACAATACACCTTAAAATGCAGACCTGCATATATGAAAAGGATAATCATATTTTACTGTTTTATCTGTTCCTCTAAATCCTAGCAAGATGTCACCTGTGTCACTTCACCTAGCAGTGAACTCAGCCCACTTAGGAGCCAAGTAAAGGCCTACTGAGCAAGCTTTAACATTTTAGCTGCTAGTTGGAAATTAGCGCTGGAAAGCTAGTTGGAAAATTGTCACAGACAGAAAACTTGGCCTCATATCGTCTTGTCTTATACTTCTGAGGCTTTAGAATTAAGATGTGTCTCCATCTGCTCTCATTGTACAATATTGATGCCAAAATAGCCCCTGTGAAAGGCACTGTCATATTGCGATGGAGACGTCCAAACACACACTTATATTACCGGAAAAAAACAGCAAAGATCCCGCTCGTTGGCGTATTTAACAGCAGAACAGCTTCTTCATGTTGGTCTGAAGCAGACTTTAACCGATATGGAAACTTGAATGACTGTAGTGATTGTTTTAACTACATCTCCTCTCACCGTTCCCCCTGTACTCATCTAATCCGGAACAGATCGGCCGCAGGAACCGGATTTGTCAACAGAGCTGTCAATCATCCTTTTTACAGCATCAAATAACTAATTAAAAATAAAGTTGTCAGAAAAATGAACACTTGGACATAAATCAGCATGATAAGAACTAACTATAATGACAAAATACACATCAAATACATTTTTCTCAAACATGGTTTCTGATTTTATAGTTATAGTCCCAAAACCAGCCAACAATGCGACCACAGGCTCATAAATCAAACACTGAGACACCTCATGTCCTGCAAGCATGGATGGAACTTACCATTTGCAGAGGTGAGAAGATCTCTGATGTCCATCAAGGCTAAACATCCATCAGGCTAGGTTCATAACCATCAGTTTGTTCAGTATGAAAAGTATTCCAGGTGGTTTTTGTGTGAACAGTCCAAACAGGAAGTGCTAGCAGCAGACAAACACTGAGATGTACAGAGTTTTTACAAACAGACAGGCCTATAATGAGTTGGATGGCCCCTAAAACAAAGCACAGAAGTTATGTGACAGGAGGCAGAAGGTAAATGGCTGCTATATATATTCTGAGGGAGCTGATTGGGAGGATTATTTGCAGGTGTGGAGGGAGCTGGGGTGCATTCAGCACCAACAAGTAGAAGCGAACGGTTTTAAAAACAGAAATGGCAGTACTTTAAACTCCATGCATCCTGTACAAAGCAAGAGGTAAACATCCCTCAAAGCCCACCGGACACAGGAAACCTATCGTTCAGACCAGAACCTGGAGCAAAACTGTTCACAGTGATTTTATGTTGAATGTGTTGAATGTGTCCCAGGTGAGGCAGGAATGGTGGGAGGAGTTTAGGATGTGGTGGGGGAAGAGCAGGAGAGGTAGGAAGTGGCAGGTACACAGATGATAAGAGCTGAAAGAAGCTGTGGAAATAACTTTTCATACATTTTCTCCAGATTCTTTGGGCAGTGCAGGAAATATGTGGCTGAATATTAAAGCTGAGAAGTGCTAGAAGTGCATGTATGTGAGAGCTTTTTGAGTTGTTGTTGCAATGCTACAACTTCTACTTCTACAGTGTATTCCTGAGCTGTTTGTAACTGTGTTGTTTTTGCTGCTGTTGTCATGACCAGGTCTCTTTCGAAAATGAGGCCCAGTGTCTTAATGAGATTCCCTGTTAAAATAAATAAATGAAAAGAGTCAGAATACCAATAATCACTGCTTTTTTTCTCCAAATGTACAAAGCACTCATGAATCATAATCTGTAATGTAGCATTAAGTTTGTTCAAATGAACCCATCCGGGGAGAAAAGTTGTCTTTTTGTCTCGGCAAATTCCCATTTTAGACTTCATAATACAGCCCGATGTTTTATTACGGCACATTTTTCATATTAATAGTGTTCTCATTTTTTTATCACGAGCACTTAAGACCAACTGCTTTCCTCTGGGCCGCCTTCATTACATGCACGACCAAAGAAAAATCACACAATGTGGCCCAATAAGTTACACTGCTCTGACTTGTGTTTTACAATAAAACTGGATGTTTTATGCTTAACATTTATTCCACCCAGATCTTTACAGACGCTTTTATATAGAGTCTGCACTTCTTTTTTTTATGTAGCTTTTAATGAGCTTGTGCTGTTTTATTTGGTTAAAGTCGCTTCAAGTTTTATGGTTATTTTGTGTATTTTGTTACTAGCTGAACTCACACATGCATGGAGGACTAGACAAAGGGACATAGAGGGATGCAATATTTGCTTTGTTAAGGACTAAATGTGACAAACTGAAGGTGTGATCACACCACGAGACATCTGCAGGTATCATTGTTCCTCTTTCTGCATACAAATGAAGCTGCTTCACAACAGTCCTCTTTGTCTCTCAGAGGCGTTATCGGAGGTCTGCTGATTATCACCGAGCGTTTCTGAACGTAGTGCTACACTGAATGTGATTATTGCTCTGACACAAGTGTAGGCAGATCTGTTGTTGGAAGTAACATGGGATATAAATATGTGGCTGATGTCAGGAGAGCACTTAAGGGGTGTTTGATGTGCTCATGCAAACATGTTCTGCACAAGTGTTCAGAACGATTTTGTGCCAGCTTCTCACAGCAACACTGGGTTGGATCACATTCATCTCGATACAAACTTTTTAAGATGCCCAAATCTTGATGAGCAGCTCAAAGTGGAACGGTACAGTATATCACACTGAAGGCAACTTGCAATGCAAATAATATCAGGTAGGCAGCATGGGAAAGTAAATTGAAAATGGACTGCACTTTTTTAGTCTTGAGACCACTCAAAGTGATGTTACACTACATGTAACATTCACCCTTTCACACACAGTCACACACTGATGGCAGAGGCTTTTATAAAGTACCATTCTCCAATCAGGATCCACCAATCCCTTCAGGAGCGATTTGGGGTTCAGTTTCTTGCCCAAGGACACATCGACAGTTCGACTGCAGCGGGACACGGAAACTGCCAACCTTATCACTCTACCAATCAGCCACAGCCGCCCCCATTAAGTGACCTTTTTTATGTAAAGAGACACAAAAACAGCTAAATAAAAGATCTCTGCACAGCTCTGGCTCCAAATGACGTCACCATCGCAAGATGGCAGTGCCCGTCAGGGGGTATTTTGGCTTCAATTTTGTACAGTGAGAGCAGATGGAGACACGTCATCCATCTATGTATATAGTTATTAATAGCTGCAATCAATACAAAGTTATACATTGAAGTTAAAATTGTTTTTTATACATATTTACAGCTATTTCAAGCAGACAAAACCATTTTTTGGCTTTAGTGAAAGTCAATATGTTAAATACTTTAACAATTACACAAAGGTGCAAACTATAAATACAGTTTATACTACATTATATATGTATTTGTTGAATCTATCTTCTGTCTTTAACAGGATAATCCTGATTTTCTCTTTTGAAGGTTTTTAAATTTAACTCAAAAGCGGATTTTAGTACAGGAAGTGTCTGGTGTCTGTTTGTAATGCGCTTGTAGTCCGAGTAGTATTCACCAATCACATATCAGTGGGGTTCGACGTATGCAGGAAAAACAGTCTGTGTTTAGAGAAAAAGCAAACATAATTCGCCCGGCTCCCATCTGACAACGATTTAGCTTCTTATTAAGCTAGCTTCTTTAAACAGCTTCTATAAACACATTTCTGTCAGGCAGCTCGAGATCATCGCTTGAAGCTGTGTCTCAAAAGCCATTCAGCATTCAGATTTCCCGGCTTCCTCCAATGCATCAGGAAGTATTGATCTGACCTCCGTTCAACATTCATTTCACAAATATGCATCATGATGGAGTAATTTCTGCAAACTAAAGACCCATTGATTGCGAGTAAATCAAAAGAAAATCTGTTTCTTTTTCGGGTTCATCCTCTGTGTAAATTACTGTTTACAGTGAAACTGAGACTCACCACAAACAGATGAATGGGTGCTCCTCCGGGGGATTTAATGAACCTAGACATGTTGCAGTTTATTTTGCAGACATACCTGGAGGGGCGAAATTTGCTTCTCTTTTGATCTGATCACACGGTCGATTCTCAAGTTGCTAACTGGACTGTAAACAATGCAGGAAGCACGGAAAAGGAAGACTTGGCTGCATGTAACTTATCGCGAAATGCTGGTTAAACAGAATGCTCGCAATGTTTGCCGTCACTCCCGGAGGCTACATTATCGTCAGATGATAGCTGTGGGGTTCCAAGATTGCTTTTGAACAAATGAACCTTGAACCATCTTCAATTTCAAGTTCCACAAACATCCAAAGTGCCAACATAATTTGTAGATGAAATATTATCAGGGACGTGTAGAGCGTGTGAAAGACAGAGTAAGGATTACATTGCTGTAAGATCCATTAAAGTAAAAAGCTTCTGCAAATGATAACTTTGAGCTTCACAGATGGCCTCAAATGACGGCAAGTTTAAAAAACGTCAGCAGCCATAAATAATGTAACGTGACATCACAGGGCTCTTAGCCTGCAGCGTGTCTTTGTTAGCAGCAAAGCAGAACAGAGCGCAGACGCTTAGTGGGATCTCCATATATCAGATCAGTCTTAGATGGAGCCTGCCCTTTATCCATTTTTCTGGCCTTTCATCTCTGTGCCCACTTCAAGCTACTTGTATAGACCTGGCGCACGACATGTTAATGTACAAAAATCTTTGATCAAGAGATTTATTTCTATCTGAGAGCCGGAGCGGGGGCAAAGTGAACGATGCAGATGATAAAGACGGAGACGAGAGGAGGAAATGGAGATACAGCTATACACTCAGAAAGAAGAGACAGAAAAAGATGCGGCCTTTGAGTGTAACTCATCACTTTCTGTTTACAACGTAGTGGGAGTGCAGGATTCCAGCTGTCAGTGATGGATACCACGCAGGTTTGCTTCACAAAAAAAACAAACTCCTGAGCTCTGTCAGTGATTTAGTCTTCTTTTCACATCGCTTTAACATCTCACTGCTGAGCAAATACAAGAAGAAGCAAACAGAGCACAGAAACAGTATGCCAAAGTAACTTCTGCATGGATACTCGATAGCGCTCGTGTTTTACCGGACTCATCCAGTGATTTCACAGTAGAAGGAGCAGGATAACTGCTACAACATTGGGGGAATTGCTCATTATAGTTGGTGCTGGAGTGAATCGCACACCTACTTTTGTGTGTGTGTGTGTGTCCATAACGGTCTATCAGATCCATATCCTGTGTCTTCCCTGCAGCGTGTACTCAGTCTAATGATCTGCCGCTCCGAGGCCGGATCCAGCCCCATCGTCTGGCCTCAGCACCATGACACACTCGTGTGGATGATCTACTGTACCTCTCCCCTCCAGCCAAGCAACACACACATGTACACACACACACACACGCAGGCTTAATAAATTGGACTACCTCCACAGACACCGAGGCCCAATGTGATAAGCATTGATCGTGGTGTTCGCCTCATATCACTAATAGATGTTCCTCGGCCCTGTGTCGTTGTTTCCAAATGATCTCCCTGGTTATGACACTAAAGGGCCAGTCCACTACAAATCCACTGCGATAAATCCTAACCCCGCTTTCCACTATTGGCCGACACAGGCACCATCCGTCATGGAGGTGCAGCTCAACTCTATAATACCCCTCATACCCTCTGGAATGATTCCAGTTTCTTAAAATAGTGGCAGGGAATTGGAAGAACGTACGGCACGCTAAGAGAACCGAAGGGGAAGACAAGAGCGGCAGGAATGAAATGACTGCAGTAGCGCGGGCAAAGAGGGCTCCTATTAGGGCAGTGGAGGGAGAAATATTGGCCAGTGCAGCCCCGTACCATTTGTCCTCGTCAGGATCTTAAATAGAATCGGGATCAATTATTCATAGGGTCTATAACTGGCAATAAATGTTAGCTGAGACAGTGCTGCCTAGGCCAAGGGAGAGGCAGAAAGCGAGGTTAGAAGCAGTTATAGAAGGCCAAGTTTAAAAATCAGGACAAAACAGCTGAATAACCGATGATGCGACATTTAAAAGCCCTTTTGGCTTGTCTGAGGAGCCACTTTCCGGCAAGATAATCGCAACAGAACAACATAAAGTCAGCTCAGTGAGAAGAATACAGCTTGGGGCTAACAGTACCATATACGCCACAAAACTAGTCATCAGCTGCGGGAGCGATGCATCGCACAAGGTTAAGGTGTCGTCTTTTGTGATTCAATTATTGCCTTGCATTTTTACGGCATCTTAGTCTTAAAATAGGCAGAATAAAGGTTTTATTGTCAGATTAGTACAAACCAGGAAGTCCCTTAAGATGGAAATCTCTTTCCATGATGCAGATTTGTAAAAAGTAAAAATGCAATCTGTCTTCAAGAGGGAAAAACAACTTTTATAATGCTTGTTTATTAAAGTAAAGATTTTTATTTTCATAAAAGTCTGTTAAGTCAGTCGCAGAATAAGGTAACACAATGGTGATACACTTGCAGTATTACAGACTGGGTGTCTGTGGCGACTTTCGCGGAAACAACCAAGCAGCGCCCAGTTAGTGACGTGCTTTCCATCAGCCAGCAGTGGTTGGTCTGCCACAAAGTGTAGGCGGAGCTAAGCGGCTGCTTTTCCGCTCTTTGCAAGTGTTGCGAGTAAACAGTAATCTACTATGGCTGAACAAACAAAGAAAAGATGGATGACTACAGATACAACTTCAAAAATAAGTGAAAATCCAAAGAAAAAGAAATAAACTCGACGCTCAGATGAAGCAAACAGTCTGAAAAGGAAAGCGACCGTCAGCCAGGAAAATCAAGAGTTACAACCGGAGCCAACCGTGGACGTCACACATGCAGCATTGTCTGGATATCTGGGAAGTGTGCTCCCGCAATTACCGTGTATCACCATATGTGCCGCCAAAGAGAACGAAACAAAGATCTTTGAGGTTACGACCTTAAAACAGACGGAATAAATGCAATCTTGTCAGATAAGTACAAACCAGCAAGTCCCTTATGATTGAAATCTCTTTCCATGGTGTAAAAGTAAAAATGAAGCTTTGTCAGGTCCGTCATCGAGAAGAGAAAACCAGGAAGTCAGGGAAATCTAAACACTGATTGGCTTTTGCAACACAGCATCAAGCAGATTTGTCGCTCAGGTCGAAATTTTTGATTTGGAACGGATTGTGAGCTGAACTTGCATGCAGATATCTGTTTATATACATTTTTTTCCTGCATGCAACCAAAGCTGATGCTATATAGCAAAGTTTCAGGAGCAGGACTGCACCACAACCGCATCTCTTCCGGCTTTCCCATAAACTCAAATCTAACCCCTCCCTCCCCTGCTCTTTTTCTGTTGTTTTCTGTTCTCCTATCTGTAGGGCCCTGAGGGGGCCTGTCGTACCCGGGTGCTACGGCTGATCCCCAGTTAAAGATTTTAAGACATATATATACATTTACAATGTTGGATGTCCAGACTAAACGTGGGTGAATTTTCAAATCTGTAGGTAAAAGTATGTTGGAGAAGAAAGTGGGCTTCTAGGGGCGGGGTTTCTTAAAGGGACTGGGCTGACTGAGTCGTTTCAGGCAGAAGTGGAGCCTTTTGTAAACAACATTGTGTACTGTTTTTTTATCTTCTTAATTAAAACAATGCAATGTCTGTCTCCTATAAATAACGCTTATATACCACTCATTTGTTTTCACACCAATTACGTTGTGACAGGAAGTGTAGTTGCTCCCTGGATGTGTTCACAAGGACGTTTGTTGGAGTTGCTTTTTGCACCACATATGGGAAGTGGGTGGTGTTAATGGTGGTACAAAAGGTAGATCCTACTGTGTCCTACTGTAACAATTCATATCCGAAAAATCTGGGACTCAAACAAAGAGGATAGTCCACGACACAAGAACCAGTTAGTAAGTTTTTATGGCAGACACAGCAATGCCTGGATTCGCCGCACGTTCCGTCTCCGACGCCGCTTCAAGCACGCATCAAGCTGAAGGGAGAAGATCGTTCCAAACAGGAAGTCAGACATGAAAAACAGCATAAAGCAGCCGGTCATTTCAAAATAAAACGCCATGTACAGTCTCCCGTTTTATATCCTATTACCATGTATCCTATCACCTTCTAGATCTAACATTTTACTTGAGATTAATTCCCTTGACGCTGTCACACGAAAGCCGTTCAGCGTTCAGATTTCCTGACTTCCTCGAATGCATCAGATCCGATTGCCGTTCAACAAACGAGCATTTTAAAAGTTTACTTCTCCTCTTGAGGACAGACCTGACAAAGCTTTACTTCTTACAAATCTGCATTATGATGTTGAAATTTCAGCGAAGGTAAGACCCGTTATCATAAGAAAACGGTTTCCCTTTCTGTAACAATGCAGCACTCGGTAAAGAAAGTCTTGACGGAAAGTCGATTATCGCTTACCGCCCGGCACATTCACCTAGAGGCCATATCGTCTCAGACTGTAGCCGATGGGATCCAAGATTGGGACCTCTGGGAAGTGTGCTCCCGCAATTACCGTTTATCGCCACAGGTGCCGCCAAAGAGCATGAAACTTATTCTTCAAGATTATAACTTTAAATATGCTTTTAGGTATAAAATGTTTTTAAAAATATATAAAATACTGTAAGCCTAAACCCTATTTTTCCACAGATATCTGTTGTTTACCGCTAAGAATAATTATTCCTACGTAATAGCAACCCCGAGAATACACTTGATGTTTTGTGTGTTTTATCTTCTCTGTTTTTCATTCCATAATAAATGTAGTCTGCATCATTAAACTGATAACTAACTCACAGCTCATGCTTTAAATAACCCGACTTGCATCGTCTAAGCTCATGAGTAAATATGGAGCAGTGCAGACTGAATACCAGTTTGAGTTTGAAATCTCTGCTCAAAACCTCCATCAGAATGTCCCTCGCATATCCATGCTGGCGCAGCGACACAAGCCGGAGGCGTGAATTATCACACAGAGACAGTTCTGGTGATAATTGACTGAAGGAATGCCAGGCACTTACTGATGAACATGGAAACACTCCACTGTGCATCTCCAAATGGCTTTAGCGAGCTAATGGCGGTGTGGGAAAAATGAGCTCACATAAGGCAGGGGAGGTAATGTAGCTTCCAGCTCAGCTCATTTTCTCCAAACGAAAGAGATAATCTGGACCCCCCGAAGGCCTGCGAGATTGAAAGCTTCACAAGCGGAAAGGCCAAATAACTAAGAGAAATTAGATGTGAACCTAGGCCAAAGTTTTCTCATTCCACTCCCACGGCTCACATCAGAGGCAGTGACGTGAAGTGGAAGTCTACCCCTTTGTGTTTTCTTTATCCTCTTCCTTGTTTCATCCATTTTTTTGTGTCACTCCTATCTTCTGTATTTTAACACTCATTCCTGTTTCCCTCTCGCTTTGTACCCACTTTTTCTCTGCGTTAGTGTGTGCGGTGGGGGGCGCAAACAGAAATGCAGAATGTTTGTGACAACTGGAGCACTTTCCATCTCTACCCAGATGGACTGGCAACCGACTGTCTCATCACAACGGGCTTTCATTCCCACCAGCAGCTCCTCTTCTCCCCACTCCAAAACGTGTGCAAGCAGAGTGCTGGAAGGGGTTTGAAAGCCTGACAAAGACAGAATGAAACCAATGTATTGTTAAGAATTTGTTTTGGATTGTTATGAAATGCACAAAAACATAATACATGCATTAGTTGTTTCTCAGGTTGATGTAACCCCGTAACAAACCTGAGGTTGTTTTTGCAAACATTATACAACGGGCATAGACAGGAGTATGTAATTGTTATGTGTTACTGTAGAACACGCACAGGCAAAGGAAATGTTTAAGGAAATTATTTCTGGACACTGTCCTCTAACAGCGTTGAAATCTGGTGACATATAAAGAGCATGAAAGTTTGTCTGAAGTGGCGGCAGGGGTTGATGGTTGAGTCAGACAACCAGGGGCCTTTCCTTCAGGGGACCATGGTTCGATTTTGCTGTGAATCAAATTGCAGATGTTCACCTCTCCTACAGCCCCCCTCCAGTGAACATCAAGTGTTTAACCTTGTAAACATCTCCATGTGGTGTTCTTCATGTGCTACAAGACATATCAGGGACAACATCAGCAGTCATCTCCATGGCTGGGCCTGTCTGCTTTTAAACTGCAGTGTACCAAGGACAGGCTGAACAACACGTTTTCAGATTGGCAGGTTTGAGACGTCAAAAACCTAAGGAGCCAATCCCGTTAATGGACGGGGTGACACTATGCATATCATTATGTGTAACCTATGGCAACCACGTGATGCGCGAGCCAGCTGTAACAGTCATCGTAATTTTTGCTAACTCACTACTGACTGCTAACGTTAACGTTACTACTGCTAATTATTACATTTCAAGCTAGCTAAGTTGCCACTAAGTGATGGCAGAGACGTCTCTTGTTTTCGTGACGGAGGGGCGGTTGTATATTTGCATAGTGGGCGGGGCCAATGCAGATTTAGGAATTTTTAATGAGGGAGAAAGAGGAGATGCCTTGGGAGGATGTTTTCAAGGTAATTCAACGTAATTTGCAGAAAAAACATATCAGACACAATTTATTATTTCAAGCAGAGCATTTTATATGTCTTAAAACATGACTGGAGCTGCTCTTTAATATGTAAGTTATGGAACAGACATGAAACATATTCAGTTACAGCTTCCTGTGTTGGTCTGAAGCAGACGTTCAATGACTGTAGTGATTGTTTTTGTTACGTCCCCTCTCTCCGTTCCTCCTCCACTCTGCTACTCGGGAACAGATCGGCTGCAGGAGCCGGATATGTCAACAGAGCTGGCAATCATGAGGTCACACCCCCTTTTTATAGCATCAAATAGATAATTAAATGTAAACTTGTCAGAAAAATGAACACTTGGACATAAATCAGCATGATAAGAACTAACTATAATGACAGAAACCATGTTTGAGAAAAAAATATTTGACGTGTATTTTGATTTTAAAGTTTGACTCATGTCCCATCTGTTAACATGGAGGAGGCGGGCTTTATGAGCTATACTGCAGCCAGTCAGCAGGGGGCGATAGAGATGTTTTGGCTGCCCATTTAGGGGGCTGTTATGTCGGCCATATTTTTTTGCAAGCTATGATAAAATCTGAAACGTTTGAAAATGCCGCTGGATGTTGCTTATTTATTTTTGCTAATAGACCGCTTTATTGTGAATGTCTACCTGGACGTTGAATATTCATTTTAGCTAACTTGACTGCAAGTGCCAAACTGATAGAGCGGTACCTATTGTCATATTTTGATTGTACTGTACTACAACCATGAACGAAGATCCACATTAAGGTCACATGATATAACCAGAGCCAACTCCATTCACTGTAGGAGACCATGAATAGTGAATAAAGTTTCTTCATTAGGAATAGGCAACTGCAAAACTAAATCTCAAGCTACCTGATGTGCAGAAACACGTCTGGGAAATGTGGTAGTGGCACTTGATGTGTTAAAATGAGGTTCGTGTGGGAAAGGAAGAAGCCTTTCTAAAGTGTGATATACACAGTGAAAACACAGTTTGCTAAGGTTTACAGAGTGCTAATTTCACTGTGCTGCCACTCTAATTAGCAAAAATGATCTTGCAAAGTAAAATGTGACATGGTTTTGAAAGTAGCCTCCTGAAAGCTGCTGTTGTACCCTTAAATATTGCATTGTTACGCGAAAACACTGACTTTAAGATGCAGTAAGAGGCTCCAAAAAGACCCTTTTGTCTTATTATAACAATGTGAGCCACAGAGTCAAAACAAACATACCTGTGCAGCTCATTTGAATCTTAATCCCCCGACAAACAGACAATAAGTGCTTTTCCATCCACCTTTTATTGAAGTGTGCATCGAAAAATATGTGTGCAAATAAAGGGCAGAGACTTAAAAGGAAATTTTACAGTCGGCTGAGGTGGAAAAGTCGGTGCATGGATAAAAGCAAAATGTGACAAGTGCAATGGAAACAGACTGAGCGAATAAATGTTGACGTACGTGAAGCTTGTGATTCAAACATCCTCTGAAGCCTCGGCTCCACTGAAGAGACCAAAAAACCTCTGCGTGGAGTGACGATGAGACTGCAACCTTCTGCAAAGAAATACATGACACCAGCGTTTAATAGACATGTTGGGATGCAAAGTAACACACACAGTAAATAACCAGTTATAGAACATTTTGCAAATGTCTCTCTGCTATATAAGAAACAAGAATAACATATCTTTAAGGGGCATGGGAGGCGTCTGTAACACTAACACAAAAACACAGGAGAGAGTACCGGGCAAAGTCATCTTTCCCCTCCATCTCCTTTCTTCGCCGCGCCCGACCCTACAATGCAGAATGTGAATCTGGACACCCTTTCCCGGGCTGATCCCTCAGGACCCACAGCTTCACATAGGAAGCCCCATGCATTATGCATCACCATCCAAGCCTATTTCGGAGCAGAGAAGCAAAAAATAGAGAGAAACACAGAGAGGGCTCCTGCAATCAGTCCCACAGTTGCTCGTGTTTCTGTGGAAAACGAGGTCTCGTTCCGACCGTACGGAATTACCAAGAGGGAAACATGAAATATTTAGCATTGTCATCCCCTTCCTCCTCTCTCTGTTTTCCAGCTCAAACTTCTTGAGGGGGAAAAAAAAGTCAAGAAAAAGAGTGAGAGCTGGGCCACAGTGGGCTCGCTCCCTATCATTATCTGGATGCTTCCTTTCTGCCGGTGGATGGGGTAGGAAGCGTCACGTGGATTTGGCGGAGGTCAGGATGGGAAGATTTCCCCTCAGGGGACGGGATGACACACGCAGAGGTGGAACATGGGATTTGATTTATGCTCCCTGGAAGTGGTGGGGAGAATGGGCTCGGGCGTCTGGCTGGTATAGGTTGGATCAAAGCAGATGTGTGGGAGAGTGATGATGGTCGAACGCTGCGAGGCATTTAGCATGCATAAATGGACAAACAACCACAGGGGGAAGCGTACATGCATACATTCATGACAGGATAGAAATGCCCAGGATACAGGGCTCTTTTTTTCTTCTCCTACCTGGGTGTTTGTATAACGCAGCATGCACCTACTCACAGGGTGACCTTGACCTTGAATATGCCTCCACAGGTACCCGCCTCCGAGAATATGTCTGTGGCACTTGAATGGGCCTTGTCTATTTGCATCAAGGCTGTCCGAAGTGCAGACCTATTATTTTCTGCTCTCCAACTCTAAGTGAATGAATTGAAATCATAAAAATGTAGCACTCACCTTCCGTTTGTCCTCAGTTTGAATTCGTTCATAAGAAGGTTTATGAGAATGAAAATGTAATCCTCCGCGCATGTGTAGGCATGCATTCCTCCTGTAAGTGCAGTGACCTCAAACATGGCTTCTTTTCATCTCGCACTGACGCATGTAGCACCACTGCTGAGCTTCCCCCCCCCCCAGAAAGGCGGATAAAAGCAAAAATCATTCAATTGTGTGGGAACACTTGGGCCCTTTTCAATTCTCTCTGGGACATCAAAGCACACAGCAAGACGCTGCACTATTAGAGTCCACGGGTGGGATGAAAACATATGACAGATATATCTACACTGTGCTGAAATCCATGACGAAGGTTTCATAACAGAGAGCAGACTTCTCTCAGTCATTTGTCTCCGCGGAGGATTGTGATTAATCTAACCTTTGATGTATTGAAACAACAGGGAGGATGAGATGGTGGGGGCGCTGGGGAAGCTGCATGTGGATGTAAAGACTTAGTAATGTGCTGCTTTGAAAGGCACGCAAATGAAGCAAATTGAATTGAATCACACAGGATATTGAAACTGCATAGATGTGAGAGTGACACAGCGTGAAAGCACAATGCACAGCAGGCTGAGATGGAGGGATGAAAACCTCAGAGGGAGAAAAACGAAGAGTCGAAAAAGGAAATAGAAGCGCAGGACGGCTTCACGGCCCTTCCACTGAAGTGTGTACGCACGATTACTGTTGTGATACGCGCTGTAGAAATGCTGGAAGGGATTGAATCGCAGCCAACACATTCGGCACACAGAAGCACGATCAGACGACGTGTGTGTGTGCCGCAGAGGTTACGGGGTGCAGGAAGTGCCATTAGGTGTGAATTAGGCAGAATTAAAAATGAATCCGCTGTCATGCATTATTAAAACTAACCTAATTGCATTTGCATGTGTTTACAAGAAGCTGCACACGATGAAAGCATGCAAGAAAGCAGGCGGATACAGCCCCTCTTATTTATAGGATTACCTTTCATTTACTAAATCATAAAAAGATCCTGATTCTTCTTCTTAACCACTTACCGCCTCTCTCTAACCTCTCCTCACACCTTACAAACTCATTCCAATTCACCTGAAAAAAGCAACAAAACAGAGGGAACAGACTTCCACCAAACCGGCCCTCGGTTCACAGATGGCTCGGTGTCGTCCTAACTTTGATCACAGTGTAACATGTGGTTCTGTTTTGCACAAAGCACAGAATGTTGCGGCTTCTTTTCATGAGGAGCTTTGAGGTGTACGTGTGTGTGCAGCAACATTGCCCCTGTGTGGTGAAATGAACTCAATGTTCATCCAACCCTGAAGCTGAGTTCAGGTGCAGAATGAGGAAAGCAGTCGGGTTTGTTTTGTTGCATTCATGACCATCATGTGCATGTAATGGCCACAAATCGCAAGACATGAATACACATTTAAGCTGTATCATTTGTAGGTGTTTATCCTCTCATTGGGTGAAAAAGGATTCCTTGTTACTATGCAGATTTGTTTTAGAATTACTTTATTTGATTATTTAGATTTAATCCAATCAAAATGTCTTTATAACACACATTAAAAACAACAAAAGTAGAACAAAGTGCTGCACGATCCAACATAAAAACAACACAATCAAACACCAATTTAAAGACAACAGGAGAATAAAATAGTAAAAAGCGTTAACACAAGTAGGAAAGGGAAAGGAATAAAAAAAGGCCTCAGGCAGAGCAGGATTGGGACACAGCAGTGGTCTGAGAGATCAGTTGGAGCGAGCCCATTTAATGATTTATAAGTTAATAATTAAATGTGCTCATGTTTACGTTTACCAGTTAAAAGAGGAGCAGCAGCGTCCTGAACCAGCTGCATGTGAGACAGAGAGGCTTGGCTAACGCTAGAGTAAAAATGCAAACACTGAAAAATACACACATCCAGCAGACACAGATCAACATTAGAATTACTAAATACACAGAGGCTACAGTCCTTGATGCTGCAGCTTTGGGTTCAACTAACTCTGCGGGTTTGTCACGACCAATGATTCCTTTCACTTGACATGCGTTTTTTCTGATGTATATTTTTGGCTGACCTCCGGGGTCAGCCCTACAAATGGGTCAATATGTGACTCACTGACTGACTGACTGACGTAGAGAGAGAGAGAGTCGCGACAATGGCGGATCATGGAGCATTTTGGTCCTCCACTGACGTGACTCTCTGTCTATACGGCTCTGGATACTTTGTTTGTGGAGTAGGCGGGGCTGCTCCTCCGCTGCTTGTCCGCTGTCCTCACCTACGTCCGCAGTGCGCACCTGCTTTCAAAAAAGTTGTCATCGGCCTCGTAAGGCCTTGTAACACATTGACCTGATGCGGTCAGCCATATACTATTCTTGTTAACTGTGCAGCTTTAATTCTCATTCGCACCGCTACAGATCAGTATTTGGTACTACATGTGTCCCACATAGTGTGTACATTGTTTGATAAACTGTGAATTTAAACCACACTGATCGCAGACAAGCTTAGTCATTGTTAATACACCTTAACAATGAGGTAAACTGAGGTAAAGGAGCGCAGTAAGACATTTTAATCTTACCATTGCCTGTGTGTGAGAGATAAGTGTTACTGTAGATTTGAGCATATTATCAGATATGATAAACCATAACAGACAACCGCCTGCCTTGACCTTTGACCCTCCACATAGTATCTCATCGACACGAGATCAAATAAGTGTCACTGTCAGATAGAGCTCTGAAGTGCTGCGGTTGTGTAACTGTATCATGACCGTAGCATTTTGTAAGCGCTTCAGCTCCTCTGAAAGAGATCCAGAGAGCAAACTGTATTGATTAGAGCTGCTGTTAAGAGACAGCCTCTGTCGATGTCTGAGATAAAGAACAGTTAGGGGGATTTGGGACTTTAAGATCAATTTTACTTAAACTGTGGTCTAAAGGTAAGATAAAAAGCAGCCAGAACTTTTCATTAACAGGTACTAAGTAGGTGAGACATCTGAAGCATGAAACATAGGTTGAACTCAGTGTGTGCACACATACTCACACTGTTGACATTTCTGCAAAATAAACTATTGTACATCGGCCTGGTAAATACTGCTGCAGCGTCACTGAGCTGCATTTAACGAAACAAAATATCTTCCTCTAAACGTTCCTTAACATGAATCAAGAGGTAATCTTTCAGCTGCACGAGAAACGAACTCCATGCACGGACAGCACTCGTCTCTGTTCCTGCTCTCATTCCAGCACACCATAATGGTTAATTGCTGAAGCTGCCGTGCTTAGAGGAAATGGGATCTGAAAATAAAGTCTTTAAGTGCATCCAAGTGAGTGTGCGCACACTTAAAGCACTGACACAGAAGCATGTGCACGCTCCTGCAGGGATTATAATATAGCTTTTATCGAATGCAACATTTTCTAACATGTTTAGAGAAGAAGAGTGTTTGCAAGGCACAATGTAAACCTGAACTTTCCATCACCTATGCACACTGTCCTGAGGGAATTATCAGGCGGACCCTGGCCTTTGGTCCACACACACACACGCACGCACACACGCATGCACAGTTTACACAGAGTATATAAAGGGTTGGGCCCTTTAACTGTCTCTCTCAGAGCAACAAACAAAGCTAAGGCAAACTCCTACCTACACTCACATACCGCTTAGAAAAATGCCTGCAGACTACAATGGACGTTGGGAGATGGTGAGCAACGACAACTTCGAGGAGGTCATGAAGGCCCTCGGTGAGTTTCCCTCTTATCGCCTGTTTCATGCATGAAGGCATAGAAAGAGAGACCGTGGCGTGTAACCCTCAGTAATAAAACAGGAGTCAATTAAAGGGTTGCATTTCAAGATGCAGCCGAGGAGGAAGGGAAGGTCTGGGCAGGAAATCTGGGATGAGTGTGACGGAACGACAGAGAGAGAGAGAAAAAAAAAGGAACGTTGTGGCACTGCTTCATTTCCTCATTGAGCTGCTGTCAGGTTAAGTTAACCTCCACCCTGTGAGCGTCTGCCGTCTGTTACCACGCCAAATAAATATTGATTCACTCCTTTTTGCATTTTCATTCTCCGGATCTAGAGAAAAGGAAGACAGATTCGGTTTCTGGATCTGGCAGCGAGCCAGCTCGTCACTTAGACTAAAAAAACGGGAGCGAGATAGAGTTTGATACAGAGAACAGCGCTGCGCTCTCCGTCTTTCATCGCATCATTGATCAGGCCCCAAAAACACTTTCATTATTCACGACTCTATCTGCAATTCATAAAACAACCCCGGTACACTCGGCTCACTCTAAATCCGGGAAATCCTGAATGCCTTCACCTCATTTCCATCGAGCGGAGAGGGAAATGACATCCTTATGGAAATGGGTCAAAAATATTATTTAGATGGGTAAATATAGGGGCCTCATCTGTAAGAGTGATGGGAAGAAATTGAATTTTCACTTTAAGGCAAATGGGATATGAAAATCTAAACGGTCGGGGGTGGGTGGTTCTCTTCAGCGGGGCCCGGTGCTGAACGGGGAGGAGAAACTCATTTAGGGCAATTCTGACTGGGAGCAAGGTCATTTTTAAAGGGTAAATGAGACTGTCAGAATCCCCAGTGGGAGAGGAATCATAATAAGTGTCCTGTGGTGTCATGTGTGTCTGTGGATGTGTGCTTTTGGTGTCTCTGCACGCATAAGGGTTTCTCAGTAAAAGTCAAACTACTAACTAGGATGGGAAAATTCCTCGCAACGGGATAAAACTCCTGCTAAGACTCAGACGCTGATATTAACCCATTCTTTCTTGTGTACGCAGACATTGACTTTGCCACCAGGAAGATAGCCAGCCACCTGCATCAGACGAAGGTGATCGTCCAGAACGGAGACAAGTTTGAAACAAAAACCCTGAGCACCTTCAGAAACTACGAGGTCAACTTCAACATAGGAGAGGAGTTTGAAGAGCACACAAAGGGCCTGGACAACCGGAAAGTCAAGGTGGGGCAGTTTTCCTGTATTTTACACTGAGCTGACCAATGAAGGTCCTCCAAATTACCATGTTGCTTCTGTTTGCGGTGTTTTTAGACGCTGGTGGTCTGGGACGGGGACAAGCTGGTGTGTGTTCAGAAGGGGGAGAAAGAAAACCGTGGCTGGAAACACTGGATCGAGGGAGACCAGCTGCACCTGGTGAGGAACAGAGTGACACGTTGGCAAAATGTTGACCTAGCTAGAGTCGTAAAAGTTTGGGCACATCAACCAGGAAATTATATTCCACACGTTAAACAGAAGTAAAGACAATAACTTCCATGATGAAATCTGTCCACACTCTTGATTAGATCAGACAAATTTGCCTCATCTAAAGGCAATAACCATAAAAAAGATAATGAACCACTATCTAAAACATGTAGATGTAGTCTCTGACCGATTATGTAATAAAAGAGACATTAATTGCATCATGTTGGACTCGCAGTCTAAAGGTGTGCGTCTTCTCTTTCAGGAAATCACTGTGCTCGACAAAGTCTGCCACCAAGTATTCAAGAAGGCCTAAGAAGTGAACGAACTGCACCAAACTGTCTGTTGTGTTGCTGTCTATTTATAATGTAACTGTGAAGACCTGTAATAAACTCATTTAACACCACTTTTCTTTTTGATTTGTGTTTTCTTCCAATTAAAATGTGTCCATAAATATAGTGAAATTGGTTTTTTTTACGTATATTAAGTTTCCGTCAAGTAATGGCACGATAATGATCCACTTTTATCACACATTTCCATTTTAAAGCTCCTGTGAGGAACTTTCAGTTTGTGTTGATTTTGGCGCCCCCTGTGGACAAAGCCGTACCTCTCATCTCTTTGCTGATTTTGTCCTGTACATGCTTAAGTGTTGGTTTTTAACAAAAAAATCTCACCCTGCTTTCTTTAACAGCCATATGCATCAGTCACTTTAAATTTCTGCCCTGAAAAATGTAAACAAAGACAGGGTGCAGTTAATCGCTTCATCTGACGCCTAGTCGGGACCTTCATATCCCAAAAAAATGTATGCCAATTGTTTTGTTAAGACATACAGGCTGCAGGCGTATGGTGAATATATTATACATTAATATTAATTTGGAAAAGTTAAACTTATAGTTTTCTTTTATAAGATAATCTTTCTTTAATGTAACTTTTAAAACAAAAAGCTTTGCACTGCAAAAAAATCTAATTTTCAACATCAAATTCTCTGTACCATTTACATATGACAAAATACAATTTAAAGCAGTTTCCATAGTTTCTATTTGTAAAGTAAATTTTCCGGGATGAAAACTGGTGTGGCCTGCGTTTTTTTTTTACAGTGTAGCGGGAGAGCTCGCAGCAGGTACACCGTGTTCTGCTTCTCTGCCGGATCTTGAGCTGCTCCCACAGGAAGCGCTGGAGGATCCACGTCGCCAAAAGAAGCTGCGTCAAGTCAAACAGCGGCAGTGAGATTTTAACCGGAAAAGGAGGGCTGTTGTGTTCAAAATAAAAGTGTTGACGCTCCAGCTGCAAATTGTACAAATTAGAGGAAATATTAGCACAAAAACAGCTGTTATTTGATATTGGTAAGCACAAAAGAAACTTCTGAGGCCCTTTATAAAACAAAATATGTATAGATAATATGAATATGGATAATATGTACAGTCATCATTCATTTTAGTCAAATCAGCCAAGTAGGATAAATGGGATATTGTACGTTCATAGAAATGTAAAATACATACAGTAACTACTTTTTTTTCATAAAAATTTATTTCAGCCCTCCCAGTCTCCTTTGCACTGTTTATTTACATAGACCTATTAACATAACAGTTTGACCTTTAAGGAGACAATGTATGTTATTGTCTAGAGGTTGTTTACACAGCTAAACAAACATAACTATTACCAACTTTTGTATATGTTCTTCTTGTATCTGTGAAGTTCAGAGCAATGAAAGCTGTAGTCAAATGTCTTAGTTACATAAATATAGTTAAAATGGTTGTATTTCATAGTATCACATTGCTCACATTTTTTCACAGCTTTAAATGATTACAATTAGTTGTATCATTATTATTATGATGATTATTAGTATTATTATTGTTATTATTACGAGTAGCATTCATAGTACTATTGTTATTTTGCTCAAATTTGCTGATACATTTTTAATCAATTTAAGAAACACATATCATAATTTAAAAATTAAGATTTAAGTTTATCCAAGTGTGTGTCCCAATCTCCCTGTCCTTTTACTATATTGTTTAAATAAGCCAAAAGGTTTACTTGGGCCTGATTTGTTTTAGTTACGAGACATAACCGTTTCGACTTCTATTGTGAAAATAAATACCGGAAATGATTCCGTATTATTCTTCTTCGCTTCGTTGCTAAACTTTCTCCTCTGAGCTACACGGTAGAAGCTCGACGAGGGCAGCAGGGAGGCCGGTCTCGTACTTTACAACACGGCAGAGACCAACTGACGTTAAATCATGGTAGGCGGAACAAACTAACCAAATACTATACTATAACTTTTTCGCTTGTGTTTTGCTGTTTGGTGGTTGTTTTGTAAGTTGCACGTGCAACGTGTGCGTACAAAACTATCCACAAAGTTATCCATAAGAGGCAGAAAGTCAATTCAAAACATAGCCTACCGTATGTGTACTTTATGCTGCAACCATATTGAATGCAACAACAAGGGAAAAAAGTAAATATTTTATGAACAGCAAAGTGTAAACCTTCCCAGAAAGATACAATCCATCCGTCTATTTTTACATATTACAAAGTTTTTAGATTTACTTACGCGAGATTTTTTTAACATACATTTCTCCCATTGAAAAGTAGATCAACAAGAAGGCTACAACTGTTCACTGACTTGATTTGATTTGAGAGGACCAAGTCATTCTGGAGCAGTCATGCATATAAAATGTGGAATGAGTAGTATCAACAGACACACCCCCTCCAAAACTATCTCCAAAAGCGGAAATAAAATAAAATATAACATGTTTTCTACATGTTTCTACTTTACATGAAGGTCTATGTTATAAAATTGATACATATTTTATGCTAGACTGTAATATATCAAACACAGGCTGACGATTGTCTTAATGAGTGTTTGTACAACTCCCTGTCGAAGAACATCTGTTGTTGCGGAGAGGGGTTGATTTATTATCTTATTAGACTCTTGCTGATTAATATATTCTATTGTCATCATCTTTCTTTCTATAATAGCCTCTGCGGTTGGATATCAAGCGGAAGCTGACGGCTCGGTCAGACCGGGTGAAGAGTGTGGATCTGCACCCCACTGAGCCGTGGATGGTGGTTAGCCTATACAGCGGCACTGTGGTGGTCTGGAACCATGAGACACAGGTCACTATCAGTCAGCTACAGTCCCCTTTAATCACTCAATTCTCTTGTTTGAGCACTCCTTTAATCACTTGTTGAGTCATTACTTCATGCACACAATTTTATCCAAGCCTTTGATTACCAGATGTCAATAAAGTTTGTTTAATGTTAATTTGCTTTGATTCCTGTGTGTGTAGACGATGGTGAAAACCTTTGAGCTGTGCGACCTGCCTGTCAGAGTGGCCAAGTTTGTAGCCAGGAAACACTGGGTCATTACTGGAGCAGTGAGTATTCTAACATAACTGGAGCTCAAATATATGTATGTCAAGGTAAATCAATGTCAGTAGCCATTTATTTTCAGGATTGGAATTGTGGTTTTCTCTTTTTTTTGGTATCAAAATCAGCTTAATTCAGTAACTTCGAATGATCTGCTCGTTATCAACCAACTGAAGCTTCTCAGGGGATTGATTATGAGCAAAACATTCGAATCAGGTGTGTTAGAGTACGGAGAAACCTAAAACATGCAGGAAGGTAGCTCTCCAGGAGCAGGGTTGGAGACCCCTGATATAAAGGAAATATTTAAACCTTTTGAATTTGTTTTACACTGCAAAAACCACAAGCCCAAATTCGACAACATTTTGGAACAGACTATAGGCTGTATTTAACAAGTGGACGTGGTCTCTTAGTTGATGTGAAAGTGCCTTAAACCTGTATTGATTTCAACGGCGAGCAGAGAGCGACTGCAATAGTTGCAAGAAGACATCACATTGTATGGACACAGATAAGAAACATCTCATTGATGTATTACATCAGAAACAATTTCCTCAATTGCGAGTTTCAAGTCATTTTCTATACAGTATATTTTTTATAATAGATAGATGGGCAAAAGCCAAACTTGGGGCTTCAAAGTAGTCGTCCACAAACCAACTTATACATCTTAAAATGTGGATTACAACCATGACATTCCAACAGAATTTAAGGAAAATGGCCTCCATGTGAATAAGGTGAATAGGTGTGTACTACAGCCCATGAGGGCAGTGTCACACCTTGTTTGAGGCAGTGACAATTGTCAGATAAACCTGTGTTTTTTAATTTAGGGTTAAATGCAATTGTTGGTCTTGTGTCTGTCCCCAGGATGACATGCTGATCCGTGTGTTCAATTACAACACACTGGAGCGGGTTCACATGTTCGAGGCTCACTCTGACTACATCCGCTGTATCGCTGTGCACCCTACACAGCCCTACATCCTCACCAGCAGTGGTAGGAAAGAACGACATACGACCACACAAAGAGTCTGCATTTTAAATGCTGTACCGAGCCTTATCATGTCTTATATTTGTATGTATGTGTGTGTGTTTTTTAGACGACATGTTGATCAAGCTGTGGGACTGGGACAGAAAGTGGTCGTGTAGTCAAGTGTTTGAGGGACACACTCACTACGTCATGGAGATCGTCATCAACCCCAAAGACAACAACCAGTTTGCCAGTGCCTCTCTGGACAGAACCATAAAGGTACACACACACACACACACACACACAGACATACATGCGCATAGTCGTGCAGTTTTTTATTAAGTACACAATAGGCGGTTGCTACAGGGTACAAACACTGTTCTTCCAGTTTAAATGAAGGGTAAAGTGACTGCACCTTTTACATGGACGTTTTCAACCATTTCAATCAAGGCCTCATTTGCAAAATAACAATGATTCAGTGATATTTAAAGGAACTGTGAATCATTCTGCTGTTTACCTCTTTCTGTGTGTTTCCACTCGGCCTGCTGTAGGTGTGGCAGCTGGGTTCCAAGACTCCCAACTTCACTCTGGAGGGCCATGAGAAGGGCGTGAACTGCATTGATTACTACAGCGGGGGAGACAAGCCCTACCTCATATCAGGGGCAGATGACCGCCTGGTTAAGATCTGGGACTATCAGGTACCAAATACAGAATGAGATGCTACAAGAATTCGGTTTCCTTCACAGATATCGCAATGTATCTTTTTTTCAATATCGTGCAGCCCTACATACAGTATATATCTTGTCGCCTTCTTTTCAGGTAATTTCATAAATTAAGTTCACATGAACCTCAAATTAATTTTATCCCATAAGTCTAAAAGGGTAGGTAGAAGTAGGTATAGTTGTTTCTGTAGTGAAGGCAATAACAGGAATGCATTTCTACAATGCTACCTATCAATTTTAAAAAGCGATGTCTCTATCTTCCAGAACAAAACCTGTGTTCAGACCCTGGAGGGTCACGCCCAGAATGTGACCTGTGTCCGTTTCCATCCGGCGCTGCCAATCATCCTGACAGGCTCTGAGGACGGTAGGTCGGGTATTTTGATAAAACATTTTAAAACGGCACGAACGCAGCAAGTCTGTGGCCCCGAATGAGCGCAGCTTTGACCTCTCTATCGTTTGTGTAGGCACTGTTCGCGTGTGGCATTCCAACACCTACCGTCTAGAAAACACACTGAACTACGGCATGGAGAGGGTGTGGTGTATTTGTGGCCAGCAGGGCTCCAACAGTGTGGCTCTGGGCTATGATGAAGGCAGCATCATCATCAAGGTATACTGTATATGTTTTTGAACATCAACATTGAAATATGATCTGTAAACTACATCTCAGGTTACTAAAACCTCACTTCCCCTACCTGCATTCATCTGTATCCCCTCTTCTTGATGTGTTTTCCCCCTCTCTGTCTCAGCTGGGTCGGGAGGAGCCGGCCATGTCCATGGACTCCAGTGGAAAGGTCATGTGGGCTCGCCACTCCGAGGTTCAGCAGGCCAACCTGAAGGCAATGGGAGAGGCTGAGATCAGGGATGGGGAGCGGCTGCAGCTGGGTGTCAAAGACATGGGCAGCTGTGAGATCTACCCCCAGACCATCCAACACAGCCCCAACGGGAGGTGAGAAACTGTGCTGTGGGTGGAAACAATGACAAGAACTTGTGAGTTCTGGATTAGAAGTTGTGGATTATCTTAATTGTTGCCCTTACCTGAAGGTGCTGGTTGCTGTATCACACCTCTTTAACAGCAACTCAGTTCTACAACACTGTTTTTGTTTATATACTACTAAATGAAATAATGGTTAATTTTCTAGTCTGCTCGGTCTACACCAACTTGAGTTCCCCCAGCGCACACACAAACACAGCAGGCAGATCACTTGCAGTTTATACTTTCTTTCATGAACTTCTGCGGCTCCACACACTATAAATAAACTGATCGTTCTTCAACCGTGCGCCTCCGCTGCCTGGCTTCTTCACCGGCCCGATCTCCAGCTCAGGAAACAGTTCAACAGAACATTATCTTGCTTCAGCTTCATTCGTCGCCGTGACCTCTTTCTCATGTGTGAGCCGACCCACAGTCCAGCACGCTACTGCATAAAAAGGGGAGAGCAAAATTCGCTGAGCACCAGCTGTGCCAATCAACTCAATGGCGCTGCTCTCCTGAGCCATCCCGACGCCTCTCCCTCGTGCAGCTGCATGCCAGCCATGCCCACCTCCACAACATGAAGTTGCAATAATCTTCACTTAATCTACACTTGATACTAAATGAGCGAGGCTGAGAGATTTTTTTTTTCCTAATTGAGAGAGGTTTATATTTCTTTTTCTTAATGTACATAATATAATTATATTTCCATGAATTTATGTTTGTTTTTGTCTGTGTGTTTTTGCAGGTTTGTAGTGGTGTGTGGGGATGGAGAGTATATCATCTACACCGCCATGGCCCTGAGGAACAAGAGCTTTGGCTCAGCTCAAGAGTTCATCTGGGCACATGACTCCTCACAGTAAGTCATAATCATGTTAAAGATATCATTTAACGCTAGCTAGCTTAGCATATATGCAGGAAAAAGAGAAAACGGCTAGCCTGAAAATTTGCCCTCTAACTCACTAATCGATGTTATTTAAACCTGTGCACGACTTCCTGCAGGTTTGCATGCTGGACATTTTTCCCGGCTGCACTGTTAATGCATTACTGTTTGTTTTTAAGTTATCGTTTGTGGAAAGACCAAACAAACAGGCTATGGTACGATAATGAGCTTTCGAGGTGCTGATAAGAAGATATTTAAACTTTGGACAGAGTTATGAATTTATATTTAACAAGTTGAATTAAGTTGTGGTCAGGTATATCATTATGTGCATTATTTTCATAGGTATGCGACCAGGGAAGGCAGCAGTATGGTCAAAATATTTAAGAACTTTAAAGAGAAGAAGACTTTTAAACCTGACTTTGGGGCTGAAGGTGAGTGTCATTTTTTTACTTCA
Source organism: Semicossyphus pulcher (assembly GCF_022749685.1). Taxonomy (NCBI): domain Eukaryota; kingdom Metazoa; phylum Chordata; class Actinopteri; order Labriformes; family Labridae; genus Semicossyphus; species Semicossyphus pulcher. Next base: position 6,350,832 of record NW_027211700.1, read on the forward strand.
CACTGTGGCATATTTTGTGGTCAATATTTTCCTCATTCCTGCATAAAAAGGGTTTATTTAATAAATAGACATATTTTAAGTATTTAATTGTTTTATATGGATGTTTTTATTTTAAATCTTACTGCATTTTCCATTCAGAATTTTTTTAATTATTTTTTTTACTTCTACACTACCTGCTTTTTATCTTTTTATCGAAATACCATGGCAGATTCATTGTATGTGAAAGCTTACTACACAATAACTTCATTCGGATTCTGACACGACAGATATACGTGTGTGTGGATACATTTTTTTTTGTTGTTGAATTTATTTAATCAGGAAGTCCACATTAATCAACCTATCAGCATTACGCTTCAAAGTAAATATTCCAGAATTAGCACAATAGCTACGTTTCATCTATCCTAAGGGCCCGATCAGACAGAATGCGTTTTAGCAGCTGGGGGCTTTTTTGTCGTTGTTTTCAATGAGAGGCTTTTTGCGCGCTGCTTTTTGCATTTCAGAGCGCCTCGTGTTTTTTTTTTTTCATTGTGCAATCAGATGAAAGGAGAGGCGGGCCTTCTGTCAGTTTACAATATAACAGTTAGGTTAATGACAGCTAATGATTCGGTGGTTGCCTTAACAACAGTAGGAAAAAGAGGCGCAGTGAGCTGCTCTTTCTTTAACCGTAGGCTTCAACAAAAAAGGCAATGCGGTGCGCCTCGCATTTTACAGCCTGCAAAACACGCTCTGTCTGATCGGGCCTTAAGGCAGGTACTTCTGTGTGCTGTCCACGAAACAGGCTCAAGTTTTATATACAAGAAGGAGACATTTGTTACATGGCAAATAACATACCCACATACAATAAGTTGGTTAAAATAAAATTTTAAAAAAAGTATATATGTGCTTGATTAATGTTGAGTGACCTGCTATCCCACAGGTATCTTTGGTGGCTTCTTACTGGGAGTGAGGTCAAACAGTGGCCTTGCTTTCTACGACTGGGAGAGTGCTGAACTCATCCGCCGTATTGAGATCCAACCTAAACATGTGAGTCGCACCGTTTTGGCTCTCGTTTCTCCAGCAGTCTGTCTATCGCCCTCTTACAATATGTTGTCTTCCTGTCTGTAGATCTTCTGGTCTGACTCTGGGGAGCTTGTGTGTATCGCTACGAGTGAGTCTTTCTTTGTGCTGCGGTACCTACCGGAGAAAGTGGCGGCGGCACAGGAGTCCAAGGAAGCGATTACAGAGGATGGGATAGAGGACGCTTTTGAGGTCAGAACTTTAACTGTGCAAGGATTTAATTTGCAGAACTTGCAGAACAAATGATGAAGAGGAGAAGAAAATGTATAATTTCCACTATTATTTCCGACAATTATTTGTGTCTTTCTCGTTTCTTCCTGCTCTCCAGGTGCTGGGGGAGGTGTCAGAGGTGGTGAAGACAGGGGTGTGGGTGGGGGACTGCTTCATCTACACCAGCTCTCTTAACAGACTTAACTACTTTGTTGGGGGAGAGATCATCACCATTGCTCACCTTGACAGGTACAAAGCCTCTAAGCTCGTGAATATTCAAAAATGTACTAGAAAACCTACAAATAGAATCAGAACAAAACGAATGTGTCAGCCATCATCGCCACCCTTTGCGGCTGTAAATCTACGTGGCACCTCATGTCGGCCACCTTTCTCTCGCTATACATTCTCAAAAAATTAGAAATACCATTAAAAACATCTCAAAGAAGTTGCTTAAAGCTGATCTTTCTTTAGGACCATGTATCTGCTGGGCTACATCCCCAAGGACGATCGTCTCTACCTTGGGGACAAGGAGCTGAACGTCATCAGCTACTCCCTGCTGCTGTCAGTGCTGGAATACCAGACAGCTGTCATGAGGAGGGACTTCAACACGGCCGACAAGGTTTTACCCACAATCCCTAAGGAGCAGAGGATCAGGGTCGCCCACTTTTTGGAGAAACAGGTACGTTTTCCCCTGCGACATTTTTCAGGATTCGGATGAATGCATAATTAACAGAACATCAGGCAGCCAGATGGAGCAAAAGCTCCAGGCAAGATTTTGTCAGTCTATCAGTCATGAGACTGGTTCTGCTTCTCACGCGGTCTCTTTTACCACGTCCATTTTTCACATTCATACTTTCACATATCCTGTCTTCCCCTGTTGGCCATTGTGCTTTACATAAAAACAGATGACATAGCAGAATTTATGAGACAGAATTTTTTTTTTGTGTGTGTTCTTGGTTGTGTAGGGGTTCAAACAGCAGGCCCTGGCTGTGTCCACTGACCCAGAGCACAAGTTCGAGCTGGCCCTGCAGCTGGGAGAGATCAAGATAGCCTATCAGCTGGCCTTGGAGGCAGAGGTGATTACACGCATGCATATGCACACAAAAACATACTGCATACGGCATACTGACTGTATACAGTACAGACAACATACTTTAAAAATATAATTTTTAACATACAGTACATACCAATTTTACAGGAAACAGGAAATTATATAATGTGGAATAGCGGTTTTCGATAAAAGTGCAAGTCAAAGGAGGCTGGCAGGGGAAAATCGGGGTCAAGTTGGGGTCAAAAATGTGTCCGTTTGTGATCACACATGCAGCCCATCCGTACAATGTCAGGAAATGTTCAGTGCGTGTGTGAAAGAGGCGAACGTAACATCAAAATGTTTTTCCAAGAAGTCTTCTTTGCCGAGATGTTTTCATTTTATTTTCACAAAAACCCAAAATGTATTGTATTATATTGTACTCCAGCTGTGAGCAGCTCCTCAATTTTATTTGTGCATTGCATTGTGGTAGAATACTGTGGACCATCAGCACATTCAAATACCGGCTGTGTTGGGTACACATAATGTCTGCTTTCAGGAAACATTCCACTTTTGTAGTTTCTTAAAATCTGCTCAGAATCAGTTTTTAGAATGAGTTTGAGATTCGTCTACAGCCACGCTAGCGGCCATGTGAAGCTGTATTTAGGAACAGTGCTTTGAGCTAAATGCTGACATGCTAAAAAATATTGGGGCGCTGGTTCGACTCCCGGTCTGCCAGTTGGTGCATGTCAACCCCCACTCTCTCCTCCCCACATTTACTGTCTCTCTTCAGCTGTCCTATATAATGAAGGCAAAAGCCAAAATAAAAATAAAAAAGACAATGATAACACACTGATGTTTTTGACCAAGATCACTAAGTGTGTTAGCATGGGGCGCTGGTTTAGCTCAGTCGGTAATGCAAGCACTCCATTTACAAAGACGGTTGCAGGTTCGATCCTCGCCATCGGCCCTTTGCTGCATTAACTTCCACACGCTCGTGTCCCAATATCCCCTGTCTCTCTTTAGCTGTCCTGTCTAATAAAGGCAAAGTGGCCCCATTTTTTTTTTTTTTTATGTGTTAGCAAACAAATATTTGTTAAGTAGCCTCATACAAAAAGTTAAGCTAAATCTGAATGTCATTAGTTATGTAGGACAGTTTTGGACCAAAGTGTTTTTGTTTGGAATTAGGAGAGGGTCACCAGTGTTTTTACAATATATTCTGACAGGGATAAATATAAGAATACATGCCAATCAATTTCTCTCAAAACCACAAATGCTAACCCCATGACACTAGCATAACAAAAACAGCTTTACAAATGTATATTTTTGAAGATCGACAGTCTGGAAACGTTACATACACTACCATGTTTGAGCTAATGTTTACTGTGTTTTATGTGCTTGTTAAAGGGGTTATTTTCAACATCTTTTGTGGATGTCAACAACTGCAGCTGTTCTTCACATTATATAGTGTAGTCTACTAATCATAATGAGTCAGGTCTATTTCTCAAAAAACTTATTTTTGAATAACTTTTATTAGTTTTATAGCATTAGTCAACTACTGTTTATAGCATAAAGAATATATCTACATGAAAATAGATTACTTGTTTTCCCTATTTTTGCCATTGTAATTTGTAGGATTATGTTTATAGAATCAATCACTTGAATTGAACAGTTTTACAGCCCCGGCCTCCCATACTGCTTCAGTGTGTTGTTAAGGTCCATGTGTCTCCTCCTGTGATAATCTTCTCCTGTCTCTTTGGCGCCGTGACATGTGGGGATTCCAGTCAGAGCAGAAATGGAAGCAGTTGGCAGAGCTGGCTACGACAAAGTGCCAGTTTAGCCTCGCCCAGGAGTGTCTGCACCAAGCTCAGGATTATGGGGGATTACTGTTGTTGGCCACCGCCTCGGGCAACGCCGACATGGTGGGAAAACTGGCTGATGGAGCGGAGAGGGACGGGAAGACCAACGTGGCCTTTCTCACGTACTTCCTGGAGGGAAGGTAAGCGAGAGGACGAGGGGAGGGGAGTGGAGGGGAGGGGAACAATGTTTCTATCCACATTTTGATTTCACAGTTTATTTTTTTAATTATTTCTTTTGTACTCGCACAGATTGGAAAAATGTCTGGACCTTCTCATCAAAACAGATCGGCTGCCAGAAGCTGCCTTTCTGGCAAGAACATATCTGCCCAGCCATGTGACAAGGTGAAGTTGTTTCTGTTGCGTGCACAGCATATGCTGGCTGTGTCTGTGTAGTCATTAATCTCATGTCCTCTAGAACCTTTGCATAAACCAGTTTGTCTCTGATTTGTGTAATATGCCTGTTGTGTTTCCCAGACAGCAAATCTACAGTTTTAAAACTGAAGCCAAACAATTTTCCTAAAAGTATTTCTTTAAAAAGATAAGCTATATCTGTTAGTATACATCATGCATCACTGGTTTGCTCTGTACTCTTCCCTCCCTTCAGGGTGGTGAAGCTGTGGAAGGAGAGTCTGTCCAAGGTCAACCAGAAGGCAGCAGATGCTTTGGCTGACCCCATCCAGTACAGCAACCTGTTCCCTGGCCTCCAGCAAACCCTGCTGGCTGAGCAGTACCTGAAGGAGACTCATGTCAGGGTCAGGCCTGCCGCAGAATACCCGCTCGTCATGGTCAGTGGAAGTCAGAGGAACTATACCTCACACAACTTTAATAAATTGTGAAGTGATTTCATCCCGATATACGCACAGAACCAGCGTCATTGCTGCATATGTTGTATAATGTAAGTGAAGATAACATTTGGCCTGTCTCTCTATTCCCTCTCTCTGTCTCCTTAGCCAAATGAGGACCGGAATATTTTGGAGGAATGTGCAGCATTTGTGCCAAAAGGAGAGATCCCCGGCCTAGAGGTGAGGATCAAACCTGTACCTAATGTCATAGAAAGATGCCGTTCCTTTAACTGACCCTGTAGCCAGCTACACTTCAGCGAGTCTGAAATACTGTCTGGGAATAAACAGTGAAGGAATTTTGTTTTAAAAGACAGTAACTGTGGAAGATCCCCGTTGACTGTTTAAGACTGCTTCAACAACAGTTTCCAATGGTGGACATAGATTAATGTTTTTGAATTTTGCTGTGCTGGGTAAATGAAGTTAATGGGGGTATTATGCTAATTTCAAGCTTCATATTTCAGAGTGAGTAGCTTAGCATAATTTACAGCTCAAAAAAAACTCATTTTTCTCACGCTGGTGCTCTGTGCAGGCCCTCTGCCTGAAACAACTCGGTCAGCTCTGTCCCTTTAAGAAACCCCGCCCCTACAACCCCACTTTCTTCTGATTGGCCAACTTTCTGAAGCCTGCTGAGGCTGCATTTTGTGTGCAGCGTGTAGCACAAACTGTGTAAAAGCTGGCGTTCACGGCAGCCTGCAGACTGAGCTGAGAAGCCTGGGGATTACTCCAACATACTTTTACCTACAGATGTGAAACTTCACCCACGTTTAGTTTGGACATCCAACATTGTAACATTATGTCTTAAAATGTGAAACAGCATAATACCCCCTCTTTAAGTTGTTTAGTGCGCTGGATCAGAGAATTTGTACATGAAAGCATTCATCATTTTTAAAAGCTCCTGTGAGGAGTTCTAGATATAAAACAGGCTGAAATTAATACTGATGCCTCTATATGACCTACAAAAGCAAACGAGATTGACTATTTCTATATAGTTATTTTTAATGTCTGTAACCGCAACCACCAGGTTGGTTTCAGAGGAACGTGTGCTTTTACTGTTGGTATTTATAGTACGTTTGGCTCACAATAATTCTTTACTTTTACTTAAGAAAAAAATGTCCGTTTTGGCATGCTGCCTGGTCCGACACCGACCCATATGCATCGATGACAAGTTATTAACAGTGAACCTATTCTTTAAAAAGAATCGTAATTCTACCTTTTCTGTAAACAGGAGGCGGTGACGAGCGTGAATGAAAGCATCATGGTAGCAGCAGTGACAGAGGCTGCACCTGTAGAAGAACCAGCAGTGACAGAAGCAGTACATGCAGAAACGGCTGCAGTGACAAAGGCAGAGCCCGCTGAAACAGCTGTAGTGGAGGAACTCATTCCAGTAAAACAGGAGATTATTGTTCCAGTTTCAACTACAGTAGAAGAGTTCATCCCAAAAGCAGCATCCCCTCTGCCTGTCGCAGTAACAGAAGCGCATCCTGAACCACTACATGCAGAATCTAGTCCTGCTGAAGAGGAAAACGCCGATATTTTAGAGGAGGTGTTAGACTTTGTTGAGGAAGACAATTCAGAGTCCACCAGAGAGATTCCCTTCGAAGAGCCAGAGATGGTACAACCCAATCCTGTGGATGTCAGATCACCACTTGAGACAGATGTTTCTCCAGCAGCTGATGTCTCTGAAACATCTGTCACAGAGGCCACACCCCAAGCCATCATGTCAACAGAAGAAACACAGAGTGAGACTGTGGCAACAGAAGCCATTGTAGAGGATGTCCTGGTTAGCACTGGTCTGACAGCTGATACAGATGTACTAGAAGCTGTAGCAACACCTGTCCCTGAAGAAGCAGGTATCATCTCCACAGAAGCACCAGCCCTCATAGACACAGCAGCAGAGGAAACTCCTGTTCCTGAGGAACTAGTTACAGTAACGGCACCATCACCTGTAGCAGTGGATGAGCTCATCTCCTTCGAAAACACAGACAGTCCAGTGGTGGATCTGCCCGTCCAAGTCCAAACGTTTCCAGATTTGGCCCTTGACCCTCTCCAAGACACAATGCCAGTATTGATGCCAGTCCCAGCACAAGAACCAGAAAAAGAGGAACAAATCACAGCACTTCCTGAGCCCGCTGTTCCTCTACTGGCTGAGCCGCAGGTTTTAACCCCAGTGGAAGCTCCGGCAGAGGAGGAGGAGGCTCCTGGGGGAGCTGAGGAACCAGCAGAAGACCTCGAGGATGAGATGATTGACGAGGTAAACATTGTTTTCTATCTTAAAATTGTAATCTTGAAGATCTCAGTTTTGTTCGATAAACGGTTAATTGCGGGAGCACACTTCCCAGATATCCAGACAGTGTTGCATGTGTGACGTCCACGGTTGGCTCCGGTTGTAACTCTTGATTTTCCTCTCTGACGGCCGCTTTCCTTTTTAGACTGTTTGCTTCATCTGAGCGTCAAGTTTGTTTCTTTTTCTTTCACTTCTTTTTGAAGTTGTATCTGTAGTCATCCATCTTTTCTTTGTTTGTTCAGCCATAGTAGATTACTGTTTACTTGCAACACTTGCAGAGGCCGGAAAAGCAGCCGCTTAGCTCCGCCTACCCTCTCTGGCAGACCAACCACTGCTGGCTGATGGAAAACGCGTCACTAACTGGGAGCCACTTGTGATTTTTTGCGCTAAAGTCGCCACAGACACCCAGTCTGTAATACTGCAATTATGTTACCTCGTTCGGCGATAGAAAGCGACTTAACAGACATTTATTTAAGTGAAAATATTCAAGATCACCTTAAGGCACATATGTACAAATAGTGTATATTATTATGGAATCAGATTTATTGTGAAGTATAATAAAGAATTGTACGTGGCCATTCCTTTTGATGCAATGCCTTTTGCTTACCTCACACTTTTTGTTCTTCCTGCAGGCCCTGGATGATCTGGATCTGGACAATTTTGACCTGGAAGATATTGACACCTCAGACGTCAACCTGGATGAGGATTTCTTGATTGAATAGGAACCAAACCTTTCAGTTTTTTTGCAGACCAAAGAACACAAACAGTTGTTTACAAAGCTGTCAAATGACTTTAAAAACCTGAAAATTTGTGGTGCTGTGGGACCAAATGGTGCAAAAGTTAACCTCCAAGATAGCAGGTTAGACTTCTAATCAAGCCACAACCTTAATGAACCATTCGGACATGTCCAGGCTGGGTTTACGTGTACTAAACCCATGAAGGGGCATTATGAGGTTAAAGTAATCATGGGTCGATTTAAAGGGACAAAAATTGTGTTAAAGGGGAAATTAGGATAAGATATAGGGAGGTGTTTGCGTGATATTTGGATGTATGGGATAAATTGCAGCCCGTAAGAATATCAAAGTCAAACTGTCGTTGGTGAACTTTTTTACACCAAATGTTTGCTGTTTAAAATCCATCATGATTTAAGGGTTCAAATGTGCCTTCACATGTCTATGTGCCATGTGCTTCTCAAGCTGAAAAACAACTACTCTTCTGTCTTATACCTCATACAGTCTGACACCACTGTTGATCAGGGTGTTCTCCACATGCTTTCATTCTTAAAAGGAAAATTTAACCGTTTAGTTTCTCTAACATTCCTTCTGGATTAGAGCAGTATTTTTCAGTTATCTGGGACAAAGCTGCCTGTTTCTTCCGAATGCTATGATGTTCATAAAAAGGAAGTGTATTGGAAAATGTTGAACAAGCCCAAACGACAACAAACCCCCCCTTTTGGTTTTATCACCTCTGTTTTGGATGTCTAAATGAAATGGAAACTTTTTAAAGCTAGTATCAACACATGCTGCTTTTCAGAAAAACTGGTCACATTTACAGATTGTTTCTGTTCCAAATGCCCTACATGCATTACATGTGTGTTTTCAAAGATCCTTTTTTAGGTCGGATGGTACGGTGTACGTGAACGTGAAAGAGAGAATAAAATCATCTTTTATCCATGTCTGTGATTGTATTTGAATTGAACAGAAGATACTTTCCCTAACGATAGCGCTCGGTGAAGAAACCCCTCCCCTTGTTGCCTCATCCAAATACTTATACTACCACATGACCCTAAGTGGCCACCATAACCCAAGCAGCATTGCTAACTTCCAACAGACCCAGGCTCGAGGTACTGACAATGCTGATACTACCTCCACATTTGAATGAAACGAGAGAAAAATCGAGAGAAGAGTTTCTAGAGAGAGGTGTGGGTGAGGCTGTATGCTGTACCTCACCCTACTCCTCCATTTTCATAAGGAACGATAGAAGAGAGCAACTCAAACTTGTAGTTAGACGGGCAGCGAGAGCCAGGACATCAACATCAGGTGAGCACCTCCCTTCACCGGTGTTTTGGCCCACGACACCTCGGGGAGGCTCAACAGTTAGCTCTGGTGTCCCAGAGCCACCCCCCCTTTATATGCTAGCTCTCACCGCCCATCAGAACCGTGTGGTATTAAATCCTTATGTAAAAAATGCAACTATTCATGGTGCCAACGTTACATCTGAAAAAGGAACAGCATAGAAGAAAGGATTACTTACACTTGTTTTGGCCCCCAACAGGCATCATTTCTCCTCATCTAATCCACTGACTAGCTCCGAATGTTTCGTCTGACATCTCCTTTGCTGCCTTTCACACTCGGTTCACGCACTCCCAGTCCCCTAGTGACATAGTTGATCGTGCTATGAACCCTCTACAGTTTTTTCACTCCATCGACATGTCACACAGGTACAAAGATCTTTATTATGTTATGTACATCATTTGACCGAACACATCAGGTTTGACTTTGAGACAATGAGGGTGTTTCACTACGTTTTCTCTCCATGGATAAATGACAAACTTTGTGCATCCTACGAGCACTTTCGAAGCGAATTCTTCGAGTTGTTTCGCTGTTAAGTGTAACGCTTTCCTGTCAGGGCAGGAGCATGTGACTTGGACCAAAACAGTGAAAGAGTAGAATGTTGCACTTCACATTTTGGAGGCCACTTTCAGTCATTTTTTCTGGTTATGGATTATATTCCTCATTCTGGATGAATTTGTATATTTCTATCTAGGAGTGGGTCCGTCAGGCAGACGAGCTCTTGGCATCCATCTGTTCGTTCGCCTGCAGGGCCAGCTCGATGTACCCCGACCTCTGGGACTCCTTCTGGGCATAGATCTGCAGGGACAAGGGTCAGAGGTCAGCAAAGGGGAGTAGAGAAAGGGCACACCAATTACTTTGTGGTTCGGGATTTGCAAAAACATCTTAGTACAATCACAGTATTCATTGTTTCAGTGGCAGCTTAATAAGACACAGCACAAGTTTTGCTCTAAATCAAGCATGACTAAATGAGAGGCTTTGTGTGATAGCAGACAGACAGACACCCGTGTCTCCTGCCGCTAACTTTTCACATTAAATGGCTGTCATTTTCAATGTCACTCCCACTGCTTCAAGGCAGAGGGGCTGCGAGCGCTAATAAGACCTGATGTGTGCAGGGCTCGGCCCCGCAGTTCCCACGGTGGAGACAAACGCAAACCTCTCACACTGGAAACCTGAGATGAGGCGGCCTTGACTTGACCTCTCAAGAACTACACTGACTCCTGATTTACTCTGATACCTCAGTAGTCACAATTTATTTGACTCTTTGGATCAATTGGCAATACATATATTGCAAAGTGAATAGAAGTTTAACTGAGTTTAAGTCAAGGTTGCGTGTTCTCACCTTAACAAGGTCGGTGCCAGTGGCCTGCTGGCTGGCAGCTTCCTGAGCGGACTCGCTGTCGGGGTGAACCATGTGGAACAGAGACACGAGGCTCACTGCATCCTGGAACCTTGAAACACACACAGACAGACACAAAGTGGGGGCTTAGGTCACGGCTCTTTGCTAGCATGGAGAGTAGATGGGGTGTGGCCCTGGTCAATCTAAATCAAGTCGAAGAGTCAGTAAAGATAGGCGGTCCAGCCTGAAGCACACATGCATTTATCAAACACACACAAACTCACCGCTCATTCTTCAGCATGTCCACGATAAGCCCGTCCAACCTGCGAGCGTTCAGCAGGTACCAGGTCATGCCGCCGAAATGCCTGGTTGATCGCAGCAGCTCATATTTGCCATGTTTGTCCAGGTCCTCATAGGTGGCTCTATGTACCTACACACACATAAAGGGATAAGACCCTAAATTAATTTGATGGTGTACTCAGCCTGAAGCTCTTCACATCAAATCTATAAACTTCTAATCCACACCCTTGTTCTAATTTTACACATCATATCGAGTGATCCAAAGAAAATACAGAAACTGACTGTTGGAATTTCATGGTTTATCAGGCGATATACATTGTACAGATTTCAGCGCACTTGGCGATCAGGTTAAAAAAACAGGAAAATCATTGTCGTATTACCCTGATGTATTCTGAGGAGTCGGGTTCAAATTGGACCAGACACAGGTCCAACACATCCTCATGGCGGTCCTGGGAAAACACCATCTAACAGAGAGACACACAGGTCAAAATTAAAGCCTCACTGGACACCCACACACGTGTTTTCACTTCCATTACTTGATTAGACATCTTCTCAGGGACTATAGTGGTGTTCACATAACTCACATGACAGTCTGCATCAGTACATTATCAGGGAAGACAACCGACAGCTTTATTTTCAAGTGTGAACTACAGCTTGCCGTACCGGTTTAGGATCAACTTATAGTACTGTAACTTGATAGAACAAAAAACAACTTGATGTATCACGATGATATATAATTTTGACACTTGTACTATATGTACAAAGTATACATACACTATTGATGCAGGTGATGTGAAAGTATTCAGTACTACAAAGCATCTACTTTGTACTATGACGCAGGTATCTAGTTAGGTAGTTCTAGTTATATAGTTACATAGTTAGGTATAGTATAGTTTTGAATCCATTATATTTTAAGTTTTAGGGTTAAAAGTACAAAAATTCTTTGTTTTGGCAGGTTTGTTTTTCATGTGCATATGCCACACGACGCAGTCACGAAGATGAGCGTGCACACACCAAGAAAGGCAGAGAAGCACCAACACAGACAAGTGTGCTAGCTAGCAAGCATTGATGTAAACAATACCAGATTTTACATCATTTAATATCTGCTCTGCAAAAGTTGTGTGTGTTCAACTTGTGTGAACTTTAAAAGATACACACAATGTGGCGCCTTAAAAATCACTGTTGATGGCTCTGTTCCATTTAAGTGTCCCAATAAGCAAAGCCAACACGAGGTGCCCTGGAACTAAATTACGCTTAAAGGGGTTCACACTGAAAGCGTATTATGCATGCAGAAGCACTTGGCTTTTGAGAGTGCTGGTGATGTACACTTGTGTCCTACAAGGCAATGCTCATGGGAAAAACAGGAGCTACTCATAACTACAAAGGGCCCGGCTCTGTCACAGAACACATTATGACATGTCTCAGTAGTGAAAGCACAGATGTCTCTAATAACAATAACAATGGCTGCATTCCATTTAACTGATTTAGTTTCACGGTCCTAGTATTGTGCATGTTGATGTGCTGTCACAAAGACATAGCTTCCTGAGACGCTTAAATAGAAGAAAGTCATTGTTTATGTTATTAGTAGCACCTGTGATTCTCCTGCTATGACAAGTCAAAATATCTGCGGTGAAAAGGCCACTGAACTATGGGAACGGTAATAAGAAAGTTTCAGAAAGACCTAGTACAACAGTTTGAGTTTATTGACCTCTGCCAGTGAACTATAAATATATGTTATTATTTTCTGTTGGGGTTAAGTGGTAAAGTGCACTTCTTTGTGTGTGCACTAAATGCAATAAGATTACTTTTAGGCCCTTCATGCCTTTATTTACAAAGAGGACAGTGGATAATGTCGGAAACAGGGGAAGATGCGCAGCAAAGGGGCTGAGGGTGGGAGTTTAACATGAGGCCACTGCATCAGGGACTCTAGCCTCTGTAGATGGGCTGCTGATTAACCGCTGAGCGTCCCAAAATACCATTTTAATTTAAATATTGTGCTGCAGAGATGTTCTGACCTACACAACACATACAGAGGTAAGTATCAAATAGTTTGGTATATATCCCTGCAAAAACCACACCATAATGATGTAAAAATGATCATTCCCTTTAATATCACAAAGCATATTGAAATTGCAGTAAAAGTCAAAATAATTGCAATTAGATATTTTTTCAAAATCCTTCAGCCCCAGCATATAACGTATACAGGTAGTATGTTTAGTGGCCTCAACAATTCCCAGCATACTTCCACCCAACTTCAAGCTGTTCAATATGACCAGCTGAAGTATCAGGAAATACCTGTGTAAGTGTTCAGGGCTTCTAATATCATGACTATGGGTCAACGTTGCCTCTATATCTTAAAAACAGAATTAATATATTCATTAACAGTATAGAATTCCAAAAAATTACAGAGGAAAGGTGCAGGGAAAGATATCTCTTATGATAATCAGACTGTACAATTTCCTACCTTGAGATTCTCCTCCTTGAAGATGAGAGGTGCTGTGAGTTTTCGACCCTCCCTGGGAAAGTAGACATGAATGAGCCGGTCCCTCTCCTCCCAGGTCGCTTTCCTTAAAGTCCCGTCAGGTTCCCTTACAACAATGAACCTCTCCTATTGAAAAACAACAGTGTATTTAAGGATCTCACCTCTTACAGCAAAAAGTTGCGTATGGACAGGTATTAAACTATAAAACCATATTAAATATAAAAAATAACATGAAAAAAAGTCAGCTGTTAGCATATAAATCCATGTCACCATTTTAAAAAGAAAACAGAAAACATGACATCCAAACAACTCAAAAATCCCTTCTTCAGACAACATTTGTTTATCAACCTGACCTTGGCTTTTGTTGATGCTTTTATACCAAGAGTGAACATTGATTGTGCTGAAGCACGTGTAACATCCATCAAGTCCTCCATACAGCCCCCAGTTACAAACTATATAATCTGCACACAAACTAACAACTACTTTAACCTACCCTGTGTGGGATGCTGTAGGTAATGTCTGTGAAGACAATTTTGGCTGTGTCCATGCCATCTAGGATCTTGTCCACAGACAGCACATCGTTGATGGGCTTCCTCTCTTGCAGGACAGGGGGCATCTTCAGCAGCTTCTTCGCCTGCTCTGCTGCTAACTCTGTCGCCTGGGAACACACACACATGGGACTGGATGAAACAGGTGTTACTGGGACTTGTGTGTGGGTGATGAGGTGTTCTTATAGTTTATTTAATGGCACCTGGTTCAGCTGCTCATCGGTCATGAGTTTATATGTAGGCGGCTTCAGTTCCTGTTTAATGGGTCGGAACACTTTTTGCAGGTCCAGGCCTGTTATCCTGCTGAGGATGTCCTGCACAGCTGGATCTGTGAACTGTGGTTTTGCACTGTCTGAGAGGGCTGGAGAAAAAAAAAACATAAAAGACGTGTAGTTAAGATTTAGTTTGTTTTAAATTGGCTTACATTGTTTGTCGTGAAAGCTACTAGTGTAGTCTGGACTGGAATTTAAGTATAATGATATGGTTTTACAGGAGACCTAATAAATGTTTTCTCAAACTTAAAATCATTCAGACCAGACTTTTAACACTTTTTGCCATGTTTGACAGTAAAGTGGGGTATAGTAAAAGCTGTACACACACGTTTATCAAAAAAACCCTTTAAAAATGAATACACCTCCGCTCAATATTACATGATATAAAGCTATTGAAGATTTTTCTGCCAATTCCGTTGGTTTTAAAGAATCGTTATCGACAGTGAGGTAAACGCCGTGCAGCTAGACTAATGAACCATTATTATATTGTATGTATCTCAACCCTTCATTAACTTACGTTACAATTAAGCCGAATTTAAAGAAATACTTCAATTATTTATAAAATATATCAAACTTACTGATACATTGCCTTTATCATTTCCAGCAGGTAAGTCAATCTTAAAGAGGCCGATATGTTAACCTAATTCGACACCTGCACTGAAAGGAGTCGAGGCTAACGAAACAAGCTACAAGGTCAGTGTTGTAGTAAAGAAACTCATTCAATTAAAAATATATTCATTGCATTAAAACGTACCTTTGTCTGGTGTTCCACTACACAGTGCCCTGGCGCTACATCTGACCAACATTTGCTTGCTCTTTTGAACATTTTTAACTCTACAGTAGCTCCGAAATAAGCACCGTGCTGTACCGAGCGCCGCCATTTTTGTTATTACCTCATCGATGCGACATGACCTTTCACCTTACAGTTCAACAGCCAAGCAGCATGGGATATGTAGTGTATTTTTGTGTGTAGGCGCAGCTCAACATCGTCGTTGTTTATTTTTATTTCCCACGGCCTATCATGAGCTATTTTATCAACAGTGTCACCGACAAAACAAGCAAACCAAATGTGATCTCCTTCTGGTTTTATATGCTGCTTTGTAATTCTATATCTAGCCTGTTTCACTGTAAAAGGAAACATTTTCTTATGTTATCCATTCAAAAAAAAGTCTAGATAAATATACATAAGGCCAAAACATTAAATATGCTCGCCACAAATTAATTATGTCGAGCTAAAAACAATTCAAATATAATAAAAAAGCAAATTAATATATACACTTCATAAAGTACTTAATTTAATCTGTTTAAATGGGCTACTGTATGTACAAATTTACATCCTTGGAAATCTCTCATAATTAAATGATAATAATATAGCATAACAATGCAAAGTTAATTTACAATAAAAAAAAAAATCGAATTGAAATACTCATTTAATCACCAGGTGGCACTATAATACCAAATATCCTAAAAAATATGCCTGCAATGCTTCAAAGGAGGATCTCTGGTACAGCACATAACTCTTGCTCTCACTGAGGACAGTTACAGATAATGCTCATTCATACATTTTGAACGTTCATATCAGAGTCTCACAGCCTCTTTTGTCTATCTCCCTCGTTGCTCATCTCTGTGCAGCCTACACACATTCCTCACTTGTCACTACATTGTGTTCTCAAATTGGGTGATAACTTTAAAATCTGTCTGGACGATAAGAAACGCGCTCAGAAGTGAAACACTCGGCAAAAACAGAAATGC
Organism: Semicossyphus pulcher; assembly: GCF_022749685.1. NCBI lineage: Eukaryota > Metazoa > Chordata > Actinopteri > Labriformes > Labridae > Semicossyphus > Semicossyphus pulcher. The sequence goes on from NW_027211700.1 coordinate 6,366,875, forward strand.
AGATATGTGAACTCTTTATCAGACCAGCTCTATTTTCTCACTCAAACTGTCCCTGATTTATTGCAAAGTGTAACATACGTTTATTATAATAATCATATCATATGGTAGATAATTCATATTATGTAACTATTACAGGAAAATCAAGGTCATTCTAAAATGTTTATTTTTCACTAATAAATTCTGCATTTAGTTTGTAAGGAAAGGCAACTAACTAAATCATATTGTAGCATATTTAATAGAATATATTGTTAAAATGCATTATTAGATTTCTTTTGCTTGATATATAACATTAAAAAAGGGGTGGGTTTTCATATACTCAAGACATAATAAGACAAGAGGATGCATACACACACATACACACACAGTTTGGTATCCATGCACAAAATTATATTATTATGAAGTGCATTACATCTGTGCCTCTCTGAAGCGTTTGATTGCTAATGCAAGTGCTCCACTTCAGCCTGAAAAAACAGAGTATTGTGAGTTAAACAGATTTTTGGTTGTCGTCCTTCAACAGTAGATTTACTTCAAACCAGATTTTGAAGCTTCAGTAATGAGTCAGTCATTGACACATTGAACACATGTTATCAGTTTGCTTTATAGTCACATTCAACCTTGACTAAATACCAAACAATGTCTATCAGTGAAAGGAGAGGAGAGGATGAGTAACCTTACAGGAAGTGTTTGGTTTAGGTTTTATCAGATTAATACCAACAACACTCATTTATGGGTTTTTACAAAAGGAGGCTGCAACAAACATGAACAAAAAGTATTATCTTTAAATTCTTATCTAGTCTCATTAACAATAAACCTTACCTTAGATTCAATTACAACAGGCCAGCCAGCAGCGGGTTTACATCTCTCCATCAACTGATGACTGTAAATTCAGACTTTGGCTTTTGTTGGCTTTAACTGTGAAAAAAGAAATTAATATTTTTACTATAATCAAAGTTATCCAATTATTACTAATGGTATTACTACTTTTAGATAGAGAATGTGGGAAATAGTTTTGTGAATTACAGCGAACCCTTCCCCCCTGCTGCAGACACTCACATGACACTTATAGATCATCCAAAAAAAAAAATCTGATTACTGTTCATCACAGTTAAAGGGACCATTTGTCATCCCGACTGAATGAACCCAGTAAAAATGATTTTAGTGGAAGTGTTTCAAAATCAATAGATAAATCAGGGATTATTGTCAGTTATAATACAAATCAATATAAAATACAAGACATTATTTTTGTTAACAAGTCCAATGAAAAATAATACACAGCCAACAGTACTTTTGGCCGTACATTGTAGGTAGTAAAAAACAGATTGGAAATCCATAATTTATTTAATTCAAGATATACATTTTACATACAGTATATATATATATATATATAAATATATATATATATATATATATATATATTAACATTATTTTAACAGACATACAAGTAACACACAACAAACAATGGAAAATACAATACATACATCACTTACAACAACAGAAAATCATAATAACTTAACAGCAAAGAAAATGTATTTTTATCTGAAAAATAAATAAATAAATAAAATCAGATGGGATAAAAGCTGTGTTGATTTTTTTAAGACCTCGTAAACACACACAAGAGAGATGACGTGCAGAAGGGGGGCTACGCCCTTGTCCTTAAGGGCTGTTAATATACAAAGAAATCTTTCCCACCTTGAGTCGTACTGATCTGTCCTATATGTAAATTATATTTTGAAAAATTATTTCTCAAAAGAGTAAAAAGTGAATGTGTAAGGGAAGATTTGGAGTGTTAGAGAGTATCTTAGGCAGCAGGACGGTGTATTTAGGAAGAAACAACAGTGTGTGTGTGTGTGTGTGTGTGTGTGTTTTTACGGTAATAAAGGAATATGTTATGCAGTGCAACAGTGTGGCTCATTTATGTGTTTTTAGCAGTTAACAATGGAGCTATGAGCATAGATATACAATTATAATAGACTTTGAATACTCTAACATTACTTGCATGTTAGATTATATTAAGGTTCAAAGGTAGTAGTTAACAATATAGAAAATATACGCGACTCATTGCTTTAAGGACCAAAAATGAGAAAACAAACATTTAAATGACGCCCTCTCTCTGTGTCCCTGTTTGGCTGCGTGCATCTTCTACAACACACACACACACACACGCACAAAGTACAGTAGTCGTGGTAAGGCCCCTCTATGCTACCACCATCCACAAACCCAAAAAGCAGCCGCCACCACACAACCCCACAGATCATTAATAAAACCTCATGTGCCCAGCACAAACCCTTCCTGCAGGATCTTGTTTCCGCTTGCCTCCCCCTTTTTCCTCCTCCTCCCAGCCCATGACTCCCCCACTAATCTTCAGTAGGATTTAGATATTAGCCGGACAGATGGAGGTGTGGCTCGGAGGGTAATGAGGTGAGCAGTGGCAGCGAGTCCGGAGGCCCAGACACCGGCGAAACGACGTGTGGATTGAGCTGTGAGAGGCCCCCGACACAACCAGATGTACACAGCTGTCACACTGCTGACAGCGAGTAATCCTGCGACCCCTGCACACTGCCACAGAGACACACAGACACTGTATCTGTCTGTCTGTCTGTCTATCTATCTATCTAGGACGGGGAGCATGACCCTACAGTGAAACTCCGAGTGATCTTAAAGTGGCACTTAGCTTCAGCTTCCAGGTATGAAACGTGAAATGCTCGCTGTTGAATTGGAATTTCCGTTCACCTCCTGCACTGAGATTGAATTGACCCTGAAATAGAAGACATGCGCTGCATCCACACGGACGTGGCTAAATTTGTGCATCCGCATATGTGCAGCTAGAAAATGTTACTCACTTTATTCTCTCTTTCTAAACTCTGCATGTGGGACAATAATGCTTCAATGATTTAACTCTTACATTCAAAGTTTAATTTATTTATTTTCTTGTTGAAAACTACCACACGACATGCTTTAATCTCCACACTAATATGAATGCATAGAAGGACAATTAAATTGTTACAACCTGGAATTCAAACTTTTAGGGGCTTTCAACAGTCCAAAAAGTGAAGTATAATCCTGACAGTTGCACTGGATTTTAGTTGGGGATTTCCACAGCAAAGCACTCAGATGTTTTCATACATATTTCCTTTTAAATTATAGACTTTTTGTGTTGTCCAATACATCCATTATAATCTGCAGTTGACAGATTTGTAGGAGTATCAATAATTAAAGCAGCTCCAGTCATGTTTTAAGACATATAAAATGCTCTATCGAAATAAGAAATTGTGTCTGATGTGTTTTTTCTGCAAAATACGTTTAATTACTTTGTAAAAATATTCCCTCCCTCTGCCTCATTAAAACTTCCTGAATCTGCATAGGCCCCGCCCACTATGCAAATGTACAACCTCCCCCTCCGTCGCGAAAAACAAAACACTTCTCTGCCGTCGTTTAGTGGCAACTTGTTGAAACTTAGCTAGCTTGAAATGTAGTAATTAGTAGTATTAACGTTAATGTTAGTCAGTAGTAAGTTTGCAAAAATTATGATGAAGTGGTTGCCATAGGTTGTGCATAATGACATGTATAGCGTCACCCCGTCCATTAACGGGATTGGCTCCGTAGGTTTGTGACGTCTCAAACCTGCCAATCTGAAAACGTGTTGTTCAGCCTGTCCTTGGTACACTGCAATTTAAAAGCAGACAGGCCCAGCCATGGAGATGTTGACAACAATGATACCTATATGTGGTTATTTACTTGACAAGATAAAACTCTGAAAATTCTGCATAATATATATTTTTTAATATGCCATAAAATAGATAACTGCATTCTTACCTATTAGGTCGACTTAAATGCTTCTGTGCTCCAACAACAGTCAATAGGCTCAGTGTTAAGAGTGTGTGTCAGTGTGTGTCCGTGTGACTGTGAGCAGCAGGAAGCTGAGAGCTGAAACCTGAGTGTAGAAGAGAGGCTGGATGTGGGTGGTGGTGGTGGGGATCATGGAGAGGGGATGCAGGGGTTGTAAAGGGTGGCGGGCCGGTAGGTGTGCGAGCGGGCGAGCAAGCGACGGTGGTGGTGGTGGGGCACTCAGGGAATGACTGGCTGCATATGTTTATTACGCTTTCTGCACAGTGAGTTCAGGGCAGGGTGAAGCGGAAAGGTGCGTGTGTGTGTGTGTGTGTGTGTGTGTGTGTGTGGAGAGAGAGCGACAGGGAAAACGTGAAGAGGATGTCTACCCTCAAACAACCGAAGCGTCAAACATGGAGGTCTCTGAGAAGAGATGGAACAAATAACTTCATCTGACACGTGTCGTCGTGAATTTCCCTCATTGGTTCCATTTCTGATGTTTGGACTTTATGAAGCATTCGGATAATATGTGTGTGTAAAGTGGTTTGCAAATACTGTGTGGTCACTTGGTTATTTCAAAGCTGAAATTGTTCTCAGTTTAAAATATTCTTGCTATCAAATTATTCTTGTGTTGTCGGCCTTTTTCTTGGTCTCTGCTGCTGCATGTTAAGCATTGGAAATTAAATCATTTTGTGCCTTTAAAAACATATTTTGCCTTTATTGAGAGAAGGACAAAGAGGACAGTGGATAGTATCAGAAACGGGAAGAAAAAGTGGGGATGACACTTTGCAAAGCGCTGAGGATGGGAGTCGATGCCAGGGCTGCCACATCAATAACTGTGGCCTCTGCAATTTAACCGCTGAGCTAAACCAGCAACCTGTTGTTTATCTTTTGACAAATTCAAGAAGTAGAAAAGTGTGAGCCTTTTATTTTCAACAAACTGGGTTTAAGAATTACTTGCATTAATTTGTGGAAGACACCACAAAAAGAAAATATCTCCTGCTTTACATGTTTTATGCCCTCTGCATGATCAGATATATATATATTTCATTTGCTAAACCTCATTCACAGACAAAGACACCTTTACAATTCTACATGGTAACATTATGTCACCCCAGCCTCATGAATCCAATATGAATCTTAACAAGAATGTGTCGAGTCCCAAGCAGAAGTGAAGAGTCTGTCTTTGTGTGAGATCACTCATCTTGGTGGTGAGAAAAACAACTGCTCATATGGTATTGAAGTAAAACATGAAGGTCACAAAATTAAAGATTGATGTTATTTGAAACTGGTGAAGAAGGCGAAGAGGTGTTGGGAGCCGTCATCCCTCATGGAGAACACTTGCCACCCCCTGCATGGCACAGTTACAGCACTGGGGAGCTCCTTCAGCGACAGACACTCCAAAGTTGTAGAAAACATGGCTTCTCTAGGATTCAGCCTGTACGAGCCAGAATCACCAGGAGGTATTGGAATGGTAAGCTGAAATCTTGACAACAACTCGTGCGAGAATAAAGCCTGAGGTGAATGACGGTGAATGACGATTGGTCGATTTCAGCGAAAGGTTCTACGTAGAAACCTGCTGCTGTTCTGAACGGCCCATTTCAGAGGCGACCTTTTTAAACATGTCATTCTGGAAAAACACAGAATTATGCAGTTTTCACTTTTTCACTGTGAACAATAAACACCCAAAAATGTGAAACCCATGAAAACATGAGAATATCCATTCAGAAGATATGGCCCCTTTAAATTTGGAGAAACTTAAGTATAACTTGAGGGTGTCATCTGGAAAATTTGAGTCAGTTTGGGGCCTTATATAACTGCATCGTTAAATTGAATACAGGAAAAATGAAGCACTCTGCACTGACGCACACTCAATACACCTCAGATCATTTACAGAGTGGTCACTCTGCATGCTTTTTGTGTAATCACTAATTTAACCACTATTTAAAGAGGAAGGGTTGGTTATTTGTTTCTACACAATTTTATGTATTTATTTTGTTATTATCATTTTTTATATGTATTTATTTTTGTATTGTATTCGTAAAGTTGCTGTGGGACCATGTGGGCGGGTGGAGGGAGAAATTTAGAAAAAAGACCTTAATGTTTATTGTTTTTCATTGTACCTGCTCAATAAATAAAAACATATTTTCAAAATAAAACGACTACTGTAAAAAGTAGAGAAAACATTGTTTTAAGTGTGTTAACATGCCAAAAGGTCGAGATTTTATAGATTAATAAACACAAAGTCTTAATCTGAGGAAATCATGTGTAGTGGTTAAATATAGGACCCTTTGTCACCAGGGTGTTATAGAGTGTAAGAATTAATTGCTGAACTCTCATAAATACTAATGTCTGTTTTAAGAAATGTTTTATTAGAAATGTAATGTTTAATTGTTTTTTCCGTCTGTGACTCTTTCGTGGTCTTTCCATTTTAATGCTTTTATTGTGAAAATCTGGCACCTCAAAATACATAGTCATAGATACACAAGTTGGTTTCCAATCGTCACATTTTGATGCAATAAATATATTGTGTCACACTGACTCTCTGCTTTGTTATTATTATTGTAAAGTACAATCAGACTGTACTGTAGGTGCTGACAGGTGGCTGTAAAGCTGTCTGATGCAGCTCGTCAAAGAATGTGAAGGCTGTTGGAGTGTGTGTGTGTGTGTGTGTGTGTGTGATTGTGCGTGTGTGTGTGATGTTGTTGTGGCTTGGAAGCGGGCACTCAAGGCCGCCTCCTCCTCCTCCTGCTCTTTGAAGAGGACTCAGGATGGGAGAGAGGGCAGATATAAGACCAGAGGAGACGCAGTGATAGGAGACGTGAGGGGGAGTCAGAGGGGAGGAGAGGAGAGGGGCAGAGGGCACAGTGACATTACCTCCAGCAGTCTCCGCGACCTTTTTCTGAGGCTGATGCGATAAATCAGAGAGGGAGGGATTCAAATTAAAGATGAAAGTGTGTGAAAAAGTTTTATATCGACTTTAATAAATAAATTCACAGATTTTTTGTCAAACATGCTGCCTCTCCTTCTTTCTCTCCCTCCCTGTAAAACAAGAAACACCATCGTGGACTCATTCAGCCTTTGAATCTTTAAAGTATTCCAGAAGCGCATAGGCATGCACGTGTGTATTTGCATGTGTGTGTGTGTGTGTGTGTGTCAGAGGGGGGCTATGAGGAGGGTCAACCTCAGGGAATGCAGGAGGTATGATGTCTGATGGCAGCAGAGTTCACCTGCACCTACTGACCCTCACTGACCTCCAACCATCTGTTTATAGTCACTGATTCTATGCCTCCCAGACACGCACACATACACACACACACACACACACACACACACAGTCAGAAGTTTGAAGAGACAGGTACTTTCATTTAATCTGCATTTTATAGCATGTTTTAAATACTGAGTGAAGCATTATGGTGCAGTACAGTACAGTAAGTAACTGATAGTTAATGACATGCACCAAATAATCGGCAGACCTGGAGTCGAACCTGCGATCAGTGCGTTGAGGACCAATGACTGTATATATAGAAGGACGACGCGTCTCCATCTGCTCTCACTGTACGGAATTGATGCCAAAATAGCCCCCGTGACAAGCGCTGCCATCTTGCGATGGTGACGTCATTTGGAGCCAGAGTTGCGCAGTAGAGATCGGCTGGTGGAGCCGTTGTAGCCACTTCCACTAACCAAAACACACACTTAACTTACCGAAAAAAGGGCAAGGATCCCGCACACCAGCGTGTTTAACAGCAGAACAGCTTCTTGTGTTGCTCTGAAGCAGACGTTCACAGATATGGAAACTTCAATGACTGTAGTGATTGTTTTAGTTACGTCTCCTCTCGCCATTCCTCCTCTACTCTGCTAATCCGGAACAGATCGGCTGCAGGAGCCGTATTTGTCAACAGAGCTGTCAATCATCCTTTTTACAGCATCAAATAACTAATTAAAAATAAAACGAACACTTGGATATAAGTGAGTTAGTGAAATAATGTTGCCTACTGTAGCTTTAAGGGAAGAAAATCATATGAATATAGTTTTTGAATTCTTTCGTGCATTACCAATGTTTCTGCTTGGAAAGTTTCCAGGTAATCCATAAAGAATAATAATTTTGGAACATTATTCGGTGGCCTTCATGAGGATAAATCAGCTTTTTAACTACAGATTATAGTTTCATCTCCGTATAAAGCGGCCCAAATAGTTAATTCAGTGAGTACAATTAAAATCCAATCTGGCCTTAAATACTGGTAAAGTTTAATGCAGTGTCACACACATCAAAACCTCTATGCACACACCAGCCTGACTTCATCCTCACCTCCATCGACCACATGCCCCCTGCCAGCTCAAGCTGAAAGGCAAACCAACATCAAGCCACACACACACACACACACACACACGCTCACACACCTCCAAAAGACCTCAGCTCTGCATTTGTTTCCAACTAAACCCCCGGCCGGCCGGGTTTACGGGGTTTACATGCAACGCGAGAAGCAGCCCACCCCGACGCCCCGCCCCCCCTTCACTCTCACTTTGTTATTTTTATAATTCAACATCAGGCCGGGTAAGAGATGGGGTGACAGGGGGAGCGTGGCACTGATAAGGTAGCTAATGCCAAGCTTTTTCAAAGGTCAAAGGTCGCCTCTGCTTGGCCCGGGTGGTGATCGGGGTGTTTAATGTGTGTGGAGGCGGGGGTGGAGGTTTGGGGAGTGTTAGAGGGGGAGGGGGGGAGGGGGTTAATCATTTAAAATTCAGCAATAAGAGCAAATAAACAAACAAAAACGTGCAGAAGGAAAAGAAAAACATTTTCCCTTAGTAACAGTGAGCAGAATCAGTGTCCCACAGGAACAGGAAATCCAGTGGGATCAGTCTTCTGATCTGCCCCAGCACTCAGACACCACACACACACACACACACACACACACTTGCTACCACTAAATCAGACTGTTGATTGAGCCGGCCTCTAATTTTAGCCGCAGACCCCCGGCTCCCAACCAGCAGCCCTTTCGCATCCCGGGTCCGGTTTGGAACAGTCGGAAGAAAAGGTGATTAATAACTGTCATGTCTGTCATGGCAGAGCGGCGCACGAGAAGGGGAGGGTCTGCGGCGCTGACGCTGAGGGAGGAAGCGGAGTTACACGCGAGATGCTAACAGCTGTTGTTGTTGTTGTTCAGGGGAGGAGAACAACTGGAGTGTGTGCATGTTTCTGTATTGTAATTCTTTTTGCACCATGCAGATAATAGACGCTTTAAATGAAGTAAGATGTTCAGATTAAACTTCAGTGAGAAAACTGGAAGCCGTGGCAGCAGAGAGCAGCGTTTAGACAAGATAGAATTATCTTGAAATTAGACAAATTTAGTGTTTAGAAATATCAAGGTCTTTTTTTTTTCATTTATATATTTTTTATTATTTATATTTATGCACTGAAAAAAAAGAAACCCAAATCATTGGGTTCACCTCATGATAAATTTGCATGTGATTTTTCTTTTGGTGTTAACTGCAGCAAATGGAAAAGAAGCATACGGTGCACACGTGCACAATATAATCAAACAGCTCTGAAACATTTCCAGTTTTACAGAAACACAATGCACAACATGGTTGGACATGTTATTGCACATTGTACGTTTTATAGCACATGAATATTGCGGTGATTAATGTCGAGGTGAAGTGAAAAATGTCATTCTAATCCTTTTAGATCACATCCCCGGTAATATTGTGCATCTATTTCACAATATAGGCAAAAAAAAATACAGAAAATCAATTTCTTCGTATTCTTATATCAAAATCTGATCATTATTTCTTCCGGTAAAACTTAATTTCACGTGTGCTTACGTAAGTTAGCACCAAACAATTTCAACCAATCAATCTGCAACATTTAGCCGCATAGCACCAAGAACGCTCGGTCAGTTAGCTAGCTACTGCGCTGTGGAGAACGTCTGTCTACGCCCACTTCTCAACGATCAAATCAAATCCCTCTAATAATATGTCCCGCCTGCACGTCCTGTTTCACTCGGAAATACGTCACGATACGGAAGCTAGATACTCTCGAAATGCTGTTTCAGCTCGACTTTAACATGTACATCATAACAACAGAAAATACTTTCAGTTTGGGTGATGCGAACGTGCATGTGTTTATAGGTCTGTATTTTCCTCAATGACATGATGATGGAGAGGAGAGGGATCAGTGTATTTTGTTTTTCATGGGGAAAAAGGGATTTGTTCCTGACTGTTAAGAGATATCTTGCTTGCATCGTGCAATTCAGAGAGACAACTATAAGGAAGGGGGAGGTTAGGGGTTAAGAAAGGTGAATATTTGCAGGTCAACACTTTGAGATTTGCTTCAAATATAAAGTGCGTTACAAATAAAATGTATTACTGTTTCTTTTTTGTTGTTATAATCATTATAATATCGCCGTATGCAGTGTTACTGACAGGAGTTACTTGATGATGTACACATGTAATCCTTGTAAAAAATAAATACAATTGTGTTTAAAAAAAAGGAAAAAACTGCAGAAGACGTTCTGCCTCCGTGATGATGAAGCTGTACACTGGGCCCGTCTGAGCACTGATAGGACACACACACACATAGACAAACACACAGCAGCAGCCATCACAACCGGCCACCTCAGGTCACACATAATTTCCTCATTATGCCAAGCATTTATGCCCACATAGTTTCGCCAAATGTTTGAAAGCTGCTCTCACTGAAGTTCTTTAAAATTGGATCGTGATGTGACGCCTGCACTGACACCAACATGGATATTTAATATCTTAAAGACGGCCACTAGAGGGCGTGAGGTCGGTGCGCAACAGGTGGAAACAGAACCATCCCCAGCTGATTTCCTCAAATACTTCCTGTTTATTCCTAAATATTATTTAGAGGCCACATAATGTGTTCTTTAGACTGTGTGATTTGTTATTCTCTCCAGCTAAAATGACATTGATGCAGCGATTTCTGAGCTGCAACACTTATCCAACTTGCTTAGAAAAACATAAGTCAGTGGACTGTGAAATTAGTCTGCTTTCAACCCCTTTCTCCTTGGTTGTTTGTGTCATGCTGAATGTTACCAGGGTGATTTAATCTTTGTTTAATCTGAATATTTCTGTAAAATTGTACAAGTAAGCAAAGATTAAAAGGAAATGTGTTTTGTCTATTTTCTCTCAAAACCTGCACAACAATTATATTTCAACCCTTTGTGGGAGTCCGGGCAACCCTTTGTGGAAAGGACTGGCATTTCCCTGTGTTTCAGGGGTTCACTGTAAAAAGTAATGATCAAACAAATTATGAAAAAAATCAATAAAAAACGCCAAGATTTGCAATGTCGATGAATGTTACTCCTAAATGTAGGACAAACTCGATACAGTGCGAGGAGGAGTGTGTCTACGTTTTCTACTAACAGTTTGAAGCTTTACCATGGCTGGGTCTAGACAAGGCAAGTGTAATGTCACAAGATGTTTCACACTCTCTCACTATGAGCCCTGAATTACACATCACTCACGTACGCACTCAGACACACTACACCCTTATATTATACTGCCTGTCAGTGCCGTGTAGAAGAGTTTAATCTTAATTAGCAGCCAACATTAGAAATGTTTAGACATGTCTGTCAGCACCAATTACTTAGAGCCGAGCTGGTTTCGAACAAATCAGCTGCAGTTGACCTTGTTCCTTTGATAATTACCCAGTTTGCACCTGTTCGGCTCCTCCTCAGGTAAACTCTTGTTATGTCTGCAGAATCGTTGAGGAAATGTTTCTGCAGGATCGTAAACTTTGAAATGAGTTTCAATAAATCGTTTAAAGCACGGTGCACAGTATGCATGCACTGAAGCATGCACACGTGGGTGTGTGTGTCCATCTGTGTGAGTGACCTCAGTGTGTCCACCATACTGTATCTCCGGCCCTGCAGACTGCGTATCCCCCTGCGAGTGGGAGGCTCCAGGCGTTTGATGTGGCTGACGGTCGCCTCCTCGCTCCCTCTGGCCTCAGATCAGTGGCCCGAGCCCGCGTGGGTCGGCCCGGTTGAGATGACCGCAGCGGCGACGGTCAGCCTCCAAACCCACCGGTCGGGTCCGCTTCGGTCACATGACCCGGGTCACGTGACCCAGAGGGGGCAGCCAATCATGTAGCCTCTTCACGCGGTGGGAAAACATTCCAACAGCTGGCCTCAGACAGTTCTAGAAACATCTGCAACGTCCGCCACTGGTGAGAATCTCCCCCCCTGCCGCTTCAGAACATAACCTTATGATAATAGAGTTGGTGGATGAGGAATCGAATTGAAAAGGCGCTTTTATTTTGGTACCCATCGCTCTGGAGTCCCGTGGTGCATTCGAAGGCTGTGGGAGAGTTTTTAACAGCACACTCATTTTAGCTGGATGACATACAGAGTGGACTTATCTGTAAAGGTGGCGGGGTTACTCCTTATCATAAAGCAGATCTGTGTGTATGTGTGCGAGAGAGTGTGTGTGTGCCGGAGAGCAGTCCATAGCCTTTGACATATTGTTAATTTGAAGAATGTTTGAAGTATGATGCAACATCAGCTGCTCTCACTTAGCTTTGAGCTGCTTTACTCTGAAAAGTCCCCTCCGGTCTCAAATTACCACCAAGACAGCACTAGTACTACAATGTGTGTGTGTGTGTGTGTGTGTGTGTCAATGGTGAAAGACCAATACTTTAAATGCCTTATTAATACTGTAACATACATCCCATATGAGATTAATCTGACATTTTCTAGAAGGTGTTTGTTTAAACTGACAAAATTTAAGGATATTCCAAATCCAAAATGTGGAATAGATAAGATCCGTATCTGTTTTGGAAATGTGTGCTCGGCTTGTGCGCTGCTGAGGCACCGTCTCCACTTAGGGAATGTTATGAATAATACTCCGTCGAGTTTGGTGCATGGCGTCTTTTGTTGTGATGTGCATGCTAGCTTAAGTGGGCTGAGTAAAAACAGTGTTTTCCCAATTTTCCAAAATCTGTTGGTGGAAGTGTGCGGTGAATATAATTTTGTTGCTATTGGGTTCCAGTTGTTCCTGTTCCTCATAACCTGGAGGAGTGTTTGACTAAACATCTCCATCCTCTTGTCATGATGTAATATGAAAGGTTTCTGTTATCTCCGACTGCAGCCAAAGCCCCAGATGCCCCATTGTTAACATGAAGTTATGACAAGCTGGATATTCAGCGTGAGCCGGTCAAAGAGAAGTGTTTGTGCTCGCTCACCTCTTGATCCTACCCCTGACCAGTGGAAGACATTACTTCCTCATTCACACTTTTCTTTCCACATGTTGCTCCATTTGTTCATTTACCTTTCGGGCTGGCGCCTTTTCACACAGTTCCTCTTTGGTGCTCTGCCAGTTTGGTGCTTTGGGATCAGTTAGGATTTTTACATGAGCAGCGGGGTTACTGCAGATGCTGGAGTTTGATTAACAAGAAGGGACAGGTTGAAATGTTGCTTTGATCATAGCAGGAACACATTTGCATAGCTCTGTTTGTGCAGACAGAAGTGATGAGCCCGTGCATGTTTGGATAAATAATGCCTGCTTGTAAGTATTTCATGTTATAGGAGTGTTATGACAAAAGGCTCATGCTGATGCCCTGTGTTCTTGTCACTCTTCGGCTCCAGAAGTATAAAGTGTAGTAGTGAGTGAGTTGCATGCGGGATAACTAAAAGATTCTGCATCATAAATAGTCCCAGGTTAACTGTCCGCATCAGTTCATGTTACATAAGTAACAGGCAGTAATAGGGGTATACAAAACTCCACACACTTGTTCTATTCTCTCTACACTGGCTCCCAATAAAATCCATTTTAAAATCCTTGTTTTTGCCAATAAAGCCCTGCACAAGCACCCAAATACAATACCTGCTCCATCCGAACATCCCCGATAGATCCCTCAGGTCCTCTGACCGGGGTCTACTCGTTGTTCCTCGTGTACGAACAAGGACAAAAGGTGATCGCGCCTTTGAATCTGTTGCTCCCACACTTTAGAACACTCTTCAAACTCCTTTATAACTGATGCTTTTATAAAACAGTTAAAGACATTTTTTTTTGAATTTGGCTTTTGATCATGAAACATAATTCTGTCCAATTGCATTTTTCTATTCTGTGTTTGTTTTTTTTTGTCATTTTGTACTGTCATTTTTTGTGAAGCACTTTGTAACCTTGCTCTGTGATAGGTGCTATAACAAATACACTTTATTATTATCATTATTATTATTATTATTAATTGTATTATAAAATACACAGCCTCCTATTTAGATGGTTCAATTGATTTCATTGAGTTTTTTTTTTTAATGTAAAATCAAACATTTTTCTGCTCCTACTACACATCAAATTGTGAAAGCTGAGAGATAAAGTTTATTTTGCACAACAATTATTCATCAGGAATCCGTCTGCACATGCCGGTGTTAGCTGAAAGGATCAGTTCATTTAAATGATACTTATTGTCATTAGTTCTTGTTTTTTAGTTTTGTAAGTGAATCTGTGTTCTTGTCATTTAGTCCTTTTTAGCTATGTATTTCATTTGTGTTTCATTGGTTTGATCACTTCCTGTTTTACTTTGTCACCTTGTCTCTTGTGTTGATCCACTTCCTGCCTTTGTGTGTTTCCCGCCTGTTTGATTATGTGCCCTGCCCTGATTGTATTAACCTGCCCCTCGATTGTCTCACCTGTGTCTGATCAGCCTCACCTAAGTTTATGTAGCCTCTGTGCTCCCTCGTCTCTTTGTCAGTTCGTCGTTTGTCGTAAGTCTTTCATGTCGTGTTCTGTCTTTTGTTCTTGCTCCTCGTGGCTCTCTGTGTTTTTTGACCGGCCGTACTTTTCTCTGGATTATTTGTTACCTGTTTTGTCTGACCTTTTTTGGCTGGTTGATTTTGTTTGCCTGTACCCTTTGGACAGTAAGCCTTTGTTCAGTGCCCTTAAGTTTTTTTGTTTATTAAACTTAAACATCATTGTCTGCATCTGGGTCCTCTTTTTGTTTTACCACACACCCTGCCACTACTACTACTACTACTACTGTAAACCTACTTGGCAATAAACCCTGATTCTGGTTCTGATGACTAAAGCATTGCCACTCATCTGTCTGCTCCATCAAACAATGTACAGCAGTTACAATCTGCGCTGGCATCGTCTTTGACCTCTGACCTACATGAAGTAACCTCAGGGTCTGCCCTTGTCTTTCAACTCCGAGCACGGGCCCAAAGCCCTCGAGCTGCTCGCCTCTGGGTCAGCGTGGATAAAAGCTCTCCGTTATAGGAAAAGGAAGCAGCACATGTTGAGTTTGTTTTACATGGAGCTTAATGGATTCCCGCTTATGCATGCATGTGTGAACGTCCGCTTCCCCTCACCACCGGCCGGGCAGGGCCGACACGCGTGACCACGCACACGCATCACGCCTGGGGACAGGATGGGCACCCACACATTATGCCCACGTCGACGGGGCTCGGGAGGCGCGATGCAGGGGCAGGCGGTTGCCAAGGCGGGTACGGCGGGCACAATGGAAGGATGTGGTGTATTGTTTTAGCCCGTGGGGCATTGGGGCGAGGGCTGCCAGAGGCAAACATCATGGTTTGACACATGTGGCGAGGCTGATGACTGATGATTGTAAGAGCTGGACCAGTGCATGTGGAAACAGACTTGTGCTGTGAACTTTTCACTTCTCCCTGCAGTGACATAATAAGGTCAGGAAGCAAAGGAGAAAATGACTAATATTGAGCAGGTGCTGCCAAAATATGTTCAACTAAAGTACTTTTCACCAATTTGTAAGAAAACAGCCGCAGCTTAGAAGCTAGAGGGTTAAGACAACACATTTAACACATTTCAACTGCCTTGAGCAGCCATGAATAATTTGATAGGGCGACATCAATGGGAATGTACGTTGGAGTGGGTTAGAATGAGGAATGTGCCACAGCCAATCAGGCGCCTCAATCTCAGGCTGACAGCCAATCAGGTCACGGCACTTCATGTCCCCAGGAGACCACTGAACTCCATGCAGAGGACATTTCTGAAGAGATCATGAACTTTTCGCTCCAGGAGATCTCTGCTTCCTTTTCTCCATCCATAAATTGCTTTTTTTTTTCTGCCTCCGAGAACTATGTCTCTCTGGTAATTGTATTTTGCCTCATGCCAAAGAAATGTTTCCTCTCTCACCGCTCCTGATCCCTTCCTCTCTCTCTCTCTGTCTCATTCTGTCTTTCTGTCCGCCCCCCCCTCAGTCTCACTCGAGTGATGGGAAAAGAGCCTGAGCAGGAATTTTTGTGTCTGTGAGTGCTGTTTGGTTAGACAGAGTCATATAACACGGCTATGGCGCGTTCACATGTGCCTCAGCGTTAAGGCAGCGACGGCTATTTACATTAAAGAGCCCAGAGCGGGCAGCACTGGGGCTCCCAGCCCTCCATGGTTACATTAAGTGAAATAGAATCAGCCTAACCCTCACCACTCAGCTCTCTCTGTCTCTGTCTCAGCTCGCTCTCCCATTCCCTCACTCCATGATCAGGCTGCATCATGCTCCTCAAAGTCTCTGAGGTATCTTGGTCACTTTAGCATCATTTCCTCTTTCTGGCTCTTTGCAATGCTCTTTGTTTGGTGGAGGCTAGTAATGTCATCACCTGGATAACCAAGCAGCATGGGGCCGCGATACGAACTTGTGAGTTGATGTGGGGAAAGCCTCAAGAGAATGGAAACATTTAAGTCACTGTCACATCTGTCAGTGGTAAACCATGTGGCCTTAATCTAGCTTGGTGCCACCCTACCCTGCAGTTTGTACCAAGTCCTGCAGCATCTGCAGGAAAGGAGCACTACCTCAACTCTACCTTTACCTCTTCACCTCTTCACCTTGGCTAGCACGCTGTTTTGCTGAAAACAAATCAGAAGGTATGTACCTCCTACGTTCACTTTCCAACATGCATACATTGAAATGAACTGTTTTAGGAAACACACACACACACATACTGAAACACATTTTGGAAAATACCGTCCTCCACATGTCTTTATGCTTAATATGAAGCTACAGCCAGCATCAAAATGGGTAGTCTGGCTCTGCCTACGACTACAAGAGCCCAAAAGGACTTGTAGGCCTCTCAAAGTCACCAGACAACTACCTGAGACCCCAGGAAGTCACATTACCCAGCCAAGATAGTAGTTCAGCATGGTCACTGTGAGGAGGATGGGTTAAAGCTAAGGTGATGAAAAGTACATGCACTTGCATATGTACAAACTTAAGCACGCACCAATAGCAGACAATTATTTCAGCCTTTATAAAACACCATCTTTCTTTTCAGCAAGAAGGCTAACAGTTAGCATAATGACAGGTGTTTTAGAGAGAGCTGCAAACTATGACTCATGGGCTAGCAACAGCCTTGACAATGGCTAACTGATTGATTGACACACACATACAATGTTACAATGTTACAATTTCATTTAGCAGACACTTGTCCAAAGCGACGTACATCTGAGAGTTAATACAACACAAGCAACGATCAAGACAGGAGGGAACAAAGTCAGTAAGTGCCAACAGCTTCAAGCGCACAACATCAATGGCATCAATATCATTAAGTGCAGAGGTGTTCAGCTGGGTCTTTAGCTTCTTCTTAAAGGTTAAAGGGACTCTGCGGACTGAATGGAGTTTGGTAGCTCGTTCCACCACCGGGGGACGACTGAGGAGAAGAGTCTACTTAGCGACCCTGTTGTGATGGGATTACCAGGCGCCTTTCATTGGCGGGAGTGAGTGTAGACCAGGATAAGGCTGTTCAGGTAGGCAGGAGCCGTTTATGTTGCTGTTTTGTAAGCACGCAACAGGGTTTTGAATTTGATGCGAGCGGCAACTGGGAGCCAGTGGAGGGATATGAACAGTGGAGTGACATGTGCTGTTTGGGGTTGATTGAAAACAAGTCGCGCTGCTGCGTTCTGGATCATCTGCAGAGGTTTGAATGTGCATGCAGGAAGTTCCTGCCAGTAGGGTGTTGCAGTAGTGAATGCAGTAGAGTAGAGTTGCAGAGTTATGATTTTAAATTGGATTAGGAAATAATGAGTTGGACTAAGTTGATTAACTATGTAAGCACTGAAAATGACAAAAAAACATAACAGGAAAATTGGAAGTGAATGTTGGTTGCAACAGGCCAGACTGTCCTCATCCTCTCTGATTCTAGAGTATGTTGAGTTGGTCTAATGTGCAATGAATTCTGGGTAAACTTTTTTTTAAAACTAGAACAAAAAATTGTTGATCATGTAACCACCTTTAATCTCTCATTACACTCACAGTAGATCAAAGTTAACAGCAGCCTGACAATATAGATTAGTATAAGATAATAACGTCTCTATACACCGCTGCTACGTGGGAACAAGGCCTGCTTCCCTTCTGTTACATATTTAAAACAAGCTGGGGTGGGTTTTGAGGTGTAGTTACCCCTTAATCAGTCAGCTTCAGTTGTTCTGATTATTTATCTTTGGATAGAACCAGGCTAGTCCCTCCCCTGTTTCTAGGCTTTGTGCTAAGGTAAGCTAAGCTAAGCTAAGTGGCTGCTGGCAGTAGCTTCATGTTTAGTGTACAGTAAAGTCATTAGTGTCAATCTTCTCATCTCACTCTTTGCAAAAAAAAAAAAAAAAAGCTGTGTCTGTTCCCGCAGCAGATAATTGGCCCTCTCCCTGTAACATCTTTCACAGAATTTGTCTTTTGATAATTCTGTTTTAGTGTGTTTACACCTCCTCCGATTCCCATGATCTGGAGAATTAGACAGGTATTGACTTTGGCTGCTGTTGAAGGAGGCTCAGCCACAGCCAAGTACCTCCGTCACACTCACACACACATACCTTATATTCACACACACACACACACACACACACACACACACATCGAGTTACCGTGACTAATACCGCACCTCTTGGCAGGCACAGGCTGGGTTCAAAGGTCAGGTCTGTGTCAATAAACAGGGGACCATGTGATTGGCTCCGAAGTGACTCAAAGCATCACTGCAGCCTCCTTTGATTGGTTTAAACCTCTGAAATGATCTTTAAGTGAGTGATATTAAATATAAATATATATATATCATCAAAGATATTTCTCTGATAGTTTTCCTGAGTGATTTCCACATGACAACAAGACACTTAATAGAAAAAAAGGAATCAATATATGAAGGTAAATCAAATTAAGCAGCATCTGAAGCACTTAAAACAAACCTCTAGTGTTTCAGAAACGTCCACATTGATCGAGCTCTTAATATTTTCCAGTGTTATTTGGAATTTGTCCCCCGATGTGAGCCTAGTCCTGACTTTGACCCTCCTCGGATCAGTTCCTTTCGTTCCTAACATGTCGGTGGCTCTACCTCCAGCCTGCTCCACAAGACAGGTATAGTGTTTCTCCCTGAGCTTTACACTCTGCTTGACCCCGTCGCATAGAAAACATGTTAGATAATGGGCCCAGGCCGGCCGGTGGGGCCAAGTCGCAGCGTTTGATCAGGAAATCCTGCATGCGGCTGAACTGGATGGAAATCTGATTAGTAACCTTGGTGACGAAGCGATGGGATCCACAAGGCTTTGCTTGAATCAGATGTGACAGGTCGGGTTTTTGTCCACGGCTCCGGCGCAGCAGGATCACCTCGGCCTATTGGGGTGAGTTAGAGCATTAGATAAAGTGCCTAATTTAATGCTTCAGACGAGGGAGGTCGATTGTGCACTGATAACGTGCGCCATTTACCTGATTTCACTGTTCCCAGTGCCCTACATTCAACGCAACGCTGCTTTTTTACAAAACAACCAGACGCTCTGATATCTGTTGCCTCTAATATGGAACAATTTCACAAAGTTCTTGTGATGTTTATGCACCTTTTAAGGCCGTAGAAGGAGCAGGACCAGGACGAAGCAGCGGCCAGGAAAAATCAGCAACCTGAAGGCTGAAAGAAGATTCCAGTAGTCAGGAATTTCTAAGCATAACAAACATGTCAGACCTATTTAGCAGGCAACGGCGGGTCACGAGCCCGAGCTGTGAGGTGTATATTGTTTCTGATTAAGCTTTTCTATGCTCACGTTGCTGCACTTTGTAACAATTTACTTTAAATTCATAAGAGCTTCAAACATTTTGCTTTGCCATCGCCATAAAAAATAAATCGGCGTAGTGGACGGGCGCTGATTAGCAGCAGCGTCGTCTGATCTGTCCGCTATTTTTTTGCACCAGAAGTCAATTTCCCTGGATTTCCAGAGCATGCTGATAAAATTGATTTGAGTTCTTTTAATGTTTGCCAGAAGAATACTCTCTGTGTAATGTGTCCAATTAACTATTTCCTCTTTAATCTATACATTGATCAAGCACAGATTCCTATCACTGCGAATAAATCACCTCCTGGACTTCTCGATCGAGGTTTGTCCCCCTAAGGTCGTGGATATTGATATCAAACGGGAACATTTCACACCAAAACACCTCATCCGCTCTCTCTCCGCGTGTCTCCCCTGGGGATATTAAACAAAAGGGATGAATGGGGGTGACCATAAAAAGCCGGCGCGCTGATAATTTCCCAGACATCTGCGAAAAATGTAACCTTTCCTGTCGCTCTCATGATGTCAGCGGGCTGTTGTGTTCAGCCGGGGATTGGGGCTAAAACGCTTGTGACGGAGCCAAGGTAAACCGTTCCAAATGGAGCGGCGGCGCGGGAAAAGGGACACCAACGCAACAAAAGGAGTTAGATATGGATCGTTGGGTCTGCGCACCGGCCCCAGCTTGAGCCAATTATTGGTGTCATCTTGATCCAATTTAATCAATCTGAGGGGGGACTCAAAGAGGGGAGGAGAGGGGGGAGAGTGTGGAGTGGCTAGCGGGTGCAAATGTTGGTCAAATATCCTGATCTGACTGAGGAGCTGCTGACCCCCTCCTCCATCGCCACCCGCCAACCAACACACACACATAACCCTTTAAAGCATCTTCAGACCTCCTCCATGTGTCAGATATTTTCCAAAATAAAACTTGTATCAGTTCCAGAGAGCTTTTTTCACACATGCGTTGACCCTACTCGCAAATGCTGCTTTCAGCCCTCGATTACCAGGAAATGAATCTAAACATAGCGTATGAGGATGGATTTCATAATATGCAAATTAGAGGTAAATGTATCCAAGTGTTTTCTCTGTGCCAGGATCATCTCCTCACACCATTCCTCCTCTGAAAATGTAACAGGAGAGGAGACTAAGCGCTCATAGCCTCAAGGCGCTGGATCCCTGGGCTCGGCACGGCTGAGTGTTAGGACTTCAACAATGTTTTTTTTCCTGTTTTCAAAGGTGGTCCAGCCTCATGTGGTTTCAACACTATTTTCCCTTTTATTAACCCTGAGTGAGGCACAAACGCTAAACATGTATGCTCTTTGGAAGAGACACTGGTCCCCAAATTCACTATCACTGTGGGAGCCAAATAGTTGCTTTAATTTCTTGAATATTTGCATTTTGGATGGTTGCATGGTGCAGCGGTTAGCGGTTCCTACACCAAGTTCGAACAAAGAGAGCCTTTCTGTGTTTGCATGTTCTCCCTGTGCAGGCATGGGTTCTCTTCGGGTCCTCTGGCTTCCTCCTACAGTCCAAAGACATGCTCGTTAAGTTCATTGGTGACTCTAAATTGCCTGTAGGTGTGAGTGTGAGCAGGAGAGGTTGTCTGTCTCTATAGCCCTTTTTACACTGCCAGTTTAAGGCGGGATTATTACGCCTCTCTGTTACGTTCCATCTTCTACGTAGAACGGCATAGACGGCGGAGCTTTTTTACGACGCTGAGGCGGAACTGCAGTGTAAAACGGGCTTATGTGTCAGCCCTGTGATTGACTAGATCACTCCAGGGTGTACTCCAATGACAGCTGGGATAGGCTCCAGCCCCCTGCAACCATAAACAGAACAAGCTTTATAGATGATGGATGGATGGATGGATTCTTTTCTTCCATGTTTACTTAATAGCCTCTTTGTCACATTAACACACATTCACACTGAATGACCTTTTTTTAGTCCATGCCTCCAGAATGACAGATATGTTCATTATCAGCAGGACTGCATTGTTTATCTGTGCCTTATAAAACCATTATAAACCACTCGAAGGAGGGAAGCCACGGGGCTTTCTTCAGGCACACTCTCGTAAAAAACATCAGTATTACAGAAGTAAACGCAGACCGGTCGTCAGGGCGTGGCTAGGAAGAGTCATGAAACTGAATGTTAGGTGGGGTTCACTAATATATACATAAATATTAATTATTTGCAATGAAAAACCGTTACCATTCATAGTTAACATGAACAATGTATTATCATAAATATTAAATATAAGTAATAATTATGAAAAAAAAAGTGTTGCCATAAATAATTAGTAGGAATCCATTTTTGGACAAGTAATTGATGGTCTCAGCATGTTAAATACACGTTCCACAATGGATACTGTAATCACAAACACTTTTAAATGTATATAACTGAGAAATCCATGATATAGTGAACAAACTGTTTTAAATGAATACATAAGGTGGAGTTGTGTGGACCTCGATATTTCATAGAAAAGGCCTAAAGTCGATCTCCTCATTATGGCCTGGGTAAATCATAGCATCACATTTAAAAATCCAAAAGGTCTCTCGCTGAATTAATTTATTAAGACGGTCACCACCTCTGATGGATTGTTCCACCTGCCGATCCCTTCCACTTTCAATAGGTCATTGCTGTGGTGGCGTATTTATGTTCAGCTACTCTGTCTTTAAGGCGCCTCTTGGTACGTCCTATGTAATAATCCCATTATAAACCACTGTTGAAGAGTTAATATGTTTTATGATTGAAGACTTTATGGCTGATATTTATATTGGTGTATACAAAGAAAAGTCTGGCGCCACCATGTGTTGATAAGCAAAATATCATGGAATACATTTCCGGAACATTTTTACAAGTTGTACCCACTCATAAAACCATCGCTCTATAGCACCTCTAGTGGTCAAAAACTCCACAGGGCACCTTTAATATGCTAATCTTTCAATATGCACTTAAGCATATTATATTCAGTTTTCCCCTCTTTATTATCGCTATTAAATCATGACAGAGCCGTGATAGTAAACACAAACCAGATGACTGGATACACGAACAGCAGCATACTGATCAAACCAGTGTGACGCTCGACTGCAGCTAAAACTGAAATACCATTCTTAAGAGTATTTCCCACATAAAACCCTAACCCTACTTAACCAACTACCACACTCTCACACATGTGCTGACTCGCAGTGTGTAACATCTCTCATCTAATCACTGTTTAAATCTGCAGAAGTCTGTTGAAATAATTAAGGCTCGACTAAAACAATACACACGACTGGCTATTATTTTTCATCTAAAGCCGGGTCGCGTTCCCAATTACTCTAAAATGTTGTGTTGACATGCTCCGTGTTTTCACTGATAATATTGATATTATTCCAGGTTATGCGTCTCGGCCCGTGAAGCGAACGAGGCGGTCGCTCTTTAAAGCGGTTTGGATTAAAGTTTTGACTTCACTGAACCAAAACTTTCAGAGAAAACTGTTTACGCTTGTTTAGTCATCATTTATTGTCAGTCTGTAGCTCCTTTCTATTCTTTAACGTACACGTTACATTTAAACATCCCGACTTATTTAACATTTTGTTTGTGTATTTCTATTAGCGTCGGTCTTTGGGTCTCTTTCACAGTTGTTGCAGTAATTTACCTCATCTCCCATCAGCCCTGTGATGTTGTGGCAGCCCTGGAAGCCAGCGTGTGCATCCACGGGATGGTAGCCAATTATTTGGAGCCCGCTTCAGTTTTCCAAATTAAAAATGGCCTCCTTTCCACTGTTGACCTTGGATCGGCTTTCCATTTCTTATTATTATTAGGTTATTAACACAAACCCCTGAAAGTATCTTTTTAAAGTCTAAAACAAATTCGATTAGGCCTCTTTACTCGCACCGGTGCAGACGTATCGCTGTCTAACTCCTGTCTGCTCCCTATTACCTTCGACACTGAAGTCAGTGAGAGAGTCTGGACCTGAAAGCCTATACCCCCCCCTCCACACTGGTCAAGGCAGGGGGGGTGCCGGGTTTGCAGCACATTACCGCTTTATTGAATTAATTATGATAAGGATCATAACTTTAAACGCGGGGTGAGGCGCGGGGCGTTTCTTCGGCGCAGATCGCTCTGAGCAATTTCTCCCCTGAACGACGGTGGAGGGGTTATTGGATCTGTCAGGGCTGAACTCTGTGGCATCGTAACGAGCTCCATAAGGTAAGCTGAGGTTGGGCACAGTTCGCCGCGCTGATCCCTATACGCCTGCAACACGGGGAAATTTGTACTACATACTGAACAAATAACAAGAGAGAGAGAGGCGAGCGGTGAGGCCGTGTTTTGATGGTGCCTCAGTCCGAAGGCCCAGAGGGTCATGCGGGGTTATCCGGGGGTCTAGCGCCATATACAGTTCCAGTAGATGCAATGGAGTGTGTCATTATATTATGATGCTGCTTGTATTTTACAAAGACTCTTTTTTCCTCTGCTCTCACTGCTCCCTCAGGCCCTGTGTGTTTGTGGTTTACAGAAGATTTATACGAGACTTTTTATTCTTCCGTGGGGTCCCAGCATCCCCAGGACCCCAGAAAGTGGCTAATTATGGGGAATTTTGGGACGACCGCATCAGGCCAGGAGTTATTTTTAGGAGTTGCAGCTGAGTTTAGGTTAAAATAAGGTAAAGGAAAGGGTTAAGGTCAGAGCCGATGCTGTCATGCCTAATCTAGGGGCTTAAGTGACAATATGAGTCAACAGACTGTTTTCACATGTCTAACAATTCAAGGATGTGTGTGTGTGTGTGTGTGTGTGTGTGTGTGTCTGTCGAAGCCCCAACCCCCTATTCAGTGCACTTCAAAGAATTCCTGGCCCATTGAGAGTCCGTTCTTATTTCCACCATGCGTATCCGCGAGCAACATTGAAAGTGGTATTGGACATTTAGTTAGAAACATTTGTCGTTTTGTTTTGGGATAACAAAAAAAAGCTTCAGCGCGCCCGCTCGAGAGGAGGAAAGACTGAGCTGAGGAAGGAAGAAAATCGCCGCGGGTTCGTCCGTTTCAGATTAACCGCCGTATTGATCAATCGGCCTCCCCTGTGGGCTGATACGCCGCTGGTGATGTAAAGATAGCCCTTCTATTGCTTTGAGCGCCCACCAACATTTTAGCACGTCTGACAGCTCTCCGAGGCTTCTCTCGAGTGTGGGAGAGTGTGTGTGTGTGTATGTGTGTGTGTGTGTGTATGCTTGAGAGCTAAATATGTGCAGATGTATCATAATATTTTCCCTGTAAGAAAGCGTCTTTGAGGGACAATAACCTGCAGCTGAATCAGCGCGCTGCCCCGCCACGCGAGCGCTTTTCATATGAGCAATCCGGAGAATGTGTAGGCTCGCTCAGGGTGAAAGAAAGTCCTTTTCCTCTTTGCTCAACAAAATAGTCCCTATTATTGAAGCTGGGGCGGAAATATTACATTGTTTGCAAATGTGTTAATAAATGTGAAACAGTTGAATGCTTTCCTCTGCATCCCTTAACTAAGATCACATGCAGCCAATTGCTTTCACGTGCATATTTGTGCATCTAGCATTTTGGACTGCTTTGGTTTGTCAATTTAACAGTAAAAAGCCAATGAAGGTCTTTTTGAATACCAGGTTGTAACACTGTAAAATGCTGAAAAGTCCATGCAAGGCACTGTGTAGTTACAGTGAGCTGCTCTAACATCACCTGGAATCTCTCTTAAGCCCCTGACGCACATGCAACGCACTTCTCCAGGTGTGAACCCAAACTGCCGAATTTTTCACCCCGACTTTTTCCTGCCTTAATAAAAATGTCTGCAAGAAGACGGGTGAGCCGACGTGTGAATGCAGCAGGTAATAGTCAGGAACATTCACCGCGAGCGATGGCGCTTAACGTAAAATCCAGAATATAAGTCGCACAGGAATATAATATGCAGTCTGTTTTTGGGGGTATCCCAGAGGTAAAAAGGTTTTATATAGCTATTTTTTAATAAAAAATATGTATATATATAGTTATTTCAACAGTATTTCCATTTATTTTCCTTTGGAACACATTCAATACACACACAAATTACAGCCTACCATCTGTTTTCGTCATGTCAAGTTTGCAATCCTGCTAGGTACCGGTGCTGTAGCTAGCGGTAGCTGGCAGCCTACGGTAGCATTGATTGTTGTGAGGATTGCGGCTGGAATGGCGATCATGACGGTGCATGTCCATGACAAAGCGTTAGCAACAATCAAGTTAGTTTTCCTCGCTTAAAACAGCGAGGAAAACTAACAAGACGGCACTGCAGCATTTTGGAAAAAGGAGACGTTGTAGCGGCTTGGACCCGGAAACGGTTTAATGCGGAGGTGTGACGTCAACCGACAACTTCAGCTGGATAGCATCATCTGGGTAAAATGCTGTAACACAATAAAATATCTCTCTCTGCATTTTATACTGGTATATTGGTCGCACCGGTATAAAGGTCACGGCCTACTTTTTAGATGAAAAAAAAACATTAAAAGTGCATCTACACTGAATTTACGGTATATCATGCAACCTGTGCAGAACCAGAAGAGCGGCTCGAAACAGAATGATTAAAAACATCAGAGGTTGAAGAAGGATCATCTACAAGACGACAATAGCAGAGATGTCTGCAAATTGGAGGAAGAGATTCCAGAGCTTCTGGCTGTGAGGGCTGATGCCGAAATTGTTCGCCAGTCGCAGGAACCGCAGCACACTTTTTACGTCACACGCTGCCTCATGAGACCCCCATTTGCTCCGTCCCACCGGGAAAATCGCCTGCTCTAAGGGACATGTGTGTAAGAGTAACTCAGTGGCAGACTGTCTTGAAATTTACAGTACATGAGTGTAAGGCACTTTGCTGTTTGCCTTTCCACACACAGCCATAATTTGACCGAAGCACCTTCTCTTCTTATCGAGAACTGTGTGCATGACTGATCTTACACACGCTTATACATGTCCAGAAAACAACCATTTAAAATCTAAGACACCTCAGACTGCACGCTACCCTTTCTCTGACTTGCTGATGAAAGTAGCCACAGGTCTGCAGAGTGAGTATTTGGGGCAAACAGTGGGGAGATGAGATGTAATCACAGGCTTGTACAGCTGGGTCTTGTTTGGCTGGTCGACACTGTCGAGGGGGGAGGAAAACTAATTCCCAATCAAAATACATCAGCATCAAAGAGCCTCCAATAAAGAAGAGAGAGAAGTGCCACTCATCATGTTAGATTGGCTGTTTTTTTTATTGACTAGATACTGAGCTGATTAAATGTAAATAGACCTTTCTGTGTTTTATGTTATTGTGGCCTTGATGTAAAGAGATCAGCACACTAATGCATGAAATGATGCTTGTGTATGAGGAATCTTGTGCTAACAGAACGTGGTGCAGTAGTTAGAGCTGTTGCCTCACAGCTAGAAGCTTCCAAGTTACAGTTTGGACATAGGGGGCCTTGCTGTGTGGAGTTTGCATGTTCTCGTGCATGCGTGGCTTCCCTCTGGATACTCCGGCTTCCTCCCGAAGTCCAAAGACATGCCCGTATGTGTAAGCGTGAAAGGTTGTCTGTCTTAGCCTTGTGATTGACTGGTGATCGGTTCAGGGTGTACCCCACCTCTCGCCCAATGACAGCTGGGATTGGCTCTGAGTTCAGCACAATGCAAACGCAGTGTGGGCTACAACTTCTGCACAGGTTCAGATAATTAACACAATTACTTAAATTGTAACTTGACTGCACCTCTGTGGCGCTTTATACTTCGGACCATTCAAAGCACTTTTACACTACATGTCACATTAACCCTGTCACACACTCTGAGTGCTATGAGAAGTGCCGATCTCCAGTCAGCTAACCATTCCCACACATTCATACCCGATGGCTATGCCTTTGGGAGCAATTTGGGGTTCAGTGTTTTGCCTAAGGACGCTTCGACATGCGGGCTGCAGCAGCCGGGGATTGAACCACCAACCTTCTGATTGAAAGACGTCTGACTCCAGCACTACGACTATTCTTTGTGATTATTTCTTAATTGGGTTTTTGAGTATATTCACAGATGGATACAAAACTGTTGAACTTGAATACATAGGCATGTTGAAGGACTGTTTTACAACATGCAGCAGAATAATTATTTTACCTATTACAAACTCAAAAACCTCCTATTTAATCATCCAACCCCACCAATAGTCCCCCCATTTAATTCAAAAAACATATATAGACATATTTCCCAGCATCCCTAGATTTATACACACAAACACTGCACACAGACACGCATGTTCCAAGTGACATACAAAAAGACTGGACAGATTGATAGCCTATGTGCCTTACCATGTAAGAGGGGAAGAATTTGTAGCATGCAAAAATATAAGTAGACTACTTTGTTACTTTGTTAAAGCCCCCCTCCAGTGAACATCAAGTGTTTAACCTTGTAAACATCTTAATGTAACCGTCGTTTTTGCAAACTCACTACTGACTACTAACGTTAACATTACTACTACTACTAATTACTACATTTCAAGCTAGCTAAGTTTAACAAGTTGCCACTAAACGATGGCAGAGACGTGTTTTGACACACGTGTATTAAAATAGAAAACCCTCTACATCCATCCCTCCCTTGCTCCTCTCTCTTTTTATTCTATTTGCTGAATAAATATTCTGTTGGATGGTGGACTCCTTCAGACTGACAGCCTCCCTGAACTCTGCAGAAAAGCGTCTTTCTTTCACACTCTGGACCTTATTGGCTGTGCTATCGCTCCATCTCTGGCCCGGCTGAACCTCTCCATTTTTTGGCCTGCTTTCTATCTTTACATCTCTTTGCCTCTCTTTCTCCCCCGTCTGCATGTTTCTGTTCTCATCTATCCCCTAAGATTTCCAGTAACGCCTCATTTTATCACCTTTTCCTGCATTTCTCTCTTGGCCAAAACACATATTTTTGTAGAATGATTCGGACTTGGACTTACGAAGCACTCCAGGCCCGCGGGAGTGACATATTTTCTTCAACTGATCTCTTTATCTGTGTGTTTCGCCTGCCTTTGTGTCACTGCTTTTTGTTTCCCTCTCTTTGTCCTCCGTGTGGGTCCGCAGCAGTCATATTTATGTTTTGCTCACTTGTCACCTCATTATTTGTTGTGCCACGGTACAGTAAATGTTTCTGATAGAGATAGGAGCCGCCGAAACAGCACTCCTTCATTTGTTATGTGTTTATTTTGTTATCCTTCCCTCACTCGCTTTCTCTTCATCTCTGGGAGGCGAGCGGGGCCGTGTCTTTATCTGGTAGCCAAGTTTACACACTGGAAGGGGAGGGAGGCTTCAAACAAACAGCATCGCTACTCTTAACGTAAACACCAGCACTTTAACTAGACCAAATATTTACCTTTCGCCCCCGTTCATCCCTCTGTTCTGCTTCTCTTTCTGCTCGCAGTGCCACACGCCGGCAGATGGATATCACAGGCCGATAATTTGGTTTGGATACAAAGAGAGCGTGTGAGAGGGATTGAATCAATATTTGCAGGACAAAGGTTATCTTATGGCACTTTAAATATACTGTATATTTGTCTATATATAGTTGAGAATTTGCATATCTATATATATATATATATATATATATATATATATACACACAAGTGTAGAAATCAAACACACACAAACACATTGGTTCCTCTACCTCAACCAATGACTGTATAAAGATGGACGACACGTCTCCATCTACTCTCATTGTACGATAGTGAAGGCAAAATACCCCCGTGACGGGCGCTGCCATCTTGCTCTGGTGATGTTTTTTGGAGCCAGAGCCTGCGCAGAAGAGATCAGCTGGTGGAGCCGCCGTCATGATGTCCTGTCCCACCGGCTAACCAGAACACACATTTAACTTTGCAGGAAAAAAAATAGCAAGGATCCCCCAGCTGTTTTAACAGCAGAACAGCTTTTTGTGTTGGTCTGAAGCAGACGTTCACAGATATGTGAACTTCAATAACTGTAGTGATTGTTTTTGTCACGTCTCCTCTTGCCGTTCGTCCTCTACTCTGCTAATCAGGAACAGATCGGCTGCAGGAGCCGGATTGGTCAACAGAGCTGTCAATCATCCTTTTTACAGCATCAAATAACTAATTCAAAATAAACTTGTCAGAAAAATGAACACTTGGACATAAATCAGCATGATAAGAACTAACTATAATGACAGAAACCATGTTTGACAAACATTTATTTCTTGTGTATTTTGATTTTATAGTTTGACTCATGTCCCATCTGTTAACATGGAGGAGGCGGGCTTGATGACCTATACTGCAGCCAGTCAGCAGGGGGCGATAGAGAGGGTTTGACTTCACTTTTAGGGAGCTGTCATGTCATCCATCTTTTTATACAGTCTGTGGCCTCAACAAGCTGTAAACGCTTATGTTTGTTTTCATTGTCAAAATCAGTGTGAGAGTAATTCAGTCAATATTTGCAGCTTTTGTTTTTATTGCAAACAGGAAGTATGTAGCAGCAAGCAGTTGTTTGTTTTCATTTCATTTCTTTTTTACAAAAAAAACTTACCTGGCTCTCTCACTTTCATACACACACACACACACACACACACACACACACACACACACAGAAGAGGAAGTTAGAACTAGAAAGAATATGCTTTACGGTTAAATGGCTTATGTGCAAATACACTGAATTTACATCAGAGCTACTTATGGGACTTTTACGTGTGTGTGTGTGTGTGTGTGTGTGTGTGTGTGTGTGTTGAGCTCTCTCAATGCTCATTGTGTTTGCGTGTTTGTTCAGGGGCACAGCTTTTGTTTGCTCCTGTCAGACGCCTCATCACTCTCTTCCTGTGCCGTGTTAGCATGTGAGTATGTTTAGCTGCTTGCATGCGTTTATGTCTGTCACAGCGATGCGTATGTCATATATGTCACGTTTCCTCCTCTAAAAGCAGCGCTCCCCTCACCTAAAGGGACTGACAGTATGGTCCAAACTAGAATCCAGAACAGTTTGTTGAATCGCTGATAGAATTATTTCATTGTGATAAAACAGAGTGGTTGATTCTGGCAGTGCCCTGTGTGCCTGATGTGAGCAGGTGAATGCTGCAAAACACTTTGATTTCTGACCTTCAGCCGTGTCACTGGCTCGTCTCTCTTCTTCAGAGGCTCAGGTGTGTGTAAATGTGTGAGAAAACGTCAGTGTGACTCAGGAGAATGCCATTTTGTTTGTTATTGCACCATTAATCACCAACATCTTTTCATGCAGGTGCGACTGGCAACAAATGAATTTCAGTTTGAGGCTTTTACTTCATAGAACTTACTGAAAATTGTTGTAAGGCATCAAAATGACTGTTTGAAAACATTGTGCTGGATTTATTTTACATTTAGATCATTGTGACACGTGCAAGAGCGCCTCACACTTTAAATTTAAAATCCCATCACACTGAATAAGCTCTATCAATGTCTGATAGACATTTTTCTTCCCGCTCTGCCTCTTCCCCTCCCTTTCTATTATATGCTGTCTGTCGTTGTGTCTGTATCACGTACAACAGAACGTACATTATATGTACGGCAAAGAAACACTTACCCTCCCCTCTCTTAAAAGATCGAGTTTGGGTTTTTCCGAATGGACCTGAATGCATCTCTCCTCTCCTCTCTTGTAACTTGCGTCGGGAGGTGAGCACTGAGTGAGTGGTCGAGAAAGTAAGAGAGAGAGAGACGGTGGCTTTTTGGTTTCAGAACAGCTGATCTGAGTTACTTCAATCAACCCTGAGTAGGTTCAGCCGGAGCTAAGTGCGTGCACGCTGACTATATAAAGCCAGCATTAACGGAGCCCCGATACCACGATTCACCATGGCAACGGTACACAAAAAGAGGTCCTCCTTAACTGATTAGTGAGGACCAAATAAATGTCTCATTTGTCTTGAGTGCTCTCTGCAGTGGTGGTGGTGGAAAATCTACTAATGATGACTTTGACACAGATTTGTCTTTTGATTATTTTATTATAATTATAAAAGACTTTTTTAAAGGCGTCAGAGCACCACAGAGACGCATCGTCTTTTTTAAAATTCGGTAACTGCTCAAGTGCTTTTGAATTTGTGGCTCCAACACTTTGGAACACTCTGCAAATACGCTCTGCAGTTTGTATTTATTTA
The DNA here is from genome assembly GCF_022749685.1 of Semicossyphus pulcher. Taxonomy (NCBI): domain Eukaryota; kingdom Metazoa; phylum Chordata; class Actinopteri; order Labriformes; family Labridae; genus Semicossyphus; species Semicossyphus pulcher. The sequence continues at coordinate 6,398,797 of NW_027211700.1, forward strand.
AAAAGCAACTTAAGACACACCTTTTTAAATTGGCTTTTGACCTTCTCATGTAATTTTGCACTTGTTAGCACTGTTATTGTAATATTTTGTGAAGCACTTTGTGACTATGCTCTGTGAAAGGTGCAACACCAAATAAACTTTACTTACAAGACTAAAAATGTTGCCTGTCTTTCACCTGTATCTCATTGCAAGTATCCAAAATGTCCCACAGGCTGATGACTGTGTCTCCAAAATGGACCGTCTCTGTAGAATTGGATCTCCCCAGACCGAAAACAGAAGCCAAAGTGGAGGGGCTTTGAACTGCCAGCAGGGGGCGACTCCATTGGTCTATGAGAAAATGAACGTACTTCTCCCTTTATTTCTTACCCTAGTAATCATTTGACTACAGAGTTTATGATCTTAATCAATAGTGTCAAGTCTTCAATACAAAGAGATTTACATTTTGTAGGTTATGGTCCCACCTCCTCATCTGACTGTGGTCACTTGTGTCTGCAAAAAGGTGAACTCCAGGCTTCCAAACAGTAGCCTGACGACTATTTGGTGACATTAAGGTGGCTATGTTCACCTCTTCAATACAATGTGCACAGCAATACATGAGTTTGCACCATTTTAATGAGCATACACAGGGGTGATGTGTATAATGCATGTGTGTGTCCTGGAAGAGAACAGCTGCAAGCCCCAGCAATTACGTTGAGAGTGTTAGTACTGAATGTCACTTCACACTCGAGGTCTGAGCCAAAGACTGCTCAGACATTTCCTCCCGTCAGGACTGACACCTGCTGCAGCAAACACACACACACACACGCACACACACTAAAGCCTTAATACTGCAGTGGACATATCAGCCAAGACTTTTACACTCGATGCATATTTATTTTAACAAACATGTAATTGCTGGAGCTAAAATGTAAAAAATGGACACAGAAAATGTTCCACCACTGAAACAACTTAAACAAATTATTACGGGTGCCAGTTTAGCTCAGCGGTGAAATCAGCGGCCCATATACAGAGGCTACAGTGCTCCACGCGGCGGCCCCGGCTCGACCCCCACCCTCAGCCCCTTGCTTCGTGCCTTCCTCAATTCTCTCTTCCCCTGTTTCCAACACTATCCGCTGTCCTCTCTCTGTCAATAAAGGCATAATATTTAATCGCATACATTGTTAAAAAGGCTGCCAGGGATATCATGCTTACATTAAACACAATGTCTCTAAGTTAAATACAGTATTTTCACAAACGCACACGTGCACTGTGTATAAGAAATGTTGGTTTGAAAACACTCTCAACATATTCATTAACTATTTATACTAAATGCTTTTATTGTTAAAGGAGCAGTTCGCCCCTGGAAAAAGTCACTGTCAGTCAAAGCTGGTGTTCTCTGTAATCGAGCAGCAATAATATTTGAAATTGGCGCCATAGCTGTGGAGAAAGTTGTACAAACAGCTCATGCTTTTGCCCATTCTACATTCCTACAACACCCAGCGTGCATTGCGCCCCTCCCTCTGAAAGGAACGGCCCAGCGAGAGACGCTGGAGTGAAATACTACCGTTTTGCTGCAGACAACGGTTCAGAGCGGTACAGAGTCTGAAATTTGACGAGAATATACCGGTGGATCGTCTAAAAAAATCTTCAGGTCTGCAGTCTACATTTCAAACCTGACGATTTTGAACGAGACATGACAGCGGAGGCGGGCGTCCTAGATTGAGGAAGTGTAGTTTAGCAAGCTCCCTGGCCTCCGCCAGATAATGCATTTTATGTAGTCTGGTGGAGGTTTTCCAGGGCCCATTGGAGAAGCGGATAGCGTCCTCCAAAGGCTCCAAGCCAAATTGCATTTTTTCCCCCTACCATAATGGCATCAGCACCCCATAATAGCATGATAGGACTGAGGTTGGAAATCGGCGAACTGGCCCTTTAAAAATGGATATTAATGTTGATGTTTTTTACAGGGAAAATGGATATGGTACAAATTGGTTCTTTCCTGTGCGTGCATACGAATAACAATTTATTTAGTCACCGCCGGTTTATTCATAATATAGACCTGGTTAGCATGTCAGACATTATGCAGATCCTCATACATGACAGAACAACTGAATTAGGAATATTCTCATAGTAAGTTAAGTAGCCTGTAGTAAACAAACAGGATGTAAAAAACATATCTATAAATATCTCATTCGTAATTTGCACTTTGAACTTAGTTCTACTGGAAGTGAGCAGTGTTGCCTTAGATGTCTTTATTTCCATTAACCAGGGGTAGCACTGACCACACCTTCTGGAGAATTGCAGGCAAGAAAATATCTGATAATAAAGACAGTAGAATAACTCACCAAGCAAATATCTCATTGTTTTTAAATCCTCTTTTTCAAACGGGCCTGGGCAAGAATTCCCACGCATAAGACATCTGTTTATAAAAACAGCACTAAGACAACTGTCACACACTGCTAGAGAAGACACAATACAAAGTTAAGATGCAATAAGTGGGTGTGGACAAAATCCAGTTTCAAGCATAACCATAACCAGAAATGGGTTTCCAAAACAATCATAAATTCAAACATCGTTGGAATGCAGGCAGTAGTTGCCCAAGTCAAATTGAAGTATGAACAAAGATTCAGTTGATTAACACACATGGCGTACAAACCCGGCCGCGGGAAGGAATAGAAAGAAGCACGCTGTTCTCAAAGGGAGCGCAGAATGTTGTTGCATTGTTTTCTACCTGTGTACTTCATTCTTCTCCGCGAGATAAAGCAGGCCAACAGGCTTTGGGCATTTCCCTGCCACAGCTCCCACCACCATCCCCCCCCACACCTCCCTCCCTATATCCCGCCCTGGTATTTGGGAGCCTCTCACGAATACCAGCATGGACAAGCGTGTCCTATCACTGAACCCCATCCCACCTTCCTGGTGACACGCACACACATACACACAAGCATACACGCTCATGTGCACTCGCCCTTATCGCCAGCATCACTCTGCATAGTCGTTTGCTTCCTGGTTTTCTCACACACACATGCATACTAGGGACCGGCAGAGCACGGGCACACGCAACAGCATCAGCAGAGCAGCAGCCTTATCTCCTCTGCTGAGCTTCAATCACACAGAACTTTATGTGCTCTCTCATACACAAACCCTCAGACAGAGGCGTTTACACTCACTTGCTCTGCAGTCTGAGATGGTGGTGGTGGTGGTGGTGGTGGTGGTGGTGGTGTGTGTGTGTCCTGTCTGAGATTCGGGGGAGATGCCTATCTGGACCCTACAAGATGAGTTAAGCCAACAACAAATGGGATAACAGGGAGGGAGATAGGCAGACAGAAATTAGAAGGTGTATGACTCAGAGACACGGACCGGTGAGGAGTTTTATCTTCTGCATAAGAATGTACAAAGTGCTGCCAAATATTCAGAAGCCTGAAATCTGAGTCTGCACTTGAGTTAAATTGGTGGGCGGATTAGATGGTCGTGTTTTTAAGTTAAATATGAAGCAAAAGCTAGGTGAAGAAGCTCAGCTTAGCAAGAAGACTCAAGGGAAGCACATAGGTAGCCTTGCAAGCGAACCAAATCTGCCTGCTAGCTGCTGTAAGCTCACAAGAAAAAAAAATACTCGCTGATGAACAAAAAATGTCCCATTGCTTAGTGACCTGATAAAGCCATTTTTAATGTTAAGTGTGTATAGCAGAGTCAATAGTTGCATGGATAGGACTCCAGGACATCATTTTGAGGTACGGGCTATTCAAGAAGGAAGCACAGTGGTCCATAAATGGTATCCTGAGCCAACAGCAGTATCTCTTGAGCCATTTATGAAGCTGAAACTTGAGGTGTCCAAAACTTTGGTAAGCGCTGGAACCAGTACTTGTCAGGAAAGCGGGGGGGGGACGCAGGTGCAGACCCAGGGGTGTCTCAAAGTTGTCCCAGAGGGATAACCACAAAATCGCAGTAGTGATAGATTGGAAAGGGGAGGTAAAAGACAACGAAACTTTATAGAGCCGCTACAGGCTTCCTTAATGAAATAAAGCAGTAAAATGATTAACTAAATCACCGCTGCCAAGCAGCTGACTCAAAACCAAAATTGTCCAGGAGACCCAGAAAACTCAAAGCTAAAGGCAAAGGCTGCCCGGGAGGCCTTTGATAACCCAAAAGGCTGGAGTCAGAACAAACTCTCCAGCACCCCAAATTATTCCCTGGGAAACAGCAAATTGACCACAAATACACACAAAGTTCTGAGCTGGTGTTTGCAGATACACCGACATTTAGAGAAGCCACATGGAGAACCTCTCACTACCTCTGAAGGTGAGATAATGAGTCAGCACAGGGCACTGGAGACTCAGGGTATATGAAGACTCCCCACACTTGGGCTTAATCAAAGCCAATCAGTGCCACAAACACCTGATTGCAGTGAGTTGATTTCATCACCACTCTCACAGGGCCGAAAGGTTCAGTGCCCTCACAGTACTGATGAACCGTCAGGGTATTTTTAGAAGGATATCTATGAGGACCATGAAGACCCCCGATAATTTATTCCATAAAAGGTCAGATACGATCGTTTTCTTTATAAAAACAAATTTGGTCTTCAAAAAGTCAAAAATTTGTCTTAAAAAAGGGGGCTGGTATGGTTGGTTTACCTCATTTTTAACCTATAAACAGGATTACGACATTTAAATTAAAGCTGACGTACTTTATTAAATGGAAAACAAGCGGTGTAAAGTCTCCAGAGAATAACATCTCGCTCTCTGCCTCTCTTACACACACACAGTCACACACACATTCAAACTACAATTAGCAGTAGCTTTGCCCGAGGGCAGCGAGGCTCGGTAGTAAGTGCTTGTTGATGTTTTCCAAATCTTGCTAATAGAAAGAATAAACACGGCCTAACCTTTTAATTGAGTGATGACATGACGATGATGGAGAGATTGTTGAGAACTCGGTGCGGAGCCGAAGAGGACGGTCCTTCTTTAATTTCACCCCTCCATCTATCTTCCCTGTTCCTGTTTTTTCCTGTTTTTTTCCCAATTAGAGAAGCTAACAAACGTCAGGATGACTCAGGTTGTAAGAATTGCTTTATTTCTTCTCCTGTCGATACAGTATGGTACCTCTCAATGCTCTAAGTGCAGGGTACCCATACCAAAAGTTACAACCTCGGGTGTTCAGCATGTCTTAGGTTTTGTCCATTGACCATTACTGTCAGCAGCACACAAAAGAAAAAGAAGACGGTCCACTCCTTCATTTTTTTATCCTCCTCTTTCTGTCTGTTGTGAGATCCTCTGTCAGAGCCCTGTCAGTGCTAATCTCTGTGATAGATTCCTGTCCTTTATTTCCTCTCTACTAACCTCCACTCTAACCCTTTCTTCCTTTATTTTCCCTTTAGCGCTGACCCCGGAGGTACTTATAAAACCACCTCAAGTCGCAGCACTTTTGCACAAAGTGTGGTCTCACTATACAGCCTTAAAAATATCCTCGCTCTACTCTGCCACTACGGCTTGGTTAATTTGCTGTATTATTTCGGTTAATTCTTATAGACAGACAGGTGTTAAGTGTCCAACACTTACCTTGAGAAAACTCCTGGGGCCTTCAACTTTTGTAAAACTAGATGTTGCAGTCCTCCTAGTCTTCTTGCTGAACCTACAGCCAAAACAAGTCATAAAAAAACGAATTATTAATTGACATGTTGTTCGCTTGAAACCTAGAGGTAAATTGGGTTACTATCAGATCAATAGCTTTTATCAGGGAAGACATGTTGACTTGCCAAACACAAGTTACAAACACATAGTAAGACTTATAATGACTGCTTTGCATTCAGGGCTGCAAGGCAGGACTGTGAGTAATGGTTGACTGGAATGACTCACAACACACTCAAGATAAACAGAACCAAGTGTCTACCATTCTAAGTCACATTAGCCAGCATGTGTTTATTTTATCGTAGCTTTAACATTAAATACCTTATAAATTTCTTGACCAGCGAGCTCAGTTTATGTTAAATGTTAAAAGCCACCATCAGTGTTATTTGTTGACTATGCTTTCCCTGACATGACATGTCAAAATTTTAGCTTCAAACAGGTTTGTTGTTGGCTTTATAAGCTAATAGTAACTCACTAGCTAGCTGAGCTAGCTACAGTCAGCCACATTAGCTCTCTATAGCTGTGTCCCAAGTCAGGGTCTACGGAGGATGACTCATTCGTAGCCTGTGTAGACCGTTAAGGTCGAACTGAAATGAGACGGTCTGGTCTACGGAGGATTTCCTGTATGCGTCACCAACTGTTCCCGCCCTCACCCTTGCGTCACAAAGCGCCGCTCCTGTTGTCTAGCAACGGGTAGCTAGCAGGCTAACTAGCTAGCACAACTAGTGTCACTTAACCTATTGTTTTTAAGATATTTTGTTTCAAGGCCCCTTTCGTTATTTTTAACAGTTGTATCGCCAGCTTTTCGACTGAACCAAAAACGTTTACATTTAAAGTGTATTCCTCGGCCGCTTAAGAGTCTGCCATCTTGTTTGAATTAGCGCTCAATGAATCTCGGGATACCTTGGGCCATGAAGGATGCACCAGATGGATCCTACAGGGTCCGGGTAAAGGAGGACGCATTTGTCGCCCGCATCTGAAGGAGGCTTTGAAATGGGACAGCCTTTGACACGCCGCTGTGACGCAATCGGCCTTCAAATACGTCCTTCAAAGGATGCTCCCCTGAATTGGGACACAGCTTATATTTCCAATTCTCTCTTTATCTCTCAAAACTTCACTTGGTATTTTATTAACCTTTGCTCACCACTTGGTTCAATGTCTTTAGCTTTCCAAGCTAACCAGCTTTCTTAGCTTTGTTGCTAACAGGACAGTGGGAGCGTCTTGTTTATTCAAACGAGGTATTTGATCCATTCACTCCTGTATCTTAACCTGTCTGCAAACTATTGTTCTCTCCAGCTTTCTATCCTCTCAAAGACAACCTCAAGACCACTTGCCATTGATAAATGTTGCAAATTGACTTGTCAAAGTTTGCTAAAGTTGTACTCTACACATCACATTAGCGGGGGTTGTTGAGCAGTAGTTCCCATGGAATAAATTGGATTTGCAACAACTCTGTTTTCAGTTTTAGGTGGAGCAGTAGTTTAAACTATGCCCTGGAATTACAAGAGGTTTCCAAACTCAACGAACCAATAAGACAGATAAGGTGTAAGTAGAGCAACGAAGCTAACCAGAGCGTGCAGTCTGAATCTGCCCACACAGCCCTGAGAAGAGCTCTAATCAGGCTACATTAGGTGAAGACATGTTTGTGGTTGGACGCAAGGTCAGTAAGAGCTTTTATGAGTCTTTGTTTTTTTGTCCAGCTGCACAAGACAATCTGTCCCATTAGAATCAAAGTAACAAAGTACTGGGTTTTATCATGCTGCTGTTTGTGTTACAGTTCAGGGCACAGTGACACGGCAGTGTTTGGCATGCTGTGCAATCAGAACTCAATCACTTTTGTTTCTAAATGTTAAAAATCTGACCGACCGCATCCAAGGTCAACAGAGAGCTACAATGAAGCTGCAGAAGTGTTGTGCTTCAAGTGAGCTCACATGCACGCTCCCTTCCAAACTGCTGCTTTAGAAGAGGATTATTCTCACAGGATGTGATTTCGTTTAAAATAACGAATGTGTGTTTAAAGGCTGTTCATAACATTTATTTTCTGTTTCTTTTACCAGCACAACAGACAGGTGAACACTTACTCTGTCTCTGTCATCCTGACACACACACACACATATACACATGCATATGCACACTTCTAAGTGCAGAGCCTGTATGAGTGTGGGGGAGGTCCGTGGCCCCGTGGGATCCAATAGCAGGTCAGCATTGTGAGGCCGGGGGGTGGGGGGTTGGAGGGATAGTTGTCAGCCTATTAGAGAGCCGCAGAGGAATTCTCTGCGAAACAGAGACCAGCCGACTGACAGAGACACAACACAGCTGTTCATGCTGACAAGCTGTACCGATTTCTGTGTCCTTAAACCCACTTTCCTTTGTTGTCAATACTTCTGACCACTCAATCTACTCATTTAGGGATAGACAGCATTCATTTCACTTAGTATCTCGAGAAGTAGTGAAACAATTCGACTCCATAAGGTATAACAATACGAGGATTTCATTCTTTGTCTAGTGTACAAGGGGAAGTTTTGTTAATGCCATTTGTGCCCCTCCAACTAGAGTTGTTTTGCTACCAATAGAAGTATTGGAAATGCCTCCAATATTGCCTTAAACCTGTAAATGGACAATCCAATTCCCCACATTTAGTAGCCTTGAATAATATCAGCTTGTGTCAATTCTTCTCCTGATTTGCCACAATCCTGTTCAACTCGATAAGGCCTCGACTCAGCTTATTACTGTAGAAAAACAGTGACCCACACAGCAAATTGAGTTGAAAGTTCTTGAACTTTTTTCTGCTAGACACGCAGTAGTAACCACAAAACTAATGGTGGATAAGAGACTGATGCGTGTGAGTTGCATGTGAGTTCCCAGAGATATACTATAACCGGGACATAAACAGGAGGGCCTTTGCATGGCAGAGCATCAGCGCAAGACCGGATGCATCAGGTAATGTAACGTTAGTTTTAACTTAAGACAGGCTATACTTTACATTAGTTGGTAACAGGTAAGTTACAACTATGCTAATTCAGCTAGTTGTTGTAGCATTTAGAGAAAATACAGTTGTACTGGCAGGGATAGAGTAGTGCACAGAAGCTGTTTCCATGGTTACCACGCATAGCGCCCCTGGCGTTTACTCGTCGAGCGCTTGTCTATTCACATGAGGAGCACAGCGAGACCCTGAGATCCAAGCGGGTACGCAGGTGGAGTGTTGCCCCCCCTGTCTGAAAAGACCTTTAGTGAGGGTATCAGGGTAAAAATCATCATTCAAAGCCAGCTACGGCTAACGCTAGCGTTAGCTCTGCTTGGTTTTAGGTTTGGATTCATTTATCGATCATCGTTGGTAAGGTTTTCAAGAGGAGCCAACTTACAGAGAGAGGTCTCCTCTTCTCCAAAAATGTTTCTCCATTGCTTTTAAACAGACACAAGAGAGAGAGATGTGTCAATAAAATCTTCTCTATACGGAATAGTTATTTATTCTTAGCTTTATCTGTCTTTATTCCTTCTCGGTTATGACTCTCCTACGCTGTATGTATTTGTTCATATTAAGAAAGGGTATAACCTGAGTCAGGCAACACAAAGAGAGCAATCATGTCACATACAGGGATAGTGATATATCTGTTATTTGGCCCATTGGGATTGGATTGGTGTCGGTATCGGTGGCAGACAAAGATTGGGAATTAAAAATATAGGAATATCTCTACCCACAACACGCACACATGCCACCTGCCTTTAAGTTCCAGCACATCTGGGGAGTCGGGGGGAGGTACATGTGTGTTGAGATATGAGTGTATCACACACACGTCGTGTTTGCCTTGGCCTCAGAGGTGCAGACACAGTCATGGAGAGGAGAGGAGTGGAGTGGGGAACCATGCCCTGCAGTGTTTAGACAACGAGTGTGTTTGTGTGCATGTGTGTGTGTTAGGATAAAAACAGCATGTGGATTCTCTTCCCAGCAGCTAAATGATTTTCATTCTTTCAGTGTGTGAATTGAGACAAGACATTATCGCACATGCCAGTCAGCGCTTCAACGGGGAGAAATGCGGCAGAAGAGCAGCAAGCAGCACCCGTCTGCCGCTGCAGTGTTTTGTTTCCACATTATCTGTTAGTCTGTTACACACTCCGCTCCCAAATCGTTCCACTTCCTTAATTGGCACGACCTATATGAAAGCCAACTCTCTTGTTATCCTTTTATCTTTTCTTTCAATCCATATAAAGCACCCACATAAATACACACAGACATCCGCGCTCACACACACACACACACACGCACAGGCAGATTTGTGGTTTTGCAGTGTGGCAGGTTGATTGGCAGGCGGTAGAAAGGAGAGGAAGTGAGGCTGACAGGACTCTCAGGTGGTGTTAACTCCTGACTGACAGGCAGGCCGCGCCCTCACTGACAGGCGGGGAGAGCCAGTTAACTCTTCCTAACCCAGACTCTCTACACAAGTCGTGAGGTTGACCTTGACAATGACGTTGAGCAAACATGATCTTTTTAGAAATTGACTGATTTTTGAATTGAATTGACTGATTTTCTGTTTTACCATGACAACGTTTCAATCTTTGCGTCTCTTCTTTGTTTCTGTATCACTTTCTTCGCCCCCTCCCGCCCTCCACCTCTCACTCTTCCCCCCTTGTTGAGTACTATCTTGCATCTGGTTCCTTCTGTCTTCTCCTGTTTCTCTAGAGTGTTTCTGCTGATCCTTGACTTTCCCTGCCGTTCCCCAGGGGTGTGTGTGTGTGTGTCTGTGTGTGTGCATGCGAAGCCAGGTGTCTGCTCTTTGGGCTGTGTCTGTCAATGATGTCGGGGTTAGGGTGGAGGCGGAGGAGGTGTGAGTGTGTATCTGTGTGTGTGTGTGTGTCGGTTAAGTAGGAGCTGCCGGGGCACTGTGACCAGGAGCGTCTGGGAGAAATTCCCTGCATTCCCAGGGATCTGCCTGGGATAAAAGCTCCACAGTAGTGCCATGCACCTGGCTGAGAGAGGGAGGCTGAGATATACAGGCATGGCCTCGAACCCTGACACACACACACACATGCCTAGACGCAAACACACACACACACGCAGGCTTCATCTCTGCACCAATTAACCTGAAATGTAAAACTACACCATCAAGTGCAAAGGTCAAATAGAAAAATTGAACCCTGGGACCACCCTATCTCTGCTCTCCTGACAGAATTAAAGAGATCATTCCTCAGAGGCTGAAAACACCAATTTTTCTTTCTCCTTTTTTTCTGTCCAAGCCTGAAGATTCAACCCTTCCTCTTGATCCATTTTCGTGTAATCTCTATCTTCTTCCGCTCTGTCCACAGCGCTACTCGTACATGAGTATATAAAAGCGGGTGTAACAGCGAGTGAAAGTGTGCTGCCGAAGCTGTTTGTGTGATCAGAGGCCCTTGACAGTCTGTCGTCTGTCAGCACCAGCCATCAGCAGCACTGAGAAAATAAGCACGGACACAGACAGGCACGATGTGAGGAGGGAAGAGTGTTACTGGAGACACAACCGGTGCGATAATATACGGTTACAGTACAGTACATGGACACCGCAAGTCCGTACTTAAGCAATTGAAGGGATGAAGAAACAAGTGACTTCCATATATGTCTAGTGAACGTGTCGCATTGTTTCATTAAAGTTACAAAATTATTACAATTCCCACATCAGCCTGTTGAGTATAAAGCCAGGAGAACGTTAGCACAGAGATATTGGAAACAGTACTAAGCTAACCAGTTCATATTGGTTCTAAATTAAACATATTGGCGTGCACGCTGCGCAAGCACTGCAACAATCTCAGTGCTGTTTATTTGAAATGAGAGGTTAGTTGCAGACAAGTAAGACAACAAGATACAATTAAGCACTTGAAAAGCTCGACATGAACGCAGCTTTGTTGTTGAATAAACCAGGATTTGATGTTACAACTGATAATGTGTTTTTTCTCCACAGCAGCTTCAGCTCAGTTTAAAGTCTCTTTGATACAGAGCAAGTGTTTACTTGTACTTCACTCCCCTCCTGCTCTTTTGTTATTCCTCCCTTCACTCTCCCCATCCCTCCCTCTCTCCGTATGTGTGTGTTTGTGTGCGCGTATGTGTGTATCTGCGTTCTGTGTCTGTGTGTACAAGCAGGTGTGTTTTTGTATGTTCGTGTGTGTGCGTCTGCTGGAATGTTGACCCACACGGAAAGAGGGTGAAAGACTTCCCAGACATCAAAGGGCAGGTAGCTGACAGGGAGAAGAGGGGCCGATAAGTCCAGTGGGATGACAATAGACCCCAAAGCACACCTGGACTGTATGGAGAGGCAGCGACGTGGAGAGAACACACACACACACACACACACATATATGCAGCACACTCACAGCTCAACACTTTCTCATTCATTTCCCTCTCCAGTTATGCCTCAAACACACACATCCTCTTAAACGCCTTCGAGCACTTAGCTCGGTTACCATGCATGTCTCCGTAGCATTCATACGCTCCTCTCCGCCTCCCTGAAATCCACCCAGAGAGACCCCCGCCCGATCCTCATCCCCGACCTCTGCACCCACAGGTGTTGGGGTCTTTGTCCTTGGACATGTGTGAGCAGCACGATGTTGTGACGAGCCCTCAGACCCACAACCGCCCCGACATCTCTGCTCTCAGGTGCGGCGGGGGTCTCAGGTGGGCTTGTGGGGCGGGGGGAGATTAAGTAGAGCTTCACACCTCACAGGTCAAAGCATTGATTTTGGGACCCCTGTGTTTTTGTTTCTTTTTTCCTGTTTTAGACTTAATACTTTTTTAGCTGGTTATGTAATTAATATGATATTTTTGTGACAATGGAAACATTGCTTTCTGCCCGTACAGCCCAACAGAGTTAAAGGGCCAGTTCACCGATTTTCAACCTCAATCCTATCATGCTATTATGGGGAGCTAATGCCAGAAAATAAATGCAGTTTCACTCTGTGCCTTTGGAGGACGCTATCCGCTTCTCCAATGGGCCGTGGAAAACCTCCGCCAGACTACGTAAAAGGCACCATCGTCGGAGGCCAGGGAGCTTGCTAAACTACACTTCCTCAATCTAGGACGCCCGCCTCCGCTGTCATGTCTCGTTCAAAATCGTCAGGTTTGAAATGTAGACTGCAGACCTGAAGATTTTTTTTAGACGATCCACCGGTATATTCTCGTTGTATTTCAGATTCTGTCCCGCTCTGAGCTGTTGCCTGCAGCGAAAATGGTCGTATTTCACTCCAGCGTCTCTTGCTGGGCCGTTCCTTTCAGAGGGAGGGGCGCAATGCATGCTGGGTGTTTATTATCACCTTTAAAGTTTATTCTTAACTTTTGGTAAATAAATAAATATATAATCCAGTTAGCACACAACTTTAGCGCCAGATTAAAAGCAATTTATTTAAAAAATCTTTTTATAATATTTTTTAAATATTGTCTTTACATCCCATCATCACTCAATGCATCAAAAGCTTAGAAAGAAATAACAAAAATTCAGCATTTCTGGCTGTAACAGGCTGCTTTCTTGTGAACTTGTCCTGCACGAGTGGTGACAAGGCTATTGAGTTACTTATTGTGCCACAGTGTTTAATAGCTAGCCATTAAATGTAATTGTCTGCTGTTTAGTTCTGACAGTGTCATGCCATCGTGTTCACATATATTTCCTCCAGTGGGATTCTGTATGACTTCCTTCAGGAAGAAAGAGCAAACATACAACACATGTCGAAACATGACGTCCTTTAAACACGCGTCCAACTACAACTTCAGAGCGGGTTGGTTAATGGCTACACTTCTTACAAACACAATTTGACATTTATCTTCCTTAAAACTTTGTTTCTCTTTAAAGGGGTCGAGCCGGGTTACGATGATGTCACAGAGGTGGAAATGTCCACAAGTCTTGGTGCTTTGATTCTGTTAGAGCAAAAACATAAAAAAGCTAAATATGAATGCTTTGACGAGAGTAAAGGATAAACCTTTATCCTGTGCACCATTTTGGATCCAAAATTGGAGCTTGTTTGGGTAGAGGAGCAGGTATGTCATCTGATGTGTATGAATGGATTACACAAGTGCATGCAAAGCCAAAGTAATACATGAGCCCAAAGCCTGTTCACATGGTTGCTGTGTTTATTTTAAGTGACACAGTCCCATTAACACTTGAGCCACAAATGAAAGAGGGGAAAGAAGCTGCACGCGAGCGAGGAGGGGTCTAATCAGAGTCACTCCTTGCCCTCACTTCCTGTTTTTCCTGCCGGGATGTCCCGTCACCTTGGCGACCCAGTGGCACACGCAGCCTCTCGGTGCCCCCCACCCACTCCGCCTCTTCAAAGCATCTGTGAGCCTCAGGAAATTAGTTTAAGGTCTCTGCGAGGGAATCAGTCCATTTCCTAATGGGCACTTATTAGAACAATGGCCGACTGCCAAGTCTACGCTGGCTTCAATGTTTTTCTTCTTCTTGTTGATTGTGTTTGATTCTCCGCCTGTTGCGTGTCCATTTTTTATTTTTAGACAACATCTTGTGAACTTTCCAAGTTCGTTGTAGTTCAGCCTGCAAAACCAGAAAAACCTGACCTTTATTATTGGTTACAATTTGTTCTTGTGATCTCGAGTGATCCAAATAGTATCTAACAAGCACTGATTCTACTGACTGTGGTACTTAAACCAACCTGGCAAGCCCTGGAGACCCCATGCAACCCCTCTTTGGTACTTTACAGCATACAGGCAGCAGCTCAGTATGAATGGGAAGCGAGTAGCTACATGAGCTGGTATCTACAGCAAGAAAGCTTGTGTCAATCAGTCCACCTCCGACACTGTTTACATGGATATATTCTTGAAACAGGGTGGTTTTCAAAGTGTTGTTCTGTGAGGTACTTATTCAAAGTCAGTGTTTTAAATGGACTGTAATTATACAGCACTTTTCTAGTCTTGCGACCACCCATTCACACACGCATTCATACACTGATGGAGGCTGCGACGTAAAATGCCCGACTGGCAATCAGTCATCACATTCACACACCGACGGCTATGCCACCAGGAGCAATTTGGGGTTCAGTGTCTGACCTAAGGACACTTTGAGCGACGACAACGCCCCTTTTACCGACAGTACAGCACGGAGACGTCAGCAATTTGGGAGGCAGGCCAGAGTACGGGCACATAAACTAATGCACTGTACTGCTGTGGACAGGGGCAACAGCGAAGTGGTTAAAAAACAGACCACCTGAAAAGTTAGATAATGTAGAACAGGCCAGATCCCTTTCTTGACGTCTGGACAGTCAACAACGAGCATCAGTGCAGTGGGCCCTCCGGCTAATGGCTCGCACTCTGTGGACTGAAACAGGCATGAAAGGATTTTTTACTGCTTTTTTTTCTTAATACCTTGCAAAGTGTGCACCTTCTTTAATTTTAAGATGAATTGGGAAAACATCCTCCTCAGCCAGAGAGGCCCTAATAAATGGCTTTTGCTAATATTTTTGTATTTACCTTATCAACCTTTTTCCTGCTGACCAGGTGTGCGCTACACGTGAATAGTTCTCAGTTGAAAATTGTTTCTTGATGATTATTCCCGCACTGAAAAATAAATTATCTGTATATAAAGTTATTCGACAGCAAAATGGTAATTAAAAATTGGAAATTCAAGCTAATAAAAAAGAGGATTAAGTTAATTTGATAAAATAAATTATGTTTTTTTTTAATAGAGTTATGCAATCTACTGAGTACAATTGTTGGCAGCAGTAAAGTTGGCAAATATCTAGTTGGGACCAGTTACCTAAAGGCTAGCTTCGTCCCATTAATCTGACCATCAGGGGTGGGAATCGCAGAGTAACTCACGATACGATAAGTGATACGGGGCCCACGATAATGATAATATCACGGTGCAGGATTCATGTACTTATTCACCTCAATTGGTGTCACTTTCACAGAATTTGACACATTTGTCTTCAGCCAATTAATTTCCGTTAACATTACCCTCATTTACGTCATGAGCGCCACCGCGAGGAGCCATGAAGTAGTGACACGAGTCAAAATGGCTTTTGATGCTTTGAATGCTTTTCAGGGTCACGGGAGGCTGGAGCCTGTCCTAGCTGTCATTGGGTGTCAATCACAGGGCTGACATATAGAGACAGACAACCTTCCTCACTCACACCCACATTGCTATGGGTAATTTAGAGTCACCAATGAACCTAACGAGCATGTCTTTGGATTGTGGGAGGAAGCCGGAGAGAACCCACGCATGCACAGGGAGAACATGCACACGCCACACAGAAAGGCCAACTTTGTCCAAACCAGGGTATATTGCCATAATTTGTCCCACCCCTACTGACCATGTCATTGTCAAACCTTTATTGCAATGTTGATTAAGCAGGTATCCCTTCAGAGTAGTCCGCCATGACTTTTGAAGTGCGCTCTGTAACCATCTAAACCTAATCTGGCATGGGATACATGAGGACAGGCTGGCAGAACAGTGGCTTGTCTGGTCCGTCATCACATATGTAAGACATATGTTCTTTGTTTGTTGGAATCAGGAATCATGATTGGCCCCTCATTACACATAAAACATCTGTCTGGGACTTGGACTGGCTAAGATTACTGTTGATGTAGCTGCTAAAATATTAGGCATGTGCTGGCTGCAGCGTTGGTCCCATGACTATTTGGTCAGGCCCATTCATGGCGACTTCAGTGGCGCTTTGGGTTTCTATAGACCCATTGGTGAACACTTTGGTTAAAGCCAAAGATTGGACATGCACACTACCTGGTACATGTTTATCTGTATGTGTGTGTTCTCCATCATGTTGCGCTAAAGGTCAGGACCTAACCTCAGGGAGACGTCTAGGCACACGTTCACCTCGCACCCTTCCGGCCCCCTGTACCGCGTTCTCCCTTTCATTCATAATAGGGTTAACGAGATCTGTCACCACCTCGCCCTGCGTTTATTGTGAGTGCGCTCTTTCCTGTGTCAGGTAAAAATAATCGAGCAGCTCCACAGACGCACCGGGCCACTGGGGTCCAAGATGGCTGATTTGTTTTTGTTGCAGATTCTCCAGGGGGATTGGAGGGAAGAGGAAGTGACTTTAGCTTTCAGGTTTGGAGTCAAGAATTTTGCCGCCAGCTCTTAAAGATTCTCATCTAACCTGCTCAAATACATACTGAAGAATATATATATTTCTGGCTCGCTTGTGCGTCAAATTAAAAAACTTCCTCACTGCATTCTTCCTTTGCCTACAGCCT
The DNA here is from genome assembly GCF_022749685.1 of Semicossyphus pulcher. Classification (NCBI taxonomy): domain Eukaryota; kingdom Metazoa; phylum Chordata; class Actinopteri; order Labriformes; family Labridae; genus Semicossyphus; species Semicossyphus pulcher. Next base: position 6,415,582 of record NW_027211700.1, read on the forward strand.
AGACAAGCATGAGGCAGCCAAATTCTCTTTGTTGAATCTTAGAAAAAGTTGCATTTCTGTACTTCAAGTTGTGAACAAACGGTCTGCCATGGGTTCCTTGGTGTGGTCTTTCCTCTAAGTTAATCTTCTGTTTGACTCAGAATCTTGGTCCGAATTCTTTGGCCCTCTTAATACTTGGTACTTTAACTTCTCTATATACCGGAAATAATCAAAAGGAAGATGTTGTGTTATCATCTGATAATTGTTCAATATTTTTGGTTCTGAGAGACATTGATGTTAAGAAGAATAGCAACATTTAGAGAAATTTCGGTGGTCATTATCTGGACAAACTCCTCGTTGTTGACTTGGCCAGCCCCATAAATTTCAGCCTATTACTCCCTCTGTCTGCCATGTTTGAGTTCTGAGTAAGATCCCCTAAACTTAGGTACCCATAATGCACCAGGTTAAATAGGCATCCTGATTTTTATATTTAACAAAAAAACGCTCGTCAACCCTGAACCTGAAGGCAACACCAGGAAATGTGGCCAGGTCCTGGCAGCCAACATACACTAAGAGAACTAGTCAAATTTAGACATAAGAGGAGAACCAAATTAAAGACAACATTAAAATTTAGGCTTAAACTCAGACTAGGATTATAAAAACTCAGAGGTTCTGAGGAGAACAGAGTTAAAAAACAAACACATTTTAACAACGCTTATTACAATTAAAATGACGAACGATGGTACCACCCACAATAAAAACAAGCTAAACAGTCCAGCAGCTCCTGCCTGTATCCACATCCTCCGCTGTCAGGTCTGTGAAAGAGCACAGACACCAGTACAAGTAGCTTGTTCCCCACTGCTAATTGAGCTACTAGGCTGCTAGCTCCAGATACAACACCTGTCAATCATACAGGCACACATCAGATAAATCCAGTAAACACATTTTTTTTCTAAAAAAACATGGGGATAAAATCAAACAGATAATGTCGAAGTGTGCAACATGCACCAAAGGAGATATTTCTGACATGTCACTTAAGCCCCAGTGACCAATCATGCACACACACACGTGTTAAAACACCAGACACACCACGGTGGCTGTGGTATCAAAAATATATACACTGATTATTATGCACCTGCTAGCAAACATAGAAACCCACAAGCATTCACAGCCACCCACACACACACACACAAACACACACACACTGCACAGGAGCTGTTTATCCCAGCAGGGGTAAAGTTGTCGGTCCTTATAGGCCAATGTCAGCGTTAGGAGAAGCAAAATATTTTCATTGTGAGGGTATCTGTTCGTGTCAACAATCTGATAGGGCGCTGGGTAGAGATTGGCGGTTCCCATGAGGCCTGTGGCCTCGGCAGCGACAGGGAAGGGAGGCGGGGGGTGTTCAGGGTGAGGAGGGGGTTGTGGGATTGGTTGTTCCAAGATATCAGGAACAGGGTGAGTGTCAACACCTCTAGAGGGATAGATAGAGTGAGGTCAGGACGTGACAGACGAGTGATAGCCTCTGTGATACAGGTGATTCTACTGCATCTGTTAATGGAGATGCATGGAGAATTTGCTGTTATATTCAGTCAGCGTATTCCATTTTAAACTTTTTCTTTTGTTTCTAATTTTTCAGTCTTTTATCTTTAAGAAATCTTTCAATATTCTACTAAGGCTGCAAACTTGAGGGGTTATAAGTTCTCTTTATTTCACAATACGTTCATACAAGCTGTGCATAACTGTGCAAGTTGTCAACAAACATAAGCTGTGTATGGGAAGAAATGAAAGCAAAGAAAGGCCCATCACAAGGCTTAAGGGGTCCATGGGTTGCAGGTAAGAATCAGATATCCGAAAATAGTAGACAAGGTCCAGAAAACACGGTGAATCACACAAGAAAACCCACAACAAGGCAAAGACTAAATACTCTGGGAAGGTGAGGGTAATCAGGCACAGGTGAACCAATCAGGGCAGGGCACACAATCACATAAGAGGGAAAGCACAGTAACATAGACGAGAGGGAAGGCAAGACAACAAATTAAAGTAGGAATTAACTAACGATACATGACATTGTTACTATCAGTGCTGATTAACTGCAATGTCTCTTCCGGTTTAATACTTCATTTGACATTAAGCTTACTTGGTTTATATCCATCCATTATCTATGCCGCTTATCCTGTTTAGGGTCGTGGAGGGGCTGGAGCCTATTACAGGCATGCTCTGGACTGATCGCCAGTCAATCACAGGGCTGACACTCAGGCTACGTTCAGACTGCAGACAAATGCGGCCCAAATCTGACTTTTTTGGCTCATATGTGACTCAAGTCTGTTTTTTTCATGACAGTGTGAACAGCTCAAATCACATGGAATCTTTTCAAATCTGATTTGGGCCACTTTCATATGTGGTCCTGAATCAGATACAGGTCGGATGTGTTGCAATGTGACCTGCATTCGTCACAATTCTGCGCTGGGGGAGTCAAACTGTAAATATAAACATGGCAGACGGCTCTGACTTTGCGTCCACACACACCTCCATGAAGCAGCAGCCATTGCTCCACTAAAAGCCATAATTAAAATGGTTTCTCTCTTTCTCCTCGTCCAAGTTATCACCTGCTGTTGTATTCTCCGGCAGCTCAATTTAATTATGAAACCGTAAACGCTGACTTCCATGGCGCCCGTGTTTGTTTACCTACGACCGCTAACGCGCGTAGTCTTTGTTGTTGTTCTTTTGTGCATGCGGGTAATTTCCAGGACCGTGATCAGTTCACAATAAATCTGAATTAAGACTTGCAGTGTGAACAGAGACATAGACAATCATTCACACTCACATACACAAAAGTATTACGGACAATTTTAGAGTCAACAAGTAACCTATCGAGCTTGCTTTGGACTGTGGGAGGAGCCGGAGGAACCCTCGCATGCACGGAGAGGACATGCAAACTCCACACAGTGCGGCCGCAGTATAACCAACTCAAGCCATTTTTGTTTATCAAAATTATCACACTGCGTCCTGTCTGTCTGTCTGTTTTTAAAAACTGTTGTCTTTCTGTATCTCTTATTTGCTTCCTGTGTTTTTTGGTCCTGTTTCAAATTGTGATATGCTGCTTATTTGTTGTTTTTCAGCGTCACTATCTAGTTTTGTCCTTCACTGTGAAATTGTTTCTCTTCTGCACTCCCACTTCAGAACTGCCATCTTCATTCATAAGAATTAGGTGTCAAACCACCGGACTGACTGAAGTGAAGGACAACGGAAATTGCACAAGTGTTAATCTGCATGTATTTGTATGAATGAGCTCCTCTCCATCCATCCAAGAGCCGTATTGTTTTCATAACACCGGCCCGGCAGTGTGTCAGAGGGAATCCACTCTCCAGGCATCCGTCATGGATAGATTCATTTCTGGTGATGATCTAACGACGCTCATCTCTACTCATCTGCACACGAAGGCCGTCACAATGCAAATTGATTGGAACTGCAAATTTATCTTCTCTATCCTATTACCTCTGAAATGTCTTTTTAGCACTCCATAGTGCTGTCATAATATTAGTGTTACACCTGTCATAACATGCAGCCGCGTATTATGCCTACAGCGCGTTTAAAAAAAAAAGCACAGATTACTCTGGCAATCATTCCTTCAACATTTACGCGTCTGAAAAAACAATATGTTATGTTGCATGCCTCTAGCTTTAACCATTAAATGCAGAGTGTGTACTTAATAAAATAAAGCAAAATAAGTTCTGTTAGATGTTAGACAAAGTGACAGGTAAGGTTCAAGCTACAGTAACAACTGTAATGAATTAAGAGTTGCACAATAGGGTCATTTTGCAATTCTTTTGGTACCCCAAGGCAAGCAATAAATGGTGATTGTAAGGCCTAAACAAGATCGTATGATCAGCATGTTATTCATGAAACTGGTTAAACTAACCTTTCAGTTCACACGTGTTTTCAGCATCCATCATGAGATAAGGAAGTCAATCTTTCCCCTAATCAAATTAAAACATTTGCTGGAGCAGCTGGGATTATTAACATCTGTGAAATAATCATCTACATTCAATTTAAAGAGCAGACAGTAGCAGCGGGCCAAGGCTCTAACCTTGAGGAGCCCTTGGAGAACAGTCAGTTCCTCTCTGACCCGACGTCTGTGTCAATCTCAGTCACGCCACTCCCGCTACACCGCCGCGTCCCAGGACACACCGACAGGCCCGACGATGGCCTTCACTCCGGAATGTTCAGCCGTATCTTTAAAGCAGCGACGTCTTGGGAAACGATTGTGTGTTTAATAGTTGTTTTTCTGTACATAACAAAAAAGGGAGCAGGGTGGAAAGCTGAAGCACTGTCATGTCTTAATGATGTTCCAGGTTTGCAAATCAATTAAAGTAATCTGACCTCACTTAATCTGTAACAAACAATGGATCATGAAATTCCAGAGGTACATGAAGCTATAAGTTAAAAAAGCATTATACATAACTCATTAGCTATAATGAAAACAGCTACTACTTCAACCACTTTTGAGTTATCAATTGTGAATTGAAAGTGCTACCGGATATGATAGGAAAGGCTTTCTAACCAGGGCCACTGTCAAATATGGGTTAAATATGGTAAAAATTGATTTTCACCAATTTAACAATTTGATATTTAACATCTGATTACACGCATGCATTCATCATCCCCCAAAACTCGTCAGTGTGTACTCTTTATTCAGTATTTACAACTTCAAATTATAGGAAAAATTAAGGGTAAAATAAGGTTTTGTAAACTAGAAAAAACGATTAACTATCGCCAAGTGTGTGACGTTGGAATCCGTGTGTGCAACACGAAAATGGATCCCCATTGACTTAATAATAATTTTGTGAGACCAGGTTGCATGAGCAGGTACGATATCAAAGGCTGAAAATCCTTACTAACTGTAATGTTAGCTTGCTAACAGTATTGTTTTAGTTAACAATTTTGTTATCTTGGAATTGGTTGAATCCTGAAGTTAGCTGTCAGTGGTATCATGTTTTACCTTGAAACATGACCAGATTTTAATAAGAGCTGATTTTTAATATCCATCGTCCATTCAGTTGCTGCAGCAGAAGCAGTAAAATGTTAAACATTTGTCAGAGTCGTACATATTTAAAATTAGCATACCTGGAACACAGCAGTACGACATTATAACAATATTTGAGCTTCCCATCCAGAGCGTGAGTCAGAGGAAAATGGCGCCCAGGAATTTAACAGTTGCTGCTGCTTGATGTGTTTATGGGCAGCTGTTTGCTAGTGTTACCTTCTTCAGCTCTGTTGTCCCTAACCGTAGTATGGGACAGCTGCTTGGCTCGTTAATGCTTGGTAATTAGCAGTCTGGGTTAATTCAGCCGGTAAACAGTAGGAGAGACGGAGTATATTAGCAGAAACTGGAAACTTTATTGCCGAACATACATAAGACTGGAGACCACACGTACTCTCATGGGAACACAACAACACAGCCTCCATAACCCATAAAGCCACTGTCTTAAAGGACAGGCTCAGAATCACTAGCAAGTTCGCTAAATAGACATTGTAAGCTAAAATGCGTGTGTGTCATGTTTAAAGTTAGTTATTCGTGCCCGGAAGCGGGCGAAAAAACAACTCATGGATTAAGTAATATCACCGTCACGAGTTATTGCTAACATTAGCCAGCCTAGCTATTGTACCACAACGACTAATGCTGCAGTTCCAAAACCTCCTGATGTATTGAATAAAGCAAGGCTGGATTTTAGTGTTTATAACTATCATTTGTAAGAGGAGGAATACTGGCTTGAAAAGTTACCTTGTCTTTATTTAAAACTGGTTGTGTATGAAATGCTTTAAGTACTTCTGGTGCTACGTAGCCCGCACATGCTAGTTGTAGATCTGTGACATATTAAATGAACCTTAATGGCCTAAGGCAGCTGTTTAAGACGTATAAGATGTACGAAAAGGTTTAAAGAGGCCACATTTTTGCTCTGAAAGTCTTCGAAGTTTGATGAATAGATCTTCAGACAGACGTTCCGTGTCACTGAGGCTTTTGTACGTCGAAAAAAAAAAAGTCGTACCGCTCAAACGGCCTGCTTCCTCACACGGAAATGCCTGGATAAGGACATAGTGCTGTGACTTCAGTTGGTGCACATAAGCAGACATTCTTTGCCTGTAAAAAAAAAAAATGCCTGTAAATGTCAAGAAAAGAAGAGGCGAAAGAAATATGTAGTCAAAGAGTGTGTCCTCTAACGTCTGAAATATTGGATTGCATGGATGTTTTCACAGGGCTGTAACCTTTTCCCCCCGTCTTTTATTTTCTTGACACCCTGAACTGGAATAAAGAAAGGGAGGTGTATCAAGGGGAAGAAAAAAGAAAGACTGACAAAGAGGGAAAGAAAGGAAGGGTAAAGGAGAGGTTAGCTGGGAGGCAGACATAGGAAGGAGGAAGTTCATCCACCTGTGTCTGATTTACAGCAGTCGGATATAATCTCCCTGACCAGAGAGAGATACAACTCTTTTTTCAGATCGATACGCTGAAACGGGACTACATAGGATGAGGCCTGTTCTTGATATCCGACTACACACATGAGACAAAGGATGTAATATTATTGCAGTATAAGAAACGTATGGCTATTAACAGATCAAAGAAGTGAGAATTTCAGATGTTACAGATTTGTTTAGTTTATTTTAGAGAGATAACGCAGTGAAGAAAAAAGTGTGCAGTAATCAAAACTGCCAAACGTGCCTTAGGCCTGTTCTTTTTGACATCCAAAATATGAAGTAGTTCACATCTGTTGTGAACTTTCAAGAAACTTTGGATTATTCACAGTCAGAAAGTTAATTTGCATGCTAACCTCGAATACGGAGGCTTCAGACTCTAGTGTCTTTGGGAGGAGATGTGTTTTCTGTCCCGCTCATGGATACGTTGGCGAGGTACATGCTGCTGCTTTAATGTGGTGAGCAAGAAAGTAACTGAGAGAGGCGTTTTGTTTTGTGCAAGCTCTTCTTCAGGTTATTCCAAATAATCAGGAACATAGTCTCTCACTTTATGTGCACTAGTTGAGATTTTTCCAGGAAAGACTACAAGATACAAGGGCAAGCATGTAAACTATTACTATGACGATTACGATTACTACGATTACTACGATTACTATAGCTATAACGATTGTTCTTCAAAGCCCAGACAACAGTTTAAGGGCCCAATAAGGGCCCGATTGTTGAAGCCTTACGGTTAAAGAAAAGAGCAGCTCGCTGCGCCTTTTTTTTCTACTGTTGTTAAGGCAACCACTGAATCATTAGCTGCCATTAACCTAAGCGTTATATTGTAAACTGACAGAGGGCCCGCCTCTCCTTTCATCCGTTTGGACAATCAGAAAAACGCCAATGACGTCAGGCGCTTTTCTGCTTTGAGTTGAAGAACTCGAGGTGCTCAGAGCGTTTCCTCAAAAACGTGAGGCGCTCAGAGCGGAAAAACGCAAGGCGCTCTGCAACGCAAATGCAGCACGCAAAAAGCCTCTCATTGAAAACAATACAACAAAAAAGCTGCCCCCAGCTGCTGAAACGCGTTCTGTCTGATCGGGCCCTAAGGCAGCATTCATCTTGAAAGGACCCTGAAGAGGCGATTCTGCTGTTAGCTTCCGTCAGCTAGCTAACGCTCCTGATTCTTGGATTGTCAGATTGTTCTTCACCTTCCATGCAAGACTTTCCAGCACTCTCTCTTTCCAGCAAATCACCTCAGCCTTCTGTCCCCGACCACGAGTTCTGCCTCCGCGTCCCTGCTTCCTGTCTGCCTGTTCCCCTGGCTGCTTGGTGTTCTGGTGTTCCCCTGAGACGAAGCTGCCTTGTGAGCTTTCCTGACTTCTTACCTGTGGTTTCCATGGCTCAGAGGCTCTCACTGTTTTGCCACACTTGTCACCGTGGACACCTACCTGCTGGCACCTCGAATCTCTGCCTGGCCCCGACTTACCTTTTGCCTGCTTCCTACTGATTTGCCGGCTTACACTGAGTGCTTACCTCGTTGCTCACCTCGTCTCCTGTCTGCTCCTCCTCACTAGTGTTGCCTTGCACAAACTTTTGACTTTTCAAAAGTTTGACTACTCCTTACCACACTCACCTTACTCTCTAAGGCTTTAGCCTTATACTGACCTGTTTGATTACCTGCCCGATTTTCCTGTGCCTACTGAATCTGAGTGAAGTTGAACGATCCCATGTGATGCATTTTGGTCCACCATTCTGTATTTTAAAGGTGCATCTATTTAATAATTTTTGGGGGAGGGGACTTGAAGGCAACCTCACAAAATGACAAAACAATACTGACATATTTATAGAAAACAGTCTTATGAGCACATCCAGCATGCAGAGAGCAACGTTAGCATTTATCTTGAGTTGCACCTCGAATCAGTTTTTTGTTTTAACCCATTCCTGATAGAGTCTACTGCTCTTTGGTTGCTAACGGTTCAATCACGGTTACTATACAAAGGAAGTTGTAATGGCTCTCAAACTTTTCTATTAGCCACCTGTGGTTAGGGGAGGAGTTACCGACACACTTTTACATAAAGCACGCACGGAGATATCGGATGCAATAATCAAAACATAATTTACCTATCAGCGATGTGATCGGAAAACTGAAACTAAACACACACATAATTTAAAGCCACCTGTCAGCACTCTCAGGACGCAGGATCCAGGTGGAGCGAATACGTCTCACACACACACACAGATCAGGTAAGTTTCTATCTCCTAAGTTATAAAAACAAAGGTAAGTAACCGGAGTTAAATCAATAATAATAATAATATTCAATCATTCAAATTATGATAATTTAACCCAAATATTATTCTTATAATTTTTACTTTCTTAATTCAAAACTATGAATGCTCCAACATAAGTTGATTCATTCTTAATATGGGAATCCATTCTGTTTCGGAACTGAATTTTCACCTGTAATAATGCAAATCTGAACAGTGCACCAGATAATTTGCTTATTTTTGAAGCATTTACAGACCATTAGCCAATAATAACTGATAACAACAGTCCAAATTGGGTTGGTTTTAAAGAGACATCGGCTCTCATGTCCTGTGATTTACTGTTGAACCAGCTCCTGCACTTAACCTTCATGTCTTTCAAAGGATCAGTTAGTGTCTCCATTGGATAATTTGTACATGTCTGTCCTTCAACATTTTAATATAACTGCAATTCTTTTCCTTCTTTTGGCGGTTGGGTTTCCTTGTAAAAGGAATGAAAAGGAGAAAGGCCTGGTTGCAACTTCACTGCTAATAAAATGCTAATTTAAAGATCCAAGTGTTCGTTAAATTCCCATTTTTGCACGATAAATCTAGCTGTGTTTGGAACCGCGTGCATAAAAGCTTTACTGATCTGAATACAAAAAGCAGCTTCTTTCACTGTGCTTCTAAAGACCTCCTGATTCAAGCAGCCACGCTACATCTCCAGCAGCTATCTCTGTGCACGGAAGAGCTAATCAACAATTAGTGATTAGCGATGTCGTGCCACCATCGTAACCCCGCCACAGTGACATTTCCTGGCTGCTGGGGCTCTGCTGACTGACACCCTCCGGTTCTTTCGCTGCAACAGATCCCTCTCAAAGAATACGATGAAGCAAAGAAATGGCAGCTTCTAACGCCGTCCACACGCTCTCAATCCTCCCCTTCCCTCGCTCTTCTCTCTAATCATGGGCGAAACAGAGCCGGGCTCTCGGAACAAAGGGCGGTGTTTGTTTTTTCGCAGGCCTTTTATTTCAGGCGTGTTCCTCCGTGTGCGTGTGCTGGCCTTTGATGTGTAACACACCAACGTTTGCCTCCGCCGCCCCGCTTACGGATCTATCTGTACCCTCGACGAGAGCATGCAGAGAGGAGGGAAGAAGGGAGGAATAGAAAGGAGAGGAGAAGTGTTTTTTTTCCTTCTCAATCATTAAAAACTCTGTATATTTGATTGTTGTAGGCAGGAGGCTTTCATTTAGCCGCTGATGAACTTTTAAACTGTTGCACACGGAGAAGGCCGGATGTGAGCCATGCCTAAGTTTAGCTCAAACCAGTTCCCCTTTTTTTTATTTCACGTCTCTTCTGAACACTTTATCTTTTGTTTTCTTTGTCCACACACACTCTGAATCACACAAGAGCGTATGATTTCTGTCAAAAAATTACAGACCCAGTTATGACAAACGATGCTCGCACTTATCTGGAGCTTGATCGCGCTTGTGAGAGTCCCCTCACGGAGACAAGCGCACAGATGATGAAGAGACAGAAGCAGATAAGGTGGTGCTACACGATGACTCCCACACACACACACACTTTTCCATCGTCTGCTGGGTATTACGCTTGAGCTAACATGGAGAATGACTGCGGTCCGTGTGTGTGTGTGCGCAAAAGCAGGGAAGGTGTGAAACGTCTGACTTCTAATTCACCTCCCTCTGCATAGGGGTTAATTCTTCCCTTCCATCCGGCTTACTTGAGATTTAAGAAGAGGGGGGGTCTGAAGTGGCAACAGATGCGTAAATGTGCCGTCGGAGGAAGGAGCTCTGGACATAGCACAAAATTTAAATTCTAACCTTTAATTTCTTTTATTTTAAGATGTTGAAAGTGCAGTTATCATGAATGCTCCGATGCATTTATGATGTTTTGTTGCTTTATGCTTTGTATCTTGCACTGTTACATTAGTATTATTCTGTGTTCTTTATGTAGTTTGTATTCTGTCTTTCTACTTGTGTATTAAAGTGTAATGTTATGTATTTTTAAAGGCGAGCTGGGGTGGGCATTGCATGTTATCTTACACAATAAGCAGTTAAAGGGGAGTTATTTTAGCTATGCAATCAATGCTTGATTATTCTAATGTGTTTTTGAATCACGTTGGTATTTGTTTTAAAAATTGGATACATATTTTAATTGATTATTTTTTTCTTCCTCCTGAAATGAACAAGCCGTTTTGCCATTCAAAGGTCATACCTCAGCCACGATTGGCTGACAGTATTTGGAGCGGCCGCACTGCAACCGTCACTCTGGGATCGGTTATTCGGCCTCATATGTACGAGCCAGAATAGGCAGGAGGTATCTGAATGTTAAGCTGAAATCTTGACGACTTGACTACAAGCTAGAGCAAGAAGGCAGCCTGCAGGCGAATGACGGTGAATGACGATTGGTCGATTTCAGCGACAGCAAGGTTCTACGTAGAAACCTGCAGCTGCTCTGAACGGCCAATTTCAGAGGCGACCTTTTTAAACATGTAACTCTGGAAAAACACGGACTTATGCAGTTTCCACTGTGAACATTAAACATCCAAAAATGTGGATATCCATTCAAAAGCTCACATAACAAGTAGTTAGTTAACATGCTGCATACCTGTCCCTGTAAAAACACACTAAAAACAACAAATATAAATGAGCACATCTCTGATCATCACTCTCCTCTCCTGCCTGTTTCGCTCTCTGTGCTCTCGCCGCCTCTCTGAACACACAGCAGCTGTTTGGAATATCACATCTACAAAAGCAACACAACAGACTGTTATCAGGCTGGAATCAGTCAGTCAGTCAGACAGACGGGCAGTCAACGCTCTGCTCAAAGCTTTTCATCCTCTGCAGCAGTCCACAAGAGGGCAACGTTTCTGGGCCACATGTGTGACCGTTACATATTTACAGTGTGTACTGTGTCCCCGATCCAGAGTACACTCTGATCGGAGCGTGAGCATGCAGTGTGTGTAGAGTAGACTCCAACAACATCAGCATGCTTACTGAGAAACACAACAACACGAGCAGTTGGAGGAGCTGTTCATGAACATCTTAATGAGCTGAGGATGGAGGTGAGGCAGCAATTTGGCTTCCTTGCATTGAATAATTTTCTGTGTGGTAGATTTATGTATTTATTTAATGGTGTATCTTCTGCAAACTAGTTTACTGTGTCAGTGGAGCATCCTGCAAACAGAACCGATCTACTGAGCCCTGATCTAGCAGCTGTCCCCTCCGATCATCTGATCAGGGCCTTGTATCGGTTCCTCCATCACATTTCAAATCCAGAGGTGACCGTGCTTTTGCAGCTCCTAAACTCTGGTGTTCCCCACTACATCAGGTCGGCTGAATGTATAAATGTTTGCTGGTATGTGTGTTTTATGTATATATGTGCAGTATATATGTATTTTGGCACGTATGTATTGCTGCCCGCCTGACTTGTGCACTGTCTCTTGTAAGTGTAACACTTTGAAACTGTTTTAAAAACTGCAAAACAAAGTTGTTATTATTATATTATAAAGACCATTCTGCTCAAATAAGATAAGGAACTTTTTAATTATGATTTTAAGTTAGTCCATTTTTTTATTTGTCTATTTTAAATAATAAAAGTAAACAAAAACAATGTCTTACCACAAGGAACGTATAAAAATACCTGGTTTTCACCTCACAGTGATGCACCAAGTGTGTACAATAATACAACAAAAAATGGACACAAATCAAATGCATACTCTCCACCATGCATGGGAGAAGCCTGGAGTGGACTCTTCACACAGCTCTGGTGATAGTTACACTAACTTGAACCCTCCCTGACGCTGCAAAGACTCTCTATGAGCATAAAGGGAAAGAACATCTTAGGAGAGAAAGCAGCAGACTTATTCTGATATTTAGCGTGTAATCCCTCCATGAGCTCGGTCGAGATGCTGCACGGTTCTAGTTGATCGCGTTTTCTGCGCTCCTCCCTCCTCACAGTCGCTCCGTCTCCCCTGCAGGTAGCCGGTCCTGGTAATACCATACATGCCCCGCAAAAGGCTCATAATTGCCAAGTGCTATTAGATGGCCAAACAGGATCATTTCTTCAAAAGAAACATTAGCTGCCTTTAGGAAGGAGTGTGAGGGATTGGGGCTTGCTGCTCCCCCCTAATCTGGCAGGAGACCCCCACAGTCACACTCCTCCACCTGGCTCCCATTACCCCTCCACAAATCCCTAATCCCTCCGTTTGTTTTCCCGGATAGAGACCGAGAAGAATGGAGGCGAGAGGAGGCGGAGGAGGAAAGGGAAGGCAGGAGTCGGGGTCGTGGGTGATGGTGATAATAGTGATTTTACACTTATTTGCTGATTTACAATCTTTGGGTTGATAAAAAAAAATACATTTAGCTCCAGTTTATATTTAAAGGGAAGAAATGTGTGTTCCTGTGTGTGTGTGTCTGTGCGGCTGGCCTCAGCAGCCTGCTCTCTTTAATAAAAGTATTGTTTGTGTTTCTCCTGATTGGGAACACATTGGGCCTGGGTCGGGCCCTGCCGGGGCCGGGGTGCCGGGGTCTAGGGCAGACCGGGGGTCCTGTTCTCCGGGGGTCTCTCCTCTGGTCCTTCCTCTTCTCTCCTCAGAAGTCCCGTCTGCTCGGGGGGCCACGAGGGGCGGCGGGGTCGCCCCTGAGAAGTGTCCCGCCGCGGGATGACCCCGCGCTGCCTGTATCAGGGGGTAACCTTAGTCCCCTCCTGACGGACCCCCTCCCCTCCCTGCAGGGATGTAATACACACACACACACACTCTTGCACACACAGGCCAGTCACCAAACAGCCACACAGGGTGATGAAATACACGTGCGCACACAAAATTCACATACCCAGCCATTGTTCTTGCTTTGTACTAAAGCATGTAGCGCACACACACGCACACATACCACCAAAAGACCTTCATGCAGGTCTCGCCCAGCTCTACCTGTGTGGCTTCAGCTTTGTTGTCTTGACTACACCCTGTGTTGGAGATCTCCACATCTGATAGTGCTAACGCGATCAAATTCAAGCTGTTAGCGTCATGTAGCTGGATGTAGAGACAAAGAGAAAGTAGGTTAAAAAAGGAGGTTGAAGAATGAGACTGAGGAGATCAACACGAAGCAGCAGGATGAGAAAATAAGATGAAGAAAGCAACCTCGGCCCGCCACACCTCCACACGGCCTGAATAACCAACACATGGGCTCTTTATTAGCTCATGGAGTTAACAGGCAGCAGCGGCGCTCTGACATGAGCTCATGTGTTTGGACAGATCTGCTGAAGGTTTAAGACCAGTACCAAGAGCCTTATCTGATCCAGAGATAAAGTCTAAGAATGAGAGGAAAACACACACACACACACACACACACACACACACGGAGGCAGTCAGTGTGAGTGAATGGTGAGAGGAGAGCGGAGGAAAGCGAGAGAGACTTTTGTGGAGAGGAGGAAGAGAACGAGAAGGCCCGGTCCTGGACAGACACTGTGCGAGCAGCAGTGTGTCCTGGGAGCTGCAGAGGCTGCACTGGGCGTGTGTGTGTGTGTGTGTGTGGTGTGTGTGTGTGTTGGTGATGATGTCAGTGCGAAATACTAAAGTGTGGACAGATATGAGAACAAAAGTCACCACAGTGACCTCAGTGTGTGTGTATGTGTGCATTTTTAAATATTATTTCAGGATGTTACATTTTATGAATGAACGTGACAGCTGTGAGTGTGTGTGGTACCTTACACGTTTAGTATGGTCAGCTTGGTTTCATGAAAATTGAGCTGTTCTATTGATGCATGCTGCCATGAGTTTATCTTTAACTTATATGTAAACTGCTTTAACTGCTGACGTGTTTTTTTTTTACAGGAGTTAATCTTTATTCTGTTGTTGCACTTCTGACATCACGTTTATTTATTTCACTTCCTGTCGTATCGGTGGTATTTAAATTTCAACTTCTTTTCATTTTCATTTTATTATTATAATAATAGCTGTTTGAAGTGTTTCATCTGCAAATTTAAGTTGCATGCTCTCTAAACCAAAGACACAGTTCAGAACGCGTCTAGGAATGTATCTGGATTTATAATACAGAATAAATGGTTTACTGTAGCGCATTGTTCTTAAATAAGAGTGTTTTTTTTTCATATAACATTGGCTCTAGTCTAACTCAGTGGTGTTGTAGCAACTCTGCTCTTTAGCACCGAGAGCATGTAAGGAAAAAGAGGCTAGCTCACCACCACCGCCTTATAGGAGACTTTTTGACATAGATAAAAGAGATATGTCGCGCTTCTTTGCAAAACAACAGCTTCCTCTGATTGGATGGTCAGTGGACACCGTGGAGGCGAGCTGATTGGCTGGTTAGTTAACGGTTAAAAAAAACATGCTCTTTACTTCAGGGTCACACATGCAGATAGGAAATTTGTCCGTCTGCCACTCTGACTTTGTGTAATCTCAAAGTGGAAAAATATTGTGGCACAAATTTTAAGTACACGTACACAAATAGTTTCTATTGCTACAAAAACGTTGCACAGAATCTACGCCTGCAAAACTTCCAAACTTGAATGTGAGAGGACACTTTTTTTTTTTTTACTTGCATGCAATTTTTTTTCACATGCACACAAAACGTGAAATACAACTGCAGTCATGAATTACAGCCAGACAAAAAGAAGCCGTGTAAAGACCATGTTTAGCGGCCCTGGTGGAAAAAATACCACACTTATATAACCCTTTAACTCCGGTTAGTGCTGAGAATAATACTGAAACTTTTCCACGTTATCTTCTCTCTTTTTATCTTTCAAATTCCACAAAATGAGCACACTTAATTAACACTTCAGCTACATCTAGATCCCCTTATTCTGCCACTTGAATTCATTTCAGCACTTTTACTTTGACCGCAATTTCATCGTTCCAACTTTCAGTTATCTCTGATATGATTCCAGTGACTTTTTTATTGCCTTTTAAAGTTTCTACAAGTTTCTATAAGTCAATATATAAAGCCAAGAAAATTTCCCTACTTGTTTTACCAAAAATATTTGCACAGTTTTGTCACGTAAGGCACATGTAATATAATTCAAATATTCCACCAAAGACACAAACACAGCGACCACTTCTGCCTTTTACATCAATTACATTTGACTCCTGCACATCTGTATTTCTACCCATTATTGAACTATTACATCTGTAGGCAGCGCACATCAGTACCAGATCTGAATGGCCGCCGCTTGCCAAAGCTTTGGTGCCCAGCGTGATGTTGCTTCCTGCAGGAAGAGGGAGAGCAGAGGAAAAGCAAAACAGGACATCTTCAGATCTGTCGGGGGAGCAGCCCCTCTCCTCCTCCTCCTCCTCCTCCTCCTCCTCCTCCTCCTCCTCTCTGCCCTGAGGGGAAAACGCAGCAAAGGAAGCGCTCCCTCCCTCCTTTTATCCCCCTTTCTCTGCCCTCGCCCTGCTCTGCTCTCCCTGGGACGTGGTCCTCTTCTCTAATACTCCTCTTTTCCCCCCGTGACGCTGAATCAAGCAGTGATGGATGTCACCTTGCAGGGTATCAAAATGACAGCCACCTGTTCCTCAAATGTTGCTGTTCTACTTTCTGTTCTACTTTTGACTTTGTTTAGAAACAAAACAGTTAATAATGAGGATCAAATTTCCCACAAAAATAAAGTCACTTTTGCTCACTTAAATGCAACATGCAGAACGTTTAACACCAGCTCATTACTGTCACATTCATCGTTATTGAAAAACATACTTTATGACTTACAACAAACTGCCAGCGCTCCACTCATGCAATGAGTTGTTTTCTTGTAAACGATATGACTTTCAGGTGGTTTATTAATATACTGCATTTGCAGCATTTGAAAGTTTAACTATTATTTTTAATTCTTTAAAGTGTTTAACCTTGTAAACATCTCCATGTGCTGTTCTTCATGTGCTACAAGACTTATCAGGGACAACATCAGCATCATCTCCATGGCTGGGCCTGTCTGCTTTTAAACTGCAGTGTACCAAGGACAGGCTGAACAACACGCTTTCAGATTGGCAGGTTTGAGACGACACAAACCTAAGGAGCCAATCCCGTTAATGGACGGGGTGATGCTATGCATATCATTATGTGTAACCAATGGCAACCACTTCAGCGATGCGCGAGCCAGCTGTAACCGTCATTGTAATTTTTGCAAACTCACTCCTGACTACTAACGTTAACATTACTACTACTAAGTACTACATTTCAAGCTTGCTAAGTTTTAACAAGTTGCCACTAAACGATGGCAGAGACGTGTTTTGTTTTTGCGACAGAAGAGGCAGTTGGAAATGTGCATAGTGGCCTATGCAGAGTCAGGAAGTTTTAATGAGGGAAACGGAGGAGATGCCTTGGGAGGATTTTTACAAGGTAATTAACAATAATAATAATAACTTTATTTATATAGCACCTTTAAAAACAAGAGTTTACAAAGTGCTTTGACAGCCGGGCAAAGCAAGTCACAAAACCCAAACCCAGGCCCAGAAGGCAGCAGGAGAGCCCTTACAACATGGCCAGACACGAGACCGCGGGGGCAAAAGAAGAGGAGAGAGGAGACCAAAAATAAATGAATAAATGAATAAAAAGGGTAAGAGCAAAGAAAAGCAGTCAGGAATTGAACTTATTAAAACATGACTGGAGCTGGTAGCAGTAATAAATCATTAAACTTAATAGAACATACTCTGAAGTTATTCTTTCCTCAAAAAATGGCTGACTTCTTCTTTTTTTTTTTTCGCTAATGTTTTTCTTAAGATATTTCTTATAAACATTTTCTTGCCTCTTTTTGCTGAGACACACCCTTTGCATTTACATGACCCTGATTGTACCAACAGCTCCACTTGCTTGCATGAATTTCACAGACTTGGAAAAGTTATGAACAAACATTAATGAGCAAAATATTTGTCAATGTTTCGCACTCTCATTTCCTCGCTAAAAAGTCCTTGAACCATAACACTGTTCAAGAACTTTGGACTTTAAAATAAGGCTCTAGATAGAATACTGAGCTTAGATGGATCAATATTCCTATTAACCACACGTGTATTTTCCAGCAGTGATTAGATGACTCTGACTCGTCCATGTGGAGCAGGAGAGGATTTGGCTGTCCTCCAGCTGGAACTCTAAACTCTCCTCTCATCCTCTGCTAACCCATCCTCAAGGTTACCACAGCCACTGTGCGAGCTGTTTGTGTGATTCCGTCTCTCCGTGCGTGTGTGTGTTCCATTGCCTGGTTTTCCTGTTTGTTATTGCGGTCATGGCGGAGGCAGGAGCGCTGGAGTTAAGGGAGGTTTGTGCGGTGTGCCGTGTGCAAACGGATCCTGCAGAGAGTGACACTGTGTTGGCCGAGCGCAGTGTGTTTTGGTGGTTGCGTGTGGTTTAGAGATCTCATCCTCAAAATATATTCACTGGATCTGTTTGAAGTCAGCGGCGGAGGCCTCGAAAACATCATCTCGCAGCACTGGCAGCATCATGTGCTGGATGAAAATGACGAATTCAGAGTCTCAGAAAGTCCCTTTTGGAAACTTGGTTTCTCAAGTGTTTCGTTTGTTTGGGGTCATTTATTCAGTTTGAAAAAAATAAAAACTCATCCGGTCAAAACCATAAACTTCATGAATATATTCAAATCTTAAAATGTGTTTTTCATTGAGTCTCTAATACTGCACTACGTCACTTTTGTTTCCTTTCTCCTGTAAAACAGCCAAACATGTGCACATGTAGCAGCACGTTAATACATGATATTAAAGTTCAGAGTCTTTATAAGCATCCACTAAAATCTGAGTGAAAATAAAACTATTACAAAACTGTTACAAAACTTTCATCCAAAAAACGCTTTGATCGATCGATTTTTCTGTCTTGAGACCATTTCTCGAGACTGTGTGGGCGTGGCCAGTCATGTTTTGATTGACATCTGCGTGGCTCTGCATACAACAATGGCGATTGGCAGAATCAGAAGCAAGTAAAGATCAGGACATTTCAAAAGAACTTATTTCAATTTGTCATGGTTAGCAGTAAGCCTGCAACTCTAACTAAGGTGCCCCTATCTTTTCTCAGAGCTATAATGCAATGCTAAATTAAGGCTGTGTATTAAAAGCTAGTAAACTCCCTCCGGAGATGCTCCACATCGGCTGCCTAATAGTTTTTGTCATAGACCCGTGCTAAACTCCTGCAGCAGGTGATGCTAATGCTGGGTATAGACAGCCACATAGCTGCCATGTAACTACACATAGAAATTGGTAAATGGACCACACTGATATAACACTTAGAGTCTTTTAAGCTACATGTCACATTCACCCTTTCAAAAAGATATTCGTACACTAATTTACGCCTTGCAAAACCTCGAGTAGCTTGGCTGCTTCGACATGGAAGAGATGGGGATCAAACCGGTGATCTTTCAATTGCAGGGCGACCCACTCTACCTCTTAGCCACGGCTGCCTGATGGCTGTTTTTTTTTGCAGAACAAATTGCACTATTCTTGTAATAAAAAGCCAAGCGTGACCACGCGCAATTCAACCCAATATCAGAAAGGCCGTCAGAGAGACGAAGAAGACATAATCTCTACTGCTACACAAACATAGGCCCGAAATACACACACGCACAAACAGGACCCTATGGACAATGGAGACCGAACTGGCACCTCTCCAGCTACCAGCCCCAACTCAATGGTTGGACCGTACTGGGACTTGAACCAGAACACCATCCGGTTCCCAACAGCAATATTCCCAATTTGTCTTGAATCTAATTTTCAGTAATTGATGCTTTCTATTTTGCACATAAACCCTAAATGATATGGTTTGAATGCTATTACCGATCGGGGGGTTTCCAGTGGCTTTAACCTGTAATGCATGGCATCCATCTCTTACAACAGCTTCTGTTGAACCTATCAGTAAGATTGTCATTAGCAAAGTAGCATAGCATAGACCCCGAGCTATACCTACGCTTAATGAATAATCAAGAGATGAGGAGATAAAGGAGCAACACAAGAGCACACACGGCACGCTGATGAGAGAGCAAGAAAACAAGCAGAGAGAGCAGAAAGGACAGCTGGTGTTCAGGGGAGACTGTCTGCGCTCTTTCCACGCAGCGATTAGATAACATCTCTTACCTTATTCACTGCAACCCACATACACTCTGCTCTATTGTACACAGGTAGGCTGGCATGTCAAGAATAACCTTGCCTGGTCGCCTTGACGACAGCGTGGTTCAAAGGGAGGCTGCAGGGTGTGTTGGAAAGAGAAAGAGAAACAGACGTGTGCACAGAGTATTCTCTGCACTTTAGCAGAGGTTATTGTGAAGACAAGTATTCAATACAAACACTTTCAAACAATCATTTTCTTTATAGCACCAAATTATAACACAAGTTAAGCAGGACATTTTACAGATAAGGCAGGTCTAGGTCATACTCTGTTTCATTGTTTAGAGAGACCCAACGTTCAACCACCATGAGGAAGAACTTTGCAACAGTGACAAGAAAAAAAAGAACCAGACTCTTTGGTGCCATCTGCCTCGATCGCATGGGCTGTGAAAGCCTCTATTACGAGCAATAAGAACTAGGATAATGGGCTGCACGGGGCTGCAGTGGTTAGCGCTGTCGCCTCACAACTAAAAGGTTCCTTGTTTGAATCCCAGTTCGAACATAGTGGGCCTTTCTGTGTGGAGTTTACATGTTCTCCCCGAGCATCCGAGTACTCCGGCTTCCTCCCACAGTCCAAAGACATGCTCGTTAGGTTCATTGGTGACTAAATTGCCCGTAGGTGTGAATGTGAGCGTGGAACAAGCCATGAAAGCGGCTTCAATCAGGTGTGGCGCTAACAAAGCACTAACACTTTGTTACTTGTACCTGTACTTTACTTGATGTATTATTTTTCTGACATTTTTTTACTCACTTTTACCCCCTTCATTTTTACACTAATATCTGTACTTTATACTATTTATTTTTCAAAACAGTCTCGTTACTTTAGCATTAATCCATTTCAGGGGAATTAGTAGCCCCTTTTTACACTGCCAGTTCAAGTCAGGATTATTACGCCTCTGTTACGTTTCGTCTTCTATGTAAGCGCACGGAGGCCTCATGTGGGAGCGAAGTCGTTCCGCCTCTGAGCCGTGAGTGTGTGTGTTTGTGTGTATGTGAAGCACGCCCTGTTTTTTTGTTTTTTTTAAACCTTGTGCACATTTTGCTTTCACAACGCAGAACGCTATGTAAAAATACACACTGGGGCGGCTTTACCCAGGCATTGCATGCTTAATGTAAAATGGCAAAGGTGGCATGACAGCTGAGCTTCGTTGCGGCGCTGTGGCAGAACCACAGTGTAAAAATTGATTATATTTCTTTGTCATAATTGCACGCTGCCTTCTTAAACTGATTGCAACATGAATGGATGGGACAATAAAGCATAGAAAAGAGGATTTCTTTGGCATATTCAACGTATAAAGACGAAACAGACAAGATAGGGAAACTGAACCACAACGAGGAGCGTCTAAGGAACCACGACCGGATGAAAGTGAAGCAGCCAACATTACCGACAACGTCACAAAGTCATTTTTTCAACATGTTGTATTTTACATTGATCAAAGTAAGAATAACTTTAGCTCAGCTGGTAGAGCAGACTCCCCATCCTCCACTCTCTCCTCCCGGCGTTTCCTGTCTCTCTTCAGCTGTCCTATAAATAAAATAACTTCAAGCTACTGCGAGGAGCTTTTGGTTTGTGTCGATGTTGGCGACCCGTGTTGACAAAGCGGTACGTCTCATCTCTTTGCTGGTCCTGTGCATGTGTAAGTTGTGTTTTCTGACAGCAAACATACCATCCTGCTTTATTTCAAATGTCTACAACTCACTGTGAATCTGTGTCATAGAAAAGAGCCACACTGACAGGTTACACATCCACCGTATCCGATATCATTCCTCACCAGGCTAACATGCAGACCACCAGAGCAGAGCAGCACCCCTACCACAGACGACGCAGCACATCTTTGCTGTTCTGCACCATTAACACACACTATTCTCACATGCAGCTCAACTGTAAAGGTCACTCTATTCACCTCCCATTCCCCTCCATCTTTCAACTGCAGAATCCCCCTGCCTTCATAAGGGAAGTGTGTGAAGATGACCGTGCATCCATATGCAAGCTCACACAGACGCTTTTATACCGCTAGTATGAGGGTGTGAGTGGTTAACAAGCCGGTGTGTGAATGTGTGTCTTCTTTCCTTGTCAGTTCACGCTTTGATCTGTCTTCAGGGTGTCAGCTGGCAGCCATGTTTGTTTGCCCAGCGAGGGAGGCTACCTGTGTAATTACCTCTAACGAAGTGACTTGTTTTGATTTGGAATGAAATCTAATCCCCAGGCCGGGATGAAGATGTGGAAACGGTTTGAGGTCACGTGGGGATTTTTTAAAGCGTGAGTCTGGCTGAAGATGTTTCGGGGGTGAAACGGGTTCAGCCGGTGAGTTTGGAGGAAGTTTAGATTGTGAGGAGGAAAATCTCGGCTTTTTCACTCTCACTCAGAGCTGAAATAATCATTCATTTTCTCATTTCTCTCCCCTTATCTCCCTCTTAACCTCTCATGTAAATATAAAGTACATGCACAAACACACTATCTTGTTGACTCAAAAGCTCTCCTTCAGCTTGAACACACACACACACACACACACACACACACACACACACACACACACACACACACACAGCACTCACATACTTGTGCTCCTGTGAATCATTGAAGCCCTGGCAGCGGTTCAAGAAAACCTCAAAGGGAATCTTGTTGGCAGGAGGCTGCAGCACTTCACCTCTGCGTAAAGGTTAGCAACAACACAATGTGGCTGTCCTCTGCTCTGTCCTCTCTCCTCACCTCCCTCCTCTCTCTGATTTATCTTTTGGGATTGTTCGGAGCTCTTTTTTTCTCCCTTTATCTCCTCTATTGCTTCCCATGCAACTTTCGATTTTTCTATAATTGCACTTTCAGAAAATGACTGTCCATTATTGATATCTGCATGTAGTTCTGCACATAATTCTAACATAAATATCCAAATATACTTACAGATTTTTACTTAATGCAGACGTGTTCAAGCAATTTTGTCCGATATTAAGGCGACTTACTTTTTACTTTAACTGTTAGTTTAGTTTAGTTAAGCTGTGTGTTGCAATTTCTGAAATAGGTAGGTAGGGAGATGGGTAGAATGGAAGGTAGGTAGGTAGGTAGGCTGGTAGGCAGGAAAGGAAGGTAGGTAGGTAGGAAGGAAGGTAGGTAGGTAGGTAGAAAGGTAGGAAGCAAAGAAGGTAGAAAGGTTGGAAGGAAAGGAAGGAAGGTAGCTAGGTAGGTAAGGAAAGTAGGTAGGTTGGTTGGTAGAAAGGAAAAGAAGAAAGGTAGGTAGGTTAGTTGGTAGGAAAGTAGAAAGGTAGGTAGAAATGGAGGAAAGAAAGGGAGGGAGGGAGGGAGGGAGGGAGGAAAGAAGGTAGGTAAGAAAGTGGGTAGGTAGGTAGGTAGGTAGGTAGGTAGGTAGGTAGGTAAGAAAGAAGGTAGTAAGGTAGGTAGGTCTTAATCAACTAAACAGTAACAGGGTACATTAAAATAAACCTATAAGAATATTAGAACAACCCTTAGTGTCATAAAATAAAATGATGTAATATTTATGTTTATGTTTACAAACTCGGGCGTATCTGTCGTGCTGTTTCTGAGAATTATGCATTAATTGTAAGTGTTCCTATAAAAGTGAATTCATGGCACCTTTGCCCTTTCAGGCTCTCCGTCCATGTCACAGGAGTTACTGTGGAAGGTCATAGAGCTTCCCATAGTCTTCCTGCTGCCGATAAGAAACGTAAACAAACCGAGCAACCAAAAAAAAAAAAACACACACCACCCTCTGCACTGGAGTTAATGAAGGCCCTGATGGCAGGGAAGAGGAGGGGTGTTACTCTCACACAATGATCTGAGTGTTTGGAGGAGAGGGGATGGACTGTACAAAGTAAGGAAATGTCCCTCACACACCACCCGCAGAGCAGCCCCCTTAATAACACTTTTTGTCTTGTGGTTGCGCATGCGAACATACACGACACCTCAGTAGTAAGACCATGTGTGCATATGCATATGTGTTTATGTTCCTGTCCACCCTGCCCCTCCATCTGCATCCCTCCCTGGACCTTAATCCATGCAGGCGGGGATGTAAAGGAGATCTGGTGGTCAGTGTTTATTTGCTCTATCTCTCTCTTCTTTCTGAGAGGAACAAGAGCCGTGTTGGAGACGCTGCATGAGGGCTGAGGGTACATCCTTCTTCTTCTTCCTCTTCACCTCATTTCTCTATATCCCTCCATCCCCCCCCCCTATATACCGCCTGTCTTTCCTGCACCTCATAAGGATTCCATTGAGGAGAGGCAATGTCTTGTTGATGTTTAATCATGCAGGGAAGCCAGATGCAAATGAACCAGAGACCAACCCAGAGAGATCAAACTGGGACATGCCGTGAGACACGTCGCTCCTCACACACACAGTCCAAGGCTGATGCACCAACGGATATGGGCTCAGGTTGAAACAATACATGTGACTGATTGCAATGTACACGCATAATTCTAATTTCTAATAGGCTGCTTAATTTCTAAATGAGTTTGGTGCACCGTAATCACTCCATATAGCAGTTAAGTTGATCTCACAACAATAACATAATCCAGTATTTTTTCCAGACGCTTCTTTGGGGGGAAATAAACCAATTGATGCCATTAATTTCCAAAAATTGAATAAAGATTTATTTATTCAACTATCTAAACTGTATCAGAGGATGTTTGAATCTGTTCCATACAGGATAAAGATGAATTAAATGTTCGCTCTTTGTCTTTAAACTGCTGAGGTTCCTGGGAAAAAAATAAGCCATGGGGGTTAAAATAAAATGTTGCATTTATAATATAATACAAACTAATGGTGAATTTTACACACAGTATGCTTTAATAATAAATAAGAATTATAGTCTGCTATTACAAGGCTACTGCTTCTAAAACACCCACACTATTTTCATAATTATATAGTAATGATTAAATAAGAAAAAGAAAGATTAGGAGTTGAGTTATCACAATGTTTATTGTAACAAGACGGCCATTAT
The DNA here is from genome assembly GCF_022749685.1 of Semicossyphus pulcher. Lineage (NCBI taxonomy): Eukaryota > Metazoa > Chordata > Actinopteri > Labriformes > Labridae > Semicossyphus > Semicossyphus pulcher. The sequence continues at coordinate 6,440,329 of NW_027211700.1, forward strand.
GCTATCATTATGCTGATTACACTATTATATTGTATGGCAGGGCATTGCTGTTATTATCCAATTGCAATTATCATTATTATTATTATTATTATTATTTTTGTTGTTGTTATTATTACTATTGGGTAATAGTAACAATAATCATAATCATATTATTACTACTTGTATTGGTAATATTATATAATTAATATTAGGAATAATTCATTATAAATAATAATTAATTTCTCTCTAATTTTTTTTACCTTGTTGCCAGAGCCTGACTGAAGCCTGCAGCCCGGGTGTTCTCCGGTCCCGACCTGACCCGGCGGATCCGTCCGCCGCATTCCACCCGCACGCGCTATCATAAACATCCTACACCAGGACCTGCGAGGGCAGGAAGTGCGCGAGGACAGGAATTCCACTCTTTCAAATTACATTACGGCCAGTTACAATGATGGCTCCTCGGTTTATTGTACCACACGCACACCGCGCGTAGGCTATAAAAACACAGGGGGGCCATGTCAAATAAAAGATAGAGTGTGTTGGACAGATATCACAGTGAACCAGGTTCTTAAAGGATTTGTGCAAGTATTTTTTTAATCACCCAGTTCACAATGTTCGCAATGTACTTCCTCTTTGGTAGATACTGTATGCTTCTGTGGCCTGCGACCCAGCACGCACAGACAAGCGTTATTACTAATATATTGTTTCATATAGCCTAGGCATATTACAACAAACATGATTATGACACATAATTTGGATATTATTCTTCAAATGTTTCTATGGGTTACAAGTGTTGGTGTGTGCGTCTTGGATCTTTTTTATTGCACGATATTCGAGAGGTAAGCTATTGAAAGAGGATGTATATTTATGTAGGAAGAAAACATGGACTCTTCTCCATCTGTGATACTCTGGAGTGCATGCCGCTGTCTGATCCTATCCACGAGTACAGTGCATTGTGACAGTGTAGGCTAAGGCTATCAGCTAATTTCTAAAAAAAACCCTACATATTTTATGGCCTCCGTTTTTGCTCATACGTGACATATAGGCTACCTTCATTTGAGAAATAATGATCCTGGTTGTCAGAGAGGCCTAAAGTAGCCCAGGGTATCATTTTCCTAAAGGTGTATTTATTTATTATGGTAAAAAAAAATCTCTATAACTGACAGAGAACGTTTCCCAAAGCCCATACCACAACGAACAAATTAGCATTTGTTAGCTTTTTGCATTGTTGCCATTATTCCCCTTTTTTATTGCTATTTAGATTATGTGGTCGCATTAATTTATTTGTTTGCATGTTTATTTATCGCCTACTAAAGTCAGCGCCTATAAAAACAGGCTTTACTATCAAATTAACATTCCTGAGCGCCTCACTAAAGCCTTCATCCAGTTCGTGTTTCAGGGACCTTGTTTTGTTTACGGATTGTCGACATGCTACGTTTTCAGCTTTGTTGTGACGTGACGCGCGTGACCGCTGCAGCTCCGACCTGCTAAGGTTACAGGTAATGGAGGAAGGGAAGGAAACTAAAGTATTGAGACCAGTAACTTTAATTTCAAGTCACACTGCGAGTTGTCCAGTACGTAGAGACAAAATTGTTATAGTCTCAAACTGATGCATAGCCTTTAACCCTACGTTGGTGCTAATTAGTGCTCGTTCATGTGAAGTAGCTAATTAGCGAAGTTTTTTAGGACAATTAGCTAATCATAAAACTTTATTTGCAAGAGGTGGGCTCACAGGATTATTTTATAACCCCTACAAAATACTTTATAGATCGTGGTTTACATTGATAGCTTAGAAAATGTCAAAACATAACAGCTATAGGCTAATACCCATTGTATGTGCTATTCTTATAGGCCAACGAAATGTATGGCTACATGTTAGCATTTTAGCCTGTAAGTAGATAAGAGCAGTGTTAATAGAGTGATATGGGCTTTTTCCACAGCGAACACTCTGACTTCTAACAGGAGGAAAAGCACAGGTGTTAATAATAACTTTAACAATGGTTCTGTTCTATTCAAGCAGTCAGCATGCGCACAACCAGGACCATGAAATTAAAGCAGCTAAATGGAATACAGCCATCATTAATGCTGCTAAATAAACACCTGCACTTTTCCTACTGTGATATGCTACAAAAATCTTCTGTGAAAAAGGCCTATAGCCTAGCTACCGGGACCAGAAGGGGGTCTTTGAAAGGTTAGGGTTTCCTCTGTAAAATGAGAAAAAGCTGAATTTCACTGTCTTAGAATTAAGTGGAATTTATAGCTATAGTTTACTGCCTATTTCTAATGTTAAAATGCACAATGTAACTGCAGGGTATATTGTATTTTTTCATAGCCATATGTTTGCATTTATTTGAAATATTTTATTATTCCACTCCAATGCAAAAGTTGAAATAATCACGTAAACACACCCGTGTGACAAACTTAGATGCATTATTACTGGGAAAGGATTTCCCTCCACAGTCTGTTGGGTGATTCCTGCTTCTATTTCTGTGCAGAAGCAGGGAAGACGAGAAGACCACAGACTTTCTCTGGAACAATAAAGGAAAGACTAAACAACCCCCCGAAATCATGAGGTAAACACAAAGCGGGCAAGGACAAAGGGGCTCTATATTGTGGTTTCTCCTTTATTCTAAAAACGTATAAACACAATATTTCTGTTGATGTGCGTTTCACGGAAGTAAACGCCATTTTTAAAAGCCCAAATTAATAACAGCTTAGGAAAGAAAAGTTTCTAGTCTAAACTAAATTACTTCATTGATCTGCAAATTGATGACTGAAATGTTCTCGTTTTGTGTTATCCGATAGCTGTATTATTTTTTGTAAAATGTTTGGTATTAAACAGTTGGAATGATGTCATGTTTTAACTAAGCCAAAGACTTACAAAGCAGGGGTATATTAGTGGTGTTGAGATTATCAGGAAATGCTCTGCGTCTTAAACATGTGAAAAAGACATTGAAACAAGGAATAACATCGCACTGTAACGCTTCAAACTGTGGCTCTGTGGTAATTGCACGTTGAGAGATGGTTGGCTCTCGGCGCGCTTCAGCTGCTGCGGCCGGGCTGCAGACTGGGTGCAGGGTGATGACACACATGCCAATGCTGTTCCACCTGCACAGACTCCCAGAGCACGGAAATACACTCCCAGAGAAAGCCGAAGGGACCCTCATGGGTGGCCGGGGGAAATGTATACCTCTCCTGCGCTTCCCTCTATGGGAGCTAATTACGCAGCACTGTCTGTGCAGGTTTTAGCAGCTCTGTGGAGACGCAGCCGTTTAGGAAAGAGAGGAAAGCCTCCATTTGGAAGAACTTGGTCAAACTAATATTTAAATATATTTGGTTATAGTTTGAATAATCGACTGTTTCTCAAGGCGATAAATAAAGTTGTTGCATTTCTCTTTATGTGCAGTATAGGAAACCGATCTGAAGATAGCAATTACATATGCAAACTTTTATACGACCAGTCATTTCTCTTTCTTTCTCTGTCTTTTTCTTTCTGTCTTTTGATATATTTACGCGTGTTTTTTCATGCAATTCAATGTAAAGACATTGTTTGCTTTGCATATTCTTTAGATTTGTGGAAATGAATTACCAAAAGTTTAAAGTAATAGATGGTTGTGGCTTTTTTTTCCCTGTTGCAATGCAATATTTTTACGTCCATATTGTGCTATTTTGATCTGGGTAATAAAAAAATGAATTTCAGGCTGTTCAGAAGAGCTTATTATTTTTTCATTCACGTTAAGCACCGGAGGCGGACCTCAAATACGCACAAATCACCACGCACTACGTCGCTCCATGGAGAGCATTGGAGCAAAAGCAGCCTGTCAGTGTGCATGAAAAAAAAAAAGAGGAAAGGGCTGGGCTTACTCACTCACAGAGCTCAACTTGGGTTGCTCCTCCATCAGAAACCAGTTTCGAAAAATCCCTGTTGACGAGAGAGGAAGGTCTGCTGCATGTCACCTACTGAGCAGCAAAATAAAGATTTTTCTGCGCACAGTTTGGAAGACAGCTTTCAGTTCTCGGTGCATCCTGGGGTTCTGCAACATATCTTCGCTCAGCGAGGCAACAGGCGCCAATAAGAGGTTTGGCTCTTGGACTGGAGTTGTTTTGTTTTGGTGTGCGCAATGATGGCCACTTACCAAAGCCCGGAGGATGACGCAATGGCATTAATGATCCACGATACCAACACGACCAAAGAGAAAGAGCGACCCAAAGAGGAGCCGGTCCAGGAGAAGGTCCCGGAGAAGCCTGATCCGTCTCAGAAACCACCCTACTCCTATGTCGCTCTCATCGCCATGGCCATCCGGGAGAGCACGGAGAAGCGCCTCACTCTGTCCGGTATTTACCAATATATCATCAGCAAGTTCCCCTTCTATGAGAAAAATAAGAAAGGTTGGCAGAACAGCATCAGACACAACCTGAGTCTCAACGAATGCTTCATCAAAGTCCCGCGTGAGGGCGGCGGGGAGAGGAAGGGGAATTACTGGACACTCGACCCGGCCTGTGAGGACATGTTTGAGAAGGGGAACTACAGGAGGCGCCGCAGGATGAAGCGGCCGTTCAGACCTCCACCGACGCACTTCCAGCCGGGGAAGTCCTTGTTCGGAGGAGACGGCTACGGCTACCTGTCCCCGCCTAAGTACCTGCAGTCTAGCTTCATGAACAACTCTTGGTCGCTAGGCCAGCCGCCCACTCCCATGTCATACACGTCCTGTCAGATGGCGAGCGGCAACGTGAGTCCAGTGAACGTGAAGGGACTGTCAGCCCCATCATCTTATAACCCTTATTCTCGCGTGCAGAGCATGGGGCTTCCCAGCATGGTGAACTCTTACAACGGCATGGGTCACCATCACCACCCCGCGCATCCACACCATGCCCAGCAGCTGAGTCCGGCCACCGCGGCACCGCCTCCGGTGTCCTCCAGTAACGGAGCGGGCCTTCAGTTCGCGTGCTCCCGCCAGCCCGCGGAGCTCTCCATGATGCACTGCTCTTACTGGGAACACGAGACCAAACACTCGGCGTTACACACGAGGATTGATATTTAAAGTTTACCAAATGGTCTGTGTAAAATGAGGACTCTGAGAGTGAGAGTAAATTCCTGTGATTTCAAAACAGAACCAAGAGTATTTTTTTTTAAAGAGACTATTCTGACAAGCTGCTTGTGTCCAGCTGACAGACAGAAATCGGGAGGTATGCGCGAGCTGATGTCGAGGAAGTTTTACAAAATGGAATCTGGAGGTAAAGAAAAATCACCAGGACACATCAGGTAGCACGACCTCTGGGAGCCATTTCGTGCGCCTGTTTTACACTTAGACTGATGGCCATAAACTGGTATTGTAGTCATAAATGTGCCTTTTTTGTTTTCATTGGGATAGACGTCGCTGAAATAGCTTCAGCTGTTTGTTACTGGTGTGCGTAATGACCTCTCTTTACGCACGGCTTATCCAAACGATTGCCAAATGAAACGAGACCATAAGATGCCCTAATTAAGTCAGACCTTTAATGTGTAATTGAATCAGAGCTCAGTTTGGCCTCCTTGGTAACTCTCACTGAGTGAGGCCTGCCTGGTGAAGCCTCCCCTCGTGTCATGAACTCAAAGGTGAACGTTTGGTTCGAGATACGTCAACCGACAAAAATACAATTCAGGGTTTTTCATATTTCTTGATCCCTTGTATGTATGATATAATTGCCATTATGACGTCAGCAGTGCCGGGGTTTGTTAATCTTTCTGATTATTATTTTTTTTATAAACATGATTAGCTATAATGTCTCATTCATGTTGGGGCCATGTTTCATTTTAATTAGCACTTTTCCCTCTTTTCTAGGTTTGTGAATTTCTTAATAAACTTGTACTTGTTAAAGTAACACAGTGGTCGTGAAGTAATCTGTTTGACGCGTTAGGCTGTGATCACCACTGTTGGCTCTGACAAACAGCGATCAACAACAGATAAGTCTGTGAAGGTAACATTAATTTTTTATTTATGAAGAAGCATTTGAAATGAAGAATATCATTATTTCAGATCAAGTGTTATGTGGTTTAGTTCTGCGCTTATTCCTAAATTTAACGCGTAAAATTCCGGCACAACGTCTCCTGGAATATTAACAGATATTAATTAATCAATTGCTTTTATGATTATCTGTATATTACCATCTTTTAAGGGCTAACTTTTAAATTGATTTATCCCAATAGATTACATTCATTTAACCCATCAATTACCAAAACAACGAAGCAATAATAATAATTCAGTGTCCTAGATCATTTCTGTCCGACAGCGACGGATGTCTGCATGCCATTGAATATGTTGTGTGTAAATGTCTTTAAGCTATTAATGTAAATTTACTTTATAAAAACCCCCGCAGTATTACTCCTAAATAATTCGGCCTAAATTCGAATACTTTAAATTTATTTTTCCCCGATCAATCCTCGATTTGTATTTAATGCGAATCTGAAACTATCCCGTGTCAGTAGAAAAGTGGTAATGCGTTGAACCAATAACCGTCCTCTGATACCTATTGTGTTATTTTATTGCAGGCTTAGTTCTAAGCAAAACATCCCCAAAGCACACACATCTGATGTTTGCCGAAGTACGTGTGAGGTTGCTTTTTTTTCAGTGTTCTTTTACAGTTATTTTCAATATAACAAAATAATTTAAGCACTAGCAAACAGCAGTAACAATAACAATAAACAAATATTATTAATAATAATAAACTTATGTTATAATGCAAGTGCCAGTGTTTTGCTGTTTTCTCGTCTTCTAACTGCTGGTTAAAGGATCAACAGGGCTGCCAACAAAGTTCATATTGCAGTTAATTTGTCCACTAAGTAACACAAAATCATTTAGGAAATATTGTCAACAAAGACAGGAAGTGTAATAAAAAACAATGCATGGCTCTTTGGCAGCACTTAGTGGGATAAAATAAGACACAGCTTCTTCTGTTTTAGTGTGAGACTGTTGATTTACGTCGACATGTTCCCGTCAGCCCCGGAGGAGCATGCCGTTACCCTGAGGACCAGCTATAGTGTCAAGATTAAAGAGGCATGTTGACGATTGAAACGCCTCCGCCCCTTCCATCCTACAATCACATTATCACAACGCATCGATATATTAGTGCCATCTGGTTTGGACGTCTTCATTTTACGCGTGCGTCACTACATAACGTTTCGGTGTTTGGACAGCACATCACAACACACTGACGGAATTATTACTTCGAATGTTGACCCCTTTAGAATATTACCTCCTCACATCTACACCGTAAATTAGATTTTGGGATCATCCTTCACAGATCGGACGCATTTGGCGCGGGAGGTTACGCAGAAGCCCAGCACGGTCCACGACATCCCAACAGGCGCTTTTATGCAGCGCCTCGAGGTGATTTCACCCTGATCCACCCTGTGTTCTCCACAACGACTGTCAAAACACACAGGCTCACCGACAAAAAGAACCGAGCCCAACAAAGAAAACACAGACATTCTTGCATATCAATGACCCGAGGAATCTAAACATTATTTTTGTAGAGATGATAGAGGCATATTAATGACGTCTGCGAATGCTTTGCATTGCGTTATTTTAGGAGAACCATTTACTCTTTTAGCCTAAAAGCTACAGCTGCTATTATTACATGTATATGAATTATTGTGGGTTAATTATTAATTACTTTATTTATTATAATTTGAATTTCTTTCTAGAGTTGTGGTATTTTCTCATATATACCTGCAGTTGTAAACACTTTTCTTTTAAAAGCAATGACTTAGCTTTAGCCCACGTGCATAGAGATGAACGCAAAGTGCGTAAAAGAAACAGAAGAACAAGAAGCAGAAAAAATATTGCCGAAGTTTTATATTTGAATTAATCAAAGGAAATATAAACCTCGTGCACAAACTTTAAAATTAAACGCTACAATAACTAATAAGCTATTTGTTTTTAACACAGATGGTTTCATGTTGGCGACATATTGTTTTGTATGTCTGCAACCTTGTTATGTTGTATTTTAGTATAAAGTAGTATATTTTAGTATTTTGGTTTAAAGTATGTTTTTAACTATGCCTGCTTTTTTTTATTTTTTTTAGAAAAAACAAATATAAATATATTTAAAATATATATATAAGTATATATTTGAAAAAAATAACAGAATATTAAATCCAAAAAAGGACAAAAAGTTGTTTTAGCAAATAAATAAAAAGACAAAAAATAAATCATCGTACCTTCAAAATAAAACGCTCCCAGCCTTTTTTCCAAAGGTTATTCATTGTTAAAAATATGTAGCCTGATACACTTCTGAGCTTTTTGTTTACATCAGGCATGCCACAGGCTTGAAGATGAATCTTTGATCACTGGTCTTTATAGGGACATTTATTTTAAAAGTTCAGAAAGAGACGCATTAAAAGAACCGTTGAGCGAATATTTTCATCCCATCAGAAACATTCTGCTTCCGGCTCTGATCCTGCAGCTAAAATTGGGACACTGGCTAATTCCATTATGGGTTAAAAAAAAAAGAAGTGTCATACAAGCTACTGCAAAATAAAAAGCCACCAGCTTCGGGGAATAAGCAACAGTCTCGTGGTCCCTGCAGTCTGCATAACTCGTCCATCCTCCTGTGCGCAGAGGGCGCGCGGATCCGAGCCTGACTGTAGCTGTGTACGCTCTCCGCTTCCTCACATTAATGTTTTGTAAACAATAAGGAGATAAGGGCGCGTTTGAAAGGCAAGTGTGTTCTAAACACTCTGCTAAAAATAATAAATACATGTGTTTTAAAATAAATTATGTTTTGGCGAGTGTAACTAACCTTTACATAAAGTACAGGCTGAGATGGGTTCAATGGCTTTAAAGTCCCGCGTGATTTCAGTTAGATGCTGTGATAGCCTGCATCAGTTTATTTCATTTTATTTTTTATTTTTTTTACAAAGAAACTCACGTTGACATCATTTAAATAGTATCAGGAAATGTATGCCTTTTAATAATTTATCTACCTGACATCACAGCACGTTATGCAAATAAAAGCTTGATTAAAAAGACTTACAGTATTAATTTGTTTTATATTGCTTCTATTTGTGCGTTTTTCTGGTAAAATGGACTGTGAGGAACCCATTGTTAACCATTTGTCCCGTGACATGTTACACCGTTACAACAATGTTACAGATTGACACTTGCATGCAAGAAATACACTTACAATTTATAACTCTAAATAATCTTATATCTCCTCTGCCCACAAACGGAATCTAGCCTATCTTATTGGACTCGGGCGCGGCAGGTGTGCATTTGCGCAGAAAGGTTGACAGTTGAGCCGGGCGGCGGGAACAATGGGCCTGCATACAGGATGTCTCAGGGGCCGAGAGAGATAAGACCAGCCGAGGGTCATGGCTCCAACACAGGCCTGCATTATAATAAAGTCGTCTTTCACACTGATTAGGCTATACAGTCTGCAGATCAACGGCTGCGTAAATGTTGTTCCACGTGGTGTTTTATTTGTGAAACATATTCTTTATTGTATTTACTATCTTAAACATTAGACCAGTTGTATTTAATAAACGCTTGGAGAGAAAATATCGGAATTCATTGAACGTCTGTCGGGCTGTTTTCATCATTTCATTAGAAATAGACCACTCTTTGTAGAAATAGGAGCTGATGGCATCCATGCCTGCATGATTCAGCTGGCGCGAGCATTTAGTGAGTTTATCATGACATTATTGTGAGTTAAAAAAAACATTTGAACCATAAGGGGAAATTATAGCCTCATTTCCAGAACCTATATCAACCAAATTACAACATAAAGAAAGTGTGGCAGAAAGCAATAAAAACAGCTGGAGTCACATTTCTAAATACGCATTAAAGTACACACATGAGTTGTGAATAAGCTGCGTTATTGATGGATAGACGTTTCTGTTAATAATGTCTGCACGAGGTGAAAAAGGTTTAGCAAAGTTCGGGTTTTTCTTTCATGCGTCTTTTCAGGCGAGCGCGCGCTGAATAATCGTGATTGTATCCTTTGTTGTGCTCTCACAGATGACAGATTATAATCAACAAGACGAATGAGGTCAACTCAATGTAGAAGCAACGCACTTGACCCTCACACACTCTCTCTCTCTCTCTCTCTCTCTCTCTCACACACACACACACACACACACACACTCACACAGAAAAGAGCGTACTGGGGACTCGTTCCGGCTATGACAGCTTGCATGCTCGACGGGGCACCGGCGATGCGACCCGGCCGGTCGTGTCACGCGCAGGTTGCAGGTTTCCCAAATGCCTGCACACAATTGAATTCCTGACATTCTCGCTCATGTTTGAGATTGAAGAGCAACAGTTTCCACGTCGAAGCTGCGCACGTCACCCCAACCCCATTGAAAAGGAGAGTGGGGGTCACCACTGTTTGGTATACATCTGCTCCAAACAGGAAAATATGCGCAGATTTGATTCGCAGAAAATCCGGCAATTGTTCCAATCAGCACGAGTTTTTTTTTCTTTTCTTTCTCTCTTGTTGCAGCAGAAATACTAGAAGTTTGATATCCGTGCTATTTCTATGACATTACTCAATAGAGAGCTGTTTATTTTCCCTCTGGTGAATCTCCAATGTAATCAACGTGTCACGGTGATCTACGTGATGTTTTCACTGACTTCTGATCTCTATCTTTATGACAGCCCCGCCGAACAATAGATTACACGTAATAATTCTTTAATAAGCCAAAATAATTACAATAGAGTGTGTTGATTATACCGCCACAGTTTATAAATAGGAACCGCGCGTTTGTTATACGGGGCCCTGGTCAACAGAGGTTCGTCTAATGTCTAGAAATAGTTTCTATAAATACACACGAGTGTCATCTATTCAAGGAGAAGATGGACTGTCGTGTATTCAGGGAAAATCATCACGCAATGACCTCTGTTTACCCTCACGTACGCGCTAACAGCCTGTCTGCACGAGGGGGTCACGACTCCGACTCTGACCTTCAGAGGAGAGGAGGTGGGTGCAGAAAAAAAGGTTTGCTTATACAGTAACACAATGCAACCTTGGAGATTTTCTAAACTCCAAATTAGAGATAACGTGGCTGAAAAAACAGCAGTGTCATTCACGCACGCACAGAAAGGAACTACTTTTCTACAAATATTAATGGATGTTCTTGCTGACTGCGCATGATAAATTCTCTGCATCAGGAAAAGCTGACTTGCGTACGTTACCAAACAAACAGGTTTTTAAAAATCAGCTTCGTGCCAAACAAACCAGTTTGAACAGACAACAGCAGCAGCCAGCATTTAGCAGCTGATTCTGCTGTGGATGTGGCGGAACTGGCCCGCTTATACTGTAAAGGGAAATGCGATAAAATGCTTCCGCTCTCTTGATTATGAGCTGCAAATCGCTTTGTCGGGGATTTTAAATGGCAGCTCTTTTTTTCCCAGCGTGCATTGATGGAGTCTATTTTTAAAAGCCCCCCTCTTCCTTTCTCGCCCCCCTAAAAACTTCCGGGTTGGCAACAAGAAGCTATTAGGATAACTCCTCTCCTGTTAACATTCCAATTAATCAAAGATGAAACCAAATTCCCACTGGGATCATTAAGGCCCAGCACCTGTTCTTCTGATACTGTAGGCTGGATCATAAACCAGTGCGTGTTCTTGGTCAGACTTTGGCTGACCTCTTGGGATGGTGTGAGACATATAATCACTGCAGGCCAGTTAAACATCAGCCCCTCTATAAGTAATAGAAATATAACCTCATTCGGATATGAATGCCAAACACTGAGCTTATTCCACAACCAAAACAATTCCATAATGCCCTGTAATTTGTGCTTTCAGGATTTCCTTATGTTTCAAAACAGTGCAGTATAGGTCTATTATAGCATGAGGGGTATTACATGGATTTAATGACGCAATCCTCAATTAAATTAAGTGATGATTGAGTGAATTATTGGATTTTATTGCAACAGCTCTCTGGCAAATGTGTATTTAATTGTTACATTTATATTTTATTGTCATACAAACATCAATCCATGTACCAAGTCTTCCTCTATTAGCTATAAAGTACACATGCAAAACAGGAAGTTGGCCTTACTCATGGCCTTTGTCCTGCCTCCTCTGCCAAAGTCAGACTCTGCAATCCAGTTACAGCCATATGTCTTTCAAGCAATTACATACCTCTTGGCAAAGCCTCACAATTAAACAAATGAAGATATTTTGATATCCATAATTATACGCATTCACATAAGGAACCCTTTCATGTTAAATGTGCTTTTTATTACACGCCTATCGCCCGTGATGAGATTAAGCACAGTGTGGGTTTGGAGCGAGTTAGAGTACATTTAATCGAATAAGAGCAGCAGTAATGGAAGCATGCTGGACCAAGGATTACGCTGCATAGGCCGCTCCCTTTGAGTCCAGCTTATGTTCAGCAAATTTCAGACAAGGAGAACGTTATGAATGACCTTTAACCTTTGCCCACCTCCAGGTCAAGCACATGGTATATGACACAGCCCACAATCCTACATCACTGATAAGGTGCACAACACATATTTGTAGCTTGAGGAGGATGTTTAAATGTACAAATGAACCAGTGACATTGTGGTTCTAATTATGGTGTGATCTGGTGATCCGTATTCTGTAACCACAAAAGTATCCATGTGCAGTAATGACACTAAATACCATTCATTCAACTCTCATTGAAAGCAGTCACATTTGGAATATAATTCCTTACAGAAGTCACCCAAATGTGTTCACTGTGAAGGAGGAAACTTCAGTCCTCCACTGAAACTGACTCGGTGTTAATACAAAGTGAGCTGTGCTGGTCTTTGCTGCCCCCTTGTGGCAGAAGAAAGGACATAATTTTGTTGCTGGGACCTCTCCCTGATGTCTGATTCAGGGGTAGGAGAGAGCAGGGACTATTCATACATTTTACAAATACATAATAAACTTGAGCGTTTCTCTCAGTTAGCAACTTGTTTCCAAAAATTAAGTAATATCACATTCGAGGTCGTGATGTTGTACTGAATATCATCTCAGCTGTTATCTGCGGCCTCGTGCCTCTGACTGAATCACAGCCGTGTTGATGTTCAGCACATCACAAAGTCGAGTGTGATATTGCTTTTATACAACAGTTATACAAGCGGCAGATTATTTTTTCTGCTCCACCGACTCAAACTAGTTGGACATTTGTTGCCAGGCAACCCAAACATTCTCCTGCTCTCTGTGTCAACAGGTTACCACAGATCAGCAGTTTTTTATTATAGGCCTACATTTATTTGCTTGTTTTAATTTATCATACGATCAGTGAAAGACGAGTCTGCTGTGTGATTCAGAGGTACCAGCTTGATTAATGTAGGCCTACACGGTCTGCTGTTGTATAATAGTGTTTATTCAATATTATACTGTATTATTTATCTATAGAACTGTATCAAAGCCTCTTTTCAAGTTTTGTTTTTATACCTACCTAGAGTCAATTGACAGATTACACAGATGCTGCTAAACAGAACAGTTTTATTGCATTAATTCAATAAATACACATTGGGCATAGTTGAAAAAACTACTTGCAGCTGTCTCCAGACTATCAGCGATGACAGAATGACATTTGCTGGCCAGAAACATTGACTTTGACTGACTGGTTAACCATGTCACTTAGAATCCCAAGAAAACAAGCATCCAACCGAAGGCCTAAAAAACAACACTTTTCCCCCATTAAATGCACTTTCGATTGTTCAATGCGTCTTCCGACTTACTGGTTGGTTGAAGGTCTTACTGAGCATGTGCAGTTTGAGTGCCATCTTTTAAAGCTCCTGTGAGGAGTTTTTTGCTGGTTGTGGAACAGACTGAAATTAATTCTGATTACTCTACATGATCTACAAAAGTTATTTTTAATGCCTGAAACCGCCTGAGGGGGGTAGGTGTCAGACGGAGTGATTAACTGCATGCCGCCTTTGTTTACATTCTACAGGGCAAAAATTTAACGTGAGTGATACGTATGGCTGTTAAAGAAAGCAGGATGAGATTTTTTGTTAAAAAACACCACTTCAGCATTTACAGGATAAAATCAGCAAAGAGATAAGAGGTGCGGCTTTTTCCACAGGGGGCACCAAAATCAACACAAACCGAAAGATCCTCACTTAAGGCCTATTTCTGTTTGGAGAAATAAGACTTGTTGCACCCGTCCCCAAGAACAACATTCCCCTGTCTTCGCTAATTATGCTAGCCTTACAACCAGAGCCGCCTTTAAAAAGGCAAAAAACTATTTCGACTGAAGCTACAACAATTTTATGTGTGCATTTTTTTTTGCGATGAAAGTTGTTGAGCATTTCTTAAAGAAACAAAAGAAAAATATGTAAATTAACTATAATTTAATTTGTTTAGACCTTTTTAACACGGGTAAAGTGCTTCACAACAGACTATAAAAGCAGGCAGACAAATAAAATGAATGATAAAACAAAAAGACAAAATAAAATACAGTAGAATAAAAGACAATGAAAAGATCTGGCAGGTTGTTCCCAGGTCTGGGGGCTCTGACAGCAAAAGCTCCGTCACCTTTTGTTTTCAGCCTAGACTTCAGAATGGTCAGCAAAGCACTACCAGAGGATCTCAGACTGCGAACTGGCTCATAAGGAGATATATCGGGAGGGGCTGACCTTCAACGTGATTAAAAGAATCTTAAAATCAACAGGCAGCCCGTGTAGGGAAGCTAGGATTGGGGTAACATGGGCACATTTGTTTGACCTACTTAAAAGCCTGGCTGCAGCATTTTGGACTGTGTGGGCGGTGGATGGACTTTTGATAGAGACAGGTGTAAAGTGAGTTGCAGTAGTCGAGACGTGAGAAAATGAAAGCCTGATCTTTTGCTGAGATAACAGACCTTACCTTTGCTATGTTTCTGAGGTGGTAAAAACAGGACTGGACAACGGCACTTATATAGCACCTTATAAATCTCACAGTCACACACTGCAGGTTATGCCTTAGGGAGCAATTTGGGGGTTCAGTGTTCGGTCCGAGGACACTTCAGCATGTTGACTGGAGGAGCTGGGGATTGAACCATGCCTCTGAGCCACAGCCGCTCCATATGGACAATGTCCACTCTCCAATCTCACATCAAGGGGTTACTGCAACTCTTTTCTCATCTTCCATACAATCACAAGCTAGCTCATAACACAATATATTACCTCAGTTACACTACACAAGCAAAAACTGTGAAGTCAAATTGGTGTGATCCAGGTTGTTAGTCTTATAAGATGTATGGTTTATGATGAAGGTCATCTATTCAGCCCTTCCTGAATGATGAACAACTGAAAAAACAATGAGCGAAATGCAGAGGGAAATCCGGTCATATTTCAAAATAAAACAAATTGGGTAAAACATTAGCTAATATCAGCCAATAGCTAACGTTAGCATCCAACAACCTAAATGCCTACTAGATAGGCTATTACAGTTAGCTAGGACATGGCTAAAAGTGAATCTAAGCAGCTTTATTTTTATCACGCCTCCATTACTGTAACAGCCTTTTTACCTGCTTGAGTCAAAGATCCATTGATCGACTTCAAACTGTACAGAACTCAGCTGCCAGGCTTTTAACCAGAACCAAAAAATACGACCACATCACTCCTGTTCTAGCATCTTTACACTGGCTCCCAGTATGTTTTACAATTAATTTTAAGATTTTAATGATTACTTTTAATTCTCTCCATGGCCTTTCCCCCAGCTGTATATCCGACCTTTTAGTACTGTAAGAGCCGGCACGTACGCTGAGATCCTCGGGCAGAGGTCCTCTGTGTGTACCAAATGCACGACTGAAGACTAAGGGGGACAGAGCTTTTGCTGTGAGGGCTCCGAAGCTCTGGAACGACCTGCCCGAGGGGATCAGGTCAGCTGAGTCAGTGATCTCTTTTAAGTCTCTTTTTAAGACACACTTTTATCGCCTGCCTTTCCGGATTTTACTTGAATTTTATTTTTTATTTTTTTTAGAATTCTTTTAAATGAATTTTATATATTTGTTAAATGAATTGTTATTTCAATATCTGCTTTTAAATTTAAGACCTGTCTGTTTTACTTCATGACCCGTGTGCTGCCTTTGTAAAGCACTTTGTAGCTTCGATTTTGAAAAGCCCTCTATAATTAAAAGGTTATTATTATTATTGTTTATTCCTAGCCAACATAATGTTAGCTTAAAACAGATGACAGGTTAAAGTAGCTACTAACTAGCTAACTTCATTTGAGTTACCTAGGAAGTGCTTGAATGCTGGCTGTTGTCCAATGGTAGCTAATGTATTATCAAACAAGTTGTTTTACTTTGAAACATGGCCAGATTTCCCTCCGGAGTTTCACTATATTGTCTTTTTAGTTGCCCATTTGTAGAAAAGTGGTGAAATGACAAAGATTGTCAGGTACCCTTCATTTAAATGACTTATAATTGAGAATACAGCGGCACCACATTAGAAAAGCATTTGAGCTTCCCACCCCGAGTGTGACATCAAATGAAAATGGCCGCCGTGTGATGCATAATGTTTACCTTTATTTATCAGCTATTGTTTTATGCAATGAGTTCACACTTCATAGATGTGTTAAGGATTGTTGATACTTCACATATTATTCTATGAGTGTCAGGTTAGCCGACAGTCTGCTTTCAGAGGTTGAGCAAATGCATGGATGTGAAATGAACTTCTGTAATAAAAATCCTCTAACTGGATGCAAAATAAACTAAGCTAGGAAGTAACTGAATTGACATTTCTTAACTGGCACTCTATGACATCTGAACTAATCACAGTGAAGAAGCTGTGATGCGACTACTGCTGTAGGTTCACAGAACATCTGATGTTGTGCACTTCTAAACACAGGATCCAATGCTGCCGTTTCAACCATTTATTGGGGTTTACAGGTGGACAGTTTGTGAATGACTTTTGCTACTTAAAACTACGACAAAAGAGAACATTACAGGCTTCACTCTCTTCATGAGGAACCATAGCAAACAAATACAAAACAATGTGCATACTTGGAATTAATGCGTGGCACATCAACTAAACAGTAAATAATTAAGGTGAAAAGACGATTTCCAACTCACACTGTTGTTCTCTTTGTGCTTCCTGGTATGTTTTGGAGGGAAAACAGGGAGTCACAGGCCTGAGGGCAGGCTTATATACTGTTGGGGGAGGGGCTTGGTCAGGTTTGGCAGTTAGTGCAGTGATGCAGGTGAGGTGGAGGCTGCTGATTTAACACACATAAAGTTATACAATCTTCATTTGCAGCAGTTCATGATACATTCCACATAAGTCCATCGATGAAAGTCATGCATTATATGATTTGGACTCTTTTTTACCATTACTTTGGTGTTACCATTTCCTGTTGTTCATACCAAAATCCAATTGGCTTATTTAATTGCTTATGTGCATAATGTAGGAAAGACGAAAAGTGGTGTTCACAAGGGATAAGCCTGTCATAATAATAGGTGTAAGAGCCTTTCCAGTAAGACTTGGTGTTGTGGTGTCGGTGAACTGTAGATGACGCAGTAGGCTACTACAATTACACTCTCCGGACATTCCCGTTTGCTTCTTCAGTTTGTTCCTGACATATATTTGCATTCAGGTTAAACATCAAACAGATGTGTAGCCTAACCCAACATTTAGCCACTGCAACCTGTCGCCGCGGCCACCGTCAAAAGACTGTTTAAGTCTACAGTTGCTGTTGAACTGTAAAAGTTCTTTATCTTTGCCGATCACAGGACTAACAGGTCTGTCACTGCCTCGGCCAGGTATTTATTTTGTGTTACTTTGCTATTTTAATTGTTGACTTGCTATCCATTACAATATTTGTGTAATACACATTAATGCAAAAAAAAGCTAGCTGATCCAGTGTCCTGTGCAAGCTAGTCTGGTGGTTATGAAGAGATTGATATTAACAGCTGTTTCTGGTCAAAAAAGGGTCTTCTCTTTACAAAAAGGTCTATCTTTGTAAGGGTCTTTGCTGTCAGACAGAATATAATAAATAAAAGATACAGTAAATATTCTTTAACCTCGTTGCCACAGTAGACAACAGCTCAAGCCCTTACAGGGCTGCAGTGCAAGTGTGGTTAACAGGACGGCCTACTTCTTTGCTCATCTATGTGTCGCTTGATTAGAGACTTATCACAGCCAATAGATATCCACTACCTTTTAATAAAACCTGTTTGGATTTGTAAATTCTGTAATTCAGTGCCCTGCTGTCTCATGCAGTCTCTGTCTGGCCTTCTAGGTGGAGGTGATGCGAGCTTTCAAGGAGGCAGGCTGTGTCTTATGTGTCATCGCACCGTGCAACCCACCTGCTAGCGCTGTCTTCACATCCCCCAGCACTCAGTCAGGCTTCTTGAGCACAACTCATGGCCATCAAGAATATGAGAGTGGCTTTCAAAGACTCCTAATGTGGATTATTTGGAATTATAAATACATCGTAGCACAAAGTGATCATTCCCATGAAATTATGTGAAAGCTGTGAAAAGAAAAATCAGGGTTGCTTTTAGGATCTTTACTCCATGGTGAGAGCTTGAGTACTAATTTACCTGATTGACCAAACAAGTCTATGAAATGAGAGGTGTGCACATTTCAAGGATTTGAAATAAGTGAATTGTGAAGTCTGAAAACAATTGTCTTTTAACATGCAGTGTCCCTTGCCTCTGTGTGGTCCTCCTGCTTATGGCACATTTCTGAGAGAAACCTGAGGACCTGGTCTTGCAGGCAGATGTACTGTGAGTGTAGTTTAGATCTTCCAAAAATAGGCTTAGAGCAATATGTAACCCAATGTGTAAATCAATGCTATGTTGAGAGAACTTGGCCTTTTTTCACAGAAGTCATTTCCAGGGTATAAAGCACAGTTATATAAATGATATTATGATAAATGAAGTCCATGAGGCTGCTCTGGTTTCAGAGCACCTGGATGTTAGGTGCATTCTGGCCCTGTTTTCTGGGGCAAACCAATGACCCAAAAAAAGGAGCCATTATTAATGTGTTCAGTACTTTTCCTGCTATGGCAGGTCAAAACGATTGCTGTTAATGTTAAATCCAAATTGTTTAGAATGAGAAAACTTTTCTGTGATTATGAACACAGTTAGATTTTAAAAATGCTGCCTTTTCAAGGAGGCAAGTCGAGTCCCTGTATAAAACTGACTAATTTTCTCAAGAAAATTAAAATTAGTTTAGAAGAAAAGACAATTACAACGGCCGCAAAATGTTGATATTAATTAGAATTTGTATTTTGTTAATATTCAATTAAAAGATAATGATTGACAGGGGTTTGCTGTGGCTCAGTGCTAGAGTCTGTCGTCTCTCAATTGGAAGGTTAGGGGTTCGATCCCTGACTGCTACAGTCGAAGTGTCCTTGGGCAAGACACTGAACCTCAAACTGCTATGAATGTGCATAGATACTGATTGGAGATTGGCACTTAGGCCTTTGCCATCTGTGAGTGAATGTGTGTGTGACAGGGTGAATGTGACATGGTGTCAAATCGCTTTGAGTGGTCAGACGACTAGAAAAGCACTATAATAAATGAAATCTCGCCTGTACACATGTTTATCTCAGAACAACACAGGTGTTAACAATCTGTCTTTTATGCAGCGTGAAGAAGCTCACTGCGCTCATTTTGTTTTAATGAATACACAAACAATAAAGTATAAATCTAACCTCTGTGATGCTTTTTATAGATGCAACAAAATGAAGTCATGTTAGCAGTCTGATTTTTCACTGTCCGTATAATACTGAACTAATGTTAAGATCATCTTCACACTATAAGATCTTTTTTAGTTAAATGTCTTCTACATGGATCTTCTGATGAGGATGTTGATGTTTAGCCTTGGACCTGTTAGCTTTAGCATCAGTCTGTTAGCATGATGTCATGTATGCAGCCAAGAAGCATATAATGAGCTACTAATTAATATGATGCTGAGGATATTTTTCAGTGTACTTCA
Organism: Semicossyphus pulcher; assembly: GCF_022749685.1. Taxonomy (NCBI): domain Eukaryota; kingdom Metazoa; phylum Chordata; class Actinopteri; order Labriformes; family Labridae; genus Semicossyphus; species Semicossyphus pulcher. Next base: position 6,460,199 of record NW_027211700.1, read on the forward strand.
ATAGAGCCTCTTTATTACTCTGTGCTTTTTGTACACGGTGATCCACTGTCCATTTATATTGAAGGTGTATGGAGTCCTGTTGATATTTGGGATGTTATCAGTTATAAGTCCTTCTTTAAAGTGACCTGATGGCACCAGGTGTGTCATCCAGTTTATTCAAAATGGCCTCTTTCTTTGTCCTGAAAAATAAAAAATTGTGATCTTCACAAATTGACGAGATTAGAAAGTGTGTTTCCAGGATTATTAGTTTATATCAAGTCAGTTTAGAATAAAAGTAATTTGAATTCAAGCAAACTCACAGAGCTAATGCTAATTAGCTTGTTAAAGATGCTCAGCTACAGAGGATACAGTCTGCCTGCTACAGTTGTGATTCAGCCGACAGACGAGCTGCTTTTGCCCTCTTGTGTCTGAAGTCAAGGATGTGTTCAATCACACTGATGTCTTTATAAACTGGGAAGTGAGACAGGTTCAGCTGCAGCGAAGGCCTGCTCTCATCACTATTTTAAATAATGTCAGCGGACATCATGAATCAGTGGGTTTGCTCTTGAGGGTTATTGACCATTGATCATTCATCCAGGATGCTCGGATCTCATCATTAAAAAGGACAATACGAAAGAAAATGTGATTCATTTTTCACTTCTCCAAACTCACAAAGCAGGTGATGATGTCATGAACAGTGAGTGGTTTTACGTTGGTTTCAACAGGAAGTCATGAGTTACAGTTTAATGAAGCCTACTGTCACTTGTCTAGGCTTTCAGGTGTCCTACATGTTCTTTCAGGTGTGTGGAGGGTTAATGTTGATTTTATTTCACAACCTTTGTTTTCACAGCAGACTCCAATATTTCACCGTCACTCCTGGAATCATTTCATAAGATAAAAGACTTTCCATAACCGTTTATAACAGGTTTTTATTGAAATCACTGAGTAACTTTAGAGTTTTCAAAGTATCTTTTAGGGGACATTTGTCGCAGCTTTTTAAAGAATTATTTAAGATATAATCTCGAAGTCCAGTCTCAACAGATGTGAGTCCAGTCTCTGTGTCTGTAACGCAGACAGCGAAACCTGCAGAGCAGTTCGACCAGATATAACTCCTCTCTTATCATGTCCTTTGTAACGGCTCCATACTGTCTCCAAGCATCGGGAAAAGTGTGACTGTCCGGGGCGAGTGTAACCCCTGATTTTAATGTTGAACCATTATTTACACAGGTCTGTGATTCTTAGGTCACACAAAGGTGGAATTGTTCCCATGATGGTTGGCTCTCTGCAGACGGCTGTTAGCGCTGGTGTTTGGATTTTTTATTGCTATGAGGCGAGGCAAATGTCTGCATTATGAGTTGTTGAGATAGTAAATAATATTAAATGCTTAAATAAGACAAAGCGACTTTAAATCCAACAGAGATGCTGTTTCACCTCCACCACAGTCTGGGGTGCATCTCTTTTCAGTCAGTTTCTGTTGTCTCATTTGTGCAGATTAAGCGTCTTCAAAAGAGGCCTCTTGTCAGGTGTAAAAACACCTGAAGATTTTATACACAAATGATATCAGCTTTTTATTAAATATGATGCATTATTATTGATTCAATTACCGAACAGTGAAATAACTTGTTATAATTACCAGCACAAAGTCATTCAGCTCAAAAGCTTTTATTTTTTCACTTATTTTGAATCAAAGTAACAACACAGAGTTCAAATTCTTTTTAAATTGTTAATTGACTTTTTATTTTTTCTTCTCTGACCAAATTGAGGGGCAAATTGAGGGGCAATTGAGGATTCTATGTTCGGTAGCTGACCAAAGAGCATGATTAAAACCAACTTCCCCAATGCCCACATATCAGTGGCCTCTGAATATGGTAGGCCCAAAAGAGTCTCTGGAGAGCTGTTAGGATTCAAAATACACACAGAGAGAACATCTCACAAATAGAATGAATGAATCGAAAATCAACATTCTCTGGTTCTTACCGGCGGGAAAATGCTTGCAGCGGAGTCCTGCCCTGCCTGGCTTGAGATATGTACACGGCCGAGCCAAAGTGTGCATCAGCTTAACTTTGAAGGGTCGTGTCATATTCACCAGCATGATATGGTCTGGATTAATGTCCGTATGGATCACCCCAACACTCTTCAGTGCATTAAGCGCTGTGGCCAACTGCAAGTACAAAGTCAGAAATAATTTCAGAGACTGAACCATGTTTTTACAGACCTGTACTTTCCAATGATGGTGCTGTATTCATACCTGTTCTGTGATGATCCTGATGTCATCTAAAAGCATAGGTCTACAAAAGTTGTCCAAAATGTAGTTATGTAAGCTGATTTTAAACTTCTCAAGTCTCGTGTCAAAACAGTTGTAGAGCTTGACAATGTTGCAGTCGTCCAAGTTTTTGTTCATCAGCTGTCTCAGTATGGCGACCTAAAGAAGCAATGACAAGTTTTTAAAGTAAGTCGTTATGTTTACAATTATAAATATCAGGAAAAAAAAAACGGCTTCTTAGAACATTTTGAAAGCCATGACATCATATTGTTACACGTCCTCCAAATGACAGAGAGGTCGATCGTCCCTAAAACCGCATATATAACAGTCCACAAACTAATCACCAAATTATAATATAGATTTGTGTTCGTGGACACATATTTCCCTTTTTTCTGTGTCTACATACATTTTAGATTAATGTATTTCGATTATCAGGTGATGTAGTTCAGTCGAGAAGTGGTGGCGTTCAGGGTCGAGGACTGTCAACATGGAAACCAGAGACCAGCTTTAGTCCAATGTGAGACCAAAAGTCAAAGTTAAATTATTTTAACTAATGTAAGTTACATCATGTCCGTCACTTGTCCTGACTCCCTGCTTCTAAAGTCTCCTCAAAGTCCCGAATGTTAACTTAAACCACATCAGAGTCAGCATCTCCAAGTCTGACACCATGGTTCTCTGACTGAAATGGTGGACTACTTCCTCTGGGTGGGGATTAAGTAACATCCTAAGTAAAGGACTTTAAGTATCTCAGGCTCTTATTCAATAGTGAGAAGTAAAATGGATCGTGAGATGGACAGATGGGTTGTTGCGGTGTCAGTAGTAATGTGGGCTTTGTGCCGAACCAGCGTGGTGAAGAGGGAGATAGCCCGGCAACGCTTTCAATTTACCAGTCGATCTATGCTACCGTCCTCACTTATGCTCACAAGTTTTGGTTAGTGGTCGAAAGATGAGTGCAACTCGGCAATGATTTTAGGGTAGATCAAGAGCTCACTGCTGGAACTACACATCTCATCAGGAATGGGGATCCCAAGGAGGAGCAGAGAAACGTTGCTTGCGAAAGGAACGTCTGGGCTAACTCTGAGCCCGCTGTGACCGTGACCCATCCCACGGATAAGTGGAAGAAAGAGGATGAATAGCCAAGTAGTTTTGGTATCTAAACCAAACCAAACAGAGTGTTTTTTGTTTGGTCAAGATGAGGAAAAGATCAGGGTTTTGGCTTAAATGATACTAAGAATATACATCAAACTGAAAAGCATCAGTTTGGAATTTGTGCTGACCAACAAAAAAATACATAAATATTTTGTCCGTCTGCACTATTATCATTATCATAGGCAGATGTGAGAAAACACTGTGGTTTGGGTTAAAATGAGCAAAGAAGTTATGTAACTTAAGTTCTGTATCGGGAAAATATTGGACACAAATATGGTACAAACTATGGTTCAAAGTCTCGAGTTCCCACGACCCAGACGCCTCCTTACAAAGTTTCTCCCTCTAAAATCTACAGCCACTAGAGGCAAACGTCCTTAAACGTCCTAAATATGGGTCTTTTTTGCTGCTTGAATTGATGACATTTACGGCTTTGTTTTTGGTGGACTGCATATTATGTTGCTTTAAGCTAAGTACAGATAGCTCCATATGTTAACAGCAATACCCATTTATGTTATACTCAATCACACCAAATATAACTGACAAAAAACAAGGCACCTGCTGAACTCTGACTATCTTACCTCCTGCATTGATGTGGGGATCTATACAGCCACATTTTTTTCGGTGTCCGTGTCGTAACATTTCACCACGCTTCCAAAGGTACCTTCCCACAGCTCCTCCATGAACATGTATTTTTCTGGGAGTAGTCCACCATAGATTTCATACAAGAAACATACATTTTTTTTCTGTCCGAAATCTGGAAAGAAATGAGAGAAATAAAGAATGAAGTAGAAGTTTCTTTGCTTAAGGATAACAGGTTATCAGCTACATTGCTGTATTGTACGCCTGTCTGTTAGACACATAGATTCTCTCTTTGCAGTAAAATGTAGACGAAACAGTTTGTGTCTCCTGAGCTCAGAAACGCTGCTTCATCAAGGAGAAAGAAAGAGTAACTTACCTGTAGCACGGTGGTAGATTTCTGTTGCTGTAACGATGTTATTTGGTTCATTGTAGATTAAACTAATGAATCCTTAACTTTGAAATCAGTTTGATCAACTTTATGCTATTTACAAAGAAAAAAATGGATTCAAAGTAGAAACATTTACCTTTACATAAATAACATTGCATGAACTGTATTTGAAAGTGTGTATTTAAAGTGTCTACAAGTAAATGAAATGCATTTTAACATGACAATAAATCCATGGTAATGTAAATACATGTACTGTGATGTCACAGCCACCAAATGACCGTGATGTCACAGTGATGTCACAGTCACCAAATGACCGTGATGTCACAGTGATGTCACAGTCACCAAATGACTGTGATGTCATAGTCATATGGTCTCAGGTTCCACAAGCAGGTCTTCAATGTTCTGGAATGTCATGACATCATAGAGGATCATGACATCATAGGATGAAAGCCAGAATGATCAAAGCCAGACATCCAAGCAAAGGTTATGAATAGGACCCAAAAATTTGACTCGGGTTTTATCAACAGGACCGAGTTTACACACATTGACTTAACTGTATGTCAGGCATTTCAAAACATTTAACATTTTCAGCTTCCCAACGAGAAACACAGCGACAAAAAACAACCGGAACAATGAATACCACAAGAACAATGAACAACATGGATCAAAGCTATATACTAGCCACAATGGAGAGAATTCGTCCAATTGTCCGCATGTTTTTGGACCAACTGTCAGCGGTACAATGGGACAATCTGGAGGCAGGGTCTGTGGACAAAGAAACTGAAAATATCTTAATGGACATGTGTTTAGATATAATTGACGTTATGTCTAAATATCTCATGTGTGAGATATTCAAAGGAGAGTTAACGGAGGAGAGTGACGTGCCATCCAAATCATCCAAAATCTCTTCTGGATCCAAAGGATCACAGAAGAGCTTGGGTCTATCTGAAAGGCAGGTCCAAGAGTGTTTGGGTGACATGGGTGACACCATTGCACAGACTATGGCTGAGGTGGTGGGTGTAAAAGGTAACATCTGCTGCCCCGTGGCAGAGGACGTGACAGAACTCATGGTCACAGAAATAATGGAGAAAGTAAACAAGGAGCTTTCCCAAAGTGGTGGAAACAGCACAAAGAAGAACGAGGGAGGCAAGCCTTTCCCCATTAGACTCTGCAAATTAGTTAAAAATGTCGGGCAAATCCTTAAGAGCTGTGTGTTAAAAATGTCAGGTTGCTGGGTTAAAAACAATGCTCAGCAACATGAATCTACCTCAACATTAGGACAGTGCACTGAGCAGGAGGGGGAGGAAGATGAAACACCTCAGACCCCCGTCACTCAGTCTGTTACAAGCGAGCAGACGAGTAATGTTGGCTTTGACCATTTTATGGAGCATATGCTGGGATGGCTAAAGGCACAACAGCTACAGAGAAGGAGGGACCCTGTGAGCAAGGCTCCGGGGCAGATTGAACAAGTTATTAACAGAGCTCAGTCTGCTACAAGCAAGTTCCACTCGTCTGTCAAAGCAGTCAAGATGATCCTAGAGGAACAGATGTGTAATGTTGCTCGCTTTGACGGTGAAGAAATCGACCTGCTTCAGTCCAGATCTTCTCAGGACACAGAACGGACATCGGTTGAGATTGTTGAGATCTTAACGAACGACGAGCAAGAGATGGTTGGCACTGCTGATCAGGAAATCAAATCACAGCCTAAACCAATCAAACAATCAATCAGGGAAAGGGTGGCAAGTAAAATCAAGGCCCTGTATTTGCACAAATTTGCCCGGGAGTCAATCCTGAGCATTATGACAAAATTGAGGAGCAAGCTTCACGGCGACCAACCCTGTAAAGACAAAAAAATAACAAAGGTGTTAATAGATGGGGTGGACAGCCTGATGGAAGACATGATTGTGCAGGCAGAAGATCAGGATGTAACAATGTGTACAGATGAGATCTGCCTGTACGAGAGAATTGCCGAAGACATTTCCAGCGGCCACAATGAAGATTTTGCTCAGCATCTGAGTTGTATACTACTCCATCACCTGAAACCTGGAAAAGACAAAAAGGTCAAAGTTCATGTTGAGATTCGCACTGAAGTGGAGCATTTTATGAAGCTGATGTGGGAATGGCTAAATCAGCAGGCACAACAGCACCAGAGAAGGAGGGACCCTGTGAGCAAGGCTCTGGGGCAGATTGAACAAGCTATTGTCACTCGGCCAGCAGCTTCAAGTCCCCTGGAGTCTGAATTTAAAATCCTGTTGTCTGAGCCAGCTGATGAAGCTGTTTATGAAGTTATGGCCCCCATTGCCCAACAGCACCAGAGAAGGAGGGACCCTGTGAGCAAGGCTCTGGGGCAGATTGAACAAGCTATTGTCACTCGGCCAGCAGCTTCAAGTCCTCTGGAGTCTGAATTTAAAATCCTGTTGTCTGAGCCAGCTGATGAAGCTGTTTATGAAGTTATGGCCCCCATAGCCCAACAGCACCAGAGAAGGAGGGACCCTGTGAGCAAGGCTCTGGGGCAGATTGAACAAGCTATTGTCACTCGGCCAGCAGCTTCAAGTCCTCTGGAGTCTGAATTTAAAATCCTGTTGTCTGAGCCAGCTGATGAAGCTGTTTATGAAGTTATGGCCCCCATAGCCCAACAGCACCAGAGAAGGAGGGACCCTGTGAGCAAGGCTCTGGGGCAGATTGAACAAGCTATTGTCACTCGGCCAGCAGCTTCAAGTCCTCTGGAGTCTGAATTTAAAATCCTGTTGTCTGAGCCAGCTGATGAAGCTGTTTATGAAGTTATGGCCCCCATAGCCCAACAGCACCAGAGAAGGAGGGACCCTGTGAGCAAGGCTCTGGGGCAGATTGAACAAGCTATTGTCACTCGGCCAGCAGCTTCAAGTCCCCTGGAGTCTGAATTTAAAATCCTGTTGTCTGAGCCAGCTGATGAAGCTGTTTATGAAGTTATGCCCCCCCAAGCCCAACAGTTGGATGACATCTTCTGTGAACTGATGGTGTCGGAGCTGGTAAGGCAGGTTACGAAAGATCTACCGACTGTTCAGTCTCTTGATAATTACAAAACCACCATAGTGACATTGAAGGAGATGCTCTTGAAAGAGATAAGGGGCTCTGACGTTGATTTTTATTTAGCTCCCAAAATAATGAAAAAGATCTGCAAGGCAGTGGGCAAGGACCTGCGAAAGAAGATTGATAAAGGGAAGATTTGTTGGGGCGTGCTGGCAAAGGATGAGTCGGTGAACAACTGCGTCATCGAGACTCTGAAAAAGCACCTTTTACCAAAGAAGAGCAGTGCCATCAAGAGGTTCTTCAAGTCCCTCTTCAAGCCTCTGACTGCCTGCTTCAAACGTGGCTAAAGGACAAGTCATCGGTGGTCTACGGGTGGTTGGGTGGGATAGACTTTTTTCACAGCTGTCATGTTGTCTGGTAGTGTGCCTACTGGCTCCTGCTATGACAACACCTCAGCTGTGGAAAAGGTCGTCTGGGGCCTGAAGTCCTTCCTCACATCCAGATCAGAGTCTCTGCGCGACCAGCCTCACTTTGGCTCGTCGCACAGAGACTCTGATCTGGATGTGAGGAAGGACTTCAGGTCCCTTCAAAGCCACACAGGTGTACATGTGAGCCTGCGTGTGCTCCTGTGTGGTGTGGGTTTACTCCGAGCGCTTCGGTTTCCTCCCACAGTAAAATAAATTTAAAAAAAAAAAAACTATCTGTTTCTGAAAAAATAATTTGTGTTTGAATATATGTTCATATCTTTTTCTAAAATGTGCCGCACAGGTTCAAAGATGTAAATCTCACACTTAAGCTCTGCTCTGACACTGTCAAAGGTTCTGATTTATGGTTTCAATCACTGGCGTTATTTTTCCAATCTTTATAAACTGAATATATTTGGGTTTTGGTCTGTAGGTTACAAACACCGTTCACTTTGAGAACTTTCGTCATTAAACAACATGTATTTTTAAAAAAAGGTATATTAACAGGTGATTATAAAATAATTAAAAATGTACAAACAAACAGACATGAAGACAAAATGGTTGAGGATCTCATACAAGTGACTTCTGTTTGATTTAAATGCATAATGTTGAGGTTCAGAGTGTTGACTTTGATTTCTTCTTAAAGCTGCAGTAGGTAAGATGGAGAAGAGAGCGGACTTTGCTTAAAAATTTGAAAGACCGCAACCTCAAGCTAATGTTAGCCCAACTGCAACACCAACGTAACATCACAGTAACCACAGACATCTTAGCAATGTGGAGACATTTTTTGAAAGCAAATACAGCAGAAATTAATCTGGGGTAATTACCTGTCAAGCAGAAATGTCTAAGGGCCCGATCAGACAGAGGCGCACCACACTGCTTTTTTTGTTGAAGCCTATGGTTAAAAAAAAGAGCAGCTCACTGCGCCTTTTTTTTTAACTGTTGTTAAGGCAACCACCTTACCACCAACCACCGCTTTTCTGCTTTGAGTTGAAGTTTTTCAACTCAAGGCGGTCAGAGCGTTTCCTCAAAAACACGAGGCACCGAGAGCGAAAAAATGCAAGGTGCTCTGCAACGCAAAAGTAGCGCGCAAAAAGCGTCCCTCCCAATAAAACAATGACAAAAAAGCTGCCCCCAGCTGCTAAAACGCGTTCTGTCTGATCGGGCCCTAACTCAGCATCACTTTATAATCATTTCAGGTCCCGTAGATCTCTCTCAGAAATGTCGGGTCGAGGACTGTCAACATGGAAACCAGAGACCAGCTTTAGTCCAATGTGAGACCAAAAGTCAAAGTTAAATTATTTTAACTAATGTAAGTTACATCATGTCCGTCACTTGTCCTGACTCCCTGCTTCTAAAGTCTCCTCAAAGTCCCGAATGTTAACTTAAACCACATCAGAGTCAGCATCTCCAAGTCTGACACCATGGTTCTCTGACTGAAATGGTGGACTACTTCCTCTGGGTGGGGATTAAGTAACATCCTAAGTAAAGGACTTTAAGTATCTCAGGCTCTTATTCAATAGTGAGAAGTAAAATGGATCGTGAGATGGACAGATGGGTTGTTGCGGTGTCAGTAGTAATGTGGGCTTTGTGCCGAACCAGCGTGGTGAAGAGGGAGATAGCCCGGCAACGCTTTCAATTTACCAGTCGATCTATGCTACCGTCCTCACTTATGCTCACAAGTTTTGGTTAGTGGTCGAAAGATGAGTGCAACTCGGCAATGATTTTAGGGTAGATCAAGAGCTCACTGCTGGAACTACACATCTCATCAGGAATGGGGATCCCAAGGAGGAGCAGAGAAACGTTGCTTGCGAAAGGAACGTCTGGGCTAACTCTGAGCCCGCTGTGACCGTGACCCATCCCACGGATAAGTGGAAGAAAGAGGATGAATAGCCAAGTAGTTTTGGTATCTAAACCAAACCAAACAGAGTGTTTTTTGTTTGGTCAAGATGAGGAAAAGATCAGGGTTTTGGCTTAAATGATACTAAGAATATACATCAAACTGAAAAGCATCAGTTTGGAATTTGTGCTGACCAACAAAAAAATACATAAATATTTTGTCCGTCTGCACTATTATCATTATCATAGGCAGATGTGAGAAAACACTGTGGTTTGGGTTAAAATGAGCAAAGAAGTTATGTAACTTAAGTTCTGTATCGGGAAAATATTGGACACAAATATGGTACAAACTATGGTTCAAAGTCTCGAGTTCCCACGACCCAGACGCCTCCTTACAAAGTTTCTCCCTCTAAAATCTACAGCCACTAGAGGCAAACGTCCTTAAACGTCCTAAATATGGGTCTTTTTTGCTGCTTGAATTGATGACATTTACGGCTTTGTTTTTGGTGGACTGCATATTATGTTGCTTTAAGCTAAGTACAGATAGCTCCATATGTTAACAGCAATACCCATTTATGTTATACTCAATCACACCAAATATAACTGACAAAAAACAAGGCACCTGCTGAACTCTGACTATCTTACCTCCTGCATTGATGTGGGGATCTATACAGCCACATTTTTTTCGGTGTCCGTGTCGTAACATTTCACCACGCTTCCAAAGGTACCTTCCCACAGCTCCTCCATGAACATGTATTTTTCTGGGAGTAGTCCACCATAGATTTCATACAAGAAACATACATTTTTTTTCTGTCCGAAATCTGGAAAGAAATGAGAGAAATAAAGAATGAAGTAGAAGTTTCTTTGCTTAAGGATAACAGGTTATCAGCTACATTGCTGTATTGTACGCCTGTCTGTTAGACACATAGATTCTCTCTTTGCAGTAAAATGTAGACGAAACAGTTTGTGTCTCCTGAGCTCAGAAACGCTGCTTCATCAAGGAGAAAGAAAGAGTAACTTACCTGTAGCACGGTGGTAGATTTCTGTTGCTGTAACGATGTTATTTGGTTCATTGTAGATTAAACTAATGAATCCTTAACTTTGAAATCAGTTTGATCAACTTTATGCTATTTACAAAGAAAAAAATGGATTCAAAGTAGAAACATTTACCTTTACATAAATAACATTGCATGAACTGTATTTGAAAGTGTGTATTTAAAGTGTCTACAAGTAAATGAAATACATTTTAACATGACAATAAATCCATGGTAATGTAAATACATGTACTGTGATGTCACAGCCACCAAATGACCGTGATGTCACAGTGATGTCACAGTCACCAAATGACCGTGATGTCACAGTGATGTCACAGTCACCAAATGACTGTGATGTCATAGTCATATGGTCTCAGGTTCCACAAGCAGGTCTTCAATGTTCTGGAATGTCATGACATCATAGAGGATCATGACATCATAGGATGAAAGCCAGAATGATCAAAGCCAGACATCCAAGCAAAGGTTATGAATAGGACCCAAAAATTTGACTCGGGTTTTATCAACAGGACCGAGTTTACACACATTGACTTAACTGTATGTCAGGCATTTCAAAACATTTAACATTTTCAGCTTCCCAACGAGAAACACAGCGACAAAAAACAACCGGAACAATGAATACCACAAGAACAATGAACAACATGGATCAAAGCTATATACTAGCCACAATGGAGAGAATTCGTCCAATTGTCCGCATGTTTTTGGACCAACTGTCAGCGGTACAATGGGACAATCTGGAGGCAGGGTCTGTGGACAAAGAAACTGAAAATATCTTAATGGACATGTGTTTAGATATAATTGACGTTATGTCTAAATATCTCATGTGTGAGATATTCAAAGGAGAGTTAACGGAGGAGAGTGACGTGCCATCCAAATCATCCAAAATCTCTTCTGGATCCAAAGGATCACAGAAGAGCTTGGGTCTATCTGAAAGGCAGGTCCAAGAGTGTTTGGGTGACATGGGTGACACCATTGCACAGACTATGGCTGAGGTGGTGGGTGTAAAAGGTAACATCTGCTGCCCCGTGGCAGAGGACGTGACAGAACTCATGGTCACAGAAATAATGGAGAAAGTAAACAAGGAGCTTTCCCAAAGTGGTGGAAACAGCACAAAGAAGAACGAGGGAGGCAAGCCTTTCCCCATTAGACTCTGCAAATTAGTTAAAAATGTCGGGCAAATCCTTAAGAGCTGTGTGTTAAAAATGTCAGGTTGCTGGGTTAAAAACAATGCTCAGCAACATGAATCTACCTCAACATTAGGACAGTGCACTGAGCAGGAGGGGGAGGAAGATGAAACACCTCAGACCCCCGTCACTCAGTCTGTTACAAGCGAGCAGACGAGTAATGTTGGCTTTGACCATTTTATGGAGCATATGCTGGGATGGCTAAAGGCACAACAGCTACAGAGAAGGAGGGACCCTGTGAGCAAGGCTCCGGGGCAGATTGAACAAGTTATTAACAGAGCTCAGTCTGCTACAAGCAAGTTCCACTCGTCTGTCAAAGCAGTCAAGATGATCCTAGAGGAACAGATGTGTAATGTTGCTCGCTTTGACGGTGAAGAAATCGACCTGCTTCAGTCCAGATCTTCTCAGGACACAGAACGGACATCGGTTGAGATTGTTGAGATCTTAACGAACGACGAGCAAGAGATGGTTGGCACTGCTGATCAGGAAATCAAATCACAGCCTAAACCAATCAAACAATCAATCAGGGAAAGGGTGGCAAGTAAAATCAAGGCCCTGTATTTGCACAAATTTGCCCGGGAGTCAATCCTGAGCATTATGACAAAATTGAGGAGCAAGCTTCACGGCGACCAACCCTGTAAAGAGAAAAAAATAACAAAGGTGTTAATAGATGGGGTGGACAGCTTGATGGAAGACATGATTGTGCAGGCAGAAGATCAGGATGTAACAATGTGTACAGATGAGATCTGCCTGTACGAGAGAATTGCCGAAGACATTTCCAGCGGCCACAATGAAGATTTTGCTCAGCATCTGAGTTGTATACTACTCCATCACCTGAAACCTGGAAAAGACAAAAAGGTCAAAGTTCATGTTGAGATTCGCACTGAAGTGGAGCATTTTATGAAGCTGATGTGGGAATGGCTAAATCAGCAGGCACAACAGCACCAGAGAAGGAGGGACCCTGTGAGCAAGGCTCTGGGGCAGATTGAACAAGCTATTGTCACTCGGCCAGCAGCTTCAAGTCCCCTGGAGTCTGAATTTAAAATCCTGTTGTCTGAGCCAGCTGATGAAGCTGTTTATGAAGTTATGGCCCCCATTGCCCAACAGCACCAGAGAAGGAGGGACCCTGTGAGCAAGGCTCTGGGGCAGATTGAACAAGCTATTGTCACTCGGCCAGCAGCTTCAAGTCCTCTGGAGTCTGAATTTAAAATCCTGTTGTCTGAGCCAGCTGATGAAGCTGTTTATGAAGTTATGGCCCCCATAGCCCAACAGCACCAGAGAAGGAGGGACCCTGTGAGCAAGGCTCTGGGGCAGATTGAACAAGCTATTGTCACTCGGCCAGCAGCTTCAAGTCCTCTGGAGTCTGAATTTAAAATCCTGTTGTCTGAGCCAGCTGATGAAGCTGTTTATGAAGTTATGGCCCCCATAGCCCAACAGCACCAGAGAAGGAGGGACCCTGTGAGCAAGGCTCTGGGGCAGATTGAACAAGCTATTGTCACTCGGCCAGCAGCTTCAAGTCCCCTGGAGTCTGAATTTAAAATCCTGTTGTCTGAGCCAGCTGATGAAGCTGTTTATGAAGTTATGCCCCCCCAAGCCCAACAGTTGGATGACATCTTCTGTGAACTGATGGTGTCGGAGCTGGTAAGGCAGGTTACGAAAGATCTACCGACTGTTCAGTCTCTTGATAATTACAAAACCACCATAGTGACATTGAAGGAGATGCTCTTGAAAGAGATAAGGGGCTCTGACGTTGATTTTTATTTAGCTCCCAAAATAATGAAAAAGATCTGCAAGGCAGTGGGCAAGGACCTGCGAAAGAAGATTGATAAAGGGAAGATTTGTTGGGGCGTGCTGGCAAAGGATGAGTCGGTGAACAACTGCGTCATCGAGACTCTGAAAAAGCACCTTTTACCAAAGAAGAGCAGTGCCATCAAGAGGTTCTTCAAGTCCCTCTTCAAGCCTCTGACTGCCTGCTTCAAACGTGGCTAAAGGACAAGTCATCGGTGGTCTACGGGTGGTTGGGTGGGATAGACTTTTTTCACAGCTGTCATGTTGTCTGGTAGTGTGCCTACTGGCTCCTGCTATGACAACACCTCAGCTGTGGAAAAGGTCGTCTGGGGCCTGAAGTCCTTCCTCACATCCAGATCAGAGTCTCTGCGCGACCAGCCTCACTTTGGCTCGTCGCACAGAGACTCTGATCTGGATGTGAGGAAGGACTTCAGGTCCCTTCAAAGCCACACAGGTGTACATGTGAGCCTGCGTGTGCTCCTGTGTGGTGTGGGTTTACTCCGAGCGCTTCGGTTTCCTCCCACAGTAAAATAAATTTAAAAAAAAAAAAAACTATCTGTTTCTGAAAAAATAATTTGTGTTTGAATATATGTTCATATCTTTTTCTAAAATGTGCCGCACAGGTTCAAAGATGTAAATCTCACACTTAAGCTCTGCTCTGACACTGTCAAAGGTTCTGATTTATGGTTTCAATCACTGGCGTTATTTTTCCTATCTTTATAAACTGAATATATTTGGGTTTTGGTCTGTAGGTTACAAACACCGTTCACTTTGAGAACTTTCGTCATTAAACATGTATTTTTAAAAAAAGGTATATTAACAGGTGATTATAAAATAATTAAAAATGTACAAACAAACAGACATGAAGACAAAATGGTTGAGGATCTCATACAAGTGACTTCTGTTTGATTTAAATGCATAATGTTGAGGTTCAGAGTGTTGACTTTGATTTCTTCTTAAAGCTGCAGTAGGTAAGATGGAGAAGAGAGCGGACTTTGCTTAAAAATTTGAAAGACCGCAACCTCAAGCTAATGTTAGCCCAACTGCAACACCAACGTAACATCACAGTAACCACAGACATCTTAGCAATGTGGAGACATTTTTTGAAAGCAAATACAGCAGAAATTAATCTGGGGTAATTACCTGTCAAGCAGAAATGTCTAAGGGCCCGATCAGACAGAGGCGCACCGCACTGCTTTTTTTGTTGAAGCCTATGGTTAAAAAAAAGAGCAGCTCACTGCGCCTTTTTTTTTAACTGTTGTTAAGGCAACCACCTTACCACCAACCACCGCTTTTCTGCTTTGAGTTGAAGTTTTTCAACTCAAGGCGGTCAGAGCGTTTCCTCAAAAACACGAGGCACCGAGAGCGAAAAAATGCAAGGTGCTCTGCAACGCAAAAGTAGCGCGCAAAAAGCGTCCCTCTCAATAAAACAATGACAAAAAAGCTGCCCCCAGCTGCTAAAACGCGTTCTGTCTGATCGGGCCCTAACTCAGCATCACTTTATAATCATTTCAGGTCCCGTAGATCTCTCTCAGAAATGTCGGGTCGAGGACTGTCAACATGGAAACCAGAGACCAGCTTTAGTCCAATGTGAGACCAAAAGTCAAAGTTAAATTATTTTAACTAATGTAAGTTACATCATGTCCGTCACTTGTCCTGACTCCCTGCTTCTAAAGTCTCCTCAAAGTCCCGAATGTTAACTTAAACCACATCAGAGTCAGCATCTCCAAGTCTGACACCATGGTTCTCTGACTGAAATGGTGGACTACTTCCTCTGGGTGGGGATTAAGTAACATCCTAAGTAAAGGACTTTAAGTATCTCAGGCTCTTATTCAATAGTGAGAAGTAAAATGGATCGTGAGATGGACAGATGGGTTGTTGCGGTGTCAGTAGTAATGTGGGCTTTGTGCCGAACCAGCGTGGTGAAGAGGGAGATAGCCCGGCAACGCTTTCAATTTACCAGTCGATCTATGCTACCGTCCTCACTTATGCTCACAAGTTTTGGTTAGTGGTCGAAAGATGAGTGCAACTCGGCAATGATTTTAGGGTAGATCAAGAGCTCACTGCTGGAACTACACATCTCATCAGGAATGGGGATCCCAAGGAGGAGCAGAGAAACGTTGCTTGCGAAAGGAACGTCTGGGCTAACTCTGAGCCCGCTGTGACCGTGACCCATCCCACGGATAAGTGGAAGAAAGAGGATGAATAGCCAAGTAGTTTTGGTATCTAAACCAAACCAAACAGAGTGTTTTTTGTTTGGTCAAGATGAGGAAAAGATCAGGGTTTTGGCTTAAATGATACTAAGAATATACATCAAACTGAAAAGCATCAGTTTGGAATTTGTGCTGACCAACAAAAAAATACATAAATATTTTGTCCGTCTGCACTATTATCATTATCATAGGCAGATGTGAGAAAACACTGTGGTTTGGGTTAAAATGAGCAAAGAAGTTATGTAACTTAAGTTCTGTATCGGGAAAATATTGGACACAAATATGGTACAAACTATGGTTCAAAGTCTCGAGTTCCCACGACCCAGACGCCTCCTTACAAAGTTTCTCCCTCTAAAATCTACAGCCACTAGAGGCAAACGTCCTTAAACGTCCTAAATATGGGTCTTTTTTGCTGCTTGAATTGATGACATTTACGGCTTTGTTTTTGGTGGACTGCATATTATGTTGCTTTAAGCTAAGTACAGATAGCTCCATATGTTAACAGCAATACCCATTTATGTTATACTCAATCACACCAAATATAACTGACAAAAAACAAGGCACCTGCTGAACTCTGACTATCTTACCTCCTGCATTGATGTGGGGATCTATACAGCCACATTTTTTTCGGTGTCCGTGTCGTAACATTTCACCACGCTTCCAAAGGTACCTTCCCACAGCTCCTCCATGAACATGTATTTTTCTGGGAGTAGTCCACCATAGATTTCATACAAGAAACATACATTTTTTTTCTGTCCGAAATCTGGAAAGAAATGAGAGAAATAAAGAATGAAGTAGAAGTTTCTTTGCTTAAGGATAACAGGTTATCAGCTACATTGCTGTATTGTACGCCTGTCTGTTAGACACATAGATTCTCTCTTTGCAGTAAAATGTAGACGAAACAGTTTGTGTCTCCTGAGCTCAGAAACGCTGCTTCATCAAGGAGAAAGAAAGAGTAACTTACCTGTAGCACGGTGGTAGATTTCTGTTGCTGTAACGATGTTATTTGGTTCATTGTAGATTAAACTAATGAATCCTTAACTTTGAAATCAGTTTGATCAACTTTATGCTATTTACAAAGAAAAAAATGGATTCAAAGTAGAAACATTTACCTTTACATAAATAACATTGCATGAACTGTATTTGAAAGTGTGTATTTAAAGTGTCTACAAGTAAATGAAATACATTTTAACATGACAATAAATCCATGGTAATGTAAATACATGTACTGTGATGTCACAGCCACCAAATGACCGTGATGTCACAGTGATGTCACAGTCACCAAATGACCGTGATGTCACAGTGATGTCACAGTCACCAAATGACTGTGATGTCATAGTCATATGGTCTCAGGTTCCACAAGCAGGTCTTCAATGTTCTGGAATGTCATGACATCATAGAGGATCATGACATCATAGGATGAAAGCCAGAATGATCAAAGCCAGACATCCAAGCAAAGGTTATGAATAGGACCCAAAAATTTGACTCGGGTTTTATCAACAGGACCGAGTTTACACACATTGACTTAACTGTATGTCAGGCATTTCAAAACATTTAACATTTTCAGCTTCCCAACGAGAAACACAGCGACAAAAAACAACCGGAACAATGAATACCACAAGAACAATGAACAACATGGATCAAAGCTATATACTAGCCACAATGGAGAGAATTCGTCCAATTGTCCGCATGTTTTTGGACCAACTGTCAGCGGTACAATGGGACAATCTGGAGGCAGGGTCTGTGGACAAAGAAACTGAAAATATCTTAATGGACATGTGTTTAGATATAATTGACGTTATGTCTAAATATCTCATGTGTGAGATATTCAAAGGAGAGTTAACGGAGGAGAGTGACGTGCCATCCAAATCATCCAAAATCTCTTCTGGATCCAAAGGATCACAGAAGAGCTTGGGTCTATCTGAAAGGCAGGTCCAAGAGTGTTTGGGTGACATGGGTGACACCATTGCACAGACTATGGCTGAGGTGGTGGGTGTAAAAGGTAACATCTGCTGCCCCGTGGCAGAGGACGTGACAGAACTCATGGTCACAGAAATAATGGAGAAAGTAAACAAGGAGCTTTCCCAAAGTGGTGGAAACAGCACAAAGAAGAACGAGGGAGGCAAGCCTTTCCCCATTAGACTCTGCAAATTAGTTAAAAATGTCGGGCAAATCCTTAAGAGCTGTGTGTTAAAAATGTCAGGTTGCTGGGTTAAAAACAATGCTCAGCAACATGAATCTACCTCAACATTAGGACAGTGCACTGAGCAGGAGGGGGAGGAAGATGAAACACCTCAGACCCCCGTCACTCAGTCTGTTACAAGCGAGCAGACGAGTAATGTTGGCTTTGACCATTTTATGGAGCATATGCTGGGATGGCTAAAGGCACAACAGCTACAGAGAAGGAGGGACCCTGTGAGCAAGGCTCCGGGGCAGATTGAACAAGTTATTAACAGAGCTCAGTCTGCTACAAGCAAGTTCCACTCGTCTGTCAAAGCAGTCAAGATGATCCTAGAGGAACAGATGTGTAATGTTGCTCGCTTTGACGGTGAAGAAATCGACCTGCTTCAGTCCAGATCTTCTCAGGACACAGAACGGACATCGGTTGAGATTGTTGAGATCTTAACGAACGACGAGCAAGAGATGGTTGGCACTGCTGATCAGGAAATCAAATCACAGCCTAAACCAATCAAACAATCAATCAGGGAAAGGGTGGCAAGTAAAATCAAGGCCCTGTATTTGCACAAATTTGCCCGGGAGTCAATCCTGAGCATTATGACAAAATTGAGGAGCAAGCTTCACGGCGACCAACCCTGTAAAGAGAAAAAAATAACAAAGGTGTTAATAGATGGGGTGGACAGCTTGATGGAAGACATGATTGTGCAGGCAGAAGATCAGGATGTAACAATGTGTACAGATGAGATCTGCCTGTACGAGAGAATTGCCGAAGACATTTCCAGCGGCCACAATGAAGATTTTGCTCAGCATCTGAGTTGTATACTACTCCATCACCTGAAACCTGGAAAAGACAAAAAGGTCAAAGTTCATGTTGAGATTCGCACTGAAGTGGAGCATTTTATGAAGCTGATGTGGGAATGGCTAAATCAGCAGGCACAACAGCACCAGAGAAGGAGGGACCCTGTGAGCAAGGCTCTGGGGCAGATTGAACAAGCTATTGTCACTCGGCCAGCAGCTTCAAGTCCCCTGGAGTCTGAATTTAAAATCCTGTTGTCTGAGCCAGCTGATGAAGCTGTTTATGAAGTTATGGCCCCCATTGCCCAACAGCACCAGAGAAGGAGGGACCCTGTGAGCAAGGCTCTGGGGCAGATTGAACAAGCTATTGTCACTCGGCCAGCAGCTTCAAGTCCTCTGGAGTCTGAATTTAAAATCCTGTTGTCTGAGCCAGCTGATGAAGCTGTTTATGAAGTTATGGCCCCCATAGCCCAACAGCACCAGAGAAGGAGGGACCCTGTGAGCAAGGCTCTGGGGCAGATTGAACAAGCTATTGTCACTCGGCCAGCAGCTTCAAGTCCTCTGGAGTCTGAATTTAAAATCCTGTTGTCTGAGCCAGCTGATGAAGCTGTTTATGAAGTTATGGCCCCCATAGCCCAACAGCACCAGAGAAGGAGGGACCCTGTGAGCAAGGCTCTGGGGCAGATTGAACAAGCTATTGTCACTCGGCCAGCAGCTTCAAGTCCCCTGGAGTCTGAATTTAAAATCCTGTTGTCTGAGCCAGCTGATGAAGCTGTTTATGAAGTTATGCCCCCCCAAGCCCAACAGTTGGATGACATCTTCTGTGAACTGATGGTGTCGGAGCTGGTAAGGCAGGTTACGAAAGATCTACCGACTGTTCAGTCTCTTGATAATTACAAAACCACCATAGTGACATTGAAGGAGATGCTCTTGAAAGAGATAAGGGGCTCTGACGTTGATTTTTATTTAGCTCCCAAAATAATGAAAAAGATCTGCAAGGCAGTGGGCAAGGACCTGCGAAAGAAGATTGATAAAGGGAAGATTTGTTGGGGCGTGCTGGCAAAGGATGAGTCGGTGAACAACTGCGTCATCGAGACTCTGAAAAAGCACCTTTTACCAAAGAAGAGCAGTGCCATCAAGAGGTTCTTCAAGTCCCTCTTCAAGCCTCTGACTGCCTGCTTCAAACGTGGCTAAAGGACAAGTCATCGGTGGTCTACGGGTGGTTGGGTGGGATAGACTTTTTTCACAGCTGTCATGTTGTCTGGTAGTGTGCCTACTGGCTCCTGCTATGACAACACCTCAGCTGTGGAAAAGGTCGTCTGGGGCCTGAAGTCCTTCCTCACATCCAGATCAGAGTCTCTGCGCGACCAGCCTCACTTTGGCTCGTCGCACAGAGACTCTGATCTGGATGTGAGGAAGGACTTCAGGTCCCTTCAAAGCCACACAGGTGTACATGTGAGCCTGCGTGTGCTCCTGTGTGGTGTGGGTTTACTCCGAGCGCTTCGGTTTCCTCCCACAGTAAAATAAATTTAAAAAAAAAAAAAACTATCTGTTTCTGAAAAAATAATTTGTGTTTGAATATATGTTCATATCTTTTTCTAAAATGTGCCGCACAGGTTCAAAGATGTAAATCTCACACTTAAGCTCTGCTCTGACACTGTCAAAGGTTCTGATTTATGGTTTCAATCACTGGCGTTATTTTTCCTATCTTTATAAACTGAATATATTTGGGTTTTGGTCTGTAGGTTACAAACACCGTTCACTTTGAGAACTTTCGTCATTAAACATGTATTTTTAAAAAAAGGTATATTAACAGGTGATTATAAAATAATTAAAAATGTACAAACAAACAGACATGAAGACAAAATGGTTGAGGATCTCATACAAGTGACTTCTGTTTGATTTAAATGCATAATGTTGAGGTTCAGAGTGTTGACTTTGATTTCTTCTTAAAGCTGCAGTAGGTAAGATGGAGAAGAGAGCGGACTTTGCTTAAAAATTTGAAAGACCGCAACCTCAAGCTAATGTTAGCCCAACTGCAACACCAACGTAACATCACAGTAACCACAGACATCTTAGCAATGTGGAGACATTTTTTGAAAGCAAATACAGCAGAAATTAATCTGGGGTAATTACCTGTCAAGCAGAAATGTCTAAGGGCCCGATCAGACAGAGGCGCACCGCACTGCTTTTTTTGTTGAAGCCTATGGTTAAAAAAAAGAGCAGCTCACTGCGCCTTTTTTTTTAACTGTTGTTAAGGCAACCACCTTACCACCAACCACCGCTTTTCTGCTTTGAGTTGAAGTTTTTCAACTCAAGGCGGTCAGAGCGTTTCCTCAAAAACACAAGGCACCGAGAGCGAAAAAATGCAAGGTGCTCTGCAACGCAAAAGTAGCGCGCAAAAAGCGTCCCTCTCAATAAAACAATGACAAAAAAGCTGCCCCCAGCTGCTAAAACGCGTTCTGTCTGATCGGGCCCTAACTCAGCATCACTTTATAATCATTTCAGGTCCCGTAGATCTCTCTCAGAAATGTCGGGTCGAGGACTGTCAACATGGAAACCAGAGACCAGCTTTAGTCCAATGTGAGACCAAAAGTCAAAGTTAAATTATTTTAACTAATGTAAGTTACATCATGTCCGTCACTTGTCCTGACTCCCTGCTTCTAAAGTCTCCTCAAAGTCCCGAATGTTAACTTAAACCACATCAGAGTCAGCATCTCCAAGTCTGACACCATGGTTCTCTGACTGAAATGGTGGACTACTTCCTCTGGGTGGGGATTAAGTAACATCCTAAGTAAAGGACTTTAAGTATCTCAGGCTCTTATTCAATAGTGAGAAGTAAAATGGATCGTGAGATGGACAGATGGGTTGTTGCGGTGTCAGTAGTAATGTGGGCTTTGTGCCGAACCAGCGTGGTGAAGAGGGAGATAGCCCGGCAACGCTTTCAATTTACCAGTCGATCTATGCTACCGTCCTCACTTATGCTCACAAGTTTTGGTTAGTGGTCGAAAGATGAGTGCAACTCGGCAATGATTTTAGGGTAGATCAAGAGCTCACTGCTGGAACTACACATCTCATCAGGAATGGGGATCCCAAGGAGGAGCAGAGAAACGTTGCTTGCGAAAGGAACGTCTGGGCTAACTCTGAGCCCGCTGTGACCGTGACCCATCCCACGGATAAGTGGAAGAAAGAGGATGAATAGCCAAGTAGTTTTGGTATCTAAACCAAACCAAACAGAGTGTTTTTTGTTTGGTCAAGATGAGGAAAAGATCAGGGTTTTGGCTTAAATGATACTAAAAATATACATCAAACTGAAAAGCATCAGTTTGGAATTTGTGCTGACCAACAAAAAAATACATAAATATTTTGTCCGTCTGCACTATTATCATTATCATAGGCAGATGTGAGAAAACACTGTGGTTTGGGTTAAAATGAGCAAAGAAGTTATGTAACTTAAGTTCTGTATCGGGAAAATATTGGACACAAATATGGTACAAACTATGGTTCAAAGTCTCGAGTTCCCACGACCCAGACGCCTCCTTACAAAGTTTCTCCCTCTAAAATCTACAGCCACTAGAGGCAAACGTCCTTAAACGTCCTAAATATGGGTCTTTTTTGCTGCTTGAATTGATGACATTTACGGCTTTGTTTTTGGTGGACTGCATATTATGTTGCTTTAAGCTAAGTACAGATAGCTCCATATGTTAACAGCAATACCCATTTATGTTATACTCAATCACACCAAATATAACTGACAAAAAACAAGGCACCTGCTGAACTCTGACTATCTTACCTCCTGCATTGATGTGGGGATCTATACAGCCACATTTTTTTCGGTGTCCGTGTCGTAACATTTCACCACGCTTCCAAAGGTACCTTCCCACAGCTCCTCCATGAACATGTATTTTTCTGGGAGTAGTCCACCATAGATTTCATACAAGAAACATACATTTTTTTTCTGTCCGAAATCTGGAAAGAAATGAGAGAAATAAAGAATGAAGTAGAAGTTTCTTTGCTTAAGGATAACAGGTTATCAGCTACATTGCTGTATTGTACGCCTGTCTGTTAGACACATAGATTCTCTCTTTGCAGTAAAATGTAGACGAAACAGTTTGTGTCTCCTGAGCTCAGAAACGCTGCTTCATCAAGGAGAAAGAAAGAGTAACTTACCTGTAGCACGGTGGTAGATTTCTGTTGCTGTAACGATGTTATTTGGTTCATTGTAGATTAAACTAATGAATCCTTAACTTTGAAATCAGTTTGATCAACTTTATGCTATTTACAAAGAAAAAAATGGATTCAAAGTAGAAACATTTACCTTTACATAAATAACATTGCATGAACTGTATTTGAAAGTGTGTATTTAAAGTGTCTACAAGTAAATGAAATGCATTTTAACATGACAATAAATCCATGGTAATGTAAATACATGTACTGTGATGTCACAGCCACCAAATGACCGTGATGTCACAGTGATGTCACAGTCACCAAATGACCGTGATGTCACAGTGATGTCACAGTCACCAAATGACTGTGATGTCATAGTCATATGGTCTCAGGTTCCACAAGCAGGTCTTCAATGTTCTGGAATGTCATGACATCATAGAGGATCATGACATCATAGGATGAAAGCCAGAATGATCAAAGCCAGACATCCAAGCAAAGGTTATGAATAGGACCCAAAAATTTGACTCAGGTTTTATCAACAGGACCGAGTTTACACACATTGACTTAACTGTATGTCAGGCATTTCAAAACATTTAACATTTTCAGCTTCCCAACGAGAAACACAGCGACAAAAAACAACCGGAACAATGAATACCACAAGAACAATGAACAACATGGATCAAAGCTATATACTAGCCACAATGGAGAGAATTCGTCCAATTGTCCGCATGTTTTTGGACCAACTGTCAGCGGTACAATGGGACAATCTGGAGGCAGGGTCTGTGGACAAAGAAACTGAAAATATCTTAATGGACATGTGTTTAGATATAATTGACGTTATGTCTAAATATCTCATGTGTGAGATATTCAAAGGAGAGTTAACGGAGGAGAGTGACGTGCCATCCAAATCATCCAAAATCTCTTCTGGATCCAAAGGATCACAGAAGAGCTTGGGTCTATCTGAAAGGCAGGTCCAAGAGTGTTTGGGTGACATGGGTGACACCATTGCACAGACTATGGCTGAGGTGGTGGGTGTAAAAGGTAACATCTGCTGCCCCGTGGCAGAGGACGTGACAGAACTCATGGTCACAGAAATAATGGAGAAAGTAAACAAGGAGCTTTCCCAAAGTGGTGGAAACAGCACAAAGAAGAACGAGGGAGGCAAGCCTTTCCCCATTAGACTCTGCAAATTAGTTAAAAATGTCGGGCAAATCCTTAAGAGCTGTGTGTTAAAAATGTCAGGTTGCTGGGTTAAAAACAATGCTCAGCAACATGAATCTACCTCAACATTAGGACAGTGCACTGAGCAGGAGGGGGAGGAAGATGAAACACCTCAGACCCCCGTCACTCAGTCTGTTACAAGCGAGCAGACGAGTAATGTTGGCTTTGACCATTTTATGGAGCATATGCTGGGATGGCTAAAGGCACAACAGCTACAGAGAAGGAGGGACCCTGTGAGCAAGGCTCCGGGGCAGATTGAACAAGTTATTAACAGAGCTCAGTCTGCTACAAGCAAGTTCCACTCGTCTGTCAAAGCAGTCAAGATGATCCTAGAGGAACAGATGTGTAATGTTGCTCGCTTTGACGGTGAAGAAATCGACCTGCTTCAGTCCAGATCTTCTCAGGACACAGAACGGACATCGGTTGAGATTGTTGAGATCTTAACGAACGACGAGCAAGAGATGGTTGGCACTGCTGATCAGGAAATCAAATCACAGCCTAAACCAATCAAACAATCAATCAGGGAAAGGGTGGCAAGTAAAATCAAGGCCCTGTATTTGCACAAATTTGCCCGGGAGTCAATCCTGAGCATTATGACAAAATTGAGGAGCAAGCTTCACGGCGACCAACCCTGTAAAGACAAAAAAATAACAAAGGTGTTAATAGATGGGGTGGACAGCCTGATGGAAGACATGATTGTGCAGGCAGAAGATCAGGATGTAACAATGTGTACAGATGAGATCTGCCTGTACGAGAGAATTGCCGAAGACATTTCCAGCGGCCACAATGAAGATTTTGCTCAGCATCTGAGTTGTATACTACTCCATCACCTGAAACCTGGAAAAGACAAAAAGGTCAAAGTTCATGTTGAGATTCGCACTGAAGTGGAGCATTTTATGAAGCTGATGTGGGAATGGCTAAATCAGCAGGCACAACAGCACCAGAGAAGGAGGGACCCTGTGAGCAAGGCTCTGGGGCAGATTGAACAAGCTATTGTCACTCGGCCAGCAGCTTCAAGTCCCCTGGAGTCTGAATTTAAAATCCTGTTGTCTGAGCCAGCTGATGAAGCTGTTTATGAAGTTATGGCCCCCATTGCCCAACAGCACCAGAGAAGGAGGGACCCTGTGAGCAAGGCTCTGGGGCAGATTGAACAAGCTATTGTCACTCGGCCAGCAGCTTCAAGTCCTCTGGAGTCTGAATTTAAAATCCTGTTGTCTGAGCCAGCTGATGAAGCTGTTTATGAAGTTATGGCCCCCATAGCCCAACAGCACCAGAGAAGGAGGGACCCTGTGAGCAAGGCTCTGGGGCAGATTGAACAAGCTATTGTCACTCGGCCAGCAGCTTCAAGTCCTCTGGAGTCTGAATTTAAAATCCTGTTGTCTGAGCCAGCTGATGAAGCTGTTTATGAAGTTATGGCCCCCATAGCCCAACAGCACCAGAGAAGGAGGGACCCTGTGAGCAAGGCTCTGGGGCAGATTGAACAAGCTATTGTCACTCGGCCAGCAGCTTCAAGTCCTCTGGAGTCTGAATTTAAAATCCTGTTGTCTGAGCCAGCTGATGAAGCTGTTTATGAAGTTATGGCCCCCATAGCCCAACAGCACCAGAGAAGGAGGGACCCTGTGAGCAAGGCTCTGGGGCAGATTGAACAAGCTATTGTCACTCGGCCAGCAGCTTCAAGTCCCCTGGAGTCTGAATTTAAAATCCTGTTGTCTGAGCCAGCTGATGAAGCTGTTTATGAAGTTATGCCCCCCCAAGCCCAACAGTTGGATGACATCTTCTGTGAACTGATGGTGTCGGAGCTGGTAAGGCAGGTTACGAAAGATCTACCGACTGTTCAGTCTCTTGATAATTACAAAACCACCATAGTGACATTGAAGGAGATGCTCTTGAAAGAGATAAGGGGCTCTGACGTTGATTTTTATTTAGCTCCCAAAATAATGAAAAAGATCTGCAAGGCAGTGGGCAAGGACCTGCGAAAGAAGATTGATAAAGGGAAGATTTGTTGGGGCGTGCTGGCAAAGGATGAGTCGGTGAACAACTGCGTCATCGAGACTCTGAAAAAGCACCTTTTACCAAAGAAGAGCAGTGCCATCAAGAGGTTCTTCAAGTCCCTCTTCAAGCCTCTGACTGCCTGCTTCAAACGTGGCTAAAGGACAAGTCATCGGTGGTCTACGGGTGGTTGGGTGGGATAGACTTTTTTCACAGCTGTCATGTTGTCTGGTAGTGTGCCTACTGGCTCCTGCTATGACAACACCTCAGCTGTGGAAAAGGTCGTCTGGGGCCTGAAGTCCTTCCTCACATCCAGATCAGAGTCTCTGCGCGACCAGCCTCACTTTGGCTCGTCGCACAGAGACTCTGATCTGGATGTGAGGAAGGACTTCAGGTCCCTTCAAAGCCACACAGGTGTACATGTGAGCCTGCGTGTGCTCCTGTGTGGTGTGGGTTTACTCCGAGCGCTTCGGTTTCCTCCCACAGTAAAATAAATTTAAAAAAAAAAAAAACTATCTGTTTCTGAAAAAATAATTTGTGTTTGAATATATGTTCATATCTTTTTCTAAAATGTGCCGCACAGGTTCAAAGATGTAAATCTCACACTTAAGCTCTGCTCTGACACTGTCAAAGGTTCTGATTTATGGTTTCAATCACTGGCGTTATTTTTCCTATCTTTATAAACTGAATATATTTGGGTTTTGGTCTGTAGGTTACAAACACCGTTCACTTTGAGAACTTTCGTCATTAAACATGTATTTTTAAAAAAAGGTATATTAACAGGTGATTATAAAATAATTAAAAATGTACAAACAAACAGACATGAAGACAAAATGGTTGAGGATCTCATACAAGTGACTTCTGTTTGATTTAAATGCATAATGTTGAGGTTCAGAGTGTTGACTTTGATTTCTTCTTAAAGCTGCAGTAGGTAAGATGGAGAAGAGAGCGGACTTTGCTTAAAAATTTGAAAGACCGCAACCTCAAGCTAATGTTAGCCCAACTGCAACACCAACGTAACATCACAGTAACCACAGACATCTTAGCAATGTGGAGACATTTTTTGAAAGCAAATACAGCAGAAATTAATCTGGGGTAATTACCTGTCAAGCAGAAATGTCTAAGGGCCCGATCAGACAGAGGCGCACCGCACTGCTTTTTTTGTTGAAGCCTATGGTTAAAAAAAAGAGCAGCTCACTGCGCCTTTTTTTTTAACTGTTGTTAAGGCAACCACCTTACCACCAACCACCGCTTTTCTGCTTTGAGTTGAAGTTTTTCAACTCAAGGCGGTCAGAGCGTTTCCTCAAAAACACGAGGCACCGAGAGCGAAAAAATGCAAGGTGCTCTGCAACGCAAAAGTAGCGCGCAAAAAGCGTCCCTCTCAATAAAACAATGACAAAAAAGCTGCCCCCAGCTGCTAAAACGCGTTCTGTCTGATCGGGCCCTAACTCAGCATCACTTTATAATCATTTCAGGTCCCGTAGATCTCTCTCAGAAATGTCGGGTCGAGGACTGTCAACATGGAAACCAGAGACCAGCTTTAGTCCAATGTGAGACCAAAAGTCAAAGTTAAATTATTTTAACTAATGTAAGTTACATCATGTCCGTCACTTGTCCTGACTCCCTGCTTCTAAAGTCTCCTCAAAGTCCCGAATGTTAACTTAAACCACATCAGAGTCAGCATCTCCAAGTCTGACACCATGGTTCTCTGACTGAAATGGTGGACTACTTCCTCTGGGTGGGGATTAAGTAACATCCTAAGTAAAGGACTTTAAGTATCTCAGGCTCTTATTCAATAGTGAGAAGTAAAATGGATCGTGAGATGGACAGATGGGTTGTTGCGGTGTCAGTAGTAATGTGGGCTTTGTGCCGAACCAGCGTGGTGAAGAGGGAGATAGCCCGGCAACGCTTTCAATTTACCAGTCGATCTATGCTACCGTCCTCACTTATGCTCACAAGTTTTGGTTAGTGGTCGAAAGATGAGTGCAACTCGGCAATGATTTTAGGGTAGATCAAGAGCTCACTGCTGGAACTACACATCTCATCAGGAATGGGGATCCCAAGGAGGAGCAGAGAAACGTTGCTTGCGAAAGGAACGTCTGGGCTAACTCTGAGCCCGCTGTGACCGTGACCCATCCCACGGATAAGTGGAAGAAAGAGGATGAATAGCCAAGTAGTTTTGGTATCTAAACCAAACCAAACAGAGTGTTTTTTGTTTGGTCAAGATGAGGAAAAGATCAGGGTTTTGGCTTAAATGATACTAAAAATATACATCAAACTGAAAAGCATCAGTTTGGAATTTGTGCTGACCAACAAAAAAATACATAAATATTTTGTCCGTCTGCACTATTATCATTATCATAGGCAGATGTGAGAAAACACTGTGGTTTGGGTTAAAATGAGCAAAGAAGTTATGTAACTTAAGTTCTGTATCGGGAAAATATTGGACACAAATATGGTACAAACTATGGTTCAAAGTCTCGAGTTCCCACGACCCAGACGCCTCCTTACAAAGTTTCTCCCTCTAAAATCTACAGCCACTAGAGGCAAACGTCCTTAAACGTCCTAAATATGGGTCTTTTTTGCTGCTTGAATTGATGACATTTACGGCTTTGTTTTTGGTGGACTGCATATTATGTTGCTTTAAGCTAAGTACAGATAGCTCCATATGTTAACAGCAATACCCATTTATGTTATACTCAATCACACCAAATATAACTGACAAAAAACAAGGCACCTGCTGAACTCTGACTATCTTACCTCCTGCATTGATGTGGGGATCTATACAGCCACATTTTTTTCGGTGTCCGTGTCGTAACATTTCACCACGCTTCCAAAGGTACCTTCCCACAGCTCCTCCATGAACATGTATTTTTCTGGGAGTAGTCCACCATAGATTTCATACAAGAAACATACATTTTTTTTCTGTCCGAAATCTGGAAAGAAATGAGAGAAATAAAGAATGAAGTAGAAGTTTCTTTGCTTAAGGATAACAGGTTATCAGCTACATTGCTGTATTGTACGCCTGTCTGTTAGACACATAGATTCTCTCTTTGCAGTAAAATGTAGACGAAACAGTTTGTGTCTCCTGAGCTCAGAAACGCTGCTTCATCAAGGAGAAAGAAAGAGTAACTTACCTGTAGCACGGTGGTAGATTTCTGTTGCTGTAACGATGTTATTTGGTTCATTGTAGATTAAACTAATGAATCCTTAACTTTGAAATCAGTTTGATCAACTTTATGCTATTTACAAAGAAAAAAATGGATTCAAAGTAGAAACATTTACCTTTACATAAATAACATTGCATGAACTGTATTTGAAAGTGTGTATTTAAAGTGTCTACAAGTAAATGAAATGCATTTTAACATGACAATAAATCCATGGTAATGTAAATACATGTACTGTGATGTCACAGCCACCAAATGACCGTGATGTCACAGTGATGTCACAGTCACCAAATGACCGTGATGTCACAGTGATGTCACAGTCACCAAATGACTGTGATGTCATAGTCA
Source organism: Semicossyphus pulcher (assembly GCF_022749685.1). NCBI lineage: Eukaryota > Metazoa > Chordata > Actinopteri > Labriformes > Labridae > Semicossyphus > Semicossyphus pulcher. Next base: position 6,489,971 of record NW_027211700.1, read on the forward strand.
TATGGTCTCAGGTTCCACAAGCAGGTCTTCAATGTTCTGGAATGTCATGACATCATAGAGGATCATGACATCATAGGATGAAAGCCAGAATGATCAAAGCCAGACATCCAAGCAAAGGTTATGAATAGGACCCAAAAATTTGACTCGGGTTTTATCAACAGGACCGAGTTTACACACATTGACTTAACTGTATGTCAGGCATTTCAAAACATTTAACATTTTCAGCTTCCCAACGAGAAACACAGCGACAAAAAACAACCGGAACAATGAATACCACAAGAACAATGAACAACATGGATCAAAGCTATATACTAGCCACAATGGAGAGAATTCGTCCAATTGTCCGCATGTTTTTGGACCAACTGTCAGCGGTACAATGGGACAATCTGGAGGCAGGGTCTGTGGACAAAGAAACTGAAAATATCTTAATGGACATGTGTTTAGATATAATTGACGTTATGTCTAAATATCTCATGTGTGAGATATTCAAAGGAGAGTTAACGGAGGAGAGTGACGTGCCATCCAAATCATCCAAAATCTCTTCTGGATCCAAAGGATCACAGAAGAGCTTGGGTCTATCTGAAAGGCAGGTCCAAGAGTGTTTGGGTGACATGGGTGACACCATTGCACAGACTATGGCTGAGGTGGTGGGTGTAAAAGGTAACATCTGCTGCCCCGTGGCAGAGGACGTGACAGAACTCATGGTCACAGAAATAATGGAGAAAGTAAACAAGGAGCTTTCCCAAAGTGGTGGAAACAGCACAAAGAAGAACGAGGGAGGCAAGCCTTTCCCCATTAGACTCTGCAAATTAGTTAAAAATGTCGGGCAAATCCTTAAGAGCTGTGTGTTAAAAATGTCAGGTTGCTGGGTTAAAAACAATGCTCAGCAACATGAATCTACCTCAACATTAGGACAGTGCACTGAGCAGGAGGGGGAGGAAGATGAAACACCTCAGACCCCCGTCACTCAGTCTGTTACAAGCGAGCAGACGAGTAATGTTGGCTTTGACCATTTTATGGAGCATATGCTGGGATGGCTAAAGGCACAACAGCTACAGAGAAGGAGGGACCCTGTGAGCAAGGCTCCGGGGCAGATTGAACAAGTTATTAACAGAGCTCAGTCTGCTACAAGCAAGTTCCACTCGTCTGTCAAAGCAGTCAAGATGATCCTAGAGGAACAGATGTGTAATGTTGCTCGCTTTGACGGTGAAGAAATCGACCTGCTTCAGTCCAGATCTTCTCAGGACACAGAACGGACATCGGTTGAGATTGTTGAGATCTTAACGAACGACGAGCAAGAGATGGTTGGCACTGCTGATCAGGAAATCAAATCACAGCCTAAACCAATCAAACAATCAATCAGGGAAAGGGTGGCAAGTAAAATCAAGGCCCTGTATTTGCACAAATTTGCCCGGGAGTCAATCCTGAGCATTATGACAAAATTGAGGAGCAAGCTTCACGGCGACCAACCCTGTAAAGACAAAAAAATAACAAAGGTGTTAATAGATGGGGTGGACAGCCTGATGGAAGACATGATTGTGCAGGCAGAAGATCAGGATGTAACAATGTGTACAGATGAGATCTGCCTGTACGAGAGAATTGCCGAAGACATTTCCAGCGGCCACAATGAAGATTTTGCTCAGCATCTGAGTTGTATACTACTCCATCACCTGAAACCTGGAAAAGACAAAAAGGTCAAAGTTCATGTTGAGATTCGCACTGAAGTGGAGCATTTTATGAAGCTGATGTGGGAATGGCTAAATCAGCAGGCACAACAGCGCCAGAGAAGGAGGGACCCTGTGAGCAAGGCTCTGGGGCAGATTGAACAAGCTATTGTCACTCGGCCAGCAGCTTCAAGTCCCCTGGAGTCTGAATTTAAAATCCTGTTGTCTGAGCCAGCTGATGAAGCTGTTTATGAAGTTATGGCCCCCATTGCCCAACAGCACCAGAGAAGGAGGGACCCTGTGAGCAAGGCTCTGGGGCAGATTGAACAAGCTATTGTCACTCGGCCAGCAGCTTCAAGTCCTCTGGAGTCTGAATTTAAAATCCTGTTGTCTGAGCCAGCTGATGAAGCTGTTTATGAAGTTATGGCCCCCATTGCCCAACAGCACCAGAGAAGGAGGGACCCTGTGAGCAAGGCTCTGGGGCAGATTGAACAAGCTATTGTCACTCGGCCAGCAGCTTCAAGTCCTCTGGAGTCTGAATTTAAAATCCTGTTGTCTGAGCCAGCTGATGAAGCTGTTTATGAAGTTATGGCCCCCATAGCCCAACAGCACCAGAGAAGGAGGGACCCTGTGAGCAAGGCTCTGGGGCAGATTGAACAAGCTATTGTCACTCGGCCAGCAGCTTCAAGTCCTCTGGAGTCTGAATTTAAAATCCTGTTGTCTGAGCCAGCTGATGAAGCTGTTTATGAAGTTATGGCCCCCATAGCCCAACAGCACCAGAGAAGGAGGGACCCTGTGAGCAAGGCTCTGGGGCAGATTGAACAAGCTATTGTCACTCGGCCAGCAGCTTCAAGTCCCCTGGAGTCTGAATTTAAAATCCTGTTGTCTGAGCCAGCTGATGAAGCTGTTTATGAAGTTATGCCCCCCCAAGCCCAACAGTTGGATGACATCTTCTGTGAACTGATGGTGTCGGAGCTGGTAAGGCAGGTTACGAAAGATCTACCGACTGTTCAGTCTCTTGATAATTACAAAACCACCATAGTGACATTGAAGGAGATGCTCTTGAAAGAGATAAGGGGCTCTGACGTTGATTTTTATTTAGCTCCCAAAATAATGAAAAAGATCTGCAAGGCAGTGGGCAAGGACCTGCGAAAGAAGATTGATAAAGGGAAGATTTGTTGGGGCGTGCTGGCAAAGGATGAGTCGGTGAACAACTGCGTCATCGAGACTCTGAAAAAGCACCTTTTACCAAAGAAGAGCAGTGCCATCAAGAGGTTCTTCAAGTCCCTCTTCAAGCCTCTAACTGCCTGCTTCAAACGTGGCTAAAGGACAAGTCATCGGTGGTCTACGGGTGGTTGGGTGGGATAGACTTTTTTCACAGCTGTCATGTTGTCTGGTAGTGTGCCTACTGGCTCCTGCTATGACAACACCTCAGCTGTGGAAAAGGTCGTCTGGGGCCTGAAGTCCTTCCTCACATCCAGATCAGAGTCTCTGCGCGACCAGCCTCACTTTGGCTCGTCGCACAGAGACTCTGATCTGGATGTGAGGAAGGACTTCAGGTCCCTTCAAAGCCACACAGGTGTACATGTGAGCCTGCGTGTGCTCCTGTGTGGTGTGGGTTTACTCCGAGCGCTTCGGTTTCCTCCCACAGTAAAATAAATTTAAAAAAAAAAAAAACTATCTGTTTCTGAAAAAATAATTTGTGTTTGAATATATGTTCATATCTTTTTCTAAAATGTGCCGCACAGGTTCAAAGATGTAAATCTCACACTTAAGCTCTGCTCTGACACTGTCAAAGGTTCTGATTTATGGTTTCAATCACTGGCGTTATTTTTCCTATCTTTATAAACTGAATATATTTGGGTTTTGGTCTGTAGGTTACAAACACCGTTCACTTTGAGAACTTTCGTCATTAAACATGTATTTTTAAAAAAAGGTATATTAACAGGTGATTATAAAATAATTAAAAATGTACAAACAAACAGACATGAAGACAAAATGGTTGAGGATCTCATACAAGTGACTTCTGTTTGATTTAAATGCATAATGTTGAGGTTCAGAGTGTTGACTTTGATTTCTTCTTAAAGCTGCAGTAGGTAAGATGGAGAAGAGAGCGGACTTTGCTTAAAAATTTGAAAGACCGCAACCTCAAGCTAATGTTAGCCCAACTGCAACACCAACGTAACATCACAGTAACCACAGACATCTTAGCAATGTGGAGACATTTTTTGAAAGCAAATACAGCAGAAATTAATCTGGGGTAATTACCTGTCAAGCAGAAATGTCTAAGGGCCCGATCAGACAGAGGCGCACCGCACTGCTTTTTTTGTTGAAGCCTATGGTTAAAAAAAAGAGCAGCTCACTGCGCCTTTTTTTTTAACTGTTGTTAAGGCAACCACCTTACCACCAACCACCGCTTTTCTGCTTTGAGTTGAAGTTTTTCAACTCAAGGCGGTCAGAGCGTTTCCTCAAAAACACGAGGCACCGAGAGCGAAAAAATGCAAGGTGCTCTGCAACGCAAAAGTAGCGCGCAAAAAGCGTCCCTCTCAATAAAACAATGACAAAAAAGCTGCCCCCAGCTGCTAAAACGCGTTCTGTCTGATCGGGCCCTAACTCAGCATCACTTTATAATCATTTCAGGTCCCGTAGATCTCTCTCAGAAATGTCGCTCTAATTTTTACTCCCATTACGTTTCAGTCTCGGTCCAACTCTTTCTTTTTAGCTTGCCTCTTCCTCTTTTTTCTCCTTCGGTTTAACGGTCCTGTAGTGTAAGCCGTATAGTCGGCAGTGGAGGGATGGGCAGTTTTTCGTTCCCTGTGGTTGTGTTTTTAGCCATTGTGGACACAAACCAGCTGACGCTGCGCACACTGAAGAAATTTAGCGTGACCGTGTGTGCATGCTGAGAGACTGCTCGGCTCTGATTGGTTGTTGTGTTTCGGGAGCATTGGGTTCTTGCAAATGCCCTTAGGAGCAGTAGGAGGAGCCAGAGGAACATCATTTTTTTCACAGATGATCTTTCTCATGTACTACTGCATGTTTAAAGTGACAGTTGTAAACAAATCTGACAAAAAGTTAGTTTTAATAATGTTACCTACTACAGCTTTAAACCATTCTATGTAAAGTCTCACTGTGATGAGATGTAATTTTAAAAAAGATAAACAAAGATTTTTAACCTCTGTGATTTTAATACTTTAAAAACTAATGGATTTGTTTTCCAATAAATAAATACACTCAGATGATACTGCTTTTATTGTCCTAATTTCAATCTAAATACATTAATGAAATGTATTATGAAAGGTTTGTTCAAATTAAAGTGACATCTGTTGTATTTAAATGCATAATATTCTGGCTCAGATAGTAAAAAGTAATTTAAAATAATAAATAAAAATGTCAAATTTTAAACTTGGAGTATCAGAAGTTGAGCTGTTAAGGTGAACGTGTCTGGTCACCATGGCAGAGCTTTTATTTCAGAAAATGGTGTACAGTCTCTCTGTGATGAGATATAGTAAAAAGCTGCTGTCATACCAACTGCTGCTATGGTACCAGTGTCTCATATTAATAAGTTCAACCTGGCAAATTTCCGTCATAAAAGACCTTTTCTGACTTCGCAGTCAGCAAAAGCTTATATGCATGCAATATTTTCTCACAAAAAAAGTTGTTTTGCAGCCTGGTCACACACAGCAGTGAGCACATTAAAACCCATCAAGTTTCTCTTCAAGAAGACAGTAGAACTTTGCTTTTTAATGACGTGGTCAGAAGCCCCAAAGGTTGTGAAACCTTTTCATTTCCATTACTGTAATATCAAAAATATAATATTTCAACAAATATTATATTCCAAAATTTCATGGATGTTTGTCTTGTATGGGCTTGCTCCCCCACCATTAAATTATTTTATACAGAAAAAACACAACAATACCATAAATACCAGAGCACAAACTAGAGGAGACTGTAATAGGCATTGAACAAAATTTAGCCAAATGGTGGTATCTGTTCAAGATACACACTCCTGGAACAAATTACCAGCATGTATCAAAGACTGCAACAACTACTTAACCTTTAAAAAAACACTCAAACATTGGTTAAAAACAAACCAGTCATGCACTCACGCACAACATTTGTCTCCTCCTCTGATGCCCTTTCCCCGGGGCTTCAGGATAATCTTACAATATAACCAACTCGTATGTGGGCATGTTATTTGTCATACATGTTATTTGTCATAAAATAATACATTTTTTTGGAAAATTTGGATACAATTTTAAAAAATATATTTAAAAGATAGACGAAAACAAAATGGTAATATTTCATTAGAATCCCTTTAATTTTGTTGTATATTATTTTGTTTCGTTAGTGACAAATTTTGGGAGTGGAAAAATATTCAGAAACTGTCTGAAAATACAAAGCAAGAATGAAATGTACAATTCCAAGAAATGTGTACCTTGGATATTATACAATATGCATACATAAAAGGTTTTGGGAAAAAAACAACTTTTTTCAGGATGATTCCAACTCTGACTTCAACCCAATTCTGTAGAAAGGTAATGGTAATGGAGAATAAGTACATGTACCATTCCATTTACAGTGAGGACTAAACAAACTTGTTTGTTGTCTACTACTTAGACACACTTTTTAATAAATAATATCAAAAATATATTTTATTTCTTGTGCATAATAATGCAAACTCATCTGATTCTATTACTGATGGTTAAAAAATACCTTGTGCTTTAAAAAAATAAAAAAAATCTTTACTTAAGAAAGGGCATCCAATCCTGAAATATGAGCGCATTAAATTTTGACTTGTATACCAACCACAATATGACCACCAGAGGGCAGCGAAGTTCATATTTTCAACTCCAGGTTTTCGCAGTGTTGTAGTCTACATATTTCATTAATATTATACCAGGGGTATTAGACCTACACAACATTTAATTTTCATGGTTTATCATGGTGGCTAAAGGTAAAATAAAATAATAGCTACTACCACCCCATGTATAATCTGACTGCATTCAAATGTGGTGCTTGCCTATTGCGGGATTTCATATGGAGGAGGTTGAAAAATATTGCGTTTCCGGGTGAATCACTGCTCAGAAGTTATGTGCCGGTGGTATGTGGTTAGAAGAAAGCCGGCTGCCCTCAATGCCTCAGCCGGAGAACTGCACCAATTAGCTGCTGAAAGACAGATGGTAACCAGAACACAGGAGATCCGGCCTTCACAATAAAAGCCTCATACGGTCAGCGTGGAACAGCAGGAATGGTTTCAGTCCATTTCTTTCTGTTTTTTCCCCCAAACTTTAATAAAATAAATTCTGATTGTTGAGATATTTTATTGTGCAATTTTACATGGACATGCTGCCATGTTGTTATACTGCAAAAGACTATTGACGCATTATGTATCTATTATTTATTTACAGATATATGCTAGTGTCGTTTTCAAGTTTTGTTTTGATTTAAATAATCCATTGGTGAATTTACTGGCACATTTTATTCACAGCTATAAAGCCTACACTCAGATAAACCTATATCATCTAATTGGCCGTAGTCAGGGCGGTGCTGGACACATCACTTTTGAAATCACATTTGCTTCTGCATCTTTTTTATGCAGAAACGCACTATAATAAATTATATTAGAATTATATATACTGGCATTGATAGTGTGTTACATTGTACAAACTGCAATAAAATGTAATTTAAGGACATTATCACTTTAAATCGTTATGCTCTAAATCCCCTACACAATAAAATAAAAATTCCAGACTATGTGAGTCAACTAAAGGGCGGATTCTCCCTTTAATCATATCGTTGCAGCTTGACCCTCATTGTAGGCTTTTTATTTTGAACATGTCGAGCGGAGGTCCTGTTTGACTGACTCAGACTTGACAGCGGTGGCGGATGGAGAGCTGGCGTAGGGAAAAAGCAGCGGCTGTGGTTCACCTTCTGAAACAAACAGGAAGCGAGACTGCGCTCCTGTCCACCTGCGAGGACTGTGGGCTGCGTAGGTAGAAAGCGGCGCCGTGGGTCGTGTGTCACGTTGACTTTTCTGCAAGTGAAACTACTCAGGCGTGAAGACAACAGAATTATTAACTTTCGACTGTTTGTTCGGCCGGTTAATTTCTTCAACGACCTCACACCGGAGAGTGACTAAAGGTAAGTTCAAATTTGTCATTTTTATGTGATTTATTTCAGCCACGTTCATTGCACTTGACGAGTGAGGACGTCACGCCAAACTTCGTTCATCATTCTGACAATTTGATGTCGCATTGCTTATGCTGTCCTAAAAATATAACGCTCCCTGGAAGATAATAAGAACTTCTTTAATCCATAGCATTTTCACCTATCACTAACATTCAACAAGCAAAATAGTGAACCTCTCATTATTTAGAAAATATCTGGTGGTATTGTTTAATCAAAGCAACGTTCACTAAACTGTTTCTTCCTAAAAGGCGGTCGCGACGAGTTTTTAAGTTGCACTTTTGTGTATCTCAAGTGTTGTTTCCCGGTCAGTGTCGCAGCCGAATTTTTCAGGAGACCATGTGGATTTATTTAGGCTTCTAACATTGACTGTCGAGTGTTGACTACACCTGCGAGACGAGCCGACAACAAACTTGTTACATTTGTAGGCTGAGTTAGCTCTGTGCTCCCTCCATACGATAGAATTTAGCGTTCCAGAGTGTTACATAGGCTACCTCAACTCGATAGGCGTAATTGATACGTGCTTGAATTGACAGAAGCACTTTAAGCTCTTGAGGCATGAAAGGTCCTTACCTCTATATTTCCACTTAGCTGTGCTTTTTATTGGACGAATCAAGTCCCAGCTATTTCATATTCTGTGTTCTGTAAGAGGTTTTCATGTGGCAAACTCCTGGCAACAGTCATGGAGTCTGCATTCTGTTCTTTTGTGGTTATTTGTGATGACATTAACCTTTATTCTGAAATAGATACCGTTGATCGTCTTTATTGGCCCCCTGAGCCCAAGACCAAAAGTCAAAAGGAACAAGCTAATACTCTCAGTAAATGTGCCACTAATGACAGCTGTGTCTTTTTTATTCAAAGAGGATGTGAAACTTTGAAAAGAGTAATTTATTTAGTCAGCTTTTCTGACATATCCACATTAACCTTTTGGTTTTATTTTCTCAGAGACAGACGATGGCAGAGGCTAAATGCAAGCTTAAGTTATGTCATCCTTGTAATGTAGGTGATCTTTAGCCGATTCATTAAAACCTCTATGAATCAACACTTGTGGATTAATCATACTTAGTTTGGGCACAGCATCTGTCCCAACAAGTCATAATAGCTTTAAATGTTGTAGTCAAGCTTGCAATTGGCATTAATGTGAGCCTGGAAGACGTAAAAGGAGATTTTTTTATTCGACAAATAAAAGCTGACCTGACTGTTAAGTTCCTTTTAGAAGTACTAATTTGAATCATGTTTCAGCATGTCTCGTTACTCAGACATCCCCTCTCACTCAACAAAAAGGATCCTATTCCGCTTTTCTTACCTGGAAATTGTGACCACGAAGCTTTTAGACTGTATGTTTGTGTTCAGAAAGCGACAGTCCTCTCACATCTTCAGGCTGAGCTCACCTCAAGTGGCCTCTCTGCTCTTCATTCACAACAAACCCAAGGTAATGGATTAAATGGATTTGTGAATCTGAGTTCAGTTTGAGCTCAATCTGTGTCAGTGGAGGTCGTCAGTGATAATAATGTCAGGCATCATGAGAAGGATGTAACCAGCAGCCGTGTTGACAGGTGTGTGTGCGCGCTGTGTTTACATGGGTGCCATCATTTCTCAACAGTTTCTCAGTTTAGTTTCCAAGAAATTGCGTTACACAATATGATATAAGTTTACATAACTTAGTACCATGACAGGACTCTTATTGTTGGGTAAATGGACAGTGATTGTGGCTGAAATCAGAATATTTTATGTGACTTAATCAGACAGTTAACTTTTCTTTTAAGACGTATTACCTGAGAGATGACATGCCTGTTAACTAGTCTTAATATCCACAGTTACAGCAGTTCACCCACAGTTACAGCAGTTCACCGTGTGTATTGGCAAGAATCTGGCATCACAACATGTATTGCCAAACAGAGGTTATGATTCAATGTATGGCAATGGATATTGTGATACTGTAAACATGGCTGTGATTAAATCCAATTTTAGGAAAGGTTTTGTATAAAGAACGCATCAACAAATCTGGGTTAAAAATATTGTTACCTTTTACTATTCTTTTCATGCATTCAAAACAATTGTATCTGTTATCATTGTCCCTGTAATCTCTATTTACAGATTCTACATAGAAATGTAGAATCTGTAGGCAGGGACTTGGATTGTAGGGATGGCTGTGTGTTCTGGTTTCCATTTATAGTACGCTTGTAGTCAGAGTAATATTGACCAGTCATGTATCTGACATACGCTGCGGCGTATCCAGGAAAAACAGTCCGTGTTGAGAGCAAAGACAGACCTGACAAAGCTTCATTTTTACTTTTTACTCAGCTGCATCATGATGTTGACATTTCAGCAAACTTAAGACCCGTTAATTAAAGTTAATCACAAGAAAAAAGTTTATTTTTCTGTAACAATGCAGCACACGGAAATGGAGGTCTTGACTGAAAGTCGTTTATCGCTAAACTCTGGCTAGACACCCGGCATGTTCGCCGTTGTCCCAGAGGCAATATCGTCATCAGACTATAGCTGATGGGATCCAGGATCCGATCCCTGTAATCATAGCACTCCTTTTTATACATGCTGATTAATTCACTTTTGCCTACATCAGTATAGAGTAAAATCTTTGCCTGCAAACTATTAATCAAAAACATAGTAACTGTGAATTGATATAGTATACCAAAACATATCAATATTTTCTCACATATTTCTCACAACAGCGCAAACTTGGATCAATGTTTGCAGGGAGAGGATGTGAGAGCCACACAGCATGAAAAGAAAGGGTAGAAGAAGAGTGTAGCTTAGGCTGGGGTTTAGCTCTATGTTACTTCTATCAGGCAATGATACCAGCTGCCGGGCTTTGGGCGGGGTCTGATTTCAGGCCCCTCCCTGAGGTAAAGTTAGAGAACACTGATAAGACTAACTGACGTCACTCCACCGACATCAGCCAACAATGCAGCTATTTACTCCAAGCCAGATTTATTGTAGTCCCAGGCCTCTCCTGAGAAACTGGGCACAAATGACCGCTGAATTCTAAATAACTGTGCCAACTTTACAACTGTGGCGACGTCCATGTCCCGTAGCATTGACCTCACTAAGTTTAACCGCACTGTAATGTGATGTAATTTTCTGAAGGCTTCTGATTCGCATTATGGTTTCAGACTGAGTAACCTGAACATGCAGCGTGTTTGGGGCTGAATTAACAGAGAAAAGAGAAAGTGGCCTGCGACTGTAGTAGTGTGACATTATGATGTAAAGCTAAGGGCAAAGAGGCCTCAGACTTACCTTTCATTCAGCAGTTTGTTTGGTGTCTTTAACGAGAACTGCAATGCATTTCCTTGGAACAGAATGATGCATTCACTGTCAAAGACTCAAAGTATTCCAGTAAATCGAAAGAAAACATCAGGCTGTAATGGAATATTGCATCATGCTGTCTGTAAGTGATAAGTTTTCATTGTTTTGGATCGACTACACCATGTTGGATTTCAAATGAAACAGTGAAAATGCTGACTTTGAACTTTTAAGGTTGTTTGCATCCGTACAGTACTGGCCGAACAGTGTGTGAAAGCTTTAGGTCAACATTTGAGTGTTTATTGCTGGAGTGCACAGTCGTACTATTGCAGACTGCATAGTGGGGATGTACTGGTTATCGGTCTTGTGTCAGGACTGGACTTTTCAGATGTCTTAGACTTGACAGCAGTTTTACTCTGAGCCTCCAATATAGCCTCTTGGAGCGACGGCCAACTTTTCGGGCCTTCCTGTTTAGCCAGCGGTTAGCGATTGTTTACAGTCAGATAGGATTGTTAACAGTCCGGCTAGCAGCTTGAGAACTGAGTTGGAGTTGAGATACGACCTCTAAGAGTGGATTGTTACCCGCACTTGCATGCAGATGTAAGTTTATAGAGATGCATAAAAAGCTAAACCTTCATCTGGATGGCATAACGGTGGATTGTGTTCTGTAAATTGGCACTTAGGTCATTGCTATATGAATGAGTGTGTGAATGTGTATGTAAAAGCGCTTGGTCCATTTACCATTTTATAACTGTCAACGCCATGCTTTGTAATATAGTTAACATTTGGTAAATTGAGGAATAAGGCTAATGCAGTGTAGCCTTGTGGGTAGTTTGAGGGAACATTTGTGATATGCAGTGTGGCTCTCACACTGGTCCGGTTTTGGTCTTTTTAGTCTCAATCCCTCAGATTCAATCAATCAAACGTCCTTTTAACTTCCTGACTCATTGGTGATGGGCCATCTGCTGAGACCGGAGTCCTGGTCCAGTCTTTGTGTCCATACACTCTGGCCTTGGTCATCTGTTTAGGTGATTTTGACTACAACACTACTAAAATAATAGTAACGCTGAATGTTTCGTGTATACAAGAAGTACAAGTACAGGAGAGGAGATGGAAAACAAATAGGAAAATGTGGATGTTGAAGGTTTAATATGGACAACAATTACCAGCAATGTGTTTGTGTGCATTGTCAGGCTCTGACTGTATTGTGTCAATGGTCCTTCACCAGCTGATTTTCTCCTGACAAGTGTGTTCTCTACCTTTTGAGTTTGTGTCTCACTGATTGCCTGCTGTTTTTGAATACGGCTAAATGTTGCTGTAGCACTGAAAAGAAAAAAACCACAGCAGTAGAATTAGAGAAAACTGTGCTTTTCAGTGTTTTTGTTATAATAACACATTCATATGAGACCCAGTTTGCTTCCTGGATTGTATGATCTGTTGTCAGTGTCTTTGTTTGGACTAAAACACCTGTTTTAACCTGTGTGTGTGCACATTTATCCTCAGTGTTTTCTATATCTCCCATCTCTCCCGCTGTGCTCTCTCTCTCTCCACGTACTCATCCACACTTCCTGCTGTTATAGTTTTAGAGTAATCACCCTTCATTACAGTGAAAGGCTTGTGTAACCTCCTCTCAAAGGGTACTATGAAAGGGAGTCTGTACACGTGTGTCTGCTAGCTGGCTTTCATAATTTGTCTGCTACTGTAGCTCGCATGATTTGAGCCACTCAATCTCATCCACTAGCAGTGCTGACGAAGGAAGGTGGATGTTCAATATTTGCCTGCCTTAGTGCCTCTTATAAAACGATATAGATAGAAGTTGCGAGAACAGTGACTGACAGGGAGATGAGAGCGGCCTGCTGGAATTCTCCACTTTGCTGCACAGCAGGCCGGGACCTGCCGAGGAATGCAGGGAAGACAGCAGGAGAGGGAGACGTTATGAACAGAGAGGGAAATGTCAGAGAAGTTACAGTGAAGACCACGAGAGAGGGAGAGAAAGGCGAGGGGGGTTACTATGTAAAATGTGTGAGGTGATGTGTGTCTACACAGTAATATGATAAAATAATGGAGCTGTACCGATACAGATACCATTGGAAAAGGCCTCTGATACCACTTTAAATGTGGCATGTGGTATCAGTGAGTACACCAGTCTGTGCAGCGATCTGATACTGTTATTTTTTTAGCCAACTTGTTTTAAATCCGCTCCTCTTCCATGCTCTAAAACAGTAGCCAACACAGAAAGCTACACTGTACTGCCGCCATCTCTGTGTTATGGCTGCCACAGGAAAATACTTCATTTCAGCAGCGAAGAAGAACTGATTTCAGGTCAGTAATCTCGTCACAGCAAATAACGGTATTGAAGGAATATAGCATTGGTTTGAGAACTACACTTTCTCAATCTAGGACGCCTCCGATGTCATGTCTCGTTCAAAATCGCAGACTGCAGACCCGAAGATCTTTTTTTTTTAGACGACCCACCGCTATATTCACGTCGTATTTCGGATTCTGTATCACTCTGACCCATTGCATGCAGCGATCAATGTCCTTGACTGGAAAACAGTAGTATTTCACTCCAGCGTCTCTCACTGGGTCGTTCCTTTCAGAGGGAGGGGCGCAATGCACGCTGGGTGTTGTAGGAATGTAGAATGGGTGAAACCACGAGCTGTTTGTACAACTATGGCGCCAATTTCAAATATTATTGCTTCTATCGATTACAGAGAACACCAGCTTTGAGTGGCAGTGGCTTTTTCCAGGGGCGATTTGCTCCTTTAAGCAAGCAATTATTCTCCATTCTAAAGTTGAGGCTTTAAAACAGAAGCCCACAAAGCTCTATATTTGATGGAAGGCAATGCTGAAGTGTGTGGCTACCTTGTGATTGAGAAGTTGCTAACACAGTGACCTTAAAAGTAAATTATTTTTTAAGCAAGTACTTTTGTTTAAACACTCTTTTCACCTCGACACTTTAGCATCTGAATCAATATCACAGTCACCGCAGATTTAATATAAAAAATACTTTACATTTAAAAACCACAAAAACAAAATGGCGACAAGGAAAACGTGAACTCGAGGGCTGCATGGTAGTGCACAAACCAATGGGTGAGGTCATGGTAACTAATCATTTAAACAAACAACAGATCTTCCAACCTACATATTTTAATTGTTTCTAATACAGACACTTTAGTAAAGAATGTGGCAACTGGTACGGCATCAGTGGTGGTTTGTCATCTCCTCGCCTATACAGTAGCTTGATGCGGTAACCACAGCAGCCCTAGATGCTATCGGGACTCCATCCTCCACTCTGTAACCTGAGAGGGCAAAATATCATCATCACATAGCACATGATGCACAGCTCCATATCTGCAGCTGCTGATGACGCCCGCACATTATATAAAGAGCACACAAAGTGCCTTGAGAAATCCCAATATGCATACAGCCCTATGGTTAAATGTGCTTCTTATACACATGCTGAGGTGTACACATGCTGACATTATACCGACACTCACCCACCCACGTATCCAAACACTGCTGGAAACTGGTTATGTTTTGCATATTACATGTCGATGTATGTGCTTATTTAAAGACTGCACAAGAGGACTTAAATGAACAAGTCAAGGCAGGTCAGGTCAGTTTATTTTAAGAGCACATTTTAACCCATAGCTGAGAGAATAAGTGTTGCACAAACAACAGAGAAAAGCCATTGTGTGGACAGGCTTATGATGACAATTAAGATAGAGAAAGAAAAGAGACCAGTCTTAAAGAAATCAATATGGGGTAAAGGTCTAATTCTTAGTTGCAAACTGTTGCACAATTTAGGGCCAAAAACGGAAAATGCTCAATCATCTCTATTGGCCCCTGCTGACTGGCTGCAGTACAGGTCATAAAGCCCGCCTCCTTCATGTTATCAGATGGACATGAGTCAAACTATATAATCAAAATACACAGCAAAAACATTTTCTCAAACATGGTTTTTATAGTTAGTTCTTATCATGCTGATTTATGTCCAAGTGTTCATTTTTCGTTGAGTTTAGTTTTAATTACTTGGCATGTAAAAAGGATGATTGACAGCTCTGTTGACAAATCCGGCTCCTGCAGCCGATCTGTTCCTTATTATCAGAGTAGAGGAGGATCAGAGAGAGGAAACAATTAGGGCTGGGTTTAAACAATTGTTTTTCTCCGATTCGAATCGATTCTCATTTGAATTACCCAATATCGATGAATAAATCCCAAGATTGATCTTTAAAAATATGTGTAAAAACATGCCTGATCGCTCACGTTTCTGAGAGCTCCTGAACGCAGCACAACTCAGCCGAAACACGGCAGTGAGGGAGACATGCCCGGACTCGTTTGCTGCATCTACTACGGAGACATCAGTGATCGCCGACGGAGTCTTGCAGGTTTTTGTTCGGTAATTAAAGTGTGTGTTTTGGTTAGCGGAAGTGGCTGTGGCGGCTCCACCCGCCAATCTCCACTGCACAGCTCTGGCTCCAAATGATGTCACCATCGCAAGGTGGCAGCGCCTGTCACGGGGGATTTTTTGGCATCAATTTTGTATAATGAAAGCAGATGGAGATCTATATAGTCACTGGTACCAGCTAGGAGTCTCACTGCTGTAGGCCAGATACAGTATTAGTTGTGAGCATTTCAAGTATAAATAGAAAATTGTCGCACAGGGTTTGGGAACTTTTAGTCAGCAGTTCATGCGTCACAATAAGCCAGACAGCGTTCAGTATGCATGCAGTTTAACACCATCTTCCACCTTTCTCTGGAGTGTTTAGTGCAGGATTCCTTTGGAGAGATCACATTTGTCTTGAACTATATATAGTTGTAAAGCGGTGTCATGCTGTCCTCATGATGTCATTGGTTCATCAAGTCCACAAAGTCTGGAGGGTGTCAAAAGTTTATCTCTCTCTCTCTCACCGTCTCTCACTTCTGTTTTCCTTTCCTCCAGTCAAACTATATGACGTACGACTGATCTCAGCCGGCGGCATGACTCTGCGTGTGTCCGTCTGCGTTGTAATTATGGTGTGACAGATTTGTGTGCGTTTCTGAGTGATCAGCAGTGGGCTGAGACGGACCTTTGCTCAGCCAGACAGCAGGAAGGTAACTGATTTACAGCATCCGAGTGGAACTTTTGATAACACACTCACACTCCACCCACCTGAAGGGCAGCCTCACAATGGCGCCTTAAAATAGAGACTGAAGCAAGAAGCTAAGTAAAGTGCGACAGGAGGAAGAAGTGTGTAAAGGCCAGGGGTGGACAGACACTGACAGAGATGCATTAATAAAAAGACTCCGCTTTGATGATGGTGAACCCCATTTTTGTGTGTGTTTTCGTGTGATGAGGGGTTATAAACATCCCACTGTGCTAATGAGTGGGTGTGTATTGTTTTTTAGAAATGGACAGACAGGGCTCTTTTGTTTACGGTGAGGCAGTGATGACGCATGGTCAAATGTATTGGCCCTTCAGACCACGCTCGGTTTGGGGAGTGTGTGAAATGTGTGCGCTGGTGCATTCCTCTCGCATTCCTTTTGCATGTTTTGAGCCCATTACCTTAATCGTCTTCGCTTGACGATCTCCAGAGACTCACTCGAGATCCATCAGAGTGAAAATAGTTTGTTGACATCTTGCCCTGTTTTTAGTGTTGAAAGCAGTAGTTAGGATATGTTTGCATTTCACTGTATAGGTGTGTCCTACTCTTATATATCCATGCAATAGTTCTACCCCTAACTAAAAATGTTCCCAGTCAACAAGTAGGGATGCACCGATAGCACTTTTTTTTCAGGCCAAGTACAAGTACTTTTGTTTGGGTACTTGCCGATATGAGTACTTAATAATATCATTACAGTTCTCATAATGACTTTAAAAACATGTTTAATTTTTATCAGATATTCCCTAACTTTCTGACTGTAACAAGGTAAATAGACAAAATGGGGTTCAGATTTTCAGTCTGTACATCTGACTCATGGTTTTGATTAAACGAACTGGGGGTCATCTTGAGATTTCGCCACAAGATCTCATAGCGCGAAGAACAAAGCCACATGAGACTAAGAGATATGGGGAAAAACAACATGCCGAAAATACACTTACAGAGTCTAACATAAACATCAGCGCAAAACTAACTTACATATTCCTGGACGCACACACGATAAAAAGAGTCCGTCGGCGATCGCTGATGTCTCCGTAGTAGCTGCATTAAACAAGTCCGGGCATGTCCCCCTCACTGCCGTGTTTCGGGGGGATGCGCTGAGTCGTGCTGCGTTCGGAAGCGCTCAGAAACGTGAGTGATCAGACACGTTTTTACACGTATTTTTTTAAAGATCAATCTCGGGATTTATTAATCGATATTGGGTCATTCAAATGAGAATTGATTTGAAGCGGAAAAATCGTTTTTTTTTTAAACCCAGCCCTACTGCAGATGTCTGTTTATAGAGATTAATAAGAAGCTAAATCATTGTCAGATGACCGCCTGTTTTTGCTCTCCACATGGACTGTTTTTCCTGCATACGCCGATACACGTACGATATACGTGATTGGTTAATATTACTCGGACTACAAGCGTACTACAAATGGAAATCAGAACACTTCCCTTGCTAAAGATTCTACATTTCTATGTAGAATCTGTAAATACGGATTACTTGATAGGTAACATATAAATACAAAACCGTTCTAATAACTGCATGGTTACAGAAATGCAAATGAAAAGTGGTGACCTTTCTCAATGTGCTGAAACCAGCGAAGAGACTGAACATTACACAGTCTAACATCGTCCCTCTCCGCTTACGTCCTGGGACACCTCTGCTTTCTCACAGCTGTTTGGCTTTAGCATGGCGTTGTGGAAATGTTGCATAAAGCAGGGTTGTAATCACGCAGAGTACCAAACACGACACACGTCACTTTGCAGAACAGTGGTACTTGAATGTCAGCGTATTTGGACAGTTCCTCCTGACAAGTGTAGCTTAACTACAGATTTAATGGCCTGCTGAACATCATCATACTTTTGTCACATGGATGCGTTACCCACAAGGCCACCTTCTAATGGAAGTATAGGCAAGTGGCACTACAGATAGATCTAACAAGGTCGAGGTGCAGCTCCAGGATAGAAAGTTTTGGGCTCTACTTTTGTCTACTAGGAGTCTTTATGAATACATTTTGTTTACTATTAGGAAGTAGCCCTATATGCTATATTTCCTTGTAATTAGGCCCCAGGGTTTATTAATTGCCTGTGCATTAAGAATACAATGGAGAAGTCTGAGGACAGGAGCCTTCAGGAGTTTTGGTTTATAATGTAACCTCAGGGCCTGAAAACTCAGCTGCTTACAACAGGAGATACCACTGCCCTTTATGGCCTGAAGGGTGTAACAACATTAAGAATATTTATGAGAAGGGTAGTGACTGACACAATTAAATGAACAATAGAGGGCATATATGGGGAAACGGTTTGTGTGTGTGTGTATGGAAGTGGTCCAAGGTGAGGGACAGAGAGAGACTTGGCTGCCGATGAAGCCCACAGTCCTTCAGCATTTTAGCATTCCTCACATTCCTGTAGCAGAGAATGGGTGGAGGAGAGGAAGGGTGTGTGTGTGTGTGTGTCTGTGTGTGTGTCTGGGGAGAGAGAAAGTCATATCAATGTTGGATTCTCACTGTGGTGTTTATTCAATGATAAGAGGGACAACAATTCCGGGGGAGGCTCTGAGAAAGCTTATTTTGTGTGCATGTGTACCGTCAAATCTTTTTGTGTAAGAATCCACCTACATTACACTTTAAGCTAACGTCACGACCCTTTGACCTGTGCATTGTGCTGGAAGTTGTTCTCCTAGTGCTATAATCCCTCAGAAACAACTTTTACTTTGGCAAATAATTGTTCAGACAAACATGGAGCAGAGGTCATCCCAGCTGCATTGAAGATTCTGCTTTAAAAATGTAGCTAAAGTCATTTCTTTGGGTAAACTGGCTTGACAAAACCTTGAGCCCCAGTCAGAGATAAAGGTGGTTATCAACTTTCTCTGTTAACCTGACTTTCTGTGCAGGCTCACATGAAAGGGGGCTTCTGACACGACAGTTGCCGCTTCTTCTGCATAAATAGGATTGATTGCACACTGCCTACTTCAGTCAGGCTGTTTTAAATGAACAGCAATGTTGAATATTAATACGGCAAAAATAACAACACAGCTGCAACAAATAGGGCAACAGAGAAGTGCTGCAGAAAATTCTCCAGGGTTTCCGTGGCTCCTTAAAAAGTCTTAATCGTTTTAATCTCCTTTTCTTTCTCTTTGGCGGCAACTATGGTGATAAATGGTAATTGCATGAGCACACTTCCCAGACAGTGTTGCATGTGTCACGTCCACGGTTGGCTCCGGTTGTAACTCTTGATTTTCCTGGCTGATGGTCGCTTTCCTTTTCAGACTGTTTGCCTTCATCTGAGCGCCCAATTTGTTTCTTTTTCTTTGGATTTTCACTTGAAGTTGTATCTGTAGTCATCGATCTTTTCTTTGTTTGTAGGTAATAAATTGTCTTAAATTTACCGTAAACTTAGTTTGGGAAAGGCTGATGGAAAAATGGTCATGCAGTGCTCTAACATTACCGTAATAAAGATTATAGAAGCAATCTAAGTTGTTTGACCGTAATGTCTAAGACACTCTGCAAGCTTTACGTGTTATGTTGGCCAGCTACAAACGGCAACAGATGCCTGCATGACATTGTTTTGTTGCTGTCAGTGGCTAGATACGCTAAGTGTAATATATGCTGAAAGACATTCTCGTTAGGGACCACGGGGGTTACACTGTCACTTACTAAGAAGTGGAAATCACACAAGTATTTGGCCAAATCAAGGTTTAAATTGATTAAATATAATTTGTAATAAATGCCTTTAAAAGAATCAACTTTGTAATCAGAAATGTATCTGCAAAACCAGCAGGAAATTGGGACCAAAAACATGATCCACAGTGTGCGTAGCTGCTCTGCATCACAAACTGAATGCATGTAGAGTCCCGAGCTGTGATGCTACCATGACGTGTTGTTTGATGCACTGTAACTGCACGGTTTAATTCTGTGGCTTTACTAACAAAAATGCCGGCTGTAGACTCAACATACCTCGCTAATTTTATTAGTCTTGCTTCGTGGTGCAGCCCTCTGGTCGTATGGGGGGGGGGGGGGGGGTGATGCAAAGCTACACTGATGATTAAACACCCCTCAGGTGCTGGTGAGGCTCTCAGAGAGGGTGTAACCTGAAACACAGAGAGAGAGAGAGAAAGAGAGAACTTAAAATGAGGCCTCAGTCGCTGAAAACAAGCACTAAACTCAATTTTGATGCTTCAAAAGAATCTGAATCCATTTTTACAATCTATCATTCAACAGATTACTTCAGCATCAAACAGCCATTGACGTAAGAGCGAGATTGTTTCCAGAAAACGGCAGCAGAGCTAACTTTGGTTTCTGCCCTCCAGCTGTTATGTCATCGCTGGGTCGCTCCATAGTGAACCCTCTGTCTGTCTGTCCTCTCAATGTCTGCCAAAGTCACTGTAACACTGAAACACACACACACGTACTGTGGATCATGTGATGTATCCAGTCGGTAAGTTAAACATTGACTCTCTCTGGCCTCAGATTTGATCGTTGTGTTAAACAGCACTCTTCCTGGAACTGGTCGTCGCACGTTAAGTATCATTTAATTTGTGTGTGAAAACAACATTTTTTGGGAAAACCCAAATTCCCCTTTATTTTTAAAGACTTATTTTCATCCCCTGTGCTCATACATAAAACTTCCTGACGCACACACATGGGAGTTGTTTTCGTGAGTATGTGTCACACCCTGGTAAACAAGATAGAGCATCATAACCACTGGGGGAACAACAGGAAGTTTACAGGCCTCAGTCAGAGTTTGCATTGCGTGTCATCAGCGTGTATAGCCTCACTGTGTGTTTTTGCCCACAGTATATTTGTTTATCGTATCGCATCTTGGTTTTGATGGTTCGCATCTCTTTGAACTGTGGCTAGATTGTACTGATGGAGAGGCTTTGAGCACTTTGTCTGTACTTACAGAGGTCACGACCTTCGGTTTAATAGACTTTTGAGAAGCTCGATGCACCAAAACCCACGTTTAAATGGAGCAACCCTTACAACCACGAAAGATCCAAATCAAATGACTCAGCAAACTATTATTATAAACCTAACATTAAGGTTTTATCTCATTGCAGCTATTAGCAGAGCTTCTTTAGTTTATGTTACCTTTTTTATTTTCACTCTAACATTTCTCTATATTCTAATGTTTCCATTATATGCAACCCTTATGTTCTTAACAAGTTATTTTTTGATTACTTAAGAGGTGTAAAAATACTGCAATTCAGATCATCTTTAAGAAACACTTAAGGCCTGTGTCCACTAACACCCTTTTTTGCGCCCACGACCTCAATTTCAGAGCTCTTCTCACCTTACTGTCGCTAGGTTATGAAAGTTGTCTGGCGACACTTTTGCTTCCCTTGGAAGTGATCCTTAAGGTGGTAGGCCTAATCTCAAAGATCTCAGTTTTGTTCTCCTCGGTGCCACCTATGGTGATAAGCGGCAATTTCGGGAGCACACTTCCCAGATATCCAGACATGCATGTGTGACGTCCACAGTTGGCTCCAGTTGTAACTCTTGATTTTCCTCGCTGACGGTCGCTTTCTTTTCAGACTGTTTGCTTCATCTGAGCGTCGAATTTGTTTCTTTTTCTTTGGATTTTCACTTATTGTTGAAGTTGTATCTGTAGTCATCGATCCTTTCTTTGTTTGTTCAGCCATAGTAGATTACTGTTTACTCGCAACACTTGCAGAGACTGGAAAAGTAGCCGCTTAGCTCTGCCTACCCTCTCTGGCAGACACCCAGTCCATAAAAATACTATATCCTGCAAATGCTCAGGCTTTCATCAGTGGGCCATAGGCTCAATCACCATTGTGTTACCTCATTCAGCGATAGATAGTGACTTAACAGACATTTATTTACATGAAAATCTTCGATTGTTACTTCTAAGTCTGTTTTAAATCGCTCTGTGTGCTTAATGTTTGCTTTTATTCAAGAAAATATAACAAAGAAAACAAAAACAATGGAAAAGAACCATGTCCCGGCATTAGCAGCAGCTCTAGACCTGGATATTGTACAAAATCTGAAAGTCCCTGTGGATGAGTGAGAAGTGACATTGACGAGCACGCCGGTGTTCCAAAAGTGGAACTATTTTCAGCTGAGAGCACGGCGACACAACACAGCTGCCGCCGAGCCGAGGCTGTTCCTGCGCATGGTACGCCGAGTGCAGAAAACACTCAGATGTGTTGGTTTGGTGCAGAAAACAGACACACACAGGCCCTTACTTTGAAAATCCACTGGAACATTTGTGTTACTGTTTCAGCTCTAGTGCATCTCCTCACCAGGCAGGTGAATGACAAATCTATTAGTTTTATTTTGAAAATACTTTTTTTTCATTTAAAAGGCTGGAAGACTTCAGTAATTACATTTTCAAATCATATTCTGTGAATCAAGATGAATAAAGATTGTAATAAACGGCACAATGAGCTTCATATATACAGTTCAGCAGTTCAGTAGAAAATGTATGACAGCAGACTTTGATCTTTTATTGATTCTTTGAACTGTGCACTATTTTTGAGTTGTGATTCAACTTGTGATATACAGACCTTATGTTCTTCATTAATCAATTTAGTGTTCCATCCATAAAATGGTGAGAAATCCCCACGATGGCCTCCTGGCGTTTGCTTTTAAATCTATAATAAGACAAAAAAAAGCGGCAAATTCTGCGACACTGAAATCAAAGAAATAGAAAGACAATTAATAGATAGTCAAAATGGTTAAAAATATATATTTCTGTGTCTGGTTTTTATTTCTATGCTAAAACAAGCAGAAGAAGGCCAGTGATCTGTAATTTTAAGCTTGTACTCATCTATACAGCTAATATCAGGTGGAGTATTTTAACAAGAAAAACACAGGTGACTACCACGTTACCTCTAAATCCTGCTGGATGCTCACAATATTTACTCTTCCTGCTTGTTAATGGAGGACTTCCACCTGACTGCAGCATTAGCTGCAGGGAATTCCTCGTCCCTCTCGCGGCTGCTGCATCCTGCTTGTGTCTGCGAGGTTTTATTTTGTGCGCTAAAAGGATTTCACACCTTGCCGATGTGACTCATGACTTTCCTTGTAGGTGTGACTGATATTTTTTTCCACGAGAGGCCTTTTGCTTTTCTCTGCTGCTGCAAAAGAAATACTCCTGGCCACAGTGAGCATGTCAGTGGTTGTTACATGCAATTATTGTCCTTGTTAGAACTTATGACCATGACTTAAAGTGGAAAAGATGAATCATACACTGTTGTTTTTCTCCCCTGGTGTTCATGTTGCTCTGGTACATCTGCTTGTCGTTTCAGAGGTCTTTCCAGGGTTAAAAAATTCCTGTTGGATGATTAGTCTTGTTTGTGCACTGTGCATTCTCAGTGGTTGCTAAAATTATCTTTACAAGGACCTTGAGCTGAAGGAATCGATTATGTATCATAGAAAGAGGAGGCAGAAAGAGGAGGATAGATGGAGGTAGAAAAACAGGGGTCAGAGGGGGCACTTTGCAGTGAGCACTCTGTACATTCTGTTGTCTTATCTCGAATGACGGGGCGGCTGGGGCCCCTTCAGGGGGGGAGTTTACACATGCTGATGCAGACTTGAGTTGAGTGCAGAGTCTCACACTGAAAGAGTCTTATTCTGTCTCCGTCTTAAATCAATCACTTTTTACCCCTTCCTTCATAAGTGCTGTCTCTTAAACTTGTTCTTCAACTTGCTCACCTTCTTCTCACATAGATTATTATCACACAAAACAAGGCACCACTCCTAGACATCTACTACATTTTGTGGTTTAACCCTCCTCCCCTAACAGTCACTTTTTTCTGTCCTGTCCTCCTTCAGATGCAGAGTCCCAGCCGCTGTCCAGACACCCCCAGCAAGGAGCAGAGGCACAGGAAATAAGAGACTTAAGGAAACGGCAGGTAAAAACCTCTGCAGTAGTGTGTGGGAACATGCTGTATCTTGTAATTATCGTGACCTAGTTTACCTGTGGTTCTGCCGTGTGCGCGTGTATATACTGTGTGTGTGTGTGTGTGTGTGTGTGTGTGTGTGTGTGTGTGTAAGAGAGAGAAGAGCAACAGAGCGCTGACTCGGCTGGAGGAGGTCCTGACAGGCGGGGAATGCGGGGAAGTCAGCCTGCATGCTTGACTTTCATGTCAAGAGATCAGTGTTACACCACCTGTGTGCACTGTCACTGCATTTGATGTATTGTATCCTATTAGGCTGAGTAACAATGGAACTCGCCCATTTTTTTTTCTTGTCTTACTTCAGCTTTATTGAGGTGTTTGATCTGCTATAAAACGTTGCTGCACCTGGTATTAGTAGTACTTATTTCTTTGTCATAAGTATTGCTTACTTAATGCCATCTTTAGCCAGACTTTAAGCTCTTTACGTAACAGTTTGTCCTTGCAGAAAATAATGTGCAGTATTGCACTTAGGGGTGTCACAATTCTCCAAATCCGCAATACGATTTTCATTTTCAATTTTAAGGTCAGGATTTGATTCAATTTTAAAGTTAAAATGTCAATGAAGGCTGCTTTTCATCTGCAGTATCCGGCTGTGTGTGAAGTCTGCAGCCTAAGATGTAAAATCAAGAAACAAGTAACAACAATCACTATGATTCCAAGCATGTCAGTACAACACGGACAGGGGCAGTAATTCAACAAAGCATGTAAACAGCATATTCTGTTTGGTTATCCGAATTTAAGTCTTATAAATGTAGCGTTTTCTGATTAAGACGTGGGATATGCCGATATTTTTCTGTTTTAGGAGCATGTTTGGGAAAGCACATTCCGAATATTCCTCTCAGTTGTTTTTTTTGCGACCAATGGCCTCTTGTCTTTTTACAGACTCCGAATATTTAGTGCATGTTAAGGTTGTAATTGCGATTAGGGGTGCAACGATTAGTCGACATTAGTTGCCAACGAATTTAAGTGGCAATAATTAGTTGTTGATAATTAGTTAATGAGTTGAGCATGCACATGAGTGACTGGGAAAATTGCGGCGGCTGATGCACCAAAGTCGCATCACTGAATCGCAAAACTTAAAAACTAAAGCCTGGGTGCATTTCACCCTCAACACTGCAAAAAATCGCCTTTTCCGATTCGAATCGATTCATATTTGACTGACCCAATATCGATTAATAAGTCCCGAGATTGATCTTTAAAAATATGTGTAAAAACGTGTCTGATCACTCACGTTTCTGAGCGCCCCTGAATGCAGCACGACTCAGCGCATCCCCCCCAAAACATGGCAGTGAGGGAGACATGCCCAGGCTTGTTTACTGCACCTACAACGGAGACATCAGCGTTCGCCGACGGACTCTTTTTAGCGTGTGTGCGTCCATGAATATGTTAGTTAGTTTTGCACTGATGTGATGTTTATGTTACTCTCTGTTAGCGTCGGCTTTGGCCGCGAATGTATTTTCGGCATGTTGTTATACAGTATGCCTTTCCCCATCACTCTTAGTCTCGTGCGGTTTTGTTATTCGCGCTATGAGATCTCATGGCCAAATCTCAAGTTGAACCCCAGTTTGTTGGATCAAAACCATGAGCCAGATGTATGGACTGAAAATCTGAACTGGAAAAAAAGTTCATAAGCTGTCTAATTTATAAAATTGGTAATATTGTGCTTTCCGTTTTACCCCTAAACAAATCGAATCGAATCGGAAATCGAATTGAATCGGGACCTTGTGAATCGGAATCGAATCGAATTGAGAAATCCTTATCGATACCGAGCCCTATCCAAAAGTACATTTCAATTATTTAAATCATCGAAAGGTAATTTTGATCAATATTCAGTTATGAATTGAAATCCTGGCACCCTGAGCGTTGATTGCTACCTACAGTATATGTGAATGATGTTCTCCCTCACTGTAGTTGCCCAGTGAGCAGATCAGCGGGCCCGTTTTTAGAACAGATGTGGTGATTGGATGAATGGCGATGTAAAATGAACCATTAAAGCAGTGAACTGTGTTACTCTCAGCACTACTGACCCAGTTTGTCAACCAAACCCCAAGTGGAGTTGAGTAAGTCTGCTGCTTGTCAAGTGCTGCATAGTTTGTTCATTACAGATGGTATTATTTGTGTCGTAACTCACCGCATTCTATCCTGCCCCTTTTACCGCTTTAGCATACGAGAGCTGTTGAACTGTTATTTCAACTCTTACTGACAGATTAATTAATAATAGAATAATCATTAGCTGCAGCCCGATGTCGTATTACAGTTTTATTTCCTTCTGTTGTTCCCCACGCAGAGCTCACAGAGTAAACACCGTCTATACTTCCTCCTCCGCTCAGATGTCGCGCAGTCGTACAGGTGCAGCTTCGACAGCTATATGCATAAAAACCCAATTTCCTGCTGTCAATCAGTGCCGGTGGCCAACAAGCACCAATAATCAGCGCAGATGCCTCCCACCTGCACTCTCTGTTTGTCTTCCTTCACTCCTACTAAAATGTGGAAAAAATAGCTTGATCCAATTACTCATGCTGTGCTCTGTCTCCGGTGATCTTCCCACCGACTCCAGAGGTTTAAATGGCACTGCAACATCATTACATAGCTCCCCATAAGGCAAATAAGTTTCGTCTGCACTGACTTTTTTCTGAGAAATGACCTTTATCGCTTTCAGTATTAAAACTGTGTGTTGAAACCGCTTGACTCGCACAATCCTAGGAAACCCTGCCCTCAGGCTCATTCTTAGTAGTGTTTGGGTGGCATTATACTCTTTGCAGCGACCTTGTAACCCGATGTATTTCAGAAGCTGTGTATAATTAGACTTGCGTGTGTTTTCAGCCGGACAATAGAACAAGTACTAGCACAGCTTAATTATAGACTGTCAGTAAAATACGCTGCGTTCTCGCATGAAACATTATATTTCCTGTCTGCAGAAACATGATGTTTTTGTGCGTCTGTCTCAGCAGATGACAAAGATAACACAAAATATGTTTGGCATCGATTCCTGTGGAAAACATTGGCTTGTGTGTGCTGTATTAATAGTTAAACAGGAATGGATTCTGTGGCGGCGCAGCCCAGACGGACGGATGGATGGATGGATGGATAAACTGGAGAGACGATCAGCGGCGTGTCATTTACCCCGGCTAAGTGTTCCAGGCAACCCGGTCACCTCCTATAGCGAGACGACATCCGCAGCCAAGAAATGTCTCCCATTTCCAGGCGTGTGTGTCATTCAGTGCCAGTGTGTGGCCCTTTGTTTATGAGGGAGATAAATGGTGGATTGGCAAGATGCTAGGAGACGAATACTGAAAAATCAGCAGTGTGTGTGGGAGCCGTCCCCGCTGCATTCACACCAGCTCGGTGTTATTTCTGCTTATACCTCTCTGTTTTTTTCCACTTTTCACGATAGCAGCCGTGGAGACTGTGTGACTCTGTCTGACTTTTTTTTAAACTCTATTTTTAAACTTCCCATATTTGAAGAATCAAGTTGCAGTGTCGTGCGGCCTGCCATGACCCTAAACAACCTCTCAATCAGCTCTGTTGTTCTCTGTTGTTCAGAGCGTGTTTTTCACGTCCGTCAGACTCCTCTGTTGTGGTTGTAAATGATGTCAATGCCTCTTAGAAGATTGCTCGTAATGTTAAACATTGTTCAAGAGTACATTGTCATGAAAATAATGCCATTGTTGACAGTAGTACTACATTCTACTTATTATAAATAGAGCTGAACCACCTCAGGGGGGACTGAGAGTGAGACAAAGTTACTCATAAGACAGGTGAATGCTGTTCTGAAAACAACAGGAAGTCGGTTATCAAAGTTTGGCCCCATGATTTGGCTCACAAATCATCAACTTCAGCAGCTGTAGCTGCGGTCACATGCGACTCCTGGAGGCTGCTTGGTTATTTTAAAACTCTTCTGATTTGGTCAATTTACATCAAATCTGAAGATGTGGACCTGATGCACATGGATGTAATGAATCAGTGTGATGTACACTGTTTCAAGAATCATCATTATCTTCATCTTCATTCTGCCTAGAACGCCAGAGCCTGCTTAAGAGTCGTGTTTTTTTACTATCAAAGTCATTCAGTGATAGTTGTGAGAACTGCTTATGCTACTATTCTTCTACTTAAATTGTACTTATTCATACTTGGAATGTGTGGATTTGCCCAAAATATAAACAGATGTCAACTTACACTATAGTTCGCTATTTGCATCCCCAATCTTAGCTCACATAGCACATCCTCGAAAAGGCATAATGGGAGCTGTAGGAACAGTAAGATTTTCTTCCAAATAGAATTAAGACTGAAAAAAATAAAAGTAACAATATATATCAGATTTTTGTCCTTAAAGACCCCCTCCAGTGAAAATCAAGTGTTTAACCTTGTAAAAATTCCCATGTGGTGTTGTTCATGTGCTACAAGACACATCAGGGACAACATCAGCAGTCATCTCCATGGCTGCAGCGTACCAAGGACAGGCTGAACAACACGTTTTCAGATTGGCAGGTTTGAGACTTCACAAACCTAAGGAGCCAATCCGGTTAATGAACGGGGTGATGCTATGCATATCATTATGTGTAACCTATGGCAACCACTTTGGTGATGCGTAACCGTCATCGTAATTTTTGCAAACTCACTACTGAGTACTAACGTTGACGTTACTGCTACTAATTACTACATTGCAAGCTAGCTAAGTTACAAGCTTACAAGTTTCAACAAGTTGCCTCTAAATGATGGCAGAGACGTGTTTTGTTTTTGGCTGTAATTTTTACGAAAAATTGAAGCACGTAGTGGGCGGGGACTATGCAGGGAGAAGGAGGAGATGCCTTAGGAATATTTTTACAAGGTAATTAAACGTATTTTGCAGAATAAAACATATCAGACACAATTTATTATTTCAAGTAGAGCATTTTATTTCTTTAAACAGGACTGGAGCTGCTCCTTAAGGAATATTTTGGACATTGCTCAGGCTGTGGATGTCTGTTTGTCATGGAGAGATGGAACTGTGCTGGTGTTTGTGGGGGGCAAAGTTATCTCGAGTTTGTCTGAGAGAGGCCCAGACTGGGTCAAACTTTAAATAGTCATGGATTAGACGAATCAATTTTGATGAGCAACTGTAATAAATACATATATTTTCTGGTTCTGTTAGCTCACAAAGCTCAAAAAGACATTTTTAGTTTTCTGAAACTTTATCGACTTCTATTAAAAAGGTTTTAACATGCAGCTGTAGAGCTAATATATACATACTAGGTTAGACAGGCAATGTTAATATTAACCGAAAATTTTTAGATACAGCTGTCAGTTGACAGTTAAAGTAGCCAAAGGTTGATGTTGTCTTCAATGGAAAAATATTGACCTCCATACGAAAAAAAACAAAACACGTTCACTCCCTAATGATAGCTGTTCATTGTTTCCTCTTTGTCAGAGTTTCCGAGGGAAGGCTTCCTCTTGCGCTTTTCAAAAAAAAAAGAAGCTGTGGTGTCGAATGGAACAAAGGCTAAACCTTATGTCATCCTCACAGAGCAGCTGTTAGCACACGGTGCCACTCGACATCAAAACAGGACGAGCCATACGGGCCACCTCCAGTCAGCCTGCTATCATCTGTGGATGCTTCAAACCGTCCTTTTTCATAGGAAGGCACAAGGAAGTGAACCCAAAATGTAGACTCTTAAAAACATCTTCTGGTTTTGTTTTGATGACATCAAGTGTGTTCCTGGAAGGCAGGAACTACTTTTATTAAACATCTTCCAAGAAATGCCCTGCCTGCATTTGATTCATTGTCAAGAGCAGAAAAGGCAAAGAAAAGGACATCGGAGTGTGTGTGTGTGTGTGTGTGTGTGTGTGTGTGTGTGTGTGTGTGTGTGTGTGTGTGTGTGTGTGTGTGTGTGTGTGTGTGTGTGTGTGTGTGTGTGTGTGTGTGTGGGTGTGTGTGTGAGAATTTGCCTGTGCGTTTAATTTCTGTGTTTCCTGTTCCACAGAATCAGATTAATTGGAAAGGTCATTTTGAATATGTGGGGTTTTTTGTCTCCTCAAGGCTTCCCTGTGCACGTAGTGTGTGCGTGTGTGTGTGTGTGTGTGTTTGCATGTCTGGGAGCTTGCTTTGAATAATGAACTGTTGTGGTGATAAGAGTTTGCATAGTCTGTAGCTTTTTAGTGACGCTGTGTGAAGGTAAACTGAAGCAATGTTTGGTTGCTTTGCTTGCATGTCGTCAAGAAGTCTGGTGTAAAGATGTTCCGATACCAAGTTTTTGCCTAGTACCAAGGGCTGCGCATTAAATTACAATATAATCATTATTGCAGTAAGTACACATTGCAAAAGCCTGAATTTAACCCAATGTCTAAGAAACATTTTAATGTAAACAAGCCATGCCTTCTCACTAAGCATGCACATTAGACGGTAAAATGCTTTCACACTAGGGATGCACGATATTAGATTTTTTGCCGATATCCGATATGCCAATATTTTACAACTCATTTAGCCGAGTACCTACACCGATATTTTTTCCCCGCACACCTAATTGCAGAGATCATCAACTCTCTTCTGTATTGGAATTAGCGTACAGTATAATGGTGATACTCTTATCACATCTGTTACAACGGTCGGGGTGACGGGCTTGAGATGGTTAATCAAGTTTGTAGTGTTGAAAGACTTTGCCTTGGCTCCTCCTCGCATCACTAAAGCTGAGCAGTCATTGCAAATAGCAGTTTTGCTGTCTATTTCGGACACTTTGAAAAACTTCCACACCACAGACATTTTGGCTTCTAACTCTCTCATGCTGCAGGTAGACACACGTGACGTCATCACGCTGCGCCGCGCAGGTCTTCTTCGCGCCGGGGACATTGTGCCGAGGTCGGGATTTAATCAAGTATGCAGCAGCCCATTATTTTATCGGTTAATTATATATCGGCGTGTTGGCCGATACCGATAACGTGCTGATAATATCGTGCCTCCCTATTTCACACCATTTCGATTCGATCAAATGAAGCCCAGGTTACCTAGCAGCTTAAATTAGGGCTGTCATGGTAACCGCATGACCCCATGACCGCAAAACCAACCGTGGGGTGGACCCAGTGACCGTCATCACCACTTTTTTTTTATTTTTTATTTTATAGACCAACTGATGTTGCAAGGTATGTGTCCTGCATGTCATTGACGCATTCAAATCTAAAAGGGACGCATTAAACTCACTATCCATGCGTCCCAGGGAAACACCTCATCTTTCCCATAAAGAACGATACATTATGAACAATAAACTCATTTTAAATATCACAGTAATCACCAAAAGCAACCTGGCTGTCGGTCTCGCAACATGCTCGTTTAGCCGCTACAACGACAGCTAGCCCGTCACCACAGATTTCATTTCAACAATTAAGGATACGAACTTAGAGTGACTGCAGGTTTATTAACCACTGCTGTGTTCGCTCATGTCGATGATGTCTTACCGTCTGGGGGACGCGCTGTAGTTAAACAAAACATACTCAGGCTGGGACGTCGATTAGCCACCGAACAGCAAATCATGAAATCGTTGTCATTTCCAGTTTCTTTCATATCGTGCAGGCTAGTACCCCTCCAATACTAGTGTGTTATAAAAATGTATTCATAATATTGGTAGAAATAAACAGATTTTGCTCACTATGACCAACATTTCACTCGGCTAGCACCACACTGTTGCTGTTTGTTGCCTGATATTGCTTGAACCAGTGGATTTGGGGGGTTAATGGTTATGGTATAGGATTGGTGCATTGACTGGCGTACTCGCTGATACCTGATAAATGCCTGTTAGGGACAACTCTAGTCTGTTGTATATGTACTGTAGTGTTGTTGCCTCTAATCTGAGTGTTCAGACTTTAAAAAAAGCAGCTAATTTGCATTGACCCTTGTGACTGATATTGTTGGGGGGGCACTGTGTGACCAGCGCCATGTGACCCTGTTGCCCCCTCCAGTGTTTTTACTGGAGCTCAGTGTCTGTGTGTGTGTGTCTGTGAGGCCGAGCTTTGTGTGTCCGTGAGGGGGGAGAAATGCTGCAAAAGGGGGGGTGGGTTTGTTGTGAGGGTTGATGGGGGGCAAGGGCATTACAAGGGCAGTGTTTGTGCAGGGCACGGGACTGTCCTCACTGGCACGCACGTACACATACAAACACGCACACACACTTGGCAAAGACAGAGGCTTATTGTGGACACCCAGCCCAGTCGGGTCCACGCACTACAGTCGCACATTGTGTCGCACTTTGCCTCTGCAGCTCTTTTTCTCTCATCTTTCTCTTTCTTTTTCTACTCAAATTAAAATCTCTTTTTCTTTATTTCCTTACCAACTTCTATTCTTGTGTAACTTCTGACGTGATTATCCTCACCTGAACGTTCAGCTCTCATTTGCGTCCTTCCTTCAAGGCCGTCAACATCTTTTTTTTATCTCTTAACCACCCTTTCTTCGTAACAGAGTCCTTCTCCCCTCGTTTTGAGGCATCCTCCGCTCCCCTCTCTCCTTCTTCCTCTGAGCGAGGTGAGAAAAGTCTGACAGTTGAGTCACGGAGAGCGAGAACAACGTTTTCACGCTGCTTATATTGACGTCTGTGTGTCGCCTGTGTGATTCTCCTCACTTGCCTTGTGTCTGTGAAGTGAATCAGGCTCTGTGGAACATCACACTTGCAAAACACTCTCTCACCCCCCCCCCTCCTGGCATACACACTGACACTCAGATGGAAGCTAATAAGATTAACTCATAATCCGACTTTATTATGCAGACAATCTGCAATAGCAATTAAAATCCACATCATATTAAACTACTCTTGAAATATTAGCGATGTAATTACAACTTCTTAATGCTAATCATCGTATTGGGCTTTGTTTTTTGCAATATTTAACTCTCATTTTCTCAAGATGTGACCTCCCGCCGGTTGTGCCATCAGTGTGCGAGTGTGCATTAGAATCTAAGCCTCCAACATTAATGTATGAATGTGTGTGATTAGGCTGAAGGCGTGTATTAAAAAGCGCTTTGAGTGGTCTGAAGACAAGAAAGGCGCTATATAAGTGCAGTCCATTTACACTATAAGCTAATTGATATTCTTTGTAACACTTGAGGTTTATTACCGCGGTCACTAATGCAACAATATTGTTCATCCCTCCTCTTCGCTCCCTCCGTTGCCAGCCCTTCCCTGCACCGGAACTGCATTTCCACCCAAAATAGTTTTAGCCCCAGGAACTACTTTTAACAACTTTCCCCTGCTTTTTATTATTGTTAATCTTCTTATCACAGCTGCTTTAATCTATTGTTTTAGCTTATTAGCACATTACCCGCAACTGAGGATAAGGACCTTTGCTTAAACCTAAAATTTGCAGGAGTTTTGTAAGAGTTTTGGGGGGCATCCTGGAGGGAAAAAGCTTTTCTACAGCTATTTATGAATAAAAACGTGTTCAACTTCAACACTATTACAATTTATTTTCTTTTTAAACACATTCAAAACACGCAAAATATAGCCTACCATCTGTTTTGGAAACCAGAGGCGTAAAAGTCCCGCCTCGAACTGGCAGTGTGAAAGGAGCTGTGGATTGTTGTGAGGGTGGCGGCTGCACTGGCGATCATGACGAAGCTTTAGCGAGATTATAGCGCCGTTGTCTGGGTAACGTAACACGAGATAAAATCTCTCTCTCTGCCTTTTATACTGGTATATTGGTCGCACTGCTATGTAGGAAGCAACCCACCTTTTTAGATGGGAAAAAAAAGCATTAAGAGTGCGTCTTATACACCGAATTTTACGGTAGATGTATTCGGGATGGGCATTTGAAGGCATATCAATATTCAAATAGTGTATTTGCTGACAGTGAAACGTAGTTGTTTATGGGACAGAGCAGAGGACGTGAGGAGACGAGGGAAACAAAAACACGCCGTCTCTCAATCGTGATACTGCTTTCGGTTTGGTGCCGATCTGGTGATGCCAGAAGGCTCCACACACGCCTGCTTCACCTCAAGGAGACCCCTACTCATGCCCCACATGGGCCAAACAGCCAGAGACCGACACCAAGCTCTCTAACACACACACGACTAAATTTATTATAATCCTCAAACATAACGACCTGTGGCACTTACAATCGCGCCCACAGATAAGAATACACTGTCCTTACCTGACTACATCGATCACACTTTCAATTAAGATATTTAAATGCAAAGCTTAATAAACATGCAACTTCAGGACTACAAGAACTCCACCACACCGTCCTTCTTACTTTTCAAATATTTATAAAATCAACATTGCTGTTTGTTCTACCTTTTGAAAAGCATAAAACAGTCCAGCAGTAAGCGAGACGGTGTGTGGGAGTTCTTCTCATTGTTCTCAGATTTACAAGAACGACCACGTTTGGTTCACAGCTTTTTATTTGTCTGCAAAAATACGAACGTGGAACACAAAAGGTGTTTGTGTGCTTCAGCAGGGACGTAGGCTGCTGATGGCTGCAGTTCACTGCGCACAGCGTCTGATTACAAAAACACATTAAAAACCAGGTTTTGTCTCACTGTGATATGACTGACAACAAATCACTTTGTATGGTCGATTCAGCCAAACTTTGCTTTGTTAACACCACAACTCTACACCAGTAGCAATGCAATAGCATGTATCTAACAGGCTAGGGTAAATATAGCATGGCATCAGTTAGCGTTTAGCATCGCTAAGCCGTATGTAATTTAAAGTCAAGCGACTTGCATTTCTGTTTATTCCAACATGGCTTCCAGCAAAGCAGTAGCTTGTCTGCCCATGCCACAGCACCAGAGAAGGACAGCCTGTGACCAAGCAACACATTCAAACCCCTCTGCCAGTCCTCTAATGCTGCAAGTTACAATCATAATGTTCAGCATTGTAAGCTCTACCCCCAAAGAGTACATTCGGAAAGTACTACCCCCCTGAGCAGGGACATTTTTGGGACTACATAATGTCACCAGGACATACTCTATACCCTGCAGCAGCAATTCACTGAGGTCCTCCAAAGATTCCTCGTCCCTCCGGAATGTTCCCTCTGCAGACACACAACTTTAATTTGTATTCCTCAAGTAAAAACACACACTGTCAAGGCTACACCAGTGTCCCAATATGATCTCTTGCAACACTGAGGCGTGATTATATCCTTTTACTACAGATATCTTCACTGCTCTCTGACAGTTCACCATCTCCGAGTTTATCGCCAGTTTATGAGTTGAAAAGAGCGATAATTACACATACAGTTTGCACATTTGTCTGTTAACATACACCAAAAACACATGTTAATTATATGTCATATGCATAGTGGGAATTTCTGAAATGACACAACACACCAGCGCTCATCTTTATACAGTTCAGTGTGGACAACATGTTCTGGGCAGGTTCAAACTCATGCTGCGTTTAAGTGGAACTTGTGAGAGCATGTGTGTGACGGGGAAACATTAGCACGTAACATTCAAGTAGCTTAACTTAAGAGACCTTCGTTTCCAGGCAACTGATTTCAAAAACGAGATGTTGCCTTGTTTGTCTTTTCAGAAGTGATGAATGATTTTGTTCCAAGCTTTTCAAAGCACCTTTGAAGCCATGCTGTTTTCACACCCCGTGACGTTACTTCACTGCAGGTGTTTTCCATCAATAGTGATGAGCAAAGCTCCTGCTGTGACACAACTGGACAGAGTTCAAGTCAAAGAGGTTAGCTTTGGCAAAAGGACACGTATAGATAATTTGCTGTATGTTCAGGTACAGTAATAGGCAAAAATGCCTCATGATGCATGCACATGGATGCCTTAGTTGTCCCAAGTGGATTTTGATGAGTTAGTTGACACTTTAAAACGTGCACATGCCAAATGAAGCATGTATTTTGCATCAATATGACATATGCAAGATAATGAAGGTGTAAAACAAAGTATGTGTAAATTTACAATTTACAACCGTTGTGGCAATAAAACTTTGTCAGTTGTGTCAACCTTATCAAACATCCACACATGCATGAGTCCGGGCATTTTTCTTTACATTATAAACTGCACACTTTGGCTACATCATAAGCACATCCCAAAAGTCGCAATGAATTAATTACAATACAGAAGAAGCATTATTTTATGTAAACAAGCCCTGCTCTCTCACTAAGCATGCAAAGATTTGACATTTTGGATGGAGCCCTGAATATAATGGCCGTGCTTTATTACCATTTCGATTGGATCAGATGAAGTAGGGGTGGGAATCGCAGGATAACTCATGTCACGATACAAAACATAATACTGGGACTATGATAACGATAATTTCACGATGCAGCAATTCTGCGATAATCGATATATTGCAAGACAATCATATAATGATACATTGTGATATCTGATTAGCTGCAGAAAAGACAATGTCTCTGAAAAGGTTAAGAGCAGGATGAATGTATTTATTCACTGCAATTTGGTGTCAGTTTCACAGAATTTGACAGAAACTGATATGACCCGATGTACGTGTTTTCAGTTGTTTATTTTAAATTACAGAACTATAGAACTATAAAAATAAATCAGACACATCTGGCACATCTCTTGACTTCTTTTCACCGCTGTCCAACATTATCACGCTGTCTTCTTCTTCCTTTATCCTGCTGTCAACTTCTTCCTCAGCCAATTAATTTCCATTCACGGTACCCTCATTCATGTCATAAGCGCCACCGCGAGGAGTCATGAAGTAGTGAGTCAAAATCGCAGGGAAATCTGTTTAAAGCGCTGTATATTTAAAATATCGATATATGGCACATGAGTCAAGATGACGATATATTGCCGTATCGATATTTTGTCCCACCGCTAAGATGAAGCCCAAGCTAGCTAAGATTAATTGGTATCAAGTTAGTGGTAAAAAATAATTGTAAAATTTATATCAGATTCAGAAGGGGCATGTTGCAAGCACAGGTATTGTCTATATAGCTGTGCACCCTTTAATATTTGTTAATTCATTGCACTTAATATCGTAGCATTGAACAACGTACTCACACATTGCAGAGTTTCTCATATCATGCAGGCCTACAACACACAGTTACAACTTGCTCAGCATATCTGTGTTCACAGCTGCAGTCCGCACACAGCACTTTGTCTTCATTGCTTTTACTGAGTACTGTTAGATGTGTTATGCAATGCTCTGAGAGCAATCTGCGGTGTGCATGAAACGGATCTGTTCCCGTTGCACTTCCCTCATTCTCTCTTGCACCTGAGCTGACCTGATCCTCCTGCTAATGATGCTGCTGCAGAAATAGGTAGCAAGGAGAGCACGTCAGACCCCCTAATGTCATCCAAACTCGATGCAGTCACAACGCAGACTCGCGCTGTCAGAATCCATCTGGCAGATCGACACATCATGATGTCAGGGATAGGGGGACTTTGATGTGTCGTGCACAGTTGTCACAAGATGTTTACGAGGATATGTCCTCTTTCTTTGTCTGTGATGTAACAAGAAGCAATGGACTGGATACAATTAGCGTCACTGTGGATTAATGGTCATTATACACATTCTATTTTATCAGAGGTGAATTATAACCATCTTAACTGTAATGTAGTTAAGTTAAAGTCATATAGGAATCCATTACTCAAGGTATCCGTGCTTGATAAAGTCATGATTGTGATGCAACAGTGATGCTAGGGGAAACTGCGTACATCCTCCCTCCTGCACTGATAAGAGTGAGATGGTGGGTCTGGAGAGCTGTGTTGTCATCCTTCAGCCTGGAATGGAGATTACTGACATAATGGGGGGGATGAGCAGAGGCAAAAGCTGGCACATAGTCAGGAGAGCAAGGAACATTCCTGGAGTAAAAGGGGAATTAGTTGAGTGTACATAGGGCTGGACACAGCAGGCGTTAGGGGGAGTAGAGACCCGCTCATGCTCTGCGAATGTTTACATTTGACATTTAATTTGTTTACCATAAATTGTTAACTTTAGCTGCAGTTAGTTTTGGTGCAACAGTCTTCCTCTCACATCTTTGTCCACTTGTCTGATTTGGAACGGAAGCACTTAGCCTCTGCCATGATGAAAGGAATCTGTTGTAGGGCTGCCGCCAAGCAGTCGACTAAGCCAGTAGTCGATGAGAAGAGACCATGTTTCATTTGGTTTGTATTTTGCAAAACAAAAAAAAACCTGCCACTATAAGACAGGTGGTCTTGTGAGTTACTTATGCATGTTACGCAATCTGGTCGGTTTGTTATCGAAAGTGAATTTCTCCCGTGTGTAACAAGAAAAATCCAAGAATGCATTTTGTGTTTGTGTTGTATGTTTGATGTGTTTGTCAAGTGAACTGAGTGAATAACCTGTTTTATGCAACATTTCATGACATCTCACGACCTTTCTCACTAGTTGGTTAGTTAGCTAGCTAACAGCTAAAAGCCAAGCTAACGCAAATGAGCTTAAAGAAGCCAGTGAGGAGGCTCGATGTTATGCTAAGTAAGGGATAATATATGGAGAGCTTCACGTCAGGGCCTGGTCACCCTGTCGGGGTTCCATTTCACCATAACAACCTGCTCACTATACATTATCCCCCACTTATTACACAGCTTTTACTTACAAAATCAATTATTTGACAAGATACATTGTTTTCCGTTTTTAAGAATAGCCTGTCACACTCACA
The DNA here is from genome assembly GCF_022749685.1 of Semicossyphus pulcher. Classification (NCBI taxonomy): domain Eukaryota; kingdom Metazoa; phylum Chordata; class Actinopteri; order Labriformes; family Labridae; genus Semicossyphus; species Semicossyphus pulcher. The sequence goes on from NW_027211700.1 coordinate 6,528,697, forward strand.
GTGGGAGCTGTGTCCATAGCAATGGCTAACTCTGTAGCCTTCTAAGCTAGCTGTTTTTACTCACATTAAATGGAGACATTTTCACTGATGGTGAAGTAAGACAAGGTGAACTGGACCGCAGGAATCAGCACCTGATTAAGGTTTTCTGTCTCGTCCCTGTCGGAGCCTGTTGACATTTTCTTTACCATTCCACCATCTATAAACACTGCCGTATCCAGTACTGTGTTCTGTTTAATGTTTACTTTATGCCGTCTTCAGTTTTGTAGCCTTCAGTTTAACCTTTGTTGCTTTCTCTCCACTGTTGTGTCTCTTTTCTTTTTCCCCAATGTAAACAAGCCAACATCAAATTTTTCTTTTGGCACACAAGACACACATCACTAGCAACAGTCTGTTCTACGTAACAACCGTCTATATCCGAGAAATAACAGACCTCAGAATGTTGTGATTAACCAATTAGAATCAAGTATTTAACACAGCTGTGTAATAAGTTGAAAATAAAAGTTCCTTGTGTTGCCTCTCCTTGTGGTTGTTGCGACACATTCAGAATCATGTCACTGCCGCGGTTAGCCTCGTCATTAACAGGCAGTTTGCTTTGTGTATGTCTGTTAAAAAGCAAATGTTTTAAAGGCTAATTATAGGGTTATTAAAGGGTTTTATAGATCTTTTAAATGTAGTGCAGTGTTAACAATGTTACCGATAACATTCTTTCTCAGCCCTGGAACTTCAACCATTTTTCGAAGCCCTTCCAAAAATATATCTTTGGATAATTAAATTTATAGCCTATCATAAACATGTAACAAGCTCATCAACTGAGCGCTTGAACTACTACCCGTCTAGGAAGATCTTTAGTCGAGGTGGCCTTTATGTGTTTCCTTTTATGTAAGAGAGACCATGATCATTTGTGCACTATGAATTCTGTTGCTCCAGCCATGCAAACATATTTTTATCTTCGACCATGTTGGTTTGGCTACAACACAGTGAGCCACATTGAAAATAACTCTCCAGGAACAGGAATAACATCTCAGCCTCTGATTCAGCATTCATCATCCGTTTTATGAATGACTGGCAGGGACTTTGGCTCTGGTTGTTGTTTGTCACTCATATCCTGTTTGGTGTCATTGCTTCCTGTCTGAGAGGCGGGCATGTGGCACTGTGTCACTGGAGGTGGTTAGCACGATGGAGCTCCGTTAGCTCTCCGGATGTGGTTGGTTTTCACACAATCTTACACACACACACACACACTCCTGTACTCACACACTCCCACTCATTTACTTCATTCACATTTCCTCTCAGATGCAGCTTGTACAGATATGATTTGTTCCCTTGTGACTGTAGGAATAATTTTACAGGGGATTTTGTGTCCAAACACTTCCTCTTTTCTAGTTCTGAGTGTGATGCATTTTTGGTTTCCTGTTGGAAGCAGCATCGAGATGATGATTCGATTGTTAACATCAAATGAAACTGACCTTTGTAGAGGAACAAAAACATTTAAGTCGTAGGATTCAGCAAAGTTCTTAAAATCAAATCATGCATCGGTTACAGAATGTTACAAAGGAAGGACACAAAGTCATGCACGCACACACACAAACACGTCTGTTGAACGAGCCACAAAGCGTGTCAGAGGTAAAATGACCGTGACACCCATGTGAGCGTTTACTGTCTACATCCACTCCTAAATACAGTAAGTGTTAGTATTCACACATACACTTAAGCCTCAGTACACAGACACACACTCCATCTGAACTCTGATCCACTCGCCAGACAAACACATACTCTGTTCACTCTCACAAACACACACTCATACACAGGCAAACAAGCACTAATATGCATCCAGATTTTCACACAGGAAGTATATTGTTCACAAAGCTACTACCGCGGTTCTTTCATCTCCGCCGCTCAGACTCTGATGTGCCATGTGCTGTTTCTAGGAACATTTCAGTGTCGGTCTTAAATCACAGGACTAATAAAACACGATGTGAAGAATAGTGGGTACAGTACAGTTGCTTCCAGCACCACTTTTATCTTTGTGGAAGACGTGGATAATGTGACAATTACAATGCTTAATTATTATGATGGTTAATTTTGATACCATATGTAAATGAAATTAGGCTCCAACTAATTTTTTTCTTCATCGTTTGATTTGATTTTTTTTTCTTCATTAATTAGTTTATGTAAATGATACAATTCCCAGAGCCCAAAGTGCTTTTTTCTTTTATTAAATGATCAATTTCATCAAACGTAATCAGAGAATTATAAGCACCTAATCAACTAATCATTTAATTGCTCAAAGTAAAGTAGTTAAAATAGTCAAAATGACTATTTCCCCATCTACTTATATTGTTAAAGCATCTTCCCAGTGCAAACACTTAAATGGCACTTAAGATTTAGCAGTTACTGAGTGAACAACTTTAGGACCCAATGATTTCAATATATATTGCGTCATAGCCCCAGAAGTCAGGAGGCGGGGTTAAAAGAAACGCTAATACCCTTACTGTATGGCCCCTCAGATCTGGGTAATTAAGTCAAACCTGGTGATTTAGTGTTGAGTTCTCCTTATAGATCCATGATGGAGCCATGCAAGGTAACATACACCGCAAACTACCCCCACACACTCAAACTGACACACACACACACTCACTGTGCTTGGTGGAAACACTGACTCAGGAAGTCTCACTGTTGCCTGTGTGTATGTCACAAACTCATTTACGAGAGTACAGTGTTTGTGGTGTGGAGGTGAAGAGTTCTGAGGTCCTCTTTGTGAACTCTATTTTTAGCACAGTGTGGAAGAAAATGTGTCACAGGACCCTTAATCACCAGGCATGACTTTTTTACACACACACACACACAAACACACATTTATGTTAGCCCTTCTTTTTTCAATCAGTCACACCCACAGACGCGTGGACACACACTCTATTGTGGAGCGCCTCACAGGACTCTTACTGTCAGACAGAGAGAGCTTTAGAAACAGAGTGCTGAGTAACACCAGTGTTTAAATAACCATAAATGCATCTGGGCCTGAAAGCCTTCACAACATGTCACTGTCACTGCTTCAGAGGGACTGCTCTCATGACGAGCAGAGATTTACTTTGTCCATATTTTCTGAGGTATCTTATTGTGGCGGGTTGTAGGGTACTTTATTTTGAAGGTGTTCTGTGTTTTTATCTTCCTTTTTAAAAGTCAATGTTACAAAAGCCACACCACTATTTCTCTCAGCTGAGCTTCCCTTTGATCTATCAGCTCTCTTTTGATTTACTGACACGCCCTTCTCCAGATGTTCGATCAAACGTGAAGATTCAGAGATGTGAACAGATGACAGTTTCTTTTTCATCCCAGCCAGCTGTAGTTTTGTGAAAGGAAACAAGCAAGGCCACAATTTGGAACAGTAATGAATCTTTTGATATAAAGAATGTGGACCAAAAAAAAAAGGCAGACTGATATATATGTTGCCTTAAGCCAACTCGGTGTGAGGCCAAAGTAACCTCCTCTATCAAACAGGACTTTCTCTGTACATATAGGTATCATCTACAGCAGACATCACCTGTGGTGTACCCCAAGGCTCAATTCTTGCCCCCCTCCTATTCTCCCTATATATGCTTCCACATATGCTTAATCTGTCTCCTTTCACAGCTATGCAGATGATTCACAGTTATATCTACCTTTAAAACATAATGAACCAAATTGCCTCAACTCCCTCAGAAACTGTCTCAAAGCCATCAAATGCTGGATGTCAGAAAACGTTCTTCAGCTGAATGAAAACAAAGCTGAAATTGAGGTTTTTGGCCCACAAATTGCCAAGAAAAAAGACATTTTAAAGGACTTATCATGTTATGTAGTGCCAACAGCCAGAAATCTAGGTGTCATTTTTGATTGTCAGCTGACCTTTGATGAGTAGGTGAGGAGAGTTGTTCAGTCTTGTTTTTATCAGCCCAGAAACGCATTATAAAATAAGAGATGAGAGAAAAAAAATTGTCATTTTTATCTCGGAGATAACGAGAAGTCGAGATCTCAAGAAAACAACAGGAAATTACTCGTTATCATGAGGGAAAAAAGTAAAGAAAATGTATGGATGCATGTCCGCTTAGGGCTTCCGCAGTTACCCGATATTATCAAGCCGATATAGGCCCATTAGGGGTGTAAATCCCAAGTTTGATAATTGTACAATATTATATTGATTCTTTGGACACCAATAAGATATATGATGATATCATGAAGTCTGCCACGATACAATTGACATTTTATTTACTTTATGGGCCCACGGTCAACATAACACGATATCAGAGGCCCATTTTATATAATCAGTTACATTTATATCAGCTTCAAAAACTTTGGACAATTTAACTGCTGAACTCTCAGAAATTAAATGAAAAAGAATTATTTTAAAGTCTTAAGCCTTTTAGATCACATCCCCAGTAATACTGTGCATCTATTTGACAATATAGGCCCTGATCATTTTTTCTTCCTGTAAAACAAAAGATCACGTGTGCTTACGTAAGCTAGTACCAACCAATTTCAACCAATAACATCATGACATCCACCTGTCAATCAATCTGCAAACTTTAGCCGCAGAGCACCAAGAACGCTCGGTCAGTTAGCTAGCTACTGCGCTGTGGAGAACGTCTGTCTACGCCCACTTCTCAACGGTCAAATCAAATCCCTCTAATGATATGTCCCGCCCGCACGTCCTGTTTCACTCGGAAATACGTCTCGATACGGAAGCTAGATACTCTCGAGATGCCGTTTCAGCTCCACTTTAAATACAAAGAAAAAATATCCATCTATATGTGTCAGGTGGAGCACTTTAGAGATGACTATATGGATCAATGTTTTTACTTGTTCTGAATCATTGATGAGTGAATCAATATACTGATCCATACTGATAGATCGTCACGCCACAAAGATACAATGCTTGGGGTGATTTAGAGATGGTATGTAGACAATGTGTGTTTTCATTTGAGCTCAAAGATTCACTTTAATTGATACACAGCAATTGATACATTGAGATACAGTTGGTTTTGTTATATAAATACAGAATCTGCCTTTGTTTGCACAGAAAACCGGCAAAGCAAATGTAAGTAAGATCCTATTTCTGCACCTTCGAACTCACACAGTCATGAAAATGTGCCTCGGGAGCTGTGAACTAAAGGATCCACCATGAAACATCGTTTGACGTCTGATATCGTAGCGAACTGCACGGTTCCCCTCAGGCCCCGCTGTTTGTCGTCACATGAAACTCTCTCTCCTTCGCCCTGATCTCGCAAACCCATTTGCTCCAGTCTGATCCAGCCGCTGAAACCTGACCTCGCTGCAGACCTCTGGCTGTCTGCCACCACACCCTCAATAACCCTGCTCACCTGTGTATATACAGCTTGTGTGTGCGTATGAGAGAGAGAGAACCCTACTGTGTTAGCCTCACAGCCGGATGAGACACTATTCAAGCTGTCTGCTGTGAAACCGTCACTCTAGAAACTCATCAGTAATGAGACGAGTGTTTATATGCAGAGACGTGAATGCACATGTACTTTATCATCCATCCCTGACTGCCGGTGTTGTCTGTGCGTCAGGCAGACATGCACGGTGTCATGTTACCTTTCATGTGTGTAACTGTGCACCTTTGTGACGTTTCAGGCTCGCCATTGTCTGCCCTCTAACTGTTCCACTGAATGGTTTCTTGAGTTGTTTTGTATAATGTTGCTTCCTAAAAGTGCGTGTGTGTGTTTCATTGATGTAAGAATTCCTGGGTGAGATAATGTGTGTGCTTGTGTCTTTTGTTTGAAACTGATTTTGTCCATGTCGCCCATTATCACGTGCCCTAATCTGCCCTTTAAGAGATGTTCAGATAACAGTCTACAGTTTGCGCAGCACACTAGAAACACACACACAACATTGTTTCCATTTGCATGGCCGATAATGTTAAGTGGTTGAGATGGTGGCTCCAAACACACAGCAGATATTGCACAGTTCTGAGGCACGTGGCGTAGCGGCGTCCCATCTGCTGCTAGCTCGAGCACTTAACTTGGAGGGGAAAGACCATTAGAGGCAATCAGGGCTGCTGTTTTTAATGGGCGGATCGAGATGAAACGGAGATGGACCTGTGGCCGAGTGGAAGAGTTAATGTTCTGGGCCGTTTGAGGACGAGGTGAGGAGAAAAAGGCAGGTGGAAGTGGTGACATTACAGCTGCGGTCGAGGCAAGAGCCCAAATGGAAACCAGGCTGTGGGCTGGTTTTACATCAGCAGCTGGGAAGCCACTTACTGCAGTTCACTGGAACTCACGACCAATACCTGCACATGCTCCACATTTGTTTTTGTTGTTGGAAAAAAAGGCCTACGCTGTTACTTTGCATGCATCTAAGGCCTGAACAGTATGGGGAAAATCTGCAATGTGCAAAGCTTTAATAATGCAGTGATCATATGATGTGCAATAAATAAACAAATATTATTTTTAGGGATGTCCCGATACTTTGCCCAGTTAATAGAGCGGCACACAGAGCTGTTTACAAAAATAACTAAAGTAAACAAATGACCTAAAAGATGTCTTCAGTTTATTCCATTTAACTTAGTCCAGCTAGCATTGTTGAAAAACTGACATATAAAATCAAAATTTGAATCATCTAACAGCTTCATTTAACTTTCATATTCAGTCACAAAATAAATCACAAATCCACTTAGTGCTATATTAAAAAAACAAAACAAGTATACTTGAATAGAAATCTTATTCAAGGTGTCCGAGATGGCAGGGCATTACATTGGATCCAAAAGACTACAAAATCCTGCATTCTCCACCACGAACATGTGCTGGTTGTCTAAAGCGATGAATTCACCCGCCTTCTTCATAATCTTTTTGGCCTTTTCACTCTCTCAAGGATATTTATCCTTTTAAAGTCCAGAGTTTGTTGCTTCGGCGCAGCAGCCTTTCCTCTGTTGCTTTAGTGAACGTGCCGTATTCTGCTGCATGTTTAGTTTCACCAAATGATCGTATTGCATATATTGCAAGTGGCTGTTGGACCGTTTTCGCTTTCTAGTTTCAAATATTTCCACACTGCTGACATTTTAGCCACAGGGTTGCTAATGCTAAGGTGCTTGCGGGTTTGCATTGTGACACAAATTGTGCTCAGTTTACGACAGCTGGCGTAAATGATCGGGATGAGATGATCGGCTGAAATTGACGATCCCAGATCAGTAAAAAATGCCCAGATCGGCTCCCATCCGATACTTGAGATCGGGATCCTTACATCATCCCTAGTTATTTTTTCTTTCTGCTTCATCAACCACATTTTCCATTACTTTGAGACCAATGGGTCTGAAGGTAGCTGACAGTTAGCTGAGGCTTCACCTGAAGTCCACAGCCCATGTATCCAGAGCTGCATTGGATTGGTCACATGTTGCTTCCTTAGTGTGAATGCATTGCAAGTGTTGTTTTTTTCTTATTTGCTGCTTGTTAGCCGTCTTTTGCTATGTGTTTTTAAAAATGTCCATGTTGCAAACACTAGGAAAATACTAACACACCTAATTTTATGGTTTGAGTCTTCTGCATGTCTCACTGGCAGACAGAAATAGCTTTTCTCAGCCGGTCGTTTTGAACATGTAGAGAGGAACAGTGGCAGGCTGACCCCCTCCTGCTTGATAATTACCTCAGCAGCAGCCACCCTGTGTGCGTGTGCGTGTTGGGATAACATGCACGGTGTGTTACATGCACTTTAAAGCATACATTATCCGTCTGAGTGTGAGAGTTTTCTTTGCGTGTGTGTGTGTGTGTGTGTTTGTGTCTGCCTGGGGACCAGCTTGTCAGAGGAGGGTTGGGGGGGGGGCAGGCTGACCTTTTGTTCTGTTTGCTTAGTGGGCATTCCTCTGAGCACTGGCCCTCACCCAAGTCAAAGCCTCCGGCTTCCCACTGGACTCAGCGCAGTGCTGCCCCCACAGACCGACACTGACAGTGAATCATTTGCCCCCGTCACCTTGTTCTTGATGAAAACTATACTAGAAACAGCACATGGTGGTTTTTATATTGTTAGAGTGTTTAGACTTATCTATCAATTTAATTATGAGGGTTACATCTGGGTTGGAGACATACAGTGTGTTTGCATAGCCATTACTGGTGCAAATCTTCTACAGCCTCTCGAAATCAGCATGTTTAACATATCTTTACACAGCTAGCACATATCTTTATAGCTTAAAGCAGGTTGTGTTAGACTAAGCAAGCTTTGAGGAATGGCCTAATGGCTCTCTGGAACACCACCGTAAGCTGCAAGGTCACCACAACATATGATTATAACGTGTTCACATGAAGCGTATTTGCCTTTATGTTGATTTAGCCCATATTCAATGAATGACTCATGATATAGTTTTCTTTTTGTTAGTTCTGCAATTGTTACTTTACCAGCTATCTAGCCCTAGCTTTCATTATCTCCTCTGTTTATGCTGTTTCTACTTCAAGAGAATAAATGCATCTTAAAAAATGTGAAATAATGCTCTGTTCAATCATTACAGTCAGCCTGAAATCTGGTGTTTGTTTTTGCCCCCTGTCCCTCCAGGTCCTTATGGTTGAGGTGGTGTGTGTTGCCCCTTGCCATGCCTCCTGCCATGACAGACCTCCTGGACATATGGGCGGCCCACTCGCCCCTGGCCGGCCACGCTCTGGACCAGATCACTGTGGACTTTCTGCTGCCCACCGGTATCTACATCCAGATGGACGTTCCGCGCGAGGCCACCATTCAGCACATCAAACTGGTGAGTGGCAGAGGGTGCATCTGACGGCACGGGTTTGGACTTCAAGGGGATTTTCAAGCCCCAACATTTGCAGTATTCTTCTCACTTAAGAGAATACGTGGAAGCAGGATACTGTTTTCTGTTCATTGTCATTGTTGGATTACTTTGGCCATACGAACAAAGAAAGGGGATGTTGACTACAGACGATAAAACTATTAAAAGAAAATAATTGGACAGTCAGACAAAGTCAAAAAGCCAAACCATCGCTGTAATTACAATTAATGACATAGGTGCTGCCAAGCATTACGAAGCTGACATCTTTAAGAGCCATACTTTAAGCAAAATGCTCTTTGAAGTTAATCCAGCTGTGTTGTGATGAATATGAATTTAATACTGAATATATCCTAATAAAATGTAGTTCAAACACACTTTAAAGACATTAAATTAATTTGTTTTCCTGTTGTGTGTCCTGACGTAATGCTATTGTCTTTACACGCCTATTGTCAAAAAAATAGAGCCCATAGTCCACACACACACACACACACACACACATACTTACAAACACACACACACAGACGCACAGCTGGTCGGTCAGACATGATCTAATGCCTGTTTTCATAGACTCGGCTGTTACGACTGGCTGGCTGTTTTTTGTTTGCGTGTAGCCATGTCATGACACAAATAGCTCCTGACATCGTGCATGACTGCAGCTGATTTTGTGAAGTGGAGGTCAGAGGTCACAGATTGATCACTCTTTTTGAAGTTGTTTTGACTTAGAGTGTTTACAAAGCTGTGCAACATGTGTATCCGTGTGAAGGTGTTTGAATGCGCATGTGATGTTTGTGTGTGTCTGTAGTGAATTTGAGGCTGAGCTTTATGGTTGTTTTTAATGACTTTGTGTGTTGATATATTGAAAAGAAGTTTGTGCAACTAATTTACACTTAAAAAGAGTCTATGTAGACTATGTAATATAATCTATTATCTGACAATGTATATAATATAATATGATTAAAGGATTCCATTTAACAAAACCAGAGTTGGATTACCGTAAAATTCGGCGTATAAGACGCACTGTTAATACATTTATTCCATCTAAAGATTGGGCCGCGTCCTATATACCGGTGCGACCAATATACCCGTATAAAATGCAGAGAGGCATTTTATTGTGTTACGGTATTTTACCCCGACGATGGCACTATTAGCTAGCTGACGCTTCGCCGTAGGCATGCAGCGTCATGACCGCCAGTGTAGCTGCCACCCTCATAACAATCAATGTTAACGTAGGCTGCTAGCCACCGCACCAGTAGCTAGCAAGACTGCAAACTCTACATGGCGAAAACAGATGGTAGGCTATAATTTGTGTGTGTTTCGAATGTGTTTTAAATAAAAAGAAATTGAAATAGTGTTGATAAATGGTTATAAAAAAGCTTTTAAGAGTGCCTCTTATATTCCACATTTTACGGTAATTGAAACATAACTTTGCTGCAGTGTTAGTATTTATTATTTTTATTATTAGTGTATTATTATCATCTTTATAGAGGGCTGTTTTGTTGGATTGCATTATATCCATAAAAAAAAATAGTTTCTGGTTACACAATGTAAAAACTTTTTAGGACACGTCAAACATGTCCTGCTTTGACACAGCAAAAAAAACATGTTTTTCACACACTATTAAACAAAGCCAGAGGGAGGAACTTGTTCTGAATAGCAAATAAACAAGTCTGTCTCTTTGTGTGTAAACATTTTCTAGAAATCTTTCTCGGCTTTATCAGCCCAACCAAAGATGCAGACAGATTTCACTTTGACATTCATAGATATTTGCTCTTTGAACTTTTGTTTTCCTCTCCACGACAAGCAAACTTTCAGTGGACTAAATGTACAGTACAAATGGGTGTGCATCCATAAAAGTCTGTTGGCACGAGATCTTCATCCCCTGAAGCAGCGGAAAGAGAGTTATACAGAGAATGAAAGAGAGGGGATGAAGGGTTAGAGAGCAGGAGGTGTTTTAGTTTAGCCAAAGGGTGGAATATAACTTTGGCCTTTGCAGGCCTCTCACAAGCTTCATACTGGACTCTTTATTAGTCATCACAAGCCATGAATAACTGTGATTTTCCCAGAAAGCACAAGTTTTCAAATGTTTTGTGGAACTGACTTTATCATTTGAACAAAACAAAAGTCGCTGTGTGGCAATGGTCAAAGCATCGATATATAACTTCTAGGAACCTAAAATAATGAAATCCTCTATGCATGTAGCATGTGGTTTGTGCAGAGATGTGATCAACATAACATAAAATCACGAGTGTTCCTGCAGAAGGAGGTATTTGTTGGGAGGGCATATGTGACCTGTTTACAGTGTGCCACAGCCGAGCTCTCATGCTGCCGGGGCACATGGACATGAATCATGCTGGGATCGTCTGGTTAACGTATTATTCACATCCTGATCGGCTCACCGAAGAGATGCGTCATGCTGGCATGAGTCATGTTTGTTCCTGACCATGAAACTTACACTTTTGTCAATAGGTTACATAATTGTATGTTCCTGTTAGTTTCAAGGCCCTTGTGAAATAAGACTTTTTCTGACAGTCATTCATGGTTCAACTCCACAGAAAGCACTGTGGTGCTCCTGTGAGTGTTAATAAGATACTATAAAGCTACCTTAGTCCAACTCCAACAAAAAACAATAAATATTCTCCTGTTTTCAAAACAAGGAAGCTGTTCTTCCTGGTTGCGCACAGTTAAAGTGGAAATTATTTCATTGAATCTCCTGGAGACATAAAACACTTCCTGTGGTTTAAAGCACTTATGTGAACTCTTCTTCTTCTCCCTTCCAGCTCTTATGGAAGCAGGCTCAGTCTTTCCCACTGTTTCCCTCCCTGGGCGAGATGGAGAGCCACATGTTCGAGTGCGTCAACCAGGCAGCCGTGCACGAAGAGCTGGAGGACGAAACTCGCCGGCTGTGCGACGTTCGGCCTTTCCTGCCGGTGCTCAAGCTGGTGACGCGCAACTGCGGCCGAGCAGAGCGCCTGCTGGACTCCAAAATTGGCGTGCTCATTGGCAAGGGTAAGCAACATGACTTCTATTTTCCTCTAATATAAAGCAGCAGATTATCATGCAAGCTTTCACGCACATTACTCCCTCCCTGAATGATTCGTTTACTGTCTCTGTTCGACACTCCCAATAAAGAAAAGCACTTACAAGTTGGTAAGTGGGACAGTAAATCTTTCCCACACACATCACGCTGTAAGCGCCTCCTGCAGTACAATAAGTAGCTCTCCCACTCAGCACTTTCACCCCAGCCATCAGACATGAGGCCCATCTGCAGCTGGCTCCTATCAGAGGCCCTGCTGTCTGATAGAGAAGCGTGAGGATTGACTGGACGTGTTCCTGACATGTCTTCCATCACTTGTCACTTTGTATTATCTCAGGCGAGGATAAGGCCTTTTAGAGCAGCAGAGGGGATCGATCCGAACTGTAAAAAAGCAAACTTCTCTGAGGTCATTAAACATTAAACTTCGATACGGTGACAGAAAGTTTATTTCTGAATAAGAAAGCCACTGAAACACCCAAAAACATGAAAATGCACTCCTCACGACTGGATCAGGACCAGTTACAGCAGAGTGTGGGGAGAGGACCGCAGTCCAGCAATCTTTCTCTGCTGTTCTCGAGCAACCAGCTCGTTGGCTTGATCGATAAGTTAGCCACCCAATCATTTAGTTTTGTCCAAATAAAATACTTGGATGGACTTACTGCAGGGCTGCGATGGCAGCAGCCTTATACCCTAGAAGTGGAAAATTGAAAGATTAAATGATAATGAAAACAAGCCTTTCTTGTACCCCTACTAGTTATAGTTGCATGAATTATAATACTATACATGCATTCATACAACTACATACATGCTAAGCAGTGTTGAGTAACGTTTCTTTTAAAAGTAACGTTACTGTGTTACCTACTGAGACTGAAACGTGTTTGATTACTTTTGTGTTTCCAAACATGTAACCCACTTTGCGACTCTTGACACATGTCGATTATGTTGTCAGGACGGCCTACTGTAGCCTACTGTACCTCTCCCTTTGAATGTATTGACTCTACCGTCATTGCAGAGCCTCGTTTACTGCTCATAATCTGTAACTCTGCAGCCTAATAACAGGAATGACAGACACAGAATAACCTTTACAGCTCTTTATTATGCTAACAGTCTGACAGTGAACTGGGCAGAGGCATACAGTGTAAGGCACAGCTGTTTCCATGACAACAATACAACACGGGCTCTTAGTCCCACTAGTGTAGCAGAGCTGTGTTGAGCTGCAGATGCTTCTTCACACTTGAAGTAGAGCTCTTTGCCGCTGACGAGCACTTATCCTCCAGGCACAACTTACATTTCACCATGATGTTATCGTTTAGCCCAAAAATAAAAATGAATGGGAAAATTTCCACGGAGTAAATGCTGTCCTCTCTGTCAACTCGTTAGCTAAATTAGCTATCTTCACATGCGCACTGCCACAGAAAGGAAAGTACGGCATTTCTTTTTATGACAATGTAACTAATAACGGATTACTTAAATTGCATAACTAATGTGTAACGTTACTCGTTACTTTTTATTTTGTCACCTGACCTACAAAATCATACAGAGAATCAACTATTTCATCTCGCTCTCTAACAAGTGAAGGCTCAAACTCACACATTCAGCCGCCCTGTGAGTGAGATATCGAGGATGAAGTCCTGAGGTCACAGCAGACCTCTCCAGAGGAAGAAAGAGGGAGAGAAGGGTCTCTGAGTCTAATTGAAGGAGACTCAGACGATATTGATATTCTCCCCTCCTGGCTCCACTTTGGTCTGACATGATCTTTTGTCAGACTCAAGTGGTGTTTTCAAAAGGAACCCCACAGGCACGTCTGGATAGTCCCACACACACGCACAGACACACACACTTAACCTGGTGCAGACGAGTATTACACGCTCACACAGCCGCCCTCGCACAACAAAGCTAATGTGGTCCAAAACCCTTCTTTGAGTGCTGAGGGTCATATGAATGTTTAATGGCTTTAAATGTCAACATGTTGTTTTCATTCTCCAGAGGGTATTGTGCAGAGCGCTGCTGATAAAAACACAGCAACAAAAGCTCAACAAGAAGCAGAGATAAAGTGTCATCAGCCACAGTTCATACCTCTGGCATTTAGTAGCAGTGTGAATATTAGGAAGCTGCACTTTAATCCTTTTTACACATTCAGTACCAACAGGTGCCCGAGTCAAGTGTTGCACAGGTGTTCGTGCATGTTTAATGAAAGTTGAAGCATGTTGCCTAATGTAACAGCATCCTCCTTGACAGCTTGATGCTGGGTTTACTCAAAGGAAGAACACAGAAGAAAAAAAGAGTCTTGATCTGTTTCTAAAGACAATATTAGCACCTAGTAAGAAGTCATGTTATTAAATATACTGTTCCAAAATGTTCCACTAATCTATCTGAATAATTATATATTCCACCATACAGCAATGCTATAACAAGGATCTTGCCTTTTAGGTCTCCATGAACTCGATGGCCTAAACGACCAGGAGGTGAAGGACTTTCGCAGTAAGATGTTTCGTATGAGTGAAGAAAGGATGCAGCGAGTCCAGGTGATGACGTGTACGGAGTGGCTGCAGGCCTGCTTCTCCCCACAGCTGGAGCCCACAGCAGGGACGCCCATCACAGACGGGCTCAACGACCTGCAGGCCGACCTGAAAGTCATTATCCACTTCGACCAGTCCCAGGTGAGAGTCTGCAGCTGCGAGTGCTGAAAGCTGTGGACCGTGAGATCATGTCTCAACTTTGATTCTTTTAATTATTCTGATGGTAACCAGTTTAAAGCCCAAACTGAATAAAAGTGCTCACTAACAATATAACGGAAACTACAGTGCTTCAACGATGATAGATTTCCATCTTTAGGTAGATGATCAAACTCACGGAAAAGAGATGTGTGGGGACGGAAATGTAGTCCTTGATAAATGCATGATTTATACTTCGCTTTCGCCGTTGCAAACAGATTATATGCATTGGCTCATGTACCCACCAGACTATAAGATCACATCCCATGAACACAGCTGACCAGAAATCTTCAACCGGCTTAGTTCCATCAGAATGGAAAGATTGTGCAGGTTGTTGCTGCTTCTGATAGCATTCAAAGGGACTGTCATGGCCGCCAGCACACAAAGTCCCCCATTGAAGAGAAAACCTTTATTGAGGCTCAGGATTTACCTCTTGATAATAAACAAATCTCTTTATTTCCGTCCATTATAGATTGCAACTATGCTGGGAAGCTTTTTTTTTTATTATGAGTTTTTTTCAACTTGTACAAAGTAGTTTACAGTGTACATTTATTTAAGGCAGAACTATTCTCTATTTACAGATTCTACATAGAAATGTGGAATATGTAGGCAGGGACGTGGATTTGAGGGATGGCACGTGTTCTGGTTTCTGTTTGTACTACGCTTGTAGTCTGAGTTGATCAATCACGTATCAGCAGGCTACGGCGTATGCTGGAAAAACAGTCTGTGTGTAAAGCAAAACACACGGCTATGTGATGATGATTTAGCTTCTTATTAAATAAACAGACATCTACATGTAAGTTCAGCTAACAATCCCTTCTAGATCTTAAAATTCAACTTGAGATAAATTCCCATGACGCTGTGTCACGAAAGCAGTTCAGCATTCAGATTTCCCAACTCCCTCGAATGCATCAGAAATAATCGATCCGACCTCCGTTCAACAAACGAGCATTTTGAAAGTTTTCTTCTCCTCTTGAGGACAGACCCGACAAAGCTTCATTTTTATTCTTAAAAATTCTGCTTGGCAAAGGTAAGACCCGTTAATTAAAGTCAATCACAAGAAAAACTGTTTTCTGTAAACAAAGCAGCACGCAGAAAAGGATGTCTTTACTGGAAGTTGTTTATCGCTTACTGCTGGCTACACGCCTGGCATGTTCGCCGTTGTCCTCAGAGGCTATATCGTTGTCAGACTTTAGCCGATTTTTGCCAAATATTGAGTCAGACCAACAAAAATAAACGTGACAAACAGAAAAAAAACAGACAAATATATAACAAACACAAAAGCATAGCAGTCCATGCGTAGCAGAGAACCAGAGGGGTTATAAAAAGAACTGGATCCCTTTACCTGAAATCTGTTCTATTATGGGTCAATAAAGTTTTACAGTTTTGAATCTGAGACATTAGTTATTACATTAATACCAATTAATATATGATGAGAACCAATGCACTAAAGAACATAAAGTTGCTCAGTGACCTGTTGGCTTTACAGTAATTTAACCGGCCACAATAAACTCTCCAAAATGAATTATTACTGTATAATCAAACATTATAGGCAGCTGTTATGTTTAATGACATTGAGATCAATTCTATGTTAAGCGGCTCCTGGATAGATCACATTATGCTGGGAGATTGTTGTACTTCTGAGTAAGCAGTTACTAATAACTAATTTATGTTCTTTAATCTAATTTTTGAACTGCAGGAAACTAAAAGAATCCATTGATAAACCCATAAAGTGCAGCCTGCACAATAACAGCTTGGCTTACTACCGGCTACCGGAGCTATTTGACTCCCACCAGCACAGCTCAGCCTCTTCTTCTGCTTGTAGTTGGCAACTCCACAATATTCACGTGACTGAGGCCAAATAGGAAGTCACGTGACCACACTAAGTGGGTCAAAATCATCAGAGAAATTATGCCATCCTCCCGGACACACACTCACATTAGCTTGGCAGCTCAAGGGACCGAGGCACTGATTAAAATGATTCCTTTCCCTCTCCTTCCCTGAACTCTGTGACTGTCTCCTTCCATCTGTCTTTGTCTCCGTGTGTCTCTCTGTGTCCTCGGTCGTAGATTTAATGTTATTTAATAACAAAGCAGATGGTCAGGTCCGTTCAGACCTCTGTATATCGCTTTTGATTAACATCACAGACACACACATACACAAAGACGGGCCATCTGTGCCGCTGCGCTCAGGTGCACACTGGCAGGAAGTCTTATTTAGGGGTCAGACACAATAAGCCACATTATTGACAGGAAGTGTGGTGGTGTGGTTTAGTGCACCAAAGTTTCTACGACCAGACCCATGCATCAGTTGGCTATATTATTGGCAGACATGGGCCTTCTACAGATGTATGTACCAGCATGAAAACAGGAAATATGCAGAAAACAATGCTTGGGGTGTTTAAGAAATTGTGTCATCGATTTGTTTTCTAAGCAGTGTGCACTTACACTTCATAGTTTATTCTTAACACTGTTTGCAGCACATGTGATATGGTATGCTCTAGAATTAGATGACAATGTATAATAATGTGACATTCTACAATACAGGCATCGTTTAAAGTCTTTTAAAGTCGTATAATCTTGAAGATTTTAATTTAAATAAATGTCTGTTAAGTCACTATCACTGAAGTAGGTGAGTCTATGGCCCACTGATGAAAGCCTTTGCATTTGCAGTATTACAGACTGGATGTCTGTGGCGACTTTCACAAAAAAAAATCACAAGCTGCGCCCAGGTAGTGACTCGTTTTCCATCACCCAGCAGTGGTTGGTCTGCCAGAGAGGGTAGGCGGAGCTAAGCGGCTGCTTTTCCGGTCTCTGCAAGTGTTGCGAGTAAACAGTAATCTACTATGGCTGAACAAACAAAGAAAAGATGGATGACTACAGATACAACTTCAACAAGAAGTGAAAATCCAAAGAAAAATAAACAAATTCGACGCTCAGATGAAGCAAACAGTCTGAAAAGGAAAGCGACTGTCAGCGAGGAAAATCAAGAGTTACAACCGGAGCCAACCGTGAACGTCTGGATATCTGGGAAGTGTGCTCCTGCAATTACAGCTTATCGCCATGGTAGCCACCAAAGAGAACGAAACTGAAATCTTCAAGATTAGCACTTCAAAAAGACATGATAAATTAAAATACAATTTTAATAAAAAATAAATAAATAAAAGTTAAATTAAAAGAATTGTTTATCACTGAATTCTCTGCTTTAACCGTCGCAAAAATCCTGTATCAGATGGGCTGTAATGACCGCGGTTTGGTGTGAACCCGTTTTAAATTAAGTTTTCCGCTCTGCACGGGCATTCAAATATTATCCAACTTCAACTTTTGATAATGTTTAAAGGACCCCCATAAAGGATCTATTTTATGTTGTTAAATATTAATAGATGGCAATTTATCAAACCCCTAGGATATGATCATTCCATCTCAGGTATAAGGTGAATGCTGTGCTATAAATAGGACGAAGCAGCGAGCCTGAGTGTAACGCTCAGAACATTTGGTTCTGGAGATCTCACATGCTTGTTCATGCATTTTTAGCGCACAGTCTGTTGCAGCGTGAGTGCATTTACTAACGAATGCACACATGGATCAGATCTGTTGATTTAGAATTCTACGTATTAACACCTGTGTATGTCTGTTTGTCATTGAGATAATGTTTTACTATCTTAGCGTAACTCTTCAATACCTCCTGCATTCTCGTGTTTCTTTCCTTATACCTTCTCGTGTAGTTCAGATTTTGCAAAAAAACACACAAAAGTAGTTATTAGAACAGTTATACTCTCTTACAATGTTACAATTTCAGTTAGCAAACACTTCTGTCCATCTGCTCAGCTCTCACTTCACAGAGATCACTACAATCAATCTCTCTGCCTCTTGTTTTCCTATCTTGTCTTGCAGGACTCAGCCAGTGTGATGGTGCCATCGTCTTGCACCCCCACTGAGCTGATGGAGCAGGCCGTGAGGAAGTGGCTGACCACCCACGGGCCTGAGGAGGAGGCGTGGCGGGGTCAGTACGTGCTGAGGGTCAGCCACTGTCTGGAGTTCCTCTGTGGAGACCAGCCCCTGAGTCAATATAAGGTCAGTTGCTATGCAGTGGACACAGTCAGGTGTCTTTAAGTTACTGTGTGTCACCTCTTGATGGAGAGATTAAAGGAGCTGTTAGAAACGATCTAGAGGAGGATGTCACACAAAGAATACATAAAAGCAGGTTAACAGTAGCATATTAAAGACATTTACTGGTAGAATTTCATCTGACACTTATTGTTTTTAAGGGAAAGAGTGATTGCAGAAAAACATATTCAGTGTGTTGTTTCATCAAGATAAACTCAGTGTATGTTTCACCAGTGCTGCCTCACCTTTGAGGGGTAATTGTCTTATAGTAAGTTTGGGTATCTGTTGCTCTTGGACTTCACTATGAGACAAGTATCAAAGATTTTAGGAATATCCCAATCAGAAGTCCATTAAGCCGGAGATATACTTGCTTTTAACTACACGTTCGAGTGCGCATGATTTCTGCCCCGTGTGCCCTGCGTCTGTTTGGAGCGGCAGCTGTGCATGTCCTTAAAACTTTACTCTACTGGTACGCAAGATGCAGTGTGCACATGAACGGTAGGGGCAGAGGGGATGTGACGGGGTCAACCCAGCAGCAGGGACAACAATGGCAGAAAGTTTTGAAGAAGAGGTGATAGACCAATTTTCCACATCTGTACGATGCGTCATTGCCACTGCACAGCGACAAACATGCCTGACAAGATAGCAGCGACAGATAAGTTCCAATTTAGAAGTCCGGGACTGTGACTTCTGTGCACGGAGGAACATGTTGGAGAAACGGAGCGGGGACGGTGCTGACGGTGTGTTCTGTCCACCGAACACTGTCGCTTTTTCTTCTGCGATCTCATAATTAACATAATAGTTGCCCCCTGGGGTGTTGCCATGTCTGTTGTTTACATCCAGCGCATACGATATTTGCATACAGCCTGAGCTCTCTGCTGTGTTCTCTAGAGGTATCCTCCAGTAACACGCGTAGTGTTAATAGCACAAGTATGAACAATTAGGTTTGTGACGCAGCGATTGTGGATGCGAACGCAAGGCTAAAAAGCAAGTATATCTCCGGGCTAAGAAGCACTCCCTGAGGGTGAACTCAGTAATGTTATGTGTCCAACTAGACAAAAGCTTTTGTGAGGAACACTTACATCTTCAAAGCAGCGTTTTTGCAGCCTCAGTAGGTAAATATACATATATCAGAAGTTCAGCTCGCTTTTAACATAACATTTAAAGCAGTAAAGTATTTGAAATGTGACTGCTTTCTGTCTGCAGGCTGTCTTGCATGTCAATTTCATCAAGTTTGCTTTCAAGCTGCACTTAGATTAACACTTGTAATGGCTTGTTGTTTTTCTCTGTAAACTGAGATGGGAATTAACAAGTTAGATGACCTTAGATAACCTTGAGTAAGTAGTGCTTGTTTGTGAAGTTGTAACAGCATACATTTCACCAACACTTAAGTCCACTTTAGAGAAAACTATTCTGCATTAGCTCTGTTACATTGGCCTCCATTATGCTTTTATTTATTTACTTTTCTATGCATTCATGCACAGTCCATTAAGAGACTGGAGGTCGTGTGGTCCTGTGTCTGTTATCCTTCTGCAACCATACCTCCACTTGACTCTGTCTATAGCAGCTACAGTCCTGACGCCACAGCAGGTGTACCGCTTTCATACAGCGTTAGCAGCTAACGTTTACACACACATTAAGAGCACACGGTGCATCAGGGCTCTGAGGTCAGGTCGTGTGAGAACTGTGAGACACTGAGTTCTTTCTTAATGTAAATATTTAAGGTACTGGTGTGCAAGCTGTGTGTACATTTAACACGGTACACTCATTAGTTTACCTTAAGATACAGAGAAACAGAGGAGTAGGGACTGCTAATGCTTTAACCTCAGATGGTCTCCCTGAGTTCGAAGAGAAGTGAACGCACGTCTGAATGTGCAGTTAAACATGAACGTCACAGCATATTCTCCTTATAAGCCTTATTGAGTCCTCTGATATGGACCTGTGATATAACTCGCTCCTTAAGTCATTTGACCTACTAGTTTTGATCTGAGCAGACTCTCATCTTGACATACTGTACAGCACAAACACAAAATTGGGCTTAGACATGCAAATAGCTGAAGACATTTCCTGTCCTGTCTTGTTTTGCAGTACATCCGCACATGCATGCAAGCCAAGGAGCCTCCACACCTCACCCTGGTGCACACCAGCACCGTCAAGGCCATGTTCGACAAGGAAATCTCTGCTATCGGCGCGGTGGTTAGCCGCAAGTCATCCAACCCACCTTTACCACTACCTCCAAAGAGAAGAGTTCCCACGGTCAGTCGAGTAACATGTGTGGCTGTGTGAACGAATGTACTTCTCTTTTGTTTTGTGGTTTCTTTTTTGCTTTTAATATCAGCCGCAGGTGCAACAAAAGTGGTTGTTTTGTGTCTTCAGCAGCTAAAATACGGAAGCCCAAAGAGACAAGGGAGAAAGAAACATTCTCACGATCTGCTCTCTCTTCTCTTCTGTGTTTATGGCATAAAAACTGGTTGAAAAAAGTTTATAAAAGCATAATCTTTCTAAGTTATTTAATTATTTTTCATCTGAAAAAACAGGCGAGAAAAAAGAGACACTTTTCGTGGGGAAATGTTTTTGCAATAAGAAAAAAAACTGTTCTAACTCAATCTGGAAGTAAACATGAGTGCTTTTAGTTTATAGAACATGGAGGAGAGTTGCACTTCAGACTCTTGTGTTTGAAGTTATCTGGTTAAACAGATGAAAAATAAACAAACAAACAAAAAGTCGAAAGGCAAAAGGAAAACAATTATACAGTTTAGTTTATTTTTGCCACCTAATTAAACTTTTTTTCAGCTGTTATTCAAGTACAACCTTTTTTACCACCTGTTCCAAAGATGAAATAATACATTAAAGCACTTTATTACACAGCAGTGTGTTAAATACTTGATTCTGATTGGTTAATTATGGCAATCCGAGGTCTGCTGTTTCTTGATAACAGACCGTTGCCATGAAGAACAGACCATTGCTAAGGATTCGGTCCTAATCACACAATCCGGAGGACTAACTGTAATCATATCAATCCACTGAAAGAAGTCTAGTAAATTGGACGTGGGTCTGTTTACAGAGGGAAAAAAGAATAGAGACAAAACAGCGGAGAGAAAGTAATAAAAGGTTAAACGATGTAAAAACTGAAAAGCTTTTGAAAAACTGAAGCTACGACAGAGAGATCTACAAAACTGAGGACGGCACATGAAGTGAACATTAAACAGAATACAGTACGGGATACGGCAGCGTTTAAAGAATGGAAAGGACTCTCTGCGATAACAACCTGCTCACTAAACATTATCCTTACTTGAAAGACTTTGCTGGCAGAGTTTTTGTTCTACTGTTCTTCAGTCACAAACACAGAAGAGAAAACAATTAAGTTCTGGATTTAAAAAGAGAAAGATATTTTCCCTGCTTGCCTCTCAGGACTGAAGTCAAGAAAAAAATATATATTCTGGTTCAATTTTGTGTCAGTGACTGATGGTTTTAACTTTATGATCTGTAATTTTTAAGATGTTCTAATGTATTCTCGATAACAACCACTCACTGTAATATCCGCCAATGTTTACTGAGTGGTGTTATTCAGTTAGATTGATTCACCTGCACTAAAGGAAGCAGGTGTGGGGGTTTACCAAGTAAACATGTACTCTGCAGCTGCCACCTGCCATTTATGAGGCTGTGTTGTCAGTGCGTCACATTAGCCCCGCGCGGCCCTGCCAGCATTCGCCACGTTGTCAGAGAACATTGCTGCCTCCTCGCTGCTGCTGCTGCTGCTGCTGCCGCTGCCAGGTGCACGGTGACATCACTCCTCGGTGTGTGCATCCACATTTTAAATGTCAGGTTGGATTTAATTGCTGTTAGTGGGTCTCCTGGGGGTTTTAATTGCCCAATACCATACTGATGCCCAGTGATGTGACAGTCTGTACATTCAGTATGGGTGTCAATCATCTTACAAAACAGTGTCACGTAACAGTATCACATATGATCGTCCCAGCGTTTATAGTCATTTCATCACTGTTCCCACCTTATGATTAAACATGGTTTACGGTAAAAGCAGCCACTAATTTCATAACACTTCCACATTTTTTTTGGACAGTACACTTACAGGAATATCTGACTCGAGCGGCGTCATCACAAATTCCTAAAGATAAAGCTCTCATAATTCTTCTTATTATCAGTTAATCTGTTATTATTTTTCTTCCTATAATAAATGAGTTCTTTAGTTCTTTCAAAAATTGTAAACCATATTGCCACAATTTTCAAGATCCTCATGTCATGCCTTCAGGTTGTTTTTATTCTGTTGGACCCAAACGTGCTCAATTTACTGTCCTGGAAGGTGACGAGGTGGAAGTACTTTGAACTTTAACATTCATATCATCAAAAGTGTGGACAGTCAACTTTATTTAGTTTGTATTATGGATTAATTGACTATTTTATTTAGCTCTTAACCCCCTCTGTAAACCCTCTTGTTCAATCTTATTTTTATCAGCACATGAATATTTCAGGCTTCACATTTTCTCTCCACATCACACCAAAGAGCCTCCATCCTCTCCTGACTACACCACTGTAACACCTGGTGAATATCTCTTCTGTTTAAAGCCCCCTCAACATTCAACTGACAAGGTGTTAACAGGAATAAGATACGGCATCACCGACTCTGGTTTCACTATAGTGACTAAAAGTTGACTTTTTAAAGATATTTTCTTTTCTATTTCTTTTTCTTTTTACCGGTGTCTGTTCTCAGATCCTTTGATGTTTTTGTCCTGTGTTTAGACACAAAGATAGAGAGAAAGACCAAAGTATGTCTTGCTTGAGAAGACGAGGGCCACAAATCTTTTTTTATGATAATAGTCCTTCTTTAAGTATCTTGTCTTTGATTTGTTCATTTGTTTTCTGTTATGGCAATCTTATTTAAAGTGATCATCTTGAAACGGTAACTGTGTGAGCACACTTCCCAGATATCCAGACAGTGCTGCATGTGTGACGTCCACGGTTGGCTCCGGTTGTAACTCTTGATTTTCCTGGCTGACGGTCGCTTTCCTTTTTAGACTGTTTGCTTCATCTGAGCGTCGAGTTTGTTTCTCTTTCTTTGGGTTTTCACTTATTTTTGAAGTTTTATCTGTAGTCATCCATCTTTTCTTTGTTTGTTCAGCCATAGTAGGTTACCGTTTACTCGCAACACTTGCAGAGACCGGAAAAGCAGCCGCTTAGCTCCGCCTACCCTCTCTGGCAGACCAACCACTGCTGGGTGATGGAAAACGCGTCACTAACTGGGTGCTGCTTGGGATTTTTTCCATGAATGTCGCCACAGACACCCAGCAAATGCAAAGGCTTTCATCAGTCGGCCATAGTCTCAGTCACCATTGTGTTACTTCATTCTGCTATAGATAGTGACTGAACAGACATTTATTTAAATGAAAATCTCATTGTGATCCTCTGATGCTGTTTCTTTTTTTTGTTGTTCATCTGTAAAGGTTTTAAGGGCACAACAAAAACTGTATAGCAGCGCACTGGATAAGGGGTTATAAGAGGAGACTGTTATAATGTCACCATAGCAGTTTTGTTGTCTGTAAAAGGAAGTTGGGTATATTTTCACGAAAGGAACCTGTTATTGGATTCTCCGCTGTCGTGCAGAAGGAAGCCTGACTGATAATTCGTCCCGACAAGGCCGGAATAGAAGAAAAGGACGGGTTGTTTTTTTGATGATACAGTACAGGAAGCTCTCGTTTCTGCATGTAATTGTAGAGGCAGACACAAATATAGTCTCTTATCTCACAAGAGAGCAAATCACACACACGCCCTCACGCTCACGCAGACATTATAAACACGTCTACACACACACACAGACAGAGGCAGCAAACAGCAGGAAGTGTGCTGGTTAGTCATGTTCATACACTCCAGAGGTCATGTGATGCTGTTTTTCCTGCCGACTGCTGACCCTCGCAAATCCACTTGGCTTGACATCAGAGTGACCTGCCTGACCTCCCACACTGTTTGTGTTCCTATATGTTTGTGAGTGCAGGGAAGTGGCGGGTGTGAAGGAGCAGCGTGTGGGAGTACACATTTTTTACAGTGCATTACGCTGATGTTGCTCATTTAAGTGTCTCTTTCTCCTCTCACTTTCCCCTCTGCAGCAAGTACAGACGTGCGTGTGGGACGTGTCTAGCCCGTTTAAGATAGTCCTGGTGAAAGGCAGCAAGGTGAACGCAGAGGAGACTGCCAAGGTAAACTCCTACTTTGTCCACGTCCATGAAACAGTCATTTATTCCTGTTAATATGTCACTGCCCACACAGAAACATCTCCCACACTGCTCCACATTTACAGTAGTAACACACAAACATTGCCAGTCAGTTAGCGTGTCAGAAAAGGTTTTGAAACACTTCAGATTAGAGCCCAAAATACTTTTTAGACACATTTTTTGGGTGGGTGAATTCACAGATGACCGATATTTATGTAGGGTGATATAGTCAATTGTGGAGCTGATCTTAAGAAAGACCTTTTTTATTTGGCCTGTGCTCAATTAAGATTATGTAATGGTTCTAAAAATGCTGCTTTCTTACAAATAACTTCATTTAAAAACATTATTATACATTGTCAGCTAGGGGTGCAAACAAGTATTTTCGACTAAACGAGTACTCGCTAAATAAGTCATAATCGTTTACAAAGAAATCTAATCGATAATCATTTTGTAGTCCTGTATTTTTTCTACATTTTATCCCAGTAAGTTCCCTGTGTCATGTGGGCCCTTTCCTTTTATTTAAAAAGCTTTCATGCTTGTTGCTTAGTGTTTTAATAATAATCCCCATGGCAACGTTGCAAATTCCGCGATGAGGTCATAGGAACCGCACGCACCCGGCTGTAGCTGAAGAATCCTGTGAAGACTCAAAGCTAAAAGCACTACCGGGAGTCGGTCAGCTGCTTGGCCCCGCACGCTCCAGCTGGTCATCATTGATGCTTTCAAGGCTGACGCTAACGTAGAGCAGCTTGTCGAAATGTGGCACATGTTCACCACACGCTCACTCCACCTGAAGCAGGATCAGACGGCCCTCACAAAGCACAGCCAGTGTTGTAAAACCACGCTGGAGCTCCGTTTATGAAATGTTTTTACGCCTTGGTGAACAGAGGTGGGCAATCATTGCTGTCCTCTCTGACCGTTCTTTCACCAGCCATAGCAACGTGCGCACACACTGGAGCTCCAGGGGAAAAAAAATGTAATCGGTTAGAGAAAATATTGAATTTCTCCCTATTGTCAACCAAGTCAAGTGAGGGCCAGCGTCTGCTCAGCTGTGACGCTCTGCTACATGTGCTGCAGGCATTGTAAACTACAGTCTGCTGGAAAAACTATGTGATGAGACCATTTCTGAATCACACATCATTGATTTTTGCATTTTATGATCTGCACAAGAAGTTTTTTATCGGCGCATATCAGAAAACATACAGGTTAATATCGATATATCTTTGATAGACTAATAATATCGGCCCAAGCGATATATCTGTCTGGCTCTATTTCGGATTAGCTTGCTATCCTGCATTTGTGATACTTAATGATAAATAAATAATGAAACTGATGGTCAATTTGTCGTTTGTGCATCCAGAGCCTGATGTAGTGTATTTCTCTTTTACATAGAGCGCTATTGTTGTCCAAAAACTATTAAAAACACATAAAAAGTTAGTCACTCTGTCAAACTAGTTAATTTGCTCCTCCATTACACACTCTAGTGTAATATAAATCCATCCTCAAGACGTATCCTGCCAGCAAAACCCACAAATGCATTAAATGTGGATTAAAAGTCAACAAAAGACACTATTCTACACTTCAAGTCAGACTTATCCTCTAATTATGGACCAAAAGTTATATCTTATCAAATGGTTCAAGCTGGAAAAATTCAAAGCAGGCTGACAAATATCTGTAAAATTAAATAACTGTATCACACTATATTGCCAACCCGCTCAGGTCCAGGTGAGGGCGGGGCTCTTCCACGGCACGGAGCTGCTGTGTAAGACGGCGGTGAGCAGCGAGAGCAGCGGCCGCTCCGACCACACGTGGAAAGACAGCACGCTGGAGTTCGAGCTCCCCGTCTGCGACCTGCCGCGCATGACCCGCCTCTGCTTTGCGATCTACGCCGTCATGGACAAGGTCAAGAAGCAGAAGTCCACCAAAAACCCTCACATAAACAAATACCAGACCATCCGCAAGGCAGGGAAAGTGGTAAGACACAAACCCTGATTGTCTGTCGTTTGAAGTTCAACATAAAAACCGTACGCCACCTTTATTCATTTTGGCATATTTCCCTCTGCTTGTGAACCAGCACTACCCCATAGCCTGGGTCAACACCATGGTGTTTGACTACAAAGGTCAGCTGAAGACAGGTGACATCATCCTGCACTGCTGGTCCTCATTTCCTGGTATACACACACACACACACACTCACTTATTTACTTTGTAGCTACCTAAACAATGACACAAGAGTTAAATGAGCTTCTCCATTGATTGCCACCTTGTCTAAACGTATGAGGTTTCATGTGTGTGTGTGTCTTTCCCAGATGAACTTGAAGAGATGCTGAACCCCATCGGAACCATTCAGACCAACCCGTACACTGAGAACGCTACAGCACTGCACATCCACTTTCCAGAGTACTCGTCACACCCCATCATCTTCCCTCCCTTCGACAAGGTCAGACAGCTGTCATTGTCCTCCCTCCCACTCACAGAGACTTACCCTCTAGCCAGCAGCTATGACTTTAAATTTGTAGTAAACATGAACAAGTCATTTCATCAGTCGTGGCATGTCATGGCTGCCATGATTGTAACGTACTATCTTTAGACTTTGCCTGATATTCGACAGCGTTTTTTGGCCCATTTTCAAGACTTGACTGCAGCTGAATTTGTCATCGCAGCGGCTTAGAGCTCTTCATAATGGTTCCTAGTGATTATGATGAAGTGGTGGCTGTTAGCATGAGAGGATCAGGATGTGCTCGGCCTGACTAATGCGCTGTATCAGCGTGTGTATGTGTGTGTTCATACGGTGCTAACTGTCCTTTTTGCAGATACTGGAAAAAGCTGCAGATATTGCCGGAGCAAGCGACAGCGTACCCGTGGTGAGTTCATGTGCAGTGGGAGATAATTGAGTGTCTAGAGCTGCTTTCCCAGTGATCAAAAAACTCAACACTCGCTAACACACAGCTTTTTTGCTGAGTGGGAAAGGCTACAATCTGAGTTCAGACCCGGGTCAAATAACTGCAGCAGACCTGGGTAATTATCGCCTCGGCTCCGATCAGCATTATTGGGAACACAAACCCGGGTCGACATGCTAATGTCCGGCGCGATGCTATGCTCCCTCGGTAACTTCTGCAACTTGTCATCTCGGCTACAAATTCCGCCCGTCTCCGTCTGAGCAGTGCTCGAACATCGCTCCAAATTTTGTCGACACCGAGTTTGATAAATAGACTGAATGAGTAATAGATACAATAAAGACCTAACCACTGAAACATCTTCACTGTTTACCAACCCTGCTTCTGGCACGTTTGTGCCGCCAGACTTGACACAGCAGAAAAGACACCGAAAGGAGTATACTCCACTGGCAATGGGAAAGGGGTATATGTATGCGTTTGACATATGAGAGATAAACCGTTAGAAATAAAGTGGTGCATTTGTCTAAAGTTGGGCTGTAAAGGAATCTCTGCTCTCTCCCCTTCACGTACACACTCTTAAACTTATACTATAAAGGCGCACACTGCTGTTGCCTGGGAAACACGTAGTAACTTCTGCAGGGTGTAACAGCAAAAATATTTCAATCCCCTTCAAAAGTAACAGGACGCTAATCAGATTATTGTATGTTTTCCTGTCTCAGCCCCCTCAGCCACAAACGCCTTTCTGGGTGTGTTACAGCCGCTTACGTAATCCTGTGTTATGTAGAGGGCATGTCTGAACGCACCCCTCTGATGTGGGTGTATGTAGAGAAACTGTGGATTAGCACCGGCTACGACTTAGTGTTTGTTTTTCTACTGTGTGTCAATTTGTGTATCAGTTTAAAGATGCACATTTATTCCTCTAATCTAAGTTTGACCATCTGGTTTATTACAGTCTTACTCAGTTAGCTTTTATATTGTTGCCTGCTTAAAGAATATGAATCCTCTTTTAATCAGACAGCAAACAACATGATTCAAACAGACAAGTTGATGATGTTCGTCCTTGGTTTAGGCATTTTGATTAACTGCTTTCAGGACAGAGAAACAGCTTGATACTTTGATACACTCCTGCCATCTTGTGGGTCTTTTCAGTTTCTGCTGCTACTCATCCTCATCTTCTCATTTCCTGTAACGTCCTGCCGCTTCTTTTCAATTATATTCCCCTTCACCTTTCTCTGTCTCACACTTCCCAACCCCGCTGACCTTTCTCCCTACCTCCTCCTTGTTTTATCTCAGGGTCGCGGGGGTAAGAAGTTCCACATAGAGCTGAAGGAGATCATGGAGCGTGACGCGCTCTCTCAGCTGTGTGAAAACGAGAAGGATTTGATCTGGACACTACGCTTCGACTGTTGGGATAATTTCCCTCAGTCGCTGCCGAAGCTGCTGCTCTCCGTCAAGTGGAGCAAACATGAGGACATGGCCCAGGTAAGCCGTGGTTTTCTCTGTTAATGCATTTTAGCAGGACAAAATCGGCTCTTTTCAACCTGCAATCGTGTGAAAACAAAGATTACAATTAGTTTATCAGGCTATTGAACATAAAAGTTTGCTTTACAACTGTGTACTTTTAAAGTGATGAAGCTTTTCAGGTAAAATATATTCGTAATGGGACTACTTTCAGAGAAATGTATCTTTCACACACTCATTTTAAAACTTAAATATAGTATTTTTGAAACGTTCTGTCACTCTATATAAATATTTACATGTTTTCACGCTTAGCACATCCTCCTCTCCTGACAAAGCTCTAGTTATCCATCCATCTATGGTGACAGAATTGTTTTAAGTGCATTAACAAATCTTAAAATGACAGGAAACTGCCCTCATGATCAGATAACGCCTCATCGTCCACAGTATTAAAATGATTCTTTGTTTCAAACTAAAGCTGACTTTCTTTACGTGAAATTAACAAGACTTCTTAAAGATAAATGCAACAAAATTGTGCCAACCAACTTTTCACACAAACACTGTTTAGATTGCACCTGCATGTTACTTGTGGACAGACGCAGCTGTTGCCTGCAGAGAGTACCGTGTTTGAAAAGCAGAGACCTGGCAATCACAGCAAACACACACCTGTGACAGACCTGGGGTATTTACTTCAGTGCACCAACACAGAATATGTGAAAATAAAGTATTAGCTGAACACATTCTCAATTTAAATTCATTCAGATTCAGAAAAAGATCTCACGATCCATTGATCAAAAATCAGCAGTGTTGCGGGCGCTGTGCCGGACCGTCGTGGTGAAGATGGAGCTGAGCCATGAGACGAAGCTCTCAATATACCAGTCAGTCTACATTCTAACCCTCACCTGTGGTTGTGAGCTTTGGGTAGTGACCGAAAGAGTGAGATTGCAGATACAGGTGGCTGAAATTGGTTTCCTTCAAAAGGTGGCTCAGCCTTAGAGATAGGGTAAGGAGCGCAGACATCCTGAGGGAGCTCTCCTTCGCATTGTAAGGAGCCAGTTGAGGTGGTTCAGGGATCTGATTAGGATGCCTCCTGGGTGCCTCCCTGTGGAGGTTTTCCAGGCACGTCCAACTGGGAGGAGTCCACCGGGGCAGACCCGGAGCTTAATGGAGGGATTATATATCCCACCTGGCCTGGGAACACCTCCCCAGGAGGAGCTTGAAAATGTTGTTAGGTAGAGGGACGTCTGCCACCGCTACCCGACTCTGGATAAGCGGAAGACAATGGATGGATGGATGGAACTCAGAAAATTATGATTACACCTATTATAACTTTGAGAATAATTGTATAAGTGTCTCATGTTCTAAGCATCTCTGTGTTTATGTTTGTGTGCTTCAGCTCCAGGCGCTGCTTCAGATCTGGCCCAAACTGTGTCCCAGAGATGCTCTGGAGCTTCTGGACTTCAACTATCCAGACCAGTATGTCAGAGAATATGCTGTGGGCTGTCTGCGGGATATGAGGTAAACGCATCGATGCACCCACGCATACATTCTTAAATAATACACTAACTTCTCTGTTGTTCTTTATTTCATATTCATGCCTCTGCATTTATATCATCCAATGTTATCCAGTACACTGTTACATTCCCCCTCCTCCTTGTTGTTTTTATTTGATTAGAAATGATTATATCCATTAACTTGTTTCAAAGGAAGCAAAGACACATAATTATTTATAATCCAATGAAAAAGGAAAGATGGGTAAAAGTTATATTGACTGAAATCGCTCCTTTCCCTCTCCAGTGACGAGGAGCTGTCGCAGTACTTGCTACAGTTGGTGCAGGTGTTGCGATATGAGCCCTACTATGATTGTGCCCTCACCCACTTCCTGCTGAAGCGTGCTCAGGGGAACCGCAAGATAGGACACTTCCTCTTCTGGCATCTACGGTGAGTACGGACACGTGTGTCTGTGTGTTCAGTATGTATGTTTGAGTCATCCTCCTCTCACGGCGTGTGTTCTGCT
This sequence comes from Semicossyphus pulcher, assembly GCF_022749685.1. Lineage (NCBI taxonomy): Eukaryota > Metazoa > Chordata > Actinopteri > Labriformes > Labridae > Semicossyphus > Semicossyphus pulcher. The sequence goes on from NW_027211700.1 coordinate 6,559,905, forward strand.
GCCCTCTACAGGTCAGAGATCCACATGCCCGCTGTTTCGGTCCAGTTTTCTCTCATTCTGGAGGCCTACTGCAGAGGCAGCATCCCTCATATTGAGGTTCTAAAGAAACAGGTAGGTCACATGCAGAGGTTGAATTGAGTCCCCAACATAGTCCAAAGCGGCCTGCGACAGCAGTATTTGCAATAAAAAGAAGACTGACCCTTCTCCAAAGAAGATCCTGGGTTACAAAGAAAATAGAAAACAGAACAAACAAACAGAAAACACACACACACTTGTGTGGGGATCAGCCATAATATCAGCCAGGGTACAAGATAAGGCAGAGTTTGCAGAGTAAAAACACAACATAGCAGCAGAGATCATGATTCATACAGTTAACTAAGCGTTATCTAGGAATGTCAAATATGGCTTCCACACCTTTAGGAAATAACTGAGAATTTAATCTGCTAAAGCAAATCTGTTCCATCTTAGCAACAGAAAGCATTTCTCTGAGCCACCTCTTGAAACATGGGGATGCTGGAGACTTCCAGTTTGGTAATATTCATTTTTTAGCCTCAACCATGCCTGCATCAAGAGCCTGTTTGTGATGGGAGGGAAGGGGCCTCGTCCTATCAGAGCAGCCACATTACAGTCTTGTTGAGTGTTGATTTCATACTGTTTGGAAAACCATTTAAATGTCACTCTGAAAATTATGTTAAGGGCCAGTTTGTCGATTTTCAACCTCAGTCCTATCATGCTATGATGGGGAGCTAATGTGATTTAGGTAGAAAAACCTTTGGAGGACGCTATCCGCTTCTCCAATGAGCCCTTGAAAACCTCCACCAGACCACGTAAAACGTGTCATCTGGCGGAGGCCAGGGAGCTCGCCAAACTACATTTTCTCAATCTAGGCCGCCCGCCTCAGAGAAAACGGCCGTACTTCACTCCAGCGTCTCTTTTCCTCTTGCTCTCCTTACACTCCGGTACAGAGCAGGTGGACACCATGATGCTCTGTTTCTTTTATTTCTAGATATACTTGGTAGAACTCTATGTTGCAGACCTATAACTTCCTTATGAAACCACGCCCTCGCTGGGCCGTTCCTTAAGGAGGGGCGCAATGCACGCTGGGTGTTGTAGGAATGTAGAATGGACAAAACCACGAGCTGTTTGTACAACTTTCTCCACAGCTATGGCGCCAGTTTCAAATATTATTGCTTCTATCGATTACAGAGAACACCAGCTTTGACTGACAGGCGAATTGCTCCTTTAACACGGGACAATGCCAGAAGAAGTGTGATAGTGATCCTTCTGCAGTACCACATCTATCACACATGATTCAAATATCTGTTGCTATAACTTTAACTCAGGATAAGTTGCAGCAGGTTGCTGCCCCTCAAATGACACCATAGCTAGGTAACACAGCCTAAGATTTTTACCCCGATCATACGTGTATTTGTATAGATGTATTTCCTTTATATTTCTAAATATCAGAGGTTAAAATTCAATTTAGTAATGGGTGAACTAAAGCCTGTCTCACCTTGTTATATTTTACCTTGTTATAGTTTTATAAGTTGAAGTTATCAGCAAGCATATCCCAGTTTAACCTCTGGTGTCCAAAACACATTTTCTCATTGTTACTTTTCCATTATGTCCCGTTCCTTCATTCCATAGTTATGTTTCAGCCTTTTCCTCCAGAACCAGAATAGCTTCAGTCTATTGTCGACCCCAGCAGGACCAGATTTATGGTATTTTTAGCCCGTCACAGCGACAGCAGTGTCACTCTCCTGCCCTTAAACCTTTGCCCTCTACACTGTTGATTCTGCATGTCCTGACCTCCTACTTCCTCATCAGCCCGTCATTTATCTGGCCCACTTTCCTGTTTGTAAGAGCGCGCACACTGCTTTCACAATGCCGACGTGGTCTGTTTAGGAGAGTGAGCTCTAACAGGAATAAATAATTCATATGTACAACTTATTCTGCTCTTGTCTGCGGCAGGTGGAAGCCCTGAGTAAGCTAAAGTCAGTGAACGAGCTAATCAAGCTGGGAACCATCAAGAACGCTCGGAGCAAAACCAAGGAGGCCATGTTGACCAAGGAGGCCATGATGACTTGTTTGAGGCAGAGCGGCTACTCTGAGACCCTGTCAGACCTGCACTCCCCTCTTAACCCCAACGTCCTGCTGTCTGGCATCAAGTAAGACAACAGTCTTCTGATCGTAGTTTGAGATCAGTTTGAACTTAGTCTCTTCTTTATCATCATCCCCCGCTTCTCTCATTCGTCTGTCAGTGTGGAGAAGTGTCGGTACATGGACTCCAAGATGAAGCCGCTCTGGATCGTTTACAACAACAAGCTGCTGGGGGGAGACAGCCTGGGAATCATCTTCAAGAACGGAGATGGTAGGAGGGATCAAAGAAGAGGGAAGGGAGGTTTGGGGAGGAGGAGGAGGTGTAGCGATACCGCAAGGCCATGAGGAAAAATTACTGATATCAGTTTTCATCTTAAAGTTAACTCTTCTGTTTCTTTTAAAAGCACAATATTTCATTTTGAAGGTAAGAAAACTGTCCTCTTTTTCTTCCCAGACTTGAGACAAGACATGTTGACGCTCCAGATTTTGAGGTTGATGGATCTACTGTGGAAGGAGGCTAATCTGGACCTCAGGTAAGTTTTGTTTACTTCCATCTGTCAAGGGTTGGATGATAAAAAGATCTCAGTAGTATACATTGAAAACGATTATTTACAGGACATTTTTTTACTGTGGCGGCGGCGGCTCAGTGGTAGAGACGGTCGTCTCTCAATTGAAAAGTTGGGGGTTCGATCCCTCGGCGCTTTTCTAACTTGCCTGTGAATTACAGGCCTGGCTTCAGTACCAAATTATATACCATGATAAATACCAATATTGATCAATATAATATAAAATACTGTGATCATATTTGTTGCCACAGGCCCGACCTCGGCAGCCCTTTGTTATACAGAGACTCTGTCTTTGTTTCACACTGAACCAAACAGCGCTGAAATATAGCTCTGTGTGATTTGACAACATTATTGTATTGCGGAAGCAAAAGAGGGGTGACGTGTATACAAACAGCAGCAGTGTCACACACACACACTCACACTCACATTTACACAGATGCCTCTGTTACACCTCCGCTGCTAGCTTAACTTAAGAACTATTTATCCCGCCTCTGCACCTCTTATGCAGTACTGCAGGGCAGATAAAGGCGTAACAGTCTGGCCTTGGACAGGCTGTGTAAAAGGGGCCTGTGTGCGTTAACCAGACAGACTTTAGAGCTTGTTTGTTCCTGCTCTCTGTGGGGAAGAGGAAGCTCTGGTGGGGTGCAGCAGAGGAGGAGACACTAAATTACCCCATGCTAGTTTGACCTCTGACCCTTTTACACCCTAGATTTCCACACACACAAACGCACAATTTCTGCATTACATCCTAATCAAACCCACACTTTCACACTTTTACAAACCGCTCTCCTCCCTCCGTCGTACCCCGACACATCTGGAGCCGAGCGGTCGCCGGGGTTGTTTTGACAGTTGAGCTCGAGGACGGTGCTTCGGATTACAGAGGACGTGGGTTCACAGTTCGAGCACAGTGAAGGGACATTGTGAATGAAGGGAGGGGCGTTGTAATGAAAGCACTATGATGCGATGAAAGAGTTCTGTTCTGGGAGTTCTTGCTCATGCATTTTGCAGCAGACGTCCTTACTTGTCCGATGTCTGTGGCCTATTTTCTAATGTTATAAACTCAACACTCGTCACGTTAAGTAAGACATTCCTTAAAGGCGTTTGGTCTCTTTTAAACCTCTCTCAAACTGCAAATGAAATATGTCGTCTGTTTTGTTTAGTATGAAAGTCTTGCAGGCACTTTGTCACATAATTCTGCAAAAAGAAAACCTGCTCCCATCTTGTAAGGAGAATGTTTGCTCCACATGCCGTCACATAATCACCATATGTTCTTCACCATATGGCCCCATCTGTCCTGTCTCAGCTCAGTGTAAACACCATGATACCGTATACTCCCTGACAGGGGTTAATTGCACCTAGGAGAGCAGTATATGAATGACCCTACAAATAAACCGCAGCCTGATACTTTAATCTTATAAACACACAACACTGGAGCTGGATCAACAGCAACAGTTACAGTGGATATAATTAAGCCCTTCGCTTCTCTTTCTCCTCCTGTCATGCAGAATCGTACCGTACGGCTGCCTCGCCACAGGCGATCGAGCGGGGCTGATCGAGGTAGTGTCATCGGCAGACACGATTGCAAACATCCAGCTGACCAGCAGCAACGTGGCCGCAGCCGCCGCCTTCAACAAGGATGCTTTACTCAACTGGCTGAAAGAGAGAAACTCCAGGTAAGATCAACATAATTTAAAGCTCCTGTGAGGAGTTTTTAGCTGGTTATGAAACGGACTGAAATGAATACTGATGCCTCTATGTGAGCTACAAACACAAACAAGACCATCAGCGACAAGATTGATTATTTCTGTATAGTTATTTTTAATTGCTGTAACCACTGCTGGGGGTAGGTGTCAGACAAGGCGGTTAACTTTGCGCTGCCAAATCGTCATTTTACATGGCAAAGATTCAAAAAGAGTGCTAGGTATAAATGCTAAAAGAAAGCAGGATGAGACTTTTTGTTAAAAAAAACACTTCTTACGGGCTGCACGGAAGGTCACCGGTTCAAACCCTGGTTTGGGCAAGGTGGGCCTTTCTGTGTGGAGTTTGCACGTTCTCCTCATGCATGCGTGGGTTCCCTCCGGGGTCTCCGGCTTCCTCACACAGTCCAAAGACATGCTTGTTAGGTTCATTGGTGACTCTAAATTGCCCATAGGTGTGGGTGTGAGTGCGAAAGGTCTGTCTCTATGTGTCGGCCCTGTGATTGACTGGCGACCAGTACAGGGTGTACCCCGCCCTTCGCCCAATGACAGCAATGATAGACTCCAGCCCCCCGCAACCCTGAACAGGATAAGCGGTATAGATAATGGATGGATGGATGGAAAACACTTCTTACACATGTACAGGACAAGATCAGCAAAGAGATGGGAGGTACCACTTTGTCCACAGGGGGCGCCAAAATCAACACGAACTGAAAGTCTGTCATAGGAGCTTTAAATAATCAATATAAAATCTAAGAATAAATTGATCTGTCATATTAGGATAGGTTATGTTCTAGCCTTAGAAAGGATAATAATAAACATACAACAGGGGGATATTTTATGAGCTAACAGACATCCAAAGAACCTGCAGCTATGAGATTAATTTTAATCATACAATTTATTGTCTTTGGAAAATACAAAGCTATGTAATTCTTCCATGGATCTAAGGATGCTATAACATATGAAAACAACAATTTGTATTTCAGTATATAGTAAAGACCTTTATAGACACGTATGAAAAACATAATGTATACCCCAAAAATCACAGGAAAAGAATATAAAAACTGCAGGAAAACAAACTAATTTAAAGAGCAATATAATACAAACATGCTGTAAAGATGTAAAGAAAGATCATCCATCCATCTATACCGCTTATCCTGTTCAGGGTCGCGGGGGGCTGGAGCCTATCCCAGCTGTCATTGGGCAAGAGGCACCCTGGACTGGTCGCCAGTCAATCACAGAGCGGAGACAGACAACCTTTCACGCTCACACTCACACCTACGGGCAATTTTAGAGTCACCAATGAACCTAGCGAGCATGTCTTTGGACTGTGGGAGTCGTGCATGTTCATGCACAGGGAGAACATGCAAACTGAAAGGCTTCTGACTTCGTCAGAACTGGGGTTTGAACCAGGAACCTTCTAGCTGTGAGGTGACAGCGCTAACCACTGCACCACTATGCAGCTGCTGTAAAGATGTAATGATAATTTTAATGTAAAAATGTAAAATCACAACCACAGTATTCTCCTCTCAGAGGACTCACTTAAACAGGACAAAGGGTTGTTTTGGGGTCAACTTCCTCTTCAGTTTCAGCTCAGAGCTAAAGCTAGGTTTGTCTATAATGTGTCTGGTCAGTATGACTGTTCAAGAAAGGGAATGTTCTTATTTGTATCTTTTGCGTTGACAGCGATGCTCTTGAGCGGGTCATCGAGGAGTTCACTCTGTCGTGCGCAGGCTACTGTGTAGCCACCTACGTCCTGGGCATCGGAGACCGCCACAGCGACAACATCATGGTCCGCAGCACCGGACAGGTTGGACAGAAAGTTTATTTATAATTCAGTCTCCTTTTATTTTTATTGGTTTCACGGTGCTCACCGCTCGTCTCTTCTCGTCTGTCAGCTTTTCCACATAGACTTCGGCCACATCCTGGGAAACTTCAAGTCCAAGTTTGGCATCAAGAGGGAGCGTGTGCCGTTTATCCTCACGCACGACTTCATCCACGTCATACAGCAGGGCAAGACGGGATACACCGAGAAATTTGGCAGGTCTGTTCTTCTTAAAATGTATTTGTCTGTTTTTGATTGTTTGTTCATTAAAGTGGCAGACAACATCCCTTAATAACACACATCAACTTCTGTTTTTCTGTCATCTGAATAAATTGGCTACATTTATATAGCACATATATGACAGACCACCAATCCTGTGCTCAGTGTGCAGATCACATCTCATCTCTCTACCTCCTGAGCCACCGCTGCTCCCTTTAAAATAGGCCTGTTGTGGACATAATAGCAATCACACTCTAGTACTAAAATGAGTGCTATGTAGCTCCAACTCCAGCATAAATAATTTGAGACGCTGTGTAAAATGGAATTAAAATTTGCAGGCATCGAGTTCAGAAATATTACCAAAAAACAAGTAAGTTTGTCACTTTGAACCTCAATATCTCATCTGTGAGAATCATCCTTTTGACAGAGACAAAGTAGGCTTTATTTTCACAGGACTTAAATATTCAACTTGCTAAAAAGAACACCGGTAAAGCTTTACATACAGTAAAAAGCTAGGATGATTGTTGTTATGTTTTGAAGACACTCATATAAGTGTGTGTGCTGTTTTTAAGACAACATTTAGACACATCACAGAAAAGCAAAATGAAACTCATGACAAGTTACTGTTTTTCCCATGTTTATTATTTGGAGCTGGTCAAAAAGGGAAGAATACATCAAGTTATGATAGTCTTTCTGCAAATAACTATTATCAGGGGCACACAGAAGGCTTTTATATGGACACAGGGCAAAGCACAGCTTGTGTAAGTTAAACAGTGCAGTACCCTCTTCCACCAGCAGAGGGCAGTATAAGCTCAGGCACTGATGAACGTCTCCAAGCAAGTTTCAGTGTTCTTATAAGATTTAACTGTGAATTGATTTAAAAAAAATAAGCTGTATTCTTTTTTTTAACACACTCACACCATCAACATAGATACAATGACTTGGCAAACAATATATATTCATGTGTACTTAAAGGACTTTCTGATTGTGATGATCTGACAGCTTTAGGGGTAAGACAGTAGCTCCAGGGGGTAGACAGTAGCTCCAGGGGGTAGACAGTAGCTCCAGGGGGTAGACAGTAGCTCCAGGGGGTAGACAGTAGCTTCAGGGGGTAGTCAGTAGCTCAGTCTTTAGGGACTTTGCTTGCCATTTCCTGCCCTAGGCACTGTCGAGGTGCCCTTAAGCAAGGCACCAAACCTCCCAATAGCCCCCTCACTCTGACATTAATGCATGCCCATAGGGACCTGTTTGTGCATGTGTGTATTTGGGGCCTATGTGTGTGCAACATGTTTGTACTAACAGAGTGAAGAATAGAATTTCCCCTCAGGGATTAATAAAGTATGTCTTCGTCTTCTTCAGACAAGTTGAGAAACGTCACGTTTTATGTGGTAAAAAGACAAATAGAAACATTAGGCCTTTTACCCGCAGCCATATCTGCACTACAGATGCCTTTTAGTGCTGAGCTGGAATATACAAGTCTATATATAATAAGTCTAAATACGTGCCCGTCCTAGTTTAGAAAGCAAAGCCTGCCCTGTTTTCGAAAAGGCTCCGTGGACGCATTAATTAAATGTTTGAGGTTGCTGTTGCATTTTTTATACACAAGGTGGGTCTATTAAACAGCTGCACACACCTCAGCATGTTTCTCTGTTAGTGGAGTCGTAGCGTGGTGTGCATAGGTTTCATAACCCCAAGTGTACGTTGTTTACCATTGGTGGGTAAATCATGTAATGAAAGTGGAAATACCCGTGTGTTACGGTAATCTGTGTTGTCATGACCTAGTTTCTTCAGCGCGCCACAAGAAGATTAACATGTGGAGACAAGTCCTGTGTAAAAGCACCTTGTTCTGTGGCTGAACAGAACAGTTCAGAAAGAGTCCAAATAACTATCTTTATCTGTCATGTGCAGATAAGAATACTAAACTTAAAGAGCCCTAAGCATCCCATTAGCCTGTTAGCCGACATACCCGCGGCGTGTGAGATACCGCAAGTCCTTCCTCCCTGCTGCAGTCAGACTGTTCAACCAAGCCTGCTCCCAGTAGAACAATAAAAACACACATCCAACTGAAAATTATTTCTGTTGTTATAATGTGCAATACATGTATTCATTTTGTGTGCTTCTTCTCGTTCCTATCGGCTGCGGTGTAACACTGAAATCAATAAAGGTTTTCTATTCCATGCAATTTAGTTAGCACTAGCAAAGCTGGATAAAGCCTGTGACCGTGAAAGCGTCTACGTTTTCTCATGTCTACATTTTTTTAATTTAAGAATGAAGCCTCACAGCTGGATGTTGCTGAATAGCAGAGCCAGAGGTGCTCTTCTCTTTGTAAATGTCAGGCAGGAGGTATTTCAGATAGAGCAGTTGTGGTGCTTTGCTGCATCAGCAAATGTGGTCCGTGTGGGATCGAGAAATGGCACCAAGAAAACAAACAAAGGCATTCTTGTGACAGCGGAAATACCCCGGCGGAGACAAACCCTCTGTATGTTTACCATAAGTGCATTCAAAACCGACCCAAGTGGAATTATTTCCTTTTTGCCCAGTTGGTGTCTAAGATTATTGGTTTATGTAAACTGGAGGTGTGAATTACTCGCTCTAACTTGTAAAACAGTTAGAGTGATTATGGGAGAACAGTTTAACAAGCAAACACACTGATTCGATCTTGACAGTCTGCGCTTTAACGAGAACTTTAAAACCTTGCTCGTGTGCTGACACAAGTCAGAATGAATCACCCGATCACTGGCCTAAAACATAAAGAAAGTGTTTGTCACGTATAATGCCTGACACGTAACAGCCTGACGGTGACCTCATTTAGCCTATAGATCTGCAGATTGGTTTATCTGTGCGGAAATCACCACGCAGGTGGTTAAGAAGAAAGCGTGCACTACAGCTTGTGTTTTTTTATCTATAAACTTGAAAGGAAAATATCGGCGATGACAATCAATATGTGTGGGTTAGGCGGGAAATCATTTCAAGATGCTGGGGGGTTTTTTTCTTTCTGAGGTGCTGAAAAAGAACAATGCTGGCAAAAAATGTTGTTTACTGTCTGTAAAAAGAAGCATCACAAGACAACATCATAATGTTTTGACATTATTGTTGATATTGTGTTGTATATGTCAGAAATAATGGACTCTGTGTGTGTGTCTATGTTGGTCTTGTAGTTTCCGTCAGTACTGTGAGGAGGCCTATCTCATCCTGAGGAAGAACGGGAACCTCTTCATCACTCTGTTTGCTCTCATGCTGACTGCTGGACTGCCTGAGCTCACCTCGGTCAAAGACATCCAGTACTTAAAGGTATCACGCACGCTTGCACGCACAAACACAGCGGTTTTATCCATATACAAAATATATATCAATCACTGCGAAATAAAATTGATATTCAGTACCTTGTTTAAAAATCTACACCTTGTAAATAGTGATGATTTCTCAGGAACATAAATTAAAGACCAGCTCCAACCAAGTTTTAAGACCTTTAAAATGCTCTGCCTGAAATAATAAATTGTGTTTTTTCTGCAAAATACGTTTAATTACCTTGTAAAAATCCTCCAAAGGCATCTCCTCCTTCTCCCTCATTTAAAATTCACGAATCTGCAAAGTCCCTGCCCACTATGTCCTACGTTTTATCCTTCCACAGCAGAAAACAAAACACGTCTCTGCCATGGTTTCGTGGCAGCTTGTTAATCTTAGCTAGCTTGAAATGTAGTAATTAGCAGTAGTGACATTAGCGTTAGTAGTCTGTAGTGAGTTGAGAGATGACAGTTACAGCTGGCTCGCCCATCGCCCAAGTGGTTGCCATGCAACAGGGAGGGTTCCTCTGTTTGACACATAAGCAGGATTATGTTCACATCACAGCTATTTTGCAGTGAAGTAGCAGCAGTTGTGCCCTGCAGTTACACTTCTGTACTAAAAAGTATTTGGCATTAATAAACTAAAGATTGTTCAGTGAGGGAGAAAGCGTAATTGTCATTTAGGATTGCAGGTCGAGTGACGATTAGGGGATCTACTCAGCATACATTTTTTCCTTCTCTTTAGTGCAAAAACATCTGATTACCGTCTTTAAATCTACAGAAGCAGCAGGTCTCATTCAGAGTCATGTTGTGCCCCAATGTTTTTACAGCAGCCCAGAACACAGAAACCAAACACTGACTCTAGATCAGGCTTTTAAAAAGGTCTTTGCGAGTTTTGCAGCCACCAAAGATTCTTCTTCACGCCATGAAGGGGAAAGGAAAGGCTGCAGTTGCAATCTACAACCTCACCACTAGATGACACTAAATCTAAGACACTGTACTTAAATAGGGTAATGCAACTTTTCTGTCTGAAAGAAACTTGTGCTACTTCATGTCTGGATGGGGTTACCTATCATGTTGTTTGCCAAGCAGAGACTTACTTATATAATGCACCAGCCTTTTTCTGGTGTCGAAGTTAGTACTGTTCTTACTGTTATTTGTAAGCAGCCTATATATACAGAAAGTTCTGTGTCAACTTAATCATCCTCCTTTCCCACAATGCCTCTCTCCTCAGGACTCTCTGGCTCTGGGTAAAACAGATGAGGATGCGCTGAAGCAGTTCCGCCAGAAGTTCGATGAGGCCCTGAGAGAGAGCTGGACAACCAAAGTCAACTGGATGGCCCACAATGTGGCCAAAGACAACCGCTCTTAGGGCAGACTAGACCCCTCAAAGTCAGGGGTCAGGGGGCCAAGAGGACACAAAAGCGGAGTGTGTGTGCGTGCATGAGAGGGAAAAAGGTTTGCCAAGGAGACAGGGTGACAGCCACCCTGATTTTAAAAAGGGAATCTCGGAGAATATCCCAAAAATGAGCAGACTCAGCCCCGCGTACTGTCCCCAATGAGTAAACCTACTCTCCCAGACAGTTCAGTTAGCCTGCACCCTTATTTCCTGTTTCCCTCCTCGCCTTGCATCCCTCTGGCATGGTGCCTCCTAAAAAATCCAGATTCATGGTCTTGAGACATTTCGGTGGAACCATGGTGGGTAAAATCGTTGCAAGTTTTGCACAGGCACGACAGCTGATGGAGCACACAGCCAAAGTAAGGGAACTGAAGCACCCGCTCTGCACACACTAAAGATGAACTCTCCCTGAGGAGCGAGCTGACATTAGAAACCCTGTTCTGGACTGGTTGGCAGGCAGACTTGAAACTCTGGACTCTGAAGGGGGAAGAGGTTTGACTACGCCCCTGAACTGTTGTTAGTACAGCGGAGATAAGAGGTGGGTGTGGAAAAACAAAAACGTCTGACCCCCATGTCTTAAAACAATGTGCACAACGCCCACAGGAAGTGCGTCTTAACAGTCTCGCTGCCGCTGCCTCTAAGTGTGCCTCAAAACTGCGGGAAGATTGTATTTTTTATGACTTATTTTTTATTTTGCCATTTAAGAATTTATTCTGAGACGTTTATGTGCCAGACTACTTTATCAGTCCACAGAGAAATGTTGTGTTAGAGAAATAATGACGAGAAGAGAGTGATTAGAGGTAGAAATGTCCTGAGCCTGTTGGGCCACAGTTTGAATCTTGGTTCGTTTGAACCAATGACTATAAATAGATGGACGACACATGTACATCTGCTCCCATTGTATGAAAGTGATGCCAAAATAGCCCCCATGGTAGGCGCTGCCATCTTGCGATGGTGACGTCATTTGGAGCCAGAGTCTGCGCCGTAGAGATCGGCGGGTGGCGCCGCCATAGCCACTTCCGCTAACCAAAACACACACTTCACTTACGGAAGAAACGGCAAAGATTCCGCATGTTTAATTGCAGAACGGCTTCTCTGTGTTGATCTGAGGTTCACAGGTATGGAAACTTCAGTGACTGTAGTGATTGTGTTTGTTTCCTCTCGCCGTTCGTCCTCTACTCTGCTAATCAGATCGGCTGCAGGAGCCGGATTTGCCAACAGAGCTGTCAATCATCCTTTTTACAGCATCAAATAACTAATTAAAAATAAACTTGTCAGAAAAATTAACTCTTGGACGTAAATCAGCATGATAAGAACTAACTATAATGACAGAAACCATGTTGGAGAAAAATGTATTTGTTGTATATTTAAATTTTATAGTTTGACTCATGTCCCATCTGTTAACATGGAGGAGGCGGGCTTTATGACCTATACTGCAGCAAGTCAGCAGGGGGCGATAGAGAGGGTTTGGCTTCACTTTTAGGGCGCTGTCATGTCGTCCATCTTTTTATACAGTCTGTGGTTTGGATCTTTGAACACTGGAATGTTTTCACAAAGACATATATGAGGAATTACAAATTATCATGTAACAAACTAAACATTTTATTTTTAAGTTTATTTTATTTTGAAATGACTTTTGAAAAATTTTCAAATCAAGAGAATTATTGGACAAAAATGATCACCTGTGAGTTAGTCAACTTAACGTCTAAAAGGATGTCCGCTTTTAAAAGCGCCATCCCACTCATGCTAGCAGCCATGACAAATAAAACTGATACTTTTAACATGCCAGGACCAAAACACAAAGCCGATCTGTAGTAATTTTATTGTTCATACTGTGTTTTTAATTATCTGTGTCTGAATTGAATGTGAAAATATGTGCCGCTCTCTTTTTATTTGTTTTTATACGAGCAGGTGTGGGCGGAGTCTGGGGCCTGTGTGGGCGGGGTGTATCAGTAGGGACATTACACTGCGATGCAAAGCTACTTCCTCGTTCTTCGACATACGGTGCTCCTCGGCATCCGCATCTGTGTTTGATTTCTTTGTGCAATATCCTTTGAGTATATGAACCATATCCTATTATATCAAACCTTAGGCCCAGGCCTTCGCCTATAATGGTTTCTTTCTGTCGGTTTATGTGTGATGCAGCTGTGTTTCGCACCACTAGCCTTCAAAAGTCTAAGACACTGGATATTGTCAAATGTACAGGCTTTTATTGTTTTGCTGGTTTTTGTTTTCATAGGAGTTTTATTAAAGTTATTTTCCACCGCGCTACATTTCTGCCTGTTCTCTGCTTCATTGTTCTGCATGTGGGTTGTGTGACTGCACCCACTCGACTCAGAGCACCCTTATGGACTTGGTATTTTAAAGCATATTGACTCCAGATCAGATGTCAATTCAAACCTATTTTCGCCTGCTGTATGTGCGTGAGAATGCATGAATGAAAGTAGCTTCATTGACAAATAGAAATCACATAAATACACGATTTTTATTTTCATTCATACAGAGGCAAGTGGAATACGGTTAAAGGGGTACTGCACATTTTAATAGCTGTTTCTGCTGTTAACTAAAGAACCACTGTGATGCAACAAATCAATTCAGCTGTTTTATTCTCACCAAATTGATGACACGCCATCTTCTGTTTTATATCTTGCAAGGTCAATGCTTACGTGACATCTATTCATCCAGTCGGAACTGGAAATGTATAAAAGCAACATTTTTTTACGCCCTCTAATTAAAGTCGCTGAGCCACTCCTGCCTCACATATCCTGCCTCTCCTACTCAGCCCCTAACCCTGTGATTTCTCTCTCTTGTCTCACAGGAAGCAAATCTTGAGCTGCAAATATGATCATGAATAAATGATTCAGGTCACACCGCACAATGCTACACAAGAGACAACACACTGAGGCCTTTACAGAGAGAGAATTTTGCTAGTCCAACTTCACGCAAACCCGTACCGAGGGATGTGGTTTAAGTGACTTTATTGAATTCAGGCATATCATGTAAAAAATCACAACAAGGAGAGCGACAGTTGTTTTTACACGTCATGGGTTTCCTTCAATGATCGTCTGGAAAGAGAGATAAACCAGAATGAGGCTAAATTACACCAGCATATCTAATAACCAATATACCACCATTAGATTTATGAGTACTGTGAAAAAGGGTCCAAAGCCGATTTCTTCCAAAAGACCTGGAAATATATTAACAGCAAACTTAATAACTTCTCTGATGTAATATATTAAGATGTTCACCACCTCCGTTAACTGCTCCGCGAGTTTAAAGCCCTCTACTTTCAAAAGACTGTCGTAGCCATGATACATCCTGGAAATGGTCATGTGCTGTACAGTAGGTGACATCATTGGTTTGCATAGTGTATTAGAGTTCTGCTATCTTTCAAATACTTCACTCAAAACACACTTAAGACTTGATATGAAGATGATGCAAAATAGTATTTGCTTTCCTTAAAGTAATAATCTGGAGGATTTTCATGTAAATAAACGTCTGTTAAGTCTCTATCTATCGCTGAATGAGGTAACACAATGGTGACTGAGCCTATGGCCCACTGATGATTACAGACTCAGTGTTGGTGACGACATTTGCGGAAAAAAACACAAGCGGTGCCCAGTTAGTGACTCGTTTTCCATCAGCCAGCAGTGGTTGGTTTGTCAGAGAGGGTAGGCGGAGCTAAGCGGCTGCTTTTCCGGTCTCTGCAAGTGTTGTGAGTAAACAGTAATCTACTATGGCTGAACAAACAAAGAGAAGATGGATGACTACAGATACAACTTCAACAATAAGTGAAAATCGCCAAAAAAAAGAAACAAATTTAAAGCTCAGATGAGCCAGCCGTGGTCATCACACATGCAACACTGTCTGGATATCTGGGGAGTGTGCTCCCGCAATTATCGTTTATCGCCATAGGTGACGCCAATGAAACTGAAATCTTCAAGATTAGAACCTTAAAGTCTTGGGCTGTGTTCGAAATGCTGTCCTATACACTACATACTATATACTGCATACTGCGTTCGGCGGTAGTATGTATGGAGGAGCTTTTCAAATTCATTTTTGCAGTATGCTACACCTGCGGAAATAAGCAATAACCGCTGCTTCTTTAGCTATAGCGCCCCCTTCTGCTGGAATACTGCTCCTCTCCATCATTTCAACTGCTGCTGTGATGTTCCAGCGCTTTGCATTGTGGGATACAGTAGGTGAGGCAGACTGGTATTTTTGGCATACTGCACATTTAGCTTTTGTTTGCATACTGCACACTACATTTTGGCCAAATCAGTACGTACTGCTAGTGTAGTATGGCATTTTAGTACAGCATTAGGTTAAGAAACCAGACTCTCACTCTCGCTGCTGACAAAGCTCCAGTCAATACACCATTATTACCCTCCAAGCAACCCAACCCACTTACATAATGCAACAATTTACACAGACTGAAGAGTAAAATTAACTTGATTACTATTTAGAAAACCCATTTTTTCTGCTACCTGAAGCAGAGACAATTGAATTAAGTGGAAGAACCAGGTTCGTTTTAGTAGTTTAGTCTGATCCTTCAAAATGAAATGTAAAATGACCCTGCTGCTAGTAAAAAACTACCATATAAAATGTTACATTCATAAAATTATTTTAGTTTATAAAAGCGTTTGGGGGGAAAAAAGACTTAAATGCAGAAAGTGTTACTTTTACATCACACTTTTATTTTGAATTTATTTTAAGTTTGACCTTTGCTATAATGAAGGGTAGCAGAGAGAACTAGTGTAGCAAATGTGTGTTGTGACCTCCAATCTCTACACTAGAATTGAAGGGTGCAGGGGATCATCATGAGGCTCCTTTTGTGTGCTGACTAAAGTTTACAGAAGTGTTTTTTTTTATGACTCACAAAATGCTTTTCTTTTCACTCCATGGGGAATGTTAATAACGTCTCTACCTTCAGCGATCATCCTTTATTTGTTCTACATTACACAGAGCTACAATCATTGCTCAGTGTGAACTGTGTGTGTGTGTGTGTGTGTGCGCACGCTGCTGTTCTCTGCAGTTACATAATTCCATAACCTGGTAAAAGGGAGGTTCACAGGGAGTGCAGATGCAGAGGGGAGATATCCTGTCAGAAGGCGTTAAAAGGGAAATAATGAGCAATAATCAGTCGAAACAAAGTGAAGAAAACCAACAAAAAACATGTTGATATGTTGCATATTATACACATATTGATATATTGCATATACATCTGAATGTCAGTAATCCCACCGAAATCTCTTACGTCATCACTGCTACCTGTAGTTTCTCCCTCCACATCATCCGCCCTTTTCCCCACACTCCCCCCCGCATGAAACAGGTGGCTGATGGCTCCCGATTTTGATATTCATGAATACTGCATCCATCACACGGTGCAGGACAGAGCAGTGGACTGGCTGTACGCTGTTGCCGTCCTCCACTGACGCATCCCTGACACTATTTTCCACTCCCTTAACCGTATCTTACACATATTTAATGCTGGCCTACTTTCCAAAGACCACACCTACACACTTCAGTCTCAGGCTTGACACGTTCCTCTACCTGATGTATACCACGGCCGGGCAACAGATAACCCACTGTATGTGATTTTTTAAATGCATTAAAATTACTATATAACCGGTGACAGCCCTTAAACATATTCGACCTTGATATACTGTCTTTATTTATTCACATTTGTTAAATGAACTTTGGTATATTAAAGTAACACACATTGGTGGAAGTGCATGTACTCCAGAACTGTACTTAAGGACCAGTTTGAGGTTTGAAAATGTCCCTTGCATTGGTGTATTAACAATAACATCATGCCATATACTGTATCTTAGTATCATGCATCATTGGGCTTATTTAAATATATTTTTCAGATAATACATTTGAAATTAGTTTGTAGACTTTTGAATGAAGGATTTTTACTTGCATTTGAGCAGAATTTTCCTGGTTTTGCTCATCATTTTTACTTAAAGGGCCAGATTTTCAACCTCACTTATCATGCTGTTATGGGGAGCTGATGCAATTTTGGCAGGGGAAAAAAAATGCAATGTCACTCTGTGCCTTTTGAGGACGCTATCCGCTTCTCCAATGGTCCCTGGAAAACAAGACAAGTTGAAACGCGTCATCTAGCAGAGGCCAGGGAGCTTGCTAAACTACACTTCCTCAATCTAGGACGCCCGCCTCCGATATCATGTCTCGTTCACAATCGTCAGGTGTGAGATATAGACTGCAGACCTGAAGATCTTTTTCGGAATCTGTACCGCTCTGAGCCATTGCCTGCAGCGATCAATGTCCTTGACTTGAATACAGTTGTATTTCACTCCAGGGTCTCTCGCTGGGCCGTTTCTTTCAGTGGAAGGGGCGCAATGCACCCTGGGTGTTGTAAGAATGTAGAATGGGCGAAATCACAAGCTGTTTGTACAACTTTCTCCACAGCTATGGCGCCAATTTCTAATATTATTGCTTCTATCGATTACAGAGAACACCAGCTTTGACTGACAGTGGCTTTTTCAAGGGACAAATTGCTCCTTTAAGGCAACTTAATTTACGTAGCAATCTTCATCCATCCATCCATTCCTTTTACCGTTTATCCTGTTCATAGTCGCGGGGGAGGGGGAGCTGGAGCCAATCCCAGCTGTCATTGGGAAAGAGGCGGGCTACACCCTGGACTCATTGTCAGTCAATCACAGGGCTGACACATAGACAGACAGACAACCTCTTACGCTCACACTCACACCTACGGGCAAATTTAGAATCACCAATGAACCTAATGAGCATGTCTATGGGCTGTAGGAGGAAGCCGGAGTACCAGGAGTTAATCCACACATGCACGGGGAGAACAAGCAAACTCCACACAGAAAGGCGCACTTAGTCCGAACTGGGGCTCGAACTAGGAGCCTTCTAGCTGTGAGGCAACAGCACTAACCACCGTGCAGCCTAGCACACCTCAAACAGAGGAAGTTCAGTTTACATAAGCAAATTAAAATGTTAAAATTAAATGTATAAACAATGAGTAATAAAAACCAGAATAAAGTCAATTAAAAAATGTAATAAAGTGAAATGAGACACAAAACACAGTTACAGTGTGGTAATAAATTGTGAGTCGCCCCAAATGCAACAAAGGGACTAAAAGTGATTTGATGGTGTGCCAGTTGGCTGCTTCAGAAATCTATTTTTGTTCAGAGATTATTTCAGGAACACACAGAAATCTATTCTGTTATTATCTGGAAGCAGGTGTAATGATTTGAGAACAGGAATGATGAGCTCAGTTCTCTTGGTTCTCTGGTAGCAGAGATCTTAATGAACTGAAGTTGTCTGAAGGACAGACAAAACCAGACCAGGTAATAACCATAACCTACTCTGCTGTAATCGAAGGCATGAACGAGTTAATCTAAATCTTTACGGGACATGATGAAACCTATAATTCATGGTTTTTGTTGGAGATGATAAAATGCTGCCTTGATGTGGCTTCTAAAGTTCTGGTATAAGTCTATTAAAATACCCATATAAATACAACATTTTCAACCACTCACACACATTTGGTTTGCTATTTTACAAATAAATGTTCATATATTTCATAAATAAAATGTTTTAAGTGGCAAGAATAGCACAGGGACATGTAGTTAAAGGTAGAGGATATCTGGTTAGATAATCATGATAATCATGACCGCCAGTCAAAGCTCCTGGACCGTACAGATGAAGCCACCCACATTGTGACTCACTGTCATATAGGGAATTCCACCCACCTGTAGGATCTCCCAGGCTGCTGCCACCAGCAGCAAATTAAATGTGTGTCTAAATTAAAGGATCTCTAAATCAATATTATTCAAATTTCAATCAGGTGTGGTAAGGACTCCATGAATTCAGTCTACTGCAGCATTAGGCTCTCAGTGTGATACTGTCATTTTTAGAGAGGCTGGATGTGAGAGGCTTGGTTCTCACATGTTCTGCTGAGTGGACACTGAGCACTGAGGCAGACTGCAGGGAGTCTTGTTGACTAGAGTGCCACCTCAGTGGGGGTGATGTGGCTGCCGCTTCAAACTGGCACTTATAGCACTCGAAAAGTGTCCAGATTTCTGCAGGGAGCTTTTCTAACAAGGCTGATGGCTGGGGGAAAAAAATCTGGTGTTGTGGCTACAATACCAGAATGTGGAAACAACACAATGTGCTCTCCAGTCTGAGCCACTCTCGATGAACTATGATGAGTAAGCTTGGCACAACGCATTGTCCCTGTCGTGATTACAGGCCGTTCAACAAAGGTTGTCTGGAGTAAGGACATGATGTAAACCCTCGTCCTTCTCAAATGTTATGCCGATGATGCAAGCAAGAGGAGGGGGTTTTTTCAAGTGTTGTATCTATTACAAAAATTTAGTGTAATTGTGTAGAACTGTACATTGATGGGGAAAAGTGTAATACATGTTCTCTTTCAAATAGTCTAACAAATAACACTATGTAATATTGGCATACATTTTATCCGTGCTTTCTCGAGTAAAAGCATCAAAAATCGAGCTCTAAACAGATGTGATGCAGTCAACTGTGACACACGTCAAGCTATACCCCGATAGACGTAGACTTTCCCCCATTCCGCTTCAAGACAGTATTTTCAGCCATTTTACTCAATTGAATTAATTCAGCGTCTTTTTAAGGTGGTAGAATGTAATTTAGGTGCTATGGTTGCGCTAACTTATTGGACACCTCGCTTAGAAATACATTTTATTGCTAAAGCGTCCGAACGGTTTCGCGCTAACTAGGCTACATCATAGCCGAGGTAAATTACAAGTATTTCTGTCTGATATTTGGAGTTGTATCATCATTTCCGAGTTGTTTCCTCCTTGGACTTTTGCATTTATGTAATTTCAACACTCGATACGTTGTTTTGGCCACTGCGTAGTCGTAACTCTCCCGGTCTCACACAGCACGATTCACACAACATGGAATTCCACGTGCAGTGGATGACTTGTTTATATAAAACGACTGACAGCGCTCTGGACCAATGAGATTTTGTTTTCGCAATTCCGTCATCTTCACCATGGAAACCCGTAGTTTTAAACCAATTGGGAAGCGCTAAGGGCGGAGTCTGAATTGAGGTCGCGCGCAGAGCTCGCCGATTTGCTACTAGGCAGTTGCCGGAGAGAGCAAGGGAGGATCCATTGACTACTGTGTCAACCCGTCTGACTGCCGTCTCCCATTGAGGAATGCTCGATGTTTTAACCGAGTGTTTTATCCACCGAGCGACTTTCTTTTTACTTGACAACAAGGACCACAGAAGAGACGATTTTTTTGTCGGCAGTACAGGTTGGTTTGGATTTATTTTGTGCTTTGGTTGTAGCAAGAAAGAATAAGCGAGTGTAAAAAATAAGTTGCATAACTTAACCCCATCTGCGCATGCGCGAAAAATCTGATTGCTCTACTTTTTGTACTTTTATAAGAAAAAACGCCGGTTTGAGGTTTTCTGTTCACACGTAGGGAAGACAAAATGTCTGCTTTGATGAAATGGCCCCTTAGTGGCCGAGTGGCTGCCGTTTTGTGGCGGGTTTTGAACGATATCGTTACTTTTACATAACTGTGTCAGTGTACCGTGCAGTGGATTGCAGGTCAACGTGTGTGAGGATTTTGAATAGCAGGTCAATGGGAGTTAGATGGGGGAAGGGATGTTTGCTCCCTTTAAAAAACCTTTTTTATGGTATTTTCTATTATTGAACCTTTATATCTTTTAAAATAGTCAATATAGGAAATACAATAGTCAATGTTATATAATGATTTCCGTTAAAAAAAAAGATCTTAGTTTGTTTTCCATTTCAGATGTTAGGACTTAGAAAGCATAGACAACGTTGTATATCCCTTTTTCCTATAACATTTTGAAAATTGATTTATTTAAATACATTAAGTAGATGTATGTCAAATGTTATATGATGGGCGTTAATTAAAAGGAAATTGGTTACTTTTTAGTGAGTTTATATCTAAACTACCTTTCTAGGGCCTACTGTCCTCGCACACAGAAACCTGTTTGCGCCTGGCACACTGGCCTACCTGTGGCTTTAAGGCCGACATGATAATCACATTACAGTTCAGTATTTTGTCGATATTAATGCTACACCTTTATAATAAATAACCACAGGTACACATTGAGCTGTTTTTGACTCTTTATGGCAAATATGGGGCCATCATATGACATCATAGAAAGCAAGTGGGAGTCTACCTTTAACACAGAATAGTTATTCAATCTTGCAACATTGTTTTAGTTACTTTGCATAACATATCTCCTTCAAAATGTGTCATTCTGTGTGGTTTAATATAATTACAGTTTTACAGACATGTGTTGTCTCCTTTCCTGATTCATAAGGGAAATGGAATAACTTTAAAAAATAGAGCAGTAATGGCAGGTGTTGTGATGTAACTCACTTTTAATGAGGCATTTTAATGAAATACTGAAGTAGGAAAGTGGATGAAAATACTTATTGCTCTTAAATCTTATTCTCTACAGGTAACACTGACCTTATGTTTTGCCCTGTGATTAACCAGATTATGTAAAAGATGATCAAGGGTTTACATCCTTTTTATTAACATTATAAAGTCTAAGTCTGTTTTTATGCTCATGTAATTTCTGTCTCACATTTTATTGAAGAATCCTCTTCATCAGACTGTGGTTGGATACAAGTGAAAGCATGTGGTTTTATGAAACAGGGCTACCACTGCTTTGTGCTGCACTGAAGCCAAATCCATGTGACTGGAGCAGCGTTGTATAATGCCTGAGATCTGTGCTAGTGTGTTGGGGAGTATCAGCGCTCCGACTGAAACAGTGCTGAGCTGAAGGCAGAGGGAGTTCGGTTTCATTATGTCATTCTTCTCTTCGGTTTTGAGAGTTACATGTTTGCGTATTTGCGTCTTTGACACATTTGAAGATATGGGGAGAAAGCTGTAATTCAGTACTTGTGGGATCTTGCCTGCTTGTCTGTTAGGTGGAGAAAGCAGTCTCTGGTAAGCTCATATTCGTACTGCATGCTCTTTTAACCAGTGAATTATACAGGAAATGGCGAAGATATTCTGAAAATGAATGTGATCTAGGGTTTTCTTTGGTGCACCTGTTACATGCAAGTCAATATTTCAGCTGAGTTTTGGAGTTTAAAGTCCTGAATAGTTTCATAACAGCT
This sequence comes from Semicossyphus pulcher, assembly GCF_022749685.1. Lineage (NCBI taxonomy): Eukaryota > Metazoa > Chordata > Actinopteri > Labriformes > Labridae > Semicossyphus > Semicossyphus pulcher. The sequence goes on from NW_027211700.1 coordinate 6,582,145, forward strand.
CAAAATTGTTGTATGAAAAATTATGACAGAGCAGCAGAAGATAATATGGCTGTTTGAGAATTGTTTTATTGTGCTAAGCTGGTTTTGAAATGTATTGTTGGCTGTTAAAGGCTTTAATATCCTTCTGCATATTGTCAACTGAGTAATATCAACTAACTTGCTGGTTTAAACTTTAACTACCTAGTTTAATGCTTCTGTTTGAAGGTTGCGTAAGCTTAAACATGCTATACTCTTCAAGCTTTAGTCCTTTTCATCGTTGCAAATAGAAGTAATAGGCCAGAATTGTTTCCACTGGCATGTTTTCAACCTGCCATCATCCCTTACTTCCTCATTATTGGCTGACATCACTGCCTTCCCTGCTCTCCTCTGATTGGTTCTTTGCAGCAGCCAATAGAAAGTCCCCTCTAATCGCTTGGTTACCGCCTCAGTTATGCCTGGGAGTGGGTCACTTCCTAAGGTGACAGTGGCTGTGTGGGTGGGCGGAAAGTCTGCTAGGTTTTTGGAATTCTTCAAAAAAACGAAATCCTTCCTTTTAAAACTATGAGACGTTATGTAAAACGGCTTATGTAAAGAGTGAAGAATAAACGAGCAGCCGAATTTACACTCTTACATAAATGGCTGCACACTAATGTTGGATTGGATGGCCGGGAAACAATGAAATATTTGGAGTTCTGGCTGCGGTACCTGTTGCCAGCAGTTACTAATGTGGCTTAAATGGACATAAATAGCTCAAACTGCTGCTATTCTGCTGTGGAGGCTGAAGGAGGGGGAGGAGGAGGCTGAATGAAAACTGTTGCTCTTCTATTTAAGTGCATGATTATGAGTCCTCTTATTTAACACTGGTTTGCCACAAAAAGTCAAATTCAACTTGTATTTATGACAGTAACTTAACCATCCACAGTAGAGTTTAGAGATGACTTGTGTAATAACTGCATTTGATGTATTAGTACACTGTGAATGTAACATGACGTTCTTTTCTCACCTTTTGTTATTGTTTTGTAAATTGAGGGCACAGCGCTTTGTTACATAAGGCTGTGTTTATTTAATAATGACCATGGTCGGTGCATTAACAGGTCTGATTTATCATCTGTTAGAGTGAGCTCCACGGCCTTGGCATTAATGATAATGCTGTTGTTTGTGAGGGAGAGCGGGCTTCTCCCCAGAGAGACCTCCTACCTCTTTATTATTCGTTAATTTGTAAAAGGCCCGACAGGGAAGGGGCTTAAATAATGTTACAAGTGATTAATAAGTATTACGTTTTTCCTCCTCGGGAAGGTTGTGCCAGGTGAACATTTGTGTTCGTGTCCTTCTTCAGAGCTGTGTTTTCATCTCTTCTGACTCGCCTTTCATGTGAAAATGCTCTTTTGAAAAATTCAACCAGATCACACCGGTCTGGGGCTTAAGTCTGCCCGGAAAGGGCAAACAGCGGCCTATTTACTGTGCAGACCTTTTGAAGGATGGACTGCAGCTGTGTGTGTGTATGTGTGTGTGTGTGTGCGTGTGTGTGTGGCTGACTGCACAACAACAACAAGATCATTTTATCTGTGCTGCCCTTTTCTCACTGACTTGAAAAAAAATGCTGCGACCCAGGCCTGCACAGGCTGATCAGATCAAAGTGTACAGCTGTATTTTAATGCTTGGCTGCATCTAATCCCCATTGATTTCTTCTTATTTTAGGGATTTCTTTGCTATTGATCTACTATCAATAGAAGTGCACTGTACTGAAATGGTTTGTCTGAGTACCTGTGCTTTTTTTCCCCCCCTCCTTTTAGACTGCACCCCCACTCAAGAGGAATCAACTCCTTTTACGTCTCAGTGCTATGCTCTTCATGGCAGTGCCATGTGGAAGGTAACTTAAGCTCCAGTATTTCGCCCCTTGGCTCGTCCCATGTCTGAGGACAGCGATCCCAAGCACTATCTGTACTCAACCCTGGAGGGGCGCGAAAGGAACCGGGAAAGGGTCGGCTTCCAGGCGGAGGAAGAAGATCGCTCTGTCTGCAGTTCCATCAGCCAACTTCACCGCATGGCCAGCAGTTACAGCGAGGGTTGTGGCAGGCAGGATGGGGTCGAACTGGACGCGGAGTTGGGAATGGCCTCCGAGGGGAGCGACAGCAGCCACGAGCACCCGGCCTCACCGGGCTCCCCGCACGAGGACAGGAAGCGTCCGCGCGCGCCCTTACACGAGGACGTAGAGATGGGCGGCAGCGGCTCGAGCGGGAGCGGGACAGAATCCCATGGTAACGAGTCGCATGGAAATGAGTCCCATGGCAATGAATCTGTGGGCAGCTCCAACGGCAATGGCAAGGACTCTGCTCTTATGGAGTCTTCAGGGAGCAACAAGAGGTGAGACACATCAAACGCACTGAATCATTTTGAATTACGCTTTTTTCCCCCAACACAGCGGGGGAGCGGACCATCTAGGTCACGGAAGTGAGGTTCATTAAATGTAATAGAAGGGCCGTTTTCTCCTGTGTGAGTCATTGTTGGTGTGAATCAGTCTAACAAGTGTATCAAACAGTGGGAGGTATTCTGCTCCTATTTATGAGACAGACTAAAAGAAGATCTGGGGTTACGATTCATTATATTACAATACAGCATTGTGATAATGAAAAGAAGGCCACAAATTTCCCCCCCAATATGACTCTGCCTGTAAACTAGGCGTGGTAAATGTGTTTTTAATGAACCAAAATGGAACCAAGCATCTTTGCATGAAATCGATTAATTTAAAATCGATAAGGTTTTTAATGACAATCAAAATACTCACGTTTGTTGAAAGTTTCTTTCTTCTCCATCATCAATGGAAATCATGGAAACACCTTAAATAACAGGCAATCCAGTTAAATGTTACGTCTAACTTCTGGCTCAAGTTTTTGTAAATATTAAGCAGCTCACCACAATGCCGAGCATAAATTAAAGCCCTTTAAATAGAGGCTGTATTACATCGTAGCTTTACTTTTATACATATTTGTAGTTTGTGAAATACTACTCAAACGTCGCCAGAGCTGTCCTGTGTGGACCTTACTGCACACCACTGAGCCAGTGATTGACTTTCTCATTGGCGGCTGATGTTACACACAGAAAACGTGCTGACAGAATGAGTTCAAACACACACCTGAGGAACTTGACACACTTGCGACCCATTAGGAGACACAGAAGTAGGATGTCGGCCACTGGCTTCAGTTTGACGGCTACAAAGAAAAGCAGCTGCTAAATATCTTCTTCTGTGGTTATTATATTGAATTATTTGTAGTTAACCTCATTTCTCTTTCAAGAGGCTTGCTCCCAATGTCGCCTTTCTTGCTCCGTAGCTCGTCTTTTTGGATAAACCTCTTCTAAAAAGATGGTTGTTCATGTGTGGCTGCTTTTCATGCTGCTAATATGGAGAGACAAAAAGCAGAGGGTAATGTAATGTAGTTTATCACATGAGGGACATCAGTAAAAAAAAGAAAAGCACTAGCAGTAATAACTCTTACTTGTGCATCAGTGCGTCACTCTGTGTACAAGGGAAAAACCGGAGGGCAACAAAAGGCACTAATGCTGGTAAAGTCAGCTGTCAGCCTGCCAGCTGCCCGGTCGTCATCAGAAACTGTCATTGCGTCAGATGAAGCCTCGGGTCACGTCATAAGAGTGTCCTTGATTTCTTCTCCTTGCGTATCCCTCTCGAGGTTAAAGTGGTTAAGAAATACAAGAAAAGAGTGAAGACATTGTGGAGGCGTTAAACGGGCTTTGCCTGTATCTCACATTCCTCACCTCTTGTTCTCCTAAGCTCTCTGATTTAACACACATGCTCTGCTTGTCTTGGTACTTAGACTTAAGTTCAGAATTTTGAACTTGTGAGTTATAATCTGGTATTGTATTCCTCTGTGACCTTGAGCTAATCACGTCATATATAGATATAGTCTGGCTCGATAAATCAATGTGCTCCAGCCACTGCGATAAGCCTCCCAGTAGCTGAGGCTTGTGTTTTGCTTCCCTTCACATAGCCTTGTTTCCTTCTGCAAGATTGATTTGACCCGATTTGTGTCCTTTTTTGCCTCATTGCATCATCATCTGTCTGATTAATGTGTGGTTTATTATTCCCATTAGAGATAAAATATAATCTAAATCAATGTGGGGGAAAAAGTAGGGTAATATTTGTCTTATTAATGTGGTGAGTTCGACATTTGACACCATGATCTATACTGAACGGGGAAAAACATTCCCTAGAAACACTTAACAATGTTGTAGTACATGATAACCTCACATCCACTTTACATTAAAAAACACAGGATACTTTTATTTCTAAAATACTTCTTACAGTGGTAATCTCGGTGATTTATTTAAATGTGAATCTGCAAGATAATAAAAAAACGAGTCCTTATTTGAATTTATCTTTTTAAGTTGAGGATTTGGGCCTTTAAGAAAGGCTCTTGCGTACCACCAGTGGTTCAGGTACCACAGCTTGGGAACCACTATTCTATAGTTTATAGGCATAATTAGAGAAAAGGGTAGTTTACATGTCGCGGTGCACCAGCTTGTCTTTGTGGTGAACTGTCTGTGCCTTTTTATTTTTTAAATCCAGAGAAGGAAATATTTGCCCCTCCTCTCCTGTGTGCACCTGCAAGCTGCTGTCCTTGTTTGTATAGACTTACAGGGGGGGCAGATGGTATGTGTGTAGCAGGAACACATTTAGGGCCTTGATTTTAACGTGTTTAGTCTTACCTTCTGTTTTGGCGCTTTAACTGTGCTTTCACAATGTTCTGTTTTTTGTTCTCTCTGTTCATCTTCAGTAACACAACATGTTGTTTATGGTTACAGCTCAAACTCTCACAGCCCCTCACCGCCAAGCAGCTCCAACGCCTTCAGTCTGCTGAGCTCGGAGCAGGACAACCCGTCAACCAGCGGCTGCAGGTTGGTTCACTTGTGATATCTTTATTTTTCAAAATTTGCTTTGAATCGAGATGCCTGCATTCAATTTCATAAGACAGTAGAAGACTTATTTAATTCTCCTTAGATGTGAAATGAATTGTCAGTTTTTACTTGCATGCAAAGATCTCAAAGTTCGACCAGGGGGGGAGATGTAATGGTTAGCTACCCCCTCCTGTTCTGCTCTCCATACTGGAAAGCCATGCTTCTCAGGAGTGCGAAAGCAATGGTGAGACCTTGTCATTTTGACACACGTGTATCTGTCTCATGTTCACCCTGCAGCAGCGAACAGTCAGCCAAAGCTAAGACACAGAAGGAGGTCTTCAAGACCCTAAAGGAGCTCAAGATGCACTTACCGTCGGAAAAGAGGAACAAGGGCAAGTCCAGCACCGTCAACACGCTCAAGTATGCGCTGCGATGCGTCAAACAGGTGAAAGGTAAGACACGCTTTGATTGGCACTTTTTTTCACGCATGTACTCAAGTCATGTTGGTAAAGGGTGTCAGAGATTATTAAGTTTTTTAGGTGATTAATGAAATGTAGAATGTAGGCTGATCCGACGCGTACATTCTGATTTTTCTGATATGCATGATGCAAAGACAACAGACCTTCTCCTTTTGTGTGAAATGATGTGTGCATTGATTCATCTTCTTGTTGTTTTGCAGCCAATGAGGAATACTACCAGATGCTGATGATTAATGACAGTCAGCCACCAGGGTTTGATGTGTCCTCCTACACCATCGAGGAAATCAACAGCATCACGTCTGAGTACACCCTAAAAAACACTGTAAGTACCTCCGATTCACACCTTCGATAAAGAAGGAAGAACACATTAATTAGATTGTTAACACCAGTTTAATTGTAGGAATTGTTTGAGTTGGTAAAGACGTGTTAAAGAACTTGTTTTAAGGGAATTTTTTTGTCTTGAATGGGCAGGATATTTTTGCTGTAGCCGTCTCGCTCATCACGGGGAAGATCGTTTACATCTCGGACCAGGCGGCGTCCATCTTGAACTGCAAGCGGGAAGTGTTCAAAAACGCCAAGTTTGTGGAGTTCCTGACGCCGCAGGACGTCAGCGTGTTCTACAGCTTCACCACGCCCTACCGCCTGCCCTCATGGAGCATGTGCACCGGCGCAGGTACCACCTCTCTTCCTCCTGAATAATTCACATTTTTACAATTTTGTCCTGATGAAATAAACTGACACGCGACCGACATGATCCACGTCGCCCCCACAAAGGGCACGTGGGGAAGCCACATGAAACACGGCCTGGACCATCTGCACACACAAGCGTCAGTTTCCTACACATGACCCGCCCCCACACACACATGCTCATACACACATAGCACGTATTCCATTAACATATTCAATCGCACATTAGCAAACATACGCCTACTCACATACACCTGCCACATATTTGCAGAGGACATAATCATACATTGGTGCAGCCATGAGTTACAGGTTTATCAGTTACACCTGAATACATTAATGCAAACACCTGCAGAGGCCCTGCAACAAATCCAGGCTATGCTCAGATTTGGAGACATGAGGGGTGTTTTATGGGACCGCATTATAATGATGGATGTGTTTAATATTCTGTCTCGATTAACTAATCCAACCTTTAGAGATGTACAGCAAATTATGTAACCGGTTTCTTCGAGCTGGTTGTGGCCTTTTACTCGTCCTACAAGGCTAACCCAATGCCAGTGCACTTTACTGCGGTTGATTCTGCAGGCTCAACAGCTTGTGGTCATTTGCTTTGGGAGCTGTTATCAGCCCAGCAGTGTGGACGTGGCAGAGATTACTGAGTAAATGAGGCTGCTTAAGTCAACACTGAACAGCTGCATTTTATATTAAACTTTTGACTACAATGAGGCTTCAAACTTGACTTGCATAATTATAGAAAACTCTCACATGGCCTTTCTTGTTTTTTTTACCTCTTCCTTTCTGGAAGAAAGACTCCTGTTGCATATGGGTGACTAACAGATGTGTGCTTTGGAAGTAATCAATGTCATGCATTTGGCGATATATTCATCCCACCTTCTCCCTGTCTCTAATTCAGAGTCGTCTCCCACGGAGTGCATGCAGGAGAAATCCTTCTTTTGCCGCATCAGGTGAGTGACAGTGGCCGGCGGCTTCTCTGATCCATAGTTTCCTGCTCAAACAAGCTCTGAGTCAGCACAGGGTTAGCGAGCAAGGGGGAGGAGGAGGACTGAGAGGAGGGAGGAAGTCAGCGGCTGTGAGCTCTGCAGCTATAGAGCAGTCTAGTGGTCAGAAGGGGCATTGCAGCTACAGATTAAGATCATTCCTTAATATCCGGTTTCAGTTATGAAACTCCTTGCAGGCAGTCTTTTCAGTCTGGTGAACTTAACCACTTGTTTTACATGATGTCTACAACAGACACATCTGTCGATTCTTATACAAAAAGCTCAGTTTCAGACACTCTCAAATATATTTTAAGGCACCTTTAGGTAGTAGTCCAATGCAATTAAACAGTGTAATAATACTATTTGTGTGTCTGTGTGTGTGCTGTAGTGGTGGAAAGGAGCATGAAGGGGATCTTCAGTACTATCCTTTCCGTATGACTCCTTACCTGATGAAAGTCCAGGACGCCGAGCTGGCTGAGGAACAGTTCTGCTGCCTCCTGCTGGCAGAGAGGGTGCACTCTGGATACGAAGGTGAGGACTGCACCCATATTTTACAACAATGCCTCAGCTAATCATATCAGGCTCAAACTATTGGCTTGTGTATAAAAAGTAAAATAAATAAAGCATTTTAATTTTCTTCTTTTCCCTCACCAGCACCCAGAATTCCTTCTGACAAGCGTATCTTCACCACCACACACACGCCTAACTGTGTATTCCAGGATGTGGATGAGAGGTGAGTGCATCTGTGCGGTTTGCTGCTCTGCTGAACAAAGCGCAGGTTGAATTCATGGCCAAGAAAACTGATCAAAAGTGGAGGATTTTTAAAACACTGTCGTTTCTCCATCAGGGCTGTTCCTCTGCTGGGTTACCTCCCTCAGGACCTGATCGGGACCCCTGTGCTGCTCAACCTGCACCCGAGCGACCGACCATTGATGCTCGCTGTGCATCGCAAAAGTAAGAACAACTTTTATGTGCTTGTTTACTGACGCGTTTTACAGATTTTTGCATTGCATCCTATATGTTGCACAGCTGTTCCTGACACTCTCTCCCATCCGTTGCCTACAGTTCTGCAGTATGCTGGTCAGCCGTTCGATCACTCCTCGATTCGCTTCTGTGCAAGAAACGGCGAGTACATCACCATCGACACCAGCTGGTCCAGCTTCGTCAACCCCTGGAGCCGCAAGGTCTCCTTTGTCATCGGCAGGCACAAAGTCCGCATGTGAGTATCCGAACCTGTTGTCTTAGTTCACGTCTCTTTGTCTACACAGTATTTCTTTCACTATGTGTCACTTTGAACATGCAAGATGATGACAGTTTGTGTTTTTCAGGGGTCCTGTGAATGAAGATGTTTTTGCAGCACCGGCTTTCCATGGAGGGAAGATCATGGACTCGGACATCCAGGAAATTAGTGAACAGATCCACAGGCTGCTACTCCAAGTACGTACACACACATTTAAGCAGTCCCCCACTCAAATACTCATTGTTCACTGGTTTTTCAGTACAAGTAACAACCTTTTCTCCGCGCAGCCGGTCCACAACATGGGCTCCAGTGGTTACGGTAGCCATGGCAGCAATGGTTCCCATGAGCAGCTGGTGAGCATCAGTTCATCCAGCGAGAGCAACGGCAACGTCACAGCGAGGAAGACAGCGGAGGAGACGGGCAAGGCCAAGCCTCCGAGGACGTTCCAGGAGATCTGTAAAGGTGTCCACATGCTGAAGAACCAGGACTCCCAGGTCTGCCTGCGCTCGCCTTCCTCTTCGCCCTTACCGTCGCCATCCAAGCCCGAGCAGAAGAAATGCGCTGACAGTGAGTTCAGTTTGATCTGTGGCTTTGACTTTGAGTTCATGACGAGCAGACTGTGGGCAGCAAAGAAACTCAATTTAAACTTAATGGTTGGATACACACCTGTAAGTTCAAAAAATCACATGCATCTAGCAGTTCACATTTATACAAAAAGTGTTTATTTTAAAGAGACAGCAAACATTTGAGTTCAGTTCTATCTGCCTTGCTATGCAAGTTTCTAATATTCTCATCCCTTGCAGTTGCAGCTCAGAAGAGTCCAGCGATGCGCCTGAAGGACTCAGTGCTCCCTCTGCAAGTCAGGGACAGTACTGTCGCCGCCATGGACGACTTCCCCTGCAAAGACCAGACTGTCCACTCGTACCAGCAGATCAGCTGCCTCGACAGCGTCATTAGGTGAGGCTAGTGTTTGTGTTCATGGGGGGCGTGACGGTTAAAAGGTCACATGTGTGAAGCGTGAACTCTGTGATTAAACCAGTTTCTGTTCCTCAGGTACCTGGAGAGTTGTAACATCCCCATCACAGTGAAGAGGAAGTACCAGTTCTCCTCCAACGCCACCTCGTCCAACTCAGACGATGACAAGAAGGGCTTAGATGATAGCATGCAAGTGCCTCAGGACACAAACCAAGGTATGTACACATCATCATGCTTGTTGCATCTTCAATTTTGCTTAGAAGCATCCCTTCTGTTGTACAAGTTTGGAGCTTACCAAGGATTTCTCTATTCCAATCCAGACACTATGATGCTAGACGGCCAGCCAGGTCTGTCGAACATGAAAGCACCTAAGAAGCCCGTGGTGGGTGGCCCCCTGGCACCCCTCACCCTGCCCAGCAAGGCTGAGAGCGTGGTGTCCATCCCATCACAGTGCAGCTACAGCAGCACCATCGTCCATGTGGGAGACAAGAAGCCTCAGCCAGAGTCCGGTGAGCGTCTGTTTTTTAAAAGCAGTAATACTGAACATACCTGCGCTAAAGCATATGGTGTGTATTTGTGCGACTGTTTTATAATACGCTCTGTCTGACTGATCTGTATGGCTCCGTTTCCTTCCACAGAGATTATTGAGGACGTGACAGAGAGCCCTGCACCCCCACCTCTGCCTGTCAGTGTTGTGTCCCCGCCCAGCCAGGAGAAGGAGGCCTACAAGCGGCTGGGACTGACCAAACAGGTGCTGGCTGCACACACCCAGAAAGAAGAGCAAGCCTTCCTCAACCGCCTCCGAGAGGTCCACAATGCCAGGACTTTCCAGAAAGACTGTTCCACATATCTGCACAAACAGAGGGGTCCGGCCAACGCTGCAGGTAAACATGGTTTAGCAACTACAATGGCTCTCATCCTTTATTTGCTTTTGCTTTGATTTATGAATTTTCCTCCGTCTTTTAGGAACAAATGTTTGAATTTTTAAGTGTGAAATTGCAGCTTTTTCGCTTGCTACACAAAATAAATGCTAATTTTGCAGTCACTTCTGAAACTAACCGTCTGACTTCTCTATGTTCCATGTAAGAAGCATCTGGACCACGAGGTACAGCCAAACAGGGCTCCACTAGGCCCGAGACCGCTGCCAAGAAGGGCAATCGCAACAGGAAGTCCAAGAAGCCACGGATGAAGCATCCTGATTCTTCAGACAGCGCTATATCAAACCGCAAACCCCGGCCGCCCCTGCAGGGTCTCAACCAAACGTCATGGTCTCCATCCGAAGCCTCCCAGTCAGCTTTTAACGTCTCCTACCCAGCCATGGTGCCTGCCTACCCGCTTTACCCTCCAGCACCCGCAGCCCCGGCTCAGGCCCCCCGCCCTGACCCCTCCCTTTCCGCAGGATTTGGAGAGGGGCAGAGCACCCAAGCCCCTCCTACTGCCACGCCATATGCTGCACCCATTGTCACACCTGTGGTGGCTCTGGTGTTACCAAATTACCTCTTCCCACAGATAGGACCGATAGGACAGATAGGGCAGCTGGGGGCTGCTCCTAGAGCAACATTTTTCCCCGAGCAGACACAGACACAACATGCATACACAACTCAGCAGCCCTTTCAGCCCGCGCAGCCGGCCTACACCATGCAGACACAAACACCTTTCACCAGCCAACAGCCGTTCCCCGTGCAGACTGCTTTTACCCCCCAGCAGCCATTTCAAACAGCCCAGACCCCCTTCCCTACCCAGCAGCCATTTCAAACGGCCCAGACCCCCTTCCCTACCCAGCAGCCATTTCAAACGGCCCAGACCCCCTTCCCTACCCAGCAGCCCTTCCAGGCCCCTCAGACTGCTTACACCACCCAGCAGCCTTTCCAGGCCTCTCAGCCTCCCTACACTACCCAGCAGCCCTTTGCTGCACAGCCTTCTTTCCCAGTGCAGACTCAGTTTGTGACTCAAGCCCCGTATCCAGCTCAGCCCTTCCCTTACAGCCTAGCTGCTGAGCCCCCCAAAGCACTGGCTGTGGAGCCCCGAGAGGGGGCGGCATCACGCTCCTCCACCCCGGCCTCTGGAGCGAGGGAGCCCGCCACATCACCGCCGCTGTTTGAGTCGCGATGCAGCTCGCCACTGCAGCTCAACCTGCTCAGCATGGAGGAGGGACAGCGCTCAGTGGAGCGACAGGACAACTCGGCGCCCCCTGCTGGAGTTCATTGCATCTGTTCAGCAGCCGCGTCAGGAGCAGCTGGGGAGAAAATAGGAGGCACAGCCAAGACCGAAAGCCACCAACAGGTGAGAGACACAATGCACCGATTGACACCACTGGTTTGAAATGAAGCCTGTTACAGTGTGTGACTGATGGGTGAGGCTTTATCACTGATGGTTTGCTATCTTGTCTTTCAGGTGGATTCTCCAGCAGACGGGGCGCACAGCGACGGTAACTCGTCATCCTGCGACTTGCTGGACATCCTGCTGCAGGAGCAAGAGGACTCCCACTCTGGCACCGGATCAGCCACCTCTGGCTCCATGGGCTCAGGATCTGGCTCCGGCTCTGGCTCAGGCTCAGGCTCGGGCTCTGGATCGGGCTCAGGCTGTGGTACATCAGCTAGTGGAGCTTTTGGCAGCAGAACAGGTCAGTAGAGGAACACCTGAGCTTAACAAGAGCTTTGCTTCCTGAGTACACTTAACTTCTAATTATGCTACTTCATGGTATTACTAGTTTCTGATTAGTTGTCTTCCTGTTTCTCTAAAACTGTGTACAGGGAGCAGCAACACCAGCAAATACTTTGGCAGCATCGACTCCCTGGAACACGATCACAAGGCCAAGGCCAAAACGAAGATGAGAGGCGAAGGGGGCTCCAACGGGGGCCAGTCCCAGGCCAAGGTCTCGACCCTAGGGGATGGAGATCATCTAATCAAATATGTTCTTCAGGAGCCCCTCTGGCTGCTGATGGCCAATGCTGATGACAAGGTCATGATGACCTATCAAATGCCATCCAAGTGAGTCATTGACATGGATTACAATTCATTTAAAACCAATGCAAAAGTTACTTATTCTTCTTGTTTCCACACACACGTTATCAAAATGTGTGTAAGTCTTGCCGGTGAACTGTAATGTGTGTGTGTTTCCTGACCCACAGGGACATTCAGAGGGTTCTGCGAGAAGACAAGGAGAGGCTGAGGCAGATGCAGAAGAGCCAGCCTCACTTCACCTCAGACCAGCGGCGAGAGCTCGTGGAGGAGCACCCCTGGATGAGGAGGGGAGGTCTACCAGGTGCCATCAATGTCAAGGTATGGACCAAACGCTTGTTGTTTATCTCAAAGCTTAGTTTACAGTAACATATTAAGGTTGCTTTTTTTTAAAGACATGTCTAGATATATTTAACATTTCCTTTGTGTGTGTGTGTTTAGGAGTGTGTATACTGTGAGGACGCAGCGGCGGATCCCATCGAGGAGGACCTGCCAGACATGGACATGGGCGACCTCGGCGAGGAGCTGAGGCGAGAGGAGCAGAACGCCCAGAGCCAATCAGAGGCGTCTCAGCCTCAACAGGACACTGGCTCCTGAACACACACTCACAGCCAGCACTGGGACACTCTCAACCAGCCATGAACCCTCATGACGCACACACACACAAACACACACGCACATTGTGGATGTGAGACAAACAGCTGTGTGCCTGACCATCCTCGCAAACACACAAATACACACACAACATGAACTCTATCAGAACTCTGTGTTGCCGTTGTGGTGAATATGAGGATGCGTGTCGCTCGTGTGTTCATGTGTGTGTTGTGCAGAGGACTGCTGCTGGAATGCAGCTCGTCATGGGGGGGCAGGGAGGCTTTACATAGGACTTTAGCCAGCTCACGTAAACACAGCCCGTGTGGTTGGTGACCTTTGGCCTCCCAGATATATTTTTATGTAATTGTTCCTCATCGTCTTTGTCAGAGATTTACAAAAAGTTAATTTAACAAAAGAATTTTGTTAAAACAAAAATGTAACCAGCAGCCCAGCTGTTTAAATCCTCTGCCACCAGACATTATGTTTGTCTTTACTTGTTATGCCACATGGTCCCAGTCGGACCCCAGGATTCCCTTTGTTTACCTGTTAGGAACTATGTAGAACAGTCGAGGTGCTCATTGGATGATACAGTCCGGGGCAAAGGTCACAGGCTCGCACTTTTGTATTACGGATGAGTTTTTATCCAGGGACTGTATGTGGAACATCAGCAGTGGTAGCAGTGACAATCTGATACATAGAGCAAGGTGTTCATAACTTAATATCGTATTTATTTTCTACCAAATGTATCTAGAGTAGATGTATTTAAGTTTAAGCCAAATCCACCAGCTGAAAGACTTACACAGGTAAACACAGATGATTTACGTTTGGATCTAGCTCGTCAGAAAATTGATACATGAAAAACAGAGGGTTGTTAATAACCTTCGGCTTCAGATGAGCTTAAAGCTCATTTATGTCAAAACTAAGACAATTTATATCTTTAAAAGAATATATTTTTAAAGAGAAAGTTGCAAAGTATTGCAAAAATTGGCAATTTTTCAGTCAATATGGTGCAGCACTACTACAAAGTGTCAGTTTAAGACCAAATCAATGCTGTTTTATGGATTTATACATGATGCGAAATTATATCGTTTCCATTTGCACCCTTTCTGAGACTTTCCAATTTCCTCTCGCTTTCTATTTTTCTGGATTACAGAATACAAACACACTTCTTGACCTGCTTTTAGGAAGTTTTTTTAAACAATACTGGGATATTTCACGACCAAAGGGACTAAATTAACAGTCTCTACTGGTGTGTGCACAGATCGCTGAGTATTTTACAAGCTGTTGGTCAAGGCGTTGAGAGGTCTATGAAATAAAGTGGGAAAACAGCATTACAATTGTAGCAAACAAGGGGACCATGTTGCCTCAGTGACCTTGTTTTGTACCCTGGGTAACATAGGAAATGTTGACATGCATGCATGGGCGAGCCCTCCGTCATCTTACATGAAGTATTAAGGAAACTGCGGTCCACATTGGCTCCATGTAGGCGAGTCCAGATTAACAGTACAAGAACTGGGAACAACTCTGGTGCTACGGCAGAGACACTGCCGGGGCAGGGTTTGTGAATGTAACACAGACTGGACCAAGTCTATCGCTGGCTTAGTTTGTCTTCATGATTTTCTTTTTTTTTTTTTTATTTCTCGTCCACTTGTCTGAATTTTTTTTATTATTGTTCTATTTTTCTATGTTTTTTTTCTCTTGTGTGTTTTACTTTGTTTGTTTGACAAAGGTAAACGTTTATGAGTGTCATGGGGGACAGACCCTACCTCTAATAAATCCCAGGTCATGTTAATAGCAGAACATAGCACGTGTATGAATGTGGGCAAAGCGCAATGAACAGTGGTCAGATACTTTAAGTGATTCCGGTGAGTGACGGGCTTGTGCAGAGAGTCTGTGGACTCCAGTCTGCACAGAGAGGACGAGCGCCTGTCACCACCCTCAACAACTGCAGTCTGTCTTATGTCTCTTTTCTGTGCAAAATATCTTGAGGGGCGACCTCCAACACTCACCTGTGTATAACCCACACCAATGCAAGAATGTAGTTTTATTAATTTGCAAACTGAAATGCTGAAATGTTCAGTTCTGAATGCAGAGCGAAAGCCAGAGAATGATGCTGCACTAGTTTCTAAGCCGTGCCTTTTTCATAAGGCCTCACAGAGAGGGAACCCGTTATAGTGGAGACACACTGGTGGGCTGTTGGAAGCACCCTGATCTGTAAACGCGTACACATGGTACTGGCACATGATGCTGTGTATGGGCGTGTAAATTTGTTTCATTGCCACTGTATGAGTCTGTGCTATATTAAACTAGCACAGTTATGTGCATTTTTGTAGGTAATGAGATGTGCTGTTTGAGACATGGAGACAATGTTGTAATAAAACTACAGAAATATAACAACGTGTGACTCGTGATTACTTTATTATTTTGCTTATTGTTCAATATATGAAGGTCATATATGGGTGCAAAAAAGAAAACACGAAGGAGAAATGTATAGAAATATATGAAGAACCTCAGGGTCTTCTCAGCATCCTTACACACATCTTTATTGTATAGGTGGAATAATACCATTCTTTTGAAACCAAGGTTAAGGGATATGAACCGCACATTGAAAAGTTTATGACACAACAGGGGTTGCATTTTGTGGATCTTTGTAGTGGATAAATAGGGATGTGAACAGTTATTTACATGATAGAGTTATCTATTACTTTCTTAACTTATCAATGACTTTTTAAAATGTTAGCATAGCGTAATATGACAATGATACAATTTAATTTAGTAGACGCTTTTTTCCAAAGCAAAAGTAACACCTAGAAAAACTACAAATTTGTATATAAAATGCAAACCTGGAAGATTAAAAAAGTAAAATATTTTTCTTAAAAAAACAACAAAAAATATGTTGATAATGAAAAATAGAAACCAAATTGTTTCAATTTTTCTTTCAATAAACTAAATTATCACATGTTGGTCATGATTCAAGATGTTTATTGTCACTCCGGTTATACAAGTACAATGGTGTGAAATTCTAATGCTGGGAGGCTCCATTAGAAAGGGTTAATATTTAATATAAGAGACATAAAACTGAATAAAATGTAACAAAAAAAACAAGGAAGCAGTAATTAAACAATAAAATTAAAATAAGGATGTGGCGTTAAACTTAATGCTTGCTATATAAAAACAGAAAACTTATCTGACATCGTTAAGCACTAAGTTACTTAAAATAACCTAAAAACTAAACATAAAAAACCTAAAAATAATTTAAACTAACGCTAACAAGCGGAGCTCCCTGCTGGTCGCCAGCTTCCGACGGCGCCTGCCCTTCTTCAGGGTCATGGAAGTTACATGAAGCTGGCCTTCCAACCTGTGAGGCCTGCTGCTGTGGCTTAGCTATAGCAGATGCAATGTGGATATAATGCCTGATTAAGCACCCTAATGATGGGTCAAAGCATAATTCAACATCTTTTGGCTTCCAGAGCAATGCTCACACAACTTTTGGCACACGTCAACATGTGCATGTATACATTAATGCAGTGGAATCATTCCATCATGGAAGGCTCTTTGTACATTACATTATCGAAGGCTGCTAGAAAAACATCAGCTTATGGCACAGAGCGCTTCTATGGAAAAACATTATTTTTCTTGAATGCCATCACTGGAATGCATACATTACATTAGTACAATTCTTTCAAATTGGATGTGGGTTATATTATTTATTTTAGACTTGACAAAAGCTCTCCAGAATCACAGAAGACCATTTTCACAGACCTTTTTGTACTCCCATGAAGTAAACAAATCAAATATTGGCGGACAGTTGACATTTTCTTGCACATTTTAGATAAGAAGTCAAACTAAACTGCTGCATAAACCAGTGTATTGTGTTTTGCATGCAGCGCATATTCGCTGCTGCCCATTAGAAGTGATTGTTCCATCACAGACAGTTGAGCAGCACCCGAGGTCTGCAGAGAATCCCCTCGGGGATCCATTTCAGTGCCATATGCTCGTCTCTGCCGTTGCATCACTCTCACGCCAACTGTTGCACTGCACTGACCTTTGACCTCAGAATTCATATGCACGGTCACAAACCCACAGCTGATGCTTTTGGACACAAAAGTCCTCCCTCCTGTCTGACTTTTTTTTTTTCTATTTTCCCCGCTAAAACCAAATCTGGTAATGTGTTCAGTGTGTCATCTGTCACTTTCAGTTAGCAGATTGTGGTGACGCGTAGGCGTCTGATGGCGGGACATTTTCTCACAGTCATTAACTAAGGCTTTTACATATTACACTGGAAACATTTGACTATGAAGAAAGATGAGGTTTAAGTTCAGTGATGTGATTTTGACTGGTCAGAACTGGGTGCGTCTGTAATTAAATTTAGCTGAGGGTCCTTAAAATCAACATCCACACCCACCTGCTTGTCTTTCATTTAGCTTAACATCAAACTATAGGATTTCAAACTATCATTACTCCAGGTTTAAATGACTTGTGTGTTTAGGCACTGAGAATATGTTTATAGACATTGTATTCTGTAATTTAATTCACTCTGCTTGAAACAGCGTGTGGCTAAAATCTACTAAAGAACAAAGATAGAATCACTGAAGAATAGTTCCACTATTGTTTCACCTGAATTGGGTTTTAAACTGGGAAGTGTGTGTGATATTTGGTGACAGTTGATATCATTTTAATCAGGGATGCATCCAAGATCAGTATCAATAGTAGCATAAATGTGCAGACGTATGAGTTGTGGATTGAAAACTGATTTTTTTTTTCAATTTGAAATAGGATTATGCACAGACTTGGCTGAAGATTTAGCCTATAAATACACTATTAGAACACTCTTGGTTCTAGTTACTGGTTGCCTGAACTTAATAACTTAAAGGTCCCTGCATTAATCATAATAAATCATAGAAAATGATTGTAGTTGTTATTTAGGTTGAAATGATTATTAGAAATAGAAAACTAGTCACCAAACAACATTTTTTCTTTATATGACCTATAGCCTACTTTTAAAATGTCATGCTACTGTATAGACTATGTTTTGTGCTATTTCAATACCACTTCGCTCTATCTATGACAGCTTTAGATAAAAAACATACCTTTATGATTTATACTCTACAGCTAGCAGACGATTAGCTTAGCACAAAGACTGTGTTGTAATTGTCAATAACTAGCCGGGCTCTGTCTAAAGATAACCACCTACCAGCATCGCTATAGGTCACTAATTAAAATGTGGGACTTGTAGTTGGAGTAGAGATATTTTTATTGATGTAATAATAGGATCTAAATACTTTTTCCAACAGTTTTTCTTGTAGTGTTGTGACGTTCGCAAACGATTTGATTCTTTTGAACGGCTCTTTGATGCGAACGACGGAACCGAGTCACAGGTGAGAGCCGTTCTTTTTATAGTTGTGCTCACATTTCAGTGCCTGCCCGAGATCCACTCCTCTTTCTGAGGAATTACCACAGGCAGCTTTTTTCAACTGCAACTCCGCTATACGAGGTCTTGTGGACATCGGAATCCCCAACTCTAGTTTCTTGCCCTTAAATTTCCACCACCTCCAACAAGGATGCGTCCCTGCTGGCCCACGTCTTGGGTGTCTTGTTCAGCATCCTGCAGGTGAGAGAGAGTGTATTTGTGTGTCTGGTGTGTGTGTGTGTCTGTGTGTGTGTGCTAGTTGCTCCCTTTGAAGAACGTGAGCCTGCTTGTATCCTTTGTAGCTGTGACCATTTGACGCTTTTCTGTCATATGGTCGCAGCTTTGATCAGCGTGTCTGTCCGCTCCCATTTCAATGTGCTTCCTCCGACGTTCACACCCCCGAGTCCAGCCTGTGAACACCCCCCTCCTCCTGGGTCTGTTCATTGTCCATTTAAGCCTCCAGGACCAGCTGAAAACAGATAATGAAGTGCGATTTTCACCAAATAGCCTATTACATGCAGCCTGTTGGTTTTGCATTTATTGTGAAAAACCAGAGAAAGTGCGTGTTTTCCGGGTGTTTGAATCAGGAAGTGACGGGCATTAAATGCTCTGCCGCCGTGAGCTCGCTGCAGGATGGTGACTGTGGGTCAGACAGTCCACACAGGATTTAACAGGTCTTTGTTAATGTGCTCACTGAACGGGAGGTGACAGAGAAGACACATGAAGAGGTGCGAGCCTTTCAGCGGTGAGCTTGGGGGTGTTTACAGGAAAAGCATGAAGTGAGGACATCCTCTTAATTTGTAGATGAGATATACTAAAAAGGACCAGCTCAAGTGATTTTCAGATTGTTTAACTAAATTACATTTTGTGAGGATAAGTAGAGAAAATGTGTAAAATATGCAAAACGCAAACTCATAAATAGTAGGCTTTTTCCTTTTATTGTGAGAAATGTATGGAGGGTTATTAGTGCCAGAATAAAAATCAGAAGATTTGCATTTGGGAAATTTCAAAAGTATTTTAATGAAGTCAAACTGGGGATAATCAAGTCAAAACTCAAAGTTGTTTTTTTGCCAGGTAAGAAAAAATAACCCAGAAGAAAAAGATCCTTAAATCAGGGATGTTTCTTTTTGACATTTAAACTACGCAAAAAAAAAAAAATGTGGGGAAAAAAAATATCTTTCTCCTCTAAAAGTTTTGAGTGTCCCTCCTTTAAATTTTCCTATTTTATTACTATAAGCAGAACAAGCCATGTGGTTGGGATTGAATGGGCCATGCAGTCAAACTTAAATGAAAGTACTCTTAGCGTAATAACTTATAGCCATGCATCGTGTAAACAGCAGTGACTAGAAATATTTCACCAACAAATTAACACTCCCGGGCGATGTTTTTGTCTTTGTTGTGACACAAAGAGTCAAGGCATGCATCAGCTTTTCTATACATTATTTTATTAAGCAAATTCATACACTTTACTGGCATTTCTAAACATCATTACAACATAAAGTGGTCATTCTGTAGGAGGCTACATGGTCCAATAAGCTACAGGCCTTTATGAAATACAATAGAAATATTTATATTAATCAGAGGCATCGCCAAACTTCTCAGTTTCTAAAAGAGCTTTTTTTTTCTCCACGTACAAATCCTATATACACAGACATCAAAATGTGTGAACTTTTAACTGTTTCTCATGTGTACATGAGAGTAGAGCAGAAAGGTTTCAGCTTTCTCCGGGTGTAAGGAAAAGTCACAGAGGACTCACAGCCAGGGAGTTACGGCTCGAGTCCTTTCTGGAGGTCACAAGCTGCCATGGCCCCGGAGAGGAAGGGCCCCTTTAATGAGATTAAGGACAACTCCACCCTTTAACACGCGTTTTCCTTTGATATCCAAAGCACTAAAGGCATGTTTTCCTTTGTGTGCTTTTACGTCACTGATTGTTTTCATACATTTCCCAGAATGCCAAGAAAAGGCTGCTACTATGGGTTGTAAAAAAAAAAATCCGAAGTCGTGGTCCATCCAAAACGCAAACTGATCTGCATTTTGGTTTAACTGAGGGGTGTCATCAGTGTGACAGTTGGTCTCTCTCTGTCTTGTAGAACAGATTTTATTATTGGACATAAATGTGGAGAATCCAGAAAAAGTATCCGTGCATGTGGGAAGTTATCTGCCGGGGTAAATAAGTCCAGAAATCCAAGGTAAGCCACCAATTTTTTGAAGTGTCAAGGAGTGAAAATTTCCCTTCCAGTAAGAGGCCCAGTGTCAAACCTTACAGGAATATAACTCAACGGCATCCCATCCAAACCCCAAAACCCTTACCAGGGTCTCCACATGGACCGCGGGTAGGACATGGTTGGCATGCTCAGGTCCTCCCTGTTCTCCGAGCCCTCGGTGGAGCTCTGGTTGTGCTCGCTGTCGGTCTCGTCCAGGTCAGAGCACAGGTCCTCGCTTGACGTGATGGAGGGGGCCGGGGAGAGAGCCGAGGACGACCCGCTGGACAGACTCCTTCCTCCGGGAGAAGCCAGGGTCGAGCAGAGCGCCTCGCCGCCCTCGTGCCAAGTGCTGCCGTTATTCCCAGACGTGTCGGTGATCAGATCCATCAGCACGTCCTGGAGGTGGTCCTCGTTCAGGGGCATACACTCCAGCAGGTGGTTGAGGAGCTCCGCAGCCACCGTGGCGTCAATCCCCGGACAGCTGGACACAAACATGTGGACCTCGTGCATGCACTGGATGTAGCCGGCTGCAAACCTCTCACTGGCTTCTCGGTTCAGCGTGTCTGTTTCTGTGGGAGGAGAGACAAAGAGGATGAAAACACTGCAGCTTAGGTAGCCAGCCAAGTCTGTAACAGTTGTGGGGTTTACATTTCTCATGACTTCAAGGAGTAGTGTGAGACATTAATGCGTATTTTCTGCTCATCCAGGTGAAAACAAAAACTAATCCCTACTAAAAGCATTGATAAAATTACGACTTTGATGGCCTCTAAATCAATAGTCTCCAACCTTTTACTCATGTGTTCCCCTAATCCCTTCATTGGTTGCACATGCCTATCAGTAGTGACCAATCCTTTCCTTTTTAATGTACTGAAGGAGTCAAGTTACACACAACTTTGTTTTGACTGCTTTCTTCTTCAGTTGAACATCCACATATTATTGGAAACAACTGCACTAAATTGCAGGTTAGATTTACTTCAACATCCCGACATTATTTTGTCCCTTTTATCCAAATCTTGGATGAGTGTGCGTCTTCTAAAGAAGGAAGCGTTCTCACTTGTTAGAGGAACTGAAAGTTATCACTGTCGTCATATCAGACTGGACGTCAGACTCGGATTTACAATCATAATAAGGTGGTACACCTTTAATATGGACTTTTATTTAGAGGTTGAATTGGAGCCAGGCTCTACAACATTCATTAATTTGTTGGATTATTGTAGCAGAGTGATATAATAATCTGTTTGGCTGCATGTTGATTTGACTTTTCCCCAAAAATATCAGTATATTTGGTGTCCTTGATGGTGCACAGGACAGATCAGTCAGGTCTAATTGTTTAAGATGATGCAAACCTTACTTGTCAGGATATAATGTAATGAAAAATAATGCAGACTTTTTATTTACTAAATGTCTGCCATTAAACTCCTCAGAACTGCTTTGAAGGCCTAAAGTGTGAGTGAACAGAGCTGCGCACACCTTGGCTTCTGTTCTTCAGTATGTCCTCCACCTTTTTCACCGTCATCTCCAGCACCTCTGCGTTCTCCATCTTGGAATGAAACTGTAGGGGGGGGGAAACAATAAAGCTCCTTTTAGAACCAGAATCTAGAACCGGGACAGGTGAGTTTGGGTGCAAGAGGTAACTAATGTACTCACGTCTGTATCCGCCAGCAGAGTCCGCAGCTCCTGCAAACTCTCATTGATGCGAGCTCTCCTCTTCTTCTCCACCAGAGGTTTCCTGGTCTGCAGGGACACAAAGATCACACTTCATGCACTGACAAAAAGATGCGTAAATTAAGATGTTGTCAAATTATTGCTCTCTGAGTAATATTTGAGATGAAGGAAAATTGACTGTGATAATCAATAAGTTTAAAGACTGTCATCGGCGTAACTGCCAAGTGCGTCCAAAGTGTTAATGTTATTTCCTATAGTCCCGCGGTTGGTACCTTTCTGTCCCCTTTCTGAATCCCGTAGTAGCACTCATCCTCCTCCATACCAGGTCCGGTGTCGCTGGGCCGAGCCGCGGGGGCCATGTTGGTTGGATCGCCGCTTCTGCTGCTTCTTCCTCCCGAGGCTTCAGCAAAGGAGCAGCTGGCAAACGGAACCGGTTACAGGAGGGGGAAAAAAATCGACCAACTCGCAGGCGAGGCGAGGCGCCCTGTGTTTATTGTGCAATCCTAGTGAGACGTGCTGCTGGCGCTGAGTGGCTGTTGTTAGTATTTATAGGGGCTTATTAACATGTGAATGGAGGCTGGGCTGTTCTCGCTGGGGGACAACAGAGCGCACACGGCCGGAGCCAATGAGCATCCACTCCCTTTGTCTCCGGTCAGACCCGGTCTGCGCCCCGAGGAGCTGGATGGTGCTTTAATCATACAGTTTGTTGGGTTAGGGGCCCGACCGCACTGTTTTTTTCCCAACTGCGTGTTCTTTCATTTAGCTGTACGTAGTTTATCATCATGCAGACACATAATAAGCTGTATAGGAGTATCAGCTACACTTTATTTCAACAAACTGTGATTAATGTTCTTCTTCTTAATGTTGTGGGGTTTATTTGTTCTTGTTTTAAGTTTGGGTTGATACATTATGTGTCAAATTAAATATATTTTGGTTACACTTTTGAGAATGCTGCTTTGTTTTTGTCTTTGCTGCGTACTTTTCTAACTGCTTTTACGCATCAGAGCTTCCCAGAATAGCTTCTAACAATTCTCTGCCCTGTCTCTGTTTTTCTGCCCTACCCACTCTCCCTTCTGTTCGCCTTTGTGTCCGAGCCTCAGCACATTTACCCGGCTGTTTGGCGGATGTAACGCGATGCCTTCAGTTGGCAGCTGCTCTGGCGGCCCCTCGGCCCAAACTGAATCAGCCGGGGGAATTAAGGGCCCTTCTCCAAAGAAAGCGACAGGTGTTGCCCTGCGCCTCGTTTGTTCTCCTCGTTGTTTGGTGACTTCTGATTTGTGTGCAACTGCATTCTCGAGTTGCCTGCTCTGCTGTAAGAGACTTCACGATGTCTGGTGGATTTAGCTTAAAAACAATTTTTTTGCTTCATGACATTTTGATTGCAATGTGGTTTGTGTCTAATAATGTAAATTATAAAATTCACTCTTTTGGAGTGTTTTGAAATGATGCTGGTATTTTTCAGTTTTGGACATTCTGCGTTTGGATGTGCTGGATCAGTCCTTTGCGCACAATGTCTATTTGTTTATGTCTAATAAGAGCGCTCACCCCTCTGCCCTCGTTATTCTACATGTTTTGTGTAATGTATTATCATGCAAATTAGCCGCACAATGGTGCAATTCTGTCTGATCGAAGAGGGACCACGCAGGCATCTGTGCCACCTTCCAGGTAAATGCAATCCTGTGTTTTCAGGTGCTATTTTACGCACAAACGCGCCGCATTTCCGCAGAATAGCACCACAAAACTCTAGTGCCCATAATGCAGGAAGAGTTTCAGACCTTTCAAGTGGAAGGATTTTGGCACCTCGCCACCCCCAGATCCCTGTTCCAGATCTTTAATGGTGTGGACTGTGGAGAGAGCAGCTGTCTCGGCTCGCTTTTGTTGGTGGGCTCCGCTCAGGGACCAGGCGCCCCTCCTCTATGTCCCTCTCTTCAGACCCGCCGCCTGGCTCCATGTGGCGACGAATCATAACGGCAATAATAGCGGGAGAATAGTCCATATGTAGGTTTCTGCTTTTCAAAACCCAATGAAGAATAACATCTTTATGAAAACGTAGATCTCTTGCTTTGAAGTCTGCTACATCCGAACGTTTTGTGCGCCAAAATGGAGAGTTGTTATGATATTGCACAACTCATATCTGTCAATCCAGATCATTTTTTAACTCTTCTATGTAACTAGAGGCATATTTAGACTATATGCATAATGCAGACTATGCACAATGCAACACCTGTCACAGAAACGTTGCTCATTATTCCTTTGGTGGACCTTGGAATTGATGTTTTGTCCTCTCAGTCCCAAAACACATATTGCCTCTCCTGTTAAAATGAGTTTATGTATAATTAATACCTCAGTGTACTTCTCTGAAGACAGGTCATGAGAGTAACACTCATTAAAAAAACATATAGTCTGACTTGCCTTTTTTAATTTACACATCAACAGTGTCAAAAGAAAATTGGAAGATAAAATAAAAACGTGTTTCCACCAACATTGTGCTGGTATAACTCAGGATTTCCTCTGATTTCACATTGGGAATATTCTACTAAAGTAATAGAGGCCTTAGCTTAGCTCACAGGACTCGAGACGCAGTTGGACCACAGCCTATTGAGTGTGGACTGCTGGCTGGAGTTCACCCATTAAGTACACTGCTGACGTGCCCTTGAGCAAGACACTGAACCCTGTACTGCTTGGGACGGTTACTACGTTGCAGCGGCATCACTCTTACATCTCTTTAACTATTGCATTTATGTGTGTGTAATAAATAATAACAATAGAGATTTAAAACAAGAACTGGAATACATCCAAGATGGGATAAAAAAAAGTAATCCTTTTTTTCTTTCAAGTGATCCCAGTGGAAAATCTTTGAAGGAAAAGCACAGGTGCTAAGTAACGTAATAGCTCCTCTATTCTCCTATAAGCCATAACAAGGCGGAGTTCAGCCATTATTTATACCTGTGCTTTTCCTGTAATGTCAAAATACCCCCTGTTGAATTTAAGCGAGCATCGTATTATTTAGGCATCTAAAGCTCATAAAAATTAAACTTAATATAGACATACTATTGCTCTATGATTTGGATGCAACACCCCTTTAATTAAAGATGCATATTTGGTCACTAGGGGGCAGAAAATCTCTCTAAACTCCTGACATATTATCAACATATTCGCTAAAGTTGTTGTAGCTAACATGCTAGCTAGCAAGCAGACATAAACAGCATAATTGAATAAATTATTGCTACATTCTATTTAGCTGCTTCCATTTCTGGCTTATGGTATTGTGCATGCCTGTTCGCTGTCAAAGTGTCTGCGGCCTACATTCACTCTCCTTTTAAGGGACCTGATAGTCTAGCTAGCACCTAGCTAGGTTTCTTCACCTGCTAGTTGCTGACTTTGTCGGTTTGACGTGTGTTGTTGATCAAGTTGCGTTTATATGTTGTTGTTTTTTACTGAAAACAAATCTCTTCTGCTGCTAGAAACATGCTGCGACAGATGTATTTAGTACTTTTAGTTAAAGACATTTATTAATGAGCTAAAAGATGCTTAAAGGATACACAATGGTGCAACGTGAGTGACTCACGGCTACATGACATTAGCCACTTACTCTGAAATGTATATAGCCTACTTAATAAATATATAGTATATTATATATACTTTTTTATATATCCTAGCTTGTGATTAAAGCAGCTTTTGAAATGTTAACTGACAGTAATAAGGTTTGTCTTTAAGCTAGGCTAGGTGGCTGATTTCCACCTCAACCTTCAACGGTTAGAATCCAGGCTGTCTGTTACAAACACTGATATTATCTCTAAGTATTGTTATATTAGCAAACAGCTGAGTATCATTATGAGACCAAGGGAAGCTACAAGGTCTCATTTCCTCTCTTTCATACACTGTATGGTGATTACTGGAAACATCAAAACATAACAGACAAGAGCAATTGTACGAACAACAGCGGAATCATTTCTAAAGAGTAACAATAAGCTTTATTATTATTAATGTTAGGGTTAATAATACAGCAAAGAAGGAAGATATAAAAATCTATGCAAGGCCAAGCGAGTGGTCTAAGAAACAAAGTCATGCCTTATAATATCAAATAAATAAAGCTGTTAATACAATAAATACATGAAAGATTAATAAGAGCCTTCTACAATGCAGGCTACAAGAAGTCGACTTCTGAAGGGAAGTACTGAGAAAAGGTCTGTATAGAATCATTATAGCACACCTACAATAATAATGACTGGAACAAAACTGCCCCAAGTTTGTCTTCTGAGCAGCATATCTATAAGATACATAACACAGATCATTAATCCACCAGGTCACCACGGCCTCCACATCTCCAGCATCCCCAGGTGGGAGCTGTGGAAAGCCGCTCTCTCTGGGCGTCCGGACACGTTGCAGGTGGGCGCATCTCTCTGGAGCTGCCTCCCACAGAGGGGGTCTCCTCTGAGGGGGGTGCCGGGGAGCCCCAAGCCTGGAGAAGGGACATCGTGCCTGGGTGAGGGCTGGAGGGGGCGCTCATCCCTGGGCAGCGACTTGAGGAGGTGGTTGAGCAGGCGGGAGCCCAGAGTTTTGTCCATCCAGTCGCAGGTGAGGAGCATGTTGTGGACCTCGTGCATGCACTGGATGTAGCCTGTGCTGTACTTCTGCTGGGCCTCCAGGCCTAATGTGGGGTCTGCTGGAGGACAAAGTATAAACTGTGAGGCTATAGCACCCCCTTGTGGTGACACTCAAAATGCATCCAGTGCTTAAACTCCTGCTATCATCAGGAAGCTGCTCAGTAACACAAAATCTTTCACTACTCACAACACACCTCTACTTTACTGTTAAGATAGTGTGAGGAGAAAACAAACGCTGCTCTTATCATCACTTTACAGCTGAATACAGTAGATATAGGCTGCAGGAGGTGCGAGAGTATAGATCAGGGGAAAACAAGCTATTTCACTGCATATTTTTCGAATAGCCCAGTTGTTAGCTCACGGAAAGGCATTAAAGTTTAAGATAACAGCCAGTGTGACAAGGGTCAACAGAAACTAAACCTTACCGAAGCCGTCTAGCATCAGACGCACGACTTAAAGAGACAAGTGCACAGATCCATGCTCCTTACCGTTGACTTTGTTGCTCTGGATGTTTTGTAAATGTTTCACCGTCATCTCCAGAATATCCGCCTTTTCCAGTTTGGATTGCTGTTGAGAAACGAGCAGCCTTAAAGTTAGTACTTGATTCAGCCGCCGTTGTTTACTAGTCGAGGAGATGAAACACGTGAGAACATACTCACATCCAGCCTGAACGCTCCGATCACAGTTTCTTTCAGCTGGTCCAAACAATTATTTATCCTCTCTCGTCGTTTCCTCTCAATAAGCGGCTTTCTCAGCTGTTAAGGTTAAAAAATAAAGCCAGTTAAAGGCGTTCAGGATGACCATGCTGGAGCGCATGTGTGGGATATCCTAACAGAGAGATGGATCTACAGTAGGCTATATCCGAGACTGAAATACCTTTCTCTCCTCCTTGGCACTGGCGTGTTTCCCCACGTTGTGCGCCATAGATGCAGCAGTCATGTTTCCTCTCGGGTGTCTGTGCGCTTCTGCTGCCTCTCCTCTGGATCTGAGCGCGTCTCTAGGGCCCTCGGCGCGGCACGGCCCTCTTATTTATCAGGCGCAATTAGCATGTGAATGCTCCAACGCTTTGGCTGCGGGATTTTCCCACACACGGGGTCCCATCAGTCAAGACTGACAGGTCACTGGCTCCATTCAAAAACCGAGAGACCCGTCCTAGAAAAAAAGAAATTACTCACAAACGACAGATGTCCAGCCTGAAACCATGCACCACCCTCCCACCCAACTCTCCACCCAGCAGGAAAAAAAGGACAAAACTGCAGTTTCCTCTTCTCCCAGGGAGGAACAAGAGTGTGCAGTTACCGTGCTGTACTCCGGGGAGGCCCTCGCCTTTTCTTTTCAGGAGCAACATTACACTACCTGCAAAAAGGCCAAACCCTTCAAAGCGCACAGAGACACAATAGGCTGACAAATCACCCCTGTATATATCCGCCCACACAGGACAGGCTTGATAAAATAAATTATATATCAATATTTTTTTAATAATTTCTTTAAATGATTGAAATCTTAACAGGTATTCTGCTCTGGTCTTTTCAGAGGGACTTGTTTTCAGTGCATTCAGCCAGCTTTGATCACTCTCCATGCCTTCACATGTCAGACATCTGCTGCTAACTGTTCGCGAGCAGATGTCAGATTGACCAGATGCCCCCCCACCCCCCTACCTTTGGGTCCCTTCAAGCGAGGGCCCCTGTTCTTAGAGCCACGCGACTGCCAGGCGAATGCCGGGTCGTGGGAACCGGGGCCGAACAAAGGCCGCCATTCATTCAGACCTAATCAGCATGAAGAGCGTAATAACCTCCAGAGAGGGGGGACAGGCCGGCGGAGGAGGAGGAGGAGGAGGAGGAGGCTTTGGCAGGTGACCAGTGGATGATGACCAGTTTCAGTCAGGTGTAGCCTAATGGGTCCAATCCAAATAAGCCAATCAGATCAGAATTTCTGAAACGTATGACTTTGGCCTGTTGGAGTACTTTTTAAAAATATATTAAAGGCACAGTCATTGTTTCCTTTTTTGTACGGGAAACGATGTTAACTATAATATTTTTCTTTTCTTTAAGTCTTTTTTTTTTTTTTTTACAGTAGCTATTAATTTACCTTTGGCTCGTAACTTTTTACATCTAAATGAAAAGAAAACAGAGATCATCAAACTCTACGAGCTCTCAATCATCTAACCAATCACATGAGACCTTGTGCAAAAAAAAGGTTGGAATAATATTCGATAATAACCTGAAACCAGTCAACAAATCCAGCTGTAACTCAGGATCACATCCAAAATCAGGACATTCCAATTGCACAAAGATTTAAAGAAAGTCATCCATGCCTTAATATCCATCAGACTACTGTAACTCTCTACATTATAATATCACCAAGGCTTCCATTCATCGTTTAGATTGTTCAGAATGCCACAGACTCCTATGCAGATACAAAAAAAGGGAACACCTGTATACTAGACTCCCTGCACTGGCTCCCCATTCAGTACCCCTCATAAGATTCTTCTGTTTGTTTTTAAAGCCCTTCATGACCTCGCTCCGAGCTATGTTACTGAACTCATATCCCCATACAGTAGGCTCCTCAGATCGTCTGATCAGGGGTTATTATCTGTCCCACGGTCATGATGAAAACTTTTTGGAGACGGGGCCGTATCCGCAGCCGCAGCCTCCCACCATAAGGACAGCAGAATCTCTTGACTGTTACTCCCTTGCCTTCCCTTGCAGTTGATTTCTAACCGATTTATAGCTGCTAATGCTAATAATGGACCTGGTTACTTCAAACTGTCACCATTATTATTATCAGTCTTTTCTAATGCTGTTCTTGATAATGGTACACATTTGTACCACTATTATTGGCATGGTAACCACAGGTATGTATCATCTGTTGTTGTTGCTCTCTTTGCCTGTCTGTATCCTGCATCTCCTTCTATCCCACTTTTTGGCCCATCCTGTCGAGATGAGTCTGGTTCTGCTCGAGGTTTCTGCCTGTCAAAAGAAAGGAAGTTTTTTCTTGCCACTGCCGCATGTTGCTAAGTGCTGCTCGTGGTGATTCATGGGCCTCTCTCTAAATAACAAAGAGTACGGTCCAGACATGCTCTTTTTGTAAAGTGTGTTGAGATAACTTTGGTTATGATTTGGCGCTATACAAATAAAATCGAACTGATTGATTTGCATTTTACCTTGTTTAAAGAAAGCTTTTAGAGTCTGTGCGCCTGTGTATGGATGGGTGTGTACTCTACTATGTATTTGTCCTTGTATTTCAAATATTCATGTCATGTAATAATCTTTTAATTGCTCTTTTCATTTGTTCTTAATTGCTGTTGTAAAGTTTGTTTTTATGCTTGTTGTAAAGCACTTTGGTACGAACCCTGTTTGTGTTAAACCACTCTATAAATACATTTGACCTTGACCTTAAAATTGTAACAAAAAACATTTCTGACATAAAATGTACAAAATGAATAATTTATATTTAAACAATTTTAGTATACTCTTTCAGTTGTAACAGACTTATTAAAGTCCTCCGTCACATCAATTATCTGTCCATCCTCCAAAGGGTCAACACCAACCTAAAAATTCTACATAAGAATGTGGAAGCTGCAGGCACAGAACCTGAGAGTTCTGGTTTCTGTTTGTCCTGTTTGTAGTCTGAGTAGCTTTGACCAATCACCTAGGGGGCACTTTAGGCTGTAGCTTAATGGTAGAGTTGGTCGTCTCTCAATAGGATGGTTGGTGGTTCAATCCCTGACTGCTACAGTCACATGTCAAAGTGTCACTGAACCCCAATGCTCCCGGTGGCATAGAAATCGGTGTATGATATGAGATTGTGAGTGTGAAAGGGTGAATGTGACATGTTGTGTAAGAGTGCTTTGAGTGGTTGGAAGACAAGAAAAGTGCAATATAAGTACAGACAGTACATGACTTTGGTTTACGCAGGAAAAACAATCCATCAGACAACGATTTAGCTTTTTATTAATCTCTGTGAACAGATATCTGCATGAAAAGTGTAGCTGACAATCTGTTATTAGACGACAACTCCATTCTCACCTCTAACATTGCTCATCGAACTGTAAACAGTGCAGCCCCAGGAAAGGAAGTCTTAAAGTTCTTTACCACTAACAGAAGGCATAACAATTCGGCGGTCACTCCCAGAGGATATATCCAAGTGTCAACACAGATGAAGAGTCCCATGTTTGTGCTCAGGACTTATACGTATTATACTGTTTATTTATAGTGTTACAGAGTCAGGAAACAAGCAGGACACATCACTGCAGAAACAAACTGTTCAAACGTCTCCGCTTTGGAAGGCGATGTATTTAAAGTACCTGTTACATAATAATATTTCATCATATTTATTTCACTGTTGTCTCACTGTCTACAAGTGTTATTGTTGTTGTGTTAAATTATTATTTTTCTTTCTGTAGGCTTGTCCAGCTCTTAGCATCTTTAACAATGTGGTAATGTAAAGGAGAGCATGTGGAGAGCATGCAGAGTCCTGTGATTGTGATAACAACATTATCTAGTGAATAAATATATTTCTATCAAATTGATAAATACTATCTAGTGATGCATCTATGTGGCTAAAGTCAAAGAGATACAGTGCAGTCATTCAATGCAGTTTTTTGGGTTGGCTTTGTACTCCAGCTAACCTGCGGATGTTTACACTCTCATCAGATGACCTGAAACAAGGACAAGTCCCCCAATTTAAACCATTAAATATTTGATGTTGGCCTCCAAAATTCCTTCAGAATTGAGTTATAATCATCTCTGGTTCCTTTTCTATATGTGACCCCAGTAGCCCAGTTCCCACATCCAGCCACAGCCGGGTGCAACCCCAGATTTTGCATTAATATCTGAAATATAACAATATTAGATGTTGTCAGATGTTTCCTGAGAACAACCTTGTCTTTCAGAAATACCTCAGTACCAGTGCTATCTGCAACTGCAGCCTCTGCATGCAGACTATTTTTTTAAGCCCAGCTTTAGCTTTAGCTTTAGCTTTATTTATTTATTTTTAATCCACACTCCAATCCAGTTGGTGGCGGTAATGCACCATAAAGTTGTTTGCCAAACGCCAATAAAAGAAAGGAAGAAGATAATTTGCCAGTGGGTTTAGCGCACCCTCCTGCGGTCAACTGCCATAATCGCGCGGTGCAACCGTCACTCCTGCAGTGACGTGAGATGGCCAGAGGGGGCGGTAGAATCTGCTGCAGTGACAACGGCTCGTCTGCCAGCGTTACCAGTCGGGCTCAGAGAAAGAACTAGGAAACAGGGACCGCACAACTAACTAACGCTTCAGTTAGTTACAAACAAGGGGAGGCATCGACCAAGGATAACAAAGCAATTATTGTTCCAAGGAGCACCTGGGTTGCCTTTTGCTGTCTTGACAAATCGGGAGAAACTAGTGAAAACGCCGTTCACAAGGTACTGTGTTGTTTATATCATGTTATTAATTTAACTTAGAATTGGGGTGTAAGGCTAACATACACTGGCTAACAACGGGTAGCGACATTTGCTGGGCAGCTCTCTGTGAGTAGAAACGATTTAGCTGAAACTAGCCTGCAGTTGACGATCTGCTAAATTCAGACATGAGCTTCACAGGACTGACGCGAGGAGACACTGCCAGGCCTGGCTAACGTTATGCTAAGTTAGCTAGCTAGCTAACTGACGTTACCAATTAGCTTAGGGGACAAGACAGGCTACCATATGTTTACTTTGCTTTCTAGATCTTCAGCTATATTACAAGATGTTAAAGCATGAAGGAAATGTTTGTGTGTTAAGCAATAGGCCTGCTGAGGCCCTCTGTATGTCGACAACAAACACACTTTCACAAGCAAACTAGCAGCACTGTTTGGTGAACATTGATTGAAACACTACAGGCCACGTTAGCTACATAAGTAGTTAGCTGTTAAGTAAAAGGTAACTGAATCACATAGCTAACTGCGGCTCTGTGTTATAGTAAATGTAGAATAACGCAGTGAGCAAGCTTTTGCAAGCATTGCGTAAAGTTGTCAGGCTTCACACCATCACAAAGCAGGCATGGACAACAGAGAGGGGCGGTGCTCACTGTCAGCTTCATGTCTGACCGCTCACTGGGCCACGTTCTAAGTCTAATTTTTTAAGTTGAGCTGTTTATAACATTAGATAGGTAAGATAGGTGTAACTGAAAAGCGTTGGAAGTTTGTGATACGTGTTAATAAGTTAGCAAGCTGATAGGACTGGCATTAGCTAGCTGCTTGCGAGCTTACTGTCAGATGATAGCAGAGCATCTGCCGCTGTCTGCAATGAAGGGTGGGGGTGAGTTTGTCGTTAAAGCCTTCTTCAGACACTCTTTGGTCCGTTTTTTTTGTTGTTGGAGGGTTACCACGGTTCAATCTCCTCTGACTGTTGTCTCTATCATGATGTCACAAAACCAGCGGCTGAACTGCTTTACGGCACGTTATTTTGACAATGCTTTACGTTTTTATCATTAAAATCCAGTCCACAAAAGGACTCAGGCTCAGCCCAATCAAAAACGGAAACTCAGTACTTTTTGTCAAATATTTAATTTACACAGGATTATCCAAAAATAGTTTTTTAACCATGTGGTTATTTCATATAGACTAATTATTTGTTAAATTACCAGAAAGCATGATATATTGTGATATATATCATTATCGAGATATGAAAAATCCTATATAGTGATATAAAGTCAGGCCCATAGGACTCCTGACGTTTTATTGACCTAACATCACTCCTGCACATGATGCCTGATTAGTAAGGGAGTCATTGTGGGTGACCAGCTGATTGTGAACCTGCCATATGTGTTTCCGCCCTATTTGCGTCACTGTTTCTGATGCGGGTCAGGAACACAGAGGCGCTCCTGCTGCTGCCTGCTGCCTACATTAACGAGCATTAGCCTGTGTGAAAGACGGATTTGGCCACCTGGCGAAGTTAAGGTGTATCTAGATTAATAAACATGTAAGCAAGCACAACCTAAGTAAGTGCAGGGCTCACAGTTGAACACTGGGAAAAGCTTTTATATTTCAGTTCAGTCACACATGACACATCATATATGAATGGTGGACAGCACCTCCCACTTAGGTGCTGCCAGGTTTATATTCCTGGCCACAGCGTTGCTTTCTAAATGTGGACTGCCTGCCAAGACATAAGAGGAAGAGTGTGACTGCTTCAGGGTTCGTGGCCAGTTTAGAGGATCCCATCTGAACAACAGGTTGGTGTTAGACCAGTGCTTCATGTGCAACTCAAGTAACTAAAGTGTTAATATTTTGTGACAGTGTTTTTAGCTAAACTGATCATGACACTAGGATTAAGGTGCATTCATGTGTATTTCTGCTTAGGGCTTTTGGAAATGTTTTCATCTGACTTGACCCAATTTATGAGTAAAAAAGGGCACAAATGCTAATAACACGACTGTTAAGTTGTTCTGAAAACATTGGCTTTTGCCCCACGTGAGGTGCTTGGGTGGGACAGGGAGTTGTGAAGATAAGGGTCCTTCCTTGTTGTGTAACCCAGTAAAAGCAAGCGCAACACAGAGATATGGATGTCACATCTGTTCGTTGCACCGCACATGCCTTTGCTGTAATCTTTGTTCTGTGGTTCAGTTTCATCCTGGTTTTAAGAGTTGTTGTTGGTGAGTCCAAATGGTTTTTGACCTACATAAGTTATCTGAGAAAGTACAGTACGTTAAGTTGTGCGACAGTGTATTTCCTTAATTTTGTTAGTCACTGTTTAGGGCGTGGGTCATACAAAGGTCTGGGGCTATGTCATAGAGTATGTAGGGATATGTCATTGCAAACACTTCATGGTTAATCATTTACTGACGATGACCAGAAGATCCACAAGATTGTACAACTGCTAAATTATGCTTTAAAGGTCAGCTCTAGATATGAAATCCCATGTTATAAAACATGACCTCATCTCTGTCTTCTTGTGTAAATTAAACATTTTCTAAGCATTAAATACAATATCGGTATGGGTTCTTCATAGGTGCTAAACTTGCAGTTTAGTATCAGGGCTAGCTGCCATTGTTTTCTGTTTTACAGCAGGAGCTAATAATAATTTTCATTGGATGTGCCCGTCATGAAACCTGCTTTGCTCAAGGTGACCACACCAGAGCATCGTCTTTGCACTTGGTTTGAAAGATTGGCTCCAGTTGTGGAAACTAGACTCAGCCCACTAACAGTACCTTTTTTGGGGATAAGCTCTAACAGCAGAACCTGATTTTTTTTCTCAGGGTTGCTGTTGGTTTTGATACTCTGTAAAAGGTCTGGAAATCAAAGGAACATCCTGAACGCTTGATGCTAGAGTGAGGAGATCTGGTGGCTCTGTTTTGTTGTGGGGGTGGGGAAAGGGTCACTGAAATTGGTCCAAAGTTGATCTAAACGCCATCACCATTGTTTGTGTCACACACAAATGGTTCATTTTATACAATGTAGGTCTTTTTCTGCACCTTTGCTGGTTTACATGCCCTTCGTTCTCCTCTCAGCAGTCCCTACATCTTTACATGCTCTGATCCAGTTTTACACGTCATTCCTCAGGTGGACAGTCCGCTGCCTGGTTGCTCGTGGTAACGCTCCGCCATGCCTTTCCCCTTTGGCAAGTCCCACAAGTCGCCGGCGGACATCGTCAAGAACCTTAAGGACAGCATGACCGTGCTGGAGAAGCACGACATTTCGGACAAGAAGGCTGAGAAGGTAATCGTGCACAAATTCACCTGTCCTTCACGTTCATGACCTCTGAAATGGCAAAAGGAGCAACAAAAGTAATTTAAATGGTTTTCTAAGGAAAGAAATTGAGAACATATTGTGGACAGTAAAGCATCAAAGAAACTAAGATTTTTAATGTGAAACTGCTTCATCCTGTTTTTACTGGCCTTAATTTACAACCCATTTGTTTTGATGAGGAGGACACCTTTGTGGATAATTAGGCTCCTGACAGAAACTTCCAGCATGATAAACAATAGCCCCCTTTACATGACCAGTTCAAGACTGTTATGCCTTGCATTTAATGTAAAACACACAAAGGCGGAATGGTGAGGCGAAGTCGTTCCGCCTCTGAGCCGCCATCGGAGGTAGAGGCGTAACAGCGTGAGTATAAGCGGCGGAGCCAGCAAGGCGGAACAGCGCTGTGTGTGTGTGTGTGTGTGTGTGTGTGTGTGTGTGTGTGTGTGTGTGTGTGTGTGTGTGTGTGTGTGTGTGTGTGTGTGTGTGTGTGTGTGTGTGTGTGTGTGTGTGTGTGTGTGTGTGTGTGTGTGTGTGTGTAGCACGCAATGTTTGTTTACACGTTACACCTCTTTTGCTTCTGTAAAGCCGGTACTCAATATATGATCACACTAGGGCGCCTTTGCACCGGTGTTGCTTGGTAAAAATTTGAGATAGACAACTTAAGCACATGTATACAAGCTATATTCTGAAGTTTAACTTGTGAACATTCTGGTCTCAATCATTATCAAGATTATCAAAGTATGTGTGATATTAATGGGTCGTATTTTTTCTATATTGCCCAGCCTGACCTGTGTGTACTTTATATATGTATGTGATTCAGGCCACAGAGGAGGTGTCAAAAAGTCTGGTGGCCATGAAGGAGATCCTGTATGGGACTAATGAGAAAGAGCCCCAAACAGAAGCAGTGGCCCAGCTTGCCCAGGAGCTCTACAACAGTGGCTTGCTCAGCACGCTGATAGCGGACCTGCAGCTGATCGACTTTGAGGTGAGACTTCATGTGTGTTTTGTACAAAATGTAGTAGTCAGTAGAGTGGTTAAAGTGTATCTGAGGTGCACACAAGAAAAATCTGACTTTTGAACATGAGAAAGGGATGTTTTAAAATTCAACATTCAGGTAGAGAAGTCTGGCTATGTTGATATGTTGACTAACTCACGTCTCCCTGCAATATGTCAGAATGGCGCTGTGTGGTAACTGCTACTGCAGGCTTTCCTGACTCACCCTATCACAGCATGACTCACTGTGTTGTGTGAACTCTTTCTTCCTCTTTTACCTTCTCTCTCCCGCCCTCCCTGTGCAAAAAGAGAAACTGCCACACAAAAAAATTAACATCTGTAACCAAAATTATGTTTTTTTTCATATTTGTGTGCACATTTTTGTCAGCATGGTGATAATATTATTGTAGCTATTGTCAACTGCCATGTCATTATCTTAAGAGGTCATCTATCTTCCTCTCCCCGTACTGAAACAGTTGAAATGAGAGCAGAAGAAAGTCATTTCTTAATCTTAACTTCTGCTTAATGGATGCTTTGTCTGCTGTTGCCAGGGTAAGAAAGATGTGGCTCAGATCTTCAACAACATCCTGAGGCGTCAGATTGGCACGAGGACACCCACCGTGGAATACCTTTGCACGCAGCAGAATATCCTCTTCATGCTGCTTAAAGGGTAAGGAGGCCAAAGCACACAGGGGGTCATCCTGCCCACATTGATCATTTAGACTTTTAGATATTGCAGCAACAATACATGTTCACAGGTTATTGAAAAACACACAACTTCCTCAGTAACTTCCTATCGTAAAAGGAAAGGGCCCCTGTTTTAAAATAGTCCGACAGCTGTCAAAAAAAGAATGAAAAGCTCAAATAGTTATGCCGATAAGACAGAGGCTGTGCTTTTCTTCATGTGATGTAAGTTCAAAATACTGGGAACAACTTAAATACAGGCTTTGATTAAAATTGAATTAAAA
The DNA here is from genome assembly GCF_022749685.1 of Semicossyphus pulcher. Taxonomy (NCBI): domain Eukaryota; kingdom Metazoa; phylum Chordata; class Actinopteri; order Labriformes; family Labridae; genus Semicossyphus; species Semicossyphus pulcher. Next base: position 6,619,520 of record NW_027211700.1, read on the forward strand.
AAATTAAATCGTAATTTTTATCTCCTTAAAATAATCCATTTAAACAGAAAGTACTACATGGTCTCTTCTTCAAAACATGTAACTTCTGCAACAAACATGTGGGCCATTGTCTTTTCTGTTTTTTGCGCATTTGCCAATAACAAAAAAAGTACTTTAGCTCCTGGGCTGAATTTCCTTTCAAAGGTAGAAAAGTAAAGAAACGCAGCTTTAACTGCGTTAAAGGTGGGGTATTATGCTAATTTCAAGCTTCATAAATCACTCTGTGATAACTGTGGAGTAGCTTAGCATAATTTACTGTTAAAAAAACTCCTAATTTTTCTCACACTGGTGCTCTGTGCAGGCCCTCATACAGCCTCTGACTTAAACGACTCAGTCAACTCTGTCCCTTTAAGAAACCCCGCCCCCCGCCCCTCTTTCTTCTGATTGGCCAGCTCTCCGAAGCCTGCTGAGACATACTTTTACCTACAGATTTGAAACCTCATCCACGTTTAGTACATCCAACATTATAATATTAGATATATGTCTTAAAATGTAAACAGCGTAATACCCTCTCTTTAAATATACAGGTATGTTAGAGTCTAAAGGAAAAGGGCAATGATACTTGTGCCTGATGCAGTCGCCGCTGATATTGACACATTTTATCGCCTTTTCTCGACTTCATTTAGACTCTTTTTTGCATCGTAGCCAATAGTTGGCAATGCTGGAAAAGCAGTTTTTTGTGCAGGATGATGAACAGGCTAATAGGATTTTATAGGAACACCATTTCTGTAAAATGCCCAGGAATTGGCAAAAGTCTAGCTTTTCTTGAGCCTGAAAACGAAGTCAAGAACAGGTGCAGAAGTCCAGTGTTCTCTCAGACAAAATGAATTACAAATGCTGAAAGTTTATAACAGAATTATGGCCCAATGACACCCAAAACACTTAATTACCCTGCTTAAACTTTCTCTGTGTAAAACAACAAATGCTTAGCATGAACCCAAGGTTTAAATGTTAAAAAACTACTTTTAAAATTAACCCTAATCCTTCTCTGTTGTGTGCAGGTGGTTTGTGAAGTAATGTTTCCACAAAAACAGATTTACTTGTTATCAGTTAGCTTAATTAATAACCTAAGTAGTAGAACTTGTCTTCTCTTTATTTGTCATACATTTGGCAGGTCATTCACCTCTCATTTCGGTTTACCATCCCTTTGCAAATAGTCTTTGTAATCAGCACATTAATAAGTGTATGTGTGTGTTGTATGCTTCTATATGATAACTCCTTGTCTTGTGTTGCTGGTCTGCACAGGTATGAGTCTCCAGAGATCGCCCTGAACTGCGGCATCATGTTGAGGGAGTGCATCAGACACGAACCGCTCGCTAAAATCACGCTGTGGTCGGAGCAGTTCTACGACTTTTTCAGATACGTAGAGATGTCCACGTTCGACATCGCCTCAGACGCATTCGCCACTTTCAAAGTAAGTCACCTTATTTGTTCAGCTGTTGCAGCTCAGCAAACTTCTGTTACTCTTTGCATCCAAAAACTGCTTTGCAACAGAATCCAAAATGTCAGAAATAACTCACAGAGATGCTGTTAGTGATTAGCAGAGATGCTATTTACAGTTTATATCATCTTTTTCAGTATCCCCGTCTCCTTCTTCCTGCTACTTTGTTTGTTTTTTACATTTTATATGATTTAAACATTGTTTCGCTAATACTGTTATTATAATGCCAATACAGATACAAACACACTTGAGGGCCGAGGATTTGTAGCCAACAACGGCTGTTATAATTCGAAGTTTATCTATTATAAGCAATGTTATGCAAAGTTTTATAGACCACAGACCACAGTCTGCCTTGTCTATTTCCAGGACCTCCTCACAAGACACAAGCTACTGAGTGCAGAGTTCCTGGAGCAACATTATGACAGAGTAAGTCCACAATGAACTGAAGCATAGCATTATATTAAATGTAATGTAGTTATCCAGAGTGAGATGGATGTATTTGCTTGTCTGGTGAGCCTGGAGGAAATAAGTGATGTATCCGTACCGCTAAAGTTCATTGGAAGATGATAGAATTCAGATGTTACAGTATTATTATTTTACAAGCTTTCGCTCTAGTAAAATAATAAGACTGTTACAAATACAAATTGTCGTGAACCAACGAGTTTCTTCTCCCCAGTTACATATAAAGTGAAACTCTGGCAGTCTGGGTGTGAAGTATGCAGGCTGTCTCTTTCCTAATGACATCAAACCAAACATTTGGGACACGATTTGCAGGCTGAGAACACAAAGAAGCTGTCAGTCTGAGGGCAAATCTCTCATTTTCCTGTCATTGTGTTTTGATACAAGACGCAGATGCATTGTGGGAACCATTACTTGGCTGATTAGATTACTGTCGCTCTCTCTCTCACCCTTTCTATCATTCTGTCCTCTTTCTGTCTCCAGTTCTTTAGTGAATACGAGAAGTTACTCCACTCAGAAAACTACGTGACTAAACGGCAGTCTCTCAAGGTAAGCACCCTGGTTGTGCCAGTAAACACGTCTCATGTAGTGGTGCAACTCTATTCAGAGAGCTATTTAAAGATGGGGTCTCTTCAGAGTGTTGGATTTCTCTGGATATCTCCGTCACCTTGTTATGACTGCCATCTAGTGGTGGGACCATGTATATGTTTCTTCTGAATCCCCGTCATTGTATTCTTCTATTGCCTAAGGTTTTGGGCAACATTTAGTGCATACTTTGACTGTTATTCAATTTGGAGCAACAATTTTGAATCCAAATGCAAACAAACCAGTGCTCCATTTATTATTGATTTCTGAAGCGTGTTATTTTCTTCACACTGATAACCGTATGTACAAACATGATAAGCAGGTATAATTATGCAATTGTAATGCAAATTTATCAAACTAATTTAATAATGTTAATTAAAAAATGTTAAATCTAAAAAGTGTTACAGTATTTCACCCAGACGATGGCGCTATAATCGAGCTAAAGCTTCATTATGGACATGCGCCATGTCCAACAATTGTTACCGTAGCTCAACTACAGCACCGGTAGCAGTATTTCAAACTCAACATGTGTGCAGTATTTCAAACACACGTGTGTGTTTTGAATATGTTTCAGATGAATATAAATGGAAATAGTGTTGAAATAACTTGTTTACAACAAGTACAACAGACTGCTTCTTATATTCCATCAGACTTATATTACGGATTTTCGGAAAGCCTGATATTTAGGTGTCTGGGAAGCAGCCACACTGTAAATTTGGCAAATCTGCAACAATATATGACATATGGCAACTGTATATAAATCAGAATTTTGTCAGTCAAGTCAGATTTTGCTGTTTTTAATTTGAAGCTTTCACTATTCGTTCCTTTTTTTCACACAAATGCAGCCTCATATTTTATCCTGTCTTACTTTTAGGTGTCATGTTCATCAGAGTTTTCCACAAATGCAGGCTACCGGCGGGACATTAAAACATTTCCAGCCGACAGCTTAAACGTTGAAAATTAAACTGCTTTATTCCGTGATTTACTGGTTTTGATTAACTGTTCTGGGAAAAAAAACCTTTGTGATTAAAAATTGAAGGAATCTTAACCTAGAAACAAGCTGGTGGCAGTTCTTCTCCCAGCGCCTGACGTCCTGTGTCTGCCAAAGAAAAGAGTCAGAGAAACACATTTATGTGAAGCTGCTCTATTCAAGGTTTTATTTACTTTTTATTTTTTACCAGTTTTAATTACACAGGAGGAGACTTCTTGGGATATGACGGTTCCTTATAAACCTTTTGAATGATTTACACTGATGATTACAATGATGTGTATAATGACACAGATAAAAATGCAGAGATTAAACTGACAAACTGACTTCTGGAAATGTTGACTTTAAAGTTGCAGCCCTACAAGTAGCTAAAATTTCTGTATCTCACTGTGAACTAGTTACTGGGGGAGCTGCTTCTTGACCGGCACAATTTCACCATAATGACGAAATACATCAGCAAGCCAGAGAATCTCAAACTAATGATGAACCTTCTACGGGACAAGAGCCGCAACATCCAGTTTGAGGCTTTCCATGTTTTTAAGGTAAGAATGAAAACGCTGCTACATTAAACATGTTGAATAATACCTGCACATATTCACATCTTTGCCGTCCTCCTCCACGACCAGGTGTTTGTGGCCAACCCGAACAAGACGCAGCCCATCCTGGACATCCTGCTGAAGAACCAGACCAAACTCATCGAGTTTCTAAGCAAGTTCCAGAACGACAGAACAGAGGACGAACAGTTCAACGATGAAAAGACTTACCTGGTCAAACAGATCAGGGACCTCAAGAGGCCTGCCCCCCAGGAGGCCTGAGGGAGGGTACAGGGGTGGGGGGTGGGGAGCCACCAGGACCATGTCTGGACAACATCCAGACAATGTCTGCCTAACGGACCCATCAGCAGCTGCTGTTCTGGTTTCTGAACAAAAATTGAGGAAACAAATGAAAAACCAACGTCCCCATCTTCAACTCATCAGGAAGGTGCCAGCTCCTCTGCTCCTCTGTGAACTTTTTGATTTTCTTTTTTTAGTCTTTTTCCTTCAAAAGAAACAAGAGAAAATAATAGATGCTGCTGCTTTCTTGCACATTGAGACATTAAAGGTATATTATAAAGAGTCCATCAAACATAACGACAGAAAATGTCAATCAGTTAAAGCAAGGCACACTTCCTGATTAACACAAAAAGTAGACACGTTTACACATAAATGTATTACATAAAAACATGCATACACACATTCTGCAAGAACATCGGCTAAATCCTCGTGATGGAAATGGTACGAGCAAGTTGAACGTTGGTGTGTTTGTTGCATGCCTCGAAATGTGACAGATCCATGGCTGTGCCGAGCGCCGACTCTGTGACGGCCTGCCCGGTCCGGCTCCCGCGTTCAGTGCCACAGACTCGGAAATGCACGTGCGTCACAACAACCGCTACAGTCCATATCTACGCCTTCATCCAACAAAGAAACAGGGGTTCATTTTAACAATTAATGGGGACTTGCTCTCAGATGCCATCACACAGAACCATTTACCTCCTGCGTGCTCTGTTATGAGGCAGCACTTGAAGCACATGAGTAAAGGAGGGAAGGATGTAAGGTATGAATTTGGTAAAAGCCCAAGAGTTGGGTCTCTTTATTGTTTTTTTTTGGGACAGGGTGAACATGTACATATGCCTTTTTTTTTTGCTTTGTAGATTTTTGTTTAACCTTGACATATGAATATATATTATATATATATTACCTTAAACATCAAGTTTTTGGTTAATTGTAATCAAATTACTTTCTAAACCATAAAAGAAACAAGCTAAGTGATTTTGTTTTTGCATTTCAATTTACTGCTGAAATGGTTGCTGGTGGGTTTCTTTGTACATAACTTAGGGCCAGCTCACGTTTAGCTAACCTATAGGATATTAACAATTTGTACAGCGGAGGAATGTCATGGTATTAGCTCTGGATCTGTTAATCCTCTTTATCCTTTTCTCCATCTACCTTTTGAACATGCAGGGGTGTGAGCAGTGCAGGAGGGGAGGGAGGGTGTTGGGAGAGCATTAACTGAAACATTAAAGCCTGTGTGTTTGTGCACTTTTTGAGGTGCTGAGTGATCACCTAACTGGATTCCAGGTATTTCCTCCCCTCATCAATATCATTAACTTGTTTTGTTTCTCATTCTCACTTCTCTTCTAGTGGCCAGGGAGTGCCGTGTGGCCTCACAGTGGGTGTCATTTGGACACGATTTGCATATCATTCTTAATTCCCCCTTTTTGTCCTCATGTTTTGAGCCTTTCTCTTCAGAGGGATTATAATTCCAGTACAATTATGAGTGTAAAGCATTGTGGGTAGCAGAGTACTTTGGGCATGTTGGACTGTCCACATGGTGCTGAGCAAAACTGGCGAAACCACAGCTTTGTTCATTTATAGTGAATGACGCGGTTTCATTCATATATACATGCAAAGAGGCAAATAAGGAACCATCTCCGAGCAGACAACAGCACTGCTCAGATAGCCCACAGGTCCTCCATACATATTGAACATGCATGTTCCTCCACTGGCTGTGCATGATGCTGTACTAAAGATGTTGTACTGGAATTGTTTCTTTTTTCCAATATTTAACAACATTGAAATGTCAAATTGAGCTCTTGGCTGTATGCTGACTGTGACTCCAGTTTCAGCGTAGAGCGTGTGGGTGCTTTCAGAAGTGTCAAAGGCCTGGGCCCTACAACCCAAATAAAGAAAAAAACATTTGGAATAAAATAAAGCTGTGGTCATTTTCTACTTATGTACAGAAATAAATGTTTCTTAACATGAATATCTATGTATATTGAAGTTAGACCTTTTGCTCAGGGGATAGAAGTATTCAGTTTAATTTTGTTTAAAGCTCCTGTGAGGAGTTTTTCACTGGTTATGAAACAGACTGTAATTAATTCTGATTACTCTTTATGACCTACAAAAGCAAACCAGACCATCAGCGACCAGACGGATTATTTCTATATAGTTATTTTAATGTTAGAAACCGCTGGTGGGGGGTAGGTGTCAGACAAAGCGATTAACTGCATGCTGTCTATGTTTACATTTTTCAGGATAAAAATTAAAAGTGAGTGATACATATGACTGTTAAAGAAAGCAGGATGAGATTTTATTTAAAAATCACCACTTCAGCATGTACAGGACAAAATCAACAAAGAGATAAGAGGTACGGCTTTGTCCACAGGGGGCGACAAAAAGGATACAAACCAAAGTTCTTCACAGGAGCTTTCAGTTAAAATATTTAATTACATGTAAAAAAAAAAAAAACCTTGCATTCAAGAAGTATTATCAGTGTTTTAATCTGATAACTGCGTTTATTTCACAAAACTTTAATTGACTAAAAAATACAATATATACCTCCGAGTTGCATTGGAATAGAGGGATGTAGTTGTAATACCAGCACCCTAAAGCTGTACGAAATGAATGATATATTTTATGACTGCGTTGCCCAAACTTAGTTTCAGTGAAGTGGAATTAAATTAATCATTACAAAGTAAAGCAATTATCTAAGTAAAAAAACACAAAAAAACCACATTAACGAAGCAACCTTTCGCTGCAAAAAAAATGGATGCCCATCTAAATGGAAAATAAAACCACATTTTTATTATTCGTAATGAAACAAATATTGAAAACGCAAGTACGGTGCATAATATTTTATTTGTATAGCACCTTTCAAGACAGAAGCACAAAGTGCTTTCCAGAAACAAGTTAAAAGACAATCACAAATGTAGACAAAAAACGCAAAATACAAGCATGCAGTTAAACAACTGTAAATAAAACAAGTAAAAGGTAGTAAAAGACAATAACTTTAAATATGATTGAACGCTGATTGAACATCCACCTTAAATATGGCTTTAAATATTTCTCTGACATTTATATGAACAGTTAACAACCCTCGCTTTGGTTATCTAACATTACTCATTAAAGCGACTTGCAGCTGTGTCTCTGGCCAACTTGCAGGTGAAAGTTGGATGTTTAAGCTCTGTTTGTGGTCTCTACCAACTACTGAGGTTTATATCAGGCTCTTTGGCTGCTAAATGCTCCGCTCATATCACCAGGAAGGCATTAATATTGTCTTTCTTCCTGTTGTTGCTAAGTCGTTTGCCTAGTGGGTGTAGTGTACAGTGGGTGTACACAAGCAGTAGGAGGGAATCAGAAAAGTGAAGCGGTGGTCGGACAGCTACACAATGAGCTGAACCCCACAATAAAGCTCCATAATATAATTTTTAAAAAATCATCACACAACAATAAGCTGTGTTTAAATAGGTTTGGTCAACGTAATGTTGTATTTGTTGATGGAGTTTAAATTAGGTTCGTCCTTTTAATGCACTATTGTATTAAAAAAAAAGCAGCGGGTTGGTCCTTTAAGGGTGCTTATTAGAAAAAAGAAAAAAAAGGAAACCGCACACTTCCGGTTGGATTAAACAAAAACAGATAGAGGAGCAGCGGTGAGCAGAGGACGGCCCGTCGACGAGGTGAGGGGATTTGTTTCTGAAAGGTGTCCAGCTATTGTTAAGACACCTGCAGCAGACAGACAGACAGACAGACAGGCAAGCAGGGACACCGAGCCATGGTGAAGATCAGTTTCCAGTCTGTCGCGGGACAGAAAGTGGAGAAGGAGAGTGATGGCGACAAAACCGAAATCCTCATTCCTCATCCGATGGTGAGTAACGCGTCGCACATTGCTTTTCGTCTTTTGACTTATTTTTATACAATAATGATTCAATGTGATGGTTCCTGATGTGCACAGGCTCCCCTGCCTGGTCGGTCTGCAGGTCAGCCTGCACCTGCACAGCCATGAACAGCAGGGCATTTTGACAGCATCTATCGCCATTTACTTGCAAACAAAACATGTCATTGCTGTGATGGTTCCTCTGCGCTAGAAGCCCACGCTTATTGCGGTCTTAATGCAAGTTATTTTAATGTGCAAATGCATGATTTTTTTCCAGGGATTTATAGCAGATTGCAAGCAAAAAAGCAAATTTAGAATGTAAAGGCTTTATAATGTTTAGCTGTATAAATTAAAGTCTCTTTGTGTTGTAGAATGTTTAAATGAACAACCACCCTACTGAAACATTAAACAGGTTTAATGCAGGAAATGTGTGAGAATTGGCTGACAAAATGGCAGATGGGTTGCTGGTGCTTGCAGCGCATGCAAAATTATTTTTCACAGCTCTGATGGACGCAGCGCCGTGGACTCTTTAACTTTGCTGTAGCAGCATCCTACTGTGACCTCGACCCTTATCAAAAATACATGACCTGTCCCAAAGATGATGACCGTAACTGAATATAGATAGGACATCAGGCATGCATATAAAGTGAATATAGCAAAAGTGCTGAGTTGAAATGGCTGTGTGATTATAAAATCAGCTCACTCAAATGTATAGAGCAGGAGACCGACAGGCCTCATGGTGTGTCACGCTCTCAGTCGGTGTGAAAGAGTCCTTATCTCTCTCAGTGGGGTGGAGAGAACACAAAGTCTCTCAGAAGTGTGTGTTCGCACAAACACAGTCGTCGCCTTGTCCTTATGCGCTCTCTGTTTCCAAATGCTTCCACAAAGAGCAGAATACTGAACAGAAATGAGTCTAATATAACAGAAAAATACAGCAAAGACACCGTCCTACTTAGGTGCAAAAATATACAGCACATTCTATTATCGTCTTATTGTGAAACAAAGGCAGCTTTTTCAACCTTTGTGCCGTTTTCTTTTTGATTTGATGCAACAGATTCAGACAGGGTTGTCATCATTTCCCTCTGAAGTTTCGTATAACAGCACACAGCTGTTTGTCCTCCACATTTTCAGCTAAGAATAGCAACCATTGTTTCTTTGCAGAGCCTCTTTCAGAAGACAATTTTACCTCTCTTCAGTGCAGCTACAGTTCACACTGAGACATTTCTCTGGTAGTTTTTCTAATAAATGGAAGCACACAGTCCGTGTGTAGATCTGCGAGTAGTGCCACCCTGCCAACGCAGGTTGGACGTGTGGCGTTGGCAGATGGGCTGCGAGACTGGAGGCGTCTGGAAAGATTACTCACCAACCATCTCAGACTAGTTTTCATACCAAGTGCTCATTTATTCTGCTTGCTGGGCTAATTCCTGCGTGAAATGTGGCACTGTCATTGATGAGCGCTTTTAATTTAGCGATTAGTAAACATGGTTGACTTTCAGTTGCACGTCACAGTGAGGATGAGTAAGCTGACAGTGGATTGAAGCTTCCAGGAAATGCTATTCAAAGTATTAATGTGTGCATTGCGTGTGTGTGTGTGTGTGTGTTTTCCAGGATGAGGAGGAGCTGGTCCTGCCGCTGCGGCCCAAAAAGTCTCCCCTCAACGGCCTGTGCTGCCTGACCTTTGGCCTGGTTGTGTTCATGGCTGGTCTTGTCCTTGCCTCCATCTATGTCTACCGCTACTACTTTATACCTCATGTAAGATTACGACTAGCTGAACCAATTTATCAGTTTATCGATTAAATTAACAGGCGGATATTTTGATAATCCATTAAGTGTTTTGGTTTCCAAGCTTAAATATTAAACATTTGCTGGTTCCGCCTCTTAAATCTAAGGCTCTGCTGCTGTCACTTTTAGCTCTGGGACAATGTGAAGAGTCTATTTTTTCAACTTTCTGACAGACTCAACAATTAACATAATACACGTAAAAGTAATTGGTAGATTAATCGATGTTTTTTTGCAACTCTAGTCTCAGTCTCAAGCCTTTTGCCTTTGTTCAAATCATTGTATAAGAGGGATATTTCTGCTACAGACTTGTTACTAAGTGTCCCAGCTGGTGTGTTGATCTAGATGCTGTTTTGTTTGTGTGTGTGTGTGTGTGTGTGTCTGTGTGTGTGCAGATCCCAGAGGAGAACCTGTTCCACTGCAGGGTGCTTTATGAGGACTCCGTGTACGCACCGTTGCGTGGGCGCCAGGAGCTGGAGGAAAATGTCGGCATCTACTTGGCCGACAACTATGAGAAGATCACTGTGCCCGTGCCTCACTTTGGAGGCAGCGACCCCGCTGATATAATCCATGACTTCCACAGAGTGAGGACAAACACACGGACATTGACTTATACAACTTGTACAGAGAAAACCCAGTGCAGTTAACCGTTCGATCTTTACCAAAAGTAACTCATCATAGTTGATATTTAAGGTGCCCACTACAGCAATGCTAACGGCCTTTTGAGGCTGTACACGAATATCTGTAGCGTTTCAGGTTTTTGGTGATAAACACTGATGAGAGCACTAGATTAAAGGCAGCTGCTCCCTAATGTCTGCAGGATTCATCCTCATTTTACTGCAAGAAGCTCAAACAGATAACACCTTGAAAACAATAGCTTTAAAGAAAACCTCAATGTGTGAAGTACTGCTTTATTTTCCAGGGACTGACTGCCTACCATGACATTGCTCTGGATAAGTGCTACGTTATAGAGCTCAACACCACCATCGTGATGCCTCCACGCAACCTTTGGGAGCTACTGATCAACGTCAAGGTAACACGACTGCAGTGTTGGACCAGTGTTTCTTTCGTTATGACGAAAAATGTTCATCAACGACCTTTTTTCCATGACGAAGACAAGACAAGCTAAAAATAGATAGTTGATAATAAAACCCCTGATGACGCGTATGTTTTGTTTTCATTAACAAGACGAGACAAGACGGGACTAAAATGTGCTTATAGAAAAAGGGGTGTTTTACACGTCATTTGATGCTTCTTTCGCACTAAAAGGAGCAATCACCAGCTGTCTGCTTCAGTCAGACTGTTTAAATGAGAAGCGATGATGAATATATAAATAAAATATATTACATTACAGCCTGTGTCAGGCTGATTGAATTAGTTTAAAAACAGAAAACGTTTTGACTAAAAATAATGACTTTTTATTGACAAAACTGGACTAAAATGTTTTGAGTTTTCGTCAACTAAAACTAAACTAAAACTATAAAGGGTAAAAATTAAGAGACTAAATCTAAATGATCTTACTGATATGTTATAAATCTTATTAATCTGAATTAGCTGCCAAAATGAACACTGGTTTGGACAAGTCAAGAATGGTTTTACTTTTGTTCTTCACTTTTCCCAAATGCTATGAACTGGTTAGGATGTTCAAATTTGACTTTACTGTTAAATGTAACAAAAAACACCAGTGGTTCCCAACCTTTTCTCCTTGAAGCTCATCCTGCTTGTATCTAAAAAAAAGGCTGAGCCCCTCTAACCCGCACACACACGTACACCAAAACAATAAAGTGATTCGTCTTAAATCTTTACTGGCAAAAATGAACACCAATCAACCTATAGTTCTTTGTTGTTTTAGTTAATCAAAGTTGTCTTTAGTTATTATAATAAACATCCCTTTAAGTTAAATTTAAATTTGTGGGTGTAGGCATTTCTGCGTGTGTCAGAAATGTATGTGTGCATACATGTGTGATGTATGCATGAATATATTTTTTTAATGGTTGAACAGACTTCTGATTATCAACTAAGTGCTTTTTTAAATGATTTTATTTAACATGTGCAAATCTAATCTTGACAATCTCAAAGCAGACAAAGCCTCACGCACCCCGAGCGATCTTTGGCGCCCCGCTGAGGGGGGCCCGGACCCCAGGTTGGGAAACTACTGGCTTAGACGCTTACAAGACACGCAGCTGATTTAAAACACTGACTTGTACCGGGCACCGCGGGGTTAAATTAAAGTGGATAGAGCAACATGGAGAATGAGTTAAAATAGCTTCCTCAATTTCTACTCTTTAGCGCTCCTTTCCTTCAAAGGTCAACATAGTTCAGTGATCGTGTGAACAAGTGTGTGTGCACAAACCCTCAGTGTAGTTCCTGTTTGTGGTATTCTGCCCTTTAGTGTTTCTGTTGTTGAAAGTCTCCCAGTGAGCTTGTTGTTTGCTCCTCTGTCTCTTGCAGAAGGGAACATACTTGCCTCAGACCTACATCATCCATGAAGAGATGGTGGTGACTGGCAAGGTGCACAACATGCGTCAGCTGGGACCATTTATCTACCCCCTGTGCAATGGGAAGGACACGTACCGCCTGAGCCGCCGTGTCACCCGCAGACGTAAGTTAGGGCTAATGGAGGGATCATTAAAAAGCCTGATAGATGGCGCAGTCTATGTTTGTGTGTCAGGGATGGAAGGAGCGCTTTGTTTTAAACTGTTATGATGAGATCTGAAGTTCAGCACCACATCACTGCTCCACTCTCTGTCTCACTCTATCTCCCTCTCAGGCATCGACAAGCGCGAGGCGAAGGACTGCCACCACATCCGTCACTTTGAGAATACATTTGTGGTGGAGACGGTTATCTGCGATGAGGCGTAAACGCGCAGGTCATCCGTGTCATCCCACCCACCCAAAAGGCACATATCCAGTCTCTACCCCAGCCACCGTAGCATCCTCCTGTGGATCTGATCATGTCTGAGTCGCACTTTACTTTGATGTCTTTTGTAAAAGAATAATGTTCCTTATTTTGCTACCTGCCTTTTCTTTTTGTTGTTTTTTCCTATTCCCCATAGGTAATACTTACCCTGACGTGTGATGCAATACTAAGCTGCTGGTTTTATCACAGGATTTTCCTTGTAGCACAGTCTTTAAGCCAATAATGAACACAATTTCAAGACCTCTCCTCTTCCTCTGGGGATTTGTTTGTCGTTGGGGGAGATAACTGTCTCCATGTGTTGTCAGGGTGACTGTACTATTGTTTGTTCTCCTGCACTGGAGGTGTCTCTTAATTGTACTCGCACAGTCATCTGTGCAGAGCATTAAGTCATGCTCTCCTGAGCGAACATCTTTATTTATTCTCACTCATAATCTCTTCAACGTGAACATGTAACTGCTGATGACTAGTCGCTTGCTTGCACCTCTGTCCTCCTGCCTGCCTGCTGCTTCTTTGCTCCACTTCCTTGCTTTTCATTTCACAAAGTAGACGTAAGAGGAGGTTGCATTGGGCATTCGATTGCATTCACGTTTGTATATTATTAAAAATTGAAATAGGAGAAGATGGAAGTAATTTCTGATGCACTCATGAGTCATCAGCTGTTTTCTTTTATCATCATAGGCTTTTTTACACACTTTAAATCATTGCCTTTGTGAGTCCTTTTGAAATAATGTCTCTGTTTTCCCTTGCATGTGTTATCTATAAGAGAAAAACAGCACTGTTAGAATGTTTTGTAAAACAACGTTAAAGCCTTAGTCCAGAGACTGGATTAAAGTCAATGCTACTGACATGGTAGCATCTTATATGGTATGTTAGCTAAACAAACCAACTTTGAGCTGTATATTTTGTCTGCTGATGAAATCTGTCCGTGAATAAAGTAGTGATAATAACTAGTTATTTGTTGTTTCACTAACAACGACTACTCCAATAGAGGTGTGCATTTAAAATATTTGGCAGATGAATGGTAGGGATATGAGGGGATGAAGGGATGAGGGGTTGAAGAGTAACTGAAGAAACTGGGTCGATGTTGAGAATGGAGTCGTTTCGTCTTGTTTCAGATGGAGTAGATGGAACCGGTGAGGTAGAGACTCAGGGTGGGGGAGTCGTCTCCTCGTGCACTTTCATTTCGGAGCCCCCGGTGGTTCCTGTAGTTAGGAAAGGAAAGAGATGAGAGAAAAGCAAAAAAAAGGGGGGTTTTGGGGGAGAGATGTGAAATATTCGGCACAGAAACGGGATGTCTATGAGGCGTGGTCTTTGTTCCCGAACCTAGTATAAAAAAAGTAATAAATGGTAAATGAACTGCACTAATATAACACTTTCCGTCACACCACTCAAAGTGCTCTTACACTGATGACGGAGGCTGATATGCAAAGTGCCAAGCTGTTCATCAGCTCTACCTAATAACACTCATGCACATGTATACACCTATACCTATACCACCTATACACCCACTAGGACACTTAATTACCACGACATTTAGACCTCAGAAGCTGGGGATCAAACCGCTAACCTTCCATTGAGAGTATATATTTGAGTGCTATATGCAGTATTATTTAATACTATTTCAGTTCTTTGCAGTATTATTATAAATGTAAATATTTACATGTAAAATGTTAGTGCTGCTGCCTCACAGCTAGAAGGTTCCTAGTTCGAACCCTGGGTCGGATGAAGTGGTCCTTTCTGTGTTGAGTTTGCATGTTCTCTCTGTGCATGCGTTGGTTCTCTCCGGGTACTCCGGCTTCACAGTCCAAAGGCATGCTCGTCAGGTTAGTTGGTGACTCCAAAATTGCCCGTAGGTGTGAGTATAAAAAGTTGTCTGTCTCAGTGTGTCAGCCCTGTGATTAACTGCTGATCAGTCCTGGGCGTACCCCGCCTCTCGCCCAATGACAGCTGGGATAGGCTCCAGAACAAGGTAAGCGGTAAAAATAATAATGTTTCTCTAGGTATATCTACATGTTCAGAGTCCTGAACATTGTAATATTTTAAGTAACATCATAAGTCAAATATATTTTAATTTCTATATGACTAGAACTTGGCACTTAAAGTCAAACAGGTAGGTTTTTAAACGATTTATAAGCATCAAAAAGCTTAATTTGTCAAAAATAATCACTAAAATGTTTCTGGACTTTTCAACAACATCTAAAAGTCTACTTCAGTGAGTGAAGCTAAGAAACACTAGTGTGACATCAGGTGCTTAAAAGGGGATGTGTTGGATGTAAATGGTCTGCCAATGACTTTGACCCATTCCCAGTCAACATTACAACTGAACTGGCTCATTGTGTTGTAGATTACAGCTTGCTCATTGTGTTGTGAAAAGGTGTTCTGCTAGATTCAGTGTTGCAAAACACCTCATCATCCTCACTAAGCTCTTGGATCACACCCAACTGCAACACCAAAGCAAGTGAGAATACTCTGATCATGTCTTGAGAATTTCCTCTCTTGATATCTATGTGACAGGATGTTAAAACGACCACAAAATGCTCCCTCAGTGTCCTCATTTGACAGAGTAGGGTGTAACATAAGATTAATAATTTGAACTACTGCTTACTTTGGGATCATTTCAAATCTTACCAGGAGGACATCTAGATCCGTACGTTCTGCTGAAGGCTAACACTGATGCTGGTCCATCTGGGGAGGCTTAGGACTGGAGAGCTGCTGGCTCAGCGACGGAGATGCATTCAAAGAAAACATAAGCCCGAATCACATTGAAGGATTTATATGATAAAAAAAGAATGCAGAAGAGTCAAACCATGTTATTACATAAACACCGAAAGTCAAGTATGACGCTAGAAACTGAGAGACATCCTGTTTCTCACCCTTAAATCATTGAGCAAACAGGTGTCAGAGTTCTGATAACTCAAGAGGAACATTCACTTCCTAATTTCAAGAATTGGTTAGGTGGGAAGGTCGAATATAATGTTGCTGTGCAAATCTTACAAAAGATATGATTAGCGACCAAAAAGACAACGGATAGTGAAAATCTAGAGAAGCAGAGGGTTATATGCCAAATTAAAACAACATAATTCTTAACTGAGTAGCTAACCTATGGCATTCAGCTGCTACCTAGCCAACAATGTGAATATTTACACCTTTTTTATTGTTGGTGTAAGGTGTGAAAAAAGTTTGGGTTGCGCTTGACCATTTTTGGCCAAAGAGCAAGACTAGCTGTTTACCCCTGTCTCCAGTCGTTGTGCTAAACTAGCTAACATAGGCTATCTGTAGCTTCATATTTCAAATACAGATCCAATCCAATCCAACTTTCTACAAGAAAAGAAAAAGAAAAGACAGACAGATAGAGAAAATCTAGAGAAGCAGAGGATAATATTCCAAATGAAAACATCTTAATGGATTAGCTAACCTATGGCAACGGCTAATTTTAGCATTTAGCCGCTACCTAGCCACTAATGTGAATATGGTGAATTAACACCTTTTTATTGTTGGTGTAGAAAGAAACCAAGGTGTGAAAAAAGTTTGGGTTATGTGCTAGTCAATATTTTTTTGTTCCTTTAAAAAGAGCAAGACTAGCTGTTTACCCCTGTCGCCAGTTGTTGTGCTAAACTAGCTAACATAGTCTATCTGTAGCTTCATATTTCACATATAGACATAGGAGTGACACCTTCCCATCTAACTTTCTGCAAGAAAGCATATTAATACAGTATAATGCTAAAGATATTTATAATGAAGTTCTGAAAACTTGTATTGTATTTAAGTTACTCTTAGTTTTCAAATAGGAACAGAGGCAGTTGGCTAGCTGTTCCCCTATTTCAAACCTAAAGCATTTAGATTGATATTTACCGTTAAGACTTGAGAGTGTTGTCACTCTTTTTATCTAAGCGTCTATGTGGAAATTTTCTGGACATGAAGCTGTTGTGTCACAATTTAATTCAATTACATTTTCAATGCAAAGGCTTTATAAGCATGAAATATTCTGGAGCCATCAAATTATAAAATGTTATAATTGTTACATTTGCGCAATATACAACATTTATATCAGCAATACCAACTTTACAAAAATAAAAATATGTTTTAATTGTGATGTCAGCGCACCTCATCCTTTAAACAATATGTTACAAACAGTCTCTCTTACGTGATCTTTGGTCAAGCAAACAGCCAAAGGAGCATCCCATAAACAAACAATCACAAAGTAATTGCTAAATGCTGCACTTATTAATATTATCATGGTAACAATATATCACATGATATTAACTGCTAATGCTGCTCTGTGTCTCCTGGACACCGTTTGCTAATACAGTTACCTCCACAACTTCATTAGTTGTGTCAAACAGGCTTTTATGGCCTGTTGTTCTGCCTCCGAGTGACCATACTTGTGGCAGGGCAGCAAACACAAGCTGTAAACAACCAACTGACATATTTTCACTATCTAATGTAATGAAACAGTTGCCACACATTCAGAATATATAGCAAAGTCGCATTCATTTGAAGACATGTTTGAGTTGACCTTCTGAATGGGCTAACTCAATAAGCTGTGCTGCAGCTGGGCAGCAGTATATGGTGAGTTTTTAGTAATTGTTTGTCTAAATCAGATATAAATAATAAGATATTGGCCGTAGCCACTTTAAACCTCAAGACAAATTTAAATGTAATGCTACTCTCTATTTTGTGTTCATCCATTCTTCTAAAACAGGAACTCTATATTTCATTATTTGTTTAAAATGGAAAATAGAAACTTCTGAACTTACTTTTCAATTTCTTGCCAGGAAAGCAACAGTGTGATTATTTCTAATAGGACATGTCACTACGTTCTCATGACCCTTGTTTTAAAGTGAATGTGTCTTGTATTCTGAGGAAGCTGAGATGACTCTGATGCCACAGATAGCAACATGACGATCTCAGGATGTGGGTTTGAGCAAACTGCAAGATGTTGTGTTTAGAAAATTTCTGATTAATTAATTATTGGCCTGTATTTATCTCTGTGTCATGACAAGGTGAAAGCACTTTTTTGCAATATTGGCTCTGAAACTGTTCAAACTTTTGGTAAATGTGTGTCTTGGATTAGAAGATTGATACACTGTCACGTCTGTGTGTTAAAATGAAACAACAGCCAGCATGTGGTTAGCAAACTTAGAGTAAAAAAACAAAGAAAAACAGCAAGCAAGGCTCTGTCTAATAATGACAAAATTTGCACAAAAGTCAGCATTTAATCTGTGCAAAGACAAAAAGGTAAAAACTGCACCTGCAATTTTTCCCCTCTTGTTGCAGTGGCTTCCTTGCACAACATCTCAGTGGTTCATGACAAACTGTGACCTAAATTTCTCAACCACTCAAATTTATTAAATGAAAGCTAGTGCAGTTTGGACCTGAGAAGAAACAAAACACCAAAGTATGTCAATCAATATTATCAGCAGGTGTCAGTGCATAAGTACATTCAGTTAACAGCTCTATGTTACAAACAGTCTCTCTTACGTGATCTTTGGTCAAGCAAACAGCCAAAGGAACATCCCATAAACAAACAATCTCTTCTGCAGAAGATAAAAATGGAAAGTTTAATGTCACATTCGAACTCTGATGCCATAGTGTGTCCCTAAACTACTGTCTTCTTGGGAGACCCACATCCTCTTTTTTCTTCCAGAAAGCATCCAAAGAAAAGTAATACAACAGAGGATCCAGGCAGCAGTTCAGACTAGCGAGACATACTAAAGGAGTTATCCCTATTTTTGTTGTTACTGTCAGTAAACCAACCGACACAGGCAAGAAACATACGGTGAACATAACCAAACTCATGATGAAAATCAGCATTACATTCACCTTGTTGTTGACCCTTGCAGAGTCACTAAGATGTCTGTTAAGAGTCCAAGACACCATAACTGTGCACACAATGTTGACTGCCAGCATAATGAACACTAGCACAGAGAAAATGTAAGACATCACTGGTCTGTGAGGAATCACAACATATTCAAAACAGGAAGATTGATTAATTGATTGAGTTTTCAACATTTCTGAAAATTCCAAACCCTCTGGGATGTTCATCGCCACCACAGACAGCCAAACGATCGCAGCAGCTTTCCAGGCGTTATAGGAGGTTCGAAGATAGCGTGACCTCAGAGGATAAACCACAGCCAGCAGCCGATCCACGCTGATGAAGGTGATGAAGAAGGCGCTGGAGCGGATGTTGTTGCGAAAGAGCATTGTGGTCAAGTTGCATTCCAAAACACCCAGCGACCAGGTGTCTGTGGCGTAAAAGTAGATCCTCATGGGCAAAGAGATGACCAGCAGCAGGTCTGAGATTGCCAGGTTGACCATGTAGACGGCACTCGGGGATTTGAGGCTGTGGTGTCTAACCAGAGTCCACAGTGACACAGCATTGAGAGGCAGACCCAGTGCCAAAATACAGCCAAAGACCGAAGCATACACCAGCTTTGGCCCAGATCCATCTTCCAGAGTGTTGTTCATGTCAACCTGATGAGAACGATGATGTGTTGTTTGGAGTCTGACATACGGCACATAAGCTCCTCACCCTACTCTTTATCTATGGGATGTAAGGTGAAGAAAAGATCAGATAGATAATGTAACAGGAAGGTCATGTAGGCCGCGGAACTTTAGTCAGGAACTGTTGTCACTGTGACGTTAATAAATGAGTCAGTTGCACAATCTTAAACGTTGTTCCGAGTTACAACCCACATAAAAATCTATTTCTAATTCTAACGTATTTTGCAAATAATAGCGAATTCATGGTAAAATTATGAATTCAATTGATTTTGCCTTGACTATTATACACATTTACTGTGGCATAATGATCTATGCACATTTATTTTGAGACAGCTATTGTGTTTATAATGAATATTGATGATGACTTGTGTTTTTTATGGGCGTATAAAATCTGGTGTTACACTGAAACAGCCAAACGCAAAACTGTGTGACTGTGATCTATATTTGACCTCTGCCATTTACCAAATGTATTCAAATTTAAAGTGATAATCTCAAATATCTCTGTTTCGTTCTCTTTGGCGGTACCTTATGGCGAGAAACTGTAATTGCAGGGATATACTTCCCTCACATCCAGACGTCCATGGTTGGCTCAGTTTGTAACTCTTGATTTTCCTGGCTGACGGCCGCGTTCCTTTTTAGTCTGTTTGCCTTCATCTGAGCGTCGAATTTGTTTCTTTTTCTTTGGATTTTCACTTATTTTTGAAGTTGTATCTGTAGTCATCGATCTTTTCTTTGTTTGTTCAGCCATAGCAGATTACTGTTTACTCGCAACACTTACAGAGACCGGAAAAGCAGCTGCTTAGCTCCGCCTACCCTCTCTGGCAGACCAACCACTGCTGCGTGATGGAAGATGCGTCAATAACTGGGCGCCACTTGTGATTTTTTCCGCGAAAGTTGCCACAGACACCCAGTCTGTAATACTGCAAATGCAAAGGCTTTCATCAGTGGGCCATAGGCTCAATCACCATTGTGTTACCTCATTCGGTGATAGACAGTGACGTAACAGACATTTATTTGAATGAAAATCTTAAGTAAATTAAATCTTAAAGTAATTGCTAAATGCTGCACTTATTAATATTATCATGGTAACAATATATCACATGATATTAACTGCTAATGCTGCTCTGTGTCTCCTGGACACCGTTTGCTAATACAGTTACCTCCACAACTTCATTAGTTGTGTCAAACAGGCTTTTATGGCCTGTTGTTCTGCCTCCGAGTGACCATACTTGTGGCAGGGCAGCAAACACAAGCTGTAAACAACCAACTGACATATTTTCACTATCTAATGTAATGAAACAGTTGCCACACATTCAGAATATATAGCAAAGTCGCATTCATTTGAAGACATGTTTGAGTTGACCTTCTGAATGGGCTAACTCAATAAGCTGTGCTGCAGCTGGGCAGCAGTATATGGTGAGTTTTTAGTAATTGTTTGTCTAAATCAGATATAAATAATAAGATATTGGCCGTAGCCACTTTAAACCTCAAGACAAATTTAAATGTAATGCTACTCTCTATTTTGTGTTCATCCATTCTTCTAAAACAGGAACTCTATATTTCATTATTTGTTTAAAATGGAAAATAGAAACTTCTGAACTTACTTTTCAATTTCTTGCCAGGAAAGCAACAGTGTGATTATTTCTAATAGGACATGTCACTACGTTCTCATGACCCTTGTTTTAAAGTGAATGTGTCTTGTATTCTGAGGAAGCTGAGATGACTCTGATGCCACAGGTAGCAACATGACGATCTCAGGATGTGGGTTTGAGCAAACTGCAAGATGTTGTGTTTAGAAAATTTCTGATTAATTAATTATTGGCCTGTATTTATCTCTGTGTCATGACAAGGTGAAAGCACTTTTTTGCAATATTGGCTCTGAAACTGTTCAAACTTTTGGTAAATGTGTGTCTTGGATTAGAAGATTGATACACTGTCACGTCTGTGTGTTAAAATGAAACAACAGCCAGCATGTGGTTAGCAAACTTAGAGTAAAAAAACAAAGAAAAACAGCAAGCAAGGCTCTGTCTAATAATGACAAAATTTGCACAAAAGTCAGCATTTAATCTGTGCAAAGACAAAAAGGTAAAAACTGCACCTGCAATTTTTCCCCTCTTGTTGCAGTGGCTTCCTTGCACAACATCTCAGTGGTTCATGACAAACTGTGACCTAAATTTCTCAACCACTCAAATTTATTAAATGAAAGCTAGTGCAGTTTGGACCTGAGAAGAAACAAAACACCAAAGTATGTCAATCAATATTATCAGCAGGTGTCAGTGCATAAGTACATTCAGTTAACAGCTCTATGTTACAAACAGTCTCTCTTACGTGATCTTTGGTCAAGCAAACAGCCAAAGGAACATCCCATAAACAAACAATCTCTTCTGCAGAAGATAAAAATGGAAAGTTTAATGTCACATTCGAACTCTGATGCCATAGTGTGTCCCTAAACTACTGTCTTCTTGGGAGACCCACATCCTCTTTTTTCTTCCAGAAAGCATCCAAAGAAAAGTAATACAACAGAGGATCCAGGCAGCAGTTCAGACTAGCGAGACATACTAAAGGAGTTATCCCTATTTTTGTTGTTACTGTCAGTAAACCAACCGACACAGGCAAGAAACATACGGTGAACATAACCAAACTCATGATGAAAATCAGCATTACATTCACCTTGTTGTTGACCCTTGCAGAGTCACTAAGATGTCTGTTAAGAGTCCAAGACACCATAACTGTGCACACAATGTTGACTGCCAGCATAATGAACACTAGCACAGAGAAAATGTAAGACATCACTGGTCTGTGAGGAATCACAACATATTCAAAACAGGAAGATTGATTAATTGATTGAGTTTTCAACATTTCTGAAAATTCCAAACCCTCTGGGATGTTCATCGCCACCACAGACAGCCAAACGATCGCAGCAGCTTTCCAGGCGTTATAGGAGGTTCGAAGATAGCGTGACCTCAGAGGATAAACCACAGCCAGCAGCCGATCCACGCTGATGAAGGTGATGAAGAAGGCGCTGGAGCGGATGTTGTTGCGAAAGAGCATTGTGGTCAAGTTGCATACCAAAACACCCAGCGACCAGGTGCCTGTGGCGTAAAAGTAGATCCTCATGGGCAAAGAGATGACCAGCAGCAGGTCTGAGATTGCCAGGTTGACCATGTAGACGGCACTCGGGGATTTGAGGCTGTGGTGTCTAACCAGAGTCCACAGTGACACAGCATTGAGAGGCAGACCCAGTGCCAAAATACAGCCAAAGACCGAAGCATACACCAGCTTTGGCCCAGATCCATCTTCCAGAGTGTTGTTCATGTCAACCTGATGAGAACGATGATGTGTTGTTTGGAGTCTGACATACGGCACATAAGCTCCTCACCCTGCTCTTTATCTATGGGATGTAAGGTGAAGAAAAGATCAGATAGATAATGTAACAGGAAGGTCATGCAGGCCGCGGAACTTGAATCAGGAACTGTTGTCACTGTGACGTTAATAAATGAGTCAGTTGCACAATCTTAAACGTTGTTCCGAGTTACAACCCACATAAAAATCTATTTCTAATTCTAACGTATTTTGCAAATAATAGCGAATTCATGGTAAAATTATGAATTCAATTGATTTTGCCTTGACTATTATACACATTTACTGTGGCATAATGATCTATGCACATTTATTTTGAGACAGCTATTGTGTTTATAATGAATATTGATGATGACTTGTGTTTTTTATGGGCGTATAAAATCTGGTGTTACACTGAAACAGCCAAACGCAAAACTGTGTGACTGTGATCTATATTTGACCTCTGCCATTTACCAAATGTATTCAAATTTAAAGTGATAATCTCAAATATCTCTGTTTCGTTCTCTTTGGCGGTACCTTATGGCGAGAAACTGTAATTGCAGGGATATACTTCCCTCACATCCAGACGTCCATGGTTGGCTCAGTTTGTAACTCTTGATTTTCCTGGCTGACGGCCGCGTTCCTTTTTAGACTGTTTGCCTTCATCTGAGCGTCGAATTTGTTTCTTTTTCTTTGGATTTTCACTTATTTTTGAAGTTGTATCTGTAGTCATCGATCTTTTCTTTGTTTGTTCAGCCATAGCAGATTACTGTTTACTCGCAACACTTACAGAGACTGGAAAAGCAGCCGCTTAGCTCCGCCTACTCTCTCTGGCAGACCAACCACTGCTGCGTGATGGAAGACGCGTCAATAACTGGGCGCCACTTGTGATTTTTTCCGCGAAAGTTGCCACAGACACCCAGTCTGTAATACTGCAAATGCAAAGGCTTTCATCAGTGGGCCATAGGCTCAATCACCATTGTGTTACCTCATTCGGTGATAGATAGTGACGTAACAGACATTTATTTGAATGAAAATCTTAAGTAAATTAAATCTTAAAGTAATTGCTAAATGCTGCACTTATTAATATTATCATGGTAACAATATATCACATGATATTAACTGCTAATGCTGCTCTGTGTCTCCTGGACACCGTTTGCTAATACAGTTACCTCCACAACTTCATTAGTTGTGTCAAACAGGCTTTTATGGCCTGTTGTTCCGCCTCCGAGTGACCATACTTGTGGCAGGGCAGCAAACACAAGCTGTAAACAACCAACTGACATATTTTCACTATCTAATGTAATGAAACAGTTGCCACACATTCAGAATATATAGCAAAGTCGCATTCATTTGAAGACATGTTTGAGTTGACCTTCTGAATGGGCTAACTCAATAAGCTGTGCTGCAGCTGGGCAGCAGTATATGGTGAGTTTTTAGTAATTGTTTGTCTAAATCAGATATAAATAATAAGATATTGGCCGTAGCCACTTTAAACCTCAAGACAAATTTAAATGTAATGCTACTCTCTATTTTGTGTTCATCCATTCTTCTAAAACAGGAACTCTATATTTCATTATTTGTTTAAAATGGAAAATAGAAACCTCTGAACTTAATTTTCAATTTCTTGCCAGGAAAGCAACAGTGTGATTATTTCTAATAGGACATGTCACTACGTTCTCATGACCCTTGTTTTAAAGTGAATGTGTCTTGTATTCTGAGGTAGCTGAGATGACTCTGATGCCACAGATAGCAACATGACGATCTCAGGATGTGGGTTTGAGCAAACTGCAAGATGTTGTGTTTAGAAAATTTCTGATTAATTAATTTTTGGCCTGTATTTATCTCTGTGTCATGACAAGGTGAAAGCACTTTTTTGCAATATTGGCTCTGAAACTGTTCAAACTTTTGGTAAATGTGTGTCTTGGATTAGAAGATTGATACACTGTCACGTCTGTGTGTTAAAATGAAACAACAGCCAGCATGTGGTTAGCAAACTTAGAGTAAAAAAACAAAGAAAAACAGCAAGCAAGGCTCTGTCTAATAATGACAAAATTTGCACAAAAGTCAGCATTTAATCTGTGCAAAGACAAAAAGGTAAAAACTGCACCTGCAATTTTTCCCCTCTTGTTGCAGTGGCTTCCTTGCACAACATCTCAGTGGTTCATGACAAACTGTGACCTAAATTTCTCAACCACTCAAATTTATTAAATGAAAGCTAGTGCAGTTTGGACCTGAGAAGAAACAAAACACCAAAGTATGTCAATCAATATTATCAGCAGGTGTCAGTGCATAAGTACATTCAGTTAACAGCTCTTTTTCAACAGAAATAAACTGAAGAAGTGCAACGTAAGTCCAACTACTGTAAGGCTCATCAAGTTTCAAGAATGTAAATGTAGCTGTAGCTTGGATTACCCAATCACACACTACACTACTACTGCCTGCACATCGTAGCGTCAAAACCCAGCACAGACTTTTTGCCACAACTTTTTATTAACAAGAATACTTCCACGACCTGCTGAAACCGGCTCCCAACCCACTTTTGGGTCACCAATGGAGAGACACAGATCTAGACGAACGGTTCTCATCCAAAAAGTTCAGTGCCAACATAGGTAAACATCCAATTTAATAATAATTTACTTATGCTCATATTTTTTATGAATTATTTATGAAATTCAACATAAAATTCAATATAACCTGGTTGCTAATGAGGCGCCTAGAACTGCAATGCTGAAACAATCTCCTCTACTGTAGAAACGTTGTAATAAGGTACTTGGGGTCTGTCCGTTTTGCGAAATGTTGTTTGATTTGTGAAATCTCAGTGTGTTTCACTATTTTCTGCAAGAGCTGCATGATTAAATTATTTAATCCCATACAAGTTATCCCGCTTGGCTGCAGTGCATGCTCAACATTCCCAGCATTGGGTGGCTGAGATAGTGGCGTGAACTACTCGAAAAGCAGCACCTTGTTTAGAAGCTTATTGAGATATAAAAAAGTTATTGATTCTTGGGGATTAACATAAAGCAGAGGTTTTACATTGACATTTATAATATTTATTAGCTACTAAAAAACCACCTTTAAAGGTATAATAATAATAATAATAATAATAACAGTGGAAAAATAAAATATAGACTTTTACAAATATAATATAATATAAATCATCACTTATGGGCCTCTGTATTGGTGAGTGTGTGTGCTGCAGACCCTTGTGAGACCCTTCCCTCTGCTTTTATTCTGTTGTTTTGCACAGGACGTTTTCAGGAGGGGCGCTGTTGTGCTTCCCTCAGCCAATCACAGTGTACAGGTGAGTGTGGGAGTAGTTCAAATTAGCAACTAGGCCCCATTCAGACCGTCGAATATGGTGAAAGAGCGATGCAGAGTTGGCTCAAACCGGGTAGGACAAGCTAACCGGCGGTTAGCATGCTAGCGCAAAGCTAACTGTGATGCTGTCGCTGTTAGCTCAGCGGAGTATACGCGTTTTCGCGCGAGAGAGTGAGAGAGAGCTTCTGATGACGAAGAGCCCAGGAGGAGGGGCCAGTTTGAATGTGTTGTTGACAAAATACGAGGAAAAATCCTACTTTTTTTTTTTTTTACCTTTAAAGGCATATGACTCAAGGGTTGGGATGAATGATATCAAATTAGGCCAAAATCATATTTAAAACATAGCTGACTCTCTTATCAGATCGAGCCACATTTTTTCAACAATACGTTTATATGCGCTACTAAATGTCACTGGAAAAATACATACATACACCACTGAGAGATAGAGTAATGCTGTTTGTACGTATGCGCGCGCGCGCGCGTGTGTGTGTGTGTGGTTACCGGTCAATGCTTCTCCACACTGATGCAGCGGTTAAAAAAAGTGAAAAAGCTCCCGTAACTCGACCACTCCAAAAAAGCCATTACAAGGCAGAAGGATCTCCTTACATCACCAAGCAGACGCTCTATTCTGCTGAGCAGTTTATTCATGTGATAGATGCACACACACACACACACACACACACACACACACACACATGCACTTGGTAAAAGTTGTAAAATATCACTGGAGTGCGTTTAACATCATTTAAACATGATTTAAAGCATGACCAAGAGTGGACCATAAAAATGTCCTCTATTGATGATCCTGTTGGTGAATGTGTAGCGTCCACTTTTAGACAGGTAAGCAAGTTTGACACACACACACACACACACTCATTATATGCTAGATGTAGATCACGTCGATGCACAGGTCATATCAGAGTTCACACATTATCTCACTTTTCAGGGACCACCTCATAGCTGCAGCGTCTTAAGGGGAGTATAAAGGGACCTGGTGACTGATGAGGATTGTGCTTAGTCTTACAGTTTGGATACATTAAGTTTTTTTAAAGATGCTTTTCTCACCAGCCCGCTGTCTCGTCCTTCTGCTCCTCTTGAACTTTGTTGATGCTGGTGAGTTGAACTTGATAACAGATTTAGATTTAAATTGTATCAACTGTGCTAAAACTGAGTTTTGAGCTTGATTACATATGTACATATCACAATTTGATAAAGTTGAACATAAACTTCCAGCCCCAGTATGTTGACGTTGAAGTGATTACGTATTCCTTGCTTATGAGTTCAGGTAGTTTCTAACATTTCCAGTTGTCATATTTGAGATAGGAAAAACAGATGCAGGTGGTGACGGGACATCTCTTGGGAGTTAGCTGTTCCTGAAATAGATCGTATATTTTGAGTTTAAAGAGTTTTTTGTCAGCCATCTTGTCAGTGTCATGGACTTCAACTCCAGGGTGAAACACAAGCAGATTGGTGCGGCTGTTTCTATCAATCAGATGGTTAATAGAGCCACATAGGAGGCTTCTTAGAGTAAGTTGGATCTACCAGCAGGTCAGATGGAATAACACAGGACTAAAACAGTGAAAGCTATAAGTCAAGAAAAAACAATATTTTACCAATACAAACTATTGAGGCTCAATTTTGTGACTTTTGTTAATACCAGGACGGACACTGTGGAAGATCAAGGAGCGTGCGCGTAATCTCCAGCTGCAGAAGGCCAAGCAGCATCTCCTGTCGCACACAGCCAGTGGTCATCAGCCTCTCCAACATGTGAAGGAAGGAAGGATCCAGCAGCAGCTGGACCACTTTAACCGACAAGACGTTCGCACCTTCCCACAGGTAGAGAAAGAACCAAAAATGCTTTTAATATTTACGCTTTTAGATTCTGGCATTGACCAATCCAGTGTGAGTGGCTGGAGCAGATGTGACATAATAAAGGTCTGACATTTGAGAAATGAAAAGAAGCTGTATATTTGACTTTGACCTATCGGGATGATAAAGGAAATCCCACACATGCATGCTTTTTTTTTCATCTCATAAACTACACTGAAAGCATCAAATTAATCGTGTTGTTGCAAAACTGTTGTAAACTGTTGATATGGATAACTATAAGCATTTCTTTGATATGGCCTTTTATGCATTTATTGAGAGAGAGAGAGGACAGTTAATAATGTTGGAGACAGCAACACAACAACAAATGCAAAAGAGTTTTTTTTTCCTCTGGCAACAAAATCAAGATGTCCAGATCAAGATCTTTACAGCACCAGGCTTGCCACTTTTGTACACAGGGGGGCGCCACCATAAACATGATATACTGTAAGTTCTACAAAGCCACATTAAACAGCACAGAGTGAGCAACTCATCTGAAGAAATCTGGACTGGTTAAACCTTGTAATAAGCTCCACCAGACACTGAAAAGATGACGTTAGCCAACAGAAATGTTCATTTAGCTCTCACTGCTATTCAAGGCTGCCAATTTGCAAATTTGCAGCATTTAATTAAGGCTTGCTTTTCTGGTTTAAGTGAACATGGATAAAACTTTTTTTCCGCCTGCTTGTGTTTCCTGCAGAGGTTCTTTGTGAACAAAGCGTATTGGCAGGGTCCTGATGGTCCAGTGTTCCTCTTCATCGGAGGGGAAGGGCCCATCTATGAGTTTGATGTCCTGGCAGGTACAGTAGGATGCAACACATTTACTCATCTGTCTGTCTTTCAAACAGCAGATGTCAGCATCATAATCGGTGTTAGTAAGATGACACTGGTTTGCTGGCTTATTTTTCACCTTTACTTTATCTTCTTTTGCCCTGCACACTGCACTGTCTGAACCGGTCAACTTTATTTGCATCCTCACACCTGTTACTTCCAACATTTACATTTTTTAACCTTTTCTTCATGTTCAAGATCTTGTGCTCTGCAAAACATCTAGCCTGCAGTTCAAGAATCACGTTTTACACCTCTAAAAGTAATAGACCTTTCTACTCCATGAGTCTCATCTGCACTGACTGTGTTTCCCAGGTCACCATGTCGACATGGCTGAAGAGCACGGAGCCCTGGTATTGGCTCTGGAGCATCGTTTCTATGGCAACAGCATCAACCCTGATGGCCTCGAAACAGAGAACCTGGCAGACCTGAGCAGCCAGCAGGCGTGAGTGTCGGCTCCCTATCAGTGTGTGTTTGTGTGTGTGTTATTGCATATGCATAAGCATGTGTCTAGTTGTGGTTACTGATTTAAGTTTGCAGTGCGTTTGTAGACCAAGTAGTATGAACAATCACGTGTCAGCACGTTTTGGTTACATCTGTGTGCAAGTGTAGATAACAAACCACTATTAGACTTTATTTTTTGTTTTTATAGTGAAGAGTGAGAAAGAGAGAGTAGGGTTTTTTTGCATGTTTATGTCTGTGTGTGTAAAGTGTATGCTGACTTCGAGGTGGAAAAGTAAAGTTTTCAACAACTAGTCCAGTTAAACTGAGTTTCCTTGGTTTGTTTTTGTGTCCAGGTTGGCTGACTTGGCTGTATTTCATCAGTACATCAGCAAAAGTTTTAATCTGAGCCACAGGAACACCTGGATCAGCTTCGGGGGCTCGTACTCTGGAGCTCTGTCCGCCTGGTTCAGAGGAAAAGTGCAGGGTTTTTCTGTCACAAAGTCTTACACAAAAAAAGAAAACAAATAACACAATAGACATTATATTAATGCAACAAACAAGACACTTATTCGTTTAAAGCTCTTGTCCCTCCTCTGTTACTGTTCCTCTTTCATTGTAGTTCCCACATCTGGTGTATGGAGCTGTGGCCTCCTCTGCTCCTGTCAAGGCCGTGTTGGACTTCTCTGCCTACAGCAATGTAAACTGGCACAATCCATGGTCACAATATTAGCATATTAACAGGGCCGTCTAGTGATTCATTCCTCCTTTAAATAAGCATATTCTCACTCTCACATCTGTTATGTCTGTTTCAGGCTGTCGGCTCGAGTCTCCTGATTGAAGCAGTTGGTGGCTCTGAAAAGGTGTGAAGGCAGCCTCCTGTCTGTGCATCATACAACAGGCATTAAACTCCCGTCTGTCTTGTGTTATATTCGCCCTCTTCTCTTCCTGTAGTGTCTGGCTGCCGTGCGGGAAGCCTTTGCTGCTGTGGAAGCGGCACTGATGGATGGAAATGCCAGACAGGTGGCAGCCGACTTTGGCTGCTGTCAGATTCCCAAAGATCAGAATGATCAGGTGATGACTTTGTGAAGTTTTATGAGATGCATTAATGGTAATTTGGTTTTAACAAAGGAGGTAATAACCTTCATTGGTATGTTGTTTAAGCTTTTTTTGACAGCTGGTTCATCACTCACTAAACTAGACTTTGAACAGCACTATTTTACTGTGAAGGAGTTATTTAATGCTACCAAATGGACAAAGCAAATCGCTAAATCCCAGGTTGTTAATTTTTTATCACAATTGAACTTTTAATATTCCCGTTGGTCTGCAATGTTTGCATTTGGGCTGTTAGCAAAAAGTTTTCAAAGACTTTCATCTGTCTGTTTTAAGCTTTAAGCTTTTAGCGAACTATTCTTACCTGTAATCCATTACTGTTAGCTTCATCTGTAGCATAATATGAAGTAGTTTCTTTAGCTAGTTTGTTAGCTAACTATTTTAAGATTGTCCGACCAATTATTTATTTCAGTTAGCTAACTTTTTGACCTTCTAGGCTTTGTTACTTTTAGCTAACTTTGAACTTTTTGCTATGTTAAATACAACATTTTAGCTAACTATTCTTAATGGTAATCCATTACTGTTAGCAAAATATTACAAAGCTTTACCTGTAATTCTTAGCTAGTTTTTTAGCTAGCTTGATAGCTTTCTATTGTAAACTTGTCCGACCAAATATGAATCAGTTAGCTTACTTTTTGACCTTTAGGCTTTCTGTTATTTTTAGCTAATTTTGAACTTTTAGCTATGTATACTGTTTATCCCTTAAATTTGATAAACAATTTCAGGCATGTATTTGTTAGTTTTAGCTTTATATCTTTTACTTTTACCTAAGTATGCTGTATACTTGTATTATTATCTAACTAAACTCTATTACTGTTAGTTAACTGTTTAGACCTCTCTGCTTGCTCGCTTAGACTGATTGTCATGCACTCTCAAATGCAACAGGTTTTCAGTTGATGCAGAGAAATATGTGCTGTATTTGGGAATATAATTTAAGCATATCGAGAAGAGTCATTCTGAACCTTCTTGATAATAATCTATTCATATTTCACTCTTTATTTTTTATATATTTCATTCACTTTTTTATTCGTGTGCACCATAAATACTTGTTTGTGTAAAATAACATTTCATCATACATCTCTACTTAAGATTGAGCTGATGCAAAACCTGGCGGACATCATCATGGGAACTGTGCAGTACAATGAAGAAGGGGTGCTTATGCCTATTAATGAGCTCTGTGGTGTTCTGACCAATCAGAGTGAGGCATATGAGGAAGAGACGAAGGCTTACGACCGCCTTGTTAAACTTGCACAGGTATGGAAAACGCACGAGAGGACGACTTCCTGCTCGAACTTTTCCCCTTTCATGCACAGAATATCCACCAGATGTCACTGTTGAGCCATTTCCATGAGGTGTGACCATTTAGGATCTCTCTGGCCAGTTGAATTATGCAAGACCAAATAGCTAGATGGTTTTTGTGTTTGTCTGTGCACACTGCAGATCTACCACTCCAACAGTGAGGAACTGTGCCTGGACATTTCCAACATTAAAGCAGTGAAGGACCTGATGAATACGTCTATCTACTCAGGCAGGAGAGCAGAGAGAATGTGGACCTACCAGACCTGCACCGAGTTTGGCTTCTGTACTACACACACACACATTTCCAGCAACACATCTATAATACACAATATCGTTATCTTAATGTCCTGACAATTTTTTTGTGTGTATTTTTTAGACCAGACCTGTGAGGATGCCGCCTGTCCGTTCTCTGGGATGGTGACCCTGCAGACCCTGACTGAAGTCTGTCCCATGCTGTTTGGTATTTCCCCTCACTCCCTGCCTGGACGCATTGCCTACACAAACACTTACTTTGGAGGAGACAACCCCTCCGCACACAGGGTCCTCTACGTCAATGGTCAGTCTGGGTTAGCTACAGACAAAGTAAAAGGAAGAATTGATAAGAGGGGAAAAGCCAAAACGATCGTTCAGTATTTCATTGAAAATCTATGCCCTCGTTGCCACAGGTGGAGTTGACCCCTGGAGGAAGCTCTCAGTGGTCCAGAACCGGACTGAGGAAGGAGAAGAAGCTCAGACCGTTTTCATTAAGGACACTGCTCACTGTGCTGATATGGCGAACAGCAGAGTCACAGACCGCGGCTCGCTCAGGAGAGCCAGACAGGTATGGGGTTCTCAGTCACACCTTTTTTTCTCCAATAACAAATCTGTAGATTTTTCCTAGATTTTCTGGAACTTTCAGCTACATCTTAAGACATCTTGGTTTACATTATGACAACCGAACCATCTCCATGACAACTGAGCAATGGTGGGAGCATTATTCAGATTCCTGTACTGAAAACATTACTCACATAAGACTATGCAAATATTATTAAAACAATTACTTGTGTCCCCACTGTGACTTAATAATTTAATACATTAACTCACCAATATCCTGCACATCTGTACAGTTTTTAATCACACCTGTTGTTGATATTTTGTATTATACGCATTGTTTTTTCTATTTTTTATTCTTATTGCCTATTTTGTTCTATTTAAGTATTTTACTTCTTTATTCCAGTTTTGTTATAATTGTTCTGCACCAAAACACCAAAACTAATTCCTTGTATGTATCTAACCTACGTGGCAATAAACCCAGATTCTGACATGATTATACATTGCTTACCAAATCTTCGTCTGCTCAGCTGTTATGCTGCAGAGAGAGCTGAGCTTTGTCTTCATGCCTTATATGTTATGTAGAAAAAGTTTCATATCTGCGCATATGGGCAAACATATATTTCTATACCATTATATCTGTGATAATCCCATATCACTCCCTAATATCAACTGACAGATATACGCCGATCAGCCATAACATTATGACCACCTGCCTAATATCGTGTAGGTCCCCCTTTTGTCGCAGCACCCTGACCCATCAATGCATGGACTCCACTAGACCTCTGAAGGTGTGCTGAGGTATCTGGCACTAAGACGTTAGCAGCAGATCCTTTAAGTCCTGCAAGTTGCGAGGTGGGGCCTCCATGGATCGGACTTGTTTGTCCAGCACATCCCACAGATGCTCGATTGGGCTGAGATCTGGGAAATTTGGAGGCCGAGTCAACACCTTGAACTCGTCGTGTTCCTCAAAACATTCCCGAACCATTTTTCACATTTCACAACTTAGAAGATAATAAGTTCACTTGCTGCTGACATATCCCACCCACTGACAGGGGCCATTGTAAAGAAATAATCAATGTTATTCACGCGACCTGTCAGTGGTCATAATGTTACGGCTGATCGGGGTATATCAGCCTCTAAAATTGACAATGTTTGGATAGTGAGTGTCGTTGCTACACTATTGATAGTGGCCTCTAAATTAGAAGTTATGCAAATGATCATATTATAATTATAGTACTAAACTGTCAGTGAAGCGTACATGTCGCTGTACTGAAGCAACCAGGTTTCTTCAACCATACTCGGGTTTATTTTGGTAATTTTGAACACGTTCTTTGCCCGTCTGTCCGCCTGACAGGAGATCAAGAAACACGTGTCCAGCTGGCTGAAGACGGCTGCTCAGGAGAAGATCAAGAAAAGAGCAGTGTGATCACATTATAACCCGATCAGCTCTTATCGCTGTTTCCTCAAACCGATAAGAAGCAGTTAATAAGCTGCTGTTCCTGGCTGCCCTGCTTCATCATCGTCCTCCATTTCCTCTCTGAGGCCTTCCTGTGCTCCACCTTCCTCCCTGTGCATCCATAACTGTCTCACTGTACTCTGCTTGATGTATGTGCTTGTGTGGTTTGGGTTGATTTTTAATGTCTTTGCAAATTATGTCATATTTTTAAAGGTACTTTTAATACGGGGAAACAGCTCCTTTTCAATTGCTATCTTATATTTACGATTCATGTTGTTTTTTAATTGTCTTTTTTTTCAGTTTATGGCTGTTATGCTTGTTATAACTATAATTTAGGAGCTGTTTCTTACAGCTTGGCATTCTTTTCTGGCTAACAAAATAAAATTGCATATTTTGATTGACGTATTTTCCATTACTGGTAGTTGCCATGACCTTGTAGTGTCACTAGGGGGCGATATTGCAGTAGATTTCTTGAGCACAAAGCTCTGGAAAACAAAAACAGTCCCACCTCAGAATCGTTTGCTACACTGCTTTTTTGATTCTGCGATGACAAATAACATGTTGTCATCGATGTCATCAGGAATCTGTGGATGTGTCGTCGTTGTGTTTGCGAGAGAGAAATCATGAAGAGACTGAGAGTGTGCGAGAAAGGTGACGAAGCACCAGTTGTCCCAAGGCCATCTGTTTCTATGTGGGCTGCTGTGTGTGTGTGCGTGCGTGTGTGTGTGTGTGACCTTCTCGGCAGGGGGTCAAAAGTGGGAGGTCATGACCCCGCTGACCCTGTGGGAGTGGAGATCATCAATCAACTAGGGGCAGGACAGAGCAGCAGGAGGGGACACACACACATGAACACACATACCTTGATACTGTAACACACACACACCCTTCAAACGTGCCTCGGAAACAAATGCGCTTTGAATAAAAGGCATCAAAAGCTCATTTGTATCAAAAAATCACAAATACAGACGGATAGACGAGGAATTTCTCTTCTCTGGATAAATGATGACGTCCTCATATCAAACATCTATTTCATGTTTCAGGCTAAATTCACAAAAAAGAAACAAACACACGGCTCATTCGGCTGGAAGCAAATGTCTGAGAGGCCTTTATGCATGTAATTCTGTGTGTGTGTGTGTGTTTTGTAAGATAACGCACCAGCTTTCTTATTCATGTAAGGCTCACAGATGCTATCACACACGTCCGCGCAGAAACAGAGCTTTGAAGATGGAAAGAAAGTGACTAAAGCTTCAGCACTTTTTCACTGCAGTGCCTCCATTTCATCCTGTTTCTAACATCCCCTCATCTCTTTGCTTTTGTACACAAATACACACACACACGTGCACTTACACACACCACAGAGAGCCACTATCAGGGTTATCAGCCCGCACTTGCAGAACGACAGGGCATGCTTTTTCTCTCTCCTCCTCCTCCCCCTCCTCCTCCTGCAGCCTGTCCTGTTGATCAATGAGGAAGTTCTTGGGCCTCAACTATTAATCAGAGCCTATCGGCTATCTGTC
This sequence comes from Semicossyphus pulcher, assembly GCF_022749685.1. Classification (NCBI taxonomy): domain Eukaryota; kingdom Metazoa; phylum Chordata; class Actinopteri; order Labriformes; family Labridae; genus Semicossyphus; species Semicossyphus pulcher. The sequence goes on from NW_027211700.1 coordinate 6,654,920, forward strand.
TGCAGAGCCAACCAATCATGGCCCTCCGACAGCTGGGCCATGAAAAATGTGGCCCGGGTGGATAGAGGGGAGGCTGTGGGGGTGGGAGGGTGATGGTGGCGGGGTCGAGGAGGAGAGGAGGAGGGAGGTGAGGGAGCACTCTATCTGAACCGAGTCAGGTCACGACTGCATAAATGCACTTTATGCACTTTAAGTAGATTTTTTTTATTATCTGTTTTTGTAATTTATCATTTATTTTAGGAGGAAGGAGTCACTTAGACCGAGATCACTTTTCGAAGGGGTGCCCTGCAACGTTAAATTAGATAAATATAGACACTGAAACGGTTAAAAAACATGCATATATATTCATAAACAAATGCTTGTAAACCCTTAAAACACACCTTAAAACACCACATGTATTCTGCTTTAGAAGTTCAGCCACTGACTTCAAAAACACCATATGGTACCAGGGTGAGAGCCTTATTTTGAAAATATATACCGTATAAATTAAATATTCTTAATGTAATGACACACACAAGATTTGCACAGGTTTCATGAAAGATACACACATCACAATTCATCTTGTACTTTTTTTTATAGCTATCAAAAAGAACAGACATTGATCAACACATTAACATTCACAAACAATCCCCCACCCTCAACATAGGGCACTCAGGAAAGTAAATAAATGAATGACATACATTTAAAAGGCGAAAATAAATAGAAGATTATATATTAATTTAGGAGTGGCAGTATAAACATGTTCCTCATACACATTCAGGCAAGGCAAGTTTATTTATTGAGCACCTTTCCATACTTTACTTTATTAGGATCCCCATTAGCACCTGCATGAGCATTGGCCATTCTTCCTGGGGTCCACACACACACACACACACACACACACACACACACACACACATACAGAGTCATACACACGTACAAACTATATCTACATAAACATAAACAAACAGCTCATCTCATTAAATTAACAATCAAGTACGGAAGACAACCTTACAATTTACTGTACAGCCAGCAGCCAGCAGCCAGCAGCCAGAAGCAGCAAGGACCCCCCGGGCAAGGGGTGGCTCGGATCGGCTAAAACTGAACGGGCCTTTCTTAGAGTTGTGACCTTGTGCAGGTCTGTGAGGTCGTTCAGGTTAATACCTGCAATTCTGACGCACACTTTTACAATTCCCTGCAGTCTATTTTTGTGTTTGAGGGAAAGTGAGTCGTACCAGCAGATAAAAGAAAAGGTAAGAACAGATTCAGAATAAAAACATCTCCATAAAAGTGCTCTCAACATTCAAACTTCCCTATAAGAATACTGACGTGCTTTCTTACACACAGCATCAACGTGGAAATCAAAGGACAGCTTGTCATCAACGTCCTCGATGTTCTACTTCTTCTTAAATATAAATAGTAATTGTTACTTGACAGATATTTTTGTCTGAATGACCTTAAATTATGTATTTCTCCATCCTGTGCGTTCAACATTTGATTCCAAGAAAAACAGGGTGTTAAAATACATTTCTGATTCTCAGCCCGGGGGGCTTTCAAACACACATTCTGATTGTTCGACCATCTTTCACACATTACACGCACAATTAAATTATAGTTCACGAGATGTTTGGAGATTCTGTTTTAACAACGTTTTGAACCAGTCTTTAATATTCTGTTGAACAATATTTCCTGGCAATGAATTCCACCCGACCATGGCTCTGTAAGAAGCATGACCCTTCCTCCTGAAGCAAAGCGTGTTTGATGATTGTGTTGAGCAAACTGAGAGAGAGCTTGTGTCATCAGTACGTTTCTGAGTAGATTTCACAAAGCGTAAGCGGATCTCTGCCTGACAGTTAGCCAACTCAGTCTATCATACATGCTTTTTATATAGCTCTGTAAGAGCACTGTAAAGCACAGAGCGCTTCATAAAGCTATTTAAAGTGCTTTACACAGTTAAAACAGAGCATTAAGAACACAACAGATACAAAGAAACAAAATACATTAAAATATAAGTTCAGGTCAGAACACTACAACAGTATGCTAACTTCCTCAAGGACGCTTTCTAACACGTACGTCAGTTAAACTTATGAGTCGTGTTCCCCAGAACACTTTGTACCTGCAGCTTCCAAACTCTCTGAGGTGTTACAGTCACACAAGTTTTAAAAGCAAATTGTAAATTGACCTTTTGCTTAGGCCAAAGTCTTTCTCTTTAATCATAAATCTGATATCATTTTTCAATAGTGTTTTGAATTCCCAGAATTCTCTTGGGTCCCAGACTCCCACTGTTGTCATATTCGACCTTTGCCTTTGCTTTAAAATTGTATAGAAGTAATTAAATATTGATCAAGCTAAAAAAAAAAAGAAGTAATAGATTAAAATATAAGATCAATTAAAAGTAAATAAATATAAATTAAAATAAGATAATCAAGTACAATGAGATAAGAAGTTTTAACTGACTGAGTGGCTTGTCTTCACAATCAGAAATACTCTATTAATCCCCGGGGGGAAATTCAGCCGTTACAGTTGCTCTGACAGAGAAAGCATTCAGAAATATATGGCATAAAATAAAAGTAAGAAAAAAGTAAAATATGTGCATTAAATATACAATAAATAAGAGATAAAGATTAAATGCTTTGAAGTGGATCTGGTGATTTAAACAAGAATGCCAGACTGAAATATAATCGCCAGAATAAAGTTAAATGCAAAGTTAATTTGAGGCCTTTTGCAGCCACGTAGCACCCACATCAGTTTGAAATCAGACAGCAACTATTAGAAACACTGCTTTTCAAAGTTTGCAGCAGCGAGCTGGCTCCTGAGTGAGGACCGCACCGCTGTTGATCTGCTGTTCAATAACGCGGCCTGTCCTCACGCCTCAAAGCTTCATCAACACACCACCATCCCTCTTCTGCATAATCACCATGCTCACACTCATCCATTCACATCTTATTGCCATGATTAGATTACATCTAATGCTATTACACCGCTCCCATCTCTCCTCCTCACTCCACCTCTGTCTCCCTCTCTCTCCCTCATCATGGATTTCTTGCAGATCTTATTAGTGTGTGATGCGGACCAGGTCTCCCACTTTGGATTTATGAACCCTCAGACTTCTCTCCTTTAATCTCCACCTCTCTCCTCCGCCTCCGCTCCCTTCCTGCATCTGTCCATCTATCATTCCCAGGGTTGGCTTGGGCGGAAGAGTATTAATCCCTCCATCCCATCTCTCACTCCTCTGGACAGATGAGGAGGTGGAGGAGGGAGATGAGGATGAGGATGGGAGGAGGAGGAGGGGTAAAAGGGTAGGGGACCTCAGATTACTTTTCATAATATTTCTGTAGCATTGTGGGAAAAATGGAGCGGCATTACAAGTAATGTATGCAGATTTACTAGACGATAGGTCACAGCTTCAACAGGTATGATAGCTGAAGATGCAGCGGAGGTTAGTGTGTGTGGGCGGAGTGCACAGGCAATAACTGCAGATGGGATCATAAACAACTTACAGAGGGAGTGCGCATATATAGTGTTTGCATGATAATGCTCTGTGTATGTGTTTACCAGGATGAGGTCTTTGCAGAAGTGTGCCAACATGCAGAGCGTGCATTTCTGCAGAATGGCAACAGATACTGCGTCTTAACTCAGCTGATTCCTCTGCACACAGGGAGTTGTTTCAGCATGGGGGGCTGACGTTTCTGGAAAGACAACCATTACATTATTTGCCTCTTTCTCCCGGGTGCACAGCAGCTTACATGCATGTATTAATAATTTGAATTAAATTAATTCCCTTGTCCCAATACTTCCTACCACCGCAACCCAAGCATTGCCAACTTCAACAGACCCAGGCTCCTGATACTGACAACGCTGATGCTTCTACTGGCCCCAACATTTGAATTAAACACACAAGAGAAAAACAGAGGAGTTTGTAGCATTGTGTGTTAGAAAGAAGACGGGGAAGGCAGAGCCATGGTGAGGTGCCCTGTCTGGGACTATGCTGTGCTAATAATGTAATACATGTTGCTGTAATAAATGTTAAATACCTAGAAGTTGTTACTAGTCTGAGAGATTTACATTTTTTTGGAGTAAAATCTGAAATTTGAGTTGTCAAAATTTTCAGCTCTTTCAAGATAACGGGTAAATAATCCTGCTAGATTAACACACAGGGGCTGATTACCATTGACTTTGGTGTTTTGTTCAACATTACAGAGATGAATCATGTTTCTGATCAAGCCACAGACATTTCATTTCAACAACATAAAAAAACACTGGATTTACTGGCAAGAAAAAGCCTTCAGGTAACATAAAAAGCAGTGCTAAAGGGGCCATATCTTTTAAATGGATATTCTCATATCGTGCGTTGGTTTCACATTTTTGGGTGTTTATTGTTCACAGTGAAAAAGCGAAAACTGCATAATTCCGTGTTTTTCCAGAGTTTACATGTTTAAAAAGGTCGCCTCTGAAATGGGCCGTTCAGAACGGCTGCAGGTTTCTACGTAGAACCTTGCTGTCGCTGAAATCGACCAATCGTCATTCACCGTCTTTCACCTCAGGCTGCCTTCTTGCTCGTAGTCGAGTCAAGATTCCAACTTACCATTCCGATACCTCCTGGTGATTCTGGCTCGTACATATGAGGCCGAATAACCGATCCGAGAGCAGAACATGTTTTCTACAACTTTGGAGTGACAGTGCAGTGCACCGGTCACTACGAATGCTGTCAGCCAGTCGTGGCTAAGGTCTGGCCTTTGAATGGTAAAACGACTTGTTCGTTTCAGGAGGACGGAGAGGCTCCGAAAAATAATTAATTTGAATATGTTTACAATTTTTAAAACGACACACATTTTACCAACATGATTCACAAAAACACTGAGAACATTGAGAAATATGTCCCCTTTAATTCTGCAGAGTTAGACCTGCAGGTGTACAGAGATCATGCAGATTCAATCGGACTGCTTGATGCTTTTCTATAAATCATCTTTTTCAGTTGGTTCTGAACTGAAGTGTTTAAAGTGACAGTTATTAACTTGGGCCTGTTACCAGCAGCTCCTCTAAACTTATAGGTTAAGGCACACGGTCACATCAGGGTTACAAGGCCTTTAGTTAATCCTTCAAATTAGGCGTACTGCACCTTTAATAATGCTGTAAAATTAGATGTTTCTTTCTTTAGATTTAATTTTTCTGCATTTTTTGCCGTGTTTTTTGGGCAAGAAAGATTGAGGGAACGACTAAAGCAAAGGGCTGGGGTTAGAATCGAACACAAGCCCTTAACTCATGAGGTGCATCCTCAACACGTGTCCTGCCAGGGAGGTAAGATGAAATGATTTGTATTAGAGATCATTCAAAAGGTAAAACAATGTTTCCTGTGTCTATTCTGGCCAGCAGGAGGGCTTCAGTCCAGGCAGCATGCTTCTTCCTTTTTTGCTAATGTTGATGTCTGTCAAAAACAGAAACACACACACACACACACACGCACACACACATGTTCAACAGAATCCAATAAGCTCGGGGAATCAATCGGAGTGATCAGGACATTTAATGAGCGCAGTCACTGCCGGCCTGATTCTCCAAAAAGCAAAGAAACAAATTCAGGGGAAAGAAAAGAAATAAACTGTTGACCATCCGTCAGAGTGAAGCCTCCCCACCTCCTCCCCTTGTACACCCCCCTCCCCTCCATCCAAGCCCTTGCAGTGACAGGTAGATTAAGGGGCGTGATAGATGCCCCTCTCTGTGTCTCCCTCTCTCCAACCCCACCTCCCCCCTTTTCCCTCCCCTCCATCCATCATGGCGGCTGGTGTAATTGCGGCTGCGTGGGGCTGGCAGAGGGAGCCTCCATCCATCTCCTTAACAACAAACAGTCGCAAGGACGGATGGGGCTGCGCTCCCCAGTTAATCTCCATCTATAAGAGGGGGGAGGAGGAGGTGGAGGGATGGAGAAGGAGAAGAAGAAAATAACAGAAGGGGAAAAAGGTAGTGTTGGCTTACTATAAACAAAACAGGCGGAGAGGAGAAGCAGAAGGATGGCGGGTGGAGAGGTGGTGGAGCTAAACGAGAGGCCCAAACAGGTAGAAACAGGAGGGACATAAAGGAGAAAGAGATGATGAGGGTGGAGGAGGAGGACAGAAGCTGGGAGGAAAGTTTTAAAAGAGGCTGCAAGAGCAGATAAGCGTGGATTTGCTTGGCGAGCGCGCCAGGAGAAAGCAGCAAAGACGGAGGGAGAGATGGAGGGAGGGGGTGAAAATTTATGTCCATAGTCCAGACGACCCAGAAACTAGAGAGGCACAGGCTCATAAAAATGCACTCTGCACCCCCCGACTACTTTTACCCCTCTCTGTTTCTTTCCCCTCATCCTCTCACTCCCTCCGTCGCCTCGCTCCCTCGCTCTCATGCAGGCGCTGGAGGCTCACGGCTCTCTGATGTTTTTAGGTGCTTGTGTGCGGTTTGCCAGAGGTCACGGCAGCCATATTTCCTTAATGGCAGAGTCACCGAAGTCAACAAGGCTGGGTGGCCTTCCCACCTCCCTCCATCTCTCTGGTGGAGTTAAGTTAACTGGAGTTTGTGGATCGGTGAGGGCGGCAGCAGCTTGTAGAGGTGTTTTTCACCTTGCAGATGATGCAGTACCATTTGTACAGGGTCAACAGATGGCAATGCTATATTTCTGTTTCTACAACACTTAGGTCAGACCGAGTAGTCGATCGGACAAGAGGCATTCCACGAGAGCTGACATAGAGTACAGCACTGGCTCTTTTGCCCTTATTGATATTGTAGCTGAAGATAGACAGGAAATGTGGGGAGGAGAAGGTGAAGACGACATGCACAAAAAGGCCGAGGTCAGGGTCAAACCAGTGGCAGATGCAGTGAGGACTTTGCTGCTGTGGCGCCTGCTGTACTGACTGACCCAGCGCCCCAGCACTGGGTCTTTTAACTATATGTATTACTCCGCCTCAGGTGTTAGAAATAAAATTGATTAAAAAAATGTCTCATAATTAATATTAGAGCAAACAGTCGTCTAGGTTGTGGCAAATTTTGCATCAAAAAGATGGACATATGTCTTTAAATAACCAGAACTTTAACAGGTAGACAAACTGAGAGTGCAGGCAAAGGTTTAAGTGTTGCTGTGAGTTGCAGAACTACTTGGAGCCAAATGAATGATTCATTATACACAATAACAGTCTTCGTTGCTGTTTACTTTTTCCTACTGATATTCAGCACAGCAGCACGACCTCCAGTGCAAGTCTGCCATCTTTTGTTTGCAATCTAGTCAGAGTTTCACGACATTATAACTCTATTTCTGCTGTTATACAGGAAGATTAAAAGACCATCTTGCAGCAAAACAATCTTAGTTACACGTGTCGTTCATCGTCACAACTGCAACTAAGCACCCATATCCCTGCACGTTCAAACACCTACATACTGCTGTGTGCGCTGTCCTGAACACAAACACATTCTTGTCCGAGCGCACACACACACACACACACTCAACAGGCCTTGGTGGGTGCAGAGGAGCGAGCACTCGAGCATTGACAGGCAGTGACAAATAACTGCAGCAGCCTTGACATGCAGAATGGTCCCACAGTGAACCTGGCTGACGGATATTCAGCTGTGCGGTGCAGGAGAGGAGGCTGTTTGTTACAACGGGGAGGGAGCCGTGTCAGGCGGAATTCACCTGAGAGTAAATGAGAGCACGCAGGGAATATGCAGCTGAAAACATGATGCTCATTTTAAACACAATGATACGAGGGAAATCTTTAACAGGCATCAACAGTTGTTTTTGTACAGGAGCAGAAATTTGGCATTACTTCCTGATTGTTTGGGGTCCCACACGCCCTGCTCTATTTGTAAAAACTCTCTTTGTTTCTTTTGCTCTTTCAGACCTTATGAAAACTAATAAAGCAATGCAAAGTATTGAACTCATAAAGACGCTTTTTGCCACAAACTGGGCTTGCAAATGTGATTGATGTGAAAGGAAAAAGAGTTGTAAATATAGTAAAACAATGACATGTTGTGTGTCATTCATACAGGTTAAAAGGTACAATATTTTATCCTCTGTACAACTTTAATTCCCCTGACCTCTGTTGATTAAACTTTCTGATAACCGCCAACAAAAGGTTAGTGCTGTATTAGAAGTACTGTCAACTCAACCCACAAACATATAAAGCACTTTGAAAATCACCAGGACTTACAGATGAGATTTCTGAAACAGCAAACAGAAGCAATGCTTCATTTTCTCTCACAGACTCTTATAACATCAAATCAGTTTGAAATCTTATTTAGAAACACTTCTCTAAAGAAAAACCACAGATGAATTACCGCATGGGCTGAGTGGGCACATGCCCAGGCGATAAGCTAATGGGGGGCCTGTGGCCGTTGTTACGCCCCATCCTAAGGCGGCCCTATGGGGCTAACAACTATCCACAATTGGCCCACATATAGCCATGTGAACTCCTTACAAATACATGGGATTTATGAAATGACACAACCAAATTATTAACTGACGGCCAACACAAGCAGCTAGAACACAACAAACACAAAATCCCAGTCTGAGAGGCAGAACCACCGCAGTCCCCACGCCAGAAGCTTCTCTCTTCAGATGCCACGTCTGGGGGTTTTAAGCGCCCAAGAGCAGGTGAACCTCGTTCTGCAATCAGCAGGGAAGAGGTGGGAAGACACAACAGAAAGGCAAAAGGGACAAACAGTGCGGGACACACATTCAGCCGTAACAGCTGTAAGAATGATGGAGAAACATACGCTCAGCGGGTTGAAAACGCAAACTAAAGAAAGACAGAGATGCTAAAGATGCTGCTTGCGTGCATCAAAGACCCTCAATTTCGACATTTTTCAACAAAAAAACAAGTGGAAGGTGATTGTGATACTTTGAGCAGGGGGGGACGGTGCTACAGCGCTACCTTCCGAGGGGTGCCTGGATGCTAATGCAGCGCCGCCAACCAGGGAATGACCTGGATGCTATAAAGCCTCCACAGCAAGCCTAAGGTCACAGGAAGACTGCACAGCTGAGACATGTGGTGGCGACGCGGTGTGCATGTACTATAGGCTTATTTGTGTTTGTTTAGGGGCCCGTGGCGAGTTTGTGCCCAGGGCCCGTGGTGGTGATAATCCATCCGTGAGCAAATCCATTGATAAAAGAACATGAAGTGTGTTTTTTTGAGCTCTTAAAGAGGGCCTGGGATCTTCAGGAGTTTTTCCCTACATGTATTTGTTCCCATTTTTATTGTTTTATGATGTGAACTTAAATAAATACTTGTTGTGTCTTTATTTGTGTTCTTATAAGGTATCTGCCTTCTGTAACACACCCTGCTACTGTTACCTCTCAGCACAGGCCTAACAGAATGTGCTCTCATTAACATGTGATGTGAAAAAAAGTAGGTGTTTTCCCACCAACACCGGGAGATGTGATAAAATGACAGATCCTTTAGTGTTTGTGATGGTAATGAGTGTAATCTACATGTTAAGATAATAGTCTGTTAGATAAATGTGATCAAAGATTTATGGTGCAATCAAAGCAACAAGTTGAATAGACCTGAAAGAAAAGAAATAAAGAGGTGTCATTGTTGGCAAAAACATTCAATTGAATTCAACAGAGAGAGAGAGAGATGAGGAAATAAATCCCTGTAGACATGCATGCCTCAGATGTTGCCACATTTTCAGTGTTAATCCCTTTCATTCAGCCTGTTAACAAAACAAAACAAGCCTTGGATCGTCTTTTCCAGCCCATTGATGCCGCTTCATGGCTGTATTACCGGCTCAGTGTAGGAGGGGGTTGAGGGCTGTGATCACCCCTGTAGGACACCAGCCGCCCCGCGGAGTTAAAAAGACCCCCAGGCTGCAGGGCCGGTGCAGCGCCCTCACGGTCAAACCGCATGCCGCCCACGGAGACGCCTGCCCCGGCCCCGCTGTTCCCCGCCAAGCCGCTGCTGATTGAAGTGCAGCCGCCTGTTGGCCCCTCACAGCGGGACCGGGGGAAGAGCAGCGTCGTGAATAATTATTATGTTACTGAGGCGTCATTTACAACACAAGACTGAGGGGTTTTTGATATTCCACCAACACGTGAAAGGGCCTTTTTTTTCTCACTGGAGTTAAAATTAAACTTTGTCACAATAATGGTTTTGTTTTCTCACCTCTCTCAATCAACAAAAGAGGGCCAAAGGGTGACATTTGGGCCGTGTCAAAAGAGTGAGCTACAATGGCCGTCCACAGAAACAATAAAACACTTTGGAAGCTATTAGTCGCTAACTTTCTTGTCATCTAGCACGCTTCGGCCTTATTTATGGGTCAGGGTTAGTCTTTATTTTTGCTACAATACTCTTCAAATGAACTCTTTTTTAAGAAAATATCATCTTATCATGCCTAATGAAACGTTTTGAGCAAATTCTCTGCCACATTTATATTTTTTGTGTGCGTAAATCAATTTTAACACCCAACACAACCGTTTCTTATCGCTTTAATTTATTGTCCAGAGTTTAACAGACTCCACTGCTACAACTGAGGGTGACAGAGTTATCAAGATTGTTAACCCGAGTTATCCAGGGATGATTATAGCGCAGCTGCGGCACAACTGAGAAGAAAGGAGGGGAGGATGGAGAGATCATGGAGCAGCGATATCACATCGAAGGAGAGCCGAGATAAAACGATCGAGGGGGTCTTCTTCTTCTTCTCTGGTGTTTTGTGTGTGTGATAAGGAGGAGGTGGAGTAAAGGAGGAAGAGGAGGAGGAGGGATTGAGGGAGGGGGGCCAAGAGACCCCGTCGCGTTTTGACCCTCCGAAACCTCCCCGCACACCGCCACCACCACCACCATCACCACTCCTCCTCCTCCTTCTTCTTCTCTCCTCGTGAGACTGAAAACACCATCGCTCACTCCCAGCCGTGACACTCTCCAGCCTGTCGCCGTATGCTGCTGCGGACAGCGAGCGCAAGGAGCCAAAAAGCAAAGAAGGGACGCTTTCTGTCTGTCTTCCAGCAGCACCGAGCATCCACACGGCCGCGAGTCGGAGCAAGAGGCACACACAGGCGGAGGCGAGGCGCTGCAGGAAGCCGCTACTCTCTCTCTCTCTCTCACCGAGTCTCTGGACTAGACCGGACACGGGCCGAACAGGACTGGATACGGCGGATATTTACATCTCGGTGGGACATTTTACACCGTTTACTGGAGGCTTGTATACTACTCAGCAGCACTAGCCCATACAGCATTTAATAGGCTGCGAGCTTTATTACCGCTAAGTGTATTATAAACCATTAAGCGTTCATCACAATAGCGTCCATAAAATCTCCGGTCCCATCATAATGTTGTAACATAAAACGCGATGGGCTCGGAGTAAACACACACACACACACACACACACACACACACTGAGGCAGCACGCAGGTCTTGACTGTTTGCATGCACATTCTTGTGTTTTTTATAGAATATTTGCAGATTTTTTTTTGCATTAATCGTGTTTAACTCCAGTGCAAATGAATATTTCTAAATAAAAGTATTTACTTTTATTCCCAGGACCCCCAGGGACAGAAGAAGGGAGCAAAGCTCGCTGGACTAGCCGAGCCGCGCATCATCATCTCCGGTGTGGGACTGGCTGTCGAGTCGCATGGAGAAGAGGGTATGGTCTGCAGTTTCTTTATTATGTAGAGAAGCCTTATGGCCGCGTTAACAGATTTGAAAGAGAAGAGGTGATTAGAAAGGCAACATAATGGAAGCATGTGTTTGGGAATCCTCTTTGCACACTGCTGGGTATCTGCGGGTTAAGCAGCCATGCAAAGCACAAGGCCCACTGGAAACAGACTAGTGGACTGTACTGGCATGGACTTCATGCTTATAGGGGAAAACAAGCAGGGGCATTACAATCCTTACAGTTAGAATCCGATTTTATACTTGAAAAACTTTTCTGAATGTTTATTTATCAGCACTGCAAAGAAACAACTCGAAAGACCACCTTTAAAAATCCCTGATTTGTATGGTAAAATGTTCAGTGGAGGCTATGTGTAACTTGCAGAGTAGGTGTCAGCAATCTCTCACGTGGAGCTGTCTGTCAGGATGTAATATTTAATCCTCTCCTTAGAATGATATGGATTTATTGTTGCGGAATGTCAGTCAGGCGCAGGAATGGCACACCAGGGTTAGAGTAGGTCATTAAGAGAGGCAGAGGAGAGGAGATGCAGCTCTTCAAGTCGGTAAGTAGGTCAGTTTTTTTGCTACACTGATTCAGAGGCATGGAGGTGGAGGTGGCGGTGGTGGTGGAGGAACGGACAGAGGCTGACGGGCAGCAGGCGGACTGAGACCTCTGAGTGGAAGACAGCAATTAGAGATGTACAGTGTGCAGACAGAAAATCAGTGCTGTGTGGACGCAGAGCAGGGAGAGAGGTCCAAACACCCAACACAGTCACACACACACAGAACCAAGTGACAGGCTTTAAAACAGCAATCCAAATTTAAAAGCCGTTTTTTAAGAATAAAATAAATGCACTTTCTGGTACGTAAAGGTTACGTAAAGTCTTCACTGGACGCGTGTGTGCGATAGACAAAAAGTCTTCTCAGGAAAGTCAAATGGAGTTTGGTGGTTTAACGCGTGTTTTCTGGAAACGTGGCGGCCATGTAAGAGATTATAAAGTTGTAGTTTTAATGGCAAAACTCGATTTGAAATCCTCAACAGGTCCAGTTTAATTAGTTTTATCTACTTGAAATGCAGGAGTGACTTATTTTCTGCACCGTGATTTTAAAATCTTCCTTAGTGTCACTTCTCGCTCCGTTTGTGAAAGTTTGTTCCAACTTTTATATCTCTCAGTTTTGTTTATTCAATTCCATAAAATACAAAGAATCTTAAGGCAAACCGATGAAGGTTTTTGCTGGATATTTAAATAAGTCATCAAGGTAAAATAGTCCTGAAACTAATTCAGAATTCGCGATTAGTTTCTAAATTGACGCACTGAGAAAATGAATGGAATTAACGAATTAGTCTTAGAATAAACATGGTTATCTTTTCACGCATTTCTTTTAAATAATAACTTTTGAAATTTAAAAGAATGGAGATGCGTAAAAAGTTCAATACACCCGTCTAGTTTTTAAGCGGTTTACCAATTTAATTAGACTTTAAAGAGCGACTGAAATGTAAGACGAAGCTGTGCACCCAATTTCCTCTTTTAAATTTAACACACTTAATGTTTCAGCCACACATAAATCCAGAACTGCAAAGCTAAATTATGTTATTTCTACATTTCATGATTTCAGGCTCTGGGGATTTGTCTTCCCAGCTGAAGCAGCCTGTTAGGGTCTTGTTGAAATAATAATTAAAACTTGTAATGAAAATGTTGTCCTGCCGTCTGAGGCCTGTTTGCCAGCTCCGTGACTTTTTCAAAAAGGGGGGAAATTCGCGGAATTTGTCATCTCGACTTGTGCGCTTTGATCCGCTTGACGCGCAGAAACCGGATAGGGGCCGTGCGTAAAAAGAGACGCGCAATCCGATAGCGGTGATTGTGTTAATAGCCGGCCTCCATAAAAACTAGAAGGTGTCCCGGAGCAGGGCCTCAGAGCAGGTGCTTTCTGTGATCCCGGTGGCCATATGGGACTCTGAAACACAACAATTTGATAAGCCATTTAGGACAGTGGTTCCCAAAGAGTGGTCCGGAGACCTCCAGGGGTCCTGTGGAGGGGACTGAAGGAGGGCAGTGCTTGCTCCTGGAGAGGAATAATTTGATTTCTCGTTTATTGATTTCCATGAGGTTTACAAAGAGATAATATGTAGGAATAATCACTTTTATATTGGTTTTACTGTTGCTAGCTCATCACTAACAACAAAAATCATCTCAAATTTCAACAAAAAACTTGATGCATGTGAGCAATTAAGAGCTCAAACAGCTTTAAGAAGTGTATGTGATTATTGGATTTTTTTAACAAGGAACATAAAGTAGTCCCTGCTGTTGAGTCACACACTTCTGCAGTAAATCTGGACCTCTTGTGGATGCCTGCCCGGGGAAAAAGTAGGCTAAGCAGATCATAACTTTTACAGCTTGGTTAAAATAACACTGAAGTGAAAGGTGTCCCGGGCCAGGCCACCTAGCAGGTGCTGCCTGTCTGTGATCCCAGTGGCCCCCGCGCCGGCAGTCCCTTTAATCCAGCAGAGAGACAAACAGAAGCAGATCTGCTGCACTGAAGTACAAATTAGCTCAGTAACACAGAGGAGAGGCGGAAACAGGGGAGTCACACATGTATATTCATGACACTGTGTGTGTGTGAGTGCTGCTGTCTCTTGGTGTATCTCTGCATGCATGTGGGATTGTGTCTGCCAGCGTGCCATATGTGTGTCTGATTCACCGAGTGTGTGAGCGGGCCCCAGCGAGGCTGTCACAGCGGGTCGTGAGGGACGTCTCAGCACGGCTCCTGTCTCGTCTGTGTTTAGGAGGGAGGAGGAGATATTAGCAGGCTCACTCTCTTCCTCCGAGGATCTCATCTTCATCTTTTCTCCTCTGCTTTTCGAGAACCAAGAAAATCTGCTTTTTTAAATCTCCACTTGCTCTGCATCTCTGAGGTTAAACAAGTGCACTCGAAAGGGTTTCATAATGCAGAGAGAGGTTGAATATTTGGGAGCATCATCAAGGTTTTCCTATGAGGGAATGGGGATGCACATGGAGTAACTGCAAACTGCAAAACTGCAGTGACATTGGTCTATAAACACACACACACCCTCACACATACCTTGGGAGTAATATACAGCCACAGTATGGCATTGTAAACATTTCACAGAATGGTTTTTGTTTTGCTCAGAATGTTTAAAGTGTCTACAATCCTGCTGACAAGAGAATCCATACACATGCATGTTTGCACATACAGTAAGATCTGATTAACACATTAGTTGATCAACTAATTGACTCCTTGAATGGGAATATTTGCCTTTTTTTCTTTAATTTCCATAATAGTAAATTAAATATCATTAGGATATCGACTGTTGGATGGTCAAACAACTGTGACTTATGATTATTTTAGCTATCTTTTGATCTGACGGCTATTTTAATGATTAATTGATTAACTGATGACGACTTTTTATGAACAAATTTACAAAAGCAGCAGATCCTTACCTGTAAGAAGCTGGAACCATTAATAGTTCTTGCATGAAAAATCACTGAAACAATCGATTAATCGATTAATCGTTACAGCTCTTATTTGATTGTGTCGTGGGCTTTTTAAAAACTCCTTGAATGGGAATATTTGATTTATATGATAGTAAATAAAGTATCATTTGCATATCGACTGTTGGATGGTCAAAACAAGCAAATTGAATTCAGCTGCGACTAATGATTATATTAGTTATCTTTTGATCTGACGGCTATTTTAATGATTAATTGTTTAGTCTATAAAATCAGAACGTTGTGAAAAAGACTCATCACAGTTTCACTAATCCCCAAATGAGGTCTCGATGGCAACTTTTTATTAACAAAATTACAAAAAGCGGCAAATCCTTACCTGTAAGAAGCTGGAACCAGCAATAGTTTTTGCTTGAAAGATCACTGATACAATCGATTAATCGATTAATCGTTACAGCTCTTATTTGATTGTGTCATGTGGGCTTTTTTTAAACTCCTTGAATGGGACTATTTGATTTCTATGATAGTAAATAAAGTATCATTTGCATATCGACTGTTAGATGGTCAAAACAAGCAAATTGAATTCAGCTGCGACTAATGATTATATTAGTTATCTTTTGATCTGACGGCTATTTTAATGAATAATTGATTAATTGTTTAATCTATAAAATCAGAAAGTTGTGAAAAAGGCTCATCACAGTTTTTCTGAGCCCAAACTGATTCTTGATGACGACTTTTTATTCACAAAATGACAAAAAACAGCCAATCCTTAACATGTCAGAAGCTAGAAACAGCAACAGATTTTGCTTGAAAAATCACTGAAACAATCGATTAATTGATTAATCGTTAGAGCTCTTATTTGATTGTGTCCACTTGGGGCTTTTATGGGCTTTTAAAACCATTTTAAAGATCACAGTGTAAATCAAGAACATTACTGTCAAATGAATCAGCAATAAAAATAATTACTTGTAGATGCAGCCCAAAATACAAACACCACTATGCAACATAAGGTTGCAGTGAGTTCAGACACAAACAGATTGAACAGCACAGCAGCAGCTCTGACTCTGGGTCAGTAAGCCGTGTCTCTGAAGCCCCCTGACAGCTCAGCCACATAATAAAATCACTCCAAGATTTGATGTCAGACAGGCACAGATGTCCAACGTGTCTCACGTTTACTGTCTTTCCATCTAATTGTGTTTCAGTATGAAGAGCTGGTGCACTACTCAGGGTCGGAGGCCATGTCGGTGGGGGGGTACGGGGACGATGTCAGGCAATTTCCTCCCCCACAGTACGGACCCCCCATCCCCGACTCCCTCAAACACCACAAAGACCAGATCTATGGGTAAGCATGTGTGTGTTTGAAGCATAGATGTGATTAATGTGGCCTGTCAGAGGCTGAACAACAGATAGCAGATTAGCATGTTTGTGTGCTGACTATGAGAATACATGTGACGTGTTTACAGCTGTCTGCTTCATACATACTGTGCTATAAAGTTTCCTGTAACACCTCCTGTGAATGTATCCTGTGTTCGCTATGTCAACTGTTACTGTGTTTATGTATAGTATGTTAACTGTATATATATGTGTCCTTGTGTGTGTGTGTGTGTTTGTGCTTGTGTGCGTGCGTGTGTGTGTGCAGTCACCCACTGTTTCCACTGCTGGCCTTAGTGTTTGAAAAGTGCGAGCTCGCCACCTGCTCCCCTCGAGACTCCGCTTCCCTCTCAGCCACCTCCCACCTCCCCGGCATGACCAATCACAGCGACGTCTGCTCCTCTGAGTCCTTCAACGACGACATCGCAGCGTTTGCAAAGCAGGTGAGCGACAGCCGGGAGAGCCAATCAGGGAACGGGCGACAAAGAAAGTTTTCAGGTTGCTTATAATTTCTTTGTTTTCTGACGCAGATCCGTTCGGAGAAGCCCATTTTTTCTTCCAATCCTGAGCTGGACAACTTGGTATGATGCACACTGAAGTCACAGTTAAATAAACATGCACTTTTTCACAAATGCATTTTGGGATATGTAGTAACCCAGATTCTTCTCTCCACAGATGATCCAGGCCATTCAGGTTCTTCGCTTTCATTTGCTGGAGTTAGAAAAGGTTGGTAGGAATGTTTTATTGCAGCACTTTACGGTCAATCTTACATTTAATGGACTTTTTGCGTGCAATATTTTGCTAAAAAGCATTATAATCGTATGCTTGGACATTGTAGGAGACTTGAAAGTGAACCTCTCCTAAAAGTGCTGCTACAGTTGGACCGTTTAAGACACTGGTTTGGAAGTGTGGTTCACAGTATGAACTAATGAATGTGTTTTTCCATAGGTGCACGACCTGTGTGACAACTTCTGCCATCGCTACATCACCTGTCTGAAGGGCAAAATGCCCACAGATCTGATCCTGGACGAGCGGGAGGGCGGCTCCAAGTCTGACATGGAGGACTTCACTGGATCCTGCTCCAGCTTGTCAGAGCAGGTGAGACCAGCTGTGTGGCAATCCTGTAGGAGAGGCTTCACCATTCATCTGTCCAGCTGTATCCACTGGATGTCTGAATAATGACCCAGTGTTTCATGCCTCCCTGTTCTCTCACCTGCTGGGAATTCCCCACCTTCCTAATCGATCTCCCTCACACCTCTGCTCCGTGCCTCTCTCCCTGCAGAATGCATCGTGGTTACGGGAGCCAGATGAATGTGCCACTACTCCTCTGGGAACACCAGGCACTTGTGGCCTGCCTTCACTCAGCACGGCAGACAACTGTAGCGACACAGGTACAAACACACACACACAGACACACACAAACACAGACAAACAGAGAAAACGCTGCACTGCACAGCAAGGATATATGCAGGGAAACAGGTGTGCAAAATGTGCACGCACCTGACAAACTGAACCTTTATATCAGTCCACATAGTCCATATCAACTGAATGCAAATGTGTGCACACTTCTGTGCTATTACAGGTATTTTTGAAGAATGCAACTTATGCAAGTTCAGTCAGACAACTCTTGTTTGTAATAGTTTGAAATGTTTACTGCAGCAGCAGAACGCAGCTTGTGTTTGACGTCTCGGCTCCGACCTCATCACTCCTCGCAGATTTATTTTACGTGCATAAACTTGAGGAGTGATGAGATAATATCTTAAACCTCCCTACTCGGAGCCTGCAGGTGGATGCTGGGGTGGTGGTGGGGCTGAAAATATGAGTGCAGTACTGCTGCAGGGCAGCTGTGGCAATAACAGAGCAGAGGGAGAGAGCGGAAATCTTGCAGCTTAAATACAGTTGACCACGCATATCAAGTGCGTAAATTACTGTTACTTTTCCTTTGAATTTTCATTATTAGTGTAATAATTTTTCCAAAAAAATATGTTACTTGACGTCAATACTCATCAATTTCTGCAGGAAACACTAAAAAAGAATGCCGTACATCTTCAAAATCAGCATTATGAGTTGGTCAAACTGTACCTAACATTTGAGATACGCTTCGTGCATCCTTGCAGGCGACGGTCTGGACGGAGGCATGGCGTCCCCCAGCACAGGAGAGGAGGACGACTCCGACAGAGACAGGAGGAACAACAAGAAGAGGGGGATCTTCCCCAAAGTCGCCACAAACATCATGCGAGCGTGGCTCTTCCAGCATCTGTCGGTGAGAGAGCTCTTTCACGTTCTTATCGCAACAGAGTTCAATTGTTAAAACACTGAATCAGGACCACAATTAAAACCGTCCTGCAAAGCTTTAACAAGACAAAGAAAGCTTGTGTATATCTGCGTGAGAGAATAATTACTGACAGAGAGGGTTTAGCGTGAAGCAAAACGTCGCAGACGAGAATAGATAGAGAGGGGAGCGGGGTGTATAATGGAGGTCAATTAAATTAAATGAAAAATCGGGGGATTAAGTGATTATGTGAATATGCTCGCTATTGAATAACTACGGATGTGATAGAAATGGAGTGAGTAATTGTTGCTGAGGTAATTAGCTATTAAATGAGGCAGGTCAAATGTTGCTTCACTCCAATTATTGCAGAGGAATACAGGGAGAGGGAGCGCGCGGGGTTGCCGAGGGTGAAAATGTGAGCGCAGATGTGAATTCAGATGGAAGGTCATCAGTATTCACTCTGACGTTTCTCTCACAGACATTGTTTCATTGTAGCCCGAAGCTGAAGTTACATTATGTCTCAAATTATTCTCTTGTTGATCCAAATGTAACCCTGACTCTGTGTGTCCTCTCCCAGCACCCATACCCGTCTGAGGAGCAGAAGAAGCAGCTGTCACAGGACACGGGACTGACCATCTTACAGGTCAACAACTGGTCAGTGCACTCCAGATCAATACACTAATTCTTGCCCTGTGGCTTATCAATAATCAGTTAAACTGTCATGTTAAATGCAACACGTCGACTTTCAATTTAACAACGCTGCCGCTGCCTCGTCAATAACATATCGGCATGATATGCTGCAGGAAGGAACAGCATCCATATTTTGCACCTCACTTTTTTTGCTTACTAAATCTTTATAGTGCATATTTTTGGCGGTTAAATGAAAGACAGCACTTTTACAAGACTTTTGGAGACGACCATTATCTATTTTATTAGAAAGAAGCTTGTAACCGGGACGAAATGTCCCACTAAGCATTATTTTCTGAAGCTGCAGCTAAATCCACTCACTCTATGTTCATAAAACAGAATAGCAAATCAATATCCAATAATCCGATGGTTTACTGCTCCCAAATCCCCTGTTCACTCCTCGCGCACACTTGTATCTGCAAGGGCAGAACACGATACATGTTGCTGATCATAACATTCAATATCTGAGCCAAAGGTTTTATAAGAGAAACACACGTTCAAACAGAAACATGAAGTGTGTGTTACACGCTAAACAATAGATTTTGTAGCCTGATAACGTCCACGTATTTTACTTGTGTCCCTGCAGCAGCACACACACACACACAGAGTGACCCGATCAATGCAGATCAATCAATTATCACAAGGCGATCAATGCCTGCTCTGCCCTAACGTTGATTTACTCTGCCCTCTGAAAGGGTTAAGTGGTTGTAAAATTGAAAAAGGTTAATAGTCTCCCGGTCGGTTTTTCTCCATTAAACGTTGGCTTGGTCCATCTCTCTCTCGCTCTCTCTCTGAACACATTCTTTCTTTATGTCTCTCGCCCATGCAGGTTCATCAACGCCCGCAGGAGAATAGTTCAGCCCATGATTGACCAGTCAAATCGCTCAGGTCAGTGTTTACAACTGTGTGTATATGAGTGTGTGTGTGTGTCAGTGTTGTAGATTTGTGACTGATGGTGTGTCGTCTTACAGGTCAGGGTGGTCCTTACAGCCCAGAGGGGGCAGCACTCGGGGGCTACGGGCTGGACGGACAAGCTCACCTCGGGCTCAGAACAGCAGGTACGGTAGCCTTGAGGGCTCACTTTCACATCCTGACAGTCTGAAATACACTTTTTTTTTAACCGCCAAAAACAAGAAAATATCAAGATAAAAATAATGAAATGATTCTACTGACGTTATGTGAGCCTTGGTGACATTTTCCTTCATTACCATAAACACACACTCAATCCTCTATACACTGTCCTTAAATGGATGTTAATTTGCAATGAATTGTCCTCAACAAATGCACTTTGTACTTCTGTTTGGGTTAAATGTACTAAAAAACACAACTCACAGCTGTTTCTGGAGATCAGAATACCTCTTAAAATTTAACTATAATACACAACTCAGGAAATGAAAGGAACAGATATCATTTGAATATTATTTATTACCAAAATGTCCAAAAAAGTATGGCTAAAATAACATAGCCTATGGTTCCATTACTTCACAGTCGACACTCAGCACTCATAACTTGCAGAAACTTGCTTACTAAATCTTTCCTGTCAGACCAGGGGCCGCTCGCACAAAGATAGACTCTGACTACGGCTTGTATATAACAAATAGTCAGACTTCAGATAGACGTCTGAATTAATCCGTTTCACCAAGCAGTTTACTTCTTGACCGTCTTAAGCAGGACTATGGTGCATTGAATTCTGGTCCGTTTTCCCCAGCAGTTTTAAGGGCATTGTACTTGGCAAATTCAGCCAAGAGTAAAAAACAAAACCAACCAGATATGCAGCCATAAACAGTGTTAATCCGACCGTAGAAAGCAGGTGTCACTGATTGTTACCATGGTAACATGGGTCTTAGAGCTGAGTTAGCCTGGGGGTAAGGTGTCTCATTTTTGGGGCTTAAAATCTCACTACAGACCAGTCTAAAACATCTTTGTGAAACCGGCCCGTTTCTTTAATTTAGTAGTTTATTTTATTTTAGGATTTACTCCTTCATTATGAATCAGCTGTGTGCAACACATGGTAAGCCAAACGTGTCGTCCCATCACTCTGTTGGTTTAGATCTTCTCACTGAATTCGTTGCTAATAAGAAACATTCTCTACATTACCCTCCTCATGGTTCAAGTCCACAGAAAACACTGCTGAGTACCTTTTTCAACAAAAAGAAAATAGCTTTAAAGGGCATATTGAAACTGAGGGATCTTAAATATAAATAGTTATACTCTGTTTATTCCTCACTGTGGTTTTTCATTAAATAGTTGAAACGTAAATATTTGAAAATGAGGACAGAGTGACTCAAACTCTGTCGTCTTGTCCACTCCTCTATCTACGTTTGATGTAATTTAACCATAAAAGACTGGAACTTTTCATGTTGTCAAGTTCTGACAGAATTATTACAAAACAAAGGACAATGAGCACATTTCAGACGCAAACATATAAAAAACCTGGGGAGCTTCATTTTGCTTTGCAGAGATGTAACCGTTTCCTAAATACAAAATATATCCGTCTGAGTTTTAGGACAAAGTGAATAAAATATTTAAGACCTGGAAGAAGCTACAGATCAAATTGAATGCTGTCAGATTTTTGCAATAAACAATTTAACACAATGGAATCTACTTAAGGAAAAACAAATCGTTAAAACCAATTTGTTATTTGGTTAGGATAGCAAGAAAGCACGTTTAAATTTCTGTTTTTTATTGGTTTGAAAATTATAGAAATGATAGAGTTTAGCTTTAGTTAGAAGCTGCGGTGCAAAGTTTATGGAGATCCTCTAAATTCTGTGCTCTCTGCAGGTCAAACATGATTTAGTGAGGACTGTTTATTATTCTTACTTCCACACTTTAATTTTATATAGTTATAATGTGAATGAGGATAGTTTGCTTTGCCAAAAGCCAATTAATCATCATCAAACATCTGCACATTGTATCAGACCAATTTCAATAGAGCCAAACTCTAGATTATATTCCATTTTATTCTCTTAATTCATTTGCAATTGCACAATTTAATAATGCACTTTAATGAACATGTCAGTTTAAACATTGTTTTTAAGGGGAGCTTGTTTAGCTCAGTTGGTAGAGCAGGCGCCCCGTGTACGGAGGCCACAGTCCCTGACGCACTGATCGCAGGCTCGACTCCCGGTCTGCCAGTCACCTGGTGCATGTCGTCCCCCCACTCTCTACTCCCCACATTTCCTGTCTCTCTTCATTTGTCCTATATAATAAAGGAAAAAGCTAAAAAAAATAATCTTAAAAAAACACACCAAAAAAAATGTTTATGTGCGTGTAAATGTGGGGGTTAAATATGAGCTGTAGCCCATGGGCAAGATATACATTCGTGCTTAATGTCATCGATACAATACTTCAAAAAGTATGACTAAACTATACATTTAATGACATAAATACATTACAGAAATTTGCAAGTTTGGTTTACCTTTAGTCACATCCTAAATTCACATTTCCAAGGCTAGGCTCTGTCTTTATTTTAGGCTCTCTCTTAATTCCCTAGGTCGTCTATTTCTAGTTGTTCTTGTTGCCTTAGTGTAACTATAGTTCTGCACAATGAACTGGCTCTTTGAAGCGAATAAGCCCGTATAAGACCTTAAAGATGAGGCAAGCATTTGCAAAATGTTTAAATAAACGGTGTGTTTATTTTATGGCAGCTGTGACGTCCGTTTGCTTTGGCAGAAAATGTAAACGTGCCCTCTTTGTCCCTCCACCAGGTCTCCAGGGGATGTCTTCTCTGCAGGGCGACTACCCCGGCGCTCTACTGTCCCAACCGGGCTACCCTCCCCACCCGGGACCCTCCCTCCACCCTTACCCGGGACCACACCCCCACCCCATGCTACTCCACCCGCCGCCACACGCACACCCCGCAGAGCCGCTCCTCGCCCAGGGACTGGACATACACGCACACTAGCTGGGGCGGGGGGGGAGTTGGGATGCGTGTATGAGGACGAATTACTGTGTGAATGTGTATATGTGAGTGTGTGCGGTGAGTTACAGTATATATGCGCGTGTGTGTGTGCTGTGTATGTGTAATACCGCATACAGAACACTATTTAAAGAAAAAGACACATTGCTCCGAAGGTTTACATTCCCCACTGAAAGACACTGACCTCAATGTAGCTGTTCCACTCGCTAACACACACACACACAAGAAGACATAAACATTACACACACACCACTTTCAGTCTGGACCCACAGGTTTAAGCCATACCTCTGTCAGAGTAGAAGTGCTTCCTCCTCTCCAAATGTCTCCACTGTGTCCTGTGGGTGAGACACATGCTTTAAACTACACTTCCCATCATGCCTGCTGAACCACAGGAAGAAGGTCGACCAGATCGCAGAGACAGATGAATATTTATCCCGGGACTTTGTGACAGCACACGGACGTTACTGGATGGGACCGGATCCTGTGAACACGCCTTCTTCACTACTCCCCGTCTTCCTTCACACGTTGACTGTCAAAGACACACACACACACCTTCTCACACACTTTATTTAAAGCTGATTTTTGAGTTTTTTTTATTCTATTTTTATATTTATGTGTGCCACTCCAGGCGGATGCAGCTTCACGTGAAATATTAGTGCTCTTCCTCAGCATGAAGCTAAACACTATGAATGACTTCCAGTCTGCCTCGCTCTCGTACCACTGACCTCCTTAAGATGCCAACAGGTGTCCATTACCTTAGATCCTTTCTACACGCAAACAACACATAACATACACACACATAGCAACACACACTACACTGAAAGCCATTACTACACACACACAGACACAAACAAACACACACACAATCTTCTGTAAGCATTTCTAGAACATTTTTTGTCTGTCACAGCGGCGTGTGAGGGGAGCTGCAGCCAAAGGACTCTTCAAACATTCGGCTCCTTCTCCGCGCTGCTCGGACTGCTGAGACATTTCTGAAGGATGTTGGAAAATACCGTTAAAGTATTAAAATGTTTTTTGTAAGACTTGTCACTGGTCATGTGTTTGTGTATGTTTGATTCCACCTGTGGAGTGTGCAGAAAAGAGGAGAGGTAAAGGGTCTAAAATTACTCCCAAGCACAGGGGTTGGCACTGTCACCTCACAGTAAAGGTAATGGATGGTTGGATGGATGGATTGTTTTCCTCCTGAAAAAGTCCCTCCTGCTCTGGGGGTAGTACTTTCCAAAAGTACAAGAACTTTAGGGGTGGGGTTTTGCAGTTGCTAAAATTTGTGATTGGTCGAACACACAACATTTTATTTTTGCAAAGTTATGTCAGCTGTCTAAGTTGTGTAATCTTGCAGGGTTTTATGGCTATAGATGAAATGCACACAAGAACAGGCTGAAGGAACATGTCTGCACATTTTTTAGCTTGCATAAATGTACTTGATATCTTAGAAAAACGTTAATTAAAACTGCAGACTGCACTCAGGAAAATTGCAGATTGCAATGAGACAGCTCCAGGTATCATTTCATTTATTTATTAGACACAAACTGGAAAAAACTTTGATGTTAGCAATTTAATCATTTGTCATATTTTGCACATTTTAACGAAAAAGTTCCCTTCATATAAAATCAATGTTTTCTATATTGATAAATCCAGAAGGAGTCATATGAAGGACTTTTAACTCAAAAGTAGAGCGACCTAAGAAAAGTGGAGGTGATAATTTAGGCGCACAACAGAACCCAAGGTGTCACACACAAGCGCATACAAACAACACCACAAACAATCACAGACATCTCTAAAAATTTTCCAATTACAAAGTGTAAATTCATCCAGCGGGATGCAAAGCTGAAGTTTTAACCAATAAAGGAGGAGCAGACTGTATTATGGTTTTCCTGTCCAAGAGTATTTCATTTTTATCCTCTAATTCTGTGTCAGTTAAGGTTAAAAGTAATTTTACAACCTGACCAAATTCAAAGATATTTACTGACTGAACTATTCAATTTCAGTCATTATTTGCAGATGTCAGGGAGATGTATTGTATATTTTTTTCATGGTATGATTGTTGACAAAAAGCACACTTTGATATATCAGCATTAAGTTCAATATCGAGCATATGCAGAGATGTCTGATAAAGTTAAAGACAGGCTTGAGGTTGTTCAGAGGCATATGCATATAAGATTGTATCATCTGCATAAAAATGATTATGAGTCTGTGTTCAAGTAATCGTAATGATTATCAAAATTGTAAAAAAAATAATGGACCAAGCAAAGAGCCTTGTGGTACTCCTCCAAAGGGAGGTTTGTTGTGAGACAATAAACACAGATTACTATCACACATAATGAGCTATTAAAGACACACACAAGCAGTCTTGGCTCAGCAAAGAGACAATAATGATGCCGATGATTCCTGACAGTTGAAGGCCATTCCTTATCACCACTGATGGCCAAAACTAGTGTAAGGTACGAACTCCTGGAACTCGAAGACTGTCCCGATTCAAAGCCTCATTCAGATGCGCCCGACATGCATCCTCCTTTTCCCGGGCCTTGAAGGATCCACAGGGTGCATCATTCGCGCCCCAAAGTATCCAGAGATTCACTGTGTATCAATTCAAACAAGATGGCGGACTATTAAGCGGCCGAGGAATAGACTTTAAATGAAAAAGTTTTTGGTTTCAAACAGAAAGGGGCCTTGAAACAAATTATGTTTACAACAATAGGTTAAGTTGCATCACGTTAGTTATGATAGCTAGTTAGCCAGCTAGCTACCTGTTGCTGGGCGACAGGAATGGCATTTGGTGACGCAAGGGTAATGGCGGGAACAGCTGGTGATGCAAATCCTCCGCAGACCAGACCATCTCATTTCAGTTCGGCCTTAGCGGTTTACACAGGCTACGAATGACTCATCCTCTGTAGACCATGTACTGCGAAGGATGCAGCCCCTGAACTGAGACACAGCTAATGTGTTTAACTCTGATGGCGGCCTCAGGCTGCAGCCGCAGTGATCTGTCACACAAGCTGGATTCTCAAAGCAAGGAAAGAACTTTTAATGCTTTACAGCACAGACCAGAGCTCCTTGCGGCTTGTGTCAGTCTTTTCCAGCACTAACATCCTTTTGTCCTTCTTGTTTATCCCCTAAATTAAAGATATAACATGTCAGCATGATTTGCAAACACTCAAAACCTCAACTCTCCTAACTTTTGCCCTCCACATGTCCACATCCTATCCATTACCTTCACCTCTTCTCTGATCTTTATCCTTTCAGTCCTCAAACGTCCATACATAATTCCACCTTAAGCCACCCCACATCCACCCACAGCACCCCAAACGCACAACAAACACTGCATCCCCACCCCTCTCCCTGCCCCCATTCAGCCCCGAGCAGGAGGGGGGTCAGGGGCCAGAGTGCAAACAGAGGTCAACAGGAAATGGCTGTTCTCCCTGGCACTCAGGTCCTGACCCCAGCACCCCTCCACTTTTCATTTCTCTTTGTCCCTCCACACACTAAGTCCCGACCAGGACATGTTGGTCAATGTGGGGCCATCACTTTTACTCTTCCATCCCTGCACTTCTCTCTCTTCGCCCTCATTCTCCCTTTCAGTTGGAGGGAGTGGGGGTCTCATGAGGCTGGACAGGACGTATCTCTTCATCTCTCCAATTTTCAGACAGCTGCTCTTCACATGGTCACATGGAATAAATGTCATCACTCCGCCCACTCGCTCGCGCTGAATGTTCCGGACTATTACCTGCTGCATTCAAACATCGACTCACCCCGACTTCTTGCAGACATTTTACTCGGAGGCTGGCAGGAAAAAGTCTGCATAAAGTCCGGATCAAATTTGGCCGTTTGCGACAATTTTCAGGAGTGCTGTGCATGTGTGAAAGAGGTTTTACACACTTCACATGCAGAAACTTTGCTGGGGGAATGTTGCATGCTGTAAATTGCTTTGCCGGAGTACAGCTGAGTTGCAGCACTTTTGGACGTCGTGTAAAGCATCAAGAGTTTGTTTCATAACCAGTTATAAATTCCAGACAGTAGGTTTAAGTTTGTTGCTTTAGACCATAGACTGTATAAAAAGATGGACGACGTGACAGCTCCCTTAAAAGTGAAGCCAAACCCTCTCTATCGCCCCCTGCTGACTGGCTGCAGTATAGGTCATAAAGCCCGCCTCCTCCATGTTAACAGATGGGACATGAGTCAAACTATATAATCTAAATACACGTTTTCTCAAACATGGTTTCTGTCATTATAGTTAGTTATTCTGTCCAAGTGTTCATTTTTCTTAAAAGTTTGTTTTTAATTAGTTATTTGATGCTGTCAAAAGGATGATTGACAGCTCTGTTGACCAATGCAGCTCCTGCAGCCGATCTGTTTCAGATTAGCAGAGTGGAGGAGGAACGGGGAGAGGAGACGTAACTAAAACAATCACTACAGTCCCTGAAGTTTTCATGTACATGAACATCGGCTTCAGACCAACACAAAGAAGCTGCTTCTGCTGTTAAATTGTGCGCATGTGCCGACCCTGCGTGCAGCCTGTTACAGTTGCTCCTATATTTCTCTATGCGTCTCTGTGTCAGAGCAACTGTAACGCCCGAATTTCATCAATGAAGTATTTCTGATTCTGATTCTGAAACTATTATTTTATATCAATATAGTTTCAAGAAGATAAGGACACATTTCCTGAGCCGTATTTGCTTTAAAAATAAAGCATCAGTCAGGCTCTACATTTTTACAAATGAACCTGGTGATCGATCGTCTAACAGTCGACTCCATTGATCCTTTAATGTACAGTCCTGAAACATCACAATCAACAACACATATTTTATTCTTTCACCAGGGTTCAGTATTATTCACAGTCAGAGCCTCGGCTTATGATTGGTTCAGATAGATTGCCAGCTCTTCTCCGTCTCACCAGCACAGACTCCATTAGCTGGTGGAAATTAGACGGCGTAAAATCTGGCTTTATGTTGACAAATGAAGAGGAGAGGGCGACAGGGAGAGAGAGAGAGAGAGAGAGTGAGTGTGTTTATGTGCTTGGTTTGGATGTTTGTGAGTGTGGTTAGAGGAGAGAGGAGGAGTGTGTGGTTGAGCGGTGGATGATTTAGCGTTAGCGCAGAGGTATAAGGACTATAAGGCACATTTTGAGACACTTCCTGAAGAGAAAAACATGTTTTTGTGGGAAATATATTTCAGAAAACACTTTGATTTGATTGTCATTTTAAATGAGCTCCATTGCAGCGCTTGTATCGTGCAGGATGTCCTCATATAAATATATATAGGGCTCCTGCTCTCCTTATAATGTCTATATCATTTCAAGACTCCTACTGGTTTGAATTTGACCATTTGTGCTATTGAAGCAAAATGAACACACATGTGTAATGTGAAAATGTGTGAGCATAAATATGTACGATTCCATTTTAACGTAAAGTGTGTGTGTGTGTGTGTGTGTGTGTGTGGGAGGGGGGATACTCTGGTGGTCATTAATCATTCAATTACACACCTGTCAGAGTTCAGACAAGTGGGAGAGAGGGAGGGGCGGGAGGGGTCGGGGGATGGGTGGAGGAAAAAAGAGGGAGGTGGGGAGAAAGAGAAAGGAATGGAGGAATGCAGCGGGGTAAAGGAGGAAGACCCGAATGACAGAGAGAAGGAATGAAAAAGGAGCAGGAGGCTTGGAGGGAGAATGGGAGAAAGTTTTATTGTGTTGTGGTGTGTGAATGAGCCGTGACAGAGGCAAGCTGCTGGACGGCGACGGCCTGTGAGAGGCCGCAGTAAAGACAAAGACACTTACATGCTTTATGGGAGACGAGTGACAGATGAGGACAGAGCGGCACAGTGAAGACGCAGTCGAGCTCCACACGTCATCCAAACTGGATCAACAGGAGTGAAAAGTGAGGCAGTGTAAGGCGTCTTTAGTGCACACACCAGGTCATATAATAATATAAAGAAGCTGCTTTGATTTAGTTGTTTTTTATTTTTAACAAGGTTTTTGTAGCGGTTACATTTCTTCATATTTTCAGATAAAGTTTTGTAAAACTACCGAGGCCGTTGGTTCTACCAATATTATACTGTTTATCACTCACACTAACCTGGAGTGTGATCTTTTCTGTTTGTTTACAAGAATTTAATGGACTGTACCATTTGTACTTACAGAAAAAACCAGAAGAAAAACAGTAATGAAGGAAGCATACTCTTAAAAATATTACTTAAAGTAATAATCTCAAAGATTTTCATGTAAATAAATGTCTGTTAAGTATCTATCGCCGAATGAGGTAACACAATGGTGATTGAGCCTATGGCCCTAAGCCTTTACATTTGCAGTATCACAGACCCAGTTAGTGACGCGTTTTCCATCAGCCAGCAGTGGTTGGTCTGCCAGAGAGGGTAGGCGGAGCTAAGCGGCTGCTTTTCCGCTCTCTGCAGGTGTTGCGAGTAAACAGTAATCTACTATGGCTGAACAAACAAAGAAAAGATGGATGACTACAGATACAACTTCAACAATAAGTGAAAATCCAAAGAAAAAGAAACAAACTCGACGCTCAGATGAAGCAAACAGTCTAAAAAGGAAAGTGACCGTCAGCGAGGAAAATCAAGAGTTACAACCGGAGCCAACCGTGGACGTCACACATGCAACACTGTCTGGATATCTGGGAAGTGTGCTCCCGCAAGAGAAGAGAAACTGAGATGTT
Organism: Semicossyphus pulcher; assembly: GCF_022749685.1. Classification (NCBI taxonomy): domain Eukaryota; kingdom Metazoa; phylum Chordata; class Actinopteri; order Labriformes; family Labridae; genus Semicossyphus; species Semicossyphus pulcher. The sequence continues at coordinate 6,684,907 of NW_027211700.1, forward strand.
CGAGATTATCACTTTAAGTAGATACTTTATCTCTTAAATCCTAAAATAGATGTAGTTAAGTAAAAAGAATAATATTTAACTCTGAGTAGAAGTTTAATGTAGCCTGACATCGTTATATTTTAGTGTAGAGCAAGTATCTTGAATATGTACTTGAATAAATGTACGGAACAACTTGCAACCACTCCAGTTGTTCATAAAAAATAATAATTAAACATATTCGGATATTTGTTTTGGTCTATTTCTGAAATAGTTTTAAAAGGTTTTCTTTATAGCTGAGATAGACTGACGTCATGGAGCCACTGTCCGTCTGTTTGTGGCTCTTTGTCGTCTACTCCTCCATCTATACAGTATATGTTTAAGTATATGTGAGCACCCCCCCACACACTTAATCCTGTGTGTGTGTGTGCTGCAGTCTCCATGTTTAGCTGCAGTACCTCTACTGCCTCAGGCCACAACCATCTGTGCCCCCCTCCCTCCCCTCCTCATTTCACATCCACACACTCTTCCTCTCTCCTCCGTGGACCCCCTCCTCCACTGCCGCCACCGCTGCCATATATCTAATTTATGGCTGTGGTGAGTGCGTTACACACACTCATGTATGCATAATATATCACGTGTGTGAAAGAAGCGTGTGTGGGAGAAGGAGGGTGTGGACGGTGTAGTCAGGACCAAAACTCCGTCTTCAATGCTTCCCTAAATTGTTGTTGTTTACGTGTGTGTGTCCGATGTGTGATCCAGTCTGTGTCTCTGTGTTTCCCTCAGCTCTTCACCAGGCACTGATAAAGTGTGAGAAGAGAAAGGGTGTGTGTGTGTGTGTGTGTGTGTGTGTGTGCGCAGGCCCAGCTGTTTCTGGGCTTGACATCCACATGCAGGCAGAATGCCAGATGTCTCATTAGGCAAATTTGATTGGCTCGGTCATTTCGAATGCAGCGATGATACGGTTCCATATGTGTGTGTACATGAAGCGCTGCATGTGTGTTTGTGTGTGCATTTACATAAGAGGCCCCCTGTGTAACTATTTACATGTGTACATGCGTGATGTATGTGCATTCGTTTACAAGTTTAGTAACGTTTGAATTTATAGGGTGGAAATTTAAAACACACCTGGACAATAAGAGTGCAAATTTGAAATAATTAGAAATTGTGCTGGAAAATAAAAGATTAAACTGTTAAAATATAGTAACAGCCGATATTTTATATCCTATCCAAACAAACTGCTTCAACTTCCACTTGAAGTCTTTAATGTAAATAAATGTCTGTTAAGTCTCTATCTATCGCCGAATGAGGTAACACAATGGTGACTGAGCCTATGGCCCACTGATGAAAGCCTTTGCATTTGCAGTATTACAGACTGGGTGTCTGGTGAGACTTTTGCAGAATAACTCACAAGCGGCGCCCAGTTAGTGACGCGCTTTCCATCACCCAGCAGTGGTTGGTCTGCCAGAGAGGGTAGGCGGAGCTAAGCGGCGGCTTTTCCGGTCTCTGCAAGTGTTGCGAGTAAACAGTAATCTACTATGGCTGAACAAACAAAGAAAAGATGGATGACTCATATACAACTTCAACAATAAGTGAAAATCCAAAGAAAAAGAAACAAATTCGACGCTCAGTTTGGGACAAACAGTCTGAAAAGGAAAGCGACCGCCAGCCAGGAAAATCAAAGGTTACATCCGGAGTAGCCGTGAACGTCACACATGCAGCACTGTCTGGATATCTGGGAAGTTTGCTCACACAATTACGCTTTATCGCCATAGGTGCCGCCAAAGAGAACAAAACTGAGATCTTCGAGATTACAACTTTAACCACTAACAACAGAAATTCAAATCCTGTCTCAAATGCATCTGCACCATATTGCATCCGATATTAATTACCACTGTTATTTACATTATTATAAATATCTCATTATTATTACCACATACAAACTGTATATTATATTAAACTTAATTCTATTATATTATACTATGTAATATACTATATTATGGTAATTTTTAAATTCACTTAATATCCCATATCATACTACATTATATCCATACTGTAATATACCATACTGTATGTATTGCACCTTTTATCGTACTATATCTTATACCTCATATCGTACTGTACTATTTCATACTGCTAAATTCTGCTGCTATTAACCATACATGTCACTTTATCTCATAACTGTCACTTTAACTTACTCCTACTCGTATACCAGTTGTATACGTCTTATTTATTATTTGATCTGTTATTACATTTTATTGTATTTACTTACTTGCTATTTTGTCAACACTCGAGTTTCCCCTCTGGGGATCAATAAAGGATCATCTTATCTTATCTAATCAGATGGGGCAATAGTGTTTCAGCTCCATTTGGGGTTAGAAACGGTGTCAGAAAGGGGGGGATGTTGTCCCCCCGTTCTCTTTAATCTTTTAATATTGAGTGGTGTCTTGATCTGCGCACCAAAGAGGATAAATGGCTGAAATTTCCTGACTATAAATAGTCTGGTAATATGTATATGTTTAATATATAAATGTTTGCGTCTGTAATAGAGTGAAATATCTTCTTGATGAAGTAAAGATGTCTCTAGATCTGTTCGGAGCTTACTGTGCACCTCTGCACACCTGTGGACAAACTACAAGAAAACAAGCTTACAGAGATTACAAGCAGCTTACGATGATGCTATGAGGATTCTCCTTAAGCGACCAAGATGGTGTAGTGCAAGTGAAATGTTTGTGACCGCTCAGGTCAATACTTTTTTAAAGAAATCTTATGTATAAATATATTTGCCGGCTTGATGCCTCAGAGAACGTTATCATCTTGGTACTGTCAAACAGCAGATGTGCTACACGCTACCAATCCCAGATCTGAAAACACTGGTACAGATGCCTTCTTATAGGACGTTACTTTTATTTTACCTTAGAATAACTTATTTTGTGTGTTGTCTTGTCTTTTTATCTGGACCTCAAGACTGTAATAAAATCAGAGCTGCTTCTTTATGTTCTACAGTTAGTGCTTTAACTCTTTTTAATGCTTAAACCTAGAAAGCCACTTTCTCTGTGACCGCTTGGAAAGAAAGCCTTACATCCATGTACAGTATTTTCTGTAATGTAACTCAGCAATAACAAACAAATCCAGTTTATATTCTTTTATCTGTTCAATATACCCCCCAGTACAAATACAGCGCTGCTTTATTGCATCAATAATTTAAATAACCTATTTATACTCTGCAAACAGAAAACACATCAGTTAAAGAGGTATACGCTGCACACTTCACAGGAGGTGTAATGCTGCCCTCTAGTGGTGAAAAGGAACAACAGATATTTACAGTAGCTTGTTATGGGATTCCTTATGAGGCACTAAGTGAAAGTGACTTCCTTAAAGAAGTCCTGAAGCAAACTTATATTATTCTACATAATAAGATGGTCCATGGAGAAATACAACAAAATCTAGTAGGGGTAGTTCAACAGCCTTATGTTTAGCCTTCATAATAAAGAATTGAGGAGTTAGGGAAGAAAAGAAACATCACAAAGGATATTCAGTAAGTAAAAGCACAGTCTCAACATCTGGCTGATAAAGTCAACGAAAAGCCTCTTTAAAGCTTCAGTTTTGTTTATGGCTAACACCTTTGCAAGCAGTTACTTCCTTTCACATCTCACAGATACAGAGCAACATAATATAGAGACATGTTTCTGTCAATCTGTATGTGAGGCCATAATTCTTCTTATTATTTTAGCTCTGTTTTAGTCTCCAAGAATAAGTGCTCTTAAGCTGTTTAATGCACATTTTCACCAGCTTTTTCACCAGCTAGCTGCTAGCTTCATCTCTCTTCTATTGTGTTTTTTTCTACTGTAGGCTTATCTAGGGTTTTGAATTTTGGCAAATTTGCAAAAAGATGAAGAGACTTTATGTATGTATGGAGTTCATTTTGTGTCTTCATTATGCAATCAAACAGAATAGGTTTAAAAGCAAAACTTTCCACACTGCGATCAAAAAATGAATTTAAACGAAAAACTGTAGAAACGGCAATAATAAAATGTTTTATTGCAAATAAAATGCAAACCCAAAAGTTTTGTTTATGAATAGAAAAGTTTTGTTTGCAAACCCAAAAGTTTTGTTTATGAATAGAAAAGTTTTGTTTGCAAACCCAAAAGTTTTGTTTGCAAATCCAAAAGTTTTGTTTTTAAACCCAAAAGTTTTGTTTTTGAACCCAAAAGTTTTGTTTGTAAACCTAAATGTTTTGTTTGCAAATCCAAAAATGTTGTATGTAAACCTAAATGTTTTGTTTGCAAACCCAAAAGTTTTGTTTACATATCCAAAAGTTTTGTTTGCAAATCAAAAAGTTTTGTTTGTAAACCCAAACGTTTTGCTTGTGGTTTAGCTGAGTCTCGTGTGCGGGACAACTTGTAGCCACTCCGGTCTGTTAGATAAAATAAACCACTCCTGATAATGGCTAAAATTTTCTATAAGGATTTACATTGCTTTGGACCATAGACTGTTTAAATAGCTATGAACCCACTTCTTCATATTTTGGTTGCAAACCATTTCAATGCTTTTAAGTTAAAGTTAGCTTTACGGTAGCATCTAGCGGTGAAAGCCAAACGTTTACAATGTCCCGTCGTGGTTAACCTTTGTTTACCATCTGTGATAACAAACACGTCAGGGACCCGTTACGAACAGATGGAGATCAATAAAAGACAAGTGAGGATATGTTTCAGGACTCAGAATGGTTGAAACAGTGGGACAAACAGCACTGCGGCACATTGTAAATAGGAGATGAGCTTGGACCCAGAAACAGTTTAACGTGGAAGTGTCACCATTTAACAACCGGGTTGAACAGTGGATGTTGCCAAGTTGTCACTCCGATCGAGACTGGCCAATAGAGAGGTGTCTAATGTCTTTCAGCCAATGAGATTCAGCTAAACCACAAACAAATATTTTGGATTTTCAAACAAAACTTTTGGATCGCATTAAAACATTTTTAATCAGAAATGTATTGATCACATTTTTTTGATCGCAGTGTGGAAAGTTTTGCTTTCAAACCTACTCTGTTAGACTGCATAATAAAAACACTAAATTAACTCCATAATTAGGATGAGAGGGAGGACACACCTAGCTACAACTCTATCCTGGTTGACAGCTCGCCTTTGAAGCCACTAGTCAATCCTAGGCAGCCACACCCTGAAGCATACTCTGCTTTATCTTGAATTTCCCTGTGAATAGGAGCATTATTTACAAAATGAACATCATGCTGTACGGAAGAAGAAACTAGCAATTGAACTCATTAGGAAAATGTTAACTGGGGTAATAAATAAACTGAAAAGTAAGGTCACTCTTATTTTGCGGCCAGTGTTGTCGCCCCCTGCTGGCCATCAGGCGATGTCCACCTCTTATTTAACTTGGTTGACACTATCATGAGCACCACACTTTGATAACTAACAGGCACAGCTCAGCTCTTCCTCCTTTACCCAGAGTTTAAATGTCACTGATCCTTTCCTGCCTCTTTAGAAGTGGACCTGAGCAGGAAGGGTTTCATGTTATTGGTTCAGCTCTCAGGTGGGTATGACCCAGCGGGAAAAGGTCATATGAGCTTCTCTAATTGGTGGAAAAACATGTGACCAGCAGGGTTCCCCTCTTTGCATCTCAGGTCTGCTTCTTCTCTCCTTTACAATCCTCTGTGCAAAGAGTCTGTCTATCTCCCTGTTTGCTGCTTATTACACGTCGCTGCTCACAGTCTGATGCTGAAGGGGACACGCTCCCTCGTCTTCTGCTCGTCTCCTCCTCCAGAGGCTGCAGACCTCTTGCGCTGCTTTCTGCCTGCTGCTGCGACTCGCCAGCAGAAGCGTCTCCTTTCACACCTTCCTCTTTACTTCCTGTTTCTGTCTCAGAGCTCTTCGTGCCCCTCTCTCGACACGGCGTTCTGCGGATGGTTCTCCGGTTCTTGCTGCGGCGTGACTGGTTGCAGTGCAGGGTGCGCCTGCGATGCCATTGGTTCAGAGAGTGCTGGGCTTCCACACTGAGCTGACGGGCGGCCAACCGGGGCTGGAAGCTGCTGATGTAGTATAGGGAGGCGTATAGAGTTGTAAGGTAGTAGCCACCTGTTGATAAGGGGAGGGCAGAAAGGGACGTGTGATGGTATTAAAACAGTAAAGGGAAAGCTTTTATTAAATGAGCACAGTTCGAGGTTAGAGACACTATGTATATTTATAGATCTATTGCTAAGTTTAGAACATAAAGTCCTACTTAACTTCAATAAGCTAGTTTCATGCTTGTGATATAATTTAATTTTTACTTTGATTGTGATTTTTCTCAAGCAATGTATGCATTAGTAAATGTTATAGTACATTACATAAGGATTATATAAGATAAGATAGAACTTTATTAATCCCGAAGAAAATTAAAGTGCCAGATTGCTCCAAAAATACATACAAAATAGAGACATACAAGAAACAACTCAAATTTAAGTGAAAATATAAAATATAATCGAATGCATGAAATCTAATATCAGCACGTCATCAGTATCGGACGCTAAACACTTTTGAAATGTAATATCGGCATCCACCCCAATTAAAACGTGTCTGCCAATAAGACGAGCAGATAAGATGACGCTTCAGTTCCACACAGGCGATGCAACCTTGTGACCATCCAGTTAAACTTAAATTAATCACTACATTGATTAAATATTTTGCAGAATGCACCTTCAACATTATGCATTAAAAAAAGCATGTTTAACATGTAACTTTAGTTAAAGTAGTTATTTTGCAGAGTATATATGTATATTTTGAAACGCATTCTTTATGTCTCGTTTAAGCATTGTAATATGTTAAAGGAGAGGCTTGATGGTCTCTACAGTAACATAGTGCATTTATCAGTATCAGCAAAAATTTGTTGTAACTGCGTATCAGATATTGGGAAAAAAAATTATGCATTCCTAGAATGATGTTTTATTTATGAATGCATTCACAGGAAATGTGTGGGTTTTTAAAAAAAGTTTTTTGAGTATTTGTACACATTAGAATGAATGGCCAATATCCAATTGTGCTAATATAGCCGATGCTACTTGCTAACTTAGCAAAACATCATTGTCTTATTTGCAATTTGAGGTATGATGTTATATTTGTGAAACAGCAACAGTTGGATGGAAGACTTAGTTACAACTAGTGGGTACGTCACACTTTTTTAAATTTAATGATGTGTACACCTATTCTCCATGTAGTTAAATTTAGGCTTTATATAAAGGTGAAGTCTATATGAAGGGCAACGTAGCAACTAATGAGTCAGCCAAAATATCAAATAGCGCATCGGCCTTACCCTCTCCCTGCAGCTGTGTGGGGTCCAGCAGCTCCATCATGTATTCTGTGTCTATCTGTAAGGTGACCACGTCACTACGGAGCAGCACCCACGTCAGGCAGGGTAGGAAATCATCCGCTCCAAACACTGTGCCTGCAGGTGAGGAGAGGAGAGATGAACTTGAAAGGTCATTAACACACAGACGAGGTTATAGAAGGAAAAAGGATTTTAAAAAAGTGCCTTCCTACCTGAGCTCGAATTAGCACTCATGCTGTGATAGATGCTTTTGCAGACTTTGAGCAGGATCTGGACCTTCTTGTTCGGGGAGTAGGCCTCATGTATGCTCGTCCACCTCTGCTGGATCCGCTCCAGGCTGACAGGGTCGGGAACTCCAACACTTGCCGAGCCCCCCAGCTCCTCCATCCCTTTCTTTTCCAGTACTCGCATGTTGTTCTGGAGACGCTCAAAGCTGCCGTCCTCCGTCCGGGAGGTGTGAATGCTGCAGTAGAGGTGTGTGGAGACGGGCTTCAGGGCCACCTTGTGGAGGGAGAGCTCCACCAGGGAGTCTGTGGGAGGTTCAAACAGGTCAAACATACTGATCCACTGAGTTGTCAATTATGTGAACAAACACTTTATTATTGAAATGTATTTTTATTTGTCTCTTGTCAAACTTCACTGTCAGCTTACTCACCGATCTCTGAGTCATTTATGTCCGTCATGCTTTCCAACAATGCCTGGATTTCTGGATAGTCCAACAGCATCTCCCTCAGCGACGTGACCGATGACCTCACTTCCTGTAAGAACTCTGACCCCGTGACCCCGCTGGGATCGGAACCTTTCTTCAGCGTCATCTCCACAAATCCTTTCACAGCTTCTGCAAACGCCGCGCCTTTCCGCTCGCTCAGCTCCTGCACGCGATTGGTCAGTCGCTTCTTCTGACTCACCAGCCCGCCGAGAGCCTGACCCACCGCCGAGAGACGATGTATGACCTTGTCAGCCAACCAGTGCGCCGGCTGGTGGTGCATGGCAGAGCACGGCGATTGGGTCTCCTGTTCTTCCTCGATGCTGCTGATGGACAGAGAGTCGAGCTCCAGCGATGGGGGTTGGAGCAAAGAGGAAGGCCTGGGAGGGGGCAGCCAGACTCCATCTTCGATCCAGGACACCCTGTGAGGAGACTGCGGCACGGGGCTGCCATGGGGCTGCAACTCCAATGATGTGCGATTTGAACTTCCAGGGGTGGAGGGAGTGGATGGAGTAAGACTCTCCATACTTTCTCGGTGAGGGGGGCTGCAGGCAGCATCTCTGCTGGGCCTCCTGAGAACCACCCCTGCTGGAACTGCTGGTGTTGATGGGGTTTGCTGGCATTCTGGTGAATCAGCGGACCTGGCTCTGATAAGACCTGAACAAGGAAAGCATGAATTATGAATAGAGATGTTCTGGGAATGATACCAGTGTTGGAAACACCTTAGATGCTGCCTAGAATGCAGGATTGTGTATCAGTGAGTCCACCAGTCTGTGCACCACTCAAACACCATCATTTAAACACTGGTTTCAACAGAAAGCTTTTCTTCTTTGCTGCTCCAAAAGCAGTAGCACACACACTGTGCAGCCAGCATGGATTTATTATGACTGCCACAACTACATCTTTATTAGAAGAGGTGATTTCAGGTCAGTTTTCACATGGCGAAGCAGGCTTAAGAGTCAGATTGTATTGACCAAGTGTCTGTGCACATACAAGGAATTTTACATTACTCTCAATGAACACTAAAATATTATGTACGTCATCAACAGCGCAGGGCTGGCAGACTGTTACTTAAATCAGAGTTAGCAAAATGACAATGACGACGTGTAGAGTATGCAAGGCTTCAGTTTCATGGGATAGCTTTAGTGTTGCCATTCAAGTACTAGCAGTTTAGGCCTTCAGCTAATAAATACTGTGTATACTGTATGTTTCTTTTGTGCTTCAACTGGATCAGCACTCCATATTTGACCGATACTCAAATGTAGTTATCTGGAAGGAAAAATGAGGCTACTTTAAAGCACTTGATACGTTGTGGAGTGCAAAAGTACCCACCTTTACTTAGTTTAAAATATTTCCCATTTGTGTTTGAAAGGTTGGTTTAGATGACTTCAATTAACTGAAAGTTCTTTTACACATACCCCGTGTAGATTCAGATCTAGAGGGAAATACTACTTATGAAACGTTCCCTGGAAAAGTCTAACATTTTTGGAAACACAGTAATTCAGTAACAAGATTTAGATTAAAAAAAATCTGAAATGTGAATGTGATATGAAGCATTATTAGCTTAGCATAAAGGCAGGAGGAAAACAGCTAGCCTGCGCCAACCCAAAGTGACATCTGTCCATCAACCAGCACCTCTTAAGTTAATCATTTAACAAGTTAGCCTTCGGTTAATTAGTACAAAATGAGAAGTTGTGGGGATCTTTTGTGAAAGCTTGGAACAGGAAGTCACACTGCCCAGTTAAAAAGTAGTCCGGCACATAACCTCCCCATAGTTGTCATCGCTTCTATTTCTTTATTTATCTCTTAATTTGCATTGCTTATTGCTCGAACTACCTTTGTTCCTGTTTCGTCACTTATATTTTTTTGCTCGCATTTATTCTTGCTGACCTTTGGAGTTCTTGACTTCTGATGAGATTTCTTCAGTACTCTCCGTTTGGCCTGATTGTTGAAAGTTCTTTAATCTGTTTTGTATTCCGTAATCTTCCTGAGTTCCTGCCTTTGCTTTGTCTGTCAAAGCACTTTAAACATTCTGTTTTTAAAGGTGCTATATCAATCAGTTATTATTATTATTATAGAACATTTTTTACCTATTTAATGTATCAGGTATGTCATGTTTATAAGGGAGCTTCAGAGGAAATGTAAGCAGATTTTTTTTACCTCTAAACGGAGCCATGCCAACTGTTTCTGCTTACTTAAGTCTAAATGCTCAGGACAAGTCAAGCTAACGGGCACCTGGCTGTGGCTCTACATTAAAGCTTGGGTAGGCAATTTGTTAAAAGCATTTTTTGTTTAAGTTGTTACAATTCTTGTTACATCCTGACAGCAATCAACAAATCAAACGCGCTGATAAAAAAGCATTGTTATCCATTGCCTGTAATAAGGCAATCCAAAAGTTTAAATGTTCACGGTTAGATGCTTTCATATTCTTTTGATTTCTCCAAAGTCACCTATCTCTGCCTCCAAAGAAGTGTCAATCTTCTCAACTAACTCTTGACTAAAAGGAGTATTTCCTGAAAACACAACGTGTGTTTAAAATGAAAGTAAGTAACTTGCATCTCCTGAGCAGGAAATTTAGAAGTATTATCCCAAAATTGTAATTTGGGTGACTCTAAATTCTTGAATCATGTATTAAAGTAAAAAAAAGTTCTCACCTGAGCTGTCCATACTGGCAGCAGAGGGTTCCTGGTCCAGTGAGATGGCGCGTTTACTCAATAGCCCCGCCCCTGTCCAAGTCCTGGTAGTGCTGAGGCGCCGCTGTCGTGTTTCAGGTGATGGCTGTGCGGCGCTCTGTCCAGCGGTCGCCCTGTGAGTGAGCCAATCATCTCCATGTTCACGAAGGTAGAGCGGGTTGATGATGCACAGGGCCCCGTTGGTAGAGGTCAGCTAGGAAAACACACACAGATACACACACACAGTTTGTTCAATGAAATATGAAAAACGTCTCCCTTTTTTCCTGAATTCTGCATGTAGTTAGATGATCCATTACTAATTTATAATAGTGATAAGTGCTCCTTTAAGATACTGGAACACATGCTGTTTCACTTGCAAAAAAAAGAGGAAATAAGTCAAGTGTTTCCCTTTTAAAATCTAACTCAGTATGCACAGACATGCAGCTTACCTGTATGGAGCACATTACGTTGGTCGGCTCCCTGTCGGTCATTTCATCAGTGTGTTGTTCAGGTGGTGTGCAGAGCCAAGTTTCTGCATCAGAGAGGTTTTATAATTAAGTCCAGCTCTTGAAAATATCTTTCGTGTCCTGTTTTTATTCTGGATATGATAAAAAAAAAAAAGGACAAACTCACTGGGTTCAAGTTGGGAGAGACAATCTTTGTTCTTCTCGGTTACACTGTAGATCCAGTGAGGAATGGAGAGACAAACAGCCAACACATCCCTGATGAAACGATGAAGCAAACATGGTCAAGAGACTGAGTGAAGAAGTTTGCATGGACCTTGAAATGTTTACAGTTTATTAAATGCTGAAACATTTTGTGGTTAGGGTTTAACTTGAATTTAAATTATGGAAATCAACATTTCTGGATGGAGTAGGCTCTAGAAAAGACTACAGCCATGTTGGTGACATACACCAATGTTTGCTGCAGGCTAGTTTGCTAGTTTCCTTAAAGGAGCAATTCTCCCCTGGAAAAAAGCCACTGTAGGTCAAAGCTGGTGTTCTCTGTAATCGATAGAAGAAATAATATTTGAAATTGGCGCCATAGCTGTGGAGAAAGTTGTACAAACAGCTCATGGTTTTGCCCATTCTACATTCCTACAACACCCAGGGTGCATTGCGCCCCTCCCTCTGAAAGGAACGAGACATGACATCAGAGGCGGGCGTCCTAGATTGAGGAAGTGTAGTTTAGCGAGCTCCCTGGCCTCCGCCAGATGACGCGTTTTACGTAGTCTGGCGGAGGTTTTCCAGGGACCAATGGAGAAGCGGATAGCGTCCTCCAAAGGCACAGAGCCAAATTGCATTTTTTTTCCTACCATATGGCATTAGCTCCCCATAATAGCATGACAGGACCGAGGTTGAAAATCAGCGAACTTGCCCTTTAATTTTTGGAGGAAATGTCAATGTCTTACCAAGTCGTGTACCTGCAGAGCCCAGATGTATATTTAAGCAATATCACATACACAGCAAGCAACCCAAACATTCTCCTGTACTCTGTATCTACAGGTTACAACAGATCAGCTGCTTTTTATCATGTACATTTATCTGTCTGTTTTAATTTATCATCAGCCAGTTAAATAAGAGTCTGCTGTGTGATTCAGAGGTACCAGCTTGATTAATACAGACATACACGGTCTGCAATAATGTTAATTAACAGTATTCAGAACACCCTGCTGAGGCGGAGTGATACGCTGAGTGAACAGTCCCGGTGATGTTGTTCTCTATATCACCACTCATGGAATACCTCTTGACCAATCAGATTACTTTGTGCTATTATATTTTTACATGACTTTTTCAATAATTTTGTTGGTAATGACTTCACAGAATTGTTTTCTGTTTCTGCTTTACTGAGTACTTTTTTGAAACACAAATTTCTGCCATTGCAGTTTCAATAAAAATAACTATTTATTGTGTTACTAATCATCGTGGCTCCAGATATAAAGTTTCAGACACTATCGGGGGCATAAAAGCACTCTGCGAGTCAATTAAAAGATAAAAGGCAAGGACGCATCAGAGAATACTCAAATTAAGTGTGATTTCTTTTAATTAGTATAATCTGTTTTTTTTTCTTTATATAACAAAAATGCCAGAACTCATTTTCCAAAATAAATAAGGTAACATTTTGCCACGATGGTTGTATCTTACAGTAGTTTACTCTAAGTCTTGTTCATAAATATGATATTAGGATGAAGCTCAAATGCAAGTTCAATCACACATAAGGCTTAAAAAAAAGTCATCAGAGATACAGCAGATCCTTACCTGGTCAGAGAGTAGAAGAGCACCAGCTGAGCGAGGTCAGAGAAACACAGACGAGACTCAGACAGCTGAAGGGCTGACAGAGAAACAGAGAACAGAGTGGGCAGCTTTACTGTCATGTTCTCTCAAAAAAAAAACCATGCATTCCTGGAACACACACTGCAGTAATAACCAGGAAGATCAAGCGGGGACTTCTACTTAAGATAAGAAGTGCGACTGTTTCATCAATTTTATTTCCACACTAGCATTAAGACTTTTACTTTCTGTTATTGTGGGGTTTCTAATGCTGAGAAGGAGGGCATCTGAGGGCAGCAGAGGTGGCAAAAGCACGCACACTTTAACTCAAGGGGAAGCTCTTTTTCTTTTCTTTTTTTCTCATAATTTTTTGGGCCTATTGCTTTTATTAGGCAGTAAAGGTGGACAGGAAGTGTGGGGAGCAGAGAATAGGGCCAGACATGCATCAGAGGGCCGCAAGTTGGAGTTGAACCCACAGCCGTTGCGTCACAGACTTTGCCTCAGTACATGGGGCCTAACGCTCCAGCAACCGAGCCAAACCAGCGACCTAGAAGACACTCTTTTACTATGGATGAAAAAGCTCTTTAAAACGTGGTGAACTGATTCAGTTTCCTAAAGACCCCCTCGACTGAAAATCAAGTGTTTAACCTTGTAAACATCTCCATGTGCTACAAGACATATCAGGGACAACATCAGCAGTCATCTCCATGGCTGGGCCTGTCTGCTTTTAAACTGCAGTGTACCAAGGACAGGCTGAACAACACCTTTTCAGATTGGCAGGTTTGAGACGTCACAAACCTAAGGAGCCAATCCCGTTAATAGACGGGGTGACGCTACGCAGTAACCTATGGCAACCACTTTGGTGATGCGCGAGCCAGCTGTAACCGTCATCGTAATTTTTGCAAACTCACTCCTGACTACTAACGTTAACGTTACTGCTACTAATTACTACATTTCAAGCTAGCTATGTTTCAACAAGTTGCCACTAAACGATGGCAGAGACGTGTTTAGTTTTTGTCTGTAATTTTAGGAAAGGAGAGGCGTAGTACAGAGTGGGCGGGGACGATGCAGATTCAGGAATTTTCAATGAGGGAGAAGGAGGAGACGCCTTGGGAGGATTTTTACAAGGTAATTAAATGTATTTTGCAGAAAAAACATATCAGACACAATTTATTAATTCAAGAGGAGCATTTTATGTGTCTTAAAACATGACTTGAGCTGGTCATGAAAAGTGAAAAAGTACATGCTCTAAAATGCGCTCACAGTATAAAAGTAAGGTTTGGTAAGGTAAGTCTTGAGCTAAGCTAAGCTAAGCTAACCGAGCGTAAAATTATTTCACTTCAAATAAAAGAAAATAACTCGTATTTGAAAATCTGTTGTATTGGTCATATCTAAGCGCTGTCGCCTCACAGCTAGAAGGTTCCTAGTTCGAACCCTGGTTCGAAGTGTTGAGTTTGCATGTTCTCCCCGTGCATGCGTAAAAGGTTGACTGTCTCTGTGTGTCAGCTTTGTGATTGACTGGCGACCAGTCCAGGGTGTAACCCCACCTCTCGCCCAGCTGGGATAGGCTCCAGCCCCCCTGCGACCCTGAACAGGATAAGAACATATCTTGCGACCCCGAATCTGCTCTGACATAAGTGCAATTTGTTGATCTGACATCTCGGGTGTGATATGAGCTGATGGATACGGCAAAGAGTTATCTTTCATTCATGTTCTTGTCTCATCCATTTAGGTTCAAAGTAGAGAAAAGGTGCTCACGTTTCATAGGACAGGTGCGTAGGAGAGGACAAGATCTGTCAAAATCACAAGTAAACTCCCGCACACCAGCCAACTTGCAGAAAATACATTTATACATACTTAAGTCTGAAACTGTACTTAAGAACAGTATAGGAACATATTCATCACACGCCACATGCATGCATCTGCAGAGCAGTAACTAGTACAAACAGGTTTGGACAGAAATATTTACTGGAAAAGGTTAAAGGAACCTGAATTTGCAGTTTGAGAGCGACCTGAAGGTGTGTTTTGGTTTACCTGTTCTCACCTGTTATAACTTTAAACAGCTTTCTGTTGTTAAGTTCAAGAGTAGAAAGTTGATGACGCTTTACTGCAACTGACTGTAAGTCTAATCCGAGGGAGAAAAATGACTCATAGATTAACCGCTAAAAGTGACATAGTGACTAGATCAGACACCCACACACACACACACAAAGAGAAAGAAGAACGTGTTGACTCGCGGTTGGTTCATACCTGTTCCTGTGCTTTTGATAGTATAATCAATGACCGCTTCATCCTCTCCACCCGCAGACACGCACAGCAGGCTGGGCTGAGAAGTCGCAGAGTCCCTCACGACCAGGAAACTCTGGAGGGAGACACAGTGACTCATTAACAGAAACTTGTCAAGCAGGAAGAGCTTTCTTTAAAATGTTCCACGTCAACCAGGCACACAGGAAAAAAAAAAACACTGATGATTTCAAACAGATTGTGGTAAAAGTCCTCACTGCCTCACTTGTTTCTGTGACAACACCAGATTTTTTTGAAAATGAAGTCATGATGGCAGGTTGTTGACAAAACTGCAAGTCAGAAACGGTTGATTTTCCATGGTTGATATGGGGTGATAAAAGCTGCAGTGCTGTTTGCCCACTCATTAAACTGAAATGACTTGATTGAAGATGGTTATTACCATTATTACTAACTGAGGACCCTCGCCTCGGTCGCTTTTTCTCTTGTTATCGCTGTTTCTTTTCCAAATGCACTAAAAATTAAACTGAAACACTCATTCACATACATCTTACGTGAAGTATAATCTTCATGTTTCTTAAGAAGAGTTTAAATCACAGAGTTGTGTACTGAGCGAAGAATCTTAGTCCTGTTGCTGTGTAAGATGAGATGAGATTAGTTAAGCTTAATTGATCCCCCACAGGGGAAAGTTACTCGCTACAGCAGCTCACAAAACAGGCAAATTAAATCAAGTACTCAAGTAATAAAAAGATAAAAAATGTGACGATATGAATAATAACAGTAACAAAATAATTATTTACACCATTTTCCATGAGAGCTGCCATAATGGCTACCACTCGCGCAGAGGCAGATGTCATTCAAAGACCCAGAGTTCATTTCTTTCTTTATGGTTCACAGCGGCTCTGTTCTACGACCCACCAACACCCATCACTTCTGAAAAGCATCCCCTTTATATTGTTAGCCACTGTCATTGTTAACAGTTTGCTAAGCTAATCCATGCTAAATGTCCTAGTCTGTCCAATACTTTGTTTCATTACCAAATACCTGCAAAACTAGCAAAACTAACTCCATAATCCTTAGCTGTACGTTGTGTTTAGTGCTAATTAGCACACATTAGCATGCTAACATGCTTGTAGAGGCCATTTTTGTTTAGCTGAAGAACTTCAAGGTGTCAAACTTGCATTTAATGACACAATCACAGTGGTTCCTACATAAATAGAAGTGGACACAGGTGTGTGACAAGGAAGACTTGAAGATTTTGTTTTTAACCGCCAGCTAAGCAAGCTACATGCTAACAAAAGACTACTTTCATTTTTGCTTTAGTTTTGGCTTTAGAAGCAAAATGTAAGTCATTTTGAACACTTCTGATATGCATTGATTAAGTTTGACGCGTGCATCAGTCAATTTGACTATTATGATACAAGCCTGACACACTGCACATTCTGAGCCTCCTACAACTGATCAATAAGCAACGTTTATTTATTTATTATATAAGCATTTTTCTCACACTGGTGCTCTGTGCAGGCCCTCATACAGCGTCTGCCTGAAGCGACTCAGTCAGCTCTGTCCCTTTAAGAAACCCCGCCCCTTCAAGTCCACTTTCTTGTGAATGGACAGCTCTCCGAAGCCTGCAGAAGCTGTACTTTGTGACGTCACAAGAAAAAATCATAAAAGAAAATTAATGAAAATGGATATTTCAAATTAAAAGCCCTTCAAAGTGAGCATGTCATTTTTGCTTCCGTTGGAACACTTTTGGTTTTCTCACGCAGAAGATTTTTGCATTTTTTCTCTGTGATCTCACGGGCTCGAGGTAGGCGGGCTCAGTTGGAAAAAAGATGTTGTCACATATTTCCATGCACCAATCAGAGTTAGGAAACATTTAAATCAAATGACAGCCAGTGGGTTGTTTGCTTATGCTGCCACTGTTTTCTATTCTTCATCAGATTAAAAAAAACGTGAGAAAAAAACTGCATTTGAAGTAATAGCTTTTTACACTGATAACTGTGCTTTAAATGTATAGATGCTGCGTTTGTATAGACACTGGGTCTGATCGCCTTTTTTGGAAACGATGACTAAAACAGAAAAGGCAGTTGGTTGAGACATAACTAACTTGGGTACAACAAAAGCACATGCAATCCAGAGTAGAGCAGATCAACGGCTCAGTCAAATAGTTACATCACAGCAACTGCTTTCAAACACCAGCACACAATTAAACACACAGACACACACACACACAGACACACACAGGAAGTGGCTTTCATGCTTAGTGTGCACAGAAATAGAGACAAGTCCACAGTAAGTCACCAGACTTGACAGAGAGTCATACACGGACACCCAGCAGGGCATTGAGGTACGAACAAATATTCTGTTGACTCAAAACAGCAACATTTGATCACTCGAGCATGGAAAGTATTCAAACAGAAATGAAAGACTCAACTTTTCTGTTCATATTCATGAAGCCCTGAACCTTTGTTATACAGTTTATGCAGTAACAAACAAACCCTCCTATCGTTCCCCATTCCTGAATACCCTCATGACTTGTTGCTGCAGATTTTGCATTTGCACTCAAATAAAACGTTCAAATTTCAGTTTTCTTACCTGCTCACATTCTATCTTTGCTGTATCCAAATTGTAATGTCATTTCCCCGTCATGCACACTCTTTTATTCAACGCTACTTCTGCATTCAGCGCCAAAAGAAGTGTGCTGTTTTATCAGATGTCACTATAAAAAGGGAACTAGTTTTGTGCCACAGAGCTGTGCGTGTGAATGTTCAGTCCGGATAAGAATGCTTCGGCTGTTACAGAATTTGAAAGGGAAGCAAATCGATATCCCTGGAGTGTGTTTCCTCTTCTTTTGTTTGAGAGCCATGTTGAGCTTATAAGTATCATAAATCACCTAGGCTGCATAACACAGCAATCTAACCAAGCTGATCGGATGATATAAAGTGGGTAACCACCATACATAAAGGATCAGAGAAAGGTAATGCAGAGAGATGGAGACCAAAAATTCTGCCTCCTGTTTCCGCCTTTAAATTGTGGGGTAAATAAAGAAGACATGGACACAGAAAGAAGCAATTAAACTTACATTTTCAAACTATGTAGGTCCACAAGGTTGAAACAGATATTCACCCCTTGTTTGTGGTAAGATATGCTAGCATATAACTAAGGGAGCTAGAAGTAAAGTCCGAAACCACTGGTCCATTCAGGATCTGAAAGTGATTTTGGAGGAATTAGGTTATGTTAGGTTACTTTAGTTGTACCCGTAGGTAGATTGGGTTTACAGTGAGTTAGTCAGCCTCCTTTTACACACACACACGCACACACACACACACACACACACACACACACACACACACACACACACACACAATAGACAGCACAAAACAGACTTGTAAAACATGATACATAAAGTGACGACAGTGCTCGAGACTAAAAGGGTAACCGTTACTAAAACAAGATAAAAATGAAATGTGCCATCAGAATAAACAAGATGAATGACAAAAAGTTCAAATAAGCAGATATCCATACATAGTGGATCAATGTTTCAGGCACAATCCAAAACCTGGGGCTGGTTGCATTGGGATTATAATATAACCACTTTTTTGGCTTCAGTTTTTTTTTTAAATAAGGAGAAAAGTAATTTTTGGAGGAGGCTTAAACTCTACTAAATACCTGAGGTCAAGATTTATTTCAGTTGGCCACTTAATAAACCTTTCCGTTAGTACGAATTTCAGTGACTGACTTACTTCAATAAAAAGGGCATTAGAGGTAATTCATCATTCTAATAAAGACGTGTGTTAAATAATTAAGGCAAGACTCCCTGATTAATTCTGTTTTGCTGTGAAGAAGGAGGACCGCTCACCCCAGCAGGTGTTCCACAGAGAGCGTCATGGACCCCCTCTCTATCCAAGGCTGCCCCGGGGCACCAGGCCTCCTGACAGCCCCTCAGCTGCTGCAGCAGCGTCAGCCTCCTCCTGCTGCTCCTCCATGGGATGGCTGTGGTGCCGTTGACTTGACTGTGAACCGCCCTGGACCCAAACAGATGGACTCATTTACTGTATGTGCTTGTGCGAGCTCATAAACAATCATTGTGTAGGTAACATGCTCTCACATTTAGACAAAACTACGGTTAACATTTTAAGATGTTTGAACAATCAGACAAAACCTGAACAGACTTTTAGAAATAGACTCAGGCAGAAGCATCCAGATGGTATGGAAATGGTTGATACTTACATGTGTCGGGCTGCTTCAGTTAGTTCACGTATCTTCTCTCATCTACACCGTTAGCACATCTCTCCACATGTCGCAATCTGCTCACTCTTGAACCCTTTACTTTCTGCACGGTGCAAAAATGTTGCTTAATACCAACAGGGGTAAAAAAAGGAAGCTCACATACTCCTCAGAAGGTCATGAAGATTCCTTGTGTTGTTTGCAGGATTGTGCGCAGCTGCCCCGTTTGCCTTCCTCTGTCACCTGCACATGCTGGCACACACTTTCAATTTTCATGTGAGCCTCTTCAGCTGATCTTTCATCACAGCGCCTCCTTCGCCCTCCCCTCTACTCAGGTCTGCATGTGGTTAACCCAACTCTGAACACAATGTGAACAGTGTAAAGAAACCGCATGTTCTCTGAGGAGCTACATGCGTCTATTTTTTGCTCTCTGCAGAAGTCTGTGCTCACAGATGATGAAGGTTAAAACTTCAAAGTTCCCCTTAAAATGCTTCACCACTACTTAGAGATTATCTTCGTTTTTAAGGGCTCCAGATTTAATCTTGCAGCTGTGAAGGAAATGCATAAACACGTGCATGCACTCAGTTTTGGATCCAGCAGTTAGAGATGTCGACATGAAGAAAGTTGCAACTGGTCAGAAGGCACAGAGGATGGCGTGACTGCACTGGGGGGTTTTGGTGTATATTTTATCTCGTGTACAGACAGGTTGGTTTGCTGGTTGTCCAACAGGCCCGCTTCTTACCGAAACTGCAGCGAAAGGTGTTGTTGATTGGTCAACGTTTCCGTGGCAACAGCACTCATGGTTTTCCTTTAACAGGAAGCTAGATAACACCTTCTATTTGAACCATTTCTTTTAGACTCCATGATCAGCAGATTATAATAACCACTGCGTCTGCCCCCTAAACAGAGCCTGAAACCAACGTATAAACACTGTAATGTGAGCCTGCAGATAGACTGCACAGGCACGTTATTATTATTATGCAAGACAAGTCAGTTTATCTGTCACCCAGTACGGCTCTATGGACTAGGCCTTAATTAGAGCATAACGTCATCATAATCAGATGAAGCCCTTGCTAGCTGTTTCTATCTTCAGATAATTTTTTATTATTTTTCATTTGATTAATTTTTTCTCTGGTGTGCATCAAAATACATAAAAACTAACCTTTTTCCTGTCACCAGTAGCTGTACTTTGTGTTCAGCATGTTAGCAAAGACAGAACATGGCTATATGCTAAACTAAAATGCACGGAAAACTGAAGACCAGCGAGCTTTGTCATTGTCATGTTAGCATGCCAGCATTAGCATTTAGCTTAAAGCTCCTGTGAGGGTTTTTTTGATGGTCGTGAAACTGACTGAAATGAATGCTGACGCATCTATGTGAGCTACAACAGCAAGACCAACAGTGACAAGATTATTTTGAATGCCTGTAACTGCTGCTGCAGGAGATTAACAGCAAGTGGTCGAAACAGTCTTTGTTTACATTTTTCACTGCAAAGATTCTCATTGAGTGATTTGTTTAAATGATAAAAGAAAGCAGGAGGAGATTTTTCACCAGAAAACGTGACTTTCACATGTTCAGGACAAGATCAGAAAAGGGGGCGCTAAATGCGACACAAACTGAAGGTTCCTCACAGGAGCTTTAAAGTACTAGTGTTACTTACACCTCACACATCTGCTAGCAGAGCTGTAGACTCTTTTTCTTTGTACTTTGTCGAACATATATTTCAACCAATTCCATCTAAGCAAAGAGATAATTATCAAACTAGGTTGAGACAAAAGAACATTGTGTATGTAAAGATCTACGGACGGTTAACATTTGTCAAATGTAAAATTATTTAAAGGTCGTGTGAGGAGTTTTTTGTGTTGGTTATGAAACGGACTGAAATTAATTGTGATGACTATATATGACCTACAAAAGCAAACCAGATCATCAGCGACAAGATTGATTATTTCTATATAGTTACTTTTAATGCCTGAAACCGCTGGAGGGGGGTAGGTGTCAGATGAAGCGATTAACTGCATGCTGCCTTTGTTTATATTTTTCAGGACAGTAATTTAAAGTGAGTGATACATATGACTGTTAAAGAAAGCAGGATGAGATTTATTGTTAAAAACCACCACTTAAGCATGTACAGGACAAAATCAGCAAAGAGATAAGAGGTACGGCTTTGTCCACAGGGGGCGCCAAAATCAACACAAACCGAAAGTTCCTCACAGCAGCTTTAAATAAGACTTGTTGCTGTACAAATCACAATAAAAAGTCTCAAATACACAATCTCTAATGTAAGCGTACTTCAATGAATATATCAGGGTAAAAAAATACTGATACACAATCAGCCAGTGTTATTTAAGCCTACCATCTTTCAAATTTCACAGTTTCACCATATTTTGGCACTTTACTTTTCCACTTTGAATCTAAGAGATTTGTTAGTATTTTCCGGCCCCTCTCTGGTTTTAACTGAGAAAAAAAGTCATGCTATTCTATAACGTGTGATCAGAGCCGAGCAGTATTTAAATACATTTGCGGTTGAGGGGCTGTTTGCTTCGTTTTCCACACCGCTGTCAATCACATGATAAAACCACACCCCCGGTCCAGATGAAATAAATAAGCCGATGTTTTTTCCCCTTAGTTTACTTTAAACGTCCCTTTTTTAGTCCTGAATATTATAAAATAAAGGTAGATTCAAAACCAAGCTTTCAAGTTCTGTAATACAAAAACGATTCAACTTAAAGGAGAAATTCGGCCCTGGAAAAAGCCACCGTCAGTCAGAGCTGGTGTTCTCTATAATCAATAGATGCAATAATATTTTAATCTAATTTTAACAGCTCGTGGTTTTGCCCTTTCAACATTCACACCCAGCGTGTATTGCACCCCTCCCTCTGAAAGGAACGGCCCAGCAAGAGACGCTGGAGTGAAATACTGCTTTCGCTGCAGGCAATGGCTCAGAGCGGTACAGAATCGGAAATACGACAAGAATATACCGGTGGGTCGTCGAAAAAATCTTCAGGTCTGCAGTCTACATTTCAAACCTGACGATTTTGAAAGAGACATGACATCGGAGGCGGGCGTCGTAGATTGAGGAAGTGTAGTTTAGTGAGCTCCCTGACCTCCGCCAAATGATGCGTTTTACGCAGTCTGGCAAAGGTTTTCCAGGGCCCGTTGGAGAAGCGGATAGCGTCCTCCAAAGGCACAGAGCAAAATTGCATTTTTTTTCAACCATAATGGCATTAGCTCCCCATAATTAGCATGACAGGACTGAGGCCGGAAATTGGCGAACTGGCCCTTTAAGTAGCTGAGGTTTGACATCCCAGATAGTTTAGTTGTTCTGTGTTCACGGCAGCACATGCTGTCAGTATTTGACATCGCAGAAAATTACATGGCTGCATGTGGTTATGACATATTATGATCCAGCGTCAATAGCTGTTTACGTTTACCAATATTAAGACTTGCTTAAAAGTGATCACAGAGTTGAATCAACTTCTAAGTGAACATAATGATCTTTTCAAGTTTATTGCATTATTGTCCTTCATTTAGTAAATGTGTCCACCACCTGTTTTTTATTTCATGATTTAACAACTCATGCATTTTCAGACAGTCCAGATAGTTTACTACGAAACAACTTCTTGTTCTGCATAAGATTGTATATTAGCAATTATTATCCGTTTATCAATCTGTATCTGCTGAACTTTATCCACCCCCAAAGATTTACAAGGTTAACAAAGGTCCTAAAAGTAGAGAGATGTTCTGTTATTTTGTGTATCATCTGAGAACACTGTGTTAAAGACGGTTAGAGAAGTCAAATCCAACAGGAGCAGATTAAAGCAAGTTAAAGCAGCATTTAAAACATAGTTCTACATAAGTAATCACCCTATTGTTACATGTAAAACTCCCTCAGTTCACCGATCAGGAAGTTCTGTTTGTGATGGGATTAGTACGTTTATGAGGTAACGGACCGATCAGGCCAAAAAATATCAACAGAGTGGGAAAACGTGACAAATGAAATGTACAACAGTCGGGTTATCTTTTCAGGAAGATCAAGCTGGAATCAGATACTGAGTGAAGTATTTAAATCACTCAATGTACGTGTGTTCAATACTAGCAGGGGACACAGAATTGTAGCTTGTTATATTATGCAGCAGAGTCAGTAAAATCTACTCTTGCATCAAGTTAACTGCCCCAGAGAGAAATACACATCGGAGCCAGATGTTAGGTAATGCTAAAGAAAGGAAAGAATATTATTAAAGTGCAAACAAAGGTTAAAAACAGGAGCATAACACACAGCTGTCCTCTGAGATCTTTCAGAAAATATTAATGTCTGATGTCAGATGGAAAACAAGCGTGTGACAGACGTCTGTCAAAGCCTTAAAACAGAAACCCTGGTATCTTAATCTGCCTTAAAGGGCCAACTCCAAACCGCGACATCACTGCAGAAGCTACTCTGAAAGAGCTTTGTAATGAGTTACTCTTCCTTTTTGGGCTCTGGGGCCACTGATGCAGCGCTCGCCTTGGCTGCAGCTCCTTTGCTCTCTGCGCTGGCCTTCTCTTTCTTGTCCTGACTGTCAATCCTGGCGTGCTCCTGCTTCACCAGGTCTTCCAGCTCCACCTGGAGAGAAGAGGAGGAAAACAACTGTCATTAACATGGCTAATGTAAGGAGACAGAGAGAACAGACTGGTGACAGAGCGGTGAGTTTATAGAGAAGTGTCTCAGCGGTAACCAGGGACCACAACATCACACAGGAAAATCATAAATAGGTTACCCTGACATTTTGAAAGATCTCACTTTCTTTTTTTTTTTTACTTCTGCTACAGTTTGTCACTGACAAGACCAGCATAGGTGCACAAACTAGTCCTTAATTTAGAGCACAGAAAGCCCTTCTAAAAGTACCATTTCATTTGTATTTTAACCTTCATTGGAAGTCTCAAATAAGAAAAAAGAAATGAAGATTTAATGAGCTTAAATTACAGTATCTGAAAGAACATTTAGTCTGAGTTGTGGGAGTTGCTGGGAGCCTAAAGTAGCATCCATCCATCCATCCTCTATACCGCTGATCCTGCTCAGGGTCACGAAGGGGCTGGAGCCAATCCCAGCTGTCATTGAGCAAGAGGAGGGGTACACCCTGGACTGATCGGCAGTCAATCACAGGGCTGACACAACCTTAAACAAGAGTAGGATCTGTGAAAGACGATTATGTAAGTTACCTTCCATCCCAACAGTTCTGCCAGAGCCAAACAGCCTTCATCACATGTACTGATGTGAGCTACATCTCTGCAGAGAAGAAAAAAAGACATCATTACGGCTTCATCACGTCTTCATTTCCAGTACGATGCATTATTCCTAAACACCAACACTGACTTACAACACTGAAATTTAAAGAGGGGGTATTATGCTGTTTCACATTTTAAGACATATAATGTTACATTGTTGGATGTTCAGACTAAACGTTGGTGAAGTTTCAAATCTGTAGGTAAAAGTATGTCGGAGTAATCCCCAGGCTTCTCAGCTCAGTCTGCAGGCTGCTGTGAATGCCAGGTTTCACACTGTTTTTTCTACAGCAGGTTTCGGAGAGCTGGCCAATCAGAAGAAAGCAGGCTTGTAGGGGTGGGGTTTCTTAAAGGGACAGAGCTGACTGAGTCGTTTCAGGCAGAGGCTGTATGAGGGCCTGAGAAAATTATTTTTTTACATTATTTTTTAACTGTTTTAACCCCCCTCTAAATGTCTATCAAACTGTTGATAAACCAGTTGTCGGCATTTAGCTAAATATAGCTGTTTAAAAATTTGATGCATTATTTTTTAAGTATTTTTCATCACTGTAGCCAGAGATGGCAAAGCACACATTCTTTACTGAAGTAAAAGTACAGATACCTGCGTAAAAATGTAGAAGTACGGATTTAACTTGACCGTAAAAAGGATTACAAAAGATGAACTGAAACGTGCTCTAAAAAAAGACATTTAGAAGGACCCCTTTAAAGGACATTTTAACCAGCTGCTTTTGTGTTAAGCTAAATGAACCTCAAATCATATTATTAGTTGTGTTATTTAATATTTTAATGGGATTATACTAGCTTACATTGTCAGAGATGACTGGAAAGTTTGCATTAGTGAGCAACCACGTTTTACAATCACGGTGACTGTTAGGTGAATACCTAGTACATCATTCACTGAGAAACAACACAGAGAATGACTTAAGTTAAAAGGTAAGTATAGCAGAAAGGTACCCGAGCTCAAAGTTGTACACTCTAACCATCATAATGGATGAGGCGTTTGCGCCCTCTGGTGGTGCAAAAGTAAACTGCATAATATCAGTATAAGCTCATAAACATACTGTAATACATGCATATGTTTTATAGACAAAATATATATCACTATTTATTATTGATGCCTAGCTTGGACTGGCACGTCTATCTCTTGGATTCATTAAGATTAGATCTGTATTTGAGCCCAGATCTGTTTTCACATAAGACATAAGTTGCAATGGACGGATCATCGAAGCAAAGAAATATGAGCTCTCTGTATCACCTGTATGCCTTGTCCGATTCAAAGTCCATCCCTCCTCCAAAACCCAGCAATCCAAACAGAGGATCAGCCTGCACAGACAAACACAGAAAGAAATGCACCCAATAAATACATTAATGACAGAAAAATCGGTCTGACAAGCGTAATGGAGCAGTGAGGCTCACCTGCCCTGCCTTCTCCATGTTAATGAGCAGCCTGGGGCAACTTTTTGAAACCCTACATGACAAAGAATCACAGGAGAGAACAATAAGAAGGTGCACTCCGAGCCTCAGAGACATGAGGTTATCTTTCATAATGCAGGACAGTCTAACTGGCTGCTAGATTGCAGCATATTATTCCTGTGTCTGTGGTCAGCAGCATCCAAGTACCTGCCGACTAGACCCGCAAATGGTTGGACCTGTAGAGATGTCCCCATCACGATGAGAAGGTCACAGCGAGGAAAGTCCTGACAGGTGAGAAGAGGTTGAAAAGAGTTTATTTGTGCAGTGGTGTTACACCACATTCTCTACAATGTGTGAATCACCAACATGTGCTCACCATCTTCATTGAAGTGAAGAACCGGACAGGTAGATTCTCTCCAAAGAAGACGATATCTAGGGAACACAGAGACATGAAGACACAGTGAGACATATGGTGACAATGTTGCGGTCAGGTTCCAGGTAAACTGGGAAGGGAACAACAGGTTTACTCAAATGTCGGTTGGTGTTTGAGGAAGAGGAATGATATGTACATTTATACAGAAAAAGAAAGAAAAAATTCAACTTTAAATAGAAAAATAAAAGCGAGACAAAGATCCACTTACCTGGCTTCACCAAACTACTGCACTTGTCGCATCGAGGAATGTCATCAGAAAAGATTTTATCTACAAAGCAGAAGAAGGAGGTGAGAGTCTGACAACAACTGGCTTTGAGTTTAAACAAGTAAAGGCTGACAAAAGCAAAAGACACCTTTCATCCAGTCCAGGTTATACTCTTTGCGGCAGCAGAAGCTCACACAGTGGGACGTGTAGAACGTTCCGTGAGCTTCAATGAGATCCTCTCCCTCCAGCCCAGCCACACGCTCCAGGGTGTCAATGTTCTGAATGATCATAACACGCACACGATGTCAATACAAATATAGTACGATTTTGTGAGGGTGAGATTCTGGCTGTTTTTTTCCCTACCTGTGAGTAGCAGCGTCTAAGAAGCCCCTTGTCCTTCAGGAGCTTCATGAAGTAGTGACAAATCGTCGGCTAAACACCGAAAGAAGTCAAGCACAAGAGTACAAACATCTGTGAGGCTTTTGATGCTCTCTGAGATTAGAGTTCATGCCGAAATGTTCCAATATGTTTTCGTATTTTACACATTGATTACATTTTCATCAATCAAAATGAGGCATATTGTACCTTAAACTGCCCGGGGTAGAGCTCTCTGGCCAAGGCGAAGAAAGGTTCTGGATGTTTCTGGGGGAAAGAATGGAGGAAGATTGACTTGATGAAAATAATAATAATAATAATAATAATACACTTAATTTCTATGGCACCTTTCTTAACAAGGTTATAAAGCGCTTGACAGAAAGATAAAAGGAAAGCAGATAAATGTTTATAAAGTCAATAGTGCAGAGACAATTCTGAGGGGAAACAGATTCCAGCACATCCATCCATCCATACATTATGTATATCACTTACCACCGGGGGGACAGCCTATCGCAGCTGTCACTGGGCGAGAGGCGGGTTACACCCCCGACTGATCGCCAGTCAATCACAGGGCTGACACATAGAGACAGACAACCTTTTGCGCTTACATTCACACTTACGGGCAATTTTAAAGTCACCAATGAACCTAGCGAGCATGTACTCATGCGGAGTACTCAGAGGGAACCAGCGCATGCACGGGGAGAACATGCAAACTCCACACAGAAAGGCCAACTACGTCCGAACCGGGATTCGAACATGGAACCTTCTAGCTGTGAGGCAAAAGCGCTAACCACTGCCCGATTCCAGCACAGACTAAATTCAACTTTCAATTCTGAGTTTAATCTTTTAAAACAGCCCTGACAGAGGTCAAGAATGTTTTAAAGATGCGTTTTTACACCCACAAAATCAATCAGCTATTAACCAGAATGTTAGTTTTTATGATCTAACTTGCCCTATCCGAGGTGTCCCTGGATTTAACTTCTTTCTGCACATCAGTTATCCAGACACTTAAGTGTTGAATGAGTTTCAGAGCTTATAACCTCAAACTAGACTTTTCTTGGCATTTGCGATTACACTGGAGCAAAACAGAAATCCAAGAGACTTGGCTTCTTTGTTACACTTCTGATAAATTACGATATAAAGGTTCTAATGTTAATAATGTTATATGGACTTATGATCAAGATTTTTTATATATTCTTATATATTGTCTTTGTAACTGTTCAAACTGTCAAACAAAGCAAGCTTTCACAAACCTTAAAGTAATCTATCTGGAAGATGGCCTCTGGGTAAGGCAGGTTATATTTTTGCAAGTTTGCATACAGGCCAGTTCCTGGAGAGCGGAAATCAGGGATCCCAGCCGCTGTGGGGGGAGATGATGTAAAGGGTTAGGGCTTAAAGAATTAGACAAACAAACGCATAAAATAATGATCATTAATAGTTTTTATTGAGTGATATTAAAACTGAAGTACTTACACGTGGATATTCCAGCTCCGACCATGCAGATGATGTTTTTACCTGTGTGGACACAACATCACATATTAATCAATAATAATCACACTATGACAACAGGCTTGTAAGCTTCTAATCCACTGTGGTCAGCTGAAATGGGGGAGCTGAATGCGAGCAGGCAAAGACTCACATTTGCCGCTATTTATGTATCGAGCTACTCCGTCCAGAGTCAGCTCATCCAGAACTTTATCTGCTGAGCCGAGACCCAGGGTGCTGGAGAAGAGGTTACGCAGGAAGTCCACTGGCAGGAACACAGAGGGAGGATGATAAATTGAAATAATATGCATGCAGATAGAATCAACATTAAATAAATACAAAATTCGGCCAGTAGTAAGGAGGCATACACTCTAATAACTCTATTATTGTTTTAATTGCTATTGTCATTGTTCTTATTGTTTTACCATTACTCTTATTGCTTGTATTTGTTATGCTTGTAACAGCTTATTTGTGCAGAAAGAAAGTTTAAAGCTACAGCTATATACATACATTTATATTATGGCGGCAAATGAAAAAGGCACATTACAAAACATTGCAAGATGTGGTATTTGCTTTAAAACAAGTTATAATAGAGTCAGATTTTTTTATAAATATTCTTGTGTCCTTGTTTTACATACTCTCTGTCTCCCCTGCAGCCTCGTCCTCACTGCTGTCGTCGGATTGATCCTACAAAGGACAACACATTGACATTAAAACCAGCGATTAAACGAGCAGTAAGCCTGCTGTAAATGGCTCCCGGGTTTATTCATTAGAGATCTGCATTTTAAACACATGCCTGGTCAGATGACTGCTTTGTTTTGATTTTACAAAGCAGACAACATTCTGAGTAACTTCAGAGTAACTCAACCCAACGTTTTCTGCTAACTCTCCCATGGTATGTTAATCTGTCAGCTACAGATACAGTGCTTTTCTTACCTCTGTTTCAGGCGTGACCTCCTCCTCTTCTTCTTCTTTTTTGGGAAGTTCTATAAATGAAAATTACATAGCACATCAATCCGGGCCTTAACAAATACCTCTCGCGGTGAATGTGATGTTCGAGACACAGCTAGCCAGTATAGCTAGCGCAGCGTAGCACAGTCTTATATTCATATTTTGCCCAGTTTTCATATCAGACAGTCACCCTACCTGATGCATCAGACATTTATCCGTCTACTGAAACCCTTTTAACACAAGGGTCCGAATGACAATTAGTGTAAATCCCAGATTTCACGAAATAACGACTAATATTCAATGCACGGATGCAAGTCGGCTGGGAGGTCTTGTTGTTGTCCGTCTGGAACGCGGTCCGTGTTTTTTGTGACCCAGATCCCACAGCATAATGGTTCCTACCGCCGATCTAACTACTAAATGTTCTTTTAAATGTCGCCTAATACTATATATAAATTCAACAGACTCGTGTTTTCTTACATAGAGTAACATGAAAAATTTAATTCGATTTTTTTATACACCTTGTAGGTAGGCAATGCAGCACAAAATACAGTTTAAAGTAAAAGAGGCCCATATAACTAGCTCTGTTAACATAAACATCTGATTCAAAATC
Source organism: Semicossyphus pulcher (assembly GCF_022749685.1). Classification (NCBI taxonomy): domain Eukaryota; kingdom Metazoa; phylum Chordata; class Actinopteri; order Labriformes; family Labridae; genus Semicossyphus; species Semicossyphus pulcher. The sequence continues at coordinate 6,715,059 of NW_027211700.1, forward strand.
ATAGTAGATGGAGATCTTTACATAAAAAAGCTTTCATTCTTGTCTCCCAGTCTTACTGGTGTCTTCATCTGCCCATCTGTGGGTCTGCCACTACTGCAGCACAAGGCTCACACTGGATTATGGGCTTTACTTTCCTCATCTAAGCTTCCAAAGTGAAGATTACAAACACATACAGACACATTATGACGTGTGGCCACATTGTTACTATCGTGTTCAACATGACTCTGGGATTTACAGATAAAAGGTATAAAAAAATCTACAATAATCATGATATTGAACAATACTTCTTTATTTAGAACATTTACAATCATATTTACATGTTGGCAAATACATTAATTATCACATATGTCAACTTAGTCTTAATTGTTATTTTGATGACATTTTGTCATAAATGTACATTCTGGAGAAAAACACAAGCAGACTGTGAAATATACTTTGGATGATGCAACAAGGCAGTTGGATCAGTACATATTTGTTTCACACTGTCAGTTTGGTATACTATTTTCCAAATTCCTGTATCAAATTTGATACTGCCAGAGTTTGATAAAATAAACAGATGTCAGTTGAAATTTCAAATTTATCTAAGCTGGCGTTGAGAACCAAACAGGCTTGGTCCAATACTGAAAATAAGAAGTGAATATCAGATGTATCACCTCCCCTCTCCTCTGGACGTCTCTTTACTCCGTCAGTGCCCTTTCTGTCAGGCTTTCTCTGAGGGATTTTTCTTTCCCAGCCGAGTCCCATGCTTTCTCTTTTGCTAGTCCTTACCCATTCCCTACCTCTGCCCCTGCATGTGCTGCTCTGTATCATCTCCCACCTCTTGACTCAGGCGGAAGTCATAGCCAGTAGCGGTGATCTGACACCGTGGTAACATCTCCTCCAGTAGAATAACGATCAACCCAGGACTCGAAATCCTCGGGAGGGAGGACACATCCAGACGCCGCAGTCCCCTGCACACAGATACACATGAAGAAAGGAATTATATTCAACTGTAGTGTTTTTGTAAGAATAAATAGACTATGTTATGAGGGTCGGGATAATTACTTAAGATTCCTGAGAGCAGCCAGGCCACCTGCAGTGATGCGTGGACAGTGGGAGATGTCTAGTTCTTCCAGAGAGTCCTGAAACACGTGGAGCCTGGCAAGAAACCAATCGTCCACCTCAGGACATCCTCTTACTGACAGAGTCCTCAAAGATCGCTGCCCCTCTGAGAAAGGACATAACAGATTAGAAACACTAAACTAACATGCTAAACATCACTGAAATTAATGAACAGTACATGTGCCTGACAGAGTTAAGCATGGAGATGTCATTACCGAGGTTCTCCAATCCGGTGTAGTTGATGAGTGTGTCGCTCATGTTTACTTCCTCTAGTTGTGTGTCTTTGTGATTCAAGAAGTCCCAATTGAATTTGCCACTCTGGTGTGCATGGAACACCTCTGACTGGCCGACATACCTGAGGACACGACACAAACTATTTATAAGAACTTGAGCTTGTTAAATCTGAAAGTGCTGTGCGCTGTTCTGCTCTGGTCTCCGAGCTTAACAACCTGACTCCCTAAAACAGTGAGGGAAGAGGTTTTGAGGTTCTTTTTCTATTACAGATTATATGCAAACATACAACAAAAACCTAGCTATGTTAATAAATGCCAGAAAAAGCAATAGTTTATTTAGATTATTTTTTTTATGTGCTTGTGAACTTGATAGCATACAGGAAATTAGTCTGTTAAGCAGTTTTTTTAATTTTTAAATGTAATTTTTTTTATTTCAAACGATTGATTAGATTTTATTCGTAAGCCAAAATACAAATGTCCTCTTGTAATGTAATGATCTGCTGCCTTTCTCTGTTTCACATCATTGTAAATTATAATCTTATGCTTTGGACGGATGATTGAAAGAAACAGGGTATTTGAAGATCCAGCCCTTGGAACTTTTGATGGGTATTGTGTATTTTAGAAAGAGTTTTGGAAAAGTATCAAAAGATAAAAACACAATGAAAATATTTGTTACACAACCCTACATGAATGAAATACTTTATCACAGTAAACTTACATGCAGAATATACTTTGATCTTACACAGAAGCCAAAATACTAAAACCATTAACAGCAAGTTCAGAAAACAATTTAAGAGTTGTAATGAAACAAGTAGTATGATCACCTAACCCCATATTTCCAGGAAAAACCTTAATGCTTCCATGAGCAGTAATTACACAGATGATGAAAAAATAATCTACATCATCACCATCATCTTCATTAAGATTAATACAGGAGTTAGAGAAGATCGTTCACTAATCAGGAGATCCTCCAGTCTGCATGTCAAAGTGTCCTTGGACAAGATACTGTACCAATATTGCTCCTCCTGACATTGCCATTGGTCTGTATGAATGTGTAAGATGATGATGAGCCTTGTATGGCATCAGTGTGAATGGGTGGAAGGTTGACATGTGTTGCAAGGTGCTTTGAGTGGTTAGAAGACTAGAAAGAGGCTCTATAAGTGCAGTGACTTTACTGTATGATGAACAGTAAAGAGGGAAGGAAACAAAACACTTACCTAAAAGCACCTTTCATACTCAAGATATAATATGCTGCTGCTATGTCTGGTCCATGAAATCTCTTAGTGTAGCCATAATAACTGTAAAAGAAAGCAGGAAAATACAGTGATGGTCAAATATCTACAGTATTTGACAATCTACATTTGAATGGATTTGACGCACCTTGTCATGACTGTTATTTCAATGCACTAAGCATAAGGGGTTGCATTTATTTTATTATTATAACCATAACCAAAATGTTTCTTACGCATTCTTCTTCTGAATCCCCCTCCTCTTCTGCTGAGACATCCAGCTCAGGATCATCTCTATATCATAGAAACGCTGGGTGAGAAAGAGGAGCAGCCTCCTGTGCAGCGGAGGTGGAGACACTGAGCTGGAGCTCCATAGTCGCCTGGCAGAGCAGAGGAGAGCCGATCGCTGGTAACATCTGTGCAAAGACTACACAGCGAGAGAAGAGAGAGATTGAGAGGAAGACAGAGACAGGAATCAGTTTTACTTGTCAGTAAAAGAGAGAATATGAGAGACATGTCTAATACATCCATGCCTTAATACCAACATTGCTTTTGTTGTCTGAGCCCATTGGTATTCTCATTACATTAACTTATACAATTGAGTGTTGGCTAAAATTATGTGTTTTATCATCATGCTGCATTAGCAAGTTAATGTTAACAGCCCTTCTTGCTAAATACTAGCAATAGCATACGCTACCAGCCTTTCAACTTAGTGTAAACAAGGCCGCGTAACAGGCTATACCCTGCCATTTTAAAAGTTTAAAGTGAAATGCATTAAATTAGTCTGGTTAGTGTAGTAATAAGTCGAAATATGAAGGGTAACTTACCATGAAGGGTGCCGACATGACAGTGCCGTTCAACAACGGTAACCCGTAGAGGACAAAAAGTGCAATTTGCTTTTGTGTCCCTCCACGCTTGTCTGAATGGAGAGGATAGTCAAATCGACGAACGCGTCACAATAACTCAAACTCAATACATCTAAAGCATGAGAATACATTTGGTTTGATTTTGTGTCAGATGGACATCATTGATTTGATCATTTCTTAGACAACCTTTTCTAAGTAGCTTGAGTGAAAAAAAACTAGATTTCTCCCTAGGGTGGCTTTGCTTTAGTTCAACTTTTACTAGTGTGATGGTATTTGTAGCTGCTTCAAAGCCATTTGAAATGTAAGAAAATTCCTCTAAGAAAATGTTCTACAGTTTCAATATCCCACTCGCATACTTCACATGAATTGTTATTCCAATGAAATTTTTCATGTAAAGACCTAATGATTGGATGGAAAAAATATTATTGTTACTGCTTGCTTCTCAGGTTCAAAACTTCAATTCAAAAGCTGTAGAATCATTGTTTTGAGGTGAACTGACATAGCCTTTGTCATTTAATTGTGTTGCTTAAACTGGAAAAGAAGGCTAAATACATTGCAAAATTCTCTATAGTTTAAAATATTACCATCTAATGTCATAAAAACAATGATTTTAGATTAACCGAAATAGGCCTGCTGTTTATTATTAACAGGAAGATGTAGAGAAAGTCTGAGTCAGAGCTTTAACTACCGCAATGCGCCCCCCTTGTTTTAATAACAAGAATTTTAGAACTTATTTAAAACTGATCTCACATAAGATGGAACAGAGTGGCAAAAAAATCTTTTTAATCAACCATGTACCACAGTTAGGTAAGAAATTTAAAGAAGGAACAGCCTCCCAGAGTGAGGTCTTGATTTGCCACATACCCAGTCACTCATGCAACTGATTGTTTTATTGGATTAATTGCGCTTTATTTAGTCATACTCAGTTCATACACTTATTTTGACAAAATGGCATAAATGTACAGAGCATTCACTGTAAGAAAACTGGTAGAAACATGGTTACCCGAATGCCAGTTTTAACTGGTTTCTGAAAGACTCAACAGAGTCAGCAGAACGTATCGACGTAGGCAGGGTGCTCTTAAGGCGTGCCCTAGGAACAGACAGCAGGTGTCTGACGTTAGGGAACGGGCTGATGAGTATGGGTGGATGAGTTCTAACTAATATTCTGGGGCCTGACTGTGTAGGGCTCTATAGGTGAGGGTGAGGATTTTAAACTTGGTCCTATAAGCAACAGGGAGCCAGGGAAGAGATTTCAGTACGGGATTGATGTGGGACCTTTTGTCTGATCTGGTGAAAACTCTGAATTGACTGTAGGGCGGACATGCTGAGTGAGGTGAAGAGAGCGTTACAGTAGTCAGCGTGGGATGAGATGAGGGCATGTATGAGCATCTCTAGCTCAGCTGTTGAGACTACAGTTTGCTTATATTCCGTAATTGGTGAAAACATGATCCTGTTATAAATACAGCCACACTCAAATAAATCTGTGGACCCTGTGTAATCATAGTCTCTATAAACTTGAAATCATACAGCTCTCACACTGACTGCCTTAAATAAACTTGGGGAAACACTTTGTCCACATAAAAGAGAAATACATTAAAACATAGTTAACATTTTGAAGTGGATTTTATTTATTGCTTTTAGAGATAACTATTGGATATATGTAGACCCATTCCTGTTGCCGACTGCTCAGAAGTTTGGTATGACTATGGATTTCCTGTGCTGGGTGCAGATGACGTCGTCAATGTAGAGAGAGTTTGCTTTCATCTCAATATTTTCCTGCAGCTCCAGCTGGCAGCGAATCAGAGCCCTCTCCTCCTCCTTTGATCGAGCCACTGCATCACGAAGTCTGAGAGTGCAGAGATATAGAGACACCACATACTGACTTGTCCTACACGGTAACACCTCGACAAACGTCGGAAAGAGGCAATCCAACAGAACCTCACATTAACAACATGGCAGCTGTTTTCTTTTTATGACATGTTAATACTTTGTATTTAAGTTCTTTCCATTTAATGTATTTGTATTCTACATGTCTTGGTCAAAGCGTTCGTAAACAAGCAGCTGTAATTGTGTACACACGGGCATCATCAAACTTTCACTGTGCTGCTTTTGAAAACGTTTCTTGCCTCGTCCCTTCACATGAGATGCCAGTGTGTCCTGGACTTACTTGGTGATGTTAGCATGGAGCTGCTGGACCTCAGTGAGGAGGTGAGCCTGTGCTGGATCAAAGCATTGCTCTTTGCCGGGTCTCTGACGACGCAAAGCCAGCCGGGCCTGGGCCAAACTCAGAGCTTGTTCATTTGTATTTATGACCACTTGTAGATCCTCTCTTATCTTCTGCTGGCAAGCAATCTCAGGGAGAATCTAGACAGGACAGAGGTGTCAAAGCAGGGTCAGTCAGTACCCTCACTTAAAATAAATTATCAGCAAATAATATCGCCAAAAAAATGTTCCATATATATAAATAAATAAAACAGAAACTGGAGAGAGGGCTGGAGTTGTTGTTATAAATAATGTTTTAGGGGTTTCCCTGCAAAAGAATCTTAATGCTGAAAAATTGGTAATAATCCCTGAAGACAGTTGGCCTTCTTTTGTTTCCAGTAAGGAAACATAGAATAAGGCCCTGTGTCCATATAGCGCCTTTTTCTGAGCACCAGCTCAATTGTTCCTAATGGGGACAGAGCGTATGTGGCCGCTTAGAGAAAAAGCGCTGCACCCAGCTTCTTTTTTAAGAGTGCTCCACCTTTTTTGTGCGGCCGCTCCAAGCGCTTCGAGTTGAAAATCTCGGAAGATTTCAGAAAGGCGCTGGTGTAGTAACCACCACTTTTTTCAGGCAACCAATCAGATGGGGCGCTACCCTGGTTACCACCAAACATGGAGGAGCAACTTGTTTTGGCCATTTCTGTCTACCCAGAGCTGTACATGACAAACCAACAGTATCACAATAGAGACTGAAAAGCCCATTTGTTGGAGCAGATCTGCCGGACACTTAATGTTGCTGTCAAGTGTTTTGCTTTTATCGCTTTACGCGTTGTAAGCTTGTTGTTAGCTGTGTAGTAAGTTAAACTTATTGTTGTCATAGAAACAAAATCGGCGTGCAGTGTTTTTTCTCTCGCCGCACAAACGCTTCGTCTCCACGCTCTGTCAGTGCTTTTCTGCCAGAACAAGGCGCTATGTGGACACGGGGCCTAAGAATACCTGTACTTCGGATTAGTGAGGATGCACCCTTCAAAGGGGAATGGACAGCAGGTAAATGCAACTGAATAAAATTATCAATGTACTGAAATTATGGACAAAAACGTTGGGAATAAATACCCTCTAATTGTTTTTCATACCTCTGAGAGCAAGTGAAACTGAATTATGTATGTTTATGTGAATAATATAACAGCCAAATCTAGAGAGATATCACCTTTACAAGAATGGGATGGGAAGAGTTGACCTTTGACCTTTTGGATGAAAAATATCATCACTACACCCTTTTATCTTGTCGTACATGCGTGAAATTTTGTCAAAATAAGTTTATGAACTGAGTCATGGGCCAAAGTATTTTTGAGACATCACAATGACCTCTGACCATCGGTTCACCCTGATAAGTTGATAAGCTGTGGCAGGCACAGAGGCATAAAAATGTATCACATTATTACCCACCTGTCAATTCTTAATGAAAGGATCGCTGGTCAACTTATCAGTTCTGACATGATAAACCAAATCGTCTCTCTCTCTCTCTCTTATTATTATAACGTCTGCCTCCGAATGCCTGACTTTGATTTCTTTCACAAGACTTTCTCTCTTTTCCCTCCACATACACAGCACACACTAATCTGCCTTACCTTGGCCAGTTGATCTTCCATCTGGCTCTTAGACATTTTGATCTCCTGAATGTTCATCTGAAAAGCCTTTGTTGTGACCTGGACCTGCTTCTGCATGTCAGTGGCTGTCTGCTCCAGTACAGACTCCACCAGGACCTGTAAGGACAGAGAGTTGGTCTTCTGCTGCTCCACGTTGGCTATGTTGATGTCAGAGATGTTCTCCCACTGCTCTGGAGTCACCTCCAAACTGAGAGAGGGAGTTAATAAAATATTTGATTCAAAAAAATATGACACCTTCTACTATACACTTGCAATGATTTCATCATCGAAAATGTAGAATTCAAGGGTAAGAAGTTTTTTTTTTACAGACAGCACATTAATTTCCAGTTTTTATCAAGCAAACAGTTACACTGTAGTTCACCTCGGCATAATAGTTTGCATGTTTTTGGACTCTTGCAGCTTGTTGGTGGAATGGGAGGCCATTAAGGCACAGGAGTTATCAATGCTCTGAGCTGCAAATTTCTCCTTCAGATCCTGCTCCAGCTTGTACTTGACCGACCGGTTCAATCTGGAATAAAAAGCAACATGTTTTAAGGGATTGACAAAACAAAAGTTAAAAAAACTGTTTAAAAAGTCTGTATACTTTTAAGAGCCACTTTACGGAGTATATATAATAATGCCTTTTCGTTCTCCCTTACCGTATCTGCTCAGTGATCTGCTCTAATACACGTTGCAGAATGGACACCACTCCCTCAATAATCTCCCTCTCCTTCAGGAGCTCTCTGTCCACATCATCATGACGCCTCTCAGTAGGGGGACATTTACCTCTGCAGACGCAAGAAGAAATATAAATCATTTATCTGCTTACAGGGTTCCTGCACATTTAAAAAAATTGAATTCAATGCTTTTTAAGACCCTTTCAAGACCACAACAACTGCAATCCACGGATCAAAAACACACACAAAAGCACCCATAAACAAACACACTGAGGTCAAGTTTTAACGATACGGTGCTTTTTTTTGGGAGGGAGTGTGAACTTTCAGGTCTGCTACCTGCAAACAACGCACTCATAGCCCAACTACCACTTGCTGCTGTTGCGTAAGAGTGCGCCTTCTGGGATCTTCAGTGGGATTCAACAGCTTTCACCTCCCTGTTCCCTAACTAGGATGTCTTTCAGCATACATTACACCTTGCGACGTCGTCTCTTGCTCGACCTGCATCTCGACATCATCTTAGCTCATCTGTATTTAGCCACAAATCACGATTGATGAAACAAGACAATGTCACACAGTCAGGCGTTGCTGTTTGTAGCTGGCCCACATAACGTAGACACGTAAAGCTGGCAGTGTGTCTGAGACATTACAAACTTATATTGCTTCTATACTCTTTGTTACAGCACTGTTAGACCTCTCAGACCACTGCGTGACAATTTTACAATCGGCCTTAAACGCACCATCTGTGTATATAATACCTACACAATGTATGACCTTAACTTCCCTGATTTTAATTTAAGACTTTTTAAGAACCCGCGTGAACCCTTTTATAATTTTACCTAAATAGTTGTAATCAATTTAGTATTTTGTTGTTAGTATTTTGTTCCACTGTTAAAACAATTGTGATGGAGCCACAATTCTGTCTCTGTGCGACGATACGCAGAGGCCTCATATTAGGAGATGTACATGAATTAATCTGTTTGCAGAATATGGACTCAAATTTGGGTACCTTGGAGAAGTTCCGGAGTTACTTCAGATTCTTTTAGATGTCAAATAAAAATGTATCAGTCATGCCTGATTCCTACAATAGTTACAATATAATGGGTCCGATAACAAATGTAGATGCACACTTGATAAACCACATTTTCTATTAAACCTCACGTTCATGTTCATGTTTGTTTGAGCTTTTTACGTTTCAGCAAAGTTAGTTTCAATATTTAGTGACCGACAAAAACTAGGAAACTGAATTTGTGGTTGAACGTAGCAGCAACACAGGTGACAACACAGAGAAAGAAGTTAAAGGCGAAGTACAAACGGAACCTCAAAAATAGCATCAGTTTCAGAAAGAATACATTAAATGTATTTTTAAGGCTTTGTGCTGTATTTGACAGGATGAATTAACCAACAACTGCACGAAGCCAGCATGCGTCATTAATATTATTTACAGTTACAAGGTTGTTTATTAAATCAGACACTAGTGGTGGAGTGTGGTAATGTACCTTTTTATGAGGTACATAGTTAAAAGAAACTTGAAGAGGGCACATTATTGAGAGGAGCAACAATTACAGCCACCAATAACTCTCTCAACTCACATATGGCATGTTTGTATTTTAACAAGATAAATTTGAAGAATCTGAATCGACACTTTAATCTGTTTTTAGTTATTTTTGGGCAAATTCATCCAACTTAAAAGGCTTGATCTATGCTTAGTTTGCGAAAGATATTATTATAAATGATTGCAACCCTTGTATCCTAGTGGTTTGTGGCTCTAGTCAGAACCTTAATTCTATATCATTCTGGTTGTTTGAGATCATCTCTTCTACATCCAGCCTCACCTCTTCTCCAGGCAGAAAACGGTGATTCTCAGAGGCTCTTTGCAGGCCTCCAGGGCTTTCAGCCCTCTGCTCTGCAACACTATAAGGTCCTCAACCCCCACAATAATTTCCTCCAACTTCAGTTCCAACTCCTTCTTCAGAAACATGATGTCTCCGACTCGCTGATCTGAACAGCAGAAGAAAAGAAACATAACAGTCCACCTTTAGTCAATACAACATTCAGTGTGTAGTGCAACACAGTGTGAACGCAGACTGGATTGTTTTGTGCTGCTGCCTCTCTTACCAAGTCGCTTTTGGTCAGCATTTTGAATGTTTTTGAGGGCTTTGTCACTTTCCAGCATCAGCCTTTTGCATTCTGCTCTGAAGAGCTCGCAGTGGTTCCGCGTGACCTCCATATATTCCAGATTGGGTGCAGCACCTTGCTGGGAACTGCGACGAGGGACGGACATTGTTCTACGCTGGTGGTGCTTCACTGAAAGTATAATGTTACAATGTTACAATCTCATTTAGCAGACGCTTTTGTCCAAAACAACATTCATCTGAGATTTAATACAACACAAACAACAATCATGACAGGAGGGAACAAAGTAAGTAAGTGCCAACCATCAAGCTTCAAGTGCGACTGGACACAGGTGCCGACAGGCCTGCCAGTAGTGAGCTGCAGTAGTCAATGCGTGATATCACTAGAGCTAGTACCAGCAGTTGTGTTGCATGCTCTGATACAGTAGGTAGGGTCTGATCTTCCTGATGTTGTAAAGGGCAAATCGAGCAGTCAAGGCCACCTGAACCTTTAAGGTTATCTAGTCGTCAATTATGACGCCCATGTTCCAGGCAGACTTAGTGGTTTGTCCGAGCTGGATATTGATCTTTGGTTGCATAGACGGATAGATTGCATAGGGATTGCATAGACCCATTTATAAGTAGGTAGAACATAAATAACAGTAAGAATTGCCTCTAAACCAAAAACATTTCAATTCCAGAGAAAACGCATTGGAAGCGACTTTACTGGAGAGCAAGAAACAATATAAATAGACCAATACAACTTCAAAGTTAATTCTAAACTACCTGTACATCTGAAAAGTCCAGGGATCTCTGAATTAAACTTACATGTAACCCTAATGTCATTGCAAAAAATCAATATGTAACGTTTATAAGAGATACTTTGCGTAGTTTTGTTTTGTTTCCTTGTAAAGGGCCGTTATGATGGCCAACGAGATGCCTTGACAAAATTATTACCGTTGAATTTGTCTCTGTAAAATTAAAAAAGTTAGATAATAATAAAACTAAAAAACATTTGCCCTTCTGTCTTAAAGACGTTTATATTACTGGGGAAACATGAAAATAACCTGTGTTAACAGCTCCCACGAACACCAAAGAAACCACCAAGTGATAACGTTAGCCCCAATGTAAACCTAACGTTAGCTGGAAGCTACCTTAGTTTAAAACTGATATTAAACACTTTTTTTCTCATTTGCGTGACAATGTTCACCAGAAAGAAACGTCACAGCATAATAAGACATATTTCAAATTGACTATACCTTAATGTGCTGCTAAAGACCGCAAAATATATCAGTTTGGATGCCTTCTGCTGTCGTGGAGGTTTAGCCTAGTGCAACCAAACACATGGTTACCGTGGCAACGGATGACTAACTTCAAATGCGGAAATGGTCCAGCGTATCTTTGAGCCAATTCAACATCTTGCATTTTAAAGAATCCAAATAATAATATATAAATACATTTTAATAATAATAAATACATTTCGATAAAGTATTTCATTATCTTTACCTTTAAAAAAAAAAAAAACATCTTTCATTTGATTTAATGAAAAACAGTAATTTTAATTAGCTAAAAGTTAATTATTTAATCTTGAACAGGATAGTGAAGATTCTACTCGAAACACTGGTTGACTACGACCGTTTTAGTCGCGTACTTGTAATTTAACTACATTGGTATTTGCATAGTGATTTATAAGATAAGATAATCCTTTATTGATCCCCAGGGGGGAAATATGCAGTTAAATGACCCTTTGAGGATATTTTTTTGTGCAGTTAACCACTGAAACGATTAAAGATATGGGGCTATTAAAAAAGGAATTATATTTTGATTGAAGCATTGATTATCTCCTAATATTGAACCACCCTGAATCCCGTGAAGATATGCTCAGGCAATGCATTCATCATAGGTAGCCTACTGTCCAGTGCTATTTATTAACAAATGTTCAGACGAGTTGTTGCATGCTATTGTAGCAGATGCTTTGCTTACTAAGTTATCTTATCAATAAGAAAGAAAACCAAAGACAAACTTGCAATCAAAATAGATAAAAAGGAAATAAAGGAAGTCACTGCTTTAAAATGTTCAGGTGTTATTTTGGATTCCCAACTCAAATTTGATAAACATGTTAAAAGGATATGCAAGACAGTAAAGACAAATTTGAACTGCTTCAGAATGATCAGACATTACATCCCTCTTAAGGCAGCTCAATTATTCACGCATGCCATGATATTTTCACATTTCTCCTACTCTGTTACTGTATGGAGCCAGGCTTCACAGTCAACCATTAAACACAAAGTGGCCAACTGCTGGAGATAAATGTCATTTTCAGGTGTAATCAACAATTTGGCCTGATGATGGCGCCAGAGGACAGGTCAACGGATAACCATTTTATGGTTTTTGTCTAATCCATGAATGTCTACACAAAATTTTTTGACAGTCTGCTCAGTAGTTTTCATTACATCTTTTTTTAAAAGCCAAATGTCAACCTCATGATGGTGGCACAAGAGGTTAAATCAAGGGGTCACTTAACCAATGTCTATACACCTTTGAGGGCAAGTCATGTTGAGTTATTCTATTAGACAAGTGGAAATTATAAAGATGAATTTGCATCCTCAGTCCGAAATAGCTTATATGTGACAAATATTATTGCAATCATTGCAAACCAACAGTTTTTGATGTATTTTGGTAAGACACAAAAATGTGTGGCGCCAGAGAAAAGTTAAGGGATCTTCAAAGTCAACAAGATTTATCCTTAAGTGCCCATGAATGTCAACAAAAAATCTCACCCCATTTCATATGTTATAGTTGTTGAGGTATTGAAATCTGAACTCAACCTGGTGGACCTGACTGCTTCTTTTGTTAGGTTGTCGCCACCTGCTGGACTGGACTAGCAGAGCTGAAAATGCACACACGATTTAAGTACAAACTTTTACGCCATTATAATAGTCAAAACTGTAAATTTGTGTTGGCACAATACATAAGACAGAACCTTAAAAATAATGAATAAAATGGTGAAAATAATGTTAATCATTTCAAACATCAACCAAGAAATGAGATGTCTTTAGAGTGGGCCTCTGAAATGCAAGAAAAACTCCTGTTAAGTTGCACACTGAAAGAAAACAAGTTCTCCAGTATCAATATCGCGCTCAGAGAATTATCTTATTTCATTTTCATTTTTCATGGAAGAATTATTGGATGTCAATGCTGGCATTCAACTGCTTTCTCCTTAAGTTGAAACCTTCAATACAGATGCCTTATTTCTGGTGCAATGTTGAACACCAAAAGCTGCTAAACCATTGTTTTGAGGTGAACTGGCAAAGTCGTATCATTTTATTGTGTTGCCTAATCTGGAAAGGAAGGCTAAATATATCGCAACAATCTCCATGGTTTTAAAGATTATCGTTCAATTTCATAAAAAAAAGAATTGTTTACGATTAGCCAAAATACACCTGTTGTTCCACAGGGTTTAACGATGTGGTTTAAATTATGCACTGCCAATAAAACTCCCAGCGATGTTTTTCTCCTTGTTTTGATAACATGAATTTGAAACCTTATTTAAAACTAATCTCATAAAAGATGGAACTCTGTGGCTAAAAGTCTCTAAACGATGTACTACTGTTATGATTAGCGCAAGAAATTTGAAGAAGGAACAGCCTCCCTGAGTTAGGTCTTGATTGGCCACTCATCCAATCACTCATGTATCTGATTATATGAATTTATTGTATTAATGGCGCTGTCTCTGCACGTGGAGGCGGGAGCAGGGAGAGGTTCGTGCTGAGTTTCTGTGTTGACTAAGATTCAGAGCAAACACACATATATTTTACGGTCAGTTTTATACCCTCATTTCAGGTAATTCAATTCTTCAAAAGAAATGCGCGATCTGTTTATTCAAACTGTAATATTATGATTTTTAAGCTAACAGACTCCGGAATGAGTATTGAGGCAAGTGGAGCGCTGTACATTCGCTCTCCATTGACTACAGCTTGATCTCAAACCCTTTCTCTGCTAACAGGAGAAAAGGAGGGCATGCAAAAAGACTTCATTTAAATTAATATGAAATATGTGATTATTTCTACAAAGTCTCCCCCAGCATCACCCACTGTTGAGGTTTCTCAGGGGGAAAGATTAAATGCCTTGAAAAAAATGATGCTCCATTTATTGGACTCTTCACTTTTCCTATTATAACCCTGAATGACAGCAGCCTGAAGTCCAAGCTGTCCTCACATCATGTTGCCCTTTCCTCGCTGATCACCTCTGTTCTTTCTTTGACAGCTGTACCTCTCAAACCTCCACTAGTCACCTGAGATGCTCCCATCACAAACGCTGCACAAGCTATCCTCATGACTTGGCAACAATTTGAAAGCATCAAAGGTAATAAAAACAGAATATAACACATCACGTTCAGGACCCCTGACCTCTTAGACAAACATTCAGAGACTCTGTGTACATTTCCCACGACTCTAAACAAATCATGAGAGGGTGTTTTGAATGTTTTACAACATTGTTGCCCTAAAGACTTCACACATCACAGACAGCATTTCATTCAGCGACAATCTCACAGAAACATGTGGTGCTTGGTGTTTACAACAAATCAAAAGGAGGTGATCTCATACTTTTTGTCTAAATCCACTTCAAAAAAGGACAGCTGGTAAATCTAAAGCCAATATTAACCCTCTGTTTTAACTGACTCTTTAGCTGCTAAATGCTCCACATTGTAGTTATCAGAAGGCTTTTACAGTTTGTAGATAAACACAGCCCCCTGCTGCAGCAGAAAACGACACTATGCGAGCGCTAAGAGTGAACCAAAACAGCAAAGTTAGACTCCAGTTAAGCTGAACACTGAGGTGAAACTAAAGCAGCATTCATCCACAGATTGGTTTTTGACTCAGTTATTTGTGTGCTGTTAACACATCTTCATCTGTCTCCTGCCTGTTTATATGAACTCAGATGTTTGCATATATATGACAGAGTGACCTGTGATTGAAGCTTCGTCATGTCACTGATGACGCCTCCCCAGCAGGATGCCTTTCCTTCACATGTATGACTACAGGCTACTTGTACACACGTTGTCCCTTTAATGTGCAGGTGTTGCACTGGATCTGTCAGAGAGGAGGACTTCACCAACCTGTCTCTGGACCTGGTTCCTGGAGGGTCCGTGCAGCAGATGCTCCAGGAATACCAGAAGGTAAGAAGCTGGTGTTCAGTCTCATCAGCACCGACTGACATGAAGCCTCAGCCGCTCAAACGTTTCACACTGCTGCTGTTTTTTATTGTTGTGGGTGTTTTGTGGTTTGTTGCACAATAACTGACAGCATGTTGTCCCTGCAGGAGACCGAGTTGGAATATAGGTGCGAGTGTGGCGGCCACACATCAGGCCAGCAGTCCACCTTCCTGACTCAGCCCAGGTGAGTGACATCACATCCATCACAAACTGCACTGACTCTTTTTGTTTCAGATCCAGGCGACAAGTTTCATCTGTTTATTTCTCCTCAGTTTTCTTGATTTAGTTCAATAAGTCTGCGTTCATGTTCTCTCACCGCTGCTTTCTTTCCTGTCCACAGATTCCTCATGTTACACCTGAAGCGGTTCCGGTTCAATCACTTCTATGAACTTGAGAAGCTGCAAGACCCCCTTGACCTCTTCGGGGAGCTGGTGGTGGTGACCTCTAGACAGGTAAAACACACACCTGAGAACAAACAGATAGAAACATGTGGACTGTGTGTGTGTTTGTGTTTTGAGTGTGTGTGAAGCTAACTGTTGTTTTCTGTGTTTCCTCTCAGGCTGGTAGCGTCAGCGGATGAAACAGAGGTAAGATATTCACACCCTGAAGGTCTGACTGTCGTCTGCTGCAGTCCTCTATCAGCTCCTCAGATATTCAACAGATACATAAATGTCAACCAGACGCAGAAATATTGAAATTGAAAGAATTTTATTTTGCCGATTATCTGAAAACTCTGCTTCCTTTCCTGTTAGGACACTACATCAGCGACGGGCTGCACCCTGAGGATGGTCTGGATGCTCCAGGTGACAAGCTGGCTCCACTACAATGATTCCCAGGTCACCAACACAAGTGCATGCAGCGGCAGCAAACAGCTTACATCCTCTGTTACCAGAGAGGGGAGAGGAGAACACCGTGACAGCCTGTGATGAAGTCAAACACACATCTTACAAACTGTGATGCAACTAAATGAGCTTGTTTTAACACACAGCAAGCTAACACACTTTATTTGTGTCTGGTTTTAGTTGTAGGCCAGGACCAATGTGTCCCTGGATTAAACAACACAGAGGCACCAAGAGACGAGACCTGAAGACGTCTTACCAGGCTCCATAAAAACAACAAAGGTCCAGGTGAGTTTCACAGGTAAGTCTTCTGTTCCTCCTTTGTGTTGTTGTGCTGCAGGAGATGAAGCTGAAGTTGAAGGTGCAGACAAGACCGACATACGTCCTGTGGAGCAGCAGACACGGCCTTTGAGAAGTGAAGGACAGACTGATAACTTCGTCATTTGGTCCAGAGAAGCAGCAGAAGGCCCCCCACCCTGCAGGTGGTGAAGCTGGAGGTGAAGGACAGACTGATCTCTTCGTCCAGTGGTCTTGTGGAGCAGCAGAAGGCCCCCAGCCCTGCAAGTGGAGAAGCTGGAGGTGAAGGACAGACTGATCTCTTCGTTTCATGGTTCCCAGCGCCAGCCACCCCACCCCGCCCCGCCCTTATGAGGAAGGGCCACCCCAGAGAGCCAGGTTCCTGTCGAAGTCCACACTCATCTTCATGCACCAGCCACATTTGTCACTTAAGCCAACTACAGGTGACACATTTCAAAACTCTCCCAGGCTTGCTCTCTGTGAAAAATATTTCTAATAAATAATGTAAATAAAAAGTCAATAAATGACTTTCTGTGAATGTAATTCAATCTCAGTGTCATTTGGACTCTTATGGATGAAACAGGGTTCAGTAAACACAAAGTTCTTTCTAATGGCTCCATAACAACATGCTTTGATTTAGTTAGCACGCTGTCTTTGTGCTGAACTCACAGACTGAATGTAGTAACTTAAAGGTGTTAGCAGCAGCTGTCACTGAGTGTAAAATACACATTAGAACTCTATCAGATGCAGTTTCTGTCCTGCAGACGAGCTGGAACACAGCCGACATTAGAAATCCGATCCGTCCACCTATTTCTATATTTTTACACAACATTAGTTGGTAGTCACTTCTGTTAAAAGGCAGAAGTTAAAAGCACATTATTTAGCTGACAAAAAAAGGAGATGAAAAGAAAGGATGCAACAAAAATAGAATAATTGTTACCAAACAGTTCAACAGCTGTTAGGTAACCGACCGTCGTTTGAGCTCTTTCCAGGTGAGTGCGAGGACTCAAAGTAATTCATTAAATGACCAGGGAGAGCAGAGACAGGCAGACAGACTGAACAACAGGCACTCTGTTGGAAATGGACAAAAATAAAAGTGAAGATGAAGAGGCCGAGCCTGAGAGCAAAAAGAGCGACGGTTTTCAAGTCTGCTAGGAACTACTTTGGTTTAATCTGCGTCAGCTTCCTCAGAGGGAAACAAACGGGCCGACAGGCTCAGAACGCAGAGGAGAAACTTTGTGTGAGGATGGTGGTGAAGCACAAAAAACTGCAGCCTCAGTGGGCCCGCTCTTCTGATCATTCCATTTTAACACCTGTAAATAATGTGTTTTTACACGTAAAATAGTCATCGGAAAAAAACAATTCAAAGACAGAAGAATGTCACATATAGTTTCATACAGGGCATGGTAAATTAGTCCTGAGAGCCACTTTTCAAGGGATTAAAAAGGTTCCTCCAGCCCATTTTATCTGCACTTCCAACGAGGTCTGTGCAAAGGTTTTCTTACTGGACACAGTATTTTACCAATCGTAATGTTCAGTGCTGCAAGTCCCACCCCCAACGTCCCCGTACTTTCAGAAGCCCTTTTCACACATCATATAAACGTCATCACCCGACTCACTCGCTAGTGAATGTTCCTGGATGTAACCTCTACGTTCACACGACGCCTCACTCAAACTTCTAGTGGTGGACAGGAGGAGAGAAAGAATCAGAGCAGGGGTGCAGAATGCGAGAGCAAAAGAGGAGGAGACAGTTAGGTTTAAGTTTATGGGCCGGAAGAGGAGCGGTTGAGGTGTGGTCCTGCTCCTGAAACTTTGCTATATAGCATCAACTATAATTGAAAGGTCAAGTCAGCACGTTCAAAGACAACAGGCGTTGGCAAAAGAGCTTTACAGGAACAACAAATAAAACAGGAATGATCAAATAAAAACACAGAAATTAACAAGGATTTCAGTGAAATAGTTAAAGTAATATTGTTTAAAATCCACTCAGCAGTGCATAATAAAATAAAATATAAAAAATAGCTAGTAATTGGACAGGCTTATCTTCATGATGAAGGTTGAAAGGGTAAAGAAAAAAAAGTTGGTTCTGAAGACGAGTCTTAAAGACATCAGTGTAGGAGGAAGATGATGGACATGCAGCTCATAATACATCATACAAACTGCTTAGAGAATGTCACATTGTTGCCTTACATTAACCCAGCGTATGAGAGAAAAGACCTGTTTGCACCACAATTACCTGCGATTTTAGTTCCAGGACCTACTTTTCAAGGGTCCTCCAGCCCAAATTTCCTGCGGTGGAAACGCAGCTAAAGTTGGAAAGTATTCTGACTCGGCCTGATAAAGTTAAACTGTGTTTAATCACAACAGACTCGTGATCATTTGAAGCATTAATGTGAAACAATGTAAGGCCAGTGCAAATATATACATTTATAATTGCATGATTAAAGAGCTTAATAGGAATGATCAAATAAAAACACAGACAAATAAGAGGATTTAAGTGAAATAATAATTAAAGCAGCGTTGATTAAAGAAATTGGACAGGCTTGTCTTTATGATGAAGGTTGAAAGGGTAAAGAATAAAAATGGTTCTTATAACGAGCCTTAAAGACATCAATGGAGGGGGAAGATGATGGACTTGCAGATTTTCATCATTCTTAATATTAATAACTTTTTTAACTTTATGAACTTGTTCCAGTCCATCTTGAGGCCCTGGGTACTTTGTGGCAGATTGATACACAACTGATGGCAATCTACTAATGTCATGTTTGATATACAAGGCACAGCAAAACCATAATGCCACATAAACACAAAAATTTTAACTCACCGTTAATGCAAGCCCTGAGCCTGTTTTCTGGAGACAAGGCGGTCGTAAAGTGACAAGTGCAGTGTGTTTCTAACACCCAATCTGCCGTGGGGCCTTGCCTCGGTGGCTGTCAGAGCTGAAAATCCGGCCTCGCACAAGTATGTTTATGGGAATGGCAACGTCTTCGGTGTCGTTATGGCAAGTTCTGGGTATTCTCCCTTTAATAACTATAATCCAGAAGGATGGGATGGATTGGGATGTGAATAAAGTCCTCATTGTTCAGGTGCTGGCATCCGCTCTCTCCCATGTATGTTTGGAACATGTCACAGACACCTACCGGTACAGGTCCGTGGCCCGGTGCTTGGGAGCCCCTGGTTTAGCATATTGCTAAATAATATTGCATATTGCTTGCATCACCTGCAACCTACTTTCTATAGAGTTGTCTATGGATAACTTTAAATTCTGAATACAAATCAGCTGTAGAGTGGGAGTAAAGAACAATGGGCATATTAATAAAGTCATGATTATTTTCTGTCGCCGCATAAAAAAAATATCATGCACAAACTGAGTCATTCACTTAAAGGTGTTAGCCTCCAGCCTCAGCCTGCTGCACACATATGTTGTGTTAGAGCTCCAGGCCAATAGTGCTTGTTTATTCGATTTTCCTTCAAGCTTTCTCGAGATTTTCTCCTTAATGCCGCGGGGAGACAAGACAGCTTGAAACACCGCTCGTCTGACAGATGTGTCACTGAAAAACAAACACCACACCCAATATTACACACACACACACACACACACACACACACACACACATGCATCTAACTCCCTCCAGAGCTCCCACACTCACAGGATGTGACAGACGGCTCACACCTGCTGGTAAAAACAATTTAGTAAATGAGATCTTGGCTTGCACTTCTTCGGTGTGTTTGCAGAGGAATGGCGGAGAAAGGAAGCAACAGTCGATGCTCAGCAAACATGATCAGGTTCAACGTCAACAAGACAAAACATACGGTAGATTGGCACTATTTTATTGCAATACAATTAACATTAAAAGGTTGGATAACAGTAACGGTGGTCAGGAAAACTGTTAGTTCCACGGTTTTAGCCAGCAAGCTTGTCAAAGGGATGTGAAGGAAAAGGCATTGAGAGCCACGAGTGTGCTGCCTGTGCAAATCACATTAGTGAAGCATTGCTTGAATGAACATATGGACCAATAAGTAAAGAGTGACTGGCAGAGGGAAAGAGTGAATTGATTAGGGAGTGGATGGTGGAATAGATAGATAGATTGCTTACTTGACCAGAATTTAAATGCTCTTACAGAACAGACAGACCGTTCTCATGATGCATGCAGAACACCTGCTCTCTCTGTGTGTGTGAGAGAGTTTCCATGCAGGTGTTCATGTGTGTGACTCCTTTCTTCATTGAGATTGATGATCATCGATTCTGATCCATTTGGGCTTTTAATGATATATTCTGCTCGCAAAACAAATCGATGTTTTGGGGGCCTTGATGTCAATTTATTTTACCCATCAGAATATTCATGTATTCACATCATTTCTCTTTGAACTTCACCTCACTGTGCTGCTGATGGAATTTTTATTCATAGCGTTTAAAAGTGGTCAGAGCCAATGTATTCATACCCCCCAAATGTTTGTTTATACTCATGCATTTTTCATTTTGCCTTAATGGACTTTGAAAAGTGAAACTCTGCTGCACAGCGCTCAGCTCACTCTGTGCTCTGGTGAAGAGCTGCACTAATGTGATAACAGACAGACTTCTCCTGTAGATTCGTGATGGAAAAATAGAAACCTGGCGAGTTTTCACGTTCAATGCTACTATTGCACATGCACGCATCGCATTCGTGATTGTTAAACGTCATGCAGCCCTAGTAAGGGTTGTTTCCACATCCAAAAAGCAGCAATCAATTTCCTCAACACTTTACAATTAGGACTTACAGCAAAACCAGAGTAGAAGACTTTTCACTGTGCACTTTGTGCTCCACTTACTTTCAATCTCTCCAACGGGAATCAGGATCAGGTAAACAAGAACATGCCCAGAGCGTGTAGGTTTCAGTGTTTTGTTTTCCTGGACAAAAGCCTTTCAAGTGGTGATGGTGAAGCTGAAATGATCCCAAAAGAGGAAAGGCAGAATAAAAAACAGAAATATGTCAAACTAAAAAACACTTAAGGCACATTAGGATCATTGATAACATTAAAAGTTCTTCAAATGAGTTACTTTTAATCATAAAGTCAGCATAAGAAAGTTTCTTTTACATGTGACATAAAATGTATATATTTGGGTATTTGATGAACACATTTAAAAACATCACTTTTGCATCTTTATTTGGCATTTTTACTAATTTTACACAAATATTTTTCTGTACTCGAGAGGAAAAAACAAACATTTTAATTCTCAGCTTCCTCACCAGTTGTTGTCATTTTGTTTAATCCACATTCAGCACAAATGTAAGGTTGTTTGCAATCTAAACCTGGCAGTAGTGGAAGAGCCAAGTGCATACAAGGTTATAGCCTATATATGCATAATAATAGATATTATGAGACCTTGTGGTCTGTTTGTAGGCTGAGTAGTGCTGATTGATTACATTAGAAAAGGCTCTGGTTGATTGTTAGAAAACAGTCTGTGTAATGAGTTGGCTGAAATACATCCTGGAAGCTATTAGCAATCTTTGAAAGACAATTTGCTTTTCGTTTATCTCCATACAAAGATATTTTCAAATGAGTTGCAATAAACAATCCGGTTGTCGCTTCAACTTCAGCTCCATTCTTGCATCTTAAGATGCTCATCTAACGGGGTGTGTTTGGACCCAAATGCAGGACACAGAGAAACAGGGATTGTTGGTAATCTTTACTTGAGGCTTCAGCAGGTACAGGAACAAACGCGGTACAGATAATATAAAGGCTTCGAGCCATGAAAGTCTTTGGACTGGGCCAACAACAGCTCATAAGAGGGCAACGGTACAATGAAGGAGCAGGAAGGAGATGTAGTAAGGGAAGCAGCGGGTTCAGAACCAGGTAAGAACTCGGTAGAAGCCGATGGAGCAGTAGGGAGCAGGCGGAGATTCAAGAAGCCACCAGGTAAGAGTTCAAAGAAAGAACACACAGTGACGAGTGTGGGACACGGTGAGAGTCTCTGAGCCACAGGGATCGACAGGTAGGCAGACAGTAAAGCTCAGTGTCATTTCAGGAAAACACCTGACAGCCAAAGGGAGAGGCTCACAGAAACCAGGAACGCTGAGGCCAAACTCGTGGTGGGGGACAGAAAGCTGAGGTGATTTCTGGGGTTACAACCAGGCACAGTGTTGGCAGCAGCTGTGTTTAGAGCAGCAGAAATAACACCACTGTAGGGAACGTGAGCTGGGTTAAGACCGTTGTCAGACATGTTAGTTTCACCCTACTGATGTAGGATCCAGCCTGCGCTCAATGTTGTCGGCCCGTTGCAGCGCTTTCCTTTTATTTATGTTTAAAATGTTTTTTAAGTTATTTTACATGGCCAATTGGCGAAGTACCATTCATCACTAAAAGAGGGGCATATCTTTTTGTCTCCACCAGGGTTGAAAATAATTCAGCAGAAACAGGGCTATAATGACCAGAGGGGGGAAATCCAACACAAACAATGACCAGCGCGCAGAGGACACTGGACGCGCCAAAACATCGTCTGTTGCTCCCAAATGTTGAATCGTCATCACATCATACCTGATTGTTTTTGAGGTAATAGCATTGCTCAAGTAGATTGTAAATGATAATGGGCCCAGCAAAGAACCTTGTGGTACCCCCTTGGTAACTGAAAGTAAGGGTTATCAAAAGAACAGATTGTATACTTCTTCAACCAAATCATTAATGGAGAAATAATAAGCAAATCACTTGTTTTTTTAGAGCCTCATTGTGCCTTCTCATGCAGCTCCACCCCCTTAAATCCACCTTAAAATGCAGCCCTAACATTGACACAACTTCCATTTGCTTTCAAAGGGATTAGTGTGATAAACAGGCAGCATTAGAACACAATGTGTTGAACATTCATGAGCAGATTATTTCGTCCGCTCCTCTCTCATGACCACCACTATTACTATTTTATTTCCCGTAAACTATAAAAGGCAGAACTGCTTCCCCAGGCTTGTTAGAAGATGATGTCTGAGGTCTCCTAATAGCTGCTCTCCTGTGGCTTCCCACGTTTTACTGTGAGTTGTAAGTGATGGCCCTGTGGGGAAGCCATTAGCCACTAGTTGTCTCTCTCGTTCTTTCTCTCTGCTCCCACCTCTTCCCTCTTTTTGTGCAGAGGCACACACTCAGAAACACACATTACATACACACATATAGGCACAAACCGCCGTAGCTTTCCTGAGACCGTTAGCTGCTGTCAGGGTTGCTTTGTTTTGACCTGCACCCATCTGGCCGGCGGAGTCCGTAAATCTCTACAGTCTTGGCAGGAAAGCCATTAGTGGGTGGACATACTGGGCTCAGTCACTGGGAGGGCGACTGGAGGGCACAAAGGTTGACCAGAACAAACCAACAAATGACTGAAGCATTGTTAGATTTTCAGACACAAATCAGATTTAGTTGGCTTCATATTTCTGCAAAATGCTTGAAAATTACTTCAATGGAAATGTGATTTTTAAGGACACATTGGTTGTCATGGTTGAATGCATTTTCTTCTGCTGAAGCTGAACTTACTCAATACAGTTAAATGGCTTACACACGGCTTCCCTTATTAAATGTGCATGCCATTGCTGGGCTATTAATGTGATGTGTGTCCTCTTATCTTTGGTACATTCACTCATTACTCAGACACCTTTGCAAACCGTGTATGTGTGTGTATGTGTGTTCCTGCACAAGAGCACATAATTACCTTGTTATCTCTCTTTTCCACACATCTGTACTAATTTCCATCGACAGAATTAGTTAGCATTGTGATGAACAGCACGCCGACTCCACCCATTGTTAAACACCAGGCAATTATGCAGCAAAAATTATCTTGTAGGGAGATGTCACTCAGAATAGCACCTCAGCCAAAAATAGCCTAAGCTGGCAGAGCTTGCAACGAGACGGAGACAGTATCAGACCGGAAAATGCTGATACACCTGAAAGTCACTGCTACTCACTTTAATCTTCATGTTGCATTGAACACACACGCTTCAAGTCTGGGCAGACACAGAACCTGGCTTCGAAAAAAATGGATCCTGCACATTCACATATTTAACAGCTTCTTGTGTCAGTCTGTTGGCTCACAGATACGGAAACTTCAATGACTGTAGTGATTGTTTTAGTTACATTTCCTCTCGCCAATCCTCCTCAACTCTGTTACTCGGGAACAGATCGGCTGCAGGAGCCGTATTTGTCAACAGAGCTGTCAATCATTATGTTACACCCCCTTTTTACAGCATCAAATAACTACCATAAACCGTAGTTAAGTCGCACTGGAATATACGTTTTTGGGGGTATCCAAGAGTTTTCTATAGCTCTTCATTAATAAAAACATGTAAATAAGTTATTTCAAAACTATTTCAATTTATTTTCATTTAAAACACACACAAACTAGCCTACCATCTGTTTTCACCATGTCAACTTTGCAATCCTGCTAGCTACCGTTGCGGCAGCCTACGGTAACGTTGATTATTGTGACGGTGGCGGCTGCGATCATGACAGTGCATGTCCGCGAAGAAGCGTGAGCAAGAATCAAGTTCGTTTTCCTCGCTTAAAAAGGCGAGAAAAACGACATATTGTAAATAGGAGACGTTGTAGTGGAGATGTGCAATCACAACTTAACAACCGGAGAGCGCCATCGTCTGGGTAAAATACCGTAACACAATAAAGACCTCTCTCCGTTTTATTCTGGTATATTGGTCGCACCGGTATAACTTTTATAACAACTTTTTAGATTAAATTTTTTTTATTAAAAGTGAGCCCTATACACCGAATTTTACAGTGATTAACTTAATAATTAATTAATAGTTAATTACGTCTCCTCCTGCGGATCGTCCTCCACTCTGCAAATCCAGAACAGATCGTCTGCAGGAGCCGTATTTGTCAACAGAGATGTCAATCATCCTTTTTACAGCATCAAATAACTAAAAGTAAACTTGTCAGAACACTTGGACGTAAATCAGCATGATAAGAACTAACTATAATGACAGAAACCATGTTTGAGAAAAATTTATTTGCCTTGTATTTTAATTTTATAGTTTTACTCATGTCCCATCTGTTAACAGGGAGGAGGCGGGCTTTATGACCTCAGAGTCTTCACACCAGAATTAAAAGTTAATGCTGACTTCTCTGATCTTTTAAACATACATACACCTAACACATGAAACATCCTGCAAAGCTCTATGTAATAAATTGATTAATTAATGCAAAAAGAGCTTTCTATATATTTCCATCTCCATCTTGTCTCTCGCTGTAACACAGCAAGTACGCGCTTGTATGAGTATTCCCATTAGGTTGGAGAGAGTTTGCAAAGTGTCAGCTACATAGCAGCCGATGAATAATGCAACGGAAATAAAAGGCTTTTTTCTGCACGGCAGCTACGTGAGCTATGATACATCAGATGTAAGATGTAAACTGATGCTAACCTCAAAATGTCTGCTCGGCTTGCCGTCTCTGCTGTGTGACTTCTGAATGACTCCCTGCATTCACAACAATGATGCTTGTGTTGTGTTGATTATGAGTCGTTTTAATGAGCCAGTGGAGGGAAATAAAAGCATATTAGCTTAAAGGCAACATGATCTGTGGCACGTTCATTCCCTGAAGTTGGAAATGAATTAATGTATTTTACATATAGGCTATAAATAGATGTTAAATTAGGGTTAATATATTATACATTTGAGTCATTTCATATCCTGTCACATCTTTTTTCCTTTACTTTACTATTTTACAGCTTTTTTATTCACTTTCTCTCTTCCTGCTTCCCCCCACCACCACCACTCGTTTCTGCACTCTATAACCTCCTTTCATAACCGCACATGCAAGTCAGGTCTTTGAATGTATAAATTCAGCACACGCGTTATCATTTCCGTTCACGTTCTTCACTAATCTCTCCCTCCCTCTGTCTTTGTCAGCAGAATATTGAGTTGAGCCCGTGGTGCGTATTAAGCACCCATGCAGCTCAAATGCACAAACACACACACACACACACACACACATATGAATACAAGTCAAAAGAAAATGAGAACGAGAGGGAAAAAGGAGAGGGATGATTCAAAATGACTCCGGGATCGAGCTGTAAATCATGAATAACTAATAGCATGTTCATATTCGTGCTGTTCGTTCATGGTGTCATCAATCATGACTGTGTCTTTTTACTCCGCTGTAGCTTCATTAAGCTGATAATGGACTCTGGGCTACATGTCAAGCAGGCAATATCAGCGTCTATGCAAACTATGATTAAATAACCTCTCTGAGCAGACAAACTCACTCAGCTGTGTGTTTGCTCTCATATAATCTATCTGATAAATGCTTTTTATTGCTACTAGTGCGCTGAGCCGCTGCAGTGTTCTCAGGCGTGACTTCAGAAGTATCCTCAATACATTATATACATTTTATAGCTTATTTTTGCACAATATTTTATGATTTCATTTGGAGCTTATGTATCTTTTCATGCATGGTCAGTGTAGAAAAAAAATAGAGAATGTATCTCTGTGATGCTGGCCTGATAGCTCCTTTGGAGGCAGGGACTCTGCTTAGAGAGTAGGGCACGAAGAGTTGTTTCCAAAGATACTTTAATGGTTACTTAGGCCATGTCTACACATACACGCTCTTTTACCTCCTTCCTTTCCAAAAAACCCCCCGTCCACACAAGCAAGGTTATAAAAAATACACGTCCAAGCGAAAACGCAAAAACATAACAGAAACGCTGTCATGAGAATGCTACACCAACAGGCAGCGATATAACCTGGTCATGCAAAGAAGAAAAAGAAAATCACGGCAAATCAAGAGTCTGAAAAAATCTATTGCCGGAATACTACCTGGCAGACTGCAATGGTGCATCGAGGAAGGGGGACAATATATCACTATAGTGGACGAGTAACAGTACATATGTATAAACATGTAAAACATCCTATCAGCAAGGTTAGAAGCATCACTGTTTTTGTCCGTCATTTTGCAAGGAATGTCGCCTCATTTGTGACGCCTTGGAAGGGAGATGACAGCGCACAGCCTGACGTCACGAGCCGAAAATGCTGTTTACCCCATCTACACGTCTCCGTGGAAACTGAGTTTCTAAAAGTCTAAAAGAGTTTTACAAAGATCCGTTTTCAGTGACCTAAAACGGCATTTGTGTGTGGACGAAAGGCCAAAAAAAAAAGAATACCCATGTACATTTAGACATGGCCTTAGATGGGCATTTACAGGTTATGGTTCAGCACAGGGCATTGGTATGGATATTTAGGTTAAGTGTGTGTGTGTGTGTGTGTGGTCCTAAAGATAGAAAATAGAACAAATACAGTTTAAGTATTCAATAATATGTTTTCATTCATAAATCAAAACTTATTTTGGTACCTCTAAATTATTTTTCATTTGATTTGATCTCCTGCTTAATGTGTAATACTAAACAGTGTTATGAATATTTGTCTGACAACCAATCTGTTCGGTTGATAAAACTCCCTTTCAATAACCGAGGGCGTACCACAAGGTACTTTGCTGGGTCCATTTACAATCTACCTCAAGGATGGGAGATGGAGACAACTGTCCGTCACACCTTATACTTTAGGTAGTAGGAATTTCATGACACCAGAATTTTAAAATATATACTATTAAAAAAATATATATTTGATACATCTTTCAAAAAAACCCTATAGTCCTATGGACAAAAAATGGCGTCATTTTGTATTTTAGTACAAACCACCCAACAGTGCTTGTACAGCCAGCAGTCCGAGGTAAGGGACAAAAATAAAACTCTTCTGGTGTCTGTCTGTATGCTACAGATGCTAAAGGGGAACCTTGTGTGTTAGAATGAGAAGCCAGAGTGTCATGAAAAAACTTCAGTATTTGTCGACCTGTGAATAACAACTTTCTGCTGACTGTTTAAGTGTTACAGGTGCGATGGAGGGCAGATCAGAGAGGACACGCACACCGGGCAGGATGAAGTGTGGCTTCTGCTGCATACAAACAAAACCCACATCTTTTCTGCAAGGTTGAATGTAGGTGTAGGTGTGTTTATTTGTGCTTTTGAAAATAACCACCAATCAGATAAAAATGTTTAAGTTCTCCAATTCCCAGCGGAGTTACATTTTTTGACGTCCTGTCTTGGTTGATAAAGCTTAGCTTCTTTCTCCCTTTGGCTCGCTGAAGCTTTTCATTAAAATAAGAATGGAGATCTGTTTGTTTTGTTTATTAAGCTTTTGTTCTTTTCGATACAATTAAACTTGGGGGATATTTTATCATTTTAAAATCGCTGAAAAAGGATTGAAGTATAAATACTTTGAAAACACTAAATTGAAGCCCATTTACAATTTGGGGACTTTAATCCTCTTTTAGGCCTCCATCAACCTGGCTGCTGTTCACCACTATTTTTGCCCCCTTCTGCATTTGCCAGATTGCCAGTCCGACCCCGCCGTCACATAACTAAATCATTGAATTGTTGTTTATAAAAACATTTAATCTGTCACGTTTTGTCACATGTGACAGGTTTTCCATTAGTGTAACCAACCCTTCTGTCTTCTTCTGTCCAAAAATACCAAAAATCAGTACCCTTTGCTCTTTCAGGTGATAAGCTGATGCCAGAGAGACACGCAGCAGGGGATCTGGTGAAGCTATGCCAAATCTAAAATACTGATTAATTCGGCTGTCTACCAAAAATCACTCTTTGAGATGACCAGATTAAAGCCATTCTTTTTTTGGTGAGTAAGTGCATTTGCTTTTATAGATTATCCCAAATCTCAAGGGCAGGTTCCTGCACAAAGACAGTTTGGAGACCCGTGTTCTTGTCAAATGCTGGTTTTATAAAGATATATCACGTGGATATGGTTTGTGCATAATATATATTACATGATTACACTGATTTTTTTTACCCCCACACGACGACGTGTCTGTATCCATGTATACCTATTCATTTAACTTTATAAGTCTGGCAGTCAACATCTGGAGCCGTCAGTGGGGAGAACGCTGGAACAATAACCGCTTGGATGTTACTCATCACTGCCACCCGTCTATCACTGTAACATCATTCCCCATACAGTCTGTAAAAAGCAGTGAGATCTTTTCACACTGACTGGAAGTGATGTCGATAAAAGCCCTCTGAGACAAACTTGTGATTTTGGGCTTTATAAATAACACTGACGTGACTTGTCAGTACACTTCTGCTTCAGCACGTACACAGAGCCTTTTCACAGCCACGGCAGCTCAACGCAGCTGCAGCTGATAAAGAGAATAAAGGGTAAGTGTTGGGGAGAACCAGGTGACAACTGCAGCGCTGGGTTTGGATGGTGAGTGATGTTCAGGTGGTGTTGCTAAAACACCTGTGAAGCACTTTTCCTTCTTTGTTTAGCCTCCTTTATTTCCACTGTACATGTTATACAGTTGGGTTGGCGCATGTGGTCTGCAATCAGAGGCAGAAATCAAACACTGCCTCTGTATTAATATATCCACTGCTATCCTGATGCTTAACCAGAGTGTACATATTTAGTTGAATGTCTTACAGCACCACACTGTCAGCAGAAGTTAGCATGTTACACCAAGTGAATAACTCAAATCACACCTATAGTAAGCTGAACAAACATTCAAACTGTCAACACAACGAAGATAAGTGAGGGTGCATACACGAAAATTGTTAATAAAAACATCTTAGCAATGCAGTTGCATCTTACTGTCCATTTCGCTAGCTAGCGTGCTAACCACTAGTGTGCTAATCGCTGGCCCAATTTACAGCTTAAACATCAACTGATAGTGATCCTATAAAGTGAGGAGGATGAGTTGAGTTGCATTCAGATGACACAGAGGAGCCGTGATGTTACCAGGCAGGGAGCCTTTCATGCAGTAAGTTTGACTGGTTGTGCCAATTACCAAACACCTAAAGTAATACTGACCAGGGGTGTACTTAGAAGGGGGGCAGGGGGACAAGGCCCTCCTTGGTGCCCCCATGTTTGAAAAAATGAAAGTGCCCTAATGGATGACACTAGTAGATAAAAAATCATAACGTGCCCTCTCAGGTGCTCTTTCAATTGATCAAATTTAATTGGGTGCCCTTCCAGTGGATAAATGATACATGTTGGAATTAGTTAGCTTCCGCACCTACTACATGTGAGACAATGTGCCCTCATGGGATGCCTGTAGTGCCCCTGTTCTTGTTTCACATCACAACTTTCTGCACACGAGTAGCCCATGGCATACAGCTGGTGCCCTCTTTTATTTTATTTATGCCCCTTCCCCTCAAACAGCCCGAGTATGCCACTGACTACTGTCAACTTTTGTTGCTCATTAACGTTCCTAAATCAGGAGGAAGCATGTGGTTCATGTCAGCATCACAGAGATGTCGCAAATTTCCTAAAGCTGTCTTCCCACATGGTGAAAAGAACTACAGGAGTGTCAATAACATGTGACATTGTGGATTTTGAAAGGACAGTTCGAAGTGGGGTTGTATGAAAGTGAGTGTAGGCCTACTGTGTGCAGTAGATGGTGGCTCCTGTTTATAGAAGCCTGCCAGACACAGAAGCTTAGCTTTATAGCGCTGATCACAGGGGGCACAAGAAACTTTAGCCAATTAAAAAATGTCCTGGGCTACATATAAAAAATTAAGCATATATTTTTGGGTCAGCCCTACACATGCGTCAGTATGTGACTGACTGAATAACTGACAGTACTTTCAGCGCCATAGAGAGAGAGTGTTGCGACATTGCAATGGCGGATCATGGAGCATATTGGACCTCCACTGACGCAACTCTCTGTCTGTAGGGCTCTGGATACTTTGTTCGGGGAGTAGGCGGGGCTGCTCCTCCGCTGCTTGTCTGCTGTCCTCACCTACGTCCGCAGCGCGCACCTGCTTTCAAACACGTTGTCATCGGCCTCATGAGGACAGCCCTTGTAACACATTGCCCACAAAAGCGCACACTGACCTAGGTTTTGACCTAGTCTTGTTTAAACATTTTTTACTGCTTCACTTATGGAACTATGTTTCAATCCTTACCACGGCTCTGTATTCCTACACATGCCGTGCAATGTATTTCGCCAGATCAGTTGGTGCGTGCTTGTGTTTTTCCGGAGTGTTGGAACAAAGAGAGTCCAGGTCACCACATAGATTTCACCATGTCTAGCGTTTTGGGGAATGAATATTTAAGGGGACGCATGTCTTTTATTCATTTATTTATGTATTTTTAGAGTACATATTTAGAGTATTAAGCTATTTACAGTATGGGTGGTGTTGGACCAAGTGTTAAAAGCTTGTTCGGGCCTGGTTTTGACAAGAAAGAAGAAAGTGTTGAATTACAAAGACGACTGTACTGACTTTGATGCTTTTTTAACTGTCCGTCATGAGTCCAAAAATGCAGTGCAAAGCTAAATTGGAACACTTCTAACAAAAATATACTAAAAATATAAAACATGATATAAATAGCTCATTTATGCTGGAGCTCCATTTATCCGGCGTGACGACAAGGCAAACGATGTCTGCTGTTCCTGCGTGATGCAAAATAGGCTCCCTGAATTCAGTGAAGTGATTCACTGTGCAGGCCTACTGAACTTGGAAGTGATTAGAGACACACCATTGACTGTAGTGTGTAAAAGCACAGCTGTTAGTTGTACCCAGGGGGTAGAGTGGCTTACTATTTCGGCTTAAAATAGGTCTTTAACTCCTCTTTTGAATCACTGAAAGCAAAACTATGACTGGCTTAGCAGACCAGTGTGATATACTTTATGTTTTTGTACAGGTGAATCCAGCCGTTTCAGTCATAAAGCCTCAACACTGCAGGCGAAAGGGAAGCTGCTGTGTGTGTCTGTGTTTGTTAACGCAGACAGGAGGGGAGAGTGTGAGCCAAAATGAGAGCTAGTTGTTATTTTTACTCTACAAGAAGTGTTGCATGTCATTTTATGATTCACTGATTCTTTATGTGACTGTTGGCTGAACTCATATTAATGTTTTTACATCATACAGTGCAGATCTCATACATTGTGACACGAACACTCTGCATCACTACATTACTCCTAATTAAGCTTGTAGGATACGCAAACATATGACTGTAAAATAAATAGTCAATCCTCATCTACGTCACAGACGCTCTGTCTTCTCTCATTTCCTTAATCTTAATCTATCAGTCTCAGACCTTCATACCCCTCCCTCGCTGTTTTATCAGCCCTCTTCCTCCGCTCATTTATTCCCTCTGACATGCCCATAATGTCTCTTCAATTTCCTCTCTCACCCTTCACCCGACCGCGCACACATCCATCCATGCGGCTCGACTGCACTCATCTCCTTCACCCTCCTCTCCATCCCCGCGGCCCGACTTTTATTCAGAGTAATACCACAAAAAAACGGCCTGCGCTTGCAAATTCTAAATCACTCATCAGCTTTTCTTTCTCTCGGTTTTGTCCCTCTCCGCACGTCTCTTCATCCCAGCCCTCGCGCACGCTCCACCCAGGCGTGCCATCAGAGTCTACTTCATCATGTTGGATCACCGAGGTTGAAAGCTAATTAATGAGGCTCGTGCTTAATATGAGATCGGCCGTGATTCTCATGTCATGCGAGTGGAAGAGGCGCATATTGCAGCCGTCAGCCTTTCAACTCATCTTTATAATCTTCCTCTACTGTACGTGTCACCTCCAGCTGTCCTTCTTGTTCAGTGAACCTTGAAGGGATGAAATCTTTGTTTAATCCAACCACCTGTTTTTAGACATTTAACTACAGATTTCATGACATTTATTCGTACACACGTGTGAAAAATACAACCATATATATGCTTCACGAGAATGTGTTTCCCAAGGTAAAATACATTTCTGAAAATATAATTGATTCCTGCCGGGGTCATTGGCCTTGCAAAGAGCACTGAAGGTCAAAGTTGATCCACTCTGTGATTTCATGATTGCATCGCCGCCTTTCCTCACCACCCCCTCCTTATCGGGCCATTTCTCCCCCTTCCTATCTCATCTTGACCATCTCCTCCTTCCCTCCTGCAGGCAGGGTGGAGCACATAGCGCTAGTGCTTGTTTGGACAGATATAGAATGAGCTGTGTGTGCTCATCTTTTGACAGATTCTAAATAAAAAACAGACATTTGTACTGCAAAATTCATGTAACTTTGGTTTATATTTGGTGTGACTGGCCTTATTCCGGGCTGCATGGTGGTGCAGTGGTTAGCGCTGAGGCCTCACAGCTAGAAGGTTCCTAGATCGAACCCCGGTTTGGACGAAGTGGGCCTTTCTGTGTGTGTGACTGTGAGCGTGAAAGGTTGTCTGTCTCTAAGTGTCAGCCATGTGATTGACTGGCGATCAGTACATGGTGTAACCCCGCCTCTCACCCAATGACAGCTTGGATACGCCCTAGTCCCCACGCAACCCTGAACAGGATAAGCGGTATAGTAAATAGATGTTCATTCGTTCCATCCCTCCAGTAAAAATATTAAATGCAAACTTGCGGGCGAGAAAATTAGGTCCCATTCATCCCATTGTCTAGGCCAAGCGACTGATTCGCTGCTCGCAGCATGCCGGCATACCTGGTGATGCGGACCAAGCTGGTGGTGCAACAGGACAGGATGTAATCAAGCTGAACAGCTGTGTGAGCATCCGGGAGAGCCAGACTGATAATACCTGTACAGCAGTTGATAAGACATCCATAAGAAGTATTTTTTCAGCGAATGGCGAACTGAAAAGTATCCCCATTTGCTGGAACTAGCGAACAAATTCCGTGTCAGCTCTCACAGCCAGAAGCTCCCAAATCTCTTCCTCTCTCCAGTTTTCAGACAGCTTTGCTATTGTCGTCTTGTAAATGATCCTTCTTCTTCAACTTGGGATGTTTTTAATCGTCCTGTCATGTGCCACTCTTCTGGTTTCACACCAGTCATATGATATAAAGATCCTCACCCCGCCGACTCCCTCGAGGTGAATGTTCCTGACTATTACCTGCTGCGTCCACGCCTCGACTCACCTCGGACATTTTACTCGAAGGCTGGTGGGAAAGAATCTGCATGAAAATGTGTCATTTTTAGGAGTGCAGTGCATGCGTGAAAGGGTCAGTTGCGTCATCTTTATCCACCCAGCAGAAAACACTTTTAAACTGTTTTATTTATTTATTTTTAAATAATTTTTTGGGCTTTCTATGCTAAAATTTTTTATAGAGAGGACAGTGGCTAGTGGTGGAAATGGGTGAAGAGAGAGGTGGTTGACACGCGGCAAGGGGCCGAGGGTGGGAGTAGAACCTGGGGCCGCCACATCAAGGACTATAGCCTCAGAATATGGTCGCCGATTTAACCGCTGAACTAAACCGTCACCCTAAACTGTCGTTTTTGAGCAAATAAAACACCCTTGTGATGAGCTGGTTGGATTGACGAGCCTCCTCCACCCACACCTACAAGCAAAAATCCACTCAACTTCTTTACATTCTAGCTATTCACACAGCCGGTGCAATTAGTGACCTCCTGTGTGTGTGCATGTGCATGGAGAGAGAATGAAAGAAAGGAGGAAATCACACAGATTTAAAATGATGTTTGCCTCCTCAAGGATTGCAGAGGAAATTGCTTTTACTTGAAGCAGGCCTATTTTCTGTGTCTGAGTTGTAACAAGATGCATTATGTAGGTTAGATCTTAATTAGCTTGTGTGTATCAAGCTTGAAATGTAAAACCACATCATATATTATAAATGAGCAGTGCAGTACTCTTGTTCAAACAGGTTTTTACCGGTTCTTGTATCACTGTAATGTTATCATTAACCTCTGAGGCTGAGACTTCCCTATTGTTAAAACAATATATTTTCTAGTCTGTAGGAAGCTACAAAGCAGGATCACAGTCTAAAAATATCAGTCATGATCGACTCAAACCATGAATTATTCTTCAAACTGTTAAAAATCTTATTTGCTTAAAACATGTTTAAACTGATAGGAAGGTGTTTATTCTTTGTTGTATAATGTAAACTTCCTTAGAGTCGATCTGTGATCTGCAAAGTGGATCCAATCTGTTATCCTGAGATCGATTGCTTCTGTCTCCTCCCACATACCTGGTCATAAATTGCAGTATTTTTCTCATTTGACTTCAGATGTCACCGAGGAAACAACAGCCTATCACTGTTGTGATTATTTCTCCCCGTTTTTAGGTATGTGTTCGGTTTGAAAAGAGTAACTTGCTAAAATGTCAAGACTTTCATGTTTAGTGTTTAGGTAACATTTTGAGAATGTTACAGTAAATAAGGGAGTAGTTAAATCTGAAGCTGTGTTGAGTGTTACAAATATTAGCCGTGTTCCAATTCAGGGGCTGCATCCTTCGAAGGACGTATTTCAAGGACGATTGCATCACAGCGTCGAAGGCTGTCCCATTTTGAATCTGCCTTCAGATGCGGTCGACAAATGCGTCCTCCTTTTCACAAAGGATCCATCGGGTGCATCCTTCGTGCCCTAACTTATCCCGAGATTCATTGAGCGCCTGCTGAAACGTGATGGCGGACTCTTAAGCAGCCGAGGAATACACTTTAAATGTAGTTTTTGGTTTCAACTCATTCGAATAGCTAGTGATAGACATGTTAATAAAAAAAACTAAAGTGATACGTAAAATAATACGTTAAGTTTCGTGATGTTAGTTATATTAGCGAGTTAGAGAGCTAGCTACCTGTTGCTAGGCGACAGGAGCGGCGCTTTGTGACGCAAGGGTAAGGGCTGGATCAGCTGGTGACGCAAACGGGAAATCCTCCATAAACCAGAGGGTCTCATTTCAGGGCGGCCGAAGCGTCTACACAGGCTACGAATGACTCATCCGCTTATGTTGCAGGTAAGTTTTGTGTATTATTCTAAGTGAAATATGATGTAAACGCTTCCTTCTTACCTTCCTGTGTAGACGTGTAAATTGTTATGTGTTGGTATCAATAAATACGACCGATGTTGTCGGTAACACCTTTGTGATTATTTCTTATTTTTTAAGTGGTGTGACACCCACAGTCGCAGCCTCATTCTAACAGCCCACTTCACCAACAAATAGTGTTTACTTTCATTTTTGCGTCAATGAAAGGCTTATTATGCAGCTTCAGTGTAACCAGACCAATATTTTCCCCCTTTACTCATCTACTTTATAACCTTTAAACAGTTTGAAGAGCGTGAGCCAAGACAGTTTGGGCCTCACAGATGATTTACTCTGTCTGGTGTTTGTATATCTTCTGCTGTCAAACAACAGCGTCTTCAGTATACAGTGACTTTAAGATGAACCCAGCTGAATCCTACAAACATCACTCCCGTTAATAATGCAGGATGATGAGAAATTTAGTGTTGAAATGTAGCTTTAACATGTAAAATGTACATGCTAAAACAATATTTTAATCCTGTGGCGATAGCAGCACGCAGACAGACAGATGACAGCACATGTTCGTGTATGCATCCATGCATGTAACCCAGCATCTACGGCCCTTTAACCTCACACACACACACACACGCACGCACCATCTGCTGGATGTGCAGACGCAGGCGGAAGGTGTACCCTTGTGACTGACATCAGAGTCAGGCTGTCGGTCTGCATTGTCCTTGCTGATGGCCTGCAGAGTGACCCGGTGATTCAGAAGAGGCTGAAAGGCCAGCATATGCTGGACCAGGCTGCACTGTGGAAGTCCCTTATGTATTCCTGCTTGATGTTATATCATCAGTTACATATTTACTCGGTATGTGAGGTTTTGTTCTAACCAATATCCGACCCTCTTTAACCGATCATAAACCATAAACCGACAAGATTTAAGACGTACTTTTCAGAATCAACAAATGTCTGAGACCCTTTTAGAAACTAACAATATAACAATTTAGGCTACCCTGCCACACTGTGAAATATAATATACAATTGGCCTGCACAACATATACATAAAGAATGAAGCCCAGTGTAAGCATGACTGAATCATTAAGTCATCATTCATCTCTCTCTCTCTCTCTCTCTCTGTCTCCCTTTCTATCTATTCGTGCTTCTGTGATCAGC
This sequence comes from Semicossyphus pulcher, assembly GCF_022749685.1. Classification (NCBI taxonomy): domain Eukaryota; kingdom Metazoa; phylum Chordata; class Actinopteri; order Labriformes; family Labridae; genus Semicossyphus; species Semicossyphus pulcher. The sequence continues at coordinate 6,752,366 of NW_027211700.1, forward strand.
TGATCTTGGGCGTTTACTTCTTTAAGTAGTAGACCAACCAGATTTCTCCACGACCTTAATCAGCCAATCATCCTTCGGCAGTCAAACTTTAAATCTGTTGTCCTCCCTGCTGCTGTCAGTTTGTCATTTTGCAGGGATCGTTGCGACCCCGCAGTCACATCCTGCAGACGTCACAACGGGGTCTAACCACCAAAGACGTTACACATCCTTATTCTACAATAAATGTTTATTCATAATGAAGTCGCTCCTGATTCAAATAAACGTTGGAGCAAATTGCAAATGGTTGCCACACTTTCAGAACTCACAGTGAGAGTAACACCCCTTCCTAACGTACAACGAGCGATTGCACTACAGCAGATGAAGCGCAAATTATTGCCTAGATCACAGACTGTATAAAAAGATGGACGACATGACAGCTCCCTAAAAGTGAAGCCAAACCCTCTCTATCGCCCCCTGCTGACTGGCTGCAGTATAGGTCATTAAGCCCGCCTCCTCCATGTTAACAGATGGGACATGAGTCAAACTATAAAATCAAAATACACGTCAAATAACATGGTTTCTGACATTATAGTTAGTTATTATCATGCTGATTTACGTGCAAGTGTTCATTTTTCTGACAAGTTTATTTTTAATTATTCATTTGATGCTGTAAAAATGATGATTGACAGCTCTGTTGACCAATCCTGCTCCTGCAGCGTTCTGTTCCCGAATTAGCAGAGTAGAGGAGGAACGGCGAGAGGAGACGTAACTAAACAATCACGACAGTCATTGAATTTTACATATCCTGTAAATGTCTGCTTCAGACCAACACAAAGAAGCTGTTCTGCAGTTAAACACACTGACATGCGGGATCCTTGCAGGGTTTTTTCTGTAAGTTAAATGTGTGTTTTGGTTAGCGGAAGTGGCTAGCCGCCGATCGCTACTGCACAGTCTGTGGTTGCAAATGATGTCACCAGTGCAAGATGGCAGCGCCCGGCACGGGGGTATTTTGGCTTTTTTTATTTGGGTATTTTGAGACGCGTCGTCCATCTTTATATACAGTCATTGGTCCAGATATAGACCTACTACGAGCGATGCTGCAGTGCTACATATCTTCATTATGAAAAATATACTCATTCCTACCTGGAAGCCATGAGAACGATCAGTTTCCTTCTTCAAGTGTGACTCCCTTTATCCTCACAATTGACAAACATTTGTTAATACATGTGTGTGGATGTATAATGTCTGTGTGTGTATCAAAGAGATTGAGTGTGTGTGAGTAATCTACATGCACTCGATTCACCTTCATCTCTGAGGTCAACCACACACAGATCTCATGAGTAGCTCTCCCAGGTCCTCCTGACATTCAGCCTCTTCCCATTGAAGAGGCAGCTGACTCATCTGTCCATCTGTCGGCCTCGCCATGTCTCACAGTGCCATCTCCCTCAAGGGGAAGAATTATTGATGGAGCTCTGGCTCGTAGCTACATCCGAAGTCGGATGACTAACTGCTGATGCTGACAGACTTACTGTGAAACTAAGGAGAGGGGAAGTGACAGCTAGTTTCCTTTACATCTGAAGACACGCACAATCACTGCCGGCAATTTAAGTAGAACAAAATATGTAAACAGATCACGAATGACTCTCAATAAAAGTAATTCATAGTCATGGAGACATTTCATAGACATAGTCATATACATAATTACACAAAGCTACTGCTCAATTTAGTTATTTACACTTGGTAAATATCCTCATTTGACAAGGCAAAAAAACAAAAGGGCTTACTTACAGAGTCCAGGTATCAAACTCCAACAAAAAGGTCCAACCAATAACCCGACAAACGGCTGAAAACACAAGGAGAATCCAGGGATAGATCTTCATAAAATCCACAAGAGAAAACACGGAAATTTCATGAATGTATCACAAAAACTTTTACAATGATAGAAGATGATGAGGCTAATCAGGTGAGACAATCAAGGGGTAGGTGAAAACAATAAGGGCACGGCACATAATCAAACAAGCGGGAAACAGACAAAGGCAGGAAGTAGAACAACACAGGAGACAAGAGCTGTGTCGCAGTTCAGGGGCTGCATCCTTCGAAGGAGTCATTCTCCTCCGTGCACGGACGTAACGGTCCCGGTTCCATTTAGTTTTGCAGGTTTCCACATCGACTTCTGAAATTATCTTATCTGTCTCTTATCTGTCTGACAGGCATGTTTGTCACTGTGTAGCGTTAATAAGACATCACACAGGTGTGGATAATCGCGGACTGGGTCTATCAGCTTGTCTTCAGAACCTTCTGCCATTGTTGTTCCTTGCTGCTGTGTTGACCACATGCCCTCTGCCCGCTACACTGCCCCTACCGGTCATGTGCACACGTTGGAGGACGTGCACAGCCGACGCGCCAAACAGACGCAGGGTAGTTAAACACATAGTTAGAAGCAAGTATATTTCCACCTTCAGTGTTATTTGCCTCCGTGCCTCTGCACATGGGCCGCGCAATTTACCGCTGAGCTATACCAGCGCCCAAGCTTAATTATTTCATCTTTTTCCCACACTTAACTCATTAGTTTTGGTGCCAAAATCTAACCACATTTTTTCGTTGCCGAAACTCATTTGTCTGGTTTGAGAAAGTGTTGCCTGCCACCGGCTGAGGCTAACCCCCCTTTATAAAATGCAGTAAAACTAGCTCATCAAACATCTACAACAGTAAAATGTCATATACAGTATTATCATTTAATGCGATGAAGTCTTATAGCACTTTTAGTTTGCATAACGAAAAGTATGTTTTGCTGATGAGTTTGACTTGTCGTGCACGTCTTCCACCACTGCCCCTTTCTCTCTCTCTCTCTCTCCCCTTGTATCCTGTCAGCTCTGTGGAGCAACCAAGCAACAAATGGCACACAAAAACAACCTTACCCTAATTGGTCTGATAGGCAGTTGTAACAAAAGGTGTGAGCGATTACCCTTCAGGTTTTTGTCTCCATGTTCTTCCTCGATGTATTAAACTGCAATGTGCGAGCAACGTCATAAGAGCAACTTTCCTGGCACGGACGGCAGCGCCAGCATCCAAGATCTTTTTTTTGCCTGTGCCACATCGCTCAGCTTACCCTAAACAAAGTGGCAGGGGCTGGAGATGCGGTTAAAGTGACGGATTGGAGCTTTAAAGCCTCTGTAATGATCTCTAGTGGTGAGGATTATATAAGGAGAGTGTGTCATGTAGATGGATGGTGGGTCTCTCTGGTCTGTGTATGTGTGGAGGAGGAGGAGGTCTGAGAGTAAGTTCACAGGGGGCAGAAATGTGTGTATGCACAGATGTATAGTGTGTACGCTTGTATATGGGTGCTTGTCATTGTAAGTCACCTTGCCTCCGTCTCTCTGCGAGCACTTAGCAGACACAGTCCAGCGGAAGAGCTCCTGTCTAATGTCCAGTGTGCCTCTGTTCCTGGGAATTATGTAAGGAAACACGGGGGCCTCATTTATAAAACATGCTCTGTGACTTTATCCTGGATTTCATCGTGCAATCATTTCAACAACAAAAAATAAGACGTAAATTGCAGATACGCAGCACGGTTCCCCGGGCAACGCTGGAGTTTGTTTTTAGCTTTTGATAGGTCACTAAATAAATAAGTCCTAGACATAGGGAAAAAAATCATCCTGCAGCAGCAGGGGAAGAAAAAAGGGATGCAAAACTCTATTACAAAGCCTTTTCTTCATTTAGCATAGCTGTAATTTAAGTTCGCTCTGTGCTTTAATCAAGAGTGTTTTAATGAGAGCCTAACCTTGAGACGGATTTAGATCGTAAGCTTGAATCAGGACGTTTTATGAATGAGGCCCGCTGTGTGTAGCCCACTACAGGGGAGAGACGTGCAGCCTAAATTGCAGTGACACCTCAGCCACAACAATGGACAAACCTTCTGGGAAATAATCAATAATTCATCGAGGCACTTTTTAAGATCGAGTGCTTTAAGGGCAAAAACAGAAGGGTGCAGAAACTTCTCGTTTTTTTATATTAGTAAAACAAGGCTAATTAAAAGTGCTACATGTAACTTTCAGAAAATCCTCATCCCTAGCGACACGGTCGGCCGTTGAGGGAACTGCAGTCAACCTTCCTGGGGTTTTTGCCGAAGACACACGAAACTGAGCATGCTCAATCTCGGAGCTCACCGGCTCTGTTTACTTTTCACATTGGCAGTAAAAAATTTGATTTGATTGATGAACATATGTGAAATCTAAAATATCGCCCCTTTAAAGAAAACAGAGTCGATTCTGTAAATTAGGTTAATAAAAAAAGCTAATCACAGGAATTAATTCATATTCATGACTGTAACAGTGTGTGGTGTAAGTGCCTGCTGGAGATAGCAAGAGTGGGGCTGCTTTAAAGGGCATGTCAGGTTGAATATGCATAATGTGTTACCACCTGCCATTTAAAGCCTGTATCACACCATGAAGGTCACATACAAGGATTCAACAAGATAAGCAAACAAAGGGCCTACTTTAATGCACAGTGTGAATGCTCTGATACACTTTGTGAGTCATTAAAGAAGAAGCAAAGAACAGTAATGCATTAATTTTCATTTAATACGGACACAAGGCCTCCATGAGACAGAAAGGGAGACTTTGTTCTTGGAACGTTGTTTTGTTTAGGTTCCTTGTTCGCGATGAACAGGTTGTGCTTTTGAGACTTTACACTTATTTTTATAAGTGGACTTTTGTTACAATGTTACATTTAGCAGACGCTTTTGTCCAAAGCGACGTACATCTGAGAGTTAACACAAGCAACGAACAAGACAGGAGGGAACGAATTCAGGAAGTGCCAACAAACAGTTTCGACAGTGCGATCAGATACAGGTTTTTAATTAATCTTAATTTTATGTTATTTTTTAAATTATTTTATCATCACCATCAACATCCTGAATATCATTAAGTGCAGAGGTGTTCATGAAAGAGCTGGGTCTTTAGCTTTGTCTTAAAGGTGAAAGGGACTCTGCGGGCCGAATGGAGTTTGGTAGCTCGTTCAACCACCGGGGGACTACTGAGGAGAAGAGTCTAGTTAGCGACTCAGCGACCCTGTTGTGATGGGAGTACCAGACGCCTTTCATTGGCGGGAGTGAGTGTAGACCTGGATGAGGGCGTTCAGGTAGGCAGGAGCTGTTTTGTAAGCGAGCAACAGGGTTTTGAATTTGATGCGAGCGGCGACTGGGAGCCAGTGGAGGGATATGAGCAGTGGAGTGACTGCTGCTCGAGCTGCTGCGTTCTGGATCATCTGCAGAGGTTTGAATGTGCATGCAGGAAGGCCTGCCAGTGGTGAGTTGCAGTAGTCAATGCGTGATATCACGAGAGCCTGTACCAGCAGTTGTGTTGCATGCTCTGATAGGTAGGGTCTGACCTTCCTGATGTTGTACAGGGCAAATAAACATGAACGATGAAGGCCACATGAACCTTAAAGGTTAGCTGGTCGTCAATCATGACACCCAGGTTTCAGGCAGACTTTGTAACCCCTGATTCAAAACATGAGTGTGATAAAAGTGAAGCAGTAAGCGTACTTGTTTACTTCTACTGGGTTCAATGTGTTTAACACCATTGAGTACAATATACTGGAAAAGTCACCTTGCACACCTTATACCTAGATTGTAAAATAAACAAGTAAAGAAACTGCCATCTTTTGGTCTCTTCACACATGTGGCCTTTGCTTTGGCTTGGCCACTCAAAGACTGCCACACTGCACACGAGCACTCTCTGTGCTGTGTGCTCCAGGTCATCGTCATGCTCAAAGGTGAACTGTCGCCCCGGTCTGAGGTCGTGTTCGCTCTGCAGCAGGTTTTCTTCTCGGTATTTAGCTCAATTCTGGTTATGCAGCAGCAATGTGAAGTGCAAAGACTTCAGTCATACAGCTGACAATTTATTCATTTATTTGGCCTTGTGTGCTTTTATTGAGTGACAGGACAGTGTCAGTGACAGCAGAGAGTGTGGGGATGACACGATGCAAAGGGCCAAGGGTGGGAGTCAAACCATTAGGCCAACGCGTCGAGGACTGTAGCCTCCGGGACAAACGATTTAACCACTGAGCTAAACCAGCGCCCCATATAGTTATATAATATGTGTTAAATTATTCATATTCAAAAATGTTGAAATCTTTTTCAAAAAAGTCCCTAAAATATATTTAATAGGAATTTATCTTGAGTACACGTGCTTGTCATGAGTTCTGTTTTTGATTTTTATTTCAGGGTTCAGATATTATTTCATGTTTTACTTTGTCACTTTGTCTCTTGTTGTCATGAGTTCTTTTGTTTTGTCTTTAGTTTATTTCTGTGTTCTGGTTATGATTTTGTCTTGTTTAGATAAGTATTTCATTCGTTTCATTGTTTAGAGATCATTTCCTGTTTTCTTTGACACCTTTGCTGTGTCCAAAATTGCACACTTATTCACTACTCCCTACTCCCTACATAGTGAATTGATTGTAGTGGACTGTACAGTGAACTCACCGGCACAATAAAAAATCAAATTTTGGACACTACTTGACGTATCGCCGGGCGCCAACGATGACGTCATTGCTGTCGCACACATAAAACATGCAGCTCAACGCCGGTTGGGATCAATAATAAATAACGGCATGAATTTCAGTAATAACTAATACTACTGAGCGCATTTCCACAAAATACAACAATACATCATAAATATAAAATACTGTGGTGTTAATAAAAGAATCTGACAGGTCTCATCCAGCTGCAGCAGCAAAGCGTTTCGGTGAATAAGTTTGGCCACATTGTCGTCGCTCCGTGAAGAGAATAAAATAAACTGACCATTGATATTTCTCCAGAGCGAGATAAAAACATTTAGCCCCCGTCTGGCTTAATGTAAGCAGTGCTGCCAATGGCAATTACTATACATAACAAGGCTAAGGGCTAACATTAGCGATCTGGATCGCAAGCTGTGATTAGTACTGTAGTGGCTAATTTATACATAAAATTCACAACCTAATACGTGGATAAGAAACCGGTAAAACACACTTCATGATCAAAAGTTTTTACTTACATTGTGCGTCAGTTCACGCTGGTCGCGCTCCTCTCGTCTCCTCTTGCGCTGCAATGCATTATGGTATATATTGCTTGGTTAGTGACCATCGGTTGTACACTACTTTTCACATTGCATTGTGGGATACAATGAGACCAAAATATAGGGTATAATAATTCTCACTCAGAATTCAGACAGCACTACAAAGTGGAGAATATCCTGTATAGTGCACTACACAGTTTTTTCCACCTTTTGGTTCTGCTCTGTCCTGAATTAAGAGTTTTAGAGTTGCATTGTGGATTCTGCCCTTGTGCTCTTTTTGTTTCATTCATTAAATCATCCAAGTCTGCAACTTGGTCCTCTACCTTTTTGTTTAACCTCTAATCCTGACGGTGCTTCTGCTCCGCTTCCTCCTCAACAGATCTGGAACCAAACTTAAGTGCACAATTTGAGAACATGAAGCATTTTTAAAGACAGATACTGTACTGTATTTCACGCACTTTATAGATGCTGCCTGTGTGATGTGTAGGTCTAGCAGTTTTAGCCATTCTGTGGTGCAAACTTCACTCATAAAGTCGCATGTACATCTCACGTAATAGCTATGTGTTGTATGGATTGCGTGTGTGAGCATGAAGCAGCAGAGACTGGGGCTCAGTTGGGCTTGAGAAGCTAGCCAGACATCGCTGGGACACCGTGTCATGCCACTGTGGGCCTGCCAGCTGACCTGTTTGTGTCTATGTGTTTGTGTGTGTGTGCGGTTCAGTTCGGCCAATCCTGTATCTTATGTGAGTGTAGTCATTGTCTGTTAGCGAAGCGGTTCCAGGATCCCCCTCATTAGCTCATAAGTGTGTGTGTGTGTGTGTGTGTGTGTGTGTGCACGTGCTGGTAATATACGTGTGTTTGTGCTGGCGGTCAAGGAGGGCGCCTGGGAGGACTGGTGTTTGATTGGCGCGTGCTGCCGAGATCTGCTCCTTCCTGTTAGCGCACGCATCACTTCCTCTCACCCTGCCCAGAGCTACTGCCTCGCCGTCTCACAATCACCCTGACACGATTCTCTCTCCTTATTTCTTCTCGCTCTCTCTCTCTCTCTCTCTGTTCGTCTCCTCTCGTGACTTACTGTCCCCTCTTACTTTGTCTTTTCGTTGTCTCACTACTCAGCCTTTTTAAAAATGCCTCCTGCAGCCCTGCTCCCGTTTTACTTTCATCCTCTCTCATTTTTTCCCCTCTCTCTTTCCACTATCATAGTCCTCCTTTCCCTCCAGTCCTTGTCCATTTGTCTCTCTCTGCGCTCCCTCTTAACAGAAGACCACTTTTGGTTTAACAACTTGACAGCCAGTTCATCATCGTCAGTGCATTTCTTCGCCCTCTTCCTCTCCCGGTCCACCCCTCAAATTTTTTCTCCCTAACCTCTTTCTCTTTCCATATCTGCTCTGTATTAAAGCAACCCCTTCCTCCTCCCCTCCTGCCTCACCCTCTTCCTCTCCTTCTCCTCCTCCTCCTCAGCTGCTCTCCCTGAAGACAGAGCAGATGCAGCCAGGCAGAACAGCCAGCATGTTCCCATGTTCTCTTACTCCAGCTCGGCGGCTGCAGCAGCCCTCTTAAACCTCTCAATTTCTCTCTCCATCGCCCCGGCCTTTTCTCTTCGGTTTCGTGATAACATTTTCTCATTTTTACTTCTAACTTCATTTGCCATTTAAATTTCCTCATTGTCATTCAGTCTCACTCTCCTACTCCTTCCTTCCTTCCTTGCACTCTGCTTCCTTCCCCTTCCCTCGCCTCCAGGCTTTATCCTTGGTCTTTGCATCTCGCTTCCATCGCACTTCCGCCGCCGAAACATCGCTCGCGGCCTTTCTTGTCTCCTTCTTCCCAGTGCCTTCTCATTCCCCACCGTAAACAATATTGCTCCTCTGCTTCCTCGCTCATCTCATCTCTCTGTTTTTACTTTTTACTCAGCTTAAAAACAACTCTCCAGTAGTTCTCCTTTTTGCTTTACTTGCATGTAACGTACTCCTCGATTCTCATCTTCTCCTCCCTCTTGTTCCTGAGCAGTTCCTTATCAGCATCCCGTATGGGTTCATGTTTATGGTAATGACTCTCCTGCCTCTCACTTCGCCTGCAGCCCTGTCACGTCACGTACAGCAGCACTTTAAGAGCTTATTTTTAAAAAAGAATGAAAGGATGCTAATTTAGATAAAAGACTTATAACGTGTATTGAAGTTAGGTTCGTGTCTGGGGAGTGGCTGCTATATTTAAGTCATAATGATTCAGCTATTTGCTTCTGTTTTTGAGACCAGCATCTTTCAGTTGTCTGTCAGCTCTTTGTTGTGTCTCTTTAAGGTGGCTGTAAATAACACACACCCAGTCTGAAGCTTCTTTCCGCTTACAGTCAACATTTGGCCCGCTATAGTACAACTCCAATGCCATCTGATCCATCAATCCATCTTCTATACCGCTTATCGTGTTCAGGTTCGCGGGGGAGCTGGAGCTACTCCCAGTTGTCATTGGGCTAGAAGCGGGGTACACCCTGAACTGATCACCAGGCTCATGTACAAATTTTGCATTGAACTAAGACTTAACTAATAACAGTAACAATTTACTATATTGATCCCCAAAGGGAAATTCACTTGTCTGGCATCTCATCTACCATTTACTGAAGAATTACAAAGTCTGATGGCTGTGGGTAAAAAAATCTTCCATATCTCTCCGTCCTGCAGCGAAGAGAGAGGAGCCGTCCACCACCGGTGTTCCTTTGGTCCATCAAGGTGTTATGAATTGGATGATCCGTGTTTAGAATGGCCTCAACCTTCTTCACATGATTTGGTGGTTGTCTTAACAGCAGTAAAAAAAAAAAGGCGCAGCAAGCTTCTTTTTTTTTAACCGTTGGCCTTAACAAAAAAAAGACAGTGCGGTGCGCCTCGCGTTTTACAGCCTGCCAAACGCTCTCTGTCTGATCAGGCCTTTAAAAGCGCCTCAGGATGTTTAGTCTGTATCCTGGAAACTATTTCATGGAGAACTTCACATTGAACTACAGCAGTTGCCTTGGGTGGGATGTACACCAGTATTGTTATGATATGACTGAATTCTCTCGGCACATAGCATGGTCGCATACCAACTGTCAATAATTCATTATCTATAGCTGCTTCACAATTCACGAGCTGCAGCCTTCGAAGGAGGCGGTCCACAGTGGATGCTCCTTTCACAGCATGCGTAGACAGTTAAAGCTGAACTGAAATGAGACGGTCTGGTCTACCTTTGCATCACCAAACGGCGCTCCTGTCGCCTAGCAACAGGTAGCTAGCGGGCTCACTAGCTAGCATAACTAACGTTGCGTAAGTTAACCAATTATTTTAATAGATAATTTGTTTCAAGGGCCCTTTCGTTTTCTTAAGCATGTGTAACGCTAGCTATTCAATTGAGTTGAAATCCCAAAACTTTTACATTTTAAAGTGTATTCCTCGGCCGTTTAAAAGTCTGCCATCTCATTTGAATTTGCCGCGAAATGCATCTCAGAATACGGTGGGCTGCGAAGGATGCACCCGATGGATCCTGCAAATTGCATCAGTAATTTCAGTGTGTCTAGGAGTTGGGTGGATAGGGAGTCGCGCTGTACTGCGTTGCTGTTATGGATGTCTGACTTGACGCTGGACAAGGACAGGGATTAGTGACGTTATTCCTCTTAACCTTCATACACTCATCATGCTGCACCTTGTGGTGTTTTTCAGGTGGTTGAACAAGTTAGTTGTGTTGCTTTGTGGCGCAGATACAGATTTCATGCACTTTTTGCATATTATTTTTTCCTGCTTAACATCACTTGCCCTAAACCTGAAATACCTCCAAACAACGATGACGAGCCGTTTCAGGGGAACGGTTTAACAAGTGACTCTATTCCTTTGCGTTCATAATGCGACTGAGCGTGAACAACACTCCAAAGACGTAACAGATGAGCATAGTTTGAGCTCATAATGAAAAACAACAAAGAGGACTGCTGCATATTTTCTTCCTGTTTTCAACAGCTGCTGTAACCACGACAACTGCAGATGCATTCGAACGAAAGTTGTTTACTCTTCCGCTTTTAACTGCCGCTGCAAGGTAGGCGTTCACGACATGGCATGCCAGCTCCCCCAAAAGAGAAGCCAAAACCTCTCGATCGCCCCCTATAAGGGAGAGGCTGTACGTTTATCAATGTAGAAAATTATATTGTCCCAGCCCCACCTCAATGAGAACATAAAATGCTTTCTGCAGGTTTCTGTGAATCAGTTGAGATAACGGAATCTGGAGCACACTGTGTTAGTCCTCCCTCATCTGTCCGCCGTTTGGGACACTGCTTGGAGCTCCGAGTTGGCTGTTGTCATTCAGTAATAATTTTCCAGAATGTTATGATACAGTATATTATATTTTTTACCAGCCCTAACAGATACAAAATGCTGACCACATAATCTGACACAAATCTAGCTGCATGCAGTGTTCTCTATGCTAATTAAGTGAATAAGGGAACTAATTAAGAAACAGTCACAGTATGATTATAGTTTCAGGCAAAAAGCCATTATAACTGCTGTGTGAATCACCTACTTAAAGCCCCCCTCCACTCAAAAATGTGCTGTACTTTAAGTTTTTACTATGTCTCTAAAAGGCCGTTTTTACATTCATGTGATGAACAAGTGAAATTCCTCCGTGTGAACCGTGAATCGTGTTTAGCATGTGTACAAACCAGCCTAATGGACTTAACGTTGAAGTGGGTGAATCCTTGTGTCCAGCAGTATTGCCACGTGTTGTCCACACTCTTCCCTATGTTTCTGATACTATCCACTGTCTTCTCTCTCTAAACAAATTCATTAAGGCCAATAATCCATCCATCATCTACACCGCTTATCGTGTTCAGGGTCGCGGGAGGCTGGAGCCTATCCCAGCTGTCAGTGGGCTAAAGGCGGGGTACACCCTGGACTGATCGCCAGTCAATCACAGGGCCGACACATGGAGACAGACAACCTTTCACGCTCACACCTAGGGCAATTTTAGAGTCACCAATGAACCTAACAAGCATGTCTTTTAACTGTGGGAGGAAGCGGGAGTACTCGGAGAGAACCTACACATGCACGGGGAGGACATGCAAACTCTACACAGAAAGGCCCACTTCATCCGAACTGGGATTCAAACCAGGAACCTTCCAGCTGTGAGGCGACAGAGCTAACCACTACACCACCGTGCTGCCAACCCGATCTCATGGTCCTCATAAGCATTTAGAGTCATCTCAGTTGCCCATGCTAAACTGACAACAACTACATGCATACTGAAGAGAACGATGACACATTTACCAAACAACAACAAAGGCTCCTCCAATAAAGCCAGTGTAATTAATATGATGATCGTTATTGGGTCCTGCGGGGGACTTCTGCTATAAGTGACAGTTGAACCGACGTGTCTCATGTAAAGACACTTGTTGCATTTTGTTGCATCATAAACTGTACTATATTAAATCACAGGACCAGTCACCTGCCTGCTTTATGAAGGAACTTGTTAACCCTCAGCATGGGCTTGGAATAACTTCATCCTCCTTTCGAACATAGTTGCTTTGTGTTGAGTTTTGCTGTAGAAGGTGTTGCACAGGTTTACTTTTCATATCTTTATTGTTATTTTTGTTTAATTAATTTTATTTTATTAACATGTTTGAAATAAAGAAATCAATCAGTCAAGATCTGACTTCCTGTGCAGGTTTAAAGGTATCATAAGTAGGATTTTCCTAGAAAAATAAAATATAGACTTTTACAAATATAATATAAATCATCACTTATGGGCCTCTATACGTGTGTGTTGGTGAGTGTGTGCAGACCCTTGTGAGTCCCTTCCCTCTGCATCTATTCTGTTGTTTTGCTTTGCACGGGACGTTTTCAGGAGGGGCGCTGTTGTGGTTCCCAGAGCCAATCACAGCGTACAGGTGAGTGTGGGAGTGGTTCAAATTAGCAACTGGGACCAATTCAGACGGGCAAACATGGCGAAAGAGCGATGCAGAGTTGGGCTTCTTTCTGTTGGACAGGTAGGTGCCTCAAACCGGGTAGGACAAGCTAACAGGCGGTTAGCATGCTAGCGCAACAGTAACCGGCGGTTAGCATGCTAGCGCAACGGTAACTGTGATGCTGTTGGTGTTAGCTCGGCGGGATGGGCGTGTTTCCGCACGAGAGAGTGTGAGTGAGCTTCTGGTGAATGTTTGAATGTGTTGTTGACAAAATGCAAGAAGAAATCCTACTTTTTATACCTTTAAAGTTCACAGTGATCCACACACGGTTTGCTTTTACCATTTACGCTGCAGCGTTCTCACCTCTAAGCTTAATGGAAATTTTCAGGAAAGTAAATCAGGCTTCATAGGGATGAGGTTAAAACCCCCTGAACCATGAACCGAGGCCCTGCTTCTATTACAATGAGGCTGAGCTGATGAATGAAGGCGCTGCATGCAGAGGCACACTGCGAGATTTAACCGCTGCCTGCTGTATTGATCCCCACGGGACCAAGGCCGCCTTCCTTTTTAGATGATAGTGGTGGTAATAGATGTGATGATGAAGGAAAGAGGAGCGGCGGTTAAGGAGAGGAAGAGGATGGTCTCGAAGTGGATGATGGGTAATGATGATAATGGTATGGAGGATGCAGCTTTGGTGGATGGCGTGAGGAGAACGATGATGGTGTGTGTGTGTGTGCATGCGATGGAAAGTTAAGGTAGTGGTCGGACAATGATGATGAGGATGATGATGGTGAATATGAATCCTGAGTGTGTGTGTGTGTGTGTGTGTGTGTGTTTCAGGAAGTGACGCTGAGCAGCCAGCCATCTGTCGACAGATTAATCCTGGCTGTGCTTAGAGATATTACCGGCTGGCTTATCGCCGTGGCAACAAGCCTTCAATCCCAGTCCAGCGCAGCCACCATGTGACCTTGCTCGAGAAGGTGGGTGGGGGTTGGACGCACACATACACACAACTTGCACAAGCCAAAAACCACACAGAGGTTCGGGAACGTGACGCGTACATGCACACAGAGCGCACACAGAGGGGGATTTAAGAGGAAGTATGATTGTGCTCTCTCTCTCTCACACACACACACACACACACACACACATGTTCCCTCTATGTTCATCAGTGCCATGGTCTAAAGGTTTTAATCCTGCTGAAAGGTTTCAGTGTCACCTATCGAGTTCAGAAATGTCATTACGCCAACCAGCTGGGCTGCACGAAGCCCTCTGCAAATATTTCCAGCAGCTATTTTTAGCGCTGTATCAATCGGAATTGTCGCCACCTTTGTTCGCTCTTCTTCACACCACAGCACGCTTTTTTTCCCCCAAATCCCATAACCCCCACATCCTCTGATATCCACCCCCTCACGTTTCCTATACACACATTGTACAGGAAACAACACACATACACACACACACGAACACAACTGCTTTCAGGTCATAAATCAGCAGGCACGCGGCCAGTTCAGGCTTGATGTAACATTCAAGGTTTTATTCAGTCTTTACATACAGTACACCAGTCAGAAATATACAGTGAACCTTCAGCGAAGGTCCGTCAGCTACACCGTAAAATCTGCAGTCCGCAGATTTTTTTTTTTTTAGATGAGGATTACAAAGTGTGAGCGTGTTTGAGCGTGTGTTTCATCGGTTCTGTTTTTAGTCCATGCTTTCACATCCGTACAGACACAGTAGAAGCTACGCAGAAGAAGTTTCAAGGGCAAAGATATTCGACTATTTTCCCTTAAATATGATCGCCGCTATATGATGCCAAATATTGGCTAAACTTGACATTGCTCCCCCCGCTCCCCCGGACACGTCCCCGCTCATGTGTCATCCCCGTCTCACACAGCTTACAGACACACGTCATGGCATAAAGGTGGCCGGGTCTAAGCTCAAGAGGGCTTTGAGGATAAGTTGAAAGGTGGATCTGAGGCATGTTCTTCCTCTGCCCAACATGTGTACGATGCCTTTTTTTTCCAATTTGAAACCAACTGTTTTTAGGGGACAGAAACTGAGGTTTACTCAGGTCATAATCCACAACTCTCTGCCAGTAGGTAGCTGCAGAGCTGGTAAGAGAGAGATGCTCAGCGGCTATTTGGCGTTCTTCCACCCTGCCCGTGTCTGCCACTCAGCGTAATTAGATGAAGTAATCACAATTGATATTATTGCAGATTAGCGGGAGGTGGAGAGGTCCTTTTCTGAACCCAGAAATGGTTATAATCCGGACCACAGGAAAGCTGCACCAGCGTCCGCCAGACGTGGTGGGGGGAGGAGGGAGCATCGGTCTATTCTTAGAATGAAATGAAAATTACATTGAACATCTGGATAAAAGGAGCTTTACATTTTTCCTCTTTCATTGAACACAGTAAAAAGCTTTTCATTCGATTCTAATTTTCAATTTAAATGCAAAAATGATTCTCTAGCTTACTTGAATGTGATTAATCTTGGCCCATGAGCGCGTGTTGTACTCTCTCAAAGTAAAGCGCCAAGTCGTCTTTGAAATTTTCTGTTTTTAAAACTATGGCTTTTTATTTTGATGAGCAAGAAAGAGGGGCATTTCTAAAACTCGCTCGAGGGCGATAAAGCAGCCCAAAGGATTGGCTTTAAATGAGTAAATGTTCTCGTGGCAGCAGTTTAAAGAGTGATGTAGTCACTCTGTGGTAATGAATGAAACAGCTCAATTACATGCTGCAATCCTGAGGAATCAAATCGTTTGCTACGGTTCTGCTAGTTACTTATCAAAATGATATCACACCTGCTGTCGGCTTCTGCACACAAGCCTGTTTGTTAGTAACAGTCGTGATTTTGAAGATGCCCTGCATCGCTACATGGCCTGAAGTATGAGGGGCAGTTGTTTGCTGAAGACGAGGGAATGTGTCTGAATTCATGTTTTTGGTAAAGAGTCAAACCTCAATAGCACCAGGAGGTAAAAAAAAAAATCAAGCTCCAGGACAATTTGAGTGGGTGGGCTTTACAGTACAAGGTAAGATGGCGAATGGAAAGTATGCTGGCCATAGACTTAATATAGGAAGTGGACTTTCCAAAGTGAAGCAGAAGTACCTGCATTCTTACTAATGGCAGACAGGGGGCGACTCTACTGGTTGCAAAATAAAGTCAGTTAAAGTTGTAATCTCGAAGATCTCAGTGTCGTTCTTGGCGGCACCTGTGGTGATAAACAGTAATTACGGAAGCACACTTCGCAGATATCCAGTCAGTGCTGCATGTGTGACGTCCACGGTTGGCTCCGGTTGTAACTCTTGATTTGTCTCGATGACGGTCGCTTTCCTTTTTAGACTGTTTGCCTTCATCTGAGCGTCGAGTTTGTTTCTTTTTCTTTGTTGTATCTGTAGAATCACTTTAAAGTTATAACTTCAAAGATTTTCATGTAAATAAATGTCTGTTAAGTCACTATCTATCGCCGAATGAGGGAACACAATGGTGATTGAGCTGAAGGCCCACTGATGAAAGCCTTTAGTTGGTGACGTGTTTTCCATCAGCCAGCAGTGGTTGGTCAGCCAGAGAGGGTAGGCGGAGCTAAGCAGCTGCTTTTCCGGTCTCTGCAAGCGTTGCGAGTAAACAGTAATCTACTATGGCTGAACAAACAAAGAAAAGATCGATGACTACAGATACAACTTCAACAATAAGTGAAAATCCAAAGAAAAGAAACAAACTCGACGCTCAGATGAAGGCAAACAGTCTGAAAAGGAAAGAGACCGTCAGCGAGGAAAATCAAGAGTTACAACCGGAGCCAACCATGGACGTCACACACGCAACACTGTCTGGATATCTGGGAAGTGTGCTCCTGTAATTACCGTTTATCGCCATAGGTGCCGCCAAAGAAACAAAACTGAGATCTTCGAGATTAGCACTATAAAATACGGTCCCATTTACAGTACAATAGATAGAGCAGGGTATGCTTTAGGACATGGCTACCAGTGACTGACAAATTGCTTCCATGGCAGCCTGTCAATCAGCAGCATCGTGGCGTAATAATGCATATCCACCATCTATTCCAAATATGGTCACTTGTAAAAACATAATGGCTTCAAAACGGGCTTCACAAACCAATTTGTGACACCGAGGCGGCTTCGTCCACTTCTTCTATACAGTCTATGATGCTGACATGTTGTAATCGACATGTTTCTATAAAAGTATTCCTGCGTGTCAGAGTAGAAACATCGTCACTAGAAAAGATTGGTGTAAAAGATCAGCATTGTTGTCTTTCCTGAGTCTGCTGTCGGTGTACTGTACCCCCGTAAGTTGTCCGTGAGGAGCTTCACTGAGGTTTTAATAATATTTAAATCATTGAGGCTCTTAATGCAGGTTCGTTACACTTTGTGCTGGGGACTAAACCCTGGAATGTTGTGGCATCTTTAACCTGTATGCTTATTCACCTGTGTACCCTGTGTTTAACAGTAGATCATCTGACTGATTGGCTTATAAATCAAACATTTTCTCCTATAATATTATAAAGGTAGATATTCATGTGCAAATTTTTTAAAAATTGGAAATATTATCTGCACATTGTGGTTGACAGAACCACAATGGGGGTTTAATAGGAAGTTTGAGCATCACTGAGTTGGTATTGTCTGCCTGGCTCTGTACCGTCTGAAGAACTGGGTCAGTAATATACACACTTGGCATCAAGACGTAATAGCTTCGCTCCGTAGTTTGAACCAAAAAAAAAAAAGGTCTTTCTGTCAAAGAAAACATAGACACATGCTTATTATAGCCATTACACATGCAGTTAAAAAAAACGTTGAAAATTACTGAAGTTTTGCATATCACTTTGGCAAGGGAAGAAGTATCGTATTTTTTTCTGCTAGTTTTATATTTCAACTTTCTACCCTTGATTTTACACATTGAAAAAAAACAACTTTTTGTTCCTTTACATAGAAAAAACATCTTTCTTTTTTTTTGATATGTCACTGCACAAAAAGAGCAACAGACAACAAAATGAATCCACAAGTCAAAAAGATAAGCAAATGAGAGAAAAAAAAAAAGTTGCATAATCCATTTCACATTGACAAATAGAAAAAAGGAGACTGTGGAGAGTGGTGGACTGTTGGAAGAGCTGGGGTCGTCTTTGGACAGCCGTGCACACGCTGACTGTAAAACTTCAGGAGCCGCGAATGAAACTTGGGTAAATGTAAACCGAAGACGACCGGGGACACGTTTACGGCCCTCTACATCCTCGCACGTGTTTCTGACCTGAATGAAACCAGACATGATCCAGGAGGAAGAACCTGAAATTACACTGCAGTCCTCGCATCAAGATTTGGTTCTTATTCCCAGAGTGGATATATGCTCAGTATATCTGTTTGTATCTACCCTTCACTAAAAATAGGCCTCACTCTAGCATTGACCTGTGCCCTTTGGAGATTAGATCTGTTCTGCACAGTGACCACGTATAGCACAGGACATTGGCTTGGCCTTAAAGCTCAAGGTCAGCGTTTAAGCCTTCGCGAGAAGCGAAGGGTCTCAGTAAACGAGGGAGCCGCGATTCAGCCTGAAGTGGTAGGCGTTCTGGCGTTCCCTGTGAGCTTATTTGTCCTTCCTCGTGAACACAATAGACTGCCGGATCCCACAGAGATCCTCAGAGGAGTCTAAATCTGGGGATAATCACCTGTAAGAATCACAGAGATTATGAGAGGGAGTGAATGGAGACAGAGAGAGTTTGATGGCTCTCTCTCCTACAGCGGCTCCAAGACCGACTGCAGCTCTGGCAGACGTGTTTATCCTTCTTACGAATTATTACATAATGTTGCGTCATGTCAAGATGTTTCCAGAGCTACGGTGGTGTTTGAATACACATAAATTTGCTCTTTAAAAAACTACAAAAGACAGAGAAAAACATTTTATATCTGCGGTAGTACGGAAGCCCTAAGCATCCACACATTTTATTTATTCTGTGTTCCCGTAATAATGAGTCATTTCTGATTGTTTTCTTGAGATCTTGACTTATTTATCTCATCATCTTGAGATAACAAAGCATGTTTTCTTGTGATTAGGGACATGCCATGCTGCCGTTGCACACACCAGGTAAACTAAGCCTGTTTCTATGTTTGTTTTGTGCTTTTGCAGCTCTGGTGCAGCGTTATTATCTCAACATAAATAAGTCCAGATCTCGAGAAAACAGTCGTAAATTCCTCGTTATCACTGGAAAACGGAGTAAATAAAATGTACGGATGCATGTCCGCTTCAGGCTTCCGTACCGTATGCTTAACCTGCTGTTTATTTAATATTATTTCCTTTAATGTAAACTAGTTTTCCTTTTATTTACCCTCTGCATAAGGACCAAGGCGTTGTCCAAAGGCATTGTGGGAAATGTAGGAAATCACTAATTAAAGAATAAGCAGATAAGGCAAGTTGAAGGAAAGTGGATGTGACAACACGTCCAAAGCTTTTTAAAGGTCTTTTTTTTTTTTTTACATTTCATGCTGCAGTCTACTGACAGACCGAACATATCATACTGTAGCTGCAGTGCCGCTCGGCTAATGTAAATACAAAGTGTCAAACCAACGTTGTGGGTGTGAGTAGCTTAGTGCAAGCGGCCCCTGGAAGAATCAAATGTGGCAGTGCTAAGCTACTGCGGTGTTCAGCTACATAAGGCCATTCAGTTTGCAGTGGTGGAGATTCCAGCGCTAAATAACTAGATTTAAGATGCATATATGAATTTTAATATCACTGTGCGTAAACTGTGGTCTCTGGAACAGGTAACATGAAGCGGTTTAAACAGCAACGTTTCAGCTTAAATGTGTGTCCTTGCGCCTGCTTTTCACAGTCTCCAAAGCCACCTCCTCCTCACAGAGGAACCAGACAACATGCTGGTCCAATGTGTTTATGTGTGTGTGTTCATGTCACTTTAATCATTTAACTATGATGGCAAATGTAGTGCAGTGAAATGTCTGGTTTCACAGGCCCCGCAGTGCGACAGCTTCCTGTTTTAAATGATGCATTAGTTTATGTGTGATCCCAACACGAGTTCCTCCAGTCTGCCACTCTCACACTCGCCTGCATTAATCAAGGTGCAACACTCCCCGTCATCGTTATCTTTTTCTTTCATGTCATTCTTTTCTCTTACAAGGCATGCATGTTGAAATCCAGTCAGGAAAGAAATGCAAAATGAAAACCACTGAGATTCAAAAACACCCTAGAGTTACTACTCGTCGGTTACATAGCTTGATCATTCAAGAAACATCACGTCATGTAAACATGCCTTTTTCAAATGGCTCACGGGCCTCGGTGGCCCCCCGAAGCTGTGCAGCTGATTTAGAAGAAAACCAAGGCTCTCTGTGGAAAGCACACCAAGAAGAAGTAGTGCCGCTGTGTCGTTACATATTAAATGAAGTTAAGTCACACATAACAAGTTACAATGAAGATTTCCTTAAAAGCTGCAAAAGAAAAATCAGCTGCACAGCCTCAATGCGTTTCAGAACAAAGCTCACAAACTCGTCCTTCTCCAGCCCACATGCGTTGTTAATCAGTCCCATCGGTGAGAAATGCTTTAAACTAAACAAGAATGAAAAAAGACAGACAGTTTTTACATAAAAAAAAAACAGCAACATGATGTCCCAACCCGCCCGCAAAGATAAATAAATCTATTTGGATATATTCTAAATGGATAAATATTATTAGCATGATATACTCTATGTAACTTTTTTAACAATAATTAAATATCTTAAGGATGGCACCATCGCTTTCTCAAAAAAAAAAAACATAACTCATGGTGATATATTTTATAAAATTTGTTAAAGTAATAAAGTGATCTGTTCTCCTCCTCTACCCGCTCCCTTTCCCTCCTCTCCTCTCTCTGCCTCTCCTTCGTCTCTCAGCACACTGGAATGCTGGAAGGAGGGTAGTTTGGTTTGTGCTTTCAGAGAGACTGATGTTTACACTCTGGTTGTCCATTAGTTTGTTAGTTCCTCTCCAAAGTTCTTGCAGAAGGAGAGCAGCGAGGGTCATTACTGTCATCCGGAGCCCCTGGAGTCTATATAGCTGCCAACCGCGGAGCAGAGAGAGCGAGATAGGGGAGAGGGAAGGGACAAAGTGTTTATGGTACTCGCTCGCTCTTGTTTGTGTTAAAATCATCTTTTGCCAGGAGACAAAACATAAACATCGTCATTCTTTTTCTCTCGGTTTTGGCTTGTGACGACGTTCCTGCAGAGGCGAAGCTGACAATGATCAGAGGCAGCTCTTTCTCTCTTGGCTTCGCTCAGCGCAAAGTCTCCGGCTTGGAGAGGAAGCAAAAGAAAAAAACCTCTCCTTGGTTCCATCATATGTTTTCTCCCGAGCGTGATGTCCCCCAATCCACTCTCTCACAAACACACCTTCGTTTTCTTGCGTCCGTCATGGCTTTGACAGTTCTTCCGTTCCTCTTTTAATGATGTTGCTGCTCATCCTCCCCGTCCCATCCCCTATCCTGTCCTTTCCTTTCTTATTGAGGCTGACACAGTCCAGAAGAAAAGCACCATGGGATGCATCAAACACCGCCATCATCTTCCAATATCCCCAAAGAATACAAAACAGCCTCTCATCTCTTCTTCTCTCCCTTCTCCTCTTTTTCTCATCTCTAGTTCTTCCCTCTCCAGCCCCTTGAGGATTTAGTTCCTCGCTTTAAAAGAAAAAGAGGGGCAGGGGAGGGGGGTAGTTAGTCAAAAAAACAAAAGACAAGAGTATAAAATGGCAGTTTAATATCTCCTCATGAGACCAAAATGTGTTCATCATGTTCATCTGCAGAATGCAGAACTTTTGGTCCTCTTTAATCCTCTCTAAGCTTCTCAATCGTCTTCGTCTTTTCTCTCTCGACTCTTAAAAGTCCTCGAGCCAGAGGTTTGGTCTTTTTACATTCTGCTTTATTCCAGCACAAAGGAGAGGTCACCTGGTTTGACCTCACCATGATCTTTATTAAATTAAAATTATAATTAATTCATTCTCTCTCTTGCACATTCACCCCATTCCTCCTGTTTGTCTTCTCCTCATCAGACGTAGGCTGATTCGCTGGACTGTGTACGTCCCAGATTGGGCGGCTGGGACAGATGCGCCATGTCTTTCTTCCTGATCTCGCAGATAGACTTCCTGCGGGCCTGCACGCCCCTGATGGCGGCCTTGATCTTGCGCCAGCCCAGATGGTTAAGCTCAGCCAGGTTGAGGACTACGCAGATGCCGCTCACCGCAAACATGAAGACCAGGAAAACCGTTTTTTCCGTTGGGCGGGACACGTAGCACTCCACCTCCTTCAGACACGGGTAGCGGTCACATTCGAAGATCCCAGGCACGCTGAAGCCGTAAAGGAAGTACTGGCCTGCCAAGAAGCCAATCTCCAGTGCGTTTCTAAACACCACCTGGATGATGTAAAAGCGGGAGATCCCTTCTTGCCGGCGCACCTTAGAGCTCTTCCCATGAGTGAGGCCACGTGGGGCGTTGGGGATCTCCTTCACCTCCAGGCAGTCGGGTTCTTCCTTCCCTCCTCCGCCATCGCCGCCATGTTGAACTAGAATCCCATTTATGTTGCGGAGCTTTCGCGCCCCATCTCTTCCCCCGTAGTCCCTCTCCATGATGGGATAGAGAAAGGAGTAACGCCGGTCTTTCTGCTTGGCTGACTGGTGGACAGAGTAGGTGATGAAGCAGAGGCTGGGCGTGCACACCAGAATAATCTGGAAGACCCAGTAGCGGATGTGGGAAATGGGGAAGGCCTTGTCGTAGCAGGCCTGGTTGCAGCCCGGCTGTAGAGTGTTACAGATGAACATGGTCTGCTCGTCTTCGTACACGGTCTCCCCGACAATTGCCACGATCAGGATACGGAAGATCACCACTACTGTGAGTAGGATCCTACAGGAGAAAGAGAGAGACAAATGAGGTTAATAGTCGGAAATGCAGAGTGATTTACTCTGTCAGTAAGGATTAGATGTCCTCAGATATCCTTCCCAGAAGAGGTACTTCAGATGTGGAGAGTCTAAGAGGACAGAGCCAGGCAGCAGGAAAGACAAATGACCGGGATAAAAGGGCCGGTGAAGGATGAATGCAGAAGGAGGCTTTGAAAAGAGCAAAAATGGACCATAAATCAATATATCAGGACATATAAATAAATGTCAGTGTGCAAAAATATTCTGCACTATTATTAGAGTTTAAAAGAAAAAGCTTAAAGGCCTGATAAGACCAACATTAAACAAAGGATATTAATGTAATCATTTTTAATTTAATGGATGGGTCAATAAATGTTTCAAATTCAACACAATTGATTTTTTGAGTCTTTGGGGTAACGGAGAGCTAGAGGGTCTAAAATGAAAGAAGCTATCAGAGCTGTTAGCCGCACTGCACCTTCTAGTGTTATTTAACCTTGTGTGTAGCCTACTCTGAATGTAAACTGATACCAAAAAAGAACAATAGTTTTCTATCAGTGATGAGACAGAAGACCAGGGTACTAAAACACCTTTTTAATAAACTTTGTCCAATTAGCAGCCGATCTAACATGCTAGCTATCTGACAGTTTAAGCTAGTCCACTGACAGTTAGCAAGCTAGCTTACTCACTCACTTGAGGGAGCCGTATATCCTCTTCAAAAACATCTGTATTAATTAAAATGATGTTTAGTCCTGACAACAAAGTACATCCGGCGAGTAAAGGTTACACTACAGGGGAAAAAAGAGAGCCAGAGTGATTCACGAACATGTTTCTGACATGCTTACATGTTAGCCTTTAGCTAGCTTTATGAAGAAGCACATCATGAATTACACAGTAACTCTGAACTACCGGTATGAGGGGGTAAGAACATCCATTGATTTAAAACAATTGACAAATCACAAAGTGTACAGGTGTTCAGTTTGGCACATTGAGAGCATAAAGGACTGTACTTAATGGACTGTACTTATATAGCGGGTATCTAGCCTTGCGATCAAAGCCGCTTTTACACTACATGTCACATTCACCCATTCACACACTGATGACAGAGGCCGCTACATAAAGTGCCCAATTGTCAGTCAGTCTTCACACTCACACACCGTTGGCTATGCCACCGGGAGCAATTTGGGGTTCAATGTCTTGCTCAAGGACACTTCGACATGTAGAGGCAGCGGTGGATCAAACTGTCCGATTGAAAGACGACCGACTCTACCGCTGAGCCATAGCCGCCCCGTATTGTGTTCAACCTGATATTTATAGCAAAATGGAGTTCACTATGGGCCCGATCAGACAGAGCCGGCTGTAAAACGCGAGGCGCACCGCTCTGCCTTTTTTTGTTGAAGCCTACAGTTAAAAAAAAGAGCAGCTCGCTCCGCCTTTTTTTAATTTACTGTTGTTAAGGCAACCACCGAATCATAGCTGTCATTAACCTAACCGTTATATTGTCTACTGAAAAAAGGCCCGCCTCTCCTTTCATCCGATTGGACAATGAGAAAAAATGGCCATGACGTCGGGCATTTCTTTGAGTCGCTTTGAGTTGAAGTTATTTCAACTCGAGACGCTCCGAGCGTTTGCTCAAGATCACGAGGCGCACACAGCGGAAAAAACGCGAGGTGCTCTGCAACGCAAGAGCAGCGCGCACAAAGCGTCCCTCTCATTGAAAACAATGACAAAAAAGCCGCCCCCAGCTGCTAAAACGCGTTCTGTCTGATCGGGCCCTATGAGTGTCTGGATGCTGTACTTAAAATGGTTTAATGAAATGCTAGACACTTCTGAACCTCAACAGTCACCAAGCAGCAGCGGAGGACGTGTCATCAGTGCAGATGGCGGCGTAATTTCTGCAATGTGTGAATCGAGGGGCACGTAGAAGGAAGTACGAGTTAGCGTGTTCTTTCTGTTACTGGTTGAATTGACTGAATTCAAGTCAAGTGAGAAAATAAGCTGGTAGATTTTTCGGTGGGTGGCAATCCGGGTCAAATGTTGGCGATAATGCAATTCAGCATTTAAAAAACAAGAAGAAGAGGCAGTCGAATACAAATACTTAACTTTCAGACACTTTCCTGTTAAAACGGACGACACAAGAGTCTATTAGCCTACATGACAGTTTACAATCAGAAGTATCCGTATTGAGAAGCAGCACACATGCTTTAAATCCTGCTCATAACAGTACAAGGGAGTTAGGCGGTTACTACAGGCTAAATCTGATAAAGAATACAAAGTATGAGTGAAAAAACAGAGTCATTATTAAGGTCGAGAGGAGGATTTCAAATTGAAATCACAGCGGGGCGCCTCTGAAAGGATTTAACGCTCCTTAATCAGAAAATAGAAGTGAGAGACGGGCACGGAGCCAGAGAGAATAAAAGCTGTACTGGTGATGGAGAGGGACATTGTGTTGCTGTTAAGTCACTGTTTGTCCCGATAAGAACCAGAGAAGAAGAGCACTCCAAATCTCATCCATCAGCCTGAGAGTGAACACCACAGAAGGAGATCAGTTATGAGTGGAGCCGCGGTGTGTCGTCAGCGCTCGTAACTCACAGCCTGTTATCTGTGATTCAAGTTTATGTGTGTGTGTGTTTGCGTGTGTGTGCTTTTGTGAAGGTGTTTAAAAAAAACACGTGAGGTGACACTGATCTCTTATTTTGGTGTCTTCTGCATCATTAGGCTCAGTTACGATGGCAACCTCAGAGTCACTTAAATTGGAGGTGTGTTTAGTTTCTAAACACACACACACACACACTCTGTCTCTGAACAAAAGGCCACAGGTACTCTCTCTGCCTTCACTGCCATAGCAACAGGTGAGACTGAGTTGCACCTTATTTGCGCACAAGTTGCTATTTCTGTGTGGTGAGAGCTGTGGTGAGATCATTGTTGCAGAAATTGGGTTCACTTCACTTCACTCTGTGCATGTGTGCATGTTAATGTGAGTCTATTCTTAGGCTGATGTAACATATCTGTACACCCCTGTTCTGTTCCCCTTCCTGCAGACATCTCCCTCTTTGTTCTTTTCTTACTTTATTCATATCTCATTTATTTTTCAGATCTGAAGCCATGCAAGCACTTTAGATAGCAGGCTTTCTGCGCTCCGCGAGCCTGTTGGCTGTCTCGCTCTGTGCGACTAAACAAAGTCTGGATCCAGGCTGCAGACAGGCCTGGACATCGCTGTTAATCTGTTGATTGATTGCTGCTTTGCATCGTCGGACGGATGTGAGGGAGTTCAGACCGACTTCTGCATACTGTAAGATCAGCTCCCACTAATCGCCAACATTTATATTAATGATAATCCCATAAATGATAAATCGCTGTCATTACTCCATATGAACCCAGAGTACACATCATTACAGTAGCCCATCTAAACCTGACCTCATTACATTAATCATGGATTTATGGGGGTTTTTGTGCATACAAGTCAATAGATGCTGACATATAAAAAGAGCTGTGGCGGCGTTGCTGATGGGAAGCGCAGCCGGCTGCAGGAAGAGCAACTCAGTTGTGAGAAAATGTCAACGTGCATAACACAGACCTTTTAGATTTAAAGGGATAACGCTGAACAGCAAACAAATAGAAGCCATATTTTAGACTTTAAGGATCAACTGGCCGAACTAAGTTTCAATTTTGGTGTCTGAAAAGGACAAAGTGATAGAGTGATAATCTTGAAGATTTGCATGTAAATAAATGTCTGTTAAGTCACTATCTATCACCGAATGAGGTAACACAATGGTGAATGAGCCTTTGCATTTGCAGTATTACAGACTGGGTGTCTGTGGCGACACAAGCGGCCCCCAGTTAGTGACGCGTTTTCCATCACCCAGCAGTGGTTGGTCTGGCAGAGAGGGTAGGCGGAGCTAAGCGGTTGCTTTTCCGGTCTCTGCAAGTGTTGCGAGTAAACAGTAATCTACTATGGCTGAACAAACAAAGAAAAGATCGATGACTACAGATACAACTTCAAAAATAAGTGAAAATCCAAAGAAAAAGAAACAAATTGGACGCTCAGATGAAGCAAACAGTCTGAAAAGAAAAGCTGCCGTCAGTGAGGAGAGTTAAAACCGGAGCCAACTGTGGACATCACACATGCAACACTATCTGGATATCCCAAAAGTGTCCTATTGAAGTATATTGACTATAAAGTGAGATTTCTGCAAGCTGCCTACCGCTCTACTTTTGGTAAAACAGCCAGGAATAGATCTGACATCCATAACCAATAATAGAGGTCTGCAAATGCTTCAGTGACTTGTTGCAGTAAGCAGACTTGCACCTTGTACATAAAACAGTTCACTGTTTTAGTCTCATGTGCCAAATGATACCAAATGTCCCAACAGCTTATTATAGTCCAGTCATGTTGAACAGTGTTCCTTTATCAGACAGAATGTATAAAAGACAGAATTACTGAAATTCGTCCTACAGTCCAAAGACATGCTCGTTGGTGACTCTAAAACTGCACGGAGATGTGAAAGTGAGCGTGAAAGGTTGTCATCTCTATAGCCCCTTATACACTGCCGGTTCAAGGCGGGATTATTATGCCTCTGTTGTTGAGGCAGAATGGTGGGGCGAAGTCGTTCCGCCTCTGAGCCGTCATCGGAGGTAGTAACGGAGGCGTCAGTGTAAACAACGGAGCCGGCAGGGCGGGACAGCGCTGTGTGTGTGTGTAAAGCTTGCACTGTTTCTTTACACCCCGCCATGTAAAATGACAAATGCGGCATGGCGGCGGAGCTTCGTTACAGCCCTGTGATTGACTGCCGATCAGTCCAGGGTGTAACCCGCCTCTCGCCTATGACAACTGGGATCGGCTCCAGCGACCCCACGACCCCGCGACCGTGAAGACGATGGATTGATAAATCAAAAATTCTATGTATGAATGGGAAAAAAGTTGCAGGCAATATTTTCACATAAGGACACATTTATCGCTATATCTCATCGTGCACACTTACCCATACTTAAATATCTGTTATGATTCTGTTTTCTGTTTTTGCATCCTGCCTCAGTAGACAGCCTCCTTAACTTCTCTCCTCCATTTCACCTGCAACTCTCCCCCAAGATAAATCAGGATTTTTATTAAACAGAATTGAGAAGCTGTCGCTTTAATTCCCCTCAGGCCAATCCACTGTATTTTAAAGAGATTACAATAAATGCACAATCCGTGTAGAGTTATTAAACTCATTTGCTTATCTGGGCACCAGTGACTGAGCAGGGGATCCGGAAAGGAGAGGGGGGGTGAGGGTTGCCACTGCACTTTAGACGTTGCCAGATAATCATTAGATGGCATTTGGCTGTGTGAAGGGTAATCTACCAATCGCGCCGCAGCTTTGCCAGTCTTGTGTGGAGTCAGAGGGCAGCGTTAATCCTTTCCAGAGTCTGACGGCGTGTGTGGCTCACATGTACCTCTCATCAAAACTGCAGGTCACCACTGATGACCTCTAAAATGAAAAATAAAAGACTTATTTCCAATCCGCCCACCTGTGATGAGCTGGCATGTGCAGGGAGAAAAATAAAAGCAAAAAAAAAAATGAAAATGCATTTGCCCTTGTAGTGACTCCATTAAGGAGCTTAGTGAGCAGAGAATTCACAATACCCCTGCAGAGAGTATTGCACTGAACGTGCGCACGTGTGCACTCAAACATGTATTCTGTACGGCCACACACACGCACTCTTTCACACATATCCATGCAACAATACACTATCCAGAGAGAGAGGGGAGACAGTTTCAGACTAACTGAGTGCAGAAAGAAGACGTCAAATTGCTGTTGAAGATGAATTAGTTCCAGACAGGGATAAAAAGATTATAAAGTCACCAAAAAACCTCAGTGTGGCTCGGACATCCCCTTAAATTAAAAGAGAAACCTGCCAGTTCTGGGACAGAGCGCGAGAGATAGAGAGGGATAGTAGGAAAACCAGCCACGGAGGAAAATCTCATCACAGAGAATGAATTATATAATAGCATGCACACGCAAACCCACTGCTGTAATCTGCGGCTGGGCCAAGGGAGGATTCTTGCATTAGGTTTTTTTTTTTGTTAATGCCATCGAATAGCTGTAGATTATCGTACGGCACACAGCATCCCCCACCTGTTTTCTCTCTCCTCTCCAGAGCATCTTCCTTTCTCTTTTTTTGTACTTTCATTTGCACTTCCACGGCTCCTTTTTTCACTCTCTGTCACCCCCCCCCCTCCCCTCCTCCCTCAGTCATGAATAATCTCCAGATTGTGTTTGTAGTTTTCTATGAAGAGCTGTCTTTCTCCGCGAACAGTCAGAGGAGGCGTCGCAGCTGGTTTACAACTAAAAAGGATAACGGCAAACTAAAATCCATCTGATGCACTCTCTAATTGTCGCCGCACACTCTTGTGGAAAATCTGCACAAAATTACGCCTCTAACCATCCCTGTCTTCTACAAAGGACTTTCATATACAACTTATCTTAAAGAGCAGATGCTAACTGATGCCTTTCTCTTACTCTAGTAACAAACAATAGACTATTCACATGTCCTAACGATGGCATTACTCAAATTTTGTGTGATTATGTCCGGTTTGCAGAACAACATTAGAAGCAATCGTGATCTTTTTCAAACTTAACCAAGGTGCTTTTGTTGCCTTAGGTGGGGCACACACTACAGCATAATCAGGCTGATTTTGGGCCTAATTTCCCCCCGTCCGACAAAAGTAAGGAAAGTCCTGATTTTTTGATGGTTCTAAAGATGATCTCTCCAGATGTTCCTGCGGTGTGAAGTCTGTGAAGAGCGATTTTACTTCCCCCCGATCTGCTCGGAAGAAAGTTGAGGCAGCACCGATTTCAAATCATCAAAATCAACCACATTCAATATTTACGACCCAACACCCTGTTGTGTGGGGGGAACCCCGAAAACAGCCGAGCACACGCTCTGTGAATTGTCACGTGGAACGACACGATAGCCAATGGGGAAGCAAGCTGACTGAAGAAGGAAGCACAACAACCGCAGCCATGGCGGCAAAAGCAAACGCGGAGCATAAACATGTATAGCCCATGTTCACGCTGTCTACACGACTTCATCCATAAATCTTTCCTTTTTCAGAATTTTCAGTAAAAAAGTCCCAAAATTATCATCGCCAATTCTTCCTGCCCGTCGTCCACCATGTTTGTTTACTCTAAAGTCACGTTTGACCTAAAGTCACGAGATTTAATGAGATTTCCAGCTGTGAGAGTCAGACTCTGGTTGTTGATGAATTAATCTGTTTGTGGTGTGCTGTTTGCGTCATATCGTCGCTCTCCACACACTACAGGAACAAAACTAAATCTATCGCTATCTGTGGTCATGTGTGTTTAAAAATCTTTTGGTGTGGGCCGGCCTTAAGCAGAATGATGTCTTTAACCACTGAGCACAGTGTGGTCTGAGGAATGTATGAAAACAATCATCAGTTTAGCCATACACGTCTGAGACCACTCCAAATGTTCCTTTAATCAGCATCTCTCTCTACATGTCATGGTTAGCCCACATCCAGATCTGAACCCTATTTGAGTGTGATCAAGACGAAGATGTGTGGTTACAAGCCAACGAGCAAAGCCGAGCTGCTTCAATTTTTGCACCAAGAGTGGCCTAACGTCGGGGATATGCATGGAAGCTGTAATTACAAACCAGGTTAAGCATGAACATGTTTTCTTTGCATAACCAGTCGTCATTTTCCACAAATGAGAGCCGAGTAAATGAGAAACTTATAAAAGGAAGGAGCGAGAAATGTTGTACTAATAAAACAAAGTTAATTTCACACAAACCTATAAACAGGAAAAACATAATCCTGCAGTGGTCTCTTCCTTTTTTTCCAGAGCTGTATATATATGCTTCCAACACACATTAGAGACACATTAGCACATATCTCAACACATTGCTAGCCTGCGTTCCCAGCAGACACTGTTTGTTGTTCCCTTTGACTAATATGTTGACTGTGTCATCACACAGACGGTGGTGATTATGCAAAAACATAATGCCAACACAACTCCAAAAACGCCTCCTCTCCTCCGGCAGTTGTGTACCCTCGACCCGCCGCCTCTCTCTCTTTCTCTGCCTGATTATCTGACGGTGGATTTCTTGCTCGGAGGGCGTGTTTGTCATATTCAAAGCTCTCATTACAGACATGCAGTTAATTGTCTAAAATGAAACATACAATAATCATGGTTTATCCTCCATGTGAATGCTCATAAGCACAAATGCACGCACAAAAACGTGGTCTACATTACTCAACTTGCACGGCCATTCACAGACCAGCTTCTTTGACATTATTGAATATCTGCGTTTGTGTTTAATCTCTCTTTTAATGAGACCTTAAAGACTGTTTGCATGAAAATAGAGGAATTGATCTCAGTAGGTTGAAAAATGCTCACACTTGTGTTGTTTTGAGGCCCTTTGGTGAACCGTGTCCACAGAAAAGTGCAGGCTTTGGGGCTCTTTTATTAAGAGGTGGATTAAACAGGCCAAAAGTTTAAATTAAGCGGAAAAGCACGAAATCCAGAAAGAGATAACAGAAGACGAAAATAAACCAGGAGAAGCCAAAAATATAGCAGCATAATGAGGAAGAGAGAAGCAAAAGAGAGGAAATAATTGGCCCGGGATCAAAACGGAGTGCGAGGTTTTGGAGAGATTGGACGATGCGGCGGCAGAGATAAAAAGAAGAGGGGAGGAGGAGGAGGAGAAGAGCGGCTGTGGTTCCCTTACCCAGAAACCCGAAACAACCCCCCTCTTTCTACCTCTCTCCTCCCTCCCTTCCCTTCAGTCTCCCCTCCACTCAACTTCCCTCGCTAGTTACCACGGCAACAGGCGAGGGGCAGAAAACGAAGGCAGATGAAGAGAGGAGAGAAGTGTGCCAGAGAGGAGCTAAGTCGAACCACGGAGCGGCATGTTTTCTGCCGAGAAGGGGAGCAGGATCGGATGCACCAGTCAGAGCCTGGTTTAGGTGCCTCAGAGAGCTCGACGCGGGTTCATTTCATGCCAAAGCCCAAACAAGGAAAAACAAACAACGGCAGCAAAGCAAAGTGATGCTATTGCTTCAGATAATTCAGTGAGGAACACCCGAACATTTTGGCCTCCTTTACGCAAAGAAACTTTCTAAGTTTCTTTTCCCCGTTGTCCAAAAGCCGCCAAAAACAAGGAAGTCAAAGTAGGACACAAAACATGATAAATCTGGAAACAGTTTTATTTGTGTTTTTGACGATATTGAGTTTTGTTTTTTAGGATTGACTCGAGACAGATGATCATAAAAAGGTCTCTGCAGGCTTAGGGCTCTGTCAGCCGCCTGGACTCTGATGTAAACAAGTCCGATGTTATGGCTGACCTGTTAATCCCTTTCAGAGCCTCCCCTTTAGCCCCCATCAATACCTGTCCTCTGCTGTTAAGCTCTGCCTTTTCTCTCTGCTCTGCTCCCCTCCCCCTCTTTCTACGCCTCCATACCTGCTGGAGCTCTGTTTCTGCTTTAATTACACCTGCGTCTCGCTTCATTTACCCCCCCAGTTCCCGTCTCTGAAATGTTCACAAATCAGCCCCCCATCGAGTGTTTTTGTTCTGATTCCCAACCTGAGATTTGTATACTTCCCATAAAGCCTCTTTCACACATGCACTGCATTCCTGAAAATTGTCTGGGTGGGCTGCATGCACAAATTTTTCACCCGGACATTTTTCCTGCCAGCCTCCAAGTAAAGTGTCCGTAAGAAGTCGGGGTGAGCCGATGTGAGAAGGCAGCAGGTAATACTGAAGAACATTCACAGCGAGCGAGCGAGTGGGCGGGGTGATGATGTTTATGTCATGCAACCGCTGCAAAACCAAAAGAGTGAAACACAACAGGATGATTAGAAACATCCGAGGTTGAAGAGGAAGTATCGTTTACAAGACAATAATAGCAAAGATGTCTCCAAATTGGAGACATCCTCCCCCCGCTGGGAGGGACATGTGTAAAAGGGCAACTCTGGAAAATTAAAGGAGTGCACTGTGTGAAAAGGGCTTTATCCTGATAACCAGACAGTATTTCCGTTAAAGTCAGAAGTCTGGATAGTATTTGGTGTTACGAAGCGTTCCGGCGTTGTGGAAGCAAAACATGTGCACCATTCGGCCTCGGTGCGTACTACATAGAAGACGGACCGTAACAGAGGCGTGATAATCCTGCCTTGAACTTAAACCTGTATAAGGGACTAGTAAGTATCAGAGATGCTGATGTGCACTAGCCATATATTTAATAGTCAGATATGAGAGTGTTGTCAGCAAGAAACAAACAAGTTTATGTCCCGAAATATAAATGTATTCATTCAAGTCCTATATTGATATTTTGAAGCGACCTTTATGGCTGCACTAAGGCAGAAGTAGCATAAATCTGATAAAACATCATTGCATCATGCAGGCAAAGGTGGAAGGGGGTGGCTTCTTTCTTTATGCGTCTTATTTTTTATTTGAAGATATTCTATTGCCATTGTTTGCCTTTATTGATACAGAAAGCAGAAAAGAGGCTGGAAATGTGGAAAGACAGAGAGAGGATGACACGCAGCAAAGGTGGACGAGAGGGCGCTGTGCTTCGTTTGTCTTTCTTTCATGAGGTCTGTTAAATTAGTTTTCTAGTCCAAATTTCACACCTGCTTCCTGACAGAATTTAGATCAACCAGTTAACTTCTTAAGATCCACATAATGTGTTGTTGAGATTTGATAGGCGAGTGTGTGGCTACCCATAACACCCTTCTCTGCAGAGGTTTGTAGACATGTCTTCAGAGACGCACATGACTTTGGCTTCAGGAGGGGATCAAGTTGGTGTTTTGTTACATAACCAGTCCGTCTTTTAGTGACCTTTATCCGAACCTAAAGCTACACCACAACTAAAGCTTTAGTCTGAGTGTAGTTTTACTGGGCTAACTGAAGTAGAAGCCTTCATACCTTAGTGCAAAAGTCTCTAAATACATTAGAAGGCGCTGACAAACAATGTCCGTCTGATACAGGGGCTCATATGGGTCAAATTCAATGGACCATTTTTTGGTTTAGGTATGAGGGGTTCTTATAATATACACAAATATATAAAAATACAATTAGCGTTAACAGTCCTCAGTGAACTCCTCGCTCCCTATCCTCCAAGCTTTATCCTTCCTCGTTTCTCCGTATTCATTTTTTCCCCGTATTAATGCTCCGACGCTCTGTCTGCGTTCTGTGTCTTAAGGCTACCAGGTGGTAACCCAAATACACTCACCAGCAGCTCCGACAGATCTAATCCCGTCACATCAAATATGGGCGGACACTTGTCATAATCTCTCCGTCAGTCTGTGTATTCATTTGCCAAGGTTTATCAATAGCGCGTAGTTCATGGCGGGTCGCCTGGCACCGAGCTGTGTCCAACCTCACACACAGGAGACCTCTGAAGAACACACACACACACACACACACACACACACAGAAGGGATGTTCCGGTGCTTCAGGCCAGTGACAGAAGGAGTGAGGGGGCTGCACTCTCCCCTGCTGACAGACCTTTATCCTGCATGGCCACCCACCTCCCAACACACACAAACACACACACACACTCTCGCTATCGCACTCAATGTTAGGATAAAAACACCGTGTGTGCTTGTAGCGCATACACACAAACAGAGAGCGAAGCCTCTAAGGACAGATCCCGTGCACATCTGCACACACATTTTAATCAGTGACACACACACACACACATATCTTCCAGCTGTTCAGGGCGTCACAAAGCCGATTGTGTCTGACATGAGCGGGTGTTGGTTTCATCCTCTCAGGAGAAGACGAAGATGAATTTTTATCATACTGACCAGTAATAATGGTTTTACTATCATCTGCAAGCCTCTGATCTCTCTAAGGTTTAGTTTGGTGCAGCTTAGGTGACGTGACAGTATTTTCCAGCGTGGCTTATACGGATGAATATTCATTTGCATTTTATGCAAAGCACCTTAAAAGCAAATAATCCCCCGAGGATACATATTACACATATAGAAGTCTCCATTCACTCCAGCACTGTACGGAGGTACAGCTGCGCGACACTTGCACTGTATATGAGTAATTACATTTGATGCTACTTTATACTTCTACTCCACAAGTTAGTTCTCCACTTTTTACTTCCTTACATCAAACTCTTTTGGTTACATGTTACTTTTCATATGTAAGCAGGTTATTGTTATTGTGGACATACGAAATCTATAATTAGACTCGATGTATTGATTTGGAAATTATTTTATTAATTTAAAGATGATTTCCATTTAAAAACAGTCCGTTTCACTTACAGTGAGAGCTGTGTCCATAGCAATTGTTAACTCTGTCGCCTTCTTAAAATGAGCTAACTGCTTCACACTGGAAGCGTGGCGTGTGCGTGTGCGTGATGGCAGCATTTTCATTTTAAATGCATGAAAACAGGTTACAGTGTTCACACCGCCGGCATGAGTCAAGCGCCAAAAATCTAGAGAATAGGAGGCTTGTCTATTTTTTACCGCAAGCCGCGCATGTAACAGAGCTAATATTACTCACATTAAATGGAAACGTTTCCACTGAGGGTGAAGTAAGACACAGTGTGCAGGGCCGCAGGAGTCATGGCAGCAACTGATTCTCCATTCACCGTCTTTAAACACCGTCGTCTCCCGTACTGTGTTCCGTTTAATGTTTGCTTCATGTGCCGTCTTCAGTTTTGTAGATCTCTCTGTCGTAGCTTTCAGCTTTTGCATCATTTAACCTTTGTTGCTTTCTTACCACTGTCTCTGCCTTTTTACCGTCTGTAAACAAACTGACGTTAAATTTACTGGACTTCTTTCACAGATTGTGTGATTAGAGCCGCATCCCTAGCAACGGTCTGTTCTTCATAGCAACAGTCTGTTACCAAGGAATAACAGACCTCGGAATGCCAATTAACCAATCAGAATCAAGTATTTAACAGCCATGTAATAAAATATGAATAGTAGTGTTCTTGTGACACTTTCGAATGGGGCTGATGCATTGGTTGGGAAACAAGAACTACCTACAGCAGCAAAATGCTACTTGAGCATCGATGTTACTATTAATAATCTGATCATTTGAAATATAATAGTTTGTCAGTGAATTTTCTGAACAAAGTACTTTTGTAAAAGTGAGCTGATATTTGGTTTCCATCGATCTTGGCGCCCCTGTGGACACGTGGTACCTCTTGTCTTTTGAGTGTAAGTGGTGTTTTTTGATGACAAATCTCATCCTGCTTCCTTTAAACTGCCAATCGATTACTCAAGATGACTCTTTCTTGTGCAAAATGTAAAAAAATGTTTCTGCAGTGTGTTGTTAACTGCCGCATCTGACACAGACACAGCGGCAGCGGTTACAGGAGTTAGAGAGAACAATATAGAAATAGTTGATTTGGTCTTTTCGTTTGATTTTGTAGATCAAATGGAGGCATCAAAGCTGTTTCACAACCAGAATGTATTTTTACATGACTCCTCCTAAGTAAAGGATCTGTGTCCTTCTTCCAGCTCTGAGTATATGTTAGTACACATGTAAGAGTGCAAACACCACATGAGTCTATTAACGGATATAAGGAAATTATCTTCCAGCATTATAATTATTATTATAGATATATAGCCATTTATCCATCTCCTCCATGCACTGTACTGCACTGTCAGTGCTGCATATTCCTGCTGTAACGATAAGGTGGTCGGTGACGGTCTCTGTGTGTAATCCTGGGTCTGTAAGCTGCTGAAATGGAAATCTAATAATAGCATTTTCTAATACTGTTCACTTGTCTACCCATCTCTCTGTCCCTTTATCTCTTTCTCCCGCACACACAAAACACAAACGCAAGCACACAAAGGTATTTAAGTGGCGTGTTGATGAATGTGAACCGACTCGCTGGCTGGAGAGAAAATAATTCAAATTTAGCACAGTATATCGCACACTTATGTGCACATGAACACACACACATGCAAACCCTCAGTTAACCGTAAGAGGGTAATTTTTGTTTGTGGTTTTAAAGAGCAAACAGGCTGAACCTGAGAGAGGTTCCTTTGCTCTGCTTCAGAAGCGCACATAAATAGCAGCGCAGAGATTAAAAATAGACTTTCTAAAATCTACCCTGAGTGATAATTCACGGCAGATCAATGGCAGGAACGAGAAGAAGTGACATGACGGGGGGGTGAGGCGTGAGCAGGAGAAAGAGCAGCAGGAGGGAGAAGGAGAGAAGTGCGTGGGCAGGAAAGGAGGGAGGCGGGCGGGGAGGGGGGGTCAATGCAAGGGAAATACAGAAAACGCGTGCGCGCTAGCAGAAATGATGGGCGTAATCCGGATTAAAATGGTGGGTTTTTCGACAATCCCGAGTTAGGACCGCCGCGTCCATGCCAACTCCCCACCCACAGCAGCTATCCCGTGCCAAGCCCTCAACCAAATCAGCCGCTCTGGCACATGCAGGGAGCCTCCATGACACACAAGCAGACAGCACATGGCCATGCAGGGAACATCCCAAGCGCACTCAAACCACAGAAGATTCGCTCATGCCTGGTTTTATACAGATCTGCCGTAGTGGTACCAATGGAAGTCACTTAAAAATTACAGGAAAATACACAATTTACATTTTGCATATCCAAAATAGACATTAGCATGATTTGGTCGGATTAAACTGAAAACAAAATCTTTATTTCTTGCTTTTCACAGATCTCATTTTTTCTCTGCCTCCTCTTTTTTAGAGGTGGTAATTGCTTTAAAATGGGAGGTTAATTTCAGTGCTGTCTGTAGTAGAAAATAACGAGTCAAGATCCAATCATCTAAGGGGCATTTACCATAAAATCCGGAATATACGGTAAGTCGCACCAGAATAGCCTATAAGTGTTTTTGGGGGTAAAAAGGTTTTCTATAGCTATTTATTAATAAAAATGTGTACACAAGTTAATTCAAAACTATTTCAATTTATTTTCATCTAAAACACACACAAATCTGTTTTCGCTATGTCGAGTTTGCAATCCTGCTAGCTCCCGGTGCTGTAGCTAGCGGTAGCTGGCAGCGCACGTTAACGTTGATTGTTGTGAGGGTGGCGGCTGCAATGGCGATCATGACTGTGCGTGTCCGTACGTTAGCAACAATCAAGTTAGTTGTTTTCCTTGTTGTGTTACCTTGTTTCCAAGTTGTGTCTTCCTCGCTTAAAACAGTGAGGAAGATGCAAAGCAGCGCTGCGGCATATTGTAAATAGGAGACGTTGTAGCAGCTTGAACCCGGAGGTCAGGTGTGACGTCACCACTTAACAACTGACAACTTTTGCTATATTAGAACGCCATCGTCTGGGTAAAATACCGTAACACAATAACATAGCTCGATCTGCATTTTCAGAATCAGAAATACTTTATTTATCCCTACTGGTATATTGGTCGCACTGGAATGTAGGACGAAGCCCACTTTTTAAATGAAAAGAAAAAGTATTAAAATGAATTGGATTCAATGTGTTTTTACTGATGTGATTAGGATCATGTATGATGAAATGGGCGTTAGTACAGTGAAGGCAACCCATGAATGTAAGAGTACGCCAGCCATCACTCCTTAGTCCAAACCTAGTGTAGCTTTTTTTAAATCGATCACATTTCAACTTTAAAGACGCTGAAAATTTTGGGGGCAATAATATGATCATGGTACATCCATCCATTGATCCATGAGCCTATCCCAGCTGTCATTGGGCGAGAGGCCACTTTCAATCACAGGGCTGACACATGGAGACAGACATTTCACACTCACATTCACACCTTTTTTAAAGTCAATTTTAGAGTCGCCAATGAACCTAACGAGCATGTCTTTGGACTGTGGGAGGAAGCCGGAGTACCCGGAGAGAACCCACGCATGCACAGGGAGAACAAGGAACCTTGTTGCTGTGAGGTGACAGTACACACCACTGCATCATTGTGCTGCCCTGATGATAATGCCTACAGAACTTGTAACAGTAGCATGAGTAGGAAGAGTTTTTAAGTCAAAAACTGTCTCTGTCATGTCAGTTTGCTAACATTAGCCACCAAAATCTACTGGTCATATGGACCAGGTAAAGCTGTGATGGCAAACATGAGTGTCTTAACTGAGGAAGGGGGAAATAATGAATAACATTTTTTATATTTTGTAGGGAATTATTTAGTGGGATTATATAACCTTATTTATTTATGTAGGAATTGAAATTGACAGTAAGCAATAATCTGACCACAAGGTCCACCCAGTAACTCTCATTTCAGTCCGGCCTTAGCGGTCAACGCAGGCTGCGAATGACGCATCCTTGAAGGATGCAGCCCCTGCATTGAGACGCAGCTATAGAGTCATGATAACAAAATGACTTCTGTAAAATGACTTCTTTTAGATTTAAAGTTTATTCACTTTACTTAACTACCTTGTTGAATTCCAGACACTGTATCATGCTGTAGTAGCATAGTTGTATCAAGTTGTATCATTCCCTGATGACCCACTTAGCTGCTTGAAGCTAGAAGACTGTTAGCCTAGTAGGGAAAGTAGGGAAACAGCTAGCCAAATCTAATTATTAGAAACTTCAAAGTTAATTAATTACATCTGGTTATAACTTAACTTATACTGTTCCAAAAATCTGGTGTCAAAATAACCAGTTGAAGTTATTTGGGGAGCTATGCGCCCGACTATTTCTTAGCAAAGGGCAGATACTCGGACAGAGCCATGCTAGCTGTTTACCCATGTTTCAGTCATTATGCTAAGTGCCAAACTAAGCAAAGTAGCTTATTCATTATTGGCTCAGAGAGTGGTGTGAATGTAACATATTGCTGAGAGACAAAAACACTGCATCTTGATTTTACTGCCTCATTAAAGGAGCTGTGAATGTGATCATGTGTGTGCAGCGTGTGTGTGTGTGTGTGTGTGTGTGTGTGTGTGTGTGCTGAGGTGTGAATGCATTGTCACACTCTATCTGCTTGCTCATATGCGACGTCGAGGTCGAGACAGTTTTGGCAGCATGTGTATGTGTGAGAAAAGAGTGTCTATGTGTATGTTTCTGCCCCTGAGTTATGAGTAAATATATCAAGCACGCTGCAAGGTTGCTTACGCACATGTTTGTATATTTGGATGGCCATCTGGTTCTGCATGTGTGTGTGTGAGTGTACACACAGGTGAGGGGCAGTGAATCAGATGTCTAGTATGTTGGTCCTGGTGGATATGGTGCGTGTTTGAGCGAGGTGTCAGGTGTTTGGCTGTACGTGCTTCTGATTTTTTATTCATGTTGATTGAATCACAGCGTGCAGAAGCTTCTACCGCCTCTGAGGAACGGGCGATACACACACAAACACGTTCAAAGAGAAGAATGTGCCGTGGTCTAAGTGGCTTTAACAATCTCAGCTAAAGCATGAAGATGCAGCCAGTGATGGGAGTAGAGGCGTGGGGGGGGGATGAGGAGAATAAATCAATGGCAGGAGAGCGTCCTTTTCATCTTCAGAAAGAGAGATGAAGTTAGATAAAGTGGCGAGGCAGAGTGAAAAAGGAGCCACAGTTTTATCAGAACATCGGCACACACACATAATGATCAATCAAACCCGACGAGGATGTCGACTTTATGGTCCGAACATAGAAATGCTGTTAGTCATGTGTTATTGAAGCAGATTCTATAAATAAGACAATAACCCCCACAGCCACGAGCTCACACAAATAAACCCGACTGAGCAAACTTCAAACGCAGCAGCTCTGCTTTGTACCAAAGATCAAAGATGGCTATTTGTTTTAATTTTATTCCTCATATTTTAGGTAATTATGTTTATCTGACTGCATAAAAGTCAGACAGTTTTTACAAGGGAGCACAGCCAGTTCAGTGTGCCTCTTAATGACAGTCTCTGTGTTTTACATTGTCCTGTTCCCTATTCTTTGCCAACTACTGAAAGATGATAAATACTTTTTAGTTTACATAAAATATATATCAGTCCTTGCAGTTTTGTCAAGTTAGGATCGTTTCATAAGGACAGGTGAAGCTCTCAGGTGTTGCAGGAAGTTGGATTGTCAACAAAAACATCTAAAGTCTTGTGAGTCAAGCTGTTGTAATTAATTGAAAGTGGCTACTTATTTAAACATGTAGTGTGAATTGTTGCATGCCTATTTTCAAGTTACCTTGCTAACTGAGTAATCCTATTTGGTGCTTGGTGATGGAAACTTTACATCAGTCAGACACGTGTAGTTTGTGCATCATACAAAACTGAAGCTCAATAACCATCCATCCATCCTTTATCTATACCGCTTATCTTGTTCCTGTCGCAGGGGGTCTATCCCTGCTGTCATTGGGCGAGATGACAGCGGGGTAATCGCCTGTCAATCA
Organism: Semicossyphus pulcher; assembly: GCF_022749685.1. Lineage (NCBI taxonomy): Eukaryota > Metazoa > Chordata > Actinopteri > Labriformes > Labridae > Semicossyphus > Semicossyphus pulcher. The sequence continues at coordinate 6,793,487 of NW_027211700.1, forward strand.
CAGGGCTGACACATAGAGACAACAACCTTTCATGCTCACATTCACACTTAGGGGCAATGCAGGGTCACCAATTAACCTAACGAGCATGTCTCTGGACTGTGTGAGCCCATTAGTTGTGTCAATTAATAGGCTGCATCCTTCACAGGACACAGGCTACAGAAGATGTGTCTTTCCGACCGCTAAGGCCGAACTGAAATGAGACCGTCTGGTGTACGGAGGATTTCCCGTTTGCGCCACCAGCTGTTCCCAACCATAACCTCCCGTCACAAAACGTGGCTCTTGTCGCCTAGCAACAGGAAGCTAGCTGGCTAACTAGCTAGTTAGCATAACTAACGTCACGTAATTTGTGTAATTTGTTTTTTAACATTTGTATCGCTAGCTATTCGACTGAGTTGAAACCAAGAACTTTTACATTTTAAACTGTGTTCCTTTTCCGCCATCTTGTTTGAGTTGGTGCGCAATTAATCTTGGGATACGTTGGGCCACGAAGGATGCACCTGATGGGTCCTTCATGGAGCCTTTGAAAAGGGACAGTCTTCAATGCGTCTTCAAATACCGCCTTCGAAGGATGCGGCCCCTCAATTGGGACAAGTCAATCACAAATGAGAGACAATACTCTGTTGCATTATGGGAATTGTAGGCTCCCTTGAGTCCCTAAACTTAGTGGAAAAACAAGAGTACCTCTTTAAGTTGAAGTTTATGTTGAGTAACTACGCTCTACGACAACATGCTATGATCTATGATGCAGAACCCTTTAGATTACTTGCTCATGTCCTCTGCCTCACTGCAGTTTAAATTGCTCTTTAAGTGTGACAGTTATGACGAACAGTAGCGGGGATAACATGTCAAGAATCTAATGTGTTATAACGTGAAACTCAACAGGCATACTTTATCTGACTGGTTTCGCCAACCTTGCACACACCTCATGTCGACAAGGCAGGAACGTTAAAGCGGGCCTGAGATAAATAATTCATCGCGTCAGTGTTGTTCTCACGCTGTAATGCAAAAGAGAAGAGGGACTGCTTTTCCAGCATTGAAGAATTGATTATCTGACAACATGCGGGAGATGTTGTTCAGGTGAGTTTTAATCTTCGAATGTCAAATCCAACCACAGGTCCCTGAATGCACCAGCTGTGAGTCGATGGACTAATTAGCACTAACAGTACAACTAGAATCAAAGGCAGGCCAAGATTTCTCCTTCAATTAACCAGTTAATATAAATGTATTTAATTGAAATGTAATTAAATAATGCACATATGACTAAATAACAGATTTAGGTTGCGTGGGGTTTTGTTTTGGTGTGTATGAGGTAATGTCCGGGTTAAACAAACCCCCCAGTATCACTGTAACACTGGTCTGCTCCGTCCTCCAGCGAGGTGCTAACGCTAAACCTATAAGCCTTACTGAGTCACCCTGCCAGGGCCGGTCTCTCCCCGAGGCCCTGCAAGGTGAAATCTGTCTCAATTCTGACCCCTTCGTGCTCTAATCCCTCTGTCTCTATCCAATTGTCCCTCTCGTTCTTTCTTCTCTATCTGACAACCGATGAGTTGTCCGATTAGGTCTCATTTTCATCCTCCGGTACTTTCACTACATTGATGTAAGATTGCAATTGCTTGAGCTTGAAGATGGAGCATTGACGACATAATGTCAACGCTCGATCGATTAATCCCTCAGCATAAGGACACCACGTCAACCCTGACCTCAGCATATGTGGACTTTAAGGATCAAGAAAGGGAGAATAAGCGGCTGAAAACAAGAATGAGGATGAGGGAGAAAGTTTATACGAGGTGTAAGCACAAAGAAATGAGAGCACAAGCTGCATAATAATGTGCGGTTTCTCTCCCTCAGCTACAGCTCTGCATCTCCAACTGTCCCCATGGAGGCTGGTTGTGGTTCTCTACTCATGAAAGCCTGCGAGTGGCTGCTCTCAGGGCCCACTTCCAACATGTTTTTATCTTTAGCAGCACAGCTAGAGCAGATCAATTCTACTATCATTAACGATATGTATGCTAATGCATGCTGCATCTTCAATAATTAATTAATCTTTGACATGAAGATGGTTCCTAACTTGTTGTTTTATCAGCAGGTGGATGTTTTATGCAGCAGCAAGAATTACATCCATCTACCTCCCACCGGAGATTCGCATCCTCCCTGTGGAACATGTGAGGTCACATTAATAACCTGTTTCTTACGGCAGCACGCAGAAGGCACTGACATTATAGCGGACAGCATCCCGGGGGTCATTACATATGGATGGAGGAAGTGTGAAAGCAGAGACAGGCCTTCTGTAAGTGTCTCTGTAAGTGTCGCTTTTTAAAGCTCTCTCAGGGGTATCTGGCACGAGCAAGATAATATCACAGCCTCCTTCTCGCTCTCTTCTTGTCTGCAATACAGCGCACATTTGCAAAATAAGCCTCATTCTGTGCAAACAAAATCATCCATCACCTCCGTTGGGGTTGCGAACGCTCCACAGGGACTTTTCTAAATAAAAGCACGATGATCTAAAGGTCATGTGACGCCAGAGCTGTAACCTGTCAACAAACACGAGCGCGCTGAGCTGCATGCGCTGCTCACTAATAAATATTGGCTTTGGCTCGGTGTGTGCTGTGCTGGAAGAGTGCACGCGCAAGTATGCACACTCACACACACACACGCTTTCCTAGACGGATGAGTCGAGGGCTCCAGAGTGACAACACTCCAGGGAGTCATGCAGAGGAGTCATGCTGAGCGAGCTGGGCTATGTCAAGAACGAGGCGTCAACCCTCTATAGGAGCACACCTACACACGCTTGATCACCTCCTTTAATGCGAGCGTGTGCCGAGGCATGCTGAGATACAAGCACACCTTCAACTGTGTCTGTTCAGGGATTCTACCTAGTGCTCCAACAAGCTGCAAAGACTGTGTTTAAAAATGTACATCAAGTACTTCAAAGCAGCTCTTAGGCCTCAGATTGCTTCAAAGTGCTTTAGATCATGTAACAGTGTCAGAAATTGAAATGCAGACAGGTGCAAACCATGATTTTTGTAACTGAAAATCACATCACATTAAATATTCCTTTTATAACTATAATCTTACTCCTGCAGCATGTCTGACAAATTTCAACAGCCGGAGAGAGACATCCGGAATTGATGACTCTCACATTGCTTGTAGGTGTGAAAGGTCAGCCCTGTGATTGACAGGCGAGGTGTAACCCAAGCCCTTTTTACACTGCGGTTCTGCCTCAGCGCCGTAACAAAGCTCCGCCGTCATGCAGCCTTTGCCATCTTACATTGGACCAAGCAACGCCAGCGTTAAGCCGTCCCAGTGTGTGTTTCTTCTACATAGCATTCCGGCAAGCTAGGTGTAAACATACAGCTCGTGCTTCAAATACACACACACGGCGCCGTTCCTCCCTGCCGGCTCTGCTGTTTACACAGACACCGTTTCACATCTGTTACGCCTCTGATGCCAGCTCAGAGGCGGAACGACTTCACCTCCACCATTCCACCTCCGAGCGTTCTACATAGAAGACGGGACGTAACAGAGAAGCGTACTAATCCCTCCTTGAACTGGCAGTGTAAAAGAGGCACCACACTCTCGCCCAGTGACAGCTGGGAAAGGCTCCAGCCCTGCCCTCCTAACCCCGACATGGATAAGCGTTGTATCAGTTAAGGATGGATGGATGTTCTACCTTTTCTGTAAATATTTCATGTTTTTATTTTTACAAGAAATAAATGGTGAGGGCTGTCTGAATGCCTCTGGAAATGTGGCTTGGAATAGCCATCATTTTGAAAGCCTCATTAGGCAACTGAGTGAAAACAAACCTTCGTAAATATTTTAAAACCAAGTTGAAAATCTGGGAGGAATATAGAAAAGGGGGTGCATCTTATAATCAGAGTAATCAAATATCCAGGCCAGTATTTAAGGGAGCATGGTGAGTGAGAGTTACATAGTTTACAGCTCTCACTCAGCTTTGTAAGTAGGAACACTCACTGTGAAGAGACACCTTAACTTTTATAACCATGTGAGGTGTCAGGTGAGGAAAATGATAAGAATAAATATTTGGACTGCTAATTACCATCAAGGTTCAGTTTAACAGGCAAAAAGTCAATGAGGTACTTAGAGCCTTAATCACTCACTTAACATTCCTGCAGCTGCAGCCCATGAGTCCATTTGTATTACAAATGGACAGGCCTAAAGACTGTTTCATTAAGTGCACTGTCTTCTATCAAGCTCAGCTTCCTATTCCATTATTGGAGATCAATATCAGGGTGGTGGGAGGATTCATCTGCATGTTGAGCAGTCATACTGACCAATCAGGGTTCAGGCATGAGGCTGTAGCCTGTGGGACATAAGGGACAGCATGAGCAATGTGTCGACAGCAGTTAGGTACAGAGAGCTTCATCACCGCTTCTCCTCCGAGGCTGGGTGCACCAACAGGCGCCAGGGTCCTACGGTCAGTCAGCTGGTCCTGGGGATGTCGATTTACATCTAGCCCACAGCCCATAATGGCAGGAATTAATCACAGGTAGCAGGTGAATACACAAACACACGCTCACAGACGGGGCCAGTCCACGCACATGTGAAAGCACACTCGAGCTCACGTTTTACAGAGTATTTTTGCTTACACACACACACAGATCCAGACCGTAGAAGGGAATCTCTCGAGCTGTTTGTAATCTTACACAAACGAGTGTTAGATTCCCTCTAATGTGTGTGTGACTCATGTATGACGAATGGAGGCAGGCCTGCAGGCTGTTGTCATGGTGGGCTCATGAGAACACACGCTGGCATCGCCTCAGGAGCAGAAACCTGTCCAGTGCTTTCAACCGCAGAACGGCACCTGCGCCGACCAATGAGATGACACGAAACGGCAGCAGAGGAACCAATAGGTTTTAGGTTTGAAGGAGAATTAGTGCGCGTTTATAAAAATTCATGTCAGCGGTGATGTCCCAGATTAGATGTTTCTGAGCTGCAGAAAAGCCTGATGCAGAGAGGGCTCTGCACTGAGGGAACGTGCAGGCTGGCAGACAGAAGCTAAAGCTAAAAATGGATGACATCATATTATCAGTAATAGCACTGAGTGATTAAAGAGCTTCTGATAAACAAACATTAAAAGATAAAGAAATGTCATTCTGATAACCTCCCTTTTATCTGTTTTTTTACACTGGAGAAGCAAAAATAAACCTTTTGATTTCCACTAAAAACAGACCGCTGCAAACAAACGGAGGATTTGTGAGGATAAAAAGCATCCAATACATAATAAATCTACAAGAGAAACCACTAAAAATGACAGCCGCTCCATCAGTTTGACCATTGGTAAGTCAATATGCCAGTAGAGTCCGCATACAGAGTTCAAATTACAGTGTAACTACAACCTGTATTAGCACTTGTGATGTTTGATTGGTGTGCAGACTTTGATTTCAATAAGACAACAAGACAACGAGTTTACAGCCATGCTAGCAGCTCTGCTGTCATGTGGCACAGCATTAGTTGGAGCTAAATGCTAAAGTCAGCATGCTAGCGTGCTCACAAAGACAATTCCAACCAGCTGATGTTAAGCAGTGGTAAGAAATTTTTGCAGTTTAGCTTGTTTATACGCTTAAATTAGCTAATTAGCACTAGCCATTAAAACATATCAGCTATAAACTAATGTTTGGGACAACCAGAGAGTTAAGTCTTCAATGTCAAATTTTATGAAAATCCATCCAATAGTCACGACTTTACCCTCAGACAACTGCCAACCTAATGGTGCCACAAGAGGAAAAGATAGAGATCACTAAAGTCAGGAGGATTCATCGTCAGTGGTTCATGAATCCATCCGTCAAACTCTGACACTTGTCTTGGGCCAGGTCGCAGAGGCAAGCTAAGCACATTAGCATTAGTTCCTCTCCAGAGCAACGTTTTCCAGCTCCTCTTGGGGGGCCCTGAGGCTTTCTCGGGTCAGATGAGAAATATCATCTCTGCAGCGTGTTCTGGGTCTCCTAGCAGAGTCCCTGGGGTGTTCATGGATGTCTGTACAAAATGTCATTGCAATCCAAGTCACAGTTGTTGAGCTATTTCAGTGTGGACCAAAGTGTGTGAACAAGTGACACTGCCATCCCTAGGTACAGCTCTGCCGCTAGCGTGACTAAAAAATACCATTAAAATTGAAGATCAGCTGCTAATGCAGTTCATATAATCGTTACATCCTTCAGCATGTCAGCCTGATTTCAAGCCACTCGACAGCGAGTCTCCACGCTGCTGAAGGATCCTTTAGAAAACCTCTGAATAGCTTCCTATTAGCTGAGGAGGACTGCCAATATTATTCGGATGAACCTTGTTTTTCTCAGAAAGATACAGTTTATAGTTCTGCAGCTTGCAGACCGTCAAGAATATTTCTGTACTTGCTTGGTTTCATTCAACAGTGTGTACTTGGTAATTTAAGGTACAGTTAAGGTACAAGTGAAACTCTACGGGGCTGCTGGAGACCGTTGTATATTTTGTCGTATTTTGAAGACTTTTGGCCAGCGCCCTCCGCCGTCTGAACATTTCAACTGTCTGGACAACAGATATAATCTGCGTGAAGATGATCTGAGGCTTTTTTGCCGCCGGGTGTCCTGGTTGCCCTGCTCAGGTCATGACATGCAGCACCATCTCGTGACGAGACAGTCCTGTTGGCTTCCTCCCAACGCCCTGCAGACTGAGACCATGTGTCTGCTCGCTTGTCTGTGAATAACCGCTCCTCGCTGCCTTCGCCTTCACTCTGTCTTTTGTACTCTCTCTCCATCATATGCTTCCCGTCCCTCACATCTCCCACTCTGACTGTCGATTCTGCTCATCTCTTCTCTACTTTGCAATCAAAAACATTCGCTTGTTTCCCTGTTTTTCTCTCCTGCCTTGTTTCTTATTAGTCCTTTTCCTCCTTATTTACCCTCTCTTTCCCTCTCCTCTTTCTCGCTGGGACCCTGCAGCCACGATGACGAGTCCAGCTGACGAGCGACACTTTGCTTCCAGTGTCTCATGAATGAGGGGAAGCAAATGCTGACCAATTATTCATCATAACACCAAAGGAAACAGCTCAAACTAACCATTCAAGCGACTCGCTGCACTCAGAAGCGGACTCGGAATCACATCAGCTTCATTTCTCGTCACGGAAAACTTCACACTCAGAGCTCTGTCGGCAGGAGACGACTCATCTTTTGCCAAAAAGGAAAATTCCCCCACATCATTTCCTTCACAAAGTGGCTGACAGTTATTCACTCAATAGTGCATGAGAACCACTATACAGAGCAGCTTCAGGGGATTGGTTTGAACAGCTAATACAGGCAGGGTCTAATAAACCCGTGCTGAACCTGTCCAAAGATGTCCCAATAAAACCCCAAACTCGGGAACACGTCCTTCACAGGATGTAAAATCAAGACTAATACCAACTCAAGCGCTGATGTGCCTCTGTGGCTAAAAGTGCTCATCAATAATTGCACCTTCTGCGGCTGATGAGAATGAGTTATTCAAATACAAGACATCACGGCATGTATGATGCATAAATCATAACTGCGGTGACCTCGCGGTAGTCGCTAGTTTGTTTCGGTTGTGAAATGACTTCATACTTGACAGAGAAAGAAAGAGAAGGATAAGGGCGGAGGGAGGGGGCGGGAAATTGTGGGAAAAGCTCAAATGATGCACGCTTGTGCAAAGCCGTGGCTTCTGGAGCAGACTTAAAGGCTAAAGCCGGAGGTAAAGAGGGGGGAGAATGAAGGCATGAGCAGGAAGAGGTGCGGTGGAGAACTGTGAATGGAGGCACCGTGGACGGTGTGATGTCCTCAGACGGCTCCGGATCCTCTGAAGTCCAAAGCCTCACTAAGAGAGTCCCTCTTGGAGCCTAACCCTCCCATCATGTCACTCAGAGGGATTATAGCAGCTAAAGCCCCCCTCTCCCGGCCATCACAATCGTTTGACCAGGAATCACTGACAGGAAGCAGGGGAAGGATTTATATTTTGCATGTGCATTGGTATTCTTTATTCTAAATAGCACATTATTTGTATGCAGAGATGATGTAGAGGCATGCAAACCATAGAAGCGTGCAAGAGCAAGCAAGACATTTGTTCTTACGTCCCCACATGAAATCATCGCTCTGCAGACCACAATCACAGAACTCACCTTCCGATCATAGTAGAGTGCTGCTGCACTGCGGCCTCCAGGAGGCGCTCTAGGATGGTCCATTCTCCCATGGTTGGAGTTAGGAGGCATCCACTGGGAACAGGAAATCAGGGTGGACCCCACGTCTGGTGGGCTTCCAAGTCAGCAGGGCACCAGTGCTGGTGTCGAAGTCGCCTTTTTTTCTGAGTCTTTAAGTCCACTTGTTATGTAGAGATGAGGTAGGCGGTGGCTTCAGGTGGCTTGTCAGGTGTAAAAAAGCAACCAAGAAGCTCAGTGGCACCTCATTGTTGCTTTGAAGTGCACCTGAGATGGTTGGACTGAATCTCGTCTATGTGCTCGCTGCACAAACAACCATTCTCCATCCATGCACGTGCTCAGGTGAGCGTGTCAACCTCTTTTCCTCCCCTGGGTGCATCTGACCCTGTTTAGCCCCCCAAACAGCTGGTCTGTCAGATGTTCTCGAGCACACACTAACACCTGGAGACACCAGCGCTCGTCTACTTCTACTGAGTTTCAGGTAGCAGCGGCGGTTTGTGCACACAGACACCCATCACTCACACACTAACACTCCGCCCTCACACACGGGTTCTTTGACAGCATCTTGTAGTAACTCTGGGGCGGGCTCAAGTCCGTACACTCATGTGAGCCTGAGTAACCGGGGATCTGTGTGTCTGCTCGTTGAGCGCTCCTCCATCCTCCTCGTGTCTTTCTCCTGGTTCTCTGTCCTCTCCTCCTCTCTGTTGCTCCTTTCCTTCTCTCCTGGTTTCGTTCAGGCAGCGCTGGACTGAAGCATCACACTCCTCCTCCGTCTCCTTCGCTTTGCTCCAAGCCGTCGCTGGCTTCTCCAGTCCTCCTCGTCCTCACTGCTCTCTCTCTCTCTCTCTCTGTGTGTGTGTGTGCTTCTCTCAGCGTAGTTTACGAGGAGCAGCTATCCTTTCTTCTCTTCCCTTCATCTTGTTTTTTCCTTCCCGCTTGGTTTCCCTCTCTCTGCTTCAGCCCTCCACCTGCCTCCGTCTCTCTCTCTCTCTCTGAGCCAGTAGGCAGCCAGACCGAGCGTGTGTCTACAGGATTAGAGAGAGGAATCATCTCTCTGCTCCTCCCCCCTCTCGCTCCCTCTCACTCACTCTCCATCACTGTGTTTATCCCCCCTCCTCCTCCTCTTCCTCCTCCTCCTCTTCATCTCTTTCTGCTCCAACACCACACAAACCATTTTCCACTCTCACAACACAAACTGCTCGTGCTTTTGTCTTCCATCTATGTCCTCATCATCTTCTGTCTTCTCATCTGTGTGCATTGATACTCACAGCAACAAGGTTGATCTGTGCTGTTCACACACACACACACACGCAGACAGAGGCTATGCATAGAACGTGTGTGTGTGTGTGTGTGAGATGTAAATGGAATTAGCGACAGTCATCAAGATTTAGAGTAATTTGCGGAGGATGTTGCTGTCTTTCTCACACACACCCACATAAACACACACACATCCACATAAACACACTGTAATCTTGAACGACCTTTTTTTCCCCAGATGATCATCAGGTTTAATCGAGGGCGGGATTATTTTCATTATCAATTAATTTGATATTTTTTTATTATCTTATAAATATTAGGTGGATAAAATGCCGCTCAGAGTCCATGTTGAGCAGGGTCGAGAAAACTGAGGTCATGAGTTCAGTCATTTTTAAGAAATCTGACAGTTTTAAACGTCAACGTAATTTTAGGCCAGGGCTGCATGGTGGTGCAGTGGTTAACGCTGTTGCCTCACAGCTAGAAGGTTCCTGGTTTGAATCCCAGTTCGGATTTAGGGCCTTTCTGTGTGGGGTTTATGGGTTCTCTCCGAGTACTTCAGCCTCCTCCCACAGTCCAAAGACATGCTCGTTAGGCTAACTGATGACCGCAGGTGTAAATGTGAGCGTGTTGGAGCCCAGTGATTGACTGGCAATCAGTCCAGGGTGTAACCCCGCCTCTCACCCAATGACAGTTGGGATAGGCTCCAGACCGCCCCGCGCCCCTGAACAGGATAAGCGGTATAGATAATGAATGGATGGACTTAAACATATTTTCTTTATAATACATAAATATGCTTGTTGCTTGTGTATGTGATTTACTATTCTGTGTAACCTTACGTTGTCATCAATCAGTTTCTATTTTTCTATTTTTTTTAAGATTATGTTTTTGGCTTTTTATGCCTTTCAGGGAGAGGACAGTGGAAAGTGGCGGAAATGGGGGAAGAGAGAGTGGGAACGACACGCGGCAAAAGGCCGAGGGCAAGAGTTGGACTACAGCCGCCGCACCGAGGACTATAGCCTCTGTATATGGTCACCGATTTAACCGCTGAGCCAAACCGGCGCCCCAGTTTCTATGTTTATATAGTGTCTCAGGACACTTTAAAAAAGAGCAGGTCTAGACCAAAGTCTTTGTTATATTATTTAAAACATGAATCCACCATGAGCAGGACGCCAGTTTAGCTTAGTGGTTAAATCATGTGTTTCACGTTCAGAGGCTCAGTGCTCGATGTGGCGGCCCCGGGCTCAACCCCCTACCTCGGCCCCCTGCCGCGTGTCATCCCCCATTCTCTCACCCCCTGCCTCTGACACTATCCACTGTCCTCTCTGTCAATAACGGCATAAAGGGCCAAAAATAATCTTTAAAAAAAATAAATGAATCCACCATGAACAAGCACTTGGCACCAGTGGCAATGGAAAACTTCCTTTAACAGGCAGGAACCTCGAGCAGAACCAGGCTCATGGTGAACAGCCGTCTGCCGCGACTGGATGGGCCGAGAAAGTGGGATGGAGGGCGATGCCAGCTGAACACGGAGCTGCAAACAGAAAAATGTAGCAATTAGCCAGCAAACAAAGTGGAGCATTTAGCAGCTAAAGAGTCAGGAGTTAGTCGAGACCAACAAGCTAAAAAGGAGGATGAATATTACACTAATGCAATGTTGAAAAAGGGCTGTCTGTTTTAAGCTTGGTCTAAATAGCAAGACAGTGTTTCACCTACCGTCGAGACACAATGCAGTAAATAAAGTCTAGCCTGTGACCCCGGCGGCAGACTTTCCTGCACTATTTTAAAAATGGGGTCAACTTCCAGGTCGTCCGCTTTGCCTCTCACCTCAGACACCAGGTAAGGGAACCGATTTACTCTTCTTAATCCACTCAATTCATTGCACATGCAGTGGAAGAAACCTCATGTCCCTGTGTGTAGTGGTAGTTTTGTTTCCTCATATTACTAAACGGCAGAGCTAGCTTTCCGTTAGCCGGAAGCTAGTTGGCTTGCATGCTAGTGCAAGCTCCACAGTGTGTGTAATAATTGTTTTCTCTTTTAAGTAATCTACCAAGTAAGCTATTTAAAACTCCCTTAAAACTACTAATGTCACGGACCAAATACCACAGCTGCTATCAGTAGAGAAAGGGCAGGTTGATCTGCAAAAAGAAGCCCCTTAGAGACAGCCTTTCAAGACAGGACTGTTAAGCCTCGCAGTCTGTTCAAAAGGTACGGAGGCGTAATGGTGGGGCAACATTGTTCCACCATTGAGCCAACAAGGAAGTAGTAGCAGAGGCGGAACGATGACTGTTAAATCGGCGGAGCAGGCAGGATGGAACAGCGCTGTGTGGGTGTGTGTGAGGCCTGCACTGTTTGTTTACATGCTGCACCTCTTTTGCGCGTAGGACCTTGAACGTAATCCCAGTCAAAATGTTCAATACATAAATATTAATTCTGGAAAACGTCATTAAGCCAACGCTGAAACGCCAAAAACTGCAGTTCCTCGAGTGGCCTCTTGAGGCGGGCTCCAAAAGTGAGTCAATCCTAATTAAGGCTTTTAAAGTGCCAAACTTTTCAGGAGAATTTAACTTTTTTTACATCCTGGTACGAAAACAGTTTCGGTCTCTAAAGCTCATTTCTCTTGTCTCACTTATATTAAGGGTTTATTATTATTATCATTATTAAGGCTGTGGCTGCTTTGAGTGACTGACGGGGACCTCTAGCTGGGTCATCCAACTTGCTAATTCAGTCACTGAGCTTAACCTCTCAACCATTGGTGTTGTTGGCCTTTTGGGGATTTTATCTTGCTAATATCCGATGAATAATATTGCCTACTGTGTGGTTCAGGACACAAACTAGCAGTCCAAAAAGGCTGTGCTTAAGCTTTTTGGGTGAGTGAAATTCTAGTATGTGATTAATATGTATTTATTTGTGGAAGCCCCTGTATGGGAGTCTGGATTGTTGTCCGAGTAAGCCAGGAGTCTGCTACCTTTCACATATTCTTCTTGAGTCTGATAAATAAACTGCTCTTGGAAGCAGCCACCACAAATACAATCTCATTCTGTGAGAGATACAATTGTTAAGTAGCTCATTAGCCAGCTAATAATATAGTTACGGGCACGAGGCGTTCGCCAACCACTCCCTGCTCTCCTGCGCCTACCTCTAATCCAAATACGGTCACTTTTGGCTCCGGAAAACCAACATGGCGGCAGCTGGTATGCAAAGCTTGAGGCTTCAAAAAGGCAAACAATTAGTGACGTTCCAGTGGGAATATTCATTATTTATGCAGTCTGGAGAGTCCATCAGTGCAGGAGAACAGATTGCTTTCTTTGATTTGAAAGATGCATGTTTTCACATCCTGATTTGTCCAGAACAGTCAACAGTTTCTTGTTCTGACATTTGGCCTTAGTTCAACCAAAGACCTAGAATGGTTGTGGCAGCCTTTAGTTAGAGGGTCTCAAGATCCTGCTGTAACTGGATGACTGGTTGATCTGTGCCCCCTCTTTAGATTAAGTAATCTGGGACAGGGAGATGGTGCTAGCTCATGTTCAGTCCTTTACAAAGAGCAATCTGTAGCCTCTGCAACAGGTCTGATCATAGGAAAGAGGTAGTAGTTTAAGTACTCATAGTACATTCGTTCATCTCAAGTCATTTATTCTTTATTTAGCAGTTAATGCTAACAGGAGTTGGACATTCTTCTGTTCCTCAGAACCCTTTTGGTGCGAATCACCCTATATAGTTTCAAGTGACGGTCAGACTGATGTTAAAACAAACAGTCATTAATGCAATCTGAATGAGCGCAGCTGTCCATGTCGCTCGGAAAACTTAATACATTCAAGGAAAGAGGAAGAGTCCGAAGTTGAACCCGCTTTTATAGTTCAGCCTGCTGGGGTCATGGACGCGACTTTGGTTACATAAGGTCTTAAGAGGCGGAACAAAGGCTATAAATCTATTCAGACTGAAGAGACGGTCATCCTTCGCTGTCACAGATCAAAGCGAGATCTGCGCCAACGTTGCTGCCAACAGCTGCCCGTGTTGGCGCATTTGCACCCATTCCACCCTCGGTTTGTTGCCACGTATGTGGTCCATCTTACCAACTGGAAGGGATCTTTCCAGTTGTGTGTTTGGTAGACGTGGTGATTCGTCATTCAGTAATGTTGTGAGGTGATGGTGGCTAAATAATCTGTAATGAAATATGTGTACATACAAATCGTTTTCTCAACATTTGAATGAGTGAATTTACCTTGACGGTCGAGCATGTTGGGATGTTTGTGACCTCAGCTAGCTCGCAGCACAAACCTCGGCGAATCCACGTGCCTCCCCATCTGCAGTGTCTGTGAGCCAGACACATGAAAGAGGTGAGACAGGCAGAGGGGTTATGAGCGGCCATGCCATTGCTGTCACTTTGCAGCAAACAAGCTTAGTATCACATGACATCATTCACTTGGATACTCATACACAAACACAAACAGCATTCCCCATGCAGTGTATCTCAGTGTTTTAGTGGCTTCCTCTGTCACTGCCTCGGTCTTCCCCGGACCGGCGGAGTAGTAAACCATTCTTAAGGACGTAATGAGTGATTGCACTCACTTAATCCGTCCGAGCCCATGCCAAGGCAATCTGACAGCACCGTGTCTCACACGTGAAGAGAGTAAGGCAACAGGGAGGAAAACACAAACAACCTGGCCGGAATCCTCCGTCTGGCATACTTACAAGAAAGCACAAGATATTTGTCTAACCTCCTAATATCCTTTTAAGGTGACTGGTAGCTCTGTCACTGGGCTATGAAAAACAACTCATGTGCTTCAAATGTTTGTATTCTTTTAGTATTATTTCTGTTGTTCACCCACTTTGGTCCAGAGTGAAACATCTCAATAATGATTGGATGGATTACTGCTCGATTTTGTACAGACACTCGTAATCCCCACAGTTTGACTCCTACTGACTTAGGTGATGCCCTTCTGTTTCCTCTAGTGCCACAATGAGATTAACATTTGAGATTCGGGGTAAACTGTCCTGCAGCTAATTAATGAAAAGATTTCAACTGTCCATTACTTAGATTTAGGAAAAGAAAACATCCCTTTAGCCTCAGTTGTACTTTTTTGTTTTGCATCAATTAACAACTATTAGCATGCTAACAGGCTAAACTAATATGGTGAAAGTTATACATGCTAATCATCAGAGTTAGCATTTTGTGCAACCTATGCTGGTATTAGCATCTAGAGCCTCAGAGGGCTGATATGTTCTCTCATATGCTCAGTGGTTGAGTCGGTTGTCTCTCAATTGGAAGGTTGGGGGTTCGATCCCTGACTGCTACAGTCCACATGTTGAAATGTCCTTGGGCAAGACACTGAACCCGAAATTGCTCCCAAAGGCATGGCCAACGGGCATGAAAGATTAGCTTCTGATTGGAGAGTCATCTAATGATACAGCTGCTAGATGGCGTCGTCTTAACCTCCAGCAATAACAAAAGGTTTTATGTTTGATGACTCCCGTCTCAGAATGATGAAGAAAAACTAGTCGATTTGTGTTTGTTAGTTAGCTATTATCAATATGCTCTTCAAGAGCCTTCAATTATTAGGCCCCGCTCCTTTGGAATCATCTACCAGTCAAGGTCCAGGAGGCAGACACCCTCTTCACTTTAAGAGTAGACTTAAAACATTCCTTCTTGATAAAGCTTATAGGTAGGGCTGGCTCAGGCTTGGACCAGACCATAGTAATGCTGCCGTAGGCTTAGGCCACGTCTACACGTACACAGGTGTTTTTTCTCTGGCCTTTCGTCCACACATAAACGCCGTTTAAGCTCACTGAAAACGGATCTTTTGTAAAACTCTGTCCAGGGTGAAGACTTTTAGAAACTGTTTCCACGGAGACGTGTGGACGGGGTAAAGGCTTGTGACGTCTTTGCTAGGCGTCACAAATGAGGCGACCTTGCTTGTGGATGTGACAAAAACACTTTCGATTGGCCGTGATTTTCTTTTTTCGTCTTTGCATGACTGCGTTATATCGCCACCTGTTCTCATGACAGCATTTCAGTTGTGTTTTTACGTTTTCATTTGGATGGGGATTTTTTTAATAACCGTGCTTGTGTAGAAATGGTCTTAGGTAGACTTGATACACAGATCTCCTGTTTCCTCTTTTCTCCATCTGTATACATTCATGTCCCATTAATGCACATTACTTACTTTGTATCTTCCCCGTAGATTTGGTGCTCCCTCGTCTTGCAGGTTCCCTCCTGTGGATGGATGTTGAGGACAGCACACTGCCGTAGACCCGCTTGAATGTGATTACTATTTTTATAGGCACTGCTACTATAAGGCTCTAAAGTAGGATCTAGAACGTTTTTTAAGACGTTAAAGAGTAAGTGTTGTCGAAGAGGTACGAAGGGTTTAGGATTCAACGAGTTTGAATCAACGTTACGAATAGTTCAGAAAAATTACTGTACATTACTACAAAACGACATCCTGGCTGCTCTGAAGTGCCCACATTAGCCTCACCATCATGCCTTTAAGTGCGTTTGGCACTAATTCCTGTAAGTAGAGAAGTAATGAATGAGGCTCCTCGGGGACAAACTGTGGCTTTATGAGTCTGTGGGTTAATTCATCAGCAGGTACTCGGCATAAAACGTTGATAAGCTGCTCAAACAGGAGGTGGTCCATGGTTCTCCGCAGTGCGGTGGGCGGGTGGGTTGGGGTGGGGGGGGCTTCTGTGGAAGGTAAAAGATTACATTTTCACACTGATTAACGGATAAGAAGCTTTGGCTCAGCTCCAGGCACCATGGGACTGAGATGCAGTGTGTGTGTGCGCTTGTGCACACCAACAGGACACCGAAGGCAATTATGGTTTTAAGTCAGAAGATTGGAATCAATTATCACATGCCAGCTTCCTCAAGCCCGTCTGTATCAGTTTTTCTCCAACTAAGATCAGTTGAAATAGATTGATTATTTCAACTCAAAGTAATCTAATTAAAGGGTTTAAAAAATGAATGTTTCTCCATTTGTGTAACCTCTTAAATCATTGTCCTGTACTTTGTGGTGTATGTTGCCTGGATGTCTTTGCATCCAACACACAGATTTATATAGGAAGTGGATATAGCCATCATGTCGCCGCCCATCAGTTTGATATTTACCATTCTGAAAGGTTGTTTTTAAAGACATGGCCATCTTGTTTTTTTGGAAACAGAAGTGGCAATATTTGGACAACAGGGTGGATTCAATGCTCGGACTCCCACCTTTAAAGAAGCAACAATGTTCTGCAACAGCTTCTTCCTGTAAGTTGTAATCTTGGAGATATCAGCTTTGTTCTCTTTGGCAGCACCTATGGCGATGAAGGGTAACTGGGAGTGTCGCATGTGTGACGTTCACGGCTGGCTCCGGTTGTAACTCTTGATTTTCCTCGCCGACAGTCGCTTTCCTTTTTAGACCGTTTGCTTCATCTGAGCGTCCAATTCGTTTTTTTGGGGGGATTTTCACTTATTTTTGAAGTTGTATCTGTAGTCATCGATCTTTTCTTTGTTTGTTCAGCCATAGTAGATTACTGTTTACTTGCAACACTTGCAGAGACCGGAGAAGCAGCCGCTTAGCTCCGCCTACACTCTCTGGCAGACCAACCACTGCTGGGTGGCCGCTTGTGATTTTTTCGGCGAAAGTTGCACCAGACAATCCTTTCATCGATGGGCCATAGGCTCAATCACCATTGTGTTACCTCATTCAGCGATAGATTGTGACTTAACAGACATTTATTTACATGAAAATCTTCGAGATTATCGCTTTAAGGATAAATAGAGCTAGAATACTGATTCTTGGGGGGAGAAAAACACACTATTACAGATTTGACATCTTGATGCAAACCCAAGAAGTGTAGAATATATTACAAGGATTACATCTTTAAATTGGAGTAATCTTGAGAAACATCAGGCACACTGATTGCTGACATTTCTATATCCCTGCAGTAAATGGTAACTTAATGTTTCTAACCTTGTTATTAACTAAGCTGCAAGTCTTCACTCGTGTATGTGCAAAGTAGTAACACACTGACACTTGGCCTCGGCAGACCCAGCTGTAGACTACAAACCCTTAGAAAACCTGTTCCTGATAAGGATCATATTACATAACGCACACCGACTATTCATCCGAGTACGGTGTGACAAATGATTCAATATGCAACACTCATACAGGAAATACACGAACACTTATTAATTAGTTATTGTATTTGTCGAACAGGCCTTCATTAACTTGTATATACACAGTTCCATTATATTGCGGTTGTGGCTTTAAATGCTGTCCAGCCTCGTGAGTTCAGCTGCTGTGGTCTGTGGGTCGGCACTAAGTGATCTCTCTGAAAGCCCTCTTCTCCACATACTTGAGCTTGTGTCTCCTCTTGAACCTAAGAGACAGGGGAGGGTGAAAACAGAGAGGCACGTTTTAAAAATCAATAGACACCTTGTGAATGTGTGTAACGCAGTGATGACATGTTACATAAGAGGCTCAGGTCCTTACTTGGCTCTTTCTCTTGGCTCGATGAGGTTTCTCTTCTGCATGCTCTTGAAGCGGTCCTTGAGGACGCTGCCCTCTGGCTGTAGAGTGACAGAATTGCAGGAGACAAATCCACGTGAGACAAATGCGACTCAATTCCCACTCAAATTATAAAGCCTCATTTACACCACAAAGCCAGATTTAAGTAATATTCTGAGACATAATGGCTGGAGATAATAAGATCATATAAAACTGTAATGATCCCCGTGGGGAAAAGTGGGCTGTCGCAGTGTTAGACAAAAGGAGGGAGCTTAGAATAAGACAATACTTCTAAAGATAATACACCCTGTTAATGAACCAAAACTCATTACAGATAAAGTGTCACTTTGAAGGGTCAAAGTGGATCAACGAGTGAAACATTTGTGACAGTTCAAGTACCTTGAGTCGTCGCAGGGAGCCGGCCAGCTCGTCGCTCAGCTGAACCTCCAGATCCTGAGCCTGAAACCTGCAAATAAGCAGCAACATGTTAAAAACAGTGATCCTAAATAGAGCCAAACATATACTGTCATATTTCTAAACACATTGCATATCACTGTAATCATTTGGAGTTATTCCAATTTTTCCACACAGACGATCCAGCACAGAGACGATCCCGCCATCCCGTTTTGTTATACTGTTCAATTCGAAGGGAAATCGGTTTAGTTTTTTTAAACCAGCTTTGCATCATTACAGTGCGATTCATGTAGGGGTACAACAATTAGTTGACAGTCGACAAAAATAGTTGCCAACAAATTTCATTGTAGATAATTGCCCATTAATGTCATCACACGTTTTTCATGCCGTGTGCGGACAGAGCATTGTTTTATGGAGCCGAGTTTACTGAGGAGTGAGCCATCTCTCATCCTAACTATCTCCGCTGAGAGTTGCAAATGCAAAACAGCGACCGGGAAGCAACAGGTAAACAAAACATAGCAAAATGGCAGCAGCCGATGCAACACCATTGCGTCCTAAAACGTGTAAAGTCTGGGAGCATTTCACCCTCAACACTGCAAAGAAAAGGATCGCCTGCAAGTTTGTAAAGCGGACCTTGCTTATCACGGGAGCACGTCAGTGATGCGCGACCATTTGAAGAGAAGCCACAGTGGACTTGTGGGTGATGCAGACTCACACAGATAAGATACTTAGCTTCTCAGCTAGCTAACGTAACCCATCTATAGACAGGTTTGTATTGGATTTATTTATTTTTAAGATTATTTTTTTGGCCTTTGGCTTTATTTATAGGATAGACAGGAAATGTTGGGAGTAGAGAGTGGGGGATGACATGCACCAAATGATCGGCAGACCGGGAGTCGAACCTGCGACCGCTTAATCAACTGAGCTAAACAGCGCCCCTGTATTGGCTTTTATCTGATACTGTAGTGTTAAAGAACCTGATGCATCCCTCTTCTAAACATCAACTTAACAGTCCAACGTTAAAGATTTTTCTCTCATATACATTTTCAGTCCCTCACCTTAAAACCTTTTTTCTTTCCTTCTCATGTCTTTCTTCCTCCTTTTATTTCTCTTTTGTAACAGGAGCCAAATCAGCCACAAAGTTTATTAAGACATTTTTGAATGAATAATTTATTGTCTTTGTTAGTTAGCACATGCTTAAAATAACCTGCAACTATATTTAAAAGCTAAATAAGCCATTTATTAATTATCCGACTAGTCGACTAATCGTTTCAATGATCAATGACTAGTAGACTTTCAAAATAGCCGTTAGTTGCAGCCCTAGATTCATGTAAATCAAATAAACAATGTTTAACTTTCCTCTTTGATGCCTGGACCCCGAGCCCCTAGCTTATTTGCAGCATCATGTCATATGGCTGACGTTAGCTGGCAAACAGACTTGCTCACAAAAGTAGTAAGAGCCAGAATACGGTGAGGAGGAATTGCAGCATATGGAGGAGGGAAAAGGCCACTGCAGCCGTGAGTCAAGCCCTGCCAGCATGGGAGGTTGTGAGTATAGCAGTGTTTAGGAGCAGAGCTGCCCCGTGCCAGGGACATGTGGTGCTGCTGCCGCTATAAATATGCAACAATCAAATGGAAATGTCATTACAGCAAAGCTTTGGGCCACTAAACCCTGCTTTTATCTCTTCTTTTCAGGGTACACAGATTGAGTCTTTGTCTCAATACAAATATCTTGGTATTTTAATCGATGAGTCTCTTTTACACCACATATGCAGCGGTTGGTGAAAAGATTAAAACCTAACTGGGACTCATACATGCATACCTCTTCCCAAAGCGTACATGCTCTGGACACTATCGTGGAGCATTGAGGTTCATCACCAAGTTTAAAGCCGTATACTAAAACTAGTGTATTCTTATTTACAAGTCTATTTTAGGTATGCTTCCCTCGGACCTGATCTTACTGTCTGTCCCAAAGGTCAGAACTGAACTGGGGGGAAAAGGCGTCTAAGTTTGCTGCTCCCTTTACCTGGAACAGTTAGAAAAAGACCTGGAACTAAAGGAACTTGTCTCATTGGATGCTTTTAAGGTGTTCTTGAATAACTTGGTGGCAGGCACATCTGGCTGTAGATGTTCTGCTTGATATATTTAGGCTTGTGGTTGTTTTAGACAAAGTTTGACTGGTTTCACTTCATGTTTTTTATTGTATTATAGTCACTTATTCTGTGTTATGTTTGTATGTATGGCTGCTCATTGTTTGTCAGAAACTTTGTGAATGTGCTGCTTCCTTTCTTGGCCAGGACACTCTTGAAAAAGATATTTTGATCTCAAGAGCTTTTTTCTGGTTAAATAAAAAGTTTAAAAAAAAGGAAGGACATGGGAATACTTGAGATTTGAGGTATTTCAAAGTCTCGAAAACAAACTAGAAACAGTCAGAGCAAGTGGGGGCGGAACAGATGGCTGAGCATACAGGAAGCAACCAGATGCGGTTAAAAGTTCGGCCTTTAGACAGTTTTATAATTTCTCAAATTGTATTAAGTTCACACCTCTACATAAAGGACTGATGTTTGAAATCATTATTTTCCTGCAAGACATTTTGTAGACCTTCACCTCATAAACAAAGTCTGCACCAGGTTAAGTAAAAGCTAAGATATGCTGACCTCTAGTGGTGTTTAAATGGTAACTCCAGGGAACTACAGTCATGCAGCTTTAGGATACAGTGTTGTTTTTATTCCGAATAAAATGGGTGTAAACCTGACCGACACCTAAAACTGCAGCCCAGCAGGTGACAGGAACAGAAAGGGACTTTTAGGCCCATGCCTTGTAATAAAAAGGGCGCTGCACTAGTTTACAAAACAACATCATTTAAATTGTCATTTCAGTATGAATGAAGAGGGCATTAAAAAAAAGCAGGGAAGGCCTTATCAGAAGAAGCTTTGAGGTGCATTATGGGAAATTTAAGATCCAGTGTTTTAAGAGCTTTAAAACTAATACTGCCCTGTCAATCTTATCTTGTTTTTTACATAAATCTGTCTCTTGTAATTTCCTTAATTTTATGAAAATGAAGTACTGTAGTTTGAGCCCTTCAACGTGTGGCAGCAGGTGTGAGGAGTGTGTCAGGTGCGTACTTGAGTTTGCCGAGGCGTCTCGGTTGAGCTTTCTGGGCTTCCTGATTGGCCTTGCGTTGTGTCTGCTTGTCCTTGGTCTTATGGTCCTGCTGTTTGATGGCGGCCTTTATGGAGCGAAGCTGGAAGAGCTGCTGCTGCTGGTCATTCCGTTGTCTGCCTGCCAGCCGCCGCTGCTCCTGGAAGGGGGAGAGGAAGAGGGGCAGTGAGGCAGTGAAGCAGCTTTTTGAGAGCACTTGCTGGAAGCCAATACTGTTGAACAACTGTTTCATTTTCAAAGGCTTACTAGCTTAGGGGAATATCTGAAAAAGAAAAGCAACCTGGGTTTTGAAAAACAATACCTACCTTCCTGTGAATGTCAAAAACACATCTTAAAAGGGCCAGTTCGCCAATTTTGTGCCTTTGGCGGACGCTATCCGCTTCTCCAGTGGGCCCTGGAAAACCTCCACTAGACTACGTAAAATGCGTGATACAGCGGAGGCCAGGGAGCTTGCTAAACTACACTTCCTCAATCTAGGACGTCCGCCTCTGATGTCATGTCTCGTTCATAATCGTCAGGTTTGAAATGATGACTGCAGACCTGAAGATTTTTTAAGACGATCCAGCGGTATATTCTCGTCGCATTTCGGATTCTGTACCACTCTGAGCCGTTGCCTGCAGCGAAACGGTAGTATTTCACTCCAGGGTCTCTCGCTGGGCCGTTCCTTTCAGAGGGAGGGGCGCAATGCACCCTGGGTGTTGTAGGAATGTAGAATGGGCGAAACCACGAGCTGTTTGTACAACTTCCTCCACAGCTAAGGCGACAATTTCAAATATTATTGCTTCTATTGATTACAGAGACCAGCTTTGACTGACTGTGGCTTTTTCCAGGGGCTAATTGCTCCTTTAAGTTAGCGTTATGCGTATTTACCTTAACTTTGTCTGCCCTTTCTTTCTTCCTCTGTCTCTCAGTCTTCTTGGCCGACCGTGTGATGGCTCCCACTGCTACATCACCCCCTTCCTCATTAGGAGCCGCTGCCTCTTCGTTCTCCTCTTCTACCAGGCCTTCAACCTGCTCTCTTAAAATCGTCTCCTGCAGAACACACAAACGCACGTTAGATGAAATCAAAGATCCAAACCATCGCAGCATTGAGAATGAACCGATGATGAACAAGCTGAAATACTCATCTGTACCTCTGTTGCTGTGTCTTCTCTGTTGACAGCCAGCTGTCGCGCTATTTTGTCCTCCTCCTTTTTCTTCTTCACCTCCACCTCATGAGCCTCCTGCAGCAGGGCCTGAGTTCACAGATTAAGTGAGGAAAGGAGAGAGATGAAAAGATGAATCCCATGTTGTTCTTTCAGTAACATTTATTTGACCTTTAACATCACTGTATGAGGAGTAACAATCCTCTGCTGAGAAATGACTGTTCTCGTAAAAGGCCTGGCCCTGCTTCTTGCAGCTATTAGTAAGCGTGTGGAGTTGTGACTTACCTGATGGGAGAAGAAGTCTGGGTTGTAGGATCCTCCAGGAGCGATCACCTCCACAGCAGGAAGCACGGACGGCTTCTCGTTCAACTTCTCCGGGCGCTAACAGACAGTGATGAGGACAGGTTAGACAAACTATGACACATACATTATACAATATTAGTTCCCTACTGGCAGCTAATCTGATTAATAGTGGGGTGTGAAAGATTATTAATTGTGAATACTGTTGATGAAATCATGGGCATGAAACACATTGCAATGATATAAGGCTAGAGCTACCAACGACACAGCAAACGCAATGTAGCTAACGTAGCTAGGTTGTGCTTTAGCACTGTTGCTGCTTCAAAGCTTAAATGGGAAAATGACGAGACGGCTTCCCAAAGCCGGCACATCCGCTCAAGACAGCCAAACTCACAACTCTGCTATTATAGCCAGGGCTGCACAATTAATCCAATATTAACCCTGATCACAATTTTGGCTTCTCACGATTAAATAATTGATTGACTGCGATATTGATGTTTAAAATGCTCCACCCGTAGAAAACTCTACGGCACGTCAAATCAAGCACTCCCTAAACTAACAGCCGCTCCTCCAGGGGGCGATCAAGAGGTTTTGGCTTCACTTTCGGGGGAGCTGGAATGTCATGAGTGCCTACCTTGCAGCGACAGTTTAGAGTGAAAGAGTAAACAACTGAGACTGATGCGGTGTTCGAAATGCCGTACTATATACTATACATTATATACTTCATACTGCGTCCTGCGGTAGTATGTATGGAGGAGCTTTTCTAAATTCCTTTTGCAGTATGCTACGCCAGGCGGAAGTAAACAATAACCGCCACTTCTTTAGCTATAGCGCCCCCTTCTGCTGGAATACTGCTGCTGTTCAACATTTCAACTGCCGCTGTGACGTTCCAGCGCTTTGCATTGTGGGATACAGTGGGCGAGGTAGACTGGTCCGATGCATACTGGAGATTTTTTTCTCTGTAGTGCTAGTATAGTATGGCATTTTGAACACAGCAGGTGTTTCAGTTCAATAAGTGACCATGTTAACTGGTGAATTTCAATTGAATAAGTCTGCGGTTGTAGTAGTGAAAGCAGCCGTTAAAAGCATACATAGCTATCCTCATGAATGCCTCTTTGCAAATGTGTCATGTAGGATACCGACGCTCAGTTGCACAAATGCTGCTTGCTGTTCCGCTAAAGCAGGAAGCGAGCAAGTCACCCTTTAAACCGAAACACCGATCCCCTGATATGGCTTGTCGTCGGTTGTTTGGAGGCATTTCAGGTTTAGGGCGAGTGATGTTAAGCAACAAAAAATATGCAAAGAGCGCTTGAAACCCGTCTGCGCCGCAAAGCAACGCAACAGCAAAAACTTTTATTCTCACCTTGACTAGCTTCTTGCCCGTCTGTTGGAGGTACCAGGGGTCGGCTGTATTTTTGGCTACATTAAGAAGAGAAAATGGTTTCAAACATAGAAGCATTAATGTGTACAGCATACCTGCTGTAATCTCCCAACATCTTTGGATTCATAGGTCGTACATTAAACTTTTTTACAAGTGTATCCTCAGATCCCAGACGACTGTTCACACAACAGTCATCTGAGCTCCAAGTTGATCTTCACATTCCCATGAAGGAAATACTGGGAGCGCAAGGATGGGATCATCACTGGACAGACAGACAGATACAGCCGGAGCACTCACGCTCTTGTCCCCATATGTCGTAATATTCTCTGTCTGGGTTGTTGTTGGCCTCCGTCACAGCCCTCTTGGCGGTCCTTTCCACCGGCCGTCTGTTCAGCAGCTGTTTCTGCCTCCGCGGCACCACGCCTTTGGCTGCCAGCTGCTCGGCCTTCTGGGCAATGCGACGGAGTTTCTTGGCATTCGGTTGTTGAAAGGCGAGCACACTGGGGAGGGAGGGGGGGCACACAGAAGAGGAAGTTAGCTGATTATGTGAGGCAGGAGGAGTTTAAGGACACGGTAGCTTGAGATATAATGGTGAGGAGTTGAATCACAGTAACCATTCTGCCTGATTAATTTAACTACTTCATGATGCATGTTTGAATATCCTCAGATCCCAGGACACAGTTCACACAACTGTCTCCTGAGCTCCTGTATGTCTTCTTCACATTCCCATGAAGGAAATACTGGGAGCGCAAGGATGAGATCATCACTGGACAAACATGGGGTCCTCCCAGACAGTGATACAGTTATTAAGATACAGACGCTCAGCGCAGAGACTAGATTTGTTCTGATGGCCATACCAGGAAAAGATTTTGATACAGCCTAAAATGCGGGTTCTGGATCGTTGCAGGCGAGTAGTCTGTATACGCACTGAACCAATAAGCCATGACAAAAATTCAACTGCAAAACGAGCAGCTAGTTCCTAGTTTTCCACAACTTATCTCCAGGAAAAGTCTGTCTGATGTCACATTAGTGACCAGAACACGTAGTGAACTGACCGCTGTGCAGCAGAGTTTGTGCGTCACCTGCCTGTAAACAAGCACGCAATGCTTCTGCTACTGCCATCCACATGTTGGCTGGATTATCAAGGCTTTTCAGTAAGTGTATTCCCCTTAGAAGGGCACCACGTCCAGGTGATGGTTAATGCTGTGGCTAGATAAACGGGCCATTCAGAGTGTTTACTTTTAGCGGCTACACCTGCAGCACACAAAGCTGTATGTTTGGTTTCAAAAAAAAGTTACCGACACCGGGCTGATCACGCTGATTTAACGTACATTTGAACACTGAAAGAAATGGTAGATGACATACGTAATGCGCCTGCAGCCCACAAGTCTATTTGTATTTATTAGGAAACATGTCACTCCACCGGAGCTCTCTCTACTTATCATGCAGGTGTCAAGAGTCACTGAACCAAGTGTGGAAGAAAGTAAGAGGGTTTTTTTGTTACGAGAAAACAGACTTAAAAGTCCTAGATAATAAAAAGTATGACTGTAAAACACAATTTATTTATCTGATATAATATCTTGGGGGTTTTTTTTATACCGCACTAAATATCGCAGGTAACGTCCTATCAAGTATGGTAATCGGTATCAGGAGGCAACACCTCTAATAGTGTCAGAGCGCAATTAAGTCCTGCCCACAATAGAGTGGATAAAGAATGATTGTTAACCATTGACTCTGCATTACTAAAAAAAAGGTGCATCTTTGTCCGTTTCATTCTAGCAACACACAGAAACAACATAAAAGCTGCTGTGATGCACTACTGCCAAATTTTTAGAGGCATCCACTTAATCTTTGAGAAGTCAAAAATGAATAAACACAATAAAACGAGGCTTCAACAAGTGAGGGACCCTGACAGCCAAACTGTACAGGCTGAAGCTAAAAAATTCACAGCCATGTTTTGGTCTTTGTTAGGTTACATGATGATCTCTCCTGGTGATTTGATCAAATTGTTGTAAATATCAAAGTATGTAACTTCTGGCCAGTCAGTGGGAACGTTTCTCTAGTGGACGTATTAGATTAAATCGTCCTTTGACTTGCTGATATCTAATGTTATTAACTAACTACATGCATTGTTTGTCAATGTTTCAGCCCTTTGTTGCTAATAGTGGCTCGTATTCTTCCCTTCCTCTCTTCCTCCCTCTGGTGGGCAGACATAGTGTAGTGTCAACTAGTATCAGATGGTTATATAATTTATGTAATTCCACTGTTCCCATATACTGAACAAGTGACCACGACCATTTGAGAGCTCTGTTACTCCTGACAATGTCTTTACAATTAATAATACTAAATCAAGCCATTACAGCAGAAGGGTAAAGCACAAAGAGAGATATTGGATACTGACTCTTTCGGAGGTGGGACGAGGGAGTCATGCTGCAGGATCAGGTCTATCCTCAGAGGACGTGACGCTTTCCCTTTCCTCTTCTTCCCCTCTGGAGGTTCTGTTTCTTCATGGAGAAATATAGATGTTAGATTCAGAATCATGTACACATTTACTTACATATTTCTTTAAACCTTAGCAAAGCAACACAACTTATTTGTTTGTACGAAAACTTTGTCTTACAACCTGTAATTGTGAAATGACATTTACCTTTCTGTTCAGCTTTCTTTGGTTGTCCGACATCCAAAAAGAACAAACTGTCATCTGCCTTCTCCGACAGCAGACCCCTGAAATACATGAAGATCATACAAGGTGACGTGTTAGACTTACAATCGAAGGAACTGCTTTTCCCTCATGTTTAAGTCAAAAGTAACACATTTTATGTTCAGTGAATTTGTGGGGCAACACTTCAAGAGAATGGTAAATCATTTACAATGTTACAATTTCATTTAGCGGATGCTTTTGCCCAAAGCGATGTACGTCAGTAAGTGACAAAACAAAACTTTAACCATTTATTTATCGTACAATGTGTCACATAAATTTCTCTAAATGTGTCTGAGACTAAGGTGACTTCTTTAAATAGATTGTTTTGTCAGAGCAAATGGTCCAAATGCCAAAATGTCCAAATTACTATTACACAAAAAGACAAAAAAAGTTAATCTTCCTCAGATTTGGGATCGGGAGATGTTAAATGTTCATAAGTTATGCTTGATAAAAGGGTTTCAGAATCAGAAATACTTTCTTTATCCCTTGGGGCAAATTCAGGCTTTACAGTTTCTCTAATACAGAGAGAAGCATTAAGAAATACAGGAAATATAAATAGAAGTTAGAAATATTTCAAGTATGTGCAGTATTTATACACACTAGATAAGAAATAAAGATAAAATAGGAAAATTATATGAAATGGTTTGATTTTGACGGTTAATATGTGGTCAAATGGGTTGTCTATTTATTTGTTCACCAGCTAAGTGAAATATTATCCACACAAAATCAATTTCGAGCAAAAAAACACCTTTAAAAAAAAAAAGAGACAAAACAAAGGGTTAAGCTTACACACGTTGGGGTCTACATGTGAGAAATAACACCCAGTACAGAACCTTATCAGGCGAGCAAAACGTCATCAGGTCACTGGCCCTCACTTTCAGCCAGAACGTCTTGATTTAAAATGAATATCTGATAACTTCATATGTTTAGGGAGGGTTTTTTAGAACAGTTTGCCCTGACAAAATAGACTGACTAGGTTGCATTTTATTTAAACAAGAAAGAGACGACGTTGCTCGATACAAACGTCCGTTACGTTGAAGAGACGACGACAACAATACAGGACATAATGGGTAAAATATCCGAGAAATGTCCTGTATCGAGGTTTCGTAGTGGTGGACATTATTCTGAGTTTAACATGAACTACACACTCTTCGTTCTCCCCACACACGACAAACCAAACTTACCCTGTGGTCCTCTCCTGGTGTCTGACGTCTTCTAAAAAACCCTCTATATCATTTATGTCACTGTGTTTGTTCCAGTTTTTTTTCTTATTCTTGTTCACTCGTTTTCTTCGACTACTGACCAAGTCTGCGGAGTCTGAACTGGACTTTAAATTAAGAAAACCTGGCTGAGAGGTCGCCACGCGTTTCAGCCTCCTGGCCGCCGCCATGTTGAAAGAGTGAAGGAGGAATACCCGTCTTCCTCTTTTGTGCAGCAGTGAAGGGGGTGGCGCCGCCTGCAGGACCGACAATGTAAGTGCTATAAAGCTGTATAAATATAAATAAAAGTTTAAACTGTCGTTTTTTTAGGGTAACAATTTTATCAAGCTATGATTAATATTTTGGTCTTCAAAAGAGTGAGTATGTTAAGATTATTGTACGTGAAAGTCAAAACATCAACATTCCCTTGTGGTGTTAATTTATCATTTCTTTATTTTTAACATGATATAATAAAAGTAAAAGTCTGACCAAAGTATTTAAAGTAAGAAGGACTGAGTGTCAGTCACTATTATTTCTCTCGCGAGTATTGGTTTTGCTTTAATAACCCTTTTTTTACAGGTAAAAAAATAACATAAAAAAATTAAAGTAACCCAAACCAACAACAGTGTAAAAAATCAAAATTAAGAAAAGTTTTATCAGGACCATGTTGGTGCGTGAGTTCATGTGATTGTTTATCATGCTGCTGCATGTGTGTAATATGTTTGTCCCAAATGCATCATGGGAAACGTGTCTCCTGTTGCTCTCCTATGTTCTTTTTCCTTTTTTTTACCTCCCTTCATTTTATTGCGAGAACAACGCTTTAGAGACTCAAGACTAAATTCCCATTTTCAAGCTTTGATCCTTCACTAATTTCTCAAAGGTAGGTATCAATATTTCTATAAACCCTCAATCTATGATTTAATGTTATGTTAGTTGTCGGATAGATGTGGTTTTTCGTTTATTTTCGATGAAAAAGAAAACGCAGAGCAGTCGAGCTATTATCTGCCTGCTCGGGGAGTCGGGGACCTAAAAGGCATTTGTGATCCAGTCGAATTTGACTCGGAAATGCGCCTAAAGTGAGGGGTCATCTGACAAAATATTGTTCACCAATTGATCCCCCGACATGTCTAGTTTAATCCTCAAAAAGTATATTCCACTTTTACGTCGCGGTTTTAATATACTTTCGTCGTTTTTAATCATCACCCTCGTCGTTTGCTACAACGATTTTTCCTTCCCGTTTACATTCTTCTAGCCAGCAGCCAGCCATCATCGTTAGGTTAGTTTGTTTCTTGACACCGGGCAGTCGGAGTGGGCGGTGCAGCTTGGTTTCCTTTAAAATAGCTCATTCTGAATAAAAAATCAAGGCTTGCACGTAACCGGGGAGCACACTATGAAGAAACGAACGAACCCACGTTCAATGCGCAAGAGGCGGGGTCTGTCGGACAGTTATCGTGCTATGATTGGCCGACAGATTACCAATATCCCGCCCCATAGCCTCGTATAAACAGTGTGATTGGTTTACGTGATAAAGACCTGTGCTATGATTCGATGGCGTTGCTGTCCGTTTTTAACTACAGTTGTTGCATAAGCTGCCTTGGATATGATTTAGAAAAAAAAAATGCGGCTTCTGGGGATGATTTTGTAACCTATTCCAAGTATTTTATGGTGATGTAAAGTTCTTAATTAAATAAAAATATAGTAAATGTAAATGAACTTTTCGTATTCTTTATCTCCTGTATTCTGAAGCCACACTGAAGCACATGTGCCTTAAAATGCTTTGTTTTTACTTTAACAACATAAACTTTGAAATGTGTCCTCAGGTGATCTTTAGCAGCCATGGCCCGTACCAAGCAGACTGCCCGTAAGTCCACTGGAGGCAAAGCCCCACGTAAACAGCTGGCCACGAAGGCTGCTCGCAAGAGCGCCCCTTCAACTGGTGGTGTCAAGAAGCCTCATCGTTACAGGTGAGATCATACATCTCTTCTGTTTGTGTTGGCTAAAAACAACATAAATAGACATAAACAACATAATATATGTATACATTTTAGCCACATTGTTGCACAAGTACACGTCAACTGACTCACAAATGGAATCAATACTTTTCCTGTAGTCCTGAAGAAACTCTTTGGTGAAATATTAAGTTAACTCTACCAACAACTTTTATTTAAAAAAAAAAAGTTGACTGTGTGTAATGTATAATTTGGACTGCAGAGTAAATTGTGGAAAACATCAGAGTAGAGCTTATTTTGTATCCTATGGAGTCCGACTAATAGAAAAAGACTGGAGTTTAAGCATTACATTACACACACTATTATGAGATGCTTTCAAATTCAATTTTCATTAACTAATTTTTGCCTCTCCAGGCCCGGTACTGTGGCTCTGCGTGAGATCCGTCGTTATCAGAAGTCCACTGAGCTGCTGATCCGCAAGCTTCCCTTCCAGCGCCTGGTTAGAGAAATCGCCCAGGACTTCAAGACTGATCTGCGTTTCCAGAGTGCAGCCATCGGAGCTCTGCAGGTCTGTTTTAGCAGCAATGACTGCAGAACATTATTAAGCTAATGGCATGTTTTATCATTCAAACCAAAACGCAACATTTTGTCTCTGCCATCTGCAGGAGGCCAGTGAGGCCTACCTGGTGGGTCTGTTTGAGGACACCAACCTGTGCGCCATCCACGCCAAGCGTGTCACCATCATGCCCAAAGACATCCAGCTGGCACGTCGCATCCGTGGGGAGCGCGCTTAAAATGTTTTCTGATTCGTTATATGCTATCCTCTTGTTTGTTCACCACTGTTTCCTTCCTCTATACTTAGTTTGTAGTTTGGGTTGAGGTTCTATATATCATGATTGTGATAACCGTAAATTGTGTGACCATGTCCTCTTTGGTGCTACAAATAGCAAAGTTTCCTTAGAGATTTCATGTATGTTTGAAACTTTGAGTCACAATTACACTCCTCACTTTTAACTTGCTAGCTCAGAGGGAATGCCTAATCTTAATGGGCAAGGTGTTTTTGCAAGCCAAGAATAGTTTGGGATATAAAGTGAGCATAGGAAATAGCATTAAGGTTGAGACATTCTTATCTTCAGATGGACATATACAGTGATGTAATGGGTCTTCTGTCTTTTTTTTCCTTTTTTAAATAGAAATTTGTTGTAGAAGTAGTGATTTTTTGTTTTTTTACAATAATGGTGTATTTCTACTGTTACTGTTTAATGTATCAAAAAAAAAAAAGTTTGATTCTGGTTGTCAATTAGAGACGTCATTGTGCTATGATGACACTGCATTTTTGGCAGATTACACGCGGCGTATATGTAGCAGACCTATGTTGATCATATTTTGATTTTCAGCCACGTTCTAATGTCCGGGTAATGTTTTGACTTTTTGTTCCTCTCTCAGGTTGATATGATAACCTATTTTTTTTCTACTGTGTTTTTGATTTATGTTTTAAGTCATTTTTAAAAAGCAAAATATTTGTACTCCGGGATTCACATACAAACATAATAAACAGATCCTTGTGGTTAAATCAAGCTGTACGAGTGAATACCTGCATAGTAATGCTATTCATATTTGAGCTGAAAGGATAAAGTTAAAATGAATCAAAATCCCAGCTTCTCAATTAGAAGGATTTTCTTGTTTTTGTGTGTGTTTTAAAGGTAAACTGAATTGCTTCTAGTTTTTGGAAATTGGCAGTACAAAATGAGCAATTTAAAGGCAACTGGGATTTTTTTTAACCAATAACCAAGAAGGAAATTGTCAGATAAATCACAAGATTAAAGGTTAGTTACAGCCCTAACTAACATACTTCTGCATACCTTTACACTGACAGTACATTTCTCTCTTTTTCATTCTTCCAATGAATGCTGAATATGGGCAAAATAAAAATGTAATTGGTAAATGCAGTAGAAGTAATAAGTTATTTCCCCTTTAATGTTTGATTAAACTCGGGCATATTTCACTAACATCCTTTATATTGTAGAACAAATCCAAAACAATTGAATTGCTCCGTCAATAATGCTACTAATGAAAAAGGGTTTATTTTTATATTCATAAGATACATACAGGGCACCAAACAAACAGCTTTAAAATTCCATCACTAAGATTTCTTTTATTCTCGTTTAAGTCACTTGCAGACAAACTTTCGATATTTAACATAGGCTTTTTATTCATTAAAACAGGTAAAAACAATACTGTTACATTCACTTAAAAGGATGACTAACCTTTTCAATGCCAGGTCACGGTGGGTTTGACCTAGATGGTCTTTCCCGTTTTATGTAGACAAAGGCTTCACACTCTAAACAGCAGCAGAACACCTTTGTTTCCCCATCAACTAGTCAAAATTTGAATCACCGAATTATGTTTTTATTTCCTAATAAAATGCTGTCAAACTGACGCAATTACTCTATGCTTATTTATTTTTATTTAACTTTATTTAATTTGACATCATACAACAAAAACTGATATACAATAACATTAATGACATTGTATATCACTATAAAGTCCTTTAACATGACAACAAACAAGCATCAGTTAGAAAGTAAGAATAAAGTAAAAGAAAATAAGTGGGGAAAAGAAAAGACAAAAAACAAACACTGCCCCAAAACAATATAGACCTAGGGGTTTCCATCAAGTTCACAGTTTTAAGGCGTTACTCTTCTCCATGAATTTAGATAGAAAATAGTTTCATAGTTCCTTGTGGAAAGTATTATTCCGTGTTAAAGAGCATGTGTCAAACTGATAAAAGTGACCACAGAAATGTTTTGAACACTGTTGCATTGTGGGACAAATGATTGACGCGGCGGCCATTTTCCCGCTGGACGCTGCTTCCCATTGTGGATACGAAGAAGAAAATAGAGACAAGCGAAACATTTCTCACGACTTCTACTCACTTTTCCCCTAGGTAAGCCTCTCAAAATATGTCCCTGTGTTTGTGAATGAACTTTATATTTTTAAGTTGTATTTTTTTTATTTGTCGGCACATCTAACAGCGAAAAACTACAGATTTTGTCGTGTGTGAAAATAACAAACACGGCAGTCGAAACGACGGTGAAATGCAGTCTTTACTGCAGTCGTTCAGATGAGCGGAAATTCTGTTTCAAATTATCCGCCGGTTCAGCTCGGTTCTACGCAGCCGTTAAGGACCGTTCAGCTCCCCTATGATTATCTATGAATTCCTTGAACTGTCTTCTGTCTTGTTGTCTCCTTTTCCGATATACTGGAACAGCAGTTCTTTGTAAATTTTGGGTTGTTTATGTGCTACTCCTTTGCTCTTCTGCCCTGGGTCTTTATCCCGTTTGCGCATCAAACCGCCGCCATCATCAGAGCGGAGTAGGCGGAACTAGCAACAGTGGAACGCAGCTGCAGAGCCCGCCTACTTGGTAGACTCCCTATGCTGATTGGCTCATACGTTGTGTTTTTTGTTACGTATTGGCCTTAAAGCCAATAATATTGTTGTTAATCTTAGATTGACGTTTGTCGAGCTGAGTGTGTCGGGAATGTCTTGTATGTTTACTTCCTCAAAAAGTTTACTTATTTCAAGTTTCATGGTCAAATGTAAAAACTTTATGATGTAGTATTTATATTTGAAAACATACATGCCTTAAAAAGGGTTAATAATCAATATTTAGTAAGTGTCTTCCAAAACAGAGACAGTATCACCTGAAGTGTAGAAGTATCAGACCAACAAAATTCAGTAGTAGATACAATATTCTTTTCATCTTTTATCTAGTTGCATGCATTCACATTGCATGTTACATTAAAGTACAACAGGAAAGAATGTACAAAAATCAAATTACTTAAAAGAAGAACTATGAAATATGTTGTGCAGCTGAAATTGAAATTTGAATTCTAAGTCTTTGTCCTTTTTCCCTCTCATCCTTTTCAGGTGATCTTTAGTAGCCATGGCCCGTACCAAGCAGACTGCCCGTAAGTCCACTGGAGGCAAAGCCCCACGTAAACAGCTGGCCACGAAGGCAGCTCGCAAGAGCGCCCCTTCCACTGGTGGTGTCAAGAAGCCTCATCGTTACAGGTGAGACAAGCAAGACAGCTCCCAAATGTGCGATTTCACTGTATTTTACGCCTCACAGAAATGCTAAACCATAAGATACTGATGTTTTAAGAATTTTAGGGACAAAATTATAATAACAAATCATTAAATGTTTCTTGAAAGCAAAGTGAAAAATAAACTAATACCCTAGCTTGCAAATTCAAACTAAATCTGTTGTATATGTGAGTTGATTTGAATTTGTTTGATATAAAAAAGAGATTTTACAACCAAGTTCTATTTCTTATTTTATCCACACATAAATAAATTTCTCTGTGTATTATGAAGGCCCGGTACTGTGGCTCTGCGTGAGATCCGTCGTTATCAGAAGTCCACTGAGCTGCTGATCCGCAAGCTTCCCTTCCAGCGCCTGGTGAGAGAAATCGCCCAGGACTTCAAGACTGATCTGCGTTTCCAGAGTGCAGCCATCGGAGCTCTGCAGGTCTGTTTTATAGGCCCCATGATTCTACACTATGCACTCATATTTGGCTTATTATTTTCCATAAGTGAATCCTAAGTGAACACTTATCTGATCATGATTATGGCATTGTAAATTCTAGACAGTTTCAAATAATAAATGTAAACGTTGATCAGAGTTATAAAACAGTGTTTATTTTAATATATTCTAGATATACGTGTCTGCACTAGGGTAAGCCAGCTGAAGAATTAATGTAATCAGTAAAAACCACAGTGTATTTATGCAAGTAACCCATCTAGCAGGGAACGTTCCTATAACATTGGCTAACATTACCTACAAGTCCTAATCACGTTTGAAAGAAAATGTTTTAATCTAATATTCAAAGAACATTTTAAGGATATTTATCATTTCAAATAAAGTTCTTGTAACGTTAAAACTTAAACTAAGACAAAACGTTTTAATGTCAACATCCTGAAGATATTTCCAGGATGTTATTGAGGCCTGGGATGTCAGAACGCCTTTTATAAAACATTTGCTCAATCTTACGTAAAAACAAAGGTAGAACATGCTCACTGCAACATTCTGAGGATCTTTTCCAGATGTTAGTACGGCCTGAACTATCAGTGCGTGATTTATAAAACGTTCCTGAAATATGATTTAAACATTCTCACTGCAACTTTCTGAAAATGTTTTCAGAGATTGTTCTCGTACTATTAAAAGGAACATTCTGGGAACCAAATAAAAACTTTCTACTCAAAACATGAACTGAACATTCTCAGAACGTTCTTAGAACAAAACATTTTTAGCTGGGAATAAGAACATGTTTACAAAATTTGTATAGAGTAATATATTGAAATTGCATATTGTATCTTATATTCATATAAGCAGGTCTACTAAAGACTGTACAATACACAAGCAGCTTTCATAAGATACTGTATGCAGGGACTGATGGCTAAAGCTTCATCTTAGTGTGTCACAACTAATTATAATAACAATCTCCCCTTTAATAAAGTTACTGGAGCCAAAAGTGAGCAATTAAATATTCAAACAGTCATTTTACCTCTGCTGACGACTGCTTCATTTCCTCTTTCCCCCTCTGCAGGAGGCCAGCGAGGCCTACCTGGTCGGTCTGTTTGAGGACACCAACCTGTGCGCCATCCACGCCAAGCGTGTCACCATCATGCCCAAAGACATCCAGCTGGCGCGTCGTATCCGTGGGGAGCGCGCTTAAACGCTTTCTCCTCTCTATCTTTCTCCTTTTCACCTCCTCCTGCCCTCCCTTCACCAGTCTGTCTCTCTCCCCTCTGCCCCTCACCTGCTCCCTCCCTCCCTCTCTTCCTCCCTGTGTTAGTAGTGTGTAGAGGAAAACTGATTATATTATGGATACAGTGTATAGTCGTGGTTTTCTTAGTGCTCTCGGCAGCAGACTTTTAGGGTACTCTCTTTTCGTGCATGTACCGACTCTTTGGTGATGAGATCTCCTCAAGCACATGTCTCCTAGTTTGCACTGTTTCTAATCGGACGTTGGGGAAGAGGATGCTTTGTATGTAAAAAATGGTGGACTAGAACAATGCAAAATTGGGAGGGAAGAGATAGGAGGAGAGGACAGGTATTTTTCTGCTGGGGGACTCTCGTCTCTTTCTGCAGCAGGGTGCTAGAAGAACTTCCCTGGTCCTCTTCTCTTGCTCGCTAACCTCTGCCTACGTCGCTTAGAAAGGTGCAGAGACGACTGTGTTAGTCTCTTGATGGCAGAGGGTGCATGAGTGTTTGCTCTGATCACCACAGTCAATTGTATACAATCCATCAGCATCTTTGAAGTTGAATTATGATTACCATATTGATCTTCGCCGTCATTTGACATGTTAGGTTTTTCTTCCTTCCAAGTAAGTCTCACACACAGTTTATTTTTTTCACTTCAGAGTATTTGTGGATGGCATGGAGATGGGGGGATAAATCAGATTAAAACACCTACAGAGAACAAAAAACAGAATTGAACAGATTTTTGTACTGAAATGCAAAGCTACTGACTCGTTTTGGCACCAAAGTTTGATCCTCTTGTAGACGCTCTTTTCCTAACCGACAGAAGAGTTTAACCTCACCTGTTTTTGTGGTGATAGAATTGGTTTCCTCTAATTATTTCAAGCCAAAGCTTAAGAGCTCGAGTGCAGTGTCAGAGATACTTTTTTAGCAGTGGCTCATTTTTTAATAACGGACCTTTTTATAACAAAGGTTCATTTAGGTTTGTAATTAAGTCCAAATCTGAAAGATCTAAAAGTGTGACAATGATTTTTTTAAAAACAAAAAAACTGATTAAAATGTGAAGAATTCTTGTAAATCAGTGTTACATGGCTGATAATACTGGTCATGTTTTCTGTATACGTCCCCCCTTTGCTTCTGTTTGTTTTCCTCCAGATCTGTTGATCGTCTGTATACCGTCTCTCAGGTTGACTCGTCACCCTTTTAACTTAATTTTTTTTTTTTTTGCTCAATTTGATTTTCTTTTTTCTTTTTTTTTTGAAATGTTGAGTATAATGTTTCAATTAAACAATGTTTGTAATTTCCAGATTTGTCATATAAGGTGGTAATAAATGGATGTTACACACACTTCCCTGTCTTTTTATTATCATAGCAACACTAATCAAGTAATATATTCCTCTTAAGAGGAAAGTTGCAATGTGCCTCAGATCCTTTACCTGTCAGTGTAAATAAGACTCAGTGTTGTTAGCATAGGAATTAAAAGATACAGTACATCTCTACTAATAAACCATTTTTGTCCCCGTGCTAACCATGAGGAGTCTTTCCTCATACAGTGAATTTAAACCGTGCATGACCAAATAAAGCTGAAGCATTCCTGACAACAAGCCTTAGCCCTGTGGAAAAGGATTTAAGAATAAGTAGTTTTTATTGCAATATTAATAAAATCCAGGAAGTGCAAAATTAACTTCAACAACTCAATGAACTCGCCTTGTTAGATGAGCTGCTAGAGGATTATTCTTGTATCTTTGCATGTTCATATTTTTAAGGTTTGGTTGTGGCTCCATTAACAACCTCTTACAGGTCACAGAAATGAAAGAACATTTTTGCCTTAAGGTTTTAACATAACATGATATTATCTATTATCCATCATCAGTAAATCCTGCTGTGATGCATCTTCTCCTGTAGCCCTCACACTAAAGCTACTGTTGTCTCACAACGTGTGCAAAGAGGCCCGCAACCTAGGGGTCATTCCTCTCCCCTGCTGGCTTAGAAAAGGTCATCGATGCATTTATTTCAACGAGACATCACTATTGTAATGCACTTTATTCCATTATTAGCAAGCCTAGCATCCAAGGACTGCAATTAATTCAAAACGCTGCAGCCGGGCTTTTTACAAACACCAAGACAAGCGACCATATCACACCACTTCTTACTGCCCTTCACTGGCTGCCTGTGAGTCTTAGAATTTATGTTTTTATTGTTGTATGGGACTTTATCAGTATTGATTTGTTTTCTTTGCTTTTATTATTTGCCTTATTTTAATTGTAAAGGACTTTGAAACTCGTTTTTGTTTAAGTTATCATTATTCAAATGCTGATGACAGAGTTTACCACTAGATGGCAGTAAAACACCACGTTTTGTTATCAGCGCTAAAAGCTCCTTCTTACCTAGAAACAGACCTCCTGCTGATGTCATAATGTGCTTCAGCTTGAAGAATTAGGACAGTATTATTATTCATATTAGATTCATGACTTTGAATTTAGTGCTGTAACATCTGTTTGTGCTGAAATAGTCATCACTCTGGCCTCAGTTTTCTCCTATTAAATATATGGAAACGTGTATGTTTTTACATCCTTCTTTTTATTCCAATTATGGAATAACATTTATATGTTGGACCTTTAAATACAATTTAAAATAAAATAAATAAATACATTTTACACACTCTTTGCCTAATAATACATTATTACATAGCAGTGACTTACTTTTAACATGTTTTCTATTCTTTCTGGATCATGTGGCTCACACCCACACACACACACACACACACACACACACACATAGATGTGAGACTCCAGTATTACAATTAATAACCTTTTCTGGGTTGACATCATTCCCCTCATCAGCGTTTCATTTCATCCTTCTACTTCCTTGATTAAAAGGGATAAAGACATGCCCTCGGCCATATTCATTACAATGAAACACACACACACACACATATTCTCCCATGTCACTGTGGCCTCGGCCATTACAATGAAACACACATAGACAAACAAACATCTAATCAAACAGCAGGCTTTAATCCTGTTGTTTTGAATGGGCCCCGCCGCTGCAGTGGTATGGACACAAACACAAACAGTGAAGCTATCACAGCTTCGGGGTTTTTTGGGTGTCACATTCATTCTGGTGTTTCTGCTGATTGAAAAGTCAAATGATTTGAAAAAGTCAAATGATTTGAATGAACCACAAATGAAATCAATCAAACCAAACCAATATTTCAATAAGGAAGGTTCTGTACTGATTATTCTTTAAATCTTCTTCATACAAAGTTGGAAGGTTCCCCCGTAAAGTCCTATTGGTTCAAAAGCAATGCAGAAGTCAGACAGAAAGGATCTATTTTTTTCATTCCAGCTCAGAAATGTACTGAGGGGGCCTTAAGCAGCTCCTTCAGCAGCAGACTGAGACACCCACCCTGCAAGAAGGAGCGCTTCATCCTCCTTCAGACCCACTGCTGTCAGACTCTATAACACCTCATTATAGTGTAATAACTGTACTGTAGGTATCATCAACATTCATACTACAATTATACATATACTCCTTTCCATACATAGTTTCATCATGCTATGCAATAATTTTGTGCAATAATTTCTGCTACACTGTGCAATATTACAGCAACATTTCTCTCTTATTCTGGTATTTCATCAAAACATTACACAGCATTTCCTGTAAGATTTTGTGCGCAGAAATATAACTCCTGCATATCCTTCGACAAGGACAAATATGTACATCATGTGAATAGTTTTTTTAATTATTTTGTTACTGTTATTATTTATATTGTCATATTTTTATCCTTTCATAGTCACCTGTACTTTTTGTCTATTGTTGGGGGATTAATAAAGCTGATCTTATCTTATCTCATCTCATCTTATTTTACTCTGTGTGCCTCCATGTTTCCAAAAGTT
Organism: Semicossyphus pulcher; assembly: GCF_022749685.1. Taxonomy (NCBI): domain Eukaryota; kingdom Metazoa; phylum Chordata; class Actinopteri; order Labriformes; family Labridae; genus Semicossyphus; species Semicossyphus pulcher. The sequence continues at coordinate 6,833,303 of NW_027211700.1, forward strand.
GAATTGTTTCTGACCTAAAAAGGTGGTTTACGATGTTTACAATCAACGACTTTTAGTATCATTTAATGCTTTGCAGTTGGATATTAGTTAATTTGTTGCTCTGGTAGTAAATATTATATATATATGTATAAGCACTAATATTGGATTGGGGCTGGGAATTGGGTCCAATATGGGTCCAGTATCCTTGTGTACTGGGTACCCACAATCTTTACACGTATCGCCTGGCACATGAAGTAGAACACACGTAGGCCTGGTTGGAGTTTATGTCTCGCTGTTGAACTGTAAAAAGTGTTTAATTCAGAACATATTATCTGAGAAAGTTAACAATTCATGCTGCTCTGCTATGACAATGACTTGATTTTAATAGTATCTAATCCTTCCTCTTTGCATTCAGCGATTTAGAAAGAAAAAAGTAGATTTAAATCTCAGCGATTTATTAAAATAAACGACAAACTATTTTTTGCTGTTGAAACACCCTCCAAGGGTTTGGAACCCTTTCAGGAATGAAGGTAGTTCTGGGAACACCTTTTCAGGTTGCAAAGTGTTCTTGGAAACACGACTCATAAGTTTAACTGACGAGTTCAAACTTAAAAAGGCGTTTCTAATACTTCTAAGAAGGCCTTCCTCGGGGATGTAAGCGTTTACTGTTGCAGTGTTCTGACCGGACCTGATCTATTTTGTTTTTTGTATCTATTTTTTGCTTTGTGTCACATTTCTTCTAATGTTCTTAATGCTCTCTCTTTAACTGTGCAAAGCAGTTTGAGTTGCTTTATGTTTGCATGGTGCTCTATAAATAAACTCGACTTGCCTCTTTTTGCTTTCCTCTTCTTATTTCTTCTCCTCTCAGACATTTTTGCAGCAGAAACTGGTTCACACAGGTAATTATTATACATGAAATAATTTCATTCTTTGGATTAGAATATGAAAACTCGCTAACCCTCAGCTAATCTTACTGCAGGATTATACTGCGGCATATCAAAGAGGTGTTTCTTTCGGGATTTGGACCTAAATGCTGAAAACCTGGTATGTGGGACTAGCAGAGTCAGGCTTTTATTGTTCTAAATAAGCCTTAATAACTATGAATTACAATGATTGCATTATTTTTGCATAATGTGGATAATCTCTAAATAATTTTTCACAGAGTTTTAATTTTGCAAACAAGCAGCTGGAAGTCACAATGAGTAATATAGGGCAAACAGGCCTTTAGTACATCATCACGAGCCACAGATCATAACGTGCTTTTTTATTTGTTGTAGTTGTTGCAAACACAAGCCTGTCTTTGTTGTGATTATTATCAAAGCTTTGTACATAGGAAACAGTATAGTGTGCTTTTACAGAGAAGGAGAATCATGTTAGACTGTGATGAGGTGACCTGTCATTGGCTGTACGCTGCTCTAATTGTTGAGCAGATAAATACATGTTCCATTCATCCATTACCTACGCCTCTTATCCTGTTGAGGGTTGCAAGGGGAACCCAACGAGCATGTCTGTGGACTTTGGGAGGAAGCTGGAGTATTTGAGGGAACCCACGCATGCACGGGGAGAACATGCTAACTCCACACAGAAAGGCCCAACTTCATCTGAATTGGGATTTGAACCAGGAACCTTCTAGTTGTAAGGCGACAGCTCCAACCACTGAACCACCACTAAACCCCTTTCACACATGCACAGCACTTGTGAACTGTACTTATACAGCGCTTTTCTAGTTGTCAGACCACTCAAAGCGCTTGTACATGTCACATTCACCCTTTCACAAACACATCCATACACTGATGGCAGAGGCTGCTACATTCATACGCCAATGGCTGTGCCTTCAGGAGCAATTTGGGGTTTAGCGTCTTTGACATGTAGGACACTTCAACCTGTAGGCTGCAGAAGCCGGGGATTTGACCGCCAACCTGATTGAGAGACGACCCACTCTACCTCTGAGGCATGTGTCCAGTTGAGGTGCATGTGTGAACGCAAACGGACGAATATGTTCATCCGGACTTCAAAGTGGTAATCTTGAACATTTAGATAAATGTCTGTTAAGTCTCTATCTATCACCTAAATGAGGTAACACAATGGTGATTGAGCCTATGGCCCACTGATGAAAGCCTTTACATTTGCAATATTAAAGAAAACTGGGTGTCTGTGGCAACTTGCGCCGAAAAAATCACAAGCGGCGCCCAGTTAGTGACGCGCTTTCCATCAACCAGCAGTGGTTGGTCTGCCAGAGAGGGTAGGCGGAGCTAAGCAGCTGCTTTTACGCTCTCTGCAAGTGTTGCAAGTAAACAGTAATCTACTATGGCTGAACAAACAAAGAAAAGATGGATGACTACAGATACAACTTCAACAATAGGTGAAAATCCAAAGAAAAAGAAACGAACTCGACGCTCAGATGAAGGCAAACAGTCTAAAAAGGAAAGCGACCGTCAGCGAGGAAAATCGTGGACGTCACACATGCAACATCTGGATAGGGATGAACCTGGATATCTGGGAAGGGTGCTCCCGCAATTACTGTTTATCGCCATGGGTGCCGCCAAAGATAACGTAACTGAGATCTTCGAGATTACAACTTTAAGTGAGCCGATGTGTGAACGCAGCAGGTAATTAGTCTGGAACATTCTCTGTGATCGAGTGGGCTGGGTGATAACTTCACTCAAGTTGAGGTTCTCTTTTAGACCCCTTACTACTACTTTTGTGTATGTATTGCCAGAATGTCCTTATATGTGTTGTAGTGATATTAACACAGAAACAGTCACCATTACGAAAGACTGCATGCTCTACCCAGTCCCCCCCTCACCTAAACCGAGTACTTCGAGTTGTGAGAGCACGCCCGACACTGAAAATCTCCCGAAATTGTCTGGAAATTACCAGGAGTTTATGTGTGAAAGGGATATGGAGTGTGTTTGTATTCAGGTGGGAAAAGAGGGAGTTTACACGACTGTAACATGAGAAGGACCCACAGAGATACAAGAAAAAATAGCCGTGGATGCCTGGAGGAGCCCAGAAAGTACGTCTACATACAGGACACAGAGTTTTGTGCGACGTCCCAGTATGCATGCATGTGTGTGTGAGTGTGCGTATGTGTGTGCGTACACAACTGTGCGTTCGCCTTCCCCAAGGTCTGCATAGTGGCGCTCCATCTGTGGCACTCAGGGGATTAAAGCCAATCTGTCTGTCTGCCGCTCAAAGTGCTGACCGTCAGACCAGCACCAGATTAACACAGTGCTGGGATTGGTATGGGGAGGAGGGGGGTAGGGGGGGTAGGTTGGGTGGTGCATGTGTGAGGAGAGATGAGATGTGGGTGGAGGAGAGAGGTGGACGGATGTTGAGGAAGACAGATACAAACAGAGAGATAGAGAGATGTGTGTGTGTGTTGGGGGAAGATGGGGGGGCAGAGGCAGGTTGAGAGGTCGACCCCAGATTAGTACACAACTGGTACAGAGTATGTGTGTGTGTGTGTGTGTCTTTAGGAAGGGAGGGGGCTTATAGACATGGAGCAGAGAGGGACAGAAGGGGAAGGAGGAAGGGGACAGATGTACAGTATATGGTGGGCGGGTGGATGGTTAGGGGTCCTAGTTTTTTTAAGTATGTTTAATGGCTGAATCAGATGAATTAATGAGTGCAGTTACAGTGAAGGAACAGAGACACAGGTATATTTATAAGCCTGTTATAATTCTTTCATGCCAAACACACCTTAACCTGTAAATATTTAGTATAACCACGATTCCCCCCTGGAGAGACTGACCTTTTTCAATGTAAGACACTCTTGAAATGATCAGTGTTACCTCAGGCCTTCGTAAGTTGTCTGGAAATCTTTGCGGCCTTTGTCTACTAACAGCGTCTTTTGTGCGTCTTCAGCATCCTCAGTGCAAAACGCCCTCCTGGTCCTGTTTTTTGCAGCTGCGCTCACAGTGCTCTCAGTTGAAAATTGTTCGACTTTTGGAACACCGCTGCGCTCGTCACTTCTCCCTCCCTCCCTCATCAATCCAAATCAAGAAAGGGCGGGACCTACGGTATGAACTTTGTCAACAACAATCCCAGAAGAGAAGCTAATCCTTTCGTATATTTCAGGGTACAATTTCCAGGTCTAGAGTTGCTGCTAATGCCATTCCAATTCCCATGAATATAAACAAATATTACGCATATTTAGAACAGACTTATCGGACACGATCAATGGAAGCGGAAGTGCCGCCTCACAACAGTACGCGCCGGTGAGAAGCGCTGATATTGAGGTCGTGGGCGCTGCCACCACAAAAAAATTAGTGGACACAGGCCCATAACGTCAAGAAAAATATCCCACGGCGACAGGAGTCGTATTATAAAGGCCTTAGTGTGCTTCAAACTGACGAGGTCTCACCATGTGCCTTTCAACATCATCTTTATCTGTCTAAACTACATTATAATGGCCACTCAAAGTTGTGGTTCATACAGACGGTTTCGGTCTCTCTCAATTTTCTCTTTCAATATTGAACGAGAAACGTTTTCATGCAGAGCATCATCGTTAGAATTTAGCAGTTCTGGGTGCCAATCTAAGGGCCAATGTCTTAAGTCCAGGGAAAGATATGGGGGGTGTTCTGTGTGTGTTCGGGTTGTAGTAATGGTAGGAGGGCAGGGGCAGGGGGGTTGAGTGGGTTCGGACTACATGAGCGCAGATTAATGTAGTGTACCAGTGCACAAAGAGGCATGGTGAGTGGGGGGCTGGGAAACCTGAGGCAAGGCGGGGGCTACAGGAATTGCTCCCAGGGATTAAGCATGTTTAGCTATTGGCACAACCTGCTAGTCAACTAGCAACGCCGCAGGGGTCATAGGAGCCACACACACTGTTTAACAAGTACTGAAGCTATTCATGAAACAGAGTGCAGTGATATTTACAGTATGTGTGGTAAGAGTGAGAGCTGAAAGATCTAACTGTAGGCTTACAGTTTTTTTGCGGTCAGAAATCCATAGCAATGAGCTAAAAGTTGCTAAATGCTAAGAGCTAGCCTATGTGAATGGTTAGTAAAAGTAACCCACTCACATTACAGGCCAACAGCTATTTGACGAATGTTCAGTGCAAAAGAGATTAAATATATGCCTGAAGTAGTCTGTTAAGGCCAGCATAGTTAATATTAGCAATAAGTGCACTTGGCAAACAAGCTAGTTAGCTAGAACTGTATTGAAGTTCTAACGAAACTTGTTGATCTTTTATTGTCCTGGGTGAACTGTAAAATTATACGGGAAATATTTTGTTATCAGATAATAAAAGGCAGCACAGAAACACAATATTCTTCCCAACAAGTCAACGGAACTAAGATTACCAGAGTTTCAAGAGTGTCAAAACCAAAAGTGAAAAGCCACCGCAGATGGTTAGCTACAGACTTTTTTAAGGTCCAAAAGCAGCTTTGAGTGCCAGCGCCTCGAGTTAAAAAAAAATATATATATATATAAAAAATGAAGATTAAAGATAGGCGTCTAAACTTCTGGTGATATTATTTGTTTTACAGTGAATATTAAACATCACATTCAAAGACCTTATTGAGTGGAGAGGGGCTGTGAGAGCCAGAGTGGAGTTATTTTTATATTATCTAATATCTTTTCAAAGTTTGGTCTCATTTGCGAGTCATGCAGGGAGCTGTGTTGCTGTACCAGTGTGTGTGTGCGTGTGTTTGCATGTGTGTGCTGGCCTCTGTCTCGCAGGCCATGTGCTCCTCTAGTCACACTGCTACCAGGAACAAGAGGGGAGGGAGGGGACGGCGTACACGAGTCTCTGTTGTTTCTCTACAGCTCCCCCTGATGACCAGTTGTGGTATTACACAAGACACACTGTGCCGCATAGCTCTGACACTAAAGGTGAAAGGAAGAGGCCCAATGAAGCTGAAGAACAAGCAGATTGGAGTGGACACGTTGCCTTCTCTTTATGTGTGTCCGACAGAGGTGTTAATAGCAGAACTTAGAAAGCATTTTCAGGTGAAGGAAAGGAAGACATTTACTGCTATGTAATACAAACTAGAAAGGTATGGATTCATTTTATGGAAGATGATTTATATATTCAACCTTTTCTCATTATTAAACCTTTTGTCAAATAGTGTCATAATGACATCATATTTCCTTGTCTTATATATATATATATCTATCAGCTGTACGTGTGAAGGACAAAAATCCACTGTGCATTAGAAATATATTATTTACTTGTGTTGTCATTGCTGAAATTCACCCTCTTTTTCATGTATATATATTATCAATACATCGAAGGTCAATCCACATTACCTGTAAATATTGTAAATACTACAACAATCTACCTCTTGTATATAACAACCTAATTCATAACAGCACCTTTGCACTCTCCATTTGTCTCCTGTATATCAAATAATATATATATATATAATATTTATTGTATTCATAGGTCTGTAAATAGTAATATTTAATGTTTAAGTGTCTGTGTTACCTTGTTTAATTTGTCCTTGTTTTAAGTGTAGTATGTCAATGTACATTTAGGGTTAAGAAAAGCAAAAAATATACCTATATTTATGACATAATAACTTCTTTTTTAAAACAATGATGAAAAAGTTCGGTGGTAGATTTTTTTTAAACTGGCACAAATTGGCCTCCATACATTTTAAAGTTACGTTAACTCATGATTTACGATATAAAGTATTTAATGTGGATCTATATCAATTTTTATGATGCTTAGACAATCATCCACGTGGCCACTGTGTAATATAGCCATTTTATGTACATTTACAGACCAAGATTTATAAAATATGTGAGATTTTAAACTGACTTTTGCTTGTTTTATACAAAAAAAATGATGTTTTCTCCACAACGAAGGTGTAGAAGTTCTGTTCAGGCGTTCACACTCTGCTAGAGATTTGATCTACTTTATATATAATTTGATATCAGTGAGTTTATAATTTATATTATTACCCGTTTGATCATGTGACTTTAGGACTGGAGGGGCAAAATAATTTGATTTATGTGGAGGTTAATGATTTAACCTTCATTGTTGGATTATACAAACAACAAAAGGTATAAAACTTAATATATTTATGTATTTGAAAGTATAAATCTCAGTGTGAGTAATGAAGAGTGCTGTTGGTGTGTTTGTTGTTGGCAGGCGCAGGCAAACTGGCATGTAAGGAACCAAACATGAGACAAACATGTTGACTTGTTGTTTACAGGACGGATGTGAGTGTGTGTGAGTGTGTGTGTGTGTGTGTGTGTGTGCTGGTATGCGAGTGTGTTTGTGAGTGCATCAGTGTGTGTCTGACTAATATTTTGTAACTTAATGGAGGCACCCCCTGACCCCCCCTCCCTCCCTCCATCAGTGTGTGATTGGTCTGCAGCTCCAGCATCGAGGATTAGACCATGTTTCCCCACTTCACGTCCCCTGTTCCTCTCTCTCTTTCTCTTCTCTTTTCTATTTCTCTCTCTCTCTCTCTCATTCTCCCCTCATCACATGATCCGTTACATCACGGGATTGAGGTCAGAGCTGGATTAGGGTGAGCTACGCAAGCGAGCGAGGGAGAGAGGCAACGCTGGAATTACTGAAAGTGAGGGAGTAGGAGGAGGAGGAGGAGGAGGGATGTTCAGATGGCCTGCAGATGAAGAGAGAAAGGAGGAGATAGGAGATAGTGAGAGATTGAGACAAAGAAAGAGGGAGGCAGAGAGGGGGGAGGAAGATGGAAGGGTTTACACTAAAAGGGGGATTGAACAATAAAAAGGTCTGATGCTCTAAATGCAGTAAAGTGTGTTTGACAAAGTGGAGCTCTGTAAGAACAAAACATTTTGACAATCATATTGCAGGAGATAAAAGATGCGCTCACGGTGCGGTAAGTCAGATAAAGAATAAAGTAAATGTGTGTTGACGAGATTGGGCAAAGTTTAAAAGCTCAGGGAACAGACGGCTCTGCACTCCACTTACACGGGAAAAGTTTGTGAAACCCGGTACGTATGTGACGTGATGATTATTGTTGTAAGGCCTGGCTCAACCCTTTGTAAAACATGAACAAATACACAGAGAGAGAATTAAGAAGGGACAAAGTCGTCTGCACCTGCTGAGGAGACTGAGGTCCTTTGAGGTGTGCAGGACTCTGTTAGTGTTCTGCTTGGGAGGAGGGAGCACAGAGAGGGACAGGAAGAGACTGGTCAGGAGGGCCGGTTCTGTCCCGGACTGTCCTCTGGACTCCATAGAGGAGGTGGGTGAGAGGAGGATGTTATCCAAGCTGACATCTATCATGGACAACCACTGTAGGGGCCTTAAGCAGCTCCTTCAGCAGCAGACTTAGGCACCCACCTTGCAAGAAGGAGCGCTATCGCAGGTCATTCATCCCATCTGCAGTCAGACTATAACATCAGTATCACAGTCTGATCACAATACTCATCCACCAGTCACGACATGGCAGCTACTTTGCACTGCTTTTGCATATCTACTGTAACATATTATTATAGGATAATATAATACTTTGGTACATATACTTACGTACTCCATACCGTGCAATTATGTCTGTGCGATTACTTCTCATGTTATTTAATCTGCAATACTGTAGGTCACTTCACTTATCAGCAACCATATCTCCATCATACACACCAGGTGGAATTCTTTTGTACAAAAACTTCCACAATAAGTGAAAGGTGTACATAGTGTAAATATTTATTATTAATATACTATTATTGCATTTTATTGTCATTCTGTCTTGCCTTTTTTATTCATCAATTGTTTTACCCTGCCCTTTACTTTGAGCTGTTGTAACAAGTGAATTTCCCCCAATGGGGGATCAATAAAGTCTATCTTATCTTAGCTTCCTTATGCTATTGAACTTTCCTTTATTGTTTCAGTCATGACTACAAAGGAGCATAAAGTGTTGTTTCAAATGAAAGCAATCTTTGGCACATCTTTCTGTCTTGTGTCCGCCAAAGATCATCAGAGAAACACACATTGCTAACATTAAACTGCTTTATTCAGGGTTTTACTATTTTATAATAATAATAATAATAATAATTCTAATAATAACCTTTATTTATTAAGCACTTTTCAAAATCAAAATTACAAAGTGCTTTACAAAGGCAGCAAAGCAAAACCAACAGGTCATGAAGTAAAACAGACAGGTCATAAAGTCAAAGGCAGATATTAAAATAACAATTAGTTTAACAAATATATAAAATTCATTTTAAAGAACTCTAAAAGACATCAAATTCTTTTAAATTAATTCTAAAAAAAAAAGTTAAATCCAGAACGGCTCGCCAATAAAAGTATGTCTTAAGAATGGACTTTAAAGAGATCATTTTCAGTCATCGGTCCTTTTGTTTTGGAGAGGAGTCCTAAAATAGTTGTGAATGTTGCAAAATGAAATGTCCTTAAAGCAAGCTGACAACCTAAAAATACGCTCGCACAGCTCAGCTCGCATCTTGTTGGGACTTGCTGTGTCCTCCAAGCATCACAGAAAAACAGATTTTTAACGTGTAATGGCTTCATTCATTTTAAACTCTGACAAAAGTTACACTCTTAGTTAGCATAACATTGTTACTGCTTAAAAATGACTTGAAATCACCTGTATCGATTCTACCTCGCTGCTATAAAACAGTAGGCAAGAATGCCTCCACAGTGTCAGAACAGATCTGAACCGTCTCTGCTGGCAACATCAAAGATCCGGGCAGAACGCACATTTAGCTGTGGAGGCTTCTGTTAGGAAGAGGGGAGGAAGTTGGTTTTTTTGGCTAATAAATTATGGCATCAATGTGTGCACAGACAAATTTAACACCATGTCCTAACGTCACGTTTTCTTACCTGGACACTCCCAGCGCCTTGGCCTACTCCTCATCTGAACATCATGAATTGGACTCCTCATCCATGTCTATGCAAGTAACAGGAATGAGCAGGAATGAATCGTATTGCTTAGTGCTGCGTCACTCGCGGCCAATTAGGACAATCCAATAGGAAACAATGGAATCAAGCAGATGATGCTAGCTCGCGTCGCATGCCGTTAGGACACCATGTTTAGGCTGGAGATATACTGACTTCGCATGCCCTGCGTCTGTTTGGAGCGTCCGCTGTGCACGTCCTCAAAAATGACAACAATGGCAGAAAGTTCTGAAGACAATCTGATAAACCAAGTCTGCAATTATCCACATCTGTACGATGTGTCATTGCCACTGCAGAGCGACAAACATGCCTGTCAAAATAGCAGCCACAGATAAGTTCCATTTTAGACGTCAACATAGAAACCTGCAAAACTAAATGGAAACAAGTCCGAGGAACATGTTGGAGAAACGGAGTGGGGACGGTGCAGACAGCCCACCGGTCATCACACGCCTGAACTGGCTACGGCATTCAGTCAGTTACCAGCCACCGAGAATTCAGAATTACCTTAACAGTAACCTCTTCGAGTGTCGCCATGTCTGTTGTTTACATCCCACACATACGGTAGTTGCATACAGCCTGAGCTCTCTGGTGTGCCCTCTCAAGGTATACTCCAGTAACACGCGTAGTGCATAGACAAGTTAGTGAACAATTAGATTCATGATGCAGAGCAATAACTGTATGTATAGATGGACGGCGTGTCTCCATCTGCTGTCTTTGTACAAAAGTGAAGCCAAAATACCTTGCGGCGGAGGCTAGCGTGACGTCATTTGGAGCCAGATCGGTGGGTGAAGCCGCCGTAGCTACTTTGCGCTAACCAAAAGACACACTTACCGGAAAAAACAGGAAAGATCCCACACGTCGGCGTGTTTAACAGCAGAACAGCTTCTTGTGTAGTTCTGAAGTAGACGTTCACATATGTGGAAACTTCAATGACGGTAGTGATTGTTTTACTTACGTCTCCTCTCACTGTTCCTCCTCTACTCTGCTAATCTGGAACAGATCGGCTGCAGGAGCCATATTTGTCAACAGAGCTGTCAATCATCGTTTTTACAGCATCAAATAACTAATTAAAAGTAAACTTGTCAGAAAAATTAACACTTGGACGTAAATCAGCCTGATAAGAACTAACTATAATGACAGAAACCATGTTTGAGAAAAATGTATTTGGCGTGTATTTTGATTTTATAGTTTGACTCATGTCCCATCTGTTAACATGGAGGAGGCGGGCTTTATGACCTATACTGCAGCCAGTCAGCAGGGGGCGGTAGAGAGGGTTTGGCTTCACTTTTAGGGAGCTGTCATGTATGTGTGAAGAGTTATCGACTTGTATCAGCTACTATCTTATCTTATCTCATACATAGTTCACACATACTTTGGCCTGAGTTTGTGAACGGAAATTGCACAAGTTTAAAGTTGCAATTTGACATGATGCTGGAAAGTCCTGAATAATAAAAAGCAAAGCAAAACAAATCTTACACAATTAAACCAAATAACAGCAAGGTGTTTTGTCCTGGAAAACACTAGGCATCCTAACTTGACCTGTACTGGCACTTGCAGAGATCAGGGTAAACCTGAAGGAGCCAGACTACGGATTAGACCATATCACACTGGCATGAATCTGGAACTGGATTGCCTGACTGGACTTGGGGTTCCTCCAGCTTGCTGTCCATCTCAGGTCACGTAGCAGGGAAACATGGCTCTGACGCTGCTTAAGAGGGTGACATTTTGTTAGAGAAAGTAGACAGAAAAAGAAGCAGTGAGCAACAGGAACGCTGGTTACAGATGTCATTGTACTTCACTGATTTCATCTCCTGTTCTCGCTGTACATGCGGATGTTTGGTGGACTTCCTGCTGTGTTATGTCAGAGTTTTTCTATTTTTATTTGCAAGAGGTCAAAGTTTAATTAACGATACTTTCAGTCCCATGATGCACTGGGCCTGCGAGAGCATCTGTCACCGGGGGAACATTGCAACCAATTTGTCATCTGGAGAGGGAGAAGGCTTTAATCCTGCCGACGAAGAGAGAAATGTCCACAGAAAGATGGACGTACGAGCGGGATGATGAGGAGAGACAGGGACAGCATGGAGACGAAGAAGAGGAGGAGGAGGAAGGAGAAGAGGAGGAGGAAGAGGGAGACAGTAATCCTGTCTAATTCACTTAGTGTTGCGCTGAGGGAGCAGGACACTAAGAGGATTTGGGACATTCTCTAAATTAGATCAGCAAGAATAACAAACTGCAAGGAGAGGTGGAGCAGAGGGAACGAGGGGGCACACTGGGAGAGGTGGCTAGGAAGAGGGGGCACACGAGGGAAGATGGTATGAAGGACGGTGGAGAGATAGTGGGGCAGAAGACATGAAAATATAGAGTAGGGAAGAAAATGGGTTGCCGATTTGAATCCTAATGTCAGGAACATAAATACTGTTCTCTGTGTACGGTAGATGCTTTTGAGCAAGGCATCCAACCCCCAAAGCAGCTCATTGTCACCAGTGTGTGTTAAGGTTAAGAAGATCAAAATAAGCAGCATAAAGCAGTAAAGGCCTGCTGAGACAAAGTTGCAAATCGTCAACCTATTGCCTCGTGTGACAGAAATATTCCCTCAGTGTCTCTGATCACATTTGTGTTTGATATTCCACCACCGAAATCCAAACGCTCCCGTAATCCAGCGTTTCAGTCCGACATATGATTAATCTGAGGCTCTAAACTCTGACTTTTACTATTAGTGATATTAACTAGGTGTTAAGTTGTAATCTGCGTTAAAGCCCTTAGCAGAAGTGTATGCTGAGGTTGACAGTGGCTGGTTGATCCATTCATACTGTAATACTGATCCTGTTAGCACCACTAGCAGCAGATCACTCACACCTACTTACACTGCAGTGCTACGTGGTTTAGCAGCATTACTGCACGTTTACACATTGGATTCAATGACAGATTATTACGTCACTTTTTATGTATAAACTATTTTAATTTGACTGTTTTAGAAATGCGAATTCAAAACAGTATTTATCATTATTAGACTGGCTTAACTGTCAGTGTTGGGCAGAACAGCGTACTTACTGAGGGACTTGAGGGACACTCGAATGTGACTTGAGACTTGACTTGGACTTGCTCCACAAGGACTTGACAGGGTTCCCACTCTTTTTAAGAAATAATTTCCTCCTTTTTTTTTTAATGATGCAGGGTTCATGATGAAGTGCCTCAAGCCCCCTTTTACACTGCCAGTTCAAGGCGGGATTAATACACCTCTCTTATGTTCCGTCTTCTGTGTAAAACGCACGGAGGCGGAATGGCGGAGCGAAGTCGTTCATTTAGCCTACGTCCACCCAAGTTACACCTGAAAGAACATAGCAATATATTCTCGACTCGACTGCGAATGCGACAGCTGTGGGAGCCTAGACTGGAGTTGAGGCGGCAAACTTGTGCTACCGGCAAGCTGACATCAGAATATGTCATCAAGTCATTTTAAGTCAAAACGGTCGGGTGCTTTAGTTGCGCACAAACGGAAATTAGCATTAATTTTAAATTAACTTTACAAACAATCCATTTTACTTCACATGCTTAACATAAAATGACATGTGTGCTCATACTTACAGGAATATAACTAACTATTAGCGGCTCGCTTCACATTCCTAACAATCTGCTGCTTCAATACTGAACACTAGCCAGATACAGCAACCTCACCAGGGTCAAAACTCAGAAACGCAATGGGTTTAAAAATACAGCCACCACTCGGAGGAGACACTGTGTGCCAGGAGAGGCACTCCACAGATGACACCATGGCGAGCACATCAGCTGCAGCTGCTACAGTGCCATTACCATCTGTTGAATCTATCGCCTCAAATAACTTCACACAAAGCCTGAATAAAAGAATCGCCGAATGTAACGTCGATGTTACAAAAATGCTGGATTGACCGCATCAATCTTTATCAGGCACCTGAAAACGTGTAGATTGGTCAGTCAAGTTAGCAAACATGATTAGCTCAGCTGTATCAGCTATCTGACGTTAGCTTGCTACTAGCGTTAGCTTGGTGGGAAGTTAACTTTCATATTGTTGTTCGTTGAATTATATATTTTTAAAAAGAAGCCTTGCCAGTGCTGGATTGCATTTGTTATAAACTATAAAAAATTTTTGCTGCCACCATCTGCTGGCTAACGTTGTTAAACCGAGAGAAATACCATGTTTCTTATTAACATCGGCTAAAGGCCAGTTTAGGTTACAGGTTTATTGTTGACCACGTAACGTTAACATTACAGGCTTATAAGGTTACCGTTACACTGTGTTTAGGGGCTAAAGGGATGTGTTCATTCACGGTAGATTAAAACTGTCATTAGTTATTATTGCATGTCTTATAATGGTTGTAATATTTCCTGTTACCCTGACTAACGTTAGTCTACATCAATTTTAGCCCCCCTCTCTATATTGATGTGAATTTTATACTATGCCCTCAAAAAACTTGAGACTTGACTAGAACTTGCAAAAAGTGACTTGTGATCATCTCTGCTTTGCAGGTTACTGAGATCTACCTGTATAATCACAGAGTTGTACTGTCATTATCCCAGAATGGCAAAGGTTAGGCCATGCTAACATCAAGCAAATAATTCCACTTTTTCTAGCTATAAATTAACCAGGTCAAAAAAATATATTTTATTCTGCTCAGTTCGGCAGTAATACATACTTATTTGCAAACTTGTTCCAACAAAAAAGTTTAATGATGCTTAAAACCAACAGAATGGCCACAAAAGTGTCTACCTACCTACTTGGTTGAAGTGTGAGATGTCATGTCAACAGGCTGCAGAGGAACATTATTGTACAATACTGCAAATGGCCACTGGGAAAACTTTTAGGCAAAGCTCAGTGGCAGCGTGATATCATAGAGTGTATAAATAATGGCTGTAGAAACAGCTACCTCACGAGTAAGGCGTACTGGACACCACCATGTTGGTTTTCTGGAGCCAGAAGTGACCACATGGTATTTGGATGAGAAGGTGGTGCTTCAGAAGAGCGAGGATGCTAAGTTATCAAAGCTTCACGGTCCACACCCAGAGCTGATCATTAGCTGGTGAATGAGCTAGCTTAAAATTGTCTTGCCCACAGAGCAGATTCTTTTTGAGGTGCTGTTGTGTATTTATCAGACTTAAGAAGCAAAGAGAGCTTGTGGAATGTAGCGCCGCTCGCGCGCCTGAATTTCTGTTGCGAAAGCGGCGGATGAACGACACCTTACAGGAAACCTAAAATAACCGGTCTGCTCATCACTGCTGTCCGCTGAAATCGCTCCAAGGAACAAAGCCGACAACAATCCTGACTCCTGCAATGGTCGACGAATGAATAAATATATTTTATAAACGAGCTAACGAGCCAGGTAAGGCCAGCTGCCTGCTACTTTGTGTAAAACTATCAATATAATACTTGAATTTAACTCACCAAAAAGGCTGGAGCACAGGCTTCTTGCAGGGCCAGATAGTTCCATAAGCCACACAGGAAGCCAGATTATTTGTCACCTATTTGCATGAAAAATCTCCAAAAGGCAGCGACAACACAAACAAGACCGAGAGGTTACGTTCTGTGGCTATGTTGACGAGCTACCGGCATCCACCCGTCACTCATAGAGACCACACCCTTAATCATGCACACCTTTCGGCTTAATATCATTAAAACAGGTGAGTTGCCACAGTTCACCTCCCTATAGTTGTCATGAGAAGAGAAATGAGCCATGTGGGCTCAAAGCATGTTTGGTTATGCTGTTCAATGTGGGGCCTATTGGGCAGCCTCAAGTAGACACTTTTTGGACCTCTGCACAGGCTTCATTCTTCAACACCATTTTTTGTTGCAGCTTGTATCCAGGTGAGTAATAGTAAATCCATAAAGTATCCTGGAAACTCAAGCTATTCTTTTTTTTTTTTACATACGCAGAAGAAGCAGATTGTAATATTGCTGGTGTTCCTCGTTCACAGGTTTAAATTCCAGTGTCACCAGTGACAACAGACAGGAGCTTCTGGTCTTGCACATCCATGATGACAATATACAGACTGTAAAACAATCTCTGACTTGTCGCTGACTTATGGGCAGACACAGATTAAGAAAGAATCTCGGGACACTGAATTTATTTGTAATAAAAACACAATCTTGTTCCTGATTACAGCGAGCACACACAGGCTGTGAATAGTTTTAACCACTTTTTGACCAGGCAACCATGTTTGACTTTGCTTTGTTCCCACACGACAGCACAACATGTACCTCACTTAATTCTGAAATCATTTCACATCGACTGTTTTGTAACAGATTTCTTTTTCATTTCATTTTATAAACCAGGAAAACAACTTGTTAATGAATTTGTGAACTGTGCATGCCATATGCTCTTTTGTCTGCAGCCTGTTTGCAGCTGTTTTCATGTGTATGCATGTGTGTGTGAGCCTGCTTTCATAGATATATGGTTGTGGAAACGTCTGTGCATATGTGTGTGAGTGTAAGGGTGTGTGTTTGAGCGCGTGCTCTGCGCGTGTATGCTTGGCGGCCTCGGGATTAGGAATCGATTAAGAGGAAAATGGACTGCAGGCCCGCAGGAGGGAGGGTGGAAGAAGGGGGGAGGGATGACGGGGGAGGCTGGTCAGCTCTGGCAGCAGCCTGTGGCATGATTACAGTGTGCCTCCAGAGCAGGCTGGCCACCAGCTTGTTTGTGAGGGATTAGAGTGAGGAAAGAAATGAATCATATTTCTAAGTCCTGAGTGTATCTGTGTCTGTGTCTCTGTGCTCCAGAGTCCATATGCTGCTGCAGGAGGATTACAGGAGCACACCGCCTGCAGAGCACAGGAAGGGGTCCATCCGTTTATCAGTGATTCTCAGTTTGCATGCTGAATTGACTGCTCACAATATCAGTAAGAACTTAAAAGTACAAAATGAAGTTGTCACAGCAGCAGTATGGCGTTTTCTACACGCGGAACTTAAATGAACACCCATTAAAGCCAAAGCTGGTTAGTGGCCCGTAGTCTACTGCACTTCATAATGAGCTTTTGGGCTGCGTGGCCGGGGTTATGCTGTGTCACCGTGAGGCTGAACCCAGCTCTCTGTTCTCTGGCTAAATCCCAGTCAGAAGGCAGAGCCTCGCTGTTACTGGGCAAGTCTGAGTGGGAAGGTGCTCCAACTGCCAAGAAAAGTAATGCTGGTCATGGCGTAGTGTAGCGGTGATTAGCATTTTAAAGCTGTGTGATTGAGTTTGAGTGCAACACCCATAGACTCACAGGCCTTGTCAGGAGTGCATGTGTGAAACGGGCTTCTGTTCGATCAGTGACCGGTTATGACAGGTTAAGTGAATACCATTGATTATCTCCTTACAATGGCACCTGTCAATGGGTGGGATATGTTAAAGAGCAAGTGAACCCTTTCTCCTTGAAGTCGATGTGTTGGAAGCAGGAGAAGTGGGCAAGCTTAAGGATGTGAGCAACTTTGACACGGGCCAAATTGTGATGGCTAGACGACTGGGTCAGAGCAGTTAATGGGTCAGAAACTGGGTCAGAAAAAGTTTATGCTGGTTCTGATAGAAAGGTGTCAGAACACACTGTGCATCGCAGTTTGTTGCGTATGAGGCTGCATAGCTGCAGACCGGTCACGGTGCCCTTGCTGACACCTGTGCACTGCTGAAATCGCCTACAATGGGCATGTGAGCATCAGAACTGGACCACGGAGCAATGGTAGACGGTGTCCTGGTCTGATGAATCACATTTTCTTTTACAGGATGTGGATGGCCGGGTGCTTGTGTGTCACTTACTTGGGGAAGATATGGCACTAGGATGCACGAAGGCAAGCAGTGTGATGCTTTGGCCAATGTTCTGCTGGGAAACCTTGGGTCCTGCCATTCATGTGGATGTTACTTTGAAACGTACCACCTACCTAAGGAAGTACACCCCTTCGTGGAAACAGTATGCCATAATGGCTGTGGCCTCTTTCAGCAGGATAATGCGCCCTGCCACACTGCAAGCGTGGTTCAGGAGTAGTTTGAGGAACACGACAACGAGTTCAAGGTGTTGACTCGGCCTCCAAATTCCCCAGATCTCAATTTAATCGAGCATCTGTGGGATGTGCTGGACAAACAAGTCCGATCCATGGAGGCCCCACCTCGCAACTTACAGGACTTAAAGGATCTGCTGCTAACGTCTTGGTGCCAGATACCTCAGCACACCTTCAGAAGTCTAGTGGAGTCCATGCCTTGATGGGTCAGGGCTGTTTTGGTGGCAAATGGGGGACCTACATGATATTAGGCAGGTGGTCATAGTGTAAAGGCTGATCAGTGTATATCGAAGTTGGCTCGCATTTTCAAATGCACTATTACAGCTCCACGTACATTAGGATTCCTCAGCGCTTGGGTTAGCGGAGGGTGATGCGCCAGCTTTTGAGCTGCTCCAACAGTGCAAGAATTTCAGCATCTAGAGATCGCATCCTCAAGTTCTGTTGCTTTTGGGCTTTTAGAAGTAAAAAAGTACTAAAATCTTTTCTGCCACATTGATTGGCTTCAGGGCTACACGGCAGTGCAGTGGTTAGCGCTGTCGTCTCACAGCTAGAAGTTTCCTAGTTTGAACTCCAGTTCAGACAAAGAGGGCCTTTCTGTGTGGAGTTTGCATGTTCTCCCCGTGCATGCGTGGGTTCCCTTCGGGTACTCCGGCTTCCTCCCACAGTCCAAAGACATGCCCGATAGGTTAATCTGTGACTCTATATTGCCCGTAGTGAGTGTGAGATTGAAAGGTTTTCTCTATGTGTCAGCGCTGTGATTGACGAGTCCAGTTTGTACCCCGCCTCTCGCCCAATGACAGCTGGGATAGGCTCCAGCCTTCCCGCAACCCTGAACACGATACGAGCGGTATAGATAATGGATGGATGGATGATTAGCTTCAACTAATGCAACAGCTGACCCAGGACCCTTTTGACCAGAGGTGACATGTATTTCCTGACAGTTACATTTGAAACATTTTTTGCAGGAATGACTGCTCGGTCAGTTTATTATATTTGCCTTTATCTCTGGTCTGGAGAAACTTTCATGGCAATCCATCCACAAGTTGTGGCGGTATCTCAATGGGCCCGACATTGTCGTTACTAGTGTAGCTAAAACCAACAGCCCCAGACGACTGTCGGGGTTGAGGCACATTTTCTTCTTGTATCATTGTGATTCAGACCCACCACCTTGTTTTAAGATAAAAGGCATCAGTATACTCTATAAGCTAACACCTTTCAGTCAGTTCTCATGACCCCTGTGGCACTGACCCTGACCCTCTGGCTGCCCCGTGGCAGCAACACTCAGGAACTTTTAAAAATCCCAAATAATCCGCCCATCTCTCGTATTCAGTTCAGGGACTAGCGGGAGCGTTGGGACTCGGTATTATTGTTAGTTCTAATCTGTTTTTGCAGCTCTCTGCCCTGCTCCCTCTCATCTCTGCCTTACACCCACTCGACCTCTTGTATGGATTATTGGAACGCTCCCAGAAACTGATTCCCGATGTCCCCTCTCTGGATGTTCCACACTCCCCTTTCCTCCTAATGCAGTCCCGACGGGCAGAGATAAATAAGGATAACACATGTCACACGTGTGAGCCCTTCCTTCAACGCTCACCGCACACATTCAATGAAAGGATTTAAAAAAAAAGACACTTCGAGTTTTAATGAAGTCGTTTAATGTCTCAGAAACATCATAGCTATCTAGCATGGTAGTGGTGAGACTGGTCGAACACAGGAGACGAATGAAATATACAAAATAATTCATGTCAGAAAAATAAGCAGAGAAGATTATAGTAATGCAAAAGATAAAAGTACAGTCAGCATAAACAGCATTGTATCCTATTACTGCTACTTTTATTGGATAAACCCCTGAGTTTGAAAAAAAAAAAAGAAGCAGAAACCAGAAAAATACAAACAGAAAAATAAAAAGTTGGCAGTTTTTCTAGAAATTAAGAAAGAGAGAGTTTGTGTTGGGTGGAGCGTCTGCGCAGCAACTCGTCGCTGCGTACCAGACATGATTGCATTTTCAAGTTTTAATATTTACAGTTAAAGTAACAACAACAAAAAGTTATTAGCAACGTCCATGTCAGCTGAAGACATAATATTAATGATGAGAGTAATAATACTGATAATATCAACTTAACACAATTTTTACTTCAACGAATTCACAATTTTTAAAAGAAACATATTGTTTAAATCTAATACAAAAAGAAAAGATACATCAAACACATAAAGTGGAACCCATCACATCTTTACAGGTCGGAGTGAAGAGAGAGGCACCCAACTCTCTGTGCAAAGGGGGGGCTGCGGGGGCGGCCCAGTCCCTTCCCTTTCTCTGGTGCCGTCTTCTCTCCCGTCAAACGCGTCACCGAAGCAGCAAACACATATATGTTAGAGTCATTTGTAGACTCAAGGACTGCTTCAACAATCTGCTCCCCTCATGCAAACACTGTGAGATGGAAAGGGGGTGGGGGTGGTGGGGGGAGCTCTCGGCTGCCAAAAGCCACAATGTGACCGTTGTTGCCTAAATTGTCTGGAAGTGATCCTATTAAACTAACAATGTACGAGCCATTCTGCTAATGATTTCAACCATGCTCAAAGGCAACAGGTTTGTACTGCAGTCACCTCAGTGACCAACTCTACCCCCTCCGCTTGTATCGCACGCAGGCTACAGAGGGTCGGTATCATTACAAGGCTACTGGGAATCATCAGCTTCTGTCTGCTGAACATTTTTCACATGGTATTAAAAGAGTGGCCACCCTGTGAAGACACCCCGTCAGTGTGGGTCAGGTGAGATGTTTTGGCTCAAAGCTTTTCTGAGTCAGCTCGCTGATGAAAAGCAGCTTTTATAAAAGAAATACGTCACAAAAAATACAAGACAAAGTCTAGAAGGAAGAAATAAACACGAGCTCGGGCTCTTTGATACGTCGATTTCAAGGCTGTCTATGCAGGAAACTCGTGGGTCGCTGAACTGTTGAAGTGTGCTGTGGCGAGTTTTAAAAAAACAAGCTTCAAATGTGATTGAAGCTCTAAATCACTTCTATCAACCCAAGCTACTGAACGATCATTCAGAAAGAAGCGGTCAGCATGTGCCAAGAGGCCTCCTGTGTTTACGCACGCTCACGTCCAAGTCTCCATCAGTGATTAAATTATACTGTCTTTAAATCCCAGTCATTCTGAACTCCTAATCGACTGAGCTGTTTCTCACTTATTGGATTTTATTTTACAGAAATTGTAATCTTGTTTGCCGTAACTCAGCAGTTCCTTGATTTCACGGCTGATTTTTACGCTGCTTAACTAAGAAACACTACTGTAATCTGTGTTACAATCAAGCCAGGCATCAACAGATCAGTTTACCTCCGCTCATATTGTTCTGAAACCGCTAAAATGAAGACGTGATTTCAGCTGATTACGTCTTCAAACTCATCTGATTAATTTCTCTCTGTGTCCCAATGTATCCTCCTTCTTCTAACACACTCGGCGAAAGCAATCGTGGGTAATCGCCCTACTTTGATTTTGTTGGATTTCTCACTTCTTCCCCTGTCCCCTTGCCTCCCCACCTCCCACCTCTTAGTATTTACAAGACCTGGAACTTCCAGGAGTTCTGGTCTTTGTAGTCCAGACAGTCAGTGGCATTGAAATTGAGCTTCCAGGCAGCTTGGTCCTTGTAGTCTAGACAGTCGACGGCTCCGAAGCCCAGCGAGGCGGCTGTGTAGCCCTGGGAGGAGAGCGAGGCGGGGGACTGGCTGAGGGGCCCACCCATCGAGGAGGCTGTGATGGGGCTCAGGGCGCCTCCGGTGCCCGACAGCTGCGGGTGCATGGGGGACAGGTAGGAGCTACAGTCCAGGCCTGTGAAGTAGGAAGAAGAGCCTGCGTAGCTCTGGCTGTAGGCTGGGGCCTGGGTGTAGGTCATGGGGTAGGCAGTGGTGCGCTGCATGCAGGGGGTGGTGGATGCAGACAGGGGGTCTGGCAGCGGGGAGATGGAGGCCGGGCTCCAGATGGACACTGTGGCACTGGCCGAGCTGGAGCTGGGGGTGATGGCGGTGCCCGGAGGAGGGGGCTGAGGGCTGTAGGCTCCGTTGCTGGGGTTGGCACTGGCGTCAGTGTTGGCCTCACGAGCGGGGGACGCCTTCTTTTTAGGGGGCCGCGGTTTGGACTGGCCTGTGCTCTGCTGCTGCTGCTGGCGGCACTTAGCACGACGGTTCTTAAACCAGACCTGGAGGAGGGCGGAGGGCGGAGGGCATCGCAGAGAGGGTCAGTTAGCAAATCACAACTTCATTCAGAAATCCACTGATTTAAATACATCAGACACGCTTCTATTATGAGGAACCCTGTGTAATTTTGTGTCTGTGTCAAAATCTGAGGCAGATACTCCTTTTATTCCAGTGAGTCAGTAGCTACTTATTTCATACCACTAATAATACTATAATATTACAACATGAAGTATACTGGTTTTACTGCCTTACCTGCACTCTGGACTCCGGCAGGTTAATCTTGAGGGCCACCTCCTCCCTCATGAAGATGTCTGGGTAGCGGGTTTTGGCAAACAGCGCCTCGAGGATGTCCAGCTGTGCGCGCGTGAAGGTGGTGCGCTCCCGACGCTGTTTACGCGGGGTGCCTAAAGGAAAAATGAAATCAAGTTTTTATTATTTATTATTCATTATTCAATTTAATTAAAAACCATGAAATAAAATTAGCAAAAGGACTTTTCCAAATGGCCTTCATGTTTCTGAGGATTTATGCGCAACCCAACAGGCCGATAGCTTGAAGAGAACATTTAATTACGATATTAAAACCAAAACATGCCTTATCGAGGTTAACTATTTTAATAAAGAAATCAAACAATAAAATGTCGATGGCTTTCCTCTTTAATTCGCAAGTTATAGAACTTCATCCCGGTTCTATATTTCACAAACTGAATGTTTCTTGTAATAAATCATATTTTAAGTAATACTTTATACGAAATTCTGGAGGAATAATAAAAACATTTTCGTCACAAAACTGTTTCGGCATCTTGCGTCATATTGCTACCAGGAAAAAATGGCATTGATTAAAAAAAATGGTCCCGTTGAATGTTTTTATTGGATCGAAAAATGCTCAAGAAAAATAACACAACTGTTTTTTTGTTTTATCTTTCCTGTGTGAATCGAAATATACAAAGTGAGGAAACGAAAGGCCTTGATTTTATTTAAAAAATTAACTGAACTCATCGTTGATTCAAACTCTCATCCGCGACAGGAAGGCCAGGCTTTGTAACACGCCTTCTGTCAGCAGTGCCAAACTTCGGCATCGTTTTATTCAAACTGTCCTCTTAAAGACGACAGATGTTGATGAGGACGTGAAGCGCATTAAAACAATACAAGAAGTGCTCATTCATGAATTCAAAAATAATAACAACAATGAGCATCCTTTTTTTTTTGTAAATAGGTTACACGATAAGAGCAACAGCTTGGAGTCTGTTCTGGTGTTAAGTCTGTGTGTGAACAGGCTGCGTTTCCATTCACACACACAGTTTTATTGTTTTTTGACTCTATAATCCGCAGAACTTATAGGTCAAGTGAACACATGTTGTGACTGCTGAAGAATCAGAGACATCTTTTCATAGTCACAAAGCATTACCGTTCAGATGAATTAAAAAGAATTACATCCAAGGTCACAGGCTGTTTTTACGCACCATTTTACGCAAACGTTATAACTTTTTATCTCGTGCGAATTCTTCCATTTTAATCATTTCAAAATAAACAATTATTACCTGAAACAACTATTTAAAAACAGTTAAAATAACAACAATTAAAAAAAACAGTGATAAGTCATAGGCCATTACTTACTGGGATATCCAACGGCGGCGGAGTGGAGCAGATCCATTCCCGGGCCGGACAGCGTTAACCCGTTCACGGCGTAATGGGGTTGCTTAATGTAGGACATCATGCCTCCTGCCGGCTTTAAAACACTCCCTCACTCCCTCACTCTCTCTCTCCTTCTCTCAGACCGGGGGCCGGGTCTCCTAGCTAGTCTCCAGGGGGGTGTCTCTCTCTTTTTCTCTCTCTCTCTCTCTCTTTCTCTCTCTCTCGTTTTTTTCAGTCACTCCCCTCCCTCTCTGTTTTTCTTTTACCGTGGCTTGTTTGTCTCTTAGTTGTTGTTTTTGATTGATTTTCTCTTGCTGGTCTTCTCCTTTTCTACCTTTGTGCTGCTGCTCTGACTTAGTGCTGTTGAACCAGGCACCTGTGTCTCTAGCTGTGCAGATAACGGTCGTGCGCTTTTACACCTGTATTAGCCTGACGCGTAAAAGCACAGCTGATTTATCACCTGTTACGCTCTTTCTATCCAAATAAGAAGGGCAACAACAACCTAAATTAACCCAAGACTATAAATTCAGATGCCAAATATAAAAAAGGAAGAGGCTAACTTAACAAGAGCCGTGCTATGATGCCGTTTCTCCATAAAAGTCGTGCGTAATTGCGGTGCGCACCAGCGTCGCCTGGTAAAAGGTGCCAAAAGCAGAAGTTCCACAACAGTTTCGTTGTCCGCGGTCTGACGGGTGCTGAAAAGTGTAGGGGCCCCTGGTCCCTGAGAGGAGAGGATCCGGATCTGCAGAGTGGACAAGTGAGGCGAGCAAGAAGAGGCTGGCTAATTAGAAGTAACTTCTTACCCAAGTAGACACCCAGAGCCCTCCCTCTCTGCCTCTCTCTCTCCTTCTCTCTCTCTCTCTCTCTCTCTCTCTCTCTCTTTGTGCGCGCTCATGTAAATGCTACCGCGCATGTACTGTCATTATATATTCATGTCGGGCCCGCAGTTCTACATGAAGTGTTGTTGATGATCGGTTTTTGTCTTATATTTGTTGAAATGTTTAGAATACAAACAACATCACGTGGCTGCAGCAGCCCTGTCTGACACCTGCTGGTTTGTAGCTCACATATGAGCAGTGAAGCTTGATTAGAAAAAAAACCCCAACAGTAATTGTGAAGAAAAGAACCTATGGCAAAATTAAAGTGTGTTCGAGAGCATAAAACTACTTAAAGAGAGTTTACCTTACACACATTGATGTTGTTAGGCCGCCCTCGTGGTCCACTTTTAGAGAACCTCGAGAACCATCGACTCTTTTTCCAGGAAGTCAACACGTTTTATTGATATGAACCATTTTCGAAATTGGCTTGCTAAAATAATTGGGCGACCCCGCCGGAGTGTGGAGGCAGAGGCAGAGCAACCGGGAGGCGGAGAAGGGGGTACAGGCCGGATTAAAAGCAGCACAAAGACCGCGTTGTTCTGCTATTAAATCCCCTTCTGATCCCCAACATGCTCCCTCCGGCCCATTCATGCATTCATTCACTTCAGGCAATAACAATATAATAATAATAATAATAATAATAATGATAATAATAATAATAATAATGTGTCACTGGCTATTAACTCCTGTTAAATTATAATTATAAATGTATAATGTAATCAATACCTGCATGCTGAATCCTAAGGAGAATAATGTTTTATTCGGGGGAAAAATGAATTATTAGCGTTATGATCTTTGTTATAGAACAGGAAACAGGCCGTTGGTCTAGCAAAATAAAATACTAAATAACATCTATATAGAATTAAACATTAAAAGTTAAGTTTTAAATGGTTATATGGTTTCTACACGGAATGTGTACAAGCCTCCCAGCTCTTCGTCTATCTTTGTCCAAACAGAGCTAAAGTTAAGGTAATTTTGTTTGACTGTTATATTTATTAAGGCCTCCGGGTTATTTTTTTTTACCCTTTGTTTTGTCTGTCACACTCAGCGTGTGTATTTTCAGACACTGTCCCCACTCTCTGCGCCAGTTTGTCCTGTGCCATCCTCTGCAGCGAGACAATTTCACAGTGTCCAAAGCCGATTCTCTGCGCTTGTTAATTGAATCGGATTTCTTATAGTTTAAAATCCACACACACACACACACACACACACACACAGAGACACACACACAGACCCATGTAGCTACAGCCCAAACTGTATAAGGGGTTTATCTAGCTGTGTAAAGCCAAAGCGGAGATATAAAGACACACACAGAGCGACAGAGAGACTTTACCGGCGTGTTTGAACGTTTCTAAACCGTCAATGAAATGTCTTCACCTGCTGAGGTGAGTGTATGCGTGTGTGTGTAGCCGTTTCAGTGTGAGAGGCCTATGTGTGTGTGTCGTTGACGTTTGGATACCACCTGTCTCCAGTGGACTCCTAACTTGCTGACATCCAGGTACGTTTTGTTTTGTTTGTATTGTTGTTGTAGCTCGTGCTGCTAGCAGGATATACTGGAGCTAACTGTGAGGAGTGCGACGACAAAAGTGTCTCGAGACAGAGAAAAAAAAAAAAACCCGGCGGGAATAGCGACAGACCTTTGATATGCCTCATAGCGCGCGACACGGCGCGCGAGACTGCTGTGCACGCGCACACTTCACGCGCCTGTTTCTCTCAGACTGTGACTGTGTTGAAATTTATATCGTAGGCCTACTTGAGAAACTTATTGTTCATATTTCGACATATTGTTACCCGGAAGTGAGTTTTAGTTTAATAAATATATTTTAAAATAAGTTGTTTCCCTGTAGCAGGAGTGTGAAAATAGCCTACCAAAACTAAACATTTTTTTTCCGTGTTTTTAACTTTCTTATGTCTCAATTTTTTTCTTCCTTTTCAAAAAACTTTATTTAACAATACAGGAAACACAAGATAAGCCGCATTGTCTAACTAATAAATCGAGTAAATATCTACAACGGAAAATCTGTTCAATAATTCAATATGTTTAAATAATTTCACTTTATTTATTTTTTTTACAAATACAAAATAGCTATAACAGTGGGCTAACGTAACTGCTCTACGGGGTTCTACAAATATTGATACGTTTTAATAGGTCAATAGCCTATACAAATAAAGGTTTTAATATGTGAAGGTTTTTTTTATAATTACCCAGTACAGTTAGTATAAATAGATTTGGGATAAACTAAATTTACAAATATTGCAAATTACTACATTTAAATTGTTTTGAATAAGCACTATCGTGTTAATTCCTGTACAGATAGAAACAGTGATTTACAGTTAAATTTGGTTGTTAATCTAAAATGATCAAAGTTAATAACTCTGATTTTGTTTTTGTTTTCATTTCTAATTAGTTTTAAAAAATAGAATAAATAAATTGCTTCACTTTTTTCAGTCTCCGCATAATGTAGTTAGAAAGTTCAATCTTGTGGGATCTTTCTTAAATGTGCATAATTACAAATGTCCTACCTAACACATTTTCTATTTTAATGCTCTGTAATATAAGACTTTGTGTTTTATTGTTGCACGACATGTGATGTTTGGTTGTTTGTTGGTTGTATGGAAAATGCTGTCAGACGCACTAGGACCCGGAGCAGACGCAAATTAAGGACAACCAGTACATAAGAGGCTTAGGACATCTAATCTAGACTCCTACACACACACACACACACACACACACACACACACACACACACGCACACACACAAACACACACACACAGCATTTCATAAACATCCTATTTTAAAACAAGCACGCACACGTCCCAAAGGCAAACATAGCTATTGTATTTTCATTTAGTTTTCATTTTCTCCAAACTCTTTTATTCCCCTTGTTGACCTTAACTTCCATCCCACTTTGTTGGAGAACATTCGCCCATGTGCTCCACTATTTCTGTCATCCCATTTCATTAGCAAACCTGTGTGCATGTATCCCTCAATGGACAAAGAGGCATTCATTCTGGACAATTATAGTAAAAAGGAGAAATGCACACAATCTTCTTCGTCCATTTGATCAGTGCATGTATGCAGATCTGTGTCATGTGACTGTTTTGACCGTGCAATCAATCGTGCAAGCACTCCGGCAGATCAGGGACTGGGAAAAAGGATTTCAAATTGAAATTGAAGTGAAGTTTGATGCCGACGCAGCTCCAACACAATCCTCATTGTGATGAAGCGTGCAAGGCCGGTTTTTTATTATAAAAGATCTACAGGCCCTGCTTTTTTTTTTCTTTCTGCTTTATTTCACAGAAAATTAAGTGAATCTTTCCCAGAATCCTCCTCGGTAAAGCGGCCTTTGTTGTGTGCATTTGATTCTAATCTTCTGATTCTGATGGTAAAAACATGGAAAGAGGGAATCAGTTATGCTCGTGTTTAAATTATAATTCTTAATGACACGACAGAAAACATCACATCACAAAAGATCCAAAACAAACACGCGCGCGCATTATATAAACACAAACACTTTCCCAGCTGTTAAGTACCTCTGACATCATGTTGTTCGATACACACTGTATTTTTGTATGTCTGTGTGTGCACACTGTGTGCTTATAGTGTATGTGTGAGTGTGTGTGTGTGTGTGTGTGTGTGTGTGTGTGACAGTTACACACTCACACATACACACACACACGCACAGAGTTCAGCCGATTTATCATAATATGCTTTATCTGAAAAGTAAGTATCTTACCTCGGGATAAAGGGAGGAAAGAGGGGTTTGTGGCCAGATTGACAGAGGAAGGGTGGATGGAGAGAACCGAGCGCTCGCTGCACAGGGACAGAGAGCAGCACCTCCGGTTCTGTGGCTGGATTGATCACTATTGATAAGGTAACGGGGCATTATGGGAAAGAGCCGGGCTGAGATATAGAGAAAGAGAGAGAGAGAAGGCCACATCGGCGTTAGTGTGTGTGAGAGAAGGGGAGAGGATGAGAGGGAGACATACCGGCTGCTTTGTGTGTGGAACTGGTTGAGGTGGGAAATTGTTACTGGAAGAAACTGGGTGGAAAGTTACGGACGGGGTGGGCTGGAGGGAAGGAAGAGTGAAGGAGCGTGATGATAAAACAGGGCAGAAATAAGTGGAGGAAGAGAGAGAGAGAGGGGAGAGAGAGAGAGGGGCAGATGGAGAAGGGGGGGTATGGGAGGGGCGTTGAACGGAGAGGGTCCTGCTGTGAATTTTGTCGTGCTTTTATTTTATTTTAGAATCAGTTAAACTATTGATGTGCTTTTATTTTGGAAATGAGATTGTTTTATTTGAAATATCATTTTACTGCATCTGGTTGAATGCTGGTTAAAAACACTGTGCGTGTGCGTATACGTGCGTGTGTGCGTGTGTTTGTATCGAGGTCAGTGTGTGTGTTAACTCCTCATTAAATTGATGTGAGGATTACTGCGCGTGAGTCCGGGGCCAGGCCATGTGTCTCTCCGCAAGAAGCACTCCTCAATGTGCAGACACACACAGGCCCCACACTGCATACAGGTTACATTACATGCTGTCTGCCACACTGTCATGTCATACCATTAGTGTATGTATAAGCGGGTGCATAATATATGTGTAGGAGCATGTGTGCGTGTGTGTGTCCATGTATTTGGCCTTGTGTTGTCAGATGTCCGTCATGGGTCTGGGCTAAAGATAAACTCTGGCTGCGGTCACTTATATAATGCTGAACTGCATAATAGTACTATATACAGTATACACATATATAGCCTACTGGTTTACATATATAGATATCTGTTGGTTTACTTTACTTGCATTTAACTACACCGATAAACATTGATTGCACACGTTTATGTCATTATATAATGCTAAATGTGAGCTGTACAATGTCACATTAATAGTCCTGCACC
The DNA here is from genome assembly GCF_022749685.1 of Semicossyphus pulcher. Classification (NCBI taxonomy): domain Eukaryota; kingdom Metazoa; phylum Chordata; class Actinopteri; order Labriformes; family Labridae; genus Semicossyphus; species Semicossyphus pulcher. Next base: position 6,862,724 of record NW_027211700.1, read on the forward strand.
ATAGCAACCTATATGTTGTATATTACTGGCACAAACACATCCTTAGGTCCCCTGCCAGGAAATGCAAAACTCACCGACTATTGAAGTAATTTGCAATCAGTGTTTTTCAGCCGATAATTCTCTTAACCGCACAAAAAAAGTGCAGAAATTCTGTCAATAATTATGCTTTCAAGCAATTTGTCTGAGATTAAACTCTCAAACTTTTACTTAATTAATCTGGAAACTGTATGTAAAGACAAATGTCAGGTTTGGAGCAGGAGCGTTCAGCTTTGTGACATTTATTTTAAAGTAAATATAAAAGCAAACTGGGCCCAAATAGTGGTTTTATCATACAGTACAGAGGCCTCAATCAGACAGGGACACATGGCTCTTCAAGTGATTGTCGTAAGAACAACGTGTGGTTGTTATGTAGTTATTGCCAGTTATTGGGGAAAAAAACGTTTATGCTGGTTATCTGTCTCCATCCGATGTGAGTCTGAACATGAGGTCATCTGTGAACAATGTCTGGCCGGCATCTTGATCAATTTCACAGACACTAGACCCCCTGCTGCGGTTATGTTTGTGTCCTGCTGTCTTCTGAGGGTAGACAGATCGCTAATCCACCGCAGACAGCAGCAGGTGGGGCGTGTGTGTGTGTGTGTGTGTGTGTGTGTGCTGCCTGTCATCATTTAGCCCCCTCCTTGATCACTGTCTGGGGTTTTAGGAAGTTAACACCTGTTCATGCCCTCATACTCATACACTTGTTATAAGCTAAGTAGAGCAATTTGAAGTGCATTTGCATGTATAAATTTTTATCAGAACATTTAGTTGTTCTATTATCATTAGTTTTGTAATATTGTACATATTTTGCATTAAATATGTTTTATTCTTTATTGTTATATCATTAAGTTCCCTGACAGGAGGTATACTGCTGCTCCGAGCTACCTACTTTGTGTTGATTGTTCTGCACCTAAACACCAAGTCAAGTTCCTTGTATGTGTAAACCTACTTGGCAATAAACCTGATTATGTATATGTATGTATGTATAATACCTTTTTAATAGAACTTACATCCTTTATTTACTTTGATAAAACACACCTCCATGACCTTTTTCATGGCAATCCATCGTTTGGATATTCTTTAACTGTTTACTAGTTAAAAAGTAGATTACTTTTTTTATAGTTAAATCAGCTTTTATTAATAATTCATAATAATACCTTGTTATAATTCAGGTTATAATCACTATAGATTCAGAAGGAAAGACTGACAGAGACTAAACAGGTTTTCTAGTACCTAGTAGTTTAAAATCAGTGCAGTATTTGTGGTTCAATGGACAATGTTTGCCTTTATTAAAAGGACAGCTGAAGAGAGACAGGAAACACTGTGAGAAGAGAAACTGGGGGTGACATGCAGCAAAGGGCCGAGGGTGGGAGTCGAACCTGCGGCCGCTGCGTCGAGGAGTGTGGCCTAGATAAACCAGCGCCTCTGAACAAAGATATTTAATAGATTTCTATTACAGAGATGTGATTACTAAAATATTGCATGTTGCATGATTCTAGTTGTTCAGTTATAGACATCCAGTCATCACAATGCATGCATAAAAACATCATCAAACTTTACTAAATCAAACTTTTATGGTCGACCAAATGTGCTCATGTGAAAATGTTTTTGATTTTTTGAGATGAACAGCTGATTATAGATTTTTATTTTATATAAGTTAGGCAGGAGGGTGTATGGACAAGGTGCAACACACACACATATAAATACACACACACACACACACACACGCACACACAGTGTATTCAGCTTGTTAAACAAAGCTCATATGTGCATTCATGCGTGCTTTCATAGGCACTGCCTTATGTGTGTGTGCATGTGTTCTGAGTGCATGTGTATGCTGGTGTGGGCGGAGGTGGGCTGGCTGAGTTTGTGTGTGTGTATATAGCGTTGTACAGTAGCTTGCAACCCCCCACGAGCCACCCGCCCCCTCCCACCTGCACCCCCACCCACCCCATATGGCAGTAGACAGCAGTAGTAATCATGGAAGTGGAGCAACAGGCCCTGAGCCTCACTAATCCGCTGCCACACTCCGACACGTGCCACACTGATGCATATACCCACCCTGCAGACACACACACACACACACACACACACAAGCATGGTCACTGAAGACACCATTAATGTGCAAACGTACACATCCATGCTGTAGATGCACTACATGCACTGTGTTGTTTGCAGTGGTGTGTAAGTGTATAAAGGCCAGGTGCACTCAAACAACCCAGGATTAACTTGCATCATTAAGAACATCGTGTTAACAAGCGTACACACACATACACACGCACATCTTGTGACTTGCAGCCACTATTAGGCATGCAGGACCCATAATGCACCACGTCTCACTCTATAAACAGCCTTTCTGATGAAGTTATATCGTGCATGTTAATTAATAATCTCAGCAGTGCAACAAACAAGTGCAACAAGCTGCTGGAAAATCTCACAGAGTGCTTTTTGAATGACTTAAAGCACCTTGCACACACAAAAGCACATTCCCTCTCACACACACACACACACACACACAATCACTGCGACACACACAAAACCTTTTAACTGTGACGCACAAGGAGACAGGGCAACAATGGCTCTCTTATTGTTAATTGGCCGTTTAATCCTGAGGAATGCGTCTGATTAGTACCCGCCGGTGGGTCAGGATCTTGCTCAACACTCGCCTTCACAATGGACGGGCTGTAACAGAGATCTGGGAGCAGGCGCACACACACACACACACACACTGCTGGAAACACATACTCACAAGTGGACAAAGGTGCGCGCATAAACATTCTGAGTCGCACAAAGAAACACACAATCGAGCTGCAATGTATGTGTGTGCGGACACGCGGGGGGCCGCAGTGGCCTCACATACCCCCTCTGTGACCACACATATACAGCAGTATACCCAGCATGCAGTTCACTGCAGAGAAGCTATAATGAACAATAGTCAGATGCAGAAAATGTGATTTGAAAATGTGAGGCTTATGAGGGGACTGAAATAATAAAGAACACTTTCCACGCCGTCGCACCCTTACACTTAGCTGCATGTCTGCATGAGTCGAAATGAGTTGAATTATTGAATAAGTCTTTGCATCCTCACTCTGAAAAATGTGGTAGGCTATCTGTAGCTGTCACAGGTCACAGGTGTGTACTAAGGCAATCCAATCACTTCATTTGGTCCACATGAAAGGAACAGATTTAAGATTGTCTTCCTTCCTACATGCGCGCACTGTGCCTGTTAGCTAACGGCTCGCTAGCTTTAGCTTGAGCTTCCACAAGCTAAAGTTTGTGAGGTAGCAGAAAAAGAAGTTAGCACTGACAGCGGGGCACTTGGCTCCTCTCCCAAACACTTTGTCTCCAACTCTTCCTGCACCATGTAAGTCGATGGGGAATTACAGACATGTTTTGATCTGAGTCTTGCAGTTTTGTTCCAGGGTCGCCCCAGCTTAAAGCGTACAATTAAACAGCATCATCCAAAGGAGAGCGGTCTCAACTATTTTTTAGCTCTGCTTTAAAGGCTTACAATGTTAAAGTGGTGATTCTTTTTGGCGGCACCTGTAGCGATAAACGGTAATTGCGGGAGCACACTTCCCAGATATCCAGACAGTGTCGCATGTGCGACGTCCACGGTTGGCTCCGGTTGTAACTCTTGATTTTCCTCGCTGGCGGTCGCTTTCCTTTTTGGTTTTGCTTCATCTGAGCGTCGAGTTTGTTTCTTATTTCTTTGGATTTTCACTTATTTTTGAAGTTGTATCTGTAGTCATCCATCTTTTCTTTGTTTGTTCAGCCATAGTAGATTACTGTTTACTCGCAACACTTGCAGAGAGCGGAAAAGCAGCCGCTTAGCTCCGCCTACCCTCTCTGGCAGACCAAACACCACTGGGTGATGGAAAACGTGTCACTAACTGGGCGCCACGTGAATGCAAAGGCTTCATCACCATTGTGTTACCTCATTCAGCGATAGATAGTGACTTAACAGACATTTATTTAAATGAAAATCTTCGAGATTATCACTTTAAGATTTTTTTGCCAGTGGAAACTCACATCAAAATTCACCTACACAAGATTCTCAAAGATTAATTTGCTGCCATTGATTGTCATCGCGTCATGAGATGAATTAGATCCTGTGCAGAGTTTCGTTTTGTGCTGCGTCTCGGACCTGATGTTTGTTTTGGGGTCGGAGTGAGGGGTGATGCTTAGTGCATGCTACAGTGGTCTGCAGGCTTCACAGAGTGCCTCAGGATGTTAACAACATTATGTTGAAATTTAATAAAGGAAGGTAGTCAGCAGGATGAAATAGTTAACTCTTACCAGGTAGGAATATAGAGAGGAAATACACAGAGAGAAAGGGATGCTGGGATGATTCAGACAGGTAGCAGGTAGCAGGTAGATCGGTAGGGTCAAAGGTGACCAGGGTCTACGTGTGTGTGCTTGTGCCTGTGTGTATTTGTGTGTGTGTGTTCTGTAGGAGGTCCAGGCTGGCTGCATCACTGCTGACACACTGCTGCTGGTAAATCCAGCTTAGTGTGTCTAAAACAGGACTACGAAATCTGCCACAGGGCCCCTAATGCTAGGGCCGCTGTCACCCTCAATCACTCACACACACCTAATCCCCACGCCGTGACCCAACACACACACACACACACACACACACACACACACGGCCTGGCTACCCGATGCTCTGGGCCCATTCAGCTTGGCAGGCAGCCCCAGTACCAGGAGACACCAGCCACAGGGTCAGCGTTTCACATCAGGGAGGGAGGGAGGAAGGGGGTGATGGCGGAGAGGAAGGAGAATGTGGTGTCGAGGAGTCTGGAGTTTGAAGGAGGAGGTGAACAGGTGCAGGTAGTGGAAGGTTGGGGTTTGAGGAAGGGTAACAGGGTCGTAGAAGGAGAGATGATATGAAGGGAGGGGTGAGGAAGAAAGGTATCAAATGTGAAACAGTCATCGTGGGATGTGTAAGGAGTTGCTCGTACCTTTAAGAGAATTATCACCTAGAGCTCCTCTCTGCTTTACAGAGCTTTTAAGTGACTTCTGCTCATTGTTTAGACGTCTGGTCACAACTGTTCTGTTACTGTTTGCTCACATAGCTTCATTTACAGCCGCAGCAGGCAGCTGTTTTCAGCAGACAGACTATAAGAAGCCACTGAACACTAAAACTTCCGCCAGACAACGTAAAACGCGTCATCTAGCGGAGGTCAGGGAGCTCGCTAAACTACACTTCCTCAGTCTAGGACGCCCGCCTCCGATGTCACGTCTCATTCAAAATCGTCAGGTTTGAAATGTAGACTGCAGACCAGAAGATTTTTTTAGACGATCCACCGGTATATTCTCTTCATATTTCTGATTCTGTACCGCCCTGAGTCACTGCCTGCAGCGAAACGGTATTATTTCATTCCAGCGTCTCTCGCTGGTCCACTCCTTTCAGAAGGAAGGGTGCAATGCATGCTGGGTGTTGTAGGAATGTAGAATGGGCAAAACCACGAGCTGTTTGTACAACTTTCTCCACAACTATGGCGCCAATTTCAAATATTATTGCTTCTATTGATTACAGAGAACACCAGCTTTGACTGACAGTGACAGCATGTCCTGGTCTGTAATGTCACAGTGACCAGCCTACTGTTTTGTTGGGTGGCTATGGCTCAGTGGCTCAGTGGTATTAGAAGGTTGGGGGTTCGATGCCTAACTGCTACAGTCACATGTTGAAGTGTCTTTGGGCGAGACACTGAACCCCGGTGGCATAGCCATCAGGTATGAATGCATAGGTCCTGATTGGAGATTTCCACTTACGTCATTGCCATCAGTGTGTGGATGAGTGTGTGAATGGGTGAATGTGACGTAGTGTAAAAACGCTTTGACTTGTCAGAAGACTTGAAGCGCTATAAAAGTACAGTCCATTTACCATTTGGATGACTGTGTGTGGTTTCCAGCTCTTATGCAAAGTGAAACTTGTTGGTTGTCATATATATAACTTTGTTTCTCTTTTCTGTGTTCTTCTAGGTTATCATGCACATGGAGAACCAGACCCGAGGAGGAAGAGAGGAACTCATGACAGGTTCAACTTCAAGGCACCAGTTAAAACACAGACCTTCTTTTTGGATCTCTTCCTGACATTTACCGACATCCTGTAGCCTCTGTTGATAGAACAAATGTAAGAGCAAAGAGCATGTACTCGACTAATGGTAATGTATCTAAGCTGCTTTACAACACCTTACTTATCAGGATGGCTGTTTGGCATGGGGAAGTTTTACATGCAGCCTTTCTTTATCCAGTTAGATGTGAAACTAGAGCAGACATATCGACAGAGGTGGAAGTATCAAATTACAAGGATTCACATTACTGTAATTGAGTAGCGTTTTCGTGTAATTTTACTTTTACTTAAGTATGTTTTAAATGAAGTAAAGTAATTTGCTACTTTTGTGCCTACCGAGTAAAATATCTATGTGCTGATACGCTTCGGTTTATTTTCACTAAGTGCGAAGCGAAGAAGGAGAGCTGGACTGCAACTACCTGGGCCCGACGCATAACGAGTGAACCATGAATGGGACAGAAGAGAGTTCGGATGAAACACCACCTTTGACACCGACTGAAGGGAGTTTTTCGTTTAACCAGAAACAGCCGTTAGATCGCTCTCTTCAAAGCCACCAGACTCCATTAACAAAAACAGTGATTAAACCTTGCAGAACACGGGACTTGCTCGTCTACCGCTGCCTCGTTAGACATTGTTACACGCGTTAGTTCTGAACCGAACTAACCCTTTAAAACACCACACAATAACACAAACAAACTAACCGATCGAGGCGGCGGTAGACCATCAGCAACTCCCGTGATCTACGAGGTAAAATCACTGTTTTTGTCAATGGAGTCTGGAGGCTGTGAAGAGAGCTATATAACTGCTGTTTCTGGTTAAACAAAGATCTTACTCTTTGACAAAAGGTCAATCTCTCATCACTTTGACACCAAAGCATGGAAACATAGGGCCAGGTTTGAACACAATAAAGATTCATTTTATTTCATTTGCATAGGATGCATGCGTACGGTAACTTTGGCAAAATTAGTTCAGAGTCAGAATCAGGTAATCAAAGAATTTCCCCCCTCTTAAATCGATGTTGTATCGGTGTAAAAAACCCCATATTAAAATGCTCCGGCCTGTAACGTAAAGTGAACACAAAGAAGAATTAAGCTAAGAGGCATATCAATGTAACTCAGGATCCTCTTGCACTAGTAGCTTTAAGGGGACTAGCAGGGCTCTTTGCTGCTCTCGCTGTAAGTCACTCTACAAGCCTCTCAGCCTAAATCCTAATTGTGTCTGCAAACAAACGGAGGATCCGCGATTTAATCATTACATTTCTCGGTTTCAGAAGTGAGTAAAAGTGACCCCTAAGGTTTGTCATTGTTTAAATTTTACTACCATTTAATTCTTACTTTTTAGGATTATTTGCTGTGTGGAGCAGAGTTACATGTCTCTATCTGGTGGATCTCACACTGATACTGCAAGTGTATAGAAATATTTAAACTAAAATACTGAATTCTGGGTAACTTGTTGTATAAAGGCTGTATAAAGCTCCTATTGACATAATACCTCAGTCAATGTCTTGCAGGTAAGTAATGGAAAATGTTTTTATGTGTTCATTAAAGAATATTGTTCTTATTTGTGATAAAATTTCAACCCTGTAAAAGTATATTTTTATTTATTGTGTTACCTTCTGTTGTAAATAAAGTACAAGTTGCCTCAAACTGCAGAGAGTGACCGGCTCATGTTTAAGCGTGAATATGTGCATGTCCGTTTATTCAGGCAGCACGTAGCATTCAGTAATTGAACAGGACAGTGATCCGTCTCCTCCGAACCGAGGGTCACTGCGTTGGAAACTCAGGGACGGACACACACAGACAGAGACACACATAACGAAATGTCATGCCAGGATTTGCTGTCTGACAAGCGCACGCACACACACGCAATGTCCGAACACTCGGAAGTGCATTTGTTTACAAGAGTCAAAATAGGTTTCCACAAATAGTAAAGTACACACAGAAAATCTGTTGTGAAAGGAAGGTAGAGGCAGACGCCACACTGCCATCTAGTGGTCATATAAAGACGCTTAAGATAACTGAGGTGCGGTAGAGAGAGTGAAGACTTTTCACTATGATACATACAACTAATATACAATATTAAAAATAGTATTAATCTTGCTTAACACATACAGGGTTCCCACTCTTTTTACGAAATTATTTTCCAGGACCTTTCCAGGAGTTTCCCAGACAATACGGGACAGCACTTGCTCTCAAATATATCATTTACCGGTAGGCCTAGTACTGACACATTTAACCCCTAGTTTTATTCCTCCTTTTTTTGATGATGCAGGGTTCACGATGAAGTGTCTCAAGCCCCTTTTACACTGCCAGTTCAAGGCAGGATTATTACACCTGTCATGTTCTGTCTTCTGTGTAAAACGCACGGAGGCGCAATGATGGAGCGAAGCCTACATCTATCCAAGTTACACCTGAAAGGACATAGCAATGTATTTGAAAAAAAAAAGATGATAAAATTCAAGTGTCATACTTTTCTATCGTGGTTATTATTATTGGTTAGAAAGCATCTAATGGCGGCGATCTTACATCACTCGCAGGAGTCGATTGTGAATGTGACAGCTCTGGGAGCTCTGACTGGAGTTGAGGCGGCAAACTTGTGCTGAGAGTGGGGCTAAATTCAATTTAAATTTTCCAGGACAACATGAAATTATTTCCAGGATATTTGCTCATTTTAATCAATTTCCAGGTGTTTCCAGGACTGGAAAACTAGTCTCTAAATTTCCAGATTTTCCAGGTTTTCCAGGACGCGTGGTAACATTGACATAGCCACCTATGATAGAGTGTTTGGTATTAAGTGACTGCACTTAATTCTGAGTCCTTGTCGACTACTTTCCAAATCAGAAATATCCTTTGTTGTGGATTCAGCCCCATCTCTGCCCTACAACCCAGATGAATACTTTAGAGAAGGCAGGGAAACTTGAGATTTTAAAATTAAAAGATATGAATAATTCCAAAAATACATATAATATAATTTTTAAAAAGTAAACTGTAAGTTCTATAAACTGCATTTTATTTTTAATAAACCCATTTTCAATCCAATTGTTGCAACAAACGCATTCATGTTCAGGTTTATGTTTGTTTGTTTAGATGTAAACAAGACAAAGCCAACTTGGATAATAAATGACTGATAAAAATAATAGATATATATATATATATGTATATTTTGTTGTAAGATGTAGCAGTAAAATGGGTGAAAACATGCAGTAAGAGGTGGAAAAGAATGTGTGAGTATGTGATGTGTGAGTATCAGGATCAATACATTGAAACAGTTGTTTTAAACCATTGCCAAGCTTAGGCCTTTTTTTGGTTAATCAAAAAATGATAATACATTAATTTTTTTCATTTTTTTATATAGTTTAAATAGAAAATATTTTGGCAAAATATTTCAAAGCAGGTTTTGGCCACTGGTCGAGGCCATCGACCTGATTTGCTACAGACCAGCAGGCCAATATCAGGCCACGTTATCGACTCACTGACGCCATCTGCTGTTCAACAAGGAGAGTGTTTTCTTGATCAGGCTATTTTAAAACTGGGATGTTTCTTCCCATTTTAATGATAAAAACCGAACATTTCTTTAAGCATTTGATTGAAAGCGAAACAGGACAGGAGCTTCTTTCTACTTTTAAACTAAAATTTATTGTGACAGTTGTTTGAAGGTGATGACAATGAGTCTAACAGACTTTGTGTTATGCAACTTAACAAGTGTGGAGATGACAACCGGGTTGGTGTTACAAACAAACAGTATTAAATAAGCTGTATGACAAATATGCTGTACACATAGAAAAACCTGTCAGAGTCAAACTTGATAACCAGCAAACTAAATGTTCGCACTCGTGTCACTTATGAATAAAATGATTATTTTAAAAAGCCCACCGATAATCTGGTGAAACACTAGTGATCAAACCTATGTCATAACAGAGTTCCTTATTAAGGTGTTGCTTAAGTTGGATTAACCAACATAAACACAGATGAAAGGTTTTGTTACTGACAGTGATGTTAAATTGAAGTGTATGAGGACACCTTTACTCCCGTTCTGCGATGGCAACCAGGTGGACTTCTGTCTCTGCCTCTGTCAGCGTCCTGCAGGAGGTGATGAGGACATGGGAGTAATTATGACGGAAAAGAAGAATAAATAATATAATACAAATAGAACAAGAAAGTAAGACACAAATTAAAGTACAAAAACGCCTTCTTCAAATAAATCATCTCTGTGAATTCTCCATATAACCCTCGACTATTTGATTCAATCACATACAACTGTTTGATGTGAAGGTCTGAGTGACGTTACCTGAACTTTGGCTTTTCCTTGGTGACCACGCCGACCTCCAGCTCGCTGGCCTTGAAGTCCATGGACAGGACAGAGGACAGACATGAGATCGCCAACTGCAAAGAGAGAAAGTGACACGAGTGTGCTGATTAATTCAATCACATGTATGATTACATGCATCTAGCAGCGTCTTGTTTCTGCAGCTTTTGTATGTAAGTAACACACAGGTTTCATCCTACATAGATTAGAGGTCTAACAATAGTGGATTCTTGGAGAAGGAAAAAAACAATCGCAGATAAATCGGCTATAAAAAAAACTCAAGTAGCATCAAAAAGGCGACCATAATAATATTATTTTAAGAGTGAATTAGCCCCGTCAACCATTAGCCATTTTAATGTATTTCTTCCCTTTCTTGTAATTATTAGTAGAAAAAAGAGTGGCTCATGACTGGCCGGTATTACTTTATTTGCCTATCTTGCCACATTGTTAAAATCCACTCTTAAGAAGGATCAACGTGTGCAATTTTACATTATGCAGATCTACTCATAACGTAGATTAATTATTTGGAAGCGAGGAAACTGCTTCTTAGCCTCGTTGTAAAATCAGCTGTTTCAACTAGGGCTGCATGATAATGGAAAAAATGTGTTTTCAAGTCCATATAAACAATTAACAACTAAATTTTTTATTATTTGGGACTTTAATTCTATGTGTACAACACAGGGAAGTAGAGAGATTTCAGGGGAAGCGACGTGTTTCTTTATAAAATAAATACAGACTTATGGGCTGCATGTCCAACCAGCGTGATCAGCCCAGTTACAGTAAATTTTGAAATGAAAGCTCACGTCTCCTACTTCCTGAAAGTAAACACTCCGTGAACGGTCCGTTTATGTGGCCACGGCGTTAACGAGCACCAGGACGAGGCGCGGCTGATAACGGGAATACTCTCAATTAAAAGCCAACTCACGTAACAGAGCGTCTGCCTCGATCATCCTGCCGACATGATCTGTGACGGCAACAGCGTCGGGTGCATGTTTACACTTTACAGGCAGGTGACACACAAGCTCTGCAGCTCAGCGGTCAGTTCACTCTGTGCTCTGATGAAGGGCTGCACTAATGTGAAATTAGACGGACTTTTCCTGTGGATTAGTGATGGAAAACGAGAAACTGGCGACCAGTACAGTAGCAGCTTCACTTAATTTGCTTCACTATCGCATGTCCTGCAAGCGCACATCGCCATTTTGATTGATAAACAATATGTTGTGCAGCCCTTGTTTCAACACTGGTTTAGTCCACATTTTTGAGACACATTTTGGGAATTGTTTTCTGAAAAAATAATCTGTGATTCAGTCTACAGTGAAAAAAATCATTAAAAGTCTGCTGTGCATTTATGGCTGCTCTTTTCTGCCTTTTAGAACTGGTCTGAAAATCATTGTTTATGTCTTAAACTTACAGCTAACCAAAATCTAACATCCATGCTTGCTAGCCAAACAGGGACAGCTGCTTCAGCAGACTGACATTAATCTTCAGTGTAGTAGTGAATTAATAATGCTAACTACAACAAGCAACCTTATTGTGATCAGAACTTGTTTATCAAGCTGTCCTATATAACTCATCCTCTATCTTAATGTAAATTATCTCAGGTGCAAAATGACATTCATGTGATGAACCTCCTTAATGTGACTGGTGGAGGATGCCCAGCAATCAGCCACTATTGGAATCAAGTTACACTGATAATAATGTTTTTTATTATCCTATCAGCCCCGATTATCCGATAAATAAGCCCCCTTCTAACCTGTACTGTCCTGTCATGGGTCAGATCAGGCTTCTTCTTCAGTTTCTTCTCCAGGTAGCTGTTGGCCTCCGTTTGTTTCGCCCCAACCGCCGTGGCTCTGAAGCCGCAGTAGTATCCTGCTGGGTCACATTTAAACAGGACGGGACCCTGCTGGGGGTCGATAGCCACCATCATCATACCTGCAGAGAGCAGAGGAGGAGGGAGAGGGAGCGGATGATAGTTTTTGATACCATAGTTAACGGAAATAAAAGTCAAAGACAAGCAGTCTCCAGTTCTCTAAGGTGAGGTAAGACATTAATGCACATGTGCAAAGATTAAACAGGAAAGACTGAACTGTTTGTGCAGAGTGAACAAAGATTACCAAAGAACAAAGAAGTGCAACTCACAGCAGCCTAGAGGCCTCATTTCTGCGTTCTGTGTGTACACCTGGGAGATATCAGCCAACCGGCGGCACAACACGTCCGCCATGATGTCATAACCAAATTTATATTTCCACTCTCCTGCTTCCACCCGAGCCCGGTGAACCTGGGAACGGCTGTCCGCTGCAACACACAGAAGAGGGTGGACAGTGTGGAAGGATTAAAAGATAGAAACAAAATCTTGACCCTGGTCACATTTGTTTAAAATGAATATATAAAGGTATCATTTATTCTAACAATGGTGTGTTATGTGTGTGTGCTGAATAAATACCATTGTGCCCAGTCATCACACAGCCGATCCGAGGGGTTAGTTTGAACATGTTTGTCACAGTAGAAGAGTCCAGCAGCTTGTCCTGAAAGTGAAAACATCAACACTGAATTTACAACGAACATCCATCAATTATCTATACCGCTTATCCTGTTCAGAGTCTCAGGGCGGCCGGAGCCTATCCTGGACTGATCACAGGGAGAACATGCAAACTCCACACAGAAAGGCTCTCTTCGTCCAAACAGGGACTTGAACTAGGAACCTTCTCACTGTGTCATTGTCTCGGGCTGTCATTGGGAAATCAGCTGTCTAATCGGCTGGTTTCATCTATCCAATAGCCCCGTGTCTCACCCTACATTATCATTTTTCTGCTCTCTTTTTAAAATATGATTCTTTCTCTGCCTTTTGCTCCTTCATGCTGATGATATGTGCGTCCCTCCGCCTCCCCATCGCCACCCCGTCCTCGCACCACCGGTGTCTGGACTCCATGGGGATTTATCCTGCTGCTGCTCAGAACAGACATCCACGTCAAAGAGCGTCACAATACCATGTCATCTATTGTAATAAATAACCTTTCTTCATGGACTTGTCTCTCCTTATTGAAATATTATTATGCTAACTCTTATTGCTATAAGATCAGATGCAGATATTAAATACAATCTTCAAATGTACATTTTCAAATGGCTTAACAAACAAAACTGGTTCTTTTTTTTGGTCTTTTATGCTCTTATTGTGATAGAGAGGACAGTAGATGGTGTCAGAAACAGGGGAGGAGAGAGTGGTGAAGACATGCGGCCAAGGATGGGAGTTGAACACGGGGCTCCGGCATCAAGGACTGTGGCCTTAGTATATTGGACGCTAATTTAACCGCTGAGCAAAATGACATTCTTTATTTTTATTGGCTAATACCTAAGATGGACCAGTATCACTAATCTAATGAATTTGACAAGGGATGGACACTTCATTTTTTCCACCTCCTGTAACCTATGTCATACAGCTTGGTAATGTGAGTGTTGGCATTCTTATAGCAGTATCGTGTTCTTATTTTTGACTGTCTGGTCAGCAAAAAGCTGGAGTCATGACTCCTGTGAGGCTTCACTGAATCGCTTGAATTAAAATTATTATCATCGAAAGGAAAGTTTGTGTGTGTGTGTGTGTGTAAATGGTCTGTACTTATGAAGCGCTTTTCTCTTCCGACCATTCAAAGTCCTTATACACTACATGTCACATTCGTGGTGGCTGTGGCTCAGTGGAAGAGTCGGTCGTCTTTCAATCAGAAGGTCGGAGGTTCGATCCCCAGCTCCCTCAGGCTACATGTCGAAGTGTCCTTGGGCAAGACACTGAACCCCAAATTGCTCCCGGTGACATATGAATGTGATATCTGATTGACACTTTACGTAGCAGCCTCTGCCATCAGTGTGTGAATGGGTAAATGTGATACGTAGTGTAAAAGCAGCTTTGAGTGATCGCAAAGACTAGAAAAGCACTGTTTAAGTACAGTCCATTTACATTCACCCTTTCACACACTGATGGCAAAGGGCTAAGTGCAGATCTATGCCCATACATACACTGATGGCTATGCCTTAAGGGGCAAATTGGGGTTCAGTTTCTTGCCCAAGACAGACATGTGACTGTAGCAGTCAGGGATTGAACCCCCAACCTTTGGATTGAGAGACGACTGACTCTACCACTGATGGTGTGTGTGCATGTGTATCAGCTTACTGGTATTTTCTTTTGTGTGACCACCACAACGGTATCTGTCCCCCGGATCCCCACAGAAGTCAGCCCGCTCTGGGAGACGGCTTTGAAGGCATACTCTGCAGGGCATCACATGTGGAACACAGACAGCATGAGATAAAAAATAAGAGGATAAAAAGGTCTTAATGCAACATTAAAAGATTTGATATCCTGTTCATCAAACATAAGTATTATACAGATATTTTAATAGGAGCAAAGTTACAACTTAACATACAAATAATGAACAAAACATAAAGTAGCTTCTTTAACATCTTTTAAACCGGAAGTCATGTTTCCCGAGTTCCATTTTACTTTATAATCGTGGTTTATATCGAAAAGTAACAAAAACTTTAACCTAAATACTACAAAAAAGAGAAAGTTTGGGCGCAAGCTTTGATGCTAACTGCACTCAACTCTGGCATAACCAGACAGCTAGTCACTTTAGCCACATAACTATGATAAAATATTTGTCCTAGGCTATTTTTTGTATTTATAGTAGTAATTGTAAGTTGCAGTAGTTGTAAGCTTCTCTTCTGTAGCAGCAAGTATGACTGTGCTCCAGCACTAAAACCACGAGAAAATGTGTCCCTTACCGACTTGGTAGAGGCGGCCCTCCGGTGAAAATATGGTGATGTGTCGGTCGAAACCTGCATTTGAGCCGCGCGACATATTTTGTCTCTCCGCGTGACCTCAGGTGAACTTCAGGGGGCTTTCAGTAGCCTATCTTCTATCTAATGAGTCTTAACTGTTAAACTTTGATGTCAGCAAATAAAAAGGAGCATGCCCGCTGCTGCTGAATGATATGCAGTTTAATGGAGTTACTTCCCCGAAATATTTTTTACTTTCTCTTTCAGTTTTTGTGGATGCGCAGCTCAAACCCGCCTCGCTCGCTACTATTGGATGGCAGCGACAATGAGGAAGTCAAGTGACTTTACCAGTTAGACTGGCCTCTGGCTCGCTACCTGTGGTCGAAAAGTTATCATGATTCCAGAGGGGCGCCTCTTCGAAGCCAGAAGGACTGTTAAAGAGCTGTCAGGAGACATATCAGGGGGAGGGTGGATTAGAAGCGCGAGGCACAGACTCGAGCAGAACCCCCTCTCTGACTGTCTCTGCTGACATTCGTCTGCTGGTGGCCCCCACACTCACAGCCCGATGTCAGGCCGCAGGGTGGGCTTCTGCCTCAGCGATAAGAAACGCAGGAGGATGAACCTGGACGCCTTTGCAGAGTTTTGTGCGTAAGTAGATGTCCACTTTTGACTTTTTCATTCACGGTTTAATAAGTAAGTTCTTACTTGAATTGAAGCGCCTTCTTGAATTGAACGCATTTTTTTTTTTTTTTTTTACCTTAAGGACATTTTAGAAACCTGATTTTAAACATATTTATAATTGTTTTACTTAAATGAACCTTATTTAATTATTTATTTTTCCTATTTTAATCACGGAACTTTCTTAAATATTGTAGTACATTTTAGGCTTTATCTAACACACAACATTTTAGTTTACCTTTTAATTGTCTTAACTTTAATGTCAGAATATATCCCCTGTTCAGTGATTTTAATGGTCTTTTTTTTTCTATCAGTGTGCTCTTCTAATGATTTGTTGTTTGTCTTTTTAACTTGTTTCCATAGTTAACTGATTGATTGATTGATTGATTGATTGATTGATTGATTGATTAAAGGTTGTCTTCCTGGTAAAAGAGTGCCGGCCCCCTATAGGATTTAAAGGGGCCACTTCTATAGCTACATATTGAATGGGGTCTCTTGGCAAATTAGGAATATAAGCTACTGATTTTATTTTATTGTAATGCAATACAAATGATGCTAGAAAAGGAACAATGTCTTTTATAATAGCAGGTGACACCCTCTCTACAGTTTAAATTGTGCTATTATTTATCCGATGCCTTAGTCATTGTTAACTATTTGGTCATCAGCCAACTCTTATATAACCTTTGCTTTAAATATATAAACATTTCTTTACATTTCCTGCAGGGGGCATGAAGTGGAGGTGGTGGAGGTATGTGTTTTTATTCACATTTACATTAAACCAAGGAGTTTGTTAATGAAGGCCTGGAGAAATGCCACTTATAAAGGGGGGAAGGGGAATTACATAATGTGTTTGTCTTGTGTTTTCTTTCCTTCTCTTTGTGTGGTTAGATGTTAGATCTTCATTTGTGATTTTCATGCAAAAATGCCACACAAACACCGATACACATGCACAAATATGCACAGACCTGCATGTGGCAGTTTTATTTTAAGTGTGGGGTTAGTGACAGTAGTTTAGGATCACTGTGCACCCGCGTACACACACATATGTGTCATGTACAGGTGTCCACAAATTCGGTAATCCATGTCACAGCCACCTGCAGCCGCCTACTGCAACCAGCTTGTAGCAAATCTGTAAACAATGGCTGCCTGACATTTCACTGCATGTGAATATCTGTACAGGAGCACAAGTTAGACTTTATTACACGGGGAAATTATGATTTTAGCTTTCCTTGCATTTCACTGAAGTGTATGTCACATGAAGTGGGCACTACAATAAGCAACAAATCAAATTACAATACATAAATGCAGTAATTGAACAGTTGATACACTGAATCAGCCAATAAGCTGCAAATGTTGTCTGATCCTGCAGTTTAAAGGCACCTGCTGCTGTAGAGTATTGATGTGTAACATTATATTGTTGTGCAGTTGGGTGGTTTACATTTCAGTACAAGGGGTTACAAATGAAACCCCTGACCCCTTCAAAATTCATTTGAATTAGTCTTTATGTCCTGACCATAGACCGTGTTAGAAGAGGACATGACTGGGATGTCAGCCAGTGATTGTAGTGAGAAGTCCATATTTGGAAATGTGTCACATATATTTGCTGTTATGCCCATTTTGCGGTCAAAATAGCGTAATGTAGGGCAATCGTATGGGGTCAAATAATGGTCAAAAAGATTTTGAGCTTGCTAAATAATGTTCACAAATAATTTCACAGCCCGCAGTTGTATTGGACAGTTTAGCTTCCTCTGATTGGCTGGTTAGCTTAAAAAAAAAAACGGTCAAAATTCGTGCTTGTAACTTGTAGCTTGTAACTTCAGGGTCACACATGCAGATAGGAAATTTGTGTGTCTGTAACTACTGAAATCTGAAGTCAAAGTTGAAAATATTGTGGCTCAAATCTCAAAACCATACATACAAACAGTTACAATTACTATAATTACTCTTATCTTTGTGCACAAAATCTTTTTGACCCTTATTTGACCCCATACTCCATCCATATATTATCTATACCGCTTATCCTGTTGAGGGTCGTGGGGGTGCTGGAGCCTATGCCAGCTGTCATCGGGCGAGAGGCGGGGTACACCCTGGACTGACAACCTTTAACACTCACATTAACACCTACAGGCAATTTTAGAGTCACCAGTGAACCTAACGAGCATGTCTTTGGACTGTGGGAGGAAGCACGAGTTGATCCCATACTATTGGGTTTATGTTCCCCTGTTGGTCGGGACATATGGGAAGAATCAATGACTCATTAACACTCATTCATCACAGGTATAACCAGTACAGTTAATTATGCTGCAGGTGTGCCAGTGACAGAGCTTTGCTGCTGTAATTAATGGAACAGACAGGCTTTTCCTGCTGCAGCTACTAAAGCTGTCTTTAATAAAAGAAGGCACATTTTACTGTAGACTAAAGATAAAATCCCTTATTAATATATATATATTTTTTTTAATCTGAACAACTTAAAAACAAATTTTTTAGTTAACCACTCGAAAGATACATCACATCTCCCACGATACACATTAAGAGTAATATTGCACCTTTAGTGTTAAATGTCATAAACATTAATTTCCAAACTTTACAAACAGATACACATCATAAAAAGTAGCCTTCTGCAGATAGAAGATCATCTGCATTGGGTGTAAAAGTGATTTTTCTCTGTCAGATTGACCTCACTCAGCCGCTGATGCCCCAGGGACCCTTCGACATCATCGTCCACAAGCTGTCGGATGTCATCGTGGAGGCTGAGCATGACAGCAAATCACAGCAGCTCCTCGCAAACTTCCAGGTAAGACTGCTCTGTTAAAAAAAGCTAATGTTTGCATTGCATACTTAGGGTTTATTAAAAAGAGTCTTGCAATATGACACCATAAACTCTATTAAAAGATGGACGACATGAAAGTGAAGCCGAAAAACATCTCTATCGCCCCCTGCTGACTGGCCGCAGTATAGGTCATAAAGCCCGCCTCCTCCATGTTAACAGATGGGACATGAGTCAAACTATAAATTTAAAATACACGGCAAATACATTTTTTGCAAACATGGTTTCTGTCATTATAGTTAGTGCTTATCAGGCTGATTTACGTCCAAGTGTTCATTTTTCTGCCAAGTTTATTTTTAATTAGTTAATTGATGCTGTAAAAAGGATGATTGACAGCTCTGTTGACCAATACTGCTCCTGCAGCCGATCTGTTACAGATTAACAGAGTAGAGGAGGAACCGTGAGAGGAGACTTTACTAAAACAATCACTACAGTCTTTGAAGTTTCCATATCTGTGAACGTCTGCTTCAGACCAACACAGAGAAGCTGTTCTGCTGTTAAATACGCCAACGTGCGGGATCTGCACGGTAATTTAAGGGTGTGTTTTGGTTAGCGAAAGTGACTACGACGGCTCCACCTGCCGATCTCTACAGTGCAACTCTGGCTCCAAATAACGTCTCAAGTGAAAGATGGCAGTGCCTGCCTCTGGGATATTTTGGCTTCAAATAAGTACAATAAGAGGAGGTGGAGACGCGTCGCCCATGTTTTTATACAGCCTATGTATGACCCACATTACAATACAGGGGGTAATGTTTGTGATGTTGCTGTACACTGCAATATTGTTTCTGTTTCAAAGGTGTGTGTTCTGTTTGAACCCAGTGATATGTGCATCCTTCTTCTTGTCTTATTTGTTGGGGCAGTTTAAGAGTCAAAGGCAAAGATTTCTTAAAACATCGACAACTAATGGTCGAGGGTTTAAACACAAAATGAACCACAGGAAAAAACTTTGTAGATGAACAGTAGATGAATCCCCCCTTTGTTTTTGTCATTGCAGAGCTACGTGTCAGCTCATCCCACTACAGTCCTTCTGGACCCCCTGCCTGCCATGACCCAGCTTCTAGACCGCTTTGCCTCTTATCGGATCATGAGCAAGCTGCGCAATTCCCTCCGAGGTGAACTGCAGCCTTATACTGTGCAAAGTGCTTCACTGTTACCTGCAGGTATTAACGACCTCTCCTGCTCTATTCTGTTCTACAGACTGGCGGATCTGCAGTCCTCCTTACTTGGAGATCCACAGCAGCAGGGACCTGTCGTCCATTCAGCAGGCTGTGATGACCCAGGGCCTGAGCTTTCCTCTCAGTCAGTTCATTCAGCTGCTTAACCATTTAATACTTTAATAATTTATAAGTTAGGAATATTTCATTACCTTTAATGTGGCAGAGACAAAAACGTCCTCTTTTTCTCCTATTGGCCTCAGTTTGTAAAACCAGGGTGGCACACGGCTCGCTGTCCCATGAGGTGAGTGGTTTGCGTGTGCAGCCATGTTTGTTTTCTTCTTCCCCTCCTGATCATTAAATGTCTGGTGTGTGTTTTCTGTGCTTTGCAGATGTCTCTGATCTTCAGCACAGGCAGTCTGACTGACGTCCATCCTCCCTGCGTGCTCCAGAGCTTCGTCAACCACGGAGCTGTCCTGCACAAGGTGTTTGTGGTCGGGGACAGACACTTCTGCGTAGAGAGGCCTTCACTCAAGAACTTCCCCTCCGGTCCCTGTGGTCGGTCCAAACAAAATAAATTATAACACAGTTCCCTTTGTTGTCTTTCCTGATGTTCCTTTCCTCTCTTCGTCCCCTTCTTTTCCTTACCTTTCCTGTCTTGTGCTCTTATTACTTTTCCTTTCTTCTCCTGCTTAGTCTTTCCCTGTCCTGCATGTCCAGTCCACTCCTTCCCTTTTCTGCCTTGTCCCGTTTTCTTAGATCCTTTCCTCTTCTTTCCTTATTTTATTACCTTCCCTGTCCAGTCTTGTCCTTTCCTTTCTTTTCATTTTTTGCCTTGTTCTTTTTGTTCTTCCCTTTTCTTTCCATTCCTGCCTTGCCCCTCACTTTCCTCTCCTTCGGTCCTTTCCTTTCCTATTATTTCTTATTTCCTGCACTGCCCATTCATTTCCTTCCTTGTCCTTTCCTTTTCTCTCCTGCTTGTCCTTTGCTTTATTTTCTGTCTTTACTTTACTTTCCTTTTCTATCTCGTCTTTTTATTTTCTTTCCTGTCATGCCATGTGTTACGTACTAATCACTCTTATTGTGATTTCTCTTTACTTTCAGACAGAGAGACCATCTTCTTCAACAGCCATCAGGTGTCCAAACCTGAGTCCAGCTCTGATCTCACAGAAGTAAGTTGTACAAGATTGTGATTTACTTTTAGTTAATGGGTCTGAAGTTTGTCGAAATGTCAACATCATGATGCAGATTAGTAAAAGGTAAAAATGAAGCTTTGTCAGGTCTGTCCTCGAGAGGAGAAGAAAAATACTTTTAAAATGCTCGTTTGTTTAATGGAGATTAATAAGAAGCTAAATCGTCGTCAGATGACGCTGATGGGAGCTGGGATGTCATTATGGTAGATTACATTCCGCCTGCTTTCGCTCGCCACATGGACTGTTTTTCCTGCATACACTGCAGCTTGCTGATATGTGACTGGTCAATATTACTTGGACTACAAGGGTACTACAAATGGAAACCAGAGCACTTCCCGTACTAAAAATCCACACCCCTGCCTACAGATTAAATGTAAATAGAGATAAACAAACTAATAACACCACTGTATAATTCATTGACTTTCCTATAATTTCAAAATTATTGAAGATGAAGTCAGGAGAGAAGCAATAACATTAATCACTGCACCACATTGTGTATTTTATAGTAACAAGTTTGGCACAAACGTCCACTGAAACTCGGTAGATTCTTGTGGTCTAAGGTCAAAGGTTAAGGTCACTTTGATTTCTATAAAACTTGTTTTTTCCCGTAACTCAAGAATTCATTAGCTTATTATGATACAATTACACATACAGCTCCGGAAAAAAATAAGGGAGCACTGCAAATGATCCTTAAATCTCTCTCTTCATGTCATGGTCAGCCGAATCCAGATCTGAACCCCATTGAAAACCTCCTGAATGTGTCACAAGCCATCGAACAAAGCCCAGCTGCTTGAATTTTTGGGGCATAACGTCACCCGACAGCAATGTGAAAGACTGGCGGAGAGCAGCCAAGATGCGTGAAAGCTGTGTTCTGAGTTAAAACATGAGTATTCTGTTGTTTAAACATGAACATGAACTTGTTTTCTTTGCATTATTTGAGGTGTGAAAAATCTTTTTTGCATCTTTTGGTTACCTTAACCATTTACTGCAAATAAAAGAATGAGAATATAGGTAGGGAGAAATGTTGTTTACAATAAAACAAAAGTTCAGTTGACACAAACACAAACATATAAACAGTAGAACTAGAAAAACATATTGTGGTACAGTGCTCTCTTAATGTTCTCCGGAGCTGTAGTTGTCAAATGATCATCAAATGCTTTTAACCAAAAGAGTCAAAGGTCAATTTCCTGTAACATCAAATTTGTCAAACCTGAATATCTTCCACTTTGACTCAAGGAGGAACTGCTCCAAACTGGTGGTATATGGGTCAAAGGTCAAGGTATTGTGACCTAATTCACATTAATGTTAACGCAATACATCGGCTCAACCTAGAGGATATTTCATTACATGTAAATGTAGGTTTATTTGTAATGTGTCAGAACCACACAGTCTGCACTCCATTATTAGTGAGTCTTCCCTTGCTTAGCCCCTCCCATACCTGTTTTTGCAGAAAAAGGGTGCCTCCTGCCTCCTCTCTGCTGCTCTTTATGCTCTTGATTGGAAAGCTGGCACAGGTGAGCTTAATCACCTGCTGCAGCACGGGTAGAGCTGCACCTGGAGAGCACAAAGGAGAGAAAGACACAAGAAAAAAATATCCCCCTTCCCTCGTCCGGGCTGGTCTGCATACTGTGGGAAAAACATGGCTGGATGTAGTCGGCAACTTTACTTGAAGGCATAAACTGAAAGGATGTAACCTGACTAGAACCTAAAAAAGTGCTTTCTCCTCCTGCTATCGAAGCTTGACGAGCAGATGCCGTGCCTGCCTCCTCCCAGCTCCGAGGCCGTGGCCGCCCTGGTCAGAGAGCTCCGAGTTCAGCTCGACATGGCCCTGTTCGGCGTGGACGTCATCATCAACATACACACACACACCCTCACCGTCATCGACATCAACATCTTCCCAGGTACTGCAGCCGCACACACGCTCAACGTGTGCGCTCACAGTGATGTTCTGATTCAC
This sequence comes from Semicossyphus pulcher, assembly GCF_022749685.1. Taxonomy (NCBI): domain Eukaryota; kingdom Metazoa; phylum Chordata; class Actinopteri; order Labriformes; family Labridae; genus Semicossyphus; species Semicossyphus pulcher. The sequence goes on from NW_027211700.1 coordinate 6,885,720, forward strand.
CTCTTCTCTCTTTCAGGCTATGAGGGAGTGCCACAGTTCTTCTGCTCTCTGCTCAGCCACATCCAGTCAGTGTTGGACAAACAGAGCTCTGTTCCGAAGGCTACCTGCTCTCTTGAGTCAACACAGTCAACATCTGCTGCGACCACCGGCCTTTAACTTACCTCAGGGATGGATTATACTGTTTTATCTGCTTCACAAGACAAATAACACTTTCAGCACCGGCTTTCCACTGTTTTCTACATACTTAAGCTCAATTGTAAGAAGTTATTTATTTGTTAATTGAAGCTACTTCAACTTAAATCACACTACACTTTTTCTCTGTCAAGAGTTTCTGCTCTATACTCGAGCGGACAAACCGAACACATAACACTTTAATACACTTTCCGTTTATTGATTGACAGGTAGCATAGAAGAAGATACAGCAGGCACAAAATACAGCACTCTGATTGGCCAGTAATATTACAAATGGTGTTGTTTTCCTGTTTGAAATGTCCTCTGTGCCTTTATGTCACCCCCACACACAGACATCTTTCTTGCTGGTTTGTTTTGTTACATGTTTTTGAAACATTTTGCTCTTCTATAGAAAAAGAAAACTACAGAACAATGTTTTCTCTTATTTTCTAAAGCGAACAAACATCTCATCTTTGGATTAGACGGTTCTAAGCTCCTCAGTGTTGACTGATTATGTGTTATTACTACCTGTTTACATAAGTCGACCAGCTACATCGCCAGCGTTCACATACATAAATGTGTATTAAATCTTGGCTGTGTAGAAAAAGAGATTACACCTGTTATGAGTACAATATGATGCACTTTCATTACATATTAAAATACATAAATAATTAATTATTTGGCTATTTATTGCATTCACATGTGCTGTAGTCTATATAGTGTTATTGCGGTAAGTGGGCCTCCAATGGTAACCCTGTTTATCCTGCACCCTGTGCATTTCTACCCAGTGTCCTCTTGGGGGCGCTGTTGCTTCATAGTTCCTATGACCTTGGCTTACAGACTATGAATTCTTATATTTACACGAATGACATGACAGCCGTGAACACTTTGATGTAACATTACTGCGTATACATCAATGTAATTGTTACCAAAAAGACAACAGAATGGCTTTAGTGTCTCCCTCTTCCCTCGACTCCTCCTTGGCTTGTTAAGATAAGAGTGCAAAGCTGGCTGAGAACCTGAAGTGACACTTTTAGACCTTGTAAGCTTTAAGTACATCGCATCCTGCCACCCCACACTAACCGCGCTCAGGACAAACTTCAGCTGACTCTGACACGCCGAGTGGCGTGCAGAATTTTCAACCCAAATCCTTTGTTTTGTTTCCGTGTCACCCTGGTTCTTCACAAACAGTCTGGTTTTAACAGTGCGAGAGCCAAAAGAAACACAATCCTTGTTTCTACTCTATCGTCAACGAAACGAAGAGGAAATAATGACTGACTCCTGTGTAGAAAGATCAGTGGTACATATCGTTAACAGTCAAAACAGCAGGAACAGCTTACACATCGGTTATTGCACAAAATATACATTAAAATACACATATGACTTATAGTGGAGAATCTGGGTTCCCATTAAGATACACCATAGAGGATAATACCTGCAGAAAAGAAGCACTGCTCACCAGTATATAAAGGTGGTGTTGTTGGTAATCTGCAGTCAGAAATAAATTATAATTCTGAATTCTTTACATCCATGGCGGTTTATAACTAGAGTACAATCACCTGTCTACCTTACAAACAGCGTTTACAGGGACTGAGACTTGGACGCAACGTGACATGGACACCTTTCAGATGCTCTAGAAAAATGCGTTTCCTTTTCCTCAACACTCAGATGCATTCAAATGAGCGTTTTGGAAATCTTTCTCGAGGCAATCTAAGAGCAGAACTGAAACAACAGTTTACACAGATTCTACTAATGTTTCTACTAAATACATTTCTCTGAGTGCTGAGGGGGTTTGAAGGCTGTTAAATGGGAAATGTGTGAGCTGAATGTGTGACTGTGCAACAAAGGGTTTTGTCAGTTTGCTGTCTGTGTGTGTGCATGTGTAGGTTTGTGTGTCTTATCCTCTGCGAAGCTCCCTCAGCTCTGCAGCAACTTTGCGCAACTCTGCTTCAATCTCCAGCAGCTCCTGTGGACAGAAGAAAGTATGTGTATATGACACAGAACTTTGTTTACAGCTTAAAAATAACTGAATTTATTTCATAACATTGACTGTATATAACAAGTGGACGTAGCCTCTTGATATCAAAAGAGAAGCCAAAGGAGATGTGCCTTAAACCTGCAGTATTTCTAATGGCCAGCAGGGGAAGAATCCATCCATCCATTTTCCATACCGCTTATCCTGGCTTGTGTGGGGGCTGGAGCCTATCCTTAGTGTTATAGGCGGGATACACCCTGGACTGATCACCAGTCAATCACAGGGCTGACACATCAAGACAGACAACCTTTCAAGCTCACACCTACGGGCACTTTAGAGTCACAAGTTAACCTGACGAGCATGTCTTTGGACTGCGGGAGGAAGCCAGAGTACACGGAGGAAACCCACACATGCACAGGGAGAACATGCAAACTCCACACAGAAAGGCATCCGATCTGGGGTTCGAACCATCTAGCTGTGAGCTAACAGCGCTAATCACTGCACCACCGTGCAGCCAGGGGAAGAATCCACTGGGTGCAAAAAGAAGTCCAACTGTAGCTCAAGTCCACCTGACAATGAGCCTACTTCTCAGCTGATTTATTACCTTAGGGCAAGTAATACGGTAGAGCAGGGTGGGCTTCAGTTCGTGGCTACTTGTGATTGACAGGTTGCTAACAGACAGACATACAGACAGATTGATAGATAGACAGATAGATATTGTATTGATCCCGAGGGAAATTTAGGACGATGAACGCAGGCCCTGCATATCTATCCTCTCATCCAAAAATCACGTATGTCTCCAACAACCGAGATGGCAAAGGCCAAAAAGCCAAATTCGAGGCTTCGAAATGGTAGATTACAAACCAGTGGATGACTTCAGAGTTATACTGTCTGTGTTTTGTACAGATGGGGGACCAATGACACTCACAGAGTACATGCAGGTAGGTACAGGGAGGAATAAAGAATAAATTGTAAGTACTTTTTTAACTAACTGGTGTCTAAATAGATCTATAAATATATACTGCAACAACGGCTGATATGTGAAAGTGTCACATTCTGAGCACAGCAATGTTCATTTGTTCATTTGTTAACTGATGTACTGAATATTAATACAACTATTGCTTGTGTTATTTATGGGTATTTTATTATTATTATTATACAGTATATTATATTCCAGTATTCTAAACATATAGTCATATTATATGATACATACTGTATCAGACTGTGCCGTACCACACCATATTACATCCGATCTTCTGTCTTTACAGCTGTACTATACATTATTACATTATTATTACTGATACCACATACTGTAAATTATTCAATATTAATTTTATATTACATTTTTACTATTAATGGCACCCTATATTAAACCATATCTTATACCTTACTGTATTATTTCATACTGTTGAAAGTTGCTGCTATTAATCACCACCTCACTTTATCCCTTAACTGTCGCTTTAACGTGTCCCTTACTCCTACTGTATACCAGTTGTATATACCTCTTATTTTATTCTATTAATTTGATCTATTCTTATTTTTAAAACACCCACATTTCTCCTCTGGGGGTCAATAAAGGATTATCTTATTTGTTTAGTAGTATTTAGACGTAGTAGTGTTTACTGTGGTTATAGTCTGCACTGTTTATATAGGCCAGAATCAGTAATGCTACATATGATAGCATCACGCTAATTCAACTTAGATAAACTGTATTTACAGTTAATTGGGGACAACAAGGGGTCGCTTTAAATTATGGTTATTTATACCCAAGACTGACCCACTACAGTGTGACTGACATGAAGACAAACTGGTCCCATGATCGAACCTGAAGTTCGAAACACTAGTGAGTTGTTACTACGTTAGTCTAAGGTTGGGAATCGCAGGATAACTCACAATACGACTCTCAAAAACGATAATATCGCGATACAGCGATTCTGTGATAATTGATATATTGCAAGACAATCATATAAAGAAACATCATGATCGACCAATTAATTTCCGGTCTGCTATTCAAAAATAACAGACCGTAGATTGCTGAATCTGAAACGCTGTCATATCATATTTTGCACCAACTTACCTCCCCTTCATCTTCCTCTGCTTCACCCCCCTGCTCGTCCTCCTCCTCCTGCCCGTCCTCTCTGACGTATTCGTCCTCGTCCTCCTCATCGTCCTCTTCCTCATCCTTGTACCTTTCGCGCTCAAACTGCCGCGTGGCTTCATCGCTCGCTTTCTCCATCACTCTCTTCTGCTGCGGCTCCTTCACCTCCGCCGCTGTCTCCTCCTCCTTCACCTTGACTTCTTTCTCTGTTTTCTCACCGGCCTCCTTTTCTTCCCCGCCCTCCTTTTTCTCGCTCTTCTCCTCTGTCGTCTTTTCACCCACGCTGTCCTCTTTGCTCTCGCCCGGCGCCTCCTGCTCCTCCTCCTGCACCCGTTTCATCTTCTTGACAAGCTCCTCCAGCTCCTCCTGCTTCTCCTTCCTCTCCCTCTCCTGCTCAGGTTGGCTCTTGCTGTCCTGCTCTTTGAGAAGCTCTTTCAGCTCCTTCTCCACCTTCTCCTTCTCCACCATCAGCTCCACCTCGCTCTTCCTCCTGTCCTCCATCCGCTGTTTCTCCAAGTCCTCCACTGTTCCTGCCTCCTTCTCTTTGTCCTCCTTTTTCTTCACCTCCTCCTCCTGCTCTGCTCCAGCACCTTTGTTGCTCTCCCTCTCCTTCACCGCCTCGTATCGTTTCTTCTTCAGCTCTTTCAGCAGCTCTTTGAGCTCCTCATCATTCCGCTCCTCCATCCCTTTCTTAGTGATCTCCTCAGCTAGCAGCTCCTCCAGCTCCTTGGCTCGCTCCTCTTCAGTGTCCCCCCCTTTGTCTTCAATCTGTCGCTCCTCCTTCATCTTCTCCTTGGTGTCATCTTCCTCTGTCTCGTCTTTCTTTTCCTCTGTCTTTTGTTCAAGGTTGGTCACGTCTGTCTCCTTCTTTGCTTCCTCATCTCCATGCTCAAAGTTGCTCTCATCCTCAGCCAGGTTGTACTCATAACGCTGCTTCTCATCGTCTTGCTCCCTCTCTCTCTCTGCAACAGTCAGTACAATAAATGAATAAATGAGTCTTACTGAGACTTGCTCTGTTTTCTACCAGTGAAACGTGCACCAAAGTGTGAATCCGTGCGCACCATTACCTGCCAGCCTCTGCAGCTCCCTGAGCAGACCCTGATGTCTTTGCACATCATCAAGTTCCTCTGCAAAATAATGATAATAATGAATGCACAATATTTAAAAAAAACTAAAAACAAAGCAGAGAATACCAACACAGTATCTATGATTGTAACTCTTATTATTATTATTTAAAAGATTATTTGTTTCAAGGGCCCTTTAGTTGTTTTTTTACATGTGTAACGCTAGCTTTTTGATTCTTCGGACGCGTAAGAGTCCGCCATCTTGTTTTAATTGCAGTGCATTGAATCTCAGGATACGTTGGGCTGCGTAGGATGCACCTGACTGCATCCTTCGTGGCCCGGGAAAAAGAGGATGCATTTGTCGGCCGCATCTGAAGAAGCCTTCAAATTAGGACAGCCTTTGACGCGCCGCTGTGACGCAATCGGCTTTCAAAGGCTGCGGCAGTCTAAGATATACAGTATTAATGACTGACTTAATGACTTTTGTTCGATTACCATAAAATCCGGAATATAAATCGCAGTCTTTTTGGGGGGTATGCCAGAGGGAAAAAAGGTTTTCTATAGCTATGTACGACTAAAAATGTGTATACAATTTATTTCAACACTATTTCAATTTATTTTAATTTGACACACATTCCAAACACACAAATTACAGTCTTCCATCTGTTTCATCATGACGGCGCATGTCCATGACGAAGCTTTAGCTAGATTACAGCGCCATCGTCTGGGTAAAATACCTGTCTCTGCATTTTATGATGGTATAATGGTCGCACCCATAGACTGTATAAAAAGATGGACGACATGCCAACTCCCTAAAAGTGAAGCCAAAACATCTCTGACGCCCCCTGCTGACTGGCTGCAGTATAGGTCATAAAGCTCGCCTCCTCCATGTCAACAGATGGGACATGAGTCAATCTATAAAATCAAAATACACCTCAAATACATTTTTCTCAAACATGGTTTCTGTCATTATAGTTAGTTCTTATCATGCTGATTTACGTCCAAGTGTTCATTTTTCTGACAAGTTTAGTTTTGATTAGTTATTTGATGCTGTCAAATGATTGACAGCTCTGTTGACAAATCCGGCTCCTGCAGCCGATCTGTTCCTGATTAGCAGAGTAGAGGAGGAACGGAGAGAGGAAACGTAACTAAAACAATCACTACAGTCATTGAAGTTTCTATTTGTGAACATCTGCTTCAGACCAACACAAGAAGCTGTTCTGCTGTTAAATACGCCGGTATGCAGGATGACTCAAATGACGTCACCATAGCAAGACGGCAGCGCCCGTCACAAGGGCTATTTTTGCAGTCTTACAGTCATTGGTCGTCACTGTGTTTGCCTTTGAATTTTCTGAAATTCAAAGGTATGGGCTACTGTAATTTTTTTATTTATTTATTTTTTATTATTAAGCCTTCATTTTAGTGGTCTCATTCTCAAAAGAGACCTGCTTGGACAGCTAAATGCCAATCAATGTCCCAAAAATGTCCCTCCCTGGCTTCCTGCTTTCAAAGGAAATACATACATTTACATGAATGTGATCAATAAGATAGCACCATGTTTAAAATATTAACTGACCATCATTATCATAGTCATTTTCATGTTGTTGGACTAGTTAATTATCTTGGCTCAATATAATATTTAAACATTTAAGAATACTGATAATTAACTGTCACCTGCTAGCTGTGGACCACACTCATGATGCTCCCCGTCTTCATTCAGTGTCTCCTGAATTATACATTCGACCTAGAGGCAAAATAAAACCACACAGTTACTGGTTGAGCAATTAAATGTGTACTATGCTGAACGATAGGGGGAATAAAAAGGATGTTTTTTCCGACCTTTGCATCATTAAGGGGTGAGGTCACTGGCCGGCTTCCCACTGTAGCACAAAACAGAGAGAAGGGGAGGCAGTGTGAGGGAGAATGGGAACACAGATCAATACATTTAGCTTCTCTGTAACAGTGAAGACAGCACAGAAATATGTGACAGGGCAGCACAGAGGAACTTGTTTGTACAGCAAAGGGTTTGTCCTGCACTGGCGTGGGCTGAGCTCTTGCCCTCATTAAGGTAAGCACCGTGGTAAAGCGACGCAGCAAAAGGAGCTTACACCTCCCTCCCTCTCTCTCTCTCTCTCTCTCTCTCTCCAGGATGCAGTTGTTCCCAAAGGCTCACAGGTAGTTTCCCACCAGGGCTGAATCAGTCACGGATCAACGCCTGCCAGTAATTAATTAAAGGCACACTCAACAGTGTCATCTGGGCCTTTTCACACAGAGATACACATAGGCATAGGCAGAGGCATAATCATAAATCCATTATATTTCTTCTTAAAGCCTTTTTATCTCTACTTGATGTCAACTAAACATGTGCATCCCAAATTGACTTCACCTACAAATAATCGACTCATCCACAGTAGATACTCGGGTTCATTTGCACCTCACTGTGTCATGACACATGTCGAAGCGGTCTGTTTTACCTCACCTCTGTGGTTTGCGTCGGCTCACAGCTAGATCAGTGCAGATCAGGATCAATAGGCCTAATTGATACCCTGGCTACAGCTGGACCCCCCCCCGCAGACACGTGAGCTGCCTGTAGTCTGGCACTGTAACGCTCTGCATGTCCATGTGATGGAGGGCGTGTGCCTGTGGGGGTGTGTGCTTTCCACAAGCCGTCTAAACTGGGTAACCTATAGGCCCAATGACAAGAGTTGTGATGTGGCTCTGACTTTATTGGCTTGTCCTGCTCCATGTTATACACTTCGAAATCAACAGCCTCTGTTGAAGTCCATGGGCTGCATTTGAACCCTAGTGAATTTGACAAATTCAGCTTATAATGTGGCTCTTGCTAAAAACAACAGCCACTTCAAAGTCAGGAACATTAACACCTGTATGGGCTGAGGCATGCGCAATTAGGAGTTTATAATGATATCACTCCGCCTCTTGACATTTAAGTTAATGCTGCGTCAGCATGTAGCGGTACACTATGAATGTGAGATTACCCACAGTTTCTGGAGGACATTTTTAAAAGGCGGACTTCATATAGTTTTAGTTGCACTGCTTTAGGGTGGTGTTGGCTGCTAACTAACTAACATACTGCGCAACTAAACACACCTAACACCTTAAACAGTTTATAGTCTGCTCTATGTAGGTTATCCCCTCTGTGACTGCATAACACTGTGTCTATTTAACATCATGGCAGACTATTATTTATAAGGGTGCACGATATCATCAGCACGTTATCGGTATCGGCTGATTGAGGCTTGATGCTTATATGTCACTTTCCTGCCAATATTTTCTGCTGATTACATAACGCTTTAATAATGCCTAAATGCTGATGATTCCCTAAAAAAGCTTGATGAATATTACAGTTTTATTTGAAAGAAAATGTTACATACAAATACTTTAGTAGTGGTCTTATATTGCCCATGAATATATACATTTTAAAAAGCACTGTATTACGTTACTTCTGCATCTGCCAGCGGCTCACTACAATAAGAGTAGTCATGATATCAATTCCACTACAGGGTAGACTTGATGTTCAAGAAAAACATGTGCTTAATATATCGGTATTGAAATCTGCAAAAACGGTCGGAAAATATCGGCACTTAGGCCTATCGGCTAATATCTCCCTAATTGTTTATCCTATTTTCACACGAATATCTCTGTAGAGGCAGACTTTTCTCTCATTCTACTCTTATTTTAACTCAATTACATGTTTTCAAAGCTGCACGCGCATGTCACCATGCAGTTCCCACGCGCACGTGTGCTTAGCTTTAACTCGCGTGTAAATTGAAGTGTTTGACGTCTCTAAATGATGAAATATGCTTGTCTTTAAATTCTCCACCTTAAACTAGTAACAGCAGCATCGTCAGTCCAGGAGACACAAGCAGAAAGGTGGGCGCATCATAAATTATGTAACAACGCTTTTGTTTAGCCTATTAGTCTAAAGCCCTGCGGCTTTCGCCATTAGGTTAGCATACACCTGCAGTGTGCTCTGTAAAGTGTGTTTTAACGCCTTTAGTTGTGTTTAAACCAAAAGGCTACTGGTAAGGTTAATAATAGTGGTTGCAGTTGAGGCAGCAGAGTGTGAAAGAGGAGGCTGGTCTCCGGCGCAGCCTGCTGAGAGCTATCACTCGCATTTTGTACCGTCATGTCACACTGAGCGCACAATAATCACACACACTGTAGCCTGTAATGAATGTGATGGACGCTTACCTCCGACCGCAGCCCAGAGACACACTGCGGCTATCAGCATTCCCATAGGATCCGGAAAGTGAGGCTCCTGCAGGAGATAACCTTGAAATAACGGGCTGGATCTCTTCACACACCCGCCGAGCGAGGTGGAGCCGAGCGCCGTGTGTGTGTGGTGTCAGGTGACCAACAGCAGATCAGCGCGTTAGGTCCCAGAGATGTCAGATTACCGTTCTGTTTTCCCAGTGTGTTCCCAAACTGCTTCATCTGCGTATCTCGGGCAGATTAATGCAGCACACTGGCTGGTCTGTGACCCCATTTGGAGCTCTGTAGACGAGAAAAAACTTGCAACATAGAACAATTCAACACATTTAACTTCTCTGTAATTCCTCCTAATTCAAATCCCACTAAATATGCCCGTTGAGAATAGGATTATAACAGCTTTCATTTAATTTGCAAGGCCCATGCAAACATCAGCACCTCCCATAAGTGCTGGTTAATTACATTTGCACATTAAATATTGATTCATTGTCACAGCTGGTAATATCACACACATTAACAGGTCTGCATCCAGCTCTGGGAGCATGCTCCGTCTGCAGCCCCCTATCAAGGTCACAATGTTGATCAGTGAGTGCTAATGTAGGTATGTACAGTATATTGTATATAACAGCAAGAGATAAACAGCACAAGGTAGCAATACACATTTCTTTATTGGTTATTCCTGACAATGATCCTCCTCTTGTGCAGGACAACACACATTCAAGCGTCACAATTTCATGGCATTCAACAAAATAAGACAAAAATATTTACAGTGACAGTAAACTTTTTATGTTAAGATCTGATCCATCGCTGTATAACATTTAAGCATTCATTCAGACTTAATTTAAGTATATGAAACGTCCGTAAGTGTATTTAATATCTTCTGTTGGACCTTGTGGTGTTGAATGTGACCTGGCTCCCACCTCAGGGTTTTGTTGACGATGCTTTTACAGCACTACGCTTGTGTCATCTGGTCTTGGGGGCAGGCCTGGGGGGTCGAGTGTGCTGGTTGGGTCCGATGTATTTCAGAGGAGTGTACTTCGGCTTCTCGATCACTTCCAGACCCAAATAAGGCTGCAGGGCTCGGGGGACGCGCACTGTCCCTTCCTGGGGGGAGACAGAGAAGGATGGATGGGGGAGAGGACAAGAGAAGAAACGCCATTACACATTAGCATCATTAGAAAGACTGTAATGTTAAGTTTTAAAAATTAATTAGCTTTGTTTCATCCAATTGTGTTGCAGAAATTCCAAAATGAAGAAATTAATGTTAAATTAAGGCCTATTTTTAAGCTCCATATTCAGCAACTTGTAAAGAAGTAGAAGCAGCGGCTGGGCTTTTATATCAGGGATAAGTCATGTTCTTCTTTTGCTGCAAAAAGACTTGTTGCTGCTACTTTTATGCCCCTGATTGACTATGGTGATGTTTTATATATGCTTGCACCTTCTCAACGCCTTCACTCTCCTTATACTGTAGACCACGAGCACTGAGGTTCATAACAAATCTTAAGGCCCTCACTCATCATTGCTCCCTCTATGCTCCAGTTGGCCGGCCTGCATTGTCCAACCAAAGACGAAATCACTGGCATGTCCTCATTTATAAGGCAGTTCTTAACCTGCTTCCCTCTTACTTGTGTAATTTTATTCATCTGAAAAATGCTGGAAGCTACAGTCCTCTCGCTCTGTGACCCATTTGCAAGACTGCTATCTGTCCCCAAAGCGTGTCTTGAAATGGGAAAAACTTGTTTTCGGTACGCTGCTCCTGCGGCTTGGAATCTGCTGCAGGAGGATTTGGGTCTGGTGGAGCTGATCTCTTTGTCGGAGGAAGATGCATCAGGTTGTAGATGCTTTGACTAATGTCTTTCCGCTACGTGACCAAGGATATGTTGACTCATGTTTGTAATTGTAGTGTGTTGCATGCCTGAGGCTTTGTTTAAATGTGCTGCTGCCTATCTTGGTCAGGACAGTCTCGTAAAAAGAGATTTTTAATCTCAATGAGGCTTTTCCCCGTTAAATAAAAAATAATAATAAAAAAGAGAAAATAGTCTGTTAGTCATTTCCCTCTAAAGCTGTGATTGGAAACTTTAGAGAAACAGTAAAAGTACTTGATAAATGTCAAAGGCACTCCCCCTAACACTTCAACGCGCACATTCTGGAGGCAGGTGGGATAGTCATCCAATCAGATTGGACAGGCTTATCACAGGCCTGCAACAGCCACAGAACCTTTTTTTCTTTTTTCTGAGTATGTGGTTTATTTTGTCTGTAAAAAGTATTTCTATAGAATATGCACGAATACTTTGGCAGTCACAAGGGGGAGCCACTTCAACACCACATTTCCACCCATCCATCATCTATACAGCTCATCCTGTTCAGGGTCGCAGGGAGGCTGGATCCTATCCCAGCTCTCATTGGGCGAGAGGCGGGGTTACACCTGCTCTGATAATTAGTAAATCACAGGGCTGACATATAGAGACAACCATACGCGCTTAAATTCACAGCTACGGGCAATTTAGAGTCATTAAGGAACCTAACGAGCATGTCTTTGAACTTTCGGAGGAACCCGGAGAACCAGGAGGAAATCTATGCAAGCACGAGGAGAACATGCAAACTCCACACAGAAAGGCCCACTTCCTCCAAACCGGGATTCGAACTAGGAACCTTCTCGCTGTGAGGGGACAGCCCACACCACATTTCATTCAAATAAATACACAATTAACAAAGTGAAAGGGAATGTTTGTTGGGAGAAAAGAAAAAGAGGATGAAACCACAGAGCTGTTTTTAAAAATAACAGTCTATATGTAGTCGTTGACAGCTTAGCATTGCATAAAAACATAACTACCAGCCTAACCTGAGATTTGGATTTATGGCTGTCAGATATTGTTGGGGCTTCAGACGTATTGTGGGGCCTTTAATGCTTCATAAAACAACCTTATGTAGCTCATTAAAACCTCTTAATGTCGTTTCATTGTTTTCCAGGACATTTGTATGTATGCAATGAGTCTCCGGGACCATTAAATGACTGAAAAACCTGCACCAAATGATCCCAGGTTGTCCTTCATGTGTAATGTGTGCACTAATGTTGGCGTCTTACTTTGGTCTGATGAGTCTCCAGAATAGCGATGATGGTTCGGGGGACAGCACATGCTGTAGCATTCACCTGCAGAAAAAAATAACACATGATGGACATGGTGTTTTACTTTAAGCTAAACCTGCAGGAATGTACAGCAGTGCTCCCTCCTCTGCAGTCTTACTGTGTGGGCGTACTGCAGGCTGCCATCCTCTCTCTCATACAGGATGTTGAGGCGTCTGCTTTGGTAGTCTGTACAGTTGGACCCGCTGGAAATCTGATGTTTATTTATAGAGAGAAGGAGAGAAATCAGAATCAGAAACATAACAAGCTCAATGTGTATGGGAACTATATTCAGGTCTTTTTTAACTAGAAAAAAACGGTCTAAAATGCTCCCAATAGGCTGCAGTATCATCAGTTTTCAAATGTCTTTTTTATAATGAACAGTTCTATGTTCTATCTCAACATCTTGTGCATTAATATGAAGCTAAATCCAGTCCAAATATTAAACATTTATAGCTGGATATCACTTGAACAACACTTTTGTTATGCGTGCATGTAACAGCTTCTGCTTGCTATTGTTAATGCAGGAGATAACTTCTGTCTTCTATCTGTTCTGACCATAGACTGTATAAAAAGATGGACATGACAGCTCCCTAAAAGTGAAGCCAAAACATTTCGAGCGCCCCCTGCTGATTAGCTGCAGTATAGGTCATAAAGCCCGCCTCCTCCATGTAAACAATCACTACAGTCATTGTTTCCATAGGTGAGTTAGGCAAGTTTCCATATCTGTGAACGTCTGCTTCAGACTAACACAAAGAAGCTGTCGTGCTGTTAAACACGCAGACGTGCAAAGTCTTTGCAGTTTTTTTCCCCGTGTGTGTTTTGGTTAGCGGAAGTCGCTACGCTACGGCGGCTCCAACTGCCGATCTCTACTGCGCAGCTCTGACTCCAAATGAGGTCACCATCGCAAGATGGCAGCGCTTATCAGAGGGGATATTTTATGCAGTCATTGGTTCTGACTGACAAGGAGAGGGATTCACAATTCTTTGGATGTGCATGCAGACCCTACAGCCTCCATTAACAGATATAAACATGTAATCATAATTGGAAGCTTTCTCTGTTGAAATCCAATAGGTCTAAAATGATGGAAAATGATTTGTCATCGTTTTCAATGAGAGGGACACTTTTTGCGCGCTGCTTTAGCGTTGCAGAGCGCCTCGCATTCTTCCGCTCTGTGCGCCTCGAGTTGAAAAAACTGAAGCAGAAAAGTGCCCAACGTCATGGCCATTTTTTATCATTGTCCAATCGGATGAAAGGAGAGCCGGGCCTTCTTTCAGCAGACAATACAACAGTTGAAAAGTTTTTTTTTTTACTGTAGGCTTCAACCAAAAGAGGCAGTGCGGTGCGCCGTGCTCGGTCTTATCGGGCCCTATGTAGGTAATCGTGATATGAGACTGACCTCTCCATAGCTGTCTCTCCCAGGCATCCATGCTTCAATGTCATACTTCCTGTATGCTGGAGGACCGAGTTCCTGCGTTGGCATGTCCAGCACTCTGAGTAAAAAACACACAAGAGCTAAAAAAATCAAGCCACAAGTCATCCAAATATTATGTGTAACTGAAAATATCTATAAAAGAACAGGACCACTTGTGTCAGTGAGAGGATTGTTTGTAAGTGTGTGTTCGTGTGTACGCTAACCTGTAGTGTAGTTCCAGTGCAGAGAACATTTCCTTCTGCAGAGAGACAAACTCCTCCAGCAGCTGAGAGCTCTCCTGTCCCGTCTCATCTGCTGTCACTCCAAACATCTCTACCTGCACGGATAAACACACAACCACAGTTCATGTGGAGAAAGACAAATATTGTGCTGCATTCTTTGTTGATTCAACAAAAACATTAAGGGGTTCCACAAGGGTCAATATTGGGTCCTGTCTTGTTCACATGATATCAAAGAACATGACATCCTTGTTAACAAACTGTGATCAGCCTTTGATAACCTGAACCTTGAGCCCTGAACCCAGAAAAGGCAGTACTACTACTTCCAGACTTTGAATGCCATGTTCGTGTCTTTTATTGCTAATTATCAAACTGACTTGAGACAGTGGACTGATGGACAGTGCGCTTCCTGTATAGATATTCATTCAAGCCACTTGTGTGTCAGTAACATAATGTTGTCCTCACCTTGTTGAAGTGATGAACTCTGTAGAGGCCCCATGTCTCTCTGCCTGTGTCCGTCTCTGCTCTGTAGCAGGTGCTGCTGCACACCGACCTGCAGTGAGAGACGACAGATCGTGTCAGCTGCTGTTACTCCATTATGAAACTATCTGCAGCAGATGAGGAGCGAGGGCTGCCTCTTACCTGACAGGCAGGTCCTTCCAGTTGACTGCATGATCCATGAAATATCCTGGAGAGGAGAGAGACACATCACATTACTTACTGCACATGCAGAATGGATGCTTCCAGTACTCATTTCTGATTTATGACAAGGTATCAAAGTCTCTCATTAGCTTCGAACATTGATGTATTCTACACATTTTCAGGAGACTAAAAGTTATATGAAAGTGAAGGTGTTTTTGGGAGTAGATTAATTACTATGGAAAACTGTTAAACTACTCAGTGAACATCTTAACCACCTCCTTCCACATTCAAAAAGAGTGACCCAGCAAAACTAGATGGACATAATGACACACTAGACGATTACAACCCAGCATGATAACTGATTTAGATAGTAAGAAACGGGACCAGAGATGCTTTAACGTTAGCGAAGAACGGCATTTCACCTGCCACCCCGACCTCTCCGGTCCCAGCAAGGTTGAGGTCCGGGAAGCGGGCCGGGTCCAGCTTGTAGACCTGAGCTTGATGAGCGTTGGGCTGCATCCCACAACCCTCCTGGGGGTGGATTAGAGAAGAGAGTGAAGAAAGATGAGGTCAGGGAGAGTTGGACATATAAACTGTTACATCTCACTTTTAAGTTAAGATCAATTTTATTCAGTTGCTAATAACAGTGTGTTTAATTAGTTCGAATGTCATTTTATTTATATATAGTTTAGTATCTCCAACAAAGTCAAACTGTTGTTGTGAAAACAGGGAACAGCACACGTACGTTCACTTATTTTACAATACAAATTGTGTTAAGTTTGAAAAACTGAGTCCAAAAAGAGATAAATTTAACCCAAAAGATTGACTGTAGAAAGAACAATGAACTAAGAACATGTGGCATTAAATTAGTACCTGCAATCACATGATCAGCACTTAGCCAATAAAATGAATGCTCATCTTTGTTTCAACCACAGACTGTTTAAAAAGATGGACGACATGACAGCTCCCTAAAAGCGAAGCCAAACCCTCTCTATCGCCCCCTGCTGACTGGCTGCAGTATAGGTCATAAAGCCCGCCTCCTCCATGTAAACAGATGGGACATGAGTCAATCTATAAAATCAAAATACACGTCAAATACATTTTTCTGAAACATGGTTTCTGTCATTATAATTTGTTCTTTTCATGCTGATCGTCCACGTGTTCATTTTTTCTGACAAGTTTATTTTTAATTTGTTATTTGATGCTGTAAAAAGGATGGTTGACAGCTCTGTTGACAAATCCGACTCCTGCAGCCTGTAGAGCAGAAACAACAAGAGGCCGATCTCTACTGCGCAGCTCTGGCTCCAAATGATGTCACTATAGCAAGATGGCAGCGCCCATCAGAGGGGCTATTTTGGCTTCAATTTCGTACAATGAGAGCAGATGGAGACACGTCGTCCATCTATACATACAGTCTTTGGTTTAAACTCTCTACTCATTTTGCCTGTTTTTCAAAACAAAAGAGCACTGAAATTCAAGATAACTTAATCCAGAATGAAAAATCAGTCCTAACTCATATGGATGACAATAAACAGGATTGTTTAGCCTTTGTTTAGTTTATGTTGTTATTAAGAAAAGGGGCAGGCATTATAAGTTTTTCTTCTTCCTTCTCCTGTTTGTTCATGGACAAAAGTATTTAGAGAAAAAGAGCATCATGTATGTTGTGTTATCAAACACTAAAGTGAGCAAACAAGCTGAATATGTAATGAAATTAAAGTATGGGACAGACGTATGTTAGAATAAGGTGACAATGAGCTCTGCTACTCACAAATACTGCGCCCTTCAGCATGTCCGGTACAACCAGGGGAATGAAGCCCTGCAGGAGTCAAAAAGGAAGACTCAAGGTTGGCCCTTATGTATGTTCAAAGAATATAAATATACATGCATTTTGTAGACTTTGTATCTGACATTTCAAGAAACATGCTTACCCGTCGGTGCAGCGTGTCGAGGGCAAAGTTTTGGAGTGCAGTCTGGAGTCTGGCCCCGGCTCCCCTCAGATAATAGGACCTGTGGCCTGAGACGTGAGCTAGATGTCTGCAGGAGAGGGCACAGGGGCAATTATCCTCAGACAATATTTGAATTCCAGCTGCAGGCCGACTTAACAGTCTTTCTTCTTCTTTAATTCATATGAACAAAAGTTGTAAAAATAGTGCACAAACTGTACAGAAAGTGAAACATGTACTTAATACCAGCAATCAGCGTCCTCCTCACCTCTGCCTGATTAGACCCAGCTCCTCTCCCAGCTCCACATGGCCTCTGGGCTTGAAGTCAAACTCTGCAGAAAGGATTATGAGGTTTACATCTTAGAAAACACAAAAGTAATTTAGATTATTATTAATCTGAGACTACACATTAATGAGGCCGTAGATCACACCTGGTTTCTGTCCAACCAGCTCCACCACCCTCGCCTGGCTCTCATCTCCAACTGGCTGAAAAAGGAAAGACAAGAAGTTTTCAAGGAGGTTTCAAACACAGAAAATCAGAAGTTCTGAACTATCATTATTATTATAACACCAATATTGTTTTGTATATAATGATTATCATAATATCACTCTGTTATTACCATATGACTTCATCATTATTATCAGTTATATTGTGTTGTATACAATCTCTGAACCTGTTGGCTATGTCTGACAACGATATAGCCTCTGGGAGTGACAGTGGATTTTGGCAGTGATAAGGACTTCCAGCCAAGACTTCCTTTTTCTGCGCCGCATTGTTTACAGTGCAGTTAGCAACTTCAGAAGCGACTGTGCTAAGATCAAAAGTGAGGCAAAATTAACCCCTCCAGAGATGTCTGCAAAATAAACAGGGTGATTTCTTGGTTCATTAAATCCCCCAAAGGAGAGCCCATTCATCTTTTTCTAATGAGTCTTAATTTCACTGTAAACAGTAAGTTACACAGAGGCTGCACTCTGGCTTACTTCAGCGGTATGAACCCGAAAAAGAAACAGATTTTCTTGTGATTTACTTTAGTTAACGGGTGTCAAGTTTGCTGAAAGAACAACATCATGATGCAGATTAGGAACAAGTCAACATGAAGCTTTGCCAGGTCTGTCCTCAAGAGGAGAAGAAAACTACTTTAAAATGCTTGTTTGTTGAACAGAGGTCGGATCGATCATTTCTGACGCATTCCTGGAAGTCGGGAAATCTGACCGCTGAACGGCTTTTGTGACACTGTTTTTCCTGCATACGCCGCAGCCTGCTGATACGTGATTGGTCAATATTACTCGTACTACAAATGGAAACCAGAACACTTCTTGTACTACAAATCCACGTCCTTGCCTACATTTACAGATTGTTCATTTCCATGTAGAATCTGTAAATAGAGATTATATTGTGTAAAATGAAAATTGTAATATTTCACTATTACCTTATTATTATTATAACTATGCTGTGCTGAATATATGACCATTACATTATTTACACATGATTAATATTCCTGTTTAAAAAATGTACTTTTAATCTATTCATTATCATCATTTTCCCGGACAATACTTACTCCTCACACAAACTTCCACAAAACGTCCAAATAACATCATGCAGATAATCAACCCATGTGCCTTACTTAATTTAGTTTTCTTTATTGATCTTTAATCTAAATTATCTGTACTCCCAGATTGATCTACCATCATCCATACATTACTTTAATTGTAACTGTTTGTACGTCTGTGAATTGTCTAGCTTCTGATTTCTTTTGTTTTAGTCTTTTATGTCACTTTTTTGTAATGTTATTCCACCAATAAAAAAAAGGATCCTCACCACATCAGGGTGTGAGGTGTTGGGCAGCCTGAGCGCTCGTCCGTAGTGCTCCTGATCCAGCTCTGTCTCTTTGGGGTACAGCAGATTCAGTCTGCTGCGGATCTCCCGACCCTTCTGCCGAGCCTGGGTGTACTCCGGAAGCTTTGGATAAACAGAATGAACTGGTGTCAAATCTGATTTAACCACAAACTGGTGGAATCACAACGCAAAGATTTACTCATTCGATAACAGAGTGTTAACAAGTTTAAATTCTTAGGCTGAACTTACATGGGCGAGGGCTTTCTTGTCGTTCTTGGTCTGTGAGGGAAAAAATATGGATGTGACAATTATGGAGGCAGCTTTATACTCATCACCAATGATTACACAATAACTTAAAGTAGAGGAGATGAGAGCGCAAACCATGAGTGGAAATCTGGATTTGATAAACTATGTTGCATCTCTAAGTTCAATTTATTCCAAACAATCAACATTACTGTTGTAGAAATTTCGAAATCAGTTTTTCGTTATGCATATGGAGCTCAATGACTGTATATATAGATGGACGACGCGTCTCCAGCTGCTCGCATTATACAAAACTGAAGCCAAAATAGCCCCGTGATAGGTGCTGCCATCTTGCGATGGTGACGACATTTGGAGCCAGAGCTATGCAGTAGAGAAAAATGAACACTTGGACGAAAATCAGCATGATAAGAACTAACTATAATGACAGAAACCATGTTTCAGAAAAAAATTATTTGACGTGTATTTTGATTTTATAGTTTGACTCGTGTCCCATCTGCTAACATGGAGGAGGCGGGCTTTATGACCTATACTGCAGCCAGTCAGCAGGGGGCGGTAGAGATGTTTGGGCTTCATTTTTAGGGAGTTGTCATGTCGTCCATCTTTTTATACAGTCTATGATGGCGCTTAAACCTACACTTTTGACTGTATACTTTGGTCTCTCAAACCCTAAACAGCAGTGAAAGGGGAAAAAAGCACTAAAATAGCCGCCTTATCTTCCTCCCTCCACCACAGACAGAGTTTTCAAATGTATCTGTGTGAGGAGGCTGAGGCTCGGAACTCATCAAAGGAGGAGAAAAGTGGTTCCAACATAATTTCTCTTCACACTGACCTGGACACTTAGAGGAGATAAGACATGGATCACAAAAATATAAGACATAGAAAGAATATAGGCAGTAGATATTTAGATTTCCATCACAACAAACAACATCTATGACAAAACTTGTCACTGTGACCAGTGGTGTAATAGCCTGTACTGACCACTAGTGCTTTAACAGTATCAGCGATGTGTCTCTTCTGCTCCTCTAGCCCAGAGATTTCTGTCCTCACTGCCTGGAGCTCCTGCCACACACATACCTATAAAGTGGACACGCACACACAATCAACAAGATCACTTTAACAGCCTTGACTAGAATCAACTTTACAGTGCATTTAAAAATATTAATTTACAGTACTCTAAACCGTCTTTAGCAGGTGATAGTGGCCCGTTGGTGGTACAGGTGCAGGTTGAGAGTTTAAAGTCCGCTTCGACTTAAATTTGCCTCCCCTCTAACGTTTTAGTCACTGTCACTTGGCACGAATGCCTCCGCTTCACTGTGCAGTATTGTATACATGGTAAGAGTTTCAAACTATAAGGCAGTTTTAACACCGCCATGCTGAATAGGTAAAGTTTCTCTGAGCTCACCTTAAGCTAGCTAGGAGCCAATTCCGTCTGGAAAATTGACTTTTTGTATTCCTAGATAATAGATGTTTTTAGTAAGGGACAAATTCTAGATGATGGTGACTTAAAATATTAAAAAGCTAATTTTCATTTGTTAAAAATTAAATCAGACACAAATTAATATTCAAAGAGGAGTATTTTGATGTCTTAAAAGATGCCTAGAGGTAGTTTTTAATTATATTGTTGTAATATCATGAGGAGGACACCAAGCATTACTCATTCATTTCAAAGTAGGACCGAGGGCTTTGGTATAATACAAAATGGGAATGAAATTGTGGAGTGAATCATATTTTTAGATGCACAATGTGTGTGCTTGCTTATAAGCAGCCATATACTAAACGTTCAGCTCCCGAAATATATTTTTACATAAGATAAAGTTGTCGTGGTTTTAATATAACACAAACAGGAAACACTTACAATTTTCCTGACATCGTCCCCACACAGGTCACCCTTCCTATCCTCTACATTTGCTATGACTTTGTCGGTCTCCTCACACACAGCTCTCATGTCCAGCTCGGGTTTATCACTGTAACCTTCGCGGACATGCTCGTACAAACTGCTCCGGGCTCCATGCGTAAAGCGAATGAACACACTTGTCCCCTGCCGTGAACATTGGGTTGCTACAGGCTTAAACACAGCCAGTGCTGTCCCTCCAACTCTTGCGACCATGCTGATGCAGGTCGCCATGTTTTGTCTTCTTGTCAATGTTGCATTCAGGGGATGTAGGAATAATCGTAAATATGCTATAGACGAATCCGGGTCAGCCTTTCTCCTTGCACATCAAAAACAGTGTGTTTGTATTTATGTTGGATTACCATTGCTTGAATTAAAGTTTAATATATTATTATATTATTAACATTTAAACGTCTTAATGTGTAAGCTGCTAATGAAACCAGATAACATTGTTAAGGGTTGTAAACGGTCGTATCTGCCTTGAATGCAGCATGAACGCGGAAGTAAGTTTTTCGCAATTGTAATCAAAACAAAACGGCTTATCTGTTTTTTTTTTCAAGTCGCTTCATACCTGTTTTCATAAGTCACAGCTACTTTAAGCAGCGGTTTACACATATTATCAACGATATATTCGAGTACTTAGATTTTTTCCACTGACAAAAAGGACACAGCTACCAAATATTCGTCACGAGTCAAAGGTTAACCAATCAGATGGGCGGAAGTTTAACGTTGCGGTAATCCGGTTCAGACGTGACAAGTGCGGCCGACTGAACCTTTAACTCAGTCCTAATTTTCTGCCTTGTAGGCACAAAAACACTACACCTTCTACTGTCTCACCACCAAGCTGGGTGAGCTGAGCCCGGAGCTTTCAGCTGAGCCCGGAGGACCAAGACACCCACAAGAAAGCAAAGGACAGTATCTCGAGGCCTCTGGTAATAACCGGGTACGGTGATACAGTTAGCGTGCCCCAAGCTGCATCACCCATTCCTGTTGAAAGTGGGACCCAACCAGCCTTCACGGTGGAAACGAGAAGAAGAGCAAAGGTAGTGTAAGCTAAGCTAAAAAGATCCACCTCTTAGACGGTAAATTGATGCTGCTGTCTGCTTTGTGTTGCTTGTGTGCAAAAGCTCCTTCTGTTTAAATTCAAATGCAAATTGTAACATACTGTGACAGGGGGTTGGCTAAATCTGTAGGAAACTATACCTTTAAACGTTCTAGCCTATGTATAAAGACCTTTGTGTGAAAAGCAGAGATAGGAGTTATCTGGGTCATATTTATTATATGCTTCTTTAATGCACGAGCCTGTCTGTTGCAGATATTGACTAATTGTTAAATGTCTCAGTATTGCTAATGTTTCTGTTTCTTGTCCGGTATATTGTCTGTATATCGTCAGACAGTATCCAGTATGAGATTATAGTATATTCTGTATATTGTCCACATTTCTGATCATTTTTTACTTTGATGCTTTTACTGCTTTTAAAGTTAGTTAGCTGAATTGAACTTGGAGCGTTTGTATGAACTGTTCCGCAGATGAATGCTGTGCGGGGGGGCACAGTAACCTGGCGTCCCCAGCCGTGGCAGGATGGGGACGGGGGAGGAGGAGAACCTCTGTCAGACAGCGACTCAGAGGAGGAGGACTTCCCCGATGACAGCACCACACCTTTGGGAGACTACGTTATGCATGGTGAGACGGACAAATTACAAGGCTAGAGGGGGAGTTGTTTTGGGAATTTAGAAACTAGCTGTAGCATCAGAGTGACCTGCCTTACTGCTTTTCTCTTTCTATTCTTATCCCTTTTGCTCTGTCTAACTTTACTCATCCTTTCTCTTGTTATATCCTCCTTTCTGTTCCTCCTTTTCCGCTGTTTTTCTTGCAGGATTGAAGCAGCTCCTGGATGCTCAGCAGCTGTGTGATGTCACTCTACTTGTTGAGGGAAAGAAGTTCATGTGTCACAGGTATGACGTCCAAAAATAAAGAAGGAAAATTAGCCATGGCTGCGCCTGCAAAATGTCTTTGTAATCAGATATATATATTTATGTTGTTGTTACTCCAGTCGTGCCACCGGTTAAAAAGTATTCAATTTAACTATATGAAATTGTGAATAATTTGACCATGGAATATTTAATATTTTCTATATAAATAACTGAAAGCATTTGACAGATTTATCGAGTAAATAGGTTACTGACTTTCTTTTAATCGGACAACAAGAATCTAGAAATGTCTATTAAACCTGGTTAAGAATTGACATACTCTGTGCTTCCATCCCCCCACCATCCTTCTTGCCCCTCAGAGTCCTCTTGGCCGCCGTGAGCCCGTACTTTCGAGCCATGTTCACCAGCCCTCTGGTTGAGTCCCGCCTCACTGAGATCCGACTGGAGGAAGTGACACCGTCTGTCATGGAGACGGTCATCCAGGTTGTGTACACCGGTGAGGCGGGGCTCTCTCTGGAAACAGCAGAGGATCTTTTCGTGGCCGCCAACAGGCTTCAGGTCATGCCTCTTCAGGACTTGTGCTCCAGGTAAATCTGCTGTGTAAGAGTTCAAGATGATCAAGTGTACAGCCTTATTATTGTTTTTATTTATATATATATTGACTATTTTCTATTTTTCTCTCTTAATTTCTCCTTCTATTCTTCTTATTCTCCACGTGTCTTACTTCTCTTCTCTGATCTCTCCAGGTTTCTATTTGAGCACCTCTCAGTGGATAACTGCCTGGGGATGTACTCTCTGGCTCGCTCTCACCATGACCAGCTGCTGCTGCGTGCCTCCTTGCGGCTGGTAGCCCAGCACTTTCCCCGGGTGGCCCGGCAGAAAGACTTCCTCCTGCTGGACCACGGCACCTTGGGCAGCCTCCTGAGCTCCGACCGTCTGGGCGTAGACTCTGAGGCAGAGGTTTACGACGCAGCACGTCGCTGGGCAGAGCACCAGCCCTTGGACCGCTACGCCCACATGCCAGCGCTGCTTCACCACCTGCGGCCGGGGCTGCTGTCCCTGGAGGAGAGCCGGAGACTGTGCCAGGAGTTGGGACCTGCTGCAGCTGGTGAGGGCCTTGGGGGGCCTCTGAGACCTCGGGAGGGCATGTTTGAGAAAAAGATTGTCTGTGTGGACCTGACACCTCGGGAAGATGAGAATTTAGCCCTAAGAGACTACACAGTGGACTGCTTTGATCCTCGGACAGGGAAGTGGGAGAAGTTGGCAGCGCTGGGCTCACTGGTCAGCCCCGGCTGTGCCGCTGTAGGGGACCGGCTGTTTGTAGCGGGAGGGATCCTGCGGACAGGCTCTGTGTCTGCAGCCGTGCACGAATATGATGCAGTGCTGGACCGCTGGATAGAGAGGCCTTCAATGGTCCAGCCCCGGGCCATGCTGGGCCTGCTGGGCTGTGGAGACTCAATCTATGCCTTGGGTGGTAGTAACCGCTCAGCTCTTCTGGACTCCAGTGAAACCCTGGAGCTGGCGACACTTCAGTGGACTCCTGGGCCTCGGTTACCGCTCCCTCTGCGCGCCTTCGCCTGCGCAGCTTTACGTGGACGGCTTTACCTTCTTGGTGGAACCACACTAGAACAGAAACGGGCTGTGGTCCACTCTGGGGTGCTTATTTATCACACTCTCACAGACTGCTGGACACGTGTGGCTCTAGACTCTGGTGCCACCTGCCTCGCTGGAGGAGTAGCCGTTCGAGGAGGGGTCTGTGCCATTGGGGGATATATGAGAGACACCACCAAGTTCTTAGACGGAAATTACACCAATCTGGAGACTTTAGACGCCACTGGGCGTGTGCTGTTTTTCCGAGAGGGCAGGGGGTCTGGAGTAGAGAGGGAGGTGACTGGAGGTGGTGTGATGGTCAGCGCGGAGCAGCGGGGGGCTGCAGGTGGTGGAAGCGACCGAGCCCCGAGCCCTGTGGTATTTCCCGGGCTGCCGCGGCGGATAGCAGCTGGGGGCGTGGCCAGGTGGAAACGCAGGATTTATGTGCTGGGTGGAGAGAACGGCTCACGGTTTTATGACAGTGTGTACTGTTGGAAGCCCGGCTGGCGCAGCTGGGTGCAGAGGCGAGAGAAACTCCCTGGAGACACTGGAGGGGTGAGCCAGTTTGGGTGTACCACTTTAAAGTTCCCTAAGAAACACATCCTAACTAGACTGAGACTAGCCAAAGAGAACTGTAGGAAGACAGCTGACTAGCTTGAAAGCAAGCCAGAAACTGGCACAAAGTCAGGCCTCATGCACCTGAATGTAACTAATACACTACTTGTCAGAACAGTAAAGACCTTTGAGAAATAAAAGGGCCTTTAGTTGTTTTCTTTCTTTAATTGTGTAATGTTATTTTCAGCTGTTTGCTGGCGTAATATTTTTACGGCTGTTTGGAAAACATTTCAATGCTGTGAATTTTTTTCAGTGTGGTTTAGTTTAGACACAAGGATACAGGATTTTTGACCATGCTTTATCCTGCTTCATTAGAGGAAACAGTCTGTGAAGCCCTTTGAAACTGGAATAAAGGGCTATACTAGTAAACTTGACTTGTTAGAGAAACGCATAGTGCTCATAAAAATACGTTTAGGTAGTTTAACTTGTACCATCAGTAGGGCTGCTCGATTATAATCACGATTATTTTGGTCAATAATTGAGATCATGATTATTGAAAACGATTGCTCTTTTACTTTGGAACAGCGACCATTTATTTCCCTTTTTTTTTTTTCTTTTTTTTTTAAAGAGTCTTTCACAGTGTGTTTTCTTAAATTAATAAATTAAAAAAATAATTATATAATATATAAATGAATATTAAAATAAAGCCATAGGCAACTCGGTGATTGAATTTTAGGCGATTAAACAAATTGATCGTGTTCCTTTGTGGTGCAGACACCACCGTGTAACAAATCTTGCACAGTATTTGTCGCAACGGAATTACTTTTACCTTTCTCATTGACCAAAGGCTCTCTCTCCGTCGTCTTGGCTCGGACTGAACTACATGCCGCTACAGCCGGGCGAGTGTGGGCGGGGAAAAGGTCACTGCTGAGGGAAAGGGCTACGCTGACTTTAGGAGTGTGGCAAAATAATCGTTTTAACTCGATTTTTTTTAATAATCAATGGAAGCCAAATTCTTAATTGAGATTAAAATTCGATTAATTGAGCAGCCCTAACAATCAGTTGTTTTGTTTTCAGTTCAATCGCTGCACGTTTCTTGCTACGTCATTGTACACAGGGCAACGCAGGAGAAACAGCAGGGCAGGCTGTAACCTATCAAACCCAATCACAAAATGACCCCTCTGTGCTCATCATGGTCTCATTTTATTTCAAGGAGAGGAATTAGCCGCAGCAGTCTTTCTCATCAGAAAATTAAAACCTGTAATAACGATAAATATCGGGGCTTCGGGGGCTGCAAGCTGAGCTGCCTTAAACCTTTACACAGCGAGATAAAATCCTCAGTCCGGTTAAATTGTATAATTAAAATCTTCTTGACTAAAACACTTAAAAATGAAAATCCATTGTCGGAGAGATTAAGCAGATTTTCATCATGGTACAATAATGACCATCAGCATCCTTGTGTCTAGACCAGCGCTCTGTCCAGCACCTTTCCAAAACCTTCAATCCAGGTGAACACTTGTCTTTACTTGACTCAGCAGCCGTGTCAACATTTTTCTTTTGAATTGCTCCAGCCACAGGACTTCTGAATGATTTGGGCGTGGAGGTTTTGGATTACCTGAACACATTAGCATTGCACCTAATTTATTGAAATGTATTTTGAAATTTTTTTTTCTTGTTGTTTTAAAATGATAGCTTTTGTTCTGGATGGCACTGTAGACGTCTTCAGATATGAAAGGGATTGTGGGGGTTTAACTTGAATCTTAAAGTGTGAGTTTAGAAAAGTTCAGAAAGTTGGCCCACAAATGTAAGCGCATTGTTTTGCTGTAAGCCACCATGTTTTCTTTGATCTTCTTTCTTCTGTTTCCCTCATACAGATCAGATCCTACGGAAGCCCTAAGCGGACATGCATCTATACATTTTATTTATTAATAACATTTTATTTATTTATAACTTGTTTCCCCAGAGTTGGAAAAGCACAAAACTTTGATAAATAAATTGATAAAAAGCTTTGTTATCCCGAAATAACGAGATAAATAAGTTGAGATCTACCGTAAATTACTCATCATCACGGGAACACGGTAAATCCAAGGTATGGATGCATGTCCGCTCAGGGCTTCTGTAAAATCCAGATACTTCTACTGGAGTTCTGTTCATATGAAAATCACTGCCAGCTGTGTCTGAAAATGGCAGATTTCAAGCAGTGTTGTCGTCAGATTGCAAACTAGCAACCAGTGCCAGGATATATAAACCTTGGGTTTATAGACAGTATTAGAATAGTTTAGGACTTCAGACCCTGAAGGTGAGAAGAAGATTTTGTTGTTAGCCATCATGAAGGCACTCGAACTCATGAAACTGATGGCTTAATGTCAGATAAAGAGAATCACTGTGCAATTTCTATGACTTTAAAATAAATGGGCTTTAAATTATGAAACACAACAGGAAGTTATTTTTTTTAAGTTAATTCTCTAAGAACTTGCTGAGTTGATCTCACCACCTTAACCTTAAAATGACTGTATATTAAGATAGAGGACGCGTCTCCATCTGCTCTCATTGTACGAAAATGAAGCCAAAATACCCCCCGGAAAAAAACAGCTTCTTGTGTTGGTCTGAAGCAGACGTTCACAGATATGGAAACTTCAATAACTGTAGTGTTTGTAATGCCATACAATAGTAGTGCGTACTGATTTGGCTAAAATGCAGTATGTAAACAAAAGCTACATTTACAGTATGCCAAAAATACCCAGATGTCGTACCGATTCGGAAAAGTCTCACAGTTGAAACAGCAGACAGCAGCAGCATTCCAGTAGAAGGGGGCGCTCTAGCTAAAGAGGCAGCTTTTTGCTATCGGTGGGCTATTGTTTACTTCCGCTTTCCTATTCCGTAAACTGGCGCCTGCTGTTGCATACTGCAAAATAAATTTGAACAGCTCTGTACTACATACTACCGCTGAGCACAGTATGCAATATGTAGTATCCAATTTCGAACACAGCAGTTGTTTTAGTTACGTCTCCTCTCTCCGTTCCTCCTCCACTCTGCTAATCCAGAACAGATTGGCTACAGGAGCTGTAACAGAGCTGTCAATCATCCTTTTTACAGCATCAAATAACGTTTTTTTGATTTTATAGTCTGACTCATGTCCTATCTGTGAACATGGAGGAGGCGGGCTTTATGACCCATGCTGCAGCCAGTCAGCAGGGGGCGATAGAGAGGGTTTGGCTTCACTTTTTGAGAGCTGTCATGTCGTCTATCTTTTTATACAGTCTATGATCTTAACAGTCAAAGCTTCCATCACTGCAGGCCAGATACAGTTGTGGCTTTAGGTTGGTGAAGAACAGTGATACAGTTTACTGACTGAATTCTATAACAGGAAATCAAGATCGTTACCGTCTGTGCATCTGTGACAACAGCACAGCGTTATGTTGTTTTCAGCTCATACTTCTGAGATATCAAACTCTGCAGAATCAAACCGCCATTATAATCAAAGCAACTACAATGAGGTAAAAATAATGGACCTTCCCCATTCTCTCAACAGATAACAGCAGATGTTTATTCTGTTACTCCATACATGTTTTGTCAAAATGAGCCTGAAGAAAATGTTCTCTGTCTCTTTAAATCAAAGAGGCTTGGAGCGAGCCGACCAACATTTCCAGCTGATTAACAACAGGTAGCATTCAGAAGTTTGCCTGTAAAAGTGAAAGCTTCTGGCTCATCACTGTTTTCTTATTTATGGCTCGTTTGTAGAGTCGGTTTTTGGTTACAGTCAAATATCTACATGAAGGTACATAAATTATGGCTTTCCTGACTTTCCTGAAATGTATAAACACTAAAATGTCACAACCACAAACAGACAGTACATCGGAGGTGGGACGTTGTTTCTTTTTTAAACGGCGACTCGTGATGTCATGATAGTGGCCCAGTCCCAATCTCCAACACACGGCCCAGCGAAAAACCCTAACTGGAAAGTGTCTGGCTTGCAGTTTATAAGTCCATGAGGGCTTGAAATGATCTTAAAGGGAGGAATCACACGTTACCTGAGACGGGTAACAGCTCCATTAGAAACGAAAGAAAGCCACAGCTCCAGTATGTGTATGTATTTGTGAATTACAGAGCAACCTACAAAAAGTCAGGAGGAGGACATATGACAAACAACTCTACAAACGTGCAATAAATAACCACTACGGTGATCAACCACGTTTTCACTTGCATCCAAAATTAATTGCCATGCTTATATTAAGTGGAGGGGGCGGGACAAGCATGTTTTACATGTCATGATTATCGCTATCAACGACGAGTAAGTCCCTCAGGAAGTTTCCCAAACACCCAGTCGTGAGATTAAAAGGTTAAGTTGCAGTTTGGTATTAAAAGCCTGCATCAGATCCCTTATGCATTTGACAAATTGACTGTGAAACAGCCCTGAGCCGCCGCACACTTACATGCATCAAAGTCCACGACTGCCATATTGTTTGTTTGTTAGTTGTTAGAGACATAGATGGGCGAGAATATGTTTAAATTTGTGTGAAAATATCCACAACTGCTGCGTCCAACCTTCCACAGATCTCCAATCTTCATATTAAGTATTTAAAAACTCTGATACATTGCATACTTTAAGTCCCCTCTGTGTGATTAATGTAAGAACATTTTTTTAAGATATCTTGATCAGTAGTCCTGTAAAGATCTGCCGTTGCTTCCTGCCTGCAGCTCAGCCAGTGCCATTAACACATACAGCAGGAACGAGTCAGGGTGAGATGGAGGGGCTCGCTGTTCTCCCCTGGGTGCCTCAGAGGAGGTGATATAAAGAACACAATGATCTCTCCTGTGAGGATGTGTGGGCTCCTGACATTTGATATTAGAAATCATACCCTTAGATTCAGACATGTGCTGACAAAATGCATTACAATGATAAAGACTTATTTCAGTATGTATGAGTATAAGTATGTTAACTGGGAAAACACGACAACACAAGTGGTTGGTTAAAAGATGCGTCACACATTTTAATTTCAACTCCGAATTTTCACCTTGAACTGTTACATGAATCCTTTTCTTTTCCTTGGTGCGCTTACAGCTGGTACGACGTGTGAGAAGTGATTTTTGTACGCATGCATGTTTTCTATGCCGCGGCGTAAATCTGTTCAACACAAGCTCTTTGCACACATCGCCACCCGTGTCCGTTCAGAGAAGCGAAGCTGCCCTCATTTGTACAATCTGATGAAGTGAGTGAACTGAAAGGCAAATGGATGTTTTGACGAAAGCAGTGCTATGAAATGATTAAAGGACTATTTGCTTACATGTTTTCCCACCTGTTGACTTTTTTTTTTAACTGTGAGAACGTTTGTTAAAGTGCTTTGGATGGTGTTACAATGGTACCTGTGGGGTATGTTAGACAGCAAGTTAACCCTTTGTCCTCAAAGTTGTTGGAAGCAGGAAAAATGGGCAGGCGTAAGAATGTTAGCAGCTTTCACAAGGGCCAAATTGTGACAACTGGACGACTGGGTCAGAGCATCTCCTCTTATGGGGCACAGCACCCACCAAAAGTGGCCCAAGGAAAGAAAACCAGTGAGCCGACGACAGGGTCATGGGCGACCAAGGCTCATTGATGCGCGTGGTGAGCGAAGGCTGGCCCGTGTGGTCCCATCCAACAGAAGAGCTACTGAAGCTCAAACTGGGTCAGAAAAAAAGTGAATGCTGGTTCTGGTAGAAAGGTGTCAGTCCACAATGGGCACGTGAGTATCAGAACTGGACCAGGGAGCAATAGAAGAAGGAGGCCTGGTCTGGTGCATCACGTGTGCGTCGCCTACCTGGGGAAGACATGGCACCAGGATGCACTATGGGAAGAAGGCGAGTTGGCAGAGACAGCGTGATGCTTTGGGCAATGTTCTGCTGGGAAACCTCGGGTCCTGCCATTCATGTGGACGTTACTTTGACACGTACCGCCCACCTACCCTAAGGGAATAGTGGCCTCTTTCAGCAGCATAATACGCCCTGCCACACTGCGACAACGAGTTCAAGGTGTTGACTCGGCCTCCAAATTCCCCAGATCTCAATCCAATCGAGCATCTGTGGGATGTGTTGGACAAACAAATCCGATCCATGGAGGCCCCACCTCGCAACTTACAGGACTTAAAGGATCTGCTGCTAACGTCTTGGAACCAGATACCTCAGCACACCTTCAGAGAATTAGTGGAGTACACGCCTCGGTGGGTCAGCGCTGTTTTGGCAGCAAAAAGGCGACGTACACGATATTAGGCAGGTGGTCATAATGTTATGGCTGATCGGTGTAAGGCAAAGTCTACTTTTGTGCATGTAAATTGTTAAAAGCTAGTTGAGCTATGAATCACTGTTTTCCATCTTTTGGTGTTAATAATTAATTATTAACTGCTGAATCTGCCCATTGTCACAGCTGCTCAAAGTTCCTCCTTTGCCCTGACCGCCTTAAATCTACTGCATCTGCTCTTACAGTATTTCTCTTCCTGTAGCTCTCTGGTCACAGGGATGTTTTGCCGTCTTTGCAGGTGCAGGTGATTTTTTTTAGACTGTCTTAGAAGCTGCAGAGTAATAACAGGGAGGTGGCCCAGAATAAGAAGCTATAAGTGACGTGTATTCAGGTATTAGTGGAGCGATGGAGAATCCCTCATCAAACAAAGTGACCATCAACAACCCAGCAGACATCTGCGTCATTGTTGGATATTTCATCATGGTTATTGGTGTTGGCATTTGGGTGAGTGCACCTGTGTTAATCTGAGAGAGACTGTAATTATGAGGAGATTATAATCCATGCATAATTAATGTATGTCATGTGCTTGTTTTGCATATGGTTTGTGGGAGTAACAGAAGCGTTGTCTCTGTGCTTTAGTCCATGTTTCGGTCCAATCGTGGGACGGTTGGAGGATATTTCCTGGCTGGGCGCACCATGACGTGGGGGCCGGTGAGTTCAGTGTGCAGACAGAAGTTCACTTAGTAGCAGCATGTGTTGGATCCAGGTCGGATTAGAAACATTGTTACATTTCATAGTTTGTCCACCAGAGGGCAGTGATGAGTTTATTGTTACACTAAAATATCCCATATAGTGTATAACATGTTATTTACCATAAAAGGGAATCCTTATAAAAATGTATGACGCCCATTTCAGCAAATATAATAAGAAAAAGATCCTAGAAGTCATTCTTTTTCAATTACTGAGAACATTTTTAAAGTAATGACTTAGTATTTCAAAATGATGACATGGTATTTAAATAATGCCAGTATAAATAATGTCAAATGATGTCACAGTATCTTAAAATAATTGACCATTTCTAAATTATAACTATCTCAAAATAATGTCTTAAAGTTTCAAATAAAATGTAGAATCTCAAAATAATAACTTAATAATGAGAACCATTTTTTAAATAATGACTCAGTATCTCAATATTGATTGTGTCTCATAAAAAAAGCATCTCAGATAATGACTTAGTAATTAAATAATAATGACTCAATATTTCTAAATAATATTCAAAATATTGACATAGTACTTAAAATAAAGACTTAGTATTATAAAATAATGATTTAGTAGTGCCAGATAGCTCCAGAAAATACAGTACAATATGAATAATACAAAATACAGACAACTCTAATATAAATAATGTGAATTAGTGATGATGAATTAGTGTATAAAAGTGTGATACAAGGTGATTATTTCTTTGTAAAAAGTTTCACGAGGAAAGATCAGAGGCAAAATGTGACCTTGTTCTTACATCCTTTTGGATCTGAATAAGAAACAAAACCTTGTGCTACCCTCAAGAAAAGGGTGCTCTACTATGAACTCATTCATCTCTCATACTATATGATGTTATATACTCCTTTAAGTATTAAAGTGTTTCTTCTGTCACCTTTTTTTCCAATCAGGTTGGTGCATCGTTGTTTGCCAGTAACATTGGTAGTGGACACTTTGTAGGCTTAGCTGGGACTGCTGCAGCGAGTGGCATTGCTGTTGGGGGGTTTGAGTGGATTGTAAGTAACAATATATACTAATGGCTTGCCCAAATCTTCACTTCACACAATTTGCACAAATTCCCCTTATTTTGAAACCACTGTATTGATGCAGTTACTCTCCTATCCATCTATCTCATGTGTCAGGCTTTGTTCATCGTGCTGCTGCTCGGCTGGTTGTTTGTACCCGTCTACCTCACAGCCGGGGTAAGACGTTCAGTCTGTGGTATCATATCAGCACCAATATGTGTTAACAAGTGTATTATTCACAGATGTGAGGCTCTCTGTATTTTCCTATTTTAATCTGCATTGTCTGAAATGTGCTGTGTAGGTGATCACGATGCCCCAGTACCTGAAGAAGAGGTTCGGAGGGACCAGGATCAGCCTCTACCTCTCTGTTATCTCTCTGTTCCTCTACATTTTCACCAAGATCTCAGTGAGTCCTCCTGTCTGAAAGCACACAGGCACAAAAACATACAGTTTATTGTTTAAACTTCATTTCTTCACTGTCCGACTCTGTACTTCTCTCCAGGTGGATATGTTTGCAGGAGCGGTGTTTATCCAGCAGGCGTTAGGGTGGAACATCTACGTGGCCGTGGTCAGCCTTTTGAGTATAACAGCGTTGTACACCGTCACAGGTATGTTTGCAAATGTGCGCCCTGAACCTGGTCTAAGTAGTTAATTACAAGAATTTTTTGTTTGTTTGGTTAATTTGAATTTTCATTTGAATCTATCTTAAACATTTTTTTACATTAATGTATGCAGGCTTAAAACGGCTACAACTTAGAAAGACTCTGCGGTGGGCTAGAGGAGCAAAACACGTGATCATTTAAAAAAGCACAAAATCATTTCACTAAACAAAAGCACAAAACCTGCATAGTCTTAAATCTGTAACACTCTCATCCATCCTCCCACACTGCCCAATCCCACCCTAACACTCCCCCAGCTCAACCCACTCCCACTCCCCCTCTCCCATCCTCCCAATCCCTATACTTGTCCCCTTAAATTCAGATTTTCACAAGAATAATTGTCCAGTCGTATGTTTCTCCCATACAGAATTACAGGAACAAACACAAAAGGGTTTAAGTTTAGGAATTAACCTTACAGGTGCATCTTATTTTCAGTGTCCAATATGCATAGTGTTTCTAATCCATCCAGTAATAGCAAAAAATCACAAGCGCTGCCCAGTTAGTGGACGTCACACATGCGACACATTCTGGATATCTGGGAAGTGTGCTCCCGCAATTACCGTTCATCGCCATAGGTGCCGCCGAAGAGAATGAAACTAGACCTCCGAGATTAGCACTTTAAAGTACAGTTCCACAAATATTAAACAAGGATCAATTTACTCCTCATGATGGTAGTACTCCTTGTTACAAATAGTACTGATAATTTACAGGCTGGAAAACAAACTCAATTCACAAGTCACAAGCCCTTTTCATACATGCACTCTTGACAATTGGAATTGAGGGTAATGTAGGAATGAGTTGCTCTGGAGCTTGACCCTGGTTAAAGGACTAAAAGCCTGGATATTCCTGACTCTGCTGCTTCAATTCTGACCATTCCTTTTAAAACCTACCCCTTTTTCGTCCCCCAACATTACGGAAGTGCCCCTTTAAAAGTGAAGGTGTCTCTAAGTGTATGCTCTTTCGGGAATGTGTGTGTATCCAGGTGGCCTGGCTGCTCTGATGTACACCGACACGGTTCAAACCTTTGTCATCATAGCCGGGGCCTTTGTCCTCACCGGCTTCTGTAAGTACAAATCATATTTAATCTTCGTTTCATTCATACTACGCACAGTTCATGTTTTTGCCCTCTATCCATCCCTCCGGTCTTGTAACTGTGTCCCTCACCAGCTGCTCCACAACAGGAAAGAGATTAACCCGGGCCAGTAATCATTTATTTCACTGCTGCAGTTTGAAGTTTGCTGACGCTGCGGAGCCACAAAACTCTCCACCTCCAGCCAGGCACAAAAACCACCCCCTACAGCCTTATGGATTTTTTTTTAATAACACGTCAATATATGTCAGTGTAATCCTGATGTAGATCACAGAGAAAGTCAAAGAAGGAGCCAGACAAGATGAAAGTGTCAGAGGAACCAGTAAAGAAAAACAAACACCTCCCTTTGTGAATCGGTGATGCGTTGAGAGGAAAGCGCTGTCTCAGCAGCTGACTCATACCTTCAGTTAGGACAGTATCAGCCCACATGTGGACTATTGAGCTGAGTTGGGAACACAAATACATTGCGCTTATTTCCTTAACATGTTACACTCCTGTTGCCCCTCTATGACAAAAGAACTTTCTCTTCTCCACTTCTAGCCTTAGCTGAAGTCGGCGGCTACAGCGCTCTGCTGGACAAATACAGCTCTGCAACGCCAAGTAATGTCTCCTCCATGGATCCTCAGAACTACAACATACCCCCCCACTGCTACACCCCACGACAGGACGCCTTCAGGCTGCTGAGGGACCCAGTCACAGGGGACCTGCCCTGGCCTGGAGTGTTGTTTGGGATTTCCATCGTGGGAAGCTGGTACTGGTGTACGGACCAGGTGAAAATGCAAAGAACCACATCAGCTGAAATAGTTTGGTTTAGTTAACGTGTCAACCAGCTTCCAGCCAAACACGGTTACAACATATTTCACTGAAATAAATTAAGTTAGACATCACTCATCTTATTATGTTACAAAAATGTAAATTTATTTATCATTATAGTTAAAAAAAATGAAGAAAAAGAATAACAAAAATTAACTGCGGTGACTGCAGCTGCTAGCTAAAGCAAGTGAGACCTTAGCCACAGCTTTTTTTTACCCATTTTTTCCTTCAGTAAATTAGAGTAAAGTTTTTCCTACTTGAACGAATTTGTTACAACTGCATCTAACTCTGATCAAAATGGAGAAAAAGTTACAGATAATTTGTCTGGCTAAAAGGTGACTAGCCTAGCTTCGCACAGTAGCAGTACCTGATTGACTACAGAAAAGACAATGGATAGTCAAAATTGAGAGGGACATTTAAAAATTGAATAACATAGTGTAGCATTGTGGGGGTAGCGAGACCAGTGGAGGAAGAACAAGGAAGAGGTGATGTGCGTTGCTAGCTCAACAGAGCCCAGATTTATTTCCTTGTCACAGCTAGCCCGAGGTTGAGGTGTCCCTGGAAAAACAACAGGTTGGCTAACTGCTTTTCTCACTTAGCGATCGTTCACTCAACATGTCTTTTCTCCAGAACGCCGAGCTCCCGCTTAAAAGTAGCTTTTTATAACAATAACTCCCTCTTCCGTTCCCCGGAACTACTTCTCAGTAAATTGCCCACTACAGTTGAACACCTCCCTCAATAAACAACAGCAAAACAACAGTCACAATATTTAGTAGCACTTAACCTACCGTTAGCTCATGTTAGCATTCAACCACTTCCTAGCTAACATTACTGCTTGATACAGGATATGAATTCCTGACTAATGCTAATGTTAGCTTGTCATACAGCATTCAGCCAAACAAAACCTTGAAATATGGCCAATATCCCTCCCTGTATTTTCACTGTTTATTGACTCTGGTGTTTCTGATCAATTGAGAAGCAGTGAAGCGGTAACGATGTGTCAGTTCTTCTTTGTTATTTGTTTTATTAAAGCGTTTGAGCTTCCAGTCCTGAGCTTGACGTCATAAGGAAAATGGCCGCCATGTCAAAACATGTGAATGACAGCAGCTAAGAGCCACTTGATTGTAACCATAAATTATCCCAAAGTTTGGCCTCCTCAGATTCTGTTGTTTGATCCAAATATTATGAGGTTAAGTATAGCTACTGCAATGTTAGATGTAGATTAAATAGAGCACAAACAACACTAATATACCCTGTCTTGTTTTTTCTGTAGGTGATAGTCCAGCGGTGCCTTGCAGCTCGTAGCCTGACCCACGTCAAGGCCGGCTGCATCATGTGTGGCTACCTCAAGCTGCTGCCAATGTTCCTCATGGTGTTCCCCGGCATGATCAGCAGAGTCCTCTACCCAGGTCTGTCGCTTACCTTTCAAATCCCAGAAAGACATCATACAGTAGAGTACATTGTAATAGAGCAGTAAATACCACTCTGATAAAAGTGCTGTCTGTGTGTTTACATGCAGATGAGGTGGGCTGTGTTGTCCCTGAGGTGTGTAAGGAGGTGTGTGGCACTGCGGTGGGCTGCTCCAACATCGCTTATCCTAAACTGGTGGTGTCAATAATGCCGAATGGTGAGTCCAAATAAAAGCTACATAAAAATCAGGTAAGATATAAATATTGTGCATAGAGAGTTATGGTTAACGCTCTTTATTCATACATTTTATAATGAAATTGTGGTTCTACTTCTCTGTTTCTTCCATTGTAAAATATAAAGTTATATTTGAAGTAAAGTCTCAAAGTTTTCCAGATTCCACAATATCTTTACTCATCCCGTCTCTTCCTTTCTCTCTGTGCAGGCTTGCGAGGTCTGATGCTGGCAGTGATGCTGGCTGCTCTCATGTCCTCTTTGGCCTCCATCTTTAACAGCAGCAGCACTCTGTTCACCATGGACATCTGGACCCGCATTAGACCACAGGCCACAGAGCGCGAGCTCATTATTGTAGGAAGGTAAAGAGTAAACAAAATGGTAAATGGACTGTACTAATATAGCACCTTTTCTAGTCTTCCGACCACTCAAAGCGCTTTTACACTACTGTCACATTCACACAGTGATGGCAAAGGCTAATATGCCATTCTCCAATCAGGAGATATGGACATTCAATTTGGCAATTTGGGGTTCAGTGTCTTGCCCAAGGACACTTCGACATGTGACTGTAGCAGTCAGGGGTCCAACCCTCAGCCTTCAGATTAAGAGACGACCGACTACCACAACCTACAGACTGAGCTAACGTCTACCCGAAGCAGACCTGCCTTCTTGCTACGCTTACTATTAAACTAAACTACTAAACTAAACCCCATTATGTAACTACTTTCACTCCACAGAAGAAAAGTTCTGCCACATTTCCAACAAAAGTAACCAGGACTTTTATTCCAATGAGCTTCTTATCAATGGACCTTAAGGTTCTTCCAGTCCATTCTGGTCTGTGTTTTTCATAACCTGTGAAGAATAGGCAAATTAGTCTGCTGACATGCCAAATCTTTACTCCATTAATCGGAAAGGAACACTTTGGGAGTACTACCAAAAAGCAGGGACCTTTTTGGGGCTGAAGTCCCTAGACCCTGGTCTCTGCAATGGAAATGTACCTCCAAAGCCATTAGTCCCTTGGAAAAGTTCCTACAGTGGAAACACAGCTTTAGTTGCAAACTTAACTTTTGCAAGCTCCCAAAAATTGAATGATGTATTACTATGACCTACACAGCAAATGTCCGCGTGAACTTCAATGGATCAAATGATTAAAAAAAGCCCCCTATTATCTACAAACAATTTGCTATGCACTTAAAGAGGATTGTAGAATTTCACAGCAACAATTTATGTTACACATTGTTATAAATGAGAAACAATGTTGTGTTTATCTATGTCAAGAAACAAATATAAGCAGTGCATCCTTCTGACTGCATCTCAATATGCCTCAAAGTCTTCCCACAATGCTTTGGTGTTACTGCGTGCTTAAATGAATTCATTTACACTGCCTGGTTTTGGGTTATAGATGAATGGCCTCTAGGCTTCATGCAGCCTTTTAAAGGACCTGTTTTTTTGGACTTTGCGTGCACGTTTTCAATAGCTGATATTTTGTGCCATTAAAATTGACCTAATTTGTGATCAAAATATAACATACGCCCCACTTCCTCCCTTATTATAGTTTACATCAGAAGCCCACTGGCCTGTGTGTGGCTTTGCACTTGATGCATAACCTAATTTTGATGCATTTTATGTATTTTTTTTAACTTTATGATTATTATAATATGGTGTTTTTATTCTCCTTATGTTGTGCATTTAATGGGTTTTTATTTTTATTAAATTTTTATTATTCATTTAATTATTGAGTTTTTAATTTTCCATCTAAAATCTGTTTAACTCTTATTCTAAGTGTTTTTTACTCCCACGTTAGTATCAACTATTCATCTGGCACTCTATCCTTGGTTTTGCATTCTGTCTATTTTCATGTGAAGCACGCAGTACATATATTTTCCTTTGAATACTTGCTTTGAATATAAGATGCTGTGAATTTAAATGGATCACCCACCTCTCATATCTTTTTATTTCTCCTCTTTAGAGTCTGGGTTCTGTGCATCGTAGCCGTCAGCATCTGTTGGATCCCAATCGTCCAGGCGGCTCAGAGCGGTCAGCTGTTCGATTACATCCAGTCCATCTCAAGCTATCTGGCCCCGCCTATCGCCTCAGTCTTCCTCCTGGCTGTATTCATCAAGAGGACCAATGAGACAGTGAGAGGACACATGCATACATTCACTAAAGTAAACACCTAGTGAAATAATATCAACACCTTTGATTATCTGTATCTTCCAGGGTGCGTTCTGGGGCCTGATTGGCGGCCTGCTGATGGGTCTGTGTCGGATGCTGCCTGAGTTCTGGTTCGGCACTGGCAGCTGTATTTTCCCCTCTAACTGCCCTTTCTTAATATGTGGGATTCATTACCTTTACTTTGCAATCATACTCTTCTTCTGTACGTCAGTGCTGGTGCTGATGGTCAGCTACTGCACCCAGCCCATAGAGGATCAACATGTAAGTGGCTCCTTTCTAACTCTACTCACTAGTAGATAATAAGTGTATGTGTTACATTCCTCAAGATAAAACCTGATATCTAACTGGATAAGGGAGCGTTTAAAAGAAAATATACAAATAGTTTCTGATGTGAAAATCTCAGCTCCATCGTCTGGTGTTCAGCCTGCGTCATTCCAAAGAGGAGCGAAAGGATTTGGACTGGGAGCAAGACGAAAAAGGGAGGATAGCCCGGAAAAAGGCTGAGGACAGGATGAGGCAGAACAACAGTGAAGGTAAGAAATAAAAGAACAATTATGAATGGACACACACACACACTCACTGACAACAATAACCCCTCCCTCTACCTCTCAGTGGCTGAAGAGGAGGAGAAGTCTGGGATCTGTGGCCGGCTCGGTCGGTTCTGTGGTGGGGGCGGCAGCGGCTCCCGAGCTGAAGAGCAGAACACGGCTGAGAAAGCGGAGAAGCTGCCTGACATCAGCGAGAAGCCGGTGTGGAAGTACACTGTGGATGCTAACGCTCTCATTATGATGGCTGTCGCATGTTTTATGTGGGGTTACTATGCTTAACAGTCGAAAGTGGGTGTTTAATGTGAGTTGGTATCTTAATCACTTTGTTTGACTGATACATTCAGTCAATCTACAAAGAAAACCACAACAGTGCTGCCATCAGGTGGACATTACTAGTCACTGCCCTGCAAATCATTACAATTGTTTCTCTATTAAAGCTCTGGTATGTCATTTATTCTACAAGCATTTTTTGCTCTATGACTGTTCAATCATTGTATCTGTACTCTGCTCATGCACTCAGTGAGCATGTGCAGAGACTACAAGCTAAACCTGAAAGATTTTTTGGCTCAAAAATTGCAAAGAGAGGTTGTTTGATACAGGCTGCACGGTGGTGCAGTGTTAAGCACTGTTGCCTCATAGCGAGAAGGCTCATGGTTCAAGTCCAGGTTTGGACGAAGTGGGCCTTTCTGTGTGGGGCTTGCATGTTCTCCCCATGCATGTGTTGGTTCCCTCCGGGTACTCCGGCTTCCTACCACAGTCCAAAGACATGCTCGTTAGGTTCATTGGTGACTCTAAAATTGCCAGTAGCTGTAAATGTGAGTTGTAAGCCTCTATGGCTACGTTCACACTGCAAGCCTCAGTGCTCAACTCAGATCTGATTTTTTTCTTTGGCTGTTCACATTGTTTTAAAAATGTGGCAGATATCAGATTGCAGTGTGAACTGATCACGGTCCTGAACCGACCTGCATGCGCAGAAGAATCAGAGTGAAGAGAATCAGATTTGGGCCACATCTGCCTGCAGTCTGAACCTAGCTTGAGTGTCAGCCCAGCCAATGATTGACTGGCGATCTGTCCAGGGTGGACCCCGCCTCTCACCCAATGACAGCTGGGATAGGCTCCAGCCCCCTCACGACCCTGAACAGGATAAGCGGTAGTTAATGTATGGATGGTTGTTTGATACACTGCCCTCCTCTACTCAGCTCTCTCCTGTGGATCACTCCTGCATCATACATGAAAAATAACAGGGAGTGAATTTATTTTTTTGGACACATTTAAATTTAGCTTACTCTTGCCGTTTTCCAAAGTTGCCTACCACATCTTTGAAAAAGCCATGCAAACACACCTTCACTTTTCTGCAGAGCATCCTCGGTTGTAAACATTCCTGCATTCTTGCAGTTTTAAAGAGCACGTGTAATGCAGTTTGAAAACATTTGATCAGGTTAGAAGCCATTACCGTATACGGTTACACGTTTGATCCAATCACGAGTCCGTGCCTGCCTCCAGCTCTGAAATAAAAGGTGAGAAGGAAAAAGAAACTGATTTGGAAGACGGGTAAAATGTAAACTCAATAAAAGCCTCAAGTAGTCGAGATTTGTTTTTAAAGTTTGACGTCTTCTCGAACTTTGGCTCAAGAGATCAACGAAAGACAACACCTACCTACACAGAACATTATAAAACAATGTATGTCAATACTGATAAATACCTCATTTCTGTACTTTTGCACGACTAATCAGGCATAAGACAAGTAAAAATATATTTTTTGGTTATGGCATTAAAAAGACAAGAAGAAAGATGTTGGTGGAACTAGCTCTAGATTAGCTCTGATAAGATATAATTACCTGGTTACTGTCACTGTAAAGGACAAATGCTTAATCAATCACTGTTAAATGCACATTGTAAAAGCCATCACTGGTTGCAGGCCTGGTATTTACTCATCAGTCACCACACAAACCACAGAGTGATTCAGATTTCCAGTTTTAATCATCACTTCTGTTTTTATTTAAGCAGATATTTCCCATTAGCATTGTACATGTCTGGAACCTACAGAGTTCTCCCATGACTACCCAACCATCTTCCCACCTCCATGCAGAGTTTCAGCATCATTCATCACATGAGTTCTTTAATGTCCAGTCTGTCAGCTTGCAGGGGTGGGGGGGAGTGTAACAGCAAGGAAAAGGAGGGGGGAGAGAGAAGGAGGTTTTTCCACGAATGAAGGGTCAGAGCCGTCACCAGGCACTGTTCATTTTACACTCCCACTAAAGAGTTATGGGTGGATCCAGTAGAGCTGGATGGAGTCTATCTAGCGTCTGATATCTAGCCTCTTACAGGGTCCTGTGCAACTCCCAATACTCTTGATCATCTGTGAGGTATCTGACGCCTCAATCTCCTGCAGGGCGGGTAAGAGGTAGGGGGCTTTTAAGGCTGGAAGCTGGTGTAGAGAGTTTCTGCGGTCTGTGGTTGTTGGTTTCACCCGCTTCGAAGCATGAATGACGGCTTTGGCGAACACTGCCCTCTGCCGATTCGGAGGACGGAGGGGGAGGAGGAAAGGAAGAGAGCTGGGGCTTAAAACAAAGATGGAGTATTTGAAAAATACATCTTTGCGGGGTTGAGTAGGGTGACAGACTGATACCGGGAGAACACAGTCCTCAAAAATAAAAGCAAATACAACAGCAAACATTCTCTGACACACACCCCAATAAAACTGCCAAACAAAAAAACAAAACAAAATGGCAAACAAGCAAGTCAATCAAACCATACAAAGTGACATCAGGCCTTTCCAAAGTGACATCAAGTTTCTCTTTTTAATCCCATTCAACCCCACTGTTCTTCATTGAGTCCATCTCCCATAATTCTGTGTAAACCAGAAAGTACTCATTGGCTCCTCTTTATGGCTGGTCA
The DNA here is from genome assembly GCF_022749685.1 of Semicossyphus pulcher. NCBI lineage: Eukaryota > Metazoa > Chordata > Actinopteri > Labriformes > Labridae > Semicossyphus > Semicossyphus pulcher. Next base: position 6,928,505 of record NW_027211700.1, read on the forward strand.
GCAAGGTTAGGGTCCACTCAGAAATAACGACAGGTGAGCAGGCCTCAGCGGCCAGTGTGACTGGCCAGTACTGTGAGTACTGTGCCTGTCATTAACCAACGGTATGACTACTTCAGAATTAACTGTGTCATTGACACAGGCAATGATTTCAGCAGCATTATCAGGGGACTAATGGACATAGAACAACGTTACAGCACATTCAGAGAAATAGAAACGCATGGCGTGGGACAGGTACAAATGGTAATCTGGTACAACGGAAAATCAAGTTTGCTTTATACAATCACATTTCTATAGCAATGCTGAACATTCGACCAGTGAAAACTTTTACATCTGTTGGGATTCAGTACAGCTCATTCCTCGAAGCACCATTGTACGGCTAACATGGAAGTTTGTGGTACGACACAGAACATAGAACATGTATCGGGGACAGTAAGCAGGCTCTAGGGCATTACATTTCTATGCGTCACTTAATGAATGCTAATCTCAATCAAATACACTGCAAGTTTTCACATGAATTACCTAACAACCTTGTACTGAGTTAGACAGAAACCCGAATGAGTGAGAGGCAGAGAGAGGGCTGACTGACAGCAGCAGGAGGGGACCCCAACCCTGGTATGCAAACTTTCAAAAAGGTGCCACTCTGGAGCACAGTGGGAGGAGAGAGGGATTCTGGAGGGCTTGGGAAAAAAAAAGGCAAGGAGAGTGACACACCTCTCTTCCTTCTTTACCTCTCAACCTCCCTCCACTGAGGGAAAACATGAGAAGGGAGTGCTGGAACAAAGAAAGACAAAACAAAACAACTGGAGTGTTGATTCCTCCGTGTACTTCTCTCTCATCTCCCGTTCGTCCTCTGAACAGAGGTGAGAGGGAGAAGGAAAGAGGTAATCAGGAGGAGACAAGAGTTTTGAAGGTGTACTTTCCTCTCTACCTCGCCTCCTCCCTCCTGTCCTCTCTCTTGGAGCGAATGGGCTGAGAGCCATCAGCAGGCTGCTGGACCCAATTGTTATCATGGAGTCCAACACGGCAGCCCGGTGTGTCCTTGTCTGTACGCCGGCAACACATCCAGTAGGAACGTCCATAAGGCAGGTCGTGGTGGTAAGGTTTGGGGTGCCAACGACACAGGGAAACGTCCCCGCGCTCATATTGCCGCTTACACTGCTTGCAAGGGTCGTCCCTATAGAGAGGGTCTTGATTCCAGCGTGAATCCACCGCCCGCACCCCATATGTCTCAATCAACACCTTAAAGTAGTGGCAGGTGCACTTGAGGGCAGCCAGTGAACGTGTGGGCAGGTAGCTGAAGATGTTGACCATGATGTGGTCGGGCAGCAGCAGCATGTACTGGCGCGGTTCGAGGAGGCGCTGAATCTGAAAGCGGATTTCCAGGAAGTCGTGGGACACGTGGCGGTAGAGGCGACAGAGCGAAGGGTCTGAACACTCATCCCCGACGCCGGGAGAATCTGGTCGAGTGGCCCGTTCCCCTGAGCCCAATGCCACGCCTGCCCCAGGGCCGTTGTTATTGGCACAGTCCAAAGAGCACATTCCTGATCCATTGCCAGCAACCGTTCCTTTAACATCCTCCTCTGGGCCCCGGGAGGGCTGAAGGAAGAAGAGTTGACCAGGAGGGGGATCATCTGATGAAGGGTCAGTGGAGCTGCCTACACCCCCACCACCCCCTCCCCCACTAGGCATAGCAAAACACACCGTCTCCTCCTGCACATTCTCTGTACTGTCCTTGCCATAAAACACACATTGGTCCACAGCACCTGTCACCACCACCTCCACATGGAAGCCAGTCACTCGCTCCCTCCCCACACCCACAGCTTTCTTCTCCCCAGAGGAAAGCTCCTGGGTCGGATCGGGACTGCCACAGGCCTGCCTGTCGGGGTGATGAAGGTCTCCATCTGGTTTGGGGGTAGCAGTTGTGGCGGCAAGCAGCAGACTACTAGGGTCTCTAGATGAAGGGCTGACAAGCTGGTAGAGGTCACAGGTGATTTTCTCTTTGGCCCTGGCCGCTGCCTGGTTCCCCCCACCACCACAGCTCATAAACATACAGCGGGACCTGCCAGCTGGCTCCAACTGAGACCGCGGGTCCAGGTTCGACACTCGGAAAGCTATCCTAACCTCACCATGACTGTGGCTGGGGGGCGGAGGAGGGGTTACCATGCTTGACTCCCCTCCTCTCCTGCGCTCGCTCTCTCTTTCTCGATTAGAAGAGTCTGTTCCCGGACCAGCGCCCAGATTCGACAGGTTCTGCGACTCAAAGTGTGCGATGGCCTGGGCTACCCTGCATGACTCCTGCTGCTCCTCCAGCTCCTGGTCCGTCTGGATGGGAGACGATGACTCCTCGGCCTCTTTGGAGGGCTGGCCATTTGAACTGTCCGACACAAAAACTACAGGAGTGGGGTCTGACACTGTGCCCCGGAGTAGGGTGTGCTGGTTTGGGGTAAGGGCCTGACTGGGAGTGGGAGTGGGGGGCTGGTGGTGGTGTTGGCTCCCATGAACAGCCACAATACCCTGGAGGGCCATGGCGGTCCTCTGCTCAACCAAGGCAACCATTTCTGCCACCGACAGCAGGTCCGTCTCACTTATCCCTCCTAAGAGTTGCTCATCCGGGCTTGGGGGCGCAAGGGAGGGGTCATGGCTGAGTTGTGGTTCTGAGGTTTGGGAGCGGGTTGGAGGGTCGTAGGATGAGCATCGTCTCCGTCTTTTGGCTTTACTGCAGTCAGTTGCCCAGTTACCTTTGACCTGTGTGGAGGGAAAAATATTCGCATTTAGATGATGAATAACTAAAATTACACTAAAAGTGTTTTCAGGCTTTGCTTCAGCCGCTTACCTTCATGGCGCTGGGTCTGGGCTGACCGGCTCCACTGAACTGGTGTGCAACAAAGAAGGCTATCTTCTCCTTGGTGTTGCCTGGCTTAATGACATACCAGGTGTCTAACAGCACGCGGCCATCTTCCATCTGGGACCCGGAAGAAGGTGGAGAGGGAGGGGCTGAAGCGGGAGCAGGGGCCTGGCTCTGTGTTGGGGAGCTGGAGACAAGCTCCGGTTCAGGTGGAGTGTTCTCTGAGCCCACATCTTCCACTTCTCCACTCTCCTCCTGCACCCCAACTATCATCCCCCCATCTTCACTTCCATCCACAGTCCTCCTGGCACCCGAGGAGGGTTCAGCTTTGCAGAGGGTGGGGGACCCCGTCCCACCACCGCCTCCACCGCTGCCCCCTGAGCCTGGACTCCTGGCTTTGTTCTGGGAGTAGGTGCCAAAGGGGCGTGGGCACCACAGACGGATGTGGGAGAACGTGTCTCGGTCCATCAGGATGCGGACCACAGGGACATATCGGCATCTATGCTGGCCAGCAACCACCCAGAGCCAGTGCTCTCATTGTCAGCTCCCGGTCCCAGTGCCAATGATGGGCACTGTCTGTCACCAAGCTCACCAGCAGCACTGAGCATATAACCTGCATCGATAGGAAAGTGAGAGAAAGAGGAAAGTACAGGCGAGGAGGGAGGAAGGAGGAGACAGAGAGGAACAGGACATTGATATAACAGCTCAGTCACTGAAAACAGAGTTCGTATCTCTAGAGCAACAATGCTTGGCAGGGCCAGAATCAATTTAGATAATCAATGACCAATTGAGGCTGTATTGATTGGATGCCTAGAGGAACAGTTCAAACTGAGTGTTAGCATTGTACACCAGGAGCCAGCTGCTAGACTGGAGTGAAGAGAACTATCACCATACTTCTCATGAACTAATCAGAACCGGCCTGCCCCCTACTTTGGCAAAACTCAATTAGCAATTACATTTGCTACTGTACACTAAGATCATCTCCCCGCTTTGGAGCCTGTAAATCAAATTAAAGGGATTCCATTTCAGGTTTGGTGTCTGTGGCCTGCAGATGAAAGGGATGAGCGATGGAATACAAAAGCTCCAAATGGACTCTACTCTCTCCCTCTCTGCTCCTCTCCTGAATCTCAGTGCTTCAAAGAGGACTTGCTTAATAGAAGGCAACACAGGGAGGAGCATACAGGCATATGCTGGACCTATTTTTAGCTAACAGCAGGAGGGGGGTGGGGTAGTAGTGAAACTGCTGTAGCTGTCCTCACCCCTTTCTCCCAGCCAAAGAGCCTATGCTACAGGCTGAAGGGGAGGGCGGGCTTTACTCCATGCAGCGTGCCTCGCTTCTGCAGCTATGCCAGCTGTAGGGTCTGCCAGGAACGTGCCGGCATACTTAAGGAGAGAAACAAGTGGCAGAGAAGCAACATGTTTAGCTCACTGCTGATCTGAGGGAGAGCTAGAAGCCAAAGTTAGACCTCATTATCAGTTCCCAGCTGCTTCCTTTAAGTTTGACTTTTATTCTTTACATCTTTAAACTGTTGTACGGGGTTTTACTGACAACACTTATATTAAATCCCAACTTCAATGCCTCTTAATAATACACAAAGAAAAGTTGCAGCAGGCTAAGACCACTGCACATCAATAATACATTTCTACTGCATCTCCTCTTTGGCTAACGTGTCCTCTTATGTCTCACAGTGTTACTTCAACAGATTACCTGGTGTATCTTTGGAAGCGGCAACAACTTCACAACAGTAGTCTTCTTTATTGGCAGGTAACCAACCATTAGGGCTGGCTCAGTTTGATGTATTTACTGTATACAAAACAAACTCCAACCCTGCACATGCCAAAAACTCCAGCCTTAGCCTGATCCTCAATCCTGGCCTGTGGTGTTAACACCCCAGTACAACAAAGTCCATCTGCAGAGCTCTACTAGCAATTGCCTGAAATAAAACAAAGCTTAAATAAAATACATTGCAATTACACTTTTACCGCTAGAAACATTCCCAGAGCTTACAGCTTGGAATAATACCAATATAATTCCATACAAAGTATATTTTAGCAGACAATACATTGCTGTATGAAAATCCCACAGTGCTGCACGTGACCAATGTAGAGCTCTTTAAACAATCTAGTCCTGAAGTATATAAATACACACATGCTACATTCAGCTAGCCATGAGTGTCACTGTTCATCTTAACTATAAGATGATTCACAATCTCCATGCATCTTATTGTATCCCATCCTCAACTTTCATTATTACTTTACTTTGTTACTTTTTCAATAATTAATTTAAGCAGAGTTGACCTCCCTTTTTATTTTGCACATGCTTTTAAAACAATCAAGAGTACAACAGCACAAATGCACACAAAGCCCCCAAAACCCAGCTGAAGACCAAGACCATGGCATGTAGCCATGTTCGTCCCCTCGTGTTTTGGAGAATATTGCAATGTCACAATGTCTCTCATAATTGGGTTGATGCACTTTTTGGTTTTAGTTTTGCTGCGGTGGGTAAGCTGCAATGGATTCAACTACAATCCAAGCTTCACATTATATAATAGCGGCCTGTGTATGCGCTCTGTGTATATGGACACAATGGAAAGAGAGAATTAAAAGTCCAACTACAGATGTGCATTTAGATCTTTTAACCGGTTAACCAACAAGATTAAAATGCACCTTTTTGGTTGGGTAAAAGTCTGGGACCCATGCAGACACTTTCCCAACGAGTCCCCATATCTCCACCGCAGCAATTAGTGTAGCCGCCAGGTTGTCAGCTGTGTGTCTGGCTGCCCCCTGTCCACATAGCGCCCTTTTCTAGCTGAAAAGAGCTGGCGAGCGCTGGGATGAAGTGCTTGTGTTGTGAGAGAAAAAACGCTGCACGCATGTTTTATTTCTATGACAACGAGAAGTTTAACTTACTACACAGCTAACAACAAGCTTACAACGCGTAGGGCGATAAAAGCACAACACTTAGCAGCAACATTTAGTGTCCAGCCGATCAGCTCCCACTAACAGGCTTTTCTGTCGCTATTGCAAGTAACTACCAATACACTGTGACACCAACTGCTGTGGTGGAGACCTGGGGACTCACTGGGAAAGTGTCTGCATGTGTCCCAGACTTTTATCAGGCAAAATATCTTTCTCCACCATTAAACAGATTCTCTGCGTTATCCCCTCAGACCGCCGCGCATTGCACTGTCCCCCTGCAAGCAGGTCGGGATGCTTGTGGATGTTTGCTTCGCATGTGATATTGCAGTGTGCTTGTATCACCGCTGTATTTAAGTACTGCATTGCATAATAAACAACATTGTTGTCATCAAAGCCAGCCAAGTCCAACGAAAGCCAAGGGTATTATAACCAAGTAAGTCTGTCGGGCGTCTTCTCGCAATATCCAAAATTAAAATAAAGTTCAAAATATAATAGACTTCAACAGCATTTATCTGTAACAAACATTCCCATCTGTTGTAGCTAGGTACAATGGCAATATAAGCTCTTAAGGATGTGTTTCAGCAGACACTAGAAGCTAGTAATGCAGCACTTGAAAATCCTACAGTGCTCCACATGACAAATACAGAACTCTTTAAACAATCGTACTGCATTACACAAAGTTGATTAAACCGCTTATTTTGCAAAAGATTGATGTATTTGTTTATGCTTGGTAACCGTGAATGACATAGGAGCCTGCCCTCTATTTCACCCATCGGAGTCCTTCAATCCACATGCTAAAAAACAGGTCATTGTTCTTCTTCTCTGTCTGACACACTGAACGGGTTGGGCTTTGTACATCTGGACTAATGGAATGGCTCAGAGAGGTGCAAAAAGCACACACCACCCACACAGTGTAGGGGACCAATTCAAATGCTTTCTCTATAATCACACAGCAACAACACAGCTAAGAGCAGGCAGATTATACTGTTGTGAAAAAAAAGCTAGTAAACCCTTTTTACTGCCCTTTCTCTCCGTGACCCCCTATGACTCTCTCTTTAACCACTTTTATTCGCTGCCTTCTTCCCATCAACTCCTCGTTTACCCTCCCTCTCACTGCATCATAGAGTTCATCTCTCCGAACAGATTGGATGGTATTATAAGAGGGGCCAGAAAATCCACCCACTGCAGCGCTCCAGTGCAAAGTCACACACGCACTAAACATCAGACACCTCAACACCAAAGATCACAATTATGAGCTCTCACTTTCTTGTTAATTCGGGATAGCAGGGTTTGGCTAGTCCTTCATCTTCACTGAAACTCAAATAATATGAAAAAAGCTCCCTCATCTTTGTCTGTTGTTTGGCAAACAAGAAAATTGAGCAGTGCAGCCAACATTTGGCAAGGAGTGGGACACACACAGCCAGGTTATTCCTGTTGGTCTCAGCAGGATAAAACTCCATTCTGTCACCTCCTGCTCTCTATGATCCCTTAAATTGTGTTTCAGAACAGCTTAATACTATTAAATTGTTAGTAAGGCATATCTTTATTTTCAAATGATTGAAATTCAATCTGAACTTCTGCACGGCAGATCGTGTCATCGTTTAATACTTGAGAAGTCATCTGACAACAAACAAATAAAGATCTATGACAACACAAGCAGTCTATTTATCATCATTTTGAAAGAGTTTTTGTATTTTCTGTCCACATAACACACCAGTTCCTTCTGATCTTATCCACTCTAAAGACATCTTTATGCTTGCCTAACATGCAAATTAAAAGAAATTGTTTTGGGTTATTGTTAATTGCAAACTGCATGGACATATTTATGTTTATATACATATTTTCTTCCATGGCCTTTCTATAACAAAAAAATCTCTGGTACAAATGAGAAAGCAAAAAAAATTCCAAAACTCAAACAAGCATGCCAGGTCATTTAAAAAGAAGTGATGAAGTGGTGTTATTTTCCTTTGGCTGTAGTAACCTGCTAATAGTAATTTTTAGCTTTTTTTTTTTTTTTACTTGAAATTAAATCTCGCACTAACTCGAAGTAATCTGCCATTGTTTATGTAGTTCCAGGTGCGTGCTCATGACAAAAGCAACTAAGGGCATGCGGAAACTATAGTCGTTTCCCAATGGTCAAAAAACCCACTAACACCCAGCTTGTTCCCTCAATGGGAAAGGCTACAATCAGCATTCAGTCCCGGGTCAAACGACTGTGCAGTAGACCCGGGTTGACCCGGCTCCGATCGGCACTGATGGGAACCCAAAACCGGTGTTGACAAGCTAATCTCCTAACCCTGTCCAGCGCCATGCTACACTTCATCAGTAGCTTCTGCGACTCCCTTCATCTCAGCTACAAATTGCACCCGTCTCCGTCCAAGCAGTGCTCCAAATTTGTTGGCGCCGAGTTAGATAAACAGACTGAGTAAGTAACAGATACAGTAAAGACCTCACCACCGCAACATCTTCACTGTTGACTAACCCTGTCTTCGGCGCGTTTGTGACGCCAGATGGTGACGCAGCAGAAAAGAGACTGACAGGAGTATACTCAATGGGAATGGGAAATCGCAATGGGAAAAGAGACAATCGGCATTTATAAGTGGGTCTTCCCGGGTCTGAAAATCCCACATCAACACGCTAAATCTAGGTGGGAAAGGGGTACATGTTATGTCATCAACTCCTGAAAATATAGTACACTTCTTCACATGGAACAAGTATTTCAAAAGCTCGATTTACAATGACCTTGACAGGCTAAAACGCATAGAAAATAGTAGCATTGTTCCAGTACCAATACCAGCATTTGAAATGCCTTCAATATAGCCTTAAATTGCGCAGTCAGGGATAGGCAAGCACTCCAGTTTATTAACCAATCGATACCTTAATTCATAAAAGCAAAATCTGATTAACTTGACAATAGCCTACACTGCAAGTTGAGCTTTGCCACCACAGATGTATTTTGGGTGCCACTAGAAACTACTGACATAAAGCAGCGAAGAGGAGGTGATTTCAGGTAACCCTGAATGGCACTAATGCTGCTATATAGGGTAAGCAATATTTATCAGTTAAAAAAATAATGACAGTATGTATATTGCTTAATTGCTCTTCCATTTGATCAGTACTTGGTAGCAGACGATACACAAGAAAAGGAAGAAATTATACCAGAACCTCTCTGAAAATTATTTGCACACCTTTTTTCTACTACAGTTAAACTGATCTAATAGTTACCAGTCAACACAAACAATGTCACCACCATTAACCCTATGGCAAACAGTTGCTGTAAATGTTGGGAAATACTCACAAAAAAACACCCTATTAAAAACACAAACTGAATAAAGACCCAGAAATTCGGTTCTCAGTAAATATGTTGACGAGATTTAACATACACTGTCCTATTAAGTATGTCACAGCAACACACAGATAGAGTCAATCCAACCTCAATCCTTTTTCAGTACCTCACATCAACTCCCCAATGGTTGGTTTGAGGTAGTATTGAGCTACTTTTACTTTTTTTTCTCTTCATTTGCAACAGTTGCTGCAAATGAAGGCTTGGGTTTGGTTTTAAGCTTTCTGCATCAACCTAATCCTTCAAATCCTGTCCAAGCACAGAGGCAGCAACACTGTAGCAACACTATAGTGCCGGGGTTTGCCACAGTACGAACCCAAGCTTTCTGACAAATAAACTGCTGGAAGAGAATGAAGATTTTCTGTATGTATGACTGAACAAGTAACTATTTCCACATGAGAGAATTATGCAGTTCAAAATATAGTCAACAAGACATGTCAACATTGATGACACTTGTTACAGTAGCACAGTGCGCCGTGACAGTGTTACGAAAGCTTTTATAACATAAGGTTTACTAAATAGGTCAAAACATATTACATATTTCTGTCTAGTATGAAAAAGAATTGTGTCTTTCTAGCTGGTAATTATGTCAATAATACAGTGCATCATGATGCTTAATAAAGTTTTTCTAACATGAAAAAACACATACATGCACAAATGTGTTACACACCGTTTTGTAAGAGTTAAATGCCTGTGGATTACTGCTGCAGTCATTGTGGGGGTATCTACACAATAATCACCACATAGCTGCACACAACACATATTGACAAATGTTAATAAGGTGCTGAGGAATATCTACCTTGCCTTTAGCACAGTGTGAGTGAGAGATTGACATGTTTTTCCCATTACATGAAAACTAAATTTCATCCGGACTCAGTCATTTCCCTATACAAATCAAGAGCAGTTTATCATGCAATCTCACCAGGATGATGGTTTCACTGTGTAATTTGCAGGTGGACACAGAGTACCATATCCCCATTAAATGCTATATTAAGATTTAACTGGTACACCCGTTTATGGCCTGGTAAACACAAAACAGCATCAACCCAACTCATCACCACTCATACTGTCCTCTAGCTCTTTTCACAGCATTTTAGCCAGATGGCCAAAAGCTGACGAATGATAATACTGAAGCATGCCAAAACGTCTTAGCTCAATCTCCCTCTCTGCATGTGTGCCTGTGAAGACAATGCAACAGAAGCGCAGCCAGCAGGCCAGCTTTGCAGCAAACTGTCAACAGAACAATGGAGCTGAGTGCATCACTCCAGCAGTCTGCTCAGAAACATTATTACATTGAGAGCCGCCTTTCTGTCAGGACACCTAGGTAGAGTGGCGGATTGACTTTGCAGGCCTGTCTGTGTGTATGTGCGAGTATCTGTCGTAATGTCGTCACAAGACTTTGATGCATGCTTTGGTACTACAATCACAAAGGCAACTGTGTCAACATAGTGCGTTAGCATACTTGAACATAGGGCTGGGCAATGTGTGAATACATATCGTTAAAACAATATGAAAATGTCTATCATGTGTGTTTTTCTATATCATCTCTATCATGATCTCACAAAACCTGCGGCTGAACTGGTTTAAGGTCATTTTGATAATGCTTTACGTTCTAATCCTTGCACGTGGGAGTGAACCTGGAGTTACCTATGCATTAACATGGACATTAACACGCAGAAAAGGATTCAGGCTCAGCCCAAGTGAAAACGGAAATTCAGTACTTTTTATTTGTCAAGTATTTAATTCACACAGGATTATCAAAAAATAGCCATTACCATGTGGTTTTCTCATATGGAGTAATTATTTTTTAAATTACCAGAAAACACGCTATATCGTGATATGTATATCGTTATCGAGATATGAAAAATCCTATATCGTGAAATAGGATTTTGGCCATATCGCCTAGCTCTACTTGAACATCTGAAAGGAAGGGGGCAAATTATGCATTGTCTTATAATATCAAATCAGACATTACTCTATGTAAGAGGGGTACTTAAGATGTAACAAAACTGATCACTTTATAGCAATGACAACGTGTCATTTCTCTGTCACAAAAACAGACTCACTCTGGACTTGTACATGATGGCTTATCTATCTGTACACATTCATTGCCCAACAACAACTAAGCTGTGTCGTGCAACAATTAAATTACTTAATTACTAGCGTTTATAATTATGGAAAGCGTCAATCAATATGAAGTCTTTCCTGTGATTCAAGTTTCTCAAACGACAACACAGGCCTGCAGGTCACTTTACCATTACTTTTCCTGGTTGTGTTGAAGATAACCTTGTAACCCTACAGTACTTCCTGAAATAATACCAACTTCTCCAGTCACAACCAACAAGTGTGGTGTCACAAACATCACTAACAGTAACGAGTTTCCCCTGTTTGTTAATTATAATTGTATGAATCACAATTTAACGTTAGATGAAACGTCTTTGACCAACTACTAGCTTGTTATCAAATTAGCAAACAGTTAGCATAACGTCGTAGTGTAATGTTCAATGCCTTAGTGGCCAAGTACAACAAAGTATTTTTTAAGTAAATTCATATTTATCATTAACTAGACCAGCCAACAACAAACACCGTAACTTATTACTTTAACTAGTTTATCAATGCGCATAGTAAATTAGATCCGTCGTTAGCTAACGAGCTTGCTAACTGAATAGCACAACTTACCTGCATAATAACATGACAGCGATGCTAGCAAGCTAACAAGATAAAAAAAAAAGCTAAACGTTTCATTTTGCGACCCTACTCACCTTTACAACGTTAATCTCCACAGATACTCTTCTTTACTTGCAAACTGTCGATGACAAGTGTTTCCTCGTTGTATTTCGCTCTAACCAAACCAGTTTGTCTGGTTGAATGCAGGTGACACGAGTTAACTATTCGCGTCCACGTAGCTAAGCTAGGTCACTAGCTGGCTAACGTCGACATTAGCCAGCAGCTACTTTGTGTTATCAACCTTGTCTAGTGATGGCCGCTGCCGAGGCTCGTGTGCCTGTCAGTTGTCTGAACAAAGTCTATCTGACTGTATGCCTTGTTAGGACTCTGAGCAGTCGCTCTCCCACTATCTATTTAGAAGTGACACAAGCTTTTACGGTATGTTCTCGGGGATACCAAAATAATCAGTGTCAAAACGGCAGGAGGAGGAAGGCCATCTTGTTGACAAGCAGCTGCATAAGGCCCACAGCCAATAGCAAAGCAGAGTCGGTGGTGTGCCCATATATGGCGTCCGCACAGCTCCCTCCCTCTACTGCCCCCCACACTCACTACACCGGACCATACTATAAAATCGCAACATCTAAAGGTTACTGTGTCAGAGATAGATGGAAAAACAAATCTGCACCTATAAATCATATTCACGCTTTTATAGAACACTAAAAGTGTGCACATTTCCCCTCACAAGCATTACCATTGTCTGTATTCTTCGTATACCATATATTAATGTCTTAATATTATTCCATCAACCCTATTTCTTACTGTGATTTTCACATTTCTGAACAGACAATAGTCATCTTTTTTGTTTCTAATTTCGTTATGCACTTTATTTTTTTCTTTGGCTGTAAGTCTTCCATACAATAGTCAATAGTGGCACATTTCACTATGTAATTTGCCAATTTTAACTATTCTTATTTGGTTTTCAGTTTAATATGAAATTTTATATACAACATTTCTATTTGCTGCATGAGTCTTGTCTATAAAGACCAAAGCTCACCTTCAGTTTCTTGTAGACAGCAGATACCCAAAGGCAATAGAAGAGAGAACTCCAGAACACTGTTCTTTCACTTGCAACTTTATTGGGAAAAAATGTTTCCATCCTTGGACTTTCATCAGGTAAAGAGGTATCTGATCTCTTGTATTTGGTGCAATGACCCAGTTTGCCAACAGGGATCATTAAAGTTTCATCTTATCTTGCAAAAAAAATCTAGGTGCTTGCGTGTTAGAAATGAAACACACTAGAATATTTAAACATCCGATGGTCTTCACCAGTATATACACAACATATACCTAAAGTATACATTAAAATTCATATTTGAGAAGGTAGTGGTGGAAAAATACAGAATGTGTGTCACAGTGATCGGTATGTTTTGTACATATTTGCATGTCAGATAGGTTGGAGTAAAGAGACTGTAGCAGCACCTTCTTAGTCCAGCAGGGGCCCAGACACTGCACTAAGTGCACATGGAACAATCCGTCTACAGTATTTCTCTTGTATATACTACTGTCAACGTCAGTCTGCCTTTTGCCCTAGTCAGATATACTTTAATCTATAGTATACTCTCTGCATACGCTCTGCAAAAAGTATTTATAGTAGTTGCAGACTTCTTGCATCAGTGGTATATTAAAGAAAATTATCAACAAACTATAACCTATTTGATTGACAAAAAATACTTGGTCTCTTTTCATATAAAAAGAAGAATACATTCTTTTATGTGTTATATTTTTTGCTTTCCATTTTGTGTAATTAAAACTATTAATTATTACTTTTAAGTGTAATCATATTGCATTGTTGTCATGTTGTCTAGGAAACAAAATGATTTATTAAAAGTAAGTTATATATAAAAATCTATTATTTAGTTTTATATAGTTTTATAATTTCTAAGTTCTCTCTTGCATGTGTCAAATTTAAGCTAGGAAACAAGTGTTTAGGTCTTCAACTCTCTTGTTTGGTAACTGTGCCTTACTGCACGTGCAACGGATCCTCCAAAAACGGTAACACCCACTAAACTTTCATTGGACGTTCATCCATTCTAGGCCCGCCTTTTAATTGGACAAACAGTCCTGCTTTATACAGCCTTCATTCGTTGTTCTGTACTGCCATTGGTTGTTCCCTCCTTACTTGTCATTTTGATCCCGCCCATTTATCAAAGGTCGTACTGTGGTTGGTACCTGGTCATCTCGCGTAAAGTTGAACTTCCGGGTGTTGAATCGTTGCAAAACAGACTACAATCGGGCAGTGGTGTGGAAGAGGACAGTCACCGAGAAAACCCTGGATAACGCAGCTTTAGGAAAAGTGAGTCAACTAATTTTCAGGATGTGTAATTCAACAAGGCCTTGTTTTTTTTCGTGGAATAACAACCCCAGTGTAAAAGTGTTTGAATGTGTCGCTAGCTAGCTTGTGAGTTCCAGCTTCAGTCAGCAGATGCTGCCGTTACACAACATAGTTAACACAAACTGATGCAGAGGCCAGCAAATTAGTTAGCTAAGGTAGCCGAGAAGATGTTATTGTTGTTGTATTTAATTTCTTTAAATATGTATGACTACAGGTCTCTGCAACTTTACTGTGAGCTACACGTGTTCATCACACATTAGCATGTCATGAAGTATGGGTAGCCAATCACACCCAAGGTTAAACCATCTGACTTGTAGAAATACATTGTACGTGTTTGTTTTAATGATCTTTTTGATGATCCGTCACGTTTCAAATGTCTGAATTGTTGTAATATACTTTTGAAAACCTTCTCGTTTAGGTTAAAAAGTGCGGTGGGCGTGTCTGGAACTTAGTGTACTTTATTTTCCTTTTTTTCACCCTCACCCTATTTTACCATGTAACATGACCCCCGTCCTTTCTCCCCACTTCTTTATATGAAGTGATGCTCTCAGAAGTCCTGCAGGTGCTGCGGGGGGCAGGTAAAGTGGGGTCTGCCATGGTCAACACTCAGGGAGAACAGCTCCGATTAATGGCCTGCAACTCCTCCATGGGAGCAGGGGTCAAAGTTGCTCAGGATGTGGTGGAAGGACTGGTTGGCACCTTTATGGGCGGCAATGCGGTAAGGATTCCTAACTGTGGTGGACCCATGACATTATCTGCAAGACAAATGTTTTTTTAAATAGTAAAAAAATAATTGATATATAGAGTTTTTTTTGTTAAAGTACATGTCTGACTTTGCTGTGTCTGTAGCAACAGTCAGTTAAGGAGGATGTGTTTCCGGATGCGGAGGGTTGGGAGAATATGGACCCTGAGGAAGCAGCCAAATGGGCAGTGGGTTCCGAGTTCTCCTCTGATACTGAAGTTGCAGCAGAGATGCCAACAGGTATTGTAAATACCAGTTAGGTAAGGCTCCAAAAGAGTCTTTTGTAACCACATATTTTATTGTGATTGGTTCCTTTCAAATGTGATTGTTTAAAAATCTTCAGATATTTGAGTTACACAGGCCTATATGAGTTATAAATAAAACATTGCCCTTTCCTCTTCCTTCCATAGGGGGTCCTCCTCCCCCAGGGGTAGGTCCTGCAGGGGCGGGATGGCCGGGGCAGAGTGCTCGTTTCCTCCACACAATGCCTGGCATCCACAGGTACTACTACCACCAAACCAGGTCTGTCCATGACACCGTGGTGGCCAGACTCACACCAGAGGACATCAAGAAAGCCAGGGAGGCCAAGCAGTCCCTGGTCAAACCTGTCAGACAGAAGGTTGGTTTAACAAATTAATTAAAATAAAGCAACAAGTGCCATCACAGATTACTTTAATTCTCTATGAAGCTGACCGGAGAAAATGATTTAGTTTTTAGTCTGTATATTTGTTAGTGTCTTATATCTATGGGTTATTTTGTTGACCAGGCTAGTGCCTAAAGAGATTATGCAATGGGGTGGCGACTCTATGTTGATACATTTTATCATCATGTGATAATTGTTCAGATAGATGCAGCTAATGACTAGAAAAAGGGGCAATATGCAGAATAAATGCAATGGAAAATGAAGCTATAAACAGATTATTTATTATACATATACAGATATAAGTCGTTGTCACAGACTCTTAGTAACTGATATAAATAACTTTACATATTTCTATCAAGGCCAGAAGGGGGGTTTTCATTATACTCTCATGTTGAGTAAATATACATTAGTATTATGTTCATAGTGGTACCTGCAGGAAATGCAAACAGACAGGAAATAGGACCATATTTTGAGTTGACTCATGTTATGTAATATGTGTCATAAACAGTAAGGTTGCCTTTGCTGTGTAATTCAAGGTTACTGTCTTAAGATTTTTTCCCTTTGTGTGACTTTTACTACAAATGAAGAATTAACTTAGAACAATTAAAATTAATGTGTTAATTGACTTTTATACCAAATATATCTTCCATTAGCTGAGCGACCGTGCCAGAGAGAGGAAGGTGCCCGCCACAAGAATCAGCAGGCTGGTTAATTTTGGGGGTAAGAACAATATAATTTTTTTTATCCGTTTGTCTATTTTTGTGTGTTTTATATTTGGCAAGACACATTGTTCATACTATGTCGAAGAGGGAATCCTTCCAATTCCCCTCCAGGTTGTCAGATGACTCCAAGCTCAGCAGGAGATACATTAAAAGGTTCAGCTTTAACAGATTCCAGTCTGCTGTAAGAGCAAATGCGGCAGTAATTACACACACACAGTGCAGCTATTAAAGTATAAGTAAACCCTTTAAACACACGCCAAATTTTAATGGTACCAACCAGCTGCACAAAACTATTATAAGGAGGTCCATAAGTTAACATGAGACATTTCGCCTCAATCAATGCATTAACAAGAGGAACGTTCCAGCGGACGTCTGTCTTTTCTTTCTGTGTTACTTGCAGAGCACGTAAGCGACAAGTACGCAAGGGGGAGAGGAGATCGTCCAATAATTAATCGGTTGCGGATGATGATCTTATACTGATAAAAAAAGAGAAAAGCAAAAATGCGCTGCAAATGTTCTTGGGTGACTCTAAATATATGTCTATGCATGGAAAACACTCGTAAATGTAAAGTTATAATCCCGCACACTTCCCAGATATCCAGACATTGTATGCATGTTTGCATCCATCCACGGTTGGCTCCGGTTGTAACTCTTGATTTTCCTCGCTGGCGGTCGCTTTCCTTTTTAGACTGTTAGCCTTCATCTGAGCGTCGAATTTGTTTCTTTTTCTTTGGACTTTCACTTATTTTTGAAGTTGTATCTGTAGTCATCCATCTTTTCTTTGTTTGTTCAGCCATAGCAGATAACTGTTTACTCGTAGAGACTTGCAGAGACCGGAAAAGCAGCCGTTTAGCTCCGCCTACCCTCTCTGACAGACCAACCACTGCTTGGTGATGGAAAACGGGTCACGTTTAACACCAGTCGCCACTGACACCCAGTCTGTAATGCTGCAAATGCAAAGGCTTTCATCAGTGGGCCATAGGCTCAATAGCCATTGTGTTACCTCATTTGGCAATAGACAGCGGCTTAACAGACATATATATATAATCTTTTGAGATTATTACTTTAACAGGATATTCAGCGTAGCTCTGTGAAAATGGTATATTTTGTTGAAATGTTAAAACATCATCAGCACTTTCATAGCTCTATAAAGGACCTTTTTTTTAACAGAGAAAGGGAAAACTTTTGCGCTTGCACAATAACGTGACATTTTTTTAACTTTATAAGGTGTCATTAGTCACAATTATAACTTCTTAACTGTTTAGCAAATTATACCAGACTTGAAATATGCTATGAAATATTTCCCTCTTTAATGAGCAGCAGCAGGAGCAGCTGTGTCAAATCAGCGCTTCCCTCAAGCGGCTGTTAAGTAGCCCTAAATTTAAAATCACTTGTCTCTTTGCCTCTCTGCTACAGGGCTGGCTGTGGGACTCGGGATTGGTGCCATTGCAGAAGTGGCGAAGCAGTCGCTAGGAGGCAAAAAGAAAGGAGGTAAAGATACCCTCTTCTCTTCTCTCCTGTCCTCTGTTGCTTCTTCCATCCTGTGAAGTAGTTTTGGCAGATAGGGCACACAGACGGACAGCTGGTCAGCCCTGGGAGAAGTGTCTCATATGTCAGCACCTGTCAAGCACTAGACAGGCATTAAATCATACTGTTAGCAAGGATTGACACACAGGCTTTAACATGTGTTAAATGAGCAGTGTTTAATGTTGTATTACTACCCTAGTTTTACAGAATGATGAATCTCTGACAGATCACTCTTCTTTATGCTATTGTACTTCTAATATGATGTGCTTTATATCACTTCTAATAACCATTCTATGTTTGTGTGTGTGCTTGCTGTAGACATGAGTTCCCTGTTAGACTCTCCTCTCCTGTCAGAGGCCAACGCTGAGAGAATAGTCAACACACTGTGCAAGGTCCGCGGTGCTGCGCTCAAGATAGGACAGATGCTCAGCATTCAAGGTGCGCACTGTAGCCACAGCATCAACGGAGTCTGATGTCCTCCCAGTCAATGTAGATTTTTACTTAACATGTTTTTTTTTTCTGATAAATTTTCATTACCTTCTCTTCAGACAACACCTTCATCAACCCCCAGCTGCAGAAGATCTTTGAGAGGGTCCGGCAGAGCGCAGACTTCATGCCTACCTGGCAGATGAATGTAAGCACGAACTGACCCTCCTGCCTCTCTCACTTTTTCCTCTTTTTGACTGCAGTAAATAATCTCTAATGGTTGATGGTTTTGCAAATAGATGGTTAGATTAATCCTGTCTCCAGTAGTCTGCCTGTTCACGGTTGCAGCTTCAAGTTTGTAGATTTTAAAGGTCAGGTACATGTTTTTACGCCTCCGCTCCGGTGACGTCTGTCCCATTCTTGTAAACGTCACAGAAACGCTCAGAGGAAATATGCGAAGAATATGCCAGAAAATTTGCCACTAATGTCCACTTTAAGTCACAGATGAACTGACTTGAACATATTTTGGACATAACTCTAAAATATGTTCAGTGTGACATCATGATGTCTTTGAAAACCGATCCTGTCCCATTCTTTTGGAGGATAAATTTATTGTGGGAGAATCTTCAAATTTGTCTCAATCATCCATTTGGGCTTAAGGATGAACTGGGTAGATTTTTGTCCAAATCCAAGGTCACCGTGACCTTCCGTTCATCCCAGTCTTGTAAATACAATATAACTCGGCACCATCTGGAGGGAATTTGATCCTATAAAGGATAATTATGGTACTGTCCTGTTTTATATAATCTTACTCATGCAGTTGTTTTGTTTTAGGGTACTATTTTCGACATACCAATAAATACCCTACAGTTACCCTGTTGTTCTGTGGGAAAAATAGATGGAGGCTGTGAGATGGTAATTTTAGTTTTCTTGCCTTTGAGAAAGAACTTTGCTTCTGTGGTTCTGAATGTGTAGAAAGTCCTGGAGGAGGAGCTCGGACCAGGCTGGCGAGAGAAGCTATCATCCTTCGAAGACAAACCGTTTGCTGCAGCTTCCATCGGCCAGGTGCATCTTGGGGTGTTAAAAGACGGGAGAGAAATCGCTATGAAGATCCAGGTATTCAAACACACTCTATTTCGGTCTCCCTAACAACCTCTATCTGTCTCCGCCTGCATTGATTTTTGTCTGTTATTTCCTTAGTACCCCGGAGTGGCAGAGAGCATCCACAGTGACATAAACAACCTGATGACGGTTCTGAAAATGAGCGTGGTCCTGCCAGAAGGTAACGGCTACATCATTGTTTTTGTATTTGTCTCTCAGAACATCTGAGGGGGGCATACTACGAAGCAGGATTAGCGGTTATCGAGGTAACTTCACGGTTAACTCTGAGTTTTCAGTACTACGAAGTTGGTTCACTTCTTAGTGACTGGACTTATGCTGAACACCTGATCTGCTCCGGAGCAGGTTATGTTGGAGATAAGAGATCAACCTGAACTAAAGACCACCTACTGACCAATCAGGTGTCTTGAATCAGGAGCTTTGAGAGCTGATTGTGAGAGGGAGGAGGGAGAGAGAGTGTTAAAACACTTCAGCTTTACCTTATGAATTTTAATATGATATGTTGCTATAAGTCCATTTGATACGGGCTGAGGCAAAAAGAATAAGTCTGTTACAAAAGCCCCATAAATACATCTGTGCACCGCATTAATCTACTACATGAGTGTTATAATTAATGTATATGTTTTTACGATGATGGAGCAGTGATGTTATAGACGTAATTTGCGCGTTTAAACAGTCTGTGATTTTGTGCCAGTTGTCCTTCCTGCATTTGGCCGCTGCAGCTGAGTGGATTTTAGTCTGGATTATGTCTAACTTCCTCATATCTTTCTCAGATCAGAGTTTGTAAAATGACGGCAGATTTGTCCTTAAGTGTAGATTGGTCATACGCTGCAGACTCCACCTGTTTTCTGTGAACGCGCTCATAGAAACCCTGGTTTGAGTTGATAACCAGCGTCGTGTGAGCGCGTTTGCCTTTGTCAGGTTAAGTGAAGCCACATCAGGAAAAGATAACCTGGGTATGTTGACCTCTCTTCACGGTATAGGCCTGTGTTCAGTGAAAAACTGCTCATACATTCCGTACTGATAAATATACAGCTGCTGTGGTCAGGTGAAGGCATATATTTGCACATAAAAGACTTTTCCTTTAGTTGTCACTTTGATATATCCGTTATAAACAGAAGTCATCAATCATAGTTGAAGTTGGCACTGAAGTCATAGCATGTAGCATCTTAGTTCCTTTTGCTAGTAACACCATGGAGAGGGTAATAAGTCAATTTTTCCTTCTAAGTTATTGCTGTCTTCTCTTCGACTGCCCCTCATCATTATATGGTGAGTTGACCATCGCTGCCTCCTGCTCTGGTCTCTTTCATTCAAGCATTTCCACTATTACAGTTTAGACCAGGGGGTGGTGCTCTAGTTACAACTCCTAAGTAAAAACAAGGACGTCTGCATCATTTATAGAGAGGCCTCTTGTTTCCCTGTCATGCCAAATTCTACACGCTTCAGCAAAAACGTGAACCTACCTTTCTTACTTAAGAGAACACTGTTTTAATTGCTATTTAATAATGCAAATTACAGTCGCACTGACATCATGAACATAGTTTTTGAGTCTCCTTTTGTTATTTCTCCACAGGTCTGTTTGCAGACAGCAGTTTAGAGGTTCTTCAGAGGGAGCTTGCATGGGAGTGTGACTACAAGCGGGAAGCAGAGAGCGCCAAGAAGTTCAAGTAGGTTTATGTGGTGTATTGAACCATAAAGCCTCCTGCTCTGAAGCCTGTTACACACCATTTAACTGCACATAAAACAAACCACACCAGGTTAGCTATGAAGTTTCAGGAGGGTAATTAGAGAAACACTTCAAAACATGATATATCCATAGAGACTGTTACGACTTATTTCGCATATCTTTCATATGCTGCAAGCACATTTTTCATCAATGTCTCGTCTTTATCTTTTTTCTCCCCTGACCACCTGTGTCTGGCCTCCAGGTCCCTGCTGGAGGGGAATGAGTATTTCCAAGTCCCTGAGGTGATCGATGAGCTGTCAGGCCGCAGGGTGCTGGCCATGGATCTAGTGCAGGGAGTCCCTCTGGACCGCTGTGTAGACCTGGATCAGGAGACCAGAAACCAGGTATGGGTTTGCTGTCTCAGCGGACACATGGATCCTATTTGTGATGGAATTTCCTTCAATATTACTGCAATGTGAGGGATGCACAAGAGACGGGGACGACTATAGAATTTATGAAATCTTGGAATTTGAGGTATTACAGAAGATTTCGCACAAACATGGCAGACGCTTCTCTATGGTATTGTTGTTGTATTAAGTGTTGGTGCTCTGTTTTCTTTTTTCTTCCCTTCCAGCTTTGTCCTACTTTCTGAAACTCCTTCTGACTCCGACAGCCAAATCTCTAACAAACTTGGTCCACTGTGTAAAATCCTCTGCAAAAAAACCTCGGGGTGATTTTTGATTCATCGTGTAAATTCGACAAACAAGTAAACGTTGTGGTGAGAGCCTGCTTCCTCCAACTAAGAGCCCTAGCCAAAGTCTAACAACTCATTCAAGCTTTTATCACTTCTTGCTTGTGTCACGGCAAACACAAACCTGGGAAAAGGTCTACCAGCTTTGTTGCTTGTGCATATGAAACATTGGTTTTAAGCATTTGGCTGCCAGGCTAGGTAAGTGAAATTGGCCCACCTGGTATTTAAGCCCCACTCAGCGCCTCCCTGATGCTCTTCACTCAACTAGCTCGCTCTCCACTCTGACATGCCTGTGCATCAGTGCTCCCTTTTTGAGTTTTTATTTGGACATAAACACGTGGTCAATAACTTTGAACAAAACATGGTAACAGGGGGGAAATTGGCGGTCTATGCTCTCTTGTGGCAAACGACAATGTCTCCCACGCTGCCACTCCCTCGCGTCTGTTTCGGAGTCCCTCTAACCACTTCAGCCATCCCTCTTAATTAACCACTGCCGTGCAACTAGGTAGGCCCACCCCCCCAATCAGGAGATAGTGTGCTGTGACACTTGGACTACTGCAACTACCTGTACGTCGGGATCAGTCAGTCCTCACATCTTCAGTATGTGCAAAACGCTGCTGCGATATTTCTAACAGGTACACGAAAGCGTGAGCATATCTCTCCCCGTACTCGCCTCCCTCCACAGCTCCCTGTCAATTTTTGAATTCATTTTAAAACTGTATTACTTAATTTTTAAGTCACTTCATGGATTGGCTCCCTCATACCTATCTGATCTTTTACTCCCTTATACCCCACCACGAGCACTCATTTGTGGAACACATTGCCTCTTCATACTAGAAGTGCCAGCTCGATTCAATCATTCAAAGCACAGCTCAAAGCCAACCTCTTTTCCTTGGCCTTTTGAAATGACCTAAATTTGTTTAAATGTGTTTCTTAAAGAGAAGCTCCAGTCAATCTTTGAGACATAAAACGCTCTGCTTGAAATAATAAATTGTGTTTGATATGTTTTGTCTCCAAAATATGTTTAATCACCTTGTAAAAACATCTCCTCCTTCTCCCTCATTAGAAATTTCCAAATCTACATTGTCCCTGCCCACTATGCAAATCTCCAACCCCCCCCTCCGTCGCGAAAACATAACATATCTCTGCCATCGTTTAGTGGCAACTTGTTAAACTTAGCTGGCTTGAAATGTAGTAATTAGTAGTAGTAACGTTAACGTTGGTAATCAGTAGTGAGTTTGCAAAAATGACAATGACGGTTACAGCTGGCTCGCGCATCGCCGAAGTGGTTGCCATAGGTTACACATAATGATATGCAAAGCATCACCCCATCCATTAACGGGATTGGCTCCTTAGGTTTGTGACGTCTCAAAGCTGCCAATCTGAAAACGTGTTGTTCAGCCTGTCCTTGGTACACTGCAGTTTAAAAGCAGACAGGCCCAGCCATGGAGATGACTGCTGATGTTGTCCCTGATATGTCTTGTAGTACATGAAGAACACCACATGGAGATGTTTACAAGGTTAAAAACTGGATTTTCACTGGAGGGGGTCTTTAAATTTCATTGTTTACATTATTGATAATTTTTATATTTGTGTGCGATCGTCATTATCTGTTAAGGGCCTGATCAGACAGAACGCGTTTTAGCAGCTTGGTTTTTTGTGCGCTGCTTTTGCGTTGCAGAGCGCCTCGCGTTTTTGAGGAAACGCTCTGAAGGCCTTGAGATGAAAAAACTTCAAACAAATCAAAGCAGACAAACGCCAGACGTCATTGCCATTTTTTCTGATCGTACAATTGGATGAAAGGAGAGGCGGGCCCTCTGTCAGTTTTTAATATAACGGTTAGGTTAATGACAGCTAATGATTCAGTGGTTGCCTTAACAACAGGAGAAAAAAAGGCGCCGTGAGCTAAGATCTTTCTTACCCATCACATACTGGCCTCTGATTGTACAAATAAGGGCTGAAATGTTAGGACAAGAAGTACCAGTAGATCCTCATGGAAACAAGCTACTGAGAAAATTATACAGCAGGACCTCAAACACACTGTGAAAATGACTGTAGCGGTGAAAATAACTCTGTAAAACTGATGCTTTTCTGCAGCAGGCCTGCACCTGCAAGCTGTGGAGTGTGTGCCAGCGCAGTGAATCAGAGTACCAGGAGTTAATTGATAATAACACAAACCTCTCCTCTCCTCCCGTCTCCAGATTTGTTACAACATCCTCCAGTTGTGTCTCAGAGAGCTGTTTGAGTTCAGGTTCATGCAGACGGATCCAAACTGGGCCAACTTCTTCTACAACTCAGACACAAACAAGGTGAGGGGAGTCTGGCAGTAAAGCTGTAAAAGAATAGCACCTTTATCACAAGCAGCATAACTGTTTTATCCTGTCTGTAGGTTGTTCTGTTGGACTTTGGTGCATGCAGAAGCTACCCAGAATCATTCACAGACGACTACGTACAGGTGTGTTGTATCTAAAATTATACGACACCCACCAGTTAACTACCCAACATGATTTATACAACAAGATCGGTGTGAATAATTAAGCGCCATAGTCTTTGGTTGGATTTTAAATAACCATGATGACCGCATCGCTTTGTTTGATGCATGTTCAGGTGGTGCACGCAGCCTCGGTGGGCGATCGAGCTACCGTCCTCTCCAAGTCCAAAGACCTGAAATTTCTGACAGGCTTCGAGGCCAAGGTGAGGTATTTTAGTCTCTGCCGCTGTGCTCATTTATTTTTGATGTGGTTTATCCTCCTCTATCTCTTCTGTCTCCTTCAAATAAATGTGTCACATCTTAGCCCAGTGTCACTCCCGAAGCCTGATCCATGTTTCTCCCTCCTCTCTGACCACCATCTGTTGTATCTTTGCCGAAGAATCATGTCAAACGACTTTATAGTCTTGAATTGATTTATGTGAAGTTTTGTGGACAAACAGGGACAGGTAAAAATACTGATGGAAGCTGATATAGTGCGTTAATTTTACAGTGATGTGACTATGTTATGGTACGGATAAGGCTGCTAGCATCATTATCATCATATATTGTCCACCAATTCAAGTGTGGACCCCGGTTTGGTCAGCTGCATGTGCTGCAGACAGTGCGGAGAGTATTGTAAACTGTGGAGTCAAACATCACTCTGCTGAACAAGTTACACATTACACCATTTCTAAATCACCAAAGCATTATTTCTGCATATTATGGTCTGTAAAAAAATGTTACAGTAAAATTGGGTGTATAAGACAAACTTTTAATACCTTGTTTTTCCATCTAAAAAGTGGGCTGCGTCCTATGAACCAGTATAAATAGCGCTATAATCCAATGACTATGTATAGATGGACGATTCGTCTCCATCTGCTCTCATTGGACGAAATTGAAGCCAAAATACCCCCCGTGATAGGCGGCCTTTATAGTTTGACTCATGTCCCATCTGTTAACATGGAGGAGACGGGCTTTATGACCTATACTGCAGCCAGTCAGCAGGGGGCGCTCAAAATATTTTGGCTTCACTTTTAGGGAACTGTCATGTCGTCCATCTTTTTATAGTCTACACTATAATCTAGCTACAGCTTCGTCACAGATATGCGCCGTCATGATCGCTAGTGTGCAGCTGCCATCCTCACAACAATCAAAGTTACCGGAGGCTAAGCTCAACTACCGCACCGGTAGCTAGCAGGATTGCAAACTTGACATATTTTGTCTGTTTTGAAAGTATATTAAAATACTGTTTAAATAACTTGTATACACGTTTTTATTAATAAATGCAATGCAATGTAATGTGCACTTTTGGTTATAATCAAACATTTCCTCAGACTGCTTCAGAGTTTACAAACTCAAAATTCAGCTTCAAGTCAGTTTGTGTTTGTTGTTCTGCTTCACAGCTTCTATATATTGAAATCATAGTTCAGTTGATTATACTGCACTCAGACTGCCACTGTAACACCTTCGTTCTCCCCACCAGGCCTTCGCAGACGCCCACGTCGAAGCTGTGATGATCCTCGGTGAAGCCTTTGCGTCCGCGGAGCCCTTTGACTTCGGCACCCAGAGCACCACCCAGCGCATCCAGAGCCTCATCCCGGTCATGCTCCGCCACCGCCTCACCCCTCCGCCCGAGGAGACGTACTCCCTCCACCGCAAGATGGCCGGCTCCTTCCTCATCTGCTCCAAACTGAACGCTCGCATATCGTGCAAGGACATGTTCCTGGACGTGTACAACGCCTACAACCAGAGGAGGCAGGCGGGGCAGGCAGCGCGGGCCACTGCGTAGACACTCGGGGACAAGGTCACTGCCGCGCAGACTTTCAGAGTGGACTGCTAAGAAAAGGGATGAAAAAGCTGCGGAGATCAGACTTTCCAAAGACTTTACAAGATGTCAATAAATAATTGAAAATGGTGACAGGCTTTAATGTGGAACATAAACATGCTTGACTCTCAGTGCTTGTCTCCTTTCAGGCATCAGGTCGCTCAAATCAGTGTGTACAGATTTGGGCATTCCACCCCCGTGACTCATCAAGAACTGACTGAGCGTTCACTTGTACAGACAAAGATAAATACTAAACAAATATTACATTTGATGTAGAAAACGATGGTGATAAATGTGCCATAACAGATATACGCTGAATCCTAAACGGTTATATTGTTGATTAAATCTGTATATTGATTTGAGAGAGGATTATTTAATTCATCATGATGAGTGTTGGTGTGTGTGTGTGTTGGTGTGTGTGTGTGTGTGTGTGTGTGTGTTCATCTCTCTGTCACAGTAAACGCTGCTCTACATTCAACCTGTAAACTCCGAGTGCAGCTTTTTAAAAGACGACATGTACTGTATTCTCCTGTTGTGCTCCCCAGTCTAACATGCATAGATCCTGACTTTAGCAACACTTTATATTACAGTACACAAAAAGCTGCTTATAAGCATGCAGGGTAGTAGCATTTAATAGTCATTTTAAAGCACATATTTATGCCTTATTCTGCATTACTGTATTTTATACCTACTTAAAATTCTGAATTAATGTGCTCTGCTCAGTATTTTATACCATAAAACCACCAATGCACTTACTGAGTGCAGCATAATCATGTGGTAATACATGTTTAAAAGCTCTCTAACTATCAATAAGCAGTTATTAAGGGAAAAAACTTATAATACAGCAGAATAAGGAATAAATAAGAACTTTTTAAAGACAAATAAAGAGCCAGTGTGCTACTAATATGAATGCGAACAAGCACCTAGTTAATGCTGAATATGTGTACGTTAAAGAGGAGGTATCATGCTGTTTCACATTTTAAGACATATATATAATGTTACAATGTCCAGGCTAAACATGGGGGAAGTTTCAGATCTGTAGGTCAAAGTATGTTGGAGTAATCCCCAGGCTTCTCAGCTCAGTCTGCAGGCTGTTGTGAACGCCAGGTTTCACACAGTTCTTTCTACGCAGCCAGGCTTCAGAGAGCTGGTCAATCAGAAGAAAGTGGGCTTGTAGGGGCGGGGGCAGAGCTGACTGAGTCATTTCAGAGGCTGAGGGCCTGCACAGAGCACCAGTGTGAGATAAATTTGTTTTTTAACTGTAAATTAAGCTACTCCACAGGTATCACAGAGTGAAATATGAAGCTTGAAATTAGCATAATACCTCCCCTTTAATATAAAATGTTCTTCTGATTTGTTCTCACTTTGACAGCAAGGTCGTCCATATTTCCAGTAGAATGGGTATTTTCTGCCTTAAGGACACCTGATGCTGCAAAGTGCTTTCTTCTTTAAGAATGACGTGTGCTGGCAAATATACAGCTTTCCTCTAAATGTGATGACTGGCAGATTATCAGAGGAACTAGTAAAGACATTATAGCCTCTCTTATAAAATATATTCAACAAAAAAACCTCCATAATGTGAAAAACTGTCAGCCTTTTTTATGTTTGAACATTTCCTTATGACAGAGTTCGGTTCTGTGTATTGTTTTGTAAGCAATAAAATATGGGAGATTTGTACATTGTCACTAATTCAGCTTTACTGGCAGGTGTCTATATGAGGCTTTAAGCCAAGGACTTCCTTCACTTTGTATTGATCTTTCCATTTCAGCCTCAGACCTCTTTGGAAGATGTCACTGGCTGGACGCCATGTTTGACCTCATTCTCTCCTTCACTGTTCTTGTATTTACAGTAAAGCATCATGAAACAATACTTTAGGCTCACTAAAAGTAGCATCTGAGCTAATGGTGGCATTGATGTGTCTATTTTTTTCAGGATCTATTTTTGTTTCAAGGCAGTGCTGTCTTTTTCTGTCTTCAATAAGGCCGTTACAGTCGTACAGGACCGTCTGCAGGCTGCTCGGAAAGTGTTCACACCACAGGAGGAGGGATGTGAGGTTTCCACTGACAGCTTGAAGACCTGATGGAGAAAGATGCGGCCTTTTACTGCATCTCCATTAGCACTTGCTGTTAGTGTACCTCCACTAAGCTTAGCTGCTGGGCGGTTTGCCTTCCTCTGATGCACTACATCAGACTCACAGCTTACTTCTCCCAGGTTTGGGAATCAGCCACGGTTAATAAGCGCAGCACATGTGGAGAGAAGAAAAGAGAACATTCTTCTTTTGCAGTTTCACGCAATGGAAAGTTGGAGCGTTACTCTGCGTGTAAGAAGCAGCTGGCTCCGGTTTGTTGGCTCTTCTTTTACCAAAGTCTCAGATTTTCTTCGTTTAGGCTAACACTGGTCTGGTGAGGGATGATTTCCAACAGGTCCAGGTCATTTATGAAGTTCAATCATTGTGCAAGTTTGTGCAGAGGAAAGAAACTTGGGTTTCATTGTTGTTGTTGAATGAAATATAATGTTATGTTTGAGTAAAGGTCTACCAGTGGGAACATTAAAGGACAGTTGGCAGAGTCTCTGCCCAGCAGGCTTTTACTGTTTATATTATATAAACTGGACTGGCTTCATTTTATGGAAACTGTACTGTTTGTTTTATGTGTTCTGCTTTTATGAACACTAGGACTCCCTGGGGGTGTTTACTGGTTATTGTAACCTTAGTGTGTTTGCCTGTAATTCATCTCAGCTCTGTTTACTGTTGGTGGAAAACAGGATCTACCATTGTGAACATGAACGTCCTTTGTATTTACACAGTATTTTCCAGAGAGTGGTTTCAAATTGACAGTCATTTTCTGAATATTTTAAAGGCATATTCAAGAATATATTTACTGTAAGATGCAATATTATTGAATATCTTCACCAGCCTTTTTTTAAAGCTCCTGTGTTGACCTTTCAGTTTGTGTTAATTTTGTGGACAAAGCCCTACCCCCTTATCGCTTTGCTGATTTTGTCCTGTACATGCTTAAGTGGTGGTTTTTAACAAATAATCTCATCATGCTTTCTTTAACAGCCATATGTATCACTCACTTTAAATTTTTGCCCAGGAAATTGTAAACAAAGGCGGTCAATCGCTTCGTGCCGCCAAGTTACTATATAGTAATAATCTGGTTTGCTTTTGTAGGTTGTATAGAGGCATCAGAATTAATTTCAGTCTGTTTCATAACCAGTGAAAAAACTCCTCATAATTATTTTCACTACTAACAAGCACTTTATTTTGAAATCCACAATATGGAGATTTCCAGTTTTAAGTTTCATACTGGACCGTTATTCTCTTCCATACCAGTTGTGATGTAACAACATCCTGCTGCTGCTGTTTAACGTGAGCACAGAGGAACTTTACCTCTTCAGCATTTAAATGTGAATACAGACTTTATGTTGTCAAACTCTGCACATGCATCAGCCTGCACAGTGAAGCTCACACATTCAAGTAATGAGACATAAAGACGTGTAGAACTAGGCACTTTAGTTTTAGTTTTAGTGCTGGTTATGAAATAAACTGAAATAAATTCTGATCACTCTATATGACCTACAAAAGCAAACCAGACCATTAGTGACAAGATTGATTATTTCTATATAGTTATTTTAATGCCTGAAACCGCTGGCTTGGTGTAGGTGTCAGACGAAGCGATTAACTACTTTGTTTACGTTTTGCTGGCAATAATTAAAAGTGAGTGATAGGCCTACATATGACTCTTAAATAAAGCAGGATGACATTTTTTGTTAATAACCACCACTTAAACATTTACAGGACAAAATCAGCAAAGAGATAAGAGGTAGGGCTTTGTCCGGCTTTGACCGGGACACAAGTCTGATCCAAGAGTTTGGCAGTATTCCATAGAGTGCATTTAACCTGTCCCCCTGCTCTAATAGCCTGAGGAATAGGGTTCAAGTCTGCACCTGGGCCTTATTCCTCTGGTGTTGTCCAGCCTGTCCCTGAAACTAGGCTGCTCTCTGCAAGCAGAAGGAGAGTTTCCCTTCAGGGATGATTGGAGTAAACGTATCATCGCAGTAGCTGAGTTGCCGCACGGTGGCGCAGTAGAGCGACTGAAACAGAACCTTGCTTTTTTTTTTTTCTTCTCTGGAAAACATCAATGGGGAGAGTGGATTTGCATGTCCGGCCGTCTGTGCCAATGGGCGCACTGGGAAGGCTGGGTTAGCGGGTGGAGCCGGGGGAAGCAGCCCAGTAAGTGCACAGTCAACAACCAAAGCATCCGAGAGATTACTACAGATACGCCAATTTCACCGAAATCTGCCCTGAATCCTTGTTGTATAGCTTTTTATTCTGTGTGTGTATGTTTATGTGTGTGTCTGCTGCGACCAGGCTTATTTGCGGCTCCACATCGCCTCCATACATCGCTTCTACAGTGCGGATGAGAAGGATTTTGTGAAATTACCCATTGCAGCTTATTCTGGGGGTATAATATCTGTCTGTCCGGGGTCCTGGATTTACACAGAGGAGGAGCGGGGAGCCGATCATCCGTCGTTCTCTTGGGTGAGTTCACTGCTTCCCCGTCCAATCTGGCATCCCTGTTTACTGACTCTTCCAGGGTTTGGCTATTTGGAGATCCGCTTATAAATGTCTTATTTAATGAATGAATCCGCGATGGAGAAGTGCACGAGCCCCTCAAATTGCTGTTAAATCCTTGATTTGTGAGTGACGGGGCAATTATAATGTTTGGATACAACTGCAGCGCTTTCGGATAAGGATCTCGCCAGTGGGCCCATAATGTGTGATATGAATGAAATGTGGCAGATCCAGCCTTTGATAGCGGTTTACATCCACAATCCATCATCAGAAAGAAACAAGTATTGGAAGAAATCTGATTGGCCCCTTGACAAATCTACTGGCTCACACATATGATCTAACAGGAATACTCAAATGATGCCATACAAGAAAAAAAGCACTAACTTTATAGGCCTATAAGGGCAGACAGTTCCTTATTATGGCCCTATAACACCGATTAACGTATAGAATTGACATTATTGCGACATTATTTCGTCATTATTGGCGTGGGAATGAGATAATGTGATATTGATTGATCTGTAAAGAGTCACATTGATTATTGGCTAATCATTGGCTCATGTGTTGGCGTTGTTTGTTGGTATTTTCTCCGGGACAGCATGGCCACTGAAACACGCGCCCACAGTTTGAATATATTTACGACTATAATTTTGTCTGCAGGATTCTCTCTATCTCTCTCCATTGCATCACGCTGCTGGGTTAATTGTGTATTTTGCAACGTTTTCAAACCTCTAAAGGGCTTGTTCTTCATTTTGCGAAAAAGTGCTGCAGCTTTCTGTGATCTCTCCCACACTCTCTGTTCCCTGGCAGGAATAAGGGATTCATAGAACATAAGAAGAAAGAAGTGTGGCTTTCAAATGACTTAGAGACTGTGGCTGTGATGCACACACTCCCCTCCACACTTGGCACATGCCTGCGTATAGGCCCGGTTAATGCATGCGGCTCTATTGTCTGAGGACGTCCATCTGTTCCATGACATGGCATTCCTTAGACAGCCAGTCATGCTGTTAGGGGGTGGTCTACCCTGACCCACTGCTTTCGTAAAAAGCAAGAGAGTCACATGGTGTCTATTAAGACAGTAAGTGCAGGGCCCATGGTGTCTCAGTCCACAAGCCCTAGACCACCTGCAAAGACAACTGTTTCAGGATGGAGGGCTAGGTCGGGCCCAGAATCCAGGTTTTGAGAAGTACTAAATTAGGAAGGAGGGCGGCTAGGTTTGTGCTAGAGTCTGGGCTAGAGGAAAATTAGGTTTGGTCTGGAGTTGAGGTTAAAGAGAGGTCATGATGTGGCTAAAACCTAGAACCAGAGGATGGCCAAATGTGGTCTGGGCATTGATCTAGATGAAGAAAACTTTAGGCTATAGCTGGGGCTACAAATAGGGCTAGAGTGGGCGTGGTTTGGTATAGAGTATGGGCTAGAGAAAGTACAGGTTTGGGACTGGAGAAAGGCCTTGTTTTGGCTTAAACCTCGGGCCAGAGGATGCCCAAATGCGTCTGGAAAATTAGTTAGATTAAGATAGCTTTAGGCTATAGCTGGGGCTACAAATAGGGCTAGAAGGGGCCTGGTTTGGTCAAGAGTACGGGCATAAGTAGGACCAGGTTTGGTCTGGAGCTGGGGTTGGAGAAAGGCCATGTTTGGGCTTAAACCTAGGGCCAGAGGATGGCCAAATGTGGTCTGGACAATAGGCTAGATGAATATAACTTTAGGCTATACCTGGGGCTACAAATAGGGCTAGAGTGGGCCTGGTTCGTTCTAAAGTATGGGCTAGAGGAAGACCAGGTTTGGTCTGGAGCTGGGGTTGGAGAAGGACCACGTTTGGGCTTAAACCTAGGGCCAGAGGATGGCCAAATGTGGTCTGGACAATAGGCTAGATTAAGCTAGCTCTAAGCTATTGCATGGGCTAAAGATAGGACTAGTGGAGGCTTGGTTTTGGTCTAGAGCTTGGGCTAGGGTAGATTAGGTTTGGTCTGCAGTTGTAGTTAGTGAAAGGGCAAATTTGAACTAAAAGGTGGGGCAATGGAAGGTCTGGATTGTGAGATAGATTAGGGTGGCTTTATGCTATGATAGGGCTAAACATAGGCCCAGAGGGGGGTTTGGATTTGATGTGAAACATTGGATAAAGGCAGGTTTGATGTATTTAATATATGTGGCTAAAAGAAGCTGAGGTTTGATCTGATGCTGAGGTAAGAAGTGACAAAGTTAGTCCAGAGCTTGGGCTAGACAGCCTAGGGTCAGGTTAGGTTAGGTCTACAGCTGGGGCTGGTTTGATGTAGGACTGAGGCTAAAGGAAGACATTGAGCAATATAAATCAAACTCTGGGGCTAAAGGAAGTAAAACATTTGTCTAAATCTAGGGCTAAAAGAAACCTTGGTTTGGTCTAGGGCTTGGGCAAAAGGAGGCTGGTGATTGGTCTAAATCTGGGGCTAAAAGAAGCCTAGGCTTGGCTGTGACTAGAGGAAGGTTCAGTCTGACATAGAGAAGTGCTAGATTTGAAGTCCAAACTGGGGGTGCTGCTAATGGGCTCATATGTAGCTAATCACTGTTGCAAGTCAGACTCAACAAGAACATAATTACAGCCATCCATCCACACAGCATTACACACATAAGTGCATACACATACACACTCCATTACCCCTTGGACCACTTCCCCTCTTCCACTGCTCTGATTGCTGCATTAGGACTTGGCTTCCTTTTGTTGTGCACACACACAAACACACACACACACACACACACACACACACACACACACACACACTAGGGGGAGGGTCGGCGCAGCTGAGACCACAATACAACGGGGATCAAAGGTCATCCAGCTGGCCAATCAGGGTGCTGTCTAGGTCGGCTGGTGCTGGAGGAGGGCGTTGGCCCCCTTTGTGCTGGCCAGGGTGGGTCTGCTAAACAAGCGGCTCTACTTCCAGGCCCGGCCCTGCTACTGCCGGCAGCCACGCTGCGCTTCCTCCGAGTCCCACCAACCTCTGGACACTATTAGACTGGAGATGAGGAGGAAGAAAGTCCTTTATGGATCTGTGGCTGGATTAGAACAGTTGAGCCTTTCCGAAGAAAGAAGAAAAAGTTATGATTTTAACTGGAGTATATGTAATAACCGAAACCAAGCCCTGCAACTAAAACCCGCAAATTGACTACAGAATTCTATTTCTGGTGGCGGGATTAATTACAGCGACAAAATATGATAATGAAATTTTAAGGTGCTTAAAAATGATGAAGAGAGGAAGGACGGGGAGATGAGTGGTGGAAAAAGGAGACAGAGCAGGCCGCTGAAGAGGAGAGAGAAAGAGTCGAAATTAGGAGAGAAATATGGAGGCTGCGGAAGAACAGAGATAAACAGAGAGAGCGATAAAATAAAAGAACAAGAGAGAGGCAGACTGAACGGCAAACAGGGACGCTGGAAACCAGAAAGTCCTCTCCTCATTGGATGTGATTGTGTCAGTCTGCACAGAAACCTGCGACACAGAAGAACTACTTGTCTTCTAACATTTATGTCTACGTCATCCTCCCTCTCACTTTCTCTCTCTCTCTCACACACTCACTCCCAACCCCTCTGTCTGATGCCTAAGTGCCTTCAATATGTGCTGAGTGGAGTTATCTGATTTCTGCAGGCTAGTTAAATGCAACCACTCCTTTCCCTCATCTACCTCCATTACTGCACACGCTAATGGCATGCTCACAGTGCACAGGCCTGTTGTTTCATCCCTGTGTCTGTTTGTGTGCTTTTATTGCCGTGTATTATGTGGATCTGAATGGATAAATGATTGGAACAGTGGATTTCAATGCCTGTCTAGTGGACACTCATGTGTGAAGGCAGCAATTTGTGTTGTTTCTCTGTGTGTTTGGCGGTGTGTGTGTGTGCGGCTGTTTCTCTGCCGATCAGCACTTTATTTCTTTGCTTCAGTGGCGTTTTTCTCTGCAGATAACAAGAAAGTGGAAATGAGTCTTTCTCGGGAGCCACAACTCCGAGTGGAGCGCTCATTGCAACTAATAACTGTCACTTTGAGTTGCGAGGGTCGCTTTTTTTTTGTCTCGTCTCTTGATTTATCTTCCTGTGATGACCTATTTCAGCCTGTTTAGCTGCTGAAGCTGTGATGCAACAGCTCGATGAGGGATGTGTTTGTAAAAGACCGAAAAAACAAGCTTCTGAAACACCACATCCCTCAGGGTCGGGTTTGATCTGTACCCTTTTCCAGGCTTTGAGCCTCTGCTTTGCTCGCTGCTTGTCGATTGTTTTCACATGGTTTATCCCAAATTCACCTAACGTGGATGTCCAATACGGAATGCTTTTACCTCCTCCTGCACTTAAAAGGCTTTGCACAGTCTCAGTTCGCTACAAAATAATCAATCAATCCGCTTGTACATCTGAAAAGGAAACATGGACTCTGGTAGACTGAAAAATAAAGAAATAGTTTGACATTTTAACAAATTTGCTTATTGGCTGACCGTCCTGATAGTAAGGTGAGAAGATCCATAGCACATTCTCTTTAGCTTAGCTTAGCCTTAGCACTGTAAGCAGGGGAAATGAGCTAGCCAGGCTCTGGTGTCATTAATCAACATGTTATGTCTCATTAGTTTCACCTGTAGAATTAAACTTACACGTTACATGTTCCCTCTGGTTCTAAAGGTCCTCATGCTCATATGCATGAATGATAGAGATGGGAAATGGACTGCACTTATATAGCGGTTTTCAAGTTTTGTGACCACTCAAAGCGCTGTCATGTTCACCCTTTCACACGCACTGATGGCAGGGACTGCTACCTAAAGTGCCCAACTGTCAATCAGTCATCACATTCACACCCCGATGGCTATACCAACGAGAGCAATTTGGGGTTCAGTGTCTTGCCCAAGGACACTTTGAGACTGAGGGAGCCGGGGATCAAACCACCAACCTTCCGATTGAAAGACGATCGACCACTGAGCCACAGCCGCCCCAAAGAAAGACTCTCCTTTTTTAACTGCAGTGAAGGTTCACATCATCAAGGTTGTGTATGATAACAGAACTGACCCTACATTTACAATATAACACCATATCAGTCTTTCGCTGATGTGAGTCATCAATATTTATTGGTTTAGAGGCGCTTACAGATTATAAACCACCAAGTATGAAATATTGGAGCTCTCAGAAATAATCCATTTATAGGTCTGAAAATTGTAATTATGCCAACTTAGATAAGGCCGGGCTGGGATATGAATTCTCCTCCATCATTACCACACGCCACAAGGTTGTTGTATTAGCTCGTTTCAGCTAGGCTAAAGTTAACGTGTAAAGTGAAGTTGTGTGAATTCAAAGATGCTCCGTAACCAAGAGAGTGTGCGTGAGGACATATGAGAACACGCGTGAGCTTGCAAGACAGGCGCGATGGTGCAGATTGTTTTCAATAACTGTTTTTTATTACAATTTGGTTATATTTTTGAATTTAGAATATTTGCTGACAGCCCTACTAAGCTTAGCGTCTGCTACTGAAAGAAAATTGACACAATTCATAAAATGTTTACGTGTGGATGTATAGAAAAAGTATTAGATTTAGTCGTTTTTGGCTGACCGCCGGGGTCACTGAGTGAGTGACGGTACTTTCACAGCCGTAGAGAGAGAGAGTCACAACATCGCAATGGCGGATCATGGAACATATTGGACCTCCACTGACGCGACTCTCTGTCTATACGGCTCTGGATACTTTGTTTGGGGAGCAGCACAGCGTCCGCTGCTCGTCCGCTGTCCTCACCTACGTTCGCAGCGCGCTCCTGCTTTCAAACACGTTGTCATCGGCCTCATAAGGACAGCCCTTGTAAAACATTGCCCACAAAAGTGTTCATTGACCTGATGATGTTGTTAGTTGTTAGTTTCCCTAAATATCTAACTGCTCTTTTTAAGAAGAGTGACGATCGTGAAGGTTGCAGGTATGCATCCTGCAACCAGTGAGGAAAACATAGACAGGGAAAGAGTAAGTAAGACTTATCTCTCCTTTCACAACCCGTGTTAAAGTACCCATGGGATGTGGAAGGTAATCATTACCAAACAATATGCATGCTTTCAACTTCCCCTGGATGAAAGGAACTCCTGATTGCATAATCAAGCTTCTCCATTTGATCTATATGTGGAGGTAAATGAGTTCAGATGGCCTGTCTGCACTGTGTTGCATCAGAGGAACACCGGCATTGTTAGCTGCTAACCGTGTGTTATTTACAGTGCTCAGACTGCTCACAGCCCACGTACAATTACTTTCCCACTGCGCTCTTCTGTCTTAATTCAATGCCGGTGCAGAGTGAGCGTGCAGCTAAGCTTTGGTCTCACAGCGCTGAAAGAAAAAAAAAAACACTGTTTAATATGACGGTGGCTTCTCTGCTGCACTATTTCAGAGTGACGCCATGGGAGAGAGATTGTTAGCAACAGACAGAACCCAAGTTAAATCTTCCAGAGCACAGAGGGGCCTATTCACTGGAGAGAGGGAGAGAGAGGAGGAGAGAGAGAAAGAGAGAGAGAGGGGTGGCAGTGGGTGACAACTGGATCTGAAGCAGTCAGAGAATCAGAGACAGAAGAGTGAAGGATGGAGGACAGCTGACAGCAGTCTTTTGCTGCTGGAGGACACATATAGGAAACATGTATAGGAATCAAGCTGTGTGTGTGTGTGTGTGTGTGTGTGTGTGTGTGTGTGTGGGTCTCAGTTTATGTTGGAAAGCAGCCACAAGTTACCTCCAGCTGAAAAAAGAATGAGTCACCGGAGAAAACGGGTTCACGTCTGCTGCACTTTTGTTTTGGTGCATACGTACATGCTCTGTGTGTCTCTGTGTGTGTGTACTGTGCAAGTAAATGTGTGGCACGGCAGGGCCTGGCAAAACAAATGTCAAGGAACACAGCTATTGATCCAAACTGTTTGAAATGTCGGCACAATCAATCAATCAAACATTTTTTCCCACAGAGTGAAGGCGTTACGGGCGTAGGATTTTCCCTCATCCCGACATATTTAACTTACAAGGACTAATACGCCCAAAAATAAACAAGCATCTTGGCAACTTTTTCCTTCTCAAACCATTACAGGTTATGTAAAAAATGGAAACGGATAATTATTATTTTAGGAAAGTTGACGTTAACTTGCCCATTATGTTAAACTAAATAGTATAAAAACCTCTGTATGCTGCAACTGTCGACAGTGTGCGTGTACCCACCCTTACACTTTGTGATAATTGTTCATGATGCAGTGCTAGGATGATTGACAGCTCTGTTGACCAGCCGATCTGCTCTGGATTAGCAGAGTAGAGCAGGAATGGCGAGAGGAGACGTATCTAAAACAATCATTACAGTCATTGAAGTTTCCATATCTGTGAACGTCTGCTTCAGACCAACACAAGAAGCTGTTCTGCTGATGTGCGGGACCTTTTGCTGTTTTTTTCAGTAACTTAAATGTGTGTTAAAGCGAAAGGGGCGGGACATCGATACTATGGCTCCACACGCCAATCTTGACTGCGCAGACTCTGACTCTAAAAAATGTCACCTACTTAAGATGGCAGCACCCGCATCAGGGGTATTTTGGCTTCAACTTTCTACAATGAGAGTAGATGGAGACATGTCGTCCATCTAAATATACAGTAATTGGTCCAGACTGATATTAGCCGCTTGCTGTAGATATAGTGACATCACATTTGGCTGGAAACCTCTCCCATCTATTCTTCAAGCACTCCTTATTTAACTGGTCTTTGGTAATTATAGTAAATCACAGCCTTAATTAAGACACAACTTTTATCTTTATCTCAACAAGACACTAAGGGACGAATTGGGGAACAAGTTCTGGACGCGTGCTGAGGTGGAAGCAACAAAACCCATGTCCACATGCGTATTTTCACTTTCAATTCACACACCTTCCTGCAAACAGGACATCAGTGGCTTTGACACTTGTGGAGAACTGACTGCAGAGATTTGACAAAAGAATCCTGCAGGTTCCTCTTGTAAAGTTGATGTAACCTCAGCAATAAATCGAGGGAGAACAAAACCTCTTGTAAGCAGCACATGTTGTTGTCTGTGCGGACCAGTTTGCGGCTCACCTCCTGCTACAGTATGCTTGTAAATGTGTGAATGTGCCAGCGAGGCTTTTGGTTTATACAACATGTTCTGTCTGTTTACCAGCGCTATGACTCATGACTGCTTTGGTGAGAATCTCTGACAGCAAGGCAGCTGATAAGTAGCATCTGACTCCACATGACTGTATCTTTTCCTCCATCAGTCCATCGCTCTTGGCTTCTGCCTCTTTTTTATCTTGCTGTTTCTATCTTTCCATCACTATTTTCTCTCTGCTGCTCTCTTGCAGGTGTCACCAACTTTCCTCCTTCTTTCCTGTGACTTCCCCCCCCTCTACTTTGCCTCCCATTCCTCATTTAACTTCTCCAGCACTCCACAACCTTTCACATACCTCATATAGATTTTCTTATCGCAGCATCGCCCTTCACTACTCTCCTCTTTTCTCCTGCTCTCCTCTCAGTCCCTTTCTATCCCTCTGACTGTCTTACTATGGTGGCAGCTGCACGCCAGATGCGGCCCACTCTTCCAGCTGTTGGCATCATGATCTTGAAGAAGCGAGGAATGAGATGGAAATGATCCTGCATGAAAAACAAGGCGTAGTAATCCTAATCATACACATGCAAAAGATAAAAATATCAGAAGGGAGGAAGAAAAAAAAATCTAAACTGAAGCCTTGTACAGGATTTTTATCCTGCCACACTGTTTGAGAATATAAAGCTTTATTATATTAAAAAGAAGCTCCACTGAGTACCACAGACACTCTAAAAATCTCTATAGGAACATTATAGTGACGCCACAGAAGATAAAAATACCATTAAGTAGTTTAAGGTCACTGTTGAGTACTGCAGACAGACTTTAGTGCAGCTCCCCATTATGACATTAGAGGCTAGCATTCATTAGAATCCACATCACAGAGATGCACAGGAGTATGGAACACCCCAGTGAGAGAATATATCTGTGAAAACGAACCTAGCTAGTGAGCGTCGCTTAGCTAAATGGTCTGTGCACAGTAAAGGGATGTGTTCAGTGACCAAATAAGACTTAGGAGAACTACAGACTGAATGACGAGTAGAATAGAAGAGTGTTCTAACCCTCTATCCCCAAAAGCAATATTGTAGAAACAACCTTTATTGAATTTGCTGGGGGATAGATGAAAAGATTGATACCACTCTCGTGTCAGTCTATTCAGTTTGAAGCTACAGCAAGTGGTTAGCTAGCTTAGCTTGTGGCAGGGGGGAACGAATAGCGTGTCTCAGTCAAAAAGTTTTTTCTTTTTTAAACTGCCAAAAAGCACCTCTAAAGCTCAATGAGTTTTTATAATAGTATATCCTGTATGTTTAATCTTAGAAATACAGACACTGATAAGTTGTTAGCTGTGCCAAGCTATGCTAACCACTATTCCTTTATAATGTTTCTAAGTATGTTTACATGAAGTATAGTAGAACTTGGTGAAAGGTTTCACCCCACAGCCAGAGTGTTCCTCTATCCCCAAAAGCAATATTGTAAAAACAACCTTTATTGAATTTTGTCTGAGAGTTAAATGAGAAGATTGATACTACTTTCGTGTCAGTCTTAAAGCTACAGCAAAAAGTTAGCTAGCTTAGTTTGCGGCAGGGGGAACAAATAGCCTGTCTCAGTCAAAAAGGTAAAAGAAAAACGGGACCTCTAAAGCTCAATGAGCTTTTCTAATATGATATCTTGTATGTTTAATATTAGAAATAGGCTACAGACACCGATAAGTTGTTGACAGAGCCATGCTAACTGCGCCAAGCTAGGCTAACCAACGTTCCTTTGAAATGTTTCTAAGAATGTTTACATCAAGTATTCTACTTTTTCTGGAAGTTACACTTCAGATATATGTTGTAGCATTACATATATAATGCGTCATAAACATAAGTAGTAGAATGAAATGTACTATGCATCTTGTTTTTGTGTGAGTGTAGCTTAAAACTGGCGCAAATTTTAGCTAGCTTTACCATTTGAACATTCTTTGAAATTTCTTTCTTCAAGGGTCCCAAAATCATATTAGCTGCTCATGTGAAATTGCTGCAACTAATAGGAACAATTATGTGTAGTTGTTGTTAAAAAGAAAATTAAATGAAATATAAATGGACAATAGCTTAAACAAAGAAAAAAAACCCTGGAAAAAGAGTCTGGGGGAGTCCAAACCCTCCAGACTGGTTTTCACACGACAGCAGCTATTTGCTGGGGCAGATGGATGAGGCTTGAGGCCAAGAGAGAAGAGGTGAGGAGCCGCTGTAGGTGGTGAAGAGATGGACAGAGCCGACAGGGA
The DNA here is from genome assembly GCF_022749685.1 of Semicossyphus pulcher. Classification (NCBI taxonomy): domain Eukaryota; kingdom Metazoa; phylum Chordata; class Actinopteri; order Labriformes; family Labridae; genus Semicossyphus; species Semicossyphus pulcher. Next base: position 6,969,448 of record NW_027211700.1, read on the forward strand.
GATGAAAGAAAGGAAAATGGAGGAGGGAGAAGTGTCTTGTTTCACAGGCGAGCTGCAGTAGGCTAATGCAGAAAATGCCCGAGCCACTGTGAAAAAAGAAAACAAGCATGGAGATTGTAGCGTTTGCATTTAGAGTGGTTTGTTGCTATCGGGACTGCTTAGAGGCTGTGAGGAAAATACTTTGTGAAAAGGACAAGCAACATTTAGATTGATTGTAGCTCATTTCAGCTTATTGGACTACATACAGCTGTAAAGCAGTGTCTGACCTGCAGACCTCTCTAACACTGAGCTCTTTTCCTCCCCTAATTTTTCACAATCCTCCCTGTCTTTTGCCAATTTCCTCTCAGCCCTCATCTTGTTAAAAGCCTCCTCTGTCTTCTCTGTTCTGCTCTTTGTCTTTCTCAGTCCTCTCCCTTTCCTCTCAAAACATCAATTTCTCCATCTATCTCTCTTTCCTCCCTTCTCTCCCGGTCAGGGGAAGTGGCAGTCGCTGCCTGCTGCCTCCCAGAGGAACAGACCTGCCTTTGTCTGTCTGCACTGTAGGAAGATGAGTAGCCAGTCCTCCCAGTAAGCCCAGCAAGCCCAGCAGGGATTCAGGGTTTGTTTGCTGCGAGCCAGCCACCCAGAACGCCTGTAAATCAGCCAGCCACTCAAGCCAGGGCCTTCCAGCTCTGTACAGCTAGCTAGCCAGTCTGTCAGGTATTATGTTAGGCACTCCCGGCTGTAAGGAGGAAGGGATGGGAAAGTAGAGTGGAGACTGAAGCTGACAGACTGCAGACCTTGGTTTTATGCATGATGAGCGTTGCCAGAATGTGTATGACTTTGAATCATGAACAGATTCATTGCAATTCAACCCCCCCTCCCTTCTTAGTTGGACAAACTCCAGTGTATGAAATTATTGCTGTCAAATTTATTACCTCATGCCCCGAACTGAGAGCAACCGGTGGGAAGTGTGAAATGGTTTATAATGCGACATGACATTATGGCACCCCAGTACAGCCTGTTTTTGCTTTTGTTTAGTCTATATTTACAGATTAAAATGTGCATGAACCTGACTTTGGTATGAGAATTGTTCTACTGTCCGTTTGTAGTACATTTGCAGTCCGAGTAGTACTGACAAAACTGACAGCAGTAAACTGACAGCAAGCTTCGGTCGGTGTTTGCAAGAACAACAGTCCGCGTGCAGAGCAAAAGCAGGCATAACGCAATCTTGATGCTGTTTCGCGAAAAGCCAATCAGCGCTTAGATTTCCCTGACTTCCTGGAATGCATCACAGGTGATCAATCTGACCTCCATTGTACAAGCAAGCATTTTAAAGTAGTTTCCTTCTCCTCTTGAGGACAGACCTGGCAAAGCTTCATTTTTGCTTGTTACAAATGTGCATCATGAAGTTGTAATTTCTGAAAAGTCAGGGCCAGTTAACTAAAGTAAATCACAAGAAAATTGGTTTCTTTTTCAGGTTCATACCGCTGAACTTAGCCCAAGTGATGCCTCTGTGTAACTTACTATGTATTTACGGTTTAGCTGTGACTCACCAGATAAAGATGAACTGGCGCTCCTCCGGGGGTTGTAATGCACCAAGACGGTGTTTATTTTGCCAACATATCTCGAGGGGCGAATTTTGCTTTACTTTTGATGTGAATGCACTGTTGCTTCTCAAGTTGCTAACTGGACTGTGAACAATGCAGCGCAAGGAAAAGGAAGTCTTCGCTGGAAGTTGTTTATTGCTAACCGCTGGATACACCAGAAATAGAGAGTAGTTAGCCATCGTTCCCAGAGGCATCAACGTCCGATTGGCTTTCTTTTTACTTGTTCTGGTGAAAAAACAGATATGAGAAGGGCCTTTTTAGAGATTTTGTTCTCTAGAAGAGAAATGTAGGCGGTTCAGAATGAAAAGTTGACTTTTATCCTGAGCATTGGGTCCGAAAACCTAAAATCCAGCCAGGAAACTTCAGTCTTCGAATCGCATTTAGCACAAAGGGAGAACACATCACACATGGAATTTTTGAATCATATCTGTAAGACACCAAACACAATATCTGAACTTAAAACATTCAATTATATTAGTTCAAATATCTATATTAAAATGGGTATGGATTTATTAAGTTCTCAGTAACATTAACATGGACATAGAGTGAGTGCAAGTTAAGGTCGTTTTAAAAGGAGTGTCAATCAAGAGACGACCAAAGATGATGAAATGAGACGTAAGGAAGCAAAGTTAACAAAGAGAGGAAGGTGAGGAGGGCACTTGGAAAAAGGAAATAAAATAAGGATCTTGACCACAATAAAGAAGAACTTATAAGAATTTAAGAGCATCCTGAGTCCACCAGGAATTCACAATTGATCAGTCTGAATGGTGTTAAGCTTCTAACATTCTTGGAAATGCACCTACTTATTTTCTTGCTGACAGAACGATGGGAAGATTGATGTATACATGTATATATATACATTTTTTATTATTATAATTTTTTGTCTTTTGCCTTTATTGATAGGACAGTCAACATAGGAATGACAGGAAATGTGGGGAGGAGAGAGAGAGGTAGTCATGCACCAAAGGGCAGAGGTCGGAGTCAAACCAGCGCCCGATGCGTCAAGGACTTTGCCTCTGTGCATGGGGCGCCTGCCCTACCGACTGAGCCAAACCAGCGCTCCAATTTCTTAGATTTTTAATTAGAGTACTTGTTAAATGTCCAACTCTGAGGAAAATGTGCCACAAAGATTTAAGAATAACGAGGACTAAGAGCTGTTTTATCTTGATTGGAGCTGTACCAAGGTTAATGTTATTTGCTTTAATACGTCTGCTTCTTCCATGGCAAGAATCCAAGTGACCTTCCAAATAAACTCAATAAAGAAACTTAATAAAGGCAAGAGACGCAGCAGAGATACGAAAGAAGTCTCTAAAATATAACTCAAGCTTATTAGCAGCCGTTTTTCTTCTCATTTGTCTTTTATATGTAGCAAACTCCTTTAAAAACAGGTTCCTCTGTCTTCTGCTCCCGACCACATCCAAACCCTTTTGGGAAGGGAAACCAAAAACATCCAGCAACATTGATTTTCTATTAAATTTCCAGGCTGAAGCTACTTTACATCATTATGTACCACACAATCCTTTCTGATATCACTTTCACAGCTTAGGCTACACTCTGAAATCACTCTACAAGCATGATGAAATCTAGTATAAAGCCAGAGTGCTCTCTCTCTCTCTCTCTCACAAATTTTTTGGGTTATGTTTTAATGGATAAGGCTTCAGGCTCCTCAGGCTTCAACAAGCCTTAACAGGGAGATCAATAGAAAGTATAAAGACTGTCCTCCCACAGGCCGCGTCTGCTCTCGCCTCGGATCACAGAGGAATATTGTGGAGATGCCAATGCGACATCAAGCCAACTCGGAAATGATTTGATGTAATAGGAACACTACGGCGTGATTAGAGGAGCTTCTCTTCCTTCATCTCTAACCCTGTAACACCTCTACACCCACGATATGTCAGGGGAGGTGAACATGCATCTACCATTCTCTTTAAACTCCCTCCCTCATTTGACATCCCCCCTGCTTTCAAAGGACGGCAGCAGTAGAGTCGTACACAAGAAGACGAGAGGAGGACGGGGGAGACGATAAGCGATTGTGAGGAGAATAAAAATAAATGGCTGCAGGGCCGGACAACAGTCTGACTCAGTTACGTCCTGGATCGTCCAGTTGACCAGATGGCTGCGTGATATGTGCTGAGAAACCAGTCCAAGACACACCAGACTCTCTGTTAGTGTGTGTGTGTGTGTGTATACATGCAATCTGTACTATGTTGCTCACTGTGCTCCACATAGGGAAAGTGTTTTTACTCTTGCACTGCATTCCTAAGAGTCAGAGGAAAATCTCAACCCCTTTAACCCCCCTTCTCAGCTGTGGACCAGCTTTGAAGTTTTTTTTCTTCCTCCTTCTCTTCTCTCACATCCACACACAGTCGTACACGCTCCACACGGCTCTTTTCCTCACATGGATTTTGTTTACATCCTGGCAGCCAACTCCCACAGTACATGTCGCAGTCAGAGGCTAGTATAGATGATATACTGCAGGCTTGCGCTCTTGCTGAGGTGTTGCTTAGTCAGGCTGTATTTGCATGGGAAGATGATTTGGCTGTAAAAGTCGCCACCCTTTTAACACAAATTAATTCTGAAAGACTTTCTGGTTGTTAGCACGGGGACGGCAAACACCCTAACATGCTGGAGTCTTTTCCTGTCCTATTGTTTCCCTGATGGACAGATCTCCAGCCCACAGAGCGGTGCCTGTGAAGAGAAGGGCTTTTTATCTAGTAGTGTGATGAATGAAGTTTTACAAGGATTAACAGGTAAATTTCCCCTGTGGAGGATCCACAAAGCTGATCGTATCTTATCTTAAAGTGCACACTTAAGCCCTTTTTACGTTGCGGTTCCACCACAGTGCCCTAATGAAGCTTCACCGTCATGCCACCTTTGTTATTTTACATTGGACCAAGCCACACCGGCTCTGTGTGTGTTTTTACACTGCATTCCGGCGTTGCGAAATGTACGCGAGGTGTAAACAAACACAGCGTGCTTCAATGCCGCTGTTCCATCCTGCTCCGCTGTTAACACTGTTTACCATTTCGCCTCTGTTACTACCTCTGTTACGCCTCTGTTACTACCTCCATTGGCTCAGAGGCAGAACAACTTCGCCCCACTAATTCCGCCTCAGTGTCGTTTTACTAACCCCGCCTTAAACTTGCAGAGTATAAGGGACTTTATTTTGAAGGCGACAGGTTAGCATAACTGCTAGCATGTCTTCTATGTTGATAAAGTTTTGTGGATATGTTGGAAATGCATTTTTTATGAAGTGTTGTTAATAAGTATTTTGGGTAAAATTAGACACCTTCCCTGCGAGGAGGAAAATGTAGAGGAGTATGGCTAGCTTTAATGTCACGTACTTCCGTTAGCCTTATTTCCTCTTTGTCTCTGCGTTTTTTTAAGTTACAGTCCTCCACGCTCTTTCCTCTTAAATTGTTATGTTGCCCTAAATGTAAACTTAAGGCACACATAACTTGTGTAAATTCAGTGTAAAATCTGTGGAGATCTGTGTGTCATGGTGCTGCCATGTAGCTTGCTATGCTAGCATGTACTATTAAGACTAGCGCACACAGATTCCACAACAGCGCCATAACAAAGCTCTGTAGTTACACCGCCTTTATGCTTTTACACAGAATCCCACAACAGAGTAATATTTCTGTTCCAGTGTGTGATTTTACACAGCGTTACGTTTAATGGAAGCAAAACGCGGCGCTGTTCTGTCCTGCCTGCTCCTTTTTTTGACGCCGTAATGTTTCTGTTACTACCTCCGCTGCCGGCTTAGAGGGGGAATGACTTTCCCTGTAATTCCGCCTTTGTGACTTTTACACACCAACGGTCTGTAACAGGCTTTGTAAAAGGGGCTGCTGTGTTTGCTAGCATAAGCTATTTAGTGACTTAACTCACGATGTTTCACGTGCTGAGAGCAGTATGTTTGTTTTGTTTCTTCACAACTTAAGTAAATTTATGTATGGATGTTTGTATATTTTGATAAATTAATTTATGTAATAAGCATTTTATTTTTTAAATACAATATTGGGCATGTTCACTTTCTTTGTCTTAAGATTTTTTTCCTCTTCTCCGCTAATAGTTGAGGAATAAATGGCACCAAGAGAACCTGGAGAGGTGTGTTTCTACCTTTTTCTCAACTTAATGCGTAGTACGCCCCCCTACACATGCTTTCTGTGTCTATGAGGTTATGCAATGCTTGCTGCACGGCTAGCAAGGATTGTGTCTGATCCACTCCTTGTTCTCTTGCGACACCATAATCTGCTTTTATTACCTTTATCATACTGTAAGTCCTTAAGTGTGCATGCGCGATATGTGTCTCATTCATTGAATACATGAAGCATACAGAATCCGTCCTATACAACACATTTGTATCCCAATTATTCTGCATTTTGCACGACTACTATATTTTTTTCACTCCCAATTTTGTACACAAATCCCTCAGCGCACAGCTACAGTTTTTAACCCGTGTCTAACATGCGAAACAATCTTCTAATCTAAGTGTTTGCCCGAGGCCACAGCTTTACAAAGTAAAGTTAGGAGAGATTTGGTTAGGCCCCCCAGTGTGCTGTGTGGGATCCTTCTTCCCATGTGTATCAGTAAACTACTTCTTACAAGATATGAAACAGAAATATGGATTGTTTTGAAGGATGAGAAAAAATGCATCATTCAATAGGAGTTATACTGCAGAGTGTACAAGTCACTCTCATATTACTGTACACTCTGTTCCTCTTTTACAGACATTCAAGTGTTAGTATCACAAGACAAGACCTTTTTATAGATTAAACTCTTAATTAGATACATTTACTCATATAGTCACTTTCTCAAGCCATCAAGTGTTTTTCCAAGTACACACTTATGACCATCGGTACATTTGTAAGTCATAGAGCTCCCTGTGTGTGCTCTATGTAGGTCCCTGTTATCTAATACAATCTGTCCCTATCTAATATTCACACTGATGGTCCTTGAGGGTAAAGAGACTGAGCAGAGAAGGAGGGAGAGAAAAGTGAAGAGAGGACTCTGCTTGCCAATAAACAGAAGTCTTCCAGGAAGTCTCCTGACTTTAAAAGGGAATCCTACACAAAACAGATTTAATACACACGTGGAAAAGTTACACACACACACACTCAAGCAAACACTAATGCTCCCAGTTGGTAACTGCACAGTGCTGCAGGCAATAAACATGTTTTTCGTATAATCAGTGTGCAAGTGACTTAAATTTGATCACCCACACGCACACACACAAACACAGACTAGCTCAGGAGTTTTAGCTGCAAGACATCACTATCACCTTCATGGCCGGAAAACCTGTTTTCCAAGAAGCTTATAGCATAAACGTTTGTGTCTGATATAAACACGTATTTTTCAGCCAAGTTTGAGCAGTTTTGGGAATATCATTTAAAAGATTTTCTGTCTGAATTTGGCAGGGCACTGCAGTTCCTCCAATGGCCACTTGAGGCTGCCTCCAAAAGTGAGTCAATCCCCATAGATTGCCATGTCAAAAAGCCAAACATCAAAGCAGAAATAAACATATTTACAGCCTTTAAAAAAGAACAGTTTTGGTCTCTGTTGCAAATTTCTCTGTTCATGACAACTGTACGAGTGTAAATCTTTATATATGTCACCTATTTAAATCATATTAAGTCTTAAAGTTATGCATAACAAATCCCTTGGCGGCTGCTATCTGTCACCTCTTGGTAAATGGGCTGTACTTATATAGCAGGTTTCTAGTCTTGTGAGCACACAAAGCTGCTTTTACACTACATGTCACATTCACCCATTCACACACTGATGGCAGAGGCTGCCCAACTGTCAATCAGACATCACATTCACACACAGTTGGCTATGCCACTGGGAGAAAACCTCCGACCTTCCGATTGAAAGACAACCGACTGTACCACTGATCCACAGCCGCTTTACTATACCTGGCTTGTTAGCTTAGCTTGCTTAATAGCTAATGAAATGGTGGTATTGTAGCTTTGTCCCAATTCAGGGGCTGCATTCTTGGAAGGCTGTATTTGCAGGCCATCGAAGGTCAGCTCCTTCAGATGCGGCCGACAAATGCGTCCTCCTTTTCCCGGGCCACAAAGGATCCATTGGGTGCATCCTTCGTGGCCCAAGGTATGCCGAGATGCATTGCGCGGATGCAAGTCGAACGAGAAGGTGGACTCTTAGGCGGCGGAGTAAAATTTAAATGTAAAAGTTTTTGGATTCTACATATTTAAAACAAAACAAAAATGAAAGTGAATTATCTTTAAAATAATAGGTTAAGTTACGTGACATAGGTTATGCTAGCTTGTTAGCCCACTAGCTACCTACTGCTAGCTGACAGGAGCAGCTCTTGGTGACGCAAGGGTAAGGCCGGGAACAGCTTGTGACGCAAACAGGAAATCCTCCGTAGACCAGTCCGTCTCTTTACAGCTCGGCCTCAGCGGTCTACGCCGTCTACGAAAGACTTATCCTCCGAAGACCGCGTCCGTTGAAGCTGCACTACCTGAGCCTGGGCCTGATATTACTTTGTTTCTGCTTTAAAGCAATCAGTGTTCCATCGTTGGTCTTCTCTCTTCTCTCCGCTTTCTCTTTTTTTTCTCTTGTTTTGTTCAGACACAGCGGATTCACCCTGGCAGCTACACATGACGGAGTGAAAAACAAGAACAGAGCTGGAATCAATTACTCTGTGGATGCACTTGATTTAGTGGCGCTCTGAATAAGCACTTCTGAATTGATGCTTGCTGTGTTACGGGAGGAAACTTTTGTGTGTGTGTGTGTGTGTGTATAAATCAGAGGTGATCGGCGCTGATCAGGGCTGGTAAACAGGGAGGTGGTGAGATCCATGAGTCAGCCTCTGTCTTCCAGGAAGCTTGATTTGTGAAATACGAGATCTGCTGCTGGGATCACACGATGCTGTTCAGAGAATCACCTTAATGAATCACTTAATCGTTGAAGGTAATGATTTATTACAGACTTAATTAAAGGCATCAACTGAAACGTGATCTGCATTCAGTAACAGTAACAAGACGACATAATATAAAAGATAAATATGCTTGTTACATCCCTCGTAATATATTATATAAGATATAAAAACCGCCTCCCCTTTTCCAGCGCTGTTGAAGGTTATTTTGATTCCCTGCATTGCCTCACAATGATGTATGAGTCACGGGCTTTGAGCCGTAGTGATCTATCCAGGGAACCCGTCTCTGGGTTTGAGACGTCAGCGGAGGCTTGAGATGTCTGGTTAAGAATAGTTCCATATCTCCTGGGGTTTGGTTTGGGGCGTGGTGCTCCGTTTTACCCCGAGTGTCTCAACACTGTTATGGAGCAATCAGAGAGACAACTCTCCTCCTCCTGACAGATGGTTGTGTGCGCTGGGTGCATGTGTGCACTTCTGCCCGCATTTGGGGCGAGGATCCTGGTCCGTGGGGGGAGGGGAAGTGGAGTTTGGGGAGGAAGGAGGAGGTGGAGAAGTGTGCGGAGAGGTCAGCGGAGGCACAGCTGGTGAGACCCCCACTCCAACCAGCTGCTGCCTCAAAAGGGCCCGTCAGCAGCCTGTCTGCCTGTACGAGCCTGCCCCACTCCCCCTCTTTCTCTCCCTGTCCTCTCACCCCCTCCCTCGATCCTGCCCCCCCCTGCAGACTCAGCCCAGCTGTTCCAAGCTTTCTACTCCCCTCCCCTGCCACCATGCACTCTGACCCCAAAGGGAAAAAAACGCAGAAAATCCCCCCCTGCATTTACAAACAAGTGTGCATGCACCTGACTGTGCACACAGACACATAAACAGCATAGATTCGACCCAGGCGAGTCAGTAATCCAATAAGGCACTTCAAAGGTGTCTCAGGAGTGCTGGTGTATCTGTAAGGACTCTGTTAGACTGGCGAGGAGACGCCTGAGGCTGGAGTAAATCCACCAGCTGGGTCTGCTCAGGGGGGACTTGGCTTCTGCTTAATGCCTGGTCAAGGGCATCAGTTGTACTGTGATGCTTCTTTGAGAGCATGGTGGTGTTTTGTGCTTGTTAACTACAGATTGTTACCACTTCTGAACATTTTCTTGGATGTTGATGGATCTGTGGATTAGTTTCCTTTCAGGGAATTTAACTTGCTAACACTCGAAACAAGCTAATTTCTTCCTTGGTTCGATTCATCATCTCCACCTCATCATTATGTTGTGAACAGGCGCCGAAAATCTTGTGGTGCTCATGAAAAGTAGCAGTGAAATACTTTTATTTCTTTTAAGGTTATTTTTGGGCATTTTTGCCTTTATTTATAGGACAGCTGAAGAGAGACTGGAAATAAGGGGAGAAGAGAGCGGGGGATGACAGCAATGCAGTCAAACCTGCGGCTGCTGCGTCGAGGACTGTAGCCTCTGTATGTGGGGCGCTTGCTCTACCCACTGAGCCAAACCAACGCCCCTGAAATACTTTTATTGAAGTGTCAAACATGAAAGAGGTTCCCAGACTTGTGGGCTTTCAATACACAGACACTACTTAAATAAAACACACAGAGGCAAGAGAAAACAGAAAGGAAAGCAAGCATGTATGATAGTGTTGGAACTTGGCAAATTAAAGATATAGCTTACAAAGGTCGACAAAAACACAACTAAAATACACTAAAACAAAAACCCAGAAGGCAAACAGGTAGAAAAAATCAGCCATGTAAAGGATTATGTGAATCTTATATTAAAAAGACTGCAGCCCTGCTGGTGGCTCAGTGAGGCTGCTCTTAGCCACAGGTGCTTTAAGCTAATGCTACCATGCTAACAGTAAGACAGCAGAGCTGAGACGAATGAGTATGTCATTAGTTTTGCTGGTATTTGACCATAATATATATTATATAGATTAAAACTTTTTTGAGATGATGATTCATTGTCACAAGATCACAAAATTGATTGCGGTTCATCAGGAGGGGATCTGGCTATATCATATTCCTCCCCAGTGTCAACAACAACACAGGGGTGCCAAAGGAAAAGAAATATATATATATGTGTATGTGTATATATATATATATATATGTATAGATGGACGACACGTCTCCATCTGCTCATATTGTACGAAATTGATGCCAAAATACCCCCCGTGATAGGCACTGCCATCTTGCGAGGGTGACACCATTTGGTGCCAGAGCTGCACGGTAGAGATCGGCGGGTGGAGCCGCCATAGCCACTTCCGCTAACCAAAACACACCCTTAACCTACTGAAATAAACCGGCAAGGATCCTGCAAATCAGCGTGTTTAACAGCAGAACAGCTTCTTGTGTTGGTCTGAAGCAGACGTTTACAGATATGGAAACTTCAATGACTGTAGTGATTGTTTTAGTTACGTGGCCTCTCGCCGTTCCTCCTCTACTCTGCTAATCAGGAACAGATCGGCTGCAGTAGCCGTATTTGTCAACAGAGCTGTCAATCATCCTTTTGACAGCATCAAATAAATAATTAAAAATAAACTTGTCAGAAAAATGAACTCTTGGACGTAAGTCAGCATGATAAGAACTAACTATAATGACAGAAACCATGTTTGACAAAAATTATTTGACGTGTGTTTTGATTTTATAGTTTGACTCATGTCCCATCTGTTAACATGGAGGAGGCGGGCTTTATGACTTATACTGCAGCCAGTCAGCAGGGGGCGATAGAGAGGGTTTGACTTCACTTTTAGGGAGCTGTCATGTCGTCCATCTTTTTATACACTGCTCCTGGAGAGCTACCTTCCTGCATGGTTTAGGTTTCTCTGAACTCTAACACACCTGATTCGAATGTTTTGCTCATTATCAATCCCCTTAGAAGCTTCACTTGGTTGATAACAAGCAGATCATTCAAATCAGGTGTGTTGGAGTGCGGAGAAACCTAAACCATGCAGGAAGGTAGCTCTCCAGGAGCAGTGTCAGCCACCCCTGGTCTATGCACTAAACAATATAAAAATAAAGCGACTTAAAACACAGCCTCCCATATCATCTAAAATAAAGGATTTGTATCATGTTCACCAGTCTTTGCAACGACCTGAAACCTTTATTCATCAGCCATAAATTAAGTCTTCTTCACTGCCCCAAATCAGTTGCACCGCTTGGACACAGCGAATTAATCATAACTTCCTCCATAACGACTGATTTCAGGTAATCTATCATGTAACCACAATAGCCAACTTCAATACTGTATTGCTAACAGACAATGTTACCAGTACGCAAAGCTTCAGTTGCACTATTGTTGGCACACAGGGTTAGTTAGTTGTAAAGCCCTACAGCTGTTAAAATATGTTTATTGAAATGTGGATGTGCGCAGAATTATGATAATAAATAGATCACTTCTCTGCTTACTCCTTAATATACAGTATATTTATATATGTATAATATATGTCTCGTTATACGGCCATTATTAAAAAAAGCAAACCCCACAAGTTCATTTCTGTACTCAGGCCACCCAGGATGCACCTCACCAGCCCCAGTTGCAGTGGGTGCTGGGGTGCCACACCCTCTCTCTCTCCCTCTCCCCCAGAGCTATTGTTCCCTCGATGACAAGGCCCACGTGCCCCCCTATTCAGCATCCTGGTGGGGGGTAGGCGGGCTCTTTGTCTGGCTGCCATTGTCCCAGACACACGCTTCCATTTGACGGACACACGTGCTGTCAAAAGAGAAAGGGGAGTGGAGGAGGAGGAGGAGGGGCCACCGCTGGCCATTCTTCTCGGCGGTGAAAAGACGAGACGCGCTGGCCATCTGTGGTGCGTGTCTGTAATCTGTAGTGACTGCACACGTACACACACACACACTTCTCGGTTTCTAAAAGAATCCCTCGCCTTTGTCTTGCCACGCTTTTCGGGGGGCACGGTGCCTATAGAGGTGGCTTCCCTTTGCTTTTGATGGGGTTTTGTTTTCCTTTAAAGTGATGTGTGCACGGAGAAAGAGTGTGTGTGTGTCAAAGAGGCCGATATGGTTGAAGTGAAACTACTGTCTTGGAGAGAAAGTGACTACAAGAATGTTCTGTATCCTCTCCTCTGCGTGTCAAAGTGACCATTGTTGAGTGGCTGTTTTCTAGCAACAGGCCTAAACACCAGTCCACTTGTCTTTCCCCGGTCTCTCTCCCTGGCCTTGGATGACCCGCTCTGCCTGAGGGTCTTCACCTCAGCGCTGTTTACTCTTCTCCTTCACAAACCCCCTCCACTTCCCTTCTTCTGGAGGTTAACTGCTGTTCTCAGAAGTGCAGGCCGAACGCGGGGGAGTTTCTGGAAGTCGCTGTGGGATGTTTTCACCGAGCTGGAATATCAGATAACTGTCTAGACTTGTTGATCAGTAAACGTTGCGTTTCTTTCTTCCTTTCTCTCGTCTTTTATTCATGCATTTATTCCCTACTAGCTCTCCCATTGTATGTTCTTTCCATTCATTCTTAATTCTCCTTTAGCCCTTACTTTTTCTTTTCTTATCTTTTTTCATTCTTACTTTTGTCCTAAATTGTCTCTATTCTTCTTCTTCTTCTTCTTCTTCTTCTTAAAGTATGTTTAACGGCAGGTGCATTATTATAAGAAGTTTACAAAGAATATTACACATGTCCAACCAAATCTCTTATAATTCGGTGTGTTGGCCTCCAGAAGCCTGTACAAGCATGTGTGCTGCAGCGCCACCACACTGTGTCTGCCTGAATGTCTAAATCCATTTCCTCTGTCTGTGTTTCTGCCTGACAAGCCGGGGCTTTTAGTGCCGGTCGATAAGACACGACCACCCTGTGAAGGTCATTCAGTCTCGCTGCCCCACAACACCCCAAACTCCCAAACCGCTGTAAATCACTTTTATCGTCAAAATGATGACACAGATTGGCTGTAATTTTCTTCTTTTGTGTTGCTCGACTCTGCGTCGGACAAATTTTCCTCTTTGACGTCTGTTGCAAATTTCTGTGTCACCAGATGTTGCTTTGAGGGCTATTCAGTTGTAATGCAGGGGGATAAAAGTAGGTGACTGCTTTCTTGTGACACAGAAAACTCTGCAAGACTCACAGATTTGAGGGCAGCAGACAGATGGCGGGTGTCACATAGGCACGTCGACAGATGGATAAACAGATAGATGTAAAATAGACGCAGGGATGTAAAGCAAGCCTTTGTCCGTCTGCATGTGTAGAAATCATCTGAGTTTGAAATAAAAAGAAAAATTTAAGAAATATGATCATAGAAAACTCTGAAAAAGTTATATAAAATGACTTTAAACGGATTGAAATGGACATATAAAGAAACATTTATTCATTTAGGAGCATCATTTGTCATTTAAACTGATCTATATTTTAAATATGGACTGTATCATCGTTAATTCTTCTCCCAAATGTGTCCTCTTTAGGAATGTTTGGACCAAAGACAAACAGAAGCTCCTCAGACGGGCGGTCAGACGGAGAGCGAGGATGTTGAAAAGCTTTAAAAGCTTTATTGATTTCTGCGCTTGTATCTCGTTGCTTTACATGCATAAACATGCATTATGCATGAATGCTTTGTATTGACAGCCAACACTAGAAATCTGCAGAAACGTGGTTTTACATGGTGCGCACAGGGAGACAGCTGCGTGTTATACAGCCAGTGCACACATTCTTGTGTGTGTCAGCAAAAGGGAGGAAAAACCCTCTCTTGTCTGGACAGATCTGACAGGAGGTCAGAGGTCACGCAAAGAGACCTGGATGATATCTCTCACACACACACAAATACACAACATGAACACAGGCAGCTGGTGTGTTATGTTTATAGTATGTTACTCTGACTGTCCAGCAGGGGCGCTGTTACACAGGCAACAGAGACCTGTGCCTTGGCCTCTCCTCTCCTCTCCTCTCCTCTCCTCTCCTCTGTACACACAGTATCAGTGATATCATGACTAAATAATAGAGACAATAGGTTGCAACTTTATGCTATCATTTATTTTAAAATGACAAAATATGGTTTGTAACTGGAGAATAAAGCTTTAAGCTAAACCTGGAACAACAGCATTCAACCTCAATAATATAGCTGCCTTACAATGCTAATAAAAACCCAAGGAACGCTAATGCACCTTTGGGATACATCTAACTTTTATGTCCTGTCATACTGTATCTTTAGATCATAAACTATAGAGCAGCTTAATGCCTGTCAGCCAGACAGATATCTTAGTGAATTGGACGACATACAGCATAAAGAACAGTGTAACAAGATATTAATCACTTCAACGTACTCATTTCAAATTCTGTTCTCTTCTGTTCTCCCTAAACTTCTTTTGGATGGAGAAGTTCAACAGCAACATAACAGAGCAAATGACTGAAAAGTACAAGACGTATGGGCTGTAATTTAAAACTTTGCCACGCTTAAATTTCAATTTATTTACAGGGCAGGAGCTATTGGCTTTTAATGAAACGTGGGAGGAAGCTAAAAAGTATGCAGGTTGGAAATGTCACCACAGTTTTTCACCACTTATTCGTTATAATGCGCTTGTCTCATAATTTCATTTTACTTGCCAGGAATGCATGATTGCAATGTTAGATTTTAAAGTGCTAATCTCAAACCTTCAGGTTGCAGGAGCACACTTCCCAGATATCCTGACGGTCGCTTTCCTTTTTAGACTGTTTGCCTTCATCTGAGCGTTTCCTCAAATTAGTTTCGTTTTCTTTGGATTTTCACTTATTTTTGAAGTTGTATCTGTAGTCATCCATCTTTTCTTTGTTTGTTCAGCCATAGTAGATTACTGTTTACTCGCAACACTCGCAGAGACCGGAATAGCAGCCGCTTAGCTCCACCTACCCTCTCTGGCAGACCAACCACTGCTGGCTGATGGAAAACGCGTCACTAACTGGGCACCGCTCGGGATATTTTTTCCGCGAAAGTCGCCACAGACACCCAGTCTGTAATAATACTATATACTGCAAATGTAAAGGCTTTCATAAGTGGGCCATAGGCTCAATCACTATTGTGTTACCTCATTCAGCGATAGATAGAGACTTAACAGACTTTAAAGGAACAAGAGTCCTATTGGCAATTTTTTTCAAAATAAAAGTTGTTGCTTCTAAGATATTCTCCTAAGACAATATATATATATATATTTATGAAATACAATGAAAAAAAAAAATTAGAAACCCTTTATGAACCAAATTGTCTTCTAACAAAGAAGTTGAAAAGTCATATAGCGTTTTTAAAAGGACTTTTCAGCTTGGAAAGTTCCAGAAGGTCCGTCCTCTACTTCCTGTGCCATTATTGTTTGTAGATGCACAGTAAGTTTACTGACAACCATAATGTACATGATATGCACATACAGAATAATTGCAGCAGGTTGTATTAAACCGTCAAAATGTTTGAAATGATTGACAGGACGACTTTCCCTCTCTCCCTCTCACTCTCTCTGTCCTCCTCCTCCTTCTCCTCTCTGCTCCTTACCAGGAAGACCTCTCTGTGATCAACGCAGAGGGAGGTCTCCTTTCACCCACAATGTTGTCACTGTCTGTCTCTCTCTCCTCACTCTCAACTGATCTCAGCCCTGTGAAAGAAATGTGTGTGTGTGTGTGTGTGTGTGTGTATTCATGCTACTTCCTCTTTCTTTTCTATTTTCGTTCTTTTCCAGATTTGCCATTTTTTCTCCCAAAATATCCAATCGTCCCCCCTTCCTCTTCCTCTTCCCCCTCTCTCTCTCTCTCTTTCTCTCTCGGCCCACCAAAAAACCCATACCATTGGTTGCCATGGGATCCGGTTGCCATGCAGCGGGGTTTTCACATGGTCCTCGCGTGTATGCGTGTCCAGCGTAGCGTGACGGAGCTTGGATGCCATGTTGAAGTGGAAGAGGGAGACATTTGTGGAGTTGAGATGTGAGGTCTGAGAACAAGGTGCAGCCGTGTTGTTTTACTGACCTTTATACAGACGTACACACACACAGCACACACACAGCACACACACACCTCAGAGGACAAGCTATTGATCATGTACCATAGTGCCAAGCTTGATCAGTTGACATACACTAAGCCAGTGTGTGTGTGTCTAAAGCCGCCAGACGACACACACTCACACTCTCCATCATCTTCCACTCAGTCGATGAGGCTTTGTCAGTAACTACAGGCTTTGCTTTGGTCCGTAGTTAAAGTTAAGTTGGGGATAATGGAGATATATGATGATGGAGAGTCGTCGAGGAGAGAAGAGACGGGTGAGGGGAGAGACAGAAAGAAGAAAAGGAGAGTGGTATTGACCAGAGGCAGAAATCGATGAGCGGCCTGTCAGGATAAGGCAGCGGGTTTTTCTGTCACGCCTCCCTATTGGACAGCCCGTCTATCCGGGTTCAGTTTTTACAGAGCGTGACTGGATGAAAAAGAGTGTTGTACTGGATTCTTTGGCAGCTCTGATTGGCTAATCAAAACGTATCACATGTTCTTCACAAACGATGATTGGAGAGCTTATGTTTAGTTGAGCAAAATTCAATGAGCAGTGAGACCATTTTATTACTTCTCAATACCGATTCAGACACCTGGACTTGAGTGTGTTACAGCTTATGTACAGCTGTACTGAGATCCCGTCAGTACCAGTGCGATAAAACCTACCGTAAAATTCGGTATATAAGTTGCACTGGAATATAAGAAGCAGTCTGTTACCTATATATAAATAAAAACGTGTTATTTCACCACTATTACAATTTATTTTAATTTGAAACACATTCAAAACACACACAAATGACAGCCTACCATCTGTTTTTGCAGTGTCTAGTTTGCAATCCTGCTAGCTAGTGGTATGCTAGTTGAGCTCAGCCTACGGTAACTTTGTTGTGAGGGTGGCGGCTGCACTGGCCATCATGACAGCACATGACCAAGCGTTAGCTGGATCATAGCTCCATTGTCTGGGTAAAATACCGTAACACAATAAAATACCTCTCTCTGCGTCTTACAGGTATACTGGTCGCACCGGTAGGCTTTGGTAGGACACAGCCTACTTTTTAGATGAAAAAAAATGTAGGCTGTTAAACAAATTAAACGGCAAATTCTACGGTACTTCAATATTTTTTTATATGTTAAAGGATTCCTATCCTAAAAACAAGCTCAGCTCCTCAAAACAAGCTAGGCTAATTTTAGCGCTAGCTTGGCTCACAGGTCTTTCTGGCGTCCTGTTTATGTGAAGGAACATTTGAGAAGAACTGATATGTAATACTGACTTGTTGTATTTGTGTTTACTTTTGCTTTCATTAAAAAAAAATCCAGCATGTAAATGTATGGTGTGAAAAGACACATTACTGACATTTTGCTAGCTTAAATGACGATACTCTGATGCTAGCACTACTCTGGAGGCTCTTTCGCTCAGAAATGTGAACTTTCCTTAACTCGATCTTCCCTTAATAACAGCCAAGTTGGATGCTGCATCACAAGCTAACTTCACAATTTTCACATCATACTGCTCTCCTCCCTTTTCAGTTAACTTAAATACTTTTAGCTGTAGCTATAGTCTATGCTACTGATTCAGTGAGAGCTAGGTCACAATTCCCGAGGTCGCTACTTAGCTAACGCCGTCCTTAGCTCGGTTGGGACAGCGGACATAAAAATTGTTAGCTCAGTGAATGTTGAAAGTAAAATGAATCATATTAAAAGCAGCAACAAGGTAATTTTGTTGTATTCGTAGATCTACTTGTTGATTTAATCACTTCTCCTGACATTGTAACTTCAGTTCACCTTATTTCAAGTCACAAGTGTCTTATTAGTATATTGAAATAACAAAAACAGCAACTTTAAGGCAAATCAACTCTAATATAATTCCCAAATGAACAATTTGGGTTGTAATTGCAAAATATTAATCATAGTGCTGTTAAGTTCCCCGTGAGGGTACAGTAAGTAGGTTATAGCTTGTTACTGTATTCAACTGTGCACACAAGGATTTCTTTTTGCACGTGGAGTTCGATAATTGATATTTGTAAACCCACAGATCATTAATTTTTGGTTGTGTGTGTGTGTGTGTGTGTGTGTCACAAGGAGCCTAATTTACATTCAGACAGTGTTGGTTAAAATAACAGGCTGTTATGGAATCACCGAGGCATGGTGGATGTAAAACCACAGTCTCAGATTAACATGTTCACAGACACATTAAAAACACACACGCATTAACACACACAGCATGATTAGGTTTCTCTGTTTCGTCTCTAACGGCTGGAAAAGCTCACATGAGACACGAGCCAGAGGGTTTATTTATTGTGAGCAGGAAGTGTGTCTGCTACCACCTGGTGTGTGAGATCACCGTGTTTTATAACTACACCGCAGCTATAATAGGCTTATGTTAGTGTCTGCCCAATAGATGGATACACCCACTTAGACTGATGAATATGTATGCACTACCAGACACATATGCACAGCTACAGGACAGCTATACATATATTCTACATAAGAGCAGCACTTTAGAGATAATATCTACTGTATGTCCTCTGATTAGTTGAAAATTGAGGCTCTTTTGTTTTCCTCTGCGGCTTTGTCTTCCCTTTCTTCACTTATTTTTAGATTCCTTTCTTTCTCACCCTCCTGCGCATCTCACTCCTCGAGGACTGCCGAAGAAAAGAGGAGGACGAGTTAACCACAAACAAAATCAAAGGTCCATATAATACAGAACAAATGAAGCAGAGCTCAAAATACGAAGCTCCTAAGCTGACTTAGTACCACCTTTAACTTTAATAAGGTACCACATTGATTACTTATGTATTTGATTAAATCAAAACTGCTAAAGCATTAAGTTCGATTAAATCAGGCACAGTGGTTGTCAGATTTACAACCCAGTCCAGACTTCAGACTGGCAACATTATTACCACGGTGACATTTATGTGGGGTTTTATCTGCTGTAAATGTCACAGTTGCTGTTCCTGTCTGCCTTTCAACAATAGCAAATCACCCAACTGTCTGAAAATAAAGTGGTGAGTGTTTGACAGGATCGTGATAGGAAGCCATTTTTCTGAGTCTCCTTATTGTTCCCCATCCATCCTCAAGATTCCAATCAAACCTAAACTACACGGTGCTCTTAAGGTTGGCATGTCTTGGTACTTAACAAAGTTGTTGTGCTTATTTGGAGTCTGGGAGGAAGCTGGAGCACCCAGAGGGAGCCCAAACATGCGCAAGGAGAACATGCAAACTCTGAACATAAAGGCCCCTAACGTCTGAACAGGGATTCGAATAGGGAAGCTGTGAGGCGACACAGCTAGAACACAGCTTTATTTGTGTTGCATATTTACTCATTTGGCTTTTTGTTGTTAGGGAAACTCTACTGTGATGATCCCAAAGACAAGTTTCCCCCTGGGGACTTCATCACAATCAGAATGATGCCCGGCCTGACAATTTTCTGCCGACATGGGAAACAACTGACAGCATCAAGAGAGCAGCGGCTTGATGGTGCCTGTTAGCTGCAAATACCCAGAGCGCTAATACTGTGACCGACACGTGGACAAAGTTAGCACACAACAAGGACGTTTTGATCCCTCTCACTCCCACACATTGTCGATCTCCGGCTCTCGGTGTGGCAGGTTAAACAGCTTAGAGGATGAACTGGAGCCTTCGAAGATGTGAGAAGACAGAGGGCATTAACACACAACACTACACTGAGTTACTTTATCTCCAGGCTTCAGTTCTAGCTACTCACTTCAAGCCCTAAAGACATGTGAAAATACACCAGGCCTGACATCAGAAGTTCTCTCAGATGCATCCTGAGTAACCTCGTGTGACCAGCTTCAAATTCCTTGGTGTCCTTGTTATTTGTTTCATGCAAAGTGCTTCAAGGTGCAAGCTGTTTTTTTAGCCTGCTTCTTTGGCCCTAAACCCACTCACCACAACCCCAAACTGCTGACCATCTTTTTAACCTCCCTCACCGACCGTTTTTCAAGTTGAAGAACGTCTTCTTTGTAAAGCTCAATGCAGAAACTCCCCTAGAGCCCCAAGGTTAGGTTTTTCTTCAGGCCCACAGCTGTGTTACCCATAATCCCCACACTGCTCACCTCTGGAGACACTGCTCCAACACTCTTGTTCAAGTTCAATCACAAGTCCGCCCCTGCTTGACTTCTGAAAGTCCTCCCTCCTCCCTTTTTGCCATATTTTCTGCACTTTTCCACATTCATTCCCAGACGTCTCAGTTCCCAGTTCACTTTCAAACTAACCCATCTTTCAGTTCCAACTTTCATCCAGCCCTTGCTCTTCCTCATACTCAGTCTGTGCAAGGGGCTGTGTTAGTAGGGACCAGTTGCCTCAGGTACAAAGCAACGATGTGTTCAGGATGGATGGTGGGCTTAAGATGCACAGGACTTTGACACTGATGATGGGGGTTTCCATCCTGTGGTTAGTGTAAGAAACATTAAGGTGCTTTGATTAGGTTTAAGGACACACCTTATGTGTCACTGTAAACATTTATAGTATTTCAGGACCACAATCTCTTCCTAACCCAAACCAAGTGCTGTGAGTACCTGTCGAACAGACATTGCAGGGGTTTGCAACTAGAGTTGGGGTGGCCTGCCTTGGTACCCCTTATATGGCGGTCCAGTGGTCCAGTCTAAGTGAATGTGGAGGCTATTTTTTTCTAGTCCTTGACTTCTAGACCCCGCCCTTCCTCAAGACATTGCACCAATGTCCTGACTTACACTCTACCCAACTCTAAACCCAGCAGTACCTTATTTGCCTCTCTTGTGCTTGCTTCTTTTTCTCATACGGTACAATTTCCCATTTCACATTGTATGTATGTGCAAGTGGCTGTTCAGTTGGGATGGCATGGGTTGCTAATTTCTCAAGTTCATTTATTGGTAACAGCACTGCTGTTAACGAAACCTAAGTGTTGGATCTTTGAAACGACAATGGGGGCAACTGACAAGTAGCGTTATCAATCCTTAATCTGTGTGTGCTTAAAGACTGTAACACCTGTAACATCGAATACCGAGGATAGCCTCTGTGCATTGCAGTTCTGTACTGGTACAAGATGCATTGTGGTACATTTACTGCCCCAAAGGAGTTGACCTAAACAGGATGTAAATCTGGGTGCTGCAGCATGACACACAAACCTCCTCAAACTCCAAACCCTTATGAACACACTTTTTAACTTCTGTTCTTCAACTGTTCGTTGTCAACGGATCATTAGATAAGATGGCAATACGCACCCGAACACCACACCTACAAATATTTACCAGCTTTATATTTGCAACAGAAACCAGTGGATACCCCAAACCTGGAATTCTCATACAACCAGGTGCCAATTTGGGTTTGGTGTGATTGTTCCTTCAGCTTTAACGGGAAGCCAAGCACTGCTTTTCATCTGTTGGGAACATGGCCTGATTCATTCCATTACTGGGAAGCAGCACTCTCCCTCCTGTCCAGTAACACCCCTGTGGAAACCCACTATCAGGCCGGGTTCCAGTCCTCACGTTAAACACATCCTCCAGCCCTGGCCCCATTCCCCAGTTCCAGCTCCAGCGCATGTCCCCGGGCTCCAGCCCCATTTCTTGCCCTCTCCCCCAGTGCACTCTTGACCAGTGCGCCCATAGCAGATGGAGAGCAAAGAAAACTGTGTCACCACCAGCCATGACTCGCTAAATCACCCCTCCCCTTTTCTATTTCTCTGCGTTACTGTCTCTCTCTTTCTATCCTCCCACTCCCTTCTTCCCTCGCTCCCAGGATTTGGAGCATCAAACATTGATTTGTCTTTATTTTTAGACCAGCTGTTAGGGTATGTGCGTGCATGCACGGTATTTGTTTGTGTGTATCCGCATACCAGACGCTCATCCATGCTGGGTCGTGGGCAGTTTAATTGTGTTTGGGTGCATCTCTGTGCGTGTATTTGCGATTGTGTCAGGGCTCCTTTTTCCAAGTTAATCCCTTAAGAAGAGGTGTGGTTCTCTTTCTCGCTCTGCGCTCCCTCTCCTCTCCGAGCGCAATATCATCACATGCTCTCTCACTTCTCTCCTCCTCTCATCTTTTTCTTGTGCTGTTGTTATTGCTGTGGCCGCTAGTCCGAGGGAGTACTTTCTCTCAGCTTGTCATCTCAGCGTCTCCTCTCATCTGCCGTCGTTTCTGTGTGAGATGAGTGCTTGTGGCGAGATGGGGGAGGCCATCGAACTCAGGTGAGTCAAATCCAGAGTAGGAGGTGTGAGCTGCGTGTTTGTGTGCGTGTGTTTGTTTTGAAACTGCAGGTGAAATCCAACATGCATATGCTTATTCACTTTATTTGCATACATTTATCAGTTCTTCTGCATTCTGTGTGTGATTGTGCACCTGCGTGTGTTGTGGTTTCAAACTGGGTCGACTGTTACTGTAGCAGTCAGCACCTTGGGCTATTTTTCTCACCTCTTTTTAACTGTTCTTCAGCTGACCCTTTTTCACTCAGGCAGAAATCTGCACTCCTTATAGAGGTCAATGAGAGATCTTGTTACTGATATGTTTGTTGTTGTTTTAGTTGCTGTTGTTGGGTTATTGGCTACAGTGGTATTTTCAGTCACTGCCAAACTGATAATAGGTCTAGCCCAGCCTGTATCCACAGGGCTCATAGCGGCTAATAGCCTTAGCAGATGCATTAGCCCCCATGCCCATATGGAAGAGATTAAACCTGCTAGATTGATACAAACGCCCAACGTTTACTTCTCGCATGACGTAAGTGCATGTTGTTGTGTGCATGTGTTCATACGTGTGTTCATGCACACCTGTAAGACAACATTTTTACATACGATTTGTGTTTCCAAGCTTCCTCATGCTGGATGGAGCAAGGTTTACACATATTCCCTTCCAAATTCAACACTTCCTCTCTCTTTCTTCCTCTCTGTTCTTTCTCTGCCCTCATGATTATATAATGAAGAGGACAGCTCTCATGTGTGTTGCAAAAAAAAGAAAAGAGAACGAGGGAAAGATTGAGAAAAACTGCAGACGACAGAAGACCTGTGCAGCGAGTGAAATGAGGACAAACGAAGATCAGCAAGATGGAGACTCAACAGGAGGGAGAAGATGAGAGGATGCGTGTCAAAGAGAAAGTTTGAAAAGGGAAGGGAGAAAAATGGGATTAGGGAAGGGAGTGCACGAGGAAACAGTCAAAGAAAGTAGAGAAAATATTACTTTTCAGCAGAAGAGGCAATAGTAAAATAGAAAGGTCTTTGGTTTACATCGCCATTTTCTGCTTCTTCTTCTTCTGAAAAAAAGCTTCAGTTTCGACGATGCATCAATGTCAATACGTTTATAACTAAACAAGCGACAGAGTTCAAGTTCAGCTGCAGAGCCACGCCAGATCACTTGGCGTTCTGCTCTGACCCAAGAGTCTGACGCAAAATCTGCACAATGCAAACACGAGGGCGGGGTTGACAACACTTTGAGAAATTACAGCGGCAACAATAGGTCCTTCAGTTTGGGAACATTTGAGTGAAGTCACATGTGTTTTGATGCTGTTTTAAAGCAGGAAGTGTCCGTTAATGAAAAACATGGAGCCTTGAAGCATTGTTTTTAATTTCCTTCTTGGCAGGAAAACTCTTAATTTGTTCTAAAATGTCTCTGGTTTGTGAGTCTCATCTTTGACCCTAGAGATGACTCTGTGGCACACGCTTTTCGGTCATATCAGACGTGTCGTACAGATGATAAGCGGGGCTGTTACGCTGGTCTAGAATGATAGGAAGGAATACAAAGTGGGAACACATCACGGCAATATGATAGTGGAGCATATCGACTAGACTGCTCTACTTCATGCCTGGCTGCACTGTGTTTAGATTAGCTTCCGCACACACTCACACTTTTCCCGTCACCGTCATAGACACTGACACGCATGCAGACGTAATGTTTTGGCATATATGAATGCTTACAGGCAATCACAAACACACCTAAAGCTAGCATGGTCTGTGTCCTCTTTTCCTGCTGGTCCAAGGGCAGAGGGGGATTGTTGTGTTAATCTGTCTCTCTTTTGAGTCTTCAAAGCCCATGCAGACACACATACACACAAGTATGAGCACAATCAGACTTTTGTGCAGGCATGAGATGCATGCAATGGTGTACACACTGCAGGACAAGAATACCGTTTAACAGAAGAAAGCAGGTTGCCCTGCAGAAGCTACAACACTCTCTCTCTTTCTCTCTCTCTCTCTCTGACACACGCACACACAGACAATCTTCTGCAGGCTTAACTTGGGAGGGTGGGAATTGAAACAGTGGCAGGAGGGGCAGTGACACAGCACCATGATAAGCCTGGAGGAAAAGGATAATAGGTGTGGAAGCTGTCTGTGCATGTGTGTGTCTCCTGCTGCGTACACACATGTGTGACAGCAGCAGCGCACACACGTCTCCTAGGCTTTACACTCTCTCTCTCTCTCTCTGCAAAGCTAACACAATATCACTTGAAGTTTCTAAAGCTAAATCCTATTTGCAGAACAGACTGGGAAGCAGATAATTTTAATTGCAGGATGTTTTCTCAGACTCCCGCCTTTCCTTCGTCCCCTTAACTTGATTTGTGGCTTAAGTAAGTGGGACAGGAAGAGCTTGAACAAGATGTATGGGCTGTTTGTATGTTAAAAGTAGGAGCGCGTGCTCATGTGCAAGCCTGTCTCCTATGACAATTACCATTGTATATTATTGAGCTGATATCTTAATTATGTTTCGGTAACAATGTTATCGCGGCCTGTGTTATGTTCACACGCAATGTTTGATTGAATGACACTTATGTAGCACAGTGGAGTTGCAAAGAGGTGGTTGGGTTGGATGGGAGTTGTATGAAGTTCAGACAGTCACACCAGAGGTTAAGTTTAGGGCACAAAAGCACTTCTCCTGTACATGTGTAAGCGGTGATAAAAATCTTATTTATTTTATAGTTTAAACGGGCAACTTACCATGAACCTGCTCTAAAACCATTCATCTAACACGGACAGGGTGGCAGTGCATTTAAAATAACTATATTGAAATATATATTTTTTTTACATCATTTTTTTGGCCTTCGCCTATATAAGATAGTTGGAGGTGGGAGTGGAACGTAGGGGCGCTGCATGGAAGACTGAGCTTCTGTACATGGAGTGCGTGCCGCAACCGCTGAGCTAAAATTGTAACTTGCCAGGTATGTTTATCAGCAACATTTTCCCATTATGTTAATCAAAAACATAATTGGGTCGGCACATAGACTGTAAAACAAGTGGACTTTGCCCACTTTCGAGGCCTCGAGTTCAGCCTTTTGGACATTGCCATATTGTTTTTGGAACATATCTACACGGAGAACAGGCATCATTTTGTCTCTATCCTGGTTGATGGCCCTCCTGGGGAGGGACTTGCCAATCACAGGTAGCCACACCCAAAAGCATACGCTGTTTGTAGACTCGTTTGGAAAATGGTTCAGGTAATAAATCAACTGAGAAGTAGGGTCATTTTCGTATATTATTTTATACAAATGGACTTCTTCAAGTAAGTAAGTCGAGTCTCCCCCTGCAGGCCATGCGAAAGAATGCAGGTTCAAGGCCCATTCCAATTCTCATATGCTGGCTATGGGTCAGCAGTACATTTCCCCTTAAAAAGTTTTTGCCCTTTCAAATTAGTTGTATATGAACGGCGTTTGTGATCAGACATTTTAAACATAACATGCAATGTTGGCCCACAGTATCTATAATTCCCTTGTGGCTCCAAACAGGAATTAACCTCTACTACAATGTACATGCAGTATATTCTCCCCCCATCTGTAAGTATGAGTGACTTGTTGCAGACTGACAGAACTGATCCAGGATCAGCAGGTTGACTCATCTCTTCATCCACTCATTGATGACAACATCTCTCTCATTCCCCATTCACCTGTTACTGTTATAGGGCACAAATTCCCACACTGCTTTGCAGCCTGAGTCACAGAAGGCCTCTCAATCTCGTTATGCAAGACCACCGCCTGCCTATGATTATGTTAAGACTATATTAAGGCTCGCTGTAATGTTTTACCTCGCAAAGAACCCCCCCTGCAAGATCATATTGCATTAAAGGGTGAGAGGAAGGGCAGGATATGTTTGTGTGTGTGCCAGTCAATGTCAGGATAATTGGCATCGATCAACTTGCACCAAAATGTTAATAGTAGTTGAGTCAGTACCGTTGGAAATTACTTTAAAAATATGGCTTGCTTGAGTCACTGATGCATTTCTTCCAAATTCTTGTAGCGTGTTACAATTGCCGCAGTGTGAGGCCTTTTTGCTGAGTCAAATGAACCGAGAAATTACTTTACAGTGCCATTTCCTGGCATGCAAATACAAACAGATTAAGTGTCTTTGCAGTTGTGTTCTGCTGCGTGTTCGATTATTTCACAATAAAGATAAAAAGCGAGTGTGTCTCTGTTTTTGTTTTTTAATTTAAAAATATTTACCTTACAAACAGGCCAGGAAACACACTGGAAATCAGATTGCAAGCGTATATAATTGACTTCATTTATAATTCATCCTGCAGTATGGAAATCAGTCAAGGTCATGCTATAGTTTTATATTGTACTCTGCTATGAAATTATTGAACACTACTGCAGTATGAGCACTGCGTATAGACTTCAGAGTTTTTTCTGTACCCACCAACCACATTTTGACCTGGTGTGTGTGTGTGTGTGTGTGAGAGAGAGAGAAAGAGACAATAGTCACAATGGGTGCCAGGCTGACGGCTCTGCTTCAGCTGTCACCGTACATCAGCCTGCACACCCTCGCCTCGACACACTCCTAATCTCAACAGAAAGGACCATTACTGATGTACAGCTGTGTTTGCCTCCTCACTTACAGAAAATATGCTTCACAAGCCACCTACACACTGCTCTGTGTACAGCTCTCCACTGATCTGTGTGTGTTGTTGCTAGAGAGGCTTTAGCTTCTTTATATTTGCTCACTGTAGCTGCTGCACCCGAGGGCGTCTGTGTGTCATAGCGGCTCAGACGAGGCTGTGCAGACTGTACGTTGCTGTTTTTATTTCTTTATTTCAGCTGTTATGTTTCCTCCATTTATGTGTGTGAAGGATTTTTTTATGTTAACCTGTTGAATGTTATGTTTGAACTGGCTGTCTCATAATCAGATTTTGACCACATTTTGATGTTGTAAAACAATGATGTAAAAATGTTAGCCTAGCTTAGAGGACTAGCAACTTCCAACATGGGGACAGACCTAGCTTGCAAGGAAAAAGATACCACTTAACAACAACTCTAAAAGTTACTTCTGAACATTTTGAATCTCATTATTTTGTTAAGGAGATTCAACAATCTTTTTTCTTATCTAAACCATCAACTCTACTATTTTTTTTGTTGGAGGGAATCTTTTGACAGAACAGAACCATTTCTGTCTGTTTTCAGCCCTTTAGCTAAGCTAGGCCAAAAATCATGCTGGTAACTTCTATGCTAACTGAACACAGGAGCTGTTAGCTAACACCTCATTATAGTGTAGTAACAATTACAAACAAAAACTACAAAATATGATGTGTAAAGATCAGAGCTATGACTTTGTTGGAGGGCATCTTTTGACAAAACAGAACTATTTCCATCTGTTTTCATAAATGGGATTGAATGAGTCTGTTTTCACACATTGGCTAAGCTAGGCTAAAAACTGGCTGGTAACCTCTTGCAAACTGAACACAAGAGCTGTTTAAGCTGCTGCACCTGAGGTTGTCTGTATTTCATATCGGTTCAGATGTGGCCGTACAGACTTATGCCTTTATTTCAGCTGTTATGTTTCCTCCATTTATGTGAACATGGGATTGAATGAGTCTGTTTTCACACATTAGCTAAGCTAGACTAAAAACTAGCTGGTAACCTGTTTGCTAACTGAACACAGGAGCTGTTTCTAAGCATTTTGTTTTAAGGCAGCGTTTGTGCTTTAGTACAGCCTGTCATGTATTTTAGACTTGTTTCCTACCATACACACATTCACATAGCCAACTTGTACTATGAATAAGGGCATCCTGTCCTGGGTCAGGCTTTAGTCAAAACACAACTGCCCTGGTTTATCTCCGCTGCATCACACTCTTTATTTTTTAATCACACGCACACAGACTCAGACCACCTGTCACTTTATGTGTGTGAATAAGAGACTTCTGGATGATAGTAAGAGTCAGTGTCACTATCCGGGTCATTCAGCGTCAGTGAAAGTCTGCAGGGCCCAGAAACTGGGTCAGACTTTTGTGTGTGTGTCAGCATGATGTTCCTGTGTCTGATGTGTTTGGGATTTTATTCTATTATCTACACAACTGTTGACCGTGTCTCATTGGCTAAGAGATGAGTCACCATTGAAGAGACGATTGAAAGCTGTTACTAAAATGAATGAAAGAGAAAGGTTGAATGTGCACATGCTTTTTTTTAGTCTGTGATGTGAGATAACCTCTCAAAACGTTAATGAAGCTGAAAATGTGATGACACCTTAAAAAATAAAACTGTACGATAGAAACAAACACACATGGCACATAAAGGTGTAGCTAATAACTTTAGTGGTTTATAAATGATTCACTAATGCTTATTAGATCGGCTAAAAGATGTTAATGGTAAATGGACTGCACCTTGGAATCTTCAGACCACTCAAGCTGCTTTTACATTACGAGTCACATTCACTCTTTCACACACACTAATTTAATGCCAGGATCAACGTATTATTCACACACACAAGTGCAATTTAGGGTTCAGTTTTTTGCCCAGGGACACTATGACGTGTAGACTGGAGAGGGGATTGAACCTCCAACCTTACGATTGGACCTATGCCTCCGAGCCACACATGCCCTCATTAATAAGAATAATTTCTGGGTTTCCAAGTTAATATGATGATGGATGCAGGTACACGTGTTGAAAACGCCTTGTTAAATGTTAATTAGCTGTTCATAAATAGATTGGCAAGATTTTTATGATTTTATTTCATGACTGTGTCCATTTTGGGGGCATTTTTATACCTTACTTGTGCAGTGACAGGTCTGTGTATACAGAGGGCCGTGTCTTTTGTTACCGTCAGTGTGTCGTGCCCGTTCGGTTCTGCTTGCATCGCTGCAATATAATGGACCTTTCGAAATCTGCCTTGATTAATTTATTTTCCGAGAAAGAAAGGTGAATAAATGGATCACAGAATCGAAAGGTGAACAGTGCGTGGACATTGATTTATTTTCATCCCTGAATATGCGTCTGAAGCTTGTTTACCCGTCCACACCTACGTGGCTTATCTAGATATATTGTTTTGTTTAATAGTCACAATGAGTGATGTTAAGTTATTATTTCAATGAGTCAATTCGTATTTGCTGAGCTTATTCTTATTTTAGAGGGGTTAAAAAGGAAAAAAAATTTAAAATACTAACTTTTGCCGTCGATTACCATGGCAACGATTGAAGCTTAGAAGCATCCGGGTCAGCCCTACACAACACACTAACAGATTCATTCAGAGTCCTGACTCACAACTGGAAATCTCACAAAGTCTCTTGCGGTCGAACGTGACTTTAGCGTAAACAAACATGGCGTACACCGGGCAGGAAGAATTAGCGGTGATAGTTTTTGGACTTTTTACTGAAAATTCATGAAGAAAAAAAGAACAAACAGTGGATGAAGTCGTGTAGACGGCGTGAACATGGGCTGTATGTTCACGCCATGGCTGCGGTTGTTGTGCTTCCTTCTTCAGTCAGCTTGCTTCGCCATCGGCGATCGTGTCGTTCCACGTGACAATCCACAGAGCGCGTGCTCGGCTGTCCTCGGGGTTCCCCCCACACAACAGGATATCGGATCATAAATATTGAACATGTTTAATATACATCTGGAAAAAAAATCAGGACTTTGCTTACTTTTGTCGGACGGGGGAAATTGGGCCCAAAATCGGCTGTGTCCAACAAGAGCACCTTACATGGCTTTATTCCAGGCTTTATATTTGTGGTACTGATGAGAGACTTAAAACCAATAATGGATGTGATTCTCGTGCTTGTCGGGATGGTAGGTATGTAGTTTTTCTATATATCCTGACGTGGTACAGTCATCACTTTGCACTATATTAAGCTGTAGATGCTTTTTATCCCACTTTAAATCCACTCTGACTCACCCTGCATGCTTTGGCAAAACACAGCGGCTTCTCAGCCCTGCAGCCAGGAACTCACAACTCGAATTCAACCGAACAGAGAGAAGGAAACCGAGAGGTACACGGTGTCCATATAAAGTGGTCAGCTCGGTGATGACTAAGCCTATACAATCCCCTTGCTGCAACACACACACACACACGCGCACAAACGCTGTGAGACACTTGCTCCACCCCTCACTGTCCCCTCCTCATCTCTCTGGAACTCCGTGAACATATGGTTTACCGTAATGTGAGGTGGCAATGACTCACTGTGTGTGTTTTTCTTGTGTTTGTGTGTGTGTGGCATGCAAACTCCCTCCTCCTACTCCTCCTCCTCCATCCACCTCCTTGTACGAGGTGTGTTTTGGGAGCATCTGGTGGACAAGAAGTGTGAGGGTGGAGTGCAAACGTTTTTGCCAAAATCTCTGAGCCGCTGTTGTACGCAGAACATCTGGATCAGGAGGGAACGGTGTGTGTGTGTGTATGCGTACGTGCATGTGTGTGAAAGAGTGGGAGAGTGCCAAAGATATCAATCAGCCTGACTTCTGGCGAGCACAAAACACAGCTGGACACACATGAGTTCATGCAGTCTTAACACAGATTATGTGGAGGGAATGAAGAGGTGACACATTTTCAAATACAAGCTCATAACTTGATTTTACTCACATAAAAACACACATTTTAGGGACAAATATCATTACCTACAAGCAGTGAAAATACTTAACTTAACAAGCTGGACCAAAATGTTCACTTTTTTCCCCCCACATTTTATTAGTCTGTACGCGTAGGCGAATTTTCTCCCTAAATTCACCCCTGTTAAACCCATTTCCTCCAGCGGCAGACGTTCAGCTCCAGGCCCATTTTTTTGCATCTGTTGTCGCATCTTTCTGACAAGAGGAGAGCAACGAGGAGCGTAAACACCAGAGAAGAAGAAGAATATGGCGCACCGAGGGAAGGAAGCGACGATGAAAGGAGGTCAGCTCGGGTGAAAGACGACATAGCTTCATATGATCGTAAGACGTCTCTCCTGCCATCTCCTCTACAACAACAATGCGTTCCAGATGGCTGCTAACTCGAGCCCTGGATGGGGAGCAGCTATGTGGTGTTTGGCAGCAGGCCTCTTGTTTGTGTAGTCTACGCCGAAGTGCCGGAGAGTTTTGCGTGGGTTTATGACGAGAGCGGGACTTCATCTGTGCCATTGATTTATAGATTTATTTTGATGTTTTCCATCCCCGCCTGCCCGCCCGCCCACCCTGTCTGCCTGCCTCTTGTCTTCTTCCCTCATGCAGATGGTTCTGGTTGTGCGGGGTGAGGTCACAGCTATGCAAGGCCTTTACATGCTGCATGCTGGGTAATGTCTCCACCCTAATGTGTCTCTCCATTAAAGGGTCCTTAACTACCAGATTTCCGTTCATATCATGCTGTGCTGCTCAGCGAGAGAAGGACTGTTGACTTCTTCTCACTGAAGCTGAGGCTTAGGTCATGTTTTTAGGCCCTCTCGTCATGCTATGGACTTTATGTCATCTATCTGTAAGTGTGAAAGAAAGAAACACTTTCCACAGGTGTCCTCCACTTGAAATAATTTCTACTATTGTATTTAATTTATTTCTTCTGTAAGGAATACTTTGGCATTTTTGCTAACTTGCTTACTTTGTTTCTGGATAGATAGTTCAGAAGATTAATACGACACAACTTGGGTGGCTGTGGCTCAGTGGTAGAGTTGGTCGTCTCTCAATCAGTGTGTGAATGAGTGTGTGAATGAGTGAATGTGACATGTAGTGTAAAAGTGCTTTGAGTGATCGGAAGACTAGTAAAGTGCTAGATAAGTGCGGTCCATTTACCATTTGCTGTTTGTCTTTTAAGTCAACAGCCATTAGCAGGTTAGATTAGCTTAGCTTAAGATAAAGACTGGAAACAGGGGGAAACAGCTAGCCTGTCTGTCCAAAGGTAACCAAATCCAGTGCCACTAAAGCTAACAAATTAACGTGGTATATTGCATTTGTTGTTGTTTATTATTTTAAGAACAAACAAAAAAAGAGAAAAAAAAAAAGCTGGAACAAAAATCATATCATCGTCCCATATTTTACCAGACGTTTCCTCACTCAGCTCCTCCTTCCATAAGGATTTGATTTGTTGAAATATTTGGTAATAGCACAATATTTCAATTGTTAAAAGGTTTCAGAGTAGTAGTAACTTTTCAAAGTAGGAATTGGGGTTGGAAAAGTATTAAACTCATTCAACAAAGAAGACATGTCCTGCAAACTTAACTGATAAGTCCTTGAACTTGTATCCTAATTACTGTGAAAGTCACAGATAGTCAATGAAAGGACTGCTGCTATATACTTGTCAGAATAAGTTGGTTCCTTACCGTGTGCTATCGCTAGTTTGCTCCCTCACCTTTTAGCTTGTTGTCCGTCGAGTCCTTTAACTTTAATTCTGCATGTATTCTTACCTCACTTTGATTTGTCATAATTCCAAGCCGGGACGCTCGGTTCCCATCATTTCTTTTCTGTCTTTCCCATCAGATTCCAGTCCTCTGCGCTCACTCCTCCTCCTCCTACTCTCTTGCTGTCCCAAACCATATGAGGGCAGTTAGAGGGCATTCTGATTCCATAATTTCCCTATCCATTCCCCCCACCCCTATCCCCCACAACTTCCTCTTGTGCTGTATTATGCACCCCCTATCTTTCACCCCCTCACACACACACACACACACACACGCACATTCACACCTGCTGCAGCAGCTCTGGTGCCAGCCAGGTGCCGGTCAGCTGGCGCGTCGCCCAGAAATGACTGGCACAAGCCTGGACGTGTGTGCGCGCCAAGCTGCAGAGGAGCTTGTGTGTTTTTGTTTGTGTGTCTGCAGTTGGCAGAGGATGCATGTCACACATGCCAGAGATGAGTAAAGCGACTTGATCTGCTGCATTTGAATACTATGCATTACACACACGCCCGAGAGAGTGCGAGACATACGAGAACATGCACTTCCAGCACAGCGCTTCCGGCACACAGGCCTTTTGCACCCACTACCAGTAACATAGCAGGGATTATGAGAAGTGATGTGTGTGTGTGTTTGCTTATAAACCCTGGCCTGTGTGTGGCAGAGCAAAGAAGAGGTTTATTCCCTTCACTGCTTTTAGACGAACATATCTTCAGTGGAATATTTGTGTGCTTTCACAACCTGTTAAAGCAACATGGTGATTTATGGGCCGTCTAGACGGTAAGAATATAAGTGTACTCTTTACTCAGCTAAACCCCAGAGATATTGGGGAATGGCGATAAACAGTTCTTACGTTGTTATTTCATTTCTGAGTGCTTTGCTCTTGATTCTTCTGTTTTCGGAGTTTTGCAAAAGGAATCGAAGCTTTCTTGCGCGTCTCTTATCGAACCAGAGTGACAGTTATTGCTTTTAAAAGTGTAGAGAGATGAAAAGAGATTTGTTTGTGTGGACTGGACTCGGGAGAAACAGGAGGACGAGGAGCAGTAAAGTGAAATCTTTGACATGAAAAGGAGCGGGTAATGCAGTTAATTCCCCCCTTGGTTCCGACGCAGAGGACGCGCACTAGGAGAGATGTTTTCATCCTACTCCAGGTCTTCTGTTGAGCGGGGATGTGACTGCAGAGGAATGAAAACAGTAATTATCGTTTTAAGCAGGTCATGTTTTGATGGCTTCATGTTTCATTATGCTGGGAAATTAGCATCGCTAAACAGGCCAGCGGGCTGAATGGTCTAATTAAGCAGCGC
Source organism: Semicossyphus pulcher (assembly GCF_022749685.1). Lineage (NCBI taxonomy): Eukaryota > Metazoa > Chordata > Actinopteri > Labriformes > Labridae > Semicossyphus > Semicossyphus pulcher. Next base: position 7,003,691 of record NW_027211700.1, read on the forward strand.
GGGGAGGATTGTGTGTGGAGTGTATGCTCATGTGTGTGTGTGCGAGGGATGATCAGTATTCACTCTGCATTATGATGATTCTTCAGGAGATAAAAGCATAACGCTACAAAGTATAAATGTAATTGCCTACTTATGTTTTATATATTTCATCTATAGGTGTCACACAAACCCTATGCTCTGTGCTCATTAGCATTTTACCTGTGAGATTTGTACAGCCTGTTTCTGAATGGCGAATCAATGCTGTAGCGTGGCAGGAAGCGCTCATGACTCTAATGTACTGACTGCCTTGTTAGGGATGATTACTGCATAATGAGCTTGAGCTAATCAATGAAATCCATCCCCCTTCACTCATAATGCTGTATGAAACATGGTTTAACAGCGTGTGCACAAAGCTCCAGAGGGGCATTTCTTTACATTATCGTTTTGCACTGTTGCATTTAATAAGCTTTTAATGAGCCCGACTGAGAGATTAAAGTAGTGGTAAATGAATGAATTCATTTGAGAGGGAAGGAAGTCAGTTGATGCTGTCTGCATCATCGCAGAGCAAACCTGAACAGCAAAACTAAGCCGACGTCTCTCTCTGTGTCCACAGCACCAGGGAGCACGTGACCCCGGAGATGAACAAGCTTCGTCAGAGCCTGAGGAGGAAGAAAGGCACCTGTTTGCCGGAGGCCAGCAGACCGTATCAGTGGCAGGCTGACGAGGAGGCAGTACGGAAGGGAAAATGTAACTTCCCGGTTCGAGTGAGTATCCTAATCTTCATTCTTGACCAGAATAAAGGTAATTTGATCTGTTATATCTTTGAATAATTTCCTCTAAACTCTAAAGACTATATGAATCACATTGTAAACAACATAATATTCCATCTTTAAGATTTATCAGTTAAAAATGGCGGTAAAATAACGTAGCCATCAAAATGTCACGCGGACATTTGTGAATGTCACGAGTAATGTATTTGCTTTGCGCACGTACCTTAAAGGGGGGTGTTATACTAATACTACTAATACTTCATATTTCACTCTGATACCTGTGGAGTAGCTTAGCATAATTTACAGTTAAATTTTTTGTTTTTTTCTCACACTGGTGCTCTGTGCAGGCCCTCATACAGCCTCTGCCTGAAACGACTCAGCTCTGTCCCTTTGAGAAACCCCGCCCCTACAAGCTCACTTCCTTCTGATTGGCCAGCTCTCTCCGAAGCCTGCTGAGGCTGCGTATTGAAAAAACTGTGTGAAACCTGGCGTTCACAGCAGCAAATTAAGTTATATCATTTCCCCATGTTTCCAGTCTAGAATATAAAATGAAGATGGATTATGTTGTAAATGGACACAAACATTTGAGAGGATTGAAGAACATTTGATCCTTGTAGAAACCATGTTTTATTACAGACTTTTATTTCTCCGCTAAATGCCTCATATGCAATAAGTGCATATAAGAGGCATTATGAATGGCCCCATTTACTGATAACGTGCTTCAGTCTGAGGGTGTACTGCATGCCTGTCGCTGAGAGCTGGCGTGATTTGTTAAAGCACTGGAGAGACAATGGAGGCTCAAGAGGGAGAACTGACATCAGGGTGGAGTTGTAGATTAAGGATTCCACAGGAAATGACAGGGTGAGGTATGAGGGCGCACCGAGGGGACGCAGAGACATTGTGAGATATGAAATGAGAGATATAGAACTGGATAAGAGAGGAGACAAGAGAGAAAGGCTGCAGACTGAATGGAGGAACCAGAAGCAAAAGAAAAATACAAGGTTAATGGAAAATGCTTCTGATGGTAATGCTCCATAGAGTTTGCGATGTGATAGGAAGTGAAGATGAGCCTAAAGCTTTATAGCAAGAGAGTCTAGCACTTAAAAACCTTTCATTCTCTTTATTGGAGGTCTTTTCTTTCCTCCAAGTTCCCCAGTTCATCTTTTCTTTCTCAGATCTCTCCATTTTCTCTGTATTCACTCTAAATAGACTCACAAGCCATCCAATATTAATACCTCCTCAATAGCTGCTGGACTGTACAAGGGAAAGAAAAATGTGTTCTTGAGCCCAACGCTGAGAAAACTTGACGTTCTTAATTCTTCTTCTTTAATTAGTTGATTGCTTTTTTTTTTACTCTATATTGTCTTGTATCACCTGCCTCATTCACTTCCTCTAAATACGAAGAGTAATACAATAGGCTACATGTTTCTCTCAGCTGTAGCTAGCTAGCTAGCTTAAACAACACTTGAAATTAAAGTAGCAGATAGTTGCATTTATAGGATTATCCAAGGCTAAACCAAATTAGCTCTTAAAGCTAGTGTGAAATGACCAATGTGTGTCCCAAACTGTCAACGGCCAGCGTAGGTTCAAAGCATGTTAACATGACATGTAGCCTAATGCTGCCGTCGTTTAGTGGCAACTTGTTGAACTTAGCTAGCTTGAAATGTAGTAATTAGTAGTAGTAAAGTTAACGTTGGTAATCAGTAGTGAGTTTGCAAAAATGACGATGTCAGCTGGCTCGTGCATCGCCGAAGTGGTTGCCATAGGTTACACATAATGATATGCATAGCGTCACCCCGTCCATTAACGGGAAAACGTGTTGTTCAGCCTGTCCTTGGTACACTGCAGTTTAAAAGCAGACAGGCCCAGCCATCGAGATGACTGCTGATGTTGTCCCTGATATGTCTTGTAGCACATGAAGAACATCACATGGAAATGTTTACAAAGGGGTCTTTAATACTTTTTTCCTAGCAGTTTCTGTAGGCTACACCATTCACCACCTCATTGAAATCAGGGCTGGGACCATGCTACATGCTAATAGCTAATAACGCACTTTCAGCTGAACGAGGTTTCCTTCTCGGGATATATTTTGCAATTTGTGCAACACAGAACATACTTCCTCATTCTGATTTAACCTGAAGAAAACAGGTGTTTATTCGATGATTAACAAGACTTACTACAGGTGTATAAGTTCATAGACCGATCTCCCCTAAACTCAGAACTCTTCTAAGAACGTGTCTTCCTCTCTCATGGCCTCTTGGCTTCCGACTGGAGCAGAACTACAGGGGGCTTTAATTGTGTCCCTGTGGGCTCCCTGTACGCCAAACCACAGAACAAAAGGGGATGTGAGGCTATAAATTATAACAGGCCTCTTCTATCTCTCATATCCTTATTATCAGCAGCAATATGCATCTGTAAATCCAGTATGGGTGCTTTTTAGTTGCTTGTCTATACAGAAATAGTGATAGGGACTAATGAGGCCTTGCTTGTTTTTATGTCATGAGTTCAGATCAGTCCAGCTTTATTGCTAAAACATGAAAATACAGTGAATAAAACACGTTAGAATAATCAACATCTGTTTGGTTCAGGCTCTTAATATGTCTTTGTTTATCTCTGTGCAGTACCTGGGGTTGGTCGAGGTGGAGGAGTCGAGAGGGATGCACGTATGCGAGGAGGCAGTGAATAAGCTTAAAGTTGTAAGTATCCCACACACAAACACAGACTCAAGCTTACTCACACCTCCCCTGCTGCAAGCGCTAGAGGTTCATTTTGTTGTATAGAGGCTGTATAAATGCTAACCCTAAGGATCTCAAACTTTACAGGAGCTCATTACTGACCCAGTTGTGCAATGCTCTGCACCAAGAATCGACCAAAGGAGCACACAAACACACACATTCAATACTCTCTGCAGGCTCCTCTCCTGTCTTGTTATTTTTCCATACCCTTTTCTACAGGTTTGGGGAAAAAATCAATACAGCATAGTATAACTTTATTATGTGTTGCAATGTTTTATTGATACACAGATGCCAAGTATGGATCTTTTATTCTAGAACTTATAAATATAATATTGCAAACACAATTAAAACTTTTTGGTACTAGAATGATAAAAAATAATTCCTTACGTTACGTCATTTATATGTCGGCCGAAATGAGTTTCCTCTTCAGGGTGTCTGGGCTCAGCCTTAGAGATAGGGTAAGGAGCGCAGACATCCGGAGGGAGCTCCGAGTAGAGCCGCTAAGGAGCAAGTTGAGGTGGTTCAGGCATCTGATTAGGATGCATCCCTGGGCGCCTCCCGGTGGAGGTTTCCCGGGCATGTCCAACTGGGAGGAGACCCCGGGGTAGACCCAAAGCCCGCTGGAGGGATTATATATCCCACCTGGCCTGGGAACGCCTCGGGATCCCTCAGGAGGAGCTGGAAAATGTTCCTAGTGAGAGGGACGTCTGGGCTAACTTGCTTAGCCTGCTGCCACCACGACCCGACCCCGGATAAGTGGAAGAAAATGGACGGATGGATGGGTCAGCTGTATAGTGCTGATAATGTTTCTTTGTGAGGTCAGCAGTAAGTTGACAAAAATGGCGGCATCATTTTGTAATTTCAGTTTAAAAGTAACAGTTATTTCAAATGCCACCTGCCGAAGGACATTTTCATTCAGTGAGGTGAATAGTTTTCCTCTGGGAACATCATTTGCTTCAAAATAGGTATAATAAATCACCAAATATTGCAATATACATTACACTCAGTATATTGCAAAATGTTTAAATTCACAATAATTTTGTATCATGACTAAATTTTATAGCTGGGCCTCGGGGGATTCAGACCCCTCCCACTTTTATCTCCATCCTCGCCCTCACGTGAAGGTCTCATTCCACATGTGTCTGTCTTCTCAACAGTTATTCTATATGTCTGATCCCACAATGCCCCAGAGAGCAGAAAATGAGATTTGGCCTATCATAAACATATAAACTCACAGTGACACACACACACACACACACACACACACACACACACACACACAACGCAGTTTGCCCCCCTGGGAAGCTGGATTCGGACAGGGAGCGTGTGAACAGAGTGACACAGACGGAAACAGGAGTCTCTGTCAGCATCTATATTGTCCTCACATCTGTACGAAGCCAATTTGTAATGCTTTTTTGGTGTACCTGGAATTAGAGTTGACTTTCAAAATTAAAGGGTAGCCCAGTAAAGCTGATAAGCAGAACATTTTTTGTGCATTAATGCTTATAGTAATAATCTGTAAGATTTTCATTTAAATAAATGTGTGTTAAGTCTCTATCTATCGCTGGGTGTCTGGTGCGACATTCGCGGGAACAATTACAAGCGGTGCCCAGTTAGTGACGCGTTTTCCATCACCCAGCAGTGGTTGGTCTGCCAGAGAGGGTAGGCGGAGCTAAGCGGCTGCTTTTCAGGTCTCTGCAAGTGTTGCGAGTAAACAGTAATCTACTATGGCTGAACAAACAAAGAAAAGATGGATGACTACAGATACAACTTCAAAAATAAGTGAAAATCCAGATGAAGGCAAACAGTCTAAAAAGGAAAGCGGCCGTCAGCGGGGAAAATCAAGAGTTACAACCGGAGCCAGCCGTTGACGTCACACATGCAACACACAATTACAATTTATTGCCTAAGGTGCCGCCAAAAAGAACAAACTGAGATCTTCAAATTACCACTTAATGTCACCGTAGCTAAGGCAACAAAATGTCAGAGTTAACTGAATCACAGGAGAAATGTTGCATGCATTCACTCTTGTCTCCTTCTACCTTTCACTTCCATTTCCTGTCATTGTTTTTCCCTCCTGAGCACAATCTATTCTTTCCATCCATCTATAGCAGCATCTTTCCTAAGCAGCCTTTCTGTAGTTTCTCACGCTCAAAACCGTCTCCCAAAGTTATCGCTTTCTTTTCATTTCCTGCACCACCTCCTCACGCAGCTCCCCTCTCCTTCTCCACTCTTTTCTTTCACTCTCAGTTTCTACACCTCTCTTCTCGCTCCCTCTGTCTTCCACTCAATGGGATTATGCAAAACTTGAGTCTCCTTGTCGCTTCGCTGTGGGTTTCAAAGCCTTTTCCTGCGGTGCTCCGGCTTTCTGTTTCACGCACACAAACTGAAACGCAGACTCATGTGCACACACACTTCCACACTCACATGGAGTTGCTGTTTTTTCAGCCTGTGTATTTTTAGCCGGACCCATGCTGAGTGTGTTATTAGCTCTGCCTGGTGCCCTCCTCTGGAGAAATGATTCTAAGTACCAGCTGGCACAGTTTTTACCTCTTTTGCCTCTCCGCTCTTAACCCGCCGCTACCTCATGTGCTGTAAGGACGTAATGATCACTTTATACAACCATGAATCATAGTTAAAGTGGCTTAACATGCTGTTAGCTTGTGGATCACACCTCTGCACGAATAAAGTAACATCTTGTAACATGCATTTACTGTGCAACATGCATTTACTGTGCGCTTTTCTTTGTTCCAGAGTGGGAAAAAGACGGTCAAAGCAGTACTGTGGGTGTCAGCGGATGGACTCAGGGTGGTGGATGACAAAACGAAGGTGAGTTAGCACTTTTATTTGTGTTTCCTCTGTCTTCTCATTCTCTCTACCTCATTACTCACTTTGCAACAAGGATCTTCAGTCTCATACAAAACACGCCACACTGGTATTTTGTCTATGGCTTCATTCTCAGCATCCGACAACAACCTGATAGCAAAACATAGATGGAAAAGAAACAGGAGGCACTCTGATGCTCTCACCCATCTCAGCATCTGCTTACCTTCATGTATATTTAATTAAGCCCATAGACTGTATAAATAAAAGACCCTGTGTGATGTCACCCATTAGTTTGTCATCTGCCCTTTTGAAGAGTTCAGCATTCTGGCCGTCCCACTTTTGTTTTTTTGGAGCCAGAAGGGACCATATGTGGACGAGAGGATGGCGTTGCAGATTTGCTAATTCAAGCTGATTCATTAGCAGGCGAAAGAGCTATTTAGTTGTTTATTAATCAGAAGCTAAAAGAGCTTTTGGAAAGCAGCTGATTTGCTGCTCGCCCTACCACATCTCCAGCAGAAGAGCAGTGTTCATTTCGTTAATGAACAAGTAATGTTCGTCATTGACGAAGATGAGACGTCAACGAGCTAAAAATAGATCTTTGATTATAAAAACTCTTTTCGTCAACAAGGCGAGACGGGACTAAAGTCTAAAATCCATGATATTTGAAAGCCTCAAGCACCAGTTAGAGATAACAGGTAGGTAGTTTTGCGTTTTACGCCTCATTTGACACAAAAAGGAACGATCATCGGCTGTCTGCTTCAGCAATGATGAAAAATTCGGATAAAATATGTAATCTAGTGTCTTTAGATGCTGTGCCCTTGTCGTTACTTATGGTTGATCTGCTGAAAAATAAAGTGTTAATTTTACCTGAAGCAAAGTTGTAAAAATGAGAAGAGGGAGTGTCCGATGTCATATCTCGTTCAAAATCATCATGTTTGAAATGTAGACTGCAGACCTGAAGATTTTTTAGACGATCCACCGGCACATTCTCGTTGTATTTCAGATTCTGTACCGCTCTGAGCCATTGCCTGCAGCGATCAATGTCCTTGACTGGTAAACAGTAGTATTTCACTCCAGGGTCTCTCGCTAGGCCGTTCCTTTCAGAAGGAGGGGTGCAATACACGCTTTGTGTTGTAGGAATATAGAATGGGGGAAACCACGAGCTGTTTGTACAACTTTCTCCACAGCATTATTGCTTCTATTGATTACAGAGAACACCAGCTTTGACTGACAGTGGCTTTTTCCAGGGGGCAATTGCTCCTTTAAACTATAAAGGGTAAAAATGACTAAAATGTGACTAAATCTAAAAAAGCTGCCAAAATTAACATTGCAGAAGGGCGAGCGGCGAGTGATCACCCTGATGCAGGTAACTTGACATAACCACTAAGTCTTCTATCAACTACAACCGGTGTCCTCTCTGCTCTTTTCTGAGGCCCATTCAAAGGCACCCTCACATAAATAAATGACTGACAAACACTGAACAAACTAACAACCCAGACAGTGAACAGAGACACCAACACCTGCTAATTAATGCTAACATGTCCCTCGTATTAACCTAGATCTTCACTCACTGAGAAAGAAATCCTGACAGGCCTCTTGGAACAATAAATCCCAACAAGCCATATTATTGGTTGAAAAAATGTTTGCATAACTTTAAGGCTTAATATAAATTTGCATGAATAGAGAAAGTAGCTATAGAGACCGAAACCTTCTTTGTACCAAGCTGTAAACATGGATAATTCTGCTGTGAAGTTGGGCTCTTTATTATAGGGCCTAATGGGGATTGACTCATTTTTGGAGACAGCCCCAAGTGGCGGCTCAAGGAACTGCAGGTTATGGCACTTCCTCGTTGGCTTCACTTCTTTGTAAAGACACATTTTCCATCCTCAGACCACCAACAAACGTGTCATTCTGTCCCAGTTTGATGACCTTAAGTCCCACAGCAGAAGGATCCACTATGTATTTACTTGCTTGCTGCTGTCGGGCTAGTTTGGATCTGTGTGTGTGTTTGTGTGAGCAGCTCCAGACCTGACATATGTGACTCATGGTTTCTAGCTGAAGATGCTTAGTGGGGGAGGGAAGATCAAGTAAACACAGAGACACACACTCATGCACTTGAGGAGTGTCTGGTGGCTGGGGAGGCCTCCTACAGACTGAGTGTGCGCTTCTATTCAGAGCGGAGCAGAATAAAGAGCAGCAGAGAATAGAGGAGAGAGCCTCTTTTCTTTCGCTTCACACACATGACCTCACCTCTCCCAGTCTCTCACTCCCACTCCTCCTCTCTCCCTCGACTTTAATCTCGCTCCTTTCTCGCCTTCAGTGATGTGTTTCATCTGCACATATTAAAGGATCAAAAAAAAAAACCCAAACCAAAAAAGAAGCAATGCGACACATTGCTGTTGCACCGAGTGACATATTCCTTTAATACAATAAAAACCCACATAAACTGTCCTGCACCCAGGCTGTGTTCATGCACATGTGAAAATACCACCCAACAAAGGCACTGTTTCTGCATGACTGAGTATGTTTGCAAAAAACTACAGTGCCCGGCTGTGAGCTACGTATGTAAGATAAGATGAGATAAGGTAATCCTTTATTCATCCCACAACGGGGACATTTACTGTGTTAACAGCAGCAAAGTGGATATTGCAACATTACAATAAAGGGCATATGAAAATAAACAAGTGTATCCTAAAAAATATGTACACAACTAATAAGATAATACACAACAGACCAAATGGACCACCTGTTGTAATAATATAAGAGAAGTATTGCACATGTTTAGAAGTGAGATAGTCATATTGCACATTAATAAATAAAAATAAGTATTGCACATGTAGATTATGGAGAGATGCAGCACTCTTTACAGGAGTGTTATTGCACATCGTGTCCGTTTTGGTGCGAGTGTTTCAATATATGTCAGCTGTATTAATAGATTCATAGCTTGATTTTGAGATGAGTTGCACATACGGGCTAGGGAAGCAAGTTATCATTGAGGAAAAGACAAATTAATTGTTTGTTTTTTTGGTCTATTTAAGGGATTTACCGACAATATGTCAACACATAATTACACAAACACTAATGGCCAGAGATGTGGACTTGAGACTTGAGTCGACTCGAGTCACTGTTTTGATGACTTGTGACTTGACAAGAAACAAATGACTCGAGACTCAACTTGGACTTGCAAGTTAATGACTTGAGACTTGACTTGAGGCATGTGATTTTAATGATTGGAGGACTGGCTGTCAGTCAAACTCCTCGCTATGGCAACAACTTTTTCTCCACTCAAGATCCAGCACTCTTACCTGTAGTATCCGGTCTTTATAAAGAGAAAAGACAAGATATTAGTATCCCGTCTAATAATGATATTATTGGCTTATTTATATAACCTGTTCATAAAGTATGACAATGAATTGTATCTGTATTATCTCGGCACAGGCGCAGTCATGATGATGGTCTGCTCTGAGACAGTATTGAGTAGTAACGAGTGCGACTGATGAGGCTTCTTTTTGGGGGCTTTGATGTTGGGTGTTGCCATAGCGAGGAGTTTGACGGACATGACTCATCCAGTCATGACAATCACATACCGGGGAGCTTTTTGAGTCCTCCAATTATGATTCCCAGTTTGCGCTGCGTACATACTTGACAGTGAGACAGAAACTTTGAATTATATCATTTTATATTTAACAGCTAACATTCAAACTTATGAACACACTCAAGTCATCCAAGTCATCATTACCTCAAGTCAAGTCGAGTCTCAAGTCATTTATTTTTTGTCAAGTCAAGTCACAAGTCATCAAAACAGAGACTTGAGTCGACTCGAGTCCAAGTCACCAAGTCTCAAGTCCACATCTCTGCTTTAAGACTTCAGCAGCAAGGGATTGAACCAGCAACCTTCCAATAGAAAGACGGCCGACTCTAAGTTATTACGCACAAGATAGTGGAAGTTAAAGTTTAATCAACTGCATGATATAATTGAACACACAAAGTAGCAAAGACAAATAAATAAATGAATATTTGCTGGGACTAAATCACAAAAACAGTTCCCTAAAGTCAGCTTATGATGTGTGTGACGTTGCCTTCAAAACCTTGTCTCCACAGCCCGTTAGTTCAGCAGTGTGTGAACTCTAAAAGACTTCAACCACACTGTGGCCTTTGTGTGAAAACAGCAGAAGAACGATTCATTTACTGACACATTTTCCACTTCAACAAAGTTATATTCAAGCGATCACATCAAGGTTTTACAGTGCTTTCCTTCACTCTTTCTTTCACTGCCTCTTCTCGCTTTTTTACCATCAGTTCAGCCTCCGTCTATGAATCAGCAAGCCCGCCTAATAACGCCCACGCAGACATTATTCAGACTCCTTCCCACACTCAGTGAATGTACTGTATATATGTGTGTGAGCACAACGACCTTCATCAGGCCCGAACAGAAGAGACCAGTAAAAGTCTTTTTGTGAGCGTCACATGGTGCTATTCTTCCTTTCAGCGATGCAGGGACATGAGCTGAGTCACCTTTACCCACAAGTACTTTGTTCTTCACTTCATTTAAGAACATCACACCAATACCAACAGTTTGATGTGTTTTTAGCTTTTGCCTTGGTACCAACATCCTCCTTATTCACTATCTAGCCCACAATGAATGAATGAACTCTTTCCGCTACATCCTTCCTTCTTTTCTCCTCCTTTCCCTCCCCATCCTCCTCCTTCCTTTCCTAATCCTCTTGCTGAGAGGAAGGAAGTGAGCGGATGAGTGTGTGAACCCTCCTTCTCGCCTCTTGTTTAGCTTCTCTTTCTGTTCTCGGTGAGTCAAAGAGGTGAGCTGGGGGCCCCTTAATGTACACAGAGAAAGGATAGGGCCCCTTTAAGTTTCCTCTATAGCGACTATAGACACTGGAGACTAGGCTGAATAACCCTTTTGTAGAGGGACGGCCGAGTGGTGGAAACATCTCAGAGATGAAAAGAGGGTTCAGTGTCATTAGTCTGTCGTCACTTTCTTTTCCGTCATTGGTGGATGCGTAAATAGGTTGGAGTGCGTGGGGTTTCATGGGGTTAACTGAGGTTGAAAGCAGCGTGTCAAGTATTGGATGAGTCCATAAGCTTGTGTGAACCTATATTTCCTGTCTGCCACTCAACACTCAGATGTAATTTGATGCGATCTACCTGCTCGATTGACTTCTCTGTTTCCCCCTCAGGACCTCATTGTGGACCAGACCATAGAGAAGGTGTCTTTCTGCGCTCCTGATCGGAACTACGACAAGGCCTTCTCCTACATCTGCCGGGACGGTACTACCAGACGGTGGATGTGCCACTGCTTCATGGCTCTCAAAGACTCGGTGAGGGGGCAATTATAAACTTCCATTTACCCCTCAGGGATGTTCTCTACATAAAGAGTCTAAGACCAGACGCCCTGTTCCTCTCGCTCCTGATCCACTTCTTTCTTTAGCTCAATGGGATCTTCTATTCTCATCTTTCATGGTCGACGGTTAACTCTCTGTAATGTAAGACTAATTCACTTCCATTTTCTATTAGAAGTTGAAACTTATAAGAATTGAAATTTAAACAACTAAAATATACATAAAAAAATCAACAACTTCCTTTAAAATAAACTAGCATAATGGCGCAGTTACTTAGATCATGGCTTCATCCAAAAACATTATATGCACAAATTCTTAAAGGTATAGCTTGTCCTACTCGGTTTAGGCATCTACCTGTCCAACAGAAAGAAGACCAACTCTGCATCTCTCTTCCGCCATGTTCGCCGGTCTGAATGGGGCCCAGTTGCTAATTTGAATCACTCCCACACTCACCTATACGCTGTGAGGTCAGGGAACAATAAACAGCGCCCCTCCTGAAAACGTCCCGCTCAAAGGAAAACAACAGAATAGATGCAGAGGGAAGGGTCTCACAAGGGTCTGCACACACACTCACCAACACACATGTATAGAGGCCCATAAGTGATGATTTATATTATATTTTATTTGTAAAAGTCTATATTTTATTTTTCTAGGAAAATCCTACTTATTAAACCTTTAAAAACTTTTAGGCACTAAACTCTGCTGTCTTATCTCTTTAATTTCATGCAGCCCTTTGCCTACTAAAGTTATGCACAATGGTTTATGGATTAATGGTGGTATTGCAGTCATGTAAACTGTTGTACTTGTGGATGGCAGGCAGCGTGAGTGGAAAGGATGGAAAACCAGGATTCAGATTTCTCAGTTGCAAGAAGGATTTTTTTTCAGGCCGGCCACACGAAAGAAAAACTGGCTCTCCTCACAGCCTTCAAACTGACAAAAACCGACCAACCAGTCTGCTATTTCCTCTTACCTTTTATACCCTGTTGCCTGCTTCCTTGAACCAATCAGGTTGGAGCTCTGTAATCAGTGCCAAGTTGCCTCAGGTGGAATCAATCACCCCTCACCTGTTGTTCAACGAGACTACATCATGTTTTATCAGAATTTACTTCATAGCAGGTCTAACTAAAACATACACATTATTAAAAAAGTGAAGAAATGAAACATTCACTTTTTTAAAATTGTAATCAGAAGTTTAGTTCATGTAAAAATTAATATTAACTAGATAATCCTTTAAAGGGCACATTTATCCACAAACAAACCTCGATCAATGAGCGAGAGGAATGCTATTATTTTTATGACTGTCATCTTTTACACATAAGTGAATCACATTCAGCACACTTCAACTAGTCTGTATCTTTAGTTATTTTTATTAAAACAGATGTCAGTAGGATTTTGATTTTTTCTTTGTCTTGCAACGGAACTCTGAAGTTGTAGTTTTACTTAGCACTTACATTGTAAGTAGTAATCTTTTACTATTACTAATTTAAGTCTTGAAAACTGGATCTTTGTTTGAAGTCAGTGCAGGAATAAGTCGAGAAAGTGATCAGTTAGTTGACAATAAAGGGCTTAATTGCTAATTTTGTTAGTCATTAAAGAGCTCAAGAAAAAATCCCTTATTTTGGTTTCTGAAGGTTTTAAACTGAGTCTTGGGAAACTTTGATCTGCATTTTATATTTTTGAAACAAAGCAATCGTTAGCATCTGACATGTATCTTTAAGAAAAAAAAGCAATCCATTCTGTAGCTCCAGTTTCTGTCGTTTGGTTGTTTTAGGCTATTAAATACACATTCGACGGCTTCATTGCAGTGTTTTTGTTTGTCTTCTTGTTGTTGTAGTTAGGGCGATTTCTAACCTCTGGCATTTCCTGTTTGACTGACCTTGAGGTTGTAATCTAAAAGCAACTGCAACAGAACCAAAGCCGTCCTGGAGCACTGCGGTTCCAACGCGACGGCGGTTTCATCAGCTTAGACTGTGAGTCGGATTATTAATGTGGACGGAAGCGAGCGCAGCACAGACCTGCGGGATTAGGAGAGGGGATTAGACAGAGGCCTGTAGAGTTATCTGTCCATCTCTATCTGTCTCTATTCCCATCAAACTCTCCATATCTCTATGTGCTAATCTTAGACTGAACTGTCTCCTCTATGGCAGCGTGTGCTGGTGGTGGGAAAGTAGGAATACATTGCAGACGGCATTCAGTGTGAGGACACATAAACTCATGTTGCAATTTGAGAGATTTAAGGTTGAAACCTGCACCGTAATCTGATTTTGCTGTCATTTATGTGAATATGTGAGACTTTGTAATTAAACTGTCAATTAATTTTTGTCCTCCACTAGGGGGAGAGACTGAGCCATGCTGTGGGCTGCGCGTTTGCCGCCTGTCTGGAGAGGAAGCAGCGCAGGGAGAAGGAGTGCGGTGTGACGGCTTCCTTTGACGCCATTCGCACCCTGTTCGTGCGTGACGGCTCCTTCCGCGCCAACTCCTCCAGCAGCGAGCGCGATGACAAAATGCAGGACAAGAAGAAAGGTAGGAGGCACACATATTTAAAAAATGCTTCTTAAAATGTTAAAAGTCAAGCACATACTAAGCACATCAGTGACAGGCCACTGTGACATCAGCTGTTAGTTTGTGAACCCCCTGAAGTCTGAACTCGGCATTTTTGCTGTCGTCAAAGAAGATTTAAAATTAAATTAAATTATTATTAATTAAATTATCGTGGCCCTTAAACTCATTAGGAAAATGTGGAGGAGGAGAAGTTTGTAGTCGCCCCCTGCTGGCCATTAGAAGGAATGCAGGTTTAAGCCACTTCCATATTAGCTTCAATTTTGAAACCACAAGGCTACACCCACTTCTTACATACAGTCTATGATAGGGTGGATTATGTAATGACCATGCACCGACTTCCTCCTCCAGACCAACCCTCTGCCATCCCAGCCCTCCCGCCTGGCACCGCCTCTCCGCCCGAGGGCGCAGCGTCCCCCATGGATCGCTCAGCGCCCGGCGGGCCACACGCCATCCCTCGACGCCACGCGCCCATCGAGCAGCTGGTACGTCAAGGCTCATTCCGGGGATTCCCGGCCCTCAGCCAGAAGAACTCTCCCTTCAAGAGGCAGCTGTCGCTCCGCCTCAACGACCTGCCATCCACACTGCAACGCAAGACAGACTTCCAGGCTAAGAACCCTGGTGAGTTGACAGTAACTGAAGTTAGACTCGTATGGGCTGATGGCGGGACCTACTGACCTTCTTCTTCCTCAGTCCGGGGTTGGGGAGAAATAACTTGCATGGCTTAGGCCCTGCAGCAGACAAAAAGTAGCTCTCGACAGTGGAGTTAAGTAGTTGTTGTAATATTACATACTTGGGGGATGCAGGTGCAGTTTTTTTCTTGGTCAAGTTCAGAACAATAAACAAAAACACACAAATTCCTGTGAGCATCAAACAGAGCCTCTTGGTTTTACCTAAGATGACACCCAAAGGTGTTGAGACTTCAGTGTTCCCTTGAAATTCATTCCAATTTAACTTCAAAGGTAGTTTGACAACATTAAAGCTCTTAAATAACATCATCCCACATCACACTAGAATAGTACCTCTAGTATTATTTACTATGTGGAGCGACTCGAGCTGCACGGACAATTCCTTCCAGTTTGGCACTGCAGGAGTCATTGCCACCACTGCCCTGCACCAGTACTGCGCTCATACTTTCAGGCCCACCACCACCCCGGCATCCCCAGCATCCACCTGCAGGCTCCGCTTAGGGGGGGGTTAAGATACTATCTCATCACTCCTTAAATATCTGCATGTAAAATAAATCTGCGAGGAGTGGTCGGAGCCGAGACGGCAAACGCAAGCTATGATCTGCTGCTGCAGGAACATTTCAAACTAAAGAACTACATTTAGAGAGATCAGAAGGATGATTATGAAGTTAGATTCAATGGGAAAATGTCAAAGCTACTTCTCCAAACATGAAAGTGCACTGCATCACTTCTGGTGCAGGACGAACCCACAAGAAACATTAGAGAGCGCAGTGCATGCTGCATCTGCAACTGCATCTTACTTTTTTCAACTGGCATTCTTGTTTTAGCTTCAGGAACACTAAAGCAATGAGCAATGAGTGCACAAACAAAGTGTGCAAAGGTTGGCACATCGCTACAGCTTCTACTCACAAACAGACACTACACATGGGGATGTCTAAGGAAACTTATAACAGAATAAACCTTAAACAAAGATTGCCTTTGTGCTCATGTTTTCATACAGAAAGGCTGTAATTCTGAAACTGAATCCCAGCCAGGAAAAAACTCCCAACTATTATTAATACCAGTGCTAATGATCGGGCCTGTGCAGCTCTGAGGGATCAATGCTTTTTACTGAGAAAAACTATTTATAGCTGCCTTATCTTTCACAGGTTAACACACACATGTGGGACACACCCACTCTGTGTGGTGCCACAGGATCAGAGCGCTCAGAGGCCAGTCTGATTAGAGTCATTAGGAGAGATGAGAGAGTTGACTGGGAAACTCCCCTGACTCGGATACTAGACCACAACATTCAACTCCCACTCTTACTCCATATCTCATATTCACTCCTTTTATTTCTGCCTCTTATTCCCCCATGATGCTTAGTGGTGGTGAATCTGATGCAGTTTGAAACCTATACGCACAATGTTCTCTCTTTTCACCTTTCTAGAGCACACACACAGATACACACACTTAGCAGTCGCAGCCAATTCCGCTGCCTCCCTGGTCCCTTGTGACTCTCTGAACAATGTGTGTATTGATTGGTGCGGTCAATCAGCTGTCCCGGTTAGCCTTCAGCGAGCCTTCTGTCTGCCCTTGAACCTGCCACCGCACTGAGAGAAACACACACACATACATACGTATACTCACACATGTGAAGTGCCTAGAGTGCATTGGACTGTGTGTGACACTGACAAGAGACTAGGGAAAGCGACAGATCACAGGGTCGGTCTCTGCAGAACAAAGCACAGAGAAATCTTTAATGAGAGACCTTGCACATGCCTCCAGCATCCTCTGATCTGCATCCTCCTTAGGACCACCAAGCACATGTAAGAGAGAGATATACAGTACATGTGTAAGAAGAGTCACAACACAGAGCTTTTGGGGTTGGACCCACAACTGGCCCATTTGTTAAAAACATTAATTAATTACCGTCACTTTAAAGATATAATAAGCAGGAATTTTCCTCGCATTTTGTTAACAACACATTCAAACTGGGCCCCTCCTCCTGGGCTCTTCGTCATCAGAAGCTCACTCTCACTCTCTCGTGCGAGAACACGCCCACCCAGCAGAGCTAACACCGACAGCATCATGGTTACCTCTGCGCTAGCATGCTAACCGCCGGTCACCGTTGTGCTAGCATGCTAACCGCCGGTTAGCTTGTCCTACCCGGTTTGAGGCACCTACCTGTCCAAGAGAAAGAAGGCCAACTCTGCATCGCTCTTTCGCCATGTTCGCCAGTCTGAATGGAGCCCAGTTTTGAATCTGAACCACTCCCACACTCACCTATACGTTGTGATTGGCTCAGGGAATCACAACAGCGCCCCTTCTGAAAACGTCCCGTGCAAAGCAAAACAACAGAATAGCTGAGGGAAGGGCCTGCACACACACTCACCAACACACATGTATAGAGGCCCATAAGTGATGATTTATATTATATTTGTAAAAGTCTATATTTTATTTTTCTACTAATCCTACTTATTATACCTTTAAGCCCACTCCTTTACATTAATTCCTCTGCATGTGCGTGTTATAAAGAAATGACTACAATAAAATTAAAGAAACCCAAGAGGAGGGAGAAGTGGAGGGCATGGAGGAAAAATAAATGACGTGATGTATCCGAGGCCTTCATTGTAAATGAAGGGACTAGAGGACAAAGACGATGGAATTAGATATTATATCTATTTATATCTGAGGTTGGTGCAGGAGAGGTTTAAAGCTGCAGTCGGGGCTGTAGTCAGAAAGGAACATTATGCTGCATAATCCCTCACTGGTCGGATACATTACAGCTGGTTTGAAAACATGGATAAGCTAAGCCAAGTTCACCTCTGTCTGAGTCGTCCCAATGCACAACACACACAGGGCATTGACATAAAAGGGTAAATAGTACATAGAATAGAAGGCTACATAAGGTGGGAGTTATTTTGGCCTGTAAGTGTGAACCTTAAAATTTCATGTTTGTCCTGAGAATCTGTGTTTATGATACGTTTTAGGTCAAAAGCAGACAGCATCAAAGTCTACATCTGCTCCAGTTTCGATGCGTTTGATGATAACTGGGTCTGTTACACAAACTAATGAATATTTTTTCTTCATCTTTCTGTTTGTTTGTCTCTCTCCTCCCGTTTCATCTCTTCTTTCATTATTTTCCTTATCTCTCTTCACTCCATCGCCTCCAATCTTTGGCTTCTTTCTTTCCGGTATCAGAGATGGACATGGGGATGCCAGACGAGGGAGAAGGTAGTATTAACGCTCTGTGTGGCCAGATGAACTCCTCCCTCACTAAGCCATCAGACGAGCTCTTCACCAACCCCTCTTTGTCTGCAAATGGCCCCCCGACCTGCACTGTGCCCCCTATCCTGCCTCCACCGCCCGCACCAATGCAGGGTAAGAAAGACTGCATCAGATCAATAGTAACATTGATTTTTTGAAGTACACACTCTTAACTGAACTCGGTTACACTTACTAAATCTTTATCTTTATCCCTCCAGCCACTTCCTCCTGGGTGCAGCCGGACCCTCCGCTCCACTCTCCCCCTCCGGTTTCAGTGGCAATGCAGATGCAGATGCAAATGCAGATGCAGTGTGGACACCGGCGCACACCTTCCGAGGCTGAGAGATGGCTGGAGGAGGTCTCCAAGGCTGTCAAGGCTCAACAGACCCCTCCACCCGGCCCCACCATCCCAATCATCCCTGGACCACCCTCCATGTCCAATCAACAGATGTCTAGTCAGGCAGCCATCGCAGCTGCCCCAGTGTCCGCTGTCCCTCTGTCCCATGGCACCGTGTCCAAACCTCTCATCTCCGGCCCCTCTGCTCTCTCAGGTCCGGCCCCGATGCCCCTCCAACCCATCTCAATATCGTCTGTTCCTCTAATACCCGGCCCTCCAGTTACAGGCCCACCTATGTCTCTACCATCAATGTCCATTCCCACGATGTCCGGTCCAAGCATGACAGGTGCACCCATGATCCAGCCCTCCCTCCCACAAAACTCCCTTCCCAGCTCCATGCAGCCCTTCCCCTTGGCTTTTGATGCCGCTCCAGCCCCCGTGGGAATGTTTGCCAGTCAGCCTGTCCAACCGGCATTCGTGCCTATGCAGACCTACATGCCAGGCCTGGCCAGCAGTATGACTTACCCCAATGCCAGTGTGCCTGTGGTTGGCATCACACCATCGCAAATGGTGGCCAATGTCTTCTGCACCGCTACAGGCTCGTCTGGTGCAGGGGGTTCCATGGGCTCGGCAGGAGGAGGACCCAAAGTGGGGCCACTCGGAACAGTCGGCCAGCACCATCCTTACCCAGGAGCACCGAATGCAGTTGGGGACACTGGAGGGTTTTCCACCCCACCGTTATCAACAACTATCAATGGCCTCCCACCGCACAGTAGCATGATGGACCTGCAGAATGGGACCTCCAGCAGCAGTAGCAGCTGGCCGCCAGAGGGCAGCCAGCTAACAGCCCCAGCACCCAGCGTTTCGCAAGACGATGATCGTTTTGAGGCCAAGTGGGCGGCCCTGGAGGCCAAACCGGCGCCTCAGCAGCCTGGCAACATGGCGCCAGCTGCAGCCGCCAACCCATTTTCCAAGACTTTTGAGATTGAGCCAGAGTTGTCCTCCCAAAGCTGTAGCTCTAACGCTGGAATCAAAGCCTGAGAGAGCCGGATGCTAATTCCAGCATCTCCGCTTAGAACAGGATACAGGTCCTTGAAGTTAGCCTAGCGTCTGACCTATGGCAGCCTAGAAACTTGCTAAAAGCCCTCATAGGAGTCAATGCTATTATGATTAATTGCTTTCTTTACACTCCCTTGAGAGCTTTGGAGGAGGTTGGCAGATTGCGGGGCTTCCATTGGAGAATCAGATCTCTAGCTGACTAGACTTGATGGACTGAATCCTTCCACTCCACCCACTAACCACCTCTCCTCCCCGCTTTCACTTCTCCACTCTGGCTTTACTTTAACTGCTGCGAATCCCCGGGATGTACTGTATGTGCCACCCTGAGGATACCGTGGCGGGGAGACAGCTCAGTGGTTTCTTTCTTCGAGGAGGGACTCCATCCGTTCCAAACTACATATGAGATGTTTCTTTCTGATGGAGGTTTTGGTGGAGAATTCAGCGGATATGGCTACATCAAAGAAGCAGACAAGCAATTTGTTGACTGACGATCAGAGTGATGCTGATCCTAGTCGAGCACAGCGGAGGTTTGGATACCTGAAAGGACTTGCCAATGATGTAAGACCCGACCCTACCAACCCAAAAGGACTTACTGACTGATAGTAGAGATTTATGGCCAAAATTATTTTATTTATTGTATTTCTTTTTTTATTTCAACAAGTTATATATACATAAAAATCTAATTTTTAAAGCAGTGTTCCAGGAGGTATATTTATTTTAGTTGAACCATAAAGAGGAGGGAAAGAACAGGTAGCAGACTGGTATCAGGGCAGCAGTTTGGGGTGACAGGAACCAAACAACAAGTGCTGACAGCAAGTACAGCAGTGTGTAGTGCGACATGTGACACAGTAGTGTATATAGCAGCATGTTTCTTCCACCCGACAGCCTCTCACGTATATACGCTTCACAGCTGGTGAGGCCGATGGCTTCATTGTACCCCATTTCTGTTTCTAACTTCAAGGGACATCACTTCAGGATATACAGCACTCAGACGCTCTGGACAAAACAGCACAACAGGACTCCATCTTCTCTGGACACATCCAAGGAACTTTGACAACTCAGTGACAACAGACAAAAAAAAAAAAATACTACAACACTGTGCAACCCGTCGAAAAAATGAATCACTACATTCCAACATTCAGAAATCCTTTAATATGTTCAAACAGGGTATAGCGTCATCGCGTACAGTATGATTGTGTACTCCCCTCTATGTTCTACTGTCTGCTGCAGTAGTACTGAGCTCAATACAGGTTTCAAATGAGGTGAAAAGAGAAGAGGCACATGAGTGACAGACTGATAATTTGAATGAAAAAACTATTAAGGGAATTTAATTGAAAGATTGATTGAAAGATGAAAGAACTGAAGAATAGGTTGCTTGAGGCAAAAAAGGAAAGCGTATGTGAAAGACTGAAGGAGAGAATGGAGTTATACCTTTAAAAAAAAAAGAGACGGAGGAAGTCTGAAGAAAGGAAAGGAAATATGTTACGATAGACGAGATAAGACGAAGACTCACTCGTCGCTTAGCCCACAACACGATCACGTCTCATGTTCCTCCCCTCTTAAAACCTCACAAACAACATCATATTTTTAAAATATATATGGCTTATTTTATAACATTTCTAAGTATGTGCAACTTCCAGTATACTTTAATAATGTCATCGAAGCCTTCTGTGTTTGAACTTGCAGCTCTGGCACGAGTCAGAAAAGCTCAGGTTGATTCAAGAATGTTCTTATAGAAGGGCTTTTTCCATATGTATCTAAGAGGTAATTGGATTGTATGGATATGGACAGCCACTGATGAGGTTTCCTGCTCATTAACTCCCCACAGTGTAATTAGCTTATTGAGCCTCTTCCTGTGGCAGTGATCCTGTCTGACAGGCTGCCCATCAGAGAAGCGACTGGCTCTTCCCAGGGTCCTTTGTTTTCAGACGAATCAATATTTCTTCCAGACTGAACAATTCCAAATATCTCTCTTTACCCTCCTCTCTCTGCAAGACGAGACCGATTCACTCATGAAATTACTGCTTTTATTTTTTCGAAAAATATATTTTAGTCCTCGACTCTTGTTTGCACGCCCTCCAAATTATAAATGTAGGTTAATTGTGTTCCACGTTAAAGCAAACTAAATGACCTCATAAACTTGATTGTAAAACCATAGTTTAGTGATGGTAACAAAGCAAACCAGTGGAATTTATTTTTAATCTTTATTTACAGAATTTTTGTATTTAAACCTACATATTTGTATTGTAATTACATTGTACAAAAGATAAATAAAGTAATATAATATTACACATGCTGATGTTTTGTAAGTGGTGGATTTTTAGCCTTTTCAAGCTTTTTCTTTATCCTCTCGTCCTGTCCATCCTTCCTTTTATAACTCTCTATTCTTTACGTTCACCTTTGTTTCCTTTCATTTCTGCGCCCTTGGATCTCGACTGCTGTCTCTTATTATTGATCTGACTCCTCTTACTCTTCATCTTTTTTTCCCTCCAACTGTTAAGTGAAGGTAAGGGGTAAGTACATTTCCATCTCTGTAATACACCTTATGAACTACTTGGTTTTAGGACATTGATTTAGAAGGTAAGAGGAGTTAGTTTTGGCACCCATGGGCGGTACACTACAAAGCAAGTTCAACATACCTAGGCTTCCTTTAGGTAAGCTGGCTCAACAAAGCCTGAAGCCCAAGTTAGAGGTAACAGTTATCACGTAGGTGGTTATCAACTTTCTCTGTTAACCCAGGCTGCTTCAGGCTCTGTGCACGCTCACAGAAAAAGGGGCGTCATTTGACGCTTCTTCTGCACTAAAAGGAGCTATCATCAGCTGAATAAAATTAAAATGTGTTTACTGATTCAATTTAAACTGTGATAAATACCTGCAGAATAATCAGTTCTATAATCTGCGCTTCGCTGGCAGCAAACTTAACGAAGTCAGTGTTCTTAGATGCTGTGTCCTCATCTTTCTTTTACTGTATGGATGATCTGCTGACATCTAAAGTTTTAATTTTACCTGAAGCAAACAGGTGAAAATGAGAAAAGGGAGACCAAAGAGGGGGGTCATATTATATTCATCAATATCTGAATGCATAGGCTCTGTAATGCGGTGCATACAGTATGTGATACCGCACCTGCACGACTTCGTTCTGTGTCATTACATGCGTAACGTTACTTTCCAGAAGCTTCCTTATACAAATAACCTCAGCTGAGGATCTATATCACCTGTAAAGAACATCGGCAGGAAATTATCAGTGAAAGGGCGATGCTTCACAGACGATTTTAAGCCCAAAGTCTGAACAGTTACCATGGTGATCTTGGCACTAAAAACCCTGGGTTGAGGTTCAACAGACCCAGCAAACCCACTAATCTAGCTTTGTAGCTCACACCTCTGCACTCAGGAAATAAAGGTTGGAGATGATAGTGTTTGGAATCCTGAAACACAATCTGCAGCTGAAATCAATTTTGTACTGAAGGAAACTTGGAACTAGCGTTTGAGATCATAAACTCATTAGTTATGGTCCTTTTCACACCTGCTTTCATAGAATTAGACTACTTTCTGCAATCAGTGGAGTCTCCCCCTGCTGGCCATTAGACAAAACACCAGCCATAACATTATGACCACCTGCCATATATTGTTTCGGTCCCTATTTTGCCGCCTAAACAGCCATGACCCGTCGAGGCATGGACTCCACTAGACCTCTGAAGGTGTGCTGCGGTATCTTGCACCAAGACGTTAGCAGCAGATCCTTTCAGGTCTGTAAGTTACAGGGATCGGACCTGTTCGTCCAGCACACCTTTCTATCAGAACCAGCATGAACTTTTTCACTTGTTTGAGCTTTAGTAGCTCTTCTGTTGGATCGGAACACATGGGCCAGCTTTCGCTTCCCACACACATCAGTGAGCCTTGGCCGCCCCTTGACCCTGACGCTGGTTCACCTGACCACTGCAGACCGGGAACACCCCCAACAGCTGCAGTTTTGAAGATGCTCTGACCCTGTCGTCTAGCCATTACAGTTAAGTCCCTCACATCCTTACGCCTGCCCATTTTTTCTGCTGCCTTACATATCCAGGCTAGCTGTTAAGCTAATGACTCCTCATTCCAGCCTCGTAGTTAACACACAGAGATGAAAACACTACCAATCCTCTCCCCATTTTTCATATGCTTTTTACCATCCTTTCATTAAAAGCAAAGAAAAAGTAGTGGTGACAGATTGAAACATTTTATAACCTTATTACACGTCAGCTCATCCCTCTGCTTTCATCTGTACCTTGTCTCTCCTCTCAGTTGGAGTAATCCCCCCCCAAGCCTTCAGGATGTCCCTGCTGTCTAACCAGCTCTGTCCTCCAGCCAGCAGGGCAGAGCGCTGCTGCTGCTGCCGCTCAGGTCACTAATGGAACGAGACAAGGCCTCTTTTCTTCTTAAGGGTCGTGAGAAATGGGGCCGACTCTCGCACACACGCACACACACATACACACACAGACACACGGCGCTCTTGAGTGGTGGTAGCAGTAACTCTCACTCAGCCATTGTCCTGTGATCTGAGGACAGAGTCAGTGAGTGTGTGACGCTGAGGAGTAAAAGAGGGAAGATCAGGAGAGACATTTGTTCTTTCATTCATTCATTCATTGTGCATCATGCTGCTTATATGAAAGTTTAATCAAAGTCAGTTTAATAGAGGCCGGATTAGATGATATGATGGTATTTATAGGTTTAAATTTAGAGTTAATTTCTTATCTCTTTCCCCAAAAATGTAGATATAAATTCCTCCGGGAGTTTGCATGTTCTCCCCGGCTTCCTCCCACAGTCCAAAGACATGCTCGTTAGGTTCACTGGTGACTCTAAATTACCCGTAGGTGTGAGCAGGAAAGTGAAAGATTGTCTATCTGTATGTATCAGCCTTGTGATTGACTGGCGATCAGTCCAGGGTGTACCCGCCTCTCGCCCAATGACAGCCGGGATAGGCTCCAGCCTCCTGTGACCCTGAACAGAATAAGCTGTACAGCTGATGAATGGATGGGTGGATAAGACAATACAGCAGCAGCTAAGCTAAAAGCTAGAAGGCCAAAGATGAAATGATGAAAAAACATTATTAAATGGGGCTTCATATTTCACTCTGTGATACCTGTGGAGTAGCTTAGCATAATTAAGTGTTAAAAAACTAATTTATCTCACACTGGCGCTCTGTGCACGCCCTCATACAGCCTCTGTATGAAACAACTCAGTCAGCTCTCTCCCCTTAAGAAACCCCACCTCTACAAGCCCACTTTCACAGCCTTTACAGCAGCCTGCAGACTGAGCTGAGAAGCCTGGGGATTACTCCAACATATGTTCACCTACAGATTTGAAACTTCGTCCACCTTTAGTCTGGACATCGAATATCGTAACATTATATATATATATATATATATATATATATATATGTGTATATAAATTGTGAAACAGCATAATAACCCCTCTTTAAATTAATACCTCGATTCGATTGTTCACAGGTCAACTATTTCAGATAACACAGTCCTTGACATCCTAATTACAAAACACATACCAGACATGACTTGGAATAGGAATGTCCTAACCATCATGAAATGAGGATTGTAAATTATAGATATAAATACCCATCACTCTGGAACTGCAGGGAAATTAAGGTGCTTAACTCAAAGGGATTGCACCAAATTTACACTGTAAGAACTTTATTTTAATTGAACTGATTAGCTCCTCTTTTTCACCTTCAGATGATCCACAACTAAAGATACTTTATTCATACTAAGTTGAACTTGTGGCTGAACTTCCAAACTCTGGATGACAATATACAAAAGTGACCCTTTATTTATAGCAAACTTGATATACTAAATGAAATTACTATCATAACCAACCCAGCTTATTAATTGAAACCACCACCACGCCTTTACATCATTTCAACCACAGTTCCTCCACCTGTGTGTGCACCGTGCACGCTACTGTATAGAAAAGTTGGAATAGCCCACATAGGAGATGGAGATGCTTGGTTTCCATGGCTACGCAGTGAAAGAGTAATTTATAACTGATGAAAAGTGCAGCAGTCGACAAAAAAATGCCTCCTATGTGTAGAAATTAAAGTGCCAGAAGAAAAGGAGATATGTGAACCCTAATTTATTCCCAAGGCAGGTAGGACAAACATACCTGTGTGTGTAAGTGTGTGTGTGTGTGTGTGTGTGTGTGTGTGTGTTAGAGGACTTCTTCTGTTCTTTATTAGTTTTAGATGATTAGTTTTCTCACAATACAAGAGGATGTGTGTATCACTGTGTATATGCTGTATGTATGTAATTCAATAGAGATATAAGGGAAGGCCTGCATGTGATGCATGTGTGTCCATACAGCACAAGTGTGTGTGTGTGTGTGTGCATGCGTGTGTGTGTGTGTGTGTTAGCATCTGTCTGTGTGATGGCGATGTCTGACAGCAGTATGAGCGTAGACTCAGTAATAGTGTTTGTGTAATGGGCCGTGCTCGGATTGTCAGATGAGCACTGGACAAGGCATCAATGCTACACACACACACACTCACATACACACACACACACACACACACACCTTCTTCCCTCCTTCTTATGGCTACTACATCACATAAAGGTACAAACACACTGTGTTTTGCTTTGACCTGAAAATCAGCTGATATTTCCTGATGTTTAAGTAACATACTACAAATTTGTTCAGGGCTCTCTGCACACACACACACACAATACGCACACACACACACACACACACTCAGGCCCAATGCTGCTAATTGCAATGAATATATAGTTGGCGATGTGACCTTGCAGGTCTTTTAGCTATAGGAGAAGTAATTACATTGATTAATTGCATGTGTGTGTTATTGATTAGTGCAGCAGCCTGCCTATTGTTTACTACACAGCTGGTTCCAACAGCCCGTCAGGGCCGGTAATGTATGTGTTAAGGATAATGCTTGAAAGAAGTGAAGCAGTGATCCGTTTTAGTGATTGTGTACAGAGCAAGCAGGCCATGACAAGCTACCATGCATGCAGTGTGTGTGCGTGTGTGTGTGTGGAATATGCAGACGTCAAGAAATACTGACTTTGGCCCTCAGGGTTTGAAGCATCCTCAAATGTCACAGAAAAAGGAGCACACATGCAAACAACTGACCATCTGCACACGCACAGAATCCTGTCGACTGTGCTCGTCCCGGAGGCATTTAAGGCAGAACTTGAACTTGAGAGGATTATGCTCAAGTTTAAAGTTGAATATTACAAAGTTTAGTCAAGATTATAGACAGTATAAATAATGGACTTAGCCAGTGGCATTTTTGCCGTCACCATATTGTTTTAGCCAGAAGTGAGAGGGTGACACAAGAGCGGCCTGAGGGGTTGGCAAAGTTATCAAAACCTTCTGTGCTCCGTAGCTAATACATTAGCTCCCACAGAATGAGATTATATATGTGGTGGTAGCTGATCAAAGTTGTTTATTTATAAGAAGATAAAAGGACTTGTTGAACGTAGAGGACTCCTCACTAGCTGGCCCATAATTGGTCTTCTCAAGACTACATTCCCTGGCCGCCACAAATAACTCAATAGCCCCTCATACACTGCCAGTTCAAGGCATAACAGAGGCGAAATGGCGCCTGTTTAAGGGCGGAACTTGTGAACACTCGCTGAGGCAGCTTTACGCTGGCACTGCCCGTTCCAATGTAAAATGACAAAGGCGGCGTGACGGCGGAGCTTCGTTGCGTCGCTGTGACGTAACCGCAGTGTAAAAAGGGCTCATGTTATATAAACATTGAACGAGCTAACACACCAGGCGGGGTGAGCGCAGGCACAGACACCTGCTAATTAGTGCTAATGTATAAATCACAAAATATTTTCACCCCCTAAAAAAGCTGGAGACTTCTTTAATGGTCTGTTAGTACGATAAATAATCAATAGATAATAAATAAAGTTAAAATGGGGCTACTTGAAGAACTGCAGTTTTTGGCACATCCATGCTGGCTTAGTTTCTCTACGGAGGTTGCTGTTGGTCGAAATTAAAGACAGCTGGTTACAGTTTGGTGTGTCTAACGCTTAAGAAAACAACAGAGGCATGTGTACAACAGCAGGCCGCACACAAACAAACACAGATTCAGAAACTTGCCATGTCTTCTCATCACTTCAGCCCGCCTATCGTCTCCAGAGGGAAACGGCAACGACAATCTTTACTCCTGCGCACGGGCCGCCACAAATAAATCAATGTTACTTAAACACTGACAGAGCTAAAAACAGAGGTTCAGTGAGTGCAGACAACCATTCCTGCTAATTAGTGCATTATTATGCTGTATAAACAACATAATACAACATTATCATACACACAAAAAGCTAATGAAATGACTAATGACTAATGACTAAATGAAAAAATAATGCCAAGAAACAACACATTTCAGTGTCTGAATCTACAACAGCAGACAGCTAGCATAGCGCTCAAAACACCATCAGCCTTAATATTGCGTAACTTTTTTTAGATTAATTTTGTACAATGAGAGTAGATAGAGACGCATCGTCCATCTATATATACAGTCATTGCTGTAAACATGTTTAACTCTGCTGTAAAGTTGGCCATTTTAATATGGGGCCTAATGGGGAGCGACTCCCTTCTAAAAGCAGCCTCAAGTGGCCATTTCAGGAACTGCAGTTTTTGTCCCGCTTCATTTCTCAGCCCCGAAGTTTGCAGCTCGAGTCAAGATTAAAGACAGTTGGTTACAGTTCCATGTGTTATAGGATTGATAAATAACAAAGGCATGCGTTGAACTACAGGCTGCAAACACCCACACACACACCCAGAAACACAGAGTGTCGGCTCCTACCACCCCCCTGCCAGCAGCTGTCACTCATCAGCACTGGGTGCCAAAGAGGACCAGAGCCAGTCTGCTCTCACTCACCCATTGTTTGCTTTGTTCAAATCACCCAAGCGTTGATGTTTCATCTATTTACGATGTCACACAAACAGAGGGGGATGCTTTGTTTTTCCTAATAAGCCTGAAGGAGACGGAGATGAGCAGTCTTGAAAATTAAGTCAGCCGAGTGCTTAGTCACAAGCTTAATCACTTGCTCGGTCACTGTTTGGCATCGCATGGACGACAGATTGGCAATAATATGAGTAAAGCCTCCAAAGTTTATGTCTGTCTTTTAAATTACATCTGATTGCTCTGTATTAATACAACCGTTTGTGCTTATGTAATCACACAAAGCTCCTCTGAGTATGAGATGTTGATGATGCGTTATGACATCATCACAGCAATAGATACATGCATGTAATCATATATAGACCCAATCACCTCTGCTGGCTTTACATGTGACTCGTGTGTTAAGCCACTGTGGATTACAACCACACGTTTCCCTTCCTCTGCAGCATCTCTGTGATATCAGCTCTGGTTCTGAGGAGCAGTTTGAGCCTCTTTCAACATGAATAACTTAGTAGCAGAGGAGATGCTAATATCTGACTTCCAAATAGGACAGCTTTATTGTAGAATCCCCCGCTGGGATTCACCCAGGACAGTTAACAGTGGGTGGTCCCATGTAAAATTTATGACGGTGCAGCTACAGTATTTCTGCTCATGTAGCGCCCCCCTGTGTAGAAAGAAGGCATCACAAAATTGACCCAACAACCTTTTTTATGCTACTACAACTATCCCACCAGATTAGCTAATGCCAATATGTTATTTGTGCATGTCTCAAGGCTTGCTGTTGTTCCATTAACCTTTACAGACTGCTTAACATTGACTGAAGGCAAGACATTGCGTGAGACTCATTGTTTCACACTGAGGACGGACCGTGTCCTAATTAGCACAGAGGCTCAGTAAAGCTCATTAAGCTCAATTCATTGAAATGATTTGTTTGGTTGTAATTGTAAACATGTCTGAGCTTTAAGAATATTACAACTACATTGCTGCATAAGCCGTACTAATCTTACAAACGCAACCGACTCAAAGGAAGCACTATTTACACTAATAGTACTTGACATTTAATCAACCCGGACGCTGAAACTGAGACAGCAAAATGGAATTCAGCCCTCATTAATTTATTGATTTATTTACTCGGGGTAGGTAAACTATTGTAGAGCTACACGGATGCCGAGTATTGTTATTTCAGTCAGACAACTCACTCGCTTGTGTTTGGCGTCTCAGCTCCAACCTCATCTCTCCTCGCAGATTTATTTTACATGCAGAAATTTGAGGAGTGATGAGATAATACCTTAACCCCCCCCCCTAGCCGGAGTCTGCAGGTGGATGCTGAGGTGGTTGGTGGGGCTGAAAGTATGAGCGCAGTACTGGTGAAGGCACAGAATAACTTTTTGCACAGGTTGCTTTTTCCACACGTTTCGCATTTTTATTTTTTGAAGCCTGGAAATTCACTTTGTGAATTCTAGTTTATGGTCATTTTGCGGTTCTTTATTTAAATTCTTTATTTTAGGATGACAGTATTTATATTACAGTACATCTATTCAAAGCAGTTTCAGTTCCCCTGCAATCATAAGTGTGCACATGGCGGCATTTTGCTGTTTTTAGTCCTGTTTTCATTCTAGGCTGCATCTCAGCTGGAAAAGTGCTATATAAATAAAGTTACTTTCAGTATTTCTAGTGCATAAAATGAATTAATATATGTAAAATTAATATATGCTAAATGCATCATAATGTATTTAAGTATTAGGAAAAAAAAAATATTTTGAAAAAGAGGTGAAAATATTATTTAAAACAAAAACTTACACTTGGAGAGTTTTAATGTGGACATATTGTCTTTTTATATTTTCATACTTTTCTCATATATTTGCTTTCCTAGTATGAATGTTTTTGTATATTGTCCAAATGTATATAATTTTGTTCTTCGCTTTGGAAGAAAAATTCTGAAACTTTCATGCATTCATAAAGAATTTGATTTAAAAAATAAATAAAAATTAGCGGACATATAATCATAGGAAAATAGTACAGAACTTGAACAAACTGCAGCCTCAGTATGTTTTTACTAGATAATAAAAAGTCTATCCAAACCCACAGCTCCTGTAGATACATTGAGCATATAAACGTGTTAATATGTGACTGTACTGAAGAAAATCAATTTAACACTACCATCATCCTCTACCTCGGTGGGCATGATGGATCACTCTACATTTAAAGTGTTAAAGTGTCATGAGCATTAAATGACATTAACATGACAAAACACTGCTTGCGCTTGCTACAGGTAGTTTGCATGTAAAAATGTGGCCACAGTCAGATCCTAGACTTTGTACAAATGCATGTAAAGAAGACTGAGGTGCCTGGTGCTTTTTTCACAACAGAATAAAGGCAGAAAAAATATTGTCCTCTGCAAGGTGGTGAATGAGAGGTTTGTATTTTTCAAAAATACAGACATGATCATCCAAATTACAGATTACAGATCTTTGAGGGCTCCTATTTTTAATGTCTCCCAAAGTCTGGATACCCAAATCTTAAAATTGAATCCTAGAAGGATCAGTTTTTTTTCCTATATTAAGTGCATCTTTGTTCATGTTTAAGGTTAACAGGTCTGTAATATTCACTATGAGCCTGTAATATACCTTTGTCTTGGACCTTTATCTTGGATACCCACCCTTGTATTCCTGTGCTGCAACAGTCAAGGCTTTAAACTATGTAACATAATCATTTCTGAAAAAGCTTTCCCCGCACGTAATATCTGTGTCACAGCCTGGATAAGGGCCTGCCCAGTCAGTAATGCAGGTCAGTCAAAATTATATAACCAGATTTCTTTGAACGTATCACAGTTACCGGAAAATCTGGTGATTCCAGTTTCCACATCAGTGGTCTGTGTTATACATGACTCAGGTATTCTGACAGAAACCATATGCATCAACGTCATTTGAAGCATCAGATCTCTATGTAAGCTTCTGTAAATGTTATGGATCCATCTATAACATTGGATAATTCCAGATACAGGTACCTTTTGTCCAGTGCCACTGAATCTGTCCTGCTCGAAGTAGTGGTGGATGCTCCCACAGGAGGGCCACGCAGGGTAACAGTGGAGACCCATGGGGCGATGTCAATGTCATCCGCACCAGCATCACAAACCTCCGCCTGTTCACATCGACATCTGAACCACCTGTTGCAGAAGAAATTATTTGAGCGCTTTATCATGAAAAATGTATTCTACAGTGTCTACACCCAGCTCTCCTCTGTCTGTTGCCTCCACATTGATACTATGTGTAGGCTTGCATAATTGGTTTGTGAGGGACGGAAATGAGCACTGCTTCATGGATATTAGTCGGGGATCCATTAGAGCTCTGGACATCAGGGACCAGGAACATCAGATAACCTTGAACTGGAGGCTGTGGGAGAGAAATGATACCGAAGCAAATCCAAAGAAAAACAAGGAAAGGCAAACTGGTGTAAGGGAAACGTGCAGGCGGAGCCAGTGCATCACATCAGGCCAGAAGAAGAAAAAAATGCAGACAGCTGTATTTCCAAAAAGAAAGATCAAGTTCTCAGTTAAGAAACGCTAAATGTGGCCCAACTTGTGCATTAAAATCATGGGTTTATGTTTCTGCCAGTGTGAAGAAAACAGATGACAAACGTACAACTCTGACATCTCACCCTGACAGTAAATGGGATTTATTTCTGGTGCTACAATACAAAAAAGCTGGTAAAATCATCGTCAATATGTAGCAAGATGGCATTTTACAATCACCACCTTTAACCACCAACAGCAACACAACCCACAATAAAGGGACGCTGCTAATAATAAATGCTTTTATGATTAATTTAGACGCAAACAAAAACAACTTATGACAGCACATTAACTATAAATTCTGCATAGATTGATCAGAATAACTCCCTGACTTTAAACAGATTATATGAAGCCAAACAGAGGTACAGTTGATTAGGAAAAACAAAAGGCAGGAACATTTCTTTCTGCGTTTTACTCTCATTAAAACATTCATTTATCAACATGAGCTAAACTTATTATCAAAATCATATTACCTCAGCTGTAAAGACCAATTTCTGCTGATTTGAGCCTCACCATCAGAAAGCCTTTGTCATATCATTATTTGTGTTCCATCCATCCTTCCATTATCTATACTGCTTATCCTGTTCAGGGTCACAGGGGGGCTGGAGCCTATCCCAGCTGTCATTGGGCGAGAGGCGGGGCACACCCTGGACTGATCGCCAGTCAATCACAGGGCTGACACTTAGGCTACGTTCACACTGCAAGCCTCAGTGCTCAAGTCCGATTTATTGCTCAGATCAGACTTTGTTCTTTGGCTGTGTTGACATTAATTTTTAAAATGTGGCCGATATCAGATTGCAGTGTGAACTGATCACGGTCCTGAAGTGACCCACGCTGTCGTACGTAAACAAACAAGGGTGCCATGGAAGTCAGCGTGTACGGTTTCATGTATAAACTGATGTGCCGTGGAAGCCAGCGAATTCGACAGCGGGTGATAACGAGGGCGAGGTGAAAGAGAGACACATTTTTAATTGCGGCTTCTTGTGGAGCAATGGCTGCTACTTCAGAACGGAGGTGTGTGTGGATTTACAGTTCGACTCCCCCAGCGCAGAATTGTGATGAACGTCGATTGAGAGTGACGTAAAAGTCGCATGAATTCCGATATGACAGTTCAGACTCAGGTCACATTGCAGAACATAAGACCTGTATGTAATTTAGGACCTGATTTGTGCTGTTCACACGCCACTCTCACACCTACTCCATTTTGGAGTCACCGATTAACCTAACGAGCATGTCTTTGGACCGTGAGAGGAAGCCGGGAACACACGCATGCACGGGGAGAACATGCAAACTCCACACAGAGGGCCCACTTCGTCCGAGCTGGGATCCCAACCAGGAACCGTGTAGCTGTGAGGCGACACCGCTAACCACTGCACCACCGTGCAGCCCTATTTGTGTTCCTTTTTACTGACTTCTCTCTGTTTCTATTTTACTTTAGCAACCTTTAAAACCCACTCATGCAAATAAAGAACAAATTTCTAGAGACATGAATTCTTTTTTAAAATTTATTTGGACAAGCCTGATTTATGTAAGCGATAAAAACAGATTGTCAAAATAATTTTACTGGGGAATAAAACAGTTTAAAATTAGATGGATTATCTCTAGACAGTGAGAATAACAGTACTAATGCTTGCAGTATGTTATGCAAAAAGCCTCATTCCCCCCCGACTTGTAAATAATGTGCATTTTACTTGAGAGTGATTTCAGCACACTGAAACAACTCAATAGTCAACAGTCGAGTGCAGGTGTTTTCTTATATTAAGAGAGCTTTCTGAAGCAGAGAATCCACTTCCTGTAATAACCTCAGGAAGGTAAATCTACGTCAGTACACATGTATGTCCGTACACTGGAATGTCTATAACCCGTAGTGCTACATATCGTCTTTTACTACCCATTTCCCCGTATTGTAGATGCATCTGTTGGAGTTACGCGAGAGGCCGTAACTTTCCTTGCTCTACAGTTAGGCACAAATAATCTCACTTCTCCCTGCACATACGGAGGAATCCTAAAAAGCAGACCTCAGGGTCTATAGGAATGGGAATCAAGATTTCCCATGAAGGCACACGCTGCTGCAGCTCGTGTTTCTCCATCTTGCCTCTCTGCCTGCTCAGAGTAACACAGGCACGAATAAAGGAAATTGATGCCTGAACGTTTCGCCTGTTTTTCCAAAATGAGAGGTCTCTGACTAGAAGATCCGAGCACGATAAAAACAAAGATCACCTCACACGATGTCTACTTTTCTGACAGCTTTGCAGCGACGGCACAAAGAGTGTTGCACCATGTTTGAGGCTTACACTGATTACACAAACGTTTACCCCTTTGTTGTTTTGCCCTTTTTTAAAGCACACAGTCAACAATTAGTCAGACAAGTGACGCTACAATTATGAACATGAGTTGTCAGCTCCATACATCAGCAGCAGCAGAAGTCAGATGTCATTTATTCCATAATGAGAGTAGGGAGGGTGTAAAGAGGAAGCTCACTGATAAGACTGCGGCGGAGGATTTAATGTTTAAGATCAAAGCACTCAGCAGATATTAAGAGTCATTGGCGGATATCTTTTCCTGTTAAATGCGAGGTTTAATCAGCAGCATCAGTGTTGTCACCAGTTTATAAACCAGTGGTTTATGTCCTAAGAGAGCTTTAAAAATCCCTTTAACTTTAAAATCTCCAGCTTTTCCCAGTGCGTCCTTTGGACTTGTTCTCCTCTAATTTATGGCGACAAACTGTTCATATTGAGAACTTGCTGAATGAGCAAGAATGACTACACAGCGCGCAGAAAAAAGTAAAAGCTCAGCTGGGAGTTGAGAGGAGTTGTATGTCTCCTACATTTCCACGTCAGTTGAAATCACATGTCCAGTTTTCCTTATTCCTGTTGGTTTCACAGCAGTTTGACTGGACGAGTGGGGCTGCAGTAAAAGTGATCTGTGCTGGGTTTAACCTCACAACTGCTGCAGGATCAGTTAGTCAAAGAAGGCAGATGAAATAAAAAGACCATTTTAAACTTCAAAACCTGCAAAGCTGATTCCAGTTCTGCTGTTAACATCACATCCTTTTTCCTCTTGGTGCAGTTGGGCCAGGATTCACAGTGCTTTTGTGGATCGTCCGAGGAAGACTTAGTGTACTTGAAGCGGATCAGAAAACTTCTCACAGACTATCCGTGCGGGCGTGGCAGCCGTCACACACTCTGACCGGGTGGTCCCAGCCTCGGGAGGGAACAGGCTTGATGTGTGTGGAGCAGGGACCGCACACGCCCTGTCCACAGGCCCTGCAGTGGTGCTTGGACATTGCCGGAGTGAAGGTTTTGGAGCACTGGTGGCACTGGGTGATGTCCTGGTCTGGCACCCAGTAATCTGGGCGAGCCACATCTTTCACAAAACCTGAGGGGAGAGGAAGGAACTGTTAAAGTTTTTTTAAGGCATAAATAAATATCCAAAATCTCTTGGGCTGGTGTTAATCACTTCACAGGCTTCATTAATGTTTAAAGTGTCAATCTCCAAACAGCCATTAAATATCTAAGATAGATGGAGAGATTGTGGACCATTAGTCGCTAAGCATTAGCATTAATTTAGGATTTGTTACAACATGGTAATGATTGGTTTGTCCCTCCTTAGAGACAAGAAGCCCAGCGATGTGTCGTTTGCAGGATTTCTCTCCCTTCAGCCATGTTGCACTTAAAAAAATATTAGTCAAGCAGAAAAAGAAAGGACTTAAAAACAAGACAGGTTCAGTCACTGCTAGTTTTATATCCTATGTAACCTCTATAATCTATATGCATGTGTACGGGTAAGGGTGCACACAAGTAACCAGCTGCTGAGCACAGCTGTAGTGTGTAATAGTAAAATGCAGCTGCACTTACAGAGAGGGTAGTCCACAGCTGTGGTGACCATGTCCAGTGTAGTCGTGGCCATCTCTGTCATCCTGCGAGCTATCAGACCACGAGGCTCCACCTTACACACTACGGGAAAGAGGTGTGTGAGAGACAATAGCATGAACAGCTAAAACAATATTTAAACAGAGGAAATCTGTGTTTTTCTTTCTTTCTTATTTCCTGGTTTTACATCCTGCATGAAACTATGTCACTTGTTGCATTTTTGTTACACAATTCTGTTTGTAAAATACTTTTTGTCCCTCCTCCCCAGCTAAATGCTACCAGCTTATGTTGTGTCAACTGCTGCATCACATTGCATAACATCTGATGCTTTGTGTCCACAATGAATCTCTTAAATATGCCTAAGTTAACAAACCACATACTTCTATGCAGTTTGCTCAAGATTAGAATGGAAATGGAAAAAAGTAAAAGATTGGTAAGTTTGCTATAACCCTATGTTTGTACTTAAAACTGAAAAACACATTTTATAATGTGATATTTAGACGGAAAACAATGTAGCCATAGCAAGTAGTTTGTTACCACCCTGATAGAAATCAAACTCAGAGACTTCTAGCCTATTTAGGACTGAAAAAGATAAATCCTCTTCAAATTCCCCTTCAATAAATCAAGGCTTTTAAGGCACAAGGTCTGTGAAGGTTCTCTGTTATCCGGGTCATGGTAATTTAAAGTTTAAGCCTAAAGGCAACTGGACTAATTCTAAAGGCTTCTTCAGTTTTGGAGAATAACTGACTAAGACTTTTAGAAGCCTTGCATTAAGTTAGGACAAAGTGTCACCTAATTTCTTTCAGAGTCCCCTCCTGCACACTGCAATTGTAATTTTTTTTATGGGCAACTTGGCCGTTAATAATCCAGAATTGTGGACACAGAAAAACTATCGGACATATGCTTTAAATAGCAATTTATGCCTATTTAAATTCGACATGAATTAATTCATTAGACATCATCCTAAATGTGTGTCTTTGCATTTCATTTATGTTGAATAAAATAACTTTAAAATAAGCTACATAAAGCCAATAACTAAAAAAGGTCCAAATTCGTGTTTGTCAAATTGCCGTTTAGGTCCATTTGCGGGCGGCAGGGCTTCATTGAACAAACCGCTCTGCTGCTTTTGCAAAGTTGAAGCCATCCAAAGTTATTAACCCGAGAGGCGGCTTCTCAGGGCTGTTTTTATCCGGCTCTGGAGCGAGAATCCACGCTCTGCAGCCACACTCGACACGGGAATTGTGCTGGCAATCTTTGCCAGGTTTGCCCAGTCGGGGTAGATTTCCCCAAATCTAGGATGATAGTTTCACAGTGTGGAGTTTCAACCTGCCATAGCCATGCAGCTCTGTCACCGAGATGCAAATGATGGGAGTTGCACTGTACCGTTGTCCGTCTCCGCCTGTACATCTCTCGATGTTTTAACAGTGGAGGCAAAGGCTGTTCTCTTGGCAACATGTCTTTTAATAAACACAACAGCCTATTCAATATGCCATTATTCATTTTTTAATTATTTGGCATATGTTCCCACTGAGCATCTTGGCTGTTGATATCTTTATCTACCGGACAACATTTAATACACCACAAACTGCCCGTTCACAAACAGTGTCTTACCCTGGGTGTTGGTGTCGGCCGGGCCTCCCTGTCTGTGGCAAGCCTTACACACCCTGACAGGGCCGCTGCCCCAGCCTCTCTCTGGCACCGGCATCCTGTGGCTGGAGCAAGGATGGCAGAAACCCTCGCCACATGATCGGCAATGGTGCTTCCTCTCCGCCTCCACAAACACTCTCTGACAGCCATGACAGGCCTGAGGAGCGGGGGAGAGAAGGACTCATTAATGGAACGTCTGACTCGGTGACTTTATTATTACAGTGACGAATTTGTACAACAATGTTTGAACTTAAAAGGTGATGTGTATTACAACTTAATCCTTATTATGTTTATTGTTTGTCTCAGCTTCAGCTTCTTATACTCACTGTGATCTCGGTGTTGGGTCTCCAGTACGGTGGCGCCACCTGGTCAGTGAGCCATGCAGTGACAGCTTTGGTGGGGCCGGTGCTGTACTCTGACACTGACTGGATCATGTAGTTCATCCCATCCAGGACCCTCTGGGCAGCGTTCTGGTGGGTGGTCAGAAAGGTGTCCGACTAAGAGAAGACAGAGGGATGAAAACTGTAAGCGAGGTGTACAGTAGGGCTGTCACTTTTCCCAAAAATCAAGTTCGAAAGAATTTAACGTAATATGGAATTCGTTTGAATCATTTTTATCCCTTATAGTTTTGGTCCACGACAACTCAAAACACCAGCACCCCCCCAACTCTCCCTCTTCTCGTTTTCACCTGTTTTCTTCAGGTAAAATTAAGACTTCAGCAGATCATCCATACAGTAAGTGAACGATGTAGACACAGCACTTCTCATCATCACTTCTCATTCAAACAATCTGACCGAAGCAGACAGCCAATGATCGTTGCATTTTGTGCAGAAGACGCATCAAATGACGCGTAACACGCCTCTTTTTCTGTGAGCATGCACAGAGCCTGAAGCAGAAAGCCTAGTACCCGTTAGCTCCAACCAGGTTACCCAGTTACAGGAGTGAATTGCTTGTATTTTGACAGACAGATTAGACGCACAGTGGGGGAAAATATGCTTTATGGATGTACGACAGCTCACCACTAACATTTTAGTCCCGTCCTGTCTCGTTAACGAAAACAAAACGTGTCATCAGAGATTTTATAACCAAAGATCTATTTTTAGCTTGTCAACGTCTCGTCTTCGTCATGGAAAAAAGAGGAACATTTATGGTCATTATTTTACGAAATTAACACTGGTGACTAATATATTGTTTTGTTGGTATTTGTGTCATTGTTTACTCTCAAGTTCTTAAATTGAAACAACAGCACTTAAAGGCTCCTTTTGGAACCCCTTAAACACCAAAGTAGTGCCGCCTAAATGTTCTTGTCTGGCCTTGAGAAAGAGTTCAGCAGCATGTATACGATGACTAATCTCATCAATCAGATGCACAAACAACCATTACACCTTGCAGGCACCTTGTAACTTTGGTATTGAAAGCTGCATTATAAACAAAGTTATTATTATTATTGTTATTATAGTTGTGTACAGAACTGGAGAAAGAGGAGCAGGGCGGAGTACTCACCCCCTCCCAGACGTGCTTGACCTCAGATCGCACCACGCCGCTCTCCGGGTCCTGGTTTCCCATCCAGTACTGTCTGCTGCGGTAGATTACGCCGCAGCTAGCACACTCCAACACGTAGCTGAGAGGGAGGCGGAGAGACAACATGAGATGATGAGATAAAAGGCAATGTAAAGATGCGTGTTTGTGAGTGTGTGTGTGCGTGTACATACCCTGACCAGGCATACTTGGCAAGACCAAACCATTGGTTGTCAGAGGAAGCTGAAGTCTTGGGCACAACAATCACCTCTCTGCCCCCTTCGTAGCACCTCTATGAACATGGTAGAACACGGATATTAAAAAGGAAAAGATTAGGGCTGCCGAGAAGAACAACTTTTTGCATTGTGTCATTTGGATAACAGGTAAAGAAAAACTTAAAAATCTTTGATGCTCTCCTCAGGCAGATACAGGAAGTCAGGAAGGAATGCTCGCTGAGCGAACATATTTCTAGTCGCTCAGCTTGTTTTTAAGTCGGGATTCCTTCAGTGTTCATCGTTGAGTTTTTAATAGGAACCAAAAAATAATATGCAAGGGTTTTTCCTCTCCAAAACAAACAGAAAAGGTAACTAGAACCAGCGAAGACTAAAGCAGTCTCATGTGTCTCTCTAACATTCTTCTGCTGGGCTGTGAGCTGAACTGACGCTTACCTTAGCTGCACTTAGACTTGACACACTAAGAAAGTAGTCGGCAGGAAATGTCTAAATTTAAACGCATGTAAATTATACTTAAAATAGAGGCAGCAGAACAAGACACAGTGTAAAAACTCACAGCTGATACCACATAACAGACCTTACACTTGGAATCACAGTTCAACCTAAACCAGCTGACGAGGCGGGTGTAAGGAGTCAGTCTTACCTTACAGATAAGGACTTTGTTGTTGAACTGGTGTGCGTACTGGCACAGTCCATCTGCCATGTGGGGGACCCTGTCTCTCATATGGTTCATTCCATTTTTACAGCGAATACTGGAGATGAGACAGAAAACCAAAAGCTTCAGAACAACATATTATTGATGATATTTTAAACAGTGACAGGGGCAGGTTTTTTTCTGGAAACGGTTGATCAGGAAGTAAATCCTTTTTATCTTCTCCCAGCATAGACCAGGGGAGGAATACTGCATAGCAAGTTCAACATACCCAGGCTTTCTATAGGTAAGCCGGCTCGACAAAGCCTGAAGCACCAGTTAGAGAGAACAGGTATCACAGAGGTGGTTATGAACTTTCTCTGTTAACTCTCTACTTCAAGCTCTGCACACTCTCACAGAAAAAGGGATGTTTTACGAGTCATTTGATGCTTCTTCCACACGAAAAGAAGCGACCATCGGCTGCCTGATTCAGTCAGTTTAAATGAGAAGTGATGATGAATATATAAAAAGCTATTATGGTAAAAACCAACACAGCTGCTGCAGAAAATGATCATGTTTATTCGTAAATTCATGTAGGCTAGTTACACTCACCGGCCACTTCATTAGGTACACCTGCACAATCCAATGCATGCACTGCCATGGATTCTGCTTTTATTAAGTTTAGTTTTGGTTGACTTTTGTTGTGTTGAGAGTCGGAAGTGTGTAAATTCAATCATTCTTAATACTGAGGCCATATTTAAAGGTGGTGTTGTACTGAACTAAATTATATTGAGATGTGTCTCTAATTTTTTGTCCTCCCTATTCACATACATGAGGGGGCCAGAGTATTAGAAACAGCTCTGGACACTGATTTTAAACTCTGTTGTTAAATATATTTTTTACCATTTGAGGCTTTTATATAAGATGAAATCAGTTTTATCATTTAATGTATTTTGAATGAGTGATACATGCTTTTATCTCAACCTGTTTGGCCTTCTGTAATGCTCTTTATGCTGGTGGTAACCAGGCCTCCCTTGCACACTTAGAGTCAGTTCAAAATGCTGCTGCTCGTCTCTTAATAGGCACTTGTAAGCGGGAACACGTACCCCACTGGCCTGCCTCCACTGGCCCCCTATTCATTTTAGGATTCATTTTAAGATAGTATTGTTTGTTTTTAACTCTTTAAATGGGGTACATCTCTGATCTCTTGCATGTCTATAGCCCCTCGAGGTCTGTGAGGTCCGCTGATCAGCTGCTTCTTGACTAGCTGAAAAGTTACTTTTATTCCTTTTAGCCCAACATGAGAGTTGTGTGGTCTCTGTCTCTCTGTCTCATTTTATTGTCTTATTACTGTGTTTTTTTTGTGTTTTACAGGCTTTTGTGTGTTTTTATGTAGTTTATGGTTGCGCTTTTATGTTTTGTGTATCTTACTGTGTTTTATTTCGGCTTTTAATTTCACTTTGCAGCAATATGGTAAACCTTGTTTTGTTTTTTTAATGTGCTATATAAATAAAGTGGATTGGATTGGCCTTGGCAGGAAATTAGGACCAAGCAATAAAACGTAATCCAGTGTCCCTAGATGCCGTTTCCTCATCGTTCTTTTACTGTATGAGTTGCTGACATTTAAAGTCTTTATTTTACCCGAAGCAAACAGGTAAAACAAGAAGAGCGAGACTGGAGGGGGGGGGGGTCATATTATACTCATCACTACCTGAATGCATAGGCTCTGTGATGCAATGCATACACTATGTGCTACTGTGTCTTTACATGGGTAACGTTCCAGAAGTTTACATTTACATATAACCTTAGCTGAGGATTTATATATCCAAACAAGAACATGTCAGGACATTATTAATGAAAGGGCGGCGATTTTCAGATGATTTTAAGCCGAAACTCTGAACATAACCCGGTCCTGACCAGGTTAGCTTTGCAGAGTGAGTTACCATGGTGATCTAAACAGGTAAAAAAAAAAAAGCCTGTTTGAATTTGCAATGGTGTGCTATGTTTACATTGTCTCCCTTGAAAAAAGTAGCCGCTCAAAAATGTTTGTTTGGACTTACTTGCAGCTGAGGCAGACAGCGGAGCAGGTGAAGTACTCGTCTGGGAAGAAGGAGTACAGGGTCATCTTGTCGTCTGACAGTTCCCCACAGAAACGCTCACTTAAGGCCTTAGAAAAGAAACGAAGGTGAAGAAGATATGGCAAGGAAAGGGAATACAAAATTAGATAAGGGTTAAGGATTAACTCAAACATGGTGCAAAGCTTTCGTTGGTACAGCTCTAAAATCCTACTTGATGTCTATTCAACACAGAAGGTAACGGTCCACCACTTACTTCCAGAGCGTGAAACACTATCCCGGGCTGGCGGGGGGAGCGTGTGTGAGTGTTCTTTACTTGCTGCCTGACAGCATCCAACAGCCTGCTGTAATCAGTGGGAGGTGTGATAGTCTGGGTGCCCACATACTGCACCGAGCTGAAGGCCTCTGTCCCCAAGCCCAGGTCGTGAAAACGCTTCTGGAGCAGCGTGTCGGCCTGGCCGGCCATCTTGGAATCTATGATGGAAAGAAAAGTAAAAGAATCTTAGATGGAAAGCAGATGAAACATAACGCATCTTGAAAGGAGTAAAGAATAATGCCTGTAAAAAAAAAAAAAGTGTTTTAATACAGTAATTGCATGACAGTAAGTATATTTTCCTTCCCTACCATGGCCGAGCAACTGAGTGTGTGTTGTCTCCTGGAAGATGATAACTGCAGGTCCAAGAGAAGACAGGGGCACATCCAGTCCACAGCGGCTGGAGAGGGCCCTGAGCTCTGGGGTGAAGTGCTTCAGGTAGGCCCCCGAGGCACTGCTCAGGAACAGGAACATGTCGTTGTGGAGGCGTTCTGCCCGTGTGCGATACACTACTATATCAGACACTGCCAATACCTGGAAAAGAAGGGAGTAGATGTATACAGAGTTAGACAGGAGTAGCAACTAAGATTTTTAGCTAAAAAAACAGGAAACACAAATGTAAGGGTGCAAGGATAAGCTAAGAATTTACATAACAATCATAGTAATAGTAATTACCTTGAGCAGCAGCCTCATCCTCTGGTTCTGATTGGCTGCAGCCCCTAACAGTCCCTCAGTATCCAGGGCGACCAGGCTGAGGGTGGGGTCATACGCAGCCCACACTCCCACCGTGCAGGAGCTGGGGGACTTGGAGGTGTAGAACACACTCTCGCCACCGAATAGGATGTGGTTGAGGGTGTGGGACTTGCCATCACCAGTGTTGCCAAAGATGGAGATGACCTTGACTCCCGCCACGTCCCCACAGCGGAGTTTGTCCACAAACTCAAACTCATCGCGAACCTGGAGAGAGAGAAGGGAGAACAGCAAACCAAGTTGAGAGACCTGTTTAGAGACAGCTAGATAAATTGCTGGGGTGTCTTAATAGGATATCATTAACTCCCCTGCTGATATCAGTGAATTAAGGGAAGAGCATATTAAATTTGTGTGCAAAACTAAGTCTATGGATGACATAGAATCTAAAAGCAGACCACTGCTGAGCAGTGTTGCCAGATTGGGCGAGTTCGTTACCTAGCGAAA
This sequence comes from Semicossyphus pulcher, assembly GCF_022749685.1. Lineage (NCBI taxonomy): Eukaryota > Metazoa > Chordata > Actinopteri > Labriformes > Labridae > Semicossyphus > Semicossyphus pulcher. The sequence continues at coordinate 7,047,219 of NW_027211700.1, forward strand.
ATAGCGTTAGGCTTTTAGATGAATTTTGAGCTGCTTCTGTCAACATTTTATGGTCAAATACAAAGATTTCGTGGTTTCCACTCACGGATTGTTTATTTCTCATATTTTTGGTGCATTTAATGGCATATTATGTTTGATTTTTGCAGTTTGATTCCTCAATAATCCTTTTTAAATAGGTGGTGTTTTGGTGTCACATTTCATGGTAGTATTTGATCACTTTATTGTGGTTTCGCCACAACTCCAATTTGTGTATTTGGTTTTCTAACTAGACACGTTTTGGGTTGCGACAACATATTTGTCTAACATTTTCTCTTCAGTTTTTTGATGCAGATATGAAGTTTTGCATGCTTAGGATCTATTTTCTATTGTTTCTATTCACAGGTTTCTGGCAAATGTATGATTTGGGTTGGTTTTTATTGAATTTGGCTGGTGTTGAGATGTAATTGCGCTGGAATCTGATCTGGCAACACTGCTGCTGAGCATGTAGCGCTCTTCACATAAATAAGAAGAATACAATTGGTTGTAAATAGATCACTATGGGCTACACTTTGTACTGCAGTTGCAACAATTCAATAATAGGTTACCTCCCTGTGGGTCAGCTGTGCTGTATGACTCATGAGGGACTTTCCCAGGCAGAAGCCTATTTGCTGCTTTCTTTGAGAGATTAAGAGCCCTTGCCAAGATCTCAACAATATAGTAAACGTTAGAGCTAACGTTAACATGATGGACGTGAAGGGTAAAAACTATTTATAGTTGCATTATGAAACCGTTATGAAAAGATTTAAGGGATACTGGAGACATTTTTTCACAAACTCACTTACTTTTACTTTGTTGAATTAAAAGAGGACAACCTTACTTTAGCTCGGTGTTTTGTAGGCTAATAATGCTAATGTATCAGTACTGAAACAGCTAACTATAGTAAGGTAAAGGCCTTCATTATAACGTGTGTTGTCTTTCTCCTCTTAGCTTAGCAGCTACATGTTAGCTGAGGCTAAGTTAGCACATCTGACGTTAGCTAACTTTACCTGCAGGTTTTCTTGTTCATCCACGAGCAGGAAGCTTCGGACACCGTCCTGACGCTCTTCGGCCTTCACTGGACCAGTCGACATACTCTCGTCTTTCTTCAACATTATTTCCGACATCGTCTATTCAGTTACTTTACGTTATAACATATTTGTGACAGCGAAAACGAAAGTTCAACATGACTCCAGTTTGGCTGTCAGTAACAACAACAGCGCGTGTACTGCTGACGCCACGGGAGGAGCCAAGGAGCACGCAGGCAGTGACGTAATACGTATTATATGTAAGTTTGGTCAGTGTATTGTCTGGTACATCAGCACCACCATGTGGTCAAAACGTAGAATAACACAAAACCCGTCATTCAGCAAACTTCCCCAATTCAGGGGTTAAAAAAAGCAGTAAATGAGATGAGATGATGCCCTCACACAATCATAAATTCTCTCTGAATTCTGATATACAGTTTTGAAGCTGAGATAAACTTTACAAACCATACTAAATTTCATGTCCATATATTTGTTTAACCATGTATGACTAAAAATGTGCATATTTAAAAACAGTGCCATGCACCACAGCAACACACACAGATTAAAACTTTCCATTTAACTGGCAGAGAGTGTTTTATTGGAGCAGTACTGCCATGTTGGAGCTGCCTGCTAATGTTCATTAAATATTTGTTAGCACAGATCTATAAATATCACATGTCACTGAATGGCTACAGAGCAGCGCCACTGCTGCTAACATGACAAAGAGAAAGAAATTCCAGCATTTCTGCTTTAACAGTCCTGGCTAAGCTCTTTACTTCCTTCCTTCCTTACCTCCTTTCTTTCTTTCTTTCTTCCTTTTTTCCTTCCCTCAAGTGTAGCCTACAGGATTACATTAATGTTGGGGCCAGCTTAAAGGAATACTATTGTAGATATAAGCCATACTCTAACACAACTTTGTACATATAAAACAATGTCAGGATGCAAGATATAACCTAAAGCAGAGAGAGAAAGTAAATGGGAAGAAATTAAAGAGGGAAATGAGGAAGTAAGGAATTAAGGATGGAGGGTCGAGGAGATTGGAGAGGGTCCCAGCCTTTCTCTGGGCTCAACCATGAGAGACAAATGTCTGAAAGAATCAATTATAGGCCTCCTCCCAACCCATCGCCCCTGATTAATGAATAATTAAAGCTGCTCGGTGCAGGGCTATAGCATAGATAATATAAGATTAAGCATGGGTCTATCAACATGCCACCACTGATGTAAGGTTATGTAGGCACAACCTCTCTTAATTTGCACTAAAATAGATTGTATAAACTTGTTACTGACGGGTAATATAAAAAAAAGTATCTAACTTTCATTGAATAAATTAGATTTATACACCATTATGTTGATGTTTTGGGGAAAATTAAGTGATGCTTTTCTGAAAATACATATTTTTGTCCCTTTAGTTTTTAATAAGCACACATGGGTGATAACTGGGCCATACTTCAATAAATCTATACCCATTCCACTTGCTCTCCTTACACAGAAATGATAATAAAATGATTAAAAATAGCAATATTATAATTACCTTTAAATTCATTCATCATCAGCCTTCATTCTGAAATGTATCAGGTGGCCATTGCAATTTTTGACTACAGATTCAAGCCCGTCATCATCACCATCATCATGCAGACAAGGCAACAATGCAGCCTTAGACAGGCAGACAGTCCTGCAACCCAACCTTGACATAACTGTAGACGTTTTTATATATAGATAAATTCGGAACTGGGGGAAGGCTTTGCCCTTACAAGTCCGAGGCGGGACTGTGGTCCACTTTAACCGCTATCCCCGCTGGTACTTGTAGTGCGCTCCTCCTCGGCATGTCTCATGTTGACATGCGTAAAAAACTACACTTCCCCAAAGCTGTCACAGAGCGCTCCCGCCTCCCATTGGCTGCTCGCTCCAGCCGCAGCCCCAGAGAATGAATGAAATTGAAATAGCTGCTACATTACATGTACAATACCGGGCTCTGCAGTGTTGCATTCTATCATACTATATCAAAATGGCCACAGCGGTACAGAACCCTCTCAAATCGTAAGTACATCATATTTCCTGTGCGTTTGCGCTTTTTGTATTTGTGCATGCTGTCAGTGCAATTTAGGAGCCTTAAATTCCCTGTTATTTCTCAGCATGATTACCAACACATCTATACATGCAGTGCATAAAGCCGAGATAATGTCAGCGGATGCGAATCAGCCCTGAAGTAAAGTTATATTTAAAGCTGACGGGGGGTTTCAGTTTTTTGGCACGAGGGGATTATTGTGCGCTCCGGTGCAATTCATGTAATGATTTCAATGAGCCAACAGCAGCGTGTGTGCAGGGATATGGAGGAATGCTGGAGGTAGATTTGGGTGACCCGGTATGTCCCTTGCCACTGTAGCCAGCCAAGATCACGGTCAAAGCCGGGCTGGAGAGGCAGGCTGGCCGGGAGGCAGGGAGCTTAGATGGCTTTACAGTACCTGTGTGCACATTTTTTGGATAGAGAGGGGGGTAAACAGGTAGGCAGTGCTCGGGTTTAAGCTGCAGCGGTAGGCTACCTTCACTGCCGGACCTTTAAAAAATATATAAGCTGAGGTAAATACGCTGCTGTACGGCTCCAACTCCGAGACTTGCTTTCATCTTCGGCGCTTCTATTAAAGCCTATAATAAAATCTAAATTGCAATCTGGCGTTTTACACTTACGGTGCATCTGAACGCACATTTATATCCACTAACCCTCTTCTAAACGGGTGGATTTGCCGTTAAGTTACTCCTGAGATGATCCCCTTTGTGCAGGATTTTTGGGGGTCTTTTTTGTTTTTCGGAGACTGCTTTCAGCGGAATGCAGACGCCTGCTGCCCGCCTGGGCTCCCGGCCAAAAAGGTGGCTGATGTGCGTCTGTCAGTGGGTACTTACACAGATCTAGCCGTGAACAAAAAAACCCACAATAGCTCCGATATAAACATACAACCGAGGAGTGTTTGAGCGCACTAAAGAGCCAGCTTAGACAGTTTGTAACAAAGAAAAGTCAGAGACCTGTGTGCAAAGGCAGGGGCGCGCATCGGATGCTGCACAGGTTTCACCTGAGCAGGGATGGGATACAGACTGCCTGCCTCTCCGCCTGTCTGTCTCTCTGTCTATGTGTCTGTCCGTCTGTCTGTCAGCCTCTCTGAGATGCAGAAACAGGCGACATTTCGTGCAATTCCATGAACGCCTGGCCTGTACGTGCCTGCTTTGAAGAGCACTTCACAGGAGAGAGGAAACAGGAATGGTGCTGATTGGGAAACTGTGCGCTGCCCTGATTGAGTGTGATGCTATTTTAGTGTTTCGGCCAAATTCATTTTAGTCATACCACAGCACATCCTCCAATAATGAAGTCAAGATGTATAAATACAATCTGTAAGGTGTCATAAGCAGGTAAGCTGTGATGTTGTGTGACGATTGGGACAGGACGTGGACAGGTGGACTGGATGGAGGCTGTAATGTGGGACCTTTGAGCTCAGAGCTTCCTCTCCTCTCCTCCTCCTCCTCCTCATCCCCTCTGCTCATCCGAGCAGAGCCAAAGTGTGTCCAGATTGCTCCCAGAGGCCTTCACTGACACCATGTCAAGGGGATTAAATTGACTGATTTGCATTAAATACATATAAATGTGGTACCCGGGCGGAGTGTGAGGCCAGGTTATAGGATTTATTTGCTAACAGGAGGAGAGAAGGATAGGTAGGAAGAGTAGAAGAAGTTCAAAGTAATTGGTTAAACAGAGGCTCAGGGCCAGGAACTAATGAACAGTGCCCGATTTTCAATTGTGGTCTTACATCAATTCCAGGAGCTTAAAGTTGGACTAAAGAGGAAAAAGAAGACCTGCTGGGATGCTGGCATCCTGTTTAACTCCTGCTTCTGACTATGTGCAGTAATAAAGCTAAATGTATTTATTACACAAGGCCACAGCCATCAACGCTGCTTTTAACATCTCACCAACTATAAATGCCGTCGTTACGCCGTATGGGTTTAACTACGATCCAGTTACCACACCGCGATGGGCCTTTAAACAAGCCCTGCTAATTAGCATGTCTACAAACAAACTTGCTATTAGGGGCTTACAAATTAAAGGGCCTGTCCTGTAAAATTGGCCGAACAAGTAGTGAAATTTGGTTCAGCATCAGGCCTAATAGGTTGGCTTACAGTGCGCTGGAGACAATGCCTGCCGTGGCCCCTAAATGTCTTTAAAACTTTTGTTGAATCTCAGCAGGAAACTCTGAAAACTCACTGGATGTGAATTCTGTGGGAAGCATTTTCAATTGTTGCCGATCGTCCAGCCAAGTGTGAGCGGGGTTCGCAGTGTTCAATGCAGTGTGATAGCCATGTTGATGCTTGTGTGTGTAAGTACAGTGGAGGGTTCATCCGTGTGCAAAGGCAAATCAGTGGAGGAGAGCAGCTATAGCTCCAATCTACTGGGCATTTCCCTACCAGCTCGTTCTATCTCTCTGCTGGATTAGAGACCCGTTTAATCTCTCCTTCTCCTCTGCTCCTCTCTCTCTCTTATTCCTCTCTGTCCTCCCATCACCCCTGCTGCTCCGTCTTCCGTGCTCCCTCCCTCCTTCTTCATCACTTTCTCCATCCATCACCCTTTTCGCCATCTCCCTTTTGTTCAGCCATTTCCTCTCTGTCTCGCCCCGCTCCCTCTCTCTCTCTCTTTTGCCATTTTCCTTCCTTTTCGGCCTCAAACCATCTGAGCCCTCCAAGTCGCTTACCCTCACCTCACGCTATCCCCAACCCCCCACCCTCCATCATGGTTCTGTACATCGTGAACCGAAGCATGTCCCCACTTAAATATTCAGCCAAAAGTAGTGGAGGAATTCTCTTTGTATTTCGTCTGATACCTTAAATCTTGTTGGATCGCGTAGAGTTCCTTTTGATGGGTTTGCTCTAGATTTACAATCCAAATTATACAATCCTTTTCCTTTGTGGCAGCACAGAGTTTTGTGCTTCTACAAACAAGATATGTAGATCCTAACTCCAAATGGATGCATCCAATTCTGAAGGTCCCTAAGACGATAAAACCCTTGAAAATTTTGGGGGAAAAGTGCAATAAATGAAATCATCAGCAGGATTTTGAAGGCGCAGGTGTCCACATTCATCAAAATTGCAGTTGATGTGGCGTATATTTCAGCGATATTACTTCTTTGTGCTGGTTAGAGGGGGAGATGTAGATAATAGTGTGCCGTGGTATTGTGGCAGGGCCTATATAATATTATTTCTGCCCTGCCTGACTGAGCCCAGCTAAATGAGTTCCATGTAATAACCGGCTGTGTGTGCAAACAGCCCCACGTGATGGTTGAAACCACAGCCCGAGCATCCATTTCTAGATCTTTCTTTCTCTTTCAGTCTCTCCCCTTTCATTCCCTCACTCGCTCATTTGTGCGGCATCACCCGCGTGCGGATGGAGACACACAAACACACACACACACACACGCACAGTTGCACTCCTTCATTCCCATTTCTTGCTCTCACTTCCTTCTGTTTTTTCGTACGGGAGTAAGCCTGAGGTCTGATGTTTTTAAGGGTATTTCTTTTTTCGAGTTATTCCTTTCATCATCCCCTTATTTAGACTTTTTGTGTGTTTTATTTCTTTTTTTTTTTTTTTTGAAGACAGGATGGAGAGAAGCTGAGAGAAAGAGAGAGACATAGATAAGTATTTTTAGCTCTATGACCTATTTCTCCAGTGCTACCTAACTGACTGTCAGTCAGCTCCACTGCTTTGGGACCTTGCGTGACTTCAAGCCAGGAAATTTGGAATTTGTAGTTTTGTGTGGCTGCAACTTGTAGTCCAAAAGCAAGATGTGTGGTGGGGGAAGGAGACAACCAAAACTCTCCTCTCCTCTTCTCTCTTCAGCGTTATTTCCTCTCTCTTGTCATCCCCCATTTATATTATTCCCGGTGTCTGTGCGTGTCCAGTGGATCCCTATCTTGGAGTTGTCGAGGGTGGAGTCAACACAAACCAATGGCTGCTTCCCTCTGCAGCACTTTAATAAGGATGCATACTGGGGGGGAACTAAGAAAACAAGCACACACACACATGCACTCACACGTGCACACCCACATTCAGAGGTAGGGAATCCATCGCCATAATAAGAGGCCAAGTGCAGTGGTGATAAATCTCACCTGAAGGAGCTGTTCGGAGGCAGATTGCCTTACCCTGATGTACTGCCCTCAATACCCACTGCAGCTATAGCTACCGAATATATACACACCCACACACGTAGACTAGGATTGCATGCACATACAAATATATGCATGCATAAATAGCTATGTGCTAATCCTGAGCGTGCGTGCACGTGCAGACAGAAACATGCCAACATGCAAACAGGAAACATGCGCACGCACAGAAAGGCCTGTGATTCACAGTTTTATAGTGACTCCAACATAACCACACCCAGTGGACGGGGAGGGAGACACACTCAGGAAATGAAACGTAACTCTTCATTACAATCACACGCAGCAGGTAACACAAAGTTCTGATGGAGCTGACACGATTTTAAGCCTGGCTCTGCCTCTATCTACCGTCCTCGCTCTGCCTCTGTGTCTGTCAGACCTCTCCCCATGTTCAAATATGCAAACAGTCAGTTGCAGAAACACACACACACACACACACACACACATACACACATGCTATATACGCACATGCCCAGATGCATTGCTGTGACAGCAATTCGAGGAAACTGACGTTTTCCAGCTGGTAGTGTGGCAGACGTCCGCTCCTGCACACACACTGTCACACAGACACACACTCCTGTCTGTCCATCTGTCTGTCTGTCACTGTCAAAGCGAGTGTGTGGCCTCTTTGTCTTTGTGACTGACACACTCTTGGTTTGTCTGTACCTGTTTTCTTTAAGTCATATTGGAGCTGGACTTCGCCAGGGTAATGTGGGTGCTGCGGTGTGTGTGTGCTTGTTTTACCCTTGTTTCTGCACAATTATTGCATATGTGTGTATATATGGGTGTGTAAGTGCATGTGCAGGCTCCCATGTGTATATATATATATACAAACCTTTATATAAATCTATATATATATATATATAAATACATTTTCTTGCCACTGCAGCCTAGCAATCTTCACAAGAACAGGGAGATGTTCACACACACACACAGATTGGGAGGAGAAAAAAACAAATCATTTTACTAGTAGTGAGAGAGAGAAAGAGAGAGAGAGAGAGAGAGAGAAAAGAAATTGAATTGAGGGTGGTGAGGATGGGGGGAGGTGGAGAGGGTGGAGGGAGGAGGAGGGGTGAATTGGTAAGGGTGATATTGCATAGTTTAATCTGTTGAGTTCAGCCATGGAAGGGCTCGGTCGGGGGGGAGGGGAGGAACAGTACAGTAGTAGGCCGCCTGATATTAGTTCTCCACTGTGCACACAAAGCTCCACGGGCCAGACTTCACCAGTGTGTGCGCGTGTCTGTGTGAGGAACTGCACAGATGGACAATGGTGGATGAGACAGGTGTGTGGGCCAGGTGTACGGACTTGGGTATGTAGGCACAAGTGTTTTTACAGGCTTAAAACTAAAGCGTGCACACAGAGCTAACGGCCGCAGTCTCGGCAGCATTTGCTGACAAATCTCAAGTGCAAATCATGCCCATACAATCTGCCCTCAGCCCTCATGAAGCCATTTACATGTGGACTACTTCATTTCCTTCCAGTTTAATTACCTACTTCCACCCAGCTGGAAATCACCATTGAATGAAGTCTTTTGTTGGCGTTTTCTGTAATTCTAGACTCATTTTTATAATTTCCTCCTATTTCTCCCCGGCTGGCCAATGATGTGATTTTACCTCTAGGGGGAGCCCTCTGTTTCTATTTTGGTAGGGGAACCAGCTAATTGGTGTGGTTAATTGCGCTGTAACCAGAGGATGCTGCCGGCGGTGTATGTCTGTGTGTTTTAGCAGAGAGGGTGGCCGCAGCGCCGGACAGAGACTCAGTGTGTGCTGAAGTGGACTTCTTCTGCTGGATGGGACTTGAGGGATCACCCAGAGATTCAGACAATAGCTCACCCTGGGTGGGCCCTGGTGGGGCGGCGGTGCTGTTTAGGAACGCTGTATGTCTGCTGCCTGTCAGGAGCACGAGTGTGTTTGTGTGTTTGTGTGCTCCCAGTGTTACCAGCTTCTTCAGTGTTTTCATGGAGTCCTCTCCCTCCCCGCTGTTTGCTTAGCGCAGGCTGAGGCAGACAGCTCAATGTGGGCTTAGGATTCATACACACACACATACACTACATGCTCCTGGCACTCTCATTCCCTTTCTTCATCTTATCTTGAGTGCATTTGCGTGTTTAGAGGTTCATTATAATATTTTTATTGTGTCTGCAAGAATGTACCTCTTTGTTATATTTCATGCATATAGCTTCTATTGCTGTGTCCTAATACGCCATGTTAATGTGCATGCATTTGGTAGCATATGTTGCTACATGTATGTACATGCATGCATGTGTACAGGTGTCCTTTGAATTTTTTTTATGCCCTTGCACGGTGCAGGCCTGATTGTCATTACCGTCATGTCTGCCTGGACGTTTTTGGTAGTCAGCTCCAGTTTGTCGGAGAGTTGGCACTCTGCCAGGTAATTCCTAAAGCCGCTACTATATCTCCCTGCGCCAGAGTCTGCGTGCATCTATTAATAAAAAAACATGGAATAAACCCGAATTAGAAATACATTTTAAAACATTCAAATGAAAATGAGTAAAATTGCAGATTTGGTTTCATTGTGAACGAGGAGTTCGTGTTTGTGTTGGTGCAGAATCAGTTTTGAGCATTTCTCATCGACTGTGTGGTCGGATGATGGGCAGTGGGGTTTCTCCGTGCTTCTCCCTGTGGTTTGTGTTTTCAGTAACTGCTTGGTTGGTAGAACCACAGTGGCCACAGGTCAGAGTGCTGCAGCTGTGAGAGTTTCCCCTCCGCATAGAGGAAAACCCTTATTTTAAGATTCATTCAGTGCCTGCTCTTTCTTGTCTGTTAGAGACATAGTTCAAAATTTGGGTATGCACTTATTTGCTTTCTCGCTGAGAGTTAAAGGAGTTGAGAGAAGATGAATACAACTGTGTCTGTGTATCTGTATGGTAGCTACAGCAAGGACACTGTTAGATGGCTGCATAAAAATAGTTTTTGTACATTTTAATAAACTAGTGACTTTTTTAAGTCGCAAATAAGAAGATTATTTTCTTACCTTTAAACAAATAAGCTAGGCTTGTAGTTTCCCCCAATTTTTAGTCCCTGTAAGCTAAGCTAACAGCCTCCTTTGCTGTAGCTTCACATTTACTGTAACGCAATGAGAGTGGTATCAACATACTGGTTTGAATTATAAGGTTGAAGGTCCACAAAATATAGAGATAAAAGTAATATGTATAACAGATAATGTACGTAGAACAGAGATGAAATAATCAGAATCGACTCCGGTTTAACTTTGCTCTCTACGTACAAGCACTTAAACATTACACATTAAACTAACATGAACAAGCCTACATTAAACATTAAATATTAAAGTTATATGTACAAGCTAAGAGAGAGCGCAGTACTGAGCCTGCCATCCGTGGTGCCATCTTTGATTTCCACATATTGCGAGGATTATGCCACCACAGAAACTGAACCGGCACAAACTGTAAAGCCCGATAGTAAACCAGATACACATCGTACGCTGTTAGCGTTTCTCCAGAGATGAGCCTTGCATGCTCGTTCGAACCTGTGGCATCTGATATAAACTTTAGCAAATGCTAAAACACAGAGAGGTCTGCAGTGTAGTGGTATCGCTGGGCATTTATAAGCTAGGATACTCTGCCACTCCACAGCTGCAAGTTTGTGTGCCTGTTGTGTTTCATGCTTTGTGAGCCTCTCAGTTAATTTACTCCCGTACCTCGCACCTCTCTTCGTTAGTATTTCTTCCCCGCTTTCCTTAGAGACATGCTGGCAGCAACAACAAAACACAGCGTCTCGTAATGTAGAATACTCGAGCCACGGATGCTTAGATTAGGAGAACATAGAAAAGGCACGATAAGCATTGCCAATGACATGTCTGGGAAAAACAGGAAGCACTGGTTGCTGGGGCATTCGAAATCATCCAGGCCGTGAATTCCAGGTGTCTCGCAGGGACTGGGACTGACCGGGGCGCGGTGGCCCACACGAGCCGCTGCGGCTTGAGCGCTGTTGCCATAGCAATGACAATGCTGCCGTTAACGTAAGCAGCAGTTGCTGTGAAATTTCTCAACAATGCTGCTTGACTCAGTCTGTGTAAAATTCAGTCTCTTCTCTGGGCCCAGCTGGTGCTGTTGTTAAGCAAAGAAACAGAGTATATCCATTCAAAAACTATTTTTTAAGGCAGCAGTAACGCTGTGAGCCAAACAAGGGTTGACAGAATGTTGACCGCTAACCCTCTCATCCTTTGCCTGTCATGGGTGCGTATGTGAGTTTCCCTGCAGGCTACTGTACCACAGCTTTATGAAAATTAATCACACAATTAGTTAACTATTTGTTTTTAGTGTTTGGGTTCAACGTTATTAGGGTTATTTGTATTTAGGCTAACCCTAACCCCCCAATTAAATTATTTGTTCTGTGTTAGCCTGTAGCCTTAGCCTAAAACTAGATAAATATTCAAGAGAACCCCCTCAAACTTCGCCTACGGCTATCAACCTTCTCATCTACCATCTCTGCAATAAAGCAAATATGTGCATTTCTACTGTGTTGGATTATTTCTGCAAGTCTCTGCTATGCTGCCACTGTACAATAACACCCAGCATTTAGCTAATACGTGTTTTGACAGGTTTGCTACTGAAGAACTAGCATCTGGTAATCTCAAGGCCAAATGTAGGGAAATGTAGGCACCAGTTTTTACCATATTGTCAGTGATTTTAATGCACTCTCTCAGCGCAGGTAAATAAGATGGCAAAGGGGCCTGTATACAGTACTTTGCTAATCAGGCTAACTGTTCTACTTAGCTAACGGGCTAGCACTTTAGGGCATGTTTGCTGACCTTTTTAATGTCACTGCACCCTCAAACTGACTTTTGAATAACATGTAAGAGCTGGAGATTATTATTTCACCAACTGATGTCAAGAGTCTGATTTTCTCTGATGGTTTTCTTTGTGGCTGAATTGTGGCTAATGGGCCCGAAAAGTGTGTCTGCAGCCATCTTTGAAACACCAAATGAAGGCGTGTTATCATGTGTGTTTTCACAGGTCATGCTGCTCTGTTATTTCAGACTTCTCCGTCTTTTGTCTCTTTCTCCCATCATCCTCTTCCCTCTCTCTGTGGATGCCTCTTTCTCTCCTCTGCCCGTCTCACTCCCACTTCTCCTCTTCCTCAAGTGTCGTCTACCAACTTTTTTTTTGCGCATCTCCCCCTCAGCCTCCACCTCGAGTGCCTCAGCTCTTCTCCCGTACGATCCTCCAAACAGGCAAACAGTCATGCGGCTCTCCTATCACAATATAATGAGATTGGGAGCCCCTAAATTGAAAGAGGCCATTTTCTACAGCTGTCAACTTATTATCGAGGGGAGACCGACTTATTCCAGTGCCGCTAAAAGGCAGCGGAGGGGAGAGGGATGGAGGTGATGGAGGGATGGAAGGGAGCGGGTTGGAAGTGAGAGGGGGGGCGGAGGGGTGAGCTGTTTTACATTTTGAATGTTTTCGCTTTCCCTTCTGGTTTCTCAGTCTGGTCACTAGTGAAGTCCGAGTCTTTTATTCACCATGTTCCTCTTAATATTTTAATGAGCAGCATGTAAGGCTCTCTAGACCTGTGTTTTTGTAATGTATGTGCTTGTTTGAGCCCGTCTCAGAGTGTGTGAGTGTTTATTCTCCCTCTTTGTGAGCAGTATTTGAGCAGTTAGCATATTTCTGTCTAAGTGAATTATTGCATTTGTAGTTTGGCCAAACTTCTGCTACAATTTCTGATTTTTAAATTGAAGCATTTAAATGTTACCAGTATCTGACTGGCTGTGTGGATGTCACCTGCTGTTTTTGGGCCTCTGGGGAACCATTCATCATTCGTTTATTGTAAACTTCAAGTAGGATTACTGGCACAGCACGAAAACAAAGTGAAACAATGCGACGAAAAGTTCTGGTGACGCACCTCCAGCACAGCTATAAAATACATTAATAGTCAAACTCACAGCTGATAGCAGCCACTGAGCTGTACAGAAACATATTCTGTTCAGCAGAAGGCAAGCAGCTCATTCCCAACGACACATGAACAGACATGAGCACAGCGTGGCCCACATATTGACGCCCGGATCACATCCTTTAAATGTCACACGTCCGGCGCCGGCTCGCTAGGTTGCGGAGCTGGTTTAGGAGGTTTTGGTTTTGAAGATGCCGTGCACAAGCTGTCAGAGCACCAGCATCTGCTGGGTCTGATGGTAGAGTTGACTGTCCTTATGTCCAACAAGGAAAGTTGATTGTACACGACGCTTTCTCACATGACAATGTAAATAATCCTCTTTTTGTTTTTAATGTTGTCAAAAAGTTTTTACGACTGGTTTGGTTGATTATCTGCTCTGTTTGTTGTAATGTGTAGTTATGACAGATTAAAAAAATTACCTCACCCAAGGAAGCCGTTAGTTCCATGAACATTGTTAGCCTTTTGGGTCGGTTAATTTAGGAATATGCTTTAAACCATCATCAAGCAAATTAAGTTCAATTTGGCACAAATTTTGGCCTTGAGGCTAAAAAGAAACTGATTTGATTTTGGTGCAGATATGATCCGTATCTTTTTCTTTTCATTGATTCTTTTTATTACTATAAAAGCAAATTCTTTATTTCTGTATTTCTTGGTTTAAAACCTTACCATCAGCATACATTTGCTCATGTTTTAAATCTTGACTCCATCATATAACCCTTCACCCATAAAGACCCCCTCCAGGGAAAATCAAGTTTTTAACCTTTAAACATCTCCATTTGGTGTTTTACATATCAGGGACAACATAAGCAGTCGTCTCCATGGCTGGGCCAGCTGGACAGGCTGAACAACATGTTTTCAGATTGGCAGGTTTGAGACGTCACAAACCGCTGACGCTATGCATATCATTATGTGCAACCTATGGCAACCACTTCAGTGATGCACGAGCCAGCTGTAACTGTCACCGTAATTTTTGCAAACTCACTACTGACTACTTACGTTAACGTTACTACTACTAATTACTACGTTTCAAGCTAGCTAAGTGTCAACAAGTTGCCACTAAACGATGGCAGAGACGTGTTTTGTTTTCGTGACAGAGGGGCCGAATGGAAATTTGCGTAGTGGGCGGGGACTATGCAGAGTCAGGAATTTTTAACGAGGGAGAAGGAGGAGGAAGTAGAAGTAGGGTGCCTTGGGTGGATTTTTACAAGGTAATTAAACGTATTTTGCAGAAAAAACATATCAGACACAATTTATTACTTCAAGCAGAGCATTTTAAGATGCTTTTAGACCAAAAGTACCAGGAACTTTTAGCTCCAGGAACTTCTCTTCAAGGAAGTAAATGGTTCCTGTGGCCCATTGTAGTCTGCGTTTCCGCAGCGGCCCAAAGTCCTGGGAAGATTATGCAAATCAGGCCAATGACGTATGGAGAAGCAATACAAGTAACTGCACTACACTGCCAGTCCAGTTGGTGGTGGTAAGAAGAACATAAAGGCCATACAACACCGATGGCGCCATAAAACATGACGAACTGGCCAGTATCCCAATTTGTGCGACACTACAGTTAGCTTGTTAGCATGGAGGAGATTCTTGTCTGACTCCATCTCAAAACACGGTGAGCAGTAACAGTGAGCTTGCAACAGTCTTTTAAACATGCCGGGTAAAATAAAACACTACAAGTACTCGACCAATCAGAAACAATCAGCACTACAGGCCCCGCCCTGAAAGTTCCTGGACCTTTGGAAAGTAGGCTACTACCCCAGAGTAAATAAAGTACCCAAGAACTAAATTTAAACCCTGGTTCCTGCTATCGAATCGCAAAGTTCCTAAAAAGGTTCCTAGTTCCTGGGGAAAGTTCCTGCTGTTGAAAAGCACCTTTATATGTCTTAAAACATGACTGGAGCTGGTCTTTAACCAATTCAAAATCTTTAGCATATTATGGTTGGCTTGTTTGGGGCGGCTGTGGCTCAGTGGTAGAGTCGGTCGTCTTTCACTCGGAGGGTTGGTTGTTCGATCCCCCGCTCCCTCAGTCTGCATGTCGAAGTGTCCTTGGGCACTGAACCCCAAATTGCCCCTGGTGGCATAGCTATTGGTGTGTGTGAATGTGATGACTGATTGACAGTTGGGCACTTTACATAGCAGCCTCTGCCATCAGTGTGTGAATGGGTGAATGTGACATGTAGAGTAAAAGCAGGTTTGAGTGGCCGCAAGACTAGAAAAGCGCTATAGAAATACAGTCCAAGTGCTTGAACTCCTTATAAAGTTTGTTTTTTTGTAAACATTTATTGCATTTATTTTTGCTCCCAAGATTTTTGGGGGTTTAGCTTGTGGGATTGAAACTTGTAGTAGTAACAACAGCTTCATTGCTGACATTTTCTGGCTTGTGGCCTTCATCAGGGCGTAGGTGTAGACTGTTTAATTAAATGACAAATCCCAATGATTTGACAGATCAAAGTCTGTTTACAGGTTTTGAGAGTACTACTGCATATGAGAAAAAAAGTTGTGTAACCTCTTTGTGGCTCCAGGGGGAGCTGTTTTAAATCTGATGATATGTGTCAAGTGATGTCACCTGAGTCAGTGTTGGTTGTGGCTTGAGGCAACAAAAAAATCTGGGGGTGTTGAGTTAGAAAGACTCCTCATCTCTGCTGCAGGCTAGCAGCTTGAGGCTACATCGGCTGCTAGAAACATAAATAAAACTCCGACCATTTTGTTGTCAGTCAAGTTGCAAGGGAAATGTAGGCACCAGTTTTTCACAAGACAGAAGCATTTTTGTAATAAAAACGACTCTGCTGTGTAAAGTAGCATTTATCATATGCTATAATAAGGCTAATGCATGCTAATGCCAGGTTGTCAAATACCACCAGTTTGTCCAACCCTCTGCGTCTCACACAGATGCAAAAGAAATCAACTTCTGTTGTAACATGTTGTTAACAGAAAGCAGTCTCTTTGATTATGTTTTGGCAAAAAAAAAAAAAAAGATTTGTGAAGTTTTGTAAAAACATCATGGTGTGGATCAATGACTGTATATATAAATGGATGACGTGACTCCATCTACTCTCATTTTACAAAATTGAAGTCAAAATACCCCCCAAACGGCGTTGCCATCTTGCGCTGGTGACGTCATTTGGAGCCAGAGCTGCGCAGTAGAGATCGGCGGGTGGAGCCGCCGTAGCCACTTCCGCTAACCAAAACACACACTTAAATTACCTGTAGCGCATTAACAGCAGAACAGCTTCTTGTGTTAGTCTGAAGCAGACGTTCACAGATATGGAAACTTCAATGACTGTAGTGATTGTTTTAACTACGTCTCCTCTCAACGTTCCTCCTCTACTCATCTAATCCGGAACAGATCGGCTGCAGGAGCCGTATTTGTCAACAGAGCTGTCAATCATCATGTTTACAGCATCAAATAACTAAATAAAACTAAACTTGACAGAAAAATGAACACTTGGACGTAAATCAGCATGATAAGAACTAACTATAATGACAGAAACCATGTTTGAGAAAAATTTATTTGGCGTGTATTTGGAATTTATAGTTTGACTCATGTCCCATCTGTTAACATGGAGGAGGTGGGCTTTATGACCTATACTGCAGCCAGTCAGCAGGGGGCGCTAGAGAGGTTTTGGCTTCACTTTTAGGACTTTTTTTTTCACCCTAATTGCAGAGAGCATCAAGTCTCCCCTGTAGTGGAATTGATATCATGTCTACTCTTATTGCAGTGGCCCACTGGCAGATGCAGAATTAACATAATACAGTCATTTTTAAAATGTACACATTCACTGGGCAATACAAGAAAACTGCATAAACTTAGGTTATGTACAAAATACCATATTTGTTTGTATGTAACATTTTCTTTTTTTAGGGAATCATCAAGCATCTCGGCATAATTAAAGTGTTTTATCAGCGGAAAATATCGGCAGAATTTCATTTTCAAGCCATAATCTGCAGACACCGATAACTTGCCGATAATATCGTGCATTCCAAGTTTGTTTGGTGAAAATCCTGCGTTACTGATCTTTCCACTATGACACTAAAAGCAGTTGGTCTGAGCATCTTATATACCGCTGTGCCTCCATTCATTGTGTATTGCAAGCGGCCGATTCGCTGCGCAAAGAATGCCAGGATACCTAGCGATGCGCACCAGGCAAGCGGCGCCACATTCTAACAGCTTTTCTCCCTCGTTATGTCATATTCATTCATTTAAAGAAAACTGATATACTATTCAGTTAATAAACCTTATGGGGTGTTGGTTTGATTTAAAAGACTACTTAATTCACCCCAATAAGTGACCAGCGAGGCTGGGTGGAAGAGAGTGTATGCGAATTGGTTGCGTGCAGTGTGTCCACACTGTTATGCAGACGCTAAAGGGTATGAGATGCAGAAATAATGAGCACAGGCTGATAAAATATAAACACTTTGTGCAATTGCAAATTTTCATGAAATGTCCACATTCTCTGAGCGTTCCTGCAAAATTAATCAATAAATTAACCAGTAACACCTTTTAGCGGCTGTGCAGAATTAACTAATCCAACAAATCATCAGCAGCGGCTGCACCGCACTGTTTTCGTGAGGCTGCTGTTGGCCCACCACCGTAGCTCTGAATGTGTGTGTGTGTGTGTGCGTGTGTAGCTGTAGTTTTGTGTGTCCTGTATCCACCGTCTGTATAGCAGAGTGACCTTGATGTCTGCACTCAGCAGGAAGACACTAGAGAGGAGTGATTAACAGGAGAGAGAAGAGGAGGAGAGAGAGAAGTGTGAAGCGAGATGGAAATCAAACAAAAAAGAAAGTGCAGCGGGAGATGAGTGTGAAAGTTAAATATGCAAAAACAGGAAGGGAATGAGGGAAAGATGTCGTAAAAGAATGAGAAGTGGAGAGAGAGAGAGAGAGAGGAAGGTGGAGTGGAGGAGTGACTCACGAAACATCTTTTGTTTTTTCTTCTGTTTCTTCTCCCTGCAGGCAATCTGGAGGTGCAGTCATCAAGAACAGGTAAGAGGGAGGAGGAGTGATGGAGGGAGGGAGGGAGGAACAAAGAGAGGAATATTACACTGAATGATAATCAAACTCACACTTGCACAGGTGTAAAGATACAGTGCGTGACCTGTCCTCACTGTGAAAAATGTGTCACTGTTCTGCCTGTGTGTGTGGTTTCAGCAGTGTGTTTTAGCCGGCTCATCTGCTCTGACCGGGGTTAATAGGACTGTGTGTCTCCACTCACACACACACTCACACACACACATACACACATATAAATGCCCTTGACTTTCCACTCACTGCCCCTTTTGACTTACACACATCCACATACCTCCAGAAGTGTGCGCAGTTTAAAGAAGGCCGACTCAAACACACACACACACACACACACATTGAAACCTGTCGATGAAAGCCCACTTGAAGTCCTTTCTCTTTTCACTCAAAGAAATATTCACGCACACACACGGGAAGTAATGAAGGACAAATATTTAGTCATTGTACTAAAGTGGAGATGTAAAGTACTGTAAAGTAGTTTTTATTTTTCAGACAACTTTTTAATTTGACCTTCCACATTTAAACACAAATCTCTGTATTTTCTACACGTTTAAACAGGATCTTTACTTAAACTTTAATGCATTTTAAGGGGGATCATTGCACGCCATCTTCCCAGCATTAAGACTGATTCCAACCTAAACGGATGGGACAATAACACAAGGAAAAAGACAGTTTCTTGGTGTGCATATCAAATAGACAGACGTAACAGGATAAAGCTACGTTAAAGACCAGGTAAAGCAAATATAGATGACTGTTTTGAGTTTGTCATACCACAGAAAAATATAGTACTCGGCAACCTGCCAAATTTGAGTGATGTGCGAAGTCACTGATTATATACAATCACAGTTGTGAGAAACAGAGGAGTATTCTATAGATGGGAGGTTCGACTCTTTTTACTAACTCTAGTTTGTGTGAGTCACTCACTTAAGAGAGTCAGGTTTTCACTTCAGTCAGTTCCCTAGAGCTTGAATCCCCCAGCGGCCCAGGCGCCTATAGAGCATGCACACTAGAAACCCTCATCGCCTGATCAGGCAAAATTTTAGTTTAGCACTCCGCTAACATTAATTAAGATTAAATGTAATTGTGCCGCTCCTCTAGACCCGTTGATTGTTTTTGGACCTAACTGATTTCGCAGGGTTTTCGATGTTTGTTTTCCCATGGTAATGTGCGGAAAAAGTGCTTTTTCTGCCCTGCCATGTTGGGAGAGCGGGTACTGAGTGAGTGATTTGCGTAACTCGAGTCAGACCTTCAGCTCAGGGCAGGGAGTAAGCGCCCGGCGCCGAACTGAGTTGAAGCAAACGTCTGTCTCAGGCTCATTGATTTGAAGCCGGAGACGAGTGCAACTAAAATGTAAGGAAATTGAGTCGTAACTAGTTAATCAAAACTATTTTATCAGAATTGTCAACACAAAAAAGTAGCCGGCTGTAATTAATTGACTAGCTGTTTTGCTGATAGGAAAGCCCTGCACTTTCTAACAGTACTTCATATAGATGACAACAAAATGACTCACTGGAGTCGGTCGAGAAATGTAAACATTATAGTGCTTTCCTTCCACGACAAACACAGCGTGCTGTTTATTGGTAAGAGTTGCTTGAAACTGTAACTTCTGTGTTTAGAGAGCGACTGCCTGGACCAAATGTAGCAGCGACTTTACTGCAGCAATGGTGTCTGTGTATTTTTGTCTATGAGGCTACACAATGTAAAATCAGGTAAAATTGCTAAACAATTAACTAAAGTAACTGTGCACTACCGACTACAACGTTGGTTATAAAATAAGCTATCTCATTAAGCTAGAAGATAGTCGGCTCGGCCCCATTCACTAAAACAAGCGGATTATTTGTGAATCACATCTGTCTCTGATAAAAGTTTGCAAAGCTAGCCTTTGTGAAATGTTCACTGCAGAGACGGGCTTTGGTTGTGATCCTTAGTTCTCCATTAAGAGAAAATGAATCCACCTCCTCTTCATGTCCTCATTTTGGAGAAATTTAAATAAGGTGACAGAGCTTTTTTGCAAATTGCGGCACTGTTGGAAGATGCATTTGCAGGAAGTTCTGCAAGCCATAGCTAGCTAGCTAATTGAGACAGAGCCAGAGAACTACCGCTGCGCTGCGTTTTAGCGTTTATACAGTGTGTGGGAGGGTTTGTGTTAAAGGGGGGGTGTTATGCTAATTCCAAGCTTCATATTTCACTCTGTGATACCCGTGGAGTAGCTTAGTATAATTTACAGTTAAAAAACTCCTCATGTTTCTCACACTGGTGCTCTGTGCAGGCCCTCATACGGCCTCTGCCTGAAACGACTCAGTCGGCTCTGTCCCTTTAAGAAACCCCGCCCCTAAAAGCCCACTTTCTTCTGATTGGCCAGCTGAGGCTCACAAAGTGCAGCATGTAGAAAAAACAGTGCGAAACCTGCCGTTGCAGCCTGCAGACTGAGCTGAGAAGCCTGGGGATTACTCCAACATACTTTTACCTACAGATTTGAAACTTTGCCCACGTTTAGTCTGGACATTGTAACATTATATATATGTCTTAAAATGTGAAACAGCATAATACCCCCTCTTTAAGGATGGCTTAGTTTCGTCATCGAGTCCCACTGCCAATAAAAACCTGAAGACAGAAATGGTGAAAAACAGCATAATGTCTAACTTCACATTTCACTAAGAAACAGATGTTTTGCTTTACCTGGTTTTTAAAGACGTATCAAAAGGAAACAGACGAGAGAGGGAAACTCAACTGCAGAGAAGAGGCCTCTAATGAATGAGATGTCCGTGAATGACAGGGATTGTGGATGAATGTTAACCAGCCGACTGATTTGCACTTCTGAGCAAAGTTTATCTCATTTTTTTTTCAGCATACTGTTTTCAGTTTAATAGTGTCCACAATGTGACGGGAGGTTTAGTTAGCTATGCACAGAACAGTAGAAACGTCCTTCAGAGGGATAATTTGTACATTGAAACTGTGAGTACATTTCAGAGCCTGTGCTTTTTTTCCATTTATTTCAGTGTTGAAGTTTAATTAGCACTTCTACTTGAACCATTGTTTTTTAAACAGGTGTCTGTACATCTGTTTGAGGGAAATTGTGTGCACTTTTGCCACCTCTAGATAAAAACACATTTCTTCATCCTGTTCTTCTACTAATGTTGGACTGTATTCCCTTCTCGTCCTTCACCTTTGACCCCCACGCACCCTCCCCTCTTTGTATTCTCTCCTCTGTTTTTCACTCAGTCTTGGTGAGGAGTTTTACAAGGAGGCCATTGAACACTGCCGCAGCTACAATGCCCGTCTGTGCGCCGAGCGCTCCATGCGTCTCCCCTTCCTGGACTCCCAGACCGGCGTGGCCCAGAGCAACTGCTACATCTGGATGGAGAAGAACCACCGTGGACCAGGTGTGTGTGTGTCTCTCTCTCTCTGTGAGGTGTGGGTTTCTGTGTTTGATACCTGGGAAGAGGCTGGCTGTAGCTTGAGGAGCACTCCAGAGCACTCTTCTGTGTTGGTGTGTGCGTTGTTTGCCAGCTGTTGCTACACAAATTATCCTCTCCAGTCATTTGTCCCGCGGCTTCCTTCCTTCCTCTGCTCTGCTTGTTTCTGTCTCTCTTTCCTTCCTCTCTCCTCTCCCTCATTTCCTCCTCCTCTTCTCTTCCAGGCCTCATATCTTTCACACCTCCATTTTTTTTTCTACTTTCCCCAAAGGGTGTTTCCTCATCGCTTTCTCTGTCTCTGTAACATCAGTGTACTTTGGCAGTGAATCAGACACCCCTGTAGGCAATGATACGCCGCTGGCACCAACTATTCCAGAGAGAATGTACTTATGTGAGTGTGTGTGTGTGTGTGTGTGTGTGTGTGTGTCTTAGTGTGATTTGAGTTTGTAGACCTTGCCTGGTTTCTTTTGTTTGTTTGTAGGTTTTAAGTTTTAATTTGATAAACATTTTGTTGTCAAAGATTAAAGTTTTCTATTTGGTTGATTTCAGAATAAATCATTTCAAAATAAAAGCTTATTAATTGTCAGTAATAAAATTTCACCATAAAAGTTTGCAAAACCAACAAATTAATTTAAAACTGTATTGATAGTTTCACATTTTGGGATTGGAAACATACACAATACCATAACAGACAACCATTTACACCACACATAGTTTTTTTGGTTGAGGGTGAATAGTAATCAGTGTTGGGTAACGTTGCTTTTAAAAGTAACTCATTGCGCTACTGTGTTACCTACTGAGAAAAGTCACGTGTTAGATTACTTTAGCGATACCAAAAAATAAACCCCCCTTTGCGACTCCGCATGTGGGTTATATTATCAGGAGAGCGTGTAGCCTACTGTACGTCTACCTTTGAATGTACTGACTCTACTGTCATTGCATAGCCTCGTTAACGGCCCATAATCTGTAACTCTGCAGCCCAGTAACAGGATGACAGACGCAATATAACCTTTAGGGCTCTTTATTATGCTAACAGTCTGACAGTGAATTGGGCAGAGGCATACAGTATTAGGCACAGCTGTTTCAATGGAAACAATACAACACAGGCTCTTAGTCCCACCAGTGTTGCGGAGCTGTGTTTAGCTTCAGATGTTTCTTCATATTTGAAGTCAGGCTCTTCACAGCTGACGAGCACTTATCCTCCAGACACAACTTACATTTCACCATCATGTTGTTCTCGTCCCTTTCGCCCAGAAATTCATAATAATGGGAATATTTCCAAGAAGCAAATTATGTCCTCTCTGCCATCTTCCTTATTGAGTTAGCTAGCTACGCAGGCGCACTGACACAGCTGTGTTTACCTTCCGCTGGTATGCAGCTAGCTGCCAAGAGGTAGGAGAGAAACAGAAACAGTAGCTGTGTCTTATTTCCAGGACTGCATCCTTCGAAGGACACGGTCTACAGAGGATGAGTCATTCGTAGCCTGTGTAGACCACTAAGGCCGAACTGAATAAGACTGTCTGGGCTACAGAAGTCTTCCTCTGCGTCACCTGCTCCTGTTGCCTAGCAACAAGTAGCTAGCAGGCTAACTAGCTATCCTAACTAACTAACTATTTTAAAAATAATTTGTTTCAAGGCCCCTTTCACTATTTGTAACATTTATATCGCCAGCTATTTGAGCTAAAACCAAAAACATTTACATTTAAAAGTGTATTCCTCGGCCGCTTAAGAGTCCGCCATATCCTTTGAATTGGTGCGCAATGAATCTCGGGATATGTTGATAGGAAGGATGGATCCTTCATGGCCTTCATGCCCTTCGAAGGATGCAGCACCTGAATTGGAACAGAGCTAGTGCTTCAGGGATTTTCTTTTTTTGCAGCGACAGAAAAAAATATTTTTCAGTAATGGATTACTTTTTATAAAAAAGTAACTAACTAACGGTCATCATGTTTCTCATTACAACAAAAAACGAATGCGAGTACTCTAATGGATTACTTTGTAACGGGTTACCCCCAACACTGATAGTAATGAATACAAAAATACCTGAAACACGAATGTCATTCCCATCATCCTTAGCTGCACTTTGTATTTGGTACTAATTGGCAAACATTTGTATTGCAACCTAGTAAACTTGATGGTTTAGCTTGCTGCTAACCACCATGCAGAGCATGGGGCTGCAGACTCTAGTTGTAGCTTCATGATATAAAACATTTCATGACACGTGTATAAAAGAGGGAGGAAGAGTGGATTTTAAATCTGCAAAGATTCCCAAACCTGTCTGACATTCATTTTTTAAATGTTTTTCATAAAATACGTGCAGAATTTGATTGGGTGCAGCCTTACAACCACTCCTTATTCAACATGGCTTCTCATTGTCTAACATTGTCAGTCTGAGTGGAAGTATTTGTGCAACTGATAATGTAAACCATTGAAATAAGTTAAATAGAATCACGACAGTGTAGACATACAATGACAATGCTATTATTCTAGCAAGGCTAGATTATCTGTAATATGAATCGTGGGAGTGTGTCTTACAACCGAGCGGTCCCTGCCTCTGTGTTTCAGGTCACGCTCCAGGTCAGTTGTACACATATCCCGCCCGCTGCTGGCGTAAGAAGAGACGGCTAAACATCCTGGAGGACCCGCGGCTTGTACCGATCGAGTTCAAGATTGGTAATTAAGGAGAACTTTTTATAACTTTTACTGCTGACAGAAGTGGGCTGCATATTGCCTATTGTGCTGCACTGGACCCTGTGAACCCCGTAATAACACCGTTTACACCCATTTAATTTTAATCATTGACCTATTAAGGCCTAAATGAGAACATTTAGACTTCCAGAAATAAAACAATCATGTCAAAAGTTGCGCAAATTGCAGTTGATCACTTCAGCGTCTGCACACTGCAGAAGCCGAGGTCCTTGTGCCCTGTCTTAAATAAGCCAAGTTTTGTTTCCTCGGGGCACTGTCAGCTCAACTGAGCATGTCAGCATGAGTGTGAGATCTCTGCTGGTTTCTGATTGTAATTGTCTCACTCGCCAGACTACGAGGCTTCTCTAAAGAAGGAGGGGGGCATCCCAGACGGCCCCGTGCTGGAGTCGCTTCTCGCCGGGGAAACCCTGGACAAGAAGGTAGAAACCAAGGAGGAAGAGCCAATGAGCGAGTGTCAGGTGAGACTCTCGTTTCTCTGTCTTCCCTCATTCAATTTCTCTCTCTTCAGTAATTTGTTCCTTGCGTCTTGTTCTTGTTGTTTTCCTCCTTTGTCAGGCTGTCTTTCTCTTTTTATCTGTCTGTATTACCCTCTGTGTTTGTGTTTCTTTGTCTGTCTCTGCCTTTGTCTCTCTCCGAGTGTGTGTTTTGGCGGTGACACAGACTCCCGCGGCTCCGACAACTCCCTCCTGGCACCGAGTGTGTGCGTGCTCGTGATTGTGTGTGATTGCACTGAAGCCAGTCTTGATGTTTTACAGGGATTCTGCTCACGTGTTTTATAGACCAACCTTGTGGAAAGCTTTATGAAGGACATTTGAGGAAAGTTGATCCACGACTTTGCTCATTGTCATCCTTTGGAGTATGCGGCGGTGTTATAGTCAAGACCACCTACACAGAGACGAACCGAGGACTAAAGCGTATAAAGACAGGACAAGGCTAAGACTTTAAAGGGTTGAGACTAAGTCAAAACCAGGGCGAGATGACGTCAAGGCCAGGACCAGACCTTAGCAGGTCCCATCCTGCATGTGTGGCTAAAATCTGCTAAATCTACAGGTGACAGGATGCTAAGTGTCAGTAAGAGTTGTGCAGACACAGATCTACTTGTGATTTATTTTTTTCCAAATTTTCTGACAGTAGATTTGTCTGGCATCTCCTCCCAGACGAAAGCATCTCTGCTGCGTCCAGATTCCACTTTCTTTGAACAGGTGTAAAGAAGTATTAGGAGGGGTTGTAGATGCTTTACATCCAAAAGCCACTGTAATCATGGCAACAAAATAAATAAATCAATACACAGACTACTCTGTGATACCCAGGCAGTCGGACGGAGAGGATCGCATCAAAGAGGCTGAGACAGAGACCTTCAAAAGGTGTTCATGAGGCCAACATCTTACAATACAAGTATACAGCGTGTTGTTACTTCCAAGCTAAAACTTATTTAGCTGGAGCGAGTGGCCCTCACAGGGGCCCTTTGAGAGCGGATCCTAAACTCCTCCTTACTCCAAACTGGGACTCAGACGCAGAGAAAAGTTCAGGACAAGTAAGGGCAGAGTTCTTAACTGGGGCATAAGCAAACACGGGAAAAACTAGGCTGGAGAGCACGAACGCACTAAGGCGACAATGACAATCTGGCAGAGGGTAGGTGGAAACACAGGGGTGTCTATACAGGTCAGACTAAACAAATTTAAACCCCCTTTGCGACTCGTTACGCATCTCGGTTATATTGTCAGGACGGTTTGTAGCCTGCTGTACCTACCTTTGAATGTACTGACTCTACCATCCTTGCTTTAACTCTGCAGCCTAATACCTGGAATGACAAACGCAATATTTGTTATATTCAAACAAAAAGGGAGAGGACCCAAGGTGCAGAAAAAACAAAATGTTTAATTGACAAAAAAGCAACTAACAAAAGCTTACTGTGAACAGTCCAGGTAAAATCCAACAAAAAGATCCAACTGAAAGGTATAACCAAAAATCCAACGGAAACACAGGGAGGAACAAGAAAGTCCAGGTAACAGGTTCGGGTATCAAAGATACAGGATGACTACGGAGCTGTGACAAACGACAAGGATTCAGGACAAAGACGACGGCGAACTGACACTGAGACAAGGGAGCACAAAGACTAAATAAACTTGGGAGGTGATGCAATCAAGAGGCAGGTGAGAACAATAAGGGCAGGGCACATAATCAAACAAGTGGGAAAACACACAAAGGCAGGAAGTGGATAATCACAAGAGACAAGGTGTCAAAGTAAAACAGGAAATGATCTGACCTGTGAAACACAAATGAAATGCAGAACGAAAGTAGACTAAACAATGACAAGAACATGGAATAAACTAAGCACAAAAGTAAACAATAAGAACTCATGACAACAAGAGAGAAATGACATAATATCTAAACACCAAAATAAAAGACAAAACCAGAACTAAACTAGAAACTCATGACAATAAAACCTTTACAGCTTGAAGTAGAGCTCTTCACAGCGCACAAGAACTCACCCTCCAGGCTCAACTTACATTTCATCGTGATGTTCTCGTCCCTTTTGCCCAGAATATTTACATGAAGTAAACGCTGTCCTCTCTGCCAACTAGCTAGCTAAATAAGCTAGCTAATGCGCAGTGACACGACTGTAGGTTTACCTTCCGCTGGTACACAGAGAAACAGAAACAGTGCTTTGGGGATTTATTTCATTGTGGCGACAAAAGTAACGAATTTCAGTAACAGATAATTTTCTTAATTATTTTTAACCTGACCTTTTGACCTGCAGAACTAACACGTTATGTTACTCATGACAGCAAAAAAGTCATATGAGAACAGATTAACAGATTGCTTTGTAACGTGTTGCCCCCAACACTGGTTACTACACAGCCTGCGTAAACAATTATAGATACAGTTGCATTTTGGGAAGTGTAGGTTCCATTGTTTCCGGAGCTTGACCCATGTTACTTACTAACAATCAGGAAATATTCACACCTGGTGCTTGATTCTTTCCTAACCTTACAGAAATGCAATATTATAATGCAGCATGCAACTACAAATGAGGAAGTCTTGATTTGATTTGTTACTTGCAATGAAATGTTGCCACTTTGTTCCTTTATTTAGTGCTAACAGCTCTGCTCTTCAAGTTGTTTCCTGCACTATGCTTAAGAAAACACTCTCAACACCAGTTGGACGACGTGCAAAACAGGCTGAGAAAAAGGAAAGAAAGAAAACTAACTAACTCGTCTGAAAGTCCACCTGTCTCTCTCCCTCTCCGTATCTCATAAATAGAAGCTGCTGGTCGGGGATTTCCCTCATGAGCTGGAGGTGGACGAGATGGAGGAAGACGTCCCGAAGCGCAAGAACCGTACCAAAGCACGGGTGAGACATTTGTCAGTGAAAATTCATAATTCATCTCCGCCTTGCTGGGTCATTTCATACAGAACTAACAAGCCAAACCGAATTTATTTGGCTGTCAGTGTCAGCAAAGAAGACGGGTAAGTAGGGAAGCCAAAGTCTGCAAACTGAGTCCAAGCTGGATGTGAAAGTCGGGGAGCTGCCTGTCAGACACAGAGCAGAAGGAGGTCTGATTTAGATTGCACTTTGACATGACAGCCCATAAATTATTCTCAAGACTAAAAGGGAATCTGCTACATTTGCACAACCCGTATACAAGTTGTGTGAGAGTCCTATGTTGCTAATGACAAATGCATTTCAGTACATAGAGACACTGTTCTAATTGCTTTAACAGAAATGCTACTTTTTCTTACCCCTGCTCTGACTCTATTATAAATATGACTTTTAATAAAGTGAGTTTGATGTCTGGAATCGTTTTGTGCTTCGTCTTTAGTGGAATTACATCTGACGAAACAACACTTATTAAATGCAAACAGATACAGAGATTCACATCATGCCGGGACGACCTTCTTTTTTTTTTTCTTTCTAACAACTTTGATTAGATCAGACAGGTTTTTTTCCCCCCACTCGTTTTGGTATCCTATGGGAAGATAATCACGTGTTAACAGTGTATTCTGAAAATCAACAGATACACACATACATACGCACACATAATCACACGGAGACACCAGGGTTGCTAATTGGAGCTGTTGCTCCCCTGCTAGGTGTCATCAGCCCCCTCCTGCTGCAAGTGGAGCTTTACACAGAGAGCAGATGATTAGAATGCAAACGTGTGTGCATGTGTGTGTGTGTGTGTGTGTGTGTGTGTGTGTGTGTAGACACTTGAACACACAAATGAGGAGTGTGCTGTTACGTTCTTATTGTGTGCGTGTGTGCGTGCTTTTTAACAAGTGTGGAAGTTCAAACTTTTTGTGTGTTTTTTATGCACATGTGTGATTTTGCATGTTGCCGTCTGAGCTCTCACAAGTGCGTGTTTGTGTGTGTGTGTGTGTGTGTGTGTGTGTTTCTGCAGGCCTATGGGGTCGGAGGCATGAGGAAGAGACAAGAGCTGCCTGCCATTGAAGACAGAGACAAGCCTTACGTCTGTGACAGTGAGTGCGGCAACTTTACGTCTTTATTCCTTCGTACTTTTTTATCCTTGAGTTGCACACACAGAAAACTTCTTCACCCTGTGTGTGTGTGTTTTTGTGTGTGTTACAGTCTGTGGAAAGCGCTATAAGAACCGCCCAGGGCTGAGTTACCATTACACTCACACACACCTGGCAGATGAGGAGGGGGAAGAAGACTCTGAGCGACACACACTACCCTTCCAGCGCAAGAACAACCACAAGCGTGAGTCTGCAGTCTGAATATTAAAGCTGCTTAAAGCAGTTCAGCTGTCCATCATCATCCATTATTTACCTCATACTGAGGGATGTCTGCGCCGGCAGATTCTGGCTCCTCAGGTACAGAACCAACCTAAAGTTTAAGTTTTCTAGTTTCAGGCTCTTTCCATCAATCCTTCATAATCAGAACAGTATCAAGAGCTATTGATTGAGTTCCTCCTGCAGCATTATAGATAGTAACAGTGCTGACTGGGCTGAATCCTAAGACTGCATGTGTCTGGATGAAGGATAAGATTTCTCCCAGTGGAGTCCTGGGTTTAGCTGATTTCTCAGCTCTCCCTGACTCCCTTTTTAGACTTACTTAGTGACGCAAGTTTAAACTGTGATTGGGTCACCATGAATCATGCAACTTGGCTCTATTTCCCAACTCCTGACTTGGGTTAAACAAGGGCCGAACACTGACTTTTGTGAACACGCTTAAAGTTAAAGAATAGTTGGAGAAAGTAGAAAAAACTCCTGTGTAGTTCTGCCGTGTTGCAGTACTGTGTTAATGCAGCAATGGTTGTTGACAGAAGCTTCCTTTTTACACGATCGCACTGCCTCTATACTTTTGCACTGAATCACACAAACGGCGTAATATCGCTGTCCCAGTGTGTGATTTTAAAAAGCCTTACGCCTGGATCCCAGAGGATCCGTCTCCGGCGTGTTCCGTCTGCGCCGCGGTTCTGGTCCATCAGACGGCGCGAGCCCTCGCCCACAGGAAGCGTGTCTGATCCGCACCACCCAAGCAGCTGGATTCGCGAGATCACAAGATCGCACGAGAATTGCGAAATCACACGATAAGATCAATGTTAAACAAAGCAACACACAAACAACAGTTCAGTTTGCACCTCTGAGGTTGATTATCTGCTCATTCGGAGATCATTCCGTAATTTTTTTGTGCTTCTACCATGACTGAGTACACTACTTAATTAAAAGTGTTCTTTTTTCAAGATTTCAGTGTGTTGTTGTTGTGAAAATAAAAACGGGAGTCTGTACCGGTCTGTACATGGTGTTTTATTATGAAATGACCGGATGCTGTATGCTGTTTTCGTGTGTGACTTCCTGTTTGGAACGATCTGCTCTGTTCAGCGTGACGCGTGCTTGAAGCGGCCTATGCCAAAAATAGACCTGGCGCACATCTTTAGCGGAGCAGAGTGGAAAGACGCTTCTGGGACGCGCCAGAGACGGGCCGCGGCGCGTGCTGTGGAATCACGAGCATTGACTTGAATGGGCACACAGAACACGCTGGAGACGGATCCTGTGGAATTTTAGGGTTACAGCATTGAGGAAGCAAAAGGGGCAAAAACAACTCAAGCTTCACACATGCCGCTGTTTCGCCTGTGACTTTACAAAAATGGAGAGTCATAAGGCAACAGACCTGTTCCACCACTGACGAAGCTCCGCCGTCATGCTGCCTTTGTCATTTTACATTGGACCACACAACGCGGGCGTAAAGCCGCCCACGTGTTTCTACATAGCGTTCCGGCGTTGTGGAAGCAAAACGTGTGTGAGCTGTAAATAAACAACGCGTGCTTCACATGCACACACATGGCACCGTTCCGCCCTGCGCAACCCATTGGTTCGTGGACTTCCCTTCTGAAGCACCATCTTGTTTTCATGGAGCCTGAGGTTACCATATCGAGACAAGAGGGTGGATGCGCAATGTTTCGTCTTTATCCTGGGCTTACAGGCCACCATGATAGCGACTTGTCAATCACAAGAAACCACGCCCTAAAAAATATCCTGCTTCATCCTTGTTTTTACTCTAAATTGACATCATACTGTGTTGAAAAAGTCCTACGACCACAAAAAATGTTTACTGAGATTATCAAGGAGAAATAGGGTCATTATGTCATCTGCTTCCATACAATCAAACTTCTTGGACTCGCCCCCTGCTGGCTATTTGAAAGAATGCACCTTTGAAACCAGGGCCTGCTGCCACGTCTTATAAACAGTCCATACTCCAAGTATATTGAAGGTTGTGCATGACACCTTAATATGTGCAAAGTTGCCCCAAGGCTAACTTAGCCCAGGGGTTATTTAGCCTTTTTTAACAATGGAGAATTTAACCTTTCACTGTCTGGGCTGCTTTAGCCCAAAGCCAAAGTCACTGCCATACCTCTTTTAGTAAAGGTCAGGTAAAATGCAGAATCAGCTGCTAACATTCACAGCCAACCAAACAGGTGTGGATCATTTCTTTGAGTTTTTTTCTTTATGTACCATTGTCACTATCAGAGTCTGATACTGACTTTGGTGACCTTTTGACCTCCTTTAGTGCTCACTCTAGTTCACATTCATTGTTTTGAGTTATATATCTTGACAACTATTGGATGCTTTCCCTTGCATTTTGGTACAATTTGGTTTTCATCTTCTTCTCAGGTTTAATTGGAATTAACTTGGGATTCCTCGCCAACACTTTCAGCATAATCTCTATTTACAGATTTTGTAGAATCTGTAGGCAGGGACGTGGATTTTAGGGATGGCAAGTGTTTCCGTCTGTACTACTGTACGCTTGTAGTCCGAGTAATATTGACCAATCACATATCAGCAGGCCGCAGCGTAGGCAGGAAAAACAGTCCGTGTGGAGAGCAAAGGCAGCTGGAACGTAATGCGCCGTAATGCCATCAGCGGCAATCAGCGGCTTCTTATTAATGTCTATAAACAGACATCTGCATGCTAACAGCTGACAATCTGTTCTAGATCTAAAATTCAACTTGAGATAAATTCCATTGACACGGTGTCACGAAAGCCATTCAGCGTTTAGATTTCCCCGACTTCCTCGAATGCATCAGAAGCGATTGATCCGACCTCCGTTCAACAAACAGTCATTTTAAAAGTAGTTTCTTCTTCTTTCATTTTAAAAGTAGTTTCTTCTTAGTTTTCTTCCAGTCAAGGAAGTCTTGACTGAAGTTGTTTATCGGTAACCGCTGGCCACACGCCCGGCATGTTCACCGTTGTCCCAGAGGCTACACTATAAAAAAAGATTTTTGAGGGTAGTAAATAAAATCAATGCATATTGTGTAAATTTTAAAGTATAAGTCAGCAAGTGAATTAATTAAAATGAGTAAAGTTTACCTGCATTACCTAATTTTCAACAATGACAATTACAACCCAAAATAACATAATAAAATCTACCCAAAGATCTCGGGCCTGTACTGCAAAGTGTGCATGCATACATGTCTGTTTATGACAAGAAATTTTAATTTACAGCCCTCTTTTGGCGGTTTGACTTTCCTGAATATTAGTAAGTAAATTAACACGAGCAGGCTCATGTTCTTGATTATAATTTTGTTTTATTGGAGCGTCTTGAATTCTCAAAAGGCTGCACCGTGGTGCAGTGGTTAGTGCTGTCGCCTCACAGCTAGAGGGTTCCTATTCAAATCCCGGTTCAGACATTGTGGGCGTTTCTCTGTGGAGTTTGCATATTCTCTCCGTGTACCGCGTGGGTTCCCTCCGGGTACGCCGGCTTCCTCCCACAGTCCAAAGACATGCTCGTTAGGTTCATTGGTGAGTCTGAATTGCCAGTGAGTGTGAGCGTGAAAGCATGCCTGTCTTTATGTGTCACGATTAGTTGTGTAATCTACTGAGAAATGTTAAGTAGAATTTACCTAATTTACTTAAGTGTATCATGGTTGTTAAATGTAGGTACTCTTCACTCAAAACACAAGGTAACTTTTAATCAATCAAATAAAGTGCAAATTGTTAGCTCAATTTTGTTGAGTAGATTCTATAGGTTGCTTTTTATAGTGTATATCGTCGTTAGACTATAGTCGATGGGATCCGAGATTGCCAGCATCATAACCAGCTTAAAATTGTAACATGTTCAGTTCTTTAAAACATCACAAAAGAAAAATAGAAATCTTTTGACATTCTAATCAGCATTAGCTGCACTTTAGGCTAAGTGTTGTCCATCTATTGTACAAACCATGCTCCGGCAAATAACGTAACGGCATGTGACCAGCAACATGTAATCTCTTCCACTTGTATTTTCCAGGTTATAACCAGGAATAATGCCTCATGTACATCATAATGTGGGGACATTTACTCTTACTGCATACTGGTGTGAATATCACCCACACCGTGTTATTCCCTGTGGGACTTCCGGCTAATGTTTAATAAGAATAACTGCAGAATGTAAGTATTCGCGTTATTGAGTTCTGGCAGAGTTCCTAAAGCTGTAAAGGGGCCTGGTGTTACACCTAGAGGGACCTGGGTTTTTACAGGCATTTAAACAGCGGAGAACAAGTGCCCAAAGATCATGTGTGCCGTAAAACGAATTAAATGTACGTTTTGTAGGTTGTAGGCCTCACAAGGCTTCGAAATTTCGGCTAAATGTATCACGGGCGCCATAAGGGAGCAATAAAAGGCAGCAAACAAAACAAGTAAAGCAAATATTTTGTCGTCTTTGAACAGGTTTTAAATCAGACCTGCTCTCGTATCTGCTGCAGAGTCCACACCAACCAAATCGCTCCTTTCTTTGTTTCTTTGTGGCTATTTATTTTCTCCCCCAAGGCCAGCTGTCTGTCAGCGTGCGCTTTTTGTTCGGTTGTTGTCTTCTGTCTGCATGTTTTGTTTGCCTCTGAACACTTCTTTTTAAGGACAATAGAACAAATGTATCCTGCAGGGAGGTTCTGTTTTGGTCACTAATCAGCAGTAAAATGGCTACAGTTGTTCACACTCAAAATAAAAAAATAATATAAACCAAGAGGTTTAAGCTGTGGACATTTGAAACCGTAGTGTGGACGCTTCATCCGCTGTCTTTGTTCTTCGTGGTCTTAAAACAAGCAATTTGCTCCGAATAGAACGCAGATAAACACACAGAAACGCACAGATCCACATTATGAGTGTACGCCGCACTACAACAATGTCCACACTGAAACTATGCTGCCTCTCAGTTAATTGGCACTGTGTGTTTTTAAATTGGCCTGTCTGACAGAACAGACTGGCCTAGTGTGTGTGTGTGTGTGTGCGTGTGTGTGTGTGGCCATGCTGCAGTGTTAGGTCTCTCCAGTGGAGGAGAGCAAGAGAGACAGCATTTGAATCGTTTAATATCCCCCATCACTCCCTCCCAAACAGTCAGTAATCACACACACACACACACACACACGCACACACACAGCCTCAGAAAATGCAATCTTCTCTGCTGAAATGAAAAAGGAAGCTTAGCCTTTTGGGTTGCTGTGTGTGTGTGTGTGTGTGTGTGTGTGTGTGTGTATGTGTGTGTGTGTGTGTCCACATGCATTTTCAAGGCCCTGTGAGTGTGTGTGTGTGCATGCATTAATGTGTGTGTGCTCCATTATAGCTTTCCCCCAATTTGCTGAGTGTCATGGAGGAGACTCCACCACCCTCCACCCTTTCGGTATTTTGCCACATATGTAATAATATTAATACTGCTCCCCTGAATGAGAGCAGGCCTGCATGCATAATTAATGCTATATTCTGCCTCTAAAAAACCTGTCTAGACGCTATAGTGTGTACGCTGCATCCACAACACAAGTGCGAACAGAAAGTTATCGCAACAACTCCTTTTTTTGAGCCTCTTCCAGCTTCATCCCTGCTTTCCCATCAGTGTGATAAATGAGCGATTATTCCAGCAGGAGATGAGACTTTCCTTCTCTCCGTCCATCTCTCACCTTCTTTCCTCTCTGCATCCTCACTTAACCCTCCTCACCCATCCCTCTCTGCCTCTCTTTTTCCTCCTCTTCTCTCCTGTTTGTGCTCCGTCCATCGCCCAGCTTTGGGTTTCCTTTCAATTTATTGCTCTGTTTTGTGTCCACGCTCCCCTCCCTTCCCGTCCCGATCGCCACCTCCAGAATCAGCCGCCCCAGCGCTAAACCTCCCCGTATATCTGGATCGCAGCTGATATACTATTTACTCAAAATGAGCGGTGTCATTAAAATTCATGACTGCGCCACGTACTATGTGTTTTTTTTACTCCTCTTCCTCCAAACAGGAGGTTGGAGGTAGTGGAGGAAGGAGGGAGAGTTGGATGTGGGGTGGTGGATGAGGGGGCTGTTTTGGCATTGATGTGATGGTGCCAAGAAGAAGAAGAAGAGGAGGAGTAGGAGGGGGCTGAGGAGAAGTGGATGAATAAGGGGGATGTTT
The DNA here is from genome assembly GCF_022749685.1 of Semicossyphus pulcher. Taxonomy (NCBI): domain Eukaryota; kingdom Metazoa; phylum Chordata; class Actinopteri; order Labriformes; family Labridae; genus Semicossyphus; species Semicossyphus pulcher. The sequence goes on from NW_027211700.1 coordinate 7,082,403, forward strand.
ACTTTAGAGGTCGACCCTGCAGCGTCCACCTGAAAATTGGTTTCGCGGGAGAGGAGGAGAGAACGAGAGAACGAGAGAGAGGGGGGAGGTAAATGAGAAAGAGTGAAATGGCAGGAATAAGTTAAACAGATTGGAAAAGGGACGCAAACTGAGAGGAGACGCAACTGTGAGTGAACGAGAGAAACAAGAGAGAGAGACGGAGAGAGAGAAAGAAGGGGAGAATGAGGAGAAAAAGGGGGAGGGGGGGGAAGAGGGGGGGGCGGTGGGTAGTTGTCATTAAATCCCCCCCTCTCAAATCAGAGCTGAGATTCAGAGGCCACTTTATCTGGCCAGACAGACGGTCCTACGGTGTGGAGCAGCAGGGACGCCCTGAGTGTGTGCGCGCCTGCATTTGTGTGTTTAAAAATTCACTCAACACACACACACACAAATACGTGTGCGTTTCCTTTCCGTGTGTGCAATCATGCCTAACTTTGAGTGTGTATGTGTGTGACATGTAATTGAGCCCTTTGAAGGTCAGCGTCCCTCTGTTCCTGCTCACCATTGTTGGTTGTTGTGTGTTTTTTTTCTCCCTCCTCTTCTCCAGTATTTTTTTTTTTACCTTGTGTCTCAAAATGGCCTCCCTGTCCTCCTCCTCCTGCTGCTGTCTGCAGACAGAGGAGTGAAGGACGAATTTTGATCAACCAACATCAATATAAAAAAAAAAACGGCGAGCACCTAAAATGGCCACTCCCTTCTCTGTGTCTGTCGTCGCTCCATATGTGCGCCACGTTATCTGTTTGTCGTCTCTCTCTCTCTCTCTCCATCTATCAGTGTGGAACAATTCGTGCGCTTATTGCTTTAGCCATTTAATTTCCATTTATAGCCGTATGGCTGCAGATACAGATGTGTTTCTCTGCTGGGATTAGTCTTTGTCAGTTCACTGGGTCTTGTAAGCTGTTAAGTCCCTGCATCTAATGCTGTTTGCTACCAAAGTTTCCAGCAAATTCTGAGGAAAACATGGAGGAATGGATTTTCTAAAATTTAAATCATTCTTTTTCTGAAATGCTGCCAAACTTTTATATATTTCTGATTCAGATTTTTTGCTTCATCTTTGCGCTGAAATGTCAAATATTGTTTTAAAAGTAGAAAAGAATGCTAACGTGTCCAAAATGCCCAAAATGATCTAAGGCCTAAGGCCGGAGATATTCTTTCTTTTTAACCGCATTCGTAATGTACTTGTTTACATACTTGTCTATGCACTTCGCGTGTTACTGGAGGATACCTCTAGAGGGCACACCAGAGAGCTCAGGCCATATGCAACTACCCTATGTGCGGGATGTAAACAACAAACATGCAGACACTCGAGGAGGTTACTATGATGTTAATTTTGATATCACGGCAGAAAAAGTGTGTTTGGTGGACAGTAAACTCACCGTCTGCACCGCCCCCACCAGTGTTGTCTTACTGAAAATACAGCAATATCGTACTGCAGCTTTAAAATGATCGTATATGTGAAAAAAAAACACAAAAGGGTCAAAATACCACATTGAATTGTGCACCATATTAATGTAACAACACGGAGGTCCCGTCCTTTGAACAAGACAGCAACTGTACGCTTCACACAACAGTCTTAGTCACCTGCAGCCCATTACACATTCCTTCTGTTATTACCCTTCAAAACAAAAGCACCATATCTACTACATTCCGGGGAAGCTGCTCGCGCTTGCGCTGAGATGCAATGAGTGGCAGATGCATCGCTGAACTGTTATTGTGGGTTTCTTTGAAAGGGCAAAATTATTGCACATTCTGCCTTTTTTGGGCATTATTGAGGGCAAAAATATTGTACAAATACGATAGTTGTCGTACATTTGGCAACACTGGCCCCCACTCCGTTTCTCCATTTTCCTCCGTGCAGAGAAGTAAAAGTCCCGGACGTCTGAAATGGAACTTATCTGTCACCAGCTTCTTTGACAGGTGTGTTTTTGTTACTGTGCAGTGGTAATGACACATCTGTGTTGACACACTCTGCCTCTACACTGCCCCGACCATTCATGTGCATCTCGCGTTCATGTAGCGTTAATTTTTGAGGACGTGCGCAGCCGACGCTCCAAACAGACGCAGGGCATACGTGGTGGCCATCATGCGCACGCAAACGCTTACCAATGGGCTCCACAAGTGTGTGCACAATAAATTCCAATTTCATTGTTCACAATGTGAGCATTCGCAATAATTTTCACACACATCACAAAAATCTGAATTTATCACAATGGATAAGAAAACCATGCTTTCTCACTCAGGATGCCAAAGTTCACTATTAGCTGGAGTCCTGGTATCATGGCCGTGCTTTCACCATTTTGATGCGATCAGATGAAGCCCAAGATAGCTCTAGATTAACCAGTGTCAATTAAGTGGTGGAAAAAAAATCAGGATTTGCCCGGACATTGCCCGGGTGGGCTGCATGTGTGAACACAAGCAGCCGAATTTTTCCCCATGACTTTCTGCGGACTTTTTCCTGCCAGCCTCAGACTAAAATGTCTGCAAGAAGTCGGGGTGAGCCGATGTGTGAGCGCAGCAGGTGAGTCAGAAACATTCACAGTGAGCGAGTGGGCGGGGTGATGACGTTTATATCACGCAAGCGTCTGAAACCAGAAGAGCGACAGGATGATTAAAAACATCCCAGGTTGAGGAAGAAGGAAGACAACAACAGCAAAGACAAATTGGGGAGATGAAGAGATTCTGGAGCTTCTGGCTGTGAGGGCCGACGGCGAAATCGTTCGCCCGTTGCGAGGGCCGCACCGTACTTTTTACATCATGTTCCCCCCGTCTGACAGGGAATATCTCCCACTGGGATGGACGTGTGTGAAAGGGCAACTGTAGAAGAATTCAGGGGCAGACTGTCTTTGACATTTTCTGGAAATTGTCAGGAGTACATGTGTGAAAAGGGTTTAAGAGTTACAGCTAATATGCACTCTTTAAAACCTGTTTATTTATCGCACTTCAGGGCTGTGCACAGCAACAACAAGAAGACTGCCTTTGTGTTTTAAATGAGGAAAACCTGAAATGTTTCTTTTAATTTAAATATATTTTTCAGGCATACTCTTGTCCTGTCTTCCTCTGCAAAGACTAATAGCTTTGACGCTCATTTACGTCTTATTTCCCTTCGTTAAGACAGCACATGTGGACAGAGAGAGCATGCAGAGCTTTCAGGATGTCTTCTGAACTTTTCACGTACAACAACAGTCCTCCTCAGTCTTCCCATTGGTCGATTGTTGCCGCTGCTGCACGGCGCAGGAAAAGGAAGGGAGAATCGGCTGTTGCCTAGCAATCCGGTTGCCATAGATACCGCCAGGGCTCCCTCCTAAAGAGTACACTGTTATGTACATTGAAAAGAGAGAGAGAGAGAGACAGGGGGAAAGAGAGGAGAGAGTAGGAAAGAAGGGGAGGAGTGGAAGGAGAGGGGAAGAGAGGAGACAGAGAGAGAGAAGAAGAATGGAGGAAGTTGGAGTAAAGGAGAAGACAGGGCACGGAGGGGTTCATTAAGACTAACATAAAGAACGAGAGGAGAGAGGAAAACAGACAAAGACAGAAGCCGAGCGAGAAGCCGAGAGTTCTACAAAAAAAAAACCTCTTCATGATTCATCATATAGATTCCCCAAGACAGTTGGAGTGGTGCAGGCTGGGTAATATTGGAGTCTGCTTCATTTGGTATTCTGTCTCAACATGCGGCGCTGTGGCTTGCCGGCTGGTTGTTTTGTGGTTCCTCAGTTGTCTTGGCTATGTTTGGATAAGCCTTCAACACCACCACAACCCCCCTCCCCACCGGAAAAAACACCCCCTCCATTCCTCCATCCCAAATCCACCCTCACCCACTACCCATCTCTATCTGTCTGCTTTGTGTTTGTTTGACTGTCTGTGTCTGAATGTTACTCTTACTGCGTATTATAGCTTGCAGAGGAGGAAATGAGACAAGAAAATGCAACAGTTTTTCAACAGTCTTTTACAGTTGTGGTTTGTTTGGACTAAAATGCTAATTGGTTGTTAGCACGAGCAGTGATAGCCACCATTATAAAACCTGTTTTCCCTGTTGCATTAAATTATCTTCATCTGTAAAGACACTGCTACCTCATACTGCACATAGCACCTTACATTACTACTGAACACCCCTTCAGTATTCACCATTAAGAACCTGGTGCCCTATATGTTGATAAAGTATATCAAAGTGTAAAACAAATAGTCAGGTTATATAGGTGAGGTTGTGCTGAAAAAAAAGATGTCAAACATTTTGTAATATGATATATAAAGGCAAAATGGAAAGTGTTTGAAAACGGCCAAAATTTACGGTGACACCGAGAGTTCAACATCTTCATCAACTGACAACACATGCGCAGCTTTTAGAACATTTAGATATACAAAAACCCAGTGAACAGAAAAACGCCACAAATACAAAAACACACTTTTTCCAACACCACCGACAATTAGCCGAAGTGACTCACAAACAGTGGCAACAACAAACATGTCCCAGCTGTTTCCAGTCGGGTTCATCGCTTTTTATTGTTCCCTGGAAACAATTCCTGCAGGTTCCGTTGTCATCCGAGCCACTTGGGGCATTTTTGTATTTGCAGCGTTTTTTCTGTTTGCAGTGTTTTCGCACTTGTGGCGTTTGCAGTGTTTTTGGTGTGCAACGCTTTTCTGTTTGCAGCGGTTTTGCACTTGAGCCTTCTTTGTATTTACAGCATTTTTGTGTTTGCAGTATTTTTGCACTTGAGCCATTTTGTGTTTGCAGCGTTTTTGCACTTGTAGCGTTTGCAGCGTGTTTGTGTTTGCAGCGTTTTTGCACTTGTGGCGTTTGCAGCGTTTTTGTGTTTGCAGTGTTTTTGCACTTGCGCCTTCTTTGTCTTGCAGCATTTTTGTGCCCGCAGCGCTTTTCTGTTTGCAGCACTTTTGCATTTGCGCTGTCTTTAAATTTGCAGCGTTTTTGTGTTTGCTGGGTTTTTGTGTTTGCTGCGTTTTCGTGTTTGCAGCATTTTTGCATTCGTGCCATCTGCATGCAAAAAGGAGACAAGAAAGTGTTTTCTGCTCTATTATATTCTATTACTAAACACACAAAGGAAAAAGCAGCACCTTCTGTCGATTAAACTCCATTTCAGTGTAAAAAGTCCTCAAAAAAGGGGATGTTGATTTCCACTTTTAATGTCTTTTTGGTGAAATTCTTCCTTTTTATGCTCATGTTTTTGTTCCGGCCCGACTGGTCAATTTTGACATTTCCACACGGCTGAAACACACTGGAGTGGACCGCGTGAGGCTGGGCACTATTCAAACAGGATTTCACAGTCACATTCCCAGCCGGCACTCTCCCTGGAACAAAATAGGATTAATAATTTGCATTTTAACTCTTCATTGACAGGGACACAAGCCCCTACTAGCAAAGTGGCTCTTTTTAAGTATGTGCAAATGTGAGTTCATGTGCACCAAGTATAAGAGAGACAGACAGTGTGTGTGTGTGTTTGAGTGTGTGTCTTTGTGTGATTTCTTTACATGCATGATTTATGGGGCAGTTACAGTGTGTGGGTGTGTGTGTGTGTGCGTGCGTGCGCGCGTGTGTGTGTGTGTGTGTGTGTGTGTGTGTGTGTGATTTATTGGCATGTGTGTCTATGTGCACATCTGCAGACTGCAAAGCCGGACAGACTACGTAGGTGTGTTTCTCTGTGTGTGTATTTGTGTGTGTGTGTGTGTGTGTGTGTGTGTGTGTGTTCGTCTCTGTTTCTGCAGGTCAGTGTGATTACAAAGCATCCATAGATCAAGTTTTATTATGCACCAAAACTGCCTCCGTCCTCTTTACTTTGCAATGTCATCTCTACACACCGGCTCACGTTGCACGCACACACACAAATACATGCATCCAGACCCACAATGCACTGGGAGTTACGCAACCTGCTGACTGGACATGAGTGAAAGTAGTGCCTGTGTGTGTATGTGTGTAATGATGAGGGGTGGGGTTGGTTTGGAGGCTGCAGGGACAGAAAAGGAGCAGAAATGGGGGGAAAACGGAGCATGGCACTGGTGCAGGCATTAGTGTGACAACAGATGGATTGCAGGAAAGAGTTCCAATTTCCTCTTTGAGAGTAAAGCAGGAGGAAGGAGGGAAAAAAAAAAAAGATAGCGAGACCAAATAAGGAAAAAGGGAAGCGAAAAAATGAAGCACAATGAAGCGCAGAGAAGAGATCGAATCAGAGGCAGAGAGAGCAGCGGCAATAATGAGAACGCATGAAAGTGCAAAGAGGAAGAGGGAGGAAGAGGATGGGAGAAAGAGAGCGAGAGGAGGAAGATAGGGAGAGAAAGGACGCCAGTGACTTTTCATCTGTGACTGTCGCTTTCCATCTGACTGCATCTCTGCCTCCTTGTCTGCATAAAAAACCTGCAGATTTCTCCTTCAGCTTTTGGGCTTTTGTGTGTGTGTGTGTGTGGATGTACATATATGTGCTTTTCATAGGTCCATTTGATCATCCTTTTGTCAACTGTTAAAATATGTGACTTTAATTATGTGTGTGCGCTGATGTGCGTGCGTGTGTGTGTGTGTGTGGCTGGACGAGAGTTACAGGGACTCTCATTCATCACATTAAAGAGAGCAGGTGGGGGATGGGACTAAAACTGGACAGCAAAAGTTATTATGCAAAGGCTTGGTTGTAAATCTTTGTGTGTGTGTGTGTGCGCGCACTCTACTGTACGTGTATGTTTGTGGGTGTTTTTATCTGTGTGTGTGCGCGCTCTCAATGTGTTTGCGTGTGCATGCGCTACTCCTGAGAGGCTCTCCTCATTAAGCAGCGAGGCGACAGGAGTGCAGAGTGTGTGTTTTCACACACCGCTGCTCCGATACAACGGGAGCTACTTTTTTTGCAGCTCCCTTCCTTCTCTCCCCTTTGTGTTTCCTCGTCTTTCTCCTCTTCCTCTTCTCTCTCTCTCTTTAAATCCTTCCTTGTTTCCTCCTTATTCTCCTCCTTCTTCGGCTTCTTCCACACGTCAACGCCTGCAGAAACGCTCCGGAGTGTTTGTTGCCTTCAGTGATTGTGAACATACATGCAACCGTTCTCAATCGCTGTGATGTTATTCATGGGAACTTGTGCTTCTTTGTGAATGGCTAAGGTTGCCTCTACATGTTTCTTTACAATACAATAGAATGAAGAAAAATAACCAGGTAAAGCGGACAAATCAAGAAGCAGGCAGAGAAACAAAAACGAGAGGAGGAAAGATTTGGATATTTAAAAAAGTAAAGTCGAAGACAAAGTGAGAGAAGTCAACAGGTAGGTCTGTTTGTGTGTCTGTGTGTGGAGGCTGAGGTTATTCCCTCCAGATAGAAGCACTAAGTTGATGAGGCCTCCACAGCGACCGGCCAGAGGATGGGATTATCGAACCAGCCAGAGTCAGGTTGTTGTATCGATTCCAGGCCCGAGTCTGGGTGGGGAGAGAGGAGGAGGAGGAGGTAGAGAGGTATCGAGGAAGACAAAAGGGGGGAAAGTGGGGATCAAAAAAGAGAGATAATGCCAGAATGAGAATCAAGCATCAGCTACACACTGTAAGAAATGTTTTCAACAGGTCACTGTTAGTCACATAATCTTGGAATAAACCTTTTTGTATAAGGAATTCTTTCTATCTAAGATAATTTCACTAAATAATGCAGCACAATTTTCTCCACTTTAAAAAGCGTCACAACAAACCAGTGTTGGAGATAACGCATTAGTTTCTGTTTCTCTCCTACTACTTGCCAGGTAGCTGCGCACCAGCGGAAGGTAATCCTACGTGTCAATGCGCATGCGTAGCTAGCTAATTCAACTAGCACTAACTAACTGCCCGTCGGCTGAAAAGAGCTCGACTTCAAATGTGATGAAGCATCTGCAGCTAAACACAGCTCTGCAACACTGGTGGGACTAAGGCCGGAGATATATTTGCTGGTTGGCCTTGTGTTCATGGAAACAACCGGCTGCATTATGAACGTGATTGTTCATCTATGCACTACGCATGTTACTGGAGGATATCTCTAGAGGACATAGCAGAGAGCTCAGGGTGTATGCAAAAAACGTTTGTGCGCCATGTAAACAACAGACGGCGACACTCGAAGAGGTTACTGTTATGTTGATTCTGAGATCACGGCAGAAAAAGCGACAGCTTTTGTGTGTTCGGTGGACGGAACACGCCATCAGCACCGCCCCCACTCTGTTTCTCCAACATTTTCCTCCGTGCACGGACATAACGGCCCCGTTCTAGTTTCCATTTAGTTTTGCAAGTTTGTTGCTGTCCAGTGACACATCGTACAGATGTGGATACGCAGACTTGGTATATGAGCTCTACACTGCCCCTACCGGTCATGTGGATACTGCAACTCGCATACATGTAGCGTTAATTTTTGAGGATGTGCACAGCCAATGCGCCAAACTCCGGCTATCTCTGGCTTAAGAGACTGTGTTGTATTGTTGTCATAGAAACAGCTGTGCCTTATACTGTATGCCTCTGACCAATGCACTGTCAGACTGTTAGCATAATAAAGAGCTGTAAAGGTTATATTGCGTCTGCAAGTCTCGTTACTAGGCAGCAGAGTTACAGATTATGGGCCGTAAACGAAGCTATGCAATAACGGTAGAGTCAATACATTCAAAGGTAGACGTACAGCAGGCTACAGCATGCAGAAGTAATCTAACACGTTACTATTCTCAGGAGGTAACGCAGTAACGCAACGAGTTACTTTTAAAAGTTACGTTACCCAACACTGAAGTTAACTAGATACTACCAGAGCAACTGGTGCTTTTCCATGAAAGTGTTCAGAAAATGGATCAGATGCAGATTTATGGATATAATAAATTCTTCTGGTTATTTAAGCTAAATAAGACAAAATCCTGCAATGGTGCCAAGATGTGAAATTATTGAGTTGTTTATTTCATTAAACCATGATAAGGAAATTGTTTCAATAGTATGGATTTTGTGTCGTTACGTCATGTTGACGAGCAAAACTTTGCATTTTAGTCGTGTTTCTTTAAAGAATTGCTTATTAAAAATCCCTGAACTCATACATAATGCATAAACAGATGGATCAAATAAAATAAAAAGTGAAAAATGTAAAAATATACAATTATTCTGCAAAAAGTGAGAAGGGAGATTTCAGCTGGCGAACGGAAATTCAGAAGAGCGATATAACAACGCAAGGTAAAGAGGGAGCAGCATGTAGGAGGAAGGGGAGACAAAATGAGACGGGGGGGAGAGAGAAATTATAAGCAGGGAGGGAGGAAGGATGAGGAAGAGTAGGTGTTGGGGGAGGAGGGGGGGTTGGGGAGCATTTGAGGATTCATCTCTTGCTGGATAATTCCCAGGAGGATCTCTCTCCAACACTTGAAAGCTGTGAAGTGTGCGGTTCTGCTCATACTACTCCTGGTAATTGGAAGAGGAGAGGGGGGTGAGGAGGAGGGGGAGGAGAGGAGGGTCAGGTAGGGGAGGGAGATATGGAGGTAGGAAAGAAAAGAAGAGGAAGAGGGTGGCTGAAGCAGGTAAAAAATTGGAGGGGAATGGAGGAACAGGAGGAGAGGTTAAACTAACGAGGGAGCGAGGAGGAAGCGAGAGAACCACCTGACTTGTGCCATCTCTCGTTTTTTCCCCAACCAGGCTTATATGTCTTTTCATTTTTGCTCATTAGCTCACTCCTCTTTATTCTCTCTCTCTTTCACTGTCCTCCCTCCCTCCCTGTGCCGGCGATGGCGTGTCTGTGGTTGCAGGCGGCCTCTGAAACATGGCCGCAGGCGTTTAATCATTGATGGAGTCGCTCCGCGCAGGCAGGCCAGCGGGCAGCCCCGACTCACTCACATGCGTCAGGACCTGCTGATTCACTCTCTGGGGCCTCCAATCACGCACGCACAAACACACACATGCAGACACACACATGCACACAGGCACGAATGCAGAAGCAAATAGCGCCGTTAACGCACACACATAACCGTATAGCACGCAGATAAATGTTGCCTGAATGTGTGTGTGTGGCTCCACACATGTGTGCCTGTCTCGTTTATCCCACCAGGGACTGTGAGGCCCAATCAGCAGCAGCGAGCTCGAATAAAAGCAGAGAAGATAAAAGCAATTTATTTGACCAGAAGAAGAAGACAAAAACGTGTTTGCGTTGGCTTCAGGCCTGCGCCTCACGTACGTCTCTACAGATTTATACATCCTTCTGCTAGACTCGGTAAACATCTGGCTGTATTGTTCTTAAAAAAGCAAATACACTTAGCCTATATTCTCTTTGCTTATCCTGTACCATACTGCTCTTCTTTATCTGCAATGTTTATATTGAGCGGAGCTTCTTCGACAGTTTGCACATGAGGGTCAATGTTTACTATTTACTACTTTGCTACTTATTGGTCCAGACAAAAAATCAAATCATCGCATAAATTGCGATTCAATTTTGTAGTTATTCGTGATTCAAACTCAAAAATATATGCACTTCGTTTAGTGCTAATTAGCAAATGTTAGCATGCTAACAAGTAAAACTAAGAGTGTAGGCATGGTTAACATTTGAACCATGGTTTGTCTGAAAGTATTCACTCACTACTCAAAAAGCTACTTCAAAGTTTAGTGTGATTTCGATTCAGATTGAGTACACTAACTTTATAGGATTTACACAACTTTTTCCCCCTTTATTGTTCACATTGCACCCTCAGAATTTGGACACTCAAATGTAACGTAAACAGTAAAACATGCACTATATGTAATGAGTAAATATGTAATGAAATTAGACACAGCCACAAATACACTAGATTGATATGATGAACATATGCGTAACATGTTAGCATGCTGATGCTAGCATTAAGTCGGTCGACTCTTAGCTGTTTTCTCTTAGATTTGAAATTATATTGACTACAGTTTTGGATGTTTTGAGTTTACTTACATGTTATTTATGTTTATGATGGAAGTAAAATGGTTTACTATTTCAGTGGAGCTGGGCCTAAACTAGTTCAAAGAATAGATTGGGAGTAGGGGAGACCGGGGTTGGTTGTCACAGTGCTTATTACAGCCAAACGATAGGGCGCTTTTTCATCAAACATTTGGCCATGCTCATCTCTATCTAGTGATTTCATGTAGATGTTTTTGTATCAAAAGTTTTAACATGATTTAACAACTAAGCTTTGATTTGAGCCTAGTTTCAGCTAGCTAGCTAAAGCCATGTGGTAGCTAGCATAAAACCTTTGTCAAGGGGTCAGGTGGGGATGGTTGTCCCACACGTGACAGATGTTGGACATATTGTGTAGGCTACTTTTAAGGCTTTTTAACCAATGTTACTTCTGGTCATTTTTCTCTCTTGTGTTTTTTGACAAATCAGTTCAGAGAGACAATCGGCAATGCAAACATCTATGTTACAGTCAATAACACACACACACACACACGCACACACTTTCCCTCTCTTCTACACACACTCCCATCCACACAAAATAAATGGTGTAAATAAATCTTTCATTTTGCAACCCTTACTTTTTAAATAGATAAATACAAAGGGCATTGATGAGTATTAATTGATTATAGAGATGGACAGCGCACCCCATACACTGTGACAAACAACCCCGGGATGTAGTTGGTTGTTACACTGTGTCAGAGTGTCTTTGATGGTTAATAACTTGCTGTTAAAATATTTTACAAGAATAAAAGGGATATCCATTTTAAGGCAAGACTTTAACTGCCGTCTTATTTTGGAATGACCATTGTAAAATGTATTGATCATGAGCTACTCACATGAGAGTAAAAAGTGTAACAACCAGCCCCAATCTTAATGATTTATTGTCTTATACCCGCTGCTTCCACCACTATTGCTTTTAAATATACCTACAATAAAAATCTTCCACTGATATTCTAATGTTGAGTTCAATATTATCAGATAATTCAGCGATGTGACAGGCCGCACTGACTTTCAGCTGCTTTTTAATAAGGGGGTAAAATGGGCCTTTACATATCTACATAACCCTCATCAGCATGTCGACCAGATGATGTGCAGGTTCCTTTTTTTAATAATGAAAGTCTCATCATTTCAAAAAGTCTCACCAGCGAGATCTCATATTATTATCGCTGACATCACAGATTATTGAGATCTGCGAGGACGGGGCCATCTGTGAAAGAGGGAAATGTGAATTTTCCTGGGCGAAATTTGTGTGCAGCTCTGATTAAAGTAACCCATTAAGTTCAGAGTATCCAATACCCAAGCTGTAGCACTGAAATCCTTTTTTGCATCCTGTTAATGAATACATTTGGAGTATATTTAATTATTATGTTGAATGGTAGCTGATAAAGTAACCTCTCCGTTGTATCATTCATTATTGCACCACACTTAAAAGTGCACAACCCAGCAGTAAAGTCTCATGCAGTCACATTCTCTAACAATATGACAGCCTCTTTTCTTTCTCATGATTGTTGCTCTGCGCGCTCCTGAATTCTGCAGGAGCAGGTACTGCTTATCATTTCCCTCCCCTCCCCTGTTCTGTCTGTCTGTCTGTCTGTCTGTCTGCATGTCTCACATCCTGATCAGAGAGTTTCTTTTATTATTTTATTTCTCGCCGGATTAAAGCCAGACCCTGTGGAGTAGAAACCCAATCTCTCTCACTCCTCCTTCCTTTCTCACCCTCTTTTCCATCAAATTCACCCTTTACTCCCCCCCCCTCCCCTTCCAGCCAAACCAGACTCCACCCTGAAATGGATGGATTAATGACCCCTCTCCGTCTCTCGCACACAGTATCACCTACAGCGCTGTCTGCGTGCCTGTGTGTGTCATTATCTTTTGTCTTTCTGCAGGACGATTGACATTCTGTGCGTGTCTGTGTATGTGTATGAGTGTGTACCTGTGCAATACACACAATTGTGTTCACTGATGCTCTGTCCTGCATGGTGAGTCATAGTGGAGGACCCGTCCAGTGCAATGCATCTTAGGCAAGTACATACAAAATAGTCTGCAGTGGTTATGTGATTGCTTCCATTAAAGTGATTATGCAATCAACAGCACTAAGTCAGGCAGGCAGACAGGCAGGCAGAGCAACGCAGACAGACAGAAAGACGGGAGGGGGTAGATGTGGAACGCACACACATGCACACACATACACACACGTACACACACGGCGCTCAGGCAGTCAGGGGGAATTTCTCTCTTGTTAATAATCATTATGAAACGGCTTCACGTGGAGCACTTGCCTCTCTGCGCTCAGCATGACGGCAGGTCTGTCCCGGCTGCCTCCCTACGCACACACACCTACTTATAACTCTCCCCTCTTTCTCCAATTCCTCCTCTCCTTCCACCTCCTCCTCCCCTCCTGACAATATTTACCAGGGCTCCCAGAGGAGACGACGTCCCTCTCTGCGCCTCCCAAAACTCCCCCCTTCGCACTTCGAGTCGCAGGCTCGAGCGCAGGCCTGCACCGCTGCTTGTTTTTAGGAAAGCACACAGATGGAAAAGGAGAGAGAGATATGTGAAGCGTTGAGCCCAGCTGGGATGGTGCGCAGTCTGGCAACAGGGACTTATTTAAAAGATCTACTTTCTTTCTGTTGTTTTACACCTCAGCGCTTTACGTCTAATCATTCTCTTTCAGTAAAATACTGTCGATGTTTTACGCATTGTGACACTTTTATTATGACAAACTTATAATTATTTTTCATGGTCAAACACTTTATTCCTTAAAAAAACACAAATTTATCAGGTATTCATGAAATTCATTCTTTGTGCAGTTGTTTGGGCGAGTTGAGTCACGTCGCATGAATGGCTTCGACAAATTAAAAGGATGCAATTTAATTACGTCCAAACAGATTTGGCAATAATGCAAAAACGGACTGAATGGAAAAATAGACATTTTCTTTGTGAATTGTGCAAAACTTTTGCAGCAATATGACTTTGCAAAAGTACTTAGTTTTGTTTTCCTTTCACACCTCGCAGCAGAGAAGTGCGAATAATTGCTAGAGGAACTGATGTGCATGACAAACACACTTTAAATCGGAAGGTTGACGGTTTGATCCCCAGCTCGCTCAGTCTACATGTCGAAGAGTCTTTGGGAGAGACACTCAACCCCCCAAATTGTTCCCGGTGGCATAGCCAACGATGTGTGAATGTGATGACTAACTGACAGTTGGAAACTTTACGTAGCAGCCTCTGCCATCTGTGTGTGGAAGGGTGAATGTGACATGTAGCGCTTTGAGTGGTCTACAAAGGCGACTACAAAAGCGATTTATAAGTACAGTCCATTTACCATTGACACCAAGCTGAGCCACAACTGGCATTGGTAAGTTTAGTTTAGACAAAACGCCTCAAAGGTTTTGTAATGACAAGAAAGAAGTATTGGTGTAAGCTAGTTTTAAATTTGTTTTGTGTATCCTACCTTTATCCTAGTGAAAATATAAAAAACTGCCTAATACAATTGTCACATAACAAAAGCGTACTTGTCAAATTTAAGGGCAAAAAAAAACAGGCAGCTTAAAGGAGCAATTCTCCCCAGGAAAAAGCCACTGTCAGTCAAACCTGGTGTTCTCTCTAATCAATAGAAGCAATAATATTGCGCCATAGCTGTGGAGAAAGTTGTACAAACAGCTTGTGGTTTCGCCCATTCTACATTCCTACAACACCCAGCGTGCATTGCGCCCCTCCCTCTGAAAGGAACGGCCCAGCGAGAGACACTGGAATGAAGTACTACCGTTTTCCAGTCAAGGACATTGATCGCTGCAGGCGATGGCTCAGAGCGGTACAGAATCCGAAATACGATGAGAATATGCCGGTGGATCGTCTAAAAAATCTTCAGGTCTGCAGTCTACATTTCAAACCTGATCATTTTTAACGAGACATGACATCGGAGGCGGGCATCCTAGATTGAGGAAGTGTAGTTTAGCAAGCTCTGGTGGAGGTTTTCCAGGGCCCATTGGAGAAGCAGATAGCATCCTCCTTTACTGGCCCTTTAAGCTGCCTTTAAGGTTCATCTGTGCCCATACCTGCCCTGGAAGGAGCAAACTAAAATCCTACTTTTCTTTACCTGCTTTTCTTTTTTTTCCTTCTTCCAGCCAAGAAAGCAGCAGACGGCTCGGTGATCGCCAACGGCTACTGTGACTTCTGCCTCGGAGGCTCAAAGAAGACCGGCTGTCCTGAAGACCTCATCTCCTGTGCGGACTGTGGACGCTCAGGTAGGGCACCGCTGAAGGGGATGATTGGCAGGAGGAAGGCGGTCCTTTGTTGATGCACAGTTTTTAAGCATAGTTTCATTTGTTGAGTATAGATTTCTTACCAACAATATAAATAAACGCAAAGTTTGATTCCTGTGATGCTTTAAATGGATGGACCATACCGGTGTTTCTCCTTGTTGCCCAACTACAAATCATGTTCACTATACTTAACTCATTTACAGACGTTTGCTGTAATGTTTTTTTTCTTTATTTTGCGGTGGGTTTTTTTTACTACAGTGTGAAAAAACATCTGCAGAGACTTAAGTCTGACCATAGATAGCCCATGTTTAACTATGGTAGCCTTGAAGGACAAATTACATTCAGTGAAAGCATTCATGTTTCAAAAATCTAAAAAACATTTACATGCTGAAGTACTTAAAGGGGGTATTATGCTAATTTCAAGGTTCATATTTCACTCGGTGATACCTGTGGAGTAGCTTAGCATACTAATTTCCAGTTAAAAAAGCTTGTCATGTTTCTCACACTGGTGCTCTGTGCAGGCCCTCATACAGCCTCTGTCTGAAGCGACTTAGTCAGCTCTGTACCTTTTAGAAACCCCAGCCCAACAGGCCCACTTTCTTCTGATTGGACAGCTCTTTGTGACGTCACAAAGTGCAGCGTGTAGAAAAGACTGCGTGAAACCTGGCGTTCACAGCAGCCTGCAGACTCTGCTGAGAAGCCTGGGGATTACTCCAACATACTTTCACCTACAGATTTGAAACTTCACCCACGTTTAGTCTGGGCATCCAACATTGTAACATTATATGTCTAAAAATGTGAAACAGCATAATATCCCCTCTTTAAGTCAGAATCAGAATCAGGTCGATTGCGAAGTAGGTTTACACATACAAGGAATTTGTCTTCGTGTTTTGGAACAAAATAATGAACAAATAAATAGAATAAAACAACGACAAATCTTAAATGAAAAATAAAATAAACAATAAAATATAAAGACAATATAATATAAGAAATATGTACAAGAAGTGTAAATTAAGTAACATTTATAACATTAGCTAACAAGGCATTAACTTAAGGTTAACTGTTAAGTTTGAATTAGTACTCTGGGGTGTACCTTTTGAGACTTATTGTCCTTAAAGGCCACCATATGAAATGTACAGCTACGGAAAAACATTAAGAGACCACCGCAACAATATGTTTTTCTCTGGTTTTACTATTTATAGATTTGTGTTTGAGTAAAATGAACTTTTACTTTATTGTATACGACATTTCTCCTGACTTCCAAATATTCCAAATATTCTCATGTAGGTCTTTTATTTGCAGAAAATGACGACTGGTTAAGATAATAAAAAGATATTTTTCCAGACATTGAATAATGCAAAGTTCATGTTCATTTTTAAACAGAATACTTTTAACTTCGGAAGAGCTCAGAAATCAATATCTGGTGGAATAACCTGGTTTTTAATCACAGCTTTCATGCATCTTCACGCTCTCCACCAGTCCTTCACATTGCTGTTGGGCGACGTTAGGCCTTCCTCTTGATCACACTCAGGAGGTTTGGGGTTCAGATCTGGATTGGGCTGACCATGACACATAGCGAGAGATGCTGATTAAGGAGCAATCTGAGTGGTCTCTTAATTGTTTTCAGAGCCGTATATCTGCTATCAATTATTTCTGTAGTTGTTTTGAGTAGCTGTGATCTCCTGACTTCTCTTAAGTTACTTTCTACAAGTTAGTTTTAGAATAGAAACGCTTGGCTGCTTTCCAACACTTTTAAACACTTTTAAAACTACTTTACAAGCTTTGAAAACGGTGGATATTTTGTGAATTGTAAATTCTTATGTGCAAAAAGAATTTGTCATTACTCAAACACACATTTGTTGCTCCTTGAAAGTTTTTTTTTTAACGAGAAAGAATCCGTTCTATATACAATATTATCAATGTCTCATGAATGATATCTTATTAAACATAGTGGGGAAAATGTTTTTGATTTTTTTTTTAATTGTTGTATACAAAAAATCAAAAATCACATGGAATACTGTTAAAATATAAGGATGAAACAAAAACACTCGGGCATGTCTTGTCAGATTACTTTGTCTGGGGACTATCAATCTGGCACTTGTAGTCATGTCAATTGATCGCAATGTTGTCAACAAGCACTTATTGGCGTTTGAATATGACTCACTAAATTGTAACCTTTGTGTGACCTTGTCTGGCAGAAAAAAACAACAACAAAATTGCTTCAATCCTGTCTGCTGCGACCCCTTTCAATCCTGGCTTCATGTACAACAACCTGCTTTACAATTGTGATATTATAAACCATTGTCTATTTCTACTTTTGAGCTCATGTCCCATGTGCTTTAAGGATTTGTGACGCTATGGTCTCCTTCAAATTACACTGGAGTCGAGTTAAAGTATGATTTCTGCAACATGGTTGTATTATTTGTTCTCTTTGTTTTGGTGTGGAATGTGTTTGTGTATTATTTGATGCAAGATTGCAATATACAGTGCAGAATTTGTGTTCTTATTACTTGATTGCATGTATTGTATATATATATACATATATATTTTCCCCACATGTTTCTTTTAATCTGAAAATAAAATAAAACCGAACTCAAAAGATGTACGTGATTTGTAGTGAATGGGCTGCAGCATGCAAAACACTGGTATGGTCCTCGTCTTTACAACCACCCACAGAGAAGACAAATGAAGGTCAGGAAATGAGGATGACATAACAATATTTCTATTGTCGTGATCATGTAACAGCAAGTACCAGGAAGAAGTATAATAATAGGATAGGAAGAGAGATAGAATATATTGTACGTGGTGGAGAAGTGGACTGCAGTGGAGAAGGGCGATTTGTTGTTTAGGAATTTGATAACTGTAGTTTTCAAAATTAAAGGAAGACAACTGAATTAAAATGTGTTTTTTTTCTGCAAAGATTAATTCAGCAACCTTTACATCTGCAAAAAAAAAACAACCATTGAAATCACCATTAAATGTAAATAAACCCCTTTATGAAGCAAACCTACCGATGGATGGATAGCAGATGATGATTCCTCCAAATACAGGAAGCAGTGGTGAAAAAACGTTGTGTGGGTGTGTGCTTGTGCGTGTGTTCATGTGTGTGTGTGCGTGTGTGTGCACCCAGGCCACCCATCCTGTCTGCAGTTCACAGTGAACATGACGGCTGCGGTGAGGACTTATCGCTGGCAGTGCATCGAGTGCAAGTCCTGCAGCCTGTGTGGCACCTCTGAGAACGACGTAGGATCTCGCTTTATACTACATGTTGTTCTAGACACATGTGGCTGCACACACATACACACACAGAGACAAAGACTAACACATATAACACACTTTGCAAACATACTGTAGTGCATGATTAGAAAACTGTAGAATGTATTGCTTGAATTTAGTTACACAGTCTTTTAGTATAGTACGGAAGCCCTAAGTGGACATACATCCATACATTTTATTTACACTATTTTCCAGTGTTAAGGAGCCATTTTCCGGTTGTTTTCTCAAGATCTCGACTTATTTATGTCGTTATCTTGAGATAACAACGCTGCGACCAGCATATTGTTTTGTTTTCTAGATTCCCAGAAAATTATCCCGTTATCACAAGAAAACCAGTTTTGTTATCCAGAGATAACGAGAAAAATGAATCCATTATAATGGCAAAACCAGCTTTGTTATCCAGAGATAGTGAGAAAATAAGTCGAGACCTCGAGAAAACGACTGACATTAACTCATTACCGAGGGAAAACAGAGTAAATCAAATGTATGGATGCATGTCCACTTTGGGCTTCCATAGCATAGCAAGTTTAGGGGATATGGATATTTATCCTTGAAGGAACCAGTATTTGAAAACTGATCCAGGAGGTCGCTCAGATTCACAAGCTTTCTAACAGGCTTCAGTGAACGAATCCTCTGGCTGAGGAGTGATTTATTGGCATCAGGCTATATTTGTCTTCATAAAACAGATGAAGACCCATGAGAGAATGTGAAGGATAAAATGATATCCACCTTTAACAGATTCTATTCTTTGAACTTGAAGTAAGCAGGTATTTGTAATGTACATAAAAAGTGGACGTAGCCTCTGGTTTCAAAAGTAAGGACAATACAGAAGTGCCTTAAAGCTGCATTCTGTCTAACAGCCAGCAGGGGGAGAATTCAACGATTGTAAAAAGACGTTTAAGTCTTTAAATGCAGACTTATTCCCTCATTTAACATTTCCCTTATGAGTTTATTGTCCCGAATAATGGTACAATTTTTGGTAAAATTATAGATAGAACAGGGTGTGCTTTTGGGTGTGGCTAGGTGTGATTGACGAGTCTTTGCCATTGGCTTGTCAACCAGTGCAGAGATGTTAAAATCCAGCCAAACGTCCAAATATGGTCACTTCTGGTTCTGAAATACCAAGAATGGTGACGGCCAAAATGCAGAACTGGAGGCCTTTAAAAGGATCTTTCACAAACCAGGGGATGACACCCACTTCTTTTACACAGTCTGTGATTTGTGCTCACACAAAATGCGTGCAGATATTAAAGACTCAGATCTGGTTATTAATTTTCCTCGGCTTAAGATAAGGGGTGGAGGGAAGCTGTGAATACGACCCACCAAAGTAAAAGTCCACACACAGTGTATCAGATTAATGTATCACATATCAGCAAGAAACTATACCTTATACTACATTACACATTCAATAAATGTGCATGTGTTTATATTTTAAAATCTGTCCCTACATATTAACATGTGTGGATATTCTGCTCTGTTTCAGGACCAGCTGCTGTTCTGTGATGATTGTGACAGAGGCTACCACATGTACTGTCTGAGCCCTCCCATGTCTGAACCCCCAGAGGGTACGTATAACTCCAAGAATCCAAGCAACATTACCGAGAGATACTGCATACCTGGAGGTGTAAAAAAGTGGTAATGTGAAGAATTTCTATATTCACAGGCCTGTGTTTGGTCAGACCGTGCAGCATAACTCCGCTGAGAACAGTTGGGTTGTTTGCACAGAATTACGTAACTGTCTGTGCTGTAGGTGGAGAGACAATCACTGAGGAGAGTGTAAACCTGCGGTCAACACAGTCAGACTATCTCTGGGTGGACTTAAAATAAAAATAATTTAACCCATCACTGTAACGGGAACAGTCAGAAATCCGCCTGGCTGGACCGGCCCTGAAGCTGCAGCTAGCGCTGCAGAAATGCAGCAGGTACATCCATTCAAATCGAGCTGTCATTTGCCTACGACACGTAAGATGGCTGCCTTAGGATGTTTGATGGTGTTGTCATGGAAATGAGTAGTAGAAGATAATCTGTTTCCATGGCAAAAATGTCACTTGTCTGATCATACAGTAGCAGTGCCACTTGTGTTCAACACCCGCTAACAGTGTCATGCTCTGCCCACACATGCAATGCTTCTGATTAGCGAGGAACACTTCTGAAATCCAGCAGCAGAATTCAGATTCGCTCTCCAGAGGAGACCTGTATATATTTTTATACATAGTGTGCTGTGCTTGATGCTCACATAACACCTTAAGGCAGAATGCAGCAGGGTCTGCTTACACTTTGAAGCATAAAGGTTGAGATTCTGTTTAAACATCCATCTCAAGTTGATGTTTAATTACTGTCACAAATCCCCCGCTCAAATCCAAACCAAACTAGTCGTCAAATCCCCGGCATCCTCGCAGCACAGCCACAGCTTGTGGTGTTTTAACATGGAGCTTTAATTTACAGTATTACTTAATGCTCTGTCGAAAATGAGGCATTAATCCACAAGGCTTTACAATAGCAGTGATTGAACTTCTGATCTGTGTGTGTTTGTGTGTGTGTGTGTGTGTGTGTGTGTGTGTGTTGTGCAGGGAGCTGGAGCTGTCATCTGTGTCTGAGACAACTGAAGGAAAAGGCCTCAGCCTACATCACCCTCACTTAATCTACTGGAGCTGCGCCTCATCCTCTTGGCCCGTCATCCTCTCCCAAACCTCCCCTTCGCCCCCCCTTTCTCTGTGCCTCTGCTGCCCCCTTCCTCCTCCTCCTCCGCCGCTTCCTCCTCTACAATCCGCCCCAGTGACCTTTGACCTGACCGAGCACACAGCACCCACAGCGCCGCACCCATTCTTGAACGTCCGTGCAGCAGCGAGCCAACCTCCGTCACACTCCCCGATGTGCTTGACCTGAACCCCACCCCCCTAACCCGACGCCGCGTCCCCCCCCTTTCTTGCTCTGTCTCAACAGAGGAATTCATCAGCTGGCAATAAGTTTGCTAGTGAGACACTCACTCCGGCCCGCCAAGGGCACTTCAGAGGCATTCTACTCCACAGGAACCCTCTTAAGGGCCCTCAGAAGAGCCCTAATGATCTTCAGCTGCAACTCAGTCAAGTAGTGAGTGAGAATTAATAGGATGGATAGGTGTTAGGCCGAGGACAGGGCATGAAGACTCTGGATAACCATGGAGCGGTATGTTTCAGTGTTAGCCAACTGTGAAATATACACCTAACCAAAATTGAATTTACTCCCTCTGTCCTTTACGGCGCACAGCAGAGATAAGACGTTGAACTCTGCAGGGCTCGCTGCCCTGTGCAGTTTGAAAGGGGGATGAATTGTACAGAATTCAGACTGATTCTCCATCTACACACTCTTACAAATCCCTCTTCACTGGCAAACAATGAGCATCAGGTCAGGAACTTTCTCTGACCTCACCGAGTCCTCTCTCCTTGCATGTGGTGTCCACAAATAAATGAAGCATTTTGGGATTGACACTGAAGGTTTTAGACTCCGGACGTGACCCTCGGATGAGAGAGAGATGGATTTTTCTCTAATCAGCCGTCTCTGATCAAACAGTGTATTTAAAAATGACATTTTAGGCTTAGCATCCCTCATAAATCCTTTACCTGACCTTCATCCGCCTTTCCCTTCTATGAAACAATGACTGTGAAGCCAGTGTGAGACTGAAATGCTCCTGGTGCTTGGTGTGTTATCTTTGTGTTAAGAATGTAAGACGGATGTGTGGAAAATGCAGATCTTGTCCGGCCCATGCCGAGGCCTGAAAACTTCTTTTTTATGATTCCCTTTTTTTATTTATTTTTCATTTGCATGTTGTTATTTCAATTATTTTTAAAGACTTTTAATTGACATTGAAAAGAAAGCACACTTAATTCGCAATAACGTGTTTGTGAAATGAACTGTTTTGGCCAAACCTGGTGTGTTTTAAACTCTGTGTGTGCTTGTGTGTCCATTCGTGTGAGTTTTTCTGAGCTCTACAGTAATTGTAGCCGGCTCTATTCTAAATGGTGACATGACTGAGCAGCCTGAAGGTAATGTGAATGTAAAGAGGACGACGGTATTTTCCTGTTAAGCCATTCTGTGGCATTAATGTGCATTTCAGAAGTCTGAAGTTTGAAGTCAAGGCCAATAAGTGTTTAAAACATAGTCTGACATTTTGGCAAACTGGTTCTAAATTCAAAGTGTAACACAGTTTAAATAAAAAGAAAACTGCTTTAAAAAGTGAGCTTTAGAGGTGCTGGTAGTGGGATTGTTTTTACTTTTTGACAGAGCCAGGCTAGCTGTGCCCTGCTTTAGCTCTTAAAGCTAAGCTAAGCTAAGCTAACCAATTCCTGGTAGTAGATTCAAATCAAAAAACGTTTTTAATCCTTTTACAACAAATCCATTTTGAGTCCTCAAATGTCCCGATATTCTCACCAAATTGAACACTTCTTAAATCTACATCGTAACATTTGCATTTTATTCATCCCAAGGATACCTCTTAGTTGAGTACGCGATTTATTATTCTCCATCTACTACACAACAACTGTAGAAGAGCAAATCTTTGATAAAAAATCAGCACAACACACTGACTGTGTCGATTGATTTTATGCTTGCAGAGACGCTTAAGCTCTTTGTTGCTAGCCTAAAGCGAGAATCAACATTTTTCACTCTGAACAGCGGCTTTGAACTGTCACCAAACCACCTGTAACTTAATCCACTTTATACTCAGATTCAAACCATCGTAGAATCACCAAAACTGACACCTGCATAAGTGAAGTCATTGGTGTTAAAGAGGGGGTATTATGCTGTTTCACATTTGTTGGCCAATGTTGGATGCCCAGACTAAACGTGGGTGAAGTTTCAAATCTGTAGGTAAAAGTATGTTGGCGTAATCCCCAGGCTTTTCAGCTCAGCCTGCAGGCTGCTGTGAATGCCAGGTTTCACTTTGTGACGTCACAAAGTGCAGCCTCAGCGGAGAGCTGGCCAATCAGAAGAATGTTGGCTTGTAGGGGGCATGGGTTTCTTAAAGAGACAGAGCTAATTGAGTCATTTCAGGCAGAGGCTGTGTGAGGGCCTGCACAGAGCACCAGTGTGAGAAAAAATGATGAGTTTTTTTTAACTGTAAATTATGCTAAGCTACTCCACAGGTATCACAGAGTGAAAAATGAAGCTTGAAATTAGCATAATACCCCCTCTTTAAAGTCAAAGTCAAGCTGCAAGTAGCTTGCTAGCTTGTTAGCTACATTTCTTGCCAAGTAAAACAAGTTGTTCAAATCACATTTGTGTCCTGTAAAACATGAGGCCACCTGCTTTGTGAGACTGAAACATTTGTGAGAGAGGATGTTAAAAAAAAAAGTGCAATCTGCCAGTCCGCTCTGCACGTAAGAAGCCCGTAGAATAAATCAGCGCTTTAAAATCCTAGGCTCAAATTTTAAGGCTCCGTTTGTCAGAGTAGAATGAATCTAACCAGCCAGCATGAATTGTTTTGGAGTTGCACTGACAAAAAGTTGTTTTTTTTAACCCAAAGGCCTAGTACGTCATCCTCAACCAGTTGAACTGTAATGTGCACATTAAATAGCTGAAGTGCTGTTTAAGGAGGGAGTTTGATTTTTCATTCTGAATAGTTTGTTAGCAAAGGGTCGACGTCCGCACAGTGATCTGTGAGCTTTAAGCTTGGAGACAATTGCTGTAAATAGCAAACTGAATTAACAAATTGCCATGTCATACAGTATCTGTGTACATATCAAAGTATGAAACGGGTGAAATTCAGTTGGTCTTTGGTTTGAATGAACGTCTCATTTGAATGCTGCATCATGTCTCTGAAGGGAAACTCGTAAGATCAGATGGCTTCTGAGAATGTACCTGACCTGTAATCCTGTTTGCCATCTGATACAGAAAGACGTTCGGTGCAAATACTGTGCTACTCCTCAATTCAATGTAATCCACTGATGCATGAATGACACCTGAAATGTTTCAGATTTCATATTTTGATATAGTCAGGATTCATTTTTAATTATGCTTAGAAAAATGATCATTTCCTGTTTGTTTCCTTGTTTGGTTTTAATCTGTGTCACATTTTGCACAGCGTGGCTGCATTTGCTCTCCAAGTGCGTGTATGTCTCTGTGTGTGTGTGTGTTTGTCTGTATGTGTGTGTGTGTGTAAGCACTTATGATTACAGGAAGGTCAGAGAAAAGCAGATTGAACCAAAATAGT
Source organism: Semicossyphus pulcher (assembly GCF_022749685.1). Classification (NCBI taxonomy): domain Eukaryota; kingdom Metazoa; phylum Chordata; class Actinopteri; order Labriformes; family Labridae; genus Semicossyphus; species Semicossyphus pulcher. The sequence goes on from NW_027211700.1 coordinate 7,107,034, forward strand.
GCGGCGTTATTAATCTGCAGACATTTGTTTCTTAGTTGAACCACCTGCAGGAGGATGGAAACGAAACTTATACTTGAGTGTACAACTTTCCCAGAAGGCACTGGGATAAGGAAGGATGCAGTGTGTTATATATGCCAGCAAAACCAGTAGTACCCAATCAGAAAGTGTGTATTTTCCTTTAACCAATCAGAGCAAACAACTAGTCTGAATGGCGTTGGAGTTGAAATGGATGCTGATGATGGAAATGTTTGAGTGGTGGCTGGACGATGATGTCGATGGGGACTGAAAAGCCTTTAAATGGGGAGTTTCCCGGCACTTAGTAGGTGGAGTCAAACTTATTTTGATTGTACTATGTGGGGAGGGTGGGGAAGCCATGCTGGGGTTATGGATGGGTGTGATTATGTAATGAGACTCGAGCCTTCCCTTTTGTACAAATGGACAAACCAAGATGGCGGAGGCGACGGGGGCGGGTGGGTCAAACAAAGGAACCGACATTTCCCCCCCGTCTCCTCCCCGCGTTGAAGGCCGTCGGGTTGGCACGGCCGTCGGGTTGAGGCTTCGGACTCTCTTGTAAATTGTCGTTCTGTGATCTTGCTTGCACTTTTCTTTGTTCGTTTCCCAAAAAGAAGAAACAAAATTGTAAGTATGTGTGCGTGCGAGTGCGGGTGCACTTTTTATTTCTAATCTTGACATTTTTTCAACGTGATTGTCTGTTGTAAACAAACACTGGATACAAGATGAGTTTTTAATTTGTATTTTTTACCTTGAGAGGAAGATGAAATCTTCTTGGACATTTTTTAACCCCCTGCTCCCTCCCCCCTCTTCCCCTCCCTCCCTCCCTCTCTCTCTCTCTCGTTCTCTGTCTGATACCTGGGAATGCTTTGAAACGACTGTGACCGCATTGCTGTCATAACTGCTGTCAGTCATTCTCTGTGAATTCATCCCACTTTCTCAATTTACCCAGTTTTTTCTCTCTTCCCTCGACTCATTTTTTCCATTAAAAAGATGAGATTGAAAAATGACCTGCACCTTTGTGTTGACATTGTGTGTGTGTGTGTGTGTGTGTGTGTGTGTGTGTGCGAGCATGTGCATTTATTTGCTGGGGAATTAATCACTGAATATGTGTTTTTTTTTTGGACAGTAGTCAGTCAGTCTGTCTGCTCGTCTGGTTGTCTGTATTGTTGCCAACTAGGACAGCTCACTAGTCAGTTTAACCATTTTTTTAAGGGGGGCTTTCGAGCCCACACAGTTCCTCCCTCACATGCAGTTATACTTGCAGGCTCGGAGCTGAGTCCAGCACTTACCATCTCTTCCTCTTTTCACTGGGCAGATAAAAATCTATCAAAGCAGAGTGTTCAAAGTCAGCCTTCAAACCCTGAATAACTAATTATCATTTCCAATTTAAATACACTTTGCGGCTAAAACACATTCACTAGAACTCCTCTCTTTTCTTTTTTTTTTTGCACAGCTCTCCAAAAATATTCTAACCTCTTCATGTGTTTAAAAAAAGGAACAAGTCGACTATGAATTGACAAAAGATTAAGAGACAGGATTGTTTCGCTGTAGCTGGCCGGCAAAACTGGGAATGGGGGGGGGGGGACAAAAGAGCCCCGGTGTGCACAATTGTTTTGGAACAACAGCGCAGAAGAGAACACACTTTGCTATTCAGGGCAGGTACAGTTTTGCTGTTTGTGATGTATTCCTGGAGATGAGACATTCATCATAGCTGCCGTGTTGGCCAGACCTGGCTGAGCAACAGCAGCAGGGTGAAGTCAAGCTGATCAACAATTCCATTTTTTCCCCTTACATGTACCTGCTTCCTTCCAGGAGCCAGAAAAAACGGTGCATGCTTGGTTCCTCGGGGGAATATAGGTATTTTTAACAATATGCTCCAAAAAAACTCCTCCATCCATCCTTTGGCAGAGCTCCAACCTTTTCCAAAATCCTGCACAGCACCCCCCCAACCCCCCGCCATCCTGTGCATACAGAAACCCACACACAAACGCCCGTGTGCCACACACATTCAGATATGTGTGCACACAAACACACGCGCACACACATACTGTACAGTATGCACACACAGCCTGGAGCCGCTCTCTTCTTATGAGCTTCATTACTCTGACCCCAGTCTCCCTTTCATATCTCTGAGGATGTTTATGCAGTGTGTGTGTGTATGTGTGTGTGTGTGTGTGTGTGTGTGTCTGTGTGTGCATCTGTACGTACGTGCGTGTATTTGTGTGTGTGTGTGTGTGTGTGTTTTCACTCAATACCCAAAAGAGTATGTGTATGTAAATGTATTTAGGCCCAGAGTAAGCACAAGTGTGTTTATGTGTCTGTGCAAGGATGTGTATACTGTATGTCAATGTGAAAGTGCTTTACTATGTGTGTGTAGTGTGCGTGCGTGCATGTGTGTGTGTGTGTGTGTGTGTGTATGCCTCTGTGCATGTGTGCAAGTGTGTGTGTATGACTTCCCAGCCAATTACCACATCTACCAGACAGACTGAGACTGCCTGGGCCCTGCCAGCCAATCAGAGAGGGGCTGCGCACTGCCGGGCCGGAGGTGGTTGCTATGGGAACCAGGAGGCCTGTTTGCATGGTGGCTGATGGAAGAGTGATGGATTACAGTAATGGGATGGAGGGAGGGAAGGTAGGAAGAAGATAGGGAAGGAGGCAGGAAGAAAGAGGGAGGGAGGGAGGTGAAGGGAGAGGTGAGGATGGAGGGAAGAGAAGGACGGAGGGAGAGAGAATAGAGGAGGAGAGGAGGAAAGGAAGGGAACGAGGGGAGGTGAGGAAGGAGGAGGCAGGAGGGAGACAGACTCATACATAAAGATATTGGAAATGTATGAATGCATCTGAAATGAAGCGACTTAAAAAGATGAAAAAAAAAAAGAATGAGAGAAAATGATAAAGGGAGAGTGGGGGAGGATTGGAGGGGGAGAAGATATTGGGAAATGGGGTTGGGGGGGTTGGAATCGGGGGGGACTCTGTGCTGTGTGATTGAATTCCTCTCTTCTGTCTGGACTGAGATGTGTGTCTGGCCATCCGTCCTTGGAGCAGAGCGAGAGGTAAGTGTGTGGAAAGATGCAGTCTCACCTTTTTGCCTCCTCAGCAGCACTGCAGTCCGACTGTACGAGAGCTGCTTCAGGCCGTACAGCAGGCCCCGCCGATCTGCTCCAACTGGAACTATAATGTGGACATTATACTAAGAGATAACGCACTTCAATAAGACATATGGACTCTTATAACTGTGCATGTTTTGCCAAGTGCCATCATATTAATATTGCTGTGTAAGTGGTGGAGCGAGTGATGAAGAGGTGCTGACCAAATGCCTCTGAGAGCTGCAACCATCTGAGCAATGGACTGTGTGACTTAGCGAAAGACTGCTAGGTTAGGTAGCTAGTTACAAAATCCAATTCATTTGACTTTTAGTTCAACGTATTACATAGATGTGTGGCTTGAAATAATTTAGTAGCTTACACTTCCAGTTCGTTTTATACTGACGTGAAAGCAGTTCACTCCAAATATGTGGCAGCCATCTTGGATTTTAAGAACCTCACTAGGGCTTAAACCCACCCCATATTAGATAAACAGTTATGATTGGTCCGACTGAGTATGGAGTATAAACAAAAAGGACGAGGACCCAGTTGCTGACTAAACGAAGGATTTGATTAAACACAAAAACAAGTCAACAAAAGGTCCAACTTCATTGCAACCAAAAAACAGGTGAAAACACAAGGTGAAAAAAAAAACCCATGTAAAGCCACAATAAAATCATGGTTGGCAAGGTTGAAAGGGGCTGACGAAGTTGACCTAAGTTTCACCAAGATAGAACGAAGTGTTTCACCACAATTGATTAAGACAAACTGGCAAAGAAACAGGGGTAGACAAAGGCAAGGTGAGACTAATCAAACACAGGCGATTAGAACAAGAAGGGTGGGGCACAGAGGGTACAGGAACAGGAAATTATATGAACCTGTTTTACGTCCCCTTAGGACAGGGGCAGACAGAAGACTCCTTCTTTGCCTGTTTTGGGTTGGTGCTCATTCTGAGTGAACAAAACAGACTCAAAATTAGCGCTCCATGGGCAGCCATCAACTCACCAGTTGTGCACTAGCAGTGGCTAACACCAACAGGGCCGTTAAACTAATTCCGGCCTGGCAGTAGCCTAACGAAGAGACAGAGCTAATTAGCTGTATCTAACTAGCCCTACTCAGCAGAAGTGTTCTTAGTGAGGTTAGGAGCATAAGAACTGAGGGATGACTGTGGTGACCTTATATGTATCTGCCTAAAGATGTGAAGAGACGTGTCTTCAGTCAGGCCACGTGAGGGTATGTGTTGTACTGAATTAATCGAATAAAAGGGAACTTTAAGGTCTGTTTTGTTTTATAGAGACAGAGGATAGTGTTGGAAACAGGGGAGGAGAAAGTGATGACACTCAGCATAAGGCCAAGGGTGGGAGTCAAACCCAGGGCCGCTGCATCAAGGACTGTAGCTTCCGTATATGGGAGCTGAGCTAAACCAGCGCCCTGGTCTGTCTTGTTTTAAGAAAATTTTTGGAGGGAACTACTGTTTGAAAAGTCCTTTCATCAAACCACACTATAAAGAAAAAAATATGTTTATAACTAGAGCCCCTTTCACACAAGTTCTCACAACTTGCAATCTTCTGTTTGGTTTAGGTGTGGAGCCCAAACGGACAATGTTTGGACATTTTCAGAGTGCAGTGCATGTGTGAAAGAGGTTTAGGTTTAGGCCTAAGATACAAAAAATAGGAGTAATATAACATTTTTAAGGAGTTGTGAGTAAGTTTTAAAGACCCCCTCTAGTGAAATCAAGTGTTTAACCTTGTAAACATCTCCATGTGGTGTTTTTCATATGCTACAAGACATATCAGGGACAACATGAGCAGTCATCGCTTTTAAACTGCAGTGTACCAAGGACAGGCTGAACAACACATTTTCAGATTGGCAGGTTTGAGACGTCACAAACCTAAGGAGCCAATCCCGTTAATGGACGGGTCGACGCTATGCGTATCGTTATGTGTAGCCTATGGCGACCACTTCGGCGATGTGCGAGCCAGCTGTAACCGTCATCGTCATTTTTGCAAACTCACTACTGACTACTAACGTTAACGTTACTACTACTTAATTAAGTTTCATGATGGCAGAGACGTGTTTTGTTTTCGGCTGTAATTTTACGAAAGGAGAAACGGTGAGCCTTCATTTGTTACAGAGGAAAATAAAAATCAGAGAAAAATGGGTGCAGTCAGGAAAAATTGTAATGCCCCAGTCAAAGTTTCAGAGAAAACGCTGGTTTACAGTAACCATTTCCAGTCGAACAGTTTATGATGGATTTTGCCACAAGTATAAGTGCATAGTGGGCGGGGACCGCGCAGATTATGGAATTTTATATGAGGGAGAAGGAGGAGATGTCTTGGGAGGATTTTTACCAGAGATGTGAACTTGAGACCTGGTGACTTGGACTCGAGTCGACTCGAGGCACTGTTTTGATGACTTGTGACTTGACTTCACAAAACATAAATGACTTGAGACTCGACTTGAGGCATGATGACTCGAATGACTTGCGTGTGTTCATAAGATTGAATGTTAGCTGTTAAAATTCAATGTTGTCAAGTTTCTGTCTAACTATCAAGTATGTACGCAGCGCAAACTGGGAATCATGATTGGACCACTCAAAAAGCTCCCCGGTATGTGTCATGATTGGATGACTGGCTGTGAGTCAAACTCCTCGCTATGGCAACACGCAACATCAAAGAGCCCCGCTACCTGATGTTTTTTCCCCAAAGAGAATCCTCATCAGTCATACTTGTTACTACTCAGTACTGTGTCAGAGCAGACCATCATCATGGCTGCGTCTGTGCCAAGATAATACAGATACAATTCATTGTCATACTTTTTGAACAGGTTATATAAATTGGCCAATAATATCATTATTAGACGGGCTGCTAATACCTTGTCTTTTCTCTTTATAAAGAGCGGATACTACAGGTAAGAGTGCTGGATCTTGGGTGGAAAAAAAGTGACTTGACTTGGGACTTGACTTGCCTTAACTAAGGACTCGACTCAACTTGACTTGACATAACCTGTGACTTGACTTGACTTGCCCAAGAAAAAAATGACTCGAGACTTGCTTGAGACTTGGACCAAACGACTTGAGACTTACTTGGGACTGGAGCAAAGATGACTTGGTCCCAACACTAATTTTTACAAGGTAATTAAACAAATTTTGCACAAAAAAACATACTATTTAAAGCAGAGCATTTTATATGTCTTAAACATAAACATGACTGGAGCTGGTCTTAAAGTAGTTCTAGTATCACGGTCACACAACATCGTTTTTGAGCGTTTAAAGAGGGCCTGATGTCTCCTGAACAGAACATCAGGGTTAATGTAAATGAATGAATCGTAGTCCACATCCAGCGACAAATTAAAAAGCTGACCATTTAACATACAGGCTCCCAACAACAATAATCTTCATTAGCAGCATTGGATCAATATAACCAGAGAGCCCAAAGGCAATTAACCATCAAATTTACATTCTAACCAGCTGATCAATCAAGTGACCAGGATCAATGTGAATCAAAGCTTGAGGTTTCCTAGACTCACAGAGTCTAGAAGGTCGAGTTGAAAAAAACCTCAGAGATTCTGGCGTGCTGGTCTACACTGTCTCACGCACACTGCTTCCTGTTGAACCACGCTGGGTTCCCTCTCATTGACAGACAGCGACTGAGGATGCTTTTGAGTCAAGGATTAGACTGAATCTGTGTCTGGGGAACCAAAGTCCCTGTGATCTTTTTAAGCGACAAAGCGCTACTCAAGTCAATTAAAGACGCAGTCCACTCAAATTAACGTCTGGGCCAAATCAAAAACATAAAAGACGTCACTAAAATCCATCATAGTGGCGGTTCAATATGTTCTCTTGTCATTCAGAGCACCACGTTTAATGATTATCCGCCACGATCCTCACTTTGAAGGTGCTTCGTGGCTTTGAAGTCGTCTATTGTTTTGAGTGCTGCCTGTCAATGATTGGATCATCAGTTTGCAGAATGAGTATTTTCCAGGTAGATGAACACGTGAATAATCTGCATTGCAATAGTGTTCAGTAGAAGAAACAGACCTCAAAAGGTGAACTTGGAATTATGATGCAACAGTGCAACCTAGAGGCCGACTTCAGCAACAACACAAGAATTAATGAGATATTACCTACTTTACCTGTGCAACATCACACAATCAAACACATGAAAATAACACAAGATAGAACTTTATTAACCTGGAAGGAAATTTAAGCACCAGATTTCTCCTAAATTACACTTCAAAATAAGAGAATATAAGTAAAATATCTTGTTTTTTTCTTTACAAGATTCTTTTAGGCTTGTTATGCCTTTTTATGGAGCAGACAGTGGAGAGTGTTGAAAACAGGGGACGAGAGAATGAGGAATGACAAGCGTCAAAGGGCCGAGGGTGGGAGTCAAGCCCAGGGCCACCGCATCGAGGACTGTGGCCTCTGCCGAATTTAACCACTCAGCTAAACCAATGTAAGTTAAATATTAAATATAAAGTCTATATGAGGGCTGCACAGTGGTACAGTGGTTAGTGCTGTTACCTCACAGCTAGAAGGTTCCTGGTTCATATCCTGTTCAGGACGAAGGGGGCCTTTCTGTGTGGAGTTTGCATGTTCTCCCCGTGCATGCGGCTTGGGCTCCCTTCACATGGAGCATGAAGGGACTTTTTATCACCGTATGCACCTTCTGATATCATGTGCAATAAAACTTTCAGGTTATATGATGTTCACCATGTGCAGTAATACTTTTCTACATCTCTTATATTTGAGTTGTTGTTTGCAGCTTGAACTATCTGGCACTGTCATTTCCTTGGGGATTAATAAAGTTTTATCTTATCTTATCTTACTCACAGCTTCCTCCCACAGTCCAAAGACATGCTTGTAGGTGTGAATGTGAGTGTAAAAAGTTGTCTGTCTCTATGTGTCAGCCCTGTGATTGACTGGCGATCAGTCAAGGGTGTACCCTGCAACTTGCCCAATGACAGCTGGGATAGGCTCCAGCTCCCCTGCGACCCTGAACAGTATAGGTGGTATAGATAAAGGATGGATGGACGAATAAATAAGATATTACCTACTTTACCTGTGCAACATCACACAATCAGAAAGACACGTGTACATGAAGATAAGTTCTTAGACTTCTTAGACTTGCATCAGATGATGAATGTAAAGATAGCACAGGAAATCAAATGTAATTGTACACTATAGTGATAAAAAGTCAGGTTGTACTAGAGAGTGAAAGTTTAACCCTCCTGTCGTGTTCGGGACAAATTTGACCGATCTACAACTTTCATCAATCATAAATATTGTGTTTTACAATTGATTGCCTCGAGGTCTTATGATATCCTCCACGCTAGGCATGTGAACATATCAAATTGCTGATCACCACTCTCATTGATATTTCAGTGGTTTAGTCAACTTTGTAACACCTGTGGTGTTCCCGGTCCGCCATATAGTAAATGAATGGGTAACACTAGATTCCATCAGATGGAAAACATCCCCATTCACACCCAAACATTACATGAACCACACATTTCACACTGAACAACTGGACCTATTTTTTGAACCAGATGAAGAGGAGATGGAAGTTGAAGAGATAGAGGAGGATGTCTCAGACATGGAACACATCGATGGATTTTGGAATAGAATGTCTATTCTTTGTATATTCACTGCAGTTGATCATGTAAACCAGTAGTCTGAGACATTGTTTACAGCGTAAAAAGGTGTTTGGTGATGATTAATGGTTTTTGTGTTCATGTAAGAGCAGTTAAAACAGACTGGACGGTCAAGTTTGAGCGGGAACACCAAAATAAGGGGGGATAAAGGAACATGACAGGAGGGTTAAGTCATATTGCACATACAGCTTCTGAAACTGAAAAGTAATATTTCTCATGATAGTGAACATAATGATATTAAAAAGTGTAACTGAAGCTGGTGTCAGAAGTTGTATGATAGCCAGAAGGAATTCTCTTCATAAACTTAATTAATAAAAACTGCAATGCCCATTGTTCCCCATGATTTTATACATGGTTTATTTATTTGATTTCAACAACTTCAGTTTTTGAATAACAATAATTTCTTGTTATAAATAATTAATTATTGTTTCTGTTCAATTATCATTTATTACCAAAGCCTTTAGTTTGGCTGCCTTGTCTTCCTTGTCCTAATATTTATTAGCCCCTCCAGGATTTGGTGAGCTTTTTCTGTGATTGTTGCAGCCAAAAATCTCTTTTTTTAAAAAGTTGCAATGCAAGTTCCAATTTTTGCTTTCTGTTTAACACTGTGGGGAAAAACACAGATACAAAGACATTTATTGGCTGGCAGGCTGTTTGTCCTTTTCTGTGTCAGTACTCCAAAAACAACTGAATAAAACTGAAGTCAATGGCCATGAAAGGCTAATTTCCCCTGCATGTCCACATTCAATGTTATTCATGGATGAAGAAGAAGAAGAAGAAGAAGACACACTGTATAACTTGAGGGGAAATTCTATGTTTTTCACTCTGCTGCAAACATGTTACACAAACATAGGCCCGAAAACACAGACATGCACACACAGGAACCTATGGACATGCATTAATGGAGAGATGTCAGAGTGAGGGGGCTGCACATGGACATGCACCCTGAGCAGTTGGGGGATTCGGTGCCTCGCTGGAGTAGACGGTTAATAGTTTCCAACACAAAAGACATTGATTGATGGACTTATTATTATGGATCGAGCGTAAAAAGTCTCCACAGGACTCTGTAGTTGGAGGCCGAATAGGTAGCTCATAAAAGTGAGATGATCTTACCAGAGCTGCGTTATAACGGCGCAGCTGTCTGCTCCACTGTGAAAAGAGAGTACATCTTCAACCTGCAGGGTTTGAAATATATTAAAGAAACAGTAAAGATGTCCCCCGATGTTTAGACAACAATGCAGACCTAAAGGGATCAGTACTTTGAATATTAAAGGAGTCACTTGGTGACGTAAGTGACTTCACATGGGAAAATAGGATGATCGCAACATCTAACTTCCTGGAGGGACTGATTTACTTTTGAAATCAGACGGACAGCCTTTCATTAATTTCTACATATATTTATTCCCCTTTATAATAAAGCAGTGCCTCAGAGCAAACTCACTTATAACAGCGCACACTGTAATGCAGTCATGTACGGAGGGATGCTGATTGGTTAATGTGAGTGAATGTCAGCAGAGTAATGGGAAAATACAAGGCTGATTAAATAAAGCTGCACTCTCTTTATCTCATCCCTCATGTTCTCTGTGTTTTCTTTCCAGCCACCGCCAACTGTGGCTTCATGCTAGTTTAATATTATTCAACCTTCAGTGGGACAATATTTTATTTAAACAGATTCTGATTGACAACTACTTAATACATAACTACTTTATATACCTCACTACTGCCTGCAGGGGAACCCAATGGCAGCTACAGTGCAGCATCCACCTCAGTTTAGGTGGCTTCTCATGTTGCAAGGAGACAGTGGAAGTTTAAAGAGAACCACAGATTGTTTATATGCGGCTGTGGCTCAGTGGTAGAGTTGGTCGTCTTTCAATTGGAAGGTCAGAGGTTTGATCCCCAGCTCCCTCAGTAACGACTTTATGTGACCTACAAAAAGAGCGTCAGCAACAAGATAAGACTTTCTCAATTTTTTTTTTTAATGCCGGTAACCGCTTTCATCAAGTTGGTTTCAGATTAACAGCATGCAGCCGACAACAGCCATTCTGGGGTGGCTGTGGCTCAGTGGAGTCGGTCGTCCTTCATTTGGAAGGTTGGTGGTTCGATCCCCAGCTCCCTCAGTCTACATGTTGAAGTGTCCTTGGGCAAGACACTGAACCCCAAATTGCTCCCGGTGGCATAGCCAACGGGTATGAATGTGATATCTGATTGACAGTTGGGCACTTTACGTAGCAGCCTCTGCCATCAGTGTGTGAATGGGTGAATGTGACATGTAGTGTAAAAGCAGCTTTGAGTGGTCGCAAAGACTAGAAAAGCGTTATCCAAGTACAGTCCATTTATATGTAGGACTAAGTGGCTATGGTAGGACTAAGTGACTAAGGTACGTGGTACTCCTGACCCCATCTGGAGCGGTGCTTAGCTTAGCTTCCGTGTAGTAACTCTTGCTGGCTTCTCCTAACAGGGGCAGCGCTGACTGTTATTGTATATAGTCAGCAGAGGTGGGAGGTAAGGAAGTACTTACTGTATCTGTACGTTACTTAAGTATTTATTTTTAACTTTTAACTTTTACTCCCTACATTTGAACACAAAAATCTGTACTTTCGACTCCTTACATTCTCAAAAAAAGGCCCGTTATTTTTATTTTGGTCTCTGCACGCTACCCTCCCAACATCAAGAGTGATTTCAAACCTGTAAAAAATGATCAAGATGCTCATTTGGGACCTCAGTTTGGTTCAGTCTTTATCATTCTGTTCCGACAGTGTCCAGTGATAATACACAAAGAGAACTATCCTAGTGTGCCGAGGACTTTTTTCAGTTATCAAAAGAGGTATCGTGTGTTGCTGAAGTTTAAAATCCTGGTGTTGTTACAACTCTAGAACAAAGTTAATGTTCATTATTGGCAGTATATAGTTTTATTTCATTTTAAACTCGAATGTTTAAGTTTAACTGTCTTTGAATTATTATTATCATTATTTTTATTATTGTGAGGTTTAGTTAGCTTTGCACAGAAGTGGTCGGTAAAATGTCCTGCAGAGGAATACTTTTCACTTTTGTACTTAAGTACATTTCAAAGCCTGTACTTTCTTGCTTTTACTTGAGTAAAGTCTGTACTTCTACTTAAGTTTAGAATGTGTGTACTTTTTCCACCTCTGATAGTCACTTATTGATATACAAGCCCACTTCAAAAAAATCCGAAATTATCCCTACAAAGATCTGCTGCTCACGTCTTGGTGCTGGATACCTCAGCACACCTTCAGAGGTGTAGTGGAGCCCATGCCTCAACAGGTCAGGGCTGTTTTGGTAGCAAAAGGGCAACCTTCACAATATTAGGCAGGTGGTCATTATGTTATGACTGATCTGTGTATACAAACTATCGAACAGAAATTTATAACAAAGCATCTTATTTCACTGGCACTTGATTTGCATGCACAGAGCCTAATCTCAGAAGTGGCTGGAGTTGTGTTCTGTCGCTGAACATGACCTCCTGACCTCACTGGACACGTGGAGCATATGAAACATAGATTCCTTCAGGAACTGTCACATTTACAGTAGGTGGATGTAAGGAGAGCTGTGAGGAGTCGACATGTGAGCCTGTGCTGTGCTCGTGGGAAAAATGACACATGGACAGATATGTGAGTGTTACCTAACCTAACGCTCCTGCTGCAGGAGATTGTGAGTGAAACCACAAAATTCACATGTCTGAAATAACTCAGGAGCTGATATCCAGGAACAGGAATGAGCATCAGAGCTTGTTTTGAACTTGAGTCAATGCAGTGACGAATAAAATGCACTGAAACGCCCGTTAACGCTTAGAGGACCAAAAACCACCACCTGCTGTGGCTGCGACTCACAGTGTCTGACCAACAGTCACTGTGGAAAATTACTTTTGTTCCAAAACATTCCGGAAATGTGTTTGATTTCATTTCATTTTGCACAGTTATAATAATGGTAATGAAGTTTATTTATTTTGTAATGTGTAGGAATAAAACAGGAAGACGTACTGGATAAAAGAGGAACTTAAAACATTAGCTGAGTTTTCATGGAGCCTAATATACCGATTATAATCGGTTTAAAAGCCTAAACTGAATAAAAATCCTCCATATAAACACCTCAGTCAGAAAAAAACCGATTGAAATTTCAATGGGCTGCAGAGGGTTGGCTTAAACCTTTTCATGAACCGATCAAGTGAAAAATTGTAGCATGTAAACAATACGTCCGGACTGCGTTCTTCTGCGCATTCCCTCCGTCTTAACGTAAATGTGCGGTGATGTACGTTTCACAAGATGACGGCAAGTTCGCTGCAAGTTACACTTGACAACCTCAGAGAGCATATTTTAAATTCAACATTAAGAGACCTTAATATTAACACGTTGACGGTGTCATGCTGTTGATTCACGCTCACACCTTAACAGCAACAAAACAACGGCAACTACTGCGCTGATCAGACGTTAGATCTCATATGAATCAGAATGCATAACGTGCGCATCTCTCCGATTAAATGCATAAACACCAGATCATAATGGATCACACCCCACTAAACAGTTGACCTGAAAGCTTAATTGGAATGATTTCTATCACAATGACAAAAAAGTGTGCATGCAAACCCAGCTTGTGAAAGAGACAATAAAACATGAAAACAACAAGAAAGTCTAGAAGTGATTTAAAAGAAGATACTGATGTAGCAAGTCGGGGTTCAGCCGAGGAGCCTGAGAAGCAAATGCTCGGTCCCCTTTAGTCTTTGGGTGTGAGGTGGGAACGTAGGCCGTATGGTGGAAGACGTACTTCACCTAAAGTACCAAACATGAAGGTACTTCTTATTCAGAATGGCTTATTTGTTTCATTATAATGTCTGTTATTCATATATTAATGCAGAAATTACTAAATATTACAGCTGGGAAAGGTGGAGCTACTTGCAATTACTTTATATCAATGATAAAGTGCAAGTATTCATCAAATCCTTTGTACAGTCTTTGGTTTGTGTAAGGCTTATTTTCTGTGACAACTGAACCCGGATGCAGACTACAACAGGTAAGGTGTTTTATTTAATAAAGCTGGCAGGGGACAGTGAAGGAGTAGCCACTGGGGGTCCTGGGCTGGGGAGTGATGGAGTGATCCAGGAGGTGGTTGGCTGGCAGACGGGCTTAGTAAGTGGCTGGGCAGGCTGGCAAAATGGAGGTACTGGAGACAAGCAGAACAGGTGGAAGTAAAGGCAGCCGGCACGCAGGCTAACAAACAGGTATGTATTACAGGCAGGAAAAAAGGCCAAACTTGAGATTGCCTTGCAGAACATAAACAAACCGTGTATGGCGCAACAACCTGGCAGGGACCGGCAGTCAGTGCAGGGTTCTTGTAGGAGCTCGTGATTGCTGGATGGCAGGCAGGTGTGTTGATTGCAGATCAAGAGCAGGTGTGTTGACAGAGACAGAGAGGGCAAGGGGGGAGGGGGGAACTAAAACTCACCAAGCACTCCTGTGAGGCAACAGCGCTAAGCACTGCGGCGCCGTGCATCACTCTTACTAAGAAGCCTGAAATAAACACTCACATACTTGCATCACAGAGGAGGGACTGTGATAATTCACTGGTTACATCATGTGTGTCTTAAATAAATAAAAGCATACACAACAAACTTTGTTTTTGATGATATCACCCCTCACAAAAATGTACCACACGCCTACAGAACATTTCTTCAAACTTCAAACTCTTCCATTATTGCAATACAGCAGGTTGAGTATGCAAAAAGCAATAGGCTATAAATATGTCAGTTTCCACTATAAATATGGCCAATTATGCCATCTAAACACCTGCTGTATTTTATTTGATAATTTGTCACACACAATTTCACACCATTTTTTTACATCATGTGGATGGCTGGGTGCATGTGCGTCTCTTACTTGGGGAAGACATGGCACCAGGATGCACTATAGGAAGAAGGCAAGCCGGCGGAGGTTCTGCCGTTCATGTGGAAGTTACTTTGACACCTACCTGAACATTGTTGCACACCAAGTACACCACTTCATGGAAACATTATTCCCTAATGGCAGCGGGCCTCTTTCAGCGGGATAATGCGCCCTGCAACACCGCAAACACGGTTCAGGAATGGTTTGAGGAACACGGTGTTGTTCAAGGTGTTGACTTGGCCTCCATATTCCCCACTCAATCCAATTGAGCATCTGTGCAAGGTGTTGACAAACAAGTCCGATCCATGGAGGCCCCACCTCGCAACTTCCAGGATTTTAAAGGATCTGCTGCTAAGGTCTTGGTGCCAGATACCTCAGCACACCTTCAGAGGTGTAGTGGAGTCCATGCCTCGACGGGTCAGGGCTGTTTTGGCAGCAAAAGGGCGACAGGGCTTCAATCCAATAAGTATTGCTCTTGAAGTATCAGGAACAGTTTGAATGTTTTCCCGCCTTAACTTTTTCGAAACTGGCAAAAAATATGGGTGCAAAACCAAGTGAGGGTCACAGACTGATGACCTCCATTTTTGATGTCTCATCCAAAGGTCCTCTGTGTCTGATATTCTGCCCTTTGGTGGATTATCCATTCATTGCATGTGTCTGTTTTTGCTGCCATAGTGATGACACATGAACTAGTCCTGTTTATATAAAGGCTGTCGTCTCATATCTTGCACAATTCCACAAGGACTTTGCACTTCTATTGACACTTTCTGTATCCTTTGTGTCATTTTCACACTCTTGGTCATCCACACGCGGGGATCTAATTCTGGTTCATCCCACACAAAAATGTCACGTGTCCACAGTGGGTCAGAGGACGGACGAGGTGAAAGGTGAAGAGGAGTCACATATATAAAAGCCAGTGTGCGCTCAGGACGGACCGTGGCAGCAAACAGGTGCTTCAGCAGGTGAGTGGAAACACAAACATTCAAACACAGATGGTACAAACAGACTGATCCTCCTCCACGTGCATGCAGGCCGAGGCTCTCGCAGTATTCATGCCCTGACTGCTTTGTTTGTGTTATTATATTACGTTTTATTTACTCTATAGGGTCGTCAAGAATCCTTGATACCGAGATGCAAACCTTGGTGACTTTGTGCGCTTTTGTCTCGCTCTTCTTCTCTGCTCATGCGGATGTTGTGGAACGTTTTGAGGTTTGTGATGCAGTTTATTCAAAAACTTGTGTGTGTATTGAATTGAAGTAGCTTAATTAACTGGTAATTGTATCCCAGGATGTGCCAGAATGCATGAAGTACTTCTATAAAGAGAAGGTGCCAGAGTGGGGGGCTTCTACACCCGGGGCTGCCCGTCTCTGTCAGCGCTTTGTCAACAGGTAAGGAAAGGGTACAAAGTGGGACCTAGTGTTTTCTAAAGTTCATTTTAAGTTGATCATTTGATTATCAGAAAATCTGCTATAATCTTGCAAACAGTGGAGGAAATATTCAGATCCTCTGCTGAAGTAAAGTAGCTGTGGCTTTGTGTTAGAGTCGGTGGTCTCTCAAATGGAAGGTTGGCGGTCTCCTTGGGCAAGACACTGAACCCCTAAATTGCCTTTGAGGGCATAGCCATCAAGTATGAATGTGCATAAATGTATTTAGTTCCTGATTGGAGTTTTGCATAGCAGCCTTTGCTATCCGTGAATGAATGAGTGAGTGAATGTGGCATGTGGTGTAACTGGTCGGAAGACTAGAAAGTGGTAATTGCAGGAGCACACTTCCCAGATATCCGGACAGTGCTGCATGTGTGACGTCCACGGTTGGCTCTGGTTATAACTCATGATTTTCCTCGCTGACAGTCGCTTTCCTATTTAGACTGTTTGCCTTCATCTGAGCGTCGAGTTTGTTTCTTTTTCTTTGGATTTTCACTTATTTTTGAAGTTGTATCTGTAGTCATCCATCTTTTCTTTGTTTGTTCAGCCATAGCAGATTACTGTTTACTCGCAACACTTGCAGAGACCGGAAAAGCAGCCGCTTAGCTCTACTCTCTCTGGCAGACCAACCACTGCTGGTCACTAACTGGGTGCTACTTGTGTCGCCACAGACACCCAGTCTGTAATACTGCAAATGCAAAGGCTTTCATCAGTGGGCCATCGGCTCAATCACCATTGTGTTACCTCATTCGACGATAAATAGTGTCTTAACAGACATTTATTTAAATGTAAATCTTTGAGATTATTACTTTAAAGCTTCTGTGAGTAACTTTTAGTTTGTGTCCATCCTGGCCCCCCGTGCTGGCAGGGCAAAAGGCTTCATCTTTGCTAATCTTGTCCTGTTCATGTGCACGTAATGTTTCCAGATGTCAAATCTCCTCCTGCTGTATTTTAACTGTCAAACGTATCACTCACTGTTCATGGTCAACGGCAAATGGACTGTACTTGGACAGCACTTTTCTAGTCTTGCGACCACTCAAAGCGCTTTTACACAACACATCACCCACATTCACGCACCCTTGGCTATGCCACCAGGAGCAATTCGGGGTTTTGCCAAAGGACACTTCAACATGTAGACTGAGGGAGCTGGGGATCGAACCACCAACCTTCCCAATGAAGGACGACCGACTCCACTGAGCCACAGCCGCCCCAGAATGGCTGTTTTCGGCTGCATGCTGTTAATCTGAAACCAACTTGATGAAAGCGGTTACCGGCATTAAGAACAAACTCTGAGAAAGTCTTACCTTGTTCCTGATGCTCTTTTTGTAGGTCACACAAAGGCGTAACTATTAATCAGTCCCTCCAGGATTTCTCTGGCGTTATTGTTGCAGCCAAAAATGTCTGACTTCATGGCAGATTTTTTTTTAAAAAGTTACAATGCAAGTTGTGACATTTGAGGCTTTATCTCCGTTTAACATACTAAACAACTTTGATTAAGCCATCTATTGGCTGAGGGAGCTGTTGTCTTCTGACATCACTTCCCGGTCAATTTCTGTGACAAGACGCTGAATAAAATGTGTAAAAACTGAATGATACTACAGTCACTAGGTATGAAATGCACATTTTGCAATTCTAATACACATTAAAGGCTATCCACATGTGCAAATGCACATTATCATTAATTACACTGTTGTAGCTACTCATTATTTCGGCTCCTGCGGTAGTATAAAACAATTGATAAGAGAACAGGGGGATTACAATCTTACTGAGATGACTATTTGAAAGCAGCTAAGTGAAGTGCAAAGTTTTAGCATGTAAACATGGATAAATGATCACAAGAAGACATCAAGTGTAATTTGAGGCCGGATTAGGAAGCTCATGAAAGGGGGGGATCCCAACGATCAGCCGCCATATTTTTAAAACATATTTTGAACGTCAAAGAAGTAAGTTTGGTGACGTAAATGACTTCACGCACGCCGGGAAATAGAATGATTGGTCGAATTTGCGGGAACGCAACATGGCTTTCATGACTTCCTGGAGCCATTAATTTCAGTTTGTTTCAGGAGCTTTAAGTGCAGTACAATCAATGCACTCTGTTACGTTCCTCCACTGCTTGTTACTCACTACGTCTCATGTTTCCAAATCACTACACTGAATCTTTGCACCTCCAGGTACCACTTTGCCACACTGTATGACACCACACATCGCATTGCTGTCTACGCTGCATATCAGTTTGAGCCCAGCAACGGAGGAGGCAGAGAGAAAAGGTGGTTTGTTGAGCCCCAGGTTGGTGTTGCATTTGTTGCATATATCCGGTGTGGAAAGTATTAATGTGAATGCATTGATGTCTTAAACTAGGACTGCTGCTTGCATTTAGCCAGTGAAACCCTTTGAAAGTGCGTGTTGTGCCTTATAGCTGGTTAAAATGTCATGGCAAGCAGAGATGAAGGATGGCTACTGGCTGGGGAAAGACTACCCCGGGGTCTACCAAGGAGAGAGACAGGCTCTGAATGAGGACTACACACACTCTGGCTTCGACCGGGGTCACCTCAACCCAAACGGACACCATGCAGGTAATAGAGAAGTACGGTCAGCAGGTGGCAGTAGACACGAGACAAAGATATCAGTTGAGCCCAACAAGGGGGGTGTTTGGGACCTCTGATAATCAAAGCTCTCACTGTAAGAGATGTTTAAACCTGGTACTGTTTGGATGGTCAACTGTTAGACATGTCTTGGTTCATCTTCTTGCATATAACCCTCCATTCCTCTCTCATTCAGTCCCCAGCCGCAACGCCACTTTCACCCTAACCAACGTGGTTCCCCAGAACCCCAAGCTGAACCAGAACGCCTGGAGGATCCACGAGTCCCAGCTCACCAACCTTTTCAGGGCAAAGTGCTCCAAGGCCTATGTGCTGGTCGGTGCCGTTCCCTCAGCAGACCACTGGATTATCAAAAACAATGTGAAGCGAGTCAACATCCCAGACTACCTGTGGAACGCCTACTGCTGTGTGGACAGCAACGACAGACCCGTTCAGAGCGGTGCTGCCACAGCCAGGAACACGGAGGACAACCGAGTGGAGGTGCTCGCTGTGGATGAACTGGGAGGATTCCTCCAGCAGTTCTCCAATCAGCCAGTAGGGGAGCTGTTTTACAACAACTGCAGGGCATGAGAGACAAGGGAAGGACGATGAGGGATGAAATGTTGGTGCTTAAATGTTTGATTGATCTATTTTTTTTAATCTATTCAATTGTGGTGAAACAATTTCACACTTTGACCACATGGTGCACGTTACCATTTAAGTCTAATACATACGTTAATGTCTTTATTGTATCACACATAGATAAGTGAAAATAAACAGCAGAAGATAATGTGACTGTTGACTAAAGCCTTTTTCACTGACAGTGAAGGCAAATACAAGTGTGTGAAATATAAACCCTGCTGAATCACTATCTGTCATTTACTGTAATAAAGCGTATGAATGAATAAATGGGATTCATTTCGTTGTCTTGTAAAAAGATATAAGTCAATCCTTCCAGATAACAGTAAAGGCAACATCTAGGTTTCAGGAATCCATGTCTGAGTTTATAGTGTAACTTTTGACACAGGGCTAAAGGAGCAGCTGATCTTACACAGGGAGGAACAGTGATGTTGATCAACACAAGCAAAAACGGTAACGCTTTATATTAAGGTTAAATAACAAATATGTAATGTTAATAAGCATCTTATGAGGACTTGTAAGGGTCTTATTACCTATTAATTAATGCTTATTTCGAGGACCTTAATATAAAGCTGAAAAAAACAGATATTGGAAGATTTTTAAATGAGCCTAAATTTACTTTTTAAATGGAATATCATTGCGACCCGCCTCCATCCCGTTCATCTCCAATCCATCTCATCAGTGTCCAAGTCCAGCTCCTCAGCTCATCCTGCATCTTTTCTTCACCACCACCAGTGTCCAGACTCCATCGAGGGTTATCCTATCATGCTTTCGGCCTCACGAGTACATGAAGACATCACGATGGGGTCTAATTGCTAAAGACTTTTCTCATTTCCAAACTTGTTAATAAATATAATAATTGGTCACTCATAAAGAAGTCAACAACAACCCTTCTTTGCCCTTCAGGGTGTCCTAAAGTTGGCTAACGTTTTCCACTATGTTGATTTACTCACTGAAAAAAATGTGCTCGTGCAATAATAAACACCAGTAGATTTAGAGTGACTGTTTGTACTGTTAGATGCACAGATTGAATTGTTAACTGACCAAAAGGTGTCCCTCGTGTGAACCTCTGGCTGCCTGATCACAACCAAATAAATTCTCAATCAAATAATTTTATAAAAACAAAAATATATATATTTAAATGATAAAGACAAATACATTTGCACTATTTTCATCTTATTGAAGTCTTTGTTTTCCCTACTTTGAAGGACAGCGTCTAATGGGACCATTACAGACTATTTGGCGTCCAACAGGGAATATTTTTTTTAGCAAAGGACCCGACGTCACCGTCTGACCCATGTTTGGGGGATCTGTCGAGTCTGAGCTTTGACATAAACTGGATTTAGGGTTTCCCCCTCCCCTCACAGCTCATCATGTGGTGGTCCGGTACTTTTTTAGTGTTCTTTTTTCCTGTGTGTTTGTGTACTGGCCTCCGCTGTGTTTCTCCCCCTGCAGAGACTGGACTTGGCTAGCTGTGGCTGGAGCTCTCGCTGCGCACGCCTGCTTTCAATCTACTAAGCACCTGCTGCGGCATTTATACCCTGGTTCTCCTTCTCCATGCTGCCAGATGATTCCTGTCTCTTCTCTTGTGCCTCCGTACCAAACTCCACACTGTCACTCACCTGGGCAGAGTCAGGAAGGTGGACTGCTGGCCTGATGTGTGGCCGCCACACTCACACCTATATTCCAACTCGGTCTCCTGCAGGGACAACATGCTGTCAGTTATTGTGCAACAAACCAACAAAACACCCACAACAACAAAAAACAGCAGCAGTGTGAAACGTTTGAGCGGCTGAGGCTTCATGTCAGTCGGTGCTGATGAGACTGAACACCAGCTTCTTACATTCTGGTACTCCTGGAGCATCTGCTGCACAGACCCTCCAGGAACCAGGTCCAGAGACAGGTTGGTGAAGTCCTCCTCTCTGACAGATTCAGTGCCACACCTGCACATTAAAGGGACAACATGTGTACAAGTAGACTGTAGTCATACATGTGAAGGAAAGGCATCCTGCTGGGGAGGCGTCATCAGTGACATGACGAAGCTTCTATCACAGGTCACTTTGTCATATATATGCAAACATCTGAGTTCATATAAACAGGCAGGAGACAGATGAAGATGTGTTAACAGCACACAAATAACAGAGTCAAAAACCAATCTGTGGATGAATCTAAGTAACACATTTCTGTTTTCATTGCAACACTTAAGATATGAGCAATATGTTTCACCTTCTGCATGTCCTCGTGTTCTGCATCTTGAACACCAGGTTCCTCTCCACGGAGCAGCTGTAGTTCCTCCAGATGAAGGCTGCGACCTCCTGCAGCGGTGCAGCCAGGCTCCTCATCTGTTCCAGGACGGTGGTCACGAACTCGTGGGCATCCTGAACGTACAAACACACAGATTTAATTTGATGCACAGAAACAATCAGTTTGCATTCAGAGTTTTCAGTGTGTGTGTGTGTGGCTGCTGTACCTTATGAGCTCGGCCTCTGGAATCAGACTCCACACCTCCTCCTGGCTGCTGACGTCTCTGATGAAGTCTGCGAGCGTGAGCAGGCTCTGGAGGCTGGAATTCATGTAGCAGATCTGGGCTGGGTTGGGAAACCTGACACACAAAGACAACAAGTCAAATCACACGGTCAATGGAGGGCGAATGTATAGCGCTCCGCTTGCCTCATTCATAATTTCAGAGTCAGTTAGCTTAAAAATCATAATATTACAGTTTGAATAAACAGAAGAATGAGTATTTCTTGTGAATGATTTATATTATTATAAATGAGGGTATACAGTATGAAATTGACCATAAAATATATGTATGTTCTTAGCTAACACAGAAACTCAACACAGAAGTCTTCCTGATAGCTCATTCATATTAGCTCTGGTAGATACCAGGCCTAGTTAGTTGTATTATAATAGTTATATTATCAGCTGTTTGCGCTCGGGTAGCTCAGCCTTATAGGTAGAAAATATCAATGAAAATTGAGTAATACCAATTTAAATATATGTAAAAGTAAGGTACATAATATTATGGCGGATTAGAGTTTAAAAGAAAACTGTTTTCAAACCAGATAAACTAGTTCTTATGTAGAGGTAAACTTTAAATAAAATCTACACCCAGTGAATGACCGGTGAAACTGTCAAAACAGACTGCAAATATTCTACCTGTCTCACCAGACTGAAGAGTCAAACAGGTAATATGAATTATAGTCGACATTTCCTGTCTGACTCTTGATTAAAATGTTTTATAAAAATCAAAAGTAACAAAAATTTGAATCCAAATTATTTTGGGAATCGATCTTTTTGTGTTTTACTATTATGAGTGGAACATTACGCTTCACTGGACAGAATTAACTAAACCTGTCTGTCTGCAGTCTGTGTTTACTTAAGCCAATAGTTTCTTCATGTGGGTTGAAACAGATACACCCTAACTGCGAATGGACAAAACTTGTTCATCCAGCCAGCAAAGGTCAATATTTGAGGATCCCGGGGCTGTCTTTAGAAATGATCCTTGCAAAGCAGCAAGATAACATGTCCGTCATGCATGTTTGTTTACCAAATATATTTAGATCTGGCTACAAGGATGGCTTAGTGTAAAGTATAAAGTTGGATAAGAATTAAAGATCATTTCCTTGGTATCTCTGATATACTATAAGCACCCGTTTAAATGTAACTACACAGAGACAGTGATGCCATTTATAGCAACACTTCATCATCGCAGGTTGCAGGTTTCCACTTCCCCCTTAGTTTTTTCATTAGTTTAAATGTCCAATACGGCCAGGACTTTACTGTAAAACCAATTTATTGTGTGCTTCTTCAATAAGCCTATTGATGTGTAAAAGCACAATGAACAAAAACGAAACAAACGTGTTTGTGGCTGCATATTTTTTAAAAATGGTGGCTGAAAAAGTAATGCTCCTTGTATTTAACCAGCCAGGAATATTCACGGCTGCAAGCTCCTACCCCGAGGTTCTTGTAATTTTCTACAAGTACCAAGGCCCAGCTAAGTTAATTAAGGCCCTGGTCCCTGTGGTGGAGCTTCAAAAGGTTAATCATCGCAGCAGAAGTGTAAATGTAGCTTATGAAAGACATTTTTCAAGTGTATGTATGTTTACATCTTTACGTTAAAGCTGTTTAATCTTGAAGAACAGGCTGCACGATGGTGCAGTGGTTAGCGCTGTCGTCTCACAGCTAGGTCAGGACATAGGGGGCTTTCTGCGTGGAGTTTGCATGTTCTCCCTGTGCGTGCGTGGGTTCTCTTCAGGAACTCCGGCTTCCTCCCACAGTCTAAAGACATGCTCGTTAGCTTCATTGGTGACTGTAAAAGTGCCCGTAGGTGTGAGCGTGAAAGGTTGCCTGTCATCAGTCCAGGGTGTACCTTGCCTCTCGCCCAATGACAGCTGGGATAGGCTCCAGCTACCCCGCGACCCTGAGCAGGATAAGTTGTATAGGTAATGGATGGAACCTTGAAGAACACTTATTCCCTCATTGTTATATCCATATATTTTGTTCTTTTTGTGAATCTGGTGTATTTTACATTAATGCACTGATCACTACTCGTCATTCAAGAACAAATAAATGAATACAAATAAGAGCCAAGGGGTAAAGTAAGTATTTATTAGTGTCTTCTATTGACAGTTAAGACAAATATCACTGTAGTGAAATTAAAAACCTGACCCATCTTTTGACCTGAGTGGCTTCCTGTTTCATTGCATAGTGTTGAGACGTGGCATCAGGGCGAATCGTGTACAAGGGAAAGATGCAACTTATTTTTTAACACAAGAATCATCCAAACATCTCAAAGAAAATTTGTGCTATCATGGCCCTAAAACAAATCCCTATTTTATTTAAAACATAAACTGTGAAAGTTAAGGTGAAGCTGGTACAGCACAGGTTAGAGTGTAGTATTAATGACTGAGAAAACAAAGTAAAAAGTCCATAAGCTGATACATGTCAAATACATTTTTCTCAAACATGGTTTCTGTCAGTATAGTTAGCTCTTATCATGCTGATTTATGTCCAAGTGTTTATTTTTCTGTGGTGTTTAGTTTTAATCAGTTATTTGATGCTGTCAAAAGGATGATTGACAGCTCTGTTGACAAATACGGCTCCTGCAGCTGATTTGTTCCGGATTAGCAGAGTAGAGGAGGATCGGAGAGAGGAGACATATCTAAAACAAATCACTACAGTCACTGAAGATTCCATATCTGTGAACGTCTGCTTCAGAGCAACACAAGAAGCTGTTAAACACGTCGACGTGTGGGACCTTTGCAGTTAAGTTATAGTGTGTGTTTTGGTTAGCGGAAGTGGCTACGATCTCTGCTGCGCAGCTCTGGCTCCAAATGATGTCATCAGCGCAAGATGTCAGCACCCGTCACGGGGGCATTTTGGATTCAGTTTTGTACAATGGGAGCAGATGGAGACGCGTCGTCCATCTATATATACAGTCACTGAGCCCACCTGGTAGCAACTGTGTTCATTTAATGGACTCTCTTTCTGGTATTTTAGTGTTTACAGTATTTAACAACCACATTTTTCCCCCTTCAAATGGAGCTAATTCATTTAAAAGCTTTATAAATCGGGTCAACATAATAACTCTCTTTGAACTTTTTGTAACATTTTTGAATATTATAATAAATACAGTAAAACTACAAGAACAAAAAAGTCAGTTAAATGAATTTCCATCTATTGTAAATTCTCAGGAGCGATTTCACAAAAGAATTGGACACCTCTGCTGCCGCTAAACTGCACAGACCAATATAAACCATGTTATTCTCAGTACTTGCAAAGGATGCTGAAAATAGAATTTGCAGTCCTTTTTGTACTTAATTAAATTAGGAGGAAATACATACATTTAGGGCGAGATCAGGACCTTTCTGTGCAAACTAGCTTCATCCATAAAAGGCCAATTCATTAACACCAAAGCTAATGGCCACACGCAGTTAGAGTGAAATTTATTAGCTCATCATACATCTAAGTGGACAAAGTGGAGTCGGTGACAGCTCTTCTCTGTAATCAAATACATAACGAGGGCAAATTGCACTCAGCTGGAAAACTTGAAGGGCATCTATGTGCTGGAATATTATTACCCTAATATGTTTTTAATGTAACATATTAAAAACATATTATAATAATAACATAAGGACGGGGTGGGTGGGGTTGCAATTAGCAGCAACAGAACATTCTTTGTGAATTCACCCCTCAAGAAGTTGCAAGTCATTAAACCCATCTCTCTACACTCTACAATCAGCAGCAGTCTGACGCTCAGTTATACTTGACCATGGGGTGGTCACTCCAGGGAGGCAGGGAGGAAAGTTTCTCCTCCGTTGCCGTTTCAATGGGCCAGCCCCAGGCCTTAAAGAACTCAACCAGGTTCATGTCCACAGTCTGGGAGAAGGTCTCGGCATACAGGTTCATCTTTCCCTTGTTGTCCTTTGGAAAGTTGCTCATCTTGTGGTAGGCTCCAAACACCTTCTTAAAGGCATCCCAGCCAAACTTGTCCTTGAGCTATATAAAAGGGAACAAAGGTTTATGAAGGGGGTTTTTTAGCCATTCAAGGGATGTAATTCAGTTATTTTTTATGCTGATTTCAATGTTACAAGCGAAAAATAATCCGCTCACTGGATCATGCTCCCAAGTAGTTGTTATATAACTGTGGTGATGTGATTTTCTCTTGAGGGTGTTTAACATCTTGAGGGCCCTTAACAGACCTGGTATTAACATTTCATGATCGTGTGTGTGGACAGCCTTAACTACAGGTGTGAACACACCCAGGACGGACTGAAGACGCAATCAGATCCGATCACTCAGGCCACATACGGAGGTGATCTCGGACGCATTTATCTACATACGTCTGGCAGTGTGTACACACACGTGTCCCGGGCAACTTTAAGCACCTCCCACTCTCCCCGTATCCACGGCAATGATCACGTGGATACGAAGAGACCACTCGCCTCTTATTCCTGTCTGATTTAATATTTCTCCGCTGTGTCTCTTGAAATTCTTATTTTTATTTATTTGTCATGTCACTTCAGCTGTGTAAACGTAGTTTAATGTTTATGTAGAGCGGAGTGTGCACGGAAATACAGACAGAATGTGTCTGTATTTATTCAGCAAGGAGACTGCATTTAAGTTTTTAATACGGGACGATCCCGAACTGACGAGGGAGAGAGATAGCGTATGTCCATGTGCTGTGTAGTTCATATATTTCACTAATAAACACAGAGCTGTGGAGCAGCATCGGGCTTCAAACAAAGTTTCATATCACGTTATCACTTCAGTGTACTCACCCGCTCCTTCACTCCCTCCCTTCCTCCCTCCCCCTCTCTCTCCCTCCCTCTGTGCTTGTGCGCAGCAGCTCTCCCCCTCTCTGTGCTGCGAGTGTGCATCGCAGTGTTTTTGTATTACATGATGTTTTTAAAGTCTTATTAAGGTGAAAGCGGATCCGTGTTCATTTGGATACAGAGCGGGAAAGTGAGATCCGATCACAAGTGGTCACTGAAGACGCATTTGAGGGGCTCGTTAATGCCAGGTGTGAACAGCTGGGCTTAGAGCTGACCACTTGTGATCGGATCACCCAGGACACATGATAACACCAGGTCTGTTAGGGGCCATAGACAAAGTAATTCTCTCTCACATGCATGTATGTCTCCAGGGCCGTCCACACGCTCCATTTGCTGAGATCCCTGCCCCCCTTCACGTACTCCTCTGCTCGGCCGTTTCGCTTTTCAACAGTCATAGCTGGGTGAGCCTGAACAAGATTAAAACATTTGATTGTGAAACTTTGTAATCTTGAAAAGTCAAATACTCTCAAAATAGGACCAAAAAAAATTAAGCTATTGGCTATTCTATAAAATAAAACTCCTTTACTCCACCTTGTCCCTGCTGATCCCCATCACATTTTCATGCACATACACAGACCACAGGTTGCATGTGCACTCTGTGGTGTGTGAGGGGAATTCCCAGCACCTTCGCTGTTGGTTGTGTCCAAGTTCATGGATGGGGCCCCACAAGCCTTTAGTCTTGATGGCTTCGACACTGACCAGCTGAGGTGCTACTGCCTTGTGCGCCATGATAGGATAACCTGCATGCATCCAACCTGGGTGGAGAAATGGATCTTTAGGTTTTCATATATCTGATAGTTGGTTTGCAGTAAGATGTCCTTATTTTGCTGTATATACGTTTGTATTATATGTTAAATTCAGCAGTTAGCATTGAGTGGTGCCAATTGTTGAATTTGAAACTCTTAACTGCTGACAGGTGTTAATGTGAATGGTTGTCTGTTTGTTATAGAGCGTGCCTGCCTTCCATCCAGCATGACTCGGGATTTTCTACAGGATATGCAAATAACAGCCAGGCACATAGAGTCAAATACACCTACCATGGGAAATCTGCACGTCTGCTACAAAGCGTTCTTTGCGGGGAAATTTGTGCGGTATGACTGCTAGGTCAGCAATGGCCTTCATGATGTCATCCCAGAGCACTGCCAACTCATCAGGGCGCTCCAGGTTCCGAATGGCATCTGATGGCACGGTGAGGATGATGTTTGCAAACTCCATCTCTGCCCAGGGGGAGGGAGCTGTGCGCAGCAGTGACCACTGATCTGGTGTTGTGACACCTTAAAAAACAAAGGGACGGCTGTGTTCAGAAATAATCATTAACTACACAGTTATCTTGCAAATATTACCTTGATTAAATGAAAATGTTTTTCTCATTTACACATCCCTGAAATTCAAAACAATCACATTCATCCCATCCATCATCACTAAACACTTTTCATTCACACACACTCAGAGGACACGTACCAAAGTTTCACCCACCACGGACTCACCAGATTTATAGTACGGCGCAGGTACAGCTATCTGCACTGTGACCTCTATGCCATCTTCTTTGGTCTTGGGAGGGGCCACCAGGTAGATGAGTCCCCCCCACAGGTTCCACACCTGAATCATCTCTGAGTCTACAGGAAACCGCTCATGAACACATGGTGCTCTCTTCAGCACTGCAGCCTTGAGAGTGTCAGTTTGACAGCCTATCTGGACCTGAGGATTACACACAGTGTGTTTGACTGATTGTAAGCAGAGTTTGTACTGTATAAAAGGATGCAAGGCTAGAAAGATTGATATGGTATTGACCACGGTGCATTCAAAGACTGTATGATCTTAGAGGGCTGAATAACTGATACACAGCAGTAATGTGGGGAAGGGCTGGGAGAATGCTGTCCCTGCATATGGTTGGCTTGATCTCAACTGGTGGGTGCAACATTTACAGAAACCATAGGATGTATAAAGAATGGACACAGTCATCGGAGCATCATCCTTTATCCTTTATGAAGCCTTTATGAGTTGGGTTATTTGGCTGTTGGTATGTCGGTTTTCTGGTGCCTGAAGTGCTCATATTTGGAAGTCAGGATGGCGCTGGAGGGAAAGGAGGAGTTATCAAAGCTAAATACTATGCTAAAGCTTGTGGAATGGAGCAAACTCTCTGCTCCCTCGTGTCAGATGAACGGCACCAATACCCTTTTTTGTACCAGGCTGTAAACATGTTTATTTCTGCTTTAAAGTTGTGCATGTTAATATGGGGCCCAAATGGGATTGACTCGCTTTTGAAAGCCTCAAGTGGTTACTCATGGAAAAATCTCAGATCCCATCGGTTCTAGTCTGATGACAATTTAGCCTTTAACATGCCGGGCGTGTAGCCAGTTTTTCGCGTGCTGCATTGTTTACAGAAAAAAAACCCAGTTTTTTCTAGTGATTTACTTTAATTAAAGGGTCTTGCCTTTGCCAAAATTTCAACATCATGATGCCTTTGTTACATGATTTGTAAAAAGTAAAAATGAAGCTTTGTCAGGTCCCAAGAGGAGAAGAAAACTACTTTTAGAAAGCACGTTTGTTCAACGGAGGTCGGATCGATCATTTCTGATGCATTCCAGGAAGTCGGGGAATTTGAACGCTGACAGGCTTTCGTGACGTCGCGTCAGGGAATTTTATCTCAAGATGAATTTTAGATCGAGAACAGATTGTGAGCTGTTAGCATGCAGATATCGGGTTATAGAGATTAATAAGAAGCTAAATAATCATCAGATGATCGCTGCTTTTGCTCTCTTGTTTTTCCTGCATACGCCGCAGCCTGCTGATACGTGATTGGTCAGTATTACTCGGACTAAAATCCACGTCCCTGCAAATGTAAATAGAGATTTCAAATGGAACTGCATTTTTTGCGAATTCAGTGTTTGCGTCATTTATCAGCCCTGGAGACTGAATCACAATGATTTCAATAATTATTTATTTTCACGTGCATTACCTTCCATCCCTTGTTGACAATCTTTGCAGGTAAGGCGATGTAGGTCTTCATACCAGGAGACAGGTAAAGGCCTGTACTGACCCACTCTTCCCCTCCTACACACACATGGGCACAAATCATGTCAAAGAAACCCAATGAATCACATGTAACATATTCAGTGTTTAAGTTAGACTAGGGTAAGTAGTTATCATATTTGTCGACAACACTGAGCTCTTACCTGACGTGTTAACGTTAACCGTGACCTTGTGGTTGTGGAGAACAGGCATGACGGGATTATCTTTGATGAGGTAGGGCAGGAGAGCGTCAGGGTTCGGGCAAGCCTTATACACCTCCCGAGCCACACTGAGGAGCAGGTGGTCCTTTGGACTCTTCACAGGGCAGGTGTCGCACACCTTCAAATAAAATTGATATTAAATATGATTAAAGATGTTGCTCTTACACATCTGTTTGGTTGTCAGCTCTGTGCTTTTCTCTAGTTTTGAAAATGATTTCTGTCCTTCTTTTTACTTACCTGAGGCATGCCCGACTGCATTAAGATGCCAGTGAGGGTGGACAAGACCTGCGTATAGGAGCAGCAGTCATGAGCTTTCAGATTCAAGTAGTTGGCACAGTCTTGGCCCAGCTTTTTCAAACATTCCTCTTCGTGCTTGTTCAGCTCTTCCCCCCTGGTAACATGGCTAGCGAAGCGGCGAAGCAGGTGGCGGAAGTGGTAGGTGTCTTTGACGGACATGCTCGGCACAGGCGCCTTGTATAAACCTCCTGAGATGGTTGAACCCATCAGGCTCAGGCCCATTTTGTTCAGGACATGGTTCCCTGAAAGGCATAAAAAGCCATGTATCATGAATTGTATGCAGTGATTGACTAGGCATTAGAGATGTTTTAATACTGTTTTCATTCATTTTTTGCCAATAACGTTTACAAAATCTGATGTTTTGTATGGGCCTTTATTGTGTACCGATCTGGAAAAAGAGCGCTTTAAAAATATATATATATGTTCTATACATACATCATTGTTATATTTTGACCTAACCCTAAACCTATATACAGATGTAACAGAGTAAATGCCATAATAAATAAGAGACTGAAATAGAAGATAAATAATTCTCTCCCCCTCTCTCATGAGTCCTGTCTCCTAACATTGCACTTTTATCGTCTTCTAGTGTCATGTGATATCTTACATTAAAGGGGGGTATTGTGCTAATTTCAAGCTTCATATTTCACCCTGTGATACCTGTGGAGTAGCTTAGCATAATTTACAGTTAAAAAAACTAATAATTCTTCTCACACTGGCGCTCTGTGCAGGCCCTCATACAGCCTGTGCCTGAAACGACTCACTCAGCTCTGTCCCTCTCCGAAGCCTGCTGAGGCTGCACTTTGTGACGTCACAAAATGCAGCGTGTAGAAAAAACAGTGTGAAACCTGGCGTTCACAGCAGACTGAGCTGAGAAGCCTGGGGATTACTCCAACACACTTTTACCTACAGATTTGAAACTTCACCCACATTTAGTCTGGACAGCCAACATTGTAAAATTATATGTATGTCTTAAAATGTGAAACAGCATAATACCCCCATTTTAAGTTAAGTCATCAAGCTCTTGTAGTGCATTATCATACCTGCAAAATCTGTTAACGGGTTTTGTCCACGGTGTGTTTGTGCCCAGTACCAGGCATGTCCACCCATCAGCAGGCCTCCTCCCTCTGCCACAAAGTCTTGAATTTCCTCTGCATGGTCATCGGTGTACGCATGGGACACGAATACGCTCAGGTCTTTTTTGAACACTGACATCTCACACTTTAGCCCGGATTGGTTCATATTTTTGAATGCAGGTTTGGTCAATACACCAACGACCCCATTACGGCCTTCGTCCAACCAACGAATGGCATTGCACCAAAACTTAGTCAGGCTCTGCAATTAGTTAAGATTGAAAGAAGGGCAGTGGTTTGTTAATCACATTAAAACATTGGGCGCATCAGTACAGTACAGATTGGTGTTTGAGTTTTTGTCTTAATAAGTCAAACTGAGCATTTAATGACAATCTGCTCTACCTCTCGTCCCAGAAATCCCTCATGTGTTGTCACAATGACACGTCCCTGCCCATAGTAGGCTCCTGCCATGAATGCTCGTCCATCTTCGGTGGTCCCGATGGGAAAGGCCAGCGGGCCGTGGATCAGGATCTCAGAAGCCGTGCAATTACCCTGCAGGTCAAACTCTGGAACCCCGTCAAGTAAGAACTCCAGATCATCCTCAAAGTCCTTCCCAATGCTGTATTAGAAAGGGGAAGAGGAGACCTAGTATGAGAGATACAGTCTTTTATATAATTACAGTTTAAAATACATGTATCAATGTTGTGACTCTGAGTCATTTGTATGCTGAGAGTGTGCTTGTTATCATTGAATGTATTTGTATGCTACTGTATGCCACACCTGTTACTCTTAATATGAGATTATGATTGGCTAATCTTGTTTCTACATAAAATACAGAAAAAAACAATACTTATGATTATCATAATCGTTGCTTGTGAAGCAGCACAAGTTCTGTTTAGACGATGTGAAACTTTTTTAATCCTGAGAAATCACTGCCATTCTTTTAGCAACAACTGGAGTGTGCTTAAAGTCACACGTTTGATCTGTCCCTACACTACCACAAATAACAAGCTCCATTTTTTTCGGGGTTTTTTTGCCTATTCTATTGGATAGTGATGATGTTAACAGTTTTGATATGCATGTTAAAGAAATAATCTCAAAGATTTTCATTTAAATAAATGTCTGTTAAGTCACTATCTATCGTCGAATGAGGTAAAACAATGGTGATTGAGCCGATGGCCCACTGATGAAAGCCTTTGCATTTGCAGAATTAGATACTGGGTGTCTGTGGCGACATTTGCGAAAAAAAATCACAAGCGGCGCCCAGTTAGTGACGCATTTTTCAACAGCCAGCAGTGGTTGGTCTGCCAGAGAGGGTAGGCGGAGCTACGCGGCTGCTTTTCCGGTCTCTGCAAGTGTTGTGAGTAAACAGTAATCTACTATGGCTGAACAAACAAAGAAAAGATCGATGACTACAGATACAACTTCAAAAATAAGTGAAAATCCAAAGAAAAAGAAACAAATTCGACGCTCAGATGAAGACAAACAGTCTAAAAATGGGTGCCGCCAAAGAGAACGAAACTGAAGTCTTCGAGATTATATTTTTAACCACTAGGTCACCAAAAAAACGTTTTTTTTTGCCACTATTATATTATTACTGTTGAAGCAATTGCATTTATCATGTATTTATTAAGATAAATCACTAAAACAACTGAAGTAAATTTCTTAAGTGATTCTAGTGTAGTCTTGCATTATAATTATACTTTCAAATTAAAAGTTATCATTTTGATAAATGGAATATTTTAAATGTGCATTAAAAACAGTATCACACTCACACTACAGACATCCAGGAGGATGGGATCTGTGGGTAAACAGGGACGCACTCAACCCTTCCCTGATGCTCAGAGAAGTAGATCCCCGCCACACCAGAGACCTTATTCCCTTCAAACAGAAGCAGCGTGTTCTGCTTAGGGTGCTTTTCAGCCCATTCCCACGCCTGCCCCGCTATCAGCACCCCTCCTCCAGCTTTCATAAACGCCACCAGGTCCTTTACATCTGCACCCACACTGTAGGCATCGGTCACATACACTCCAACCCCAAGACTTTTATCGAAGGACCCGACGACTTTGGTTTGGAAGCTGGATTTGCTGAGATTATCAGCAACACCCTTTACGTTTTTTTGGACCCCCACAGACAGGTTGTCAGATCCATCTCCTCTCAGCCAGACCAGAGCGTTTTCCACCAGAGCAGGAACAGCGGTCAGGTAGTTCTCGTGACCCAGGACTACAATCCTTCCTTTGCCGAACAGAGAGGCAGCCACATGGACCTGGCCTTCGCTGTTCATTGCTAAAGGAAAGGCATGGTCTCCAATGAGCACCAGGTCACTGGGAACAGAAGAACCACAGAGGTCCATCTCCCTCAAGCCTCTCATCAGAGAGACATAGGCCCCTTCATGGTGGTCGTGGGTGTGCTGGGTTGCCATGATGATTAGGATCAATGATCTGAAGAATAAGGAAGAAAGAGGGTGGATGCAGGCAGGATGGTAGACAAAGGTTTGTTAAGTCAGGTTCAAGTTGAGTTGGTAATTGAGCCTAAACAGTTGTAGATGTAAGTTATGTCAATTGGTTTTCCTGTTGGCAAAAAAAGAGAGCAAACAAATAAAAGTACTGCTAATGCCTACTCTATCAAACTTTTATAAACAGGAAATAACAACTAAATCTCTACAAATAGTTCATAGAACAAGTTATTAAGCAGCCGAAACCAACCAAAATATACCTTCTACCTTTCTTTACCTGGAGGTTTAGTTGTCTTTCAGCTTGTATTATTAGACTGCAGCACTACCGTTCTCCAGACAGGCAATCCACCAGGAGCACTACCTGACAGGACAGAGGAGAGACTATAAATGAGAGCAAGAACAGGATTTTGCAATGTCAGGGAAAATGACAAAAGGAGGAGGCAGTACAACCCAGTGACAGACTTTTAATGATGGCCAAGATCAAACATCATTGGATCATACTGTAAACAACACCAGTCTGTCAACATTCTCACTGTGTGAATGTCACAGCATGTACACATGAGGTTTTGCACAGCGACACACCCTGTGTGAGACTCTTTAATGAACCTGTTTATTCTGTCAGCATATGTTAATATTTGTGGATTAACACAAGGCAAAACTTAAGCTGTTAAATAAATTAATAATTATGTATCTTAATGAAGCTTATGATGACTATGTTTTATAGAGAGGTTGTGTTTTGTTTTTTTGGTACTCTGACCAGTTTAAATTGGGCGACAATTGCTTGTATGTAGTTGCATGATTTTGTCCTGTAGGCACTTTCAGGCATTAAAAATAACTATATAGAAATAATCAACCTTGTAGCTGATGGTCTGCTTGCTTTTGCAGGTTATATAGAGTAATTAGAAACAGGAACTTTAACTAAAAAAGTTACCACATTAATTAATACATTCACAAACGCATTGATTCCAACCCAGTTTAAGTGTACCGTATTCTGTTGTCAGACACCCAATCACTCCTTCTTTCTGGTGCCATTGTTTGAGTAATATCAGCCTGTCTTAATTTTTTCAGACATTAAACATATTATAACATAGCCTACAAAAATATAATTTAACAATCAATGTCTATGTGCGACTAGATGTTATAAAAATGTTTTTGGGTGCCTCTAAAATAAATAAACAGACACTTCTAATCTTAAGGGCTTGTCCAGCAACCAGCCATCATAACAAAATAAAACCTAACCATCCTGTTTTGCAGGAGGTAGTTTATTCATCGGTTATTCATCAAAACATGTAAGGTTTAAACGGTGAAGGAAGATGACGAACGGGTATTTGTTACTGATTAGACAAAATTACAAAGAGACCAGCTTTTAGCTCAAGCCGGTAAGTAAATAAAGTACATTTATATTGCTTTCATTTTCTCACCTTATGTCTTGCTTCACCTTTTTGGTCAGCTGTCTTCTTGTGGGACTGACTGGGTGGAGGAGGGAATAGGTGAGTCACTCGCTGTTCAGCGGGACATTAAAATGGAAACTTTTTAAAAATGTACAATTTTTTTTTTTTTTTGTATCAAAGTCTACTTTATCTAGCGGACTTGGCTACCGTAGAATTACACGAGTCAACAAATAAAGAATGACAAAGATATGCTGGATGGAATACTGAAGAGAAACCCGGAAAAGTAAAAGGAACGTTGAAGTCGGTCATGTTTCCGTACGAGCGTATTTTTCTGAGGGACCGCGGGCACACTCCAAAAAAAGTCCTCTCCGGTTTGTTTACTCCTACAGCAGTTTAACTACCAACTCAGATACACATACATTCTGGTAAAAGTAGTACATTAAGACTATAGGGAGCTGCCGATAAGTATTTTATTTCTGTTTCTCGGTTCATTATTTTATCAAACGAGTCGGACACAAACACAGCAGTAAGCTGAAAGTGAAGCAGTCTCGTTGTGGTCGCTCGCTCTGATGTCTTGCACTCTTGTTAGCCCCTCTGGAGCTCGGGTCTCCCTGGAGGATGGACGAGCTGTGATTTTGGGCAGGGGTCCGGACACCGGGGTCGCGGATAAGAAATGCTCCAGGCACCAGGGTGAGGAAAACTCGGACATGAAAACACTGGAGATCTCCATGACATTGGTCACTTGGACTTACATACCACGAGAACCTTCTAGTTCACAAAATATACCTCAGTCAATTGGCTACGAGTTTTCAAAAGCACACACACCCTACATAAATATGATAAAGGCAACGCATTATAGGGTGGTAATTTGGCTGATAAAGTTTTCTTTTTAATTATGTCAACAATTAATTGTGCTATGTCATGGTGGTTCAGTACCAGGGCTGAGCAGGAGAGAATTAATTCTAAATACATTTCTTGAATGAGATTAAAATATATATTCCTGCTAGCTTGACATGAACTGGTTCATTGTTCTTACAAAGAGAATATTTAGATTCAGTTTTATTGGCCAGGTATGTACACACACAAGGAATTTGACTCCAGTTAACTTTGTTTTATATGTACACTTAAACATGTGCAGATATGTGGAGTGCAACGATGCTGAAATATGTAATATTATTTAAAAAATATTTAGTTATGTAATAGATGGGTTAATTTACATAAAGTAGATAGTTTCCAATACTTACAGTAAAAAATGTGCCCATACAATGAAGAACAATAAATGTTATTACAGGTGACACTGATTGTACTGACACTCTGTTACTGTTAAGTGTTTATCAGAGTGAGTGTGGGAAGAAACTGTTTTGGCGTACAGTGTTCTGTAACGCCTTCCGGAGGGGGGAAGTTTAAACGGTTTATGTCCGGGGTGTGAGGGGCCTGCAGTGACGTTACCTGGCAGGTCAGCCCCAATGATTTTTTTCTGCAGTCCTGATTGTCCTAATAGGCTCTTAGTGTGAGAAGGAGTAAGTTACACTTAAGTCGGTCAAAACAAGCCATTTAAAGATGTCACATCTGGTGCTGGGAAACTGCGAAGAACTATTTTCACTGTTTTCTACCACTTACAGATCAAAATAATCAATAATAGCCAATAATGAAAACAAGTGTTAATTCGAGCCCTATAGATGTCATTCCTGTTAAATCTTTTTCTCTTGAACAAGTGTATTGGCACTACATACTTGAAAAGGTGGTTACATCTTTGAAGGCCACAGCAATTGTGTATATTTGCATGAATATAAGCAAATATAAATGTATTTTACGCATTAGATTAGTCATCTGATATACAAAATGTCAGATAACAGTGAAACAAAAAGAAAAGCTGAAAATTACATATCAAAACTTTTATTATTTTTTAAATATTTTTGCTTGAAAAGGGGATTTTATTCATTTTAAATAAGATGTCAAACTGTTTTATGACATTTTCGTCAATCAGATAATCCGCCAAATATTTCAGTTCTGAATTAACTGGCATATGGAAATGTGTGTCAGTATGTGTCTGTGTCTATATGATGGCAATAACCCTCGTGTCTCTTTCAGTGAAGGTGGTGGCTTGCTATGCAGACCGGGATGTGGTTGTAACTCAGGTAAGACAACAAACACTGCAGCCAGCACACAGTGTCTCGGGTTCAGTCTCCCTCCCTGTGAGAGACACCTCTGCCAAGCGACACTTAACTAAGACAACACCGAGTTAATATTTGGAGCCGCATAATAAAAATATCAGCTTGGTCATCATGACTAAAGCACATGATGGCGGTACACACCTTTGACACACCCTGCTTATCTTCTGTCCTATAAACTTTATAATAAATGCTGCAGTCCAATGTCCAAACTCGTCCTTTTTTCTTCCGCAGTTGGGTCCAAATCCGAGTTCTCTGGACAGCGAGCAGCTGAGCAGGGGCCAGTCTGGTAAACTCACCGATAAAGGCACACTCTACCTGGTTAACCAGAGCCATCCTTTTAAACTGCACTTTTCTCTGAGTTCAAACGGAGCAGCCTCCAGTGCTGCACAGAAAGGATTAAAAGCTACAGATAAGACAAAAGGAGGAAGGAACGAGAGGGAACAAGAGGCCCAGTCCAGTCCAAATCCCAAGCGCAGCATAAAGGATTTCTTTTCCACCTCTCCCATGAAGGTAACACACCTGACACTGTTCAGTCTTTGTGTTTATGCATCTGGTTTATTATTTCATGTGTCATAAGTGCAACTAAAAATGAGAGACATTGTATTATTTTATTTTCTTGTTCAGTCCTCTAAGAGAAGACGAAGCCCAGAGAGGGGGCCCCCTGAGGGGAAGCGCCTAAGAAGAGGTGAGGTGGCCGCAGACAAAGAAGAGGATGAGGAGGAGAGACTGGCAGAGGAAAAGCTAAAGCAGCTGCAGGAGTTGGCAGGGAAGTCTGTGGCGGAGGGGAGTGCCAGCACACAGCCTTCATCTTCATCATCATCTTCAAAGGGCTGTCTGAAGAGCAACTGGCAGCAGATAAGCAACCTGTTGCTTTACACTGCTGCTGGCGTCAAAGGGAGTGACAAGGTGGGAACTGTTGTAATGTATCGAGACATTTAAATATTACAATAGGTGTGGGACACTTTGTTGACACACATTTGCTGCTATTTTACACAACAAATAATGAATCAAGAAATGAATAAACAGAAGAAACAATAATGACTTAATTGTGGTTGTAGCTTTAACTTCTGTTGTTGAGTTTGGTGGGGCATCTTCTCCAGTCTCCTGGAGTATTATATTATGTTATAGTTTAGAACGAACAGTCTTGGGTGAAAAGTACTCCTTCAAAAGAAGGTTCTCTCGACAGTGTTAGATAATTTTCAATCTTGTTAACATGTTTTATTTCCAATAAAGCCGACAAGTGCTCTATAGGAGCTAGCAAACTTTATCTTTAATTACTTGTGTTAGCTTAAGCTGCTCATGTCTGAACATGTCCTCTTCTTGTTCTCCAGATTGCTGGGTTTGACATTGATGGCTGCATCATCACCACCAAGTCTGGCAAAGTGTTCCCCACAGGACCAGATGACTGGAAGTATGTCTTCAATCTTAAACTCTCCCTTTTAAACTGTCACACAGCTTAGCAATGTGACACATGGTCTCTTTCTCGCGTATCTTTATTCCCAGCTCTTTGGTTTATATGGATTATATTACAAGTCCTGCATTGTGGTAATATTCTTCTGCTTTATTTGTTCAAATAACAGGATCCTGTTTCCTGAAATTCAGCCCAAGCTTGCCAACCTGCTCAAGACAGGATACAAAGTGAGAAGGAACAAAACGATCTGAACTCAATGTGAAATATGCCCCTGCACTTCCTGTTCTACCCTTCCTCTGCTCTCTTTCTGCAGGTGGTATTCTTCACCAACCAGATGGGGATCGCTAGAGGAAAACTCAGACCAGAAGTCTTCAAGTCTAAAGTAGAGGACATTCTCACCACGCTGAAGCTGCCCGTGCAGGTCGGTCATGCTGGAGGTTAACTCCGATAAATAGAAAGCAGATGAGGCACTGTGATGTCACCATTTGGTTTGTGGATTACTGTTTTAGAGCATTGAGCATTTTGATCAATGCAGGATTACACAAATTTGTACTAGAGGGTGGATAGAGGTGCTACGCCTCCACCTGGTTGACAGGTTGACATGGTAGTCAATCACAGGTAATAATAATAATAATAATAACTTTATTTATATAGCACCTTTAAAAACAAGAGTTTACAAAGTGCTTTGACAACGAAGCAAAGCAAAACAGGAAAACAAGCAAATCATAAATCCAGCAGATCACAGAAAGGGGACAAGCAAGAAGAAGTAGAAACAATAAATAGAAATAAAATAGCTAGTCAAGATAAAAGAGAGGAAATGAATCAAAAAGAGAAATAAAAGCTGTAAAAGCAACAGAATAAATAAATAAAACCAACAAGGGCTATAAAACAAAGATTTAAAAGCAATAGAACCAAACAAAAGAAATAAAAGCAATACAAGCAATGTAAGAGGGGAAAAAAAAGGCAATCAAGGGGCTAAAGGAAATATAAGCAATAAAGGAGGTTAGGACAATAGAACAATAAAAGGATATAAAAGAACTAAGAGCAATAAAAAGATGAAAAAGAGAGTAAAGTGAAATAAAAATTTTGAAAAGATAGATAAAAGTCAATAAGAAGACGACAGCACGTAAAAGCAAGTCTATAAAAGTGAGTTTTAAGAAGAGATTTAAAAGATGTCACTGATTTTGCGAGCCTTATCTCCTCAGGCAGGTTGTCCCAAAGCCGAAATGTCGCGCGAGACCGTAGTTGTTGCAGGAAGAAGGAGAGAGGAGTGAGAGAAGACTACACACAAACACATGGGAAAATAGGGTCTAGGTTGAAAAATCCTGAAGTTATCCTTTAAAGGGCCAGTTCGCTGATTTTCAAACTTGGTCCTATCATGCTATTATTGGGACTAATGCCATTATGGTAGAAAAAAATGCAATTTCGCTCTGTGCCCTTGGAGGACGCTATCCGCTTCTCCAATGGGCCCTGGAAAACGTCCTCAATCTAGGACGCCCGTCTTCGATGTCATGTCTCATTCAAAATCGTCAGGTTTTGAAATGTAGACTGCAGACCTGAAGATTTTTTAGACGATTCATCGGTATATTCTCGTGGTATTTCGGATTCTGTACCGCTCTGAGCCATTGCCTGCAGCGATCAATGTCCTTGACTGGAAAACAGTAGTATTTCACTCCAGCGTCTCTCGCTGGGCCGTTCCTTTCAGAATGAGGGGCGCAATGCACGCTGGGTGTTGTAGGAATGTAGAATGGGCGAAACCGTGAGCTGTTTCTACAACTTTCTCCACAGCTATGGCGCCAATTTCAAATATTATTGCTTCTATCGATTACAGAGAACACCAGCTTTGACTGACAGTGGCTTTTTTAAGTTGTATCGGAGGAGATTTAAATTTTGTAATTGAGACCATAAATATAAAATATCAATTGAGAAAAGAGGCTGTTTTCTCATTTGATTTGTTTTTGCAACCAATGGAGTCGCCCCCTATTGATGATTATAAAGAATGCAGGTTTAAAGCAGGTAAGCCAAAAGGCTACGTCCAGGTGTTCTGCAAGTCTCTGCTCTCATTTCTCTCCTAGTTGTTACACAAAAAGCTGATATTTATGTCCTCTTCTCGTTTGTGTCTCAGGTGTTTGTAGCAACCGGTCCTGGCATCTACAGAAAACCCGTGATGGGAATGTGGAACCACTTGTGTGACAAGGTAACTGCACACACCCCCTATTATTTACGAACCACACCTCACATCGAGTGTTTGCACTGAATTTCAGTGCAGTTATTAAGATGAGTCAGAGGAGACGCCCTTTTATTATTCCTCCCATCATGCTGACTTTTGTCTCGTGCTTTGTGTGACAAGAAGCTGTCAGGTTTAACTAAAGGTGTCTTTGCATGTGTGTTTCCTGCGCAGGCTAATGATGGTGTGACTGTTGACAAGACACAGTGTGTTTATGTGGGAGGTGAGTGAGGTTGGGTTTGAAGAGTTGTTGCTATAGTGATTAGCATCCTATACCAACAGGTGACTTTGTTTTTAGTCTTTCTAATGCAAACACACACACGCTAGCATTCAGCTTCATTTTGAAAACCAAAGATGTTGTTTGATCCTTGTTCAACCTTATTTTCCTTAAACCCAAAAGTTAAACCAAATATTAGCCTCCATTTTAATCCTTAAAGTGACAGTAAGCAACATGGATATTTCAGTGTAAAAAACATTTTCACTTACACCAAAACATGCACATGCATTTTGCAACTGGTGTGTGCCGCACAGCCGTAATACGGTGCGTCTCTCTGCAGCACCCAGGCAAGGAAAGAGAGAAAAGAGAGATACAGTTTATTCCAAAAAGTTCACCTTCTTGCTTTATTGCAAAATATTAAAATACTACTAAAGTTATCATTACAGTTATGATTCTTGGTGTGGACCATCTTTTTACCTCAAGGTGTTGGAGCTTAGTGCTACCGTTAGCTGTTACCGTAAGAGCTACCGTTACCGGTAGGTCAACCTCTGCATCGCATTGCTCTTCAGCCCCGTACACTCCCACTCGTCGGATCCCTCTTTTTATTTAGTGCTCTCTTCGTTGCTCTTCTTTAGCAATATATGCTTCTTTATGAAATATAAAAGAGGTATAGGAAAATTACACAAGTTGTGGTAGCTCCTGACCGACAAACCCTCTGCATGTGTGCTGCTGAAACAAGTCATGTAGAAGTTGGATGACGCTAGTTTGTACAGGGTTGCTGTGATTGGTTAGTTACATGGAAAGCTAACCCTGATTGGTTGTTTGATTCAGACACATTTTTAAACAAACTAAATACAAATTACAAATTAATATTGTAAGGGAAATGCAATGATCAAAATTTGTTATTTTAACCAAATTCTTATGAAATAATGTTGCCTACTGTAGCTTTAATGCTAAGTGCTGGACGTAAACTGAA
This sequence comes from Semicossyphus pulcher, assembly GCF_022749685.1. Taxonomy (NCBI): domain Eukaryota; kingdom Metazoa; phylum Chordata; class Actinopteri; order Labriformes; family Labridae; genus Semicossyphus; species Semicossyphus pulcher. The sequence goes on from NW_027211700.1 coordinate 7,149,111, forward strand.
CCATAAACTATACCCAATTACAGGTAGGATGCCCAGGTGTAAACCTAACCCCAAAACCCCAGAAATGATTGAGAATTAACCTTTTAAAACTGCACACACACACAGCTTTTGACCTAACCTCTGTGCACAGATGCTGCAGGACGGCCAGAGAACTGGGCTCCAGGGAAGAAGAAGAAGGATTTCTCCTGCAGTGACCGACTGGTAAGACCTCTGATTTAAACTCTGTTTGTGCCATTCCTCCTCCTCCTCCCTCTGCCTTTACTTGTATGGTGTTATGTGTAATCTTGTGTGTCACAAATATGTCTAAAGTAAGACTCTTAATGTTTCTTAATGACCTTAAAAACTGCTTAAATAAGAGGACTGTGTACCAGTTACTGTCTTCCTTCCTGCTTTTGTAGTTTGCTCAGAACATTGGGCTGCTGTTCCACACCCCGGAGGAGTATTTCCTGGGCTGGAAGAGTGCCCCCTACAACCTGCCTAGTTACGACCCTGTGAGAACAATGAACATGCTGTAAACTGCATTGTATAAGAAAACATTTTCTAATTTGCTTTGGGTCTGTATTTTTATTAATACGCTTCTTTATCTAAACTTTTAGAAGAAGATTGACTCCACTGCACAGCTGTACGACCCGCCGTCCGCCTCTCTCACCTCCAGCAAGACAGAGGTCATCGTTGCTGTGGGTTTCCCTGCATGTAAGTTATATATAACTTCTTCTGCTCTCCCCTCCCACCAACACTGTTTGGATGATGTCACTCATCTGTCTTCCCTTCCACAGCGGGTAAATCCACCTTCTTCCACACCCACGTTGTTCCAAAAGGTTATGCCTACATCAACAGGGTGAGTGGATTTTAATTAACAATGCTCCAGTTCTAAATGCAGAAATGTTTACAATGATGTTTCTACACTGCTTTCATAATAAGAAGAGTATCCCACATATTATTAACCTCTTTCCTTAAAGACGTACCCAACATGTTGTGATCAATCCGCCATGTTTTTTTTTCTGTATCAGGACACTCTCGGTTCATGGCAGAAGTGCGTGTCAGCATGTGAGCGCGCTCTGCAAGAGGGTCGTAGCGTGGCCGTCGACAACACCAACCCAGACCTAGAGTCTCGCAAACGGTAAAGCACAAATGTATCACAACGGGCTGTGTACATGCGTTGCTGTGAGTGTGTCCATGCATGTTTCAGTATATAATCAGTATCCACCTCACTTACAATAATGCATAAATAAGGTCTTATTTTGCACTGATATACAAGTATAACTGGGCTGCATGGTGGTGCAGTGGTTAGCACTGTTGCCTCACAGATAGAAGGCTCATGGTTTGAATCCTGGTTCAGACGAAGTGGGCCTTTCTGTGTGGAGTTTGCATGTTCTCCCTGTGCACGCGTGGGTTCCCTCCGGCTTCCTCCCGCAGTCCAAAGACATACTCGTTAGGTTCATTGTGGACTCCAAAATAGCCGTAGGTGTGAGAGTGAGCGTGTAAGGTTGTCTGTCTCTATGTGTCAGCCCTGTGATTGACTGGTAATCAGTCCAATGACAGCTGGGATCGGCTCCAGCCCCCCCTGTGACCCTGAACAGGATAAGCGTTACAGATAATGGATGATAGTGCAAGAGATGATACCTCTCTGGTGGTTGATGGTTCTTGAAATTGTGGCGCAGTAAGTTAAAATAATTTTTCTGACAAAACACCTTGCAGGAATGATTAAAGGAAACATTTTTAACACATGAGACCAGCAATTTCAATCCTTTCAGAAAATAACTAATTTCACAGAATTAAACATTTACCTTTGGCCAGGTGTTCCATTGTAAAAACGCCTAATTTTTTATGGAGCTGTGTATTAGCACAGTATAACACATATTACCAAGGTAATCCAGCAATCTATTGTTCCTTCTAACAATAATTTAGGGGAGTTAGTAAGTGATTTCTATTTTGATGTTTCCTGTCACTTCTCTGCCACTAACTCAGCAAACACATACAACTTAATCAGACATAGTAAAGGAACAGTTTTGAAATCGGAAACAACACTGTAAAACTTATTTCATATCAAAGAACCAAACACCTGTTTTTTTTCTGGAGAGATGCTATGATGTTATTATGCTTTAAGACATATCTAGTGTTACAATGTTGGATATCCAGACTAAATGTGGGTGAAGTTTCAAATCTGTAGGTAAAAGTATGTTGGAGTAACCCCCAGGCTTCTCAGCGTCTGCTGGCTGCTGTGAATGCCAAGTTTCACACAGTTTTTTCTACACGCTGCACTTTGTGACATCACAAATCAGAAGAAAGAGGGGCAGGGTTTCTCAAAGGGACAGAGCTGACTGGGTCGTTTCAGGCAGAGGGCCTGCACAGAGCATCAGTGTTTTTTTAACTTTAAATTGTGCTAAGCTACTCCACAGGTATCACAGAGTGAAATATGAAGCTTGATATTAGCATAATACCCCCTCTTTAATAGTTTCAAAAATGTTTGTGGGAAAAGCCAAAAGACTCTTTAGTGGTTTAATAACTTTTTTTAGCATGTAAAATGTTTACATTGGTAGTAAACATAACATGCTAGAAATTATAGTTTTAATGGGTTTTATGTCCTTTTTCGCATTGGCTTGTCTGGATCATGTAAGAACGTAGGCAATCCCTTTGGCTTTGTTTATCCCTATATACCTCGCAATCTGGTTCAAACTAGAGCCGTTATATTTGGGCAGATATAGGCTTGTCACAGATGGCATTTATCTTTTCTGAATGTGTTTATATATGTTTTGTTTGTGTAACCAATGTTCTGTGTATATTTTAAAGATATTTGGACGTGGCCAAGGCTGCAGGAGTGCCCTGTCGCTGCTTCCAGTTCTCCGCCTCTCTGGAGCAAGCCAAACACAACAACAGAGTAAGACTCTTTATAACAGCTTTACCCATTGTTTTGTTTTAGCCGGGCTGGTGTTGACAAGTGTTTTTTTTTTTTAATAATGAATTATTGTCGTTCCCAGTTCCGTGAGATGGCTCCATCAGACAGCAAACACGCCAAGGTCAATGACATGGTTTTCCACAGTTACAAGTAAGAAGACATAACCTTTCTTCTTACACCTTTACCGGTTATAAAACATGATTTATTCTTCTATTTCAATACGGTTTTAGTAACTCTTGCTTTATCTTTGTAATTATGTTAAATGAAAGGCTGCCGGTTTTGTTATAGTAACAGCTCTGGTCCTGACCACTCTAATATATTCCTCTCTCTTGACAGGAAACACTTTGTGGCTCCTGCTCTCTCTGAGGGATTCTCTGAGATCCTACAGATCCACTTTGTCCCAACCTTCAAAGACAGCCAATCAGAAATCCTGTTCCGGCAGTTTTCTGAGGGCTGATCGGACAACTGACCTTCACTTCGCCGCTGACACTCAACTGCTTTTCTGTCTCGGCTTATTTGCTTACTAGCCTCTAAGTACAAAGTAAGACCAGTGATGTTAAAATTTGCAGCTCTGAATCAGGTCCTTCCACAAAAGCATTATTTTATCAAACTTATTGGACACATAATATGAATGTAATGATAGATCTTGATTTATATTTGTGTCTCAGGGACTAAATATGCATGGTTTTACAAGTTAAGAATAGAGAGTGATTGCAAGCAGGATTACTTTTTCATGTTTTTTATAATTTGTTAAAAAAAAGCCTTCCTTTACAAGTGACTTTACTGCATCGCAGCTGTAATAATCAACTGTTCCATCTGACAATAAAGCTTTGGAAAGCTCGGAGGGCTCTTGTGTTTTGCATTCTGTTATTACGGCCTAATCCGAGCAGGTCTTCTCACTTGATCTCAGGCAGGAACTGGATCTCCTCACCCAGATGCTCTTTCAGCCACGGCATTATCTTAAACAGGTCGATGTGAAAGTCTCGGGCATCAGGAGGCGGACTGCCATCTCTACCTGCCAGCGATGGGTTACTGCATATGTCTGTGGTGCCCCAGCTCACTACCCCCACCTGGAGGTGAAAGAGAGAGAAAAATCTATGTGATGAAAACTGTGCCGACCGAGTCATGAGGCTTTTTTTCTTCTTAAACTTCCCAACCTGAAAGTAGCGATTTCTCTTTGGCAGAAACAAGGATCCTCCAGAGTCGCCTGTGCAGAGAAAGACAACATGTAACTTTATTGTGAATGCCATGTTGGTCAGCAGCAGTGTGGTGGTTATGACTCTGTAGAGCCCATACCTTTACAGGTAATAGAGTTCTTGTATGCTGTTGATCCACCAGAGCAGAGGAATCTGTCAGTTACATACTCCTCCATAGTCACATCGGTGGGCTCTTTGAGCGTTAGCATCGCCTTCTCCACACAGCTAGGCCTCTACACACAGCAAATGAGTTACTCTGTTATATGAATTTAATGTATTGTCTCTACATTTGTTTGTATATTTCATTACAATTTCACCTGACTTCCTGTTTGAATATATGTCGCCTTGCGCTTGGAGTTCTTATGGATAAAAAAGGAAGTCGTCTCCTTGAGAGGTAGCAGTTCTTCCCCTGCAAGCACACATTCAATTAACTGAGAATACATCAGAATTAAAAATATTGATAGAAATTGGACGTAAAATTCAGTCTTTGTCAAAATGTCAAAATCTATTATTAACATTATATTAAAGCTACTGTGAGGAATTTTCATCCTGTGCTTGTAATACCCCATCCCTACCAAAATTGGCGTGTTGATGCAGGTTTTTCAGACCCAGCCTGACCCGGGAAAACCCACTAATACATGCTGATTGTCTCTTTTCCCATTGCCAGTGAAGTATACTCCTTTCGGTCTCTTTTCTGCTGCGTCACTGTCTGACGTCACAAACGCGCCAGAAAGGTGTGGGAAAGGGGCTTAAGTAATATTCCATCCTGCAAACTTTTAACTGTCAAATGTGAATATTTGCCATGGAAAATGTATGAGTAAGAGTTTTAGTCTGTTTCATAACCAGCTTAAAACTCCTCACAGGGACTTTAACAATGTAAAGTATAAAAATAGTTATTGTATACTTATATCATGAATGCTTTTGCAGTGGGTAAAGGTCAGAGGGTCACGTACTGTGCTGCTGACAGGTGGAGTTGACTTTCTTCATGGCTCGGCTGGCTGACACCGTACATGGCAAGCAGATAGGTCTGTTGTATGAGAATATACACAAACTCAACTCTAAGTTTTCTTTCCATTTTCTAAGCCACACAAAGGCAGGAACAAAAGACACTATCCATATTACTTTTCCCTGTCTTACCTGGTCGTCCAGGACAGCGGGATGCTCATGTTGACCTGCACCAGAGCTACATCGTAGTCATAGAACTCGGGCACATTTCTGTTTGCAAGTGCTCTGGTGTTGTACTCGGGGTGCATGATCACCTTCTTGGGAACCACCGTGCCCTCACCTGGGAACCAAAGAAGCTGCTTGTTATTTCAAAATAAAAGGGTCAACCTGCTGTTTGCTACGATATAATAGGCCCCTTATTTAAATTTTGTTTTTCTTCCATTATATTATTATTGTCTCGCATGAATTATAATAATTTATACTGACCCTGCCCATATCTTATGTACCCAAGAGTAGGGATGATGTCTGTGCTTGCTTTGGCAAAGCAGTGAGCAGCCGTCAGCACCCAGTTCTCGCTCACAATGGACCCAACACATGGCATAGTCTAGGAAGGGGAGAAAAAATATAATGTGTGGAAATCGCCATTTAAATTTACAGTTGAATTATGCAAAGCTCCTACCGTTGTCAGTGTGACGTGCCAGGGTCTCGTGTAGACCCCTTTCTCACTCCCGTCCAGGGCCTCGGAGGTGTCTTCCTGAGCTAACCCACACATCGTCACACTCTTGTCACCTGTATAATAAAACATACCCATTTAACATGTTGGTACGAAGTTTTAATTACAATTTTAAGATTAAAAACTAGAGCTAAATCTGTATAAAAATGTTATTCCCTGCTGGTCTCCTACTTACTTATGATGCTGTTGAACACCGCTGCCAGCGTTTCGTAGTCTTGCAGAACAAAGACATGCTCCTCACCACGCTTCTTTGAGGCTAAGGAGTTCAGCTGATCTCTTTTCACTTTGTCCCCAATTCCAAACACATAGACATCTAAAAACACACACACACATACAGTACATATAATATTATTTATACAAACACATGACAAGCTAAAATCAGGTTATACATGAGGTATGCCTAAAACCATTATATTTTTCAAAAGCAATTACATACTTTTAAATGGTTAAATGCTACAATATTCTAAATAACAAATGGTTTAAATTAATCCGTGATCTGCAAAGTGGTCTTAATCTGTTTCCTGAGATCGATTGCTTCTGTCTCCTTTCATGTACCTGTGGAATTTGCGGGATTTTCCCTCGTTTAACTACAGATGTCGCTAAAGAAAAGTGTTGGGAATTACGTCTGTTTGAAGGGAGCCGGATCTTATGGCTCCGTTCCTGTCCGTGAGCCGTTAACAAGAACGGCTCATCGTTCTTTTTTTTCAGACTTTCAAACGTGCCTGCACTCAAATGCCTCAAATTCTGCACTTTGAAAATTTTAAAGTAAACAGCAGAATCAAGTCGGAACAATTAATCAGTGTCATTGATTTGCCAATAATTTATGATACAACTCTGTATGACTACATAGATGACAACAAAAAAACAACAAACTTGGCGGAGCGTTATACTGTTGCTCACCGTCGGCACTGTTGCTGTTGATTCCGCTGGAGTTGCAGCTGTAAAACCTGCCTGTGGTAATTCGGCATAAAGGGGAGTGGATCTCGGGCAGGCAGTAAAATTTGGCCACAACTATAAAAAGAACGGCTCTCACCTGCGCCTCTGTTCCCATCGTTCGCACCAAAGAGCGGTTGAAAAGAATCGGATCATTCGCGAACGTCAAAACACTACTTATTTATCAGCTTATCAGTCTTGTGATTATTTCTCCCCATATTTGAGGTATGTTGTCATATTTTAACTGAGTTACTTGTCTGTAATATCTTCCTAACATGCCATGACCGTTAAAGGAGCTTCCATATCGTGACGCATTTCCGAGTGAAACAGGACGTGCACGCGGGAAATATCATCAGACGGATTTGATTTGATCGTAGATAAGTGGGCGTAGACAGACGTTCTCCACAGCGCAGTAGCTAGCTAACTGACCGAACGTTCTTGGTGCTTTGCGGCTAAATGTTGCAGATTGATTGATTGAAATTGGTTGGTTCTAGCCTACGTAAGCACACTGGATACTTTTTTTTTTTTACAGGAAGAAAAAATGATCAGATTTTGATATAAGAATACAAAGAAATGGATTTTCTGTATTTTTTTTGGCCTATATTGTCAAATAGATGCACAATATTATCAGGGATGTGATCTAAAAGGATTAAAATGACATTTTTCATTTCACCTCGACTTTAAGACAGTAAGTTAGAGTTAAGTTAGCAGAGTAGTAGCTAAGTGTGTGTGCGCGCGCGGGTGGACTCCCTACTCGCAGAGGAAAACCCATAGCTGGGCAAGCCGCATTTTGTATTGAGTAATTATTCACATTTAGACCTGTTATTCTATATTTTACACTGTTAACTGTATTTTTCATGCACTATTCACTCAGTGGGGCTGCATCCTTCGAAGGATCCAGACTATGAAGGATCAAGTTTCAAGGCCTCTTTCTATTTTCAACATTTTTATTGCGAGCTATTCAATTGAGTTGAAACCAAAAACATTTATCACAATTATAAGTGTATTCCTCGGCCACTTGAGAGTCCACCATCTAATTAGAATTGGAGCGAAATGAATCTCAGGAAATGTTGGGCCAAGAAAGATGCACCATATGAATCGTTCTTGTCCTGGGAGAAGGAGGGCGCATTTGTCCGCCACATCTGACATAGCCTTTGAAATGGGACAGCCTTAGGCGCGGCTCTGTGACGCAATCAGCTTTGAAATACGTCCTTCGGAGGATGCAGCCCCTGAGTTGGGACACATCTACAGCGTGTACTTCCTACTCTATAACTTCCTGTAAACTTAATGTGTGTGTTTATATAAATAAATTCAACTACAGGTGTTGCTGAGGATACGTTAATCACTCTCTTGATTATTTTCATCCCAAGTTTTCATCAGCAGAACAAACACACTTTACTTTGCATACCGGATTGTGTGTAATTTAGGTCATTTTTGATGTTGTTGCACTAGTGAAAGTAGGTTTAAAATGTCAGGTGAGTAACTTAAAGGTAAATCTATTCTATAAATGGCAGACTATGACATTGTTTGATACCCAGCATTGTCTCGTGTGTGTGGTCGGGGGATATGTTGTTGTAGTATCCCAACAGATTCCGGATCCTGGCGAGGGCAGTCTGAGGCGCGATGCCTGTGTTGGTGAAACCTGCAGGCATAGAATACATAAAGAAATAATAAACGCATGTATTCTGCAAAATTAAGGCTCTTATAATGTTCTGTTATGCTCTAGTGAGGTTTTAAAGATATTTATAAACTGGAGCTGCTTTTTCAGCACGTGTTGCGAGACATTTTCTGTACCGTCTGTTTCTATGATGATGACGTTCTGAGTCTCGTTGAAATGGTTGCTGTCGCTGTTTTGCTTCAAGAAGGCCATCTTTTCACTGACACGGTTCAGGGCGGCATGTAAGTTCGTGCCCGTCTTACGACCGTGGCCTTCAGATGGAAAAAATGCAAAAGATTGTAACCATAAGTCATGACCATCTCCTGGGGTGTAATATCCTCAAGTGTGGTGCATGAATGAAGCAGACTTACTATCATATTTGAATTTATTCAGCTTCCATATGACGTCTTCGATGCTGCCACTTAAGTGTGCGTCTGTGATATCTACAATGTCTCTTGCTTCGCTGGCAAATGACAACACGTGGAAATTCAGCTGTACCTCGTAGCTGTCCAACTAGAAAGAAGATAAAAAAAACACATGCACAATTTACAACCAATGAGACAAGATGACAGGCAAGCTGGTACACTAATTTAATATGTTCTTTTTATGGTGCAGACCTTTCTAATTAGAGCAATAGTGGCATCCCTGGATTTTGCAAAGTCCGTCTCTGAGATGCTCCCAGATGTGTCCAGTAAAATGTAGATATTAATCCGGCTGCCTTCATCCACATGGAAGGATCGTCCAAAAGAATACCTTTCACCTTACAAACACACGGAGTAATCTTCAGCTGGTTTGTCTTTAATTTCACGTACATGCTCTTACATGTTCATGTTGCATGTATAACAGATACAAGCTATGCCCACCTTTCCTTTTGGCATCAGGTGAGAGAACGTCCATGACTCCAGCAAGTGACCCCGCCATGGCTGCTGCCACAACACTGGGGGAGTCAAAGGTATTTGGGGCTGCAGGAAAGCACAAAGACATCGCGCATGGATGTTATACCATGATATAATGTTCAGTTCGTACCGGCCAATGCCAGTTGATCTTTAAATGTCATATTCTGTTCTTAAGTAAATAAAGGCTTCATTATCTGTTATTACAACAGTGCACTCATTTTATTTTGACAAAAAGCTAGCGTTCTGCACCTTGGCAGCGTGGAGTTGAGCCGCTCCACTCCCTGTTCTCCAGGCAAATCCTTACAGCAGACCCGAGCAGATCCGTACCTGCCTGACACCGATATGTCACCTTCTCCCCAGGGTAAAACCGGCCCGATGACCGCTGGGCCCCTGGTGGGATCCCTGGGTCATGACAGTCATCTGATGCGACTAAAGACAGAAGGGCAAGAGCAGAAGAAATATCCAATTTTAATTTTATACAACAGTAAGGTCTACTATACAGTGCTAATTAAAGACCCCCTCCTGTTAAAATCAAGTGCTTAACATTGTAAACATCTCCATGTGGTGTTTCTCATGCACTACAAGACATATCAGGGACAACATCAGCAGTCATCTCTATGGCTGGGCCTGTCTGCTTTTAAACTGCAGTGTCCCAAGGACAGGCTGAACAACACGTTTTCAGATTGGAAGGTTTGTGACGTCACAAACCTAAGGAGCCAATCCCGTTCATGGATGGGGTGACGCTCTGCATTATGTGTATTGTTGTAATTTTGCAAACTCACTACTGACTACTGACGTTAACGTTACTTCTACTAATTACTACATTTCAAGCTAGCTAAGTTTCAGCAAGTTGCCACTAAACGTTGGCAGAGAGGTGTTTTGTTTCACGGTGGAGGGGGCTGTTAGAAATGTGCATAGTGGCCGGGATATGCAGATTCAGGAATTTTTAATGAGGGAGAAGGAGGAGACGCCTTGGGAGGATTTTTACAAATTAATTAAACTGATTTTGTAGAAAAAACATATCAGACACTATTTATTATTTCAACCATTTTATTTGTCTTAAAACATGACTGGAGCTGGTCTTTAAGTCATTTAATTGATTAAGCTGGTACTTCTGAATCACACTGTGCACAGACTCTTTTTACAGGCAGATAAATAGAAACATACAGATGAGTATTTGTTATAGAAAGTTTTGTCCTGTGATCCAGTCATGTTGCGAAAATACTTTTGTTTATAAAGCTGAATGAATGACTAAATAAATATTCATCTCTCTCTTTCCGTCTCTCCCTCTTCCCGACTTTCTCTGCCCATCCGGTCGTAGCAAGTGGCTGTTCACAAAGCACTTGCTCAGGGTGGATTAATGCTGGGTCTCTGTAAGTAATATAACAAAGAGCACAGTCTAGATCTGCTCTACACTGTTATGATTTGGCACTATTATTACTGTTATAACTATGCTGCTTGTAGAACAGTTGTATATTGGGTCGTATTCTATGACCAGCCATGCTGATATTTAGTATAACGGCACCCCCTCTCGTTTGACATTGCCTAAATATTGTATAAATGTATAAGTGTTTGTGCTGATAAAGGATATATGTGCATATAGTGCTTAATGCACAAAGGCCTTGATACAGAAATGATAAAGAAAGCTTATGTCTAAAAACACTAAATGGTAAAGTTAAGTTGAGTAAATGCATGTATTCATCAAAAGCTGCTTTACAATGTAAATCCTTATAAGTGTGAGCTTAGTCAGTGCATGCTCACTCTATAATTATACGCTCTAATACACACAGTGAACGAGGCTCATTTAAGAGGATATTCTATCGGTTGTTCTCTGTTCCGCTCATGTAGGACAGGAAATACATCCATGTGTTGTATGTAGTTTAATCATACACATGATTTGGCCTTTATCGTGAGCATGGTTTTTTATTGTTGCGTCCTTACCATGGTTGTCGCAGACAGGAGTGGTTCCCGTCCACTCCCCTGACTGAGTGCAGGTCCTCTGGGCTGACCCGTGCTGAGTGAACCCTTCCTGGCAGTGGAAGCTCTGCGTGGCCCCAACAGGGAGCCACTGATCCCTGGGCCAGATGTCCCCGTGATCCAGCTGGAGCTGAGCCGGACACAACACATCTGGGAGCCGGAGAGAGACGGACAGAACAGAAAAGAGGATGCAGGGAAGAAGGGAAGTATGAAAACCACAAAGAAAAGTCAGATTATAACCAGAAGAGTTCTGAGAACGTGAAATTGAATGTATCACCTTTGCATGCGGCACGAGACACCTGTCTGCCACTGGGTAACGTCATGGGTGACCACTCCCCATCAGCACTGCAGGTCCTGTAGCTGACTGGGGAGGGGTATTGCCCCGGGTCACAGTGATAGGTCAGCTCACTGCCCTCCAGACCCCCCTGAAGAGGAAACACACGGTCAATTTTGGAGCTAAATTAAGTAGTCTAGATCCTTTTAATCATGACCTGAATATAACCCCCCTAAATCAGTGTATAAACTCCTTTTTTATTTGCACAATTTATACCAAACTTAAATGCTTTGCTTTTGGTTTTGACCTCTTCCAACATATGACATTACTCCTTTAATTAGCCTACATTCTGTGACTGGACTCCTGACTGCTTAAACACTTTGAAGCCTCTGTGTTATTTATTGCTCACATGATACATCAAATTGTATTATTTTATTCTTATATAAATTCCCCCAAAAATAATAATCATCTGTCATTTTCACTTTTTGTCCCTGTTCTGTTGTACCTTGTAACCTCTGTTATGCAGTGTTTAACATTTGTATATTAGCCTCTTAAAAGATATAATCTCGAAGTTCTCAGTTTCGTTCTATTTGGCGGCACCTTGAGGCGATAAAAGGCAGTTGCAGGTGCATATATAGTATATATTGGTATATATCAAGCATAATGGTTTACTTTTCTCAGCCTTTACATTTTCTGTAGAAATTGTGCCTGCTCATGGTTGACCAATGTAATTCTGTGTCTATGACACTGTAAAAAAAAAAAAAAACTATTTGTTGTTTGTAAATTTGTAAAAAGTTTACTTCGTTCTTAATTAATATTTAGTTGCCATGTAATTCTCTTGTCAACTCGATTTCATACATGGCCAGACCAGGATGCTATGGTATCTCGAAGATCTCAGTTTCGTTGTATCTGGCGGCACCTTATGGCGACAGACGGCCATGGTGGGAGCACGCTGCCCAGATAACCAGACGTCCTCGGTTGGCTCCCTTTGTTACGGTTGTAACTCTTGATTTTCCTCGCTGACGGTCGCTTTCCTTTTTAGACTTCATGCCTTCATCTGAGCGTCGAGTTTGTTTCTATTACTTTGGATTTTCACTAATTTTTGAAGTTGTATCTGTAATCATTGATCTTTTCTTTGTTTGTTCAGCCATAGTAGATTACTGTTTACTCGCAGCACTTGCAGAGACCGGAAAAGCAGCCGCTTAGCTCCGCCTACCCTCTCTGGCAGACCAACCACTGCTGGCTGATGGAAAACACGTCACTAACAGGGCGCCGCTTGTGATTTTTTTCCACGAAAGTCGCCACAGACACCCAGTCTGTAATACTGCAAATGTAAAGGCTTTCATCAGTGGGCCATAGGCTCAATCATCATTGTGCTACCTCATTCGGCGATAGATAGTGACTAAACAGACATTTATTTACATGAAAATCTTCGAGATGATATCTTGAACTGAAAGTATATTAATATGTATAAATTAATGTTAAAAATAATAGAAACATCTAGACCAGGGCAGCAAACTACTCCTCTACACTTTCTTAAAGAAGCAATCTTTTCTTAAGCTGTACATTTTTTCTTTTCAGCTCCTTACTCTCAACCTGAGTGATGTAAATAATCATATAAGGAAAGAAGTAGAGCTGCAAACAATTATATTGACTGTAGATTTTTTTGTCTATAGATTATTGTATAGTCTTTTAAACATCATATTAAAAAGGTGAAAATGGCCCACAGCAAGTACAGTCCAAAAACTCCTTCAAATGTTTTTTCTGACCTACAATCAAAATCCAAACTGAGAGGGGGTTAATAATGGATGATTACATTTTATGTGGATATGTGAATCTATTAATAAACTATTCATTTCAGGTGTAATGTTCTGTTTATTATTTTTACCTGTGAGTAGGTGACATGTCCACCTCTGATGCTCTCTGTCGTCGAGCAGTTCCGAGGCTCTGAATCCTCATATGCTCCATAATCATAGTCCAACTCCTGCAGAAACACTGGAGCACAAACAGTACAAGTGTTGGTGATAAACAGGAATTTCTTCATGCGTGCAAGACACAAACACCAACAAAGTAAACACACTCAAGTGTAACAAAAAAAAAGATACTCACCCTCCTGGACAGAGCTGAAGAGGAGTATCCACAGTATGGCTTTGACATACATGACCGCGCTCTGTATCAGTGGTGTTTTGCGTCTTTGAGTGACGAAAAACCACAGCGAGAGTGTCTTTATCGACCTGCAGTCAGCTGCTTTATTTGATGACCGATTACCCATTAACATAGCAGAACCAAACCGGGAAGGAGGATTGAGCAATTTAGTACAGACCACAAATAAAAGCTCTTACTTTCGTTTTTTTGGTTGCACTCATTTCATCTGCTTCGCCTGTTTTATGTCCCTGTGAAGTGTGAGATTTATTTGGTGACAAGTATTCATTCAGAGCCAATGAAATCTGCTCTAAAGATTACAAACTTTCTGTCATGAGCCAGCTTTGGGCAAAGTATCCAACTCCGGCCTATAAAACACCATTCTTTAACCAAGCGGCATCCAAAGAACTTGCTGTTTTGACGCCTAATTACCCTGATTTTAAAGATGACTTTAATAATGTTTGGGGTTTAAAGGTCATGTGTATACACTCACCGGCCACTTTATTAAGTACACCTTGCTAGGTGCCTTCAAAACTGCCTTAATCCTTCGACGCATAGATTCAAGAAGGTGCTGGAAACATTCTGGAGATTTTAGTCCGTGCTGACATGAGAGCATCACGAAACTTGCTACAGATTTGTCGGCTGCACATCCATGATGCGAATCTTTCGTTCCACTACATCCCAAAGGCGCTCTATTGGATTGAGATCTGGTGAATGTGGAAGCCATTTGAGTACAGTGTTCAAGCAAATTTGAAATGATTTGAGCTTTGTCACATGGGTTGTGCAAACTGTAGCCTCAGTTTCCTGTTCTCAGCTGACAGAAGCAACACCTGGTGTGGTCTTCTGCTGCTGTAGCCCATCTGCTTCAAGGTTCAAGATGCTTCTCTGCATACCTCGTTTGTAACGAGTGGTTGAGTCACTATTGCCTTTCTATCGGCTCGAACCAGTCTGGCCGTTCTCCTCTGACCTCTGCCATCAAGGAGGCGTTTTAGCCCAGAGAACTCTCTTTTCCGGACCATTCTCTATAAACCCTTTAGATGGTTGTGGGTGAAACTCCCAGTAGATCCGCAGCCCGTCCGGCACCAACAACCATGCCACGTTCAAAGTCACAAAAATCACCTTTCTGCCCCATTCTGTTGCTCGGTTTGACCTTCACCCAAAGTGCATTGGGTTGCTGCCATGTGTTTGGCTGATAGATATTTGCGTTAAAAAGCAGTTGAACATGTGTACCTAATAAAGTGGCTACTGAGTGTCTGTATTTATGTTTGTGCACCTGCTCACTCAGGTTTTTCTTCATGCAAGCATGCGTGTGAATGACATTTTATGAGCTTAAAAGATCATTACAGAGATTATAGAGATTTAACAGGGACCCCCACCTACACCTCCACCCTCACCCTCTCTCCCCTTCCCCCCTCCTCCGAGAGGCTCAGTCCTCTCAGCTGACTCGGCTTTGTTCGACACTGTGAAGGAGTTTCTTAAAACTCTTTTGTAACCACTCACACATTCAGAAATCAAGAGAAATACAGGACGCTGCTGCTAAGACAGAAAAGGCAGAAGAAAACCTGCATGTTTCGTACTTTTTTTTTTAATGTGAATTCTACTGCTTTATTTTTATCTGGGTTAAGTTGATGGATGTCCAACAACGGGATCTACTGTGCTGGAGGAGTGAAGGCCTAAGCGTCTGTCAAAGTTTACTGTCGGAGCGAGAAATGCTAACAAAACCCAGGACACAATCTTTTTAACATGAACACATGAAGAATCAGCTCTCTTCACAATGTCACCACGGATGTATTCATCACAACATCACACTCTTTAAGAGGAGGAGCCCTGAAAGAGTGACAGCGGACTCGACATGTCTGACCTCAGCCAAGTTGCAGTGTACTCAGACTCTACAGATATTTATAAGGTGGGTGAAGAGGATGGGATTTACCATGGTGGTTCATTTTAATATTCACGTAGTTATTCTGACATTTACCAGGAGATTGGTCAGCACTTTCTTGCAAACTGGGCCCTTTTAAAATCCTTTAAAGTCCTAAAGATTATCAAGAAAACAGACCCTTTTTGATCAGCCGCCATATATGTGATATATACTTAAAGGTTTTCATCTAAACTGAGCACAAGTTTTGTCTCTACAAATAATTTAAGTACTATATTTCAAGCTTTGCGATCCTGGAACCCTGCTAAAAACGGTATATGTGCAGATCACAGTTGGTGCATTGTAAAATCCTGCATCCTAGCTGTGTTGTTCTCTTATATTTAGAGTGTTACATGTACTCAGTGTTTATTTTTAGTTGAAGCTTAAATACCTGGTATAAGTAACTTAAAATAACGATAGTTCATATCAAAATGTGAAAGATGTAACAATATGAAATATGATGAAAACTTACAGAGGATTGTAACCTGAATCTAAAGCACTCCTCTGTCTGAAAGAGCTTTAAAGTGAGTTTAAACTCACTTACTTTTTTGGTTCACTTCTCATGCATCATATTTGGATCGATCTCGGATGCCATCGGCCATAGTTTAGGACGTTATAGGCTCTGGAGACAACGGTGATGAAGCGTGTCCGGTTTAGCCAGCGGTTAGCAATAAATGACTTCCAATACTTCCCTTTCCACGTGCTGCATTGTTTACAGAAAAAGATTCAGTTTTTATTGTGATTGACTTTAATTAACTAGTCTTACCTTTGCAGAAATGTCAATGCAGATTTGTAAAAAGTAAAAATGAAGCTTTGTCAGGTCTGTCCTCGAGAGGAGAAGAAAAATACTTTTAAAATGCTCGTTTGTTGAACGGAGGTCGGGTCGATCATTTCTGATGCATTCGGGGAAGTCAGGAAATCTGAATGCTTAACGGCTTTCATGACACAGCGTCAAGGAGATTCATCTCAAATTTAATTTATGATCTAGAACAGATTGTGAGCTGAACTTGCTGCAGATGTCTGTTTATAGAGATTAATAAGAAGGTAAATCGTTGTCAGATGACGCTGATGGGAGCCAGGATGTGATTGTGGCGGATTACGTTCCGCCTGCTTTTGCTCTCCACAGGGACTGTTTTTCCTGCATACACTGCAGCCTGCTGATACGTGATTGGTCTATATTACTCTGGGTGTGTCCGAAACCGCATACTATCATACTAATCATACTAATCATACAAACCGTGACATAAAATTGAGTATGTCGTGCGTTCCCATCTCATAGTATGCAATTTTGGGTATGCGAGAAATGCCCGGATGTATACTAGATCGTCCCGGATGTTTGAGTATGAGACGGGAGCCTACTGGTTGTACTCAACCGCCCCAAAATGCATTGCGGCTATTCAGCTTCTACTATGGCGGAGATGGACCGGAGATCAGACCGGACATACGTAAACGATTAAGTCACGTGATATGGAGAAGACGGCTCTGAGCATGATGCGAACGGCATCCTAATAGTCAGGTTAGTAGGCAGTATATGCAGTACATACTGTTTGAGTATGTAGTAGGCAGTACGTTAGTAGGCAGTATGTTAGTATGCGGTTTCGGACACAGCAACTGAATACAAGCGTACTACAAATGGAAACCAGAACACTTGCCTTCCCTGAAATACACTTCCCTGCCTTCAGGTTCTACATGTCTATGTACAATACACAACCTGTTAAGCACCAATGGCAGACTGTTAGCTAGTTGCTAGTTAGCATCTAGCTGGTAAACACTGTGGAGCGCGGATTTTGTTGAAGAGTTGTTAGAGGCCACAAAAGAACATTGAACGTATATTCTCCCTAACTACAGAATGTACATATAAGCAACTGTTTGCTAACAAGTTACTACTGTTTCAACAAAACCCCTTGACATGACTTGACTTGAAGTTACACACCAACTACCTATTTTTTAATAATAACTTGTTCGTTTTAACTTCTTGTTTCTGTTCTGCTTTCTGCAGAATGTGTTCTGTAATCCTGCCTTTGAGCTGGAGGGGGAGCGAGAGGAGAGGGTGGAGGGATTCAGGACAACATCCTCCACCCCTGAGCCAATCAAACCTCCAACTGCAAGTGAGTCAGCCAATCGGCTTCTTGCTGCTTCCTGTGTATGTTTATTGGAGTATTAACATTATTGTGTCTCTCAAATTCGGCTGCCTCCAATATTATTAAAGAATAGTGTTGAAGTTTGTGTCTAACATTTTAGTTATAACCAAGAATTAAAGGTACAATCCACATCAGTTCTCTGGTCATGGTTAGTCCTACTGACCTGTGCGAACTAGTTTTTTAATATCTGCTACGGCTCTGTATGTTATAGTGACATTTGTATCTCAGCTTGGTAGTGGAAACTACATATTTATAGAAGAAAGTCAGGTTTAAAGCCTATATTGCATTATGGTAAATGTGCAGGGTCCTGAGTGTTTTTGCTTCTGATCCATTGTAGGGACTTAAAGTATCTTGGCTTCTGTTGCTTTTATTTTGATAACTGATTATTTTAATCTTTTAAGTTTCTTACAAGTCCAGCAACTTTATGGAAGGACAATTAAAAATCACTAATCATGAATTAAAAAGGATGTAGCCCTTTAAGTGCCAACAGCTACATAGAGGAAAACCAGGGAGCTTGCCAAACTACACTTCCTCAATCTAGGACGCCCGCCTCCGATGTCATGTCTCTTTCAAAATCGCCAGGTTTCAAATGTAGACTGCAGACATGAAGATTTTTTAGACAATCAACCAGTATATTCTCGTCATATATCGGATTCTGTACCGCTCTGAGCCATCGCCTGCAGCGAAACGGTAGTATTTCACTCCAGCGTCTCTCGCTGGGCCGTTACTTTCAGAGGAAGAGCCGCAATGCACGCTGGGTGTTGTACTAAAGTAGAGTGGGCGAAACCACAAGCTGTTTATACAACTTTCTCCACAGCTATGGCACCAATTTCAAATATTATTGCTTCTATAAATTACAGAGAACACCAGCTTTGGCTGACAGTGGCTTTTTTTCCAGGGGCGAATTGCTCCTTTAATACTACATACTGCATGATGCAATTTTAATTCAAATGATGTGCACAAAAGAAACGTGTTGTGTGTCTGCTATGTCATTCAGGCCTGGGCTGGGGTCTGTTTGGTGTGTGTGCGATGCGTCTGCGCGGCCCTGGTTGTGGCTGGGGGGTGGTGGTGGTCTCTGCTGCTGCCCTGCTCCTGTTGACAGCTGTCGGACTGGCGCTGGCCCTCATCCTCACACGTGAGTCGTACTGCTGCACCTCAGATGAGTCATTAGTCGTTAGTATTAGCTTTGTTTATTCATTTATATGATATGCCAACACTTTCATGATATTATAATGAGCTTTTCTATCTAGAATAAGCTTCTTCTCTGATTAGTCCAAAGGTTCATGTTCATTTCCTGTGTCTTTATTTTCCGTTTTGGGTTAAGAGATAAAAGGCCAGGAAGTGGAGGATCAGATGTTGTCCACCAGCCCTCCAGACCTGCTGAGTGCAGGAGATGGAGCGTCCCATACCTTGCCCACAATTTCTGCCAACAGAAGTCAACTGGACAGTACAGCTTCACCACCACCTGCCAGGATCCCACCATCAGAAACACGTACAAGATATATGTATAATATCATTTAAAATACAAAATGTGCAAGGTCAATCACACGTCAATATCCACCCCCATTAACATGTTATCTTTTCTTCACCTGCAGGCCCTTTTCTTTTTGTGTTACTAAAACAAGGTATTCCTTTCTGCCTCTCAGGTTGTGGAGGTGTTTTGACTGACTCTGAGGGCAGTTTCAGTTCACCAAACCATCCCGGCTCCTACCCTCCAAACCTGCTCTGTGTGTGGGTGATCCGTGTCCCACCCCCGTCCCTGGTCCAGATCCACGTTTCCTCTCTGACCATAGAGGGGCCATCTCCCTGTTTGTTTGACTGGCTTGAGGTGCAGGAGCAGATAGAACAGAGCTCTGTGGTCACCAGGTTGGTCAGACATCCGTTTTTCCAATAATCACTGGCGAGCTCGGGGGGGTGATCACCCAGCTGGTGTCCGTGTTTGAAAAAAGATGCTGCAAAAGTGCCCTCTACGGATGTGAAATATTCCATTCTACTTCACCACTCTACGGTGGTGAAAATGTGATAAAGTACTGGGTGATAAAGTACTGGATGTTCCCACCAGGGTGGTTTTTAGGGGAGATAAGGTAATGTCTATAGGACGCCTTTGCGGTTGAAAATCATGATGAACTCCCCACTATATGTTGGCCTTCTTGTGGAGAAATCATGAGGAAGCGCCCTCTATAAGGTGGCTTTCTAGAGGTGAAATCATAGTGGAATTCCCCTCTAGGTTTTTCTTCTGGTGGAGAAAACTTGAAGTACCACAGGGTGTCCTTTTAGTGCAAAAGTTATGATAAAGTTATATGGTGGCCTTCTCGTGGAGAAATTCAAAGGAAGTTCCATTCCTGTGGAGAAATCCCAGGTGTTCTTCCAGAGAAGAAGAAATGATGAAGTTCCCTCTATGCGACAGTCTTCTAGAGGAGAATTCATAAAAGAGTTACCTCTAGGTTGTTCTTCTGGTGGAGAAAACATGATGAAGGTTGGCTTTCTAGTGGAGAAATCATGGTGCAGTTCCTTCTATAGGCTGTCCTTCTAGTGGAGAAAATAAGATGATTTTCTCTCTAGGATGCCCTTCCAGTGGAGACATCATGAAGTTCCCTCAAGGTTGTTCTTCTGGTGGAGAAAACATGAAGAAGATCCACCAACAGGCCACCTTATAGAGGAGAAATTTTAATGAAGTTCCTGATAGGCTGTTCTTCCAGAGAAGAAATCATGACGTTTCCATCATTCACCAAATTCACACGGCAGCCATTTTTTTCGGAGGTAGATGTCAGGGTGGGGAGCTGAAATGCTGGTATAAGGTTATGCTAATGTAGGCTATTCAGGCTGTAGTCTACATCTAAGGTATGTAACAGTTGATATTATTGCACCACTTCCCAATATCTCGAGTATCTCAAGAGAATAAGTGAAACTCTAAAGGGACATGGGGCCATATTTTAAAGTAAAACATATTTGACAATCTGTTATCTACCTTTAGAGAACGGCTAATATTAGCATTCAACATTGCAACATAGCATCAGCTAGGAAGTCTATTCCTAGCTAACAATGTGTTAGCTAACATATGTTAAGCAGGCTAATATTAACATTCAACATTGCAACATAGCTAGCATCAGCTAGGATGTCAATTCCTAGCTAACAATATATTAGCGAACATATGTTAAGCAGGCTAATATTAGCATTCAACATTGCAACATAGCATCAGCTAGGATGTCAATTCCTTTCTAACAATATGTTAGCTAACATACGTTAAGTAGGAGTTGATGCTTTTCCTATAGTGTTGTGTAACACTTTCTGGTTTATGTAAGCTAGGAAGTGACAGAAAGATAGCATTAGCTGTTGTCTGACTATAGCCAATGGTTATGTTGTTTTAACTTAAAATAAATTATGATGTGTCTGATATCCAAAGTTTATGCAGCTAACAGCATTTGGGCTTCCCAACCCGAGCATGATGTCAAAAGAAAATGTTGGCTGTGTGAATATGATCAATAAGAGGGCCTTTTAGAGGACAAATCATGATGAAATTCTCCCTAGGGTGTTATTCCAGGTCCGCAATTCTAATGTTCCCTTTGTAGGGTGGCCTTTTAGTGGAGAAATCATAGTGCAGTTCCCTGTATAGATGCAATGTAATACTTGGTGCCCTTAAAGTAGAGAAAACGTGGTGCCAAACATGCCAGAAAATAGTGTGGAACTGTTAAGCCATAAATGCATCACCGCTCTTTGCCCATTTTGTTTGTATTTATCCCTTGCCCCTCACACAGCCTGAGGTCACTGCTGCAATTCATCAAGTACTTTCAGGGCCTTTGGCAGTTTCTGCTCCACACAAAATACCCTAGTTTGTTCCCTTCTGTTATTTTCATACCACCTCACGCTGTCTTTTTAAAGCTAACGCCTCTGTTGCAAGACGACCTCAAACTTTGCACTCCACATTTTAGTTGCTTGCAGGTTCCACTGGTGTGCTCAGTGTCACTCTTGAGAAGAACAAAAAAAATACCTACAGAGTAAATGTAATAAATGTCTACTTTTCATTTCACTCAGAAAGTAATACTTATGTTTGGAGGACTTAACTATCAAAGGGGAGGCAAAGTATCGATTGTGTTCTTGCAAATTCACATTTAAAAATCTGTACAGTTTATATACACGTTCTCCTTAAAGAAACATTATGGTCCATGCTGTGACCTTATATTGCCAATAGATGGCACTAAAGGTCTGTTGTAATTGGAGAGTACTTCTGGGTATGAAAGAGTTCTCAGAAAGATTTCAGAACATGTGAAAACTTTGACCCTTTTGCTTGCTTGTATTCTCGGAAAGTGTTGCAACATAATTGATGTTACATAACTTGTTCACATATCCTACCGTGCAGAGTTCAGGCTCAAGTGGAGATCGCTCTTTTTCTCCTGCAGGTTCTGTGGCAACGTGGCACCACCAACAGTCAACACAAACAGCAGCACTGTGTGGGTCACCTTCCGCTCTGATGGCAGCATCACAGGCAGCGGCTTCACTGCACAGTACAAGGCCATACTGCCTGGACACAGTCAGTAGTGTGTGTGTGTGTGTGTGTGTGTGTGTGTGTGTGTGCGTGCATCTGAAAATATATTGACCCTTATCCATTTGAGTTAATGTACATTTTGTATGTATGTGCGTGTTTTCTTAGAAAGCTGCTCCAGAGAAGAGTTCATGTGTGATGGCGGTCGCTGTCTGCTGCCTGTGTCTGTGTGTGACAGTCATCCAAACTGCCATGACCAAACAGACGAGGCAAACTGCAGCCATAAACACAAAGGTGAGAGCAAGCAGACAGATAACACATAACAGAAACACATTGAGAAGACCGTAGTACACAAATGAAGTCACACACATTGTTTGTCACAGAATGTGGTGGGCAGAAGACCGGGCCACATGGCTACCTGTCAAGTCCAAACCACCCCAGGCCTTATCCTCACCAGCAGGTACATTTATAGCCACATTAAACTGCCGAACACACACCAAACTGGCTATGACAGGCCTGTAAAATGTGTGTGTTTTCACTTATCCATTGTTCTTTTGTTTCCCATTAGTTTTGCATGTGGTACATATCTGTTGAGGAGGGTAACGTCATCACGCTGAGCTTCAGGAACTTCAGCCTGGAGACTCAGGATGTGTGTGAGTTTGATTACGTGGAGGTGCACGACAGCGCCGACGCTGGAGCTGGAAGAGTGCTGGGAAGGTGAGACCGTCCACAGATTAAAATGTAAATCCTGTATGTTGAGGGTAAATGAGGATAAACGATTGTCGTCCTTTATGTGAGTTACGTAACCACAATGCTCTGAAGCAGCTTTTGTTCGTCTTCCTTTGTCTCAGGTTTTGTGGTACCACCTTCCCTCCTGACCTGACCTCCTCTGGCCCCCACATGACTGTGGTGTTCGTGGCTGATGAGGGAGTGGCTGACAGCGGCTTCAACGCAACGTACCAGGCTGTGTCTGTACTTGACAGTGAGTTCTTGTTCTCATATTTAACCAAGTGTGCTTCTTGTTTTACTTCCCGTTTCCTTCCCCCTCCCTCTTAAATATCCTTACTTCCTTATCCTTTTGTTCCTTTTTTTCTCCTTGCTTTCTTCTTTCTACATTACCTCCATTTCCCGACACTTTGTTAAACTTCTTTAAAATCCCCAATTCCCAACTCTCTTTTGTGTTTTCGTCTTTGTTTAAAGGAACATGTGGCCCCAGCCAGTTTGCCTGCAGTACCGGGGAGTGTCTTCAGCAGCAGTGGTTGTGTGATGGATGGAACGACTGCCCTGACGGAGCAGATGAACAAGGCTGCGGCAACTCCACCTACCCTCCCTTCAGTGAGGCCCTGTTATCTCTGACCCCGATCAGAGTCCCAGTGGAGTCACAGATACTGTAGTTTTTGTTCCCAGGGCCAGAGTTTTGGTTTTGATTTATCACTAGCAAACTCAAAAGAACAGGGGCATAGAGGCATGATTCCGATTCATAATAATAGCTGCTACTTCTGGTTTTCTGCGAGCCAAGTACATGAATGCAATATAAGGATAAGAATGACTGTTCTCCCTTCCCTCAGCTTCAGCGTGTGAGTCAATAGAGGTGGAGATGTGTCAAGGCCTCAGCTACAATGTCACCTCTTTCCCAAACATCTGGCTGTCCATTTCTGATCAGAGAGAAGCTGCAACACTCCTGCGACCGTACCGGGTGAAAGCAATCTTCCTAACTTACCTAAATTACTGCCGTATTCAAATGTAGTAGCCCATACTATGCACAAACGGACAGCTATTGCTTCTCATCTCACACTCATCTCTTATTTCCATCACGTCATCCAGGTTCTGATGGAGCTGGCGTGCTTCGAGCCCTTGCGGAGGCTAGTGTGCGGGATGTTTCTGCCCCAGTGCAGCCCTCAGGGTGGCGTCCTCCAGCCCTGCCGTTCAGTCTGCTCCTCCGCTGAGCAGCAATGCAGCCATGCACTGGATCTTTTCTCCTTCAGCTGGCCCTTCAACTGCCACCTCCTGCCAGACTCACAGGACCCCATGGAGTGCTCGCTGCCTTGATGCTCAAAGTTTGAGATGATTACACAATGTTCAATTTTATTGCAGAAGTCTAAAGGACCAAAAGGCCTGCATTTTACAAGCTGGGATACTGATTTCTGGACCTGTTGCTCTGCAGCATTTAAGAGCTCTGATTTGTAGTATAACTGCAACCCTCACTTATGGTGTAGTATAGTTTTAGTGGAAGCATTACATTGTGGCACAATAGGATGGCTAAAGATATTTTTTGTTTGATTTAAATACCAACAAAACAAAATGAAAGTTTTTAATCTGCCTCTTCAATAGAAATCAAACTAATGTAAATTATCTTTCTGCATTATTTATTGCTTTGATGTCCATCATGTAAAAACAGATCTTACCTCAGACAAAAGAACGAATACAGAGAGAATACCTTTAAAACAAACTTTATTGCATTGTTTATCAATACACCACATGATGTGCTTGTTTTGTTCAGATTTGATCTAGGGTGAGATGAAATGGGCATATGCTGAATTACACTGTGGAAACACAGTATAAAAAAGATAGACGACATGACAGCTCCCTAAAAGTGAAGCCAAACCCTCTCTATCGCCCCCTGCTGACTGGCTGCAGTATAGGTCATAAAGCACGCCTCCTCCATGTTAATAGATGGGACATGAGTCAAACTATGATATCAAAATACACACCGAATAGATTTCTCTCAAACAGGGTTTTGTCATTATAGCTAGTTCTTATCATGCTGATTTATGTCCAAGTTTAGTTTTAATTAGTTATTTGATGCTGTAAAAAGGATGATTGACAGCTCTGTTGACAAATACGGCTCCTGCAGGCGATCTGTTTTGGATTAGCAGAGTAGAGGAGGAACAGTGAGAGGAGACGTAACTAAAACAATCACTACAGTCATTGAAGTTTCCACATATGTGAACGTCTGCTTCAGACCAACACAAAGAAGTTCTGCTGTTAAATATGACAGCATGTGGAATCTTTGCCGGGTTTTTTTCGGTAAGTTGAGTGTGTGTTTTGGTTAGTGGAAGTGGCTAAGGCGGCTCCACCCGCAGATCTCTACTGCGCAACTCCGGCTCCAAATGACGTCACCGTCGCTAGATAGCACGGGGCTATTTTGGCTTCAATTTTGTGCAATGAGAGTACATGGAGACGCGTCGTCCATCTATATATGCACACAGTCATTGGTTTAACTTGTTACAATCCATTTAAATGGTAACTTGTCTTACAGAAGATTTCTAATTGAATTTAAGAAGGATTTGTAGGCATTTGAAAATCATAACAGTCTATTATACTGAAAATACTGACAGTGTTTGAGTAAGACTCAATCAGATATAAGATTGATTTTCATGTCGTTACTCCTCTCCTTCCTTCTCTTTATGAGCTACATAAGCTGTGTGCCACCTTGCACGTCATCCATTCAATAAAAAGTCTTAGAAACCCAATGCTGAGACATGGGGAGAAAGGAAAGGCATTTACCTTCATACATGATGACCGACCATACTTTCTATTCACATTGATTCCTGTCCTGGTTTTGCTACACAAAGCCTGATTGCACATTTGTCATAATAAGATCTTCAAGTCAGATGATTTGCTTTGGTACTGTAAGTGAACTGCAAACTGTAAAGCAGCCGTAACTGAGCTGCTAAGGAGGGACAATGAGTTTCAGGGTATGATCTAGGGCGATGGCTGTCAAGCCCCACACTCGATGCTTCCCGTTGCGAAACACCGGGAGTGTGTATGCATACTTGTCAGCTACGCGGAAGTGTGTATAGCCACGGTTCTGAGGGTCGCACAAGTGGGACAAGGTCACGGTGAAAATCTCCTCCACCTGGGAAAGAACGAATCAGAAAGGAGAATTTACAACTTTGGCTCTAAAAAGACATCAACTGGATAATTTGTTTACTTGCCTTCGCCTATACATTTGTATTTTTTGTTGCTAGTTAACAGCCAACATCCAATGTTTTGGAGGATGATGTAAAACCATATATAAAGATAATTTGGTGAAAGTGCAACATAAGTATCTGACCTCTAGGGACATGCATTTCTATAGAGTGACATCATACACTCGCTAACATTTCTTTACACCTGATATCTGCCAGTGTCTGTTTAACTGTATAAAACATCCATCCATCCATCTATACACCGCTTATTCTGTTCTGGGTCGCAGGTATTGACCCCAGCTGTCATTGGGCGAGAGGTGGGGTACACCCTGGACTGGTCGCCATTCAATCACAGAGCGGACACAGAGAGACAGACAACCATTCAAACTCACACCTAAGGCCAATTTTAGAATCACCAATGAACCTAACGAGCATGTCTTCATCTCCAAAAACACAACCTTCAGTCACTTACAAACATGGAACACGAAAAGAGAGAATGACTATACCTCTCCAGGGTTTGGTTTGAAGGACAGCTCCTCTAGGGGGCCAAGGTTAGCCAGCACAGGAGCAATCATCATCCCTGACTGGTGAGAGAGACAAGAGATACATAAAGCGTCATATTGACACACAGGTTCGGGGTTCAAAATGATTGATTATTAAAATTTCTAATCAGATAATTGAACTGTAAAAGTGAAGACATGTACAAATGATATCTAAACCCTAAGGATTTTTCGATGAGCATTGTTTACTCTTTTCCTGTTTTTGGACTAACATTTATGAAAAGGAATTGTAGATAGATAAATGGATATATATATAGATAAATGGATAGATACTTTATTGATCCTGTAAGAAAATAAAATTAGAGACAAAATTTTTAAAAAATAAAGGCTATTAATATAAAGGCAAATTTAAACAGGATGAGTAGAGAAAGAAATAACTTAATTGAAGCCATATTTAATACTATGTAACCCCTTTTCATGGCTTATGAAAATTTGCCATGAAAAAAAAACATTAATAGAAAAATGAAGAGCATCTTTAGCAGTAGCATACCACTAGTTTTACAATTTCCAAAAGGGCTGCACAATAAATCACAATTTCATTGTTATGGCAATATGAGCATTCACAATGAACACGTCGCAAAAGTCGGAATGTATCACAAGGAGTAAGAAAATGTAATTTCAGCATGCATACATTTGACCTATTGGAAGGAGCCCTGGGTATGATGTCAGTGCTTTCCCAGGGTTTTGCTGTAATCAGATGAAGCCTAAAAGGGGAATCTACACTGACACCGCAGCATCAGATGAACCTGCGCAACACCTTAGCGTCACTGCAGCATCTATTTTGCAATCTACACTGGCTGCAACTCGACAAAGATGAGTCTCAAAGTTAGCCGATGATAGTTGCGATTCCTAGCCTTAAATAGGGGTGGCAGCGACGCCAAAAAGTGTGCAGTCTGCCGGAAACAGAAGAAGATCGCAACCGACATGCAGACTTAATTCTTAATTGTGCATACATTCTGGAGGATGTAGAAGTCAAATGAGAAAGAATTAATAGGATTGGTTTACCCAGATGTTGAGGAAATCTTTCAAATTAATAAGACGGCGGCACGCACTGGTGCAGCGGCTCTTGGCTCTCTAGTTATATATTTTAATGCTTATTTATTGCCATCCTATGTCTTGTTTTTTTATGTTTCTATGTTGGAAATACATCACTTGAGTGTCGCTACTAATTTCGTTGTATTCCTATACAATGACAATAAAGGCTTTCTGATTTCTGATTTCATCATGCCTGCTCGTCAAGCCGATCAATAACTTTAAACTATTTAAAATGCACTATTTAAAATGTACATCGCAGTTTTCCCATATCATGAAAGCTTAATTTCCGACATATTTCAACAGTTGCAATTACCTAAAGTCTTAATGACACTCACATTGTCCCTGAGAGGCTTCAGGATTCCCCAGACCTTCTCTGTTGCCACATTAACACCCAGCTCCTCCCTTGCTTCTCTCAACGCTGTGTCCACCAAGTCTCTGTCCGATGGATCCCACTTCCCTCCTGCAAAGCTACAAAAGATTGGAAATTAGGGCAGATACAGTTCTCTTCTGAGCCTTATGTAGAGTTTTTTTATGTAGAGTTTTTTTTTTTTAAGTGAGCCACAAACCTGACATCTCCCTTGTGCCTGCCCTTCAGTGTGCTGGAGCGCAGAGTGAAGAGAAAAGCTGGCTCCCCCTCAACAGAGCAAAGAGAGACCAAGACTGAAGCCTGTCTCTCCTGGTTCTTCTCTTTCGTCCCCTTGTTCGCGTTGTATAGCTTCAAGTTGGGGCCCAGGCTCTGTCGACACCTGCTCTCATTCTCCAGGGATAGACAATATTTCCATCCGTCCGCCACTTGAGGGGCAGCCTGATAATGAGCTCTAGTTTCGTTGAAGCTGGAGGGGTGATGTCTACAATGAAAGTGATTCAAAACCCGTGGTGTATTTGTCAACGAGCTGAAATGTCTGAAAGAAAGCTGCCTGCGATATAAATTGTTTTGAAGACGGTTACACAGAGTCTTGCTGGTGAAACTGAGTGAAGTCCTTCTCCAGGGTTGAAGGCAAGTTGTGTTGATTAAACAGTCTGGGTAAGTGCTCACAGCTTTGACATTTTGATCTAAATTTTCCACAAAAGTGCATTTCCAAGAATCAGTCACTGGTTTATCCTTGGCAGAGACAGGAACCTGAGGAGGGTGGGGTGGGCTGGACAAAATAGCTTTAGTTAGGAGGTTTTGAAATGAAGCTTTTCTCAACTGATGATTTTCACTAAAGGACATCTGTGTTGAACAGGATACAGTCTTTGGGGACAATGATGACCCCTCCTTGCTTTCACAGATCCTTTCATATCTCCTTTCCTTCACATCTCTTGCACCAAGCCATCCAACTCCAGTGTACCCAGAGAAAGCTGAGAGGTGGGATTCTCTCAATATCAACAGTGGTCTAATGGGGAAGGACCACGTCAGGATCTGAGGGCCCCTAAACATCCTGTGAAGAGAAATAGAAACATGACATCAGCAATTGAAGCCCATTGTGCTCATTAGCCGATTAGCCAGCATGTAAACTTCTGACTATCCCACAGCTCAGATACGACAGACTCCACCTGCAGAGGAGATCATGATTAGGGTAAATGTCCCTTTTAAGCCCACCAAAACCAGACATTTTTAATATATATTGCCACAATTTAAGTGAGAAAATAATAGATGAAATGAAACAATCTCTCATTTGAAGTTTAGATAATCAATTTATACCACTTTTATGTTTTTATTATTTAATTTAAGGAAATATGTCCAACGTCTGGCACGGGCTTAATGGGTAACGAATGTACCCTTTAGGCCCAAGTGTGTTCTCAATAAGCCCCCTTCATGATTTACTGGTATATAAATAAATATAGATTTTAAATGTAACAAACTTGATCTATTCAAGTCTGTAATGTCTTATCTCTCAATAGTTTGTTTCATTTTGTCTCCACTCTTATCCTATGGCCTGTAAACGGTATTTGAAAGAGGTGAGCCCAGGCTATTTGCTGTGCTGTCAACACAGAAAAAGCCAAACTTACATGTCTTCAGTGGAATGTAGCCAAAACATTATTTACATACAAAATGAAAACTATGGTGGAAATCAATCTTCAACACTTAATCTTTCAATATGTGTTGTCATTTTGTCGGTATCTGTATCCTATAGTGTGCTGCTGGCATTTGAAATTGCCCAATATTTCTGGTCCAGCCAGCTTGTTGAAAGTGCAGGTTTTTATGAAGATTTCTGAAGACAGAATGACTGAAAGAAAAACAACCTGCATGTTCAACACTAATGTTCCAAAGATAGTAATATGATATGATAGATAGTAAATGAGTCAACTGCATGATTAACAATTAAAAAAAATAATTTTGCCAGAGATGAGACACTTCGTATGGTTCCCTCTCTGTACATACGGCATGCTTCCATCATATGTGCGCATGAGCTGTAGTTTTTCCTTGTTTTAGTCATCTAAACTGATCTGAAAAGTAAAGGTTTAAAAATGAGGCTAGTGCTGGTATAAGGCAAACAGTGCAAAGGTCACAAGGGAGAACATCTCAATTGAAAGACAGTCAATTGGGCTTAAAATGATACAGGTGGGCTTAATAGGGACGTTTACCCTACGTCTTGTTTTGGTCGGTCAGAATCTTGCTAATCTGATCTCACAGGTTCAGCCAAATTTAACACCATTGCAATACTTTACGTTACCTTTAACTTTTTCTGTAACTTATTAAGCTTAAATCTAAACTCGATTCAATTTTCCAAACCAACAAAGTTCAACCATTAGTCCACCATCGCTGTCAAACTTTGGCTACAGATGCTGGTTAGCCAGCTTAGCTACGTTTTAAATATATATAATAGCCGCTCTATGATATAAGTATCTGGTTTTTGACTTATTCTCAATCACCTTAAAATATCAATGGCTTGTGTCATACTCGTCAAGATTTCCTTTGGCTCGGATGTCAGTCACTGAAGTATATGCAGGATAACCATACCGTTAGCATAAAGCTAGCTAAATCATAGCTAGGCTAATGTCATAGGCCGACACTGAAACTTTAAATTAATAACAGGCAAAGACCCAGCATGTCCTACACGCCATAATAAGAAAGGCAGATGACCCATTTCAAAAAGAAAGCATCATTTGAACGCGGAAAACACTCACCTTAAAAGTTTAATCAATATTAAGTTGGCCTCTCGCCCGGCTAGCCGGCTGCCACTAGTCAACATGGCGCCGAGTAGCTTCATGCACGTCAGTGTTGCCCTAACTGCGCTGTGATGACGCCATATAGATATCACAAACCCACTACTCTTTCCAATTCGCTTTTATGTACTGCAACCCAGAGTTATTATAGTTTTGAAATTTTCATTAGTTTTTATTTTTATATAGTCTTTCATTTTGTTTTTTGATTCCAGTTTAGTTTTAATTAGTTTTACGAGTTCATAAGTTGTTTTATTTTCATTTTGAGGAATTAACTAGTTTTTGTTTAGTTTTTATTTTAGTTTTAGTCTTTGTTAATTATAATAACCCTGCTGCAAACTAATCGATTCCGTATGCGAGAAAGAATGTTGCATTATTTACTGATAACATCATTGGGGAAGTCCCCCCATTGTTTGCAATTTACATCACAAGTCATGTCCTCAGAGGTGTAAAACCAGTCTGTCCTCAACCAGACCAGACTTAATCATGTTTTAGTCAGAGTTTCAGTTTCTAAGGAGCCTAACATCACTACCTTTAGATTCTAAAAATTGTATGAGTGTCGTTTTAATATTTTTTTTTCATTTTCAATGTGGCATTAAGTTGCCACTAGTTTATGAGTCTTACAATGTATCTTTTAAGAAACTGGGAAGCACCTATGACATAAACGAGAGAAACTCCTCACCCCACCTGTTTTACCAGCCCAACCCTGAGCACAGGCTGCCTGACTTTTTAAGCAGCATGTGATTCATGTGAACTGGCATTTTAGTCTGCCAGCGTTGTGTGTATCGTTGTGTGTATTTCTTAAAGAGCTCACTAACATTATTCCTGGTCTCATTTGGTTGTCCATACATCCAGGTGTGACCTCCAAGAAATCTAGCTCATCCGTCTGTGTTTCACACAGGACCACATGGCATCTGCCTGGTCTGAGGAGGAGACTTTTGTCTGCTCAGTATGCCTGGACACCCTGAAGGACCCTGCCACTCTGCCCTGTGGACATTCATACTGCTTGGCTTGCATCAAGAGTCACTGGGACAAGAAAGACAACAAGGGTGAGTACAGCTGCCCCCAGTGCAGGCAGGTCTTCGACCCTCGACCCTCGCTGGCTAAGAGCACTGTGCTAGTGGAAGCCATGGAGAAACTTAGAACCAACAGCTTCAAGCAGAGCTCCTCCACAGCCGTCTCCTCTGCCCCACCGTCTATGCCTATCTACCTGGATGTCCTACCAGGTACCGTGCGGCGACAGGGCAGCATATACCCCCAGCTACCCACAGTGGAACCCAGGCCCTGCCCTCAACACAACCGACCCATGGACCTGTTTTGCAATGAAGACAAGGAGTGTGTGTGTGAGGTGTGCTGCCAGCATGGACACAAAGGTCACCAGGTGCTGAAACCACAGGTGGAGAGGAAGGAGAGACAGGTATGTGAAGGTCACGGCAAACATAACCTGATTACTATTATCGGTGCTATTCTCTAGTTTGCTTTTTCTCTCTGTTGTTTGTCTTGGTGAATAATGAGTTGAAGACAGGTGAATCAGGAACTGTGTTTTCATAGTAGCCTTTCCAAAATGTAGCTGAACTTGAAGTACTCGTCAAACAACTGTGTTTTCCTCTTGCATGAATGAAAGTGTTGTTTTTAAAAGGATTTTCTGGCCAAATATATTGTAATATCAGAACGGCTCATCCCAAATCACATTGTATGCCCTGTACTGCAACAGTGCGGCCTCTTTTCTTCTTTTGCTTACATGTAGATTGTGTGTGTTTGTGTGTCCAGAAAGAGCTCGCCCAGATGCAGGTTGACGTACAAAAGAAAATCCAGGAGACTGAAAAGCAGCTTAATGTTATCCCACATGTTGCCCGCCAACACAAGGTAAGCAAATGGTATGACTTTTATGTGTAGAAACCTTTGCACAATTTTCTACTTCTCATGTAGACAGAACATTTTAAAGCATCCCTTTTTTTCATAATTTCCTCATCCCGGCTCTTCCTTCATCCTTCTCTTCCTCCCGCTTCAACCCCAGGCCTTGGTACAAGCTCTAGAGCAAGAGAGCACAGAATTGTTCTCGAGCCTAGTCAAGAACGTGAATCAAACAGGCATCCAGGTTGGTGAGCTCCTCAGCACACATGAGGCCTCCTTAGGCAGCCAGGTCGAGAGTCGGATCCAAAGCCTGGAGCAGGAGGTGGCACAGCTGCGCTGGAAGAGTGAAGAGCTGTGCAGGCTGGCAGACATGCAGGACGACATCTGCTTCTTGAAGGTACTAAGTGTTGCTGGAACAGATCTCATTTAAATAAATGGAGAACAGATAAATGGAGAATAAATTGATTTTTACTAATACATGTAATACTGCGTGATATTTTTCTTAAGAATTTCCACACCATTGAGCTGCTGGGTCAGGCTGGTGCAACAGGAGAGTCAGTGCTGACTCAGGAGAAAGCAGAGGTTGACTCTATCCGCTCAGTCATGAAAGAACTGCAAGAGGCAATACAGGAGCAATGCAAAGCCAGCCTGGCCAAGATCAGCACATTACGTCAGTTTTACTCTTCTCTTCCCTTATTTTATCTTCTCTTCTTCAGTCAGTAAAACCTCTCTTTTTCTTTGCAGTGAATCAGGAAGCTGTGGCTCCAACAACCAATGGTGCAGACACAGCAGCAGGAGACACAACAGCAGCTGATAACGGTGGTCCGTCCAGTGCACAAGACACAGGTATGGTGAATTAAAATGACAAGTGCAGAAGAAATTTGCTTTTAGCGATAAACTGAGTGTTTCTCACAATTCATGCACTGTTTCATGTAGTGTATGAGATGACCACAGACCCTCCACCTTTGCCACCTCCACGACCTCAAGGTAAGTTACCGCAGAAGCTTCGTATACCGTTTGTCTGTCACTTAAGAAACAAGTGCTCTTGGAGTTTCTTTTGTTAGTAAGTTATTTTTTGCTTCATCTATTTTGCCCCCACAGGCCGTGAGCCTTCAACCAAATCTCAATCTCTACGTCCTGCAAGTCTTCACGGTAAGAGCCTGCCATGGAAAAAACTTTCATTGATGTTAAGTGGCACAGCTTCAAGGTTATATTTTGTTTACCCATTCCCTTGTTGCCTTTCTCTTTATCTCCCTGGCGATGAAGCTTCAGCCCCCCCTCCACCCTACGATCCACCTCCACCTCAAGGTAAATACAACAGACTGTATATAAAGATGGACGACAATTGTACAAAATTGAAGCCCCCCGTGATGTGTGCTCCCATCTTGTGTGGGTGACATCATTTGAAGACAGAGCTGTGCAGTAGCGATCGTAGCAAGATCCCGCACGTCGACGTGTTTAACAGCAGAACAGCTTCTAGTGTTGCTCTGAAGCAGACGTTCACAGATACGGAAACTTCAATGACTGTTGTGATTGTTTTAGTTACGCCTCCTCTCGCCGTTCCTCCTCTACTCTGCTATTTGGGAACAGATCGGCTGCAGGAGCCGGATTTGTCAACAGAGCTGTCAATCATCATTTTGACAGAATCAGATATTTAATTAGCAATACTTAACTTGTCAGAAAAATTAACACTTGGACGTAAATCAGCATGATAAGAACTAACTATAATGACAGAAACCATGTTTGAGAGAAATGTATTTGATGTGTATTTTGATTTTATAGTTTGACTCATGTTCCATCTGTTAACATGGAGGAGGCGGGCTTTATGACCTATACTGCAGCCAGTCAGCAGGGGGCGATAGAGAGGGTTTGGCTTCACTTTTATGGA
Organism: Semicossyphus pulcher; assembly: GCF_022749685.1. Lineage (NCBI taxonomy): Eukaryota > Metazoa > Chordata > Actinopteri > Labriformes > Labridae > Semicossyphus > Semicossyphus pulcher. The sequence continues at coordinate 7,183,691 of NW_027211700.1, forward strand.
GCTGTCATGTCATCCATCTTTTTTTACAGTCTATGGAAAATACAAAAAACCTCACACCAATAAGCATCAAGCTCTTTGATGGAATATGGGAAACCAAACAAACTGTTCAGAGGCATAAACATCCAGAAACAATTGATAATTCAGTTACAATATATGTGAAAAAATACTTAAAGTATTACTAAAACATTTTAAAAGCCATATTTCCTTACTCTCAAATACATTAAGATGTTTTATTTAAATGCATATAGCGATCTACATCCCATATGTTCAGATAATATGCAAAGTAAGAGACCAAAAGATGTGGAAAACTATTATTTATGTACAGAGATTGGTCTATACATCCTTGTATGAAAAAACTTTAACTACACTCTTGGTTCAGACCTCTAGGTGTGAGAGTCTTGAGAGTAAAGATGTAAAGAAAATTCTCTTTGGAGTAAGAAGGTTTCAATATAGACCTCTGATTCTATACATTATTGTTTGTATTCCTTTTAGCACCTCCTGCAACAAAATTGGGACTTGCCAATCCAGACCCAAAGACAAGAGGAGAATTGCTGAAATGTGAGTTCATCATTTTCCACAAAATAAACATTATAGAGAACATAGTGTTAAGCCTTTTAGGCGGGGTCCAGAGTCTTTACTAAAATGTATCCTCTCTCCTCAGTTCGCTTTGAACCCACCATGGACCCCAACACCGTGTATCGCCACGTGCAGCTGTCAGACACAGGTCATAAAGCCACAATGAAGGCTGAGAACCTGAACCCACCAGACCATCCTGAGCGCTTCGACTTCTGGAGACAAGTTCTCTGCAGAGAGCCGCTGGCGGGGAGCCCGTACTACTGGGAGGTGGAGTGGAAAGGCCAGAAGGTGAGGAAACGGATGGACTTAATAGGGTGTATTAATCATTAATGAAAATCCTAGCTAAGTTTAAGAATCCATCCATCCGTCCATTTTCCTCTGCTTATCCGCGGTTGTGTCACGGTGGCAGCAGGCTAAGTTAAGTTAGCCTAGGCGTCCCTCTCCCTAGCAACATTTTCCAGCTCCTCCTGGGGGATCCCGAGGCGTTCCCAGGCCAGGTGGGATATATAATCCCTCCAGTGAGCTCTGGGTCTGCCCCGGGGTCTCCTCCAAGTTGGATGCACCCATCCTAATGAGATGACCGAACCACCTCAACTGGCTCTTTTCGACACGAAGGAGTTGCAGCTCTACTCTAAACTCCCTCCGGATGTCTGAGCTCCTTACCTTATCTCTAAGTCTGAGTCCAGACACTCATTCTTTCAGTCACTACCCAGAGCTAATGAGTATGTTTGAGTTTAAATCGACAGGTAAATTGAGAGCTTCTCCTTAAGGGTCAGCTCCTTCTTCAAGACGATCCGGTACAATGCCCACAATACTGCAGACGATGCACCAACCCGTCAATCTCACGATCCATTTTATTTAAGAATTTAATGTCATCTAAAAACTCTGGATTAAACCACAACTGAGGACTTGAGGTTACTTGATAGTAGAGTCATTTTTGCCCAACTTGGTAGTACTTTATTTCATTAGACACATGGGTCCATGTCAAAACACAATACATACAATAAAAGACAAGGACAACAGTAGTGAGTGAAAGCGTTCACTAACCAGAGAATGTCACGACAAATTCATAGCAAAATAAACAATCAGCAGTCTGTCCAAACAAAGATGGAGGCCCCTTTGTTTTCTTTGGATATAAGTTGCTTCATTTTCTTTTGTAAATTTTACTAGAAACAGGTCAGTTTTAACGTTGCAACAGATTTTATGTCTTACACATTTCACTATGTTGCATTTCCTGCTGCAAGAGGTCACTGACTGTCATAAGTTGTTGATTGTGCACCAAATTCCCTCTAAACATTATAATTATTATACTTCAGTGTTTGCAAAAAGCAAAAAAACATTTTCCCCTGTTTTTTTATTTAGAATAATGACTGATGTACAGTCACTTATTTGGATTTTAAGACAAACCAGCAGCTTTGTTCGGAGATGAAAATGTCTGTAAAGTTACTAATCCACTCTTTACTGCAACTGGATGGATTGCATTAAATCTGGTACATTTAAACCAAACTATGAATCCAAATGATTTTAGTGATTTATACAGTGTTTGGGTTTTTGAGTGACATGTCAGGGTGAATTTGAACTTCGAAAACTTAACTTTTAATCATCATATCTCAGTTGTAATTTTTCCAATACTTATTGGACTAAGTTCTTGCAGAACTAATGTCACTTACAGGCCTCAACTGAACTTTGAGTAATATTTAAAAGCAAATGTTAGCATATTAATTTTGTTTTATTATATCAAATATAAAGCCTTAAAGACCTAGAAGACGGTTTAGTTTACACCCTTTACATATTATTTTCAGGTTTTGACAATACTGCAGCACCAGGACCTAACCCTTTTTTCTCCTCACAGATCACCATCGGCGTGGCCCAGAAGGAGATGGAGCGTAAGGGTTCTGATGACAAAAGCCGCCTGGGCCACAATATTCTCTCATGGAGCTTGTACTGGTCCGGGACCGGCTTCTCCTTCTGGCACAACGGCAAAGACAAACTCCTGGGCTCACCTAAGGCCCGACGGATCGGCGTCTATGTGGACCAGCACGCAGGGATTCTGGCCTTTTACCGCATCGCCCACAACCAGGCTGATCTCATCCACCGGCATCAGACCCAGTTCACCGGCCCGCTGTACCCAGGGTTCAGGTTCTGGGCTGGAGTAGGCGCAGAGGTGACCGTTTGTCCACTGGATTGAGTTGTCTTTGTAATGTATTGTTTCTCATGATATCCTAAAAAAATTACACAAATGTCTGGTTTTCATAAAATATTTTTCACCAGCTTTTATTAATGTCATGAATGTCTACGTTAATAAAGAGCAGTAAACGCACATTTTATCTTGACATGTCTTTTTTTTAACATTATATTTAGTTTATTTTATACAGTAGGGGTCAGAATCGCAGGGTAACTCACCATACAATGATTCTGTGATAATTGATATATTGCAAGAAAATCATAAAATGATATATCACAATATCGGATTAACAGCCAATTAATTTCCGTTTATGTTAACCTCATTTATGTCACAAGCATTACTGCGAGGAGTCATGCAGTAGTGACGCGGTGAGTCAAAATCGCAGGGAAATCTGTTCAGGGCGTCATATTTGTAAATTTAAATTTGGCGTCAGCCTATCAATAATTGTGTCGTACAAATCAGGTTAGAAGATATATACGTATTGATAACCCTATTATACAGTGTATAATAGTATATTTCAAGCATAATACTTCTCTCAGCCTTTTAAGTTGTTAGGTTGGGGAAAATGTGACTGCTCATGGTTGACTTATGTAATTGTGTGAATATTACACTGTAAAAAAAAACTTGTTGTTTGAACCAAAACAGTTCGTGTCCAGGCAGCTGAAAGATTTCAAGTTGACTGAGAAAAAGAGGGATACTGGGTGATCGCAACGTGTTAAACTCCAGGTGAATGCCAGGTGCTCTTGAGGGAAGCCACTGAACTTTCTTCAGGCACACTCACACCGAGCCAAGGATTTAGTTTAAAATGCCTTTATTGAATCAGGGCATCTCTCATAAAAAACATTAAGAAATAAACGCTGACTGGTTTTGTGCCTCATCGGGTCTTCCTCAGGGCGTGGCTAGGAAAAGTCACGAAAGGTTAACTTATATCATCAAGTGGCCTGGAGGCTGAACTACGCCAGCATAATAAATACATACTGTATATCATAAATAGTCAGATTGAAAAAGTAATGCCATTAGTAGTTAACATTGACTATGTGTTACCTTTAATGTTCGATATAAGGAGTCAAAATGAAGAAAGTGTCGCTTAAATATTTGATAGTTGATAAATAGAAGATAAATTGAGATAAATTTATATTGATTCAAAACAAGTAATTTGTCCCAGTTAAATGAAATGGACATTAATGGAGTTGAACTTAAAGCCTTTAGTTTACTCCGTTCTTAATTAATATTTAGTCGCCATATAATTCTCTTGTTTTGTCAACTCACTGTTTTGTCATTTGATTTCATACATGGCCAGACCAGGATGCTAACCAGAGATCTTCCAGATCATACAGCCATATTGTGTCAACTTAAAGTTATAATCTTGAAGATCTCAGTTTCATTCTATTTGGCGGCACCTTATGGCGACAAACGGCAATTGCAGGAGCGTGCTTCCCAGATATCCAGACGTCCATGGCTGGCTCCCTTTGTTACGGTTGTAACTCTTGATTTTCCTCGCTGATGGTCGCTTTCCTTTTTAGACTGTTTGCCTTCATCTGAGCGTCGAATTTGTTTCTTTTTCTTTGGATTTTCACTTATTTTTGAAGTTGTATCTGTGGTCATTAATCTTTTCTTTGTTTGTTCAGCCATAGTAGATTACTGTTTACTCGCAACACTTGCAGAGACAGGAAAAGCAGCCGCTTAGCTCCGCCTACCCTCTCTGGCAGACCAACCACTGCTGGCTGATGGAAAACGCGTCACTAACTGGGCGCTGCTTGTCGGCAGCGACACGCAGTCCATAATTCTACTCTATACTGCAAATGCAAAGGCCTTCATCAGTGGGCCGTAGGCTCAATCACCATTGTGTTACCACATTTGGCGATAGATAGTGACTTAACAGACATTTATTTACATAAAAATCTGTGAGGTTATCACTTTAATAATATATTTAAAGACAAAGGATTATCTTCGCACTATTTTGACTCACATTCTTAATTTCAGTAGAATATTTTTTGTCAGTTGGAAAACTTTTTATTAGTTGAGATACAGAAACACAAAATATAGAGTCATCACATTTACACTAACTTCTAGTTAAACTGGCAATAAATAAAAAGTAACCATAACTTATTGTTTGGACAGAGTATACAGCATCTGGAAGCATCCACCTGTTTATGTGACTAAAGGAATAACCAGGATAGTGCTGATCTTATCTTGGATCCCGACACCTCAGTGACCTGGAGGCTTTTAAGCTCCACCTCCGTTCTAACCTTATTTGTGGTATCTTTAGTATTCCCACATGGATTTGGAAAGAACTATTTGACCTTCATTTGAAGGCTGTCGTCCGATTCCTTTCTCATTAACCTGCAAATCAGAGTCCTGATTTAATTTAATATTTGGAGAAAACATTTTATTATTCCAAACATTCATCAGCATAGCCTCACAGCCAAACTCGCGTAATCCGACACTATTCACAGAAGGACAATGACACTCTCATTTTACACGTGGGGGCAGCAGCTTGTTGCATCTTGGCCTGATTGATAACATATACTGAACACTGATGGCTTCTGGGTGCAAAATATCTATCTTTAATTTTTTATGTAAAAATCTGCTTGTGTAAAAAGAATTCACGGTCACGGCTGAACAACTTATGGATTGATATGGACACAACCCTTAACTCTCGCAACTCGCATCTCGCAGTTTTACATTAATCAAACACCACAGTATTTTTCATGACCATCTTTAATACATAATAAAGCATTTCCTGCTGCTTGTCAACACAGGAAAGACACACATCTTTGTGTGCCGATGGGAACTCTATCAGAGGATAGTCGATACCTGACCTACATCTACAACACAAAGCCCTGGAGGGTACGTGTTAGTATGTGTGTGTGTTTGTGAAGCCCCTAGTCCTAAAGAAAAGGTGTATATGTGTACATGTATGAAGGCAAAAAAGGCCGGACTATAGGGTAAACAGGGAGGAGCTGGTTGATTGAATAGATGTGATGGGAAACATATATATAGACGTGTGACCCTGCATCAGTACATTACACCTTCTGCCCTTCTGAAGCCATCATCAGTCGCCAGCATCACTATGAGAGGTAAGAATACATGTATAGGAAACATGCAACAATAGATGCATGCAGGGAGACTGTTAGAAAAAGTGACATTAATGTTATAATGTAAGCGTCATATTTTCTGTACTCAATGTTAAAAGTCTCCATCTCTTCTTCTCCCAGCTCTTGTATTGCTGTGTCTGCTGGAATTAGCATTCGCCCAGACTAAAGATTATTCCTGGGGCGGACCTGGAAGCGCGGGGAATGGAGCTGTTGATCCCAACACGGAAAATGGTGAGAGATTGTTTATTGAAAAAAAGAGTCAATTTATAGTCAAGGTGTCGCCCTATCTGCAACCACCTGTTTTTTTGTGTGTGTGTGTTCAGTGTGTCTTACGGACCAGGCCTCGTGTGGCTGCTGTCTGATGCAGCAACAGATCCACAGGATGAAGGAGTTCTTTAATATGAGCCTCAGCGAGCTGGAGAAGGAGCTGGTCAAGACAAAGACGGTCCTCAACAATGTCAGAGGTGAGACAACGTGCATGAGCTACACAAACCAGAGAAGTCCGTCAAAACATCTTAAAGCCACAGGAGACCCAGATCCAAAATAGCCTTCTAACTGCCAACTTTACAAGTGAAGTTAATTCATGTATTTAAGTTAAGTTATAAAAATAGGTTGTGGAACTATTTACATATTGATATTTACCAAGATATTATATGACATTCAATATTTTCTCCAGCATATTTAGAACTGTTACAGTAATGAATCTACCTCTGGGGTTTTCCTTAAAGGAGCAATCCGCCCCTGGAAAAAGCCACTGCCACTCAAAGCTGGTGTTCTCTGTAATCGATAGAAGCAATAATATTTGAAATTGGCACCATAGCTGTGGAGAAAGTTGTACAAACAGCTCGTGGTTTCGCCCATTCTACATTCCTACAACACCCAGGGTGCATTGCTCCAAGCCTGAGTGAAATACTACCGTTTCGCTCAGAGTGGTACAGAATCTGAAATACGACGAGAATATACCGGTGTCGGATCCTGAGGAAGTGTAGTTTAGCGAGCTCCCTGGCCTCCGCCAGATGACACGTTTTATGCAGTCTGGCCGAGGTTTTCGAGGGCCCATTGGAGAAGCGGATAGTGTCCTCCAAAGGCACAGAGCGAAAAAAAAATGGCATAATGGCATTAGCTCCCCTGATAGGACTGAGGTTGAAAATCGGTGAACTGGCCCTTTAAGTTAACCTTGAGCTAAGTCCTCCTAGTCTCTGATTGGTTAGTTCAGAGACGTGATGAGTAACGAGGTTGTTGTGAAGTTGATTAAGTGTTGAGAACAGTAAAAGTGATGCATAAGAAAGTTACACGTCTCCATCCTGCTTCTTCTTCTAATAGAAGTGATCCAACTACCTCACATTGAACCCTCCCTCTACATCACAATGTAATTTAGGGTTTATTAACATCAAAGTAAACCTCTAAAAATTGCAAGAAATTAGTTTCAACCCAAAACAATAATATTGTCTTTTTAGTTTCTGTGAACTTTCCTGATTTGAATTAGGCAGCTATTTGGCTGTTTACACGGAGCGTTAGCATCTTCCTCCGGTTAAGTATTGCTACAGAGCCATCATTTAGCAGTGCATTCATAGCTTTGAGAACTACTACGGGAACCTAAACCTCTTGGGCTTTTCCAAGTGCAACTTCATGTTTGTCTCTTCCCTTCTGTATCCGCAGCCAGCCGCAGTGCTTTCTCTGTCGCCCTGACCAGTGAAAAAAGTTTGAAATGCTTCGGCCCCTACCGCGATGACAAGATCATCCCCTACCAACACGTCTTCATCAACCTGGGAGGCGGCTACAGCTTGAGCACCGGTATCTTCACCGTGCCCCGCTCTGGGGTCTACAGCCTCGCCCTCACCGTCTACAGCGACGCCGGTGCTCCTGGCAACACCTTGGCCGCCTGCGCCGGTCTGCTGGTGAACGGAAAGGTGATCGCAGGGCCGAGAGAGAAGAATATGCAAGACCAAGAGGACAGCGCCACTATTGTTGTGGCGGTGCACCTGAAGGCAGGGGATATGGTGGCTGTCAACCTCCCCATTGGATGTTTCCTCTGTGACGACAGCAGCCATTATAACACTTTCACTGGTTTCCTGCTTTATGCTACTGATTAAATTAGCGAAATGTAGCTGCTATGAGATCTGTACAAGTGTTTTTAGCCTTTAATTTAACTGCTATTTTGTATTCTCACCCACACCATCAAGATGCTCTCATCTTTAATTTGGTTGTTTTGTGTTTTGGCTGAGGCAAAGTTTACATCCACTGATTACTGTCATATATTCTGAGTATCTTTGCTCTTGTAAATCTAGCAATAACTGTTCATATGAATACAAAATTGTGATGGAAATCTGTGACATTTCTGGAAAATTACAGGAAATAAAATGAGGATTATAAACAAATTAGTGGTGTCATGCAGTAGTCATGTTTCAATCGCCACAATAGCACAACGGAGAGTTTAAATAATTCTACACAGAGTTAGCATTGCACTCCTAAGGTATAGTTCACTAGCAAGGACCACACCATCAACAGGAAGCGATTTAACAATTTACGGATTGATGATAATGATGATTGGGCGTGGAGAGGTTCGAAGTTCTTGCGGTTAGCACTTTGGGGAAGCTTTACTGGGGATCTGCCATAGCACCCGGGCACGACGAACCCCTTCAGGGCCCTACGGATAGGAGGACAGAACGAAACTACAAGAGCAAGGGTGTGAGGGAGGGGTTTGAATTTATGGGAATGCCAGTGTGGTCCTGCGCCTAAGACGTTGCTATATAGCATCAGGATAAGCGGTATAGCTAACACAAGGATTTAGAATTGGCAGCTAAAGAAAGAGTCAAAATTGATGCAGTAGGACCACAGATTATTTCAGTCTTCTTTATTGTCATTTGTGACATTACCCAAAATGCAACCCAAACGCAGCAGTCTGTGAGCTGCTATCCTTTAGCATAGTTGAGGCTACACAGGCCTGGTAAGCTAACTTCCTTGTAACTCCACAACCCCGGTTTTTAACTTTTTCAAAGTTAAAGTCCTCGGACCTAACTAACTCAAATATGACTCTTTTCTAGTGATATTCTCCCTGTACAGTAAACAGACTTTGATAGGTAAAATGTGTGGAGTTGCCCTTTTACGATTCTCTTTATGGTTGCTAACAAACACGGCTAACTTCTTTAGGACTACACCTTGAATTTTAATCATTCTTAATTAAACACACATTTTACGAAGCCCTTTAGCTGTATAATCAAGCACATTTTGGTTCCACTTTATGTGCCCTCTTATCAAGATGGGGAAAACTATACTGTTTCACATGCCAGGTGAAGAACTATTGTACTGGTTCAGGGTCAAAGGAGCTGTGGCCTGTCACAGCTTTCAATGGGTGTATCATGTTCACAATGCTAAGGCTACTAAGGCAAGGCTGGCTGACCCACATCCTCTTGCTATAGGGTGGCAGTTACACAGTGGCCGACGAGGGCAAACGCGCAGCAAATACAGAAATGATGCAAATTCAAAAACACATGCAAAAGTACGAAACAAATGCAACGTTGGAAATGCGCTGCAAATGGAAAAAACGTGCCGCTAAAGACCAAAACAAACGCATTGATATCAATCGAATTCAGAAATTACACAAAGTCAAAAACACACAAACCCAGAAAACACGCAAAAAAACCCCGCTGCAAATCCAGTCCGCAACACGGTAGTGTTTCAGGCCTGGGATGCTTTCCCTTGACTGGATTTGCAGCGTTTCTCTATTAGCAGCCTGTTTTTTTTAATGGAATTCAATTGACCCTGTTGGCCACCGTACAAAATTTTTTAGCGCTGGCAATACTTAAACGGTCAAATGCCTGCAAAACTGAAGGCCAGGCAACATTCCCAAAAGTTTCTGCTGTATTTAGTGTTTCAAACAAATTAGCAAATGTTAGCATGCTAGCGTGGTAAACATTGTAAAAATTACCCGCTTGAAACGGGTTTATTAGTATTACCATTGTGGATATTTTAGCATGCTGGCATTAGCATTTAGCTCAAAGCAAGTGCAGACTCACAGAACCATTCACATTAAGACTTGAGACCCTCGTTTGATTAACTGTGTACCCAATTTAGTATCTTTTACTACTACCCGAATGAACAGTATAGTCAGTCCCAGACCTGGTCGAATATTACCTGCTGCTAAGTGTCATCCAAACAGAATGGTATTTTGAATCAGCCCCTCGTTCTTTCTACAGGTATAGAAAAGCAAGATCGGATTCTGTATAGCACACCTCACAGGTGGTTGGACCCAGTGCATGGCGAAAATCATGTTTGGCTGCAGACGTGAAATCTGAACTCCAGATACTAAACCGCTCACCTCAGGCAATACCAGGGTAGCATCATCTACAAAGCCCTGAAAGGTGTGTGTCTGCCTGGGTGTGGCTTTTAGACAATGAGTGCCCCTAGTGATGCAGAAATAAAGTGCCAGTTATGAAGCCAAAAAGGGTGGACTATAAAAAAACAAAAACAAGGAGGAGCGATGTCAAAAGAGGAGGAATAAAAAATAAGATATTAAAAGGAGGGGCTATCAGAAAAATATATATCCACAAATTTTTTGTCCCATGATCAGTCTGCGCACCTTCCGTCCTTCTGATCCGTCACCATTTTCCAGCTTCAACATGAGAGGTGAGACGAGATAAAAGTGTTTTATTTTGGAGGGGAGGGCAACTTGGAACCTTTAAAACTGAGAGGTCAGAAGTAATGGAAGTAGTTCTCGGTCGAAAAAAATCCAGATTAAGGTCGGCTTATTTCCAATTTGTGTATAATTTTGTAGGATAAAAGTCTGTATGGTAAGATTTAAAGCAGATAACATTTTTTTTGGGGGGGGGGGGAGAATATTGTGTGACTTTATTAATAAGCCATCTTTTATTAAAAGTTTAAATTAGTCTTAAAATTAGGAAAAGGGCCGAAACAGCTATAATTCACTCTCAACTTATTCCCAGTAAAAAGTAAAAGCATCAAATGTAATGCAAAACGTTTTTTATTATTATTATTATTGTAAATGTAATTTTTCTTTTCTACACCAGCCCTTGTATTGCTGTGTCTGCTGCATGTTGGGCATACCCAATACGGCTGGAATGGACCTGATATAGTACTGAGTCCAGAACTTTATCCAAAAGATGGTGAGAGATTGTTCAGGGATAAGTCTGTCCCTTCCGTTCACACATGGTTAATGTATCTGCAAATCCTACAACCTGATGTATTTACGTGTGTGTTTGTGCATGCTCAGCGTGTCTGCAGGACCAGGCGTCGTGCGGCTGTTGTCTGATGAGGGAACAGATGCAGAGGATGGAGTGGTTCTTTAACTACACCTATGAAGAAATGAGCAAAGAGCTTGAATACACAAAGCTAAACCTTGATCATATGAGAGGTGAGAGATACATCTGGATGGGCCGAGAAAGAGGGATAGAGAGAGCGGCAGAACGAGAGAGAAAGCACAACGACAGATAATGCAGACTTATGGTTACGATGCCAATAATGATAGTAGAATTATGTCTAATATTTCTTCTTCTTCTTCAGGCAGCCGCAGTGCCTTCTCTGTCGCCTTAAACCAGAACAACAATTTAAAGTGCCTCGGCCCCTTTGATGATGACCAAATCATCATGTACCAACATGTCTATCTAAACCTGGACGACAGCTACAACATTCAGAGCGGCATCTTCACCGTTCCCCGCGCTGGTGTCTACAGCCTCTCCGTCACCATCTACGCTTCTTCCACGGAGACCTTGGCCGCCTGCGCCAATCTGGAGGTGAACGGCAAGGTGGTGTCCGAGCTACTCGAGAATAACGGCCAGGACCTTGAAGACAGTGCTACAGTTGTTGTGGCCATACAACTGGAGGCTGGGGATGCAGTGTACGTCCTCTTGCCCAAAACGTGTGTCCTCTGTGATGAAAAAAGCAATCGCAACACTTTTACTGGTTTTCTGCTGTATGCCACAGACTAAGTGGGGAAATGTAGCTGTCCTCTGCTTTGTAATAACCATAAATTGAGTTTCTTAATCTGTTAGATAAAATATTTCAGTTATAACTTGTAGGCCTTACCATGCCATCATCCTTATTTTGTTTGATTCCATCATGTTCTACTGTTTTTTTCTTGAGGTGATGTCCAAATTGTTATCATTACCTTTCAGATAATCCATGTTTTAATCCACAGCTGAAATGTCTTTCTCATGTCATGCTGTTTCATAAGCTCTTGATATTGAAGCGGTAAGCGTTGCAATGTAGCGTTGTAATAGGAAATTGAATACGTGACATTGCTGTACTTAAAACTTACAGAGAAAATAAACAGCACTTTTAAAACAATAAGTTACTTTGTTTTAATCTCCATTAAAGAAACTATCCATCCATCCATTATCTATACAGCTTATCCTGCTCAGGGTCACGGGGGCGGGCTGGAGCCTATCCCAGCTGTCATTGGGCGAGAGGTGGGGTACACCCTGGACTGATCGCCAGTCAATCACAGGGCTGACACATAGAGACAGACAACCTCTCACGCTTTACAGGCACACTTTAGAGTCACCAATGAACCTAACGAGCATGTCTCTGGACTGTGGGAGGAGGCCGGAGGGAACCCAGGCATGCACAGGGAGAACATGCAAACTCCACACAGAAAGGCCCACTTAGACCAAGCCGGGACTCGAGCTAGGAACCTTCTTACTGTGAGGCAACAGCACTAACTAAAGTAAAGTATTAATAAAGTAGACTGTATTAAAGTATTAATATGTATCAATGTTATTGAAAACTAGATTGTCAAAAACATTTTTGTTAACTGAAATAAAAATAAAAGCTAACTGAAACTGTATTGTGTGTTTACAAAACTAACGGAAATAAAATAAAATTGTCTTAAGTTTTGTCAGTTTATTTCATACATATGCCGAGTATTTTTGCTGGATATTAAATCCTCCTTCCAGTTTATTAGCTAAGTATTACAAAAAAAAAAACGTAACACTAAAACCAATAAAAACGAAGTATTTTCAAAAAATAAAAACTAAACTAAAAAATAACTAAACCTAAAATTCAAAGCTATTACAACTTTGATATACAGTATTTACAATATTTAAAGAACAACTTGTAGATCACTTGTTGATTAAGTTGGATTATTAATGACACTACTGTGTGCTTATGATAAAGCTTTAACATTAACATTCTTGGATAGACACTTTGTTTTTAACATGGAGAAAAAATGCTTGATCATGGTGTTTAATTATGATCAGATATAACTCTTCTTAGTGGTACAATCCTTGGATATCTCTTCGATACTTGGATACCCTGTGCTGGCTTTCACAGAGAGAATCTTTAAATGATTGAAAAAGAACATTTTAATGGGAATATGCGAAACAAATGAGCATTTTTCAATATCCAACTCTATACCAAGAAAAGAATCATAAAGGTTTATAGACACACTTTTTCATATTATTATTATTATTATTATTATTATTTTTAAGACTTTGTTTGATAAAGAACATTGTGTATCACATGCTATTGCAGGTGAAATACAAACTAATCTCTCAATTTGCATACTTCAATATTAGGGATGTATTGATACCAATAGGAGTACCGCACAAGAATACCACTTTACAGCCTCCGGTTAGGCGACGAGTACAGCACCAGAATATCACTTTGCAGCCTCCCGTTAGGCGACGAGTACAGCACCAGAATATCACTTTGCAGCCTCCCGTTAGGCGACGAGTACTCGTCGTAGTTTTACGAGTGCGAGTGCGAGTACAAGTACGAGTGCTTAAGCTCCGCTACCGCCCGATACCCGATACTGTTATTGGTAGTAGTTAAGCAGGAAGGCGGAGAAGCAAAGTCGAGTGTTAAAATGTCAGCAACAGTTGCATCCTTGTGTCTATTTACCTTGTTACAGTCAGAAAGTGAGGAACATCTGATGAAAATGAAAAATGTTTTTAAAGTCATTATGAGAACTGTAATAATATTATTAAGTACTCGGTATCGGTACTCGGTATCGGCAAGTACCCAAGTACTTGTACTTGGTCTGAAAAAAAGTGGTATTGGTGCATCCCGAGTCAATATCACAGGATTCAGTTTTATATTACGCTTCATAGACTGCACTTATATAGCTCTTTTCTAGACTTGTGACCACTCAAAGTACTTTTACACTACACATCACATTCACATACGGATGGCAGAGGCTGTACGTAAAGTGCCCAAATGTCAGTCAGTCATCACATTCACACACTGACGGCTATGCTACCAGGAGCAATTTGGGGTTGCCCAAGGACACTTCAGCATGTAGACTGAGGGAGCGGGGGATCGAACCTCTGACCTTCCGATTGAAAGACAACTAACTCTACCACTAAGCCACAGCCTCCCTTATAAGTTAACCTTTCATGACTTTTCCTAGCCACGCCCTGAGGAAGACCCGATGAGGCACAAAACCAGTCAGCGTTTATTTCTTAGATGTTGTTTTTTACCACTGAGGCACAACCGCCCCGCTTTAATACAGGATACAGTGTACACAGTTATGTACACAGTTTCATTAGTTGTTTTAATTACTTTTTATCAGTACTATCTTAAGCCGCGTTCCCACTGGTCCAAAAACAAAAAATGGGCATTCAGACTCAGGTGAAATGACTCTGCAGTAGACCCGGGTAATTATCACCTCAGCTCCAATCGTCATTGATGGGAACACAAAACCCGGGTCGACGCGTTAATCTCCTCCGCCTCGATGCAATGCTCCGACTTCTGCGACTCCTCATCACAGGAATATACTTCACTGGCAATGGGAAAAGGGACAATCAGCATCTAATAGCGGGTCTTCCCGGGTCTGAAAAACCTGCGACAACGCGCTAATTTCAGTGGGAAAGGGATTAGAAACTTGTGCTTGAATACTGGAACAAAAATGTTATTTCAAAATGGATGATATTAAATCACACATGGACAATTTGGATGTAGGATTTACACTTGGTTTGACTGTGACTTTTTTTAAGATTCTAAAAAAGGTGGACAATAACGAGGCCAGGAAATAAAAGCTCAGATGACACTGATCAAACTATAGGGTCTGTAATCAGTACATAATTCTGGTATCGTAATGAAAACAGTGTCAGTACACAGCCTATATGCTATTTAGCACGAAACAGAATGTCGCCCCTCCAAAATAAGCATCATAAGTGCAGTTAACCAGTACATCCCACTAATGCCTGAGACAATTAAGCTTATTTGTGGCTTTCTCAAGTCAAGGAAGTTTGAGTTTATAGTAAAGAAATTGTGAACTCCATTATGTAACAGAGACACCTGCGTCCAGACAATGGCTGAAATCTGGCCCGTCTATACACAAAGCCCTGGAGGGTGTATGTGTCTCTCTTTGTGTGTGATTTTAGAGAGTGAGAGTACCCGGACATGATAATAAAAAATGTCTCTCTTCTACAGATATAAAGGCAAAATTTGGGCGGATAAAAAAATGACGAAAATAAGGAGGAGCGTTGATAGAAGAGGAGGGATAAAACTAAGAGGTATTAAGGGAGGGGTTCTGGGAGAAATATATATACACAACGCTTCCTCTCTTGGTCAGTCCATCACTTTCTATCCTTCTGAAGCGTCAACATGAGAGGTGAGATTTAATACATTTACATAGAAGTGATATACAGCATTATAAAAACAGGTAACTAATGCGAGCTTCCTTTCCCATCCCTGCTCGCAGCTTTTATATTGCTCTGTCTGCTGCATTCAGCTTTTGGTCAGACAATGAATTATTCCTGGGACCCAGATCAGAAAGAAGAACCAGATCCAAGCAGTGGTGAGGAATCCCGTTTATATAATCAGTGTGTCTGCATGTTTTCTTACCTGCAGGTGTATTTATGTATTTTTGTGTTCAGAGTGTAAAAGGGATCAGGGTTCGTGCGGCTGCTGTACGATTTACCGAGAGGTCAACAAGATGGAGACGTACTTTGACAAGAGACTGAATGAGTTGGAGGCGGAATACAAAAAGGCGAAGCAAAGCCTCAGCGATTTAAAAGGTGAGTGACGCGTCCACGAGTTACAGGGAAATCTTCTGATCTGATCGACATTATTAAGGCAAAGTGGTACTACTTTTAACTCTTGTAATCTGCTCTACCTTTGTTTCTCCAGCTAGCCGCACTGCCTTCTCTGTCACTCTCCTTAAAGATGGAACTTTAAAGTGTTTTGGCAGCTCGGCATCAGCCACAGCTCTCATCTACGGACAAGTCTACCTTAACCTGGGTAATGGTTACAATATATTCACTGGTATGTTCACCGTGCCCCACTCTGGGGTCTACAGCTTCGCCATCACCGTCTACAGCGATACTGGTGCTCCTGGAGCCAGCGTGGCTGCCTGCGCCGGTCTGCAGGTTAACGATGTAGACGTGGCTGGGTCGGCAGACAAAAATAAGAACGACCAAGAGGACAGTTCCTCTAATGTTGTGGCCCTCCACCTGAAGGCCGGGGACAAGGTGCATGTCAACGTGCCAGCTGGATGTTTCCTCTGCGATGACAAATACCACTATAACACTTTCAGCGGCTTTCTGCTTTATCCTACTGAATAAGTTACAGAGGTGTAGTAAGCTAGTAAGCTGCTTTTTATTCCTGCTAACGAGGTTAGAGAAAGCCAAATGAAATTTTGTGTCGTGCACTAGCGCCTCATCTTAACGTGCTCTTCTTGAAGGGAGGTTGCAGCTTACAAATTCTAAGTGCAGTATCTTTGCTCTGTAACAGCTTGCCTTTCTCTTGATGAAATGATGTCCTGTAACTTTTGAGAAAAATACACTTGTACTTTTACAATTACAAGACAATAAGATATGATTTTTGTTCTAACAGAGGAAATGTTTCATGTCTGCATTGAAGAGATTGTTGACACAAGTAACATTTTACCAGTACGTAACTGTCCATTTATGATAGAGTTTACCACAGCTTGGATTTTTAGTATAAAATTTGAACTAAAGTTTATATACATAACATTTAAATAAAGCACTTTATCCACAATTTTGTTTACTCTTTGTGTGAGCCATCACTACATAACATTATGAGAAGCAAATCAAATGAAAGCCCTATACCCTGTATTTTGATTGAAGAGTACTTGAATTTAACAACTATGATACACTGAAATTAATTAGGTAAATCCTACTCAACATTTCTCATGACATTAAACAACTAATTGCTTTATAAAAATGAGTAATAATAACTCCTGATACAGAGGCAGACGACTTTTCAGGCACACACTCACAATCATTTTAGAGTCACTAATGAGCATGTCTTTGGACTGCGGGAGGAGTCTAGAGTAACCTGAGGGAACCCATGCATGCACGAGGAGAACATATAAACTCAAGACAACTTGTCTGAACCGGGATTCAAAACCAGTAACCTTCTAGTTGTGAGGCGACAGCACTAACCACTGCACCACCGTGCAGCCTTCTTTAAACTGAAGATGCTCAAATAAAACTAAATTCAAGCCTGCTCGTGTGAATTGACTTACTAATATTCAGGAAAGTTGGCCAGTGTAACCACAGAGAGAGGGCTACACATTTCAACTTCTTGTCATATACTGACACGGCAACTACAAATCATCTGGTGTATCGAAGTAATAAATATATGAACATTTTCATTCATTCTATGATACACAGCAAAACAGGAATCTTAACTTCAGCCCCGATGGCACACAGATACTGGTGAACACCGATTAATGCAACCCTGGCCTGCAGCCAAGACAGGCTCAATATCTTTGGGTTGAAAATTAGGTAATGCAGGTAAACTTTACTCATTTCGATATATTTCACTTGCTGACTTATATACTTTTAGTATAATTTACACAATTTGCATGGATTTTATTCACTACCCTCAAAAATCCTTTTTTACAGTGTAGCAAGATGAGGGATAATTTATAGAAAGGTATTGATTAGAATATGATGCACAGTACAATGTGATATATATAGAATGTTAGCATTTAGTAATGTAGTTTGAGGGTGTGCAATTGGACTATATCAAGTGTGTACAGAATTTATACTTCAGTGAATGAGCATAGCATGAGTATAACATGCAACAGATCTTTTTATATTATAGTGAAATGCTAAATCATTGAAGTAATCTTTTGAGGGAAACTAAATGCATTTAAAACAAGCTATAACATCTGGGGCTGAAAAATGACCAAAAATCAGTTGTTCCTCGAATGGTCCATGATGGCTGGCTCTACGAGCAAGTCACTAACTTCCAAGCCAGCAAAGCTATGTGGCGCCAAAATGGGAGAGCTAAATGGGGTCTAGTCTTTGGTGTTTGCAGTCTTTGCAGATATGCAACTTAGCATGGGCTCTTTATATATGACATTTGATGGAAACAAAATGCCTTTAAAGCAGGCTATAACATCAGGGGCTGAAAAGTGCAGCCAATGTGGAAGTCCCTTCTAATGTCTTCAAAAGCAACACAACATTTATTACAAAAGCACAGTGGCTGAATTTTGATGAAACTCACCTCCTAGCCAGCACACCCACATGGGACCTATCCAGTTTAGTCCTCAGTTTACATTGAGGCCCAACATGGGGGACCCCAGATGGGTCGATTGTTGTGCTCCGCACAGGGCCCATATATGCTGATTAAACGGTGTGCCCATTTCTAGCCCATGTATATGCCTATGTGAGCCCCAACCCTCTTAAAAGCTCACTCTGAGCCCGTGTCTAGTTGAACGAAGAAGTGTGGGCTGAGTTAGATGAGTTAAAGATGAGGGAAATTCAATTTTTTCACTCTGTTAGTACAAACATGTTACACACACATAGGCCCGAAATATACACATGCGCAAACAGGAATCAATAGATGTATTCATGGACATGCGCCCCGAGCACTTGGGGATCATGTGCAGCTCAACAGTGCCCAGGAAATGACATGGCACTTCTCCAGCTACCAGTCCCAATTTCCATGTGTGGTCCGTACTTGGACTTGAACAGGCAACCCTCCGGTTCCCAAACCAAGTCCCTACAGACTGAGCTGATGACTATCCCAAACGAATGTTACTAGGCTGCGCCCACAACCTCAATTTCAGAGCGCTACTCGGCGGCCTGTTACGGGTATGTAAGTTGTCTGACGGCACGTCTGCTCTCTCAGTAGTTCTGGAAAAATTACTTTAATAAAAGCAATTATTAAGCATACAGAGGAAATTAAAACCAAGAAATCATAAAACAATGGAAAGGAATTATGTCCTGGCATTACCAGCAGCTCTGGACCTGAATATTGTACCCTCGAAAAAACATGACATTAACTGTGCAAGGAAAAGGCTTGGAGAATATTACCAACAGGTACAAGAGTTGCGTCTGGATGATGCCTGTTTCAAGGCTAACTTCAGACTAAACAGGGTCCAATTTGAGATGGTTTTTGGAAAAGATCGGCCCATCCATCGTGCCAGAAACCTAAATAACCGTGAGCAAACTGACCATTCCAACCTAGAAGAGCCACCTATGACACTCATAACACTCAAGGTTTTTGTTTTTATTTCGGGTTGGGTAATAATTCGGTGGACAGAACACGATCAATGTCTCGGTAAGCACTGAAAACAAGTTGAATGTCTATTATACTAATTTTTACAGAAGCAAAAACATCTGCACGGTGGTACAGTGGCTAGCACTGTTGCCTTATAGCTAGAAGGTTCCTGGTTCAAATCCCCATTTGGCCAGAGGGGGCCTTTCTGTGTGGAGTTTGCATGTTCTCCCTGTACATGCGTGGGTTACTTCCTCCCAAAGTCCAAAGACATGATCCTTAGGTTAATTGGTGACTCTGACATAGCCTGTAGATGTGAACTAGCGACTGTCCAAGGCCTCTCGCCCAATGACAGCTGGGATAGGCTTTGACTTTGGGATAGGCTTTGGTCTATTATCTGGATATGAATATCCAGATGGATCATAGTGAAAATCAGGATTATTTAGTGTCTGTTGAATGATATATTATGTTCTCTACAGCATTCTATTATCATCCATCTTTTCTTCTTTTGTGATTTCACTCTTCTGATGAATTTGAGCTTATTCTTAGTGTTAATCGGTCGCTTTAATAGCCAAAGCAGTCTGAATAATTCTTGACAGGGAAAGAGGCACAAAACAGAAAATAAAAATCTACATTATGGTCTCCATATCAAACAATGTCAGAAAGACAACAAGGACCTTTATTTACACCATTATGCTGTAATTCAAAGCTCTGGTTTGAAATCACATCTGAGGTCAGGGCACGGTCACTTTATCCCATCATGTTACTGTAGACGATTCACGTCAAGGACTGGTCTGTTTTGAACTGTTGTGTGAAAACATGAAAACACCTGATACATCCTGGCCTCCATCTAGCAGATAAGGCAATGTTTAGAACCAGGTCGGCTGAGTTGGGACTCGATACACGCAGGTGGTCACTGAAAAACGTAGACAATGCACGGCCCCAGAGGCCAGCAAGTCTTTAAAAGAAGCTGTGAACACAGGAAACACCCTGTTATCTAAAAAGAGGAACAACAAGGACAGTAACACATGCCTGAAAATCTAGGTTACAAACAATCAGTAGATAAAGGTCAGCAGGGGCTTTTCTACACAATGAAGTTTTAAGATTCATAGACATTAACACACATTACAATACCTCCTGTCATTACATAACATTACTAAAGTCAGCAGACTTTTGGTATTTAAAACTGTGACTTCACTTTGTTTTAAGTTTAGAAACCGGCAATCGTGACTTCTCTTCTTAACAGCAACATACGAAGTCCTTGTAGAACACATTCACCAGTTCTTAACTCAGCAGACAAATGAAAGTTCACTAACCAAAAATGAGTTACACACAATCTCTGAATCAGGATTAAGAAGGCTCCAAACTTCTTTACTTGTAAATGGTAAATGGATTACACATATATCGCTATTCTATGGTGGCTGACAAGGGCACTCGGGCTGCAACGGCCCAAATGGTTTCCTATAGAGGAAACAGGCCGCAAATTCAGAAACTATGCCATTTCAAAAACACATGAAAAGTCCAAAACGAATGCAATGATGGAAAAGCGATGCAATTGAAGAAAACGTGCTGCAAAAGAAATGGCTCCAGGTTGGCAGATAGCTTAGCTTAAAAGGCCAGTTTGCTGATTTTCATCCTCAGTCCTGTCGTGCTATTATGGGGAGCTAATGCCATTTTGGTAGAAAAAAATGCAATTTTGGTCTGTGCGTTTGGAGGACGCTATCCGCTTCTCCAATGGGTTCTGGAAAACCTCCTCTAGACTAGATAAAACGCGTCATCTGGCGGAGGCCAGGGAGCTTGCTAAACTACACTTCCTCAATCTAGGATGCCCGCCTCCGATGTCATGTCTCGTTCAAAATTGTCAGGTTTGAAATGTAGACTGCAGACGTGAACATTTTTTAGACTAACCACCACCATATTCTCGTCGTATTTCGGATTTTGTACCGCTCTGAGCCATTGCCTGCAGCGATCAATGTCCTTGACTGGAAAACAGTAGTATTTCACTCCAGCGTCTCTCGCTGGGCCGTTCCTTACAGAGAGAGAGGCACAATGCATCCTGGGTGTTGTAGGAATGTAGAATGGGGCGAAACCAAGAGCTGTTTGTACAACTTTCTCCACAGCTATGGCACCAATTTCAAATATTAATGCTTCTATCGATTACGGAGAACACCAGCTGACTGACAGTGGCTTTTTCCCGGGGCGGATTGCTCCTTTAAGTAACCACTGCTGAATTTAGCTTCTGTTAGCTACCTGGCATTAGCCGCGCAGCTGGCGGTATGCTACTTTTAGATGACTGCCTGGTGTCCCGCTCAGAGCACAGTGAAGTGATGGTGGTAACTCCTCTAACTATCACAGGGGCTTCGATAGGTCGGAGGAGTTTGAGGAGTGAACACTAACACCCCTGTGGTCAGAGCCAGACACCGGGCAAAGTCAGCTGATAGTACCGCTAGCTTCACGGCTAACTTATATCCATAGTTAATGGAAGCAACGCTTAGGTGTTTTTCTTAGCTGTTACACAGAGTGTCCTAAAGGCCTGGAGCACTTCCATTTGCAGGGTTTGTCTTTTGCATGCGTTTTTGACTGTATTTGTGTGCGCGTTTGATGTTCACGTATTGTTTCAGCCTTTTACAGCATTTTTTTTTAATTTGCAGTGCGGTTCTGTTTTCTGCATGTGTGCTTGAATTAGCGTTGTTTCTGAATTTGCAGCCTATTTCTTGTAATGGAAACTGTTTGGGCCATTTGCCTTTGTCACCCACCGTACAGTTTCTAGTTTTCTAACCACTTAAAGCGCTTTGTGCTACAAGTCAGCATACACACACACACACACATTCATACACTGATGAGGGAGCCATGCCATTGTCATTCAATACATTTACACACTCATACACCGAAGGCTACACCTTGGTGGTTCAGTACCATGCCAAAGGATACTCTGACATTTAGAGGAGCCTGGGATCAAATCACCAATCTTACAATTGGTAAACAACTTTCTCTAACTCTGAGCCAAAGTCATGAGCTGCATTTCCGTGGACGACCAGCTAACATGTCTTTTAAACATGGATTTTCTTTTAATCTTTTAATGAAAAACACAATGAAGGATGGCAACACCTACTTGTTCCTCATTGAATCAATATTGTCCCACAGAACAAGATCATTTCATTCTGATAAATCTGGATTCCACGATCACATATCTCAAACACAACAAACTACAATCAATACATCTGGGTTTCCAACAATATCCAAAGGGAAAGTAGTTATGGGAACACGCAGTATCACTTCTCTCTTTATTCTCTCCCAGCATGAGAACCAGGCAACGCTGCGTATTGTTCTCGGATGTGGGGCTTTATCGATGAACTGATAATATTTCCTATCAGCTTCTTTTGTCTTCTCCTGTGTTGACCATTGCATCCTCAAGGCGCGGACAACAATGTTGGCCATATCAGCATTTCAGTAGCAGGTGTCCTCAAAAAAGATGGCAATCAGACACCTCTGTCCTAATAAGGGCATTATGGACGTGACAATAGGGGGCTTAAAGGTGCAACATGATCGATTCTTCTTTCACACCAAAGAAAAACTATCCGCAGTGCTGTTTAACCAGAGACGTACGTGGCTCTGTTTGTGGAAGGAAATGGAGTGTCAGTGTTTGGCTGTGAACTCTGTGTGTGTGTGTGTGTGTGTGTGTGTGTATGAAAGGAGGCGGAGCCATTCGCCTCATCATGGGGAGGATCACCTGTGCTGCTAAGACACTAAAACTATCCCTTGCTTAAATCTCCTACTCTGTTCCACAAACTCTCAAGAACTTCACGTAGATTTTCACAACAAGGTGGGAAGATCTAAACAATAGTAAGTTTTATTCACTTATTTAATTTAATTGCTCACAAGTTATTATTGTTTAAAAATAGCTTAGTCTGGCTGTCAATCACCGACAAACGCAGTATCTTCAAGAAAGATTTTTAACAACTTTTATGTTTTGGGTATAATGTTTGAGTGATGCTGTTTTGTAAAACATAAATTGTTGGTTTTACGGGTGTTTGGAGTTTGAAAGTCATTTAAAAAATGTAATTGTTATTAGAAGATAATCTCGAAACAAGCAGAGAAATTTGCTCATGTGGATTAATTAAAGTCAGATTATTACTATCAGTATTAATATTGTTGTTATAGCATGTACGTTGGGGTGGGAGTCGCTCAGTGGTAGAGTCCGTCGGCTCTCAATCGGAAAGGTTGGTGGTTCGATCCCCCGCTCCCTCAGTCTACATGTCGAAGTGTCCTCGGGCAAGACACTGAACCCCAAATTGCTCCTGGTGGCATAGCCAATGGTGTGTGAATGGGATTCCTAGCTAGCAAGGAACATTCCCATAACATTGGCTAACACTACCTACATGTTCTACTTACGTTTGAAAGAAAACATCAAACATCCAGCACACAGAGTTAACCCTGTTTTGTTAAGAGTGAATATGTAAATCTATTTAAAAAACATTTAGTTGTTGATTTGCAGGTCAAAAATTGTCTTGATATATAAAGTGGAATCAAGCTTATTTAACTTTGTTTGGAATATGTGTTACATTAGTAACACGAGTTGAGCTCTCCCCGTGCATGCGTGGGTTTTCTCCGGGTACTCCGGCTTCCTCCCACAGTCCAAATAAATGCTCGTTAGGCTCAATGGTGACTCTACATTGCGTAGGTGTAAGTGTGAGCGTGAAAGGTTGTCTGTCTCTGTGTGATTGACTGGCGATCAGTGCAGGGTGTACTCCGCCTCTCGCCCAATGACAGCTGGGACAGGCTCCAGCCCCCCGTGACCCTGAACAGTATTAGCAGTATAGATAATGAATGGATGGCTGTTACATTAGCATTTAAATTAAATAACAGTATTTTAATGTCAAGAAGATTCAGTTGGCCTATTTACACATTGAAATTACTGACACACTGTTTAATCAGTCTTATGCCATATGACCTGCCGATCACTATTTCCATGGTTACACTGTTTGATCAGTGGAAATATCAGGCCTCAGTTATATAGAATTAATGCAGTTAGAGACTAAATTAACACTCAAAAATAGTGAATTTGTGGTCCAAGAACTAAAACACTGGTTTGAAATTGGAAGTTGAGTTCTGAGGTACGACACAATTGACCTTTTAACCTCACACAGGAACACCTGGGTCAATATGAAAGTCAGAAATATCACTTAGAAACAGCTTAGATCTGTTTCTAAGTGATATTTCTCTCCGCCTCAGCCGGGTGTTCTGAATACTGTTAATTAATACTACTGCCGATCGTGTATGTCTACATTGATCAAGCTGCTACCTCTGAATCATGTGTTGATGATAAATTAAAGCATACAGATAAATGTACATGATAAAAAACAGCTGATCTGTTGTAACCTGTACACAGAGTGCAGGAGAATGTTTGGGTTGCTTGGCAACAACAGTCCAGTTTCAGTTAAGTTGTGGAACGATGTGTGAACGCAGCAGGTAATAGTCAGGAACATTCGCCGCGAGCTAGTGGTCGGGGCGATGGCGTTCATATCATGCGCCCGGTTCGAAACAGCAACACATAACAGGATAAATAAAAACATCTGAGGTTGAAGAAGGATAATTTACAAAACGACAATAGCAAAGGAGAGGTGAAGAGATTCAGGAGCTTCTGGCTGTGAGGGCTGATGCCAAAATTGTTGCAGGTACAGGAGTGTACTTGTCCGACAGGGGAAATCTCCCGCTGTGAGGGACATGTGTCAAAGGATAACGCTGTAAAATTTCAGGGCCAGACTGTCTGTTCTGGAAATTGCCAGGAGTGCATGTGTGAAAAGGGTTAATGTGTTTCAATACTTCTTTTCCCCAGATGTTTGCATTACCACTTTTGTTCCTGCTGAGGTCGCTGTTCCTCTGTGGTCATGTGGAGGCCCAATCCAGCACCACTGACATACTGAAACATGCTGCACGTAAGCCACAAAAACTTCTCCATTTCATCCAGCAACAAATCCACAAGAAACACTGTTACACATATTAAACTGCACACACGAACAAGCTGTACGTGTCTCACCATCTCCGTCTTTTTCCAGTGCAATGGGGGGAACCTCTGCAATGTGAAAAGTGGGACTGCCAGTGTGCTTTCACTCGCCAGCGAGGCTGCTGCTGTGCGGCGCTGGATATGTACAAAATAGAAGACGACACCTTCATGAGGATTAAGCATTTGTGGCGTGATATCAGCCACCTGAAGTACGGTGTGCACGAGCTCATAGGTAAACACACTAACAGTGACAGAGGTAGATTTCGAACTGCTTTTCTGTACCATAAATCTCTCTCTCTTATTTTCAGACAACTATAAGATCTCCTTCGAAGCCACAATTTCTGACTCTCCTGGACTTTGCCTTGGTCGTTTCAATACTAATTTGCCGATCTCCTACAACTTGGTCAGACTTAACGACGGCTACGGATACAACCCCTCCTACGGTAGGAAACGAACACAGAAACCCTAAAGCAGCATTTTAAATAAAAGCTGTGTGTACATGAAGAAGACATCACTGCAGCTCCACTGGTTCTTCTTCTTCCTCTCCAGGTATCTTCACTGCCCCTCTTTCTGGTGTTTACGTCTTTTCGGTCACAGTCTACTCATCAGTGGCAAAGGGCCAGCGCCTGTACCATAGTGTAAGTGGATTTATCAAATATGGGATTTCAGAATACATTTCTAGCTATGGCAATATAGCAATGTTATATATTTTTTTTGGTATAGGTTCAGTTGATGTTGAACGGTGTGGTGGTGGTCAGCGTGTGGGAGGATAATCGAGAGGATGGTGAAGACAGCGCCACTCAGGTAAGCAGTGAGCAGAATCTGACTGCAAAGTAGCGCAAATGCTTGCTCGTATCAAATATATGTAACTTGAAAATTGGACAGAGAATTTTTCCCATGATTTGACAGGATTTTCTAATGGCTACTTGAACATGACGTCGGTTTTTACTGTGCAAACTTTCAGGTTGTGATACTAGCGCTGAAGAGAGGTGATCAGGTCTACGCCGAGCTCATGTCTGGGAGGAGAATCTGTAACCACCTGCAGTACAACATCTTTACTGGTTATATGTTATACCCCGACACTGATGATTACGAGTAATACACCAGAACCGTAAATAATTACATTTATCCTCGCCCAGCTGAGATCCTGATTCATGAAAACAAAGTAGTGCTCTGAAGTCCAGAAGTACGGTTGTGACCCGTCAAGGGACGAGAACCATAGTTTAAGCACCCCTGCAGTAGGGAAAAGACACATAGACTGGTGCATGTGTATATCATAGACTGTATTAAAAGATGGACAACATGACAGCTCTCCAAAAGTGAAACTGGAACATCTCTAGGTCATAGGTCATAAAGCCCGCCTCCTCCATGTTAACAGATAGGACATGAGTCAAACTATAAAATCAAAATACACGTCAAATTACATTTTCTCAAACATGGTTTCTGTCATTATAGTTGGTTATTATCATGCCGATTTATGTCCAGGTGGTTATTTTTTGGAGCAGTTCAGTTTTAATTAGTTATTTGATGCTATAAAAAGAGGGTGTAACCTCATGATTGACAGCTCTGTTGACAAATATGGCTCCTGCAGCTGATCTGTTCGGGATAAACAGACTAGAGGAAGAATGGCAAAAGGAGATATAACTAAAACAACCATTACAGCAACCGTGAATATCTGCTTCAGTCCAACACTAGAGTTACATGTGTATTTTGGTAAGCACAAAGGGGCATGTACGTCAGCGCCTCAGCTCCACCAGCCGATCTCTTCTGCGCGGACTCTTGCTCCAAACGTGCAAGATGTTAGCACTCTCTCTGGGGGTATTTAGGGTTCAAGTGGACATGGAGACGTGTCGCCCATCTTTACATACAGTCATTGGTGTATGTAGGTATTCATGATCCGAACAAACAAACGCACAATTACACAAGTTTTGCATAGCATCAAAAGATAAAGAGACATGTTTTGAAATATTTGCATTAATACAAAAATATGTTAATAAACTGCCATAATAAAAAAAAATACATTGTAGAAATTAAATGTGATTTTTGTCTTTTAATTGCACATAAAAGTTTATTTTGCAGGCGGTGGGAATTCATTTCAATGTCGGTGTATTTTAGCTCATCACACATCAATCAATCAATCAAATTTTATTTGTATAGCGCCAAATCATAACCAGTTATCTCGAGATACTTTACAAAAAGAGCAAGTCTAGACCGGCTCTTTGTTATGTTATTTAAAGAGAGGCCCAACATGAATCACCATGAGTAGCACATACATTCTTACCAACCTTACCAACAGAGGACCATCCATCTACACAGAAAACGTGGGGACTTCTGTTTCATTTGTTTCATTTGAAAAGTACAACAGTAAAGAAAATGTACTTTTGATGTCTTTTATCATGATATTACCTCAAATATGGTTGAATTTATTATTTTTTAAGTAGTTGCCATAAGGGGAACTTGCAGGCTTGATAGACGTCTACCTATCTAAGAGAGGACCTCCATATTCTGCAGCAGAACTGTCTGTACCCAGTCTTTCCCCTAATGACTCTTAATTTAATTTAATTTTTAAGACTTTCTTTGTTTCTTTTAATAAAGGCTAATTTAACTATAATGTTGTTAATATTTAAACATTTTTCTAGCACATTAGATCGAATCCCCATTTGGACGAATAGGGCCTTTCTCTGTGGAGTTTGCATGTTGTGAGGGTTCCCTCCGGGTACTCCGGCTTCCTCCCACAGTCCAAAGACATGCTCGCCAGGTTAATTGGTGACTCTAAATTGCCCGTAAGTGTGAATGTGAGCATGAGCAGTTGTCTGTCTCAATAGCCCCTTATACACTGCCAGTTAAAGGCTGGATTATCACGCCTCTGTAACGTTCCGTCTGCTATGTAAAATGCTCGCAGGTGGAATGGTGGGGCGAAATCGTTCCACCTCTGATGCCGGCTCAGAAGCAAAGCGGCGTCTGCGTAAACAGTGGAGCCAGCAGGGCACAACAGCGCCGTGTGTGTATTTGAAGCACACTCTGTTCGCACATGTTTTGCTTCGTCAACACCAGAACGCTTTGTAAAAACGCACACTGGGGCGGTTGCTTGGTCCAAGGTAAAATGGAAAAGGCTGCATGATAGCAGAGCTTCGTTACGGCTGAACCGCAGTGTAAAAAGGGCTCATGTGTCAGCCCTGTGATTGACTGGCGATCAGTCCAGGGTGTACCCCGCCTCTCGCCCAATGACAGCTGGGATTAAATGGAATTTAATAGAGAATAGATAAAGTGTAACCTGCAAATAACTGCATGTGATAACATCACGGTATTAGCAGTATTAGCAACAAGATTAACTTTATCCAGGCTTCAACTTTACATATATTCTTAAAGGTACTTTTTAAAGATTGATTACACCAGTGCACTAATGTTTAATTTCTGCTTGGGGAAATTATATTTTTCAGTGTTATTTTTGGTCATGTCAAATAATCAAAAATCATCTAAAGGCTCTAAGGTAAATGATTTAGTTTCCTCTTCAGAGACAGACACACAGATGCACATATAGTCCATGAATGGAAATCAGTAGCAGTCACAGGCCTGGATATCATCTGGGAATGCTAACAGCGGGTCATAGTGTGCTGCTGCTAACATTTAGCCTATGACAGTATTGTATCAGTGTTAACAAGTGCCTTTTATGGAAGCTCATTACAGGTGATTATAAACCACAGCCATACTGAGTGAATATCCTTCCGTTAAACACATAAACCTATGATGTAGCAGCTCACACATGCTCCACACATTTTTACACACACGCAATCATGCACACAAACACTGTTAAGACTTTAAACATTCTCTGCAAGTGAGTCACTCCAGGAGGAAGTTTCATGAGGTAGCAGGAAGCACTGGCTTGTAAGTCCATGCTGTTACTTTAATATGTTAATAGGGTTATATGCTTCCTTTTAAAGGTCTTTTTTATTGATGGACGATAATGAAACCACACAGGGAAAGGAATTTTAGCTTTTGGTCCTGAAACAGCACTCACCCATGTCACAACATATCCATAACTAATCACTGAAGATATTTTAGGAATTAAGATGGATAAAGTTAGCATAACAGGCAACCAGACAGAGAGAATAAAGATATAACAGACCTTAAAAGTAACCAAAAGAACACGCTATGAAGATAGGCTAGGTCCTGTTCCAAACGGTTCTTCTCTTCTCCTCTGCCATTGATGGGTAGTGACATTTCAAAATAAAATTGTAAAAGTCAGACATAATACCTTTTAATGTTGGTTGACAGAGAGAAATATAGCATGAATGATTTTGATATTAAATGATGTTCATAATGCTTCACTTTTTAAAGTCTAAAAAAAAGTGTTTGGAGTGAGAGATACTTGTTGAGAAAACTAGCTAGAAAAGATCACCAATGCATTGCAAGCCTTCTTGTGCAGACTCTGAAATGCACCATCAGCCATTAAGAGGGAGTATACTGTCCTTGCGTTTGAGTTGCTGGTATTCAAAGGGAGACAGTGTAGGCGTAACTTTTCTTTTCTTTTCTGCTTAACACCACAGTTCAAAATAAAGTGACAGTTAGCTACGAAACCCAGAGTTTACCCTGAAGATACCTCGCTAACTGCAAATCCTGCTTCCTGTCAGGCCTCAGGTCAGGCAGAAACCTCTACCAGAAACGCATTCATCGCTAGAGAGCCATCTGCCAAAACATTTCATGAGTTAATTAAGGAAATACATCACATAAAAACACGCCCAATAAAACACAGTATGAGTGCAGCAACATCTGGCTCTGTTCAAGTTACAGCTGACTGAATGAGGATTTAATTTGAGGACCTCAGCCCATAGGGCACTGAAAATTACAGTACCAGAAATGGAAAGACAGATGGGCAGAGAAGACATGTGAAACATCTTTAAGAGAGGAAAGGAACTACTTTTAAAAAGACAGTTTAAGACTCAGATTCAGAGATGAAGAGGACACAGGTTGAAGTTCAAAACAGGCTTGGTCTTCTCTGACAAAGGCAGTAGGTAAAGGCCGAAATCTAAATATCCAAACCGTGAATAACAAAACTATAGAAATTACTGGCAACTGAGGAGGACAAGTATATGAGTCTATGAACCGGCTGGCTAACGAGATAATCAGGGGCAGGTGTGCAATGAGGACAGGTGCTGGTAATCAAGGGACTGGGAGACACATGAAGGCAGGAAGTAAAATGACAGGAGATGTTAGATTTCAAAATAAAACATAAAAATAATATGCAAGGTTAAATAAGTGTTACACGACTGGTCTTGTACACACACACACACACACACAGCAGTGTCTAAAGAGGAGCCAGGACTTACATGGAGTTCTCTGCCTGAATGATGACCCTCCTCACTCTCATCCACGTCTGTCTCTCCCCTAACTATTCCTCTCCTTCATCCTCTCCTCTCTTCCTTCTTCTTCTCCCCCTCTCCTCCTTTTCTGCTTTCCCTCTCTTGTCCTCTCATTATTCATCTTCTTAATCCCCCACTCCTCTCCTCCTTATTCCACTTCCCTCCTTTCACTCTTCATCCTCCCCTCTGTCTTCTTCACCTCTCCTCCTTACTGCTACCCATCCCCTCTCCCCTCATCCATCTAACTCTCCTGTCCTCTCATCTCCTCTGACCTTTCCTTTCCCCTTCTTCATCCTCTCCTCTCCTCAATTTTTATTTCTTCTCCTGTCACTCTTCTTCTTCTCCCTCCATTCCTCTCCCCCTTCTTCCTCTCATCACTTCTCCTCTCCTCCTTTAGTATACTGCCCTCTCCTTCATCCTTCTTCTTTCCTCTCCTCTCTCTTCTCTCCTCCTTTCACTCTTACACTTTTCCTTTCCTCCATCCTTCTCTCCTCTTCTCTTTCTCACTCTTTCTGTCCTCGCTATGTTCTCCCCTCCTCTGTCTCTCCTCACATGCTTTTCCTTTGCTCTCCCCTCCTCTCCTCCTCCGTTCTCATTTCCTCTTCTCCTCCTCCCTCCAATTCCTTTCCTTCTTCTTCCTCCCTTCTCATCTCACTCTTCCTCTTCTTCCTCTACTCCCCTCCTCCTTCATTTTTACTGTCCTCTCCTTCATCCTTCTCTCCTCTCCATCTCCCTTTTATCCTCTCACTCTTCCTCATTTATTTTCCTCCATCTACCTCTCCTCAACTCTTCTCTTTCTCACTCTTCCTCACCTCCTTTCCCTTTGCTCTCCCTACCTCTCCTCCTTCTTCCTCTCTTCACCTCTCACTTTTTCCATTCTTCATCCTTCATTCCTCTTCTCCTCCTTCCTCTCATCTCACCTCCTCTCCTCCTTCACTATTACTGTCCTCTCCTTCATCCTTCTGCTTCGTTCTCATCTCCTCTTCTCCTCCTCCCTCTGGTTTCTTTCCTCTCCTTCTTCCTCTCTTCTCACTCTTCCTCTTCTTCC
Source organism: Semicossyphus pulcher (assembly GCF_022749685.1). NCBI lineage: Eukaryota > Metazoa > Chordata > Actinopteri > Labriformes > Labridae > Semicossyphus > Semicossyphus pulcher. Next base: position 7,215,396 of record NW_027211700.1, read on the forward strand.
TCCACTTCCTCCTTCACTGTTACGGTCCTCTCCTTCACCCCTCTCTTGTCTCCATCTCTTCTTCTTTCACTCTTCCCCTTACTTTTCCTCCATCTACCTCTCCTCTCCTCATCTCTCCTTTCTCACACTTTCTGTCCTCTCCTTCAATGTCTACCCTCCTCTGTTTTACTCTCCTCACCTCCTTTTCCTTTGCTCTCCCTTCCTCTCCTCCTTCATCTTCTCTTCACCTCTCACTCTTTCTATTCCTCATCTTCCATTCCTCTCTTCCTTCTCCCTTTCATCACATCTCCTGTCCTCCTCTCACTCTTCTCCTCCCTCTCCTCGTCTCTCCTTTCTCAAGCTTCCTGTCCTCTCCTTCAATTTCTCTGTCTTACTCTCCTCTCCTCCTTCTTCCTCTCCTCATCTCTCATCCCCTCTCCTCTCCTCCTTCCTCTCATCCCTTCTCCTCTCCTCCTTCACTCTCACTGCCCCCCCTTATCCTTTCTGCTCCTCTCCTCTCTCCTCACTCTTTTTCTACTCCTACCTCTCTTCATTCCTCCCTTTTCTCACTCTTCCTGTCCTGCTCTCTGTCTTCCTCTTCTTCCCACCTCCTCTCCTCTTTTCATGCATCCCTCTATCCCTTCCTTTCCATCTTTTTTTCACTCTCCTTGTGTAAAAACTTTAAAATAAAGAGTAATTCACGCCATTTTACTTCCCTAGAACGGAACAGAACTAACACAATCATTCTCTTTTCCACGTCCAGCATCTTTTTCTGTAATTCCCTAAGTCCCTCTTTCTCCATCTCCACTCCTCCTTCCCTTCCTCCCTCTCCACCTTGTTGCCACTTTGAATCAGGAGCGATGCGGCGAAAGTATTCAGAGAATTCCTGCTGACCAAACCGACGCTGCCTGGCTGCTGTCTCTACATGGAGCAGCTCTACCCAAATAAGGCCGGGCTTCAAACTGGACGTGAGGGGAAGAGACGCGCAGACAGGGAGAGAGCGAGCTGCTGAAAGGCCATTGCCCTTTTAAGGATGAAGGTTCCTTTTTTTCCCTCTCTCTCTCTCTCTCTCCTTCCTATTCCTCCGTCATGCCTCCTCCCCTCCCTCCCTCTTTCTTACACTTGGTGGACGAGTGAAGTCATCTTGCCTCATCTGCTCCTTTTAAGCCAGCATTTTTTGGAGGGAGGTCCCTGCCAAAGCATATACAAACACTAAGTCAAGCATCCACAGTCGCCGCACACGCTGAAGTAGTAGCCAGCAGAGAACTGACCTTTTTCCTTCACACAGTGAGTATACTTTTATTTTATTCCTCTAGGTAGAATAAACATCTGTATTTGCAACAGTTTGAAAATACAGCGGTTAAAAATGTGTTTTAAATATAAGACGACGGCAGCAGGAGTTTCAAAATAAGAGCGTTTCTCTTGTTTTAAAGATCCAAGAGGAGGTCTGTGACTTTAAGACGCATCTGTACGTGTGTGAATGGAATATATAAGGTTGTACTGTAAAGTTGTTGCTGTTGATTATCATATATTTTATCCACTGGTGCATTCAAACTTGTTTACACCTAATTACATGTGATGGAGTCTGGTTGAACATAAGCCATTGACCCCAGAGGATTATCTCAATGCAAATAGACCTGCTGTTCATCCCTAATATGATTCAGATGGTATTCCCAGGGTTGGCGTGTTTTACCATGTGAAAGAAGAAGCACAGAGCCAGACAGTGCACATACTTTTTTATTTGCACAAGCAAATCATCCACACAGCCATACATGGGAAAGGCAGCCACACTTCCTCATGGGGCCAGAGATCCAGGCGGAGTTGCACGTTCAGAAACAGCTAAAAAGAAGTGTGACGAGAGCCAAATGTGGACATTTTACCAGAAAGTTGAGAAAATAAAGATGTGTAGGAAAAAGCCTAAGATGTTAACTATGTTTCTAAGAGCCTAAAATGTGTGTTACATTCAATACATTCAAATGACATTCAAAAAACAATCACAAGTAGAGGTTGGGAGGTTTAAATTTCCAGCTGTGTTCTTAAACGTTCATTCAAGCTTGCCTGGAAACACCCAGTGCTTCCAGTGAAACCAAGCCAGCAGTATAAAAGAAGGGAAGTACCAGCGGGCAGCTTAGCTTCTGAACAGCAGCACACGCAGCAGATAACCCTATCTCTGCAGCCAATCCTGCAGCAGCACATAAACACAGCAGAATACAGTGTCGCACAGTAAGTCCAGGAACTAACCCTGTTGCAGGACAGCACCATCTACGCTTACAGAGTCTGTGACATTTTCTTAGCTAGGACACAAGGCAGCTGCAAAGTTTGACAGAATTATCAGAAAAGTCTTGGCAGCGCTTTTCGGAAAGTAATCTTAGCGCTTATTAAAGTCTGGAAAGTCTCAGCAAAGCAGCAGCATATTTGCGCAGCTGGTAGAAAGCAGAGTCAGAAAAGCGCTCAGACTCTGAGGAGCATAATCACAGGAGTGCCTCCTTAAACCGAATGGAATCGACACTGAAGCCAAGTTTCAGCAGCTGAATAACTCATCACAACCTCTGACGAACATTATTACATTTAACCAAACGAGTTCCCAATAGTTTATTCAGACCAGGTCATTACACGGTGGTTAGTTAGGTTAACTGGAGATGAGGTGAGGCCGCATGACGCCACGTCCCCTCAGCCTGCCACAAAGGCCACAGCCCTCGCACTGGTTTCCTGTTCTGGCATGATGCAGATTTACCATGGTGATAGAGAAACAGCCGGAAAAACAGAGAGAGAGAGAGAGAGAGAGAGAGACGGGTGGATGTGGGGACGGAGGAAATGAAGTCATGTTTGTGGGATACAGTGTTCTTTTCTTTGAAATTTTGGACTCATAATATTTTCCTTTTCTCCTGTATCGTATCTTTTCTCTTTATTTATCATTCACATTCAACATCATAACCTTTATCTTATTGCTTAATCTCTTTTTTATTGAATCTTGGAAACAGCTCACCTTACATAGTAACACTTCTCTCCTTTATAGTGTTTTAATTCCTATCAGTATGCTAAAAAGTAGTAGCAAATGGAGATGGTGAATAGACTGTACTTGTATAGCGCTTTTCTGGTCATCCAACCCCTCAAAGTGCTTGTACACTTCATTTACACACTGATGGCAAATGCGTAATCTCCAATCAGGATTTGTGATGCCTTGAGGAACAATTTGGGGTTCAGCGTCTTGCCCAAGGACACTTCGTCATGTGACTTAAAGTTGTAATCTCGAAGATCTCAGTTTTGTGATCTTTGGCGGCACCTGTGGCGATAAACGGTAATTGCGGGAGCAAACTTCCCAATATCCAGACAGTGTTGCATGTGTGACGTCCACGGTTGGCTCCGGTTGTAACTCTTGATTTTCCTCGCTGACGGTCGCTTTCCTTTTTAGACTGTTTGCTTCATCTGAGCGTCGAATTTGTTTCTTTTTCTTTGGATTTTCACTTATTTTTGAAGTTGTATCTGTAGTCATCCATCTTTTCTTTGTTTGTTCAGCCATAGTAGATTACTTTTTACTCGCAACACTTGCAGAGACCGGAAAAGTAGCCGCTTAGCTCCGCCTACCCTCTCTGGCAGACCAACCACTGCTGGGTGATGGAAAGCGCGTCACTAACTGGGCGCCGCTTGGGATTTTGACACCCAGTCCATAATATTGCAAATGCAAAGGCTTTCATCAGTGGGCCATAGGCTCAATCACCATTGTGTTACCTCATTCGGCGATAGATGGTGACTTAACAGACATTTATTTACATGAAAATCTTCGAGATTATTACTTTAAGCAGTCAGTGAGAGACGACCGACTCTACCACTGAGCCACAGCCGCCAGCTGGTTGCCTAAAGCTGCAAAAACACGATTTTTTAACTGTATTGTATTAGTAACTATTGTCGATGCACCAGTAGAAGTTGTATCAGCAGTTGTTGGTTGTAGAGGCGGCTGTGGCTCAGTGGTAAAGCGGGCCGCCCCTCGATCGTAAGGTTGGTGGTTCGATTCCCATTTGCTCAGTTTACACATCGAAGTGTCCTTGGGCAAGTCACTGAACTTCAAATTGATTGGCTAGATCCTGATTGGACCATTGCGTAGCCTCTGCCACTAATGTGACATGTAGTGTAAAAGTGCTTTGAGTGGTCTGAAGACTAGAAAACCATTTACTAAGGCTTTTCGCAATGCAACTGTAGAAACAGCTGTCATAATGGTGTTAAAAGTAACAGAATTCAGTGTAACATACGGCAGTAGATGTGTTTCCTGAAAAGGCAGTTTTAAAGAGGGTTTGTAACAGAGTTTTTATATCATACGTCAAGTTAAAACTGATTTAAATATTTACAGAGAAGCAGCCAGACAGCCCAGGAGCTTGTTTAGCAGATAATCCTGAGTTATTGGACTTGGTCTGGGTCCCAGGAATTGCAGCAGGTCCCTGGATGCACATAAATACCAGAATAGAGACCAGGCCCTAGTGGACTTAACCTTCAAAAAGATAACATAATATTTCTGTGCTATGGACACATACAGACTGAGAGCATTTCTCTCCACAACACATGAGAGGGCACTGAGTGCACAATGTGGTGAACATAACTTCTATTTCCTTCCCTACAGAGCGCATACTGTGTGTGATTTGCATGTGTGGTCAAAAGAGAACTTTATGAGGCCGATGGAAAAAAAGTTATCAGCATACCAGACAAACAGTATTCTGTAATAGTGATTATATAAAGACGCATGTGTGTGTGTGTGTACCAGAGAGAGTGCATGCAGACAAAGATAAACTATAGTGTCTAACCTTGTGGTTGTATGTAAGTGAGCATGTTGCCCCAGCATGTGCGTTTGGTTTTTGGTGGTCTGGAGAAGCACCACAGGGAATGAAAAGAATATTAAACAAAGCTGGTGGTAACGCTCTGTGGACGCTCTGGGCAGGAATCCATCAGTGCTGTTGGCACGTAGACACTAATGTGCAGACATGCAGAAAACTATTTGCAGTGGTGGAAAAGGGTACACAAGTACTTTATGTATTATAACCACAAGGTAAAAAAAACCCTCCAGGACTATTTACTCCTACATTCAATTTGACTTGTAGTTAAGAGGACAAAGTAACTCACTGAAAGCAGCTATTAACAATATTTCCATTGGTCAAATAACTGTATAATCTGAAAGGAGATCCCCTTTAGCTCTACAGACTATTTTATTGCCTTTTAGCTAATTGTTTTACCGCCTGCACCTTGGTGGAGGCCAAAAACAGAGCTAAAAGGAGAGTGAATGTTGGACTTTAATATACCAGTTGGACAAAAACACGACTCCAAATCATAGATTGTATCAAATAAGTGGACGTAGCCTCAGTGATGTCATCCATTGGTTTGTGGACTGCCTTGAATTCTGCATTTTGGCTGTTGGCGTCTTGATTTGTTGGAGCCAGGAGTAACAGAAGAACAGCAGGGATGTATGGATACGAATGGCTATGCTTCTATGCCAGTTCGTAGGGGTAGTGACCTGTCAATCACAGGGAGCCACGCCCTAAAGCATACCCTGCTTTATTGACAATATAGAGTGTTCTGGTTTCCGTTTGTTCTACGCTTGTAGTCCGAGTAATATTGACCTATCACGTATAAGCAGGCTGCGGCGTATGCAGGAAAAACAGGCCGTGTGGAGAGCAAAAGCAGGCGGAACGTAATGCGCCTTAATACATCCCGACTCCCATCAGACAACGATTTACTTTCCTATTAATCTCTATAAACAGACATCTGCATGCTAACAGCTAACAATCCGTTTAAGTTAAAAAACGCTGTTGCAAAAGCCGTTCAGCATTTAGATTTCCCGACTTCCTTGAATGCATCAGAAAAGCTCCATCCGACCTCCGTTCAACAAACGAGCATTTTAAAAGTTGTTTTCTTCTCCTCTCGAGGGCAGACCTGACAAAATTTCCTTTTGTAGCACAAGTGAAAGTGGCTACACGCCCGGCATGTTCACCGCTGTCCCAGAGGCTACGTCGTCGTCAGACTGTAGCCGATGGGATCCAAGATTGAATAGGAGCATCATGTTCAAAACGAAGAGCATGCTATATTGACTTAAGCCTAAATCTAAATTGACCATGAACTCATACGAAAGGTATTAAATCTACTGGGAGACTCAATATAATCCGACTTATTTTTTCTACCAGTGAAGTCGTCCCCCTGCTGGCCATTAAAAACAGTGCAGGATTAAGGCACTTCTGCATTGGCTTCACTTTTGAAACTACGTTCACTTCTTATAACGTGTTTAAATGTAGCTCGATGTCTATCTGGTGTGTAAATAGGCAACTTAATGCTAACACGCTCTCTGTTTTATTCTAAAAGGTGTTCACGCTGCCATATTAAAGGTTTCAGTTTTGCTTTCTGATGAAAGCTTTGTATCTGCATTGTTTGGGATTTCCATGCCCTCAGATCAGTAGAAGAAGAAACAGGTGCAAAGGAGCAAGGAAGGAAGGATGCAAGGGAGGAAAGAATGAAAGAAAAAAGGGGTTAGGGAAAGGTTAGCTACAGTTCTAGGTACCACACATTTCTATCTGGGTATGCTCTGGTTGTAAGTAGCAGGTGTATTGAAAATGTGATGAATATATTGAAACAATACATTGGTCCACTCTTGACCTATTGTAACATTCTGTGACTTTATGCAATGAATACTCAATCCAGTTGGAAAAATCCAGTGACCAAAACAGATTCCTCACACCCACCATGACAAAAGAGCCTGTGTATTGTTCATAAACAAGAACTTTATTGTTTCCAATGATGACAACATATCATCCTCCCCTCCTCGAGAGTAAACACCAGGGGTTTAACCTTTAACATTTGAACTTTGAACCTCCCCAGGAACAGGAAGTTGAAGTGACCTGACATCAAGATGGCAACAAAGGTTGGATGGTGCAGACAGCACTTGGTTTCGGGTTTTTGCACTTGGCTGTTGGCCCAAAGGCAATACAGACGCTAAAAAAAAAAAAGTGCTGGCAATGATATGAGGCAATGTGATGACAGAGAGCCGGACGGGAGAGAGAGTGTATGAATTTGTGTGTGCGCGTAAAAGGGGAAAATATGCGAAAACATTTGCTTGCTGATAGAGAGCTCTCATTGTACACCACTTTGCCTGGGACACAGCATCACAGGTCCTGATAGGCCTAAATGGTGTGCATAAGGAGACACAATGCTGTCCGTGCTATTTTTCTGGGAAAGGTATTCAAATTCAGCGCTGAAAATTTACGCTTATCCACGCTTTTGACCTGCATGTCCTTTATGTTTGTATTGGTGTATGTTATATACAATATCTGTATGTGTTTTTGCAAGACCTTTATATAGATTATTCACACTTCTATGCCATGGTGAGAATGTTAGCTATTGTTTTCAATGCAGAAAAACAGTAAGTTCTTTTGGTTGTCATGGATAAAAACACTGTTCAAGATGGCAGACAAGGATGGCACCAGAGATAACCCAACTACTTGTCATTCCTTTTACTTAGATTAGTAATTTTTTATGACATGTTCTTTCTTTTACTTCCTCCGTCCTCCATCTTCTCCTACAATTCCCCTGCTCAATCCTTCCACCACTTCATTCTCACGTTGTAGGGAGTCGGCATGGCTAACAAAGGTCCATCCTATGGCATGAGCCGGCAGGTTCAGGACAAGATCGACAGCAAGTACGACACCGAGCTGGAGCAGATCCTGGTGGAGTGGATCGTCCGTCAGTGTGGTTCTGGTGTGGGGAGGCCAGAGGCGGGCAAAGTGGAATTCCAGGCCTGGCTGAAGGACGGTTGTGTGAGTGCAACATGTCGTGTTTTCTTGGAACGATAATGATCTTTTATTTGCCTCTCCTTCCATTTACAACTTCTATTTCTTCTCCTCTATATTTGTCACCCTATCCTTTCGCCACAGGTCCTGGGCGAGCTGATTAACAGTCTGTCCGCCGGAGACAAACCTGTGAAGAAGATCCAGAGTTCGACCATGGCCTTCAAACAGATGGAGCAGATCTCGCAGTTCCTCAACGCTGCAGAGAAATATGGTGTCACCAAGACTGACATGTTCCAGACGGTGGACCTTTGGGAAGGTTAGAGTGGTTTCATGGTCTCCATTCATTGCCTACTGCATTTATTTAATGATATAAGACGGGTTTAAAGCCACTGAAAAACCCTACACTACAATAGCCTTCTAACTACTATAGGTTATAATAGTTAGCATCTAAAAAGAAGGTAATTTCAATCCAAATTCGAAATACTGTCATTACAGTTTCTGTAAACGTTCCTAAAAATTACGTTTGAATTGGGCTAATTAAGCTAACTTATCCCGCGATCCAAGTTCGAAGTTACAAGGTAGCTGTCTGGCAGTTTACACCTAAGGTTAGCACCATCTGCGTTCCAAGTTTTGACAGCATTGTGGACAACTGCTGGCCCTGTTTGTCGACCGCAGTTTTCTATTTTCGGCTGCCAGAGTTAAACGTGGGCCGTCGTCGACCTAGTTTTGGCGGTTTGTGTTGAGCAACAGCATGGAGAATTTTAGCTCCGTAATGGTATAGCACTAGCTAACACTACGCAGCCACCATTTAGCATTGTATTAATACAATCATTTTTAGTATCTCAGCTAACGTTGCACGTGTATGCTAACTGCTAACGATTAAAGGGGATAGCAAAGCATTTGGCAAGTCACCATTCTGTCACCAGTTGGAAGCTTTTCTCTACACTTTCTTTTGAATGTTTTTAGAGTTAAAGGTTCTGTATGATACTCTAGACGGATGGAGGAAGAACGGGAAGAGGCAATATTCATTGCTAGCTGAACACAGTCCAGATTTATTTCCTTGTCGCACAACAGCTAACCTGAGGTTGAGGTGTCCCCAGAAAAACAACAGGTTGGCTAACTGCTTAGCTCTCGATCGCTCAACATGTCTTCTCTTCCGCAGAATGCAGAACTCCAGCTTAAAAAGCTTTTTATCAAAAACTCCCTCTTCCCTCCCCCGGAACTAGTTCTCAGCCAATTACTCACTACGGTGGACACCTCCCTCAATACACAACTGCAAAACAACAGCAAACACAAACTTAAACCCAGCGTCACAATATCATGTAGGCTAGCTTTAAGCACAATGGTTGTGCAGAGGAGGGAAAAAATCTTGGATCTGAATATGCCCAATGCATCGGCACAGAAACATCACAATGAGTCTGATTTTAGTTTTAATAACCATTGCTCTTTGTTTGTGCGTGGACAGGTAAGGACCTGGCAGCGGTTCAGAGGACCCTGTCAGCTCTGGGTAGCTTGGCTGTCACTAAGGATGAAGGCACATACCAGGGAGACCCTAACTGGTTCTTCAAGTGAGTCAGATACATGAAGTTGGATCTGGAAGGTCACAACACTGGAATTTGTTTTTATTCACTAAATGACATTTTCAATAATATGTTGCAGGAAAGCACAGGAGAACAAGCGAGACTTCAGCGATGACCAGCTGAAAGCGGGCAAAAACGTCATCGGTCTACAGATGGGGTCCAATAAGGGAGCCAGTCAGGAGGGCATGAGCTACGGAAGACCCCGACAGATCATGTAAAATCACTGTGCCACAGAAACCCAAAACCTCTTCAGCTCCCTCACACCTTCCTAGAGCCTGTAAGCGTCTAACTGGGTCACTAACCCTTTCTTCATAAAACCTTTTGTACTTTAGAGTTTAGACTTTTCTTCCTGGTCTTGACACTCGTCCTGAACCCCTTATGTAGATGCTTGACAAGCACTCAGACCAGAGCTCACAATGCTTAGTTCCTTCCCCTGCAGTTAGGATCAGTACAAGTGAATTTTGTAGTCTTAAGTTGAAATAGAACCGTAAGAATGACCAATGCATTGCCTTGGAGGTAAAAACACCAAAATGATCATGTGCCAAATTGAGCTGTGCCTTCCTTCATAAGATTTAGGTAACAGTATTCATATTAGGCTAAAGATATCTGACCAGTTTCATCTGGCAGGTTTCTTCTACCACTTCCCACAATGCTATGCCTGCTGTATCAGCGCCAATATTTTTTGTACATTGTCTTATTAAATGATGCCTTTGAAATACATCTCTGGGTTGACTTTGTGATTTTTGGCAGCTACCAGAACTTGATCACTCTTGGGAAACTGGAAGGTTCGGTATCATACATACACATATGCAGCCTACAATTGATTTGTCCTTAACTACCAATATTTGAAAGAGGTTTAGTTGTGTTTCCCTGAACAGTTTTAAATGGGTTCTACGAAGGAAACGTTCACATGTCACTTTTGGGGTTTTGACATCTGAAAGGTACTTACTGGTGTATGTTCAAAAAAGGTAGATTATTTTCCCTACGCTATAAGCTAAGTGCAGTTTTTGTAGTTTTATATGAAGGTTACTTATTTTAGGTTATAAAACATGCTAGTAGCGTGCTTTTAAGAATAGCAGTGTTAATACTTTACTGTGCTTTCTTGGTCAATGCTAAAAATAATCTAACAATTTAAAGCTACCCTATCAGCTTCTGCTGTACTTTGTGTTTAGTGCTAATTAGCTTATGTTACCGTGCTAACAGGCTAAACTAAGACTTGCTTACCCACAAAGTATCATCATGCAAACATCAACATGTTAGCATCATTTTTTGTAAGTGTGATCTCAGTTAGCATGCTGGCCACAGCATTCAGCTGAAAGTACAGCTGTGCCAATACTGCAGCTATACAGGAGTGCTGGCATGGTTGTAGATAATCTGTCTTGTTAAAGGAGCAGTTTGCCCCTGGAAAAAGCCACTGTCAGTCAAAGCTGGTGTTCTCTGTCATCGATAGAGGCCATATTTGAAATTGGTGCCATAGCTGTGGAGAAAGTTGTACAAACAGCTCGTGGGCCCAATCCCAATCTCAACACTCACAGACTCACGGACTTTGAGGTGCGTGCCCGGTAAGTGTGAGAGTGCTTAGTGCTGTCCCACTGTCAGATCACAGAGTGTGTGAGGGCTTTGATGCGGACTTTTCAACACCAAATTACGGACTTTCCGTGAGTCCACATATCTGCAGACGTTACTGTGGTTCCAGGGTTCATAGTGAACTTGGTGACGTATACAAACGTGATTGTCCAGCCCCCCACTAAGTGTAAACAAATTTTCGTAAATTGATGTAGTATTCAATAAAGTTTGACCAAAAAATAATAAATGTAAACAATGAGAGCATGGACGGGAAACGGAAACCGCAAATACTTTTATCCGTAAGTGACAACAATTAAATATTTGCAATAAGTAACATTAATGCCTTTCTGACTTTTGATGGTTGTTAAATAAAGCTTATCTTATCTTAAAGTATGTAAACACTGTAAGACACACAAATACTTGCTGCAGGTCGGCTTTTTTACTTATTAGATTTACCATTAGATTTAATGGCCCATTTGGTTTCCTGGCAATGTGTGATGCCATGATCGTGCGTTTTTATGCATTTCTCAGACCCTCACAGACTCACGCACTGCACGCCTGACGCCATTAAAGTCACCCATTTTACATTCCCAGCGTGCATTGCTCCCCTCCCTTTGAAAGGAACGGCCCAGCGAGAGACACTGGAGTGAAATACTACCGTTTTTCAGTCAAGGACATTTATCGCTGCAGGCAATGGCTCAGAGCGGTACAGAATCAGAAATATGATCAGAATATACCGGTGGATCTTCTAAAAAATGTTCAGGTCTGCAGTCTACATTTCAAACCTGACGATTTTGAACGAGACATGACATCGGAGGCGGGCGTCCTAGATTGAGGAAGTGTAGTTTAGCGAGCTCCCTGGCCTCGTTTTACTTGAGCAAAGGTTTTCCATGGTCCATTGGAGAAACAGAAAGCCTCCTCCAAAGGCACAGAGCGAAAGTGCATTATTTTTCTACCATAATGGCATTAGCTCCCCATAATGGCATGATAGGATTGAGTTTGCTAATCGGCGAACTGACCCTTTAAACAGCTCTAGATTTAAAAAGGAATCTTGTTGCCACCGGAAATAAATGTCTTGCAACACACGACAAACTGAAAGTAAAAGTTTGACACAACCATGCTTTTATTACCATTCAGATCACCTGTGACTTGCACAGCAAAACACAGCTTCCAACTTCACCCCAAACTCTCCTTTACATAAAAAATTTAAACTCTTTAATACATTCATAAAAACACTGTAGAAATCCTTAAACACAGTGTATATCTGTACAGCAGGCACACATTGTGAATATATTACACTTCATATAAAAATACATGTACATGAACCACACTTGAAAATCCCACTTCAAGTTTTGATCAGTAGTTGTTTGATAACCCAAAGATTATAATAAACCCCAGACCTATAAATAAAATGCATAAAAAAACCACCTCAGAAAATAAAACTTTATCCTAAAATACAATCGCACCCTCTTTCACATTTGAGGACACTTGTTCATGGAAGACCTTGCATATTCCAAGCACTCTCACTCATGTCTCAACACACACACACACACACACAATGCACACACACTCACACGCAGCAGATTTTTACCTTTCTCTAGTGCACATCATGTCATAATCTCTCGCTCGGTACAGTAACACCAATTATGTCCCTAAATTACATCCCACAAATCTGTAAACTGTTTTGTGGATTCACACTATACAGAAAAGCCTGTACACACTTTAAAACATAAAAGCGTGCAATTATACTGGGATGTTAATCCCTATTGGAGTCAGGGTCAAGCATGATTGGAGTGATAATGGAAACCTAATCCTGATAGGAAATGTAACCACATGCCTGACAAAATGCCCTCACTTTGGAGGATTTCCCTCATGTCTTCCTTCCTAATGGAGGCATCTGTGAGAGGGGCAGGTGTACAAGAATAAACACACTCCCTCATGTATCGTTATGGCAGAAAGACTTTTCAAACAAGGCCACCTGTTTGGGGAATGCAGACAATGACAGAGAGTCCACTCCACCTTCAAGTTAATCTGCAGCCCAGACTGTTGCCCCCCCACCACCACAGATAAGGTCGATGGGGGTCAGAGGCAGTATAGGAGGCTGGAAGGGTGGGGAGGAGATGGTGTAAGCCTGAGACGCCCAATGAGCACAGTAAGAAGTTTAAAACCCCGGCTCGGTGCTATGTCACCGTCCGCTCTCCGTTTAAAAGTACCACTTTGGCCTCTGAGTCCAGCACCGCGTGCAGCTCCACCCTGGAGTCCCACTCATCTTCCTCCCCCTCGTCTCCCACCGCCTCCTCCACTCCTCCTCTCCCCCTGCGCCCCCTCTTGGTCCGGTGGCCGCCCCGTCTTCTGCCCATGCAGAAAATGCCCCGGAGGTACAGGTGGGCCAGCGTGACCTCCAGCGTGTAGTAGATGGACCAGAAAAGAGCGAAGCAGCCCAGCAACAGCAGGAACTGGAGGGGAGGAGAGGAAAGGAGAGATAGATTACATCATCACAACAACAGGAGCAGTGGATTCTCTTTATAACAGGATGTTTGGACGAGGCGGAAGAAAAACTACAAGGAGGGAAAGGAGAGGAAGTGAAAGTAAAGTCGACAAAGTAAAAGCACTCTATGACCTGAGTAAAGTAAACCTTCCTGGTTTACTTGAAAGAATAGTTGGGGTTAAAAAGTATGCAAATACACATCAATACTCATAATAAAATGCATAGATAGTACATATTTTACAACATTGAAACTTCCCTTTAAACTGAGTAACCCAAATTTTAAGATTCCCTCCCTTAGCACTGCCACTGCCCAATCCTATGTTAGCAACCGTAACTACGCGCGGGAGGCCTGTCAAGCTTTCCGAACAAAGAAAAACACCTAAATGGTGTGCTTATGGAATCTGCAAGTCTGACAGCAGATATCCTCAAAGTTTAGAGGGGAGTGTCATATTTTTTCGCTTTTCCGAAGCCAGAAACTTGAGAGGAGAGATGTCGGACATGGATTAAAAATTGTGGAAGAGTCAACTGGTCTCCACTTGTGATTCTGTCTGGCCTTGGCTACCAGCACCGGTGATATCGGCACAGCCTTTATGTTACCACCTCTTGGTTTGTGCCATTGTTGTCGCGAACATTTTGTTGGGCTTTCCTGTTGCGCCTCACGATATACGAGCAATATCCTGACACGCTTTAAACGAAATGAAAAAGTGGGATAGTTTAGTTTTGCTAGCAATGGGCTAAAACGTTAGTGAAAGTTATAGGGAGTTATAACTAAACATTAGCTTAAAATAAAACAATATATTAACTCACCCTGCTGTGCAAGAACATTGTTGTTCCTGTATATGATCCTTAGCATGAATAGTCAAGACGTGGGGTGCCTGAGGCTTGCATTGGGCCCGGTAAGCTTTTGCCTCAATTTGTATGTCCTCTTCATTCTCAACACTCCGCTGACAAATGATATTCTAGATGTAGCTTTCAAATGCGTGTTGTCGCCCTTTCTTTCGACTTCTCTCTGATATTTGGGAACTATTTTTCCAGAAATGTGCCCTTGGAACATCTCTCACTGTTATAGTTGAAAACGGCATAATATGTACATGCCGGTGCGAAAGCTTGACAGGCGTAGAAACGGTAACCAAGGGGGGCGGGACTTAACGAAGGGTCAATTAGTAACTAGCAAAGTCAATTACTTTGCAGCCAGAATCGGTCCCTCATTTCTACAACCGCAATAATAACATGTAAGTTAAGGCGTCAAGTGAAAGTGATGGTTACTATGGATACACATATCTGCCAATCATTGTGTAACAGCATGATTTTATTGCAGCCTGAGATGAAGGGTTGCCTCCGAGGCTAAACTCAGGACTGCAATGTGTGTAATGTTTATTTATAGTTAATATTGAATTTGGACATTTGGTTGTTCTTTAATAAATGTTTTAAAAAACAGCAATAATGTCGAGGCTTAAAGGCAGAAAGTACCCTGAATTTGAACGAAGTAGGCAAATCCCTCTTTTTTTAACAGAACTCAATACTGCATAAAGCAACATTTAAATAAATCTGCCCTCTAGCTTGTTTACTCTGAGGATGTGGAGACATTTTTCTTAAGGGGGGAGCAGTCAGCATAATCTTAACCATTTAATCAATGGTATTTAATCCAGTTTTATATAGCATATACCATAGTTTTATATAACATTAATGGTGTAAAAAAAAAATTCCATTTCGGGCATCTCAGAGGCAAAGGTGGGACAGGACAGAGGGTTAGAGGGACAGAGAGACATGATGAATGTGTTGGTTTTGGGTCGTGTACCTTGAGGTTGTTGGAGGTGAAAGGGCTGACTATCTCTGGAGGGATGTCCAGGCCCGGTGGGCAGGGCAGAGAGAAGCTGCTGTCCAGATACTTGCCACTCATCGCCTCCTCCACCAGCCTGTCGATCAATGCACAGCCAATCAACACGCAGAACATCTTTCCAGCTTTAATGCCAGTCAAAACACTTTGTCACTCGGTATAGTAGCTAATTGTTAAAGACACTGCTGAATAACTTGTATAGTGTTTCTTTGTAAATGTATATTAAGGTTTCCTGTCTGGATATAATATCATATGTTTTAATGTTACCACATTTCTGCTAAAGACATTTTTTTTGCATGCAAAAGGCAGACCAAAAACTTCTTTCTATTCTACTTTATTCTTATTAAAATGGAAATGAAAAAGTACAATTCCAGGGAAAAAAAGGTCTAAAGCTCCAGGAAGGAAACCACAAAAAAAAACTAATTATCTCAAAAGTATCCAGATGGCAGCATGAAAAGTCTTACTTCTGTCTGTCCTTGACCTCACTGAAGGTCATAGAGGAGCCGTACAGGGTCAACGCCCACTGCTTCAACACTCCCACAGCGGCACACTGCCTAGACGACTGCTCTTCTGCAGGAGCAGTGAGGAGGGTCAGTGCGGGCAGGGGAGAACAGGAAGACAACAACGACAACAAAGAATATTGTTATCACTGTACAATTTGATGTATAAGAAGCACTTTTAATACATTTTTTTCCTTTTAAAAAGTGGGCTGCTTCCTATATACCAGTGCAATCAATATACCAGTATAAAATGCAGAGCGAGGCATGTTATTGTCTTACAGTATTTAGCCAGACGATGGCACCATAACCTAGCTAAAGTGGTCGGTTGTTAAGTGGTGACGTTTGACTGTTTCCGGGTCCAAGTCGCTACAACGTCTCCTATTTACAATATGCCGCAGCGCTGTTTTCCTTTTTGCTTTAAGTGAGGAAAACTAACTTGATTGTTGTTAACGCTTCGTCCCGGACATGCATCGTCATGATCGCCATTGCAGCCGCCACCCTCACAACAATCAACATTACCCTAGGCTGCCAGCGAGCACCAGTAGCTAGCGGGATTGCAAACTCGACATAGCGAAAACAGGCGGTAATTTGTGTGTGTTTTGAATGCGTTTTAAATGACAAAAATGGAAATAGTGTTGAAATAACTTCTGTACATATATTTATTAATAAATAGCTTTAGAAAACTTTAAACCCCCCAAAACAGATTGCGACTTATATTCCAGATTTTACGGTAAGTGTGTGAGAAGTGTCTTACTGTGGTCAGATATCTTCAGCATGTACTGGCCTTCAGCTCTCTCTCCCCAGCAGCGCACAGTGGAGAAAGTCCAGTCCTGGTAGCCTGCAGGGTCTCTGTTTGGAAAACACAACACAAGACACAACTTCATTAGACTACAGCCAAAATATTATTATCATATATGACCATAGTTTAAAACCAGAGTTTTATAATAATACCTTAGTTTCCAGATCTCCCTTGGTCTTTTGACAAACTTTAATTCACTTCATTCAAAATGCATGGGTGTGGATATTTGTGTGTACCTGTCAATGGCACGGCGTGCCCCGATGACTGACGTGATGCCACTGGGGCAGACCAACACAAGCTCCACATTGCCACGGCATGGGTGGGTTATGGTCACGGTCACAGCCACGTGCTCGAGTGTCTCCATGCCAGACTGCTTCAGGTCTGCGGACGAGACTGAGGGAGCGGAGAGAGCAGCTTAGTCTCTGTGTGTGTGTGAGAGAGTGTGTGAGTGTGTTTGACCATCTTCTGGTTAAAATGGACCCTTTATTATAGTAAATAAAAATATTAACGTAATCAAGAATCTTTTAATACCACTCAGAACACCAATTAATTCAACTCTAACAGCATTACAAGTTAGATTATGTTACCTAGTTATAGTTTATGCTCTTAGTGCACATACAGTGACAGGGAGGGTAAACAAGCTATAAACCAAGAAACATGACAGAGGGAATCTGAGATAGTTGCATAATCTCAGTAAAAAAATTCAATCTGGATATTTCTTTTCCACTTTCTCTCCTTGAGATTGCTATCAGTCGGCCTTCCTGACCACCTCCCGCCCTCCCGACTGGAAGTGTCTGCTAATTTCCTGGTATTTCCTGGCCTCTGACTACTAATGAGCCGTGGTGCTCTCTGACCATGTAGGGCTGCACACATCCTCGGGGCAGGGAGGGACCCGAAAGGGACGAGGGAGCGAGGAGTGGTAAACAAAGGTGGGGAAGGGAAGACAGACCATCGGGGGGCAGATGTAGAGGAGGAGGGAGGGATGGAGACAAGTGGAAAGTGGAGTGTTGAGGGGCAAAGGAAAGGAGAAAAAGATTGCATCATTCTGGCTTTTCAATTTTAGTTTCAGTATTATAAGTTAGTTTTTAATGAAAGACATTTTTCCTCTGAAGAAACTTTCTGCACTCCCGTTTTTTAAAATTTTTTGTTTAGATTTTTTTTCGTGATTTTTTATGCCTTTATTTTAGAGAGGGAATGGACAGTGGCGGAAATGTGGGAAGAGAGAGTGGGGATGACACGCAGCAAAGGGGCCGAGGGCGGGAGTCGAACCCGGGGCCGCCACATCGAGGCCTCTGTATATGGTTAATGATTACCAGTGCCCACTCCAGGGGTTTTTGTGTCAGTAATTTACTCTTATTGTCCTGGCAATGGTAGGATAGGACTTCAATGCTCAGAAGAAAGCATTAGGAAAATACTAGAGCATGACCAATATACCAGGTGGACGATACTATCGGCCTGATATTGGCTTTTTGACAGCAAAGACTACTGCAGCAAACAAAGTTTGGGCTATCCAGAAGGGCATGCTCCAATTCCATAGTTTTACAACACCCTAAGCACCGTCTGCACAGGGGTCAGTATATAAGGTGTTGTTTGAGTTTTCAAACATGGAAAAAACTGAAGTATGAACACTTTCTTTAGAATGCAATCAGACACAAGTCAGGTTGGTGCCAAGGGGTCTCACAGTAACAAAAAACATCCATTTATAAGTTTGATAATAGCTGCTGTTTGCTTATTTCATACCAGTTAATGGCTGAAATATCAACTATGTGAACTGAAATGTCAACTAGGGGTGGGCATTTTAAGCAAAAAATACTATTCGATATTCACTGGGAAATATTCGACAATTCTGCAAAGATCACCCGTCCTGTGCGCACTAACACACGCTGACATAAGGCATTATGACATTATTTTCATGTCATGTTTTACACTGCCAGTTCAAGGGGGGATCATTACACCTCTGTTACATTTCGTCATCTATGTAAAACGCAATGAGGCAGAATGGTGGGGTGAAGTCGTTCTACCTCTGAGCCGGCATCGGAGGTAGTAACAGTAACAGTAACAGGCATCAGAAAAGCGGCGTCAGTGTAAACAGCAGAGCCAGCAGGTCAGAACAGCCCAGTGTGCGTGTATGTGAGCCACTATGGCACAGGGAAAAGGACAAAGTTAAGGCTATTGAGTGGCCGAAGGAGGCTATAGCAAGCTACTGATCTGGCCAATGATAAGCCAGCGAAGGTAAATGAGAAGCCGCCTATTCATTCGACCAGGCATATGCGGCAAGTCATGTGTCTAACATAGGAACCAATTGGATCAGCTACTGGCTAGGCTGGTCATTAGCTTCCGAGGCTGGCAACTAGCATGCCGAAGCTAGCAACCCACTGAATTGGTTACTGGATAGGCTGGTCGTTAGCTTCCCAGGCTGGCAACTAGCACGCTGAAGCTAGCAACCCACTGGATCGGTTACTGGATAGGCTGGTCATTACCTGCCCAGGTTGGCAACTAGCATGCCGAAGCTAGCAACCCACTGAATTGGTTACTGGATAGGCTGGTCATTAGCTTCCAAGGCTGCCAACTAGCACACCGAAGCTAGCAACCCACTGGATCAGTTACTGAATAGGCTGGCCGTTAGCTTACGAGGCTGGTAATTCGCATGCCAAAGTTAGCTACATTAGCCACTGATTTCTTCTTGACTGCTATGTTAGACGCATGACTTGCCGCCCTGGTAGAATGAATAGACGGTTTCTTATTTGCCACCGCTGGCCTCTCAGTTACCAGCGCTGGCTTATCATTGGCCAGATCAGTAGCTGGCTTCAGCAAGGATATAGCCTCCTTCGGCCTCTCAATAGTCTTAAATTTTGTCCCTTTCACTGCACCATAAAGCATGTGCTGTTTGTTTACACCTCACACACCTTTTGCTTCCACTACGCTGGAACACTGTGTAAAAAACACACACTGGGGCGGCTTTACACCGACGTTGCTTGGTCCAATGTAAATGGCAAAGGCTGCATGATGGTTGAGCTTCATTACGGTGCTGAGGCGAAACCGCAGTGTAAAAAGGGCTACAGAGGCAGAACCTTTCACGCTTACACCCACACGTCACCAATAAACCTAACGAGCATGTCTATGGACTGTGGGAGTAGCCAGAGAGGAAACCCACACATGCACGAGAGCATGCAAACTCCACACTTCGTCCAAACCGGGATTTGAATTACGAACCTTATAGCTGTGAGGTGACAGGGCTAACCACTGCACCACCATCTTTCTTCTTGCTTTCCTTTACTTTTCTACTTTAGAAACACCCCAAGCTTCAGCTCTTCACTGGCATGATGAGAAACCCAGACACAGACAAACGTTCTTTTTTCTAACAGTAACACATGTTACACATGGAGATGTGACTGGTCATTATCAGGCACCAGTCACTGTGCACATTTTGCAAGAACACCCACACACGCATATTTGTGGCGACCGCGTTCACATGGGATGCCAGCAGTTTGAAATGCTTACGAGGCAGTGCATTCGCCAAAACACATAGAGACTACAAAAACAAACACATTTAGACCTTAACTCTGTCAGCTGCAAAATAACTTTTAAGGAAGACCGGCTGAGCAGAGGACTAAAAGACCAGATATGTAGTGTATATATCAAATTTGAATCTTTGTGGGTCTTATCTGCAAATGTAAACAACTCTTTGTCCTGTGTCCTTAACAAACTCCTGTTGCAAGAGTCCACACATATACACTTGTCTCTGGCTTTGCTCCTGGCTGGGACGAGGCCATAAAAAAGGGAAGATACAGATAAAGGAAGGAGAGGAAAAGAGACGAGGGAGAAGGAAAAGTTTCTGCCTCAGTGAGGTCACCGTACGCATGAAAGTGTGTGAGGGAGAAAAAGACGGATAACTATTGACGGAGACTATTGCAGTCAAAAAAGAAACACAAGCAAGTGAGAGAAGGAATAAAATGCAGAGACAGATTTGGGAAAAAAATGAAGGGAAAAAAAGGGGGGAAAAAATAACGGAGGCAGTCTACAAAAATCTCACACAGTATTTCAATGTGGACGCAGGAACACACAAACAGGAGAACATTACCTAATATGGAGCGGCAGACTGAGTGAGGAGCAGGCAGGCAGTCAGGGAGGGAGGGAGGGAGAGAGAGAGCTACGTAGTGCAGTATGTAAACTGGACAAACAGCTGTCCAATACAGAGCTGAGAGAGTGAGAGAGGAGCAGACCTTTCCAGGTGCGGATCAGCTGGTTGGGATAAGTTGGGATGATTGTTTCCTCCTTTATCACTGAGCTGTGATAGGACACGAGGAACGGCACAGACTCCCACACCTGAGAAAGAGAGAAAGGGGGACATGTTAGGCTTAGAATGTAACTAAAATAATGCTTGTAATTACCTAAACTAAATTATTCATTAAGAAGATAACTGGATGTGAAACAAGCAAGTGCTTGGCAGCTATAATTGCGTATATAATCATTTACCTTGGCAGCATTGACGAGTCTCCATGCATTGAGCAGACCGAAGCCGTGCTGATGGCTGTGGTAGAAACCGGCTCCGTTTACCCCCCAGTCTGCACTGCTGTCACACTGTTTAGACAAATACAGGCACACACACAGGAGATCACTTTTTTGTTGTTATACAGCAATATAGACCCACAAACAAATACAAATTGTCTTGTAACCAGGCAGATAGAAACTTTGAACAGAGGCAGCCTCGTCTCCACCTGTTTTCAGTTTAGCTAACAGAATGGCTGTGGCTACAAGAGAGGTATCAGACTCCTATTCTAACTTCAAATGATCATTTTCACTACTAAGCCTTTTAAATATGTAAGGGATAGTGTATAGTGAGCAGGTTGTTATCGTGGAATGGAACCCCGACAGGGCGCGCAGGTCCCTCCGCGATAACAACTTGCTTACTATTATCCCTTTCATCAGTATCCTGCTTATTACACTGCTTTTTACAAAATCAATTATTTGACAAAATATTGATTTAGAAATTATTTTCGAAGTCCATTTTCTGTTTAAAAATAGTCCCGTTACACTCAGAGTAAGCTAATATTACTCACATTAAATGGAAACATGTCCACTGACGGTGAAGTAAGACACGGACAGGACAACAGGAATCAGCGCAGCACCTGCTTGAGGTTTTCTGTCTCGTCACTGTCGGAGCCTGTTGACATTTTCTTTTACATTCACCGTCTTTAAACGCCGCTGTATCCCGTACTGTGTTCTGTTTAATGTTTACTTCATGTACTGTCTTCAGTTTGAGCTGAAGCCTTCAGTTTTTGCATCGTTTAACCTTTATTGCTGTTTTTGTCTCTTTTCTTTTTTTCCCTCTGTTAACAGACCGACGTCAAATTTACCGGACTTCTTTCGGCGGATTATTACGATCACAGTTAGTCCTCCGGATTAGGGCTGGGCGATATGGCCAAAATCTCGATAACGATATATATCATGATACAGCATGTTTTCTGGTAATTAGTCCATATGAAATAACCACATGGTAAAGGCTATTTTTGGAAAATCCTGTATGAATTCAATAGTTGACAAATAAAAAGTACTGAGTTTCTGTTTTATTCACGATAGAGACGAAATAGAAAAACACATAAGATAGACATTTTTATATTGTTTTAACCATATATATTGTCATATGGCCCACTCTACTCTGGATTAGAGCTGCATCCCTAGCAACGGTCTGTTCTTCATAGCAACAGTCTGTTATCGAGAAATAACAAGATGTGTAATAATTTTAATTATTGCTTCACTCTTTTAAATTGCCATTTTTAATTTTATAGGTTTTGAACAAGTTTGAACAAATTCAAGCAACATGGCCCCTGGGACATTTGGAAATGTGCCTTATTTCTGATCAAATTTACAGAAATGTCATCAATTAATCAGAAAAATAAAGAGCAGATAAATCGAAAACAAACCCTGTGGAGCTTCTGATCACAAGTAGTGCTATGAAGCAATGTTTTGCAAGTGGGTCTGTTTAAATTGTGCACACGCATGTGGAGACACGTGCACATGCAATTATGCAGGAGAGGTAACATAGTCGTGCTGCAAATTGTTAGAACAAATTTTACATATTCAAATTGCATTGCCAATGATTTATGAGGAAATAAATGCACTTATTGACTGGAAAAGCTCCACCGGGCAGCTTTAACATTGTAAAAGTATTTATTACTGACACAAGCATCCGGATGAGTATCCAAGCCGGCATGCATGCAGCAAGAAATGTAATCAGGCCTACCTGGGTGGCTGTGAAGGTGATGATGTGCTGGATGTCTCTCCAGCTGAGGCAGGGCCGGACCTGCAGCATGAGGGCCACCATTCCTGCCGCCAAGGGGGCCGCGGCAGACGTGCCGGTGTGGCCCTCGGTACAGCCGGTCCCCTGCCGCATGGACCAGTCAGACGTCACCTGACAGTGAAAAACAGATTCAGTTCATTACAAACAGTGCCAAGGTTGTAGAAGCTCAACACAAACCAGCACTTACATGTATGTGTATACATTTACAGATGTGTGAATACAGACCTTTCAGACTATATCCAACACAAACTATGCAACTCTGTCTGGTACTAAACTAGCAGCAAAGAACAGGCGCCAGTGTCATTGAGCCTCTATTTTAAAATGAGGTATTTACGGCCAGAGTTCAACGATGTTGTGTACATTTAATGGACCGTGTGACAGCAGTTTAAAGGCCTGGAGAGGTTCAGCTTTAAAGAGATGAAAGGAAGTAGAGAGACACATTACAACACAATAAAAAGCAGAAAGTTAAAATGAAGATAAACAGAGAATGAAAGTGCAGAGAAGTTTGAAATCTTGACAGATATTGGTTCACTAAAACTGAGAGGAGATAAACTTTATAAGCAGGAAAAAGAGACCGATATAGTCTTGTTTTACAGCTGCGTCTCTCGGCCCTACATGTGTGGGATCGAGAGGGGAGTCCAATCCTCCAGTATGCAAGCAGCATCACTGCAAACAAGTGACACATGTCTTCCATATACACCTCCGCTCCCGCTGATACACACATTAGTGACAGGCTGTCTGACAGACAGGGGTGGGGGCAGAGGAATTCCCGGCCCTCTGTGTTTACATGCGGACAACGTGTGGACCTTTTCCAACAGCTGTTCAAGCTGCTGCACAGTGCTGTGGGTTAACCAACAGGGGCTGGACGTGTTCATCCAGAGCAGCTGTTTATGTGGTGAGAATATACAATCACGTTCCAAACCCCAACATGTTACATCTGTGTTTATAAATTAAACATTGGTTAATTTAAAGTTTGCCCCTCCTACCTGACTCAACGAGCGAGTGGAGAACAGCGGGGATCAAGCAAGCCAGGGGATTATATTCTAAACCAACACGTTCCCCTTCTGCACAACTCCGTGGCAGAGTGAGGGATTTTTGTGTGAATCCACAGACCCTTAAACACTCCAAATTTCCCAACATTGTCCTGGTGGGCTGCATGTCTGAAAGCAAACGGTCAGAATTTTTCACCCCGACTTTATGCAGACTTTTTCCTGCCAGCCTCCTGGTAAAATGTGCGCAAGATGTCGGGGTGAGCCGATGTTTGAACGCAGCAGGTAATAGCCAGGAGCATTCACCGCGAGCGAGTGGGCAGAGTGATGATGTTCATGCGATCAGCCCAAAACCAAAAGAGCAGCACATAACAGGATGATTACAAAGATCACTGGTGGAAGAAGGATCATGTACAAGATGATAATAGCAAAGATGTCTGCAAATTGGAGAGAGGAAGACATTTTTGAGCTTCTGACTGTGAGGGCTAGCGTCAAATTGTCGGGCAGTTGCAGGGACTGCAGCGCACTTTTTATGTCATGTCCTGCCTCATGTTAAAGGGGGAGTATTGTGCTAATTTTAAGCCTCATATTTCACTCTGTGATACCTGTGGAGTAGCAGTAGTATTTTTCTCATTTTTCTGGTGCTCTGTACAGGTCCTCATACAGGCTCCACCTGAAACGACTCAGTCAGCTCTGTCCCTTTAAGAAACCCCGCCCCTACAAGCCTGCTTTCTTCTGATTGGCCAGCTCTCTGAAGCCTGCTGAGTGTGTAGAAAAAAACTGTCTAAAACCTGGCGTTCACAGCAGCCTGCAGACCGAGCTGAGAAGCCTGGAGATTACTCCGACATACTTTTAACTACAGATTTGGAAAACTTAACCTCCGTTTAGTCTGGACGTCCAACATTGTGACATTGTATATTTGTCATAAAATGCTCCAATGGGGCGCTGGTTTAGCTCAGTCGGCAGAGCAGGCACCCCATATACAGAGGCTACAGTCCTCAATGCGCTGATCACAGGTTCAACTCCTGGTCTGCCGATCATTTGGTGCATGTCATCCCCCACTCTCTACTCCCCACATTTCCTGTCTCTCTTCAGCTGTCCTATCTAATAAAGACAAAATGCCAGAAAAAAAAAGATAAATAAATAAAATGCTGATGTAAAATTTTCTAAAATTTGTTGGCCATTCTTAGAGCATGTCAGGTCCCTTCGGCTCTGGATGTTGTCCCCATTGACTGAGCGGCCTCTTGTACTGCTCAAATTTTCTGCACCCCTGATCGAGTCCTGTTCTCCCCATGCTTGTAGCACACAATATGCCTAATATGTTATTGTCTTTGATGTTCTTTTTGTTGTTGTTTTTTTGGTTTTATTGCATTTATTTATTTAGTTTTCTCCTTGTGGTTTTTGTGTATATAATTACCTCTTTCAACAGAATGTTTGCTCTTATTTCATTTATTCA
Organism: Semicossyphus pulcher; assembly: GCF_022749685.1. Lineage (NCBI taxonomy): Eukaryota > Metazoa > Chordata > Actinopteri > Labriformes > Labridae > Semicossyphus > Semicossyphus pulcher. The sequence goes on from NW_027211700.1 coordinate 7,240,651, forward strand.
GTTGTACACGCAACTGCCTGTGTATTATATTGTTGTTGCTTTTGGTGTTGAAAATCCCAAAATAAATCATATATAAAAAACAGCAGAAACAGCATAATAATGCCTCTTTAAATATATAATATAATCCTATGTCTCACACACAGACTTGATGACGAATCAGCCTCTTGAATTTCTTCTACAAACAGCAGAAAAGTTTGACAGGAACATTCACAAGCTGCTATCAAATTCAAACAGTGCATAAATAATCATTGAATTTCCATTTTTGTGACTTTTCCAGTCGTTACAGACTCGGAAAACTGAAATGATTTTGGAAAGACAGCTGTTCTTGATAGAATTCAAATGACTTCTTCAGAATAATACAGTAATGGGCAGTGTGTGGTAAGCACTTGGCCTGAGAGAGTATAGTGTGGTAGGTGGTGGATCAGTCATGAGAGACAGAGAGGGCCAATCCGGGCTGAGCTCCTCAGCCTTCAGGCGATGACATCCCTGGTCCGAGCTGCGTTACCATGGTGACAACCACAAACAGCGACTTCAATCGGCCCTTACTCATGTCATCATCCGCTGTCGTTTTGGGATGAAAATAGTTTTGGTTTCTTCTGATGTGGAGCTGTTCTCTAATAAGCTTTTAAAAATTGGTCACAATCATTAAACTCAATGTTTTTGTTTTTTTTAAAACACTCGAGGTTCATCCAGTCAAATTCAGATATTTCTGGATTTTGTGTTTATTTGTGGGACATAGTATCTGCAGGCCGAACACAAGTCCCAACTACAAGAGAATTCATATTTTACAGCTTTACCTTCCATGGAGCCTGCATCGATGTATATTTCCCTCTTACAGATCATTTTCTTTGCAGCTTCTGATTAGCAGATGGATTAAATAGTATTTAAGTTTTTGAATTCACCCTAAAATCACATCAGAATACTCTGGTTGGTCCGCATCCTGAATAATGAGAATACTGCCAGTATAATCCACATTAAGTAGGACATGCAGCTTTCATAGGAGCCAAAACAATCCAACACACAGTTTGTTTAACTGCTTAGGTTAGGTCTTACGGCTCCCGTCACTGCGACTGGACAAACTCTACAATAATTAACTTAATGACATTATTTATCTACGTAATTTTCCAGTGCAGGGTGGTTCGTTATTGACTTCCTGCTTTACTGTTGTTCCTTGTGTCACTATTCATCCATTCTTAGTCATCCTTTGTGTGCGTGTGTGGGTGGTTGTGTGTTGCTGTAAGACTCACAATGCTCCTCATATTGGTCCCCCCGCTGCTGAAAGTGACAGCAAGCATGGACGCACACTCCTCAGCGTAGAAGGGCATCCTGCCGTTCTCATCGACTGCTCCTGCAACACACAAACAAACAGAATGATTACTCACTGCCTTTTCTTACATGTTGACACAATTAACTGTACGTAAGAAGTGGACAGGGCCACTGTGATGTCACCCATTGGTTTTTTTGACAATCTGAAATTTTAATTTTGGCATTTTGGTCTTTATTGGAGCCAGAAGTGACCATATTTGGAGAAGAGGGTGGATACTCATGGCTATGCCTCTATCCTGACTGTCAGGTCACTGTGGGAGCCACTTGTCAATCACAGGCAGCCACGCTCTCAGCATAACTGTAACTGTAGATTGGACCAAAACTTACAACATTAACATCACGTTGTATTGAACGAGACTTGGAAGTAGCAATTAAGAGACCATAAACCCATTACCAAAATGTTTAATGAGGTAATAAATCAACAGAGAAGTGCTGTTGTGTTCTGATCAATTTACATTCAGCCAGACTTCTTTGTGCAGCCAGTGAAGACATCATTAGAAATGATGCAGGCACACACAAGCGGCTGTGTCTTACCGACTGTGATGGTGTAAATGGAGTTGGCATAGCCGTCATAGTTGCAGTTGTCATTGTATTGACCTCCGTTGCCGCTGGCAACCACAAAGATGCTGCCGAAGCCTTTTCTGCCTGCAATCACCCCGTGCTGCAGCGCCGCCTGAGGGGTGAAACAAATGATGCTGTCGTTAAAAAGAGGGAAGATTGTACTTCATACAATCAAGGACAAAGTTTGTTTGACATGTCTATTTCTCTGTAATGGTAAATGGACTGTACTTATATAGCGCTTTTCTAGACTTGAGACCATTCACACATTGATGGCCTAAGTGCCAATCCCCAGTCAGGATCTATGCTTATTCACACCGGATGACTACGCCTTCGGGAGCAATTTGGGGTTCAGTGTCTTGCCCAAGGACACTTTGACATGTGACTGTAGCAGTCAGTTAAACAACCTTCCGATTGAGAGACGACCGACTCCATCACTGAGCAACAGCCGCCCCATATAATGGATCTGTTGTGGTGTACTGCCCTCTGCAGGACAAAGAGTGCTTCTAACTTACCTTGCCCAGGGGATGGGGTCCATCCACAGTGTGTCCGTCATCATCTGGACCCCAACTAGGAGACAAATCAGAATCCATGAACTTTCACAATATGGCATGACAGTATGAATTATATTACACTGAGTAACATAATAAATATAGACATATGGAATCAAGAGATACATGCACACATATACATGTGGGAAGTTTTTCTGGTTATAAGAGTCCCTATCCTAATGGAAAAAAAGGGCTGCAGATAATGGTTATTTTCTTTATCAATCCATATGGAAAATACTTTTCTGATTAATCGTCAAATTGTTTTGTTTTTAAAATGTCAGAAAGTTGTAAAAAAACAGAACAAAAACAACATTAAAAAAAAGAAAATACATAACAGGACCAGACATGTTTGTTACCTGCAGCTGTAGATGTCGTTGATCTGGTAGTGCTTGTTGAAGGCTACAGCCTCCAAGCTGTCAGTCAGCGGGCCATCCAGGACTCTGATACCTGAACAAAACACAAAAAGCAGGATTTGTTTCACCACACACATTGACCTAAATTCTCAGCGGTTCTTAAAACAGTTTAAAACAACAGTTTTACCTGCCACCTTGCTGCCGTAGGCCACCCCTACAGCGCAGAAGCTGTTGTTGGGCGCGGCTGCGATCTCTCCGGCGCATCGCGTCCCGTGGTGGTTGTCGTTGTGGATTTCTGAGTGAGGCATGGGGTCAGGGTCATTGGAGTTCAGGTCGTAACTGCCCTCAGGACTCTGAGAGGACAACAAAAATGTTGAAGAAAAAAGTCAATGTGGGGATAGTCAGAGGTTAATAGGAAACATTTACAATAAAATTAATCATAGACTGTAACCACTCTAAGTATTTACTTACATAGTTGGGCTGGATGTCCTGGTGGGTGTGCTCCACCCCGTCATCAACCACAACCACCGTGACTCCTTGCCCTGTGATGTTGCGCTCCCACACCCCAGTTACGTTGATGTCCAAACCCTTATTGAGGTCATTGTGCTGCAAGAATAAGACAAGCGAGGAAAGGATGCGTTATTGCAAAGGGTAGGGGGATCATCAGTGCAGGATTAAAGTGATGTCCTTTTTTGAGTATATACTTAAATACAAAATACAAAGTCAGATGTTCATTTGAAAAGTGGCCAAAGCTTTAAATAATATAGATATAAACGTAAGTAAGAGTAAGATGCGTGAGCAGAGAGCTCAGGCTGCAGCGTCTCTGAATACTAGGTTTTATAAAAACGTTTTAATCTTTCAAATTTCGTGACAACTTTTGTTAGTTTGTTTGCAGTTTGTTTTCAGAATCTCCACACCTGCAAGAGGATGAGGCAGTGCTCACAAGCAGCAGGCTGACTGAGCCGTTTGTCTGTCCATTTGTATGTTTGTCTGGAGGATTAAGAGAAAACAACTAGCAGGATTTTCATGAAACTTGATTGCAGTGTTCATTTCGTTAACGGAAATAATGACAATAAAGGTTCGAAGATGAGACATTGACGAGCTAACGTTTGTTTTGTTTTCGTAAACATCACGAGATAGGACTAACGTGACAGTGGTGGGCTGTCGATTCAAGTGCCACGATATTTTAAAAGCATCAAGTACCAGTCAGAGAAAACAGGTATCTCGAAGGTGGTTACGAACTTTCTCTGTTAACTCAGGCTTTCCGCTTCAGGCTCTGTGCACGCTCACAGAAAAAGGGGCGTTTTATACAAAAAAGAGCCATCCTCATTTAAAGGAGTACGACTGTTTAAATGAGAAGCGCTGAAAAGCTAGGACCAAACATAGAAATGTAATTCAGTGTCCCTAGATGCTGTGTCCCCTTCGTTCATTTACTGCTCAAATTTAAAGTGATAACTTTACCTGAAGCAAACAGGTGAAAACGAGGGAGACTTTTTATTGACTAAATCTGGACTAAAATGTTTTGAGTTGTCATCTATTAAAACTATAAATGGTAAAAATGACTAATGACCACTTTTCCTGCTCCCAACACATCAACTCACACGATAAAAAGTTCACCTGCTGCCTAACATATCCCACCCACTGACAGGGTCCATGGTAACAAGATAATCAATGTTATTAACTCGACCTTTCACTGGTCATAATGGTATGGCTCATCAGTGTGTACTGGTTGAGGCATTGAATTGAATTCTTTTCTGCCTTTGTACCATAAATTTACCCCTTCACCTGCTACCTCTTCAGACATAATCAATGTATTTAGGAAAAACAGCTGTCAGCTTTCACCTCTCCCTTGGTAAGCCGAACAACAGGGCCTTATTACGCCCGTAAGTACATTTTACCCAGCCCTTTAAACATACAGGACACTGTGTGCAGGATTTACTCCAGTCTGCTGTGTGCTAAGAAAACCGCAGTGGCAAATAATTATATGACATTAAAGCACAGTAAAATGTGTTCAAGATTATGCAGCTTTTATATTTGATACAATATGGTAAATGCATAGAGGCAAACCGAAGCAAAAATTAAACATTGTTTAGTACTTGACTTCGACTGTTACATTTTAAGAAAAACAAGTTCCTGTTATGCAAAATAAGAAATCCTTTCACTTAAATAAGGCCAGCTGCCTCTTATCAGAAATTAAATAATATTTTTACACAAATAACAGTGAACTCCTATTTTGTATGTTTTTCAAAACAAACAATAATGCTCGACAGCTATTTGAGACATCGATTTTCAGCTTGTGTGTGGACAACTGCAGACTCACGTTCACAGCTGTGTGGCTTTCGTGCATCACTCGCGCTTGAGACTCAAGCTGCAAGGCGTCCCTGATGTAGTAAGCGGTGAATGTCACGAATGACTTGGTGGCTCGAGAGGTCCATACATTGCAGGTGGGCGTTGGTCAGGGCTTTCCCTGTACATAACCAACGCTGCGAGTTAGCTAACGTTAGCAGCGCTGCCGACTAGCCAGGACCGACATACGCCAGAAATGGTGCACGGCAAACTATGCATGCAGCGGGTTTGTCGTGCGCAAACTGGCTGATTTACTTAGGACGAAAAAAACGTGTATGAAAATTGATTTTTGGAAGTTTGAAATCGACTCAGAGTTGTCGAAATTAAAAATTGATTTTTTTCAGCACCCCTAATGTTTAGTTAAACAGAGTGTTCCCAAGCAAATCAAGATTTTAAAATGAGCAATTAGAGAGGTTAAAAATAAAAATGTGTGGGATCCTTCACACTCAGTATTTTAATTGGACAAACTGTAGAGAGCAAAGAAAGGCCTGCTTTGATCTTTGTTAGGTTAAATGGTGATACTGTCTGGTCATTCGATTAGATAGAATTACATATCAGAGTATCTTCTTCCAAGAAAAACATGGTATGGGGAAGGAACACTGAGACGGGCTGATGTACTTTTTCCTCTTTATTATACCAAGGATGTGCAAAGAGCCCTCTGGCATGCTGAAATGTTGTTTTTTAACTAGTTTTGAGTAGCATTTTGTAAGCATTTAAGCACTTTTCCTATTTGGGTGTTGTTTACTTAGTGAGACTGACTGTGCCCAGTCACTAGTTTTTCCCTTCCTCTTTCACTTCCAACATCACAATCACATCGAGAATAAAAGCCCATTTTAACGAGAACAGTACGTGCTTCGGACAGCATTTTCACCACAGGGGAAATAACGGGACTTTCTGCAGGACAAAGCGAAAGAGAAAGCCAAAAGCCTCCCCAATGGGGGATGTGGATAGATAAAGGAAAGGCAAAGATACAGTGTGAGGTGAAGGAAACCATACTCCCTCTCAGAGTCATACCTCAGTCACATCCTGACACACAAATATGAGAACATTGACATACTTTTGAGTTATTTAAACACCTGACAGCTTCAGAATTGCTTCAGATTTTTTTTTGACATTGAACACAATTTTATTCTTTTCACCATATCAATGCTTCCATAGGTATAGTGCAAACTAGGGGTGGGAATCGCAGGGAAAGTCACGATACGATACACGATACGTGGCCCATGATAACAAGAATATCACAATACAGTGATAATTGATATATTGCAAGACAAGCGTATAATTACACTTACTTTTTTTATTCTTACTGCCTATTTTTTATCTTATCATTCTTACCACAAACATCAAATTTCACACTTAGCTAACATAAGTCAAAAATACAACAAATAAAGTGACTGCAAAATGGACTGAACTATTAAAGGCCAATAAGTTACTTCAGACACGAATCTAAGGCCAGAAGAGTGGGCAAATGATAACAAGGACAGACAACCGTCTAGAATCTCACCAGGTGCCACTGTTTCGGGTAGTGGGGGTCGTTGAAGGCCATAGATCTCTTAGAGCGGCTGAGCACTCTCTCCCGGGAGTACCAAAGCACATGAGGGTGAGCTGCAAGGACGTCTGCAGGTTGGAGACTCCAAACATCAGCGACGGGTCCAGATCCAGGCTTGACAGAACACAGGAGATAGTGGCCTTCCAGCTGTCCAATCTGGCCCTGGTTCTGCAGCCCGGCCTGTTCTGCTACCTGGGTACGGAGAGGACACTGGTGATAAGTGCAAATTAAACTACACAATTCTTCTTAAATTGGGCAACTTTCCCCGACCTAAGCAACTTTTGAACACATTCATAGAAACTTCAATCATTCCTAGAACAAGGGTTGTTGCATAAAATACAAAATTGGGGGTTTTATTGAAGCTACTGAGGAACTTTTGGTTTGTGTTCATTTTGGTGCCCACTGTGGACAAAGCTCTCATCTCTTTGCGGATTTTGTCCTGTACATGCTTAAGTGGTTGTTTTTAACAGAAAATGTCATCCTGCTTTCTTTTACAGTCATAGGCAAAAAGTCTGTGCTGCGCTTTTATTTTGAAGGACATGCGTTTCCTATGATGTGCATAGTTTATTCCCACTCCATGTATCCACTGATTGGGTAATCCGAGCTACAGTTACATTTACATTCTTCAAACTTGATGAGCCCCACAGTAGCTGCATTTATTTTGCACTTTTTTAAGTATATTTCTGTTGAAAAAAAGATGTGAATATTTTCCTCTTATGCACTGCTGCCTGCTGGTCATTTTGCTTGACTTTAACACTGTTACATTTTGTGAAGTTGACATAGAGATGAACAATAAATTTGAGTGGTTGAAAATTGGGTCGAGATTTGTCATTAAGGAGGTAATGGCGGGTCCTGAGGCTACACCAGTTGTAAACCACTGATTTAGAGTAATCAGAATTGTAGGAGCAATGTAAGAGTCTCTATTTAATCATGTGGGTGGGGGTAGAAATGAACGCATGAATTCAGCTGTTCACCTGTTTGTCTGTACGGAGAGGGGCTGAGGGAGGAGGATGCATTTTTGTTGACCGCCTTTATGACCGCATTTTTTGATGTCCTGAGCTGTAATTCAAGTAACTCTTGCTTAGCCTCCTGTTTCATAACCAGCGAAAAAATCCTCACAGGAGCTTTAAATATAAATCAGAAAACTAAAACATTAAAAAAGCTGTATATTACTTGAATAACGGCCTCAAGGTTGTATGCTTCTGCCAACCATTCAAGAAGACTGGGACAGAGGACGCAGGATGTAATGAAAGCATTTTAACGAACACAATAAACTAACAGCATAATTGGGCTTTAAACAGAAGTGGTGGCACCACTACTATATAAAGGAGAGACATAACAAAAAACGTGTTTCCCTTCACAGCATGCGATTGCCAGCGAACCCTTCTGCTACAACAGAACAACAGGTTCGGGAGGGGTTGAGCAAGGGATTGTTCGCTGATTGTTTTCTTGGAGGGATAACAACATAAAACTAAAACAGATGTAATAAAATGAACTTGAGGTCATGGTGACCTTGTTCTTTGACACCAAAAGCTGGTGGACATATGCCAAGATATTCCCCCCAGGCGTTCCTAAGATATCCACAGAAAAATACAGGATTTTGAAACCAGAAAAGTGTTTTTTTTCGACAGGACATAATGAATGAATTAGAGAAAGACATCTCCATAACTTTTGATCACTAAAGTTCTAAAGTCTGATGATAGCGGACGTTTGTGCCAAAGCTGAAGGAAACTCCTTTAAGGCGTTCCTGATATATCGTACTACCCGGAAACATAAAGCGTGGGCTGGTCATTCATATGTAAAACTGAAATGATGCAGTAGGACACAAGACAATAACAAAAGTATCTTTCAACCAAACCATACTGTAGTCCCTCGCAATCAACAGTACCAAGTAAATATGTAGTATGTAGCTCTCCTATATTCTGTTATTTCAAAAATGAACAGAGAAATGTGTCCTGGAGCTACATCCAGTAAAAAGGGTTTAAGAAGCTTTGTACCCTGTTGGCTATCACATCCAGGTCCAAAGAGCTCTGTTCGTCATCTTCTTCCTCATGATGTGGGCCAGCGTCGAGCCGGACAGCCCAGGCCTGAGCATGGCCGCAGGAGGGTGACGACCAAGGTGAGGAAGGTGACTCGAAGGGAACCGATGGGGCAACTGAGGGCAGGAGTGTCAAAAGCAAGAGGGAGAAGGAAGACAGAAAGAGAAGGAGCAGGAATGTGGGGAAATAGGGTGTTGCCATGGCAACGGAGGGAGACAAACGGGCTCAACCAGGCAAGCCCTCCTTATCTGAAGAGCAACCTGGACGTGGGAGACAGACAGACAGACAGACAGGGAGAACAGACGGTTTTGTTAGTAGTGGTGATGATCATCTGAGAACGAGTGGCCGGTTGCTTCTCATATATGTGCAGCATTCAGAGGACGCTCACTGAATTCACAGCACCACACTAACTGGACACCAGTTCAGAGGGAGCTGTGGCCGCGGCACATTCGCTAAATGCTGTGGTTACATCACAGCTCCTGCACAGAGTGATGTGATTTACAAATGAATGCTCCTCTATTAGCACTGCTAGGGTCGAACAAAATAATAAGTAGAAAACAACAACAAGCACCTGTGAGATCAGTTGAACGATAACTTAGTGAACATAATAGTTAAAAATGCTAAGTAGTAAAAAGGGATGCTGTATAACCTGCTAGGTGAAATAATAAGTGTACTGTGTCACTCCCAAGCACAGTACACACAGCAAATTATAGGTGCCCCATTTGTTATTTGCCCAGACAACCTTTCCACCTGTTGTAGATCACTATCCGGCACCTGCTTTTACTGTCAGTCAATTAATTAATAAGGAAGTCTGGAAATGCTAATCCAGCCTTGACTAAAGTTAGCACTAAATACAAGTTAGATATCATCCATCCATCCATTATCCTCCTCTTATCCGGGGTCGGGTCACGGTGGCATCAGGCGTCCCTCTCCCCAGCCACGTTTTCCTGATCCTCCTGGGGGATCCCGAGGCGTTCCCAGGCCAGATGGGATATGTAATCCCTCCAGCGAGCTCTGGGTCTGTCCCGGGGTCTCCTCCCAGTTGGATGTGCCCGGAAAAACCTCCAAAGGGAGGCGCCCAGGAGACATCCTAATCAGACGCCCAAACCACCTTAACTGGCTCCTTTCAATGTGAAGGAGTAGTGGCTCTACGCCGAGTTCTATGTCTAAGGCCTATCTCTAAGGTTGAGCCCAGACACCCTTCAGAGGAAACTCATTTCTGCCACTTGTATCTGCGATATCATTCTTTCGGTCACTACCCAAAGCTCATGACCAGAGGTGAGGGTTGGAACATAGATCGACTGGTAAATTGAAAGCTTTGCCTTCAGGCTCAGCTCCCTCTTCACCACGACAGTCAGGTACAACGCCTGCATCACTGATAGTGATTTAATTCACCAAGAAATCATATGAATAAAAGACATATATATGACTCTGCCTGTCTGCTTAGGGACACCAAATGAAAAACTGCAATAACAAATCAACACTGAGGCCACCTAGATGTCAAAACTGCCACACCCATAGTTGGAATAATAAACCGTAGCGTTATGTGACGTTTAAAAGGAAACATCTTGTTCTTCCAGACACATTGAATGTAATTATTTTCTGCCTTTGTAAAATACTGTATATTTACACCCTCCCATGTGCCACATATTTTCCATAATATAAATGCATAAGACACATTTGTTGAGGATTTCTATGAAGTTGTCCAGTTAATGGACCAGAGGGCTCTGGTATTAGGCACCACATCCAACAACAACCGTGTCTGCCTGTTCTTGAGGAGATCATTGAAAGCCTGTAAGCTGCTCTGTAGCCAAACATCCGGCCACATTGTAAAATAATATACAACGACAAAAGGTATATATCAGAGACAAGTGATGTTAGATTTCAACAGATTCTCATTTAAACGTTTGACTCACGTTAACATTAACAACAATAACTAAGATTTTAATTACATTCAGCTGCATAAATTCAGCTTCCTGATATGCGACATTTGGAGAAACCACCTGCTTTGTGTTAGAATTGGTTTCATTTCCTGTAACCTTTTACCCCCCTGCTCGGCTAATGTTAGCTAGCTCTCAATTTTGCTGATTGCTTAGTTTTTATTTAGCCAGTGGATCAGCTAGCGAGTTGAGCAGCTAGCTGAGGAGGTTAGTAATTCAATGAATAGCCACTATAACACTTAAACATTACAGCCATGTGAACGAAATCATAACACTTGTGTATTATCTTAAAACGACAATATAAAGCCAGAACAACTTGTAGTGGGACTCGAGTTTCAACCGAAGCACTGTTGTTGTCATGGTAAGTAAGCTAATGTCCTGGCGCTAATCGATGAGATCCCTGTTCTTTTGTGATATAAGACATTAGTTATCATGACAATATATGGCAAGTATACCGTTAAACCTTACCTTTCTCCTAAATGTGTTGTTCTCATCTGTTCCTCGCGATGTTTATGAGTAACGTTGAGCTTGTCATTTCACTTCCGCGACATACGACTCACAACATAAACGTAGTACGTCATACTGTTGTTGCGTAAACGTCGTGCGTCCCACCTGATTGGTCCAAAGTCATAGCCCAGGAACTGCATCCTCTCCAAATATCCCCCCCCCCCCCCTTTCTCCAATGTTCTTTACCATTCGAAACCCAGGCACAGAGAACACTCAGGTGTTATCAGTTAATCGTAATAAAGTGCATAAAATATACAGAACAAAACAAAGTGCCAGGGGACAGTGTACATTTGTAAAGCCAGAGATAATTATTCATTCAAATACATTAAAGGAGGTGCACAAATTGTCTTTATAGCCTTCTTATATTTGGAGAAGAAAATAGTTTTCATGTACTGCTTGCAAAAACGATAAATAAGGGTTTAGATTTATTAAATTTACATTTGTGAATGTGAAGAACTGGTAGGTTAATAATATAATATTCTTTGATTGTATTGCCGTTTCATTTATTGAAACCAAACAATACATTCTCTAGGCATAAAGTGAATCAGAATTATCAATAATAAATGTAATCAGGTCCTTCCATAGCTTTTTTGTTTGGTTACATCGCCCAAAACAAATGAAGAAGCATTTCTGGGAGTACATCACAAAATGAAGAATTTACCTTGATATCCTTTTTCAACTTGACAAGATAGTGATTCACTGGATAATATCTGTGTATGATTTGAAAGGAGACTGCTCTTTTTTTGTTAGTCAATAAATACTTCTAGGGCAAATTCCAAATGTTTTTCCAGTGTAGGTCTCTTGTAAAGCTGTTCCAGTAAGTAACAACATAGGGAAAAGAGACAACATCCCTTTGAAATAAACTACGTATACCTCTGCATCCACTCCAAATATGATCCCTTTGCTTCTACATTGGTCTATTTTGATATTTGAGTTACACAATGATGCTTTTTGATTTTTAATTAAATCGATTTACCCATGTATATTTTTTTATTTTATTCACTGTTTTTTTGTCGCGCTGCAAATGTTTAATTTGTGTTCTCTTACTTAAGGAATGCACTGAAATTGTTTATGCTCTTGTTTTGTATAAGGTTAACTTAAATTTTAAAGGAGCATTTTAATTTATTACAAATTAACATGAAACATAGAGGCTTTTAACTGCAAGAGGGCGCCCTACATTCAACTGTAGTAAAACTGCTACAACTATAACCAGAACAGCCACTGCTACGACTTTTTGTCTGTTTCATTTGTTGTTGTTTTTTGATGTGTTACCGGTAAGGGTAATGGCAGTAATACCTTATAGCAACACAGCGACTGAAGAGTAATGAAGTAGCCACCTTGATATGCGTATACCCTCCATTAATATTGCAATTTAATGATGGAAAATTTAAAAGAAAATTCCAGTTGAAACAATCGACACATAGAGTAGATAATGGGATGAAGTACAACAGTAAAAAAATGAGGGGAAGGGACTGCTTGTTAGCTGTGTTTGCATTACCTTAATTATTTCCCAACATTACAGAAGTTTCTGGTGATTTTAGTGATTAATGTTTTGTGTTGGAACAAAAGAAAACCATGTCACATTACAGTTACAATAAGTACTTTATTGGTTCAACAGTGCTGCCAGCGCCTGACAGATAAATATACAGTTCTGAGTTTATCTATTTACAACTTGCTGAAGGACAATACAAACTGTCCATTGAAGACATACATAGCGTTCTTGAGTGTATAACATACTTTGGGCTGGTTTCCTTGTCCAAGCATATATGGTCCCCATTGAGAAATGTGGTGAGTTAGGCTGTTTGTGAAAGAAGCCCTATCAAGTCTGGGTTTGTTAACATGTAATGTGTTACATGTGCAAATCATCATTATGGTGCAGCAGTAGGATAAGCAACGTGTATTTGTGTGTGTCTGTGTGTGTATGTGCCTGCGCAAATAGAAGATCTGGAATGCACAAATTTTGTGTACAATAGTTATATTCAAGCTATAAGAGAAGAAAGTGACATCTGATATTGACTGGTTCAGTAGTCTCAGTTTCACACTAAGCAATACTGATTTTATGCAGTAAAGGCTGTTACAATCTTATATTTCATCAAATTAGCCTCTTTATGCTTACTTGAATTGCATTGCAGATTTAGTTGCTGGCATTTGCAGAATAGTGTAATTTCATAGATGCTCTTCATTCTCTTAAGTACCGTTTTCATTAAATCTTTCTTAATACTCTTTACTTACAGTACAGCTGTGCACACATACAGGCATGCTCACACATATCAACATTCATTCAAAAGCCACAAACAGTAGATCTATAAACACACACATGTAATCACACGCTCATATGGTCAAATCATACCATAGCAAACCATGCCCGACTACATGATGGATTCCCATCCTGTGCTCACATTCAGGTTGTGAATTTCTTTATTTAGCCATCTTTTTAAAATATCTGCTTTTTCTTTAATTTCCCACAAATCCCAAATCATTCTGTGTGGAGCTCTGCAATGTTACGAGACACATCTTTAAAACGTCCAGTCCATCTCTGTGGTCTATTTATACACTATTTATAAGAAAGAGCAGATTTCTTTCCCTGCATTTTTCCTACTTTAGTTCCTCTAGCCGTGCTGATCCGTGGTAGCTTAAACAGGCTTAAAGTTGACGCTGATGACACCAACTTTCTATGGTTTATCCTTCAGGTTAGTAATGGCTCGTCAAATGCTCTCCAATTTTAGAGCAGCACTGTTTACTGTGTAAACACAGTGTGTTATACTTTATATATTTTATTCCTGAAGAACCTTTTCAAAGCTCTGTTACAGCAGCACCATCATTTTGTTAAAATGAACACCCTTTTACCACAATCCATCTCTGTCCCGTGTTTGAAGTGTAGGTCTCTTTGTCCCCTTTTTCCCTCCTTCACTTAAGAAGCGATATGTCGTCAGCAAAGTCCCCATGTGGGTGGAGGCAGCGGGCAAAGCGCCACTGGCACACCATTAGACAAAGTGGCAGCATGAAGAGCGCGCAGATTCCCGCCATGATGTAGGCGATGGTCATGAGAGTGGACTCGTCCGTCTGTGGGATGTTGTAGCCGCAGTCCTCTAGGTCCACTCCATGGAATGGGCCTTCTACAGAGGCCGTGCGGAACTCATCATGGACTGTAGATGGGAGAATATGATTTAGGGTTTTTGAGAAACAGACATCAGGATGAAATACACTGTGTGCTACTATTACTGCAAATCGGTTGTTATTAGAGAAATCTTCTTAAAGATAAATCATGCACTTTCAAGCTATATTTTCATGGCCTTTAACAAGTCTCTGAAAGCTAATACTTCGATGTACGTCCGGCCATATTTCTTTTATTTTTCCTTTTTTCAATTTCATTCTGTGAACCCTTTCTGAATCCCCTTCTTCCTCTCCTCATCCTCCACCCTCTATTCCTCACCGTGGCATGTGCTAACAGCGAAGCCGATGCGTTTCTTTTCTCGGTCGAAGACCACATAGAAGCCTTCCATGATAACAGCACCCATCACTGTGCCAGTGCTGGACTGGGACACGGCAAACTTATAGCAGTCCTCCTGGGCGGATGCCACGTCCTCTACTGGCCGCAGGTATTGCTGCAAAAACAAAAATTGAAGAGAGATTAGAAAAGAAAGAAAAATCAAGGAGTGGTGTTACAAATTTTATAGCACAAACAGAAAAGCTGAAAAAACACACCCTCATTGCTTTAGGACTTTCCCATGGAGGTATAAATGAGGTCTTTGCTCTGTTTACTTTCAGTTTTTGCATTTATTGTAACCTGAGACTTTAAGCTAAATTCCCTACAATGTTCAGCAGGGCGCAACTTTACTAAATTTTACAGTAACGTAACTGATTACTTTCAGTTACTTTTGGGTTACTTCAATACTAAATCTGCAAATAAAGACGAGAGAAAAGAAATTTCAACCCAGTGAAAGCACTTTTTTCACCACAGGCCATGGCAGCCATAGACTGTTGATGGTAACTTTGAGGAGCGGTGTTGTGAGACTTGTGTGTCGTGGAGAGACGAAAAGTGTGCGCGCAGGTACATGGTATTATCAGAGACGGTTGGACGGACAGTTTAGAATTTAGATGCCAAATGTTACAAAGCATCTTTGGTATTATATCTTCTTCATTTTAAAACTGCAATACTGCTAGTCATCCCCATTTTTAATAAATGTGTCTGTGACGGTATTTTCACAGCCTTAGAGAGAGAGAGTTGCGACATTGCAATTGGAACATACGGCTCTGAATACTTTGTTCAGGGAGTAGGCGGGGCTGCTCTTCCGCTGCTCGTCCGCTGTCCTCACCTACGTCTGCAGTGCACACCTGCTTTCAAACACGTCGTCATCAGCCTCATAAGGACACATTACCCACAAAAGCGCACAATGACCTGATGCGGTCAGCCACATACGAGGTTTTGACCTAGTTCTTCATCTTAAAAGTGGGCAGCATCCTATAGTTTAAAATGCAGAGAGACGTATTTTATTGTGTTACGGTATTTTACTCAGACGATGGCGCTATCCGGTTAAGTGGTGACTTCACATCTCCGTATGAACTGTTTCCGGGTCTAAGCCACTACAACATCTAATCTTTACAATATGCCGCAGTGCTGTTTTGTGTTTTCCTCGCCGTTTTAAGTGAAGCGAACTAATTTGATTGTTGCTAACGCTTCATTACAGACATGCTCCGTCATGATCGCCCTCACAACAATCAATGTTACCGTAGGCTGCCAGCTAACGCTAGCTAGCAGGATTGCAGACTCGACATGGCAAAATCAGATGGTAGGCTGTAGTTTGTGTGTGTTTTGAATGAAAATAAATGGAGATAGTGTTAAAATGACTTGTATAAATGTTTTTATTCATAAATAAGTATTTACTTTCCTTTTGTACTTGTATTCTGTTACTGCTCAAGCCTGTATGAATGTCAGATTAGAGACAATAATGTTACCTAAATTGTCATATGGTGATTACAGAATCTGTCAGCCAAAAATCTTCTACTGTAGTTTTTTAGTATCTTCATCTTCTAAGTTTTTTTGTAAAAGTGTATAGTCAGTATGCATTCTATACCGGTTGATTTAGAGTTATACCTGCTATTAAAATTACAAAAGGTAAAGAAAGTTAAATCTTTTCTCAAGCATGTAATTCCCCAGTCAGTGCCAAGGGCACGAGCCTCCCACAGGTTTACAGAGCCGAACCTCTCTCAGTCAAATCTTTTTCATTCCACCCGCATCGAGGCCTTTCTGAGTGGCTTTGAATCAAAACCGTTTAAGGACCTTTCAGAGGTTTATGAAAGGCTTTAGAAAATATATTCAAAGGTTATTCGCTTTGAAATGTGGTCATTATTTCTTTCCTTGTGGTTCCCTGCCAAGCTTTCATCTGTTGGGGACTATTTGAGAGAGAGCAGCTGAAGGACAGAGTGACTTGAATTGGGACCAGGCTTCCTGTGAGGGGGCAGGGGAAATGAAAACTTTGCATTTATTCAAGATTACAAGTCAGTGAAATCACCTTAGACCTCTGAATTACAAAGGATGTACATGACTCAGTGCAAGGACCAACTTTCTGAAAACTCTTATGGTAAATTTGAGAGTAAATCAAACACCTGTCTCACACATCTCCTAACAGTATTTAACAGTCACTGTGTATTCTTTAGCACTGGACAGATATTGAATTTTCCCATCAGGAAACCAGGTGTAGTAAAAATGATAGATAATAATCATTTGGACAGGATGTTAAGCTAAGAAAGGAGGCCACAGAGTCAATCCCTGACCTGAAATCATCAGTGAACTCCTGCCTTACACAACCACGTTCAGTTTCAAGAAGAGATACTTTGAATTACCTGCGGTAGGATGGAGATTCTGAAGGACTGGTTGTGGTTTTCACTCATCAGGTAGAGCGAGATAACTGGAAAGATATGCCAGGGTGTAGTGCCGGCCTGCCAACATACGAGCTGCTCCCCCAGCCAGAACCCAGAGGGAAACTGTTCTGTCTGAAAAACAGGGTCAGAAGTCAGTCATTCTTTCCTTTCCTCCACACAACACATCAGAGTCATGTGGGGAGGCTGGAGCTTATCCAGGAGGTGAAGGAGGGGAATTCAAATGGCCTATGAACTCTGTTCTTCTACAATCCGGATTAAAATAATTGAACTCCAAAAACATGGACAGAATAATAAAGTCAGAAAATGAACAAACATCAAAACCACACAGATTTTCGGCAGGTTTAAAGGGAACGGTGGTGCACTTTTTCTACAGGCCCCCCTTTGCCAAAGGGACCAGGAAGAGCAGGGTAATTTAGTGTGCTTTCACACCGGACATTCACACTTACACTCTTATACCCCTTTCCCACTAAAATTAGCGTGTTGACGAGGGTTTTTTCAGACCCGGGAAGACCCGCTGATAAATGCTGATTGTCTCTTTTCCCATTGCCAGTGGAGTATCCTACTTTCAGTCCCTTTTCTGCTGCGTCACCGTCTGATGTCATAAACACGCTGGAGACAGGGTTAGTAAACAATAGTACGCACAAGGAGCTTACATTATACTCTTTGGTAAGCAGCATGGAGGCCAGTGCAGATGTTATGGTGGTTTGGCCTTTATTGTATTTATTAATTATTCAATCTATTTATCAAACTCGGCGCCGACAAATTTGGAACGATGTTCAAGCGCTACTTGGACGGAGACGGGCTGAATTTGTAGCTGAGATGATAGCGGAGATTAGCGTGTCGACCCGGGTTTTGTGTTCCCATCATTGCCAGTCGGACCCTGGTCTGAATGCTGATTGTAACCTTTCCCACTAAGCAAAAAAGCCGGGTGTTGGCGGGTTTTTTGACCAGTGGGAAAGGGGCTTTAAAGTCTGGTTCATATGGACAGGTGAGAACACGCATTCAAACTCTTGTGCGGACCAAACTATCAGACCATGGTCCGCCAGAAAAGTCGGAACTCTCGCTTCCAAATAAACCACGGTCCTTTTTGATTCAGGTGAGAACATAATTGGACTTAAAGTAGGACCTAATATAGGAAGCAAACCAAAAAAACTGAGCATTGTGGGTTGTTAACGGATGCTGACACTTGTAGAGACAGCCACGCAGTCAGGCAGCAAGATGAGTAGTAGTAGTTCAGTGAAAAACTAAAGGAGAGTGGAACTGATCGAACTGTGGTGGTTAAAAGTAAAAAAAAACTCAGTCAACAAAACATTAAAGTCAGCGTTCGTGTTGAGTGTGACTGAAGAGTGTGCTCTCTCTCTCTCTTTGTTAACTTCAGGGAGCTTTCCTGCGTGGAAATTCTGACCAATCAGAAAGCAGTTTCCTCTTTCATCAAAATATTGATAATATTTGTTCTGCTGGTAAAAGCTACCAAACTCGAGGCAAATTGCAACATTGCAAAAATTTGGTCTTTGACTCGGACCAAACAAACAGACTTTAGGTGTGAAAGCAGCGTTGGTTGAACTTTTGGTGGACTTCATACGCCACAAAGCAAAATTTCATAAGAATGAACATGTCATGAGTTTCTAGTTTAGTTCTGGTTTTGTCTTGTATTAAGGTATTCAGTTATTACTGTTTTGCATTGTCATGAGTTCTCATTGTTCAGTTTTGTATTTAGTTTAGTCTGTGTTCTTGTCAGTAGTTAGTCTTGTTTAGTTAAGTATTTCACTTGGGTCTCTTTGGTTAGATCATTTCCTGTTTTACTTTGTCACCTTGTCTCTCGTGTTGATCCACTTCCTGCCTTTGTGTTTCCCGCTCGTTTGATTGTGTGCCCTGCCCTGATTGTTTTCACCTGTTCCTTGATTGTCTCACCTGTGTCTGATTAGTCTTTGTGCTCCCCTGTGTCTGTGCTGGTTCACTGTCTTTGTCGTGTTACCTGTGGACTTTTGTCATCCTTGTGGATTTTCCCTGTTCCCCTGTGGCTCCCTGTTGTTGTGTGTGTTTCCAGTTTTTCCTTTGGATTATTCTTTTACCTTGACTATAAGACTTTTTGTTCTACCATTTGGTTTTGTCTTTTGTTGGATTCTAGATTTTGTTTGTGCATTTTTGCCTTTTGTTAATTAAATCGTATATCTAAGTCTGCACCTGGGTCCTTTACCATTTTTTTTTTACCCAAACCTTGACAGAACAGGGTCCTTCGTGCTTATAAATCAATGATACAGTCCATGTAATCTAGACCAATAATGTAGAAAGCCCCCTGAGTGTAGGCAAAAAACAAATGGTGATTCACTCAGGTAACCCAGATTTTTTTAAATTGGTAAAACTTGGTATGTACTGACCGAAGAGGCAGCTTCGATAGCCTTCACTGCAGCCTGGAAGACTTTTCGAGGCAGCCGAAGGTTGGTGGTGCCACTGTCCACAATGCTCTTGTCATAATTGTACTGCAAAACACACAGTCACCAGTTACACAGCTTTTAGTTCAGATTTTCAATCATTCTTCTTTTTGTATTTGCAGCCTGTCAATCTGTCAGATGTTACCTCTTTACAGTCCATGTTGAGGTCCTGTCCATTCACCTCAATACGAACGATAATGACCTCATAATACCACTCCCTGCGGATGGGAGTGTACCAGAGCTCTCCCACGTAGAGCGATGGATCCACGCCTCCGATGATCTGAGAGCACAGAGCAATGGAATCAAGTTCTGGCTCCATTTACAACATTAGATGATTTGCGTGTGGGCCTGTGTCTCACCATGCTGCCCCCGACAGTCGCACTGCCCAGGGAGTAGTTTTGGGTGAAGCCAGCTCCACACAACTGGAGAGAGAAGAGGTTGGGGACTGGAGTCTGGCGAACCAAAGAGTCGAAGAAAGGCTCCAATGTTTCGTCAGGCTTAGGAGAGAGAGTCAGAGAGACAGCAAGAGAGACACACAGTTAGTAGGTAGCTTCACTGCTACACGACAACTGAGCTGCAACTTTGAATTATCAGCTTGACAAAATTGACCAGACTACATTCAGTCTCTTTTTCACCTCGTTGTTCTACCAAGGAAATACACAGGTATTATTCTGATGGTTCACAGGAGACGAAATAAACAGCATTTTTGAGTGAATGCTAAGGTAGACCTGCTTATGTTGTGGA
Source organism: Semicossyphus pulcher (assembly GCF_022749685.1). Classification (NCBI taxonomy): domain Eukaryota; kingdom Metazoa; phylum Chordata; class Actinopteri; order Labriformes; family Labridae; genus Semicossyphus; species Semicossyphus pulcher. The sequence continues at coordinate 7,260,879 of NW_027211700.1, forward strand.
TGCCAGAGAAAAGTCATGTAAGCATCATCTTACTGCTACTGAGGCAAGTTTAAATACACACACACACACACAGCGCTGTTCCGCCCTGCCAGCTCCGCTGTTAACACTGACGCCGTTTCGCCTCTGTTACTACCTCCGATGCCGGCTCAGAGGTGGAACGACTTCACTCCACCATTCCGCCTCCGTGCATTTTATACAGAAGACAAATGTAACAGAGGCGTAATAATCCCACCTTGAACTTGCAGCGTAAAAGGGGCTTATAATTGAAGCAGTCTTTTTATGAGCTGTGCAGACATGCTGCTGCTTCCACTCTTAAATGAATAGACTCAGTCTGCTCTTAGATTCCTCACTGGAGATTTCTATGACAGTCATCACTGTATTCGATATAACAAAGTAGGCTGGTCTTGTCTGACGCAGAGGCTCGATAAACACTTTTTATCTATAAATCCCTTAGTGTAGTTCGCCACCCTGTACAACACCCACTGGACCCTACAAAACTAGGGATAGACCGATAATCGGCCGGGCCGATTAGCGGCGCCGCTATTCTGCATTTTGACGCATTTTTTTAATTTTTAATTTTTTTCTTATTTTAAATTTTCTAATTTATTATTTTTATCCGACGGCCGATAATAGTGCAGAGTGCTCACACACACGGCGGAGAGGAGAAAAAGTTCATTTCTTTGCAAATTTTATTTAACTTTGTTTTATTTACTTAATAAAACTTCAGGAAGTTATTTATTTATTTAAATTTTCAGTTAACCCTGCTGACCCTGGGAACTCCCTGCGCTTTTTGTTTGTTTGTTTAATAAACATATGCTTAAAGGCATTTAAACAAAGTTAAGTGTTGGAGTTTGTATTACTCAAAATTTTGACGCCAATATTTTCACTTTTACTCCAAATGAATATCGGGTCCAAATATCGGTTATCATCCTCCTTGACTACTAATAATCGGTATCGGCCCTGAAAAAACCATATCGGTCTATCTCTATACAAAACTCACTCTCCTGACTCTATGCTTCAAATCCAGGAGATATACTCTGAACCTGGAAAATGCGCCTTTGTTTTTGTGCTCCAAATATGTGGAATTATTTACAACACACTCTTAGGATCGACTTCTCTCGAACAAATCACGGCGATGATCTCAAACCACCTTACCTCAGTGTGGTGTTTTTCTTGTTTTTTTAATTGTGTTATTTTCTGCATCTCGACATCATTTCGAATGAAGGAGACCTCAATGTTTTTGAGGCTTAAATTAAGTTGTGAATATTAAGAGTGAATATTGTTTACATATTTTATATGGGTTTTTTTATGTTTTGTCTAAATATTGATGGAATTATGCTTTAATACTTTGGAAAAGTCGTTTTTTAACAAACAAATATATATGCCTTTTTCCCCGGTGGTCAATCTTCACCAGCTGCTGGCGGTGTGCCCAATGATAATCTTGTGACGTGTCCTCCGTCTTAAAGTTAAATATCGATCTAAAATTTGATATTTAGCTTTCTCTCATCAATCTTCAACTTGCTTCTTTTTGATTTTACATATTTATAAAAACATGTCGCTTTAAGTGCTTTTTACTTCTTTCTTTTAATACAAGACTTCTTCACTTTAAGGCCCTCGAATGCACAATGTAATATAAAAATACTCCCATGTCCATGAGTTTATGACGAGAATACAACATGAAATTTATTGATTTGTCAACTGAAGTCACAAAGTGTAACATTTATGAGAACATATATCCAAATTTTGAGCAACCCAGTGACACACCACTCTTACCCGTGCGATATCAGCGTAGGCCAGTCCCAGTATTCCCTCCCAGTTGGATCCATTGATGAAGAAGCGGTCCGATTGGGTGATCGCTGCGATATTGGCGCGCAGTGTGGCGTTTGGGCCATGCGGGACGGAGACCAGGTCGGTGCCCAGCTCCCCCTCCCAGCGGCCCTGGGTGTAAGGAACATACACGCTCCTCCCCTGGTCACGGTACGAGCTGGAGCTGTGAATGGATGGTAGGACAACAGAGCGGGAGGAAAAGGGTGGGAAGAAGAGGAATTGGTTCCAGCATTAGTTGTCAGAATTGTGGTGTAAAATAGCTTCAACTGCGAAAAATACAATTCAGACAAAAATAGAAAACATTCATCCATTCAAATCTTTTTGTAGTAAAAAGTAGTTACCTAATATAGACATCCAATATAAAGTAAGTTCCAATTTTGATTATTACATTAAAGCTCTAAAGATATGAAATGGACTGAAATTAATTCTGATGTCTCTATATGGATAACAAAAGCAAGCCTGACCATCAGAGATGAGATCGATTATTTCTATTTATTTTTAATGCCTGTTACTGCTGGTGGGTTGGTAGGTGTCAGACGAAGCGATTAACAGCACGCTGCCTTTGTTGACATATTCAAGGGCAGAAATGTACATTTGCATTTTTTTTGTTAAGCATCAACAGGACAAAAACAGCAAAGAGATAAGAGGTACGGCTTTGTCCAAGAGAGCAAAATCTAAGCACAAACAGGAGCTATTTAAGTGCAAAAGTAGGTTTTTAGGGAAAGTATTACAAAATCAATAAAATCAAGCTCTCAAAATGAAAAATACACCTTTGAATAAAGATAGGGGAAAAAAACCTTCTTAAATCTTAAAAGCAAACACACATCTCAGCCCAATCCAGATCGGAACCACTGAAAACCTCCTGAATGTGATCAAGAGGAAGATCGAACAAAGCCAAGCTGCTTCAATTTTTGGGGCGTAACGTCACCCGACAGCAATGTGACAGACTAGTGGAGAGCATGACAAGATGCCTCAAAGCTGTAATTAAAAACCAAGTTATTCCACCAAATATTGATTTGTGTACTCTCCCCGAGTTAAAACATTAGTATTCTGTTGTTTAAACATGAACATGAACTTGTTTTCTTTGCATTATTTGAGGTCTGAAAAACTTCTTTTTTGCATCTTTTTGTTACCTTAAAGGTATAATAAGTAGGAATTTCCTAGAAAAATAAAATATAGACTTTTACAATTGTAAAATAATATTAATCATCACTTATGGGCCTCTATACATGTGTGTTGGTGAGTGTGTGTGCAGACCCTTGTGAGACCCTTCCCTCTGCATCTATTCTGTTGTTTTGCATTGAACGGGACGTACGGGTGACTGTGGGAGTGGTTCAAATTAGCAACAGGGCCCCATTCAGACCGGCAGACATGGCGAAAGAGCGATGCAGAGTTGGCCTTCTTTCTGTTCGGACAGGTAGGTGCCTCAAACCGGGCAGGACAAGCTAACTGGCAGTTAGCATGCTAGCGCAAAGGTAACCGTGATGCTGTCAGTATTAGCTCGGCAGGTGGGCGTGTTCCCGCATGAGAGAATGAGAGTGAGCTTTTGGTGACGAAGAGCCCAGGAGGAGGGGCCCAGTTTGAATATGTTGTTGACAAAATGTGAGGGAAAATCATACTTATTACACCTTTAACCAGTTGTCATTTTCTGCAAATAAAAGACCTAAAGGAGAATATTTTATTTTGAAGGAGGGAGAAATATAACAAAACAAAAGTTCATTTTGAAAAACACAACTATAAATAGTGGAAAACCAGAGAAAAACATATTTTTGCAGTGGTCTCTTATTTTGTAGCTGTAGTGGTTGGTACTTGCAGATTTGCACATCATAGAAGACTAGATTATTGGCTCTGGCACTGGCAAGGGTAAAGGAAATGAACATTTTAGAAAAACAAGACGTTTTCAGTTAAAAAAACAAACATGTTTTACTTCTAAATGTACTCACAGTGAACGATGGTAGTATCTCCGCAGGAAGGGGTGAGCAGCTGCCCCGACAGCAAAGTTACTGCTTCCTGTATCCACCAGGATGTTCAACTTATGAGACGAATGGAGAAAAGGGAGAGTGATTAAAAAGATGCTGTGTGCAAAAAAAATCAATAGGTTTGTAAAACTGACACTTGGGTTACATTGTGAAATTGATTATGTTCAATCTCTGAAAGGCAAGTTTAATCAGTATCTTTGCTACCTGTGAGACAGACAAGACGATTTCTATGTTTGATGTCTGCTATTGATATTTTAACTCTTCTTATACTGATTGTATTTCAGGCTATATTTGTTTCATTTGAGCCTCGGCTTTCACTGTTTTTTTTGTTGTTCACATTTTAGTCATTCTCAGTATCCATTTCTCTTTCCTTGTAGCATCCTGCGCTCTTTCCTGTTGCCCTGAATGCCCTTCGCCGTCCCCTCTCTGTCTCCACTCTCCTCTCAGGTTGCCCATTCTACTCCCTCTCGCTCTCCCAACTCTTCCTCTTCTGTCTGCATCTCTATGAGAGTATCATATTTTGCGCAATCAGCCAAAACAGTGACTGAATGTGTGAATGGAGACATACAAAACCAACTGCTTATGCATCCTATTATATATTATAAACTATGCCACCGGGAGCAATTTGCCCAAGGACACTTCGACATGTGTGACTGTAGCTGTCAGGGATCGAACCCCCAACCCTTCCGACTGAGAGACGACCGACTCTACCACTGAGCCGCCCCATCGCCATTCACCGTCATTCACCTCAGGCTGCCTTCTTGTACTAGCTTGTAGTCAAGTTGTTGTCAAGATTTCAACTTACCATTCCGATACCTCCTTGCGATTCTGACTCGTACATATCAGGTCGAATAACCGATCCTAGAGCAGCCATGTTTTCTACAACTTTGGAGTGACAGTGCAGTGCGATCCCATGCGGGGGAGGGGCTATGGGGTCACTCCAAATACTCTCAGCCAATCGTGGCTAAGGCGAGGCTAACTTTTTAAACCAAACAAACATTACCAACATGATTCAAAAACATTAGAATAATAGAAAATTGATTGCTAAAATATGTCCCCTTTAATACTAGCACAACTATCTGATCATTATGCTTCACCAAGCTGTTGTAGCTGTAGATTTATTTATTTATGATGAAAGATTTGGACAGACAGTGCGGCACACAAACACACAGCAGAAAGGCAGCCATGGAGCCACAGCAAGCTGTTCAATAATGGATTGGCTCTTAAAATATCCAGAGAAGCGCTACTGTCTCAAGGGCTGGGCCTGAAAGCCGAGAATAAACACCGACTCTGACCACCTCACTGTTTTCTTCCAAACACACGCATCGACGTCAGTAACACATGCCCGTATGTACGCCGTCTCTGCAAACAGCACGAACGTCTGTAATGAAGTTCTGTGCAGAGAGATGTGCTGACAGCTCAGGTTGGATGTTTCTTTTTAAGCCTGCATCCTGACACACTGAGACCTCATGTCTTCCTCTGCTGTCTCAATCTTGCGCCAGTCTGTTCCAGCCATCGTATCTGCCCTCACCCCTCAGCTATGGAAGAGAAATCATCTAGTGGTTACCAGCAACTTATCTGAAAGTTACTGTGACATGACATGGGATCACTCACACAACTTTGCACCTAATAAGCATCTCAAGGAAAATAAAAGGCCTTATTATATTAATATATATCTATGTATATACATTCATTTATGTCCGTTTAAATGCAGGGGCTCTGAAATCCTTTAGCAAATAAAGATAATATGATTCAAGATAAGTTATACCGACTGCAGTCGCTGCAAATGCCTTATCAGTGTTGGTATGGATGTGGTTATCCTGACCGGTCACTGACCCCTGACCAGGACAAGGCACCAGAAAGGGTGTGGCTTAACTAATATCCTTGTAAATTCCAGTAAATAAATCTATAGCACCCTTTAGTCTAATTTAGTTCTCAAAAATCACAAGCACTTGTGAAAGCTTTCTCAGATGCTTTGTCAAGATATGTCTCCATTTTTTAAAGCACGAGATCCTTGAAAGTGGACAGTAAATCGACCCACCATACAGTGTGCTACTGGCCCCGTGGTCCCTCATCTTTTCTCTTTAATCCCCTCCTTTTCCTTCATCACGTCCACATCCTCTCTCTCTTTCTTAGTAACTCCCTGTTCCTCTCAATCCCGCTCCCTCCTTTGTTGTCTCTTCATTTCTGTTTCACTCCCTCTGTCACCTTCACCAGCTCCTTCTTCTCCTCTTCTACCACATCATCACTTTCTCTTCCTCCCTCTATCCGTCGCCCTCTGTGTGCCAGCCTGTACACCGCAGCTGCACCCAGCTGGCACTCCTCACTCTGCAGAATTAATGGTTCCATTATCCATCTCACTCAGTGCTTTCACTCACACACACACGTACACGCACGCGCGTACACAGGCCATCTGTCATTGCAGGGCCACCAACAGTATTGACAGTGTGTTTGAAAAACATTACTTCAGCTGACTTTAATGTTTAAAGTGTAGACATCTCAAATTAGAAATATGAAAGTAAGGATATTTTTATAAATTAAGGACACTCTTTACATGTGTTGTCAAGGTGTGTCAAGTTTATAGTGATGCCACCTTCCTTTGAGTTACGTAGTATCTAATGAGTGTGTGTCTGGTGTGTGTGTGTGTGTGTGTGTGTGTGTGTGTGTGTGTGAGAGAGATATTTTTTAATGTCTTAACTTGTTTAGTTTGTCAAAACAGAGTGAGACAGACTCATACACATACACTAACATTAAAAGAATACAAAATCTTTTAATGTTAATAGTCGGGTATTATTAAAGTTAATACTAAATTAATATTGTATTGTATACCCACATATCAATAACAAACACTGCAATTATTTTGTTGTGGTACCACGGAGAGTTAAGCGTACCTGGTATTAAATTCAACATTACTGCCGATAAAGCAGATTAAATTCAACTGGGAAGGAAAAACCAATGATGAAAATTGCATTCTGAAATAGAGCCAGCCTTTATGCAGGGTAATAATGAATGATATCATTTTTAATTTGAATTAACGTGGTTTTTATGTACTGGATTTTTAAATGCTAGATCTTTTGTAAAGAACAAAAAGTGCTCATACCCAAACAAGATGTGCATTTATTAGTATTTTGTAGGGATGCACGATATTGGATGTTTTGCCGATATCTGACATGCTGATATTTTTTTGCCGATTTTGATATCAATATATTAGGCACGTTTTTTTCCTCCTAATTGCAGATAACATAAAGTCTCCCCTGTAGTGGTATTGATACCATGCCTACTCTTATTGTAGTGGCCTACTGGCAGATGCAGAAATAACATAATACAGTGCTTTTTAAAATGTACACATTCACTGGGAAATATAAGAAAACTGCTTAAACTTAGGTTATGTACATTTATTTGTATGTAACATTTTCTTTCAAATAAAACTTTAATATTCATCAAGTTTTTTTAAGGGAATCATCGAGCATTTAGGCATCATTTAAGCGTTGTTTTATCGGCGGAAAATATCGGCAGAATATCTGTCGATGGTGGTATGTAATTTTCAAGCTGTTGGTGATAACGTGCTGATAATATGGTGCATCTCTTTGAATATCCCATGTAAATAAACCTTTACCTTCTGCGGAGGAGACCCCACGGCCATCTCCACGTAGTATCCCTGACCTGACTTTCCACGTAGGTTATCAATCATGTCCACGAAGCTGATACCGCCTGCTGCCGCTCCTCTCCGCTTGCGTACAGCGTGCTTCCCCGTGTTGCCGCGCTCGCGGTTCCCAACGGCTGCGGCAGCGGCAGGTGGCAGAAGCGGCTCAGCGCGAGCGCCTTGCCGCAGTGGCACGCGGATGGCGAGAGGCAGGCCCGAGGCGTCCGGAGCGGTGTGACCGTTGCTGAGCAGACACAACATCGTCCATATGAACAGACCTGTAAAGCAGCAGGGCTGTAACGTCGACGCCTCCATGTTGACAGAAAGTTGTATTTTGGTGTGTTTTGTTTTAGCGCTTTCTTCAGTTGGACCTCTATGCTGCTGCGGCAAAGAAGAAGAGATCAGGTGGCGATGATGCTAAAATGACGGCTAAAACCATGATGGCAGTTGAGCCGCAGATATGAAGGGGGACAGGGTCACAGTGGTTTTATCCAGTTTTCTTCATGTAATTTGAAGACAAAGGAAACCAATTTTAGACTGCGACAATGTAACATGTACAAACAAAAAAAGCCTCCACTTGAATTTAAATCACCCTCACTATTAACTCAGGCAACCCTCGGTGTCACAGATAATTTGAGGCGACGGGTGAACTACAGGCTCCCCTTCCGTGCTCAGTAAATCAACACACCGCAGGCCTGTAACGTTTTCTCCGCACATCCTCATGTCTAACGACCGAAACCATCGCTGGCAGGTAGGCTGGCCGACGGGCTACCGTAATCCGCATCCTTCCCCTTTCCAGACCCGTTCATTCTGATCTCCGCCTTCCAGTCTTTCACCTCCGCCTCCTCCTCCTCCATCCACCCCGCTGCATCCTCCAGAGCTGCGGGAGAGAGCGAGCAGCACTGCTGTTAAGTTAAAAAAGACAAAACAGCCCAACTTCCGGTAGGTTTTCAAAATAAGAAAGTAATCAGAATCGGGGTTTATTGCCAAGTTTACACATTCAAGGACTTTGACTTGGTGTTTAGGTGCAGAACAATTAACACAGAAAAATAAGTAAAAAGCTATTTAACAGTACTCCTACTGTCAGGGACATTTAAATAGAATTTAAAATAGACAATAAGCATAAGTTATAAAAAAAAAAGCAATATAATACAAAACGTATACAGGTGTAATAAAAGATCTGCAGGTATGTGCAAGATGATGGTTGTTCAAAAATTTAACAGTATAAAAATGAAAACGCATAAATCTTAATATTAATGTAATATTAAGTGAAAATGAGAGTCCGTGTCATGTGGCTGAGTAGGATGGGGCCGGGGCCTTGATGAGGCTGGCAGCAGAGGAAAGAACGTGTTCTTGTGTCGGGAGGTTTTGGTCCTGATGGACCGCAGCCTCTTGTCGGAGGGGAGGGTCTCAAAGAGACTGTGTCCGGGGTGAGAGGGGTCGGCCACAATCTTACCTGCACGCCTCAGGATCCTGGAGGTGTGCAGGTCGTGGAGAGATGGTAGATTGCAGCCATATCACCCTTTTCTGCAGAGCGGATGATACGCTGCATACCTGTCCTTGTCCTGGACAGTGGCAGCAGTATACCAGACGGTGATGCCATCATTGACTGATTAAATAAACCAACAACTGAAACATGCAGCAATCTAGTTAGAGTTAAACCAATATGTGAAATGGAGATTTACTCTTTGAGACCAACTTCAAATCTACTCGTGCAGTAAGATGTTTATTTTATTAGTGGCTTAAATATTCCATTTGTTGAAATTAAAACTACCATAATGAGCTGGACTGGCCACAATAAAGAGTCGTGATACTGATTATAAACTGGGGAAGGAAACAAAAATAAATATATCTGTCATCTTCATTATAATGCAAGCCAATAACGCAATAGGCTACAAACTACCTCACAATAATGATAATATTTGGACTAGTTTGTTGTCATCAAATGACACTCGATGTCCTAGTTTTGTAGAATTGCTGTATAATTTGAATTAATTTGAAATTAATTTTGCTTCCTGTCTCGTCATATATTATGAACACCATATTTATTTATATATTTCTTTAATCCGAATAACATGTTTTGCTTTGAAGGCAACATCGCTGTCACGTTTTGACTCTCGACGCTTTTTCAGCTTTTTTCCAGGAAATAACCCTTACACACTCAGCATTCTGGGTAATGAAGTTTTCACCGTAACAGCTTTGCGGATCACAGATCACATATTTATTTAAGACGTTGCTTCCTGCTTTCATCCAGAAGTCTAATTCAAGGTTAATACAGTCCACATACATTTTACAATATTTTATTATTTCAGTCAACAAACAGATACATTGCAGCTGTACAAAACAAAAATTACAAGCACAGGGTTTTGAAAGAGACACAAACTATATACATTTATTATATAACACACAATAAAGTTAAGACGAGGAAGCAAGCAGTGGGTCAAATTTAATTCAAAGTGACTTTGTTTCTCTTTCCCTATAGAAGACTGCTTCTCTCTTGAGATGATCCCAGACAGTCCCAGTAGGACGAAATAGGGAGGAAGGAAGCAGGTGCTAATATACTCTCCCCATCTTTCCTTTCCATGGTGAGTCCCACAGAGTCTTTATATTGATGGAAAAGTCCACACTGCTCCTCCAACAACAATGCTGGTTCCTCCGGTCCTGAGGATGCGGGAGAACACAGTCGGGCAGTTACTAATCAGCATCGCTATGTATTCAATCAGTCAAATCTAACAGGATAAACTACTTAGAGCTCTTTGATGTGTGTATTTCAGAGTCTTTTATTTTACTCTGCTGCTTGTATAAGACATATAATCAGCAAAAAGTTCAAACAATTATGTACTAGTGGAAAAATTCTAGTCTAAAAGAAAAGAAAATGATGAGACAACCTTAAAAAAACCCTGTGTAAATGTGTTGTAATAAAAAACAAAACATGATTAACTATATTTTGTAGACTCACTGCTTGAAGTCTCTGACCCCCTTCTTCTCTGCTCTCCGTGTTTGACACTGAAGGGCTCAGCTCTGCCCTCTGGTGGGCACCACACTGCCAGGAGTCCAGCATTACCCACCCTGCACACACATGCACAAAAACACACAGTTACCCCAGACGGATACTGTATATAGTCACAATAGCATAGGACGCAGAGGTGCCTATACACACGCATATGCATGTCCCTCACAGTTTTATCATACATGTGACCCGTCTTTCCATACAAAGGTCAACAATTAGCTATCATGGAGGCTGCTGCCTTGTCACTGTGTACCAGCTGATAACATACACTGATAAAGATACACTGTGATCTAGTCATGGTTTCAACTGGCCTTTCCAGGAAAAGATGTGTTTCTTAATCAGGCAAACTGCATCCATACCTGACTGAATGACTGACAGAGCCAAATTACACACATTATTTAATCAAGTCGAAGTAGATACTTGTGTAAGACAAAAGTGCTGATTCAATTCCCTCCCTGAAGTGAAATAGTAAAGACAAAAAAAGGACATTTTTGTGTCAGCTGTCTGTGTGCAAAGCTAACTGCACCTCACATCAAATATAAGAGACTATAACCCTTAAAACTTTCTAACTTCAGATTAAAGATATAATGTTGAAGAATGTCTGTTAAGTCTCTATCTATCTATCGCCGAATGAGGTAACACAATGGTGATTGAGTCTATGGCCCACTGAAGAAAGCCTTTGCATTTGCAGTATTACAGACTGGGTGTCTGTTGCGACATGCGGCGAAAAAAATCACAAGCGGGGCCCAGTTAGTGACGCGCTTTCCATCACCCAGCAGTGGTTGGTCTGCCAGAGAGGGTAGGCGGAGCTAAGCAGCTGCTTTTCCGGTCTCTGCAAGTGTTGCGAGTAAACAGTAATCTACTATGGCTGAACAAACAAAGAAAAGATCGATGACGACAGATACAACTTCAACATTAAGTGAAAATCCAAAGAAAGAAAAGAAACAAATTTGACGCTCAGATGAAGGTAAAAAAGGAAAGAGGCTGTCAGCGAGGAAAATCAAGAGTTACAACCGGAGCCAACCACAGACTTCTGGTTATCTGGGACGCATGCGCTGGTAAATGCCTTTTATCACCAAATAGAACGAAACTTTGAGATTATCACTTTGAATGAATCAAAAAGATTAGGTCAAAACCTCGTATGTGGCCGACCGTGTCCTTATGAGGCAGATGACAACGTGTTTGAAAGCAGGTGCGCGCTGCGGACGTAGGTGAGGACAGCGGACGAGCAGCGGAGTAGCAGTTACTCCCCAAACAAAGTATCCAGAGCCGTACAGACAGAGAGTCACGTCAGTGGAGGTCCAATATGCCCCATGATCCGCCATTGCGATGTTGCAACTCACTCACTGAGTCAGTCAGTCACATACAGACTCGTGCGTAGGGCTGACCCCGGCGACCGCCAAAAAAATACGCTTCAAATACTTCTTCTCCCCTTCTCTTATGTTGAGTTTCCCTTCTTGTCTGTTTTCATCTCGATACGCATTTTACGTTGTTTCCGTCCTGTTACACCTTTCGTCATTCCCTCATATTTGTTTTTGTTCCATCTATTTAGATTGAAATCTGTCTTGATCTTGGAAAGGCCATGAGCAATGATGCAGAATAAAAGTAGCCATAAATCCTCCTCAAATGCGTTAAAGCTGAAGTAGCTCTCCTGTAAAAAACGATTTTTGAGGGTAGTAAATTAATAAAAATGCAAATTGTGTAAATTACACTAAAAGTATATAAGTCAGCAAATGAATTTATTGAAATGAGTAAAGTTTTCCTGCATTACCTTATTTGCAACGGTGACAATTGCAACCCAAAATAACTAATAATAATTCAATAATAAATCTACCCAAAGATCTGGGGCCTGTACTGCAAAGGGCACATGCGTCAACGTTTGTTCTTGGCTGCAGACCAGGGTTGGATTATTCGGTATCAGCCAGTGTCGATGTGCCATCGGGGTTGAAGTTATGATTCATGTTTAACATTTTGCTGTGTATCATAGAGTGAATGAAAGTGTTATATATATATATAAGAATATATTTATTAGCTAGATATACCAGACAATTTGTAGTCGGCGTGTCTGTTTATGACAAGAAATTTAAATTTGCAGCCCTCTTTTGGCGGTTACACTGGCTGACTTTCATGAATGTTAGTAAGTAAATTAACACAAGCAAGCTAATGTTATTTTAATTGAGTTTTATTTGAGCATCTTGAACTCCCAAAAGGCTGCACGGTGGTGCAGTGGTTGGCGCTGTCGCCTTTCTAGAAGGTTCCGAGTTCTCCCCGTGCATGTGTGGGTTCCCTCCGGGTACTCCGGCTTCCTCCCACAGTCCAAAGACATGCTTGATAGGTTCATTGGTGACTCTAAATTGCCCGTGAGTGGGAGTGTAAAAAGTTGTCTGTTTCGAGTTATTATTACAAATTTTTATCAAGCAATTAGGGTCAAATTTACTCACTCAATTTTATTGAGTAGCTTCCATAGGTTGCTTTTTATAGTGTATCCTGTTTTGAACATTTAAGGACTAGAATGCACAGACACTTGTTTTTTAGGGGCGACAATTATTTGTACTTTGTTTCTTTCCACCTCTAATGACTGATAGACACTCACCTCACCTGGGGGTCTGTTGTCCTGAAGCCTTTAGCAAAAGGGTTGCTGGCAATTTTCAGCTGGGTGATCTGAGAGAGAAAAAGGGGGGAGGGTGGTAGAAAGGTGGCGTGCATATGCATTGGTACAAATGTATCAAACTGATTATGAACCTGCGTAATATTTAGATTGAAGCCTACTGATCCTGAGCTTCCTACCCGGTGGTTCTGATAGGCGGTGACGGCCATAAAGCGCGTCTCTGGGAAGGAGAAGGAGCAGAAGTTCCTGTATGCATTTAAGTGACTGTTGGGAGCTGGATCCACATACACCACATGGAAGCGTGGCTGGTAGCGATGCATGGAGTTCAATATCATCTGGCAAGGAGGAAAGACAAGAAAAAATATAATTAATAAAGGGAATCAAAATAAGGAGGCTCTTTTTGCTGCTCTAAAAAGTAAAAGCAAGACATTGACTGACATGTCCGTTGTCATCCAGCAGGTTGTTGGTGAGCTTCAGTGTGTCGAAGGATACGGTCTGCTTCATCCACTGGGCTCCGCAGGCAGGTGAGTCCGGGTGGAAGTGCATCCTGCTTGGGGCTACGACATCGGCTCGCCCTGCCACCAGCCAAGATGAGCTATGGAAAGCATATCTGACACACACACACACACACACACACACACAATAAGCTAAAAACACGTGTGTTGGAAAAGTAAAATCTGTTACATTTAAAAGCACACTCTGTACGTGTGTCTGACCTGTATCTTTTATTATCAACAGGGATAAAGTCCATAAGAAGGACGTATTCAGCAGCAGGATCCATCCCGGAGATTTGCACCTGGAACGTGGGAAACATCCTCCTGCAGAATGTAAACATAATAATGAGCGTGATTTAGTTAAGAGGCACCACAGAAAGAGGAAATATTGAGAATTATACGATAAGGTAATGAGTTTCATTGTTGCCTTCCAGCTTTGGTAACAATCATCTCTGTGCCCAGCTGGTCAAACTGCTGCCAAAGCGCGTGCATCTCCAGCTGAACTCTGACCCCGCTGACTTGGGGGGCCTTGGCGCTGGACAGTGACCCGCCGCTCGCACAGCAGGGCGGAGACAGTTCACAGCTCTGAGACAGCTGTGGACCTAAAGGGAGGAAAGGAAAGGACAGCAGAGGAGAGATGTGTGGTGAGCTTTTGTTTTGTGGTCCGATTTGGATCAAAGATTTTGTCTTTAATCATCGAAACATGTATTTTTTGTCCTTTGATGATGACGATATTTTGTGATGATAAAACAAAACACTTACCTTCCATAATTTCAAGGTGTACAAGAAAAGTAATTGGCCGTTTTGTCTCTTTGTTTGACCTTTCTCTTTACACCAGTCTGTTCCAACGACAAGCTGCAACTCCTCTCATTACATCAAAACCAGAAGGCGAAAAATCGTCCTCCCAGTCCAGTGCCAGACTCTCGGGTAGGTAGGTGGGAGTGGCTGCTTGTGTCCGGGAACAAGCTTCTTTTATACACCGTGAGACTCTCACAGGGGACCTCCATGCCTGCCTCATCCATTACAATACTCATAGTGCCACTGACATGCACTAATCATGGCTGCACGCGCATGTGACCCCAATAACTGTGAATACAAGTACGTGCACACGCCCACACATGTCCTATAGTTTGCCTAAAGCCTTATAGCCTAAAGTGGAACTTGTCTCGACCTAGCAGTAGGACATTAATAACATCCTAATCAGCCCGGTGTTGCTTGGTGTGAACAGATGAAGACAGCAACAATCTGCTTTTATTATTCATTGGCAATTTTCTTGGAGCAGAGTTTCAACACCTTACTAATTAGAATCAGTAATTCCCCACAACATACTAAAGTGGAAATATCTGGTTTGGTTAATAAAATGGCAACATTCTCAATAGTTTTTCTTGCTTTTGATATTGTCAGTTGGTGCTTAGAAGGCGTATTTGTCCCACCATGCAAAGTTTTGTCAGTCCATAAAACTGAAATTAAGACAGCAATCATATATGTTTTTGACAAATCAAAGTTGTGCAATCACAACTGAGTGGCAGTCATTATGGGTTTGGTTGTTGTGTTTTCCCGCAGAGCCTCATGTGGCCCTATGATGAGGCGGTGTTGAAAGGGTTTCTAGCCTGAGGGAGCCAAGGACAGAAAAAAAGGACTTTTCCTTTATAAAACAAAACTTCAGTCAGTCAATAGACCACACCCCAGATCAGGTCATCAATCACAGCCTTCAGGACTACAGGCAGAAATATCTCAAATGTTATTGGAAGCCTATCTTAAGGAGATTGTATTATTAATTCTGGGAATCCAATTGACCTTGTGATCAATGATGACCCCTCAAAATGTTAGGAAAAAAGCTAGAGGTGTGCTGTATATTCCTAAGATTACATATATGTATATATTATTTTAATTTTTTTTACTTTATTCATATGTATTCTGATAATATTTGCTATTTTATTTCAAGATATATTTTTGGCCTTTGCCTTTATTTGAAAGGATCGTGGATACAGTTGGAAACATGGGAAGAGAGAGTGGGGATGTCATGCAGCGAAGGGGCCAGGGTTGGGAGTTGAACCCGAGGCCACGCGGTGAGGAGTGACCCCTCTGTACATAGGGTGCACACCTTAACCGCTGAGCTAAACCTGCACCCCTGAAGTTAGCTGTTTTCTAATTTTGATTGTACGGACATGGATATAGAAACAAAATACACTGTTGTATATTGATATATATTCTACTTCACTGCAGACAAATCCTTAATGGAATGGAACCATTTCAACATCTAAATGCTAAATAAAAAGCTTAAATTAGAGTCAAAGAAAAAAGTAGTATAAACAGTCAAATGTTTATTGATCTGCTTTTCATCAGACAAGCATCATTACACAGAGGTTCAGGCACGTGGTGGTAATTCACATACAATTCCTACACAAAATGTAAGCCATTGGCCATGGTGTGCAGGGACTGAAGCATCTTTATGCTTAGTATGTATGTGTCTACGTATGCCTGCATGTGCGCATGAAATAAGATGTTTGCATGGGAGAGAGAGAACAAGAGTCCTGCCATGTGTATCAGTTAGGCATCGGCTTCGTTTTGGGAGGTGGTCTGAGAGGAACAATTTAGGAAAGTTGGAATGGATCTTGGATAGACGGGTAGGTGAGGTTGGGTACAGGATCAGGGCAGAGAGGATTTAGGCTTTTTGGGCGGATTCAGCCAATCCATCCACGATGGTTTTGAGCTTCAAAGCATACTCTTGGGCCATTGTTTTGACCGTCTTTGCCATCTCTTCGGGGTTGGCGTTTGCCTCTGCCAAGGAAGTCCTCAACTGGTCCCTGTATTCTTGGATGTAGGGTAAAGCCAGCGACCTCATACCCTCCACCAAGCCATTAACCTTTGTACGCACAGCTTCCACAAGGGGAATAAGGGCGGTCTTGGTCTCCTCCAGATTCACTTGCATTCTTTGAAAGACGGGCTCCAGCCTAGTCTTCATTTTTTCCACTTCTTGTGTTTGCTTTTGGCGGTACTCTTCCATTATGGGGGTGAATGCTGCTTTGTACTCATCAAAGTGTTTTGTGAGAATGGTGTTCAGGTTTTGAAGAAGGGGATCAGTCTCCACTTTCAGTGCCTCAATGTCTCTTTCCATAGAAGCACGGAGCTCAGCGGTGGATGACATGACGGTTTCGACAACAGTGTCAGTCATGGGGGAAACATTTTGCTGGAGACTCTTGAGCTGTGTGTGTGCATTGTTCACGTGCTGAACTAGTCTAGCCCTGGGAGAGAACAGAAATGGGAGAGCAAAACAATATTAGCATCAGGTAAATTCATACTTCAATAAGCAAAGGATGAAGAAAGAACGGTAACAAGTACTTCAAGAGGAAAGGCAAATGAACCAGTGACTGGGCAAGTATCACTGAAAGAACGTGGGTCTAACATGAGCGAATGACATGGCCTTACTTGAGATCAGCGTCATCGACCTGATCCAGGGCTCTGAGGGTACTTTCTTTTATCTGATTGATGTAGACATCCATAGCACTCCTGATGTATGCCAGATTGGAGGGGGCATCAGCCTGCAGGGAAGCGGCCTGCGAGCCTGGGTAGGAAAGAAAAGGAAAGGTTAGGAGGTGAGGTGACCAGAAAAAGAGTTAAGGGGAAGCAGGGAAAAGCAACAGTAAGCAGTTACAATACATAGTATTTCAAAGTACATTTTAAATACATGAACTGTTATGCAAGATATTTTGCGGAAAGCTGAACATGCAGGTAAATACTTGAGCTTAACCGGCTAAGTGCATTTGGTACTCACCGACAGCCAGGAGAAGGGCGAGAGCAAGAGTCACAAATTTCATGATGGCGGTCTTGAGTGGAGAAAAAGGTAACAGTTACTCAGTTATTCAGTTAACACATCACACTTCTACATTTAAAGGACCATTACAGTTTCTATTAGACTAATAAATGATGTTATTTCAATCTATCTTGAACCCCGAAACCTAAAGTAAAAGCTAAATCCTCAAAGTAAACACATTGCCAATGCTCCACACTCATCCCTGACTTCTCACTCAACATATGGCTTCTTAATAAAATAACCTGTAATCTGTGTAGATTAGGGCTGGTTACAAATGAGAGAGACAGCTCAAGCAGATTAGCTCTGGACTACTACATAATCCTGATCCGGGCTCGACAGTAAATTAGCAAGCCAACTTTCTGATCTCAAAGACAATCTCAATCTGGAAGTGCTTTTGTGAAGGAATCTCTGTTTAGAAGTGCTCAAATATCACGACAAGATAAACAGCAGTATCTTAAAGTTACAAATAAATAGATCAGACCACAAAGGAGTCACAACTTTATCTAAGCTTTCAAAGTGCTGAGCATTCACAAAAAGCTCTCCATGAAGTTGTTCTTTTCTATTCTACAGCTCAAGATCCAGTTGGAGCCACAGCAGCTGCTCGTCTTACCTGGTGGAGCTTGTGTTGAGACTGAGAAACTTCAGCACGAGCAGAGTTTTTATAGTGCCAGAGCGAGGGATGAGTCAGTGAGGGGAGGAGAAGGGGGGAAAAGCAGTGTGCCTCCGTGGAGGTGGACCTCACCCCCCAACTGTGGGTTGTAGGTTCAAAGATCACCTGCTGGGAGGGGATCAGTCAGCACTCACGCTGACACATGCTATCAGTATCAGTATCATACATGAACAGCAAAAGTCTAATTTAAATGTAGCTTATTTTAAGGAGAAATTTTACTAGAGCCCGACCGATATTGGATTTTTGGGGCCGATGCTGATTCAGATATTAGGGAGTACAAAAATTCCTATATCGATATATCGGCCGATATATTCACATATGTTCAAAATGTAACTGAAATAAAAACATTAAAATTCCAAATCTGAAAGGTTATTGTCACATTTGCAGGACATACAAAATTCAAATAAAATAGTGTTTCTGTAGCAGCTTAAATAGCACTAAAATAAAATATCAAATGAAATAGAAGTGAGTATAACACAAAAACACACAAAAGTAGGACCAAAAATTATTTTCTTGTTTTTCCCACCTTCACACAGTGCTGCTACAGAACACAGGTCACTAAACACAGACCAAATCATTTGACATGCAGATACTGTTAATAATAGTTATAAAAGGCTTTATGAGCAGGATTTTCCGTATTAAATATTCCCTCTTAATCAACATTACAATCCAGGAGAAGTGTGAGCTGGTGTCTATATCTGCAGAGGATCTGCCCTTCGTCTGTGTTTCTATTCTTATTATTCTGCTCTGTTTGGGACATTTGGACTATCTATGAACTATCTATGGGCTGTCTATTGCGGGGAAGAGGTCTGGAGCTCAGCCAACAGTCCGCAGGTCGGGACTCAAACGACACGTAGCATCACGGTGACATGGCTATCTCTCTGCTCTGCTCTGCTCTGTCTGTAACACCGTAACTTTAACATCTTTATGAGACGTGAAAGGGACTTCACAAAACGTCTTCATTTGCCGTTCTGTGAATGAAGGCGTCCTCATTTCCCATCATGCCTGCCGCCTAGTGCTGACTGAGTAGTTTAAGTTTGCTATTTATGTTCCAAAATGCCAAAAAATATTTTGTTAGTGTTTTTAATGTGTCTGTTAAGAACATATGTTCTGCATAGGTTGGTAATTGTCATTTTTGTGCTGGTTTATAGTTTAACCATGAGTGAGGTGGCTGTTTCATTTCTTGACTTCAGCTGTATTTTTGTAAAAAAATAAACAAAAAAAACAGAACCTGGCTCTCATTAAGTTTAAGTTGAAACTGCGCCTTCTGTATATCGGAAGGTGTGATGGCTTTAACCCACAGCACTGCAAAAAATGTATGGGGTTAAGTTTATTTATATCAGAGCATGTTGGAGGACATTTACACTGATATATCTGCGAAGTGCGAATGTTGGCCGATAAATTCGGTTGACCGATAAATCGGTTGGGCTCTATTTTTTACAACCCCCTCTTGAAATACTCATTTGTCTCATTGCTAAGCCTCTTGCTGTATCGAGGACATGAAAGGCTTACGTATACAAAAGAAACTTGGTGTGAAGACAGGGCCATGCAGACCCTTAAACTACAAAAGAAATGTGAATATAACAAAGGATGACATGAGGTGATGAGACAAATAAAGATAAAGAGGCATGAACAAGTTGTGAAGAGGCTACATAAAATAGTCCCCCGCTTTGCTGGAGTAAGAATCTTGCAGGAGTCTTTTCTGTCCCGTTTTATTTCGTGAATGTTTGCAGCCCACACGTTGACCCCCCACCCCCCGGTTTCCTGTCGTTTTCTTAGCTACCATTTGCTTCAGGAGAGTGTATAGGACAGCAGGCAACACTGTTAACACCCCCAGTGATGCCAAAAGGCTCCCAAAGGACACAAACAAGAGCAAACAGAAGACACTTATTTGTTGCAGTCAACTCTCTGAAATGTCACCACATTTAGTCTGCAGTCGAAAGTTTGAGAAGACCATGCAGGCACTGAAATTAAGAAAGTGCATTAATCTAGACAGAACCGAGTATGAAGACTTATTGTAGTTTTTGGATTGCAAAGTTTGTGGCTTGTGTGTTTGCGATTATTAAGAGGTTTGTGCCATGCGGTTATTTGTTTTCCGATCACCAGCAGACTTTGTCACCGTGGCTTTGTGTAATTTGAGGGAATAGGAATGCTTTCTACTTGTTTTATTAACCCTCGTGTATTATTGGCCATAGACATTATCCTGCACAAGCATCTCCACCATCGTAGAAGGAAAACATTACCTTCTGCATATCAGGAAGAAAAGTCTGCAAGTGAAAAAGTACAGGGTTGTTAGGTGCAAGGTTAATCATTGTCATCATTGATCATTTGTAAGCAACTGGTCCGTGTTCCTGGCATAACACAGTTCCAGTAGCCTTCAAAATTCAATGCACTTTTTTTTTGCCATGACTCTCTAATTCTTGCGCGGTCAAGACTGCTTTGTACGGTGGCCCTGAAGTGCAAATAACAACGGCAAAACAGAAAACACAACGGCAAAACAGAAAACACAACAGTAAAAGAGAAAACACAACGGTCAAAGAGAAAACACAACAGCAAATCAGAAAACACAACGGTAAATCAGAAAACACAACGACAAATCAGAAAAAACAACGGTAAAAGAGAAAACACAACAGTCAAAGAGAAAACACAACAGTAAATCAGAAAACGCAACGGTAAAAGAGAAAACACAACGTTCAAAGAGAAAACGCAACAGTAAATCAGAAAACACAACGGTCAAAGAGAAAACACAACAGCAAATCAAAAAACACAACGGTCAAAGAGAAAACACAACAGTAAATCAGAAAACACAACGGCAAATCAGAAAACACAACGGTAAATCAGAAAACACGACAAATCAGAAAAAACAACGGTGAAAGAGAAAACAACGGTCAAAGAGAAAACACAACAGTAAATCAGAAAACACAACTGTAAAAGAGAAAACACAACGGTCAAAGAGAAAACACAACAGTAAATCAGAAAACACAACGGTAAAAGAGAAAACACAACAGCAAATCAAAAAACACAAAGGTAAAAGAGAAAACATAACAGCAAATCAGAAAACACAATGGTAAATCAGAAAACACAACGGTAAATTAGAAAACACAACAGCGTTAACCAAACCAGAAAAGGTAGTTACCCTCGAGCGACACGAATCGTCGCTGATTGGACTGGTCCGTCCTTTGAACCGGAAGGACAACACTGCTTCTTTTAAACGTGTCTTCAGCGTACGCAGACTCATGTTTATGTTGTGAATTGTCGACAGCATATCCAGTATCACGTCATATGTATGTCCAGCATCAAAATAAAGGACGGACCAATCAGCGACGTTTCATGTTGCCCGAGGGTACCTACCTTTTCCGTTTTGGTTAATGTCCTTGTGTTTTCTGATTTGCCGTTGTGTTTTCTGTTTTGCCGTTGTGTTTTCTCTTTTATTGTTGTGTTTTCTGATTTGTTGTTGTGTTTTCTGTTTTACCACTGTGTTTTCTGATTGGCCATTGTGTTAGCTTTGAGCTGTTGCAACATTACAACAGTGAATAACTCGCAAGAAATTAAATACGGTAACATACATTTTAAAGCTCCTGTGAGAAGTTGAGGAGAAATTAATTCTTTATCCTCTAAATGATCCACAAAAGCAAACCAGACCATCAACGACAACATTGATTATTTCTATATAGTTACTTTTAAATGCCTGAAACTGCTGGCGGGGGGTAGGTGTCAGACGAAGCGATTAACTGCACACTGCCTTTGTTTACCAGGGCAAAAATTTGTTAAAGAAAGCAGGGTGAGATTTTTTGTTAAAAAACACCACTTGCAGTTTTTCTCAATTGCTAAAACACTAAAACCCATTGGCTGAACAAAGTTCGCAGTTGCCTGAACTCATTTAGCTAATTGTGCAGTCTGTTGTCAATACCTTAAACCATTTCACATGGTAAAACACAATTTGCAGATCTCACTTAGACTTTTCAGCAGAACTCTAAACACATTCTCATTCTCAAAACACATTCTGCACTCTAATGCACATGTCATCCATACTGGTAAACACAAGTGGCAACAATCAAATACAAATAGAGAACACATGTCATTGATTAATCACAACCACTCACAATTGATTTCACTTGTTTCAAATCATGTGACACAACCAATATAAGCCAGTTCAGAGAGCAAACAGTTTGTTGAAGGTGGGACGGAGAAAGTCTAAGAGTGGATGGAAGAAACAATGTGAGAGGAAGAGGACGAGTGCGTATGCGAGGTGGCCGACGAGGAGGAAGAGGAGGACAAAGAGGAAGAGGAAGACAAAGAGTGGAAATATCTGATGAAATTCGAGCAACAGTCATTGACCATGTTCTTGTCTATGGACTGACAATGCGGGAAGCAGGACTTAGAGTGCAACCCAATTTGAGCCGATTTTCTGTGTCCACCATAGTAAGGACATTCAGAGAAGAGAACAGGTACAGTATACTACTGTATTTTTGTAATTGCAAATTTACTGTACTACACTATATGCAGCTGTTTCAATAGACATTTGTAAAGTTCATCACTGTATGTATTGTACTGCATAAATATTTTTTGTAACTGCACATCTACTTTTGGTAGAATTGCAAGGCTGCCACATGCAGGTGGAAGGACAGCTATATTCACTCGGGAGCAACAGGCCGTTATAGTTGGCATGGTCCTTCAAAATAATGTAATACGACTCAGAGAAATCCAGGAACGAGTGATACAAGACAACACACTCTTCCAGGGAATCGACAGTGTGAGCATTTCCACAATTGACCATGTCCTCCAGCATAACAGGATGCGAATGAAACAAGTATACAGAGTACCTTTTGAGCGCAACTCACCAAGGGTGAAAGAACTGCGAGCTCAGTATGTGCAAGTAAGTGTACATTCAGACACATTTACTGTAATCCAAATTGTCTACAGTGCTGCCACATACTATGTGAATGACATTACTCTTCAGTACATACAATGTATGTGAATCAGAAGTGCATACAGTAGGCCTAATTGTACTCTACAGTATAGCACTGTCTCTGTACGACTTACAAAATTCTACATACAGTATACTGTATTTCTACACAGACAATATTTGACTTGGAATCCTTGGACAGACCCCATGAGTTCATCTTTGTCAATGAAGCAGGCTTCAATCTGACAAAGAGGAGAAGGAGAGGCCGAAAGATGATTGGACCACACACATTGGTCACAATCTGTGCTGCTATCAGCAACCATGGTGTTCTACATCACCATGTTACACTCGGGTCATATAACACCCAGCACCTTTGAATGTTTGCACCACCTGAGTCAGCTAATCTGATATCATCTCAACCCATGCCGAACATGACATTGCTGCATTTATTAGACTGCTTTGTTGCACTCAATTATCTTTGTAAAGGGGTACTATTTTTTTAAGGAGTGTAAAACGAGCATTTCTAATGTCTCTTTAACACCCGGCTTTTTTGCTTAGTGGGAAACTTTATAATCGGCATTCCGACCCAGGTCAAATGACTCTGCAGTAAACCCGGGTAATTATCACCTCGGCTCCGATCGGCACTGATGGGAACACAAAACCTGGGTCGACACGCTAATCCCCGCTATCATCTCAGCTACAAATTCAGCCCGTCTCCGTCCGAGCAGCTCTCGAACAACATTCCAAATTTGTCAGCGCCGAGTTTCATAAACAGACTGAATGATTACTAGATAAAGACCAAACCAAACATCTTCACCGGCCTCCATGATGCTCACTAAAGAGTATAATGTTTGCTCTTTGTGCGTACTATTGTTTCCTAACCTGGTGTCTGGTGCGTTTGTGAAGTCAGATGGTGACGCAGCAGAAAAGAGGCCGAAAGGCAATGGCAAAAGAGACAATCAGCATTTATTAGAGGGCCTTCCTGGGTCTGAAAAACCTGCGTCAACACGTTCATCTTTGTGGGAAAGGGGTATTTCTGATGGTTTGAGTCTTTCTGCAGCGATTTCTTTACCCACATTTTAACACCAAATGACATTTAACCTCTTTGTCTTCCTCTACTTCCATTTTCCTTCGTTATTTACCATTTTACACTCCTTTACTCTCACCCCCTGCCAACAAACGCTTCAACCATAAACTTTTATGGTCTGGAGCCAAGCTGAGCTTGATGAGGCTGTGAAGACAGAGGGGTGTCAGAGCTGTCACCTACGCAAGCTACATCAACGCCTGCTAGGTGACTGTTATCAACTCTAGCCATTTGTCTAACACTAGCAAAATACAGCAGAATGTATGGAAGTAATGTAGTTGCCATCAAAATATGTGTGAGAATTTAGCCAAGTACAGATGCAAGTCAAAAAGTACAGGGTTGTTAGGCGCAAGGTTAATCATTGTCATCATTGATCATTTGTAAGCAACTGGTCCGTGTTCCTGGCATAACATAGGTCCAGTAGCCTTCAAAATTCAGAGACGACAGCAAGAAAATTAAATACAGTAACATACATTTTAAAGCTCCTGTGAGGAGTTGAGGAGAAATTAAATATCCTCTAAATGACCCATAAAAGCAAACCAGACCATCAACGACAACATTGATTATTTCTATATAGTTTTGAGTTTCTATATGCCTGAAACTGCTGGCGGGGGGTAGGTGTCAGACGAAGCGATTAACTGCACACTGCCTTTGTTTACCAGGGCAAAAATTTAAAGTGAGTCATACATATGACTGTTAAAGAAAGCAGGGTGAGATTTTTTGTTAAAAAGCACCACTTAAGCATGTACAGGACAAAATCAGAGATAAGAGGTACGGCTTTGTCCACAGTTGGTGCCAAAATTGACACAAACTGAAAGTTCCTCACGGCAGCTTTAAGACATCGGCAAAACCGGAAGAGTAACAAAGACTTACTTCAAAGATTTTGAATGTTGAAGTGTCCTTGGGCAAGACACTGAACCCGAATTGCTCTGCTATGAATGTTCATGGATTCTGATTGGAGATTGACACAATAGCCTTTGCCATCAGTGTATGAATGTGTGTGTGAAAGGGTAAACGTGACACATAGTGTAAAAGCACTTTGAGCGGGCTGAAGGCTAGAAAGCAGGGTGCCAAACTCTAGCCATTTGCACTCACAGAAATATTTAGGCCTTATATTTAAGATTTATGTATTTTGATTGCATATCAAATTTCCATCCATTTAGATTACTCAGTTTTAACATAAACAAACTAATAGACCTAATGTGATGCATATTTGTCAGTCAAACATAAATGAAACAAGTAGGAATGAGATTTATGTAATAGTAAGAATAAACCCAATGTGTTTCAAATTCATAAGAACCAGCTTTATGTATTCAATATTAATAAATCCAATGTGTTTAAAATGCTTAATAATGAGGTTTATTAATAAACCTAATGTATTTAAAATGTCTAACCAGATATTTCAAAATTTAAATATTTTTTCTATTTAGCCCACACCTACAATATCTAACTAGAATAATGCTTCAAGGCATGTGTGTGGTTCAACAGCACGATACACTGATATGAGCACACACCAACAAAAAGAGGAGCTAGCAAGACACACTTCTACACAGAACAAGTGCTCATACACTAAATGTTGTGTGAAAAAACACAAATCATGAAAAAGAAAATGCCCTCACATTTACGTGCGCATTGAAGTTAAAGTGCCCTATTTTCAAACATTTCCTTTGCCACAATCGACCTCTTTGATCCAATAAATGCAAACATGAACTTCTGAACTCTGTTCGTCTATGATCTCAGAAGGCTGACAAGGCTCAGGTGGGCAACTGTGCCCCATTGACCTGAACACTTTGCTACTTGTTACATGACACAAAGAATATATATTGTAAACAGACCTTTGTGCAGCAATAAGATAAACTCCCTCAAGAACTGTGCTTAACAATTGTGTGAAACTTGAGGTAGACAGGTAAATCAACATTGATAACTGTGATGCTTACAGTACACTAACATTTCAAAGAATCCCTGACATCCATTTTTTTTAATTTTCTGACCACCACCCTAACAATCCAAAACATTGCCATAAGGCTCAGTGGTTGAGTGGCTTTGTACCACCACACTTTTCATGCATGTTTAATTACGAGTGCAGGAATATAAAAGGAATATTCTGCAGCAAAAACATGACAATCAAGGACTGTGACAAATTTGCAGCAAGTCAAACACTTTGATATACGTTATCCAGAGGGAAATATCAGTGTATCAGTCCAATTACTCTCATTCAGTCACTGGAGCATCTTAATTTTCAGGGCTTGGACTTTTGGTGAAAGCTTGGTTGTGACCAGTTCCATCAGGACCTTCTGAAACACTTCAAATGTGCACTTGAGGTCCTTAGCTTAAGTGAAGTGCATAAATCAGTCCAAAAAGCATCACACATCCAAGGGTGACACTTTGTAGGTTTTGCAGAACTTCCACGCCTTCAAGTACAACACCAGCATCTGTAGGCTCGGTTCCGGGACCAGCACCCTCCAGCCGAATGATGTAGATGCCCATCGTTGTCTGTGCAATTCCCAACTCAGCCTCTGCAATTTGAACTCTGAACCCTTCTTCTGCTGCTTTCCGGCAGAGTAGGCACAGTTGGGTGCGTTGCTGCCCCCACTGGTGTAGTAACTTATTGTGGAGAGAACTCCTGCTGAACTGATTCAATTTAATTGTTTTCACAATTAACAGATTTACGCTGATTCTAAGGAATTTGAATAAATAAAATTTGAAAATATGATGATTTAAATAAAATCAAATAGATACAAACACTTAATAATAAACTATGCCATGATTCATTTTTTTGAGTGTGTCTGTGACAGACTAGCAAAATACAGCAGAAAGAATGGAAGTAATGTAGCCATCGAAATATGTGTGAGAATTTAGCCAAGTAAACTAGAACAGGCAAGCAAACACAAGCTTAGAGGCCATTTTCACACTAAACAATCAATAAAAGATAGATTGATGCTAACACAGTTTTATGGTTAGTTGCAGACCTCCAGTAGACACACAGTAAAGGGCAGAACAGATCACAGCATGTGGCCCCTTTCAACAGCCGATGCATTCACTGTAAAGTTGCCTGTAGGGGCTTTTGCCCTGGCCTGTGAGATAAGAGTGTTCTACGTATCAGCTGCAATAAGCTCATCTGACAAGGAGTGAAACAGGCCTCGTCAGAAGAATGAATCTATATATAATAATTGTTATCAATACGAACTCAGAACCCCAAGCTGGCCGGGCAATTGCTAATGTTGCGTGTTTTGTAATCATGTGAGAAGAAGGTATACTTTATCAATCCCCAAGGGGAAATTCAATGTTCTCATTTTAGTTTAACCATGCTGAACAAGCATAGGCCCGAAATACACACATGCACAAACAGGACTCTATGGACATCCACTAATGGAGAGATGTCAGCGTGAGGGGGCTGCACATGCACATAGATTGTGGCCCGAGCAGTTGGGGGATTCGGTGCCTTCCTCAAGGGAACCTCGACCGTGCCCATGAAGGGAACTGACACCTCTCCAGCTACCAGCCCCAACTCCATACTTACCGGGACGTGAACCGGCCACCCTCCGGTTCGCAAGTCCATACAGACTGAGCTACTGCCTTTGTAAGGGCAGCGAGTGATAAGCAGCTATGAACCAAAGTTTAAAATGGGCAAAGGGGTCAGATAGGTTCATTGTGGGTTGATTAAAATAAGGGACATTTAATGGAAAAGGGCAAACCATTTCAAAAACTAAATGCTAAATAAAAACCTTAAATTAGAGTTAAAGATCAAAGTAGTATAAACAGTCAAATGTTTATTGATCTGCTTTTCATCAGACAAGCATCATTACACAGAGGTTCAGGCACATGATGGTAATTCACATACAATTCCTACACAAAATGTAAGCCATTGGCCATGGCGTGCAGTGACTGAAGCATCTTTATGCTTAGTATGTATGTGTCTACGTATGCCTGCATGTGCGCATGAAGTAAGATGTTTGCATGGGAGAGAGAGAACAAGAGTCCTGCCATGTGCATCAGTTAGGCATCGGCTTCGTTTTGGGAGGTGGTCTGAGAGGAACAATTTAGGAAAGTTGGAATGGATCTTGGATAGACGGGTAGGTGAGGTTGGGTACAGGATCAGGGCAGAGAGGATTTAGGCTTTTTGGGCGGATTCAGCCAATCCATCCACGATGGTTTTGAGCTTCAAAGCATACTCTTTGGCCATTGTTTTGACCGTCTTTGCCATCTCTTCGGGGTTGGCGTTTGCCTCTGCCAAGGAAGTCCTCAACTGGTCCCTGTATTCTTGGATGTAGGGTAAAGTCAGCGACCTCATACCCTCCACCAAGCCATTAACCTTTGTACGCACAGCTTCCACAAGGGGAATAAGGGCGGTCTTGGTCTCCTCCAGATTCACTTGCATTCTTTGAAAGACGGGCTCCAGCCTAGTCTTCAGGCTTTCCGCTTCTTCTGTGTGCTTTCTTTGGTACTCTTCCATTATGGGGGTGAATGCTTCTTTGTACTCATCAATGTGTTTTGTGAGAATGGTGTTCAGGTTTTGAAAAAGGGGATCAGTCTCCACTTTCAGTGCCTCAATGTCTCTTTCCATAGAAGCACGGAGCTCAGCGGTGGATGACATGACGGTTTCGACAACAGTGTCAGTCATGGGGGAAACATTTTGCTGGAGACTCTTGAGCTGTGTGTGTGCATTGTTCACGTGCTGAACTAGTCTAGCCCTGGGAGAGAACAGAAATGGGAGAGCAAAACAATATTAGCATCAGGTAAATTCATACTTCAATAAGCAAAGGATGAAGAAAGAACGGTAACAAGTACTTCAAGAGGAAAGGCAAATGAACCAGTGACTGGGCAAGTATCACTGAAAGAACGTGGGTCTAACATGAGCGAATGACATGGCCTTACTTGAGATCAGCGTCATCGACCTGATCCAGGGCTCTGAGGGTACTTTCTTTTATCTGATTGATGTAGACATCCATAGCACTCCTGATGTATGCCAGATTGGAGGGGGCATCAGCCTGCAGGGAAGCGGCCTGCGAGCCTGGGTAGGACAAAAAAGGAAAGGTTAGGAGGTGAGATGACCAGAAAAAGAGTTAAGGGAAATCCGGGAAAAGCAACAGTAAGCAGTTACAATACATAGTATTTCAAAGTACATTTTAAATACATGAACTGTTATGCAAGATATTTTGCGGAAAGCTGAACATGCAGGTAAATACTTGAGCTTAACCGGCTAAGTGCATTTGGTACTCACCGACAGCCAGGAGAAGGGCGAGAGCAAGAGTCACAAATTTCATGATGGCGGTCTTGAGTGGAGAAAAAGGTAACAGTTACTCAGTTATTCAATTGACACATCACACTTCTACATTTAAAGGACCATTACAGTTTCTATTAGACTAATAAATGATGTTATTTCAATCTATCTTGAACCCCGAAACCTAAAGTAAAAGCTAAATCCTCAAAGTAAACACATTGCCAATGCTCCACACTCATCCCTGACTTCTCACTCAACATATGGCTTCTTAATAAAATAACCTGTAATCTGTGTAGATTAGGGCTGGTTACAAATGAGAGAGACAGCTCAAGCAGATTAGCTCTGGACTACTACATAATCCTGATCCGGGCTCGACAGTAAATTAGCAAGCCAACTTTCTGATCTCAAAGACAATCTCAATCTGGAAGTGCTTTTGTGAAGGAATCTCTATTTAGAAGTGCTCAAATATCACGACAAGATAAACAGCAGTATCTTAAAGTTACAAATAAATAGATCAGACCACAAAGGAGTCACAACTTTATCTAAGCTTTCAAAGTGCTGAGCATTCACAAAAAGCTCTCCATGAAGTTGTTCTTTTCTATTCTACAGCTCAAGATCCAGTTGGAGCCACAGCAGCTGCTCGTCTTACCTGGTGGAGCTTGTGTTGAGACTGAGAAACTTCAGCACGAGCAGAGTTTTTATAGTGCCAGAGCGAGGGATGAGTCAGTGAGGGGAGGAGAAGGGGGGAAAAGCAGTGTGCCTCCGTGGAGGTGGACCTCACCCCCCAACTGTGGGTTGTAGGTTCAAAGATCACCTGCTGGGAGGGGATCAGTCAGCACTCACGCTGACACATGCTATCAGTATCAGTATCATACATGAACAGCAAAAGTCTAATTTAAATGTAGCTTATTTTAAGGAGAAATTTTACTAGAGCCCGACCGATATTGGATTTTTGGGGCCGATGCTGATTCCGATATTAGGGAGTACAAAAATTCCTATATCGATATATCGGCCGATATATTCACATATGTTCAAAATGTAACTGAAATCAAAACATTAAAATTCCAAATCTGAAAGGTTATTGTCACATTTGCAGGACATACAAAATTCAAATAAAATAGTGTTTCTGTAGCAGCTTAAATAGCACTAAAATAAAATATCAAATGAAATAGAAGTGAGTATAACACAAAAACACACAAAAGTAGGACCAAAAATTATTTTCTTGTTTTTCCCACCTTCACACAGTGCTGCTACAGAACACAGGTCACTAAACACAGACCAAATCATTTGACATGCAGATACTGTTAATAATAGTTATAAAAGGCTTTATGAGCAGGATTTTCCGTATTAAATATTCCCTCTTAATCAACATTACAATCCAGGAGAAGTGTGAGCTGGTGTCTATATCTGCAGAGGATCTGCCCTTCGTCTGTGTTTCTATTCTTATTATTCTGCTCTGTTTGGGACATTTGGACTATCTATGAACTATCTATGGGCTGTCTATTGCGGGGAAGAGGTCTGGAGCTCAGCCAACAGTCCGCAGGTCGGGACTCAAACGACACGTAGCATCACGGTGACATGGCTATCTCTCTGCTCTGCTCTGCTCTGTCTGTAACACCGTAACTTTAACATCTTTATGAGACGTGAAAGGGACTTCACAAAACGTCTTCATTTGCCGTTCTGTGAATGAAGGCGTCCTCATTTCCCATCATGCCTGCCGCCTAGTGCTGACTGAGTAGTTTAAGTTTGCTATTTATGTTCCAAAATGCCAAAAAATATTTTGTTAGTGTTTTTAATGTGTCTGTTAAGAACATATGTTCTGCATAGGTTGGTAATTGTCATTTTTGTGCTGGTTTATAGTTTAACCATGAGTGAGGTGGCTGTTTCATTTCTTGACTTCAGCTGTATTTTTGTAAAAAAATAAACAAAAAAAACAGAACCTGGCTCTCATTAAGTTTAAGTTGAAACTGCGCCTTCTGTATATCGGAAGGTGTGATGGCTTTAACCCACAGCACTGCAAAAAATGTATGGGGTTAAGTTTATTTATATCAGAGCATGTTGGAGGACATTTACACTGATATATCTGCGAAGTGCGAATGTTGGCCGATAAATTCGGTTGACCGATAAATCGGTTGGGCTCTATTTTTTACAACCCCCTCTTGAAATACTCATTTGTCTCATTGCTAAGCCTCTTGCTGTATCGAGGACATGAAAGGCTTACGTATACAAAAGAAACTTGGTGTGAAGACAGGGCCATGCAGACCCTTAAACTACAAAAGAAATGTGAATATAACAAAGGATGACATGAGGTGATGAGACAAATAAAGATAAAGAGGCATGAACAAGTTGTGAAGAGGCTACATAAAATAGTCCCCCGCTTTGCTGGAGTAAGAATCTTGCAGGAGTCTTTTCTGTCCCGTTTTATTTCGTGAATGTTTGCAGCCCACACGTTGACCCCCCACCCCCCGGTTTCCTGTCGTTTTCTTAGCTACCATTTGCTTCAGGAGAGTGTATAGGACAGCAGGCAACACTGTTAACACCCCCAGTGATGCCAAAAGGCTCCCAAAGGACACAAACAAGAGCAAACAGAAGACACTTATTTGTTGCAGTCAACTCTCTGAAATGTCACCACATTTAGTCTGCAGTCGAAAGTTTGAGAAGACCATGCAGGCACTGAAATTAAGAAAGTGCATTAATCTAGACAGAACCGAGTATGAAGACTTATTGTAGTTTTTGGATTGCAAAGTTTGTGGCTTGTGTGTTTGCGATTATTAAGAGGTTTGTGCCATGCGGTTATTTGTTTTCCGATCACCAGCAGACTTTGTCACCGTGGCTTTGTGTAATTTGAGGGAATAGGAATGCTTTCTACTTGTTTTATTAACCCTCGTGTATTATTGGCCATAGACATTATCCTGCACAAGCATCTCCACCATCGTAGAAGGAAAACATTACCTTCTGCATATCAGGAAGAAAAGTCTGCAAGTGAAAAAGTACAGGGTTGTTAGGTGCAAGGTTAATCATTGTCATCATTGATCATTTGTAAGCAACTGGTCCGTGTTCCTGGCATAACACAGTTCCAGTAGCCTTCAAAATTCAATGCACTTTTTTTTTGCCATGACTCTCTAATTCTTGCGCGGTCAAGACTGCTTTGTACGGTGGCCCTGAAGTGCAAATAACAACGGCAAAACAGAAAACACAACGGCAAAACAGAAAACACAACAGTAAAAGAGAAAACACAACGGTCAAAGAGAAAACACAACAGCAAATCAGAAAACACAACGGTAAATCAGAAAACACAACGACAAATCAGAAAAAACAACGGTAAAAGAGAAAACACAACAGTCAAAGAGAAAACACAACAGTAAATCAGAAAACGCAACGGTAAAAGAGAAAACACAACGTTCAAAGAGAAAACGCAACAGTAAATCAGAAAACACAACGGTCAAAGAGAAAACACAACAGCAAATCAAAAAACACAACGGTCAAAGAGAAAACACAACAGTAAATCAGAAAACACAACGGCAAATCAGAAAACACAACGGTAAATCAGAAAACACGACAAATCAGAAAAAACAACGGTGAAAGAGAAAACAACGGTCAAAGAGAAAACACAACAGTAAATCAGAAAACACAACGGTAAAAGAGAAAACACAACGGTCAAAGAGAAAACACAACAGTAAATCAGAAAACACAACGGTAAAAGAGAAAACACAACAGCAAATCAAAAAACACAAAGGTAAAAGAGAAAACATAACAGCAAATCAGAAAACACAATGGTAAATCAGAAAACACAACGGTAAATTAGAAAACACAACAGCGTTAACCAAACCAGAAAAGGTAGTTACCCTCGAGCGACACGAATCGTCGCTGATTGGACTGGTCCGTCCTTTGAACCGGAAGGACAACACTGCTTCTTTTAAACGTGTCTTCAGCGTACGCAGACTCATGTTTATGTTGTGAATTGTCGACAGCATATCCAGTATCACGTCATATGTATGTCCAGCATCAAAATAAAGGACGGACCAATCAGCGACGTTTCATGTTGCCCGAGGGTACCTACCTTTTCCGTTTTGGTTAATGTCCTTGTGTTTTCTGATTTGCCGTTGTGTTTTCTGTTTTGCCGTTGTGTTTTCTCTTTTATTGTTGTGTTTTCTGATTTGTTGTTGTGTTTTCTGTTTTACCACTGTGTTTTCTGATTGGCCATTGTGTTAGCTTTGAGCTGTTGCAACATTACAACAGTGAATAACTCGCAAGAAATTAAATACGGTAACATACATTTTAAAGCTCCTGTGAGAAGTTGAGGAGAAATTAATTCTTTATCCTCTAAATGATCCACAAAAGCAAACCAGACCATCAACGACAACATTGATTATTTCTATATAGTTACTTTTAAATGCCTGAAACTGCTGGCGGGGGGTAGGTGTCAGACGAAGCGATTAACTGCACACTGCCTTTGTTTACCAGGGCAAAAATTTGTTAAAGAAAGCAGGGTGAGATTTTTTGTTAAAAAACACCACTTGCAGTTTTTCTCAATTGCTAAAACACTAAAACCCATTGGCTGAACAAAGTTCGCAGTTGCCTGAACTCATTTAGCTAATTGTGCAGTCTGTTGTCAATACCTTAAACCATTTCACATGGTAAAACACAATTTGCAGATCTCACTTAGACTTTTCAGCAGAACTCTAAACACATTCTCATTCTCAAAACACATTCTGCACTCTAATGCACATGTCATCCATACTGGTAAACACAAGTGGCAACAATCAAATACAAATAGAGAACACATGTCATTGATTAATCACAACCACTCACAATTGATTTCACTTGTTTCAAATCATGTGACACAACCAATATAAGCCAGTTCAGAGAGCAAACAGTTTGTTGAAGGTGGGACGGAGAAAGTCTAAGAGTGGATGGAAGAAACAATGTGAGAGGAAGAGGACGAGTGCGTATGCGAGGTGGCCGACGAGGAGGAAGAGGAGGACAAAGAGGAAGAGGAAGACAAAGAGTGGAAATATCTGATGAAATTCGAGCAACAGTCATTGACCATGTTCTTGTCTATGGACTGACAATGCGGGAAGCAGGACTTAGAGTGCAACCCAATTTGAGCCGATTTTC
This sequence comes from Semicossyphus pulcher, assembly GCF_022749685.1. Taxonomy (NCBI): domain Eukaryota; kingdom Metazoa; phylum Chordata; class Actinopteri; order Labriformes; family Labridae; genus Semicossyphus; species Semicossyphus pulcher. Next base: position 7,295,253 of record NW_027211700.1, read on the forward strand.
TGTGTCCACCATAGTAAGGACATTCAGAGAAGAGAACAGGTACAGTATACTACTGTATTTTTGTAATTGCAAATTTACTGTACTACACTATATGCAGCTGTTTCAATAGACATTTGTAAAGTTCATCACTGTATGTATTGTACTGCATAAATATTTTTTGTAACTGCACATCTACTTTTGGTAGAATTGCAAGGCTGCCACATGCAGGTGGAAGGACAGCTATATTCACTCGGGAGCAACAGGCCGTTATAGTTGGCATGGTCCTTCAAAATAATGTAATACGACTCAGAGAAATCCAGGAACGAGTGATACAAGACAACACACTCTTCCAGGGAATCGACAGTGTGAGCATTTCCACAATTGACCATGTCCTCCAGCATAACAGGATGCGAATGAAACAAGTATACAGAGTACCTTTTGAGCGCAACTCACCAAGGGTGAAAGAACTGCGAGCTCAGTATGTGCAAGTAAGTGTACATTCAGACACATTTACTGTAATCCAAATTGTCTACAGTGCTGCCACATACTATGTGAATGACATTACTCTTCAGTACATACAATGTATGTGAATCAGAAGTGCATACAGTAGGCCTAATTGTACTCTACAGTATAGCACTGTCTCTGTACGACTTACAAAATTCTACATACAGTATACTGTATTTCTACACAGACAATATTTGACTTGGAATCCTTGGACAGACCCCATGAGTTCATCTTTGTCAATGAAGCAGGCTTCAATCTGACAAAGAGGAGAAGGAGAGGCCGAAAGATGATTGGACCACACACATTGGTCACAATCTGTGCTGCTATCAGCAACCATGGTGTTCTACATCACCATGTTACACTCGGGTCATATAACACCCAGCACCTTTGAATGTTTGCACCACCTGAGTCAGCTAATCTGATATCATCTCAACCCATGCCGAACATGACATTGCTGCATTTATTAGACTGCTTTGTTGCACTCAATTATCTTTGTAAAGGGGTACTATTTTTTTAAGGAGTGTAAAACGAGCATTTCTAATGTCTCTTTAACACCCGGCTTTTTTGCTTAGTGGGAAACTTTATAATCGGCATTCCGACCCAGGTCAAATGACTCTGCAGTAAACCCGGGTAATTATCACCTCGGCTCCGATCGGCACTGATGGGAACACAAAACCTGGGTCGACACGCTAATCCCCGCTATCATCTCAGCTACAAATTCAGCCCGTCTCCGTCCGAGCAGCTCTCGAACAACATTCCAAATTTGTCAGCGCCGAGTTTCATAAACAGACTGAATGATTACTAGATAAAGACCAAACCAAACATCTTCACCGGCCTCCATGATGCTCACTAAAGAGTATAATGTTTGCTCTTTGTGCGTACTATTGTTTCCTAACCTGGTGTCTGGTGCGTTTGTGAAGTCAGATGGTGACGCAGCAGAAAAGAGGCCGAAAGGCAATGGCAAAAGAGACAATCAGCATTTATTAGAGGGCCTTCCTGGGTCTGAAAAACCTGCGTCAACACGTTCATCTTTGTGGGAAAGGGGTATTTCTGATGGTTTGAGTCTTTCTGCAGCGATTTCTTTACCCACATTTTAACACCAAATGACATTTAACCTCTTTGTCTTCCTCTACTTCCATTTTCCTTCGTTATTTACCATTTTACACTCCTTTACTCTCACCCCCTGCCAACAAACGCTTCAACCATAAACTTTTATGGTCTGGAGCCAAGCTGAGCTTGATGAGGCTGTGAAGACAGAGGGGTGTCAGAGCTGTCACCTACGCAAGCTACATCAACGCCTGCTAGGTGACTGTTATCAACTCTAGCCATTTGTCTAACACTAGCAAAATACAGCAGAATGTATGGAAGTAATGTAGTTGCCATCAAAATATGTGTGAGAATTTAGCCAAGTACAGATGCAAGTCAAAAAGTACAGGGTTGTTAGGCGCAAGGTTAATCATTGTCATCATTGATCATTTGTAAGCAACTGGTCCGTGTTCCTGGCATAACATAGGTCCAGTAGCCTTCAAAATTCAGAGACGACAGCAAGAAAATTAAATACAGTAACATACATTTTAAAGCTCCTGTGAGGAGTTGAGGAGAAATTAAATATCCTCTAAATGACCCATAAAAGCAAACCAGACCATCAACGACAACATTGATTATTTCTATATAGTTACTTTTAAATGCCTGAAACTGCTGGCGGGGGGTAGGTGTCAGACGAAGCGATTAACTGCACACTGCCTTTGTTTACCAGGGCAAAAATTTGTTAAAGAAAGCAGGGTGAGATTTTTTGTTAAAAAACACCACTTGCAGTTTTTCTCAATTGCTAAAACACTAAAACCCATTGGCTGAACAAAGTTCGCAGTTGCCTGAACTCATTTAGCTAATTGTGCAGTCTGTTGTCAATACCTTAAACCATTTCACATGGTAAAACACAATTTGCAGATCTCACTTAGACTTTTCAGCAGAACTCTAAACACATTCTCATTCTCAAAACACATTCTGCACTCTAATGCACATGTCATCCATACTGGTAAACACAAGTGGCAACAATCAAATACAAATAGAGAACACATGTCATTGATTAATCACAACCACTCAAAATTGATTTCACTTGTTTCAAATCATGTGACACAACCAATATAAGCCAGTTCAGAGAGCAAACAGTTTGTTGAAGGTGGGACGGAGAAAGTCTAAGAGTGGATGGAAGAAACAATGTGAGAGGAAGAGGACGAGTGCGTATGCGAGGTGGCCGACGAGGAGGAAGAGGAGGACAAAGAGGAAGAGGAAGACAAAGAGTGGAAATATCTGATGAAATTCGAGCAACAGTCATTGACCATGTTCTTGTCTATGGACTGACAATGCGGGAAGCAGGACTTAGAGTGCAACCCAATTTGAGCCGATTTTCTGTGTCCACCATAGTAAGGACATTCAGAGAAGAGAACAGGTACAGTATACTACTGTATTTTTGTAATTGCAAATTTACTGTACTACACTATATGCAGCTGTTTCAATAGACATTTGTAAAGTTCATCACTGTATGTATTGTACTGCATAAATATTTTTTGTAACTGCACATCTACTTTTGGTAGAATTGCAAGGCTGCCACATGCAGGTGGAAGGACAGCTATATTCACTCGGGAGCAACAGGCCGTTATAGTTGGCATGGTCCTTCAAAATAATGTAATACGACTCAGAGAAATCCAGGAACGAGTGATACAAGACAACACACTCTTCCAGGGAATCGACAGTGTGAGCATTTCCACAATTGACCATGTCCTCCAGCATAACAGGATGCGAATGAAACAAGTATACAGAGTACCTTTTGAGCGCAACTCACCAAGGGTGAAAGAACTGCGAGCTCAGTATGTGCAAGTAAGTGTACATTCAGACACATTTACTGTAATCCAAATTGTCTACAGTGCTGCCACATACTATGTGAATGACATTACTCTTCAGTACATACAATGTATGTGAATCAGAAGTGCATACAGTAGGCCTAATTGTACTCTACAGTATAGCACTGTCTCTGTACGACTTACAAAATTCTACATACAGTATACTGTATTTCTACACAGACAATATTTGACTTGGAATCCTTGGACAGACCCCATGAGTTCATCTTTGTCAATGAAGCAGGCTTCAATCTGACAAAGAGGAGAAGGAGAGGCCGAAAGATGATTGGACCACACACATTGGTCACAATCTGTGCTGCTATCAGCAACCATGGTGTTCTACATCACCATGTTACACTCGGGTCATATAACACCCAGCACCTTTGAATGTTTGCACCACCTGAGTCAGCTAATCTGATATCATCTCAACCCATGCCGAACATGACATTGCTGCATTTATTAGACTGCTTTGTTGCACTCAATTATCTTTGTAAAGGGGTACTATTTTTTTAAGGAGTGTAAAACGAGCATTTCTAATGTCTCTTTAACACCCGGCTTTTTTGCTTAGTGGGAAACTTTATAATCGGCATTCCGACCCAGGTCAAATGACTCTGCAGTAAACCCGGGTAATTATCACCTCGGCTCCGATCGGCACTGATGGGAACACAAAACCTGGGTCGACACGCTAATCCCCGCTATCATCTCAGCTACAAATTCAGCCCGTCTCCGTCCGAGCAGCTCTCGAACAACATTCCAAATTTGTCAGCGCCGAGTTTCATAAACAGACTGAATGATTACTAGATAAAGACCAAACCAAACATCTTCACCGGCCTCCATGATGCTCACTAAAGAGTATAATGTTTGCTCTTTGTGCGTACTATTGTTTCCTAACCTGGTGTCTGGTGCGTTTGTGAAGTCAGATGGTGACGCAGCAGAAAAGAGGCCGAAAGGCAATGGCAAAAGAGACAATCAGCATTTATTAGAGGGCCTTCCTGGGTCTGAAAAACCTGCGTCAACACGTTCATCTTTGTGGGAAAGGGGTATTTCTGATGGTTTGAGTCTTTCTGCAGCGATTTCTTTACCCACATTTTAACACCAAATGACATTTAACCTCTTTGTCTTCCTCTACTTCCATTTTCCTTCGTTATTTACCATTTTACACTCCTTTACTCTCACCCCCTGCCAACAAACGCTTCAACCATAAACTTTTATGGTCTGGAGCCAAGCTGAGCTTGATGAGGCTGTGAAGACAGAGGGGTGTCAGAGCTGTCACCTACGCAAGCTACATCAACGCCTGCTAGGTGACTGTTATCAACTCTAGCCATTTGTCTAACACTAGCAAAATACAGCAGAATGTATGGAAGTAATGTAGTTGCCATCAAAATATGTGTGAGAATTTAGCCAAGTACAGATGCAAGTCAAAAAGTACAGGGTTGTTAGGCGCAAGGTTAATCATTGTCATCATTGATCATTTGTAAGCAACTGGTCCGTGTTCCTGGCATAACATAGGTCCAGTAGCCTTCAAAATTCAGAGACGACAGCAAGAAAATTAAATACAGTAACATACATTTTAAAGCTCCTGTGAGGAGTTGAGGAGAAATTAAATATCCTCTAAATGACCCATAAAAGCAAACCAGACCATCAACGACAACATTGATTATTTCTATATAGTTTTGAGTTTCTATATGCCTGAAACTGCTGGCGGGGGGTAGGTGTCAGACGAAGCGATTAACTGCACACTGCCTTTGTTTACCAGGGCAAAAATTTAAATTGAGTCATACATATGACTGTTAAAGAAAGCAGGGTGAGATTTTTTGTTAAAAAGCACCACTTAAGCATGTACAGGACAAAATCAGAGATAAGAGGTACGGCTTTGTCCACAGTTGGTGCCAAAATTGACACAAACTGAAAGTTCCTCACGGCAGCTTTAAGACATCGGCAAAACCGGAAGAGTAACAAAGACTTACTTCAAAGATTTTGAATGTTGAAGTGTCCTTGGGCAAGACACTGAACCCGAATTGCTCTGCTATGAATGTTCATGGATTCTGATTGGAGATTGACACAATAGCCTTTGCCATCAGTGTATGAATGTGTGTGTGAAAGGGTAAACGTGACACGTAGTGTAAAAGCACTTTGAGCGGGCTGAAGGCTAGAAAGCAGGGTGCCAAACTCTAGCCATTTGCACTCACAGAAATATTTAGGCCTTATATTTAAGATTTATGTATTTTGATTGCATATCAAATTTCCATCCATTTAGATTACTCAGTTTTAACATAAACAAACTAATAGACCTAATGTGATGCATATTTGTCAGTCAAACATAAATGAAACAAGTAGGAATGAGATTTATGTAATAGTAAGAATAAACCCAATGTGTTTCAAATTCATAAGAACCAGCTTTATGTATTCAATATTAATAAATCCAATGTGTTTAAAATGCTTAATAATGAGGTTTATTAATAAACCTAATGTATTTAAAATGTCTAACCAGATATTTCAAAATTTAAATATTTTTTCTATTTAGCCCACACCTACAATATCTAACTAGAATAATGCTTCAAGGCATGTGTGTGGTTCAACAGCACGATACACTGATATGAGCACACACCAACAAAAAGAGGAGCTAGCAAGACACACTTCTACACAGAACAAGTGCTCATACACTAAATGTTGTGTGAAAAAACACAAATCATGAAAAAGAAAATGCCCTCACATTTACGTGCGCATTGAAGTTAAAGTGCCCTATTTTCAAACATTTCCTTTGCCACAATCGACCTCTTTGATCCAATAAATGCAAACATGAACTTCTGAACTCTGTTCGTCTATGATCTCAGAAGGCTGACAAGGCTCAGGTGGGCAACTGTGCCCCATTGACCTGAACACTTTGCTACTTGTTACATGACACAAAGAATATATATTGTAAACAGACCTTTGTGCAGCAATAAGATAAACTCCCTCAAGAACTGTGCTTAACAATTGTGTGAAACTTGAAGTAGACAGGTAAATCAACATTGATAACTGTGATGCTTACAGTACACTAACATTTCAAAGAATCCCTGACATCCATTTTTTTTAATTTTCTGACCACCACCCTAACAATCCAAAACATTGCCATAAGGCTCAGTGGTTGAGTGGCTTTGTACCACCACACTTTTCATGCATGTTTAATTACGAGTGCAGGAATATAAAAGGAATATTCTGTAGCAAAAACATGACAATCAAGGACTGTGACAAATTTGCAGCAAGTCAAACACTTTGATATACGTTATCCAGAGGGAAATATCAGTGTATCAGTCCAATTACTCTCATTCAGTCACTGGAGCATCTTAATTTTCAGGGCTTGGACTTTTGGTGAAAGCTTGGTTGTGACCAGTTCCATCAGGACCTTCTGAAACACTTCAAATGTGCACTTGAGGTCCTTAGCTTAAGTGAAGTGCATAAATCAGTCCAAAAAGCATCACACATCCAAGGGTGACACTTTGTAGGTTTTGCAGAACTTCCACGCCTTCAAGTACAACACCAGCATCTGTAGGCTCGGTTCCGGGACCAGCACCCTCCAGCCGAATGATGTAGATGCCCATCGTTGTCTGTGCAATTCCCAACTCAGCCTCTGCAATTTGAACTCTGAACCCTTCTTCTGCTGCTTTCCGGCAGAGTAGGCACAGTTGGGTGCGTTGCTGCCCCCACTGGTGTAGTAACTTATTGTGGAGAGAACTCCTGCTGAACTGATTCAATTTAATTGTTTTCACAATTAACAGATTTACGCTGATTCTAAGGAATTTGAATAAATAAAATTTGAAAATATGATGATTTAAATAAAATCAAATAGATACAAACACTTAATAATAAACTATGCCATGATTCATTTTTTTGAGTGTGTCTGTGACAGACTAGCAAAATACAGCAGAAAGAATGGAAGTAATGTAGCCATCGAAATATGTGTGAGAATTTAGCCAAGTAAACTAGAACAGGCAAGCAAACACAAGCTTAGAGGCCATTTTCACACTAAACAATCAATAAAAGATAGATTGATGCTAACACAGTTTTATGGTTAGTTGCAGACCTCCAGTAGACACACAGTAAAGGGCAGAACAGATCACAGCATGTGGCCCCTTTCAACAGCCGATGCATTCACTGTAAAGTTGCCTGTAGGGGCTTTTGCCCTGGCCTGTGAGATAAGAGTGTTCTACGTATCAGCTGCAATAAGCTCATCTGACAAGGAGTGAAACAGGCCTCGTCAGAAGAATGAATCTATATATAATAATTGTTATCAATACGAACTCAGAACCCCAAGCTGGCCGGGCAATTGCTAATGTTGCGTGTTTTGTAATCATGTGAGAAGAAGGTATACTTTATCAATCCCCAAGGGGAAATTCAATGTTCTCATTTTAGTTTAACCATGCTGCACAAGCATAGGCCCGAAATACACACATGCACAAACAGGACTCTATGGACATCCACTAATGGAGAGATGTCAGCGTGAGGGGGCTGCACATGCACATAGATTGTGGCCCGAGCAGTTGGGGGATTCGGTGCCTTCCTCAAGGGAACCTCGACCGTGCCCATGAAGGGAACTGACACCTCTCCAGCTACCAGCCCCAACTCCATACTTACCGGGACGTGAACCGGCCACCCTCCGGTTCGCAAGTCCATACAGACTGAGCTACTGCCTTTGTAAGGGCAGCGAGTGATAAGCAGCTATGAACCAAAGTTTAAAATGGGCAAAGGGGTCAGATAGGTTCATTGTGGGTTGATTAAAATAAGGGACATTTAATGGAAAAGGGCAAACCATTTCAAAAACTAAATGCTAAATAAAAACCTTAAATTAGAGTCAAAGATCAAAGTAGTATAAACAGTCAAATGTTTATTGATCTGCTTTTCATCAGACAAGCATCATTACACAGAGGTTCAGGCACGTGATGGTAATTCACATACAATTCCTACACAAAATGTAAGCCATTGGCCATGGCGTGCAGTGACTGAAGCATCTTTATGCTTAGTATGTATGTGTCTACGTATGCCTGCATGTGCGCATGAAGTAAGATGTTTGCATGGGAGAGAGAGAACAAGAGTCCTGCCATGTGCATCAGTTAGGCATCGGCTTCGTTTTGGGAGGTGGTCTGAGAGGAACAATTTAGGAAAGTTGGAATGGATCTTGGATAGACGGGTAGGTGAGGTTGGGTACAGGATCAGGGCAGAGAGGATTTAGGCTTTTTGGGCGGATTCAGCCAATCCATCCACGATGGTTTTGAGCTTCAAAGCATACTCTTTGGCCATTGTTTTGACCGTCTTTGCCATCTCTTCGGGGTTGGCGTTTGCCTCTGCGAAGGAAGTCCTCAACTGGTCCCTGTATTCTTGGATGTAGGGTAAAGCCAGCAACCTCATACCCTCCACCAAGCCATTAACCTTTGTACGCACAGCTTCCACAATGGGAATAAGGGCGGTCTTGGTCTCCTCCAGATTCACTTGCATTCTTTGAAAGACGGGCTCCAGCCTAGTCTTCAGGCTTTCCGCTTCTTCTGTGTGCTTTCTTTTGTACTCTTCCATAATGGGGGTTAATGCTGCTTTGTACTCATCAATGTGTTTTGTGAGAATGGTTTTCAGGTTTTGAAGAAGGGGATCAGTCTCCCCTTTCAGTGCCACAATGTCTCTTTCCATAGAAGCACGGAGCTCAGCGGTGGATGACATGATGGTTTCGACAACAGTGTCAGTCATGGGGGAAACATTTTGCTGGAGACTCTTGATCTGTGTGTATGCATTGTTCACGTGCTCAACTAGTCTAGCCCTGGGAGAGAACAGAAATGGGAGAGCAAAACAATATTAGCATCAGGTAAATTCATACTTCAATAAGCAAAGGATGAAGAAAGAACGGTAACAAGTACTTCAAGAGGAAAGGCAAATGAACCAGTGACTGGGCAAGTATCACTGAAAGAACGTGGGTCTAACATGAGCGAATGACATGGCCTTACTTGAGATCAGCGTCATCGACCTGATCCAGGGCTCTGAGGGTACTTTCTTTTATCTGATTGATGCAGACATCCATAGCACTCCTGATGTATGCCAGATTGGAGGGGGCATCAGCCTGCAGGGAAGCGGCCTGCGAGCCTGGGTAGGAAAGAAAAGGAAAGGTTAGGAGGTGAGGTGACCAGAAAAAGAGTTAAGGGGAAGCAGGGAAAAGCAACAGTAAGCAGTTACAATACATAGTATTTCAAAGTACATTTTAAATACATGAACTGTTATGCAAGATATTTTGCGGAAAGCTGAACATGCAGGTAAATACTTGAGCTTAACCGGCTAAGTGCATTTGGTACTCACCGACAGCCAGGAGAAGGGCGAGAGCAAGAGTCACAAATTTCATGATGGCGGTCTTGAGTGGAGAAAAAGGTAACAGTTACTCAGTTATTCAGTTAACACATCACACTTCTACATTTAAAGGACCATTACAGTTTCTATTAGACTAATAAATGATGTTATTTCAATCTATCTTGAACCCCGAAACCTAAAGTAAAAGCTAAATCCTCAAAGTAAACACATTGCCAATGCTCCACACTCATCCCTGACTTCTCACTCAACATATGGCTTCTTAATAAAATAACCTGTAATCTGTGTAGATTAGGGCTGGTTACAAATGAGAGAGACAGCTCAAGCAGATTAGCTCTGGACTACTACATAATCCTGATCCGGGCTCGACAGTAAATTAGCGAGCCAACTTTCTGATCTCAAAGACTATCTCAATCTGGAAGTGCTTTTGTGAAGGAATCTCTGTTTAGAAGTGCTCAAATATCACAACAAGATAAACAGCAGTATCTTGAAGTTACAAATAAATAGATCAGACCACAAAGGAGTCACAACTTTATCTAAGCTTTCAAAGTGCTGAGCATTCACAAAAAGCTCTCCATGAAGTTGTTCTTTTCTATTCTACAGCTCAAGATCCAGTTGGAGCCACAGCAGCTGCTCGTCTTACCTGGTGGAGCTCGTGTTGAGACTGAGAAACTTCAGCACGAGCAGAGTTTTTATAGTGCCAGAGCGAGGGATGAGTCAGTGAGGGGAGGAGAAGGGGGGAAAAGCAGTGTGCCTCCGTGGAGGTGGACCTCACCCCCCAACTGTGGGTTGTGGGTTCAAAGGTCACCTGCTGGGAGGGGATCAGTCAGCACTCACGCTGACACACGTTATCAGTATCAGTATCATACATGAACAGCAAAAGTCGAATTTAAATGTAGCTTATTTTAAGGAGAAATTTTACAGTGATAGATTTTTTTTTCCCGCTTGAAATACTCATTTGTCTCATTGCTAAGCCTCTTGTTGTATTGAGGACATGAAAGGCTTACGTATACAAAAGAAACTTGGTGTGAAGACAGGGCCATGCAGACCCTTAAACTACAAAAGAAATGTGAATATAACAAAGGATGACATGAGGTGATGAGACAAAAAAACAACAGGAACCCCCCCCCCCCCCCCCGGTTTCCTGTCGTTTTCTTAGCTACCATTTGCTTCAGGAGAGTGTATAGGACATCAGGCAACACTGTTAACACTCCCAGTCATGCCAAAAGGCTCCCAAAGGACACAAACAAGAGCAAACAGAAGACACTGATTTGTTGCAGTCAACTCTCTGAAATGTAACCACATATAGTCTGCAGTCGAAAGTTTGAGACGACCATGCAGGCACTGAAATTAAAACAGTACATTAATCTAGAAAGAACCGAGTATGAAGACTTATTGTAGTTTTTGGATTGCAAAGTTTGTGGCTTGTGTGTTTGCGATTATTAAGAGGTTTGTGCCATGCGGTTATTTGTTTTCCTATCACCAGTGGACTTTGTCACCGTGGCTTTGTGTAATTTGAGGGAATAGGAATGCTTTCTACTTGTTTTATTAACCCTTGTGTGTTATTGGCTATAGAAATGATCCTGCACAAGCATCTCCACCATCGTAGAAGGAAAATGTTACCTTCTGCATATCAGGAAGAAAAATCTGCAAGTGAAAAAGTACAGGGTTGTTAGGTGCAAGGTTAATCATTGTCATCATTGATCATTTGTAAGCAACTGGTCCGTGTTCCTGGCATGAACGTAGCCTTCAAAATTCAATGTACTTTTTTTTGCCACGACTCTCTAATTCTTCAATACTGCTCCGAGCTGTTGCAACCATTTATTTACCATTTACCTAATAGTCATCTGTAATAAGTCCCTACTACCAAACATCATGCTGGAAGGATTCTACAGTATTTACATTTATTTTACATTTGTCATTTGAATTTCTACCTCACATGGTGGATCAGATGGTCTGCATATTTGAGTGCTTGCATTTTTGAATGTTTGCACCACCTGAGTCAGCTAATCTGATATCATCTCAACCCGTGCCGAACATGACATTGCTGCATTTATTAGACTGCTTTGTGGCACTCAATTATCTTTGTAAAGGGGTACTATTTTTTAAGGAGTGTAAAACCAGCATATTTCTAATGTCTCTTTAACACCCGGCTTTTTTGCTTAGTGGGAAACGTTACAATTGGCGTTCTGACCCGGGTCAATTGACTCTGCAGTAGACCCGGGTAATTATCGCCTCGGCTCCGATCGGCACTGATGGGAACACAAAACCCGGGTCGACACGCTAATCTCTGCTATCATCTCAGCTACAAATTCAGCAACTCTCCGTCCGAGCAGCGCTCCAACAACGTTCCAAATTTGCGCCGAGTTTGATAAACAGACTGAATGATTACTAGATAAAGACCAAACCAAACATCTTCACTGGCCTCCATGATGCTTACTAAAGAGTATAATGTTTGCTCTTTGTGCGTACTATTGTTTCCTAACCTGGTGTCTGGTGCGTTTGTGAAGTCAGATGGTGACGCAGCAGAAAAGAGGCCGAAAGGAGAATACTCCACTGACAATGGGAAAAGAGACAATCAGCATTTATTAGAGGGCCTTCCTGGGTCTGAAAAACCCGGTTTGAGTCTTTCTGCAGCGATTTCTTTACCCACATTTTCCCGCCAAATGACATTTAACCTCTTTGTCTTCCTCTACTTCCATTTTCCTTTGTTGTTTACCATTTTACACTCTTTTACTCTCACCCCCTGCCAACAAACGCTTCAACTCTAAACTTTTATGGTCTGGAGCCAAGCTGAGCTTGATGAGGCTGTGAAGTCAAAGGGGTGTCAGAGCTGTCACCTACGCAAGCTACATCAACGCCTGCTAGGTGACTGATGTTATCAACTCTAGCCATTTGTCTGTGACCGGCTAGCAAAATACAGCAGAATGTAAGGAAGTAATGTAGTTGCCATCAAAATATGTGTGAGAATTTAGCCAAGTAAACTAGAACAGGCAAGCAAACACAAGCTTAGAGGCCATTTTCACACTAAACAATCAATGAATGATAGATTGATGCTAACACAGCACTATGGTTAGTTGCAGACCTCCAGTAGACACACCAGGAACAGTAAAGGGCAGAACAGTTTACAGCATGTGGCCCCTTTCAACAGCCGATGCAATCACTGTAAAGTTTCCTGTAGGGGCTTTTGCCCTGGCCTGTGAGATAAGAGTGTTCTACGAATCAGCTGCAATGAGCTCATCTGACAAGGAGTGAAACAGGCCTCGTCAAAAGAATGAATCTTATCTTACAGTAACCTTTGAGACTGCTTGCATTGCACCATGTTGAATCAGCGTCCACCAGGAGCTATCTTTTACAGCCATCGTAATTGCTATCAATACGAACTCAGAACCCCAAGCTGGCCGGGCAATTGTTTTGTAATCATGTGAGAAGAAGGTATACTTTATCAATCCCCAAGGGGAAATTCAATGTTCTCATTTTAGTTCAAACATGCTACACAAGCATAGCCCCGAAAAACACACATGCACAAACAGGACTCTATGGACATGCACTAATGGAGAGATGTCAGCGTGAGGGGGCTGCACATGCACATGGATTGCGCCCCGAGCAGTTGGGGGATTCGGTGCCTTCCTCAAGGGCACCTCGACAGTGCCCATGAAGGGAACTGACACCTCTCCAGCTACCAGCCCCAACTCCATTCTTTGTCCATACCGGGACTTGAACCGACCACTTGATTTAAGACAATATCATTGCGAAACAGAGATAAAAAATTAAGTTAAATAATTCAATGTCTTGAACAGTTGTTTAAAGATTTCTAGGCTATCATGTGATGGGATTTATTGCTGCCCTACTAAGACAGGGACTTTGTTGATGATCAACAACCGGGTTTATAGACCGTCAAACAGCCAGACAGATGTGGGGTAATTGCCTGGAGCTGATAAATATTTAATCAGAAAATCCACCATTTGATCAGGCTCTGGCTGAGGTTCAAAGGTCATGTCATTGTTCCAGCTGCCTCCATGATGGAGCACTGTTCTCAAACCAGCGGGGGAGGTTATCTCAGCTGTGAGCAACAGTGTGCCGCATGCTCTCATCCTCTCCAACACATACACCACTTCAAATTTCAGCGCAATTCTAACTAGTGGTGTGGTTTTGCAATGTCACATCTGCTGAGGTCGCTTCTGCTTTAATACAGATATCTGGAGCGAGGCCCGGGGTCGTAGAGTGTCACTGTAGGATGCATCACCCTCCAAGAAAAGCAAGCAAGCAAGAAAAGTCATCCTGAACTCAGATAACCTAAATTATTAGAGGGAAATTAAGGTAGGAAGGTTTTTTTAAATAATAGAATAATCCACACACCACAAAGTTGTGGTGACCCGACACTCACATAATCAGTCAACAACGAGGACACACGAGGGCAACGTCTGTGCCCACCAACATGCAGTGAGTGTCGTTCTGAACGCTGATAGAGAACATTATCTTCTCCTTTTATGAGCCTCTGTAGCCATACGTTGCTCTTAACACTGATAATGCAGTTTATGAAAGAGCTCAGTTAAAAGTCAGGTCATGCCTGTAAAAGAAGAACATGTTCTTGTCGAAGCACAACACCTCCGAAAGGTGATGCAATGTCAAATGCTACAAGAAAGAACACAGTATAGTTCAATTCAAAGCACATCGTGTACATGTGAGCCTTGGAATGACACAGCCAGGCCTACGGAAGAGGATTAGGGCCACTGGAAAAATTATTCCGAGGAAAAAGTCAGAATTCTGAGAAAAAAGTCAGAATTCTGAGATTAAAGTCAGAATTCTGAGAAGAAGAAAAAAATTATTGGACCTTAATTTTTTTTTTTTTTTTCAGTGGCCCTAATCGTCTTCCGTAAGTCCGCTACGTTCTGGGGAGCATTAATATTTGAATGAAGCCCTGGTGATGAATTCAAGCCTACGACACCTTTGACACCTTTGACACCTTCACTTCCAACCTTTCTCTCTGCCCCTCTCGCATTCCTCGACCACTCACTCAGCGCGCCCTTCCTGACACAAGTTACAAAACTAAAAAACTCAATCTTTTAATAGAGGGGAGGGCAAGAGGTTTTGTTGAACAAATAATGTTGTTTAATTAGCTCGTCCTTCTGGTCTAATCCCACATGTGAGAGTCTCACGTGTACAGTCTCCCAGTGAGACAGACAGATAGGCAACATATACTAGAAAGGGAGGGGAAGAGAGAGAGCAGCATGTGATGGAAAGAGAGAGCGAGGAAGGAGACACTCTATCTTAAAACGTTTATTGTGAGTGTCTATGAATGAAGAAAGACCCTTATAGAATGAATTTCACATTTTTCCAAGTCTATTCAATAAATGTTAAATGATTACAGTTGAGGTGC
Source organism: Semicossyphus pulcher (assembly GCF_022749685.1). Taxonomy (NCBI): domain Eukaryota; kingdom Metazoa; phylum Chordata; class Actinopteri; order Labriformes; family Labridae; genus Semicossyphus; species Semicossyphus pulcher. The sequence continues at coordinate 7,310,334 of NW_027211700.1, forward strand.
GGATTTTTACTGATTCATGATTACTTTCAATGTAAATAAAGCGTGCATAAAATTGCATCAAAACACACCTTTCATAAAAAACATTCCTGGGGCCTAAGGCCTCACAATGTCCTCGTATCCCAACACACTGTAGTAAGCTTGATCGATCTTTGTTGCAATATCAGCTCTCATAATCAGGTGTCTTCTGGGTAACTGTGTTGCACACGGGCATGCGAAATAAAAAATTATATTGCGTGGCAAAAAAAAAATCATAGTTTACCATTTGCAGCGGGCAAATTCCAAACTCGCCTAGATCGCCAAAGCCGGCCCTGATCACAGTATTGTTTAAGTAGACCTGAAAGATGAATGAATGGAAGTGGAACTTTTCATAACCGTTTCCTTCACGAAATCCGATGGTTAAATGGGCTGTAGGTACACAGATATTACATGTTTCAATGCAATAAACTCACACTCTTATGCATTCCACATGTATTTTTGTTTCTCAGGTTCACTTCAGTGTGCTAAATTTAAATATGAATGCAATAGTTTTACACATGGCTAAGCAGGGTATTGGTTAACAGCAACATTTGTAACATCTACCACCATTGACTCGTGTTTTTACCTATAGATAGATTGACTTTATGGCTAACAGATTTGATGTTCTGCATAAACTGTAACAAACAGTGCTTTTTACATGTGTGGGATGTTGAGATTGCACATTGCAATCTTGCATTAGCACTGTGTATTTTGTGGGTTGGTGCGTAGGTGTTGAGTTGATCATCGAGGTTCCAAGGCCAGTTTGTGAAGTTAAACACAGCATTGCCAAAGATGAAGAGGTCATTCACTCTTATTACTAGAACTGAGCTGCCCACACTATAGACAAACACAGGAAGGGAACATTAGTTGTTTTTACCTTAACCCATGCATGTCAGGGATTCTGGTGAGCTATTTGGTACCTATTATATAGTGCAATTAAACTATTTTCAATATTTATTTGTACTATATTTTGAGGCATACTTAATTCCAAAAAGAAGCTAGTCTAATAAGTGAGAAACTAAGATTTGACAGGGGGGGTTTTAAAAATGTACTGGATTATAAGCAACACAATAAACAACAAAAACACACTAAATTCAGTCATTTTAGTTTCAAGAGGTTGACTAAAGACTACAATTTTAACGTGAATCACTCATGATGATTTCCCTTCATGTGCCCTCTTGTGGAGAAAAATCATTGTAAAGGGATCAGCAGAGCTATAATCCTGCTCTGTACAAATGCAACAAAAGGTCCAATTTTAAACATCTTCAAGCATGCAGGATGGTGGGCAGGGAATATTTTGTGCTAACTTACTCTGCTGTAGACAACAGAGAAGAGTGTCAACGCTCTGATATCACATCCCGGCTCCGAGACTGAACAAATGCATCATTTAGCCACACGGTGTCAATGAAGCCCCCCAGCTGTGAAAGAAAGGCTCAAGGAAAGTGCCATTCTCAACACATTAGGCAACCTTGCATTTAACGTCCCCTGCAAAGACACAGTATGCAAACACACCATTTCCCCTTTGAAAATTAAACCCACTTCTACTAAGCTTTAATATGTTAACTTTTGTAAATTGTAAAAAGGAAAGCTCTTAAAGAATAATAATGTCTTCTTCAAATAGCGTATCAACATCTTTATGGAGCTAAATTTTACCTTTTGCAGTGGTGGATTTAAGCAAATGGCTTTTAAACACAACACTTGTCCTCTTATTATAATATGCATAAGCCTGGTGAGTGTGACATTACAACTGGAACAGCTGCAGCGCCTGAACGCCTCTCGTTCATGGAGATTTTTCTCCTCTCTGCACAAACAATGTCTGTTTTTAAAACTCACATCTTATTGTCAGTGCCACCGAGGCTAACGTAAGTCACAAATGAGCTATTCTCGAACGACCTCTCTAGCTGTGCCAACGTTACCTGGATAGACGGCGCGCCCACCTAGCTAATTTGAATTTAGCTGAGATGCTAGCTTAATAAGTCAAAGCCTCTGTGGGGAGTTTTTTCTTACCTACTTACTTACTCCTCTTCATCCCCTAAGGCTTCAATGAGCTCTCTCCATTGCACTTGGCAGCATGTTGGGCCTCTCCCCATGCGCCAGGTGGATTTGGGCCTTCTTTATGTTTATCTAGATGTTTAATTATGCACATGCTTGTGAATGTGTAAGACACTCGCTTTTGTTTGTACAAGTAGTCGTCCAAGCAGCAAGTTAGATTTAAGAGTGTGGTTTACAGTTACGAAGTGTAGGAGTCGGTCAGTTCTTGCAACAAATAACGGGTGAGGGGCTCTGTTTCTGACACCTGAAGGTGGAGGTGCATAGCAACCTTTTACTTAACAAGCATCTCCAGGGAGATTTCAGCTGCTTTGAAGTTACAGTAACACATTTCTAAAACAGCAGTATAAGTCAGGTGCATGTATGATTCATAAAGAAACAGCTACTAAAACAAATAGACGCCTTTGTTCTCTATTATTTAAACCACTATTGTATTAAACTAATAATTATTAACTCAACATAAATAATTTGTTACACAGTCACAACTGTGAACACTTAGCAGTTTTAATTCTTTGTGGATTAAACTAACAAAGTTTTTAATGATGTATGTTACACAGTTGGAGCAGTGTTAAGCTTCAGGTGACAACACTACTTCTGGTGACATGTACCCATCCACCCAGCTGCTCTCTTTATAACTTCCTGGATGTCTTTATGAGGTGCTGAATCCCTCCACCTCTCCATTCTCCTCCAACAGCCAGGATGTGACAGCGGACATCTATTTCCGCTTTACCTCGAGCCAGTGAACCTGGGATCGCCCCTGCGATCAGCACTACTGCCGCCTGGTGGCTCAGGAGCGTGAATGCAGCCTGTTACGTGCCGTAGTTTTGTGTTGTGTTTTCTGTGTGTGTGTCTCTCTCCTGTGCTCCTCTGGTGCTGATCTCCACTTGCTGCAGCAGGTGATCAGGCTCACCTGTTACCACTCCAGCAATCAGGAGAGAGTATAAAGAGCAGCAGAGAGGAGACAGCAAGAGCCAGTGGGCCATTTGGCTTTGTGTGTGACAGACCTCTTCGTGTTCGGGTTTACTCTTTCAGTGGAAAGAGGGCGTTTCTTCGAGGCCTTAGTGTTGTATTGTCATTTGCAGTTTTTGGATGTGTATGTGTTTTGTCTTATAGAACAGCTTCTCTTTTGTTTAGTAGAAGCTCGCTTTGTGTTTCCTTTTTGCTTTAGGTTGTTAATAAATCCCTTCAACTTTGCCTATACTTTGTTCATCCCTTCTTTTTCCTGGTTTTAATTTATTGTTACTCCCCTCATCCCCTAGCCCATTCAGGGGAACGTAACACAGCCCAACTCGCCGCCTCTGCAGAAGGCACGGGGAGGAAGAAGAATAAGGAGCTGCAAGACTCCAACTGTGTGTGTTTGTTTTTCTTTTTAATTCATATAATTTTATAAAAAATATTCAACAATTGCAGCAACAAAGTAAGTGTTGTAACAGAAAGGTAAAAATGTGTTATACTTAAAATCATAAACCTAATTTCCATCTGAGAGCTGGCAGTAAAATCAAAGTGCCAGTGCAAATCTGGTATAATCTGGAATCTGGAAAGGAGGCTAAGGTAAAACAAATATTGTAGCTTTACATAATAAGAGTAGAGCAGTGTAAGCTGGAACAGTCAGGATGAGCTTCAGAGGAGGTCAATTTAATCAGCTTCGGAGTCCTGTTTGAAAAAAGGTCTGTATCAATTTATAGGGAGTAGAAGTGCAGAATAAAACCCCCAGGTCAAAAGTCAGATGTTACAATTAAGGTTGGCATAAGTGGCGACCAGCTGGGATAGGCTCCAGCCGGACCGCGACCCTGAACAGGAAAATAGGTATAGTCTAAGATGATGGATGGATTATTCCGTTCCAGTGGAAAGTTTAGTGTGTGTGTGTTCGCTGTAAGACAGTGAAGCCGGTGGTGGAGCGCTAGTTGAGGAAAGGACGGAGCCAGAGCTGCAAGACTTGGCCCCATCTTGAGGCCACAGTCCTGAAGCACTCTCCCAACAGGTTAAAAGAACACACACACACACACTGTCCACTTTTCTAGTGACTCTCAGCTGTGTTTTCATCCTTCTTTCTCGCTCTGCCATTTTCATGGGAGGTTAGTCTGGTGCCTCACCCTTTATCACAAATCGAATTAAAAGTTTGCTTTTGCTCTATTTCGATGATACAAGGTGGCATTGGACCTCAGGGACACTGAGTAATGACCTCGTTAATGTGTGTCTGACTCTGTGTTTGAACTATTTTCCCTGTATAAAGGTTAAAATCACAGAGAGTTGGAGGGAGCTCATGAGTCACAAACCTGCAGAGTACCACCGAGAGGTGAGAGGGGACACACACACACACACACACATTATGTACAGAATTACATAACCATCATCATAATGTGTACTTCTTTCTGAAGGTTTAAACTAAATATTGACTGCATTATATCTTTGCTGTTACATGGCGGTCGCTCTCTGTCTCTCTAGCTTGCTGATTGTCTTCAGGAGGTGCGGGATGAGAGGTGAGAGGAAGCTGGAGCAGCTGAGGAAGGACCACAGGAGGGAGATGAACAACCTCAGAGAGCAGTGTACCTCGATGACGTGAGAGCATTTCACATTATTATCCAAATTATTATCATCTTTGAAACAAATAACAAATAATTGGCTGTGTGTTTGTCCGCTCCAGGAGACCGCACAGAGAGCTTGCTTTCCGCTCTGCAGGAGGACGGAGTGCACCTCCGGGCCTCACGCGCTGTCCAACGCTTGCAGCTTTTGACAAACAGATACAAAAGACACAGCTGACGCTCACGCAAGGTGACACTTTCGAATGATTTCTGTCTCTAATCAGGCTGCAGAAGTGAAGAAGAGGAGGAAGAAACTTGGGGAGGAAGAGGATGAATTGGACAGTCAGCTAGAGGTGTACATCTTACTCTTTCCTCATGAAAACAGAGATTATATTCACCCATCAGTCCACCTATCAACCCCATATTTGCCCCATACTGTATATTTGTTTGTCTCCAGGCCTCACCCCAGGTAATTAGGGAGAGGGACCAGTTGAAGGGGGAGCTCGAGAGGAAAAAAATCTAGCCAAGAGAGCTCATGCAAAGAGCAAGGGAGCTGCGAAGTGAAGCCAAGGAGGAGGCGGAGAGGCTGAGGAAGGAGAGAGACAAAGCAAGGGAGGAGAGTAGGAGGGAAAAGGAGGACAAACAGCGACTGGGGCGCAAGGTGGCGCTGTTACAAGAGAGATGTGACAGTCTCAATCACAGAATCAGGTATAGTGTCCCACCTAGTATGTTCTTCAATTTCAGTCAGTGAAATTACTTGATTGATTTGCAGTGTTCTGCAGGGTTGTTTGCATTTTAAAGAGATTGTGGTCTTATTTTGTCCAATCGGTGAGCTGGAGAAAGGGCGAAGGTGTGAGTGCCTCAATCAGACCGGAACCGAGACAGGATAGGAAGAAGGTAGAGCAAGCAGAGGTCACAGCGCCCCCCAGTGAAAGGGAAGACTCACCGCTATGTGAAAGACCTGGACGACCCCCCCTCTCTCCCCAGCCACAGCAGCACTGACGAGTAGGTAGAGAGACAGAAAAAGCAGGGAATACATTTAATTGTTATAAAAGCACAATTTTGACTATATTTTGTTTTTTACTGCTATTTAATAATGGGTCACTAATACTTTTAATGCTGTATTTTAACTGGTTTGCTTGTATTTTTAATATTTGAAGTTGCCGCAGCAATCTTGGATCCCACCAGTTATAGTCTGACGGCGGTATGGCCGTGGCATGTAGCAGTAAACGTCTTCCTTCTCGCGTGCTGCATTGTTTACAGATAAATAAACCATTTTTTGTTGTGATTGACTTTTATATTAACGAGTCTTACCTTTGCTGAAATTTCAACATCATGATGCAGATTAGTAAAAAGTAAAAATGAAGGTTTGTCAGGTCGGTCCTCAAGAGGAGAAGAAAACGACTTTTTAAAAGCTTGTTTGCTGAACGGTAGTTGGATCGATCTGCTGCTGCGTTCGAGGAAGTCGGGAGATCTGAACGCGGAACGGCTTTTGTGACACAGTGTCAAGGGAAAGTTGAAGTTTTGCTCTAGAACAGATTGTTAGCTGTTAGCATGCAGAAGTCTGTTTCATAAGAAATCACAAGAAGCAAAATCATCATCAGATAGCCGCTGATGGGAGCCGGGATGTCATTACGGAGCATTACTTTCTGCCTGCTTTTGCTCTCCACACTGCATACGGCGCAGCCTGCTGATACGTGATTGGTCAATATTACTCGGACTACAAGTGTACTACAAATGGAAATCAGAACACTTGCAGTCCAGGAAATCCACGTCCCTGCCTACAGAGTCAACATTTCTATGTAGAATCTGTAAATAGAGATTAGAGCCACAGTAACAAGTAGTGCTCCCCCTGGAATGGTATTCCAATAATAATATTAATTATATTTTATTGGTTTAAAAGGGATTTTTTTTCTTCTGCTAAAAAAATCAAGTCCCTTGTAACTGCTTAAATGGCAACAGTAAACTGTAGGCTTCTTAAATTGAGCCTAATCAGCTTTGATTACATTGATGACATTTTCTTTAAGCACTGTTGTATACCGTACCAATACCACCATCCAGTAAACAGGCACCGGAGTCTGTTAATTGACTGATTTACAAAAAAAACAGATGTCCTAAATTACCAATTAAAATCCAGTACTCAACACTGCTCTGTAATAATGAATACATATACAGTATATTGTATGTTTATGCCATTATGTGAAAGTCTATGGCAATGGAGCCCTGAAACTGCTTGTACCTGTCCTTGTTTTTAACTCGGCCTTCCAGACCTCTGTTCACTCGCTGTCAGCCTCCTTCAACCAAGAGCGGCCTGGTCCAGCTGGGCCTGGACGATAACAACAAGATCAGAGTGTATCACGACTGAGGACATGTCGAACAACTCAGTCCTGTCCCTGGGGAACAATCGATAAATGTTTTTGTGGTGTTGTGTTGTTTACACCTTGTCATCCCAGCCAGTCCCTCTATGCAACCACAGATCAATATCCAGCTTGGACAAACTGAACTCATGGCCACGAAGTCTGCCCAGACCCTGGGCGTCATAATTGACGACCAGCTGACCTTTGAGGTTCAGGTGGCCTTGATTGCTCGGTCATGTTGATTTGCCCTGCGCAACATCAGGAAGATCAGACCCTACCTATCAGAGCATGCGACACAACCGCTGGTACTGGCCCTAATGATATCACACAATGACTACTGCAACTCCCTACTGACAGGCCTTCCTGCAGCACACTTTACTCCAAATTCAAAACCCTGTTTTGAACCCTGTTACAAAACGGTAACAAAAACGCCTCCCGCCTAACTGAACGCCCTCATCCAGGTCTACACTCCCTCCCGCCCACTACACTCTGCCTATGAAAGGTCTCTTCTCCCCTGTAGCCCCCCAGGTGGTGGAACGCGCTACCAAACTCCATTCTGGGCCGCAGAGACCCAGCTCTTTCATGAACACCTCTGCTTCTACTTCATGATATTGATGTTGTTGACGTAAAAAAAGAAAAAATCTGCTTCTTTGCATTGCCTCTGCACACTGCCTGTCGGCACCTGTGTCCGATCGCGCTTGAAGCCGTTTGTTGACACTTGCAGAAATTAGGGAGAAAAAAAAGGATCTGAAAATGAGACCTTTATTCAGTAACCGCTCATTGCAATATTGACATTAATTCTTTTTTCTTTTTTCATACAGTACAGTGCAAATAAACCCTTTGCATTCAGTCTTGAGGGCAGTCAAGAAGTAAATACAATCATCACCATTATTATTCTCCAGTGAGAAGGACGGCTAGCTGGAGGATCTGACCAATCAGAGCACAGTATGTGACTGACGTGATTAGGACATTAAAAGGCCACTGACAGACGGAACACATGTTCTCACATTTATGTTTGTAAACACACTCACACACACAGCATATAAACAGCATACAAACAGTAATTAAAAATGCATTGTTGACTTGAAGGGTCAAATGTAATGCAGACAGTATAAAATAAGTTAATTTTGATTTTTTTTTAGCAAGTGTGAACATTGTTATCTTCATCGTCAGCAGTAAGTAAACATCGATTACAGCTATACTGATGATGGCAGCGAGAGGACAAAACACTTCAGCATCACTCGACGTCGACCCGGCTCTTCATTGGCACATTTGTGTCCATACACAGGTGGGGGGAGCGGCGACTGCCCGTCCCCCAACTGGCTGATGACGGGCAGAGAGGTGCGCACTGTACAGCCCCGGGGCAAAAAAAACAGGCTACTGGCTGTGCTTCTTTTACGTACACAGAGGAGACGCAAACGGAGAAAGATGAGGGCGATAAGGCAGAGAGGAAGAGCTGGGCTCATCACAGAAGATCTGACGCATCTAGAAGACGAAGATCTTGTCTCTCTGGACGGTGTCGAGGTCGTCGTCCATGGTGAGGAGGACCTAGGAGGGAAATGGAGAAGTGAGGGTTTTGTAGAAGTTTGATACTGTGCTATATCATGAGCAGGGCATTGTACATTTGGTAAGAGGTTTATATGCATTAAAACGCAGACTTGAAGGAAACAGGTTAGCATTTCTGCTAGCAAATCTGTTGACATGCAATAAATGTGCTTTTAAGACGTGTAAATAAGGTTATTATTTGAATGTTAGACACATTCCTGTAGAGGAAATTACTCGGGATTATTGCTGGAAGTGAGGCAGTTTTGCTTACTTCATTTGCCACACTTCCTTAAAATTACTTCCCCTTTGTCTCGGGGAGTTCTGTGGGAATACACGCATTCTCTGCACACGCTGCACTTTCATCGATCTCTTTCTATAAATGTGAAGTAAAGTCCCTTTTTAGGATTGCTGTTGTTGTAATGTTCTCTTCATGCATAAATCTACAAATTACCAGAGAGGGTTGTAATTTAGGGTGTCGCTCAGTAATAATTATTAATTTTTGTAATGCTATTAGGAACATCCCCTTTGTCTCAGGGATATTCACGTGCTGAGGGATGTATGCGAGAGAAACCCCTGGATGTTTTTTTCTTCACAACTACAGTTGATGTTCGAGATGTTTCGGTCATGAACGATTTGTTCAAAATGACGTAATTGTTTTAGTAAACTGAATGCTCCGTTAAATTCTATGCACTTATTTCGTTCCTGCCCTTCATTAAATTCTCTGTCGCTTGATGTTAACATCCAACAGAATTGCGTCTGACTCTGCTCTGCTCGCGGCTTCCCAATCCCTTCCTTCTTCCTTTTAGAAAAGCAGACTGATTGATGTTAGCACGCGCCAATAACCTTTTGGAGGAGGGCTGTATGTATCAAATGATGGAGGGAGGTCTTCCACTGAACGAAAATGATACGAACAAATTACGAATGAAAGTGGGGTGGAAGTATGTCAGCCGTGCATACAAAGCCAATTCACAGACGTTCAAACCACTGACAAATAAACACAAACTAAATGATGTTTACTAATTTAGTCAATAGAAGGTCGGCATGTTTTGTAATGGAAGTTTGACGTTAAGAATGTTTGAACTACTTTTAGCAAACCGACTGGTCAATAACTTAAATGAAGTACAATACTGACACTTGCTGGTCGTAAGCGGTAACTACTATTTCTAGAAGCGGTACTACAACAGCTGGAAAATAAACAACGACACAACAGCAAGATGGGATAACACAGGATTGTTTATTTTGAAAGTTAAGTGAAAAATATGTAGTTTTTTAAAAATATAGTTATGCTATACAAGTTGGGCCGAGTAACTGTTATATTGTGATGATTTTACGAGAAGACCAGTGAAAGCAATGGGAGCCGAGCGAGGAAGGACTGAGTGAGTTGTGTCTTTGCTGTTACGGGTAAACCGGAAATGTCGCTGAACGACTTGGTGAAAATATCTCATGAACTAATCTTGCAGCTGAACCGAGATTTGAAGATCCGAATCGCTGAAAAGACCCATAACTGCCATCTCTAGTTGATGTTGCTGCTGATGGCAGAATGAATGACTCGAAGACACACATATGAATGACAAACAAGAGCTTACCAGGAAGGATCCAAACATGGCGATTGAGGAGAGGAAGTGCCAAATGTCGTGGTCGTCAAAGAATGAAAGCAGGATACAGTCCCTGTTATGCTCACGAGACTCTGCTGGAGTTTTCTGCATCGAGAACAAGGAAACATACACACAGTAAAGACAGAGTACAGACTCATACAGAGTCAATGCAAGCCCCCAAAGGCTAAAAGGCAAATTCTCCTTCTGTGTGACTCTAAAGCCCTCTTCACACATGCACTCCTGACAATTTCTAGAAAATTTCAGGATAGTCTGCCCCTGAAACTTTCCATGATTGCCCTGTTTAAGGGCAACTATGTTGTCACGAGGAAGGACATTAAAAGTACCCTGCAGTCCCAGAAGTAGCGTCAGCACTCGCAGCCAGAAGCTCTTTTCAATTTGCAGACATCATTGCTATTCTCGTCTTGCAAATGATCCTTCTTCTTCAACCTGGGATGTTTTTAATCATCCTGTTTTGTGTCACTCTTTTGGTTTCGCTCCGGTCACATGATATAAACATCATGACCCAGCCCACTCGCTCGCGGTGAATGTCCCTGACTATTGCCTGCTGTGCTTACACATCGGCTCACCCTGACTTCATGCAGACATTTTACTAAGAGGCTGGCAGGAAAAAAAGTCATGCATATCTGTCCGTGTGCGTTTACACATGCAGCCCCTCCGGACGATGTCGGGAAGTTGTCAGGAGCAGTACATGTATGAAAGGGGCTTAAGTGTGTGTGTGTGAGTTACTGACCTGCCAGGTACTGAGACCCTGGAAGAAGAAATACAGTGCAAAGCCCCACACCACGGCTGTGAACAGAATACACACCAGCGGCAGACATTTGATCCTCTCACCGCTCCGCAGCTAAACACACAGACAGAGAATGCCATTATTATTTGTGTGAATCTAAATGCTACTTATAATGAATTCACCAAGACACACACCTTCATAATGATGTAAAAGGCAAAGTAGAGCAGCAGGTTGCAGATGGCGATGGCCAACAGGTAGGAGGCAAAGTCATTCGGTCTCTCTATGAGGCCGTAGGCCGCTCTACAGAGAGGAAGCAGGAAGATGATGTCATCATTTAGCCCTGCAATGTAAGCTACGTATGTGAAGGACTCTTTTAAGCGTCATGTGATAGAGGAAGCACTGTTTACTCACAGAGACCAGTTGACTATATTCCCCATTACGAGCAGAACCATTCGGTCCTGTCAGACGGAGAGAGGGGGGAAGACGATTCACAACTCTGGCTTTTAGAAAACCTACACCTCTACACCACAAGAGCAACCATTGAGAATTTTTTGGGCAGTTACTCACGATGTACATGGGTCCACTGCACTGCCTGATGGAGTCTGTGTAGATGATGTAAACCATCCTGCGCAGGACTCCAGAGTCTGACAGAAACAAACGAGTGTTAGCTGAAGTCAAACGCGTCAAAGTGACATTTAAAAACGACCTTATTCCTATGCAACAAACTATGTAACCATTAACATTAGTTGGTTTCAATGAAACAATAATAATAATAATTTTAAAGTGTGTTATTCTGTCTTGACATTTTGCAGATAAATTGTGTTACTGCATATTGGATCAGGGAGTTTTTCATGAACCGTTACGGTGCCGTTACTATAGATTGTGTATAAAAAGTTGACCTAGCTAACATGGTGTCATTCTTGGGGTTTTGGACTTGCATTCAGAAGTTCAGGTTTGGCATTTTTTGTTTTTTTTTGGAACCACAAAGGATCATATTTGCACAAGAGAGTGGATAAAACATTTCTTCGCCTCTAATATCTAAATGTAGAATCTGTAGGCAGGAAGATGGATTTTTAGTACGGCAAGTGTTCTGGTTTTCATTTGTAGTACGCTTGTAGTTCGGGTAATATCGACCAATCACGTATCAACAGGCTGCGGCATAAGAGCAAAAGCAGGTGGAATGTAATCTGCCGTAATGCCATCCCGGCTCCCATCGCCGGTCATCTGGCCACGATTTAGCTTCTTTTTAATCTCTATAAACAGACATCTACGTGTAAGTCCAGCTAACAATCTGTTCTAGATCGAAAATTCAACTTGAGACAAATTCCCTCGACGCTGTGTCATGAAAGCCGTTCAGCGTTTAGATATCCCAACTTCCTCGAATGCACCAGAAACGATCGATCCGACCTCTGTTGAGCATTTTAAAGTAGTTTTCTTCTCCTCTTGAGGACCTGACAAAGCTTCATTTTTACTTTTTACTAATCTGTATCCTGATGTTGAAATTTCGGTAAAAGGTGAACCTCATACCGCTGAACTATTTACAGTGAAACAGATGAATAGGTGCTCCTCCGGGGGATTTCATGAGCCATGAAATGACAGCGTTTATTTTGACATATCTTGAGGGGCGAAATTCACTTCACTTTTGATCTGAACACACGCTTGCTTCTAAAGTTGCTAACTGGACTGTAAACAATGCAGCGCACGGAAAAGGAAGTCTTGGCTAGAAATTGTTTATTGCTAACTGCTGGCTAAACCGAACATGCCCGACATGTTCACCTCTGTCCCCAGAGACTATAACGTCATGATGGGTTCGCCTCTATCCTTGTTAAAAGGTAGCAGCTGTAGCAATGACTCGTTACCCACAGGTAGCCAGGTCATAAAGCATACCCTTGTTGTCTAATACTCTATGTTGCTATGAATGTTTTGAAGAAGAGAAGTAGGGTCAGTCTCATCTGGTTTCATATAATCGACATACTTTTTGCCAACAGTTTCCCCTGCTAGCAACAGAAAGCAAGCAAGTTTAAGGTATTGCTTCCATCGTTGCTGCACATTGCAACATTGTTTTGTATTTAAAAGTCCAAAGGGCATAAGTGCAGCACACTTCTGTATGCATGGTGTCACCAATGTCTGAGAGTCCATCGTCTCTAAAATATTAAACACATGTCTGAAACCACAGTGGATTAAACTCAACCACAACTAATGTCAAACATTTATGATTCCAGCGGCAGAAGAGGAGGTTTTCTGCTTTGATCTTACCCAGCCTCCATCGACCCATGTAGTAGAGCTGTGTGCTGAGGAGGAGAGTGGCCAGAATGTGGATCACAGAGAAAATGATCCAGAACACTGTGTTTCCTTTGCCGAACACCTGCAAACAGACGGTCAAGATGAAGGAATATCTGCGTATTTAAGTGTGTGTTAAACATCAGGTGGTCTGTATGTGTGTGTGTGTGTGTACGTACCACTCCTAGCACAGAAAAGAAGATGACCCCAGCCAGGCAGGCGTAGGCAGTGTAAGCGCTTGCGTTGATGTCAGGGTGTCTCTTCTGATACAGCTTCAACATGCACAGTCCAGCAATCATGTACATGAAGGAGGTGTCTGCAGAGAAACATTACAGCAGACACATGTACCGTTAATCATCTCACACAACCAGAGAACAGGTAGGAAATTATTGTAGATTGTAGATTGTCTAACCTACCAAAATGAACCTAACTTACACAGAGATAGGGGTGTATTACCCTTGCTATGTGGTAAGCATTGTAAAAATTTAAATTTAAGTAATTTCAATGCTTATCAGTCTTCACAAAGTAAATTGGCCGATAATTTATAAAAGTGGAGTCCTCATCTCCACTAACTCGTTCACTGACTCACCCCTCCTGCCCGCTACTAGCCACTGCAAACTGCAAACTGCAAACTGCAAATTTGAGACCTTTTTCGCACACAATTATGGGAAAACGAGCATCGCAAACCCTGCGAAATGACACGCTTTACTGTCAGAAATTGATCAAATAGGTCCAAAAAGAAGGTCCAGAACATCTAGAAGAGATGCAGGATTAAATTTAATCTCCATGAATGTTAGCGAAGTGCTAAACCGGAAGTTAGCCCAATCGAGCCATGGAAGTCTCTAGTGTGCATGCTCTACGGGCGCTTGGGCCGGTGGGGGATTCAAGCTCTGGGTAACTGACTCAAGTGACTCAAAAACCAACTCTCTTTAGTGAGTGACTCATACAAACTCGAGTCCTCCCATCTCTAATATCTGCACAGAACGCTCAAGAAAACTGAACACAGGAGCTTCTAATTTCCTTCCCACTGACTTTAGAGGGAATGCTACCCTTCTGACAACTGCTGATCAGGAAAACACAACAGTATAGAGGTCAAAGTGAGCAAAAATCTATTTGTATTAGACTAAATACAATTACTGCACAGTTATTCAAGCATATAGCTTGATAGCTGATAAGTGACTTCCAGTCTTACCAAACTGGAAGTTGGTGTAGTTGGGACAGACGTGGTAGCAGGCACTGAGCAAGCCCTCCATCATCAGAGCCGTTCCCATGGCATAAAACAGACCAAAGTGCTTTGGGATACCACATTCCTGAGAGGAGAGAGAGAGACAATTTAAAAATGTTTATATATAATCCTAATAAGCAGTATGTTGCTAGATGTGTCATAAAGAAAACCGTAAACATGCCACAGCAAATGATGTTGATATAATTTATCTGTGTGTGTGTGCTGTACATCTGTGTGTGTGTCTATGTGTCTTACCAGTGCGTTAAGATCGTTGCGGACCAGTGCTCGGTTGTGGACGATATCTCTTTTGAGGACGATAAGGAGGAAGAGGAGTCCCAGCATCACGTATCCAAGGTTACTAAGGATGTTGTTGAACGCACTGTGTATGACAAAGGTTGAGATTCAGTCATAACAATACATTAAATATAGACATGTTATTGTTTGCCATGCTGTGGCTGCGATCATACACTCAAGTCCCTACACGGACACGTGCTAAATACACACCTTAGAGCTCCCAGGGGGTGGGCACACAGGAAGTTATAGAAGCAGATGTCCTGGTTTCCTGTAACATTGACGACCTGAAGAAGAAGAAGTCAGTCAAATTTTTACAGTACTTCTCAACACAAATAAACTTTTATGAGGGTGTCACAATTCAATTTATCTTTCGAGCTGATGTCTTTAAAGGAGCAATTCACCCCTCGAAAAAGCCTCTGTCAGCCAAAGCTGGTGTTCTCTGTAATCGGTAGAAGCAATAATATTTGACATTGGTGCCATAGCTGTGGAGAAAGTTGTACAAACAGCTTGTGGTTTCACCCATTCTACATTCCTACAACACCCAGGGTACATTGCGCCCCTCCCTCTGAAAGAAACAGCCCAGCGAGAACATTGATCGCTGCAGGCAATGACTCAGAGCGGTACAGAAGCCGAAATACGACGAGAATATACCGGTGGATCGTCTACAAAATCTTCTGGTCCGCAGTCTACATTTCAAAGCTGATGATTTTGAACGAGACATGACATCAAAGGCGGGCGTCCTAGATTGAGTTGTGTCGTTTAGCAAGCTCCCTGGCCTCTGCCAGACGACGCGTTTTAACTTGTCTGGCGGAGGTTTTCCAGGGCCTAATCACAGAGCGAAATTGCATTTTTTTTTTTTTACCGTAACAGTATTATGGTCTCCGCCCCTCCCTCACCCCCCACACTGCCGCCATCCTTGTCCACAGTCTCGTCACTTCTCGTCTGGATTACTGTAACTCCCTCCTCTTCGGCCTCCCTCACAAATCCATCCACAAACTTCAACTGGTCCAGAATTCAGCTGCCCGTATCATTACTCGAACCCCCTCCATCCACCACATCACTCCTGTCCTCCAACAGCTCCACTGGCTCCCGGTTCAGTTCCGTATTCAATTCAAAGTCCTCCTGTTAACATTCAAGGCCATCCACAACCTCACCCCCCCCATATCTATCCGACCTCCTCCATGTTCCCACTCCCTCCCGCTCCCTCAGATCCTCTTCCTCCTTACACCTGTCTGTCCCCTCCGCCCGTCTCACCACAATGGGAAGCAGAGCATTCAGCCTCTCTCTCTCTCTCTCTCTCTCTCTCTCTCTCTCTCTCTCTCTCTCTCTCTCTCTCTCTCTCTCTCTCTCTCTCTCTCTCTATATATATATATGTGTACGGTGTCCTTGAGTGCCGAGAAAGGCGCCTTCAAATAAAATGTATTATAATTATTATTAGCTCCCCACAATAGCATGATAGGACTGAGGTTGAAAATCGGTGAACTGGCCCTTTAAGCACATATTAGTTATGAACCTCAATGCTTCATGATACACAGTGTCCAGAGCATGTAATCTTTGAGAAGAGGCGTGCATGTATGAAACATCGCAACAAAGAGTCCTTGTTTGTTTGTTTGTTTCTCATGGACAGTGCATACATTACTGCAAAAACATAGCAGGCTGGTTTTCAGAGTACTTCAGATGTAAAATCAATTAGTAATTTTAAAGCAATAACCATGATGTAAAGCATGTCAGGACTCTGACATGGGCAGCAATACAGCAGAGCATGTAAACAGGATATTCTGTTGTCATATCTTGAAATAGTATTGTATGTATTTGGGTTTTAGGAGCCTATTTTAGACATGTATACAGCACATTTAGAACAATTGGGGTTAATACTGCGACACAGTGCTCTAACCTGTTTAATGTCAGCTCTGTGCACTGTCAATAAACCAAGTAGCCAAAAGTTTGGAGGATTAAACGCAGTATTAACAGCTGCATTTAAACAGAAATATAAGTGGAATATTCCTCATTAGAGAACAGATCAGCAGGGACATTGGAATAAGGGCCAAAACCTGGACTCATTTGTGCATGTAAATACGGTCATTTTTTTGAGTGTCATGGTGGCAGGCTAATGCACGCAAACTGATTAGGAACACTAGTCCCTCTTTTTCAAGGTGTATGAAAGAGGATGATTCATTGTGTAAAGCATGTTTGGATTTCTGTCAATGCAGACCAAACTAATTCGGTGACGTGAGGGAGTAAGAGATGGGAAGAGTCATCTTAAATCACTGTGTATGTCTTATCAACGTACCGTCTGGTAGGTGATGACTAGCTGGATGACTGGCAGCGCATAAAACACAGCAATGGTGGCGATGTTCCTGGAGAAAAGATTACATTAGTTGTTTAGAATGATATGTTTGTTGGAAGGATGCTGTGCTTCATTATTTCGCGGTCTAACCGTCGTCCTCACCAGAAGTAGATTTGGTATTTCTTGCTGAGGACCCGCTTGTCTTTCCGAGCCAGGTCAGACACGCATAGAAATTTCTGTAATGAGGAGACGACCTTATTACTGATTGTTGTTGAGTAAAAATGGGTCTTACTGCCATTTAAAAAAGAGTTTAATAGAGAGGAGGCGTACCTTGGTTCGGACAATGTTTTTGTCTGAGTCGATGTCGTCCAGCGTGTCGTAGTCATCCTCCTCCACAGAGCTCAGAGACTCCTGCCTGCTTCGTCCAACACTGTCCAGCGATCGCTCTGATGGAGGGAGAGCGGAGAGGAGGAGGTCATGTCAGAGGACAGAAAAGAGGCTTTAAATCCACTGGAGGGAAAATCTGATCACTTAGGCGGACGTTTGGATTTTAAATTATTGTTTTGGGATGCAAAGGTGTTCAAGCACATCACACCTTTTAGACATTCGAGCAAATTTCAAATACAGAATGATTTTGGGTCCTTTATATTCAAAATATTGATATAATTTCGCCGTTCATTTAAATTTCATAAGATTAAGTATCTTTGATTTTGATTCACAAAGTGCTGATTGGTTTGGTGTAAATCTGATTAAGCCAATTATGCAGCAGTGTGTCACCGATGCGGATGGCTATGTGGTGAAGGTGACTGAGGATTGTGCGTCGTTTGAAAGGCTCCTGCCCTGATGAACAAAGACACACAGAGAACCAGGAACCTTACTGCAAGCAAAGCTGACACTTCACATACTGAAAGGTTGCATTAGAAACTTAAATTCATGCCCGTGTTTGTGCATACCCATGTATCCATAGTTGTTGTCGGTTGATGTGGCGCTGTCGGTGATGGCCTCTGAACTGAGTGTGCTGCCGTTGTCAGCTGGAGAAAAAGGGGTAGGGGGGGGTCGAGGTCGGATATTTAATGAAATCTCCACACAAAACATAAGAAAACCTGAGGTGTCCAAAACTCACCAAAGGAGCCATATTCATACTGTGAGCCTGGAATCTTGCCTGTAAAGACATTTACACACATTAAAACTCCCAGTTGAAGCTATGTAAATAACATGCACCACTACAGCCATCAATCATTAGTATCTCAATGCTGCGTACTACAACACCACTGCAGCTGGATTGTTAGTACACAAACACAGAGATGTGAGGGAGGCAACAACACATGCAGGGATCCACAGGGGAAAAACAGATTCAGTGAATGGGTGAAGCTGTGAGTATGGAGTGGTGCAGAGGCTGACTTGTTGTGTAGAGAGGTGGCAGCTGCAGCGAGAGTGAATTATTTGGGTATAGGAAGCCGCCTGCGGTTTAAAACCAAATCATGTCAGCGCACACTGCAGCGACAAGATACAGATACAACCTGAGAGGTGGTCTAGAGCCAGAGAACCACATTAAAAGGTGGGTATTATGCTAATTTCTAGCTTCATATTTCACTCTGTGATACCTGTGGAGTAGCTTAGCATAATTTACAGTGAAAAAAACTCCTCATCTTTCTCATATTGGTGCTCTGTGCAGGTCCTCACACAGCCTCTGCCTGAAACGACTCAGTCAGCTCTGTCCCTTTAAGAAACCCCGCCCCTACAAGCCCACTTTCTTCTGATTGGCCAGCTTTGTGATGTCACAAAGTGCAGCGTTTGGAAAAAACTGAGTGAAACCTGGCGTTCACAGCAGCCTGCAGACTGGATTACTCCAACCTACAGATTTGAAACTTCGTCCACGTTTAGTCTGGACATCCAACCATCCCCAGGCTTCTCAGCTCAGTCTGCAGGCTGCTGTGAACGCCAGGGTTCACACAGTTTTTTCTACACGCTGAATGTTGTGAAGTGCAGCCTAAGCAGGTGTCAGAGAGCTGGCCAGTCAGAAGAAAGCGGGCTTGTAGGGATGTTTCTTAAAGGGACAGAGCTGACTGAGTCGTTTCAGGCAGAGGTTGTACGAGGGCCTGCACAGAGCACCAACCAGTATATATGTGACAGTTTAACTGATTAAATGGGAAGTGTTCCTTCAGCTGACAAACTGTTCAGCTATAGGGGGAGTTAGATGGAAATCAGTGTGACAAAACCAGACAATCAAACAGGATGGAGCTGTACTGTGGCTAGCTGTCTCTATACGTTTGCAGTAGGTAACTCATGTGTATCTGTATCTCTATGACGCAAGCCATAAAAGCTTAACAGGCCTGGAGTAGAGCCATGTTTACGCAACTACACACTTCAACAAGCCAATCACGTCTCTTTAACATCCGTTCTATGAATGCTTTTATATGAGAGAGTTGAACTATGGGAGCTAATGCATGCAGAGCATCTGCAGATGAGCGACACAGTGTGAAAAGTGCAAAGTAGGAATAACGTCATTATACCATCTCCGTTCTTCCCAAGCAGAGAGGCTGAACCACACAGAGAGAGTGAAAGACACACAATTCAGTACACACACAAGCACAGGTTAAATTATACATAAAAAGCTGGGGAGTCTAATAGTTATAATACTGCTTGTTAAGTGTGGTTTAAATCAAACATATACAATAGCAGCTACTCAAACGCCCAGATTTCTGACTTTAAGAAAATGGTATGTGCCACACACCCTCTAACATGCCCGTAATGGGCCGGGCCGTTATAGCTAGTTGCTGGGTTACCTGTCTCAGCAGGCGACATGTCAGCAGGAATCTGAAACACCTCTCTCTTCTTTATTCTGCGGACACAAAGAGGAAACGTGCACTTTTAAATCCTTTGTATTCATTTGTGTTGTGGGAACCTACATTCTTCAACTAGAGATCCAAACCCCTGGAGTGAGCTGGGAATAGTCATAGGTATAAGGTTTTTTTTAGATAGCATTTACATTTTTTTTGTCCTGTACCCTACTTTCACCAAACAAACCTAATTAGGCTCATTAAAAATGTCCCCGAGGTATATTATGTGTGGCTATATGGGAGCAACGGGCAAGATGTGTGAATCAACACAAAGCAAGAACTGTCATTCTTAAAGATGCCGAAACATAAACCTCTGTATATGAAATCTGTTTGTTTGCAATGAAAAGTGCAAAATCTTACCGCCTGTTCTCTATGCAGGCCACCAGCAAGGTGAGCAGGTAGAAGGAGAGGAAGATACCCAGACAGAACAGCATGCCCATCACGTACACCTCCGCTGTGGAGTGAAGACGAGAGAGATTTACTGTTAGCATACTTACGTGCTCATAATGTATGACCCTGACTGCAATGCATAATAAACTGGTCTAGCATCATTACCTACAGCTTAGGTTGAGAAGTACAGAATATTCAGCGGTTACCTTTCATAAAGCTAAAGTCTTTTCACATCTAAACTTTTATCTCCTATGTTCAGGTTTTATCAAATTTTGGAAGAGGAGACCTTTGCAGATTATTTGGCTCCTGTTAAAAATCTTTGTGACTGATGAACACTGACGTAATCCTAACCTGAAAACAAGCTAAGCAAGCTAAGGTCCTTGCACCAAGCTAAACCATTGTTAGCAGGAGCTCGGCTCACTGCCCTCTTGGACAGGCTGTTGGAAATAGGCTAATCTCTATTTACAGATTGTACATAGAAATGTAGAATCTTTTTCCCTGACGCTGTGTCACGAAAGCCGTTCAGCGGTTAGATTTCCCAACTTCCTTGAATGCACCAGAATCAATCGATCGGACCTCTGTTCAAGAAATTCTAAAAGTAGTTTTCTTCTCCTCTTAAGGACAGACCCGACATAGCTTGATTTTCACTTTTTCACTTCGCCCTTTCTACATTCCTACAACACCCAGCATGCATTGCGCCCCTACCTATGAAAGCAACGGCCCAGCAAGAGACGCTGGAATGAAATACTACCGTTTTCCAGTCGAGGACATTGATCGCTGCAGACAATGGCTCAGAGCGGTACAGAATCTGAAATACGATGAGAATATACTGGTGGATCGTCTAAAAAATCTTCAGGTCTGCAGTCTACATTTCATACCTGATGGTTTTGGAGGAAGTGTAGTTTAGCGAGCTCCCTGGCCTCCGCCAGATGATGCAAATTACGTAGTCTGGCGGAGGTTTTCCAGGGCCCATTGAAGAAGCGTATAGCGTCCTCCAAAGGCACATTTTTTTCTACCATAACGGCAGTAGCTTCCCATAATAGCATGATAGGACTGAGGTTGAAAATCAGTGAACTGGCCCTTTAAGAAAAAAAATTGTGATCATATTTCTCCCATAATGCCCAGCCCTAATTGTATATTTTGCTGACATATCCCAAAGAAGCTTTAACTGCAATGACACATTTATGAGCCTGAACAAACGGTTATTTTGTGGACTGTGGACATTTAAAAATGCCTTAGTCCAATTTGTGAACAAACTCTGAGGTTTACAAGAAACCCACATGCTTGTGTAAATAGACGAGAAAAAAAAATATTTGTATAATATATTTATACGACTTACAGTTGATAGCGGGGGAGACCACGACATCAATGGACTTGCTTCGGTTTCCGGCGTCGATCAGCTCGTCAGGTCGGAGAGGGTAGAAGCGCAGCGGGCCGCCGCACGCCTCGTCCTCTGTTTTCACTACTACCACCACATAGAAACTGTTGCTGGGAAAATCTTTCCTCTAAAAGACAGAGAGAGACATTAGGAGATATTATATGGCTTTGTTTGTGCGGTATTGTCACAAAGGACTGCTGTATAATCAGTTTTTGTGTCAAACACTACCTGCACAGTGATTGCGCCTTTTTTGGTCATAGTCTGGTACATCCCAAGGAAGGCCACGTTATTGTCAAGGTCATAGACAGGGCACTGAAAAGAAAGGGAGAATAAATTCAGTAAGAAACAGATAAAGGGGAAGGGGGAAGAAAAAATGTAAAAGGAAAAAACAATTTTTGTTTTGCCCTCATGTGGCCGAAGAGTGCTACTGCATGCTGACCGCAAAGCCAGGGGTTACTTAAGGACTGCAGCTGTCTGGTTGAAAGGGATGGGAAGGGGGAGTAATTGTACCTGGATGTCCTGGACGGACATGACTGAGCAGGGAAAAGTCATGTCTGAGTTAACCTTGACGATCACAGTGTCCACCCCGTCTGGGAAGACATACTTGAAGTACTGAGAGAAAGGGTGAGAGAAAGGAGAGGGAGACAAAGAGCAAAGCAGAGAGCGATTAGAGAAGTTAGGAAGTTGGAAAACACAGATTCAAACGAGAGCAATCCTTCCGCTTATTCCTGTCGCTCTTCACAATGTTGTATATAATGTGTGATGACGTAATGAAACAAAAATAGAAGAACTGAAGTACTGACATGACTAACATGATGAGAAACAAACTTTATGAGTGAGGTGCTACAAAAGGCCAAAAAGAAAAGCAGAACTAGTCAGAGAATAATTCCGCAAAATCTGGAATTCCCTCGATTCCTACTGTCCTTTTTTTCACATGATCTGCACCCTCCGCCCTCACTCTAACCCTGTCTGCTATTTACATTCCTGTCATTAAGCTTCACTGTCAAAAACTAACACCTAAACACACAAAGCTATGACGTCCTATTGCATACCTGAGGTTGGGATGGTGACGCGGTGAAGCTGAATTTCTTGTCTGTCCTGGAATCAAGGTAAAGACAATACGTCAGACACACCAGTAAGTTACCAAGCCCAGCCTGATGTCAGATGCATTAAGCTCTTAACAAAGGAAAGGTGTTGGTGTGATTCTATCAGATGTCACTCACTGCAGGGTGAAGCTTTCAACTCGGCTGACCCTGAGCTGGCAGTTGGTACCCTGGCTGGACAGGGTAGACACGTCCACAAAGAAGTACTGGGTCTCGGAGAGGGCCCGGGTCGGAGGCTGACACAGCGTCCGGCCCACATGATTGTAAGGGTACTTCCTCTGGTAGCTGGAGACGAAGAGAAAGAGAGGGGAGAGGGGAGGAACAATTGAGCTCAAGTAATAAAATAATTGAATAATTGATTGAAATAAGTGATTGATAATTGATAATTATAAGGGGAATATATTATTTTTATCTACATTCTTGAATATTATAGAAAAATGCTGAACTCCAGGAACCGCTGTTTCAAAATCACATGACCTAACTCTCTCTGAGTGGTATCAATTCAATAAAAAGTCTCGCTAAACACCCTCAGCATAGCTCGAAAAACGGGCGTGGATTGTTTTTCAAAAAAGCATGTGACAGACATCTTCATAAACCAGCAGTAACGTCACCGTTATGATACCGAGGTAGCTGATTCACAGTAAGCAGGGCCCCTCAGATCTGCACTGGTGGATCTCAAAGGAGGAACTGAAAGTCCAAGGTTCATTAGTGATCAGCTAAAACATGCTAGGCCACGAGACCACACAATCAGGACTATGACCAGGCAGTTCTAGAGTTGCAAAATTATTAAGTCTATCTCAGAGTGTGGAAGACACAGATCACATCCCAGTCCGGCTATTGGCCAATGGCTAATGCACAGCTGACCTTCTAACCTGTTATGAAATAACACCTGATTAAGTCAGGTTACAAATTCTGTATGTCTCACAACCGCTGAGGTGCACTAAAGAGCACATTCTAGACTGTAGATTGTGTCATTTTTTTTTCACACTAAGTAGATCAACAACCAGCCTTAGTGCTTCCTAAATCCATAAACAATGAAATAACGCCTAAATCCTAACAAATGACAAATAATTACAAATGCTCCAATGACATTAAAATCTCTCCACCACATCCACAAAAGATGATTTCAGATTTTCTTTTATCACATGGCTATTAAGTACACATGCAGCTCTATACTCAAAACAAGAGCATAAGCTTTGTCGCATGACCTGAAGTCATAACTGTTTACTACCTCAAGAAGAAACACCAGCAGTAGCCGGGCACTCCCTTGGAGGAGCCCTGGATCATGACTGTACATTGTACATTATCTTCTGCGTGTGTGCAGTTAAGAACAAGGATGTGCCTTAATGCCTAGTACAAAAACCGTGTTACACAAATACAAGCCTGACTCGCCTTTCAGTCCACTTGCAATGTATTTGGTCAGTTGAAGCACTGTGACTCTTATGATATACAGCTAAATCTGTACCAGCGCATAATGTGAGGGCTTTTCTTGTAATTCTTCTAATTATTCATTCTAATGTTGGAAAGTGCGGCTCAAATCCCCTTTCAATTGCAGCATTTGAGAGTAATTGCTTAATATGACATAAATAAAGCCCAGAACATGAATTATTAGTATATGTTTGACATACCCGAATCTTTTTTAAAGGGCCAGCTGTCTTTTAAAGGCAGAATATGAGGCATTTTCAACTACAAAAAACATGGTGTATATTTAGGCTTATAACAGCTCTGTTCTACAACTTACATGTTATTATTTACTTAGTACAGACCTAAGAGGATTTAGGCTAGCAGGCTGTGAGACAACAAAGAAAACAAGTTTTAAACATTCAGCTGGCCATGGAGGAAATATACAAGGAATATTGTTGTCTGTAGCAGAGTTATTACCGTTCTGAAACTTTCATTTGTTTTCATTTTTTTTAGTTTTGATTTCAGTTTAGTTTTATTTTATTTTGAGGAATTGACTAGTTTCAGTTTCGTTTTCGTGTTAGTTTTTCAGGTATTAAGAGGAAAGTCTTGATTTAAAGAAGCTGAGAAGGGTAGGATGAATAAATGCATGACATCAAATATGATTTTCATTAGGCCTTTATATGAGTCAAGTGTCTCTCGAGAAGTCAAACAGAGCAGGACAAAGTGGTAGCTATAGCAACCACAGTGTTAATTTTACCTGCAATTCTGTTTAGTTATTATTTATTCATTGTAGTTTTTTTTTTTAAATTGTAGTTTTTATTTATTTATTTAAAGCTCCTATGAGGAACTTTTGGGTTGTGTTGATTTTGGCGACCCCTGTGGACAAAGTGGTACTTCCTATCTCTTTGCTGATCTTGTCCGGTTCATGCTAAAGTCGTGTTTTTTAACTAAAAATCTCCTCCTGCTTTCTTTTAACATTCAAACATGTTACTCACTGTGAATCTTTGCCGTGGGAAAATATAGAGAAAAGGCTGACTTGGCAGCACAAAGTTAATCGACTCGTCTGACACCTACCCTCCGGCAGTGGTTACAGGCATTAAAATAACTACAAAGATATAATCAGTCTTGTCACTGATGTTCTTGCTTGCTTTTGTAGCTCATATAGAGGAAGCATTATTAATTTTAACCCGTTTCATAACCAGCTAAAAACTCCTCACAGGAGCTTTAACGAAATTATTTTTTCACTGCTAGTATGAGTTTAGTTTTCATTAACTATAATAACACTGGTCTGTAGGAGTTCAAGCGTTTCATGAGGTGTTGTGGGGCATAATCTACCTTTTTCCATTCATTCTACTGTGAATGAAAATATCTAGTTTTAAGAAGAGTCCAGTTCACAACCGATGAGAGGTGAAGATACTCACAGGCCTCTTAGTATGAGAGGGACTTGAAAAGACAGCACAGCTTGTTTCTGTCGTACAACAAACAGGATCGGACTCTCCAAACCCTGTGACAGCACGTCCACAGTCACACGCACTCCCTCCGTCTGAAATCAAAAGAAGGGGGGAAACAGATCATGTAACATTCAGTGTAACGTGGTTGAATGAGGAGAGAATGAAATCTATTAGTCTGACGTTGTACACTCACCTTGTTCCTGGAGATTGTATGATTGAAAGCATAGATTGTCTGATTTTCACTTGTAACCGTGTCATTATAGGTGACATCAAACTCTGCGTCTTTCTGGATCACGTTTTTGGTCTCCCCCACCGCCCCAATGCCGCAAGCAAACTGGGTCACACATAACCAAAGCAGGGCTGCCAACCCAGGTCGGATCCAACAAGGAGCAGGTCCAGAGCCGTTTTTATGTCGAGATTTCCAGCAACTCCTTAACACCATGTTGTCTGACACCGTCTTCCTTAACTGTCAACTAACACTTATTGTAGCCTATGCGGCAATAATAACAAAACTCCACCCCATTCAGTTACAGTTACACGGAAAGCAAGCTGGCTACTAACTGTGCCACAATAACAGCTGCTACCTGACGAGCTAAAAGAGACAGATGTTTACATTAGCTCAAGACCACCTTCGCTCTATTAACATCCATACCAAGCTAAACGCTATCAGCAAACAATGATTCAGGTTTCAAGACAACAAAGTAAAGGTCATACTCTTCTTCACCTGAACGAGAAAGCCTGACAGGCTGCTAGCTAGCTGTGCTAACGTTAGCATCGTTGGTTAGAACGACAGCCCATGTTTTGATATCGAAGTTGTCCTCCAGCGTCGAGAACCGGGTTAAAAACCAAAGCCGCACGGGTCGTTATTAAAAGCGTAAACAATTTGAAATGTTGTTAGTGCCTGTTTTGGAGGCTCCGCAGAATTGTGCAAGTATTTCTTGAGCGGAGAGTGAGGCGATTCAGTGTGTTTACAGTGTGAAAAAATCTGTTTCATTAGCGCCCCCTCCACGCTCAGGCGGTAAACAATCTGAGTTGTATGAAACGCCAAATGGGTCAAAATGTATAGTCTGACGTTCGCATTAATATGTTAAATATGTCGTCATAATATGTTAGAAAATTAAGTGTTAACAAGTGAGTTTTTATCTTGTTAAGACATATAACATTGGGTGATACCACTTCATCCGTTTCTGAGGGGAATCGCTACATACAGTCATTAGAAGACGTACTTAATTAACACTTTATAAACCTCATGTGAATTGAGGTCAGGATACAATATTTGTTGAATTGGGGTCTAGAAATGATATGAATTTATAGTGACGTTATTACAATCGGCATTTTTGTACTGGTCAAAAATGTAGCTTGAGTACATTCATTAATGTTGAATTTAGAATACATTGGAAGGTTGGAGGTTTATGTTCTGCATGTCCTATGTACACTTGTTAAGATCCTTTAATGGCGACATTTTTGGTGCATCCAATGAGTACGGTTTTAATGTTATGGTCGTGTGAATTATATATTGTGACTATTATGTAAAAAATTATGTAATTTAACTTTTCATTAACAGACTGTTTATTAGGAATCAGCTTTCTTGTGTCAGACATCACATTTGTGTTTAGACAGAAATTCTTGTAAAATTTAGACTGGATGAAAACATGTGTTGTTCACGTTCTGGATCAGAATGAGAACGAGCAAAAAATGTGTACAGTGTCTATCACAGCATGTGAGCGGATCGAGCGCCATTAATTTAACCTGAGATAGGACCACACATGAACAGATTGAACAGATGTTGCATTACCAGCATGCCCTGATAGATCTACCTGGCATTCCTTGGTATGATGTTGTGATTTAATTAATTAAAGAAGACTATTATTGGACAAAGTTTCACTGTCGCCATAATTCCATCCTTTCCCATGTCCTAAATACATGAGGGTGATAACCTGATATCCTAATATTTTCATTAGTACTTGTCCCAATAATTAGGCTAGCACTTTTTTCTTTTTTCTTTCATTCTTTTCTTTCTGCAAGCCTTGCCTCTCGCATGCAAGTTCAAAGTGTAATGTTTGTTATGTCATGGTGACTTAGAGCTACACCATACAACATTTTTGCCTTAATTAGAATATTAACCAAGTCGAAGATTTTTCTATCTTTTCAGAAAGTAATGGAGCATTCTCAGAGAACATATCACCGATGTAAAGTAGTTAATGGCAGACGAAATGTATTGTATTTATTTATTCCAGGTCCCACCTGAGGAAGGCCATAGCAGCCATCAAAGGGAGACTGAAAGCTGTGGACCTGGTCACCCATGGCTTCTTGTCCAAAATGTTAGACATAACACTCTCTATCGCCTATTTGAAAAATCCATAGAAAATCAAATGAGCAATATGTTGAGCATATTTGTGTTGATCATTTTTCCATACCTTTTCAGTTATTTTTTAGGGGAGCATTTCATATTTGAGCTTTATTTTGTCCCAGAACTTTTGCTACAGCCCTTAGATATTTGCCTGTAATGCTTTGTTTTAATTTACATGAGGGAGGTTGTCCAAAAGCTTGCAGAGGGAGAGGTGATATGGCAGAGGAGGCGAGGCGAGGCTGTGAGCGTGGCTGGTGGAGTGGGGCAAGGTGAGATGTTGAGGATCCGGTGAGCAGGCTGAGGCAGACAGGAGGCAGATAGGGAGATCCTATGGCAAAAAGAGAACAGGACGAGTCGAGCAATACACAGCAAAGATCTTATTATTATCAAGAAATCAGAGAAAGGCCGGATAGTTTTCTACCACAGTGGTTGAAACAACAATCTGGTGATGAATGGCTGGAGAACCGGGGTAGATATACTGTTGAGTTGATGTGTAGATGGAGAGCAGGTGTGCGGGTTTCCACAGGTGTGCCACATGAGCAGCAATCAGGAGGGAGCTGGAGAGTGTCAATGGGGGAAGCCACGCCCACACACACACACAGACAGGGGAAAACAAGGACACAAAGAAACAGGAAGAACTGGCCATGACATATATGATGAAGTGCCCCATTAATTGTAAACTATATTTTCCACTCCACCTAGGGCTTTCATCCAATTCACCTCAAATTTTTCCTGTATTCAGAAGAGACATGAATGTGTAAAAGTTCTCAAAAACTTGTACAAAACTCAAAGGGCGGCCCGTCAACGTTCCATGTCTCGCCATGAAACAGGAAGTTGCTGTAACTCAAACATACAGGGTCTTAACTGCCTGAAACTTTATATGTTTCATATGAGTCCCTTTCTGAACACTTCTACATGTTAAAAATCAGTCATCAATCTCTCAGAGCGTCACCTACTGGTTGGAGGCAATAAGCCTCGTGTGACATGCATCCTTCGCTTGAATGACATTGTAACTGTCTTGTCAAGACTTGATGTTGTGTCTAAATAACTTGACAATTTACAGCCCTTTTCACTGTTTTGTGTCCGTTAAACACACTGTGGCTGCAACACAAAGAATTACACTTTGTTGCCAACATTTGGTGTTGTCTCCAGAACACGGCAGAATTGAGAGTCGTTTCCACTGTTTTGTCTTTGATCATCACACTGTGGCTGCAGGTTGCACTGCGACTGCAACAAATTGCGACATGCACACGGGTGTGAGGGCCCATTCATTGCTGCGTGCAGCTTTAATCTTCTGTTGTATTTTAGTGGCGTATTGGAGCCCAATGCGCCGCATTACCACCACCAACTGACTGTAGGATTTATCTAGATTATTTTAATTAGTCCATTTGTTCCCAACAAAGGAAATATTTCCTCTTTCCTTTACTGACAATTTATGTGGTGTTGCTGCTTAGAACGTGAATGTGCACAAACATATCCATCCATCTTTATGTTTAATAGTTAATAAAGACCATTAACCGTTACATTTAAATCTAGTTTAAACCAGTTTATGTACTCAGTCAAGCCCAGCTGTCAAATTTAACATGACAAATGCCGAATCGGAAATGGAAAGATAAAATTTGAAATGCTGAATGTCGAAAGCAAATAAAAAATAACTTATCATTATCATTTTACATTTCAAATTTGCTTTTTCCATTTTCTTTTTTCTTTTTAAGTTTAATTATGGCCTGATTATTCCTAGTAGTGTAGTAAAATAATAATCTTTTAATTTTGTATTTGGACTATTCATTTTTACTATGACCCAAAATATCCTCCATAACAATACACTGAATACGTTATAGCCTATAAAATATGGCAATGTGTCATACAATTGCTCTTGATAGAAAAACATATATATATATTTTTCCTGTTCTGTGCTGTTTCACTGTTTTTTTTATATTTAAACATTGGCTACTTCGTTTGTAACTATTAACCAACTAACAAATTGAACCAACTATTATTTGGCCAAAAGCATGGATGCAGGGGGGCACAGAGCAGATCTGCAGACGAGTACCTCTAGTTCACGTAATTCAAGGCCTGTCTTGAACATACTGTATATTTTGTTCAGTTGGTCGTCTAGTTTGAAGACGGAGAAACAGGGTGCAGTAGCTCCTCTTTACCACAGAGTGGCGCTGTCTACAACATGGTAAGAAGGCTGTAGAACAGATTAGAAAAGACTAAATGAAGATTTTACCGTCATGCTTGCTCTGCATAATAGGTTGAAATAGGTTCTTATTGAAAAAAAGAAATATGCCTACATTACATTATCATTACATGCTAACAATATCCTATATTTTCTCCATAGCTACACCATTAAAAAAGAACACGTTTTTTTAATTATACAGAAAACATTATTGGTATAAAATGTTCAGCTTTTAGAAACAATAGAAAGTAATAAAAGAAAATGTTCTGTCTGTTCAAAGTCTTGGTAATGATCTGCCAGTACTTTTTATATTATTTTACAGATTTATTTCTAAGAGTGAAGTTTTACAGTCACATATTTCTATTCCATTCCATATTGATTGCGTCTGTGTAAATAAGTCCTTATTTATCATTTCTTTATATTTCTATGTTTCAATTCTGGTCATATTTATAAGGTCCACATCCTTCTTTATGCTTTTATTTTCCTACTGGGCTCACCTGCTTAACTGCAGCACTGACAGCTAAGCACAAAATGCATTTGTGCTCTGGGGTGTGTATTGTACATGTGAAGATTATAATAAAAAATTAGTCTCAACTAGTTAATTTGTTTGTAAATGTGTCACTTGTTTATGCATCATTAGCATCATGATTTAAAAAGCAGAGGGAACAGAATCAAGGTAAAGGTCAGTGAAACACATAATGTCCAGGGGAAGGGCAAAAGCATATTGCAAGAGGAGTCAAGGTCATCGTGTCTGTCCACTTTTGCACAGTTCACACGGCCTTAGTTCAAAGTCAGAGGATTTAAGTCAATATACAGCAGGCAACAGATCCTTTCACATCTCACATACTTCCACACATGTGTTGATGTTACAAGAAAGGGAATAAAAAATAAAGGTTTTTGAAGATATGCACAAGCAGGAAAGTAGCGTAGTGTAAAAAGTCTTGTCTATCCCCTGCACTATTAACATGTTCAGCAAATTTATCCATTCACT
This sequence comes from Semicossyphus pulcher, assembly GCF_022749685.1. Lineage (NCBI taxonomy): Eukaryota > Metazoa > Chordata > Actinopteri > Labriformes > Labridae > Semicossyphus > Semicossyphus pulcher. The sequence continues at coordinate 7,341,340 of NW_027211700.1, forward strand.
GTTTGAAGGACAAAGGCAATGCTTCCATACTGTTAATTTTCTTCACAATTGCCATCCCCTTTAATTTAGTTGGGGGTTCTTTTATCATAGATTTACAATATAAAAGAAAAAGTATAAAAATAATTGTTCACCTTGGGTTTAGTGTGATGACTGTGGAAGATATTTCCATGCCCAGTGTCTATACGGACAGCACACAATGTGAAAAGGCTGAGAAAGGAAACTGGACATGAACTGAATGCAAATAAAGTGTTTATTTAAAATGTGCATGATGCCGTTGGGGGAAAAATAGTTCTTCATTTCTATTGCATCTGTAAAGCACTGCAATTGTAATACAACTGTGGGCTGTGTACAGTGAAATGATACCTTCTGGTATTGATTAGAAGTCAAGGGGTCACATAGAAGCTATTGACAAACAAATTTTAAAAAATAAAATAAGCTCTAAAATCAAATTGGAAGATTCTATATGGCCATAATGTTTGGCATTGGTTTGGGGCCACTGTCACATTACATGAAAGCTATTTAAAAAAATGTTTTTTTTTCCTGTTAAGATATAGCCTATGTTGAATTTGCAAAAATAAATAGATAAAAGAAGAACTTGAAACCAATTAAGTTAGCCTATAATTTATAATAATAATTTTCACTAAAAGACAATAGGCAAATCAGCATAAAGGCACGGAGAAAAATAAAGGCACTGTGTCATTTAAAACGTAATTTATTGACGGTCCCTAAATCAACCCCCAGCGGTTAACGCGAGGGCCGGGAGGAGAGCTCTCCTCCTACTGCCAACACTGGGTGAAGTGAGTAAGAGTGAGTGAGCTTTGAATCATAATAGAAGGGTGTACATGAACGGCATGTAAAGCCATGATTTATCTGGACGTCTGTGTGGCACCGCAGAATCGACCGCTTAGATGTACGCCTTTGTGTAAATAAGCATAATGTCAGTTATATAAATGCGAACACTATGATTGATCTAAATTGAGACATGAAAATGTTCCTTCTTCTCGATGACTTGAATCTGTCATGGTAATGGTAGAGCGTAGTATCCTTTCAAAGCCTCATGAACCCATTCGATCATACATAGTGCAGCAGTTTGCAAGGAATTACTGAATCATGGGAACCAGAGTGATAATGCGCACTTCTTTGTCGCCAAGGCAACCACAATACGTTTCTGTGGATGAAGTCATTGTTACGCTGATCGTTACCATGGTTACAACCTAGAGAGGGCGCTGCGGAGGAGCGTTCCACGTAAAATGACGCAGGGCGGGGGCGTGCCCGAGATGCGCGCTGCGCTAGGCTGCTTGTTGTTCCCGCAGAGAGGCGAGAAGATGGCGGCCGTGTCAAGCGGAGGTGCTGCTGGGTCCGCTGCGGCCGGGATTACGCACTCTGCCCGACCGACCCACGCAGGCATGGGCTCCCAGAACCGAGCCCAGCCACCCGCCGGCATCTGCCAATCGAGTCGCACCAGCACGGCCGCTGGGTGCATCACCAATCCCGGCCACACTTCGGCCACCAGGCCCCCCCCAGCCCGAGTGGGCCACTACGAAATCGAGCGGACCATCGGCAAGGGAAATTTTGCGGTTGTTAAACTAGCCACACACATCATTACCAAAGCAAAGGTAAGACAACTCATGTCCGAACGTTAGAGGTGAACAATTACAAGCTGTCATTGTTTTATATCAAGACTTTTAGACCATGTACTGAGGATGACGCTGGGGCCTTCAGGCTCTGGAGACACAGCGGCCAGCCCGCTCTGGTGACACCGCTGCTTGGCGATTGGGGGCTCCGTTCGGGTCCGGGCATCACCTCTAACTACTAATTACAAATACATTTACCACAAAATACACATGATTTAAGATATTTTAGCTCGTAGTTGTATCAGGGAAGCTATAAAGGCCTGAGGTTAATGTGTGGCACAGCGCAGAGGACGGAGAGAAGGGTACTGACGAAGATGAAAAGAGGAGACACTGAACGTCTCACTACTGGAGCTAGCTTAGCTTACGAGCTAATGAGCCTCCTAGATGCAGATATATTTCTGACCGGTGCCAACACACAAGGTTAAAAGTTTGCTTAAGCCGACTGGATAACTTGAAATGGAAAATGAACTTTAAGAGTTGATATGTCTGGGTTACCTGAGGGTTGATACTCTAGAAGAACTACTTAAAACTGCTGAAGTAAACTATGGCAGAACCAGACTGTAGCTACTAAATTAAGCTAACGTTAGCTTGGTGGAGGATGATTTAAATATACAAATCCCTGTGCTTGTTTCATTTCGCGCTAGGAAAGTTTGAAGTGAAATACAGCCATTTTGTTGTGGTGAAACTTTTTCAGCTCCAGTCTGTTGTGGTATTTAGAAATTTCAGTCAGTATCTAAATGACATTTCCGTGAAGCCTCCTAAACATGAAAACATTGACATAACAAAATGAGTGGTCTCTTCCACCACACACTTTGAGTGTATGTAGCTGTTTTTCCATAGAGTGGGTGCCAGTTAGCTGTATATTAGATAATTGGAAACATTCATTTGCAGATATAATCAAATAATGATATTTTTGAAACACACCAATCTAAATGAGTTTCGCTTTGGTTTACCACAAGCCAGTCCTGTTCTTCACACTGACGCTCAACATTGCACCCAGGCTTTGTAAAGGGGTTGGTTCGTGTTTGTAGCAAAAAGGTGGTTTGGGCCTTTATGGTAGGTATGGGAAGTCTGGGGCATTAAAAGTGAAAGGGTCAGGGAGCAGCCTGAAATTCAAGTTTCAATTCAAATAAAGAATTCCACAGTTTGATGACAACCACCAAAGTACACATTTGCTTTAAAGCAGTCTGTACATGATGCTTAAAATGAAATTTCCTTCTCTGGTCCTTGTTCTCTGAACTAAAAACAAACTAAGTTTTGATATTCCTGACTTAATAAATAATAGTAATAAGGTGGGGGGAGATTATAAGTGAAAGTAAAGGTTACATTTTTATTTTGTGCTGACTTATTGATCAGGTGCCTACATATTTCCAGAATTTACTAGCCCGTGTGCAGTTAATTGTCAGGCTGTATATGTTGGCTATTTCTTTTTTAGATGGCATGGTAGAATAAGCTCAAAAGGGCCTAAACCAATAACTAATCAGAATGTGCATTTAGCAACAAATGGATTAGTAAGAGACTCTGATATCCTGATGAGCTTCTACTCATAGTCATACTTGCGATGATGGGATGTGAAAATCTTTTCTTTGTTGATGTGACTATTCTGATAAGTATGCACATCCCTTATGATGGATGCTTGGTGTAAGACACAATAAGCTGAAGCCTAAACCTAATGCTTTGTTGTGTTTTTAATGACACAAAGAAAGGTGTGTCAAGGCAGCTGAGCATGCAGCTATACCTCTATGCCAGTGTTGACATACACACAATCAAGCAGACACGAGTCATTTGGTGCTTTGTGCCACATGGTCCAGAGAACCTTCCGATTAAATCCACACAGCCAAAATAAACTTGGGTCAGTGAGTGCCATGTAGTGTTTTTCTACACTGCAGAAGACATTTCTTGAAGGACTTTTAACTGTATTGAATGACTGATGTAATTTACAGACTATTAAGTATGGGAGCAGTGTGTGCAACCTCTTATAAGAGAAATACAAAGACAGTAGCAAGTGACAGATTGTCGTTGTGGTTATAAATCTCTCTATTCTTTGTATGTGTGAGCCTTTTGTGCCTGCACGTGTGTGTGGTTGCTGTCTTGCTGTCTGAGTGTGAGAGACATGCAGAGGACAACATGACAGTGGAACACAGACTGACGAGGAAATAGAGGCCTTGTTTTGTTGTCTGTTGATAGTGGCCACAGACCAGTGACCTCTTGATTTTTATCCACTAGCTCATGTTTTTCAGCCCCCCCCCAGTAGCTCATGAATATCATAAAAAAAAATAGTATGCTTTAACATGCCTGTGGATATCATGAATATGGATATGATGATCAGTCATCAGATGAAATGGGCTTTGCAGCCATGTTTTACTGCACATGTTTTCTAACAATCCAATGAAAAATGCTGACTAGTCAAAAAATAGCCAAACAACTCTTGTTGTTCGATGGAGCTGGATGATATCCTGCAGTGCAGTCACTCAGAAGAGGACCTGGTTTATACTAGGTAGCACAGACGTGCAGAAAGGGATGGGCCATGTCTTTGCTTCATTTGCTCTGTTGTTTTGTTAAACTTTAAGAGCTCAACAGGCAATTTGTTAAGAGCTTATATCTCCAATACAAACTTGCTATGTATTTTGCAAATCATTGTGATAACAGGGGTTTGTTAATAAGAGATTTACCACAACACAAACCTTAGCTCGTAGAGGGCTGGTGTGCTTCGCCTGGAAGTTGTAAAAGTGAAAGTTCATCTCGTCTCGTGCCCGCTAGTGAAGTGGAAGTCAAATGAGGAGTTTTGGGTACTTTCACACGCTCAAGCTGACATCATGAACTACTCATTTAAGGCGTAGCTCTGGTTCTTATTGCTGCACAGTTTCTGATTTTCTTCAAGGTTAGGCAGTAGTCCAGATCGACTTATAGGAATACATACATTATTTATTATTTAAAATGTGAGAAAATAAACATAGCAATAGCCCAAAGCAACATTTTAAATTGCTTTTTCAACTTACCAACACTCCAAAAAATATATATACTAAATATATAACGCTATAATGAGACCAACAGTAAATCCTAATGTTTGAGAAGCTGTAACAAGCAATTGTTTTGCATTTGTGCCCAATAAGGACATTTTCACATTACGATTGCTTCGTACTGTACTTGAGTACTGTTGCCCCCCATCTCCTCTCTCCCACCGGTCAGCTTTCACATTAGTAAACTCGGTCCGTACCCGAGTACACTTGCGGTAGGACTCCGAAGCAGAAGGTGGTAGTAATGCACCTCAAAAACAAGGAGAAGAAGAGGAGTATCATCAACTATGCAACAATGTTTATGTTGTTGTTCCAGTGTAGAACAGCGTGCAAATCGCCTCTCGCCTACATTCCTACGGTATCAGCCATTCCTCTGCAGTTCAGAGGATGAGCTCGACGGTGCTGCGAGACGGATTTCGGACGGGACGTTATTAAAAGCGGTCCACTTCCGTGGTTTGGTATTGTAGCTTTTCACACCCGAGCACACATGAACCAACTAATCAAACGAACCAGACTTTGGGGTCAAGTGTACTCTGATCTGGGCCCGGGTCCCCAATGTGAAAGCCCCCGAAATCAGAAAAAAATCTAAAAAAAAAATTACTGAAATTGTTGCAGTTTTTTTTGCAGCCCTACTATTGTTTAAAATGTCTGAATACATGCACCAATTTTCTTTAAAATAATATGTTGAAAATAGAATGTAGGGCTTATAAACAGGCTAGGAAAGAAATGTTCAGTGTTTACGCATGGTGCTTCTTTGGTATCATTCAAAGATAGGCAAATTGTTCAAGACATGTTGACAGAAATTATAGAGCTGCTCTACCCATACCACATTTTGATTGGCTATTTACCAGGCCTGTAGTTGCTTTGTTTGCACTATACTAACTAGGAGATGCTATTTCACATCCTGTCCACCTTTTCTTAAGAGATGAATATTTACTTTATAATATCACTTAATTTATAAGCCAATGAATATACTGAATATACAAGCGCACTACTTGATTAAACTCAGAATACTGTCGCTCTTAAATGTTTAGAAATTGTCCATGGCCACTGGTCAAGTGTAATCAAACATTGTCGGCACTGGCTTGCCTCCAGGTAGACGCTCTGTGCTAAAAGTCGTTGATGATGAAGACACAAGGACATGTCTGAGTTTTACAGATTTGTTTGCAAAAGAAACTGCAGAGCAACAACAGACAATCTTTAACCACTCATTAATAAGTTTGTTGAAATTATAAAAAATATATATTTTATTAAATGAACCAAAATTTAATCTACCCCTCTGTAATCTTTGTTTATAGAAATTTGTTCTACTGTTGTAATTTTCCTTCCAGTGTTTGTCATGTTTGGTAAGCTTCCTCAGCATAGATAATATGCAGGACTGCCATTGGATGTTTGCGTGTGCATGCCTGAGTGTAATACCTTGACAGAGGAGGTATGGTCGGTGCCCTTGTACGACCTGATTTAAAGTTCAAGTGAAGTCACACTTTGTTGTGCCCACAGCGAGGTGAGCGAGATTGGTAAAAGATGGCACTGCGCGGCGTGTCCTGATGTGTGGAAGCACAACCCCCCACTTCCCTCCTTTTGCCTCTTTTTCCTGTCTTCCCCCCTTTCCTGTTGAGTGTTATTTTTTAGGAAAGGAGAAGGATGAGCAGGAGGAAGAGGGCAGGCAGGATGGCAAGCGTTAGGTAACAGGCCTAATGTACTGTGTAACATTTTTACTCACTCCCTCAGTCGCACACATAAATTCTCGCATAGCTCTCTAACATACAGCAACCCCTCTGTGTTTCTCACACACGTACGCACTCTCAAATGTGACATCATTTGGGTGAATAATATGACAAAGGCTGTGTTTCTGCTTGACTTATCTTCCCGCCCTCTAGTCGTTGTCTCTTGCGTTGTTAGCTGTGTGCCCCAGTCGTCTTCGAAAGGACAGGAACACAATCCAGACTATGCGGTTGTGTGTGTCTGTTACATGACACAAGGTAGGCTTTCTCAATATGATTGTGTTCGGTATGAATGTTAGCAGTGTATCACCATCAGTTTGAGTGCAACACTACATGGCAGCACGCACGGTAGCAGTTAAAAATCACAACTCTGCCATCATCATCATCCGCAGCGCTGCTTGTTGTCAGCGGCGACTGTGTGTTGCCAAGGCTCCTAGTTGGAGAAAGGTCGCTCCATTGAAGTCCTACTGGTTTCCATAGAGATAGTGGTGGTTACAGCCTCCAACTACCATTTCTGAATGGAACTAACTTTACATTGGTGATCTCATCATCTGTCATGAAGACATATACTTTGTGTTATTATGTGTTGTTTACTAAAGCTTCACACATGATAGAGCTGGATTTGTCAGGGAGTCTTGGGTTTCCCACGTCGGTGTTTCAGGCAAGCTTGGTCTTTGGCTTCTGTTGCTGTTGAATTGATTCCTTTGTGAGGATGGCAAATGCCTACCAGCTAAAAAAAAACACACGTGTGATGCAACCTGATTGAAAAATGCTGGGAAATGAAGTAGTAAGAAGATTTTAATGTCAAAATGATAAAACATTCTTGTTAATTTGTTAATATTCAATCATTCTGAATTCAATGCCTGCACATTATTTTTTTTACGTTTTACATAGCTTTATATGGGTTTTGGTAAATGCTGCTGCTTTGAATACATGCCGACCAAATGTTCATAACATTATGCTGTAAAAGTGGGCAATATACTGTAGATCTAAATACTATTCTTAAAGGGATAGTTCGTTTTTAATTGGGGTTGTATTAGGCACTTATCTACTGTACGTAGTTCACTTACTATTCATAACAGTCAGCACTGCCCCCGTTAGCAGAAGCCGGCCAGGTCCTACACAGAAGCTATGTACAGGGCCACAAGTACCTGTAGTCCTAAATCCAAACATTTCAATTAAAGTGTAGGCCTATGTTTTGTTTTGTTTTTTGTCACTGCTTCACATTGGTGTCAGACAGCCCATTCCTTCAGCACTGTCGTACTCCGCAGATAAATCAGATGTGGTCACTCATATGCGCATACGGCATTATTACTGATTTTAAATTGTGCTCAACATACATACTAATTCATGTTAAGATAAAAGTATTGATTCAGTGTTTAAGACCGGTATGACAAAATCTCTATAGGGATACTATCACATGAACATGATTTCAATTCCACTACAGGGGAGACTTGATGCTCTCTGCATTAGGTGGAAAAAAACATGTGCCTAATATATCGGTATCGAAATCGGCAAAAAGAGTTGAAAATATCGGCATTTCGGATATCGGCAAAAAAATCCAATATCATGCATCCCTAAAAAGAAGTGAAAAGCGAGTATCTTGAAATGACTCGTTTTGTTAGACCTTCTCTGATGTTGTGCTGTCCAAAGATAATTTATTTTATTTACTATGAAAGAAGATGCTTTAAAAATGGCAATAAATTAATTATTAGAATAGTTGCTTTTAAATAAACCCAACCTGTTAATCGACTTATTGTTGCCCTTCTACTGTGAACATGTGGCCTGATAGCAATGGATAGGCAGTGATGATACAATGCAATGGTGGAGGACTGTAAACTGATGACTTGCTATAAACCATGAGGATGTATTTCAAATGAAGTAATGGAGAAAGTGTAGGGCAAAAATTGATGATTATCTGTCCTCACTTTTGTCCCTTTAAAGATTTGTTGTCCTATTGTAAACACGTGCCAAACTGGAACTGCTGGTTCCTTCATACCAAGCACCAATTGACATTCACTAACAAAATTGGAATGTGGACTGTGCAGGATATGGTGATGGTGCGGTAATAAATCCGATTTCTGATTCTGCCCGTAACTGTCATTGCGAAACATTGCAAAAATGTAAATCTGTGCTCTACAATTTCATAATGAATTTGTCAGTTTGCTCTCTTGATAATCAGGAAATAATTCAGATTATGTGGTGGCACACCTATTATGTTGCCACTGATCAGAATAAGTTGCCAAACACTGGTTTTTGGTTTTGGTCTGCATGTCCCTCAAAATGTGCTCATCACAAAGTGTGGGCTCTTCTTTGCAACAAAAAAAAACTGCAAGCGGCAGATGAATGTGTGATGTCCAGCTTTCCACACTGTAGCATGTCCCCAGTCTTGTACTTTCAGCCTGACACACTCATCTGAGTCATTTCCACACATCATGCTGGTGCACAACACACAAGCAGAACATCTCTGAAAGACGTGCTGACTCACCCTGCCTGTACGCTTTCATCTCTGTGTGTGTGCATGCGCATAAAACAGTCATGGTGTTGACCTGCCGTGACAGTATCGAGTGTGTACGGCGCTGTGTGATGTCCGTGCGACTTCATACAAACACGCTCTCAAGCCTCATAACAAGCATCTTCTGTTAACTGTTTGTAAAGCCCCGGTTTACAGATGCCATGGTGCCATGTTTTCCACCTTTTGTTTGTGTTTGTGTGCTCTAGTTGGAGTTAAACTCTCTCACATGCTCATATGGGTTAATCCTTGCCATAACAACTCCTTCAGGTGTTATAATCTATGTCACCCTGTTGATGAAGGTTAACCTCATGCATAATATCACGACACCACTCTGTTTGTGTGCGCGCATGCCTGTGTGTGCACATGCCCGGGCTTCCCACTCTAGACATTACACCACAGACCCAATTCTCTTGTTGGGATTAGCCTCATTATTGTTTAGTCATGGTTTCATGTTTTCAAAGTGAATATCCTTAAGAGTGCTGGAAGGCAATATGATCAGTATATACAGAATCTAACTGTGTCATTTTAGACCTTACAGCTTTTTGGCTATGTTCAACATTTTGAGTCCTTTAATTTTGCGTAACACATGCAGCTTTTTTGTCTGTATAGAGCATTATAATTTAACACTTATGGTATTATGTCATCAGAGAGTATAGTGATCGAAAATATATCAAACGGGACTGTGATGACTTCCCCCTGTGATGACCATATTATTCCCCTGCAAGCACCACACTGTTATTGTTAATATAATCACATGATGATTCTCCTGAAACCAGTTGATTCTTTGAGGGGTTGATAAATTAGCCAGCTTTCTTGTGTCCGTGTTTTTGTTGACACAGAAGGACATGTGGCCGCTATTTAGATGTTGCCGTGTCAGTAGCTCGTATATAAGCTCCTAATAAGCTTCAAGTAATCTCTTGTCTTGTTGTCTCTTATATGGTAGGTTCATAGTTGTTGTCCACTTGGAATAAAGCAGGCGATCATGTTTAAACTTTCGCTGATGCAAATTGTAAGATTTTTTAAAATATATTCTGTGTTTCCCACAGGTCTGAAATATACTTTAGGTGGTAGCCAGCGGAAAGGGCCGACATTACCTGTCTGCACAAAAATGCTCTACTACATGTGCCTTAACCTAGTGTTTACTCCACACTGACTGTAGGAAGCAATGTTAAATTGTCACTGACTGACACCCTTTAGAGGACTATTTTGTCTTCCATAGACTACATGCCGCTTTACTGCTGTCTGTTTATGCTGAAAGCACAATTTCACCGCTACTGCATATATTGTAAGATTGTATATTTAATTCTCTACCAACTCAGTGTTTCATCGTAATATCCTACGTAACGTTATATCACTCAGTTAATATGTTGGGGTGTAGCGCTGGTGATCCCGCAAATGCTGCATCAAGTTTGATGTGTTTGACACTTTAGGCGCAACTTTTTTCCCGGCTGGTTTTGCAGATGGAGGCGATCCGGCATATCATGTCTGTATTTATTCAGTAAGGAGACTGTATCTAAGTTTTGACACACAGTGAAAACAACTGTATAAGCAGAGAGAGAGAGAGACAAAGAGAGCGCTAGATGAAGAGCGAGAGAGAGAGATCGCACCAGAAGAAATAACGTCTGTAATTTGATGTTGTTTATTTTTTACTAACATAATGTACTTATGTCCTACATGAGACTTACGACTATGTTTTTATTTCAAAGACAATTAGGAGCCTTGTGAGTGACTTTATCTCCCAAACAACTGCCCTGGAAACACATCAAAATAAAAGCCTCGTGTACAAACGGGTGGGAGTCCATCCATAGAAATGCTGTACTTGGCTTTTACTTTGAAAAGCATACCGGAAGTGTTGACATACTTTACTCTTCTGTGACGTATTCTACAGGAAGAGAGATGTTAATATTGCTGATATGAGGTTAATAGGACTCATCACATTTCATTTTCATCCGACACGCGTGACTCACGCTAGCAGCCTGCAGCCTCTAACCTGTTTTCATGCAGTTGAAAAGAAAACGTTAACGTTCCGCGGCCGTCACGCACTGCTCACGTGGGCAGTGTGAAGCCATGCTAAGAGGTAGAGGTTTTAAATTGTTGACTGACTGGGCGCTGGTGTAGTTCAGTGGGTAGAGCAGGTGCTCCATGTACAGGGACTACTGTCCACGTCACAGCGGCCGCAGGTTCGACTCCTGTCCTCGGCCGTCTGCTGCATGTCACCCCCAACTCTCTTCTCCCTGGATTTCCTGCTTTGTTGAAGGACACACAAAGAGAAATGTTTATTGAACAGGGCAACTGAAAAGCCCTTTTATCATTGGAGAAATAAATGAGGTTCTCAGAAGCATACTATTATCACACTTCTAGCCAATCAGAACCTGGTACTTTTTTGAAACTCCTTCGTGGGACAAAAATGACCTCTTGACTCCTCATTTGCGGTCTGTGATGGCGACGCCAGTAAATAAGCAAGACTTAAGGGAAACAAAGTGAATCATTCTTTAACCTTTGATTTCCTACTCCTTGACACCTGAGTGAGTTTAAGATGAGCATTTAACTTGCAGCTTATTATGTTGCCACGCTTTGCAGCTTTAGTAGGTGTGTCTGTGTAGTGTAACGTACAGTAAACGCTCCTCCACTGGACAGCAGCTGCTCCAGCATGGTGCTGTGTTGAGGTCACTGTCTTGTGATCGGAGGGGCTATGTGACACTTTATCTCACGCAGCCGGCCTCTCAGGAGTGTGGGTGTGTGTGTGTGTGTGTGTGTGTGTGTGTGTGTGTGTGAACCCAGATCTTTGGATGGAAAATTCCAGAGTCATGGTAGCTAGTGCAAAGTAGACTCAACACCCTGAGGCTGCTAAGGTACACACTCTCAGTCACAAAACATTTACTGTACCTTGGCTGGAGCTAAAGCTGGAAACCCAACCGTTGGAGTACAGCTTACCAACCAGAATTCCCACTCATCAAGCCAGGTCTTTGCTTGTTAGAATGACAAGGTTGCCAGCTCCTACAACGGATGCAAATCTCAGGCAATGTCCTTAATTTATTGTAAGCCTTGTTAACAATCATCCTACTGACTACTGACACAATACACGCCCTGTACGGCTGTATCTGTAGCCCAGTTACCCCTATTTCAGGACCCAGGGTCCATTAAATGAGCATTGTGTTTATGTAGATGTCGGCATACATTTTAGTGTGAGCGTGTGTGTTTTTGTTAAGGTGTCCTGTTGTTACTCTGCAGAAGATGCAGCGGGGAGCGATTACATCAACAAAACGGGAAAACTGCCAATGCTAAGAATAGATTGCTAGAGCTTAAAATACCTCATAGACACTTTTAAAAACGGAGCCATACATACACACATACATGGCCCGATTTAAAAATATAATAATTATATAATATGCTAATGTTCAGTGTCATAATACATAGATTTTAGCAGCAGTGCAGTTTTACCATTACAAAGAATAATGGCTGCATAATTACAGAAAATGAACGCGTCAAAAAATGAACGTAGACGGCATCTTTAAAACATGACGGAAACGCATGACTCAACGCTACCGGGCTTTTAATTTTCTTGTTGTTTTATCAGTCCGAGATCAATGAATAAATAAGTGGACAATCTGCCCTCACTCTCACCGCACTCCCATAGCCAATCTGTCGCGAGCAGGGTCTACACACACACACACACACACACAGACAGAGAAACGTCCTCTGGTATGTCCCTACTGTAAATTAATTGATTGTTCGGCGCTTTTTTCCCTTTAAAATAAACCTCTCACTGTTATGCCTTTTATTCAGAGAGAGGAAAGTGGATTGTGTCAGAAGCAGGGGAAGAGAGAGTAGGGCTGACATGCGGCAAAGGGCCTTAGGGTGGGAGTTGAACCCGGGTCCGCTGCGTCGAGGACTGTAGCCTCAGTATATAGGACCGCTGAGTTAAACCAGCACATCAATCCTCCGCTGTTCTACAACTTTTGTGACTGAATAAAACATAGCAGAGAGAAAAAGACATAAAGAAGGGGGAGGGGGAGGCAGCTTTGTATGGAGGTGCAGGTGTGTTGGGGGACTGAAGGAGACCAAAGTAGGGATGCACGATATTATCGGCACGTTATCGGCCGATATTGGCTTAAAAATGAACTATCGGATATTGGCCAACACGCTGATATCTGCCGATATAATTAACCGATAAAATAATGATCTGCTTCATACTTGATTAAATGCCCGACCTCGGCACAATGTCCCCGCGCGAAGAAGACCTGCGCAGCGCAGCGTGATGACGTCACGTGTGTCTACCTGCAGCATGAGAGAGTTAGAAGCCAAAATGTCCGTGGTGTGGAAGTTTTTCAAAGTGTCCGAAATAGATAGCAAAACTGCTATTTGCAATGACTGCTCAGCTTTGGTGCTGCGAGGAGGAGCCAAGGCAAAGTCTTTCAACACTTGATTAACCATCTCAAGACCCGTCACCCCGACTGTTGTAACAAATGTGATAAGAGTATCACCATTATACTGCACGCTAATTCCAATACAGAAGAGAGTTGATGATCTCTGCAATTAGGCGTGCGGGGAAAAAATATCGGTATCTGTATCGGTAATCGGTTAATGAGTTGTAAAATATCGGCATATCAGATATCGGCAAAAAATCCAATATCGTGCATCCCTAGACCAAAGTGATCAGATTTAAGTAGTTTGTGAATTAACACTTTATAAGGTGAAGAAGAGAGTACAATTAAAGTGTGGAAGTAAGAAATAACCATCTTTAAAACAGGGTTTAGGCAGAGCTCAACTACTACACAGTTAGCTAGCAGGATTGCAAACTCGACATGGGGAAACAGGTGGTAGGCTGTAATTTGTGTGTTTTGAATGTCTTTCAAATAAAAATAAGTTGAAATAGTATAGAAATATCTTGTATACATGTTTTTATTAATAAATAGCTGTAGAAAACCTTTTAACCCCCAAAAAACGCACTACATCTTATATTCCAGAGAGACTAATATTCTGGATTTTACGGTAATTGCAAAGTAATTAATTTGATTTATTTTTTGTAGTGCTGTTAGGCCATTAAAAAAATGTAAGCGTAAATACGTTGGGTGATCTACAAGCTTCTTAATTTAAATGAATCATTTCTATTCTCTAAGGAAATCTATCTTCTACATAAGTATGTCTTCAAAAATGGCCTGAATAATCAGAACACCAACTTTGGCAAACTGACCTGAGTCTTTTAAATGAGTACATTTAGGGGAAACATAAAGTCTACGGATACCTTTTTCCATAATTGTCCGATGCCCTTGAAGGGAAGCGTCACACAGGCCCTCTCTGATCTGGATTAGTGCCACTGTAAGATGTGGTTCCGTGTTCTCTCGGGAGCCTGTCCTTCGCTCTCCCTCATTTCCCCTTCCTGTCTGGAACAGGAAGTCGGCCTTGTCAGGCTTCAGATGGTCTCATCTTCCTCATGTCTGTTACCAGGAAAAGGAGAGCTCAGGATGGCACTCAGCAGAATTCAACGGATGAAGTGCTGTTTGTGTGTGTGTTAACGCATGCTCTTAATTTTTTCACACCCAGTCTTAACTCGCTCATCTATTTTTGGAAGACGCAGTGTTTCGGGGCAGCCCCATTAGCTTCGCTTGATTAAGTCATTAAAGTGGTCTGCCCATTCCTAAGTGGCAGAGCAAAGCTCCTGTCACACACCATCACTGTCCACACTGCCGGCGCCATTGTTGAGAGCTCAGCGGTTACGCAAGAGTCGTGCTCACAGTAGAAGGTCACGGCTTGGGTCAGTTTCCCTGACACACTGGAATCTAGAGGAAGCTCTGTGTTTGACAACATACTGTTTGACTTTTGAGCATCTTAAGAAGGGCCAGAATCGTCTTGTAGTATGTTGTTTTTATTTTAACTCTGCCACTGACAATTATTTGTGTATATGTAGTGTCTGTTCCACAACATCGTACATTAGTCTATCTGTCTCACACATAAGGATGGGTGTTGATGGTTGGTACGAATTGATAAAGGGTTCACTAGGGATGGGTATCAAGAACCGATATTTTTTGGTACCGCTACATGATTGGTTACCGATAAGCTGATGGACAAACGGTGCTCCTATCGGTATTTAACGTTACTATTCTGTCGGAATTAATGTTGTTTTCATTCAGTTTTTTCATTGTAATGTAGCATCCATCCCTCTGATGACGAAGCTGCCGGCGTCAGGCAATGACTTTGCATTGTTGTGGCCTCATGCTGGAGAAAGTGTAGTAGGTCTATATGGAGGACAGAACGAAGCGTTCGATAGATTGTGCTCACTTTACCAAATTTAACTCTGGTGCATCTTTGTGCAATTTATGTAAAAGGTTGTGTCTAAAGTTCAACATCCTGTTTGACTGCTTTAGCAAATCAGCTAATGCTAACGGCGTTGCTAGCGTCACTGTTTCCTCAGTGCAGCCTCTGAGTCCCTGTGGCTCCGATGGCAGTGCTGCAGATGGTATTAGCCAAACTAAAAATGCGGTCATAATGCATGGTTCTTGGAAATAAGCATGTAGTTATTCAGTCACTGTTGTTAGCTTGCTTTGTTTATTAGCACTTCTAAGTTATGTTCCAATTTAATCCATAGACGGCGTCAGTCAAGCAGCAGCCGCAGCTTCATCTGCTGTGGGTAATGTTAGCAGAAGTCAGACAGCCAAGTTAAACCCATTCTCCATCGCTAAACGAGGGAAAAGAGCAGTCATTTCAATCCCTTTTTTAATCATCTGTAATATGAAAACATCAGATGTCCAAACAGTCAGAAGAAGTTAAAGTGTGTGCTTGCCTTCAGTGTTAAACCCCAGCACCCCACAGAGCTGTCAGTCAAAGAGTCATTCGCAGCGGATGGCAGCAGAGCAGGTTGTAAATAAAGGTAAACACCGTTTTGTGGTTGAGTGGTTGTCATCGTCGGAGCAGTTGACACACAAGCTGGTTTAGTTAACACAGTCAGTTCATTTTGTTTGTGAACATTTGTGGTTTAAAAAAAAATCAATAACTACAAGCTCCATTTAGCTCCTTTGCTGGTTGTTGTCTTGGGCCTGTTCTCTGTTATAATGTTTGTGTCATCATAGCAACACTGCAAGGGCGCTGGGGTCCCCGCACACAGAATTGTTGCCTGTAATTTATCAGCTAAATAACGTCAATGTGAATGCAGAGTCTGTATTTAATACTTTTCCTCCCCCCCTCCCTCCTTGATCTCTCCCTCCATCACTCCACTCTCCCCCCCTGTCTCATCATTCATCCTTATCCCTCCCTCCGTCCCTTTCTTCTCTCTGTCTCCAGGTGGCTATAAAGATAGTGGATAAGACTCAGCTGGACGATGAGAACCTGAAAAAGATCTTCAGAGAGGTGCAAATCATGAAGTTGCTGAAGCACCCCCACATCATCCGCCTCTTCCAGGTACAGGCTCGCACCCACAGCGCTGACGACACACTATGCTCGCTTGATACATCTGTGCCCCATGCACTCATAGCACACATTTTTCGGGTTAACTTTACCAAGGCGTTGAAGGTTGTTGGAGTTCTCTATTTGACTCGGAGTTACAAACCCCAACTTGTACAGCAACTATCATCTATTTAATTCTTCCTGCTTGTGTACCAAACTCTGGTTGAAGAGCCAATCACTACATGTTGGCCTGTTGCTGGTCTTTAGGTCTTGGTTGTTAATATCTGTTTATGTTTCCAGGTGATGGAGACAGAGAGGATGATCTATCTGGTAACAGAGTACGCCAGCGGTGGAGAGATATTCGGTAAGGAGCTGCACACTGTTATCTTAACATAGACCGTCTTTGTCATCGCTTCTTCCTTTGCTATACAGTTTATTCACAGGCTTTCTGCTTCACAGGAAAAGGGGCATTTTACGCGTTATATGTCGCTTCCTCCGCACAAAAAGAAGCGACCATCGGCTTAAATGAGAAGCGATGATGAAAAGTTCAAGCATAAAAACGTAATCCAGTGTCTTTAGATGCCCTAATAGTTAATTTACTGAATAGACGATCTGCTGAAATTTAAAGTTTTAATTTTACCTGAAGCAAACAAGTATAAACGAGGAGAGGGAGACTGCAGGGGGCTCATATTTTCTGACTTTTTGACCAAAAGTTATGACTAAAATCTTTTGAGTTGTCTTCGACTAAAACTAATAGGCATCTTTGTCATAACACTAAGACTCAATCTAAAATAGCTGCCAAAATGAACACTGGATGACACCCACAGAGGGCTGAGGGTGAGAGTCGAACCCAGGGCCGCTGCACTGACGACTGTGGGCTCTGTATATGGGACACGCGATTTGACCTCTAAGCCAAACCGGTGCCCCTGCATGTTCATTCTTGTGTAAACTGTGCCACTTATTTGTTAAGTTTGTTAAGACTCTTGAGTCATGTCTTTTTCCCTAAGTCCCATTTATCCGTGTTCTAAAGCATTAAAAACCCATTCTGCCATTCTCCATGATGATTAATGTTGTGCTTTATGAGGCTAAATTAGGACAGAATCGTAGGTCCCCTTCCTGTTTGTCAGATATACAACTGACGACCATAAATATCTAAACTGCGCATATGTGTTTGTGTTCAGACCACCTGGTGGCTCACGGGCGCATGGCGGAGAAGGACGCCAGAAAGAAGTTCAAGCAAATTGTGGCAGCAGTCCATTTTTGTCACTGCCGCAACATCGTCCACAGAGACCTGAAGGCTGAGAATCTGCTGCTGGACCACAACCTCAACATAAAAATCGCAGGTGTGTGTGTGTGTGTGTTTGCACTTAAGAATGTGCATGGGTGGGAAACTTAATGTAGTGGTTTTGGGCTGTCTCGGTGAGTGGGCGAAGGCATGTGTCAACATGTGCGTTGGTAGCTCTTTGCTGGGCTGATTGAATTTACTCTACTGAGGAAAGTGATGAGATTAAATAAATGTCTCCTCTCTTCCTGTCAGATTTTGGCTTCAGTAACCTGTTTTCTCAAGGCCAGCTGTTGAAAACATGGTGTGGCAGCCCCCCTTATGCTGCACCAGAACTCTTTGAGGGCAAAGAATATGATGGACCTAAAGTAGATATATGGGTGAGTAGACTTTGAGGTATGCGTACGGCCCATTGGGGCTGCTGCTACGGAACAATCCAGGGAGACATTTTTCAACAATAAACATGAATACATTTTTGTCTTTAAATGTTTACATCAGTTTGTATCCTGCTGTTTTTCTCCTTACAGAGCTTAGGTGTGGTGTTGTACGTGTTGGTGTGCGGCGCCCTGCCTTTCGACGGCAGCACTCTACAAAATTTGCGGGCGCGAGTCCTCAGTGGAAAGTTCCGCATCCCCTTCTTCATGTCCACAGGTAAGACTCCCCGTCAACTCTTACTCTTACCTGTGTCTCCTCATTCCTCCTCCAGACCAAACATTACTCTCAGTGCAGGATGTCGCTGTCGCTGAAATCGACCAATCTTCCTTTACCGTCATTCACCTCAGGCTGTCAACTCCTGGGTTGCTGCACTTGCTCCGGTGTATTGTCCTCCCACTCAGGGTCCGATTCTGGCTCGTACAAAATAACCGCCGAAATAACCGATCCTAAAGCAGCCATGTTTTCTACAACTTTGGAGTGACACACGTGGGGGAGGGGCTACGCGTTCACTCCAAATACTGTCAGCCAATCGTGGCTAAGGTCTAACCTTTAAATGGCAAACGACTTGTTCGTTTCAGGAGGAAGGAGAGGCTCCAAAAAATAATTAAATTAAAATATATATACAATTTTTGAATGAAACAAACTTTACCAACATGATTCAAAAACACACAAGAATACTAGAAATGTGATTGCATAGCTAAAATACATCCCCTTTGATGAATATTTGAAGCGCAACATTTACAAATCAGATTTTGAATCTTGCGCTATTTATATCTATGTTTCCTTGGAAGTAGTCAACACTGGGCTATCTTTGGGGTATTAATTGTTTTGCTGCAGCCACTTACTTTTAATCAGAGGAGTACTGTGGCACAGATGGCAGATTGTCCCTCAAAAAATGTCCCTCTTTTATTTAATTAGGGAACTATGTGTGTCCTTTGGTGTGATATAATCCAAACAGTGCCCCGCTTGTGAAAACATTTTTCCATAGCATTCCCAGTGGTCAAAAATTCCACATGGTACCTTTTAACAGTGGCTTTTCTTGAAATGTCAAAAGAAATGTAGAATTGGTACACTATGTATTGATCCACATAATTGGACTTCCTGAACATAAAAGGGAACTGTAACAGTTTATATCACACCTTTGCATTTTTTTTTTAAAAACACTTAAAGGTGGGGTATTATGCTAATTTCAAGCTTTGTATTTCACTCTGTGATACCTGTGCAGTAGCTTAGCATAATTTACAGTAAGAAGAACTCATCATTTTTCTCACACTGGTGCTCTGTGCAGGCCCTCATACAGCCTCTGCCTGAAACGACTCAGTCAGTTCTGTTCCTTTAAGAAACCTCACTTTCCTCTGATTGGCCAGCTCTCCATGGCGTCACAAAGTGCAGCGTTTGGAAAAAACGGTGTGAAACCTGGCTTTCACAGCAGACTGAGCTGAGAAGCCTGGGAATTACTCCAACATACTTTTACCTACAGATTTGAAACTTCACCCACTGACATTGTAAAATTATATATATGTCTAAAAATGTGAAACCGCATAATACCCCCTCTTAAAGTTGCTTTGATATATTGTGTTTCTAACATGAGTACGCATGTTTGTGTGTTTTTGCAGACTGTGAGTACTTGATCAGACACATGTTAGTGCTGGAGCCCAGCAGACGGTTGACCATGGAGCAGATCTGTAAGAACAAGTGGATGAGACAAGGAGACCCTGACCCAGACTTCGACAGGGTGAGACTCCTCTAGAAGTATTCAGAAGCCGATATCTCCAGGGCTGTGTAATGATCAGCTACCTTGAGAAAAATATTTTTTCACTTGCCCACTTTTCTTTCTCGTTTTCGGGTAATGTTGTTCCACCCATGCTTTCCACTGAGCGTCTTTTAGTGAACTCCTTAATGTGTTTCATGGCAAATATGACTCACCCCTAAGCTGCAGTGTTTCATTAAGAAAACATTTTTCCTTGCAAATTATTTTGCTACCTAAAGAGATGATAAAGATTAATCAAGGCCTAAGTAATATAATTATATTGATGAAATCTTTATTATGATTATGACATATTTCTCTGTTATCTGATCGATGGACGTGCATTAACCAGCACCCCTAAGTATCCAGACGTTTTTAATATGTTGCAAAGCAAATGTTTGACATTTTGACAAATACGCTCATTTACTTTCTGGCATCGAGCTAGACGACAAGAAAGATACCACTCTCATATCTATTTATGTTCAAGCCAACTGCCTCTTAGCGTAGCACAAAGAGTGGAAACGGGGTGGGTAAAGGCTGGCGTGGCACTGTCTTCATACTAACACCTCTAAAGCTTTATAATCAACATGTTATATATCATTTGTTTAATTACCACAAAAAATAAAAACAGTAGTCTTCCATTTTACAGGGCACTGTGTGCCACACTTTGTCTTTACTGTGAGCAGTTACCTTCCTGACGCTACATTCACACTAGGTTTTTTTTTTTTAAATGAAAGAGATCTTCTTTGTAGGGCTGCATGATGTTGGGAAAAATTATCATACTTGTTATTTTTTGGGAAGTTATAATCTCGAAGATCTCAGTTTTGTTCTCTTTGGCAGCATCTATGATGGTAAATGGTAATTGCGGGAGCACACTTGTAATCCAGACAGTGTCACATGTGTGACGTCCACGGTTGGCTCCAATTGTAACTCTTGATTTTCCTCGCTTTCCTTTTTAGACTGTTTGCCTTCATCCGAGCAGCGAATTTGTTTCTTTTTCTTTGGATTTTCACTTATTTTTGAAGTTGTATCTGTAGTCATCGATCTTTTCTTTGTTTGTTCAGCCATAGTTGATTACTATTTACTCGCAACACAGACTGGAAAAGCAGTCGCTTAGCTCCGCCTACCCTCTCTGGTAGACCAACCACTGCTGGCTGATGTCGCTAACTGGGCGCTTGTGATTTTTTCCAGACACCCAGTCTGTAATACTGCAAATGCAAAGGCTTTCATCAGCGGGCCATAGGCTCAATCACCGTTGTGTTCCCTCATTCGGCGATAGATAGTGACTTAACAGGCATTTATATAAATGAAAGTCTTCGAGGTAATAGTCTTTTTTCAAGACAAAACTCCCTCCGACTTGTCCCACATTTGGTTCAGCGACTCTGACACCCGCATGAAAAAGTAGAGCATGACGGAGCGTCAACCTCGATCAACCAGCTGTCATGATCTGTGTTGGCAGCAGCGTTGCATGCTTGTTTACAGTTTACAGACTCTGCATGCACAGCGGTCAGTTCTCTGTGTGCTCTAGGACTGTACTAATGTGAAACCAGACGGAAGTATTCTTTAACTCAATGTTACAATGAAGCTCAAACACTCCAACCTGTGAAAGGAAAGACTGTGTATGTTTGATATGTGACATTGTCATATGACGCTGCTTTGACAATTTACTATCAACCCCCCACCCCCCTTCTCTCTCTCTTTCAGTTGATAGCTGAGTGTGAACAAGTGAAGACAGAGAGGGACACAGAGCTCATCAATGAGCAGGTGCTGATAGCCATGTCTGAGATGGGCATGGACCGAGAGCGCACACTTCAGGTTGGAGACAAATGCGTAGCTGATTTGTGTATATGAATATTATATTTGAATTTAGCTGGCAAAAAGTCATCACAGAAACTTATTTTTTATCCTTTTTTTTTCCTTTTTAAAGTCCCTACAAACGGATGCATACGATCACTTCAGTGCCATCTACAGTCTGCTGGCTGACCGCCTCAAGAAACACAAGACCCTGCGTGTTGCCCCGCCTACACCACGCTCCATTAGCTATCCTCTTAACGCTGTACAGGTAATTTGTTGTTCGGTGGTGGTTACGTATAAATCGATACTTTTTGATACACTTTTGTTATATAAAGTGATTCTTTACTGTCATAAAAGTTTTTTGTGGACACCTTTTTGTTTCTTCAGTCATTGTGTCCTCCCACTGAATAGAGTTGATTGGCTTCAATGCACATCTGCCAATAACGCTGCACTAAGGAGATTGTTAGAAAACTAGCACAATCTTCACATGACCTCTCTGTGTGTGTGTGTGTGTGTGTGTGTGTGTGTGTTTGCGTGCGTGCCCAGCAGACGGATCCACAGGGTAATCCCGTTAGCATGACTGTTCCCCACGTCCAGCTCATCAACCCAGAGAACCAGATTGTTGAGGTGAGTCGACCTACTTGCGTCAGCCTAGGCAAGGTTAGCCAGCAGCAGCGAGGCAGAGATAAGCAAGCTTAGGACCAGTCAGGACTTTTGTTTATGAAGTTGAAATCCAATATAGCCCTAAACTTAAAAAGTAACATAAATCAATCAACACAGCAGCATACAGTCTTATATTTTCAGTGATTTGTTTGTTTGTTTCTGGCTTAATGTTCGTTATTAGAAGTTCACTACTACAGTTGACTACTGTCAGTGTAGCCGGGATTGGACTATGATCCAACACTCATAATCACACATGCACACACATCCAAATATAACTCACACAGCCTGAAAGCTGACTCACAGGTGCTGTGAAACACAAAAATACATCAGTTCACTGCATTGCAGCAGAAATCTTAATAAGTGACCTGAACTTTGAGTATTTAATAGAATTAAAATAAAAACTGTTAATTTATGTTCGTGTACACAAACAAGAAACACACAGTGCCAAAGGGCATTACTAATCACCCAATATGTTTGTGTAATCGTTGTGTAGCCGGATGGCAATATGGCACTGGATAGCGATGAAGGGGAAGAACCATCTCCAGAGGCCATGGCTCGCTACCTTTCGATGAGGCGACACACTGTGGGGGTACCAGACCAAAGGTAACGCATAAACACACAACTGTCAAACGTACCATCTGTGGTGTTTCTGCTAATGCTACAGTTTAATAGCCGTATAGCAGCTAACCAGTCTGAAATTTCAATGGACACCTTTTCTTATGTCTTGTGTATGAAGGAAGCCTGTACTTTTTTCACAACCGTAACTTAAATCTTGTTATTTCCTTGGATTTAATTTATTTTTACGGGTTTTCTGTTAATCAGCCGTTGTATTAAAATGCCAGATATTGTTTTTAATAACCCCTATTGTTTTTAATTAAATTAAGTCTGCATCCTTATGCATTATGTTGTACTCATTAGTGAAAGCTACTTTCTAGCACATAAACGTAACCAATAACTAGGGATGCAGGATATTATCTGCACATTATCGGTATCTGCACATTGTGGCTTGAAAATGACATATCGGCATCGGCTGATATGTCATTTTTCTGCCGATATTTTCCGTTGATAAAACAACACCTTAATTGCGCCTAAATGCTCGATGATTCCCGAAAAAAGCTTCACGTAATGCTACGACATTAAGTCGGCCCAAGTGTGCGTGCAAGGTGTCTGCCTGCGCAAAGTCATCAACAATATACAAATAAAGACTTAACAGTCACAGAAACTCCAGCCAATGAATAGAAGTTAAACAACGTTCACACACGATAAAAAGAGTCCGTCTGTGGTCACTGATGTCTCCGTAGTTGGTGCAGTAAACAAGTCCGGGCATGTCTCCCTCGCTGGCGTGTTTCGGGGGGATGCTGCATTCAGGCTCACGCTCATTCACGCTCAGAAACGTGAGTGATCAGACACGTGACCTTTTGTACAAGGGTTCAACATGTCTGCGGTATGGCCATTTTTGGCCACTACAATAAGAGTAGTCATATCAATTCCACTACAGGGGAGACTTGATGTTCTCTGCAATTAGGTGGAAAAAAACATGAGCCTAATATATCGGTATCAGGTTGGAAAATATCGGTATATCCACAAAAAATTCAACATCGTGCATCCCTACCAATATGTCTTTTCTGTTGCTTTCCCTCCTCCCATTGCAGGACAGAGATGCAGGAGGACCTCCAGAAACTACCACCCGGTTTCCCTCGTGGTGCAGTGCCCCAGGCCCCCTTCCCCCAACTGGCCCCAACAATGGGCCAAATGCACACTCTCATGCCCACACAGAGCTTGCAGCCCACACAGCAGCTGGAGTACAAGGTACAGTGAGTGGGCATTAGAAGGCCTCTGAGAGTCATCGATACATTTTCAGATTTCATGATTTGGAGGGTCTCATAATCACTTGGCTTCCTATGTCTCCCGTTCCTCCAGGAGCAATCTTTGCTGCAGCCCCCCACCCTGCAGCTGCTCAACGGCATGGGGCCTCTTGGTCGGAGAGCTTCCGACGGCGGGGCCAACATTCAACTACACGCTCAGCTCCTCAAGAGGCCTCGGGGGCCCTCACCACTCGTCGCCAGCCCGGTGAGTATCTCGACTTCTTGATGTCTGCTTGTTGTTTATTGTCCTCTCAAAATACCTGTTGGAGTGTTTACTGGTCAACTCTTTGCTTCTCTTAGCATCCTATCCCTGCAGTAGCTCCGGTGGATGAAGAGGGATCAGACGGAGAGCCAGACCAAGAGGCAGTACAGAGGTAATCTACAATAGCAGGTTATGGTGGAGGGTTTTACTGTACAGGGGTGCTGTCTAAACTGGATACTCTGGAGGGCCCATAACCCGTGACTTCAGGTCTGTGTGTTGTAAATTAATGTTAAATTAACACTAAGTCGTTAGATATTTAAATAACCTAAATGTATATTTGTTCTCTTAAGGCTTGCAATCACAGTATTTAAAAGTTGTTATACAGATCTTTATCACTCCCTTGTGTGTGAATCAAAGCTTTTATAGGACTGGAAATTATCAGGGCATTGACATGATGTACATATTGTCATTTTATTTGCCCAAAAGTGTAGTCACCAGATTTTAGAATAGGGCCAATGTGTTAAAACATTGGGCCTGCACAGGAAAACAAGTGGAGGTATATAGACAAAGTAAGAGCTCGAAGATAGAAGGAGCTGAAATTCGGCTGGGGTTAGGATGGGCACAGGCTTAGTTCTTGAAGTTGTGGTTTTTGCATTCAGTCCTTGGTCCAGGTTAGGGTTTCCCAGGTGTCCCTCTTCAGACAGCACCTTCTGTAGACCTTGCTGGTGTCCTGGGTTGCTGGGAGTGAGTGCCTCAAGGCTGCTCTGCTTTTTTCCATGGGAGGTAGCCACTCTGCTGTGGTGCTTACCCCATCTCTCCTCCTTTCTCCATCGCGCAAGTGCCTTCTGCCAAACTGAATCTGCCACCAAATCCAGCCCTCCTTTCTCTCAAACTCTTTGGCCAAATTGTTCTCCGAACTTTCGCACCCTTTCCTCACACAGCTTTGCTAACTCTGAAGCTTGCAAAACCGACGATTTAAAAATGGCAACCAGTCCAATCCTTAAATTGGAAGCTGGGGGGTGGTGGGATACCCATATGCTGTAAAATCCATCTATGGTGTAATTATTATTATTTTATGTTTTTCTGATTGGCTAAGATGATATGAATGATGGCACCCATTGGCAGAGGTGGGAAGGGGCGGGGCTATTCCCCGTCTCTGTAAGCCAATGAGGACAGTGAGCTGACCAGCGCTGCTTCCTGTCTCCCACTCTCACCCCCCGTCCTCCCCCCTCCCTGCGGCCCAGGTACCTGGCGAACCGCTCCAAGCGGCACACGACGCACGCGCTCATGAGCACATCGCATGGCGAGCCCTCTGCAGAGTCACAGCGGCCCCAGGGCCCCCGCCAGAGGGGTTGCTGGGCCCCCGACATACACACCCGGTGAGGGGACACACCCGCTCCGAGTTGTATATGCACAAACACACACACACAAACATACAGACCCACATTCAACGGACGTATTATCTCTGTCTCATTAACTCTCACACACACACACACACACACTGACTTGCACACACAGCTGATCTCACACACACTTTGGTGATAATGCATCAGGGGAAGGTTGGCCACCTTCCAAGCAGGAAGGATATTTTTGTCATAAGTGGTGTTGGAGGTGCGGCACATGACATACATTTCTCCACACCTCCAGTAAACCACGATTCAGAGTAACTGTTTTTTTCTCCTTCCCAAAAACCCTGGAAGGAGCAGGTATGTGACAGGTTTGAGATTTAGAAGAATGGTCTTGTATGAGTAGCCCCTCAAAGCTAAATCACTGTCTTTGTGCATTTACTCTCCAGTAGTGGCCATGTTTTTGTGTTTTGGTGTTGTCCATGCAGATATTTTAGCCCTGAAGTCCCCCCATGAATGTCCTCAATCCCTTTAGAAATTCTTCTGAGAAACTGGGTGTACTTTTTCTTCATTGTGAAGTTTAGCAGAACTTGCTCAGATACATTTGTGCCAGTGTTCAGAGAGGAGGATCTGCCGTGCTGCAACTAGGGATGGGATATTTGAATATTTGAATATTCTAAATGACGTGGATATTCGACTATAGCTGTAGCTTAAGCTTCATTTTTTTTCCCGAAAGTTGCCTAAAGTTAATTTAATATTATTCATTAGCTATATCAATCACATATTATGAATTAAACGTGTATACTTATGTCATTTAAAAAAGAAAAAACATGCCTGACACAGCGGCGCAACTAATTCATTATTTAAATCTCCAAACGTGCCGACAAGTCTGGACAGTGTATTCATATCTGTGGGCACGATTGTCGGTGCCACAAGTAGTTATATTTGACGTTTATATTAATGTACCTTTCAGATCCGTGTGTGCGAGCGTGTCTGTCTCTGCGTGAATTAGAGAGTGCGTGTATCAGAATGAGCGCCCATGATGGAGAGCTGTCTGTCTCTGGCTGTTTTTGGCGCGCATGGGTCAGGAGCAGGAGTCTCCCTAAAGGGAAGCAGTAGTGTGTGGAGGCTTCTGGCACCAAACCGAAAGCAGTGTCATGATCGAGAGACGGCGAGCTTTTCTTTCGTGTTGACATGCTAATCTCCGCCCCCTTTCCGGTGCCATGCTATACTCCGTCGGTAACTTCTGCGACTCCTTGTCAGTCAGCTACAGATTCCGCCCGTCTCCGTCCGAGCAGCGCTCCAACATCATTCCGAATTTGTCAGCGCCGAGTTTGATAAACACACTGAGAGATAGACACAGTAAAGACCTCACCCCTGTAATATCTGTTTACTTACCCTGTCTCCAACGCGTTTGAGACGTCAGACGGTGACGCAGCAGAAAAGAGACTGACAGGAGTATACTCCACTGGCAATGGGAAAAGAGACAATCGGCATTTATAAGTGGGTGTTCCCGGGTTTGTATAATTCTCTCTTTAAACACCCGAGACAGACTGCGTCAGGTGACAAACAGTGCTGTGCGCTGCACTTTATTTATTTATTTTTTGTAATGAGGTTAACCGGATATCCGACTGTGTTATAGAATATTCGATTATTGATATGCCTTCATCCCTAGCTGCAACAGATGTGTAAAGCTCAAAGCTGTATTTTTGTTCCTGTGATACTTCCTTACAAGCAGATGCTGTAGTCTGCTGGCTATTTCTTAAATGAAGAATGTATTTCTTTATGAAATTCACAGCTGCATTGTTCACTCCCGTTATATTAATCTAAAGTAAAATTAGCAAAAAACAAGAAGCATTCTTTTAATGTCCAATATTGCAGTCTTGTTTTATTTGCACATAAATTAACTTCAAAGTGCCCGTCTCACTGACTTCAGCTCTTAATGAGGTGCAGTGACCTATGAGACAATATGTGAAGGGTTTAAAAGTCAAATTGAGTCGCTGCAGCTGTCATAAAACTCGGACAACCTCCCAAACAATTGACGTGTAGCCTTGTTTTGCCCAGTCCTCTGTGGAGGATGGGTGATGTCATTTAAAAGAGAGAGCTACTGGTTCATTTGAAATATCAGTTGTAGAAATTTTGGGTCCATAACACAACATACCTTAATTTGTAACAACTGCACAGTTTTAAAAAACTTCTCATGTGTCTGTCTCTGTGTCCGTATGACTGAACATGTGTGTCACTGTGTCTGTGTTATCTGTCACGTTGTGTCTTTGTGGGTGTGCGTGTGTATTTGTGTACACCCGTGTCTGTGTCTGCTCCCTATGGTCCCCCTTCCTCAGATCCAGCTATAAGGACTGTAACACCCTTCATCTCCCCATGGAGCGCTTCTCGCCTGTCAGACGGTTCTCTGACGGCGCCGCCACCATCCAGGCCTTCAAGGCTCATCTAGAGAACAGCAGCCTCATCAAGCAACTCAAACAGGTACATCACCTTACTTCATGTTCAGGGTTTGACATCTGCTTTTTCTTCTGGATCAGTCTTAATTTTGGCAGCTATTTTAGATGTAGTCATTTTTACCCTTTATAGCTTTAGTCCAGTTTTAGTCGTCACATTTCAGTTGTTACTTTTAGTCAAAGCATTTCCTCTCTTTAAGCTAATTTGATTAGCCTAATACAGGTCCAATCTGCTGTAAGGCGCTGTCCTTTAATTAATTATTTCCTGAGGATGTTCTCAACAGGTAATATAGGTCCTCAGCTGAGGTTACATGTGTTTATGCCTTATTTGCAGCAGCAGTGTTGGTTTTTACCGTAATAACTTGAATATTTTTATCATCGCTTCTCATTTATGATGATGATCGCTGCTTTCTGTACAGAAGAAGCATCAAATGATGCATAAAATGCTCCTTTTTCTGTGAGCGCGCACAGAGCCTGAAGCAGAAAGCCCGAGTTAAAGGGCCAGTTCCCTGATTTTCAACCTCAGTCCTGTCATGGAGCTAATGCCATTGTGGTAGAGAGAAAAAAAAATGCAATTTTGCTCTGTGCGTTTGGAGGACGCTATCCACTTCTCCAATGGGCCCTGGAAAACCTCCGCTATACTGTGTAAAATGCGTCATCTGGTGGAGGCCAGAGAGCTTGCTAAGCTACACTTCCTCAATCTAGGACGCCCGCCTCCGATGTCATGTCTTGTTCAAAATCATCAGGTTTGAAATGTAGTGGTTTTTTTAGCCGATCCACCAGTATATTCTCATCGTATTTTGGATTCTGTACCGCTCTGAGCCATTGTTCGCAGCGATCAATGTCCTTGACTGGAAAACAGTAGTTACTCACTCCAGCGTCTCTCACTGGGCCGTTCCTTAAGGAGGGGCGCAATGAACGCTGGGTAATGTAGGAATGTAGAATGGGCGAAACCACGAGCTGTTTGTGCAACTTTCTCCACAGCAATGGCGCCAATTTCAAATATCATTGCTCCAATCGATTACAGACAACACCAGCTTTGACTGACTGTGGCTTTTTCCAGGGGCGGATTACTCCTTTAACAGAGAAGGTTCATCACCACCTTCATGATACCTGTGTATTTTGACAGATTAGACTCACAGTGGGGGAAATATCATGGAACTTGAATGTCCGACGGCACCACCACCAACATTTAGGTCCCATCTCACTCGTGAACGAAAACAAAACAAGCGTGTTGTCAGAGTTTTTATTATCAACGATCATAGCGTTAACGACATGAATATTGTTCTGGACAGAGTTATTTATTTTTCTCTGTTTCTGTGGGAGAAAATAGGTCAACATTTCTGTGGGTGGCTGATGTGGTTATTGATCAATACAGTGACAAAACAATAACTGCACCAGAAACGACTCTGCCTGGCCCACCCCCCCACCCCCTGCCTTTTCAGTGCTCTTTAGAAGTAGCTCTGCTAGGTGCTTGCAAAGAAAGCTCAAACACATTTGGCTCACAAGGTAAAAAGTGCAGAGATAGTGATACATCGCAGCTAGTCTGATGCAATTCTGACTCACTTAGGCGTACAAACCAAGATCCCTGGCACTGCAAATCTGCTTTATAAGCCGAGGTAAACTCAGTGAAGCAGCAGTCATTGTAAGAGCAGTCACTTACAGGATGAGCGCCCCCACATAGGTTGAATGTTGCATTTTGCCACCTCATGTTGTCTCCTCTGGCCTCGGCTGCCATTTCACTGCAAAACAGAAACAAGCTCCAGACGGAATAGCCAGCCTTACCATGCTTTAGCTCTGTCACTTCTATTACAGGGGTTTTCACCTTTTTAGTTTTATGTCAGCTAATTTATAGTTGCAGAATTTTGTCCCTGAAGTTTGGATCAGGCCTTCAGGAGCTTCTGATGTAACAGCATCATGGATCAGGTCTTATCCCTGGCATGCTGATGGTGCGCTGAGGCTACAGGCGGGGTTACAAAGTGAGAGGTGAAATCAAGGTCACCGCAGCACAGGAGAAAAGCTTACTCTTTGTGACCGGCACTGCTACAAGAGATAGCCCGGACTTATTCTGCTGGGACAGATGTTAGACTTCAAGTAGAGAAATCGACATCGTATGATGTTAGATTTGGTTTTAAGGCATGGTCACAGAAGAGAATGTATAGCCCCTTTTCCACTGGTCAAAACACCCGGCGCCACTTTTTGTTTAGTGGGAAGGCTACACTCGGCATTCAGACCCAGGTCAAATGACCTAGCAGTAGACCCGGGTAATTATCCCCTCGGCAATGATGGGAACTAGGGCTGCAACAACTCTTCGATTAATCGATTAAAATAGATTAAAATAGTTGGCATCGAATTTCCTCATCATTTAGTTGGGTCTATGTTGTGATGCACGGCATGTGCTGTGAAAACATCACTGGAGGCAGCCAGCCAATCCCGCGGCTTGTGTAGCTCGTGATGAGTTACAGTAAGTTACAACATCTTGTGATGCGTTTTCCATCGCCCAGCAGTGGTTGGTCTGCCAGATAGGGTAGGCGGAGCTAAGCGGCTGCTTTTCCAGTCTCTGCAAGTGTTGCGATTAAACAGTAATCTACTATGGCTGAACAAACAAAGAAAAGATGGATGACTACAGATAGAACTTCAATAATAAGAGACAATCCAAAGAAAAAGAAACTAATTCGGAAAGCGACCATCAGCGAGGAAAATCAAGAGCCAATCGTGGCCGTCACACATGCAACACCTGCAATTACCGTTTTGTCGCCATAGGTGCCGCCAAAGAGAACGAAACTGAGAACTTCGAGGTTACTTTTATTTTTTATTTTTTCAGATAATTGTTTTGGCATTTTGCCTTTATTATATAGGACAGCTGAAGAGAGACAGGAAATGAGGGGAGTAGGGAGTGGGGGAAGACATGCACCAAATGGATCAGCAGACCGGAGTCGAACCTTCAATCAGTACATCAGACATCATTTAATCATTGAAACTCATCACTGCAGCTGTAACTAAGACCCAAACAAGAGTTTACTTTGAAATAGAGGTAGTATCTGATTAATCTAAAAAAACTCCATACAAGATCAAATAGTAAGTGGACATCTCCCTTTACTCCTTGTGTAACTATCGCGAGTACGGACACACAAAGAGGGAGAAAGAGACGTCCCTCCTATAAATGCGCTAATTATGGTGCGGTTGCTCCTGTTTAACATAGACCAACTTATTCAGCTGTTTTAAATCCTTTTAAATGGTGTTGATGTTTCTCAGTACCAGGTTGGCTTTGAATGTTTCTATACGCTATGTTATTAACAACAAGCCTCCACCGCAAACGTAATTGCGAGTGAGAAACATACTGCTGAAGAGGAAAGTCAATATTCAGTAAAAAACACTGAGTAGTCAAAGTGAAAGTGTGGACAGATCATTCCTTTTTGTTGTTAGTTATCAACTGATGTTTGAACAGGGTAAATCAGTCTCAGCATCCTAACAAAAACAACAATTCATACCCACTGTAGCCTTGAAACATGCAGGATTCCTTTAGGTGAGGTCAAACGAAGTCTTTCACCTGAGAAAACCTCAGGCTGCTTATATAGACATCACATCATTTGCACTGACGCTCCAACAAGATTACCTCACCCAGTAGGAGGCGCACGCAGGGAGACGGATAATCATCATGTTCGCAGTGGGTGCTTCATTTTAGGCATGTACCGGCGTGCTGGGATTATCATTACGCTCAAGTGTTAAGCAGGTTAATATGTGTAGAGGAAAGGTTAACAAACACACACACACACATGACCTACACTGAGGAAAGGACTTAGGAATACGCGTCACAGGTGGTCATGATGTTTTCTCAACACAAGGGGTCAACATCTCACTCATGTCCCAGAAAGGTAGTAGAACTGACTCATTCTATTAACTACATGTAGTAATTATCATTAGCAAAAGCATTAGCTAAATTGTATTAATGCCCCTGTGTTGTTCATGCCATTTGAATAGCTTTAAAACAACAGTCAGCCAGATGATGTGTTAAACATTGATTCCCCAGCACCTGTAATTGCTGATAAAGGGGAAGGGATTTCTTACAAATATTGTGCTATACAAAGGTCACATATTACCACTTAAAGAGGAGGTATTATGCTGTTTCACATTTTAAGACATGTATATTATGTTACAATGTTGGATGTCCACTCTTAACGTGGGTAAAGTTTCAAATCTGTAGGTAAGAGTATTTTTGAGTGATCCCCAAGCTTCTCAGCTCAGTCTGCTGCGAATGGCAGGTTTCACACAATTCTTTCTACACACTGCACTGTCACTGCTTGTGACCTCAGCAGACTTCGGAGAGCTGGCCAATTAGGAGAAAGTGGGCTTATAGGGGCGGAGTTCCTTAAAGGGACAGAGCTGACTGAGTTGTTTCAGACAGAGGCTGGATGAGGGCCTGCACAGAGCACCAGTGTGAGAAAAAAAAAAATCAGTTTTTTTTTAACTGTAAATTGAAATTAGCATTATGCCCCACCTTTAAAGTTAAATTGATAAAAACTTTTTATATGTAAATTTCAAATTAAATACCTCTCATCGTTGAAACTTTGCCTGTTAGCATGTACATTTATGCGCAATTTAGACAATGCAAAAGACTGTGTGAAACAGTAATAATAAAAAAAAAAAGGAACATTTAATGCGCCATGAATTTACACTCAGCAAGAGCACGTTTGAGCTATCAGCCGTAGACACAATGGACATGAATTTACACCAGTTGGCTAGTTAGGTGAAACCCCAGCTATCCATCAGCTATCCTCAGATTAGTTGGCATTAATTTGGTGGTGACCACCACGATAGCTAGCAGGATAGCTAACAAAGGAGAGAAGAGCAACATGTTTGAGGAGGACATCATGGTGAAATAGGACTGCACTTCTGCAATTTTGAAATGATTGAAATTCAGCTAATAGACACGTTATAAACA
The DNA here is from genome assembly GCF_022749685.1 of Semicossyphus pulcher. Lineage (NCBI taxonomy): Eukaryota > Metazoa > Chordata > Actinopteri > Labriformes > Labridae > Semicossyphus > Semicossyphus pulcher. The sequence goes on from NW_027211700.1 coordinate 7,374,342, forward strand.
CAGGGACTGAGTAAAACGCTTGTATGGTCACTTAAGTTTTTGTTTTTGTTTTTTTTATCACACATCGTTCTCGCACAGGGCAGATTTTTCTCATATGGGCCGGACCTAATTTGGTGTCTACATCTGTGTTTTTAACAGGAGTGTGAGCAGCTCCAGAAAATGTACGCTGCCCAGCAGGATGAGCGATTCCTGGAGCACACCCAGCAACAGCATGTCCTCTACCAGCAAGAGCAACAAATCCTCCACCAGCAAATCCAGGTATTTGGTGCTGAGAGATCATAGAGACGTTATTACACATCAAATCGGATTTAATTTTTTTCCAGATTCGATCTTGTGTAAGCAGAAGCAGATATTGCCAGACATGTAAAGACTGTAGTGTTAGTGCTAACAGAGCTACGTCTCCTCACGCCAATCCTCCTCTACTCTGCTAATCCAGACAAGATCGGCAGAACGTCTTGGAAAAATGAACACACACAATAACTAGCTTAAATGACAGAAACTATGTCTCGGTAAAAAAATATTTAACAAATATTTTGATTTTATACTTTGAATCATGTCCCATCTGTTTACATGGAGGTGGCCGACTTTATGACCTTTACTGCAACCAATCAGCAGGGGGCGATAGAGATGTTTTGGCTTCACTTTCAGGGAGCTGTCGTCTCGTCCATTTTTTTATACAGTCTGTGGTCTGCTCTGTTGACTTAGCAACTCTTCCATTGCTCTTACATTATGCATGCATTATATAGAACTGCACAGGTATCTATAAAACTTAGCCATGAGCTTCACAGAGAGTGCTGTCGATTTTGTTGAGCTTAGGCTTTGATATCCTGCACTGTGTGTTAATTTCTCTTCTCAACTTCATTCCTTTTTTGGCACACACGCACCTCATATCAGCATTATCATGAAGCCAGACTCATGTAATCCTAATCGTATAAACAAACATGTTAAATTTAAACAACTTCTTTCTACCTGCAGGGTCTGTCCTTAGGCCACGGAGAGAGCCAGCCCAGTCACCTAACCCACCAGCTTCAGAGGTACACACACACACTCACAACACACTCGCACACACAAACAAGTATTACTCATCAGCTATTGAACGGTGAACAATGAACTTGATACTGTGGTGCAGTGCTATCGACTGAAGTGTTACATCATTGTCATATCTCTCTCTTCTCCTCTCCTACTGCGCGCTGTCCTCCCTCAGGTTGCGCATCCAGCCCTCCAGCCCTCCGCCAACACATCCCAGCAACCACCTCTTCAGACAGCCCAACCAGAGCCCTCCGCCTGGCTCTGCAGGCATGATGCAAGGGCATGGTTAGTAATACTGTTGCTATATGGTTTAAATGCTTCTTATCATATAGTAATGAACAAAGATATAGGCCTTTTAAACTCCGGGCTTTTTAGTAGAAATGGATAGCTGGATCGCTCTCTGATCATTATGTCCCGGTACATTTTCTCGTAGTAGTAGTTGGAATATATCTTTTTTCAATGTGCACAAGACACATCACAGGATGTGTTATAGTGATGCAAATTAAGCTAAGCACATCAAGCTGTTACTTTATTGTTGCTCAGAAAAACACGCCAGTTTCTCATTTTCCATGACTAATCTTCAGGAAAAGTCCATCTGATATTTCATTAGTGCAGCCTTTCACCACAGCACAGGGTGAGCTGACCGCTCGGCTGCAGAGTCTTTGTGTCACCTGCCTGTAAACTGTAAACAAGGACGGGGCGCTGCTGCTGCTGTCACAGATCATGTTTTATCAGCGCCACCTCGTCCCGGTGCTGATTAACACTGTGGCTAAATAAACGGACGGTTAAGAGCGGCTACACCTGCAGCACACACACGGCTGTCGGTTTTGTGTGCCGACCGAAATAAGGAGACAGTGAGCTTTCAAAAGTAACTCTCACTGATCATGCTGATTAAACATACTTTTGAACACCGTTAGAAATAGGGATGCATAATATTATCGGCACGTTATCTGTGTCTGTAGGTTATGGCTTGAAAATGACATATCAGCATCAGCAGATATGCCATTTTTCTGCCGATATTTTCCGCCGATAAAACAACACCTCAATTACGCCTAAATGTTTGATGATTCCCTAAAAAAGCTTGACGTAATGCTACGACAATAACTCCTGCGCAAAGTTATCAACAATATATAGATAAAGACTAAACACTCACAGAAACTCCAGCCAATGAATAGGAGTTAAACAACTTTCACAACTCTTAACTAGCTAACACTGAGCTGTTAGTTAACAATTCTCGTCATGTTACCGGATTTTACAACATCAAACACGCTGAAAATACACTTGTGGCCACAGCCGACGCTAACAGAATCTAACATAAATATAAGTGCAAAACTAGCTTACATATTCACAGACGCACACACGATGATAAAAAAGAGTCCATCAGCGATCACTGATGTCTCCGTAGTTGGTGCAGTAAACAAGTCCGGGCATGCCTCCCTCACTGCTGTGTTTCGGGGGGGATGCTGCATTCAGGTGCGCTCAGAAACGTGAGTTTCTAACACATGGCCTTTTGTACAACGCCTCTACCGTCAAGCGTGAAAACAGGTGTAAGATGTCTGCGGTACGGCAGTTTTTGGCCAATACAATAACAGTAAGCATGATATCAATTCTGCTACAGGGGAGACTTGATGTTCTCTGTAATTTGGTGGGAAAAAAACATGTGCCTAATGTGTCTGTATCGCAATTGGCAAAAAGGGTTGGATAATATTGGCATATCGGCAAAAAATCTATTATTGTGCATCCCTAGTTAGAAATGATATGACATGGTATGATGACATACAGCTCAGCTCTCAATACCTCAGAGTTATTATCGGTCAAATAAATCTATAAGATGATTAAGTATCATCGTCCAGACCTGTTCCACCCTCATGACTCCTCTCCTCCCCTAGGAGGTCCAACACCAGTGCAGTACCAGCATGGTACTCCAGCACTGTATCAGGGCCAGAGTGGCAGCCCACCTCCTACAGGCATGCCTCGAGTCGCTCTAGCAACCAATCAACAAGCAGCATCTGCTCGCCCCAACGTCCCATTGGCTCCGGGTGTACCTCAACAACAGCAGGTGAGTGCAAAGAGCCAGTGAATATAAATGTATAACCTTCATTGCGGCATTACCAACAATTAAATTGACATAAGTTTATAATAAAAGGTGGTCAGTAATAAATAGTAACATCAGCTGCTTGCACAGGTGACCATCCAGGTTCAGGAGGTGGAGCTGGGAGCGCAGAGACAGGGCAGCTTTTTGGCCACGCCAGGCGGACACCGAGTCCTCGGGAAGCAGTTGAGCGCAGACAACGCCGAGTCGCACAGGTGACCCCGACCATCCTGTCACCACGTCTTTTTCATGGAGGCCAAACCCCTCCCAACAACACCAAACGGACTGTTTCTGTGACCTCTGTCTTCTTTTTAGTTTCATTTGTGTTTTCATTCCTCTGCATCACCTCTCCACTCTTAACAGACAGCTTCATGCTCATGTTGTATTGTTATTCTTATCCTTGTATGTTTCTGACTGTTTGGTTTGTGTTTTGCCATCGTCTGCTGAACTTTATTTTGAAACTTCAGACTCTATTACAGCTTCTCAGGCCGTAGATTTTTGCAGATTATTTATACACAGTATTAATAACGAGTGCAAATACATCAACTTTTCTGCGATGACATCCTCAACAAATGCTCCAGCACAGTGTAGCTGGGTGAGTGGTTGGATCTAAGTGTTTGGGAGCATATGTAGAATAGGACATCAGTCATCCTGTGACCCCTGATACCCCGTGTAACCAGCTCTGCCTTCACTGAGAGAACATGTAACAAACTTTAAATACACAAACGGTTAGCATTTAGCCCTTCCAAATGCTTTTACATGCCTCAGTGAATACGTATACCTGGTCTCAGCCCCAAGTATTTGTTAGTCTGTCTGTGTGCAGTGATTTAATGAAGGCTTTCTGTAGCTTGAGGAAGGCTAGATGATTTATTTGCACAGTGTAAAAAGGATTTAGTAGCGTGTTGATGTTATATAACAGGCTGCTTATTATCTTCTGCGTCTCCTTTTCCCATCCAGCCGCAGCCTTGGCCGCTTCACATCCGGCTATGACCAGGCTCAGTTCAATCCCCACCTCTTCTCTGGTGATGCCGCCTCTCGCGGCGCAGCTGGAGTGGTCGGCTCCTACAGCCCCTACCTGCAGGGAGCATCCCTCAAGGTTCCCGGCCTGGAGGGTTACCAGAGCGGGGTGGTGGGGACAGGCGGATACGGCCCCCCCTCTACACTACAGCAGGCCCTGCTTTCCCCGACACCTTTGGACTACCGCCCCCCACAACAGCACGTCACCCCCACCCTGCAGGGCCTCCTGTCCCCCCGCCACTCTTTAACAGGCCACGCCGACCCCAGACTGCCCCCACAAGACCTGGCTGCCCTGCTGAAGAGGCAGAGCCCCCGGCCGTGCTCGGCGGCCCCCACACCATCCAGCGGTGCACCCCAAGAGTATGGAGAGTTGCTGCTCCTCCGCCAGCTGAGCCAAGGTGAAAGCTTGGACCCACCGGCACCGCAGGGGGCTCCCGGAGGCCAACACTACCACCACCTCCTCCAGATTCGACCCCCGGATGTCCAGCCTCAGCAGCACCCCGCCCAAGCACCTTGCCCCAGCTTACCTCACTCGGAGAGCATGGAGGAGGATGAGGTGCCAGCTGCCTACCACCACCCGCACGAGGGCCTGCTGGCCAAGGCAGGTGAAGCTCATGAGCTTCTGGGGCCTCCTCGAGGGGGCACCCCACCCTACAACTCCCCTACACACAGGCATGGTGGCTTCATAAGGAATGCTCCAGCAACTCGAGGTAAGACTACAGAGATGAACAGTTCAGTGTGTGTCCTGAACTCTCAGTTTAGCATCAGAGCAGTTTATTTATTACTTTTCTTGGTAAAATCATCACGCAGTATATTCACTGTATACATATACTTCATTTTGTCTGTCAGAATCTGAGCATGTGGAGTGCAGGCCCCAAGGGCAGGCCATGGAGGTGCCTGATCATAATGGTGTGGGCTATTCGCGAGGTCCCCAGGGTGACGCCTATAGGTCCCGTGGACAGTTACAGCGCCACCACACCATCCAGACCTGTGATGATGCCTATGTGAGTGAAACTGGCTGCTAGTTTCTACAGACCACACTAAACACACTGCATTTGTGCCTTAAAATTAGCTGATAAAAGTGGACTTTTCAGTGGTATATAAATGCGATACCATGTAAAGGACATAACGAGAATAATGTCACATTTGTGGCATTTTTAGATGCAGATTATGATGCGTCAGCTCATCTTGCTTGCCAACGCAGAGCTGCAGAGAGCTGATGGAAGAAGCAAATGTTTGCATGACTAAATAAAGCCAAAGTCATTTGTATTTAGATGCTTTTTGGGGGGCGTCAACACAACCAGCATACCCAAACAGTTCTGACAATCAATATCCTTCTCCTTTTTTTTTTCAGGATCAGGCAGACCCCATGTCTGGGATGAGCCTGCTGGCGGGGAAGGCACTAAGCTCGGCTCGCATGTCAGATATTCTCAGCCAAACATCACTAACAGGAAGCCAGCAGCTGCACCAGCGGGAAGAGTCAGGTCAGTACTTTAAAATACACCTAATACCATAGCGTGGCTGGTCCTTGTCCATATCAGTCAAAGATGTTTGTTTCTCATGCAGTGTGTGACGTTGAAGGGGAGCTCCATGCGGCAGCCTGCTACCCCTCCTCCTGCACCAGTGACATGCTCCTCAGCTACAAGCCCCCTGACCTGCAGTACAGCATGGAGCAGGCTGGGGTCTAGCACAGGTACACACACACACACACACACACACACACACACACACACACAGAGTAAAGGTTTGGTTATAAGAGAATGTCTGCACTTTTTATACAGGAAGGATTCAACAATGCTTGTCCAGCAGGTTCCTTTTGTCTACGTACCATCTTATGAATGACTTTATCAAACCGACCTTGTTTTTATGGTTTACTTCACATCTATTACCTGGCCCACCTTACCTCAGATCTTTAGACTCTGACATACAAACAAACCTTAAATGTCGAATGAAAACCAGTTGATCTACTTCATGCATTGAAGAACATGAAAAACAAAAACCACATCAAAGAGCAGTTTTCAACCCATATCTCCCGGCAGAGAGAGAGAGAGCGGTGGTCAAGGGACTGGAGGGCAAGAGAAAACAAAGGGGCAACCCAGCAGGACGGTTCAGGGTTTAGTTTGTTTGCAGCTGAAGTCGCGTTTCATCCTGCCGACTGCCTGTGTCTGTCTGCTCCACCCTCCGCCACACCTGCAGTTTAGACACTAGCGACACAGCTGACTGTTCTCCTTCACAGAACGCAAATGAAGATGTTTTGGGAAGTCCCTTTCACGGCTCATAAAAATGCATAAAAGTTAGCGTGAGTCAGTCAGACAGAGCAGAGGAGAGAGACAGGGCTGTCACCTGGTCTCTATGTTTTCATTTAACCCCCGACCTGCAGACTGTTGGCTGTGAGCTAAACACCACTGCACAATTACTGACACCCAGAAATGTCCCATAAATGAGAAAAATAAGAGAAAACACAGATAAAGGGCAGATTATCTGCAGATACAGACACAACTAAACACGTAGCCTAGTTAATGATTGATAATTGATCATTGAAAGGGTAGGCTATATTTTAATGTGGGTCTAAACAAGGGGTCTCCAACCTTTTTTCATCTGAGAGCTACTTTGAAAAAATTACTCTCATCACATCGCTGTAATTGCTGGTGGTGCCCCACGTTGATTCTTTTGTCGACTGAAACGTTGGTACTGCAGATGACACACACACACACTTCACTTGGGGAAAACTTGCTTTCCCACTCCCTGTGGAAATAGTGTGTTTTTTCTTTTTATTAGCGTAGCCACCTTCGTTGTCCATCATAAAACCTGGCTAAACAGGCTAACAGCACCGAACTCCTCACTTTAGCTCAAGTAGCGTTCAGCATAACTGACCCGAGCTTTGCTGGAGGTTGCTGCAAAATTGCTGTGATTGGTTAGGTTCAGGCGTTGACAAAGTTCGCAGGAGCATCACCGTTTTTTATTGACAGCTGATAGGCCTCTCCTATTATTCAGTATTAGAGGGGGTTGGACATCTGTGTACTTGTTGAATTGGTCTAAACAATATCAAATAATTATTATTTTTTAGCTGTACCAGCAGTGTGCAGGAAAAAAATTAAAACACCTACAAGTTGTTTTTTTTGTTGCCGTGGTAACGAAACAGGTATCGAGTATCGTTTTTTTTTTTTTACTAGTATCGTATCGAAGTTTGAAATTCTGGTATCGTGACAACCCTACCTTTAAAATATGAAAATGTTATTAGAAAACAATGCATCAAAAAGTCTAAAGTTTCTAATAACGGAACTTGAATGCATCTTTCACTAAACTCTCCACCAGCCCCAGTTTGTATTTTTGTCTTTTGCTGTCTGTTAAGTATTTTTAATATTAGACTTTAAAACCAATCTGAAAACTCTGTTAACAACATCAGAGATTGCAGCTGTTCATATATTGTTGTTCTTCTTGCAGGAAGGGGTGCATCCTGTGTACAGCGGTCCATATCAGCCATCCTGAGTTGTGTTGACTTGAGTTGAGCAGCATCACGCCAAATCACCTTCGTCTGCCCAAGCGGGGGCGCTCTACGTCCATCTGTCTGTCTCCATCTGTCCCTGGGAGGGCAGTCTGCGCTGGAAAAAGGGGAGTGTGGGTTGGTGTAGACAATAGAGGGTTGGGGGTCACAGGTTGGGGCCTTTGGGTTTAAAGTGCCAGCATTTTCTGCACAGACATCCAGCAGTCGTCGTTGCAGGTTGTCTCCTGTTTTCACCTCCCATCATGCGTAGATTGGGGTTTCACTCCTCCCTCTTTCAGCTCCCTCTCACCTCCTCCCGCGTCAAACCTGGCCCCCCCCCACGTCCACCTGCTGCCCCGAACTAATCCTCCCCTTTCACCCTTGGTCCTCTTATAACTGTTGGCATACTTCATTATGTGCCTCAATGGCCAACGCATTGATACAGTCATACTATCATACATACATACATAGAGTCTAAAAACACAATAAACATACACACTGCTGCCACAAACCCAAAGTATTCACGTTAGGTGTGAGTGTGTATGTGTGTGTGCATGACTGACCAGAAGAGGTGAGCGGAGGGGAAAGGTGTCCCGAGGTTCAGTCTGCTCCTCCGTGTCTCCCCCCTTCCTGCTGTCCCGCAGCAGATCATTCCGGAGCGGGCTGAAATCTCAGCAGCGGCGGCGGCGGCAGCGGCCCCCTTTTTCGGCCGGGTGGTTGGTGTTTGGGTCAGGGTTTCCAACTGGGCAACCAAATCGCTCTCTCCAAAGATGGAGCTCAGTGACATCGCACAGGACAAACCAGCTCTCTCATTGTTCTTTTCTTTTTGTTTTTATTGTTTTTGTCATGTTCTCGCATTCATTTTTTCTTTATTTGTTTTATTTTGAAATTCATTTTTACGGCTAATGTCCATGTAGGCATTACGGTCAATATTGTTACTCTTATTGTTATTACTGTTTTCTGTAAAAGAGGTTTTATTATAATGAATATTATTATTATTATTATTAAAGGAAAAACAGTTCTGTGTTGCAAGGAAGACAACATTGTTCTTTGATTACTTAAGTAATTCTGCACTTTCGGTTCAAGCTATCCCCTCTCTGTCTGTTTCCAGCCCTCCTCGCGGCTCCCTGCAGCCCCTCACTCTCTGTCATGCTGTTCCCCTGCTTTCCAAATCCTCCCTCCCCACCTCCTTTACCCCCACCTTGTGTTACCCCCCTTTCTCCATCCTACTTCCTCCTTTCCCGTGTCAGTGACAGTGTATTGCATTGTGAGTAGTTTTACCAGACATTTGCTCCTTTCCTTGTACAGTGATGCCATGTATAGAACGCTATTGCAATTTCTGTATGAATTTTTTTCCCTTTTTTTGTTACTTTTTTGTTGTTTTTAGATGTTGTTGGGGAGGCTTTTTTATATTGGTATTGTTTATCATTTGTATTTTTGGATGTCTTCAAAACCTTTGTTTTTTTGTTTTGTTTTATGACTCTTGAGATTTCTAGCCAAAAGAGGACAGAGAGAAGAGAGACAGTGCTCTCTCTGTGTCGTAAAAAGATTGTTCTTATTTGTTTTAATATTATTCTATCGAGACACTTGAATAAGAGGAGGTTAATTATTTTGTGTTGCTTTTTAAAGTATCATTTCAATTGATGTTGTGACTGTCATTCTTGTTGAAGCCTGTTTTCTGTTACTGGGGTAGTTGTGGCAGGCTATACAGGGTCAGGCTTTGGGCTTTGTCTGGGTATGTTCGGGTGCTACAGAGACTTGACACTCTATATTAAAAAAAAAAACAAAAAGACAAAAAACGAGGGAATAACTTGTAAAATAGCTGACATATCATCCTAAACATCACAAGTGTGGAGACGGACAAACCCACATCTCTTTCTCTTGCTGCGCTACCTATCTGCTGTGATCCTCCCACCATCTTTTACTACATCGGCTTGTGATTGGACAACGCCTTACGGACATGGCCCCCCCCTCTTCCCGAGCTCACCTTGTTACTATTGCAACCAAGGAGGAAGCTACAACTACTATATTACTCGACCCCTCCCCTCCCGTCTTTATGTTTTTCTTCTCTTGTTTCGCCTTTTGCTTTTGCTCTCTCCCTTGAGCCTGGACGGGAAAGTTGGAGGCGGAGACGGGCTGCATTTCATGAACAGTTACTTGATCTTCTTGTGGTTGGATACACCTGGGAACATCTCCAAACCAAAAAGGGAAACATTTCAGGAGGTGACTATACAAACTGTTTGAATTGGACCTCCAAAGCAAGAGGAATAGGAGGTTGTGGTCAGAGCGGGGCAGGTTTGCCCACCTTAATCTTGTCTACCAAGGCCTGTGCCCTGAGCTGAGTCCAGCTCAAGCACAGCCAGACGGAGGCTACAGCACACTGGGGACCACAGCAGAAGGTTGAACCCCTCCCTATTTTTAAATTTGTTTAACCTCTATTTACTCCCCTCTATACAATACCCCTGGATATTGAGTCTATATTGGACCAGCAAGAGACTGTGGTTCAAAAAATAAAGCTCCACGTGTATGTGTTCATGCTGGCCAGATTTCACAGCTACTGGCTGCACGGTTAACTTTTCTTTTTTTGTATGTTGCATACATCTGAAAGCTGAAGATGGTGTCACGCTGCCTATGCTTTCCATTAACAATGCGTCACTTCCTGTTTACTGACATTCACGCCTCTTCAGAGCAGGTGGGAGTAGCTTTATCGATAAATCCAAATAGAGTGAAGTGGGATTCTCTCGCTGTTTAAATGACGCCAAAACTGAGATCAGAAGGGGAAAAGTTCGAGTCCTTCTTGGGAATTTGGGAGGAAACGGCTGTAATGGAAGACATTGCATGCGCGCTGCACAAAGGCAGGATATAAACTCTAAAATTAAGACCAGAGGCTCCACTTTGTCTGATAGTGTGACCAGTGGCAGAGGTGTTGTCAGAGGCACACAGGAAGGGACGGTTCGCGTAAATGGAAAGCGTTGAACATGTTTTGCATCTTCTGCTCGTCAGACCCTCCCACCCCCTTTTTTTTTTCTGTCTTAACTCCTCCATCCCTTCCCTCTATATTTTCTCCCAGCCTCCCTGCTCAGCAAGCCAGCTCTCTGCTCTACTCCTGTTTTCTTAGGTTCATTTTTGTTTTATATTGGTTCATTTTGTCTTTATTTTTTTGTTTTTGTTTTTATGTTCATTTCTGTTGAGTACAAAAATACTAAAGTGCAACAACAATGATTAAAAAGAATATCAACCAAACTGAGATGAATAAATAAATATATATAAATAAAGAAATAATTTAAAAGGTCACGATTGGAGTGTCTTTTTGTTAGTTGCTACATCCATCCATCCATTACCTGTACTGCTTATCCTGCTCAGGGTTGTGGGGGGGGGGGGTTCTGGACCCTATCCCAGCTGTCATTTTGTGAGAGGCGGGGTACACCCTGGACAGATCACCAGTCAATCACAGAGCTTACACATACAGACAGACTCTGGCTATATCCTCCATACTCCATACTGCGTGCGGCTACGGCCCAATGACTGTATATATAGATGGACAACGCTTCTCCATCTGCTCCCACTGTACGAAATTGATGCCAAAATAACCCCTGTGATAGGCGCAGGCGACGTCATATGGAGCCAGAGACTGCGCAGTAGAGATCGGCGAGTGAAGCGGCCGTAGCCACTTCCGCTAACCCAAACACACACTTAACTTACCGAAAAAACAGCAAGGATCCCGCACACCGGCGTGTTTAACAGCAGAATAGCTTCTCTGAGTTGGTCTGAGGTTAACGTTCACAGGTATGGTATAACTTCAATGACTGTAGTGATTGTTTTAGTTACGTTTCCACTCGCGGATCGTCCTCCGCTCTGCTCACCCGGAACTGCTTGGCCGCAGGAGCCGAATTTGTCAACAGAGCTTAACATAATTTTGACAGCATCAAATAACTAATTAAAAATAAACTTGTCAGAAAAATGAACACTTGGATTTAAATCAGCATGATAAGAACTAGCTACAATGACAGAAACCATGTTTGCGAAAAATTTATTGGGCGTGTATTTTGATTTTATAGTTTGACTCATGTCCCACCTGTTAACATTGAGGAGGCGGGCTTTATGACCTATACTGCAGCAAGTCAGCAGGGGGCGCCCGAAATGTTTTGGCTTCACTTTTAGGGAGCTGTCATGTTGTCCATCTTTTAAACAGTCTATGGGCTGTAGCATGGAGGAGCTTTTCATATTTTTTTTAGCAGTATGCTACGCCAGCGCCAGTTTCCGGTCTTGGAAAGTGGAAGTAAACCGCTGTTTGCTGCTGCTATGTGCTATTTCAACTGCCGTTGTGACGTCCCAGCGCTTTGGATTGTGGGATAAAGTAGGCAAGGTAGACTGGTCCGACGCATACTGGAGATTTTTTCTGAATCAGTATGACATCCAGGTATTTTTGGCATACTGTAAATTTAGTTTTTGTTTGCATACTACATACTACAATTTGACCAAATCAGTACATACTGCTAGTATAGTATGCCATTTCGAACACAGCATATCTTTCATGCTCACCCTCAATTTAGAGTCACCGCTGAACCAAACGAGCATGTCTTCGGACTGTGGGAGGAAGCCAGTGTACACGCACGGGGAGAACATGCAAACTCTACACAGAAAGTTCCTTTTACTCCTAACTGGGATTCGAACCAGGGACCTTCTCACGGTGAGGCAACAGCGCTAACCACTGCATCACCGCGCAGCCCTCATAAATGCTATATTTCCCTAAAAACTACTTAACAGAAGCATAAGCAGGCGAAAGAACAGGATGCACCACAACAATGTAGAGGAGGGTCATAGTAACAGAAACATCTCTCTGTTACTGTCAGCAGGTCCTTCTGTGACTTTTAAAACATCCAAAGTAGATGTAAGAAAAAGACCCTTTTGGTGTAATGGAGATATGGCATGAATAAAAATGGAACATCAGGAGGTCAAAGTTGCCTTGACCTTTTGCCTGCCAAAATCTGATCAGATCATCCTTGAGTCCAAGTGGATGCATGAGCCAGATCTGAAGGTTCAGGAATGATTCATTTTGTTAAATTAGACATTTGTGTCAAATTGTGTCATAATTTTTTCATGAGTTTTTGTTGCCAAAATCATTTAGAGAGATCACAGTGACCTTGACCAAAATCTAAAGAGTGTGTTCTTGAATTCAAGTGGACTTTGTGCCAAATTTGAAGAAATTCCCACCAAAAGTGGCAAAAAAAAAATCAAATGGAGAGAGGAATTGTATCCAAACACACTAAATTTTTGAGGTGGATACTGATAACAATGTTTGAGACTTATAATGAATAAGGGTTCAGTGTCCTTGCCCAAGGACACTTCGACATGTAGACTGAAGGAGCTGGGGATCAAACTGCAAACCCTCCAGTTGAGAGAGAGTAAACTGAGCTACAGGCGCCCCGAAGAAGTCTGACCACAATATAAACTTTTACAGTCACCAAAAACATTTTAGAGTCACCAAACAACTTCTCAGGGCTCTTTCTTGTTGACAAACTCTTCAATCTATCAAATTTTATTTGTATAGCGCCAAATCATAACCAAAGTTATCTCGAGACACTTTACAGAAAGAGCAGGTGTATTCCATACCTTTGTTATGTTATTTAAAGAGAGGCCCAACATGAATCACTATAAGTAGCACTTAGCACCATTCGGCACATTGGCAAGGAAAAACTTCCTTTTAACAGGCAGAAGCCTCGAGCAGAACCAGACTCATGTTGAACAGCCATCTGCCTCGACTGGATGGGCCGAAAATGGGATAGAAAGAGATGCAGACACAGGCAAAGGCAAAGAGAGCAACAACAACATATGTCCTTGTTACATCAACAACAACAGGTAATACATACTTATGGTTACAATGCTAATGATACACTAGTATAAAGATTAGCAAATAATAAATTAGCAAGAGAAGCATAGTAATGATAACAGGCGTATAATAATGAATTAGCAAGAACACCATAGTAATGATAAAGGCTGTAGTAATAGTAATTGTAACAGTTGGAGTTAACAGGTCTACTATTAGCATTAGCAGCAACAATAATGATACTATGGGGAATACTGATGCAGTCCAGCAGGTCCACAGCAGCAGGTGGTCTGCAGCAACGATTCCCAGGAACCTGGGGAGCACAGAACTCCCGGGAAGATATATGGTTAGTAACGTTAATGGGACAAGAGTTAATGTTTACACTGCTTCTGAACTACTACAAACCTACTTTGGCATTTCTGCCTAAGAGATTCTTCTGACTAATCAGGGGTCATATGTGCCAACATCAATATATATCTGCAAAGAACGAATAAGGGCTAGCTGGTGAAGCTCTTGCTGCAATGTGACAGTTTTAACCCCACTACTGACTTCCCCTTTATCCATCCATCCGTCCATCCATCATCTGTACCGCTTATCCTGTTCAGGATGCAATTGGGTTGGAACCTAACCCAGCTGTCATTGGGAGAGCAGGGTGCACCCTGAACTGATCACCAGTCAATCACAGGGCTGACGCCTTTCACGTTACACATTCACACCTGCAGGCTATTGTAGAATCACCAATGAACTTATCGAGCATGCCTTTGGACTGTGGGAGGAAGCGGGAGCACCCAAAGAGAACCCACGCATGCACGGGGAGAACATGCAAACTCCACACAGAAAGGCCCACTCCGTCCAAACCGGGATTTGAACCAGGAACCTTCTAAGTGTGAGGCAATGGCGCTAATCACTGCACCTAACCCGTGCAGCCGACTTCCCCTTGACAGAGACAATGCAGTAAATATAATAAAGGGTTTTATAGATGTCTATATATAATTATTTTAGATGAATATTTGGAGTCTCATCCATTGTATCACCTTGCTTAATGAAGCAGGACTTACCTGTTGGGTTTAGCACTGACCAGTTTTCAGCAGATTATTATCCGCATCTGTTTACATTAAATGATGGGATACAGGGATGAAAGTGTCTCAAATATGCAGCTTGTTTCATCACTTTACAATGCACTAACATTTCCTAACCTTCTGTTGACCTTGCGCCACAGATGATTAAAAGTTAAGGAAAAGGATATGCTGTTTTTGCTAGATGGATAGCTTTTTGAATAATTTTTTTCCAGGCAGAGATAAACTTTAGAACAGTTTCCTTAAGGGCTTTTTCCTCAAAAACAACACCAAGAATTTTTATCACGAGGGAATGCCATGAAAATGAGAATTACTGTGTTTCCTGCAGAGTGCTTCAAGCTGCATTTTGGCATTACAGCAGGAACTGTAACTATTTTCAATGAGTGTGTTGCCTTTGTCTGAGTTTGAGCTGCAGTGCTCTGCATGCTGCTGCTCAGGTCTGTACAGCTGCACTGCAGAGGCTTTCCAGTCTCATGTAATTGAGCTCAGACTGTGTGAGCCATGAACAGTGCCTGCCTTTGTGGATCTTTGTGTAAGCATGCCTGAGTGATGGACAGGAACGATGTAGAAGAGGAAGGAGATCTGTTTTATCTCTTTGAACTGTCAGCTTACTCTCCTCTATACACCACAACTCCATGTTCAATCACCTCGCGGATGGTTAAAGATAAACATTGTGCACAGAGATTCTTCTATTCTTCTCTTTTAGCCTGCATGCACATCCTCCTCTTCTCTCCCAGATCTGCTCTTTTTTCTTCTGTCACGACTCTGTGCCCACTTCTCTCCATCTCTCTTTCTGCATCCTCTGCTCCTTTCCCTTTCTCCCTGCCTTTATTTTCTCCTCTCTCTCCCTCCCTCTCCTCAGCTGCCTGCTCCTTTTCTCTCTCTCTCTCCCTCCCTCCCTCCTCCCCTTCTCGCTTCCCACTCTCTCCTTTCCAGAGTGGCGGCAGCGTGACTGCCTGCGTCAGCCAGCCCTGCCAGCTAGTGAACGCTGCTACTGGAGCTGCCGTACCCTGCCGTACCCTGTGTGTGTATGTGTGTGTGTGTGTGCGTGTGTGTGTAACTGTATGAGTGTACGCAGATGGGAAAGCAACTGAGTCAGGGAGGGCTGCCTCTCATCTCTTCGCTGTTATCACCATCCTTCACTCTCCCTCCTCTTCTCCTCTGCTGCCATGGAGCTCCAGCAGGCTGAATCACAACACCGTCTGCAGAAAGGGCTGAGGTAATACTGTGTGTGTTGTAGTGGGGCTTTCTGTTTGTATTTAAGTGCACACATCTGCATTGAAATGCCTGCATGCAGCTTGTGCAGGATGTGAATGTGTATCCCATTGCTGCCTCATCATTAAATTGCTCTGCATGCCAGTGCAATCCAGTACCCTCCACCTAAAGGGGAAACAGCTGAAATGTCTTCCATCATGGGTGCATGAAGCAAAAGAATTGTCTTTGTCGTCTCTGTCTGTGTAGGATTTTGAGTGTTTCCTTGATGGCTCAGTTCCTGCTTTTTCCGTCCGAGGTTCTCACACAGATCACGTGACCCAAATAGCAAGCAAGCACAACACATTACTCATTCCTAGCATTTACTGTGTGTGTGCACAATCACAATCGATACGAGCAGGCCTGCGAATGTTTTGTGTTGTTGTGACGGGGTAAGCCTGCAAACCAAAGCTGGACGCGCAGAGTGAGAGCCATGACACAAATCTCACTTTATAGTATCTTCAAAGGGTGAATTATACAGAATCCCAAAAACAATCCTCGTGTGCCCCCAGTGGAATTTAGCCTAACTCTCTAGTTTATGTTTTGAGACATCTTCAAAGAACCTCATTTTGAACAATATATAACCTAAATATATACTTTTCCACGTGTTATTTTCCCCAGCAGGTAGATGTGTGTGCGTGGTGCTCCGCTGGGCCAGTATGGAGCGTGGGTGTCTGAGAAGGTGGGCCTCTGGCTCTGCTGTCGTGTTCCTTCACACACTGGCCTTATCCTGGACAGGTAGGGCACAAAGCAAATATCACCTTTTGCATTATTAGAAACAAACCATGTACATCATTGCACCTATTCAAATGATCATAGCGTTATTACTGGTTATTCAACAAGGCAATCCGGACATAAGATTAGTTAAGATAAGATAGAACTTTATTAAGACCGAAGGAAAAGAAAGAAGAAAATAGTCAACAAAAATAGTTAACAAACTATTTACATAGATAAAATAATTGAAAAAGGTAAAAGATAATAAATACAATAAATAAAAGACACAAGACGACAAGCGACTCTAGCAGGCTGCTGCCCAGGACAGCACCGGAAGTAGAGGCATCATTGTTTAGCAGCCGTTATGTTTAAGCCTGAAACTGAATAAAAATAAGATTTAAAATGAGATTAAGTTTTTCCCTTCTAGGCTTAAGAGCTAAATGTTAATTTGCCTTTTATACTCAACAGTTTTAGCTATACAATTTTGTATGGAACTAGGATCAGAGGTGGCAAAAGTACACACATTCTATACTTAAGTAGAAGAACATACGTTTACGTAAGTAAAAAGTATTCCTCTGAAGGACATTTAACTTATAATAATAATTCAAAGACCATTAAACTTAAACATTCTAGCTTAAAATAAAATAAAACTATATACTGTCAATAATGAGCATTAACTTTGTTCTAGAGTTGTAACAACACCAGAAATTTAAACTTCAGCAATACACGATACCTCTTTTGATAACTGGGCAAAATGAAAAAAGTCCTCGGCACAATAGGATAGTTCTCTTTGTTTATTATCACTGGACACTGTCTGGATTTGCTGCAAGCCAAATTTCAGTCAGAATAATAAAGACTGAACCGAGATGAGGTCCAAAATGAGCACCTGGATCATTTGTTTGAAATCAGTCTTGATGTTGGGAGGGCAGCGTGCAGAGACCAAAATAAAACACACATGCATTAAAACTTAAGTTATGCACCTGTTTCGAGAATTTAAGGAGTCGAAAGTACAGATTTTCTGTGTTCAAATGTGGGGAGAAAAAGTAAAGTAAAAGTAAAAGTTGTCAGAAAAATAAATACTCAAGTAAAATACAGATACCTGAAAAATCTACTTAAGTTCAGTAATGAAGTATGTGTATTCCGTTACTTCCCACCTCTCACTAGAATTATTTACGCTTAAAAAGTGACTGCACACATAAACATGTTTTTTAAGCTGTAATCTAAATTATATTGCTGTACTGTAATGAAACGCATCAATGCTGGTGTTAATATTGACAATTAAATCAGCCCTGGACCCTGCCAGCTGAGGGTGACGTAAAGCTCACCGTTTGGGACAAAGCTACGCAATTAAATTGATACAAAAAAAAAAAAGAATGTTAACGCCTGTCAATCAGAGGTGGTCGGTACACCCCCCAAGCCCCGACTTTGAGAGGGAGTCTCATTTTCAAATATATTTCGATCGAGACATATCATTCACTAGAGTTTACACTATTTCTGCTAGCACATTGTACATTAGCCTTCTAGCTAACGTTACGCTACCACTCTGCGCCCATTCTCTCTTGCACCTTGCATTGCCTCGGCTCTGAAAGCTCCATATTCAGGCATTAGTGGGGCTGGAGCCAACGGTTCGAACTGATTGGGGTTGGGACCACCAAGGTCCATGTCAGGAGTTCATGTAGTTGGGTCTTTCTTGCGTTAGATATTGTGTCTGTCCAAATCTCAAGCTAGAACCAGGAGACAGTTAGCTTAACTTAGCTTAGCAGGTCTGGCTAGGCTTTGTCTAAAAGTAACAAAATACATCTTCTAACTTCTTCCAAAGCTCACAAATTAACACATTATGGTTTGTTTGTTAAATCCACATAAAATTTGAAATGTGAAAACAAAATTGGAGTTGTAACAGGGTTGGAAACAGGGGTAAACAGAGAAGTCAACACTAACATTATTGTCAAGAAATAACCCAGCACATAGCCCTGTCTAAATTTTTTCATTTTTAACCTTTCTGTTTTTGTACAGTAATATGACGTATACACACTAATTTGAGAGCTTTTGAGGTGCCATTATGAGGATTTAGTTCATTTAGGCAGAGCCATATTAGCTTGTCTCTGCTCCCAGTCTCTGGGCTAAGCTGTGCTAACAGGCTGATCCCGCTAAGCTAACCATGTGCAGGCTGTAGCTTTGGATTTAGATTTAACAGGCAGATATGAGAGTGGTATCAATATTCTCATGTAAAAGTATGTTAGATAAAATAAGCTTATTTCCCTGTCCATGTCCATAATATTTTTTATTATCACTTAACATAGAAAGTATTTCATCCAGTACACAGAAGAAAAAAGGCTAGATAAAAGTCGAAATGTTTTAATCTGTCATGTTTTTCCCACATTAAATCAACACTAATCTTGTACTCACAGGTGCCATTGAGCCCGCCTCCAAAATTGACGGACGGCACAGAGCAGCTGTGACACTGCAGGAGAACATGACACACCGGTTCAAGTGCCAATCAGAAGGCTGGGATCCCCGCGCCCCTCCCTTGCTAACCTGGTACCTGAACGGGGAGCAGCAGAGAGCGTCATCACCCACCCGTGGGCGCCTGGTGATGACATCGCAGGAAGATTCTGAGGTCAGGAGACCGAGGACCAATCGCAACAGCACCTTCTCTCTGCGGGCCAGGAAGTGGGACAGGGAGCTGGTGTGTGTTGCATCGAACCCCAGGACAGGAGAGAGCTATAACGCCACGGTCACACTCAATGTTCAATGTGAGTCCTTGTGGAACATTTCAGCACTGGAAGTTAAAAATATTTTCTGTTGGTACAGTTCTAAAAGTCATTCCTCTCCTCTGTGTCCCAGTTCAGCCAGAGATCCTCAGGGTGAACGCCCACTATAGTGAAACCTCAGACCCTGGCCTCTCCCTGGTGCTCTTCGCATTGGTGCGCTCCAACCCGCCTGCCACCATCACCTTCGTGGACCAGTCCGGCCAGCTGGTAGCCAACACCTCAGACTTCCTCATCCTGGATTCGCGCAGCTACCCCTGGCTGACAAATCACTCGCTGAGGGTCATGCTCAGTAGCCTATCAGGAGGAAATATCTCGCTGAATGCCAGTAACAGTGTGGGAACGGTGCAGAGCAACCTCACACTGGCAGGTCAGTGACGGTAAAGGGCAACTCATTAAGTCTCTCTTATGCTAAGCTAACCCTCTCCTGGACTGTGGCTGAAATTAATCACTACTATCCTATATTGTCCACTATATAGAAAGTTCCAATTTTGTACTGCTGTACAGGGCCAGTTTGCCGATCTTCAACCTCAGTCCTATTATGCTATTATGAAGAGCTAATACCATTATGGTAGGAAAAAAATGCAATTTCACTCTGTGCCTTTGGAGGACACTATCCACTTCTCCAATGAGGCCCTGGAAAACCTCCACCAGACTACGTAATTCTCATCATCGGGTGGGGATGCTTGCCACCCGGTTAACATAGCGACAACTCAAAGCGGTTTTTACACTACACATCACATTCACCCATTCCCATCCATACACTGATGGCAGAGGTGCATGAGAAGTGATGTAAACTGTCAATCAGTTATCACATTCATACCCGTTGGGGTACCCATCTGGAGCAATTTGGGGTTTAGTGTCTTGCCCAAGGACACTTCGACATGTAGCCTGAGGGAGCTGGGGATCAAACCTCCGACCTTCCGATTGAAAGACGACCGACTCTACCACTGGGCCACAGCCGCCCCGGTATATTATTTTTATTGTTGTCGAGCCATTGCCTGCAGCAAAATGTTGGTAATATTTCACTCCAGCGTCTCTCGCAAATGCTTGCTGGGTGTCGTAGGAACGTAGAATGGGCGAAACCACTAGCTATTTGTCAAACTTTCTCCACAGCTATGGCGCCAATTTCAAATATTATTGCTTCTATCGATTACAGAGAACACCAGCTTTGACTGACAGTCGCTTTTTTCAGTATTTTCTCCTGTAAGTGAGAATTATTATGCACTACACGTATAGTAGACTCAAAGTATCCCACAATGCAACATGAAAAGTATTATGCAAACGTTGGTCGCTAACCAAGCACTATATATCAGGATGCATTGTGCTAAAAAACAAAACAGTGACAACATGATTAACAGCACAGATGCTAAGTTTAGAGAAACAGTTGTAGCATTAATGAATGAGTGAATTATCATTCAGACATGACAATCGAAAATGAATCTGAATCGTTCCAGAAATGCTGAACTATTCCTTTAACTTTCTCTCTTCTTCTCTCTCCAGAGTTCCTGCAGTCTCGTGTGGAGGTGCCCATGCTGGGAATAGTGACTGGGGGAGCCATGGCCTTTATGGCACTCCTAATCCTCAGTCTCATAGTTCTCTGCCTCATGCAAAAAAACAAGAGCAAGTGCATTGGTGAGACTGTGTGCAGTGTGACTGGAGCATATAATGTAGTGTACAACACTTATGGAGAAAGTTAAAACATCTCTTTTCATTATGTTACAGATGAGCCAGTGGAGATTCTGATGACCAAGAAAAGGTAAATAAAGTAGTAAGTGTTCTGTCATACAGTAATAGAATCAGCACGAGAACACTGTCAGCCAGTAACAAGTTTCTGTAGACCAAGTGCTGATAATTTACCACTGAGGTGTGCTTATGCTACAAAGTAGGTCACTGTATTGTGATCCATCCATCGACCTGCTTACTTGTGAGTTAAAATATTGATACCACTCTTATTTGTTTACAGTAAATATGGAACTAGAGCTAGGGGCCCGTTAGCTTAGCCTAGCATAAACACTGGAAACAGGTTAGAACTCTTTAAACAGGTTAATGCCAGACATGCTCCTAGCCAGAAAACATGTAGCGACTCCGGGAAAACATGTAGCGACTCCGGGAAGTGACTTTACCAGAACTTTTTGCACATATTGTTTTTGTACAAATTAAACAAATAAGACAGAAAATTTGAGAGTTAAGTTGCCCAGGCTAGCTGTTTTCAGCCTTTTTGCTAATTTGAGCTAGCCAGTCAATGCCTGTAGCCTTAGAGTGACTTTTAGGTAGGCAGTGAATTAGCAAATTTATACTCAATGTTTAATGTATTAATTTAAAGTATTAAATACTCAGTTATAGTCAATTTAGCATCGCATAGAGTTTAAACCAAAGGTAGCTGGTGTCCTTCAGTCTACAATCTAAATGCTAATATGCTAACGAAGTTGATGCATGAAAACGTGTGGAAAACGAAACCTGAAGGATGAAATAATCTATTGTTGGCTTGTATGTCAGATAAGTATTTCAACACTTGGGCTTACTTGTAAGAATTACAGAAGGAGATTGGTGATGTCCAAGTCTTACCTAATAATTTCCATCTCCGCAACATAAATGGGTTGGAAGGAAAACAGTGATGGTAGCATTTTTGTGCTCTTATGAATACTTTATATCCATCCTGCGGACCAATAACGACTCTAATCTCTGTTCGATATCTCTCCTCCATGTTTCCTGCACAGTGAATCTGCCATTCTGAAGGTGGAGAAAGCAGATAAGACCTACATCCCCAGAGAGAACATGTCTCTGCCTTCAAACATGCAGCTCCATGACCTCAGCACTTTGAGAAAAGGTAAGAATCTGAACAGCCTAACTTAGAATTTTGAAAATATGTTTTAAATTTAAATTAAAGAGTTGAACTTTGATTTTAAATATTGATGTTAGCTCAATGAGACAGTCAATAAACCCCACCCTATACAAATATGTCTGCTAGACGTTGGCAGATGGATCCTCTTACATTAGACTTAACTTTATTGCTGAAATCTGAAGCCAATGGCGGCCCTTGTCACAGGCCCATGTCTCGCCAAAAGCACATTAATTACTCAATAGTTCTGAATGCAGCATTAAATGGCCTCCGTGCTGAATTGCAGCAACTGCCTTTGGGTGCCAGACTCCAAGAGCCCAAAGTCATAGTGTTTCAGTAGTTTGTGGTGCATTTTTTTAGCCCCCTAGTGGGTAAATCCAGCTGTGCAGCTTATCAGAGAAGACATAATAACAGTCATGTTTTGCCCTGTTTCAGTTTGTGTTTCCAGTAGTAGTAGCAGTCCCTCCAGGATTTTGCTCCAGGATTATTTATCACATTAACACTGTTTATTTGGCTGCTGCAGCAGTTTAAAACAACTGATAAGAGAACAAGTGGATTACTATTTCACTGTTCATGCCGATTTGAGATCAGCACTGACACAAACATCAGTAACAGAGCCTCTAGTTTGTCAATAGACTCAACACTTTTCACAATGCTTTTCCGGTTTCTGCCAGTGTTGCAAGTAAGCAGTAATCCACTATGGCTGAACAAACAAAGAAAAGATAGATGACTACAGATACAACTTCAAAAATAAGTGAAAATCCAAAGAAAAAGAAACAAATTCTACGCTTAGATGAAGGTAAACAGTCTAAAAAGGAAAGAGACCGTCAGCGAGGGAAATCAAGAGTTACAAACGGAACAAAGGGAGCCAGCGTGAACGTCTGGTTATCTAGGATGTATGCCCCCCTGATTATCTTTTATTGCCATTAGGTGCCACTAAAGAGAATAAAACTGAAATCTTCGAGATTATATCTTCAAGTATCAATATATATAACAAATAGATGCTAACAGTGAAGCATATTAATGTTGCATTTGGGCTCACTAGACTGCTGTTTTACAGTTGCTGTTAATAGTAGTAAAATAATTTGAAAGTATCAACATCCTTTACTAAGAAACAGGCCACATGAGTGAATGTATCTGTTATTTATAACAGGTTCATTTTAGTGTAAAATTTTGTGTTACCTGAAGGTAAAATTGCTCTCATAATCTGTAGAATCTTTTGGTTGGTGCACATCATGTCAGCTGAACATGCAACATAAAGTATCCTACAACAGACAAGCATACAATCTAACACATACAGTAAAACATTTCTAATCCATTACTTTCCAGTGATCTAAAAGGGTTTAAATGATGCCGTTCTTCTGAAAGGACTCTCAAATAGTTTATCTAAGTGAATAAAGTTCTCAATAAAAAACAAGTCCTGTAGCTGTACGGGGGCTAAATGCTTGGCTATGTCTTGGCAACAAGGGGAGACTCCAGGACAGAGCCAGGCTAGCTGTTTCTTGTCTTAATGCTAACCTTAGCTAACCTGCTGCTGGCTGTAGCTTCATGCTTAGACATTAAAATGGTGTATTTAAAAAATGAATTTATCTAATTCATATATCTTTGCATTCTGCTGTGTCCTCCATCCTTCCTGCATTTCTCTTCGTAGCCCGAGAGGCCGCCCAGCAAAACAGTGTGGGAGAGGAGGAGGAAGATCTGTCTTTAGCCTACGCCGCCAGAGGTCAGGGAAATACACTCCACTTTCCATTATTTATACTTCAGATTCAGTCTGAATGTTTTATTTTGTCTGAACGGTTTTCCCTTATGATTGGCAGGTTTTGCCAGATATCCCATGGTGGGCTACATCTACAAGGTAAACAGCACAAGCAGTGAGGAGATCTGGCTCTGACTGACCTCAAAGTTACACACAAACATGCACATACTCTACACGCATGCATAACTACTTCCAACGGTGCAGCTGTCCGAGAGGGAACCCAAAACAACTGCCAGGCGGTTATTCAACCAATCATCAGTCACCAGGAAGAACGGTCAAAAACTACAACATCCAGTATCAACCAATGACTGTATAAAAGCATGGACGACCTCTCGACCTCCTCTTGTTGTACAAATTATAAAGCCAAAATAGCCCTCTGACTGGGCGCTGCCATGTTGCACGTTAGGAACCTGCGTCAGCGCAGTAGAGGTCGACTGGTGGAGCCGCGGTGTTGACTTCCCGCCCCTTCCGCTACCCAAAACACACTTTTAACTTCAGTCAACAACAGAACAGCTTGTTGTGTTGGTCTGAAGCAGATATTGACGGTTATGGAAACTTCAACGACTTTAGTGTTAGTGTTAGGTACATCTCCTCCCCCTCTTCCTCCTGTACTCTGCTACTCGGGATCAGAACGCTGCAGGAGCTGTCAATCATGACGTTGGAGCCCTTTCTATAGCATCAAATAACTTATTAAGACTACTCAGAAAAATGAACACTTGGTGTAAATCAGCATGGTAAAGAAGTAACTTTAATGACAAAAACTTTGAACATTTTATTTGCTGTGTATTTTGATTTTATAGTTTGACTCGTCCCATCTGTTAACATGAAGGAGGCGGGCTTTATGACCTATACTGCAGCCAGTCAGCAGGGGGCGATAGAGATGTTTTGGCTTCACTTTTAAGCCGGAGACTTGCTTTTAACTCCGCATTCGCGTGCACATGATGGCTGCCTCGCGTTCCCTGCGTCTGTTTGGAGCATCGGCTGTGCACGTCCTCAAAAATTAACGCTACGTGTATGCGAGATGCAGTATGCACATGAGCGGTAGGGGCAGTGTAGAGGCAGAGGGGATGTGACAGGGTCAACACAACAGCAGGGGCAACAATGGCAGAAAGTTCTGAAAACAAGCTGATAAACCAATTCTACAATTATCCACATCTGTGCGATGTGGCATTGCGGCTGCACAGCGACAAACATGCCTATCAAAACAGCTGGCGACAGACAGGAACCAGCAGAAAATGGGAACAAGTCCGGGACCTTTACATCTGTGTACTGAGGAAAATGTAGGAGAAACACTCTCAGAATTAACATCATAGTGACCTCCTCGAGTGTCATCTGTTGTTTACATCCCGCACATACGGTAGTTGCATACGGCCTGAGCTCTCTGGTGTGCCCTCTAGAGGTATCCTCCAGTAACACGCGTAGTGCATAGACAAGTATGCGAACAATTACGGTTGTGACGCAGCCAGTTGTGTATGCAAACGCAAGGTTAAAAAGCAAGTATATCCCCAGCCTTAGGGAGCTTTCAGTACATGTCGTCCATCTTTTTATACAGTCTGTGGTATCTACACTCTGTTACTCTGACAAGTTCATCCATGTTCACAAAACAAAAAAGCGTTGATGTTTTCATCTGTCTGAATCGAGTGCTCTGGTCTATACACTGCTGATGTGTTGTCTTAACGATCCAAAGTATGAACTCTACATGAAACTGCTCATATTCTTGACCCTTTGACATGATTTCCTCCTGTAACCACTCGCTCATAATGTCGTCCTCCCTGTCGCATTACTGGAATGCATTACCTGTTCTATGCTTACACCAGAATGTGCAAGATAATGTACTGTATGTGACATTTAACATTTTGACCAATAATAATAATAAGATGGTACATAATTATAGATATTTGTATATGAACATGTAACATGTCATGTACTGTATATTTGTATGCATATGTATATGTGTATAAAAGAGGATGTCTAATAAAGATCATATTGAAATTGTACTGTATGAAGTCAGTGCAGGGTTTGCTGCAGTTTTATTGGCACTCAGCAGGGGGCGCCCTTAGGTGCTTTTTAGGCGCGATAAGAGGAGGAGGGTCTCTGTTAGTCATGAGAGTGATGAGCGTTTATGACATTCTGATGAGTGTGTGTTGTGTGGTAAAAGCATTGTTGCATTTGGGAAAGAAGGAATTTGATACATTTTTTTTTGTTTTTAAATGGCAGGTGCAAGACACAAATAATGCATGTGTGTGTATGTGTGTGTGTGTGTGTGTGTGTGTGTGTGTGTGCCAGGTGTAAGCTCTAGGTCACAGGGTGCTGTGGCTTTCAAACAGGAAGCAGAGTTGTGTTGTGAGAGCATCTCTTCGCTCTCTCTTCTTCTTCTGCTGCATCGTCTGTGCTGAACGGGGAAACGGGCCAATTAGTCACACACAGCGGGATAAACATTTACAACACACAGGGAATTGAAATATTAATGTGAACACACACAATTGTGTTCGTGTCTATTTGTTTTATGAGATGGAGCTGCTCCGCTCATCTCCCAAAGCAGCAATACAGCATGTAGCAGTCATTTTTAGCTTAAACATGGCTGGTAGGGACTTTGCTTTTAAAGCAGATTTTGCTTTAATTATTTCTGATCAAATCAGAAGGGTAAAATCTACAGTGGAGTTAATGACGTTTCAGTTTTAAAGGATTTTAACTCCACTGAATGTGGATCCTAACTTTAGTAGAGGAGGGAGGATGCATTCAGGTCCTTTTCTTGAATTAAAGTAGCACACTATATAGAAATACTCCACTACAAGTTTAAATAAGTTAAAGTCCTGCACTGATGTCTATATACGTGAAACTGCATTTATATTATTAACAAAATACACTTAATGTTTGAAAGTGAAAGTGGTTAGCGCTGTCACTTCACACCTAGAAGGTTCCTAGTGTGAACCTCGGTTTGGACGTAGTGGGCCTTTCTGTGTGCCGTTTGCATGTTCTCCCCGTGCATGCGTTGGTTCCCTCCGGGTACTCCGGCTTCCTCACACAGTCCAAAGACATGCTCGTTAGGTTCATTCATTGACTCTAAATTTGCCCGTAGGTGTGAGCGTGAATGGTCATTCAAGTTCTGAAGACAAGCTGATTCCGCAATTATCTGTATGATGTGCCATTGCCACTGCACGGCAACAAACATGTCTGTAAAAACAGCTGGCGACAGACAGAAACCTGCAGAAAACGGGAACAAGTCCGGGGCATTTACGTCTGTGCTCTGAGGAAAATGTTGGAGAAACAGAGTGGGGGGCGGCACTGTTGCTTTTTTTGCCATGATCTCAGAATTAATAGTGACCTCCTCGAGTGTTCCAAAGACAAGCTCGTTAGGTCCATTAGTGACTCTAAAATTGCCTGTAGGTGTGAGCGTGAATGGTCGTCTGTCTCTATGTGTCAGCCCTGTGATTGACTGCAGATCAGTCCAGGGTAAGTCAGGAAAATAAGTTGGGGTCGATGTCGGATAAATGGGGGAGACAAATGATGGACCAGTGTCGCCTGTCGTCGAGGCACAGATGTCGAGGCGTGGGGGAGCTGCCTCTTCATTGCTCTTTTGTATGAAGCCCCAGGTGGTTCCTGTATTCAGACAAGGAGGGACGAGACAAGAAAAGAGGGGCTTTAGTTTTAAAACTTTATATATTGTGTTTGAGTTGTTTAACCTATAACCTATTACAATGCATCATATACCAGATTTGTGTACATAAAATCCCCCTGGAGTTCTAATGAAGCAGAAAATAAAGTCAATGGTGTAAAAGTGCAATTATTTGTGAATAGCACTGTCCTGTCTAACTTAGCAGGTGGGGCTAATTTTAACAATTGTATGACTTGTTTAACTTATTACAATGCATCATATAATAAAGCATCATCATGTGTGTGTTTTAATGTAAATACAATCATTCTAACAGTCATGAGTCTGACACATGTAGAACAACAACAACAAAGCCTGCTGAGGTGGAACATAAGCCAATCACACTTACTTCCTGAACACACACACACACACACACACGCACACACAGACGGAGACACTTCAAGAAGCGAGGGCTTGAAGTTTTTACAGCAGGAACACAGCAGCTCTTTATTCTGAGGTCAGTAATTCATTTAAATCTACTGTTGATATCTGGTTCTATTTTCAATTTATCTCAGATTTCTTTTTTTTTTTAAAGGAGAAAAACTCGTTTTAATTTGCTAAGATTAACTAGGCCCAAAGTCAGAGTTTGTTCTGTTGATGAGCTGAGATTATTTCCTTTAAAAAAACACTGTAAATTCATCGTCGGTTAGCTTTTAAAACGAGTTGAATAAAATGGTTGACAGAGAGGAGAAAATGGCGGCCTTCCTGGTTTCTGTCGTTGTCGCTCTTGCTCACAGCCATCTGAAATATCTCCTTCTGTCATCAGCAGAACTCAAGACACAATGAAATGCCAGATCCTTTTCCCTGCCTGTTTGCTGCTGCTTTGGACTCTGGCGGGTACGTAGGTCTCTATCAGGACTTTTCTTTCTTTTTTTCCCAGAACATTTTACTTTAATTGTAGCTTCACTGACAAGACCACACCATTGTACGTATAGAAGTCATTTGCTTGGAACATGCTAGAGGGTCGAGTTAGCTGGAGCCTTCAGGAACCCGGGGGACGAGAGTGGGGGCACGTCTCAATGCACTTTCTGGTTCAGCATCCCCCAGTGTGTTGGGATAGGAGAGAGGGAGAGGAATGGGGTTTGGAGGTGGGGGTCGAGAACTGAGACAGGTAATTAGGGAGGCACAGGCGTGAGCGCTACACAGGTGATGGAACTAGTGAGGGCAGCGTGGTCATGTGTCCTGAACCTCTGTTTCTTCATAAATCATATTCCAGTTTCAATAAAATCATACTCTTGTGTTAAGCTAAATTTCTCCTACAGCATTTGTCAGTTGTGATGGTGGAAGAAATATGTCTAAAGTTATATAGGGTTGCATGATCAAGTAATAAACCTATGTAGATATATAGATACATGCCTGTAGGTTATTTGGAAGATGCTTTTCTATTTTAACACAGCGCACATTGCAGGTTGATTTTCATAAATCTGAATGTTTCTTTTTCTTACACAGGAGCACAGGAAAATGCTAAAATAAAGGTGACATCTGTTTCTGATGGGATTAAGTTGTCTTGTGATGGAGGTACAATGAAATCCCCTAGTGGTTTTTCTGTCGAAACCTTGCAATACAAAGATGAGAACTCAGGGGAGTACAGCTGTGAGCGCAACGGCGAAAGTACAAAAATCTATGTGAAATTTCGGAGTAAGTTCTGGAGCAAAGCTCGAGTCTCTTATATTGTGATAAATGCTCTAGTGTAATGTGATTATTATTTTTTATAAGACCTTTGTTCTTTTGGCATTTACACCTTCATATTAGTACAGTATTTCTTACTTCAAATGTCTGATTCTTCTGTGTGTGTGTGTGTGTGTGTGTCCAGCCTGTGATAACTGCATACAGCTTGATACTGGTTCAATAGTGGGATTGGTTGTTGGAGACGTGTTGGCTACAATAGTGATTGGAGTGGCTGTCTATATCGTCGCATCTCAGAACCGGACTGGGCAGAAAACATCCAACAAGAAAAGTAAAATTTACCTACCAACCTACCTACCTACCTACCTACCTACCTACCTACCTACCTACCAGCTACTTAAATACTTACCTACATACCTACCTTCATACCTACCTACCTACGTATTTACTGACATACCTTCCAATGTACCACCGACCTACCTATCTAGCTACCAACATACCTACCTAGCTACTTAAATACCTACCTACCAAGCTACCTACCAACCTATCTTTCTACCTACCTATCTACCTACATGCCTGCCTACCTACCTTCTTAGTTACCTACTATCTACATACCTACCTACTAACCTATATACTTGCCTACATACATAAATACATACCTACCTACCTACATACATGCCTATTTACCTACATACCTGCCTACCTACCTATTTATATACCTAGGTATACCTACATAAATATCTAATTTCATAACAACCCACAAACCTACCTACGTACCTAGCCACCAACATAAATACCTACTTTTGTACATACCTATCTACTTATCTACCAACCCATACCTGACTACCTTCCGATATACCTCCCTACCTTCCTACACATCTAACTGTAAACCCACCAAGCTAGCTAGTTACCTACCTAGCTACTTAAATACCTACCTACCTACCTACCTACATAAGATATTCATCTTGAGGACACGAAGAGGACTTAGTTACTGTCTGGTTGAAAATCTAATTTATGCATATTTGCTATAGAAACGTGAAGAGGGTAATATATTAAAACTAAATGTTATTTAATATTTAAAGATGCAGTATTCTCTGTGTAAATGTGCTTATTCATTACAAAAAACAATTTTCTGCTTTGAAGAACCAGGAACTACTTTCTGTCAACCAATGGGCAGTTCATTAATATATGGTTGCTCTTGTAAGATAATTTTAAGATAAAAAAATGATAGCATGTCTGCTAACTGACATTTAGCTTCACATTCTGTCAAGTCAGTCTGATAGTATAACAGAAGTCAGGGGGCGGTTTTCTAAATGTAAATTAATGCAACACCAAAGTAATGAGAGAATATGGACAAGATTTTCTGAAAGAATTCCCATTCTGTGGGGGCTTCCGTAGAAAACAGCTAGCATGGCTTTATAGAGGTTTATATTCGCTAATTTGCATGTTATAGAAAGCAAATACTTGCCAAAACTATTTAAGAGTGGATTACTTTAACTAAAACAACTATGGCTGCAAGTATTATAGTTTTACATTCTTAATCAAAAGTAGCAATAACAAATACACACACACATAAAACAGGAAAAAAAGTCATGCATCCACAATTTAAGGTCTTGAATAAAGGAAGTAGAAACATGCATTAGTAAGATGCACTCATCACAATAACATTTCTTTTAGTTACTCCTTAAAACACTTAACTCTGCTTGTTGATTGTCTTATGTTAATATGATCATTACATGTGCCCTCAGGCTCAGACAGACAGCCTCTTTTTCCAAGTGAAAGGAGCAACAGAGCCCCGAATGACGACTACCAGGTACGCTGAAACATGAGGCCGTTTATATTTGCATAACAACATAAGATTCACTGATACATTTTCTCTTTCTTAACCCCGCCGTTTCTCCCTCAGCCTCTGAAACCCAGAGGTGGTCAGAAAGACACGTATGATGTGCTGACCAACAGGAGGTAGATGAATGGTGGCCCCCTGCCTTGGACCCCTCCAGCTGAAAACGTGCTCTCCATGCACCGCTGCAATTTAGACATCTGCAGGAGTAAATCATTTCTTTTTCATGGTCTCATTTTCTCTGAATGAAATCATTTGTTTTCACCATGCTTGTAAGATGTTGCTCTTAATATGTGTCAGTTTTTATTTTGGTAGTATATAATCTGACCCATGTTGTATTTCAGTTCATTATCTATATATCTTTTTTGAATCTACTTAAACTATAAATTGCTGAGGTTATGTATGTAATTAAATGTTTATGTTGACAAACAATTCCAGCTTTATCGTGATGCAAAATAAACAAAAAGAGGATTAAATTGTGCTTTCTTGTCATGTTGGCAGCTATAACCAAATGAGTGACATTTTACATTAATTACCATAGGTACCACTGTGAGGTACTTTATATTTATACCCTATAAAGAAATAAATATTATGTTTTTTTTATTGCCCTAAAATAGTAACAGGTAATTTTCAAGTTAAACAGTGTGTTAGCAGCATTTAATGTGATGCACTAATAAAGGTTAGAGAGTTGAGATTAAAATAAAGCACTTTCCAATAGGGATAGACCGATTATCGGCGCCGATATTCGGCATTTTGACGCATATCGGCATTGGCCTTTTTAAAAAAATTTTTTTTTAATTAATTTATTTTTTTAATTTATTAATCTATTTTTTTTAATCCGACGGCCGATAAGAGATCAATTTAAAACTGGGTTATTTTGGCTCTGATGCATATTTTTAAAGGCATTTAAACAAAGTTAAGTGTTGGAGTTTGTATTATTCAAAATTTTGACGCCAATATTTTCACTTTTACTGCAAATGAATATCGGCTTCAAATATCGGTTATCGGCCTCCTTGACTACTAATAATCGGTATCGGCCTGAAAAAAACATATCGGTCTATCTCTACTTTCCAATACATTCAACAGAGACGTGCATGAACATGGGTCTACAGCAATGCAGTGCGTAAAAAACCTACTCAATCCACAAACACCTAGCAGTATTGTTTAGCATCAAAATAAATGCATATAATAAATTGTAAAATGAAAGTTTTTGATTTTATTTATAGTAAATGACCTCTCACGGCCCACCTGAAGGACATTTAATGCCCACCAGTGGTCTGAGGCAAACACTTTGGGAATCATTGGTCTAGTAAGTTGTTTAAAAGCTTCAAAACATTAATGATTTTTTTCCTCAAACTCCAAATAAATGGCTTAATTTTGAAAAATAATTGGGGCTTAAAGAGGCCGTTCCGATAATACTCACATAAACAAATATAAGGGATAGGGTCAGAGAAGGAATAAGTATTTTTAATGCAGATCTTAGTTTCTCCTTCTTCTCCACTCCATTAATCATCTCAAGACCACGATCCCTATGTTGTTGAAATCACTAAATTAAACTGAATATTACAATAAGAAGTCGATGAGATCTGTCTGCCAGCTACAGCATTTATCAGTGTAAATTTGACCATGTAATAAGCATCAGTCATGGGCCCTTTTTTCTGGCATAATGAGCACTTTTATCAAAGTTTCTTGAGATAAAATCAATCATTAAATGAAACATAAAGATTGCTATGTTTTGAGGAATAGTAATTGATTGTAATTACATGTTGTAATAACCTCTTTCCACCGTTCATGCACAGTATTCTGGCATGCATTTAATCCTGAGGTACTAGTTATAATTTTACTGTATTTATATCAGCCTCACTGTTTACTCACCTATAGTTGTATCAGGGCATAGACTGTATGAGAGTGGATGTCGCCAATTTATTGGTGGACTACAATTGTGAAGCCCGGAGCTTCTTTTCTGATGGACAACACGCCCCATCCCTTGCAGGAGGTGCAACTCTCCATCGTCTACATGTGCACTTCATCTCACTTCTCAACAGGTGCAATACTTCTTTTCTTATCTTATTAGTTCTACCCATATATCTTTTAGGATAAACTTATTTACTCACTTTATATGCCCTTTATTGTGATGTTGCACTATCCATTTCACTGCTGTAACACTGTAAATGTCCCCATTGTGGGACGAATAAAGGATTATCTTATTTTATATTTTTAGTTAAAAGGACTATAATTTACTAACTGGGACCAGAATTTACAAAGTGGACATCATGCTGTGCTGAAGAAGATGTCAAACTGCCAATTCAGACCATGAACTCGCAGGGAAAATCTTTACTGGGGTAATAAATCAACTAGAATTTCAGTCATCAATATGACATGTCTACGGGAGGCTGGGATTCCTTTGAGCAGTCATTGTTCACTAAATCAAAGGTACACAGATGCACAGGCACTGTTCTTGTTTATAATACTACGTGGGAGTGTGTTTCTAAAATAAAGAGGAGACAAAAGACATCCACGTTAGCTACGTTATCTACATACACGTTATGCCATCTCCACAGTTAACATAAACCTCACAATATAGACTAAAAAGTTTATACATAAGAAATAAACAGTGCTAAGCACGTATTAGAGACTATGATCTATAACAGGACAACTTCTAAATAGGCTACATACAGGACAGATAAAAAATACTACTTAACATAGCTTGTTAATAGCTTCATAAACAGCTGGTTAACTTTCAATATTATGATATAAATTCCAACAGAAACTATAGTCTTTAAAATAAATACACACATTAGCACTTACTAGTGGTCATGGACGCACACAAACTGTGGAAACAACTGAAACGTAGCTTCTGCTAAAACTTTTAGCTAAAAACTGCCTCTTTTTATGAAACGGCACAAGCCGTGTGCAACACGGCCGTTGCCTGGCAGCAGGTTAAATGTCACTGTCCACTCATCTTCCTGTTACCTGAGCCTTTTGCACAGAGAAGTAGGCTCATTTTTTAACAACTTATTTTTAACTACCATCGGAGTTGCCCCCTGTTGGCCACGAAGAGCAATGCAAGTTAAATGCACTTCCACATTGGCCTCACTTTTACAACAACAGGAAACATTCACTTCTTGTAAGTCTTTGTATCAGAGCGGAATTAAAGTGGAAACAGAAAACTGTTCAACTCCAGTCCCGTAGTGTTTCCCCAAGTGCTGATGTTTCCGCTTTTGCAAAGAGAAAGGGATCTCTTTCTGCTTTCTTTAGAGCCTCATCTACCAGAATCAGAATCAGAAATACTTTATTTATCCATGGGGGGGGAATTCAAGCGTTTCAGTTGTTCCGATACAGAGAGAAGCATGGAGAAATATATGGCATAAAAATATGGGTAATATATATACAAGTAAGAAATATGTCAAATGTACCAAAGCAGGAAACAACAGTAAGAATCCCAATTTGAAAAAGTAATCCCAATCTCAATGCATCCGGTAGCATTAATAAGGGGACAGATTTTTTTTCACACTGTTTTAGTAAAAACTAATGTCACCTGAATGTCTGCATGGACCATCTTGAGACCCAGAACTCTCTCTGTTAGTTCACGCTTGATTTGTTTTGCTTTTTAATCTTGCTCGCCGGCCTGCACGGTGGTGCAGTGGTTAGGGTGTCGCCTCACAGCTAGAAGGTTCCTGGTTAGAAACCCAGTTTGGAGGAGGTGGGCCTTTCTGTGTGGAGTTTGCATGTTCTCCTTGTGCATGCGTTTCCTCCGGCTTCTGAAAGGTCGTCTGTCTGTACGTGTCAGCCCTGTGATTGACTGGTGATCAATCCAGGGTGTACCCTGCCTCTCGCCCAATGGCAGCCGGGATAGGCTCCAGCCCCCCTGCAACCCTGAACAGGATAAGCAGTATGGATAATGGATGTGTCTTGCTCGCCTTCTTTGTTTTTTTATTTAGTTTGCCGACAGTAAATTGGGCACTTTTTCCCGGTATATCATGTACAGTGAATGACATTTAGTGCCTATGAAGCAAAAAACGTCTCACCTGTAAATAACTTTCTCTTACCAGTGAAAACAGTTGTCGCCAAGGACTGTAACTTTTTCTATGTCTGGTATTTTTATTGTTGTTAAAAATTGTTATATTTGTTACTTTTACTGAAGTAAAGTTTCTGAATACTTCCCCCACCAATCACTATTGCTACTGTATTTCACCACCATCTCAGGGCCTTCAGAGTTCTATTTCAGTCTGTTGCGCCAAGGTATAAGAAAGGATGAGAATATATAGACATGGAGAGAGCAGCCATAGACTCAATTACACAACAAGTGCAAGCAGCAGAGCAGAGAGAAAGGCAGGAAAGACTGAAGGTTAAAATAGTAACAAAGATGAGGAGGAGGAGAGAAACTCTGGCTGAGTTTGGAGGACGCCTCCCGATGTCAGATAGTCTAAAAGCTTCAATTCTTTGATCAGTGCTCCGAGTCTTCCGCCTTCCTTTCCACGATGCTGTGACAAAGCTCCAAACTGCAGTTTTCTACCTGAGGAAGAGTACAGAGATCAAACAAGGAAGCTAAGGCAGCTCGGCTCAGAAACACAACCCTGATCAACCCACACACACACTCCAACCAACTTCTGACACGATGCGCACACGCTCAAACACGAGCTTGTGTGCTTTCGTGCACGGATGTTCGCTCGCACAACCACATCATGCCTGTCGAGCAGATGTAGATCTGTGTGTGGGAACAGTTTGACTTAATGACAGTCGGATAGAGGAGCACGCTTTATTCAACCTCCCCTCCCCCTCTACCTCTTTGTTTCTCTCACTCAAACACACAGCAGATGCAGATGGAGATAAGTGAGCAGAGAGTGTGGGAGTGTTTCCACTAAACTGTATCTACATACTGTCACA
This sequence comes from Semicossyphus pulcher, assembly GCF_022749685.1. Classification (NCBI taxonomy): domain Eukaryota; kingdom Metazoa; phylum Chordata; class Actinopteri; order Labriformes; family Labridae; genus Semicossyphus; species Semicossyphus pulcher. Next base: position 7,410,203 of record NW_027211700.1, read on the forward strand.
GAATGATCAATTATTAGTAGTCTGCATAAAGAAGAGATATTACGTGACGTTTATGCTCCAGCTCTCTCAGTCATTGCTGGTAAATTACAGTTGCACAAACACAACGGCAAAACACGACATATTTCCATTTAATGCACAATGGATAAAAAAAACATGTTTTGCAATGACAAATGTCAGATGTTTCCAGTGACAAATAGCAAGTCACTGACTAAATAGAAAATGAAGTAATGTAGACATGGTGATGGTGGTCATGTGCTTGTGGGTGCTACAGATATGAGCTGTGGCTTTGCGGCAGCTATAAACATCACATAGGTATATCTGCAGAAGCATCAGAGTTTTGTTTCGATCTATGAGCAATGAAGGAAACGAGAATGTTGTTGGCTGTGGTTTCATTTAATAGTGACACATGCAGCGCCCATTACAGTATCAAGAAGGAGAAGGAACAACAGTTTGAAGTAGATTTAAAGTTTGTCAAATGCTCTTTTTACAATGATAAAAGTAAAACATAAACGCAGTAAATACAAGCATACTGAAGCTCTCACTTAGACATAATGATAGAAATTATGATTTATCCGTGGTGTTATTGTAAATTAGATATAACATTTATGTATACAGTATATATATTAACACACTCAGTGGACCTCTAATTAGGTATGTCTTTATAAACTAAAGCAAAAAAAAGATAACATAAAACTTTATTAATCCTGAAGAAAATGCTAGTACTTTTTTATTAACATTAATTAGATAAAAAAAGAAACAAAAAACAAGAAAAAAAAATACAACAGGAGCTAAGTTTATACACTACTAAGACATAGAAAGAAAAAAAGAAAAAAATACACCAAAAGCAGTTTTATACATTAATTAGAAAAAAAAAAAAAAAAAAAAAAAATGAAGAAGAAAAAAAAAAAGTACAACACTACCAAAACAAAAAGAAAAAGAAGAGAAACAAGAAAAATACAACAAGAACTTTTTATACACTACCTAGACAAAAAGAAAAAAAATTTATGAAGAAGAAAAAACTAAAAATGTTCAACACTACCAAGACAAAAAGAAAAAAAGGGGAAAAAATGCAACAAGAACTTTTTATTCAAAAAGAAAAAAACAACACTTCAACCAGAAATGTAACCTTTACAAACCTTACGTTACTTACGTTTTTTTGCGACATTGTTGAAATAAATGTGTAAATTCATTCGATGTTCATAACTAGGGTTTAAGTTAAAAGTGATATTGTACTGGAGGACATTATAGTCACATGATTTTTTTATGTATATATTTTGTCCCCATTATTTACATGAAAGGAGGCAGAATATTAAAAAAAAACACCTCTTAATATAACTTAGTCCAGTACGACACCATCACCAAGACAGAACTCGAATAACACCAGAATGAAAAAGTGATCATCCGACGCTTCAGAAAAGTAAAATTTATGGCATAAAAGTTATATTCCATTGCCTTAGACTGTAGACTGAAGTGTGTCAGATAAAACGGACACTGATTGTGCTTTAAAAAAAAAAACCCTAATGACCTGTAGGCATACAGATAGTACAGATGGATTTATTTGCCCAACAGAGATATCTGCCTTCTCAAACTTGCAATGGATTTGAGCAGGGTATGGCAGACCTTTAATTGGGATGTAATCGCATTATAATTACAGTAGCATTTATCTTAGTCAAATTTGTCAACAGTTTGTTAGTCGCAGCAGACCGATTCATTCTGGATTCGTCAATTATCTCTCCTTTGTTCAGGAGAAGTTGGCATTCACATTTTTATAAACTACTTTTCAGTACTCTCAGTAGTAGCATGTCAATAATTGGAGCGTTGATAGACTATTGCGACAATAAAACCATTAAAGATTAGCATCACACCATTCGTCATCCTACTTGTGTGTCTATTTTCTCACATAAAACAAAAGTCTTGATATACAGTTAAATATTCAAATCCTAATATGTATTTTTTGAAATTAAAGATTTAAAATATAGATATTTTTATAGATATACAAATATAGTTACATTTTATATATCTAGAGCCACATAATATATTTCCAGGGACTGCCGCAGAAACACCTGATCCACTGCAACATGCAATACAATACCCACATTAATCTATCACATACACAGTGTATATGATGCAATATTCAACAGTTTTCTTTCCCATTAGAAAAAAATTGTCCCTAAATAACTCAAAGGCATTTGTAAATACTATGAGGATCACAAACTCAATACCATACACCTCTGTTGTACGGCGGCGGCGGTAGAATTCTTGCACAAATGGAGCATAAATTACCAGGGACAAGTAGGATTTTTTTTTACCATTCATGTTAATCAACATTTTTGATCCAATTCAGGGAGCATGACTGCTTTTGTTCAGTCGTAGTTCAGCAGTTACCCAGCGCAGTCAGGTGACTTGTCTTTATCCTGTCCTGTTTAACATAGAGTACGGATCCTGGGTGCGAGTGTGAGGGTTCAGGTGCTGCCAAATCACAGAAACAGTGTCAGTTTGCTCATATAATACTTTGAAATGTGTGAAATGTTTAGTTTTTCAGGACAGGAAAGTCACACATTGCTTCCAGGAGACTTTTCATTAAGTTCAGTATGTTAACTTTGAACAGGAAGTTATTTTGATTAATGTAAAGGAACAGTTCGACATTTTGGGAAAACGCTAACTTACTTTTTAATTTGATGCCAGCAGATTTAAGGACTGCTTACACACTACAGCATGTCAATGTTGGTACATATTACTCAAACTTTATATAACATGATGTGAGCTTTACAGGTCCTTGTAAGCAAAAGTCTTTTTAACCCCTAGATGGAGTCAGGCTTGCTGTTCCCCTGCTTTAGCTCTTCATGCTAAGCTAAGCTAACCACCTTTAGCGTAGCTGCGGAATCAATTTTCTTGTAAAAATCTGGACAAAAGAGTGAATCATTGTATTATGTAGGTTGATTTATTATGATAAAAAATGACCCTCATATCAGCTCTAATTCTAAATAAGGACACTGTTGATTTTCTGTGCAACTTTTGGTTGAGAGATAAACAAAGATTACTACTAAGTTAATCTTAGTCAAACGCAACACAAATGCAAAATGCAGCGCATCCTTGATGCAAAGCAGCATTATTTATATAATACCTACCTCATAGTCAGGAGATGGGACAGGTGGACCTCGGCCTCCTGAGTGTGAAGGTGCTACAAGATAATGTAAGGAACATGTGTTACCATTTACTTGGATGCTTTGTAGTTGTGCATGCATATAGATACAACTATGGATATACAAACAGATGCATGTACATGTGGTGAGTCAGACACCGAAAAATAACTTAAATATGGTTTGCATGAGCTGCATGAGAACGCATACAGTCCTATTTCTCAACTGCAGATGCATGATTGTGGTAAACTTCTACATTGTGATGTAAAGTTTTGTGATCTGCCTTGGGTGCATTCTTACCTTTGGAAGCCTTAGTAAGTCCAGCTGAGCTTTTCTTCTTGCCGCACCTGTAGATAATCATCATCAACACCATTGTCCCGACAACGTCCATAATGATGGCGAGCCCCATCGCGTATGCGTCCAGCTCGAAGCAGTTTTCACACACTGCAGGACAAAGACAAGCTCGCTGAAGAGAACAAACACAGATTAAATGGCAAACCATGAAAAAAAATCAAGGTTATTTACTCACCCTTTCCCTGCACGTAGAAATAATATACTGTTTTATCCAGGACATACACACAGGAGTGAGGGCCTTTCCTGCTGTTTTCATACTCCAGCGTGTGTGTCTCTGCTGTGTGGTTATCATTGGGATCATCTTTTGGAAACCACTGTCCTTTTTCTGGACAGGTCATTGTGAATGTTTTCCTCCAGAATGTCACTCCTCCTCCTAAACACAGTTTAGTTAATTGTACAGGGTTTATTGTAGCACTGTAGCATTAAAATGATCAGACAGCTCAGGTGGGTCTCCAAAACTCATCTTATGTACATTAGAGTTTTCCTTGCGATTCTCTGCTAACATTATGTCGTATTGACAGATTGAAATGTTTGCAATAACAGCCAGCTATAGGGAAACATTATTAAAAGTATAGCAAAATAACGTGTTTTCCATGCTTTTCAATTACACGGTACAGTAGGGTGAAAAATACAGAAAACACAGCAGTTAGAGCAGTTAAGGCATAAAATACAGGAAGTTGAAGAAGTTTCTTGAAAAATCCTTTTCAAATGTTAAAGTTTTAGCAGGTATAAAGTTAGTTTTTTTCAACCCAGAACAGTAAATCAGAAGTATAAAAGCACACTTACGTCGACCAGCATTTACGGTAGCTATGAAAAGAAGCAGAACGGCGAGCGCGGAACCAACACTCATGCTGCCCATTTTCTTAAGACGACTATTCTTTTCTTTTCTTTTTGTATGAATAATACAAATTTTAATTCAAGCCGCCTTTTGGATGAGGCAAAAGAGATCCACAGAGAAGAAGAAGTGGTGGTTCTTTCTCTGACTCAATCACTTTTCATCTAACACACACACACACACACAAACACACACAGGAAGCGTTTTTTTTTTCCGAGTTGAATTCACAGTTACACCTCAAAATGATGTCAAACTAAACAGCATGCAGATAAAGGCCTATGCTGTATGTATTCCGACTGATTCAAAACGTAACTCATAATTGATCAATCATTATAAGTTATCAGAGAGAGATGCAGGTGCCAGAATTAGTCATATTTCTTATATTTTTTATCATTTATGTATGATTGTACTTTACAAACCGTTTGGCAATATTCCTTTTTAAAAATGTATATATATATGATAATCAGGTCTAGATGGAACATTACATGTTAATGTTGATGGGATTTGTTAAATAAAGGTTATATACAATTACAACACCCACAACAAAATAGTTTGAATGAGAAGAAGAACTAGAACTGAATGCATTAATTCACACTAATAAATATGAATGTTCTTGCTTGTTTGTTAGCACACCTATAAACCCTCTCTCTTCTAAAATTTAATGTGAATATGTGATGGTAGGGAATAAGCTGCATACATTTATATTATACACCGGTCAGTCATAACATTATGACCTTTGCCTAGTATTGTGTAGGTCCGCTTTTGCCACCAAAACAGCCCTGACCTGTCAGGGCATGGACTCCACTAGACCTTTGAAGGTGTGCTGAGGTATCCAGCACCAAGATACCTACCTTGCTACCTTCATATATTCCTTCCTACCTACCTACCTACCTACCTACCTACCTACCTACCTTCCTAGGAACCTACCTACCTACATATATACTTACCTAGCTATCTACCTACCTTCCTAGCCGCCTACCTACCTACATATATAACTACCTACATACTGTATATACCCACCTACCTACCTACCTACCTACCTCTTTTGCCACCTAAACAGCCCTGTCCCATCAAGGCATTGACTCCTCTAGACCTCTGAAGGTGTGCTAAGGTATCTGGCACCAAGACGTTAGCAGCAGATCCTTTAAGTTACGAGGTGGGGCCTCCATGGATCAGACTTGTTTGTCCAGCACATCCCACCGGTGCTCAGTTGGATAAAGATCTGGGGAATTTGGAGGCCAAGTCAACACCTTCTTTAAAACATTCCTGAACCGGCAGGGAGCAGTATCCTGCTGAAAGAGGCCATTGCCATGACCCTGTCGCCGGTTCACTGGTTTTCCTTCCTTGAACCACTTTTGGTAGGTACTGACCACTACAAACCAGGGACACCCCACAAGAGCTGCAGTTTTGGAGATGCTCTGACCCAGTCGTCTAGCCATCACAATTTGGCCCCTGTCAAAGTCACTCACATCCTTAAACTTGCCCATTTTTCCTGCTTCCAACAGATCAACTTCGAGGACAAACTGTTTACTTGCAGCCTAACATATCCCAACCACGGACAGGGGCCATTGTAACGAGATAATCAATATTATTTATTCGACCTATCTGGCTTTGCGACTTTAGATTCTGATTTGATCATTTTTATGCATAATTTTTGTAGTGTTAAATAAAACTGTTTGTATGGGTTTAATATGCATTTCCTCACGTTTGCACCAACGCATGCAACAAGACGTATAGATCATAAACTGAGCTTTAAATGGTATCTACATTCTAATGTATGGGATCCTTATCTTTCCATGGTTAAACATTTGATTTGATATCCTTGTGTGTACTGTCTATCTGTGTGTACACTAAAGGCTATTGTGTTGCAAAGTAGTGCCAAATGCTGATTGGTCAAATCACTGTATCCTTGGTAAGATGTTTTTTTTAATCATCTCATGTAACTGCTCATGAGCGTGTATAGTTGGTTATTAAGCTGATATTTAGCTATCCATATTTGAAGATATCACAGATCTATGCCTATTATATATTTTTGCAGGTTTACTATGGAAATCTGTGTATTTCTAAGTATACCATCTAAGAAATACTGATATGTCAGCCAGAGAGAGGTGAATATCAGACCCTTTGATCCCTCTGACAGTCTCCGGACTACAATTACATCAAAGTGCAGCTCTGCCCCCAAGTGGTTCAAACCAGTAACCAGCCAGTTTCACAAGATCCTGTACAGCTTTCTGCTGGTCTCAGTTTTCATGTAACTCTTTGTTTTTTAAAGAGAAGACAGAATGCTTAAATCAGAACCAGCTTCTTTTTTTTTTATTTGGAGGAAGCTGAACATATTCAAACATCAAGTTTTTATTGCATTTTTATGAGCTGTTAAAATAGAAAACATCAACTCATTTGACTCCATAAAATAAATCTGACATTCTAATAATTATAGGATAAAAGTCGAAACATTTATTTCAAATTTGATCCATTTGGTGTCACAATTATAAGATTCCATCATGTTGAAACCATGCCATGTCCTAATCAATGAATACGTCAGATCATTCAGGGACATGGAGTGACACAATAACAGCTGGAAAATATGTTAGTCATTTGTTTTTACTAGATGATGAGATATAAATCACATTAGCTCATAATCAGATCATACCTGGTACCTGCATACACAGTCTACATTATTCACCCTGCACTTGTGCTTGCGCAACAGCGCTGGTATGGCACCGCAGATGTAAATGCGTTTTACGCAGCGGCAGAACAGGTTGGGTGACCGTCAAATATTTGCAGCTTTGGGTTTAACAATTGAGAGAGAGATAAGGAGGCAGCGAGGAGAGTGACTGACTTTGTTACTCCGCCCGAAAATGTGGTGGGAGGGTGCTGAAGTGAAATGTATGAGGGCATCGGCGAGTTGGGACGCGTCTTTGGAGAGAAAAGGTAGAGGAGAGGGCTCAGCGTAACTTCATGATTTTATCCCTCCCGAAAGGTGATCCATAGACTTATCGACGGAGTTTCCAGTGACTGTAAGTCGGCGGAGGAGTTTCAGTGGGTTAGTTTTTGGCTCCTGGTCTCGTGGTAATCGGACAGCCTGCAGTCCATCCAATGTGCGTAAAGGGGCTCTATTTCCTCGCCGTCCTGTGTGGACTCGCAGCTTCAGGTGAGACCCCGGTTTGGTGTGAGTGGATGAACCGAGGGATACAATTATTTTGAGTCAATTTTGGTGGTGTATTGTTTAACACTTTGGGGAAAAAACAGTATAGTGTGATGTTTCCAATGTTACATGTTTTTAAAGAGATACAATTGTTTTCACTGCTCGATGCTGATAAGAGTAGCCTCCACATGAAACAGTCCCAAACATAAATTTGATCAAAATAAAATGAGCCTCCACAATCATAATTAGCTATGCCTGTATCTGCCTGGCTGTTATTTTTAGCATGAGAGCTTTCCAAACGGAACTATTTTCTTTTCACATCCCAAGAGTGAACTTAAGACACAACAGGATGAGCCTTTAGAGATGCTCCCGGCAATCGAGTCTCAGAGTAAAATAGAGACGTCCTTGATTGTTTGTCCATTAGTGAAAGCTCCGCAGGGACCCCTAACCTCCATCTCTGAGAGCCCGTCGTGCGTCACTGGGAAGTGGAGAAGTTAGAACAGTGGCACCGGGAAGGTCGCTGAAGAATTCCTGTAAAGGCGATAAAACCAGCCAACTTCTGGCAGCACAAGGACTCTAAAGTAGGCCTATTTACCGGCATCGAATCCTTGATGTATTGTTTTTTGGTTTCATGCAAGCTCAGTCATTTCCTGCCCTCTTATGTGCGTCCTGCTTACGTTTAAAGAGACCGTGGAGTGGCCCACTGGACGCTGCTTCCCGTAGAGAGCGATCCAGGATGTCGGTGGAATAATGTCTGATAAGCTTATGGAAACAGACACTAATTGACTGTATCTTACTGTTATAGCTGCTCCCATTAAAAGGCAGCTAATGGAACATGTTTTAATATCACAAATTGGCAGTGGCAATTCATTCAGAATGTTTAACCTTGAAGTAATCTGCGTCCATCCCAGTTAACTGGATTATATTGATTGAACATGTCCATCTACTGCCAAAGCACCATGTAGGGATTCACTATAGTAGCAAGCTGCTTATGTTTACAAGGAGCATGTGCCTGCGGGTCAGTAATAGCTCAGACACAGGCTGACAAACAGAGCAGGAGCGTGGATAAATATACCATGTGGATATGGAGGGACAGATAATCAAATAACAGCATGAGGATGAAGAAAGGAATGCTGGAACTGATTAAGCTCCGCACCGTTTCAGTTCTCATGTCTGTTTTGCTGTAATCACTCCCATTGCCTTTGGCTTTGTTGTACTGGCAAAACAGCCCACCATGATGTGACACGCCAGCGCTCGTATCATTTTCACGAGACATTTTGTGGCGCAAAATAATTCAGATTTATTCCTCTCTTACCCATCCCTCCTCCCTCCAGGTACACACATCTACTGTGACATTAAAACAGCACACACTTTTACACATTTACCCATCAGCCCTCCACTCCTCTGACATGCATCGCGTTGATCAAAGACGGTTTTCCCACACTTGCTGCAAAGAGCCAATCTTTAAAGAGATATGATATCTCCCAAACAGAATAATCTCTCTCTCTCTCTGTGTTGATGCCGCTTCAAACGTAATTGCAGCAAGTGTTGCACTTGTGAAAAGCTTTCATCGCTCTCAGAAGATGAAAACACTACTCCTTTGTGTATTTTAAAAAATGTGTTTGGCAGGAGTTTTTAAAAAATACTATAAATTGTAATTTGTGTCAAGATGCTTCTGGGAGTAATGTGTCGGCTTCTAACATCACCAGAATGGAATTGCTTTCGAGAACATTTGTGATCACAACCAGATTTGGATTTCTTTTTCTGCTAGTGCTGCAAAATGAAATGTAGTGTTTCATAAGTCTCTTGGAGGTGCAGGGACATTAAAGTCTTCTTTTTGCATAGCTTTTAGAAACAGTTAATTTGTTACGCGTCTCCTTAAAATGTTAATAATGCACTGCTTAAAAGTAACCCACAGATGACATTGGTTGTCTTTTCTGCTCTGTGTGTGAACTGTTGCACCCATAGACTTTACACTGTATTTAGTCAATGGTTTAACCTGCACGGTGGTGCAGGGGTAACGCTGTCGCCCTCAGCTAGAAGGTTCCTGGTTCGAATCCCAGTTGTGGAGGGGCCTTTCTGTTTGGAGTTGCATGATCTCCTTGTGCATTTGTGGATTCCCTCCAGAGTGGTTGTATGTGTCTCTGTGTCAGCCCTGCGATTGACTGGCAGTCAGTTCAGGGTGTACCCCTCATCTCACCCAATGACAACTGGGATAGGCTTCAGTCCGCCCCGCGACCTAGAACAGAATAAGTAGCATAGATAATGGTTGGATTGATGGTTTCACCTCAGACATAGGGGCATGCCTGGGTTCCCCCTGGGTACTCCTGCTTCCTCCCACGGTCCAAAGACATGCTTGTTAGGTTCATTGGTGACTCTAAATCGCCCGTAGATGTGAATTTGAGTTGTTGTCTGTCTCTATGTGTCAGCTGGCAATCAGTCCAGGGTGGACCCCTCCTCTCGCCCAATGACGGCTGGGATAGGCTCCAGTCCCCCCGCGACACCAAACAGGATAAGTGGTATAGAAAATGGATGGATGGCTTCACCTTAAAGTTGCAACAATTAAAGTGCAAACAAATAACGGGAAAAAACCTCTTTTGCTGGAATATGATAATCAGCCTAATATTTACCCCAAGGGCTGCACAGTGGTGCAGTGGTTCAGGCTGTAACCTTACAGTTCGTAGGTTCCTGGTTCAAATCCCAGTTTTGTCGTAAGAGGCCATTCTGTGTGGAGTTTACATCTTCTCCTCGGGTACTCCGGCTTCCTCCCACAATCCAAAGACATGCTCGTTAGGTCAGCCTGTGACTCTAAAATTGCCCGTAGGTGTGGGTGTGAGCGTGAAAGGTTGCCTGTGTCTATGTGTCAGCTCTGTGATTGACTGGCGATCAGTTCAGGGTGTAACCCCGCCTCTCACCCTATGACGGCTGGGATTGGCTCCAGCCCCTCTGCGACCCTTCACACAGCACAAACTAATAACAAAATAACCTCTTTTGCTGGAATACTATGATACGCCTTATATTTGCGCCAGATTTTCACTGTGTCAGTTTGAGGCAGTTTAACTTAACACAATTATTTTTAGGAAGGTCTCAAAAGTATTCTGATACAGTAACATGTTGCAAGACAGGACCGAAAGTTCAAGGACCCCAAAAACGAACGAAAATTGCAGATTATCTTTGGGCTTTTGGGTCCCTTGCTGCATGTGGCTTTGAGTGTATATGTGTTCTCTTTGCCTGGAGAGAAATCTACGTTGACAAAGTCAAAAATAGCTTTTGTTTGTGTATACTCATGATTGTGTGGTTTGGTTAAACCCCTTCAGAACCTCATATTGTTGTCTTGTTTTGAGCTGTTTGAGCTGTCATCCTTACCAGACTTCCCTTGCAAAATCTGGATTTTTAAGCAAAAAACAAACATGTTTGATAGACAGAATCTTCTGTTCTCCGTTGTTTGGTAATATTTTTATATATGTATATACATATATATATATATATTTGTGTAAAAGATAATGTAGTTTGGAAGCAGCATATACTTAAACATATCTTACACGAGACGGCAGATTAAAGAAGGAAACACTGAAAACAAACAGCAGATTAGTTTTAACTTGGACCAAATCTCTGTCATTCTCCACTGTTTTTATGAAACACAGAGTCGACAGGCGGCTAAAAGTCGTTTCTTAACATTCCCAATCCCCTGGTGTAATGACAAATCTGTCTTTGACTGTAACAGACTTTACTTCCTTTTGTTTTCCTCTAACATTTTCTTCCTCAACAAGGAGGCCTTGAAAAAAAGTTCCACGGCTGACGTGTGCCAACCTGTCCTGACTTACAGGTTTAGCAGACACAAACACATGCACACACGGCCTAGCAGCTTCCACTCGTTGTTCAGGCTTCACTTTAACAGTGCAGCTTCTTGATTTTGTCGCAGGCATGTAACAGTTACTTCTCTGCCACGTCATTTTTAATCTCACCGCAATAATAGGTCAGCAGAAGAAAGCACTGCTGCGGTTTCAGACATGCTGCGTTGTGTTGACACTCCTAGGAGGACGTCTGGCCTTTGTTTGGGGGATTGCCTGGGGGCGTGTAGAGCCGGCGACAATGACGCGCTCTCATGCATAAACACGCCGATCCCGAACACAGCGAGCTTAAGGTGCATCTGTGAAGTGTTTGAGTGTGAAGGCGAGGCCCTCCCTGCGTAATGTTTAAATCTTCCCCTCCAAGTGTAAACAGAGATTTGAAAATACATTCCTCGTTGAATGGAAAGTGTTTGTGTCCCATCCGGTTTTTGAGTGTTTGTGCACACAAATGGTCAGTGCTCCTCTGAATCAGTGCAACTGCAAATAGAGCATATCTGTGAGCACGGCTTTCTGTTTGTGCAGTCACATTCTTACATAGTGTGTTGGCTGGTCGCTCGTTCTGAAAACTGTTTAGATCTACGGCAAACAAGTAGATCCTCCAGTTAAAACAACATCCCCACTAGGTTTACAGCATGTGGAATGAATCAACTGTTTCCATTGAGTATCAGTTGTTTTCCTAAGTCTACTTATCTGCACAAAGCCAGACTTAGTTAAATATTTAGAATAAAAGCAGAGAAGTCATAGTGCCAGAATTCCAGATGCTTGGAAAATACTCTGTTCTCTAGAGCTCCATCTATTGTTATTTAAATCGCTGACTCATGAATGTGAACTGTACAGCAGCTACTGATCCGGTTTGCTCAATAATTATCTGACACTGTACTTAGCAATTACAATGAATGAGGGTGTAAGCTGAAGAGAGAAGGGGTGGCGCTTGTGGGCGAGGCAGGTGAAGGACTGTGTGCATGTGTTTTGGTCCCACTTTTGCCCGTGTGCCCTAAAGCACATGTGATTTACGCATACAAGAGTGCTTTTCTTGTTTCCGTGTCGTTGCATCCTGTTCAGGGTCGCGGCAGGGCCGAGGTGGGGAACTGCCTGGACTGAGCACAGCCATTCACGCTAACATTCATACAGGCATTTTTAGAGTCATCACTTTACCTATAACGAGCATGTCTTTGGACTGTGGGAGGAAGTTGGAGAGAACCCATGCATGTACGGGGAGAACATGCAAACTCCAGATAGAAAGGCCCCTTATTTTGGGGTGCTGGCTTGGCTCAGTTGGTGGAGCAGGTGCCCCGTGTACGTATGCTTCCGGTCTGCATTCGGTGCATGTCATCCCCCACTCTCTACTCCCCGCGTTTCCTGTCTCTCTTCAGCTGTCCTATGTAACAAAGTCAAAAAAAGAAAGGCCCCCTTCATCCAAACCAGGATTGGAACCAGGAACCTGCTAGCTATGAGGCAACCGTGCAGCTATATGGCCTGTGTCCACTAACCACTAACCATTTTTTTCCACTGGCAGCGCCCACAACCTAAATTTCAGAGCACTTCTCACCAGCGCTTACTGTTGCTAGGCTACGAAAGTTGTCTGGCGGCATTTCCAGTGATCGTTAAGGCAGTTTTAAATTGCTCTGTATGCTTATAAATATTATCTTTTATTCAGTGACATTTTACAAAGAAAGGAATTGGTCCTGGTGTTAGCAGCAGCTCTACACCTGGAAATTGGACCCTAGAAAAAACGAAACGATTCTCCTCCGCCATTGTTGTTGACAAAGTTCATATATGAAGTTCCGCCCCTTCTTCATTTGATGGGTCGGTGAGGTGACATTCACGAGCATGGCGGTGTTCCCAAAGTTGAACTATTGTCAACTGAGAGCGCTGAACTGCATTGGCTTTGTATAGAAAATAGGCAAAAAACGCTGTCAGTGGGCACAGGTCCTTACAATTGTAAATCCTTGATATAAACAATAGCAACACGTGGAAGGAATACAGCTAATTTTAGCTTTTTTTTGCCTGTATTTTTTGCCCCTTTCTGTTATTTTGGTCTGGCTGTGAGTTTAAGTGTCCCACTTTAAAGTAAAGTGTATAAAGTCTTGAAAATGTAATGAAATTTTGGGACTCATACGAAACAAATATACAAAAGAATGTTCAAATTTCATGCAACAAAATGATTTGTAGAAGCGAATTTGTTTGAAGCTCCAAAAGTTGTGCATTCAACGTCCTCCAAAATGCAACTGAAAATCATCTGTCATGACACCCTTCTTCCCTGGCTTGTCCAAAGTTTGTAAGACAGATGTGCTGTTGTAAATTTGACGTCTCTTTTACTTTAGAGTGAGACTTCTGCTGACCAGCTGCCACTGTGGACACAAGTGACAATTACAGCATGAGGCTAAACCTTACTGCAGTAGTAGCTGAAGAAAATGACTTCATAATGTCAGACACACACCAATTTTATTTTAAGTTTGAGTCAATAGTGTACATAAGCCACTCTAAGCTATAGCTGTCGCAGCAAAACCACCTAATCTGCCCAGGACGTGGAGCATGCAGCATTTGGCAGGGAAGCAGCAGTTCCAAAGCGACGTCTCTGTCTATATGTCTGCAGGTATAGTTGAGTGTAGGTCACCTGTGTTTTTGCAGCGCTCAGAGCCCAGCACACAATCACTGTAATTACACAGGCACTCGTCGAGTGAAACACGCAGCTGTGTAGAAGTTTAGTTGGCATAGAAACAAGTTTCTTTCTGAAAGTGGAAAAACAAGTTATTTCTTCCTCCAAAACTTGCATAATTCCACTTCCTTCAGAGGCAAAGACAAGTGTTTTTTAAAGGTCAAGAAGTACTTTAACAGATCTTTATTTCCTGAAAATGGAGGTGGGCCTCTTTAAGGTTGAAAGCAAAGAGCAGAAGTCAATACCTCCTCCTCCACTGTGTGGTTCCTCATCAGTGCAGCCAATATGTGGCCGGCTGCTAACTTATTCATCTTGCTAAGGAGCAGAGGTGGGTTCACTCTGACTCATACAACTGCAGGACACAAAACATACGGCCAGTCAGTCCTCGTAGTAAATATGTGAAACCAAGGCTGTCTTTTGAGGGTAGGAGCATCCTGCCAACAGAAGTCTGTGGGGGTGTGTTCAATTGAAACGTTTGCGGCGGACCCCCCCCCCCTCACAGGAGTTTGTAATCCCGTGGTGAAGTTGTTGAGTCAGCTGCGAGGTGGGAGTGGAAGAGGTTTGATGGATTAAACTCTTATCCTCACTCACCCACCACACGTTTCCCCTGGACACCGCCGCCTGATGAATTACAATTGGCCTGGAGGAAGCAGGAGGGAGAGGAAGAAAGAGCTGGAATAAGTGATTGATGCTTGGTCTGTGTTTGGACTGACCTTTAGAGTGTGTTCAGAAAATTCTAAACTTTGGTACATTTCTTACGCCTATGCATTTAAAAACGTCACAAGAATTGGAATATGTGATGTTGTAATGCAAAGAAAATCTGTTTTGTCTCCTTAAAAAGAATAAATCAAACTAATGACAGATATTAGATTTGCTGTTCCAACAGTGGGTGTCTGGTGAATCTCTCCAGTAGGCTTATGTTTTATACTTCAGCTCTACTTGAGGTTAAAGGCCTGAGCAGGGAGAGTCACCACGGATGAAAGAAAACAGTGCCACCTGCAGAAAGTCAAACTTCCATCCAAGGAAGGTCCCACTGTTTTTGATTAAGAAGGGATCTGTTGTAAGTATGCAAAGGGGGGAAAAAAGAAAGAAAGCAGCAGTCTTAAGCCTCTTTCACACATGCACTGCACTCTTTCCTGACATTGTTCAGGTGGGCTAAACGCAAACAGACAAATTTTTCACCCTGATTTTTTCCTGCCAGCCTCCTAGTAAAATGTCTACAAGACGTCGCAGCAGGTAACAGTCGGAAGCATTAACATCAAGTCGGTAATCTCTCAATCAGAAGGTTGGGGGTTCGATCCCTGACTGCTACAGTCCACATGTCGACGTGTCCTTGGGAAAGACACTGAACCCCAAATTGCTCCAGAAGGCATAGCCATCGGGTATGAATGTGCATAGATACTGATAGGAGATAGGCACAATATATGAATTTCAGTCAGGACCATTTTGTCAAAATAATCTTTATTTACTTTGTACAAGTTACATTTGGCGGTATGGTTCTGTTCTGGGACCCCCTGCTCACACCTTCCTGCCCTTCATGAGCCATCATGAACGGCTATAGCAGGGAGCTCAGCGGCAAAGACCCCCCGAACAGAACAGCGTGAATGACAGTTAATTTTAAAACGATTAATTTTGGAGACAGCAGCATGATAGGAGGAGCTGGGGTGGAGGTGGGTTTCAAATCATCCAGTAGAGGAAGCAGCAAAGGAAGCTGGGCTAAAGCTGTTTAAATAGAGAGCTCTGAATGTAATTTTCCAATAGAAAGCAAAGGGGAAGTCAGCCGAGCCATCAGCTGATTGAGGATTGGCTTGGCTCGCTGTTGACGGCTAATATAGAGCTTGACGTCGTGGCCTGCCTGAACTATGCTTGATGTGTGTGTGTGTGTGAAAGGGTGAATGTGGCATGTAGTGTAAAAGCACTTTGAGTGGGCTGAAGACTAGAAAAGCGCTACAGTCCATTCACCATCATGCAACCTATGAGAAACCAACACATAACATGATACACAGCAAAGTTGTTCGCAAATCGGAGAGATGAAGAGATTCAGGAGCTTCTGGCTGTGTTTGCCAGTTGCGGGGATTGCAGCATACTTTTTCATGTCCTGTCTCCGTCTAATGGGGAAAGTCTCCTGCTGTGAGGGACACATGTGAAAGGGCAACTCCAGAAAATTCCAGGGGCAGACTGCCTTCAAATGTTTGGGAAAATTCTCAGGCATGTATGACACAGACAAGATCCGAAGAGAGGTAGGAAGTATGCTCTAGTATGTGCATGAGTTTCCTTTTATCTTATTTGACATGACCGCAAGTATGTGTCTGCCTAAATATGACACATATGTGTGATTGCTGCACATGTCAGTTCAAGAAAAACATGTCCATAAATCTATTAGCTTTAACAGCCTTCACTCAACTGGAAAGGCTTCCATTCATCGACATCAGTGAGGTTTGGCACCGATCATAACGTCTGGGGCCAGTTTCACAAAGATATTTTCGGCTGGTCTGTCGTGTTTGGCTAGTCTTCATTTTGCTTTATTTTAAGCCCCAAATAAAGCCACCCAATTTAGGATATCATTAATCCTTTTTATTTGCCCAATAAGGGAACAATCTTTTATGTCCTTGTTGACACTTGAATTCAAAGTATTTATTGTCATGTTTGATATTTTTTTCTATTTGGCTTGGTTTTCCCTGGAAAATGTCTTTGTAACTTTGGGATTGCTCCAGAATCCTCCAGAGAGGGTGATTGGCTGTAATTTGCCATCTCTCGAAAACCTGTACACCTCCAGGGCCATGAGGCGTGCAGGTAAGATTGAGGCCGACCCCAGGACCAAAACCTCCCATCACGGGAACAGTTTCTTCCCCTCTGCTGCCAGCCTCGTCAACAATTGATCTTATTCTATTTAAGTCTTTTACTAAGTTTTATTCTAGTTCTGTGTTAATTTTTCTGCACCAGAATCGACAAAACAAATTCCTTGTATGTGTAAACCTACTTGGCAATAAACCCCGGTTCTGATTCTGATTCTGAGAAGGCAAAACATTCCTGCTAGGAAGAGCTGAGCAGTTTGGAGCATTTGCATTGCCATGTTTTTTTACTTATAAGTGGTAACCCACCCAAAACTCATTGCCAGGTAGTCCAAGAGAATGAAGTATATTTGTTCAAAGGATTAATTAAGATAGCTGTGTGAAGTCTGCCAATTGGCCAGATCCAAGCCAAAGTCAATGTCTATCTTAGTAAAATTGGCACTTGGCTTGCACACACCAGTAGGTCAGTTCTTAGGCAAATTTGTAAGCAAAGTTCTTCGACACCGACTGGAGAATCTTTATCTTTGCAAACCCTGCTTTGTGTGCTGTCTCACTGTCACGTTCACGCTTGGAAAGGCCTTTCACAAGCTGTTGCTTCAAACCCATTATTGTCTAAATATCACCTTTAAGTGGAACTAAGCGGACCAGACTATGAAAACAGCCCCAGCACAAAAGTCCAAGAAAGTATGTAAACACATACTTGGACCGTACATTGTATTTGCTTATTTTGGCACAACGGCATGTTCATGACTGGGTGGAACGGAAACACGTATTGAGAAAATGCACAGGGCAGTATGTTCAATCTCAGGGTTTTCCTCCCATTTAACCACTCAACACTCGCCCTCTCCCTCAATTCTGAGTCCTCCCGTTCTGTGAACACCCTGTTACCTGAACCTGCTATTCCCAGCCATCAGTCCAGCCCTGCATCAAAGACCGGCCTTGTTAAAAAAAAAGAGAAGAAGAAAACTAACCTGGGCTTGTGAAAGCGCCCACAAAGGAGAGAAGAGGCTCTTTGTAATCCTCTGAGCTCTTTGTGTATTTGGTCCTTTCGTAAGTGTTTCCTCCAAAACCGGTGCAACAGAGACTCGGGTTTCTTCCAGTGGTCCCTTTGTTTCTGAGGAATAATGAAGAGAGGAAAGGCACAAACACACACCGTCTAGGAAATAATGTAATGAAACCAATTTCCTGATTCAGAGTGTCGTGCCAAATGCTTGATTTCTCCTGCAGAGTTTACCCCCCTGTTGTTTTGTCTGGGAAGACTACAAATCCCCTCGGAAAATGGAAAGTCCAGGGGTACAGTGTTAACTCTTAAACAGTATTGGTGTCCCCATGGAGTCCAAATATCACCATATTCTATCCAGACATGAACATATTGTACAATTATACTGGCTAAAAACAACCCTGTGCTTTCCCACAGCTGGTTTTATAAATATGGATATTTATGAGCACCTGCATCAACAGGCCTTCATGCTGAGAGGCCGAGGTGACACGAAAACTTTGACATATGCTGTGTTTGTTCATTCTGGGGATCGTTTTCAAGACATTCTAAGGAAATATCTAAAATACCAGAGGATGTTTGCTAAGCAGTTATGACAGGAGTTCAATATACCCAACATGCCTCTTTGCAGTGTGAAACACACCCTGAATGCCCTGAAAACAAGTTGCTGGAAAAACTACCATTGGTAACTAAGAAGAATGAGTAAATCTCATGTGACAGACGGTCCGATATTAAGAAAATTTAATTGAATACTGGTGGAAAGTTGGGTCATGGTCTGAGAAGGAAGTAGTAATTTTTTGGTGCACAAATTAGATCAGCTCATTGTTGTTCAGCCTTGCAGAAGTTTACACAGTTGGAATGCATAATAATAAAAGTAGCATATATTATTGAAGTCTTAAGAATTGTTAGCTAACCATTTCCATTAATAGTTTTGTCCAACCATGATTCAGCAACTGATACTTGCTTTGGTGGACCTGTTGATGTGCCTTAGTTAGCAGTTAGACAGTTAGCATGGATCTGTAGTAAGGGTGATACTCGAAGAGTTTAAAGGTTGGTGGAAGCTGCCAATGTTAGCATGTCCAGCTAACTAGCCTACTTCAAACAGATATAACTGAGGGTTAATCGAAGGTCAAGTAAGAGATCATCAACAAATTTGTGAGACAACAGGTTATGTTAATAAATAAGTCCTGCTCATGATGGAACATCCACTGTTTAGTATTTCCTTAGCTGATTCTAGATGCCATTAGAATTATAGCTAGCAGCAATATCCTCCCTTTGTTTGGATATGGGCAAGTTTGTAATCCAACAAACCCAGCCAGACAGGTAGTGAAATGTTTGCAAAACAAACATTAATTAGTCCCATAAACCCAATATGAGAAGTGGAAGTAGCTCCTGTTTAGTAACCGGTTGGTTTGGGAAGCATGGAGGTTGGCATTTTGGTCGTCGCTATTTGTTCCTTGGTGCAAAATGTGATCATATTTGGACAAGAAGGTGGATATGCTTTCCTATCGATCCTGGTTGAAAATTCATTGTGTTAGTGTGTGTGTTCTACTCTAATTGGGACCATAATTTAAAAGATTAATATTTCGCTGTTTCGAAGAAGAAATGAAAAAATTGATTGAGACAATGGAATCATCAGGAAAATGTTTTCTGAGGTAACAAATAAGGTAGGCTCAGTGTTTTTTAGTTGAATAACATACTATTGGACTTCTTTTAGCAAACTGTAAGCACACAAGTTTAAGGCACTTCTGCATTTTTAAAACCAAGAGGCTATGTCTCTTGACTTGAATTCAAGATGGTAGAGGCAGCCGGTGGAGCTCCGGCTACACTGAGGAAGTCACAGATAAAACCAGAGATTTACACGGCTATCGACGGTAAAAGTATAGTGGATGATGAACTTTTAAACTTTCTAGTCGTCAAAATGAAGACTCTAAGCCAACATAGTTTTACTGGCTGTTTGGGGTCGGAGTGGATTGAGAGTTCTTTTTGAACTCTGCCCACCTCTACACTCAATCATTAAAGCCTTTTCTCTTGTAATGCTAACCGTAAAAGCACATAGGTTGAGATAATACACACAGATCTAACCCCTGACTTGCTAAACAACAATGCTATTCCTATGTCGTCCCCATGACTCAACAACTGCAGATGATGCATTTTTAAGTGAGACCTGTTGGCTTTAGCAGACATTATAAGCACAACTTCATGTATGTAGGTCAAGTAAATTTTCAGGATTTTCAGAATCTTTTAGGAAATTGGCTGGCGTGCATTTTCAACGCGTTAATTTATTTATGCTAAGCTAATGTTAGCTTAACAGTTGTCAGCTAGAAACAAGAAGCATGACTATCGTGAGACGGTTAGTCGAGACTTAATCCTGGTTAGTATGGAACAATATTTGAGCTATAGGAGAATAAAAAACGACTTCTACCATCCCTTTTTTAACACTTTCCCAGTACGTGCATAGACATACTTTATCTGACAATGACTTAAGACTATAAAGACTCTTAAGCATGGTAGAGGTTATACATTTAGAAACCTGAGCACACTCATTGACATAGGGTGAAATATTATATGGGTAGGTCAAACACTACTTGATATTATTTCCTCCTCTTTGGAGGGCTTCTATACAATCTTGGGACGACTGCCAAGCCAAGCAAACCTAATCACACTGG
Organism: Semicossyphus pulcher; assembly: GCF_022749685.1. Classification (NCBI taxonomy): domain Eukaryota; kingdom Metazoa; phylum Chordata; class Actinopteri; order Labriformes; family Labridae; genus Semicossyphus; species Semicossyphus pulcher. The sequence continues at coordinate 7,430,645 of NW_027211700.1, forward strand.
AGTGGGCTTGGTTTGATTATTTTACGGTAGATTAAAGTATTTGCCCACTTAGGCTTCAGCCCAGCCAATGGACCATTGTACTTTTTTACCAAGTAGTGATGACATGTAGAATAGAGTGCATTAAAGGTTCAGCAGTTTCATTTTAATCGTGATATATTGGACATATTGACAGATATTATGGCCTATTGCCAACACTGTTACGTGTAATAGAGAATGTGTGTTGTGTGTGTTTGTGCAGACAATAAGCCCCCTGAGAGACGCCAGACACGACACACACGATGAACACGAGCATAACAATGGAAAATAATCTTTTACAACCTATTGCAGCAACTCCAGATGCTATATCTGTTCATAAATAGAAACATCCGACCTTGACATAAAGGTACACACATATACATATCCAGAAGTTTGTCTAAGATAGGAAGCTGAACAGAGGTGAAATCCTGTCGGGAAAAGTCATTAGATGTTAATAGTTTAAAGTTCAAGCAATTGTGCAGAAGAGTGTCGGCACACCTCACACGATAACTCTAATTAAGTCTTGGGCCCTTTTCCTCTGACGCCATACATCCTGTTAAAGTAGGGAATCTGAAAACCAGATTAACCACTTCTCGACTGATTCACTTTTGTCAAGACAATGGTTTGTTAAAATCCAGAGAGAAATCATGCCGTATTTCAAGGTCAAACATTATACCCATGAGGTGCTGACACCTAAGTCACATAGCTAACTTTAGCAATCAACCACTTTCTATCTAGCGTTACTGTTAGCTAACCGTTAGCGAGGAATTTAACCATTTCACAGATGAGCCCGTGTGCAGTCTCGCGACATGCTAGTTTAGACGCTACAACAACTAGCCCGTCACCACAGATTTCATTTCAACAATGAAGTAGCACTAGTGGTTAATAAACTAATGTTTCCACTGCTCTTGCTGTGTTCACTCATGTCGATGATGTTTTATCGTCTGGGGGACGCGCTGTAGTTAAATAAACAAAACATACTACGGTAGCGGGCTAGGACGGCGGTTAACCGTCGAACCACAAGGGGGCATTAGTGTTTCGCCACAGTTAGAATAATTCCGTACCGTGACAGTGGAGGGTATTTTTAGCTATGAAGTAGATGTCTCTAGCAAACGCTACATAGATGAAGAATCTTAAGGCAAGTGACGATTTTGGATGTCAGAAGTGTTGTGGTGCAGGCTACAAGACATTGGCTGTAGGCTACAAATAACAACAGGCTGTGTGGAGAGCAAAAGGTGCAGAAAGCAATCTGCCTTAATGAAATCCCAGCTCCCATCGCTTCTCATCTGCGTAATTTAGCTTTAATTAATCTCTATAAAAAGATATTGGCATGCAAGTGCAGCTAAAAAAATGGCCTTTGTCTCTCAACTCCATTCTTGCTTCGAAGGTTGCTAGTCAGACTGTAAACAATGTAGCCCATGGTCAGAAGTTCAAAGTATTGGCTGTCTCCAGAGGACACTATTATTGTCAGATAATAGCCAATTGTTCTGAGATTCTAAAGTGGTTGAATGCCAAAGTAAGGTGATGTATAATGGCAGCTAATAAGTTATCTTTAAATACAGCCTAATATCTTTGATTGTCATTATCCATAGTCTTTTTTACATGCTGATCACCTGGAAGCTGCGAAATAACAATTTCCCAACCTTGAACACAGGAGTACAACATAACTGCGTTTGAGCTTCCCAACCTGAGCGTTGTTGTTCTTATACTGTTCTGCAAGAAATCTGCAAGAAAGCTGAACAATGTAGGCCATATTCGACACATAATTAGGGCACATTTACATACTTGTCTTCATTCTGGCCCTGCCCTCCTCTGTGGGGTACATAACTCCCTCTTAATAAGCCGTGGAAGCTCTCTCCTTCCATCTCTGCATGCTGGGTGTGGTCGCTTATTGCCGGACAGGAAGTTCAGTCATAAACAAGTGAGCCACTCGGACTGGACGGGAGTAGCAGATTGCTGGGACAGACACGCAAGAAAACAAACAGTATTATCTTATCTCCTCCTTACAGACTGCAATTATGTAAAAGAATACATTTTCCTACTCCATCCACACAGCACTCACTCCTTCATCTACTCAATCACCCTGCTCTTGTCCATCACTTAAACTCCTTTCTGCTTGTTTATCGCTCTTCCTCTAAATGAGTTAAATTCTGCGCTTTTAATGTCTTTTCCATGTAATGGCACGCATCCTCCTTGGGAATTAGTGCATGCTAATGACCATTTAAATAGTGATCACTTACTTTTAGCTGCAGGGACAAATTAGTACTGTAATTGAAGCACTGTACATGGCCCTAACTGTTCTGTCATTCCGCTAATACCCATTTTGCCTTCAAAAAAGGGGTAATTAACCTCAATCCTTAATCAGCGCAGCGTGTGTCAAAGGACGACGTACATGAAAGCGTTTTTAATTTTTTGTTGTTGAAAGGAGATTAGCAACGCTTATTTAAATTCATGTACTGTAAATAGACTGGTTAAGGGAAGAAATTTGAAATGATGTGTTGTGTCCCGGAGGACCTGCTTTCTCTCCTGATACATGAAGCATGATGAATCATTTCAGCGTGAGCTTTTCAACAATTTGTCGGGGGAGGCTATGCATTGCACTACTGTTTATTGCTCCGCTTATCTTCTGCGTGTGCTCTACTGCTCTTGATGCAGAGTGATTTGATGAGTAATTAGTGTTATTACAGAGATTTACCCCTTCTCTTCTATGTATAAACCAGACTGACTGCAGCTATCGCAGTGGCTGTATGCAGACTACAGCACTGCATCTGGCTTAACGCTAATGTCACCATGCTAACATGCTCATGATGAACATATTGACATGATTTTGCAGGCATGTACTTACCATGTTTTCTGTCATAACTCAGCATGTTGGTTGCCAGTGGCGTACTCAGGCTGTTTGAGGGGCAGGGTCAAAAATGAAATAAAAAAAGGGCACCAGTTTTATGCCATGGGGAACTAGTGGGCAGAAAGTTGTGATGCGAAACAACAGCAGGGGCAACTAGGGTCAACTATAGGCATCCCATTAGGGCACATTGTCTCATATGTAGTAGGTGCGGAGGCTAACTAATTCCAACATGTATCAATTATCCACTGGAAGGGCACCCAATTAAATTTTATCCACTGCAAGGGCAGCTGAGAGGGCACTTTATCGTTTTTTATTTACTACAGGGGCATCCATGAGGGCACTTTTGCTGCATTTGGGGGCATCAACTTAGTGGCCATCCAGCCAGTACTTTAAGAAACATTTCACCAAATACTTAAACCTCATTCGGCAGCATTTACACGGACCTGAATATTGCACTTATAATTTGTATAATACCCCATTAAGAATAAAAACTAAAAATACTTTGCAGTAGGGCTGCACGATATATTGTTTAATAATTGCAATAAGGAATGTGCGCATGTGCGATAGTCACATATGTATGGAACAAGATGGTGCACCTATCAAATGGCCATCATTATTAGCCATGTTGATAGCATGGCTACAAAACATAACTTCCTAGCTTAAAACTTGTTCTTGGCTACTGCAGTTTGGTACTTGTAATCATTTCTGTGAGACAAAAACTCTCTGCTCTCACTCCTCCTCCCCACTTCCACCCCCACCCCACACCCCTCTTTGTCTTTGTCAAACTTCACATGGAATATGGAAAATGTGACCTTTCACTGGTGGCTCGGACTCTTCTGCTGAGTTTTTACACACACACACACACACACAGAAACACACACACACACACACACTCACTCGCAGGGGAGCCAAGCAGGCAGTCATTACTGGCTGGACTGATACAGCCAGCACTGATGTTATCTGCCTAATGAATATCCCTCGCACCGGCAGTTTAATCCACTCACTTCAGTGTCTCCACCACCAGGTAGGCGAGGAAGCAGGAGAAAGGTCACAGAGGAGGCTTGTTCCCTTTGAAGTTCTTCCATTCTGTAGAAGAAAAAGTCTAATACTCTTTTAACTTATCTACCAGTGAGTTAAAATTTGTTTTAACCCTTAACTGCATTAAAAAGAAGAGGACGTAGCAATAGTTTGTGACCCCCAGTGTTTTGGCCTTTTCCATCTTATATTTTGGGAAACGAAAGTGACCATATTTGGAAGATACGGTAAAAGGACTGTTCTTATATAGCGCTTTTCTATATCTCTGAGCCACTCAAAGTGCTTTTACACAACATGTCACATTCACCCTTTTACACATAGCAAAGGCCTAAGTGCCAATCACTAATCAGGATCCATGCCTTTGGAAACTTTGACATGTGCAACCAACCTTTCCGATTGAGAGACAACCAACGACCACTGAGCCACAGACGCCCCGTGGTGGATACACGTTGTTACGTCTCTATTCCCGGTTGCCAGGACGCCATGGTTGCGACTTGTCAATCACAGATAGACACGCCCTTTAAACATACTCGGCTTTAAAGTTGCTTTTACTCAAACTAGGACCATCATTTACTAAATCTAAATTAATGTTGTATTGAAAAAGACCTGAAACTAACTAAGTTGAGAGCTTAAATTTGTTAAAGAATTGTTAACTGAGGTAAAGAATCAGTTGTTTTCGTAAAATCAGACCTTTTTGTAACTTGTGAGTCGCCCTCTGCTGGTCATTAGAAGGAATGCCAGTTTAAAACACTTCAGTGTATGCTTTACTTTTGAAACCAAGAGGCTGTGTCCACATCTTATGCAGTCTTTGATTTTTACACTTTGAACATATTTCTAAGCAGAGATGTATTGATGCAAGTTGAAGTACCTGAAGGCAAAAATGCCTCTAAAAAACAGAGGACTATACTGCAGTGACATGTTGTTTTATTCAAGAAAAATACAACTGTAAGTCTGACAAAAAAGAACCTGCCACTTTACAAAGACGGACATTTCTTGCAGTGTGAACTTCCTCACTCCTCCCAGGTTTCATCGGCCTCATTTAAAACACATTAGGCTGTTGGAGCGCTGTCAGGGCCCGGTGATGAGAGAAACGCCTGTCTGTTTAATGCTGTGCAGGGGCCGTTTGGTCGGCCCTCTCTCTCATCCCCGGCCCACAGGAAACCCTCTCCAGCCTGATAAGGAACAGAACATGCTGCCCAAGGAGCCAGGCCCCTGCTGACAATTTCCCAGCTAGCTCCTGCTTTAATGCGCACTGTATTTATAATGCAGGGGGAACGGTATGGCCCAATTTGCCTTCCTGGACTTTCCTCACTTGTATGTCTGGAGCCTTAAATTGCCTTTCAATATAGGGCAAACATCCAAGATGTTATCCATTTTGCATCAGACTAACAGTTTATTCCTGCTGCTAGCTGGTTGCTTCAACAAAAATAAATTATGTCAGAGTAAAATTGAGGCCTGGGATGACACATGCACTCAAGTGTTTCTGATAGAGCACTTACCAAGTGCTTGTTCTGCAGGGTCCTCATATGGAGTGTGCAAATGAAGCTCGGACAATTCTGTGTTCTCTGATGCTGCTCGCTCTGCAGACAGATGGTCTGCTGTGTGCCTGGGCACAGACTTTAATAAGGCAAGACATGGCTCCTGATATTGTAAGGGTATATTCAGCTCTATCTATAAATAGACCAGGTGAATTGGACTAGACAGCCTGCACACAAACTTCCACAGAGATTTAGCCTCGTACATGCTCAGTGGGTTGCTTTAGAATAAGGCTGGATCTACCTCGATAAATACGAGTCTGCAAACCTGGGAAGTGGGAGACATAATCCGCTGGTTCTTGACGTGATGTTGACTGGCTGCTTCAAGCATGTCTCTGTCTGAGACGTTGCAGACATGTGCTTGTGCGTCTTTGCATGTGTATGTGTGTCAAAGCCAAATCCATTCTGGGGAGCTCCATCCATCATTATGTGGAGGAGCCAAATCGTTGCCAATATCCCTCTCCGCTCTTCCAGTCCATTCATTTTCCATTTAATAGGTCCACCAAGTACTGTAAAGATTGATATAGTCCATATCCATATAATATACTTCACACTGTCAATTTCAGCCCTCTGTCTGAGCGAAAGCAGTGCAGCCAAAGTGGCTATTATTCATCAAGTGTCACAGACTTGGCCTCCTGGGGTCCGTTTCAGAAAGGAGGTTCAACAAACCCTCAATCTAACCCCGGACTGTGGTTTGACTTACTCTGAGTTAAATTCGCTGGCTTTTTGGTTTAAGAACAGCTGATCAGAGTTAGTTCAATCAACTCTGAGTAGGTTCAGCCGGAGTTAAGTGCGAGCACGCTGACTGTAAAAAGCCAGCATTAATGGAGCCCAGATACCACGATTCACCATGGCAACGGAACACAAAAAGAGGTCCTCCTACGTCACACCAGTGGAGCTCGAAATCCTCATGTGGACGTTCAGCGAATACGAGCATGTTTTTAGAAAAATAAAGTAACACGGCAGCAGCTGCAAAAGAGAGAGAAGCGGCGTGGGAAGAAACTGCTGCTCGAGTAAATTCGCAAGTTTAAACTGGTCTATTTATTTAATACTTAATCACGACCGGAAGCTAAAATTTATATTAACTTAGGAGCAATCCAGCGGGAGAAAAACGTACATGGAAGCAGTTTAAAATAAAATACCAGAACATCATTCAAAGGTGCGGCTCAGGCAGAACAGGCTCATGGCTGAACCTCACTTCAATCATATTTTAAATATTAAACTAATGAAATATCATTCAGTGGCTGTTTTAATGTGCATCAGCTTTATCCCTAACATGATGCTGACTTTTTTGATTTTTTTTATCATAATTATAAAAGACTTTTGCAAAGGGGTCAGAGCACCACAGAGACGCAACGTTTATGTTTTAATTCGGTAACCGCTCAAACAGGTGTGAGACGGGCTGAATGAATGAGGAAGTCAAATGAGGGTTTTATATTCTAGAGGGAGGAGACAGAGCGAAACTCTGAGTTTCCTGAAGACAAACCTGCTCCGGACCAGGTTAGGTTCACAGACACAGTTACCCCTGACGTGAAATCAGTAAGATCTTTCAGGATGTTGTGAAACAGACCCACTCACTGATTGCAGATCTTTCTGCATATGGTCCAATTTGTGGGATTCATTATATGTTTTTATATATACAGTGCTAGGGGAAACATAGAGTTAGAGATTTTCCTTGCAGCAGCACTGCGTGGGCAGAGGCAGGGTCACTGGGTACACAGCTTGGACTAGGCAGAAATGTACTGATGAGTGTGAATTCATGCCGTGTCTGTTGCATTGTATTTGTGTATGTATTCATCTCTCTCTTACAAACCTTTTTTATGCATAGATTTTTTCTTTGTGTGCCCTGTAGCCTGCTTTTGAAGTAACCTCTGTGCAATATCGTTGTATTTTGCAGGCGTGCTGCGGGTCAGCGGGATGCGTATCTACACATCTGGGGAAATGGAGGCAGTTAACGGCACCGATGTCCGCCTAAAGTGCACATTCCAGTCTTCTTCCCCAATCAACCCCAATTCAATCAGCATCTCTTGGACCTTCCGACCTCTCAAGCAAGGCCGAGAAGAGTCGGTGAGTGTATGTGTGTGTCTGTCTGTGTGTGTGTTTGAGAGAAAGTAAGATCAAACCTCCAACTTTCCTCATTGTGTCAGGGAGCATCCGCCCCCTCAGCCAACTAAGAGAGGAGTCGGTGAGTCATCAGGCTCCTTATAGAGCGTCAAGACAGCCTGTGTCTGTGTTTGAGTGTGTGTATGTGTGTTTGCATATTGAGAACAGAGAAGAAAAGAAGCAGCAGGTCTGGGTTTTTTGATTGTCTTCCTTTCTGTGTGACAATAAAATATCTTCCTTCCCTAGACTTTGTATTTTCTTGCTTCTAACTGTGACAACAAACAAATAAAACCCATTATTGGACCAACAAATCTACTCATCTTTTTCCAATTTTAGGTGTTCCACTACCAGCAGCGACCCTATCCTCCTCCGGAGGGTATTTTTAGGAAGCGCGTTAGCTGGGCTGGCGACATCATGGGCCGCGACGCCTCCATCATAATCCAACAGGTCAAGTTCACCTACAACGGCACCTACATCTGCCAAGTGAAGAATCCGCCAGATGTCCACGGAGCGGTTGGAACGATTCAACTCCGCGTGGTCACCACAGGTCAGCAGTTTGATCTGCAGCATTGCATTTCTTCATATATTTAACATTAATATAATCTGGTTTTATATGTGTCTCTGAGACGGACAGCAAATTAAAGTGTATTTAAATGTCACAGAAACTACTCCATTGGAATCAAATGAAGCAAACTTTAGAGTGGACGCTGTGTCGTATGATGTGGAATAAAATTGGTATTATAGCAAGGACACATTCTTATTAAAACAGCATTGAATTTAAAATTACCACAACAAAACAAAGGCTATTTTCAAAGTGATGTAGTGGTCCAATGCATACATGCAGTTGGGAGCAATTGTGCATTAAAAAAGCTAGTTGGCTTGAAGGTTATGCCATTGTGTTGAGCTTTTTCCAGCTCCTTCTTGTATTTCAAAACAATGGCTACTGAAACTAAATTGGCCATGTTGGAATTGGAGTGAATAAATGATGAACAACAGTAACTGAAAACAGCTGAAAATATGCCCAAACAATACACCCTCACGTGGAAGCCAACTGGCTGTAGCAGCAAGCTACATGCCAGCGTCAAGAACCATTAGCTGTTTTGTTCTCTACTTTTGGTGGAAGGTTACAGGGCAGACAAATCCCAGCTTTAGCAGTCAATGTAGTCATTTACTTACCTCTCTGGGAATATTCACATCAGGCCTTGGTTTAGATTCAACACATAAGTCTAATATGGATTGGCTCACCTGGCGCTAAGTGCTAATGTTAGCATATTAACTTGCCTACTTGCTGATGGCTTACATGCTTTTGTTTAGAGGTATGTAGTGTTGTCCATATTCACCATCTTAGACTAGCATGTGTTACAGCTGCCGTTGAGGCTGATGGGAATATCATTGTCACTTCTGCAAGTATTGGACAAATGTAACTTTTGACCTAATGTAGGTACTAAAGGAAAGCATTAGCACCATTACACAAGAATCTGTGTATATTTTAAATGTGATCCAAGGATATCAAGTACCAATCCATCTAGCAGTTTATAGCCTAACATGTCGCTGGCACCACAGGTTAAGTCCTAATCATCACCAAAGTCATCTGCATGCTCTTGGGATAATGATTGTATGCTGACATGCCATCACAAAAGCTGCACCATTCACATGTCTTAGTAGGTAGAGCAGGCGCCCCATATACAGCTTCTTGCTGCATCAGCCACTGGTTCAACTCCGACCTCGGCGCCTTGGTGCATGTCATCTTCCCCCTCCCCACACTTCCAGTCATATCCTCACTGTCCTATCAACAAAGGCCTCCAAAAATTAACTAACATAGGCTTTTGTATATAACAACTTACACACTCATTCTATATCCATGTGTTTTCCTCTCACCTACAGCCTCTTTCTCCGAACTTCTACTGCTGGCATTGGCCATAGGGGGCGGCATTGCCGCTGTGGTCATCCTCCTCCTCGTCATCGTATCCTGCAGGCGGTGCAAGAAGAGAAGGCAGAGACAGCATGAAGACAACGAGGAGGCTCCCCGAAAAGAGAGAAAAGACCCGACCGCGTGGTAAGACCGAGAGTAAAGACAGAGGGAGAGGAAGATGGGGATGGAGAGAGGAACGGAAGAATCGCACACTTCCTCTCTCGCTGTCCTTCTAACTCTGGGGATCCCGTTGGTGTTGGTGGTCCTTCTTGGGGGGCCTGGGGCTTTCTCCCTACTGGACACTTCACTTCCACCTTCCTCAGTCTTTGGATCCCAAATCTGGACGAGTTGATGGGCAGCTTATCATTAACCAGAGATAAATTAAGAATGTGCCTTTGTGTAGAAAGCTGTAGATATCAAGCTTTAACCAGTCTGCTGTGTATCTCTTATATCCCCGTGTGCCTTTCATTTCTGAAGGGAAACAACTGTTTTATCAGTTCATCTTTTCCTGTTCAGCTAAATGGGCTTCCAAACACATTTCCTGTTTAGAGTAAATGTTTGATGATGAAGAGTTAGAACAATGGTGTATTTCTGCTGTTTACTTCCTGACTAATACGTTTCAAACCCCAATGTACCAGCGAAGAACAAACCACATGTTGGATATATTATTTTAGCAAACAATAGAAAGTGTGGAACAATGATTCCTCGCTGCTATTGAAATTTTGTTTTAATTACCAGATGACGGGAAACATTATAAAACCCAATACAAAGCAAGCCTTATTCCACTGGTCACGTTGTATCAGCCGTTTAATGTGGTTTTTCTGACGGGGTGTACATTTCTGTGTTGTTTCACTACTGAAGCTGTATTTTTTTTGTATATTCTTTGGTGTCCTGATATTGAGAAATAATCAAGGTGCTATCAAATAACCAAACCCGATGGAGAGCACTTGTTGGAAACAGACATTACAGTACTTTTGTAAAAAATATAACCACCAGCACTTCATTGAATTCAGCAGCAATTTAGGCAAATCTCTAAGCAACAAGTAGCCTCTCTGATGGCTGATTGTCTGTTTTGAACAATGAGCTATTATGTTCTTTACAACTTTTTGATTTCTGGGTGTGCGGGACATCTTTGTTTCTCTCTTGGGTTTTCAGATCTCTCTGCAATAGGCGCTTGTAACTGGTAACCGTCCAATCTGTGTTGCGGTGACTCTGGAGTACATTAGCCAATGCTCTCAACCAAAACCGGACGATACAGAGTCGTTGTAAAAAAAGGCAAAGGAAGCAAATATTATAACCCCAATCACATACACATATTGATCCAACCTTCGCTCTCAATTTGGACCATTTAACCCTGTGTGATGCTAACCCTTTGTCCCTGCTGCTGTGTCTGTGTCGTCTTTGTCCCCATTGTCTGTGACTTATGCACATGCATGACCATAAATAATTCATGAACGTGTCATGCATGAATTCATCTCCCTGTCCCCTCTATGTGTGCGTGTGTGTGTCTCAGCCACCCGTCGAGGGCCGTACATCTTTACATGTCAGAGACGTCCGTAGAGATTGACAGTTCAGACGGCATGATCTCGGAGGCCAGCACCAAAAGCGCCAGCTCCTCGGAGGACGAGGGCCCGAGCTCAGACGACGAAGACGAGGATGATGACTCCGACTGAGGAGGTGGGGAACAGACAGAGAGACAGAAACGCTGATGCGATGCCAGCCAGGAAGCTCGCTGGATGGATGCCCGGATGGCACACATGGAGTCCACGGTTCTGCCGAGGGGAGACTAGGTGACGAGAGCGCTGCTGCTGCTGCTGCTGGTGTGTGGAAAACAAGCACATTGGTAAAGAATGGGAGGAAAGAAAGTTATGTATGGGTGTCTCCCAACAAGAACAAAGATCAGAGCAGCGCTTTTGATGCTTTAAAAAGGGATCAAAAGTAAAGTTACTTTTAAGTGAGTCTTCACTCATATGCTGGATAAAATCTGCATGGCGTCAGAGGTGTGGATGACTTGGCTACTCTCCTTAAAGGAAAAAGGGCCTATTTGTGTTCGATAATTGTTTTGAAAGTCAATACCACAAATTAGCTGCAACATGCAACTAAAAGAAGAAGGTGCTTTCTGCCATGATGAGCCATACAAACCCTCTACATTTAGAACCTGTTAGATTATCCGTCATATATTAGTTTTTTAGTAATCAGGAATAACATAGCTCTTGCATTTCAGTCAGTTTCGCACACTATTATACCACTTGCAAGTGTCAGTGCACTTTGTAGAAAGCAGTTTCATCCTCAAACTGTAGGCTGAAGGGCTTACGTCACAACAGATTAGTCAGATAAAAAAGAATGTGACGCTGCTGTCTTTCAGTCTGAAGGCCAAATACTTGATCAGTCAGCAGGCAAACACATGCCTGCACCTGTCCTGTCCTGAGTGTTGTGTGGGAGCGTGCAGTCAGATCTGAAAACCCTTTGATTGCGAAATGTCCTTGAGGGCCTTTTTTTAATTCTCTCTCCACGTGCCTGTGAATGCACCACGTCTACTAACTAATGATTGTAATACCTGTCTTTCTTTCTTTTCATGACAGAATTTTGTACTTGTGATGTAATACTGAGCAATATTATTGTAGATCTTTCCTATTTTTTTTTTTTAGATAATGCCAGAAGTATTTTATCATGTTGTTTATAATGTCACTGTGTTTGTTATAGAGCTTTTATAAAGAAAAAGATTTTCTAATAAAAAATAACTTTAAAGCTACTGTGAGGAAGTTTCGGTTTGTTGATTTTGGCGCCCCCTGTGGACAAAGCCGTACCTCTTAAGTGGTGTTTTTTTAATAAAAACAGTCATATGCATCACTCACTTTAAATATTTGCCCTGGAAAATGTAAACAAAGGCAGCGCAAAGTTAATCGCTTTGTCTGACACCTACCCCCCGCCAGCAGCTTCAGGCATTAAAAATAACTATAAAGAAATAATCTTGTTGCTGATGGTCTGGTTTGCTTTCGTAGGTCATAAAGAGACATCAGAATTCATTTCAGCCTGTTTCATAACCTGATAAAAACTCCTCACAGGAGCTTTAAATCTTTACCACATTGTCTTACGTAAATTGTACCACTCAAAGGTGATCTAAGGAGAGTCTTGTTGAACCATGAAGCAAATGATTACACATAACTTGGCATGATTTAGTAGAGCCCATGTATTATGTAAGAGATAATTCTTGTTATCTATCATTTATTATGCATCGTTATCTTTAATGCACTACCTCCGGTTGTGTGCTTACTGTGTGTCCGTCTGCAGAGCTCCTAGCTTGTTTACCTGTTAACATTCCTGCAGTGGATCGTTGTTTAATTTGTGGCAGGTCTAATATGCTAATGCCTGCCTTTTTGACTTCAGTATGGGTTTGCTTGTTTGTCGGATGAGACTGGTCATGACTACGAATACTTTGAATCTGTGTGTGCATGTGTGTGTGTGTTGGTGTGCATTGATCAAAGTCCCTGTGGGTGCAGCTTTAGTTACTGACTGACAGAAAGCATATGTGAGAGGGGGCCGAGCAGGGTTGGCTAACACTAAAAAGAGGAACAGGCAGGGAGGGAGAGTCAGGCAGGGTCTGTTTATCCAGACTAAACTATTACATTTGGTTTCAGAGAACTTCCACCAGCATTGAGCTGATACAACAACAGTGGAGTTGAAATATAATGCTGTTTGTATCACCAAAGCTTGCGTTTAAGTGATAATCTGTTAAGTCACTATATTTCGCCGAATGAGGTAACACAATGGTGATTGAGCCTATGGCTCCCTGTCCCCTTTGCTTTTGCAGTATTACAGACTGGGTGTCTGGTGCAAAAAATCACAAGCTGCGCCCATAGTGACGCATTTTCCATCAGCCAGCAGTGGTTGGTCTGCCAGAGAGGGTAGGTGGAGCTAAGCGCCTGCTTTTCCGGTCTCTGCAAGTGTTGCGAGTAAACAGTAATCTACCATGGCTGAACAAACATAGAAAAGATGGATGACTACAGATACAACTTCAAAAATAAGTGAAAATCCAAAGTAAAAGAAACAAACTCGACGCTCAGATGAAGCAAACAGTCTAAAAAGGAAAGCGACCGCCAGCGAGGAAAATCAAGAGTTACAACTGGAGCCAACCGCGGACGTCACACATGCGACACTGTCTGGATATCTGGGAAGTGTGCCGCAATTACCGTTTATCGCCATAGGTGCCGCCAAAGACAATGAAACTGAGATCTTCGAGATAACCACTTTAACCAGACCAGGCTACAACTACAATTAATCTAATATGACTGTCCAGATAGACACCTTCAGGGCTTATTTGAGGCATAGTTTGTAGATTATAGTGTTCACTATGACAGTCATAAAGGTAATTTAAAATTTTGTAGATGTAATATGTAAGATTCTTTTAGCACAGAGTTTGAACATCCAAAAATAACTATTATAGAAAAAAGCTGATATACCCTTCCTCCAGGGACAGCATCACTGAATAGACCAGAATGCAATGCAACACACTGAACGCTTTCTATTTTGAGTGAAGGACATGACTGTTTTCTTGACTGTTACTATGCTATCATCGCTGGCATCACTCCCCGCACACAGACAAACAGAACCACATCTGCATGCAGCAAGTTTACGCCTGTTTTCTTGTGGGAGCCAAAGGCAAATTTAGGAAAGTATGCTAGGGGGGGGGGGGAAGGGGAAATAAATCAAACATTCATTGCTACTGAGCAACCAGCTGGCACACAAAGCAGATGTAAGCTATTTTTTTCTGATGCCTCCACTTCTTCCTGATGAAGGTTACCAAATAAACATTCTGAATGCTCAACAGTACTGATTGGAGAATTTTCAGCTTGAGTCCAAACAGATTTTTCTGCGTAAACATCTGTCTGTCTTACTATTGCGTGTCCAGCATAATAGCAGGTATTGTGAACCAAACTCCTGGGAGAGGTTTCTCAATCATTCCTTTTACATGACTCACTTCAGAGGCCATTCTCTCCCACAATATGCTCAGACTATTTCCAGAAAGGATAGATTAATCCGGGCTTTGTGTGATGGAGAAAAAGGAGGTAAACATTGTGAGCAGTCTGAGGAAAGTCGCTCTCTTACACCTTTTTCTGTCTTGCTTCATCTCTCTCTCCTTTCAGTCTGCATTCCACACCTCAGGATGGGTTGTACCTGGCACAGATATGTGGAGGCGCAATAAATTCCTTCACACAAACTCACTTAGGTTCACACAAGGAAACGCATACAAACATGGGCTTGGCGCAATGGGCAGCAGACGGAGAAAACAAATCACCTCGCTGGTAGGTAGCTATACATAGTGAATGTCGCACTGTGACTTATAGTGATGGCTGCAGTTCTCCACTCGTCCCTACACACAAACACACACCCACATATGCACTCAAATGCTACAGTCAATCCATTCACTGTAAAGGTGGAGAGTCAGCTTTATTTGCCTTCGCGCTTCGTATAGAGTTGGGCCTGTAATGATTAATGGTGACATATTTATTTGCTGCAGCCCTGAGAAAAGTTTCTCTGTATGTGAAACCTTTAAAATACATCAGGTTGACTGTAATGTATCTGATGCAAGTTTTCATCAACTATTCAGTGCATGGAGCCCATTTAGATGCATGAAAAGACCAAGAGACTCTCACGTTTTTGGCTGAAGGATAATGGTTACAACAATTTAAATCACCTTTATTAGTCCCCTCCAGTGTTGACAACAGAAGAACAGGTCTCTTGTTGACCAGAGTCGCCAGTCAGAGCGGAGAAGCTTCATTGTGACTGGGGAAATTTCAGCTGAAACTGAGACCACACTACTGTACCTAGACAGAGAGCCCCTGTATTCACACAAAGACGTACCCAGGTGGGGGGCAGAAGACTTTATCTTCCAACGGATGATAGGGAGTCTCTATAAAACTCCGCCAGATTATATAATATAGTTAACACAATGCAACACCGTGGAACGTAGAAGTTGTGAATGCTCCCACGTAAGGCAAGTCCTGTAACATCTATTCAAAAAGACCAAGCGGCATCCCTGCGCCAGTGTGGGAACTGTTACATAATCTTGTTAACACATACAATACAAACTCTGTACTGTTGAATGGATGAAGGGAGGAGCAAGCCGACGCCTTACTCTCAACAACTTAATTTCATATCAGAGCGGGCATTCGCTTAGATTTGCAATGAAGTTAATTTTTTCAGGGAAAATAACTACAATCACAATGTACATGCAGGTAAGAGCATGAGCCAAAAATGAGATCTACACTGCTGTCCCTGTCTGTGAAGGAATTGCTGGATCTTCATCAAAAGGGAGTATGTAGGTAAGTAAGCAAGGAATTAATAAAACAAGTAGCCTTAGTAAGATAGAGTAAGTAAGAAAGTAAGATGAAGTAGGTAAGTAAGCTAAGTAAGTTGGGAAGTAACTAAATAGGTAAGTAAGCTAAGTAAGCTAGTAAGTAAGCAAGCTAGCAAGTAAGTAGGTAAGTAAGCTAAGTAAGTTGGGAAGTAACTAAGTACATAAGTAAGTAATGAAGGTAGGTAAGTAACTAAGTAAGCAAGGAATTAAGTAAGTAGGCAAACATGTTAGTAAGTAAGTAGGTAGGTGAGTAAGCACATTAGTAAGCAAGTATGCAAGCAAGCTAGCAAGTAAGTAGGCAAGTAAGCTAAGTAAGTTGGGAAGTAACTAAGTACATGAGTAAGTAAGTAAGTAGCCTGAGTAATTAAGTAGGAAGGTAAGTAAGTTGGTAAGTAACTAAGTAATCAAGGAAGTAAGCAAGCAAGTAAACATATAAGTAAGTAAGTAGGTAACTAAGTAAGCAAGCTAGCAAGTAAGTAGGTAAGTAAGTTTGTAAATTTGCTCTTCAAAATAAATGTAATAAGTTGCTGTACACAGCAAACAGTTCAATCAGTAAATGATAAAAGAAAACAACATGAAAGTGAGGTTTTTAATAGTTTCTTAAAACTGTTTATTGATTTTACGCTTTTTAACAGGTAAATGTTAAAAGTTAACAGTGATAAAACAATGACAACATTTCAGTGAAATGTCATCTTTCTTGAAACTGAATCTTACTGTCCTGGCCATTTCATACAGGATGACATATTCATGGTCTGTAGTAAATAAGAGGTTAGTAATACAATGATTCATAGAGTAATTTCTATTTATTGTAGGACAAGCCTTCTTTTTACTGTTCCTTACTGGAAAGCCTGTTGGCATGGCTGCCTATTCATTCTAATCAAGTAAGGGTCTAATGTTTATCTTAGACCAGGAGTAAGCTTTTTCCTCACAGTCAATAAATCTGCATTGAATAAGCTTTCTTTTGAGCACACAGGTGTTTTTTGTTCAGTCATGCCTTAAAAAACTCCAAATAATTTATCCAGTTAAGTAGGTTATTCTGTCAAACACTGATTCAGATATTAGCATACAGCATATACAGTGTATTTGCTAGACAAAGGCCCAGAGTAATAGAGAATGCTGCTCCCATTTGACATCCTCTGATGTGTCATGAAATGAAATGAGGTTATGCAACAGGACTCCAGCAACTCTGTTGTCACAGTGGAGGAAACGCTCCTGGCACACCAGATGGATGTCAGGATGTAACTGACAATCCAGACCCAATAAAGACATAAATAAACTTCAAACAGACTCTGTATCAACATGAAGCGGAGAGATAAAGCATTACACCAGAGGTAGGCTAGAAAAACAAACACCTTCTCCCATTAGAGACAATTACAACAGTTGAGACAGGAGATTGGGGACAGGGATAGTGGAGTAATATGCCTAGAAATAGCAGGGGAGTCCCATAAGAGCATCCCTGGTTTTATACAGAAGCTGGCTGGGGAGATAAGGGAAGTGCTGGGCCCCAGGCCTGCACGCAGAAAGGTCACAAGAGGGGATGGGGATGTGCAAAGGGAATGTATTATATATTTAATAAGGTTTTATTTCAGCTCCACAGCCCATGCCTGTTTTAAAGTTGCGTGTGGACAAGAGTCTCACGCTCATGCTGCCGTGCTCATTATGAACATCATTATGCAGAAGTTTCGCTGCAGAACTAAATCACTTCTCACAATCTAGTCCACATGCAATGAAGCATTGCCTCTTTTTTTTTTTAAAGAAACCACTCTAATACTACACATAGCACAAATAAAACAGCAATTTAAAAAAGAAAACATCAACATTATAATCAGTTAAAATGCTAAAAACAATACATTGTACTAGAGTTTAGGAAGGACATGTTTTGTCAAAGGGGGAGCCAGATGGAACAGACTGAAACTGTAGATGTAAAGGATGGGAACAATCAGACAGGAGGGACTATTTTTTCATAAAGATCCTGCAGTTTCCTGTGCACTTATTTTGCTGTAGAAAGAAGCCCACTTATTGAGCAGCTCCATTATTTTTATTTGACCTTGACTACCAGATAAAAGTAAGTACAGACTTAATAATCATTGTCATCTGGTACATGTCAGACTGGAACTTAGTTTCCTTAAAAAAATGGTAGTGGCATTTCTACACTGCAAAACAGCCCAACTAGAAATAAGCCACAAATATACTTTCAAATATAGTCGAATTGTCTTATATCAAATCTGCCAGTGGAGTAAGCCAATTTTGCTAGGCTAAAACTAGCATAAAAGTCTAGCCACAAAAAGGACTGTAATGGGCCTAAAAACTAGACAAAAATGCCCAGATTTAAGGAAATTATGTTTATTACAGACAATGAAAACTCTATTATTTAACTTACTTAAAATGAGAATATTGGTCTCTTAATTGAACTGACTTTAAGAATGTACATCTTAATTAGGGGGGAATAAAGGCTTACAATAAGGATCAATTTCTTTAAACAACATAATAAAAATAATTTGTCTTGAGAGGCATTCTTTTTTTATTATTATTAAAACAAGACTGAAAATTATTTGAGAACATTGAGTCCATCATTCAGGACAAGGCCACCTTCTCCAGTCACACAGACCATTCAATCATTAACAGATTGTACAAAATAGATTAACAAACTTTTAATGGTGTCATTTCACAATATTCTTAAATCGAGAAGTTGTGCAAGTGGTCTCGTTCTTAAAACAAAGAAATCAATCTTGTTCCTCTGCTGGGATATTATGCAAACATTTGTGGCTTGTTATTGGTTAAGTACATTTTCTTAAAATCAGATACATGTTCTAATGCCAAACATGCTTGACAAGATAATTTGTCTTTTTAGACAAAAAAAATAAGACTAATTTCCGAGAAACAATGTTTACTTTCTTGATATTCCTTTTTTACAGGCTACTGGTAGAGTGGAAACAAAGCTGTTTTACACTTTACACACAGTTCTGTGTTACGAACTCCATAGTTAGAAGGTGCATCATAACTTTTTTGTAGTGTGTCACTTCCTTCTCTTCTTTATTTAAGCTTACAGTGATGTGTTATTTTACTCCCACAGCGCCACTTCCTGATACACCTGTTTGGCAGGTAGAATATCTGCCCACAGTGTGCAGCCCGGAACGGAGGAACTGAGTCATGAAAAACTAGACTATGGACGGAATTTCACCAAAGCTTTGACGCAACTAGAACTTTTTTTTTTTATCGTCATACGAATGAACCCGTTTTCACATATTAAAATGCGTCGACCGTGCCAAAGGAGTACCGCTCTGAATGTCGTTTTGCTGCTGTATTTGGTGGGCTTTTTCGGTGAGTAAACAGGACAGGGCTGCGCTTTCGTGTTTCTCTTTCAACTCAAGTTACGTTTAGCCTAACGCTCGTACTGCTTTAAGAAGCCGGGCTATTTTTCGATTAAAATGCTTAAGTTTTGTGTTTAGCCTATTTCCTGTACAGTTAGCTCAGTTTTAAAAGTCCACGTTTCATTTAGCTACCTCATACACAAGTGTAAGGAGACAGGCCTGCTTGAACAAAGTAAGACAGAGCTCCGTACACATAGCCTAAATGATAAGTCTGCCCATTTTTTTTAATTTTTAGACTAGAACTTCCCCTAGTTAAGGTCTCATAGTAGCTCATAGCAAAAAATATGTGGATTTTAGATGGACTATTGGGTCTTAAGGGAAATATAGAGTTCTAATGACATACACTCTACAGTAGAAATGAACCCCACCTTGGGCCCATTTATATTCCTCAATGTAATATTTAATTTAGTGGGAAAAGGTAAAAATAGCCTGCATAAGTTAACTAGCTGCCCCTGGATAGGAACAGTCCATAATAGTGACAGGCCAGTGTAGAAACCAGGCATGAATTAGTATGTAGTGAGTTAACAGCAGTCTTTTTGCCAAGTACACTACAAACATGGCTCTGAGCTGTGGGCAGATGTTTGCTTTTCTCCGAAAGCATCTGACCTGTTATTGAGGAAATGAAAACGCAAGATGCATATAGCCATGGCTACTGTGTATCCCTGATTCCGTCAGAACACAGGCAACATGAAAATGTTGGAGCGGATTAGTATAATTATGGTTTGCCTAGCTCTATTTTGAGAGCTATGAAAGAGTCCAACAGGATATTCTTGTGCTAAGTTTCTCCTGCCAGGGTCAGATCAGGACAGCTAGGAAACTATGACAATATTGAATTGTCTTTCCTCTGACTTTTTGGACATAATGTCCAGACATCTTGTAGAAACTGGATGACATTAGGACCACTGATGAGCTGCCAGTTTTTCTGTCCCGCCACTAATTTCTGTATTGATACTATCATGTCTTCAAGTTCAAGAGAGGGTTCAGCTTCCAAGGCTCCTCTGCTTGATTTCCTGAAGCGATAGCTTTGTCTTTGTTGTCGACTTGCACACCCCGGGGGTCTCTGTAGATGAATCGTTGGATCGGATTCGGCTATATCTCTTCCACTATTTTGGGTTAGATAAACTTTGTTCTTATCAGGGCTTTTTGGGGTCTGTCTGAGATCGGATGGATGAACCTGCTACATGCCCCGGCTCTGTCCTTTTTTGCTTTGACATGAAGGACCGTTTCATTCATGAAAAACTTTAATTGGATGGATTGCTGTGAAATTTGCTGCTTGGATCTCTGGTGTCAATTAGTGTGCAACCTCATTTTAAGCCAGCACAATTGCAGAAGAAGGAATGAAAAGCGAGGGAAATCTGGAAGGAGGTTTTATTTTGAAGACATGCAGCAAATAGGTAGTGTTTAAATTGTGCGTAACAGTTGTGCCTATTACAGCTAAAATGCTAACTTCAATATTTGTTGATTTATCGCATGTCATTCCAGTATGGCAGTATTGAACTGTTATGGCACATCACAGATTTTCCTCATCAGTTATGTAGGATAGCTGCCGAACTAGCAGACACTCACCCCACCCTTTGAATGAGAGAAATTATCTCTTTGTATGTTTGTAGGATGCGGACATTGTCCAAGACAGCAGTGTCTTTGCGTTTCTTTGCCCCCACACCTCCCTAGAGTCACTATGGAGTCAACTGGACCTGACATTTATTAATAAAACGACATATTAATGACTCATTGTTTCTAAATGTTTGAAAGGTTCTCTGTCAGAAAAAGCTGTCAGTATGCAGCTCTTGTTCGTGGCTGCAGTCGAGCAAGCTCCCAGGTATCGTTTGTTGCAGACACTGCTCTGACAGGCCTCCCTCAGCATTCTGAGTGAAGCGATAACAATGAAAGAACATCTACAGACACAGGGACATAGCTTTGCATGTAGTGAAAGTCCCCTGACAGACAGATGTGTAGCAAGCCCGTCAAATACCTCCAGAGAGGCTGGTGAGAAACTTGTATCAGTATGTCTCTCACTTCAGTGTCTCCCTGAAGGAATTTGCTGTACTGGCACTTTGATGCCACCACAATATGGGCACATATAGAGAATATCAGTTTTTTTTATTCAGTATTCTGCTTACAGTAAGTGAGTAAACTGTCACTAACAACATGCCCCCTTTTCTTCTGCAGCCCCTTCCCTAGTTTCCTGCATCACAGTGAGGACCCCAGCAGAGCTCCATGCATCCAAAGGGGATACCGTCACATTGTCCTGCACTTTCACCTCCACCAGTAGGCCGACCAGTAAAATGACTGTCGACTGGTCTTACAGGCCCCAGAGCGGAGGACCCCCACAGACAGTGAGTATATGTTTAACAAAATACTATGAGATAAAGACTGTCTAAGAGACTATGTTGTTACAATAAACATGGATGTTTCAGTTGAAGCCACTTTGGATTCAATATATTTCTATACATTTTAAAAGGCCAATTTACAAGAGAATCAATAAACTGAACTGTGTAGTGTAACAGCTTAATGTTAATGCTGTGAACATTGCCAGTTAATTATGTCAGTCTAGATTAAGAAGGCCCGAACTACTTGATTTTACTATTAGAGGAACTAACTAATGAACTCTATGATATGCTGATTAGAAGTGAAGTATGGGTGTTTAATAAGGTTTAATTTTCAGATGAATGGGTTTCAGTCTTTTGTGTTTCGCTACAGGATGTTTCTGTGACTGCAAAAATGATTTAAAAAAACTGCTGCCAGCCTGTAAAATGTGAATATTTGCCTATTTTCTTACCACACTTCAAATTAAATCTGAATATTTTGGGGTCATGGACTGTTGGCGGAACCATATATTAATTTTGAAGAAGTAATCTTTTGCTTTGGGAAATGGTACACTGTGTTCTTCCACCCCTTCGCCCAGTTGTGATTATTATTCTTCATATCTGTCACACAGTCAAAGCATGAACATAATCTATGTATGCGTACATGCAGTACATATTTATATACATGCATTGATTGGAGCCTATACCAGCTGTCATTGGCGAAAGGTGTGATACACCCCAGACTGATCACCAGTCAGTCACAGGGCAGACAGCTCACATGTGTCTTTGGACTGTGGGAGGATATACAGTAAAGTTCTTATATATACAGTATATCGAATAATACATAGATATACAGTACATATACAGGAAAAAAAAAAAGAAAAGCATTTGCAATTTATTTGAGTAAATATAATAATCATTGAAAACTGACCAAGCAAGCTTATTTACAAATACTAAGAAAACTTTCGATGGCGTACAGTTTGTCAAAACGTAATTAAAGGAGCATTTCGCCCCTGGAAGAAGCCACTGTCAGTCAAAGCTAGATCGATAGAAGCAATAATATTTGAAATTCGCCCCATAGCTGTGGAAAAGTTGTACAAACAGCTCGCAGTTTCGCTCATTCTACATTCCTATAACACCCAGCGTGCATTGCGCCCATCCCTCTGAAAGCAACTTTTTCCAGTCAAGGACATTGATCGCTGCAGGCAATGGCTCAGAGCGGTACAGAATCCGAAATACAAAGAGAACATACCGGTGGATTGTCTAAAAAAATCTTCAGGTCTGCAGTCTACAATGAGACATGACATCGGAGGCGGGCGTCCTAGATTGTAGAAATGTAGTTTAGCAAGCTCCCTGGCATCTGCCAGATGATGTGTTTTACATAGTCTGGCGGAGGTTTTCCAGGGCTCATTGGAGAAGTGACCTCCAAAGGCACAGAGTCAGAGCATTTTTTTCCTATCATAATGGCATTAGCTCCCCATAATAGCATGACAGGACTGAGGTTGAAAATTGGCAAACTGATCCTTTAAGTACCACTTTCTTCTGAAGACTAGACTTGGCATGAACAGTAGTGTTTGTTTTCCTTCCTCACATGCACTAGTCTGGGCTATTTGGATTATGTAACTTTTATGGAGTGATAAAGACTGTCATCAAAGCTGTTTAATTTTTAACTTAAGCGGTTGAACAAAAAAAAGAATTTTTTTTATTGAGTTAATATATAATTGTTTCAAGATCAAGAAACAAATCTGCAGTTTGTTTGTTTAACAATTACAACAGTAATAAATAAGACATGATATATTATGTCTAAGTCTTTCCCATTTCATTGTAGAGACATGTGACATCCATTGCTGACTCTGTACGCACATGGCATGTTTGAATATCGAGTTGGTTTATTTGCATTCTAGCCTTGTCATGATTTCTGAATCTGCATGCACACCTGCATCCTGAAGGGTAGATTCAGTTTTGATATAAATACCAGAGAGTGTGATTTATCATTATCACTGCTGAGCTAATGTCCAGATTTTTCCCTCTTACATTCCAGCCAAGCTTTTCTGTCTTTAAGAATCCTCCCCAGGAAACCCGGCTGGTCAGCTCCCATAATACCCCTTCCTATGTTTGTGGATTTTGTGGTCTTGTTCGAAATGCATCAGATGTCTCTCTCAACCCATAACTGCACTCACTCCTCTAACCCCCGCACGCTCGGGGCTCAGCTTCACTGACCAACCCACTAAAACTCCACCACATAATTTAAGCAGTTCCATTTGTACCATTTTGTTTGAAGATAGCCTTCCAGTGTGGTTCTGTGTAATTCCATTTGGACCTTGAGAATCCATAGTGTGGTAGCTGCAACCCTATATGCCACTCATTTCCTATAGGAGCACTCAGAGTTAAGTGGAGGCTAATGTTTTGTGGCTCCGCTGATATGGAGTGCTGTTGGTTTAGTCATTAAGATGCAGTTGTCTGGTTTCAAAGTATGTAAGAGGGGGAGGAGGAGAACTTGGACATCCTGTGAGGGTGTAGGTGTGTGTATGCACGTGTGTGTCGGTCAGCAGAAAGCGTGGGATTATCACACAGCTGGGCAGGTACTAGGTGTGCCAGCTGCTACAAATAGCACACCAGTGCCAGCCAGACTAGTTTGTTCTCTAATGTGTGGCACTTTCCTGATACGGCCCGTAGATGGAACTAAGTCTTGAATTTCTAATTTTATTTTCTAAGCCCTTCATTTACTTTCAATCCAATTTCATTAGCGTTTTGGCTGCTTTATTGGCCTGTGTGTCCCCGGCCGTATATCACACCGGGAGAGACCATGAATAAGCATGTGAAAAGCTCCATCAGAAAATATCATTTTGCAGCCAAAGCTTTAGTGTCAGTCTGAATTGCCGCAGTGCTTCAGTGGCTTGCATAATTACCTCGGTCCTGATGAGAATTAATTTTGTAGATTGGAGACGAGAGGCTGAATGTTCAATCAAATATCAGTGGGAGTCGATGGTAATTGGAGGATTTGGCAATTGAATTTTGCTGAATAATGCTAAAAATAAATCTATTATGTTTTTAAGTTTGCCAAGTCACTGAAAGCTTTTGTCCAAATGATCAAATGGATTTATAGGACATGTGGCCGCAGTTCAAAACAGTCATTCTTTGAAGTGGTGCAGCTTTTCTTTTTTTTTTTATGAGTTTAAAGGGGTCATTGTGTCTGATGTTTGTTTCCAGACTGGGCAGACTGTCATGCTGAGCGCTGTCAAGTCCTCACATAATCAGCCATTGGTTTAATAACATTCCAGGGAGAGGACCAGGTTTATATCTGCCAGTCTCTCATAAAACGCAGCTGATAGACTCACTGTTGTAAAACCATAAAAGTGAATCAGTGTCTGTGATTGTTTATGTGATTCTGTTTAAGTTTATTGAGAGGCCACGCAGTTATCCATGTTAACATTGCTCACAGTGTGTGCCTAAGCAGTAGATACGCTGTTTTCACACATACCGTACATTTTTGCATGATCTTGATGGACCTGACACACATTTCAGTTTTGGAAAAGCAAGTTTTCCCACCTCCACCTGCACATACAGCTTTGATTTGCAAACACAGCCTGCATATTTCCGTTCACATTTTAACATACAACATACAGTATATAAAATGCATCTTTACACAAACTGTTGTTTCATTTATTTTATTTTCAAAGTGCATATTTTTCCCATTTTGCAAACTTATTTTAATCACAAATTATAGCTTGTTTTCTTTTCAACTGTTATGGTATTTCTTTGGTTAATTAATTAAATTAAATTTAGACTTTAAGCTCCTGTGAGGAACTTTTGGGTTGTGTAGATTTTGGCGACCCCTGTGGACAAAGTGGTACCTCTTATCTCTTTGTTGGTCTTGGCTTGTACATGTGTAAGTTGTGTTTTTTAACCAAAAATCTCACCCAGCTTTCTTTTAACATTCAAACAAAACACTCACTCTGAATCTTTGCCGTGGAAAATATAGAAAAAAGTCTTATTGGCAGCTATAAGTTAACTGCCTCGTCTGACACCTACCCCACGGCAGTGGTTACAGACATTAAAGGTAACTATAAAGATATAATCAGTCTTGTCACTGATGGACTGGTTTGCTTTTGTGGCTCATATAGAGGCAGCATTATTAATTTCAGTCAGCTAAAAACTCCTAACAGCAGCTTAAAGATTTTATTTTGTTTCACAGCCCGGCTCTGAAGACAAAAACGGGAGACACACAGGTATACTAATTAACAAAGTAATTTATTTACAACAAAAATAGTCAATACCAACAAAAACAACTAGATATGAATAATCTGTGAAGTCAGTTGTGTATGGCGAGGATGAGTATAAATGCAATGCAAACAAAGAGCAACGCAGAGGTGTGTGGTGAGAGGAGGTCTGACCAAGACTGGCTGCTGCTCTGGCTTAAATGCACGAGGCACACCGGGCCATGATCCTGATTAGCCTGCCACCAGGTCTGCAGCCCTGGGGCCTGTACTGCGAGGCTTGTTCAACATGCCCAAGGTGCCTTTTCACTTAACCTAATAAACTGTACCCGCGCTACGTCGTCAGATGACGCTGGTTATCAACTCGATAAGTCAACCCAGGGTTTCTATGACCGCGTTCAAATTAAAGGTGCATTGTTTGGAGCAAATGACCAATCTAAACATGGGCAAGTCTGCCGTCAGCTGATCGACATATTTCACAAACTCAGAGTAAACTACAATTTTCGAAAGATGTGAAGAAATTACACATAATCCATACTATAGATATAATATTATCATTGCTCCATTATTAGAGCACGATATATTTATTATAACACTGGTGCGTAACATTAGCACAGATGTATTTTGTTGCATTAATGACAGATTTAGACCTTAAGCTCTCGGGCCAGCCGTATCAAACTTTGGAGCAAATAAACATAAATATAAAACAACATTTTGAAGCAGTACGAATGCTTACTTTCATATCTTATAACTACAAAAGTACTTCAGGCTTCATTGTTTTTGTCAGTCTCTGTTGTAGATGTAAGCGGAAGTGTTTCACCGCTCTCTCTCCCTCCTCCCTCTCACGATCTAAAGCTCCTAAATCAAGATGACTGATTGGTCAGTGGGTGGTGTTTAGTTCAGGTTGACCTCTAATCTCCAACATAACCTGTTTGCAAAAGAAAACAAGTCAACAAAATGTGCCCTTTACAAGCAAAATAACACATCCACAAGTGTCCTTTCCACAGTTCCAAAAGTTTGCACAGTTCCCAGAAATTCAACAGAAAATGCCTCTTTCTCAGTTAATTTCCTAAGGGTTACTCCACCACACAAGCAGTTCTGTTTAGTTTATAATTTCCACGAGTGAGCCCTCCTGTCTACTCACAACTCTTTGGCAACAAAATGGAAATCATTTATAACCTGCACATGTTTGCAGGGGACTTAAAATAGGGCAAAGAAGAATTGATTGACTGAACTTTTAACAGCCGATCTTGAAGGGGGATTCAACAGAGGCAATGACTTGACATATTTATATGTCATCTCGTTTTGATGGTAAAATACTGAAAATATTTTCAGTATAGGAAAAAGATTTCAGAGACCCATAAAAATACTTTTTAAAATGTGGATTATATCATGAAGAGGCTGTGCTTTTCTGTTTGTTCCAAAGTACTCTGTATGATTATATAAGCCAGTTCCTCGGTTGAAGAGCTGTTGTCATAATGCGTCACTGCAATTGGCTCTTTGGGTCTGACAGAAAAGGAGCTGCATGAATTGGCTGAAATCAAAAACATGCATGCCGTTTTAGAAGAAATCAATAACTCCCTTCTGCTGTGCTCTGAGGGTGCAGATAAAGGCCAAGCAGCTCTGATCTTATCTTGCAAATAATCTAAAAGCCTCTTGATGTCTTAATGTTCCTTATCCGACTCAAGCAGCTCAGTGCAAGATGTAGTTTGGAAGAGTAATGGCCGGGCAATTTTCTGATTTGATTTCTTTTCTGGTCCAGTTAAAAGTTGGATCCGTTTGAACCATTCACGTTTGTTTATTTCAGCTAATTCTGCAAATTATATTGAAGAAAATCAGCTG
Source organism: Semicossyphus pulcher (assembly GCF_022749685.1). Taxonomy (NCBI): domain Eukaryota; kingdom Metazoa; phylum Chordata; class Actinopteri; order Labriformes; family Labridae; genus Semicossyphus; species Semicossyphus pulcher. Next base: position 7,458,187 of record NW_027211700.1, read on the forward strand.
AAATTGGTTCATTCATGCCAAAGCGTACATAGATTGAATCTAACTGAACTCGATTACAGTTCTGCTTTGAATGCTTCATTTGCTTGTCTTTCCCTTTCTTCTGTCAGCTGTCATAATAAGAAATGGTAAATGGACTGCTCTATAGCACTTTTCTTGCTTTCAAAGCACTTTTACACTACATGTCACATTAACCCTTTCACGCTCTGAAGGCAAAGGCTACTGTGCCAATATCCAATCAGGATCTGTGCTCATTCATACACCAAAGGGAACAGCTTGGGGTTCAGTGTCTTGCCCAAGCAGAGCAGCTGTGGCACAAGGTTACAATCGGCGTTCAGACCCACGTTGAATGACTCTGCAGTAGACCTGGGTTCACCTCGGCTCGATCAGCAATGATGGAAACAAAAAACCCTGGGTCGACACTCTAATCTCCGCCCCCTTTCCAGTGCATTGAAGTTCCAGCCGCTGTCGCGTAAAAACAGAAGAACAACATACAACAGCTTATTTATTCTTTGTTTCATACAAGATGCAGCAACACTGGCAAGACAGCTTCTTCTGATCCGAGGGGAAGCGGGTCGTCCCGGGTCTGAAAAACCCAACATGCTAATTGTGGCGGTACCCGTGGTAGAGTCATCTCTCAATCTGAAGGTTGGGGGTTCGATCCCTGACTGCTACAGTCACATGTTGACGTGTCCCTGGGCAAGACGCTGAACCCCAAATTGCGAGCCTTCAGTGTATGAATGTGCATAGATCCTGATTGGACATGGGCACTTAGGCCTTTTCCATGTGTGTATGAATGTGTGTGAATGGGTGAATGTGACATGCAGTATAAAAGCGCTTTACAGTAGTACAAGTAGTCGGAAGACTAGATAAGCGCTATATAAGTACAGCCCATTTACCATTTACCGAGGACACTTTGACTTTTTGATTGAAAGACAACCAACTCTACCACAGAGCCACCGCTGCCCCAAGTAGATGCCTTAGAAAGCTGTATAAGAAGTGAAGAAATGTAGCACACAAACAGTGACTCATAGAGAAGATACAAGCACATACATTCATAATCAACCCCTCTGCCTGTCCTCAAGTTTTCCTATTTGTATTTTAATAATGTAACCTTCCGACTTCTTCCTCCGTTTCTTTAAGTCCGTGGTCACTGATGACTAACCAAAGCGTCATGAAACTTATTAAAACACAAGCTCTACTCTCTTAGTTTACTCTGTGAAAGACATTACATTTGCACATTTTCGTCCCCCTTTCTCCACCTACACACAAAAAACTTGGACTCTGGATGTCATATTTTGGCGAGTTCTGGGTCAGCATGTGGGAGTTATGACGCTGATATTGAAAACAAACTTACGAGGAAAATCTTAAACTTACAGTAAAAAGAAAATCTGTTCTTGAGACACCTGTAGTTCACATTTTCTGATGAACGCATGTGGATTTCTTTGCCGTGTGCTCGATGAGATTCATATTTCTTCATTAGAAAAGGCGGCCCTCTTTACTCTGCCTCCGACAATATTGCTGAAAGAAAATGTCCCACCGCCATCTGTCCCACCACCTGTTGCTCCAGACACTTTCACTTACAAAGAAAAACGATACATTACATTTAGGAGAGATGTTTTCTATTATGTGCTCTCTGAATAAGGGAACTCATCATCCAGTCACAGTTGTAGGTGTTACTAACTTTTCCTACCTTCTCCCTCCAGTTTTTCCACTTCGCTTCGCGGGCGTTCCCCCCCCTTGACGGTCAGTTTATGGGTCGTATCCGGTGGCAGGGGAGTCCGGCGCGCGGGGAAGCCTCCATCTCTCTGATCAACGCCACATTAAAAGACAATGGGACTTACACATGCTCAGTCAGAAACCCTCCTGATGTGCACGGGTCGCCGAATTCACACAGTGTGCTCACTGTCACACCCAAAGGTAAGATGGTGCCCATTTCTTTACTTGCTGTCAAAATTCTTTATTTGCATATACCTTTAACCATATGCATCGCTTTAACGGTAAATAGAGTAGTCTAATTTGGTCTTTGAGGACACCATCCTGATCTATTTGTCCTGATTTCATCCCCTGTGTCAGAATTTGGCTTTTCTCACAAGAAAGACAAGACTGAGATGGATAGGTTTAGTATTAAAGTGGCAGCCACGTGTTTTTAAGATAGCAGCCTAATCCAAACATTTATGCACTTAAAGCTTCTGTGAGGAACTTTATGTCGATTTGGGCGCCCCCTGTGGATCTTTGCTGACCCTGCAAATCTGTTAAATCATAAGAAAAAAAATCCATTATAAAATAAGACAAGCCATTTAACTAAAAAGCTGACTCCTGACTAAGCAGGGCCAGCCCAAAGCAGCCCAAAGCTGCATGGAGCCCTAAGCAGAATTAGTATCAGAGGTTTGGTTAGACCTGCTCTCATGAGATAACATCTGTTAGGATCTGGTGCAGTATAAATAAATTGATTGCTTTTTTGATTATAAATGTTTATAGTAGATAATACTTGGAGTGAAGGTACGATAAACGACAAATATTTGATTTTCAGAGGGCGATGCAGCGGCATAAGAGGGCGAGGCTGGCTGCCGCTGTTTTAAGCGCCGCCAGCTCTTTGCTGCTGATGTCAGAGTCGGGCTCTGTCGCCACCCATTTAAAAAGAAAAAAGCACACACATTACTAGGTGGCTTTCTTAAAGCTTTTTTACTGTATGTAGGAAAATATGTGAGTCAGAGTGTGCTCATTGATATTGATTAGAGGACTCTAGATTTAGCCCTGAAAGGTTAAGAGCAAATCAAAAAGAGTAGATGGTTTGTTGAGTCATTCCCAACCAAAGAAATGTACATCAGCAGTGAGATGTTTCAACATAGTAATATCATAGTTTTCACACACATTTTAGTGTGCGGTACCTCATTGATCTTTCTTGTGTCACCTGCACCTGTGGTCATAAGCAGCTTGTTAATGTATGTCTAATGACCTCACATCTTCTTCCCCAGCGCCCAGCGTTCGCTTCTCCGACGTTGCGGTCCTCCTCGCTTTCATCCTCCTCCCCTCGGCTATCATCACCCTCATTCTGATTGGCCGGATGCTCTGTCCCAAGAAACATCGCAGCCAATCAAAGGCCTACAGAGCATCCATAGAGGTCACGGAGGGGTGAGTGGATTTATTCTACCAGTCGCTGCTGGGGGTCTCCTGGGGGTAATGATGCCGGCTCTGATGGTTGTAAATGTGCTTCCAGATTGCTAATTTGATGAAGGTTAAACAAGAATTTGAGTTAAAGATTGAATTTGCTTGTTGTAGAAAGGTGCTACGGAGACCGGAGCTAAAGTCTGTAATTAGCAGGTCTACAGGCTGGTTCATAGTGTTGCAGTTTAACTCCCTGTGGCGTGAGTCACACAGGAGCTGGTATTTGCTCTTGTGACTGATGTTGTACAGGAATATGAATGAGAAACAAGCCAGTGCTACTCTGTAATACATGTTTAACAGCTTTCATAAAGTACACTGACTAGAATAAACACTGAGCAGCAGCTCAAGTACGTTTTGGGCCCATTATTTTTGTCTTTTAATTATTTAAACAGAACATTCATCATTGTTTGTGTTGAAAATGCTGTAGCTACATTAATTATTACTCATTTGTTGTTCTCTTTCTGTTTCTCTTTCACGTTGCCCTTACCTCAAGTGTATTTTACAGCCCACAACAGAACACATATTACACATTTTGATGATTCATATAATTCCTTATGTCCTTTTCTGTTTTTTTGTCATTGTACCCAGAGCCATGTAGGGCTAACAGCAGGAAAGACTGTAAACTTTACAAACCAAGTCTCAAATTGACCCTTCAGTATTAATTATTTATAAGCTGTTTAACGGCTCAGAGCCATTCTACCTGCTACTGCTACTTTTTATGCTAGGATTCATTTTGGTTTTTCACTGGGAGCACAATTATCCACCAAGGGTTTTTCTTCTCAAATACAAATAAGCCCTGTAATTTAAAACCAGTAAGAAAAGAAATGAAGGGGCGCTTGTTTAGCTCAGTTGGTAAAGCAGGCCCTCTGCCCCGTGTACAGAGGCTACAGTCCTTGATGCACTGATCGCAGGCTCGACACCGGTCTGCCAATCATTTGGTGCATGTCACCCTCCACTCTTTACTCCCCACATTTCCTGTCTCTCTTTAGCTATCCTATCTAATTGAGAAAAAGAAAAAATGTTTAAAAAAATTAATGAATTAATAAACAGTTTCATGTTAAATATCTGTGTTTCTCTGATGCTCTTTGGCTGGGCTTCTTTAGCTGTGAGCTGAGTTGCCTCTTACTTTAGCTGCTGGAAATATTTTAACATCCAGACAACAGCTAGCGCTTTTGAAAAACTCTGATAAATGTGCTTCTTATTGGTTAAACATGAGACTCATGTAGGCTTATAGGACTTTGGTTTCGTGCTGAACTGAAAAATGGAACAAATAGATACCTTGTATGGGAGACACAAATCTCTTTCCAATAACAAGATTCAGAGTCAGGTAAAGTCCCACTAAATAATAATATGAATAATAATATGAATAATTTGAATCGTAGTTTATAAGTGGGCAGTTAGACATGACCCTGCAAAGGGTTTTTGTGCATTTCCAGTCTTTTTACTAAGCTAGGCTAACTGGCTGCTGGCTGCTGACTTCATGTGGGCAGACATATACATCTTCTTGTCTAACTCCAAGCAAGAACATGAATACATTTTTTTTTTCCTAAGTGCTGAACTGTTCTTTAAAGAGGGGGTATGATGCTGTTTCACATTTTAAGACATGTATGGAAAATTGTTCAATGTTGGATGTCCATACTAAACGTGGGTGAAGTGTCAAATCTGTAGGTAAAAGTATGTTATCCATTTGTGACATTACAAAGTGCAGCCTCAGCAAGCTTCGAAGAGCTGGCCAATCAGAAGGAATTGGGCTTGTAGGGGCGGGGTTCCTTAAAGGGACTGACTGAGTCCTTTATGAGGGCCTGCACAGAGCACCAGTGTGAACAAAATTAGGTTTTTTTTACTTTAAAACCCCCTTTGTTCAGGTATTGTTTCAGTGTAAATCAATACAACTAAAAACTGATGAGCCATAGTATGATGTGTGTGTTTTATACTGTCTATACATACAGTGAAAGAATGCTAGAGGTGGGCTTAAATGGCAATTGTGAGTGTGATTATCGTCATTACTAACCATCTAACTGTCCATTCTGCATTCACCAGAGAGGAGTACAGCAGCCACCCACCGGGGGCCAAAGTAAAGAAGACCACATGCTGTGACCTATATCTCATGGTACAGTACAGACAGTTTCATTAAACCACACTTTCTTCCGACCCATAAATAACTTAATGAGACGTGTCTGCCAGATACGTTTCACGTTTAATTTTACATGCCCTCTATGGCCGACAACAGGACTTGAGGGTTTATAAAATATTGATTTTTCCTATGAATGTTGTTTTGTGTCTGGGTCTTTATGTGTGTGAGTGTGTCTGTCTGTTTTGGAGCTTCAACTGACTGTCTGGTTTTTCTGGTCTGCCCAGGACTCAGAGGATGATGACGGTTACTACAACCTAAAAAAGAGGCCCCCTGTGGATGAAGGCTACGCTGAGTCTCAGTGCTAGAGAACCCTGCTGGTTGGAAGATGTAACTGCAGCACGAAGACCTACTGGTGCTTTAAATAAGGGAGGTACTGGATAGAAATAATGCTCATTCATGTCTTCCTTGCTACAGTCAACCAAGTACCCAGTCACTTTGGTGACGTTTACTTTTTGTGGGGGAAAAAAACTTCCAATTTATACAATAAAATTCCCCAAGTCTTCCTAAGAGCAAAACCACAGTTTTTTGTAACAGTGAGCTGTGAGGAAGCATAGCTCTTAGTATCTAAATTATGGAGCTTGATGAGATATGAGTAGTCTATTCTGTCTGTACAGGTAAGAAGCTGGTCATATCTTGTCCGACACTGCACATGCAATCACAAACACACAGACGAGCACTATGTTTATATTTATATCTCGATGATTTATATGCGCCACTTTCTTATTGTGAAGGAGATTTTTTTTTCTAATTTATTGTCTGTTTCAGAGCGGCTGCATGAAATGTGTTGATGTCTTTGTTGAGCTGCAGTGGAACATTTCTGTTATATCCTTAATATTTGGACAAATTTGATTTTGGACATCAACTGTGACTACTATTTAAACAATGTATTGTAAATACAGTATATTTTCTATATTTGTCTGTACATAAATGTACCATGTCATAATTTCAACACCAGGAGTAAATGTACATGTGTCCCGTTACTACTCAGTTTATTTTGGGAAAGTCTGAGTTTGTAAATGTGGTCTTTTGATGGATGGGGCTATTCATTCTATATATTATGATAGAGTCTTTGTTTTGGATGCTCAGCTTAACTTTTTTTTTTTGCCTATATGAATACTTTAAAAGCAGTTTCTTCTTGCCTTTTGAGGGAATGAACATGACTTTTTAAAAAGATGCTTCCAGGAAATAATAAAATGAATTTGTTCATTAAACTGAGACGATTTGTCGGTAAAGCCGAGAGCATACAACCCCCGTTTCTCCTCTGCCACCTCTTTGTTTAGTCTGTTACACTATTCATGAATGTTGTTGAATATTCCTTTAAAAACTCTAAGGACACGGCGGAGTCTGGGAGCTTCACTCACAAATCGTGGCAGCATCCGTTTCATCTACGCAGTCGTGGGACTTGAGTCATAAAAGGGCCTAATAAAAAAGCCGCCAGTGAAACACAGAAAAAGTCCTTATTCTGTCTCATTTCTTTTCTATTTCTCATTCAGCTCATTCATGTCCTCCAGGTTTTAATAATTCACACTCTGCTATAGTGAAACAATTATCATTCCTGCTTCATCTGAACTGCCATGGCAACAGCTTACTCATGTCGGACAGAAGAAAAAAATTAAAAATTGATTGGAGAAAGAAAATATGCAGCTGACAGCCTGGACTCTTCTGGACTATTGTTATTGGGGAGGTGGTTCAGATTTACTATTCTAGGATAGATATACTTGGCATTTATGTTTCTTAATGCTGCATTATGCCAGTATAATGTTGATCAAAACATCAATCTAAGTTCTACCATTGCATTCAGCACAGAGGAGGATCGAATACTAGTTGAAGTGCAAGATTTTGACTTACCAACATTTATTTCAGTTTTTGGGTAATGTCACTCAAGGGTTAGTACAAATGTTACAAAAACTCTCTTAATCAGGAGCGGTAGAAGGAAGCTGGGAATTACAAAAAACCGGAACCTTAAACCAGCTACACCTCATGGATGGACGGATGGAGGGACGGACTTAATTGAACCCAAACTGGGAAATTGTGGCATTACAGCAGCAAAAAAATAAATAGCACTGGAAAATATAAATACACAGTAAATGCAAACGCAGTAAATATACCACTATCTATCTATAACAGTAGAAGATAAAAATATGACTTCTATAAATATATATATATGTATATATATATATATATCAAGAAAGTATACAATAGAAATAGTCAAGAAATTATAACAGAAAGTTACACTAAAGAAATATGTACATCGATAAAATTATACTATAGAGTTACATACATCAAGAAAATTAGACGATAGAGTTCTATACATCAAGACAGTTATACTATAGTTATATACATCAAGACAATTATACTATAGAGTTATATGCATCAAGAAAATTAGACGATAGAGTTATATACATCAAGACAATTATACTATAGTTATATACATCAAGACAATTATACTATAGAGTTATATACGTCAAGACAATTATACTATGGAGTTATATACATCAAGACAATTATACTATAGTTATATACATCAAGACAATTATACTATAGAGTTACATACATCAAGAAAATTAGACAATAGAGTTCTATACATCAAGACAGTTATACTATAGTTATATGCATCAAGAAAATTAGACGATAGAGTTATATACATCAAGACAATTATACTATAGAGTTACACACATCAAGAAAATTAGACAATAGATTTATATACATCAAGACAATTATACTATAGTTATATACATCAAGACAATTATACTATAGTTATATACATCAAGACAATTATACTATAGAGTTATATACGTCAAGACAATTATACTATGGAGTTATATACATCAAGACAATTATACTATAGTTATATACATCAAGACAATTATACTATAGAGTTATATACATCAAGAAAATTAGACGATAGAGTTATATACATCAAGACAATTATACTATAGAGTTATATGCATCAAGAAAATTAGACGATAGAGTTATATACATCAAGACAATTATACTATAGTTCTATACATCAAGACAATTATACTATAGAGTTACACACATCAAGAAAATTAGACAATAGATTTATATACATCAAGACAATTATACTATAGTTATATACATCAAGACAATTATACTATAGAGTTATATACGTCAAGACAATTATACTATGGAGTTGTATACATCAAGACAATTATACTATAGTTATATACATCAAGACAATTATACTATAGAGTTATATACATCAAGACAATTATACTATAGTTCTATACATCAAGACAATTATACTATAGAGTTACACACATCAAGAAAATTAGACAATAGATTTATATACATCAAGACAATTATACTATAGTTCTATACGTCAAGACAATTATACTATGGAGTTATATACATCAAGAAAATTATACTATAGTTATATAGAAATATATAAATCAAGACAATTATACTATAGAGTTATATACATCAAGACAATTTTACTATAGTTATATACATCAAGACAATTATACTTTAGTTTTATAGAAATATATACATCAAGACAATTATACTATAGAGTTATATACATCAAGACAATTTTACTATAGTTATATACATCAAGACAATTATACTATACAAAGTATATGAAGACAATTAGATATATACGTAAAGAAACTTATATTATAGAGATATATAGAAATATATACATCAAGAAAATTATACCATAGAAATTATACATTATTACAAAATTATAGAGATATGTATGTACATAAATAAACTTACATATATATATCTGTACATCAAGAAATTATAGTGATGTGAACGGATGCATGATACATAAGTAGTATCACATCCAGATTGAATGAATGTTAATTTTGCCACTGCACCACAAACTCCCAAAAAGGAACTAAACAGTACAGTGTGTACCATAAAGAACAAGGGCATAATCAAATTAGTTTGTAGAGTTTAGCCAGCTTACAAAATAATTGATGAAAATACATGGAGGTTGAGAGGTCTGTTATGTCTCCAACTATACTGAAAGAAAGTTTGGGGGTAAACAACAAACAATCATTTTTTAGGAAGTTGTTCCACTTCGTTCCAACTCAGCGAATTGTGTCTTCATGGAAGAACACCTGCATGTTGTTGTGGTGGTGCAGCTGTGTCAGGAGTCATGTCGTGTCGAGCGGACACCTGGACCACTTTGATTTTGTTGAGACCCTTTGATATTCCTCCGGGTCACTGCCCTCTGCACCCCCAGATCATGCAGAGGGAAGAGAGAGCTGGTGGGCATTTTAAAAGTTGTTATGACTTAGCTGAATGTTCAAAACTTTTAGATAAACTTAAAGTTACTGGATGGAACATAGGGCTAAAAAACTATTGCAGCATGGAACACTGCAATAGACTGGGTGACTTAAATAAGGATATATTGCAAATCAAATCAAAGTGCTTAAGTATCCTTTGATACTAACTGTAGAAAAATACTTGGGATAATAACAGCAATGCACTAACACAAGTATGCAGGAGTAATTCATGATTAGCCTCAGGTGGAATTTTATTGACGTCTCTTGTGAACAATGTGGCCAGAACAGGAAGTGAAACACCTGCTCACATTGCCCAGCACGTTTTTCCAGAGCATTAAATGAACCAAGATGTATTGATCCAGAAAACATATATATATGATGGTTTTGAGAGGAAAAGAAATGATATTCGACCTCAGTTCTACCTCAGATATGAGATATTAGACAATAATTAAAATGCGTTAAGTTATATTGATGTTATTCATGAATATTTCATGCCTTATTTTATTGTGTTCCTGAACAGATGTATTTTGTGTTGTATAATGTGTGTCATGTATTTTGTGCATGTGTAATTTTATGCTGGGGATTATGGATCGAGACAAAGTGAAATAGGAGTGTACATGCTACAAATCCTGGTTTGTTTTCTTCATAAGCATTTTCATAGGTAGGTCATGCCTCTACCAGCATTAAGTTTATGTTATGAAAAGCATTAAATAGCCTTACCATGAACACTTAAATTTTTTAATAGTTGTATTGTATTGTTTGCAGCTGTTTCTTAGGTACAGCTAAGTCCAAAAATGAGCAAGATGTACTGTACTGTACATATTGTATATATTATTATTATTAATATATATATTATATTTATTTCTTCATCTTTTGAAGTACTTAGCACTGATTTACTGTCCTTGACTTTTACTGTTGTCTCATTTTAGAATATAGAATATATACAATATATGTATGAATAGGTGTATATTTTTTGTTACCTATGTAGAGCTTGAAGTCTATTTGTGCCTGTACCATAGACTGTAGATGGATGACAAAAGTGAAGCATTTCGAGCGCCCGCTGCTGACTGGCTGCATTATAGGTCATAAAGCCCGCCTCCTCCATGTTAACAGATGGGACATGAGTCAAAATATAACATTTGAAATACATGTCAAATACAATTTTCTCAAACATGGTTTCTGTCATTATAGTTAGTTCTTATCATGCTGATTTACGTCCCAGTGTTCATTTTTCTGACAAGTTTATTTTTAATTAGTTATTTGATGCTGTAAAAAGGATGATTGACAGCTCTGTTGACCAATACGGCTCCTGTAGACGATCTGTTCCGGATTAGCAGAGTAGAGGAGGAACGGCGAGAGGAGACGTAACTTAACCACTAGTCATCAAAGTTCCCATGTCTGTGAACGTCCGCTTCAGACCAACACAAAGAAACTGTTGTGCTGGTAAATACGCCGATGTGCGGCGGTCTTGGTTGTCTTTTTCGGTAAGTTTAATGTGTGGGGTTTTTTTAGTGGAAGGGGGTGGGCCTTCCTTTACTCCGACTCCACCTGCTGATCTACTGCGCAGTCTCTGGCTCCAAACGACATCACCAGCGCAAGATGGCAGCTCCCCCCCTTGGGGATATTTTGGCTTTAAATAAATAAAATGAAAGTAGTTGGAGACGCGTTGTCCATCTTTCTACAGTCAGTACTAGTCAAGTTCCTTGTATGTGTTTACATGCTTTGCCAATAAAGCCGATTCTGATTCAGATATGTTACACTTAGATTTTCACTATTAAATAATTTCCTTACTTATTGCAGTTTTTAAAACTGATCTTTCAAAGGTTTCATATTCAACCAGCCAATCATACACCTCTTAGAAATTCCTTCACTGTTATACTCACTTCTGACATTTGGTCTAATCAAAATAATGCTCAGTGATTGAATTTCTGATATAATTTTCTTGTCTGTGACATTTGGGCTGCTTCTGTCTAATTTTTCTTAATGTATGACAAAGTGAGACAAGAAATGCAGGTAATAACAATGATCAGAGCAGAAAGTTCACTTAGTGTAACAGTTAACTTTCTGTCACGACTTTCTCTGGCATCAAATCACACACCACAACCATGTCAGTAAGTACGCCACACGGAGCTGCAATCCAAGAAAGTTAGACCCTTAATAAGCATTAGCCAATGTGATACCATCTTAATATTTTGTGTGAGAATTTCATACTTCTTCTACAGATGTTTCGGCTTGATCTCGGCTCTAATGAGCTCGTTTGCTAACTTCTGCAGGGAATATTTGATGTCCATCACAAAACGTGACCTGTGTTGAAAATCTTTGATGCTACTGAAATTACTTGCCCACCAGAAGCGTCAGACCCACAAAATATCACACTTTATCATCTTTAGCTTGCTAGTGTGGCATTGCGATACGTTCCATGGCATTAATTAAAACGTGGATGCAGTGACTGGTAATGCTGGAGTTTTCAAGTTTGGCGAGGTACACCTGTGATTGATATCAGGAGAGTCTGCAACAGGAGTTGTCTTGCATGCTCTGAAAGGTAGGGTCTGATCTTCCTGATGTACAGGGCAAATCGACACGCCCGAGCAATCGAGGCCACATGAACCTTAAAGGTCAGCTGGTCGTCAATCGCGACAACCAGGTTACGGGCAGACTCTGTGGGGATGAGTTCGAATAGAAAAGCAAATAACAGGGCTTTAAAGGAAGCACTCTACACGACTGAGACTGAGACTGAGACTGAGAAAGAAAGGCTTGTGGGTAGTACTTGAAAAGGCATAACACATTGCAAACCAGGTGTTCTGAGACTTTATCTATCTTAATAAACCAGGCAGAAATCACAAAATGACTTTGTAATCACAGTAAATACCTGCAACCTGCATCAAAGTGTTGAACATACGTCGTGACAGCTTCTCGATGCTGCCAGGGACAGTGTGACATTATTGATCTCTGAGGTCGGTGTGGCTGCAGATTCAGCTGCTTTGCGGAGCAATCAAATCACAGGACGTATATTAGCATACTAAGATGTTAAGATCAGTAGCAGCCACATTTGCCTCGGTTACTTAACAGTCAACTGCTGGACAACCTGCTGCAATTGCTGATGGATTGCTCTCAAAGACCAACTCATACAGCCTCTCTCGCTCTGTTTCTTTAAATTACTTCTGCCCCAGCCTCGGTTTAATTTGGCTCTGGGGGATTTGAGTGTTCAGACTCTTATTTTTCATTTAGACAAACCCGATCATTTGTTATAGGAGTGTGTTGCAGTGTTTTATCCCTCCCTTTAAGGACTTGTAGCAGTGTTCCCAGTGTGGGGATTCGATTGAAAGTGATTTGATGTGATGCTGTAAGCCTTTAAAGAGAATGGAATTTGTTCAACTGAGTGTCTGCCTTTGGATCAAAATCTCTCAGTAAAAAGAACAGCAAAACACACAAACATATACAGACGGGCAAAGGTGGGAATTAATAAAATACAAGTACTTTGTTACAGTACTTATGTAGAGTCATCTCTCTGGGAACTCCGGCTTCCTCCCACAGTCCAAAGACATGCTCGTTAGGTTCGCTGATGACTCTAAATTGCCCGTAGTTGTGAATGTGAGCGTGAAATGTTGTCTGTCTCTGTGTGTCAGCCCTGTGATTGACTGATAATCAGTCCAGGGTGTACCCCGCCTCTCGCCCAATGACAGTTGGGATTGGCTCCAGCCCCGTGACCCCAAACAGGATAGGCGGTATTGAAAATGGATGGATCTGAACTTTTTACTCCTAACATTATCAAAAAAATTGAGCTTCTTTCTTGAGCAGTATTATTGGTTTTTTTTGCAAGATTGATTTCAATCTTTTCAATCTTTCAATCAATTCATTTAAACATAAAAAAGACGGTTCCTTTGCGTATCCAACAGTGCACACAACGCATGACAGAGTAAAGCGTTGGGCCTGATTCCCCCCTTCCGACAATTGTAAGCATTGTCCAGATTTTTTGATGTTCCTGTGGTGTAAGAGTGATTTTACTTCCCCCCGATCTGCTCGAAAGGCCATCGTGGCCGCACCGATTTCAAATCGTAAATATTTAACATGTTCAATATTTAACATGTTTGTTCTTTTTTTCTTCCTGAATTTTCAGTAAAAAGTCCAAAAACTATCGCCAATTCTTCCTGCCTGTTGTCCACCATGTTTGTTTACTCTAAAGTCTCATTTGACCACGAGAGATTTGCCGTCGAGAGTCGGACTCTGGTTGTTGGTGAATTAATCTGTTAGTGTGCAGTGTGCTGTTTTGGCGTAATTGTTGCTCTCCACACACTATAGGAGCAAAACTGTTAAATTTATGATTATATATCGTCATGTGTGGGGTCTGTCACATTTTCAACAAGTTAGGATTTGAAAAAATCTTTTAGTGTGGGCGGGGCTTAAGACACAAGAGTCTGTACGTCTTCTTGAGTAAAGAATGTGTTTGCTCCTGCCATCCCTGCAGATGGGTAACAAACATAAAATGCCTGGGTAGGGTGATGGGCCATAACAGCATCAATTCTTTAAAAGGATATTCCACTTATTTAGGGTTTTAATGATTTTGGTGGATGTTGATGGGTCAGCTAAGTTGATGTCTGAGAGCTATTTTCATTGTCGACCGTCAACCAATCAATTGGTCTTCAAAAAGGAAAATGGAAAGCATGATTTTCAAGGACTCAGGTCCACATGTTCAGAGGGCTTGTTTTCTGTAATATTCAGGTACAATGTTCAACACAATCTAATAATAAAAGATGAAGAAAATGTTCTGATTTGAGAAGCCGGAACCAATAAATTGTGGCTTTTTCCTCCAGCAAATCAATAAAATTGACTGCTCAGCTCTAATCTGGTGACTAGAGGAGGCCACAGCACATGATTCACATGTTTCTACAATCATTCATCCAGACTTGTAGCAGTGATTTGAAGTGATGCAATGTACAGCAAATGTTATTTGTTAAAAATGTAGCGTCTTCTGGGGGCTTGCCAGGCCAAAACCCTGAAACATCATCCCTTACCAGGGAGCTGTCTCCCCACCCAGGATTCACCCAGAAAACAAGAATGGCAACACAAAAAATGAGTACCCCTATCTATACTGAGGAAGCAGTCGAACACTAAAAGGTGAGACAACATGCAACAAAAAAATGAGCCCCCAATTTGTTGTTTGTTTAAGTTAACAAGTAACAACTTTCATAAAACACAATTAACTAAAATTCCAACAGTTGAGAAACACTAAGTCGAAAGGAGAAGTGCAACACGACGTCAATCACACGCAGCAGGATGGCTTGCTATAGCCCTGGCTGCCCACACTCCCCTGCTCTTTATATCCTGGCCCTTGATTGGTAAGTTAGCACAGGTGAGCTCAATCACCTGCTGCACCTTGTGTGAGAACAGCACCTGAAAAGTACACAAATGCCCAATCTCCCTAAAAAAAAAGCCTTCCAGCCTCCAGTATGTAATTGTGTTTCTTAGATTAGAGTTGTTATATATTTTACCAAGCTATTAAAAGTCAGAAAAGTAATTCATGTGCACAAAAGTGTGCCACAAATAACAGCCTACAGACCGTTTTCCATCACCCTCCAGGCTTGCTTCCCAAACTTGAATACTACTTGATTATACAAACATTTGTTCACATTAAGTGTGTGTGTGTTTGTGTGGCAGGGTGGACAATAAAGTCCCTCACGTCACCAAGATTACAATGAACTCTGGGTAAGTCCCGCAGCAAAGTCTGCATAAATGCGGACACCTGAAAAGTGCACAAACTGTCGTTGAAAAGTCATCTGAGCCCTCACGCACTTGATGATTTCACAGTGGGACAGCACTAAGGCCAGAGATGCTTTTTAACCTTGCGTTTTTAAAAGCAACTATATTTCCTAACAGTACGGACCCACTGCACGCGACCAATTCACCTACACTTGCGTCCGCCCAGCCTCGCTGGTCACTTATTTGGGTGAATTGAATTGTCTTTTTAGTCAACAAGGTATACCCTACAAGGTATATCTATCAGAAATGTGGACTTGAGACTTGATGAATTGGACTTGAGTCGACTCACTGTTTTAATGACTTGCGACTCGACTTGGACTTGAGGCATGATGACTCAGATGCTTGCGTGTGTTCATAAGTTTGAATGCTGTAAATGTATGTGTAAGTATGTATGCTGCGCAAACTGTTCCGGTATGTGTTTGTCATGACTGGATAACTGACAAACTCCTCGCCATGGCAACACACAACATCAAAGAGCCCCGCTACCTGATGTTATTTCCCCAAAGAGAAGCCTCATCAGTCGTACTCATAACTACTCAGTACTGTCACAGACCAGGCCATCATCATGGCTGCGTCTGTGCCAAGATAATACAGATACAATTCACTGTCATACTTTATGAACAGGTTATATAAATTGGCCGAAAATATCATTATTAGACGAGCTACTAACACCTTGTCTTTTCTCTTTATAAAGACCAGATACTACAGGTAAGAGTGCTACATCTTGGGTGGAAAAAAAGTGACTTGACACGGAACTTGACTTGCCTTAACTAAGGACTCGACTTGACTTGCCCAAGATAAAATGACTCAAGACTTACTTGAGACTTGGACCAAATGATTTGAGACTTACTTGGGACTTGAGCAAAGACGACCTGGTCACAACACTGTTATTTACTAAATAGAAAAACACTGCTTTCTTAGAGTGGATGAATATGACATAATGAGGTAGAAAAGCTGTTTGAAAGTGGTGCCACTTGTCTGGTACGCGACGCTAGGTTATCCCAGCATGCTTTCAGGAGCGCATTGGCTGCTTGCAATACACAATGAATGGCGCCGTTCAGTGGGCCCACACGGCAAGCCCTCACACACTGAGCTAGAGTGCGCCTCAGAGTCCCGAGTGTGTGGATTGGGATTGGGCAAGAGAGAGGAAACAACGCAACAAACAGCCCTACCACACGTAACAGGGATATTCCCCGATATAAGGTTTGATGATTTTGGTTCTGTTAGGTGTGGTGGAATTTTCAAAGAGATATTTGTTAAGGCATCCGCTGAGGCCCAAATGGACTCAGAGGTCAGGCGTAGGCAATAGCATGACCTTATAACACCGTGAATCGTAAATCCTACTGTGTGCTGATGAAGATATGCACCATCCGCGAGTTGGCCTTCAAGTTATCTGTTGTTATGGGCACTGTTGAGACTCTCTGTCTTATTGAACTGTATGTAAGATTGCTTACTAATGACTATTGGCGCTAGTGAGGTCCTTATATGGTAGATAGACACCACATCATCCGAAGGGTTAAATACCGAGCACAAGGTATGGTCTGTTAGAATTGACTTGGCATTACACTACGCCTCAAAGTGTATTGTTTCTGTCACTTCTCCTTGGCCAAGCTATATAAACTCTTCAACTTAAAGGACAAATTCACCCCTGGAAAAAGCCACTGTCAGTCCCTGTTTCCAGTCAAGGACATTGATTGCTGCAGGCGATCAACGGGGGGCGGGCGTCCTGGATTGAGGAAGTGTAGTTTAACAAGCTCCCCGGAGTCCGCCAGATGAAGCATTTTACATTGTCTGGTGGAGGTTTTCCAGAGAAGCGGATTTCGCCCTGTCTTTCAAAGGTACAGAGCGAAATAGTATTTTTGTTAGGATAGGATAGGACTGAGGTTGAGAATCGGAGAAGTTGCCTTTTAAGCCATCTAAGTCTCCTGAGTCTTCTTCTGTTTCTGGTTTGTCAAGCTACACAAATTCCATCACATTAGGTTGATATCTCCTGCTCCAACCAACTTTTATTTTCATTTTCCTTTTTTTTAAACAACATATTAAGATTAGGGCTGCACGGTGGTGCAGTGGTTAGCGCTGTCGCCTCACAGCTAGAAGGTTTGCATGTTCTCCCCGTGCATGCGTGGGTTCTCTCCAGGGGTCTCCAGCTTCCTCCCACAGTCCAAAGGCATGCTTGTTAGGTTCATTAGTGACTCTAAATTGCCCATAGGTGTGGGTGTGAGCATGAAAGGTTGTGTGTCTCTATGTGTCAGCCCTGTGATTGACTGGCGACTAGTCCAGGGTGTACCCCGCCTTTCACCTAATGACAGCTGGGATAGGCTCCACCCCCCCGCGACCCTGAACAGGATAAGCTTTATAGATAATGAATGGATGGATATTAAGATTAACGTGTGATGTTACCATATGATGGTAAAATATTCCACTCAGTATCACTGAAGATGAAAAAACGTGTCAGAAGCGGGAAGCCATAAATATGCCGGCTCTTTCAGCTAATCAATACATTGAGTCATCAACTGTAAGATGGTGACGGGTGGATATTCCCACTCATGAGTATCATTACGTCGTCACTGGTTCAGTCAGGGTGTTCCTTTAATTCCCGTTTGTACATCTGAAGTTCCTTTAGCAGGACTATTTATGATGTCGGATCTCAGACAACTTTATAAAACCCGGACAGAGAAAGTCATTGAGTTCCCTCGAGCAAAGCGTTTATCAGCCTGTTACTCTGCTAAAGTGACCCAGCAGAGTGGCGGCTGTGTGAGTGTGCATAGGTGTGTTAAAGTAAAGCAGGGCAGCGCTGAGAAAGAGGATGCACGCTCAGCAGAACTGTGCTTTATTCCTGCATCTGTGTCACACGCTCCGCTATAGAACCCGATGACACATGGCGATGATGTAGTACAGCCTGGTGATGCTGCATGTGCCTGTGTGGCTGCCGCGACCACCGGGAAGGCTGAGGCTCGGGGGTGGGGGGGTGGGGGGCAGGTTAATGATTTCCCCTCAGTGAACTGGATGTGGAATAATCCTGTAAGGGGGAAGAATAGAGGAGCGCAACCCCTCAGGACTCTACCTCTCTTTTACTGTCTATCCTCCAATGTTCCCTCCATCCTCATTGTGTCTGTAGCATCTGCTGGTGTCAGAGCGGGGGTGGGGACTCTTCTGACACCACCAGTGTGTACGTGCGCGTGTGTTTGTTTATGAGTGTGTGTTATAAAAGACAAACAGAGTGTGGGTGTTTGCATGAGCATGCGCCTGCGAGCCTCACTGTACTGTAATGGTTATAAATGTAGTTGTGGGGATAATGCACGCGCCGTGCACGCTCATTAAACCAGACTGTGTGCAAATGTGGGCACAGAGGGAGGGAAAAAAAATAAAAAAGGGGGAGGGAGAGAGAAGGAGAGGCAGTTTGCTTCGCCTGCGTGTCTGCCACACCCGGCCCTCTTGCTTCCTCCTCCTCCTACCTCCATCCCTTTCTCTCCTTCCATCTCTCTCTCTCACACACACACTCCTCCTCCTCTGCTCTTCTAGTCTATCTGCTGGTGTTTCCATGAGAACAGAGAGCGCTGGGTATGGGGGGGGGGGGTTTGTGGTGGTGTGGGTGACGTGTCCTAAGAGCAAACCATGCATGTGTGTTCGTGTGCACGCGCCGCGCAATCATCACTGCTCTCTTTCACACGTCTCTTCTGGCAGGAGCTGCTCCCGGCTGTGCCAGAAAACATGCTTTTGGCATCGCGGTGGCAATTTGGACATGCAGCTCGCAGGCCCATAACAGTTATCAGAGATCCGGAGAGTGTAGAACACACAGACTGAGAAGGGAGACTGAGTATTTACAGGAGGCAACTTCAATTTGGGAGGTGCCTTTATTTCTTAGAAGAAAAGACACCTCCTTATGTGTGTGGAAGGGGAGGGGATAAAACAGAGGGGAAGTGTTAGGAGAAACAAAAAGCAGAATAAATAAAGGTCTAACAGAGTAAAAATTGGAGGTATCCAGTCAGTCATTAAGCGAGAGCCTTTTCAGGGTGGGGCCGCAGCTTTTGCAGGAGCCAGGCTGAAAGAGAAGAGGAGGAGGAGGAGGAGGAGGATGGAGTGGGGGGTGAGAAGATGTAGAAGAGAGGAGTGCTGATCTAAAAGAGGTGGGGGGGTTCATCACTATGAGCAAGAAGAGGAGGAGGAGGAGGAGGAGGAGGAGGAGGAGGAGGAGGAGGAGGGGGAGAGTGTGAAGGGAAGAGGGGAGGAGAGAGGGATGGAGGGAGCGAGGGGAAGGGAGGGGTTTAAAGGGTTGGCTTGTAGTCATTGTCAGGCTGCGAGTAAGAGAGAGAGAGAGAGAGAGAGAAAAGGTGCGCCCAGGCAGACCGACTGAAGAGCGAGTGTGTGCAAACTGGGATGAGTAAATGCACTGGGCGGCTTAGCTGTTGATACAGCCAGAGAGAAAGAGAGAGAGAGAGAGTGTGTGTGTGTGCACGAAAGCGAGCGAGCGAGCGAGCGAGCGAGAGAGGGTGAGAGAGAGAGAGAGAGGAGAAGTGAAAGGGAGGAAAAAAGGGAAGAAAGAAGCAGAGAAGAGAAAGGGAGGATACAACAACTACAACTATGCTGTGCTGCATAAGAAGAACCAAACCGGTAAACTGCTCTCATTTTGCTTTATCAATTATTATGTAACTTAATGATGCATCTCAAACTCTGAACTTTGCGCCTCTTGTGTTTACGGTCAGATTAAGCTGCTTGAGGAGGGATTTAGAGAAGATGTTGGTGTAATTTCCTTTGACTCTGGGCCCCGGCTTTTCTTTGCACGAGTCTATCCACAGAGCCCAGACACGCCTAGTTAATGTGATTATCCCGCATGAATGGATGTTGCCACAATGCCGCTCAGACCTCACACTGTACTCGCACAGGAACCAGGCTGTAACTCGATCTTGGGAAGAGGGGCTTTCCCTCGTATTGATCATGCACTTGGAGAAAAAAAAAAAAGTGAAAGATTATTGGAAGGCACTTGAGAGATTGTGTGTCGTCCCGGCTTTTAAAACTACTCCCTCATTCATCAGGAGCTCTGCTGAGCTGGAGTCAGCATCCACCTTTGTTAATGATTCATATTAATTAGACCAACCTAAATGCTTTAACTGACGCCTTAAACGGGGGTCTTAGTCTCTTTCATACTTCTCCTATCTTGTGCAGAAATGGGTGACACAGGAAAGTAAATTTCCACAGAGAGGAGGGAAAAAAAGGGCGGGGTACGGATTGAGTGAGCAGCACCATCATGTCAGTGGCCTCTGGGGAGTACAATGGGAATAAATGAGTCTAAATGGATTATCATAGCCCTCCAGCTTTATAAGTGGATGCTGTCAATGGAGGGTACTATGAAGTGTGCACTCATTTAAAGGGGTGTGAAAGGGTGGTGTCGGCGGTGGCAGAGAATCATAAAAAAAAAAGGTGTTGCATGGAAGCGGGTGGGTCTGATCGTGGAGAAGAGGGGTGGCACTCTCCCGTGCTTCACTCTGCTGGATTTCAGCAGCTATCATGGTGGGTTTGCGTGTGATCAAGGCTGGGTGTCTGCTGCTATCTCAAGCTAAGGGTGATTTTATCGGATTCCTTTCACACTGGATACCGATGGCATTAGATTGCCTCTCAAATGTTAGCTTGTATGAGTCATATTAGCTCTGGCAGGGAGGAGAGAGAAAAGGGAAGCAAAGCTTGCCAGTTGAAAGACGTGCAGGAAGAGCGGGATGCAGAGAGGCTGGCAGGCAGGCAGGGAGGGAACGAGCAGCAGGGTGGAGTGTGGCTGGTGCACATGGAGGTGGATTGGGGGAAGATGCAAGAGGAGGAAAAGAGCGAAGGGAAGCAGAGAAGGAGAAGTGGGAAAAAAAATGATTGTGACAGGGAAAGAGGGTGCAAGGTATGGGGGAAGGTAGGCAGGGAGCGACAAGCATGCAGCTAAGCAGAAAAAGAAGGAGGGAACGAAACTGGATGGCAGCTACAACCGGCAGAAATTGTGCTGGTGACAGAGCGAGGGACGGTGGTAGGAGCGAGTGAGCAAGCGCAAAGGGTGAGAAATCAAAGAAAAAGGAAGCCGGCATGCTGCACACTGCAGCCATGTGGGTGAGGCACCGGCTTTTCCCAAAGAACGCCGCCGCTGCCTCGAGATTGAGTGCCTTCCACCACGGGGGGAAAATTTCCCCAACCTGGCCTACAAGCACTTATCCTCCTGCTCTCGCTTTTAAAGAGCAGAGGCGTAAATGAATCTAGACAGACTCTGTGGTCTTCATGGATGGATGAGCAAAGAGGATGGGTTTTTTTAATGCTTTAAACAAGGTGATGTCGCTGTAGGTGGTCCTGCCATTGTGGAGTGTTAAATGCTGTTGCAAAATCTCCACTTTGGGAGTGGCTACTAGCACTTCATTAAAGTCTCCTTGGTAGCCCATAAAGCCTAGCTTTAGCTTCAGTTTTATGCAGCTTTAGGGCCTCATACCCAGCACAGAAGATGCTCCTTGCTCTATGCCTGATCAATGAGCAAGTTCATGTCCTTCACTCAGGTGTTCCTCGAAGCCAAAGCTACCCAAAGATGCCATATACCCCGTAAATCAAATCCCAACCATAAGTGCTCTTCTCCAACTCCGCCCCAACTCCTTCCCTAGTTTTCCTGCTGGCAGTAGGACCATTCCTGCCTGTCCTGCCCTACCAAACTCCAAAAATCAAGACCCAGTCTGATTCCTTAAAGACGATGGCACTCAAAGCCCATTTTGGCTTCAGCCCAAGTCAATATATCTACTTCCCAGCTCCACCAAAATCCCCCAACATCATGTTCATGCCTAGCCTCTTTCCTAAAGCTTTCTTTGCACTTCCACTTGCCTCTCTCCTAAGCCCCACTGCCCCTCTCTCCCCATCCTCTTCCCTGGGCCCGGCCCCTATGAGATCAGTGGCGATAGCGGAGCCTTTGTTCAGGCAGAGAGTCGGTGTAATTGAATTAAAGGCAGCTCCAGAGGATGTAATGACGCCGGCATATGGCCGCTTATTAGTTGCTGCGGAGCATCTCTTTTCCCGGGCCGTCGTAAAAGAAACAGCACATCCTTTAACACCGCTCATCAATTCACCGTCTAAAAAGAGAGAGAGAGATGGTGAGCGGGGGCTGTGGCAGTCACCACCTGAGCCCCCCTCTCCTCATCTGCAGGAGATAGCTGGCTAAAAGGGTGTGGTGCTCCGCTATGTCTGTGTGTGTGTGAGAGAGAGAGAGAGGGAGAGAATGAGTGGGTAGCAGTTTGCTCAGTGAGGAAGAGAGTGAAAGACGACAGAAAGAAATATAGGGAGATATTCAGCAGAAGCAGACAGCAGCCAGTCTTTGGTGTCTGGATAATTCCTGCAGGAAAGCAGACAGACAGTGAAATCCTGCCTGGATTTTCAGGAGGGAGGAAGTCTGTGTGCCACTAGCAGGGTGGCTAATAGCATCTCTACGAATGCTTGGGCACTGTGGTAATGTGACAAATGCTAGGGGAGTTTTTCCTTCTCATTTAAACTGGTTAATGCTCTATATTTGTCATTTTTGCTTAATTTAAATGGTTTAAAACACACTAATCTCAATAATTTCACATTAAAGTGACTTGAATTAAACACAGTTCTGTACCTGTTGGGTAGCTGATAAAAGCAACGCTCTGTAACTCCACCATTATAAATTCAAATATTACTTTTAATACATCTCCTGCTAGCGGCGTTCGATCCCGGGCTGGGCGGAGCGGCGAGGTGAAAAAGGACTCCCGCCTGAATGGATCAGAATAAAAAAAAAACACAATACAGAATCACCTGGTGCGTGCATTAGCTGTGGTTCTGTGGTAATTCAACCACTATAAACCCCACCGCTCCACCATGTCTCTCCTCATTTCCTCCTCCCTCCCTCCCCCCCTCTCCTCCTGAAACAAGTCCCTAATGGCCCTGGCAATGAGGCAGTGGGAAGGTGGCGGATTGTAACTGTGTGTCACCATTGGGGGATGGTGTGTGTGTGTGTGTGTATATGTGTAGTTATGGATCGGTCGGTGAAGCCATTGACTCTCGGGTGTGGTTCTCACGACAGCCGGTGCCCACCCAAGGACAGAGTCAGACAGGGAGCGAGCACAGACCGCAGCTCATGGACAAAAGCTGTAATAGACACATCAGACGGACATTTATTACCTTTCCCGACAAGAAAGAGGGAGGCGTTTGTCCTCTTGTGATCAGCTGAATTAACCTGTGAGCTTTTGTACATTTGAATTTTGTCACCTACACATAAGCAGTCTTTTAATGTTACCATGCTGTACTGAATAATTGCAGTAGGATTGCATAATCTAAGCTCTAAAATCATGCCAGAGAGCACTTTTCGATTGCAAACATTCTCCTATTTTGCAGGATATTTAAACAGTTTTTAGTCAATGTAGCGTGGCAGCCAGAGAGCCCATGTTCCAAGAGGAAACACTGCAGGCGAATTTTAATAAGTCATTTGATTAACTTGTGCAAATATGTTGTCCCACTGCAAATTAATAAAGGAAGAGTTGAAATGGTCACAGAGTCTTGGTGTGAACATTTAAAAGGGAGTGTACCTCGTACCAATGGGAGGTGCTGCCGTATTTATGAATGAAAATGTGTGCCGCACAGCCACAGAGTAGAATAGCGCCTGCAGGAGGGTACGTGACCAGGGTTCACTGAACAGTCAGAGTCTCCGGGAAGCAATTCTTACAGGATTTGGAGCACCGCCTCTGCTTTATTTGAATGTAGAAAAAATTATCTCAGTCATTAACTACTGCTGCTCTTTGTATTACAGCGGAATAAGTTTAATAAGACACATCAAAGTCGCTCCGCAACGGACTCCTCTGGGTCGTTCAAAGACACTACAGCAGTCAGGAAATCACAGCGCAGCACTTTTGATGGCAGACAAATCATGGTGGTCAAACCAAACATGATGATCTTTCCTCCCCGTCTTCTTACACCGATATGAGATCACTTGGCACTCTGCTGGTATTTTATTACATTTGGACTCACACACACACACACCCAGATCTCTAAAGTAAATGACATCCCCTCTGTTCCAATAATGATGTCATACCCCCATATTCCCAAACACCCTCATCCATCGCTTTCTCCTTCCCTCTCTCTCTGTCTGACTCATTGTATGCAGCCAGTAAGTAATTCTATTTAGAGTTAAGTGCTTGGGTCAAATTTTTGGCAATTGTAAGCACCCATGAGATCAGACACAATAAAAGCCCAGTAAGTCACCGCGGACATGCATATTATTAGGAGCAGAGGGTGTGGCCGTACCGCTTTGTCTTTCTCCTCGCTGACTATTTGTTTTAATAGACACTTGCTGAAGTTTATCTCCCGATTTACAAGCTGACTGTTAAATAAACAGCTTTAGTTCAGGCTTTTTTTTAAGGAGCATTTTAAGATCTCCTATCCCTCATATATTTTTTTAATATCACAAAATTGCTTGAGAAAGATGGCGTATATGAAGAATTGAAGGAAGGCCTAGGGCAGGATTTACACCCTGAACCCTGGGGATGGCATGTGAATCACGGTGGAGGAGGTGAATATACCAACGCAGCTGCGCCTTGGCCTCTCCGCTCCAATATTGGACTGACACACTGACCCTGAAGAAGACATGTTGGTTTTAGGGCCTCTGGCTCTTAAATCATGTCACACAGATGCGATTCCTCACACAGGCAGCTGTCCACGTCAACCTCATATCCAATAAAATCACTCTATTAGAGAGAGAAGGAAATAGCCTGATGGATGCAGCAACCAAAGAGCATCTGAGTACGACATTTTTGCTGGAACGCACTGACCTTAAACAAGATGCTTCTGCTCAGTGACACAATCGAGGAGCATTGATACACACACACACACACACGTATGAACCCCCCCATCAGCCCCGTACCGCACCCTGCCGCCGCATCGCACACAACCCCTCCTTAGCCATGCTGATTGCCCCACCTGATTTACGATCCCCCCATTGGCCCGCTCCCCCGAGGGGTCAGGTGCGCTGCCAATCAGGGTGACATATAGTCTTTCATAGCACCAACCAGCAGACAGCGCCGTGATGAGTTAGCACTCTGGTTGTCAAGGTAACCTTTGATGGTTGGGAGGGGTATGGCGGCGAATGCTGAGGAGATTCTAGCAGGCAGCTCGTTCCCTAGCAGCCAGAGCTGGAGCCGTAGAAAGCTACTGTACCTAGAGAATAGAGAGTGGCTCATTATTTTGGAGAGAGAGACTCGGTTTTAAACGCTTGCATTTCTCTGGTTACAATGCTGAATACATTAGCAGTGGATGCCAGTGAGAGGTTCTAAATCTTTTTTAGCATCATTATCAAGAGGACAATATCAACTTCATGCCTGGATTGAAAGCAGCAATTAATGCCTAGAGTCATTTGTTGTCTCCAAAAATTCCAGTGAAAACAATTCACTGAGTGGAGACAATCAACCCCCACACACATCTGTTACTCCTACAGAGAATGACAACTAAAACGGTACCAAATCCTCCCTTTCCAGCATATGTAATGATAAAATGCTGTACATTCATTCATTGTCAAACCAATCACCGGCGCCAAACACAGCCTTCATACCTCGAAGGACAAACTGAACCACTCAGATTCTGCAGTTTTTCCACATCTTTATCATTTGGCTAACTGATGCTGCACTGCATGCATGCTCTTTGACAATTTGCGTTGGCTTCATGTTGCTTATTCACGTTCATTTAAGGTGCACATTTACAGCTTTTGATTGGTTGAATCTTGGCAGGAGAATGTTTTACCTTGATTTGTTTGCCTATTCATTTTGAATGTACTGATTCATTTTGTTTGCTCATCATTCATTCCTTTGTTTGATTTGATTTCTTTTCATTAGATTTATATGACTCATAGCACAACCCACTATTTGATGGACAGCTACTGTATGGATCCAGTTACGGAAGGTAATATCATGGAACCCCTTTCAATATTACAGTGTTTACTGTCCCATTCCTAACCCTGTTCCTCTTCCAGTCCTACACTTTTACTTCCAAACCAGTCTTGACACCCAACTAACCCAACTTTTCCCAGCTTATAATTCTCCAGTTATGGTTACAAGTACATTACTTCATGAGAAATACTTTTCTGACCTTTCAACTCATGACATTAACGTACACTAGCATGATACTTTGGGAGGATGATCCTCAAGCTACATACCCCCACATTAGAGAGATTCTTTGCAAGCATAACAGCCCTTGCTGGTTTCCAGTGGACCTGCATGACGGCTTACAGTAGATGTTAACTTGTTGTATATTCTCTTGGCTACCAGGTGGAGAAGAATGAGGATGCTGACCAGAAGATTGAACAGGATGGGACCCCCAACAAACCCGAGGACAAGGCCCACAAGGCTGCCACCAAAATACAGGCCAGCTTCCGCGGACACATAACCCGGAAAAAGATGAAAGACGGAGAGGAAGAGAAGGAGGGAGACAGTCCTGCTGCTGCAGAGGAGGCAACAGAGGGCGGAGAGAAGGAAAAGAAAGCGGAGGGAGAGGAGGCACCTGCAAAGGAGGAAGAGGCTGCAGGAGAGGAGGCCAAGAAAGAGGAGGAGACGAGCCAAGCCAAAAGCCCAGTGGCAGAAAAGCCAGCTAACTCTCCGGCAGCTGCTGCTTCTTCTCCCGCAGGCGCGGCGACGTCTCCTGTAGCTGCTGCACCTGCTGCTACCTCTCCTGCGGCGGCCACAGCGCCCTCTGAGCCCCAGAAAGAGGAGCCAAAGGCGGAGGAGAAAGCTGAGGAGAAGCCCAAAGAGGTGGAGGCCCCAGCGGCTGCAGCCAAGAGTCCCACCACAGCCACAGCTGAGGAGAAGAAGGAGGAGGAGGAGAGTGAAGAGAAAAAGGAGGAGGCCAGACAAGCCGATGTGCCTGCTGCTGTCAGCCCGACAGCTGAGAAGGAGGAGCCTAACCAAACAAAAGGTAAACAAGGTATGCAGATTACACTGAAGCTTTCAACATGCATTCATTACTGTAGGATTCATTTAGAAACCATTACATGCACACAAAGACATGCCGAATAAAATAAGCTCACATGGAGAGGACCTACAGGAAGGTTCTCAAGATCTCTGAATAAAACACCTGGGTCACTGAGTTCAGACACAAAAATGATTCCAGACACAATCACCAATCAAAAAGCAATTACTGACTGTAAAATGCAAAAGACGAAGAATAGGTAAGCTTTCCAGCCGTCTGCTTGGCAGGCACCACAGGAAATAGCTGCTTGTTGAGTCTTGGGGATTTAAGGATATTTGGCAGGGCTCCACCATTCACTGGTTAACAGAGAGACACAGCTCAATATTACATTAAACAGCCTTGTATCTCAGCCTCTGCAAGATGGAAACTCCATACTGATGAGGTGGAGAATGCGGATAGAAATACAGGGTTGAAAGTGATTAGCGCTGGTCAAGAATGATGCTGTGTTTTCCGCTTGTGTGGCCCTTATAATGTGACTACCAATACCAAGACCAACTTATTAATACGACCAGTCCAGTCATTAATAGGTACCTCTGTTTTGTAGTGGGTTACTGTTTGGGAATCTGAGTCCAAGAGCAGTAAAGATGGCCCAAGCCATTAGGATCAACAATGATATATAGTTGGGTGTCATCCGCATAACACTGAAAATATATACTGTTAATGTTGACCCTTAATTGTAACAAACAGAAAAGTGGTGGTTCTAGGACAAAGCCTTGTGGCACTCCTTATTGAGTGTCTGTTCTTTGTCATGAGAAGCTTTGAAATGAGGCAAAAGTGTTATACCTTTAATTACCATTTTTCTTTAACAGAAAAATGTGTCATGGTATAGTGTTAATGTTGACCCATAATTGTAACTAACACTGAAAAGTAGGTGTCCTAGGACTAAACCTTGTGGCAAAAGTCTTAAACATTTATGTATAATTGTGAATTTTCTTCAACTTCGGCCCTGCCTTTTAGAGTTTTAGGTTTAACGGTGAAATGTTTCATGCTCAGTAACATTGTTTCATGAAATATGTAGGCAGACTTGGTAAAGCATTACAAACATCACCAGAGTATGTTCATTTTCCCATCTACATTTCTTCTTTGAAAATGCATCAGAGAAACCAAACCAGTTGTGAAAATGGATGACCACATTGAATCCATTTTACACATTACACCAGGTCAAATCATTTGATAATATGTGTGCTTTGTTAGACCTCTAACATCAGCTAATAGATTTTAAAGCAAACCATCAATTAATCTCCAATTAGAGTTGAAGCTGTTATCTGAGAAGAAACTGGAAGGCCATGAAGTCGCATTATCATGTTGATACGGCATACCCACAACACATTCTTGACATGAACTCATATTTCTGGTCCAAGGACTCTCAGACTGGGTCAGACAGGTAGTTAATGGAGCATGTTCAGTCTCGAGGAGGTGGGGGTGTGAGGTGGGAAACACACACACGCCAACTGGAGAACTACACGGAAACTAGGTCACCTAGGCAGCACTGTCTCCCTGTTGTCATAGTTACCACCTCGATGGGATAGCTGGCCTGCATGGAGCAGAGCAGAGATAACAGGTGCTCTGATTTCAATGAATGATTAATGATCCATACCGGTCACGATCTGCGCCGGGGAAGTCTGTCACAAACAAACAGTACTTGACGAAGAAGCGCTAATTAAGAATCCACGGCTGGCCACAAGCTGCTTAAACAACTGAACTGACTCAGAGAGCAAATTAATATTTATAAGGAAGTTACCTGTTTAATGGTCAGTGTTACAGACTGGAGTCACAGGCATAAGGACGCCAGGTACTCTGATCTGACTGAATAATATATGAGGCAGCCTGGGTATGATCCAGATGCTCTCTGTGTCACTGGTTTCCATTAGTTACATCTGACCAAGTTGGTAAATGCCATAGCATGAGAACATAGAACTGCCTTTTGCACATAATAATATGATATTAAACATTGTTTATACAGCACCTTTCATTTATGTAAAGCATCTCAAGGATGACACAGTTCAAACAACAGCTGACATGAAATGATAACTAACATAATAACGTAACTCAAAGCGATAACCATTACCATAACCACTTCCACCATCATCTTTTCAATAATTGTCGTGTAACAAGATTGAGCAGTAGTGTGCATATCAAGAAATTCTCTGGATGAGAAGAAGGCTTAAAAGATGTTTCTAAAAATCACTTAAATGCCTCAATTGGAATGAACATTCAAATACTAATGTGGAAACATGTGCATTTCTAGATGGGTATAGGGATCTTAAAATGTATCCTAAATCTATCTGGGGGCCAGAGGAGAGACTCAGACAATGACAGTGATGTAATTTCTAGTAGCCCAACTAGTGTGAAACTCAGGCAGCAGCATTTTGTATTTACTGATTTTCAGACTTAGTTGGGAGATGTCAGCCTAATTGTAGTATAAGCATGTACAAGCCTCTCTGATATTACTCATGTGTGTCTACATAGTTGAATTAGAGTAATTGGTATCACCACAATGCTTTACAGGACGTGTAAAGGCTCAAATAGTGTTGGTAACGTAGACATAATTTTTTTCTTCCCTCCCTCTGGAACAATAATGAGGACCTCTGATAGGTCGTGGATTACTTCAAAGAAAAGAAAATGGATCAAAATGGAGTAATGAGGGCTCAGGTGCTCAGGAACTATATAGAGTATGGTGTCATCTGCATAGCATTGAAAATAAAGTCGGCAAATGATGACCCATAATGGTTACAAAAAAATGAAAAGTGGTGGCCCCAGGACAAAGCCTTGTGGCACTCCGTATGGAAATTAGGCAAAAGCCTTATTCTTATAAGTATAATTGCCAGCTTCCTTCAACTTCAGCACTGCCTTATAAAGTTATAAATTCAACTGTATACTGTTTCATGCTCATTAACATTGTTTACTGAAAACTTGGCCCTCTAAGTGTGGGGGTTTGTTTTCCCATCTTCAATTCTTGTATGAAAATGCATCGGCAAAACCAAACCAGCACTTTAGTCGTTATATCACTGGAGTAGATAATTGAGGTAGAACTGATGTCAGAATTCAGGCAATGACGAGCTTTGTCACTTCGAATTGGATGAAATTGCATTTGCATCACACAGTTCAGTGGCTGCAGAGACAGACATTCTCAAGTCTGTCACACCGGCTAACAGGCTAATTACCTCTCTTACCTGGAAGATCCTGCTGTGACTCAGACACGCTCACACATTGGTGCAGGCACTTACACAGGTCCACCACTAATGTCTCGCTCTCTCTCTCTCTCTGCCTCGCCCTGACAGACACACACACACACACTTACACGCACCTCCACACATATGCGCTCCATCACCCCCAATCGTAAATGCAATGATGTCATTCTTTGATGTCTCCTCCTTCTATTTAAAGAGTATGAGATCACCATGGTATGACATCATTGCTCTCAGGGCGCTTTAATAAAAGGGCTTGGTCAGAGACACTAAAATAAAGGTCTAAGGATCAAATGATTTTGATTTTAAAAACAATATTTTTTTTTTTTCTACAACAAATGGCAAACAGTGCAGGATTTTTAGAAAGCAGAATAGAAAAAAAAGCATCATTCTATGTTAGCCAACAAACTAGTATTGGCTTAGTGTTGTATCATGGATTATTATTCAGCAGTATCCACCCTTTAGTAAGCGCAACACTGGATGTTATTACAGTGCAGTAAACTGAGGGCATCACACATTATCAGATGTGACAGGCCGATATGCCGCTGTTAGCGTTGCAATGTCAGTTCAAATGCTTCATGGGTCCATTAGGAGCACTCTCTTCTTTTATTATTTACACAGCCAATGTTGGATTTCAGACATTAGATTGCACCTTCTGACTGACGTGCTCTCACTTTAAGTAGAGTTGACGTCTCACGAGCAACACGGAATTCCTTCCGTGTATCTGCTTTTCCCACACGTACCCTATGATTTCTTAGTGTTACAGTATGCTTTTTTTTCATACAGAAAACCTTTTGAGGTGAAATGTATAAAACATCAAATGTAGTAGCTGACAGGTGAAATCTTTGAAGCTCAGTATCTCAGGAGAACCAGCTTTTTTATTCCAACCCCACAATGTGAAACTTCATCTCCACAGGCTAATTTTCTCCCTTCCTCTCTCCTCCTTCCATCCCACCTTTTTATCTGCCGTGCACTCCTTCGCACCATCCTCACATCCCATTTCCCCTCCTCTCCGCTTTGCTTTCTTACCCTTCATCCCCATCTCTCTCCCTTTCCCTCAGATGCCGTAGAAGAGTCTAAAGCAGAGGAGGCCGCCCCAGAAGACGCGGCGGCGGACGCCACCGAGTCCAAGGATGACTAAGATGTGTCACCTAAAGAAAGCAGAATTCAGAGTATGAAGAATTACACAAAAACAAAAATCTAAAATGGTTGCTCTTTGTCTTCCCTGATGTGAAGGCAGTCCGTTTCTATTTGTTTGTCATTTTTTGTGTGGCAATGATTTTCTCATGTTGGGGGAGTTTCCAACGTGAAGTTTTTTGGCTCAAGCTAATATACTATGAGGAAGTGATGGTGATGATGATAATGTTGTTGTTGAAAAATGATTGTTACCTTGATGATGATGATGATATGAAAGAGGAGGAGAAGGAGGATGCTTTGATTTATTACATCTTCACTATCTATTGTAAGTGGATCAGTGTTGGAGGGAACGCTCCCAACTGGATATGTACACATTTCAGATGCATTGTGAATGCATCGTTCTTTATTAGCATTGCAATGCACCTTCTTTGAACCAATTTTGCAAGTTAAATCTGTATTTCTGCAAATGCACGCACAAAAACAAGCTGGTTTTAAAATGCAACCCTAGTTTTCAACACCGTACAAGTGTATTGAAAACGCAGCAAATAGGTAATGTATTGACTCATCGGATGGAGAATATAGAATGTATACTTAAATGTGTGACATTTCCAGTTGGGCAGCTTTATCCTGAATCCAAATATCACATATAGGACAAGATTACTACTCTCTCTCTTTTCTGCTTGAGTCATTCAAGCTTGGTTTACACCCCTTTTACAAACTCTGTTTACTCACATATACAGTAATGGACCTGTTGACATTTAAATGACATGATCATATAATAAACTATAGAACTCTTCTATAGTGTTGATATAACTGGCTCTTACACGACGTTCTGCCAACCCGACTTGAGAACAGTAGCATGAACCATCGAACCAGATGCATGATGGGAACTCTCCCTCTGAGAGGAACTTTTTCGCAGTCACAAAAACTTAAGAGGTGTGGCGGCTTCTTTTTGATGTCTTTGGTGTTGTTATGACAGTTTATATGAATTGGAAAAAAAAATAATACTCTTGCACTGATGTTACAAAAAATCGTAAAAAGGAAAAACAAACAAACGAGCAAACAAAAAATACTTTTCCCATGTTCCAGTGAGTGCAATGTCCAGTTTCAACCTTATCAAGGAGTTCAAACTTGTGAGAAAAAAAATATGAAAAAATAAAAATGGTTTCAATGTCTGTTTTCAAAATAAAGCAAATGTGCCAATTACCATCATAAACTGTGGAGTTTGTTTAACGCCATGTTGAAGTTTGCCCCTTCTCAAGAGGATAGATCATGAAGTATCTGAGCAGTATATCGGAATAGTATTTACATTTGTCAAATAAAAACACTTATTACTCTCTTGGAAACAGTTGGATAAGAAGATCAATACTACTCTTGTGTCTTTTCATTTAATAATAAGCTACAGCTTGCAGCCAGTGAGCTGAGCTTACCGTAAGACTGGATGCTTAGCTTAGCATAAGACTTGAAGCAAGGGGAAACAGCTAGCCTTACTCTTCAGCAATGTAAAAATCTGCTTGTACCAGCAACTCTTAAACTCACTACTTAGCATAATAGTTATTGTTTGTTCAATCTGTACAAACTCTTTTGTGCAATTTGTAGTTTTACAAGAGGCTTACTGGTTGGACAAAGTGTTAGCTGGATGCAGTAGCTTTCCAATGGTTGCTTAGTAACTGCAAATTGTCCCCTATCTAATTTTGTTACCTTGGATAAAAGCCTGTCTCCTATTCTTTGTGCTAAGCTAGGCTAACTGACCAATAGCTATAGTTTTATAATGCTCTCAATATTCTCATCGAACATCTGGTGTCTCTCACATTATGGTCCAAAATGAACTACTAATGCTAGCTAAACTGTGATACAAGCAAAGTATTTTTAAAGATCTTTATAAGTTTGCACGGACTTCGTTAGGAGAGACACCTTACCTTACATGCATGTAATGCAACAGGCACATGCAAAGTGTTTTGGCTCTCAGGTTGTCCTTGTTTTGATTTTATAAGGAGAAAAAAAGTTGACATAAAACATTGGGTAGTGGCTGCATGGTTGTAGAGTGGTCAGTGCTGTTGCCTCACAGCTGGAAGGTTCGAATCCTGGTTTCAGATTTGGGCCTCGATGTGTGGAGTTTGCATGTTCTCCCCGTGCATGCTTTGGTTCCTCCGACTTCCTTCCACAGTCCAAAGACATGCTCGTTTGGTTCACTGGTGACTCTTAATTGCTTGTAGGTGTGAGTTTGAGTGTGTCTGTCTCTATGTGTCAGTCCCGTGATTGACAGACGAACAGTCCAGGGTGTAACCCCGCCCCTCGCACAATGACAGCTGGGATAGGCTCCAGGACCCGGGATAGGCTCCAGGACCCGGAACAGGATAAGCCGTATAGATAATGGATGGATGGATGGATGGATTGATTGGATTGCATGTTTCTGATCACCAGTATGAAGGTGTGTTTTTATTCCTTAACATAAAATTATCAAATACCAACAGAGAATTATCAGAGGCCAGGATAAGGTGTTTAATTACCGCATCTTCTGTCAAAGTACTCCAGCTAGTACGATCTCAGGGTTGTGAAATAATTGGTTACCTGCAATTCTCTAATAAAGAAAGACCTTATTGAAACATACTGCATATAACACCATCATGCAAGAGCACATGGGATTGCTGAGGGTTAAAATAGCAACCATCCAATTCTGTCAAAACGGCATGGTTCAGAATGAAATAAATAATAAGAACTCCAAGGTTACCATAGATGCCAACCTCAGTCTCACAAGAATTGCACGACCTTCATGTTAATGAGGCTGGTTTGAACAAGCAGTCCTGGAATGAGGATAATATCTTTGAAAAGGTTCTTTTATCAGCCTCTCCACTCTGAGTCATACATCTTCAGGTCCTTCAAGGAGTTTGAGTGTTCATACGCAACTTTAACTACTCTTTACAGTTCGATTCAGTCTTTCTGGAAGAACACAGTGTGGTAAATATTAAATATAACATCTACTTCCATCGCCCACATTTTCCCAGCTGGTGTGTGGGTCTGAGATGGAAACTCTGAAGCTACAGGCTTGTTTATTTTAACCTTTGCTCTGACATGTTCCCTTTTCATCTTCAGAGTCAGAGACTAATAATGATGCGTCTTCTTTGTAGCCACGTTCTGATTCATTACTTGGTTTGTTATGACCCCTTGTGGTGAAACATTTTACTGCAGCAGCATGCTGTCTCGTGTGGTATAAAGAGCCTGTGTTGAGATGTTATTGAGCTTGTTCGTACCAAACGGTTCTGCAGATTCCCTGAGAGGACGAGCCCGGTGGGGAGCACCACAGATATCAAGTTCCCTTCAAGGGCCTTTAACTGTTTGTATTCACACTACAAATAGGAACACTGATGTGATGTGAGCTCGCTGGGGGCTTGGTAAGTTATAGCAACGGGATGTACAAAAACATCGACAACAAGGTGGAACATTCCATGGCTGGAGCTGAGTGTTTGTTTTGCATGCTGGGATGCAAGATAGTATAGGAGTTAAGAGGATTTTAGACTTGACTGTGAGTTAAATTAAGGTTACCTTTAGGAGATGTTACAAAGGTTTTGAAAGATGCTGCTTTGGCTTATTTGTTTGACCAGTCAATCTTCCGAACACCTCTAACAGTTCCTCCTGTGCTGGAGCTAAAAAAGACCCTCTAAATTCTGCTTATGGGGTGTTCAGCTTGCGTTGGTTGAACACAACCAGCAGATTTTTGTCCTTTCAGATTTGTTGAAAACAGAACACCGCCTTAAAAGCACACAGCTTAGTTAATTTAACCACCTTCTCTGAGGATGGTGTCTGGATTATCTTTGATGCTTCCAGCTACGTGAGGCTGATCAGTGCCCAGTTTTATGACCTGTTAGCTAAGTCAGGCTAACCTCAGTTTAGCACCAGGATTTTTTGGAAACCAACTACTGGCACTCAGTTTCAGCTGTGGAGCACTAGTCCATCCATCTCCAGTAACACAGTGATAGTTTTGTATTTAATGAGTCACCAAAATAGACAGATTTTTCAGGGATTTAATTGCAATTAACGAGTCAAAAGAATGCCAAAAAACCCTACATTATGATGCAGCTTTGGGCTGCACAGTGGCGCAGTGGTTCGTGCAGTCACCTCACGGCAAGAAGGTTCCTCGTTTGGTAAATTGGTGACTCCATTGCCCTTAGGTGTGAATGTGAGCATGTATGGTTGTCTGTCTCTATGTGTCAGCCCTGTGATTGATCGATCAGTCCAGTGTGTCCACCACCTCTTGCCCAATGATGGCTCCATCCCCCCGCAGGATAAGCGGTAGGCTATAGATCATGGATTGATGATGAAAAGTAAACATTCATGTTTTTTAACTGGTAAAATATAGTTATTTTCTAAAGGAGATGAAATCCACAATTTCTAAGGCAATCTCAGGACGTCGTGACATCTTAAGACTGATAGGCTTTCGCTGTGTCACATTAATTGTTCCATCCATCCATCCTATCCTGGAGCCTGTCCCTGCTGTCATTGGGTGAGAGGCGGGGTACACCCTTGAAAAATCAGCAGTCAATCACTGGGCCGACACACAGAGATAGTCAACGCTGACATTCACTCCTACAGGCAATTTTAGAGTCACCAATTAACCCGATTTTGGACATTGGTCTTTGGACTGTGGGAGGAACCCGGAGTACAAACTCCACACAGAAAGGCCCCCTACGACCAAACCGGGATTCAAACCAGGAACTTTCTATTTGTGAGGTGACAGTGCAAACCACTGCACCACTGCGCACCCCCAACTAATTGTTCGATCTGCACCAATGTTTGTAGACACGAATAATGAGTAAAGTTGCCTGCAAATGTGTGTCTTTGCTTTGAGTTTGCGTGCATTGCATCGTGCAGAACATTTGCTTCGCTTTTGGTCTTGACTTTTTGGGTTTTTGCAGTTCTAACATAAGAAAAAGTTGCAAGGTTTCCAACTGTTCTTTGAACTATGAGAAAGTCCCTCCTGTACAAAAGCTACAGTTGATGTGTGTCTGTATCCTGTGGCGATGTCATCCGTCTTACCTTCCATCTTTTGCACTAAAAATATGTAACTGGGATGTGACCGTGGCTGATTCTCGGTTTATTTCAATCAGGAGAGACTTCATTATGAGTTAGGAATGATTTATTTACAAGTTTGGAAATGAGAAATGTCTTCAGCAATTAGAACCCATCGTGATGTCTTCATGTACTTGAAGGAGTAGTGAGGTCGAGAGCTGATGGAGTCAGTGTAGACACTGGTGGCGGTGAAGAAAGGATGCAGGACACTGATGAGATGGATTGGAGGTGAACGGGGTGGAGGACGGTCGCAATGATCGAGCTGAAATGGCAGACTGACAGCGGAGAGAGGAGAACATGATTGGATGATCGGTCGACAGAACTCTGTTTGGTTTAGTACTTAAACTAGTAGACGCCCATCATCAGCTGATCACCAGACACGGAAGAATAGAGAGAGGGAGAGAGAGAGAGAGAACGTGACATGAATAAATAATGACTTAATGAAGTCTGAGCCACTCTTCCTGCTTGAACTCACGCTGAGCTACATTCCTCATAATTTCAGAGGACAAAAATGTCTTCCAGAGAGAGTGTGTAACAATACATATATTATTTATTTGCATGTTACACGGTGATCAGCACAACAGTACCAGTAAGATTCTGTGTGTTCGGAGCTATCTCCAAAGAAAAAAAAAAGAGGCGGCGTCCCTCGCAAGTCACATTCAAATACAGAACATTGAATTCAAACAACTTTATTTTGTGTTATGAACATTTTCTCATATACCTTTATTACATATCTTTTTTTTTTTAGAAACGGACTGCAATCACCTTATGCCATAATAAAGTAAAGTAAAATAGAAAAAAAAAAAGACACGGGACATTGCTGTGTCATAATCCATGATTGAATCTGAATTCCCCCTGACAAAGGGAAGGGAAGTACAAACGTGATAGTTACATTTGCTGTTTAAATCTTTAAATGTCGAGCTGTATAAACATGATCTGATGGAGTCGCTGACTTTACAACATTCTACTTTAGAAACATCATACTGTATATACAGACTGAGGAGGAAAAGAAACTTCAAATCGAGGGTTACCACCTCAACCAGAGTTCAACAGAAACTCGTCACGTATCTCATGCCTCATGTTAACGTCTCAGGTAGGTTAATAGAAATGAACAGAATCAGAATCGGTACACACGCGCACATACGTTAGCCAACAGTGAAGCGATGGTGATGTTTTGAGGCAATGCTCAATAGTAAACTAGAAAGCTGTATCTACAGTCTTCAGTAGATATCCAGGTCTGTCTACAGGGGGTCGGTGCTGCGTCCATAGGCTGGCTGTTGGTTTCTATGAGCAATGGAAGTACAGTGTTCCCTTATTTCTTTCTGCTTTGTGGATAAGACAGAGCGTCATGGCTTTTACAGAAGTGGTCTTAGTATTAGTCAGTGCTTTTTGGCTTGTTTTAACCTGCATGGACACACTTGGACCTCCACTTTGGTGAAATTTTTCATCCCTCCATCCATACTGCTTCTACTGTTCAGGGTCGTGGGATGGGGGGGGTGGAGCCTAACCCAGCTGTCATTGAGAGGCGGGACACCCTAGGCAGGACGCCGGTCAATCACAGGGCCGATACATGAGCCCGATTCCGCCTCAGCGCGGTAACAAACCCTGCCATCATGCGGCCTTTGCCATTTTACATTGCACCAAGCAACACCGGCGTTCCAGTGTTGCGGAAGCAAAACGTGCGCGAGGTGTAAACAAACAGCGCAAGCTTTATACACACACGGCGCCCTTCCGTTCCGCTCGCTCTCCTGTTTACACAGACGCCGTTACGCCTCTGTTACTACCTCCGATGCTGGCTCAGAGGCGAAACGACTTTGTCCCGCCATTCTGCCTCCGAACGTTCGACATAGAAGACGGAACGTAACAGATGCATGCCTTGAACTAGCAGGGGCTATAGTGAATTTACCCTCTGATGCACACCTATGGGCAATTTTAGAGTTACCAATTAACCGAATAAGCATGCCAGAGTACCTGGAGGGAATGCATGGGGAGAACATGCTAACACACAGAAAGGCCCCCCCCCCCAGGTCCAAACCAGGAACCTTCTGGCTGTGAGGCAACAGGAAGTTAGACAATGACGGTCAAATTGAGTGCAACATCGCTTAAAATAAAATTGGCAAAGACTCTGTCCATTATGCATTCCAAGCAGGTTAAAAGAAATGCAGAGCACAATTCGGAGATATCTCACCCCGCTCTGGTAGTCTGCCAGGGTCTCCTGCAGCGAAAACAAAACCCCACATTTTTATTTCGTCAGAGAGTCTGCCCAAGGCCAGCCTCGCTCTGCCCTGAGGTTTTTTTTATTTTTTTATTCACGCAACACACAAGAGACAGACGGACTTAAATCGACATGCAGCACAGGTCACTCTCATGTAAGCTGAGCATGAAGAACTATCTCACCACGGCATCCAGATCATTCACTTCTTAGGAAAGCAGGAAGAAAAAAATCGCTGCTGATTAATTAGCATTCTAGCTAGCCAGAGGTTAAATGTGGTAATAGAGTCTGCAGAATGCAGTAGAAAAAACATCAAGTGAATCCAAGTTAAAGTGGTTAAAAATAAGATGATGATAAAATGAGTCTTACTTCATTAACGGGGAATCAGATTATCTGATATTATTTATGATGTAATTGACAAAACGGTTTAAATGCTTCACCTATTTGAAAATGTTGATAGTTTCAGACGAGTACAGCTCATCATACAGCTTCACCCACACTTAGAAACTTTGACTGGATAGGATGGCAACACCACAAAGTCAAACAGGCCTCGGAAGCACTTACAATGAAAACACAGGGAACAATGTCTTTAATGCATGACAAGGATGACATTAATTACACGTGTGTTTTACAGTACTTGTACTATCTCGGCTTGATTGTTAGAAGAGCAGAGACGTGAGCACACATCCGGATGGCCGCTATTAGTCACCTTACAGTAGGTCAAAATAAATGGCAAAAAAAAAAAAAGGCAGCTAATAGTGCAACCGGCAATTCTTTTCTTAACAGGAAGGACTTCTTTCCTGAAAGAACTACACCGTTTGAAAGATCTTCTTGTAAGTCTTATAAAATATCCACACATGTAGTATTTAATTAGCCATTTTGATCATAAAGAAATAAATTCAGTGAAGTGTTAGTGAGGTGCGATGAGAGAAATTGACAGTAGGGCATGTTATATAATGCTATTATTTTGTTAAGGGGGGGTATTATGCTAATTTCAAGCTTCATATTTCAATCTGTGATACCTGTGGAGTAGGATAGCATGATTTACAGTTAAATGCTTCTGTCCCTTTAAGAAACCCCGCCCCTACAAGCCCACTCTCTTCTGATTGGCTAGCTTTCCGAAGCCTGATGAGGCTGCACATTGTGACGTCACAAAACGTGCAGACCATGGACTGTATAAAAAGACGGACGACATGACAGCTCCCTAAATGTGAAGCCAGAACATTTCGGGCGCCCCCTGCTGACTGGCTGCAGCATAGGTCATAAAGCCCACCTCCTCCATGTTAACAGATTGGACATGAGTCAAACTATAAAATAAACACAAAATACAGGCCAAATTCATTTTTCTCAAACATGGATTCTGTCTATATAGCTAGTACTTATCATGCTGAGTTACGTCCAAGTGTTAATTTTTCTGACAAGTTTATTTTTAATTAGTTATTTGATGCTGTCAAAATGATGATTGACAGCTCTGTTGACAAATGCGGCTCCTGCAGCCGATCTGTTCCTGATTAGCAGAGTAGAGGAGGAACGGAGAGAGGAGACGTAACTAAAACAAACCCTACAGTCATTGAAGTTTCCACATATGTGAACGTTTCCGCCGATCTCTACTGCGCAGCTCTGGCTCCAAATGACGTCACCATCGCAAGATGGCGGCGCCTATCACGAGATGCGTCGTCCATCTATATGTACAGTCATTGGTGCAGACTGAGCTGAGAAGCCAGGGGATTACTCCAACATACTTTCACCTAAAGATTTGAAACGTCACACACATTTAGTATGGACATCCAACATCATAAAAGTATATGTCTTAAAATGTGAAACAGCATAATACCCCCTCCTTAAAGAGGCCCGTCAGTATAGTGGGAAATAAGCATTCAGTATTCATCTGTTTTCTGCTTTCATATGGAGTTCCTTGTATATGAAAGAGCAAGCTAAACATTCCCTTTAACATCATGTAAACCGGCACTTGTATCATCCCAAGGATAGGTACAATAATAACTGCACAAAACTATCTTCTTTTTAAGCTAATTTTTTTTTAAAAACATATTCGTCTAATGGGCTTCAATTCACATGACAGAGCAGGGTCTACAAGTTATTCGTCCTCAACAAGTCGCTACCCTACTCAGGAACATGGACACATAAAATTTGTCTTTTCATATAATATAAGGACATTGGATTCAAGTATATATATACACACAACTAAAATGAATGAGGTAAAGACAGAAAAAAAATAACCTCAATATCAATATATTATGACTTTTTCTGTATCATTTCATAGTAAAACACGCACACTTCTTTGAAAGAGAAAAAGTAAGTCATTCATTGGTGTCATACATTTTTTTTTTATCCAAATTCCAGCAGTATAGAAGAATGATCCTAAAACTCAAAAGCAAACACTGTATGTTTGACAGTTTATGCAGCTAAATGCGGCGCAGCTGCAACAATTTTCTCTGTTTCCTGTTGTTACAGTGGCAGAATGAGTCGTCTTATTAATACAAAATTTTACTATGTACAGTACGCATTTTTATAACCTACTGTGTTTCTCTTCCTGTTGCAAAAGGAAAGAGGAATTCTTTTGGAATAAAGGCGAGTGGTTGCAAAGCCACTGGATGAACATGTAGAAACTAATTTCCTCAGGTTTGCGCTCCGCGTGGTTTAGCTCAGTAGGATCAAGTCGGTTCTATTTACTGCATCCTCGATTTTCTGGGCTGGACAGCAACAACCCAAGAGACTGCTGCATCTACAAACACAGTCATTGATTGGAGAGACATCCGGCTAACGCTCTATCACTTTGTCTCGTTTTAACATCACCAGATAATTGTAGTACAGACTTTAATATCAAGCTCTTATCTCATTACACTTGCAATATATTCCCTTAAATTTCTGTATGTTAGTTTCAAATCTATATAGATATTTGGCAGATACTTTGCATGTTGCTCATTAATGCACTGGTTAAACACTCGGTTAAATCTACAATTTAAGTTAACATAATGTATCTATTGGAGTAAGAAGAAATATACCCTATGTCTTCAGTACCTCTAGAGACAAATGATTATCTGCTTTCATTCCCTTGAAGACAAAATACATCAAATCCCAAACCGATCCTGACCCCAAAGTCAAGATAAAACAGAAAATAAGTGCATATAAAATAAAAAGAGAGCACTGTTTGCTTGTTCTGTCCTTCATTTCACTGTTTTTTTGTTGTTCTTCAAACATTTTACTCATAAACCATCGCTTTTCGTTATATCTGTAAGCGGTGCCGGAGAGCACGTCAGGTTTTCATATTATGATGCAAACAGTCTGCAGGGTCGGGGGAAAGTTGGTAATAAGGTAGCAATAAGGATGTCGGTGAGTTGGAGAGGAGGAGGAGGAGGAGGAGGAGTAGAAGGAGGAAGGAAGGAAGGCCAGGAGGCGGGAGAGGAGGAAGAAGAGGGCAGCTGTATTAACACTTGAAGAAAAGGCAGGCGAAGCAGGCCAGCAGGAGCCACAGTGATTGAGATACACAGGCAGAGCCGTTGATATCTCGACCTGTCCCGGGTCCTGTTTAGGGAAAGAAAAACACAGAGAGAGAGAGAGAGAGAGAGAGAGAGAGAGAGAGAGAGAGAGAGAGAGGTGAGTGTTAATATCCACCACCTTAAGCAAAACTGCTGCATTCATTTTTATCAAAACATTTTTTATGGGTTTTGGGTTTCAGGAGTTGTATTGCAGAGGGGAATCAATCCTCACTCCAATCAATTCATTTAGAATTGAAGTAGAATTGAAACCCTTTATTGTCATTTTAAGGTACAATGTACAACAAAATTAAGAAAAGCTTCACAAGTAAACGACACTGAAGCATCCACAGTAACATTGCAACACATGCATTCATGTAACACAAGGTAGCACAGTAAATATTGTGTATTGCACAATAAATAATGTGTATTGCACGGTAGAAAGTGTATTGCACTGTAGATAATGTATATTGCACCGTAAATAATGTATATTGCACGGTAAACAATGCGTATTGCACTGTAGATAATGTATATTGCACAGTAAATAATAATGTATATTGCACGGTAAACAATGCGTATTGCACTGTATATAATGTATATTGCACAGTAAATAATGTATATTACATAGTATATAATGTATATTGCACAGTAAATAATGTGTATTGCACAGTATGAAATGTTTATTGCACAGTAAATAATGTATATTGCACAGTATATAATGTGTATTGCACTGTAGATAATGTATATTGCACAGTAAATAATGTGAAATGCAGGGTAGAAAATGTATATAGCACCGTATATAATGTATATTGCACAGTAAATAATGTATATTGCACGGTAGAAAATGTATATTGCACATTATGTGCACTATAGAAGAGAACTAAGTTTTAATAATTATTCTAGAGCTATAAATGACATAGATACTCATATTCAAATTATATTCACATTATTGAGTGCATTTCCTGTATGCAGAACATACATAAAATGTAATGCAAGTCACTAAACACTTTGAAAGGTGTTTGGTGACATCTGGTGGCCATATAGTGCTATTGACTCCCATGCTGTGATGGAAGCTTAAGCTCTATTAATGCATGAGAAAGGCCTGAGGAGGCATAAACTGGGGAATTATTTTTATGGCGGAAAGCAAAGATTATGAGTGGAATAAAAAACCTTTTGAAAACACGTGCAGAATTTAGAAAATAGATGCTGAAATACAAGAAACACCAAATAAAGAAATTCTGCAAGTTGCAGAGAGCACAATGAAAAACAACAGATGTTTTAAGGGGGACATTAAAAATGGTGTTGGGAACACTATGGCTGTGTCTGAAATCATTTACTCATTCATTACTCTGAACTTACTATCTGGATTATTCCTTATGTCTAACAGAACTCTACCATGCATCTGTGCCAC
The DNA here is from genome assembly GCF_022749685.1 of Semicossyphus pulcher. NCBI lineage: Eukaryota > Metazoa > Chordata > Actinopteri > Labriformes > Labridae > Semicossyphus > Semicossyphus pulcher. The sequence continues at coordinate 7,501,981 of NW_027211700.1, forward strand.
TTGGGATGTGCTGGTACAGGCTAATAGGACACTGGCTTAAATAGAGTTGGCAAATGAAGCAGCAGGCACGTCTTTACTTCTGTAACAGCTCATAATTAGGAAAACTTATTATACGATATTACAGTGTTGGCAGAAACAGAGCAGCAAATTTTCCATCTGAATTCTGTTGCTACAAGCCATGTGAGATGTTGGGTCACTGGTTTGGAAAGATGCTGCTGATTATGTGCCATTGATGTGAAAGATATCAGTTGTAGAGCAGAAATGTATGAATAATAACGACTCAAAGGTACACACTATGCTACGCCTTTTTGGCTCCATAAGCTCCACCTTTATTTGTATGGTTTTGTCTCAGCTGTCTTCACAACCTCCATGTGTAGCACTCATTACCCCAGAATCAGCTCTTATAACCCCTGAGTCTGCTTCCTGCCCGGCCTCAAATTTAAACAGATATTTGAGCGTCTAGAAGCTAAAGAGCTAAAGTGCAGCTAATGAGATGCTCTCGTATGTGCTCCATAAATACGAGCCCAACTGTTTGCTAACACTGTACTGTATAGGCCAGTAACATGTCCACTTGTTTCAATATGTTTCTGCCCTCTAGTGGCCAAAAACAAGCATGCAACTACAAAGTTTTATAAACATTTGAAGCAAGAACCTGCGAACAAATATGACACTGTTATTGCTAAAAGTCCTAAAAATACAATTATTTATACATTCCAATTATGATATTGATTATTTGCCATATAAAGGTATATAGTATGTCACATATTGGCTAGATATTATGGAATATTGTGGAATGTATATAAGGCCTCTGGTGATTCCAGATCTGTCTGTCTGTCTGTCTGATCCTAAAATAAAGACTCATGTTGTCATTTCTCTCTGATCGGATATGATTTTGAATCAGGATTTATACTCTGATAACAAAGTTAGAATATAAAACAAAATCTTTTATTTTGCATAATTTTTTGTTGTGTTCACTTGTGTCCCATTTGTGGGGATTTTGAGAACAAATTTACTAAGTAACCTGATACTTAAAACATTACCGTACCTACATAGCAGATGTCACCTTCCCTCTTCAGTCATATTCCTGACTTTCCTTCATGTTTCAGATACATTTGTAAACTCAAAAATACTACAGTGTGAGTTTTTCTTACATACTAGCTTCCGATTGTTTAGCTACAGCAGTACAGTGAGTCTCCTCCCTGCTGGTTTTCAGTGATTTAGTGTGAAAGTACATTGATAAGAATTAACACGACAAAGTTATTCAGTCTCACCTTTAAACTCACAAAGATTTCGACGAATTATTTCTCAAACATAGCGTAGAGGTGATAATATAACCCTGCTGTGATATTTCATGTTGCATAATTTACATCTGATTCAGGATCCCTGAGGTGTCACAATAAAAGTTGCAGAGAGCTGTGTGCCTTCTATTGGTGGCTTCGAACGGTGAGCTAAAGCAAACAGCAGCAGCGTCGATACTCACTGTAGAGGAAAAGACTGGCATTCTGGACGCCCAGTCGGTTGGAGGCCACACAGGTATAGTTCCCATAATCCTCTTCAGTGACGTTGGCAATCATGAGAATAGTCGTGGTGCCAAGAATTTGGATATTGATGCCCTGGGCGTTGGACAGCCTGGAGAGGAGAGACATTCACACAGAAGTGAGGACATTTCAAGTTAAAATGGCAAAGCAATGAAATTTTGAGTGGAGGCCAGGAGGGACGTAGTGACATTTTGGGCAGAATAATAAAGTGTGCAGTGTCTGTACGGGGAAAGAAGAAGAGACTCTTCACCAGGGTTTAATTACCCAACAGAAAATATACTTTACTATCACAACTGTAGCAACAAAACACTTCACAATGTGGTTGACAGGATTCAGCTGCTTTCTGAATGCCGTTTTACATGTCGACATAATAACCACAGACTGTATAAAATGATGGACGACATGACAGCTCCCTAAAAGTGAAGCCAAACCATCTCTATCGCCCCCTGCTGACTGGCTGCAGTATAGGTCATAAAGCCCGCCTCCTCCATGTTAACAGATGGGACGTGAGTCAAACTATAAAATCAAAATACACGCCAAATACATTTTTCTCAAACATGATTTCTGTCATTATAGTTAGTTATTATCGTGCTGATTTACGTCCAAGTGTTTATTTTTCTGACAAGTTTAATTAGTTATTTGATGCTGTAAAAGGATGATTGACAAATACGGCTCCTGCAGCCGATCTGTTCCGGAGTAGCAGAGTAGAGGAGGATCCTCGAGAGGAGACGTAACTAAAACAATCACTACAGTCATTGAAGTTTCTGTGAACGTCTGCTTCAGACCAACACAAGAAGCTGTCCTGCAGTTAAATATGCCGATGTGCGGGATCCTTGCAGTTTTTTTGGTACTTTAAGTGTGTGTTTTGGTTAGTGGAAGAGGCAAACGGCTAATAACAGGCATTTTGTTAGCCCCCTAGATTTCTGTTAAATTTATCATGATTCTATTATATTCAATTTGTTTTTTTCTTCATGTAACAGCTTCTGCTAAACTACTGCACACTGAAGGTTGTGAAGTCAATATTATGGCAGCAAAATGTACACTAAACTTTCAGGAATGTGTGTCTAGATTTTAACCAGAAAAAAACACAGTAATACCATAAATACCATAGCACAAACTAGGGGAGGCTGTTTTGTACCTTAGCGTGGTGTCTGTTAGAGGCACACATTCTTGGAACTAATAACCAGCACATATCAGAGACTGTGACAACTACTTAACCTTTCCCAGCGAGCATTCTTCCCTTGAAAAGACGTTTAAATGACGACTATGGCCCCAACGTTGAAAAGACATTCAAAACTGGTTTGAAAGTAAACGTTTTTTCATTGACTATTTGAAGACGTTGATTAAACGTTTAGACCAGATTTCACCTGCTCCTGTCACAAGATTCATCACACATTCACATATATTAACGGCAATTTTCAAGCCGCATAGCAGCTTATATAAGTGAGCAATGCATCCCAGTCACCAACACATTTTTTTTGCAAACATGGGTGGAGTTGCATTCAAGGCCAGCCATCATCACCGTCAGCCACAAGGGTCTAGTAAAATCTGTCTGTCAGGTATGAATGAAGTACGTCAGCATCCAGGGCTCGTTCTGCCTTCACAGTCAGAGCTGCACAGCCGAAGTACCTGGGCATGCTCAGTCTTGTTTTTTCTTCTTCTGTGGTGAATGTTTAAAAAAGCCCCCTTTAGATGTCTCTGAACCTTCTTGTCAACATCACACAGCCCATAAAGTTCCTTGTTTTAGATTGTTGAATGAAAAATAAAATGTGTTGAACGCCTACGTCTTTGTGTAGCCGGGATTTAACCCACCGCTGCAAATGATTTGGAAGAAATGCAGCTACAATCGTCCCTTCTGTCACCCTTTAATTGCTAAAATGAACAAATTATCAAAAATATAAAACAAAAAAACGTGTTTTCTGACGCGTTGATGCTGTAACCATATTTAAGCCAGTTGAAAAATGGTTGAAATTGAGGTCTTAGACGTTCAGATTCCACCCTGTTTTCAACCAAATTTCAACACTGAAATCCCGGTTGGTGCTCACTGGGTTAAAAAAAAACGGTCATGCACTCATGCATAACATCCGTTCCCTCCCTTGATGCATGTTCCCGATGGGCTTCGGGCTCATCTTGCATTTAAACCAACTTATTGTGTGTGGGTCTGTTATTTTAAAACGTAACAAACGTGTCCATTTTGTATGTAAAAGTGTTTGAGAGCCTTTTTGTGTGCTGTCTTGTGAGGTGTGCTGTAAGTACCTTCCTTAGGATTAACTTTAGCTATGATGCTAATTCTGGCATTTTCACATTGAGGTACATTGCTGAAAGGTTGATTAATATGCAGTGTCTTAATTCCAAAAATAACCACATGAGTACAGCTAAATAACCACTTAATCTCAACGATTCGCAAACACAAACATCAATTTTAACAGAAGGGTCTGTATTCTGGTTTAAAGGTCCTCAGAAAAGCATTCACATTAATTATATTCCATGTCGAGTTCTATCTTATTGCTGCCAATCACTCGGCAAAGCGAGAGTCAGAGTCATGTCAGTGAGCTTTCTGAGTGTAGGCGTTGCAGCCTCTCTCATTAAAGGATACCATTAACACAATGCAGCTTTAACCAGTTAGCAGTCAAGACCTTTGTGGCTTATGTGGTGTGAGAGGAAAGAAGATGAAGTTTTCACAGAGGCAGTCAATCAACACTTTAAATATGTATTTTCTTTTGTAGAAGAGGTTAGGATGAACGGTGATCTGAATATGATATTCATACCAATGCATTCATCATTGTTTAATGATTTGAAAGTAACAATATGATACCTTTCAGTAATATGAGCAGTTAAGATCTAATGAGGGAGTCCTCTTTCACAATGTCTGCCATGTTGCACAGCCCATAGACACCACCATTTCTACAGGGGCCCAGAAGGGACAGATTTTAAGCTTTACAGAGGGCCTTGTGTGTTTTTTGTGAGTCTACGGTATGCGGTCTCTTATAAGCGCTGAAGACGGGTGAGTGGAGGGGTTATCAGTATTTTGCAATCTGCAACCTCACTGCTAGATGATACTAAATCCTACAAACTGGTTCTTTAAGTAGATATATTTCTGTACTGATATTTAATGTGCTGAAGTGTACTACTTTAAAAGCTTAGCTTTGCACGCTAATTCACTTTACTTAACAGTGGTATAAGTTCAACAACAGCACAGATATTCTAGGTTTAACCGTACAAGGGTTACCTAAAGCTACTTAACTAATTTAAAGTAATTCAAAGTACTTTATAAAAAAACGGTAATGTTCAAGTTATAAGAAATTCAGACAAAATTTCATATTAAAAAAAGTCATATGCCCGCCAAAAAATGGCACCAGTTCATTGCAAAACTGCCAACTTGTTCATGTCATACGGTTAACACAATAAAAAAAACCCCTCAATATTCATGTTTGTTTTTTATAAAATATCCTTCAGTCACAATCTTGCCTTACAAAGACTTGAGTCCAGGTTGGGTTCTGCACCAAACAGATTTACTCAGTGAGAGTAATTGCATCCATTTAGTTTACCTGGCTGAGCAATTGTTAATAAATTGCAATAATCATTAGGCAACCTGTAACTTCAGGAGCCATTCGCCCCTGGAAAAAGCCACTGTCAGTCAAGTCTGGTGTTCTCTGTAATCGATAGAAGCGATAATACTTGAAATTGGCGCCATAGTTGTGGAGAAAGTTGTACAAACAGCTTGTGGTTTGGCCCATTCTACATTCCTACAACACCCAGCATGCATTGCACCCCTCCCTCTGAAAGGAACGGCCCAGCGAGAGACGCTGGAGTGAAATACTACCCTTTTCCAGTCAAGGACATTGATTGCTGCAGGCAATGGCACAGAGCGGTACAGAAACCGAAATATGACGAGAATACACCGGCGGATCGTCTTAAAAAATATTCGGGTCTGCAGTATACATTTCAAACCTGACGATTTTGAACGAGACATGACATCAGAGGCGGGCGTCCTAGATTGAGGAAGTGTAGTTTAGTGAGCTCCCTGGCCTCTGCCAGATGACGCGTTTTACATCGTCTGATGGAGGTTTTCCAGGGCCCATTGGAGAAGCGGATAGCGTCCTCCAAAGGCACAGAGCAAAATTGCTTTTTTTTCCTACCATAATGGCATTAGCTCCCCATAAAAGCATGATAGGACTGAGGTTGAAAATCTGGCCCTTTAAGCATTGTCTGGACATGCCGCCACTGTTGTCAGGATAAAAAATGAATATGGGGTTGGCCAGATCAAAGGCAAGCACTCATGAAATAAGACTAAATAAATATTCCTCTCTTTAATAGTTTACTATAAAAAAAACAAACTTTAATTATTACCTTAATGTGACTGTAATTAAATACCAGCAGGTAACTGCAATATTTACTTTAACTAAGCTGATGTTGGGAGTCCTGAACTTCAACTGTAAGAAACTCTAAGTTTTTTGCTGTAGCACAATAATTCCGCTGTCACTGTTCTCTTCCACACTGAATGAAAGATTAGCATGCTGCTGCAGTCCCTCACTGCACTTCTGGGAGTCTTAATGACCACCAAACTTCTGACAATCAATTATGTCAACCTTCAACTCCTCTCAGCACAAATTAATCAATACAATTTGCTGACTCAGTCTGTGTACCTCGCTGATGAACTCTTCCTTACATCATCACAACCAAATAAAACTCTTTTAATAACACGCTGCACATAATGGATTCTGCTTGTTCGGCGCTGATTGAGCCCTTTCGTATCATGAATGAGGTGAAGTTCGTTTAAGGCGCCTCAGCCTAATCCTGCTTAAGTCCGGGTAATGTGGTAATCTGAATTCGAGCGGGGGAGCAAGAAGTTTATGCTGACACATGCTCGACTGATAGAAAGTATTAACATAAAAAGGAAAACGCACATCTCGGCACAGCATAATTCGGCTCACTGGGGAGTGGGGACTTGATAAAGTGCTGAGGTCTTTCCCATAGGGACACCTTGGGAGCGGTGGAAGTGTATGTGTGTGTGTTCGATAGCGAGGGACCGTAGGGAGGGAAAGCGTACCAGCAGTGTCCCCACATCATCTTAAAGCAAACCCTCCTCCGAAGACAAGGCCAGCAGCAGATCTATTCTCCCGTGTGTCATCATGAGAAGTGACTGCACTGTTAAAAAGGCCTGCGTGCTCACTGAGCATGCTCAGAGACCCAGATAATACACAGCACCGCAGGGAGCTGAAAGCTATTTTTACTATAGATTACAGTGCATGATTGCAACGCAGTCGTGAGGGAGTAAATGGATCCATAGAAGCTCTATTTTGTTTGCACAGTGAAGGTTTCAGGTTGGACTTTATTTGCACACAAGCTTCGAGTTCAAAAACCCGGAAACTGGATCTCTCGCCTCTAAAAGTTCGTCACCTTTGCAATTAGCATTTATTGATGTCAACATTTCTGCGGCCCATTTTAACTTTTTAACACGTTGGCAGATGCAGATCTGCAGCCGGCTACTTTTGATTTCAAATTCATCCTCAAATGCGCCTTGTGCCTCTGCCAGCCTCTTCTTCTGGCATAATAGCCCGGAATACATTATCAGGGAATTTGGCAGAAATCGTGCCTGTCAACCTTTTCCAGAGGGAAGCATTTCAAGTGCTCTTATCACTTCTGTATCTCACTCGATGTCCCTCCTTGCAGACAGAGGGCAGCAGTGCTCTACGGGGTATCCGCACAAAACCACTCTGCAACATTAAACCCCAGATTGAAATGATTTGACCCCTCTATTCGGCGGAGGGCACGCAGTGGCCGGTAGAGATGAAAGACCAGAGCAAATCATCAGACGGACAGATTTGATGCTGTGGCGTGCGGGAGCATCTAAAGTAGGTTATCAGTGCCAGGGAAAGTGACAGACCGGTTATGATTCAAGGCCGGTGATAAATGAAATCAAGTGCAGAGTCCTGCTGAGATTTGTAACTCGGAGATGATTGAAAAGGGTCCGGTGGCTGTGACAGGCATGCGTCAGCTGACAGAACAACAAACACATCTGTCTGTCATGTTAGCAAACAGCTCACTGGGGACTACATGAACATGGATGGAGAGATTTACAGCAGAGACAGCAGGAGCAAAATCCTGTTATATAAGATGCTTTCGTAGATAGACAATGATTGATTCTCAAGCCTTTAATACTGTCATAATTTACTAATTAAACATAAAGTTAATAAGAGCTTCTGTATAAAACTTTGACTGCTGCATAACAGATTTGCATGTGGTAACATTAGGGCTGCAATTTTACTTTAAGATTGGCCTTTGCCTTTATTGGATAGGACAGTGGACAGATTTGGAAATGTGTGAAGAGAGAGTGGGGATGACATGCAGCCAAGGGGCTGAGGATTGGAGCTGAACCCGGGGCTGCTGCACCAAAGGAAAGGCTGCACTATATTGGTAAAAACTGAAACTGTACCAGATACACGCAGAACGTTTTCATTAACATACAAATGTTTAACAATCATACTTTTTATTATTTGGGACTTTTTTTTCCCCAAAGATTTTTTTGCCTTTATTTGACAGGACAGCTGAAGAGAGACAGGAAATGTGGGGAGGAGAGAGTGGGGGGAGACATGCACCAAATGTTTAGCAGACCGGGAGTCAAACCTGCGATCAGTGCGCTGACTGACTGTAGCTTCTGGGCATGTGGCACCTGCTCTACCAACGGAGCCAAATCAGCTCCCCCGTTATTTGGGACTTTTACGTCTATTTTATCAAAACACCCCCCACACACACACTTTAGACTAGGGGGCTGCAGTTGTGTTACTTTTACGGTATGTCATCTACCATTTGTAACAGTGTTTCTACTGTATGTTTCATCAGAGTGATCAGCCCCGTGACAATAACTTCTTGAACAAAAGCTCACCATCTCCTACTTCTTGACGGCACACATAATTTCACACCGTGTGTGTGCGCTGCAGATGTAGCCGCTAAAAGTAAACACCCCGCAGCACGTCCGCTCCATGAATGGTGCGTTTATGTAGCTACAGCATTAACCATCAGCGGGACGAGGTGCCATTTATAATGGGAATACTCTCACTTATAAGCCACCGTGTGTTAGGCAGGTGACACACACAGACTCTGCAGCTCAGCAGTCAGTTCACTCTGTGCTCTGGTGAAGAGCTGCACCAATGATGACAGTGACACTGATGTCAGACAGACTATTCCTGTAGATTAATGATGGAAATATGAGAAACTGGCGAGTTTTCGTTCTGCACGGAGCGATAATAAAGTAACACCATGACGTGTTTCACTTAATTTGCATCATCACACATCTGCACACATTTTGGGGTCACTGCCACCCCTATTTATGGCCAGAAATCGAACTATCATTATCTAACTTTGAGACTCATCTTTGCTGTAGTTGCAGCCGGTGAAGATTGCAAAATAGCTGCTGCCATGACGCTTACGTGTCGCGCACGTTCGTCTGACGCTATGGTGCTCGCATCTCTCCAAAAAGGCTATAAGAGTGTTTTCGTGAAGGGGATGCGTGAGTGCGGATTTTTGGTGTTGACCATGACTAAAAGCAAGTAGCCTACCGGTCAAGGCTGTAAATAGATGAGGATGATCTGTGTTTATTTACTTCTAAAGTGCGCAACAAAGACGCAGACTAAAGTAAAGGTGATAATTTTGATTAGTTTATTTCTGAAAGCATATATGACAAGGATATATGGGGCACAACTGCTTTTATGTTCTTTCAGGGGAGGCTCACTTTGCCAGACTATGCCATACAGTGTCAGAAAGTTGTGAATTTTCCAGAGCCAAAAGTGATGTCTTTAAATTGCTTCTTTTGTCAAAGCAAGTATTCAATCAAAACCCAAGACTTTTCATTTCCTAAAATGTCTCACTGCTGCCAAACAAAAACAAAACAAAACACAAACTTGCACATAGACATTTTTACTGGAAAAATCACCGAAACGGCTAAGTCATAAAATATTTGGCGGCTATTTTCTTAAATAATTGTTGCAGATCTAGTTAACATTACAGAATCATTTTTAAAAAAACACAAGGCTGAAGGGGCATCCAATTTCCATAATGGACAGAAAGTAGGAAGGGACAAAAAGAGTGAGGGATATTCATGACATGGTGGTTTCTACTGTTACTAATTGGGTCCCAAAGCTTCATAGAGACTCTCAAACTCCAGTGAAGTCAGACATACTGAGAAGCTATGTTTCATTTATGTTTTGGAGTACGTTTCATCAGCAGAGTCGGTCCTTGCGGTTTTCATGCGGATAAACAGACAGACAGGCAGAGGGTTGATAAGCACAAGTTTAAGTGAGTAAAGCCTTTCTACTAAGAGGTGGAGAGAGGGGAGAGCAGTCCTGTTTGTGTTTCCCCAGCTTGTGCCAAACAGTTTGTTCGGACTGTGGAGTGTTTACTCTCTCAGTTTGGCTTGTTCCGGCAGGTGAGTGCTTTTTCAAACTTTAGGCAGCCGGTCTCGGTCCTGTTCCAAGAGAGCTGCAGGTTTGTTTGGGGTTACATCAACCGCCATTGGGAAATGAGTGTGAAACGGTGGATGTTGCCAAAAAAAGCGGGTCTGGACAATAAGGCAATGTTTCAGTTCAAATTTGTAGGGTTGTGTCATTATTAATAAAACATTTAAATACTGTAGTTGGGATACTGATACACATTTCACACTAACGTACCTCCCACGTTGAATTCGACAGGGGATTAGGGCGAACAATATCAAATAAATTGAAACTTCACAAAGAGAAATCTGACATCTTAGAGTAAAATAGAACACATGAAAGTTTAGTGTGTTTGTCAAATGAACGTTAGAGGAAGGGAATTAAGAAGGTTTAATTCAACAAAAGACCAAAGCTAAACAGCTCCAGTAAAACTTCACTGTACTTTGATTTAGAAATGATTAAAGAACTGTGTTTGATGCTGAAAGCACAGAGGTCCCTGCCTCCTCACTTTTCATGTGTTTTAACAATTGCCCCACAACCAGGTGAACTGTACATTTATTAGTTATTGGCAAAGATGTCAAGTCTAATGGTGAAACCACACCTCTGGTTCTTTCTGTGCCAGTGGAAGAGGGATTTGTGTTGACACATTAATTTAAAAAAAATGTGACCTCTGGGAAAATGGCTTGTTCAGATGAAATGGTGCGGGAGACTTTTCAAAGTGTAATGAACTTTGCAGCAGTTTGTTTAGTATTTTCCAAAAAGAAAAACATAGAAAGTGTTAATATTTGCACTTACTTTGTGTATGTGTCTGTTTTTTTGCACTGCATTGCCCACTTTTACCAGGAATTTTACTGTTTATGAAATAAAAATATACAGGGAAATACTTCATATTATCAGAGTTGCTTTGGAATATTTTTAGATTGAAAAGGTTGCGGCATTCCTAAATTTGGGAACAGTTGAAGTAGACAAAACTTTAAAAGGATTTTAAGGTAACGTGAAGCTGCCACCACCTTTGTTAACCCGGTCTGGTCCAGTGTCACAAGCAAAAGAGTATCACACACACACCGATAGAAATACAGAATAAAACACCTATAATATAAATGTATTAAAAATGCAACTGACACCCCAAAGCTGAAAGCCCCTCACAGAGATCAACAACTGACGAGCAAAGATGGTCCTCCTGCAGCCCTTTAATACGCAGCACTGCAGAACTACTCAGACTAAACTTAGCAACCGCCCTGGAAGAATCACTGCACTCAGTGTCGCTGCACAGCAATAAATACACAGCACACTAATGAGCAAAATGCACCGCAATCAATAAGGACCACTCCAACCTGTCGGCAGGTCAGAACACTTTCTACCAGTAGGGGGAGGCAGAGGGCCCCCTCAGCACACAGTGCTGTCTCATGATGAGCTAGTTACAGGATGTCAATTTTTGAAAACCTATCTTTATAATAAATCATATTTAACAAGACACTCCCTCTAAAGAAGAACAGAGGGCCCCCCTGGCTGTTCAATTGCCACCTTTGTATCCACCTCATCCTCCCCACCCCCTGACACAGGTGAAAGTCTTCAGTTATTAGGCGAGCGAGGATTCTTCCCTCAGGAGCGTCCACAGGGAGATAGAACCCTCCCCCACATTCCCTCACTACAATTCTATTGCGAGTTGCAGTTATTAGCAAGTTTGGCCAACTAGCTTAGTGCCGGTAAGCTAGCACTACTTTGGTGGTCGTTCAGTATTTTCAGTTGACATTGAAGACACCTTTGTCAGGGACACACGGGACGGGAAAGCGCAGTGTCGCACTGGGAAGCGCTGCCTACTTCATTTTGGGTGCCTAACCAAAAGGACCTTTTAAACAGGATGCACAAGCTAGCCCCCTGCAGCAATGGTACACAGGTTAATCTACAATAAACCATCCATCCATCTTATCCTGTTAAGAGTTGCAGGGAGGCTGGAGCCGAACCCTGCTGTCAGTGGGTGAGAGGCGGGGTACACCCTTGACAGGCTGTCAGTCAATCACACACAGAGAGAGACAACCGTTCACGCTCACATTCACATCTACGGGCAGATTTAGAATCACCAATTAGCCATTAATGTCTTTGGACTGTGGGGGGAAGTCTGAGTACCCGGAGATAACCCATGCATGCACCGAGAGAACTTGCAAACTCCACGCAGCTGGCACCTGCCAGCCAAACCTTCTTGTTGTGAGGTGACAGCGCTAACCACCACACCACCGTGCAGCCGCTATATAAATGATATGTATAAAACAAATGATACCATTCCAACAAAATATGCATCCCTTGTTTGCCAGCCCCATTTGTTTTTTAAGGGGGTAGGGGGTTACATGCAGCTAAGGGCCCAAGCCGCACTGAGCTTTAAATGCTATGCACACTAACAAGTGAACTTTTGGGAAACCTCTTGCCAACCAATTTGATTTCCTGCCCTGCATTTCCCTCCTCATTTTCCAGGAGTTTTATTTCCCCCGAATTTGTTCCCCAACAGGATGAAATTTCAAAATCTTCCCATGTTGTTTTCCAGTTTTTTAAATTGCCTACCTAATCCACATATTATTCAGTTGTGCCTTAACAGAGAGCAAGCTGAACGGGCACAAAAACACAGTGTCGCATCCGCTTTATTATGTCCCTTGTGTTGTGCTGCCTTTTGGCCTGAGACATGCAGCTTTGGCCTCAAACTCTCAGAACAAAGTCATGTGGGTACAGCCATCAAGCCATTATTGATCCCTCCCTGTAAAAGCTGTAAGGTAGGAACATTAACAAGTCAGCAAGAGACTTCCAACCAACTCATGGGGCTACTGTTATCTACCTTTTTGTAGCTCGGAAAAACTGCTGGCAAAATCAATAGTGTCCAGAAACAAATGACAACGCTGCTTCGGTCTACCCCTGTGTGCATTCTCTTGTTTAAAATGCTACAAAGAATATCTGGCACTGTTAATGTGCCAATCAAAATTGACTTGTGTTTTAGATGTTGATGAGGTTAACCTTATTAAAATGGAAACTACCATAGGAAAGCGGCAGCACCTTAACAATCAGACGAATAAGACACAGCAGGCTACAGTTCATGTGCTTTGATTCTTTGAGAGGGGACTTTAAAATTAACTAGCCAAGCGATGATAAATGATATTATTATGGTGCATTAACATTATCATCCAAGGAGAAAGGACAATAACACTTTCCACTGGCTCAGAGGGAGACGGGGGGCATTAATAGGCATATAGCCAAAATCCTCCAGGGGACAAAACAACTGAGATAGATGGAGCTTAGAAACAACAGATAATGCAAAATATTTCAACGCCCCATAAATCTCTCTTTTTTTAAGCACTAGCGTGATAGGCCTATTACTTTAGAGGCCATATCTGTGATAAAACTTGTGACACTTCACCAATATTTTCCTCCCAATCTTTAGCGAGTTTTTACTGCAGTAGTTTGGAGTGAAATTGCAGATCATGGAGCCCCTTGCATGTGCGATTTTCTCATCTTTACCTGATTCCATGTAAGCGCTTCCAATCCCAAATGAACTCAGGAGTTGAAGGAAAATCCCTCCAGTTATTAGACGACAAGTGTTGCGATAGTGGGACGCGGTTGTTATTGCCTTTGAATGTCATTACGCTTCGATCCTCTTAAAGTGTTTTTCCAGACACATGCACGACACTTGAATTGATAGCGTTCCAATGAACAGCTGTGTCTAGTCACACATTTGGCAATTTCACAGGGGACAGTACAGCGAGGGAAGCCTGATTTCCATTTCAGTGGAATAACTTGAGGTATGAGAAAAGGGTTTCTGGGATTCTCAATGACTACAGTTTATAAATGGCACACAGGAGAACACCCGATCTGTTCTCCTTTCCTTCAAGAATATCACATGCTAATGCTCCATTAACAATGCAATAACAGCCTAGCAAGTGATTAAGTGGGTGATTAGTCATTATCAAGCTACACAGATGATGTCATCAAATTAACATTAGGATGTGACAGTGGGACCACTGTGAGGGCAGATTCAACAAAGGGATCAAAGAGATCTATTATAACCACTGGGTGGAAATGAAAGGCAGCATGTCTGGCATGGAGAATGAAGTGATGAAGCTGTGGCCAAATTTAAAGGATGAGGAGGAGAAGTGTGTGGGAGGTTTTTGGCCCAGAACATTGAACACTCTGCCCTCTGAGGAACTTGAAGCTTTCCACCCTCCCGACCTCCTCCTAGCGTATCCAGTGTTTACAGCTCAGCTGACCTTGCCTAGTCCACAAACAGCTCCCATCAAGCGGGGAAGGCCCAGCAGAGACTGTACTTCCTCAGGAAGCTGATGCAGGCTCACACCTGCTGATCAACTTTTGTCGGGGCAAACCGGCCTACTGCAACACGGTGTGGTTTAGCAGCTGCACAGCAGAGTGCAGGTGGGTGAAGTCGGCGAAGCGGATGATTTGGACCACACTACCACCCTTCAGTGACTTAGATGCTGGCCGGCTCTATAGGAAAGCCAGCTGTATAATAGATTGTATTATAATACTTTTAAACTGTATTATAAACGACCTCACCCACCCTCTGTTCTCCTCTCCTCCCCCTAGAAAGAGATACCATCCATCCATCCATCCATTATGTATACCGCTTATACTGTTCAGGGTCGCAGAGGGGCTGAAGCCTATCCCAGCAGTCATTGGGCGAGAGGCGGGGTACACGCCGGACTGGTCGCCAGTCAATCACAGCACTGTCACTTAGAGACAGACAACCTTTCACGCTCACATTCACACCTACGGACAATTTTATAGTCACCAATGAACCTAACGAGCATGTCTTCGGACTGTGGGAGGAAGCCGGAGTACCCAGAGAACCCACGCATGCACGGGGGAGAACTCCTTACAGAAAGGCCCCTTACGTGCAAACCAGGATTTGGATCAGGTACCTTCTAGCTGTGAGGCGACAGCGCTAACCACTGCACCACCGTGGAGCCCAGAATACTGCTGTGTTTTTTCTGTGTTATAAAAACAATGAAGATCTATCCAAAGCAGACTTTTCCATGTCCTCTCATATGAAGTTTGCACAAGATGCATGCTCATACAGTGTTCACTAAGTAGTTGCACAGGGAGAAAACAATATTATCCACTAATTGCTCTTTAATACTGTAAACAGCAAAGCCTCTTTACAGCTGTCAGGGTCACGCCTAAGTAGATCCAATGTAAATCTCATTATTTTTTCTGTAAAGGCAACATAAATTTGCTTTGCTCTTTGCCTCGAGGTTAAATAATTTCTGCAACCTATCATAATGTGCATGTCGACAGCAGGACTCTATAACTGTAACTAATGAGTCTTCAGAGTGTTTCAGTACAGAATCCATCCAAGTACATAATAAGGTCTTTTAAAAGAACGCTACATCACAAACTTTCCCGAACTGTTGAGGTGCATATATACAGTAATTTACAGTCTGCATTGACTTTGTTGTTTCCAGTAATTAGACATGTAAGGGGGTGGGGTTACATCCTGGAAACATTACAGAGATCATTACGGTAATAAAGGGGCTTCAGAGCATGAGAGCGCCAGCTTTGGTGGATCAGATGATAGACTTGTTTGTGATAAGGAGGCTAATGGCCAGTGCTTAATGGCTTGTTTGATTGGTTGTATACAGCCTCTGTATTTCAGCTCACTATCTAAGCACTTGATTGGGCTGCAGCATAACAACAATGCAGAGCAAGCATCTTTAATAGTGTGTTAGTAGTATTTGATCTATAAGTGACAGTGCAGAGTGAACAATTCAATGTTTTGTTATCTCACACTGACCATTAGCAGCTTTACTTTTACTTCTTTATGGGGCGAGATTGGTTGATTATTAGAGGGTGTCACTTTTTAACATTTAAGTGTGGATGTCTGTGAACGTTCTCCGTCATCCAGGTCATTGTCAATCAAAGTTTATTCCAAAAGGAGGCTAGAAATATAAACCTCTGTGGGTGAGTTGTTTACCTCAGCTATTATAAGATAATCCTTTATTGATCCCCAGGGGGGAAATTCTGCAAATACGTGCGCCGCCCGGGAATCGAACCCAAGTTGCAAGAATGGGGATCTTGCATGATACCACTACACCAGCAGCGCACCTGGACCTAGTATCACAGAGGGCCTTTAACATCCTCCAGCATTTGTGGGTAGTTAGGTAAACACTGTATATGGTGGTGTCTGGTTTGTTAGGACAGGTGAGAACACGCATTCGAACTCCCCTTCCAAATGAACCACGGCCCGGTTCCAAACCAACACACTGTGCATTGTGGGTTGATAATAGATGTTGACACTTGCAGAGACAGCCATGTAGCCAGGCAGCAAAATGAGTAGAGGACATATGTGGGAGAAATTCGGACCAATCAGAAAGCTGTTTCCTCGCGCATCAAAACGTTTGGTCCGCTGGTGAAAGCTGCCGTGTGAACACAAACCGAACTCAAGGTAAAATGACAATTTGGTCTTTGCTTCGGACGAAACAAACTTAAGGGCAGCCTTAGGCCCCCACCTCTGCTAACTTTTACAAAGATGGCCTCCTTCACACCTCTTTCAAACCAGTGGTCGTCTGGTCGGCCAGGATTTGAACTTGGTTTCTTTTTTTCTTAAGATGTAGGTGGACAGCTCAGTCCTGACATGAGGAGCTGGCTCTCCTATGTTGGTTGGTTGGTTTGTTTCCCCAATGTATTGGTCTGAGCATTCCTCATTGCAAGCATGCTATTTGTGGCTGGGTCCTTTGGGAAAAACCCAATCGGCAACCGTCCAGTGTTGAAAAATGAAGCCAATGCGGAAGTGCAAAAAACTGCAGTTCCTCGAGTGGGAACCAGAAAACAAGAAATAATATACTGACAGCAAAAAAAGATGTTTACAGCCTGGTCCAAAAATGGTTTTGTTATAACTATTTTTACTATTAGTACGGGGGGTGAGTCACTTGAGTGAGGTGGGAGCTGCTGACACACAGACACACAGTCACTGAACTTTACTTTGCCTTGTCTGTCATTTGCAGTCAGTCACCACCACCAACAGAATCTCCTCTGTGGGAAACCCAAAGCTAAACTTGCTCATTCACAAGCTAAGTAGCCACAGACTGTTTAGCTATGTTATAACTTGGTGTTTGCCAACCCCTCTGTCCTCTGCAGCACCACCCTCTCATCCAAATATGCCTTCAGGCTCAAGTAAACCAACATGGTGGCGGCCATATTTCGGCTTCATTTACTCAGTTGAGCAACCAATTGGTGACGTCACGGTGGCTATGTTCATTATTTATACAGCATGTAACAAACCTATGTCTTTGCGTGTTAGTTGAAAATGTGTGGAGTGTGGAGTGATAGTGTCACTGTGTGCACAATCTTACCTTTTTTCGTCTCTGTACCACTCAAACTCTGGTGTGGGCACAGCGGTGGCGTCACACTGCAGTGTCCCCATGCGGCCCACCTGAGTCTCCGAGCTCTGGGTTTTCTTTATTGTGGGAGGGTCTGCAGAGTCACACAAGGTAGACACGAGTTACATCTTAAACCAACTCTTTACAATTCATTTCATGTGGCACTTGTGCCATCTCTGTTTTTCTTTGAAACTTCTTTTCCTTTTCCTGAGAAATGCATTCATATTATTCTGTCAGGTATGCCTGAATAGAGTCATTCATATAAGCCTGGGACCGAAGAAAAGCCCTTTCATATGATGACAAATGCTCTGTATGGAATATGACTGATACAAGCAAGCCAACAAACAAACAACAAACAGAAAGAGCCAATCCTGGATAAGCTCAGGAAATGAAAGTTTCTTCTACATCAGACATTCTTTGGTGTTAAGTTTCTTTTAGTTAAAGCACTTCAAGCCAAAGGAACAAATGTAAAATAGATTACCCTGGGCTTTACTTATATAACTGACTTATTACTTAAGAAATAATCAATAATTAAACTTCAAATTCATCAACTTTATTAACATGAATCATAAATGCAAAATGATTTCTACACACAACCGAGGCCAGAAAAATGTCCGATGTGGATTAATGCCCGTTTTCCATTTGGGATTAAACACCAAGAAGTGCTTTAATATAGAAGTCTTTATCGTTTAATTCAGGCAGTCAGACTTGGCTAAAGTACCGCTCGGGCAAACAGCCATGTGCGATTTGTTCGGATCAAAGAAAATTCCACAACTCCTCAGGGGTGGGAGTTGGTTTGAGATGTCTCACGAGTTGTTCATCAGTCCTTTGCAGCCAACGTATGTATTACACTCATCAAAACCACCATGCACCCCTGAGAAGATGTAATTAGGTGATCTTGTTTGGAAGTACCTCTTAAATGGCGACGTTGTACGTGAGAACTACAATCACACGCCGGTTGCAATCAAAGTAAGAGAGCTTACAGTTTCTATGTGGATTCATCTCAATTGAAGTGTGCTCCAGAACTTTCTAGATACAGCCTTCCCTCCCTGCTTGACATGCTTATTATCTTTTCAGTTGTCCGGAAATGTTTAGCAGGAAACCTGGTGAGAATATCGAGCTCTGTGTTCGGTTTGTCGTTATACTTACAGTTGACGACCACGTTGACGTATTTGACATCAGGCGTGGCGACGTCATTGCTGGCCTTGCATTCGTAGCGACCCGCTTGGTTTCGCATTATACCTATAATGTCCAGGTACTCTTCTCCGTCCAACGGCTCTGCTGCAGGTGATGGAAAGTGAAGGAGGCAAGAGGGAGAGGAAAAAGAGACACAAAAGAAAGGTTAATTATGAAGCTCGCTCCAAGATTGATTAAATGTCCTTTTAATTTCAACTCTTAGTTTCGTAAATTGACAGTTTTTCTGATGCTTGGTCATGTTGAACATCTACCAAATGCAACTCAAAGCGCTTTGACACTATTGTCACATTCACTTTTTCACGCTCACATTCACTCACTGATGGCCTAAGTGCCAGTCTCCAATCAGATCTATGCCCATTCATACCCGATGGCTATGCTGCCGGGAGCAATTTGGGGTTCAGTGTCTTGCCCAAGGACACTTCGACATGTGACTGTAGCAGTCAGGGATTGAACTCTCCAACCTTCTGATTTGAGAGACGATCTGTATGCATTTATGTTCCATGAATGCATGTTACGAACTATATATCCTCCCAGGAATTTGAGCTCCCTTGTCCTTTCTGTTCTGTCGGTGTCATTGTAGCCATTGTGTTATCTGTTGTTGTTTGCTCGTCTCCATCAATCTCTCTTTTTCTGCTTCTGCCTCTACACCTCTTTTCAGCCTCCAGGTCGAGGCAGATGGCTGTTCAACATGAGTCAGGTCCTGCTCGAGGTTTCTGCCTGTTAAAAGGACGTTTTTTTCTTGCCACTGCTGCCAAATGTTGCCATTTGATTCTGGATCATGTTAGGTCTCTGTAAATAGTATAACAAAGGTTATAGTCTAGACCCTCTTTGTGATTTGGAGCTATTTTAATGAAAATTTATTGATTCCAGAAATCAGCCTTTTCTGTTTTTAGCAAGCGTTAAATGAGACGATTGATAAACAGCCGGTTAACATAGCTTAGCATACTAGCGAGCAGCTATCCTGGGTCTTTTGAAAAGTTAAAATAATGCCTAAAGATAAATAAAATACATGCCTCTGTGTGTAATGCATGCAAAAACAGACATCTATAAGCATTCAATTGTGGTTGTGTGGAAGGGATGTAAAAAGTTACGTGTTGGATTATTTCTTGGCAGGGTGTAGCTACCTTTCTGGGATGTCCACTGTTGCTTTGCAACATTACAGTGATGACATGACTCCAGGCAGAAATTGTCAGTTTGGAAAGCAAAAAGCTGCATGGAGTATACACTAGTTGTGTCCCAATTTTAGGTGCTGCATCCTTCAAAAGACATATTCAGAGGCAGAGCGCGTCACAGCGGCGCGTCAAAGGCTGTCCCATTTCAAAGGCTCCTTCAGACGCATTTGCGATCCTCCGTCTCCCGGGACACGAAAGGATCCATCTGGTGCATCCTTCGTGGCTGAACGTATCCCAAGATTCATTGCGCGCAAATTCAAACAAGATGTTGGACTCTTAAGTGGCAGAGGAATATGAATTCCTATGAATTTAAATTTACAAGTTTTTGGTTTCAACTCAGTTGAATAGCTAAAGATACAAATGTGAAAAAAATGAAAGAGACATTTAAACAAATCATCTTTAAACTAATAGGTCAAGTTACATGACGTTAGATATGATGCATAGTTATCCAGCTAGCTACCTGTTGCTAGGCAACAGGAGCCCTGTTTGGTGATGCAAGAGTGAGAGGAATGCTGTGTTCGAAATGCCGTACTGTACTAGCAGTTTGTACTGATATGGCCAAAATGTAGTATGCAGTATGCCAAAAATACCCGGATGTCGTACTGATTCGGAGACAATCTCCAGGGGGTGCTATAGCTAAAGAGCTGGCGTAGCATACTGCTAAATTCATTTGAAAAGCTCCTCCATACTACATACTACTGCTGAATGCAGTATATGGCAGGTAGTACAAAGTATGTAGTATATAGTACGGCATTTTAAACACAGCTTAAGAGTGGGATCAGCCGGTGACGCAAACAAGAAATCCTCTGTAGACCAGACCGTCTCATTTTATTTCGACCTTAGCAGTTTACACAGGCTACGAATGACTCATCCTTTGTAGTCTGGATTCTTCGAAGGATGCAGCCCTTGAATTGAGACACAGCTACTGCATGCACTTTGTTTGGACACACTCAGAGAGATTTACCACAAGCAGGTTCACATTCACCTTCAAACTAAGGATGCTTAATGTTTTGTCTGATATCTTGCCTCTGCTGTAGAAACTTTCCATTTTAACTTTTGAATTATAGTCTGCATTGTCGCAGTGCATTACTAAACCTTGCATCCCCGGAGTCTACTGCTATTATTTTGCCACCCACGTCAGCTTGGCGTGGCCACCATTAGCGCGGAGGACATGAAGACACTCTATTAAAGAGGAAGCAAAATGGCCAGTCTAATTAAGATTTCAGATTGACTCAGAAATTTCAGAGGCATGTAGAGACACAAAAAGGAATGTGAATTATTATTTTTTTAAGTGTCAGTGCTTGAAACAAAGTGGTACTAATGACGTGAGGTGTGACCATGAGGGCAAGAGTGTTAATTGCTGCTCTGGATGGTCAAACTCAAAGACGGGGTAAAAACCTGGCTTCATAGAGATGAGGTATGCGCTATAATTGTTTGGATAGGGATAAAAGTGCCTCCTTTGGTTATTCCCTCTTTAAAAGGTATCCAAAAGTCACTAGAGTAATAATGTCAAAGACATAAAAAAGAGTGCTTTAAAGTGCTCTTTTCTCTCTTTGGCAAATCGCTGTGTGAAGTACGTGTGCTGCAGGACACACGTTTATATTCCAGCATGACAAAGGTTTAAGAGGAGGAGGTTTCTGACGCTGCTCAACCACCCAACAAGCTCTTGTGTCGAAGCACGCCGGCACCTTAAAGTCCCTTGAAACGTATTTATGATTAAGGGCTAAATAAATAAGGCAATTTGAACTACAGCATGCTTTTCGCAACAGAGGTAATTAAAATTCAGTCAGGTCATGCAGAAAAACCCACATTGCCTCCTCAACCGAGAGTGCATTTAACATTCAGCAACTTGCTAAGCTGACTTTTATTAGTCCTTTGTCTGAAAGCTTCAATTAACCGAGGAATAATATCTCTGCAAATGTCAGACAAAACATCTGAACGCAGCGCGAGAAAAACCGCAGAGACTATCAGACAGATATCCGGCTAATTGTTTAATGAGCAATCCAGCTAATTAGCCATGTAAGGAACACAGCGTCTCGGAGTCTCATTAGCAAAGACGCCACGTCTTATTACAGATCTTCGGGTGGGTCAGGAGGAAGAAATGACAAATACTTTGATGCGCTGCTAAGTTAATTGCATGTCAGCTTTCAACACTTCTGAATGCAGCATTGGTGTGAAGCACCTGAAATATCATGTGAAATCAATCTATTATTTGGTGGATGTTGTGTGAAACTCTGCAATTAATTCGATGTGATAATTAATGCTGCATACCGAGTGTTAACATTCAACCCACATTCTCTTTTCACCTGCTGGAAAATGAAATTATCGGAAAATGTGTTGCAGCTTAATAAGGAATCATCTGCTCGTCGCCGGCGTGGTGACGGTGCAGATCTCAGGGTATTTCTCAGAAAGACACAATTATCTGCGCTGAATGAGCGAGGGACTCTCCGAGGACCCCGGAAAATGTAATAACAACAATAACATCGACTGATACTTCCCTTAATCTAAGAAAATAAGGACTGATGGAATCTTGGCGGTGGAAATAAATTGCACAGAGGAGATCTCAGGGGGTTGCACGGTGAAAGTGCACTGTTTGTAACAACAGTAAATGTCAGGCAGCCTGCAGGCTCTATGGGGCCAAAGCGCTGGACCTGGGAAATGAGCCGGTGAGTTGAAAGAGGTAAGTTGAAAAATAGCTGTTCTTCTTTTGTGAATGCATAAGTCCATTTCACACATGCACTGAAACAGGAACATGTTTTTCCAGGTGGGCTGCATGTGCGAACGCTGTGTCACCTCGACTTTATGCAGACCTTTTTCATGCCAGCCTCCGAGCAAAATGTCCGCAAGAAATCGGGGTGAGCTGATGTATGAACGCAGCAGGCAATAAATGGAAATGGACTGTAGTTATATAGCGCTTTTCTTGTGACCACTCAAAGCACTTTTACACTACATGTCACATTCACCCTTTCACACACACACACACACACATTCATACTGATGGCAGAGGCTGCTACGTAAAGTGCCCAACTGTCAATCAGTCATTACATTTACACACTGATGGCTATTTGGGGTTCAGTGTCTTACCCAACAACATTTCGACACATAGAGGCCATGTCTACATGTATGTGGTGTGCGTTTTAGGTCTCTGAAAACGGATCTTTTGTAAAACTCCACCCTGACTTTTAGAAACTCGAAAACTTAGAGATGTGTGGATGGGGTAAACAGTGTTTTTGTCTCGTGACGTCAGGCTGTGCGCCGTTACCTCCTTTCTGAGGTGTCAGAAATGGGACGATGTTCCTTGCAAAAGGACGGACATGACAAACACAGTGATGCGCACTTGCTGACTTGTTTTATTTTGGACGGGGATTTTTTTTATAATGGTGCTTGTGTGGAGGGGGGGTTTTTTTTGGAAACAAATGAGG
This sequence comes from Semicossyphus pulcher, assembly GCF_022749685.1. Taxonomy (NCBI): domain Eukaryota; kingdom Metazoa; phylum Chordata; class Actinopteri; order Labriformes; family Labridae; genus Semicossyphus; species Semicossyphus pulcher. The sequence goes on from NW_027211700.1 coordinate 7,525,112, forward strand.
GAAAATCTCCCATGTACGTGTAGACGTGGCCTGAGTGAGCTAGGGATTGAACCACCAACCTTCCGAGTGCAAGATGACCGACTACCGCTGAGCCACAGCCGCCCTCAATAATACTAATAATCAGGAACGTTCACCACGAGCGAGTGGGCGGGGTGATGACGTTTATATCATGAAATTGGTGTGAAACCAGCACCAAAATCTATGATCACATCACTCCTGTTTAAGCCTCTTTACACTGGCTCCCAGTATGTTTCAGAATAGATTTGAAGACGTTACTGATTACTTTCAAAGCTCTCCATGGCTCTATCTCAGAGCTGTTAGTGTCACGGAATCACAGCACACGAGGGAACCTGGACCCATTCGCAGATAGAGACCAGGCAGGACGGCAGGCAGATGCGAAAATAAGAGATGATAATGACAGAAACAAAATAAAAACAGGCTTCCAAGCCAAGAGTCAAAAAATAGAACAGACTAGGATTCACCATCAGCGAAAACAAACAAACACAATGAACTCGAAAAGAACAAAGAGAACCGGCTTGCTATATGCTGCTGAGCTGAAAACGAACAACAGGTGTGTGGATAGGAGAATCCTGGCTGGTCAGCAGGTGAAATTAATGAGGGCAATCTAACCAAAGGAAAACACGCAAGGGCAGGAAGTAAAACAAGTCATGAAACACATGGAACCAAAACTTTCAACATAAAACGCTAAATCCAAACTCAGGACTGTGACAGTTAGTACTACACGAGCCGACACGTGAGCCGAGATCTCTGTGTGTTATAAATGCCAGGCTGAAGACTAAAGGGGGCAGAGCGTTTGCTGTGACGGCTCTGAAGCTCTGGAACGACCTGCCCGAGGACATCAGGCAGCTGAGTCAGTGATCTCTTAAATCCCTTCTTAAAAACAGACTTTTACAGGCAAGCCTTTCCTCAGTTTACTCTAATTTTATTTTTTCAAAACAATCTTTGAAATGATTTGTCTTAAACAAATTTATCCATGAATCTATATAATACCCAACAGATTAAGCAGAGGTGGGAGGCAGAACGAACATGACCATATCACTGGATACCTGGAGGAAGGCGTGCACTGAGGCACATCTAGCTACATATTCAAACACATGGAGAGAATTTAAATGGAAACTAATAACTAGATTCTTCAGAACACCAGAAATAGTATCCAAGATGGGCTGCGGGACGCGTTCATTTTCATTGGGAAGATGAGTCTTCACAATGCTGGCGGGACATGCATGTATCTCGCGTGCCTCATGCACCAAAAATGGAGACGAGGAGGCTCGTGCTGTTCTCCGCCGAAATACACGCTGAAAATTAACTGTGATGAGTCCTACTGATATCTGACAGCAATGTTAACATCTCTTCACACACAGACATGGAGAGTTTAGAAGGTCAACACTTCGGGTATGCTTTTTCAAAGTAAAAGCCCGATCTCGAAGTGTGACTCCCCTCGTTAGTGTTGCCCAGGCCGTTATGTCGTTATTTTTTGTAACATTATTTGGCTCTGAAAGTACTGTCACTCACTCACTGAGCTGGGCTGACCCCGGCGGTTTCCTGTCCTAGATTTATCAATAAAATGAGATTTGTTTCCCAGTGGTGCCCACACCTCCAACCTATCACTTTTAAATTCTCTCTGTGCACACATTGCGTGCTATACTGTCTTAGATTAAATGTTGCACCTATATTTTGACCTATTCTTTTATACTTAAGGGTGGACAATTCTAATTGTAATTTCATATAATGTGTGAAAACTGCTAAAGACAGCTGAAATAAGAAAAAGAAAGTCACTGTATGAAAATGTATACATTGTTATTGGATGTAAAAAATATTTTTTATTTCTAATATTGGCTTTCGCTTATGATTCTATGACCTGCCTGTTATATTTTGCTGCCTTTGTGAAGCACTTTGTAACTTGAAGAAGAAGAATCATTTACAAGAAGACAATAGGAAAGATGGATGCAAATTGAAGAGATTCTGGAGCTTCTAGCTGTGGGGGCAGACGTCAAAATTGTCCGCCAGTTGTGGAGACCGCAGTGTACTTTTTACCTCATGTACTGCCTCATGAGACCCCCCAAATCTCCCCCTGTCTGACAGGTAAAATCTCCTGCTGTTAGGGACATGTGTGAAAGGGCAATCTGGAAAATGTCAGGGGCAGACTATCTTTAAATTTACTGGAACTTGTCAGGAGTGCATGTGGGAAAAGAAATGCTTTTTCATGCCTTTCGTAACAACACCCCGAAAAACATCAGTCTGACTTTCACAGATGCCAAAAGCTAAAGCGCCGAATACCAAACAGCCGAGTCTGGCCTCAATGTTTGAAACATGAAGAGAAAAACAAGCAAATGATCCAAATCAAGTGTATGATGGAGATGGAGGTCAGACGATACAGTATTATTTCAAACTGATTGAAAGATCAGTGGAGATCATGATCAAAGTCTAAACCTGATCATATTCGGCACTCCCTGGACGAACTGCCAGACTAACTTGATTGGAGGGGTATGATTGAAAATCTGTTGCCATGGAAATTCTATTGAAGCTCAATCTCTTCTTCAGCCCTTTGGTTTGGTGCTGGATAAAAAAAAAAGAAAGAGAGAGAGAGAGAGAACCAGGTGACTGCAAAGATCAAAGACCGGAGACGTGAGGGGAGAGGAAAGAAGAGAATTTAAATGAGCGATGAGAGAAAGTGGCTCGGCTCGGTTCTCTTTTTTCAAAGCAGCAATTAACGGTCGGTAATCTCACCTGGTGTGTTTAAAGAGCAGCTCAATAATGAAGTATGAATGCGGCGTGATGTATTGTCTAAAGAAACAATTGATTACAACACGACATTTCGCATGCTTTGTCCGCAGCCTCAGGAGAATACCGCTTATAGAACACGAGCTGTGTTTCACGTGTTATCTCTTTAATGAAGCTTAATTAAGACTGATTGGTTAATCCCCTCCAGAGGCGATTGATTAGAGGGAGTCGTATATGTGTGCCTGTGTGGAGGCGCCACCTCTCTATAGTAAGTGTGAAACGTGTAGCGTGAATCGTGGTGAAGACACTTTGCCCTGAAGGCTTTCCAGGGAGCACTGAGAACGTTGGCTGACTCAAAGTGTGAACATTAGGAAAGCCCCGTGAATCCTGACATTAAACTTGTTTTATACCATCACATTTCTATGCTAATCTGGAAGGAAGGAGGGAGAGTGGGTGACAGAGAGGAGAAGGGTAGATTAAATAAGGGAGGACAGGGAGTGAGCGGGCTTTTTTCCCCTGGATTTCACACACACATAAAATCGTGCATAATGGCAATTCTCACATGCTTAGCAGGTACATAAGCTGTGTCTCAATTCAGAGGGGTGCGGTCAACAGAGGATTTCCTGTTTGCATCACCAGTTGTTCCAACTCTTAACCTCGTCACCAAACGTGGCTCTTATCACCTATCAAGAGGTAACTAGCGGGCAAACTAGCTATCATAATGAACGTCATAGCTTAACCTGTTATTTTAAAGATAATTTGGTTCAAGGCCTCTTTCGTTATGTTTAAACCTGTATGAGTTCAAACCAAACACTTTTACATTTAAAGTGTATTCCTCTGTCACTTAAGAGTCCGCCGTCTCTTTTGAATTGGCGTGCAATGAATTACTCATTATTGGTTTATTCTCAGGGACAATGCATGCTAATCAACATCACTGTAAAAGTGCCACTGTTAATTTTCAACTGATGTCCCTCGGCCTGATGTAAATTTGACCATTAAAACAAATAAAACACACGACATATAAAAAACATAACAGGAAAGGCAAAACGTGAACAGCTAAGCAGGCTAAAAAAGCTTGGGACAAGTGGGGAGCATCACGCAAAGTAGGACATATAAGCAACATCTCGGGATACGCTGAGGATGACGCATTTGTCGGCTGCAGCTGAAGGAGCCTTTGAAAAGGGACAGCCTTCGACGCTCCGCTGTGACGCAATCTGCCTTCAAATACAGCCTTCAAAGGATGCAGCCCCTGAATTGGGACACATCTAATGTGCACCATTTAGCGTACTAGCATCATTACTTTTCCTTATTAGCAGCTAAGGCTAAAGGATATAATCAATGATGAATGTGTTTGGTCATGAACCAAAAGAATTGAACAAATAAAAATTTGACAAGATGGCACAAGATAAAACATCAGGGGAAGACCATAGACCTATATCAGGATTCCTCCTCTGAGCACCATGAATATCAGTAAAATGTCATAGCGATAGCCCTTTAGATAATTCAATAAAACCAATCGTGTTGCCAGAAAGTGCTCAAAATGGGTCTGTATAGTCACAATCTTCACTTTTACTCTTTGGTGTACTATTTATTTCTTTTCCCTCTCTATATCAAGCTCTCTGCATGGTCAGAATGGCTCTAAATCAACCGAAATAGGACTTTTCTCTGTCTAATGGTTAAAATTCCTGTTGGCCTTTATCAGTTTGTCTGTGGCAGGATGTGTTCATCAAAATCCACAGAGGCTGTTGGAGCCAAAATGTGGATTTTAGATTTGTTCATTTTATCCTGCATGAGCCTGCTGTACTTGTGGCTGGCAGGCAGTGTTAGTGGAAAGGCTGGAAAACCAGGATTCAGATTTCTCAGTTGCAAGCCGGCCACTCAAAAGAAAAATGATCATAGGAGGGGAAACTGGCTCTCCTCACAGCCTTCATCGTGACAAAAACAGACCAACCAGTCTGCGCTTTCCCCTCACCTCTTATACCCTGTTACCTGCTTCCTTCTACCAATCAGGTTGGAGCTCTGTAATCAGTGCCAAGTTGCTTCAGGTGGAGTCAATCACCCCTCACCTGTTGTTCAACGAGACTGTCATGTTTTTACAAAAATTCAAATCAAAATGTACCTTCATTACAGGTCGAACCCAAACACATATTATTAAAGAAGTAAATAAAGTCAACATTTCCTTTTTCAAATTTAATCAGAAAAAACAAAGTTTAGTTCAGTATAAAAATAATATTAACTAAAATTAATTATTTGAAGAACACATTTATCCACAAACATATATAATGCACCTTGAACAATGAGTGAGAGGAATGTGCACCTTCCTCTTGGCCTTAATGATTTAGTTTATTTAAGGTTGTTTGCTTGACAATCTAGCAAAGGAGACTAAAGGCTCCTTGACATTTCTCATCCACTCTCCCTTAGCAAAAAAAATCAGCAATGAGGTTTGTCTTACCTGGACAATGCTTAAAGAGGGGGTATTATGCTGTTTCACATTTTAAGACATATATATAATGTTACAATGTTGGATGTCCATACTAAACATGGGTGAAGTTTCAAGTCTGTAGGTAAGAGTATGTTAGAGTAATCCGCAGGCTTCTCAGCTCAGTTTGCAGGCTGCTGTGAATGCCAGGTTTTAGTTTTTTCTACATGCTGCACTTTGTGACGTCACAAAGTGCAGCCTCAGCAGGCTTCGGCGAGCTGGCCGATTGGAAGAAAGTGGCGTTATAGTGGCGGGGCTTCGGAAAGGGACAGAGCTGACTGAGACGTTTCAGTAAGAGGCAGCATGAGGGCCTGCACAGAGCGCCAGTGTGAGAAAAATTGAGTTTTTTAACTGTAAATTATTCTAAGCTACTCCACAGTTATCACAGAGTGAAATATGAAGCTTGAAATGAGCATAATACCCCCCCTTTAATTGTGAACTGTTAAGGCTGGAGTGGCGAGACATGACCGCAGGATCTGGGCATTCTGGTGTTGCATTGAATTGAGCAAGTCACATAGACTGTTGTGTGTTTATATGCATGTAACTCTGGCATGAAATACCGTATGGAACCTGTATTTAGGTTGTGCATAAAGCCAGCTCCAGGTGATTGCAAGCAGATGTGTGAATTTAAAGGCATACAGTTTTTGACCGTGTCAGCAAGTGAGAAAGTGAATATGTTGGTATGAATATGAGCTTAACTATCAATAAATGGTTGCCAAATTGAAAGTGAAAAATCAACTGGACATTGTTTTATGGATTTGCCAAGAACATGCATGAGGAACTTGACCCAATTCACCTCAGTGGCTTACTTAAACAAATGTAGTTTTACTGAAGGAAGTCATTGCAGAGGCTGCTACACTGACAATGGAAACTGCTTGCACCTGCATAGGCTTTGCGCTGTTCTATTCTATGCATGGCTATACTGTTCAAAAGGTAAAAACGGCATACAACAGTTAAGTATTGTGTGAAAAAATAAAAAAAAGTTGAAAATGAGTACTCTAAAATTAACTCCTTGTGGTAGCGGAGGCGATGCGATGCAAGCAGAGCAATGCGGTTTCACATTTCACATTAAAATAAATCAAATCAATGCATCCCTATATCCAAAATGAGCTAGTTAATAATTCAGCACCAGCTAATATAGCCTATGCTTCCAAAGCCTGCATAAGCAAGTGCGTTATCACTTGGCAAAAACAATATGCACACAGTGAAGCTGGCACGCCACCAGTTACCTCAAAATACCTCAAAGCTGAAAATGATGTTTGCCTGGTGCTATGAGCACAAAGAAAACACCAACAGAGTCGGATGACACAGGAGAGAGGTGGAAAAGACTCCAGAGATTTAGCTGGGAATACAGTCATCACGACTTCATTTGACCGCTCACTAAAGTTAGTGTGCAATAACAAATATTTTTTAAATGGTTGTCCCCTTGTTTGATCAAAATAAGGTTGTGACAGGTGTCTTCTATTTTCCGCTGAATTTCTTTGCCGTTACATGCTGACATGTCATAGGGAAGTAGTGGTGCTTTTATTTTTCCACCTCAATCACTGGCACCGGCATCGAAAAGGTCAGAGTGATCACAAAAGTGTGAAAGTGGGGTTCACACTCTGAGGACCATTAACAGCTGTACAAAATGACATGGCAATGCATCCAACAGGAATGGACCAAAATGGTGCACGGTCAAACATTGCCACAGGACCAAACCACTAGCATGGCTTAAAAAGAGGTTGCGAGGGCCGAGGGTGCGCGCCACAGCAACAAATTACTTTTGTCCGGTGTTGTTTAGTTCCTGTAAACACTGATGACATGTCGGAGGAATGAAGACACAAACTGTTCATTTCTTTTCCCAGAATTCCTCTTATTTATTACAATATGTAGGAGACACAAAATAAACATTAATAACTCTGCCTTTAGTGCAATACTGTGCTTTTGTTTAGATATCCACTATCTGATTTACTGTCCCTCGCTTTAACGCAGCAAATAAAAGCATATGCAAAAGTACATTAGTATTGTCTTTTCCTCAGTCACTTAACATTCTGTCTTTCAGCCTATTAAGCCGAGGCGCACGTCTCTACACTACTGCCTTCCACACGTAATTAAACACACATCAGTAACAACAACAACAAAACTCTTCAGACACCGGAAACCTTAAATTTAACATTCGGTATGAGGTTTTTGGTGATTTTACAATGTTACAATTTCATTCAGCAGATGTACATCTGAGATGTAATACAGCACAAGCAACGATCGAGACAGGAGGGAACAAAGTCAGTAAAAGTCAGCCACCAAACAGCTTCGAGTGTGATCAGACACAGGTGCCGACAGGCAGTGCACAGGGCGTTTTTTTAATCATCATCAACATCAACAAGGTCAATATAGTCATCATCATCATCATCTTCCACAGTTTACTGACCTGTGAACACAGATGACATGTTGGAGGAATGTCACAAGCCGTTCTTTCCCCAAAGTTCCTCTAAGGGGAATGCAGAAACCCCCAACTTAGGAGACCTGGGCGCAACAACACCTTAGCTGTATATTTTATCGTAAATATATTTTTACTTCTATTTTATAGAAGTAAAAATAAGTATAAGTATTTCTGGTTCTGATTCTGATTCTGATTCTGAGTCATCAAGCTGGGACCTCCAGCAGGCATTGGGGCGGTTTGCAGCTGAGTGTGATGCAGTTCGGATGAGAGTCAGTACCTCCAAGTCTGAGGCCATGGTTCTCTGCCAGAAAATGGTGGATTGCCCCCTCCGGGTGGGTAGTGATTCTCTGCCTCATGCGAAGGAGTTTAAGTATGGGTCTTGTTCATGAGTAAGGCTAAAATGGATCGTGAGATTGGCAGGCAGATCGGTGCAGCATCAGCAGTAATGAGTGCGTTGTACCGGACCGTTGTGGTGAAAAGGGAGCTGAGCCTGAAGGCAAATCTTTCGATTTACCAGGCGATCTACGTTCCAACCCTCACCTATGGTCACGAGCTTTGGGTAGTGACCTAAAGAATGAGATCGCGGATACAAGCGGCCGAAATGAGTTTCCTTCGGAGGGTTTCCGGGCTCAGCCTTAGAGATAGGGTAAGGAGCTCGGAGATCTTGGGGGAAATCGGAGTAAAGCTGCTTCTCCTTCGCATTAAAAGGAGACAGTTGAGGTGGTTTAGGCATCTGGTTATGATGCCTCCTGGGCGCCTCCCTTTGGAAGTTTTCCGGGCACTTCCAGCTGGGAGGAGACCCCGGGGCAGACCCAGAGCTCACTGGAGGGATTATATACCCTGTCTGGCCTGGGAACGCCTCGGAGCCTCCTAGGAAGAACTGGAAAATGTTGCTGGGGAGAGGGACGCCTGGGTCACCTTGCTGAGCCTGCTGCCACCGCGACCCGACCCCAGAAAAGCTGAAGATAATGAATGGATGGATCGATGGATGATTCTGAATTCTTCATTCATGACTAAAAAATGTTCAAATGTTATAATGACAAGTAGTGACACTACTATTTTAAATTCAAAAGCACATAACCTAAACTTTGTTCTTTTAAACATTAATCAAATTAATCAAAGTTCTTCCTGTGCACAGAATTAACATTATTAGCTGAAAAATAAGTCAACCGTCATTTTAGTTTCCAAGTTCTGTTTACGTTCAAAATCTTTAAAAATGTATAAATTACTTTCATTACTTACTTACTTGTACCAGATAGATAGGTAGGTAGGTAGGTATGGATATTAATATTTTTTGACATTTAAAACACCGTAGGCTTTTCTGGCAGCACCAAACCTTTCCTACGTTCTCTCTTTTTCTGACTCTCACATTCTTACACATACAAAGGCGCACATATGCTGCCTCTTCCACCTGTACATCTGTGAATGCAGGTCAGAGTTGGAATCACTGCCAAACATCAATGTGTTTTTTTTGCCAACCTTTGATTACATTTCCACATTGAAAGTCTTTTTCTCCAGCTTTTCTCCTGGTGTCAGCATCAGTAGCCCTGAGCTACTCTAACAATAGAAACGACAATGAGGAACACGGAGGAAAAAAGGTGGGAAAATGTAGCTCTATTTTCTACTGGCAGAATAGCAGTAACAGGAGGAGAAACTTTTGGTTGCTGAAGGTGTTTTAGAACACTGAACCAGGGTTCCCCAAATGCGGGTAAAAGTCTATGTTGTGTTTACAGTAATCCACTCCTAAATTACTCTACTCCACAACATGCATCACTAAAGCACATACATTGCAAAGTATGTTTAGAATTGCATCAACTCTGGTGGCGGCAAGCAATGTACGATTGTCAACTGTTTCCCAAAATTTGGATTGACCCTCGCTGTGCAACGTTTCTGTGGTTACGCATACTGTACTTGGCTAGTGGTAATCCAGCTGGGCACAACCTTCCCGCTAACTGGGGAAGAGAGGCCAACTTTTAAGAAGTGGCGCCATAAAGCTGGTGTAGAACAACCCAAAAGAGATTGCATTGGATGATGAGTTGCAGCATTTGCTGCAGGTACTCAGCCAACAGAACCTGCGTGTTTCTGGCCCGGGGCTCATTGTCATTATGTCATTACCTGATGATGAAGAAATGCTGAGTCAAAGTTGGTTGTGTGGAGGATATGTACACAAGCGCAGTGCTGTAAGTACCACAAAATTCAGTGTAGAAGCACTTTTAATACATCATTTTCATCTAAAAAGTGGGCTGTGTCCAATATACCGGTGCGACCAATATACCAGTCTAATATGCAGAGAGAGGCACTCTATGGTCTATCAGTATTTCACTCAGACATTGGTGCTATAATGTAGCTAAAACTTCATCACGGACATGCACCGTCACGATCACCGGTGCAGCCTCCCCTCACCGCACATAATTGCTCAGTTTACATTTAGTTTTTTTTGTTCAAACTTTATTGAATACTACTTCAATATACAAACATTTGTTCACGTTACGTCGGGGGTTGGACAATCACGTTGTTTTTTTTTGGCACTAAGTTGGCTATGAACTTCGTGCAAACTACCAAACTTCTGCTTGGGTAACTACCAAAGGAAAGTCTGTAGATATGTGGACTCACGTACAGTCCGCAATGTGGTGTTGTAAAGTGCAAAGTTAAATCAAAGTCCTTGTATGTGTCCATACCCGGCCAATAAAGCTGATTCTGATTATATTACAGATTTTATGGTATATGAAGTTAAGCTTGTGTTTATGTATGTTTAAAGCTCCTGTGAGGAGTTTTGGTTATGAAACAGACTGAAATTAATTGTGATTACTCTTTGTTTACATTTTTCAGTGGAGAACTTTAAAGTGAGTGATACATATGATACAAAAGCACCACTTAAGCATGTACAGGACAAAATCAGCAAAGACATATGAGGTACGACTTTGTCCACAGGGGGCGCTGAAATCAACATAAACCTAAAGTTCCTCACGGGAGCTTTAAAGAGCTGTTTAATTAGATTAATAGTGTGTTTGTAACAACAGTTCACTTTAAAATGGTCAGTTGATGGGGTTTTAGTTGGGCTGTCAAAGTTAATGCACATTCCCTTTAACGGCACTATTTATTTTGACGTGAGATTAACACACGCGCGTTCTATTATTATGACCCTCTGCCCGCTCCGTAGTTTGAGAAATCAGGAAGCGATGCAGCGGCAACGCTGTGGATAGCAAGCAGAAACAAACTGCCGTGCGCAGAAATGGATAAAGAGGCAAATTCAGCCCCAAAGCCCTGCTAGATGGTTTTCTGGAGAAGACAAAAGTTATTTGTATTTACTGTCGATGTTATCCTACTGCAGACTCAATGACCTATTACTTAGGAATGTTACACTCAGGTCAATATGCCCATCTATTGTTGCTTGTTGGTCTTCAGTTTGCCATGTTATGCTTTCAGGATATTTTTTGAGCATGCAGTACCTTTGAGGTTATTCTGTAGAATATTCTGGACAGTATTTGTCATTGTTTTGGAATGTTGCAATAATAATAAACATACATTTGCATAAAGGAAGCATATTTGTCCATTCCCATGTTGATAAGAGGATTAAAAACTTGAAAATGATGTCTTAAAGGTACATTTACAACAGGTAAACCATGCGATTAATTGCGATTAAATATTTGAATCCATTGACAGCCCTAGTTTTTAGTAATTTCATTGCTGTAAATGGCATTGGTAACTTGTGCAGTTATATATATATTTTAAAAGTTGTCCGGTTAATTATTTCCAATTATCAGTCATTTGCAGTTAGCTCCAAACTTTAATTTTGGACGCTGCACTGAACTGTGGAGTTTTGGTAGATGAAACATCTTCCTGTCTAAAATAGAAACACAGCTGGCCCACTCTATGTCATCACATGGATGCAGCTATCATTATGAAAATGTATCAGAATCAAATTTCTCTGCTCATACTATTCTTTCAAAAAGTATCCCATTTACGGTCTGCAGATCTCATTTTAGAATGACACTCCATGATTATCAGAGAAAACTCAACACCCAGCCTGCAAACTAAACCAAATTACCGCTGCTGAGTTTGGTGATTGGAAACCATTTGATTTCAGAAAACACTGTTTTAGGGGCGGCTGCAAAGTAAAACATCTGATGTGGGATGTTAAAGCACTGCGGGTATACTGCCTGAAGAGTCAAATAGAAATGAAAAAACCCCTCTGCTACAGAAAGGATACTGTAAATGGAAACCGTGTAATAATTGAGAATTACTCGAAACACATGCATATAATTTAGTTATACACTGAGCTGCATTTCAGTTGCCTCCAGCTGAGGAGCGAAAGCGTAAGTGAAGCATGCCAGCCAGTTTCTCTCCTGAGCCATTATCATCGGAAAGCTTATAGAATTCGTAGTGAAGCGATGTAAAAGTCAAAGGTTTGTGACCGTCCACACTGCACAATAAGTAGTGTTTACCACATGCTTCAAGCTCAGCACACCAATTATATGTTAAAGAAAGAATAAGATACTTAAAATTGGACTTTAAATCCACCTTTCACCCCTTTTTGGGCGCTTTAAATTGTTTTTCCATTCCCTAATTTGCCATGCAGCCTGGCGGTAGCAAAGCTGGAAAGACAGTGCATATAATTGCTGTCTTTTTCCACACATTATACCGTTTAAAGCCCTGCGGCCTTTGGGATAAGCAACAGCAGGCTTTTGTAAGCAACTTGGGGAGAGTTGCAGGGCCTGGAAGAAGTTTGCTTCCACAAATGCCTGCTGGATACTGATTTGCATTGCACTGGCGAGTTTGTAAGAACGACTGCAGTCTTCAAGTTCTCCATGTCAATTAAAAAGCTCCGTAAGAATGGGAGGGACGGCACAAACGCACATTCTGTTTGTCCATACGTGCACACAAGGCCCTGCACCTCCCATAGCAGGAGCGGGGGACCGGGGAGACGGAGGAGGCAGAGGGGTGAGGGTTTTGAATCACAAACCAGCAACTTCAGCTGGCAACTGGATGGCGCTCATTTGCATATCCTCATGCATCATTCATCAGCATCACTTTACCACAGTGCGAAACATTACATTTATTTCGCGGATGTTAATTTATGTTAAGCAGCCGATTTGAGAAACTTCAGAGTGGAGAGGAATAAAAGATCCTGCGACATTTATTTTCTTTTGTCTGCAGGAGTGTGACGGTATGTGTGCTGCTGTCTGTGTACATCCACACAGCCATCGCTCTCCTCTGGACATTTAACTCTGTAGATAAATGTGTTTAAGTATAAGTGCATCTGTGTTTGGAAACTTATTTTTCTGGCTTTGTGTAACAAATCAACGCTTTGGCTATCTTCCTCTCAGAGTGATTTCAAAGATGTGTCAACGTATAATTGCAGAGAAAACTGTCCTTGTCAACACATTCCTCAGGGTTGAGATAATAAAAAAGATGGCTGAGATCTGAAACGACACAAATCTTAACCTCACTTATGACCATTGACTGTGAAAGCAAACACACCGTGTAATGCAAATGTCTCTCTATAGGCCTCCACAGAACTCACTTAACCCTTTGAACTCTGCAATGGAATGAGCCTCTCAGTTTATACATTGGTATTTTAGCTATTTGTAATGCTTCTCTGAGTATCTTCAAATGCTTTACATCTCTGAAATCTGTACCGCCTAAGCTTAAAGATTCTATTCGTCTCTACACCATAATAATTGCAAAAGGTGTTGAAATTGTGTGATAAGATCGGGCTTTTAAACAGGATTATGCATACAAAGATTTTCAACAACTGGAGCGTTTTTGAGGGCAAACTGAATGACATCATCAACAGACAAACAAAATATACAGTAAAAGATCGAAGCCTTAGCTTTCTGTTGCAAAGAGATTGAAGTTTGTAGCTGTCATAGTTTTTATATCATATTTATTTATGTAATGTAAATAAATAAATAAATAAGTCACAATCTATCACCGAATGAGGTAACACAATGGTGATTGAGCCTATGGCCCACTTACGAAAGCCTTTGCATTTGTATTACAGAAAGATGACAGTTTGTGTTGATTTTGGCGCCCCCTGTGGACAAAGCCATACCTCTTATGCTGATTTAGTCCCGCACATGCTTAAGTGGTGGTCTTTAACAAAAGATCTCATCCTGCTTTCTTCAAGTCATATGTATCACTCACTTTAAATGATTGCACAGGAAAATGTAAACAAAGGTTTACAGGTGTTTTGTCTGACACCTACCCCCACGCCAGCGGTTTCAGACATTAAAAATAACTATATAGAAATAATCAGTCTCGTCGCTGATGGTCTGGTTTGCTTTTGTAGGTCATATAGAGTAATCAGAATACATATCAGTCTGTTTCATAACCAGCGAAAAACTCCCCACAGGAGCGTTAAACGTGATCATGTTAAAAAACGGATGTCCAGCTGCAGCCTGCGTTTAAGAGATTTAGTGGAGAATTCAGCAAGAATGGATTGCAGGCGCTGATAGCACATTATATTGCATGAAATCTTTTGCCCCTGCTATCTGCTCCATCTCAACGTCTGATTCACAACGCACATTGCACTATAGATATTCAAGTGCAAATATGCCCATAAAAGTTTGCAGCTCTGAGCAGTTTGCTCTTCTTCTGCATCTGATTGTGAAGCGGAGCTGTCTGCACCTCCACTTTGAGCTCAACTCCAGCCACAGATTGTTGATAAGAGGAGAGGAGGGGGCAGCTCTTTTTTACAGTTAATTGCAATGACTCAACCAGTGTTTTACCTGTGTTACTGTCTGTAACGCAGCTTCATTTCTTGAGCGAGCCTGCAACAGCTCACCCAGATGTATCCCTGTCATGTCTAACGGCTCCAGACCGTCTACACACTTGGAAAAAGTGTGCCCGTATGTGCAAGGGTTGAGCCTCGGACAGCCCTGGAGATTGATCTCCTGATTATAATAATAATGACAAAATATAAAGGTGGAGTTGTTGTCCTGATCAATAGAAAGTCTGGGGTGGGGTCTGAGAATTGGATGGAGTATTGCTGCCTCATTTGCACAGGTTTAGCGGCTGCAAAAGCTGTGCAAGCCTTAAGTGAATTAGGACCTTAGTTATGGCATTTGTTTTTAAAGCCAATAACCTTTTAAAAACAAAAATAATGCATCTTTAACAGTTTTTCCTTCTGATAATGTAGGACAAAACACTTACATCCTGAAAGAGCTTAAATCCTTTGAAATGAAAGCACACAGTGCTGCCTGAAACGCCCTTCCACTCTTAGCAGCAGGCCTCTATATCTGAGGAAAAATCCTACATGAATAAAACCTTTTCAGTAGTTTGAGGACAAAAGGAGAACTTCCACTTCTTGTCACAAGCCATTTGCTGCCACTGCTGCTGGCAGTGAAGAAATAACACAGGTGTCGGAGCCAAAAACAAGACGGCTGTTTATTTGCCGCTTCTTGAGCCGGAGAAATGATACGCACAGCGGAGCACTGCAGCCGTCTGTTTTTCTCAACGCTGTCGTTCCTCTCTCTGTCATTTTCCTACTTTATCATTCTTCTTCCTCGTCTTCCGTCTCCCCATTTGCCTTTGTTGCCCTTTTGATACAGTTTCAGAGTGGCCGCACATTGTATGGCTGTGTTTACCTTCTGGTTGTTTGTCCTATTTAAGCTTTAAAAGGAGATTAATTGTTGATAAAGCAGAATAGGGTTTAGTGATTGAATTCCCATGAAGGGAAGTGTGGTTGTCTGCTTTTCTTCTACTCGGCTGATAAACGGATCTAGCCTATTGTTGTGGGAGCACTTCTCATTACTGTCTGGATAGATTCAATGAGCTTGTGTTTGCCATGGGAGAACAAGCTTTTTGTTAAGCAAGGTCAGGCACAGAGCACCGCTGCTTACCCTTCTAGGCCTGTTTTTATCTGCACTTTCTCCTTTCCTCTCTCTCTGTGTGTTCTCATACGCACACGACACACAGCATTATTCATACGCTCTCTCCTCTTCATGTCATACTTGACATGGACTGTGAAAGTAGAAATCTGCACTCTGTCGGGTGCGGATCTTTGATAGGTGTGTATTTGGGCATGTGGTTAGGGGAACAGCCTTCTCCATACCCCCTCCAAAAAGGGAGAGCTGAAACTCACTGAAATTCAATTGTCCCTCCAAGCTCCCTTACAATCAAGACCACACGTTTCCTTTTAAAATAAATAGACAGTTGCGTTACTTAAACGGTACATCATCAACCGTTTCTAATGAGGTTCAAATGTATGTTTAATCAGCGTGATTAGCCCCGTGACAGTAACTTTTTCATAACGAAAGCTCACAGTATCCTACTTCCTGTTGGCACACACAACCTCACATTGTGTGCGCGTTCTGCAGGTGAAGCCGCTAAACACTTTGCGGGTGTGTGTGCTCTGCTGACGGTCAATTTATGCGGCCTCAGCGTTACGCAGCACCGGGGCGAGCGTGCCACTGATAACAGGAATACGCTCGCTTAAGCCACCTCATGCAACAGAGGGCTTGCCTCGATCATGCCGCCACCATGATCTGTGATGTCAGCAGCGTCGTGTGCTTGTTTACAATTTACAGGCAGATGACACAGGCAGAGACTCTGCTGCACAACCGTCAGTTCACTTTGTGCTCTGTTGAGTTTTTAGTAGCAGCTTGACGTATCTTCTCTTAATTTGCTTCACTATCGCACGTCCTGCGATGTGACTATTGCACATGCGCACATTGTGATTGTTCAAAGACGTACCGTGCAGCCCTAAAACGCATACAATTAATTTGCAGATTCTAGATGCCACATGTTTTGAGCTGCAAAAAAGGACAAAATGTGACCTGCATCAGATGAGGTAAGACTTGTTTTTTGGCGAGCTAAATCAACATTTTGTGCAAAATTTACAATGGCAGTTGGTGCAGATATCTGTTGCCAAGCACACTGCCTCATCATGTTGACCAAAAAGGATTGGATAAACTGGCAAAGGAACTTCAGCAGCTGACTGACATGATTAAATACTTTCAATTACCATTGCCGGTGAGTGCCAAAATGTGGGCTGTAATTAGTCCCTATTAGAAGTGTATTACTAAACTAGTGAAATTCACATTAAAATGAAATATCCTGTGCCAAAAAGTCTGAGGAATAAAACATTTTACAATTGAATGAATACAAACCAAAATATTCGTATCCTGGCGTGCAAATCTTGGTAGAAATGCCAACAAAAGAACACTAATACTACTTTGAATGTCATTTACTTAGCCGAAACTAGAGGACTAGAAGATTTAATCAAGTTAGTTACGAAGAGTGAGGTGGCAGCAGTCACGGTATAAAACCAAGAGGTCAGAAAATGGTGTTTTAAAGAGCTGTGAAGTCACATAAGCACAAGAGGTTGCTGAGCATACAGAACATAACTGTGCACAATAAGGCTAAAAGGTTCTTATGCAAGATTATCCATAGATAGACGAATACAACACACACACACACACAACCAAAAACGTGAATCCCTCCATGCTCTCACCTGGCGGGAATATGATAATTAAGCGTCTGGTATAAATGTTACCAAACGAAGTGACCAAGATAGAAGTGTGTGAGTGTGCATGTGATTAATTAAAGCTATATGTTGCAAGTTGTCATGTGCACCCATCACTCCACATGGCAATGACTGCATGAGTTTTATTTAGCAACCGAATGTATCATCTGCAAAATCAACTGTTAACTTTCCTTCTGCAAATAGACAACCTCCATTTTTCTGTACTGTAACTCAGGGGTTCTCAAATCCCTTTAGGGGAGAACACTTTCCAATAACCCCCTCATAATTGTAACACTGATTAAGCCTATAATTGCTACCATTTGCGCTCTTAGGCCCTGTGTCCACGTAGCACACTTTTTCTGGCAGAAAAGTGCTGGCAGGGCGCTGGGGAGAGCTGGGATGAGGTGCTTGTGTGGTGAGAGAAAAAACGCTTCACGCTGGTTTTGTTTCTATGACAACAATAAGTTTAACTTACTACAGAGCAAACAACAAGCTTACAGCGCGTAGGGCGATAAAAGCACAACACTTACTGGCAACATTTAGTGTCGGGCCGATCTACGCTGTGTCCACAAATTGGCTTTTTGGTCTCTACTGTGAAACTGTTTGTTTGTCATATCGTATAGCTCCGGTAGACAGGACGGCCAAAATAAGTTGGTCCTCCGTGATTGGTGGTAACCAGGGTGACGAGTGGCGCTCCATCTGATTAAGCGGCGGCAACGACACGAATGCCTTTTTCAAAAGTTCAAAAGAGATTTTCAACTCGGAGCTTTAGATTAGGAGATTAGTTCTTGCAATTTTATGTCATTTATGTCTTCAAAAACTTTATTTATTTTCTTTTATTCACTAACTATCAGGTTTTTCCCAAGTGGTCTAAACAATGTCCTAATTAAGAGGTTACACTGCCCACACATGGTTGAGAAATATTAATGGAAAAAAACAAAACATCAAAAAGCATCTTAAGCCATCTTTACTGGCAACAAGCAATTAGCAAGAATGTTGCTTTCTTTCTATCAGCAAGGTTAATAATCTCCTGTGACCCTTTCTGTTTACACTTCCAGGCAAATGACTTTTTTCAAAGACCCACGGGCTAACAGTGTGAATGTTGTTAACAGTAATTATCACGACACAGATACACAGAAGTTTTATAAGAAAAATATTGTATAAGTCTCAGTCTCAAGGCTGATATTTATGTTTTCATTCTGGTCTCAAAATGATAATTGCTTGTCATTGTATACACTAAATAAATGTTCCTTATGTGCTCACAAGGTCTATACAGCAAAGGTTGAAGCAGCTGACAGCTCAGGCTTCAGCGCAACAAACTACATCGATGGAGGAGGCGCATAAGAAATCTCTTCTTTGTTAGTGCTAATACAATGTGGCTCCCATAGGTGATCACTTGGTGGACTTGTGTTGAATGCGAAGGCCACGTCATGTTTATTATCATTTAGTGCCAACTCAGGCCCCCCATTTGTTACATTCTTTAAAAGGTTTTCTGTGACGTGTAGTGTAAAAGCACCTTGAGTGGTCCTAAGACTCCAGTTACCATTTTACCACCGCAAGGTCGACCATTGGTGTGTGAAACCTCCTTATGAAGCCTTGAGTTGTTGAGTCCAAATATGGACGACAGGATGGCAGTGCTATGCCACACCCTAAAGCACACCCTTCTTTATCGTTTATTTTACTCTGAATGGGACCATAATTTATAAAAGTGACACCATGCTGTATTGAAGAAGACTTAAAACTCCCTAATAGTAATGTTCTAAAAATGTTCTGTGTTGATATTTAGGGAGTCCCCACCCTTTTGAAGGCTGCTAGGAGTTAAAGAAGTTATGGAAACATTGCCTCGGCTTAAAGCAACTAATGTTTACTGTTGGTATAAGGCAGCAAACGGACAGACGTCTCCTGTGTTAAAGACTTTAGTTGATAGATCCATTCTCCCCCTTTTGTAACAGTAGCTGGTTTACATGCACACTATGTTGTCATTCTGATTGAAGATTTTGGGTCAACTACTGTATATACCTGGGGTGTGATCCATTCCGATCTGGTGTTATAGCAGCTCAAGACGATGATGATCTATCGTCTGTTCAGCGCAGTAGTTGCCGTTGTTGTGTTGGTGTTCAGCAAGCAACGGCTTGACACCGACGTACGCTTACTGCTACTGGAAGCAATGGAGAGGAGAAGACGGGCACACTGCAACTGATTGAAATTTCAATCGGATTGGGCCTTTTAATTCGAAGATTGAGGTGTTTATATGCAGCATTTTTATTCGGACTGGGCTGCAGATTATAACTGGAACATTAGGCTAAACCCCGCTACTGTCTTTAATGCTCTTATAATGGTACTTTAACTGCTCCTTAGCTCCTGTCGTATTTCCTGCAGCCACTAGATGGCTTTGCCTTTTCCTTGCAAACAATAGGTCGTGGGAAAAAAGCCACTTTCATAGCCTTGAGTTCAGCATTTTCACTGGTGCCATCTTGTTTTTTTTTTACCAGAAGTTACTAAATGTTAGAAGACAGGGTCAAAACACATTTGTAGGTCTTTGTCTAGGTCGTAAAGGTCACCATGGTGGAGTCAATCACTGTATTGTCAATCACTGGCTGCCACTCTCTAAAGCAGGGGTGGCCAACCCTGTTCCTGGAGAGCTACCTTCCTGCATGTCTTAGGTTTCTCCACACTCTAACACACCTGATTTAAATGATCTGCTCGTTATCAACCAACTGAAGCTTCTCAGGGGATTGGAATACGGAGAAACCTA
Organism: Semicossyphus pulcher; assembly: GCF_022749685.1. Taxonomy (NCBI): domain Eukaryota; kingdom Metazoa; phylum Chordata; class Actinopteri; order Labriformes; family Labridae; genus Semicossyphus; species Semicossyphus pulcher. The sequence continues at coordinate 7,544,979 of NW_027211700.1, forward strand.
AAACATGCAGGAAGTCTCTCCGGGAGCACGGTTGGCCACCCCTGCTCTAAAGCATACCCTGCTTCATAGTCTTGTTTACTCTAAAAGGAGCCATTGTGTACTAAATGAACATCATGCTGTTATAAAGAAGATTTGGAAATAGTGGTTGAGACCATTCAGTAATAAGGAAAATGTTTACTGAGGTAATAAGTCACCTGAGAATAAGGGTCATTCCTGCAATCAGACTTTTTGCAATGAGTGGAGTCTCTCTGTGCTGGCCATTAGGATAAAAGCAGGTTTAAGGCACTTCCTGACGCAGTCTATGGTATAAATAATTTCACCACTCTGATAAACTGGACCTGCCTAACATTGTGGTTACTCAAGGCAACTTCAATTTCATCACCATGAGCAGGGATTCAAACCACCAACCCTCAAATCACGACTTTGCTTCTCCTTCAGGCTGCTTCCTCCCTTTGAGGCTGTGTGACTCAGGGCTTTTTGGAAAAAGTGCTTATGGTCCGTAAAAAATAAAAAAAAAAGTGCTGAGTTTCTGTACAGTTGTGAGCTGAAACAAGTGTGAGCTCCGGTGTTCAGCCATCCCAGCGGTGACTACACCTAATGAGGCTGGGCAGGCACAGGCCAAGCTGTGCTCATGATGTTCTGTGCAGCGTGTGACAGCAGACTGATTCCAGGCCAGCTGCTGATGGTGCTGATCGTAAACAAACAAGTGAACAGTGACAGTCAGCAGATCTGAGGCCTGCTGAGAGACGGATGAGCAGCTGTCTTCTCCTGCTTCACAAAAGGCTGCTGTTCGACTGATCGTACACACACACACACACACACAATCACACACAGCTGGAGACACTGAGCAGGAGACTCGACCTGGGTTGCTCTGACAAGAACCTGTCACCACCTTACACTTCACTCCCACAATCAGCAAGCTTGTCAGCTACTCTGTCGGTGACAGCTTGGCACACACAACGATGCGTGTGTGTGTGTATATTTGTGTGACTCCTGCCTAATCTGCTCACCTACCCCTACTACCAGGAGTTACACTACTGAAGCAGCTCTGTATCTCCTCTCCTGCCTGCTCCTCTCCCTCCCGAGAGACAGAAATGCGTGCACGCGTGTGTGTGTGTGTGTGTGTGTGTGTGTGTGTGTGCTGTTCTGTGCTCTCTGGCTCCATGTCTCTCCCTTGACAGCGAGATGAGGTGCAGGGAGGACAATTGAAGTGACTGTCACACTCTGCCGATGGAAGAGATGGGAGGATGATCGAAAGAGGAGGAGACAATGAGAGCAAGAATAAAGAAGAGGAAGAGAGTGACAGCTGAAGATGGATAGACAGAGAGTTGAACAGGGAGAGAGCATTTCAGACAAGGTGACGGTCCTGGGGAGGCTTTACCGAGCCGGGTCTTGGAGCGTGGCCGACACTGCCGAGGCCGGCGTAGGAGGGATGTCAAGGGCACTCAGCATCAAGCCTGTAAGAGGCTGCCCTGCCAAGCACTGTTATAAAAAGGTTATGACTTCAATATTCAGCCGGATCATATAGCGCAGGAGCGCGGGCTGCGGTCCAAATCAATTCATTTGGACAGATGTCTTAGTTGCAATGAAGCTGTTGTAGTAGATTCATTGCATGCCGCTTACAGTTAGCCAACACTATTATCCAGAACACCTTAAGGGTTCAGTGAGTGGCTCAAGGACACTGTGGCAGTAAACACAGCGGCTGATGGACAGGTAATGGGTGTTGAGGAACTTATACCATTGATATTTGAGTTAGTAGACACATTCGCAGCCATTCGTCTATACAGCCGCGATGGTGCAGCATTGCAAATAAGTCACGGCTCTGTAATGACTTGAATTTAAATCGTCAGTGTCGTACTACTTTCCCTTCTACATGTGTGTGTCTTTGCACCATCACTGTGCCCCCCCGCCCCCCTCCTGCAGTGCCGAATGACTGACAAACTCCATTACAGCACAGAGGTGAGAAGATCTCGAATGCATAATTGAACATTAATTAACTACTGGAGTTACTATAACTAATGATAGGACTGATTGCACGTGAAATGAAACCGGCCATTTGCATACTAAAGCACCGCTCTGTGCTTTTTCTCTCCGTCTCCTGCCTGTGGCCTTTTTCCTTCTCTTTTCTTCTCCTCCCTTCTCCTCCCCTGAGGATAGTATAACTCCCAACAGTTCCCTCTCTTCCCAGCTCTGCGTGGGTCCTCCTTGTGTCATGGAACACCGTGCCAGAAGGCATGTATTTTTCATACTCGTCTGACTTCCGTTTTGGCGGTCTGAGAGGCATGTAGTGAATGATTCTTTGCTTGACCAGCGGTTCCATTTCTAACCCCTTATTGTGCGCGACGGGGCGCCGCCATTGTCCTTCCCTCCCACCACACAGGAGCTCCAGTCTACTAGCTTTCGCAACTATTTTGGGGCTGTTAAAAGAAAAGAAAAACAGGAGTGGACTCAAGCTGTGTAACCATCCAGGGGATAAGATCAACACCAACAAGCTTGCAGACTCTGGAGGCATTGCACACATATCCTGAGCTTTCACACTCCCTTTTACACACACATACCGTTCCTTCCTCACCGTTCTCTTTTAACTTCTTTCCTTTCTCACATCCCGCTGATCATTCCTTCACCTCTGCTCCCCTCCCCGCCCCTCTGTGCTCTATTGATCATTCGCTTCACAAGTCTGAGCAATGAGTTATTGAGCCGATATTCGCAGCGGCGCCCACACGGAGGCTGAACAAAAAGTGTTTTGATGAAAAGTGCAAGAGCTACAAGATGCGTGCTACCTACAGCACGGCCACGGCCTCACACAGGTAGACTAGATGTCGCATCGCTTTTGAAGACGATATCAGATCTTCAAAGTTTGAGGAAGCTATTTAATGAGGCGCACATGTAATGACACGCATTATGGATGTGTGGGGTTTTTTTTCTGCGGTGGACTCAGCGCCTCTTAACAGTATGAACTCTAAGATACATACAGTGCTAGATTTTATAAAATGATAGCAACCCTTATTGTTAAGACAACGCATTCATCGTGCTTTTTGATCTGATGCCACGATTTGCAGGATGATGTCGAGAAGCCATTACAAAAGTTAGGAGTACATTGGGGGTTTCAGTTTAAAGGACTACTTTTTTATGGTTCAGGGTTACAAAAATTATATACTTTTGGTTAAGTTAAAGGTATAGTAAGTAGGATTTTCCTAGAAAAATTAAATTTGGACTTTTACAAATATAATATAATATAAATCATCACTTAAGGGCCTCTATACATGTGTGTTCGTGAGTGTGTGTGCAGACCCTTGTAAGATCCTATTCTGTTGTTTTGCTTTGCACAGGACGTTTTCTGGAGTGGCGCTGTCGTGGTTCCCTGAGCCAATCACAGCGTATAGGTGAGTGTGGGAGTGGTTCAACTTAGCAACTGGGCCCCATTCAGACCGGCGAACATGGCAAAAGAGCGATGCAGAGTTGGCCTTCTTTCTGTTGGATAGGTAGATGCCTCAAACCGGGTAGGACAAGCTAACAGGCGGTTAGCATGCTAGCGTAAAGGTAACCGTGATGCTGTCGGTGTTAGCTCGGCAGGGTGGGCGTGTTCTCGCACGAGAGAGTGAGCTTCTGGTGACGAAGAGCCCAGGAGGAGGGGCCCAGTTTGAATGTGTTGTTGACAAAATGCAAGGAAAAACTACTTCTTATACCTTTAAGGAAACCTGGCCTTGGTTTAAAGCAACTAATGTTGACTGTTGGTATAAGGCAGGATTCTGACCGGCAGCCATCTCCTGTGTTAGTTCAAGTCGGGATTATTATGCCTCCGTTACATTTTGTCATCTAAATAAAAATGCAGTGGAATGGAGGGGTGAAGTTGTTCTGCCTCTAAGCCGGCATCGGAGGTAGTAACAGGGGGGTGACAGAGGCGAAACAGTGTTTGTGTAAACAGCAGAGCTGGCAGGGCGGAACAGCGCTGTGTGTGCGTACGTAAAGCATGCGTTGTTTGTTTACACCTTCAATGTAAAATGGCAAAGCCGGCATGCCTATGGAGCTTTGATACGGCGCTGAGGCGGAACCGCAGTGTAAAAAGGGCGAAAGACTAATGTGTTTTTGACACATCCATTCACCCCAACCTCCTTTGTAACATCTCATTTATGCTCTTACAATGGCACTTTAATGCTTCTTTGCTCCTGTCATATATCTTACAGCCAAGTGCTGCACAGTGAAATAAAAAGCAGAAATAAAAACACAATAAAATACATAAAAAGCACTGTACACTGTAAGAGACATAAAAACACATAAAAAATACAGTAATTAAGACAATAAAATGACACAGAGAGACAGAGACCACAACACTTTCACGCTGGGTTAAAAAGCCAAGGATGTGATTTAAAAGTTGGTTAGGTGTGGGCCATTCTAATGTGGGGGGTAGCTCGTTCCACAAATTGGGGGCCACTGACAAAAAGGCGCCCTCACCCCTGCTTTTCAGCTTAGTCCTAGGAACGACAAAGACCTTGAGGGGGTGTAAACATGCAAGAGGTCAGAGATGTAGGGAGATGCTAACCCATTTTAAGATTTAAAATCAAACAATAACATAAAATGAATCCTAAAACGGACAAGGAGCCAATGGAGGGAGGCCAGGATGGGGGTAATATGATCTGGCTTACGAGTGCCTGACAAGAGACAAGCGGCAGCAGCAATTTAGACAAACTGTATGATGCAAGGGACGCCTGGTTAACAGCAACATAAAGAGCATTACAGTTGTCCAAACAGGTTGAGATGAAAGCAGGTAAAAGATAGACGCCTCAAATGGTAAAAACTATATTTAACAACAGAGTTGTTTATCCAGTTTAAAATCAGTGTCCGGTTTGGCACCAAGGTTGGTGACTGAATGGTTGTGGGGATTGTAAAAAAAAAAAAAAAAAAAAAAAGCCACTTTCAAAGCCTTAGGTTTTGACATTTTTACTGGCGCCATCTTTTTTTTGGAATCAGAAGTTACCATATTTAGAATAGAGGGTTAAAATATTTTTACGTCTCTGCCTCTCTAAAGCAGCGTTTCTCTACTGGTCTCGCCTCAGGACCCAACACCAGCTCCTAAATAACAAATCTCGACCGGAATTTAGAAATTTTTCATCCTCTGAAATGTATTCAATGAAAAATGGTGCAGTTTGTACCTGAGAGGGAACGAAACATCACAGTGTGTCAGCATCACAAAACACAACAGTAAAATAGTCAAGCAAAATGACCAGCAGGTGACAGTACATAAGAAGAAACTAGTCCCTCTACAATTCATTTAATTAGCAGCCTTTTTTCAATAGAAATAAACTAAAAAGTGCAACATAAATGCAATTACTGTAGGGCTGTAAGCTACACTACTACTGCATGCACATCATAGAAAACCTATGTCAAAATAAAAGTAAGCACACATCCACGACCCACTGAAAACAGCTCTGCGACCTACTCTGGGTCCCGAACCACAGCTCTAAAGCATACCCTACTTCATCATCTAGTTTAATCTAAAAGGAGCCGTAATTTACTAAATGAAGATCATGCTGTGCTGAAGAAGACTTGGAAATAGTGGTTGAGACCATAAACTCATTAGGAAAATATTTACTGAGGTAATAAATCTCCGATTAGAGTCTGCTCCTGCTGGCCATTAGAAATGCAGAATGCAGGTCCAATTCTTGTAAGACATAATCATCCTTATGTTGCAGCAGCACAAAGACAAATAAGCAAGTAAGTAAATACAATACAACAATAAGAATAGATAAAATAAAATAAGAGGTATATAGCCTATAGCTGTTATACAAGTAGGAGTGACAAGGTAAAGGTGACATGTATGGTAACAGCAACACAGTTTAGCCGTATGAAATAATACCATATGAGGTCTAAGGTATACAATATAGTACAATATAAGGTGCAATATAAAAGTGGCAATGAATACAGTATGGTATATTACAGTATGTATATGTATATAATGTATAAGTATTACATAATATACAGTATGTGGTATCAATACTAATATAACATTATGGCAAAGTGAGCCCCCCCTGAAAGAACATAAATGCAGCAATTGGTGCAATCTTCACCGGCTGAAACTACAGCAAAGATGAGTCTCAAAGATAGCCAACGGTAGTTGCGATTACTGGCCATCAATAGGTGTGGAAGTGACGCTAAGCGTGCACTCTGCCGGAAACATTAGAAGAAGACAACTTTGCAACCGACTTCTAGACTTATTTCTTATTTGTGCATACATTCTGTATTTATGTAGGATGTAGAAGTCACATGAGAATGAATTAATAGTTACACCCATATCTTGAGGAAATGTTCATTCATTGCTCTTTTAAATTAACCTTGCCCGCTCATCTAGTCTATCACTAACTTCAACAGGAAACTGTTGTTGGAGATGAAGAGATCACATCATTTAACATGGATTCCTCAGTTGTGGGCATGTATTTACATAGTAGTCAATGGCTTTCTGCTTCACTGACGCGCAGCAGCGGGGGAAAATAGACTTGAGATGTGTGGCACTGCGTGAGGCAAATGGTGGTCACACCAGATACTGACTGGTTTTCTGACCCCCCCGGACCCCCCAAATACAGTAAAACTACACATTTTAGAGTGGCCTTTTATTGTGCCAAGACTAAGGCACACAACGCAATAATCATGCTGCTAATCAGCATCTTGATATGCCACACCTGTGAGGTGGATGGATAATCTCGGCAAAGGAGAAGTGCTCACTAACACAGATTTAGACAAATTTGTGAACAATATTTGAGAGAAATAGGTAATGTAATCATCTTTGTCATCATCCATGTTATTATCACTGTCATCATCCCTGTCGTCATCCCTGTCATCATCCCTGTCGTCATCTCTGTCGTCATCTCTGTCATCATCTATGTCATCATCCCTGTGGTCATCACTGTCGTCATCTCTGTCGTCATCTCTGTCATCATCTATGTCATCATCCCTGTTATAATCCCTGTCATCATCCCTGTCATCATGTATGTCATCATCCCTGTTACAATCCCTGTCATCATCCCTGTCATCATCTCTGCCATCATCCATGTCATCATCCCTGTCATCATCACTGTCATTATCACTGTCATTATCACTGTCATTATCCCTGTCATCATCACTGTCATTATCACTGTCATCATCTATGTCGTTATCTCTGTCATCATCCTTGTCACCATCCATGTCATCATCCCTCTCATCATCCCTGTCACCATCACTGTCATTATCACTGTCATCATCCATGTCATCATCCCTGTCATCATCCCTGTCATTATCACTGTCATCATCTCTGTCATCATCTGCCATTTCTGTCATCATCTAAGTCATCATCCCTGTCATTATCCCTGTCATTATCACTGTCATCATCCCTGTCATCATCTCTGTCATCATTCCAGTCATCATCCCTGTCATCATCCCTGTCATCATCTATGTCATCATCCCTGTCATTATCACTGTCGTCATCTCTGTTATCATCTATGTCATCATCTCTGTCATCATCTATGTTGTCATCTCTGTCGTCTTGTCTGTCATCATTTCTGTCGACGTCTCTGTCGTCATCTGTCATCATCCCTGTCATCATCTCTGTCGTCATCTCTGTCGTCATTTCTGTCGTCATCACTGTCATTATCACTGTCATCATCCATGTCATCATCCTTGTCACCGTCCATGTCATCATCCCTCTCATCATCCCTGTCACCATCACTGTCATTATCACTGTCATCATCCCTGTCATCATCCCTGTCATCATCCCTGTCGTTATCTCTGTCATCATCACTGTCATTATCACTGTCATCATCCCTGTCATCATCCCTGTCATTATCACTGTCGTCATCTCTGTTATCATCCATGTCATCATCTCTGTCATCATCTATGTTGTCATCTCTGTTGTCTTGTCTGTCATCATTTCTGTCGACGTCTCTGTCGTCATCTGTCATCATCCCTGTCATCATCTCTGTCGTCATCTCTGTCGTCATTTCTGTCGTCATTTCTGTCATCATTTCTGTCATCATCTGCTATGTCTGTCATCATCTAAGTCATCATCCCTGTCATCATCCCTGTCATCATTCCTGTCATTATCACTGTCATCATCCCTGTCATCATCTATGTAATCATCTATGTCATCATCACTGTCATTATCACTGTCATCATCTCTGTCATCATCTATTTCATCATCTCTGTCTTCATCTCAGTCATCATCCCTGTCATTATCCCTGCCATCATTTTGTATAACTGAGTATAACAGGGAAATGTTACTAACCAAAATATATTTAATCCGATATTGCTGATGTTTCTGTTGTGAATAAATAAAAGATTCACTTCAGGCTGTCTCTGACTAATGCCATAAAATATTCAAAAACTCCATAACATTATGTTAGACTCCAGTGTCTGTCCGACCGAATTTCAAATAAACACATGATTACAAGTTAATTTAAACACAAAGTGATGGACAGAAATATTTTCCATCATTTCTCTCCATGTTGTGACGGTTTAATGAAGCCGTTTAATGAAGCTTTATCAAGAGTTAGCATTAAATTAGCTTCACCAGTGCTGTTAGCTTATCAACAGTTTTACTACCAGCGTATACTGTCCTCCACTTATGAGTCAACATGGTCTCATACTGACATTCTGCTCGCTCCGTTTAAAGTTATTTTTTTCTGATTTATTTTTTGTCACGCTGTGCCTCCCCTGAAGTCCTCTGGTGCCCCCCGGGGAGGCGCTTTGAATACCGCTGATCTATAATAATAACGTAATAATGTATAGTACAGCAGTAAAGACAGAATACCGGATGTAATATGGTGCTGTACGGTACAGTCTGGTGCAGTATGTATAGTATAATATGAATACGTATGGAATACTAGAATATAATATATAGTATATAATAATATATAGTAATGCAATAACAGTAACAGTAATACTAAAAATACACAGTCTATGATGCACACACACTTTGTCTAAACTTTCTAAAAGAACAGATTCTAACAGAGGAAAAGTTTCACAAAGAGTGCATGAAAGAAAGGGTTCATAATTACGCTGTGGTTATTGTTACACTTTGCTCATTATCTGCTTTGGCAATGTAAGCCAAACAACAAATAAAACCCTCTGGGTGAACTGGTGCATGTCCTACATTTAATGAGCACCTTGTTTGCTCTGCCCACAGAAGTCCACATCCTTTCTCATAATGAAGTATCTCCTGCTTCATTGTCATCTTAGATCATGCTCAGCGCATTGTAATATTTTTTCAGAGCCACAGTAATCCTCATTTCATCTGATGGCCCCCTGCACAAGAGGTCCAAATATCCCTGCCTGAGAACTGCTCTAACAATGTATTACGAGGCTTTGGGAAAATATATGCAATGAAGTCCCACAATCCCTTAATTACAAACGTAGATCAGTGATGTGCAAGCTGCCTGACTTCTTGTCTCAATGACAAACGCAAACATAATCTTTGATGGAGTCTAATATGAATAGACGTATATGCATATCATTGCGCAGAATATACTCTTTACCTTTTAATCTATGCCAATTTTGTCATTAAGAAACCTAGCGCATCAGTTATAATCTAATTAGCGTGGTGATAACAGAGCAACAGAGGCAACAATAACAGAGAAATAAGATTGTGCAGAGCTGAGAAAAGAGCACTTTCAGCTTGAGTGGCCCCGTAGAAACAGATGACAGTCGTAATCAATGTGGACACCCTGAGAGACCCTGCTATTAACTATCTCATAAACAAATCCAAGCATGGAATACCAATTTAGACAGTCAAGAAACACTCCATTCTGGCATCGGAGGAATCATTTGTTGCACAGGTTATTTGGATTGTGTGGGATTGCTTCAGGTTTTACTGAACCCCTGAGACGAGAAGTTTTACAGACTAAATTTTACAACATACTTGGTACAGACTTCCTGAGTTGTTATAGCCAGTTTGTCAGTTTAAGCTGTTTTAGTCAACAGTTTTACAGTCTTGTCCGTTTGATTTACAACAGACTTGATTCGCCTGCTCCTTTAAGCTCTCCTTTGAGTTTCACAACATCTTAAAATATAATGAAACCATGGCATCATTGTCTGTTGGATTTCATATACTCTTTATGAGACATATCTATACACTTCCATTTTTATGGCTTTAGGAATATTTATTTTTACGACGAATTTTTGGCACCATTAGGCCGGAGATATACTTACTTTAAACTACGCATGCGCATGATGTCTGCCACGCGTTCCCTGCGTCTGTTTGGAGCGTCAGCTGTTCACATCCTCAAAAATTTACGTTACACGAGATGAAGTCTGCACATGAACAGTTGGTGCAGTGAAGAGGAAGAGGGGATGTGGCAGTGTCAACAAAGAAGCAGGGACAACAATGGCAGAAAGTTCTGAAGACAAGCTGATAAACCAAGTCCGCAATTATCCACATCTGTTCGATGTGACATCACCACTGCACAGCAACAAACATTTTGTCAAAATAGCTGGCGACAGAAAAGAAGCATTTCAGAAGTCAACATGGAAACCTGCAAAACTATCCGGTTACTATTTAACCTGGGCTGTTTACCAGGCTAGGCCATCGACTCTCACTTGATTACAACATCTATTAGCATGCTAATGACCTACAGAGGCTTATATTTCTAGCTCCGTCCACCAGTCGGTTTAGAACCGAAGAAGCCTTTCGGATTCGAGGTGAAAAATCTTCAAGAACTTCAACCAAGTCCAGTTGCCATTTTCCATTTAAGAGGCAAACAGTTCCCAACGTTGACGCAGGTTAGCTTGCATCATGACTTAAGAAAAGCAATGTTGCTGCTATTTATGGGGCCAGTTACTGCGTGCTCATCAACGGTTTTATGGATCCACTTTCCAGTTAATCAGAGTTTATTGTTGTTTCATGAGACTGAGATGTAAGAACTTACACCTGAATTAGTTCATTCTTTAGCCGCCAGTAATCATTGCGTGCCCTCATGCATTCAATCTGTATTCAGTGACTTGATCCTCTTTCTATTTCCTCTGTTTTTAAAAAGAGAACAGTGCGCTTTAAAGTAATGGTTCCTTTAAACCCCTATAACTCCAAAATACACAATTCATCTTCATTGAAATTGGTGCCATACATATATTGGAACGTATATCGAGGCTTGAGCTTGATCCTCACACTGAAGAATTGAGACTCGACTTGCTCTCTGAATAAAAGACTCGATTTGGACTGGCATTTTGTGACTCATGAACATCTGCTGTTCCAGCAGAAAGTTGAAAGCCCCACTAGCAGAGCGAAGCGGCGTTACCGCCCAGGCAGGCAAAGGCGTGAAGCGGTGAGACCACAGGCTGCCAGGCATCATTATCTCTCTCAGCAGTCCCACACACACGCTCTCGAACTGGGTTAGACTTATGGATTGTGGGGGGGGGGGGGGGGAGTCACCCGCAAAACAACAACAGAAATAACTGCGGCAGTGTTTGCAAATGACATGGAACACCCATCTCGAGAACCACGTGTGTCTGCGTAGACTTACAGAATCCCATTCTGCCAGGACACAGAAAGGATTTTCCTTCTATCACACTGCCTCCCTTTCACCATTCCAGTTAAGAACAAAGGCGTGTTGAAGGTGGTCTGCCCACCACTTCTTCAACAAGGGAATAATGAAAAGAAAAGCTACCTTATGAAAGACATAGTACAGAGCTTGCAGAGGCGTAGTTACTAAGGCCCAGTCTCTTTCAGCTTGAAAAATCTACTTTTCCCTTTTTCCCTTTCCTCTGTATCCACATCTCCATCCATTTTATTGGAACAAAGTCTGTTTAAACTTACAAAGGAGCTTTACAGACAGTAACTTTGTTAACCATCTGAACCTTGAGGGCTCCTCTCTCGTTTCACAGGAAGAAAATGAGTACACGCTTTCCATCTTCGCTTGAGCTCTGCAAAGCAGCCAGTCAGATCCACACAGCTGCCAGGATTAGGCTGAACAAATTACTCTCCTTTACTTTAATGCAAACAGACAAAAGAAGCAAATACGCCAATTCAAGTTGTTCGGCTTCCAGGTGAAGGGAAAAGATGTATGCGATGAAACGTGTCTGGAGCGCTGACAAACTGACAAAGTAATTGATAAAGACGCACAAATAGAATGGCTTTCAATCAGCGCAGGTTGTTATCAAACTGAGAGACTGTCAACAGGAGAATCTCCATCCATCACAGCACAAGCTTATCAGCAGTGGAGACGTTATTCTTTTCTCTGAAACTGGATTTAATTGAAAAGGAACACTATCGCTGCAATCTGAAGACACATGTACGGAGGATGCGAACTCACACTTTGAAAGCATGTGCAAACATCAACATGGGAACCATACAAGAGAACACTTTCTATTGAAGTCCTTCTTAGATTAAATAACAGCCTGTACCTGTAACTGTCTGTCTCTTTATTTGCTCTAACCATTTCTGTGTTTCTCCACTGTTCACCTTGAGTCTGATTTTGCTCGCGGTTTCTGCCTATTATAAGGATGTTTCTTTTTACGACAGTTGCCAAGCCCTTACTCATTTATAGATTAACCCTGTATAAGATAAGTTTTTCAGACCTATACATCCTCACTGTGATCATTTTTTCCCCTGAAAAACCTGTTAAATACAACCAGACACATGCAGTGAATGGATAATCCACCAAAGGGCAAAATATATGACTCACAGGACCTTTGGATGAGACATCAAAAATGGAGGTTGTCAATCTGTGACCCACATGTGGTTTTTCATGGATTTTGAAAAACGTAAGGCAATAAAGAAAATTGGAATTGTTACTGGATTAAAGAAACAATTAACGACTTTAAAAAAAAAAAGATTTTATAGTAAAATCGTGTTGAAAATGTGTGTATCAAATTAGACACTGCAGGTATTAAAAATCTGTAAATTTATCAGTTTTCATTATACATACCCAACATGTTTATCACAAAGATGGATGAGTTATTGGCTCTCCTGCTTATAGTTTTATTTTGCAAATTGATTTTCACAAATACAATTGTTGTTGCACAATATAAAACAAATCAGTCTGAAGACGCTAAAGGGAAATTTCAAGAATTATTCAAGTTTAACGCCTGGATCCCACAGGATCCGTGTCCGACGCGTTCCGTCTGTGCCGCGGTTCTGGTCTGTCAGGCGGCGCGAGCCCTCGCCCACAGGAAGCGTGTCGCAGCAGAGCGCTGGCCGAAGCAACTGGATTCGCGAGATCAAAAGATCGTGGGAGAACTACGCTATCGTGCGAGAATTGCACAATCACACGATAACAATGTTAAACAGAGCAACACACAAACAGTTCAGTTTGCACCTCCGTGGTTGATTATCTGCTCATTTGGAGATCATTCTGTGATTTTTTTGCTTCTACCATGGCTGAGTACACTACTTAATTAAAAGTATTCTTTTTTCAAGATTTCAGTGTGTTGTTGTTATGAAAACGGGAAAAAAAACAGGAGTCTGTAACGGTCTGTACAAGGTATTTCATTTTGAAATGACCGGATGCTGTATGCTGCTTTCGTGTGTGACTTCCTGTTTGGAACGATCTGCTCTGTTGAGCTGCTTGAAGCGGCCTCGGTCAAAAATAGACCTGGCGCACATCGTTAGCAGAGCAGAGCGGAGACACACTTCTGGGACACGCCGGAGATGGACCGCGGCGCATGCTGTGGAATCTCGAGCACTGAATTGAATGTGGGGTCATAAATTGTGTTCTGAAGACACGTGGTGCATTTAGTGGGCAGTGATACCAGCTGTACATAGCTTTTTTGGGTCTGCTTGTATTTGTTTCAAACATACATCATGTAACCGGTAAACTGCAAAACAGAAACACCTGATGTATCAAATGTGATACAAAACAAAACTCATACAGGCAATGCGTTATTTTTTCATTTGTCAGAAGGCTCAATGAAGACTCAGATTTAAAAAAAAGATAATTTCCTAGAAATAATTTCATGGTTCAGGTCATACAGGGTTAATGTTGTGTCTCTTTGAATAATAAAGTAAAGAGTACAGTCTAGACTTGCTCTTTTTGCAAAGAGCAAGACATGCTGAGTCACCTTTGCACAGAATACAAAATAAAAGTACTTTAACAATGTACCAGCATTTTTCAAAAGTAAAGCATTATTTGAGGTAGAAGGTTTAATTTAATTTAATTGGTTCTGAAATGTTCCTGATAGCAAATGAGAAACACACTAGCAACAATAAAAAAAAACCTCTCTCGACCATTTGGTTCGCACTGCGGGTTGTCCGTCTGTCATCAAGTTGCAAAAAGGGCCAGGTTTAAAGTGGCGAAGGTCAAGCTTTATACTGCATAGCCCAATAAATCTTGTTAGATGTTAAATTACTGAACATGAAAGCTCAATTAACGTGTATGTATTTACATAACCGCACTTCTGTGTTTTGAGCCTTTTTTTTTTTTTACATTTTCACGCATCTGCATCATGGAAATTAATTGTGCTTGAGCTGTGGCAGTTCATGGTTGCACTGTACACACAAAAATCGCAAGGCTGCTTTGACAATGTCTATGTTTATCCCCAATGGACCTACAATATCCTGCCACCACTGTAACAAGTGATTATTATTGATTATGGCTGTTTTGACAGTTATTTGATCTACTAATTGCTTCAGACAGAGGACTTCTCTCTATGCTGGTCCTGTCATATTGTTGTGCTGCATTTGACACAACCTGACGTCACATCCTGTTACAAAGACTAGAAAAATTAACTGGAATTATGGAGACCAAATTAAGTTGGTTTAAATCCAATGTTTTATATCGATCTCAGTTCGTACATGTTAATAATAAGTCCTCTACGCACACCAGTGTTTGTCACGAAGTTCCACAAGGCTCTGTGCTTGGGCCGATTCTTTTCACCCTATATATGCTACAAAGAGTAACGTCTAGACCTGCTCTTTATGTAAAGTGTCCTGAGACAACTTTTGTTATGATTGGCGCTATATAAATAAGAACAGATTGATGTTTGTGGGAAAATGCAACAAATATTAGAGCAGAAATGTGCATGCTCTTTGCATCTTATGCATTCGTAACCTTTAAATATATCATGCAAAACAATTATTGTTCGAAGAGGAATTTAGCTTCTTGGGTCAAAAAACTAACTGGTATTTAATTGAAGATATGATTTTTCACATCATTGGCCAGCTATCTAGACTGACTTAATGTGTACTGATTGGATGAGTCTTACCTGAGGGGTTGAGCAGTCGCCAGGTGATAGCAGGATCTGGCCTGCCGCTGGCCAAACAACTGAGCGTCACGTTGCTGCCTTCATTCACTATGATGTCTTCTGACACCTTGTAGATGTTGGCTGGAACTGCAGACACAAGAGAAATGGAATTAATGTAAATTAGATATTTTAGAAATATAAAGAGAAAAGTATGTCTTCTGGCACACAGATGAAGATCAACACAACTTTAAAGAAATATTCCTTTAATCAGCTTACTTCAAAATATCATATATCTGAGACCTTCCCATTAAAAGTCCCTGCTATTCAACCATGCCAACTTCTCTCCTCCAACAACATCATTTGCCATCTCCACATGCAATTATTTGGCTATAAAGAAAAGGTTAAATGCAAACACAAGCTGACCTTGATCCTCACAGTGAAAACAGGAGTTTAGAAAGACTTTGGAATACCTTTTTTCCTCCTGCTAAAGCCCTCAGAGGCACTTACACTAAACTTTCTCAACCCAGGATCCAAATAAGCAATTTAATCTCCTGCCCCGGGACCTGAGCTCATGAAAACAGATTGCTTCTCTTGTCATACAGGGACCCACTAGACGCTTGGCACTGATTCCGAGTTCAGAGACACACTTGCAGGAAAGTAGACTCTAATATCCAACTGAAATTTAAGGGTGAAATGAAGAATATTTTTTTGTGCGAGCGAATGTGACACTGATGTCGAAAGTAACACGGAGCTACTTCGACCCGACGCAGCGCTTAATGATCATCCTGCTTCGCTATCATCTTCTCCTCGCTGCTGCTGCTCTCCCACACAAACAGACAGAAAACTAGAGAGGGAGGGGGAGCGAGGGGGAAACCTTTACTCTGGCAGAAAACAACAACGATGAATTAAGGAGATACAGTCGGCTTTAAAGCGAGTCAGCAGCAAAGATGCAATCAATCATTAAGATGTTGAGGGCATACATCACTGTTCTCACAATCTGTGCGTGAAGTGGTTTGGATAAAGTGTGGTGTATACAGATACGAGGGCAGAAAAACAAATAATGATAGATGACTTTGGAATATGATGAATGTTAGCGCATGCATAAAGCGGGAAAAAGGGGAAGAGTCACTTTTTTTTCAACTTGTACTTCCAATTTTTTGTATACGTGTCAAGTCTACACTTCTTCAGTTTCAACACCTCGGGACATCTTTCAAATGAGCCCTGCTATTCACAAGCTTTAGCATGAACCGAGTGGTGCATCTCTGTGTCAATCAACATCCGTCCTTTTTCTTATAAACTAAATGAGAATCACATCTTACTACTATAATTTACTTGAGCTGGTTTCTATGAAGTCAGTCTCAGAATCAATGACGGTATATATAGACGACGCATCTCCATCTGCTGTAATTGTATGAAATTGATGCCAACATAGCCCCCATGATAGGCACTGCCACTTTCCGATGGTGACGTCATTTGGAGCCAGAGACTGCGCAGTGGAGATTGGCGGGTGAAGCGGCCGTAGCCACTTCTGCTAACCAAAACGCACACTTAAATTACAGAAAAAAACAGCAAAGATCCTGCACGTTGGCGTGTTTAACAGCAGAAAAGCTTCTTTGTGTTGGTCTGAAGCAGATGTTCACAGATATGGAAACTTCAATGACTGTAGTGATTGTTTTACTGAGGCTTCCTCTCGACGACCCTCCTCTCCTCTGCTAATCCAGAACAGACCGGCTGCAGGAGCCGTTGTGTTCAATAGAGCTGTCAATCATCCTTTTTACAGCACCAAATAACTAATTAAAAGTGTAACCAGCGGCAGTGTTGATTTGGCAGCTATTTTAGATTTAGTCTTAGCCTTAGTCTTTAGACGAAAATGCTTATTCGTTTTAGTCACAGTATTACCCTTTACAGTTTTAGTCTAGTTTTAATTGACAAAACTCAAAACATTTTAGTCATTACTTTAAGTCAAAATGTTTTCTCTCTTGAGAAAATACGACTCCCTGACCCCTCAATAAATTATTTATTAACCTTAATAAGGCACTGTTATCGCTTCAGATCCAGTAGCTGCAAAAAAGCATAATTCACTGTTAATAAACACATAATTATTTGCCAATTACTGCATAATAAAGTCTATCTATCTATCTATCTATCTATCTATCTATCTATCTATCTACAATAAACATGATTATGACACTATTATTAACACTTATAAAGTCTTCTTCACATATATTTAATGTTTAAGGACTTATAAGGGTCTTATTACCTATTAACTAATGCTTATTACTAGGACCCTAATATAAAGCATTTTCCTTGTTTTCAGTAGGTGACCTTTTAGCTAATAAGCTGATAATATTGGATTTTGTAGAAAAGGTTATCCTATTTTCAAACAACTCAAAACTCAGCAAATGAGGGGGTACAAACATTGTGGCAGAGTAATGGCTGTGCTGTACACCTGCATGAATATTATTAGACATCATTAGTCAGCTGAGCCTAACAGCTGATTAATGAGCCAGTGATAGTGAAGTATGAATCAAACAACAAGCAGCTAATGAAAGTATGATATCAGTGCTGCCTCTTTAACTTAAGTTATGTTCCACAAGAGTTTTCCTCTTTAAATACAATCAATTCATATTCATCTTACGTCTTAAAAGCAACTCTTTATATGAAATTCGCATCACTGATTGTGTCAGCTTAATGAAGGTGCAGGCTTGTGATGCATTCAAGAAAAACTCTTAAACTTTTGATCCACTCAAAGGCTTGTTTGCTTTTTTGTTTTAAGAGAAACTATTACTGAACAAATACAGCTTGACCTTTGAACCAACTGCTGTGTTTCAAGCATATTTACAGTATTTATGTCAATTTTAAAAGAATCCACACTCAGCCTTGTACATGAGTTGACAAAAAGTTACCCTACCATCGACCTGAGCTGACCCTGAGAGACAGAGAGCTTTTATTTAGCGTCTACATTATATTTTATACTATTTACTGTGCTTTCACCCACACACTATATGTCCTTTAATGCTATATATATCAAAGGTCAAGTGGGAAAAGGTCCTTAAATCGTCCATAAACACATAAAAACACATCTTTAAACTGAGATGTTGATCTGATCTGATGTTGAGCTGATCTCTCACAGACGAGTGCTCCCAATGGAAGTTTGAATAAATGCAGCAATTCTTTTACCTCCTACTGAATATCATATTTTTTCATTAACACGTTACTTAAAGGGCATTAAAAAAATATGCTAAGGTTCTTTCACTTAATACTTGATAAATATTGTATTTGAGAGTCAGGTTTTTAATCCCGAAAAGGATTAAATAGATTATCTGGAGATCTGTACATCATGCTTTATTCACCATATGCTTTGGGCTCTCTTGTATTCATTAGGAGGGGATTTGAAGCTGTTTCCAGTATCTTTATGCCATGTAACCATGGATACCCTGTGTAACACAATCTTTTCTTAATAATACAATTTACTGTCATGGCTCTTACTCTCTATTTACAGAACCTGTATGAAAATGCAGTGTTCTGGTTCCTTTTGTAGTGCGTTTGTTTGTTCGAGTAGTTTTGACAAATTACTTTTCAGAAGGCCATGTAGAGAGCAAAAGCAGGCCGAACACAATCCACTGTAACGCCTTCCATCAGCAACGATTTAGCTTTTAAATAATCTCTGTAAACAGACAGCTGGGGCTGTGCTATTGCCTCACAGCTAGAGGGTTCCTTTGAGTCCCGGTTCAGATGAAGAAGGCCTTTCTGGTTGGAGTTTGCTTGTTCTCCCCCATGCATGCGTGGGTTCCCTCCGAGTACTCCGGTTTGCTCCTACAGTCCAAAGACATGCTCATCAGGCTCATTGGTGACTCTAAATTGCCCATAGGTGTGAGTGTGAAAGGTTGTTTGTCTCTATGTGTCAGCCTTGTGGTTGACTGGCGATCAGTCTAGGATGTATCCCGCCTCTGGCCACATGACAGCAGGGCTAGGCTCCAGCAAGGTCGCCGCGACCCTGAACAGGATAAGCAGTATAGTTGATGGATGGATGGATGGATCCGCATGCTAACAATCCTTTCTCAGACGTCATATTTCAATTCCAACTCTATTCTCACTTCTCAAGTTGCTTTTCGACTATAAACTATGCAGCACACGGAGAAAGGAAGTCTTGCTGTGCCTTCACACCAAACACTAATAGACACAAATCTGCGGTGAGATTCTATTCAAAGTCAATGCAATGACACGAGTAGACGCAAATTCGAGTTCGCGTGAGTTGTAAAACTTTAACTTTTGGTGTAGCGAAAGCCTATCAACATTCTCTTGACACCGTTGGTAACCATGGAGATAGGCCCCGCTTCCTCTCATCCATTCCGGAAGTGAAAGGTGAATATTCGCCTGTTATTAAACCGCAAATTTGATCCAGTGGTCAAACTTGCGCGAGTAACACAAGGCGAATACTCGCTTCGCGTTCCGTGTGAACGCACAGTTAGGCCCACAAAGTTTCCCACCGCTCCCAGAGGCTATATTGTTGTTAGACATTAACAGACGAATTCTCAGATTGACTTCAAAGACACCAGCTTAAGTAAATTATTTACACAAGCATCATAACATTGACTTAAAACTGTGAACAACATGCAAGGCAGGGTTGCAATCAGAAATGATTGCTCATTTGGTTTGTAAGAAACAGGACTAATTATATGTTGATTCACAGGGAGATAGGACGTTAGCTGATGGGTTCTGAGAGTGAGTAGATACAAGCATTGCAAGAGAATGTAAATGAGCAAACACAGGGAACACATCTCTTTAAAATCATCTTTTCAGAGTAGTCTTTAAGGAATACAATCTTTCATCTTAACCCATCAATTGGGAAGTAAGCATAGAACACACACTCTTAATTATCAGTGAGCATGTAGGCTACTCGATTCGGTTAATTGTTTGTCACTCAGATGAAGGCTGAATTAAGGAGGTGAAATATATGCCGAACTGCCCTTTTCTGAATAAACAATTGCATCAGATTGTGTGGCTTTGACCTGCAGATGCATGCTAGTGCAGTTAGCGTTTAGCGCCATGATTATGAGGCGGTTGTGGCTCAGTGGTAGAGTCGGACGTCTTCCAGTTGGATGGTTGGCTGTTCGATCCCTGACTCCTACAGTCTAAATGTCAATGTGTCCTTGGGCAAGACAATGAACCCCAAATTGGTGGATGAATGTAGTTAGTTCCTGATTGGAAATTGGCACTTTGCATAGCCACTAGGGATGACATTGCGACAACTTTTTGTTCGGCGATATTAATTGCGATTTTAAAAAATACAGGAAATTATATCAGATAAATGCAATGTGTAAGTCTCTTTTCTTCTAACAAAACAAAACACCTCCTACTTTTATCACTCGTAGTTCAGCGACTCTGACACCCGCATGAAAAAGTAGAGAGTTCAGGTGGAGCAACACATTTCTTTATAAAATACATACAAACAGACTTGTGGCCTGCAGTTGCTACGGTATGTCCCCAACCATTTCTCACGATGTACAAATGTATGTTTGATCAGCGTGATCAGCCCGGTGATGGGAACTTCTGGGAACGAAAGCTCACTGTATCCTACTTCCTGTCAGCACACACAACCTCACACAAAACAACAAACACCACACAGCTCCGGTAAGACTGACGCACCTCTTACTCGACGTAAGCCCCCGTCTTCGCCCACGACGTCTCCCGTTTAAGGTTATTGAATGAAGGAACTGCCGATTACGGGTGGAGGTGTGTCAGTGACGTACACGGGTGTGTTGGGAAGTGAGCCAATTGTATACAGACTATGGCAGGAGTGATTTGAGGTCGCTAAAAAAAACGATTTATTGTGCAGCCCAAATAGTCACCTTTGCCATCAGTGTGTGAATGTGACATGTAGAGTGCTCGGAAGACAAGTTAAGAGCTACCTAAGTGCAGTCCATTTACCGTTACAAAAACAGCCTTTACTCTTTACACTTACAAGTTTATTTAGTCATCTAAATCATTTACACATTAAAATGCAGGTTTAGGATATAAATCATTAAATCTTATGGGTACCCATCCGAAAAGTGCCAACAGCAGCACGATCAGTCGCAAAAAGCTGGTGGGGGAAATAACAGACTCTTCCAGCGCTCAACAACTGTTGTCAATTTGTCTATAAAAACAGCTCTTAAACCCCAAACTGCTCCATTAAAGCAGCTCGGTGGCAAAAGAATGCGCTTTACTCATACACTGGGGTGTTATCCCTGCCAGCGGGTGCTGTGGCTTCCTCTCGTCGCGAGGCATCTTTCCAGTTTCACACCTTTAAATTCGGTGCCTTTACAAAGCGTCTTATCTTTATTTACTCCTAAAGAAATGTATTAGCCTATCTGCCTGGGTATCTTACAAAAACACATATGGAAAATCTATACTGAATCATTTAAGAGTTCCAAGTTGTAAACACATTTGCGAGACTGCATCATGCGGGAATTCATCTGCGATCCAAATCTGATCGGAGTTGCCGAGTTGAATTGAAATAAAGCGGCCCCCGCTCCTTCATATCGACCGTGTTTTCTAAGAAACAATATTCCTGTGTTTGTCTCTTACAGATTGTTTTTCCAGCAAGGTTATTATCGAAGCTTTGTCTCTGTGCAGCATCACTAACGGCCTCCCCTTCGACTTACATCTCTCTTTGTCACACACACAAACACACACAGCATCCCTGAGTAACCCATCTCTCTAATACAAGACAAGACTTTCACAATCGTGCCAAACAGCATTTTAAATGAAGTCATACAGAGTTGCTGCTGTAGTCAAATGACCAAGGCCAAAATGAAGATGTGTTTTCCAGATACGGGGAGATGGAATGGCCGCGTGGAGGCACGCGATTGAGGTGACAAATAATCCAATTGGCTTTTTCCCCGCCCTCAGAAAACAACTGAAGCCGGGTTGGGGAGTTGATTGGCTGAATGGGATGTGTGACTGGGGAATTAATCCCGGGAAGCATAGATAAAAATGGATCTGGCGCGAAACAATTGCTCATACTCTGATAACCCTGTCACCTCTGTGAGTAGGAGAAGAAGGGGAGGGGGAAAAAGAGAGGAAGACGGTTAAGGGGAGAAGTATGAATGACATTTCAGCACACAGCGTAGCGCCCGGTGTCCAGCTGCTCACGGTGAAGGGGGAGGACGGAGAAGAAAGGCATGAATAGTAATCTTAGTTATAGGTCAACCTTCGAGGTACAATGCGGGAAAGGGCAGCTCTTTGAAAAGCACTTTACCTCAGCAGCTGCAGGATGGATGAATTCCTTAGAGATACAATGCACTATCCGCTAATGTTTTCCCTATGGCTGGGTGTGTGTGAATTATAGCACCTACCAAGGCGTGGGCGACGAAAAACAACCAGATTTTACATCCTGTTTGGTACAAAAGGAAGGCGCACGCTCTATTTCACATATACACTCAGACCCTTACACCTTGGAGACTTTACTTTCTGATATATTCTGCTTTAATTTCAATATTTTCATGCACTCCCCAAAGTCGAATTCATTTCCATTCAAATGCAAAACACAGTATGGCGGAGCATTCCTCCTCTTTAAGCTTGTCAGGTTGCACCACCCAAACAAAAACATCAGGTCCTCTTCCGACTAATGATCTCCTACTTGGTTTGATTCTCCAATTCCTCTCAAAAAAATAAAATAAAATAAAAAATCTCTGATGAAAACGTTATAAATACACTGACCTTGCTTTCAACTCTAATTTCAAACTTCAAAGAAAGAAAGAGGAGAGGGATGGAGAGACGGAGAGTGAGGGAGAGCGAGGGGTAATTAGGAGGGGGATGTGTTTGTGTTTGTGGGTTTGTGCATTAAGTTGTGGAGAAAAGAGAGAGAGAGAGGGAGAGAGAGAGCGCCAAAGGCAGTTCCGCAGTCCATGTGACAAGTTCTCCACTTCATTTATTCATTATTGGAAGGCGATAAAAGCACTGATCTTCTATCTTTGCATGATTTACCACTCGCTCGTCTTTCATCTCTGGTTTCAAAGACACGCATGTGTTCTTTTTATAAACGCCAATCAAGACAATATTGTGATTACATGTTCAATAATGGTTCGATAGCATCAATGATCCTTCATGAATCCTTAAGTGAGTTATTATCTCAAATGAAAGGAGCTGTCCTGTAACCTTCAGGTTGCTGAGATACATTTCTTTCAGGAAAAGGCTTCAATGCAGCATAATATCACCTGTAGAGGGCAGATAACGGCTTAAATCACCAATTCATTCCAAAGCAGCTGTGAGGAACTTTTATTATGTGATTTTGGCAGCCCTTTAAGCGGTACTGCTATTTTTTTAATTTTTTGATCAAATGTTTAATTTCCAAAAATGGAGGTTAAATGAAATATCACAGCAAATCACAATCCTGCACATACATTATGTTTTCTTTTTTGCCCCTCCATTCTTAAACTTCCCCCCTCCCTCCCGGTATGACACATGGGTGAAACAAAAAACCGGGAATACTATGACATCAAAAGGGTCTGCACGGTGGTGCAGTGGTTTGCGCTGTCGCCTCACATCTGGTTCCTAATTCAAATACCATTTTGGACGTAGTGGGCCTTTCTTTGTGGAGTCTGCATGTTCTCCCGGGTAGTCCGGCTTTCTCCCACAGTCCAAAGACATGCTTGTTAAGGTTAATTGCTGACTCTAAAGCAGCTTTCCCACTGGTCAAAAAACCTGCTAACACTCGGCTTTTTTGCTTAGTTGGAAAGGTTACAATCGGCATACAGCCCGGGTAAGTATCGCCTCGGCTCTGATCGGCACTAATGGGAACACAAAACCTGTGTCAACACGCTAATCTCCGCCCCCTTTCCGGCGCGATGCTATGCTCCGTCTTCTGCGACTCCTTGTCATCTCAGCTACAAATTCCGTCCGAGCAGCGCTCAAACATCGTTCCAAATTTGTCGGCGCTGAGTGACGTCACACGGTGAGGCAGCAGACAATTGACTGAAAGGAGTATACTTCACTGGCAATGGGAAAAGAGACAATTGGCATTTATAAGTGGGTCCCCCGGGTCTGAAAAACCTGTGTCAACGCGCTAAATTTAGGGGGGAATGAGAGTGTGTCTGTCTCTGTGTGTCAGCCCTGTGACTGACTGCTGATCAGTCCAGGATGTCCCCCACCTCTCGGCCAATGACAGCTGGGATAGGCTCCAGCCCCCCGCGATCCTGATTAGGATAAGCGCTATAGATAATGGATGGATGGATGGATGGCATCAATCGTGAACATATGAATGAATTAATAAGAGAATGAAAAACAGAGGGGGAAAAATGAAACTACAAAAAAATAAACAAACTGTTTACATGTATATAACGTAGATCAAATTTCATATCCTGCAGGGTATGAATGACTACGTACAGTTAATGATGTTATGTCATTGCACACAATGTGATGGATAGCCTAAGTTAATTTAATTTTCTCTACAGCCTTAGAAAAAAGTCCATTAAACTATCCTTCCCACTGTTTGTTCAAGCTATTGAGAGCTCCAAGGAGATGATGTCCAATAGTATCAGTCCCATGAGGTATCTCCAGCGTATGCGGGGGCTTCCATCGTAATACTAACAATGTTTTAGCAGGAGAAGTCCTCTCTGAGGTTTGGTATTACTTGTTACAGAATCATCATTCAGTTAGAGTAAAACATTACGTGAAATAAGAATGCAGGTTTCAGTAACATCCGATAACACATGTGATACTCTACGGCAAACAGACATTCACACCTGGACAATGCCACATTATAAATGTGTATATCTTAAAATTAGAGATAAGATACTGCAGGTAGCAAAAGTTTTTAACTGACTAAAATTAAATGTGCAAAAAACTTTTTGACAGAATGTTTATCAGGGGTCGAGCAGAAATGAGGCATGCATGAATCAACTATTAAATCTGTGCTGCCAGAACGAAAATGACAGTTGGTATTAATCACATGCATATACATAACTGTGTGCCAGAAAATATAGTAAATAACATCTGCTCAAGCAAAAAATGATCATTTCTAACAAATAAGCATCCCTAATTTGTCATATATGTAAACTAAATATTCATAAGAGGCTGTTTAAGCTTTTATCTAACTTGTAACTTGTGGTAAAATTGAGCAATAAGGAAAAATGAGACACTTCACGGACAAAGAGGTTGAGGTTTTGCTACGTGTTTAGCCTTTTAATTTGACACTCTCATGTGGCTTTTACCAATTTTAAAGACATAACAAGGCGGAGGCTGATTCATTCTGCAAACACCCCAAAGTGCGCTGCAGAGCACAACAACGTCTCTGTGCTCCGGTGCAGTGGTTGGTCTGCCAGAGAGGGTAGGCGGAGCTAAGCGGCTGCTTTTCCGGTCTCTGCAAGTGTTGCGAGTAAACAGTAATCTACTATGGCTGAACAAACAAAGAAAAAATCGATGACTACAGATACATCTTCAAAAATTAGTGAAAATCCCCGAAAAAGACACAAATTTGATGAAGGCAAACAGTCTAAAAAGGAAAGCGACAGTCTGCGAGGAAAATCAACAGTTACAACCGTGACAAAGGGAGCCAACTGCAATTACTGTTTATCGCCAAAGGTGCCGCCAAAGAATTGAATCTTTAAATGAGTCATTGTGCAGACATTCGGGGCAAATTTGGCCCCTTTCTATGCAAATGAGCCTCGTGGCAAAAAGCACCTCATTCACAACTGCCGGTGTTAACAGCACCACGCTGTTAAGAGTGAAAATATTACCGTCTGCAGAGAGCTGGTGGTAACTGCGGTGCAGTATTATAAGGGCTGTCACGCGCTGAGTTTACACTGATCATGACCTCAATTCCACCTTTTGTGTGATGTTTTTTTCTGTAAATACATTCTGTTAATATTATAATGTCATAATTATTAGAATCAGGAGACCAATCAGTCCACGGCTGTGCAAGGCTCAACCCAGATACACACGGGCACACTTTGTCCACATGTGTGGAGAAGGTCTCAAGCCATTACACATGAGGGGGATTATTATATGGACGAGCTGCTCGTTTAAAAATTTAAGCTGCGTTATAGACAGTGAAACTAATGAACTACTCTTGAGGCTCGACTTTACAGTAAACGGTTAAAAGAGCTGCCCCCTCTTCTCCCTCCTCATTTCCGATCTGTGGATGCAGTTGAGATCTGAGGTGCAGACAGCTCCTCTTCACAATCAGATGCAAAGGAAGAGCAAACTTCACAGATCTGCGAAACTTTTTGGGCGTGTGTGCGCTTGAATATCTTCAGTGCAATTTGCTTTGTGAATCAGACCTTGAGACGGAGCCGATAGCGGGTGCAAATGATGCGCAATTTATGGCCCTATCAGCAGGCGCATTTCATTCTTAGCGAATCCCTTCCTGTGTATTCATAATAAAATTGGCGAAAAGAAGAATGATTTGACCGGAAATTTACAACCAAGAGGAAAATAAAGTGGAACTGTGATGCAGTTCTCAACCACAGAAAAGACTGCAGCACTTTCAAAATAAAGGGGACAAATACACTTAACAGACTGAGTACATGCATTTTAAGAGCCACAGAAGCACTATAAAGTCCTTTCTCTCCTCCTCTCTGTTCTCTATTTCTTATACTACAGGTGGTCTTTTCCCTGATGTATCAAAACTATGCCGACATTCTTGCTGGGTCCGTCTCAGACGCAGACGTACTGAGCATGAAATTAACCTCTGAACTGTAGCAGGAAAAGAACGGCGGCGGATGCAGCCTCGCACACCTGGACTCCGTCAGATTGCTTTATATTCGAGATAAAGTGCTCATTACTATTCTGGGATTACCGCGCCAAACTCTATTCCACCCTTTTGAACACATACAGGAAACAATATACAACAAGACAGTTTTGGGATGTGACTGTGAAATTCATTCTCTCACCTCGCCCGGCAGCAGCGCAACACACAAGACTACATGGACACTAAATAAGAAGCGCTGTCAAAATGAAAGAAGAGTTTGGAGTTTAAGTGAAGAATATATTTTGTACATGCACTGAGAAGGCACAGTCACGGTTCTTCTAGAACAAAGACATTAAAGTATGGTGCGGCCATAAATCATCCATACTGTCGCTGTCTCTGTGTATACAATTTTACTTGTTTAGTGTTTTTCCCCTTTGGCTCGTTCTGCTCCCTCCTACATTTACCCCCCGCTGCCTCTCAATGTGACATTTGGAGGAGTGATGTGGCAGCAAGTGCAGAAGAGGCGTGCGATTACGCTCGGCTAATTTGAAACCATTAGAAGATAATCAGGAGAGAGCACTCGCAGCTCTTTAGCTTTTAGCTTTTAGTGCTTGGAAGCTTTACTGCCAATTACCTACTTTCTATAAAACAAGGTCGCTGCGAGGAAAAATCACTCCAATTCAAAGGCCACAAAAAGAACAATACAAGCAGCGTTTCGGCCACCAGGGTGGCTCCTGTCACACTCAAGAGATTGAATATGATTGCTTTAAACAAGCATCTGCTGCGACTTAATGCTGTTTGTGTTATTTTCTACCTCTTTCTGCATTTTGGCACCTTCATCTTACAATCTGTTATTGCAGAAACTAAAAGGGAGTCTTGACCATTCAAGGGCTGAAAAGGAGAGACTATCGTGCATCTTTTTCACTGGATTTGGCCATTGGAGGTGAAAGGAAGAGGAGACGCACACCCACCCACTCTTACATGGAAATCTTTGACAGAAGTGCCACAAAAATTTGCACCCTTTCACAAAATATGACTTACTGAAAGACTCAAAAGCCAAAGGAAAAAAGGAGCGATGGAAAAAGCAAACGGTAATCGGCGTGCTACATCTCCAAATGTCTGCAATGTGCTCGTGTTGATAAAGAATATCTCTTTAGATTAACACTAAGCCTTGTGGCTGAGCTGTCGGATGTAGTCTTAGTACTGAATGATGTGCACACACACACACCTGCATGCATACGCACGAGTCACAGCCACAAATACACATTTTGTTTCCTACATCCTAGTCCGTATACTCCCATACGTAGTGACTCAACGTTAATATCCCACGTTCATCCCTTCAATTATTCATGTTGACAGTGCTGCACGATGTAACGACAAGATACATCTGCATTGCATGATCTGCTCGCACACACGTGGACACCCATTTTTGCTTGTGCTATCGCATCCCCACGTGCAAAATATAGAGGAGCGCTGATCTCATTTGATCTGAGACCTCGGGGTGTGTTTTGTGCAGCGGCACACATACAAACTAATTCCTCCCTGCCCGGCTGCGGGAGCAAAAGGAAAGAGAATGCACGGGGTCTAAGAAGTGGGCCGATGCTGCTGCTGTTGCTGCTGCAGGAGGAGAAGCTCAAGTGGCCTGGACACGCCGGCGGGTCCCCTACGCCCTCTTAGCTGTTACAAAAATAAAAGAGAGGAAGAAGAGGTGGATGAGAAAGGGAAGAAACCGCATCTCTTCTAGCCCAGCTGCAGCCCTTAGCAGCGGCAGTGCTTAAAAAGCCCGAGCTGCCTGTGAAACTTCCAAAGGAAGTGGCGGATGTGAGACAGATGCAGTGGCCTGCTGGAGGCACCAGAGGAAAAACAAGGGAGCTTTCTCTGCGGAAGATTTTCTGCTTTTGAGACGTCTCGCGTCACCATCCATGCCTGATATGTAGACCTCGCTCTACATGGGGACACAGAGGTGATTAATTAGGGAGATGGTTTTGCAGTACGTGTTGAAAGGTGTTTTTCCTACGAGGGTCCCGCAAGGGCAGCAACCTCGTAAATCACACGGAGATTTAATTGGTGTTTGCACTGAAAGAAGGAAAACAGAGGTGTAAAGTAGAAGGATGTTTTAGCGGTTTGCTAACAAGCATCTCCACCGGTAGCCGGGGAGGGTCAAAGAGGAGAAAAAAATCCAACAGTGTTTTTTCTGTTTTTTTTCTTTCTCAAACACAACTAATGGCAGCTCTCAGCCTTATGAAAAATGCCTGTGTTTATGTATTCCATCTAAGCTGTAGTTCTTATCTTTGCCTAACCGAGGCACCTCCGTAAATCCTTTGCCTTCTCAGGAGCAATAGCTCGGCATTCACAGAGTGCAGACGGCTTGCCAAAAAGCAGGTTTTGCATTCAAGCCATCAGATGATTTAGAGGCTTCGAATATCATACAGCTCATGATAATAGGAAAAACAAAGATAGCTAGACAAGCTAAACCCAAGGTTATAGAATCTCTGCCGCAATGGCCGCCTTTTCGCTCCACAGGCGCCGTTTCTTCGACTGTTAATACCACTTGCTGCCCTTTGTACTTCCACTTCCAAATACCATCCCTCATTATGTCACTTTGTCCAGACCAGGGTTATTAGAGATCACAGGCACTCCCACAACCCACACACCTATGCAGCTCGGTCTGGATGTGTTTTATGCCCGGCTGCTTCCCATTTTCCTCCCACCGTGAAACCGGCATCACCTCCTCTTTCTTATTCCAAAACCATTTGCAGTCGCGTCCAGTACAGCTGCTTCAGCAAAACCTGGGTTCGCCAAGGGAAACGGTGCTGTTGTGCAAATGATTTTTTCTCTTGTTGCTTCTCCAGTAAGAATAACAAAATACTTATTAAATGTATTATTATCTTGTACAATTTTCTTTTATATCATACAGTATCTATAGATTCATCATCTGGTGCAATATGAGTTTTTATTACTTCTTATTACCTCTACAAATACGACATTTTCTTACCATACTTACTTTTAACCCTTTATATGTCACTTATATATTTGAGTTGTTACTTTGTGTTACCTTTGATTTTCATACTGTAACTTTGTAGCAATCTGGCACTAGAATTTCCTTTGGGATGAATAAAGTTCTAACCTAACTTAAACTAAAAACTTAAATTAATTCATTGTCAATTAAGTCATTTTTACAATGCGATTACAAGTACAAACACACTGCAACGGCTTAAACAATGTCCATTAGGAGAAACAGGCAGCAAATTAAAAAAAAGATGCAAATTGAAAAGTCCCAAATGTATGCAACGAAATACAGAATTTGCAAATACAGAAGCGATGCAAAATCAAAACAAGACAAACCCAGAAAACACATCAAAAATAAAAACTCCAGTCATTACAACTGAAGTGCTCCAGGCCTGCAGGGGGCGTTTGGTGAAACAGCATTATCATTAATGGAAAAGACAGGGAGACGAGGCAGTGAATTTATTTTTTTATTATAATAGAACCTGCTTAAAGCGGAGTGCCACAAGAGCCATGCAACTACTATGCAAAAACATAACTTTACAACATGTACTTAAAACCTAGCTCAGCGTAGCTTCCCTTAGCTATGGATCTCAGTGAGCCCGCAGCTAGCTGTGCTATCAGATGATTCTGCCTGGTGTCGGGCCTAGACGACCAGAGGTTTGTTAGGGTTTATTCCTCTAACTAACTTTCACTTGCAGTGCACTTATGTCATTGCATGTTTCAGAATGTTTGCATAGTTTCTGAATTTGCAGCCTGTTTTGCCTCATGGAAACTGTTCGGGCTGTTTCTGCCTGTTTGAACTGGTCGGCACACATATTATTGTCTGTTGATTATTACATCAAATAGGATGGCAATGAAAATCACTTCTGACTTGAACTGATTAAAATGTCATAAAAGAAGCTTCAAACTGACTAATTATAATTAGATCAAAAAATGTCAAATAAGCATTAGTTGTTTGGCTGAAAAGATCACTTTGATTCTTACCCATTAAAACAATTACTGGAATTTTACATAATGTCCATCTATACCTAAGATAAGTACTGATTTACTCTGTTACAACACAATAGTAAACCAAGACAGTATCTTATTGATTTATGCAAATTTAAAGTGAAACCAAAAGTTCAAAGCAACGGCATGCTGTCGCATTGTTCACTCAGGCATTAAAAGCAGTCTATCAAATTACAGCCTGACCTATTGTGCCATTCATTCAGAGTGCCTTTCAGCATAATTCCCCTGATCCTTAAAAGCCTTCAAGGAGGGTCCGTGGAAGTCAAACCAGCAATCAGCACTGCGTAATCAATCCTACCTGAGATGCCCCCATCTGATACAATACACCAGATCAAAGTGCATCTCCTTAATGGGGGGGAGCGTAAGGTTGTATATCTCTGTGGGTGTATTGTGCATATGTGTGTGCGTACGTGGCCATTAACATCGCGACCCCTCCTCAGACTAGAGGCCTCCAGAATCCCTGGTTAGCAGCAATTAACTTTTTAACCTGCGATTGGGTCCAAAGCTTCTTTATTTCAGTCTGCAGCCTCTTGATGGCTCACCACTCTCATGCTAATGACAGAGGAACAATGGGATCGATGTGCCAAAGTCATTCGACACATAATGATACAATCTGTGCATAAAGAAACCCAAGACAGAGACTTTGGCGTACAATGCCCACAGGATGAACTTCTAATAGGTGAGTACAGGTCTGTTTTTGTTATGCAGTGGAATTTAAATGTATAGCAGTATAATTGTTACCTCTCATACGTTGGTAAATGCGCCCCTGCTATGTGTCTGCAATAAAACTTGGCCACCATGCTGTTAATAATCAGGTTGAAGTCTGCATGTAATTGTATCAGGAGTTGTCATCCATAATTTGCACGCATAAAGCTTCTGTGCTTTTCTTTTGGCTGTGCGTTTTACGCTCATCAACATACAGTGTATGTTCAAGGCTATTTCGTATGTTTAGTAGTTTAAAGGAATCAAGTGTGGTGGTTTGAGGCAGGCAGAAAAATGTGTCGCTACGGCTGCTGTCCGTGGTCCTGATCATTGGCTGCTTTGGATGAGAATTCAGCCTCAACAGTGTGACATAAAGTGTCTGCTTTAAAATAGTTTGGAGCGGTTCCGCGTGTGTCCATGTGTGTATGCGTGGGCTTCTGTTTATGGCAAGGGAGAGGGCCCAAAAACATTTTTTGCACCGGGGTCCATTACAGTTATGTTACGCTACTGGACAGAGACAAATAAAAAGTTATGGTAATGCCTCATTTTATAAGACAAATGGGCCACATAAGGTTTAATTATATTAAACAAGGGTTCAGTTCAGGTTGTATTAATAACACAACCTAATTGGTTAGTCCTTATTAGTGCATAAAATTACAATTTAACTTTCAAAAGTGTCGGCTTTTTTTTTTTTTGCATTCTTCAACAAACAGTGAATGTTTAAATGAGAATATATTTATTTTTAAAGTAATAATCTTGAAGATTTTCATTTAAATAAATGTCTGTTAAGTCATTATCACCGAATGAGGTAACACGATGGTGATTGAGCCTATGGCCCACTGATGAAAGCCTTTGCATTTGCAGTATTACAGACTGGGTGTCTGTGGCGACTTTCAAGGAAAAAAGTTAGTGACGCGTTTTCCATCACCCGTCAGTGATTGGTCTGACAGAGAGGGTAGGCATAGCTAAGCGGGTGCTTTTCCGGTCTCTGCAAGTGTTGCGAGTAAACAGTAATGTACTATGGCTGAACAAACAAAGAAAAGATGGATGACTACAGATACAACTTAAAAAAAAAGTGAAAATCCAAAGGAAAAGAAACAAATTGGACGGTCCTCTAAAAAGGAAAGTGACCGCCAGCCAGGAAAATCAAGAGTTACAACCGGAGCCAACCGTGGACGTCACACATGCGACGCTGTCTGTGTGCTCCTGCAATTTCCGTTTATCGCCATAGATGCTGCCAAAGAGAACGAAATTACCACTGAGATTACCACTTTAATTGATCTGTCAGTTTTTCCAGTCCTGTTAATATTTTAGCCAGTAAAAATTCTTCTGCAAATGCAACACAACTATCCTAACTCAAGCAACTCTGTCTGTTTTCCTTTGAATTAGTATCAAATAAAATGCTTAATTCTTTTCCAGGAAGTTCTGCAGGCCCTGCAGAATGAAGTGATACTAAAAACACTTTTTTTCAACTAGCTAGCTGGCTACTTCCCAAAAAACATGCATATATAATAAGGGAAATTCTTGGATTAAGCATTTCTCTTGCACAAAGTTGGGAGAATAAAAAAAGACAGACTTGATAATGAGAATTGTAACAACAAAAACAGTGGCCGAAGCAAATCTTCTATAACACAGCATGTGTATCATTTTGTCTGACTCTCCCTGCCTTGTAAACGATCCCGATCCCTATCCCTGGCTTGTAGAACAGGTTTCCTGATGAAACAAAATTAGAGTGGATGACCCTAATGACCTTAAGAGCACATAAAACATCCAAAATTTGTTTCCAGAGGCTGTGATGTGCTGGAGAAGATGAGTCAGCTGACCTTTATGTGTAAAATATGTGACATTAAACCATTAAAACCATTGATAAATTAAAGACAAAATCCCATTAGGGATACTCCTTTGAGAGCAGCATATCTTAAATTAATATCCCTTATTTTCCTGCTGCTATTATCCAGTTTTCATCAGTACACTAAATCTTTAAAGTTAAATGCTATCCAAGTACTATTTAACTGAGGCCTAAGCTTCTCTCATTACGCCTGTACACAAGCCCCTGTATTCCACATGACAGACACCTTCTGGTTTTGTCCCGATGATCTAACCAGCACCTAAATGGATTACAGTCCAACAGATGTACCTGTAACTCTCTGTGAATTGAAGCTGCTATAACCAGCTTGCAGCACTCCTTGCTCTTGATCAACACAACACAGTTGACTGCCTGTGTGAGCACTATACAGTACTATTCACTCCACAGCACAAGCCTGACCCGGACTGTCACACTGAGTTTCATGAGCTGTTTATTCTCCTGCCTCAGTAAGGGCAAGAGGCAAGGGCAAAGTGCCTGTTGGTAAATACCTGCCTGGCTGGGAAAGGGATACTGATCAGGGCAAAAATACATTCAGCAGAATTAATTGGATTAGGTCGACACTGGTCTTTTATGAAGTTTGACAGGGAGAAGCAAAGCTGGGGGATTGATTTATCAAGAAGCTGGAAAACGACAAGAGGCTTAACTACAATGTCACAGTTTCATTTAGCAGACGCTTTAGTCCAAAGCGATGTACATCTGAGAGTTAATACAACGCAAGCAAGGATCAAAAGCATCATCATCAATATCATCCTCATCAATAGCATCAATGCCATTAAGTGCAGAGGTGTTCCTGAAAGGTGAAAGGGACTCTGCGGACCAAATGGAGTTTGGCAACTCATTCCACCACCTGGGGACTACTGAGGAGAAGAGTCTAGCTAGCGATT
The DNA here is from genome assembly GCF_022749685.1 of Semicossyphus pulcher. Taxonomy (NCBI): domain Eukaryota; kingdom Metazoa; phylum Chordata; class Actinopteri; order Labriformes; family Labridae; genus Semicossyphus; species Semicossyphus pulcher. The sequence goes on from NW_027211700.1 coordinate 7,579,261, forward strand.
TAGGGCCCTGTTGTGATGGGAGTACCAGGCGCCTTTCATTGGTGGCAGGGTTGATGGTTGATGCGAGCTGCAACCAGGAGCCAGTGGAGGGATATGAACAGCGGAGTGACGTGTGCCGTTTTGGGCTGGTTGAAGACCAGTTGTACTGCTGCGTTCTGGATCATCTGCAGAGGATTGAACGTGCATGCAGGAAGGCCTGCCAGTAGGGAGTTGCAGTAGTCAGTGCGTGATATTACGAGAGCCTGTACCAGCAGGTGTGTTGCATGCTCTGACAATTTCATAATGAGTTTATGTTTGCAATTATAAGTTTTGAATACTCTTCAATACAGCATGATGGTCATTTTAAAAAAAAATAATGGTCCCATTTGTTGTTAAATTTAAAATAAAGCTTTTCCAAGATGTCGGATAGGACTATGGGAAAATGTGATGGATATTTTTTACTGTTCTCTGTTGCTGAACAGCTCGAATAATCAATCAATGATAGAAAACATAACCATAGATAAGGGGATTAATCATTAGTCGCATCCTTAAATTGAAGTATGAAAAACTGAGCAGCTTTGAACAACTAAAAAGACATTCAGGATTCAAATTAGCAGACGTATTGATTGGGGTAATCTCATGCAGAGTTTGCACAACTTTCAGAAAGTGTCACTGGCTCGGAAACATGGAAACGAGGAGCTGTCATTGTGCTAGCGTTGATTGGGTTCCAAATCTGTAGACACTCAACTGGCATGTTGGATCCTGCTGCGTGAAGAGCTGTTAACAGCTGGTAAAGTGCAGAGCACCTGACACACTCAGCGGGAGACCACCCCACAGTGCTCCACACACACACACACACACACACACATCCTAGGACTGGGCTCACAGGTGCTGCTGCTGATGCTGCTATGCCAGCTGGCAGGAGGGGTGTGTTCATGATTGTGCGCTCTGTGAGTGTCACTCTCGTTGGCTTTCAACTTCGTCTTTCATCATCTTCTTTTCTATTTCATGGAAACGTGCACACTTGGATGCAAACGCCCATTTTGTGCACATTTGTCACAACCTACTTCTCTACAGAATCTTTTTTTCTCCCTCCCATCATGCCTTGCATTTCTTCTTCTGTCTTTGTTTTCTGTCATTCCATCTCCTCCACTCTTGCCTCGTCACTGTCACTCTTCCTCTTCCTCACTCTTTCTATCCTCCGCTCCGTTGTTTCCGTGCTTTGCCTTGAGCTACAGTCTAATGAGCAAACGCCTGGTGCTGGGAAAGTGTTTTCTAGCTCTGAGGCGAGATAACAAGCCCATATGTTATTTACCACAGTGGCCGCTGCAGCAGCCCGACCAGTGCCAACTCTCAAAGACCCTCCCAGGGATAAATATTTCCCATCAAATTTGAAGCTGCGCCATCAAAGTGCCGGGAAGAGGAACATACTTCAACACGCTGCAACTGTAGCTGTGAGACGCCCATGCATTAGAGAGCAGTGTATTGTAATGAAGAGTCATAAATATTTTCCCTCCATAAGTGAGGAGCAATTTTTTTCTCATTAGCGGGATGTATTTTTAGTTTCTCCGAGGGCCTCGGAGTTTTGATTACGGCGCAAGTGTGCTTCTGAAAGAAAAACACATGAACCTGAGTGTGGAATAAGTTTGCAGTGAAGCAATGTTCTGATAAAAGTTTAAGTCACTTTATGAAAAGTAAAACTGGTCTGCTTTTCAATATAAATTACCACGAGAAGAGATCATTTCTGGCCAAGTTTCACATCAGTTCCACGCACAAAATTTGCAACTAAATATTTGAATTGCGTTCGATGACCAACCACCGATTGAGACAGCTGTCCATCTGTTTTCTGTCCCCATTTGTAAAGGGACTGCACATATACTGATCAGCCATACATCATGACCACTGACAGATTAAGTGAAAAACATTGATTATCTCGTAACACGGCACCTGTCAGTGGGTGGGGTATGTTAGGCAGCAAGTGAACATGCTGTGCTCGAAGTTGAAGTGTTGGCAGCAGGAAAAATGGGCAAGCATAAGCTGACTTTGACAAGGGCCAAATTGTGATGGCTAGACGACTGGGTCAGAGCATCTCCAAAGCAGCAGCTCTTGTGGGGTGTTCCCGGTCTGCAGTGGTCAGTACCTACCAAAAGTGGTCCAAGGATGGAAAACCTGTGAACCAGCGAAAGGCTCATGGATGCACGTTGTGAGCGAAGGCTGGCTCGTGTGGTCCCATCCAACAGAAGAGCTACTGTAGCTCAAACTGCTGAAAAGGTTAATGCTGATTCTGATAGAAAGGTGTCAGAACACACAGAGCATCACAGTCTGTTGCGTATGGGGCTGCGTAGCTGCAGACCGGTCAGGATGCCCATGTCCACTGCCGAAAGCGCCCACAATGGGCACATGGAGCATCAGAACTGGACCATGGAGCAATGGATTAAGGTGGCCTGGTCTGATGAATCACATTTTCTTCTACATCATGTGGAATGGCCGGGTGCAAGTGCGTTCCAATCGAGCATCTGTGGGATGTGCTGGGCAATCAAGTCCAATCCATGGAGGCCCCTTCCTCGCAACTTACAGGACTGCTGCTAACGTCTTGGTGTCAGATACCTCAGCACACCTTCAGAGGTCTGGTGGAGTCCATGCCTCAGCGGGTCAGGACTGTTTTGAAGGCAAAAGGAGGACCTACACAATATTAGGCAGGTGGTCATAATGTTATGGCTGATTGGTATATCTGGTATATGTCTTTCAAGGCATCAGGAGGAGCTGGGAATAGAACTGTCAACCTTCCAAATCGAGGGCAACCCACTCTACCTCTAAACCACAGCCCCGAGCCCAGCATTCTAAAAAGCAGGCCGCCATCACAAAGACATCCAACTAAGGCATATGCTCCATCACGAGAGGTGTTTAGCGCTCTCCTGCCACACAGAAGGTTTGGTATGTAAAGCACTGCATCAGCGCTGGCTACCATATGGTCCAACTAAATAACAGACCAGACATCTGGTGGGGCAGCGGGCACTGGGAGAAGAAGCAGCCAAGCACGCTCGCTATGAAACACTGAGGATGTGCATGAGTACGTATTCCACACAGAGCACATGACAGATGTCAGCCAATAAATCCTGACTCTCTTTGTAACAGACATAATTAATGGCTTTTAAATCCTCTCCTGCATATCTTTCATGGTTCAAACTGAATTTAACATCACTAGGAGTCTACAGCTTGGCTAGCTGCGAGGACATAATTTGAGGCTGAAATTGCCAAATTGCTCAAAGAGACAATGGCAAAAATTGCTGAGGTTTTCCAATTTACCAAGTTTTCCATCTTACTTTAGCGTGTTAGCATATTAAAATTAGCTAAATAGCTGCAAACAAAAAGTAAAGCTCAGGGCTGATAGGATTGTCATTTGTTTTTGTCAATGCATTCTCATGCCAAGTCATCAAATACCAAGGCTCACAACCCCTTGGCATCTCATTAAGGCAGGTATATTTTAGTTTAATTAGTGTCAAACCTTTTGTTTGGCTTGTTTTCGACACGGTCGGCCCTACACGGTGCGTGGTGCACAGTCTAAAGTGCATGGTGCTGAGTGATTTAGGCCGTGTCCAACCAGCTTATGCAAGTTAAGCGGCGCACAATCTGGGCACAAAGTAAGGCGCAAGGCACAAAGAGGTTGGCTTTGGAAGTCCAAATCAGAACCAATCAGAGTGTCAGCTCTCATTCCCTAAGAGCCAGGTGCACCTGTAGACAGGAGTGTTGCTATTTACACGACGGCTTTCAGCCTGTGTTCTTACATAAACCTCGGCTCAGGCCGGCATATTTAACTCCGTTCTTTCCACTGTTCCCCTGTACCTGCAGATCACTCTACAATATATGCCACCGAACAGATTTATGCTCAAACCACTGAAGCAATCCCACTGCCAAGCAGAAATGAAAATTAATAGAGACCTGTGCGCGTTTATGTACGAGGCACAGCAGCGTAACCTCATTAATTATTTAAATCTCCAAACACGCCGTCAGGATCAGACAGGATGTTATGTTTATTAAAGCTCTGTGTGCTGACCATCAAAGAAAGGTCGGCTGTAAATGTTTATTTACTGCTGGATCACACGGCTGTATTCTCCAGTGCGTGCGTAATGGACATTGATCAGTGTATTAATATCTGTGGGCACGATTGTCGGTGCCACAGGTATGTTGGAGTATAATAAATGTACCTCTTAGTTGCGTGTGTGTGAGTGTGTGTCTGTTTCTGCATGCATTAGAGAGAGCGCGCATCAGAATGAGCGCACATCAGAATCCTGTACTTTTTGGCCAATCCGCTGCCCCCTACTATCACCCTACTTGGACTTTCTCTGTCTTTCCTCTATGTCACTAAGAGCTGTTTCTATCCTCCGATATATCTTAAGTCCTGATGCATCTCATGCAGATGCTGAAGGGTGCCATGTGTAACACTTTTAACTTGGCATTGGCGCAACATGTAAGTGTGAGCAAATTATGAGCATTACACAAATCTTTGCGCAAAACTTCATGACAATCAATCCAATAGTTCTTGAGACATCTCACTCAAACCCGAAATATCAACTTCATGGTGAGGCAAGAGAAAATGTCAGAGGATGACAAGAGCTAGTAGGATTCATCCTGTCGGAAACATAAATGTCAAGGGACCCCGAGCATTATTTGTTAATGTCTTTCAGTTTGGACCAAAGTGGACTTACCGACTGACAGACCAATAGAAACATCACCGTCATCCATCAAGCTACGCATCTAGCGTGACTGAAAACACTGTCTACTTCCTGCTCCTGCTGTAACAGACTCTGTTCTTTGCTTTTCTGATTGCTGTCAAAAGGGAGGAAGTGGAGGAAAGGTTGGGGAGTAGTTTAAATCCGCATGGGTCGCAGCGGTGCTGAGCCATCAGGAAGCCTCTGAAAGCAGATATCTCAGCGTGCGTCTGAAGTGCAGGCTTGTGCCACTGACAAACACTGAGTGCACACAAAACACAACTGATTCCCCATCCCGCTGTTCTCTCCCCTTCACGGGCCTAAGTGGCTCTAATAGGTGGCAGTCATTACCTGACCACAGCAGTCACCTAATGGTCCTGTCAGTTAAAAATGAGCAATTTCCAGTAATGCTTAGCAAGTTCTGCTTAGTATTTTTGTCATGAGCCCTCCTACGTGTTTGCTTTTTGCTCTTACCCAGACCTTAGTGATAAAAGTGAGATCAAGGCCAAGCAGTGGGATTGACCTGAACATCAGTGGGGAAAGTTCACACACAAAAACGCACACTCAAACACAATGTACACACACAGCAGGTGACCCAGAGTGATGTAGGGCATGGACATTGAAGTAAAGGTGACAGCATTCTATTAAACCGCAGCGGGGTGAAGTGTTAAAATGCACACAGTGTGGCATAAAAGGTCACCACAAGCCCATATATTTAACTATACAGGACAATATGCCAGGTTTGACACACCGGACACACACTGACACAACCTCGGCACACACATCACCTCATATTTCCCCCTCAGAGAAAGCAGGTGAGGTCAGGTTTAACCTGTGCCACTTAATCTCACTTCCAGAGGCATTCACAAGCGCGAGGAGCACCATGCCAAAGGGCTGTCCATCTATCTGACAGGCCCGGGTCGCTCGGCGGACGGAAAAAGATGGAGGAAACGGATAGTGGCAGGTTTCGTGCAAGTAATGGGTACGAGTAAAGGGAGCGGGGGGCAATGGAGAAAGAAATAGTGGTCCCCTACATCAGAGACGGGGGAGATGCTGTCCAGAAGCGATGGCCACTGGCTCGCCTGGTTAGGCTGTGAAATATTGCCCCAGCAGCTCACCTGCAGCCCCTCGTGAATACCCCTGCTGTCAAGTGTGTCCATGGGATGGCCCCATTTAAATGCATGAGAGCACCTCTCACAGCAAGCATAAAGAAGATTAAAGGGAGACTGCATTTTTTGGGGGGGGGGGATGCAGTCTTAGCAACATAAGCTCAGCAGCCAAGGAAGAAAAAGGGAATGGTAAATTGTTGCTTTCATTAAAACTTCAAGGAGGCAGTTTCATTATGAAGGTTCAAAGGCAATGGGAAATGCGTGTGGCTGCTTCCTCCCAGTGTCTCTCTCTCGTCGGTCTGTCCTTTGCTTCATATGACTTGTTAGCTGCACAGTGTGAGAGGTGACTACGTGTGATCTTGTCCCTGGAGGGCTGACGTATATGGATATGTGTCTAGTCACTGGTCTGCTGTCATGCTCGCGGCAGGCTTAATGAGGCATGGCAGGGCTTACTGCAGGCCTTCATACAAGCCAGAGCTTCTGGCAGGGTTTACTTTTGGCTTTTCAAGGACTCTGATTGTGCACTTCAATTTCCTATTCACATCCTTATTGTCTGTTGGCTAAAAAATAAAGTATAAGTATATTAACTTCTTTAAAGCTACATGTATCAATATTTTAATAATAACAATAGATCTGATGACTATGTTTCATCCTCTGAGGAGAGATTTGGTTTCTTTCCCCTCTTCGGCCTACGTTTTGTTTCACTTTCACTGCTCCTATAGAGAAGTTATAGGCAACTTCAAGTCGACATTTCCGTCAAAACGCGATGAAAAACCTGCCTAGCACCACCAGAAGATGGAAAATGGTATATGGACTGCACAAGACTTGCACTGCGCCTTTAAAGTCTACTTGGGCGGCTGTGGCTCAGTGGTAGAGTCGGTCGTCTCTCAGTCGAAAGGTTGGGGATTTGATCCCTGACTGCTACAGTCACATGTCGAAGTGTCCTCAGGCAAGAACCCCTCCTATTGCTCCTATGAATGACCATAATTCCTGATGTGAGATTGGCACTTAGGCCCTTGCCAACAGTGTGTGAATGTGAGTGTGAAAAGGTGAATGTGACATGGCGTGTAAAAGCAGCTTTGAGTGGTCTCAAGACTAGAAAAGCGCAGTCCATTTATCATTTATTGACCATTCACTAGCTTTACACTACATATCAGCATTCACCCTTTCATACACGCATTCATACACTATTTTTGGCCACTAATCCGCTAATCTTCCTCACACATTCATAAATCACAGGCTATGCCTCTGGGAGCAATTTGGGATTCGGTATCTTGCCCAAGGATATTTTGGCCCCGTAGACTGGAGGAGCAAGAGACCGAAGTGCCACAGCTGATCAAGTTAGTGATAAGAGGGTGAACAAACATTCCTCTCAGGAACTTGTAGTGTCTTAAAAGCAGAGCTAAAGGAGAGTGAAAATTGGATTTGTTAAGTGGTCTGAAACATTGCCCCAAATAAGTTCTAATACTGTCGATGTCTGTTGGATGTGTAAGTAAAACTTTTCAATGCATAGCAACACATTTGTTTCACTTATTATTCTGAGCTTGGACCGGGGTCTATCTTGACAGACTTTTTATACTTAATCCTACCAACTGGGGTATCTGTAGTCTCATATCTCCTAGGTGATATGTTCTATCCTTCCAATTTCTTTTCTGACTTTGTAAATCAATTTGCTCCCGACTTCAAATCCCTATTTTCCGTTTCAGCGTTAGTTAGAGCTTTTTAAAAATACAAATTGAGTGCCTGAGGGACCCCAGTGTAAAGTACCCAATGCTGCCGATTCAGTTTTAGTAGGTGGAACTAGTTTCTGTGTTTGCCAGGGGACTTAATTTGAAGTTTCACACACTATCAGGAGGGGTAAGGGCACTGTTTCACTGTCTAATTGTGTAACTGCATTGAAGGTGGCACAAAGATATGTGTCTGTATTACAAACTTGGACATTAGACAGGAACTAAATTGTGCTCAAGGCTTCAAGTGTCATGCTCCATGTGCTATTTGGCAGAATGAAAACCCTTGACGAGCAATAGCGTTGCCTTCAATGAGGAGCTTCTAAAGGCAGCTGGATGGAGCGCGGCAAGGAAGAAATATTGTCAGTGCGTCTTTTTTCCTTATTTGATGAGTGGAAACACATTGATCTTTTTGAACATTATTTTATCACACAGGTTGGTAAGGCTCATCTTGTAAAAAAGAGAGTAGTCTGAATTCCATGGCTGGCAGCAATACAAGAAAAAATGGCTATGTGAGCTGCAGCAGCAGATCCAGACAGACTGCTGATTACTAGATTTATTGATTGCCATACTTACTCCCACCACATTTCTTTCAATTCATCTGCCGTTCCCTCTCTCTCTATCACCATCATGTCAATTTCCGCCAATGCCTAGTGTGAGACGAAGTAACAAAACACCCGAGCAACAGCGCAGATAAGGGGAGGTCAAAGATGCAGGAAGTGCGATTGGTGTCGTCGAGATGGGAGGAGGCGGAGAGGAGTGGGTAGTAGATAGTGGATGGCTTCACAGACACCACTGAAATGTTCTGATTGTCCCATGATAATAGTTAAAAGGTCAGTCCTCCTCCTTGCCTGGACTGTAGAGTAGAAGGTATACACACACATGCGTGCGCACACACACTCCATCCCCCTGCTGCTACGGTGCTCTTTAGAGTGACATGACTGCCTTTGGAGAGCTCTGCGGATAAGCGTCTTAAATACCACAGCATTGTGATACAAGGATGGAAGGCAAAAATATGGATAAGTTTGGTAGAGAAGGGATTTTATGTTTCTTATCTTTTAGTCCGAAACTCAGAGCGCTAACGGTTGTTTCCTGCAGCTGAGGTAGAGTCAATAATAAGGTTAGGGCTCAAACTGTTCAAAACAATCACATCGCAGTTGCCAGATACAAAATAAAGGTTGATACAAGCTACAAGCCGGAGGGGAATGTGGTTAGAATTGGAAAAAAAATATGAGGTCTTTCTTCACAGCAAGATTAAATAGAACTATAACACAGCACCAGACTGTAACTGTATTTGTCTGGTTTTGTGCCGGAGCCAAAACGGCACACACACATCCTTTTGCAATAATCCTGTCAATTCTCCACTATAAAAAGCGTCTGCAAGACTTTAACACGTGTCGCTTCTCGTCGGACGCAACATATTGAAAAAAGAGTCACAGAGACCAGAGAACAGCTGCTTATGGGACTTTAGCCTTTCTGCTACTTTATAGTCCCTCTGTTTCTGTGACATTTATGAACGGATGATGCCATCTGTCTGGGAGGGGGAAGCTGCTCACAAGGAAGGTATGGGTGATAACTTGTAGATTTAAGAGCTAATCCAGATTGCCCAGCCAGACTGGCTCTGGTCATAAACCCAACAGGAATAAGACTTATGATGTATTGAAAAAATAATCAAGAATATATAATCCAGTGAGTGTGACTTGTTTTTTTTGTGCTGCTGTCTGGTAACATTGAGATAAGTGGCAGGGCTTGACAATAACTCATTTTGGTCTGATGATTTTACAAAAAGTTACAAGCCGCTTAGTATTTTCACTTCCTTCAATTTTGTTTTTGAGAAGTTACATTTAGTCGTAGGCTGCATGGTGGTGCAGTGGTTAGCTAGAGGAGGTGCCTGGTTCGAATCCCGGTTGGGACGTGAGGTCCCCATGCATGCTTGGGTTCCCTCCCGGTACTCCAGCTTCCTCCCACAGTCCAAAGACATGCTCGTTAGGTTCATCGGTGACTCTAAAATCGCCAGTAGGTTTGAATGCGGGCGTTAAAGGTTGTCTGTCTCAGCCCTGTGATTGACTGGTGATCAGTCTTGGGTGTACCCCACCTCTCACTTAATGACAGCCAGTAGGCTTCAGCCCCCCTGCGATCCTGGACAGGATAAGTGGTATACGTAGATAATGGACGGATGGACATTTTATTTCATTACTAGTACCAACCCCTTTAAAGCATGAACAACAAAATCAGGTATAACTGATAAAACTATAACCGTCAGATATTCAGCTCTGATATGGATGAGGGTAAATCTCTTTTCGGATGATGTAACTGATAACCCAGCTAGCAGGGAAAGTTCCCACATTGTCTAACATTACCTACAAGTTGTAATTACGTTTGAAAGAAAACATTTTAATCTAATAGCCAAAGAACGTTTTAAGGATGTTTATCATTTCAAATAAATTGTAACATTAAAACTTAAACTAAGACAAAACATTTTGACGGCAATGTTCTGAAGATATTTTCAGGATGTTATTGAGGCCTGGGATGTCAGAACGCCTTTTATAAAACATTTGCTCAATGTTACATAAAAACAAAGGTGCTTTCAGGATGTTTGTACGGCCTGAACGATCAGAACATGATTAATTAAACCCTCCTGAAATGTAATCTGAACATTCTCACTGCAGCTTTCTGAAAATGTTTTCAGAGAACGTTCTCCTACTATTAAAAACATTGCACGTAACATTCTCAGAACGTTCTTAGAACGAAACATTTCTAGCTGGGAAGGCAAATGATATAGAAAAAATGTAGAAAAAACATTTTCATCCCGTAGTAGCTTATTTGTTCTATTAACTCTTCCTCTCACAGTTAATGCACTCATACTGGCACATAGTCAATAGGAAAATTACTAACACAAATAAATAACAAATGTTTTAGTGATGCATTGTAACAATCTGACCTTTAAGTCCTGAAGAACTGCAGGTTGGGCTTGTTTATGCAGGGCAGGCACAACAGACCAGTGGAAAAGTATCAGATCAGGAGCCGTATTTGTCAACAGAGCTGTCAATCATGGTGTTAGACCCCCTTTTTACAGCATCAAATAACTCATTAAAACTAAACTTGTCAGAAAAAATAACTTGGACATAAATCAGCATGATTGTTTTTTTTATTTTTTTATTTTATAATTGGTCACATCCAATCTGTTGACATGGAGGAGGCGAGCTTTATGACCTATGCTGCAGCCAGTCAGCAGGGGGCGTTCAAGATGTTTTGGCTTCACTTTTCGGGAGTCGTCTATCTTTTTATACAGTCTATGACCAGGAACCAAGCCACATATGCTTAATCCTATGCTTTCTATGACTGAAATATGGTCAAATATATGCAGTAATTAACATTCTTAAGCATTAAATTACTTCTTTGGCACGGGTTGAATTTGCTCTGATAAGCTGCCTAAACGCAGTACATATAATTATATAGATTATATACCAAAGTGGCATGTAAGAGTGACTGTTTTACACGCCACTGCCAATTTCTGCCCACATTTGGAGGCTGGGCAGTACCTAATGTCAGCCCTGAGTATATTATATCAAGCAGGCTACTTAAACCATTTTCTAAAGGTTATGCGGGCTACACTTAAACTGTAAAGGGAAGGACTCAGATCAGTGCTGATGTGAATCTGCTAAAGAAGCACTGTCATCCCTGGAGCAAAAAGAAAGAGGAGAAAAATAAAAGATGCTAAGAAAGACACAGGAAGAACAAACGATCAATATGTATGGACATATATGGACACCCCTCAGTTCCTTGTACAACCACTGGCTTGTCGATCGCATGTCAAAATCCATCCATGTGTTATGGCTGCTTCAGGATGGCATGCACGATTCAACAGAATGACTTTCGATTGACTCACGTCTGCTGATTAGGCCGGTTATTTGACACCCCGCGCGCTGAAAGCTGAATCATTCTCTGGCTGTGTTTCTAACTAGTGAAACAGTTGCATGAAATGAACACTGACTGTTGGATACTCGAGTGGAAGTCACAGTTCAACAAGCTGTAATATTTCAGATTGGGGTCAGCGTTCTGCAGGGAAATGGTTGGTTACAGCGAGGGCTAAATGAACTTAACAGCTCCACTCCTGTGGGATGAGCATTATAAGAGGACCTCGTGAGGTGAATGAATCACTCAGAGGCCTCTGCGTTTGTTTAAAACACATTTGCATAGCATGTTGAGAATTGCTGAATTGGCTTAAACGCCGCTGCTGTGGCAATGCTTGTCTGTGTGAACGTGATTGGGTGGCAGAGTTGGGCTATATTTGGACTTATGTGTGCAATTTTATGTAAATGCAGCTATAGCAATCACAACAAATATCATAGTGCACTTCCTCATTACAAGGACCCCCACCTCATTTGCCTAAAATGATGTAGTAGTGAGATTTAAACATGCAGCTCTGTGAGGCTGTACTTAGACACAGCGTTGCTTCAAGCTAAATACTAACATATGCATGCTATCATGCTCACAGTTAAGCAGGTATAATGCTAATCATGTTCTACATCTAATTTTAGAGAATAAGCATGCTAACATATGCTAATAGAGATTAAACACAAAGTGCAGCCGTGGTTGATGGGGATGCCCTAGTTTTTGCAGATATTTGGCCATAAACCAAAGCCTAGTGGAAAATGTAACATTAATTTCTGAGACTATACACTCCAAGGTCAATCCTATTGTAATGCAACAGGAAAAGAGCCACTTTATTTATTTCAAGTTTAGATGTTCACAGGTCAAAATTCAGAGGTCAAAATTTGGTCATAGAGATTTTAGCTAATAAAATGTCGGGAGATCAGTCATTGAAATTCTTCCATTGTCATCTGTCAGTCATTGAAATTCATCCTCTGGCATGAATGTTTGTCCATACAAAACATTTTCCACTCTGGCCCGAAGTGGTGGACAGAGACTATCTGACCGACTGAACGGCCAGCCAACAACCAGAGAGTGACATTTCTGTCAATGTAGGATTTGATATATTTTATATTAAGTAAACGGCACAAAGACACAATACGATTATGTTTTCACATCTAAAAGGTCTTATCTGATTGCTGGAACATTTTCCCAGTACATGGTCATTCTTACTTACACAATAGTTTCCCATCAGCACAATAATCCTTTCACATGTCCATTATAAATTAATATGTGCTGTTCTATTATACCCCTTTCCCACCGAAATAAGCACATTTGACGTATGTTTTTCAGAGGAAGACTCGCTTTTATGTGTCAATTGTCTCTTCTCCCATTGCCAGTGAAGTATACTCCTGTCGGTCTCTTTTCTGCTGCGTCACCGCCTGACATGAAAACACGCCCGAAACAGGGTTAGTAAACAGTGACGATGTTTCGGTGGTTAGGTCTTTATTGTTTCTATTACTCATTCACTCTGTTTGTCAAACTTGGCGCCGACAAAAACGATGTTCGAGCGCTGCTCGGACGTAGACAGGCGGCATTGGTAGCTGAGTCGCAGAAGTAACCGACGGAGCATAGCATCCCTCTTGACAAGGGTTTTGGGTTTCCATCATTGCTAAGGCAATAATTATCCGGGTCTACTGCAGAGTCATTTGACCCGAGTCTGAAGGCCGATTGTAACCTTTCCCCTTAAGCAAAAAAAGCCGGGTTTCAGTGGTTTTTTTAACCAGTGGGAAAGCAGCTTTACTCTTCTATAGTGTGTTGCTGCTCGCCACTATGTCAATCCTTTCTTGGCCGAGCTATCAAATATTGTTTCACTGCCTCTTGTTAATTAATCTTGTCTTAATGATGTTAGTTATTTACACTTATTGTATATATTTTTATTTAACACTGTTTTTTTTACATTTTTATGTTCATTGTTTTGCATCAAAACAGCTAGACAAATTCTATATGTAAACCTACTTGGCAGTACACCTGATTCTGATTAATAGTGTAGGCTATACACCGCAACACTGAGCAATAACTAGGCCATTCATGTAAGTTAGGAATTTGTTCCTAAAGAGACTGGCCTGATGAGAGTAGTGTTTAAAAATCACCCAGAAAATATTCTCTCTGATTAACGCAGATCACTGGATGTCCCGAAGTGACATTTTGTCCTTCGCAAATGAACCCAAGACTGCTTCAGCGAATGCACAGGAGTTATAAAGGAATAAACCATCAATTCACTTTGATATGTCACATATTTTCCTTTCATATTTGGATAAATGTACTCCTGTCATCCGTCCCCAAGGAGTGGAACAGTATCATTAATGACAGGCAGGCTCTTTAAATGGTTTTAACAGTGAGTACAACAGAATAAAAGCTCAGGCTGTTCCCCCCCAGTGGGATTGCTGTCAGACACCGCCGTCTACAGAACATACTTCTACTAAGCTTGATCAAATGCTGGAATTTATATTTGAACTTTCTGCAAACCCCAGAAATCCAATCAATGCAGCTCAGTTGAATTTAAACGTAGTGATATTTGGTTCAAAGTGTGTAAAGAGTATATTATTATATAATACTTCTGCAGAGTCGTACAGTTAAATTTCACTGATTAAAAGAAAAAAGTTTGCAAAAGTATTACATTTTTCAGACTTTCAACTATTAAGCATAAAGAACAGTAAAAGAGGCCACTGTTGCAGAAATAGATGTATTTGAGTATGCTAACGTGCACACACTCATTTACACACACAAAAATCTGTTAAACAGCCAAAAAAAAAACTCCAAGTCAAACCTTAAAATCATCACAGCGCTGGTCTAGCCTCACATATCGGCTAAACTTCTATGTCTATCCATCCATCCATTATCAGGGTTCCCACTCTTTTTTAGACATTATTTTCCAGGACATTTTCCTGGAGAGTTTTTTGACGATACAGGACAGCACTTCTCACAAACGGTCATATAATTTAGGCGCTTCATAGAGTGGCCTATGTCGCGGCATGCCATCGGCCACTTTTCAATCTCTGCGCTGCTGCTCACAGGGTCAAAACTCAAACTCAGAAACGCTATGGGTTTATACAGCCACCACTAGGAGGAGACATTGCACGCCAGGAGAGGGCACACCCTTCATACCGCACAGCTTATCCTGCCAACAGTCAAGTTTCAAACAAAAATACGCAGCTACGTTTATCCCAGGTGTTTCCATGACTGGAAAACCAGTCTCTAAATTTCCAGGTTTTACAGGGCGTGTGGGAACCCTGATTATCTATACCGCTTATCCTGTTCAGGGTCACACGGTCATTGGGCGAGAGGCGGGTTACACCCTGGACAGGTCGCCAGTCAATCACAGGGAACTTCTATGTCTAAGTTTCGTATAATGGAGTAGGATTTGGGGTTAAAAGCCTGCCATTATATCAGGATTCTTGTCAGTGACCCCGCTGGTCGGTCCCGCTCGCCTTAGTCCTGCGTGGTCGCCACTTTTTCTTCCGCCGCAAATTTACTTTGTCTGATCATTTGTTTTCCAATTACGTCCCTGTCCCTGCTAGCAGAAAATTGTCAGCTTTGGTTATATGAACCCGCTCTTGGGTCTGTAACCAGGGGCGATGTTTGATGTTCGGAACATTTTCATACCCATTAAAAGATGAAGGCAGGGTGAATTATTATCCCCCAGAGTTGATTGGGTTTTTCAGGGGGTTGGTTTAGGTTTTTGCCTGTGTTGGTATAGTGGAGCCACACACAAAGACACATTCTTATCTCCCCTTAGTGAAAGACTTAAGCCTACATACACAGTAGAGAAAAGATTAAATAAAACTGGAATGGTGGAGTGTTTGAAGCAGACTTTTACTTATGTAACTCCTATTTAATCAGATCTCCACACTCAATACTTTCCTCACATCTGTGTTCAATATTTAACCATGATTTTAAAAGTAAATATAAACTTCACAGTATTTGCTCACAGGAACGCATTTGCGGTAATTGCCAGAAACCTACGCCTTCAGCGCTGCACTGCAATTTAGATGAAAGATGCTTGAACTGAACCTCTAGGAGAAGATTACGCCCACATAGAGAGGGGGAACTACAACGGATGAGGATGACAATGGCAGCGGAATTGAATGGGACTTTGAGAGGCTGAGCAGAGGACGAAATAGCAAGGCACGAAAAGCAACAGAATCAATGTTTGGCTATAACTGTCGCATTAGCCGTGACGAAGGAGGCCGCAGACGGAAACTCTGGAAGTAGACGCAGGACATTCAGACGATCAAATGCTGAATAATCGGACACAATGGATTCTGGGAAGGAGAGGCTACGCCGCCGTGGATCCAAGAAGAGGAGCATCAATTCACGTACTGACCTTTAAAAATGCTATTAATGGATGATATCTGCAGTTCATAGCTGGATGAGGAAGTTCTTTAGTCGGCTATTGTGTGTGGGGAAATTACATTGCGGTGCTTTTTCCTCCGCTGACAGCTTGTAGTATTAATCTGGGGTCAGGTTTTACATCAGACGGTAAGTAAGTTTAAAATGGAAAGGGCAGAGTAAACAAAAACAAACTGTTATTGATGAAACAATCTGTTATGGTGAAATATATTGAGCTATACTGTACATATAAAGCACTACATATCACGCTTCATGCTTTGATTTAATGTACAAACGACAGCTGCAGTGTTCACAGCTGAAAGGAAAGCATTCAAACACAAACAGCGGCGCACATGTTCAAACAAACAAACTATAGGAGATCCCACTTTTAAGCACCCTGATATTGCATTCGTGTCAGTCAGGCGGCTGATTCCTGACAGGTTAAAGACACATTCTGTCAAGTGGCTGCGCCTTTGCATGGAAAACAAGACTACAGAGACTCTGCGATGGCATTTTGATGGATAATGAACTCCTATTTTTTGGCCTTGATGCTCAGCTCCAAATCTTTTATGGCTTTTATTCTTTCATGATCCCGAGAGGTTACAAGCAATTCAGAAACATTTCAAAGGTTGTAAGAAGCACTAAAAGAACCTATTCTATAATAAATGAGTAAATAAATAAAAAAGTTTGGCACTGCTGTAAAATGGAGAAGTGAGAAGATAAGATTCTCGGTATAAATGAGGTCGCTTTTACCTTTCATTTGACAGCATGGAGAGGAGATTAGGGACCATACAACGGAGGTCAGGAAGTTAAGGTAATATACAGTATGCTATATTCTCATAGGCTCCAGTGCAGTCATAAAAATGTAGCTTAACCCAGGAAAATGGTTAGCTTAGCTTAGCAAAAAGATTGTAAACAGGAAAACACAGATAGCCTGTGCAGCTCAAATATCACACGTGCACACATGAAAGATGTAACATGCTAACACACTGAAAACCGAGAGTAAAGGCCCCTAGTCGAGGATTTTTCTGCGCTTATCTCAGCTACCCAGCTGC
The DNA here is from genome assembly GCF_022749685.1 of Semicossyphus pulcher. Taxonomy (NCBI): domain Eukaryota; kingdom Metazoa; phylum Chordata; class Actinopteri; order Labriformes; family Labridae; genus Semicossyphus; species Semicossyphus pulcher. Next base: position 7,596,105 of record NW_027211700.1, read on the forward strand.
TGACTCCATATACATATCTGCCTGACAAGTGTGAGAGTGGAAGTGGTGTTTGCATCTAATTCTCTGAAAATGCAGAATTTTGTAGCACCCACCACCAGACTGGTGTGCTTCCCTTTCGCGGTTTTGCTCCTTCAGCCTGTGCTTTACTTCTAAAGTGACAGCTTATTCTCTTGATGTGGATGTCAATTTGAATTATTACAACAACATTTAACATTACAGATTCAAGATAAAAACTGAAATAAAAAATTTGATTGACCTTGAAAAATCTTAGAATTGATATGTTTATGTCTATTATATTGTCTTTTATTTATTTATTTCTATTTCTATATTATTGCTTGAATGACTTCTTATTTCTTTTATTGCTCGTTATTGCTTTTACCATTTTTATTCTGATGCCACTCTGCTTCGTTTTTCCATCCTGGTTTAGTTTCATATTGACTCTACAGCTGTGACAAGACCTGCAGATTTTCAAATGACTTCTACCTGACTGTTGACAAATTCTCAAACTGACCGTCATAACGTTATAATGGAAAACATGAACAACTAAATAGTGCTAAAATATATCATGCAACAGTTTGTTCCGACCAAGTAATCTGATTGGACAAGAGGCATTCCATCACTGGAACTTTTCACTCTGTGTATCACTCCGCCAGAGCACGGTGTTCTGAATACTGTTAATTAACATTAAAGCAGGCCGTGTATGTCTACATTGATCAAGCTGGTACCTCTGAATCACACAGCAGACTCTTATTTCACTGGTTGATGATAAATGAAAACATACAGATAATGTACATGATAAAAACAGCTGATCTGTGGTAACCTGAAGACACAGACAGCAGGAGAATATCTAGGTTGCTTAGCAACAAAAGTCCAGTTTCAGTTAAGTTGTGGAACTAGCTCAGTTGGTGGAACAAAAATAATCTGTTGTTGATTGTTACTGTTTATTGTACTACTATTTGCCGCTTGCATAACTGTTGTATAAAAGCAATATCACACTCGAGGTTGTGATGTTATACTAAATATCATCACGGCTGTGATTATCTGCGGCACTCGGTCTGCGGCCTACGACCGAATCACAGCTGTGACAATATTCAGTACGACATCATAACCTCAAGTGTGATAATGCTTTGACAAATTGACATTTAGATTATGTGACTAACTCATGTCCAACAGCAAAAATATACTCAGATGGGGGTCTGTACTCTGATATCAGTGTAGTATCCTGCATCAAAAGATGCCCAGCCCAAATGAGCTTACAGGGCAGTAAGTTTCCATGTACATACATGAGGTGCAATTCACTTTAAATAAACTGCTGAAGCTGGGGTAAGAGCATTCAACCCACATTAATAACAGACACGGGTCACTTCATTCTTCATAGCCCCATGGGGAAAATGTGACCAAGCGCTCAGCACATGAGACTTGTTTCAAAGGAAACCTGTTAGCTTGCTAACAGTTAGCGCTGAGACGCCTCGGTCACAGAGCTCGCCAACACGTCCTGCAAAGCCGCGTCATCCGGCTCAAATAACGTATTTTAGAAGTCCCATACCTTTATATTGCTGTGTCGGCCATGTTGTTTGGGTTCTCACTGGTTGCCTACTGTTTCCTGAAACCCTAGCTAATCAGCAGTATGCTTCAATTTCAGCAGGTTTATTCTGAAAATATGCCTTTATTTTTTCGTGCACAAACTTATTTACAACTAATTTTAAGAAAAAACACGAATAACTTGTAGATAATTGACGATGATGCTCTGAAACAGCATCACCTCAGTTGGCAAGTGTTTTCAATGAGTCCTCTTTTGATGAATTCAAAAGTTTATTACTCTGCATCTTGATATTGAATGGATAAATAATTGCATTACCTTCATGTTGTCCTCATAGTTACAGTCAAACACATGGTGATAACATAAGTACTAAATACTTCTTTAATAATAATAAGTCGTCTGGGATGACTGAGCAGATTTCACATCACAGGCTTTCACTTCAGTTTAGGCTGAAAGTGATCATGACAGTTCCTATGTTTTAACTTTTTCCTCAGCCCTCTCGGCTACACAAATTAATGATGTCATTGCATTTCATTTCTTCTTCATCTCAGCAGCTTCAACCTCAAAACCCAAAAGATAACTTTTGAAAGACAATTTTAATAGAAAATAAAAACCTTTGCAAAAATTTCTAGCCTGAAAGCTTTGGATCAAATCCTGCAGCACCTTTTTCTCTCTCGCTCTGTTCATGATTATCTTTTGCTCTCAACTTTCCTGCTGTCTCCATTCAGGAGAAATAACCTCCTCTCCTTTGAAATGGAAAACTACTGCTGAAGGCTTTTCAAGTGCACTTATGATTCATTTGAACCCCAACAAGAAACTCTGTTGCTGTAGGCGGGCGTTTGGAACATATACTGTATTTTATCCTGACAATACATATTCATACATTTTCCTTGCAGATACCTCAGAGGGACATATTTCAGCTTTAAATAATAGGCCAGTGGTGACACTGATGTCTGCTGCTTGTGTGGTGGAAGACAGTGAAATATAATCATGTGTGAACATGTGTACATATAAACCGATCAGTCATAATATTATGGTGAAGTGAATAACATTGATTATCTAGTTACAACGGCACCTGTCAGTGGGCGGGATATGTTAGGCAGCAGGTGAATATTTTATCCTCGAAGATGTGTTGGAAGCGGGGAAATTGGCAAGCACAAGGACTTAAGCGACTTTGACAAGGGCTAAATTGTGATGGCTAGACGACTGGGTCAGAGCATCTCCAAAACTGCAGCTCTTGTGAGGTGTTCCTGGTCTGCAGCGGTCAGGACCTACCAAAAGTGGTCCAAGGATGGAAAACCGGCAACAGGATCATGGGCAGCCAAGGCTCATTGATGCGCATGGTAAGCAAAGGCTGGTCCGATCCAGCAGAAGAGCTGAAGCCCAAACTGGTGAAAAAAGTGAATGCTGGATCTGATAGAAAGGTGTCAGAACACACTGCCTTACTGCGTAGCCGCAGACAGGTCAGGGTGCCCATGTTGTCCCCTGTCCAAAGCCGAAAGCCCCTACAATGGGCCTGTGAGCATCAGAACTGGACCATGGAGCAATGGAAGAAGGTGGCCTGGTCTGATGAATCACGTTTTCTATTACATCATGTGGATGGCTGGGTGCATGTGAGGCGCTTACCTGGGGAAGACATGGCACCACAGGATGCATTATGGGAAGAAGGCAAGCCGGCGGAGGCAGTGTGATGATTTGGACAAGTACACCCCTTCATGGAAACAGTATTCCCTAATGGCAGCGGCCTCATTCAGCAGGATAATGCCGCACTGCAGAAGTGGTTCAGGAATGGTTTGAGGAACACGACGAGTTCAAGGTGTTGACTTGGCCTCCAAATTCCCCAGATCTCAATCGAGCATCTGTGGGATGTGCTGGACAAATGGGTCCGATCTATAGAGGCTCCACCTCGCAACTTACTTAAAGGATCTGCTGCTAAAGTCTTGGTGCCAGATACCTCAGCACACCTTCAGAGGTCTAGTGGAGTCCATGCCTCGATGAGTCAGAGGCTGTTTTGGGGGCAAAAGGGGGACCTACACAATTTTAGGCAGGTTGTCATAATGTTGTGGCTGATCGGTATAAGCTGGCATGGGTATGTATTGCGTTATATTTGTACCTTTGCTCCTGGTGTTTAAATGCTTGCTGCTTACCTTGTACAATGAGGTAGACCTGCGAGGTCTTGGGCTGCTGCTTCGTCTGTATGGAGCAGGTGTACGATCCCTCATCATACACATCCACCTGCACATAATAACATAGGACATTATCATATATACTGCTTTATTATTTTGATTTCAGTTATTAATAGTCTTCTAGAAATCCCCCACAAAAAAAAAAAAAACATTGTGATTGTATAAACCATATAAACACATACTTGAATTTAAATGAATCCACTGATCTTTTCTAATTAAGTTAACAAAGAACACATTCGTTTTGTCAACTCTGCTTAAAATATCTAGTTATTAATTCTCATTCCACTTCAGAACACCAGAAACATGAGTTCTTCTGACTTGAAGTCTTTAAAGTGGAATTGATGAGTTTAATTGATGTACTGTTGAAAGTTCACTCAGCTCATTAAATTTAGTTTCTGAAGAAACATGATCGGCATACTAATAGACCTCCCAGCATGCATTGTTTCAGACTAAGACACTTTTATTTCCTGTGATCAAATTAGCAGGTCTCCAGTTACATAAACTCTATTTCACACCCATGTATGTGCACATCTGTGAAAGCACAACACAACCTGTCAACAAAGAAACATGAAGCTTTGCTTTAAATTAAACTGGATGTCAGATGGAAACGTTTATATAATAAGCATAAATGCAGAAATATGGTATATGTAAATAAACTTTATCATTACTGCTTATAAATTCATGCATGCAGTCACTGTGAATTAAAGATCCCTAACTGATGAACTAATCACATGTAGACTCACATTTCTATACAAGTAATTGTGTCCAAAAGTCCATTCTAACAAAAATCAAACCTGCAAATACAACACCAATACTAACAAAAACATTCAGCTGTGTTTATGTCTTAATGAATTTCTGGGCCTGAGACTTCATGTAGAAAATACCTATATTTTTACATGTTGGGCAAGTTGCCGAATGTTCAGTGGTATACAGTATTTTCTTTGCCATACAATATGTGCTTGTAGCAGCTAAGCATGGTTCAAATTTGTGTGGTTATGTTAATATAAGGCAAACATTGTTGTCCTTGTTAAAGCTCCTGTGAGGAGTTTTTCACTGGTTATCAAACAGACTGAAATTAATTCTGATTCCTCTATATGAGCTACAAAAGCAAACCAGACCATCAGCGACAACATTGATTATTTCTATATAGTTTTTTTTAATGCCTGAAACTGCTGGCGGGGGGTAGGTGTCAGACGAAGCAATTAACTGCACGCTATCTTTGTTTATATTTTACACATTTTAAGTGAGTGATGCATATGACCACCACTTAAAAACCACCACTTAAGCATGTAAAGAGATAAGAGGTACGGCTTGTCCACAGGGGGCGCCAAAATCAACACAAACCAAAAGTTCGTCACAGGAGCTTTAAGTGGCTTGAGAGGGGAGACAGGATGTGTCGACATTGAAACTAAACTACGATAAAAACGTTGTGTCTTTTATCTTACTCTTACAATAATAATAACGATATAAGAAAGTAATATTTACATACTACTACTACCTCAACTGAAGTAATCAGACTCAGTATTGCCAACTGATTTCCAATGAATGTAGCGAGCAGTAGCTCCAAAAGTCGCTAGAAGTCGCTAGATGACGTCATAAGCAACTTTGCATATTGATGACGTCATTTGCATACCACTTAGTGGTCATGAGCACAGCAGCTCGTTGCCCTAACTGCCTGCGCAGTGCTGCTGCGCACCTAACAAGAGAAGAGAGGAGAAAGCAACTCGGAGCTGTTGGCAGAGGAGCCGTGAACTGCGATTTGGCAACACTGATCAGACTATACAATTTTTATTTTGATGGTGCACATAACCCCTGTTGAAAAGATTTGGGATGCCTGATTTCTTTTAGGTTTAACAATGAGGCATTTTTGGTATTATGCCAAAATATGCGCTGTCCATCATAAACACACTCATAGAACAACGCAGTACACCTTTTTTGTTTTCTGTTTCTTTTAGTTAATTTGTTTTTTGTGTGGTTTTTTTTCCCGTTAATTTATATGCGATTATTACTTGATGCTTTGGCAATATTATCACTCTTACATTAATGGCAATAAAGCTTAGTGAATTTGATTAAAACTGAACGGATATAAGAATACTTGTATATTATTGCGCACAGCCAGGTTCATCAGTTTTCCCCAATTTCTCGTCGTTATGCTAAGCTAACGATCCTCCCCATCAGCTTCAGACTTGGCAGGTACGCAGACATACCTTCCTCAGTGTCAAACTTATCCTTTGAAGTAGTATCAGCTTGCAGATGCGTTATGTTAAAACATCTCATCCTGTCATCTGATATGGTCGGGAAAGCACATTTAAAGTGTTTTATCAAAAACAGAAGAAAAAATAGTCCCTCTGAAAGAACTGGCTGCATAAATCAGTGGATTAATATTTATGCAACCAAGCTCCAGCTCTTAGAAGAGTAAATCTTTGTCGAAGCGTGGTGGTTTTTAGGGTAATGTTGCCTGATTTGTGAATAACATCCTTGCAACAGAAAATGAAATATCTCTCCAAACTCAACTGACATCTTAACCCAGCTAATCAATCACATTTATAAAGATTGTAGTGCAGTCCATTCCACTCTCAACGTCCTTATTACCTTCTGTATGCGCAGGCTGTACTCCAGCTGTCCTTTAGTGACCAGATCTACTCTGGGGTCCAGGGACCACTTGTCTTGGCCGGCGAAGATGATGTTGGATCGATTGAGCCAGGCCACCTTGGACACCTTGTCATCAACGTAACACCTGCAGGGCAACAACAAGAGTGAGTGAGTCAGTAGTGCAGAGGAAATAGAAATAAAAGGCTTGTTTTCTCATTAGGGGAATGCGGTATGAGAGGCGTGAAACTAAAGTGTAGGCAACTTCCTTCGTTTCATCTTATTAGGAGGAGGGAAATGTGGACTTTTGTAGATAGGAAACAAACAAATCACAGCAATTATGCAATCCCACAGAGTAGGTGGGCTGTTTAAAACCCAGGCGTTTAAAGTAAGGGTTTAAAAAGACAATAATATCTTGAGACAACTCGCCAAGCTAGGTGTATTTCATCACATTTTTGAAGTGTTGGCTTGCACTGCTGACCAGAAAGGGTATTCTAAAGCTTGTAAAGGCAATTCAGTACTGCACTTAAGGTCTTGAAAGACAAGCCAAAGTTGAGGAGCATCTCTTTATTTTCCTTCCCTCAATTCATCCCTGTACACTCTTCTCCTCCCACACATTCACTCTCTTTACCCCTCCTCTATCCTTTTCAGTCTCCTTCTTTAATTCTGCCTCTCTCTGATAAATACGTCTCCTCGAACAGTGAGCCTGTTCCTGCGGATGAAAAAGGACACCGGTATCCTCTTGTTTACTTCTTGCTGCTACGCTGTCAGAACATTACGCCGAGTAAGCTCCGGCTAAGACATCTCGCACGGGGAAGGAAAGGAGCCGAGCGTGTGCTTAATGAATAAATGTAAATGTGGGAAGACGTCGGAATCAATGAGAATGGATATCAGCTGTAATGCGAGTCGACAGAGGATGCGCCTCACATGTAAATTCCAGCGTCTCCTCGAGCCGTGGCTGCGCACACGCTGCTTCGGGGGCGTGTTTGGATACAAGAGAGTAGATTAGCGAGGCTGTGGAGTGAGGCTGTCTTTGGCGGGTGACCCCGGGTGATGCACTAAAGTGGTGGTGCAGTCACCGCAAGCCTGTAACCCAGTGGGAGCGGGATGTCAGATTTGTTGAGGGCTTGTACTCGCAGCTTGAGTCCCTGTTGATGTTCCTACCCTTTGTGCAGAAGGAAGATAGCTCACTGTACTTATTGACTCGCTCTGACATCTACCCTCTACTTTCCTCTCTTTGAAGTGAACAGGTTTTTTTCCATTCCTTTCACATTTCTGCAGGGCTCTAATTAATAGACTCCAGTCAAAAGCATCCCAAACTAATTAGGACACATTTCGCTTTAATCATGCGGAGCTACACGAACAGCTCCTCCTCACGACCACAAAAGACTAGTTGCTGTGAACCTGAGGAAAATGGAGCCTCACATAATTCAGATCCATAAACTATAGATCATTTTATGACTCAGACTTTTTCTAAAAATCCATGAATTATGGGCACATTGCGGTTAGTAATTCATGCAAGTTGAACCCAATGACTATATAAAAAGGACAAAGCATCTCCACCCTCTCTCATTGTACAAAAGTGAAGCCAAAACACCCCCGGAAGTGGGCCACCATGTGCATTTAGGGCCAGAGTCTGCGCAGTAGAGATTGGCTGGTATTGACATCCTGCCTTTTCCTCTACCACTACCCAAAGCACACATTTAAAGGTATAATGAGTAGGATTTTCCTAGAAAAATAAAATATAGACTTTTACAAATGTAATATAATATAAATGATCACTTATGGGCGTCTATACGTGTGTGTTGGTGAGACTTTGCAGACCCTTGTGAGACCCTTCCATCTGCATCTATTCTGTTGTTTTGCTTTGGACATTTTCAGGAGGGGTTGTGGTTCCCTGAGCCAATCACAGCATATAGGTGAGTGTGGGAGTGGTTCAAATTAGCAACTGGGCTCCATTCAGACCGGCGAACATGGTGAAAGAGCGATGCAGAGTTGTCCTTCTTTCTGTTGGACAGGTGCATCAAACCGGGTAGGACAAGGTAACTGGTGGTTAGCATGCTAGCGCAAAGCTAACCGGCGGTTAGCATGCTAGCGCAACAGTAACTGGCGGTTAGCATGCTAGCGCAATGGTAACCGTGATGCTGTCGGTGTTAGCTCGACGGGGTGGGCGTGTACTCGCACGAGAGAGTGAGAGTGAGCTTCTACTTAATGTACCTTTAACTTACTGACACAATGGCCTCATGACAGCATACTCAACAGCAGAGCAGCTTCTAGCGTTGGTCTGAAGCAGACGTTCACAGCTATGGAAACTTCAATGACTGTAGTGATTGTTTTAGTTACGTCTCCTCTCTCCGTTCCTCCTCTACTCTACGCTAATTTGGAACAGATCGGCTGCAGGAGCCGTATTTATCAACAGAGCTGTCAATCATTACGTTACACCCCCTTTTTTACAGCATGAAATAACTAATTAAAACTAGTCAGAAAATGAAAACTTGGCTTTATGACCTATTTTATGATGTTTTAGCTTCACTTTTAGGGAGCTGTCATGTCGTCCATCTTTTTATACAGTCTATGGTTCTAACCCTCAGAAATTGCGCAATATTCTAGTCAAGATCTTGGTACTTTATAAAGATACATCAAACATCATACAGTCCGATGGAAACAAATACGTGTAAAGCATTAACATATTTCCTGGGACAGACTTGTTACACACAGTGTGGTAGCCCTAGTGTATTGTCAAGAAGTAATTGGTTGTGACGTGACAGTGTTGTAAAGTGTAGGTGACAAGGAGATCAGCATTGAAGAAGCTACAGAGACTCAATGTGTCGTTCTTTGTAAAACACTGTTTTATTCATCACGCAGAAACACAAACTGCATTGACTTGCTGATATATTTTCTTGTTTGCAGAATTTCCCTCGAGCTCTTCTCCTTTTAACTAAATGCATGTTTACTTTATTGTAAAAGAACTCTAATTTGCAAAATGTAACACTTTTACCAGATTCTTCATGATTATAGATGCTTACTAAAGTAAAGTAAGTCAGTAAACTTCTTTTTTAACAGATCCGGTTTAAAAACAAACCTGAGTCTCTCATGCTGTGATTGACTGTTCAACAACCGCTGATAATGCTGTTTATTAGAGACAGATAAAGACACACAGCGACAAGTTAAACAGTCTTCAAGTGTTTTCAGTGAAGCAATAAAGTGCCCGGGCTGACTGAACGGTTACATGCTGTTTGTTTGCTCTGAGCTCGCTTCCTCTCCTCCGTTATTAACGGTTGTCGCCTACCGTGAAAGACAGAAGGAGGAGATGTGAAAAGAATCATGACGAGTTTCCTTCAGTTTTCTCTCTCAAAATATCTGAGATTACATTGAGCAGTTTGCTGCTGCTGAACCTGAAACAGGATATTGTAAGCAAGCTCTATATATTGCCACTGTCTATTGCATTTAAATTACAGACCTGCAACCGATAGATTCATCATAAAATTTTGTTGCGTAATCAATTTCGCCGCCTGACTGTTACTGCTCTGCGAGAAATATCCAACCATTAGCAATACCAACTTAAAGGGTCAAGGGTCACAAGGGACAGGTGCCAATCCATGCTGTCACTGGACGAAAGGCAGGGCAGATCAACACAAGGCAGACAACCACTCACATGAACACCTGCAAGCAATTTAGAGACACCAATTAACCTGACGAGTATGTCTTTGGATTGTGGGAGGAAGCTGTAAATGGACTGTACTTATATAGCGCTTTTTTAGTCTTTGTGATCACTGTGACTTCACATTCACCCATTCACACACTGATGGCAGAGGCTGCTATGTCCAATGCTAAGTGCCCAACTGTCAATCAGTTATCACATTCATTCATACCCGTTGGCTTTGGGGTTCAGCGTCTTGCCCAAGGACCCTTCGACATGTAGCCTGAGGGAGCTGGGGATCGAACCTCCACTCCGGGGGGGAACCCACACAAGCAAGGGGAGAACATGCAAACTCCAAATAGCTGCTGGTCGAACCGGGATTTGAACCAGGAACCTTCCTACTGTGCCACTCCACCACCATGCCGCCTCTCAGAGACATAAAACAATGTTAAAACAAATTAAGAAAATAAATTAACATACAAAGTTGTCTGATATTGCCACCACACACAACCTGATACTTGTATTACTATTTACAGAGTGGAAACATTATTTTGTACAATAAAGGACTGACAAAGAAAGCTATTGGTTTATCACCTGGTTTAAAGGGCAAATAAAGATAGCAGGTTTCCTTTCGCAGTCCTGAAGTAGCCTCGTGCTTTGTGAACTCTAGAAAACACAGTTTAGAGACTGCAGAATTGACACCCAGGCAATTGCAAACAGACATTCCTCGCACAATTAATATGTTAATAAAAGGCTTTTAGCTCCTCGAGTGGATCTGAGATGAGATGAAACGTTTGCGGAAAGTAGGTAATTGAAAGGAGCAGCAGTCGTGGTATAATTCAGCACAGAAAATTGAAAAGAAACCACACACTCCAAAAGTACGTCAGTGAAGTGGATAAGAACAGCTGTGGAGATTAGACATATAGTGAAAGTGTGTGTCTGGGTGTGTATTTTAATTAAATACACAGTCTCTCCTTTATATAAACTCATTGATACAATCATTGTCAGTATGGAATGTTACCCAGGAGTAGTTTTGCTGAAATCTTACTTATATACAGTATCACTGCACCTTAAGTAGTTTAGAAATGCACTTACATAGTTCAGTCTGCATAATCCCTTTTCTAGATTCCCTACTTTCCCATCTGACTGTACTTTATTCTTCTACTTATTTCACAAAGTACTTCAATCTGATCACCCCACTTGCTGCCCTCCAGTGCCCACTTAAGGGTGTCCCCAGATCTCAATCCAATCAACAAATCTGTGGGATTTGCTGTACAAACAAGTCCGATCCATGGAGGCCCCACCTCGCAACTTACAGGACTTAAAGGATCTGCTGCTGACGTCTTGGCGCCAGATACCTCAGAACACCTTCAGAGGTCTAGTGGAGTCCATGCCTCGACGGGTCAGGGCTGTTTTGGCGGTAAAAGGGGGACCTACACAATATTAGGCAGGTGGTCATAATGTTATGGCTGATCTGTCTTTGTATTAGAGCTGCCGCGAGTAGTCGAGGTAATCGATGACGTCGGCACTAAACATGCATCGACAGCATGGTTGTTTTTCTTCTGCGTCATGACGTCAGTCGTTCTTGGCTTGAGTCACTGGTCGGCTGAGCAGCTCCACTCAATGCACCGCAGTATTAGAAAGTCCCACTCTGTGCAGCAGGGTCCAACTCGGTTCAGAGTGAAAGTTTCCAAAGGCCCAAGGCTTGGAAAGTATGGGAGTACTTTAAAGTGATCGCAAACCAAAAAGGTGGTTTGTACCCTGTCCAAAGTTTCACTGGCATACCGCAGCAGCACTAGTGCTATGCACGAGCACCTGAAGAGAAGACACACAGGCGCTATTCTGCATGATGGAGGCAAAACCAGCGCGAGTGTTTGTCTATTCATTTGTAGGGAGAATAGCTAATGGCCACTGTTTAATACACTAATTAAGCCATAAAGTTGTCCGTCTGATTCCTTTGAAATTCCATTGAATAATTGAGAAAATGTTTCAACTACAATCTGGGCTTATTTTACATTGATTGACTGTGTGTGTGTATTAATGGCAACCCTAGTTTGTGTGTCTCTGCAGTGCGTGTGTGTGTACATCCGCCTCATGACAGGTATGTAAGCGGTGATGAGAGATTGTTGAATTATTATTAGGCAATCGAGGATGGCGGCATTGTCCCAGATTGATAAAAGTTTCAGTTATCAGGTCATGAAGGAAGCAGGAGATCAAGTGAAATAAAAGTTGTAGTGTAGTTGGATGCATCTAATTATACCCTCTGTGTAAGTGTCACAAGCAGCCGTAAATTTGATTGCACTCATACTGTGAGTGTGGCTCCTCCAACGACTCATTTGAGCTCTTGGATAAATACAGGTGACTGGGACAATTAATCATCCAAAATGGTCCTGATTGTATTTCCGCCTTGCAGTTAGCGGTCACCATATGCTGCTCCATATGGGTCAAAAAATAGAAAAATCGATGCACACGGTGCTGTACATTCCACTACACCGAGACTTCAATCAGAGCCGCATTCCACTGCTTCAAACGCTCTTATCTCGCACCTCTGCCTCACCTCTCCTCCGCTTCCGCTCCCTGTCTGCCTCTCATCCTTGTCAAACTTACACATCTCTTACAAGCCTCCTCTCCCCTCTCATCTCTCCATCGACACTTCAGGAGCAGAAGTGGACAGCGCGGAATAGAAACCAAAGGAACAATTCATTGATCTACCATGTGGTTCAACTTTCTCTGCTACCTCTTGCCCTCAGCTTTGTCTGTCTTCCCCCTGAACTGCTCAAACCTGCAGAGCGTCCCGACAACCCTTGGTGCAGAAAGTAGAGCATGCTCAGTAGTGGGCTATTTCCTGTTCTCACTAATGAACCACTGCCTTGGAAACGGAACTTCCTATCACTTGTCAGAGCAGTTGTCTGCCTGTAGCTCTTGCTTCCTTCTGGCCGAGTAGCTGTCAAGGTGTATTTACGCAGGGCCGGGTTTCTCAGGCTGTGCAAAGGCTATGCTGGACCAGAATGAAAAATAAGACCTCGGCTGTCTCCAGCTGGCCTGATCTGAGGCACATTCAACAAGTCGCTTGCCAGGAATCAATTTGATTGCAATTGAGAGCCACGGTTGAACGGTTTGTAATGAAAATGCATCCCATTAGCTGGCTGCAGCCCCCACTATGATGAAGTGTCTCAGCTGTGTTATTTAGCCACTATGGTTTTATTTATTTCGATGTTTGCCAGAATACTCCTTTTAATCACAGCAGCATCTACATGTTCGCAATCCACTGCAGAATCCTCTCCAAGCCCATAATCCTCTGCAGAATGCAACATGAAAAAGCTTGTAATTGCTTGTAGATATTTGCTTATGCTTGTGAACAAGAATCCTTGTTAAATGCACCTTTTTTTTTTAATGGATTTTTACAGAGTGGCTTCGTTGTTTACGTGAGGTCTGCTTGTGATGGATGCAGGGGTTGCTGTCCTGCGCCGTTCTTCCCCCGGCCTCCTTGATGGATGGTGTGCTCTGCTATATTATACTCCTTTTCTGCCCCGCTGTGCTGTGCCAATATGGACTGGACATTAGGCTATAGCTGACAGGGGACTGTGTGGGCTGACAGATGCCTGGGCCAGAGCTGCTGAGCTGGGCTTGTGTTGACAGGAGGGCTGGGCTGGATGGATCCCTGCTCCAGGGCTAGCCGTGGGGGAGGACCAGAGAGCAGGCTCAAGCCAGGGAGTGAAACTGTAATGAGGAACGATGTGCCAGGACTGACAGAACAGCCGCACCACCCGCTATCGCCATCAACACTGAGTTCTCCTCAGCTCACCTCATCTTTTCTCCCTTTTCTTTGCCTCTCTGACACCCCTCACCCCTTAACAAAACACTTTTTCCGACCTGTCCTATTTGTAGTTCGTCTGTCTCGTTCCGCCCTCCACCCTCTTGAACCTTCTGCCTCCATATCATCCCCATCATCTCTCTTTTTTTCTGTTTCTCCTAACATTGACTGGGCTTCCTGTGTCTCAAAGGTGTATCCGCGTGCATACATGTGTTTGTGCAGATGTCCGCATGTTTCACAGCAAATAAACTACCTGTCTTACAAAGAGAATCTGGAATCCTTTCTCACAAAATGTCAGACAACTTGTTCCAGCAATCGATAAAGATTAAAGACGAGACTGGCACACTGGTTCTTTTGATCAAAGTCTGCCAGGGCTAGTGAGTAAGTTCTTTGTCTTTGTTGTCTGTATGCATGTGGCAGGGGGCAAGACAAACAGAGGTATTGAGACAGAGAGATAAAGAGAAAGAAAGACAGGCCTACATAAGAAAGCGACACCAAGAAAAGAAAGAGAGAGAAACATAAGCTTGGGATGGAAGCAAAGCTAAAGCTGCTTTCCAAATCAAAGGCAGGTCATTCCTTTATAGCCCTCAAAGCAGTTTCTTGCCCCAGATATTCAGTGCGTAGCAGGTTAAATGTATTTCCGGTAAGGTCTAAGTTTATCCCTTAGGATTGGGCTTGGAAGAAGAAAGCTGTTATTGAAATACCTGGTGCAATGCTGTCTTGCTATAAAACTCACCATCGCCTATCTTGACAAAAAAAGAAAACTAAAGCTAAATTTCTAAAGAAAAGCTGCGTTTCCACTGTAGGAACTTTCTCCTGGCACTAGGGACTTCAGGACTTGTTTCCACTGCAGGGACCAATTTTGCCAACCAAAAGGTGCCTAGTAGGGGGGAATTACTTTCTAAAAGTACAGGTACTTTGGGGGTAGAACTTTTTTCTGATTGGTTGAGTACTTTCATTCAGAAAGGACTAATTTGCCTAATCTCAACTGTTCTTTAGGACCTTTAGAAACAATGTGTTGGAGGAACCTTTATATCCTTTGAAAACTAGCTCCTGGAATCAAAAGGACTTCTTAAGTAAATTTGAATTGGGCTGTTACATTATGTGGAACCACACAAACATAACACAACCATATAACTTTAAAGATGTATGCACTGTACTTGTGCATGCACTTATTTGCCTAACCTTCATAGTTCTTTAGACCTTTGTGGACATCAATTTGTTGAATAACCTTTTTATTCCCTGAAAACTAGCTCCTGGAACCAAAGGTCCTTGGTTCTTTTGGTGGAAACACATCTTAAGTATACCTTTGTCTTGAAAGTTCAATGGTTGTGCTATTATGTTTATGTTCTAATTTACTTAACTGTGTATGCACTAATATGCCAAATCATTATGGGTCTTTAGACTAGCACAATGCAGACAATAATGTGTTGGAGGAACCTTTCAATCTCTTGAAAACTAGCTCCTGGAACCAAAAGTCATTGTTACTTTTGGTGGAATTGTGGCTTAAGTAAGAACAGGGCTGTTCCAATATGTGGAACCACACAAACAAAATGACACAACCATTTAACTTTGTGGACAACAATGTTTTGGAGGAACCTTTTCATCCCTTGAGAACTAGATTCTGGAACTAAGTCCTGGGTACTTTTGGTGGAAACCTGGCTTAAGTAAGTAAGAACAGGGCTGTTCCATTATGCTGAACCACAGTAACATGTTGACACAACCATGAAACTTTCAAGGTGAATGTACAGTACTGTACTTGTGCATGCACATGTGCTTGAGTGTGCCTCCGTGTGAGCTGTGTTAATTGATAATCAGCAGGCGTAATCTTCGTTATGCGCAAGTAAATTGGTGTTGACACCCGTGGCAAACAGGTCACATTAATTATTCTGTTTTTGCAGGTGCAAAGTGTTTGAAGCTTGTTTGTAAGATTTCCTTTGCAGGTTTAATGAAGCATTTTAAGAGAGAAATGATGAGGCTGATATGTCGAGGGTGATAAACCGTCTCCTTTTATTAAAAGGGATTTTTTAACAAAGCTGTTATCAACAGGAAGCACCCCATTCCTCGAGCTCTGTAGCGTCTACAGAGAGGCTCGGCTTGAAAACAGAAAGAAACCTATGTCTTCAAGAGGTCCATTGCCTTTCTGTCACTCTGTGCCAAAGATCTACATACAAAGGAGAAGAACAGAGACCGTTGAGCTGCTTTAACCTTTAAACTTCAAGACTTCAACTTCAAGACCTGCCATCAGTCACGACAATCACTTCAGTTAGCGCACCCATCGCTCCTCTCTTTAAGCCAAGCCCTGGAGCCAATCCCTGCGGGGAAATCCTCAGTGACGTAGCTTCAGAACAGACTTAGAGTAACCTTTGTTGCTCGGTTGATTCATCCTCGCTGCTTTAAAGCCTCCAGACAGCCACAAATCCTCATAAAATTCTCCCATCATGAAGCCTCTCCATCTTGGTTGGCGTGCATCAGTGCTTAGAGCGAGTCATTAATCATGGCAGGAATGACTGTTTTGAGACCTGGCCAGCAGACCTGGTGGGGGGAGATTATTAATCAAAAGAAGGTTGCAAACAACTTGGAAATTGCAGGTCTGCTAGATTCGAATTCGCTTGGCACAGGTGTGATTTCACCTCTAAGGCTTTGCAAATGCCAGGGAAGTCAAATTTATGCATATATTGGTATTTTTTCCCAAAGTTTCTGGAGCCATTCCAAGTAGTTGTGCTTGAATCTGCTGGGAAGTGCAATATTTAGATTGATAAGGGCGATAGTTACAAAAAATTCACAAGTGAAAACCAACATCTAACTGCAGATCAGAGTTCGTACTGTAAGTGCCGGTAGTGCAAGAGCCCTGACATTCCGCCTGTCAGTCTAGCGTCACTTTGACCCATTCTTCCTCATTTTAAATTCAATGTGACAACTCTTCCATTGTTTACTCCCTCCCCTCCTCTGTATTGTATTCAGGCGGGGCTGGACTGTGAAGGAGAAGCTGCTGGGTGTAACGAGCACATGACAGATGGCTCCTCATTGAGACGTAGGCAGGAGGATCTATGGCCAAGGCAAGATGCCGCTATTAAATCTCTGGAGATGTATGTGCTTCCTCCCTCTGTCATTTTTCCCTTTTTGTCACTCTCATTCTCCTTTGTCTCTGTTTTTTTTTTTTTACCTTCCCCTTTCTTTCTATCTTTGTCCTTCCCTCTCTGTCTTCCTAATTTCATTCTTATTCTATCCGTCTTCTTATTGTTTGCCTCTTCTTGTCTTTGCTCATTCTTTCTTTTCCTTTACCTCTTATTACTTCCCACACGGCAGTGGCCTGGCAGTACCGCAGAGTCATCAGTCAGTGCACGGGGGTGGACAGAAATAAACAACAGTAAAATAAATTTTAAATTGTATGAGGGCTGAGCAATATATTCTCTTACTATTGCCATCACAGTCTGTAGATGTGCAGTAGTCAAATTGCAAGGCATGAGATGTAAAGAGAGGTAATTTAAGGGTGTTTTCAAACCTACAATCTGTTTGTCTGAGTTGCTAACCCTAACCCTAATTTTAAGCGAACCAAAATATATCAACAAAAGCCATGTGGGAGCAGTCACTCCGTTCATTGGTCAGAAATCCTGTGTGGTTGGCGGGCGGATAAAGGAGTTTTGTTGAGGTATTTTTTTCTGGGATAGCTATCCAAAATGGACCATCGACAGAATTGGCATTTATTCATAATCGCGGTCATTGTTTGGGCCATGTGCTGAATGACATATTTGAACGCACTTCAAGGCAACGTCTACAGAACAATTCATTGCTTCACGTTATGCGAAGAAGACGTGCTGCATTCAGTCGGCTGAAGAGGAGAAGGGAGCGTGTATTGAGCACATACAACAACATTCTTACCTTCCAACTGTTAAACCGAAGACGACTCAGGTAAGCTTGATTTGTCAGCTTTTCAGCTCGTTGCTAGCTTGTGTTGACAAAGCTCGTCCTCAGCCCATAATGCACAGCTTAGCTGGCTACGGGAGCTTGTTTAATCAAAAAATGCACCATGCTTCCAGCAGTTATGATGGAACTAGGTCAGATCACGTTCTTACCACAAACGAACCTCAGCAGAGTTCGTTCTGTAATCATTTAGCCCATCTCTTCAATGAGGTCTCGGTTGTTTTGGTCCGCACCCTAGTGTGATTGCTTTGTTCCCATCTGCCCAAACAAACCGCACCAAGGGGTTTAATGATTCAGGGTTTGATTCAACTGATCTAAACAAAGCAGGTGTGAAAACTCCCCAACCCAAACAAGTGACTGACCGCTGTTCCCACAGAGTCGCGACGCTGCTGCTGTCCCATTATGTCGCCTGGAAGATCGCAGCAGGATTTAGTTAGTCAAGGCGGATTTTGAGTGTGTGCATTTCCTTTACCAGCCGCACTTTGCCCCTGGGCAATTACACTGTGGGTACATACAGTATATTTAACATTTAGTGAATTAATGTACTGCTGATTGAATCTTTTAATGGCTACAGCTGCAGCGAACCTATGGCGTAGGGTTGTGTGCATCACAGGCAGTACAAAAGGGTAAGTTCAGTCAGATGAACCCACATTGTAATAGTTTGACTTGTTCATTGCAGCAGCAGGACACAGCAGGAGCAGGTGGACGCCGTGGTGGTGGTGGTGGGGCTGAAAGTATGAGCACAGTACCGGTGCAGGGCAGCGGTGGTAATCACAGAGCAGAGGGACAGACCGGAAATTCTGCAGCTCAAATAGACCGCCAAATTGGGGGGAAGTGTTTGTGAGGTGATTGTAGAGGATGACGCATGTCAAGTGTGAAATCAGTGCAGCATGAGTGTCCTGCCTGAAATAGCTTGCTGGTGTTGCTCCATTTTTGGTTTTGATAAAAATTGCTGTCACAGCTCTGGTCCATAACTACATGTAGAAAAAAATGCTTAACCCAAACAAGATACGCAGCATCTATCTGTCCATCTTGCCAGCATAGAGATAAATGTGTTTGTTGATTAATAGTTTGCTGCCAGCTGCTCTCTTTCCACTTGCTGCTTTCAGAGACGCTGGCAGAGGGCTGCACCAAGTAGGAGGTGGGTTTGTTTGGTAAATGCGGATATACTTTTTAAATACTCAAATGATGAAAAAAAATATGACTGTTAACATACCACATTGTTTCAATATGCAATATATATTACACAAATCAATGTCGGCACGGCTGTGTTAAATACTTGTTTCTGATTGGTTAATTACAGCAATCTCAGGTCTGTTATTTCTCGATAGCAGACCCAGCGGCCTATAAAGAACAGACCGATGCTAGGGATTTGTCTCGATTAACTCAATCCAGAGGACTAACTGGAGTTGTATCAATCCCCTGAAAGAAGTCCGGTAAATTTGACGTCAGCTTGTTTACCGAGGGAAAGAAAAGTAAAGAGACAAAAACAGCGGAGAGAAAGCAACAGGTTTTATAATTCAAAAACTGAAGGCTACGACAGAGAGATCTACAAAACTGAAGACAGCACATGATGTAAGACAGAACACAGTATGGGATACGGCGGTGTTTAAAGACGGTTAATGGAAAAGGAAATGTCAAGAGACTCTGACAGCGACGAGACAGAAAACTTCAATTTCACCTATCACCGTGTCTTACTTCAGCATCAGAGGAAATGTTTTCATTTAAAGTGTGAGTAATAACAGCTAGGTTAGCTCATTTTAAAGCTGGAGATATACTTGCTGCTTGGCCTTGCGTTCACGTACACGTTCACGTTTTTTTTTTTTTTAGGATGATTTTTTTGGGCTTTTTGCCTTTATTCATAGGACAGCTGAAGAGAGACAGGAAATGTGGGGAGCAGAGAGTGGGGGATGACATGCACCAAATGGACCGGCAGACCGAGAGTTGAACCTGCGATCAGTGTGACGAGGACTGTAGCCTCTATACATGGGGCGCCTGCTCTACCAACCGAGCCAAACCAGCGCCCCGACAGACTATTTTTAAACGCAAAACGGAAAGATAATGATTTTTAAGTTAATGCAATTTTTCCCAAATCAATATTTTGTGTCAAATTATTGTATTTCCTAACCCTTTCAGGGTGAGACAAGACCCCTCTGCCCTGCTCACCCTCTGGGGGTTCCATTCCATAACCACCTCCTCACTATACATCGTCCCTTACATATCCTGCAGCCCTAAACTGCACCTTTGTGAAGTCTTACTGCACCTGAAAAGTCTTATTTCAGTCACTTGTGTTGTATTTCGGGATGTCAAAGTGTCTGTGTTAATGCCTGTGAATCTGTGTCGTCAACAGTATAAGTACAGGGGAGAGAGACTAATGTAAGCCACTTCTAGCAGCTACAAATGATATTCATTATTCCACAATCACTGGCTGTAGACTGCCGACCTCTCCCACCCATCGCCGTCTTCGCGCTGCCATCCCTTTTCAACACCAGCCCTGCTCTTATTATTACAAGGAAGTCACGATGAGGCCTTGTCTCCGAGTGCGACACCGTGGAACGACTACCTCATTTCTCCGCCCTCGGCATTTGCCTCTTATGCGATCCATCACCGTGCTCTGCTTTGGTGCATTAGGGGCACAAAGAGGTGAATCAGTTGATGATGCAGTGCCACTTGAAGAGAGCAGAAGCAAAGGGGGGAAAAAATCGTATAAGTGCTAAAATACTCCAGACCTGGCTGCCTGTATTTAGGCCGTGAAATGAAAGGCAGCATTAGAAATTCTGTCTGAAACGAAATAGGCTTATTTGAATTTGTTGGCCCGGTACACTATTTATGTTTCTTGGGAAAGCTTCTGATAATGTACAAAGTAGAACTATCAAGACCTGCAGTACATCACAACAGTGTAGATTCCACTCGCAACTTGTAAAGCTTTAGCGGAGCCCAGAAAATCAAATAAAAATAAGCCCAGAGCTTTGCTTCCTGTTCTTACGCATGGTTGTTTTTATCTCACAGGTACCACTTTGAACTGAAGATGTGTCTTAAATAATTATGTTGGGAATCGGAGCTTGGGGCGCAGGCCGTTTCATCATCATTTCCTATGTGTGAATTGGCTTTTATACCCTCTCGCCACACTAATCAGTATTCCTCCCCTGTGGGCTAATTTTCCAAAGCACAGCCTTATTAAGGGTTGCACGGGATGCCACTTCAGTCTGTATCAACAATATACAGTATTAAGTCTTGTGGGTGGACTTTAAAGGTTAGCCAGCCGTTTCAAGGGGGATGTATATCAAATACATGACTGGCAGGTGTCATATCGGATGAGAAGGTCAGAAAGGTCTTCTGCGATTTGTTGCCAGGGGTGGAATAGTTAATAGATAACACGCCGATGCAGCCAGAGAGGCTAAAAGGTTGACAGAGGTTCTTTATTGATGTGAAATCTTGCAGGCAATCTGACAGGCTGCTTATATTATACATTTACTGAGTGCATTTACAGTCTGATCAATGCACTCCACTCATGCCATGGATGCCATGTGGAGACTTGGAAATCTGGACTTGAAAGTAGCTTGCCTCCAAAATGCCAGAGTTTAAAAGTTACAGCGAGTGAGTTTAATGATCAAATATCCTACTTTGAAAATTTCACTTTTAATTGCTTTAGGTCATGCACAGTAGCCTGGCCTACAATATTAACAAACCAGATTTCAAAATGTGGGTTCCTTTATGTTTTATTTAATAACTATTGAAAGTTTGGCCTCGGATCTGATCATTTAAAATTCAGGACTAAAAATTTAAGCAAGGAAAAAACATTATTCATTAAAAGTTAAGCACCGAAGAACTGGTTAAGTACTGTGGGGATGTGGATTGAACTGATTGAAAAAGACCGAATACCCTCACTCAAATGTTTCTGAACCCTGATGACATGTGGTATGTGACATCACCTTTTTGAACAAACCTCGGAATCATCTTATGGCGATGAAGCCTCTGACAGCGATGAAGAACTCCCGGGAAAGACTTCCTTTTTTGAGCACTAGGCGTAGGCTGTATCTACTTTTTCCATATAATAATACCTTCTTGCCATAACACCAGGCTATAAGGTATATGAAGGTGTCAAAACACACACGCAAACAGAGAGAGAGCAAGAGAGAGAGAGCATGATTAAAAAACAGCTCCAAATGTGAGTAAACGACAGCTGAGGAGCAGAGGCGCTTGTCGACCAGCGCAGAGAAATGCGCGTCTGGTGTCAACGGAAGTGCTCCGGCTCGCGCTTTTCGTTGCGCGGCGCTTCGTAGCGCTTCGACATCCGGTGTGTCCCCGGTGTGACAGTTATTTCTGATTATGAAGAGAGAATGGGTGCAGTCCTCTGTGTGGTAACGTAACGTTAGCTAGAAGGCTAATGTACAGTCTGCAGAAATAGTGTAAACTCTAGTGAACGATGTGTCTTGATCAGGATATATTTGAAAATGAGCGCGGTATCTCATAAAATGCCGATTTTTATAAATTTGGTAAGAATTGTCAATATTAACACCAGCATTGATGTGTTTCGTTAATATTGATAATTCTTTATAAGGGGTTGGAAATGGCTTTACGTGCCATCTACTGTTTCAAATCAACCTTGAACCTTGTCAGTCGATGGTGATGTAGAGACGAACGATGTTAACGCCTGTCAATGCACGTGCTGGAGCCAACAGCTCGAACTGATAGGGCTCGGGACCACCACGGTCCTCTACCACACTTAAGTGTTCTTCGGGGGACTCTGGAGGGGAGAAGTCCTCCACCTCAAAAGAGCTCTCTGTGGCATATGTGCCTTATGCATATGTACTGACAAAGCCTACCCTGCACTATATGGTTTGCAGTCCCACTAGCGACTTGAGAAGCAAAAAATGGAGTTGGAGTTGAGATAAGACGAATAAGAACAGATTGTTAGCTGAACTTGCATGCAGATATTTGTTCATAGTGATTAATTAAAAGCTAATTTGTTGTCAGACAACCTCTGATGGGAGCCGGTACCAGCGTGCTTATGTTGCTCTCCACACGGGCTGTTTTCTCTGCATGCAACCAAAGTCTACTGACACTGGTCAATACCACTTTGGCTACAAATGCACTACAAACAGAAACCAGAACACTTCCAATACCATTTTACTAATTTCTTTTTCTTTAATGCAGAATCTGTTAATCGAGATCACCTTTTTCTACATTATGAAAGTCTACTTCAAACCAGAGAAAACCACAGACACAGAAGTGAAGAACTTTGGCTGAAAAATGTGTGTTCATACGCAGGCGATTATTATACCATTATTTTTAATAGTTATATTTTGAAAATCTATTCCACCGATGCATGAATCCTAGAATACAAAAATACATAGACCGTTTCCGACACGCTTCAGAACACCTGACTGTGTTGCTGGCTCGGAGACAGTTTGCATGTTTTCATAGTCATTGCAAACAAACGCTGTCTGAGCTGCAGGGAGCATCTATGGAGCTGTGCAATTCAATCTTTGCTCTGCATTCTGAAGAGAGATTTGTTGGTAAACATAAGCTCTAATGACTCCAGCATTCACATACTGCATAACAGCTTCTGCTTATTTACTTGGATCCTTCACACAAAATTGCCCGTGTGGAAGACAAGAGGCCGAACCTCCTGTTAATCCGACTCCAACATCAACTGCTGCTGTAGCCATGGACACAACAGAACTTGCCACAATCCCATCATATGCTACTATAGCTCTATTATTCCTTTCCTTTTCCCGGGGTATAATCATAATTAGTCCTTAACAGAGCCCTTTCAGTGTGCAACATAAACTCAGCATGATTCTCGCCGCTGCTGGAAAAGGTCTTTCATAGCACTTAGCACCAAGAATAACTCATCGCTTCAAGTGGTCCCCAGAGCCTGAACAAGGCTAACCAGTGTTAACAACCGCCGCATGCCGCACAAGGCACAAGTGTGAAAGGTTTCGGCTCTGTCAGTTCAGAGCAATTTTTAAAAAATGATCTTTAATTACACCCTTTATGCTGAGCTGGCATACATCTTCTGATCAAAGGAGAAGGAAGCCACGAGTCTAATGGACTTTGTCACGTAGATGTTGATCTCAGCATCCACAGCGCCCGAACACAATCTCCCATTACAGGAGGGCTGCTACAGTACATTTCAAGCTTTAACACTGCGATCTCGTCCGGATCACAATGCCGATGTGATGATAATGAAGTGTAGCTCTATTGATTCATTGATTCCTTCATTAAGTTATTCACAGCGCGGCGCGGCCCCAGAAGTGTTATTAGCTTCGGCTGTAAAGCTCTTTGAGCGCAAAATAATGATATTTTTAAGACCATAATTTAGACTCAGCAGGGGACTCATAAATTAATGCAAATAAACCATCATATTTGAGCTAAATTGCTGTTAAGTAGCATAGCCTAAGAGGTAAAAAATCAGGAGAGGGTTGTCTTGTTAACACCTTGTCAAGCACAGTAAACATACAGGCAAAAATACCTTAGATCACACAGAGACAGAGCCTAATAAAGACAGACTGCTAAAAAAGACTGTAGTCTTTCATGCACAGGTGGTTTTACCATATGGCATAGGTAGGCAATTGATTGGGGCCCCTTCCTCCAACATTTTTCCTCCTTGTCTCTCCAAAGTTGAAAGTAAAGCAGTAATAATTTATAGTAGATGTAACTAATCTGTTTGCAGGAGCCTATCCAATTTAAAATCTATATTTGCCTAGCTGTATTATCTCCCATATTTCGAGTTTAATGAACCATTCTACCGTGACCTTCCTGTGCCGTATACCCAGAGCCTTTGCATTTGCAACGATCCGGAGGATGTCACAATTCTAGTTACCAGGAGACAGCGATTTCATAGCGGTGGTGAGAAGAGAAAAAGAAGATGCTAAATTTTAAGAGAGACTTCCATTCAATTATTTTACAAAACAAGAAGGAGCAACAGGCAATGTCAGGTAATGTTACAACAACGAACAGGTTCAGCGTTACAAGGAGCCGAGCTCGCTAACTTAAGCCAGCCTCAGAGTGTTGTGTAAACTATCCGAGTGCTTCAACCTGCCTCTTCTGGATGCGTCTATCACACCTTGTGGGAAAAATGTGACAGATAGAGAGCAGCAGCCGCCACCACCGCTGCTGCCACACTACAAAGCCCTCCTCGCAGAGGACGCTGTCATGCGCGGCCTAGTAACCACCTACTGAACCTTTAAGCAAAATGGGAATCACTGGTCTTCTCCTGGGGCCTCCAAATCACTAAAACCGCCCCTGCTTACATGCATTATGTAAAAAACTGTTCAGGCATGATGTGCCTTTTCATGGAGGAACAGAATGTCATTATGATTTATACTATATAGTGTAGTCATGTTCACTTTAACCACGTGAAGTATAAGCATGTGCTT
The DNA here is from genome assembly GCF_022749685.1 of Semicossyphus pulcher. Lineage (NCBI taxonomy): Eukaryota > Metazoa > Chordata > Actinopteri > Labriformes > Labridae > Semicossyphus > Semicossyphus pulcher. The sequence goes on from NW_027211700.1 coordinate 7,621,183, forward strand.
CGCAACAGTCATAAAATATGATTACTTAAATTCACTAGGGGCCAAATATTACTGCAGAATTTACATGGATTCATTAGATGGCCTACCAGATGTCATTTTAGCAGATGAGAGCAGGACAGTGAAATCAGATGTGGCCAGTATAGAATGCAATCAGCTGTAACGTTTGGTGGCATCAGTGTTGCCAACTTTTTTCCAATGAATGTAGCTAGCACAAGCTCCAAAAGTCGCAAGAAGTCGCCAGATGACATCATACACTAATTTGCGTATTGGTGGCGTCATCGCGTGCTCATTCGCATAACGCTTAGTGGTCGTGAGCACAGCACCCCGCTGCGCGGACTGCCTGTGCAGTGCTGCTGCACACAGAACAAGAGGAGAGAGGAGAGAGCAACTCTGAGCTGTTGGCAGAGGAGCCGTGATTGCGATTACTCCGAGCAGCATACATGGGAATGAATAACAATAGATATTTCACAGGTCTGAAAATGTGTCGCTAGTTGCTTTTTAGAAAGTAAGTCGCCACGAGGGTCTAAAAAGTCGTTATATCTAGCGAGAAAGTCGCTGAGTTGGCAACACTCGGCGGCATTGCCTTCCGATCTTAAAATGTTTGACGTCATCCAGGATGGAATTTACAACCAGATGCTATACAGCTCCCTCAAACTAGCCATTCACAATGATGTGGACTAAGAGACAAATTTATCAAGGGATAGGCTATACTAAGTGCATTTTTGTTGTGGAAAATAAATGAATGATCTTACGTTTTGGAGGGAATTTAACAGCTATATGTGAAGTTTGCAATATCATATTATTAGAAAGCTGTTTTGTATACCTACAGGCATTATTTAAATAACATAAATTAATAAACACAATATAGTTGCTGTCCTGCCTCGTCGTTGGACTGTTCGTTTGTCTTTCCCGTACCATTATCTGTCTGCTGACTACCCTCCGCCTGAATCCACATGAATGCAGAGTTTATGAGCCTTTTGTCAAAAGGCTTAGCAGTGTCTTAGAAAAGGAGGGTAGGAAGATACAGAGAAAGAGAGAAAGGGGTAGAAACAAAAGAAAAGACAGTGAAGATTTATAACTTGCACAGTAGCCTAACTGTGGTCCAGTACAAAGGGCCTAACATTCTAAAAGCCCCGTCATGTGTAGCAGCAAGCGTGCCACCACTCAGAAGGCCTCATCCTCACACTAAGAGACAGGCAACCAGTAAAAAGAAGATTCTGGGTAATGATCCAGCAATGTGTGATTATCATAACACCCTGGAAACCTTCTCCGAGGTTGGTAGAAACCAAAGACTACCTAGCAGTTTCCCTTTTAATTGCTTTCTACTTTGTGCAGGGCAATGAGAAAAAGGGGGGGGAAGTGACACCACGGACAGAAGGGAGAGTTTTTCTCGTTTCTCAGAGCAACTGTTCCAGCAGATAACACCAAGCTACCCTGACAGCATAAAGGGATGAGAGGGAGCAGGAGGACATAAGAAGACAGAAGAGTGTGTTTTACCGGGGGCTTGAAATCATCCCTTTTTGTCCTCCTCTGCTCATATTAATGAAATAGACAGGATAGGAACCCTTGGAGCTACTAATCATGCTAAAATACTCTGGCACGAGAAAAATAACAAGCAGAAGACTGTGAGTTCATCACAGTGGTGGTTTACCAACAAAGGAAGCTACAGCATTGTTGTAAAAGTCTGACTGTGCTGGAGGAAAAACGCCTCCAGCACAAACATAGATTAGAAGTTTTTAGAACATTAAAACTAAATGCCACACGCTGTTCTTCTTTTCACAAATATTGCTTGACCCCTCGATCTCAGAGGATCCACGGTTCTGGTCCGTCAGATGGCACAAGCCCTCGCCCACAGGAAGCGTGTCGCAGCGGAGCGCTGGCCCTTGCAGCTGGATTCGCGAGATCGCGGGAGACCTACGTCATCGCACGAGAATTGCGAAATCACGCGATAACATCAATGTTAAAACAGAGCAACACACAAACAACAGTTCAGTTTGTACGTCCGAGGTTGATTATCTGCTCATTTGAATATGATTCCCTGATTTTTATGCTTCTACCATGTTCTTTTCCAAGATCTCAGCGTGTTGATAGTAAAAGAACGGAAGTCTGTACCGGTCTGTACATGGTGTTTTATTTTGAAATGACCGGATGCTGTATGCTGTTTTCTGTCTGACTTCCTGTTTGGAACGATCTGCTCTGTTCAGCTTGACGCGTGCTTGAAGCGGCCTCCGTCAAAAACAGACTTGGCATGTACGCTTCTGGGATGCGCCGGAAACGGACCGCAGCGCATGATCTGGAATCATGAGCATTGACTTGAATGGGCGCAATCAAGTCGCGGAGGTCGTGGTGCATGCGGAACGTGCCGGAGACAGATCCTGAGGAATTTGAGGTTAATACAACAGTACTGCATTGAGAAAGTGTGTTTACTATACCGTGATTAATTGCTGCTCATATAATTGGCAAGGGTATGTTTAACCAAAACTGTAAACAAGGTTAAACAAGCTCTGAAAAAAGAACGTGCCAACTGTTTCAAATGTCTCAGGTACAATTACAACACCGCCTACTATAATACTGAACAAAGATTTATACTTTAAGTAATAGGGCTCTATCTAGTTCACTGTACTACTTGCTTGATAAACTTGCTTGATGGGAAACCACTTCAGTTGAGCATTTTGTTGTATTTTTGCTCAAAAATGTCCCTGAGATAAGATGTACGGTGGCCCATTTCCAAACATAACATTTCACAAAATACAACGACAGTTCAGGGTCGCAGGGGAGGCTGGAGCCAATCCCAGCTAAGAGGCGGGGTACACCCCAGACTGATCACAGGGCTGACGAGTAGAGACATTCACACTCACATTCACACAATTTAGAGTCACCAATTAACGTAATTGGAACCCGCATGCACAAGGAGAACATCCACACAAAAAGGTCCCCTATATTCGAACTGGGATTCAAACTGGATTTTGTTTCGTGAATCTTTTTGAGTAATGTGAAACGTTTTAATGAAATGTCGTATATTATGAAATAAAACTACATTTTGTGAAATGATGTGTTTGGACCCTCTGGGCTACCATAGATGTGAGGAAAGTAATCTGTTGTGTGACTGTTCTGCAACATTAAAGTGGCTGAAATCGATATTTATATGATTATAATGTAACAAATCAAAATGTTACAGCAACATAGAAGGAGTTACTCAAAGTGATGAACCTAAAGAAATGTCTTATTCTGCTGCGCCCCTCAACTTTACTGGACTTTAAAGTGTGTTTAAGCTAATTGTTTAGCTGTCCGGCTGCAACTTTACAGCTTCTGTTCACTCTCACCACTTTAAGGTTGTTTTATAAGGCTGAAGCAGACAGCTGATTTTAGCTGAAATAAATCTGGTCTGTCTTTCTATCTGATTAAAAAAAAACACACAGCAGAGCGACACGGCTAAAAGAAGCTAAGCTACGCTAGCAGCTAAAGGGCCAAATATGTCTCTCATATTCGATGAGAACATGACAAAATTAAATGACTAAAGATATAAAGAAACAAAGAATATTGAACCTACATTTGTCAGGTGTACACAAAAATGACTGAATTAATCTTTCTAGACGTGTAAACAAGCAACTGATTTTATCAGCAAGAAACAAGACAATTATATCCATGCAACAAGCCACTGCCAATCAAAGCTAGTGTTCTCTGTAATCAATAGAAGCAATAATATTTGAGCCAAAGCCATAGCTGTGGAGAAAGTTGCACAAACAGCTTGTGGTTTCGCCCCTTCTAGATTCCTACAACACCCAGCGTGCATTGCACCCCTCCCTCTGAAAGGAACGGCCCAGCGAGAGACACTGGAGGGAAATATTACAATTTTTCAGTCAAGAACATTGATCGCTGCAGGCAATGGCTCAGAGCGGTACAGAATCTGAAAAAATGACGAGAATATACCGGTGGATTGTCTAAAAAATCTTCGGGGCTGCAGTCTACATTTCAAACCTGATGATTTTGAACAAGACATGACATCAGAGGCGGGCATCCTAGATTGAGGAAGTGTAGTTTAGCGAGCTCCCTGGCCTCCACCAGATGACGCATTTAACGTAGTCTGGTGGAGGTTTGCCAGGACCCATTGAAGAAGCGAACTGCATTTTTTTCCTACCATAATGGCATTAGCTCCCCATAATAGCATGATAGGAGTGAGGTTGAAAATCAGCAAACTGGCCCTTTAAGAGAATGTTTGTCAGCCTGCAGGATGTAAGAGGTTATCATGGACAGCGAGGAGATAATGAACTTATCTTTCCTACTCTGTAACATCACCTGCATCCTCAGATAGCATCGCCACACTCCAGCAGTATGTACCAGCAGAGCCACCGGACCACCATTACTGTTTGAAGCAATCTAAGCTCGGACTGATTTTGATTCCCCTCCAAGTCACTTGCTTTGGTGCTCTCGCTCACATCAACTGGAAAACCCATTTTGCGGGGCCTCAGCCTGGCCAATTTCTATCTGTCACAGGTAGTGGGGAATTGACTGTGCGACATGTAGCATATCACTTTAAAGTGACAGTAAAACGGGAAATCACTTTGTGCCAGCCACATGCTCTTGTCGCCTTCCATAAGAACTTTGTTCAGTCAGAGGGAAAAGTCCTTAAAGCTAAATGGTTTGTGGGGGGAAGATAGAGAATCAGTGCCAACTCCCGTCTCCCTGTACCCACTCAGGGCACACAGTGCATGAAGCGACTGGGTCTCAGGGTTTGTGTACTTTAAACCGATGGATGCACTGAAAACACGAACCAGCCTTTGCACATGCACAGCCATTCATACATGCATTAATCCAAATGTCTTTCTGCACCCTGAAACCTACCAACACCCACACGCACAAACCACACAAAGAGAATATACTACCCACACTGAGAAGCAAACACACACACACACAAACACCTTTAAGAACTACATCTAACAACCTGAGCTCTAAGTGCAGACGGGGGAGTTTGAGGTTTACTGACGATGAACATCAGTAAAGTTTCTTCAGCTACACAACCACAGACAGATGATCAAATTTAATCCTAAGAACAGAGACAAACAAGATGGAGGCAGTGTTTCAGCAGCTGTTATCACATTCATGCAGGGCCCTCGCACTATAGAGGTGACTTCTTAGATTTTTAGCCAGTAATTGTAAATTTCAAGCTTAATTCACTCTCAATTCTAATGTGGACCACAAGTGCAAACATGCTGCAGCATCTAACCTTTATCTATACTGCTTATCCTATTCTGGGTCGCTGGGGGGCTGGAGCCTTTGCACATGATTCATCTGAAACATTTAGTACCACTTCTCTGTACACTGTAATGGCACATTAACACCTTGAATCACTGCATTTGTATATAACGAGAGTCGGGATACACCCTGGTCTGATCGCCAGTCAATCACAGGGCTGACACACAAGAGACAGACAACCATTCACGCTCGCACCCACACCTACACTTACAGTCACCTAACGAGCATGTCTTTGGACTGTGGGAGGAAGCCGGAGTATTCGGAGGGAACCCACGCTTGCACGGGAGAAGACGCAAACTCCACACCAAAAGGCCCACTTCGTCTGGGTTTCGAACAAGGAACCTTTTGCTGTGCAGCAACCCAAACGATTTCAAAATGCTTAGGAGAAACGAGCTGCAAATAAATATACGTGCTGCAAAAATCCGAAGCAAATGCATTAAGGCCCTGTTGACATTTAGTTTTATGCATGTGTCCTGGGTGATCCGATCACAAGTGGACAGCTCCAAGCCCAGCTGTTCACACCTAGCATTGACGAGTCCCTCAAATGCGTCTTCAATGACCGCTTATGTTCGAATCTCACTTTCCCCCTCTGTATTGTAATAAACCTGGGAGCTCAAGCCGCTTTCCCACTGGTCAAAAACACCCACTAACAACCGGCTTTTTTGCTCAGTGGGAAAGGTTACAATCGCCTCTGCAGTAGACCCGGGTATTTATCGTTTCGGCTCCGATTGGCATGGATGGGAACACAAAACCTGTGTCAACACGCTAACCTCCGCCACCTCTCCGGCGCGATGCAATTCTCTGTCGTTAACTTCTATGACTCCTTGTTCTTCAAATTTGTCAGCGGAGAGTAGCAGAAAAGAGACCGACAGGAGTATACTTCGCTGGCAATGGGAAAAGAGACAATCAATGTCTATAAGTGGGTCTTCCCGGGTCTGAAAAACCCGCGTCTCAGTCTCCTATATTAGACTTTAGAAAACATATAATAAAAGAAAGTGTGATACAGACTTGCAGCACACAGAGGGAGGGAGGGAGGGAGGGATAACGTGAAATAAAACTGTTCGATCATGAAGCCTGATGCTCCTCTACAGCTCTGTGTTTATCAGTGGAATATATGAACTAAACAGCAGACTGGAGTCACTAAAAAGAAACACTTTGCATGATTCAAAGTGAAAAACACACACAAGAGAGAGACAGAGAGAGAAAGAGGGACGAGGCACAGCATTCACTGATGATCAGACCGCATAACGATGGACGCTGTCAGAGTGTCTCTGAAGGCCATCCACCGCTGCCCACTTTGCAACAACACAGCTTTATAACATGTACAGAAAACCCACGCAGGTCTACTTAAGGAATTGTTTAGCTTTGCTGGAGTAACCACTAAAGTGTAGCTTCAGTTAGCTACAGATCTCAGTTAGCATTTCGACTGCAGAAAGTTAACAAGGAGGAGTCGACCCGGGGAGATGTTTGCATAAGCACGAATAAATATCAAACATTAAAAAACAGTTGTTTGTTTGATTTCATCCTCAGTTGCTATGACTACAAAGTCATGCAAAATAAATAAAAGTCGGAAAATTAAAAGGCATATTATTATTTCTAACATTTATCAAGCTGCCATTAGTTATAGTTTTAATAAGCGCTGTTTATGAAAGCACAGGAAACACTGTTTTTACATTCATGGTGGCAAAAGTAATCAAAACGCAGTAAACACTGTGATAAAGGGCTGGCTTTACCGTGTGCTATATGAGCGTGTGTTTGTGTGACAAGGAGAGACAGAGACGAATGTTTCAGAGGCGGAAGACAGATTGCAGAGGCGGTGCAACAGCGGTAAATGATGAGTGTTTATACGGTGTATTTGCATGTAAAAGGTGGCTTGGAGATGTGTCACTGCTTCTTATGTATGTGTTTGTTAGTATGTATGTGTGCAACTAGAGATAACCTTGAATCGTGGGATGCTGATGCGCATTGAAGCGAGGGCAATTTAAGGTCAGCTTCACATAACCTAAAATGTGTGTGATGTATCTGATCGGAGTCGAAGCTCTTGCTCTGTCCCAACCCAAATGTGTGTGGCAGTGTGTGTGCGTGCGACCGAGCATGCGGGTCGTTAATCACTTCAGTTCAAACGGTGGCAAAGACGAGCAGCGGCTGCACGGCATAAAAAATGTACTGTTATTTTTACCAAGAACACTAGGAGCTGTCAATTTGCGGATTTACATGCGGTTCATACGAGGGGACCGGAGAGAGGTGAGAGCAGTGCTAGCTAACGCGATAAACTTTTGGAGGCGTACTGTTTCAAAGAAAAACTTTCCAGTGATAAAGTAGCTCAGTCTGAGATGTGAATGGTGTGTGTAGTGAAATGTGAGCTTCACGTCTTGAATCTCTTTTGATTTATGAGGCTTTTGCTTGAGCCAGTTTGCTGGTATTTAGAGAAAGCAGCCAAATTCAGACCATGCTTCGGGGTGAGATGAAGCCTTTCTGGCACCCTGAACTCATAATTAAAGATGACAGATAAAAGATCACTTCAAAGTTCTAACTGAAGAATAGAGAACCCATGTCGACCGCTTCTCCGCAACCATTTTTCTCATCCAAACCCAGTTAGCCTTCTCCTTTGTTTTTCTCACTGCGATGAATTATTACAGCAAGTTTTTGCACAAGTCAGTCTCTGCTTTGTTTACATCTTTCTCACCGTGAGATCACATGGGTTGCTGTGCGCTTGCCCTCTGGCGAACACAATGATCTTAAAAGATGTATTGATGATGCAATGTTATTTTCAAACCTTGTAATGCGTACGTGTGAGATTAGAGAGAAAAACTTCTGTGGAGTTTCTTTAATGTGTGCGATGCAACCTGATTTCAAATGATCTAGGATTCTTACACTCCTGACGTCTGACCCCAGCTTATCATGACAATCCAAAATCTCACCTCGTGACTGCCAAGGCTATAGAGCAGTGGTGTTTAAGGGCGTATACACACCTAAAGTCCGTTTGTTTGATCCGATACAATATTGCGTTTTGCCTCGAGTTTGGTTTGTGTTCACATGGCAGCTTTCACTAGCGGATCAAAAGTTTTGATGCGAGGGGAAACTGCTCTCTGATTGGTCAGAATTTCCACGTAGGAAAACTCCCTGAACTAAACAAAGCGAGAGAGCTCAATGATTAATCACACTCAACGCTTTTACTTGTAACCGAGATTGTTCCACAATTCAATTGTCCTTCAGTTTTTCACTGAACAGTTTGAACACCTCCGAGTTCTTGTGCGTTTCCACAAGCATTTGTGAAATTGTTTGGTCAGTCCATATTTCTATTTCCTCATTGCTACCCCACGTCTGTCCTCTACTCGTCTGGCTGCGTGTCTCTGCAAATGTCAGCACTCATAAACACTGCAATGCACAGTTTTATAGTTTGTTTCCTGTATTTGATCCTGCTTTAAGGCAGTTACCATTCTCACCAGAATCAAACCAGACCGCGGTTCGTTTGGAAATGGATCAAGACACGTCTTTTCTAGCGGACCATGGTCCGGTTTGATTCCGGTGCTCACACCAACGTAAACGAACCGCACCAAGGGGACAAACACTCCATGGTTCGGTTCAGTCGGACTAAACAAGGCTGTTGTGAACCCACCCTTAGTCAAGGGCCGAATGGGGTCATTTATTAAACAACAGACTTGAAATAACAATGTTTTTATCAGAGGTAATATGACAAATTATCCATACAGAAATATGAATGTAACTGCTCCCAAGACATCTTATAAAACCCAGAACAAACCAAGGGGATCAAAAAAAATTTGAGACCAAATTTAAATTAAAAGACATATCAACATCATTAATCTGTTTATGTCTCCCTTATCAGCTGTTTTTCCAATTAAAATGTTTTATCACAGGCATCAAAAACAGGCAGAAAATTATACTTTTTTCTCAAGAAAATCTAAAATATTCTGTTTTTTATTCACAACACCATCAAGCAAAATAAGAATATTTTAAATGTGATCAATCTGGTGAAAATGTGCAAATATTTCAACCATAAGCAGTCTACCTGCGATTACAGGAAAAGGTGCAAAAACCCCCAATATATTTACATATACTGTATATTCAGTGCACTCTGCTCTTATGCCCATTTGCCCCAGTCAGATGCTTGGCATCTTTTCTTGGCTGCAGGTTCATTCATGTTTGGGTTTAGGCTCTGAGCTGTGGACACTAAGGATGGAGTGAACATGCAGAGCATTCGAGCAGCTTGCAGGCAGAATTAAGGCATCATTTCAGGGACAAAGTGTGTAACTTTGCAGCGCCCACAGAATCACACTTCGCCTTGAGTATGCCATCACATTGGAGTTCTATCACCTCTATTTGGATGGTTACAGGTGCCCTTTCCATGTCAACTGCAAACGGATTGCTGAGCAGTTCTAAATTAAATTTCTGCACTCCAAAGTCGGCAAATCGCCGTGTGAACCAACTGCTTGGTTTATCAGCAAAATAGTTGGGAACAGGTGACCCAAGTTTCCTTGCTGCATCTGAGTCTCTCACAGGCGCAGCTTGGCTTGGAAAGCTCTCACTGCATCATACAGGCAGGTATAATTATATCCGGCCCCTTGTCATAGTGGCTGCTGTGGCTTAGTCGGTCAGCTCTCAATCGGAAAGTTGGGGATTCGATCCCCCTGTCTCGATCCCTTTTAAGTGTCCTTGGGCAAGGCACGCAAATGGCTACACCTTCGTGAGCCATTTGCGTATGAATGTGCATAGATCCTGAGTGGAGATTGGCATAGTAGCCATCAGTATGTGAAAAGGTAAATGTGACATGTAATGTAAAAGCACTTTGAGTGCTTAGAAGACTTATAAGTGCAGTCCTTTTACCATTTACAGTTGTAGGAAAGCACTAGGCGTCAAATACCAATGCTTTGTCAACGCCATAAACCCTTTAGCAATATTTGATGGTTGTAGAAACTGCTGTGACATACTGTATTGATACTCTTCTCAGGGTTGAGGTTTGGGGCAACGGATGGGCCAAACAGTACAGAACCCTCATCCAGTAGACCGTGGATCGTGTCCAATGAGAAACCAAGTGAAAATGTTGTTTTATTGTTTTACCCTAGCCCCAACCATGTTGGGGGGTTTTGCCTAAACTTGACCCTACATACTGTTTGACATTAGACTGACATCGACAGTAGTCCCCAGGTGGTGGAATGAGTTACCAAACTCCGTTCGGTCCGCAGAGACCCAGCTCTTTCATGAACACCTCTGCATTAATGATATTGATGCTATTAAAGTTGTTGTATTGACTCTCAGATGTACGTCACTTTGGACAAAAGCGTCTGCTAAATGAAATTGTTACATTGTAACCTTGAAAGATAGGAATGAAGAGATGATACCATGCATGAATGTGTGGCCTTTGGTATCTGAATAAGACGGCAAAGAGCCCTGACAAAGCATTGGTAATTGAAAACCTGGCACAAGAAGGCCTTGGTTCGACACGTGACAATAAAGCAGCATACAGAACACCTTAACCCTGAAACTGAAGCAGCTAAATGGAATTCACCCATTATTTGATTTTATCATGTACACTTTTTTCCATCTGCAACTTGTAGAAATGTCTTTGGTGAAAAAAGGCCTAATTCTGTTCAACACCACTTATGAACATACCACATACTAAGTGCTGGATGAGTGTTTTTCTGTGCTTCTGTATCAAGAGGTCACTTCACATTTGTCCAACACTGACGAACCAACCATAGACAAATATAATGGATCAAAATGGTGCGACTGGTGACATATAGACTCACTGGCGAGGTCATGATGAGTTACATTGGTTTTTCCCACTGGCTGGCACTACTCTGCATCTAACTGCCTCGTTAGAGAGTTTTTGTTGCTCAAAGACAAAGCGGCTAAGATACAACACCAGCGAAACACCACTCCTTTTGTCTGCCATGGCTTGTAGCTTTGGACTCGATGAGCTGTTTGCACAGTGGCAGATCAACTTGAGCGCTCCATGAAAAGGATTTGGAAAGGGACTTCTCTGCAGTGGGTGTTGGCAGCACGCTAATGGCCAAATCAGAGAGCACAAGTCAGAAACCCATCCAACGCCGTAGGAAATAGTTGAACAGAGCCAACAGAGAGGGCACAATTCTCTGAACTGGTCTGGCAGCTTGTTAAGATTCCCTCAAAACAAATAACACACTATGAATACAAATGATGTGAAATATGTTTTCAGGTGGCACTCTGAATTTAAATGTTATCTTATTATTGAAAAGCAGAGTTTAACTGCTCGACGTGTCTTTAAAACTCCCCTTTCTTTCAACAGTGATCTGGGATGAAGTCGTACTGTAGCAAATGAAAGCGAGACAAAGCCCATTAACGAAGAAGTCATCACAGTGTCAGAATCTCAAACCAGCTGGACTCTATGCTCACATCTGGAAACGCCTTTGGCTGTTGGCTTTCCCCTTTCTGTCCACTCTGGCAGCAAAGAGAATATTAGAAGCAAAGCCTGCCCTCTTTCAGCAAATGTTTTTTTTTTAACTTTCCTACAGTACATGAAGCACCTCAGCACTTGAAAGGGCGCTACAGTCGGGCCTCTGCTATGTTCCTCTCTAATGTTACAGAAACACACGTGGCCCTCAGAAGAGATACTGAATCTTCCTTGAGAAACTTTTCTTTAGGTGTTAACTTGCTGATATTTTTACTTTTAGTTCATGTAACTTTGTGTGAATCTTGAGCGTCATTTAAAGTACAGAACTTTTGCAAACTTTAGATTTTTTTTACATAGATATTATTTACTCTTTTTTCCTGTGATAACCAGTAATTTCTGGCTCTTTTCTCCAGATCTCGACTTATTTATCTCGAGCTAACGCTGCACCATCGTAACATCAGTTGATCATAACTCCAGAGTTGCAAAAGCACAAAACAAACATAGAAACAGGCTTAACTTACCTCATTAGTGTGAGCAATAGTTTTATCACAGTGACCTGCCTGTTATTTTTTGAGATCGCCCAAAAAAAACAACTTTGTTATTCCGAGAAAACCGAAAAAAATAAGTTCTCGAGAAAACAACTGAAATTAAATTGTTATCACAGGAAAACCAATGTTGTTATCTCGAGACAACAAGATAAATAAGTCCAGATCTCGAGAAAGAAATAACTCTTTATCACGGGAAACTCGAAACTGCAATTAAAATGTGTGGATGCATATCCGCCTAGGGCTTCCATAGTTTTCTAAATAACAACTGTAAATTTTACTTCATGTATACCTACATATTACATGATTTATTTATATATTCAAATATGGAAATGATAATTTTTGGCAAACTGTTTTGTACAGCCTTGGGAAATCCCCTTAGTTAATCATTAAAGCTCCTGTGAGGAGTTTTTCACTGCTTATGGAACAAACTGAAATTAATTCTGATGACTCTATATGAGCTACAAAAGCAAACCAGAACATCAGCAACAAGATGGATTCATTCGATATAGTTATTTTTAATGCCTGTAACTACTGGTGGGGGGTAGGTGTCAGACGAAGCCATTAACTGCCCGCAAAAATTTAAAGTGAGTGATACATATGACTGTTAAAGAAAGCAGGATGAGATTTTTTGGTTAAAAACGCCACTTAAGCATGTACAGGACAAAATCAGCAAAGAGATAAGAGGTACGGCTTTGTCAACAGGGGGTGCCAAAATTGACACAAACTGAAAGTTCCTCACAGGAGCTTTAACTTTGAAAATTTCCCACCATTTTTTCTGTATAATTGTGCTCCAACACAACTTACTGAGACATTCAGTAGTTTATCTCTTATATTACTACTTATAGCAATAAGGGGTTAAATAAATGAATACGATGGGCCTGTGGGTGATACAGATAAAGATTGCAGCACCACAGATTTCTGCCACATGATGCACTGAAACTGACTGTTACGAATGTAACCAATTCGAATTTAGTGACAGTATCATAATTGCAACTGAATTGCATCTTAAGGTGGCAAACATCTGTGACATTTCTGTAAATCGTGTGATAATAGCATAAAGACATCGACGGAGAAAGCAATTTCCCCGACGCTTAGTCTATTTTAGGGATAATCACGTTGTTTTTGTTGCCTGGTTACACAGAAAAAGAGATATCCTGACCTTACCAAGTCGCTGGCTTTGCATTTCCATCCTCAAGTTTCACTGACAGAATGCTGGAGCAGCTCGGTAACAAGAACAGTCCTGTTCTATCATTCTCTCATCTCTGTTATTTCTCCTGCTTTGACTTCCAAGGGAGCAATAATGCAACAGCTTTAACACCAAAATAAAAGTAGCATTTGGTGTCTTTTCAAAAAAATCTTTCAATCAGTCGCATGAAATAAAGCTGAGTTTGTCTAAAATGAAATGATACAAAAGCCAGCCTGGTTGGCTTTTGCAATCACAGATGGAGTGATAGGGGGCGAGTTGAAATCTCATCCGCACAGCTCATGCGCTCTCCTGCTGCTGCATATGCATCTCACACCACACCGCCATAACCGCTTCAATTGATCTTTTGCTCTTACTTGTGGCTGCATTTAAATGAAGTTCAGGTAGATACCAAACAGAGTCCGGACAGCAAACTTAAGTCTATGTCGGTGTGTGTGGCTTGTCTGATAGAAATGCATTATTCATTCCATTTCAAAGTAACCTTAAAGTTAATAGAGCTTTGGTTTAGAATTGGCTTCTCTCAGATGTGCCTTTGTGTTTTGCTTTGATTGCAAGATCAGATCTAAGACGAGTGAAAGTGAGAAAATGTGAATATAAAAGTCTGTCTATAAAAACCTGCTGTAAAATTGTCCTTGATGCAATTACACGTGTAAAAGCTAATTTTCCCGGTGTATCTAAATCACTGCTGAGAGGGTTGACTTTGCAATATCTCTGTGTAAACACAGACAAAACTTGCCTTCATTGGAACATACCACATTAAATACGCTGCAAGCTTCTGTCATTCTCTGAAACATACTATTCGATTTTATATTCATTGCCTAAATTCCCACCTGGATTCCATTCATTTAGAGGGAGAGACGCTAGCTAAAGAGCTGTCACATAAAATGTCATTACTATTTATTTTTGCACTTCAATTACAGGCAGAGGACAGTTACAACAAATTGTTGTCACAGTGGCATTCAAGGAACGTGACATTCAAGATTTTATCTGAACAGAAACAGAACATTTGCAATGCTGCAAATAAGCAACAGAATGCTTGTCCCCCTCACAATATACATGCATATTATTTTGTCGTGACTTTAAACTAATGGATGCAAGTAAAGAAGTTATTTCGCCTATAATTAAAAAAGGTAAGGTTTTAAAAAAGGCTGCAGGGTTGCAGTGGTTGGCGCTATCGCCTCACAACTAGAAGGTTCCTTGTTCGAATACCGGTTTGGACGAATTGGGCCTTTCCCGTGCATGCGCGTGTTCCCTCTGGGTACTCCGGCTTCCTCCCACAGTCCAAAGACATGCATGTTGTCGAGGTGTGTGAATGTATGAATGTAAGCGTAAATGGCTCTCTGTCTGCATGTTTGAGCCGGTGACCTCCCCACGGTGTACCGCGCCTCTTGCCCAGTCACAACTGAGATAGGCTCCAGCTCCCCCGCGACCCTGAACAGGATAAGCCGCATAGATAATGGATGGATGGTGTTCTTTAATAAGAGGTCGAGAGGAAGTATGGTTTCAACACATTGTGTCCCTTTTTTGGATTTTTGGACCTTCAGACTTTTGAAGACTAGGTAAAGCTACTGCTCGAGTTGCTAGCTTAGCATCTAGCCTAACAGCGTAGTTTATGCCATCTAGACGTGAGATTAATATACGTGTTAATTATATGAAGAATATGCTCTGATTCACCAATAAGGTTCTCATTGTAAATGATTTTCATTTTGTATGGTGATACATTATTTAAATAAGAGTAAAAGATGGTAAGATAATCCTGAAGTAATGAGGAACTACATGCCAAGTGCTCAGTATGATGTATTCATACATTGAAGGGGCACAAGATTAAGTAATGATGCATGTGTAAAGGATCTCCCAGTATGTTCTCTATATAAAAAAATGCTAATAGCCAACTCAGCATACCTTTAATGGTGCCACCATTCCAATAAGAAAGACCAGAAAAGGTTTGGTGCAGGCTGGATGTGGTCTAAAAGGAGGCCCACAGTGACAGGCTTTTGACAACCCCTGCTCAAACTAAAATGAAGCCTCTGCCGGTGCTGATATCGACCTCTGGAGCAAACCACATGCAGTGCACAGCGATAACATTGAACCTAGTGATTCAGGAAACTGACTTCCCCGTGTGGAAATTGATTTCATCACAAAGACGAGATGAAGCGTAGCATGCATGAACGGTCACTTACTATCATTGCAAAGATGTATTGTATCTGCTAAGAATTCAGTTAATTTGCTAATTGCAACTTGCGGTTTTGCAATGATGACAGGTGGTGTGTGTAATAAATGGTTTTCCTAAAACAACTCCCAGCCATATAATTTTCTTGACAATTTAAAACATGCAGTTATTAACTTTGTCAGCACAAATTGCAGAAGCTCCACAGACTGAAAACCAAGCCTATGATCTGTATCACTTTGATCTTTATCCAATGTGAAGATTTATACACATCCAGACTATACAAAAAGGCTGCCACTGACTGAGCAAGTTGGGTTATGAAGTCACAACATGGGTTGATTGAGTGCTCAAGTTGACTGCTTCCTTTTCCATGTTGCACTTTTATAAGAGGTGCTGACATTGGTTACGTTAGCAGCTCCAGATTCTATGAGTGTATGTGATACACTGTACAAAAGATGGTCGTAGGCACCAGAATGCGCCCCATTGGATTTAGCCTCAGCCATATTGGTTTTCTGGAGCCAAAAGTGATCATATTTGGATGAAAGGGTGGAGCTGCAGAAGAGTGAGTGGTTGGAAAATGACGAGTTATCAAAGCTAAACAGTCTACACCCGCAACTGATTCATTAGCTGGTTAATGAGCTAGTATAACTTTGTGTTTTCTACAGAGGATCAGACTAAAGAAGTCGTGGGCAAGCCAGCAAAAGCGTCAAATGAATGACGCGTATTAAGCTTAAAATAACTTTCTTGTCTTCTCATCACTAAGGCCCACTGTAATCTCTCCGGGGAAAATGGGTTGGCTAATAAAAATATTTCCAAATGTTTTTTTTTCTTGGCTTTTGGAGCCAGCCTCAACTAGACACTCAAGGAACTGCAGTTCTTGCACTTCCACATTGGCTTAATTTTTCAACTTGGTTGGAGCTTAGTGTATGCACAGCCCTCAAAACTATTGTTAGGGGCTCGGTAACACTTGGCCTGACCTTGTGTATAAGTCTAGCTTAGTTAAGATACCAGCTCCCTAAAACAGCTAGCTTAGAAGGGTGCGCTTTAAGGATTTAAAGATTAAAGAGTGACAATGGCTTAACATGAAACAATAACCAGTTCACAATCAGTCACGAAATCCAAGATGAAACTATCTGTATTTCTTCTGAGCCACCAACTATGCCAAATGATAACGCTGGTGCAGCAAGATCCACAAACTTTGCACCTCGGATGCACTTGGAATATCAAAGACAACTACAGATATTTTTAATGCTATATGTATATATAACTTGGATGAAAAGAAATGAGGCTGAAAACTGGCTGATGCCCTCAAAGGAGTGGAGCTTAAAGAGAAAACTCAAAGATACAGCTCACAACTGTTAAAAAAAACCGTGTGATATTCATGCCTTTATCGCCATTTTGATCACGGCAACATCAAAGCAAACCAGCAACAGAAGAGCCTTATCTGAAGTGTTGATCCTCTATCGACACTGGTGGGGTGACGTTGGACGTGACTTTGGGGTGTGTAGGTTCAGCTTTAATCCTGTCTGCCAGCTCTGGCTTTGGCTGGGTGGCACCCTGCCAGGATGTCACTGGGAGTCACAAGTACGGATCCATCAGTCGGGGACAGCGACTGATGGTTGTAATCTCCTCCTAAGCACACTGTCACTTGGTCTGTTCATTAAAGGGAAATTCATCCTAACTCAGAGTTGACAGGTTTTATTTCTTAGCAGATGGAGAGTTGGATAGAAAATCATTGTTGTGGTTGAAAACAACTATTTTAGTGTGACACCGTGGTAATGATGTCCAATTTGACAGAGAATGGGAGCCAGGAGGGTTTATTTGGATGCGAAGTGTGACTGGTTGATGTTTGTCAGAAAACACTTAAAAGAAAATTTGAACTTGGCACTATTTCGTTTAAGCCACTCCATTTATTAATCACACACATTGTAACGAGCCGATTCACGAAGGTCTCCCCTCCTCTCGTTTGCTCCTCCTCTCGCCAAGATCTCCCCTCCGCTCTTTGTTAATTGGACCAGAGTCTGCTATTGCGGCGAGGTAAAATGACGTCACGCTGCTTCGAAAAGAGCGCCATTCCCGGTGAAAGACGGAAGCAGTCGAACCGGTAGAGATAGCTCCGCATACTGCTGGTTGTTGCGAAAGTCGGGGTAGTATTAGCCTTCGGACCACCACGCTCACCTCAGCTGAAAAGCTGGTAGATATTTTTCCTTTAAGTGTTTATTTTTTTAAAAGGAAAGAAGAAGGAAGAGACTGAATATTTTCTTTTGGTTGTGCATTCTCTATTGCAGTGTTTTATTTGATGCTTTGTGCTTCCTTGTCCTTGGTTTAATACAAAAAAGTTATTGAAAAAGAAAGTGTTGATGTTTCTATTTTTATTTTGATAAATTATGTTGTTAAAGGTTGTCAGAGCACTTTAACTATTTTTACATCCTTTGTGAGGTTTAATAATAAGTGTATGTGACTTAAAACAAAAAGAAAACAACTTTTGTCTGGGGTTTCCCTGACTGGCACCCCAGAAATTAAAAATTAAATCAAACAGTCATTCACACAAAAACTGTCACAAAATGCCAACATATGCTCTAAGAAATACCAAGTCTTTCACACGTCGGTCTCAGAACCCATTGGCTATAGTCTGCGACGATATTGCTTCTGGGAGCAACGGTGAGCATGTTGGGCAACGTAACGTTCTTCCAGTCAAGACTTTTCCTGTGCGTTGCAATGTTTACTGTCCAGTTGGCAACTTCAGAAGCAACCGTGTGTTCAGATCAAAATCGAAGTGCATTCAAGGAAGTCAGGAAATCAAAATGCTCAACGGCTTTCTTGACACAGCATCAAGCAAATTTGTCTCAAGTTGAATTTTTGATCTAAAGCAGATTGTAAGCTGGAACTGCAGATATCTATTCATAGACATACATAAGAAGCTAATCGTTGTCAGATGACCGCTGATGGGAGCCAAGATGTCCGCCTGTTTTTACTCTGCACAGGGACTGTTTTTCCTGCATACACCGCCTTTTGATATGTGATTGGTCGATACTACTCCAACTTCAAACATACCACAAACACCAGAACACTAAAATCCTGTCGCGTGCTAGACTGTAAATAGAGATTGTTCACAAGTTAGACATACCTGGTCAATTTCCATTCAATTGCAACATGTGAAGCCAATGCAGATAGACATATAAGCACGGATATCCGAGACTTTATCACTGATATTTTCTACTCTCTAACCATGTGCATGATGTTAACCTGACCTGAAACAAGCTGTTTAAAATCTTAAAGCAGTGCTTTCTAATATTTCAGAAACATTAACGATGATTCAAATGGCTTTGTGTTATGTACAAGATAGACAACTTTAACCAAACTTTTATTTCAGTGGCTATGTAACGCTTTACTCATTGTTACGGTTTTGGGGCTTGTAACCACTCTCACTTATTTTTCAGGCCCAGCAGGCAGCTGTTTTCAGTGAAAAGCCCGTATATATACCCACCTACCCTACTTGTCATGC
This sequence comes from Semicossyphus pulcher, assembly GCF_022749685.1. Taxonomy (NCBI): domain Eukaryota; kingdom Metazoa; phylum Chordata; class Actinopteri; order Labriformes; family Labridae; genus Semicossyphus; species Semicossyphus pulcher. The sequence goes on from NW_027211700.1 coordinate 7,640,251, forward strand.
ACCAAATGGCAGTCAAAGTTAACTGCTAACTGGTGAACAGCGCAGAGCACTTAGCAGCTACAGAGACTGATATTTCCCACAGGAGTAGGTGGACATCAAACCAGACCTAAAGGAGAGTGGTTACTGAATTTAAATTCACAGGGCAGCCAAAAACCCAACTTTCAATGAATGCTAATGTTGCTTTAGGTCTGTTAGACCTCACTTCATAAAATGTGGCGTATACAGCTTTTTGCAATTTGTCCAATAACTCTTTCATGCACGTTTAACCAAACGGATACCGAAATGTAGCCACCACCTGCAGCATTAGAATTCACTCGACATGCATTTTTCACTACTTGTACAACAGCAGTAATTTAAATACTTGCTATAAACAAACAGCATTCAAAATACAAATGCATCATGTTTCTTCTAAATGCCAGTGGTGCAGTTACTGTGAACCTTCAGGTTCAGCCAAGAAAGACACCACTTGAATTTTGAATTCTTTAAATATATATGTATTCTTGGAACGTTCCACTGTGGCTCACAAAAACATCACATTAATATTTAATTTAAAAGTCAGTCCCTGCTATACTCTTAAGGCAACAAATTATTGACTGATTTGAAAAGAGCACTATGCCCGCAGGCTGCTCTGTGATCACTCATTCACTCACACTCATTGTGCTGTGGAGTATTCCACCTTTGTGCACATCGGGCAACAAACTTTTCATAAAGAGTTTCCTGCTGTTTGTTCTCTGCTATTTGCTATTTCTTTTATAGGTTTGATTTTTTTGACAGCTTAATACAATAATCACACATTCTGCGTGGACAGAGATTGACCCGTGTTTCAACTTTGAACATCACCACTCACTGCCGGAGCTTTGCCTTGAGACAAGAATCCAAATTGAACCTGTTCAATTCGCAGCTCGGCTTAAATGTGCTGCAGCTCACTTAATAAATGAGCGATAAAAGGGAGGGCAGCACCTCATCAAAAGGCTCACTCCATACACTTTGATGAAATAATAAATTTAGATTAATGTTCTTTTACTCGAGCCAGCACACAAGAATTTGCTGCACTGCCGAGACACATCCTAAACTAGAAAAGAATGCAATTAAACCCAGTATCTTGTCTGGCAGGCAAATGGATATTGGTAATCTATAGAAAAGCCCATTCAGATTTACAGATTAAGCTCATTCTAACTATATATGGTTATGGGAACCACTCTAAAATGTGTTTATCTATCCCATTGGAGCTTTTTGATTTTATGTTTTAAGCTTAATAACACAGGTTCATCTTTGAGGAAGCAAAGGAGACATGGGGGATGCAGGGAGACTATAGAGAAAGATACATCTCTTCACGTAAGTTGACTTGCAGCCTTCCTAAGTAATTATAAAGAACAATGTGCTCTCACAGAGAGGTGGAGGTGGAAAGGGAGAGAGGCGGATGCAGCCTGGCAATTATCCCTCGGGTGCATCTCAAAGGTAAGCGGCCCAAACACCGCCTCTCAGCGCGGGGAGACCGACCGTCCCCTGGCGATTGAACTACTCGGAGTTGCGATGCCGCTGTCACCTTTCCCGCGCTGGGGTCCACTCTCAATTCCCAAACTGAATTGCTTATATCTGTCTGTGTGTGTGTGTAGGTGCGTGCGCCTTTGGAGACAGGAAGACGAGAGCTTTTGTCCAGGGCTTATTACCCAGAGTGCACAGCAGCTAGACATCTCTGGCATTCACGTCTTTGGCTAATGAAGTGCCTTGTCAGGGTGTGTGCATGTTTGAGTGTGTGTGTGGAGGAGTGTAAGGTGTCCCACTGTGGTATCCCGTCTAATAGTGCTTGCACAAACCAATGGAGTGGAAAGTGTGCATGCCACATAGACACATACTTTTAAAAGGCTGTCCAGAGTAGGGATGGGTAATGGTGATCCATGATCGATTATTGGTTGTTAATAATTTGGTCGATCACGTGGAATTTGATCTGATGTTGGTATCAAACGCCGAAGAGCTGCGCTTTCATACATGTCAATATCAAACGCCGAAGAGCTGCGCTTTCATACATGTCCCTAACAGCAGGTGATTTCCGCTGGTACGTCCCTCCTGTGAATAGATCGATTGAGATGCATTGTCGGTTACATATCGACCTTCTTATTCTGTTTTAAAAGATTTTAAGTGCCGCTGTAACGTAACGTCTTTAACGGCGAGTCTCCTTCACACGCGGCTCCGCCTGCTGCCGTGGAAACGAGATCGTGGGTGGAAAAACTCAAAACGCGAGTCGTGTTCTTCGGGCAACTTTGTAAAACGCACTGCTCACGATGATCGTCCTCAGATCAGACACGGGGAGGGAGAGAGAAACAGAAAGAGCCGCTGTGTGCAGTTACAGCAGGTGAAGGTGTGTGGGGAGAAATAACTCAAGAGCAGCAAGAAGAGCAGATTAAAGCAGTTTTGTGAACAAACACTAACATATGGTGGAGAACGATGAAGCTTTAATGGTATTACGATATACTTTATTTAAAGTAACAGTCTCGAAGATTTCTATTATTGTGCTATTGAGCGCCTCCCACTGGCGATACTTGGTATTTATGAGAGCACTACGGCTGGCTCCCTTTGTCGTGGTTGTAACTCTTGATTTTCCTCGCTTTTGTTTGTAGACTGTGCCTTCATCTGAGCGTCAAATTTGTTTCTTTTTCTTTGGATTTTCACTTATTTTTGAAGCTGTATCTGTAGTCACCGATCTTTTCTTTGTTTTTTCAACCATAGTAGATTACTGTTTACTCGCAATGCTTACAGAAACCAGAAGTGCAGCCGCTTAGCTCTCCCTACTCTCTCTGGCAGACCAACCACAGCTGGGTGATGGAAAACAAAGGCTTTCATCAGTGGGCCATAGGCTCAATCACCATTGTGTTACCTCATTCGGTGATAGATAGAGCCTTAAAAGACATTTATGTTATGTTAAGTTTAAGATTGTTACTTTAAATATTGTTCGCTGTAATTTTTTTTCATTGTCTTTGTGTTTAAGATGTTGAGGCTGTGAAAAATATAGCCAAATAAAGTATGTAAAAAGATAATCAATCGATGGTCAAGTTAGGGAAATTTCAAACGCCCATCCCTAGTCTCTAAGGTCTATCGGGACATTTATTGGATCGCAATATGATTCTGTAGCACCTCATTTTAAACTCAAAGTTCAGCCAACTGTCACATAACTCTCAGGGTATAATAGCAACAAGTTGAGCTGAACTGACTGACGCAAGACAACTTTATAATGTTCCATAAAATGCCCCTGTTCCAACAATACCAAAAACAATGATAAATGACAGTAATCACAAAAGCCATAACACCCACAACATTTCAAGGGATGCTGAATTATTGAAGCGGCCTTTAAAATAAACTCCCAGAATAGGTGACAGCATAATTTTCATGCTGCCTCATGATTGCAGCATACTTACATCATCCAATTTGTTTTATTACTATATTTATTCCCTCGTCAAACCCACACCAGACAAACATATTCACAGTGGCCCCCGGTAAGGTAAAGCTCCTGTCTGTCCTATAGCGATGACAGTGCAGCTTCTGGCCCAAAAAAGAAGAGGGAAAAATGCTGCTGCTTCTCTTTTTCAACAGCTTCCCAGAGAGAACTTGCATCTCCAAATAAGAGAGACTTCCAGAGGCAATGAGAGATGTGCAGCCCTGCCTCTGCCAAACGTAGTGGGCATAAAGCGATGTTTACATTCTCCTGTCTGCTCTGACACCTCCGAGGGAAGTTAAGCGGCGGTGGTCTCCAAAATGAATGAGTCGCCCAAGGCCTGCTCCTGGATATCGTTGATCCCGGGGCTCACCGGCCTTGACGCCACAAATGTGTGCGCATGTGCACAGCGTGTGTGCCTGCGTGTTGCTGTGATGCGTTTCAGCGCTTCGGGGGTTGTTATTCTGTCAGCGCAGACAGGAACTTGAAAATGTCAGGATGTTGCCCAACAGTACAACAAATATACGCTTGTGATTTCCCTGCAACTGAAAGCATGTAGGAAAATCATTAAACAGGAAATGCTGACAAGTATACCATAGTGTGTGCCTTATGGGGCTGCAGGGGGCTTGTTTGTACAAGTAAGAGAAGTGATGTTGGCAAACAGCAGTCAGAATATCTGGTTTAATTTGATGCAGCAACTTTGATGAAGATCTATCTGCTGGATGTTTAGGTGGGAACCGATTGGAGGTTTCAAAGGCTGGATGGGTGCGTCAGTGTTTGTATCAGTGGATGAACAGATGGATAGATAGAAAAACAGATGACTAAATGAATGGCAGACAGATACACAGTGACATGAACGATGCACTGATGATAGATGGATATTTTTGTTTCGCTTTATTTGAAGAGTAAGTGCACTGACAGATTGTGCTGCATCGTTGCCCCGGCTACACCTGGCAAACATGCTGCGCTGACAGCTGTTCACTCACCAATCATCTGCATCTGACACAAGATACATGAGCTACAGCTAACCCCACATTATTATCAACTTAACTGAGGTACAAGCCAGTTTACCCGAGCGTTCCTTTTGGATTTAATCAATAATGATAGATTATGTTGCTGACAACACGGAGGCAACAGGTGATATATTTGTTTGTTTGTATTTATATGAGAACAAGTTTGGAGAGGAGTGAACTACATCTACTAATTCGACTAGGACTTTATTTGCATTTTGCTGTGGCTTGCTGGTAGTTCCACTACATTCATATTTGATTCAAGCACATAACTTACCAGTCAGATATTAAAAAATCCAATTATTTTCCAACAAAAAAATTAACATTAGTCGAGTCATACTTCTAAAGAACATTTAAAAACCGCAGCTGACTAAAGTGCTGTACAATGCATAAAAGAAACAATACATAGAAACCAAAGGAATTGTATTTAAAAACGCTTAAAGTATGTTTTGAAGCGAGCCTCTAAAGACTCTACAGAGGGGGCAGACCTTACTGAGGATTGAAGGCTCTACCTCAGTTGAGGGTCCTTGACGGAGAAAGCGCAGTCACCTCCAAGTTTAAAATTAGAATGGGGGACTTGCCAGGAGGCCTGCGTCTGATGATCTGAGGGGCCTGGAGGTTTTGTAAGGGCTCAGGAGGTCAGTTATTTGTGGGGGGGGGGGACCTTAAAATCAATCCTGAAGTGAATTGAAAGCCAGTGAAGAGAGGCTATTATGGGAATTATATGCTCCCTCTTCCTGGAACCAGTCAGAAGCCTGGCTGCAGCATTTTGGACCAGCTGCAGGCAGGAAAGGGACGACTGGCTGATCCCAGTAGATAGGGACTTACAATAATCAAGTCTGGAACAGATGACAGCGTGGATTACTTTTTCTAAGTCACTGAAGGAGAGAATGGGTTTTAACTTTGGAAGCTGATGGAAACTGGATATCACCACAGCTTTTACCTGGGAGTTGAATTTAAGAGCAGTGTCGAAAAAACTTCCAAGGTTTTTAGCTTGGGGTTTAATGTAAGTGGACAGGTGACCCAAGTTATTGGAGAGCAGTTTGATGGCACTTTTGGGGGGCAAAAATCAAACCTTCAATTTTGCTGTCGTTAAGTTGTAAAAAGTTATGGGCCATCCAGGTTTTTATATCTTCAAGGCAGTTTGTAAGAGAGAGTTAAGATCAGGTTGTTTGTTATAATGGGGAGAGAGAGCTGAGTGTCGTCAGCGTAACAGTGGTATGAGAGGTTGTGCTTCTGGACGATGTGAGCTAAAGGGAGCATGTATATAGAGAACAAAATAGGGCCGAGGATGGAACCTTGTGGTACCCTACATGTTAGATTGGCTGGAGTAGAAGTGGAATTGCCAATGTTTACTGAGAAATTTTCCCAACCCCCGGGTCGCAGACCGGTACCAGGTCTTTAAGTACCTGGCTGCAAGACCCTATATGTGTCTGTGACATTCTAAACATATATAGAGAAAAGTAACCCAAAAGTAGCCCAATTGCTCAGAAAAACTGCGGACCTGGCAACCATGGCTTCGCATCCCATGATGTGATACGGAACTTTGTTTGATCATGAAGCCTGATGCCCCTCTACAGTTCTGTGTTTATCAGAGAAATAAATTAACTACACAGAATATGGGCATATGACAGCCTGTGGAGATGAAGTTTATACTTTAACTGTGTGCAGAAATAAGGACAGATCGCAACGTTATTGGTTCAGGTACAGAGCGAGAAATGCATACAGATCTGTGCCATAACTGCTCCTCTCCGAACATCTGTCTTCTCACTGTGTGCATGATAACTTTGATAAACTACGCGTGGATCACCTTCGGCTCATCTCATTCATAGCATGTGGAGATGTAGTTTATGCTTTAGAAAGGTTGTTCACAGAAATATGGGACTGATCGCGACCCTTTTGGCTCAGGGGCAGAGCATGAGAAACACACACAGAGTGGTGTCATCACTGCGCTGCATGATTATAAATTGCTCACTGCTGGATCACGTTGTTATAAAGTCCGATAAACTGCTTTAGCATCACACTCTGGATCATCTCTCTCTGACCTGCGCCGTCTCTCCCTCTCGTTGTATCGTCCCATATTAAAAACTTAGATGCAGTCTCCTTACTAAATAAATACAGACACGACCTGTCTGTATTTCCATGTGTGTGACCATGATTTATGCGGATGCATGTCAATGAGCCCCTCCATTTTCACAAATGATCCATGAGAGGTTTAATCCCAGTGTTGAAATTGCATAATTTATTACAGCAGCAGAGCTGAGTTTAAAATGAAAGAAGTTGTGGACTTTTGTATATATAGTGACAGCACAAAAAAAGATTACCACTACAAAGAAGCTAGTTTTTTTTAAGTCCAGTAACATTACAGTTAGAAGGATATAAGCTCTAAGCACGGGTTTGCAGTGCAAAGCCAAGGTGCATTGATGTGCAGATGTCCCTCAATTATGTCCATTTAAGTCTCACAGATAGAGATCACATTGTATTACAATGTTGCATATAAAAAGGAACTATGTACCAAATTAGACTCACAATGGACACTTAAAGAAAGAAAGGATCAAAATCAATGCGGGAGAGCCTTGCTTGCTTTTATTCCACATTATTTTCCTTGCCAATACATGGTGAGTAAATGGTCTGTACTTATGTTGTGCTTTTCTATCTTAATAGAAAAAGTGCTGTACCATTTGCTTTTTATTTTCCCATTCACACATCATCACACAAACATACTGATGGTGACTGAGCTGCCATACAAGGTGCTGGACTGTTGATGTCTTGACCTAAGTCAGCCTGAGCCACTAGCCCTCGAAACTGCTCCTTAAGGTGTTAAACTTTCTCTTTAAGTCATGTGACCATTCATTCAGGGAAAAAAGACTGCATTCTGCAGGACTGCAGCTTTATAAGCACACAAAAACTCACTTTGTAGAGGGTTTAAAGTTTAGTGTTGCTCCAATAGTCAGAGTAAAATCTGAACAAAGATAATTGCAATGAAGAAAGCAACCCCATTTCTATTGGCAGGCAAACACTAAGCAAAAGCACTAATCATAAACTTTAATAGGATGAGTTTCGGGTCCTGCAAAGCTTGTTAAGTCACTTTTAATGCCAGTTCAAATTTAAGACCAAGTAACCTTGAAGATTAAAAAGGGAAAACAGTAAACATCTCGAAGGAAACACAGAGTTCTCATTAGAGGAGTGAAGCAAAGACAAACTGCTGCGTTTTAAGACCTTTGAAACCGCATCTCAAAAGTCACAGCCAGTAGCTGTGCAGTATGCTGGCAGGGTTTTTATTGAGATCAGCTGGAGCTAGAATTTCCTACTATTTATAGTTAGACTGTTGGCTATATAAATGTCACAAATTCACAGAAACAAACATGGTTTCTCACAAGTGTCAGACGCTGGGTGTTCTCCTTACATCTGTACAGATAAAGACGACCTGCTGAGGAGGTGGTAGTACACAGGCCGGTTTGCTTCTTTGCCTGTTATTATGCATTATATATCAAAATCCACTCAGTTTTCAGGGACATGTGGTGGAAGGAAATACGTATTAGTTTATAACCAGAGAAGTATCGGCATACATTATACAGCTTTTTGAATACTTGCTTCTGACTGCTATGGTTCAGATCACAGACTCTAGAGGACGAGGAAGACAAGCAAGTCAAATCACTAATCTGTAGAAAGACGTCCAGTACATCTTCAGCTCATTTACAGAGGCCAAACATTTAAGGAAAGAAAAGAGAGGAGGAAAACAGCACAGCAAAACCAGGAGAGAAATCAACAAAATGAAAGACGACAGATATAAAGTAAACACTTAACGGAACACGGTTTGGGCTGTGGCTGTGTTTAAAGACTAGTTAATGGAAAATAAAATGTCAAAGAGGCCTTGTTTCACTTCACCAACAATGGAAATGTTCAGTTTAATGTGAATAACAACAGTTAAGTAGACTGATTTTAAGAAGGCTACAGTTGCTACTAATGCAATTTTAACCACCGAATCTAAGGGACTACTTTAACAGAAGTCAGATCTTCTTTAAATCAATAAAATAATACCCAAATGAATATTAAGGATGAAATGATAGATTTATATTGAAATATGCAAGTCCTGCATCATCCTGTCAGGGTTTCTTTCTGCCTTATGACTCACTCCATGTCCGTTTCCTCTTACTTATAATGCACTCCACATTTTGGCCTCACTTCTGAACTGCAACGAAGAAAACTTCTGACATGACCGAGCACTTTTTTTGTGTGTGCCAGAATTCTCTTTGTTTCTTGGTATTGGAAAAACCTATTACAGCCACAGCTTTTAATTTGAACTGGTACACGCAAGCATGTCTCCTTCATTCTATACAGCGTGCAGGATGTGATTGCTGCCATCCGATATGGAGAGAGTGATGCTGAGAGGAAACTGGTGCAAATGATGAAGATTCAGATGAAGTGCACAAAGAAACCAACAACCCATTGACTGAATTCACCGATTATGTGCGCATGGACAACTAGCCCGAGAAAACCAAACACACCATGCTCCATGACAGGTGTTAATGGATGAAAAGGGGACTTAATCAGTCCTATATCGATGGTCGATGGTGGCCCACTGAGATAGACAGAAAATGATGATGGGCTGCCAAATGTATCGGTCCTGTGCAAGGGTCCACAGCTTGCTGAAAATTGGAACTAAGATGAAATTTGGTGTGTAAATATATGTTTCACAAAAAATATGACTGTTATGGGGCTAAATAAACCCTGCAAATTAACCCTTTGGGTGCTTTCACACCTCACAGCTTTGGTCCGGACTTATGGACTTTGCTCTTAAAGTCTGGTTCATATGGACAGGTGAGAACACGCATTCGAACTCTGGTGCGGACCAAACTATCAGACCATGCTGCCCGAAAAGCTAGGACTCGGTTTGTTTCTAAACCACGGTCCAGTCCGATTCTGGTGAGAACAGAATCAGACTTAAAGTAGGGCCTTATACAGGAAGCAAACCAAAACACAGTGCATTGTGGGTTGTTAACGGATGTTGAGACTTGCAGAGACAGTTACGCAGCCAGGCAGCAAGATGAGTAGAGGACAGACGTGGGGGAGCACGTTCAGCAAAAACAACTAAAGGAGAATGGAATTTAATTGAACTGATCGGCAGTGTTGCCAACTCCTCAGTAAGGAAAGTAGCTATTGGCTGTCCTAAAAGTTGCTCGAAGTCGCTAAATTACTTCATTGCCTAATTTGCGTAATTGTAATGGACGCTGTAGGAGAGAGAAGTAACGTCGTGGGAGAGACAGGAAGTGAATATAAAAACACCCTAAATATGGTTAGAACTATAAATGAACTTTCTTCTTTTGATTCTTGGTTTGTTTGTTTTTCTATTTTGCCATTGAAATAGGCCATCACTTCTCAAAATAACTGCATGACTAATGCTTTGTCTAGACCCACATTACATAAATCAATTTTGTCCTATATTGTTAAATGTTAGAATATCAAATAAAAAATAAAAAAATTTACATGGACATCCCGCTCTGTAAGCCAGATCGGGATCAGCGTCGGCTTTACGCACACGCGATTCGTTTGCAGTGTGGAAAGTGTGACCATTCAGAAAGCAGTTTCCTTGTGCATCAAAAATGATGGTCCGCTGATAAAAGCTGCCGTGTGATCACAAACCAAACTCCAGGCAAAATGCGACATGGTAACAATTTGGTCTTTGGTTCGAATCAAACAAACAGACTTTAGGTGTGAAAGCAGCCTTAGTTGCTCTGTGAGTGCATAGAGAGGAATTCTGCTCCCAGTAAGAACCAACGTTAAAGCTAAAAAACTCTCGGAAAAAAATAATAAATAATTCAATTCCTGCATCAAAGGCCTCCTACAACAACATCTGGTAGGTAAAACATTCTTTTTGCTCCATTTTTTCTATATTTTGGTCTTAAAGGGTTAAGGAAATGTTGCTGCACATTTGTCCTCATTCGAGCTAATCACCATGAAATTCTATTTACTTTGAGACTACCTCTTAAAATGCTCATTACCGCTCTTCATCGTGTCGTCTTCCTTGTTGCTTAACTCCTAAAAAACTTCTATCCTTCACAAACTTTTGTTTTTACATCTCATCATAGTCTGGCACACAGCAAAAATGTATAATGTAGAGATGTTACCACGACTATGTGTGTGTGTGGTTAAAGCTGGATGGAGCAATGCTTTCACTAACGATAATGTGAGTGAGTTGGATTGACTGACAGATTAAAGCAGCTCAGCATTATTTGGTAGTCTGTCCCTGGAAGGGCCCGGAATCTTCCAAGTGTGAAAAGAAGGCTGCAAGTATGCACACGAGGATCTCTTAACAATACCAAAACCCTTGTGACAGAGTGTAAGTCTCTCTATTGCTGTCTCTATCTTAACTTTTCCCCGGCGTATCCCTCGCTGCTCAATAATCCCCCCTTTCTCTTTCTCTCCCTATCATCCCCTTTGCTGTCTTAATCATCACTTTTCCCTGGCGGATTCCCCCCGCTCTCCCCTCGTTGTGATGTCGGGGCTGTAGCCTGTGGACCCATTGGAATAAACACAACATCCCCCCCCCTATCTATCTTGCCACAGGCCATTCCCTTATCCCCATTAGACAGGACTTGGGGGAAAGATGGCGCCAACAAACAAATGTTCCGCCCGCCTACGGACACCAAAACACACATTTGCATGGACATATGCACACACATAGCGACCGAGAAACGCTTTACAACGCATGAACACACAAGTGGATGATAAACTTTTTTAACACCCCGCCTGAGGACAAGCAAACATTGGTTTTTAAACCTTTAATGCTCACTATAAAACTCATTTTATACACATGATTCAGCTGATAATCTCCTGGCGCTCTAATTTTGATTATTTGTTTGTTTGCCCAATATGGTTCTGCATTGTGCCGCGCGCTTTAATGAGCCAGCAGTGTAAGTCGTCCTTTTGGATTTAATTTGAGGACGCAATGAGCCGTAGATAAACCCAATGATTGGACATTTTTATGTGTTTGTATTGTTATAAAAATGTTGTCGTCTTAGTTTTGGGCTAATTCTGCTCTGCTGAGCGAGGCCTTACGGAGCCAGCGGTTTGTGTTATTATTGATGACTGTCTTTTGATGTTTCCATTTGCATTAAATTCTGGGTTACTTGAATAAAAAAATAATGCTTAACAAATTATCATTAACAATGTGTAGACTGGGATGTATGTAGTCCTCAATCAAGCATCCAACATGAATAACTCATCCGCTTCTGGATAACTTCAGTCTTTCTGGCTCTCTTTGTTTTTCCTCCATTGGCTCCACATTTGACATCAATCAGACTTTCCTCTTGGCGAGCGAATTTCAAACAGTGTGGGAAGATGGTGGGGCTTTCTCCTGCTCTTTTGGGGGTAAGTTTCTCTCTCTTTCCTCACGCACAAACAGACAAGAGATTAAAGCTTTGAACGCTCCAGTTTGTTCTCAAGACATGCCAAAAAATGCATCAGTAAGAATAAACCCAACGTAGTTTGCCTCCTCTCCTCGTTCCCCACACTTTTCAGGAGGAACATCAATATTGGATGATTTTGCAAAGTATTGGCTTTCTTTAATTTGCAGTTGTTTTTTTTTTGTCCAACGCAAACCTTTCGACAATACTTGCACATGGCACCTCTAGTCTCCTGCATGAAAGGCATTTCGAGATGAGACGAGACGGTTTTGAACTGATGCAGAGAGAAGTTCAGCTGATGGCATCGCCTGCAATTGGGCTTGTCAAGTATTCAGCAGCTGGTTTGAGAACGAAAAGGCAAGTAAGTCAGATATGAACTCTCAGACTTTCGAAAAAGGAAGGTCATGTTGGTTTTTTATACATGGACTGTAGAAAAAGATGGACGAAATGAAAGTCCATGTTAACAGGTGGGACATGGGCCGGACAATAAAATTAAAATACACATAAAATCAATCAAACAGATTTTTCTAAATCATTATAGTTAATTCCTATCATGCTGATTTACGTCCAAGTGTTAATTAGTTTTACAAAAAGGGTCTAACGCCATGATTGACAGCAACGTGTCTCCTGCAGCCGATCTGTTCCGGATTAGCAGAGCAGAGGGGGAATGCAGAGAGGGCACATTATTAAAACAAAAACTATAGTCACTGAAGTTTCCGTATCAATCAATATCTGCTTCAGACCAACACAAGATGCTGCTCTGCTGCAGACTGAGCTAACCTGAGGGGTCTATGTTGTTTTTCTGGTAAGTTAAATGTGTGTTTAGGGTAGCTGTCAGGGCACTACGTCAATACCGTGGCTCCACGAGCACGACAGACTCTGTCCCCAAAAGTGCAAAATGGCAACGTCTGCTTTGGAGGGTATTTTGGCTTCACTTATGTACCTTTTCCATCTATATATACAGTCATTGGTTTCATATGAGCTTTAGAGATAGAGTGAATGTGTGTCCTCCCCGACTCAACAAGCGAGTGGAAAACACAGAAGGTCAAGCAAGACAGGAGTGAAGAAAGCGATGAATTATTGAAGTTAAACTTCATTTTCAGCGGTTCCATTCTAAATCACACCTCTACACAACGCTGCAGGAAAGTTATAGATTTTTGTTTGTATGCAGCCGAACTACGCTCTTCATCCGGCCTCTCTGGCCTCTCTGTTCTGTGTTGTTAAGTGCAGCTCAGCCCTGCCCTAAGTCAAATAGGCACACATAGAAAGTAGACTCCTCTCGACTGTTTTTTACTTGTGCATTGACAGTTGTTGCAAGATTAAACTCCTCTCACTGTGAATCTTTGGTCTGAACTGGCCTTTTCATTCAGGGGCCTCACGAGTGTTTCCTCCTTATTCAAACGAGACAGCAGAGTGCAACTCCTTCACCTAAAGGTTGTTGGTTAATGTGCAGCACAAAGAGCAAGAAGCTCTCCTGAAAGGTGACTGCAAAGTGTTATCAGTCTGGGATCGCTGTTGAATAGAAGAGGAAGAGACAGAAGTTGAGTGTCGGTGGTTATTGTTTCGATGTACTCAGTCCTGGAGCAGGGAAAATGATGGAGGGGGAAAAGGGGATAGAAAGGTTGTAGTAATGAAAGTTCATGGGGTCATATAATAGAAGAAACTCCAACAAAGAAAAGAGGGTAAGAGGAAGAAAGGCAGAGGAAAGAAATATGTGAAGTACAAGGCAACTAACAATCGGACGCTTTGATTACAAGGGATCGTGACCAAGCATGTGGGCGCCCCCATGTCCATGTCAGTGATTGTGTGTGTGTCAAACAAGTGACAGCACAAAGCAATGCACAGAAGTCCTGTTGTTGATGGCAAAGTCAAACAGCAGTGGGATAAAACCAAGAACAAACCTGTATTTGTGTGTGTGTTTGTGTGTGTGGGCCGCGTTTGTACAAGTTCCAGGCACACGTTTGGAATCCGTAAGAGGGCCAAATCTCTATTCCCCCTTGCAGGCATTAGTGAACTGACGGTGTTACAATATGATTACACACACAGTACAAAGTACTTTTCCCAAACACTGTTTACCGACACCGTTTCCTGGATAAATCCATTACTCGCCATTTACAAGATTATGGTTTGTTTTGAGCAAGCAGATGGAAACTGTGCTCAGAAAAGGCACGGTAAGATGGCCACAAGCCACAACAGATAACTGTAAGCCTCTTGTGGTATCAGGACTCTGCAGATCTTGTTAGGTGGAAAAAATGCTCAAGCATAAAGCAATTAGGCTGCATGTTCTAAAATGTGGACTGGGGATGGAGTGTATTTACCGCACGGACATGTCTAATGAGAGGGAAAGAGAGGAAGGAAAAGGCCGAATGCAGTGACCTCCTATCTCAATTCCTATCATTGCATGGATCTGCCATGCCAAGAGTTGAACAAAGATCAGTGTCTTTTCCATCTGGTTGCGAATTCCATCTGGTGTCGCTAAATTACTGTAATTCAGAAACCCCCCAAAACAGACATCAGTTGTTTGAGACGGCTTTGATTTGAAGCTAGAGACAACAAGATGGGATAGTGCAAATCTAAGATATCTACATCTGTTATAACAATGTGGGTCGTACTCGATCATCTGTCGATGTTAAGAGAGAACTGTTTCTTTTTTAGCCATGCTGGCAGTTCTTTTTCTGATTATTCAAAACACTAATGTGGATATAAAAGTAGACCACCTCCAGGGAAAATCTCTCCATGTGGTGTTTTTCATTTGCTACAAGACAGATCAGGGACCATATAAGCAGTCAATCGCCATGGCTGGGCCTGTCTGCTTTTAAATGGTAAATGGACTGTGCTTATATAGCGCTTTTCTAGTCTTTGCGACCACTCAAAGCTGCTTTTACACGACATGTCAAATTCACCCATTCACTTACACATTCTTACACTGATGTATGAATGTGAGAGGCTGCTACGTAAAGTGTCCAACTGTCATTGGCCATGCCACCAGGAGCAATTTGGGGTTCAGTGTCTTGCCCAAGGGCACTTCGACATGTAGACTGAGGGAGCCTGGGATCGAACCTCCGACCTATCGATTGAAAGACGACTGACTCTACCGCTACGCCACAGCCGCAGTGTACCAAGAACAGGCTAAACAACATGTTTTCAGATTGGCAGGGTTTGAGACGTCACAAACCTATGAGCCAATTTAATGGACGGGGTGACGCTATGCATATAATTATGTGCAACCTATGGCAACCACTTCAACGATGTGCGAGCCAGTTGTAACCGCCATCATAATTTTTGCAAACTCACTACTAGCGTCACTACAACTAATTACTACATTTCAAGCTAGCTAAGCTTCAACAAGTTGCCACTAAACGATGGCAGAGATGTGTTTTGTTTTCGGCTGTAATTTTATTAAAGGAGAAATGTAGTACAGAGTGGGCGGGGACTATGCAGGTTTGGGAATTTTTAATGATGGAGAAGGAGGAGATGCCTAGGGAGGATTTCTACAAGGTAATTAAAGGTATTTTGCAGAAAAAAACACATCAGACACAATTCATTTTATATGTCTTAAAACACGACTGGTGGCTGCTCTTTAATTCTTTCCTCTACGGGAGTTCTTCTCTGCCCTAGCACTGGATTTAAGGTGTCACTTGATATCCAGCTCCTCATAATGCACCACCTCTCAGAGCTGTCGGCCTTTGCAGCATTCAGCTCCTAATTTTGCATTTGAGGAAACTGATAGCAGACACATTTCTCTTCTTTCCCTTCATATTTTTTTTAAATATATTTTCATTTAAATGTTAATTAAAGAGGTTTTAAATAGACTACCTTGCATGCCCTTTTTCTTCAATTAATTTTATGACTGATTGTGTTTTATTGGTCTTTTTTCTGTAGCACTGGCAATTTCCTTTATTAATTCTGTGAAACACTTTTCATCAAGGCCTGCACCGATTTTATGCATTGTTGCTTGATGAGGATTATCACCATGAACAGTTTGACATCATTCGTTGGGAAAGTGATGAACCTTTCCACATAGTGCTGTTCATATGATTCCCGTGCCATGAAACGGGCCCTGCCAGAACTCAAAGACGACACTAAAGGGAAGTTACGGCAGCTGCACATGGCACTGTCCACTCAGTGAAATGAGAACTGTGGCCTGGTAACTTGTAGCATCAAGCCCTGTTAACTGATTTCACAATGCAGGATTGAAATTAGGCTGCATGTTATGAGGAAAATCTTTGATCAATTATGTAATGACGATTGCAGTTGCAGAAAATAAACATGTTGAAGCATCACATTAGATATCATCTCTATTTACCGATCCAAATCTGTAGGGACGGATCCGCATTTTGGTGTCAGAAGTGTTCTGGTTTCCGTTTGTAGTCCGAGTAGTATTGACCAATCACGTATCAGCAGGCTTTGGTTGCATGCAGGAAAAAAACTGTCCGTTTGGAAAGCAAAAGGGGCGGAACGCAATCCGCTGTAATGCCATTCCAACTCCCATCGCAATCATCTGACGAGGACTTAGCTTTTTATTAATCTCTATAAACAGACATCTCATGCAAGAGCATTTAACAATCTGTTCAGAGACATTGTATCTCAATTCCATCTCCATTCTTCTTTTCAAATTGGACTGTAAAGAAAAGTCCATCCATCCATCCATTATCTTCCGCTTATCCGGGGCCGGGTCACGGAGACAGCAAGCTCAGCAAGGTGACCCAGGCGTCCCTCTCCCCAGCAACATTTTCCAGTTCCTCCTGGGGGATTCCGAGGCGTTCCCAGGCCAGACGGGGTATATAATCCCTCCAGTGAGCTTTGGGTCTGCCCCGGGGTCTCCTCCCAGTTGGACGTGCCCGGAAAACCTCGAAAGGGGAAAGGGAGGCTCCCAGGAGGCATCCCAACCAGATGCCCGAGCCACCTCAACCAGGAGAAGTTGCTCGACTAGACTCGAGTAGATCGACTGGTAAATCGAAAGCTTTGCCTTCAGGCTCAGCTCCCTCTTCACCACGACGGTCCGGTACGCTATCCTTCCATCAGACAGCGATTAGTCCAAGGGTAGTTGACAGCTAGATGAAGCGTCATGTGATTGGCCAAATAGCGTGAGTGCATGTCCATCTGATAGGTATCATGTTCACATGCTGAGTGTAAAAGCACGATTTGTGTAAATAAAATACTTTGCATCTCAGTGCACCGGCAGTTTTTTTGGCGATGTGTAAATGCAGCCCATGTATGAACATTTTTTAATATTAGACAACAGTTAATGAACCTTTACAGATTCACAGCTTGGAATAAGACACAAGCAAGTTGAAAGGCCAACTGTGATTGCTTTGTCAGGAAAGCCACTGACACCTCTACATTTCACCCATGTGGGTATGATGTAAATCTGCAGCTGAGAATGCCAAGCTTTTAAATATAGAAGCTTCAGACATGTGGCAAACTTAATTACCTTTAATAATTCTTTCGGAAAGAATATGAAACAAAGAAAAGAATAAGGACAATGACTACTTAGCAGGAGGAGTGAAGTTTCAGATCATTGACCTTAGACATTTACGTCCTTTTGACTATAAAACAAGAGGAAGTCCAAAAATTGCTCACTCATTTTTGCCTTTTTGTTCATTTCCTGTTGTCTGTTTCGTTCACCGTTTGCCCATTCACTCGGTGTTCTGCTCTGCTCTTTTGTGCCTGACCCCTTTGCCTCCGTTATCTTGGACTCTCTTCAGTCTCTTTGACCCTCTAGACCTAAATTACTTTTACCTTTTGCTTATTTTGGCTTGGAACTCCACTGGACTTATCTGAAGCCTGAGCCACACACTGTAGGTGCTGAATCCAGCAAAGTTAAAAAGAACAAATGTTCTAAGAGAAACATGATGGCGCAGTATTGCCACTCTACAAACCATGTAAAGCATGTGTCCTCAAGCCAGCATTATGCATTGGATAAACCCTTTGTATCACTTACACTCATAATTACATCATGGACACAAAGCCGACAAAGTCTCTACTTTAGCTCTCTTTGTTTCACAGACATGACCGTAGGGCTGAACTACTTCTTGCCCTTGCATTCAGATGAGGGCAAGTCAGCGTCATGGTGGCAGATCATGTGATCACACCTTGATTGATGATTAATGAGTAGTATTGGGGCTTAGGGGGAGGCTGTGGCTCAGTGGTAAAGTGGGTTGTCGGTTCCATTCCCGGCTGCTGCAGTCTAAATGTCGAAGTATCCTTGGGCAAGACACTGAACCCCAGATTGCTCCCCAATAGCCATCAGTGTATGATTCTGGTTTCCATTTGTACTACACTTGTAGTCCGACTAATATTGACCAATCACGTATCAGCAGGCTGCGGTGTATGCAGGAAAAACAGTCCGTGTGGAGGGCAATAGCAGGCGGGACGCAATGTGCCGTAATGACATCCGGGCTCCCAGCAGCGATCATCTGATGATGATTTAGCTTCTTATTAATCCCTATAAACAGACATCTACATACTAACAGCTAACAATCCGTTTTACATCTAAAATGCAACTTAAGATAAATTTCCTTGACGCTGTGTCACGACAGCCATTCAGCGTTGAGATTTCCCAACTTCCTTGTATGCATCAGAAGTGACTGATCCAATCTTCGTTCAACAAACGAGCATTTTAAAAAGTTGTTTTCTTCTCCCCTTGAGGACAGACCTGACAAAGCTTCATTTTTAATTTTTACAAATCTGCATGATGATGTTGAAATTTCAAGGTAAGACACGTTAATTAAAGTCAATCACATCTTTTTCTATAAACAATGCAGCACATGGAAAAGGAAGTCTTGACTGGAAGTCGTGTAGCTAACCACTGGCTTAACCGGACACGTCCAACATGTTCACCGTTCTCCACAAAGGCTACATCGTCGTCAGACTATTGCCGATGGGATCCAGGATTGCAGTATACGGGAAGGCATGTCATTTACAGAACCTCTCTGAAAAAAGCTGTAAAGAAGAAAACAATTGAAAGCTTAAAGACCAAGTGAGGGGGAAGTCTGCTTTCTGTCAATCAAATCCTATAAGACATAACCCACACAGGCATGACTTTTCTTTTGCTTACTTTTCCCACTCTTTCATATTTCAAGGAAATTAATTTAATTTGATATTC
This sequence comes from Semicossyphus pulcher, assembly GCF_022749685.1. NCBI lineage: Eukaryota > Metazoa > Chordata > Actinopteri > Labriformes > Labridae > Semicossyphus > Semicossyphus pulcher. Next base: position 7,659,205 of record NW_027211700.1, read on the forward strand.
TCAGGGCTTGAAAAAAAAAAGGGAGATGGGTTACCATGCAATTAGTATACGCTTAGGTTAAACATATACAGGCCAGCGAGCTAGTTCAGGCAGGCAGCTTGAGCTGCACAATCACCTGACAAACGCTTCCTCCCAGTTTGGCGCTCTATTCAAGCTGCAAGATTTCCGCTCTCTCTCTGCTCTGTCATTGCCTCGGATGCCGTGAACCAGTAACTGCGCTCTTACTTTCAGCCCCACCTCCACCCCAGTATCCACGTGCAGGCTCCAGCTTGGGGGTGGTGGTGGGGGTCTAAGATAGTATCTCATCGCTCCTCAAATTTCTGCATGTAAAATAAATCTGCGAGGAGTGATGAAGTCGGAGTCTTGACGCCAAACACAAGCTGTGTTCTGCTGCTGCAGTATAAACGTTTCAAACTATTACATAACACAGCATCTTTTACTGAGTCATTTGTAGTTTTTAGTTTTGTTTAGAAACTGATTATTGGTATTTTTATGTGCCTAAAGGTGTTTATCTTCTGTGTTTGATGTTGTGTCTTGACTGCCATTGACTGTAATTTCCTTCATAAAGTATCTATCTATTCAATACAATAGATATATAGTGTAAATGTGCATGAAAGGCCTGAGGCTGTAAATTAAATTCAGCTTGATGCACTAATAATTTCATTCTTTTTATTGCATTTTATTGTTTTTCGCATATAGATCTGTGTTAGCCTGCCAGTATGTGGAACAACAAACACGCATAGTGATAACAAATAACTGCTCCATTCCAAATTTAAAACATAGAAAAATAGAACAGCTGGTATTTAAATTTTTGGCAAAATGACGACTATATAAGCGGGATAATCCATTTGAAAATGTGTGTGGATCCTTCTCTCTGTGTTGTGTGTTAAAATCCTTTGGTGGATTATCTCACGCGTGTCAATCAGCTGCAACACTGGATACAACTGTAGAAAAATGGGCAGCATTCCTAAATTAGGACAGAATAATGCAGAAACCTTGTCTATTTTGTTATGACTGACTTTCTATACACAATCTGGAGTTCATTTTCAATGTCCAAAACCATGATTGCATTCCTATATTTTATACAATGAATCACACAAGCGAAATTAAATTGCCTGAAGGGTAAGCTAAGGTCCTTTGTAGTGCACCGCTGTTAAAGTAGTCTTTCCTTACATCCACCTTAAAACCACAGTCCTCGTTTCAACACCTTCTGCTCTGTATTCAGGCCGTCCGACCGACAGGTTCAAGGCACTTTTCTAAGGTGACGCCTTCAAAGAGAAAATCTCTCTGACATATTACAGCACCACTAAATGCCACAGGAAACGTGACTTCCTCCGAGCATCCGATATTGACACTGAATGGCGAGACAAAGGTTCTGTTTGACGTTAAAATCCAATATTTATTTTCAGCGCAAATGTTAAACGGAAACGGAAAGGCAGTAAGGAATAAAAGGACCAATTTGGGGGGAAAAAAGCAAAACTTTATGGTTAAATGGATACAATTGTGGAAAGGAAGAAACAGATGAATTTATATATAGTTGTGTTTACACCTTGAGGTCCTTCTCCCATTGGTTTCTGCTATTAAGTCTATCAAACTTAGGTTTCTTAAAGCATTTTAGGGACGACCTATTGCATATACTTCTGTGCTGTGTTCAATTCAAAGCATGACATGCAGTTAGCCCTCCGGTAACAGGAGAAATGTGCATCCAGTGGAGAGCTTCCAGCCTCTACGCTTTCCTGAGTTAATTGCACACATAAATTAAGTCCTGCAAAACATTTGCAGGTTCCAGCTGATGCGAAACTTCCTCTGCGTGGTTGCTCTACCGCGCGAGCCAACAGCGTGTTTTGGTATTTGAGTGTGTGCAGACACAGCGCTCGGGGCTAGCTCAAACATTATTGAGTGATGGTGGGATGGAGGGCACATCAGCTGGGCGATGGAAAACAGCTGTTCAATTTCACACTTCCTCTCGCTCTCTCTACTTACCTCAACTCTCCCCAACACCTCCCACCCACTCTCCCCCCTCCATATCTGTTCAAACCTTCTGCCCTCTCTCCCTGCTGAATATACAATGATGCTTTTCAGACAGCAGCCTCTTAGGTCTTTCAGAACCCACTAGGGGTGACACACAAGCAGTAGCGCGCACACAGTCGCACGTACAAATACAGCTTGTTCTGACCCGGACCACTGGGCTGAGTCAACATTTCAATTATTTATCACAAGTCTCCTACAACACACAGGGGCCGTCCGGCAGAGGGATTGAGCAAGTTGTTGCCACAATAACAACAGTGATGAGTTCTTGTTACTCGGCTCAGCGTTTTTCTACTCATAGGACAAATTGCACTTCCGATACTATAGAGCTGAAAACCATTACTTGTCATCATTCAGGAGAGCTCCCTCCTTTTCCTTTCTCCTCTGTGTCTTTTCCTTTTTTTTTCTGTCTTACACACAAATGAAACACACACACACACAGTTCGAGGAGACTTGTACTAAGGCTCAACTTTTCCTGCAGGTATATACAGGACTTGCACCGAATTAAGAGTAGGTGAGGGCCATGCTTTTTCATATCACTTTCAACCAGTGACTGTATATAAAGATGGATGACACGTCTCCATCTGCCAAAATAGCCCCCATGATGGGCGCTTCCATCTTGCGATGGTGACGTCATTTGGAGCCAGAGTCTGCGCAGAGAGTTACTGCTACCACAGGGTTGTAAGACGAAGCGGTTAACAGCATGCTGCCAAAACAGCCTTTACCACGGCAAGGATTCACGGTGAGTGATACGTTTGACTGTTAAAAGACAGCAGGATGATGTCATATGTACAGAAAATGCTACTTACGCATGTGTAACCCACATTAAAATGACATGTATAATTAATTCTGGTGATCCCAGGTGCTACAGGGCACCCTAAGACAGTGTAGTGCTGTTTGCTTGAAGGGAAAAAGAATTCTGAACAGCGGTAAATGAGACAATTCACAAGTGCTAAACTGAGAAGGTTGTAGAAGTTTCTGTTAACATTGTGCCTAAAGTTTTATGTCAACAGACACTGAGTTAACCTTTCTTTTAGACCAGAAGATTTATTTTTGGATGTCCATGTTTTTGTTTTGGGTTTAATCTCCAGTGAGTTGACGTGCTAAGTAGTAGCATATTAAGCTAGCAATAGCCACATGTTAGGAACATTGTTTACACTTTTAGACAACTGTATTAGGTTGTTTCATTCTTCTTTATGTTGTGAGGAGCTACCTTAAACCTGTCAGAGATATATTAAGGGTGTTATTAAGGGTTTGGAAGCGGTTTTTATTTTAGTTTGTCATAATTAGCGGTCTTATATGAGCATCCTTTGATAGTAATGCAGCAAATTCCTTTTTGTTTCTTCCTCATGTAGAGGGAGGTGGGTTTCAAGACAGGACAAGATCATCAAAGAGATAAGAGGTACCTCTTTATCAACAGGGGTCGCCAATTTGGACACAAAATGAAAGTTCTTCTCAGTAGCTTAAAACGGTAGGAAATTGTTGCGTTCACGTATTTAGCGTCGCTTCAGACAAGAATTATACAACTCAAACAAACTTAATGCAAATATTTCGTTGCCCATATTGTTATCCACATAGCTGCAAATCCACTGGGATGATTCTTAGATTTTATACTATTTTTATTTGCATATTTAACTGCGGCATCATATACAGGTCAGTGGTTTGTAAAATTCTTTCCCTCCAACAGCTGCCTCAGATTCGCTATGTAGGTCACTCTTCAATATCACCGTCTGTCGCATCCAACAGTGTTACATCACCTACTGTGGGTGATAATAATCTCCTGTCTGTTTTCTCCCTCTTATTAGTCATTGACCGCTTTTAAAGTGACATTTTATAGCTTCAAACTTCAAGCTATTCTCTGGCTCCGTTGCCAGTTACGAATATTTTCTTACGGTTTCTGTCTTCCAACCCAAATATAATATCACTTTCTCCCTTTCTTATTGTCAAACACTCACAAAAAGTGCTTAGGTGTTGTTCCCTGTGCATAGTAAATGTTATTCTTTTCTAAAGATGCTGAAAAAAGAGCTTGCTACACAGTGACAGCTACCCAAAGATGACCCCCTTTACCTCTGCATGATCCGTCTTCAATTACTGCCATGGCGATTGATGCAATAGATAAGTAACGACACACAAACGACTTAAACACAGGTATATTGACACCCAGGCGTCAATCTAAATGGGTTAAAACAGGCTTTTCTCCCAGAGGAAGCACATTCAAACGATGAAAGCAGATACGTATACATAGATGGAGTAACTGACGTGTATTTCTCATCTTTAACATCTTATTTCAGTCGTGAGGAAAGCCTTTTTCCAAGATAGCTCAGATTTCATGTCTAATTTCCAGCTTGCCTTGAGAAAAAAGAAGAGTGCAGGACCGCTGAAAGCGATCAGACAGCCAGCTTTCCCTCAGCAAATCTACTGAGCGAGGCTCCATTCAGTCGTGGCTCAAAGATCTCATTATGCGTCGCACATCATGTAGAGTTTGCTGTTATTGATCGAGCTTGGCTATTACAGCGGCACCAGCTCTGTCCATTAGGCATTCCCAAAGATACACATGCAATGGTTTTAAGTGTGCAGAAGGGATTACAAAATCAGAATCATAATAGTGATTTATAATTTGTGGCCATAAAGCAGGAAGTGAGTCAGCACTTATGATTGGTCCATTTGCCAGATTCCTTGAGTTTACGTTTTATATTAAGGAATGAAGATCAGCGGTTAGTAATTGGCTGCACTACTGCGCTCGTACTTTTAGCCCAGCCACCATCTCCAGCATCCACCTACAGGCTCCGGCCAGGGGGGTTTAAGATATTATCTCATCACTCAAGTTTCTGCATGTAAAATAAATCTGCGAGGAGTGACGAGGTCGGAGCCTAACACAAGATATGTTCTGCTGCTGCGGTAAACACTTCAAACTATCACGAACGTGAGTTGTCTCACTGAAATTTGATTATTGCCTTTCAGCAAAAAACTCTGAACATCTGGGACACATCCGGGCTTTCCTAGGAGGTCTGAATTTAGATAAAGTCATCCATATGTATAAGTAGTGCTGTCTGCAGGGGGTGACTAGATTTTTAAGAAACAAATAGGGCTGCGTTTGAGTGGCCATGTTGTTGAACACTCAGACTTAGAGTTGGACTGGGAACCAATTTCGGCCTTGGCAATTAATATTTGGGCCGTCCTCTGACCTCTGATATTACAAGGACTAGTCCACTTAAAGGGGTGGAGGATGCAATAAAATAATAATGATAATAATGATAAAGTTTATTTGTATAGCATTTTTCAAAACTGCAGTTTCTCACTCAACAATAGAATACAAAACAATGTAGAAATAAAAGAGGAAGAACCTAAAACCTTGCAAGTTTCTCCTGCGATTGTTGCCTGATTCCGCTAGAGGGTTTTTTTGTTTTTTTTTAAGTTGCAACTTTTGGGCACCAGTTTGTCTCAGCGGTTGAGTCGGTGACCATGTACAGAGGCTATAGTCCTTGATGTGGCGGCCCTGGGTTCGACTCCCGCCCTCGGCCCTTTGCCGCGTGTCATCTCCAATCTCCCTTCCCACATTTCCACCACTATCCACTGTCCTCTCTCTGAAATAAAGGCATAAAAAGCCCCCCAAAGTAATAATAATAATCTTTAAAAATAAATAAATTAATAAATAAAAATAAGTTGCAACTTTTTTTCTGTGTAACACATTTCAGATCCATTGTGAGCGACAGGGGAAATCCCTTCCAGTCGATTTCTGTGATAAGACGCCAAATAAAATGTGTAAAAACTGGAGTAAATTGCCATGAAATGCCCTTTTATCACTGTGCATGTGTACTACAGTGCAAAGGAGAACCTACACATTATCATTCATGCTGTTCTGCTCGTTATTTCGGCAGCTGCTGCAGTATAAAAGACATTGTAGAGACAGGGGTATTACTATCTCACTATCTTTGAGATCAGCGCTGACACAAAAATCTGTACAGAGCCTCAGGAAGTGGCTAAGTGGACGACCAACAGTGTTCAACATGTAAACATGGATAAATGATCACAAGAAGACATCGGATATTGGAATGAATTATGGATTCACTCTAAAAAGTGTCCTTAAAGACACTGTAGTTCAAAGCCGAATTAGGAAGCTCATGAAAGAGAAACCATCACACCAGAGCCTCGTTAGAGCGGCGCAGCTGTTTGATTCACTGCACCAAAAAAAAGTAACTCTAGCATGAAGCGTTTCGACAATGTTAAAGGAACAGCTCCCTTCGGATGTTTGTACAACACTGCCGACCAGAGGGGATGAGTAGTTTGAATATTAAAGAGTTTGGGGAAGTAAATGACGCAGCATGTGGGAGCATGACTGGTCAAATTAGCGAGATGTTGTTATTGGACAAAATTGTGAGGTCGAGAAAAATGTGCAGTGATTGATCAAATTTGCGTGGAAACGCACAATCGCAACATGGCAACTTTTTGGAGGGAATGATAAATAGTGGACCGAAAAAAACCCATAAAAAATATCGTAAAATACCATATTGGTGTGACTATAAGACGACCCTGATTATAAGACGACGCCCCCTTTTTCAGACACATTTTTTTAAGACTTTTTGAAGACAAAAAATGTGTTTTTTATAAATAAAACAGTTTTATTTTAGCTTAAATCATGTTTCAATATCTTTTCTCAAATTGTCACAATTATAATATAATAAAATGCTTTCCAAATTTCAATAAATCTTTAACCATTGTAGTGAAGTGAGGTCTATTTATAGAGCAGTCTAGAAACAGCTGGATTACAGCTCCGGTAATGGCAGACCTACATTCCGTTTTTCAGTGACATACTCACACACACACACACACACACACACACACACACGCACTCACTCAAGACGCAACAGTAGGGTGGCCTGTTGCTGTGTTTTTCCGGGCCGGGAAAGGCAGGCTGGCCCAAGCAGCTGGATTGCGAAATAACGCGATAACATCAATGTTAAACGGTGCAACACAAACAGTTCAGTTTGCACCTCTGAGGTTGATTAGCTGCTCATTTGGAAATCATTCTGTGATTTTTGTGCTTCTACCATGGCTGAGCACACTACTTAATTAAAAGTATTCTTTTTTCAAGATTTCAATGTGTTGTTGAAAACGGAAAAAGCCGGAGTCTGTACCGGTCTGTACATGGTGTTTTATTTTGAAATGACCGGATGCTGTATGCTGCTTTCGTGTGTGACTTCCTGTTTGGAATGATCTAATCTGTTCAGCTTGACACGTGCTTGAAGTGGAGTCCGTCACAAATAGAGAATTTGAGGGTTGCACTCTGTGACAACAATTATCTATCTCAGTTGTTGGCTAACTTGGCCTACTTTTGAGCGACTTTGTTCTGGATGATCAGAGTGTCTCTCCGTCTTTCATCCCCCTAGCGCCGTAGTTGTGAGTGACGGCTGGCCTCAGTCATGAAGGGTACACTCACTTAACAAATAAGTGGCGGCGTCTACTGTTGTGAACGTATTAAAAAAAAAGAGTAATATTCAGACTAATACGCTTATTAAATTATATAATGCATTCTGATAAAAATATGATGTCAAAAATTATTTAAAAGAAGATACTATAGGATGTCAGTTGATACCATATTGACAATTTTGGGATGGTGTAATATCTAACCCAATGGGTTGCTCGAACATCAAGTTGGTCGCCATCATAAGGTCAATTTTTTTCCCCCAAATCATCAGTCATGACCGGGCGTCCCACACTGTACACCAGCCCATCAGGCATTTCACAGAACTGCCAGTCAGTCCAAGCCTGCACACATTGATGATGATGTGCCTCCAAATCCAACTAAGTTCTCTGGTGCATCACATCACTTACAGTTGGTGTCATGCACCAGGAGTTTACAGAAGCATGAAATGTCTGGAACAGAGTTGTTTTCCTATATATACTGAGGATGAGGTTCAAGTTAAGTGTGTACACTATTTTTTGAGACAGTTATATTTTTATTTGCGCCGCTCAGGTACCCACCAGACTGTGTGGTCACACCTCGAGTGAGTTTTTAAGATAGGCTCTCCGAGACACAATGTCACACCCAGAATTCTCCCCAAACCTTCCCCAGAGAGGCGTTAAAAATATGCCATCCATGACAGCAGCCTTACATCAGCTAAGCATCTCTTTGTTATGCGTCTGGTAGAGAGTCTGGCTGCTCTTTTTCATATGATTTATTCACTTTTATCTTCTTCAAGAAAGCTGCCGAATAGCTAGCGCTGCATACACTGCAGACAGAAAAGCAACTTTGCAGAGGAAACAAAAGGGAGTGTAATAACTTAAAAGATTGCCTTTCTTTCGTGTGCCGCCTTTACAAAGCTTGACCTCTCAATTAACATCTGACGCAACACAACAAGTCGATGTTTGCGGCACATTGTGGCGTTCAGAGGCCTTGACGACTTGTGGTTTGTGTTCAGAAGCAAAGAGAATAAACATGTTTGCTGAACATTAATCGATTCAAATAATTATTTTCAACAGACTCATGGAGCAAGAAATGGAGAGGAGAATTGGAAAGTGTAATGAACGTGCACATTCATACAATTCAGGGATGAAACTGCTTTCAAAAGGTTGATGGCTTGTTGTTTTTCTGCTGCAACTTTATAAAATGCAAATGTCACTTTTTTATTCACAGCAGTGCTTTACCTCAAACGAATGCAAAGCGTAAAGTTCTCTTCTATGCCATTTGAAATTGAATGGCACTAAATGAACCATAGAGGTTTTAAAAAACAGATTTAGAATATCTTTAATAATGGCATTTGCATAATACTTATCAAGCTATTACAATGACACAAGAACACATAATGGGTTTTATGTTTCACTGTTGCACTTACAATCAAGTCAGTCAGTGAAAATCACAATATTGAGATGAATACATTTGTTTAAACCCGGGGCAAACTAAGGAATTGCTGGATTGCACTATTATAAATATGTAGGCATATATGGCCCATTATGAATTTGACATAATGTTTCAATTTTGAACTATATCAATATTGGAAAGCACTTTTCTAACAAAAAGTAAAATCCCCATGTCTTGATGCCGTGGAGCTTATTTGTAGTTCCCATTTGTCTAACTGTTTCATGTCTCCACACAGTAGCCTCCTGAGACCCGAGCTTTTGTTTGGTATGCATTTTTAATTTCTCCTACCTTTTGGGGATTAATAGGACCTAATAAGTATAAAACCTAAGAATTGTCTTTGTGTTACATTGAAAAAGTCCCAATGTCCTCATGTGAGTACCTTGTGTATAACGGTGTTATAGCTTGATATTGATAAAATTAGTCAAATTTGTCTACCATATCAAGCTACAACTGTTCATACGCATTAAATAAACAAGTTTCAATCATGAAATCTTTAGAGGTTGTGTACCTAGTTGAGTTTTCTGTAGAGACCGACTGTAACACATTTTGGTCGGGATCACGGCCATCTCGAATGTACACCGATCAATGTAATTTGCTTTTGTGACCACAGGGTGGTCAAAGTGTCCATGAATGAGACCAAAGGGTCTAAGTTTCACAGAATTAATTATGGTGCTGTGAAGCCAAAATGTAATGTCCCCGTATGAGGATGCAGGGTCTCAGGAGGTTAAGATACAGTCAGTCATCACATTCACACACCATTAGCTATGCTACCGGGGAGCAACTTGTGGTTCAGTGTATTGCCCAAGGACACATCGACATGTAGACTGAAGGAGCTGGGGATCGAACCACCAACCGTCCTATTGAAAGACAACTGACTCCGAGCCACAGCCGCCCCATTAGCAGTCTTGGGTTTAGCTGCCAGTATAGTCCGGAATATTTGTTAGAAAACCTGACTTTATTCAAAGTTGGGCATATGTCTTTTTCAAACTATGTACTTTAAAGCAAAATCAGCTTTGGTGTCCATCCTTAAGTTTGAATCATGTGCCCTTTTCACACATGCATGCCTGACAATTTCCAGAGAATTTCAAGACAGCCTGCCCCTGACATTTTCTCAAGTTGCCCTTTTACACATGCGCCTCACAGCGGGAGATTTTCCCTGTCAGACATTGGTTGGGGGGGAGGTCTCAGTAGGCAGTATGTTGCGGTCCCAGCACCAGGCGAACAATTTTGGCGTCGGCCTTCACAGCCAGAAGCTCCCAGATCTCTCCATCTCTCCAATTTGCAGACATCTTTGCTATTGTCGTCTTGTAAATGATCCTTCTTCGACCAACCTTGGATGTTTTTATTTATCATGTTATGTGTCGCTTTTCTGGTTTCGCACCAGTCGCATGATATAAACGTCATCGCCCCACCCACTCGCTCGTGGTGAATGTTCCTGACTATTACTATCACATCGGCTCATCCCAACTTCTTGTGGACATTTTACCAGGAGGCAAGTCTGCATAAAGTCAGGGTGAAAAATGTGTCTGTTAGCTTTCACACATGCAGCCTACCCTGACAATGTCTGGAAATTATTCAGAGTGCAGTGCATGTATGAAAGGGGCTGTGGCGTTCTACTATATTTTCACATTCAAAACTACGTTAAGGTGGAAGGTTCACTGTAAAACCTCATTTTTTGAGCACATTGTAAGTATTTTTTTAAACCATAAGTTGTAAAAAAGTTCCTCAAACAGAGACGAAGTTGAAACAAGAAAGAGAAGGCTTAACCAAAGAAAAACATGGATGTAAACTGTCACATGAAGGACCAGGTAGCATCAAAGTGAAAGAAGATCAAATGGAAGGACTCATCTGTGTCTGCAGACATATTTCAACAAAGAGCACAATACTGATCAAAGTTTCTGAAACAGTGAGTAAATGTACGAAAATGAACACTGTAAAAACTTTGCTACTCTGGTAATAGTGATCAATATTCTCTTGTGATTATTTTAATTTTCAAAACAATGGCTACCAATATATTCTGTATTAACACACACTGAGTTAGGAGATAGAGTGAGATAAGAGTGAAGAGTTGAGTCTCCAAGATTTCCCATTATAAATACCAAACTATAATATTACTGCAGTGTGTAAGGAATAGTGATGAAACAAGGAACAGAAACCTGCAATGGCCAATCAAGGCAAGCTGACCAGGAATTGTAATAAACCAGATATCGCATATTTTCAAATTGTTCTTTGCTGATTCTGTTTTTTTCAGCTATATCGTTTCCTCCACAGATTTTCTCTCCCTCTTTCATCGCACACACAAGTGCAACCAGCTTGCAATAAAAGTCTGCCTCTGTGTTTGTTTGTTTTTTTCTTATGATCACATGTGCGTTCTCTGAGATTACAAGTCCCGTAAATTAACTCCATGAAAGCTAAGGCTAAACACAACACCTGCGTACAGACTCAATTGTCTGGTTTGTGTTGTTATGATTGAGAAAAAAAGAAGTTATATTTGTCATTATGTTTGTGTTCTCATGGGTTAAGATTTGTCAATCCTCTAAAAATGTACTCTAGGCTTTAAAAGCAACACCGTTAGCCATGTGTGATGTGAAGTTATCATATGCAAAACTTCTGCACGACTCAAGACATCTTCAGTGTTATTACATGGGGCGACTGTGACTCAGTGGTAGAGTCTTTTAGTCGTAGTCGTCTTTCAATTGAAAGATTGGCGGTTCAATCCCCTGGTGGTCCCATACTATATGTCAAAGTGTCCTAGGGCGAGACAAATTGCCAAAGGCATAGCCATCGGTGTGTGAATGGTTAGTTCCTGATTGGAGATTGGCACTTTGCATAGCAGCCTCTGCCGTCAGTGTATGTACGTGTGTGAATGTTACATGTGTCAAGCACTTTGAGTGGTGTTTAAGGATAGGATATGCACTTTATTGTCATAGTATTAAAGAATACAACAAAACTTTGCAATCCCGTACGGCAGCATTAGAAAATCTGGTCCAGCGTCTGTGCATGCCGCCATCTAAAGCATTGTCCATTTACTATTACAGCCAAAAATGCAAAGGTCTTGGCTGCCTGTATGCAAAACAATTTCCTGTAAGAGGAGCACAAGAAATATTCTGTTCAAGCAGCAACCTCTGGTGTTAAAAATGAAGCCAATGCAGAAGTGCAAAAAACTGCAGTTCCTCAAGTGTCCACTTGAGGCTGGCTCCAGGCAGCAAGAAATAACATTACGGCAGATGGGAAAATGCCCATTTTCACAGCCGAAATAAACATGTTTACAGCATGGTACAAAAAAATGAGTTTGTTATAAAAAACTAATGTTACTATTCAAGATAACTGTACGGGGGTGTATTTTTTATATAACTCACCCGTTTTAATTATATTAAGCCTTTAATTATAAGGGCGGGGTCAGTTAAGTGACAGGTGGATACTGCTGGCTCTGCTAGACATCACCACAGACAAACAGTCACTGAACTTTACTTCTTGGCCGTGTTTGTGTTGTTGGAGCCTTTCGGGGATTTTTTTAAATGAAAAATCAGACAAATAATCTGACTCTCTGTGATTGATGGAACTATCTGGCTGTGCAAGAAATCTGAAAGATATACTGTGCTCGCCATACCTGGCTTGTTAGCCTGTTCAGTGTTTATCATACATTTATTTATTCGTTGGCCAGTGCACAGGAGTCAAGAGTTATTGGCTTTTCCCCAGAGAGATTACAGCGGACTGTAGTGAATAGAAGACCGGTAAGTGACATTTGTGAGTCTGCTACTTCTTCAGTTTGATAAATAAACACCTGCAGTAAGTTACTTACTGACTGAATCCTCTTCATTTTTTCCAGCTCCTGTGTCACAGTTCTGCGCCAGGTGGATTTGGGCCTTCCGGGTTTTCTTTTGCCTGGTGGTGTCCATTTTAAGGCAACTTTCTCGGGATCTGGTCCTGCTCCATTCGCAGCACATGGCCTAGCCATCTCAGACGTCTGTGTGTGATTTCCTTGGTCATTGCTCTGGCTACCTGTTTTCTTGTACAGTTGGTGGTTGGAGATTTTGTTGGGCCAAAAGATCTGGCATATTAACCTGAGGCATCCACTGTGAAAAACTTTCACTCTCCTCATATCAGTTTCGATCACTCGCAAACTCTCTGAACCTTACAGCAGAACAGACTTGACTTTGCTGTTGTACAAGAGCATCTTTGTTTTAAGGCTGTATTTGGACCTCCAGATGGAACGGAGTTGGAACCTGCAGAAAGTCACCACCACAAACAGAATCTCCTCAAAGTTAAACAAGCTCATTCACCAGCTCATGGATCAGCCACAGGCACAGACAAGCTTTCATAACTTGGCGTTTGCCAACCCCTCGCTCCGCTCCAGCACCACCCTCTCATCCAAATATGGTCACTTGACTCCTAGAATCATAGCGGCAGCCATATTTCAGCTTCCTTTTACGCATTTGAGAAATCAGTGGGTGACGTCACAATGGCTATGTCCATTATTTATACAGATTCTGTTGCCTAGTTTTCCCTAAAGACGTATAATAAGCATCATTTGATCATTTTGCAGAGAGAAAGAACACTTAACATACCCAAAACAGAAAAATTTACTTTGAAATGTTGTAGCAATATCAAATCACTACTGTATTATAGACATCATATTTGCACGCTTCGCCCACCCCCCTGCACCCCCCTAAAGACGATGGAGTTGTATCCCGGGAAGTAAACTACAGCGGCTGATGTGACGGAGTCTGACTGATGACTGCATGTAAAATCCGGACTGGACTCATGGGACTCTAGTCATATGCGTGAGCTTTACCTTGTTTGTTTCAATGTTGTTTTCTGTTGGAAATGAACTAAAAATGCCAAAGATTTACTTTGATGAACGGTTTTGAGTTGTTGATTGTGGAAAGAAATCCCGGACTGGATTATTTAACTTCCGGAAGGAACGCGTTTCTTTTGTTTTTGGTTTCCTTTTTTGCAATTATAATCCATTTAAATTGAATTTACTCCGTTTGTGTGTCTAATTGTTTATTGAGTGTGCGGGTTGATTGTGTCTATTTTCTAAATACATTTCCTAATTTTTGGGACCTTTGTACAGTTGACTCTTATAAAAACAAAACGCTGACATCAGTATTGTTAGACTGCAGCCTAACTGTCACCCCGGCATATGGTCAAACCGTTACGATGTATGGGGTGGTGTGTTATACAACATGGGATTTTAAATTCCTCACAAAGTCCAGCCCCTTTGAGTCTGCAATGGTGTCAATTGAGTGTTTGTCACTGGGACTGCAATTGTACTCAACAGACAAAATTAAACTAAAGTATGTCAGGCTTCCTGGGCTTGAATGCTCCCCATTGTGCAGTCCGTCATTATCGCCATGGCCCTGCAGGCACATCACTCCACTGGCACGGAGATCAAGTAATGCCATCCGCTATGCAAAAGGATGTGACAGGCTGCCCAAAAACACCTGAACACAAACACATTGTTGGCTCAAAGTACAATACTGGACAAGGGTTTCAATTATTTAAACAGGCCAAAGCTGCAGCTCTCCACCAGCTCGCGCACTCATGCAAATACACAGCAGCCGCATGCACAAAAACACACTCATTTATTCAGTCTATAACTTTCTCCCCCTCATCCTTCAATATGACAGAAAACAAGTCGGTTGTTTCAGAGTTGAGCTGCCTAAAAAAAAAATCAATCTTTCACCACACAACGACTGCATTGCTCCTTGCCTCTTAATGGGGGCCATATGGACACGAGTGCTGAGGGCTGAGAGAGCTTGGCCAGCAGTGAGGCTTCACAGCTCTCCTCTGGCGCCGTCCGAGCCCCCCCGCTGGTAGGCCACCATCATTAAAAAGGCCGAGTGGATGAAGGGGAGGATCTTTCCAACCCCGGGGTGAGCAATCAATCTATAATATCCGCTGGCTGACAGGGAAAGATCACATCAGGCGGACAGAGAGGGATGCAGACAGAGGCACTCAAATATGCAGACGAACACATACTGTCTGGAGGGGAGAAGTGTGAAGAATGTCAGCTTTTATGCATGTCTGCACACACACACGCAAAGCGGATGTCTCTTCTCCAGTCCCAGCTTTAAAAGTATTCTGCTGGGTGCTTATACTCAGTGCATTTCAGTCAACATTACAGAATTTGGGCTTTATTAAAATGAAGAAAGACTTCTATTACAAGTCTCTGTTTTGAAATATCCACCATTTTTTTAAGGGGTTAATTGGGTTGCTTTCTAAACTACAATTACCTGTTCAAACTTGTCTTAGAGTTTGAACACAAGAAACTCTTAGCAGAGCCAGCCTGCACTGCATTAACACCCACATTAGTTCTACGTGTTTGGTCTGACTGCAACACAAACAGTAATTACTCAAGATCCTTCCTCTGCAGACTTTTTATTCAAGTCAGCCATGAGACTATACTTTGGATGCATGCAGTACCTCCCGTTCCTGTTTAAAGAGCATTCATTCCAGCACGGATACAAAAGTATACCAGTAATAATACCATCAGCAACAACTTTGCCATTCTAATCGGCTACATTACTTACAAGTCAGACAGCGCTATTTGAAAGATACCTTTTTGACATATTTTTCTCAAGGCAAAGAAATCTGTTTCCCCTGTGCACTCGAAATCTCCCCAGTCAGTGTAACAAGGATGAAGCCACACACATAACTTGTGCTTTTATCGGTCCCCAGTGGCTCCATGTACTCTAGCGCACTGTACTGATAAGGTTCAGGAGACGCACTACACAAACTACCAGCTCTGTTCTGTCATTTGAGAGGCACTGTGCAAAATGTCAACCTTGTTTCCATAAATCACTTATAATGTAACATCCATCCATCATGGCGGGGGTGAGGCTGGAGCCTATCCCGAGGGGGGGGTACACCCTGGACTGATCGCCAGTCAATCACAGAGCTGACACACAGAGAGAGACAACCTTTTACGCTCGCACCGGGCAATTTAGAGTCAATAAACCCAATCTCGAAACCCATAGGCTATAGTCTGACGACGATATAGGCTCTAAGGACAATGGTGAACATGCCGGGCGTGTCTGGTTTAGTCAGCGTTTAGCAGTAAACGACTTCCAGCCAAGACATCCTTTTCCACGCGCTGCATTGTTTACAGTCCAGTTAGCAACTTGGGAAGCGGCCGTGTGTTCAGATCGTAAGTGACGTGAATCTCGCCCCTCCAGGTATGTCAGCAAAAAAAACGGCATCATTTCTTGGTTCATTATGTTTCCTGAGGAGCGCCCGTTTATCTGTTTGAGGTGAGTCTCACTTTCACTTCAAATACAGCTGTTGCTGGTTTACACAGAGGCCTCACTCTGGCTTACAGCAGCGGTAACAACCCGAAAAATAAACAATTTTTCTTGCGATTGACTTTTTTTAACGGGTCTTAAGTGTGCCAAAATAACAACCTCATCATTCAGATTTGTAAAAGGTAAAAATGCAAGCTTGTCAGGTCCGTCCTCAAGAGGAGAAGAAAATTACTTTTAAAATGCTCGTTTTGTTAAACGGAGGTCGAATCTATCATTTCTGATGCATTCAATGAAGTTGGGAAATCTAAACGCTGAGCAGCTTTTGTGACGCAGGGTAAAGGCAATTTGTCTCAAGTAGAATTTTTTATCTAGAACGGATTGTTAGCTGAACTTGCTGCAGATGTCTGTTTATAGAGATTAATAAGAAGTGAAATTGTTGTCAGATGACCGCTGATGGGAGCCGGGATGTCATTATGGTGGATTACATTCTGCCTGCTTTTGCTTTCTGCACGGACAGTTTGAAGCCTGCTGATACGTGATTGGTCTAAATACTCAGACTACAAGTGTCCTACAGACAGAACTCCTGTCTACAGATTCTACATTTTTTATATATAATCTGTAAATAGAGATTACCAATAAACCTAACGAGCATGTCTTTGGACTGTGGGAGAGAGCCGGAGTACACAGAGGGAACGCCCATCATCCAAATTGCGATTTAAACCAGGATCCTTCTAGCTGTGAGGCGACCACACGAACCACTGCACCACGTGCAACCTAATTACAACTATAATAATGATAATCTAACAATGACTGATAATAATAGTAGAATGATAGTAATTATAGCAGTTGGAGTCAAGCCATTCAACCGCAGCAGGCAAGATGCATTTTTGTGCAAATCATAACGCCCTAGTCACATAGTGAGTCAAATTATAACAGCACCACATGATGCTAAGTCAGTGAGACAATGTGGTTAAAAAACATCTGATACGTGTGTGTGTGTGTGTGTATGTTATTTTTGTGTATATATGTACAGTATATATATTAGACCTATAAGTCATGATATTACAACATATGTTTGTGCTGCTGTTGGTTGAAAGTTGCATTTAAACATGTTCTTGCTACAGTAGCTTTAGGATTCCATGCCAAGCCTTCCCACAGCAGTTCAATCATTTTAATGGTCTATCTTATGTCAAAATACAATAATAAAGTACAATAAATATAATAGAAAAACAGCCTGGTAAACTTGCACTGCTCTCAATAATTAAAACCAAATATGTCACAGGTGACAGGGACCAGGTTTTAATAGGGTTGGCTCATAATACAAACATTATGTCACAAGCAGGTAAATACAGCGTTGACGTCGAAAGACATTAAAAGAGAAAATCAAATTTCAAAAGCAATACTTCAAAGGTAAAGCTAGATAAAAAGGGGTCATAGCTATATTACCATGCAAACAAGACGCCATAGGAAAAAACAACAGGAAGGCAATATGAATAGAAAACAGAAATAGATTTGCATATAAACATGTTTGGCTCGCCACATAGACCAAAAACATTTCTTTTTACTTCTTCATATTTTAATAGCTTAGATAAAACACTTCCAGTTAATTTAGGAGATTACAATGTTATAAAATATGTACTTTTTTATGTAAGGCTTTGATGTTAATAAGCTATTCTCTAGCCTTCATTTACAGCTTGTGCACAGCAGACAATATGAATCACAGTATAATACAAGTTTGAATTTTCTTCAAACATCGTCTGGAGTGATAATAGTGGTGAGTCACGAGTCAGACAGAGCAAGTAGACAGACACAGAGGTGGAAATATTACTGCCATCCATAATTAATTTGGGAAATTCACAGGCACATATAATCCCCCAACCCACAAATACAAACACACAACCTCCCACCGCCGCAAGGTAAGTCTTCCACACACAGTTAGGCCGGAGATATACTTGCTTTGTAACCTTGAGTTGGCGTGCACAACCGGCTGCATCATGAACATGAACATCATGAAGAGAGTTCAGGCCGTATGCAACTGCCGTATGTGCGACATGTAAACAACAGATAGGGTGACACTCGAGGAGGTTCTGGTTATGTAAATTCTGAGATCACTGCAGAATAAGCGACAGCTTTTGTGTGTTTGGTAGACAGAACACATGGCAGCACTGCCACCACTCCGTTTTTCCGACATTGTCCTCCATGCACGGACGTAATGGTCCCGGACCATTTGCAGGTTTCCACGTCGACTTCTAAAATGATCTTATCTGTCACCAGCTTCTTTGACAGGCATGTTTGTAGCTGTGCAGTGGCAATGGCACATCGTACAGATGCGGATAATTGCGGACTTGGTCTATCAGCTTGTCTTCAAAACTTTCTGTCATTGTCATCCCTGCTGCTGTGTTGACCCTGTCACATCCTCTCTGCCTCTACACTTCCCCAACAGGTCATTTGCATACTGCATCTTGCGTGTGTGCAGTGTTAATTTTTGAGGATGTGCACAGCCGACGCTTCAAAAAGGCCAGGGCATGCGGTGCAGCCATCATGCGCACACAAGTGTGTAGTTAAAACTTTAGAGATCATGCAGTTCTCAGTAGCATGTCAGGGTAGATTGTGGTAATGATGCTTCTTTGTTTGTAGCTACGTTGTGTTTCAACTACTATTATTTTTAGGAATAAGCTGCATGCAACAGCATCCTCTACGGCACCTCCTCCAAAATCCTCAACAAACTACAATACATTCAAAACTCTGCCGTCCTTCTTCTCACCCACACCCGCACAAGAGATCATATCACCCCAGTCCTTCTGAACCTCCACTGGCTCCCCATCCAACAAAGAATCCAATTTAAAATCCTCCTCATCACCTACAAGGCCCTCCACAACCTAGCCCCTCCCACCTCACCTTCACCAATACCTTCTCTATTGCTGCCCCCTCCCTCTGGAACTCCCTCCCCCATCACCTCAGACACTCTCCCTCAATCCCCTCTTTCAAAACTGGTCTCAAAACCCACCTTTTCAAATCTGCTTTTAATCTGTGACCGTGTGTTTTTTTCCCTTTTTTATATATACACATTATAACTAAATTTTTCTGCACCTTGATTGTTTTATACTGTATATTGCTTTTACTGTCTTTGCTTTGTTGTTTTTACATGTGAAGTGTCTTTGAGTACCTTTTAAAGCGCTATATAAATAAAATGTATTATTATTATTATTATTCCAATTGACAAGGGAATGCTCTTTCTGCTCCGCTGTACTGTAATTTCCTGCTAATCTCCCACAGTTTTCCAGGTCAGAGTCAAGCTATCAGGGCCGAATGGGAGGTGTGTTTGGGTTTGTGTGTTTCTGTGTGTGGGGCTGGTTGCTTGTAGGCAAAAATGAGTGTGCCTGTGAATTTCACAAATTAATTATGCATGTTGATTTGACCTTTAAGGTGGCAGCATTTTCCGTGTTACATCTGTCTGTCTGTCTCTTGTTGATTTGTTTTCAGTGAGTGCATGTAGCTTTAGCACTTTTTTTTTTTAACTCAAAGTAAGCTTCTGTTTGGTTTAGACCCATCTTGTCCCGATCCTCCATCTATTTACCGTGGTGACGGATCGCTCTGACAGGGTCACCCATCTTCCCTCGGGCTAATTTAGAATGTGAAAATGCAACAGTTAAGTGTGGGCGTCTGCAGCAGGCTAATGCATCAGGCTGTGAGATTATTTGTTCAATAGAATGTACAATTTTCCAGCAGTTTTAATATGCCTCGAAAAACCCACACGAATGCACGCACACGCACACACCTATTCGCATAAACAGCAGTGGAGCATCCATCCAAATCATTCCAATCAACACGAACAGCAAAATAGACTTCCTTTGCTAACAAATAAACAAGATCGCTCTCTCGTCCTCTCTCTCTCGTTTGTGTGTGTGTGTGTGTTTCTGCTCAAGTACAAATGTAACACAACAGCAGCAATCAATCTTTCACTCACTAAACAAATAGTCCGGACTCACAATCACAGGAAAGGTTTCAATGTCGCAGCACAAAATGCACACTTTTAATACTTCTACTTTTCATTTAATCGTATTACTTTATGCAATTACCCTCTGATGATCACATGCATCTGTTGCAACTACTACGAAATAATCAGTATCAATATCTGACAGGAGGAAGTGATGGCACAGTGCTGCGTAAGTCAGCCATGCAGCTGACTGTCTGCATGTCCGACTGACATGCCACGTCAATGACAAGGTGTCTGTTTGATTGACTGACGGGCTGAATGTCCCAACCGGAAAAGCAGGGCAGACTCGCTCCTGACCGTCAGATTAACTGACTGATATGATGACTTTACTGACCGACTAACCGCTCGCTGCCATGCTGCTGATTGGCAGGCGTCGCTTCAGTGCGTGGGTGGCACAGAGAGGCGGGTTTGGAGGAGGACGCTGATGTGTGGGCGGATGCTGCTGAAGACGGCGAGAGCGAAGGAAGAGGAGGAGGAAAGTAAGGAGAGGGAGGATGGCTAGAGTCGGAGAAAGAGAGAGCACTGTGTTTTCCTGTGATGCAGAAAACACCTCCTGGATTTGCGTTCGTCTTGGAGCCGAGGCTTCCTGGGCAGGCAGACAGCTATAATAACCTCTAGCTGCCAGCTTGACACTGGGAGTGGAAGCTGAATGCCAGCAAGCACAAGTGGACAGTGTGTATGTGTGTGTGCTTACTGAGGCTTGTATGCATATATACATGTTTGTTTCTTTGTAGCTCTTTAACAGAGGATACCTTTCTGAACAGCCACAGCTTCACACTTCAACGCTAGTCCCAGCTGCATTAGTCGGGTAGTTGTGACACAGTCAGACTGGACTCAGCTGGCCCTTACTGGCATTTCTGACGGTCAGACCTTCCAAAACTGAATAAAATTTACACCAGCTTGGCATGTGTGAAAATAGCACCTTCTCTCTCTCTCTGTGACACCGCTGGAAGCTTGTGCCAAGCCAGCTAAATCTCAGCAAGCCCACCCCAGGTGTATTGGGAACTGAAATTATGTTCAGTTTTACTGGCAGAGGTGGGCTGAGGTGTCAACAAAGCTCACGTCAAAAAAAAAATTGGAGGAAAGGTACGTGTCAAATTATTTTAACCCGGCGTTGGCATGCGTGATGAAATTCAGGGGGAAGAGGTTCAGGTTGGCATGTTTGCAGCTGGGGAAATCACCTCAGGTTCACACTGTTCCACAAACATGATAAGACGAAATTTGCATGCAAATGTCAATGCAATTAACACCATTTAGGAATAGAACTGGATATATTCCAAAATAATGGCTCTGTGATATGGATGATTTAAAATGTGTAATACAAACCAAACACAGAGAAAAAGGTGGGAATTAATTTAAAGTTAATTATTTTCTAATTACATATGAATTAACTGTTTTACATTCAAATAGTGGCTGCACGGAGTCGTGTGTCGCCTCACAGCTAGAAGGTCCCTGGTTCTAATGCCGGTTTGGAGATAGAGGGCCTTTCTGTGTGGAGTTTGCGTGTTCTCCTCTTGCATGTGTGGGTTCCCTACGGTTCCATACTGCTCGTATAGGATCATTGGTGACTCATTGGCTGTGTCAGCCCTGTGATTGACAGGCAATCAGTCCAGAGTGTACCCCGCCTCTCACCCAATGACAGCTAGGATACGGCTCCAACAACAAACAAATCTCATCCTGCTTTTTTTATACATTCAAACATGTCACCGGCAGTGATTCTATGCCATGGAAAGTACGTATCTTGTCACTGGTGGTCTTGTTTGCTTTTGTAGTTTATATAGAGGCAGCATTATTATTTTCAGTCCGTTCCACAAGCAGCTAAAAACTCCTCACATGAGCATAAAAAACCAAGTCCCAACTGAGAAAACAAAGTAAAGAGGTGTTATGCATTGGTTTACTTGGTTAGGACACTTTAAACCTGCCAATACTACGTGCATCACACCGTCATTTAGCGGTCAATTTTCCTCTTTGGAATGGGAACACATTGTAGATACCAAAATGAAAATGTCCAATCAAAGCTCAGCGGCTGATCCAGGGGTGGAGTTCATTTCCACTGATACAAGCTAATGGCAGCCATTACAGACAGCCTTTCACATTAAGAGTTTCCCGCAGGCTAGCTGACCAGACAGACGCTATCAGTGAAGTGAATGTGCATTAAATGACTGACTGTAACCAAAGGCATAGTTGTGTCACATGTTAAAAGGACACGTGCTGTGGCACTACTATGCCTCAGGTTACAGTCAGTACACACTAACTACAAACAGAGAATGGGAATACGTGTCAGAATGTTTATTGTATTTCAGGTTTTGTCTGTGAAGGTTCTCAGTCATCCAGGTCATGGCAATTCGAAGCTTGATCCAAAAGGCAACTGGACTTGGTTGAAGTTCTTGAAGACATTTCACCTCTCATCCAAAAGGCTTCTTCAGTTCTAAACTGATTGGTGGACGGGGCTATAAATATAAGCCTCTGTAGTTGGCTACAGGTATTTCAGGTTTTGTTATTTTGGTTAGACATTTTAAATGAAAATATAATTTCATTTTTTCAGTATTAGTTTAAAAGCATGAAACGTTTCATTTCAGTGTGTTGAATTTGAATACCAGTCCCTAGTCCTGTCCAGTTCTTCTCTGCATCCACCAATAGTCAATCCATTCCATCCATTATCTATACTGCTTGTCCTGTTCAGGGGCATAGGGGGGTTGGAGCTGATTCCAGCTGTCATTGGGCGAGAGGCGGGGTACAGCCTGGACTGATTGCCAGTCAATCACAGGGCTGACACTGCTACCCCTTTCCCACCAAAATTAGCACATTGATGTGAGTTTTTCAGACCCGGGAAGACCCGCAAATAAATGCCGATTGTCTCTTTTCCCATTGCCAGTGAAGTATACTCCTTTCGGTCTCTTCTCTGCTGATGTCAAAAACGCGCCGGAAACCTCTCTCAGCTCGCTGTCTTGCCAATGTTGTTGCATCTCGCCCGAAACAAAGAACAAATTTGCCGTTTGTATGTTGTTCTTCTGTATTTACCCGACAGCGGCCAGAACTTCAATGCCCGTCAAAGCATCGCGCCGGAAAGGGGGCGGAGATTAGCGTGTCGACCCGGGTTTTGTGTTCCCATCATTGCCGATCTGAGCCGAGGTTATAATTACCTATATTATCTAGTGCAGAGTCATTTGACCCTGGTCTGAATGCCGGTTGTAACCTTTCCCACTAAGCAAAAAAGATGGGTGTTAGCGTTCTTTTTGACCAGTGGGAAAGACAACAGAAAAGCCCCCTTAAGTCCGAACCAGCATTCGAACCAGCAACCTTCTGGCTGTGAGGCGACGGCGCTGATGGTCGGCCCCAAATAGTCAATAAATAACCGAACATAGGGATTTGAGGTTCTCTGCAAATGCGACTCAGAGACCCAGTTTTTATTTGTTACACATCCATTTAGCTTCCAACGGGCAATTCAGGCTGCAATTTGTTGCCATTCTGTTTCATTGAGGAAAACTTAATGAAAACCATCCATCTCCTTGGAGCATTTGCCTGATCGCTGTTGCACACTATAGATCCCCGTGGCAGCTAATTTCAGAGCTTCCCAGAGGAAAAAAAGTGGTAATGTTCAACATGCACGCATGAAAAAGATGTGATGATTTTTTTACCCAACAGAAATATTAGCTTAAATGAGGAGGAGGGGGGTGTTTGGGGACGACAGTTCAGTAAAAGCTCATGGGTGTTTATAAAGTTAATGTCATTGAAGCAATCTAGAGTTTTCACTTCACATCCTTTAGGCTTCCCCCATATGGCACTGGAGTGACTTTCACAATCCATAATTCACACATCTTACTTCATCTTGCTGTAATGGCTCTCCTGGAGCAAAGCTGTGCTGATGATAATCTTGCCAGATGGCATAAGCGGTAAAACAGAAGAGGCAGCGTCTTTCCTCATTTAAATACCAGTTTCTCATCAGGGAATGCAGCTTTGGACTGGGGGAAACTTGGAATGTACACAGTAAGTGATAACCTCTGTTTGAGCCTTTTCTCCCTGGGGTGTTGTATAAATGCTGCTAAAGCGAATAAAAAGGAGGCGAGCCTGCCTGGATTCAATCTGTTTTGAATGTGTGGAGTCTTACATAATAAGCTAGAAGGTGAGTCGATAGAAACGCTATTTCAACATCTAAACCTGCCCCGACTCATTCACTTTATTCCCTGATGCTGAAGAGGGAAGTAAGATATTGCGCTCGACATCAATGTTTTAATTAAAGCCACCCAACATGACATTTCATCCTTGACTGAGCCTTTCAAAATAAATGCCTGATCTCATTCTATAATAACAGAGAGGTCAGAGCGGGCCTGCCCGGGAGGACGCTACATTAAGTGAACATGTTATGTCTCAGGGATAAAAAACCTTGAACGAGCAAATTATTCATGAGGCCACGTCTTCATAACTGATCCCCTCACATTTGCATTAATAAAACCCATGCTGGTGGCAGGGAGAGATGTTCGTCGTCATGTTCGGTATAAGGCCAAAGGACACTCGTGAGGAAGAAATTAATGAAAAATACATGCAGAGTCTGGACCTAATGCACAACATTTTGCCAGTGGGGAAGGAATTTTAACTGCTCGCATTATTATTTTTTCTCAATCTTTTCACTTGTCAAACTAACAATGACACAAATGTTCCAACTATTCTTCTGGAATTGTGCAGGCTACAGGGATTTATCAAGCTTGTATGAATAGCTATTCAGAGGAATATCACGAGGTCAGAAGCTAACAACACTGGCGCTACATTATTCCCCAACATGAACGACGATAACTTTGGTTTATTGCCATGGAAATGTGGCATGCCAAGGCAACTCTTATTACTCAGAATGGGAAATAGTTACCTTTTGCCCGCGGTCTAGAGAGTTTTTAAGGGCACTATTCTACCCCCCCGCACAAAGAAAAAGAGATTAGATTCAGCTGGAACTCGTCAGAATTGTCACAAAGAAAGTTTCTCTATATAACCAAAGGACGGAATGAAAAGTTTTCGGGGGATTCATAAGTCAGCGACACATTCAATGTGTCTCTCCCTAGAGAACAAGTGAAAGTCTAAGCGTGAAACTAGACCATAAAACCACAAACACAGCCTCTTTCCCCTCTCGATGCACTCCCCAGCCCCTCTCTCTTTTGCTTTAAACCCCCCTTTCCTAATAGAAATCAGTCACTAAGCTTCACAGGGACAACCTCATTAGAAGAGCGGAGCAGACAAGCAGACTTCCATCTGTCTCCTAGTCGACTAGCTTAATGAGCTTTTACTTGTGTGGTTCACCCGTCGCAAGGCATGACTCTATTATTCATTCAGAAAGCATCATCCCTAGGATGCTGATCTACTTACAGTTCACACTCTGATTCTACTGAACATAGAAATGGCATGTTGGTGTCAGAATAAGGTGTCTCGCTGTGTTGACACAAGGTGTATTTGGGTACAAACTTGGTTTTCGGTCACAGTCGCTGATCTTTTCGGAGTAAGTTTTTGCCAGCCGCTGAAAGTGTAAATTGGAGTGGTTGACCTTTAACTGGGATCACATTACTCCTATTTTGACATTCCTACATTTGCTTGTCAGCTTGAGATTTCAAGGCCTGGCTCCTTGCTTTATCTGAGTCCTTGATACATAAATCCGACATGTTCAGCATTCTGGCTTCCCACTTGAAGAGGTGAAAATTCAGAGACACTAAATTAAAGAATGTCAGCACCCACACACACTGCATTTCTTTGGGGCTTTTTGATACTGAAAAGGGGCAACGGCTGGAAAGCGCTTACTTCTTTGCTGCAGTGCATTAATGAAACATTAAAAACGGGAAGTATTTTGAAACTGCTGAATGTCTTTCAATTAAATTCCATCCCAATATTCAAAAATGTCTTTCATACATCCAGAGCCTTGTTTAGTTTGTTGCTAAAACTTTTGTACTTGTTTAAAGACGAACAGCTAGATATGTTCAATGAATCAGGCCCCTTAGATCGGCTGGGTTCAGCCTGCTAGAATTTACAGAGTCCTGATTTAGGGTTAATGAGCATTTGCTGTCCTGGTGCACAGCTCTTCCAGTTAGTATTGGATCTGCTGACACTGTATCTGCTTATAGACTTGTCTTTTCGGCCTCAATACTACTGTTATTTGTTTCCATTTACACCTCTGGTTTTCAACCACCTGCTCCTTAAGGGATAGTTCTGATTCTTTGAAGTGGGGTTATATGAGGCACTTATCTACTCTTGGTAAATTGACTATTGATACCAGCCAGGAAATCAAGCTATGCATCAATGTGCGCAGGGTATTATAGCCGATCAAAAAATAACTGAAAAAAACGTTATAAGTGTACGCTGTGTATGGAGTATTTTTAGCTTCACCTTCCTGTCAGACAGCTCTTTCCATTGCACTCGTTTTCAACAATGCCCTAATTCCTAGGCATGCCCTGCACAGTCTTAAGATGTGAGTGCTGAGTGGTGGAGCTGGCAGAGGATTGGTGAGACTGGTTTAAATATAAAAGGGTATAGTAGCATTCAATAAAATGCGGGGCAAGGCATATTTCATTTCACATATAGCAAATTTCAGCAACAAGACCGTTCAGAGTGCTTTACACCAGATAAATTCATGGCAAAGGAACAGATATCAATCATTACAGCGGAACTCATTTCATAGGGTGTCATCCATCCATCCAACTTCCTCCGCTTATCCGGGGTCAGGTCTCGGTGGCAGCAAGCTAAGCGAGTTAGCCCAGACGTCCCTCTCCCTGGCAACATTTTCCAGCTCCTCCTGGGGGATCCCAAGGCATTCCAATGCCAGGTGGGATATATAGTGAGTCCTGGGTCTAACCCTAGGTCTCCTCCCAGTTGGACGTGCCCGGAAAACCTCCACAGGAAGCATCTTAATCAGATGCCCGTACCACATCAACTGGCTCCTTTCCATGCGAAGGAGTAGCAGCTTTACTCCGAGCTCTTCCCGGATGTCTGAGCTCCTTACCCTATCTCTAAGGCTGAGCCCAGACACCCTGCAGAGGAAAGCAATTTCAGCCGCTTGTATCCACAATCTCCTTCTTTCAGTCACTACCCAAAGTTCATGACCAAAGGGGAGGGTTGGAACGTAGATAGACTAGTAAATTGAGACCTTTGCCTTACGAGTCAGCTCCTTCTTCACCACGACGAACCGGTACAATGCCCACAATACTGCAGATGCTGCACCAACCTGTCTGTCAATCCCACGATCCATTTTACCCTCACTCGTGAATAAGACCCTGAGATACTTGACTTCCTTTGACTGGTAAATTGAGAGCTTGGCCTTACAGGTCAGGTCCTTCTTCACCAAGATGGTCCAGTACAATGCCCGCATTACTTCAGACGCTGCACCAACCTGTCTGTCAATCTCATGAGTCATTTCACCCTCACTCGTGAACAAGACCCAGAGACACTTGAACTCCTTCACTTTGGGCAGTAACAAGCCTTGCGGGTCAGCTCCTTCTTCACCACGGCAGCCCGGTACAATGCCTGCAATACTGCAGACGCTGCACAAACTTCTGTTGATCTCACAATCCATTTTACCCTCACTCGTCAACAAGACCCCAAGATACTTGAACTCCTTCCCTTGGGGCAGCACCAAGCTAAGGAGCGACTGGAGTGATGTGATCTACTTTCTTGGTCTTAGCGAGCAGCAGCATTCGGAATTAGCTGCAGTTGTCGAGTTCATTTTTGGATGAACTGAAACAGTTCAACTGTAGAGCTGGGAAATAATTCCAGGCGGATTTGTCAATTCAACTGACACTTTTACATTGTAAGTAGTGAAGTGATTCACCGTAAATATTTAAACATTAATAAATGCAGATTTACCAACCTTAAAAGACTTTGATGTGCAAATTTAAGGTGAAAAATGAATCCTACCTGCCTCAGTAGCGTTTGTGAAGGCTTATCAAGGTGATAGCTAATGCTGGCTGTTCTCTGTGTACTCTCACAAAAGTACCTGAAGACATCTGTTTAAAGACCAAAAATCTCTTTTGATATGCTGAATCTTTCCCAAGGCCATTTGCCCCTTACCTTTCCAAGATCCCCAATCATCGCACAAGCTACAGTACCTGCCAGTTCTGTTCTTAGTCAAATCAAAATCTGTGCCACTCAGAACGGTTGGCAAAGCACTAAGTTCATTTAAAAATCAATCAGGTCATCATTTCCGTAACATCCTCACGACACCTTTTCCATCTCCCTTTCGTTCTCTCCCTCTCTGTCGTTCCACCACGCCGCCGCCTCGCCCCAAATGATCGGAGCCACTGAGCCACGGCAGGGTTAAAGTGAAATGGGGAGGTGAGGAATGCATGAAATAAGTCAACGTATGAAAATGTTTCAGGTGTTTATGTTTCAGCGAGCGAAGGGGACGGTGCCGAGACATGCGGGTATGATTTCCTACACGTCTGTCGGTGGAAATGGCGTGAAATACAGTCTATTTCACAGGCCGCTGGCTGGGGTGGGGGGCAAAACGACACAGACCTACTCTTTACTCACTCTCAATTAAACAACGGAGCACAAGGTGACGAACCCACAATCGATATCATCACACCGTGAAACAGGAGCATCTATGATGAGCGTGGATGTGATGTTAGATGATGGAATTCATTGTCAGAGTGTGTGTGCGTGTGTAGAGGGTTACCGCTGTGGTTGATACTAGTGTTTGCAATTGCATGTGCAAGCCAGTGTGAATAAATAACAGATGGTGGGTTTGTTCTGCTGATTTTGAAACAGAGTCAGAATGAGCCTTATTAGCGAAGTACACATACAAGAATAATTTTTAACACTCACCCACTGTTTGTTAACCACCCTTTTTAAGCCTCAAGCTCTAAATGGGGCCAGGTTTTTAAAAAAACGAATATTTGAAACTAACCACTTTTTGCAGCCAGTAAGTTGCCCCCTGCTGGCCATTAGAAATACTGCAGTTTTTTTCTAAGATTTTTTGGGGGGCATTTTCACCTTTATAGATAGAACAGCTGACGAGAGACAGGGCATATTGGGAGAAGAGAGTGGGGGATTACATTCAGCAAAGGGCCGAGGATGGGTGTCGAACCTGCAGCCGCTGCGACGAGGACTGTAGCCTCTGTACAAGGGGTGCCTACTCTACCCACTAAGCTAAACCAGCACCCTAAATAATGCAGGTTTAAGGCCCTTCTGCATTGGCTTCACTTCTGAAACCAAGAGGCTACTGTATGTCCACCTCTTATATACAGCCTATGGTGTATACACAAATGCATGAATATAAATATATATATAAAAAGCACCAGCAAGCAGAGGAAAAGAACTGCTGAAGCAGGAGTTCCAGTGGTCTCTTATCAGCACATTGCAGGGCTTTATCTTTTACCGCACTGAAGTGTGTTGTTGGTGTGGTGTAGGTGAACATGCTCCAGCCTCACTCTGCCTAAGCAATACTCGTGCTGTAACTAGCCTGAACAGAGACAGAAAAAATGTATGCATACAATTATCAAAATAATTAGTATGAATGAAATTAAAAAGAGGCTATTTCGACAACCCTCAATAAGATACAATCTTCAAAATCCCCTCCATAAGTCTACCATGAAAACTGAAATTAAAAATGTGTATTACGTCCCAGAACAATCTCTTCAGGCATAATGCAAAAGTAACCATTTAGAAATCATTGTTGATAAAACAGAATTATGTGTTACAAGTTTAATTTCACAGCAGTGCTTGTTGGTTAAAAGTTTCAAATGTTCTGGACTACATATTGAGTTAAATATTTTAAAGCAATTCACACATCATTTTCTTTTTACTTCTTTTTTTCATTTTACAGTTCTCAAGTTAAAACCCTGATTGAGTGTTCAATCCCACATATAGTTTAGTCACCTGAACTGCAGGTTCCAAACCTTCTTGACCAAGGGGGCAACAGATACAACCCTAAGTATCCCGATAAGCAGTTTTCTAAAGGCTGCCTTTCAAAACCAAAGTGTTTTAAAAGTTAGAAAAAGAGGGATACTAGGTGCTCACGACAGCAAGTTGTTGAACTCCAGGTAAATGCCAGGTGCTCTTTAAGGCTAAAAAAGTGAACTGTCGAGGGAGGGAAGCCACTGGGCTTTCTTCAGGCACAAAGAAGTTGTTTTTTTCCAAGTGCAATCAGCTTTTTGAGAGTCAGCAAACTTTGCTCAGAAACATTTTTTGTTTCATTTTAAAGTTTTACAGTTTGTTTTAGGCATCATACCTATAGTTTCTGGTGCAGTGTATTTGATACAATACACTTAGTTTAAAGGTGGGGTATTATGCTAATTTCAAGCTTCATATTTCACTCTGTGATACCTGTGGAGTAGCTTAGCATAATTTACAGTAAAAAAAAAAAACTTTTCTCGCACTGGTGCTCTGTGCAGGCCCTCATACAGCCTCTGACTTAATCAGCTCTGTCCCTTTAAGAAACCCCATCCCCAACAAGCCCACTTTCTTCTGATTGGCCAGTTCCCTGCTGCAGTCTGTGACGTCACAAAGTGCAGCATGTAGAAAAAAACTATGTGAATGCTGGCGCTCACAGCAGCCTGCAGACTCTGGGACACGCCGGAGACGGACTGCAGTGCGTGCTGTGGAATCACGAGCATTGACTTGAAAGGCCGCGATCGACTCCGGAGGTCGCGGCGCACATGGAACACGCCGGAGACGGATCTTGTGGAATTTGAGGACAACACCCACAGTTTAATAATTTGCCTCAGTGATATTTTGTTGCCACATTTGTTCTGTATGCAACTTTTTTTCTCTTCTCCTGCATCTTTAATGTTATAATAAGCCAAATTATATCCTAATCTATTGTCAGAGTCGATATTGGATTTATAAATGTGAGATATCTGATTCTGAAGTGCAAACTGAAGTGGCTGCAGTGTGAATTTAAATATGCTCTCAGCGTTGAGTAACCTCTATCTGCACTGCAAGTCACAGTTGAAGCTTTGCTATATTGATTAAGCACTGTAACAGCCTACAGGGCCAGTAGGGCCCCTACAGGGCCTGCCAGTCAGTATCATTCCCTCAGTCTGAGAAGTGGAAACACTCCACATCAGGCACGCGGGGGAGAAATGAAGTGTGGAAGTGCAGAGTTGCTTCTCAAAATATGAAATGTGCTTTAAATGAAATCGGGGGCAGACTGGGGGAATTCATTGGTTTGCAAATTACTCTGCACACATGGAACAACACATGGAAAAACAAAGCAATCATATTTAAATGGTTGTAGCCCCATGAGGGAAACTAACGTTGCAAACACAATTCAACATATAAATGACCACATTCTTTTTCATGTAAATAAATATAACATGCATAATAAACACACACAAGCGCACACACACACACACAACCTCCATGAAGCCCGTAACAGACGTTGGCCTAGCTTTTCCATCCTTACACTATTATCTCTCATGATGTATATAGGACATTCCTTCGTATGTGGCCACACTTTGTCAGTGTAATTGTCACTTGCAGTGAGACAGAGATACACATCCATCAGGCCGGATCAGCTACATCAGCCGGAGAGCCCTTGACGCCCTTCAGTACGGAGTGAAGTACGACACACCGGAGCTCAGCCGAATGGCTTCTCTGCCTTGTGTGCTCAAGGTGCACTTGATTCATAATGTCACATGTAACTGGAAAAAGTTTACATCAAAAGCACCTCACATATAAGACTTGGAAAACTGCTATTTTGATATGTACTGGTTTTACGGAAGCTGCACTTTTGACCTCCTGACAAAAACATGGTCAAATCAGTATGTGGGATTAGGCAAATGAACCTCACTGTATTCATGTACTGGTGCAACACATATAAGACGTGCATAAAATATAGATGCATGACTCATTGGATATGCACTAATAATGGTTGATGCATGAATTCCGTTCCGTTCTTTCATTGCAAAAGGGAACATTTTGTATGTAGGAATAAGAAAATGGACATAGGTTCAATAATTCAGATACAGCAGAAGTTATGAAGAGACAACAGATGCTAATGTTCACACATGTCTTCAGAGGATGATTCATGTACTTGCGACACATTTTGAAATGAGCAGCCCACACGCACGCACAAAATCACACATGCACATTTCCCACGAACAGAGTCAGCAGCTTCCGGCTGGAATTTGTGAAAAAATGCAGCTAGTTCGGCACGGGTCCGTGCCTTGCCTTCATCTTCATACAGCACGGGGTGGTTAAGTCGTGTTCCTGGCGAGCTTGTGTCAAATCAAGCCAATCGCAAGTCTCTCTAACCGTTGTGTGAAATATGCATTGATTCTTAACATTCTCTCACAACACCCCCGGCTGTAGGAGGGAAAAGCGCTTCTCAGGGCTTGTTACTATCAAATGAAGTGCGCCTCCAGACTCTGCATATTACAACTCTTTTAGATTCGCCTTCAGCCACGGTCAGGTGCACTCTCAAGGCATTCCTCCGCCTCCTCTTTCTGAGGTGCATTAGCCCCCTCCTATTTACTCCACAGCTCCTGAGAGACTGTGATAAACACACATCTAGCCTAGCCCGTAAGTGGCTCTAGGGTCTAAAACCCTGCTTTCTGCGGATGTATCAAGGCTGTGTGTGTGTGTATCAGTGTGTGTTTGAGAGGAAGGGTGTTTATGTGTTTGCCAGACTCTCCTGAGTGCGGACGCTCTGACGGCCCACGCTCAGGTGTCTGAACAACAGAGAGGCACTGCTAAGCTCCTCTCGACTACAACTCCATCTCTGTGTGATAACTCCTTCACCATCTTCTGCTCTCCGCTTCCTTCTTTCCGATCTCATCCATAATACATGGAGCGCACCCTCGCTCGTCAGCTGCAACCGAGGGGACGTAGATGTAAAATTCACGGCTGGTGACTCAGAGGGAATAGGTGTATGGTCGCCTACTCTTGTCTCTCCCCATGTTATTTCCCTTACATTAGCAAGGTGCCCTAGGTTTCCTATAATGTAAGTTTGCATCACAAGAATAATTGGTTAAAGAAAGTGTAGCCCAAAGTGAAGGTACAGTCAGTTTAAGGTGGCACTGTGCATGGTTGTGAGGGACACTAGAGATGGCCTCAGGTCCTAATTTACCGGTTAGCCGCACAGAATGAATGACTTCATGTTTATGCAACATGGTGGTGTTCAGAAAGCCACAGGCATTATGGTTTTTGGGAAGGCCACACTTGTTTCCCAGAGCATGTAATGCGGCCTCAGAAGTGGGGCCTTTCAAGACTCTGGAAGGCGCCTTTTTAAAGAATTGTTGTTACACATAAATTTCCATTAATCACAGTGATCATAGTGATCTACCTTTCAGTATATCCTTTCTGACATCCATGCAGACATTCTTCTCCCAAAACGTCATAGCAGAGGAGAAGGCAAGAGAGCTGCCACTGGAGTAGTAAACGAGGTAAGCGTCTTGCCCAAGGCCATGACAGACTGGGTGGACACTGACAGAGACCCTCTGGCTATAGAGAGCCTTACCTACCAGGCAGCCAGTCTGCTCCAGCAAAACCACAGGAACCTATAACTACTTCCTTGTGGGATTTGAATGGCCACTGAGATAGAGGAAGTTTCTCTCTCTAAATAGGAAGAAATAAATATTTTTCTGCCTGAATTTTTCCTTAACTGATCTATTCTCTTTGTTCTACACTGATCAGCCATAATATTATGACCACTGTCAGGTGAAGTGAATAACACTGATTATCTCATTACAATGTCAGTGGGTGGGATTTGTTAGGCAGTTCGTGAATATTTTGGCCAACTTGTGTCGGCTAGACGACTGGGTCAGAGCATCTCCAAAACTGCAGCTCTTGTGGGGTGTTCCCGGTCTGCAGTGGTCAGTACCTGCCAAAAGTGGTCCGTACCTGCCAAAAGTGGTCCAAGGAAGGAAAACCAGTGAACTGGCGACAGGGTCATGGGCGGCCAAGGCTCAATGATGTGCGTGGGGGAGCGAAGGCTGAGGAGCTACTGAAGCTCAAACAAGGGAAAAAAGGAAAAATACTGGTTCTGATAGAAAGGTGTCAAAACACACAGCATCACACAGCCGCAGACCTGTCAGGGTGCCCATGCTGTCCCCTGTCTAAAGCCGAAAGCCCCTACAATGGGCCTGTGAGCATCAGAACTGTACCACAGTGGGTCCTGCCATTCATGTAGATGTTACTTTGACATGTACCACCTGCCTAAACATTGTTGCACACCAAGTACACCCCTTCATGGAAACGGCATTCCCTAATGGCAGCGGCCTCTTTCAGCAGGATAATGCGCCCTGACACACTGCAGAAGTGGTTTAGGAATGGTTTTAGGAACACAACGACGAGTTCAAGGTGTCGACTTGGCCTCCAAATTTCCCAGATGTCACTCCAATCGAGCATCTGTGGGATGTGCTGGACAAACAAGTCCTATCCAGGGGGGCCCACCTCGCAACTTACAGGACTCAAAGGATCTGCTGCTAACGTCTTGGTGCCAGATACCTCAGCACACCTTCAGAGGTCTAGTGTAGTCCATGCTTCGACAGGTCAGGGCTGTTTTGGCAGCTAAAGGGGGTCCGCAATAAAAGGCAGGTGGTCGTAATGTAATGGTTGATCAGTGTATATCTAGAAGGCATCTTCCATTAGTACAGATATCAGTCAACTTGGAGAACTTTCTAACTTTGTGATACTTCTCTTAAAGAACTACGAAGGCAAAGCTTCAAATCTTCTTCATGTGACTCCTGCTGACGATTAAAAGAACATGACAACACACAGAGGATAATACGTTTCTGTCAAAAAGTTTGCAGCGTCCTCTTTTATCTTCCCTCACTTGAAGACGAAGAAACATAAAAACACAGCGCTATTAATGTCAAAAATAATTGCCCACGCTAACTTTCATGTAGCCTCATCAGTCAACTAGCGGGAAATAATTAATTCCATCTGTCCGCTATCGAAAGTGGTTTACATATTTGATATGCGGGCTTCAGGAGTGGAGCCGAGGCCCAGGAGAGAGTCAGGCTCGACAAGCCCCAGCTCCACATGGCTGCATTTAATTAGGAGGGATGCTGGAGAGGATGTGGGGGTGGTGCTTATGTTAACTGATTTCCCTCTTTAATCAGTGCTAATCTCCAGTCATTTTCACAGCACAATGCCGGCTCATTCATGAAGTCAAATTAATAAGTGTGGAATATAGTGCTGGCTGGCTCAGGCTGGCATCATGCGATTTTGGAGTCATATCTCCTCCTGTCTCCCTTTTTTCAATTATTTTATCTGCACCTCTGGGCGGTGAAAGATTCTGTACAAGTAATGGGGAGATATAGAGAGCGTGAGTGCATGACTGAGAGCCTAAACGACAGAGTGTGCATGAAAGACAAGGAGAGACAGTTTATTGCTTCCACTGGTGGTAGATATTGCATCGTGGGAGTATAATTATATGTGTACCTGATGTCCCGTCTTGTCTCTGTCCTGGAGAGAGGCTCATAGCAGCCTCCGTTGGTATGACAATAATGTTCTGAAATGCATCTCATATTTTGAAAGACAGTCAGTGCATGCGTGAGATAGAGAAGGAATGGAGGGAGGTGGAGACGGAGAGAGGAAGTCTCTCAAATAGGAGGTGGTTGTTACAGAATAAGTCGGAGAGCTATCATTAAGGCGAGCGAGGGCTTGATTGTGATAATCTGAAAGCTCTGACTATCCCTTGAATCCTGGAATTAAATTGAATTGGTCAGCGGAAGGAGATGAAGTGAAGTGGAAGCTGCAGCTGCTCAAATAAGACAGCAATTGGCTTGGGTAACTTTTAAGGGCTGCAGCCGTCAGACAGGCAAGCTTTGCTCAAGTTCTAAGCGGCTCACACAACATTCTTGCTGTATCTCTGTACCTCTGTTGGGGAGAAATAAGTTAAGGGTTCCTGTGGCCTTGAAATGCTGCAAAATAAAATGAATAAAACTATTGTTGGTGAAGGTCAGGGAGCCGACAAAGTCCACAGCAGAGGGTAATGCGAGCCAGAAACAGAGAGTCTCTCAACTGAAGCCAGATTTGCAGATTTGGACGTAGGAGGGAGTGAAAAATGGCAATGGAAATGTGTGTGTGTGACAGAGGGAAAGAGAGAGATGGAGAAAGAAGAGGTGGCCATCTGCAGGATTATTACAGGGTGCTCTGCCAGGTTAAATGAGCCAGAAGGCGGGGACATTTGGTGGAATATCTTAGGTAACAGTGTGCACATATGCGGTTTGCAAGTGTGTGCACGCATGCTGGACTGTGACCTTTCTCTTTGCCCTGTGGCATGCACCAATTCAGAAGCTAACTGGTCTGTTGAGGGATTAAAGAACTATTTTGGGCATGGGCCTGCTCACTGTCAGTCCTGATCATTGTGTTGCACTTTATGTACAGAGCCCAGTTGTTCAAAATAGTTAATCTGGATCAGAATGAGCCAAATTTGGAAATCCCTTCTTTTGCTTTGCATGATCAGATAATCCATCTTACTTTTCTGCCTGTTTTTTGAAGCGACATTGTACTGAATCAACCTGAACAACAGTCATTTCAGGTTTACCAATCTGGATTGCCGGTGCTCTAAATGGTTAACATATAACATTGTAGGCTACCACCTATGATAATGAACAACAGGCAGAACAGCCAACTAGTGTTTTTCTATTTAAAAGGGACAGATAACAACAAACCTCACCTTGCATTGTCACTGTCTTTTCAACAATCACACCTCTCATCTGATCCACAAAAAGATCATAAACAGACCTGAGACCCATCATAACAGAATAGTACCTGATTGTTTATATTAAGGCTGCACGGTGGTGCAGTGGTTAGCGCTGTCGCCTCACAGCTAGAAGTTTCATATTTTGAATCCCGGTTCAGACGAAGAGGAGTATGCATGTTTTCCCCTCGCATGTATAGATTCCCCCCGGGTACTCTGGCTTCTTCCCACAGTCCAAAGACATGTTCATTAAGTTAATTGGTGACTCTAAAATTGCCCATATGTGTGAATGCGAGCGTGAAAGGTTGTCTGTTTCTATGTGTCAACCCTGTGATTAACTGGCGATCAGGTGTACCCCGCCTCTCACCCAGTGACAGCTGGGAAACATGGAGTTGTTCGGGTCCCATGTCCTGGGTCGGGTCTTGGATCCTTGGGTCCAGGTAGAACCATGAAGACCTAACGTGCATTAAGGGATTGAACTGAAAGGACTACTTTTGAATGCATCATTATCCTTTATATAAAGTGATAAATGAAAGCTGAAATAGGTTGATATTGACAGCTACTTGAGACATTATTTTATGAAGACAAAATCTTAATCATTTAACTTTGATGTACTTATAGTAGGGATGCACCGATACCATTTTTTGCAGACCAAATACAAGTAAAAGTTCTTATTTGGGTACATACCGAGTACTGATTTGAGTACTTAATATCAGTTTTCATAATTACTTTAAAAGCATTTTTCATTTTCATCAGATGTTTCTCACTTTCTGACTTTTACAAAGTAAATCAACAGAATGATGCAACTGCAGCTGACATTTTAACACTCAACTTTGTTTTACTTAACAACTGCCATACATTTTACTTTCCTATAACACATTCAGTGGATTTCAGTATAACACAACATACCACATATAGTGTAAAAAAGATCAAGTGATGAGCACTCCCATTTCTGAGTGCACCTGAACGCAGCCCTACACAGTGCATCCCCCCGAAACAGGGCAGTGAGGGAGACATGCCCAGGCTTGTTTTCTGCACCTACTACGGACACATCAGTGATCGCTGACGGACTCTGTTTATCGTGTGTGCGTCCATGAATGTGCAGGTTAGTTGTTTGTTGATGTTTGTTACTCTGTTTGCTTCAGTTTGGCCGTGACTGTATATGTTAGTGCTGTCTGTGAGGACTAAGCGTGACATTGCTCCTTCTACGCCTCCCTGCTTAACTAACAGGAGGCTAACGTCAAGTCGTGAAGTGGTATTGTGCGGTTGTATCGGCTTACTTTTACGAGCAGGAGTACTTAAGCTCCGATACTGCCCGATACTGGTTACGGTATCGGTGCAACGTATAGGCTAAATATACTGTATATCAACCTTATGTCTACTCTGTCACTGTATGGGTTTTAGAAAACAAGTGCATATTGCTTAACTAAATGTATACAGTTTAAACTACATGATACACACGTTGTTTTGTTTGAACAACTTCAAATTTGATCCAACCGATTGCTTAAATTCATTCAGATTGCCTCTTAAGTCTTGGACCTGGTGGACCATATATGCTGATGACACCATCCTATATTGTAATGATGCATGTAGCCTTATGATTGAAGAAAGAAAGTAGCTGGCTTCCAACGATCTCAAGACAGCACCATCCGCTCTGCTTAGTAATGAAGCCACACTAAACAGACTGGTGTTTAATGAAGCCTGAAAAAGAAACCTGGTTCCAGACAATTGTATGTGGACTGGTTAAGGTACAGGCTCAACCCTTAATACTGAGGATGGGGTCTTTATTCAGAGATGCAGCTCAAGCACAGTGCAATCATTTAGAACAGATTCTGAAGCTTCACACATTGATGTCGTGGGGTAGTTTTAAAAAACTCATTAAAAGAACATCATCCTTAATTGTGAATGTTTCTACTGAAGATGTTTCAGATGATACTCTGCTCATACTTGTATTGCTCCCTCCTGGATTTTGATACAGAAGCCTACTGGCATTACTTTTTAGTTAATTTATATTTTTTCATTTACGTTTTGTTTTATTTAATGGGCGGTCTGGTTTTTTAAATTGTAAACCCAGCTCACTTTAAAGACTATTGCTCCTCAGTGTATCTTTGTGAGAGTAAATATGTTCAAATTAATGCCCTATTCATCTTTGGTTGTAATTTTGCTGCAGTGAAAAAGTAATGAATGGTTTCTCCTTTAAAACGTCTAATGATGTGGTGCTTTCACTAAGCAGGTCCCACAACAGCTGCTGTTTTGGCTGTCACTTATTCCTGATTTATCCTTTCAAACTTTGGAGGCTTTTTATCTTTTATTCAACAGAAAAAATAATGATTTGATTCACTGCAGCTTGTTTACTTCAAAGTGTAAACTTTTGTTAAAAAAATGATTTTTCATAGAACCTGAAGAATTAGACTTCAATGTCATAGTGTGGTATGATCTAACAGCCAGACATCATGAATATAAACTCAGCAGCCATTTCTTCAATACAACATCTATGCCCAAAATACCGCTTTGTCAAAGCCTATAATTTTTCACTTTTTTGTGACTGACTGCCTTGTACTTATGGTGATCATTGAGGTTACAGTGTGTGGTGGCGTATTATTATTACAAACATAGGCCCGAAATACACACATGCCACATGCCTATGGAGAGATGTCAGTGTGTGAGCAGTTGGGGAATTCAGTGCCTTGCTCAAGGGCACCCAGGAAAGGAACTGGCAGCCCCAAATCCACACTTTGTCCTTTGGACTTGAACCGGCCACCCTCAGGTTCCCAAGCCAAGTCCCTACAGACTGAGCTACCTGACTGAGTCCACCCGGAACCACTGCAAACTCAAAAATAAAGATGCTGTTAAAGGAATACCTCTCCGCCAGTGTCAATCAAAACTGAAGATAATGGGGCCTGTGTCCACAAACTGCGTATATTTGCATTGGCAGTGCCCACAACCTCAACTTCAGAGTGCTTTTATTCGTTGCTCATTGTTGCTAGGTTACCAGTCAGTTAAAAGTTGTCTGGCGGCACTTCCGCCTCCCTTGGTAATGAGCGTTAAGTCTCTTTCAAATTGCTCTTAATGCTTAATATCTTGCTTTTATTCAAGGAAATTTTACGTAGGAAACTTAAAACAATATAAATGAATCGAGTCCTGGCGTAGACCTGGAAATCGAACCCTCAAAAAAACGAAAGGATTAGCTTCTCCTCCGCCATTGTTTTTGACAAAGTTGATACTGTAAATACCGCCCCTTCTTGATTTTGATTGGCCGGTGAGGGAGAAGTGACATTGACGAGCGCAGTGGTGTAACTATTTTCATCTGAGAGCACTGAGGTTTTTGCGCTGAAACGCTGAACTTCATTGGTTTTGTATAGAAAATAGGCGCTGCCTGAACAATAATGCAATTAGTGGACACAGGCCCTATATCTACAAAAGCAGAATTCATAGCAGGGCTATTGTATAGGCCTTGTGAGTGACTTCACCTACCAAACAACTGCCCTGGAAACACATCAGAATAAAAGCATTATGTACAAACGAGGGAAGTGCCTCCATAGAAATGCCAGATCTGGCTTTTACTTTGAAAAAGCATACAGTAACTGTTCACTATTTGTCATGCCTGTGACATATTCTACAAGAAGAGACGTTAAAAGCGCTGGTGCAAGGTCAACATGACCCTCAACATATCAATTCACAGTGTAATTACGGCGAGAACTGCTCGTGGTCAAAATAAGCTTACGGCGCTGCAGCAGCACGAGAGACGCACGCCTGACACGCACAACTCACACTGGTAGTCTGAAGGCTCGAAATGAAAACGGTGTGAAAAACACTTGTGGCGTGACAAACACTTGTCTTGTCATTCATAAATTCATAACTGGACATTCACAACCCTATATAACATCCATGCTGAACGGGACCACTGGACCTTACAAAACCTGCTCTACTGACTGTCTAATGCGTCAAGTCCCGCAGGTATACTCTGAAACTAAAGGCGGAAAATTACTTACAAAACACTCTCAAGATCGACCACTTGTGTTAATTGTGTCATTTTCTGTATCTGAGCAGTAGCAGTAGTCTTCATGATGAGCAAACTGATGTGTATGAGTAAAATCGGTTGTGTCCCTTTAAAAGGAGAAGCTTCTTTTGTAGTGGGCTTCAATTTCGTGCCACCCTCGGGGCAGCTTTTAATCCCCCCTACTGATTCAGATCTATACACGACATAATCATCACTAATGTTTAAGTATGTATCACTGCAGTCTTTGCGATCAGCAGCCCAAGCTTTAGATCTTAAGTGTTCTTCTTTCCGCAACTAATCTTGTCCTGAAGCACTAATGTAACACTTAATGCACATAAAATAAAAAAACAACCTTAAATTTGCCTTAATTGCTGAGGTAACTCTCAGAACCAAATGATGACATTTTTTTTTGTCAGGTCAGAAACGCAGGTTAAAAGAGACTGATCTGCTGCCACCTCTTTGACTCAACAGCAGGCTTCCATTTCATTTTACACCACAGGCGCTCTCAAGATCTCACATGGCACGTTTTGAATGAATGAGTAAGCATGTAATGCAATATCCACACCCTGCACGGACCTGTGTGTGTGTGTGTGTGTGTGTGTGTGTGTGTGTGCGTCAGTCTGTGTGTGTTTACTGAAGGTCAGTTCTGCTCCCCCATGCTGACAAATCCTCCTGGCACTTCTCACACGCTCTCACCAAAACGCCATTACATGCACACACACAGACACTCAGCACACATCTCTCATTGCCAAGACTGTGTCTATGTTGGGGCTGACAACACAACAGGCCTTAATCCCTCTACCTGTGACTTTTTACAAACAGGATTAGTCCCAGTTTCCCCACTAAATTTCCCCTGAAATGCTGCTAAATCCGGGGCTGCTGGCTGATCTGCAGGCCGTGGCCCTAACCTTCTGTTTCATGTCCTGAATACACTGCAGCTCTTATCTAAATGAGCAGCTCCGCTCTGGATGTGAAGCAACGCCATTCCTCACTCGCACTCTCTTCAGCATGCTGCCATGTGGACGGGAAAGCAGAGCTGAATACATGCATGACCAGGGAGCGCAGCAGTGAGAAACACCATGCTAATCCTGTCCCTTTCCACAAACACAGAAACACATTAACATTCAAAAACACACCCACATTAAATCACTAAATCTGCGGGCATGACATCTATAATGCAGCGATGGGCGCTTATACCGCAGAATGACAACAAGTATACATCAACTCGACTTTGGGAACATCAATAATGTGGTTTAATGCGGGAGAGAGCCGAGGAACACCAGCCATGATTTACTTATCAGGCTGGACAAGTTATATATCTAAACTCTGCAAAGTAGCACATTTGCTATTTATGAGCAGGATAGTCGGAGTAGCCAGACATATAAATGAAACCAGGTAACTTCCCAGAAGTAGAGCACTATGGGGATTGTATTAAAAGTATGGCACTGTGGGGAGGCGAGCCGTTCCAGGGCAGACCTCCTTGATTGTCATATCTCATTAAATGAACCTTTTTTACCAATACAATGACTAATGCAAATTGTTTTAATACAAAATGAATGGTTCTCATTTACACAACAACTAAATATATTTCTATGTTAGTCCCACAAGCAAGTTAAGCAGTCATTACCAAAGGCAACAAATGAGGTGAGCTAAAGCTTTCACTGATTCAGCCTTGAATAATATTGAAAGGTAAACCACGGCCCTTTTCACACAGAGATTCCGCAACAGAGCAGTAACTAAGCTCTGTCGTTGTGCCTCTTTTGTACTCTGATGCACATGAAGGCGTAATATTGCTGTCGCAGTGTGTGATTTTACACAGCTATAAGGCGCTACAGAAGCAAAGTCTGTTCTCTGCACGTCAATCACCGTTTGGTTATGATCTGCCACCAAACAGGACAGGATCAACAGACAATCAGGTCTGCAGAGAGGATTATCGGTACGGACCTGCCCTCAATCTAGGACTTATACCGGTCCAGGGTCAGGAAACGGGCAGGTAACATCACTGCGGACCCAAATTGTTTGAACTCCTC
Organism: Semicossyphus pulcher; assembly: GCF_022749685.1. Classification (NCBI taxonomy): domain Eukaryota; kingdom Metazoa; phylum Chordata; class Actinopteri; order Labriformes; family Labridae; genus Semicossyphus; species Semicossyphus pulcher. The sequence continues at coordinate 7,701,987 of NW_027211700.1, forward strand.
CCCTCGGGCAGGCGTTACAGAGCACTGTGTGCCACAACATCCAGACACAGGCTGTCACTCTGATGAACAGTTAACTTAGTCAAGTGTCAATTCACATTCTATCTTGAAAATACTACAACATCTACATCTATAATAACCTCATTCATAACCATACATACATACATATACATATATATATATATATTATACACAAATTATATATATTGTAGCTAGCTTACAATAGCTAATAGTTGATGTTCAGCAGTTACCATGTTCACCACCCTTGTTTAGCATGTCAGCATGCTAACATTAACATAGCTAGCATGTTGATGTTTAGCAGTTACCATGTTCACCACCCTTGTTTAGCATGTTAGCATGCTAACATTTGAATAAGCTGAGGCTGATGGAAAAGGAACCACAAGAGTAATTCATTCATGATGTCTGTACTAGTTACAAGACGATCCATCCAATAGTTGTGACCAAAACCCACAGGTGTGCAAATGACTTATTGTGGGTTTCTGAAGTCTATTTATGATGGGTCATTTAATTCCCATTTATCTATGGTATTTCAACTCTTCAGGCAGAGTTTGCTAGGTTAAATTCCAGCAAGTGGCAGTTACAATCCACCAGTCAGTGCCCCACGCCGTTTTTATTTCATCTGAAGTAAAAGTTTGACATTTACGAAAGTACATTTATTCAATTTCCTGCCGAGAGGTCGATATGAAGATCAATACCCCTCTTACTGCAAGGAGATGGTTAGCTTAGCCTAGCATAAAGACAAGAAACAGGCGGAAACAGTTAGCCAGGGTCTATCTAACACTGTGTCTAGACAGGGGGATTAATGTGAACATGTAAAAACAGCAGCAAGATTGCTGCTCCATCTGTGCCTTCACATGATGCATTCAGACACAGTGTTGAATGTAGGTCATCTGTATTTTGGTGGTGCTCAAAGCCCTCCAAAACAATTGTAGTTACAAGCATGAAGCCGAAGAAAGAGGAACCAGAATTTAAGAAACTTTGCTTATACACAGGTAGTATGAGCAAAATGCCACAAAGGATGACATGTACAAGGGAAAAATCCGCACAGTGAACAACCTGAATGTTATGGGTGCATATTTACCACAAACATATGAGAGGACTCAAAATTTTGATATATCTTTCTAACTTCTCTGTGGCATTAAAAGCACAAATTCTAAGGTGTTGCTTCTACTTTCAGTGTACTACACACTAACATCTGTTAAATATTATTAATCAAGCTATTAACTAGGATGGGTATTTCCAGTTATCTCAATATTTGAGTAATCGAATTACCTTACGAAAAAGCAATTGAGTACTGGCAAATTATATTTTTTTTTACCGTAAAAAAAACACATGTCGGACACGGACCGCCCAGCCTAGAAATAGTAGGCTTTATGCCTGTTAGAGAACATGAACTAACACTTTTACATTAATGAAAATAAATAGCCAACAATGGAAAGCAAGTGCAATTTTAAATGCATTTAATGAAGAACCTTAACAGGCCCTTCAATTAACGTTGTTGAAACATTCTGTTGTCAAACGTCACAGTGGTAGCAGACTGTATGGACTTCTGTTTTGTGTTGCTTAACACGTGACTCACATTTTTTCCACCCTCGTAGCTCTCGTGGCGTGATGGTGGCTTGTACTCTTCTCCTCCTTCCACAAGACTTAATGGGAGCATATCTCCAGTCACCATATTTGTTATTAGCAGGCTAATCTTCTCCGCTCTGGTATCATTACAACGACATGTGCTTACAGGGCTAGCAAATGATGTGATGCGAGACTGTCTGTCTGACTGTCAGTCTCCGCTGGCTTCTCCTCTTGCTTTAGGCGCGTGTGGTAAGCATCACACCAGTATTTCTGTGATATGTAAGCAAACTGAGGTAATCTACTTTAGCCAAAAGCAACACATGCGCAGGTGCGCAAGTAGTGTAATGAGTTCTCGAGTATTCGTACCCATCCCGACTATAAACCTACCCAAATGTGTGATATATACCTTGCCGTTCACTGGCTTTTGTCTTCAGCTCTACATATATTATCCTTTCCCGCTCCTTCCGCCTTTTAATCACACCCATTTCTTTTGGACCACCGACATCCTCTGACCTTTCGTAATTGTGAAAGAACATAGGAGAACAGCCCAAACGAAAGGACCATACATAAGTCCCTCTCCTGTGCTGCCGAAAGGTCATGAGGATTTCCTCCCGTTAACAAAAAGTGACACTAATTCAAACTCCACCTGTCAGGAAAGGGAAATTACACCAGCGCGATAGTGACAGACAGCTTCTGATCTTTCCCACTTTCCCTGAGTTTTTTTTTTTTACTCTGACTATTGGTTTTGGGAGATAAACACTTTCACTTCTTTAAAGAATCCCGTAGTCACATCTGAGAGTGAGTTTTAGGGAGAATTTGGATTGATGCAGCATGACACTTCAAGCTTGTAGCTGTCCACTGGGTTTATTAGGTCCCCCCCCACCACCCTTAGTGAAGAGAGATTTGAGAGAGTAGTGTGTATGAAGTGATAGTGTGCGACACATCAAGCAACAAACCTTTCACTGGGCTTTTCTTGAAATTGTCCCTAGTCTAGAGGAGACAGCAGCAATATCAAGTGGATATATGCGCCCGTGCATTTGTGTTTGTGTGCGTGTGTTTGTGTGTGTGTACATAAGGGATGACAGCAGGCAGCACTGATTACAGTGCCTTCTAGAGCCAAAATTGCTCCGTGATTCACAGGCTCTGACAGCAATCTCTATTTCAAACTCCGAGACCTGTTTTCAGCAGCATATGAATATTCAGTGGGATCCAGGAGTGTGCAGTGAGTATGCAAATACTAGTTCAAAGTCAGTCCTTAGTGTGTTCACATCAATGATGCAAACTTTGACTCGCATTAGGGATTGTCGCTTCTAAATTGTCCTGCAGGGCATGCTTTCATTGTGCGAATCAAAAACAAAAGGTGTATTGCTCCGATGAAGAAGTTCTCTTACCTGTAGTGAGGAGAGTGTGACAGTCGTCGTCATTCAGGGGGAAAGTAGATGAACACGTCCACAAGAGACCATGAGAAAGAGAGACAGATAAAAGCTTTGTTAGCAACAGTTCCATAATCGTTGACTACGAGGCAATTGAACTTGACATGGCTTGATATCCCTCACAGATAACAATGCAATGCTTTCATGATTTCATTTTCATAAGGCTGTCATCCCACAGGTTCTCAGTTTGAATCACGGTTAGGACATAGGAGTTTGCATGTTTCTCCTCTTGCATGCGTGGGTTCCCTCCAGGTACTCCGGCCTCCTCCCACAGTCCAAAGACATACTCATTAGGTTAACTCTAAAATTGCCCGTAGATGTGAATGTGAGCTCGAAAGGTTGTCTGTCTTTATGTCTCAGCCCTGTGATTGACTGGTTATCTGGTACTCGCCCAACTGCAGCTGGGAAAGACCCCTGTGACCCTGGACAGGATAAGTGGTATGGATAATGGATGGATGGATGTTCTATAACTCTAAGGTCTGCTGTGCGTTACTTCAGTTTGGCCTCCTATTTAAAACCTGCTGTTCTTTTCTGAAAATCCAGGAAACCTCAACAAAAGCAACTTTTCTACCAAAAAAATTACTCAGACTTTTAGCACCAGGAACTTCCTTTCAAGGGATTGAGAGGTTTCTCCAACTTATTGCTGTCTGCTTTTCCACTAAGGTCCAAAGACTCAAGAATATTAGGCAAATTAGTCTGCTTACATGCAAAATAGCCACACCTGTTGTGCACAGAGGTTTCATCCATGCCATTTTAATCAATACAAACAGTTACAGTTACATAACTCTATTTTTTAACTAATTTAAGCTTTACCTGCAATTCAGCATTCAGGCCTTTGCGGTTTTATCCCACATGCTCACCCCTTATTTATAGACAGACCTTACTGCTGTATATTAGCGCAGTTGCTAGCCAATACTTCCTTAGAGTGTTGCAAATATTTAAGCAAGGTATGGCAACACATCAAAACAGTGAAACCACTCCTCTGACTGCTGCGAGTACCAATCAGACATGCCAAGCGCTGCAAGACCCATCACAAAGTTCCTGTCCTTTTTGGAAAGTACTACCCCTGGAGCTAGGATTATTTGGGGTGGCTACATAAAGTCCCTCTGACTTTTTAAAGACAAAAGGAAATGCAATGCATACCTCAAAAAGTCCCCGGTTGTTGGGGAAAGTTCCTGCCTTGGAAACACAGCTAAACATAGGAATCATTTAAGATCTTCATCACAGCAGACGCAGCCTCAGGACCACCAAAACAACACCCACCATCACTGTCAATGCCACCCTCCACAACGCCTGTAACCTCACGAATACCATTATCAATATCATGCCAGTTTCAACAAAACTGGACTCATCATCAATGTCAAAATCTACCAAATACTTTTCGTGGAAAGAAAGAGCAGGAAGAGAGAAATTCCTTTCATCAGCCAGGTGTAGAAAACTAATTTAAGATTAAGCCAAAAGAAGTACTTCATGTTCTTAAAAGTTCTATCCAAGAATTTCAAGGTGTTTTTAACTTTTCAAGAAGAGACGAGAAAGTGGATTCTTTGTGGATTCTCTTGTTTTTCTGCAAGGACCTCCACCCTAACATTGGCATACTATTATAAGCTATTTATTTGGAACTAACAGTATGTCAGGGTGAGATTGCCCGGCTCATTGGCACTTCTTTCCTGAATTACCTCTGAAGTTGATAGAGAAGTTATTTCACACCTTTGGAGTAAGTCCATTTTAACAGAAACTCATGTGGATAGAAAGTTGAAGCAATTCCCTCTGCCTGAACTACATCTGACATGCTGCTTCATGATGAACAACCCGCCAGATGGAGACGGTTCCATTCCCTGTTCGGGCTGGAGCCAAAATCCCTGTCTGTTCTCTCGACGGGTGTGACCTTTCAACTTCCTCCACGTCTCATAACAGCTCCCCGTGGGGGCCGTGCGAACGGATAGACGACTGTTATAAATGCCAGCTTCGCTTCACTGCTGCTGCTGGTGATTTCATGTTTCAGCAATGGAAAGGTCTGTGACAGATCTCTGCCGTTCCAGGGACAGGTGTTGAGCTGTGGAGCGGGCACTGCCTCGGCGTTATGTAGGTGAAAGGGCATTGAGTATTGATTTGGAGGATGGAAGATGTAAAAGACTGAGCAGGAGTTTCCTTGGGCAAGGTCACGTAACCCTTCGCTCAACCATTATGACCAACAAGCACTGCAAAACAAGACGCCTTCACCGCTTTCCCTAAGTGGACGAGCTTAAACATACAAGGACTCGGCACACATAGCAGCAGCGTTATGAGGAATTACTGAAAAGCCACCACCCAAGGCTTTTCCCGATAATAACAATCTCTTTTTATAATAACCACATAAAATGCCAAGATGAGATTCAGCAACAACACATCAGTAAAATAGATTGTTGATTTGATCGTAAAGTGCCTGCAGTTGCCTTTCAGATATTCATTCACAAAGCGTTACTAATACCGTTGGCGAGGACTCAACCAGCGATGGAGGAACAAAAGGTGACAGTGATTAACATCTTAATAAAGGATCGGTCAGTCAAACTGGGCTGAGAATGCGTTCTCCTAATGCACGACTTCCATGCCTGCACATGAGTATTTCAATAAGCTGAAATGCCCGAAGTGAAGTTAACAGGCCAATGTGTTTTCATAAGGCAAGTCTTGCCACGGGGCTCCGAGCAAATAATGAACTACTTTAAAATCAGGGTGTGATAAAATTACACACACGGGAGGCTAAATCACAGCAAAAGAACAATAAATGCCTTGTGATGGGAAAGTGCCTTTCACTTCAGAAAACAATGTCTCAAGACTATGAGTGAGCAGTGAAAAGGTTACTTGCTCTGACATATTGAATGGGGAAGGTTAATGAGAAGGCCAGAGAGACGCTGTGCCACAACGCTGGCATTTAATTAACTGAGCATTTATATTGAGAGGTTATGGACAAGTAGTACTTTCCTTACAACCAAAGCTCCCCTGCTGTGGTTTACACAGGCAGGTTTAATTGTGAGCGTTAAAGGCAACACTTTTAATTGCCTTTTAATTGCCGACAAACTTTTGATGCGTTTGACGCTGACAGGTGAGGGCATGACTCAACAGATGTGAAGGATAAAAAGCGCTGGATTTTGAAAAAAGTGCCATGTTTCTGCTCGTGGTTGTTCAGAGGTTGTTGAGTAAAATGCCTCTGGAAACAAAGAAAACTTTCGAATCTGTTCAGTCTTCCAAAAGTTATATATATCTGTTGAAGTATGACCAGATCGGAAGATTAATTGTTCAGGTGAGTTCACTTTAAAGAAACTATATTAAACTGCTTTGCCCCCAACTATGTAGGGTGCACTCAATAGTGAGATAACACAATCCAATTTTAGGTTAGGAAGAACTGTGAACCCAGTGTCCTCTCAACTTTGAACATTATAAAACTTTTATTAACCTTTTCTTTAACTGTATCTACCAGGCTTGCCAAACGACCTGACATATGTTCACGATTTCTTTCAGCATATTTTTCCTGACGTGCACATGCAAGGTCAGTCCCAGGAGGGAGCAAGTGTCATTCCATTTAAAATCATGTTATGAGATCTGCTTCAACTGGTTGTGTCTTCTTGCAAACCACCTGGCTAACCTTCATCTCGGTATCATAGCGGTTCAATTTGGCCCGCAAGATTGGAAAGGATTTTTTCATCTGCAGGCAGAGTAAGATGGTCGTCTCGCGGAGACGCCAACGTTCTCTGTGCAAAGTGAATGAAGGTGTGTGTGCAGAAATGAGTTCAGAATGAGACAATGTTGGAGAAAGCTGGCTGCGGTTTGAGGTTTTGGAGGCTATAGAATTAAGGTGTCACACACTGCAGGGACTTTAAGGAAGCATTTTCAGGCAGGTCTGAGAACAAAAATGATATATTTCAATCAGATTGGATTTTTTTTTTGGCAAAGAATTTCAAAATATACTTTGTTGGGGATTGCTTTAACTTCCATTCTGAACTTCAATGTTCAAAGTCACCTAAATTGCACACTGCAATATCTGACCTTTGGTATTTCACTCGAGTCCAGGTCCGTGTTTGTGCCTTTGAACACCATGTTTGATTTCTATCACAAAATGTCCCTCCGGGATGGGAGCTGGCTGACAATTGGTGTTTGTATTCCGTCTACAGTATGTGTGTTTGATTCAGTCATTGATTGTTCGTGGCGTTTTGTTCTGCCATCTGAAGGGGACGACAAGTGGTCAAATTGCACATTTCATTGAAGATAGACCGATGATGCAGGCTGATCTGCGGCCGGCAAAAAGCACACAATCGCACACGTGCAAAACCCACACCGTCCCAATCAATCTGACGGACAACCTCTACTGGGCATTATTGGAGAGGAGAAAAAAAAAAAGGATGAGAAATCAATAGGGCAGTGGCCACCCTGAAATAGCTGCTGCTGTGCTGTCACACGTCTTTGACACATGTGCACCGCTCCTATCTTGGACGGAGAGAAGTTGGAAATAAATGAAAGAAAACGTCATGGAGCGATGTTGGAAAGGTAGAAAAAAGCCAGGCGTGCTCGTTACTACTGTAAAAAGCCAGCACATAATGTCTTATGTGATGCATTTGTAAGTCATCCACTAAATTTGTGGGCATAAATTTGCATGTTGGTTGATTTACTGAAATATATAGTTCAGAAATAGAAATGAGCGTTCCTACATACGGCAGAGCACACAGGCTCGAATGGAAGTAAATGGGAGGTGGGAAGTCAGCATTCACTGCATGTGGTCCCCTTCAGGCTGGACGCCCACTTGAACATGCTTTGTCGAAAGCAACGTCCCATTTGCTGAGGGATATTTCCACAGTGATGCCAGAGCAGTGGGCACAAGATGAGCTTTAAAGGGACATAGGGCAGAACCATTTATGATGCAGTTACTTGCTCTCATAGAAAAGTCACTTGGTTCGAGTCTCTTCCTGTTTTTTTGTATTACCGTGCACCTTACAGTAGTGCTGGGCGGTATGACAAACCCTCTTATTCCACAGGATCCGTCTCCTGCGCGTTCCGCGTGCGTCGCGACCTCCGGAGTGAACCGCGTCCATTCAAGTAAATGCTTGTGCACGCACCCATTCAAGTCAATGCTCGTGCACGCGCTGCTGTCCGCTGCTCCGTCACGTCCAAGTAGCGTCTGTCTGTTCTGCTCCGCTAAAGATACACGCCGAGTCTATTTTTGCGGGGGGCGCTTCAAGCATGCGTCAAGCTGAACAGAGCAGATCGTTCCAAACAGGAAGTTACACACGAAAAAAAGCATACAGCATCCGTTCATTTCAAAATAAAACATCATGTACAGACCGGTACAGACTCCTGTTTTCAAATCAACAACACACTGAAATCTTGAAAAAAGAACACCTTTAATTAAGTAGTGTACTCAGCCATGGTAGAAGCACAAAAAAATCACGGAATGATTTCCAAATGAGCAGATAATCAACCTCGGAGGTGCAAACTGAACTGTTGTTTGTGTGTTGCTCTGTTTAACATTTATGCTCCGCTGCGCTGTGGCTCAGACACGCTTCCTGTGGGCGAGGGCTCACGCCGTCTGATCTATTAATATTTCTTTTCCTTTTGGCGGTATTGGTATTATATTGCGGTATTGCGGTACAAAAAGAAAAGGTACTCGACTCAAAACATGATTCTTGCTCTTTTTGCTGGTCAATGTAAGGAAACACATAAATGTGTTTTCATGTACATATAAACAATAATACTTAATATTATTTGGGACGTTAAAGTCTATTTTCTATTTTCCAAAACAAACCCCCTTCCTACTTTCACCACACCAGGTTCAGCGATTACAAATAGACTTGTGGGCTGCAACTGGGTTACTTGTCATGTACCGTTTCTGCTCCGTGATCCGGTCCGATGATGTGGCCACAGCACAGGGACGAGGTTCCGCCAATAACGGGGGCACAGTCACTGAAAAGCTGACTCTGTAACCGCGCGTCTGACTCAATCATCCCACCAACATGACATATGACGGCTGCAGCCAGTAGAAAGGCCAGTAGAAAGGATATACATGTATTTCTTGTTTTTGTTGTGTATTATAATGAATCAGGCAGAAATAGAGAGGCATAAAAGTGATACAGTAGGCAGGGGATGAGCGCAAACAGTGAGGACTGGGTGTCAAGCCTGGATGAGCATGACAAGAGGCTGCATCTCAAAGGTCATGAGTAAACCTGTTGATTGGCTCTCCCACACGTCACCCCTTTTCACCCCATTCTCCTGCTCAGTATGTGTCACAGAGGCCTTCAAGATCCTCCCCTCGCTGACCTTCTCAGGTCCAGGTTAGAAAGTAGACGGACTGGAGAAAACACATTACAAATATAGTCTGGAAAAATGAAGAGGCGTTTTTGACTCGGCCTGCGAGCGAGCGGGGAACAACCTGTACAAGACTGGGCATGGTTATCGCAGATGGCTCCGTACACAGTGTATATTTGTCTGTGATTGTGTGTCTGTGTGCCCATTGGGAGCGAAGAGGATGGTGGATGAGTAAGGAGGAAGAAAATGGAGACGAAGAAGTTCATGGACGCATGCAGGGTTATCTCTCTTCCTGCACTGGAGGAAAGTGAAAGCAGAGAGGTGAGAGATGAAGAACCAGAGAGAGAGAGAGAGAGGGGGACACTGGAGGATTCGTCCATTGAGTCCACAGGGGTCTGCAGGACCTGAGAGACTGGTCGTAGCGAGAGGGAGAAATGAAAGGGAAAGAAGGCGAGCGTGAAGGCATGTCCGTTCGAACCGGCTTATCTGCTCGCTTTCCCCTGGAGACTCAGGAAGGGGGAGAAGTACGCAGAGGAAGTAGTTGGAAAAAATGTAAGGATGAGTGAAGCAAAAGTGGAATGCAGATAGCGACTGAAATAAAAAGGGAGCGTGGAGGCCACGTGAGATAATTACTAGGAGAGGGGTAAGATAAGTGCAAAGAGTATTGATGATAGTGGGGAAAAAGCAAAAAGGAATTGTGGAAGGAAAGTTGTGTGTTAGAAGCAAGATAGGGATGAGGGCTGATAAAAAAAGATGAATGGATGCAGGGGGCGAGGGGGATCGTGACATTGCAACAGGAAAATAACGGGAAAAGGCCAACAGAAGGAGGCTTTACTAACAGTGAGGGACACGGGCTCGCTGACACCCCTATCTCCATGCTAACATGTGTTTAATAAAACATCACCCTGTAGGGATCGATACACACCTACACACTGAGACACAATGCACAGGCACTCCACACACACGCGCACTCCTTCACATTCTGCACCATCACCGGGCGAGAGGAGGCCTGAGGAAGAATGTGAGAAAATGTGTCATCTATACATCCAATCATCCGCTGTTTCACTGCTCCCTCCCAGCTCCCTCCCAGCTCTTTGTCTTTCATTATGAAAAATCAATCTTTCAATTGAAGCTCACACGTGCTGGAGACGCTGCACACACGCACACACATACCGATTGCTTCATGTGAGCGGCTTACAGGCACTAACTGGAGTTTGTCTTGCAGCGCGTACGCTAACACCTACCCTCCTACACATATGGAGGTCAGATGAAAAACAGATTGGAATTTAAGTTGTACAAACAACTAGGAGGCAGAGCGTTGCTTTGATATCAGAATTAATCTCAATGGATGGAGCCTAGAACAACAGACTGTTTTGTATGGTATTCTTTCTTTTGGCTTTGCAAGGCAAGAATGATGCCAGACAAAAGAGGAAGAATACAGAGCTGCCATACAAATAGAAGGAGGACCAGTTCATTTTAATTCACACTCATTTAAACCATATATCCAGTCACATGTTTGTTAAATAAGTGTGAATACTAATACATCGTTTTGCAGTTCTAACTGTGAGGATGTACTGACACATCCCTAATTTGCTAAGACAAATGAGAGACAGGTGTTTTTACGACTCAAACCTGCTGTGAGCTTTTTTGGTACCCTGTGGGTCTCACAGTAAATCTGATATAAACTCCTGTGAAATATTTGAACAGAGAAAGCTAATATTAAGAAGTCTTCCAAATCCTCTCATGGTAAATATGCAAACTATAATCACACACTAACAGCAGGTGTCATTGTGTGGTTTGGCAACTCTGCTTCAGGTGGGAAAACAACTTCTAGAGAGGAATTTTAGGAAAGATCATTGGAGTATGTCTCCGCACCAACTGCAGCAGGAACAAAATATATTACATCCTAAGAGGCGTCTACCACCCTGGACACTGTCTTCTCTTGGCAGAACTCCAAGTACGGCTAAAGATGTCACATACTGGATGCAAAAGCTGAAATTCTTTGTTGTTATTAGTCAGCTTCTTTACGGGGACGATTTCAGTTACAACTTTTCATACTTCTTGCCATTATACCTACTTGTAGTACTGTCATGGCTGTATGTTTCCCTGTTCTGTTTGTCCCTTTTTCAGCTCCTGTTGTCTCAACTCTGCAGGTGAGTCTGATTGTTAATGAGGTGCACCTGGCCTTGGAACAGTATTTAAAGTGGACACATTTTAGCTATGCAATCAATTTTCTAGTATTCTAATGAGTTTTTGAATCACGTTGGTAAAGTTTGTTTCCTTTTAAAAATTCTACACATATTTTAGTTTATTTTTCAGAGCCTCTCCTTCCACCTGAAACGAACAAGCTGTTTTGGTATTCAGAGGTTAGACCTTAGCCACGATTGGCTGACAGTATTTGGAGTGGAGTAGCCCCTCCCATACATGGGATTGCACTGCACTGCCACTCCAAAGTTGTAGAAAACACGGCTGCTCTAGGATCGGTTATCCTGCCTTTTATGTATGAGCCAGAATCGCCAGGAGGTATCGGAATGGTAAGTTGAAATCTTGACAACGACTTGACTACAAGCTAGTGCAAGACGGCAGCCTGAGGTGAATGACGGTGAATGACGATTGGTCGATTTCAGCGGAAGCAAGGTTCATGGCATTATGCAGCTTTCACTGTCAACAATAAACACCCAAAAATGTGAAAACCATGCAAAATATCTTCAGTTAATGATTTGTTTGTTTGTTGTCCTTCAATGAATCCCATGTATTTGGGTGTTTTTCGGTGTTTCGCATTGTCAGACTGGGTCAGATTGTGGAAAGTGGTTAGCCCCATAGGGCGTAACAACACTGACACCGTTCTTCCAAACTTGAGGATGGACGAAGCTCGGAGTACAGCATAAACTCCTGCACATCGAACGGAGTCAGTTGAGATGGTTCAATGATTAGGATGCCTCCTGGGCGCCTCCCTGTGGAGGTTTTCCGGGCCATCCAACTGGGAAGAGACCCCCGAGTAGACCCAGAGCCCGCTGGAGGGATTATATATCCCACCTGGCCTTGAAACGCCTCGGGATTGCCCGGGAGGAGCTGGAAAATATTGCTGAGGAGAGGGTAGTCTGGGCTAACTTGCTTAAGTCTTCTGCCACTGTGACCTGACCCGGGATATGCGAAGGAAAAATGGATGGATGGGTGGATCTCAGAGCTCAGAAATACTTCTAGGGAAACGCCAGGATGGCAAAATGCTTTGAAAGGGATAATTTATTACCCAACCAATCTGTGATGTCCGAGTTTACATGACTGCTAAGATCTGCAAGTTAAGGGTCACGTGACGGGTCAAGCATCGCTACTTGTAATTTAAAAAGTTCCCCAGCAAAGTTTCCATAGAAATCTAGAACTAAAAGAAACTAAAAAACGTTTACAGCGAAGTTAAAAAGAACACAACAATGCTATTAATCAGTCAGAATGAAAACAATATAATAAATATTAAAATTAATACAATCATCAATTTGAAAGAATTAAGTAACCTCCCTCCAACTGATCCAAAACGCCGCCACTAGACTATTGACTCAGACCAGCCGGACAACTCACATCACACCCATCCCATTCTCTCTACACTGGCTCCCAATAAAATTCAGAATTCATTTTAAAATCCTTGTTTTTATCCATAAAGCCATGTACAACCTCTCCTCTCCATTCTCTTGCGCTGTGAAAGGTGCTATAACAAATAAACTTTACTACTTCACTTACTACTAAAGACATTGTGAATAACAGCGTGATGCTATTTAGCAAAAGGACGTGATTTGTAATTGAGTGTATTTTTTAATTAATAATGTTTTTACAAATAATGTATAATAAAATTAATGAAAACAACTCATAAACCCACATTTTCAAGTGTAAGTGCAGACAGTTATGGTCAGGCAGCAGCAACCATGCTTGCAAGTTAACTTGCTAACAGTTATGCTAGCTCAGTTACACCCACTTTTGGGAGGTCTAAATAGTGAATGAGTGGAGTGAGATAATTGCTCATACTTCTTAATCTATTGGACTTTGCTGTAGTTTTTTTTCCACGTCCACAAATTGCCAAAACTACAAAAAGGTCATGGTTTCTGTTAATGTACAATTTGTAGGCATTAAAAAGACTGATAGCAGCTAATTTCCCTAACACCTTGTGATCCAATTGAGTCATGTATAACCCTGAATACAGTCTCAGGCAGAGAACCACTGGATTTATGTAACCAGACAACACTGTTAAGTGCCTGTAATTAAAAGCATTACAGCGGCCTTAAATTAGTATAAAACGCTCACACCCTGAGAGTCCATTTGTATTATTTAGGAGACTTAGTCAAGTCTAATGCTCACACTAAACTTGTACTTGAACAGATTCACAGCCCCAGTCATTTCCACAATCCTCTGTAGAGATAACCCCAATTACTGCTTCTAAAGACTCACACACACACGGCTACAACATAATGTGTGATGTGCTCAGGAACTGAGAACTGGGAGTCAGCAAGAAGATAAAGACGGAGAAGGACGGAGAGGCGAGCAGAGAGGGAGCAAGGGAGTGTCCGTTTGAAATAAAGTGAGGTTAAAGGTCAGAAGACAGGGAAGAGCTGATGACGGCACCGGAGACCTGACCTCAAATACAACCTCTGTCCTTTGCTCTCGCCACTGTCCTTCTTCAGCCTTCCTTTCTTTTTGACATGGTTAAAACTTTATATCTCTCTCTTTCTTTATCTTACTGGCTTTTACTTCAATATGACATCATGCCCCGTATTGTCCTCTCCTACTTCCCCCCTCTTGCTCTGAAGATACCCTGTACCCTTGTATTCAAACGATCAATTATTGTTCATTTTGTTTAAGCGGGACGTGTGCTGCTGCCAACTGTGGATCAAGAGGCATGCACTTCAACAGAAAGTATAAACATAGTCGAGGCTTAGCTGTAATAAAATAATACTACAGTCCAGTTAAGAACATATTATCAAAAGTCCAAGGATTATCTGGGATGGGTTTTTTTCCTAGACGTTTAAGCTGTAGAGGGCTCGACAGGGTTTAGGCATGCTGAGAAAAACAAAATAAACATAGTAGGGTCAAGCTTTAAGTTTTATGTCAAGTGATTTTCCTCTTCCCCTTGGCCCCCTGTTAAGCAATCTGTACCAAACTGTCCTGAAACAGATGGGGACCCAGGAGAGATTGTAACAGCAGTTTGTAGCATGTAATGTTTTTTGTTTTCTTAAATAATCTTATCAAGTATCTGAGGGATTAAAATTAAGTTTGGTGCAGACATTCGGGATCCCAAGGGGGTAAATCCCCCTGACTTTGGTTATCCCCTGATTAGACCTTTGGTGCCACAATGAGGTCGACATTTCTGGCCTTTAGTGACATGCAAAGACACGAAAAGAAAAGGAAAAGATACAGTTTTTGTGTTCCTCTCAGGCCCTTTAAGGACCAGCAGTTAAAAAATGTAATTTTGTACAAAGGTTTTGAACAAAGAGCCGAGAAACAATTGACATTCCAATCAGCCTCAGCTGTACTCTGCGTTTTGTGCTTGCTAGCATATATTAGCATGCTTACACCCTAAACGTATACATGGTAGTAAATGACTGCACTTTTATACCGGTCTTCCGACCACTCAAAGTGTTTTTACACTACATGTCACATTCAACTTTTCACACACACATTCATACACTGATGTTAGGGACAGCTATCTGCGATCTAGCTAACCACTCATGCATAGTTACCCACCTATGGCTGTGGGAGCTATTTGGGGTTCAGTGTCTTGCCCAATGCCACTTCACCAACCTTCCAATTGAAAGACGACAAACTCCAAATGAGTCACAGCTGCCCCCCCAAAATACAGTGAACATGGGAAACATTGCACCTGTCTAGCATTAGAATGGTAGCATTTGTATTGTCAGCTAGTAGTTAGCTTATAGCACTGCAGTGCCTATGAGAAGCCTTAAATTGCCATTATCTTCACTGAAAGGTAGTACAAATAAACATTCAGAGGTTTATAAGGCCCAACAAATTAATTAACAACTATATTTTTGTATTTTGTGTAAAGGATATATAGCCTGCATGAAGCTGACTCTCATGTTGTAAAAGGGCACAGATGTGACCCTTAGCTGTCCTTTGAAACAAAGACAATGTTAGTTTTAACTCTACAGGAGAAGCCTACGCAGAGAACACTGCTTTCAGCAACGTACCACGCTGCCTAAAGGTTAAACTGTCTGTTTGCTAAAGCATGACGGTACTTCAGGTAATGGCTACAATTATATCACTGTAGTACAAAGGTTGCTGTTAGGGAGCTCTGGAAGCCCTCTTTGAATCTGTGTGTTAAAAGTGTGCTAACGTGGACATGTACTACCGGATTTTCTCATTCCTGGAAGCATAACACACACCTTAACAAAAAGAATCATTAATGAGCTTTTGTCATGGGCCAATTACTGGCTTTTTCCATTGGTCTCAATTGACCTTGAGTTAATGTTTTTTCATGCTACTTTTTGATCAAGAATGAAAGTTCCTTCTCAGACTAATTGACAATTTTAATGAAATGGAATTTGGGATGAATGCATTAATATGATTTCTATATCTAAGCAGTAGCAGTAACAAATACAGTAGTGCTACAGTAGGGTAGACTTTGGTTTTTGGAGTCACCAACCAAAACAAGGTTCTGTAAACATGTTTACTCTCATGAATGATGGAGACTCATTCTGGCACAGTCAACCAGACGTGTCACGTCTTAGCAAACTTTTTTCTCTTTTTACACATTCAGCAGAAATGCAGACAAATAAAAATTCATTCAGACTTGTGTTTGGCCCTGATTTGGTATTCACCAAATATTTAGTTTGAGTTTTCTACTGGGTTCAACTGCTAGTCACAAACTGGGTGTGTTTGCTTTTTTGGTGCTTGGTAGACAGAAAATCTAGAATCCATTCATGGGACCTTTTTTGCTGAAAAAAATAAAACAAGCAGCTACTGCTGCTAAAAATACAATGCTGATGAGAACAGTGCAACTATGCAAAACTGAAAAGTTACAGGCACTTGAACCAAAAACTAGCTGAAAGATGTTAAAGAAGCTAAAAGGTTCAGAGTTGGGTGGACTATTCCCCCTCACATTCATTCAAGCAATCTGTACCAAACTTAACTGAAACAGATTGGGACCCATAACGGATTGTAGCACCGCCGTTTGTTGCATCAAATGTTTATTATGAAATAATCTTAACAGGTATCTGAAGGACTCAAATTAAATTTGGTGCAGACATTCGTGATCCCGAGGGGGGAACTGACTTTGGCTATCCCCTGATTTGACCTTTATGATCAAAATGAGGTTGACATTGTTGGCTTTTAGTGATATGTCTTCACAATTAAAAGTTAAATTATATGTAATTTCATGCAAATAAGTAGTCTTCCACCAACTGGAACCTATCGGCTATCAGTACAGATTCTGCAATTTTATGTAGAATCTTTAAATGGAGTTACAACTGGAGCCACAACTGTTCTTAAACTGTTAAGGCTGGCCCACACTTAAAGATTTTTAAAATCTGAACAGATGTTGAAAATGTTGATCTCACAAAGTCTCTCGCGGTCATATGTGACGATGGGCAGGAAGAATTGCCGATATTAGTTTTGGAACCTTTTTTATTTTGTTAGGTTTTGCCTCCGGGGTCTCCGGCTTCCTCCCACAGTCCAAAGACATGCTTGTTAGGTTCATTGGCGACTCTAAATTGCCCGTAGGTGTGGATGTGAGTGCGAAAGGTTGTCTGTCTCTGTGTGTCAGCCCTGTGATTGACTAGCGACCAGTCCAGGGTGTACCCTGCCTTTCGCCCAATGACAGCTGGGACCCTGCGACCCTGAACAGGATAAGCAGAATAGTAATGGATGGATGGTTTTTGCCTTTATTTATAAGATAGCTGAAGAGACACAGGAAATATGGGACGTAGAGAGTGCGGGGAGGACTGTAGCCTCTGCACAGGGGGGCGCCCACTCTACCAAATGAGCTAAACCAGTGCCGCATTTTTGGTCTACTTTTCATTGAAAATTCACGAAGATTGGCGTTTCAATCTACGTGACAATCCACAGAGCTCGGCTGTCCTGTGGGTTCCCCCCACGCAGCAGGATATCGAATTGTAACTATTGAACATGTTTGATATTTAAAACCGGTGCTGCCACGACTTTGAGAAGCCGATTAAGCTCAGTTGGTAGAGCAATCGCCCCATGTACAGAGGCTACAGTCCTCATCACACTGATCGCACAACTTCAGATCTGTCGGTCATTTGGTGCATGTCATGCCCCACTCTCTGCTCCCCTTCAGCTATCCTACCTAAGAAAGGCAAAAGCCAAAAACTTTTGTCGGTAGGGGGGAATCGGGCCGAAAATTGTCTTCTTGTAGGTTGTACCCCATGTTAGAAACCAGTTTCAGAGTAAAAGGAGTTGCTGGGATTACCCATCACATTGCCTTGTTGTAAGTGGATGCTGAACTGTTTCTATGGAAGTCTGAAAAGCATCAACTTTATTTTGAGTTGTGTGAGGTTGGACACATCGTTTTAAGATTCAAATAACGTTTCCCCCTGCATAACAAACACTTCCCCAAACCTGAGCTCTGCTGAGTGAAGGACATCTCAACAAATCAAAGCTTTAGTCCCTGAACTGTTATGTTTGTTTTAGAATGATTTATACAGCCTATTTGCTTTGCAGAGGGAAAGTTAACTTGTACTCCTTACAGACAGATTTTTTTTCTTTGCATGAAAGTACACAAATTGGAGTGCCTTAACTTGAAAGCACAGACTGTTACGGTTCTTTATCTGAGGAATTTAACTGCAGTATTTCTTTTTCTGCTTCTACCACCTCTGCTGTTCAGCGAGCCTTGATCCTGCGAGCAACGGGAAGGGGTAATTGCATAACAGGATTAAAGGCTGAGACGGTATCTGAGGTGCTACTGGTGCTAAAAGACCATTCTCGATCAGGGACCTCCTCTGCCACCGCCACCTGAACCCTTGAGGCATGTGGGTGCTGCCTGACAAACTGGCCTGTCTTTATTGATGACAGTGATTGATCACGGCCTCCGGGGAGCTATGAGCAATACAGTTATTTCTAATTGAAAGTTTACAGTGCCAGACTCTGGCACACACACAGAGACACAGTTGTTGCCCCCAAAAGAACTCCAGCTGGTTCAAAACCCACATTTGGGCACATACAGATTTAGAATTTTGCAAATGTGTGCGCAGATTGAGCCACCAACAGGCAGTTAAATAGAGAGAGTCACCCACCCACGCACAAGCTCGCAGAACTTGTGTCAACCAGCTAGGGAGACATGGCTTTGCTGACAAAATCAATAAGGAGAGAAGAGTCAGAGTGCATGGACAGACTTGTCTAGCCAGCGCTCCCTGGAGTGGCATGACCAACATACCAGATAGAATCTGTCCACAAATCCGCAAAGTACCTCCGCTCTGTTCTTTTAATTAAAAATCTTGGTGTTGTATTTCTTTTAACACATATTTTCGCAACCTCCAGCTGTAGCTCCCTCCCTCTGTGACTTGTTCTTTATGGTTCAACCTTAAAGACAAATCGTGTTTCCCTGTCCTTTCCAGTCGACTTGGTTTTTCTCTCTCGGTCTCTTGGCTGCTCGATACCCCTGCCTCACGCCCCCCCATCTGCCCGTCTCCCACCTGCTCCGCATCCCTTCCTCCATACTGAGTAGATGTTTGCAAGTGTGTGTCGCCTTGCCTAAACTATTAATTAATCCCAGACTGTGTGGACTTACATGGGCCACGGTTGGGGGGAAAAAAAACGCCATAAGGGACAGGAAGCTAGAAGCTGACAATTCAAACATGTTAATCACAAGGCAGTAACAACTAAGCTAACCACAGTGTGTGTGTGAGAGTGTGTGTGCGTGTCTGTAGTGTATTTGTTAGCGCGTTGATGGATGAACTGCATAAAAATGCATGAGCAGATAGTAAGTCCGTGCATTCTAATCATGCGAAACCCTCTTTCGTGGGAGATAATGAGAACAATGTGGCACTTGTGCACGCACACACAAACTAAGTGAGAGGTGGATGTGTTTTGTAAAGGAGAATAAATCCACCTCTCAGGTTGCTTCTGCTGTCACTAGAAACTGTATATCTCTGGCTGTTTGACAGTGGATCAAACTATGTGTGTGTGTGTGTGTGGGTGAGAGAGAGAGAGAGGGTGAGAGACAATCAGAGTCAGAGACACAGAAAGGGAGAGAGAGCGAGCGCGTGTTGCAGCCCACAGCCACCTCAGTCTAAATGGCTCCTTAGGGAATGACTAAAGCGGAACAATCGATTTCAACAATGGATGGCTCAAAGAACCGGGGAAAAAAGGACCATGGTGTCCTTCCTTCGCTCTAACCTCAGCCGTTTCTTTCTAAACTATTAACTGATTTTTCCGTTTATTAAGCGATTTCTTCACTAAGAAGGAAGTAATGAAAGGTTGCCCCTGGTGCTGTAAAGACTGGCTAAAAGGACTGCAAGGTGTTCACAGGTCTCCATTAGCTCTAATCTAAGTATAATGATTGAGACAGAGTCTCTGATCCCAAGAAACCCAATTAAAGCA
This sequence comes from Semicossyphus pulcher, assembly GCF_022749685.1. Taxonomy (NCBI): domain Eukaryota; kingdom Metazoa; phylum Chordata; class Actinopteri; order Labriformes; family Labridae; genus Semicossyphus; species Semicossyphus pulcher. Next base: position 7,721,834 of record NW_027211700.1, read on the forward strand.
TTCATACATGTGGACAGGGGCTTACATGCAATCCTGACATTGGAGAGCAGTCTGCTTTTTCTTTTTGCTTGTTTATGTCTCTTGTGTCTTAGTGCATATGGCTTGAAAGCAAAGTAAACAAGAGAAGTGCACTCAGTGGAGAGAAGATCTCCGCCAGGTGTGTCGGAGCGCATTTGGATGATGAACAGCACCCTCCCTACCTCCCTCACCCATACCAAACAAAGAGGAGTCGAATTCCCCCCTGGCTCCCTCGCAGATAAGATGGCGGCAAAGTTAAGAAAAACATGGATTTATTCATCTTGAACCATGCTTGGCTGGATCTTAACCATAGAGCGTGATGAAAAAATCACTGCAATTGTGAATCAATAAAGCAAAGAGAGGTCATTCGGCCTGCAGGCATAAATGTGCACAAAAATGTAAGGCGGATGGGTCTAGTGGTTTTTACGGGGTGCCACCTTCAATGTGGGGAAAATAAGGGTTAGGTTGCCACAGGGCCCGTGTCCTGCAGGAACAAACCAAACAAGGAGTCCAATGGTCCTATCCAATGAGACTTTGGGTGTCAGCCACTTTTTCTTTTCTTCTTCTGGTACATTTAGTATGCAACTTCATGCAGCAATGTTGAGGTCAAATCAACATCAACAGTAAAGCACAGTTGCGTGAATTACATAAGGGATTAGATCCTAGACATGGGCGTTGCAATCATCTTATATTTTTGTAGGGCTGCACAATTAATTGAATATTAATCCCAATCACAATGTTGGCTTCCCAAGATTACATAAACATCTTTAACGGTGATATTGACGTTAAAAATGCATGCCCCGCCTGTAGAAAATTACAGCTGCATATCAAATCAAGCACCAACCAAAACTAACAATGATCGAGAGGTTTTGGCTTCACTTTCAGGAGAGCTAGCATGCCATGTCATGAGCGCCTGCCTTGCAGCAGAAGCTTAGAGTGTGAAGGGTAAACAAACAGAGACCAGTCGGGAAAAACAAAAGTGAAATGTCTGGAACAGAAGATGAAGAGCTGGTCAAACGGAACGGCTCGTCATTGATTCGAGGAATTTCGGGTTTAGGTTGAGCGATGTTAAGCAAGAATAAATAGTATGCAAAGAGCCCATGATACCTGTGTCTGTGCCGTAAAGCACAACACAACTAACTTGTTCAAGCTGAAAAAACAGCACAAGGTGAAGTATGAGCGTATGAAGGCCATCCCTGTCCTTGTACAGCATCAAGTCAGACATCCATAACAGCGACACCGTACACAGTGTAGGCAACTCCTCAGTAAGGAAAGTAGCTTTTGGCTGTCCTAAAAGTCGCTCGAAGTTGCTAAATGTCATCATCGCCTTATTTGCATAATTGTCCATTTGCATGTAATTGTAATGGACGCTGCAGGAGAGAGGAATAACGTCATGGGAGAGACAGAAAGAAAGTAAAAAGAGTAACAAATCTGTGGCTTTGCTCACGCACGTTTAATTTGCAGTGTGGACGCGGAGTGGTGTGGGTCTCCTCTCCGCTCTGACTGCAGCTGGGACTAATGCTCGAGGCAACTGTGAGACTGACCGCCTGTGAATGCTTTGGTACGGGGGAGGGGCTCACGGCAGCACCTGCTGGTCGTTGAGGACAGTTACTGCAGAACGATACCTGCTTTCACGTTAGAGTCTCCAAAACAACAGAAAAGTGTCCAATAACAACAAAAAAAGTCACTAGATTTGTCGCTAGTCGCTTTTGACAAAAAAAAGTTGGCCAGAGGTTTTTGAAAATCACCAGATCTAGCGAGAAAGTCAGCAAGTTTGCAACACTGACAGTACAGCGCGACACCTGACCCTCCCAACCTCCCAAAGACAGACTGAAAAAGTACAATTATATTTATCAGTTGCCTTTTGGAGATGCACTGAAATCAGGTAAAGTACTCTATTTTAAGTCTTAGTTTGATGCAAGGATTTTGATATTTGTATAAAATTTGTTTATTTATTTAAATGTCAAATTACAATTAAAAAAATCATGATTCATGATCGTGATCTCAATATTGGTTAAAAATATTTGCTTATCATTTTGGCCATAATCTTGCAGCCTTATTTGTTGGCATTATAAAATATCTTATTTTAAACCTCAGTCCAAAACCTCCCATAATGGATGGAGCAGTGTAGCCTCTGGCTGATCAATGCGCACCAAAGCACATTAGTATTATCTCACAGCATATATCTTCTCTGAAAGGAATAATAAAATATATAAAACTTTAGCTTTCTGCCCGACTTCTTACTGAGAGGATAGGGTGGCCCGGGCCTTTGGAAGATTTATTTCCACCAAGTGGGTTTTGTGTTAAATAATTCTCTCTCTGTCGCGCGCACACACACACACACACACACACACACAGTCAGTCCCATGGGGTGGACAGATCTTCTTACATCCTACTTTAACGGTGAACACAGAACGATATTACAAAACAACAACTTACACAGGCTTACAGCGGTGGTGTTGTGTCTGAATATTTGTATCATGGCTCATATAAGTCCACATTCACTGGTTAGAATTTTTCTTTATCACAATAACATTTTGTCTAAGTAAGTACATGACATGAAGTCAAATTGCCATGTTGCCATTTAACACCATTACACGCACTGAACGTTGCCATTTTAATAGAACATATATTATGAGAACGCCCACGACATATAGGCAATACTTAAGCAAAACTAGTTCTTCCTAGTTTGGGGCTAAACCTTTAATAAATTCATTGGTTGCCTTTTTTTTTTACTGGCAGCTGTGGCTCAATGGTAGAGTTGGTCGTCTCCCAATCGGATGGCTGGTGTCCATGGGCAAGACACTGAACCCCAAATTGCTCCCCAAGGCGTAGCCATTGGTGTATAATTATGCGTGAATGGTTAGACCCAGAATTGGAGGTCGGCAATTTGCACAGCAGCCTCTGCTATCAGTGTGTGAATGTGAAATGGTGAACGTAACATGTAGGGTAAAAGCGCTTTGAGTGGTTTGAATACTAGAAAAGTGCTGTTTAAGTGCAGCCCATTTACCATTTACATTTCTTTGTACTTTAGTATGTCAGCGGCTGAGAGGAATCAGTTTGCGGCACCCATGTATTTGTATGATGGGAAGAAACAAGAATTATCTTTTAGCCTTGTTGTCTATGAAGGTCAGAGTCATCCAGGTCATGGTATTTCAAAGCTCAATCCAAAAGGCAACTGCACCTAGGTAAAGTTCTTCAAGACGTTTCACCTGTCTTTCGAAAAGCTTCTTTAGTTCTGAAGCTTCATATTAACCTTGTTGATTCACTCTCACACTTTTAAATGGAACCATTCAACAGGCAAGTACATTAAAGTATGTACTGGGTTCTTATTCAGACAATGAGTATGACCCAAAACTTACCAAGACAATTATTTCCTCCATAAGCATCAACACTAACAGCATGCTTTAGCCAAGCATCTCTAAGCAGCTTTGGACTAATGCATAAGGTCAACCCTGGTCAATTATGTAGTTATTTCTGCTTGGTCAAGCAATTTGGATTTTAATCTCATGGATGTTATCTCAAAATCCACTTACGAAGTATGGAGCGAGCCAGCCAGTGGAACACATATTTCACCCTCTTCTGCGGATGTTCTCAAGGTAAGAAGGCAGGAAGTACCTCACAGATGGTAAAAGCGGCAGGTCAGGGGAGGGCAGGGGATCCTCTGATAATTTTTTGCATAAGAAAAATAGATAAATAATTAAAAACATGACAACAAGCGTCAGAATTCCATCCGTCAGCTTACTGTCTCTGCCTCCCTCTCCCCACCACAGGCCTCATTATGGAGTGCTTTGGAGATGCCACCGCTTAAGATGAGAGAACAATTAGTGTCAGAAAGCATCATTCTCTGTGCTCTCCGACACTCCGCGAGGGCCATTATCTCACATCCGTTTAGTGCGTACAGATGAACAAGGAGGATCCGGAGCTGTAAACATTGTTGAAGCGCACAAAAGGAACATGCTGGAAGAACAAGAGAAGGGCCTTAGTTTGGAGGGGATGCCATTTTAAGAGTCTTCATAAAAACTGAATTAATGTGCACGTTTTTACCTCAAGTGCTGTTTAGATTAAATGCATGCCATGCACGCCTAAACAAATTGATTGTTGATGAGCTCCACAGCTTGGCCATCAAAGGAATGGGGATCTGCAATTGTTTACCTGCTGGCTCAATATCAAGTGGGTGTCTGAGAATGTTTGAGCACAAATGTCCTTGAAGTGCACTTGCCGTACACGAAACTGGACAAAACCACCTTCTATATCATGCTTAACGGAGAAGCAAGTGAATACCTCCGACAGCATTGAGCAGAAGGAACTCTGTGCGAACTCTAACTGTGACATTAACTATAGATTACATTGTATCGATTCAGAAGGGTTACTGTCCTGAAGTTTCTAGTCTTGCTGAGACACCTATCTCTATACTTGGTTCAGTTTTATATTGCTGAATCACGGTCTAGCTGAATACATCATAATTCAACACAAAGGAAAGATAAAGACTCAGTTGTTGCAATGTGACACAATGGTACCATGAGGGAACCTTTTTGGTGGAACATTTCAGGGGCTGCATCCTTCGGGGGCCGTATTTGAAGGCCGATTGCATCACAGCGGCGTGTCGAAGGCTGTCCTGTTTCGAAGGCTCCTTCAGATGTGGCTAAAAAATGCATCCTCCCTTTTCCCGGGTCACAAAACATCCATTGGATGCATCCTTTGCGGCCCATTGTATCCCAAGAAATATCGCGCCAATTCAAACGAGATGGTGGACTCTTAAACAGCCGAGGAATACACTTTTAAATGTAAAAGTTATTGTTTCAACTCAATCGAATAGCTGGAGATACAACTATTATAGATAACGACAGAGGCCTTGAAACAAATTACCTTTGAAAAAGTAGGTTAGGTTATGCAACGTTGGTTATGATAGCTAGATAGCCTGCTAGCTACCTGTTGCTAGGTGACAGGAGCCACATTTGGTGACGCAAGTTTAAGGGCAGGAACAGCCGGTGACGCAAACAGGAAATCCTCCGTAGACCAGACTGTCTCAATTCAATTAATTCCTAGCGGTCTACAAAGGCTATGAATGACTCGTCCTTCGTATGACTCGTCCTCCTTTGAAGGATGCAGCCACTGAATTGAGACACAGGTATGTATAGCTATTAACTGAACCAAGCAGACCTGCCTTATTGCAGGAAACATGTATTCATCAAAAGCTGCTATTTTAACGTGTAGGTGTGCTAGCTTGAAGGTTGTTGTTGTTTCTTGTAGAAAATGGGATTTTTGTGACATGCAGATAACAGACTGTGAGGACAGTTCCATCTAAAATCTGCAGCCCGTGACGGCTTATAGGAACAGTCTTAAAAGTAGAAAGTTACTAAAACAGATCTTCAAGTGGAAACTAAAGTATAAGGAATTAATTTACCACCATGGGTTGTGGTGATCATCAGCACTCATTTGCTGGAATCATGGCAGCATGACCTTAGTTAAATTTACATTTAACTTTTTAGGTCTAATAACTTCCATCAGGCCACCCCAGATTATTAAAATGTATAGTTCAACCATCCTTTTAATTAGTTCAGTTTAAATATAAAAAATGAGTGATCATGCAAGAGTGTGGGTTTTTTTCTCTATGTAGATGACCATTTGGCATTCTGCTGGTTCACTCAATGTGTTGCACCATGCTCAGACCATGCTGAGCTTTCCATTCATGTGGATAACAGATGGACAAAAAGGTTTTATTGCTCAAAGGCTGCTGCAGAATTGCGCTGGATGATTATATTGCAAATTGTATTGTCACGTCTGCCTTGAGAGGAACGTCCCAAAGGTATAGTATGTAAACAACTGCTTAAGATGTTCTATATGCAGTACCTGTAATGAGGATTACTTCTGACAGCGTCTTTCTCTGTAGTAGCCTAATTGTTTCCAACATGTATGGAATGGGAAAACAGCTAATTAACCCTCCGACTTCGTCTTAATTCCCATCCTAATTGGTTGTTAAGGACAAAAATGTCCACCTCCCATAAAACTACATAAAAAAATACAGATTAATATATTTTTCTACTTTTTTCTGCATAAATCTCTCAAACAACTTCAGTCCTTCTCAAAACTAAACATTCAATAATTTTGAGAAGTTTTTAACCCTTTAAATGCCTGTTTGATTACTCGATATCACTGTTATTATTTATGAAAAAAAGCAAAAAAATTAGCTATTTTCCATATAACAAATGTTGGGTGGCTGGGGCATTTTTTTTTTATCAGTCTTGGATATGTCAAGGATTAACCAAAATATTGACTTTGATGCATTATTAGTTTTTGTGTAGCATCAGATTTAAAATTTACTACCCTATTTAGACGTTATGGACAAAAATGTCCACTTACAAGAACTGCTATAAAAATAGTACAGATTAATATTTTTTTTCCGCTTTTTGGGTTAAATCTTTTGATCAACTTCAGTCCTGATCAAAACTATCAAATATTGAATAATTATCAGGATTTTAACCCTTTAATTGCCAGTTTGAAAACATGAAAATCATATTTCTTGTGAAATAACACACAAAAAATGGGCTATTTTCCATATAACAAATGTTGGGTGGCTGGGGCATTTTTTTTTTATCAGTCTTAAATATGTCAAGGATTAACCAAAATATTGACTTTGATGCATTATTAGTTTTTGTGTAGCATCAGATTTAAAATTTACTACCCTATTTAGACATTATGGACAAAAATGTCCACTTACAAGAACTGCTATAAAAATAGTACAGATTAATATTTTTTTTCTGCTTTTTGGGTTAAATCTTTTGATCAACTTCAGTCCTGATCAAAACTATCAAATATTGAATAATTATCAGGATTTTAACCCTTTAAATGCCAGTTTGAAAAATGAAAATCATATTTCTTGTGAAATAACACACAAAAAATGGGCTATTTTCCATATAACAAATGTTGGGTGGCTGGGGCATTTTTGTTTAATCAGTCTTGGATATGTCAAGGATTAACCAAAATATTGACGTTGATGCATTATTAGTTTTTGTGTAGCATCAGATTTAAAATTTACTACCCTATTTAAAAGTTAAGGACAAAAATGTCCCATTAACTCCCATTTTTTTATCTCAAAGCCATTGCTGATTATAATCATGCATTCTGTAATGTTAGGGTTTCATTTTTGAGAAAAATAGTAAAATCTGTCATTTTTACTGTTCACCTCTAAAATCAGCCATTTACTCATTATAGGCCTATGCATACAATTCTTGTTATTTCTTGGTGATAAAACATATGTAAAATACTGCAGTAATACTATTTCCACTTTTTTTCCACGTTTCCACTGAAATAATTTTTAAATCAGCATCAGATCTTTCAATTCTTATTTATTTTACATATTTGAACATACAAATTGAACATTCAAAACAGAACAATATGTTACAAAAAATAAAATGGATGTACAAATGATGAAAATAAACTGTGTGTGTGCGTGTGTGCAGAAAAAAGATGGATGTGCAAATTATGTAAACAAACTATATACATTTTAACTTTTAGAACAATTTATAGAACAAAAAGTGTGTGTGTGTGTGTGTGTGTGTGTGTGTGTGTGCACCGTCAGCAGCTCCAGCAGCTCCAACAGCTCCAAAAAGAGGGGGCTGTGCTCAATTTGCACAGGAAAAAAAAAAAAAATCTACACCTGTTGCATCAGGTGTGACAACTTTGTGTGCAAAGAGCACACAGTCTCATGCTGCAAGTTCTGCTGGGAGGACTAATCTTGCCTCCACACACACACGCGCACACGCATGCACGCACGCACGCACGCACGCACGCACGCACGCACACACACACACACACACACTTTTTGTTCTATAAATTGTTTTATATATATATTATTTTTTGTAACATATTGTTCTGTTTTGAATGTTCAATTTGAATGTTCAAATATGTAAAATAAATAAGAATTGAAAGATCTGGGGCGCTGTTTAGCTCAGTTGGTATAGCAGGCGCCCCATGTACAGAGGCTGCAGTCCTCGTCACACTGATCGCAGGTTCAACTCCCAGTCTGCCGATCATTTGGTGCATGTCATCCCCCACTCTCTACTCCCAACATTTCCTGTCTATCTTCAACTGTCCTATAAATAAAGCCAAAGGCCAAAAAATAATCTTTAAAAAAGAATTGAAAGATCTGATGCTGATTTAAAAATTATTTCAGTGGAAACGTGGAAAAAAAGTGGAAATAGTATTACTGCAGTATTTTACATATGTTTTATCACCAAGAAATAACAAGAATTGTATGCATAGGCCTATAATGAGTAAATGGCTGATTTTAGAGGTGAACAGTAAAAATGACAGATTTTACTATTTTTCTCAAAAATGAAACCCTAACATTACAGAATGCATGATTATAATCAGTAATGGCTTTGAGATAAAAAAATGTGGTTTGAATGGGAGTTAATGGGACATTCTTGTCCTTAACTTTTAAATAGGGTAGTAAATTTTAAATCTGATGCTACACAAAAACTAATAATGCATCAACGTCAATATTTTGGTTAATCCTTGACATATCCAAGACTGATTAAACAAAAATGCCCCAGCCACCCAACATTTGTTATATGGAAAATAGCCCATTTTTTGTGTGTTATTTCACAAGAAATATGATTTTCATTTTTCAAACTGGCATTTAAAGGGTTAAAATCCTGATAATTATTCAATATTTGATAGTTTTGATCAGGACTGAAGTTGATCAAAAGATTTAACCCAAAAAGCAGAAAAAAAATATTAATCTGTACTATTTTTATAGCAGTTCTTGTAAGTGGACATTTTTGTCCATAATGTCTAAATAGGGTAGTAAATTTTAAATCTGATGCTACACAAAAACTAATAATGCATCAAAGTCAATATTTTGGTTAATCCTTGACATATTTAAGACTGATAAAAAAAAAATGCCCCAGCCACCCAACATTTGTTATATGGAAAATAGCTCATTTTTTGTGTGTTATTTCACAAGAAATATGATTTTCATGTTTTCAAACTGGCAATTAAAGGGTTAAAATCCTGATAATTATTCAATATTTGATAGTTTTGATCAGGACTGAAGTTGATCAAAAGATTTAACCCAAAAAGCGGAAAAAAAATATTAATCTGTACTATTTTTATAGCAGTTCTTGTAAGTGGACATTTTTGTCCATAACGTCTAAATAGGGTAGTAAATTCATATCACAGTGTTCTATTGGTCTATAGAAAAATGTATATTTGAATTCCAAAATTCCATACTTCCAAAATGTTGTTACAAAAAATTGTGCCATGTGCATTAACACAGGCAAAATGGTGGCCAGACGACAAAAAAAACTTGCAAAAAATGGACAATAATGTCCTAAGAGCCTCAGAGGGTTAAGAGTTACTTTGTACTGTTACACATTTATCTGTCATGTAAGGTTCTCACACAATAAATCAACAACACAACAGCTTAGCTTCCCTACTATTCAGTCATGTCTCGAGTTTCTTGCCCTTGTGTTTTTTTTCTCCACAATTTGGAAAAGTCAAATTCCCAGCACAATACAGCCCTTGTCACTGCGAGTGCTGCTGTTGACCTGATGTGCATCAGGGGAAGCCATGTGTCTCTTCCTTTGCACGCCAATACACAAGCTTCGCGTGCAAGTCCCAAGCAGATGTCACTACCCCTCGAAGGGCAAGTATTAATCTCTATTGCAGCAACAAGGCCGTGATCCTTTACAAGCTTCTCAATAGGTAAACGAGGACGTTCAATGAACACAGCAGCACTACTCCCACCAGGCTTCAAACATCAAGTTTATGTGTCATCTCTGGTTTTATTCTCTTATGAGACGCTTGAATGAAGTTTGAATGCATGCAGAAGTTGTTACAGGGTCATTGGTAAGTTTACAAAAAGACCAGGTCTAGACTGTAATCTTTATAATACTAATAGAGACCAAACATTAATCAACCATGAGTAAGCACTGGCCAACAGTGGCAAGAATAAAACTTCCTTTAAACAGGCATAATCACAACCATTGGTGGACAGCCGTCTCTCCATGGTAGTAGCATCTCAGCCAAGTGCTATCTGTACTGATTTGCCCAACGGTATGAGAGGTCAGCTAACTGTGCCTCTTCCTTCTTTACTAACAAGCTTCCCAGGAGCTATTGATGACCTCTTCCTTGGCAAAGAAAAAGGGTTGTCATCGCCATATAGCTTACTTTGATCTGGTAAGTGCCATGATGGCAGGTAAACCAATTCCACCTACCTAGTTATACCCATAAACTGTATAAAAAGATGGCCGACAAGACAGCTCTCTAAAAGTGAAGCCAAAACATCCTGAACGCCTTCTGCTGACTGGTTGCAGTATAGGTAAAGCCCGCCTCCTCCATGTTCACGTGGGGACATGAGTCAAACTGTAAAATCAAAATACATGTCAAATAATATTTCTCAGACATGGTTACTGTCATTATAGTTAGTTCGTATCATGCTGATTTTGATGCTATTAAACGCCATGATTGACAGAGCTGTGGACAAATATGGTTCCTGCAGCGTTCTGTTCCCTAATAGCAAAGTAGGGGGCGTAGCTAACACCAACACTACAGTCATTGAACTTTCCATATCCATGCATATCTGCTTCTGTGTTTTGGGTAGCGGAAGGGGCGGTATGTTAATACTGTGGCTACACCAGGCGATCTCTAATAAGTCTGGTTCCACATGGGCAAGATGGCAACACCCGTTGCGGGGGGCATTGTGGCTTCACTTTTGTCCAATGAAAGGTGGTGGAGACACATCCATCTTCGGTTAGACCCCATCATACCCCCAAAAAGTGTGAAAGCAAAAGCATATAATCACATGTTTTTATTTTGATAACCCAGACGTAGAATGCATAATACAACCAGTTAAAACCTGCCTTTCACTTTCAGCGAGAACCCCAGCCGCTTTTACAAACTGAATTGAGTTGTTACTTCTCAGTTTGGGCTACCAATAAAACATGTTTTACTGAAACGCCTGCTGGTCCGAGAGAAAGCTGTTGATGGCAGCCACCCACAGCGCAATAATGTGGCAAGATGTTTTAGCACATACGCTTAAACTAAATTAATAGTAACAGAAATCTCAAATCACTCTTGCCAGGGAAAGTCCCCTGGGGGGGTTGGATGTTTGCATGGCTGACAGGGAATGGAATAATCTTTCTACTTTATATACGAGGTTATAAAACTTTGATGTTTTTTTTTTTTCCTGCTCCTTTTGGCGGTTGGTGATTGTGTGCCATTCTGTCAAGTGTATCACTGGTTTTATAATGTGTTTTGTATAGATTCACAAAGATGCCTTGGGCATGTTATTGATGTGAGAGAAGTGAAGTCAGAAGCACAAAGATGCACAATGACAAAGTGCAAGGGGGGGCCTGATGCTGTTTGCATGCTGTCACGAGGAGAGTTGGAGATTTCGCAGGGCTGACATTGACGTCTGCTGCTGACTTGAATTTCATTTGATGCGTTGATAGCTGATAGCAGTAGTGGCACATCCCGCTGCTGATTCAGTAGCATCTACATATGGAAACTAAAGCAGAGCAGTTTCGCTTGCTATCAGCAGAAGTCATATACAGTGTGTAAGTCATTCAAATGTACAGCAGCGAGGAAAAGAATAGCTTCTTTCAGAGCTCGGTGACTGCATTTTGTTTGGGAAAACCAGGCTGATGTGGTTCAGCAGCACAGAGATTGACAGTGATAAAGCTACTGTCCTTCCTTCCTGTCCTTCAGGACAAAGAAATGTTTAACTAAGCAGCCAAGTGAAAAACGCTGTAGTAGTGTGAATGTGTACAGCTGTGAATGTATGTGGCACTACGATAAGGAGGAAATAAGTGTCTGTGAATAATTGTGTGTGAGTTTTGTCTTAGTTTTTGTGGACGTTTGAGAGAGAGAGTCAGAGCCAGAGGCAATGGCAAGGAAAGTGTATAACCTCAAAAACAACTGCTGACTAATTCCTTATTCCTGTCCATAAACTTCCGCTCGACTTGCCGCATGGCGCACGCTCGGAAGGAAGACAATCTTCTGCATAATTACAGCTGAAGTAATTTATAGCCCCAGACATCCAAATTCACCGGCTCATCGGGAGAATGATGTCGAACAGAGAGTGTGACTGCAAAAACCTGATGATGTTGTTCAATTAGATTTTTTTATTTATGTCTATGTGCAACCTTGAAAATCGTATTAGCCTCTCTTTCATTTGGCTTCCTGTTCATTCCACTAAATTTTATTTCACAGTAATGAAAAGATGATGGATCAAGGATCATCAATTTGTTTCCAGCACCGAGTTAAAGGGAAAAGGAGGCTTTCATTCGTAACAGAATTATTATTAAGGAGCGATGGGAGATTTAGGCAGATGACAGTCAAATACCTGAGATTAAAGAGGTTTTCTAGCGAGGCGGATGATGGGCAGTTTGTGCTTAGTGTTTTGTTAGTCTTCTGTGCTCAATTATATTACAAATGAAGCAGAAAGCTCAAAGTGAATAAACAGGGATTTGGGAACATTACAATTTTTTCCTTATACCCAAGTCTGATCTAATTATCCGGGAGAAGAAACATCTCAGGTAGCGATAAAGTGCTTGTCTGTTTGGCACATCTTCAGTGTTTACGTAGTACATTGATTATTCCCATTCCCATTATGGAAGATTGTGAACTGTAGTGCCAATGGAATTCCAAGCAAAAATCAACCTCCGATTCCTAATTCCACAGCATTCCCATCCCAGTTTCCAGAGCGCAATTGTGCAAAAAGACAAAGCGAGTTCAAGGAATGACATATGGTCACATGGACAAGATACAAGACTTCTCGAACTTGCTCTATCTTTGGTAAAAGTGCTTTTTATGTTTTTGTTCCCCTACCTTGATCTAAGCTAAAGAGTAACCTAACACTAGAGTATTTTATTACACGGCTGTGTTAAATACTTGATTCTAAATGGCTAATTATGGCATTCTGAGGTCTGCTATTTTTCCATAACAGACCGTTGCTATGAAGAACAGACTGTTGTTAGGGATTCGGCTCTCATCATACAATCTGATGGACTATTTTGTGTCACATTAATGATTTCTTAAGTAAATAGCCGTGTAATAAGCAGGAAAATGTATGTTAATGCGGAGGTTGTCGGCTGTGGAACAGAATTCTGAGGATTATTTAACCAGTGAATGCATGTTTTGCTGAACCCGGCTAATTTATAGTTTTATGTCATTTCTGTTTAATTGTGTAACTGTTCTTTGTGTAACTTTTTAATGTTACCGTCTCGGCCAGGACTTCCTTGTAAAAGCAACAGAGTTGGTCATCTCTCAATTGGAAGGTAGGGGGTCCACATCCCAGGCTGCTGCAGTCTAAGTGTCCTTGGGCAAGACACTGAACCCCAAATTACTTCTGAAGTATTGTCGGTGAATGAATGGCAAGCTCGATCCTGATTTGCATAGCAGCCTCTGCCATCAGTGTATGAATGTGTGTGTGAGAGGGGGAATGTGAATGTATAAGTGCTCTAAGTGGTCTGAAGACGAGAAAAGTACTATGTAAGAGCGGTCAAGGTTCATATCAAATGTAGATCAAAAATACACCCGGTGCTCATGAAAAAGGAAGGGCAAACAGAGTACCAATCCAGGCTCAGAAAATATATAAAAATAGAGCAACAAGGAAGGAATTCATTAAAAAAAAAACAGTCAATCTTTTTAATTAATTCCTTCCTGGTTGTTACGTTTCTCTGTTGTTGTTTTGCGTCGGTGTATACTCCTCTCTCGCTATAACAGAGGCATTCTTTGTGTTTCCAAGGCCTCTTTGCTTTGCGCTCTTTCTCTGGCCCCTCTTCAACACACACACAGACACACACACAGCCAATGAGCCTCAGCTATTCCTCCCTACTTTGGCGCAGGGAGGACATTCCATTCCTTGCATATTAAGCGCCTCATTCATCCACCAACGCAGCGTCGACACTCCAGCCAACAATTAGTCCCTTCCTTCCCCTGCTCCTCCTCCTCCTGTTCCCAGAGGACAGGAACCCTTGCCTGGGTCAAGCAGCCTATAATCAGCGAGCCACTAATTATGAAGCAGCAACACTACGCTGAAGGCCGAGGCTAAACCCTCACACGGTTACTTGTGTGGGTTTGTAGTGTCAGAGTGAATATTCTTCAAGGTTTAGAGTAATAGGCTTCGTTTACTTTCTGTTTGTCTTATCTTTTCGAGTGCTGCTTCTTGAAATACGTGTGAGATCAACTCGAATATGGAGAATAGCACCACAAGGAAGAGAATGAAGCCATCGTTAGAGATTAACACGACAGATGAAAGTTGGTCGGGAGCACAGTTTTCAGACGTCGGGGAAGTTTTTGTTGCATTTCTCAGTTGGCATCCTCACAATCTTCACGGCTTTGAGGGAGAAGCGAGAACAAAGACACAGTGGTACAGCTGCAATAAATGTGATTAAACACGGACCCACATTGTCCCTTAGTGATATAGGCTTTATTTTCACAGCTGGAACAAGAGGCTTTAATGACTTGGGTGGAGGCCAGCCAGGCGCTAAGATGGTCAGACAGTGGGACAGCGTGGCACCACTTAGCCTCCGTCAGCAATGGCCTGGACGCCTCCATCCCTCTCCTCTGTCACAATGTGCTGGCTCTGCCATCCCTCATGCCGTCCATTTCTGTCCCCGTTTTCCCCCTTCCACACATACCACAAGTTCACAACAAACTTAAAAGGGGGGCGGACGACGAGCCGAGGCGAGAGAGAATGGGGTGAAAGGGTAAATGAGAGAAAAGAGTTAATGGAGAGGGAGGACAGCGAAGGTCTCATCAAAGGAGGGGAGGGTCGTGTGGAAGAGACAGGGCGCTGGGAAAAAAAAAAAAAAGACAGTGAGAACTAGTGGATCTCGATGAATTGGAATAGCCGTACCTCGCTTTTTTCTCTACTGACAAAAAGGGCCCCAAAAAGCCTCCCTTTCAAGCCTGTGGGAGTTTCTGGATAAAATAATGAGAGCACACAGTGAATTCGATCTTTGACTCATAGCAGCAGCTGAGGGATGACATTTGAGCTGGTGCAGGACCCTTGTAGAATCCCCACTTTCAAAGACAAACAGAAGGGCTGCTCCAGACCTAAATGTAACATAAGAAGGTTTGACTATTTGTTCCTTTATTTTTAGCTCAGCACCACACCAAGCTACTACATTAGCCTGCATGGGTGCCATGTTTTATCAAGCACACTGGCTGTCGCCAATACATCAACTAATTCCCAGCCGATTACTTTTTTGTTGTAATTCAACGTATTTTTTACTTTAAAATCCATTTTCTGATAATATGATAGTAAGCTAGTACGCTAAAGTTAGCGACAGCTTGGCTGTGGTCCAAGCCCCTCCAAAGAACGTTGGAGAAACGCTCATTTGTGACCTAAAACTACTCTATTCATTGCTTAATCGGAGTTTGTTACCTGGTTTGTTTGCTATGGAGATGAGAACACCAGGAAAATAGGCTCTGGTTAAAACCTCATGAACTATAAACACTGTAGCATGTAACCTAAAAATAAGCTAGCACTAACAAACGCCACAGCATTGCAAGGAGAAAACACCCAGATATATAAAGTGTATGCAGTACACTGGAAACAAAACAACCCCTCCACAAAGGCATGGCCCAGCATTGGAGAGATAGCTCCTCAGGTCAGGACTCAGCTGTCCACCTACATTAAAGGACAAAGAACACTCCTTTGAAGGCAGCAAGGTTCACACCTTGGCTAGAGAAGGCCGCTGGTTTGAAAGAGGTGTCAAGGAATCCATCTATGTCAAGCTGGAAAAACCATCCCTTAAGACACCACCGATCACCCACATACAATGCAGTGTTGAATTATCTGCCCAAACAGCTGAGATCACACTCAGCAACACAAGAGGGTAGCCTACCAACGATGCTCTTTGCCATCAGGTCAACAGCTCAGGTTAACGTCTCACCCTTGATTATACATCTGTTAGCATACTAATGACCTACAGAGGCTTATATTTCTAGCTCCGTCCACCAGTTGGTTTAGAACTTAAGAAGTCTTTCGGATTAGAGGTGAAATGTCTTCAAGAACTTGCCTTTTGGATTAATCTTAGAATGACAGAGAAGCTTCACAGAGAAGCTAGCACTATCAGACAAGCTAGCAATAGCTTCCCACGTAGCATCTCTTGACGGCCTATGTCTGACTAAGAAGGACGGAGAAGCACTGTTTCTTTAAAGTGACTGCTTTATTCAGTGTTTTTACTACTTTATCTTAAGGTGCACTTTGCTTGTGAACACTTGAGCGTCATACTAAGACGGACAGCAGCGCCAGTTAGAGCTAAAGCAAGGATATTCAACAGACAAAACGCAAGCTTACTTGGGGTCTTCTGGGCTGTCGATTCAATGGGTTTACTTTTAGGGAGCAACCCGAAAAAAATTTGTCATTTTCATGCTTGACTTTTCCAGTATTCTTATTCTTACTACTACAGTTGGTGTATCCGATGCATTCATCAAAAGCGTTTGCTGTTGGTTTTGCTTGCCTGGCCTATGTAGTCTGCTGGAAACCTATTTCAGTGTGTTTCCATACTCGCACTGACACAAATCTGTGACACAAAGCTTTTCATTGAAATTTCACCGTACAAAAAGTGCCCACTGGGATGAGCAGTGAAGCGCATTGTGTTGAAGAGACTTCTGGAGGAAGGTAAACACTGTCACTTTGAAGGACAAGCTCTATTCTGCACTGTTGATGCAAGACTGACGCTGAGAACACACAATGTTTTTTCATTCCAATGGCACTCTCGGTACTTATCTGCCCCCCCCCCTCTCTCTTTTTTCTTCCCTCTTAAAACTTTTCTAAGTTGAGACCAAAGACTGGCTGAGTTTGAAGGTTGAGATGACAGCTCTACTCATCATCACTTTGCTAAAAGAATATATCTGGCCAAATAAATGAATCCCCTAAAGCCACTAGGTCAGGGTCTGGATCGAACTGTAGCACAGAAAAGAAGAAGGAATCAAAGCCAAATGAGAAATGCTGTAATTGTTGGAGGAAAGGCAAAGGCAACGGCTCGTGTAACGTGATTCACCCTGACACTTGGACTTGTTTTTGCACTTCAAGGTTACTTGGGGATACATTTCTACACTAAAAAATGTGCAACAAATGGAGCGACCTCATTTTATTCACTCTGACTTTGCTCTTGGCCTCGACTTGATTCTGTTGATGTTTTTTAATCTCCCGAAATAAAAAAAAGGAAGCCAAATGTCTGTTTTTCTTTAGTACAAGTTCATCTTTCATAAGTCTCATTTGGTGGTTGAATAAAATGGGAGTTTTTCGCTTTTCAAAGGGAGGAAATTTGAATGTGTTAATGAGGTCAGCCTATGAACTGACCCAGTGCACTCGCCAGCTATATGCCACCGACATGTCAGCCTTTGGTCTGCTCCGGCTAATGATAGAACTGTCTAATCAATAATAGCTTCATTGAGTGTCGCTGAGCTCCTCGCACAAATATATGCACACATATGCACAAACACAAAACCTCTTTCTCATCCTTCCTCCCTCTTCCTCGGTTTGTCCTAATTTGATAGTCCACTCTGCCTGCGGGTCAGCAATCTGTCTAGCCCTCATTAGATATCTGTCATATTAGTTCGGAAGCCTGTTTTTTGGCAAAATATAAAAGCGGGGAAGTCCATGCTGTGCTGCAATTCATACATTTAATTGCGGAAAGGGAGGGACTGAAAGCAGGACAGATAATTCACTTCAAACATTTATAATCTCCTACTTATTAGCCAGCAGTAAACACTCCTATATACACATTGGAAGGCAATTTTCTGGTATTTTTGTCCTTACTGGGCCTGTGACAAGAAGGACAGTATGGAAGGACAGTATATTGTACAGCAGCGCTGGCTACGAAGCGGGTCCAGAAATCTGTCACTTTAATTCCCCGCCAATAATGCTCCAATGTTTCACGCATGTATTCAATTTAATTTAACCTAATCCATGTGGGAAGGAAATAATAACACACAGGTACGCTGATTGTGTTGTTTATTCAACCCTCTCTAGATTTGCATGCTCAACAAGGACGTGGTAGTAATTAATCGAAGCCTGGAGGTCGGAAGGCAAGAGGTCAATACGGCGGCGAGGGCCACGCCTGTCCTGTAATAAGCTGACATAGTTACAGCCGTAATTGGCTGGCGCAGCCAAGCGACAAGGGCAGGCCGGATGGAAGCACTGACCGTGGAAAATTAGAGAGGATGGTTTAAGATTGATCACCGAAAACCACTCCACCGGGCTCCTCCGCTCATAATAACCCACAAGGATTACAGAACGGCAGGCGGACTAATCTGAAGGAAGGGAATATAATTGCAGAGGCCATATCTCTGAGAGCGTTAGCTTTTTAAGCCTAGTCATCCGTTTGTGAAAGACGACTCCTTGTGGAATAAAAAAAAAGATGTAGTTATAGAACAAAGAAAAGTTCTTCTTGCAGAACTGCTAATTTATCCCCCTGTCCAATATTCTCTTTAATACTTACATGCTAAGAGGATGTCACCCTGCATACTCTCCATGATAGGAAAGTGCTTAGCAGATATACCCTCGATCACTTCAGGCTCAACAAGAGCGGCGATAAAAAAAAAAAAAGAAAAAGGCATCAGGCGCCATGGCAATGGCGGTGAATGAAGACATAAAGCTCAGACATTCCCCACAGGACTCACTGGGGACGACAGTATTGACAGCCGCGTCTGCTCGCCGTTTAGTCTAATTGGGATAGTGATTTCCATATAAACAAGCAACAAATTGTTACAAATGACGTGTTAAGTGGGAGCGCATAATGCAAGGTGGCGGACTGCGCCAAACAAATTGGGAGCCGGAACCAGAGCCGAAATACAGATTGGGATGTTCTCGGTGGATTTGAAGAGGGACGGGTAACGGAATGGCCCAATTAGTCAGAATGGAGAGAGGATGGTGAAACTGAGGGTTGGGAAAATTAATGGATGTAAAGTTGAGGAGAAAGGGAAGGAAGAGATGACTCTCTGTTCTGTGTTTCTAGCCCTTGAGACCCAGCAGGATTGGCTTAGACATGCATGAAGAAACGCCAACAGCCCCCTCCCCTCGCCTATGTCATAATCTGCCATCCACCTACTGCTCCCGTCCCATTCGGATGCGGAACTCCACTTATCCCAACAGCTGCCAAAACACAACTATTAATTTAAGTACCCACACACTCCCTAGTGTGTCAAATGAAACACCCCAGAGAGTTATGAATATGGCTTCTAAATACAAGTAATTGGCTATCCTCTAAGTTTTTACGGGTTGAAATGAGTGAGAGTGTGTGCAACCAAACACACACATGCTGCTATGCTGCTCGTGGTCTAGGGCTCATTTCCCATAGCCCTCTGTGGTCATACATCATCATGATGGGTGACAGTCATGTCAGGGCACTGGTTGTTATGTAAAATTCATCATTGGTACATAAATATATGGACTGTCTGACAGCGCTGCATATTGGGATGGCATTTTTAGCAAGACATGCTGTGTTTTATATACAGCACACTAGCAGTGGTGTGTGGTTATAGCTTGACAAATAGATGGAAGGTAGATGAATTTCAATATGGCTCTTGCAGGGGGCAGCATATATTTTCAAGGTTACAAAATAAGCGTATAGATATCCCCTGTGGACATCCAGACATGCTACTGCGGCGGCTAACAGTAAGTCAGAGCAAATACTCCAACACTGACACTGTGTTTTTGTTTTTCCACTAACGCTTCCCTTTTTCTCTCACCATATATCAAATTAATTTAGTGTCTGATATGCAGTCCCGGGCAATTCTGATTTAAATAACTAATGAAGCGCTGCTTGCTGCCAAGTAGCAGCATCTGCTCAAAGAGACGGAGAGTCAATTTTCATAAATTCGAAACACCCTCTGGGGAATCACATGCAGAGGAAGAGGAAGGATGGAGGGGTGGGGAGGAAGATGGGATGAGGGATTGTGAAAAGTTTCAGTCGTAACTGAAATAACTGCACATGTGATCCCAATAATGATAATGGGTACTGCTCCTAAATAGTATGTTATAAAGTTATGGTATGATAGGTGGTAGGGAGTGATGATGTACTGAAAAGCATCGCGGCTGTGATTCGGTCGTAGGCGCGAGGCCACAGAGACGAAGAGAGAAAGCGGTAGGCAAACTTATGATGGCAGACGGGGGCAAGGGAGAGGTCAAAGAAGACAGGGGTTCCAGACTCATGGGAAACAAAAAGTCATGTTTGAATTAATATTTCAACCCTCACTAGTGGTTAGCGCTGTAGCCTCACAGCTAGAGGGTTCCTAGTTCGAACCCCGGTGGCCCTTCTGTTTGCATGTTCTCCCCATGCGTGGGTTCCCTCCGGGTGCACTGACATCCTCCTACAGTCCAAAGACAAGCTCATTAGGTGACTCTAAATAAGTCGACGAAAGTTTGTCTGTCTCTGTGTGTCAGCCCTGTGATTGACTGGCGACCAGTCCAGGGTGTACCCAGCGTCTTGCCCAGTGACAGCTGGGATAGGCTCCAGCATCCCCCAGACGCTACCTTGTGTGTCTGTATGAAACGCAATGGGGGGCCATGACAAAGAGGTACTACGTGATGACTCAGGAATAGGAATGCATAGGACATTAGGATAGTGCCTGAAAACCTCTTCATTATTAGTAATTAGTAATCTGCTTTCCAGAGTCCCAGAATGCTATCACGTTTAAAGTAGTATACCTTGTATTCCAACAGATGCCGATAATACGCTGCCTGCTACAAACTATTAGAGGAAACTAACGAGCCAAGCCGTTATTAACCTTTCCTGCTTCAGCGTCCCGACCGTAGTCAGAAAGCACAAGGGGAGACTTATTGTTGTTCTGCTCCTGGGCCGAAGCTGTAGCTAGCTTCGGGGCTAACTCTCACCACTTTCATACACCAGCAGCATGCAGCAAGCAAGACACGGGAGCGCGGCTAGAGTCTTGAGAAGTCGTAGGCTTTATTATGCACAAACACAGACTAAACTGTACATTAGTTTATACAGCTACCGATTACACTTTTTTCTGCACTTCCGCTGGTCCTGTCCCCGACACTTGACTTAACTCGCTCTACCACCCCACTCTCATGCACTTAGCTCTGCCCAGAACAGAGCGAGGCTACTAGTACAAGACCCCCCCTACCTTTGTGTTTGATATAATTTAATTAGTTTGAACTTGATTTTTGGGAAAAGTGACAGCCCTAGTATGCCATCATTAATTATTGCTAACTGGCTAGCCTGCCTAAGAGGAGCAGAGTAACTCCTTTAATTAGGCAGATTTGCAACACACTGCATATCCAACACCTTCTTTAATAAGAGGGATCTTCTAAGCTTTATAATTGTTGTATTGTTTACTCTTTGACATACAGTGCTGGAGCTTAACTTACACTGCTGTTGCAATCATCACTGTTGCTCATCATGCTACTGTTATTCACTAATCAGCCCCACCTGAACTCCAAGTTAGCACCTTGGCACTTGGCAAACAATTCCTGCAGCGTTTTAACTTTTTCTTTTAAAGTTCAATTAAATGGTAGTTCTCACATGTGTTGTGTCGAGCGTCCCCATTAAATATTTCATAAATCTTCATAAGTATTAAAGATTTTAAAGACTTTAAACAGTGGCTCATTGCCTTGAACTCATTTTCAAAGAGCAACTCAGCAGAGAGTCAGTAAATGCACTGCACTCTATAAACCTCCTTATTAAGTGATTGAGATCTCGTGCATGCTGAAGGACGCCACTCTCAGAATTGTGTCTAATGAGGATGAGTGGAGGATCGTCATCAAGGAATATGAAGTAGTTGCAATTAAATATATGAAAATATGTATTTATACATACAATTAAATAGCTTAGCAGATGCTTTCGAATAAGAAAAAAGGCTTTAAAGCAAATTTTCACTCATTTTGCTCAGCTACTTAAAATTTCCAACTGCACTCCATGTAGCATCTGGTTTAAAAATGTGCTAAGGGTAACAAGATAAGTTATCAATAGAGAGAGATGCTGGAAGGACACATAAAATGTAACCTTAAAAAAAATATTTTTTCCATCTAAAAGAACTAAGTAACTGTGCCCTGAGGTTAAATGTATGTACACCATACCACCGTCTCCTGCGTGAAGGGTGCATTAGTAAAAAGCAGAGCACGGCACATTTTAGGAGGGATGTTACGAGGATCAATAAATGCACATTTCCCACTATGTATGTGAAGGCAGACCTTGATAAAATGCAAGGACATGCAGGATGTAGAGGTGGTAGCTGCAGGGCAGGGTTGTAAATGTTGAGCAGACAGTTGTAAAGCAACAGTAGTAGTATGTGTAGAAGGTTGACTATAAGTAGCAGCACTAGTACACTATAATAAGTCTGTTTTATCCCAGCTGAAATTGACTTTCAGTGAATGTCAGCAACATGGTTTGTACTGTACGTTGTTGAAAACCTACACATCCTCCCTTCCTTAACGTTGTGATGGATTTAGCCAAACTGCAAAACACACACACACACACACAAAAAGATATCAAATCAAAGAGTGTGACAGAGATGATAAGAAAAGCAAAACACCCCGACACCATCCCCTCCGCAATCAGGAACAGCAATGCTTCAAGCTTCTGTGATCATAACAAAAGTTGCATCAGCCAGTGTCAGCAGAGCCTGATACTTCATCTCAAGTTGATCCTGTTCGTTTGATTCAGTCCGCTTTGTAAGTGCAGTGCTCTTGATTAACCATCCAATCAGCTAATTCCTGGCATCGAGTGCTTCTTGCATGTTAATACAGCTATGATATGAGAGTAATGGTAAAAGGTAATGTGCTGTACTTATATTAAGAGTGGGACAAAATATAGATATGGTTATATATCGACGGCGTGACTCGTGCAATACAGTGATCGCTAGGCTGCCGGCAAATAGTGATATTTTTCCTTACAAATATTTGCTCTCTAAATAGATTTCACTGCGATTTTGACTCACCGTGTCACTCAGACTCCTTGCGGTGGCGCTTATGACATAGGGTAACGTGAACGGACTTAATTGGCCAAAGAAGAAGTTGAGAGTGGGATAAAAAATGAAGAAGAAGACAGCCAACGGTGAAAAGTTATTTTCAATTTTGTGCCTGGTATAAACATTTCCTTCACAAGGGGGAGGGGCCAAACCATTCAAAATGTTATATATTAACCTGTTGAATCAAATGTTTAAATTTCTTTCATGTTATAGACTCAGTAATCATGGTATAATCAGCTAAGGTTAATTTAATGATGCATGCATATGATTAGTGTTTGTTCCTCTCCAGGGTCTGGATTTACTGTTGCTCCTTCTGACTTTGAGAGAGATAGTTAGTGGCCTTGTCTAGGGCAAAGAGCTCCAAGGCAAGGGGTAAACTCTATATCGTCAGGTGCCTCAGCTAAAGTCATAACAATAATAAAATACACTGTGAACCTTGATTCTGTGTCAGTCAGCTAGACGGCTGCGTTCTGTGCAGTACTGGTCTGACCCAGCTCGAGTTGTGAACTGCTTTTACTCATCTTCTACTATTCTCTCTACACAACTTTGTGTATACTCGCTCAGTAAATTCTATTAGATCCTCAAGAGTATCCTGTATAAATCATTGTCCCATACCATTTCATCGCACTGCTTTTGGGCAATCAGCTTTTTCTGTGAAAGCCACAAATCAGTGGAACACCCTGCGTGATGACGTGAGCAGCTGGAGCTCCATCGGCATCTTTAAAACCGACTTAATAAGTCTGTTAAAAGCTGCTCCGCTCTGTACTTACTGACCTTGAATTCCATCCTATGGTCTTTACAGCTTGCTTTTAATTGACAAGCATGTATTTCTGATGTGCTACTTTGTGTGTAGCTTTGTATTTTTGGTGTGTCGTATGTTTTACTCTGTACTGGTTGTTATTGTCCGTTTTTTTGTCTTGTGTTGACCTGCCAAGGGGCTACGGATGCGAATTAGCTTAAAGCTATAATTAGTATGGTGCATCAAATGCTGATATTTATGTTTTAAACTTTACATGGTTGCTTTGAAATGAAATATGTAAATAAATCATTATATGATTGTATATTGTGCAATATATCAGTTATCGCAGAATCGCAATATTATTGTTTTTGTGGGCCACGTATCGCAGATCATATTGTGACTTACCCTGTGATTCCAACCCCTAACTTAATACAAAGTATTACTGTATGTCTGTTCACATTGCCGTTTTTAATTTTATACAGTAAACTTTTTTTTCTCACCAATATCCTGCACATATGTACAGTTTTTAATTACAGCTGTTGTACATATTTTGTATTATACATATTGCTTTCTATATTTTTATTCTTACTGCATATTTTTTATCTTATTGTATTTAAATATTTTACTTATTTTTATTTTAGTTCTATGTTAATTGCTCTGCACCAAATAGGCAAAACAAATTCCTTGTATGTGTAAACCTACTTGGCAATAAACCCTAATTCTGATTATAGCGCTTTTCTAGTCTTCCGACCAGTCAAAGTGCTTTTACACAACTGTCAGATTCAGCCTTTCACACACTGATGGCAGAGGCCTAAGTGCCGATCTCCAATCAAGATCTATGGACTTTCATAGGAGCAATTTGGGGTTCAGTGTCTTGCCCAAGGACGCTTCAAGTGTGACTATAGCACTCAGGGACCCTCAACCTCCCGATTGAGAGAGCACTGAGCCACAGCCACAGAAGGGTATGCTACGGTGTAAGATGCTTCACCACACCAGTCTGTGATAGCTTACATTCGTACAATGCAAAATTCACTACAAGCAAGTACATTGACATGTATGCTTTGTAGGCTAAGCAGTCAAGTAAGAACCACTTTGAGCTTAATAGGCTGTGTGTGCATGGCGGCGTGCGTGTGATCCTTATATGTATGCATGCATGTACCCAATCAGCAAGATGGAGTCAAGATCCTCGATGACACCATTAGATGTGTCACAAACCAATTCATCTGCCATCTCCCGAAAAAACTCTTTTCATTACCACCGTCACCCTCGGGGCTCGCACGCCCCCCCACGAATCGCTCACGTCTCCATTGATTAGAGATGTTGCATCTTGAGCGATGAATCATTTTCTTTGCATGCTGAGGGGAATAAACGAGCGAAACACTGAGTAGCTATGGAGATGCCGAAGAAAGCCTTTAACGTGTGAGTGATATGCACAGCACCAGGGGTGTAATGGTGAATTTAAGCATGCTGAGAAACAATGTTTTATCTTTCAGTCCCCACATATTTTTTCATCATTAAATGACAGAAAAGTAGAATAAAATTATTGTTTTGGGACATTATTCTCTTAAACTCTGGAATACATAGATCAGCCATAACATTATGAGCACTGTCCACCGCTGGAAGCGCCGACAATGGGCACGTGAGCATCAGAACTGGACCACAGAGCAATTGAAGAAGGTCCTATGGTCTGATGAATAGCTTTTTCTTTTACGTCATGTGGATGGCTGGGTGAGTTTGCTTCGCTTACCTGCACTATGGGAACAAGGCAAGCTGGCGGAGGCAGTGTGATGCTTTGGGCCATTCATGTGGATGTTACTTTGACACCTACCTAAACATTGTTGCAGACCAAGTATACCCCTACATGGAAACAATATTCCCTAATGGCTGTGGCCTCTTTCAGCTGGATAATGCGCCCTGCCACACTTCAAACATGGTTTAGGAATGGTTTGAGGAACACAACGACGTGTTCAAGGTGTCGACTTGGCCTCCAGATTCCCCAGATCTCAATCCAATCGAGCATCTGTGGGATGTGCTGGACAAACAAGTCCGATCCATGGAGGCCCAACCTCACAACTTACAGGGCTTAAAGGATCTGCTGCTAACGTCTTGGTGCCAGATACCTCAGCACACCTTCAGAGCTCTAGTGGAGTCCATGCCTCAGTAGGTCAGGGCTGTTTTGGCGGTAAAAGGGGGACCTACACAATATAATGGTTGGTGTATATAATTTATTTTACAGAGGTTATTATGTTACAATCATTCCTACCTTGTTAGGTATATTGTAGAATAAAGTGAAGGGCACGTATAAAACACATATATATACGGGGAACAAAATCACGACAAGCTCCTACAGCTTTAGATTGTTTTTCTCTCTTTAGAAGAGCTCAGTTTCTTATTTTTTTCTTCCTGCATGAAACTTAATCCACCAGGGACAGGACTTATGTAGCAGTTCAGTAGAGCCGCACATTCGGTAAGACAGTAAAACTTAGCGAGTGCTTAAACACCTGCACATATGCTAAGAAAGAGGGAGGGGGGAGCGGTGTACTGTAGCTATTTTTTGCCACTCTCCAGGTTTTTCTCTTTTCCAAGGATTCTTTGAAACAGTGAACTCTGTCTCGGCAAGATGTTCGATATTGTTGTGTTTTTTTTTCTCCTCGAGATCAACCTGAGCCGCATCACACGCCGCCATAGTCAAAGAAGAGCTATGTAAGACGCGGCTGGAATGAAAGGGAACGGTGCACATTTACAACAGCGGCTAATTAGGGTTCCTCTTGGAAAGCATTGTGCGTTGCAACCCAGCGTGGGGCTCTGACACGCAGGTGATGAGAGAGAGACTGCGGTAAAGAAAGCCCATCAAAAGCTCTGTGTCTTGATAACAGGCCCTAACGTGTTAAAGTTCAAGACGTCATGCATTTTACATTAACACAATGTCATCTGACCGTGTAAGTAATTCTTCTTTAATGAGGCCATTTATCTTCTCTTTAAACTACCTCCTCTGCACTCTGGTGGGGGAAACAGGTTGGAGCGATGTGTCTGTAAGGCTGCTCCACCTTGCCTGTTAATGCTTTAGAACAAAGGTTCATGCAGTAATTACTAGAAGTGGGTGGTTAAAAGTTTCAGGGTGCAAACCTTATGTGTGTACGAGAGGAGGCTAAGCATGCACGTGTATGCGTGTGCGTGCATATTAAATCAGTACCTGTGAAGTTCAATCTACAGTGGTACGTTCCCTGGTGCCCTCGGAAGCTTGGAATGAAAGTTTCCGGCTAATTATTGTATATTTTTACGCTTGGATTAAAAAAACTCCCTTTGCTCACAGGCAGGAAGTTGCACAGCATGTTGAAAACAACAAGTTAAGAGCTCTCTGCGTGATCTTTGGTTTGATATACAGGATACAGACGGTGTGTAAAAAGGCTTGCAGATGCAGTCAAACATGCAAAAACAGCAACCTCCGACCAAGAAACACACTAAAAATGTGCAAATTTTGATTAAGATTGGGATTATGCAACATGGCAAGTCTTCTTAGGTCTTTTGGGGATTAAGCCATCGCTTGACTTCCCACACAATGATCCACCAACATAATGTCCCTCTGACGCCATTCTGCAGAGCTCTGTCGCCGCATCAGCTCAGCGTCACCCGAGACAGTTTCAAAAAAATACAAACAACCCAGAGTGTTTTTTTTACCCCCGCAGTTATGTCATCAGCCACACTTTTCTCCAGCGTTAGCGCTGCATTGGAGGTAGATCTGCAAGACTACATGCAACAAGAAGAAGCGCACTCTGCAAATGAAATTTGCATCCATATGCAGTCTGCTCTCGTTTGCTTATGTGGCTCACACTTAGAAAGCGCCAGAAGCATCTGATTAATGAGCTCATTAGAGTCTTCCAGCACCTGAGTGTTTGCTCATCTTCATTGGTCAAGCAGTATATGTGTAGCCTATGTGTGGTCTTTCCATATGTATGGTATAGGGAAATAAAAAGAAAAACCGTAATGACTTGCATCCTGTCTTGCTGCAGTTGATCTACACCTTTTCTTTAACACATGACAGTACCTTTGTGTGTCTCTCACACATATGTGAATGTCTCCTCGGTTACTTATCCTCTCACTGAGTGAACTTTTTGATAAATTGGATTGGAGTCATGTCTGAAACTACCAGTTGCTAGGGGATATATTGCGATAGGGCTGAACACCATGTTCGCTTCGAGTTACGGCACATCTCAGGAGACTCAGGGCACAAGGAGGAACAGCTTACACTTGAAGGTAAGAATTGTTGTAACTGACAAACACCCCCACAGGCTAGAGTTTTAAGATTTGAATTAATGAGAGTGATCACATAAAACGCAACTTGGCATCCTTTGCCTCTGAAGGATTGTAGGGATGTGTGCTCTTGAAAGGGGAAGTATCCTCAGGTGAACCTAATAGGGCTGCATGACAATAGAAAAAGAGTGACGTGGCGCTGATTTAACTCAGCGGTTAGATCACATGTCCCTTACACAGAGGCTACATTGCGATAACTTTTTGTTCTGCGATATCTATTGCGAAATAAAAAAAGAAAATACAGGAAATTATACCATATAAATGCAGTGAGTGTGGTCATACTTTTAATTATTTGGGACTTTTAAGTCGATTTTTTTCAAACAAAACTCTCAAACTTTTATCACTCTGACAGCCTTATAAAAAAGTAGAGAGAGAAAAAGTGAAGCAAAACATTTCTTTATAAAATAAATACTGGATTGGTCTGAATATAAGACCCTAATAAGACGACTCTTTTCAAGAGATTGTACATTTTTTCAAAATAGACTTTCTGATAACCAAATTTGTTTTCATAAAGAAAAACATTTTATTTTACCTATTAAATAAAATAGTTTTCAATATATTTAAGTTTAAATTGTTACATTTAAATTGAATACAATATTTTTAAACATTTCTATAAATCATTAACCATCAAAGTGAGGTCTATTTATAGAGCAGTCTTGAAACAGCTGGGTGACAGCTCTGGTAACGGGCAGACCTTTGTTCTGTTCTCCCTTCTTGGAAGAAGCCGCTTTGAAGACCATGGTACCATTTTTTCTGTTACCATTTGTTAGGCTACAGTGGCCCGTGATCTTTTTGGGCTTGCTATTTTTGACATTACAGTCTGTGACAACAATTATCTTAAAATTGGCATCCTTACCTCGCCTCAGTTGTTGGTTTTTTACTTGGCCGACTTTTAAGCCATTTGTTCCAGAAGATCACCGTGTCTCGCCATCTTTCACCTTCCTGGCACTGTAGTTGTGAGTGATGGCTGGCCTAAGTCATGAAAGGTACACTTGCTTTACAGATAAGTGGCGCCGTCTACTGTTGTGAACATACATTGGCCTTTAGAAGTCTAGACTCTAAGACAATCCCACTATTTCAGATGTACATCAAGGGAAAAAAAGAAACGTCTTGACCAATACGGTACAAAAAGAGTTGTGGGCTGCAGTTGCATTGCTTAAACAGTCTGTGCTTCCTTAAAAGTCAGCACGTCCGCTCCGTTACCAGCCTGTAAATGTAGCCTCAGCGATAACCAGCACCAGAATGAGGTGCCGCTGATGGCAATACACACACTCAAAAAGCCGCCACGCATAACTAAAAGCCTGCCTCCAACATCCCACTGACATTAGCTGTCACGGCAGCAGCGTCGTGTCCATGTTTACAGTTTACAGTCAGGTGACACACGGACTCTGCAGCTAAGTGATTAGTTCACTCTGCTCTCCTAAACTGCTGCACTAATGCGATATCAGACGGACTTTTGTTGCAGATCGGTGATGGAAAACGCGAAAATGGCGAGTACACCTTTTGCACCAAGCAACGATAAAATAAATTGGTGTTGCAGTTAACCTCACAATCGCATGCCCTGCGGTGTGACTATTGCACGTGCACAACTGCAATGGTTTACAGTTTTATCGAGCAGCCTAACACAAGCATGTTAAAAAATTTTTATCCTATTTATTGAGCATGTTAAACTCTCCGTTTATCAGGTTGTAATTTAGGTTTGATTCCAGGTGAGCATCTACATAACTTCATATTCTCATTTTAATGTGCCACTGCATTTGTGTCCCTCACAGCCCGGCCCCTGTTGTTGTAGAGAGGCCACAATCCACTGCCAAAAGGGTTGACCCCCATTATCTCCCAAACATAGCCAATTAACCAAATACAGGGAGAGGTCAGGGGGTTTTGCAGTCACCGTGTTTTCTCCAATATTTATTGCTTTTTAATAGATGCCATAGTTAGTTGTAAAGTCTGCCTTTCCAGTGCTGGATTTAGATTGCCATCACAATCACGAAGGATTCAGATGCAGCATGCAATCATGTGCTGCTGTTATGATTTTATCTCATTTAATACCAGCCTCATTGTTTAGCTGTATCAGAGCAGTTAATGCTGCTGAAAACTCAATACTTCTGCTGCTGCTGTGCGAAAAGTATTCAACTGGTGGAACACTTGGCGGCTGTTATTGTGAAGCAGCACAGAGAAAAAGAAATGCATGTCATCAAGGTGAGCGCTGACTGAAAATGATCATAAAATAAAAATTAGCCAACAAGAGAAGACATGGTTATCTTTGATGGAAAACACCTGCTCTTACTCACTGAGAGAGTGGCAAACAGAGTTACACGGTCCAACTTTTAAACCAAAGAACAGTGCGGCAGCGGCAGCTTGGTGTTTAAACTTTCAAACATTCGGAAGCAATGTTTATTGAGAGCAAAACTCAAAGTACACACAGACGGTCTAAACAACTTCTCCGCTCAACCATCACTCCTCAGTTATTTGAGTTTCAAACAACGTTAGCTTCATCAAAGTGTCGGAAAAAATCACAGCAAAAGAAAACAGCAAACCGTAAGCAAGAGGAAGGAAGCACACGGATGCACTGAGAGATGTAGGAATCTGAAAGTGTTGAATGGCTGCAATAATTGCCCTTTTTAAATTGTGTTAACGCCACAGTGCTGAAACGAAGCTCCGCTGTTACATCGCCTTTGTAGTGTGTTTTTCTTATATTGCGTTCCGGTGTTGCGGAAGCACATACACGGCACTGTTAGGCCCTTGCCAGCTTCACCTCTGTTACTAGCTCCGATGCGGGCTCAGAGGGAAAACAACTTGGCCCAACCATTCTGTCTCAGTGCGTTTTACATTAAAGGGGGCGTATTGTGCTAATTTCAAGCTTCATATTTCACTCTGTAATACCTGTCGAGTAGCTTAGCATCATTTACTCACACTGGAGCTCTGTGCAGGCCCTCGTGCACCCTCTGCCTGAAACGACTCAGTCAACTCTGTCCCTTTCAGAAACCCAGCCCCTTCCAAGCCCACTTTCTTCTGATTGGCCAGCTCTTTGTGACGTCACAAAGTGCAGCGGTTAGAAAAAACTGTGCAAAACCTGGCGTTCACAGCAGCATGCAGACTGAGCTGAGAAGCCTGGGGATTACTCCAACATACTTTTACCTACAGATTTGAAACTTTACCAACGTTTAGTCTGAACATCCAACATTGTAACATTATATATATATATATATATATATATATATATATATATATATATATATATAAATAAAATGTGAAACAGCATAATACCCCCTCTTTAAAGTCAAAGTCAAAAAGCTAAACTTGAGAATAACCACTGTTACAAGATTTGACAGGACACTGATTGAACTATAGTTCAATCAGTGTCTCTAATTACGACCTCTGCATGAAGCACATTGCCATCCCTCCATAGCTATATTTTCCCATGCAATTTAAATCATCATGCAGGCATGCTGATACCCACTGTGACATACAACAATAATGTCAAAAAAATTACAGGTCATGGAAAACAAGATTCATGGTTTGAAGAGTCGCTGCAATCCACACAAGCTGCGGCAGTCCATTACAACCTTTGATTGGTGCAGACCAGCACAGAGTCAGAGGTAATGCATGCTTATTTGTAGTGTACAAATAAAGCCGAATGGTGAATAGGCTGTCATGTTCTTGTGTTTATTTTTAGGGGCAAGGGGGCGAGTTAAAGCTTACAATAGATATCTTTAAGTACTGAACACGTGGATGAATGTAGAGCTTGAGTGGGTGCATGACACAGGAGGAAAAGGGTGCAAATGTGGATATCTAGGCCAGCAGTAATGAGTTTTCAGTCGCTGCAACAGCAGCCACACTGTGATCTATTTCTACTTTGCCGTAGAGGCTTGTCTGCCTCGTACCATACAGTATACTGTACATATCAATGGGAATATGTGTGTCTGTGTGTGTGTGTAAGTCCATGCATGAGTGGCTGAAAAAGCGAGTGCTGACTACGTGGCAGGGATCCAGATTAACGCATGATGTCTGGAGAAGCCAGGAAGTTTAATATTTTAATCTTCTAAAAGGGGATGGCACACACAGCGCTTGTGCCAGTCACATTCTTTTTACAGTCATGATTATTAACCACAGCAAGTTTTATACTGCAGTGCATTGCAGTGCAATGAGGCTGTGCAGGTTATTTAACAGGAACGCGCACACACGCATAACCGCAAAGAGGACAACACACCCACAAGCTAACCAACCAATATGCAGCAAATCAATCTTATCAGTTCTGCACATGTGCACACACACATACACACACATACTTAACTATGCTTATGGGCATGCAGTTGATTAGCAGTAACCTAGTTCAATAATATCCACCACATGTAGGTCACTATAATCTAGGACCCAGGAGGTGGTATGTTTGTGTCTCTGTGTGTGTGATGAGTATAATAAGGCTGCAGTAAACCTCCTGGATGGCAAACTGCAGCAGGTTTGCCCTTCCTGCAGCCGGTCGCAGCTTGCAGAGGTCAAAAGTCAACTGTACTAAAACAATGGAGACATCAAGTATAGATCCACTGGAGCCGGTTTTCTGATTACAATCCTTCAAACTAACATGAAAATCGGCAGCTCAGGCTTTTTAAACTATGCACCGAAACTGTAAAACCGGAGGCTATAAAAGAAGCAAACTCTGGGACCATTTTTAGAATCAGAATCAGGTTTTTTTTGCCAAGTAGGATCACACATGCAAGGAATTTGTCTTGGTGGTTTTGTGCAAATCAGTCATTATATGGGGACATCAAATAAGATAAAATGAGGGCAGTGGTTGGCCCAGTCGCCTCACAGCAAAAAGGTTCCTGGTGGAGTTTGCATGTTCTCCTTTTGCATGCGTGGGTTCCCTCCGGGTACTCTGGCTTTCTCCCACAGTCCAAAGAAATGCTCGTCAGGTTCATCAGTGACTCTTAATTGCCCGTTCTGGAGGGTCTGGTGGTCCCCCACCCACTGGTACACACTCTACATTGGCTGCTAACAGTTGGAGGTCTGTCGTTGTTGGGCCCAGCTAGAAAGATAACATACATACAAGCTCCTCAGCCCCTCCCTCCGCTATACCCTCATATCATCGGCAGTGCAATCTCAGATCCCATTGGCTACAGTCGGATGACGATATAGCCTCTGGGGACAACGATAAACAACCCCAACCTCACCCAACCCCATTACAAATCACCGTCCACACTACAACAAACATCCACACATAACAAGAAGTTTATCCGTTCGTTCTTGTGTCTGTTTGTTTGTTTGATTTCTGCTTTGGTAACGTCTGATCTTTTTGTAACTGTGTTTATTGTCCTAAAACTCCATGTTTTCTATGTGTTGTATGTGTGTTTCACTTGTATTGTCTTCACATTTTCTTACAATAAAAAGCGAGAAAAAAAAGAAATTTTCCATAGGTGTGGGTGTGAGCATGAATGGTTGCCTGTATTTATGTGTCAGCCCTGTGATTGACTGCCGATCAGTCCAGGGTGTACCCCACCAATCGCCCAGTGACAGCTGGAATAGGCTCCAGCCCTCCCCGTGACCCCGTACTATGAAATGAAGTGTAAATGACAATTAAAAAGTATTTATTCAATATTACCTTTAACTAACTGTCACCCTTCATTTGTTTAATTCTTATACTTTTCTTAACCGAGCATATCCCTGTTCTCACTTTTAGGTGCCTTTTAATTTGTTAATTTGATTGTCTGGTTTTATTACAAAGTATATGCACTTGTTTTAATTTCCCAGTTTTGTTTTATTAACCTGTTTTATTGTAAATCCTTTTTAACTGCTCCACCTGTATGAAAGGTGCTATATATAACGTTTATTATCATTGATATATTTTTATTAGTCTGTACACACACCTGGATCCATATAAATCAATCCATCCATTATTTATACCGCTTATCCTGTTCAGGGTTGCCGGTTGCTCAAGCCTATCCCTGCTGACATTGGGAGAGAGGCGGGGTACACACCCTGAACTGATCACCAGTGAATCACAGGGCCCATATAAATATAAATAATAAAAAATCGAATACTATATGCAAGTACATGAACGAGCCTTGCAGCTGCTGGCTGCAGCGACTGGTCAAAGCCTGCACAGCTTTGACCGAACACCAGAAGCACACATATCTTTCTTGTGACAACCTTCTATTCAGTTTTCTGAAAAGAGCAAACCTGCTCATTAGAACAGGTGTCCTGAAGGCATAACGAGATCCAGCAGTCAGTTTTTGACAACATCTAACCACAGGCATTTATAATTCTCACAGAGTAAACTTCAGCGTGGCCAAGTGGGGTTTTGCCAGATGGCCGGTCCATCATGTTTACGGATCAAAAGACACCATTAGTTTATTTGAAGCTGCGGGCCAGCTGGATGCTGAATTCGTTGGCAACAAGATGTTAAACCAACCAGAGAAATTTGATGTTCGGGACAGGGGAACTGAATTTAAGTTGTGGCTGAATAATGAATAACCCCGGCAGGCCTCGGGTTGGTCACTTGGATAAAACATGAGCTACTACAGCGTCTGGCGCTCTGTGCAGTGCATGACTGTTCCAAAAAGTTCAGCTCAGGTTGTTTCTTATTTGCACAATAGTCATAAGAAGTTCAGTTTCTTAACACCCACGTGTCTGCGGATGCAGGGTGCATTGTCCACTCACTTTGCTCCTGCCGTGTCCTGAGCTGACCTCGGTTCAATGAGGCGGCAGCGCTCAATTAAGAAGTGATATCCAGGGGATTGATAACAAACTTTGATGAATTGGTGAACTTCCCACTCGCCTCACGGTGCTGAACGCCGCCTGAGCAGCGCAGCGAAAGATGAAAGGAAAATTTGTACCCGAACCTAGGCATGCTTCGAAATATGAGCAAGTATAATGAGATTGTCTAAAAATTATCTCCCAGGGCAGGATAAAGATGAAGAACTGCCCTCCTATTGGAATCAATTAGACCAAAGAGGATTTCTGCCCCGAAACAGCTTCTCATTGTGATGTGCCAATCTTCTTTTTTTCTAGTAAAATATAAATTGAATCAAAGGGGATGCTAAAAACCACGTATGGGCCAAAGGTTACACCCAGGGCTGACAGTATTGTAGTCTTATATAAAGGTAAATCCAGCACACCTACATCTCCACAATCCAAAATTAAGTTGATGCAACTGTCAATGCATTCATGTGCAATGCATACACCGAAGCACAGGTCGACCGCAACACCCAGACAGCATGCAGACTGCACCACCCAACAAGCCACTGCTGGGAGCTAAGCTCAGAAACTTGTTGCTGTGCTCATGCCCTTCTTCTCCACTCTCCAATGCGCACCGCAGGAGACGCATAAGAACACAAATAAATTCTCAGTACCACTCACAAACACAGCGTGCAGCACAGAAATAGCCAACCTTTCTCCATTCTGTTCTGAGGAGCATAATAATGGCAAAATCAATGAGCACACTGTGGCAGACACGGGAACACACATGTGAATGGACAGACACAATGGAGCCTTATCTTACCTGCATGAATGGTACAAAAAAGCTGCGATTTTAGGGCATTTTGACCCGAGTTTATATTAAATAACTAAAGCTAATAGCTAAGAGACAACTGTCATTGATGGAAAGTACCTCCTAATTTTGTGTTAATGTGTGAACATTTCCTCTGTGTTCTAAACCCCTTTGCCTAAATCTTTCTGATGTCACTGTCAGTCAAAGCTGGTGTTCTCTGTAATCATTAGACACAATAATATTTGAAATTGGCGCCATAGCTGTGGAGAAAGTTGTGTAAACAGCTCGTAGTTTCCCCCATTCTACATTCCTACAACACCCAGCATGCATTGCGCCCCTCACTCCGAAAGGAACGACCCAGCGAGAGACGCTGGAGTGAAATACTACTGTTTCCGCTGCACGCAATGGCTCAGAGAGGTACAGAATCCGAAATACGATGAGAATATACCGGCAGATCGTCTAAAAAATCTTCAGGCCATTTCAAACCTGACGATTTTGTACGAGACATGACATCGGAGACCGGTGTCCTAGACTGAGGAAGTGTAGTTTAGCAAGCTCTCTGGCCTCCGTGTGTTTTACATAGTCTGGTGGAGGTTTTCCAGTGCCCATTGGAGAAGTGGATAGCGTCTTCCAAAGGCACGCAGCCAAATTGCATTTTTATTCAACCATAATATCATTAGCTTCCCATAATATCATGATTGGACTGAGGGTGAAAATCGGTTAACCCTTTTATGTGTGTACATTTCCTCTGCGATCTAAACCCCTTTGCCGAAATCTTTCTGGAGCTAAACATGGGATACACTCACATCATTGTTGAGTCTTCTTCTATAACCTGTACAATGTAATCTGGAGTGGTTTCCATTTTCAGAATCGACACATGTATTCATATGCATGTGCAAATGCGCTTACATGTGCACCCACGCATGCTTAAAAGACCTGCAAACGCACACATGCAGGCATTTGCGCAATCAAACATCCACACACGTCC
This sequence comes from Semicossyphus pulcher, assembly GCF_022749685.1. NCBI lineage: Eukaryota > Metazoa > Chordata > Actinopteri > Labriformes > Labridae > Semicossyphus > Semicossyphus pulcher. The sequence continues at coordinate 7,758,332 of NW_027211700.1, forward strand.
TGAAACAAACATGCAGAACACATGCCAGCACAAACATCCACCAATGTGTTCTTCAAACAAATCCTTTCATTCAATCAATAAGAGACACAGCCAGAACACTCATATACTAGCAAGAAATATGACTGCACAAATACACTATGTATGAAGTGGTGTGTGGATAGAGATTAATCAGATTAGGGAGATTGTCACAGGGGCCAGTGCATCTGGCACTAAGCGTGGCCTCCAGGCACGCACTGATCCCTCAGTAGAAAATGCATAAGCAGGTTTTGTCTGCAACCTGCCAGCTCCGTAATCAAAGTGGAGGAGAGAAATCTTCCGCATGAGTGTGCCCTCTTATTGAGTTCTTTTTAAAAGGACCAAAATAAGAGCTGATGCGAAAAATGCATGCATAATAGCTTTGTTTTATACAAGATAGATCCTGGCATCTCGCTGGAACTAATGAGGAGATATGACTGGATGATTTTATTATGTTGCTATTAAAAGCGCTGAAGTATAATAAGCTTTGCGGAAAATATGACAAAGAATGTGGACTGTCGCGTTACCAAAATATGGCACAAAAATGCCATCCTTTGGTTTTTTCAGACAGTGACGCATGATGCACGTTCTCATGAAGAATTCGGGTTTTTCTGAGGCAAAACACAGGGCCTTTACCTGATGTCCACCGAGTGTACACACCATGAATATCCTGTCCGCAAACAAGCCTGAGCAGGGACCAGACATCATGCCTCCAGCTGTGTTTGCTGCACGCTGTACCTGTGTAGATGTAGGGTGATCGTTGGCTGAAGCCCATAGAATCCCGTCCTGAACAATGTGGCTGAGCCCAGCATACACAGTGTTGAGCTGAGGGGTCTTAATTGGCGCACTCCCTTGCTGCTCGGCAGGGAGACATTGGAGGTGAAGCTCCTGCATGTCACAGAAGTGGCTTTGCCTGATGATTGATTATAATTATGGCCTTCTCTGCAAATCCTGGCTTTCCTGGGTGGGCGAGCAAACACGGCTGGCGGAGGCTTAGATGAGGGGCTAAAGCGCAGTAATATGCTGTGCACACACGCATAATCGCACACACATACATAGGGAAAGAACAAAAAAACACACCAAGTCATTTGCGCACACACACACAAAGATATTTTGAATCCAAGCCCAGTCCTTGAGCGGTGGATGTGTGAGTTTGACAAAACCAGTCAATTAAAAAGAAGCACTTGCTTTCTCTGGAGGAAAGGGTGAGGAGAAATTGGAGAGGAGGCGAGTGACAAGAGCGAAGGAGAGGTAAGAAAATGTAAAGCATGCAGAATGATGGTGCGAAGGACAGGAAATAACCAGAAATGTCTTAAAGATTTCTGAAATACCAAAATGTAACTGCCAAGGGAGAGCAATTTACATTTTCACATTTCCTTCCAGTAAGGTTATTCATACAAAAACGCATCGGCGTAAAGATGGTGGGAAATCACTTATTGTAAACAAAAGAAAAGGTAACAGAAACTTTCATGGAAACAATCTCAGCTGCAAATCTGTGAGTGACAAAAGGAAGCGAAAGACAAAGACGAAAAGACGAAAGAAACAAGTTGCCTACACTGAGTGTGAAAGGGACAGAAACATAAAGTCAGAGAGAGACACACTGGAGGTGCTTGCGAGGTGAAGTCTGGGAGAGCATTAGATAGAAGTGTGAAAAGAAGCACAAACGGCAGCTACCACATGTGGAAAATGCATAGCCGGGAGCACACTGACATTTCCACCCACTCAGTGATCAATCTCTTTCTTCTCTCGCTCTCTCTCCCTCCCTCCGTCTCTGCTCGCACTGCCTCTCATCGCTCTCTCTTTGCCAAATCATATGAAGCTGATTTTCTTTCAAGTGCCAGCTTGTGTGTCATACACAAAACTGGCATCATGTCTCTTTGTTTTGCGTAATGAGGTGGAACAAAGGTTAAGTGCACTGATTATGTTTTTACAAAAGCCATGCATTCTGGGGCTGAGGGGGTCTTGATTTCTCCATCTGCAACGAAACCAAGACACCTGGTAGAGCTTGGCAACCAGGAAGGCGGCCATTCTGCTGCATTAAATGAACCTCTACTTACTTAGCTTTCTGTGTAGCTCATGAGATTTTCTATCGTGTTACACTGTGGATAAAGACACACGTTAAGCCCTGAAAGAAATTTTCATGGTCTGCCCCCGACCAGAGATTTTCCTTGTCCACTGTAAGTCATTAGTTTAAGCAATGAGCTAACTAGCCCTCGCATGTTTATGGTATAACTTACATTTTTTAAAATGTACTGTATATCTTTGAGGGGATTGGAAAAAATGTTTAAACGTTAGCATTTTTAAAAGACAAGATTCTTAACACTAATTCACTGACAGCAGAACACAAAACCACAATAATAAATCCTCAAAATATGCATTTTAAAGCACACGTACAAAGCATTAGCTAACAACAATGCTACAAGCTAAAGTGCTTATGATTCTGAATGTGCTGAAACAACAAGCAAGGAGACTAAATATGTAATTAAAAACAGTATAACATTGTCTCGCCCCAGCTTCTGTTCTCCTAGTGAAGAGACTGCTGGTTTCTTTGGGCTGATTTGGCTTCAGCCAGCTTGTAACTGCTTACTAGCTAGCTAGCTAACTAACAGTTGGTTGAATGGTTGTGAGACATTGCTCTGGACACATTCTGTTAAACACAGTGTAACATTGTCCTGTCCCAGTTTCTGTCCGTCAAGAGACTGCTGGTTTGTTTGGGCTGATTTGGTTGGCTTTAGCCTGGCTAGTAGCTGCTAACTAGCTAGCTAACAAACAAGTGAAAAATAGTCGTAAGACGTTGCTCTGGACACTTTCTTCTACAGTAAACACAGTGTAACATTGCCCAGTCCCCGCTTCTGTACTCCGTAGTTGGGAGACGGCTGGTTTCTTTTAACAGATTTGATTGGCTTTAGCCTTGCTAGTAGGTGCTAACTAGCTAGCTAACTAACAAGTGAAGAATTGTAGTGAGAAATTGCTTCTGGACACTTTCTGCTACAGTACAGTTATGGAACGACCCATGGGAAGTCTGTGCTTCACTTGGTCCAAGGTACTTTTCTGTAATGTACACAAGAGAAAGGCACACTTCCCGCAACAAACCTGCCAGACCAAGTCACATGCATACGTTTCCCACAAGGCCAGCTTCCTTAAAGGGGAAGACAACTTGGCAGGTAACGCATCTAATAGGTGAAACAGACCCATAGATAATAGACAAGGCGTCGCTCCTGGATGGCGTTTGAGCATTTTTGTTCTGTGACTAACGAGGCAATGAAAACTTTTCCAACTTAGACTCTTTTAATGGGCTAACTTTTGGCATGCAATTAGGGAGCAGCCTGAGTTATATCACAGTTATTTTAAAGCGTTTTCCACACTTTTAACAGGAACAAACATGCATCTTACATAAAACACACTATATAGCATAGTAAATTATTCAGGATGTCACAAGTGTTTCGTTATAAGAAACGGGCATGAGTCACAGACACAAACTAACTCACACAAATATCAACGTGGAGAACGCAGTAAACCCAATCGCACATACACCTATTAGTCAACAGAACCGTCAGAAGCAGCAAGCTCGCACTCAGAAACAGGTCCCTCAGGTTCTGCATCTTTTGTCTCGTCTGTGATAGCGCGTCTTGTTTCTTGTATCCTGTGATCTCTCCCTCTGTTGCTGCTCACAGCATACAAACACAACATTTATCACTCACTCACTGCGCTCCATATGCTGGATTAACAAGCTCCGAAACAGAGATAAGTAAGGCGGGATGTAGCAGTAGATCTTGCACCATGTCAAACTGCTCCGAGGCTCATGGAATCAATAGACTTCCCTGAGATAGAGGAGTTTGCTCGAAGACTTTTTTTTTTTTCCATTAGCTTGGATGAGGAAATTCATGTTCTCAGAATGTGCCGTGCTAGCACACCAAATGGTAAAACTCTCTGCTTTTATATTTTAATCTTACTGTCAATAAAGTATTGTGGAGGCACAGCGTGTATCCTTCGACTTCCTCCATTGAACAGCTCTTACATAATCAAAACAACAGAGAGCTGTGACATTGTGAAGGAAGGAATCATTGAGGGCTCAAAGAACCAATAGTTAATCACCAAGTGACTTCCATTCAGTATCACGGATCCCTCCACAGGTTTTCAAGCAGCGATGGCAGCTTTAAACAGAACAGTGTTACCACTTACTGACATATTCCTGGGAAAAGAAAAACAAAATCAGGTTGATTAATAAACCTGTGGCAGGTGAGATGTGTGATGTCTGACGGAACGTACTGTTCTTGCAGGCCAGACACTCCATGGATAAGACCACACATTTATTTTTTAACAAATAATTCCTCTTTGTAAACAGGTTTACAGAACAGTGCTGACTTGTAGTTGTACAGTAGCTCTGCATGGGATAATTACAGTTATTGGTACTCCTGTAATAGGCATTGACCTCAGGATGGAGGCAGAGCAGGGAGAGAGAAACTGCTTGTTTATCGCAGGGTGCTTTCACACCTGAAGTCTGTTTGATCCGAATCAAAGACCAAATTGTTACAATTACCCATTTTGACTTGAGTTTGATACGTGCTCACACGGCAGCTTTTACCCACGGAGGAAAAGTTTTGATGCACAAGGAAACTGCTTTCTGATTGGTCAGAATTTCCACGCGGGGAACAATCCCTGAAGTTAACAAAGAGGGAGAGCACACTCCTCAATTACACTCAACACAATCGCAGACCTTTTTTAACTTTTACCCGTCATTGTTCAACATTTCGATCAGTTCCATTCTCCTTTAGTTTTTCACTGAACAGTTTGAATACCTTGTGCGTTTCCTGAAGCGTTTGTGAAATTGTTTGGTCAGCCCATATTTCTACTAGAGCCCTCACCTCGTCGCTCCCCCACGTATGTCCTCTACTCATCATGCTGCCTGGCTGCGTGGCTGTCTCAGCCAGTGTCAACATTTGCTAACAGCCCACAATGCACAGTTTTTTTGTTTAGTTCCTTAATAAGGTCCGAAATTTAAAGTCCGATTATGTTCTCATCAGGATGTAACCGGACCGTGGTTCAGTTGGAAGCGGGCCGAGTCCCGCCTTTTTCGGTGGTTTGGTGCGCACCAGAGTTCAAAAGCGTGTTCTCAACTGTCCAAACGAACCGGACTTTCGGAATGAAGTCCAAAAGTCAGGACCAAAGCGGACAGTCTGAATGCATAAATACACTGCTAAAGAAAAATAGAATAAATTTATAATATAGAAATAAATTGCATTTGCCCTCTTCAGGTCGTCCCATGTGCTCCAAATTGATTCAACAACATTACTTCCGTTGTTATTAACAAGCTTCTTCATAACATCCCTGAACTAGGATTCGTATGCTGCTTTTCTTTCTACCTTTCTGCCAAAATACACCAATTTCTCAACACATGTGCATGACGGAACCTCTTTCTTTTCAACCCACTGCTAATGTTAACAGGTCAGGGCAGCTACACAGCTGCGAGAGCAGTGTGGCTTGGTCTCAGCTGCAGTGACGCACCATTTAGAGATTAAGCCTCTTGTATATTTTTCATGTGTGCTAGGAGGTACGGCAAAAATAGGCTTGGGTATAGTCACATTATAACAGCATTATTACGCAGTTAATTAATTAATTCAATGTCTATTTCTGTAGATTATGTGACAGACATGGAAGAAATTAACTCAACAGTTCCTGTATACATTTCAGATTTCTGTGCGAACCAAACATCCATCAAATTTTACGTGAAACACACTTATTGAAGGCCACTAACAAAGGCAAACTAAGTGTAAAGATAGGACTGACAATAGTCGCTCTGCAGAAGCTCGGCGTCTGAAACACTGCTTGGAAATATGCATGTGTGGAAACAGAACATGTACAGTATGTGGCAGCAATTACACACACGTAGAGATGGAGGTGAGCGGTGTAGCTGTAAACCCTTGTGTGATGAATGGCGGCAAAAAATATTTTCAGCGAGTCTAAGTGAGCACAAAAAAGGATGTAAATAAGGCACAGTCAATCAAAAATGACATTAATGACAGCATCCCACTGCTAATGATAATGGGAAAAGTTCATTACCATAATGGCAGTTTATTAGCATCGCCACCAGTCCTCCTACTTGTGTATGTGATCATTATTTTCATTATTGTCTCCCCACTGCTGTTATTATCACCACCATAATCAGCATATTCCTGTGTTCCTTCCTTCCCATGTGTGTCAGAGTCCAACATGAATCACAATGAATCCTTTTTTTATACATATTCTTTCGTGTCTTGGCACAAGGAAAAAATCTCTAGACTCTCCATCAAAGGTAGCTTATGATAAATGCATGACAAGCGCGTATCGTGGGAGAGAGCTTTGGAAACTCCGGTAACTTCTGGGACTGCATCTTCAACTTTTCATCAGTCAAAGCGCGTCTTTGTAAAACAGCTGTGTGACATAATGCTGGAAAGCCCCGCTCCACGAGCCGATTCCTCATATCGAGTCTCTTCAGAGTGCGTCTAAGAATTGACACAGACACGGTGCAACGGGCCATAACTGCTACAGTAAGTCGAGGACAAAGAGCAAAGAGAGACTACCCGGAGGGAAGCACTTTGCTCTCTCAGGAAGAAAGAGGGAATAAAATGTGCAGCTTGTGCATATGTGTCCTTATCTTGACCCTCTGAAAAAGTCCTGAGGCAGCTGTGTTTGTGGCCAAACGCACACATTTTCCACCAAAGATGAGGAAACACAAGGTACATAAACCGTAAAGAAAGGCAGAATTAATGAAACTAAAGACCAAGCAAAAAGAGAAATGTTCAGGTAAAGATGTCCGATTATGCAAAAGCTAGCAAAAGTTTCACCTCAAAGTTTCATGTTACAAGTCAATGACAGATTTAAAAGTTTAAAGACAGCCTTGTTTGGGAAAAAAAAACGACTTTGAAATAAAGAAAAATAAAAAACAGCAGCCGAGACGAGGCAATTTATGAACAGAGTAAGAGAAGGAGTGGATGTGCATCAAGCAGCGAGCACAGCGGGGTACTGCAGGGTTGGTTTGAAGATGCTAAAAAACGAGACAGACAAGCTGAGAATGCTGTTCTACAAACATCACACATAGTTGCTGGACAACTAATAGCATATCACGAAAGAACTTTAGGAGCAAATACGCCAGTCTAGCCAAGGTTTGACCATCAGATGTAGACCGTGAAGAAATGCTATAAGGTGGCCTGGTCTGATGAATCACATTTTCTTTTACATCATGTGGATGGCCGGGTGCGTGAACGTTGCTTACCTGGGGAAGACATGGCACCAGGAGGCACTATGGAAAGAAGGCAAGCTGGCGGAGGCAGTGGGATGCTTTGGGAAATGTTCTGCTAGGAAACCTTGGGTCCTGTCATGTGCATGTACCTTTGACACATACCACCTACCTAGACATTATTGCAGACCAAGTACACCCCTTCACGGAAACAGTATTCCCAAATGGCAGCGGCCTCTTTCAGCAGGATAATGTGCCCTGCCACACTGCAGAAGTGGTTCAGGAATGGTTTGAGGAACACGACAACGAGTTCAAGGTGTTGACTTGGCCTCCAAATTCCCCAGACCCCAATCCAATCGAGCATCTGTGGAATGTGCTGGACAAACAAGTCCGATCCATGGAGGCCCCCACCTCACAACTTATAAGACTGCTGCTAACATCTTGGTGCCTCAGCACACCTTCAGAGGCCTAGTGGAGTCTGTGCCGTAGATTTTGTGACTCAGCTGCATGAGCCAAGACTCTAGATTTCTTGTTTTATTTGTTTGAAATAGACCATACCTCATACAAGGTTATCCACATGTTTATTGTTGTTACCATGGCAACAAAGGTTCAGTTACATTCCAGCTGTTGCTGCTGACGTCGCTGCTGAAATGTTGAGAATAGATGCACCATGTGGACTACTGGTAGCTGCAGCTGGGCCCATCTAACGCAATCTAATGGCAGTGATAACGAGTGATAATGGGTCTTTTAATCGTCTGGTAACATCCAAATTAGGTGTCACCATCATGGCCATAACCACCATGGATAACAGCTAAAATAATTGATGGGGAGGTTGATGAGCTATGCTTTAAATGGTAAATGGACTTTACTTATATAGCGCTTTTCTAGTCTTTGCGACCACTCAAAGCTGCTTTTACGCTACAAGTCACATTCACCCATTCACACACTGATGGCAGAGGCTGCTACATGTCAATCAGTTATCACGTTCATACTCATTGGCTATGACACCGGGAGCAATTTAGGGGTTCAGTGTCTTCCCAAGGACACTTCGACATGTAGACTGAGGCTAGGAACACTTTTCACTTATTGTTTAGGAGCAAATAAGTAAGGAGGACAAATGGAGCACATTTGTGTGTAAGACTTGGACAAGTCCAGGTACAGCGTCGATCTTGACAGACAAAAGGTGGGCCTGTTAAAGAGTACTAAGACAGTCTAAGTGGCTTCTACAAAATCTGAATCCTATTTTATGCTTTACAAGTGCTTCAATAACCTAACCAAACAGAACCACGTGTACGACAGGAAGAAGATACACAATAGTATAGCCCAGTGCTTTTGTATGAGAAGCAAAAGAGGTGTGACAAAGTGTCATTATTTGACCTCATGGGATGAGACAGGTTGATTAGTCCAAACCAAGCCACAGAATTAAATAGAGCAGTAGGATATAAAGTGCAATAAAAATTGTTATGTTCATGGCACTGAGAAAAAGGGAGAGGACCTAGATACAGACAAGGAAGGCAAAAACAAAAGGCTTATTATTTAGAATCTATAGCAAGATTACAACAAGCTCCAGCAAAAGGAGCTGTGTTCGAAATACCATACTATACTAGCAGTACTGACTTGGCCAAAATGTAGTATGCAAGCCAGAAACACTTGGATGTTGTACTGATTCAGAAAAAATCTCCAGTACGCATCGGACCAGTCTGCCTCGCCTACTGTATCCCACAATGCAAAGCGCTGAAATGCCACAACAGCAGTTGAAATGGCAGACGGCAGCAGACGAGCAGAAGGGGGCGCTGTAGCTAAAGAAGCAGCTTTTTGCTGTTGGCGGCTTTTGTTTACTTCAGCTTTCCATGAAATTCCAAAATGAAAAGATAGAGAGCAGGTGACAGCGCTGTCTGTCTGTCTCTAACAGACGATGACGGAACTTGTTTGTCTTTTACAAAACGTCGGCAGGATGAATCGCCACTTCAGCTGCAAACTTAATCCTGCACCTTCCTGCGGGGTTGTCTGAGGTGTGGGCGAATTAGTTTGTTGCTTAGAGCGTAACCGCTGTGAAACAATCAGAAATGACGTCTTATTTTTCATTTCACAGCTTTCTTTTCATTAATGGGGCTTGCTCTCTTCCCTTCTTGTCTGTTGCTTGACCACAGCTCTCTCCCGCTCTCTCGTTTGCAGTAGATTTGGGTTGAAAACTGATCTCAGATGTGCGGTTGTAAAGCCCATAAAATGTCAACTGCTTCACCTCTAAACAGCATGAGAGTTGCTTTGGTTGGTGGATTTATTTTCTGTAGTTTTAAATCCAGGATATGTGAAACATTCAGGTGTTGTCTGCAGCCTCTGGTTGTTCTTTGAAAGAGATGTTACATGCCATTTTAAGGATCAAGGAAAAGGATATGTTCGGATATGTCTTCAAGCAAATCAGAGTGCTCAATTCGGTTAGGGTTGCGAAATCAGCCTTGAACTAAAAAAAGGGAATTTGAGGATGTAATGTGAAGATGCGGGATAAAAAAAAGAGGATCAATGCTCTAAAAGTGAGTCACAGAGTTCATTGAGCCATGTCAGATGCATCTGACGTCTTCACACACACATCAGAGGAAACCAGCTCTCCAGGGTTGCAGATTTTTCAACATACATTGATTGAAGTGGCATGGTCGGACTCTTCATTCACACATCCTCTTTGATATTATAATACGGTAGAAAAGATGATTGCGGCTTGTGACGCAGTCTTTGGAGTGTTAGCCCGTCCCTTTTGCTGTATTCTGCCACGGCTGATTGGATAACCATAGAGGTTACTAATCCTTTTAACCCTGGTGCAGCCGGCTTCTCACTTAGGCGTTAGTAAGAAGCACACTCGCAAACAAACATGGGAGGATGGTCACGCATCCAAACATACTGTAGATGTTTGGAGAAATCACTATGACACACATACAAGCCTGAAACTCCTCACCTCCCTGCAAACATGCTAAACATAGAATTCCCAAAGCCATCCTTTCCTGTATGATGTATTTTCAACAGATGTTGCAGGGATATAAAAATTGAATGAAAATGCCCTGAAGAAATAAAACATTATTTTGCACAGAGGCTTACAAGACTGTAAACCAAGCCATGGTTAAAAAGACTGAGCAGTTTCCTTCTTTGTTTCCTCTTCTGTTTGAAGACAGAAAGAAACTGTTACCACCGTCTCTCCGAGGGACCGTGTATTTGTACTTGGCCACCTGTTTCTCGTCTTTGGGTACAATGTTTACTTCAGGCATATCACATCGTGTCCTCCAGCTTTGTGGGGAAAAGGCAATAAACATGCAAATGTCTGCAAACTCCTGCATTTAAAGGGCTATAGAAATTAAGTAAATTGGAAAGAAAACACAACTTTAATGGATGCGTTTGAATGCTTATTTTGCACAAAAACAAAGCGAGTAAGGGATGTAGCTTTTAAAGCTACAAAGAAATGTCTTTTGAGCCAGAAAGTATTAAATAAATGATACACACAAACAGAGCATGACTGTCATAATGGAGCTTTAGTAAATATGCATCATTTTAAGATAAGAATGTTTTAACAATACTAAACAGTTTGAATCATTGGAAAACCAATGGCACCACCCACAATGAATCTAAGCAATTAATGAACTTTATTGCACCTACTGGAGAAATCTGGGGTGCCATGATTAACAGTAAAACTGACAGGACCCTCCGGAAATGTCACTTTCACCAAAGCTTCCCATCAGTCAATACACGTAGATGTCTTTAACATCAGTTCAGTTTAATATACAGCCACCTTAATGAATGTATGAGATGGCTGTGCTGTCTTTTTTGATTGGCTGTGAATGTATGATCAGGCTTCAGGTGTAATATCTCGAACATTCATAATTACTGACTAATATGAGGAGACTGTTAGTCCAAGGCAAACTTTAGATTTCCCTCCTCCTCCCCGTCAGGACATCCTGACATGTTAAATGACCTAGTTCTCCTCAAATGTTAGAACTGACTATGTTCTAGATTCCATTTAAGCACGATTAGTCAAAAGGCATATTGTATTCTGCACAAACTGTAAACTTTCTGGGAGTATCTTAAAATGCTTAATAGCCCTTCAATCTGTACAAGCTTAACTATAAGTAATCTGATAGTTAAGCACATGGGAGGGAGTGATGTTGTACTGACTATCATCACGGCTGTGATTCGGTTGTAGTCACGAGGCCACAGGGCGAGTGCCGCAGATAATCACAGCAGATAATCACAGCAGATAATCACAGCAGTTATACAACAGTTATACAAGCGGCAAATAGTAGGAAAAAGTAACAATCAACAACATGTAATTTTTTGCTCCACTAATTCAACTTGTTCCACAATTTAGCTGAAACTGAATTTTTGTTGCCAAGCAACACAAACATTCTCCTGCACTCTGTGTATACAGGTTGCCACAGATGAGCTGTTTTTATCATGTACGTTTATCCGTTGGTTTTATTTTATCATCAACCAGTGAAAGAGTCTGCCGTGTGATTCACAGGTACCAGCTTGATTAATACAGACATACAAGTCGGCTGTAGTGTTAATTAACAGTATTCAGAACACCTGGTTGAGGTGGAGTGATACACACAGTGAAAAGTCCCAGTGATGTTTTACTCTATATCGCCACTCATGGAATGCCTCTTATCCAATCAGATGACTTGGTTGGAACTAACTGTTGTATAAACCATAATAACTGACAGAACTATTCGAATTGTGTCATTAAAAAAGTAAAAATACAAAACATTGAACTTAAATTTTCATCACTTTGCTGAATTATCACACAACCCATATTGATCCAAAAACAATTTTGAATGTGGAAACATGATGAAATTATGGGTCTGTGTCCACTAATAGTGTTTTGGGTTTTTTTTGCACAGGCAGCACCTGTTTCTTTACTAATGCAGTTCCGTGTCCTGGTGTTGGTGTCAGCTGTTTTTAGTCGCTAGCACTCTCAGCTGAAAAAAGTTCAACCTCTTGGAACACTGACACGCATGTTAATGTCACTTATCCCTCACTGACCAATCAAAATCGAGAAGAGGCGGATATTCTGGCATCAACTCTGTCAACAACAATGGCGGATGAGAAGCTAATCCTCCTGTTTTTTTCCATCACTTGAACATAATGTAATGACGTGATCAATTAACATACACCCTGATGATGTGACAGATGGAAGTCTTAGCTTTTGGTTGCAAAAAGAATGAAGTCTTTTTGCTACTATAGTTTTTATTTTAAATTGATTTAAACAGGATCATGTAAAAAAAGTAGGTCCATTTTCAAAGTGTTAAGCATGCTTTGAAAACATAGGAAACCAACCACCATTTAGTTCTTGAAGTTTTATTTACTACGTACTCTTTCTCTGAGGTTCTGCCAGACAGATGCTGGCCCCCGTGTCCTCAGGTGATGAGACAGCCTGTACACACAAACAGCCGCGTGAGTGCGAGGTGAGTGCACCACACTGCTTTAGCTAATGGTAGTTAAGTGCCGAACATCAGGAAATAATGAATAAGTCAAGCCTGCGGTGTTCTCCTGGGTCACCGAGCGCTCTGCAGGCTGATAGGTGGCAGCTGGCAGAAAGGATTTGTTGAGGGTCAATGGTAGATTTATAAAAATTAAAAAAAAGAGTGAGGTTTATGAACGGGGGGCGAGCAGCAATCAATACCTGAACTACTCACTGGGGGACCTGATTTAATTGGAGGTAATCCTATACCATGCAGAGAAGCAATGAGATTTCAGTAATTGAAAACAATGTTGTTCAATTGGGTGGAGGATTAAACGGGAATAATTAATGGCAAATGAGACGAGCGATGCTGGTTTCTCTTTCCCAGCTTGTTAATGAAAATTCCCACATACTAAATCGAATGACACTGTATTGTATGAATCGAAAAAGTATTCAGTTAAACTTGTGACACATTTCTGCTCTAAAAATCAGAGGGGAACACGGAGCAAGTAGGCCACGGAACACCCCTACTTCCTCAAATGCCAAGAGAGAAAGTCTAATTAATCTGCTGCACCTTTACCACAGCAGCCTTTTCCTATCTCTCTCTTTTGAAATGGAGAGTATAACAGAGAAGGATCAAAACATACTGCCATTAAGGCCACTTACAGTATGCCTATGGTATGAAGGGGAAAACTTTTTTTGCACTGGAAAATGTAAACAAAGGCAGCGTGCATTTAATCGCTTCATCTGACACCTACCCCCCACCAGTGTCAGGCACTGAAAATAACTATATTTTATGGGTTACTAATTTCCACAGGATCCGTGTCCACCGCGTCACCTCTCCGAGGCATCCCAGAAGCGTCTCTCTGCTCTGCTCCGCTATAAATAGGCGCCGAGTCTATTTTTGACGGACGCCACTTCAAGCACGCGTCAAGCTGAACGGAGCAGATCGTTCCAAACAGGAAGAGATACGCAGAAACGGCATAGAGCATCCGGTCATTTCAAAATAAAGCACCATGTACAGACTCCCGTTTTTGTAGCCTATCACCATATCAACATTACGTCATAACTGGTGGCTCGAGGCCAGGGGTCAACCAATCGGTCAGAGGGTCCCAGAGGTTATTCTACACCATGGACGACGAGGAGTTTATCTCTGAGATAGAAAACTGAACTGTTGTGTGTTGCGAATCCAGCTGCTTGGGTCAGCGCTCCAGAAATGCCTGGGGTAGGGCGGGCGCTGACTGACGGACCACAACCGGTGCGCACGGAACGCAGTGGACACGGATCCTGTGGAATTTAGGCGTAATCAATCTTGTCGCTGATGGTCTGGTTTGCTTTTGTAGGTCATACAGAGTAATCAGAATTAATTTCAGTCTGTTTCATAATGAGCAAAAAACAGTGATCCTAAACAAGAAAAGCTAATCTAATTATATCAATTCAAAATATGGGGGATTACAATGTTGATGCTTGGATTCAAGAAAACCTATGTCACTTTAAGGAGGCTCAAACAGCAACATAATGCATTTTTGAGACCGATATTAAAAGGTTGACTTCACGTATGCTGGTATGAAACCATATGACAATGTGGATATAAACAGTTTGACACAAGCAAAGACATTTGCAGAGAAGTTAATTCCATCCACCCGAACCTGGTTGCTTTCCTTTTGCTCGCTAATTACATCCAAAGTAATTTGCAACGATGGAATAAATCATAACCATCCTAAGAACATCAACAACAACACGATTCTATCCTCTAATATCATCATATATCATCTTTGCTTTTAAAAGGTTGATCACTATTGTACTTTAAATATCACAATTAATCATGTTCATGAGTTTGAGTTTGTTGCTCTTTCCTTCCTTTATATGTAGAATTAATGAGACTTTAACACACACGTTCTACCTTCACAATATTATGAAATCATAATGTTGACAGACCACCCTCATTGCAAAAGCAGCATCATAAGATGTTTTATACCAAACAGTTTGATTATATCTTCCTGGGGATAAACAACACCACGATTTAGAAGAACCTTGTTAATGAGTAGCAACAGGAGGTTTAACAGGTTTTATTTTTATCTTCTGCAGCATTTTTGCGCTTATTGGATAGTAAAAGCTGCAGCGGGACAGGAGATGCAGGGATGAGAGAGAAGGAATGACTCAGGATGCTGCGGTATGGACTTAGTTCATGGGGCACATGCTCTATGGTGCGCTACCAAGGTGCTCCAGGTTTTAGTTTTGAAATCAATCTAGGTAAGGTACTTACACTTACGTAGTACTTTCATTATAAATAACACTGCGTATATTTGTTGCTCATCAGGTGTCTGGTTTTTGCAACTATATTTTTATTCCAAAAAAAACAACAGAAGCACACTACAATAAATATAGCAATAAACTATTGAATTATCATGATGGAATTGCTGGTTGGACAATGTAACAGTGACAGAACAGTGACACAACTGGCCTTTGATTGATTGATTCCAGATAACATTTGCTTTTATGATGCAGTTCTGTCCGATACTGGATTCAATATCCTGGATAAATAAAGACACAAACTGACATTCAGTGGCCTTTTTTTGTAGATTAGTATCTTTAGTGTTTACATCCGCCTTTATTAAAGCTGGGAGAGCAGGGTTTCCAGTTGAGGTTGGGATTGATATGCTTGTTTCTTGCTTTGGCAGTTGCAAGGCTCTGGAGGAGATTGTTAAACTTACCAACTTAGAGAGCTCAATTTATAGAGAAATGCAAATTTGGGCAAAAATAATAAATAATTAAACTCTTTCATGTAAGACAAAAGGGACCTTCGCTCATATGAAACTTGGAAGTATGGAAGTAACTGGTGCCACAAAAACTCTAAGCATGCATTTTTATCGTTGTCCTTCCTGGCAACTTTTCTTTTTATTGCTTTGAAGACAAAGCAGGCAAAACTGCTGACTTACCATCTGTCCAATGTCTCCTTTCAAGCAAATGTATTGAGGTGTGTACATAAACAGACGTGGTATCTGGTTATGGTGCAGATTTTTTGTGAGTGTATTTTAAGTGCTAATCTTGAATATCTCAGTTTCGTTCTCTTTGGCGGCACCTGTGGGGATAAATTGTAATTGCGGACTTCATCGACCTATTCTTTGTTTGTTCAGGCATAGTAGATTACTGTTTACTGGCAACACTTTCAGAGACCGGAAACACAGCCGCTTAGCTCACTTTAAAGCAGGCTTGATGAACTTCCAAATTTTACCAGCCTCTGTGGACATACTGGTACTTTTCTGATCCTGCACTGTACATGCATGTGTAATATTCTCTACGAAAATATCTCCTTTAAACTGGCTTTAACATACAACTCTTTGTGAAACTTTGTGGTGGAAAATATAAACAAAAGCTCTTTTGGCCTGCGTGCTGTAAAACGCTGAATCCGAGTCAAGTAACAGGCATTATAAAACACACACAGATATAGTCAATCGTCAAGCCAGTTGGATGGTTTCTTTTGTAGGTCAGACGGATGCATCAGTATTACATTGAGTCTGTTTCATAACCAGTAAAAACACATCTTACTTTACTGATGACATCTTCTCTAAACTGATCTGTAATCACAGAGTGATGCCTCCTCGTCCCTTGTGTGTCAGTGGGTCAGTAAGCAGATTTTTGCTGAACTTGGAAGAGATGGGTTGTAAACAATGAGTGTGCTCATCCAGGACTATACTTACTGCGGGGCCTCTAATCTGCTTAAAAGCCATGTGGATTTACAGATGCAGGGGCGGGAGTCATCACAGCTCAGGCCCACATGTTTCAGCTTTAATTTGAATTCATCCTGATGGACTGAAATTATTTAACCTGCTTCCACAGTTCCGACGCAGTACTGAACCGGTTTTTATCCATCGGTCTTGTTTTATGTCAAGGGTGATACAGGGCTGATTGGGACATTTTTAGATCTCTCCACTTTTAAATAAACTTAATCTTCTGCAAATTACTTTGTTAATGGCAGTTGAGATCTTCACTTTCAGTGAGGGGCTCGGGCCTTTTAAGGAGATGTACTGATTTTGTAATTAATCAAGATGGCACAAAAGTAATGACTCCAAACCTCTGCAAGATGGCAGCTCTATTAAAATGACAAGGTCTGGATGAACAGAGGATACATTACAGTAAAAAAGAAATGCACATGATGATGCTATATACCTTGATGGACCTGTCATAATAATAACATGATATATACAAGACATATGGACATGCTCTTGATCATGTTTGCAGACTTTGATACTGCCATTTGTGCTTATACTATAGGGCTGCACAATAAACTGCAATTTCATAGTTATCACAATGGGAACACTCGCAATAAACACGCCATCAAAGTTTGAATTTATTGCAATGAAAAGGAAAAAAGCAAGCTAGCTATCAGCTACCCTCAGAGTAAACGCCAACCAAGGAACTCCAAGTGATCTAACACACCTGATTGGAATGATCTGCTCATTATCAACCAACTGAAGCGTCTCAGGGAATTGATAACGAGCAACATTCGAATCAGATGTGTTAGAGTACGGAAGGTAGGAGGACATGCAAGAAGGTCAATCATAGGGCTGCCACATAGAGTCTAACGAGCATGCCTTTGGACCTTTGGAGGAAGCCGGGAGTAACCGGAGGGAAAACACGCATGCACGTGGAGAACATGCTGAATCCACAGAAAGGCCCCATATAGCCAAACCCGGAACCTTCTAGGTGTGAGGTGACAGCACTTGACCACTGCTTCACCGTGAAGCCACCCTTGCCCTCAAGAACAAGAGAAAATGGGGCTCATTCACAGATAGCATAACTCACTGGTTTGATTTTGTTCATGTTTTTCTTTTAGGAGTAATGTATGGACGAATGGCGATTTGCTTCTGAATAAGTGGTGTACCTGCATTACAGTGAGGAGGTTGTTATAGCTGGAAAGAACCCCTTCAGGGACGGAGGGGTCTATTCTTAGTCTGTAGCCTTCTAAATATCTGTCTACTTAGCTGTTAACGCTCACATCAAACTGAACATTTCCATTGGTGGTGAATTATGACAGCATGCACAGAGCGGCATAAATCACAGCAGCAACTGATGGATGTTTCCTGTCAGTAACTGTCAAAGTCTGTGGACGTTTTCTTTTACATTCACAAGTCTTTAAACGCGGTTGTATCCAATACTGTTTCCCAATTACTGTTTGCTTCCTGTCTGTCCCGTCCAATTTTGTCAACTCCTCTGTCATCCAGCTCTAACGTCTCTTGCTTTTTCTCCACTTGTTTCTTCTCATTCCTTTATTTCCTCTGTAAATGGGATGGCATTAGAGTCACCAGACTTCTTCCTGCGGATTGAAATGATTGGAGTTAGTCCTCCAGAACCTGTAATCAGACCTGCGTCCCTAGCGAAGCTCTGTCGTTGATAGCAGCAACCTGCTATTTAAGGGATTGACAAGACCCTGTGGGGGTTCCAATACACAACAACAACAACCTGCTCACTATACATTATCCCAATTATTACACAGCTACCTACTTATCAATAATTTGACACAATATATTGATTAACAAATTATTTTTATGAATTTAAAAATGATAATGTTTCTGTTTTCCTTTCAAAAATTGCAGCTCTCAATCACAGTGAGAGCTGTGTCTATAGCAACAGCTAACCTTCATAAAATGAGCTACCCTAGCTAATATTACTCACATTAAAATGAGCTAACTAAGCTTCGCCCTTGGCGTCTTTTGCCGCTGCGCTCACAGCTCAGCTTTTGGAACACCGACCGCGCTCGTCAATGTCACTCAGTGTTCTCCCTCACCGACAAATCAAAATCAAGAAGGGGCGGGACTTCAGCTATCAACTTTGTCAACAACAATGGCGGAGTAGAAGCTAATCCTTAATTCATTTCCATTGTTGGTATGTTTTCTTTGTAAAATTACATTGAATTAAAGCAAATATTAAGCACACAGACCAATTTAAAAACAGACTTAATGATCACTTCCGATGGAAGAATTAGTGCGCCAGACAGCCTTCGTAACCTAGCAACAGTAAGCGCCGGCGAGAAGCGCTGTAAAATTGAGGTTGTGGGCGCTGCCAGCGCAAAAAGCGGTGGTCAGTGGTCACAGGCCCTTACAGTTTGTCCTCTGGGTTGTGCGATTAGAGCTGCATCCCCAGCAACGGTCTGTACTTCATTGCAAGGGTCTGTTATCTAGAGAGAGCAGACCTCGGAATGCTGTGATTAACCAATCAGAATCAAGTATTTAACAAAATCGTGTAAATAGAAATAGCAGACCTTGAATGCAGCAATTGACCAATCAGATTTGTACCAATGTGTAATAAAAATGCGTGTCATGAAATTATCTTAAAATGACAATTATCTGTATGACAAATCATCCAACAAAACTGGTCTTCATGGCAGGTTTATAGCAGCACAAAACATCAGGGTTTGGATAAACCCTTTGAATCTGTACTTTTTTTTCCAACATCTACTGCAGCTCCGTAGCACTCTGACATTTTCAGGTTCTCTGTGAGAAATAAGAATACTCTTCCACTTCACTTCCACTGCCGCCGTCTATAGGTAGCCAGAGGCTGTGAGAAATTGCTGAGTAGATTAAATATGCACTTAGAGACAGTCCGGCCTTCCCAACAAAAGCCAAGGTAAGGAGGGAAATGGAGTGGAATTGCTTTTAGGGAGAAGCACTGCTTTAATATTCAGTTGTATGAAAAAAACATTTCAGGTCTGGGTTCCCTGGTTGAGTTGTTCACAAAAAGTATGTCGAAAACACATAATAAAGAGTGTCCTGCTATGTTGTCCGAGCATGAACCATCAAACATCAAACCACAGGCTGAAAGCATATCTGGTCGGGAGCCCTCAAAAGAGGCCCGGAAATCCCACTGAACTGGATTGGACTGTGAGTTTCAGACTAAAACGTCAGAACTCTGTTCATCCGCCATGTCAAAAGACTTCACACTGCCTCTGCAGGCTATTATTCAGATTCTTCTGAGCAGGATGAAAGCTTCAGGAACTTCTGATGACTCATTGTCGCTCCAAAAGCCTTCATGAAGCTTTGCAGATTTGGCGAAATATCAACAAAAAACCCCTGTTCCTTTGCTCCCCCGCCCGTCCCTCACCTCTGCTCTGCTCCGAGCCAAAATGGGGACGAGACGATAATGACCCAACTGGCATCCACTCAGCTCTCCCACTGTCGCATCATGAGTGAAAATGAAATTGATTTGAAAATCCAGCGTCGGCCCAGGCTGGAACAGAGGGGATTATTGTGCTGATTGTACTAATACTGTGTCCCTGCCCTCCCCCTCCCTCGCACTCTAATTCTACCCATCACACTCTCCTCTTTCACTCCATCTGTGTCTCTCTTTCATGGTGAGGGCTCTTCTGCCATCACTCTTCCATTTTAACAATCTTTTTTTTTTTTCTTTATCATCCAAGTAAAGTACCCTCATATTTCTCTTCGTCTTCCTCTCGTCTGACTTGAAGTTCACTCTGTGAATCAGGTTAGGACAGCACAGCTGGACAATCCAATACTGGCAGAGAGCGAAAAAAGAGATTGGGAGAGAGTGGTGAAAAGAGAGAGAAATTGAGAGACGCCAAGGGAGGCTTGAAACTTGAAAAAAAAAAAAAAAAGCAGCACTTCCAGCTGATGAGTGGTCTAGAGAAATACAGAGGCCCCTTGGGGCTGGACATCCCAAATTATGTTGCACCGTTGCCCTCTGCCCGGAAATCCAAGATTGATCTGTTTTTTTTTCTTATGTTCTTCTCCCCACACTTGGAATGCAGCCTAGACTGCGTTCCCTCCAGTATCACCTTACCAAGCTTTATACTGATTGTGAAAATAAGAATTTGCAAGAAAAGTTGATTACGGATCAGTTCTAAAGAACTGTGTTTTCATGAAGGCTAAAACATGTCTCAGAACAGACTCAGAATTATGTGTTGCTGTGTAACCAAGTTATTCATACAACAAAATAATTTGTGCCTCGTGATCATTACATCAAGCAAGGGTGAAAAGCTTCATTTTACCAATCAGTAATGCAGCCTCAGAAGAGTGTGCAAAGCCATCAGTTCAATCAAATAACTTTAATTCAACTTCAAAGCTCATTTTTAATTCATGTAGTTATAAATTATTAAGTCTCATCTTAAAGTAATAATCTCCAAGATTTTCATTTCTTTCAATGAAAATGCGCCTATGGCCCACTGATGAAAGCCTTTGCATTTGTAGTATTATGGACTGGGTGTCTGGTGCGACATATGGGGGAAAGAATCACAAGTGACGGCCAGTTAGCGACGCGTTTTCCATCACCCAGCAGTGATGGGTCTGCCAGAGAGAGTAGAGCTCAGCGGCTGCTTTTCTGGTCTCTGAAAGTGTTGCGAGAAAATAGTAATGTACTATGGCTGAGCAAACGAAGAAAAGATGAATGACTACAGATACAACTTCAAAAAAGAGTGAAAATATAAAGAAAAAGAAACAAACTCGACGCTCAGATGAAGCAAACACTCTAAAAAGCAAAGCAACCGTCAGCGAGGAAACTCAAGAGTTACAACCGGAGCCAACCGTGGACGTCACACATGCGACACTGTCTGGATATCTGGGTTTTATCGCTACAGGTGCCGCCAAAGAGAAATAAAACCTTCAAGATTATTATGTTATTGGGCGGCTGTGGCTCAGTGGTAGAATCGGTTGTCTTTTAATTGGAAGGTTTGGGGTTTGATCCCTGACTGCTAGTCACACATCGAAGCATCTTTTGGCAAGACACTGAACCCCAAATTGCTATGCCTTCCACCTACACAGTCGATCCTGCATGGAGATTGGCACTTAGGCCTGTGCAGTGTGTAAATGTGTGCGTGAAAGGGTGAATGTGACATGCAGTGTAGAAGCGCTTTGAGTGGTCGGACAACTAGGAAAGCTCTATATAAGTACAGTCCATTTACCATTTTACCATTTGTATTTTTACATGACTTCAACTGCAACATTGTTACAATTAGAACCTAGTAGTCTTTGGAATCATGAATTGCAGTGAGTAGGCAGACGCAGTGTTCTGTTTTTCCAGTCTCTGCTGAGTTGCGAGCAAGCGGTTGATGTGGCCAAACCAACCACAGAAAAAAAAAAATCTATGACTAAAGGCGATGAATCTTCAAAACAGATGAAAACACTCAAGGTGGGCAGCGAGGACACGCTTTGAATCTGTTTCAAAAACACACCTGCGACTACGGCTTCTCATCATAGGCAAGCAAAGAGTAAAAAAAAAAGGTAAAGTCACTTCAGCTTTAGTGATTTTTGAAGAGAGCTGCATGACACCACACATGCTAGCTGCCCATCCACAGCTTGGATTTTAACAACCTTTACTCTCCCTACATAAAGGCCAAACTGCTCCCTCCTTTGGTGCTACATGTTGCACTGAAGTGAATTGTACATTGACTTATTGTGCAAAAACGTCCAGGGGATATTTCATTGTCCTGTATTTTAAACTGAAGTGTAAAAGATACAGTCAAAACGTATGACCCTATAAGCAGAGAGCTTTCTGCACTAGCTACAATGTGCAATAGTGCAAGGTTCTAGGTTTACCCATTGCAGAGTGATCTTGAAGAAGAACCAGCATGCCGTCAATTCTCTGGCTGAAATTGGCTAAAATATTTTCAGTGAATAGCGTCCTTTTACATTTTCAAATGAAGAAAGAACTGTGAAATTTCTGTCCACACATCATCACATCATATTATCATCACTGTAATTATAATTGGAAAAACAAATCGCATTTAATATAAAACACAAACATAATGAATCGGAAGAGACAAATGTCTTCTGCATAGTGATGACTGGGATTAAAAATTAAATATACACTGTGCATGAGATTCTGTATAACATTTGTTTCTGAAACCTCAGTATTGATGTATACACAGATTGGCCGTAACATTACGACCACCTGCCTAATATTGTGTAGGTCCCCCTTTTTCCACCAAAACAGCCCTGACGCGTTGAGGCATGGACTCCACTAGACCTCTGAAGGTGTGCTGAGGTATCTGGCACCAAGACGTGAGCAGCAGATCCTTTAAGTCCTGTAAGTTGCGAGGTGGGGCCTCCATGGATCGGACTTGTTTGTCCAGCACATCCAACAGATGCTCGACTGGATTGAGATCTGGGGAATTTGGAGTCCAAGTCAACACCTTGAACTCGTCGTCGTGTTTCTCAAACCATTCCTGAACCATGTTTGGCAGGGCACATTATCCTGCTGAAAGAGGCCACTGCCATTAGGGAATACTGTTTCCATGAAGGGGTGTGCTTGGTCTGCAACAATGTTTAGGTAGGTGGTACGTGTCAAAGTCCCAAGGTCTCCCAGCAGAACATTGCCCAAAGCATCACCCTGCCTCCGCAAGCTTGCCTTCTTCCCATAGTGCATCCTGGTGCTATGTCTTCCCCAGTTGAGTAACGCACACGCACCCGGCCATCCACATGATGTAAAAGAAATAGTGATCTGACCAGGCCACCTTCTTCCATTGCTCCATTGTCCAGTTCTGATGCCTCATTGAAGGCACTTTTGGCGGTGGACAGGGGTCAGCATGGGGACCCTGACCGGTCTGCTGCTACGCAGCCCCATCTCAACAGACTGCGATGCACTGTGTGTTCTGACACCTTTCAGTCAGAACCTGCATTAACTCTCCAGTAATTTGAGTTTCAGTAGCTCTTCTGTTGGATCGGACCACACGGGCCACCCATGGCCACCCATGACCCCATCGCTGGTTCACTGGTTTTCCTTCCTTGGACCACTTTTGGTAGGTCCTGACTAATGCAGACTGGGAACACCCCACAAGAACTGCAGTTTTGGAGATGCTCTGACCCAGTCGTCCCTTGTCAAAGTCGCTCACATCCATACACTTTCCCATTTTTCCGGCTTCCAACGAGCACAGAATGTTCACTAGCTGCCTAACATATCCCACCCACTGACATGGGCCATTGTAATGAAATAATCAATGTAATTCACTTTGACGACCTGTCATAATGTTATGGCTGATCGGTGCAGATTGACTGCATGCTTTCTATGCATGTGTTGTAGGATTGTAAGGAGTATGACTGACACATTTGAAAAAGCATCTTGCCATCAGAGTTCAGTAGTTGAGGCCTTTAATAATGCAAATAAAAATGCCTGAAAAAACAACAAGTCTAAGTCACTGAAAGTTGTTTGGAATTTTAAAGTAGACAAACATGTCATATGCAGTGTCTGAGCTTCTGGCATGTTTTGCATAATATAGAATATCTTTCTGTCTCAAATTAAAGGCAGAGTTCTGGGTATGGTTTTTACAAAGATAGTCCGGGGGCGATGCACGAGTGTAGAATCATCTCTGCAGCGCAGATAATTGACCCAGAGGAGAGCAATCGCAAAGACTGTGTCATCAATGCTTTAATAAGCTGTTGTCAATTACCGTGGCTTTGCCTGCCTGACATTGCAACCTGCCCCTTAAGCACACAGCGTAGTGAAGGCATAGGAAAAAGCAATTAAAAAGTAGACTATTGTGAAACAGAAATCGCTTGAAGAAATGCGAGAACTTTGCTTTTTCGGCTCCTCTGGTTTATATTGTGAGGATGAGACAAATTTGATTATGCTTGTTGGCGTCAACCTAGTAATAAAACATGCTCAGTCACCATGGAGGGGGATTGAATAATGGGGCGTTTTTCAGTGACCTAAATCTTGCAGGGCTGTAACATGGCTGTCGGGACACAGGCCTAGATTTTAATGTGCTGGGACTTATGTTCCTGCTTTCCAGGGGCAAATGTCACTTCAAGCAGATACGGATTTTCAAAAAACAAAAGTTCCCCTTTGGAGCAAGAAGACAGCTTGGGGACAAATGTAAGACCCAGATAGGCTGTAATCTTTCACACAGAGCCACCAGGTCATTAAAAAAAGCAGGAAACTTAGGATGCAGCCTGCTTACATGGTGACTTCTCAGTAAAGCATGTTACACAAGACCAGTAAGTATCCAACTAGGAACTATATTACAAACCCGTACCACTGATACTGTTGTAGAGTTTAATCCCACGGCCTGCTGTACATGAGCTTTTTACATTACAAAAACTCGTGCAAGAAATGTTAAGGCCAGTCCAATATAGTGACTGTCTTCAAAAGAATAATCTCTGTCAGATTAACCCCTCGATGGCCAGCTTAGGCAAGGAGTCCAAAGGTTAAGTGTAGCTAAATCTTTACATCTGACGCTGCCCGCTGTTGCTGAATTCCGGTCTTGTAAAGACAGAAAACAAGCCCGTGGAAATCAATTTAGAATCAGTGCTGCGCTGCTCCCTATAGGCACCGACAGTTGGTGGAGATATCTGTCAATATTTAGTTTGTGTTCACTTCTGATGGAGTCCAAGGGAAAATAAGATTCTGAGAACAATACAGCGTGTCACAGCATGCTGAACAGTCTGCTATGTTGTGTCAGAACAAAATACCGGCCTTTGAAAAGGACCATATAATTTAAATGTTTTAATATTGCAGAGAATCTATACTATGATCTTGCGCCTTTAAATGTGGTTGTTAGAAGATACTGCGAGGCTGATGTAATGGATTAACCCTGTGAAAATGGACCTCCCACGGGCGGCTGCAGGGGGTCCGCTTTTTTCAGCCTGTTTAAACTGGTCTGAAATTAATACTATAACAGCTAGAGCATTTATTGTCTTTGCAGCCGAAAGCTATGCCCCTTTTTTTTTTTTTTTTTTTTTTAAAGGTCCGTCGATGACATCATTAGGTTACATGACGTACGGTAAAAAAACACCTAACAACATGCAGCAACCACTGGATATTATAATGTTATTATTATGTTTAAATCCATTTTAAATAAAAACTTGAATAGCCAGAGCAGTCATTCTTTTTGCAATAGAAAGGCTTCTGACTTACCTGCGATCAATTTGCATATTAATAAATAATGTCATTATGTAACATTACACAGGGTTTAAAAAGTGGTGAAAACATGCAGGCGGTCATTGTGATCTAGCTGCAAGAAATTGTTGCAAAACATTGTTTGCATAATCCTGTTTAAAATTAAATCAAATGAAAACCTTAGGAGCATAACTTACAAACCTTATAACCTTTAGGTTGTATAGATTTCAGGGATATGAAGCATTTACTCCAAGATACTCCGAGAAATGGCACCACAATAAGCAAAAACAGGCATGTTTGACCTTTCGTACCATTATAGATGAATCTATCAAAACGCCTCTGCACTCTGCTCAAAAAAAGGGAGCATATCTCCATCCATTCATCCATCATCTATACCGCTTATCCTGTTCAGGGTCGTGGCTGGCTGGAGCCTATCCCAGCTGCCGTTGGGCGAGAGGCGGAGTACACCCTGGACTTTACGCCAGTCAATCACAGGGCTGACACACCAATGAATCTAATGAGCATGTCTTTGGAGTGTTGGAGGAAGCCAGAGTACTTCGCATGCACAGGGAGAACATGCAAACTCCAAAAAGCAGCCCCCGAGCATATCCACAAAACTAAAAAATGGAAAAAGCCCAAATATCTTTTAAAGTGTTTAGAATTTCTTGTTCATTTGTCTGCTTTTAGAATCAATATGTTCATTTGGTAAAATATTATGGTTATTATTCGAGGTGAGAGAGAAGTATTGATACTGTAATATATCGTCGTCCTGACTTGTGTGATACAATTATCTCACTGGCGCAAAATATCGATATTTTAATTTACAAGTATGTGCCGCTCTAAACAGATTTCCCTGTGATTTTGACTCACTGCGTCACTACTTAAAGACTCCTGAATGAACATGGGTAACGTGAACTGACATTACTTGGCCATAGAAGAAGCGGGATAATGTCAGACAGTGGTGAAAAGATAAGAGATGCACCAGCCACCTTCAAATCCAATGTCCTAATTTGTTCTAAAGTTCTGTAAATTGAATTTAAAGACTAAAAACGTCCATTGTGTCATCTCAGTTTGTGTCAAATTATGTAAACCTGACACCAAATTGCAGTGAATGAATGAATCCAGCACTTTACCTTTTAAGGGGCCTTTTGTATTCTTCAGTTAATCTAATATCGTGATGTATCGTTATAAGATTGTTTTGCAATATATCAGTTATCACAGAATATCTGTATCGTGGTATTATCATTATCGTGAGCCACGTATCGCGTATCGTATCCTGAGTTACCCTGCGATTCCCACCCCTAGTTATTATTGTTTATTGACTTGCCTGACCTTTTAACACTTGATAGATACTCTGCTACTAAGATACTACTCGAATATACTCTAATGGACAACAAGCAGACATACTATTTTCTATTGCAGAGTTCAAAGGGTGAAATATTTGCATGACAAATTCTTCCACAGCCGTTCTGTAGCTTTAAATATACTTCTGAAAGTGGCTTTCACAGTGAGCCTCAATAACGCTGCAAATCTAAAAGTCTGAAGCATGAATGAACAGAAAAGAGTTTACTTATTTATTCAGCGTGACACATTTCTGGTCCTCTGGTAAAAAATAAATTTCCTTTTCTCATTTCGGCAGCGAGGCCGGCTGCTGTGTGTTCTGTCGCAGCGGTTGTTCGACCACATACTGTTTCTCCGCTCCAACATCCCTCCTCTTGCGCGATGAATGTCACGACTGCAGCCGTGGGCTCCACTGAAGGAGCGCCGGCCTTATTACGCCCCCAGGTCACCAATATCCCCTCAGCCTTCACAAAAAAACCCAGCTTATGGAATCAGATACAGTGTGTAGCTCGACAAATTACTAGCCGTTGGCCTCCCGCCCCTGCTCAAAGTTCTGGCATTTGAGCCCTCGTGTTTTCTGCACCCTTTTCCCCCACCTCGTCCCACATCCAATTTGTCAGGTGGAAACTGGGTGTGACGAATGGTTGTGTGTTGCAATGGGGCCGCATGGGGTCCGGGCTGCAGTTTATGGTTGCGTGACGGACAATAAATAAGACTGATCAGCTGTGCCAACAAGATACATCGCACACATCAAACTAATTATGACACTTGCTGAGTAATTACTACGGATAATTACTCTGAGATCATTTATCTGACATGATGCTGGAATAGTTGACTTAATGGGAAGTGTTTTCTTGGAAAGGAAGCTCGAGTTTAGCTGAGGCTGAGTGCGAAGCCTGCCATTATCTTTACACCTGAATATAGCAAAGACTGGATCAGTCAATTGGATTTGGAAGGTGAAGCAAATAGACTTGACCCTTGGAGGGTTCAACAGTTGCCGTGCCAAGTGACTAATTTGATCAGCAGGTAACTGAATGGATGGCACCTGGTTCCAGGAAGGAATCAATTAAAGGGATTTATTCCTTTCGTGCGTGTGTGTGTGGGCATTTGAGAGCTTGTGTGCGCAATCGGTTGTGTGTCTGTCTGCTTGCGGGCTCCCTGACAGCTTGTGTTAAAGGTCTATCCCATAATTGCGTTCCACATTCCCACACTCATTAGGCCAAGACTGAGTGCTGGGATTGTAAATACAGCATGGAAGTGGGGAGAGGACAGAGAAAGAGTGGGGGAGAAACAAAAAAAAAATCAATGTGATTGAGTGTTCTCTGTGCAGCCTGTTATACCCCCGGACATCCCTACAGTACGTTTTGAGAAGGTGGGAGGGATGAGGAGGAGGAGGAGGAGGAGGTGGGGAAGTGAAGCAGGGGGTGATGGCAAAGCGCCTTGTTTACAAAAACGAGCAAATCTAAATCCCTTTGCATTTAAAGCCTGCCACAAACACATGGCTGGGATCACGTGGTATCCGCCCAGCAGTATCACAATACAACCGAGTTGACAGCTTGCATTGTCTAGGAGGTGATTAAGTGGGGCTTTTATGGACACAAAAACTGACTCCCTGCGTTCACGAGGCTGCACACAGGGATGAGTGTGGGCTACATCTGCGGAGTTTGAATAAATCACCGCCTTTTAAAACTGATGCCACTTCACTGCAACTTGTATCAGAACAAGACCGCGCAGTTCTCTGCCACCGAGCATCGTCATCATATCCCGAGTCTAGAAGCCCCGTTATTCTCGCACAAAACAGCATGTCCGGACTCCGTGACGCACTTCGCCGTGGCAAGATGAGAGGTTTCATGAATTAAAGCGGAGCCTCGGTGGGCCAGCTTCGGTGCTCAGCGAACGCTTTTAAGCTTTCTGCTCCAGTCATTTAAATCCCTCAAAAGAAGGATGACACATCACTGCAAAAACAACGCGTAATTCCGCGCAGGAATAGGGCAAAAAAGGATTACCGTGCGCTATAAAGTCGCTCCTACAAGCCCAGACCAAACAATAGTATTAAAAATGTTCTTTAAAAATATCAAGGGGATTTTGATCAGGGCTGGATGGGGAAATAAAAGTTGGAAAGCGTGTCGACTCTCATCCAAACACGTCATATTGTTTACTTCTCTGTAATTTGTGGTTAACATAAGTTATCAAGACAAAATCGGCAAGGATGATGAAAAATCTTCCTTAAAAAATTAACACAGTCCATTAAAATGATCTCCTTCTGCACTGCGAGCCGCAGCATGCAGCTGTCCGCTCGCGCGGAGGATGCTGCGGAGCATCCGCGAGGAGAGGAAAGTTGGAAGCTGACTCTTACCTTATAATCGCCGTGTCGCCCTGGCGGATGGTGATGTTGTCGGTTGCCCGCTGCATATCCACACTCCGGACGGGGAATCCTGTGGGGATAAGACACAGCAGTCTGAAAAAAGAAGCCTGCAATTGCCTCCAACACGATTTGCGTCCGACTTGCATTTTAAAGCACAGCAGGAGCGCGCTTCACGTCAGCTTTATATATCCAAGGGTATAAAAAAAAAGCGCCAAGTAAAGAGTAGTTGTCCAGACTTGTGGGAAAACACGGGATGCCTTTAGGTCCAAAGAAGTCCGGAAGGTACGGGTTTCCTACAAGACTTTAACGAACGAAATCCTCGCTCTATAATCCACTGATGCGTAATAGTCTCCGCGTAAAGGGACGGCACAGCCAGCAACTGCGATAGAGAGAGGCAGGCTACTGTTCAGAGTCTGGGAAAATCACCCCCCACCATCTCTCCCTCTCTGTCTCTCTCTCTCTGCCTCTCTCTCTCTCTCTCTCTCTCTCTGTGCCTCTCTCTCTCGCTCTCAGATTATCCAGCCGTCTGGCTGTGATGCTCCCCTTATTGGTTGTCAGGACAACAGCACCACCTGAGGTCCCTTTCAGTGAGACACAGCTGAGTGAGGATTGAAGAATGGTGAGCGAAAGACTTAGAAAAAAAAAAAGGGGAGAAGTGACCCGGGGGGAATAATAATGCTTGAAACCACCGTCCTGACAGGACCACAGGTGATAATCTACACGCATCTATGAGCCCTCACCGCCCCTGGATGTGAAGCCAAGCAGAAAGACACTTTCTCAGCAGGGATCAGTGCAGTATCAAGTCGTCATTACTCTTCAAACAAACTGTACGCTCACAGGTATCTTGTTACTTAAAGAAGTGGCTTCAAAGAATTTTTATGTCGACTAGATTTGCTCTGGACTTTGAACCCTCCATTGGATGAGGCTTCCTCTTGTCGTTTATGATTTATTGTAAATTACATAACTTGAATAAGCAAAGGAAGCCAGCAGCCCACCGTCAGTGACTCTGGAATATAGTTTTGGCAGCAATTATTATTAGCAACTGATTATGTTGCATTCATCTCTTTTACAGCAGAATGCATTAAATGGAGAAAAAAAAAAACAGAGCACAAAAGCTGTTGACCATGAACATGGCAAAGCCCAGAAGTGAATAGCTTAACCAGACTTAATCAACTCGTGTCTAGACCGCCACAGGGCTGTAGCTCTGTAGGTAATTACATCCACTTTCAACCTAAGCAAGGACACAGGTTTTAAAAAGGTGTGCGCCTTCAAATTTAACAGAAAATATGAATGCGGAATGAGCTTCTAATTTCAGCACTTGCCAATCAGGCACCGGCTTAATAGGCCATGATCTGATGCTCATACGTCGATGTGCCTAATGAACTGCAGAGTAACAATTTAGGCAGCGCATCCAGCATTTTATTGGAATCAGAAGCCGCATTAATATTAATGTGACTTGTTGTTGTTCGTTGCACAGTGCATTTTTGTTTCGTCTCTCAGGGTATTTGGTTAATAATTTAGAATCAGACACTATAACGATGCCTTCAACTCAAAATCTGTACAGGGATATAAAATGCAAAGAATCCCAGATGTGAGTGATCATATATGATGTCGCCACTGCACAAACTTGCGTGATCAATCCCGCTTATCTCTAATGCAATTATTCTGGTGCGCAATGAGGAGTAATCCCGTTCTGAGCCCCCCCCGTAGCCTGATTGAACCTGTGTGCGCCCTCTGTGGTTAAGCCTTATTTCCAGCATCAGCAGATTCTAAGCACCGGATCAGACGCAAACCCGGGTTTTTACAGACGCCCCTCCAGCAGCTGTAGCCTGCTGTGACATGTAAGCTTTACGGCTAGATTAGAGGGAATGGAAGTGCAGATGTACGCACGGCTGAGAAGGAATTACAGTGAGGTAATTGATATTGGGGGAGCGAATAGAGGTGCTAATGTTAGTGTGTAGTTAAGGAGCGCTAAAATGTTTTCAGCGAGGGGATGCGTGCAGAGCCGCTCCCTACTTGGCCCTTAATAATCAGTGCCATTTCCTCAAAGCTTGGGAGGTTTTAGCTTTCTTGGAGATTGCACAGTTTATGAAAGAGCATATGCATTAAGACCACTTAAAAAGGGACTACTGGGCTCTGAAGAGGAGAGAAGACGCGCTCCTCTGCATACAAATTTACACAGGAATGACTCCCGTGTGGCTTTTAGATGTATTTTTAGTGGTTTAAGGGATGGTGTGTGTATGTGTGTGTAATAAGTGGAAATCTCACGTCAGAGAGATGGAGGAGGGGAGGTCATGGGCACAGCAGCTTTAACCAGCTCCTAACAAAAGGCCAGTGATCCCTCTCTCTACCCTACACTGAGGAACACACACACAGGCGCACACACACACACACACACACACACACACACACACACACACACACACACACACACACACACACACACACACACACACAAGTGCTAGAAGACAGAGGGGTTATTATCATGCTAGTGGGATGCTCTCAGTTAGGAGGTGGGGTTTAGACAGCAGAACTGGCCATACATTTTGCTGCATTGTTCACAATGTACACGATAGACACTGTGAAGTTCTTCATTATTGAATGTGGTATACTGGTAATACATACGCCAAATTTCCTTATTAAAACCTTTTTTTCAGGAATTTTGATTGTTAAATATTAAATATATTTTTACAGGGCAACCTACACAGCCTTAACATTACGACCACCTGCCTTATATTGTGTAGGTGCCCCTTTGCTGCCAAAACCGCCCTGACCCGTCGAGGCATGGACTCCACTACACCTCTGAAGGTGTGCTGAGGTATCTGGCACCAAGACGTTAGCAGCAGGTCCTTTAAGTCCTGTAAGTTGCGAAGTGGGCGGCTCCATGGATCGGACCCGTTTGTTCTGCACATCCCACAGATGCTCAGTTGGATTAGGATCTGGGGCATTCGGAGGCCAAGTCAACACCTTGAACTTGTTGCGTTCCTCAAACCATCCCTGAACCACTTCTGCAGTGTGGCAGGGTGCATTATCCTGCTGCAAGAGGCTGCTGCCACTAGGGAATACTGTTTCCATGAAGGGGTGGACTTGGTCTGCAACAATGTTTAGGTAGGTGTCAAAGTAACATGCACATGAATGGCAGGAGCCAAGGTCTCCGAGCAGAACATTGCCCAAAGTATCACACTGCCACGGCCGGCTCATCTTCTTCCCCTAATGCATCCTGGTGCCATGGCTTCCCCAGGTAAGTGACGCACACGCACCCGGTCATCCACATGATGTAAAAGAAAACCTGATTCATCAGACCAGGCCACCTTCTTCCGTTGCTACCCGGTCCGGTTCTGATGCTCGTGTGCCCAATGTAGGCGTTTTTCGGTGGTGGACAGGGGTCAGCAAGGGACAACGCAACAAACTGTGATGCTCTGTGTGTTCTGACACCTTTCTATCACAACCAGCATTAACGTTTTCAGCAGTTTGAGCTTCAGTAGCTCTTCTGTTGAATCTGACCACACGGGCCAGCCTTCGCTCCCCAAGCGCATCATTTAGCCTTGGCCACCCATGACCCTGTCACTGCTTCACTGGTTTTGCCTTCCTTGGACCACTTTTGGTAGGTCCTGACCACTGCAGATCGGGAACACGCTGCAAGAGCTGCAGTTTTGGAGATTGTCTGACCCAGTCGTCTAGCCATCACAATTTGGTCCTTGTCAAAGTCGCTCAAAACTTTGCGATTGCCCACTTCTC
This sequence comes from Semicossyphus pulcher, assembly GCF_022749685.1. NCBI lineage: Eukaryota > Metazoa > Chordata > Actinopteri > Labriformes > Labridae > Semicossyphus > Semicossyphus pulcher. Next base: position 7,791,293 of record NW_027211700.1, read on the forward strand.
CTGCTTCCAACACATCAACTTCAAGGACTGCCAGGTGCCATTGCAGCGAGATAATCAATGTTATTCACTTCACCTGTCACTGGTCATAATGTTATGGCTGATCATACATTCCAACTTTTCTTAGCATCTGTGGCAAATACCATAGAATTCTACAACAGAGCCGTAGATACATTTTGAGCGTGATAAAGTGATGATAAATGCACGTTTTTGTATTCTGGTTATCTTTTATAAGTATGCACTGAAAACTGTGATAGATAATTGATGAAACAACAACGGGAATTCACTTCTTTGAGGGGAAAGCGGAGCATTATTAATTATTCAGCTCTGTGTAGTTCAAGTTAAAAGGTGATAGGGAGGAACGCCCCAGGAAGCGGTTTTACTGAAATACACAGGAGACTAATTTGATGAAACTAGAAATCATGTCTCTGCATCTTCACTCTCAGCAACAGGGCGATCACACTGCATCGTAAATCAAGCTGATGCTAGTTAGGCTGAATTCAAACGTGCAAATGTTTCACATATTTGTCTTGCAATGCATGACTTGGCCTTGTGTAATTTCTTAACACAAGGCCTGCATCAAAGGGCAGGCATTATTGAGTGATTTTATTATTAGGCATTAAGAGGTGACCTGACTTTCTTCCCATCTCATTAGTCACAATGAGTGTGGCAGGCCGACTCCGCACGGCCCTGCTGATCAAAGAAGAAGGGCTTAGAGCAGGAGCAAGAAATAAAGAGGTATTACTCTGATGTCAAAATCCATCCATCCATTTTCTGAACCGCTTATCCTGTTCAGGGTTGTAGGGAGGGCTGGAGCCTATCGTAGCTGTCATTGGATGAGAGGCGGGGTACACCCTGGACTGATCGCCAGTCAATCACAGAGCTGACACATAGAGACAGACGACAAAAAACAAAACAAAAAGAGACAGATCTAGCATGTCTTTGCACTGTTGGAGGAAGCCGGAGCACCCCAGGGGACCTCACGCATGCACGTGGAGAACATGCAAACTCCACACAGAAAGGCCCTCCGAACCGGGATTTGAAGCAGGGACCTTCTAGTTGTGAGGTGTCAGTGCAAACTGCTGCAGCCCTAAAACTTGAATCTTAAAGGAGCAGTTCTCCCCTGGAAAAAGCCACTGTCAGTCAAAGCTGGTGTTCTCTGTAATCGATAGAAGCAATAATATTTGAAATTGGCGCCATAGCTGTGGAGAAAGTTGTACAAACAGCTCGTGGTTTCGCCCATTGTACATTCCTACAACACCCAGCATGCATTGCACCCCTCGCTAACGACTCAGTTATAAATGTGGAATATCTGGGAGGGAAAATAATCAGTGTTTCAAGGCCCCTCACAGAATAAATGATTACATTAACCAGTATGTTTTTTTCAGGTAAACATTGCAGACATCGGAGGCGGGCGTCCTAGATTGAGGAAGTGTAGTTTAGCAAGCTCCCTGGCCTCCGCCAGATGGCACGTTTTACGTAGTCTGGCGGAGGTTTTCCAGGGCCCATTGGAGAAGCGGATAGCGTCCTCCAAAGGCACAAAGCGAAACTGCATTTTATTTGTACCATAATGACCAGCGTAATAGCATGATTAAACTGAATTTGTGTACTGTTTGCACCATGTTTGCGCATTCAACATTTGTTAAAAACAAAGACACAAATGTATCAAGGCTTAGAGGCAGGCATCTGTTGATTTAGAGTCTGAATGCCTCATAGGTGTTGTACTTTTCTGAATAATCAATTATTTGAAATGGAAAAGCAGGGACAAAACATTGCAAACAGGAGTTCACTACCATCACAATCAGAACATGATTTAATACTGCACATAATTTTACAAGGGCCGTTCCAAAGTGCTTTCTTTCTGGGGCATTTGGGAAGCCAATGGGTATAAGTAATGAGCTCATAACACGAACATCCAAGTTTCATGCTGTGTTGAGATGCACGCTTTGAGCATAAAACACCTGATTACAGTTATTACAGCATTAGTCTTCTATTCTCTGTTTGGTGCAATACTAGGCTAAGGAACATACTATATTGTATTGTGAGTCACACTTTCAGTCCTTGTACAATCAATAAACTATAAGTGATGTTCTGCATTCTTTCTTCTACCTTTAAAATCTTCAACCTTTAAAGTCTTTGTCAATGTACTGTGTATAACTGGCTGCCAGAGTTGTAGTAGTACTCAAGTCCAGGACACGTGACTCGACTTGGACTCGAGCACTGATGACTGAAGACATGGACTTTGACTTGGCTGCATTCGGACTCGGAATATGGAGAAGAGGACCGTTTTGTTTTTGTTCGTTTTTTAAGGCCCTAATAATTTATTCAGTCTGGAGCAAGAGCAGGTTTGAGAGTTCAACTGCATGCGCGTTCACATGCCGTGTTGTTCCGCAACAGTTCCTGCCAGGATGCCTAAAGAGGCGCCACAACTCGTGCATTTTGTTTTCAAAGATACAGCAAATGCAAGCATGAGCTGTGCAACATGTTCGATATGCACCCAGAAAAGAAAGTGAGATGCTGAAGTTAGCCGGACTGTTGATACCGTTAATCAGCGGTGTATCTACCATGGATGCAGGTAAGGCAACTGAGTAGGGGCCTGCTGCAGAGGAGGGCCCGGAATCGTATGGACGTCACATCTGATAGAAGCGGCTGGTGAGCAGCGCACAGGGCCACTGATGGCTAATCTATGCATTAATCATGCTTTATTCACTTGTCCGCTGAGCTTTCAGGCGCTGTCCGAGGTCCTGAAGTTGTAAATGTGTAGAAACAGGTATATGAAACAGTCGCTAACATTTATGATGTACGTTTACGACATTCTTTAACATTTATTCAAACTAAATTTATGTAAGAATGAGGCAGTTATTGTAATTGCCTTTCCCCCGTGCTAAAGTACAGATTGCTCTTAGGGGAGGCACGTCACAAACTGACTAGCCCGCAGAACCTTGTGATGCATTGTGACTCGCTTTTAACATGCATTGGGGTCCGGAGCTGACACGTTACGCCACTGACGTTACTGTTAGCTACCTTAATGTTAGCCTCTAAAATGACTCAACCACTGGGTCCAAGATGTTCAGTTAGGTCGTGGGGTATGTCACTTCACCGAAGTGCATTTCTATAGATAAAGGAAGTAATGTTACAGTTAGAATAGCTGCATTCTTGGATGATGTATCTGATGCTAATTACACATTAAATGTACCGCTATGTTACTGTCACACTGTAAATTTGTGGATATGTGTATGCAGCATTGGGTGTGTGGTGGTGATGCCAAATTGCAGACTTGGACACAAGAGACTCCAGACGTTTTAGTGACTCAACTACAACACTGCTGGTTGCACAATATTATCTTACCCCATACTATAGCCTTGATTTCTACAATATTATCTGGATTCATCCTCACTGTCGGATCTCATGTGCAGTTTCTCCCTCGTTTTGTTATTCAGACACTCACTGAAAGTTATTTTGTCTCATTTTAAAGGTTCCTCACAGAGAAATATCAAGTTTTCTTATGTCAAGGCTTCCTTGGCGGGCTTTGTAGTCCATTTAAAAAGGCACTTCAATGATTTTTACCACTAAAGTCAGTTTTCTTAATACGTTTAGTATAACTCTGTGAAAAACAGTTGTATAACATCCGCTGTGGCTCTGCAGGAGCTTTTTCAAGTTTGTGAAAATAACCCTGATAGCATAGTGATGTCTCGGGGTTATCTCTGTTTGGTCTCGGAGACAACCAATTTAAAACAGGCAGGCTGTGTTACAAAGTCGGCGCTTTGAGTTTAAAAGACATGGTATTTTACAAAGCAGGCAGGGTCTAAGGAAAAACACGATCAAGTTGTATAATAGGAGGCACAGGATTCAGGGTATTTTGTGTTTTTGGAAATGGAGCGATTCAATAAAGTAAAAGTCAGGGTATCTCAGCCTATGTTGCCCTGATATTAACCAGATTTTTTTTTCTATTTGGTATCTAACAAATCCTCAAACTTCAATGAAATGAGCAACAACTTTGCTACATGGGCTGTGGCTCAAAGGTAGAGTGGGTTGCCGTCCGATTGGAATGTCAACGGTTCGATCCCTGGCTCCTCCAGTCTACTTCTACATGTTGAAGTATCCTTGGGTGAGATACTGAACCCCACATTACTCCTGCCATTGGGTCTAACAGTGGCCCAGAATGGAATTGAGTTAATGTATGAATGTGTGTATGAAAGGATTAATACATATAGTGTAAAAGTACTTTGAGTGGTCTATCAAGGCGCGATATATAAATGCAGGCCATTTACTATTTACCACTAACCATATACTTTATATTCGTGGGTGGATGGATACACTGGTCTATTGTGCCTAAACCTACAGTACCAGCATGAACTGCATGTTACTGGTCAATTCCACAGGATCTGTCTCCGTACGTTCCGAGTCTTTTTTTGACGGAGGCCGCTTCAAGCACGCATCAAGCTGATCAGAGCAGATCGTTCCAAACAGGAAGTCAGACATGAAAAAATAGCATAGATTTCAAAATAACACACTGAAATCTTGGAAAAAGAACACTTTTAATTAAGTAGTGTACTCATCCATGGTGGAAGCACAAAAATCAAAGAATTATCTCTAAATGAGCAGATAATCAACCTCGGAGGTGCAACCTGAACTGTTGTTTATGTGTTGCTCTGTTTAACATAGATGTTATCGTTTGATTTTGCAATTCTCCTGCAATTTTTGTGAATCCAGCTGCTTGGGCCAGCTGCCGACCAGACACGCATCCTGTGGGCGAGGGCTTGAGCCATTTGATGGACCAGAACTGTAGCGCAGGCGGAACACGCCAGACACGGACCCTGTGGGATCTAGGTGTTAGGGTTGCCAATGGCAAATGTACCTCCGTCAGGCCAGCTTGAGGACTGTCGCGAAACTGGTCGTTAGCATAAGTTCCATATCACATATGCCTTTTAAAGCCAGGCCTGTCTGTGTATTTGAGGAACAAGATAAGGATATGTGTGTACAATTAATAAACAATGGCTACTTTGGTAGATGTGGGTTTCAGAGGCTTTTTTTTTTTGCCCTTTTTTCTCCTGTCACTCACCAACACGACCCAGCAGTGAGACTGTGTATGAGTCAAATATGGCATGTCACACGGGTGTCAAATATGGCTGTCAAATATGGCTGTCAAATATCATGCAGTGCTAATTGCAGAGAATTCAAAGTCTGTCCTTTTAATGTCCACTGATGGAAGACATGTAGAAGGAAAAAGAATGAGTAAAACGTTAACAGTCTAGTCATGCAAGCACACAGGGGAGAATTGATCTACTGAAGGCAGTTATGTTTAATTTGGAATGTGAGCAAAGTGCAAAGGTCAGCAGCAACAGCACCATTTCTGCATCCTGTTGAGGCATTTCCTCCCTTACGGCCACTGGCTAATGCTGTATGCATTCACTCTGACAATATGTAAGAAAAAGTGAGGCGATCAATGGAGTCCTCTGTGGGTACACATTGAGAGGTAATTTTGGCTTGGCTGAAATAAAGTTTTCAGCTACATTAGCTGATTGAGCTGCAATCTGCTGGAGGCTCAAAGGGCCAAACTACATTTTGTTAAGTGAAATTCTCTCTCTTGAACTGAAATATGCCAAGTTTCTGTCTCACTATCAAATATGTATGCAGCACAAACTGGGAATCATGATTGGACGACTCAAAAAGCTCCCAGGTATGTCATTGTCATGATTGGATGACTGGCTGTCAGTCAAACTCCTCACTATGGCAACACACATCAAAGGCCCCATCTACCTGATGTTTTTTTCACCAAAGAGACGCCTCATCAGTCGTTCTCATTACCACTCAATACTGTCTCAGACCAGACCATCATCATGGCTGCGTCTGAGCCAAGAGTCATCACTTTTGAAAATGAACTGAATGCAAGACCTGCTCATTGAAGATTTCTTACAGCTGGACTACATAAAACTTTGTCATTTGAAGAGTCATTCAGATCGGTAAGTGTGAGGGCTGATGTTAGCTAACATTAGCCAGATACAATCTGTTCACTAACGCAAGTCAGTGATAGTTTGTTGGCACAGCCAGTAACGTAGCAGTATCGGATTGAATTTAATGTACTGTATCATTGCTAGCTATTTCCGAGACTAACACCCATTTTGCTGATCGTTTATTGAACATTCCAAACTGCCCGTCACTAAAGCTGCCTTCACAAAGAGTAGGCCTACTGCATCTTGGGTGGAAAAAAAGTGACTTGAATTGACTTGCCTTGCCTTAACTAAGGACTCAACTTCACTTGACATAACTTGTGACTTGACTTGCCCAAGAAAAAAATGACTCAAGACTTGTGTGAGACTTGGACCAAATGACTAGAGACTTACTTGGGACTTGAGCAAAGATGACTTGGTCACAACACTGGATGTAGCCTCTGGGGACTACAGGGAGAAGCCACCGTGTGTTCAGATCAAAAGTTAAGTGAATTTCGCACCACCAGATATGTCGGCAAAATAAATGGTGTCATTTCTTGGTCCAGTCCAAGGAAGTCGGGAAATCTAAACGCTGAACGGCTTTCGCGACGCAGCGTCAAGCGAATTTTTGATCTAGAACGGTTGTTAGCTGAACCTACAGATGTGTGTTTATAGAGATAAATTAGAAGGTAAATCATTGTCAGATGACCACTGATGGGAGCTGGGATGTCATTACGGCCGCTTATGTTCAACCTGCCAGCTGCGGTAACCAGGACACTTATTAAAACTTACTTTTTACTAATTCCTTGTATTAAAAATCCCCTTCCTACAGATTCTACATTTCTATGTAGAGTCTGGTGCCTAACCCTAATCATATAGTTTTGGTGCCCAATTCTAACCAAACAGCGACTGTTTCCCAACATAAACGGATGTTGATCATTGTTGCACATCCAAAGGTCATAAAATATTAAACATTGTGTGTAAGCTTTATTTTTAAATGCCAAAGACTAAGGCCATGTCCACACGTACAAAGGTATTTTTCAAAACGTAGCTTTTCCTCTGCGTTTCGTCCACACACAAACGCCGTTTTAGGTCACTGAAAACAAAAATTACAGATGTGACAAAAACAGTGATGCTTAACAGGAGTTTTTACATGTTTTTACATATATGTACAGTTACTTGTCTACTATATTGAGGAACAAAGGCGTCGGGATAGATTTTAGATTAGCCACGATTCTTCTCTTTTCTTTGCAAGACCGGGTGATATCGCCGCCTGTTGGTGTGGCACTCTCATGACAGCGTTTCTGTTCTGTGTTTTTGCGTTTTCGTTTGGATTTTTATTTACCGTGCTTGTGTGGACGGGATTTTTTTTGGAAACGAAGGAGTCCAAAACTCAATAATGCATGTGTACGTGTAGATGTGGCCTAAGCTGCCGTGATTGGCAAGTTGGGAGTATTGTCAGTGGAAAATGAAAAAAAACAATCAGCTATAGGTTGAAACATTTGCTGACTTTATCATCACAAATCTTGTGTTACCATTCATTGCATTTTTCTCTTCGTCAGTCATTCTAATTGAACGGGTGTTTTGTGTTTTCAAATGTCATTTTAAATTATACTTGCTTGTAGGTGAAATTAAGTTTCAAGATGTAGTCTCTGTTTTTGGGTCCCAGATCAATACTGGCCTATGAGGCGCCAACACCAGCAAAGTTTCAACAAGAGGAGGATCTATAATGGGATTGTGATTCCTCATCCACCTCCATGCACTCTGTCCATGCTCTATCTAACCTCTGCATGAAAACAAATGGCACTCGGCTCCGTTGTGAGCCATAGAAGATCAATGAGCCGGGCCGCTCGGATCCCTCCTCTCCTTTTCCTCTACGCCAAATGCACTCTGTGTCAAACTAGAGTATGCTGCATTTGCAAAACATGCCCTCACACACGCTTTCAGTAAGTGCGCGTGTATGTGCGAGTACTGGACTAAAACAGTGAGAGAAGAGATAAAAAGGGAACAAGTTTCCTTCTCTTTATAGAAAAGGAGTGCATGCATAATTTGCACTGGCATTCCCATCAAAACCTGAGTCTTGGCAGCAAAATGCATGATACACAGGAAAAAGGATACCTAGCAACATACTCAGCAGTATACTGTATCACCACCAACGCACACACACAAAAACGCACATTGGCCTGAAGCCTTGCTCTTATCCTTCTCTCTGTCAGCAGAAACATAAAATAAGGCGAAACTTTGGCACAAAGCTTCATACAATATTGCTAAGTTAAGAGAACAACACTGTGAACTGTACAGTGAATTTTTGTTTTTATCCATTTCATTCAACTGATGAATTATAAGAAATGTAGCCTAAAAATAACATTCCAGCACGCAACCTGGGACTGAATGACCAATCTCAGGCTGAACATTTATTCACAAGTTCCTTCCTGCATTTAAAATATCAAATTGGCTGCGGATGAAAGTGAAAAACAAGCACCTATGTGTTTTTAAAGTCGCTCTCTCCTGCTTTTGGTTAGATTAACATCTGTGTAATGTTCTGTATTCCCAAAGAAGCCTGTTTATGCTGGCGTAACGCCGACCTGCAGAGGCTGCCAACACCTACTTGCAGAAGACAACTCTCACAAAACACACTTCAAAAGACACATTAGTCATAAAAAAAAGCACTCCAAAAGCAACCTTTAAGGGCTCCTTTGCATAAATGCTTAACCTTGACGAAGTTTGTGTCGGCCTGTGAGTGGTTTGGTGTGTAAGCAGATGTCTAATTGAAGTGGAGTTCTGATGTTGTTTTCTTTGAGCAGATCTGTGAGCTGGTTTGTGTGTGAGCTGAACAGGCGGTCTGGCAGTGGAAGAGTGATTTCCTTCCCTCGACGATAGATGCTGTTTTACTGGGATCTATAGGTCAATGACTAAACTGTACATTTCTTATTCTGCTTGTATGTTCTGTCCATAGACTGTAAGACTTGGATATAGTCTGGTTTCAAATGAGGCCACTGGGAAGTGGTTAAAAAGGGGGTATTATGTAGTTTCACATTGTAAAACATATATATATATATAATATTTTCAAATCTGTAGGTAAAAGTGTGTTGGAGTAATCCCCAGACTTCTCACCTCAGTCTGCAGGCTGCTGTGAACGCCAGGTTTCACACAGGTTTTTCTACACGCTGCACTTTGTGACATCACAAAGTGCAGCCTCAGCAGGCTTCGGAGAGCTGGCTTGTAGGGGTGGGTTTTCTATTCTATTCTATTATTACTCTATAATAATAACACATTTTATTTATATAGCACTTTAAAAAGTACTCAAAGACACCTTACGTGTTAAAACAAATAGCCAAGACAGTAAAAGCAATAAACAGTATAAAACAATCAAGGTGCAGAAAATATAGCTCAAATGTATTTGTATAAAAGAAAACAGTTAGAACAGTAAGATAAAGATAAAGAGGGGTCACAGATTATAAGCAGCTTTGAATAGGTGGGTTTTGAGTCCAGTTTCAAAAGAGGGGAGTGAGGGAGAGTGCCTGAGGTGATGGGAGAGAGAGTTCCAGAGGGAGGGGGTGGCAATAGAGAAGGCTCTGTCCCCCAAGGTCCAGCGCTTGGATCAGGTGCGATGGGTGAGGAGGTTGGCGTTGGTGGATCTGAGGTTACAGGTGGGAGTGTATTGGTGAAGTCAGTGGTCAGTGAGGTGGGAGGGGGCTAGGTTGTGGAGGGCCTTGTAGGTGATCAGGAGGATTTTGAATTGGATTCTTTGTTGAATGGGCTGAAAGTGGAGGTTCTGAAGGGACATAGCTGACTGAGTCGTTTCAGGCTGGATGAGGGCCTGCACAGAGTACCAGTGAGAAAAATGAGGATTTTTTTAACTGTAAATTATAATAAGCTACTCCACAGGTACCACAGAGTGAAATATGAAGCTTGGAATTACCATAATACCCCCCCTTTAAAACCATCTTTCTAATGGCCAGCAGGGGGCTACTCTACTGGTTGTGAAAATAATTACATTAGCCTGTTTCACACTTGATTTATTACCTCACAGTAAACATTTTCCAAATGAACTCTCCTTGAATACAGCATGATGTTAATTTTATAAATGATTGCCCCATTGCGAGTACAATGGACAATTAAGCAGAGTATACTCCACGGAGTGGCTACCTGTGATTGACAAGTTGCTACCTTGGCTGCGTGACAACCAGGATAGAGGCCTTAAAATGTTTATTACACAGCTGTGTTAAATGCTTGATTCTGATTGGTTGATTACGGCATTCCGAGGTCTGCTATTCCTCGATAACAGCCCGTTGCTAGGGATTCGGATGTAATTACACAATCAACTTGTCTCAGTGGAAATGTTTCCATTTAATGTGAGTAAAAACAGCTCGGTTAGCTCCCGTTGCTATGGACACAGCTATCACTGTTAGTGTAACCCACTATTTTTAAACGGAAAACGGAACCCCTTCAGGGTGAGACAAGGGTCCTGGCCCTGCTCACCCTGTCAGGGCTCACTGTACATTATCCCTTACGTATACGTCATCCAAATATAGTCACTTTTGGCTCCAAAAAAACAAGATAACGATGGCCAAAATGCAGAGCTTGAGACTTCAGAATGAGAGTTCCCAAAATAAAAAATGGCTGATGTCACTTTGGCTATTTCCACCTGTTTTATACAGTCTATGGTTGTGTGCATTTCCGTCTGTACTTGGATTATCTGAAAGTAGCAATGTGTTTTCTGTCTTTTCTTTACTTCCCCTGTTAGCTTAAAACTTTCCTTCAGTATGTGCTTTGCCAAAAGCTGTTTTGGTCCCAAGCCACACTTCAAATAAAGCAAACTGCCTCACAAACCGCAAGTACCAAAGACCTGCATCTGCAGAGGTAAAACCACAAACATGTCCTTAATTACCATGGTTGTTCATTTAAATAATGATGGGACTTTTTTTGCCTTGTTTTATGTCCAGTGGGCGACTCAATAATCTGCGTGTGACCGGTATTTGACCTAGCCAAGATGTAGCTGCACACAACTTCCCAAACATCATCATTAGTCTGGGGTTACGGTATATTAAGCAGAATGGGGCAAGTTTCATTTCTGTTTGTTTCCAGGTCATTTACACTGAGCGATATAGCTTCTGACTTCAAGTTGGCACGTTTAATTCAGAGTTAAAACACAAAATGCAATGGTCAGCACAAATCCCTGAATAACATTCCTGGATGTGCATTAAGTAGAGACATCTGCTATAGATTTACAGTAAATCGTATAAATAAGCACATCATCAGTCAAAAGGGATTACCATTTGGAGTATTTTTATCGTCTAGCTCTGCTTCTGATTGCTCCATCACTCCTCTGCCCTCACAATACACTCCATGAAAAAGAGAGGGCTAAAAGGGTCAATTGGATGCATATGCTCCAGAGCTCCGTGGACTGAGGGACGCCTTTCATACGGTGACTCACACTACATCTGTAAATTTACAAAACTTGACCTCATCTTCCCGCACTTGGCGTTTTCCATCTTCCCTAATGGAGATGATTATGCGCTGCTCCCCTTCCCCTCAGGGGAGCCAACTCAGAATTACTCAGAGTTCGCTCCTGAGGGTCGTCCTCCCTTTTGCTATTCAGTTCCAGGAGAAGGTTCAGGCACAGAAAAACCCATGCTGAGGACGATTGTTTTAGCTTCAGCTGAAAAGTTCAAGCTCAAGATTACCGTATTGGTCTGAATATAAGACCATCCTGATTATAAGACGGTGTCCCACGATCTTTGTAGGCTCGCCTTTTTTGGACATTACACTCAAAAATTATCTTAAAATTAACGTCATTACTCCGCCTCATTTGTTCCGGACGATCGCTGCATCTCTCCATGTTTCATCCCCCTGGCACTGTAGTGGTGAGTGACGGCTGGCCTCAGTCATGAGGGGTACACTCGCTTTACAGAGAAGCGCTGTCTACTGTTGTGAATGGATATTGGCCATTAAAAGTCTAGACCCCGAATATAAGACGATCCCACTCTTTCAGATGTTTGTCAAGGGAAAAATACCGGTCTTTTATCCAGGCTAACTTCAAAAAAGGCAGTGCGGTGTGCCTGTTTTACAGCCTGCAAAACGCGCTCTGTCTTATCGGGCCCTAATACGGTAATTTCTTGCACACATACAAGGAGTCCGATACACGGAACGATTGTTCTTGTTAACACAAAGCATCTGTATGAATGAGGACTAAGTCCATGCGAACCATCATGTAACAGCTCTTAACTTAAGTTCTTGTTTCTCTGTGTATCCCGTCTGCTGAATCACAGCATGCACTTCCACAAGTGATGGATGACTAATTAAGACTTTCAGAGTAAGCGCACACACCAAATGTCAGAGGACTGTTGCCATAAATTAAAAGCAATGGTGTGAAATTGCCTCATTCATGCATTTCATTTCATACACTTGATTTTTTTCAGGATGATTTTTTCTTTTAGAGTTAAGGCAATCCGAGTGAGTTGCTTATGGTGGTACTGAGATAAACTACTGATTGTTTAGACAGTTATCCCACTGAGATGACTGCTTGTAGGACATAACTGAACAGCAGTGGCAGCCGCAAATTAACAAACATATTAAATTACATCAGCAAGAAACTTTCAAAACATAACTCAGCAAGTGAAAATTATTTTAATGGGTTTTTGTGGTAATAGAAAATGATTCAGTGATTTGCATCAAACCCCTCATTGTGACAGACTGAGTTTTTTGGAAAGTGCTTAAAGTGAGTCTTTGGAATATTAATTTTTTGAACAAGAGTGGATTTTGAAAAACATTTTTAGGATCATCCGCAGTGACGGATGGAGAACATTTAATTTCAAAAACTTCTGTGACTATTATCCTTCGATGTTTATTGGCGATAACCAGAGTGCTTTATTTGTGACCACATGATGGTGCTTTGTGCACCAGAAAATTAGCAAATTTTCCTCGGCTCAGGGCCAACTTTCCATTGCCACCTTATTACGATATATTCTACAGCCTGCATGTTATTTGATTATGTGTCGGTTTTTCTCCATGTGTCTCAGATGTGTCACATGGTCTTCTCTTCAAACAATCGGAATGAAATATGACCTCCCATCACTCAGAATACTTTCCACTTTAACCAATTCTCTTAATGGGTAAGTATAGCAGTTTTTGTGTCTCCTACGCTGGCTGGCTGTCAGGTAAGTCACCTAATTGTCGTATCCAAGAACAATCCCATGCAAGTCAAAGTTAGCGCAGAAACCCCAGAGACTGTAACATCCTGTCCTGCTCATTTATGAAGTGGTTAATATGTACAGACTAAAAGTTACTTTCCCCTTGTGACTAAAACAACAGAAGGGAAAATGTGAAAATGTAAAAAAATGAGTCACTCCAATTTTCAGTAAATGAACCAAAGTAAAGTTCACTTACTTGAAATTCAGTTTTGTGCCTGTAATTAACAGACAAGCCCTTTTAACATTGCAAATGCCGCAACAGTACCGTAATGGGGCTCCGCTGTTACGCCGTCTCCTGCTATTTTACATTGGACCAAGCAGCCAGCATAAAGCCGCCCCAGGGTGCGTTTTTCGTCGTGTTCCAGTAGTCCGGAAGCAAAAGAGGAGCAAAGTTTAAACTAACAGTGAAAGCTTCACATACATGCATGTGGAGCTGTTCCGTCCTGCCCCGCTTCGACTCTGTTTCGCCTCCGTTACTACGTGGATCGACTTTGCCCCAGCAGTCCCGCCTTGAGCTGGCGATGTAAAAGGGGCAACAGTGCAAGTGAAGAAAGGAAGTTAAAGTTACTTCATTCTCCATATTATTTGGCTTGCACAGTCATTTCAGCAAATTGCCAAATATGCAAGCTGTGTTTCCATTTAATTTCACCATTAACACATCCAAATGATCATTTTGTTTTTTAACTTTCAAGTCTAAATCAAAGACAGAACTCCTTCCTTGCAAATCCTTTAGGAACTCTGTGTGGTACACTAATGCACAGTGTGAATGTAAAATGCACTTTCCTCTCATAGGAACCCCCTGCTGAGACAAAAGTATGTATGAACGCTGCTGTAGTCAGCAGTACAGCTTTGATAATACAACCAATACGATGCTAATAGATTGGAAATTCCTTTAAAAAGGTGTAAGGGACATCTAACAAGTGGATCAAAAATCTCCTCGACTTACACATTTGATTGTTGTCTTACTGAAGCGTCAAACTGCAGTCATTACCGATAATGATGGTTGGGTACTGCAATGTGAACCCCCCCACACCACCAATCCTTTCAAGTATTCACACCTTTAAAAGAAAACGCAGCAAGAATCCTCTTACAGCGCTGTTATTTCTTGCCAAGATTTTACAGCTTAGCAGCACAATTAGAAGCTAAAAGGGTACTCGTCATGTTATGGTGAATTGGAAAGCCTTAGAGTCCGTGCTGAGAAGGATTTAACCCATGAGTAAGTGGGTAAAATTGCATGAAATCCACAAAAATGTTCTCAATAATCTTCTACCAAAACCACAAATTTAAAAAGATCCATGGGGAAGAAAGTAGCACGCGCACGCACGCTTATTAAGTCAGAATTTTTCTTCGCTCGACCAGCCTGTTGTGTCTCCACATCCCCACTAAAGTCCATCCTTTTCCCCTCCTGCCTCTGTGTTACTCCTCCCGGAGATGAATAATTTAGACCCCTCCTCATTGTTTTGTATGAACAGAGCAATTCCCCGGATGAGATTGTCTCGGAGGACTGTAGAGCCACAGGCCTATCTGCAGGCCCTCCCCTCTAATCTGCATTCTCCCTCTGTTCTCTTAATGGGGAGGCCATGGACAAGAAGGCACAGTAATTGCAGTCAGTTGTTGATTTCCCGTTTTATTCCTCCCTTGTGACGCATCGCAATGTTCTTCATTCCTATATTTTTCTCCTCAAGTCATATTTCCTTTCATCTTTTCATCTCTGTCATCTTCGTCGTTATCCGTTCTCTTCTCATCATCTTCTTCATCGCTATAAACACATGTTATCTACACAGTCAGAAACAGGGGCGACGGAGGCAGGCTAAGGGGCAGAGTAAATAATTAAGGCTGAGAGAAACGCCACGAGCCACGAAAGTCAATAACAACCCAACGGAAAGCAGAGAATGACTCATTGCTTATTAGGTGTTTTAGGGAAACTGCAGAAGCTTCATATCTCGGGGTAATAGCCTTATTTGAGACCTAATAATACAGAATAAACCAGAATCTGCTCCCTAAACCTCCCCTGACAGAAATTAATATCTTTCTTGCTCTCTTTCGCTCCCTCTCTGCTGCTCACATTTACCCTGTAATACACCAAAGGACTGACGAGCCTGGCACCTCTAGGTACAACACCATACTGCACCCAGGGGACCTTCACAGCCTTCATATATCAGGTATAACACAGCGCTATAATCCAAGAACCTGAAACAGAACTTGTGTGTTAACATTCAGGCTTCAGGCAACATTTGGGTAATCCTCGCACACAAACCTCGCTAGGCACCTTTTACTTTGTTCAGGCAGACAACAGCACTGGGTCAGAAATCAGCCCACCTCATTCATTTCAAGGAGGACCACTGCGTTGGCTGGTGCTGAGGGCGCTGGCAAGGAGAACAAAACAGGAACAAGGACTAAAGAGGTCATTGGGTAAAAAAAAAGTTTCAGGTTTAGTTGCAACACGATGCAACATTGTCCACCACTGCACTTCCAATTGGTGCAAGAACATGTTCCTTGTCAATTAATACGTAACCTCTGGCAGAAGAAAATACAAAAGAGAAGCCAGTAACGGTGAAGAAAACATGACACAAATATCGCACTTTTGTCTATTTCACATGATATTTTAGGGAATTGTCCGGCTCATTATCTATCTACATGCGCGATGCTACCCCTGTGTCTGCTAACATTATTTATCCTTCCAATAGAGCAGTTAGCCTTTTCTTATGTAGCTTGTATCCATACACCAAACTTCCTAATTCTGGCCAAAAGGCAGTCGAATCATGGCGCCAACTGACTCCACTCTTGTCTTCATTACAATGTTATCACCATTATATTTCAAAGGGGAGTTTTTCCCATTAAAAAAGCTTCAAATAACATTTTACTTTGCTGCTGCTACCTTTCTTTATTGGCCTTGGGATGGTTTAAACTGCCATGTGTTTTTTATTTGTTTTAATTAAACCAGATTTTTTGTACCATTCAGATTCTGCCTCCTTAAAAAAAATCCCATTTCAAGAGGGAATAAATCTTAATAGGTCACCAAGGCAGTTTCTCTATGGAGGTTCTGCCCGATGCAGCAAAGCAAGTGGCCTTTAGCCAAGAGCTAGAGGACAAAAACCAATTGGTCATTTGTCACCTTAAGTATCCAAAGATCCATTATGTGAGTGCTGTCCATGTCTCAAAGATATATTATTTTAGTATTAAATACCCTCTGAAGGCTTGAGAGACCTACACATAGAACGGCCACTGAAGTCAACTTCAATTCATGTTAATGTCTAAGGCAGGGGTGGCCAACCCTGCTCCTGGAGGGCTACCTTCCTGCATGTTTTAGGTTTCTCCGCACTCTAACACACCTGATTCGAATGTTTCGCTCGTTACCAATCCCCGGAGACGCTTCAGTTGGTTAATAACGAGCAGATCATTCAAATGCAATCCAGACACCCCAGACTCGAACATCAAAATTCCAGAGTGATACCTCTCGTTTACTTCCTTGTGCTCTGTATTTCTCAAAAAGCAGTGGATTTGCTAAAATTAGGCTAAATTCATAAACGACAGAATTGCCACAGGTAGGGATTGAATTTTGGTT
This sequence comes from Semicossyphus pulcher, assembly GCF_022749685.1. NCBI lineage: Eukaryota > Metazoa > Chordata > Actinopteri > Labriformes > Labridae > Semicossyphus > Semicossyphus pulcher. Next base: position 7,807,978 of record NW_027211700.1, read on the forward strand.
TACACATTATTCAGCCCTGAGGTAGGAAAGACTTTTCCTTGTTTTAGTTTGTAACATATTATATTCAAAGACTTGAAACATTAACGTTATGGAGTAATGGTTTTACGAGCTTGTGCAAACCTAATCTAATTTTTTAGACAAATTAAAATAGAGTTTTGAAACAAATGATTAAACACACATCCATCATAGCTCATTAAAGTAGCAACTGCATGGGCATAGCCTCATTTAAATGCAGCTACACAACACATGAACGCCCTCATTGTATTTAAGGCATTCCTTTTCTTCCAGAGTGGGGCGGCTGTGGCCCAGTGGTAGGTTGGCTGTTCCTGCAGTCATGTCAAAGTATCTTTGGGCAAGACACTGAACCCCAAATTGCTCAGTAAGTCAAAGCCTTTGTGCTTGAATGGTTATCTAGATCCCAATCTCAGAACCCAACGGCCATCGTCTGACAACGATATATTCTCTGGGAGTGATGTTGAATTTTGGGGGCATTCCGGTTCAGCCGGCGTGAAGTGCTAAGGACTTCCAGCCAAGACTTCCTTTTCCGTGCGATGCACTGTTTACAGTCCAGTTAGCAACTTGAGAAGCGACCGTGTATTCAGATCATGAAACAAAATTTGCCCTTCCAGATATGTCAGCAAAATAAACGCTGTCATGTCTTGGTTCATTACATCCCCCGGAAGATTTCTGGTGAATCTCACTTTCACTAATAAGCGACACAGAGGCTGTTCTCTGGCTTACATTAACTGTATGAGAAATAATATGTTTTTCTAGTGATTTACAGGCCTTAAGTTTGCCGAAATAACTTCATTATGCAGGTTTGTAAAAAGTAAAAATGAAGCTTTTTGTCAGGTCTGTCCTCAAGAGGAGAAGAAAACTACTTTTAAAATGTATAGATAATTACTGATGCATTCGAGGAAGTTGGGAAATCCAAATGCTGAACGGCTTTCGTGACACAGCGTCAAGGAAATTTGCAGTTTACAGACTTTAATAAGAAGGTAAATCATCATCTGATGACCGCTGATGGGAGCTGGGATGTCATTACGGCGCATTGCGTTCTGCCTGCTTTTGCTCCCCACACGGACCGTTTCTCCTGCATACGCTGCAGCCTGCTGATGAGTGATTGGTCAATACAACTTGGACTACAAGTGTACTACAAAACGGAAACCAGAATACTTAAAATCCACAGCCCTGCCAACAGATGCAACGTTTAAATGTGGAATCTCTAAATAGAGATTATATAGATCCTGATTGGAGATTGGTGATACTTTGCATAGCAGCCGCTGCCATCAGTGCATGAATGTGTTTGTGTGAATGTGACGTGTAGTGTAAATGCGCTTTGAACCATTTGCCATTCCAGAAACATAGTGGCATGTTTTGATTTCAAAGTCTAAATCCCAATATATTCTCTATATTTTTCCAAAATGTATGTATCTGATCCTTCAACCAGAGCCTTAAAGGCAGCACACCAGTCACTTATAAAGTTCACAACTTCGCAAATTTATACAGAACACTGCCAGCTCAGCAGAAAGTCACAAATGAGGAAAAGAGATGGACATGACATATTTATGGCCCAATACACACATTGATGTACACATACACATTCAGAAGCCAGCCAACCAATCTACAGCAGACATGTAAAACAGTTTTTTTTCCCACTTTTCATATCAGTGCTGACCAGCCCACCAGGCAACCACCCACTGTTCCATTTGGCCGGTCTGCCCCTGGTGCCTGATTTAGCCTTGCATACATTACTGCTGCTTTTGTCATGAATATAAATGATGAGAACAACACTTTCTATGCTGCGTTTTTCTTTCGGCTTACTCAACTCTCAGTATTTGTCATAGTTTCAAGTGAGGCAGAGGCACCATTCAGCTCTTTGACCTGCAGGTTCATGATAATCATCTCATCCTACCGTCTGCATTTAACCAGGCAAAATAGGGAGCAGATCTGTGTCTCGCCCAGAGGTGGAAAATACATCAGTTTTATGCTGTGTTAGGGCCTGTGTCCACCAACAGTGTTTTTTGAGCAGGCAGCGCAGATTACCGCAATTTCAGAGCGCTTCCCACCGGTATAACATAAAAAAACGATGAAAAGGAATCGAGCAGCAGCTCTACACCTGGAAATTGTACCCTCAGAAAAACGAAAGGATTAGCTTGACCTCCGCCATTGTTGTTGACAAAGTTGACATCGGAAAACCCGCTCCTTCTTGATTTTGATTTGTAGGTGAGGGAGAAGGGGCATTGGGGGGCATTGCTGTTTTCCAAAAGTTGAAGTATTCTCAACTGAGAGCGCAGCAACAAAAAAACAAAATGAGGGCGTTTTTGAGCTGCGGACGCCGAGCGCTGAAAACGCTGAACAGCATTGTAGTTAGTATAGAAAATAGGCACTGCCAGCGCAAAAAACCCCATTAGTGGACACAGGCCCTTATACTTTTACTTCACTACATTTGAGTGGGAATATGTTTTTACTGCTATTGTTGCAATAAGAAATATTCAAAGTAATAAAAAGCTTGAGGTTCCCAACTTTACAAGTTATCATTAATAATGCATAATTATTAACAAATGGACTGGTAAATGGACTGTACTTGCATAGCGCTTTTCTAGGATTCCGACCACTCAAGTTGCTTACAGTTGATTACATGTCACATTTACCCATTCACACACTGATGGCAAAGGCCTAATTGCCAATGTCAAATCAGCAGCCTCTATGTACATTCATAACCGAAGGGTATGCCTTCGGGAGCTATGTGGGGTTTAATATATTGCCCGAGGACACTTCGACATGTGACTTAAGCAGTTGAGAACCCCCAACCTTCCAATTGAGAGACGACCATCTACCTGAGTTGCATACTGAAGCAATCCTGAATGATTCAATTTTGAATGTGTCTAATTACCTTTTAAAGCACTTATTATACCCGCTACCTTTGTGAAGCTAGTTTGATCTTAACCTTGATTGTACACAACACTTTGTCATATATTACAATATTTCAGTCATTCAGGACAGTCTTCAATTAAATGAGCATTTTCACTTTTGAAACTTAGCACATTTTCAAGGACTTTTTGAAATACTGTGACTTAAACTAAAGAAAAGAATCTGAGTACTTCCAATACTACTGCTCGCACCTCGAGGACACAAGGTTTCCCTCCTCGCTTTACGTTTCATTATGTCTTACCCTTTATAACTTACAAAGAGTTCTTTATCATTTTTGATCATTCAAAAGGAAGTCTCCCTTTGCATGGAGACAAAGAAAACAAAGGAAAGAAAAGAGTCAAACATTTCGAAGGACTAAATGGTAAAATGAAAAGAAATATGATCACAAATACCTACAAAGGGCTCGAAGAGGAATAATTGGCAGGTAAGGCCAGGCAAAGTTCATGTAGAAAAAATATCAGTGCACTTTAAGTTGACTCTTGGAAACCTCAATAGAATGAGCAGCATGGTATGGAGAAAGGATGTCTTCTAACAATTTAAGGCAGTAGAGATCGACGTGTGGATGCGCCGTTGCCACTTCCACTAACCAAAACACACACTTAACTTGAAATCAGAAAAGGTCACAGCTTCTTGTGTTGGTCTAATAATTGTTTTAGTTACATATCCTCGCCAATCCTCCTCTACTCTGCTAATCCTTAACTGATCGGCTGCAGGAGCCGGATTTCAACAGAGCTGTCAATCATCTTTTTACAGCATCAAATAACTTATTTAAACCAAACTTGTCAGAAATAGAACACTTGGATGTAAATTAGCATGATAAGAACTAACTATAATGACAGAAACCATGTCTGAGAAAAATGTATTTGGCATGTATTCTGATTTTATAGTTTTACTCATGTCCCATCTGTTAACATGGAGGAGGAGGGCTTTATGACCTATACTGCAGCCAGTCAACAGGGGGCACTCAAGGTGCTTTGGCTTCACTTTTAGGGAGCCGTCATGGCGTCCATCTTTCCTTAAACAGGCAACGTGCACCAGGAGATACAAACTCGTTAACATCCTGTAGGGGGAATTATAGAAGGTTTTCACTAATGAAGTTATAATTTATCAAAAGTCTTGTCTGTTATTAGCATCCAAGTCAGATGATTTGGTTCAGGTTATCTGTCATCGTTTAGTCAGCCTGATCAAAATCCATCATGGCCACCAAGGGTGCAGGACATGCTTCCCAAAGGGTATTTAAATACAAATCATACTTATTTTAAACAAAACAATATAAACTAAAAAAACAAATAAGGAGTTGTGTCTTAATATTCAGATGAGGACAATAATTTCTAACTATGCTTGTAGGGTTATTAAGCAACCTTTGAAATGTATGTATCCCCTGAGATAAGTTACCAGATTAGAGGTAGAAAAAGTAGGAATTTGGTCAGGTATATTATTCAAAATTAAAAAATATGGAAATGTTTTACTTCGGTGCAAAAGAGATGAGAAGTAAGATTAAATGGTTTGACAACTCATTTTCCACCTTTGCCTGTTTAAGGGTTACAGTATTTGGTTGCTTATACATTTTCAACTAGTAGGAGACAGGATGGGCAGGAATCTTTAAGTGTATTTCATTAGTTGGCTGTTGTATTATATTTGGAAATGTGCCGTTCTTAAACTTGGATTGGAGTTCGGTTTCTAGGAGACCGTTTTCTCAAAATGTCTCCTTTGTGTTACGCTGTCTTGATCTATTTTGGAGCTCACATGTTTCACTCTCAGTTGCACATTCACAGCTGAGAGATTGCCCAATACTAAGTCTGGTAACAATGTTGATTGTGTGAAGGTGCCATTATAGTTAAGAAATAAAATGTGATAATTAAAAAAAAACAAAAACAAAAACTTGATGAAGTAAATTATGTGATGTTCACGAGATATTGTTTCATTCCCAAACATTAGACATGATAGTTTATTAGATACATTACGACACTTCTCCATGTGTTCTTACAACTGGTTACTGCACTGTTTAACATTTACCTCCTCTTTCATACACTGTTTTCACTTTGCATTGGAGGTATATAGCTAAACTCATAATACACCGCCACTTCTAACTCTTTAAAAACCTTGCTAAAAGAAAATCCTCATGAATTAAATTTGCAATGTCTTATGAATGTACTTACAATGCACTATACACATACATTATTTCCAACTATATATATTATGTTTTTTTACAGTTATATATTTCGCATTTTAGCAGTTCAGAAAATGATTGTAATTTGTAATATAGTTAATTTTATGTCTTCTATAACGTGTATATAGTAAGTTGATTTCTTTTATCGCTTTCTTGTCTTCTGACCTCTTGAACTGCTTTATACTACATGTCACATTCACACACGCATTCATACACTAATGAAGTGCCATGCAAGATAAGTGATTAACGAATCACTTACATACATTCATTTACGGATGGCTATGCCTTCAGGAGCTTCTTGGGGTTTAGTATGTTGCCCAAGGACACTTCAACATGTAAACTGGATCGGACTGCCAATCTTCAGTTTTAGCGGGTGTCCCACTCCACCTCTGAGCCACAGCCACCCCATGATATGTATGAAACTGTATGCAAGTGCATGTACACATTTATAGAGTATCTGTCTGTGTCTCTATATGTTAAACGTTAGGTCACCATAGAGGAAATGATATGGAATTTTTGGGCGAGTGCACTCTCATGAATAAATATCTTCATTATTCATTATTACGAAAAGTGTTTTAAAAACATAAACATCATTAATTGTTTGCTCGATGATATTTAAAATATATCTTAAGATGTGATTGGGCCAAGTACATTTGGTAAACCCTGGGTAACCGATTTAGCTCAGAGGATAGAACAGGCACCCCATGTGCTAGGGATGGGTATCGTTCGCATTTTATCGATACTGATATGTATCAATGCTCTTATCCATACTACTCTCCATCATTTGGTGTAAAACAAAGACATCTTTTACAAGGGTGTCTGATAATGTGCCTCTGGAAGGGGGGTTGCAACTGGGGTTAAGGGCTGTGGTCATCTTCCTACAGTAGTAACAGTAGTAGTAGTTACAGTAACAATCATAAGCAATACAAAAAATGTTTTCTGGCTGTCATGGCAACTCAAAAATCACACTAGTGTATCTAAACCAACTGGACTCCACTGTAGTAAAGTAAATCTTTTACAATAAACTGAATGGGTTTAACGCCGTCTATGGATTCAGTTGGAACATAGCTTAGATGTGCTAATAACCGAAGCTAGCTAACAACAGTGACTGAATAACTACAGGCTTATAAGAACCATGCGTTTTAAAAGCACTTTTAGTTTGGCTAATCCCATCGGCAGCATTGCCATCCGAGCCACCGGGATGCTGCACTGAGGACGTACTAGCAGTGATGCTAGCAACGGTGTTAGCATTAGCCGCTTTGTTAGAGCAGTCAAACATGCTGCTCAGCTTCAGATTACAGACAGAACAGAATGATGAACTTCTGTGTTTAATGAGGTTCTGGTATTAGTTAAATTTTGTAAAGTGAGGTCAATCTATCGAACACTTAACTTGTTGAACGTTAACGTTTAATACCGATAACAGCACAGTTCCACAAGCTTATCGGTACTGACCAATCACATACCGGTACCAAAAAATACCGGTTCTTGATACTCATCCCTACCATGCACAGAAGCAAAGTCCTCGACATACTCGACTCCAACTTGTGACCCTTTGGTGCATGTTATTCCCTACTCTCTCTTCACTGTCCTATCAAATGAAGGCAAAAAAGAAACAAAAATTGATTTGTGGAACACAGCAGTAATCGTAATGTAATAGAGGCTCGCCTTCCTTTCTGTTGCTTGTCCATTTTTTGCTACCGTTAAGTAAACAAACAAAAACAATAATAAATAACATGTCCAAATAATGCATAATGATTAATAATGGAATCCAATGTCATCCGAACTATTGTCTGCTCACAGACTGCCCTCAGCACTTACTGCAGTTACCCATGACCGGCCCATATTTCCAATAACACATGCAAATAAAGGCAGATTTAGACCAGTAGTGTGAAAATGAAACTCGCACTCACAGCTTTGCTTCACACTGCTTGTCAATGAAGATGGGAAAAACAAACTGAAAAGATAACAGCCGCCTGCCGTACAGCTCCAGTGTGTTATTACAGAGCACAATGGCTCTGTCAGGTTCCCTGTAATTGAAAAAAAGTAAATGAAACTGTGTGGTGCGATCCTATTCCCTCTGCAGGTATCTTTTTAATTTATTTTTTTCTATTAGTAACTTTAACAAGTGTGGCACAAGTGTGCCTGGATAGTAAAACATGTAGAATGTTGTTCACAAACACCAACGTTCACATGTGCTTTAGTTGACACCTGACTTTAACAGAGTTGTGACTTCTCTCGCTGGGATAACAACCTTTGCAGAGAGTGTTTGCTGAGAACGAGGGAAGGAGGAATAGGGAGGAGGTGTGAAGGAAACTGGGGGAGGTCAGGAGGGAGTGGAGGTGACCTGATTCACACATACACACTCACGAGCATTCACACCAACTATAATCAATCACTGCACTCGTCATTCCTGGAACTGCCATAATGACCCAGTGCCGTCTGTTATGGTACAAGCCAGAGGTGAGTCCTGGGGTAGTAGGCCCACACAGACACACACACATGCGCGTTACAGTGCACATTTGCAAATCCTTGTGGTGCAGTGCAACATTGCGCGTCCATCTGCTGCTGCACTAGGAAGCAAGCAAAGGTTATACTCTAGACTGCCTGAAAACTTTACTTCCAACCACCCATGATTCCAATCACCTGCACAAGTAGCAAACAAAACCAAACACATTTAAGGAGAGAAAACTTTTCACATATATTCATGAGCTTTTGTCACCTGTCTGAACTGATGCAAGTATACTGTAACCGAGTGCTAGATTGAATTAATGTGTAAGCTAGCTTGGCATGCATAAACAGACACAGCCGTGTCAGCTTGATTTAGCCAGGGTCGAGGTTGTGCTTGGCAGTGTCTGTCTATGAAAGTTTAAGGGGAAACGCAGGTGTTTTTGCAGTTGACAGCTACCCTGGCAATGTCAAAATAGACTCATCTCATTTGCCTAAATGTGGTGATGCAATGGAGTTCAGATTCCCGAAGTGAGAGTGTGCAAATCTGCCCTGTTTGGCTGAATTTAATTGGTGCGTCAGCTGAAATAACATGCAGGAAATGCTCCGCTCCACACAGAAGCAAGCGTGTACTCTTTCTGGGAAAGGCTGGATTGAGCAGTTATGGCTGAGCCTATTTACCAGTTTAATGCTCTCCAACTGTTATGACAACGTACTTTGTAGTTTGATATTTCATTTTATGGCCTTATTACAGCACAGAGGATGTATGACTACAAGCTCGTTGTGCTATATGGATGTATTAAGGAGTTTGCATCTGTTTTGGGTGAACATTCATGCAAAGTTCTCAAATACAGAAGCTGAGTCATAGGCCCCTCTAGCATCATTGCTGGACCATGGAATTAATTGGTAAATGGACTGTACTTATATAGCGCTTTTCTAGTCTTGCGACACAAAGATGCAAAGGTTGCTACGTAAAGTGCTCAAGTGTCAATTAGTCATTGCATTCACACGCCAATGGCTATGCCACCGGGGGCAATTTGGGGTTCAGTGTCTTGCCCAAGGACACTTTGACTTGCAGACTGAGGGAGCTGGGGTTCGAACCACAAACCTTCCCATTGAAAGACTACCGACTCTACCACTGAGCCGAGGCTGCCCGAAGTCAGCTGACGTAGTATAAAGAGCGTGGAACTTGGCTTTGGGTTGCAGTCGGGGGTGGCTGATCATGAACATGGGACTCTTATTCTGAAAACCAGAGTTTCAGAATTCAGAAGATTGAATTCAGAAGTCGACTTTTTTCATCTAACATACATAAATTACATAACATACCCAAACTTAACCAAGTAATTTGTAGTATTTTTTTTTTATCATCACTAACTTGACTGCCTTAATTTAGCTTCCTATATAATAGCTAACTTGACCATGGAGCTTTGCATGTGCAGAGGACCACATACCAAGCTGCCATGTTTAAAGAGTTTGTAGTGAGAATGTGCTTCGAACAGAAGGACCTGAAAGGTATGTGTAAAAAAATGTTTCATTGACAAGAATCAGCATTTCAGTCTCAGGAACTATTTTGTTAAAATTGCTATTTGCCCGATGAAGGCCGAGTTTCCTTGCAATTTTGACTGGAGTACAGAAAGGAAATTTGTTGTCACATCTAACTGCACTGCTTCCCAAGTAGTGAAGTATGTCTCTAACAGGCCTGGACGTGTATGTTTTTAAAGAGGGGGTATTAGAGATATTGAAGGATTTTGTGGACAATGTGTAACCTAGTAAAATCATTTTGGGGGATTTTTTTACCTTTAGAAATATGGACACTATTAGATGGGATTGGTTATTTTAGTGACTAATCATATACTATCGTAATATGATTCCTTATACTTTTTGTACACTTACTCAGTGAGACTTTGTTCGCTGTCTCTGTTGTGCATCACTCTAGATGGAATTTAGTATTCAAATTCATTTTCAAAGCTGCAAGCTCAATAAAACCAATCTTATTTCTGTGCTTTTAATTACACATACATTGATGCTGCAAGCATATTGCTATATTTATCTCTTGGATTGTAATTGACAGAGGGTCCTATCATAACCGCACACAGTTTCTGTCTTTGAAGACAGAAATGAAAGAAGCGGAAAGAAAGTGCAACAAGGGATTCATTGGGATAGATTAGACCAAGCCAATTGCAGAACTGACTGTGGGATATTCTATAATTAATTAATTTTGTGATGGATTGATTTGTTTATTAAACCATGACTAGCCCATACAAACTAAATGTCACAATTATCCCACACAAGGTTGATAATAGAAAGAAAAAGATGTAAAAAATCTCACACGGCACAATCATCTGCTCAGTCAGGAAATAAATAGGAAAAAATGCAGCATAGTTTCTCCTGTGGTATTGATTCTTTGACTGTCTGCACTGCATTTTCACGACGGTAAACCGTCACTCAATCTCTGCCCTTTCAGCAGATGTCTCAAAACAAAAACACGTTAAATCAAGGACACACGCACAATCAAGCACACGCCACAACCGGCCCCTGATTCTGTTGTTTCTGTCTGAGATTGATGCAATTAATATTTCATGATGCAATCAGGGCACCCAGAACTCAAGCAAACAGAGAGCTTAGATATCTATTGACACGAACACATTTCAGAAGCAAGAAGTTTTCTTTGATATAAGAACAATGGATTTGTTAGAGGTAAACTTATTCTTGTCAGATAAATGACAAGCATCGCTTGTAGGTCTTTATGGATTTAGACAAGAATTCCAAATTGTTAAAGCAGTGGAATACTAATCTTAAAAAGATCATATTTTCTGTAACAACTACCCACTATTGGATGCTATCAAAATGGAGCAGACCTGCAGTGAAAGCAAGCAGCTGTTGTCATCCAAGATGGAACAAACTGCACACTTTCAGGGCCGTTTTTTGTGCCTATAAGAATGGGTAATTTGAAGACGCTTCACTAGTTTAGTGCACAAATCGTCAAAACGAATGACCCTTTTCTTACTGATTCAAGAGTCATGAGTCCTCATCTCCACTAACTTGTTCACTGACTCGTCCCTCCTACCCGCTACTATCCACTGCAATCAATTAATTTGAGACAATACCACCGTATAAGCCGAGCCCTGTAAGAAAAACAACCACTTAGGCGCCTCTTTCGACTAAGTACTCGCTCCCACAGTCTGCCGGCCGGAGCTCGCTCCCTGTTCCGAGCTGAAGGTCTGACTCGAGTTGCACAAATCACTCACTGAATCTGTCACTCACTCGATACACAAAAAGCATTTTTTCCGTACGCAATCATGGGAAAACAAGATCAATGATCAATTAGGCCCAAACACAATCAGAAGGTCTAGAAGAGCTGCATGATTAAATTGAATCTACACTAATGTTAGCAAAATGCTAAACCGGAAGTTAGCCCGATTGGGCGACATAAGTCTCTAGTGCGCATGCTCTATGGGTGCTTGGGCCGCTGGGGGATTCAAACTCTGGGTAACTGACTCGAAAACCTGACTCTCTTTAGTGAGTGACTCATACAAACTCGAGTAAAAAGAGTCGAACCTCCCATCTCTAAAACCAATTGCTGTAAAGTCACATTCATACTTGCTGTAAAGTTGTCACATAATGCATTTTTTATGTGAATCATCTTTTCATGCAGCAGTAAGGCTTTTAGGTCCAAGCTAGCACGATTTAAAATAGCGAAACGCCATTCTGTTACTTTTGGTTCTAAATTGTTTATTCATGAAATTCAACTTCTAAGCCTCCCGAGGAAAAGACTTTAAAAAGCATTAGGTTAACACAGTAGGTTAACTTTCTCTGACATGTAATTGTTTTTCCTTTGCTCGGTTGTCGGTGACATCCTGGTTGCCCTGAGGGACTAAATCGTAGAGTTGTGCGTCTGTTGAGTAGCGAGGGCGACTGCTGTGCCCAGAAGACACAGTAGGAGGAGGAGGACAGTACAGCTGCTGAACTGTAACTACTTCAAAATCAATAATATATATGCATATAAGCTCTACAAACCCCAGCCAACTGCCACTCTACACTAAGTGACTGTCTATCATCTGCCGTACTTTAAACCACTGACTTTAATGTTTGAACAAAAAAACATAATAATTCTTGAAGTGAAAGGCACTTGAAAAAAATATATTTGTCACTATTATTAATATATGACATATTAGGCTTTAATTATTGACTCCCTGTTTCTCAAAGGTGGGTTGTGTTTCTGTATTTTTGGGACTATTTTCTCCAAGTACTGTTCTTCCACTTGTACAATGATTTACAATGCTCTAAAAACACACTACAGTTCAGGGACAAGTGTGGCGACACTGTGAGAGCCTCTAGGCCACAGTAACCCACAGCTTAGCAGACAGGAAAACTCACTGTGGTGTCGTCTCTGGGAGACGCCAAACGGCCAAAGGGACAGGCAGACAGGAACCAGGAACGCAGAGGGCAGGCAGATCAGCAACCGGGAATCAAATGAGGAGTGCTGGAAAGTCTCGCATGAGTGGCGAAGAACAATCTGGCAATGAGTGTGAGAGCAGGAGAATACTGGCTTGATTGCTGATCAGAAGCAGCTGTGTGCCCAGGTGAGCCGAGTTGGTGGCTAACGAGGTGGGCGTGGCAGGCCGGCAGAGTGCAGCAGAGGAGGGGACGAGTGGAAAATGACTGGGAGAGGGCCAGTGAGCAGTGAAGCAGAACAAAATATGTGAAAGTAAATCTTATTATCTGTAAAAATTTCCCCAGTCAACATCAAACTGCACTAATGCACAATGCTGTTCTACCAACGCACATCATTAAATACAGTAGCTTGGACTGTGGCCCTAAGCTTCAAATATAAAACAATCCAAGTCTAGCGCCAGTTTGGCAAGTGCAGTGCTCCAAGGTCAAGTTAGTTAATACAAATATTCAGTGTCCAAATAAAGACTTACAAATGAAGCAGTCAAGCTAGCAATAATTAATAAGCATTGTGCGGTTAGATAGCAAAACTGAGCGTGTCGATAAATGTTTTACATCTTATTATAACGATTGAGTTTTATCAAAAAGGGAGAGGGCTCAGATGCAGACAAATATTTATTATAACAAAAATATGAAAAAGTAAAAACTTACTGTTCATCCAAGCAAACAAATATCCACTTGAGGAAAAAACAACGAGGTCCAGCAAAAGGTGAAGACATGGGGAGCCACGAGTTAACAAGGAGCAGGATTGGAAGGTAAAGACTTAATACACTTGGGGCAAGTAGGGGCAGGTAAACACAGGTGAAAACAATTAGGCCGGGGCACACAATTACACAGGCGGGAAGAGAAACAAAAGAACGAAGAGGGAAGGGCCAATTGACAAAATAAAACACGAAATGAAAACTAAATACTTAATAAATAAGTTTTAGCAGCTGGGGGCGACTTTTTTGTCATTGTTTTCAATGAGAGGGACACTTTTTGCGCGCTGCTTTTGCGTTGCAGAGCGCCTCGCATTTTTCCACTCTGTGCACTTCGCGTTTTTGAGGGAAGGCTCTGAACTCCAAGCAGAAACGCGCCCGATGTCATGGCCGTTTTTTCTCATTGTCCAATCGGATGAAAGAACAGACGGGCCTTCTGTCAGTAGACAACATAACGGTTAGGTTAATGACAGACATGATTTGGTGGTTGCCTTAACAACAGTAGAAAAAAAAAGTGCAGCAAGCTGCTGTCTGCTGTCTGATCGGGCCCTAAGAGGTCATGTTTCCAGTGACAGCAAACTTTTCGGGCATTCCAGTTTAGCCAGCAATTGGCGATAAAGGACGTCCAGCTAAGGCTTCCTTTTCCATGCGCTGCATTGCTTTCAGTCCAAATAGCAACGTTCATCTGTTCCTTGTATATTTGGGTTAGGGTTAGAAACCACAACCACAAAAGAAACTTGCAATTAATTTACTTGCAATTAACAGGTCTTAAGTTTGCCGAAATAACATCATGATGAAGATTTGTAAAATCACAGCTTTGTCAGGTCCATCCTCAAGAGGAGAAGAAAACTTTTAAAATGCTTGTTTGTTAAACGGAGGTCAAATCGATCACTTCTGACGCATTCAAGGAAATCAAGAAAATCTAAACGCTGATTGGCTTTCGTGACACAGCCTCAAGTGAATTTGTCGCTCAAGTTGGAATATTTGATCTACAAGAGATTGTTCAACGTACTTGCATCAGATATCTGTTGAAAGACAGCTAAATCATCGCAAGATGGCATTATGGTGGATTATGTTCGGCCTGCTTTTGCTCTCCACATAGACTGTTCCCCAGCAATGGCGAGCTCAACTGTGGTAGCGATAGCTTGCCATGGCACATCCGGTAGCTGCCAGGACCTGCCAGTGGAACTGCCAGTAGCTACAGCGACCTGCCGTAACCTGTAAGAGCTGTAGCGGCAGTTCTGGTGTCTGCCAGGACCTGCCAGGGGAACAGCCAGTAGCTACCACAACCTGCCAGAGTTGTCGTGGCAGTTCTGGTGGCTTCCAGGACTTGCCAGGAGAACTGTCAGTAGCTAATGTTACCTGTCAGAGCTGCAGTGGCAGTTCTAGTGTCTGCCAGGACTTGTCAGGGCTCTGCCAGTAGCTAATATAACTAACTTGCATTGGTTCTGGTAGCTACCAGAGCAGCAGGTCACATTAGCTACTGGCAGTTCCCGGGAGCAGCTACCGGATGTGCCAATGCAAGCTACCACTACCACAATTGAGCTTCTCTCCTGTTCTCCTGCATACACCAAAGCCTGCTGATATGTGATTGGTCAATACTACTCACACTACAAACAGAAACTAGAACCTTTTCTGTACTTAAATCCTTTTGCCTGCAATATTCTACATAAAAATGAAGAATATGTAAATAGAGATTAAATAAAAACAGTAATCTAGATTAAAGCATCCACAAAATACACTATTAGGGTACGTAGATAATTGTTTCACAAGTTGGGCCTCTGACTACACTCCTGTTTTTGACAACTTGGAAATGAGAATGTGCTGGTTCAACAACATGGAGGCTTGCATCATCTGAGGAGCTTATTCAAAGACTTCTGAAACACAATTTGTTAGTTTGAGTGTTTTGAAATGGAAAAACTGACAACAAAGAAAACAAGTTCCTATCAAACATGGTTTAAACAGTATAAACAGTGTTTTCAGAGGGTTTCCTTGTTAACTACCATACGTCGTTTGAGAATCAAAGCAAACCTCTTTGCTTTTATGTGGAAATGTCTGTTTCTGCTGTGTTGCTTTGTCCTCCTATTTGATTTCATAGCTACAGAGTTGGGCCCCAATTAAGCCAGTTTTCAAATGTGCAAAGTGTGAAACTGTCCAAAGAGGTAGAGATTTCATGTTTCGCTCCTATTCATGGAGGACTAATTATAAAGCTGGCTGAAAAGGCTGACTTGATTGTTCGGCGCTGACTGTGTGTGGCACAGAGGGACAGATAGGCAGCGCTTCAAATCATTCTTTTTTGGAGGACAAAAGGAAAAGATCAAAAATTCTAAACTGGCAAAAAAGAAAAAAAGGCATTTGATTCCACATGTCATCATGAGCACAGTTGGAAGTCGACAAAATGAGATCTTAAAAATGTGATGGGGAACATTTTGAACTGCCATCATGCAGCAAACGGCCCACTCAACCGAGGGCTGGCGAGGATTCTGTTACATCTCAATGCAAACATAGGGACACTGCTCATGAATATTCCTCAGTGAGTTTCTTCTATAAGCGGGTTATTTTATTCAGAGAAAATTATTTAAATTTCCTTAAGATATAATGGCCTAATTAATTAGCTCTATAGCTGCTATTGCGAGACAGGACCATTTGTTGCTTCCCTTAGACGTCAGTTTTTTAGCTTCTATAGAAACTATTCAAGTCTCTTGCTACTAAGTCTCATGTGGGCGACATTAGAAAGAACATAAAGCACTGTACAGCCTGTGCTATTTTCTGCTTTGGTACAATAATTGATTCCAAAGTAGAGACTTTAGAATATCTCGCTTGTTTTAGAACAAGCCGAGAATGTTACATTTTGTACGGCTCAAGCCTTTGAGGTTGTAGCCTCAGTCTCAAAAATGACTTGTTCCACATCGGCCCTGTTTTACACAAAAGAACAAAAGAAGTCTTTTTGTACTTTGTACCATATCTTCATCCTTGTTCTCTGTTTCTTATCATTTCCACAATTCTTTGGCTGTCTCTCATCAAAGTGATGGGGCTTAAGCGATAGGCTCAAATGAATGTATCAAAATGAAGTCCAACTTTATTCTAACACCATCAAGCATGCTGTTCTAGATTTGAAAGATCAGTGTTTGTTAAAAGAGAATGATATTATAAGGAAACTTTGATATTCTTAAAGGATTAGCATCGGAGGCCTGAAACGAGCCAAATCTTTGTATCTATTTTTATATCAATGACATTTTTTAAAGCGTTGCCAAGAGTCCTCTTAAGCTTTATTTTTTGGGCTGTGAGTGGAGGGGGGTGGGGGGGGGGCTGATGGCCTTGTGCGGCAGATGCTTTCTCAAGATAAGAGCTGAAAAAGAGAAGCATTTTCAAAAGCATGACACGCATGTGTCAAGCTCCCAAGACAAAAAGCAATCCATCCGTCAGCTGCAAAGATGTATACATAGTGATGATTCACATGGGAATCCTGTACAGTAAAACCATGAAATATAGGACATTGCCACCAGACACTGCTCAGCTGAAATCACTGTTGTTGCATTATAATTCGAGACACTAACTGATTTACTGACGGTGAATCCAAGAAAAATCCATGCTCCTGAAGAGGAAAGCCATCCATCATTATCACAGTCTGTACTCTGCTACACTGCGATTAGGGAGTCTTCCAGTTGCGGTGATTCATTAGATGCTGGGTATGTGCTCTTTTGATGGTTCCCTGATTGATTGCTTTTCTTCCGCAGAGCTCCGAATTGTCAAACTTTGCCAGCGTCTGCCTTTGGCTGGAATGGGCTCGGGGTAAAAAATAAGAATAAAATCCCCAAGTTAGATGTTCATCAGTCTCACATTATTGGGCAATTTGTGGTTATAATGGCTCTAGCGAAACACTTGAAAATAACTCATTTCATCCCACACAGCACTGCACAGTACAAGGACTTTGCAATTATGAAGGAGTGAACTCTAAACCGAACCAGCGCTGCATTCACCAGTGAGCCTTATAGCTCTAAACATTTAAATTTAATGGCTCACCAATTACCTCTCTCCAACAGTTACTAAAAAACCGAATGGAAATTAATATACAGAATGCAAAAGAGAATTAAACATAGCTGGTGATGAATATTACACCTCCATGTATTTCCTTTATTTGAATTCAACTTTAAAGAGTAGCGTGATACCTTGGGGGATATTCTCATTTTCTTATAAAGAAGATGCTAAATATACACCGATAATGACCACCTGCCAAATATTGGCGGTAAACCCTCTGTTACCGCCAAAACAGCCCTGACCCGTCGAGGCATGGACTCCACTAGGCCTCTGAAGGCGCGCTGTGGTATCTGGCACCAAGACGTTGGCAGCAGAAGTCCTATAAGTTGCGAGGTGGGGCCTCCATGGATCGGACTTCTGCAGTGTGGCATGGCACATTATCCTGCTGAAGGAGGCCGCTGCCATTAGGGAATACTTTTTCCATGAAGGGGTGTAATGTTTAGGTAGGTGGTACGTGTCAAAGTCTACATGAATGGCAGTACTTAAGGTTTCCCAGCAGAACATTGCCCAAAGCATCATACTGCCTTCGACAGCTTGCCTTATTCCCATAATGCATCCTCGTGCCATGTCTTCCCCAGGTAAGCGACGCACACACACCTGGCCATCACTTGCTACACATCCACTGACAGGGGGCATTGCAACGAGATAATCAATGTTATTCATTTAACCTGTCAGTGGTCCTAATGTTATGGCTGGGTGGTGTATAGCTGTAGTCTGCAGCATGATAGCTTAGCTTAGCTTATCAAGATCTGTAGACAGGGGGAAACAGCTAGCCTGGCTTTGTTCAAAGGTAACACAAAATGCCTTGTAGCTCATTTATTAATGTGGATCTTGATCCAGAGAATCTGATGACTCTAGGAACTAGAGTCAGTCAACAGGACTGCACGGTGATGCAGTGGTTAGCGCTGTGGCCTCACAGCTAGAGGGTGCCTGGTTTGAATCCTGGTTCGTTCTCCCTATGTATGCGAGGGTTCTCACCAGGTACTCCAGCTTCCTCCCACAGTCCAAAGACGTGGGATAGGCCATCTGCGACCCTGAACACGACAAGCTGTATAGGGGTTGGTAGCTGACTTTTCTGACGTCAGTCCAAACCAGGCTAGTTGTTTTCCACTATGTCTAGTCCTTATTTTATCTTTGGCAATATAAGTTTGGAGGAAAAAAAAGTCTAGTAAAGATGAGACAATAAAAAACATAGCAGATATGAATAGACTACAGTTGATATTGCCTTCTGTTTGCGGAGAAATACATGCAGTGTCTGTCTATAAATTACTCCTGACAGTTTTTAACTTAAGGCAGCCCAGCTATTTTCTCCTCAAGCTTGACTTCCTCGCAAGATTGCCAATCTACTCAGAGCAAAAAGAGACTTAATCCCCTCCCAAGTTAACAAATTCACTTCTTTTCAAACAGAGTGAACACTTTGAGGAAAGTGAAAATACTTATGGGTGGTCAAAAATATGTACTGAAAGAGTGTTCAACCTTAGTGAACATGGTTGAGTTAACAAAGTGTGTTCAATTGGGAGAGAATGCCCCAATGAAAAAAACAGTCCTGGTGAGTTAATTGATGAATTGTTTGAATTTTTTTTCTTTGTCCCACTTTGTTCTCTTTGTATTTGGCCAACATGCCACTCATATTAAATTCTCTTTGTTACAGTCATCAGAACTATTCTCGAGAGAAAAATAGAAAAGGGAGCCAAAGAGAACAAAGGAACACGCTGGTCCAAAAATAATATCGGGGAGAGTTACTGAGCTGCTAATTGAACAGTTTTTTGGTCTGCACGAAGCTGAACTTTCCTGTAGTTTATGTTTTTATTACAGTTGTGCTTTCTTAAATGAAGGGATTTTATTCTCAAGCTACTAAATTACACCAACTTAACTTTAGCAGTACGACAAAACAAATACACTGTCAATTATCCATCCATCCATCCATTTTCTATACCGCTTATCCTGTTCAGGGTCGCGGGGTGCTGGAACCTATCCCAGCTGTCATTGAGCGAGAGGCGGGGTACACCCTGGACTGATCGCAAGTCAATCACAGGGCTGACAAATAGAGACAGACAACCTTAGAGTGTGGGAAGAAGCCGGAGAACATGCAAACTCCACACAGAAAGGCCCACTCTGTCCGAACCGGGGTTGGAACTAGGAACCCTCTAGCTGTGAAGCTAACCACTGCACCACTGTGCAGCCCACTGTCAACTATTTATGTCATTAAAGTTTTGAGTGGCTTAATTCATGGCTGCTTGAGCCCCTAACTGGATCCTGTGACCCAGAGTCACGAGTTTATCCTTTAACACAGAATGACAGTGTACCTATGGTAGCAGCGACAGCTGAAACATATAGAATTAGACATTACCATATGTCTTATTTCATGATCTTAATTGTTCTTTATTATTGTTTAATTGTTCTCTTTTACACACACACACACACACACACACACCTGGACCTACCTGCATGCACACAGTGGCTCAACTTGTCCCTTTCTGTCCCTGTCTCCCTGTATGTGTCTCTTCCGCGACTCCTTTGTGAGCCGAGCGTCGAGGAGGCTTTTGTTAATAATGTAGTGAATAGAAAGAAACGTGGTGCAAAACATCATCTGTACTATTTACAAGCTTTTAGGACAACAAAAGCGGATTGGAATGCATTTAGAAAAGGGATGTACCAGAGAACGCCTCTCTATCTCACTGAGCATGTGTTAAGTCCCGCCTTGACAGATACGCGAAGGAAAGAGAGCGAGGGGAGGAGTCTAATAATTAATGATTGGGGATGGCATAGTTTTCTTTGGCAGAAAATTAATTAAGAATGATTAAATTGGTTAGTTATGTATAATTGGGTGGCCTTTAATATACCTGGGCGGGCCGAGCAGGTGTAGTCACTGTGTGGGAAACACTGCATGTATTTCATTCCTGCATGCTGTGAATACCACACACTGGAATCTTAAGTATGTGATTACAACTGACTGCCCATGCTAATGTATTTAGTAAAACTGATGACACAAGATTTTTGCTTGACAGTCTGTGTGCGTCATCATTACCCTGTGTGTTGACCCTCCTCATTGAAACAGATGGAGACAAGAAGGTAATGTCCAGCACAAGTGAACTTAAAAGACTGTCTCTGGGTGTGTGTATATTCTCTCATTTGGGCATCCATGAAAACCAGATACATCCAAACCAAAGAGAAAGATCCTCCAAAAGTGACAACATTTTGGTGCTGGTTCCAAAAAGGGCTAAGTACTGAAGAGGTCAGTGTTGCCACTCTGTCACCGATTCTACCATACAACTCAAAGTACACAGGGTTACATTCATGTAACTATATGACAGTGTCTCATGTGAGTCTTGTTACTGCAGAGGCTGAATGTGCAATCTTTAACTGCCTCTTAGGCACATTCTGTGACTAAAGTTGCCAAAAAGACGCAACACAGCGGTGAGATTTTGTTTATAATTAGATTTGTCAAGAAGCTCACACAACCTAACACGTACAGCAAGGATGCTGAAATCAACAAGCTGTTAATGAATAAAGGAATGGGATTCGAAAAAAAGAACAATGGCTGCAGTTAATGTCAAACTAAATCCATGCATTCATGTCCAGGTACATATTCGTGCAATGCTACCTCAGCAAATTTTCGTTCCACTATATTTTTAATAGCAGAAGTAGCATTTTTTGAATCCTATTGCTAGCTATACATTTTTTATGTGGCAGCCGATGTGTGGAGATAATCCATCCATCCATTATCTATACTACCTATACTGCTTGTCCTGCTCAGGGTTGCAGCTGTCATTGGATGAAAGATGGGGGGCTGTGGCTCAGAGGTAGAGTTGGTCGTCTCTAAATCGGAAGGTTGGGGGTTCGATCCCTGACTGCCACAGTTACATGTGTCTAGCTCAAGTGTCCTTGACACTGAACTCCAAATTGCTCGATGTATGAATTTCCATAGATCCTGACTGGAGATTGGCACTTGGGCCTTTGCCATCAGTGTGTGAATGTGAGTGTAAAAGTCCTTTGAGTGGTCGGAACACTAGAGAATCGCTTTATAAGTACAGTCCATTTACCACTGGGCATGAGGCGGACTGAGTCATCAATGAACCAAACGAGCATTGTCTTTGGACTGTAGGAGGAAGCCAGAGTACCTGCAGGGAACGCACACATGCACAGGAAGAACATACACTCCTAGGTTTAAACTGGCATTGAACCAGGAACCTTCTTGCTGCGAGGCTACAGCTAGTACAAATTCGTTTTTCATTGAGAAAGTAGTTGACAAAGTAGTCCCCCCTTATTGTGCAAAGGGGGAGAAGAGGGGTGGTATTAATGTTCCAGATTATAAATTAGATTTAGGAAACAACAGGTGGCATTAAATGTTATGTACCGAGGTCTAAACTCGCACAGGTAAGTTCTACAACTATATATACTTAATGAATGACAAGCCACAAATAGACAATCGATTATCAACGTTCACACTCAGGGCTGTGTTGCTCATTGCAGACAAAGTCATGGTAGTGATTTAATGCAGTGCAAATAAATTGCCAAGAGTGGTAGACATTGAAATTAACTGTGACAATGGCTCAGTCCTTAAGACCTGCAGGCAGTCTCAACCTTTTAGCACATTTCAAGAACAACACAGATCTCAGACAGGAATTGAAACAAATCTATGGACTGTATTTTTCCTAATTGTAAAGTTTCTAGAGCATAGAGCCATTGCCAAAAAATATGATACAAGCTTTGAAGTTATTGGGGGCAAACCTAGAAGAAAGTTTAATTCCAGGCGGGTTTGAAAACTTAAAAATACTATATATAATCTATGAAACAACGGTTCACAGAGTCCATTAGTCCTGTTTCTATCGGCTCAAGTCTATATATGATGTCAAGTGGAGCTGAAATGGAGGAATGTGAAGTATTGAGTCGTACAAACCGTGGCATATGGTGCTGTCCAGCTCACTCAGTGGTTAAAGATTCATTTCCTTCTGTAGCTGCTCTTACCAGAAATGTCAGTGTCAATTTGGTAAAGGTCTTTCTAAAAATGACTCGCATAAAATCACCATCCCTACCTTCTCAATAAAAGCGAGCGCTGATCCGCTGGGAGTGCCACTTTCCATCTTCCAAATCGCAACTGTTGGACCAAAGTAGACAGGCCTCAAACTGCCAGAAGGCATTTAGCCGTGTTATTGGTATGATGCTGTAATCGAGCTAAGTTATAGATCAGAAAGCCAATATCATCAGACTGTCGCTTGGGGAGATGGACCATTATGTCAAAAGAGGCCCTTACTGTCATGATGCTTAGCAGCATAATCGCATCTTTATGTATGTAATTAGTTTATAGCGGTAAGGACTGATGATGCTGCAATTACAGAATTTCTTAGAGGAAGGCCTGAGTTAACAGTCTAATAATAGATGGAAAAAGTAGTAACTCAATGACTGTGTTGCTCAAACTTATTGCTGAAGCGGCTGGGGGCTATTCAGAGCTGCCCGCTAATCTTCTGCAGAAATTCCATTAACTTAAGTGCAGTGCTGCTCAGCAAACACAAGCAACAGATGCAAATAAAGCTGTAAATAATCCTGTGGTCAGTGTGTTTTTCTCGCATGGGGCTTCCACCTCTAAAACTTTATGAATTATGGGATTGTTGGGAGCTGTAATGCACTCTGGTCTGATTCAAAGCCCCGATACAACTTACATAAGAATATATTTACTGTCACTGCAGCTTTTCACGTTTGGAACTGGTCCCGCTCGGCTTAAGTATCGTATATCTTGTGGACATGTACCTCAGTATACTGTAGAAACATGTTAGGCACTGTTTCATGCAGATACATTGACCATGTTATATCATGCATTGACTACTGCAACTCCCTACTGGCTAGCCTCCATGCATGCACATTCAAATCTCTGCAGATGATGTAGAACGCAGCAGCGCGACTGGTCAACCAACCCAAAACAGCACAGCTCACTCCGCTGTTCATATCCCTCCACTGGCTCCTGGTTGCCGCTTGCATCAAACTCAAAACCTTGTTGCATGCTTACATAACAGCAAGAAAAATGGCTCCTGCCTACCTGATCGCACTCATCCAGGTCTACACTCCCTCCCGCCAATGAAAGGCACCTGGTCCTACCATTACAACAGGGCCCTAAGTCGCTAGCGACACTCTTCTCCTCTGTTGTCCCCCGGTGGTGGAATGAGTCGGTCCGCAGAGTCCCTTTCATATTTAAGAAGAAGCTAAAGACCCAGCTTTTTCATTTACACCTCCACTCTTGATGATATTGACGCCATTGATGATGATGATATTAATGAGGATGATATTAAGGATGTTGTCAATGTTGATTAGCATATTCATAATGATGATAGGGTTAGGGTTAGGCTGCTTCTTTACTCCCTGTTCTTTGCCTCGCACACACCAGTGTCCAATCACACTTGAAGCTGTTTGTTGGCTTCTACTGACTTTGTTGCCTCCTGTCTTGATCGTTGCTTGCGTTGCATTAACTCTCAGATATATGTCGCTTTGGACAAAAGCGTCTGCTACATTAAATTGTAACATTGTAACATGTGATACTCTTCAATTTTTGTTTTTTACTTCAACTTTATGTTTACCATGATACACAAATACCACAAAGTCAAATTCCTTGTATGTGTAAACCCACTTGGCATTAAACCCAGATAGCAATCCTGAATCTGATACATTCATTGCAGGAAAGTAGTTTTTCAAGAAGTTGAAGGGAGTTGGAGGGAAACTTTATGGCAAATTACAAAGACATCAGTCCAATCCAACATGATCCTGAGATATCGAATGTGTCTGTGTAACCTTTTGGGGTGTGTTGGTTTTTATTTGAGATGGCTATAAAAGGGAAAAAAGGGAAACCAGAGGACTCATCCGTCTATCTTGGCACTTTTAGCCTCGACACTTTGAGATTTCCTCTCTTACTCTGGAAAGGAAACAATGTGTGAAGTACTTTGAAAGATAAGGTGAAAGATGGTTCAGAAATATTACTGGTTGGTAAATTGGAGGAAAAATATTTTAAGTGCAAAAAAATACAAAGACAAGAAAGCTTATAATGACGGGTGGATAATTCTGTGTGGAGTATGTGCGCACTTATGTACGTTCGAGGGGCTTTGCTGCTTTTACGTAGTGATTGCAGCAGTACAAAGGCTTGGAAACTCCTGGTCAGATGGGACTTGTTTCGGTCAATGAAACACAGAACAAGTCTGGACTTTGTTTCAAAAGACTTTGTGTCAAGATTTGAGGAACACTTTGCCTATGAGGCAGAGGGTAAAAGTTAGAATTGTGGAAAGTTCTGTAACTGTACTTTCATGGCTGACAAAAAGATTACACTGTTCACAGTTTGGAAATGATGGATGACACAGTTAAATGCCATCCACTGAGGGATTTTTCTTCAACAGAAGTGGAAAAAAAACATATTCCAGTCATTGCCTTACAATGACATTAAATGGATATGGCATTAGGTTATTATCTAATTTACACGTTAAGGTAAGAGTTGGAAACATTCTGGATGTTTGAGCAGATTTTTGCAGCAGAATAAGATGCAATCAGAAAGTTCTGCCTCAGACAAAGCTTTTGTCACAAAGCCATATTTTATCCTCCATTGTTGCTATCTCATGCACTCATCTCATGGGATTTGTCGCTCATTTTCCTGCCCAGCTCCATTTCAAGAAAAAGAATTCTGTCTCCTGGGTTCCATGAGAGTAAATAGAAAAAATAAATAAATAAAATCATAATTAGCTCATTTGGGGGAGCTGCATGCATATATTCAGCGGATCATTCTGATTTCAAATGGGTTTAACATCCATGAAATTGCATATAATGGGAATTTGTCAATGGCTTATGCACTGATTGTATTTCCCTGAGCAGAAGCAGAGACAGACTGAATTAGAGTCAGAGTAATACGAGGACGAGGGGCCAGGAAAGGGTGCAGTGGAGGAGGGTGTAGCTGGGTACATTTGAGCACCACTTCTGTCCTCCATGCTATTATGTCCCCATTACAATCCTAATCACATTGGGGGTGGGGGTGGGGGTGGGAAGTTGAGAGAGGGGCAGGCATGCTGCCTTGTTTACAAACCTAATCTATGCTCTCCCAAAGCGAGAAACATCATTATCAGTGGACACATCAGATCAGAGTTATTTGAATACAGAGGCGACAATCAATGCTTCCAGTCGCCAATACATATTCAAGAGCCAAGCGACAAACAAACTCCACCATCCATTAATGGAAGCAGTTTACCTTATATTCAATTCAATTCTATTGGAAATAATAAAAATGCATCAAAATTGAGAGTCTCATTAAACATCCACAGAAATTGGAGTAAAAATAAACCCTCATATCTACCTCAAAACGTAGATCAAAAACAGCCTCTTTAGCTGTTCAGACCATTTCTCAAGACCCTGTGGGCGCCGCCGATCAGATTTTGATTGACATCTTCCCAGCTCCACCCAAAGCAATGTTGCGTGTGACAGTCATCATCTAAGGATATAAGGAAGAAGCAGGAGCACTGCCATTTCAACTGGTCACTGGATGTTGAGTTACACGTGCCATCCATATCGTAGTGAGCAGTTAGCATTCGTTAGCTTAGATGCCCCTAATTGTCCTCAATGCTATGATACAATACTAAATGAATGAATGCATGCTAGTGCAATATTGTAACGAAGCTTAACTTCCCCCACAGGCAACAAAACATCCATTAGCTATCGCTCGTGGCTGCTAATACTTGATTCCTAAATGATGCTAACGCCGAGTATAAACAACCGAATAGCTGCTGTGTGACCTTTCCTATGACTAAATTATGGAACTTATTAAGTGCTGGTAATTACAAGAATAATTTCAGTGTGTTGAGCTCCCTCTAGTGGTCATTGTTAACTTACATAAAGTCCATTGCACCAGTCTCAATGTTTAGTTGCTGCATGACTGGAGCTAGTGTGCAATTCAGCGTTTTCTGTCGGTGAAGTTTTCAGACTATATGCCTGTGAGTATTACACAACTTGATTTGTTGAATATTAACGACAGTTGGGTGACAAGTGTATCCTTCTTGAGCTGTTTCTGAAAAGATTTGATAATGTTAGGTGGCGCTAGTATCTTGCTGTTCATGCTAGGCTGTTTAGCTAGCCATGTATCCCTGGCTGGTTAGCTAGCCATGTGCTCAGGTTCAATTTAAATTGAACTGATATTGCCTACCGGGAAACACTGGATTTTATTGTTGTTATATTTGACTATGTGGTTGCTGTAGAAATGTCCTGGAGAATGTATTATTTATCTTTGTGAATCTATACTTACCTTTGGTTTAGGGCTGCAACTAACAACTATTTTAATAAAACACTAATCTGTTGATTATTTCTACGATGAATCGATTATTAATCGGATAAAAAGAAAAAAAAGCTACATTTTTGTATTAGCATTACACTCAAAACACAAAAAAGTTATATCTTGTTTTCTTGTACAATGCAATGTTAATATATCAATTATGAAACTCAATATTTTGTTGATGTACTTAATAATTTCACATGAAAAAGGAAAGAACAGACAAGGCCACTACAATAAAAAGAAATGGACATTGGGGATGCAGCCATGAACTGAGTAAAATAGGGAAATGTAACTAACCACAATATATTTAATCAGACCCTGCTAAAGTTTCTGCTGTGAATAAATAAAAGATTCACTTTAGTCCTTCTCTGACTCCAACTATTTTAGTCATCGATTAGTTGTTGCAGCCCTACTTTGGTGTACTGAAACAAATGACTGTAATCAAACATATTTTGTTTAATGTATGTGTTTCAGTTTTACAAAATGGAAAAGATTCAATGAGACAGAGAAATCTGAAAAAAAAAAAAAACAGGAAGTAAAGAATCTAAACCTTTCCAAGCCTCAAGTCTATTGGATTGACTATGTTAGCTATCTGTCTAGTTTGTCACTGACTCGTCAGATGAGGACAGAATAGATTATATGATAAATATCCTCGCTGAATCTGCCCAATTAAAACACATGATGAAGACCTAAGTTGGTCACAACGAGCAGGCTGTTTGCCATGTGACATAAAGGGTTTCTAATTCTACATAAATCCGACAGAGTGCCTTGGATTTATTTGAGGGACAGTTGTACTGTTACATTTTTGATTGAGTTTTTTTTTGTCACCCGTGCAATGACCTCTTCACGGATGAAACAAGCACAGCAAACCTGGAGTATCCAAAGAGCACATGTATGTGATTACTACACAGACCCAGCAGCACTTCTACTCCTTTGCCTTCCTAAATAGCAATATTTTTAATATACATTGAAAGTAATTCCTACCACCTTTTTAGATGCATGCTTTTGTGTACAAAAGACCCTACATTACAAAGTAAGACGGCTATTGTGGCTTTCTGTTTCCAGAGGCTTTAAACTGTCCTTTCATTCTATGTCCCGTCAGCTTAAGAGCTTTACAGCTTCACAGCGACTCCACAGCCACCACTCTCCTCCCTCCCTCCCTCCCTGAAGCCAAGCGGCCAGACCTCAGCCTGTTCAGTGGCCCAGCCTTTATTTACGGCTCGCCCCTGAGATCCGGCTCCGCTCCGGTCTGATCCCGACTGCTTGCCGCCTCCCCTTCTCTCCCAAGCCATCAGCGCTCAGCTATTTCCACAGCTCTTTAAAAGTTCACACTATCTGAAAGGCAGCATCAAGCCCTGGCTTAGCCACAGTCCTCGCCGACACTCTCTGCATTTCAAAGTGGTTTGTTGGGCTGCGATGCAGCGAGAGAAGGTGAGAGAAGCTGAGATGGAAAGAGGAAGGGAGATAGGAAGGGAGAAAGCCTGGGGAATGTGGCTGATATATTCTTCTACACAAACTTGTTCTCATAGTACACATGCAAACATCCAGTATATACATAAGCAACTTATGCAGCACACAAACACATATACTTCTATGTCTGCTACATTTTCCTGATCTGAGTGGTATCAACACTTTCCGAGAAGCCGCAATGACACAAAAAGCTGCAACTGTTCTGGGATCAGATACATAACCCTGTTGCCCCTCATACTCAATACACACACACACACACACACACACAGTGATATAACACCACAATTCGAGGGTACACATTAGGGAGGAAAAACTATTGCTCAGAGCACCTGGTGTTCTCATAATGTCAGAGTTGGATTCAGACATGGCAACCAGTTTTTCACAGCAGGTAAGGAGAGTGTGTGTGTGTGTGTGTGTGTGTGTGTGTGTGTGTGTGTGTGTGTGTGCCTGTGGCTGTGTGGCGACGCTTTCATCTGTGCCCATAATTGCATGCATTTGACAACGCTATTACAGGTCTCATATCAGCGAG
The DNA here is from genome assembly GCF_022749685.1 of Semicossyphus pulcher. NCBI lineage: Eukaryota > Metazoa > Chordata > Actinopteri > Labriformes > Labridae > Semicossyphus > Semicossyphus pulcher. Next base: position 7,836,003 of record NW_027211700.1, read on the forward strand.
ACTGCGCATCATTTCAAAAGACCACAAAGACGCTGACGCCAACAACTGTGTCATCTAGTTGGCAGATTTAAAGGAAGCATTTGCACAAAATTACATGATCCTCACTCAGAATTATGCTTTGATTTAAGTGTATTACCTAACCATGATACAGCATCATTTCACGATTATTAGTCCCTACAGGATTTAGCGTTTTCTTTGATTGTTGGGGCCAAAAATGCCTGATTTCGTGGCAGCTTTTTAAAAAAAAAGTTGTGGTGTTTTGAGGCATTTTTTAACAAATTACACATCCACTGTGAGCGACTGGGACAAAAGCCATCTATTGTCTGAGCGGGATGTTTGTCATGTGTAAAAACTGATTGACACTAAAGTAAATAGCCATGAAATGTTCGTTTCGCACTATGCATGCACATTTAATCTCATCCATATGTGCAAAGGAAAATCTACACATTATTTATTACGTTCGCGCCGTTTGTTCGGCTGCAGAGGCAGTAGAAAATAATTCATAAGAGACGGGGATATTTCACTTTACAAGAGATCAGCGCTGACACAAACATCAGAAAGCTATAGTTGGTAAAATGTTAGGAGCACAGTCCCACTAGGCTGGAGATATACTTGCTTTTTAACCTTGTGTTCGCGTACACAACCAGCTGCGTCATGAATGTAATTGTTCACATACTTGTCCATGCGCTACGTGTGTTACTGGAGGATAACATTGGAGCCCCCCCCTGCTTGTATCTAAGAAAGGCTGAGCCTCCCTCGCCCGCACACACGTTCACCAAAACAATAAAGTGATTCATTCCAAATCTTTATTGGCAAAAATTAACCAATCAGCCTCTAGTTCTTTATCATTTTAGTTGATCAAAGTCATCTTTAGTTATTATAATAAACACAACTTTTAGTTAAATTTAAAAATGTGGATGTAGGCATTTCTGCATTCATGTATGAATGTACTGTATGTCAAAAATATATCTATGTGCATACATGTATGTATGTATGTATGTATGAATATATATAAAGTAAGTGCATTTAACATATTTAACATGTGCAAATCTAATCTTGACAATCTCAGTGCAGACAAAGTCTCGCGCATCCCCAGCGATCTTTGGCACCCCCCTAAGGGGAGCCCGGACCCCAGGTTGGGAACCACTGCTCTAGAGGGCAGACCAAAGATCTCAGGCTGTATGCAACTGCCGTATGTGCTAGATGTTAACAACAGACATGGCGACCCCCAAGGAGGCTACTATTATGTTGATTCTGAGATCATGGAAGAAAAAGCGACAGCTTTTGTGTGTTCGATGGACAGATCGCACGGTTGGCACCGCCCCCATTCCGTTTTACTCCGTCCACGGACGTAACGGTCCGTGGCTTGCTTCCATTTAGTTTTGCACGTTTCCCCGCAACCTCTAAAATTGAGCTTATTTGTCGCCATGATTGGTCAAAGTTGCTGAAGTTGGCAAAATTGCAAGGTCGAGAAAAAGTTGCAGCAAATGGTTGAATTTGCATGATTTGTGGGACCGCAACTTCCTGAAGGGACTGTCTTATCCAAATACATATTTGAGTGTCTCCTTATATATTTGGAGAGACTACACATTAAAAAAAAGTTATTTTTGCAATAATTCAAATCCTGTTTAGACTAATGACGGTATATATATGACAATTCTGTTCATGTCTCAGAAAATGTACCACCCACAGTGTAAATTCCAAATCATTTTTGAGTTCTTATATGCAACAAAAGATTGTTTTTAATCTGCTTTACCTTCCACTTGGGAAGCAACAAGAAGGGATGTGGGGTTGTACATTTTTCAGCATGTGGTGAATACAAGCTAAAATCTCAAATAAGCCTAATTTCCTTTTTTTAGTTAAGCAGATTGTTACAAGTGTACCCACTTAGTTTTTATTTTTTAGGTGCAAATCTAAATTTGTGACTTTATTGCTACCTTTTAACCATGCCTAACTTAATTATTGGGCTGCTGCAGACCTGTGAAGGAAACAGCTACAATATATGTTATTATATATTTATACTATAATCGACTTATACTTAAACCGCTTTTACACTCACATGTCACACTCACCCTTTCACACACACATTCACACACTGATGGCAGAGGCTGCGACGCAAAGTGCCAGGCTGCCCACTGGGATCTAACTAACCGCATCCAGGCGCAGTCACACACCGATGGCTATGCCGTTGGGAGCAATTTGGGGTTCAGTGTCTTGCCCAAGGACACAATGACATGTAGACTGCAGCATCCGGGGACTGTCAAGTTACTCATACTAGTATTGTTTGCAGTAACAGACCAGAAAATATTTTTTGTTATGTCACTGTAAAATGATTTTGAAAGGGAATGACTGGCATGTCACGTCAGAAAGCGATGTCACAGTTTGACAAACAATGTATTTTATCATTCAGAGGACGTCTTATCCACTCTTCTAAGCGATTATGCATGCTACAGAGAGGTTTCCAAACCATTTACCGAGGTTGAAACACCAGCTCGGTGTTGATAGCACCCCCTTACAGAGACAGAGATATTTCCAAATATATCTGCATTAGTGTGGACATGCCCTTAATGCCTCATTAAATGTCTCCACTGTAACAAGCCAAATCATGAGACAAGCAGCTGTGAGACACCGGCCTGTCGACAGAAGAAGCCAGGCAGGACTACAGAGTGTTGCCACAATTGAAACAATTTTATGCTTTTACGCGTTATTGGCATCACGCTGTGTTCAGTAATGAGAAACAGTGGAGACAGAAGGATGGACTGTGTGATAAACTATAACATTGACGCACATTGTACTGTGAGGATGAGATTATATGAGATTCTTAAAAATAAACAGGTTGCTGCCAACAGCAGTTGTTACTGTCATGTGTCCTTCCCTGTTGTTAGGTTTTTGCATGTCATTATTTCAGTGTTCAGTTTTTATTTACTGTTTTACTTCTCCTGTGTGTTTGATGCTCTACTTCCTGCGGTTTGTTTTCGTCAAACCAAACCATATTTCTTGTGTTGATTTCCATTCTAAGTGCTCCTGGAGCAATAAGTCACTGGAAAAAGTCACAGTCAGTCAAAGCTGGTGTTCTCTATAATCGACAGAAGCAATAATATTTTAAATTGACGCCATAGCTGTGGAGAAAGTTGTACAAACAGCTCGTGGTTTCCCCAATTCTACAGTCCTACAACACCCAGTGTGCATTGCGCCCCTCCCGGAACGGCCCAGCGAGAGACGCTGACGGGAAATACTACCTTTCGCTGCAGGCAATGGCTCAGAGCGGTACAGAATCTGAAACACGATGAGAATATACAGGTGGATCTTCAGGTCTCTTTCAAACCTGACGATTTTAAATGGGACATGACATCAGAGGCGAGCGTCCGCCAGATGACATGTTTTACGTAGTCTGGCGGAGGTTTTCCAGGGCCCATTGGAGAAGCGGATAGCGTCCTCCAAAGGCACAGAGCGAAATTACATTTGTTTCCTACCATAATGGCATTAGCTCCCCATAATAGCATGATAGGACTAAAGGTTGAAAATCGGTGAACCAGCCCTTTAACCTTTGCATTTTCCGTTGGATTTTTAATTCCCTGGACTCACCACAGAAAGCCGTTTGTTTTGTCTTGTTGTTTATTTAAAAAGTCTGCTATTGTGTATTGAGTGCTCTACCTTTGTCTTAACACCTTAATAGTTGAAGAGTAAGTTGACACTAAATTCACTTCTTTTGAGGTAATTAACTATGTGCACACAAGGGCCTGTGTCCACTCATGGCGTTTTTTGAGCTGGCAGCGCCTATTTTCAGTACAAAACCAATGCAGTTCAGCATCCTAAGCAGCGTGGTGCTGCACTCACAGCGCTCTCAGTTGAAAATAGTTCAACTTTTGGAACCCCACTGTGCTCGTAAATGTCAATTCTCCCTCACTGACCAATCAAAATCAAGAAGGGGCGGGACTTAAGATATCAACTTTGTCAAAAACAATGGCGGAGGAGAAGCTAATCCTTTCCTTTTTTCGGTGGACAGTTTCCAGGTCTAGAGCTGCTGCTAATGCCAGTACACTATTCCTTTCCAGTTTTTAATATTTTTCCTTGAATTAAAGTGAATACTAATTATACAGAGCAATTTAAAATAAACTTAACTTCATCACTACCGGGAGAAGCGAAAGTGCCACCGGACAACTTTTATAACCTAGCACCAGTGACAAGCGCTTTGAAATTAAGGTCGTGGGCCCTCTGCATTTGTGGGCACAGGCCTTTCTTGACTTTGGTCCTTTACAATAGCTAAAGTTCCTTACAACAGTTGTTTGATGCCTTTTTTTGCAGGAAAAAAAATAAGTAATTCTAGATTGTAAAAAGGGCTGTACAGTGGTGCAGTGTTCACCTCACAGCTAGAAGATTCCTGGTTCAAATCCAGGTTTGACAAAGAGGGATTTTCTGTGCAGAGTTTGCATGTCCACCCCCTGCATGTTTGGGTTCTGTCCGGGTATTTACGGCTTCCTCCCACAGTCCAAAGACATGCTCGAAATGTATTCGTAGGTGTGAATGCATGAAAGGTTGCCTGTCCCTATGTGTCAGACCTGTGATCGACTGGCGACCAGTCCAGGGTGTACGCCACCTCTCCCCCAATGACAGCTGCATAGGCTCCAGCCCTCCTGCAACCATGAACAGGATAAGCGGTATAGATGAATAAATAAATACAAGTTTCCCACACCTCAGTTGTATAAGTTTAAATCAATTTACCAAACAAGAGTCAAACCCTGTTTTGTGTATTTAACCTTATTTAGGTGCTTCAAAGTGTGATTTGGACCTAGGATTCTTCCTGTATGTGCAGCAGGGAAATAACATGACTTTCAAATAGAATATTTTACTGCTCCATTGTACCCATCGAGTAATAGGGGAAGCATGAATCCTCAAGGTCTTAGATTCCTTCCAGCGCTTTAATATTATGGTGCCTTTGATTTATCATTTACCATCAATTTGAGAATTAAGTCATGCCACGTTTGAACTGCTACAGCCGATTAGAATAGCCATCAGAGTTATGGGTCTCCGTGGGAAATGAAAGAGATGGGGGAGACTTCGAGGCACAGGTGGAGGGAGAGAGTGAAGGATGAAAAGATAAAAGATAAAAAAAAAAATGCATAAATGATAAAACTGGTCGGATAATGACAGTGAGGGGTAGAGGAGATGGATGGATGAGGGGAGGTGAAATGAGGAGAGATGCACCTGCTAAGGATGAAGGATAGCGAGAAGCGGAGCGGTGTAGAAAGAGTGAGCGACAGCTGGAGAGAGCAAGTCATCAAAAAAACAGAGGCAGAGGGAGAGAGATGAGTACAGTAAACATGTAGAAAGGGACAGGGGAAGAGAGGAAGAACAAGGCGAAAGAGGAAGACAGACAGTTGGGGATAGCAAGAAAAGAGATGCATGATGTGGTCTGACACCAGCTAACCCTCTGGATCCAATCCCACCCCCATCACTCAGAAAAGCAGAGTGCTCGTCTTTGATCCTGAAGACTTTGAACATTCTGTCAGCCTTGTACTTTTACACCAATGAAGAACGAGAGGCGAGAAAAAAAAAAACACTCACTGGAAGATGAGTTGCTTGTAAGCCACTCCACTAACACTCCTCCTTTTACCTTCCTTCTTCCCATGTTTGATTCTGAGCATGTGATGTAAGGTAGAGGAAATTCGAGGAGATAGGAGCTACTGAATGGAGGGGGGTCAAAACAGAGCGAGCACATGAGTCATTTGGTGAAGAAAGGAAGAATAGGTGAGGCAGGGTTAGGCTGAAAAACACTTGCATTTTTTTTTTTGAAAAACTGAGGCATAATTAAGAACACGTCCCCTCCAGCATCCCTAGTGAACTTAATTTCTACGTCTGTATGCCTTTTATCTTCCCTCCTAGTTTAATCACTCTTCTTTGCAACAATAAAAAGTGTACTTTTTTTTTCAGACAGTCGACAATAAGGAGCTCATAATTACATGACTGCTAGCAGCTAGCATGGGCATAATCGCAGTGTGGCAGATGCTACTCTGCCTGCAGTCTTTGAAATTCAGACAGACGCGGTCGCACACGGAAAAGACACATCTACGAGCCTGAACACACATCATTAGGAAAGACTCGGTCACAGGGAGCCCCGTTCGGGTCTGATGCGGCTGCTCTGTGAGTGGCAGAGAGGCATACAAATCATTCAGACCTTGTTAAGCAGAAACATGCAAAATGCTAATGTGGAGGTATTGTTTGAAGGAGGACTGTGGGGAAGGCGTGTTAAGAATGACTGCAATAAACTTCAAGATAATAAGGGCTAATTAGAAAATGCTTTGCCCTTTTTTTCAAACACATTAAGCGGCGGTGGAAGGATTAGCAGTGTTTGACATCAAAGGGAGATGCAGTAACACTGTAAGCGCATTACTTTGGTAGATCTGCCATGAGTGACTTTATTCACCTGATAATGTTACGCCCAGATCCCACAGGATCCGTGTCCGTCGCGTTCTGTCTGTGCCGCTGCCCTGGTCCATCAGACGGCGCGAGCCCTCGCCCACAGGAAGCATGTCTGATCATATATATACATGTGTGCAGACGCTTGTGCGACCCTTCCCTCTGCATCTATTCTGTTGTTTTGCTTAGCATGGGACGTTTTCAGGAGGGGGCGCTGTCGTGGTTCCCAGAGCCAATAACAGCGTAAAGGTGAGTGTGGGAGTGGTTCAAATTACCTAATTGGCCCAATTCAGACCGGCGAACATGGTGAAAGAGCGATGCAGAGTTGGCCTTATTTCTGTTGGACAGGTAGGTGCCTCAAACTGGTTAGCATGCAAAGGTAACCGGCGGTTAGCATGCTCGCGCAAAGGTAACCGGCGGTTAGCATGCTCGCGCAAAGGTAACCGGCGGTTAGCATGCTCGCGCAAAGGCAACCGGCGGTTAATATGCTCGCGCAAAGGCAACCGCCGGTTAGCATGCTCGCGCAAAGGCAACCGGCGGTTAGAATGCTCGCGCAACGGCAACCGGCGGTTAGCATGCTAGCGCAAAGGTAACCGTTATGCTCTTGTTGTTAGCTCAGCAGGGTGGCCATGTTCTCGCACGTGAGAGTGAGCTTCTGGTGATGAAGAGCCCAGGAGGAGGGGCCCAGTTTGAATGTATTGTGACAAAATGCAAGGAAAAATTCTACTTATTATACCTTTAATAAAAAAACTGAGATCATTGTGATTTCCCCGGAATGTTTTACTGAGGAGGTTTGTCACCATACTGCCTCACAGTGACTTTGTATTGTTCTTACTGAAATCTTTGCCCCCTTCCCAACAATGACAAGACTCTGAGGCATATAACACAACCCTGTAAACTGTGGTTACAACTGTCAAGCCAAGTACAAAAAGCAGAACATTGGCAGTGGAAGTTTCTCCCTTTTATACATAGCTGCTGGTAACCTCAGAAAGCCGTCACAAGCTGTGGCCAAGAAACAATGTTGTACATTCGTCCTCTGTGGCAGCACTGTGCATTATTCAGATCCTAACAAGATATTAAGGGCTGACACGCGTCGATGTCAACTTAACCACGGGAACAGCAGGGCTTTGACTGCCAATGTTCTCGATCTGACAGGAAAGGTAGTGGTGTTGCAGCGATATTTAAAGACTCGTTTCAAGCCTAGCTCTTATCATGTGGGGATCTTTTCACTCCTCTGAATGTCTTGTTGAAAGGAACACCAGATATCCTGCTGTTAACAATTTAGAGAGCTCCAAAGTCCTCTCCAATTTTGTTGAAGTTTCACAGAGCTGCTTGCTGTTATTTGACTGATTTATCACTGGCAATTTCAACATTTATATTAATAATGCAAATGACAAAACTAGCAGGGAATTCTGTGATCTATTTGAGACTTTTGATCTGTTGCCGTAAAACCCATGCTGGAATTGGTTATTGGCATTGGTATTTCTTTTTTGTTGTGAGTGGTGTTTTGGAATGACCACATCAGAGCACTGAAGCTGAAGGACATTGACCTGATTACTGATTCAGCTTTTGGTTATGTTTTGGTGCTGCCCTGTCTGAGTGCAACCTCAGAAATCATACGTCCAGACAAGGTTTAGAGAAAAAATTTCATGGTTTGTATTTCCAGCTTGGTGGACAATTTAAAAAAAAAAAAAGTTTTATTAGTTGATAGGACAGCTGAAGAGAGACAGGAAGTGTGGGGAGTAGAGAGTGGGGGATGACATGCACCAAATGATCGGCAGACCGGAAGTCGAACCTGCGAGCAGTCTCTCCCAGACTGTTGCCTCTATACAAGGGGCACCTGCTCTACCAACTGAGCTAAACCAGCGCCCCCACAATGGACTATTGTAATGGTGTCTTGTCAAGACTTCCCAAAAGTGATCGACAATTTCACTAACAGATTCCTGCTGTTCGACTTTAGACAAGAAACAATAGAGCTGGGAACATTATTGTGCTTCCAGCCAGTTTACAAATCACTCAACAGTCTCATGCCAAAATACATTTCTGATCTCTCTGAGTATAAACACAGTTGGACACAGTTAGATCTAGAAGTAGTCATTTGGTCGCACTTCAGAACCAAACAGGATGGAGCTGCTTAATCCTATAGTGCTGCAACACAGATGGAAACAACTTCCTGAATATCTCAAATGTGCCCCAGTTTTATGCATGTTGTCCTTTGCGTTCAATTTATTGGTTCATCGACTACATATTTATATATTTTTTTATTACTTTACATCCATCCATTTTCTATATCTCTTATCCTGTTCAGGGTCGCTGGCGGGCTGGAGCCTGTACCAGCTGTCGGACTGGTGGCCAGATCTCCGCATAAAGATATGCATGCCCACACCCATGGTCGATTTTTTGAGTCACCATTTAACCTGACAAGCATGTCTTTGGACTGTGGGAGGAAGCCGAAGTACCCGAAGGGAGCCCACGCATGCATGAAAAGAACATGCAAACTCCACACAGAAAGGCCCACTTTGTCCGAAACAGGGTTCGAACTAGGAACCTTCTTTTTTTTAAAAATATATTTTATGCCTTTATTTTAGAGAGAGGACAGTGGATAGTGGCGGAAAAGGGGGAATACGGGCCGAGGGCAGGAGTTGAACCCAAAGCCACCACATCAAGGACTATAGCCTCTTTATATGGTCGTCGATTTAACCGCTGAGCTAAACCAACACCCTGCACTAGGAACCTTCTAGCTGTGAGGCAACAGCGCTAACCACTGCACCACCATGCAGCCCCATTACAATTACATATCTTTGCCAGTCAGATGTCTATTGAGGAGATTTATTACCGGAGATGATTAAATGTGGCGGCAAGTGTATGAGTGGTTTCTTATTCACAACAACTAAAACAGTGAACAATTAAAACATTGGATTAAATGAGATGAAAGTCCAAACATTTCAGACCTCAGGCTGAATTCGATCAAAGGAACTGCACACTGTGCAGTCGAACCAATGACGGCTAATTTCAGGTCTATATCCACACAGGACACTCTGCTGGCCCCCACTGTACCTTTGATTGAATTTCGCCCTAGGCTACGTATGAAATTAATTAAAGAAATGAAATTCCATATATAATATAACTGCATTATAAAAGCAGCTAATGATCCATCGTTTTTTCAATTTAACATCCGGCAGTGTTATAAGTTGTTTAGCCATGAAATGACATCTCAACAATTCCGTTGAGGATTTTTTAAAAAGAAGGGGTGATTTTAATCATTGCCTATGTTCAGACGTTCGTTTTATTTCATACCTACGAATGTCACTGTTTATCGAAATACTTAAGAAGCTCACTGTCATCAGATTATTAATAACTCTTCCTTCCCAGGTAGGAAATATGTAACAGAGATCCCCTCAGGGAGCAACACTGAAAAGAAACCTCATATTGTGTGAGGATTCTTATGGATTGCCCACATTGCTCTAGCAAGCATATTGCATATTGTTTCAAAATAGTCCATGATGGCAGCAACTCTACCACCAAATGCTTCCCTGAATACCACTGGCATTGCAGCTTGAAGTACAGTACATCACCTTTTAGCCACTCACAAAAACTCCAATGTCTCATAATGTGTGAAAATTAACTTGTGCCAAACTCTCGAAACAGTGGACTAAGAGATGTTGAACCCGACAGCCAAATCTTTCAATAGAAGATTTAATATTAGGGTGCTTTCACACCTTACAGCTTTGGTGCAGACGTTCGGTCTTTCCTGCGAAAGTCCATTTGAAAAAGTGAGAACGCGCATTTGAACTCTGGTGCGGACCAAACAACCGGGCCGTGGTCCGCCAGAAAAGACGGGACTCAGGGTCAGTTTCCAAATGAACCATAGTCCGGTTCGATTTATGTGAGAACATAATCGGACTTACAGTTGGACCTAATATTGGAAGCAAACCAAAAACCAGTGCATTGTGGGTGAAGTGAAATAAGTGAAATATGGGCAGACCAAACAATTTCATTGAAAGTGTTCAGTGAAAAACTAAAGGACAGTGTAATTGATTGAGCAGTGGAACAATGTTGGTTAAAAGTAAAACAGTCAGACAACAAACATTAACATTTTCGGCCCATCCAGTCGAGGCAGATGGCTGTTCAACATGAGTTTGTTTCTGCTCGAGGTTTCTGCCTGTTAAAAGGAAGTTTTTCCTTGCCAATGTGCCGAATATTGCTAAGTGCTACTCATGGTGATTCATGTTGGGCCTCTCTTTAAATAACATAACAAAGAGTCGGTCTAGACCTGCTCTTTTTGTAAAGTGTCTCGAGATAACTCTGGTTATGATTTGGCGCTATACAAATAAAATTTGATTTGAGTTGATTTGATTTAAAGGGGGGGGAGGTATTATGCTAATTTCAAGCTTCATTTTTCAGTCTGTGATACCTGCGGTGTAGCTTAGCAAAATTTACAGTGAAAAAAACTCCCAATTTTTCTCGCACTGGCACTCTGTGCAGGCCCTCATTCAGCCTTTGCCTGAAACGACTCAGTCAGCTCTGTCCCTTTAAGACTGCACTATATGACGTCACAAAGTGCAGCATGTAGAAAAAAACTGTGAAACCTGGCGTACACAGCAGCCTGCAGACTGAGCTGAGAAGCCTGGGGATTACTCCAACATACTTTCACCTACAGATTTGAAACTTTCAGTGCCACGTTAAGTCTGGACATCCAAAATAGTAAAATGATATATATGTCTTCTTTGTTAAAGTTCGCGATTGTGTTGAGTGTGATTGGGAGTGTGCTCTCTCTCTTTGTTTGCTTCCGCGTGGAAATTCGGACCAATCAGAAAGCAGTTTCCTCCCACATCAAAACTTTTGGTCTGCTTGTAAAAGCTGCCGTCTGAGCACAAACCAAACTCCAGGCAAAAAGCGACATTGTAACAATTTGGTCTTTGATTCGGATCAAACAAACAGGTGTGAAAGCAGCCTTAATCTAAGCAAAATTAGACCTAAACCAACTTGCTCAAATTTAAAGTGTACAGGAAAATGGCCACTGCGCATAATATAAAAATCTTCATTTAAACTATTAAGAACCAGAGGAACACAGTGTAAAATATACATATTCTTTTAAAAAGTGTTGAAAAAAGTGTTTCCAATGCTTCAGTCCTTACATCACCCAGCTGTGTTGGGGTGTTGCTTGCAGTTTCCTCGGCAGGATGTGCAGAAAAAAATAACTCATTTAACATAAGACGAGACTTTTAACACCTCACCCCAGATACACGCCGCAGATTATCACATTCGCCTGCTGTACATTCTCACATCAGGCGCTATTAATTATAACATGGAAGGGAGCCGTTAATACATTGACACATTTAATACTATTTATATCAATATTTACAGGATAACAAGGTAGCAGTTCTTATTGAATCTTGCGTCGCAGCTCCCGCAGGAGAAGTTTATTACACACCCACTCAGGAAGCCTGCAAGTCTAATTATATTACACAGGCATCCATATGTAAACACTGTCAAATCAACTGCAATAAATTGGACCACGCAGAACTGACAGCGTGGTTGTGTGTGTGTGTGTGTGTGTGTGTGTTTTGAAGGGGATTTAGAGGTGCACAAGCTGCTATAAACAAATATGTCAGCTTCAAGCAGATCTTTTGGGAAATCCTCGCACAGCCGTTAACAAAGAAGTCTTTGGATTCCATTATAGAGAGGACACACACTAACATGGACACAATACATGCAACCAAACTCTGCAGATACTAAGACAATCATTTCCCCTGAAGCAGGGAGGCTGTCACCAGTGGAAATAGATCTGACAAAGGAGGTGTGTGTGCACACTTGTGCATGTGAGTAACTGAGCCACCCAGAGACTGCTGTGAAAAATGTACAGATGCATTAACACAAAGCCGCAGTATGAAGAGAGTGCATGTTCACAACCAGTGTGATTGTTCTTCTTCACAAAGACTTAGTGTGAGGGCAGATGCAAGGTCAGTGGACATAGTTGTTCCACTGACATATATAATTCAAATGCAGACATCTGCATCTTTACTGCAGCTGGAGAGCAAATGGACACTATGAGACAGAACATGTACTTGTCCTCCATTAGCTCAGATTCGGGGAGAAAGTCTGCACTTAACAAAAGGTCTGTTTATTGTGTTTCCTGCTTCCCCTATGGCACGTGATGCCCTATTTCTGGTATCAAGGTGAGTGCACAGAGAGTTGTATCCTGTTCTAGCTCACCTGATTGTGTCCAAAATTTCTGGCACACTGGTAAAACAGTGGAGGGGGGGGGTGCATTAAAAGCTGGTGCAATATCATGGCTGTGTTGTGCCAGCATCAGAAGGTCTGATTGGCCACTTATGTCGCCAACATATCCGGCATCACATCGCTTTTCTTTATGCTTTCAATATTTAGTCTTTAAACTGTAGTAAAATGTCAGATATAGAGTAACTTAATCACAAAGCACACATTCATCAACCGTTTTCTACGGAGGACTATTAGGGCCACACTACAGAAAGAAAATCAGAGATTGTCGTAAGTCATAATAATACAAAAAAAAGTCTTGAGAGAATAAAGTGGTAATATTATGAAAATATAGTCATAATATGAGAAAAAAGTCAGAATATTATGAAAAAAAAAAGTTCTTACATAACGAGAATAAAGTTGTAATATTATGAGAATTATGTCGCGATGATACGAGAAAGAAGTTGTAAGAGAATAAAGTCGTAATATTACAAAAATACAGTCATAATATGACAAAAAAGTCGGAATATTATGAGAAAAAAAACGTTATTTATGAGAATAAAGTTGTAATATTATGAGAATAAAGTCGTTATATTACGAGAATAGAGTCGGAATTTTAGCCTTTCAGCATGTTATTATCAAGGGGAATATCAGAGCAGCCAGTGCTAAAATGAGGAATGTGTGAAGTATAACTTCACGGTGAGCCATAGCCTAAAAATACGACTTTATTCTCGTAATCTCCAATTTTTTTTTTCTTTAACGGTCCGAATACTCTGTCGTAGTTTTCCCACACAACTGCCAGTTGTGTAAGTGTTGATCACAATGTCAAATTGCCATTCAACTCCCACTCAGTGCCAACAATCCACCCACCACAGTGCTCCTCAGTTGCGAGATAAATCCCTGCCAGCTGCAGACAGAAGGTTTGACTTCTTTTTTACGAAAAATACCACACAAAATGTGCTTTGGAGACACTTTTGTCCGATGTCTACACACGGTTCATCTGCATTGTTGATGATGACAGCTGCTCTACTGTTGTGAGAATCTGGACCCTGTGCAAAATATCAAGGTAGGCTGTCTGTTTGACTATTTTAAAGAGCATGCTAATTGCTGCAAATCATTTAATCCAGGTAGCTCCATTAGATGACTAAAATTGTGCACGGCTTTGGAAAAGGACACCACATTTCTCAAATTAGAAGCTGCAGATGGAACGCACATAACAGACCTGCTGTCGCCTCATGGTTGCAGAGATTTCATCAACCATAGAGACTTCAGTAAGAGATACATAGCTACAATAAGAACCACTCAAACTCTTCCCATCACACTCTCCATCTTTATAGCATTACATTATAACTCAAGTTTATGTGAATGGTTGTTTCAGGAGGAATTCACATCATACAAGATGGGTCAAGCAAGAATTACACGGATAAAGACGTTTTTGTGTGCGCTTATAGCATTGTAAAGCCAGCATCTGCGCGAAGATTCGGAGGGAGTCCGGTCTTGAAATTCAAATGCTTTTGTATTTGGTCGCAAACTCCATTAGCTCTGACCTTCACCCATTTAGTCAAGGGGTGTGGATTTTTAGTACGGTAAGTGTTCTGGTTTCCGTTTGTAGTACGCTTGTAGTCCAAGTAGTATTAACCAATCTCGTAACAGCAGGCTGTGGCCTATGCAGAAAGTCAGTGTGGTGAGCAAAAGCAGGCTGAGCAGGCTCCCATCAGCGGTCTTATTAATCTCCATAAACAGACATCTGCAGCAAGTTCAGCTAACAATCTGTTCTAGATCAAAAATTCAACTTGCCCTGCCATTCAGATTTCCCGACTTCCTCGAATGCATCAGGAACAGTCGATCCGACCTCCGTTCAGCATTTTAAAAGTTGGATTCTTCTCCTCTTGAGGACTGACCTGACAAATTTTGGCATATTCTCTTTTCTACTACTAATCTGCATCATGATGTTGTAATTTCAGCAAAACTAAGGCCCGTTAATTTCAAGTAAATCACAAGAAAATCTGTTTCTTTTTCGGGTTCATACTGCAGTACTTAGCTAGAGTGAAGCCTCTATGTAACTTACTATTTTAAGTGAAACTAAGCCCATAAACAGATGAACGGGCGCTCCTCCAGGGGATCTAATAAACCAAGAAATGACGCCATTTATTTTGCTGACATATCTGGAGGGGTGAAATTCACTTCACTTTTGATCTGAACACGGCTTCTCGAGTTGCTAACTGGATTGTAAACAATGCAGCGCACGACTGGACGTTGGTTATCGCTAACCACTGGTTAACCCTCCTGTCGTGTTCAGGTCAAATCTGACCGATTAACAACTTTCATCAATCATAAACTATTGTGTTTTACATTTGATTGCCTCGAGGTCTTATGATATCCTGCACAGTAGGCATTTGAACATAAAAAATTGCTGATCACCACTTTCATTGATATTTCAGTGGTTTAGTCAACTTTGTAACACCTGTGGTGTTCCTGGCCAAAAATGACCGCCACATATGAAATGAATGGGTAACACGAGATTATGTTCATCCATCAGATGGAAAACATCCCCATTCACACCCACACATCCCCCCACATGAACCACACTGAACAACTGGACCGATTTTTTTAACCAGATGAAGAGGAGATGGAAGTTGAACCAGAGATAGAGGAGGATGTCTCAGACATGGAAGACAACATCGATGGATTTTGGAATACGTTTCCAATGACTATTCTTTGTATATTCACTGCAGTTGATCATGTAAACCATTAGTCTGGGACATTGTTTACAGCTTAAAAAGGTGTTTGGTGATGATTAATGGTTTTTGTGTTCATGTAAGAGCAGTTAAAATAGATTAAACCAGACACGCTTGGCATGTTCACCGTTGACCCCAGAGGCTATTTTGTAGTCAGATGATAGCCGATAGGTTCCAAGATTGATGGGAATACTATGAAATAAAGGCTGCAGGAATCACTAAAGAACAGCATTCCAATATTTAAAAGAACTGTAATTTTGCAAGAATTTTTGTCAATCATTTGTAAACCATGTACAACTAATGAACACTAAAAGCCCTACAACTGTCAATATTAATAAGTATTATACAGCCAGCCTTTTGCTTGTTTTTCATCTTATTTGCACTACAATTAATGTATGCATTGAAGGCTTATTGCAGCTAAACCGCTGACAATTAAAGTCTACTCTGGGTAACTATGCGGGACTGTAACTGATTAAAATACTGTACAGTTCTTTGAGCTGAAGTCAGTGCTAGATAGGATTTATTCTCAGTACTTTACTTTGAGTAGTGAGTAGCTGTTACAGAACTTTTCGTCATCCTCTAACTTTGCCAAAAAAGATGCATTGCATTTCTGAGTTTAACAACTTTCAATCACACACACAGCATATAATCATTTTTATGATTGTTCCTCTCCCTTCCACTGGCAGTTACAACTAAATAGAAATCCACTAACTATGCACAGCCTGGTCCAAATTAGACGAGCGGGATAATTTGATAGTCAATGACAATGAAATTATGGTGTATTTGCTCGTTTGGCTGCTACAGAGCCCCTCCTGTGAATTGGGTATGCACAGATTGTTTTATGCAGAGCAACTGCTAGCATCAATCATTATTTGGCCTCGTTGGAAAGCTCTGGCCCATCCATATGCCGGTGTGTCCATGGTCACCGTCTCCCAGCGGAGAGGATTTGGCTTTCTGTTGCCCTGCAGATGTTCTCTGCTTGTGTTTGCTGCTCCTGCTGATTGTAATACACAGCTGAGTGTTTGTGTCCGCGTGAGAGTGGAAGTCTTTCTGAGGCTCAGATATGCAGACACAGTGACACAGGGGTGAGAGAAACTATCTCCCTGTCCCACACATACACACACAAACACACATAATCAGCATTATAAGCCCATCTGGCGAGCTGTCTGCCAACGACAGACTTCTGAGGCCTCTTCTAACACCGTGTTTGTGATATGAGACAAAGACCGGCTACACAGCCGCCGTGTTAAGCAGCTTCAGTCATTTCATCACCGCTGTGATCAAGGTCTAACAAGGGATCACCTTTAATGCAACTGACTTGCTGGAGAGCTGTGATTAAAACCAGAAGCTAGCAAATGGTTGCAACATGGTGGATTGCGTTTGGATGGTTACTGCTGGGATGTCGCTAACTAGCAGAGACGTGTGAAAGCTGTGCCTTGTTCGCCTTCATAAAGCTGTGTGCAGAAACACATTTGCAGCTGCTGCAGCCACTATCAGGAGGCCAGACTGCACGTGTTGAGACATTTTGAAGTTCCCCTGACACAAACATGTTAAGGTAAAAATGCTGATCTGAATTGCTGCATGAGGATTTGCTGGTTTCCTCCATGTTATTCGCTTGATAAATTTGAATGTATTTCGCTCTTGGGGTGCTGCTTGGGGGGAAAAAATAGTTTTGATGGTGAATTTTCCACTATACTTGCCATCGATATATTTGACATTCCCCCTACGTGTACTCATAAACAGGAAACAGTTGCATATGCTTGTATTTTACGTACATTTGTACAGACATTTATGCTCTGTATAAATTCAATTACATTGAGGTTTTTAGATGTGGCTTTATATCATTTCTTGGCTCTCTTTTACAGTCTCATTTGCAAGTTTTAGTCTGTTTTAGAAACTTGTGTTTGTATTTTTATGTCCCTAAATGTTTTTAAGTTTGGTGTTAGATGTGGTGTCTTTACTGTGATTGTAGCTGCTGTGACAGATAGTGTCATTTCCTGTAAAGGATTAATAAAGCATCCAGCCAGCCAGCAGAATTTTGGAAATAAATAACATTGCTATAAGTTTTTTGTTCTGGGATATTTATTGCAATATAAAAAAGAAATGCATAAAATTTTACAAGATTAATGCAGTGTGTCTTAATGTACATACATACACAACAAATACATTTTATTATTGGAGACTTTTTATTCTATTTTCTTTCTTTATTCTATTCTATGACACCCTTGTGAAAAAGTAGAGACAGCACAGGCGGAGCAACACGTTTCTTTAGACTTCAGCTGAGTTACATACACGGTATGTCATCATACCTTGTCATATCATTAAAAACTATGTTCAATTAATGTTTAATCAACATGGCAAGCGTGGTGAGAGTAACTGTCTCCTACTTCCTGTCGGCACACACAACCTCCCTCCGTATTTGCACTTAAAGTAAACACTCTGAACTATCCGTTTGTGTAGCATAAGCGTTAACCAGCAGCGGGGCAAGGTGCCGCTAATAACGTGATTACAAGCACTGAAAAGAGCTGCACGATATCAGATCGACTTTTCCTGTAAATAAGTCGTGGAAAACTAGTTTAGTTTTCCTTTTGTTAGACGTGCTTCAGTTAATTTGTCTCACTATCGCACGTCCTGCACATGTGCATATTGCAAGTGCGATGGTTAAATGATTTATCCTTCAGCCCTTCTATCTAACAATTTATCCATGAATCAAAATTATGTCATTTGAGTATATTCCAGACATTTTTGCTGGAAATTTTAACAATTTTTTGATGGTTCATAGTCATTGACAAGAGGATTGAATGCGTCAGTCTGCTCCTGTGCACGTGGCATATAACACCTAGGTGCAGGTGACGTGACAAATGTGTGAATCTTTTCCCGTTCACAGTATATACTGTCAATTTGTGGAGGAGTGCAAACAATGTCCCTTTCTCTGTGTGATGAAAGGACTGAAAATCCCTCTGATGAAAACTCTATTACAAACCTAATGGAGGTCATGAGGTGGCCTCGGCAAGGTCACTAAGCCGCACACGTGCGCCAGCGATTGTGAGGAAAACCGTCTTTTCTTTAAGGAGAACTCGGCAGCAATCAGTTCCTTCCTGCCGGCTCGATCGGGGCCTCACAGGTGGCTTCTATACTTTAGCATGCTGGCCAGCTACGCTTCCTCAAACAAAGACATAATGTTGGACGGATATTTGCATCCTAAGTGTGCGCCTGTGTGTGTGTGTGTTCCCTCTAAGTTGCAAGGAAGAGAGAGCAAAGAAGGTGTTGGAAGAGGGAGGAGGGAACAGGGTCCAGGAGAAGATGAAAGAGAATGAGCCAGGGAAGAAAAGCAAGTGAGCACAAAGGAACACGAGCACGGCGCTGTATCCTCCAGGCACCGGCGAGAAAGTGCAGAGGGAGGGGAAAAGGAAGGAAGAGCAAAACTTGCACTCCAGACCCCCCCACGCCCCCAACGCACACTGACTCGGGCATGCAAACACTTGCGATACCCCCCATTATATTGTGCATAACTTGACATTTCTGCATCTCCACCAGAGAGTGGCTTTGATGATATATGCTTTTAATGCATAGGCTGCGATTAGGGCGTTCCTCAAGGGAAGCTTTTTGCCTACTCAAACCAAGAAGGCTTCTGCCATCAGCTATAAAGGTCTACATTACGCTTCTACCACTTTCCAATGTTACTATTTTTCTTGCATTAAAGAGGGATAAAGGAGAAACATTCTTGCGGTCGGGCCTCCTCCTTATTCAGAGGGATATTTTCTTCTTCTTTAGAAGCACATTTCCAAGGACCAAACAGGCATCTGACTAAATAATAACTCTATCAAACCTCCATCCCACATAAGTCTGCGAAAATGTATTCATAGTTATTGTTCTGAGATTTCAGAGGTTTCAACTCTGTCTGGCTGAAATTTCTCTTGACATTGCTGCCAGGTACTCTTTATTATAGCTCTGCCACTGGGACAAAGTGCCTGTCCTAGAGCACCTTTAGTGACTCGATTTTTCTGATCGCTCAAATGCGTGATTCGGGCAGACAGCTGCCCTCACCGAGCTGCATCTTATTTCCCCCCCCTAAAAGTACGAATCAGATTTTTTCCCTCTAATTCATTTAAATGAAAATAGCCTCGGGCTGCTTGAAAATTTGGCGGGTCACAGTGCCTGCTCTCCCGCTTGTCACATCAGTCTCTGCAGTAAAGACCCATTCCAAAATCTCCGCTTCACAGCTCCCTGAAGATAAAGAAAGACAGAGAGTCAGAGAAACAAGGGAGAGCGAGACAGTTTCTCGCTGCTAATGCTGATGCAGTGAGAGGCAGTGTTTTGATGTCAGTGGGTGTGAGTCTTTCATTTTTCTTCTTTCCGTCAGTAAGGCAGAGTCTGACAAAGCAGAAAGTTGCCCTGTGAGCAGAACCCGCAGCTGAACTGCTGAGCTCACACTAACACAGACGCACAAACACACACACACACACATTTGTCTAAAATGCGCAAGGAGAACCTTTAGAGATTGCCGTCATTCCACAACAGATGTAGTTTATTTTGGACCACATGTTGAGTAATGATGTTATGAAGCCACACATGAAGGCGTTTGGTATTATGGTGTTGAATATTAAGGTGGTTTTAACGGTTTGTCTTTGGTTCTGGAGACACGACAAGTTTACACTAGTTTTCTCACCTTGAATAATGCAAAGAAAACAAGTGCTTGTTCATTTTTAAACAACAGAATAGTAAAGTTTTAAGTTTGGAAGACTTCAGAAATCAGTATTTGGTGGAATAACTACAGCTTTCAGGCATCTTGGCGTTCTCTCCACCAGTCTTTCACATTGCCGTTGCCACTCTTGGCGCAAAAATTCAAGCAGCTCGGCTTTGCTCGATGGCTTGTGACCGTCAATCTTCCTCTCGATCACATCCAGGAAGTTTTCAGTGGGGTACAGATCTGGATTGGGCTGGCCGTGCCATGAAGAGAGAGAAGCTGATTTGAGGAACATTTGTAGTGGTCTCTTATTTTTTTGTCCAGTGCTGTAGATGGCAAGATCTGTACAACTCCCATGTCAGTTTACTTAATTTAAAGCTTGCATTAGCTTGTCTGGCAACAAGATTTACCTATCAATACTTCTAATACCACTCTGACATTGGCCCCTTTCACGCATGCACTGCACTCCGGAAAATGTCCCGACATTATCCAGGTGTGTTGCCTGTGTGAATGCAAACAGCCAAATATTTCACCCTGACTTCGTGCATACTTTTTCCTGCCAGCCTCTGAGTTAAATGTCCGCAAGAAGTCGGGATGAGCTGATGTGTGAACGCAAAACAGCACCAGTAGCGTAACATAACTGTGAGGGGCCCCAGTGCAAATATTTCTTTGGGTCCTCTCCCTAGCTCTAAACGCTCGTGCGCACATACACCCATTGGAACACACAACCACTCCAAACAATTTTAAAGCAGACGCTTTATGTCACCCTGTTGAGACTCGCGGCAGAACTCTCATCCAAACCAGCCAATGATCAGAACCACGGACAGCAGCCATAGCGACACGTTAATCAAACAGCCTGCCTCAAACCACCACAGCCTGATTTCTTTAAACTACATCCAGCAGTGGACGTTTGAAATGGGCCCCCCTAGGTGCGTGGGCCTCGGTGCATTGCACTTGTACTTATGCCAATGAGCGGCACATGACAGGATGATTAAAAACATCCAAGGTTGAAGGAGACGGATCATTTACAAGACGACAATAGCAAAGAGGTCTGTGAATTGGGGAGATGAAGAGATTTAGGAGCTTCTGGCTGTGAGGTCCGACGCCGAAATTGCGAGACAGTTGTGGGGAATCTCCCGCTGTAAGGGACATGTGTCAAAGGGAAAACTCTGGAAAATGTCAGGGGCAAACTGGTTGAAATTTTCAGGAAATTGTTGCTTATAACTTCTCCTTAAGCTGCAACGTGTTTTCACACTGCTGCTTGTCTTCGTTTGTCTCGTGCTTTCAGTCTTTCTAACTAACTTCCTTCCTGCCAAGGCTTCATATTTAACAAGCTGATCTTCTCTTCTAACTCTCTGCAATAAAATTAAAAAAATGCACTTCCCAATCATTTACTCATTTCATTGTTACAGTAGCTCACAGTTTAACTAGAATAGGGAATATATTATACTAAAAAAATAAACTAGTGAGTTTGGAAACATGAGAAATTGTCTCTTCTATCACAGGCATTGTTTTGGATCCCGGACAACTACTATGGCAGTGCAGAAAGGGATATCAATTACAACATATGGGCACTGAAAAATATGAATGTGCTCTGATACAAAGAAGGACAAGCATCCTTGCATACTAACACGTGCACACACAAGCGTTCAAACGCCATCAACCACTCTTTGCAGCTTTTTAACTCAAGTTATTTTGTTCCAGACAGGAACATGTGGAGGAGATGGAAGCTATCACAGAGCTGCAGACCTGCTCTCAATCTTCCTAATCACAGAGCCAGAAAGAAAGACTCCAAAGCAGGAGACAGAGGGGGGGAGAGAAGAGAAAAAAGAACACGAAGAAAAGTATGGTGTGATGGGAGGGTACAGCCGGTCGAAACAAGTGCGAAAGCACAATAAGGATGCTGCAACAGAGGAGAAGAAAAATGAGAAACAAGAACAAGCGAGAGAGAAAAAAAAAAAGCTGCCCCTTGTGTCTTTTCAGCCACATAATAAATTGCAGTTATTGAAGTCTCAGTGGGAAGTTCAAAACGGGAGCAATCCTTTAGTCAGTGGCTTGTAGCGACGGATGCCAGCAGTGAGCGCTGGTGGGCGAGACACGAGGAGAGTAATCCGTTTAGCCGGCGAGGTGCATGTCATCGGATTCCATTAAGGTTGCATTGTGTTCGATGTAATGTTCAGCAGTAATGGAGACTCCCTCTCCAAACACTTTCCAGGTAGGTGTGATTCAGTGGTTTACATTTAACTTGCTTCTAATGGTGATTATTGACAGCTAATTTATCTGTGAGATTTGATTAATGCTCAGTGTGCAGTTTGTCCATGTCAGTGGGATGTACGGATTTAAGCTTAACAGATGGCAAACACAAAGCACCCAAAGCTTTAAAGCTTTTAAGTTGCAAACTTGAGTGACTATTCTAACCGCAAATTAAGACACATATTTAAGTTTATGGTTAGGCACAACCTAAAGTGGCCATAGTAGTTATGAGATTAAATGGGCAGCCATCAGGTTTGTGGTGATAAAAGACGATGGATTGGCCGATTGTGAGTCTTGCATTACCAAAACTGGGCACTGATTTGTTTCAAATTAAGGTGCATGACTTGACTTTACATAAGATAAGATGAGCTTTATTGACATAGCCAGGTACTTTAACCCTTAATGTAATTTAAGTAACATAAGCAGCATTAATCTTCTAACTTTAGATGCCTGTAGTTAACTAAGTAGCTTGGTGCCTTAAAGGTATAATCGCAAACTTTCTTCATTTAAATAAATGTCTTTTAAGTCACTACCTATCACTGAATGAGTTAACACAATGGCGATTGAGCCTATTGCCCACTGATGAAAGCCTTTGCATTTGCAGTAAAAGAACCAAGCGGCGCCCAGTTAGTGACGCGTTTTCCATCACCCAGCAGTGGTTGGTTTATCAGACAGCATAGGCGGAGCTAAGTGGCTGCACTTCTGGTTTCTGCAAGCATTGCGAGGAAACGATAAGCTACTTTGGCTGAACAAAGATAGAAAAGATCGATGTCTACAGATACAACTTCAACAACAACATCGCTCCATCTCATGTGATATTGTTTAAATAAACATTTTAATTGACATATTTTTTGTGTATTTTTGGTGAAGCAAGCCCTCTATTTTGGATTAGACATTGCACTCTGAGCCGAGATAAATACCTCACATACATTGAGGACAGAACTAACCACTAATGTGTCCGGTACAACATAAGTCGGACGACTTGTCTTGTTTTCTGGTATTGATTGATAGGGGGGCTTATCTACGATTAGCATGAACATAACTTTGAAACCCTTCTTACATGAGTATTGGACTAGCATCATTACAGTTTTATGTTTGTTTAATGTGCCAGAAAAGATTTTAAAATAAGCATTAAAACTGACTAACTCTGTACTTACAGACATGTTGTTCAATGTACCGCACACAGGAGAGACTCTGCTCTCTGCTCCATTGCCAAATTTGCTAACTATATCCAGCAGTTGGCAGGCGATACATGGGGACTTGGCTCGTGTTTTAAGGGTTGTTAGCTTTATTTACTGACAAACTCAAGCTTATAATGTACATTTACTGCTACTTTGACAACTTTACCTCTAACTTCAATATGCCCACCACTATCTGTTTGCGCGGACTGCAGCCACACCTCACTCTCTCTGTTTTGATCTCCAAAACACTACGCACACACTAAACTGAACACTGAGCAAAGAGTAAAGGTGGAGACCTGCTCATTATGTCAAGCGTATGAGATAACTGTTGTTGTAATTTGCCGCTAAATTGATTGATTAATGGATGTTTATACAACAGTTAGTTCCGACCGAGTAGTCTGATTGGACAAGAGGCATTCCATGAGTGGTGATATACAACATCAATGGGACTTTTCACTCTCTGTATCACTCCGCCTCAGCCAGGTGTTCTCAATACTGTTAATTAACACTACAGCAGACCGTGTATGTCTACAAGCTGGCACCTCTGAATGCACAACACTTATTTCACTTGTTGGTGATGAATTCAAACAAACTATTTCATAATTAAGAACAGCTGATCTGTGGTAACCTGTCGACACAGCGTGCAGGAGAATGTTTGGGTTGCTTGGCAACAAAAGTCCAGAAGTTGTGGATTTAGTTCAGAAGGTGGAGCAAAAAGTAATCTGTTGTTGATAGTTACTTTTTACTGCTATTTGCCGCTTGTATAGCGGTTGTTTAAAAGCAATATCACACTCGAGGTCGCGATGTTGTGCGGAATATCATCACGGCTGTGATTATCTGGGCCTCTTGCCTATGACCGAATCACAGCTGTGATGATATTCAGTACAACATCGCTCCATCTCATGTGATAGTGTTTATATAAACATTTTAATTGACATATTTTTTGTGTATTTTTGGTGAAACAAGCCCTCTATTTTGGCTTAAACATTGCACTCTGAGTCATTAACAGTATGATAACTATCGCATTTGTACGATATTTTTGCCCTCTGTACGATATACGATCAATAACGCCAAAAAAGGCCGAATGTACGATAATTTTGCCCTTTCAAAGAAACCCATAATAACAGTTCAGGGATGCATCTGTGACTCACTGCACGAGCGCGGCTTGCAAGCAGCTTCCCCAAATGTCTGAGGATTTAGTTTAAACAGGGTTTTTGTTTTGAAGGGTAACAACGTCATCTTACACATTTTCTTTTCTTAAGTAAAAAGCTTCAGCTTGTGCTAAGAATCATTAAAACACAGTAGACCCTCCATCTGGGCTTCAACTCCATCCTGATTTTCTGAAGTGCCAATAATTGGATGCTTTCTCTTTGATGCTCTCCACTAGGGGGAAAAATAATTACGCCGTCAAACACAAGACCGGGAAGCCTCCAAATTTAATCTCCTATTACTTGATTAATCTGATAGAAGCATTAGTTTATCATTAATCTTTAATCAGGAAATTCACTGTGAATGTCAGAGTGGATACATTTATTCTCCATTTGAGAGGGGTTGACTTGAGCGGAGCGGCTGTTGCAAGTCTTGTGCAATGATTTCCAGATTGCATCGTGAAATTTTAAGGAGCAAATCATGCATACTTTGCCGGCCACATGACCTCATCCTGCCCTTGGAGAGGCCATTGCAGCTTTGGCCGTCTACAGACCAAGGCTGCGAAGGGGCCTGGTCAGGTTTGAAGTTGATCCCAAAATCTGTTCTTTCATTTTCTGCAATAAAGGGGGCTCAACTTCAAATGACAATGCACAGGGATTTCCGGATTTCATTAAAAGAGTCGGGAGAGATTAAAAGTAGCTTTATTGCCAGTCCACGAGAGCTCAATTATCCTCTTGCCTAGCTTGAGCAGATCCTGGCTCTTCACATTAACCTCGGCCACCTCTAATCTCTGGGGAGGTCTTATCTTGGCCTTTCAAAGACACTGGATTTGGACTTATCATCCACTGAGAGTGGTTTTTATTGTGTTGCCAAGGGCTGTAATTGAATGTGGATGTGGACGCACCGTGGACGGGGTTCAACTGATTCAGTGATCTTTGAGGGGAAGTTCTTTCCTGACGCTTCACTTCTTAAGTTCTGATCTGTTCGAGTGACACTTTGCATGATCCCTCTTCTGCTGCGGAAACCATAAAGCGGATCCTGCTCTGACAACAAAATTACCAAGACTCAGTGATCTATTTCCATACTGCTTGTGTGGAAAAAAGCCATCAGCAGAAACAGGGCATTACCGCTATTACTATTACTTTTCCTGCCCAAGCTTGCATGAAGAAAAAAATCTTGAATCGCCCCGATCATTAAGCCACCCAATTTAAAGCTAGCAATCTTACAAAGTAATTACAAGAACATAATGATTTAGAGGTAGCCTCTAACACCTCCTACTCTGCACAAAGATCAGGGCACATCAATGAAGGATGCACACACAAATACACTCACAGATACACGGACACCATGGCACACAATCAAAGCCTCCTTATCTTGATCTATGTAGGTACATGACCTCTATTGGCACAGCAGTCAGGAGCGTGTACTCCTGTGTCATTAGATTAGCGGACCTTACAATCCACACAAGCCAAGCCAAGGTAGCACATAATGAATTCCTATTGCAACAGCACACAGAGGGCAACAAATACCAATAGCTTCATTAGCTTACATGATATATTTGAATCACCCCAATGGAGATGATTACGTTTTATTTGATCCTGCAAATGCATTCATTTTAGGACACTAATACATAAAGATATTATCTGTTTGTGATAAGGTCAAATCCATACAGGAAGTGGTATGTTTGGGTGTCTGCCAAACACCACAGTTAAATACGGGCTGTGAGAAATGACTTTTCCTTTGATTAAATGATAAAACATTTAATAACTTTCTTTATATAGCAATTTTAAAAACATGAATCTGTGGGGCGCCAGTTTAGCTCAGCGGCTAAATCGGTGGCTCATGTACAGAGGCTATAGTCCAGCTCCCACCCTCGGCCCTTTGCCACATGTCACTCCTAATTCTTCCCTGTTTCCAACAGTATCCACAGTCCTCTCTATACATAAAAGCATAAAAGGACAAAAAAAATGCCTTCTCTCATCATTACAAAAGCACAATCTCCTTTAGATTTAGGCCTCGACTTTGGAACGACCAAAAGGGCCCCACCTGTGGATCTCAGCCTCAAGCTGGCTCATGAGGTGTCAACAATTCTGCTATGTAGCTTGGCGCCAGCCCCATACGTGCTTTAGGAGTGATCAGCAAAATCTTAAAATCGATTCTAACAGTTACAGAAAGCCATTGTAGGGCAGCCAGGATGTGATGTCGTCTGCTAACACCAGTTAAAAGCCGAGCTTCTGCATTCTGCACTAGTTAAGAGGCTGAAGAAGACGAGTGCGTGGCTGACATTTTTTAAAGGTCAGTTTGAGTGAGTACTGCTTTAATTCTGGAGATAATGCGTAATTGGAGGAAGCATAACTGTACAATTTTTTTTGGTATGTGTTTGTAAAGAGGAGATAAACATTATTACAACATTTCTGGCAGCTGGCGTTATATTTGTAGAAATGGCACCAAGGCCACTGTCAATGAGATTGGTGGAGTTCTGTGGATGGAACATTATGACCTCTGGGCCCGGTTGTTCAAAGGTAATATGATCAGATTAAAGATCGGATAGGATCAAATCTTGAAAACAGGTAGTTCAGAAGAAAAAAAGGATGGTGTAATCGGATAAGATCGGTCATCCAATCTTGGTTTTTACATGAAAAAAACCTCCAGTTTGTGTTGTTCAAAACTTTTGAGTAGGATTGGGATAATTTTGATCCAACAAATCTGGATTATTGGGATCCAAGCAGAGGGGTGGACTCAGGCTGGATTTCAGGAATAAAACTTTTAAGTAGGTCAGACGATGATGTTCACATTTTGTTATTGTTTGGTTTTGAAATGCTGAATCGCTTCTGTGACATAGTAGACGAGGTAGAAAAATTATGGATTTTTTGCCCATTCAATATTGCACCAAATAGCGGTTAATATCAAACATAAAGTATTCAAATAAAAGCAACTATCAGGATATTATATTTTGTGTTGATTTTGGTGCCCCCTTGTGGACTAAGTATGTAGCATAAAATCCCATTTAAATCACAGGCAGTCTCTGATCCTATTGGCTATAGTCTGATACTGACAATATAGCCTCTGGGGACAATGGTGAACGTGCCGGGAGTGTAGCCAGCTGTTAGCGATAAACGACTTCCAGCCAAGACTTCCTTTTACGCGTGCTGCATTGGAAAATTAACTGTTTTTATTGTGATTTACTTTAATTAATGGGTCTTACCTTTGACGAACATTCAACATCATGATGCAGATATGTAAAAAGTAAAAATGATTCTTTGTCAGGTCTGTCCTCAAGAGGAGAAGAAAGCTATTTTTAGAATGCTCGTTTGTTGAACGGAGGTCGGCTCGATCATGATGCATTCGAGGAAGTTGGGAAATGTGAACACTGAACGGCTTTCGAAGGGAATTCATCTCAAGTTAAATTTATAATCTACAACAGATTGTTCGCTGATCTTGAAGCAGATGTCTGTTTATAAAGATTAATAATAATGTAAGTCATCATCAGATGACCGCTGATGGGAGCCGGGATGGCATTATGGTGGATTACATTCCCCCTGCTTTCGCTCTCCACACGGACTGTCTTTCCTTCATACGCCGCAGCCTGTTGATTCGGCTGTGACAACACTTGCTACACCTAAAATCCACATCCCTGCCTACAGATGCAACATTTTTATGTAGAATCTGTAAATAGAGATCTGGATAAAGTTGATCCTATCCAGTTTTCTCTCCAGATTACGTGATCCTGGATTAAAAAAGTGGATTTCCAAATCCAGATAATTTTCAATTGAACCTTTAAAACAACCGGGTGCTGATCCTGAATAGTTGAGTTGTAGAAGATGTCAGTAATACATTTTCTTTTGTAACAGTTATAAGACAGCTACAGTTGATTGATTACTGGAAACAAGGGGTGCCACAAAGGTTCGAGATCGGACGCGAAACAGAGACGGTGCAGTTCACAGTTGATTCCTGAACCAAACAGCCAGGGCCGGGCCCTCAAACTCAATTTTTAATGATATAAAAATGTAAATCCCTACATTTGGAAAAGTGGAGCAGGTTTACAATAGACATCAGCTTGATTTAACAAGTAAAACAGTTCATCAAATATCAAAATAT
Organism: Semicossyphus pulcher; assembly: GCF_022749685.1. Lineage (NCBI taxonomy): Eukaryota > Metazoa > Chordata > Actinopteri > Labriformes > Labridae > Semicossyphus > Semicossyphus pulcher. The sequence continues at coordinate 7,864,745 of NW_027211700.1, forward strand.
CTTAATCTGGGCCATCTCTCTTCTTCTTTTGTTTTTCAAAGGAACGCTCTTGTTGCTGTTTTTAACCTAGCTTATGTAGGACAGCTTTTGTTTTGATCTTCTGAGTTCGTTATACGGAAGAAATGATCAAAACACTGGGTGGACATGCACACACACACTCACACACAAAACAGTACTTTACATCGCCATCAGATTTTCTATTCATAGTAATGCTGGGTTAGGCTGGAGCCCAATGGAGAGGAACAAAGAGATTTCTGAATACAGCTCAAATGGGGACATTTCCACAGCTCATCTCATATGAATGTTTCCAGGGTGCAGCTGAAGGGGAATTAACTGTACTGTCACGCAGAAAAGAAATGCTTCTCAGAGTTACTTTGTTGTCACAGATGTGCCTTTTTCTCCCAAACATCCTTTATGAATAGAATGTAACATGTGGCTCTATTGGAAACCAGCAGGATTCAGAACCGAAAGTGTATCAACTCAGCAAAAGAAGAGTGGGTGGTGGTCCCAGGTGGGTGCGATTCTTACCCATAAAATGAGATGCAGGCTCTCTCTAACCTCTAAAGCTTATCTCTCGAAGAAAAATGATCAAAAACGGTGTCTTCCACTCTGTCAGGATAAAAGAGTTCTTGTCACACAGCCAAACAATGGCGTATCTTTAAAGTAACTCGGAAACTTTGTTGGTGCCGATTACCATCTATGGCTGCTCTTTATCCTGCCACTTGGATTTTCTGAATTTATCTCTCTTGTTGTAGACCCTGCTTCTGAACAACAAAAAGGGAATGCACTAATCAGGATCACCTGCTACGATACTCTTAAGATCTTGCATAATAGCAGATCTATAAAGAGGCGAAAACGAGGTATCCATTTATGGAGATAATTCCTTTAATGCACCTATCATGTAGGAAAACCACAATCAAATGTTAGAAACACTGTAATTTTAATTACACGAATCTGGAGAATTACCGGAAGTTGAAAAGCCACCATTACAGCAGTGGCATCCAGAGATGTGGACTTGAGACTTGGTGACTTGGACTCGAGTCACTGTTTTGATTACTTGACAAAAAATAAATTACTCGAGACTCGACTTGGACTTCCAAGTTAATGCCTTGAGACTTGACTTGAGGCATGATGACTCGGATGATTTGAGTGTGTCCATAAGTTTGAATGTCAGCTGTTAAATATAAAATGATAGAATTCAATGTTGTCAAGTTTCTAACTATCAAATATATATGCGGACGCAAACTGGCAATCATAATTGGAGGACTCAAAAAGCTCCCCGGTATGTGATTGTCATGATTGGAGCACTGGCTGTCAGTCAAACTCCTCGCTATGGCAACACGCAACATCAAAGACCCCAAAGAGAAGCCTCATCAGTCGTACTCGTTACTACTCAATACAGTCTCGGACCAGACCATCATCATGGCTGCGTCTGTGCCAAGATAATACAGGTACAATTCATTGTCATACTTTTTGTTATCATTATTGGACGGGCTACTAACACCTTGTCTTTTCTCTTTATAAAGACCGGGTACTACAGGTAAGAGTGCTTGATCTTGGGTGGACAAAAAGTGACTTGACTTGACTTGCCGAAGAAAAAATGACTCGAGACTTGCTTGAGACTTGAACAAAGATGACTTGGTCCTAACACTGGTGGCATCTCCCTACAACATCTGCACGTTTGAATGCAAGCTATTGTAACTGCGTATTAAGGCCACTGTAAAAAATAAAAAATAAAAAAACAGAGCTAGAGGACAAGAGCAATATTAAGAGAAAAAAACTGCAAAATTAGCAAATTTATGAGATTATAAAGTCTCCTGTCCAATGGAGAGGAAATATGGTCCTCTCCATTGGACACACACCCAAGCGCGTAACACACTTAATTCAGCAGTCCGCCACAACCTTGGGGTCGTTGTTTGTTGTATAATCCTCCATCCATACAACTAAACAACTAAAACCATCAATTTAAAGTAGGTTTGTATATTTATTTTGTCCGTAATGCAAGGTTTGTTTACTTTTAGTAGTCGCCATGAGTGTGTGCGGTAACATTCATGCAAGATCATAACCCCTGGTGAAAATAGAGAGCATAGAAACGTGTTTTTGCTGCACTCGGTTGGCTGTCGGACATATAAAATCCTTGATATTCTCCCCCACTGTGCGTCTAACCTGTCTGTCACATTACAAGGAACGCATTCCTGTAACTGGATGAATCGGTTGAGGGCCGTGTGCAGATCCCCCTGAATCTGACCTAGCCATGCAGGTGATGATGTGCCAAAGCGGCAGCTTGACCGCATGACAGCATCCACGCAAAACAGGTTTGGTCGAAACAGATGGACACACTTTACTTTTTAACACACTGCACTGTAGTTACGGGAGACGGAGAGACGCCGTGTGGCTACAAATTAGGTGGGAAGAATAGGTGGGAGAGTGTGGACTACATTATCCAAGGTAGGGAATTAGTGTTTAGAGTGTGAAATGCTGCTTTACAGATACAAACACACAACAACCTGTCACCTTAATAATGGCGGCTACACTAGATGGCGGAACACACAAATTGGTTGCCAGGTTTGTTTATAGGAAGCACACTGCAGTTAGTCAATCACCTGTGGTTTCTGGGCAGGGCATAAACACAAAACAGTAGAAGAAGAAAATGAGAATTTAAGTGTTTGCATTGTTAAAATGCTGCTCCATGAACAGGTACGCCTTGTTTTGTAAAGAAACCATCATCTTCTCTGTTTTATTGTTACATTAAGGTGGCATTGCTGCACCACAGAAATTGTGACTGTTTAAACTGCAATAATTTCAAATTGAACAGTTTGCCAGCTGAGCGCATGAAACGTTCGACAAAAATAGGTGGAAAATTGGAGGAATATACAGCTTAGGCATCCACCTGAATGCGCTTATTCAAGTCAGCCCGAGTGCACTGATGGGTTCAGATTCAGTTGCAAGAGTGCGAGAGTCGTTATACAAAAGATTCAAGCGAATACACACAAAAGCAATTACTGCAGATTCTTTGTTTAGAAAGAAAGAATGAGCAAAAGATAGAGAGAGAGAAGAGAGACAGACAGAGAAAGACGGAAAGAAAGAAAAATGACTCAAAGAAAGAAAGAGCGAGAGAGGCAAAGAAAAAAGAGTGAGAAAACAAGAGATAAAGACAGAAGAAAAAAGAAAGATGAAAAGAAAAGAGAGAGAGAAAGTCAGAAAGACAGAAAAATAAAGCAAGAACAAAAAAGACAGAGAGAAAGAAAGAAGGAAATAGAGACAGACAAAAGGAAGGAGAAGAATAAGGAAAGAGAAGGACAGAGAGAGAGAGCAAGAAACAGACCGAGAAAGAGACAGAAAGAAAAAGACAGAAATGAGTGAGAAATACAGAAACAAGAGAGAAAAAGACAAGCAAGAGAGAGAAAGACAGAGAGATAGAGAAAGGAGGACAAAAAGAGAGCGACTAAGACCTCGTTCAGACCTGGTATCAACATGTGGTTTTCATGATCGGATCACAAGCAGACAGCCTTTACTGCAGGTCTGAACACTCCCAGGACGGATTGAAGATGCGTTCAGATCCGATCACTCAGGCCACATTCGAAAGTGGTCTGGGATGCATTTATCCACATACGTCTGGTAGTGTGAACACACGTGTCCTGGGTCACATTAAGCACCACCTATTCTCCCCGTATCCACGGCAACAATCACGTGGATACGGGTAGACCTCTCCTTCATTCCTGTCTGATTTAAAATTTTTCCGCTGTGTCTCTTTAAAATCATATTTTTATTTGTCTCATGTCACTCCAGCTGTGTTAACATAGTTCATACATTAGAGCAGAGTGTGCACGGAAATACAGACAGATCTCGTCTGTATTTATTCACTGAGAGACAGAATTTTATCTTTTAATACAGGACGATCCCGAACTGACGAGGGAGCGAGACGGCGCGGTTCGGAGATATGAGTGAGGAGCAGTTTATCACAGTTAATAAGAGTTTTTAATCATGCAGCGCAGTGAAGAGGAGACAGACCAGTGTGTGTTTTATGCTCTGCTCCTAGCTTAATAGCAGTCGTGATCTGTCCCGTATTTTTGCGCACAGTTAAAGTATAAACTACATCTTCACATCACATGCCGTGAATAATATGAGCCGGGGCTATAACCCGCATTCAGATCATCATAGTTTATAATAACGCAGCGCGGGGAGGAGACCGACACTTCATAACGTGGGTCTCTCTGTTAATCGCGCGGATCTTTCAGTCTGTCTGTCGCTGTTAACAGAGACTCCAGTATGCAGCTCTCACCGTCTCTGGGCTGCGAGTCTGCATCACACTTTCTTTCATATGCTGTTTTATATTACTATATGACAAGTCTAATGAAGGAGACTGAGCGTCCATGTTTATTTGCATACAGAGCGGGAAAGTGAGATCCGATCACAAGTGGTCAGTGAGGATGCATTCGAGGGGCTCGTTAATGCCAGGTGTGAACAGCAGGGCTTAGAGCTGTTCACTTAAGATGGGATCACCCAGGACAGATACTAAATGTGAACAGGGCCTAAGAGAGAGAGGGACAGCAAGAAAAAAGAAAGACAGAAAGGAGAAAAAGTGGAAAAATAAAGAAAGAAATAAGGAAAGAGGGAGCGACAGAGAGAGAAAGAGAGAAGTTAAAGACCTGCTGCCTGATTGAGGTTGTTAGCATCAGCACCTAAAATATGTCCTTGTTTATTTGTGCTTATTTGTGCTGTGATGAAGCTGTGACTTACCATAATATAATGTCATTAGGGCTCTGATGAGCCCGACTTCCAAACAGACCACATGCTGGTTGTGGTGTTGTAGCAGCAGCGGGCTAATATCAGAAAGCTAAATTGTGGGTTGTAATGAAGCTGCTTTATAAGGCAGCAATAATAACACAAGTGAAACCGTACGGCAAATCAGGGAATGAATAAGACCTGCGTTTGCTGTCGGCACCAATTGGTGGAATAAACTGATTACATGAGAAGCTGTTAGTGGTCACAGAAAATAGGTACAAAAATTTGTGCGGATAATGTCTTGATTCTTGGAGTGGCGTCCTTTAAAAATCAATGCACCGTACAGAATAAATCATGCAAGAATGTGCCAATAACACAGGTAAAAGACTGCAGAGGATCAATCGCACAGATGTGTCAATATAGTAAATTGCTGTATTTCAGAAAACATGGCACCACTGAAAATGCATTACGGACCACTCTGACCTGCGGCAATTCATTGGGAAAATGCTAATCTCAGGTCACACATCTTGAAACTGAATTACTCCGAAGGCGTTCAGATCCTTTTCCTCTTGCTCAGGCTCTGCTCTGTGTTGCCTGGTGTAGCCGAGGACTTGCTCCAATAGTTACAGGTGATCGGAGCCTCATTTATTTCACTAACAACACCTTTTCTCGGTTCAAACTAATAGGAGACGAATTAGCATACAGATTGAAAGCAGGCTGGTGGAGGAGGTAGAGGCTTAGATCTTCTTATTCTCCGTTTATCGTGCAATGTGGCAATGAGCATTGACAAAGGTGTTTAATTTCCAACTGTCTGTTCTGACCTGGAGAGTGACTGCTTGGTGAGATAATTCAGTGAATGGAAGAAATTAGTCCACATTTTTCATATTCTTTATATTTGTCCTGTACTTTCTGTCGTGCCCCTGGTAGGTAAACGTTCTCTACCCAAAGGAACCTTGTCATAGATTTAACCATTATTTGCCAAATGTAAATACAGTTATACTTGGCGTTGATGGCTCCGCTCTTAGGTTGTTCCCTGGGTTAGCCGAGCAGCATGCTACTGCTTTCCAGGGAGCGCAATGCAGAGTGGCAAAAGGCTTCAGACTAGAAAGGAGGAGGCTGGGTTGGTGGAGGCAAAGCATTGCCATCGGCAGCAGCAGAGGTGTGAGCAGCATTAGTGTAGCAGGGATGACTGAGAAGGAAGTTAGATTTAAATGGGCCACCTTGTTGTGAGAAGCGGCTGTGATTGGTGTGTTACTGCTTAGCAATGACGATTCAATCAGCTGGTGGTCATGACTTCCATGTCCTGCATGAACTAACACGAAGCTTCATTAATAGTCAGGGACATTCACCGCAAGCCAGTGGGCGCAGTGATGACATTTATATCATGCGACCAGTGCGAAACCAGAAGAGGTGCCAGTTCCTTTCCTGGGCACTGTCGAGGTGTCCTTGAGCAAGGCTACGAATCCTTGGTCTACTCAGGGCGCATGTCCATGTGCAGCCCCCCTCACTCTCCACCATCACCTCTACATTAGTGCATGTCCATAGGGGTAGCTCAAAAGGTAGCTCAGTCTGTAGGGACCGAAGGGTGGCCGGTTCAAGTTCCAGTATGGACCAACCATGGAATTGGGGCTGGTAGCTGGAGAGGTGCCAGTTCCTTTCCTGGGCAAGGCACTAAAGGCACATAATTCCCCAACTGCTCCGCGCGCATGTCCATGTGCAGCCCTCACTCTGACATCTCCATTAATGCATGTCCATAGGGGTCCTGTTAGTGCATGTGTGTATTACGGGCCTATGTCTGTGTAGCATGTTTGTAATAACATAGGGAAAAACTAAATTTCTACTCTGGGATTAATAAAGTATGTCTTCTTCCTCTTCTACACATCATGCCCTGCATCATGAGACGGGCAAGACATTAGCGGACATCTCTGGAAACTGTTTTGAAATGTTCCCGGAAATTGCCAGGGGTGCATGTGTGAGAAGGGCTTCTGAGATGTCGAGGGCTGTGACAAAGAGTGTGTATTTAATGTCTTGAGAATAACAACTGACTGCAAATGCTCCAAAGGAAAATCTTCCACAAAGCACTGTTTGTACTTTCTTGGTCTCTGGTCTAAAAAGTCTGTTAAAAGGCCTTCAAAATGGTTAATGGCCTTTCCCTTTCATGAAAAAAGCATGATTAAAAAAAACTGGAATAGCTAATGCAGCTATTGAACAAAATCAAATGCTTTTGTTCCGGCAGGACGCATCATAAAAAGAAGCGCTTACAGTACACAAGGTGTGTTCTTTAAGGGCAACTCATAAAAGGAATGCATTTCTGCGCCACGCACAGGGCGATGATTAATTTATACTTTTCATCCTTCCACCTGGGTTCTTCAAGATGGATGTCCCTGTTCTTTCTGTTTGTTTTAGCAGCTCCTGTGAAGTCTCACTCACCGTCTAAAATGCCTGGCGAACACAAAACGAATTGAAATGACTTTCCATAAAAAATGCCATTTGAAGAAGGAGCAAGTGCGAGATAAAAAAGCTGTGAACCATCTCTATAATGTTGATCAAAAGTGACAGCTCTGTATTGCGTTTGACTACGCGGGGCCAGCACCCCCGGCAGACGGATAGGAATAGGGGAATATCCGTCTTCAGATTCAATCCTTCAATAAAGACAATAGTGTGGGCCCAACACATGGGAGGAGATGAAGGGTTAGAGTGATACAATGTGGCGTTAATTTTCCCCAGCGGCGGCGTTTACCACATTTCTTTCAATAATGCGGAGTCTTTCAGGGGACACTGCCGGACGAGTCAGCCACTTAAAAAAGAACTTAGGGGATTATCAAGACGCTGAACAGGCACTGTTTAGGCTAGGTGGAGGGGGGGTTTGCAAGTGATAGCTGCAACAGGGTTGATACAGCGATAGCAAAGAGGATGGGTGTGTAATGGAAAGGATTGATGAGACATGATCAGCAGATAGTAAGAAACAGATAGGAGAAAACGGGAAAGCAGGGTGGAGACGCAAAGGGCAGTGGGGAATTTATTCAGGTGTTGGCTTCGCAGGCCGGCCCAGGAGATTTAAAATCCTCCCCTGCCCCTCATGCTAATGGAAAAGTATTAGTCATGAGTAGAGAGCCGGGGATAAATACATCATGGTGACTGGAGGGCTGATGACAACACTTTCTCCAGGAGTCAGAGGAACACGGTGGATGATTTTAAAGCGTTTTGACTGGAACACGTTGGGTTTGAAAATGAAAATGTCACCGGCGAATTAAAAAGATTTGATGTTTAAGTGGTTGTTGCTGTTTAATGCCTCAGCATTACATGACTTAGGGACTTGGGACTGAATGTTTTTTAGAGATTGCAGAAGAAAGAAGGGGAACACCGTGTGATGCCAGAATGTGTACTGATGTGGCTGTATTTGAAAATAATTATGCAACGTTGGATGTTGTATTTTGCATAATAAACCTGCATTTTTCAGCCAGCTGTGAAAGAAGCTGTACAATATACTATTATTAAAAGCACAGTCTATTTTCATATCCAGCACATAAAGAGCAACATGAGCATTTCTTATCTGCTTCATAACCACCTGATGAGCGCAACACCGGCATTTAGCTGTTATTGGTCTTTTGTGTGAAATACTTGACTATATCGCTGTTGAATGTTGGTGCCTGGCAACTAGTGTATCGTGAAAATGTAATAGTTGTTTTGCTGCTTGTAATACAGCCCTGAAAAATGGGGAGGAATAATTGCACCAAGAGGGTATGTGCACGTGTTTGCGAGCAGGGACTCTCGCGCATGTTGACTTGCCCAATGGAGTCTTGTTCGGGGTTCCCAGCAAAGCCCTGGACCGGCTCCAGTACGTCCAAAACTCAGCTGCCAGGGTTCTCACCCCCACCGTCATCCACCTCCACTGGCTCCCTGTCAAGTCATGCATCACCTATAAAATCCTCCTCCTCACTTACAAGTCTCTCCATTCCCTCGCGCCCCAGTACCTTCTACATCCCTACACCCCATCCCGGAGTCTGCGGTCCTCAAATGCAGGCCTGCTCTCCATCCCTCACTCTCGCCTCCGAACTGTTGGGAAACCGAGCCTTCCGTGTTGCTGCCCCCACCCTCTGGAACTCTCTGCCTGCAGAGAGCCGCAACGCCGCCTTCCTAGACACTTTCAAAAACACCCTCAAAACGCATCTGTTCACCACGGCCTTGGGACCATAATTCACCACCTTCCCATGTTTTCAGTGCTACCTCTTTCTGCCTATTTGTTTGCTTGTTTTGTTCTGTTGTCTGTTCATTATTTACTCTGTGAAGCGGCCTTGGTTCCCATGAAAGGGGCTATATAAGTTATTATTATTGTGTGTTTTTTTTTTCAAATCAACAACATAACTGAAAAAATAGAAGTAAAGTGGAGAAGTAATCTTGAGAGTGATAAGATGATTTCATCAGAGACATCTGTAATAAAATGAGGAAAATACCACAATTTCCCGAGATAGAAGCAATCGATCTCAGACTTAATCATCCGATTAATTTGTAAGTGAAGTTCATTTTAGTAGTTATAAAATATGCTATATTTTATACCATATGACATATTTTTAGATTAACAAATTTATGTTTACAAAGTAAAATCTTTCTAGGCTTGCCATTTTCGGACATGACACTCTGTGATAACAATTACCTTAAAATTGACATCATTACTTCGCCTCCAATCTCGGATCTCATCGCTATAGTCTGACGACGATATAGCCTCTGGGGACAATGGTGCAAATGCCGGGTGTGTAACCAGCGATTAGCGATAAACAACTTCCAGTCATAGCGTCAAGGGAATTTGTCTCAAGTTGAATTTTTAGATCTAGAACGGATTGTTAGCTCAACTTGCTGCAGATCTCTGTTTATAGATACTAGTAAGAAGCTAAATCGTTGACCAGTGACGCTGGGATGTCATTACAGCAGAATACGCTCCGCCTGTTTTTGCTCTCAACACGGACTGTTTTTAACTTGCATACGCCGCAGCCTGCTGACACGTGATTGGTCAATATTACTCGGACTACAAGCGTAGTACAAATGGAAGCCAAAACACGTCATCCCTAAAATCCAGATTTTACATTTTTATGTAGCATCTGTAAATAGAGATTACTCCGCCTCAGATGTGTCACGGTTCAGATTCAAACAAAAAGGAAGAGGACCCAGATTCTGACTTTGATACATATAATGTTTTTAAGTCTTAATTCCAACAAAAGACAAAAAGCGAAACCAAAAGGCCAAGCAAAAAGCTTACAGAATCCAGGCAATAGATAATCCAAGGGAAAAAAAATACAACGTGGGGAGCCACAAGGAAACTAGAAGCATGAGGGTTGATGTACTTTGTTTTCATAGACAAAGACAATGTACTGGCAAACAAGGGAAGACAAAGACTAAATACACCGGGGAGGTCAGGCTAATCAGACACTGGTGAGATAATCAAGAGGTAGGTGAAAGCAATAAGGGCAGGGCACATAAACAAGCGGAAAATCACACAAAGGCAGGAAGTGGATCAACACAATGTTCCAATTTCATTTAGCAGATGCTTTTGTCCAAAGCGGCGTACATCTGAGAGTTAATACAACACAAGCAGCGATCAAGACAGGAGGGAACGAAGTCAGTAAGAGCCAACAAACAGCTTCAAGTGCGATTGGACAATTGGTGCCAACAGGCAGTGTATAGGGTGTTTTTTTTTTTTATAATAATGATAATCATCAGCAACATCAACAAGGTCAGTATAGCCATCATCATCATCATTAAAATCCTACTCAGCATAAACTACATCCTCGATGTCATCATCATCAATAGCATCAATATCATTAAGGTCAGAGGTGTTCATAAAGAGCTGGGTCTTTAGCTTCTTCTCAAAGGTGAAAGGGACTCTGCGGACCGAATGGAGTTTGGTAGCTCATTCCACCACCTGGGGACTACTGAGGAGAAGAGTCTAGTTAGCGACTTAGGGCCCTGTTGTGATGGGAGGACCAGGCGCCTTTCATTGGCAGAGCGTAGTGGGCGGGACGGAGTGTAGACCTGGATGAGGGCGTTCAGGTAGGCAGGAGCCGTTTTTTGTTGCTACACGGGAGACAAGGTGACAAAATAAAAAAGGAAATGATCTTAACAGAAAGAAATACAAATGAGATACATACTGTCACTAAACAGCTGTTGTCTCACAGCTAGAAGGTCACTGGTTCAAACCCTAGTTTGGACAATGTTGGCCTTTCTGTGTGCAGTTTGCATGTTCTCCCCTCTCCCCGGGGTCTCTCATTAGGTTCATTGGTGACTGTAAATTGCCCATAGGTATGGGTGTGAGCAGTCCAGGGTGTACCCTGCCTTTCGCCCAATGACAGTTGGGATAGGCTCCAGCACCCAAGACCCTCAACAGGATAAGCGGTACAGATAATGGATGGATGTAACTAAACAAGACTAAATTATGACAACATGTTGTTGGTTAAATTGGCCTCCTTTTAAGCCATTTGTTCCAGATGATCCTCCATCTTTCATCTCCTTGGCGCTGTTGTAAGTGACGGCTGGCCTCGGTCATGAGGGGTACACTCGCTTTACAGAGAAGTGGCGCCGTCTACTGATGCGAACATAAATTGGCCTTTAAAAGTCTAGACCCCCGAATATAAAGCCATCCCTCTTTTCTCTTCTTATATTCTCTCTTGACCTTATCCGGCCAATTTTCTAACCCTAGATTATAAATTCATCACTGTAAAGTTTACTGTATCCGAGCAGAATCATATCATGCATCATCTTACGAGAGGAGATAAACTGTGCGCTGCGGCTCTCTTCTGGCCCATTAAGCAGAACGGGGCCATAAAGGAGCCAGGTCAGGCGAATAAAGACTCAACGACCCTGACGGGGCATTGGGGAGACAATGCAGAGGAGGGAGAGCCTGGTGGGCTGATGCTGTCACCCATACATCAATTACCAAACGCTGGACATTTGTCATTGGAATGGCTCTCCGTGATGGCTGGTTATTGGAAAGCTATTAAGCTAGGTATCAGAGGTTAATCAGCATCCACACCGGGCATTTTAGAGATGTTTACGGAGAACTGTAAAACCGTGTTTGTGTTGACCTAGAAGGATGTAATTGATGGTTGTTATTCAGGGAGATTCAATAGAACGAGGATGCTTGCTGCCTCTGGTGGTGGCAATAAGAAAGACATACGAAAGATCAGCTTTCACAAGATCCTGGGCGAGGGATACCTTAGCATAAATATAAATCGTATATATTGTAAGTCTAAGTCCTTACCCTAACAGCCAGGTTTGATTTCAGAACATGGCCTTTGCTACATGTCATAAAGACTCTATCACACCTGCCTTTCCTGTCGCTCTTCATCTGTCCTATCTTCAAGCTGAAGATGGATATGGTTGAACTGCATTCATTATTCATGGACTTAATAGTGTGGACTTGAAGATCCTCTATTATACAATATTTTAAGGGGCTATTATGCTAATTTCAAGCTTAATATTTCACTCTGTGATACCTGTGGAGTTGCTTAACATAATTTACAGTCCTCACTGGTGCTCTGTGCAGGCCCTCATACAGCCTCTGCCCTGTAAGAAACCCCGCCCCTACAAGCCCACTTTCTTCTGATTGGCCAGCTCTCCGAATCCAGCTGAGGCTGCACTTTCTGACGTCACAAAGTGCAGCGTGTAGAAAAAACTGCCGTTCACAGCCTGGGGATTACTCCAACACACTTTTACCTACAGATTTGAAACTTCACCCACGTTTAGTCTGGACATGCAACATTGTAACATAATATGTCTTGATGTGAAACTGCATAACACCCCCTCTTTAATGAAGGTATCGTCCACCGCAGTTCTTTTAAACGAAAGCAGGTCTGCAGCGCTTTCAGTCACTGCATACGATCCAAAGGAACTTCTTGTAGTGACGGCTAAGAGCAGCTGGAACAGCGAGCACCTGAAATCAACAGGATGCACCATCTGCACAGAGGCTGGGTTCACTCATGACTTCGCACATAAGCAGCTGCCATGCTTACATAAACAACAACAACCAGGTTACATAAAAAGGCAAACAAGGACCATATTACTTGTGTGTACTTTTAGGATTATCTAGATTTGCATATCGGTTATGCAATAATCCGTCCAATGCACACCCTCACAAAGGCCTTCAATTTACAGAGGGATTAATTTTCAGAGGTTGAAACCTTTATTTAAACAGACAAAGCAACTATGAGCAACTCTTTTGTCTGCACTATAGAATTAAATTCACACTCAGCACAGTGTGGCTTGTGCCTAAACGACATTCTCTGGCCATGTAATAGCAGCTTTTATATCTAGAACTATGGGTTATATATTGCTGCGAAAGCATAAAGGGTGGCGTGCATCACTGGAGCCAGCAAACTAGCAGAGGTGCATTTTAGTTGCACAGCTGTTTAACCAAGCGGCAAAGTAGCATGAGCACAAAAAAATCGGATTGTGGTCTGACTGGCAAACATCCTAGTTTTCTGCACTCCTTTTATCTGCGTTGCTGGCACACAACAGCCAAAACACTGAAAATCTCTAACCCAGGAACTATTTGGACCAAGCTGGTGTTTGAACTGTGCCATGCGGTGTACTTGTGTGTGTGTGTGTGTGTGTGTCACCATATGTGTGTGCATGCCTATGAAAAAAAAGTCAAGATCAAAGCGCCCCGTGCCATCTAGGTCCAGCCATCTTGGCAGCGTGATTATTTCAGCGCCATCAGAGCAGCAAGACAAAAATGTCAAAAGGGAAGGTGAAGGGGGAGGTTGTGTGAGGGGATGGAGAGTCAGGAAGAGGAGAAACTAGAAAAAAAATGAGCCGGTGAAAAAGGGATTGGCTGTGGCAGCAAAAGTGAGACTGTTCCTCGTTTGAGAGCTAAGCCATTTCTATTTTCCTTTGTGTCATAGGGGGGTTTTGATCTGAGTGGCAGATGACAGACACTGGAGCGTGGCAGTGCTGCATGAAGGGTGGTGCTGATTTACAGTTCTCCTGCCTACTCAAATCAAATTTCAGCCTGAATGGAAGAGGCAAAAAAAGAAAGAAAGGATGACAAGAAGAAAGAGCGATTGTGGTAAGAGAATAGTTGCCAGGACAAAAAGCAAACCACCCAAGAACCGCTGCATAAGAAAGAGGGGGAAACTGTTTCAAGTCATATTAGCAGGGTTTTTTAGGGCCTCCCCGTGTCACAGCTTTCGACTTTGATGAGAGGATAAAACAGAACTATCCCTCTGGTCATTAAATGAGGAAAAGGAAAAAAATTACAAATAAAAACTTGTTAGTGAAACTTGTGCATGGATTTAAATTTTTCAGCAGCAAACTCTGTGGGAACCAGTCCAGACTATTAAAGATGGGCGGATCGATTCTGTAGTATCGATACTACGATTCTCAAGGTCAATCATCTTGTATCAAGCACTGCGCTGCCACAGCAGCGTGTGCACACACTGCATGCTCATGCTGCAGTTATGACTCATTTTTGTAAGGCTCAGAGAACTGATTATATCTATTAGGTTGTTGGTCAGATTGAGAGACAATAACCCCTAGATCCCACAGGATCCATCTCCGGCGCGTTCTGTCTGCACCGCGTGTCAAGCCCTCGCCCACAGGACGCGTGTCTGGTCCGCAGCGCAGCGGAGTGCTGGCCCAAGCAGCTGGATCCGCCAGCTTCTGAGACGCGCCAGAGACGGACCCCGGTGCAATCGACTCCGGAGGTCGCGGCGCACACAGAACATGCCGGAAACGGATCCTGTGGAATCGAAGGGTAAGTCAGATGAGAAATGGGCTTAAATCCCAAAAATGTTTACAAGTTACTAAGTGAAATGCCATTATGCAAAAAAATGCATGTTTTTTTTCCACTTTCAGAAATTGCTGTCTCGAACTGTATGTTAAGTTTGTTTCGGAAAAGGTCATGCCCATTTGAAATGATGAAAAATAAATGCTTTTTTTCTATGTCATTGTATTCATATTTATGTTACAATTTATTTGAGACTTTCTGTTGAATTGTTGACACATTTTTCCATTATAAGCCAACATTGTTAATTTAATTGTACTCTTATTTACTTTTGTTATACTGTCCTGTATTTTGCTTTTAGGTGGAATGAATTTAGTTTTTTTTCACACATAACCATTATTTTGAGAAATTAAATACCCATGCATACCCATACTCTCATACATACAAAGTATTGGTATTGTTAAAATTGGAACAAAAAGAATTGGTGCAGTATCGGATTAAAAAAATGTAATATCGCCCATCCGGACAATCTATGGGCTTCGTAGCAGCTTCTTATGAGAGCACAAATTTACAACTCAATGATTATCTTATCTCTTGAAGTTAAGTTACAACTCCAGCCTAATACAAAATGGAAACTAAAGGGTTGACATTAACGTTTGAAAATACATGAAATTTCAGAGGGGCCCTTAAAAAAAATTTGAGTTGGACCCCAGGGAGGTCAAGCAGTAGGGTAGGGGGGCCCACCATAATCCCTAAAGATGAAATAGTGAACATTTCACCAGAAAGGTGCCAAATTAAACGCTAAATAAGGCCAAAAAAAAAAAAAAAAGATTGAGCATGGTGTCGTTTCACATCCTGCAGAGTAGCTTTAGTGCTCTTGTCATGGACTCTCAAAGTCTGTGGAACACATGTTTTCAAACCAACCTATGGGAAAATGACAATAAATGATGCAGAATACGCTGGCAGGCTGGTGAAACTGCAAAAAAAAAAATACACATTTACCTGCACTTGGAATCTAATGTTGGGTTGGCAATCTCTCCCTCCGCCTTTGAAGTTTTTTGATGCACAGAAGTACCAGCTGCTGGGCCAAAGCTTGTTTGTCGTTCTGATCACTTTCAAAGCATGAGAGCGATGGCGAAGGATGATGAAAGTTGCAAATGTGACCCTTGATTTTTTTTTTTTACATCAAAGTGCTATAATCTGTAACACATCAAACTGACATGGTGCGGTTCAAAAGACTTCATAGGAACCTATCTCACACATTTGTTACATGCAAAGAAGTTGTTAAATTAGTGTTATGACAATCTTTAGGCGTCTTAACAATCCCATTAGCATTCAGCTATCGTGAAATCCTGTGACTGTGATTCACATCATTTACATCTTATTTCCGGTGTGAATACATCTTCATTTGACTTGTTCATCAACTCTTGCATTATGTAAGAACACTGTTGGACTCACAATCGACATTTTAAAATTAATGAGGCAGAAACAGAACCAGAACCGACAGAATTATGCTTGTAGTGAGTAATGCAGCCGCAAGCTTCTAGCCTCAAGCAGAGGCAAGGAGCAGGCTGAGGTGGTCTGAGAAGCTTGCTTCTTTCCACACTTTTTTCATTTTCCAACTTCTGTTGTATGTTGTCTCTCTATATATTTAAACCTAAGCATTACACTTTCCTATACTTAAAGCAAACTCTTAAAAAAACTGCAGAAAAACTGCCGAAGACAATCCCTACCTATCTAAAAACTTTGCAACCAAAATGTAAAATAATGTTTCTTGAGGCAGTGGCAGTTGCGCAATAGCTATTTTGTGTTCTTATTCTTCTTATATGCAATAGACAGACAAGTAGACGGTAGCTCAGTCTGTCGGGACTTGGCTTGGGAACCGGCTCAAGTCCCGGTACGGACCAAGCATGGAATTCGGGCTGGTAGCTGGAGAGGCCCCAGTTCTTCTCCACTCTGACATCTCACCAAGAAAGGAGAAATTCGCCCCTGGAAAAAGTCACTGACAGTCAAAGCTGGTGTCCTCTGTAATTGATAGAAGCAATAATATTTGAAATTGGCGCCATAGCTGTGGAGAAAGTCGTAAAAACAGCTTGTGGTTTCGCCCGTTCTACATTCCTACAACACCCAGCGTGCATTGCGCCCCTGGCTTGGGAACCGGAGGGTGGCCGGCTCAAGTCCCGGTACGGACCAAGCATGGAATTCGGGCTGGTAGCTGGAGAGGCGCCAGTTCTTTTCCACTCTGACATCTCTCCATGAAAGGAGAAATTCGCTCCTGGGAAAAGTCACTGGCAGTCAAAGCTGGTGTTCCCTGTAATTGATAGAAGCAATAATATTTGAAATTGGCGCCATAGCTGTGGAGAAAGTCGTACAAACAGCTTGTGGTTTTGACCATTCTACATTCCTACAACACCCAGCGTGCATTGCGCCCCTCCCTCTGAAAGGAATGGCCCAGCGAGAGACGCTTGAGTGAAATACTACATTTCAAACATGCCGATTTTGAACAAGACATGACTTAATTATAAATGTGGAATGCCTGGGAGGGAAAACTGCGTTTCAAGGCACCTTACGGAACAGATGTTTACGTTTTACGGTGTGGTTTTTTCAACTAAACACTACAAACATTGGAAGCAGCATCCTAGATTGAGGAAGTGTAGTTTAGCAAGCTCCCTGGCTGGTTTTCCAGGGCCCATTGGAGAAGCAGATAGCGTCCTCCAAAGTCCACAAAGCACAATTGCATTGTTTTCCTACAATAATGGCATTAGCTCCCCATAATAGCATGATAGGACTGAGGTTGAAAATCGGCGAACTGGCCCTTTAATAGGGTTCTGTTTGTGCATGTGTATTTCGGGCATATGTACTGTATGTGTGGCTAGTTGTAAAAACAGAGTGGAGAAAAAAAAAAAAAAATCCTCTCGGGATTAATAAAGCATGTCTTGTTCTTCTTCTTTACACGTTGATTGTTTTAACTGTTTTTTTTATTGATTGATACTACCCTGGAGGTAGCTAAAAGTATGTAGCGTAAGAGTCAAAGACAAATTCTCCTATGGGAAAAATAAAAAAATAACATGGTAGCGTAGCATATCGTGTTTTTTATCATACTGTATTGTATTGTGTCATACCGTTTTCTATCGTATCATATTGTTTTGTATCTTATCGTGTTGTGTCATCTTATTGTATGGTACTGTGTCGTACTGTGCCGTGTCATATCGTATCCTTGTATGGTATGGTATCACGCCATATTTTATTGTATCATGTCGTATCATATAGGTTTGTTAGGTATCGAATCATATCATTTCATTATTGTGTCGTACTGTGCCGTGTCGTATCATATCCTTGTATGGTACGGTATCATGCGATATTGTATCGTATCCTTTTCTATGGAGTCATATCGTTTTCTATGGAATCGGATCGTTTTGTATCGTATCGTGTCGTACCGTGCTGAGTCGTATCGTATCCTTTTATGGTATGGTATCATGTCAGATTGTATAGTATCGTGTCGTATCGTATAATTTCGTATCGTGTCGTATCCTTTTCTATCCAATCATATATCGTATGGTGTCATGTCATATCTTATTGTATGGTATTGTGTCGTACCTTGCTGTGTTGTATCAAGTTGTATCATATCGTGTTGTATCAAATCGCATGGTGTCGTATCGCATTGTATTGTGTTGTACCTTCTGTGTTGTGTTGTATCGTATCGTATAGTGTCGTGTCATATCGTAACAATGACACTGGATGGTGTGGTGGTTTATTGTCCATTAGGTCAAATGAGATTTAATACAGTAATTTTAAACAGGTCTTAAAATAAAATACAAGGGGTCATAATAGCAACCACAAAAAAGGACATTTCCAGCTTCAAACGCTCACTTGCATGTGGCATAATAGTGACAGAGGTACAGAACGAGGAATAAGGGAACTATAGGCATAAAGGAGGAGGAGGAGAAGAGACAGCCTTGCTCCTTGACTCCAATCAGCGCCTGTTGTTTGCAGACAGCTACTCTCTCCACCTCTCTACATGCCTGAGGTTGACAGGGTCAGTCCAATTGCAGCTTAGGCTTTGGCCCCTTTCATTCAGGAGAAATGCGTATGACCTCGAGCTGCTGAATGCACATTCAACTCAATGTTTGATCATATTCATATGAAACTGCTGCCACAGGTGAAGGTAGTGTCTACAATGTTTGCAAGGTCAACTCTGCAACTCGAGCAATAGACACATGGTGCAAAATAATTGAAATAGACAGAATTACATAAAAAGAGTAACATATACAGTGTCACTTGTCCTCTCACAATGGTTGTTGTTGTCATTTAAGTGGTAGTAACAGTCAAACCCTGATAGAAAGACTTGTTAAAAGGCCAGAGCAGGAGTCAGAAGTCAAACTAGAAGCTGATGTCTTGACCTTAACCGGGTATATATTGTATATTGTGTGGTGTGAAACTAAAAGACAAATACTTTTTCTTTCTTAATGTCACATTTATGACATTTTTCTATTTGATATAAAGATGATAAAAGTGGTTAGAGACAAAAGATGCTACGTAAACCTCTGTTCATGTATGTATACAACTACATGATATCATTGTATTTGAGTCCTCACTACAATGAGCTCTGTGCTCTACTGTCTTATCATCATTATTCATTTCCAATATCTTTTATGGTAAGGTGGTTCGGGCATCTGAAAAGGATGCCTCCTGGGTGCCTCCCTTTGGAGGTTTTCCGGGCACGGCAGAACCAGAGCTCGGTGAAGGGATTATATATCCCATCTGGCCTGGGAACGCCTCGGGAATCCCCCAGGAGGAGCTGGAAAATGTTGCTGGGGAGAGGGACGTCTGGGTCACCTTGCTTAGCCTGCTGCCACCGTGACCCGGCCCCGGATAAGCAGAAGATAATGGATGGCTGAATGGATGTTAAGGTAAGTGCCTTTTTTGTCCTAAACTGTGTCTGCAGTTATTCCTTTCAGGCAGCCACAAGAACCTTGACCAATAAGGTGGTGGGTTAGCTGTTTCAAAAGCCAGTGGGGAAGTGCCTTCAACCTGCATTATGTCTAAGGGCCAGCAGGGGTTGGACTCTGATAGTATGAAAACAAATTTCCTAATGAGTTAAACAATTTCTTAATGAGTTTATGGTCTCAATCACTAGTTTCAAGTCTTTTACAGATGTGGCTCAGAGGTAGAGTGAATCGCCCTCCAATGGAAAGGTTGGCAGTTCAATCCCCAGCTTCTCTCTAATTGTCAAAGTGTTCCAGGCAAGATGCTGAACCCCATATGGCTCCCGAAGACATAGATTTTGGTGTACGGATGCTAAGCTGATTTGTTGCCTTGCATGGGACTACATCAGTGTATCAATGTAAATGGGTGAATGGGACATGAAGTTTAAAAGCGCCTTGAGTGGTTGGAAGACTAGAGAGGTGCTATATAAGTACAGTCCATTCACCAGTTTACCATTTACCAAAACAGCATGATGTTTATCTAGTGCCATTTAGAGAAAAATAAACAATAACGCAGGGTATGCTTATGGTTGCTTCCATGGCGGCCTGTCAATCAGAGTAGAGCCTCAACAAGGCTGTCAACCCTCTCATCCAAATATGGTCGCTTCCGGCTCCAAAACGAAAAACCCAACATGGGTTTTATCAATTATTTACCCATTTAGAGTAAAACCATAGACTGTATAAATAATGGACGTAGTCTCAGTGACGTCACCCATTGGTTTCTGAAGAAGCATTTGGAAGCCCGAATTGCGCCGCCGCTGGGGGTCGCCATATTGGAAATGCCAAAGACGGCTAATCTAGAGACGGTCAAAGAGGCGGAGCGCGACCGAGCTACAGACTATGGTTGAGCTCTATGACCGACGATTAAATAAATAAACACTGCACAGGCTAACAAGCAGCTAAAGGGAGCACAGTATACCTGCTACTTAGTGCTAAAAATATTTCAATACAATAACACTAGCATTTAACTCACCGAAAAGCTGGAGCTCAGACTTCTTGCACAGCCATAAAGTTCCATAAATCCCACAGAGAGATTATTTGTCCAAACTTTGAATGAAAAAATCCCCAAAAGTCTCCAACAACACAAACAGGTGAAGTTACGCTCAGTGTCTGTGTGTCTGTGTTGACGTCTAGCAGACAGCCAGCAGGATCCACCTGTCAATCAAGTGATCCGGCCCCTATGATTTAAGGCTTAATATAATTAAAACGAGTGTGTTATAAAAAAATTCACCCCCTGTACAGTTATCCTGAACAACAAAATTAGCTATTTATAACAAAACCGTTTTTTGTACCAGGCTGTAAACATGTTTATTTCTGCTGTAAAAATGGGCATTTTCCCACCTGCTGTAATGTTATTTCTTGTTTTCTGGAGCCAGCCTCAAGTGGCCACTCGGGGAACTGCATTTTTTTGCACTTCCGCATTGGCTTCATACACCGGAGGTTGCCACTTGAGTAAAACTGACTATTCAGCAGTGTATACTTTCGGGAATGTGATTGACAAGCTGCAACCACAGCAGCCTGTCAACCAGGAAAGAGACGCAACCATGTGTATCCACCCTCTCGTCCAGATATGATGAGTGACGGCTAAAATGCCAAACCAGAGGCTTCAAAAGGAGGGTTACCAAACCAATGGTGCATGTTATGGTGGCTAGGCCCACTTTTTTACACAGTGTATGGGTTGGCCTTTATGTTGCGTGAGGGAGGTGAAATCCAGGGCATGAAAAGTCTGTAAAGTTCTGGCTGATTCACTCCCTACTGCTTGGTAAGGTCATTGCTCTGACTGCAGTCATAACTCAGACAAGCAAATTAACATTTCTGTTAAGTCTTCTCTTGTCAGGACACACAGAGTATGTACTGTATATACAGTGTATCTAATAAAGATCTACTTTCCCAGGCATACAGGCACTACAAACACAGCAGTCTGACCTGACTGTTGACCTGAATCCTGCAGGCTGCGTGACGTGCACACAGCTCCAGCTAAATAAAGTTACAGTTGGTCTGTGCAAATACAACAAAGGAAGTACAGCAGGGAGCTTGTACATGATGTAGCACAGAGACTGTGGCCTTGGAGGACTCCTCAGGGACAGTGGGAACAGCACTGAGGTGGAACACTGCACTCCAACAGCCTCACAGGTCAGTGTCTGCCATAACCCGAAACACGCGATGAAATGAGAAGACCAACCAAGCGAATCCACGTTGCTCGAATGTCATAACTAAAGCATTGACACTTTCTTGTGTCTCTGTTGGTCACTCAGTGAACTGTCGACCTGAAACATCACAATTGTGCTTTGTTTTCTCTGTAATGTGTGTGATCTTTAAGATAGAGGTTTAAGATAGAGGCACCAAAATAAATTACCATTAGGAGTGCTGATTTAAACACATGAACAAAATATTCCTAATCACCCTGACACAGGCTACAAATAAACCTAAAATCTTCTAGTCTGAACATCTACTAAATCAAATGTGAGTTATAGTAATCAGAAAATGAACTGAGTCAATCACTGTGAAACTTTTATCACAAAAATGACACTTAACTAACACAGTGGAAAGTCTGGTGATTAAAATAAAATGATCCAGATATGTTTGGGGTGCATTGTGAGCAGCCTTCATGTAAATCAAGTCATTTTGTCAGTGATTACTTGTATTAAGTGAGCGGTAACGGGATATATGCGCAGACGTCGTCTGAGCAAAAGAAAAGCGGTTTATTTCACCACAGCGCATCTCTGAGACGGTAAAACATCAACGACATGAGAGAACACAGCATGAGCAGTTTGTTAACCACTACAAAGTTCGTATCGTTAATTGTTGAAATGAAATCCATGGTGACTCGCTAGGTGTTGTTGTCTAGGCTAAACCATAGACTGTATAAATAATGGACGTAGTCTCAGTGACGTCGCCCATTGGTTTCTGAAGCAGCGTCTTGAAGCCAGAATTGCGCCGCTGCTGGGGGTCGCCATATTGGAAATGCCAGAACTGGCTAATCCAGAGGCAGGCAAAGAGGCGGAGCACGACCGAGCTACAGCCTATGGCTGAGCTCTATGAGCGGGCCGCATGAATCAGCCAGCTATGGCTATGAAGCTAGGCTATATTCTCCTCAGCGTAGCTAGCGGTTATTAGTCATAGACTGTGTAAATAATGTATGAGCTAGTTTGCCAGGAGGAGATTCTGTCGGTGACTGACTGCAGGTGTTTAGTTATCAGACTAAAGAAGTAGCGGACTCGCTGCTCGCTCGCCCGGTGAGAGAGTGGCGAGCCGACACGTAACGGGAAACGTAAAAGAACCGGTCTCTTCATCACTACGGTCCGCTGTAATCTCTTTAACTCCTGACTCCTATTTACTGGCCGACGATTAAATACATGTTTGATAAACACTGTACAGGCTAATAAGCAGCTAAAGCGAGCACAGTATGCCTGCTACTTAGTGCTAAAAATATTTCAATACAGTAACACTTAACTCACCGAAAAGCTGGAGCTCAGACTTCTTGCACAGCCATAAAGTTCCATAAATCCCACAGAGAGAGATTATTTGTCCAAACTTTGAATGAAAAAATCCCCAAAAGTCTCTAACAACACAAACAGGTGAAGTTAAGCTCAGTGTCTGTGTCTGTGTTGACGTCTAGCAGACAGCCAGCAGGATCCACCTGTCAATCAAGTGATCCGGCCCCTATGATTTAAGGCTTAATATAATTAAAATGAGTGTGTTATAAAAAAATCCACCCCCGTACAGTTATCCTGAACAATAAAATTAGCTATTTATAACAAAACCGTTTTTGTACCAGGCTGTAAACATGTTTATTTCTGCTGTAAAAATTGGCATTTTCCCCACCTGCTGTAATGTTATTTCTTGTTTTCTGGAGCCAGCCTCAAGTGGCCACTCGAGGAACTGCAGTTTTTTGCACTTCCGCATTGGCTTCATTTTTCAACACCGGAGGTTGCCGCTTGGGCTAAACTAGCATGTCGCGAGACTGTTCAAGCTGATTAGATGCGCAGAGGGTTGAAACAGCGGTGCTCTGGCAGCAACGTTTCCATTGCAAATTACTGTGATTTTAACACGAGTTTCACTACAAACCTGGTTCATAATGTATCGTTCTGTACGGAAAAGATCCCAGACATCCTGGGACACATGGATAGTTGAGTTTACTGCATCTTTTAAATTTGAATTTGTCAGAGACCTAGCAACATCACTGGAAATTATTATCATTTTTAATGATACATAATTAAAATATAACAATTTTAGTTTTGTAAACTTTTTATTATTTTTTTGTTTTTTTTATTGCAGCAAAATTATGATCCACAATCTGTTCAGGAGTCATCCTCCGTTTTGAAGGCGGAATATTTATAGTTAAATTAGGATATCATTACTTATCCTGTTTGTATGCTAAATAGAAAGTTGGATCCCGTTAGCTTAGCTTAGCATAAAGACACAAAACAGGGAAATCATTGGGAAACCATAACTTGTTGTTTCCCAGTATTGATTTTTGTACACGTGAAACAAATGAGGTCTTTCACACTTTTCAGACTTTGTGCTAAGCTAAGCTAGCTGGCTGGAAGCTCCAAACTTAACATGTCTTTTTTTTAAACTTCCATTTTTTGTTCTTTTGTTGAATTATTAATAAATCAGCTTTACATATGCTGGAAGAAAAATGTTGTTACATCTGGACTGAGCTAGGCTAACCGTTTCCCTTTTGTTTACAGTCTTTATGCTAAGCTAAGCTAACAGACTGCTCTCTCGAACCTGAACTTGTTTGTAAACTTCTGATTCCTAACATTCCTGCAACATTTTTCAGTATTTCCAGTTTCAGACTTCTTGTTTCAGAATATAGTCAGACATTCTCCTCTCAGAAAATGGAGGACACCTATCCCTGCCTCTTCCTGCTTCTTTTATAGACACTCTGAGAACACCATGCAGCCACTTACTCCTTCAAAGCTATGCCCAGAGGCAAGCCTTTGCCTCAGACCAACAAGTGCACTGGAGGGCAGAGCTCGTTAAAAGCCCAGAAAATATTCTGAGAAGTGGAAGAGATAAGAAAAGATGTTTGAGAGGAAGGTGAATGAACATGGAGTGGCTGTAACCTGAAGAAAAGACGGTTTCTCTGATTGTCCACTGCATGGGTCATCAATCAATACAGTCCTCAGTTCCTTGTGTATACACGCACACACATCCGCAGTCACACACAGAAAGCCACACTCTCTAAGAAGCTCCATTTACCCCCTGAAGTTAAGCCGAGGCAGCGATGAGAAAGCCTTCTCTGGCTTGTCAACTTTGAAAACACTCTTTCCCTGAGGCTCTGTCAGCCGGCTGTGATGGATAACAGGCCACAAAATTATGCGCTTGTGCCTTAAAGGAAGTACAGGCACAGACAGGCCACCTGTGCACCAAGAGGTTTCAGCTAAAACAGGGTCAAAGCCAAACCCATGATAGTGTTTTTTATTCATTGTGAACCTCTGCAACGTCAGGGAACCAAAGGTGGAACCGTTGATATAATGGACGAGCAAGGAAAGAAAAGGCTTTTAGATTTTCTTCATTAAAGATTTAAAAACACAAGATTTGTATCAGGAACGGGACATCAGGCAAAAGTGCATAACCTCGTGGTGTGTTGTTTTAGCTTCCCACTTCTAACACACATCTGTCAGCCTTTAGAGAACAGAAAAAAGGAGTTTTTCAAAAGCAAATCCTCCCAGGAGACCTTCAGGCCTGCAATGCATTCAGCTCAGCTCTTTGTCTGTGATATAACAACGAAAAAAAAGCCCAGAAGAACATCTGTATCTTTCACTTCATGCAAGTTCATTTTAAAGCGGCTAGAAATACATTGCCTATTCATCTTACTGTATTTGCCTTTGTATGTTCTTTCATCCTAACGCCCTGCAAACACCACGCTTAGAGCTGCACAGCACAGGTCTAGCTCTGTGCAAAGCTATTGTTCCTGTAGCGATATGAGTCACCAACACAAATCCTTTAAATAAACCTACAATGGCTCGGTAGGTGCTTATCAGCGGTAAGGTCCACAGCTTTAATCAGAGAGCGATTTATTTCTTGGTACTCACTGGGTCTTCAAGGACATCAATAGCCTTTATTGAAATGGTACTTTTTAGGTCATGCTGTAACAGCAAGGGCACGGATGTGAGGTGTTAAATATCCCAGGGGAGTTTAAACAGTTAGATAATGATTCTGAAATATAAGAGATATTTTGCAGCTGCACAGCTTGAATCCACTGAGCAGTGGTGTGAAAAGGCTGTCTTAAATGAGCCTAAAAAGCTTCAACACAAAGTAATTGTCAGCATTTAAGATCAATTTTTAATTAATCACTTTAAAATCGTGCAACACCGCTGTCAAATCAAACTTTGTTTGATGTTTCTTTCATACTGAAGGGATAACATGATAAAAAGACGCCTGTCGTGCTTTTCCTGTAGTTTTACTTTCAATTATTTGTAAAAACCGAGTGGAATTGTGTCTAAGCATTGATGATATTTCATTCTGTATCAACTTTTGACAGGGGCACTTATTCAAAAATTAAGCAGATACGCTTCAAAACAACAAAATTATGGTAATCGCTGAAACAGAACGACCCTGTTCCAGTGTTTACCTCGCTGAGTGACACCTCTCCTTCTGGGAGAGGCGTCCTATAGGAACCGGCAGGTGACAGCGATGTCATATACAAAATGAATTATAAGACTTTATTTTTTTTCCTTCTAGATTATGCAGATTGATATTAATATATGCAAACAATCTGCGGAAAAGAGGCGCTGATGCAAATCAAATGCAATTCTTCCCAAAAGACTGCAAGAGGGTGGCAAAGACAGTTTACTTGCAGAGCTTCTTCTTTTTTTGTTGGTCAGAGTTGAAGGAAATTTAATGTGAAAGCGGTTCCTAAGGGGAATCAGCAGCACGACACCTTGAATTCAAAACATAGATTTAGAACTGATTGTACAACCACTAAATATCCAACGCTCGCTGCAGCATGAAGTATTGGTAATCATTGAAAATGCCTGTCAGACAAATCACATTAAAGTTAATGAGTGCTGCCAATGTTTGTATCACACAGAACGGCTCAAGAAGTGAATGGAAATGCTAATTGGCTTCTGACAGGACAGTTAGCTGTAGCTTTATATACAGGTGGATGTAACAGTTGGATAAGCTTGAATAAAAACAACACTTGGTATAAAGAAAGTGAGAAAATGAACTATGCCTGTGTAGACAAGCATGATTGAATTATACTGCCCCAGCAGCGCAGGCATATAATTTTGTCAATTAGCACACTATTGAGCTCCTTATAAAAGCGTCTATACTTTACCAAGTATGATCATGTAGAAGAGCTCTGAATAAAAAAAAATGTATGTTAAAAGTTTTCTCATTGTTATTTACAGCCTACAATACAGAGAAGAAACAAGATGTTCACACGAACCAGGCTTTTGATTTATATAAATCTAAATGTGTCACACGTGTCTGAACGCCGATATGACTTGAGTTTATATGGCATTGCATGCAATATCTATTCTTTGGTATTATTATAGGTTGAATATCTTATGACACTTTACGTATTGAGCAGATCTATATCATACTCTTTGTAATAGTATTCACAGAGACCCAGCATTAATCCGCCAATGAGCAAGCACTTGAGGTCAGTGACAGTGAAAAACTTTCTTCTAACACGCAGAAACCTTGAACAGAACCAGCCTCATTGGTAGGCAGACATCTGCCATGACTGGCTGGGCATAGGAAGTTGTAATGAAGGAGGGACAGAAAGAGACAGATGGATGGAGACAAAGAAATGGGTATTTCCATGTATTTATCCATCTACACCCCTCCATCTATCTATATCCATCCATCTACCTATCTACATCCATTTATCTATCATCTGCATCTATTTACTTTCATCCATATCCATCTATCCATCCATCCATCAATCTATCCATCATTCCATCCATATCAATCCATCCATCCATCTCCATCTATCTACATCCATCCATCAATCTATCCATCCATCACCATCCATCTACTTCCATCCAACCATCCATCCATCCATCCATCCATCCATCCATCCATATCCATATCCATCTACTTCCATCCACTTACATCTAAATCCATCCATCCATCTAAATCCATCTTTCCATCATTCATCTATCTACATCCATCAATCCATCCATCAAACTTAATTAATCTATCCATACATCCATCTACATCCATCCGTTAATCTATCCATCCATCCATCAATCTATCCATCATCCATCTACTTCCATCCATACCATCTATCCATATATATATATATACGTACATCCATCCATACATGCATCAATCTAAATCATCTGTCATCCATCCATCCACATTCATACATCCATCTATCCATCTACTTTCATCCATACATCTATCAATCTAAATCCATCCATTAATTCATATCCATCCATCCATCCATCCATCCATTCGTTTATTTATACTGTATGTACTGTATGTGTCTATTTCACATATATGCAGTATAATTATTTGTTATAAAAGATGGGAACGAGGCCTCTCATGGCCAGGATTTCACCCCAATTGCTGTCAGTTTCCGAGCCTTTGTTGTCCTCACACAGAGCCATCCAGGCATGACCAAGCCCTGTCCTCCACTTTATACCTCATCATCACTTCACCGGTTGACAAGGACGCTCATAAAACCGGTGAATTATTTGACTGGGGTGGAATTGAGCTTTTCGTCACGTCATTGCTGAAGGATATTCTACAAATCCAAACACTGACTGATTTGTTGTGTCGGGAGACATTGACCTGCAGGAAGTGTTTTCCACCCCCATTTGGGTTCGAGGTGAAGAAAATAAGGGACGGAAAAACAAAACAGGTTGATGGATGGATTAAGGGTCTCAGAGCATTAGCGTAAGGTTAAGTCAAGAACTTGTCTGCTTTCCATATTTTCCTGAGCTGGCTGTACGTGAGATGAATTCAGCAGGTCAGTTCACGGCAAAGAAGAGTTGAATAGGCTGTCCCTATATAGTTTTTTTCTGTTTAACCTATTCAGCCCATGAAAAGACACTTATGGTCTTCTTATCTCAAAGCCACTTGTCCAGGCATAAAAATAAAACAGCCAAAGAAGTGGGCGACTGCAACTTTTGGTTCCGCTTACATAGCCTTTAGCAGTTTTATTTATGGGATTGGCATAGTCTTTATTCCAGTGCCAAAAAACACGTTAAAAATCTTTTTTATATACTTTGTTCACCCAGCCAGAATGTATGACTTATATAGCAAATGGCTTTATAGATATGATATTGTAGGATTCAAAAAAAATGCTGGGGGCAAAAAAAACATTGTACTTATCTTCGGCCAAAACAGTAGTTAGAGAAGAGGCTGGAGAGTGCTCAGCATGGTGTTGCGATCTTGGAACTTTTAATTGACTCTAAGATTTTCAAGATAGAGTTTGTGTACATATGGGGACAGTCTGGCTTCCATGCAGATGCAAAGTTAGTGTGCACTGGAGTGACTGCACTCTGAGAAGTGATCATAGTGCGCAGCCACTGCCAAATCTCTTAATAACTAATGCCTTCAAGCAGCACATGTGCTTTTTACGTGTGGCCTGTGCCCATTATAATAATGGAGAAAAACAAACTAGAGATATTGCGGCATAGTTCATTAACCATGCCATGAAAGTATTCTTTTTTTTTTACTGTATTGGTCCAAATATAAGACGATCCTGACTATATGACGACCCCCCTTTTCAAGACAAAGTTTTTTAAAAACAATTTTTTTCTTACCTTATACCTAATAAAATCACGTTTTCAATATATTTTTGTATAAATTGTTGAATTTGAATGAAATGAAAGGCCTTCTGTTTTTTGGTGACATACACACACTCCTGTCAGTCTCTTGGAAGGGGCAGCTTTGAGGGCCACGGTATGATTTTCTCTATTACCATCTGTTAGGTATGTACGCGGCGGTGCGTTGCAGCATTTTTTCCGGGCCGGAGAGGTCAGGTCTGGTCCTGGGGGGCTCCCACAACCTTAAAGTCGAGCTGAAACGGCATTTCGAGAGTATCTAGCTTCCGTATCGTGACGCATTTCCCAGTGAAACAGGACCTGCAGGCGGGACATATCATTAGAGGGATTTGATTTGTTCTTTGAGAAGAGGGCGTAGACAGACGTTCTCCACAGCGCAGTAGCTAGCTAACTGACCGAGCGTTCTTGGTGCTCTGCCGCTAAATGTTCTAAATTGTTTGGTGCTAACTTACGTAAGCACGAGTGAAATTAAGTTTTACTGGAAGAAAAAATGATTAGATTTTGATATAAGAATACGAAGAAATTGATTTTCTGTATTGTTTTTGGCCTATATTGTCAAATAGATGCACAATATTACCAGGGATGTGATCTAAAAGGATTAAAATGACATTTTCATTTCACCTTGACTTTAACCAAGGTGCGGAGGGCCGAGCTAAGCCTGCTGAGAGCACAGGAGGACGGTGGCCTGTGATCTTTTATGGGCTCGCCATTTTGGGACATTACACTCTGTGACAACAATTCTCTTAAAAATTAATATCATTACTCCACGTCAGTTGTTGGTTAAGGTGGAACTACTTTTAAGCCATTTGTTCCGGACGATCACCGTGTCTCGCACTCCTTCATCCCCCTGGCGCTGCAGTTGTGATTGATGGCTGGCCTCACTGTTGCTAACATACGTATATTGGCCTTTAAAAGTCAAGACCTTAAATATAAGACGATCCCGCTTTTTCATTCGTACCATTACGATACTTAAAATCCAGAAGAAAAGTGACGCGTATTCAACCACCTGCTATGAGCCCCAGACATGGTCCAAAAATGCACAATGGTCTGCGAAGGAATGGCCATTGCTACATAAACATCGGCTATTATACGTTTGGCTATCATAACAGCCTGAGGACCTAAATCTGGCAGATCATTTTGGCTGTTCAGCCAATATGGGAGATATTAATCAGCATAACAAGTGTTCTATATTTGGTCGGGTGAGCAGATGGCAATCCTATAATACATTTTGTTTAAAATTAAATCTCAAAACAACCAGTACTCAGGCCACCTATTAGCTTCTGTGATAAAAAAAACACAAATTCTAACAATCCTCATGTTACTAAATATAGTGTGTCTACTTTTCCTTAATGAACAGCTACAGAATGAGTAAGCCTTCTGTTTGATTCTGCTATCAGCATTCATCAGGCTCAGTTTGGTGTCACTGAGCAGCCGCACAGCTTATGGGTTCTATTTTAAGCAGAGCAGGTGTGAAGGCAATATGTGTAACCTAAGCTCCAAGCCACGGATGAAATACAATAGAAATCACTCGAGCGTGGCTGACAGATATCTTGACCGATTAACTTGAGCGACATTCTGAAAGGAGTATTGTTTCACAAATTGTTATGCCGACTTGGATCCTTAAAGAAGATCCATCCATCATCTATACCGCTTATCCTGTTCAGGGTCACGTGTGGGCTGGAGCCTATCCCAGCGCTCATTAGGCGAGAGGCGGGGTACACCCTGGACTGATCGCCAGTCAATCACAGGGCTGACACATAAACACAGACAACCTTTCGCGGACACATTCACACATACGGGCAATTTTAGAGGCACAAGTTAACCTAACGAGCATGCCTTTGGACTGTGGGAGGAAGCCAAACATGCAAACTCCACACAGAAAGGCCCTCTTTGTCCGAAACGGGTCTCCAACAAGGAACCTTCTCGCTGTCAGGCAACAGCGCTAACCACTGTGCAGCCCATAAAGAGGATGAAAAATAGATAATAACTGCATTAATAAGAGGTAAAAAAAATGGTAAAAAGTGCATCATTCTCCATCATCTTAACGCATATTGGGAGGAATGCAGCGTGAATTTGGGATTGATGCCAGTCCATATTCAATTTAGGCTAATGTAAGTGAAATACAGGCATACACATTTAAAGTCTTGCAGGCTTCCTTATAAATTCCTAAATGATAAAACTGTGGGGCGACAGTGTAGATCAGGGGTTC
This sequence comes from Semicossyphus pulcher, assembly GCF_022749685.1. NCBI lineage: Eukaryota > Metazoa > Chordata > Actinopteri > Labriformes > Labridae > Semicossyphus > Semicossyphus pulcher. Next base: position 7,896,134 of record NW_027211700.1, read on the forward strand.
CCAACCCCCAGGCTGTGGACTGGTAGCAGGCCTTGGGTCGTTTAGTACCGGGCCGTGAAACCCAATAGGTGTCTGTGACATTCCAAACATACACGGAGTCAGAATCGTCGCATGGGCTGTGCGAAGTGTGCAACTGCAAAGGACCTTGCGCCTGCAGCAATACTTCGAAAGTAGCCCATTTCAGCTGGAAAACCGCAGACCTGGCAACCCTGGCTTCGCATCCCGTGACGCCTGATGCTCCTCTACAGCTCTGTGTTATCAGTGAAACATATGAACTACACAGCATATGGACATATGACAGCGTGGAGACAAAGATTGCGACGTTATTGAGACAGGTACAGAGCGTCAAAACACACATAATCCATCTGTGTCATATGTGCTCCTCTCCTAACGTCTGCCTCCTCCCCGTGCTGTGTGGATCACCTCCTGCTCATCTCATTCACAAGCTCTGGTGGAGATGTCTTTTATTCTTTATAAAGGTTGTTCACGGAAATACGGGAGCGATCGCGGCCCTGTTGAGTCAGGGGCAGGGCATGAGAACCACACAGAGATCGGTGTGATGCATGATTATAAATTGCTCACTGCGGGATCACATCGTCATAAATTCCTCAAAAGTGCTTGTTGATCACACTCTGGATCATCTGTGTCTGACCCACGCCGTCACTCACCCTAGTCCGATCGTCCCGTATTTAACAATCGAGTCCAACCCTCGGGCCTTTGCTGTATGTCATCCCCACTATATCTTCCCATATTTCCAACTCTATCCACTGTCCTATCAAATAAAGGTAAAGGCTGGTGAATTAAATCCTTCTTCACTAAATACAAAATTCCACTTGCAAAGAGACGACATATCAATGTCAAACTTATGCCGGCACGGTTGTGTCCAACTTACAATGACGGATTTGTTGTGGCCTCTCTCTGTTCCCCGCAAAGCCTTTCTGCATTTACGTCATTGAAAACTCGTTATGTATCTTTAATATAGATACTAAGCCACTCTGGTATAGTGTGGAAACAGATGGTGTTCAATCTAAAATGAACACAGTTTCAAGTCGGGAAGTCAGAGGGGTCACATCCCAAATGTGCTTCTGTAATTAAGTTCATTATGTCCCACAAAGCCGGGGGAAAGACAAGGAAGAGCGATATTCTCTTATTAGTTTTACTTGGAGGATCATAATAGATTAGATGGGGACACGGAGGACCTGATTAGAAATTCGACTGCCACACTCGTTCATGAGGAGATCTGCGATAAGCCCCATCCATCAAACTTGACTGCCTCATTCAAAGTGAAGGGAGAAGTGGGCATATCTGTTTATCAGCACTCTGTCTTGCAGATAAGACGATATACTCAGAGGACACGGGAGAGAAACTGAAATTAGACATGGGAACCTCGACAGAGAGCGTTGGTTCCCCAGTATAGGAGAGACATCTGCTGGATATCAGCTGTCTTACAACACAAGGGTTCTCCAGCATACCCGAAGTGAAAGCTAAGGTTATGGGGTTGTTTGTTAGTCATCTTCACCTTTGACTTGTGGTAAAGCAAAACTTGTATTACCTGAATATAATGACTCCAGTTAAAACTTCATAATTAGCAGGGCTGCAGAAATCTGGTAATTTCAGGAACAGTTTGGACTTTTTCAAATAGATTAACTCAATTTGAGAAGTTGCAGCCTCACTAAGAGATCTGTTTGTTAGTCTGCAGGTTTGATTTGCGGACAACACAATCTAAATATGTAAATTAAGTGCTGTTTGGCAGCCGACGCAGACGTCCCAGATGTCATATTTCTCTACCGCTGCATGCACACAGGAAAAATGTTCGAGCGGAAAAATGATAATCGTCTAATGGCAGGCTTCCCAGATTCTGAATCACTACCATAATCTAATACATTCGCCAAGTGCTGCATGTCCACTCAATTTCAGCCAACTGCACTGGTTTTTCGACACGGATAAATAAATTAAACAGAGAGGTGGCAACTTTCATTAGAACTTCACCGGTGTGACAATGCTTTGGTTTGTTTGTGATTTAGTTATTCAGTTTTTAAGTTAACAGTGAAAGTAAATATGTTAAAACAGTAGAAAATTCTCTGATATAATTATATTTTTCATTATCTTGTTAATATTTTGATCATAAAAAAGGACTTTTGATGCAAGCATATTCATGTCATTCTTGATTTAACTTCCAACCATTAGCAAGAAGGCAATCTTGGCCCATCGGCTATAGTCTGATGATGATAGCCTCTGGGGACAACAGTGAACATGCCGAGCGTGTAGCCAGCGGTTAGCGACTTAACAGAAAAATAACAGTTTTTCTTATGATTGACAAGACAATTAACGGGTCTTACCTTTGCCGAAATTTCAACTTCATGATGCAGATTAGTAAAAACTAAAAATGAAGCTTTGTCAGGTCTGTCCTCATGAGAAGAAGAAAAATACTTTTGAAATGCTCGTTCGTTGAACGGAGGTCGAGTTGATCTTTTCTGATGCATTCAAGGAAGTCGGGAAATCTGAACGCTGAACGGCTTTCGTGACACAGCGTCAAGGGAATTTGTCTCAAGTTTGATTTTAAATCTTACAGAGCTAACAGATTATTAGCTGTTAGCATGCAGATGTCTGTTTATAGAGATTAATAAGAAGCTAAATCATCGTCAGATCACGCTGATGGGAGCCGGGATGTCATTACGGCGCTTTACGTTCCTCCTGCTTTTTGCACTCCACACGGACTGTTGTTCCTGCATACTGATGATTGGTGATTGGTCTATATTACTCAAACTACAAGTGTAGTACAAACAGAAACCAGAAGACTTGCCATCCCTAAAATCCACGTCCCTGCCTAACGATTCCACATTTCTCTGTAGAATCTGTAAATTAAAATTAGAATGAAGGTAAATAAATTGGCACTTAGGAATGTATCTTTCTGCTACTATTGTTTTTGGATAGATTTTTCTAAATCAGGAATATATGTTTCCCCTATGCTGGACAATTCCATTCATTTGAGGATAAATGAAATGCACAAGCTCAATTGACACATAACCACAGACAACACGCATTTGCTAAGCAGGGTCTTGTCTCCCAGGTGGCATCATAAAGTCACCTTCTCTAGAAATATAAAAGGTCAAGGGTTCAGACCCCACTGGACCCCTAACAATGTGGCAAACCATGTAGACTTGGCTTGGCTAAGGAACATGAGGACCCTGTGCAATTCGGACCAATCGATATGAAATGTGGACTGGATGCTGGAGAGGTGGAAGGTCACCTACAGCTCCGGAATCAATGAGGAGACCATTCCAAATGTTCCTCACGTCAGCATCTCTCTCTACATGTCACAGGCCAGCCCAATCCAGATCTCAATCCTGAATGTGATCAAGAAGAAGCAGACCCCCAAGGGGAAATTCAATGTTTTCTGTCAAGGTTTGGATTTTAAACAAGAAGGTTAAGGACCCAGATGCAGACTTTGATATGATTTAATAAACAAAAGGCAATAAATGCAAAAACTAAATCTAAAATCCAACAAAAGACAAAAAAGGAAAATCAAAGGCAGAGCAAAAAACTTACAACAAAACCAGGGAACAGGTAATCCAAGGGAACACGAGGAGTCTGGTAAAGCATGAAGAATATCCAGGGTAGAAAAACAAGGAACAAAGTACAGGTCATGGACGCAGACTAAACTCCACAGGAGGGACGACAATGAACAGGCACAGAAGGGTAGGAACACAGAGACTAAATACACACAGGGTAATCAGGGACAGGTGAGACTAATTAACACAGGTGAACACAATGAGGGCAGGGCACACAATCTGAAAGGCGGGAAACAGAACAAAGGAAGGAAGTAAAACAAGACATGACATACAAGGGGCAAGAACTACAAAATAAAACAGGAAACACTAGAAACCAAACGCAGGACTACAAATGCACAACTAAACCAAACTAAACCAAGACAGGAACAATATATACTCAATACAAAACTAAACAACAAGAACTCAAGACAAGAGACATAGGAAAACAGGAAATAATGTCTAAACACCAAAATAAAAATAACATAACTAAACTACAATGACTCATGACAGTTTTCACTCCGTTATTACAAACATGCTACACAAACATTGGCCCGGAATACAGACATGACCTAACAGGACCCTATGGACATGCATTAACGGAGATGTCAGAGTGAGGGGGCTGCACATGGACATGCGCCCCGAGCAGTTGCGGAATTACGTGCCTTTAATGCCTTGCCTCTCCAGCTACCAGCCCCAATTCCATGGTTGGTCCATGTGTGTAAAATAATAAAGGAAATTCCCCTTGTTCTGGAGAATATGCCCTCTTCTTTTCTTCTTTACAGTACTGAGGTGAACTGGGAAAGAGTTAGCAAAATGGGACTTAATGGAAGTAGAAGCTTGAGAGGGAAGCTCTTACTTCTCTCCCAAGCAGAAGACTATCTGTCATGGGCTACCCTGCAGAGATAACTGTGTTCAACAGAGAGTGTCCAAACTAGCAAATTGTGGTATTATGTGACACAAAAATGTTGGCAGACTCCAACTGTGCTCGCTTGGAAGTAAGTCTGAGTGCAGGTAGCACACTGTCTTTGTCATTGAGTGTGTATGCACAAAAATGCATCGGAATTCTCGATGTATTTGCACAGCTCCACCAAATGTACGACCAAACGTCTCATTATTTATCAATTTCGCCCATATCCGCATTTAATCAATGCAGCCATATTTATCTCCAGCTGCTCTCCTCTGTTGTTTTGATGCTGCAGTTATATGGGCAGCAATCTCCAATTTGCAGCCATATGCTGCCAACCTAATTCTTGAGAGGGGGCCATGTTTAAAATGAATGTGCACGGTGGCTGCCAAGCCTGCTCTGAGTGGAATTAATTAAAAAGTACTATAGTCTTCCATCTGCCCTACACAGTTTGGCAACGCTAATGGTTTTCACTTTTGGAAGAGTGCGGGAGAAAGTTGGACAAACTTTATTATTATGGGAGTTTGTTGGAGAAGCTTTATCATAGGGGTGAAGGGGGAGGAGATTGCAGGGGGGGACGGCAGGTAGAGAGGTATAGGGAGCTTCGCTATGGGGCTGCAATGAGAGCAGAGAGAGATGCTGACAGGTGCTCAAAATGAGCACGGCTAAGCAGTTTTGGATGTGGTTTATTGTGTCTGACAGCACAGTCCAACACTTGACATCCACCATTTGATATACCACACACCCAACCACAGGCCGTCCAATACTTTTCGGTGGACAAGTAAGGAGAAGTTTGGATGTTTAATTCATGAAGTGCAGCTATGTTCATTAATTTACGCCCCCATCCATATTCAGCTTGTTGTTCCGTGCGCTAATTAGCAAAGCCACTTGATATGCACTTTTCATACAAGAGTCAGAAGCTGGTCACTAAAGCTCATTGTCACACACGATGTATAATCTACCTTAAAGCTAGCTGGTTAGCTTCAAAAACATCTCTCAATTCAGCCTGCATACTTTCTATAGCAAGCTACAGCCTGACGCTTCTCCGGGTGGATGTACTGGCTGTCTGCGTTAATGAGCAGGTGCGCCTTATAAAGTGTCCACCGAGTTTAAATTTCATGTTACAGTGATTAATGCTTCATATTTTAATTGCATTTGCTCTAAAGCAATACTATTACTCCGTTCCCAAAGCAGCGTCAGCGGTAATACAGTGATAAATTAAGGCATGGTAAAAGCGTCTGACTGCTATTGTGTGCATATTCTGATTGGGCATTTAATTCGCTGTGGGATCTGGATACAACTGGCTCCCTTCTCCCACTTCTGGGCCTGCCTGCGGTTGCTATAGAAACATCAGGGAGCGAGCGAGAGAGCGGACTGCAGTGGAGGTGTGTGCGCGTGTGTGACTGTGACAGAGCCAGATTTCAAAGAAGACTGTTGAGCTGTGTCTAATGAGCGGAGTCTGTGCTCACACACTCGTCTGCGCAGGGAATGTGGAAGCACACAGCAGGTCACATGTGACTGACAGTCAGTGGCCTCAGCATCTGCAAACAGAAATTCAGACACACACGCATGAACACTTCTGTCTCTCTGACATAAGGCCACAACGGAAGTAGGTCCAAGTCCAAGCAGCGTTATTATTGTCCTCTAGCATTTGAGTGGGTTGTATGCAGAAAGAAACTTGTGTGGGAAGGAAAAATGGGTTGGATACGGTAGCCCGAAGTGGACATACATTTAATTTACTCGGTTGTCCCGTGATAAACGAGTAACTTCCTGTTGTTTTCACGATCATCTCAAGTTTTTTATTTCGAGATAACACTGCACTGCCTTAAGGTCAGATGATCATAACTCGTATCTCCGGAGTTGCAAAAACACAAAACAGACATAGGCTTAACACACCTCATTAGTGTGAGCAATAGCAGCATGACATGTCATGCTCTGTAATATCAGAGAAACCAGCCTTGTTATCTCGAGATAACAAAATAAGTTGAGATCTCGAGAAAGCAACCAGATATTACTGATTATCTCAGTAAATAAAATGTGTGGATGCATGTCCGCTCAGGGCTTCCGTAGTTGAATGCATCGACCATAATGCAATCCCAAAAACAATCTGCTGATGACCATCTAGCTGTTATTAGTTTTATAATTGCAAGTCGGTCCTAGATGTTGTCTCTCCACTTCAACTTTGTTTTGGCGACTGAAGTTACTAATTAGACCATAAACAATGATGAGCTCAAGTCAAAGGAAGTATTTGAACAGATAAATTATTATTGCTTATTTGATGAATCACTGTTTATACTGGAAGCCCCGAATAATTGGCTGTCAATCCCAGAAGCATTTTTATCGTCATCTGATAATAAAAAAACAAAACAAAGCATCATATAAAAAGGCTTTGCATTCTTGCAACTTAAAGTTCCAATCTTGAATATTTCAGTTTCATGCTCTCATAATTACAGGAGCACATATCCCAAGTTAACCAAATGTCTACGGCTGGCTCCCTTTGTCATGGTTTTAACTCTTGATTTTCCTTGCTTTCTTTTGTAGACTGTTGACTTAATCTGAGCGTCAAATTAGTTTCTTTTTCTTTGGATTTTCACTTATTTTTTAACTTGTATCTGTAGACTTATATTTGTTTGTTTAGCAATAGTAGATTACTGTTTCTTCACAATGCTTACAGAAACCGGAAGTGCAGCCGCTTAGCTCCACGTACACTTTCTGACGGACCAACCACTGCTGGGTGATGGAAAACGCGTCACTAACTGGCCGCCGCTTGTGATTTTTTGACGAAGGCGAAGAGGGAGAGATGATCTTCAGCATGACAATCTTTTAGATAGCACTGAGCAACCCTTTCTGTACTCCAACACAACAAACGGCACTTCTCCCTCTTCGTCTTCTCTCACTCCTCTCTCCTTCTTCCTGCAACAACTCTGCGAGATTTCAGCGTGAGACTTCGCAGTGAGCGAGACTTGGTCACAGACAACAACAGAGAGCATAAGGTAAAGTAGCATGGCTGCCACAGTGTTGTCAGACACTTATTATAATGATCTGAGCCTGTCAGTGCTTTTAGTGGCTGTATATTGGCGTATGCCCGGTGCCCCGTTTAGTTACATTGTATCCAATTTCGCGGCTGCCAGCCGGTGTCCCTCCCTGAATACTGGATCGATTTCAATAATTGTTGTCTCCACTAGTCATTTACACACAAACACATGGGAAAATAGGGTCTAGGTTGCAAAATCCCGAAGTTATCCTTCAAGATTTTATCATATTCTTGCGTACCAATATTTCTGTAGTCCATTTTTTCTGATGTAAAGCACATTAAAGGAGCAATTCACCGCCGGAAAAAGTCACTGCCAGTCAAAGCTGGTGTTCTCTGTAATCAATAGAAACAATAGTATTTGAAATCAAGTTGTACAAACATTGCGGCCCTCCCACTGAAAGGAACCGCCCAGCAAGAGACGCTGGAGGGAAATACTACCGTTTCGCTGCAGGCGATGGCTCAGAGCGGTACAGAATCTGAAATACGACGAGAGTATACCGGTGGATCGTCTAAAAAATCTTCAGGTCTGCAGTCTACATTTCAAATTTGATGATTTTGAACGAGACATGACATCGGAGGCAGACGTTCTAGATTGAGGAAGTGTAGTTTAGCAAGCTCCCTGGCCCAAACTAAGTAAAAGGCGTCATCTGGCGGAGGTTTTCCAGGGCTAGCGTCCTCCAAAGGCACAGAGCCAAGTTGCATTTTTTTCCTACCATAACGGCATATGCTTCCCATAATAGCATGATAGGACTGAGGTTGAAAATTGGCAAACTGGCCCATTAAGCATATTTGTAGTACAGATAGCACAAGCACTGCAGAGCCCATAATGTAAAGAAACTTCTGTAATGTAAATAGACCACAAGAGCACATTTTTTGAGCCATTTATTTACTGTATATTCTACAGTCTATCCGTTACGGTGCAGATGCAGCATTTAAATGGACAAAGGGGCCGTCTGATTTATAGTCCGTCTTTGCTGGGTCTGTTCACAGAGCTTGACTGGTACATGAAACCTTCTGGATCTGCACAGATGCAGTACAGCTTTAAAAAGGCCCTCCAGTCCCGATGTGTGAAAATCTAAAGCGATGCTTTATCTATCGTCCAGGAAATTGTAGGATGTGATTTTACTTCTTTATATATTATTTTTCAGGATCAAAGGACTTGCTTTGACATGTTAAAATGTGTTGCGGGAAGTAGTCTGGCTGTTGCTTGTACAGGCAAAAGGATATAGTAATAATGCTTTCATTTTTGAGTACTAGGCAAGTAAAAAAGATTAGGATCAATTCAACCACAATTTAGCAGCTTTCAAAGCAACACAAACATAAACTGTGTTGGTTTTTTGACCTTAAATTGTAGTATCTAGAGTGTTTGCAGGTTAAGTAATATGAAGCATCTTCTTTTCAATGTTTTTTTCTTTTATCGTCAAATGAAAAAGTACAGCAACATTCCCCCGTTAGCCATTTTTTGTAAACAACCACTCACTCCAAACTGGTGCTTTGGCTTTGGCCTTGTGGGCAATTGCTTTCATGACCTTAGATGTGGCTTTATAAATTCCTGACGCTTGTGCTAAGCGAGCAGAGCAAAAATATTTGACCTTGAATGCCCATTTACTGACCTGCAGCGGCGCGAAACAATCAGTTCTGATTTAGAAGGAGAACCCGACACGCGCGCTGTCATCAGAGCAGCAGGTGCTTTGTGTGATGCAGGAACAACAGGTGAGACCTCGGCACTTTCAGGACTGTGTGAAACGATGGTGGTTTGCTAATAATGTCTCAGAGTTGCTACAATACAACACACACAAACCTCACGAAGAGAGAGAGAGAAACGCTCACATTAATGAACACCGTCGACGCTCAGTCAGCTTACAGTTCAGCTTCAAACACTTCCCCACCACTACATTTGTGTGTGTGTGTGTGTAGACTCCCACATCGTCACATCAAAAGTCATACATATTCCTTTGCCTGAAACCATATTCCAGCAAGTTTCACGATTCCAAGAGTGAAAACATGCCGAATGCTTCCGGCGTTTTCCCCTTTGAAAAAAGTGAAAGATCAGATAAAGGGCACGGCAAAGTTAAAGATGCGAACCTGTTAAATGTGTGCCAGAGATACATAAACCATTTCCTCTGACTTTGAACTTCTCTGCCTCTGAAATGTTTACAGTTTACTTTTTAATGAAGGCGGCAAGGTCACTGAGTGGCGTTTTATTTTTTTTCCCCCCGATTATTTATTCAAACTAGTCCAACTTTTGACTCTGCGATGTGAAGCCTCACAGACTGCCTCATAGTTAAACTTCCAAACTTCTGTCTTTTTATTGCGCTGCAGACCCACATTTGAAACAACTGAATTTATACATGATTTTTACGTCATTTGCATGCATTAAAGGTTTTTAAATAGCATCGGGTCTTTCGAATCTGCATAAATTTGACACGCACAAGCTGACCTCAAAGAACGAGCGGCGGCAGAGGCGGACTGATCAAACGCTCCGAGCTGCCTTGTGTCCTCTGTTTAAAGTTATTTGAACACAGAACAAAGAGCGCCCGCAAACAGGGAGCTGGCCGCCAACACACGAGTACCAGTGCCTTTGTTAAAGGATATCCGGGGCATTAGTCTGGGGTTCAGCTGGTTCAGCTGGCATGCAAAGTTTTTTTCAGCCTTTTTGCAGATTTGTGGATTTCAAAAGAGAAGAGATGGAAGCGGAACTGTTCCGGATAATAGTTTGGCACCTCCAGTCAGCCAAAGCAGTGTGTGTCTCAGATGCCTTCAGGGACAGTGAGCAATGAAAAAAGGTGTTGCAGATATTGAAAGAAAAGGTATTGTTCTATGTGCATTAAATTTCAAGACTCGACTCAACTTAACTTTATTAATATAGCACTTTTCATACAAACAAACATACAACCAAAAGTGAAAACATCACAGACGGAAAGTATGAACAATATTTGACATGAGCAGATACAATTTGGATAGATACTAAAACGTCCATCCATCCATCCAGGGTCATGGGGGGGCTTGAGCCTATCCCAGTATAATGGTAATGGCAGTGGTGGACAAATTACACAACTGCATTACTTGAGTCAAAGTATAAATACAAAGACAAAGTATAGATACTCGTGGTTTCCAACACTATCCACTGTCCTCTCTCAATAAAGGCATGAAAGGTACTGGAGCACTTGCTTTTAAAAATACTTAAGTTTTCAAACTTAACATTGTATTTTCACAATGCATGAGCGCAGTCAAGAATGGGTGAATCATCATCCTCCTCTGCCGTAGCCATCATCATCACCACTGAATGAACTCCCTGATCTGAGATGAGGCTTACTCTGCGTTTGCTCTACGTACAACCGTGGAGACGCACGAGGCACAGGTACGGCAACACCACTCAGACAAACCACACGCAGAACTACAGGAACACAGTCTATTGTCAGATTCTGATTTTAGAAAGAAAATTCATCAGCTGACTTCAGAGCAAAAGTAGCGAGTGACGAGAACATTCATAGAAATGTAGTGGAGTCAAAAGTACGATATTTGTCTTCCAAATATAGTGGACTAAAAGTAACTAAAAGTTTCCCCAAAAAATAATATTCGAGTACGGTACTTAAGTAAATCTTTTGAGTATCTGTACTTTAATTAAGTACATTTACTTTGTTACTGTCCACCCCTGGGTAATGGGCAGGAGGCGGGCTACACCCTGGACTGATTGTCAATCACAGGGCTGACACACTAAAACTTTACAAGAATAAGAAGTAACTTAATAGTAAATACGTAAAGTAATGAAAATCAGAGCAAAGTAACATAAGATGGGAAACAATGTAAAAAACAATGCCAAAAACTGGGACTCAGGCTTTAACATTTTTCAAATTTCAGATTAATACGATAACTGTGCAAAGGAGCAAAGACCTGATATTACTTTGTGTTTTGTACACTTTCACACGATTTACATTGTGTACTCTTTTACAGCCCTCACACTCAACTCAAACAATGCATTTTGACATTTTAGCATAGAAACTCATCCATCCATTCATCCATCATCTGTATGGTTTATCCTGTTCAGGGTCACAGGGGGGCGGGAGCCAATCCCAGCTGTCACTGGACGGGAGACGGGGTACACCCTGGACTGATCGCCAGTCAATCACAGGGCTGAAACTTAAGAACAGTAACAAATAACTTCATAGTGAGTTGATAAAAATCAGTGCAAAGTAAAATTAAGATGGGGAACAGGGGTGAAATGCGAAAAACTGGGACTCAGACTGAACATTTTTCAAAACACAGGGTCATATAAGGTCATAGCTCCTTTGCTCACTTTCACACCATTCTCACTCTGTCCCTACTCTTTTACATCGCCTGCCAAACAATGCATTTTAACATAGAAATCACTGTATAATTTCCAGGTGTTTTAAAGCACATCTTTATAAAATGTATTTGTATGTGCATTATAAAAAAAAAACTTGTGTTGTATTTATATTGTTGTTGTTTTTTAAATTATATGTATTGACATATTTGTACCTCAAATATATTACAAATTGAGGGGAATGTTTTGTATTGTAGTGCTGTTCAAAGTTATGAATCACTGTGGTGTGACAAGGCAGTTTATTATAATGACCACTAGATGTCAGTAGATCATCATAATTAAGGTGCCTGCTTTGTGATGCTTTTAACTGTAACTTACAGTATTAGTCCACTTTATGCATTTAATTGGATTAGTGTGTGTGTGTGTGTGTGTGTGCTTTCTGGTGTATTTCTGTGCCCAATATGCCACATTTAATCTTGATGAATAGGTTCCACACTGATTATTTTTGCAACATGTGTGCGTTTGTGTGTGTGTGAAAAAATAAGATAAGGAGAAGGGGAAATAAATAGAGAGACAGAGATAAATAGATAGCAGCTCCCTCCATTAGTCATGGAAGACATCCTTATTACCAGAGCTCAGGATCATTAACATACTCTGCCAACAGCACCAGAGAGCTCACCCAGCCAATATGTGGACCGCTACATGCATGCTACCTCTCAGAGATTTGATATATTGCCATGAGGTGTGGGATTCCATATTAGATCAGGATGCAGAGAGTGTGACTGTGTGTGTGTGCGTGCGTGTGTAACAGATTTAACAGAAGAGTGATAAGCAGCGATAATTGTTTGCATACTCGCAGAGCCATCTGAGCGACAAATGAGAAATCCCACAGCAGGCGCACACGCACGTACACACACTTCCCCCTCAGTTCACAGTGATGGATATATCCGAGCAGTGCATGTGTCATTCTAATTATACACTCCATCCATCCTGCTTAGCTCTCATTAAATAATGACGTTTAAGCTATGGCCCTGAGCCTCGTCTACAACGCTGCTGCGATGAGGGCAAATTAAACACTGTGCACCTTTCAGGTCGGCTGATAACAGAGGTGATTTTGATGGAAGCGATGTGTGCATGCTTAAATGCTATGCACGCACACGACGCCGTGTCAAACCGAGATTTCTTTTTACAGCCAACGAGGCTGAGAGTCGATCAATTTTATCCTTGAGCTCAAGGTTGATCAGAGAGGGGAAGTCAACCTTCACGTCGGCTACAAACTCAATGTGTGTGCGTAAAAAAAATAGAAAGAAACTGTGGATTGCCTGCAAAATGTGGGGCTAGGGTATATTATTAAAGGTAAAGGGTGCATATAAACTTCATTGAATCTGATTCAGACCTAATTAAGATCAAGTGACAAAATGTTGCTAATGTGCAGCCTAAATGTTGGACTTCTGGTTTTTGTGGTTTTTGTTGCACATTATTAAAAAAAACATCTGCTACTAGACCACATTAAACATACATTACGTGTGAAGCTTTGATGCAATGGTAATGTAACAAGAACCTACAGCCATGTTCGTGGCTCTGTGAGGCGCAGCTGCTAAACACTAAGACTGAAGATGTACTTGCTTCCTTGAGTACACAACCGGCTGCATCATGAACGTAATTGTTAACACACTTGGCTATGCACTACGCGTGTTACCGAAGGAAGATGCAACTACTTTATGTGCGGGATGCAACCAACAGACAAGGGCCCAATCCCAATCTCCACCCAAAAGCCAAAGCACTGAACTCTCACAGACTTCAGCCTAATGACCTCAGGTGTGAGTCCGTGAGGCCTTGGGAACTTGTTGCCTGGAAACAAGATGTGCCATTAAGTAATAAGGGAAAAAAAGCCGACCTCCAGCATGTAACTGTGTCTTCTTGCATTACAGTGTTTACATATTTTAGCAAACTATCAAAAATCAGAAAGGAGTTATTTTTAATCATTTGGGTATATTTAACTGGAAAACATGAACATCTCTAAAAACGTGCTATAAATAACCACACAAGTGATTAACTAAATGTTGTCACTGACAGATGAACCTATTTGCAGTTCCTATCACCGTCCATGCTGGCTTTGTTTACATTTAGGTTGTTTTTGTTCAAACTTTATTGACTACTTCAACATACCAACATTTGTTTACATGTTGTGGGGGGTTGGGCAATCACGTTTGCAAATGTCACCAAGTTGGCTATGAACTCTGGGTAACAAACAAAGAAAAGTCTGCAGATATGCGGACTCGCGGAAAGTCCACAATTTGGCGTTGACAAGTCTGCATCATCGCCCTCACGCACTTGGTGATTTGACAGTGGGACAGCACTAAGCGCTCACACACTTACCGGGAACGCGCCTCAAAGTCAGTGAGTGTGGAGATTCTGAGATCAAGGCAGAAACAGTGACAGCTTTTGTGTGTCCGGTGGACAGAATACACCGTCGGCACCCCGTTTCTCTAACATTTTCCTCTGTGCACAGACGTAACAGTCTCCACAGACGTAACTGTTTCCATTCAGTTTTGCAGGTTTCCTCGTCGACATCTAAAATGGATCTTATCTGTCTCCAGCTGTTTTGACAGGCGTGTTTGTCGCCATGCAGAGGCAATGACACATCATACAGATGTGGATAATTGCAGGTCTATCAGCTTGTCTGCAAAACTTTCTGCTATTGTTGTCCCTGCTGCTGTGTTGGCCCTGTCACATCCCCTCTGCTTCTACACGAGTGTTGGGAATTACGGCTCTTTGAAGGGAGCCAGATCGTATGGCTCCGTTCCTTTCCAAGAGCCGGCTCAAAATTACTATGTTGTGGTGACATGATTCTGCTGCACGTGACCTAGTGTAGCGGAGTTGTAATTGAAAAATGCTGCCTGTGGTAGTTCGGCATAAAGAGCAGTGGATCTAGGGCGGGCAGTGACATTTGGGCACAACTTAACAAAGAACGTCTCTCACCTATGACTCGTTTCCCATCGTTGGCACCAAAGAGCCGTTCAATAGAATCGGATTGTTCGCGAACGTCACAACACTACTCTACACTGCCCCTACCGTTCATGTGCATACTGCATCTCGCACACGTGTAGCGTTAATTTTGAGAACGTGCATAGCCAATGCTCCAAACAGATGCAGGGAACGCATGGCAGCCATCATGCGTGTAGTTACAAGCATACATCTCCGGCTTAATAGTCAGCATGCTAACATGAGGTTAGCTAAAATGTTCAGCATGTTCACCATCTTAACTTAGCATGTACGCATAAAACATTTTCTAATTAGCTACGAACGCTAAGTAAACTGATGCTTTTAGGAATGTTTTAAAGGTATTTAGTCATAAACTTATGACCAAGAGTTGGGAAAAATTAGTAATTTTGAACTGATAATGAAGCTTATGACAATGAAGCTTGTCAAGACATTTCACCGAAAACCCCAACTGTAAATCTAATGCAGGCAGTAGAGATAGGAACAAGCAACCAACTATTGTCATCCCTAGAGCCATTGTGCCAGCATGCCTAAAAGATAGCAAAAGAAAATCAAATGGTAACCGATTTGGAACAGCAGCAATAATATCTGGCTTTATTTGCATACTTACATGTATTCTTCCTGTGTCCTATGTATGTGTCAGCATCATATTGACAGGCTCTTTATTTATATGGAAAACAACTTAATTCACATCCACCCCTATAAGCAAACAGGCAGAACAACATATGCATGAACAGCTGTACATTGGTGTGATTAAATGTCTGCAGGATGACAGCCAAGAACATTTGTCAGCCAGGAAATTGTGCAGAATAGATACAAGCTGCTGTGGACAGATCTGCATCCTTCTGTCTGTTTGTGTTCCGTGACAGAGCTTTATAAGCTGTGACTGTCACCTGCAACATATGGCACAAACTAAATAGCAACATCATTAACAACAAGGTACATTACATATAGTTTGACACCGAGAGAAAGTCGACCATTGTGTTATCGAAAGAGGTCTGACTGCTGCAGGGCACTGACAGAAGAAGCATGGTCATTAAGACATTCCTCCTTACACACCCACACCATACTACTACTTACTTTACAGTGAGAGGTGAACATTAAAAAGGTTTTATGTAAAAAAGCAGATGCACACACATGCATGTCTGTGAACAGGCCACACACTGGTAGACGCACATTTTAACACTCTAGGAGTGATTTTGCAATGCGAATGAGCTTCCTCGCCGAGCGTCTGTCACGGCTCGGAGAAGCCACATTGTAAAGGGCAGTTTGAAGGATTCTAACCACTGTGTTGCATCAGCACCTCGATAACATGCTAAGAGAGGAGGCCGTGTTTGCTGTCAGCTTGAATTTGCACAACACACATTGCGATTACAGAGAAAGTGACGGACTGAGGCAAGTTTGGGTTCATGGAATAGTAGGTGGAATACTGAAGTTGGGGGACTATATGGGAGGAGAATCGGTGGGAATTCACTACTGAAAGCGGAGACATTTCCTTTGGTCTGTGTAGAGGAAGACTGAACCACAGCCGGTATAACGTTTTGTCTGGCCTTTAACAGTGTGTAACAGAGCGTCTTTGTGTGCTAACATTGATGTAATCCTTTGAAAGGGTTGTTTCAATATCAATGTGTTCTACAATCTCTCTAAGATTCTTAACACAACAAGCAATTCTCCAGGGCACAAATCAAGTTCAGAAAACTGATGCTGCCTTCTTCTGTCAAGATATATTTTCAGGGGTACATTTAATACAAAGCTGAAATAAAGTTTTCCAGCTCCTCCCAGGGGAATATGAGGCATTCCTAGGCCAGACGGGATATGTAATCCCTCCAGCGGGCTCTGAGTCTTCCCCGGGGTCTTCTCCCAGCTGGACGTATCTGAAAACCTCCATAAGGAGACGCCCAGGAGGCATCCTAACCAGATGCCCGAACCACCTCAACTGGCTCCTTTCGATGCGAAGGAGTAGCGGCTCTACTCCGAGCTCCCTCTGGACGTCCGAGCTCCTTACCCTATCTCTATGGCTGAGCCCGGACACCCTTCGGAGGAAACTCGGCTGCTTGTATCCGCGATCTCATTCTTTCGGTCACTACTCAAAACTCATGAACATGGCTGAGGGTTGGAAAATATCGACTGGTAAATCGAAAGCTTTGCATTCAGGCTCAGCTCCCTCTTCACCACGACGGTCCGGTACAATGCCCGCATTACAGCAGCAAACAATACAACAAAGAGCAAAGAGAGAGGCACCGATGCAAGCATTCAAACCAGAGCTGTGAAGGCCAGAACAGCTTTTGTTGAACTTAGACCCATCTGGAACTCAAAGGAAATAGGCCAGAACACCAACTTTGCATTTTAAACACCAGCCTTATATATGTTCTGCTCTTCGGTTCAGAGACATGACAGATTAAAAAAAACATTCTCCAACAGTTTGCTCATTTCAACAAGTGGTAACAACATTGTGATGATAAAAGTGGCCAAACACCATCAGTAAAGATCTTTGGATGGAACAAACCAAAGGAAAGCAAGCACATCGATGAGGCGAAGGAATCAGGGTTTCTACAGAAACCCAAAATCAATGTAACGGTGCAGGCTTTGAAATTACCTAAACAAAGGAGGGGAGAATGAGGGAGACCCAGCTTGAGGAAGTCAATAGACACAGAGGCACAGGAAGCACTACTATGGAGCTGGGGAGTGCAGGGGGTGATGGAGGGGTTTGAACTGTGCTTTAAACTGCAGTGTACCAAGGACAGGCTGAACAACACGTTTTCAAATTGGCAGGGTTTGAGTCGTCACAAACCTAAGGAGCCAATTTAATGGACGGGGTGACGCTTAGCGTATAGCGCATAGCATAATGTGCAACCTATGGCAACGACTTTGGCGATGTGCGAGCCAGCTTTCATCGTAATTTTTGCAAACTCACTACTGACTACTAACGTTAATGTTACTACAACTAATTACTACATTTCAAGCTAGCAAAATTTCAACAAGTTGCCACTAAACAATGGCAGAGTGTTTTTTTTTCGCAACAGAGGGGGCGGTTGGACATTTGCATAGTGGGCGGAGCCTATAGAGATTCAGGGTATTTTAATGAGGGAGAAGGAGGACATGCCATGGGAGGATTTTTACAAGGTAATTAAACGTATTTTGCAGAAAAAAACAAATAACACACACAATTTACTATTTCAAGCAGAGCGTTTTATGTCTTAAAACATGACTGGAGCTGGTCAAGCCCCTGAGAAAAGCAGCAACACTGTAGGATGCTAACAGAGAGCAACAGGCATTCAGCGAGTAAAAAGAAGCCAGTGAAACTTTAAAAGAAAAATGCCAATAGAAAATCAATAGAATGTTATCTCATCTTAAGTAGAAAATACTTCTTTCATTCACACTGAAAAGGACATAAAGCCTTTATCCTCTGAAAGAAATGCTTACATTCTCAAAGACGCTATTTGTTGGAATATTGATTTCCCTTCCGCTCACACTCGCCCACACATCGTTTACGACTCAGAGAGTCTGAATCACAGTGGGTGCTGTAGGAGGCTCAACCTTCCTCTATTCAATTACATAAAGGAAGTGTAGTCTGATAGAAAAAAAAACAGCTACTGTATGAAGCAAAGCAGTGAACCAACAATGGGGCAGGATGTGTTGTACATAATGCAAGTCAGGGACCGTTGTTCTGACTGCCTTGTGCAGCAGATGAAAACAAGAAACCTTATCCCATAATGTTGCCTTTGTGTACTTGTGTAAGAATAACAGAGAGTGGATGCCAGAAGACTTTAGTTGACGTTTAGTTTAATCATTAATGCTATCAGCTCTACCTATGTCTTGATATTGTTCTGATGAGTCATGATGTTTGCTGTAAGTTGTAACAATTATCTATTTGTACTTGTGAATGTGAACCATGCAGCTAATACAACAACACATCCACAAGGTCATTTAATGTATTAATTGTTTTATAATGGATGAGTTGTATTTCAAGCGGTTATTTATTATTGATCCCTACTGGCGTTGAGCTGCACGTTTTATGTGTGCGACAGCAATGACGTCATTGTTGGCGTCCGGTGAGACGCCAAGTAGTGTCCGAAATTTGATTTTTTATTGTGCCGGTGAGTTCCCTATATCATCCACTAAAATCAATTCACTATTTAGGGAGTAGTGAATAAGTGTGTGATTTCGGGACACAGCAAAAGACTAAATACACTGGGGAGGTGAGGCTAATCAGACGCATGTGAGACAATGAAGGGGCAGGTGAAAACAATAAGGGCGGGGGACGTAATCAAACAAGCGGGAAAACACAGGAAGTAGATCAACATGAGAGACAAAGTGACAAAGCTTACACAGCTTACAATCACCCCAGTAAATTCTTATTGCTTACACTATTGACAACCATTAACGCACATTTTTCCGACCTTCCAGGGACCCATTGGTTTGAAGTATGCTATTAAGATCAACTCACAGAGGCTTGGAACTTTCTCAACACAGTTCATGTATCAAGTACCACCATCTGCAGCTGTTCCTATTACAGAAGAGCCTTACCTAATAGTTGGAGATCCAACAAGAATTTTTAGACACAAATACCATGAAAAGTCATCATACATTTGACTGCTAGTTGCTGCTGACTCTATTTCACTCCAGCCGATCCTGAAAGCTCTTTGTCCCTTCAGTTTCAGACTAATTAGCTGATTCGTCCCGTAGGAACGGAGGCTGACAGCGTCTGCTCCATGCCAGGATGAGACAGCGTGTGTGTGCCAGCTCAGTCTGGCAGGGCAGCATGGGAGAGGCTGTGGGGTCAGGCAGGAGATGAGAAGAAGAGAGCTCGGGCATATTAGCAGATACAGAGTGAATATCTTTGTACTCGATTACCAGGGACATAAAGAGATAATCAATTGAGCCAATATGGTATGAATTTGAATCTGCTGAACGGATGAAGATAAAGCAAAACAGACACTTTTCAACGAGTTGTTTACGGCAACAGCTGCTTCTGTGCTCCTGTGTGTGTGAGTGAAGATTGAGTAATGAAAGTCAGGCTGTAACCCGGAATGCCACCACCAAAAACAATTGAAAAAAAAAATACATAGAACGCACAGCACGTCTTTCAAAGTGAAGGTGAATACAAACTCGAGAGACTGGATGACTTTGCGTTGAAGTGGAAAAGAGAGAAAGTGGGAGAAGGAAGACAAAGACAGAAAAGGGAGAACGCTCGTGACTTTGCATCAATGAAGTTCGACAAAAAAAGGACTGTTTTCAAACCCTGAGTAACCTGACTATAAACACACGCTGGCAGTTCAGCATGCAAAGAAACATTTCTCCTTTGAAACCTGCCAAGAGCAGAGCTCTCCTGAAAGCCTTTAATTCCTCCTCCTTACTTCTTGCATAGCAGGTGGTAGTCTGTGTGGAGTGTGTGATACCAGCGCAGGAGTGTGTTTATGTACTGTATCTTTTGTTTGTTCTAAATGAGCGACTATTTAGGGATGTAGGGGGTCTTTGAGCTCCTTGAAGCTCAGACTGAAAATCTGTGTTATTAACTGATGATTAAAGATTTGTTTTGTGAGAAACAACACAATGTGATGAACAGTCAGTACTTCTCTCTCTGGTGGGACAGCACAGCACGGCATCTCTCCCTGCTGTTTGCCTCGAATCTGTTTTTGTCTCTCAGCTGCGTTTCTTTGTCTTTCCACACTTTAAGTCCCTGTTTCTCTGACATGTCCACCATCCATCCTTATACTCCATTTGTTTTGGCTACACACTCTATATGACATTTATTCTCGCATCATGGTTGTTCTTCTTGCTAGAACTCCGTACATCTCAAACACTGTCCCATACATCCTGGTTCCAATGCTACAGCTGGCTGATTCTTAAGGGATTTACGACACATACACTTAAGTCTTGGCTGAAGTCACTTCACACTTAGTCAACAGCAGACAAAGCCTTAAAAGTCACAGCCTTTCCTCTTCTACTCCCCTCCACTTTTCCCTCTTTGTTGCCTGTCTCTGCACGCAGCTGTGCAGTCAGTCAGGAGGTCAACAGCTTGTTGAACTAGAGTTTCTTTGAATGAGATTTGAAACATTTCAAATTGAAAATAACATGACTGAAGATGTGAAGCTTTGTCCTGGTTTATAGGACAGAAGATGGAGGTCAGTCTGTGTGCGGTCGCTCTGTTTGGAGAGTCTGGTGGAGAAGAGACAGAGAGAGCTGAGGTCCAAACACTGACAGCACACAAGAGAGCAGCTGCAGCCCTCTGGCTCTGACAGAAGACAGGAAGAGGTTCAGGTAGAGGAGGAAATGGTAAGCTATAAGAGGAAAGGACCAAGGACTGGACACTGACAGGACACACAAACCCCCCACTCACAGTGTCAAGCTCACATCATGTAGCCTTCATTTAAACTGAGGACTGCAGGGTGCTGGTTTCCATTTGAATAGGACTGCTCTGCTTTACACAGGGAAACCTCATATGTCCACACTTCTAATACAGACTCTGAAGGCTCCCAAGATAGAAATAAAAGCCAATCTAATTTCTATTATCAGCTGATTCAAGGTTTATTTTCTCCATGATGAACCGTCATCATCTCACCATCTGCTGGGCTACAGTGCTGATCAGCTCAGCAGGTGTGTTGTGATCTAATAGGATCAGACAGGTGTGAAGACATGCAGGATAATAACACCTCTGCTCCAACAGAGGAAGCTGGAGGGAAGTCAGCTCGATGACATAGGAATACTTTGGAATAAGAACTCTTCTCATTGGTGAAAATGACAAGGCCTTAATGAATGGATATGAATGCACTTGTGCTGCCATTGTGCTGCCTTAATACACTACCAGTCAAAAGTTTGGACACATTTTCTCATACAGGTGAAAGTGTGTCCAAACTTTTGACTGGTAGTGTATACATTACTCATTTGGACTCAATTTTAACAATTTTAAGCTGCTTCTTAAAGCACTTTACATCACACATGTTGAGGAAGTTTTACAGTAGTACCCTACCGTCCAAGGTGTCAGTGTATTTCTTCTCTTTCTGTCACTTTGAGTTATGAAAGCTTTGCAGAGGGAGAGATCTCTTTCTGTCTTTGAGATGGTTTATGTCTCCTGTAAAGTTTGAGCAGAGCTCAGCTAGCTTTGAAGTCAAATACTGTAAAGCTTATTTTAGCTGTCGTGGGCGGAAACATTCAAAGGGAGGATACTTACACACACTTTAAAAATGTACATGATACAGAATGAAATGGCACTTATACATATGTGATGAAAATACTATAAATCCTGTACTTTAGTTCTTCCTCTTTAAAAGTCAGGAACATGGGGTCTGATGAAACTACAACTCGTACTCTGAAGTGATTATCTGAGTGCTGCAATAAGCAGTAAATCATGAGAATGATAAACAGTCACTCCAAGCCTCTTTTGAATGCTACATATTCTGTTTGACAAGTTTAACTGAAAATAAACTTTATGACCGTTCAGTGAACCCCACTCTGACTATAAAGAGAGCATTGTTATGTAAGAATAAATGGAGCAATGTCAAAATGTAAAATGACTTGAAGAAAGAAATGAAGAGAAAACTGGATCAATCTGAATACATCAGGTAATTGTACCATCAGTTTCTTTGCAACAACGACTCATATCAATGTTCTAAATTAAATTTGCATCAATAAAATCTTCATGAACACAGAACTTCAGCGCATGTTTTTCTGAAATGATGAAAGCAAAACATTAGCGAGTTATTTACGAGTTATTTTAGCAGTAAAAGTTCACCACAAAGAGAATGTAATGTCCTGTGGTGGGTTTCCTTTGAAGCTGCAGAATTTATATTGAGAAAGACTCAGAGAGAAAAAAAGCTTCATCAATGTGTTGCTGTCTTTGTTCTTTAATTTATCAAACATGCAGAATATCTGTATATTTTTATAGAGTAATGTCTTACTGAGGATCGTAATACTCTGTTGCAGGTCAAGCAGCTTGTTTCACATTATTATGTTTATCAGATCAATATAAAGCCTTTAATAACTGCATCACAGACACTCGATCCATCACCATGGACACAGGCAGATTAATGTATCACAGAGGTATCGTAGATTATTTCCCCCATTGTTTAAATTCAGGATCAAAGTAACAATTAGCTTCTATTGTCGATTAATCTGACAGTTATCTTCTCTGTTTCCCAAAGCCCAGGCGAATATATATATTATATTTTGCGATTTGGAGCTTTTGAAAGTGTTATTAATACTGAAGACTGATATGCAAACTCTTATTAGACGTGGAAATTAAAAAGCTGCGTGAGGAAATGATGACTGACTTCCATCTTGATAAAAACATTTAATTTAATTTCAGGTTGTAACGATGTGCTGATTTGTCACATCTGACTGATTCTCTCTTTTATATCATTCACTGAATATTAACTGACAAGCTGATGTCAATTATCATCAACTGTGCTGTCTGATAGGTCATAAGAATCACTGCTGATGGCTGATGCTCATCATCATTTGTCAGATAAATAACCTTCATTAAATTAAAGCAGAAACTCAGCATCAGTATTAATACACTTTTGACACATGACACAGGAAGTTTGGAAACAGGAAGTTTGTGCTTTCTTCACTCAGTCTTCATTTACTGCTGTCAGAAGTTTGAAATGCTCCCATTTCATCAAAACATATTAAATGTCATTTGAAAGTCAGATTTCATAATTATATCTGATTGTTCATATGCATATCAAGATCTGAGGAGCACAGAGGAGCACTGGGATATTACCTGTCATCCAACAGACGGTATTAAAAATAGACTTTTAAATATGAAGAATGATACTTAAATATGTCTGCTAAATGGTAAATGGACTGCACTTATATTGCACTCTTATAGTCTCACAGCCACTCTAAGCACTTTACACTACATGTCAACATTTACCCTTTCACACACACATTCACACACTGATGGCAGACGCTGCTATACAGAGAGCCAAGCTGCCCATCAGCACTGATCTAATCACATTCACACATCGATGACTGTCGGCCTTAGGAAGCAATTTGGGGTTCAGTGTCTTGCCCAAGGACGCTTCGACATGTGAACTGCAGGAGCTGGAAATCAAACTGCCAATCTGCAGATGAGAGCTGATTACCACAATGTGCTACGATGCCAAGTGGCTCTGGTCAGCCAGAAAGCTGATGCACACAGTAACCATGACGATGGAACTTGATGACGATGGTTAGCCCCAAGTATCTGTGGTGCAACACATTTTAGTGCTTGGTTTAGTTACAAACTAACTTGTAGTTACTGAGGCTTTAGTGTCGGCTTTACTCCTCAGCTCAGCATAGAACTTACACACAAGTGCAACCCAGAGCAGGGTTTATTTTCTTGATCAGCAGGAAATGACACTAAAAAGCTGCAATTTTCATGCGAGATCACACGTGTAGAAATCAAGCCGAGAAAAAAGTGTCTTTTGAAGGCAGCATGGCTGCACTTTCAAGGATTTAAAAACCGCTCTTCCCCCCACTTTCATCCCGTTACTGATGAGCCAGGTGTCAGGCAGAACAGATTGACAAATTTGAGAAAGGATTCATCTTGCTGATGTCAAGATGGATGACATCTCTCCCTTTACCTGCCATTGACTCTCCATAAAAAGTGTTGGAGGTTAGAGATCTATTTACTGAAGCTGGAGCTTTTAACAGTCCACATTATGACAACAACAGATGATAAAGAGTGTCAACAATCTGAGCAAGTACTGAGTTATTCAGATTCTACAAACCTCTCCGGGCTAAAAAAGTCAACAGGCTGAGTTATGAAGCTCTTTTCCACTTGAATCTGTGTCCCTGAAAAAGTTCCATTTGAAAGCTTCATTGAATCGGAACTGTCCTTTCTACCAGCAGCCAGCAGACAAACACTCCTCAGAAGTCCTCTTCACCTCGCTCTGACAAAGAGGTGGAGGTGAGTTCAGCTGCAATTCTCAGAAATGACCTTGTTTGATAGAAGTGGACCCAGTGGCATTATGAAACCACACCTTTTTAGGTGACAGTAGTTTTCAAAAAAACTTCAGGGGATGAAGAAATTGTAATCTCATGCAAACAATGAACAGTAATAAGTAAAAGATAAGGATATAATTCAGCTCCACATACATCCACAATGACACTGGCACAGTCACAAAATTGGTGAATCACAATAATGTGAGCTGAACTCGATGAATGAGCAATTTTGTATAATTTTATAGCCCAGTGCACAGAGAGAATGGCAGACAAAGTATTAATTTCACAGTTCATACTCCATGTTTTAGATCACTTTCAGGCAGTGGTTCATCAAACGCAGACAAAGCTGTTAGACTGGTAGAGATACTTTGATCTGCTCATCAGAATGCTTGAGAGACATTGATTCAGAGTCTAGTGTGTATTCAGTTAATCACAGCAGGGCAGTCGATACAAACAGATTGGTGACGAATAACAGTTTATTTAATTCAAAGAAACAAAAGAGAAAATGTGTAAAAATGTTCTCCTCATATTTTTTTTTTTTATAATGAAATCATTGTGGAGCTGATGAACAATAGTTCCACCAATTACTCCAACAAGCCAAGAGTCATATGGAACACAGAGAGTACTGAGGGAACCAATGCCCTCATACAGAAATGATGATGTCAGTCTTGTACTTTAAACAAGGACATCCATTCTGCTGTCAGAGCTGTTCAATACTGAGGATGATACCTACAGGACCTACAAGAGTTGATGACATTCACCCAGAACCTGCACTTTCAACAGTCCCCACCCACCCACCCAGCCTCACAGTGTAGAGCCAATGTTTGGCCAGTGCAGCACATAAAAGCCTGCCTTCCACTTTGCATTTAGAGAGTGTGGGGGGTGATTTTTTTCAGAGGATGGAAGGAAAGACAAAGGCAGGAAGTCATTTTACCTTCAGTGTCCCCTATGGAGTGAATATTGACACAGAGGGTTTCACTGGGAGGACAGAAGACGGGCTGTGGACACCTAAACTCATGTCAAACCTGTCAACAGCCGTGACACAAAGAAAAAAGTTCACGCTCTCCAAGATAATGACACATAATTATCGAGTTAGACATGTCAAAATGGAGGAGCCAATGTGGGAGGGAGTCAAGATAAAGGTTAAGAGCCACTGAAGATAAGCACACTGCAGTGAGTTGAACTTGGTAAAGCTGCAGGACTTTTTTTTAACGCTGCTTCTGAATTAGGCAGATATCCAACCTTCAATTGACAATTAAAGTCTGGACTAATTTAAAATCGGCTGAAGCATGAAACTGCAAGACAAGGTTTAAGTAGATAATGACGACCTTTTGATTAACTTAACAGTGGTAAGACTTTGTAGTAAGCTGACATTTCCTGTGTCGGTATGTTAGAAGCAAGGCTTTAGGAATGGTAATATCAGTATGTCGTTCCACAATGTTCATACAGATCAAAATATGTCTACAGCTTTTTGAGGGAAGCTGTGAAATATGGTAACGCAAGTGGTCCCTTGATCCTGTAGCTGGCCTCACCATTCCATTACAATTCCCAGCATCCTCAGTTGTACATATTTACTCCTGATTTGTTAACATGCTTACACTTCAAATTAGGATTCTGGACATGGGACACATATGCATGCTGCAAGTTACCATGAGACAGAAGGAGAGATGGAGAAAGGACATTGTCAGTGATATTCAAGTGTGGCCCATGTACAAAACCAATGTAGAAAATGTCAGACTGAAAAAAAAGATGTCAGTCTTCCAAGGACAAAGCCAGATGTAACATGACAGCTATAGAGGAAGAGGAATGGGTAAGAAGGCTGATGAGGTCATCCTGCAGACAGAGACAATAACCTGATGCATCGTTCCTTTCTACAACATTCTCCATCTACGTTTAATACATTGACCACAATGATTAAACAGAGAAGAGAGAAAAAAAACAAGCTATCCCTGATATTATTACATTACATATTGCTAAATGAGGAATTTTTCATAATTTCCTCATTTAGCAATATTTAATATTGAGAGTTGATATTTATTTTATTTTTTTTTATTTAATATTGAGAAGTACCCAGTATTTAAGACAGCTGGAAATGGGTCAAATGTACCCACTTCATTTTAAGAGAAAACTGTCTGGTCTCTAAGCTTATAACGGTTCAAAATGCTCTTTGCCAAATCTGTTTGAATTCCATTAATCTGAATAAATGGGAGTCAGGGTATCAGGCCTCTGCAGTGATGAATAAAGATGTTAAGAATAGAAGAGAGAGAACTTGAATTTATCTGACGCATTTGTCGGCAATTTAAACCCTCAGAACAGAGACCCATTTTTCTTCATGTCCCACCCACATCTTCTCTCTAATAACTCCTTCCCTCTTCCTTTACTCACTCTTGTTTTTCATGTTGTTTTTCTTTTTTTGCCTCTTTTCTC
This sequence comes from Semicossyphus pulcher, assembly GCF_022749685.1. Lineage (NCBI taxonomy): Eukaryota > Metazoa > Chordata > Actinopteri > Labriformes > Labridae > Semicossyphus > Semicossyphus pulcher. The sequence continues at coordinate 7,923,265 of NW_027211700.1, forward strand.
ATTTTCTTTAAATCACTCTTTATCTTCTTTTCTCATCCCATCGTCTCCGCCTACTTCCCCCCTGGCTTTCTTTTATCGAGTCTAAAGCACATTTCCACCACAGTATTTATTCAGGGAGACTGTTTTCTCCTTAGATGCCAAGCTTTTGTCAAATACAAGCACTTGTCCAAAATCAATTTCCACGACCATCATGTTTTTCTCCTCTGTGTCCTCCATTCAGTCAGGTCTTTTCTTCCTCTTAACTCATTGTTAAGCTCATAGATTCAGCTACTTTCAAAAGATTGAAGCAAGGACGTCATTTCTATGAATAACACTGTCCTCAATCTGATGGGAGCTAAATAACTCATTATGCATGGAGCATTGTGTCTTAGGTTTGATCTCGAAAAGATTGTATCGCTTGTTCCTGGAACATGAGGTCTCTCTCTCCCTGTGGGAGACATCCAGGCAGCTCTGTCACCCACATAACTAAGACGACAGCAGTGACAAACAGCAGGACCCCACACACCTCTCTCTTTCTTACATGTTCCCTCCTGAGAGATGTCGTCCACACCTCACTCCCTCTGTGCTCGTCTTCTCTTTCTGTGAGCAACACTCACCTTTATACCAGCACCTAATCTCATGTTCTCTTTGTTCCTGTCACTTCTTTATCCTCTTTTACCAACAGCTTTTTGCACATTTGTCCGCCATGTGACACACAACAAATAGTGAACACTGTCACGATTTATTTTCACCTCGATCTCACTTTCCCAAAGGCTTGACCCCTCGAGGACTCACAATTCAGGTGTGGAAGATTCTTCCTCCTGAGCTCTTACCTCTTTGCTCACCTTCCTGCTATTTCTACTCGTTTAAAAATGATGTTTTGTCATTTCAATTCATATTATTCAAATATCCTCATGAATATTTTATGGCGGGGTCTGAGATAGGGTGGCAGGAGTGTAGTGTGAGGGAGGCTAGTTTTTACTGTTTAATTGGCCCACATTTAACAAACATTTTCTCCGCGAAAATTAGTTGTGGTCAGTGCAAATTCTCACCAAATACTGTATGCATGAATATTAATGCAGAACAGTTACAGGATGGAGGTAGCTAATGATTCCTAGACATTACATTAAATGCTACATAGCTATACAGCTCAACTGATATCATAGCATGAGCTCAGGACCTGCAAGGTAGAAAATGTCTATAGAAAACATGTTCCCTCTGTGATAACCCTGTGATGTCATCTTGTCGAGCGCTGTGATTGGCCAGTCTGCTCTGTCGCTGCAGGTGCTCGTTAGTGCTCGTTAGGTTAACTGGCCACACCTGAGGGCTCAGGGTTTAGCTTTTTACTGTGCTCTTATGCTCCACACAACAACCTCACACACCCATTGTTTATCATGCACAACAACACCACTGACTCTCCACAAAAACTTCAACATTTTCAGTCTAATTTGGTTCACTTGATTTAATGAAATGTTCTTCTTTAATTGCTTTGCATGATGTCTCCCTTTTTGTTGTGGCTGCTTGAGCCAGCTCATAACACCACTGACTGCTTGTTTTTAATGGCCATTCAGAAACAATAATCTACTCATTGGCACCAGCTTCAGTTATCATTGACCTATTTTTGAAATGAAATGAAATTCATTTTATTATCTTTTAAAACGTTTTCTTTTTTAGCATTGACTGCTTTGTATTTTTCCTGGAGCAGAAGCGTTTCATATTTCAAACGTCCAATCACAATAAAACTTACTGCCAGACAACAATCATATCATAGCTCCTATCTCAGTTACAGTATCGACTGTTATACCCACATCCTGTGGCTTTTGAATCATCTATCTGAATGCTTTGGCATAGCTTCAGAGAAGGTCAATATTCCTCTAATAGCCCATTGCTTTGTGTGTGTTCTACTTCTGGGCACAATGCCAGCTCAATATAGGAACAGTGTAGCAGACTGGATAACAGTGATCACACCAAACCAACGTTCTGTTCAAAAAGTCCAAATACTTTAATGAGTAAGTACTTTATTGCTACCATTAATAAAAGCTTATAAAACACTTGTATTTTTTTCCAACCAGGGAACTGCTAGGTTAAAGTTACAAAGAAGTGATGGTCATGAATAAGGTTTGAGAAAGATTAGCTTTGAAAGGAACCAGATGTTGACTTGCTGTTGATGGGGTGCAAACATCTTCCTACAAGGACATTTACCAATGCCCTAGAATTACAAATGTATATGTTTATCTGGCTTCCAGTATCTGCACTATAGGACATTTATACCCGTCGACCAAAAGATTTAACAAATCACGGTTTAATATTACAGTTTTATATTGTGACAAAGCTTGGCTGTTAGGTAAAGCCACAAAACCAACGAGTTTAGGCTTAGGAATATATTAAAGCTAGACCTCTGTTGTCATAGTTACACTAATGAACATTGGGTTAGGTTAGGACACAATCATAGTCGAATGATGGTTGTTATACTGTATCATTGTATAATCTGATGTGTTGTTGACCCATCAGTCCACCCTGCCCCTTCAGACTGAAGGAAGATCAGATCTGTAAATATCCAGCTGGAATTGTTGAAACCACCTCCAAATGTGGCTTTAATATGATTTGCAAAAATCCCATTTCATGCATGTTTTTTTTTTTTTTTTTTCCTTCCTGTCCAGATTTAAGTGGTTGTCAAGTCACCTATAGGCTGGTTGTGATTTGTGCTTTCACCCTGCACAAGAGGACATCTGCTGCAGATTAATATCATCTGCTGAAGTTGACTTCAGTTGGGCTTTTAGCATCGCTCTACTGCAGGGCTCAACTCCGACCCATTGCTGCTTGTCATCCCTCCTCTCTCTTCCCATATTTCCAACTCTATCCTCTGTTGTATCCAACACAGACAACAGCCATTGTGCTGCTTATGGAAGTTCACCACAACAGTAAAAACAGCATCATAATGCTGAGTTAATGTGACAGAATCTTCAAATTGGCACTCGTTTTATCTCTGTTCAGCCGTGCATGGAGGCAATCTGTTAGGTAGCTATTTGACTTTACTCGACCAGACTGACCTGGTATTACTTTGCAACCAGCCTGCTCAACAAATAATAACCAAAGACGTCAACAAAAGAGCTTAAAGTGATGTGCTGAAATGAGTCTGACCTGCTGCCAAAAACAAATATTTCCCGAACTAAATATTTTTGCTCTACAGTTTTATGTCAGTCAGAAATCCATTGCTGAATGATGTCGGGGGGCAGGATAAAAGACTGAAGCCTGCTCCAACTGCACATTAATATAAAGTTTCTTGGCAAATAAAGCCATAAATCTTCTTCTGACCTTCAGGTCTGCTGTCTCAATTATAAACTTCACCCCCAACAGACACACACACTCCCAGCAATAAGCAAGTACTGTATACCCACAAGCAGAACTTTTATAACCCTCCATTAAAGTCTAAACCACAATTTGTTGTTGTTTATCTGATACGGTTGGAGCCAATATCACAAGATTAAACTCTCCAGTGATCTATGATCAAATTGAGTGATGCTGGCAGGATAATGACTTGAACAGCTCACAACCACCAGAAGGCCGTATTCAATTACATTAAAGAGTATAAAATGCTCTGAGCTCAGCCCCACTCATCTTAAGATGTGGTTTGATCTCATGTTTAAACTGAACTCAGTCAATCACTCAGCACAGTGTGCTCTCAACCAGATGTACTCACAGAGACCAAACTTAATTAAGTGCATATAGTTAAACAAGTTACACATTTGCCCATGGCATTCATAACGTATAATGTACACCCTGAAAACACCCAGATTAAAAAAAAAAAAAAAGATAACAATTCTAAAAGTAAAAGTAGGTAAAAATAAACACAGCTCTGCAGAAGATCCATCCAGTAGACTCGACATCGTTACAAGCTTTTAACTATCCTAATTATAATGTCCATCAATAAGAGACATTTAGTAAAGTGGGTTGAATCAACATGCTGTATTGATGATCTGTGCTGCTGCTGGACTCGACTTCTGTACAGACAGTCTGAAAGGGATTTATTTGCCCTTTTAACCTCAGAGAGGCAGAGAGAGAGACAGAGGGATACCTGAGGGGACAAAGATTGACTTTGTTTTGGTTCATAAAACACTCAATAAGTTACAGAGGGAAAAAAGTGCTGCACACTCAGCTCTGTAACACAAACATGTTTGCCTACCCTTTGGGCTCCTTTTTCTGCAGCTTTTATAATGAGGATGTTTTTATTTCAAACGCACAATGACATTTAACAGACCACTAATAAAACTGTCCCACACCTGTTACTGAAGCTAACACTCCTACCTCCCTCTAATGTATTATTCCAATCGATCACCGTCTTTAAAATCAGATAGATCTGTTTTGTCATCGTGAAACTAGCTGGTGCCCAATTAATCTTTCTTATATTGAAAAATAAATAATTTTACTGAAGTTTTCTGTATTAATGACTCAAGAGGTCTATTTTTCTCAGTCTGTGTATTTTTAACCAGCCTGTTTTGTACAAAGATACTACAAAGACATTTCCCTGTAGGTTATGTAAAAACATAATTGAGTAAAATCCTGCTCTTCCTGGGGATAAAAACCTCAGCATATACAGAATAACTAACTTTATTTGGGTAACAAAATAGTAAATTGCTTAAATAATTTAAATACAATTAACTGTTTATCTTGCCACCACTGTCCATAGCTGCCTGTCGAGACTAATGCAACTATTTAGCCTACATGTTAAGAGACTGCATCCATATGGCTTTACCTTTCCTAATATATGTTGTTATGTTGATGTTATTTTTGGACGTTTGGCAGAAAATTCAGGGAAATATTTCAAAGTGGCTCCATTGTCAGACTGCGGCGTCGGCCCAAAACTGGCTCTGAAAATGCAGATTATTATACCTCTCTGCCCAGTCCACACAGGCAGCATCACATTAAATCACTGTTCAGCACCATGGACAGCTACACAAAAAAACCCACTGGCCTCATTTTAATGTAAACCCACAATCAATAGAATCCCCTTTAATTATGTAACCGTCCAAATTATCTGAGGCAAAGAAGAGTAAAATATTGATTTTTATGCAGCGTTAACACTTTATACATTTACATCCTACATCGCTCTTCCTTAGTTATAAATAACACTGTTCAAACAGTACACAGTAGGATCATATTGACTTATTTTTCTCCAGAGACGACATACCTCAAGCCTTCTCATGGACTCTCTTTAGACCCGGACAGCCACAGAATCTCAGACAGACATGAACTATGCAGCATTTTAACCCAAGAGAGCCACACAATATCAGATCGATTATACAGTAGATGGCAGTAGTTTTTGATCCACTGTATTTCACAACGTGAAGATGGTCCTTAAGGACACCAGGCAGCCATGTTCTTCTAGAAACCACAATAACACTGAAGTTTCTTCAGAAAAACATTCAGCAGATATGAGACAAATGCAGGATGAGCTGGTTACTTATCTTTGGACTTTCTTGTTTAGTTCAAGGGTTTAAATCTGCTCTGAAGAGAACTGTGTTTTTCTCATGATTACAATAATACAACTGAACAGTTGGACCCCAGAAGAGAGACATAAAACATGTTAGATGAGTAATGACAAATGCCTGGTTGTCAAATGTGACTGAAACTATGTTTCCACAGTTCTATTAACTTAAATAGACACAATAGATACCCCAACTTTATATCAAAAGCATGAAACAGCTTCTTCAGATCAACAGACATGTCTTACATTAGTGATAAGGGCTGCTGTAAGAACCATGTCATTACAGGAGATAAGAGCAACAAATGTAGCAGGCACTTCACTGAGCACAAAGGAACAAGCAGCAGATTCCCTGTCAAATGTAATCAGGGACAAGACAATGCTGAGCTGCTGTGAAAACCACTGGGGTTGCTAAAACAAGCAAACAAGCTTTCAAAATCCACCATTTATTTGTCCTGCCTGAGGACTCAAAATGTGCTCGAACTTTAAATCACTAATGCTTCTCCTGTTGAGTTCTTATTTTTCAACTGGCTGCTGATCTCCAGCAGAGCTGCCACCCATGGTGAGTAAAAGAAGCAAATCTATCCTGAGCTGTCATGTCAGAAGGGAACAGACTCAATACTGAATGTGTCCTTACAGGAGACGTGTGAAGTCAAAATGAGTCCCAAAAACCATCTTGCAGGGAAAACTGAACCCAGCAGTGTTCAGCTTCTATGTGTTCTCATGCTGCTCTGAGTCTTTTATTATTATCCTCGGGTCAGTCTGACTCTCTGCTGTCCTAAAGCTCCCAACATTTGGAATAAACAGATGGTTTACAGTGAGACTGTTGTCCTCTGTCCTCTGCACAGACATCTTTGTGTGAACACATACACACAATTGCAATTTTCTTATTTGTGGTGAAAGTGTGGGGGTTAAGATGCAGAAAAAAAATCTATTTAAAATACCCATTCTGATGTTTGTTTTGTCACTGATTGGCTGCCCTTATCATAATAACAGCAGACCCTGTCCACATCATGCACCAGCATATGCTTTAGTGTTTCTGTCTCTGTATAAAAGGTTCATTCAGGGCAGTAACACTGAAACAAAAGCAACTGCATTAACAATCAGCAGCACTTCCATTTAGGAGACATGACAGCAGCATGGAAACACAGACAGAATCTGCTGTTGGAAAATGGTGCTCAGCTCTTACAGCAGCCTTGTTTATGTGTTTCAGAGAGATAATGGGATGTGTGAGTAGTTTTACCCAAAATAAGAGCCATTTTATAAATCCAATGATTCAGCTAGTTTTCCAGGTAATTTCACTTTTGTGCTGAGCTCAGATTATAATAGAGCAAAACTTATCATGATAGTAGTCAGCAGCCATCTATTCCACTGTACTAAATCTTAGAAGTCATTTAAGAGAAGCAGGAGACCGTCAGACTCAAATCTCAAATGCCCTTGTTTTTTGAAATACCCTTCATCAAAATGTGCAATCACTTTCATGGACATGAAATGCACTGTGGCATGGAAATGTGTCCATATAGTGTGACATATATGTTTTCATGAAGAGCAACATTTGGCAGGGTCATTCCCCTTGTAGTGGAGGACTTTACTTGCTCCATCACACAACATAATCAAGCAGATACATAGAAACCTGCAGAGGTGATAGCAAAGAGAAAGTTGTTAACTCTGGTGGACTGCGACAGACAGAGGTGTTGCACCTCATCTTTTTTTTCTTTTTAATACTGCTGGAGAGAAAACATCTTGTCTTCAAAAGAATCAAGAGGTTACAACCATTACTAAAGTCCTGACATTCACCACTGATGGAGCAGCTTCATCCTGCAATCACTGATTTATGGATTGGACACTAACAACTGTACACTTGATGAAGACACACACGCAAATGTTTATCAGCATTAGTGACTAATGGCAACTAACTTAACTGTAAGCCAACAGCTGATGTCCCACCCATGCTATATAATGAAAAACACTGCTTTCAGAGAAACCTTACAGGTGTGAATAAGTGTTTATCAAACAGAGCAGTGCCAGCATGCTACCATACAAGGCCATCACTGATTGATACACATAGAACTATTACTAAGATCCAAAGACTCTCTTAATCTGCTCGCTGTCTTCTCTCTTTGAAGTACGATCCTCTTTATGTGCATAATTAAATCTGCAGTCTTTTGTGTGACATACTAGATCACATGCATAATCACGACAACAAACAGCCTCAGTTCAGAAAACATTCATGAATATCTGAATTACAGTTGAGGTGACCAGATTGTTGTAAACAGTCCAGGCAGCTCTTTCATACGTGACTCACAACGAGCTTTAAATCTTCTGAATCAGCTGGAAAGACGTGAGCAGTAAATCCATGAGGATGATGATAAGTTCACTTAGCAGATAAACATCACTGAAGAGAATGGGGTCATTATTTCATGCCACAAAGCATAAATATGATTAATATAAGTGATACAGACACCGACATAAACTATTATCCAGTACTCTCTCTCCTCTATTAACACTGTTGAGTCTCCCTTACAGTCCCAAACATCTTGCCTTCTCTCTCCTCAGTAAGTGACAATAGAGCTGATGACATCAGAGGCAGGCTGAAGGGCATGTCTGTGTCACTGCTCTTAATCTGAAGTGCACAATAGCTTCCTGCAGCCCAGTGGAGTGGATCATTGGAACTGAGCAGCTACAAGCTCCAGAAATCCCTGAAATATATTGTGTTACACATAAGCAAGGTGATCTTTAAAGAACCTGAGCTGTATGAACAATGAAGGAGGAGTAGATGGAGAATTATGAGAGAAGGGATGTTGCTGTACTGTGTGAACTTGGATGGTTCTGTTAACTTAAAAGGAAGCCACAACCAAGCAAGAAACACATGAAATAAAATCACAGCTCTCTGCACATTAGACCTTTATATCTTGTGTATGAGTAAGAACTAAGCTTTAACAGCAGTGGTTGAGAGATGTACGGTCAACTAATATCTTTTAGATCATGTCCTGGATCAAGGTGTTCTACGTATGACTCAACTCACAGATCTCACCATCTTTAGGCCTCACTTGTACTGCAGAAAGCAAAGGAGCACTTTTTATGGTGATGTAACTGTCTATGTGGCAGAACGGTGGGAGGACAGCCCAGCTCACATCCCAGAATTCAGGAGCAGTAAAGAGCCGTACAGCTCACACTCAGCAGTCGTCTTCATCAGCAGAGATAACCCTGCAACGAGGTGGGATGACCCCCTGCTGAAGTTTCACAGCTTCACCCTCCTTTAGTCTAACAGGATTATCACTGCAGATGCTTTGAATGAGAATCACATTACCTGTCAGAGCTTGGAGAGATATTTCAACAGAGGTGCAGAGTATCAGAGTCTGTCAGAGGCTAATGTGCTTATAATCTGATGAGAGATGGAGACATTACCAAACATAACACACTTCAAATTCTCTTTTGAAACTGTACAGTACACAGAAATTATGAGGAGGACCCATCCTTACGCCATTGTAGTAAAATGACATAAAAAAGGTCATTTTCAAATGTTTGAAAGTAGCCCTCATGAAGGATGTTATACTGTACTGTTGGTGTAAGTACGTCGCCTTGTAGTCACAGTACATGACCCCTGGATTTCACAGCTGTCACTTATGACAACATTACAAATATCAATTTATAAAAGACTCGTTCTTCATGGAGGACAGATTTTGAGTCACTGCTTCTTTACTGTGCAGACAGAAATACTGAATTTGGGATCATAATTAGCCAACAGCATCAACAGCTGCTAGCCAGTGAAAAGAAGCCAGGAGAGTAATCCTAAATCCCCTCTGATGCAAAGCAGAATGCATTTCACTAAAAAGCCTTTTCAGAGTGAAGAACATTCTGGACTCAGTGATTCATCCAGACTCTGATGTCTGCGCTCATTGTTCAGCCTGTGAGAGAGAAAGAAACCATTTAGCATTCATGCGTTCAATCTGTTGTTCTGTCATTATGTTTGTACCCTGTTTGTCTTTTACCCGATCCCCTCACATCAGCTCGATATTTATTCCATCCTTTCTTCCTCTTTTTATCATCTCCATCTACATAGCTCGAATAGAAGCCACAGGTGCATAATGCCTGCTGTGAAAAACAATGTCTAGACTGATGAAAAAAAAAAAAGAATGAAAGGAATATATTTCTGTACATGAGACAGCATACACAGGACACAGCACTTCAAAACAAGTCTAAGTATAACAAGACTTCTATTAGTTTTCTTTCACCTGCTGGGACCACATGACTTATACCTCAGTAATTCTGACATCAAAAATATACTTTGTAACTCTTATGGCAGAATTCTGGAGGAATTTGGAGATGAAAATATCTACATAACGGAATGTAAAATAACAACTACGTGATGAAGTGATGCTCAAAAAGCAACGTCCCCATACACAGTAGCTGTAAAACAGTTGATGCTATTTTTGAGCGTCCCCGTTCTTGTCATAAATCCCTGCAATGCATGTACAAGTATTTAGGTAGGTGGAGGCTGTTCTGTCAAAATTATTCAAAATACTGTATGGCAGGGATGAAGGTTTTAATCAATTCATAGATAAAAAAAAAGAAAACTCTATTAGTGCCAAAATGTAACTGTTTTTGGCAGTTATGGAAACTATGACTGACAGCATTATTGATGCTGTCTGCCTGTTACCCATCATGAATGTTGAAGCAAGTTAAAGACCCCTGCTCCAGCTAATTTAATCCTGTATGTTCGAATAATTTCAGTCATCACTCAAAAAAGGGAGCAGCCTTAAAAAAGTATCCACTGTGGTAAATTATTAATGGGATAAAGGCTGTGATTAAAATGTGTGTATTCACAGGCAGTAAATGCTTTAAAGTTGCAAACATGCTCCATTTATCTGTGGTTAGTCGAATTCTAATGCTCTAATCTTTGAAATGAAATCATATTTGAAAATTTGAATGAGAAAAACATCTTTTAAACGCAGTGTGTCAGCAGAGGAAATTGATGGTTTAAAATGTGACACACTAAGTTCTTGTGTTTGTCCTTTTCCCACGCTCAACTTTGAGAGACTGGAGAGTCTGGACTCGTGTGATTATTAAACACCTTAAAACATTAAATGTTTTTGTCACATATTATGAGAAATGAATTGTCAAAGGAAGCTAGAACTGTCTGTCCCTATGTCCTAAAGAGATAATGGGGCTGGGAACTCATGACAGCTGGATAATTGTCAGGAGATTGTAGCAGACTTGGCTCAGAAAAGTCTGGAGGTAGAGAGGCACAGAGAGAGACAAAGTAAGGGGAATAAATAAATAAACAAGCACAGACATGAAGCCTGGCAGATAGAAAGGCAAGAATAAAAATGAGACAAGTCACAAAGTGAGGGATGGAAACACTCACAGCTTCACATAACGTCTCTATCATGGTACAAAGAACGGCCGACCCAAGACTGAACCTACACAGCTCTCTTTCTTACACATTCACAGGAACAACATGTTCTGTAAAGCAGAGAATCTTCAAGAGAAAGTCTTCTGAAAGTGAAGAAAAGTGAGAAAGTGCTGTGTCCATACATTTTATGAATAACTAAACTATGGTAAGTTATGCTATGCATCAACCAATACTAGTAATTATTTATCTTTTAATGCTCTGCTTCTAACTCTAAAGCAGTATGGCCAGAGGGTAAACTTTCCAGTTTAGCTTAGCTGGGTCAGGACCTGTAGAGAGATATTACAACACAGAGATACTAAAAAGTGCTGATTTAAAACTTTAAATGTCAGAGCTTCTGTCTTCATTTGCATCTCAATGCCAAATTTTCCTCCACAGATAACCTTATGCTGGATAAATATTTATCTGAATACATCAAATATGCCTGTCAAAACTCTTTCCTCAAACTGCAAACAATCACCCTGTATCACTTACACAGTACTCCCAAGCATTGCAATGTACTGCATGTGTACAAGGGACGCCCACATCAAGTCCATAGCATGTGCTGCTGTACTGTTGTAGTTGATTATTCTACTGTATTCTAAGCTGTGCCTTCAAAGCTCAGCTCAGCTCAGCTAGTGCCCCCAACTCAATGCAGTCCAATACTTTAAGTTGGCATGAAGGTCATCAGATATAAATGAAGCTTTTCTGACAAAGTCACAAAATATGTAAGGCAGCTCATGGGATGCTTCTAATCTAATCTAATAATTTCATCAGAACTGTTGTATTATATATGACAGTGAGCCCCATTACTGTGAAACATCACTGGAGTTAGCAGTCATACATCATGTGAGCAAATAGCTGCTCTAACCGCCATTGACATTGCTCTAATATTACACTGATGATTTCACATTAACCTTTGTTGACTTTGTCATTACAAACAACAGCTTTGGTGATATGACGAATCATATTTTGGTTCATAGAGAAGATCATGTCTGCCCCCCCCTTGAATGAAGAATGAAGCTGTCAGTCAGGTCATGTCACTTTCACTAATATAAATACAACAAAGGTTATGTCATGGCACTCTGCACAGACATCAGGTCTAGACAGGTTCTTTGTAGTATCCTGTTCAGAGAACCACACAAGCTTCTGACTGCATTCTTCCCCATAGTATAACCAGCCGAGGCTCATGGGTATTTTAGTTTTTGGTTTGGTATTTGCAATGACATAGTGGACATTATAAGAATAAGAAAGCAGTTGCGGAATACAGGCAATTTCATATCTAAAATACTTGACTTATAGAGTGATCTGTTTGTTTTGGGATAAATAATCATGGTTTGGGACATTTCATATGTATGAGGCTTTACCAAAGCTGCATGTGTTGTCATGGCATTACATCACACCATGCTGTAGAGTAAATGCAGGCTGGAGTCAGCAGTCAGTGGCCTTGAACAGAGCAAAGCTCTCCACATGAGAATGAGTTTGTAAATACAGAGATTACTGCGGCCAAAGCTGAACACAGACATGTCTGACAGTGGAAGTACACAGCTGGAGATCATTGGAGCAAAAACATCTTGTTATTCAGTGAGAAAAACTTTATTTCTCCAGAGCCTGACACACAACACTATGGAGAATGTGTGGCCGAAAGTAACACTGTGCTGTAGTTGTTTTTGTTAGAGACAATTATCATTTAGACAATGGAGACAGTGATTATACAAGTTGGGTTTTTTTTGCTTTGTTTGTTTTTCCTACTCTCTTTGGAATTATGAAAAAATTGTGGTCTTGAAGCATAGAAAATACAAATGAATTATGTCTTCAGGATATTGCAGTATTATTTGTAGAGCAGTAGCTTCAACAAAGCCACAATTGTACACAAATCTAAACCCTGTGACTACCTTAAGGGATGCAGGTAATGAAAACCAACCAGAATAAAAAGGCATGACTCCAGGCCCTGCAGAGCCCCCAGCATGTTTATCACATAAGCTCATTCTCAAGGAGACATTAATGAGCACTAATTACATTTTAAAGCAGCTACCATTGAATGAACATTAGTTTAATCTGTGGTTCCCCCTTTACTTAAAAAGGCAAATTTAGCCACACAATCCTGCTTCAGTTGAGTGAGGCCACTTCTTTTGTGAGGTAGCAATATACAGGGACTTTTCCACACAGCACAGCACAGGAGAGGTTTGTATTATGTAAAGAAGTTTTTGAGAGGGCCTGTTTCATGAGAGAAGCACTGATGAGTTCAGAGCATCTGTATTCAACAGGCTTCAACAGGCTGAAACAGGGAGAGTGAGGCAGGGAGAGGGAGAAAACATAACTGCAATATGGCTGAGGTTACCAACTAGTAAACACACTTCCTGTCAGTACACTTATCTTTGAACTAGCTATAAACCATAAAAATGGTTTGGCAACTTACAAGCAAAGCTAGAGCATCCTCTCCTGGGCTGACTTATGAGAGCCACATTTACCCTTTTTGTGTGACTGCTGTGTGAACCTTTTCTTTATACTGTACCAGTGTGGCTCCAGGCCCCTGTTATGAACTGGCTCAAGTGGCCAAAGGGAGACACTCCATGAGAAGCAGTTACAAAAAAAAAAAAAGAAATTAGATCAAATATGAAATATTAAAACATTGACTGAACTATCTAATGCACAAGGTGTGGCAATCTGGAGAGTCAGTGGTGTGGTCGTTCATGAGTGAGCTGCAGTCTGGACTTTTTACCTGGACACACCCTGAGCTAACAGGTGTGGCCAGTTAACCTAACGAGCACTAACGAGCACCTGGAGGGGCAGAGCAGACTGGTCATCACAACCCCTGAATGGCTGTAGCCAAAAACACAGTTGGGATAGGGTATTTTATAACCACACAGAATTAAAAATGTTACGCCTTGTTGATAATAACAAATACAAGGGTTAACTAATTTTATGTATTTATTTTCATATAGTAAAAATGGTTCTGGTCTAATTCTGTGTTATAAAGTGACCATCGACACTCTACATAATCTTGTAGTGTTCCCAAAACAGGCAAAAGATAGTTCAATGAACATTAATGGCGGCGTCATTAAATGCGCAGTAGTTAGAAAGTGTTAGCATGCAAAGAATAACATGGAGATCATGGTAATCATAATTACCTGCCTGCAATGAACAGAAAAACAATGATACATTATTATTAATCTCAGGACATTAATCTACTCCTCAGACCACAAGTCTGACAAACTGTACTGCAAGCTCTGTAAGAGGCTCCCTGCCTGTTCTCAGAGTTCTGATGGTCGAACAGTGGCAGCCCTATCAGACAATTTCTTCCATTCAGCCAGAGTGGAGTCAGTGGAGCGTATCAAACTTCTCAGTTCTTCCAGGGTGAACCCTCTGAGCCTCTGTTGACACACTCCCACGAGTTTCAGCTTGTCTGTGCTGAAATCCGATCAGGTTACTGTGGCACAGCCTGCTTCAGGCTCCATTTCAGTGTGAGACGAGGTGGGTCAGTAAGTTGACAGGCAGGTCAGCAATTGAATCATTTCATGTAGTCCAAATTAAATAATTGGACAGGCTTATTACAGCCACAGATACCTTGTTTTGTCAAAGCATTTGATTAAATTATTTCTGTTGGGATGTTGGGGAATTTTTAACAAATTAAACTTCTAAAACAAATTGCCAACCCTGAGCAAAGATCTGTTCCAAAATATTTTTATGCCAAAGGATATGCACTGGGATCATTTGTTGATTAAATTCAGAGGAGAAATTGTTGCACTGTTGAGCAGTCTGATGAATACGCCAGTATGAGCCAAAGCCTGGAACCTACTCCGTAATTAAAGCAGCCTTGGAGTGACATCCCATATTTCCTTTACTTTCAGATAAAATACCCATTGAACCGTTTATAGATTTGCACTCTTCATCATACAAATAAGACCAAATTGTAACATTAACTGAAAAATCGAAGGCATGAGGTGTGATTTGTTAAACCAACATAACCAAACCAAGGGGAAACTAAAAACTGCACACAGCAGCAGCAACCCTGCATGCTACGAAAATGAGAGGCAGAGCAGCTTCAGGTTAAAGCCTGGACTTTTCCCTGGACACACCCTGGACCCTCAGGTGTGGCCAGTTACTGGTAACGAGCACTAACGAGCAGCTGCAGAGACAGAGCAGACGGGTCAATCACAGTGCCCAACAAGATGTCACCACAGGAGTCATTACAACCCATAACAGGTCTGTACCTAACGTAAGTAGGGTAATAAATTCAAAACTAACTTGTAATGGGGTACTTTCATTGTGGCATACTTGTTAAGTTTAAGCATTTCAAAGCAACCAAACTGAATATAAGAACTTATAATATAATAAGGATCTGATTGATTGCAGGGCTGTTTCTGAAACCTTGTACAATCTGGCATTTAGAGATTGAGCTATATAACAAAAATTATATCATAAATAAATAAAAATATTGTAGCTTAAAATAGCTTGTGCCAAGGACACAAAAACATGTTAATGGCTAGACTGGGAGACTGTGCTGGGGAGAAGACATCCACACTTAAACACACATGGACACAGCGTGGTTAATCCTGAGCTGTGTGTCAGATGGTATTTTCTATTCCAGAGATGGACCGTGACAGACATTACTGCAGCACACACACTGAATAGGAACGTAGCTTCTGCTTCTACACTGAGAACACACTCAAGGTTACACAGCACTCATAACACATGGAATAGAGAAGAGAAGAGAAAAAACAGGACATTCAGAGACATGCGAATCAGTGGGACTACTTTGAATTGCATAAGAAAAGAGTCAGGGGTTTGGACAAAAGGTGACTTCCTACTCTAACAACATGCTTTTCACTCTAATGTGCACCAGTGTGAAGAAAGAAAGACCTTTAACTCTACAAGTGGAGGATAATGAAAGTCGGCATAAAAGGCAACAGAATGTGAAAATGGACAGAAACTAATTAGAATGCAATCACATGCATGTTTCTGATGTGTCACGGACAAGCTGTGGTACAAAGCTGTGTGTAGGCATATAATCCAGCTGCATTTGCTGCGCAGGAGACGGGTGTAATAAACATGAAATTTTCTGCTGCTCCGTTCCTGATACCTGATCATTGGCAAAGACAACAGTTTTATCATTTTTGACAATTATTTATTCCCCAACTACAAGTTTCTAGTTTAATTACAGAATAATCTGTACTGTTAAGAGTTCTATGTTTTAATAATTACACAGCACTCAAACAAAAATAAGGGCACGAGTGTGTTTGTGTGTGTTCGCGAGTGTTCTGTGCAACAGAGCATAAAACAAATAGAGGGAGAGAGTGGGAGAACGAGGAGGGGGTCTCTGCTCCACTTGAACAGATCTTGTTACTGCATTGCATCATGGTCACTCCGGTGGAGATTTTTCTTACTACACAACAACAAACTTCTTCTTTGATTGCTGAATGTTGTAGCCAAAAAACAGATTTTCAAAGATGACAACAAACTGACAGCAAGCACACACATGATAAGTAGTGTCCTGCACACACAATTAAGTACAACTTTACATCAAACACAGGACAGGCTTTCTTACCACAATGACATTTGTATCTCTCTCAGTTTGTGTGAATGTGGCTGCTCTAAATGAAAGGGACTTCAGATCTGAGCTCTGCTTTGATGGAATATGAGCTCTACAGGGCCCACACCCTCCAGAGGCAAGCAACGACCGACAAACTTCTGAGAGCTCTGTGGAACATGTGTGTCCCAGAGGTGTAACGTCCCAAGGAGAATCAGACTGTGGTTTGCATGTCTTGCTATGTGTGAGAGGCTGAGCATTTCATTATAACACTCAAACCAAGAAATAATCCTATTTGAATTGTAAGCCTTATAATTAAGAACTGCTCTGTTTTCTCACAAACAGGCGAAGTCTAAATCTGCCTTAAATACATAGAAGAGGAATAATGAAAGACCTAAACTGGAGATTAAAAAATAGATTGACAACAAAATTGGATGTGGCAAAGAGTAGAGTCAAACTTTCTGTTACCTCATAGTTACTACCAGAAAAATCTTTAAAATTATGAAAATAATTCAACTAAAAACATCAAATAACTGAAACACAAAGCTTTGCTGCCAATGAGTGCATGCAGGGAGAACAAGTTGATCAAAGAGACTGAAAGAGTCACAATAATTCACAATTTCTCTGATTCTCATTTTAGATGCAGAAGTCTGAAAGTCCTGATGTCAGAGCCACAAAATCATCATCATTTATCTCTGAACATCAGAATAAATTATTCAGCATGCAGACATGAGCTCATATACAAACAGCCTGTGGAACTCTCGTGACATAAGAAAAATAGAAGACAGCAGACTGAGTCGATTAGAGTCTGTGATCATATAATTAAAAGCAACGATACATTTTTCTGCCTTCTAAAATTAGCAAATCAATCACTTTCTTTCTCTCTGAGCTGAAGCAGACAGTCGGAGTCTTGGATCTGAAAAATGGCTCTAAAGAGTTACTGGTGAAGCCATAACAGACATCAAGCTTAGTCATAGTGATAATAATGGAAAATAACTCCCTGCTTCACATTTGAATAACAGACCTTGTCTTGCAGGCATCAGTATCAGTGTAAGATTTGAATTGTAGATTAAGCTAAGTACAAAGCAGATCCAGCTGCATGTATCCACAAAACGATGCAATGGTAGATATGATAATGTACCATGAGAACTATCCCAGGAATCTGTGTCTAAAGAAAGCCTTCAAACACACCGAGCAAAGACATCATCTGACTTTGGCTCCTGTCTCCACACAGACCTGAAGCTATTTGAAGCAGACACACAGTTACATTCAGATGGTACACACAGATGGTAATCCCATGAAAACGCAGCAGCTGATGGTTACATATAACAGATAATTACCTCAAATTGATTTGATTAAACCTTTACTGTGTATACACTGTTGTAACCTGACGATCATGGAAATCGCCCACTCTACACGAGCACCAGCTCACAAGTCAAATCATTAAATTAAACATTAGAGAGGACAGACTCAGGACTAATCTGAAGTCATTATCATCACATTGTTATCCCACTGTGAAACATCTGGGATGTCAAAATGGCCGAGATGACATTCAGTTAATGTTAGAGATGAAAGAGCTGGTTGCTAAATCATAATTTAATATTATACTGTCATCTTAAAGAGTGAGTAAAGACTATCTCCACTTTATTGTGTTAGCCAATCACATTTACATTCACAACAAAATACATCATGTATTGATGCTGGACTCATTTATTAGTGTTCATTACAGCACATGTTATTTTCCTTTTAAATATCAAATGCAGTAAATTTATTTTTGAGATCCCAAAAAATATGCTAAATATGGAGTAACCTGCAACACTCCTGATGTTTTGATGTTCACCCACCACCGCCAACACGCAGCCATCTGACATTTAAAGACAGCACTAAGCTGTCAGCAGGTTTTAACTAATGAATAATGGAAAGAGTGAAAGCCTGCAGCTGTCAGTAATCTAGTTTTAATATTAGTTTTAATAAACACTGCAACACAGGACTCATGTGTTAACAGGAGCTGTTAAAACTTTTAATATCACATAATGTTCTAGTCAATGAACCCAACTGACCCTTAGTTACAGTATCTCTGTAAGTACTGTGCTCCAATTTCACGCACAGATAATTCTCCACACTATCTCTCTCAGCTGCTGTCACTATCAAACTGATATCACAGGCAATCTGCCAGACTGGAGAGGCTCCACATGCAGGTCAGAACTCTATGACCAATACAGCCTCCATGAGTTTATTTATACATCAAATATGTTTTAATGTGCTGCCACTTAAAGGGGCAATTGAAGTTAGATAGGGCCTCAGGTAAATCAATGCTCTCCATACTCTCTAATTGGCAGCCTTTTGTGCCAACAAGAACAACTGTGCGTACATAATGCAGAACCATTCATTTTAATGTTGACTCATGCATGATGATTTTATGATTTTCCAGCTTGGAATACTTGAAAAAGTGCCTGCATGTGCATTGTATTAATCTATTTAATTAGAGCAGAGTGTGAGGCTGGCAGCTAATAAAACACGGTCATAACATGCAGCCAGAGGAAGTAAAACATGGAGGCTTTCCTTCCATTTGTTTGCTCTAAACTCTGACCTTTGAGTATAAATATCACTTATCTCCTTAGAGAGGGGCTAAACTGCAGAAAGCTGACACACTGATGCTGCCTCACTATCCCGCAATGTGTGTGTATGTGTGTATATGTGGGCAATACCCCTTCTGTTTGATCCCCTCTCCACATTATGCCTGTTATGTTATCTATGAACTATGAAATATGCATCTGCCAGAATAGTCACAGGGTCAAAGGTCTTAATCCAACTGGGTTATTCCAAGAAAACTTTACAGGCAGATTCCTGGTTGCAGAAAATATGAAGCAAAATGTTTAAAATGCTGCCGAAAAAAGCTCATCAGGAGTGCAGAGCTTTAAATAAATGGCTGCATTCAAACTTTCCAACCAACTTCCTCAACCAAATTATTGAAGTATGAAATTGGTGGTGGCAGTTTCGGGGAAAACCATAGAAATGATGCATTTATTCATTTGTATTAGTTTCTTTATAAAGAGACTGTCTGTACAAACCCCTATGTAATAGCAAACTTTGCTCTGATGGTAACTATGTATCAGTGCAGACAATTCATGTGGCTGCATCACTATACTTCCATTAGTAGCACACACTGATTGATTCAACTGCTGAATCTCTGCCTGCAAAATATGAACCCTATAGGTTTTATTTTTTAATCATGCATATTCTTCAATTTACATTATATCACTGGAAAATGAAGCCACCTGGTCATTTGACTGCGACACAGTACTGATGGTTCACTGGTTCATGTTTTGCTGCCTTGCAGAAGAACCCGATTTGGTTCTCAGCCAGATTTCAAGTTTGGCTGGAAAACTGAGGAAAACAGCCAAGTGCAATCAGAGTGCTGGCTGTGATTATGTGTTTGTTGCTGTTTCAATGCCTATCAGCTCACTTCAGTTCCTCCAACTCGCTCTGAGATATACAGTAAACCTGCACACTCCATGAGGCTGCATCTTACAGTATACAGGATATGATGGCTGCATGAGAATGTTCCACTCTTACACTTGACACTCTCACAACCTTAACTGAGTTTGAGTCTCTGAAATATCTGCACTGTGAGCGAGCATTACAGAGAATCCTGAACCTGATATGATGGCAAACATGTTAAATACCTTAACATCAGCCTGTCACAGTTGCCATCTCAGCATGCAGATGTTCTAATAGCACAGCCTCAAAAAGCCAATAGACTCTTTACTCTCTCTCTCTTTCAGACTTTTTCTGTGATCATCCCTCAAATAACTGCTTCTTTATAAAGCCCACCTTAGAAACACAAACCCCTGACAACTACACAGACCGACCACCGATCTCTTTGGGAAGTAGCACTCTGGTTGCCTTTATTCCCGCTGCACTGAGACAGCATTTGTCGGACTCGTAATTATCTTTGACAGGGCAGCTAACCGTGGGCTCCATGACTCCAGGAATGCTTTCAAAGTTATGTAGCACCATGGACTCACTACAGCACATGAGCAATTATCAGTGTTACCGTTTATTCTGTCCTCCTTCACAGGTCAATCAGTCCAGGCGACATTTTCTGTTGTTCAGTTTTGATTTTCAATGTAACAATTAGGGCTGAGTTGCTGCAACCTGATTGGCTGACTAGATTTTGCCTTAACGAGCAGCTGTACCTCGTTAACCTAATGAATAACTTGCCAGGGAAACTCAGGAGTTTCAGCACGTAGAGTATCCTCAATAAAGTCATCCTCACTGTGTGAATATGATGTCTGAAAATTCAGAAATAATCACTCTGATATAACAAAATATCAAAGTGGAAGATGCAACAGTGAATGATATGAACACAACCCAAAGATAAGCATATATTCATCACTTGTGGAGAAGTATCTGGCATGTTTCAAGGATTTCCTCTTACAGTCCTCTCTTCTCCTCCTCCTCCTCATTTCTGTCTTGTAGCTCTGATAGATGTGTGACCCTGACAGCCTGTAGTGTAGACCTGAGGCTCTGCAGCAGAAACCTTTTAACTGTATTAAACTGTCACACCACCATTCTTCATGCAGCTCGCAGACAGTCAGGGTTTAACATGGTGGTTAGAGGACTACATCTCTCCCTCTCTTGGTTCATGTTGTCTCACTGTGTGTTTCTTATGTGTCCTAAGAAGGATCCTGTTTGTATTATAACATCATTTAATACAACTTTAAAAAATACTTGGATGACATATTTGAATGTGAGTGAAAACTCAGTGAATTACTGGAAACAGAAGAAAAGGTATATGTATAGGTGTATATACTCGTAGGTGTGTGTGTTTGCCTGCAGCATGGATTCAAACCTCTGATATGGCTTGCTTGTTTTTTATGCCACTGAGTGCAACATCCCTGAGCTGCCCAACATGAAAGGATCCTGGTTCTCTGAGGCAGAAAACACACACAGCTACCTGAGTCCCAAAACAACCACTGACACTGGATTTATGTCAAACTGCCAACTTCTTCTGAGACGATCTGACATCTGACATGTTTGTTTTGTTAGTTATGAAACATCTCTGTCACTGAGATCCACAGGGTCACTGCTGCTGTGTCCTGAATGCTGTGAATGTGGATCTGTCAGGTTGGAGGCAATAAAACCTGAAGAGAAAAGGCCGACCTGCAGATTTGTGAACCTGCAGTTAGTGAGCAAACACAGAGACTGAAGGTCCCTCATTCTGTTGCTCAGCTGCTTCTTTAACATCTTTTCAGAGATGAAGAGACGGAGCAAAATGTGTTTCTCTCTCACAGACCAGACAGACCAAAGTGAACTCAGCTGTTCTCCTGAGGATTATCCTGCTGAGTCTCTGCAGACCTGTTAGCTCATTCACTTTCACATCTCCTGTCAGACCAGACCTGATCTTCCCTCCAGATTAAGACCACCGATCAAGTTAGCGGTTTCAGACACGTCTAACTGTGTTTCTCATGTGTATTGTCTGTGCTTTATCTGGCACTGTCAAACACTGCTATCCAACTTTTAATCCCTGCAGGAACTGTATTTTTCTCACATAAAACATATGGAGCAAAAGCATTTCCATCTAGCTAGTTCAACAAGCTGTTGACCTCCTGACTGACTGTACAGCTGGGTGCAGAGAAAGGGAACAAAGAGGAGAAAGTGAGGGGAGAAGAAGAGTAGAGGCTCTGTCTTTGAGGCTTTATCTGCTATTCACTGAGTGTGAAGTGGATTCAACCCAGACTTAAGTGGCTTTGCTGTAAATCATTTAAGAATGAGCCAGCGCAGCATTCGCACAAGGATGTATGTGGCTGAGTTTGAGATGTACAACATTTTTAAAAGATAAAACAACAAACCCTGATGTTATATTGGAAAATACTGGACATCTCCTGTACAATAAATATAATGTAGAGTGTGTAGGAGAAAAGGATGGAGTATAAGGATGGATGGAGGACATGGCAGAGAAACAGGGACTTAAAGTGGGGAAAGACAAAGAAACAAGGCTGAGAGATAAAGACAGATTAGAGGCAAACAGCAGGGAGAGATGCCGTGCTGTGCTGTCCCACCAGAGAGAGAAGTACTGACTGTTACAGTAAAAGTAAAACATTCACCCGAACTGTAACCATAGAAACATGTATCTACAACGTCTTCACATGTAGCATAAGTGAAACTATGTCACTGATAGATAACAGCATAAAACTTTACCCATAAACAGATATATGAGATGTGCATGCACTGTGCCACATACAGAAGCTATGTGAGATATAATGTTAACACTACTAACTACCTGTCTGGTCACTCTCTCAGGTTGCTGTCGGAAATATCATAATAATAATAATAATAATAATATAATAATAAATAATGTATATAAAATTATATATATATATAAATAATAATAATTATAATAATCTCATCTAATGGAGGAATTCAAACAAACCCCCTGGACATCAGCGTGATTATCTGACCTTTTAGGCTGCTCAGTTCAGTGAATCCAAATCATGTGTACAATCAAGCTAAATTAAGAGAACAAATACTGTGGTATTCCTGTTTGCCAAAAATGCAGATGTGGGGCGCTCTCAAATTGCAGATCATACCACATCCTCACTTGTTCTTCAAATGATTTCTTGCAGACAGAAATGACAACAAAAAGCTCCATCAAGCACTAAAAGATTCTCACCATTTCAGTCGCTGGTGTCAAGTTGGTTGAAACAAGTTTCCCCTTTAGTATGGACACGGTCTGTGTTAATCATGAGAAAGATACAGCTAACTGTTTAATGCGCGGTGATCAGAGCAGCAAGTGTTTCTGAAAAATTCTCTGTTTTCGTCAGCCTAGAGATCTTCAGCCTTCAGATGTCTAACACAACTCATCAATACTTTAAGCTCACTGCAGTAAAACGGTCCATGGGCCGCTGAGCCATAGAAACAACCCAATCAAACATCATAATCATGGTCACTAGCTAAAAAGCATCATTGTGGACTCATCATGTCAACTACTACAATGCATTTTCTCTCTCTAACTTAATCCTTCATTCATTTTATCAAACCTCTCATCGTGTACAATGTGATAGAGGAAAGATTTGAAAATAATATTGGCTTGATAAGTTATGTAACATAAATTGTCAGCAGTGTGACCTGGTTGGAGAATTTTCAATACATGGAACTTAGTCCAGCTTTAATCCAAAGAATCTGCTATTCTAAGATGTCCAAGCCCTTTGCTTCTCTGTCTGTGGGGGAAAATACATCCTGTTTTACATGTATCTGATGAAATGATCAAACTGAAGGTGTATTTGAAGATAACATATGCGTATTAATATTTATGAGACAGGCTGGAAACTAAAGCAGTAACCACATGATGAGAGACTCTTATATTACTGACAATCACACTTTATATTCAAAGTTTGATGTATTTTTAGCAGAAAATATCAATGAAGTTCATTAAATCAGAGATGACACCATCAGTGATGGATAATTCATTGTGACAGTTACCAATGTTTCAAAAATACTGCAGTCTATAAAATAGTGTTTGCTGTATGCAAAATGTTAACTAATGTTATTACTTTTTAAGTGAATGTGGATGTGATGCTCCCTGTGGTGTCATCTTTATGTGCTCTGTGATTGAACAGTCTGCTCTGTCTCTGCAGCTGCTCGTTAGTGCTCGTTAGGTTAACTGGCCACACCTGAGGGCCCAGGGTGTGTCCAGTCACTCACATCCAACACCACTGACTCTCAAGATCTTTATACCTCATGCCTTAGATGTTTCAGTTATTGTATTCATTTTGTCTAATTGGCTTAATTTAATTGATTAAAATGTTATTCATTAACTGCTGCTTCCCATGGAAACATCAGTGCATACATGCCAAAACACAGTACATCATATTATAGTTGTGGCCTTTGGCCTCAAAACACCAAACTCCATCCTGAATAACCTCTTTAACTCTGTTTGCTCTACACATCAGTGTGAGGAAAACCAGTGTTGTCACTCTGTCTGTTATTTCAAAACTCTTTAGCCAACATTCAAGTCATCCAGCAGCACTGATCTGGGATCACTGAACTCTGCTACCTGAACAAGAGTTTTGTCTGCTCTTCATCGTCTATCTCTGTTTTGCTCAGTTATTTCTCTGCCCCTGGAATTTATTTTGTGATAGTTTCTTCTCGTGTACGTTCCTTATTTTCTTCCCCACAAAATCTTGCAATTAAATGAGGTACGAGACAAAGAAAAGTGAAGGGGTAGAAGAGGAGAGCAGACCAGAGTCAGAGCTCCACCAGCTGTGAAGGATAAGAATCCCCTGTGGGAGCTTTTAACAGCACCCAGCCTCCATTCACTTGAATGTTTAATTGATTCCAAGGCTACCAACACAGCACATGAAGAACACTGATTGGACAGCACTGATCTGGAGCTCCAGAGAGTAAAATATGAGCAAGAGATAACTAAAATATGTGAAGGCAGAACAGTGAAACCACAGAGAAATTAAGGCCTGAGGCTGCACTCTGCATATTTTTTGTCTATGACTCCTGGAAGGTTCACACCTGACTTTAAATTGTCTTCACCTTCATGTTCATCTCCAAATAAGTTCTTCTGCAGTTTTAGTTTGAATATTTAAAGGGTTTCAGACTTCCCAGAGCTCCCAGCAGGATGTCATTGTGCAGCATACACAGTTACTTTGACATGCACACCTGCACACACACACACCAAGGGAGAATGTCTTGTGTGTATTATATTGCCAGCAGCATTATAAAGAACATGTATCTCTCTCCAAAGCCCAACTCAACATACAGCTAGTCTGCTTATATTATTAGGCGAGATAATATCAGCTGTACATTCAAAATAATGATGTATGTTTACGAAGGAGAACCGACATCACTACGATGCTGATAACCCTTGGCCTATATTCATTGTTCACTGCAGGAGCCATCTCCATAACTTGTGAGAAGTAACAAGTAAAAAATCAGTTCAAATGAACCCGACCAACACTTTCAGAGGAGATTCAACATTCAGTAAAGCTGTTACTAATCTGTGCCTCAATAGTAGTTGATTTTACTGCTGAGGAAAAAACTAAGCAGCCTCGTAAGTAAACAAAGCTTATTGACTGATAAAAGGTAAACATGAAAAGAGGCTGAAGGGAAAAAAAAGGCACCATTCATACATTATTCTCATCTGTATTTAAAACACTGAGAACTCAAAATGTAAATTAGGTAAAGAAGGAAATAGTTTTATAAGTTTCTGTGAACCATTTATTGTCAAGGAGAGACAAGGACGACTTTTATCAACATGATTTCTGCAGATACGTGAAGAGAAAAGCAGCAACACTGGATCTGTTTCACTCTCCTCAAACCTTTGAACAGCTCAATGAAATACTTTTGGTTTAAATAGCTTTCTAGAAAAGACAGAACAAACAGAGTTGTTGTAAAATCAATAACCATAATGTTTGGCAAAGTGCAGTCAGCCTTGTGTGGCCTCTTTATTGAGATTCTGTTGTATCTCTCTCTCTAATGCTGCTACACCTGGGCTCTCTAGGATTGCAGGTATTAAGGTGAGCATTTATACTCAATTTGACCAGGGAGGACCAGACCTCTGTACTTCATGTTTCCTTTATTTAAACACACTGTAGGAAACACAGTTATGCTGCTCATGAAACAGCTTCAGGTAATGGTAATGAAGTGTCAAAAGGTCATAAAACAAACTCACAGTAAACCACACTGTACAATCACATGTTAAATTATCGGGAAAACAACAACCTAACACATCCAGCAGACAGAGAGTGACAAGCTGTTGATAGAGTTTATCACGCGCGACAGCAGCAGGTGAGCCGTGCATCGTTAAAGACGTTGCGTTGCAACGTGGTTCTGAATGACACAGACACAACACAGCTGCACTTAAAATCTTTTAAAACAGCTCCGTAACAAGGTCCATATTTAACAAGAGACATCGCTACTTAATCAATGCATTTACAGGAGGGACATACCAGCGAATGCCTGTGTGTGTTTCTCTTACGAGCATGTGTAGAGACACTGTTTGCAACAGGAGAGGCAGAGGCAGCGAGCTAACAATAGTGGCTGAATAACTACAGGCTTATTTATAAGAACCATGTGTTTGGACTGCATTTATAGTTCGGCTAATCTCATCTGAAGCATTTCCGTCGGAGCAACTGGGACTCGTCATCACTAGGGGACGGATGCCAGCTATGTTAGAATGAAACAATTAAATGTTTGACATTAAATAAGACGTGATATTAACGTTACATACCAATCGGTTGGTGGAATAAATTGTCTGTCCTTAGACCTGTCACTGTGTTTTGTCAGTGTTTGCTCTCAAGAACTCACTGCAGGTAAAGCTACAAAGACGCAATTTAACAACACAACACGTTCAGATGCTGATGAAGAACCTTTTCTTTCATCATACTAAGGAGCAACATTTGGAGACATAATGGTGAGAAATATAGCAGAAAATGTGACCCGACTGATCTTTAACCCACAAGAAAGAAATGTATTGTGACATTTTAGGAAAAGCAGAAACAAAAGGCCTCTGCAGCGTATGTATAACAGCAAATATAGATTATGGGTTTTCAGCATCCTTCTTAGAGAGAGAGACCACATATAAAATGTGAAGCCCTTAAGGTTTAAATGTCTTTACTCCACGTGGGCAAAGCAATAATATGTGAATCCCTCAGGCTGCTGGAAGCTGCAAATGAAACAATAGCATGTTGGCTGTTTCTCACTGTGTGTGTTTGTGTTTCACATTAAGCTGTTTCATCTCCTCCCTCCTCTCATCCCTCCATTGTTCATGTGAACTCCTGCCTCCCACAATCCCTCTCTCCTCCCCTGCTCTCTCTCTCTCTACATTAGGGAGCTGGCAGCTCTGATCAGGTGATGCTGAACTTGACTCTTTTCCTGTGGGAATCAATGGGCAGCATTAATCAAATGGCTGAAAGCTAATGGCTTTAGAGGGGCTCAGGGTGAGGCCAGAGAACACTGATTCAGGTCACTATTATACCGGTAAAACATGTTGGGCAGAACAGAGAAATATGGACAATGTCCATCAATTGCAGCTGTTTTGGATTTATGTGGGAAGTTTACGTTACAATGACCAAGTGCTGTGGTCTGGGTCATTTAATGTCAAACCATTCTTTAAAATTGGGGTTAAAAGTTTCCTTCCAGTAAAGCCTTTACGTCAGACGATTTGAATCAAAAAGGCAAAATATTCTGTTTGACTTTGTACAGGCCAAACACAAAATTTCATGAAATCAGCAGAATTAACTTTGTACTACATTCATTTCAAAAATAAAGTTCGTTATATATAAGATGGTAAGATTGATAAAACACTGAATGACTTACTGAGCCAAGTGGTTCAGGTTCAGGAATCTCCCAAGTTTCATCTTTCACACCTTCAATTTCATTGTGATTCATATCAAATTCTCAGAAACATCATAACTACAATTTATTTAGCGCTCAGAGAATGACCTGCTGTTGACCCTGAATCTATTCTCCTCTGTATGAACATGAATCATTGTTGATTATTACTGGATGGAGGTCCAGTTGAGATCATCGACTGCTGCTGAAGACTGATCTTGTTCTTATCGACTCCAATCAGTGAGAGGAGATAAGTGCTGCTCTGTCAGCTTCTTCTGTTTGCTCACAAGCAGTCTGGCTTTGTTTTCCTCTTTACTGTTCACTCCTTTTATTTATGTTTTATATGTTTTAAACTTCCCTGAAAGTAGCAGTGTGCTGAAAGAGCGCACCATCACAGAGACAGCTCAGTATCTGACCTTCTGAATGATCTTTTCAGGTGTTAAAGTTTTGTACAATTTAGCTGCCCTGAGGTTCTCTGGGTCAAACTGTCCATCTGTCTGACTATTATCCTGTCCATCTGCCTGACATGTCCTGTCAAGGATAAAGTCAGTGCAGAAACTTCCACCATCAAGGTTGTAAATGATATCCTGATGAATGCCACTGAAGCTGAATGCAGAGTGTTAGTGCTGCCTGAGAAGTGAATGTGAGCAGAGAGGCAGCAATTGTTGCTTCCTGCTCAAATGAATCACTGCTGCCAACTGCTCTGAGATTTCAATTTGCAGCTCTTTAAGTTGAAAAAGTTTCAAATGGATCCAAAATTCAGAAAAAAGGAGATTCCTGATGAATCTAAGAACTCTGAATTTGATTGTTAATGTGAAAACTTTCAAAAAAGCTGCTCAGCATTCAGGACCAAATCATCCTCCCCTTCCCTTGTGGGTTGAGCAGTGGTAGAAAGAGTCATCAGGCACTTTATGAGTGCAGTCTATTTACTATTTAAATGAGTACCCAATTAGTTTCCAAAGACAGATTGTCTTAGGATGGTCTTGCATACTCATGACAATGTCATTTTGGTTCATCAGTTTAATATTAATAAGAAGCTTTACAGAAGTTGGTGGTTAACCACACAGAGACAGTTTGACTGTTCCACAGGAGGCCCCACCACAACAGCAGCCATCCCCACACTGTTGACGTATGTCTGCATGTGTGTGCTTAAACCTGAAGTTATTTTCTTTGAGCGTCAGTGAGGACAAATTAAAGAACCTGTATCATATAAAATGTGAGCTGCTGTTATCATTGATCTTTGATAGTTTTGTCCCTCATCTCCAGGTTTGCAGCTCCACAGCTGCTGGGTCTTATCTGCCTCAGCTTCTTGTGTCACACCACAGCTCTCAGATATGATTACATTTGCAATAACTGGCTATGAATACAATTAAACACTTAGTTGAATTCTCTCTAAAGTTAAACCAGAAATGTGAAAAAAAGGTACAATCTAAGAATTGGAACAGGATCCTTGAAATGTCGATATGGCGAGAGAGAAATCTTTTATAAATGCTGATAACACTTGGGAAAAAATTGCTTTCCATTTGAAATCTCATCTCCAGTGAAAATGGCAAAATGTCAGAGGGTGAATGAGGTTTAGCTCAGAGAAACAGCTTAGTCCTGCATGGCTGAGAGCAGAGAGAGCTGGCATATGGAAGAGACAAGATCTCATCAAGTGGGAGATTCTTCAACATCCATATTAATAATAGAGGATTTTAGGAGCTGTGGGGCTGTGTGGGAGGAGACACAAGATAGGGAAGACATGTAATGCATTCATATTTTATTAGAATATTACAGACATGAAGATACAGCTGCTTCACTGGGACAATGTTAAAACAGATGCGATCTCAAGCAAAGTGCAAGACTTTACATTCTAGGTAAAAGTCAGAACACTGATCCTCACAGGAGGCTGAATGTGAATCTAGAGGACCACTTTAATACATCTCTTCCATACATCAAGAAAAGGACTTCAACTGAATATGAAAACAGACTTCTAAAGATGATATTAAGTGAAGTGCTGCACACTGTCAGAGTGCCGTACAAGTAGTCATAAAAGATCCAATTAAGGTGCCTTGATTAAATCTTACATAACCAATGCTGTAGATTCCTCTCTTGTTCTCATGTTCAGACAAACTGATCAGCTGTGTTTGGATAATGAGCTCCTGTCAGTTGGCTCAGAGGTTCCCTCCATAAATCAGTCTGTACTCATGGTATGAGGAACTCTTGTGAGAGCACGGCTCTGCCTGCCAGGCCTGAACTCACCGGGCTCTGCTCCTTCTCAGCAACCAACTGTCCCCCCTGCTGTCACCATTCTTTCATCATCAACAGGAAGTGTGCTGCTGCTCAATACTGAACAATTAAATACTGAAATGACTTGAAAAGAACATGTGGAGTTCAGCAAATCCAATTATCAACAACAATAACCAACTTTAGGAAGTTTAATGTGAATTTTAAACTTTGCTGATGAATAATATATTGAATAAATCACAGATTAGTGTGTCTGTGTGTCGACTAAAGCTGTAAAATAACCCGGAGGAACCTTCTGATCTCTCCACCACACTTCATTGATCCTGTTAATTAACAACTAATCTGCAGACTTTGAGGATTTAAGAACCACATGCAGCATTTAGATTTGTTCACTAAAAGGCTCCAACACACGCAAAGAAGAATGAAAGTCGTCATCAAAGTAGATACAGTGTTCTCCTCAAGCAAGAGTGAAGCAGTGAGAGGCAGTGGACTACCTGTTACTATTTTCATCACAGTATATTTCCTAACTGTCAATCATTTATAGACAGCTGAATCTCCTGATGGATGAAGGTGTGACACATGATTGACAGCATGGAAGCTGCAGAGATGGACGGATGAAAGTCAGGTTGTGGACCAAAAACGTGTCTAAGAAGAGACTCCATCAATCTACTGAGCTCACTACCCATAAACCACTGCAGCTAATGCTGCACAGTCACAGTGAAGAGAGGAAACATGGAGTCATTCAGCTGATATTGAACAGTCGCTCTGTTCATTATGTGACAGTAAATCCATCACTGTGAAACAACATCATCACTGGAGTTACATCATGTTAGCAAATAGCTGCTCTGACCGCCACTGACTTTGCTCTAATATCACACTGATGATTTCAGACAATGTGTCATTAGTACCATCTCTGTAGTCTGTATTCATCTGTCCAACATCCACACAGAGCAATTTGTTGTTCATGAAGGTTTCTGATTATCTATTATGATTAATTTTTCCTTGTGTGACAAAAATAATTAAATCTGAGTAAAGTGTGAGAGGAGACTGGACCATTTATAGCAACTAAAGGTTACACTGTTGTGTTTGACTGATGATGATCTGCTCTCTGTGTGTCTCTCTAAATGAATCCAAGCAGCATAAAGAGACGCTGCCAGGGGCGATAACTCTCATCTACAGATACACAGAACATATCAAAGCACATCACTGAGATATGACATAAACATGATGCACACAGCAGTGGATGCCATCAGGAGTATAATTACTAATAAACCAGAGTTTCAACATGAGTGTAAACAACTGGAGCAAATAGTAGCATGTTTCAATAAGTAAAACAACAGTAGTGACAAATTGACTGCATGTTTCTGCTGATGGGAGCTGTGTGCTCATCTATCCTGAAACTACACACACACACACAGCACCAGGCTTGCTGGCATGATGCCACTAACATCCTCCTGCAGGTGCTGCTACACGTTAACTGTAGAGCAGATGTCACAGACAAATACACAAACACGCACAGAAGAAGATGCTGATGAACATCTGAATAAACTAACATTGTAGTGTCTGTTGTAATATTATAGCACAGCAGGTTTTGGTGCCTTATTTACTGTTAATTTGCTTTATTTACTGTCACAAAAGCAAATCAATGAATGATCAATGAAGCATCTTTTCATCTCCAACAAGGGTCTCCTCTGAAGAGATTTTTAGTTGCACTTTGCAAGAGGAGCTCCAATGTCTAATCTCTCGAAGTACTGAGTGTAAAAATCAATGAAGCAATAACATCCTGTTATGAAGTTACAGTACTGTGAATCTCCCAAGCCTGAAACACAACCTCTCTGTGGGAATATGTGACCGTATTAAACACTCATCAAGCTCATTTATATTAAATGAAATGGCAAAGTAGCTACTGCTTCAGATTACCTCAAACACAAACATGAGGCCCACACTGGCTTCATATTGTAAGAAGGCCTAATCCCAGCGTCCACATTCAGGGAGACTTGAAGGCCAGTTCACCCTCGGACTGCGGGGCTTAAAAGCTGCTAAAAAGTGCATGACGGCTCTCTCACAGACATTTTGAGACCACCAATCCATACAGTCAAAGCAGAAAGCCACAAAACCAGGACACACTTGGTATCATATTCACTGTTGAATGTGAAGTTGCAGTGATTTGGAGAAGCAAAAGGCAGAGACACGGACAGCAGACATAAACAGGAAAACTGACACAGCAACAATCTCATCTCAGAGTAAGGGGACAGCAGCTCTTGACCCAATCAGGTTTCTTCCATTAAACACAGAGGAAAAGAGGCCCCCTGCCTTTACATCAGCCTCCCATCACTGTCTGAATAAGGAGCAATCAGTGGACCCCTGCTTTCTGTGATGTGGTGTTAAACCATGGCCAGCTAGGAAAACACACAACAGAATATTTACTATTAGATGGTGAATTTAAGTACATATGAAAAAACAATGACGAGTGAGAGAGAGAGTTATGTAATTCTTTGGGCTTATCTGTGTGTCAAAAAAATAATATAAAGTGGCTGAAGAGTGCAGAAGCAGGAATAATGGTTTTTATCATTTTCTGCACACATCAGCACATTCAGGAACCTAAAGTGAGGCAAGGTGCCAACTTAAACTGCTCTAACATAGTAAGCATTATATCACTCCAGCACATAAGCACACAGACACAGCTCAGGGTTGAACTGGCCACTCTTACCTAAAGACAGAACAAGAGGAGAGCAGACTGTAAATAGAGATTCTGCTTGGAGGTTTCATTTGCTCAAAATGCACTGAAGTAGTATTGACCACATACATCCACCTTACATGGTGGTGATGTAACTCCGTAGTTTTTGCTTTGAAGGTATGAACATTACAAAACATACAGGAAACAAAGAATAATGAGGACATAAAATGATTGCCACAAAGTGATAAGCAGCCTCCTGGTGACTGACTTGATCATAAAAAGCAGCCTAGCAGCTCATGATCATGTTGAACACATCCACATTACAAACCATGAGCCTTGCAGGGAAATAGCAGTAATTATTCATGACAACATAAATTATAGAGCTGATACAAACTCGAAGTAAATGGTTTGAAAATGTGATTTTAAATGAATAAAACATCCTGTAAAACTGTGACACTAACAGCTCCACAGGTGGATGAAGAAGAGGTCATTCCCTGGTTCTCAGACAATCCTCCCTGAGGCTGTGAGGATACTCAGGCTGGTTCAGGCCTCCAGGCTCCTCTGTCACATTCCAGCTGCTGGTTTTTACAGGGAATGAGGGATGAGACAACAGAGTGTCTAACTTTGTTTTTTGTATCCTTAATGCCAGCACGTCATACGTTTGCTTCAAGAATATGTGGGGTGTTAAACCCTCTAGCCAGACAACAGCACACTTATTTACACTTCTTTGTAACAGTCTATGATCCTGTGCTCCTCTGCACTGACAGACAGCCTAACTCGGCCATTTCTCCTTCCTCCTCTCCATCCTCAGAGTACAGTATGAGCTGCCTCTGGTAGCCGATGAGGATTTTATTTTTTATGATTTATTTTTGTGCATTTTCAGAATTTAAAAGTCATATAATGTCCCTGCTCTGAATAATCTTTGTTCTTATACTTTGCACTGATACTCAAAGTTATCTTAATTCTGGACATTTTCAATTAAGACCTGACTGTGAAATTTATCTCAGATCCCCGAACGTCAAATTCATTGTAATTATCCCTTCTGGAGAAATCCACACATGTTAATATTAAAGCAGACATCTCTACTGTAGATACATTATGAAGTATCAAAACCTCAGTAGATCAAACTGAAATGATCTGGATAAGTGGAAACAGAAATTAGGGAATCAGCTGGTCAGAGTTATCTTCACACCACAGAACGGTATGTTTGAATCATAGGATAGTGGTTCATGAATTAGTGCTTGATCATTGAACTTATAGTGGCGTCTCAATTTCCAACATAATGATAGCCCTGATTCTTAATTAGCAGTTAGCAGCAGAGGTAATGATACGTTCCAGGATGAGTTTAATTGTTCAGTAAATAAGGAAAGGAAATAAAGTGATGTAGTAGTACTTCTACCAGTTGCTTTCCATGATGTCATGTAATAATCATTACTGCTCACAGCCACATTCTGTTTTTTTCTTTTCTTAATTTATGTTGTTGGTTTTGTTTCCTTTTAGTTTCCATCTGTGAAGCTTCCACCCACCTGATGTCACAGGTTGACTGTGTTTGGAGGTTTATTTACATTCCCACCTGTTTCGGTCACACTGCTCATTTGTATTTCAGGCACAGAGGAGATGGATATTGTTTCATTATAACATGCCAGCAGCAAGAGAAACAAAGCATAGGTTGGATGACATCCCATCAAAACAATCTAATGAAAAAAGTAGTTTGCTGTTGTTGGAAAAAAAAAGGTTTTCCGACACTGCAAACAAAATGTTGTCATGTTGGCAATGGCATCATACAGTGTGAGTTACACATTATGAATGTTACAATATCTGTTTTAATGATGGTTTCATGCAACAAATTGCATAAATATACAAAGCCTCCAGCAGATGGCTGTTTGTAATGAGTAAACGTATGTGGGCAGGTGGCAAAAATTGATTTCAAATTAGCTAGTGTCATTTTGTAAAATGACATTAATATCAAATAATGCAAGACATTAGGTAAATGTTGCAGTTTACTGTAGTCTATCAAGTCAGACAATTTCTACAGTTTTTACAGTTCTGCAATCAAAGATTCATACAGTAGTTAATACTCAGCCCACAGTGTTTCTGTCCTACAGACGAACTTTGGATGTCAGGTTGAAAGCCAAAAGTTAATGTAGGTGATTATGAGGCTGCATTGACTGTGAGGAAATGATATCTGATCACTCTGCGCAGGAAATATGGAAACATTTTTGAGTGACAGAAGTGTCTTTTTAAACACCACAGTCATTCTAAGGTCAGACAGTTGATCCGCCAGTCCATTCAGCACCATGGACAGAGACAGAGCAGCAGCAGAGCAGAATTTAGTTCACTGTGGAGACAGAGCTCTACAGAGCAGATTGCTGCTCTCACTGCATTACTGAACAATTATCAGTGGTATACAGTACACTATCATAACATGTATACACTACAGCTTTAGCTTATTCAGTTTTACTTGATGACATTGCTGTTGTCAAGTTCCTATTAGTTATCAATACGCTGCCATTTAAATGAACTTGCACTTTTTGACCAAAGGGTTGGTTCCTTCACAGCAATCCAGACTCCAGCCAGTTACTGTAACATGTAATAAGTCTGAAAGGGAAAGTTTTCTGCTTCACTTTCAATCCATCAAGTATCAGTATACAGCACAGAAAGGTCTATATTGATCTCACTGCTGAACATGAAACCATAATACACAGCACTCTCTCCACTCTGAGCTGTGACCTGCAGAAGTGGATCATTTACAGTAAAGTTGCAGATACTCTGTGCTTCTTGTCCTCTGGTGCTAATGACTCTTGGAGCTCTAGTTTCCTCTGCTGTTGTCTCTGTCCTGAATAAAGAGCTCCTCTGTCTATTTCTAGTGACTCCATCCCAGTGGTTTCATCAAACAGACCCCCAGCTGATTGCCTGTGACTCTGTGGAGAGCTTTGATTTATGACCGTTTTGTTCTTATTATATGTTCTCTGCTGCAATACTACTGTTCTGAGCTGGCTTATAAAGGTAATGAATTCAATCAAATTTTAACACAGCGTCCGTGTGCGAGTTTGCATACAGCATGCATGTAATCTTTGGGTTAAGCCTGTGGATGTGATGTTGGTAGATGTATGGATCGGTCATATTCCTGTTATGCTCCTCAATAGAAAACCAGAGAGCACAGCTGATCTCCTGAGGATTCTCTGGTTGAGTCTCTGCAGACTTGTTAGCTTGTTCACTTCCTCAGATCCTGTCAGACCAAATACTCTCTGTAGAAGAAGATCACAGACCATCACTAACTGTGTTTTTCTGTGGAGGTTTTACACTTTTTCAAATTCAGTCAAAAACTGCTGTCATCTCAACTCAAACCAGATTTATTTACCTTTCATTCAGATTAATTTACTGTATGTTTGAGGTGTACTGACATACTCATTTAATGCACACCTGCCAGCCAATCAGAAGCAGGTATTTTCTGTCCATCACATGAACATCAGTCTGCAGGACTCATTGATAAATGTCACTATCATCAGTGGTCTAACCGAAAAGAAAGTTAGAAAAGATTTAAACAAAAGCTCAGATTTAATTTTAAACCAACAACAGACATGCTAAATCCTAAGTTTACATTCAGTGGAGAAGGGTTCTGTTCAGCACAGCACAGCATAATGTAAAGGTATCACAGTTTTAAGTGCAGTGTTTTGTCACATTATGGAGGCAGAGGAGGAGGGAAAGAAAGTGCTGTGTGTTGTCACAGCAGTGACTGGCAATATTTGCTCCATGCTAATTGCATGCT
The DNA here is from genome assembly GCF_022749685.1 of Semicossyphus pulcher. Lineage (NCBI taxonomy): Eukaryota > Metazoa > Chordata > Actinopteri > Labriformes > Labridae > Semicossyphus > Semicossyphus pulcher. The sequence continues at coordinate 7,959,666 of NW_027211700.1, forward strand.
AATTGTTCTTGCACTTAACTGAACTGTTTCACACATATTGTCATTAATGTCAGTGACTCTCAGTAACCAACAGAGCTGAAGAACAAAAAGCTTTTTCCCTTTGTTCTGTCTCACAGGCTGCTAGCCAGGTTGATAAATCACACTTTGCTGTTGCCTGTCAGTAAACATGAGATTACAATCTCAGTTATTATTCACTGTTTATACAACTGGCAGAGAGCCCAAATGACGGTCTGCCTATGGTACATCAGGTGTCCTCATCTGACTGTACTGATAATAATGACTCAGGACCTCAGTGAGTTTCCTGTAAAATTCCAAACAACAATCCCTCCATCAGCATTCATTCACAGTGTCAGTAGTTCAACAGAACTGAGCAGCACACAGAGGAGCAGAGCACTGTGGAGTCATCTTCCCTGATCCATCCTGTCTGTCTCACTCACATCCTGTAAGACCTTCTGCTTGTCAATAACTCGACCATCATGAATGATTAGATCGCCTCTCTGAGTATCAGGAGAGAAGCTGCAGTGAGGTAGAGGCTTTGTAGTGCTGCAACAGTAGCTTCCATGTTTACTGAATCCACAGCTCGTGTGAGTTGTTGTGATGATAGAATCAGTTTAAAGACTTTAACAGTGAACAAATCAAGAAGACCACTTGGAAACACAGATGGACACACAGATAATATGTGCCAACAGCAGCCTGCATGTTTAACAGAGCAAACATGAGTTACTATTATCTACACTGGATATATTGAACTGGCTTCATAGTGTAGTCGATACTAAAATGTATATAGCACTTTGGAAAATGTGGTTAAAACTTTTGACAAGAATGTAATTCCAAATCAGCAGATTATTGAATGTCTCCTATGTTATCAGTTCTTTGCAGGTTAGTTGCCAAGTATAGTGACACTCTGGTGGTCGGGTAATCCTGAGAGACTCCAGTTTGAGGAGTGGTGTTACTCCTGCAACTGTACAGAGGAAGCCAAGTGAGGTTGAATTGGCTCATCATGGCTGAGCATTAGCATGCAGACTGCAGTGAGCTGATCTGACAGGATGAATGACTAAGCCAATTAGGCTGTTTGAAAGTGAAGGCTGTGTGAAAATGGGTACAATGTTCTCTTAGAAGCAATATGTGTTGCCCTTCCAATGTCACCATAATGTACATGCTTATCGCTGAAAAATGACAGTATGGCAGTATAATTTAAGGTTATCAATAATGGGCCTTAGCAGAGAGAGCACATAATGATTAACCTCCAATGTTAACAAATGTGTAGATGATGGGACACATACTTTTAAAAGTATATTTCCTTGTCCTTTAAAAACAGTTCAATAGAGCTGCCTTTCTAAGCTGTATAAGAATGAAATGGGACAGGTCACAGCAAAGAAATCACCAGATGTGTTTTATGACACTAATAATTTGCATATGACTAGTATCACCTGTGGATCTTTAGTCACAATTGTTAATTAAACAGGAATTGGCATGTTTGTGTTTGTGTCAGAACCAACTCTACAAATAAATTCACACATTTTCAGTACTTCCTATTCTCTCTGTGTCCCGTTGTTGTCTTTGTGCTCATACACTCTGACCTGTCCCTGCAGCTCCATCCTCCTACATGCTGGGTCACACAGTGCTGTGGAAGAACACACACACATTTACAGGGATGTGTAATAGTGTTCCTGTTGTGCACACAGACAACGTTTGTAGAGTTAAATACTGACTTCCAGCTACCATCATGGCAGAAGAGGAGTAAAATGATGAAACAGACTTATTGTACCATCAGAGGAGAACAACAGGTGTAATTAATAACATCACTAACGACTGCATTCTTTCAGTCAGGTCCTGGATCCTGCTTTAGTGCTCACTGACACTCAACAGAGCTGAGCCCTCGTTAACTCAATTAGTCACACCTGGACTTTTCCTGCTCTGACAGAGAAATATTAGATGTGAAAACTAAACCATGTATTCATTTACATTTGTTTTTGGGAGCACAGAGACCAGGTGAAAGTACTAACATGACTGTATGTTTTTACATTTAGATTCAAGCGATGTCTTTTATCCTCTATCTCTGCATATGTCATTAGTAACAAGTTAGTCAATGTAAATGTTCATAGAGGAACTAGCATTTTATGTTCAAGCACACAAAAAGAAAGGCCTCAGATGGGACTAATTACAAATGTATAAATGTTTATTTGTGAGTTAGTTAAAAGTGTTGATTGGATTCAAAAAGCTAATTGGAGAGCTTAGAAGACAGGTTATTAATCCCACAACAGGTACTTGGCAGTCATTCAGTGATGCATGCCAGGTGTCCAGCAGCACTGTGCAGCATACAACAGGGAGGTGGAAATAATGTGTCCATGCATGAACAAGTCCAGAGTTGGCTTGTGCTCCTCTGTGGTGCAGTCATTACTGTGATGATTGTGCAGCACAACATTGAAAACTGACAAAAAGAAGCCTTGTGACTGAAACAAAGAAAAGAGGAAAAGGAGGATGGGGACCAAAATGTTTCTATTTAAATCTGCTTTCATACAGACAACACTTGAAATATTCATCAGTGCCTGAGTCATCCACAGAGAATATCAAATGCACAAACACATAATCTTTCTCAAACGACAAATGCATAAACACAGAAAAGCTTAGGAGAAAAGCAGCAGTTTAAACTTTTTATGAGGTCCACACTGGGACACATCTGAGGTCATCAGGCAAACCGCCACAGAGACTGCAGCTTTGACTTTGGAAGAAGCTTCTCCAGACTTCACTTGAATCTTTGAAACAGGCAACTGTGTGAGACGACCTGAGAGACCTGTGTGGCTGATAATCACTGAGCAGGTCTGAGAGGTGATGTGGAGCGAGAGCATTTAGTGCTTTATGAACAAGCAGCAGAGCCTGGGAAGTGATCTGAGAAGTGGTGCCACTCATCTTGACCCGGAAACATGGGAAAACCTGGCATTTGTTGTAAAAATAGAAACTGAGCAACAGTACAGCAACATGAAAGAGCAGGACTAAAAGGATCAACACAGTTTTACTGAACAAACCAAGTGTTATTATTGTTGTCCAACTGACTGCCTCTTCGTGTCTTAGTGTTAACCCAACAATGAAATAATGTCAGTCTCTCTCAGAGAACAGGGAGCCCTGCTGCCCTGTTCAGCTTCTTCTTATCCCTCAAATCTCAACAGATCATGACAACAGATTTACTGCAGAAGAAGAAACAGTAACAATAACATTTATGTGACAAGACAGCTTATAGTGTCCGAGGGAAGACAATAACCTGATACATTATTGTCCATGAGTGAACACTTCGATAAATGCAATGTTACAGTCCTCCAACCTGAAGTCAAGTTCAGTTTTTATAAAAGTGCTTTTGCAACAGGAGGTGATGGATGATTTGTTGTGGCAGAATAAAAATGATCATGTGTTCCCTGTCATGACTTGCATACAACAAAACTTTCTCTTTCTACATTTTCATCACAATGCTGTTCTTTGTTTTATCTTTGAAGCTTTAGTTCAATAAAAACACTGCAAAAATATATTTTCACTGTTCCTGCTGTTTGTTTTTTGTTTTTCCATTTATTCTGTTTTGTTCCTCTTCCTACCCTTTTTTCCCTTTTCTGCTTTCAGAAGGTTGGAGAGAGAACAGAGTTTCTGTGGCTCACACGGTGGGAACCTCATGAGTATATGAAAAGGGAAATATTGCTGTTGTGTTCGGCTCTGGACTGAAAAGTACTGAGGCTGTTAGTCTTTTGTTTTAATGCAGCAAATGGCAAATCCTCACAGCTCTCTGATTAGAGAGAAAGGCTGCTGAACAAAAATGTTTGAACAACAATTTTAAAGAAAAATAATGAGGTGCGTCTAATAATTAACATGGTGATGTATCTGTCCAGTGTTATTTACTGTTATTTTAATACAGTATAAATACATGTGGACACTATAAGTTATGCAAAAACATTTTAATGTATTCTTTGACATTTGTCTTGGTAATAATGTGAGAAATCTCACACCCCAAGAGTATATTCATTATTCTTTCACAGAACTGGACGTGACTGGACATTTATAATAACCATTTTAAGACAGACAAATCCTCACTTCTCCTTCCATGTACATTTCTGAAGCCATGTTAATCAGTGGATTGAGCTTTGAAGCTGTTATCTGATTGGATCACACTTTGCTTTTACGGCTAATTTTTCGATCACCCAAACAGACTCAGAGTTTCAGCTGTTCTTTATCTCTGTCCCCATTTTCCATGGTTTTTGTTTTCAAACAGAAATGCAGCGTGAAATTATTCAGAGTGGAGCCACTGAATCAGTCTGTTTAGCAGAGTTACTGTCTGAAAGGCTAAAACACCTACACTTATGTTAAACAAATGGTTTGCTACAGACTCTCTGTCTCTCTCTTAGCTCCTCTGTTCCAGGTTGTCATATTAAACCTCCATCACTGTGCCAGTCTTGTATCTCTCCTTTGGGACAGATTCTGTCTCTCTGCTCCCTCACTGTTCCCGTCCTGCCCTCTGCTGCTGTGAAAGGCTGCTTCTTGTCATTTGCCAGGACTAGAGGCTGTTAATGCCAGACAGCCGGATCAGAGGTGCTGATCTTTATGCAGCCAGCTGAGTCACCTGTGGCAGTGTGTCAGTGTGTCATTGTGTGTCTGTGTAGGTGTGTAACCATGACGGAGGAAAACTCCCTTATGCTACACTCAAGTCACATCCACCAAAAAAAAAAATAAAATAACACACGAAAACAAAACTATACAAAAAAGACCAGAGTTCACGTTTCTCCTTTGCTCTCTTTTGCACTTGTTCCGTTTTCCATGGATGACTGTGACCTTCTTGACTCGGAAAAAGGAGCCAAAATTAAGAGGCAGCAGATGGTTCACAGTGAGACTCTTCACTGTCCTTCATGGACGAGCCTGTCAGGGAGCATGTGTGTGTGTGTGTGTGTGTGTGTGTGTGTGTGTGTGTGTGTCCTGCTATCACTTCTGCATTTTACCATAACCCAGATAGTTGACTTTAGCCACTCTGGCTTCACAATATGAAAAACAAATCCCTGCACAACATGTGTGATAATGTGAAACTCTAATCTACAGCACAAACACAGGCAGCATGTGAGTGTTCTGTCAGCAGGTGATGATGTTCTGCTCTATCCTCTGGCCTCCTGCCTGCTGTGCTTCTCTTAAACTCATTGTGCATCACATCACACACTGAAGCCTCTCCTGACACTGTGGCCCAACCCAAAACACGGCCAGTATGACCCTCATCATCACAACAGCAGAGCCTGTCCACATCTGAGGCACAGCAGCCAGCACATGCCTTATGTGAGTGTTTGTGTCTGTGTGAGAGCAGGTAATAGAGAGCACTTTATCTGCAGATGTTACGAATAACATTCAGTGTCTCTAGAGACAAAGGCATGGACCTTCTATTTACTTGACCTTGAGGACATTGATTCACTTCCTCTCCTCAGGTCTGCTGAACTGTACAGGCTGTTTGAATGATCAGTCAGACAGTTCAGTTTAGCAGACACATTAGAGCCGTAGTGGAGCTGTCTGTTCCAGTTAGTCTGCAGAGTCGTGCAGCACAGCAGCCTGAGGAACTCACAGGAAATGAAGTGAGGCTCGACTGTTCAGGAGAAATAAGAGCTCAGCTGTTTGTTCAAGATGCTTTAACTCCACTAGTAGTTTATAATAAGGTCAGAGGTCATTCTGGAGGGCAATGACCCTCCATATGAGAGACTCATGAAACCATTACAGAGTTGGAGAGAGATGCTGCATCCAGAATAATAAAACAGCAGAGCAGTAAGCGAGCTCATTTTGACAGGCAGGGTAGCTCATACTGACAGGTAGAAAGAGATTAAAATTGAGTAATACCACTTTAAATGTATTTAAAGTTAGGTAGCTCATATTTATAGGCAGGGTAGTTCATACTGACAAGCAGTGTAGCTCATTATGACAGGTAGAAAATAGATGACAATAGAGTAATACCACTTTAAATGTACTTAAGCATTGAAAAAGGTCAACTATAGACTGACTGAGGTGAACAGTCTGAATCTCCACTGCTTGTTGAGGTGTCCTGAAGCACCCACAGACTGTATACAATAAGCAGAAGTAGCCACGGTAACGTCACTTGGTTTTGAAGCCTCGACTTGAGCACACAGGTTTAGGACAAGCCTGCATTACATTCAGTTGTTAGACCTGGAAGCTATTTCTACTTGTTTATACAGTCTATGAAAGCACCTAGAGACTACATAAAGCATCTTGTGTTTATATTCTTAGAAACACTTTTTATTTAACGCTCTTTTAATAAGTTTTATTTTTGACTCATAAGTAAGGCAGGTGTGATAACATTATCCCCAGCCTCAGAGCATGTATCTTCACAGCACTGTGTAATAATGTAGATGTAAATTCTCTGTGGCTGAGGTGAGGATTAGATAAACGACGGACCTGTAACATTAAAGAAAAATAAATAAGAGAAACAGGTAAAACCCCATAACTGGTCACAGACATTAGTGCTTCAGTTGAAACATAATCATCTGTGTCTCAGCTGGATCCCTCCTGGGTCAATACACCATGTAGCTATTTAGAAGAAGTCCTGTCAGTTCATTCATGATAACAGAGTCATATCACAGCATGCAATTTGAATAACAGCCTTTTAATCCTGTTGATTAGATGACTCATTAATGACTGATTATTCTCAATCTGTAGGCATCATCACACAATTATTAACCTTGTAATGAAATGACTAAGTGTGTAGATTAACTGTCCAATGCAGTGGAGAAAAACAACAACACAAACTTCAGCTCCTATTAAATTCAAACCTCTGTACAGTGTGGCAAGAAAAATAGACTTGCAGCTCGATCGCTCACATCTCTGCAGGGAGTGCAAGCATAACTTCTCATCACTATTGTCGGCTGTCATCTCTGCAGGTAAACCAACAATCCTGACTCCCTTGCACAGGCCGCCAAACATAAATCAATGTATGAAAAACACTGAATGAGCTAATGAGCCAGGTACAGGGAGTGCAGACACTAACACCTGCCAATAAGTGCTAAGATACCAGTAAAATAATATTAGAATTTCACGAACAGAACAATGAAGTTTATACTGGTCATTATCACAGTGTGTCAAACCACTGACGTATACAGAGGCTTCCCTGTATGATCTTTGCAAAGACTTGAACTACTCATAGACTGCTTATTCTGGTGCTGTGCAAACTGCTGCTGGAGTGTGTAATGAGGTATCTGGGAAAAGAAAAAAAATATGTTTATATGACGTTAAAAGTAGGTCACAGGAACCTTGGAAGTAAACCCCCATGTGTTAATGCTCACACTGGTGAGACAGAAAAGTTACTGTAAATAAATGTGCTGCACATTTAGGGTGTTTTAAGATACATAATTGCATTCATTAAAGTAGGAGAGTAGAAGGGGCTGTCATTTTTATTGAAGAAGCTGAGGGGTCTACCACATCTAACCACTCCAACAGAGGAGTGAAAACATCTCATTAGTGCTTTGGGACTGTGTGTTCATGAAGGGGGATGTGATGAGATTAAGGGTCCAATAAACACAGTCAGTGTGAAACAGGGAGTCAGCAAGGGGAAGACTGTCACCAAAGAAGAAAACAAATCCCTCATTTAAATTACAAAGTTTAATTTGTTTAAATTAATTGGATGGATCCCACAGAAAGGGGCATCCTGGTACCCTGATGAACAGTGAACTATCTACAAGCTTCAGTCAGCTTGAGGAGCAGCAGTGCAACATAAAGGAGCGTCATCTTGGTATCAGCTGCAGAGGTCCTAACAATTACGGCGCATACAGTGTGGTATCAGATCACCTTCCTTGAACATGCATCTTGTTTTATATAGTAGTTTTTTAGTTTCTCATTTTCACCAACTATAAACAGCCTTCTCTTGAACATATCATATTGGTTTTGTATTAGCAACCTAAGACTTGACATTAACCAATCAGCTCTCACTTAGCTCTCCTGCAGTGTGGCCACCGATTGAAGCAGCAGCTCTGTAGCAGAGAAGCTGTTTATGTGAGAAGACAGAAGTGCAGTGCGTGGACAGCGGCTGAAATTCATGTTTACTTGCAAGTAAAAGAGGAAACAGAAACTTAGTCACTAAAAGTGTGGTAAAAAAATAAATATAGCCAACACATGAGCTGGTGATATATTCAAGACTACATCCTGTGTCATCAATAGTTCCTTTAGTTTCTCTCTGTGAAGATTAAATAAATGGGACCTTACGGTACAGCTGGACTGTTTTAGGTTAGTCCATTTATATTGCCTGTTTCACTCTGCTCATCTGTATGTTAGACTCAGAGCAGAGGGTGGTGAGTTCATTATAAAGTTCCAGCAGCAACACAAAGGCAGGAAGAACACAAAGGTTCAGAGGATTCATCAAATAGATGTGATGAAAAATGAAGTCTGTTGCACAGTCAGAGAAGTGAAACTATTCAATGTTAATGAGAACTGCTCTGGCTTATACATTATACATGATGCATAAGTACTTACATCAACAAATACTTACATAGTGACCAGAATGTGTATACATGTCACCCAGTTTCACACTGTAACATCATCATGACTGACATTACTGACTCTTATCTGTACTGACTCCACATGTCCATCAATGTAACTGTACACAGTATAAAAGCATGTGACTTATTTTGGTAGAGACAGAGCAGTTTGCAGGAACATCATGTCCGTCTTTGATTACAGCTCTTTGCAATAAACTACATTAGCATGCAGATAGATGTCCCACAGACAACTGTTTGCAAAGACGTACAATGTTGTTTGCAAATGGCAGCTTCATACATAAGAACAAGACAAATTATGAATTTTCTGCCTCATGAAGGAATTTACGTTCACATTACACGCTACAGTCTACTCAATGATTTAGGTAAACACGAGGTTCAAAGCTTGTGACCCCTGGGTGTCCTCATTCATAGTTAATTTACAGCACACAGTGTTTCTTTGATATAACTAAATCAGCTGTCGGTGAGAAAACCTGTAGCTCATGATTTATAGAATTAAATTTTTTTCTTTATTTATGAGTCGTGCAGATTTACAGATTTTAAACTTTGTGATTCTTCAAAGTGGGCTTTAAGTTAGTCGATTTTATGTAATATTTTGTGAGGGTAGGGCCGTTAAGTTTTGATGAGTGTTTTCAGAGTAAATCACATGGTAAAAAAAGGAGGCAGAATACATGAGAGGTAAGGAAAATAGAGAAGATACTTTACAGTAAGCAAAAGTTAAACAAGACATAATAAGTCAGCAGTGCTGGGATGGGAATGAGGAAATACCTCATCTAACTTACGTGATGCATCAGTTCGTCTCACTTTAGACACTCTCAGCTCATCTACCCTGAAGAAACAAATAATCCCAGGATTCTATTCTGCTTGAGGCAACTCATGAAGCTATGACCCATTAAATCTGCTCTCACTCTATTCTGGAGGTGTAACTAACAGTGCGTGTTTGGACAGCTCCTGCTGAGCTTTAAGAAGGAAACTTGTCAGAAACATCAAACTCTCATGCAGGTTCTTTTTTATGCAAAATAACAAGTACAGCTGATGCTGACAGTGAGATATTGGTATCTTGGTTATGCACAGGTCTGTAAAAAGTTAACACTTCTCTTAGGTCTATGATTCAGCACCATGGACAGAGACAGTGCTGTCCCAGAGCACAGGCACATGTTCCCTACAGTGAAAACACAACTTTGTGAATCCTGCAAAGAAGTTTCATTCAGTTTTAATGGCTACAGATATTTAATTAATAAAGGCTTACATAACTTATTCACTCACCTTAAAGTTGAGTATTATTTGTAAGATAGCTCATTAATCTAATAAAGTTAAAGCCCATGGAGAAGATGAAAAATCTCTTGTTATTATTAACCAAATTAAAATTGAGCCACAGCAGAGACAGCACTCACAGATAGCTTCAGACACAGTAACAGGGAGGCAGACTCTCATATAAAGCTGAGTGGACACAAACACTCTCTGTGTCTGTAACCTACACACCTGAAGAACCATGCAAACTGCACTGCACTGCACTGATGTCTCAGAGGAGCGACACATTTTATCAGTGTGTTGAGCTGTGGAGGAGGCTGTTGTTGGTGGACTCACACATGTTAACAAAGCAGCAATGCTGCTCCAGCTACACAGCAACTCAACCTGTCTTGTTATGATCTGAGTGTAGATCAAAGCAACATCTTTCATCTGCTGCCTCTGTTCTTGCCCAGCTGGCTGTTTAATGTCGGGGGTACTGAATCACTTCAGTTAGTGGAGAGTTTGTGAGGCAGCACAATGTGAACACACAATCTGGTACTTACAGCATTAGAGATAGCCATCGATCGGATTTCTACATGACACATTTTTGTGACTGAGACTTTTAAGCGACTACAATTGTCCACAGAGTCAACTAGAAATCAGTATAATGTTAATTTAGATCGAACACATACTTGTGCAAACACATAAACACACACTCAAACCCACACATGAAGTCACAGGGCAAGTCTCATCTCCATTCTGCTGAATCCTAAGTGTGTGTGATGTGTTTCTCTGCTGAATTACCATATAAATAACTGCAGCTGATTATCAAGATTTGTTCAAGAAGCCAGAACAGAGAGACAGAGAGACAGAGAGAGACTGTGTGACAGAGAACACCTCACTTTCTTTAAAATCTCTCATTTGAATTTGACTATAATTTTTTACATTTTCTTTTTATTATGTTATTTATGTAAACTTTATGACTGTGCTTGGTTGTATGTTCTTCTTTCACAGGAACTGGTCAGTGAGACGTTCGCTTACAGTGGATCTTTCTCTCTTTGCTCTCAATATATAATCCTAACCATGTCAGGGTACAAAATAGCAACACAGATCTGCAACATGTGGAAATGGCCCCACCTCATAAAGACAAGAAGCATCCGAACACAGAAAACTGCTCTTGCCCAACACAACTCTTAAAATAGATTCATTACATGTTTCTTTCCATTCCTTCCTGCTAGATACACATCCACACATACAGGCTGAAACAAATACAAGTTTTATAGTCTATAAATATTTTAACCATATTCTTTGATTTTTGTTTTTGTTATTTGTGAAACGTCCTGTCTACCCCTCGTTGGCTGACTTGGAGATATATTTAATACATCTTAAAATCATTGCGGATAGAAAAAAAAACACTTGTGTTTAATATAATTCAAATGAATATTCATTGACAGCTATAAGAATTCAGTGATATTACTGCCTGTGTTCAGTGGAGGTGTTGATACCTGGAGGAGGAGATTCTTCTAATCTCTCTCCCACACTTCATTTGTCTTCTCATTAACACTTCATTCACAGTCTAAAAGGACGTCAGACCAAATGAAGCATTCAGTGTGCCTCATTTAAAGTTCACTCCAAAGTGCCTGACCTTACATTCTGAATAGTAACCTCTATTACATTCTATTTTTATAAAATGACTTTAGACATTCAGATTTATTCTTATGTATAACTGTGGCTCTGGCTCTCAGTAAATAAAGTATATTTTGTTAAATCAAGTTAAACACAAAACCAAGGACAGACAGAGGTGCAGCTTCAGCCTGGACTTTTACCTGGACACACCCTGGGCCGTCAGGTGTGGCCAGTTAACCTAACGAGCACTAATGAGCAGCTGCAGAGACAGAGCAGACTGGTAACTTCATCCAAGACAACTAGTGACCATGGACTGTTTTAGTCAACATGTTATCAGTGTATGACTGAAGTTTTAAAAACTAAATGTATCAGTACCAGTACCTCAATCAGAACAAGAGGAATAAACTATATTTAAACAGTGTAGTTCTTCAGAATGATGATCATAAAGGTGTGCTTCACTAAAGAGCCTGACAAAGAGTAGGAGGAGTCTGTAATGTTGAACCATTTCATGGACTAATTGCTTCATCAATCACACAGCAGAGCAGCAGATCGAACATCTGAAGAAGCTGAAGATGTGACTCTTTTTTATTGGAGACGCTTCCAAGTTATCAAGATTTCTTTTCTCTACTGCTCACACACATTGACTGTTGGATTGAGATGTTCACGACAGAGTGCAAATGATGGAAGTTTCTGTGCAAAATATAAAAGTGATTTACATGACATGTTGAGAAGCCAAGCGGACATATAAGAGTCCAACTGAGTATAATTACAGACAATTACTCTGGGCTAAATGATGCTATGAACAAAAGAACACCGATACAGCAGCCATGGTGTCTTTACTGTGTGAAAGCCACATTTCTTATTCATAGCTTTCAGCCCAACATAACTGTAATATTAAGTCTTCTCTCTGCAATATCTCATTGTGTGACCTGATGACATCATCAATTTGAAGCTGTGATTCCCATATTCCCAGGTCAGGGTAAAAAATCTAACAGTCCAGAATCACTGAAAAAGCGAGGATTTTTCACTTCACACTCTGACCCCTGGCTTTTCTGATACATAGTTAATGAGTAATGTCCACACAGAATTGGATGTTGGTGGGGAAGAAATTTTAACAGGCATCAATCAGCCCAGGCGGGGGTCCTCTGTGCTGTGACTGACAGAGGGAGAATAAAAAAAGCCTCCTCATCCTCGTTCATGCCCCTGGTGAGTGAGAGCATGGTGGGCTGGTAGAGTCTGACAGAGAATAACAGGGAGCGTCAGTTTTAAAGGAGTTCAAAGAGTTGGACTACACAGCTAGGAAACACACTGTGTGGGCTTCTGAATATAGTTTTTTTGAACTGAACTACAGTTATAGACTCAAGAGATGGTAGATCCAGGCTCTTAGTCAGCACCATGGACAGAGACAGAGCACGGACAGCACAGTGCTCAGCTCACTGAAACAACAAGGTTCTTCAAAGAGACAGATTGAAAGCAAAGCAAAACATTTTTTTAGCATTAACAATGTTTTGCTACAACAGATTTGGGCCTCTCATTATTTCCAAGAAAACTTTGACTAGAATCACTCCGACATAAAGTTTCAAAGCTGTTCATACATATAATGTGCAACATTTAGTTTAACATTCTAAAAAATGCATCCAAAACAGAAATTGTCCTGCAGCTCGTCTCCCCCAAATTACTTCAGATATTGTTGCAATATAGCAACTCATTAGTTTCTGATGCCATGTGAATGCTAACTTGTTCCACAAAACAACGTATGAACCCAGAGCCATGAAAATGACCCCTTACTGTATCTCTAGACCTCTTAGGCAGTGACAGCCTGTACAGCACACTTCACCTAAACCCAGCAGCACTCTGGACATCCTGACCTGCACACAGACAGCATGCTCCGGCTGCCTCATTCTCAAAGTCAGAGTAGCAGAGGGGAAAAAACCTTTCCTTTCGACAAGAAGAAACCAACTTCCAATTTCCACATCTTTCCCCTTAACATGTTTCTCACAGGAGACGTTCCCTGTCGTTTACATGTCACACAGCAGAAAAGTCACAGGTGTGATCAATGACATTAACGAGGTGTAAATGAACAAGCCCTCATGAGTGTGATTAATCACACCTGTGACTTTCCTGCTGTTACATATCAAAACATCATTTAACAGTCTCCCACTTTTATGCAACACACAACAGCTGGTGAATAGATTCAACTTTATTTGCTAAATGTGAAAACTTCTGTTATTCTTCATGCTTGTATTTTGTAAGAACCCACATTATTTCAAACCATTGTGTTTCTTGTCCAAGTATGTGTTACAGTAAAGCCAGTAAAAGGCTTCTCTTTTCCTTCAGTCATGTTCACACATCAAGTCATTCTCTTGTAGGCAGTACGTGTTGAAATCGAACAATAACTTTCCCTGACTGTCTTTTTGGCTCACCATGTTCCCTGTGTCTGTATTCCTGCTTGACTGACAGCTTCTATGTGGTCCTTTTTTTGCAGGAAAGAAATCTGCTCGCCCTCCCCCTCCTCGCTTGTCAGGGAAAAGAAATGTTCTGTGACAGCAACACACAACCTGAACGAGTCAGCAGACACCTGAGCTTTAGAAGAGATAAGGCAGAAACTCAGAATGTAAAACTCTCTTAAAGCAACTAATAAACTATTTCTGAACATAAGCTGATATAGTAACACTAATGACTTAACTTATTAAAATTAATAATTGTTAAATATCAGTCTGAAACTTAAACGCAACAATTATTCATGTTTCACTTGCACTTCTTTTTTTCACTGTTGTTTACCAAACTACAATATAAGGGTGAAGATGAATATGTACCCTGAGAATAAATCCCTGTAATCTGGAGATCTACAGCCTCACACTCTCTGCTCAGAGAGGTCAGACAGACCTTGAAGAGACTGTGTGATGTGCAGGGTTGCGTCAGTATTGCATGTCCAATAATTAATATGTAGAAGAGTAAAGAGCAGCATAAGAGTGTGAAAAGTTGGACAAATTAAAGTCAAGCTCTAAAGTGAAACATTGTCTTGTTATGTGGGGCAAGATGAGAGAAATACACACACTGCACTACACTTCTTTTAGAGGAAAGTTGAGAACAAACTTGAGAGACTGAATGACTTTGTGCTGAAGAAAAAGACGGGAGAGAACTGGGAGGATGACGAAGATAGAAAGGTGAGAGGTTCATAACAAACTGCAGTCATGGAGGAAGAAAGGAGTTTTGAAACTTGTCATGAAGACTGTGAGACACAAAGACAGAGCAGAGGAGGAGACAGAACACATCTGTAAACTCCCACAGACAGTTCAGCATGAACAGCAAACATCTGTCCTCAAACTGTTGGACTATCAGGAAGAGACGACATTCAGTTCATACAGTTTTTTTAAGTTTACTTTTGAAGTTCAAGTACAATAGTTTTGTCCTTCATGAAATCTTTTGTCACACATACTTCCATTTACATAAATGTATCAGCCAGTTTTCACCTTGATATTGAATCACCATATCTCCCTTTCAAAGAGCAGTAGAACATAAATTGTTCCAGTGTACACACACATACCACAATACTGTACTATTTGTCATACGTGTTGAAGTTTGAAACAGCCTCAAGCTGAAAGCACCATGTGTTTCTATTTTATTTGTGTTGTGTTTTTGGCTGAACGTGCGTGTTAGTTCAGACAGGACATAAGGCTCATATGTTGGCAGTCTGCCTGCTGAACACCATCATTAGGGGTGCTAAGAGAGATACTGGCTCCTCCAATATACATGTAGTGTAAAGCACTTTGAGTGGTCTGACAACTAGAAAATGAGTGCAGTCTATTTACCAATTTAAAGTACAGCATTTAATAACTCCAAGATTTTCACATTTGAATGCTTACAAGTTTACAGTGCTAGCTTTACAAAAAAAACCCATTAATCTCAGCTGTCTTTAGAAAGATAACTTGTTTCTTCACATCAAAGTAAAACTGGATTCAACAGCCTTAATATCTCTAATGAACAGCTGCTCGGCTGCTCAGCTGTGCTTATGCACACCCTGCTCACTGTGCAGAAGAGGAGGGATGCTGCCTCCAATGTAATCACAGCTCCATCAGCAGTGTGAGATATAAACAGTCCTTATGGGAGCTTTCAAACATCCCCTTGACTCCATTCACTCTGATATGAAACTGATATAGTGAACGCTACATGAGTGATAGAGCGCTCAAGCAGTGAGATATAGAACATTAGAGGAAATACATCTGGGCTGATGGTAACTGATAGATGTCACAGTATGACTTATGGCCCAAAGAATACACAATCTATTGACTGATCTGGGAGCAGAACTTTGCTGGGTTTCACTTAAGCTCAGTCATGCACATCACTGTAATGAGGACATTTGACTTGGAGGTCTTTCTCTGAATATGTCCTTCATGTCAGTGGACTGGGTTTAAAAAAGCCTCCATTGTTGTGGCAGAAGGTCAAAATCTACTTTGAAACCTTCATCTGTTGTCATGAAGTGTCTTTCTGGCCTGACCATCAGGAACAGAGAGGAGCTCATATATCTAGCAGTGGAGCTGTATCTGTGTTTGTGTTCCTCTGTGTGCGAAAAAGGGGTCATTGTTTGGGGGGCTGTCCACTTGTAAAGAGGCTTTTAGCAAGTCAAGCAGCTGATGACTCAGTGTGTCACTGAGGCAGAACAACATCAAGACACTGCTTATCCAATTTATAATTTCTCCCAAAGGACTCAAAAGACTCATTGTGAGATCTTTCCAGTAACACGTCTCTCTCTCTCCAGATGCCGCTGGAGGAGATGTTCAGTCACTGGGAGCCATCTATCATTTCCTCTTTCCTCCCTGTATTAAACTCTAGCAGAGAGGTAGAGCTGTGCTTACAGCTTCCTGTTTCAGAGTTATTATTCATCCAGCTGTTAGACGGGGCCGAGATGATTCAGTGGGAGGTCTGAATGAAACCTGACATTATGGAAATGTTCAGGTACCACCTGCATGTGGAACAGCTGGACTGGAGAATTAAACACACAAGTGTGAATTTCAGAGTAATTTTTGGGAAAGGCACTGTTACTGATGATGGCAATAAAAGTGGTAAAATCACTGAGCCCAGTGGTTCAGTCATGCATCTCTGAAGAGCTTCACTTCCCAACATTGGCACCTGTATTTTCCAATTCATTAGCACGGATGAATTGTCTCAGTATTGCAGAGGAGCTAAGAGATCCCTTCTGAAACTGTGCTTGTATGATTGGCGCTAGACTTTCTGCTGGTTATTTACTAAAGTAATCCAATAAAGGGCCTTATTTGAGGAAACCACAGCAGAGCATCACAAGCACAAACCACTGTATTACTTAGCTTACATAAACCCTGCTGTACTGTTATATAAATGACTTGTTCTCAGTTCTACTGACTCTGTTGATGTGTGGGTGCATCACTGAAACGAATGCATCTGTATCCATCATCACTGTCCCCACCTACTTGTCATTCAGTTCATAATCTAATATAAGCAATTGACATTAATGCCATCATAACCCATCATGCAATTGGGTGTTTTGCCTTTTGATAAGAGCTATTTGATTACCCACAATCCTCTGGTTTCATCAAGTAGCAATTATCTCATCACTGATCTGTGGCCGTCTCATAAAGAGTATCTGATCAGAATGTTGTGGCTTTGGCAGCCGTGCATACTGTGTGTACATTTAATGATCTGCTGCTGAATAAGGAATGGCTTCAAACCAGTTTTGTTTAATGTACCAGCATCCATTTCCTGAAAAAACAAACATATAAAAAAAGTAAACACACACACACGCACACACACACACATTTAGCTAACCCATGAAATGATCGTCTCTGAGCAGCACTGTGACAAATCAAACTGTATAATCTGTTGTCTTAGTGCAGCGTTCAGTGTTGACATGTGTAGGAGCCTGGTGATGTTGGAGTCACAGATGTTATAGAGACAAACAGCTGGGAGTTAGATTGGAGTGTAAACGTGCTCAGGAAATAAACTGTTTTAATAAAACTAAGCTGCTCCACTGAGACCGTCTTATATTACAGAACTCAAACTGAACGTTATTAAAAACTGAAAATTAATAAGTGAGAATTAAACACTTCAACATGCGAAAAATTGTGCGATGATCAGAATCACACTGTGTTTCTCTGGGAATGTCACTGTGCTTAATGGATGACTGCATGTTGTAGCTTCAGTAATTAAAATGATTCAAATCACTAAATTTTGGATCAGTTCTGTTCCCAAGATAGGACCAACATCAAAATTGTTCAGTTTAATACATAAATTATGCATATTAGTGGACAAAATGTGCCAAGCTTGCAGAACGGGAGAATCAATGGCAGACTGATATAAATATATAAATCAGCATCAATTAAGAAGAAACACCACAAAACGTAACTACAACACACAATAAATGTGAGATTAATGAGATATAGGGAAATAAATCTGAATAATACATTTAATTATACATCAAGAAACAAATATCTTATTATGTTTAAGGCTTTGGGCTATTCTATATTACTGGCAGTTTCCTGAATGTCAGATGTGAACCACATGTGTCAAATACCGACAAAGAATTCAATAAACCTTTTTAAGACATCAGACTCAGTAAAGTATATAAATCTCACTATTGAAAACAAGACAAACAAGGACAGCCACCCACACTCGCAATCATTTAATTGTAACTAAAGCTCACTAAGCAGCTGTAAACACATGTAATCCTGCAGAGCTCTGGGGTGGCAGCATCAGAGCGGGAGATGAAATCGACCCTGAATGAAGAGTCTGCAGAACACTGACCTCACTACAAGTACAGACATCATTACAAAGTATAGACTAGAATAGAAATACTATGGACCAGACATACAGTACTATCAACAGTAAAATAGAACTCAGTGTTGCTTTTCACCTTTCCTGCACCTCTCTCTCTCTCTCTCTCTGTGTGTGTATGAGTCATGATGTAAAAGGTGATTTTGAATTGAATGTTTCAAAGTCAGAATTTTTCTCTTCAGCATCTATTTAACTTTCTGTCAGTGGATTCACATTTCTATCATTATATCCTGAATGTTCTGAGTGGTGAAACAACACTTCATTACATCTGTACAATTTAAAATATTAATACTCCTCGTGTTTGATGCATATTCTGCATGTTAGAAATGTGATTATGATTATGACTATAATCACTCACCATGTTACTGATGAACCGTGTGTGCTCCTGCTGCTGTCTCCTCCTGTCTCATGTTTGTGTTGTTGGACAGAATCAGTCATGTGTCACCTGTCCATCAGGCATCCTGCTGCTCTGCACACCTGTTCCCAATCATCTCATCAGCCTGCTGACCTGTTACAGGACCTGCCTCCACAGCTCAACCTCATTGGATAATCAGCCTCTCACTGCTTTCTCTCAGCATTAAGTATTTTGTCTAAATAAAGCAAACTGTGACAGAGAAGTCTGAGCTTGAACAAAGAGACAGTCACATGAGCTTCAAACATCAGATAAATGAAGTAATGGGATTTAGACACCAAAGCAAAGCCTCCAGCACTTCAGTCACTTTAATCCTTTCTTGTGAGGACAATGAATTCATGAGGACAATAAGCAAGCTCTAATTACATTTTCCAGCTCATGTTTGCCCCTGACTTACAAATGTAAATGAAAACATGATCCTGCTTGACTTCATAGCTGAAACAATTTTCCCTTTGTAAGACAAATAATATACAGCTGTTCTGTCACAAAGCTTTACTGTCACTGCAGAGGTCTGCATCATGTAAAGAAGCTCAGGGAGGTCTGTGTTTGGTAAAGTGTCAGGCTCTGGGTATGAACTCATTATTAATGGTGCCTGGAAGCATCAAAACCTCTCTGAAGCTGCCTTTAAAGCAACCTTGTTAGTTCCCGACCGTAGTGACGTCCACTGTCTCCAGCTCTATTGGTGAGCAGAAAACCAGGTGATCCTAATCTACTAACGAGCTGACTCCGCCCACCAGGCTCCAGGAGGGAGAGGTCTGCTTACAGAGGGGCGTCAACCTAATGACTAGAAGTATGGCCTCATACCACTGAGAGCTCTATCAGCTATGTAGCTTGGTCACTGTGGACTTGTATTTGAAAAGGGCACATGTCAGGTTTTAGTGATAAATGACCTCCAAAAAGAAGGGTCTCTCTGCAGGAGGCAAATCACAAGTGTCATTTCTACACAGTGTAACTTTGTGACTGATGTCGATGTCGAATTAATCAAATAAGAGTGCTGAGCTTTCACTCCATGTGGTAAATCATATAATCACTCCTTGATTAACTCAGTGTTGTTGCCTAGGCTATACACACCTGAGTATATGTATGTAAAAAATATCATTTTATTCCAGACAGACAGAAGAGAGGCTCAGAGCATCTCTTTATGGAGTGAAGACCATTAAACTAGACTGATGCATGTGCAGAGCATATTGGACAGACGGCTTCAGCACTTCCTGTCAGCTGCTTGATGACTGTCAAATGGAGCTGTAAGGATTTAGATGTTATTAGGATGTCACAGTGACAGCCGGTGAAGTGGCTGAAAATCAGTCAATTTAGCAACAGGTGAGACAGCTGACAACCACAGAATGGACACTCAAGGTGAAATAAATTCAGCTGTGCGTCACTTCTGCAGATAAAACTAGAGCCAACTTTCAGAAAGAGACATCCTCAACTTCAGCAGATAATATAACTGCTTTATCAACTTCAAGTCATTTACTTTCAGTCTTCTGTCATAATGTGCCTTCAAAAGCATGGCCAGTGTCTCGTCAAGGAGCCGACTTCGACCTGCTATAACAGTGTCCATTACAATATAATGTCCTGATGTCTGAATAGCATTACTGAACATCACATCTCTTGATCAGACACAAAAGGCAGGATGTAAAACAGACCAAACTATATATAAGAGCTTTCGTCTGTTACCATCAATAACTGCTCTAAATATGGAACAAGGAGGAAACATCACAACTCTCCATCCTGCTGATTAGTATACATGAGGAAAGGAATCTTTGATGTTTGAATCAAAAGAACTTCACAGAACAAGGATAGTGTCTGCAGCCATCCAATGTAATCTTTGGAAGTAACTTTGAAATGAGTAAACCCTGTTCCCCACTGAACTGAAGAACATGACACTTCACTGCCTCCTCAAGGTATACAGGCAGATGTGTAGATGATGGTACATCTTAAAATAAGCTCTTTTATGTGCAGTTGTTTTCAAGTTACAGATTTGAAATAAACCAAAAATGAACCTATGGAGTTGAAACAATGCTGGTGATGTAGATGTGAAAAGATGCTTGCTGTGATTAGGAGGGGACTTTTGGGAGCTTGACCCACACACTGGATGTGGGGCAGTGGGGGTGGATGGAGGTGGAAACATTCCACATTAAATTGACAGCTGATAGCAGAGAGAACAGATTTGAAGTTTAACAGCAGAATGATGATGGCGAATCGAGATTGTAGTAAATACTATTTGGTTAGACTGAAGGTGTGAACGCCCAAGATCAAGTTATTACAGAAGCAGAAAGAGAGAAAGGAAGAGAGAGAGAGGGAGAGGAGTGACTAAAGGACAAACATCTTCCTGCTTGAACTTACGCTGAGCTCCAGTATTTCAGATGAATTAATGAGTTGTAATTAAAATTTGGCCTGGGGACATGTGAACTTACTAATTATAATCCGCCTTTTATGAAAGACTGTTCTTAAACTGTTCATGTTAATGCAGCAGTAATGCAGAGTTCGGCTCACTAATTCTATAGTTTTCAGGAAATCCTCCCTGAGGCTTCGCAGGCTTCACACAGTCCTCTCAAGCTTCTCTGCTGCATCTGAAGGTACTTCTGGAGGTGGAGGTGGAAGAAGTACCTCTCATGAATAGCAATTAAATACAGTTTAAATTCAGCTCAATGATTGACTCTAAAAAAAGATGGATGACATGACAGGTTCACAAAAGTGAAGAAAGAAACATCAAATTCCCCTCCTGACTGCAGTATGGGTCATCCATATTAACAGATGGGACATGGGTCAAACTATAAAACCAAAATACACGTCAAATACATTTTTCTCATGGTTTCTGTCACTATAGTTAGTTCTTATCATGCAGATACAACAGAAGGACAGCAGAGGGTAAAGAGTTGAGGTTCAAACAGTGACTGATTAAAATGATATCCAAGCTGTCAGATGAAGAGCTGTAGGGAGATTTAATTCCTCCTCTTGAGACAAAAAGGACAACTGGAGGTGAAGTTGACTCTCCGTCTCAAACTGCTTCATTTAACTGATGAAACACATGAAAGACTCCTGCTGTTGTTCTTTAAAGCCAGGCACCAAACTGAACAGATGAGGTTAACATCCAGCTGAGGAGATGAATAACCTTATTATTCACATTCAAACAGTGATGATCAGCTTCATGTAGGGGTCTCTGAGGTGAACAAGAAGGTACACACATTACACACCACACACATTGTCCCTCAGTTGTCACTGTAAATTATGTGAGAAGAGTTTAACAGCATGTTAGATAGCAGAGGACACATCTCAGTCGTCTCTCTTGGATCCGAATTGGGAACTGATCTACTCAGTGTCAGTCCTGTTAATTCTGCACTGAGTTTCCAGAAGCGAGAAAACACAAACACATCCTGTCACATAACTGGCAGAAATACTTTTAAGAGCTACTGGCCAGTTCCTCTCTTGGAAGACATATGAGACATCATGAGCAGTCTGTGGATGTAGCCGGCGATTAGATGATACAGACTTTATATCTCTCTAATGTGTGTAAAATCAGAGTTCTTCTGAGTATCTTCATGTTTAATATCACAGCAATTTGAAGAAATTAGCTCTGCTTTGACCTCTTCTTGGACTCACCCTGGAAAGTTTCACATTCATGATTAAAATATCAAAAGAGCCTTGAAGCTGAGGTCAGAGACTGCGGGATCTTCACATCATTTATTCACCCCTGCAGTTGTGTGTGTTTTAGGTTGTGTGAGTATGTTTCAGTGTGTGCAGCCAAACACTCACTTGTGTTCCCATGTGGCCAAAGCTCATTTACATCCAGATAACCAAGGACACTTAAAAGCCTCTGACTCTGCTCACACATTATTACAAGAATCTGTGAAGCAGCACAAATCACCTCTGATCCTCACAGCAGCCAGTCAGACAGGAAGAGAGCAGAGCAGCAAGAACGACTTCACTACTGAACTATTCAACATGAATACATGAATCTACATGAAGCTACATAAAGTCATTGCAGTAAACAAAGCCAATCTGCCTCCTCCTTAATACCTCCTGACAGCCAGGAAATATTTTTCAACTTCTATAACAAGAATAAGATGATAAAATGTCAGTTTGAACTCCACCTTCTCAGATGAAAGGTGTAACTATGATTTAAAGAAGACGAGAGAACAACTCATGCTTTATATGCTTTTTTATAATCAGCCTTAGAAGCCTGTTAGAAGGCACAACATGTACACATATAATGGCCAGTTAATTCACAGCTTTAATGGTCCAGGTGATGATGGCAAACACAAGTTCAGCCAACACATTATCTGATCCAGGAGTCAAACTATTTGGCTCAATGAGCTCCCAGACTTTGCTTCATTTGTCTGCTCTGACCTGGTCCAGGTTCTGCATCAGCATGACCCTGATAATTATATAATGTGTGATACAAGGAGAGAAGTCAGCTGCACAACAAGCACAGATATGTAAAGAACCAACTTCATATAATGTCATATTTTAGATTCAGGACCAACATCAAAAGAGAGGTGATATGTCGGGTCAGCAGAGAGGACAGAAGGACAAGAAGCACGGAGAGACCAGAAGTCACAAGAGTGTAGAGAGACAGAGGCATGATGTGAAGTGTAAACCCCTCACTGTCTGAATATAAATGTGTCTGCGTGAGCTAACTGTTTAAAGGATTGGATGTAGTACTAAAGACGCCAGGGACTCATAAAATGACATTAACAGTAGGTTAGTACTGTAGATAAAATAATTTAACAGTCACCTGGTGTTAAATGAAACTTGAGAGAAGTGAAGCAAACACAGCTCAGGCCCAGCTCAGCCCTCAGCACTGACAGTTAATCACATTAGACCCTCCTTCAGAAGGACAACCCGACTAAAGGGGACATTAGAACGCAGTAAGTACATTTTCTGGGGAAGCAATTTAAATATTATTAGCAGAAGTAATCTTTTGTAAGTTACTAATGTAAATGAAGCCTCTTTTATAGTTGAATAAAAAGTGCCTCACAGACTAAAGAAAGACCTGTTTTATGTGAAGGAGCTGCTGTGTTTGTGATGAGGACAAATGCACTGATGTTAATGAATACGTCCTGGATGCTTCAGTTAACCGTTAACCTGCAGACATGCTCAATCAGTGTCATACTTGTAAAATGTGGATATATGATGTTTTTCGCACTAAGGTATGTGCTGGAATTCTATTTCTGTCTATTATTCATATTTCTACATGAAATATGACTCTGCCTCCCTGAGCTGAGGGCCTCAGAAGTCCTCTGCTGCATTTCAAGATGTTCTCTGAAGGAATTTGTGGAATAAGGAACGAATGACAAACAGCTGACCGTGACATTTACACAACCACAAATACCACATCCCTTCATTTTGATTCAACCTGCACCCGACTTAACATCATTTCCTGCTTCCTGTTTGGGAGTTCATGGGTGCATCCCAAGTTTATAACTTTGCATCAACATTCCCTCACTTGTGTCTTTTCTTGCATCTAAGCCCATCCCACCGAGGATGCATGGAGAGATAGAAAGGAAACCATGCAAGGAGAGAGGAAACAAGGAAATATACACACACTCCCACCACAGTCAGGTTAACCCAAAGGTGTGTGAAAGTTGGGATTTTCTTTCCTTGAAGGAAATGGGCAGTGACAGACATTACTGCAGCAGACACACTGTAAATGAGAACGTTTCTGCTTCTACACTGAAACTCTCAAGGTTACAATGTTCTCTGAATACACTGAAAAAAAGAAAGAAAGTTGTTTCAATGCAGAGAAGTAAAGATGTCTTTATGAACAGATTTGCCAAATGTCCCCGTGATTTGGTGATAAAGACCAGGGACACAAATGCACACAAATTGTTGTCTCAACAAGAAAGATGTCTTCAAAGAATCCCTTCCTGTCTATCTGCAGGACAGAGTCACCCTAAAACCATGACTTCTCTGAAGCTATCAAAATTAATGAAAAATAAAGTTTGAAAAACTGAGCAAAAGAAGGAAGTATGGAAATGAGCAAGGGTTTCCGAGAGTGCCCAAATTTCTTCTGAATTAAATTCAAAATGTCATCTAGTGATCTTAGTAAGACAACATGAATCAGTAATAATCAAACTTTTTTTTTAATCCTTACGCGATGCACACAACAACCACCTGTGGAAATACAATTATATTCAATTTTAAACTGCGATTGTTGCAGCAAGATGAGAGCATGAAAATATCTCTGTGGAGAAATCAAAATGAGGAACAGGAACATAATGTATCAAACTAGTTGCTCAACACAGACATGGAGGCATTTGGAGCAGACACATAACTAAATTCATCAGAGGCCAAATGCACTTTCTGATTGTCTCATTTGTCTGAATGGCTGAGAGCTCTGCAACATGTAAACAAGAAAAGTGTGTCACACTTTACTCCAACGCAGCAGTCACATAATTTCATTAGTGCTTCAAGACTAGCTGACTTGACTTTAAACTTTAGCAGAAGCTTCAACTAACTATGAATAAACAACAAATTCACAACTGCAGCCAAAAACTGATGTTCCTAGATGAGCTTGGTCATCAGGCTGTACATCTAACACCCACATACATTCATGCTACACTACTGCAACTTTACTCTACAGTGAGATAAAAGGAGACATATTAAAAGGTGTTATGGGATAAACAGATGCAGACGCATGCGTGTAAACAGGCAACCCACTGGTGAACACACACATTCTGATACACTGGGAGTGATTTTGCAATGTGAATGAGCTTCCTCAGGAGCGTCTGTCACGGCTCAGAGAAGCCACATTGTAAAGGGCAGTTTGAATAGGAGGATTTCAACCACTGTGTTGCATCATCACCTCGGTGACGTGCTGGGAGAGGTGGCTGTTTGCTGTCATGACTGAATACAGCTTGAATCCAAGCAATGCGATGACAGAGAAAGTGAAAGACTCATGGAATAGTAGGTGGAATACTGAAGGAGGGTAATAAATGGGAAGAGTATCAGCAGGAATTCAGTAATACTGCAACTGGAGCGCTGACATGACATTTCCCAAAGTCTGTGTAGAGAAAGACTTACACACTGTGGTATTTTGTGTGCCAGACAAAACATTACACCTGCTGTGGTTTAATGTGTTTTTATGTGTGCAGAATTGATGTAATCCTTTTAAAAGGTTGTTGTCAACAGCACTGTGTGCTACAATATCTCTGATCAGACAGAAGACAGGTCAAACATGTTCCTGTCACGGATTATGTCAACAATCTGCTAATAGGGTTTTACCTTCATTTCATGATTCACAGGTTCAGTGTGAATCAGATCAGGCGACAGCATGTCAAAATCAGTCCAGCAAAGTTAATGAAACTGGGCAGGATTGAAAATTTCAAGTTTAGGGGCAAAAATCTAAGAAGACTAATTATGGATGGTGTAGAACAGAAGCTGGTCCTATTTCAGTCCAGTCGATCCAGCTGCTGAAAGCTCTTTGTCTCTTCAGTTTCAGACTAATGAGCTGACTCCTCCTGTAGGAACGGAGGCTGACAGCATCTGCTCCATGCCAGGATGAGACAGCGTGTGTGTGTGCCAGCTCAGTTTGGCAGGGCAGCATGGGAGAGGTTATGGGGTCAGAATGGAGATGAGGTGAAGAGAGCTCGGGCGTAATCACATATAGAAACAATATCTTTATATTGATGAAAAGGGAAATATGGAGCTTATTAATTTAGCCAATTGAATCTGTTTCATGGTTGAAGGCAGGTAATAGGGCAGTGAGATGAACAGAAACAGCCTATTTTCAATTAGTTGTTTACAGCAACAGCTGCGTCTGTGTTCCTGTGAGTGTGAGCGGAGATTGAGTAAATGTCAGGCTGTAACCTGGAATGCCTCCATCTCTTGTTGTGAAAAACAAGTGAGAAAAATACACAGAACACACTGCACTTCTTTCAAAGTGAAGGTGAACACAAACTGTAGAGACTGAATGACTTTGTGTAAAAGAGAGAAAGCGGAAGGAGAAAGACAAAAACAGAAAATAGAGCACTTTTACTTTACCTACTCGTGACTTTGCATTCATGGAGTTTGACATAAAAACAACTGTTTTGAAACTTGTAATTAATACCTTGAGAGGCAAAGATGGCACAGAGGAGAAGATGGAGTACAACTATAAACACACACTGGCAGTTCAGCATGCAAAGAAAAAGTCTCTCCTTTGAAACCTGCCAAGAGCAGAGCAGCTCTCTCTCCTGAAAGCCTTTAATTCCTCCTCTTTACTTCTTGCATAGCAGGTGGTAGTCTGTGTGGAGTGTGTGATACCAGTGCAGGAGTGTGTTTATGTACTGTATCTTTTGTTTGTTCTTAATGTGGGACTATTTAGCGCTGGAGGGGGTCTTTGAGCTATAAAAACTCTGGGTTATTAACTGATGATTAAAGATTTGTTTTCACAATCTTTGTTCATGCAGACCAAAGACTGTAAAAAGCAGAGGCAGATGAGGCTTTAGCGAGGCCAGTCCAAATCCCAGCATGCAAACAAACACAGTGAGAAATGCTTTTTGTGTCCTACAGAAGTGAGGTCAGAAATCATACACAAACATACATACAGACACACTGTCCTCATGAGAGGAGAAACAACACAATGTGATGAACAGTCAGTACTTCTCTCTCTGGTGGGACAGCACAGCACGGCATCTCTCCCTGCTGTTTGCCTCTAATCTGTTTTTATCTCTCAGCTGCGTTTCTTTGTCTTTCCACACTTTAAGTCCCTGTTTCTCTGCTTCCTACATCCTGGTTTCAATGGTACGACTGGATGATTCTTAAGCGATTTAAGACACGGACACTTAAGTCTGGGCTGAATCCACTTCACACTCAATAGCAGACAAAGCCTTAAAAGTCACAGCCTCTCCTCTTTCACTTCCCTCTCTTTTCCCTCTTTGTTCCCTTTCTCTGCACCCAGCTGTACAGTCGGACTGGAGGTCAACAGCTTGTTGAACTAGCTGAGTTGAAATGCTTTTGCTGCATCACATAGAAAAGATTTTTAAAGCAGACAGCAGGACAGTGACATGCCTGAAGATGTGAAGCTTTGTCCTGGTTTATAGGACAGAAGATGGAGGTCAGTCTGTGTGCGGTCGCTCTGTTTGGAGAGTCTGGTGGAGAAGAGACGGAGAGAGCTGATGTCCAAACAATGACAGGACACAAGAGAGCAGCTGCAGCCCTCTGGCTCTGACAGAAGACAGGAAGAGGTTCAGGTAGAGGAGGAAATGGTAAGCTATAAGGGGAAAGGACCAAGGACTGGACACTGACAGGACACACTATTGTCGATTAATCTGTCAGTTATCTTCTCTATTTCTCAAAGCTCAAGGAAAGATATGTTACATTTTGAGATTTGGAGCTTCTGAGTTTTGTTAATACTGGAGACTGATATGCAAACTCTTATTAGACGTGGAAATTAAAAAGCTGTGTGAGGAAATGATGACTGACTTCCATCTTGATAAAAAATATTCCATTTAACTTCAGGTTGTAACGATGTGCTGATAAATAACCTTCATTCAATTAAAGCAGAAACTCAGCATCAGTATTAATAAACTTTTGACACATGACACAGGAAGTTTGGAAACAGGAAGTTTGTGCCTTCTTCACTCAGTCTTCATTTACTGCTGTCAGAAGTTTGAAATGCTCCCATTTCATCCAAACATATTAAATGCAATTTGAAAGTCAGATTTCATAATTATATCTGATTGTTCATATGCATATCAAGATCTGAGGAGCACAGAGGAGCTCTGGGATATAACTTGTCATCCAACAGACAGTATTAAATATGACCATGCCTCAGGATAAATGAAAGAACCTAATCTGTTAACAAGCAGTCCGTGTTGCGTGAATGTGTTGTAAAAATAGACTTTCTAATAATGCAGATGATATGAAGTCTGTGAATGAACATGATGACTGTGCAAAAGCTTCATTAAATACAAAAGGCCCTTGTAGTTCAGCAGCGTGTGGAGCTGTGTCTAGGTTTAACCCTGACGTAGTTAGAAGGCTCATTAATACTAAGTTATGATTTATGCTAAAATAAAAGCTAATGCATCGTGGAGATAAGTTACAACATAACTCAAAACAACTGCATAGTTAAACATGCACCTAGGGTAGCTGTGAATCATAAATGCCACAATGTTATATTCACTAATGGTAAAACAGCAGTTCTACACAACATCATTTTGTCATTAAGAGTAATCCATTAGAGACCCACTTCTAGGTTTGATATTAAATTCTTATTGTAAATGGACTGCATTTATTCTGTGCTTTTATAGTCTTCCAGCCACTCAAAGCACTTTACACTACATGACAACTTTCACACATCCACACACTGATGGCAGAGGCTGCTATACAGAGAGCCAAGCTGCTCATCAGTCCTGATCGAATTCCATTCACACACATTCACATGCCGATGGCCATAGGCCTTTGGGAGCAATTTGGGGGCTAAGTGTCTTGCCCAAGGACACTTCCACGTGTGGACTGCAGGAGCCGGGGGTAAAAGTGACAATTTTCTGTGAGCCACAGCTGCTTACTACAATGTGCTACGATGCCAGGTGGCTCATACCAGCCAGAGAGATAATGCACATGGAAACCATGATGATTACAAACTTACGAGTAGATACTTTCACTCACTTACAAAGCAGATAACTTACACATAAGTGGTGCAGCCCAGTGCAAGGGTGATTTTCTTCATTCTTCTTTAGCTCTTTCACACTTTTCCAATGCAAGAATGTGACACTAAAAGCACCAATTGTGGTACATTTTCATACAAGGTCAAAACTGTATCTAGCAGGCTAAGCGATGAGTGCCTTTTGAAGGCAGCATGGTTGCACTTTACATGATTCCATTTCAGCATTTTCCCCAATTTTCACCCTCTATCCTATCTATAGTTGTCAGCCATAAGACATTTATGGTTACATAGTTGAGAAAGCATCCATCTCCCAGATTGACTTCTCACAGTTTACCTCCCATTGACTCTCCATAATAAGTGCTGGAGGTTAGAGATCTATTTACTGAAGCTGGAGCCTTTAACAGTCCACATTAGGACAACAACAGAAGATAAAGAGTGTCAACAAGTAGTACTGAGTGATTCAGATTCTGCAAACCTTTCTAAAAAAGTCAACAGGCTGAGTTATGAAGCTCTTTTCCTCTTGAATCTGTGACCTTGAAAAAGTTCCATTTGAAAGCTTCAGTGAATCTGAGAGGACTTATTATGGACTGATGGGAACGTAAAGGCACTTCACTGTCATTTCTACCAGCAGCCAGCAGACTAACACTCATCTGAAGTCCTCTTCACCTCGCTCTGACACAGAGATGGAGTCAAGTTCAGCTGCAATTATGACCTTGTTTGATAGAAGTTGACCCGATGCAAATATGAAATCATAGATATTTATAATGAACGCAAAGAAGCTCACAGCATTGCAAATGTGAATTGGGTCAGCCCGGCCTCAGCCTCAAACTGTTTTTTGTTTCTTGCAGCACAAAGACGTTCAGAAACAAAATCCAATTCAAACAACCAAAGAGCGACCGAGACATCCCTTACAATAGTTCTCTTCAATCAGTGATTAAAGCGACTGATTACTTCTGCTGAAGACTTTTAGGAACCAGTTCCCTGGAATATATCATCACATAGTCATCTATCCTCCTTCAGACATCATAAGGATGTGACAATGGTTTTCAAGAGACTGAAAAACCTTCAGGTGATGGATAAAATTAAATATCATCATGGCTACTGATCTATTTCTAAGAGCAATGTACAGTAATAAGGAGAAGATAAGGATATCATTTTGCACCACAAAAGTCCACAATGACACAGTCTGGAAAATGGTGAATCCCAATAATGTGAACTGAACCTGATAAATGAGCAATTTTGTATAATTTTACAGCCCAGTGCACAGAGAGAATGGCAGACACAGTATTCATTTCACAGTTCATACTCCAAATGTTCTCATATTCACATTCAGGCAGTGGTTCATCTGACGCAGACAAAGCTGTTAGACTGGTAGAGGTAATTTGATCTGCTCATCAAATTGCTTCAGAGTCTCTGATTCAGAGTCTAGTGTGTATTCAGTTAATCACAGCAGTGCAGTCAATACATATGAAATAGTGATAACAGTTTATTTAATTCAAAGGACAAAAAAATGTGAAACTGTGCTGCTTTTATAATTCTTTATACGTGATTCATTGCAGAGCTGATCAATAGTTGCACCAATGACTCTACCAAGCCAATAGTCTGTCTGTACACAATATTAAAATAACATACAATTTCCCTCGTTCAGTGTGTGTCTTGTACTTTAAACAAGGACATCCATTCTGCTGTCAGAGCTGTTCAATGCTGAGGATGATTGAGGACCTACAAGAGTTGGTGACATTCACCCAGAACCTGCACTTTCAACAGTCCAGGTTCATGGAAGATCAGCACGCTGGGGAAAGTTGTACTCGGTAAAGCAGCTGGACTTTTGCAGAAACTATGTTTCATTTGAATTCAGCACGATTCTGACCTTCCATTAATAATCACAAAAAGGAGCTGCTAAAGCCTCACAGAGAAACCAGAGTCTGGACTTTAATATAGATGTAGCTGGAGCATGAAATTGCAAGACAAGTTTAAAGTAGATAATGACGGCCTTTTGATTGCCCTAAAATTGCTAAGACTTTGTAGTTAGCTGACATTGCCTGTGTGGGTATGTTAACACAAGGCTTTAGAGAGGACATCGTGAGCAGGTTTTGGAGGTGTTATTGTAGAATATGGTAACTGAAGTGATCTTCTGACTTTTGAGCGAGCCCCACCAACCCATTCCAATACCAACAGCCTCTTCAATATTGTGAACATGGTAAACATTTGTGCCTAAGTACTGACTCAGATCTGCTAATGTGGTTGTTGACTCCGATCTAAGATCTGAGCTCTTACCGATTTAGGACATAGCAGTATTCCTCTGTAAAGTTTTTGAAGTAGAGTATGCACATACTGTAACATGTATCAACATGTCCTGTAGGATACATTGAGTGGCACAACAAATAATGTTAACAACAACACAACCTCCTCCAAAGCAATGCGATAAGCAACTGCTGACATCTTTACCTGCTCGAAACCAGAGACAGAAGGAGATTGACAGAAGGAGAAAGGACACAGAGAATTGATATTCAAGTGTGGCCCCTTTAGTGAACCAATGTAAAACATGCTGTCTGACTGAAAAAAGATGTCAGTCTGCCAAGGTTAAAGCCAAATGTAAGATGACAGCTACAGCAGAAGAGGAATGGGTAAGAAGGCTGAGGAGGTCGTCCTGCAGAGAGACACAATAACCTGATGCATCGTTCCTGTCTCCATCTCTCCACCTTCTTTTCATACATTGACAACAATGTCACAGTGCTTCTCTTCCCTGCACTGATTGATGGACAATTCACACTCAGTTCATACAGAGGAAAGGATGGCAATGTTTGGCCACATATTAACCTTTATTTTATGATGAAAACATTAAATCTATGATGTTATGAGTCAGTGTTTCTGCAGGCTTTGGCTGTATGTGGGACAACTCAGTGTGGACAGCAAAAGAAGTAGAAGTCATTCCCGGCTCGCAATCTCATCGACTATTAAGCTTTTTAATAATCTCACAGACAAACAGTCATCTCTATATAAGTGCAACTGACAATACAGTCGAATAAGTTGTGTTTAAGCTCTAAATCAATTATCATGTCTCATGTTGCTGGCTGTAAACAACGATGAGCGCACAGATATGAAAGTTTAGGCTGATGATTTCCCACACAGTAGTTTCTTATTATGTTGCGTGACATAATATGACCAGTATACAAGGCTTCAGTTTTTAAGGGGTTGCACTAATGATGCCATATAAGGTTAGTAGAATATGCCTACAGCTGTTAAATGTTGTGTTTTATTTAAATGCACTGAAATCGATTCATTATCAATATTGGCCGAAACACAAGTTTAGGTGTCAAAATCAGTATCAGGAGGGAACATAATGGTATCTGTACATCTCTACATATGATCATTATAAGACATATAACAGCAGCTATATTGGTAGGCTATATTGATAAATGTTCTAAAGACCAGACAAATAAGAATACATTTGCTAGCTGTCTGGTGTCTAAGCATTTAAATGTTCACAAAGCTCTTTGGAAATCAGTTTGCATTCCATTAATGTAGAATAAATGGGAATCAAGGAATCAGGCCTTGCTTCAGAGCCTCTGCTCTACCAACCTTCTGTTATTCGCACTTAGCTGTGATGAATAAAGATGTTAACAACAGAAGAGAGACATCATGAATTTATCTGAGGATTCTTTGTTGGCAATTTAAACCCAAACGACAGAAACCCATTCTTCTTCTTATCCCACCCACATTTTCTCTCTAATAACTCATTCCCTCTTCCTTTGCTCACTCTTGTTTTCAGGCTGTTTGCCTTTTTTCTTCTCTTTCCTCATTTTCTTTAATCACTCTTTATCTTCCTTTCTCAACCCATCGTCTCCGTCCACCTCCCTCCTTGCTTTCTTTTATCGAGTCTAAACCGTATTTATTAAGGGAGACCATTTTCTCTTCAGATGCCAAGCTTTTGTCAAATACAAGCACAAAATCAAGTTCCACGACTATCTATCGTGTTTTTCTTCCCCCTTTCCGCCATTCAGTCAGGTCTTTTCTTCCTCTCAACTCAATGTTTTCTGCTCTGAAGAAAATAGATTCAGCTCTTTTCGAAAGACAGAAGCAAGGACATCATTTCTATGAGTAACACTGTCCTCAATCTGATGGGGAGCTAAATAACTCATTATGCATGCTGCACTGTGTTGTAGGTGTGTTTGTTCTTTTAAACAAAAGGATGAAAAGTGATGATTCCTGATAAGATGAGAAAATGCTTCTTTCATATTTTATCCAATTTGTACAACTGTTTCAATGGTTCATGACTTCAATCTGTTTTTGTCAGAAAGAGGTGAGGCAGTTTAAATCTCTGATAGATAGTATCGCTTGTTCCTGGAACATGAGGTCTCTCTCCCTGTGGGAGACATCCAGGCAGCTCTGTCACCCACATAACTAAGACGACAGCAGTGACAAACAGCAGGACCCCACACACCTCTCTCTTTCTTACATGTTCCCTCCTGAGAGATGTCGTCCACACCTCACTCCCTCTGTGCTCGTCTTCTCTCTCTGTGAGCAACATTCACCTTTCTACCAGCACCTAATCTCATGTTCTCTTTGTTCCTGTCACTTCTTTACCCTCTTTTACCAACAGCTTTTTGCCCATTTGTCCGCAGTGTGACACACCACACAAATAATGAACACTGTCACTATTTATTTTCAACTCGATCACACTTTCCCAAAGGCTTGACCCCTCGAGGACTCACAATTCAGGTGTGGAAGATTCTTCCTCCTGAGCTTTTACCTTTTTGCTCACCTTCCTGCTATTTCTACTCGTTTAAAAATGATGTTTTGTCATTTCAATTCATATTATTCAAATATCCTCATGAATATTTATGCATGGGTCTGAGATAGGGAGGCATGAGTGTAGTGTGAGGGAGGCCAGTTTTTACTCCCACATCCCTGGTCATGGAAATTATTCAGTGCATCATCTGAATAGCAGTTTTTTGGAGAGAGCCAAAGAAATAGAGAAAAAAACCTGTTTAATTGGCCCACATTTAACAAACATGTTCTCCTCGAAAATTAGTTGTGGTCAGTGCAAACTCTCACCAAATACTGTATGCATGAATATTAAAGCAGAACAGTTACAGGATGGAGGTAGCAAATGATTCCGAGACATTACATTAAATGCTACATAGCTATACAGCTAAACTGACATCATAACATGATCTCATGACAACCTGCAACGTAGAAAATGTCTATATAGTAGAAAGAAAACATGTTCCCTCTGTGATAACCCTGTGATGTCATCTTGTCGAGCGCTGTGATTGGCCAGTCTGCTCTGTCGCTGCAGGTGCTCGTTAGGTTAACTGGCCACACCTGAGGGCCCAGGGTTTAGCTTTTTACTGTGCTCTTATGCACCATACAACAACCTCACACACCTATTGTTTCTCATGCACACCCACACCACTGACTCTCCACAACTTGTGTCCAAAATATTTAACTTAAAACGTCAACATTTTCAGTCTAATTTGGTTCACTTGATTTAATAAAATGTTCTTCTTTAATTGCTTTGCATGATGTGTCTTCCTTTTTGTTGTGGCTGCTTGAGCCAGCTCATTACACCACTGACTGATTGTTTTTAATGGCCATTCATAAATAATAATCTACTCATTGGCACCAGCTTCAGTTATCAATGATCTATTTTCCCCAGCAAATGAAATACATTTTATTATCTTTTAAAACTTTTCCTTTTTTAGCACTGACTGCTTTGTATTTTTCCTGGAGCAGAAGTGTTTTATATTTCAAACATCCAATCACAATAAAACTAACTGCTAGACAACAATCATATCATAGCTCCTGTCTCAGTTACAGTATCGAGTGTTATACCCACATACTGTGGCTTTTGAATCATCTATCTGACTGCTTTGGCATAGCTTCAGAGAAGGTCAATATTTTTCTAATAGCCCATTGCTTTGTGTCTGTGTTCTACTTCTGGGCACAATACTGACTCGATATAGGAACAGTGTAGCAGAATGGATAACAGTGATCACAGCACGTCTAACTTCCTGCTCAAATAGTCCAAATACTTTAATCACAAAGCAAGTTATTTCCCTTTACCTTTCAGAAAAAAAACACACTTATTTGTATTCATATTAATGCGACTGCTAGATTAAAGTTGGGAAAACAGTCATGATGATGGTTTGAGAAAGATAAGCTTTGAAAGGAACCAGATGTTGACTTGCTGTCAATGGGGTACAAACGTCTTCCTCAGTTACCCTCTTTGTAACACAAAAGCTGTTTGGTTCAGGCACACAAATGAGGCACACAAATGAGGTTTAGGTATACATCAAAGCTAGACCTTCGTTGTCATGGTTACACTGATGAACACTGGGTTAGGTTATGACACAATCATTGTCAAAAGCTGATTGTTGTTAACTCATCGTGTAAGCTGATGTGTTGTTGACCCATCAGTCCACCCTGCCCCTTCAGACTGAAGGGAGATCAGATCTGTAAAAATCCAGCTGGAATTCATTACAAAGCACTTCTAACTGAGGCTTGAATAGGATTTCCAAAAAAAAAAGTTTGTTTTTCCTTCCTCTCCAAACTTTCCAAAATCATTCTGGATTTAACAAACAAAACATAATAAATCTATAACAGACAGATTTGGGATAACAGTCTGAACACATTTGGAATTTATCCAGTTTTAATTTAGTGGTTGTCAAGTCACCTCTTTGGCTGGTTGTGATTGGTGCTTTCAACCTGCACAGGAGGACATCTGCTGCAGATAAATAACATCTGCTGAGGTTGACTTCAGTTGGGCTTTTAGCATCGCTCTCCTGCAAGTCTGACTAATGCCATCTGCACAGTCGATAGCTGTAGCTTGTGTTAAGTCAGCCACTCTGCAGTTATCCACACTTGAATGAGTATAATCATTAATCAATAATCATTGCCTAATGACTAATTTTGACTTTAGATCTATATAAGTGAATAGCACATGATACAGTGAATTGATGATGCAGTGCCCAATATAAACATGTGTTTTATTCAAAATGAGGGCAGAACCTCCTTCAGTCTTTGCCAGGCTACAATGTTGCTATGGTTTCATGTTTGTGACAAACACTATCCCATAATTCCTTCAAAATATTTCCAAACCTGGAGCACTGGTGTAGCTCAGCGGTTAAATCGTGTGCAGAGGCCCAGTCCTTGATGCAGCAGCCCGGGGCTCAACTCGGACCCTTTGCTGCTGGTCATCCCTCCTCTCTCTTCCCATATTTCCGACTCTATCCACTGTCCTATCCAACACAGACGACAGCCATTGTGCTGCTTGTGGAAGTTCACCATAACAGTAAAAATAGCATCATAATGCTGGGTTAATGTGACAGAATCTTCACATTTGCACTTGTTTTAATTCTGTTCAGCCCTGCATGGAGGCAATCTGTTAGCTATTTGACTTTACTCTACCAGACTAACCTGGCATTACTTTGCAACCAGCCTGCTCAACAAATAATCACCAAAGGCATCAACAAAAGAGCTTAAAGTGATGTGCTGAAATGAGTCTGACCAACTGCCAAAAACAAATATTTCCTGAACTAAATATTTTTGCAATAAAGTTTCATGTCCAAAAATCCATTGCTTAAAGATGTCGGCGATATCCTCAACACAACTGTCAGTAAGAAAAAGGAGGGCGAGATACAAAACAGGACTGATAACTGATGCCCGCTCCGTGCTGCACAATAATATAAAGTTTTTTGGCAAACCAAGCAGTAAATCTTTCCTCTGACCTTCAAGTCTGCTGTTTCAAATTCAAACTTCACCCCCAACACACACACACAAATACACACACCCACCAATAAGCAAATGTACCCACACACAGAACTTTAATGATACGCAGAACTTTTTCGTTGATTATCTCACAGATTAAGTAAATATCACAAGATTAAACTCTCCAGTGATTCGAACTGAGCGATGCTGGCAGGATAATTACTTCAACTCCTTACCATTATCAGAAGGCCATAT
The DNA here is from genome assembly GCF_022749685.1 of Semicossyphus pulcher. NCBI lineage: Eukaryota > Metazoa > Chordata > Actinopteri > Labriformes > Labridae > Semicossyphus > Semicossyphus pulcher. The sequence continues at coordinate 7,996,810 of NW_027211700.1, forward strand.
TTAATTACAGAAAGAACTTTAAAGGTCCTTCCCTGCAGCTTTTACAGTGAGGATTTTCTTTTTTCAAACGCACAATGAAATTTAACAGACCACTAATAAAACTCTCGCACACCAGTTACTGAAGCTAACACTCCTGGGGTGTCTCCCTCCTCTAATGTATTATTCATATTGATCACTGTCTTTATCTTATCTTATCTTATCTTTCTTATCCTGGATAATAAATAATTTTATTAAAGCTTGAATATTTCTGTATTAATGACTCAGGAGGTCTATTTTTCTCAGTCTGTGTATTTTTAACCAGCCTGTTTTGTACAAAGATACTACAAAGACATTTCCCTGTAGGTCATGTAAAAACATAATTGAGCAAAATCCTGCTCTTCCTGGGGATAAAAACCTCAGCATATACACAATAACTAACTTCATATGGGTAACAAAATAGAAAATTGCTTAAATAATTTAAATACAATTAACTGTTTATCTTGCCACTACTGTCCATAGCTCTAACTATTAAGCCTGCATGTTAAGAGACTGCATCCATATTGCTCACAGGATTGACCTTTCCTTATGAATGTTGTTATGTTGATGTTATTTTTGGACGTTTGGCAGAAAATTCAGCTGATTTTGTTTGTTTTGCCGTTTCAGGGAAATATTTCAAAGTGGCTCCATTGTCAGTCTGCAGCTCTGAAAATGCAGATTATTATACCTCTCTGCCCAGTCGACAGAGGTATCATCACTTTCAGGCACTGTTCAGCACCATGGACAGCTACACATAAAAACCACTGGCCTCGCTTTTGTGTAAACCCACAGTGAATAGGATCCTCTAGAAGCCTCCATCCAGACAAATCTTGCATCTGCAGAATCTCACTTCATGAGAAGAACATTCTCACCAAAAAAAAAAAAATCTCTCCAGAAATAAACTTCAGCTCACTCTGAACACACAATTCCATTTCCTCTGTGTGAACAACAATGACTTCACTGTTATTGAAATAAAACTGTATTTGAAGCAGCTGTTTTTGGCTCCAGTAAATCAAAGTGAAAAGTGTAACTCTATCAGCCTCTCCCCTCTCTTCAGAAGCAGCCCTTTCTTCACACTTTATTCTCTAATTTTCATTCAGCTAAATTGTCTTATGAGATACTTTGGCTTCTTCTGTGTCAGTAAGTCATATCCCCTCTTATTCCTCATGAAACAATAAAAAGGTCCATGGAATGCCAAACTGAATTAGGCATGGAGAAAAAATGTCCTCCATCCCTCACATAGTGAGATCTATTTAGATAAGAAAGCTCCTCCTCCAGAGACGACATACCTCAAGCCTTCTCATGGACTCTCTTTAGACCCGGACATGTACAGAATCTCACACAGACATGAACTCTGCAGCATTTGAACACAAGAGAGCCACACAATATCAGATCTATTATACAGTAGATGGTAGTAGTTTTTGATCCACTGTATTTCACAACGCTAAGATGGTCCTTAAGGATCCCAGGCAGCCATGTTCTTCTAGAAACCACAATAACACAGAAGTCTCCTCAGAAATACATTCAGCAGATATAAGCTACATGCAGGATGATCTGGTTGTCTGTACTTATCTTTGGACTTTTTGGTTAAGTTCAAGGGTTTAACTTGCTCTGAACTGTAGGAGAACTGCTCATAACTACAATAATACAACTGAACAGTTGGACCGCAGGAGAGAGACATAAAACATGTTAGATGTGTAATGACAAATGTTTGGTTGTCAAATGTGATTTAAACTATGTTTTCACAGTTCTATTAACTTGAATAGACACAATAGATACCCCAACGTTATAGCCAAAGCATGAAACAGCTTCATCAGATCAACAGACATGTCTTACATTCGTGAAAAAAGCTGCTGTAAGAACCATGTCATTACAGGAAATAATAGCAACAAATGTAGCAGGCACTTCACTGAGCACAAAGGGACAAGCAGCAGATTCCCTGTCAAATGTAATCAGGGACAAGACAATGCTGAGCTGCTGTGAAAACCACTGGGGTTGGTAAAACAAGCAAACAAGCTTTTAAAATCCATCATTTATTTGTCCTGCCTGAGGACTCAAAATGTGCTCAAACTTTAAATCACTAATGCTTCTCCTGTTGAGTCCTTATTTTTCACCTGGCTGCTGATCTCCAGCAGAGCTGCCACCCACGGTGAGTAAAAGAAGCAAATCTATCCAGAGCTGTCATGTCAGAAGGGAACAGACTCAATCTGATTACTCTCATGCTGCCCTGAGTCTTCTATTGTTCTCCTCGGGTCAGTCTGACTTTCTGCCTGACTAAAGCTCCCAACATTTAGAATAAACAGATGGATCACAGTGAGACTTTGTGGAAAGTGTGGGGGTTAAGATGCAGAAAAAAATATATATTTAAACTATCCATTCTAATGTTTGTTTTGCCACTGACTGGCTGACCTTATCATAATAACAGCAGACCCTGTCCACATCATGCACCAGCTTTGTGCTGCATATGCTTTAGTGTTTCTGTCTCTGTATGAAAGATTCATTCAGGGCAGTAACACTGAAACAAAAGCAGCTGCATTAACATTCAGCAGCACTTCCATTTAGGAGACATGACAGCAGCATGGAAACACAGACAGAATCTGCTGTTGGAAAATGGTGCTCAGCTCTTACAGCAGCCTTGTTTATGTGTTTCAGAGAGATAATGGGATGTGCTGAGTAGTATTACCCCTAAAAAAGCCATTTCATAGCAATGCCATGATTCAGCTATTTTTCCAGGTAATTCACTTTCTGCTGAGCTCAGATGACAACTGAGCAGATCTCATCCTGATAGCAGTCAGCAGCCATCTACAGCACGTCTATACTTCACCTATTCCACCGTACTAAGTCAAAGAAGAAATTTTAGAGAAGTAGGAGACCCTCAGACTCAAATCTTCTGTGTCCTTGGTTTTTGAAATAGTTGCCTATACCCTTCATCAAAATGTGCAATCATTTTCATGGACATGAATACTATGTTTTCATTAAGAGCAACATTTGGCAGGGCCATTCCCCTTGTAGTGGAAGACTTTACTTGCTCCATTACACAACATAATCAAGCAGAGGAATAGAAACCTGCAGAGGTGATAGCAAAGAGAAAGAAAAAGAGAGGTGGACTGTGACAGAGAGGGGTGTTGTACCTTGTCTCTTTTTTATGTTTAATACTGCTGGAGAGAAAACATCTTGTCTTTAAAGTATCAAGATGAGGTTCAAACATTACTGTCCTCATTTCAACTCTCTGCCTCTGTGTTCCCCTTAGCTCTCTCTATTTGTCTTTAAGGTGCATGAAAGAGAAGATAGAGGAGGAAGAGGGTTCACAGATAAGAAACCTGAAATACACACACACACACACACACACACAGTGTTTCCACTGAATCTACGTCTTGGGTTCAAACACATGCACACACATAAACACATTATTGGATCATTTTGCATCATAGTGAGAAGAACGACAAAATAATCCTGGATATTTATTCCACAGTACTGAATGATCAGAAGAGACAAAATCACTGTTGTAGACTTCACACACGGATGAAAATTGATAAAGGTGTATCATCAGGCGTATTAACAGTTGACCTACAGTGCTGGTCGTGCTGCTGCCTCTCTCCTCTGCTCTGTGATGTGACTGGACTCCAGTAAAACTCATTCTTCTCTCTTTACAGGTTTACAGCTACAGAGCAACAGCCAGAGTGTTTGATTGCTTCTTATCTGCTTTAACCTGCAGCAGGAGGCAGACAACATCTCTGGGACATTCACCACTGATGAAGCATTCAGGCCTTTTCTGCACATTAATCAGCAACTGCATACCCAATGGAAACACACATATAAATGTTTATCAGTGACTGATAAGAAGTTACTTACCCTCTAAGCCAACAGCTGATGCCCACACACACTATAACTCAGACAGACACACTGTGCTTTTGTAGGATCCTTGTGGGAGTAAAGTAGTTGGTATCAAACAGCACGGTGCCAGGATGTGACCAAGCAAGAAATCATCGACTGATACACACAGAAATATAACTGTCTAAATTTGAAAGATTCTCTTTATCTGCTAGCTGTCTTCTCTCTTTTAAGTATGACCCACTTTATGTGCATAATTAAATCTCCAGTGTTTTACGTGAGATATACATAATCTCAGTCATGAGTTCAGAGAAGATTCAAGAATATCTGAATTACAGTTAAGATGAGCAGATTGTTGTAAACAGTCCAGGCAGCTCTTTTCTGCGTGACTCACAACGAGCTTTGAAATAAGTGCTGATGCAGGTAAGACATAAGCTCTCATCCAGAACATTCTCTCTCTCCTGTAAGAACACTGTTGCGTTCTCACTTACAGTCCAAAACATCTTTACTTCTCTCTCCTCAGTCAGTGACAGTAGAGCTGATGAGATCAGAGGCAGGCTGAAGTGCATGTCTGTCACTGCTCTTAATCTGAAGTGCATAATATCTTCCTGCAGCCCAGTGGAGTGGATCATTGGAACTGAGCAGCTACAAGCTCCAGAAAAACCCTGATGCATCTTACACTAACACAAACCCAAGGTGAGTTTTAAACAACCTGAGCTGTGTGAAAGATGATGTGCATCATTGCCAGACTGGTTAAGACAAGCTCTGCAAGAAGCACACCAGTACTTCCTGTAGTGATGTAACAGTCTTGAGTATGGTGGGAAAAGAGTGCTGCTTACATCCCTGAATTCAACAGCAGCAGAGAGCCGTGCAGCTCACACTCAGCAGTCGTCTTCACAGTCCGAGATAACCCTGCAGCGAGGTGGGATGACCCCCTGCTGAAGTTGCACAGCTTCACCCTCCTTTAGTATAATGGGATTATCACTTCAGCTGCTCTGAATGAGAATCATGTTATCTGTCTTGGAGACATATTCCAAGAAAGGGGCAGCATATCAGACTCTTTTAACAGTAAGTGTTTTAAAGTATTGTGTGGTTCCCCAATTCAAGCAACTATTTCTTTTTTAAATCTAGAAGGTCACTTTTTCACTTTATAAATGCTCTGCTGCAAACTCTAACGTGATTTTGCCAGAGGGTGAACTGTCCAGTTTAGCTGAGCTGGGTCAGGACCTGAAGAGAGTTTTATAACACAGAGATACAGAAAGTGCTGATTTAAAAACTCTGAGTTCTTGAAATGTCAGAGCTTCTGTCTTCATTTCCACCTTAATGCCCTCATGTGCACATACTGTATTCCTCCACAGATACCTTTATGCTTAATAAATATTTATCTGAATGCATCAAATATTCTTGACAGTTATTTCCTCAAGCTGCAAACAATCACCCTGCTGGTATCACATGTACAGTGCGATCAATACAGAAAAAGCACATTGTGTCATTATAAAACTAATCAGATATGAATGTGTGTAATATGAATATTTCTGACAAAGTCACTAAACTTGTAAGGAAGGTCATTTCTATGAAAATATGATGTTACCATCTGCATGTTCTGCATCGTTCCCGCTCCTGAATGAGATTCCTTCTCGGACAATCTTTTTCAACCCGACATGATGAAAGCAGCTTTGATTTCCTTCAGATCCTGCTGATTAAATTAGAAATCCTCAAACAGTTTGTAAAGACACAAAGTGAAGCTGAAATCAAATCAAAGAGCTGTCAGGATGGAAGAGTTGTTAGACGAGTAGGAAGGAAGCAGCTTTCAATAGATGTTATTTATCTCTCTCTCTCTCTCTCTCTCTCTCTGTGTGAGTGTGCGTGTGCGTGTGTGTGTGTGTGTGTTGAAATTTTATTTTCTCTTCAAATCTCAGTGATGTCCTTACCCCACACGTGGCAGACGTGAATAACACACAGACACACACCCCAACTTTTTATGTGAATTCATATTGACCTTTGACCACCACATTCAGTGAATCCTTGAGTCCATCCAACATTTCCAATCCAGAAATGTCACACATTGTGCACTATACCAACAAGAAACCAGGAAGAGCCCACCCATCCTCAAATGTGTTCCTCATTGTGAGACAGAAAGTCTGGACCTCCCGAGTCAGGATCCAGCTGAGCCACTCGACTGTTTGTAGTGATTCATTCTTCAACAGGCACATTGAACATCGTCTTCTCTCTTTTGGGAAACCACAAGACCCCTTTCCTAACCACTTGTTTACAGAGCTTTGCTTCTGTTAGGCTGAAATAGATTCACACAGTCTAAATAACACAGCTGTTATTTGCAGCTTACCAGATTGAAACACACACATGCAAGAAAATGATGCTTCCTGGATCAAAAAGGCGCTCTATGAAAGCCGGGGATTCAGTTTGATTGCTCCAATTTAGATTGAGCTAAAGTTCTACTCAGTGTGAAACTTTGCTGTGGAAAACATAAACAAAGGCTCTTTTGATGCTGATGGTCTTGTTTGCTTTTGTAGGTCATATAGAGACATCAATATTGAACTGAGCCTCAGATGAGACAGTTAGAAAGTGCATTTATGTTTTCAAACTGTCCCATGAGAACACAAATGTATTTCACAGAAAGCTCAGTGGGCCCACTGAAGAAAGGCTCAATTCTCACAGTGGTAACTCATTTTGCTAAAGATAGTGAATTAACAGACATTTAAGTGAAAATTGGGATTATATTTGTATTGTAATATTATAATTATAATTATAAACATTGAAGGCATTTTCCTTTGCTGAGCTCTGTGTGCCGACTGTGTGTCGCTGATAAGATCTTAACCCAGTTAATCAGGGTTGAAAATAATGCCCAGATGAATCAGGTTGTGCTCAGACTGGTCAGCCGTGCTAATGCTGTTAGCAGGGGACACATTAAAGATAAAAGAGTTGTTGGAGCTTTGGAGCTGTGAGTCTGTACAGGCCGGATAAAGCTGTGTTTGATATTAATTAATTATGCTAATTCAGCTGCTGTATTCCCACAGCTGAAGCCCAAGTGAGGGTGTTGTTCCTGTTGGAGGTTACAACTAAGATAACATTTCCACAGTGAGGACGGTGATACCCCCACTGATGTTCTGTTCTCTGTAATTATGAACAGTAAAACAGTACTGGTGTTCTTGAAACATACATAATGGGAAATTAATTCTGTGTCATTGATATAATGCAGTGTTATGTGTAGAGTCATCACTACTTTTGTTTAAAAAAAAAAAAAAACTAAAAAAAAACAACAATTGTGGGAGAGCAGTTTCAACAAAGGCCATTGTGAAGTGATGCTTCGAGCCCCCCACACTTTAATTACATAAGCCCATTCTTACACTCATTTCAAGGAGTCAGTAATGAGAACTAATTGGATTTTTTAGCAGCCTTCATTGAAAGAACATTAGTTGAATCTGCGTTTTCACCCTTACTTAAAAAGGCTAATTTAGACACATAATCCTGCTTGAGCTGACTGTGGCAAAGTCTTTGTATAATTCTTTATAACACAGCTCAGAGTAAAACCGCCACAGGACACGTTTGTATTATGTGGAGAAGCTTTTGAGAGGGCCCATTTCATAGCAGGAGAATCACTGATAAGTTTACAGCATGCATCCTCCTGTCATTTACCTTTGGACTAGGTATAAAAATACTTCAGCAGCTTAGAAGGAAGGCTAGAGCATCCTCATGAGACCAACATATACCCTTTTAATGTGACTGCTACATGAATCTTTCCTTTATGTCAGTGCGGCTCTGGAGCATCTGCACAGTTCACATTTGTTCGGGGGCTCACTGAACACCTGTCATGACCTGGCTCAAGTGACAATAACAAAAAGGGAAGCAATTATTAAAGAATATTATATTAAAAAAATGCAATAAATTACAGCAACTTGAAACATTATCTGTAATATCTAATGCATTAGGTGTGACAATCTGGAGTACTGAGTGCAAGAAAGCAAAGTAAGCAGTAAACCAACATAAGCCCTCAGGTGCAGCCAGTTAACCTAACGAGCACTAACGAGCAGCTGCAGGGACAGAGCAGACTGGCCAATCACAGTGTCATCACAACCCCACAGTGGCTGTAGCCAAAAACACAAGATGAAGATATTTTATAAGTTAAGCACAAAACTCATAATTTATTGTAATGCCTTGTTGATAATGACAAATACAAGATGTAAGCCAGGCCCACAGTGGCAGTGCTATCTGTTTGTTCACACACAATCTATGGATAACACCTCAGAGGTAAAGTTCTTCCATGCAGCAAGAGTGGAGTCAGTAGAGCGTATCAAACTTCTCAGCTCTTCCAGGCCGAACTCTCTGAGCCTCTATAGAAACACTCCCAAGACTTTCAGCTGGTCTGTGTCTAAAGCTTATCAGGAAACTGTCACAGCCTGCTTCAGGGTCCATTTCAGTCTGCTGTGCAATGAAACTGTGCTTCAGCAGGTAACTGAGTTAAAGGTATCAATCCCAGCATTTGAACTGGTTACATAAACCTCCACATTGTTCAGTCATAATCATTGTAACAATCTGTACCAAGGTAAGCCTTTCAATCACTTCATATGGCCCAAATTACATAATAGGGCACACTTATGATCTTCCTGTGACAGCCACAGTTGCCATTTTTATTTTTATTTTTTATTTTTTTTATAGTGCAAAGATTCATTCCAAGGCTTTTATTCTAAATATTATCGACTGGGATTCTTTAAGAGATTGGATTAAGAGGAGAAATTGTCCCACTGCTGAGATGCCTGATTAGTATGTCAGACTGCAGGCTTACTGTGGAGTGTTTCCTAAGTATAGTGATTGAGTTAAGTACGGCTGAGCCAAAGCCTGGAACATATACCGTAATGAATGCAGCCTTGGGAGTGACACTCCACTTTACACACTTCATTTTACTATAAGACAAAGTACCTGGCTGGGAAATACTTTACCCCCCTGCATTTTGTTTTGGTCCACAGGTTTAAAGTAGTTATGATTTCCCAATAAAGGATACAGGACAAAATCCAGTTGCCTGTTGAACAAGAATCACACAATGTAAGGTTACTGTTCCTCCTCAGTTCAGAAAGCTCAAGCCCTTACACTTGTGCCTTTCATCAACCTTTACCTTACAGTCACGTCTTGCATGCACAGCTGTGTTTCAGCTCACAAGCAGTGAGCTGGAACAGAGGCATTGGTAATAGTGGGTCCTGTAACATTACCATAAGTGTATCTATGCTGTATTTCTACTTCATCAGGTTTGCAAGGAAACCCTGTCTGCTATGGTCTCTGCTGCCACAATAGTGGAGTTACTGTATAGTATATTTCAAAGGCACACATTTACCACTAGGTGTGGCACCTAAGTCAACTGTCATCAGACTTGTACGCATCTTCTCAGTAACAGTTATCAAATCTGTAACATATTGCATCAGTAATAAACAACTATAAAATATGTAAAATCTGTAAAAGGAACAGCTTAATGTAGCAGAGTTTTGATGCTGCTTTTCTAAATTTAACAGCCACAGCTTCTCCAGCATTTACAGCAAAGGCTTAGAAAAGTGACAGACCAATTCCATGCATTTGAAATCATTTAATGTGGTGCTACTCAGGCAATCAAACGTGTGCAGTACAACAAGCATGCCACTCGAGTCCGTGGGTGAGAAACACACAGAGAGACGACTGACTAAATAATTGAGTCGGATACATTTTATTTTACATGGGGTACTCTAAAAGCAGAAAGTAGACTGTATTACTCAACTGTAAGTCAATATTTCGGCTTTCAGAAGTCAATGTTTATATCACGTAGAACATTTTTGATTACTTCCATGTATCTAAAGTATTAGAATTGTCAAAACACTTAAAATACACTACTAATACACAGTGGCGTTTTCTTGCAGAGGCCAAGGGAAGCCAGGCTTCCTCACTTTTTTCAGAATATAACCGTCATTTAATAAAAACACTTTTTTAACAGTTTACGTAACCCTTCTGTGTTGTGTCTCTGTCGTCTCCTCCTCGTCTCTCTTCATTAATTGTTGAGCGTTTTATGATGTGTAAAACAGCGCCCCTCTAAATGTTACGTGGTGAATGAACGTTGAAAACATGGTACTGCACTCTGTTGTCTGTGAGGAGGCCAAGCTGAGTTGGCCTCCCTTGGTGAAAAAAAAAAGAATGATTAACCAATCAGGTGAGGCCATTGTCACGACACTTCTCCCCTGTGATTGGTCAGGATAGTATCAAGGGAAGCCGCGAAGTTGTTGGCATCACGCCAATCAAATCACAGTATGTCATCATCAATATCATTGAATGAAATAACGGAAGATTTGTTGATTTGTGTTGGTAGCTTGGTAGGCTAGCAAAATTATTAAGCGCAATGATGGAGGGTGGAGATTTGGAGTATTTAGTAAAAAATAATTTTACTAAACTGCCTCTACAGCAGCAACTCCGAATTAAATCAGACAGCAGGCCAACACCAAAACTCGAGCTCCGTACTGAGAGGAAGAAAGGTTTTCGGACTTTCAGTGAGGATAATTACGTCCGCACTGAGTGGCTAGCTTGTAGCGCCAATCTTCAGCAGCTATTTTGCTGGCCTTGTCTCCTTTTTGACAAGGATTCCTGCTCTCTGAACAATCCCTGGGTTACCAAAGGGTTCACCAACCTTGCCAACCTGTCTCGGGCAATTGAAGGCACGGCAAATCCAAAAATCACATCGATTGTGCTGTGAAACAGAAGGACGCGTCAGGATTAATGAGGCTCTGGATTTGGCAAAAAGTCTGAGCACAAATAGGGTGAGCAAAACGCATTTTTTTCCCTGTGTGCAGCTTAATAGTTACTGAACTGCCCAATTAGCATGTGTGTTATTTTTGATGGGATTATAGTCCTTATTGTGTCTTGCTTGCTTTGATTAGGCAGCATGTGAGTCCGCTGAAGTTGTTGTTTATTGTTGTTGTTTATGTGGAGAAAATGAGCACCACGGACAGTGGCCGTGACGGGCTGGGCGGTCTGAATACATGCACATGTCAGGTGTGCTGGTTATAGCCACTAGTACTGGGTTGTTGTGTTGCTGTATTTTGAACATTTACATGTATTATTATATATATAAACGACAAGGAAAAGTGAAAAGCATTTGTGTATCTCACATAGAGCGTACAAGTCGTGTTTGACGTGGACGCAGAACTTAACAGCTTCTGATTGAGTGTGTGAATTAATTTGCATATTTCCAATATCATGTGTACTGTGCTTTAAGTAGCTGGTTGTGCTTTTGGGAGGGTGGTTGCTTAATGTGTATGTGAGAGTGCGTGTGTGTGTGTGTGTGTGTGAGTGCGTGAGTGACTGAGGGAGGGAGGGAGGGAGAGAGAGAGAGAGAGAGAGAGAGAGAGAGAGAGAGAGAGCGCGCCGGTGATCAAAGTGTCCGTTAGATAACAAGTGTGTGTAAGTCCTGGTAAAATGATGCTGGGCGCTGTAATAGTTCATCTGACTACATGAAATAGCAACATATAAATTGCAACATACGATTTTCTGCCCCCACCCCCGTAGAACATACACAGTTTAGAGGTTGTGTCTCACTTGGCTTACTCGGAAATTTTCCCCACGCCACGCCACTGCTAATACACAACAACAAAAAAGTCAGCTTTGGGAGAGAAATTTGTGATTTCAGGGGCTGGCTCTGGAAGCCAAGTCATTCACAACACAGGAAATTGGCTCTCACATTAGAGCCCTTTGTTTGTGATGAAGAACACAAACACAACTTTCCCCTCTGATGAGGATTAAAAAGAATGGCTCATCAGGCTCCACAAAACTGAGAGAAAGTTAGATTTAGAAAATGACTTCAGGCTCAAACTGGCCAATATGAAGACAATTTCAAACAGTGTGTGGCAGGGCAATTTATCACTGAATTGGTTTTGCATTTAAAGCGAAATATACATGAATAAAGGAGAAGAGAAAAGAGGTGAAGAGAGGTTAAAGAGGGCAGACTAAGAATGTGACTGAATGATTACAATGACATTCAAGGTGTTTTCAAAAAGGTTTCACAATATCTTCACATAATGTTTCAAATGGACCTGACTTATCAGACTAATATAGTCCACTGGACCTCTGAAGTGACATTTTAGAGGTCTCATCTACTGTAGCATAAGGACAATGAAGTGAGGAATACGACTAAAGGTTAAATAACTTTTTTTTGTAATGCAAAAATAAAATTGGCAAAATGTCAATGGGCCAGGGAAACAAACAATGTCATTGGTTGGAATTGGGGGTCTGTGCTGGGAAGAGGACACACACAGACAGTAAACACACATGGACACACATTGTGGTTAATCCTGAGCTGTGTGTCATCTGGCATTTTCTATTCCACAGAGAAATGGATTATGACAGACATTACTGCAGCAACACTCTGAATAGGAAAGTAGCTTCTGCTTCTACACTGAGAACACACTCAAGGTTACACAGCACTCATAACACATGGAGAGACAAGAAAGAACAGTACTTGCAGAGACATGGTAATCATGGGATTACTTTCAGTTATATAAGAAAAGAGAAAGGGGTTTTGGCAAAGGGTGACTTCCTAGTCAAACAACATGGTTTTCATTATAATGAGCACAAGCACAAAGACCTTTAGTACCATATTACACATGCAGGGCATTAAAAGTTCCCTCCCAGAATCTATAAACCTTGATAAACCATCCATGTTTCTATGGAAATGACAGACTTACAGTCTGCAAAACTACATTTTTAAACCATGGGCAAAAACAAATTAGTATGCAATCATACGCACGTTACAGGTGTGTATTGGACAAGAAGTGGTATAAAGCAATGTAAGGCTGTGCATAGGCAAAAAATGTGGACTCATGAGGACTCCTGGGTACTATTAAGCTGCTGCTGCAGGAGATCAACATAATCTACACTCACCACTCAATCAATCAGCTGTTTACAGTATTCCAGAATCAACACACATCTAGCGATTGGAACAAGCTTTTACAATATTCAAAAAAAGTTAAATCAGGATCTAATGTCGGCTGCTGCAGTATAAAATGTGTACCTCCCTATATTTGTGTGAAGGTGGCTGCTCCAAATGAAAGGGACTTCAGATCTGAGCTCTGCTTTGATGGAATATGAGCTCTACAGGGCCCACAGCCTACAGAGACAAGCAACGACTGACACACTTCTGAGAGCTCTGTGGAACATGTGTGTCCCAATGGTGTTACGTCCCAAAAGTCACCCTACTGTGGCATGTGTGTGTCTGTGTGTGTGAGCCAGAGCTAATTAATTAGAGATTCAAAGCCAAGAAATAATCCTCTTTGAATTTGAAGGCCAAAGTTAAGAACTGCTCTGTTTTCTCATAAACAGGCTAAATCTCTGCTGCCTTAAATACATAGAAGAGGAATAAGTTTTTGCTAAGACCTCGACTGAAGGTTAAAAAAAAATCATTCAAACAGAACTGTGTGAGTTCAAAGATGCTTTCTGTAATCTCATTATAACTACAAGAAAAATCTTTAAAAAGATGAAAAGAATTCATGTAAAACTAAAAACACTTAATAACACAAAGCTTTGCTGCCAATGAGAGCATGCAGGGAGAACAAGCTGTTGATCAAAGAGACTGAAAGAGTCACAATAATTCACACAGTTTCTCTGATTCTCTTTTTAGATGCAGAAGTCTGACAGTCCTGATGTCAGAGCCACAAAATCATCATCATTTATCTCCAAACATCAGAATAAATTATTCAGCATGCAGACATGAGCTCATATAAAAACAGCCCGTGGAAACGTTAAAAATATCCAACAGCAGACTGAGTCCATTAGAGTCTGTGATCGTTGGATTTAAAGTAACACGCAAAGTTTTGAGAAGACTTTCTTTGATTAGCAAATCAATCACTTTCTCTCTCTCTCTGTCAGAGCTGAAGCAGACAGTTGGAGTCTTAGATCTTGAATATGGTTCTTAAGAGTTTCTGGTAAAGCCGTAATAGACTTTAAGGCATAATCAAGTATTTGAATTGAATGAATTTTAAGACTCTTTGAAAAACAAACCTTGAGCAGAAAACAATAAAATAATTAATCTATGTATTTGCCTGGATCTTGCTTGAACTCCAATAAGTCGCATGCAGTGAGAGAAAATCATATAAAGATTCTAACTTTGGGAAAAAGAGAGCACTGATATTGGATCAGAATTGGCATACACCCTGAGTTTAGGTGTCTGAATGGGTCTTAAGAGATACAAATGAGTGGTTATTATCTGGTGTTTATCTCTAACAGTCGATGTGAAACTGATGCCATGGTTAAATAACACAGATTATGAAGAGCATAATCTCCATTGCATGAGCACTGAACTGGATAAAAAAATAGACGTGCTGAATGGCCCAATCCCGAGGATGCTTGGCTGGTTAGAACCCTGTGTGTTAAATCTGAATTTTGGTGTCGGTTCTGCTGTTTTGTCTCCATTTAAATTGCAGATTGTGTCTTGCAGGCATCAGTATCAGTATAAGATTTGAAGAGTAGAATAGGCTAAATATAAAGCAGATCAGGCTGCATGTAGCAGCAATATGATGTAAACGTAGATATGATAATGTACCATTTAACTGCTTTGTGTTTCACATTCATCCATTCAGCTGAGGACATTCAGTTTCAAAGTAAACAGTGATAAACAAAAGCATGACAGCAGCAGCTCCACACAGAGCTGGAGGCATTCTGAGCAGACACACAATTACATTCATCAAAAGGCAGATGCACATTGTGCAGATTGTTTCATTCTTCAGCTGTGGGCTGAACTCATCGAATAAAAGACGATGTGTGCAGCTTTACTCAAACAAAGCAGTCAAACTATCAGTGCTTTGCGACTGTGATTATAAAACCTATAACATGATAGTGTTATCAAGGAAAATGGCAATGGAAAATAGTCAAAACTGTTAGTTTTAACAAACACTGTTCCACAGGAAGTATGTGTTGACAGGAGCTTAAGAAAAAAAGTTATCAAAAGAAAAACATTAGATAATTTTTAATATCATTTCATGTTGTCGTCAATGACCACAAGTAACCTTTCCTCACTTCACAACATTCAGAGCTTTACTGTGCTCCACCTACACACTCCTGACAATTCCCCACACTATCTCTCTCAGCTGCTGTCACTATCAAACTGATATCACAGGCAACCTGCCAGACTGGAGAGGCTCCATATGCAGGTCAGACCTCTATGAGGAGTGCAGAGCCTCTGTAGATTTGAACGTGCTCCAAATTTAAGGGGCAATAAAAATAAAATCGCTCCAACTCTAATTGGCACCGAATTCAGCTGTGCCTACATAATACAGAACCATTCATTTTAATGGAATGGTTAAAAAGAGCTTCTGCGTGCGCTGTATTAATATGTGTAATAAAAGAGCAGAACTGTCAGCCTGAATTCTTGGCAGCTAATAAAACACAACGTTCATTATATGCAGTGAGAAGAAGTAACACAAGTAAAGTTTGGCTTCTGTTTCCATGAGGTAAAACTATAAACTGTGACGACTAATATCACTTATATTCTTAGAGACGGGCTGAATGGCAGAAAGCTGACACACTGAAGCTACATTACTGTCCCTCACTGTGTTTTGGGACTGTGTGTGTAAGTGTGTACATTGGTTTATATCTGTGTAATGGCCTACGGACTATCTGCCAGTTGGTATGAAATATGCATCTGGCAGAAAAGTCTCACAGGGTCAAAGGTCCCAACCCAAAACTGGGTTATTCCAAGAAAACTTTACAAACAGATTCCTGGTTGCAGAAAATATATAAAGTTGAATCACTCACATGAAGCAAAATGTTGCTGAATGCTGCCAATAAAAGCTCACCAGGAGTGCAGAGCTTTAAATAAATGGCTGCATTCCAAGAGAATTGCTCTCTCAAATTATTTATGTATATTGGTGGTGGCAGTTGAGGGGAGAAAAAAATGATATAATGCATCATTTATTCATTTATATTACTTTCTGATTGTCTTTACAAACCCCCCATCTTGTTTATGGAGACAAACCGATGCATTTTCATTAAGGGGGCTTTCTCATTTATTTCCTCTAATTAGTTTGACGTTAAAAGCTCCTTCAAACACAGCAGTGATGATGGATTAGTGACCTGCCTTGTTAGAGGAAGACACATTGTGTGGAGCTGCACAGAGACTAAATAAATAACTGCATGTTGTCCACTTTAATATCAGGCATTACAATCTAATTACAGACTGGCACTTTAAGTCACATTTATGCAGAAGTCTTAATTGCAGTTTCATCTAAGTGTAATTCTGTCGCCAATAAAATTATGTCTATAAGGGATGAGGTGCGACTGGAGAGAGACTGCACATTCCTTTAATAGTCCTTGTGTTGTAAAGCAAGTCATAGGTCTGATCAAAGTCAGCCACGAGTATCTCTCAAACTCCTGCAAGAACTTTGTCTCATGGACACCTCAGAGATATTTAAAGGGCTGGTCCACAACACTACTTTTGAGGCTTTGAAGCTTCAGAACTAAAACATTCAAACATTCATAATGACTAAAGTTATCACATCTTCCTCAAACTTAAGGTAATTATTTACACACTTTGCTGTTATTGGAACCGTAAGTCAGAGCAGACCGTTCACAAAGGTGGCTATTGCTACACTATGCTTCCATTATGATCAATGAAAGTGGATACACCAGGAATGAGAGCAGAGCATAAGTGGTGCACCAAACCCTGCAGGCGGCCATGTTAGTTATCTTAGAATTAAGATGCTAAACAGCACTGGAGGCTGTTTTTGTACCATGTGAGCATGATTGATTGACGGTCCTGGTAATCAACAAATCCTCCAAGTTAACACTTGGATATGTTGAAGGAAAGACACAGCAGCCCAGTTCTGCTCACACTCACAGGCAGAAAATCCTCAGCTCTCATGGTGTTCTCATCATCATAGATGGATCTTTCATTGGAAGAAGCATTCTTATAAACCTGGAATTCATTGGCTCTGTCTGCAGTGTGTAACTTGCCAGCAGTCACCAACAGTCTGTTTATTTCTATAACACAAACATCTTAACTCAAAAAAATGTCCCACCAACAATCTATTCCCATGGTGTACTCAGCCAAGCTAAGCTAAGCCTGGTCTCAGACCTCCATGTTAGTTAAAAGCATCATCCCTGTAGACATAAAGCTCAGAGCAGCAGCTAACTGTAATTGCCCTGGCCTGTGCTGAGGGTAGTGGAGTGTAGCTGGGTTAACAAGGTCACTGGTGAGAGAGAGCAGGAGGAGGAGGCTGGAGGAAAACATGTCCCTTATGCTCCAGTGTCTTTGGTCAGAAATAATGGCTCATTGCTCATGAACACATTTTCCAGCTGTCAAGAGTTTAAATACCCAACCCACTTCTACTGAAGTAATTACTAAACAAAAATAACTATATGCATGGAGAGGAGATCATGTATTGCTATAAAGGAGATCCCATTTATACTTCAGGGGTTGAAAGTACCATTGATTGAACTCAGTGCAGTTAAATTATTTCCACTTTGTGATACATGTCACTTTAGCGCCATTGTATTTTAGAGTTTTTAGTTAGCCCAGTCACTTTGCAGATTATGATTTTGCATTATAAAACATACTGTATTATTTTATGGATAGAACAACCCGAACACACTTAAGATAAAGTATTTACACTAACCTCCGCCTGCAGATCAACATCATAGGAAAATAAGTACTTCCAGTTGTAGTATACTGCTTTGTTTCCTTTTTCTATCACTTTAGAAATGCTCTCTATCCTGTCTTTTCTGCCTGAATCTTCACTCCAGGGGATGTTCAGCCTGCAGGCAACGCTGATAGAATATTTTATGTTTACAGGATAAATGTGCTTCTTACAGTGTAGAGAGAAATAATCCCCAAACGCTGCCTCTAGAAAAGAAACTGTCACTGTGTCAGTGAATAACAGAATTGTATTGACTGCTTTGTACTTTAACTAAAGACAGCTTATGTGTATCATATTCGTACTGACATCCAGCCAATGGTGCAACTGATCTCTTTACTCATTGTATGCAACATGACATGTTATTAAACTATGAAGAATGGCTGCATGAATGTGATGTACTGTTCTATTAGAGTCTTAACAGGAGCTTTGTTGCCTGGTATGTGGTTTAACTGTTTCTGTTACAGTCCAAAGAGAGGGAGGTTGGTGGTCTCACTGGAGAAAGACAGTTATCCCTTTGCAGGGTCTTTTGGACCAAAAATCCTGACAGCAGAGTTATTACACTGTCAGGAGAGCCAGAGAAGCTGTTGCTTTTATTATTCACTTTATTCTGGTATTGGAAAGGGCAATGTGTGTTTTCAAGATCCGCGACAGTCCACCAGTTAAACTATAAAGTTCATTGAGTACGTATCTGTCACTATCTACAGTAAAGGGGAATATTGTGCGTATCCGAGGGCAGCAATGCAGCTCAGTGGAACCATCGCTCCACAGCAAGAAGATCCTGGGTTTGAAAGCTAAGGCAATATTTTTGTGTTTACATTAAGTGGTGTAACATTTTTTGCCCATGTTTATGTGTGTTTGCCCAAGCTGCTCTGCATACACCTGTCACCAAACACATGTATGTAAGGTTAAATCTCCTGTGAGGGGCCTTGACCAAGGCACCGGCTGTGCAGAATTTACTGTAGAGTAGCTGCCCACTCCTTCCAAGACTTAGACAGCACCCAGAATGAATTTCCCCAAACATATGTCAGCCAAGAAAAATAAAAATATTTTTTTTATATAAGATAAGATGTTTTTGGGTGTGATATGTTTCCGGTCTCTATCGTTGCATTCTGCCTTCAGGAAACAGGTACATCCTCTCTCTTGGTCCAGCACTGACAAAGACTTTTATTCCCAGATTAACTGTTATTGAAATGGAAGGATAACAACTTTAAAACCTGTAACTAACTCTAGAAGTGCTGTGTGACACAGTTTACATTAAAGCAGGTCAGGTGGTTACTATATGTTCCCGTTGGGCTTACCGTAGCTCGTTGCCAAGACAGCTCAGCAATTCAATAAAGCCACCTGCCCATTTAACTGCAACACAGCACTGATGGTGCAGTGGTTCATGTTTTGCTGCCTTGCAGAAGAACCAGATTTGATTCTCAGCCAGATTTCAAGTTTGGCTGGAAAACTGAGGAAACCAGCCAAGTGCAGTCAGAGTGCTGGCTGTGATTCTGTGTTTGTTGCTGTTTCAAATGCCGATCAGCTCACTTCTGTTCCTCCAACTCGCTCTGAGATGTAAACTAATACACTACATGAGGCTGCTTACAGAACACAGTATACGATGGCTGCATGAGACTGTTTTACTCTTCCACTCGACTCTCTCAGAACAATTGTCAGCTGAGTTTGAGTCTCCTGAAATGTCTGAACTGTAAACAAGCTGTTAATATACATCCACACATTACAAAGAATACTGAACCTCATAAGAAGGCAAAAATGGTAAATGGTAACTTCAACATCAGTTTTTTAGTATCGTCATTGTGAGTATGTTAGCATATAGATGTTACAGTCTAGCTTATAGCACATGAGCTTAGTCTCAGAGATTTTAGACAATTCTCTCTCTCTTTCAGACTTCTTTCTGTGACCATTCCTCAAATAACTGCTTTTTTATAAAGCCCACCTTAGAAACACAAACCCCTGACAACGACACAGACCGACCATAGATCTCTTTGGGAAGTAGCACTCTGGTTTCCTTCATGCCCGCTGCACTGAGACAGCTCTGTCAGCAGTGGCAATTATCTTTGACAGGGCAGCTAACCGTGGGCTCCATGACTCCAGGAATGCTTTATAAGTTATGTAGCACCATGGACTCACTACAGCACATGAGCAATTATCAGTGTTACCGTCTATTCTTTCCTCTTTCACAAATCAATCAGTCCAGGTGACATTTTCTGTTGTTCAGTTTTGGTGCTCAATGTAACAATTAGGACTGAGTTGCTGCCACCTGATTGGCTGACTAGATATTTGCCTTAACGAGCAGCTGTACCTCGTTATCCTAATGAATAACATGCCAGGGCAACTCAGGAGTTTCAGCACTTAGAGTATCCTCAATAAAATCATCCTCACTGTGTGAATATGATGTCTTACAGTTCAAAAATAATCACTTTGATTTAACAAAATACCAAAGTGGAAGATGCAACAGTGAATGAAATGAACACAAACAATGTTTCAAGGGTACATGCTGTGTCTTTCCTCTTACAGTCCTCTCTCCTCCTCCTTCTCATTTCTGTCTTGTAGCTCTGATAGATGTGTGACCATGACAGCCTGTAGTGTAGATCTGAGGCTCTGCAGCAGAAACCTTTTAACTGTATTAAACTGTCACACGACCATTCTTCATGCAGCTCACAGACATTCAGGGTTTAACATGATGGTTAGAGGACTAAATCTCTTCCTTTCTTGGTTCATCTTGTCTCGCTGTGTGTTTCTTATGTGTCCTGAGAAGTATCCTGGAAAAAGAAGAAACGAGGAGAGAGGGAGTTTCCCCATCCAACCCACAGTGCTGTGAGATGGTGTGTATGTACTCGTAGGTGGGTTTTTTCCTGTAGCATGGATTCAAACCTTTGATATGGCTTTCTTGTTTTTTATCCAACTGAGTGCAACATCCCTGAGCTGCCCAACATGAAAGGATCCTGGTTCTCTGGAGGCAGAAAAATCACACAGCTACCTGAGTCCCAAAACAACCTTTTGACACTGGATTTATGTCAAACTGCCAACTTCTTCTGAGATGATCTGACATTTGACATGTTTGTGTTGTAAGTTATGAAATAGCTCTGTCACTGAGATCCACAGGGTCACTGCTGCTGTGTCCTGAGTGCTGTGAATGTGGATCTGTCAGGTTGGAGTCAATAAAACCTGAAGAGAAAAGGCCGACCTGCAGATTTGTGAACCTGCTGTTACTGAGGAAACACAAAAACTGAAGGTCCCTCATTCTGCTGCTCAGCTGCTTCTTTAACATCTTTTCAAACAGAGTAATAGTTCAACCTTTCATGCTGTTACCCGCCACCTACAAACATGACGAGTCTTCTCTTGTATTTCTCTCTCACAGACCAGACAGAACAAAGTGAACTCAGCTGTTCTCCTGAGGATTCTCCTGCTGAGTCTCTGCAGACCTGTTAGCTTGTTCACTTTCACATCTCCTGTCAGACCAGACCTGATCTTCCCTCCAGATAAAGAACACCGACCATGTTGTCTATTTCAGACACGTCTAACTGTGTTTCTGTTGTGTAATGTCTGTGCTTCATCTGGCACTGTCAAACACTGCCATCATCTCAACTCTAAATCCCTGCAGGAAGTGAACTTTTTTCTTTTCATATTTTAACCTGGGAAACAGTTCTAGAGTGTATCTGCCCACAGCATCTTCTTAAAGGAACAGTGACATATTTTTCATGCAGGAAGAAATGTTACTTAAGAGAGTTTTAGATCCATCACAGCAGTTTGGTGGGATTTAACTAGCTTACTTTTTTTCCCACATCCTCCTTAGAACAATGCATCATTAGCACTTTTTGCCTAAACTGTGTGCACAGATGGTTTATTATGTTTCATCTAGTTGCTTTAATTAAGAAATTTCTTCTTATTGTTTAACTTCACCTGGAAATTTATCTCAAGGGTTTTTTGCATACATAATGTTAGAAATATTCTCAACCTTCAAGTGAAACTACTTTTCTCTGGATATTGTGAAATAAAGCTAAAGCTATATTGTAAATCACTTAAGAATGCATTCGAACAGGGATGTATGTGGCAGAGTTGGAGATGTACAACAATCTAGAAAGATAAGACGACAAACCCTGATGTTATATTGGAAAATACTGGACATCTCCTGTACAATAAATATAATATAGAGTGTGTAGGAGAAAAGAATGGAGTACAAGGATGGATGGAGGACATGGCAGAGAAACAGGGACTTAAAGTGGGGAAAGACAAAGAAACAAGGCTGAGAGATAAAAACAGATTAGAGGCAAACAGCAGGGAGAGATGCCGTGCTGTGCTGTCCCACCAGAGAGAGAAGTAATGACTGTTACAGTTAAAGTAATGCATTCATCCAAACTGTTACCATAGAAACATGTATCCACAACGTCTGCTCTCCACAAGTAGCATAAGTGAAACTATGTCATTGGTAGATAACAGCATAAAACGTTGCCCATAAACAGATATCTGAGATGTCCATGCACTGTGCCACATACAGAAACTATGTGAGATATAATGTTAACACTACTGACTACCAGTCTGTTCTCTCTCTCAGGTTGCTGTAGGAAATGCAAGAAGCCCTTTTGACCATTTCTAGGGAATCTCATCTATAATATTAGTTTCAAACTTTCAAACTTCAAACAAAATGAGGAGAAAATTTGACAGCTTTGAAATGTATCAAACCACGAAAGAAAAGAAGAAGACGACACACACAGAGACCTTTTTAACTGGTGTGCAGCCTCCAATGTGATCTTTGGGTTTAAGCTGTGAGCATTTCACCCACCAAGGCAGCTGAACATGACTCATGCAATTCATCACACAAACTAACCATATGGCTGTCTCTGCATGAAGTGTCATTAAACAAACAAACAGCAACTGGTCAAAGTCAACACAGACTGATGGAGGAGGAAGCTGGACTCTTTCTGATTCAGAAACAGGAAATAGCTCTTTTTTAAACATCATCCATCCTTCAAATCAGCACCAAGAAAGCGAGTAATGTGAAGAGCTGCGGGAAACTCTGCCAACAGCAGTCCTGGTCAGTTACACACAGCTCACACACTCACAAGTAGACCACATGTTGGTAAACCCTCAGTCACACAGGCAGTCTATGACATAAACAGACGAACTAGTGTGGTCTTACCTGCATTTGAAGATCCACAGAAGAAGGTTCAGGATGGAGACAATCAGGAAACGGCATCCAGAAAAAAACAGAGAAAAAGAAGACAAATAGTTAGGAACCAAACACAACATGGAAACTGAATCATGTCAAAGCAGCACACAAAAATACAATCAATCCCACAACTAAAAGACATCAGTGGACAGACAGAACAAATTATTACTAATTCTGTTTTGTAGCTTCCTACTCAGATTTATTCAAATGCTGTTTTGACAGACAACCACTTGACTGAATTTAGATCACAGAGAAGAGAAGACAAAACCCTGACTGATAGTCTTCCTCTCCTCTTTTTTTCTCTCTCTCTGTGTTCTTGATTCTCTGCTGAGTGATTGATATCGGAAAGAACAACTAGAACCCTCAGTAATTTTAGACTCAAAATGATGAGTCAGCAGTCTTGTCTGATGAACTCATATCAGACCTGTTACGGGATTCATTGTGGGGAAAGGAAACACGTTGTCTTTGACAGACAGAATGGAAATTATGTTGTCAGCCATTTGCATCAACAACGACAATAAAACACATCATTTTGGGCCATTCACCAGACCTCATCTCTGACATCACATCAGTGTGTTGTGCGATGTGTTTCACCATTTAAGAGAGAAAATTGAAGCTTGTGTAAGATTAGACCAGAAACATGAACAGACAGGACTCAGTAGTGATGAATGAAGCTCTTAGGAAATGTCAAAGCAAGTTGTCCATTTCCAGCACTAAAGCTGTGTGAGTATTTATGATTGTGGGAAGTTTTTATTGCCTTGAAATGTCAGACGTGTTGAAAAAACTTTTTTCTATCAGTACAGAACTTTATAATAATCTCATCTAATGGAGGAATTCAAACAAACCCTCTGGACATCAGCGTGATTATCTGACCTTTTAGGCTGCTCAGTTCAGTAAATCCACATCATGTGTACAATCAAGCTGAATTAAGAGAACAAATACTGTGGTATTCCTGTTTGCTAAAAATGCAGATGTAGGGCGCTCTCAAACTGCAGCTCATACTGCATCCTCACTTGTTCTAGAAATAATTTTCCATCAAGCACTAAAAGATTTCTCTTCTCCTCCTGACAATACCATTTCAATCGATGCAGCCCTCCAAGTAAAACATTTGAGAGCATCCACAAGAACATTATTAATGTTTGAGGTATGTGAACTTACAGGGCAAGAATGCTGCAGGCCTTTGAAGAAAACCCAACTTTTAAGTTATTGTTATTGCAGAATACTCATTTATTTGTAAGCACTCATGTTACGCACTACATGAAAGCAATCCCTCTCTTAATGCAACTTCCTGTTGTGGTGGGAAGAAATATAAATATGGAAGTACAACCTGTAGTGCAAACAGCAGCAAAAGAGTCAGCAAAAGTGCAGCAACACAGAGAGAAGTTAAACACAGTTCACTGCATATAATTCACACATTGTGATAATGCAAAGCTGGCTGCAAACAAAAGAGATACAGCTAACTCTCTCTGATATTTATGATGTGTGACGATCAGAGCAGCCAGCAAGTGGTTCAGGGAAATTCTCTGTTTTGTTCAGCTCATTGTGTGAAAGCTCCAAAAGGCTAGAAGGCTTTTTCTGTCTCTACAGTTGTTCAGCTTGTTGGCTTTGATGTCTAATATAACTCAGATTTCAGTTCTCATGGCCAAATATGTTCAACAGTCAAGAAATGTTTCATCTTTACTGTAAGTGCACAGCAAAATTGATTCCCATTGGCCATAGAAACACCCTCATTAAACATCATAATCATGGTCAGTAGCTATAAAGCATCATGGTGGACATCAACTACGACAAGGAATTTTCTCTTTTTTCTCTGTCTAAATCTAACTGGCCTTTCAGACACTCTTAAGACATGTAATTAATCCTTCATTAATTTGATCTAATCTGGCTTCATGTCTACAAAATGCGATGGAGTAAAGACCTGAAAAAAAAAATTCTTGGAATGTTTTTAAAGCAAATATTGGTTTGAAAAGTTATGTCACAAAAAATGTCAGGAGTGTGACCTGGTTGGAGAATTTTCAATACATACATCTTAGTCCGGCTTCAAGCCAAATAATCTGCTATTCTAAGATGTCCAAGCCCTTTGCATCTGCCTGTGGGGGAAAATACATCCTGTTTTACATGTATCTGATGAAATGATCAAACTGAAGGTGTATTTGAAGATAAAACCTCTTAAACTCTGTTTGCTGTACACATCAGTGTGAGCAGAGACAGAGCAGGGCTGCAGATGATGTTTGTATAACTTCCTCTGTTCACAGTTCTGATCTGATCTCCTGTCAGTATCAATCAAACAGAACAGGTGTTCTCTCAGCAGAGGACTGAACCAGTGAAAGAGTGAGATGAGAGGATAAACAGTGTATGACTGATTCTCAGAGTAAAACCAGTGCTGTCATTCTGTCTGTTTATTCAAAACTCTTCATCTGACATTCAAGTCATCCAGCAGCACTGATCTGAGTTCAGTTAACTCAGACTATAACTGAACTCTGCTACCTGAACTCAACTCCTGTGTGTTTCCTGGACCTGAAACTGTCTATGTGCATTTACTGTCTCTGTTTGTCTTTCTTCATCTGTCTGGCTCTGAATTCTATGTTTCTGTGTTTTAAACAGGTTTATTTAATAACTTGACTGTATTAATACCAACAACCTCTAATCAATGTTTGTATTTATAATCTTTTTTTATTTATTACATTTGATAGGAATGTAGGTGACAATTCAATTTAGAATATCCAAATTTTAATGAGAAAAAAACTTTTAAAAATGCGTGGGGAAACCGGAGCAACCCGGAGAAAACCCACAGGGGGGTGGGGCGGGTGATGGGAGTGGGACTAGATTGGGCTTATGGAGGGGTCAGAGGAATCAGGGTGAGGGTCAGGAGTGGTGGATGAGTTCCTCTTCCACCTCTGCGGTTTCCTCAACCCCAAAAAGTGTCTGAACCTCTTCCAGGCTGACTTCTTTTTAGGGGCTGGGACCGGCACAGCATCCAATTCCAGGGCTGATCCATTACTGAGGGGTGACTTATCCCGGTCATCCACCTCCTCTGCAGGGTGGTCAGTCTGCTCTTGGACTTCGACTGCAGGGGGATCAGGGAGGTACGACTCATGATCTGATTGGAGAGGCAGATGTTTCTCCCTCTCAGCCTTCAGCTCATTAGACAGCTGAAGGTTGAGTGAGGTCTGGAGGCTTAGCTGAGTTTTCAGCTCTTCCAGCTCTCTAATATGAACCTTGTCCTTCTCCAAAGTGGTTAGCTGTATGGCACTGATCTCCACTATCTTCTGACAGACGGCTTCAGCAGTCATATTCAGGACAAGTTGCTGGTTCTCGAACGCTGTGTCTGCATGCGACTTGACTTCCTTCTCAAGTTCAATGTGAAGGAAGTCAATCTGCTGTCTCACAGCGAGGATCTCAGCGTCCTTCTTTTGGCAGACTTCCTTGCATGACACTTTGATGCTCTCCTGTTCTTCTTGGAGATGCATGTTAGTGTCTTGCATCTGCTGGAGCTGATCTGTAAGCCTCTCCTGGATGATATTTTGTGCCTCAATCATTTCCTCATATTCTTTTTTACTCCGTTTTTCAGAGTCAAGCTGGAGCTTTAGCTGGTCCAGCTCTTTCAAGAAAGCAGAGTCGTTTTCAATGGCAGGATGTTGCTGGATGTTTTTCTGTTCTGCCATATTTCGACTGAGGTCTTCCTGTTCAGCCTTCAGGTTAGAAATGACTTCCTCGTACCTCAACTGTACTCGCTTAAGGAAGGCAATCTTCCGTCTTACAGCGAGGAACTCCATGTCACTCTTCACCGCGAGGCTATTACCTTTAGATTTCTCTTTTTGGACAAACGCGTTCTTTGATCTCTCCCTCTGCAGCTCCTGAGTAAACTTAGCCGTGCTGGCTAAATGTGCCATATGCAGCTCTTCATACTGCCGTTCAAGAACTTTCTTTGGCATGCGCTTGATTGATTCCCTCATGTCATTGTCAACAAACTGTGAGGAGGGAGTTTTTGCATTGGTGTTATTTTGCACCTTCTGTTTTGCAGACACTTTTTTTGCCTTTCCCTTTGATTGTTTGTCTTGCTCCATTTCGTTTGGCGGATGTAGTGAGTATCAGTCTGTATCAAATTTGTTATGATAAAGACTTATCTTTCACTCAAGGTTGATACAATATGGCTTATATATGGCTGTATATGGCTATATATAAGACTGAGTACTATACGTCTGACTGGCTGAAGAGCTGCTTTTATAAGAACCTGCAAATTACCTATGACATCATACCTTTGAAGAAGTGTTTGGCTTTGATCTTTAGCTCCTTTGATTGCATGTTTACATTCAAAATCTACACAGTAAAAATGCATTATAAATGTGTAAGTAGAACAGCATTATAACAACATTTGACACATTATTTATTGTGTCAAATGTTGGAACTATATGAGTAAAAAATGGAGAGGAAAAAGGGAAAAAATGCAGAAGAGCAGTGGGAATTTTTGGAAATGCAGTTAACCATCCATCCATTGTCTTCCGCTTATCCGGGGCCGGGTCGCGGTGGCAGCCTACTCAGTAAGGTGACCCAAGTGTCCCTCTCCCCAGCAACATTTTCCAGTTCCTCCTGGGGGATTCCGAGGCGTTCCCAGGCCAGACGGGATATATAATCCCTCCAGCGAGCTCTGGGTCTGCCCCGGGGTCTCCTCCCAGTTGGACGTGCTCGGGAAACCTCCAAAGGTAGGCGCCCAGGAGGCATCCTAACCAGATGCCTGAAGCGGCTCTACTCCGAGCTCCCCCCGGATCTCCGAGCTCCTGTCCCTATCTCTAAGGCTGAGCCCAGACACCCTCCGAAGGAAACTTATTTCGGCTGCTTGTATCCGCGCTCTCATTCTTTCGGTCACTACCCAAAGCTCGTGACCAAAGGTGAGGGTTGGAACGTAGATCAACTGGTAAATCGGAAGCTTCACCACCACGGTCCGGTACAACGCCTGCATTACTGCTGATGCTGCACCAATCCGCCTGTCAATCTCACGATCCATTTTATACTCAGTCGTTAACAGGACCCCGAGATACTTGAACTCCTTTGCTTGAGGCAAAGACTCAGTCCCCAGTATAAAGTCTCTTATTTGTGCCAGAAATAACTTCTGCTTCTATATGTATAAGAACAACTCTAACTTTAACCTCATTATACTCAATAGAACTTTTTTGATTTTTAATTTAATTAATTTTTTAAAGGTAGTAGGCTTATCAAGGATGACTAGCAAAGCACTAGCACATTTGAAGTTCAATACCCTCCTTTTCAATTTACATGATATTCTCCTTCCTATATTATTGCAATTAAAAGAGGTACGAGTAAAAGAAAAGTGAAGGGATAGACAACGAGAACAGACTCAGAGATTCATCAGCTTCTTCATCCAGCCTCCATTCACTTCAATGTTTAACTAATTCCAAGGCTACCAACAGAGCACATGGAGAACACTGATTGAGTACTTTTGGTCTGGAGCTCCAGAGAGTAAAATATAAGATAAGCAACAGGTAACACAAAGATGTGAAGGCAGAACAGAGAAATAAGGGGTTAAAGCAACACACTACATTTCTTATGACTTATGACTAAGCAGTGTTGAGGTTGACACCAGACTTTTAATTGCATTCTCCTTCAGGTTCAGACACAGATTAGTTCCTCTGCAGTTCTGAGCAATGGAGTTTTAATGTAAATATTTAAAAGCTTAATGGCTTGTAAGTACTGTAAAAAGGAACCTTTACTGAGTTGGTCAACCTAAGAGAGCAGAGATTAGAGAGGACACAAAGTAACTAAGAGCTCAGACTGGACGACGAGACATTCAGCATGCTTTCTGTACGCCTGCTGATGCAGCTCTGCTAAACTGCTTTCAGACTTCCCAGAGCTCCCAGCAGGATGTCATCATGCAGCATACTGAGCCCAACACTCAGATGAAAGGTATCATCACTTCTTATCTAAATATGGCTGAAAATATGCAAAGCAACACATCACAGGAAAATGGTGCCAGATGAAAATAAAGTTCTTGTAGATTTTGTAAATGTGACATTCCTCCTTACAGTGTGTATTTATCACATTTATCATGCCAAACATGATATTAACAATAGTGAATCCTCTGTTATATTCATCTTTTTAAAGGGAAATGTGAAAAGTGCAGTTTTATGTTTCACTTAATGAGAAGAGTAAAAAGATGAAGTTACTCTGTGAGAAGAAAGCTCAGATGCTGGAGAGGAGAGAGAAGAGAAAAACAGAGTGTTTGAAACAGAAGAAGAACAGGATCCTCTGAGGGAGAGAGAAAACCAGCGGCTGATCTGTGTTAGTCAGCCATGATGCTTCACACTGTAACCCACAGAGATACTTTTACATGCACACCTTCACATACACACATAAAACATAACAAAAGATAAATTCCTCTATCTATTGTTCTACCAGCAGCGCTCATCAAGCACACATTTCTCTCTTCAAGTCCAACCAGCTCCAGTGTTTCAGTCTGAGGGTTTCTGTGTAGCTGTAGTCAGCTGCTCCACAATGCCATAAGGGCATGTTTAAACCTCCATCACTTCCTGTGCCAGTCTTGTATCTCACCTTTGGGACAGATTATGACTCGTCTTGCATGATAGTGAGCAGCAGCATTAGGGAGCTGGCAGCTCTGATCAGGTGATGCTGAACTTGACTCTTTTACTGTGGGAATCAATGGGCAGCAATAATCAAATGGCTGGAAGCTAATGGCTTTAGTGGGGCTCAGGGTGAGGCCAGAGTACACTGATTCAGGTCACCATCATCCTGGTAAAAACACAGAACTTAGAAATATACACTGAACAAAAATAGAAATGCAACACTTTTGTTTTTGCTCCCATTTTTCATGAGCTGAACTCAAAGATCTAAGACTTTTTCTATGTACACAAAAGGCCTATTTCTCTCAAATATTGTTCACAAATTTGTCTAAATCTGTGTTAGTGAGCACTTCTCTTTTGCCGAAAGAATCCATCCACCTCACAGGTGTGGCACGTCAAGATGCTGATTAGACAGCATGATTATTGCACAGGTGTGGCTTAGGCTGGCCACAATAAAAGGCCACTCTAAAATGTGTTTTATCACACAGCAAGATGCCACAGATGTCGCAAGTTTTGAGGGAGCGTGCAATTGGCATGCTGACTGCAGGAATGTCTACCAGAGCTGTTGCCTGTGAATTGAATGTTCATTTCTCTACCATAAGCTGTCTCCAAAGGCATTTCAGAAAATTTGGCAGTATTGGCAGTACAACCCACCGGCCTCACAAACGCAGACCACGTTACTGACAATAACACTTTATATTTAAAGTGTGAGTTATTTTTTGCAGAAAATATCTATGAAGTTCATTAAATCAAAGTTGACACCATCAGTGCATAGATAATTCATTGTGACAGCTACCGATAATTCAAAAAGACGACAGTCTATAAAAATAGTGTTTGCAAAATTTTAACTAATGTCATTACCTTTTTTTTCTTTTTTTCAGTTAGCTGCTTTAGTTAGTCAGTTTTAAATGTTTGTTTAAACTTTACGCGTTGTTATATTAACTTCTGAGTAATTACAGAGATGTGTAACTTTATTTTGATCATTTATTGACTCATCTTTCGTCGTGTTAAAAGGTCCAGTGTCCAGATTTAGTGCCAATTGAATTAACCTAAGCTGCATGTTTTTGGCATGTGGGAGGAAACCGGAGCCCCCGGAGAAAACCCACGCAGACACAGGGAGAACATGCAAACTCCACACAGAGTCAGGAGCTCTCTGTTCCGCCGCCATGCTAACCACTGAGCCACCGTGCCGCCCAAGTATGTCTCACCGGACCCCCTACAGCCTTCGAATTTCAAGCACTGAATTTTCTTGGATTTAAATTATGTGTAAAAAACTTTTGCCTCTGGATTCATCTCTTAGATGGATTCATCCCCTGAACACCGAAAGTTGAACTCAGAGGCAAAACATTTCAGTGCTTAAATTCAAAGGCTCCAAAATGTCAAAATCTGGTGAGACAGACTCGCCTCCACACCCAAGCATCTATGAAAGTTTTTCCAACACAACTCCCGACAGCATTTCCCACAGGGCGGTCTGATCTCCTGTGTGAAATCCATCAGGTGATCTGCTGGAAAAACCCACATAGAGAGTCAGCGGTCGTCATCGTCATGGGCACAGAAGCAGCTAACGAGCTTCTTCCCCACCCAGCGGAAGAAACGCCTGAAACAGTTCTTCTTCTTCTTCTTCTTGTTCTTCTTCTGCTGCTGCTGCTCCTCGGGCTCTGAATCGTCTGATGTGGTGCTCTCGTCCTTGGGGAAATATGGCCGCAGACAAGGGTTAACCTCGCTGAAGTTCTCCTCGCTGTCCTCGTCCCAGCTCAGGCGGCGTTCAGGAGGTGCAGGCCTCACCATGACCATTCGAGGATGTGATGTTACCAAATCCGATCCATAAAATCCACTTCTGCTGCTGCTGCTCGAGTCTTGCTCTCTGATGTCTGGAATCTTTGGTGCTGCTGATATTGATCCAAAGGTTGAACCTAAGCAGCTCCTCCTGTCCTCTTCCCATGACAAGCTGCGGGAAGTTTGTGCAGGACGGACGAGAATCTGACGTGGAGTTGAAGGTGCTGCTGGTTCAGCTGTGTGCACGGTTCGTGGTTCAGACGTGCTGCTTGATTCCACAGTTTCATAATCAGAGTCAGTGTCAGAGTCAGAGACAGTTCCTCTTGTGATGAAGGGATGGGCGAGGACTTGGCTCGGGGTGATTCTGTCATTGGCATCCATCTGAAGCATCGCCTTCAGCAGGTCGACGCACTCCTTCTTTTCATCAGCCTCCACATTTTTCAGGTTGGGCAGGGGTAATGTTTGTATGTCGTCCAGGTTGCGGAAGTCGTATGACCTGTAGTCTCCGAGAGGAGTGAAACATCCCCAGTGCTCCTTAGGCGTCTTTAGTCTCCATTGTCGTCCTTTTACAAAATATTTGTCAGAGTAAATCCCGGCCTTCAGGAGATGTTTGGGGGGGACTCCCAGGAGCTCCACCATGCATCGCACTACGTCATATTCACTGTGTCCTGGGAAGAGGTTGTCAGTCAGCAGGATGGTCGCCATCACGATGCCCAGAGACCACATGTCTATGGCCTCTGAAAACGGCAGTCCCAGAAAGATCTCTGGAGCCCTGAAGTATGGCGTTTGGTGCTCATCGCCCTGCGTGGCGCAGCAGGTTGGAAACGCCAATCCAAAATCAATGAGCTTCAGCTGGAGCGGCTGAGCTGTACAATCCACCAGCATGATGTTGTCCAGTTTTATGTCTGTGTGGATCACCCGGTAGGTCTTCAGGGCGTTTAAAGCTGTGGCCATCTGTTGGACGACGCTCCTGACGTTGCGTAAGTCCAGCGTGGTGAAGTTACTGTCGTACAGGATGTAGTGCTTCAAAGTCACATCCAGCATCTCGAATGCCAGAGCCTTCATGTTGTTCTCCAGCGGGGTCATCTCAATGAAGCGGACGATGTTGCACCTGTCCAGGTTGTTCTCCATGAAGATGTTCAGCATGGTGAGTTCATTTATGAAGTCGAAGTCACCTCTAACGATCTTCACGGCTATAGTCTCTTTGGTGTCCTTTTTTTGGCATTTGTACACCACCCCAAAGCCTCCCCTACCCAGCATGTCCTGCAGCGTGTAGTTGGGGTGGAAAAGGCAGGGTTGGTCGAGGCACCTGGAGGCGAAGTTGCAGATAGAGTCTTCCATCGTGAAGCGATACTCGTCAGTGTAGATGAGAGGAGCAGGTTTCTCTGAGTTCTTTGACTTCACTTTTCTACTAACAGACGGCGTCTTGTGTATCCTCTCTGATCAGTGCAGTGTGTCGGCTTGATCCAGAGGTTGGTCAGGTCTGAACTTCAGCAAAGATCTGTGTGTGTGACATCACAGTGACACATCAAAGGATTGCAGTTCCATCAGAGAATTTTCCAAAGAATGCTGAAGAGCTGCTTGTTACCATAGTAACACAAACAAAATGAGAAAAGTCACTAATAACATGTATTTACTGTAATAATGTGCACTTTATCTATTTATTTTTATTCACCTCTTTTACGTTAACAGACAATATTTCACCATTCCAGAACCAAGACAAAGTGCATATACAGCAAACAAAAAGAAAGAAACCAAAAACAGACCCCCCATAATAAGATGACAGACAACAGACAGGTGGACGGACAGATGGAAAGAGACAGCCAGACAGACGTAACACAATTGCTTTGTTGCAAATTCCACTAGATGTTGATGTATAGCTAGAGTATAGTTGGATATGTTCACATGGTGAAATAAAAAAAAATAAAAAATAAAATATATATATATATATATATTTAATTAAATAAAATTAAAATAAAAAGTAATAATAATAATAAACCACAAAGAGAGAGTACATGAATAAACACCAAAAACAAACGGTAACCGATGAAAACTCCTATTTATATCTATCTATCTATCTATATACATATACCCATACACACACACATACAGTATATACATACATACAAATTTACTTACATACGTATACATTGACCCATACACACACTGCCTGTACATGCATACACACACACACACACACACACACACAAATACACACAAACACGCACAGAAGGCGATGTTGATGAACATCTGAGTCAACTAATATTGTAATCTTGATGTTGTGATTATGTTGATGAAATGTGTCTGTTGTGACTGTAAAACAATGCAGGTTGTTGTGCCTTAATAATGAATGTTAAATAGTTTAATTAAATGTTTGAGACTGACTTTGACTTTGATCAAATTTAAGTCTCAGTCTCTGTTTGATGCTGCAAAAATAAAAGGGATCAAAGAAGCATCTATTTTCATCTTCAACAAGCTTCTCTTCTGTAGAGATCTTTAGTTATAATGAAACTTTCATGTTAAAGTGTTGAACAAGAGAAGCTTTGATATTTTATCTCTAAAAGTAGCAGAAGAATCAATGGAGCAATAACATCCTGTTATTAAGTTATAACTGTAAATGTCTAGAGGCTGAAACACAACCTCTCTGTGTGAATATGCGACTTTATTAAACACTCTGACATTTCATAAAATATAAATGAGATGGAGATGTTATTACTGCTTCAGATTAATGAGACAGAAGTGAGGCACAGGCTGGCTTCACACTGTTAGTTGGCTAAATACCACTGTCTAAACTTAAGGACCCAGAGACTTAAAGCCTGCTCACCCTAAGTCTGCAGTCTGCACTACTGTTGGCTGACCTACTGTCAAAGTGCACAAGAGCTCTCTCACGGACACTTTGAGCCGTCTGTGCACACTTTCAGTAAGTCCACATTTCTGCAGACTCTGCCGTACTGAATAATACACAGTTCATGGTGCATGTGACCACTGATCCACACAGTCAAACCAAAGAGGCACTAAAGCAGGCCAGACTCGGCCAATATCAGTATTATGTTTCTGAAGTGCCAGTGCTTTGGAGAAGCAAAAGGCAGAGACACAGAGAGCAGATATAAGCAATACAGCACATCAGGAAACATGATACAGCAACAATCTCATCTCAGACTGAAGAGACAGCAGCTCTGCCTCCAGAAGAGACAAACCAAGAGGTGATTTAAAAGGAAACTGAGTCTTTCTTAACCTCAGGGTTTCATGCTGTCAAGAAAGAAGAAAGAAAACCGCTGATTCAAAAATATAAATTTAAAGTGGCGAGCAGGAATAATGACTTCATCTTTTTTTTGCACACATCAGCACATTCAGGAACTTAAACCGAGACCAAGTGCCAACTTTTACCTCTCAGCAGAGCATGTATTATGTCAGTTCAGCACACAGTAAGTTAAGGCACTGCAGCTAAGAGAATTTAGGGCTACATTAGACACAGCTTAGCAGCTTTCACTTCCACAGATGTAACGCAAACGCAGTTCCATGATAATCATGATGAACACATCCAAATTACAAACCATGAACCTTGAAGGGAAATAGCAGTAATTTTTTCATGACAACATAAATTAGAAAGGCTGATACAAACTCAAAGTAAATGAAGGATTTTAAATGAATGAAACCTCCTGTAAATATGTGACACTAACAGCTCCACAGGTGGATGAAGAGATGTTGTTAGAAGGAGACACAACAGGTGGAACAGAGATCTGTCCAAGTATATTACGTCTCAAGCAAACAGGGTCAACATCCAAACCAATGGAGGTCTGAGCAGACGACAGGTTAAAAGAAGCTCTGCAGTGAGACGGGCATCACTGCTACCCTCAGAGGAAACAACGGCTCAGACACAGATTAACCGATCTGCTGTCAGTCATGTGCAGGAAGCTTTGGAAAATTATTACACAAGAGAGGCAAACAAAGAAGAACAAAGATGGCTTTAAATAATGACAGCCATAATATAACATCTGAAGGAGGATGAGGAAAGTAAAGAAAGCTCATAAAGTCAAACGGAGCAGCTGATTGGTCACTGAGCTGCTTCTGTCATCACTACATCACCATCCATTCACAATTCCTTTAAAGCTGCTGCGCTTACAGTCTGCAGAGCATCATTACTTACTGCTGACATTTAATTACAGAAGCAGACATAAGAGAATACATGAACACTAAATCTTTCTTATCCTCCATTCACCCTTTCTTCTCTTCATCCTCCCACCATCATCTATCCTGCTCGCTAAAGTTTATCCAGTGGAGTTGACAGCATAACAGCCTCCACGTGTTTGGTCACTTCTCTACTTGTGTGCTGAGAGGAGACTCTCTACTGAAGCTGTCAGCTGAACATAAAGACTGCTGTCAAATCAGCTCAGCTCATCACTAACTTTATTGAGAGCAAACAGAGCTCTACTGTAACAGGCAGCAGCAGAAAGGCACAGGCTTCTCCATGAGGAGATCTCTCTGTCATGTCAGTGTTTTCAGGGAAGGGAAGTCACTTCACATACCTTCAGAACGAGAGGCAGCAGCAGACGGACAGAAGCACAAGAAACCTCCACGGTAGCTGTCATTTCTCTCTCATCTCCAGTGTTTCCTAGTGGAAAACGTCAGGACATGAAATGAAAAGAATGAAACGATCCCTTGCCTTGAAATCCAAAGAGGAAAGCGACGCCGGGGATCCACACGGTGTGTATCCAGAAGGAAAGCATGGTGTCCTTTAATCACACTGTGCAAAAGCTCCGCGCTCTTCCCGACGAAGCTCCGTCTGCAGCGGGTAATTTCCACAAGAGAAAGCGCTGAAAGTGAAGCCGAGCGAAGGAAGAAATCCCAGTCTGACCGGTGCTGATGAACACAAGAGCTGGAGACTCCGTCACTGCTCCACCTGCTGCTTTACACGGACAGTAGCGACTCCTACAGGAAGTCTCATCCGCAGAGGGAGAGCGTGTGCGTGCGTGCGTGCGAACTCAGTTAACACACTGTAATCCCAGACCATCTCTCAGCAAACTGTGAATAACATACAGTGTGTGAAGGCATCACATTTCATTTTCTGTTTGGGCAAAATCTGTTGTGTTGATGGTTACATGCATCCCACTGCATTATTGTGCAAAGCAAAACCTTTGTCTAATGAGTAATTGTGGGCAGGTGGCAATAAATGATTTCACATTAGCTAGTAAGCAATGTGTTGCCAATGTTAATGTTGCCAATGTTGGAAGGCGACACTGACATCAAATGATGCAGTTTATATGCAGTTTATTCCGATCTATAATGTCAGACAATTTCTACGGCATTTACAATTCCCCAATCAGAGGCACTGTGAGTGAAAACACATCCTCCTCATTACATTCCCTTATTAGAGAGAAACGTATCATTACATTTGCAGAGCACAGTCCACTCATGTTTTATCAGAGTTCAAAGCTCCTGACCTCTAAGTACCTTGATTCATAGTTAAATTCCCACCCACAGTGTTTCTGTCCTCCAGACAACCTTTGGACGTCAGTGTGAAATTAATGAGTTAATTTAGGTGATTATGAGGCTGCATAAACTGTGAGGAAAGGAGATGTCATCACTCTGCGGAAGAAACATGGAGACATTATGGTAGTGACATGACACCACCATCAAACCAACTCCAGTGAGTTGATCCGCCCTCCCAGTCAGCACCATGGACAGAGTCAGAGCAGCAGCAGAGCAAAGAGTTCAGTCCGCTGTGGAGACAGAGCTCTACAGAGCAGACTGCTGCTCTCACTGCATTACTGAACAACCAGTAGCACATAGTAACATTTTTACATTGTTGATTTAATTTATTCATTATAACTTAACAGTGATAAAGTCACTGTTGCTAAGTGTGCATCTGAAATGATCAATTTTACCTCATGTCATTATTCTACCAAATCTGTATGCTAGCTTTAAAAAAGGTGGTTTAGTTTGTTATTTTCTCTGTTTAAATTCTGACCAAACTTGGAGAGTGTCCAGTTCCCCTGCACTGCTGGCCAGGTCACAGCTAACTAACTGTTGGCCTTGGGCCGAAAATGACGACTACATCTCTACTGCAACACTGTAACATCCCGGCTCCCATCAGCTTCATCTGATGACCATTTAGCTTCTAATTAATCTCTATAATCAGCAGCAAGTTCAGCTAACAATCTGTTCTAGATCTAAAATTTAACTTGAGAGGAATTCCCTGATGCTGTCTCACGAAAGCCGTTCAGATTTCCTGACTTCCTCGAATGCCTTCTCTCAGACAATCTCTGCTTTGAGTGAATTGTACGTGTGCTTTTGTAAGTAGTCACAGGTGGTCTGACCTCTGGGTATGGGGAATATGGTTAAATTGGAATCATCTTGTGGCTTCACAGTGTCTGTTCCAGAATGCCATGTGACTACTGTCATGGAATGTTTTTTTCTCCCCAACTTTATATAAAACTCAGATTTAAACAATCACAAAAAGTAAACAAAGATTATATATATATATTATATTCTAATATATAACAAAACAAGAGAGTGAAGGTTTGTAGTTATCTTTATGCAATGCATATTTATATAAAGGGTCTATGGAGCAGAATACTGTTGATTGTATGTGTGTTTGGGGTGTTTGTGGGACAACAATTGAAAGTGTTGAATTTGAGAGCACCAACCTGAAAAGTTGAGCAACTCTGAACTCAGGCAGCGAAAATAGTAGCTGCAGTATTTCTATTATTTCTGGTTGCCATGATTGTGCTGTGCAGAGATCTGTGAGAACGTCCATGTAAACGGAATGTTCGTGATGGAATGTTCAAAAGGAACTGCAGACAACTGAACCTGATGATGTCAACTGAACCTGATGATGTCATCTGAACCTGATGATGTCAACTGAACCTGATGATGTCATCTGAACCTGATGATGTCAACTGAACCTGATAATGTCATGTATCAAAGGATTCCATCCTTTGATCTATGACAACATCAGGTCTGAAAAACTATATATATTACTACTATATATATATATAAGAAAACTATATTTCTTCTCAGACCGTTCATCACATAATAGACTACTGAAAGAATCTCAGACATGATTTCAAGACAGAGACTATCCCCCCTCCGCTCCTCGAACCAGGCCAGGCAGGAGATCTCCAGCAGCATAGAAAGGGAGGATCTGCTCAACCAGGTCGAGGAGCTAAAGACTCAGCTTCAGCGTCAGCAGCAACAAATCACTGAGCTCTCTGCCAACCTCGAGTCAGAGGTAAATGAAAATCATTGCCTCTGGGATCAGGTGGAGTATATGACCAGTGAGGTCAGCAGAGTGAACACCCTCTCTCAGCAAAAGAGCGATCTGTTGCGCAAAGAGAGAGCAAAGTGTTTTGAATCGGAAACACAAAGATTTCAACTCTGCAAACAGGTGGAAGAGCTCAAGGAGCAGCTGTGTCATCAGGAGAGCCAGGAACAGTTGCTCTACGAGGAGTATGAAACAGAGATCAGGGCCCAAAGACACAAGAGTGACATCCTTCAGCAGCAACTTCTGGCAGAAAAGAAGTCTCATGCTGAAAGCTTGTCAGAGTTCCAGGAGCATATCCACAGACTGAAGAGTGAACATGACCACCTCCAACAAAAGAAGGAAGAAGAAATTGAACTCCTGATTTTCCAAGCATCTCAGAGGGAGCAATCCTTCCACGGGCACTTGGAGGACCCAAAAAAGACACTCCCCCAACAGACCCACCTTGCCCACCTTGAGTCCGAGGTCAATGAAAATCATTGCCTCTGGAATCAGGTGGAGTATATGACCAGTGAGGTCAGCAGAGTGAACACCCTCTCTCACCAAAAGAGCGATCTGTTGCGCAAAGAGAGAGCAAAGTGTTTTGAATCGGAAACACAAAGATTTCAACTCTGCAAACAGGTGGAAGAGCTCAAGGAGCAGCTGTTTCATCAGAAGAGCCAGGCAGGGTTACTGTGTAACATGGAAGAGGAAGCCAGGCGTGAGCTTGACACACTTCGAATTTCATGCTACGAGCTCTACGAGAAGTGTGAAACAGAGATCAGGGCCCAAAGACACAAGAGTGACATCCTTCAGCAGCAACTTCAGGCAGAAGAGAAGTCTCACGCTGAAAGCGTGTCAGAGTTCCGGGAGCAGATCCACGGACTGAAGAGTGAATATGACTACCTCCAACAAAAGAAGGAAGAAGAAATCGAACTCCTGATTTTCCAAGCATCTCAGAGGGAGCAATCCTTCCACGGGCACTTGGAGGACCTGAAAAAGACACTCCCCCAACAGACCCACCTTGCCCACCTTGAGTCCGAGGTCAATGAAAATCATTGCCTCTGGAATCAGG
Source organism: Semicossyphus pulcher (assembly GCF_022749685.1). NCBI lineage: Eukaryota > Metazoa > Chordata > Actinopteri > Labriformes > Labridae > Semicossyphus > Semicossyphus pulcher. Next base: position 8,036,168 of record NW_027211700.1, read on the forward strand.
TGGAGTATATGACCAGTGAGGTCAGCAGAGTGAACACCCTCTCTCACCAAAAGAGCGATCTGTTGCGCAAAGAGAGAGCAAAGTGTTTTGAATCGGAAACACAAAGATTTCAACTCTGCAAACAGGTGGAAGAGCTCAAGGAGCAGCTGTTTCATCAGAAGAGCCAGAAAGAGTGCCTGTGTAACGTAGACCAGGAAACCAGACATGAGCTTGGGCATGTGACAAACACTCAGGAAGAGGAAAGTCAAGCTGGCCTTGCAGGGACCCCACAACTCAGTGTTGAGCTGCAGGATGAAATCTGCAAGGTGGAGAAGGAGGAAGAGGAGAAAGAGTCCCTTCCCTCTCCATTGGCACCTGGACTCCTAGAACAGACCCACGACCCTGACGAGAAGGCTCCTGAGAAAAAGAGGAAGTCCTTCTGGAAAAGAGCTCGCCACTTCCTCTGTTGTAGGAAGAGATAGAAGAAGAAGAAGAAGAAGAAGGAGGAGGAGGAGGAGGCTGCACAGTGATTAGCACTGTCGCCTCACAGCTAGAAGGTTCCGAGTTCGAACTCCGGTTTGGACGAAGAGGGCCTTTCTGTGTGGAGTTTGCATGTTCCCCCTCTTCATGTCTGGGTTTACTCCGGGTGCTCCGGTTTCCTCCCACAATCCAAAAACATGCTCATTAGGTTAATTGGACACTCTAAATTGCCCCTTTATTTGATAGATGAAATAAATAAAAATAAATGAATGAATTCAATTCTACATGGTGTACTTATGGATGAAGTTTGTATTAGTGGCATAGTTAAGTTGTCAAGAGGTAAATAATGAGAAAAGGTCACTTGTACAAAAGGTTTGAGGTGGACAACAGGGAGATAAAGGTTTATAGTAGTTGTGATAAACCAGAAAACTTAGTTGTGATGATTAAAGTTAAAAAGAGGTAACTAAAAAACCTGAAATGAAGTGAGGTCATGAGTAGCACGGGTGTCACTATTTTTTAAATACACGTTTTGACCTGACCTTTGATTTAATGTTGTCGTTCAATTTGATTACATTATTTAAAGACAGTTATACCACTAAATACATTGATATGCACAAATGTTCCACTATCATTCTGAATATGACAATTTTCCGAGTTTGATGGAGGTCTAAATTATTTGGTTTATTTAAGGAGCAATGAATATCATGTGCGTTACTGTAATTATGCCGAAACTAGCCAGAATGAGTTACCATCTAGTGTAGGCAGCCTAAAGTCAATCCAAAATTAAGATTGCAATTTAAAACAGTAACCGTGATGTAAAGTATGTCTCCCACACTCAGCATAAAACTGACATAGGCAGCAATAAAGAAGAGCATGTAAGCATTTTCACATTTAGAAAACAGGGATGAGATATCAATCAGTCGATTTCAGGAGCATTCTTTGGACAAACTTTAAATGAGCTCTTTCATACCACCCTCAATCTAACTAATCTAGGATAATGCAGAGGTTGTTACTTGACTTAACCCAAGAGGTTAGGTAGGGTAGAAAGGCAGGAAATTTATCTTTAATTAATCTTACATTTTTTTCTTTCCAAGTTTGCGCCAACATTTTGACTGCCTTTTGACTGCAATCACTCTCAGTTTAACATTTTGCATCCATAAAAAAAATAAAAATAAAATAAATATCTAGATATATATCGATATATCAATATATATCGATATATATAGATATATATCGATATATTTGATGAAAAATTGACTTACTAAAAACTGCTCAAAACAATGAACAACAGCTCATCTTCCACAAATTAGCAACACGACACCACATGTTCCTTGTCAAAGTGAATGTTCACGTGTTCCTTAAAAGACTTTTCAGACCCAGGGCCCTGACAACTACCCCCCACTGTTACTGTGAACCTCTCAGTGACCACTACGCCACAGAGCGGCAGCACTCTGGCAGCATGACCTGCACACAGACAGCATGCTCTACCTACCTGATTTTATTTTGAAATGCTCAGAGAAGCAAGAGAGCGAACCCACAAAGCAGGAAAGTCACAGGTGTAATTAATGACAGTAACGAGGTTTCTGTTCCATTGTTGTGTCTCGTTGAACATTACCAGTGAGCTACATGCACATTAACAGAACCCTGGAACTGGTGAAGCTAAATGAACAAGCCCTCGTTAGTGTGATTAATTACACCTGTGATGCTCCTGCTGTTACACATCAATATATCATTCAATAGTCAGCCACTTACAACACAGAACTGGTAACAGATTCAACTTTGTTTGCTGATGGTTTGGCAAAAATACAGTTTTCCAACAGTAAATGTTAAAAGTAATGTTATTCTTCATGCTTGTATTAATCATTTCATTAGACAATACTTCAAACAAGCATCCATATATGTTAAACTGCAGTGTGTGTTACAGTGAAATTAGTAAAAGGTATTTCTGTCTTCACACATCATGTCAGGCTCTTGTAGGCAGTAAGTGTTCAAACTGAAGAATAACTTTCCCTGACGTCTTGTTGGCTCACCATGTTCCCTGTGTCTGTATGCCTGCTTGACTGACAGTTTCTGTGTGGTCCATTTCTCGGTAAAGAAATCTACACGCCTCCCCCTCCTCGCATGTCAGGAAAAAGAAAAGTTGTGTGCACAACCTGAATGAGTATGCAGAGAACTCAGCTAACTGGACACCAATTACTTAACATGTAAAACATTTTTTTGAGTTACTTGTTTTTCCCACGTTGTTTACCAAACTGCAGTTTCAGGGTGAAGATTAATATGTATCCTGATAATAAATCCCTGTAATCTGGAGATCTACAGCTTCACACTCTCTGCTCAGAGAGGTCAGACAGACCTTGAAGAGACTGTGTGATGTGCAAGGTTGCTTCAGTACTGCATGTCCAATTATTAATATGTAGAATGAGTGAAGAGCAGCATAAGTTGGACAAATGAAAGGCAAGCTCTAAAGTGAAACATTGTTTTGTTATGTGAGTAAACAAGATACACACACTGCACTGCTCTGATTCAAGAGAAAAGTTGAGAATGAACTTGAGAGACTGAATGACTTTCAGCTCAAGAGAAAGACGGGAGAGAACTGGGAGGAGGATGAAGACAGAAAGGTGAGAGGGTCATAACAAACTGCAGTCATGAAGAAAGAAAAGAGAAAAGGTTTTGAAACTTGTCATGAAGACTGTGAGAGACAAAGACAGCAGAGGAGGAGACAGAACACATCTGTAAACTCCCACAGGCAGTTCAGCTTGAACAGAAAACATCCGTCCTCAAACTGTTGAATATCTCATAAATAACAGTTAAGTTTTCAGCTCAAACTTGTGATTGAGCCAACTTCTTTTTTTCAACTTTTTTTCCTGCAGTCACTGCTGATATCGCTACAGTTTACATTTGAAGTTCAAGCTAAATAGTTTTGCCCTTCATGAAATCTTTTGTAACAAACTTCCATTTAATAAATGTATCAGCCAGTTTTTACTTCGATGTTGAATCACCGTATCTCCCTTTCAAAGAGCAGGAGAACATAAATTGTCTCAAGCAGGAAGCACTATTTTTTTCAATTTACTTTATAAAAATGGTTTTGCTCAGAGAGAGTTTCTGGCTGAATAAGTGTTTGTTCAGGCGGGACATAAGGCTCATATGTTGGCAGTCTGCCCACTGAACACTACACAAAGAAAAATCCATTCTCAAAACAAGATGGTGTATTTAAATGACTAAAAAACGTGTTGCTCCTTCACTGGCTTCTGGCTGCCTGACAGTATTATCCTGCTGAATACAATGCCAGTGCTACAGCTCAGTGAACATCCATAGGGGAGATTTCTGAAAAGCCCATTTAACATTATAACTTTCAAACGGTTATCGATCCATAGAAATATCTCAGTGAGATGCTCTGGGGCATTTAACAATGATTGATCAAGACAAAGACCACCTGCTGTATCGTTAATTAATGATATTCAGAACACCTGGCTGAGGCGGAGTTATACACATAGTTAATTGTCTCACTGATGTTGTAGTCGAAATCAGCACTCATGTAATACCTGTTGTCCAATCAGATTACCTGGTTAGAACTAACTGTTGTTTAAATGTAATTTAAATATCGAACATTTCCCATCCTAGGATTTTTTTCTCATTATCTTGATAGAGTACTTTTGGTGCCTAAAGCTGAACACACTGTGACATAAACCTTACTTTACTTGTGCTTTTCTGCTACAATGTGTAATGTGTAGTTCATATCATCAAGTGTGCTCAGAGGGATACTGGCTTCTTCAATAAACATGTGGTAAAAAGCTTTGAGGGGATATAAAAGTGCAGTCTATTTCCCATTTTACAGTACAGAAAGTATAAATAACTAAGAGCTAAGTTTTTACATTTGGAAGCTGGGCTAGTTTTGCCTCAAGCTTAGTATATACAAGTTTAAAGTGCTTTGAAAATGAATTCTGTCTGAATTAGAGAAGAACATAATCTGAGCTGTGAAAGATAGCATGGTCTTTAACTTAAAGTCATAACAGGATTCAACAGCCTTAATATCTCTAATGAACAGCTGCTTGGCTGCTCAGCTGTGCTTATCACACACATGCACACCCTGCTCACTTACTGCTGTGCAGCAGAGGAGGGATGCTGCCTCCAATATAATCACAGCTCCATCAGCAGTGTGAGATATAAACAGTCCTTCTGGGAGCTTTCAAACATCCCTTTGCCTCAATTCACTTGAAGAAAAAATGATATAGAGAATGCTACATGTGTGATAGAGAGCCAGAGCACTGAGATATAAAACAATATATCTGGACTGATACTCATAACTCATAAACATCAAAACATTACTTATGGCCCATACAATACAAAATCTGTTGACTGATCAGGGAGCAGAACGTTGCCAGGTTTCACTTCATAAGGAGGTCAACCACCAAAACGTATCTCCCGTTACTGCCATACTGAGTACAGTTTTCACTTCTTAGAGAGACATAATTAAGTGCACGTGGATTGTGTTGTAATCGTTCAAGATGGTCTTAAAGCAGATACATTATGAAAGACACATACAGACTAACAATGTTTACAAGTATAACAAGTTCTCAGTCAGTATTGTAATGTTTATAGAAGAGATCAGTGTGATCAGTGAGCATGTATCACTATAAGAACACGTAGAACCACAAAAGTTCTTAATAAAATAAATAAATGATGTCATTGGACATTATGTGCTGCTCATAGATCTATAACTAGCCTCATGTTAAGCAGGAAGACAACGTAACAGAATTACTAAACCCAAACATATGCAGAGGATGAACTGGGAATATCAGACTGACATCTTTGTCATAATATTTCTTGAATCTCAGTGGGCGTTGAGGCAGAAGCTCAAAATCATTCAGCACTTTCCTCTCACTGTTACTGAATCTGAATACTTAACATTTAAAAAGAGTGGAATAATCATTATACAGAATCCCAGTCAGTGGGTCTAAATGTTGGCTATTTAGAAGAGTCGTCCTCCCGGGTGACTTGAAGTGCAAATGCTCGCTAACAGCTATAAATACCTGTAAAGCTTTGAGGTGGCAGCATTACAGTGGTGAAGGAAAAACACCCTTTCTCTCCTCTGATACTCTAATTATGAAATGCCACTCGCATTACTCCTGCTACCATAGATAAGGATCTACCCACATGGCTTCTGCATCCTCACACACTGCATACTGAACTGTAATGGGAATAAAAACATTAATCTCTGACTTCTGTACATTTCTTCATTACATGCTCCACAGACTCCTTTCATGATGTAGTCCTCCCACAGAGCTCAGACCCACTGGCTTACTCTTGATGATTTCTAAGAAATGGCTCACAGCCAGACTAAATATAAAAGCTTTGCAAGGAAGAAGCCAATGGAAGTCTAGAAATGTAGACATAAAAACAAGACATTAAACATGGCAGTATGCAACAGTTATAATGTAAATGGTGTCTCTGTAATGCCTGCTGCTGTGTAAGCAAATGCTCTCTGTGACATAATGTCTGTTTGTTCATGCTCAGAGTTCAGAGAAGCAGTGATTAAACTGCAACTCACATGATTGCTTATTGCTTGTCTGTTTCCTCATCTCTCTGTCAGCCTCTGAGCTCCTTCTCCAGATGCTGCTGGAGGAGATGTTCAGTCACTGGGAGCCGTCTATCATTCCCTCTTTCCTCCCTTGTATTAAACTCTAGCAGAGAGGTAGAGTTGTGCTTACAGCTTCCTGTTTCACAGACTGAGTTATTATTCATTTAGCTGTCAGTCGGGGCCAAGATGATTCAGTGGGAGGTCTGAATGAAACCTGACATTATGGAAATGTTCAGGTACCACCTGCATGTGAAACAGCTGAACTGGAGAATTAAACACAGAATAGTGTGCATTAGAGAGTAATGATTGGTAAAGGTTCTGTCTCTGATGATGGTAATAAAAGTGGTAAAATCACTGAGCCCAGTGGTTCAGTCATGGATCCAGTGCCATCACTACAATCTGATTGGCAGATGCCATCTAAACATTTCTGTCACGTCATTGGTCTCCATCTCACTGTGGGGCAAGATTTTTTTTTTTCTGCTAAGACTGTTTGTCGATGTTTTTTGCTCCAGATGGATCTTACGGATTGTGAATTGATACTTCCCTGATACATGAACAACAAGAGCATGTTTATTTTTCTGTTGGACAAAACTCTAAATTATGAAAATATCTTACCAGCACAGTCCACACTATCTAAAGAATATACAAAAACGAAGTGTGGCGATTTAATGAAACATTGTTTTAAAAGCACCTGCAGCCAAATGTGTTTTACAATCTTCTCCAGGGAGGAAACTTCAGTTAATTCATGTTGTTGTGTGTTTGGGAAAAATCTTCCTCCAATTAAAATTTTAGTCTGAATTTGACCTTTTGAAAGAAGGAATCCTCATTAAAATGTGGAGCAGCTGTTTCCTTTATCCTGCAGTTGTCTTTTCTGCTCGAGTCTTCTTTTGAACATTTAAGTATTTGTCTTTAAAATTCATCATATTGAATATATTGACTTAAATAAATTGTGCCTGTGACCCTGTGATGAAAGCTCTTGCATTTGCAGTGTTCTTTCATATCATCAGTGAGTGAGTTGGCAGAAGGGGTGTCAAATGTTCTCTGACCTCTGAGTTGCGAATAAATAATTAGTTTGGACAAACAGAAGATGACAGGTGATGGAAGTAAAAAAAATGGCAGCAATATCTTCTATTCAATCCAATCAGACTGCCAGCAGTCTCACAAAGAGCTGAGTCCAGCGAGGTCAGAGAGACGACATGAGACTCAGTTCACCTCCTCTTGTTTCTACACTACTTCAGCAAAGTTCATCCTCTGTATCACCGGCTGTTTCTTCTTCTAGAGATGGAGTGTGACAGAATGTTACAACAGCACACACGCTGATTAAAAGTGAGTGTTTCCCACACAGAGGCCCTTTGTGCTGTCAATCTCATCAGCAGAATATTTACTAAAATAATCCGATGAAGGGCCTTATTTGAGGGAACAGCAGAACATCACAAGCATAAACCACTGTATTACTTGTCTTAAATAAACCCTGCTGTACTATGAAATAAATGACTTGTTCTCAGTTCTACTGACTCTGTTGATGTGTTGGTTAACGACTGCAACAAATGCATCTGTATCCGTCATCACTGCTCCCCAGCTGTTATTCAGCTCATACTCTAATACAAGCAAATTGACATTAATGCAGTAACAACCCAGCATGCAATTGGGTGTTTGGCCTTTTAAGCCTTTTGATAAGAGCTATCTGATTACCCACAATCCCCTGGTTTCATCAGGGAGCAATTATCTCGTCTCTGATCTGTGGCTGTCTCATAAAGAGTATCTGATCAGGATGTTGTGGCTTTGGCAGCCGTGCATACTGTGTGTACATTTAATGATCTGCTGCTCAATAACGAATGCCTTCAAACCAGTTTTGTTTAATGTACCAGCATCCAGTTCCTGAAAAAACAAACATATGATAATAATGATCGTCTCTGAGCAGCACTGTGACAAATCAAACTGTATCATCTGTTGTCTTAGTGCAGCGTTCAGTGTTGACATGTGTAGGAGCCTGGTGATGTTGGAGTCACAGATGTTAAAGAGACAAACAGCTGGGAGTTAGATTGGAGTGTAACCGTGCTCAGGAAATAAACTGAGCTGCTCCACTGAGACTGTCTTATATAACAGGACTAAAATTAAACATTCTTAAAAGCTGAAAATTAATAAGTGAGAATTAAACACTTAACATTGTTTATGCAGAGCTGCTAACTGTGCGATGCTCAGAATCACACTTTGTCTCTCTGGGAATTTCACTGTGCTTCATGGATGACTGCATCTTATAGCTTCAGTAATTAAAAATATCACTACATTTTGCATTAGTGTTTTTCCCAAGATAGGACCACCATCAAAATCGTTCAGTTTAATACATAAATTATGCATATTTGTGGACAAAGTGTGCCAAGCTTGCAGAATGAGAGAATCAATGACAGACTGGTATCTCAAGGAATATAAATGAGCATAAATAAAGAAGCAGAAAACATAAAAGTTTAAGTTTTAAGAATAACACAGAGAGAGAAATCCTAATCATAAATTTTTTTTTTACATTAAGAAACAAATCATTTTTTAAGACGAAGGCTTTGGATTGTTCTATATTACTGACAGTTCCTGAGTGTCAGATGTGAACCACATGTGTCAAATACTAATAAATAATTAAATGTTCAACTTTTTTCAAGATATCAGACTCAGTAAATTACAGTAAAATTCCATTTTATCTAATGCTAAACAAGAAAAACAAGGATAGCCACTCACACATGAAATTATTTAAATGTAATTTAGTGCTTAGTATTGGATAAGTAATACGTCCAGAGACTCTGACCTTCCTGTTAGAATAAGGAGTAATAGCTCACTGAGCAGCTGTAAACACGTGTAATCCTGCAGAGCTCTAGGGCGGCAACATCAGAGGGAGATGAAATCGACCCTGAATGAAGAGTCTGCAGAACACTGACCTCACACTGACTACAGACATGATTATGTAACACCTTCAAAGACAGGTAATGTAAAGCAAGAGAACTCAGTGTCACTTTTGACCTTATTCCACATCTCCTATTACAAATGTTTCACAGTCAGAATTTTTCTCTACTTAATTTTTACATTCTGTCAGATAAATCATTTTATCCTGAATACTGTGAGCGGTGAAACAACAATTTATGACTTTCAGAAGGGAGCTTTTAAAACAACTCATTGCTTTTCTTATTGAACATATTTATTTTCCCTGTTTGACACATCTCCTGCCTGTTAGAAATGTGGCCTCTGTGACTATAAACTATAATCACTCACCATGGTATTGATGAACCGTATGTGGGCTCCTGCTGCTGTCTCCTCCTGTCTCATGTTTATGTTGTTGGACAGAATCAGTCATGTGTCACCTGTCCATCAGGCATCCTGCTGCGCTGCACACCTGTTCCCAATCATCTCATCAGCCTGCTTTCCCTATTACAGGACCTGCCTCCACAAGTCCACCTGATTGGCTAATCAGCCTCTCACTGCTTTCTCTCAGCATTTAGTTTTTTGTCTAACTAAAGCAAACTGTGACAGAGAAGTCTGAGCTTGAACAAAGAGACAGTCACATGAGCTTCAAACAACAGAGAAATTAAGTAATGGGATTTAGACACCAAAGCAAAGCCTCCAGCACTTCAGTCAATTTAATCCTTTCTTGTAAGGACAATGAATTCATGAGGACAATAAGAAGCTCTAATTACATTTTCCAGCTCATGTTTGCTCCTGACTTACAAATGTAAATGACGACATGATCCTGATGGGTACTGAAACTATTCTCCCTTTGTGAGAGTAATAATATACAGCTGTTCTGTCACAGAGCTTTACTGTCACTGCAGAGCTCTGCATCATGTAAAGAAGCTCAGGGAGGTTTGTGTTTGATAAAGTGTCTCTGGATATTAACTCATTATTAATGGTTAACGGTTTCATTAGAATGGATATGAAGGGTTTTAAGAATCTCATATCGGACACTGAAAGTAGCTGTCATGAACTTATCTCATGAAATCCAATCAGGATTTTCATTTTGCCTGCTTTTCCATCAGTAGTTTTTGTTAGGTGAATTTGTGTAATGTCGCCATGTAGAGGCATTAGTCTTCTTATTATATGATTTATAAGACATTTAAAAAATTACATTAAAGTGATACAATCAAAAAAAAAAGTTTTATCACATAAATAAACAGAGCACACAACCTATGACTAATATCAGTGCATCTGATACAGACACTTACCACATTAACATGCTGGGTCATGCAGATGATGGAGCTAGACATGCCTCTGTACACGTTGTCACAACTGGGCTCAATTCTGGACAAAAGACTGGAGACGACACATGAGTTTAACAAAAAGTATGTTTATTTAACAGAAATAAAATAAGAATCAATGTAAAGAAAACAAACAACAGGATGGAAGCAGAGGGAGAGAGAAAGACTAACCAACTGCTACCAGCGTATATCAGCAGAAAGACCAGGTGATTCTAATCTACTAACGAGCTGACTCCGCCCACCAGGCTCCTGCATGGAGAGGTCTGCTCACAGAGGGCCGTCACACTAATGACCTCATACCAACGAGAGTTTAATCAACTCAGCGTAAATTGGTCATGCATTCTTCTACATTCACAGGGCATGTGTGAGATTTTAGTTGAAAGTTAAGAGTGTCTGTGAAGCAGGTGAAGCACAATGATGTCATTCATACACAGTGTAACATGCGACACATGTCAAATGCTCAAATATGAGTGCTGAGCTTTTACTCCATGAGAACTTTGCATTCAACGCTGTGGTCGATTTAACCATATAATCAGTCCCTGATGAACTCAGTGTTGTGACCTCAGATGAAAACACTTGAAGTGAACCACTTCCTCCCACTTTGGGTGTAAAAAAATATTGTTTTATTCCAAGCAGCTCGACAAAGAGCAGGGACAGACAGAAGAGAGGCTCAACAATCAGGCATCCCTACATCTATTTATGGAGTGAAATTTGACAAGAGCATTAAACTAGACTGATGCATGTGCAGAGCATATTGGACAGACAGATGGATCGGACAGACAGATGGATCAGACAGCAGCAGCTTTCCCCGTCCCGTCCTTCCTGTCAGCAGCTTAATATTTTTCAAATGGAGCCGTCAGGCTTCAGATGTTATTAGGATGTCACAGAAACAGACAGCCAGTGAAGTGGCTGAAAATCAGTCAATTGACCAACAGGTGAAAAAGCTGACAACCACAGAATGGACACCTATACACCCTTGCAGATAAAACTTAAGCAGACTTCTAATGCATGGCCAGTGTCTTGTCAATAAAGTAGGCCTTTATTTTAAAACAACATATAAAAAACATGGACTGTTTAACTCCATAATAACGATTCAACAGTTCTGTCACAGAGTGGTTGTACCTATCTAACACAGCAGCAAGAGGAGGAGAGAGGCTCTGTATCATTGTATTCATCTGCCATCACTGTCCAGTTAATGAGCAATCAGTGCTCTTCTAATCTCATTCTAAAGCCCCTTTCATTTGGACTGCATTAAGAAGCAGCTGTGACAGTGTCTGGTGAGAAAGTACAGCTAACCAGAACATTTACTGAGACGTAATAATGAGATAAACAGAGACAGAGAGAAACTAGAGAAAGAGACGCTGAGTGACATTATTTAAACCACGTCTCAATCTGTGTGTCTTCATGGTGTGTGATCACCTTCAGGAATAGAAATTTGAAGCATTTGGATGAAGAGTGGATATACACACATCTACACATTGGTGAATTTCTACCTGATATAACAACGTGTATTACGATATAATGTCCTGATCTGTGGATAGCATTACTGAACATCACATCTCGGGGATCTTACTAAACAGGTAGGTCAGTGCAGTCTTAATATGGTGCAAGGGATATGCAGGGAATCATTACATCTCTCCAATGTGCTGATAAGTATGCATAAGGAAAGGAATCCAAGATGTTTGAATCACAGGAACTTCAGTGAGCTGGGACAGTGTTTGCAGCCATCCGATGAAATCTCTACTAGCACACCCTGTTCTCCATTGAACTGAAGTATGTGACACTTGAGGTACTTTCAAGTGCCTCTCCAAGATATACATGCAGATGTGTAGACGATGGGTCTGGATTTTAAAAGAACTCTTTAATGTTCAGTTCTTTTCAAGGTTCAATATTTGAAATGAACCAGAAATTAACCAGTCAAAGAAAATCTGAGCTGCTGTGTTTAAATCTCAGCGACCATGTCTCCATATTAAAGAACAATTTGTTTCGTTCAACTTGCACTCTTGAACTTATGCTGAGCTTTATGATGATATCATCCCTTTAATGTAAATTAGTATTATTAGTATCTTAAAAAAATTAATGAGTGTTGAACAACCCTTGTTCTTATTATAATAAGGCCTGTGGACATGTGAACTTACTAATTACAATCTGCCTTTTATGAAACTTATTTCATGTTAATGCAGCAGTAATGCAGAGTTAGGCTCACTAATTCTCTAGTTGTCAGGAAATCCTCCCTGAGGCTTCACAGGCTTCACACAGTCCTCTCAAGCTTCTCTGCTGCATCTGAAGCTACTTCTGGAGGTGGAATTGAGGAAGTACCTCTCATGAATAGCAATTAAATACAATTTAAATTCAGCTCAACAATTGACTGTATAAAAAGATGAACGACATGACAGCTCCACAAGAGTGAAGCCAAAACATATCAAACGCCCCCTGCTGCCTGGCTGCAGTACAGATCATAAAGCCCGCCTCCTCCATGTTAACAGATGGGACATGGGTCAAATTATAAAACCAAAATACACGTCAAATAAATGTTTCTCAAACATGGTTTCTGTCACTATAGCTAGTTATTATCATGCAGATACAACAGGACAGCAGAGGGTAAAGAGTTGAGGTTCAAACAGTGACTGATTAAAATGATATCCAAGCTGTCAGATGAAGAGCTGTAGGGAGATTTAATTCCTCCAAAACCTCCAACCTCCAGTTGACAAAAAGGACAACTGGAGGTGAAGTTGACTCTCCGTCTCAAACTGCTTCATTGAACTGATGAAACACATTAAAGACTCCTGCCGTTGTTCTTTAAAGCCAGGCACCAAACTGAACAGATGAGGTTAACATCCAGCTGAGGAGATTAATAACCTTATTATTCATATTCAAACAGTGATGATCAGCTTCATGTAGGGGCCTCTGAGGTGAACAAGAAGGTACACACGTCACACACCACACACATTGTCCCTCGCAGTAAGTTATGTTGATGAGTCAGTCCTGTTACCTGGCAGAAATACTTTGAATAGAAGTATGAGACATCATGAGCAGTCTGTGGATGTCTAGTGATCTTCTTAATCTGTTCTTTGAAACTGAATTTCTTCTGCAGAAGTAAAAAGCCTTGAAACTGAGCTCAGAGACTCTGTGGGATCTTCATTTATTCAGCCCTGACAATGTGTGTGTTTCAGTGTGTGTGTGTTTCAGTGTGTGCAGCCACACTCACTTGTGTTCCCTGTGGCCACTTTAAGTCCTTCTCAGGAGACAGAAAGTATCTTGTGATCAATACTGGCTACTCTGGTTAGTTGTGTGTACTTGTGTTTCTTCTCTATATGAATGATAAACTACAGGAACACATGTAGTTAGAAACAAGAGTTATTTCTGATGATAATGGATACTATCTCAAACTTCATGCAGTTGTTGTCAAGGGTATTGAATGTATTCTGAAACGGTGTGCATGTGTAGCTTGTGTTTATGTGTGTGTGTGTGAGACCACCACTCAGTGTGTTTCTCTGCATGAACCGTCAGAACCAGTGAAGGAAAAACAGGCCTCATTAAACTGCCTGACAGCATCAGTCTGAGAAGATGGGACACTGATTCTGAAGCAGCGGTGAAAAACACATCTATTCTCTCTCTGTGTGTTTGTCACACACACTTCTATTCTTCTCTTCCTCTCTGCACTCATAAATAATGTCTTCCTGTTTACTGGCAGACCGTTTTCTCCATCCTCTCCATCCAGTATCAAGTTCCTCTTGGTCTCTCTGTGGATCTGTTCCTCACTCAGACATCAGACTGCTCTTCATCTACACTCACAGCCAGCAGAGCAGGAGAGTCTTAAATAAGAGCAGCAGCATGTTTTCAGTCTGAACTTGACAAGAAACTTAACCAGCTAAAGCTCATTTACATCCAGATAACCAAGGACACTTAAAAGCCTCTGACTCTGCTCACACATTATTACAAGAATCTGTGAAGCAGCACAAATCAACTCTGATCCTCACAGCAGCCAGTCAGACAGGAAGAGAGCAGAGCAGCAAGAACGACAGGTTTCAGCTGGCCAGCCTGCACACATTACAGAAGTACGTTCTGGCATTGATCAGCCTAATCCCAACATCCCCCAAACACAAACACTTCCCACCTCACTAAACACACTTGCATGTAAAATCTAAAACCCCACTGATACAAAAACAAGATCATGTTTTACCTGCATTTCAGGATCCACAGAGGAAGATCCAGGATGGATGAGACAGCACCCAGAAAAGAAGGAGAGAGAGAGAAAAATACAATTAAAGGATAATCAGATACACAAATGCAGAATCTACATAAAGTCACTGCAGTAAACAGTCCTGAAGTTGCAAACATGCAACCATGTTGTCAGTAGTGAGAAAGGTCAGCTCATCTATGTCTCCTGGAACCGCACATTTTGGTGCCATCAGTCTTTGTCGTGTTGAAGAATCTCGACAATTTTAACAAAAATGTCTTGTCACATTGAAAAGGTCAGTGCTTTATTATAATCAGCCTTAGAAGGCTGTTAGAAGGCACAGCATGTGCACATATAATGGGCAGTTGATTCACAGCTTTAATGGTCCAGGTGATGATGGTAAACACAAGTTCAGCCAACACATTATCTGATCCAGGAGTCAAACTATTTGGCTCAATAAGCTCCCAGACTGTGCTTCATTTGTCTGATCTGACCTGGTCCAGGTTCTGTGTCAGCATGACTCTGATAATTATATAATGTGTGATATAAGGACAGAGTTCAGCTGTACAACAAGCACAGATATGTAAAGAACCAACTTCATATAATGTCATATTTTAGATTCAGGACCAACATCAAAAGAGAGGTGATATGTCGGGTCAGCAGAGAGGACAGAAGGACAAGAAGCACAGAGAGAAGAGAAGTCACAAGAGTGTGGAGAGACAGAGGCATGATGTCAAGTGTAAACCCCTCACTGTCTGAATACAAGTGTGTCCGTGTGAGCTAACTGTAAAGAGGATTGGATGGAGGACTAAAGACGCCAGAGACTCATAAAATGACATTAACAGTAGGTTAGTACTTTAGATAAAATAATGTAACAATCACCTGATGTTCAATTAAACTCGAGAGAAGTGAAGCAAACACAGCTCAGGCCCAGCTCAGCCCTCAGCACCGACAGTTAATCACATTAGACCCTCCTTCAGAAGGACAACCTGACTAAAGGGGACATTAAAAAGCTATAAGTACATTTTCTGGGGAAGCTATTTAAAAAATAATAGCAGAAGCAATTTTTTGTAAGTTACGAATGTAAATGAAGCCTCTTTTATAGTTGAATAAAAAGTGCCTCGCAGACTAAAGAAAGACCTGTTTTATGTGAAGGAGCTGCTGTGTTTGTGATGAGGACAAATGCACTGATGTTAATAAATACTTCCTGAATGCTTCAGTTAACTGTCAACCTGCAGACATGCTCAATCAGTGTCATACTTGTAAAATGTGGATATATGATGTTTTTCGCACTAAGGTAGCTGCTGGGATTTTATTTATGTCTATTATTCATATTTCTACATGAAAAACGACTCTGCCTCCCTGAGCTGAGGGCCTCAGAAGTCCTCTGCTGCATTTCAAGGTGGTTTGTAGAATAAGGACCGAATGACAAACAGCTGACCGTGACATTTACACAACCACAAATACCACATCCCCTCATTTTGATTCAACCTGCACCCGACTAAACATAATTTCCTGCTTCCTGTTTGGGAGTTCATGGGTGCATCCCAAGTTTATTACTTTGCATCGGCATTTCCTCACTTGTGTCTTTTCTTGCATTTAAGCCCCTCCCACCGAGGATGCATGGAGAGATAGAAAGGAAACCATGCAAGGAGAGAGGAAACAAGGAAATATACACACACACCCACACACAGTCAGGTTAACCCAAAGGTGTGTGAAAGTTGGGAATTTTCTATCCTTGAAGGAAATGGGCAGTGACAGACATTACTGCAGAGGACACACTCTGAATGAGAACGTTTCTGCTTCTACAATGAAACTCTCAAGGTTACAATGTTCTGTGAATACATTGGAAAAAAGAAAGAAAGTTGTTTCAATGCAGAGAAGTAAAGATGTCTTTATGAACGGATTTGCTAAATGTCCCCATGATTTGGTGATAAGGGACACATAAAAGCACACAAATCGTTGTCTCAACAAGAAAGATGTCTTTAAAGAGTTCCTTCCAGTCTATCAGCAGAACAGTCACCCTAAAACCATGACTTCTCTGAAGCTATCAAAATAAATTAAAAATAAAGTTGGAAAAACTGAGCAAAAGACGGAAGTATGAAAATGAGCAAGGGTTTCCGAGAGTGCCCAAATTTATTCTGAACTTCATTCAAAATGTCGTCTAGTGATCCCAGTAAGACACCAGGAATCAGTAATAATCAAACCTTTTTAAATCCTCACGCGATGCACACAACAACCACCTGTGAAAATACAATTTCATTCAATTTTAAACTGTGATTGTTGCAGCAAGATGAAAGCATGAAAATATCTCTGTGGAGAAATCAAAATGAGTTCTTGTAAAAATGAAAAAAAAGTCCAACACAAAGCAGCTCCAACAGCAACCACTTCCAATATCAACAAGCTCCAACATGAAGTAGCTCCCAAGCTCTATTTCACACAGCGCTGCTTAATGAATGTTACATTCTGGGTTCATATATTCACAAATAGTGATATTCTGAAGGAGAGTAAAATACCATGTGAGGAATATTGTATTGAGAAGTCAATTTCCATTCCATTGTCTCAGTACATTATAGTTTTCTCATGGACCATTGAACCTGTGTAAGAACCATCACTGGAGTTCTCACATCATCACTGTGGTCGGCAGCCATAATAAAAGACTTAGGCTGACATGAAAGTGTCTCATATTTCTAACCAAGCCTTAACAATAACTACAAGATTTATCTCATTCTCTTTCTGTCTCTATTATTAGTTTTTATATGATTTATAGGACCACTCACGGTCCAACAACCACAAAGAAAATCATTTTGTCATGAAACTCCCTGTTAAAACGGATCACTTCCTGGCCTTGTTCTACCTCAGGACCAGTCAGAGAACAAATCAATTAGTGTTGACCACGTTATAGTAAGAAACAAAACTACATGGCCAGAAATAAAAACACAAACAAAAGCACAAACCAAACTGAAGCACTCTCTGGCCCTGTAATGACAGCTAATTCAAAATGAGATGTAATCAACCCCAATCATCAGACAAGAATGAGTCAGTGTTTGCAAAAAGGAATACAAAAATCATGGGTGTAAAAACTGTGTGGTTCAGGTGCAGAGAGGAATCAAACAAACACACAAACAGAGCAGAAAACATCACAGAGTCTCCTCTGCCTCCGATTGTATTCATCTGCTGCCTCAGTGGAGCAGAGAGTGTTGCTCGTGTTTTTAGCTGTGATGGTTCAGCTGGTGTTGTCACATGTGTCACAGATGTCATCGTACCAATCCAGCTGTAAATTGGATCGGTGGGCAGTTGTCAGTTTAAGTTTGTTCATCTATCCAGAGAGCTCATTCAATTTCTTTGGAACAGAGATGGAAAGAAAGAGTGTCTCTTCTTTTATTGTACAGAAGTACAAGGAATACAGGCATAATAAAAAGGCACCGCTTATGTTGATGCTTTACAGTACATTTTATGTGGTGATGAGAAGCTGACAGTAAGCAGCAGACACTGTGACTGTCATAGTAGAAACATCACAGGTGTTACTAATTACAGTAACGATGGCTCTGTTCTATTGTGAGTGACTCACAGCTGGCACCAGAGACTGAAGCAGCTAATTAACTTTATTAATCACACCTGTGCTTCTGATACTACATGTCATATTTTCTTCTTTGAAAAGGCTGATTGCCATCCTTCTTTGCATTATATATCTTTGTATTGTGAACAGTAACAAGTTACAAAAGCTCTTGATTTTTCTCCCATTAATCTGTCTGCTTGTCTGTCTCTTTAAACTTTAGCAGAAGCTTCAACAAAACATGAAAAAACAACAAATTCATAACTGCAGTCAAAAACTGTTATTCTTCGATTGAGCGTGGTCATCAGGCTGTACATCCAACACACAACCACATACATATTACACTACTACTGCTTTTCTCTCCAGTGAGATGAGAGGAGACACATTAAAAGGTTTTATGAGATAAACAGATGCAGACTCATGCATGCCTGTAAACAGGCAACCCACTGGTGAACACACACATTCTGATGCACTGGGAGTGATTTTGCAATGTGAATGAGCTTCTTCAGGAGCGTCTGTCACGGCTCAGAGAAGCCACATTGTAAAGGGCAGTTTGAATAGGACGATTTCAACCACTGTGTTGCATCAGCACCTCGATGACGTGCTGGGAGAGGAGGCTGTGTTTGCTGTCATGGATAAAAACGGCTTGAAATCAAACAACACATTGCAATGACAGAGAAAGTGACACACTGAGGCAAGCTTGTGTTCATGGAATAGTAGGCGGAATACTGAAGGAGGGGAAATAAAAGGGAAGCGTGTCAGCGGGAATTCACTGAGTAATACTGCAAGTGGAGCGCAGACATGACATTTCCTAAAGTCCTAAAGAGAAAGACTGAACCACAGCAGGTGTAATGTTTTGTCTGGCACTTTAAATGCCACAGTGTGTTGTTTCAACAGCACTGTGTACGACAATATCTCTATGATCCTCAACATAACTAACATTCTCCAGGGCACACATGAAAGAGCTACATTAATAAGGAACACTAAAAACCTGACTCATGCTGGTTTGTACTGGCGAGATGCAAAGATGACTAAAAAATCAAAGAACTTTGGAAAAAACAAAGCGAGGGAAAGGAGAAGAAATCTGGGTTCAATTGGAAGCATTCAACAGAAACCCAAAACCATTGTAACACTGCAATCTTTAAGATTACACCCACAAGGGAAGAGATAAAGAGGGAGACCCAGAAACAGCTTGTCGAGGTCAACAGATACAGAGGCAAAGGTAGTGGAGATGGATTTGGAGAGGGCAGCCAGGATTGGGGGTGATTGAGGGGAGTTTAGGTTGAACTGTTCTCTACTTAGAAAGATTGGGTTAGTGAGGTAAGTGACTGAAGGCTGCTGAGCTGTTAGCTGTCAGATGAGCTGACCAACAAACACACTAAAAAAGACAGGAGCTCAGCTTAAAGATGGTTGACATCAGACACTTACTTGAGAAAGATTAACACCTTACCTACAGGTACGTCAAGATTTAAAGTCTTGAGACAATTTTATAAAACAGATACAACATCTCAGACTATTCTACTATGCACGTGTGCACACATCTGGAAGATAAAAAAAAAAGTTAAATAGCAAGTGCACACAAAATAATATATTGGCAACGTGACAACAAAAATAGTCACAAAGTTCAAACAAAATTCAAGCTCCTGATGTAGCCACTGGGGCTGTTTTCTGAGAAAAGCAGCAACACTGTTGGATGCAGTAAACACAACACCAGAGAGCAACAGGCATTCAGCTAGTAAAATGAAACAAACAAGCAAATTAAACTATCAAAGAAAAATACCTTCAATTAAATCTTCTATTGCTACAACTTCGATTCCAACTGAAAGTTGGAAGGCTATAAAGCTTTTATCCTTTAGATTTTACTCTTTTTAATGCCATTTGTTGTATTATTGATTCCCTTTCTGCTCACACTCAACCATGTGTAGTTTACTACTCTCTTGGAGAGAGAGAGCCATGGGAGGCTCAACCTTTCAGTATTCAATTACTGCAGCAGCAGTATAGTCTAAAAGAAAAAAACAGCTACTGTAGGAAGCAAAGCTGGGAACTAATAATGGTACAAATAATGGTGCTGGATTTGTTGCACATAATGCAGGTCAAGGACCCTTTTTCTGACTGCCTAGTATGGCAGATGTAAACGAGACCCCCTATCTTATTCTTCTTATTTTGCCCTCATGTACTGATGAAGCTTTTGTGGAATTCAGTTGACAGAGAAAGAAACTGGCTTTTGTAATAAAAAGCAAGTAGACTAAGAGAATGGAACAGTCAGTCTTATATTAAATTGTTAACAGAAGCACAGTGTGAACAGAAGCATCAGAAGAAGAAGATGTGGGAGCATTAAAGAGATTAACCCAGAAAGTGAGGGACTGGATGCCAGAAAACTTTAGTTGTCTGTCACATTGTTTGGAGTTAGAAGGAAGGTTTGGAGGCTTTATCATCCCTCTGTGCTAAGCATCCAATTAGTTTGATGTATCCCCTCCTCTGTCAGCATTTCAGGGTATGTTTTCTGCAAAAATGTTGGTTTCCAAACATAATAAAACTGATTTAATAGCAACAGTCTCCAATATTCCCTCCAGAAAACTTAAAGGCTTATTGGCTCTAGTTCCTAAAAGTTCTTAACAACTCCACTGCATTGCTGGTTCACTCCCCCTTAGGTTGTTTTGTGGTTGGCAGGGAGTGTATGCTTACTGCCTATATTTTTCTTTATTAATGAAAGCTGTGATGCTCAACCCTCCGATGTGGAGTCCAGCCAAAACAGTAAACTAAAGGCGGGTATGTGCAGCTCAAAGCTTAAAGGAGTGACTTAGATGGAGGATTCTCTCTCAATAGCAGAAAGCAAAACACTATTCATCACACAAACACTCTCACCATGTGGCTGCTGCTGCAGGGGCTTGAAAAAACACTGTCAACCAAACGAACTGCAAACAAGCACAGCCGTCTCACTGTCAGATGGATGTGATCCAATTAGATTAAGTCAGTTATGGAAAATGTCCAATAACGTAAAAGTTTACTGACATCACTGCAGCAAATATTATTCAGACTGCTTTGCTGACGGAGTCAAAGTCGAACTGGAAGGAAAGAAAAGATGATGTTGATGATACGCCTCCACAAAGCACACAGTTCATCACAGTCCACCCACCCTGTCACATCACAACCACATGGTCAAAGAAGAATAAATATTGGACTTGGCTTTATTTTCTAATTTATGACTTTTTTTGTCAGCAAATAGAGTATATCTAAAATTCCTTCATGTCAACGAACACTCATTATTATTCCTCCATTTCCTGTTGATAATAAAACAAATACAAGTCATTGGCTTGTTTCTAATAATCATTGACTCTGCTACTGTTAGAAAGGAAAGGTTTAGTGATGCTGTATTTCACATCTGACTTTGCATTTTTTGGCCAAATCTTTCCAACAACAATCAATCAATCGTGCATGTATGGATTATTTAGGTTTTCATTATTGTTTAATATGCCCAGCTTACAACCAGTCAATCCATAGTGTTTACAACTAACATTATTGACAACAATTAATACAAGTGGCACTGACATTTTAAATTCCCTTTACTACCTTCCATGGGCCCACTGGTTTTAAGTACGCAAGCAAAATTAACTTACTTACACTTAAAACTTGCTCAACACAGCTAATGCATCACAGAGAACAACCATCTGCTCTGATTCTTATAACAGCTACTGAAGTTCGAAATGAGCTTCAGCATTAAGCTGTCGCATGCATAACAAGTTATGTACTAAAGAGTTGACAAACTGGGTGAACAGGCAGATTGTAAAACATCATGCTAGAACATCCGAAAATCACTCCAGAAAAAGGAAGAAAACTTGGTAAGACTGCTATATTAGGAATAGTTCATATGAATGATGAGGAAGCAAAGCTGGCCCTAATTCAGTCCAGCCGATCCAGCTGCTGAAAGCTCTTTGTCTCTTCAGTTTCAGACTAATGAGCTGACTCCTCCTGTAGGAACGGAGGCTGACAGTGTCTGCTCCATGCCAGGATGAGACAGCGTGTGTGTGCCAGCTCAGTCTGGCAGGGCAGCATGGGAGAGGTTATGGGGTCAGGCTGGAGATGAGGTGAAGAGAGAGCTCGGGCGTAATCACAGATAGAAACAATATCTTTATATTGATGAAAAGGGAAATATGGAGCTTATTAATTTAGCCAATTGAATCTGTTAAATGGTTGAAGCTGGTTATAGCAACAGCTGCGTCTGTGTTTCTGTGAGTGTGAGTGGAGATTGAGTAAATGTCAGGCTGTAACCTGGAATGCCTCCGTCTCTTGGGGTGAAGAACAAGTGACAAAATTACACAGAACACACAACACTTCTTTCAAAGTGAAGGTGAACACAAACTCGAGAGACTGAATGACTTTGTGTAAAAGAGAGAAAGCGGCTTAACTTTACCTACTGGTGACTTTGCATTCATGGAGTTTGACATAAAAAGGACTGTTTTAGAACTTATGAATACCTTGAGAGGCAAAGATGGCACGGAGTAGAAGATGGAGTACAACTATAAACACACACTGGCAGTTCAGCATGCAAAGAAAACGTCTCTCCTTTGAAACCTGCCAAGAACAGAGCAGCTCTCTCTCCTGAAAGCCTTTAATTCCTCCTCTTTACTTCTTGCATAGCAGGTGGTAGTCTGTGTGGAGTGTGTGATGCCAGTGCAGGAGTGTGTTTATGTACTGTATCTTTTGTTTGTTCTAAATTAGCAACTATTTATCGCTGTAGGGGTTCTTTGAGATGGAAAAAACTCTGTTATTAACTGATGATTAATGATTTGTTTTCACAATCTTTGTTCATGCAGACCAAAGACTGTAAAAAGCAGAGGCAGATGAGGCTTTAGCGAGGCCGGTCCAAATCCCAGCATGCAAACAAACACAGTGAGAAATGCTTTTTGTGTCCTGCAGAAGTGAGGTCAGGAATCATACACAAACATACATACAGACACACTGTCCTCGTGAGAGGAGAAACAACACAATGTGATGAACAGTCAGTACTTCTCTCTCTGGTGGGACAGCACAGCACGGCATCTCTCCCTGCTGTTTGCCTCTAATCTGTTTTTATCTCTCAGATGCGTTTCTTTGTCTTTCCACACTTTAAGTCCCTGTTTCTCTGACACGTCCTCCATCCATCCTTATACTTTAAGATCATGGTTTGTTGTTTTATCTTTCTAGGACGGCATCATGGTAGTTCTATCTTGCTAGAACTCCGTACATCTCAAACACTGCCCCATACATCCTGGTTCCAATGCTACGGCTGGCTGATTCTTAAGTGATTTAAGACACAGACACTTAAGTCTGGGCTAAATCCACTTCACACTCAGTCAATAGCAGACAAAGCCTTAAAAGACAGAGCCTCTCCTCTTCTACTCCCCTCACTTTTTCCTCTTTGTTCCCTTTCTCTGCACCCAGCTGTACAGTCAGTCAGGACTGAAGATGAGAAGCTTTGTCCTGGTTTATAGGACAGAAGATGGAGGTCAGTCTGTGTGCGGTCGCTCTGTTTGGAGAGTCTGGTGGAGAAGAGACGGAGAGAGCTGAGGTCCAAACACTGACAGGACACAAGAGAGCAGCTGCAGCCCTCTGGCTCTGACAGAAGACAGGGAGAGGTTCAGGTAGAGGAGGAAATGGTAAGCTATAAGAGGAAAGGACCAAGGACTGAACACTGACAGGACACACAAACCCCCCACTCACAGTGTCAAGCTCACATCATGTAGCCTTCATTTAAACTGAGGACTGCAGGGTGCTGGTTTCCATTTGAATAGGACTGCTCTGCTTTACTCAGGGAAACCTCATATGTGCAGACTTCTAATACAGACTCTGAAGGCTCCCAAGATAGAAATAAAAGCCAATCTAATTTCTATTATCAGGTGATTCAATGTTCATTTTCTCCATTATGAACGGTCATCATCTCACCATCTGCTGGGCTACAGTGCTGATCAGCTCAGCAGGTGTGTTGTGATCTAATAGGATCAGACAGGTGTGAGACATGCAGGATAATAACACCTCTGCTCCAACAGAGGAAGCTGGAGGGAAGTCAACAGCTCCATGAGGGGAGACATATTTTGGAATAAATAACTTGTCTCATTGGTGAAAATAACAAGACTGTAATGAATGGATATGAATGCACTTGAGCTGCCATAAAACCATGGATAATTTAACTTTCCCATTCACACATAAATATAAAGTTGCACAAAAGTTTTAGGCTGCTTCTTAAAGTCATTTATATTGATGTTGAGTGAAGTGTTACAGTAGTTCTTTACTTTCTAAGGTGTCAGTGTATTTCTGCTAGCTTTGAAGTCTAATGAACTGTAAATCTTATTTTAGCTGTCATGGGTAAATACATTAAAGAGAGGATATCTTACACAAGCTTTTAAAAATTACATGATAATGTATGCAATGACGCTTACTTATAATAATACCTATAACTCAGTGACAAAATACTATGTTTGGGGTTCTTCCTCTTTAAGGCACACGGGGTCTGATGTGATGATGCATCTGTGAACTGCAATAATCACCCCAAGCCTCTTTTGAATGCGACATATTCTATTGGATATGTACAACTGGAACTTTTTGCCCATTCAGTGAACCCCACTGTGACAAATGTTAGAGAAATGGAGCAATGATGCAGTAAAATAACTTGAAGACAGAAATGCTGAAGGACAATAAACTTGATCATCTGAATACATTAGATAAATGTAACATCATCTTCCCTGCAACAATGCCCAAGTGAATGCTTTAAAAAGCTTCAAGTGACTGTTTGAAATTAACTTTACATCAATAAAAGCTTCATAAGAACAAAACTGCAGCATGTTTTCTAGAGTGATGAAAGCAAAACATAACAGTTATTTTGGTGAGACAAAGTTCACTACAAAGAGAATGTAATGTCTGTGATTCACTGAGAATATAGTTTCATTACCTCTTATTTCTTTTTTGGTAAATTTTTTTTGAAGCAGCATAAAATAAGCTTTCAAAAATGTGTTGCTGTTGTCTTTGTCACCATCACCAAGAAAAGTAACTACAGTCACAGTCCTTGCTGTCTCTATATATACAGTATATCTGTACATTTTCATGCAGTAATGTCTTCCCGAGGATCGTGAAACAATAATACTCAGTTGAAGGTCAATTAGCTTGTTTCACATTATTATGTTAATCTGATAACGATAAAGACACTCAAACCATCACCATGAAAACAGGCAGATTAATATCGCACAGAGGAATCATAGATTATTTTTCACATTGTTAAAAATCAGTTTCAAAGTAACAATTAGCTTTCATTGTCGATTAATCTGGCAGTCATTTGTTCTAGTTCCAAAATGTTAGGGAAAATATATCATATTTTGAGATGTGGAGCTTTGGAAAGTGTTATTAATACTGAAGACTGATATGCAAACTATTATTAGACGTGGAAATTAAAAAGCTGTTAAAAGGAAATGATGACTGACAGAAGTTTGAAATGCTCCCATTTCATTAAAACATATTAAATGTCATTTGAAAGTCAGATTTCATAATTGTATCTGATTGTTCATATGCATATCAAGATCTGAGGAGCACAGAGGAGCTCTGGGATATTACCTGTCATCCAACAGACGGTATTAAAAATAGACTTTTAAATATGAAGAATGATATTTAAATATGTCTGCTAAATGGTAAATGGACTGCACTTATATTGCACTCTTATAGTCTTCCAGCCACTCAAAGCACTTTACACTACATGCCAACATTCACCCTTTCACACACACATTCACACAGTGATGGCAGACGCTGCTATACAGAGAGCCAAGCTGCCCATCAGTACTGATCTAATCACACTCACACATCGATGACTGTCGGCCTGAGGAAGCAATGTGGGGTTCAGTGTCTTGCCCAAGGGCGCTTCGACATGTGAACTGCAGGAGCTGGAAATCAAACTGCCAATCTGCAGATGAGAGCTGCTCCCTACAATGTGCAAGAGTGCTAAATGGCTCTGGTCAGCCAGAAAACTAATGGACACAGTAACCATAGCGATGGAACTCGATGACAATGGTTGCCCGATGGTTGTAGCTACTGAGGCTGTCGAATCGACAAAGTGCAACCCAGAGCAGGGTTTATTTTCTTGATTCTTCCTCACCTCTTTCAGACTAACAGCAGGAAATTACACTAAAAAGCTGCAATTTTCAGTCAAGGTCACAAGTGTAGGAAGCAGGCTTCGTAATATATGTCTTTTGAAGGCAGCATGGCTGCACTTTCAAGGATTTAATACCTGCACTTTCCCCCATTTTCATCTCCTTACTGATGAGCCAGGTGTCAGGCAGAACACATTTATGGTTACATAGTTGTGAAAGCAACCATCTTGACTTCCCTTCAGTTTACCTCCCATTGACTCTTCAAAATAAGTGTTGGAGGTTAGAGATCTGTTTACTGAAGCTGGAGCTTTTAACAGTCCACATTATGACAACAACAGACGATAAAGAGTGTCAACAATCTGAGCAAGTGCTGAGTGATTCAGATTCTGCAAACCTTTCCAAAAAAGTCAACAGGCTGAGTTATGAAGCTCTTTTCCTCTTGAATCTGTGACCTTGAAAAAGTTCCATTTGAAAGCTTCAGTGAATCTGAGAGGACTTATTATGGACTGATGGGAACGTAAAGGCACTTCACTGTCATTTCTACCAGCAGCCAGCAGACAAACACTCCTTAGAAGTCCTCTTCACCTCGCTCTGACACAGAGATGGAGTCGAGTTCAGCTGCAATTACCTTGTTCGACAGAAGTGGACCCGATGCAAATATGAAATCATAGATATTTATAATGAACGCAAAGAAGCTCACAGCATTGCAAATGTGAATTCAGTCAGCTAACTCAAATGGGATAGATTTTTATGTAAATGTGAATTCCCAAATTCAGATTCAAGTCATCCGCACCGATGTGCAGAAATAATGCTTCTGACTACACGCTCACTTTGACCTGCATGTACTAGTGCAACACTCAAACTGTGGACCCTTGTATAGCTGATTGCCAGAAAAAGCATGGACTGACATGAACCACCACAGTGCGGATGTGAAAACTCGGCCTCAGCCCCAAACTGTTTTTTGTTTCTTGCAGCTCAAAGACATTCAGATGCAAAATCCAATTCAAACAACCAAAGAGCGACCGAGACATCCCTTACAATAGTTACCTTCAATCAGTGATTAAATCTATCAATGACTCCGACAAGTCAATAGTCTGTCTGTATATAACAAGAGGACAATAACCAACAATTCCCCTCATTCAGTGTGTGTCTCCTAAGAAAAATTATTTAATCTTGCACTTTCAACAGTCCCCACCCACCAAGCCAGCCTCACAGTGGAGTGACAATGTTCGGTCAGTGCAGCGCATAAAAGCCTTCTTTGCAATTTGCATTTAGAGAGTGTCATTTTACCTCCTGAACTCTGTCATTCAGTGTCACCTGTCGAGCATGTAAATCCAGAAGGTTTCAGATGAAGGCTACGTTCCGCGATGTACAACTAAACTCATGTCAAGCCTGCCATCAGCCGTGACACAGAGAAATCAGTTTTCACCTCACGCGCTCTCCAAGATAATTACACATAAGTAACGAGTTAGAGGGCTTTTAAATGTGTAGAAATGAAAGCCAAAGTGGGAGAATGTCAAGATAAAGGTTAATGGTCATGGAAGATCAGCACGCTGCAGTGAGTTGTACTTTGTAAAGCAGAAACACTTTTGCAGAGAAATATGTTTCATTTGAATTGAGCACAATTTTAGATTCAGCTGAGGCATGAAATTGCAAGACAAGGTTAAAGTAGATAATGATGACATTTTCATTAACTTAAAATTGCTAAGACTTTGTAGTTAGCTGACTTTGCCTGTGTGGGGATGTTAGCAGGCTGGCTTTAGATATGGCAGTGTCAGTCTGTTGGTCCAATAATGTTTCATTCTGACAGCAGTTATCTCTCTTAACTCTTTCTTGTCTTCTGACCACTCAGATACTTTGAACTACATGTCATTCTATCTCTTCACTAACACATCCATAAACTAAAGGCCGAGCTTCTTCAGGTTCTAACTCTTATAACCATTCACACACAAACTGATACACTGATGGCAGAGCCCTCTGAAGCATTTGGCTGTTAAAGCATCTTGTCCAAAGACACTTTGAAAAGTGTGCATGCAGACTGGAGGTTGCTTTGCCCTGGTCCTACATTCCACTTGTCAGAGTATTGGACAGCACAGTAGCATTTTGTCTCTTGGATTTAATTGGATTGCTGCTCATGTTTTTGTTGCTTAATTGGCCTTTTTGTTGCTGTTTGTTAATGAAACAATGTATTTACTTTGAAACACATGGTGTCCATGGAAACAGATCAAGAAACAATGAAAGCGGGACACTGTGTAAGGAGAGATTAAAGGAGAGTATTAAAATAGTGTACCAAATATAAATGTAACAGAGCACACAAACATTAACTGAAGTACATGGGCATGCATAATATACATCCACTCTTCATGGAACCGCAAAGTGTCACAACAAATTATGTCAACAACGAGAGAAACACAACATCCTCCTGTGATTTACTGCAGTTTTAATGAACTGTAATGAGATGAGTAACTGCTGACATCTTTACCTCCTTGAAACCAGAGACAGAAGGAGAGAGACAGAGAGAGAACAGACACAGACACTTGATATTCAAGTGTGGCCTCTGAAGGAAACCAAAGTAGAAAATGTCAGACTGAAAAAAAGATGTCAGTTTGCCAAGGTGAAAGGCAAATGCAAGATGAAAACTACAGCAGAAGAGGAGAGGGTAAGAAGGCTATTGCAGAGCCAGAAGGACATAAATGCATTTATGTAGCATCTTCCAGTCTTATGACCACTCAGAGCACTCTGCATTACATGCCATCATTCACCCATTCACACACACCCCCATTCATATACTGATGGCAGAGGCTGTGAATCTCCTCTGCGTCTGATCTCATCACACACACCAATGGTACAACCTTCAGGAGCAATCTCAGGCTTCTTGCTCAAGGATACTTGACATGCAAACGGAGGAGGCAGGGATCAATCTGCTGATCGTATGACTGATGGACAACCTGCTCTGCCTCCTGAGCAAAAGTTAGTTGCATGACTCACTGCCCTCTGACACTTTAACCACCAACATGCCTGACACTTGAAATGACATAGTGACAGTCAGCATTGTATTTGGATTTAAACCTTGTCATTGTTGGCTCAAAGAGGTAGCATGAACCAAAATAAAGTAGGCAGGAGAAGAAAGATGGACTCATGATGAACGTGTATGCCGGCATAATGCACCATACATGGTCAGTAGTATAGGCCTAGAGCTGTTTAATAACTCAGTAAGCAATATGTATACTTTTATTGCACTGGGATCTGACTGATTCTCGATATCAGCCGATACACAAGTTCAGGTATTGGGAGGGAACAAATAGGTATAAAACATCTCTACAGATGATCATAGTTAGCCATATAACAGTAGCTTTATTGCCATCTAGTAATTTAGCTCGAATAGGCTTGATGTGCTGATTGTCTGGTCTCTAAGCATCGATCAGTTTGCATTCCATTAATCTGAATAAATGGGAGTCTGTGAATCAGGCCTCGTTTCAGAAATACTGCTCTACCCACCTTCAGTTAACAGCACTGATGAATAAAGATGTTAACAATAGAAGAGAGACATCCTGGATTAATTTGAGTCTATTCTTTGTCGGCAATTTAAACCCAAAGGACAGAGAGCCATTCTTCTTCTAGTCCCACCCACATTTTCTCTCTAATAACTCCTTCACTCTTGTTTTCAGGTTGTTTGACTTTTTTTCTCTTCTCTTTTCTCATTTTCTTTCATCACTCTTTATCTTCCCTTCTTATCCCATCGTCTACGTCGACCTCCCCCCTGGCTTTCTTTTATCGAGTCTAAACCACATTTCCACCACAGTATTTATTCAGGGAGACCGTTTTCTCTTCAGGTGCCGAGTTTTTGAAATACAAGCACTTGTTCACAATCAATTTCCACGACTATCCATCATGTTTTTCTTCTACCTTTCCTCCATTCCGTCAGGTCTTTTCTTCCTCTCAACTTATTGTTTTCTGCTCTGAGCGATAAGAAGAAATTGATTCAGCTCCTTGTGAAAGACTGAAGCAAGGACATCATTTCTATGAGTAACACTGTCCTCAATTTGATGGGAGTTAAATAACTCATTATGCATGCTGCATTGTGTTGTAGGTGTGTTTGTTTCTTCCAACAAAAGGATGAAAAGTGATGATTCCTGTTCAGGTGACAAAAGCAGCTCTGTCACCCACATAACTAAGACGACAGCAGTGACAAACAGCAGGAGCCCACACACCTCTCTCTTTCTTACATGTTCCCTCCTGAGAGATGTCGTCCACACCTCACTCCCTCTGTGCTCGTCTTCTCTCTCTGTGAGCAACACTCACCTTTCTACCAGCACCTAATCTCATGTTCTCTTTCTTCCTGTCACTTCTTTACCCTCTTTTACCAACAGTTTTTTCCCCATTTGTCCTCAGTTGTTTCAGAAGCTTCAACCTCTTATGTTGAAGTGCAATTTTATCAGAGAGCAGTGTGACACCGCACACACATAATGAACACTGTCATTATTTATTTGCACCTTACATTGGATGGTTCACATCTCACTTTCCCAGGCTTGACCCCTAGGAGACTCACCTTCCTGCTATTTCTTCTAATTTCTTCTCAAAATGATGTTTTGTCGTTTAAATTCACATTATTCAAATATCTTCATAAATATGTATGGCCTGTTCTGCGATAGGGACAAATGAGGGTAGTGTGAGGGAGGCCAGTTTCTACTCCCACGTCATGGAAATTATTCAGTGCATCATCTGAATAGCAGTTTTTTGCTGCAAATGAGAAACAGCAATGGGGACAGGGAGAGAGAAGTCTTTTAACTGGCAGGCGCCCACATTTGACAACCATGTTGTCCTCAAAATTGTGTTGTGGACAGTGCAAACTCTCAACAAATACTGTGTGCATGAATATGAATGCAGAGCAATTCCTGGATGGAGGTTACAAATGATTCCTAGACTTTACATTCAATGTTATGTAATCATACAGCTCAAGTGATATCAGAGCATGATCTCTTGATGAGGTAGAAAGAATACATGTTCACTCTTTGATGACGTTGAAGTTGTGATTGGCCAGTCTGCTCTGTCTCTGCAGGTGCTCGTTAGTGCTCGTTAGGTTAACTGGCCACACCTGAGGGCCCAGTGTTTAGCTGCTTACTGTGCTCTTATGCTCCATATAACAACCTCACACACTCATTGTTCACTCATGCACAACCACACCACTGACTCTCCAGATTGTCACACCTCATGCCTTAGATATTTTATTTAATGTTGTAGTTTAATGTAATAACACCACTTGCACATTTGAGTTCCTGGCTATAGAATCTTCAACTCGTCGGCACCGGCTCATTGACATACAAATCTAACTTTTCAGCAAATGTAACCAAGTTTATCTTAACTATAAACAACATAATATATGTTTGTATCAATCATAATAGGGCCTAACCAGAAATAAAAGTGCCTGAATCCTAAGGTCAAAATCTACACTCTTCTAATGTAGTTTCTGCCATATGATGGAGGCAGCCAACGTCACTTGAGATCTGACTTGAAAAGCACAAACACCATGGTCAGGAAACATAGTCTGAGCCTTCACTACCTCAGGGCACCTCAGCTGAGGAAATTCAGAGTCAATCTGAGGATCCTAAAATCCTTCTACGATCTGAGCTGGACAGAGCATCATGCCAGGGAACATCATTGTGGGGTTGGCAACAGCTCAGCTTAGGACAGGAGTGCATTTGCCTGGGCTACACTCCCCTCTCTGCCAAACACATCCACCAATGTGCAGAACCAGAGCCTGCAGGATCATGACTGACCTCCTCTCCACCTTTGGAACAAACAGTTCCAGCTGTTGCAGTCAGGCAGTTTTGTTTTTATGACAATACTCCTTTTTCTATTCCCCTGACCTTTTGCACTTTCTGCGGCTGGATATACACAAACCAAAAAAGCTTTTTTTCCCCAGGGAGACGGCCACACAATCCATGCTCCAAAGACCTCATGTGTCTTGGAAGTCTTGGAAGGGCTTCATCATCAAAGCTTCGACTACCTTACAGTCTAGATCAGGTCCACCTTTTCTATCTTTCTTTAATGCAACAGTCCATCAGGAGTCATAGAAGGAAATATTTGTTATAGTGCAAATGAAATAAATTAGTTTTGATGCTGGATGCACCAAGGTTTGCGGATTTCCAGGCAACTGCAACCATGTTAATGAGAGAAGTGTGTATGTCGGTATACGTCTTTGTTTGTGTGTTTGGCTGTGATCCGAGGTGATCACTGCTAACAGTTTCCACAACCCAAGGACACACAGTCAGCAATCAGTGTGCTGATTTCTGACAATTCACTCTCCTTGATGTATCCTTCCAAATAATCAGATTAGTCAGAGTGAAACCAGTCAATCAGACCATGTGCCAGGAAATACTAAAGAGGCAAATGTTCTTACTGAACAGTCTACATCTCTTGTTAGTACAACCCCCTGGTTGATGTGAGAATTCAGAAATTAATGTAATTCAGTGGAACTCTGAATGTGTTGCTGGTGTTTTTAAGTAGGGAAGAAGATACTCATGGAGAATAAAACAAAGTCACCAGAGGCAGAAACCTTTTTTGTTCCATTTTAACCTCATTAAACATTTCTAAGTCTGCTGTGAAAATTAGAGTGAACATTTTGGTTCCTCCAGGGTCCTCCAGGTGTTTCCTGATCAGTACCATGTTTAATATAAAATAAATCAAATTTTCAGATCAGATTGATTGAAGATAATTTCCTCAGCATTGACTGCTTCAAATTGTGTTTGTTTGTTTCTCTTCTAACAGAGCAGAATTGTTCCATTCTTCAAATGTCTGATCCCAATAAAACAAACTGCCAGACAACTATTGTATCATTGCTCCTGTCTCACTTACAGCATTGAATGTTATGCCTACATACTGTGGCTTTTGAATCGTCTATCTGACATATTTGGCATGGCTTCAGAGAAGATCAATAATCCTCTAAGAGCCCATTGCTTTGTGTGTGTTCTACTTCTGGGCACACTGCCAGCTCAATATCAGAACACTGTAGCAGACTGGAAACAGTGATCACAGCACAACTAAGGTGTGTTCAAAAAGTCCCAACACTTGCGTCATTGTTTTTTACAGTCAAATTAAGGCAACTGCTTGGTTAAAAGTAGGATAAAGTCATGTCCAGTGTTTGAGGAAGATACACTGATAAGCCATAACATTATGACCACTGACAGGTGAAGTGAATCACAATGATTATCTCGTTACAATGGCACAGGAACGCAACCGATAGTTGGGCAGTTTTAGGCAAAAAGATGACTTGTTGGGAAGACATTACTGTTTGTGTTATAAACAGCATTGTGTTGTTTGCACTGCCATGAATGTTACTGATCATTGTCTTACAAGAACAACAGAACTTGGCTTTGCCTTTTTAAACAGTGTGGCTCAAAGGCAACAGGTGGAATATGTAACATATTTTTGTCTTTTATGCTGTCTCAAATTAGACACCGAAACACACGCAGGCAGTCTGAACAAGGCCAAAGTTTTCTCTCTTTCTCTCTGACTCTGTATGTCTCTCTCTCTCTCTCTCTCTCTCTCTCTCTCTCTCTCTCTCTCTCTCTCTCGCTCAACCTGAGTTATATTTCAGTTAGGTCGCCTTGGGTTGTGTCAAAGACACATCCAGGCCTGCAAAAAGAGCCCACCAAGGCTAACAGTAAATTTGGAATGTCCCGTGTTTTAGATTTATTGGTTGTCTTGTCACCGTTTTGGCAGGGTGAGATTTGTATTTTCAACCTGTGCAGAAGGACAGCTGCTGCAGAGACATCAAATCTGCTGAGGTTGACTTCAGCCATCTGCATGGAGTATTTGAGCTTTAGTCATAAGTCTAGAACATCTGAGATCCATGATGCAGTGCTTTATTACTTAATGTATCTAATTCAAAATAAGGAAATCCAACCTGTGGGGGATAAACCTCTTTATCTGGATGGTTTTACAACAAGGTCTTAAAAAGTTCACCTTCTTTGGCAGGCTATAGTGTTGCTATGGTTGTAAGTGTCTGACACCTACCATCTCATAATCCTCAAAAACGTTTCCAAACCTTGTTGTCCTTGTTTAAGCAAACAGAGCTACATCTAAAAAGGCATATTGCACCATTTGTAGAAGTTAATGGGGCTGGATTTCCACACTCACACTTTGTTGAACCCTGTGCTGCTGAGGCATTCTGTTAGGTAGCTCTATTCATTTAGTCTCCCAGACAGACCTGTCATTGCTATGCATTCAGTCAGGCACCCTGCTCTATGGGTAATAACAAACTGCATCAAAATCAGCCTCAAGTCCACATCCATCCAGATTGCTCCGTACATCTTTTAACTACCATAATTATAATGTCCATCAATAGGAGACAGGAGACTCATTCAGTAAAGTGGGTTGAATCAACATGCTGTATTGATTCTCTGTGCTGCTGCTGGGCCATGGCTTCTGTACAGACAGTCTAAAAGGATTTTCTTTGCACTTTTAACCTCAGAGAGGCAGAGAGAGAGACAAAGGGATACCTGAGGGGACAGTGATTGACTTTGTTTTGGTTCATAAAACACTCAATAAGTTACTGAAAAAAGCGCTGCACACTCTGTAACACAAACACGACTGCCTACCCTGCAGCTAATCCTGAGTAGGAAACATTTTAGTATTTTTTATGGTGAGAAAAAGTGCACAACGGAATTAAACAGACTACTTAGAAAACTCTCCCTCACCTGACACTGAAGCTCACATGCCTGGGGTGTGTCCTCTCCTCAAATGTATTATTCCCATTGATCACTGTCTTTAAAATCAGGTTAGCCTGTTTTACTGTTACGGACCTTGCTGGTGCCTTATAATTCTTATTAAATGTTATGTTGGCAATAAAAAATGTTTCAGTCTGTATATTTTTAACCAGCCTATAAGATACAAATATACCAAAAATACACTTCCCTGCAGGTGACGTAAAGGCATAATGAAATAAAGATGATGCAGCTGGAAGTTGGACCGAAAATTCAGTTGATTTTGTTAATTATGCAGTCGTCAGACTGTGGCGACGCCAGCACTGGCTCTGAAAATGCAGACAAAAGCAATTAATATACCTCTCTGCCCAGTCCACACAGGCAGCATCACATTCACTCACTGTTCAGCACCATGGTCAGCTACACAAAATACCCACTGGCCTGATTTGAATGTAAACCCACAGTGAATAGGATCCTCTTTTCCTCTGTAACAGTGCAAATTATCTGACGCACAGACTCAGTCCAACGCTGTCGGTGCAGAATATTGATGTTTATGCATCCTGAACACCATCTACATAATCCTAAACCCATATTTCATATTTATAAATAACACTTTACAAACAGTACAAAGTTGGCTTAATTTGCTAGAAGCCTTTCATCCAGACAAACTGTATCTGCAGAATCTCACTTCAAGATTCTGACTAAAAAGAATAACCTCTCCAGAGATAAACTTCAGCTCACCCTGAACACTTCCCTGTTTCTTCTGTGTGGACATCAATGACTTCACGGTTATTGAAATAAAAATGTGTTTGAAACCAGCAGTTTTTGGCTCCAGTAAGTCAAAGTGAAAAGTCTAACCCTGTCTTCATCTCCCTCTGTTTAGAAGCAGCCCTTTCTTCACCCTTTTTACTCTTCCCTTCAATCCCTTCATTCATCTAAGTGGCTTACTTTGGCTCCTTCTGCGTTAGTAAGTCATATCCCTTTTTATTCCTCAGGAAACATCACAAGATCTTTGGCAATCCTCTGCCGTACTGAATCAGAAATGGAGAAAAACGCTCCTTCTTCCCTCCCATTATAGAGAGATCCACTTTAGATAAGAAAGCTCCTTCTTCAGAGACGACACACATCAAACCTCCTCATGATCTCTCTTTAGACCAGGACATGCACAGAATCTCAGACATGAACTCTGCAGCATTTTAACACAAGAGAGCCACACAATATCCAATCCACTGTCCATCACTGAGTGAAGATGGTCCTTAAGGCAGCCATGTTCTTATAGAAACCACAATAACACAGATCTCGCTTTATAAATGTATTTAACAGACAAAGACAGGATGAGCTGGTTATCTACCTCTCTTTAAAAGGTGCTGTTTAATTCAGGAGTTCAAGTCAACACTTCATTGTCATAGAGCTTAAAACTGTACTTTAGAATTGAGTTGTAATTGTTAAATGTGAACAACATCCACATCTATTTTCATCCAGGTCTTACCACACATGTGCTTAAAGGTCAATGTGGTCTGTGAGTCAGCAACAAAAGTCTACCATGACTACCAGAATCGTACTAAACAGTCACACAGTAACAGAGAGACATAGTGAAAATGTTGGACATGACATGACAAATGTCTGGACCTCAAGTTAATGTTGTGTTTTAAAAAATCTGAAACTCACTTTAACTGGATTCATAGATTCAAAGCATTAATGTCCTGAATGAATAAAATGTCCTGTTCAGTTCCACACAGAATTCTAACTCTAAACATCAGTGATAAAAGCTGCTGCAGGAACTGTGTCATCAGAGGAAATGTACCTCTTAACCATGGGTAGTAGACTGAGCAAATAGAGACAAGCAACAGATTTCCTGTCAACTGTAATTAGGAACAAGACAATGTTGAGCTGCTGTGAAAACCACTGGGGTTTGTAAAGCACTCGCATGTAAAACAAGTTTTAAAAATCCATCATTTATTTCGCCTGCCTGAGGTTTTAAAACATGCTCTCACTTTATCTTCATCCTAATGTTTCTCCTAATTTTCAACTTTCTGCTGATCTCCAGCAGAGCTGCCACCCATGGTGAGCAGAAAAAGCTAATCTATCCAGAGCTGTCATGTCAGAAGGGAACAGACTTAATACTGAATCTGTTCTCACAGGAGACGTGTGAAGTCAAATTGTTTGTCAAAAACCATCTTGCAGGCATAATTGAACCCAGCAATGTGCAGGTTCCACGTGTGAAAGATAATTTTGTCTCTCTGATTTCTCTCATGCTGCTCTGAGTCTTTCATTGTTCTCCATGGGTCAGTCTGACTTTTTGCTGTCCTTTCAAAGACAACCAACAATCAAAATAAACAGATGTATTCTCACCAGAGATAAAAAATAAACAGCCATCACTGATATAGTAATACTATTCAATATTCTACAGCACAAATATAACAGCATGTGTCTGTATGCTTCTTTGCATTTATTTTTGTTCTCCCTCCTTCCTGCTGTGATTCTCTTCACATCTTTGTCCATCACACCCTCTGAAGCCACAGAACACAGCCAACATGACCCTTATCATAACCAGAGCAGACTCTGTACATAAACGTGCCACAGCATATGCTTCAATGTTTCTGTTCTCTGTATGAAAGGTTCATTCAGGGCAGTCACACTGAAACAAAAACCAAATACATTAACAATCAGCAGCACTTCCACGACAGCAGCATGGAAACACAGACAGACAGAATCTGCTGTTGGAAAATGGTGCTCAGCTCTTACAGCAGCCTTGTTTATGTGTTTTAGAGATAATGGGATGTGCTGAGTAGTATTACCCAAAATAAAAACAATTTTATAGCCACTGATTCAGCTATTTTTCCAGGTAGTTTCACTTTGCTGCTGAGTTCAGATGATAACAGGCCATATTTCTCTTCTTGATCGTAGTCAGCAGCCATCAACTGCATGTCTATACTTCACCTATTCCACTGAACGAAGTCTAAGAAGACATTTTAGAGAAGTAGGGACCCTCAGAATCAAATCGCCTATGTCCCGGAAATGTGTCCATAGTGCATGAACATTTTTTTTTACTTCAAAGCAACATTTGACATTCCCCTTGTAGTTCAGGACTACTTGCTCCATAACACTTCTTAAACATCAGATAAATAGAAACATGCCAAGGTGATAACAAAGAGAAAGCTGTTAAGCCTGGTGGACTGAGACAGAGAGAGGTGTCGTACCTTGTCTTTTTTATGTCAATACTGCAGAGAACAAAATCTTATCTATAAAAGAGCCAAAGTGAGAAACAGAGTGGTGTTCTTTCTAGATTTAAACATGTTGTAAACATTTCATCTGCCCAGGATGAACTTTCTGTTTCTGTAGAATCAGTTGTGGTGTGAAAGCATCGCTCTGAATCGCTCTGAGAGCTGAATCTTAACGGTCTGCTCCTGCTCTTACATTTGGAGAGAAGTATTAGTGCTAATCCTGTCTGCGTCTTGTCTTTCATCCATGCTTCATCCATGGAAGAGAAG
This sequence comes from Semicossyphus pulcher, assembly GCF_022749685.1. NCBI lineage: Eukaryota > Metazoa > Chordata > Actinopteri > Labriformes > Labridae > Semicossyphus > Semicossyphus pulcher. The sequence continues at coordinate 8,074,483 of NW_027211700.1, forward strand.
CATGGCCTTGTTCCTACAATACTTTCAAATGACAGAGGCAGAGGGCTCACATCTGTCAGTCAAGTAGAAGATCCATGTACTGACAAATGCCAAATTTAATGCCATTGACTAATGTCCTGATATACCACTGATGGAGCAAGCAGCCCATTTATGGACTGGACACATTAATCAACAACTGTATCCCAAATGGAGAAACACATACAACTTCTTATCAACATCTCCAGTCTTTTGTGTGACATATATCACATGCATAATCAGGACAATATCTGAATCACAGTTGAGGTGAGCAGGTTGTTGTAAACAGTCCAGGCAGCTCTTTCACACGTGACTCACAACGAGCTTTAAATCTTCTGAATCAGCTCGAAAGACGTGAGCCTGATGATAAATTCTCTGAGTAGATAAACATCACTTAAGAGAATGAGGACATCATTTCACACCACGTGGCACATACGATTAATATAATATACAGTATATTAATATAAGGCCCCGTAAGAACACTGTTGCGTTCTCCCTTACAGTCCCAAACATCTTTACTTCTCTCTCCTCAGTAAGTGACAGTAGAGCTGATGAGATCAGAGGCAGGCTGAAGGGCATGTCTGTGTCACTGCTCTTAATCTGAAGGGCACAATAGCTTCCTGCAGCCCAGTGGAGTGGATCATTGGAACTGAGCAGCTACAAGCTCCAGAAAACACTGATCCATCTTACGTTAACACAAACCCAAGGTGAGTTTTAAAGAACCTGAGCTGTGTGAGAGATGATGTGCATCATTGTCAGATTGGTTAAGACAAGCAGGTGAAGGAGGAGAGGATGGAGAATGATGAGAGAAGGGATGTTGTTACAATACAAATTTTAATTTTGTATGCCCTACTTGCTCTGCAAGCAGCACACAAGTACTTTGTGCTGCTCACATCCCAGAATTCAACAGCAGCAGAGAGCTGTGCAGCTCACACTCAGCAGTCGTCTTCAGAGGCAGAGATAACCCTGCAGCGAGGTGGGATGACCCCCCACTGAAGTTTCACAGCTTCACCCTCCTTTAGTCTAACAGGATTATCACTGCAGCTGCTTTGAGTGAGAATCACATTATCTCAGTGCTTGTAGAGATATTACAACAGAGGATAAAAAGGTGCAGAGTATTGTATACAGTGTATTTATAACTATTACATGTACTGTCTTTGTCACACAGCTGGAAATGAATTGTCAAAGGAAGGGATAACTGTCTGTCCCTATGTTGTAAAGGGATACTGGGGCCGGGAACTCAGAACAACTGGATCATTTAGGTAGTGGAGGATTGGAGCAGATTTGGCTCAGAAAAGCCACAAGATACAAAAGAGAATGCAGAATGAACTGAGGAGGTAAGTCACAAAGTGAGGGATCACAGTACAAAGAATAGCCGACCCAATCTCGTAAAACAGCTGCAGAAGAACATCAGCTACAAGTGGAAGCCTCTGTCACAGCACACTGTGATTAACTGCAGCTCAGGGTTAAAACTAAACAGCTCCCTTTCTTACACATTCACAGGAACAACATGTTCTGTAAAGTAGAAACCTTCTTGAGACAAACTTCTCTAAAATAGTTGTGATGAATACGCATCACCCAATACTTGTCTTTCTTCTGTTAACGCTCTGCTTCTAACTCTACAGCTTTCTTGCCAGAGGGTAAACTGTCCAGTTTAGCTGAGCTGGGTCAGGACCTGAAGAGAGATATTACAACACAGAGATACTAAAAGTGCTGATTTAAAACTCCAAGGTCTTCAAATGTCAGAGCTTCTGTCTTCATTTCCATCTTAATGCCCTCATGTGCACATACTGTATTCCTCTACAGATACCCTGATGCTTAATAAATATTTATCTGAATGCATCAAATATTCTTGACAAAGTTATTTCCTCAAACTGTAAATAATTAACACAGCTGTATCACATGTAGTGCAATCTCATTCAGAAAAAGTACATTGCGTCATCATATAACTAATTAGATAATAATGAAGCTTTTCTGAGCTTTTCAAGTCACTAAACATGTAAGGCAGGTCTGCTCTATGAAAATGTGAGCTGCACAGGTGCTCATCCACCATCTGCATGTTCTGCATCGTTCCTGCTTCTGAACGAGATTCCTTCTCAAAAAAATATTTTCAACCCGACATGATGACAGCAGCTTTGATTTCCTTCAGATCCTGCTGATTAAATTAGAAATCCTCATCAAACAGTTTGTAAAGACACAAAGTGAAGCTGAAATCAAATCAAAGAGCCGTCAGGATGGAAGAGTTGTTAGACGAGTAGGAAGGAAGAAGCTTTCAATAGATTTTTGTTTGTGTGTGTGTGTGTGTGTCTGTGTGTGTGTGTGTGTGTGTGTGTGTGTGTGTGTGTGTGTACTGAAATCTAAATTTCTCTTCAAATCTCAGTGATGTCCTTACCCCACACGTGGCAGACATGGATAACAAATTCAGTGAATCCTTAAGTCCATCCAACATTTCCCATCCAGAAATGTCACACATTGTACACTATGTCAACAAGAAACCAGCAAGAACCCACCGATCCAGCTGAGCCACTCGACTGTTTGTAGTGATTCATTCTTTAACAGGCACATTCAACATCGTCTTCTCTCTTTAAGGAAACCACAAGACCCCTTTCCTAACCACTTGTTTACAGAGCTTTGCTTCTGTTAGGCTGAAATAGATTCACACAGTCTAAATAACACAGCTGTTATCTGCAGCTTACCAGATTGAAACACACACATGCAAGAAAATTATGCTTCCTGGATCAAAAAGGCGCTCTATGAAAGCCTGGGGATTCAGTTTGATTGGTCCAATTTAAGATTCAGCTAAATTAAAACACCAGCTGTCAGTGTCAGTAGCTACCTAAAAACCCTTATACTAATGGACTTGGATAAAACAGCTTGGCATTGAAAGATACATTTCATTGAGCTTGAAGAGGTTTGAGACAGTGTTAATACAGGAGGCAGCCAGTAAAGAGCTCCAGCAGCCTTCCTCATGGAAGTATTTGCTCTTTGTTGTACTTTAGGAAACGATTTACTGCTTAGAGAGTTCTCACTGTGTGAAAATGGACTGAGGGAAATCAATTCAGAGTTTGACCCTAAGAGAGCAAGACATTGATCTCTGTGAGGGAGAAGCAGACATTCTCCCTTTCTCTGCTTTTCTTAGAAGATGTTTCAGTAAACAACATCATGTGTCTTTCTTTAACCAAACCACCATGAAGAGAGGAGAAGTCTTTGGGAGCCACAGCAGCTGAAACATTTTACATTACACCCACTATATGTTTAGAGGGATGCACTCTTTGTGACTGATATAGTTGGAGTTGGGTTCCTGGAGTGTAACAGCATGCATGCAAAAGTTGTCATGTTAAAGATGGAGCAAACCAGAGAGGCATCAGTATAAAATTGAGCCTCACAAATGTATTCCACAGAAAGCTCTCAAGAACATTATATATATTTTCTGGGGTATTTTTGTTCTATGTAGGAACAAGATAAACAGGAGGAAGAAGCAAACAAATGATCACCTTATTCGTTCAACAAATCTTTAAGGATGGCCGCCAGTTTAAACTTGTGCTCCCCAACCTGATGTCATCAGAAAAGTCTACAAGTATAGTGTGCAGGTTTTAGTCCTGAACAAACACAGCTGCAGGTGATTTCACTAATTAGCTTCTCCTCTTTGATTTAAGAAGTGCTTTACATGTATGTTAAATGGTAAACGGATTAAACTTACATAATGCATTTCTAGTCTTATGACCACTCAAAGCAATGTACTACCTCCTAATTCCATCATTCACACACATTCAGACACTGAATGCAAACTGAATGCCATTCATGGTGCAAACGTGTGTGATTTGGTTTTTTTTCATCTGAATGAAAAACAGATTTGTTACTGAGAAACAGTGGTCAAGTTAAACAATACAGCAAACATAAGGGCTTACTTCAGTGGGCTGAAGGCTCAATCGTCAGTGTAAACTTATTTTGCAAAGGAGTAAATTAAATTTAAGTGAAAATTGAGCTGATGATTTGCAAAAATTCAAGTCATTTTATATATTTCTGTTGCAGAGCTTCCTTTGCTTCCTCAGCCTTGTCACTAAGACCTTAACCCAGTTAATCAGGGTTGAAAATAATGCCAAGATAAATCACGTTGTGCTCAGACTGGTCAGCCATGCTAATGCTGTTAGCAGGAGACACATTAAAGATAAAGAGTTTGTTGGAGCTTTGGAGCTGTGAGGCTGTACAGGCTGGATAAAGCTGTGTTTGATATTAATTCATTATGCTAATTCAGATGAAGCCCAAGTGAGGGCGTTTCATGTTAAGTGTGTGTATGTATTGCCTGCATATGAGCGTGTTCATGTGTGTGCAATATTGCTTGCTGTATGTGTTTGGTTCAAAGTCTAATGACCTTAATGATGTTCCATTGCTATTTAAATTAGGGAGTAAATTCAGATGGGGGAAAAAGTGAGGATTCAATAGTCTCAGGAAAACAAATTTTCTTCTGATATTTCCTTATATTTGGGATGAAAGCAACAGTTGAGTTATTATTGTAAGTTCTGATCCTGTCACTTAAATTCAGTACGTAGCAGGCTGCTGTATGTGTATTTCTGTAAGAGAGAGAGTGACAATTCACTGCCTGCAGAATGGACATATGAAAGCCAGGTTGTGGACTCACAGCTCATAGAAAACTGTGCTTTAAGACACCAGAGACACTCCATCAGTCCACTGAGCTCTACTTTAGTGTGGCACTACTCATGGACAACACCAACTTATTACCCACAGTCACAGTGAACGGAAGAAACGTGGTCATTATTGTGCTGATACACAGCTGTGATTCTGTCACAGATAATTGAAGATAATCACAGCAATGCTCATAATCAGTAGAAGAGCGAGGCCTCGACTGTGATCCTGTTTTCATGCAGCAGCTCTATCAACAACATAAAGTAGTTAAAATTAATAAGCAACAACAGATGAGGCAAAAATCCAAATCGAAAAACCAGGCAGAGTCAAAAACTGTTGATTTCATAAACTATGAATAAGCTGGAAAGTGATGTTCTCACAGGGATAAACAAAGACAATCTGACAAATGAGGAGGGCAAACAAAGGGGTATATGAACCAGGTGGCTAATGACATAATCAGGGGCAGTTGTGATATGAGCACAGGTGTTGGTAATCAATGGGAGACACATGAGGACAGGAAGTGAAATGAAAGGAGATGTTAGACTTCAGAATAAAAAAGTAAACGTAATGTCCAAGATTAAATGTCCCATTGCTGCTGTAGCCTACTATTTATCAGCGCTCATGGGATGCTTCTAATCTAATCTAATAATTTTGTCAGAACTGTTGTATAATATATGACAGTGAACCCCATTACTGTGAAACATCACTGGAGTTAGCAGTCATACATCATGTGAGCAAATAGCTGCTCTGACCGCCGTTGACATTACACTGATGATTTCCAGAACACATTAACCCCCGTTGACTTTGTCATGACAAACAACAGCTTTGGTGATATGACGAATTATACTTTGGTTCTGAGAGAAGATCATGTTTGTCCCCCCTTGAATTAAGAATGAAGCTGGAGAATGAAGCTGTCAGACATGTCAATTATACTAAAATAAATATAACAAAGGTTATGTCATGGCACTCTGCACAGACATCAGGTCTAGACAGGTTATTTGTAGTATCCTGTTCAGAGAACCACACAAGCTTCAGACTGCATTCTTCCCCATAGTATAACCAGCCGAGGCTCATGGGTATTTTAGTTTTTGGTTTGGTATTTGCAATGACATAGTACAAATTATGAGAATAAGAAAGCAGTTGCGGAACACAGGCAATTTCATATCTAAAATACTTGACTTACAGAGTGATCTGTTTGTTTTGGGATAAATAATCATGGTTTGGGACATTTCGTATGTATGAGGCTTCACCAAAGCTGCATGTGTTGTCATTGCATTACATCACACCATGCTGTAGAGTAAATGCAGGCTTGAGTCAGCAGTCAGTGGCTGTGAACAGAGCAAAGCTCTCCACATGAGAATGAGTTTGTAAATACAGAGATCACTGCAGCCAAAGCTGAACACAGACATGTCTGACAGTGGAAGAACACAGCTGGAGATCAATGGAGCAAAAACATCTTGTTATTCAGTGACACTTTATTTCTCCAGAGCCTGAAACACAACTCTATGGAGAATGTGTGACTGAATGAAACACTGTGCTGTAGCTGTTTTTGTTAGAGACAGCGTAAACAATTATCATTTAGACAATGGAGACAGTGATTATACAAGTTGGGTTTTTTTTGCTTTGTTTGGTTTTCCTACTCTCTTTGGAATTATGAAAGAATGGTGGTCTTGAAGCATAGAAAATAAAAAAGAATTATGTCTTCAGGATATTGCAGTATTATTTGTAGAGCAGTAGCTTCAACAAAGCCACAATTTTACACAAATCTAAACCCTGTGACTCCCTTAAGGTATGCGGGTAATGAAAACCAACCAGAATAAAAAGTCATGACTCCAGGCCCTGCAGAGCCCCCAGCATGTTAATCACATACGCTCATTTTCAAGGAGACATTAATGAGCACTAATTACATTTTGAAGCAGCTATTATTGAATGAACATTAGTTTAGTCTGTGGTTCCCCCTTTACTTAAAAAGGCAAAGTTAGCCACATAATCCTGCTTGAGTCGAGTGAGCCCACTTCTTTTGTGAGGTAGCAATACACAGGGACTTTTCCACACAGCATAACAGTCACAGGAGAGGTTTGTATTATGTAAAGACGCTTTTGAGAGGGCCTGTTTCATAAGAGAAGCGCTGATGAGTCCAGAGCATGTATCAGTATTCAACAGGCTGAAACAGAGAGAGTGAGGCAGGGAGAGGGAGAAAACATAACTGCAATATGACTGAGGTTACAAACTAGTAAACACACTTCCTGTTATTACACTTATCTTTGAACTAGCTATAAATAATGTTTTAGCTATAGAGCATCCTCACATTTACCCTTTCTTTGTGACTGTTGTGTGAATCTTTCCTATATACTGTATCAGTGAGGCTCCAGGCCCCTGTTATGAGCTGACTCAAGAAGCCACATCAAAAAGGGAGTAACACCATGAGAAGCAGTTTCCAAAAAAAAAAAAAAGAAATGAGACCAAATTTGAAATTTTGAAACATTCATTGAACTAGCTAAAGCACGAGGCGTGGCAATCTGGAGAGTCAGTGGTGTGGTTGTTCATGACTGAGCTGCAGTCTGGACTTTTGACTGGACACACCCTGAGCTAACAGATGCGGCCAGTTAACCTAACGAGCACTAACGAGCAGCTGCAGAGACAGAGCAGACTGCACAATCACAGTGCCCAACAGGGGTCATCGCAACCCCTGAATGGCTGCAGCCAAAAACACAGTTGGAATAGGCTATTTTATAACCACACAGAATTTAAAATTGTACGCCTTGTTGATAATGACAAATACAAGGGTCAACTAATTTTATGTATTTATTTTAATATAGTAAAAATGGTTCTAGTCTAATTCTGTGTTACAGAAGTGCCCATGGACACTCTACATAATCTTGTAGTGTTCCCGAAACAGGCAAAGGATATCTTGAACATTGATGGCGGCGTCATTAAAGGTGCAGTAATTGCATGGTGAACATGGTAATCAGAATTACCTGCCTGCAATGAACAGAAACACAATGATACATTATTGGTAATCTCAAGACATTAGATGATCCATCCCTCAGCAGAATGAGAAAAGTCTGAGAAACTCTGCAAGCTCTGTAAGAGTCTTCCTGCATGTTCTCAGAGTTCTGATGGTCAAACAGTGGCAGCGCTATCAGTCAGTTTCATCCATTCAGCCACAGTGGAGTCAGTGGAGCGTATCAAACCTCTCAGCTCTTCCAGGGTGAACCCTCTGAGCCTCAACAGACACACTCTTTACAGTTTCAGCTGGGCTGTGTCTAAAGATACTCAGGTTACTGTTGGCACAGCCTGCTTCAGGGTCCATTTCAGTATTTAGTGTGAGACAAGTTTGCTTCAGCAGGTCACTGAATAAGGTATCAACACATTAAAGGTCTCAACTGAATCGCATACTTATCAGAACGGTGCACATCCCCTCCATTTGAACTCTATCCATTAGCCTCCACATTGCTCAGTCACAATTAGTGTAACAAACTGCACTAAGACTGAACCCTTCTTAAAACATGTTTTGTAATTATCCATGTAAGTCTGTTTTCAAAGCCTTTTTATCTCAAAGGATATGCGCTGGGATTCATAGGAGATTAGATTTACAGGATAAATTGTTTCACTGTGAAGTTGCCTCATTAACATGCCAGACTGCAGGCTGACTGAGTCCTGTTTCCTAAGTAAACTGATTCAGCTAAGTACGGCTGAGCCCAAGCCTGGAACCTAGCCTGTGGAGCAGTCTTTGGAGTGACATCAAATATTGCTTTTACTTTAGGATAAAGTACCCAATGAAATATCACATCTTTGGTCTTGTTACAAACTTTCAGGTTTAATGTTGTTGTGATTTAAAAAATAAATAAATAAATAAATAGTACAGCGGGTGACCAAATTGTCCACTGAACTGTTTATAGATTCACACTCTGCGCCCTACAAATGAGACCAAATTATAACATTAACTGAAATATCTAAGGCATGAGGTGTGATATGTTAAACCAACATAACCAAATCAAGGGGGGGACAAAAAAAACTTCACAAAGCAGCAACCCTGAATGCCAGCCAGAGAACGAGACACAGAGCTGCTTCAGGCTAAAGCCCGGACTTTTACCTGGACACACCCTGGACCTCAGGTACTGCCGCTTAACCTAACGAGCACTAACGAGCAGCTGCAGAGACAGAGTAGACTGGTCAACCACAGTGCCTAACAAGATGACACCACAGGGGTCATCACAACCCATAATAGGTCTGTAATAAGTTCATAACTCTTACTTGTAATGGGGTACTTACATTGTGGCATATTTGTAAAGCAACCAAACTGGAATAGAACTTTAATGAGGATATGATTTATTGCAGGGCTGTTTCTGTAACATATCTGGCCTCACATTCTGAGCAATATAACAACATTTATACCAATAAAATCTAAGTTGAAGAAATCGTTAAAATGGATGGAAAAATATTGTTTTCTTCAGTGTGCCAAGGACACAATGTGTTCATGGTTGGACTGGGAGACTGTGCTGAGGAGAGGGCACACACATTTAACACACATGTACACATAGTGTGTTGAATCTTCAGCTGTGTGTCAGATGGCATTTTCTATTCCAGAGAGAAATGGACTGTGACAGACATTACTGCAGCACACACTCTGAATAGGAAAGTACTTTCTGCTTCTACACTGAGAACACACTCAAGGTTACACAGCACTCATAACACATGGAAGAGAAAAGAAAGAACAGCACATAAAGAGATCAGTTGATTTCTTTCAATTGCATAAGAAAAGAGTCAGGGGTTTGGACAAATGGTGACTTCTTGATCGAACAGCATGCTTTTCACTCTAATATGCACCAGTGTTAAGAAAGAAAGACCTTTTACTCTATTCTACAAGTGGAGGGTAATGAAAGTCGGAATTAAGGGCTACATAATCTGACAATGGACAGAAACGAATTAGTATGCAATCGCATGCATGCACCGCTCACTTAATGAAATGTTGAATGAGTTGTTTGTGTTGTTTGTGCCAAATGTTTTAATGACTCTTGTGTGTGAGTCTTTGTGTTTCCTGTTCAAACCCAAAGGAAAGCGAGCTGTCCTTAGAGAGATTAAAAAAGGCCATGTTGAGCCTGGAGGAGGGGAGAATATTTTCCTTGCTGTTATTGTAGATTGATATGTATGAATTGACAATCAATGATTTATCATGGTTGACATGTTAAGTTACAGAATTTCTGTGATTTGAACTTTAGACTTTACAAGGGTCATCCAGTATCAACACTCATCCAGACACTGCAACAAAAAATAGCTTTTACAATATTAAAAAAAAAAAGTTATGTCAGGTATTGGCCATGTTATATCTTATGAAAAAGAGTATAAGAAGGCCACTAACAGAATAAAATACCAGATCCTTATCAAATACAACAATGTTATAATCTTTACAGTATAAATGATCCTCATATGACCAATCTAAGAGTATCATGTCTGATATACTTACACAGCACTCAAACCAAAATAAGGGTGTGAGTGTGGTTGTGTGTCTACAGCTTGTCTGTGTGCTGCTCTGCATGAAAACTGCTGCTACAGCCAGAGACCATGAGGGAAAACAGGCATCATTAAGCTGCTGTCAGCATCCACCTGGGATGATCAGACACCATGACAGCATAGAGAAATGTAAAACATAAAATTGAAAATACGACATCTGCTCCCTGACACCCTTGACACAGTGGTCTGTCAGCTCAACATTCCTTTGTCTTAAAACTTCAAGTGAACCCAAAATACACAAGTGGTGGTGTATTAAGTAGTACAGGGAACCCAGGGTAACAGAGGCCTGCTGGCCGACTCTTGTCCATTGAGCCCTAAGCAAAAGGCCAAACACCATAGACCATGGATACTAGCATTTAACTACACTATATGTATTTAGTTATTTAGTGACATCTCTTCTTGAGCATTTTTTGCCTCTAACACTGTTGTTTAGCACTGATCCTCAAGTCATCAGCATCAGAGTGCAACTGAAACTCAAACAATTTAGTTAATTATGTTTTTTATTCTCATACTTAATGAAGCGTTGAGTGTTTAGCCACTAAAAAAGAAAAAATAATTTCTCCCCAACTCACCATACTGATAGAATCAATGTGTAACATGTAAACGATACAAAACCAAATGCTCAACAGTATGCATAACCTCCATATATGCATCTGTTACCATGACATTAAGGTCATGAACCCATTACCTGAGTATAAATTAAGTATGGAGAACAGAGAGCTGTGCACCAGAGCATAAAACAAGTGGAGGGAGAGAGTGGAGAAAGAGGAGGGGGTCTCTGCTCCACTTCAATAGATCTTGTTGCTGCATTGCATCATGGTCACTGCGGTGGAGATTTTTTGTTTAACACAACAACAAACTACTTCTTTGATAGCTGAATGTTGCAGCCAAACATCAGATTTTCAAAGATGACATCCATCCCAAACTGACAACAATAAGAGATACGAACTACTTTGAAGATAAGAACAGTATGAAGAATATATGAATATAAATATTGCGTTTCAGTTATGAAGATTATTTTCATATGTTTGCAGTCACTTTAAATCAAGCACACACATATGATAAATAGTGTCCTGCATACACAGTGACACATTGCTGAAACCACAGTGACTGATATACAAACTACAGTCTGAGTCATGGCTCTGATGACAAGGTCACTGAGGACACATCACCCTTCACCTCTGTGCTAGAGACATGCTGTGAGTTGTGACAGCTTCAATCGTCCCTTTTTTTCATCTGCTGCTTTCTATAAATTAATTGTTTCATATTTACTCTCTTTACCTGTTCTCTGCTCTTTCTGAAACGTGTCAAACATATTACAACTATGGTATCTTTTCATATTTTACTCACATTCACTCTTGTCAAGCTTGATTTTCTTTAAAGTGTTCATTGCTGCACCTCTTTGCTTTGTGTTGCACTGCAAGTTGCAAACAGATATGAATGACTTTTTCTTGCTTACATTTTTTTTTGCATAAATAAAGAACGGATTACAAAGATGTCTCTTACTTCTTTAGTCAAGAAAGTTTTATTTATTTGACCAAAAATAATTAAGTACAAGTTTACATCAAACACAGTCTTACCTATCTGACCACAGTGACATTAGTAGCTCTCTCTGTTTGTGTGAATGTGGCTGCTCTAAATGAAAGGGACTTCAGATCTGAGCTCTGCTTTGATGGAATATGAGCTCTACAGGGCCCACAGCCTCCAGAGACAAGCAACGGCCGACACACTTCTGAGAGCTCTGTGGAACATATGTGTCCCAGAGGTGTAACGTCCCAAGGAGAATCAGACTGTAGTATGCATGTGTCACTATGTGTGAGAGGCTGAGCATTTCATTATAACACTCAAACCAAGAAATAATCCTATTTGAATTTTAAGCCTTATACTTAAGAACTGCTCTGTTTTCTCACAAACAGGCGAAGTCTAAATCTGCCTTAAATACATAGAAGAGGAATAATGAATGCTAAGACTACCCGGACTGGAGATTAAAGAACAACAACAACAACAACAATAAAATTGGATGTGGCAAAGATTAGAGTTAGAACATTTCTGTATCCTTATAGTTACTACCAGAAAAATCTTTAAAATGATGAAAATAATTCAACTAAAAACATCAAATAACTGAAACACAAAGCTTTGTTGCCAATGAGAGCACGCAGGGAGAACAAGTTGATCAAAGAGACTGAAAGAGTCACAATAATTCACACAGTTTCTCTGATTCTCATTTTAGATGCAGAAGTCTGACAGTCCTGATGTCAGAGCCATAAAATCATCATCATTTATCTCTGAACATCAGAATAAATTATTCAGCATCCAGACATGAGCTCATATAAAAACAGCCTGTGGAACTCTTCAAATGATTTTGGTGTGACATAAGAAAAATAGAAGACAGCAGACTGAGTCCATTAAAGTCTGTGATCGTCTGATTCAAAGTAACAAGAGAAGTTTTTCTGCCTTCTGAAATGAGCAAATCAATCACTTTCTCTCTCTCTGAGCTGAAGCAGACAGTTGGCGTGTTGGATCTTAAAAATGGCTCTAAAGAGTTACTGGTGAAGCCATAACAGACATCAAAGCTTAGTCATAGTGATAATAATGGAAAATAAATGCCTGCTTTACATTTGAATAACAGACTGTGTCTTGCAGGCATCAGTATCAGTGTAAGATTTGAATTGTAGATTAAGCTAAGTACAAAGCTGATCCAGCTGCATGTTTCCACAAAACGATTTACTGGTAGATATGATAATGTACCATGAGAACTATCACAGGACTCTGTATCTAAAGAAAGCCTTCAAACACACCGAGCAAAGAAGGATCTGACTTTGGCTCCTGTCTCCACACAGACCTGAAGGTATTTGAAGCAGACACACCGTTACATTCAGATGGTACACACAGATGGTAATCCCAAGATAACGCAGCAGCTGATGGTTACAACAGATAATTACCTCAAATTGATTTGATTAAACCTTTACTGTGTTTACACTGTTGTAACCCGACGATCATGGAAATCGCCCACTCTACACGAGCACCAGCTCACAAGTCAAATCATGAAATTAAACATTAGAGAGGACAGACTCAGGACTAATCTGAAGTCATTATCATCACATTATTATCCCGCAGTGAAACATCTGGGATGTCAAAATGGCCGAGATGATATTCAGTTAATGTTAGAGATGAAATAGCTGGTGGCTAAATCATGATTTAATATTATACTGTCATCTTAAAGAGTGAGTAAAGACTATGTCCACTTTATTGTGTTGGCCAATCACGTTTACATTCACAACTAAAAACATCATCTATTGATGCTGGACTCATTTATTATTACAGCAAATGTTATTTTCCTTTTAAATGCAGTAAATGTATTTTTGATATCCTGAAAAATATGCTAAATATGGAATAACCTGCAACACTCCTGATGTTTTGATGTTCACCCACCACCGCCAACACGCAGCCATCTGACATTTAAAGACAGCTTTCAGCTGTCAGCAGGTTTTAACTAATGAATAATGGAAAGAGTGAAAGCCTGTAGCTGAAAGTAATCTAGTTTTAATATTAGTTTTAATAAACACTGCAACACAGGACTCATGTGTTAACAGGAGCTGTTAAAACTTTTAATATCACATAATGTTCTAGTCAATGAACCCAACTGACCCTTAGTTACAGTATCTCTGTAAGTACTGTGCTCCAATTTCACACTCCAGATAATTCTCCACACTATCTCTCTCAGCGGCTGTCATTATCAAACTGATATCACAGGCAATCTGCCAGACTGGAGAGGCTCCATATGCAGGTCAGAACTCTGTGACCTATACAGCCTACATGAGTTTATTTATACATCAAATATGTTTTAATGTGCTGCCACTTACAGGGGCAATATAAGTTAGATAGGGCCTCGGAGTAATCGATACCCTCCATACTCTCTAATCGGCAGCCTTTTGTGCCAACAAGAACAACTCTGCGTACATAATACAGAACCATTCATTTTAATGTTGACTCATGCATGATGATTTGGTCATTTTCCAGCTTGGAATACTTGAAAAAGTGCCTGCATGTGCTTTGTATTAATCCATTTAATTAGAGCAGAGTGTGAGGCTGGCTGCTAATTAAACACAGTCATAACATGCAGCCAGAGGAAGTAAAACATGGAGGCTTTCCTTCCATTTGTTTGCTCTAAACTCTGAACTTTGTGTATAAATATCACTTATCTCCTTAGAGAGGGGCTAAATTGCAGAAAGCTGACACACTGATGCTTCCTAACTATCCTGCAATGTGTGTGTATGTGTGTATATGTGTATATGTGTATATGTGTATATGTGTATATGTGGGCAATACTCACTCCTGTTCCCCTCTCAACATTATGCCTGTTATGTTAAATATGAACTATGAAATATGCATCTGCCAGAAATGTCTCACAGGGTCAAGGTCTCAATCCACCTGGGTTATTCCAAGAAAACTTTACAGGCAGATTCCTGGTTGCAGAAAATATAAAACCTTGAATCACTAACATTAAGCAAAATGTTTAAAATGCTGCTAAAAGAAGCTCACCAGGAGTGCAGTGCTTTTTAATAAATGGCTGCATTCCAAGAGGTTTAAATTATCTAAGTATGAAATTAGTGGCAGCAGTTTAGGGGAAAACCAGATATAATGTATCATATATTCATTTGTATTAATTTCTTTATCAAGAACCCCCATGCAAGGGCAAACAGTGCAGACAATTCATGGAGTGGCTGCATCACTATACTTCCATTAAAATAAAATAAACTGGCCACACATGGAATGAGAGCAGAGTGTACAGTGGGGCAAAAAAGTATTTAGTCAGCCACCAATTGTGCAAGTTCTCCCACTTAAAAAGATGAGAGAGGCCTGTAATTTTCATCATAGGTATACCTCAACTATGAGAGACAAAATGAGAAAAAAAAATCCAGAAAATCACATTGTCTGATTTTTAAAGAATTTATTTGCAAATTATGGTGGAAAATAAGTATTTGGTCAATAACAAAAGTTCATCTCAATACTTTGTTATATACCCTTTGTTGGCAATGACAGAGGTCAAACGTTTTCTGTAAGTCTTCACAAGGTTTTCACACACTGTTGCTGGTATTTTGGCCCATTCGTCCATGCAGATCTCCTCTAGAGCAGTGATGTTTTGGGCCTGTCGCTGGGCAACACGGACTTTCAACTCCCTCCACAGATTTTCTATGGGGTTGAGATCTGGAGACTGGCTAGGCCACTCCAGGACCTTGAAATGCTTCTTACGAAGCCACTCCTTCGTTGCCCGGGCGGTGTGTTTGGGATCATTGTCATGCTGAAAGACCCAGCCACGTTTCATCTTCAATGCCCTTGCTGATGGAAGGAGGTTTTCACTCAAAATCTCATGATACATGGCCCCATTCATTCTTTCCTTTACACGGATCAGTCGTCCTGGTCCCCTTGCAGAAAAACAGCCCCAAAGCATGATGTTTCCACCCCAATGCTTCACAGTAGGTATGGTGTTCTTTGGATGCAACTCGGCATTCATTCTCCTCCAAACACGACAAGTTGAGTTTTTACCAAAAAGTTCTATTTTGGTTTCATCTGACCATATGACATTCTCCCAATCCTCCTCTGGATCATCCAAATGCTCTCTAGCAAACTTCAGACGGGCCTGGACATGTACTGGCTTAAGCAGGGGGACACGTCTGGCACTGCAGGATTTGAGTCCCTGGCGGCGTAGTGTGTTACTGATGGTAGCCTTTGTTACTTTGGTCCCAGCTCTCTGCAGGTCATTCACTAGGTCCCCCCGTGTGGTTCTGGGATTTTTGTTCACCGTTCTTGTGATCATTTTGACCCCACGGGGTGAGATCTTGCATGGAGCCCCAGATCGAGGGAGATTATCAGTGGTCTTGTATGTCTTCCATTTTCTAATAATTGCTCCCACAGTTGATTTCTTCACACCAAGCTGCTTACCTATTGCAGATTCAGTCTTCCCAGCCTGGTGCAGGTCTACAATTTTGTTTCTGGTGTCCTTTGACAGCTCTTTGGTCTTGGCCATGGTGGAGTTTGGAGTGTGACTGTTTGAGGTTGTGGACAGGTGTCTTTTATACTAATAACGAGTTCAAACAGGTGCCATTAATACAGGTAACGAGTGGAGGACAGAGGAGCCTCTTAAAGAAGAAGTTACAGGTCTGTGAGAGCCAGAAATCTTGCTTGTTTGTAGGTGACCAAATACTTATTTTACCGTGGAATTTACCAATTAATTCATTAAAAATCCTACAATGTGATTTCCTGGATTCTTTCTCCCCATTCTGTCTCTCATAGTTGAAGTGTACCTATGATGAAAATTACAGGCATCTCTCATCTTTTTAAGTGGGAGAACTTGCACAATTGGTGGCTGACTAAATACTTTTTTGTCCCACTGTAAGTGGACTGTATGAGCTGTTGACCTGCCGTTTTGCCGGTGACTCACGACCCGTCACCAAAACTGTGTAAAGCATCAACATGAGAATCCTGGAGGACATCTGTACTAGTCTACATCGGCTCCTACATGACCCTGTGTTCTCTCCTTAACTCTGCTCCAGGCATTCCATCTCACCACCACCTCCTGTAGCTGTCATCAGTCTATTCTGCCCCCATGTTCAATAACAGTATGCTATGAGATATGATTTAAGAAACAGCACTGACTTAGTTTCCTGGTTTCCTCAGGCTGTTTGTTTCAGAGCCCCGGGGTCCTGATGACAAAGACTCCTGCAGAGAAGACTGCAGCTGCAGGCGCACTATAGGCCTTCAGCCTCCTGTGGACTTGTTAACACAGACTTTCTCTTCAACTGTAGCACACACTGATTGATTCAGCTGCTGAACTCTGCAATATATGAACCCTATACGTTTTATTTCTTAATCATGCATATTCTTCAATTTACATTATATCACTGGAAAATGAAGCCACCTGTTAATTCAATTACAACACAGCACTGATGGTTCAGTGGTTCATGTTTTGCTGCCTTGCAGAAGAACCAGATTTGATTCTCAGCCAGATTTCAAGTTTGGCTGGAAAACTGAGGAAAACAGCCAAGTGCAGTCAGAACAGCCAAGTGCAGTCAGAGTGCTGGCTGTGATTCTGCGTTGCTGTTTTAAATGCCTATCAGCTCACTTCTGTTCCTCCAACTTGCTCAGAGATATACAGTAAAACCACACACTCCACTCCATGAGGCTGCTTCTTACAATATACAGTATATGATGGCTGCATGAGACTGTTTGAGTCTCCTGAAATGTCTGCACTGTGAGCGAGCTGTTGACATGCAGTCACACATTACAGAGAATACTGAACCTGATTATAAATATATATATATATATATATATATATATATATATATATATATATATATATATATATGACCAGGCTGTTAGTAAATTGTCATTGTGAGCATGTTAGCATACAGATGTTCTAACTAATAGCACAGCCTCAAAAAGCCAACAGACTTTTTACTCTCTCTCACTTTTTCTGTGTCCATCCCTCAAATAACTGCTTCTTTGTAAAGCCCACCTTAGAAACACAAACCCCTGACAACTACACAGACTGACCACAGATCTCTTTGGGAAGTAGCACTTTGGTTTCCTTCATGCCTGCTGCACTGAGACAGCATCTGTCAGCAGTGGCAATTATCTTTGACAGGGCAGCTAACCGTGGGCTCCATGACTCCAGGAATGCTTTATAAGTCATGGAGCACCATGGACTCACTACAGCACATGAGCAATTATCAGTGTTACTGTCTATTCTGTCCTCTTTCACAGATCAATCAGACCACGTGAAATTTTCTGTTTTTCAGTTTTGGTGCCAACTGTAACAATTAGGACTGAGTTGCTGCCACCTGATTGACTGACTAGACATTTGCCTTAACGAGCAGCTGTACCTCATTAACCTAATTAATAACTTGCCAGGACAACTCAGGAGTTTCAGCACGTAGAGTATCCTCAATAAAATCATCCTCACTGTGTGAATATAATGTCTGAAAATTCAGAAATAATCACTTTGATATAACAAAATACAAAAGTGGAAGATGCAACAGTGAATAATATGAACACAACCCACATCTCTGAAATATTAGCATATATTCATCACTTGTGGAGTAGTATCTCCTCCTCCTCCTTATTTCTGTCTTGAAGCTCTGATAGATGTGTGACCATGACAGCCTGTAGTGTAGATCTGAGGCTCTGCAGCAGAAACCTTTTAACTGTATTAAACTGTCACACCACCATTCTTCATGCAGCTCACAGACATTCAGGGTTTAACATGGTGGTTAGAGGACTAAATATCTCCCTCTCTTGGTTTCTGTTGTCTCGCTGTGTGTTTCTTATGTGTCCTGAGAAGGATCCTGTTTCTATCCTATCATTTACAGAGGGTGTGTATATTCTCGTAGGTGTGTGTGTTTGCCTGCAGCATGGATGCAAACCTTTGATATGGCTGATTTTATGCCATTGAGTGCAACATCACTGAGCTGCCCAACATGAAAGGATCCTGGTTCTCTGAGGCAGAAAACACACACAGCTACCTGAGTCTCAAAACAACCTCTGACACTGGATTTATGTCAAACTGCCAACTTCTTCTGAGATGATCAGACATTTGACATGTTTGTTTTGTTAGTTATGAAACATCTCTGTCACTGAGATCCACAGGGTCACTGCTGCTGTGTCCTGAATGCCGTGAATGTGGATCTGTCAGGTTGGAGTCAATAAAACCTGAAGAGAAAAGGTCGACCTGCAGATTTGTGAACCTGCAGTTAGTGAGCCAACACAGAAACTGAAGGTCCCTCATTCTGTTGCTCAGCTGTTGCTTTAACATCTTTTCAAACAGAGTAATAGTTCAACCTTTCATGCTGTTAACCTCCACCTACAAACATGACGAGTCTTCTCTTGTGTTTCTCTCTCACAGACCAGACAGACCAAAGTGAACTCAGCTGCTCTCCTGAGGATTCTCCTGCTGAGTCTCTGCAGACCTGTTAGCTCGTTCACTTTAACATCTCCTGTCAGACCAGACCTGATCTTCCCTCCAGATTAAGACCACCGACCATGTTGTCCATTTCAGACACGTCTAACTGTGTTTCTGGTGTGTAATGTCTGTGCTTCATCTGGCACTGTCAAACACTGCCATCCTCTTAACTCTAAATCCCTGCAGGAACTGTAATTTTCCTTTTTTTTTTTTCCCTATTTTAACCTGGGAAACATTTCTAGAGTGAATCTGCCCACAGCATCTTCTTAAAGGAACAGTAACATATTTCTCATGCAGGTTAGGAACACAAAGTCACAGATGATGTACAGCCGGTACTGTACAAGATTACATTTCTTACTCACTGATGTTATTTAAGAGAGTTTTATGATCCATCACAGCAGTTTGGTGGGATTTAACCAGTTTTCAGAAGTATGATCATTTAGAGCATTCACTGTGTTTAATGCTTCCAGGTTGTTTTTTTCCACATCCTTATCAGAACAATGCATAATTAGTACTTTTTCTCTAAACTGTCTGCCCAGATTGTTTATTATGTTTCATCTAGTTGCTTTATAAGACATTTCTTCTAATTTTTTAACTTCACCTGGAAATTTATCTCAAGGGCGACTGCTTTTCTCAATCCTTCTTCATTTCTTCGACCACCTGCTCCTTTATTTGTCACTGCAATCTTTTTCATGAATAATGTTAGAAATATTCTCAAGCTTTTATTCTCAAGTTAAACTACTTTCCTCTGGATATTGTTACAGAAAGCTAAAGCTAGGAAAGCAGATCCTGCAGGCAATACAGACTCCAATTCAATTTCTCTCAATGTGATTTGAAATTTGAAATGTTTCGAATCTCATATAAAACTTTTTCTATATGATGCAGCAAAAGCATTTATATCTAGATAGTTCAACAAGCTGTTGACCTCCTGACTGACTGTACAGCTGCGTGCAGAGAAAGGGAACAAAGAGGAGAAAGTGAGGGGAGAAGAAGAGGAGAGGCTCTGTCTTTGAGGCTTTGTCTGCTATTGACTGAGTGTGAATTGGATTCAGCCCAGACTTAAGAATGAGTCAGCACGGCATTCAAACAGGGATGTATGTGGTACGAGATGTACGACATTCTAGAAAGATAAAACAACAAACCGTGATGCTATATTGGAAAATACTGGACATCTCCTGTACAATAAATGTAATAT
Source organism: Semicossyphus pulcher (assembly GCF_022749685.1). Taxonomy (NCBI): domain Eukaryota; kingdom Metazoa; phylum Chordata; class Actinopteri; order Labriformes; family Labridae; genus Semicossyphus; species Semicossyphus pulcher. The sequence continues at coordinate 8,094,810 of NW_027211700.1, forward strand.
AGAGTGTGTAGGAGAAAAGAATGGAGTACAAGGATGGATGGAGGACATGACAGAGAAACAGGGACTTAAAGTGGGGAAAGACAAAGAAACGCAGCTGAGAGATAAAAACAGATTAGAGGCAAACAGCAGGGAGAGATGCCGTGCTGTGCTGTCCCACCAGAGAGAGAAATACTGACTGTTATAGTGAAAGTAAAGCATTCACCTGAACTGTAACCATGAAACATGTATCTACAGCATCTGCTTTACACATGTAGCATAAGTGAAACTATATCATTGGTAGAGAATAGCTATGTGAGAGATAATGTTAGCATGACTGACTATCTGTCTGTTTACTCTCTCAGGTTGCTGTAGAAATTTGCAATGCAATTCTAGGGAATCACATCAATAATTTTAGTTTTAAACTTGAGAGCTAAACGTCAACAAAACACACAATGCAGACAAAAGCTTGCAGGCAAAGAAAATGAGGAGAAAATTTGACAGCTTTGAAATGAATCATCCAGCAGTGTTTCAGAGTGAGGGAGACTGAGGCTGGTTAAACAATCAACATGAGCATGTCAGAAACACACATCAGTCTTTCACTGTGAGATAACTCTCCCTCTACAGACTGCTCTGCATTCACACACCAGCCTGTTCTGCATGAGCTGCTCTGTTGTGAAGAATTAAATCGGCTGCTTAACCAACATTTAAAAAGTGACAGCGAGGCCAAATGTGACCTCCTCTCATAAATAATGACGACCTGCTGCAGAGCTGCTGCCTGCATCTCTTTAGGCTTTAAAACACCGACAGCAGAAACACAGAAAACTACACACACAGAGACCTTATGGCTGTCTCTAAATGAAGTGACATTAGACAAACAAGCAGCAACTGGTAAAACTCAACACAGTCTGATGGAGGAGGAAGCTGGACTCTTTTTGATTCAGAAACAGGAAACTGCTCTTCTTAATCCACTGTCCATCCTTTAAATCAGCACCAAGAAAAGACAAACTTGTGAAAAGTAATGGGATCAACTCTGCCAACAGCAGCCCTGGTTAGTTACACACAGCTCACACACATAGACACTCACAAGTAGACCACATGTTGGTACACCCTCAACCACATGTGCAATCTCTTAAGATATGTATAGAAGAAGTCGTGTTGATTTACCTGCATTTGAAGATCCACAGAAGAAGGTTCAGGATGGAGACAATCAGGAAACAGCATCCAGAAAAAAACAGAGAAAAGAAGATCATTAGTTAGAAACCAAACACAACATGAAAACTGAATCATGTTCAAGCAGCACGCAAAAATACAGTTAATCTTTAATTAAAATTATGACGATTTCTGTTCTGCAGCTTTCAACATGGCTTTATTCAGATGCTGTTCTGACAGACGACCAGTTAAGTCTGTGCAGATTCCAGATCACAGTCAGAAGAACTTAATTCATTCATAAGACCTTATAACTAAAATCACATCAGTGTGTTGTGCGACGTGTTTCAGTGAAGATTTTAACAGAAACATGGTGAACAGACAGAACTCAGTAGTGATGAATGAAGCTCTCAGGAAATGCCAAAGCAAGTTTTTAATTTCCAGCACCAAAGCTGTGTGAGTATTTATGACTGCAGAACGTTTTTATTGCCTTGAAATGTCAGACGTGTTGAAAAAACTTTTTTCTATCAGTGCAGAACTTTATGATAATCACATCTAATGGAGGAATTCAAACAAACACTCTGGACATCAGCGTGATTATCTGACCTTTCAGGCTGCTCAGTTCAGTAAATCCACATCATGTGTACAATCAAGCTGAATTAAGAGAACAAATACTGTGGTATTCCTGTTTGCTAAAAATGCAGATGTAGGGCGCTCTCAAATTGCAGCTCATACTGTATCCTCACTTGTTCTAGAAATAATTTTCCATCAAGCACTAAAAGATTTATCTTCTCCTCCTGACAATACCATTTCAATGTATGCAGCCCTCCAAGTAAAACATTTCTATTGAGAGCATCCACAAGAACATTATTAATGTTTGAGGTATGTGAACTTACAGGGCAAGAATGCAGCAGGCCTTTGAAGAAAACCCAACTTTTAAGTTATTGTTATTGCAGAATACTCATTTATGTGTAAGCACTCATGTTACGCACTACATGAAAGCCATCCCTCTCTTAATGCAACTTCCCGTTGTGGTGGGAAGAAATATAAATATGGAAGTACAACCTGTAGTGCAAACAGCAGCAAAAGAGTCAGCAAAAGTGCAGCAACACAGAAAGAAGTTAAACACAGTTCACTGCATATAATTCACACATTGTGATGATGCAAAGCTGTCTGCAAACAAAAAAGATACAGCTAACTCTCTCTGATATGTATGATGTGTGACGATCAGAGCAGCCAGCAAGTGGTTCAGGGAAATTCTCTGTTTTGTTCAGCTCATTATGTGAAAGCTCTAAAAGGCTAGAAGGCTTTTTCTGTCTCTACAGTTGTTCTGCTTGTTGGCTTTGATGTCTAATACAACTCCCATTTCAGTTCTCATGGCCAAATATGTTCAACAGCCAATAAATGTTTAAGCTTTACTATAAGCGCACAGCAAAATAGATTCCCATGGGCCACTGAGCCATGGAAACACCCTCATTAAAGATCATAATCATGGACAGTAGCTATAAAGCATCATGGTAGACATAACGTCAACTACTACAATGCATGTTCTCTTTTTTTCTCTGTCTAAATCTAACTGGCCTTTCAGACGCTCTTCAACATGTAACTAATCCTTCATTCATTTGATCTAATCTGGCTTCATGTCTACAAAATATGATGGAGTAAAGACCTGAAAAAAAAATGTCTTGGAATGTTTTTAAAGCAAATATTGGTTTGACAAGTTATGTCATATAAAATGTCAGGAGTGTGACCTGGTTGGAGAATTTTCAATACATGGATCTTAGTCCGGCTTCAATCCAAAGAATCTGCTATTCTAAGATGTCTAAGCCCTTTGCTTCTCTGCCTTCGGGGGAAAATACATCCTGTTTTACATGTATCTGATGAAATGATCAAAATAAAGGTGTATTTGAAGATAACATATGCATATTAATATTTATGAGACAGGCTGGAAACTAAAGCAGTAACCACACCACATGAGAGACTTTTATATTACTGACAATCACACTTTATATTTAAAGTTTGATGTATTTTTAGCAGAAAATATCAATGTAGTTCATTAAATCAGAGTTGACACCATCAGTGATGTTTAATTCATTACCAATGTTTCAAAAATACTATAGTCTATAAAATAGTGTTTGCTGTATTGCAAAATGTTAACTAATGTTATTACCTTTAAAGTGAATGTGGATGTGATGCTCCCTGTGGTGTCATCTTTATGTGCTCTGTGATTGAACAGTCTGCTCTGTCTCTGCAGCTGCTCGTTAGTGCTCGTTAGGTTAACTGGCCACACCTGAGGGCCCAGGGTGTGTCCAGTCACTCACATCCAACACCACTGACTGTCAAGATCTTTATACCTCATGCCTTAGATGTTTCAGTTGCTGTATTCATTTAGTGTAATTGACTTAATTTAATTGATTAAAATGTTATTTATTAACTGCTGCTTCCCATGGAAACATCAGTGCATAAATGCAAAAACACAGTACAGCATTATACTGCTGGCATTTGGTCTCAAAACCCTAAACTCCATCCTGAATAACCTCTTTAACTCTGTTTGCTGTACACATCAGTGTGAGCAGAGACAGAGCAGGGCTGCAGATGATGTTTGAATAACTTCCTCTGTTCAGAGTCCTGATCTGATCTCCTGTCATTATCAATCAAACAGAACAAGTTTTCTCTCAGCAGAGGACTGAACCAATGAAAGAGTGAGATGAGAGGATAAACAGTGTATGACTGATTGTCAGAGTAAAACCAGTGCTGTCACTCTGTCTGTTATTTCAAAACTCTTCATCTGACATTCAAGTCATCCAGCAGCACTGATCTGAGTTCGCTGATCTCTGCTACCGAAACAAGAGTTTTGTCTGCTCTTCATCGTCTATCTCTGTTTTGCTCAGTTATTTCTCTGCCCCTGGAATTTATTTAGTGATAGTTCATTCTCATTTACGTTTCTTCTTTTCTTCCCCACAAAATCTTGCAATTAAAAGAGGTATGAGAAAAAGAAACGTGAAGGGATCGGAGAGGAGAGCAGACCAGAGTCAGAGCTCCATCAGCTGTGGAGGATAAGAATCCTCTGTGGGAGCTTTAACAGCACCCAGCCTCCATTCACTTGAATGTTAATTGATTGCAAGGCTACCTGCACAGCACATGGAGAACCCTGATTGGACAGCATTGCTCTGGAGCTCCAGAGAGTAAAAATGAGGAAGAGATAATGCAAGTATGTGAAGGCAGAACAGAGAAATCACAGAGAAATGAGGGCCTGAGGCTGCACACTGCATTTTTTTTTCTATGACACCTTAATTTTCATCTCCAAATAAGTTCTTCTGCAGTTTTAATTTGAATATTTAAAGGGTTTCAGACTTCCCAGAGCTCCCAGCAGGATGTCATTGTGCAAGAAAACATACCAGAAAAATGGTGTCAAATGAAAATAAAGCAATTCCTCCTTACTGTGTGTATATATCATATTTATCATGTAAAACATGATGTTTACAATCCAAAATCCTCTGTTATGTTCATGTAGTTTCAGTGTAAATTGAGAACTGCGGTTTCATGTTTCACTTAACGAGAAGAAGAAAAAGATGAACGCACCCATAGGGAGAAAGCTCAGACGCTGGAGAGGAGAGAGAAGAGAGCGAGTGTTTGAAACAGAAGAAGAACAGGATCCTCTGAGGGAGAGAGAAGACCAGCGTCTGATCTGTGTTTATCAGGCATGACACTTCACACTTTATCCCACATAGCTACTTTGACATGCACACCTGCACACACACACACACCAAGGGAGAATGTCTTGTGTGTATTATATTGCCAGCAGCATTATAAAGAACATGTATCTCTCTCCAAAGCCCAACTCAATATACAGTTAGCCTGCCTATATTATTAGGCTAGATAATATCAGCTGTACATTCAAAATAATGATGTATATTTATGAAGGAGAACTGACATCACTAAGATGCTGATAACCCTTGGCCTATATTTATTGTTCACTGCAGGAGCCATCTCCATAACTTGTGAGAAGTAACAAGTAAAAATCAGTTCAAATGAACCCGACCAACACTTTCAGAGGAGATTCAACATTCAGTAAAGCTGTTACTAATCTGTGCCTCAATAGTAGTTGATTTTACTGCTGAGGAAAAAACTAAGCAGCCTCGTAAGTAAACAAAGCTTTTTGACTGATAAAAGGTAAACATGAAAAGAGGCTGAAGGGCAAACAAAGGCACCATTCATACATCATTCTCATCTTTATTTAAAACACTGAGAACTCAAAATGTAAATTAGGTGAAGAAGGAAAATAGTTTCATAAGTTTCTGTGAACCATTTATTATCAAGGAGAGACAAGGACGACTTTTATCAACATGATTCATGCAGATATGTGAAGAGAAAAGCAGCAACACTGGATCTGTTTCACTCTCCTCAAACCTTTGAAGCTAACAGCTCAATGAAATACTAAAAAAATGATGCTATTTTGTCAGTTGTCACACAAGTTAAATTCAATTCACCTACAACAGTTGCTTTTGGTTTCAATAGCTGCCAGTCCACAAAACAGATTACCATACAGTTGTTGTAAAATCAATAACCATAATGTTTAATGTGAAGTGCAGTCAGCCTTGTGTGGCCTCTTTATTGAGGGTCTCTTTCTTCTCCCTCTCGAATGCTGCTACCCCAGGGCTGTCTAGGATTACAGGTATGAAGACGAGTATTTACACTACTATTCCTGCAGGGAGGACCAGGCCTCTGGACATCACACATTCATGATTTTAACACACAGTAGGAATCACAGTTATGCTGCTAATATCACAGCTTGAGGTAATGTTTATGAGGTTGTTAATCAGAAAGAGAAGGGACATAAAACCCCAGTCCTCATGCATTCAGCTACACAAGTGCTATATAGCTAAACCGTTGACAAATTGCCTTATTGCACTAAACCCACATCGACACGAGGAGTCGTGTTTCTGGTCACCAGACGAATGTAAGCCAACATTTACTGCCCATTGATCTCTGCTTTGATCTGTTTTTATATAAATGCTAGATGCAGCCACGTTTACTATCCCCTCACTTGCATCTGAAGGAGTATTTCTCACAGGAGTCAACCATACCAACTATTTACAGTGAACCGGCAAAGCAATTGGCCTTCAGAGGCTATGGGATTTTTTAAACAATATATAGTGCATGGTCCACAGTGCATTTCTCTCATCTACAGCCACTTTGGCATGTTACAGGGTTAAACCTCCATCACTTCCTGTGCCAGTCTTGTATCTCACCTCTGGGACAGATTCTGACTCTTCTCTCCCCCACTGATCCCATCCCGGCCTCTCCTGCTGTGACTTTCTGATCCTTGTCCTGATCCTTGACTAGAGGATGTCAGACAGCCTGTTCGATGGTAGGAGTCTCAAAGGCAGCCAGCTGAGTAACCTCTGGCAGTGGATCATGATGTGTTGCTCTTCACCTCTTTGTGGGACACATCCACTACTTGAGCCTCTCTTGACACTCCCAGCACAGCACATAATATAACAGACCCTGATAGTCACACAATATGTAGATAGTGAACCTTGGTCAGTGTGTCCTTAGACTTGTCACTGTCTCTAGTCAGAATGTTTGCTCTCAATAACTCACTGCATGAAAAGCTACAGAGATGTCGACAGAGGAAAAAAAAGACAAAATGGTGAGCAAAATAGCAGAACATTTATTTGACTGATCTTAATCCGACTATAAAGAAATGTTTTGTGACATTTAAACAGTAAAAGCAGAATAAAAAGCATCTGCAGCGTATGAATAACAGCTAAAATATGCAGCTTATGGATTTTCAGCATCCTTCTTAGAAAGAGAGCAGATATAAAACAGGAAGCCCTTAAGGTTTAAATATTCTCACTCCTCATTGACAAAGACAGAACATGTGAATCCCTCAGGCTGCTGGAAGCTGCCAATGAAACAACAGCATGGTGGCTGTTTCTCACTGTGATGGATAGAGATCATCGACTGCTGCTGAAGACTGATCTTGTTCTTATCGACTCCAATCAGTGAGAGGAGAGAAGTGCTGCTCTGTCAGCTTCTTCTGTTTGCTTACAAGCAGCCTGGCTTTGTTTTCCAATTTACTGTTCACTCGTCATTCATGTTTTATATGTTTTAAACTTCCCTGAAAGTAGCAGTGTGCTGAAAGAGCGCACCATCACAGAGACAGCTCAGTATCTGACCTTCTGAATGATCTTTTCAGGTGTTAAAGTTTTGTACAGTTTAGCTGCCCTGAGGTTCTCTGTGTCAAACTGTCCATCTGTCTGACTATTATCCTATCCTTCTGTCTGACATTTCTTGTCAAGGACAAAGTCAGTGCTGAAACTTCCACTATCAAAGTTGTAAATAATATCCTGATGAACGCCACTGAAGCTGAATGCAGAGCAGCTAGGTCTTATCTGCCTCAGCTTTTTGTGTCACATCACAGCTGTCAGATATTTCATTTGCAATAACTAGCTACGAATACAACATTAAACACTTAGTTCAATTCTCTTGTAAGTTCAACAAGAAATGTAAAAAAAAAAAAAAAAGGTTTAATCTAAGAATTAAAGCAGGATCCTTGACATGTTGAAATGATTTGTGTGAAATATTTTATAAATGCTGATAACACTGGGATTTAGAGGCTTTCTATTAGAAATCTCATCTCCTGTGAAAATGGCAAATGTCAGAGGGTGAATGAGGTTTAGCTCAGAGAAACAGCTTAGTCCTGCATGGCTGAGAGCAGAGAGAGCTGGCATATGGAAGAGACATGATCTCACCAAGTGGGAGATTCTTCAACATCCATATTAATAATGGAGGATTTGAGGGGCTGTGTAGGAAAAGACACAATATAGGGGAGGCATGCAGTGTATCCATATTTCATTAGAAAACTGCATCTATTCCATATATTAACATGAAATATGTAGACATATTAATACATTACTGTATTTAGGTTTTTGCTCACATGACTTTAATTATACGTACAGCTAGTGGTTAAGTGTGATTGCCATCAGCTCTCCAACAAGCAGGGGCTTCACACAGCCCACAGATAAACACTATACACCGTTTATGACACAAAAACAAACTCACACTGACTGAAATGAAACAAATTCACATTAATCATGCAAATAACAATTATTATAATGTCGCATTTTGCTGCCTGTTCATTATGATTCATTATGTAATTCTATTGGCAGAGTTAAGCTCTGCTCATACACACACTGAGCTCAGGGGATCTGATGAGAAAACACTTTACAGAGACACCTTCATAGCTCTCACTAAGACTCACCCTGTATGTTATCTCCTCTCCTTGGTTTAACCTACTTAAACTTTCGTTTAACGTTTGTGGTGCAGAGCAAAAATACGTTTTTGTCTATATAGTGCCATTATTCTAACAAGGCAGGGGACCAAACTGCTTACATCGTCATCCACAACAGCTTGTTGTCTCTCCTTAGTTGAGCGATTCTCCACAGGCTTCTAAAGTTATAAAAGATCCAATTATGGCGCCTTGATTAAATCTTAGATTCCTCTCTTGTTCTCGTGTTCAGACAAACTGATCAGCTGTGTTTGGATAATGAGCTCCTGTCAGTTGGCTCAGAGGTTCCCTCCATAAATCAGTCTGTACTCATGGTATGAGGAACTCTTGTGAGAGCACGGCTCTGCCTGCCAGGCCTGAACTCCTCGGGCTCTGCTCCTTCTCAGCAACCAACTGTCCCCCCTGCTGTCACCATTCTTTATGATCAACAGGAAGTGTGCTGCTGCTCAAGACTGAACAATTAAATACTGAAATGACTTGAAAAGAACAAGTGGAGTTCAGCAAATTCAATTATCAACAACAATAAGCAGCTTTAGGAAGTTTAATGTGGATTTCAAACTTTGCTGATGAATAATATATTGAATAAATCACAGATTAGTTTCTGTGTGTCGACTAAAGCTGTAAAATAACCCAGAGGAACCTTCTGATCTCTCCACCACACTTCATTGATCCTGTTAATTAACAACTAATCTGCAGACTTTGAGGATTTAAGAACCACATGCAGCTTTTAGATTTGTTCACTAAAAGGCTCCAACACACGCAAAGAAGAATGAAAGTCGTCATCAAAGTAGATACAGTGTTCTCCTCAAGCAAGAGTGAAGCAGTGGACTACCTGTTACTATTTTCATCACAGTATATTTCCTAACTGTCAATCATTTACAGACAGCTGAATCTCCTGATGGATGAAGGTGTGACACATGATTGACAGCATGGAAGCTGCAGAGATGGACGGATGAAAGTCAGGTTGTGGACCAAAAACGTGTCTAAGAAGAGACTCCATCAATCTACTGAGCTCACTACCCATAAACCACTGCAGCTAATGCTGCACAGTCACAGTGAACAGAGGAAACATGGAGTCATTCAGCTGATATTGGACAGTCGCTCTGTTCATTATGTGACAGTAAATCCATCACTGTGAAACAACATCATCACTGGAGTTACATCATGTTCGCAAATAGCTGCTCTGACCAACATTGACTTTGCTCTAATATCACACTGATGATTTCAGACAATGTGTCATTAGTAGCATCTCTGTAGTCTGTATTCATCTGCTAAACATCCACACACAGCGAGTTGTTGTTTATGAAGGTTTCTGATTATCTGTTATGATTACTTTTTCCTTGTGTGACAAAAATAATTGAATCAGAGTAAAGTGTGAGAGGAGACTGGACCATTTATAGCAACTAAAGGTTACACAGTTGTGTTTGACTGATGATGATCTGCTCCCTGTGTGTCTCTCTAAATGAATCCAAGCAGCATACAGAGATGCTGCCAGGGGCGATAACTCTCATCTACAGATACACAGAACAGAACAAAGCACATCACCGAGATATGACATAAACATGATGCACACAGCAGTGGATGCCAGCAGGAGTATAATTACTAATGAAGTAGAGTTTCAAGAGGAGTGTAAACAACTGGAGCCAATAATAACATGTTTCAATGAGTAAAACAACAGTAGTGACAAATTGACTGCATGTTTCTGCTGATGGGAGCTGTGTGCTCATCTATCCTGAAACTACACACACACACACACACACCCACAAACACACACAGCAGGCAATACTGACGGACATCCGAATAAACTAATATTGTAGTTTATGTCGATGAAATGTGTCTGTTGTAATATTATAGCACAGCAGACTTAATTTTTTCTTTAATTCTTAATTTGATTTATTTAATGTACAAAAGCAATAAAAAGTCAGGGCAGAACTCTGATCTACTTCTTGTAAGACAGGGAGAGAGAGTTACTCTTCACAAACACAGTCTCTGTTTGATGCTGCAAAATAAAAGGAATCAAAGAAGCATCTATTTTCATCTTCAACAAGCTTCTCTTCTGGAGAGGTTTTTAGTTACAGTGAAACTTTAAGGTGAAAATGTTGTTGAACAAGAAATGCTCTGATATCTTATCTCTGAAAGTACCAGAAGTACAGAGTGTAAAAATCAATGAAGCAATAACATCCTGTTATCAAGTGTGACTGTATTAAATATGAAATAGAAATGAGCTTGAGCTGTTGCTACTGCTTCAGATTAACTCGACAGAAGTGAGGCACACAGTGGCTTCACATTGTAAGAACATACAGGTGTAGTGATAAGAAGGCAGATGGTTCAATGATCCAACACCACGTTTATTTGTTCAGTGGTAAAAACAATTAGGCCTCAGTTAAACTGTTGACATATTTTTAAAGCACCTAAAGCACTTCAGATGGTGTTATATCTCTCACTGCCAAAACACTCTGCTACAACAATAGACAAATACACATAAACCCAATCCTAGTGTCTGAACTGAAGGAGTCACAGACTTTGAGGTGTGATCCCTCGAAATCTGCAGGGACTAAAGGCTGACCCACTGTCAGAGAGTCAAGTGCATGAGAGCTCTCTCACAGATATTTCTGCACACTTGCTGCATTTCTGCAGAACACTTTGCCCGAGGGAATCAACCACAGTTCAAAGCATTGTGACGTTTAACTCAGGGTGACCAGAGATGCCAGGAAGCGTTAAAAAAGAAGAACTGGCACCTGAGTGTTCAGCTCTGTATATTTTGTGTGCTGTCTGGTATACCTACATTTACTAAGAAACATGAGCAAGAAGAAAAATGCAGTGAGAGAGAGATGATCTAAATCTCAGAGCTCCATCTGTGTGTCTCCATGATGTTTGATCACATCAGGAAAGGAAACCAGTGTGTCAATAATATAAATGTAAAGTAGATGAAGAGTGGAGAGCTGGAATAAGAACTGGATCATTTTCTGCACACATCAGCACATTCAGGAACTTAAAGTGAGGCAAGGTGCCAACTAAAACCTCTCAGCATAGCAAGTATTATATCACTCCAGCACACAGAGATATAAAGCACTCTATAACAGCAGAGATTACAGAGCTATATATGACACATTGTTCTCTCTCAGCTCTGGACTGTAGATAGAAATGATGGAGGTCAGTTCTCAGTGATCTGACTCAACAGCAGGCTGTGATGCTGAGACACATTCTGTGTGGCTGAATGTGGAGTCTCTCTTTTGCAGGTGTACAGGTCAGGAGATGGTGTTACCACACACACACACACACACACACACACACACACACACACACACACACACACACACACACACACACACACACACACACACACACACACACACACACACACACCTAAAAACACGGGCACAGCTCAGGGTCGAACTGGCCACTCTTACCTAAAGACAGAACAAGAGGAGAGCAGGATCTAAATGAAAATTCCACTTTGAGGTTTTATGTGCTTCAAAATGCACTTCACGTAATGTTTCCCACATCGACCCACCAGGAAATATGGTCAGCAAACTTCCTCTTAAAGTACTAAAGTACAGGTAGAGAGAAAATTGGAGAGGCCGCCATGAAGCTTCATTTACCACTTCAATTGAAATGTCATGGAAACGAGGTGAGACGGGAAGACAAAAGGGACAAATGTGATCATCTACAACTGTGGTAATTATCAATAAACACTGATTCATACATAAATACTGTTATTAGCAGCTTTCATTTCCATGTCATTCAAGTGCACACTAATAATCATGACGAACACATCCAAATTACAAACCATGAACCTTGCAGGGAAATAGCAGTAATTATTCATGGCAGCATAAATTATAGAGCTGATACAAACTCAAAGTAAATGGTTTGAAAATGTGTGATTTTAAATGAATAAAACATCCTGTAACACTGAGACACTAACAGCTCCACAGGTGGATGAAGAAGAGGTCATTCTCTGGTTCTCAGGCAATCCTCCCTGAGGCTGTGAGGATACTCAGGCTGGTTCAGGCCTCCAGGCTCCTCTGTCACATTTCAGCTGCTGGTTTTTACAGGGAATAAGAGACAAGACAAGAGTGTCTTTCTCCTGTCTAACGCTGTCTATCCCTCCCTGTCACATGTCTGCTTCAGTGTTATGTGGGATGTTAAACCCTCCAGTTAGACAACAAGCCCTGCTGACTCTGGCTGAGGCACACACATCATCCTCCACTCCCTCTGTGGGTATAAACATGTTCCCATGAGGCTGTTTGCTCCAGTTGATTTGTGGTGAGAATCAGAATAAACCTGATGCTGTGTATAAAAGGTTGATCATTCAAATAAGACAACCGAATAAAAATGCCTCTTGTGGACAAATTGGCAGCTAGTCTAGCCGCTCTGCTTCTCAGCATGCAGGCTGCTGCTCCAGCAGACAGACATCACTAAGCTCGCTGACAGCATCAATCTGTTCTGGTGGGACACACAGACTGGATGTCGGAGGGTTCTTTAACTTACACTCACCATGACATGACACATACACACTGACAGACAGCCTGACTCAGCCTTTTCGTCTATCCCCTCTCCATCTACTGTGTACTGTATGAGCTGCCTCTGGTAGTCCTGCTGATACATTGGTTGACTCTTCACAGAGGCTGGTATCATGTGTGTTACTGTGCCACATTTGCAGTAATTTTACTTTTTCTACTGTGACTAGTTTATGTTGATTGCGATTGAAAACAATTTATCGTTCAGCCCTAAAAGAGGCTACCAGTTATTATAGTGCCACACATTCATCAACAGGTCAACAGACCAGAATGTCATTGTAATGAGAATCCAGCAGCAGACTCAGCATCAGAGGTGTTGTCTTCAGCAGGATTACCTGTCTGAATGAAGGATTCATAGAAAGAGGATGTGTGGATGTATCTAATGGCTGAACACTTCAACCAAGCAAACAGCTTTAATCCTGTAATCCTATAAAACTCTCTCAGGTTTCTTTGAGCAAATAAATGACAGGATATTTGTTCCAGTACAAAAGAGTCAATACAAATCAGACCTGACACTTTTGGCACTCTGCTGTTGGCTACAGAAGACACTGTGATGTAATGTCTTTCTCTCAGCTGTTATTCTTCTGTCCTAGTACTATGGAGATCTGTGTGAGTTATGTACATTTAAATACGCTGTTGGATTACCTGAAAATAATATTTTAATGAGCTCACACTGCTCTTGGAATTATTAGTTTCTTACAGTACAACTGTGTGTGGGTATCTGAATCAAACTGTTGGAGAAAGGAACATTTCTAATTCACATGCACAGATTATCTTTGGCAAATAGGTGCAGTACTTTCATGCAATCAACTAAAACATCCAGTTTCACTGAAGAAGCATCAAAGCTGCTGCACACAGAGCTGGAGGCGTTCAGAGCAGACACATAATTACATCCATCAAAGGATAAATGTTCTCTCAGATCCCATCAGTAAAAAAAAACTGTAAAACAATGGTCATTGTAAGACGTTAAAACAACATGAAGCTGCAACAACAGAAAATCTTCCACTGAGGTTTGTACAGCCTGAGTCAGAGGTGATGAACCTCACTGGAAAGATGACGGTCCATTTTAAAACTCCGGACTAAATGCGAGAGAAACAAAGAAAAGAAGAAGGCTTTAAATCCTGACAGCCATAACATAAGATCTAAAGGAGGATGAGGAAAGTAAAGAAAGTGATGTGAGTGTAGTGAGAAGCTGAAGATGGAGAGGGAGGTTTACTGTGTGTGTGACCTGATGAGAGGAAAGTTAGAGGGGAGTGAAAAGACTTTAACATCTCACAGAGGAAGGATTTAAAGTGAGAGGAAGTGATGGGAATCTTAAGTATGGATCTATTTTTTAACTCCACAATATTCCCTCTCTTAACAGCAGATGAGCAGATTTTTCATCAATTTGAATTTAAGCCAAAAGGTCACTTGTGTTTCCAGCACTGTCATAAAGTCAAACTGAGCAGCTGATTGGTCACTGAGCTGCTTCTGTCATCACTACATCACCATCCATTCACAATTCCTTTAAAGCTGCTGCGCTTACAGTCTGCAGAGCATCATTACTTACTGCTGACATTTAATTAGAGAAGCAGACAGAAGAGAATACATGAACACTAAATCTTTCTGATCCTCCATCCACCCTTTCTTCTCTTCATCCTCCCACCATCATCTCTCCTGCTCGCTAAAGTTTGCTCCGTTTGTCCTCTTTCTCCTTTCATCCACGTGTTTCACACACACTCTCTCTTTGATCCACCTCACACACACTCCACACTAACACGTCTCCTTGCCGAATTGATCAAGACAGATTTATCCACTTGCGTCTATCCAGTGGAGTTGACAGCTGAACAGCCTCCACGTGTTCGGACACTACTTGTGTGCTGAGAGGAGACTCTCTACTGAAGCTGTCAGCTGGACCATCAGCCTCTGCGGCTGCTCTCTTCTGTGTCACACACTGCTGCTGAACATAAAGACTGCTGTCACATCAGCTCAGCTCATCACTAACTTTACTAAGAGGAAACAGAGCTCTACTGTAACAGCCAGCTAGTCACAGGCTTGTCAGTGTTTTCAGGGAAGGGAAGTCACTTCACATACCTTCAGAACGAGAGGCAGCAGCAGACGGACAGAAGCACAAGAAACATCCACGGTAGCTGTCATTTCTCTCTCATCTCCAGTGTTTCCTAGTGGAAAACGTCAGGACATGAAATGAAAAGAATGAAACGATCCCTTGCCTTGAAATCCAAAGAGGAAAGCGACGCCGGGGATCCACACGGTGTGTATCCAGAAGGAAAGCATGGTGTCCTTTAATCAGACTGTGCAAAAGCTCCGCGCTCTTCCCGACGAAGCTCCGTCTGCAGCGGGTAATTTCCACAAGAGAAAGCGCTGAAAGTGAAGCCGAGCGGAGGAAGAAATCCCAGTCTGACCGGTGCTGATGAACACAAGAGCTGGAGACTCCGTCACTGCTCCACCTGTTGCTTCATACGAACAGTAGCGACCCCTACAGGAAGTCTCATCCACAGAGGGAGAGCGCGTGCGTGCGTGCCAGCGTGTGGTCAGTAGGCAGCTCTCCTGATTCAGCACTGACAGCAGGACGAATCAGAACACATTCCAGACAGCAACACGACCATGATTTTACACATGGAGGAAATAACATAATCCAGTCACTTGTCTGCCTTTATAATTAGGCAAGAATGACTAATGAGGTTAAAGATGAACGTCCATATGGGATATTGATCGGCTACATTAAGAACAAGATACATTTTGTTTGAATAATATGAGTCCACTTGTTTCAAATTGAGGCGTGCAATTCAAACTGAAAAATGTCTTAAGGGAGTATAAAGTACATCTAGTATTATAGAAGCTGCTTAGTCCCACATACTGCCAATATTTGTGTCCAAAACCAAAAATAGTCTCGGTGGTCTAAGTGGAGAAGAGTGAGTTATCTCTGTGCATACACGTGTGGTGTTTCACACCACAGAAATCCTAATTGGACCAACTCCAGCTACAGTACAGAAGAGTAAGCCCATTAGGATCTGTCATGAAATAAAGGGACCATTAAAGAAAAAGTCGAACTTTCTGAATTGTTGTCATGCATTACAAAAATGATTAGTGATCAATGTGCAATTTCAGAATTTAAAAATTATATAATGCTCTATTTTTTTTTCTTTCTTAGACCTGGCATTATAATGAAAGTTATCTTTATTCTGGACATTTTGAATTGAGACATGATTGTGTAATTCGTCTCCGATCCCCCAACATCAAATTTAAAGTAATTATCACTTCCAGAGATAGCCACACATGTTTAATATTAAAGCAGACATCTCTACTGTAGGTATCAAACCTCAGCAGATCAAACTGATATAATCTGGATAAGTGGAAACACATTGAATGGAGTCAGCAGTTCAGAGTTATCTTCACACCACAGTATGATATGATTGAATTATAGGATAGTGGTTCACGAATTAGTGCTTTATCATCTAACTCATGGCGGTGTCTCAATTTCCAACATAATGATAGCCCTGATCCTTAAATAGCAGTAAGCAGCCATCAGAGATAATGATACATTCCAGGAGTTTATCTGTTTGATTGTTGTGTTAATTTCATAGCTGCACAGTTTTCAATAACGGAGATAAAGTGATGATACACTGTACAACTATGTACTACTCATAATTAAAGTCTGTCTACCAGTTGCTTTCTGTAATGTAATAATCACTGCTGCTCACAGCTACATTCTCTATATTTTTGTTTTTGTTAATTTATGTTGTTGGTTTTGTCTCACTTTAGTTTCCATCTGTGAAGCTTCCACCCACCAGACCTGATGTCACAGGTTGACTGTGTTTGGAGGTTTATTTACAGTCTCCACCTGTTTCCCTCACACTGCTCATTTGTATTTCAGGCACAGAGGAGATAGTTATTGTTTTATTATAACATGCCAGCAGCAAGATTCAGTTCCATTCAGCACCATGGACAGAGACAGAGCAGCAGCAGAGCACATAGTTTAGTTGACTGTGGAGACAGAGCTCTAAAGAGCAGACTGCTGCTCTCATTGCATTATTGAACAGCTATCAGTAGCATATACTGTAGTAACCTATACACCACAATACACAGCACTCTCTCCTCTCTGAGCTGTCACTTGCAGAAGTGGATAATTTACAGTAAAGTTGCAGATACTCTGTGCTTCTTGTTCTCTGGTGCTAATGACTCTTGAAGCTCTAGTTTCCTCTGCTGTTGTCTCTGTCCTGAATAAAGAGCTCCTCTGTCTATTTCTAGTGACTCCATCCCAGTGGTTTCCATCACACAGACCCCCAGCTGATTACCTGTGACTCTGTGGAAAGCTTTAATTTATGACTGTTTTGTTCTTATTATATACAAGTTCTCTGCTGCAACACTGCTGTTCTGAGCTGGCTTATAAAATGTGTGAAAGCTTCCCTAAAGACTCGGTTTGCCTCTAACAGAGAGCCAAATGTCTGGAGGGCAGAGCGTCAATTTCTGGTTCAGATCCAGAGGTTTGTTGCTCCAGTCACTGGACCTATAAAATAGACAATATCTATAAACACAAAATCAATTGAGAGTAAACAGTAGAGCAGTAATGAAGAGAAATGCTCTTTCCACTTCACTAGCACTCCATTAAAGTAATGCCTTTGCTGTAAACAGAGAGCCACCAGCTGCAGTGTTTTTAATGAGAGATAAGTCAGAGGAGGAAGGAAGATGATTGACAGCTACTCAAAAGAACAGGATGAGGTCAGACCATATATTGATTAACAAAAATATAAATATGATTTATTCAAAAAAATGTTGGACAAGTTGAGTCTCTGCAGACTTGTTAGCTCGTTCACTTCCTCAGATCCTGTCAGAACAAATACTCTCTGTAGACGAAGACCACAGGCCACCAATAACTGTTTTTGATGTGGAGGTTTTACACTTTATCAAATTCAGTCAAACACTGCCGTCATCACATGAACATCAATCTGCAGGACTCATTGATAAATGTCACAAGCATCAGTGGTCAAGGGACTCGAAGAAGAAGTTTAAAAAGGTTGAAACAGAAGCACAGATTTGATTTAAAACAAACAGCAGACGTGCTAAAGTTTACATTCAATAGTAGAGGTGGAGAAGGGTAATATTTTCAGCACAGCAAAGCAACATTGTAAAGGTATGACAGTGATAAGAGCAGCAAAATAGCAGCCATTATTGTCACATTATGGAGGCAGAGGAGGAGGAAAAGAAAGTGCTGTGTGTTGTCACAGCAGCCGCTGGCAATATTTGCTCCATGCTAATTGTTCTTGCACTTAACTGTACTGTACACACATAGTCATTAATGTCAGTGACAGCCAGGTTGTTAAATCACACTTTGCTGTTGCCTGTCGGTAAACATGACATTACAATACCAGTTATTATTCACTGTTTGGTTAGCAGGTAAACTGACAGAGAAAGTTTTCTGAACTGGCAGAAAAAAACATCGGCCAGTTGACACAACTGGCAGAGAGCCCAAAAGACGCGTGGCCTCTGGTACATCAGGTGTCCCCATCTGACTGTACTACTACTTAGAATAATGACTCAAGATCTCAGTGAGTTTCCTGTAAAATCCCAAACAACAATCCCTCCATCAGCATTCATTCACAGTGTCAGTAGTTAAACAGAACTGAGCAGCACACAGAGGAGCAGAGCACTGTGGAGTCATCTTCCCTGATCCATCCTGTCTGTCTCACTCACATCCTGTAAGACCTTCTGCTTGTCAATAACTCGACCATCATGAATGATTAGATCTCCTCTCTGAGTATCAGCAGAGAAGCTGCAGTGAGGTAGAGGCTTTGTAGTGCTGCAACAGTAGCTTTCATGATTACTGAATCCACAGCTCGTGTGAGTTGTTGTGATGATAGAATCAGTTTAAAGACTTTAACAATGAACAATATAAGGTAAAAATCAGTCAATTATTGAATTATGTTATCAGTTCTTTGCAGATTAGGGGCCAAGTATAGTTTGACACACTCTGGTGGTCCAGCTGTCCTGAGAGACTCCAGTCATCATCCCACTAACACAGGTTGTGACAAAGACAAAGTAATCCCACACACAGAACAGAAATGCTTGGGGAGTGGTGTTACTCCTGCCACTGTACAGAGGAAGCCAAGTTAGTTTGAATTGTCTCGTCATGGCTGAGCATTAGCATGCAGACTGCAGTGAGCTGGTCTGACAGGATGAAGGACTAAGCCAATAAAGCCATGTTAGAAAGTGAAGGCTGTGTTAAAATGGGTACAATGTTCTTTTTAAAGCAATCTGCTCGGCCTCTCCAATGTCATCATAAATGCTAATAGCCTTAAAATAAGTGGCAGTATAGTAATAGGATGTGAATTATTCATTGCTTTCCTGTTTGAGTCCCATTATTTAATAACCTATGTTAACAGATGTGTAGATTATGGGACATGAAGTTTGAAAAGGATATTTCTTGACCTTTAAATGCAGTTAAATAGAGCTGCTTTTCTTAGCTGCATAAGAAGGAATAGGGACAGGTCACAGCAAGAAAATTAGCAGGTGTGTTAAATAACACTAACGAAGGTCCCACTCACATGGGACTAGGATCACCTCCAGACCTCAAGCAACAATTGCCTTATAAATACAGGTGAATTGTGATGTTTGTGTGTGACCTTTTATTTTGATGTATCATTTTTCGATTTTTGTTTTTGTTTTCTTCTACCGATTTCAAATAATGGTTTTGACACCAGTTTGTGTGCAAATTCGGGAGTCATCTCGCGGGACAGCATAGAGACCAATTCTAAATCATGCAGGTCTCAGGACTACAGTGTTACTGTGATAGTTTTCATATGATAAGTCATGAGATAAAATGTCCAGCTACAGTCTGAAAGTTAAAGCAGAGACACACCTGGTGTTAATTAACAAAACCACTGACAGCACAGAAAACAATACAGATGGCAGAACCAACTCTCAGCAACTATTCTCACATGTTTTCTCTTCGATTCATATTCTCTCTCTGTCTGTTCATTGTTGTCTTTGTGCTCCGACACTCTGACCTGTCCCTGCAGCTCAGTCCTCCTATATGCTGGGTCACACAGCGCTGTGGAAGCACCTTGTAACCTGACAGAGCTCCCAGCAGAACAGGATGTCATTATCCAGGACCAGCAGATCTGCTACTGGCCGCAACCGCAGCCACAGCCTGAAGCTACAATGTATTCTCACATTCAGTGCTACAAATACTCATGATACATAGATGAGACATGAGGCCTGCAGTAGACTTCTGTTAGTCAGCCATGATTATTTCCATACACACAGAGCATCACAGAGGTACACACACACATGCCATGAGAACTGTTCATTTCTATGTAATATTACTGCTGGCTCTTAGCAAACATGTACCCTCTTCCAAGTCCAACCTGCTCAAGTGTTTTAGAAAATATGACCTACCACAAATCTGGTAACACAAAGCCCTATCTGGCAGCTACAGTATACAGCCCGGTCAGAGACCTGTGGCATTCACTGAGCATCCTTTAAACGACAGATGGGCAATGGATTCTCGTCTCAAAGAGTGATATGTATCAACCTCTAAACGTGTATGTTGCAAGTGCAGCATGAGAGACTCATGCACTTTACTGTATTGTTTTGCCTCATGTAGCTCATTATCTTTATGTTGTGCTGCTAGCAATGTCAAAGCGATTTCATTGAGCTTTATTCCATTCCACCCTCCAGCAGTGTTCAACGCAATAAAACCTTGTACGTTGTAGCTTTAAGATATGACAGGCCCGAATATCAAGGTAGGTTTGCATGTAACATGCACTTAAATATTTCCCTGAAGTCCATCACTTATAATGTGGGAGATTCCGACACACATTTACAGGGATGTCCAATAATGTCAGCAGTCAACATTTGCATAGTGAAATTCTGAGTTCTTCCTACCGTGACAGCAGCAGTGGAGTGTAATGATGAAATAGAACCTTATTTTCACAGCAGATATTCTTACAGCAGACAAGAAGCACAGGTGTAATCAATAACTTCACTAACGACTGCTCTCTGTTCAGAGGAGTCAGGTTCTGAGCCCTGCTTTAGTGCTCACTGACACTCAATGGAGCCCAGCCCTTGTTAGCTCAATTAGTTACACCTGTGCTTTTCCTGCTCTGATAGAGTCCCATGTGATTACTAAACCATGTGAACAATTATATTTTGTTAAATCACGGAGGCTGTTATTGGCAGATTTACATTTATAAACAAAGTGACCAGGTGGAAGTATTCCCACTACGACCTGTCATGTATCCAATGATTTACTCAAGAATTTTACATTTAGATTCAAATGATTTGTTTGATCCTCTGTCTGTATATGTGTCTCTACTGCTGACAGTAGAACAAGCTGAGGCAGTCTGTGGTCATGAGTTGCATCCAGTTTATGATTATGAATAATAGTTGTGATAATTGTTGAGATACACACACTAAGACGTCTCAAAAAAGAACACATACATAAAAACACGGGAGAAGCTGGTAAAAAGCTGAGGAGAAAAGCAGCATTTATACTTCCTATTAAATGAGTTCCACACTGGGACACATCTGATGTCCTCTGGCAAACTGCCTCAGAGACGGGAACCTCAACTATAAAAGAAGCTTCTCCAGACCTCACTGTAATCTTACAAACAGGCCTGTGAGAGACGACCTGAGAGACCTGTGTGGCAAATAATCACTGAGCAGGTCTGAGAGGTGATTTGGAGCGAGAGCGTTTAACGCTTTACACACAAGGAGCAGAGGCATTTATAAAGTCTTACAGGAGCCGACTGAATTATCTGGTGTTACACACCTTTACCCGAACACATGACAAAACCTGGTAGGTTTTCCACTAATGGAAATATTCTGAGGGCTCTGCAACATGAAAGAGCAGGACCAAAAGGATCAACACAGTTTTACTGAACAAACAGAGTGTTATTATAACTGCCAGACTGGCTGCCTTGTAGTGTCTTTGTGTTAAACCAACAATCAAATAATGTCACTTTCTCTGAGGCAACAGGGAGCCCTGCTGCCCTCAGGACAAGATTGATTTTTGTTCAGCATCGTCTCTTCTGTCAAACCTCAACAGATCACAAATAAAACATCCTGTAAAACAGCAGAGGAGCAGTTTTATTGCAGAAGAAGAACCCGTAAAATTGTTTGTGACAAGAGTGCTTATAGAGTCCTATAGGGAAGACAATAACCTAATACATTATTGTCCATGAGTGAACACTTACAGTGTCAGTCGTCACCCAACCCAGGGTCAATACAGACAAACATCTGACTATTACCATCTTACAAACACACAGGGGGGCTTTCTGAATATAAGTTGTCAAGTATATTTCGAATAACAAAATATAACATAAGAAAGAAAAAGGATGTCAGTTATAAACTGAGTGTAAATTATTTGTAATCATATGAGTTGAAACATGTTAACTGCACCTGGAACAGTTCTTGTAAAAATGTATTTTAATGGTGATTGATGATTTGCTGTGGCTCAATGAAAATGTGTTCCATGTCAAAACACACTTTTAGAGGCTTTCTCTTTCCACATCTTATAAACATTTTCATTACAATAGAGATTTTTCCTTTTAAAGCTTTTGTTCAATAAAAACTCAAGAAAAATCAGTCACAAAAATTGATTTTTACAGTTCTTTCCCTCTTCGTACCTTTTTTCCCTTCCCTGCTCCGGGTAATAAGAAAGGTCGATGCAGCTGCTTTCAGAAGGTTGGAGAGAGAACAGAGTTTCTGTGACTCACACGGTGGGAACCTGACGTTTCTGAAACGGGAAATGTTGCTGTTGTGTTTGGCTCTGGACTGAAAAACACTGAGGCTGTTAGTCTTTTGTTGTAGTGCAGCAAACAGCAAATCCTCACACCTCGGATTTCTGAGGCTGCCAAACAACAATGCCAAGAAGATTCTCCAATAATTAAAATGGTGATGTGTCTGTCCAGTGTTATTTACTGTTAGTTTGCTGCAGTATACAGAAATGTGGACATTACGTTATGTTAAATATGCTGATATATTCTTTGACACTTTTCTTGCTCATAATGTGAGAAATCTTTTATTGTGATTTTATGTATATTTCATTATTCCTTTAGTAGCAACTGTGACTTAATATGTATTAATTATAACCATTATAGGACATATCCTCACTTTTCCATGTTAATCAGTGACGTGAGCTGTGAAGCTGTTATCTGAGAGGATCACACTTTGCCTTTATGCCCAATTTTTCAATCACCTAAACAAACTCAGAGTTTTAGCTGTTCTTCATCTCTGATCCCATCTTCCCTTGATGTTTGTTTTCAACATGCAGCGTGAAATTATTCAGAGAGGAGCCACTGAATTATTTAACCAGAATTACTGTAAGAAAGGCTAAAAGAGGGAACGGCTGTACTTACAGAGACACCTACACTTATGTTAAACAAATGATTCACTGATACAGACTCTCTGTCTCTCTCTCAGCTCCTCTGCTCCAGGTTGTCATATTAAACCTCCATCACTGTGCCAGTCTTGTGTCTCTCCTTTGGGACAGATTATGTCTCTCTGCTCCCTCACTGTTCCCGTCCTGCCCTCTGCTGCTGTGACAGGCTGCTCCTTGTCCTTTGCCAGGACTAGAGGCTGTTAATGCCAGACAGCCAGATCAGAGGGGCTGATCTTTATGCAGCCAGCTGAGTCACCTGTGGCAATGTGTCAGTGTGTGTCGGTGTAGGTGTGTAACCAGGACAGAGGCAGACTCCCTTACGCTACACTCCAGTCACATCCACCAAAAAAAACATAACACCACACACAGACACACACACACTTGCACTTGTTCTGTTCTCCATGGCAGACTGTGACCTTCTGGTATCTGGAAAAAGGAGCCGACATTAAGAGGCAGCAGATGGTTCACAGTGAGACTCTTGTCCTTTGTGGATGCGACTGTCAGGGAGCGTGTGTGCGTGTGTGCATTTTACCATAACCCAGATAGTTGACTTTAGCCACTCTGGCTTCACAATATGAAAAACAAATCCCTGCACAACATGTGTGATAATGTGAAACTCTAATCTACAGCACAAACACAGGCAGCATGTGAGTGTTCTGTTAGCAGGTGATGATGTTCTGCTTTATCCTCTGGCCTCCTGTCTGCTGTGCTTCTCTTAAACTCATTGTGCATCACATCACACACTGAAGCCTCTCCTGACACTGTGGCCAAACCCAAAACACGGCCAGTATGACCCTCATCATCACAACAGCAGAGCCTGTCCACATCTGAGGCACAGCAGCCAGCACATGCCTTATGTGAGTGTTTGTGTCTGTGTGAGAGCAGGTAATAGAGAGCACTTTATCTGCAGATGTTACGAATAACATTCAGTGTCTCTAGAGACAAAGGCATGGACCTTCTATTTACTTGACCTTGAGGACATTGATTCACTTCCTCTCCTCAGGTCTGCTGAACTGTACAGGCTGTTTGAATCATCAGTCAGACAGTTCAGTTTAGCAGACACATTAGAGCCGTAGTGGAGCTGTCTGTTCCAGTTAGTCTGCAGAGTCGTGCAGCACAGCAGCCTGAGGAACTCACAGGAAATGAAGTGAGGCTCGACTGTTCAGGAGAAATAAGAGCTCAGCTGTTTGTTCAAGATGCTTTAACTCCACTAGTAGTTTATAATAAGGTCAGAGGTCATTGTGGAGGGCAATGACCCTCCATATGAGAGACTCATGAAACCATTACAGAGCTGGAGAGAGATGCTGCATCCAGAATAATAAAACAGCAGAGCAGTAAGCGAGCTCATTTTGACAGGCAGGGTAGCTCATACTGACAGGTAGAAAGAGATTAAAATTGAGTAATACCACTTTAAATGTATTTAAAGTTAGGTAGCTCATATTTATAGGCAGGGTAGTTCATACTGACAAGCAGTGTAGCTCATTATGACAGGTAGAAAACAGATGACAATAGAGTAATACCACTTTAAATGTACTTAAGCATTGAAAAAGGTCAATTATAGACTGACTGAGGTGAACAGTCTGAATCTCAACTGCTTGTTGAGGTGTCCTGAAGCACCAACAGACTGTATACAATAAGCAGAAGTAACCACTGTGACATCGCTTGGTTTTGAAGCCTCGACTTGAGCACACAGGTTTAGGACAAGCCTGCATTACATTCAGTTGTTCGACCTGGAAGCTATTTCTACTTGTTTATACAGTCTATGAAAGCACCTAGAGACTACATAAAGCATCTTATGTTTATATTGTTGTGAACACTTTTTATTTGACAAGCTCCTTTAATAAGTTTTATTTTTTACTCATAAGTAAGGCAGGTGTGATTACATTATATCCCCGCCTCAGAGCATGTATCTTCACAGCACTGTGTATTTATGTAGATGTAAATTTTCTGTGGCAGAGATGCGGATTAGATAAACGACAGACCTGTAACATTAAAGAAACAGAAATAAGAGAAACAATTCTTTTAAAAGGAAAAACTTCTCTCTCTTGCACGCTCACTGATTGTTTCTAATTTTCTCATCAATGTGGAAATAAATTAAGTGATGAGAAGAGACCCCATAACTGGTCACAGACATTAGTGATTCAGTTGAAACATAATCATCTGTGTCTCAGCTGGATCCCTCCTGGGTCAATGCACCATGTAGTTATTTAGAAGAAGTCCTATTAGTTCATTCTTGATAACAGAGTCACATCACAGCATGCAATTTGAATAACAGCCTTTTAATCCTGCTGATTAGATGACTCATTAATGACTGATTATTCTCAATCTGTAGGCGTCATCACACAATTATTAACGTCTGTAATGAAATTACTGAGTGTGTTATTAACTGTCCAATGCAGTGGAGAAAAACAACAACACAAACTGCAGCTCCTATTAAATTCACACCTCTGTACAGTGTGGCAAGAAAAATAGACTTGCAGCTCGATCGCTCACATCTCTGCAGGGAGAGTGAGCAGAGGGTGAACAGCACAACCAGGTAACTAAAAGTAACCAGTCTTCTCATCACTATTATCAGCTGTCATCTCTGCAGGAAAACCAACCATTCTTGACTCCCATGCACAGGTCGGCAAACATAAATCAATGTATGACAAACACTGAATGAGCTAACGAGCCAGGTACAGGGAGTGCAGACACCAACACCTGCTAATAAGTGCTAAGACACCAGTAAAATAATACTAGAATTTTACTAACAGAACAATGAAGTTTATACTGGTCATTATCACAGTGTGTCAAACCACTGACGTATGCAGAGGCTTCCCTGTCTGATCTTTGCAAAGACTTGAACTACTCATAGACTGCTTATTCTGATGCTGTGCATACTGCTGCTGGAGTGTGTAATGAGGTATCTGGGAAAAGAAAAAAAGATGTTTATATATATATATGACGTCCAAAGTAGGTCACAGGAACCCTGAAAGTAAACTCCAATGTGTAAAATTCTCACACTGGTGAGACAGAAAAGTTACTGTAAATAAATGTGCTGCACATTTAGGTTGTTTTAAGATACATAATTGCATTCATTAAAGTAGGAGAGTAGAAGGGGCTGTCATTTGTAAATACATAAATAAAATGTATTATTATTATTTGTATTGAAGAAGCTGAGGGGTCTACCACATCCAACCACTCCAACAGAGCAGTCAAAACATCTCATTAGTGCTTTGGGACTGTGTGTTCATTAAGGGGGATGTGATGAGATTAAGGATCCAACTAAAACACAACCAGTCTTCTCCTTGCGGCCTCCCTGCTTGCTTTCTCACTGTCAACCAAAGAAGCAAACAAATCCCTCATTTAAATTACAAAGTTTAATTCGTCCAAATTAATTGGATGGATCCCACAGAAAGGGGCATCCTGGTACCCTGATGAACAGTGATCTATCAAACGACAAGCTTCAGTCAGCTTGAGGAGCAGCAGTGCAACAGAAAGAGCCTCTTGGTATTAACTGCAGAGGTCTTAACAATTACAGTGCACACAGTGTGGTAACAAATCAGCTTCCTTTAAGATGCAACTTGTTTTATATTCCTGAACACACCTTCAACTCTAACAATAGTTGCTGATTCTGCTGCCACAGGAAAAGGTATAGTCCACATACATAAATAACCATTTCAGACCAAACAAACAAAGATGTCTTGCTCCTGTCTGCTCCCAGCTGACCTGAGCTGACCTCACTGTTTCTCATGAAGTCACTGCTCAGCATTTCTTCTGTTGCTTTCTCACATAAATCACACCAAGGGAAGCAGAAAACAAGCACAAACCAGACATTTAGTGGAGTCAGCAAAGGGATTTTCAAACTGATTGTGAAACCATTATGATGATAACTTTTTGAGTGATAAAAAGTCAGCCCTACTATCCAGCTTATACTACCATGTGGAAATTCAGAATATGTCTGGTGTTGTTGGTTTCTTGAGATGTGGAGTGACACCAAAAACATATAGCAGTTTTTTTTTCTCAGTTTCACCAACTATAAACAGCCTTCTGTTGAACATATCATATTGGTTTTATATAAGCAACATTAGACTTGACATTAACCAATCAGCTCTCACTTAGCTCTCCTGCAGTGTGAAGCTGTTGATGTGAGAGGACAGCAGTGCAGTGTGTGTACAGAGGCTGAAATTCATGTTTACTTGCAGGTAAGAGAGGAAATCGAAACTTAGTCACTAAAACTGTGGTAAAAAAAATAAATAAATATAGCCAACACATGACTTGGTATTATAGTGTGAAGCTCTAGGAAATGGGACCTTACGGTACAGCTGGACTGTTTTAGGTAAGTCCATTTATATTCCCCCTGTATCACTCTGCTCATTTGTATGTTAGACTCAGAGCAGAGGGTGGTGAGTTCATTATAAAGTTCCAGCAGCAACACAAAGGCAGAAAGAACACAAAGGTTCAGAGGATTCATCAAATAGATGGATGAAAAATAAAATCTGTTGCACAGTCAGAGAAGTGAAACTATTTAATAAGAACTGCTCTGGCTTATACATTATTCATGATGCATAAATACTTACATAAATACTAACATAGTGACCAGAATGTGTATACATGTCGTCCAGTTTCACGCTGTAACATCATCATGACTGACATCACTGACTGTATCTAATAATCTGTACTGACTTCACATGTCCATCAATGTAACTGTACACAGTATCAAAGCATGTGACTGATTTTGGTAGAGACAGAGCAGTTTGCAGGAACATTATGTCCATCTTTGATTACAGCTCTTTGCAATAAACTCCATTAGCATGCAGATAGATGTCCCACAGACAACTGTTTGCAAAGACTAATTATGTTATTTGCAAATGGCAGCTTCATACGTACGAACAAGACAAATTATGAATTGTCTGCCTCATGAAGGAATTTACATTCACATTACACGCTCCAGTCTACTCAACGCTTTAACTGAACACTAGGTTCAAAGCTTCTGACCCCTGGGTGTCCTCATTCATAGTTAATTTACAGCCCACAGAGTTTCTTTAATCTCACTAGATATCAGCTGTCAGTGAGAAAACCTTCAGCTCTTTAATGTTCTTCATTTATGATCTGTGCAGATATGCAGATTTTAAACTTCAGGATCCTTCGAGGAGAGACTGAGAACTTCAGGGATTTTCTAATACTGTATTTGCTTGTGAGGGTAGGGCCTTTAATAATAGTGTTAGTCAATCCCACCATAGATTAAGAAACAGAATAAATAAGGTAAGAAAAATAAAGAAGATGCTTTACAGGAAGCAAGAATTAAACAAGGCATAACAACTCAGCAGTGGTGGGGTGGGAATAAGGAAATACCACATCTAAGTTCAGTGATTTTGCATCAGTTTGTCTAACTTTAGAGACTGTCAGCTCGTCTGCCCTGAAGAAACCTAACGGATAATCCCAGGATTCCATTCTGCCCAAGGCGACTCATGAAGCTATGACCCATTAAATCTGCTCTTACTCTATTCTGGAGGTGTAACCAACAGTGAGTGTTCAGACAGCTCCTGCTGAGCTTTTCTTTAAGAAGACTTGAGAAACACCGAACTCTCAGTCAAGTCTTTTTTTTTATGTAAATGTGAGCAAAATAAATCAGTACAGCTGTCATGAACAGTGACAAACACTTTGCACTGGTCCAGAAACAGTCAACAGAACGTTTTTGTCTATGAATCAGCACCATGGACAGAGACAGTGCTGATCTGA
Source organism: Semicossyphus pulcher (assembly GCF_022749685.1). Classification (NCBI taxonomy): domain Eukaryota; kingdom Metazoa; phylum Chordata; class Actinopteri; order Labriformes; family Labridae; genus Semicossyphus; species Semicossyphus pulcher. Next base: position 8,123,851 of record NW_027211700.1, read on the forward strand.
GATGGAGAACTGAACTGAACTTTATATTACTCCAACACAAAAGCCTGACTCTGTAGGGAGAAAGGCTTTTATGAGGTCCTGTATTTCTTTACCTCAACTACTTCAATAATGCAAAAGGTACCCATGACAATATACTTGCTGAAGCACTTGCAGAATATATCAAATCCTGCAGAACAAACCAAATGAGATCAAGAAAAAGATACAAAAACAGGTAACTACAGCCCTCAAACCTAAAACTTTGTAAACCCAACTGAATGAAGAAATTTACCTGTACTGGTGTTAAAGTACAACCTATATACCTAAAATGTATCTCCTTAAAAACTCCCAATAAAATTACATTGTTTTGTCTGGAAAATTGAGCACAAAGTGATGGTGCTGCTACCGTCTCCCTCCTCTAAACCCTGTGAGATTTGTGTGAACTCTCTCCCTCTTTGCAGCTTTAAGCTACAGATCAGCTGCCACAGTGTTTCATTAGTTCTTATCTTTACACCCTGCAGCAGGAGTCACTCTGCATTTTTCATATCTGATGACACGCCACATGTCTACAGAAACCTGACTAATGATCGTAATGTAGCTCATTACTGATTTATACTCTTAGTGTCAAGGGCTGAATCTCAATCAATAATCCTAAACATGTCGAAGTGCTAAAATACCAACAGATATGAATCATGTTGAAATGGCCCCACTGCATAAAGGCAATAAATCATCCAGATACAGAACATTGTTCTTGCTGTTCCAACAAACCTTGTATAAAAAGCTTGAATGTATGTGTTCCTGTTATATACACATATCCAATATTGAGTCTGTAATACACAATACATGTTGGACCCTGTAGTCTTGGCTTACTTCGTCATTTATTCAATAGAAGAATAGAAATAAAAACACTTGTGTGTAATATAATTCAAATAAATATTTATCAAAAGCTATTAGCATTCAGTGATATTACTGCCTGTGTTTAGTGGAGGTGTTGATACCTGGAGGAGGAGATTCTTCTCATCTCTCTGCCACACTTCATTTGTCTTCTCATTAACACTTCATTCACAGTCTAAAAGGACGTCAAACCAAATGAAGCATTCAGTGTGCCTCATTTCAAGTCCACTCAAAAGTGCATGACCATACATGTTGAATAATAGCCTCGGTTTCAGTCTAATTTTTATAAAATGACTGCAGACAGGGGGATTTATTTTTATGTGTACCTCTGTCCGTCTACACAAGTGTAATTCAGCATATAAAGTTTAGTGGACTAAGCCTGGACATTTATCTGGACACACCCTGGGCCTTCAGGTGTGGCCAGTTAACCTAACGAGCACTAACGAGCAGCTGCAGAGACAGAGCAGACTGGCCAATCACAATGCACAACAAGATGACATCACATGAGTCATCACATCCATAATTCATGTGAACAATCAGCTTGATAACATATAGTCTTTAAATTAGCTCCCAGATTTATCAGCACCAGTTCCTCTATCAAAACAAGGGGAATAAACTAGACTATACTTCCTGGAGTTAGTTTTGTGTATGCAGTGACTGTGTTGGATTGTGATTTTGATGATGTAGTGCTCCAGAATGATGATCATAAAGCTCTGCTTCCCTAAAGAGCCTGACATAAAGAGCAGGAGGAGTCTGTAATGTTGAACCATTTCATGGACTAATGCTTCATCAGTCACACTCAGCCGTGCTGAAGATGTGCATTACTCTTTTCAATGGAGACGCTAGCACCAAAAGTCTTCCCCACTCATTAAATTACATTACAGTGTGAAGGTTCAGAGCCAGTATTAAAAAGGTTAAGCAAATTAATTATGGATGCTTAATGGATCAAACTGGATGACACAGATTGTGAGAAATGAAAGTGTTATAAAACAATACATATGGCAAAATTCAACATTTAACTCATTACCATGTTGTAAACAACATATACCATCTCCTGCTGTACAATAAGGTCTGATCACTAATCTTAATAAAACGCATACTCAATGCTCTGACCAAAATAGAGTCAAACCAGTGACACTGCGGTTCATGGTCAAGTTCTTATCATAAGCTTTGGAGGATCTCACTACAAGCTCTTATGCAAGTCATTGTTTTCAGCTCTTAGGTCAATTTCTCAAAGATAACTTTTGTTTTCTTTTCTGTGTGTCGTACACGTCTTTTGCACCTTTCCCTCTCTGCATCTGTCCTTTCTCTCTCTCTTTTACTCTCTCTGCAGTGACAGATAGGCGTTTCAGGCCTTCATTACTTTCAGACCTGCTGCAGTTCCATATCATTTATCACATCTGTTATGCTGCATAGTCTTTTAAAAGTTAATCTTTGTTAAAGGCAAAAGAGAAGAGAGAGACTTTGTCCATGTAATTACTCTCGGGAGGAGGAGCAGTGAGTGAGCTAAAATGCCACAGGATTGGAGAAAAGGAAATAAAGAAAATATTTAAGTCTTCAATAATGTATAAGTCAAAGCTGACTGAGTGTATAGATCACACAAGTCGAGAATGAGGGAAGAGAAAAGAGGGGAAAAAGAAGAGACAGGAAGTATTTTAATGTGAAAGGAAACACGCTGATGCAGTTACTGCTTGGCAGCAGAAAAGAGAAAGTATTACACTATGGCTACTCATGGCACGGAAGAACTATTGAATGAAATAACCTGCTGTGGTCTGAGATACATAAAGCAGCTTTCAGACACAAGACAGTTCAAAGTGCTGAATCTAAAACTAAACCTGCAGGTTCATCAGGAAGAGATTAGTGGAGTTCAAAGTCCCTGAAAACACACACTTATGTTCATGAAGACAATGACATTTCATAAAAGATTGAATTTAGAATAAAAAACTTCACTAATCAGCTGTGAATGATGGGAAATAATGCTGACTGATGCTTGAAAGCCAGGCACCACTTGACAGGTTCAAACAGAAACAAAAAACAGCAATGAAGCCAGTTCTAATCAGCTCCAAGAATCTCAAACATTTTAGCAAAGCAACATGTTTCTCATGCAGCTGCTCCTGGAACCAACAGCAACCTCAGTCCTTCAGTAGAAACTAAGAATCACAACCGGCACCCTTATCTCTGCATCAGCAGAGGTTAGAGTGAAGGAGACAATCTGACTAAAGCATCTCTGGCAAGACACAGAATGAAAGCACACCACATCAGCTGATCATCAGCAGACCAGAAGCAATCGTGTTCGATACTTGTGAAATATCAGAGTTGTTCTTACTGTCAGTTCTGGAGATCACTGTGAAGCAGCAGGTTGTCTTTCTCATCCAGCCGTCATGACATAAACACACACACAAAACAGACACACACACACAATCGGCCGTCTTACCTAGAAGAGACAAAAAAGAGAAGACAGACTGTTAAATACTGTATCCATGTATTGTATCCAACACCAATATCATTCCTTTATTTTAGCAGCAGCCATGAGTCCCACTGTTGGCCAGTCACAACTTATGATTTATGGCAATATTGGTCTCAATGGTCTGATGATGTGGGAACAAATGGATGTAAAACTTCTATCAGCCTTTTTTAGTGTAAAGGCCGACATTATCTGAGCCTGCAGAGTCGATTGTTCTACCTGCTCCCTGACAGAGAGACTCCTTCAGCCCATCTCTCCCCACAAGAACCAAACACCTGCTGATTCTGCTGCCTCAGAGGGGAAATCCAGTCAGGTGAGTGTCACAGAGTTAGCCTGTGCTCTAAAGAGTAAGATGCACACTCACACACACACATGCTGCACCACCACTCTAAAATAATTAAATCAAGCCAGCTGGAGGAGGAGCTGCTTGTATTGTTAGCTTAGCATGGTTTTACATCGACAGAAGACATAGGGACTGCTGTCATATAAAAGCGCTTTTATTCATTGTGAAACATGTTTGGCAAGAACAACAAGTGTTTGTCACCTGTTTGTTCTCTGCTGTACTCTGCCTCCTCTGTTTGAACAGACTGCCAAACTGAACAGAAGCTGCCATTGGTTTATGAGGAGGTGTTCCAGGGGAATGCACCAAGTATGGTAGAGTTAGAGGGGTGTTTATTGTGGCTCCTATCACAAATGCTATGTTAATTGCACTGTGAGTGCATTCTTTCTAAAGATGCTTTATACATAATGTACATAATGCTGCACAGGATAATTGTTTTACACAGTTAAATAAATGTCATGACTGCTTAATTTTTTGCCACAGTTTGTGCCTTATTCACTCGATCATCCTTACAGTGAAAAAGCCTGTCACCCTTTGTTGATACATGTTGAACAATGAAAGGCCAATCTCCTGATGTATGTTCACATTGACCATTAATCACATTAAACACTAGAATTTAATGTCAAAGTATTTAATCATCATAGAAAATGTATCAGCATGCATTATCCGCCTCCCAAGTCCTTCATTTTTCCAATATGTCTGACTCACTTCAACCTTGGGATGTAGGAGCCAAAACATTTCACTATTTATATCTTAAATAGGAGGTAGAGCTCTTTACCTCTAAAGTGTTAATACCAGATGTCCGAGATAAAAAACAAAACAAAACTGATACTGCTTTTTTTTTAATGGTTTTGATTTAAATTTTCTTGATTTACATGTATGTACTATTTTACATTTTTGACATCATCCTTCTGAAGTTGTAATTCTCTGACTTTCAGGTTCGGGTGAAAAAAAAAGTCACTATTTTAGTCCAGAATCAGTGGAGAAGCACAGGGATGGATTTTGCCTTCACTTTAAATTCTGACCCCTGGCTGTTTTGATACATAGCTAATGAGTAATGTCCAGCCAACAGTGTTTCAGTATTTACTCACAGCACTGGATGTTGGTGGGTGAGAATCACTAAGCTTAACAGGCATCAATCAGCCCAGGCAGGGGTCCTCTGTGCTGTGACTGACAGAGGGAGAATAACAAGGCCTCCTCATCCTCGTCCATGCCCCTGCTGAGTGAGAGCATGGTGGGCTGGCAGAGTCTGACAGAGAATAGCAGGGAACCTCACTTTTAAAGTTCAAAGAGTTGGACTACACAGGTAGGAACCACGCAGTATGGACTTCTGAATTTAGGTTGTTTGAACTGAACTACAGTTATAGACTCAATAGATGGTAGATCCAGGCTCTTAGTCAGCACCATTGACAGAGACCAGATCATGGACAGCACAAGTTTCTTCAAAGAGTCAGTTTGAAAGAAAGCCAAAACTTTTTTAGCAATGAGGACATTTGGCGAAAACAGATTTCCAGCCCTCACTTATTCCTAAATCTTTGACTGTAATCACTCTAAGTTTTAAAGTTTTTGATGAAAATTGGACATTGGTCTCCTTTTGTGGACTTACTAAAAACTGCTCAAAACAATGAACAACAGCTCATCTTCCACAAATTAGCAACACGACACCACATGTTCCTTGTCAAAGTGAATGTTCACATGTCAAAAGACTTTTCAGACCCAGGGCCCTGACAACCACCCCCCACTGTTACTGTGAACCTCTCAGTGACCACTCCGCCACAGATCAGCAACACCCTGGGGTCTGTTTCACAAAGCAGGTTTATTGAAAACTCTGAGTCTGTTAACCCTGAAATGAGGGAAACTCTGAGTTTTCCGTTTCACAAAGGGAGGTAATTTAAGCTCTCGGTCAGTTACCGTAGTAACAGACTCTATGAACCTAACCTGGTCGTGAGCAGGTTTTCTTCAGGAAACTCAGAGTTTCGCTCTGTCTCCTCCCTCTAGAATATAAAACCAATTCGGTTTTATATTCTCTTATATTCTCTTATATTCTATCAATTCGACTTCCTCATTCATTCAGCCCGTTGCACGCGTGTGTTTAAGCGGTTACTGAATTAAAAGAAGAAACGTTGCGTCTCTGTGGTGCTCTGACCGCGTTGCAAAAGTCTTTTATATTTATGATAAAAAAAATCAAAAGACAAATCTGTGTCAAAGTCATCATTTTTAGATTTTCCACCGCCACTGCCAAGAGCACTCAAATAAGACATCGTAAGTTATTGGATTTCTTTTTTTTAAACTAACACATTCAGTTTAATCGACATGAATTATAATGTATGTGAAGTCAGCATCATGTTAGGGATAAAGCTAATGCACATTAAAACAGCCACTGAATGATATTTCATTAGTTTAATATTTAGAATATGATTGAAGTGCTTCCATGTATGTTTTTTTCTACCGCTGCATTGCTCCTAAATTAATATAAATTTTAGCTTCCGGTCGTGATTAAGTATTAAATAAATAGACCAGTTCAAACTTGCGCATTAACTCGAGCATCAGTTTCTTCCCACGCCGCTTCTCTCTCTTTTGCAGCTGCAGCCATGTTACTTTATTTTTCTGAACGTTCGCATGAGGATTTCGAGCTCCACTGGTGTGACGTAGGAGGACCTCTTTTTGTGTACTGTTGCCATGGTGAATCGTGGTGTCTGGGCTCCATTAATGCTGACTTTTTACAGTCAGCGTGCACGCACTTAACTCCGGGTGAACCTACTCAGAGTTGATTGAACTAACTGATTTGATTTTGGAATGCTCAGAGAAGCAAGAGAGCGAACCCTCAAAAGAGAGACAAACTCTCTAAATATTAGATTTTGAAGTGTTTCTGTTTGAGGCTTTTGTTTCAGCTCTCGGCATGTTTTTCACAGGATAAGTTTTTACTTGTCACATTGCAGGAAAGTCACAGGTGTAATTAATGACACTAACGAGGTTAAACATTACCAGTGAGCTACATGCACATTAACAGAACCCTGGAACTGGTGAAGCGACATGAACAGGCCCTCGTTAAGCTTGATTAATTCCACCTGTGACTTTCCTGCTGTTACACATCAAAACATCATTCAACAGTCAACCACTCACAACACAGAAGTGGTAACAGATTAAACTTTGTTTGCTGATGGTTTGCCCAGAATACAGTTTTCCAACAGTAAATGTAAAAAGTATTGTTATTCTTCATGCTTGTATGTTTTTAAGTTCATCATTTCGTTAGACAATAATTCAAACAAGCATCCATATATGTTAAACTGCAGTATGTGTTACAGTGAAGCTAGTAAAATGTATTTTTGTCTTTGTCTTCACACATCATGTCAGTCTCTTGTAGGCAGTCCGTGTTGAAATCGAAGAATAACTTTCCCTGACGTCTCTTTGGCTCACAATGTTCCCTGTGTCTGTATTCCTGCTTGACTGACAGCTTCTGTGTGGTCCATTTCTGCACTAAAGAAATCTGCACGCCTTCCCCTCCTCGCTTGTCAGGAAAAAGAAACGTTCTGTCACAGCAACACACAACCTGAGCGAGTCAGCAGAGAACTGGGCTGACTGGACACTGTTGGTGTGTGCTGACTTTAGAAGAGATGAGGTGGAAACTCAGAATGTAAAACTCTCTGAAGCATCAAATTAACTCCTTCTAAACATAAGCTGTAATAATAACACCAATTACTTAACTCATAAGAATAATGTTTAATGTGTTAATTGTTTTTTCCATCTTGTTTACCAAACTGTAATATAAGGGTGAAGATGAATGTGTACCCTGAGAATAAATCCCTGTAATCTGGAGATCTACAGCCTCACACTCTCTGCTCAGAGAGGTCAGACAGACCTTGAAGAGACTGTGTGATGTGCAGGGTTGCGTCAGTGTTGCATGTCCAATAGTTAATATGTGGAATGAGTGAAGAGCAGCATAAGAGTGTGAGAAGTTGAACAAATGAAAGTCAAGCTCTAAAGTGAAACATTGTCTTTTTATGTGAGGAAAGAAGATACACACACTGCACTGCACTCATTTAAGAGAACAAAAAATGTTGAGAATGAACTTGAGAGACTGAATGACTTTGTGCTGAAGAGAAAGACAGGAGAGAAGTGGGAGGAGGACGAAGACAGAAAGGTGAGAGGGTCATAAACTGCAACACTGAGGCAAGGAGTGCAATGAACAGCAAACATCTGTCCTCAAACTGTTGAATATCAGAAGAGGCGACATCTATCTCACAAATCGTTTAAAATTTCAGCTAAAACTTGTGATTGATCCAACCGTCTTGTTTTCCTGCAGTCACTGCTAAAATCTCTACAGTTTTTTTTAAGTTTACTTTTGAAGTTCAAGCAAAATAGTTTTGCCCTTCATGAAATCTTTCGTAACACAAACTTCCATTTAATAAATGTAAAGAGCAGGAGAACATAAATTGTTTCTGCGCACAGTAAATGTGCCAGTGTACACACACATACCACAATGCTACTATTTGTCTATAAATACTGCAGTTTGAAGCCTCAAGCAGTAAGCACTATGTGTCTCTATTTACTTTGTAAAAATTGTTTCGCTCAGAGAGAGTTTCTGGCTGAAAGTGTGTGTTTGTTCAGGCGGGACATAAGGCTCATATGTTGGCAGTCTGCCTGCTGAACACTACACAAAGAAACATCCATTCTCAGAACAAGATGGTGTATTTAAAGACTATAAAACTTGTAGCTCCTTCAATGGCTTCCGTTACTCTGCCTGATAGTATAATGCTGCTGAATACAACACTATTATAATACTACTGCTCTGTGTACACACACAGGGGAGTTTTCTGAAAAGCCCATTTTCCTTACAACATTATAACTTTCAAAAGGTCATCAATCCATAGAAATATCTCAATGAGATTCTCTGGGGCATTAGTATCCAGAAAGAGATCAATCTGTTTTTTCAAGCTTTAACATTAATTCAGAACGAGCAGAAACTGAAAATATTGTTTTAAAGATACACAACAAATAAATCATTACATAGGCATATAGTAGTAAAATAATAACTCAAACGGCAGAGTGCAGCTGTATCTGTGTTTGTCTGTCTCTTTGTGTGCATACATGTGTACATTTTGGGGGGGCAGTCATCCTGTAAAGAGGCTTTAAGAAAGTCAAGCATCTCTTGATCCAGTGTGTCACTGAGGCAGAACAACATCAACACCCTGCTGTTTATCATTTATCAGTTTCCCTGAAGGACAAGACACATGGTTAAGTCTTTCCAGCCGCACATCTCTCACTCTCTCTCTCTACTCTTTTCTCTTGCTCGCACTGGTGTTCATTCTGCTTGTTACTCTTTGTTTGTTGTTCATTATCTTACCAGGTAATCTGCCACTATTGTTATTCAACAGTTCCCTCTCATTGATACTGAATCTAAACATGGAAACTTTACATTAGTAGAATAATCATGATGCAGAATCCTAGTCAGTGGGTCAAAATACTGGCTATGTAATCAAGTCCAGAGGCCTCGTCCTCCCTGGTGAATTGAAGTGCATATGCTACTTGAGCAGCTTTAAATTCATGTAACCCTACAGAGTCTTGGGATGGTATTAGTAGAAAGGTTAAGGAAATACACCTGTTTGCTCCTCTTTAACACCTGACACAATATTATGAAATGCCAACCCCATTACCTGTGTTACTGTTGATCAGGGTCTCCCGACTCACATTCTTCATTAACACACACTGCATACACAAACTGAACAGACACAGGGGAATAAAAACATTCATCTCTATGTTTGGCTTCTGTACAGTCCTTCATTACATGCTCCACAGACTTCTTGATGTAGTCCTCCCACAGAGCCCAGACTCACTGACTTACTCTTAACGATTTCTCTGAAATGGCTCACAGCCAGACTAAATAATAACACCGAGATAATTTCACTTGGTGCATCTATAATATCTGCTGCTGTGTAAGCAAATGCCTGAGTGCCCTCTGTGACATAATGTCTGTTTGTTCATGCTCAGAGCTGAGAGAAGCAGTGATTGAACTGCAACAACTCACTGCTTATTGCTTATTGTCCGTTTCCTCATCTCTCCGTCAGCCTCTGAGCTCCTTCTCCAGATGCTGCTGGAGGAGATGTTCAGTCACTGGGAGCCGTCTATCATTTCCTCTTTCCTCCCTGTATTAAACTCTAACAGAGAGGTAGAGCTGTGCTGTGAGTTATTGTTCATTCAGCTGTCAGTCGGGGCCAAGATGATTCAGTGGGAGGTCTGAATGAAACCTGACATTATGGAAATGTTCAGGTACCACCTGCATGTGGAACAGCTGGACTGGAGAATTAAACAGAATTGTGTGCATTCGAGAGTAGGTTTCGTCTCTGATGATGGTAATAAAAGTGGTAAAATCACTGAGCCCAGTGGTTAAGTCATGGATCTGTTGGTCACTGGATGCACAAGGTAAGGGATGCACAGGCTTGCCAGTGCCATCACTACAATCTGATTGGCAGATGCCTTCTAGAAATGTCTGTCACGTCATTGGTCTCCATCTCACTGTGGGGCAGGTGTTTGGCAAGATTTCTTTTTTCTGCTAAGACTGTTTGTCAATATTTTTTGCTCCAGATGGATCTTACAGATTGTGAGTTGATACTTCCTTTATACATGAAGAACAACTAGAGCATGTTTATTTTTCTGTTGTACAAAACTCTAAATTATGAAAATATCTTACCAGTGCAGTCCACACTATCTAAAGAATATACAAAAACGAAGAGAGCCGATTTAATGAAACATTGTTTTAAAAGCACCTGCAGCCAAATGTGTTTTACAATCTTCTCCAGGGAGGAAACTTCAGTTAATTCATGTTGTTGTGTGTTTGAGAAAAATCTTCCTCCAATTAAAATTTAAGTCTGAATTTGACCTTCTGAAAGAAGGAATCCTCATTAAAATGTAGAGCAGCCGTTTCCTTTATCCCTCGGTTGTTTCTTCTGCTCGAGTCTTCTTTTCAACATTTAAGTATTTGTATTTCAAATTCATCATCTTGAAGACTTTTAGTTTAATAAATTGTGCCTGTGTTGTTTCTCAGACATCGATGATGTGCAGGTGATGAAAGAACTTCCGTTGACACCGACTTGTTTGCATAAGAATAGGTTTATTACAAAGTATCAGCATCGATCAGGCTTCTAGAATACCTGGGAGAACACCCTCGGCCAAATTAGTGTCTCCCCGAATCTCAGTTCAACATGTACTTATATATCTTCGAGGTGAGTGAATGTTTCTCTTGTATCGTTTACATTAGGCGGGGACCCCCTTGTCCTTCAGATTGAAAAGCGCTGATACATCATTAAAAACAGGATACATAGCATTGTTTTACTTCTGCCTACATGACACATTTCCTGCTTTGTAAGATGTTCTACAAACTTTCCCTGGATTCGTTTTTTAAGTTCTTTTTTTTTTCCTCTTAAATATCATCTTTAGAAGAAACAAGCACAAAGTGGAAAGACACAGACAGCTCTATTTAATTACCAACAATATCTTCTTTTGAATCCAATCTGACTGCCAACAGTCTCACAAAGAGCTGAGTCCAGCGAGGTCAGAGAGACTGCATGAGGCTCAGGTCACCTCCTCTTGTTTCTACACTACTTCAGCCAAGTTCATCCTCTGTATCACCTGCTGTTTCTTCTTAGATGGAGTGTGACAGGATGTTACAACAGAACACAAGCTGATTAAAAGTCTGAGTGTTTCCCCACACAGTGGCCCTTTGTGCTGTTATTAATCTCCTCAGCTGGATATTTATTGAAAGTAATCCGATGAAGGGCCTTATTTGAGAAAACAACAGCAGAACATCACAAGCATAATATGCTGTATTACTTGTCTTAAATAAACCCTGCTGTACTGTTAAATAAATGACTTGTTCTCAGTTCTACTGACTCTGTTGATGTGTGGGTGAACGACTGAAACAAATGTATCTCTATCCAACATCACTGCTCCCCACCTGTTATTCAGCTCATACTCTAATACAAGCAAATTGACATTAATGCAGTCATAACCCAGCATGCAATCGGGTGTTTGGCCTTTTAAGCCTTTTGATAAGAGCTATCTGATTACCCACAATCCCCTGGTTTCATCAGGGAGCAATTATCTCGTCACTGATCTGTGGCCGTCTCATAAAGAGTATCTGATCAGGATGTTGTGGCTTTAGCAGCCATGCATACTGTGTGTACATTTAATGAACTGCTGCTAAATAAGGAATGGCTTCAAACCAGTTTTGTTTTATGTAACAGCATCCAGTTCCTGAAAAAACAAACACATAAAAACAGTAAACACACACGCACACACACAGCCAGCTAACACATGAAATGATCGTCTCTGAGCAGCACTGTGACAAATCAAACTGTATCATCTGTTGTCTTAGTGCAGCGTTCAGTGTTGACATGTGTAGGAGCCTGGTGATGTTGGAGTCACAGATGTGATAGAGACAAACAGCTGGGAGTTAGATTGGAGTGTAAACGTGCTCCGGAAATAAACTGTTTTAATAAAACTAAGCTGCTCCACTGAGACTGTCTTATATTACAGAACTCAAACTAAATGTTATTAAAAACTGAAAATTAAAAAGTGAGAATTAAACACTTTAACATGCTTTATGCAGAACTGCTGTGTGTGAATCACACTTTGTTTCTCTGGGAATGTCACTGTGCTTAATGGATGATGGATCAGTTCTGTTCCCAAGATAGGACCACCATCAAAATGGTTCAGTTTAATACATAAATTATGAATATTGGTGGACAAAATGTGCCAAGCTTGCAGAACAGGGGAATCAATGGCAGACTCGTTCTTGGAGGAATATAGGTGAGCATAAAAAATGAAAAAGCACCACTAAATCTAACTTTAACACAGACACTTAAACAAGGATTAACATGATATAAGGAAATACGTCCTAATAATACATTTAATCATACATCAAGTAGCAAATCATATGATTAAGGCTTTGGACTATTCTATTTTAATGACAATATCCTGAGTGTCAGATGTGAACCACAGGTGTGTAAAATACTGACAAAGAAATCAATGTAAAACTTTTTTCGGACATCAGACTCAGTAGAGGAGAGTTAAATTCCACTGTATCTCATAGGAAAAAAAGGATAGCGACTCACACATGAAGTATTTAAATGCTTCCTTTTTTCATTAAGTGCCAAGTATTGGATAATATGTCCAGAGACTTTGTCCTCCCTGCTGGAACTGAAGAGTAAAGACTCATTGAGCAGCTGTAAACACATGTAATCCTGCAGAGCTCTGGGGTGGCAGCATCAGAGAGGGACATGAAATCGACCCTGAATGAAGAGTCTGCAGAACACTGACCTCACTACAAGTACAGACATCATTATGCAATGCCTTCATAGACAGATAATGTAAACCAAATATAGACCAGAATAGAAATATTATGGATCCAATATACTATCAAAAGTAAGGAAGTATCATCTATTTTACTTTCTGTCAGAGGATTCACATTTCTATCATTATATCCTGAATGTTGAGCGGTGAAACAACACTTCATCACATGAGGACAATTTAGCTCTTTCAAAAGGGAGCTATTAAAACAATTTATTATTTTTGTTATTTGAAATATTTATTTTCTCTTGTATTTGACACATCTCCTGCTTGTCAAAAACGTGGTCCTTATGACTATAATCACTCACCATGTTACTGATGATCCATCTCTGTGTGCTGCTGCTGATGTCTCCTCCTGTCTCATGTTTGTGTTGTTGGACAGAATCAGTCATGTGTCACCTGTCCATCAGGCATCCTGCTGCTCTGCACACCTGTTCCCAATCATCTCAATCAGCCTGCTGACCTGTTACAGGACCTGCCTCCACAGCTCAACCTCATTGGTTAATCACTCTCTCACTGCTTTCTCTCAGCACTTGGCAAAATTGTTTCAGTTTTGTGTCCTCCCTGCACTTTGCCTGTTTACCCAACATTTCTTGTTGACTCTTAGATTTGTCTAAAAAAAAAAAACTGTGACAGAGAAGTCTGAGCTTGAACAAAGAGACACAGTCACATGAGCTTCAAACAACAGAGAAATGAAGTAATGGGATTTAGACACCAAAGCAAAGCCTCCAGCACTTCAGTCACTTTAATCCTTTCTTGCGAGGACAATGAATTCATGAGGACAATAAGAAGCTCTAATTACATTTTCCATCTCATGTTTGCCCCTGACTTACAAATGTTAATGAAGACATGATCGTGTTTGGGTACTGAAACTATTCTCTCTTTGTGAGAGTAATAATATACAGCTGTTCTGCCACAAAGCTTTACTGTCACTGCAGAGGTCTGCATCATGTAAAGAAGCTCAGGGAGGTCTGTGTTTATAAAGTGTCAGTCTCTGGATATTAACTCATTATTAATGGTTGACGGTTTCCTTAGAATGGATATGAAGGGTTTTAAGAATCTCATATCTGACACTGAAAAGTAGCTGTCATGAACTTATCTCATGAAATCCAATCAGGATTTTAATTTTGCCTGCTTTTCCATCAGTGAATTTGTGTAATGACGCCATGTAGAGGCATTAGTCTTCTTATTATATGATTCATAAGACATTCAAAAATGTACATTAAAGTGATACAAACAAAAAATAAACTTTTATCACATATAAATAAACAGAGCACACAACCTATGACTAATATCAGTGCATCTGATACAGACACTTACCACATTAACATGCTGGGTCATGCAGATAATGGAGATAGACATGCCTCTGTACACGTTGTCGCAACTGGGCTCAATTCTGGACGAAAGACTGGAGACCACACATGAGTTTAACAAAAAGTATGTTTATTTAACAGAAATAAAATCAGAATCAATGTAAAGAAAACAAACAGCAGGATGGAAGCAGAGGGAGAGAGAAAGACTGACTGACTGCTACCAGCGTATATCAGCAGAAAGCCCAGGTGATCCTAATCTACTAACGAGCTGACTCCGCCCACCAGGCTCCTGCAGGGAGAGGTCTGCTCACAGAGGGCCGTCACACTAATGACCTCATACCAACGAGAGTCTAATCAACCTGTCATAAGTTGGTCATGCATTCTTGTATTTTCACAGGGCATGTGTCAGATTTTTGTGGAAAGTTAAGAGTGTCTGTGAAGCAGGTGAAGCACAATGATGTCATTCCTACACAGTGTAACATGCGACACATGTGAAATGCTCAAATATGAGTGCTGAGCTTTCACTCCATGAGAACTTGGCATTCAACGCTGTGGTCGATTTAACCATATAATCAGTCCCTGATTAACTCAGTGTTGTGACCTCAGATGAAAACAGTTGAAGTGAACCACGTCCTCCCACTTTGCATGTAAACAATATTGTTTTATTCCAAGCAGCTTGGCAGAGAGCAGGGACAGACAGAAGAGAGGCTCAACAATCAGGCATCCCTACATCTATCTATGGAGTGAAATTTGACAAGAGCATTAAACTAGACTGATGCATGTGCAGAGCATATTGGATAGACAGGTGGATCAGACAGCAGCAGCTTTTCCCGTCCCATCCTTCCTGTCAGCAGCTTAATATTTGTCAAATGGAGCTGTCAGGCTTTAGATGTTATTAGGATGTCTCAGAAACAGACAGCCAGTTAAGTGGCTGAAAATCAGTCAATTGACCAACAGGTGAGACAGCTGACAACCACAGAATGGACACCTCTACAGCCTGTGCAGATAAAACTTAAGCAGACTTTAAGAGTGACATCCTCAACTCAGGCAGATTAAATTTCTGGTCTTTCAACTTCAAGAGAAAAGATGTCATAAATGTACTTTAAGCCATCTAGCAAACCATATAAAGTGCCTTTTAATGCATGGCCAATGTCTTGTCAATAAAGTAGGGCTTTATTTTGAGTGGTTGTACCTGTCTAACACAGCAGCAAGAGGAGGAGAGAGGCGCTGTATAATTGTATTCATCTGTCATCACTGTCCACTTAAAGAGCAGTCAGTGCCCCCCTAATCTCATTCTAAAGCCCCTTTCATTTGGACTGCATTAAGAAGCAGATGTGACAGTGGCTGGTGAGAAAGAACAGCTAACCAGAACATTTACTGAGACGTAATAATGAGATAAACAGAGACGGAGAGAAACTAGAGAAAGAGACGCTGAGTGACATTCTTTAAACCACGTCTCAATCTGTGTGTCTTCATGGTGTGTGATCAACTTCAGGAATAGAAAATAGAAGCATTTGGATGAAGAGTGGATATACACACATTGGCACATTGGTGAATTTAAACTGTGGCAAGGTGCCTACCTGCTGTAACAGTGTGTATTACGATATGAAACGTGTTGATCTGGGGATAGCATTACTGAAAATCACATCGTAGTGATCAGACAAAACAGGTAGGTCAGTGCAGTCTTAATATGGTGCAACAAATATGTAGGGAATCATTACATCTCTCCAATGTGCTGATTAGTATGCATAAGGAAAGAAATCTATGATGATGATGTTTGCAGCCACCCGATGAAATCTCTCGAAGTACCTTTGAAATTAGCACACCCTGTTTTCCACTGAACTGAAGTATGTGACACTTGAGGTGCTTTCAAGTGTCTCTTCAAGGTATACATGCAGATGTGTAGACGATGGGTCTGGATTTTAAAAGAACTCTTTAATGTTCAGTTCTGTTCAAGGTTCAATATTTGAAATGAACCAGACATGAACCAATCAAATTACATCTGCGCTGCAGAAGTGTTAAAATTTCAGCTACCACGTCTGTACATTTGAGAACAAAAAAGTTTTGTTCAACTTGCACTCATTACATGACCAAAATAAAAAGCCCAAACATTCAGGCTCTGATGCAAACATAAACAACTGTTATACAATATTTCAAAAAGGAGAGACATCATTATGATTTAACAGATATTTAATTGATATGTGCAAACTTTACATGGCGATCATCCCCATAATGTTACCTTCATGTGGGATAGTACAGCCATGAGTAGTAAAGAACACCCCCTGATGGAGTCTAAACACTGCTGTTGATGGTAGTGAAAAGATGCTTGGTGTGATTTGGAGGGGACTTTTGAGAGCTTGATCTGGACACTGGACGTGGTGAAGTGGAGACAGTGGATGACAGCTGACCGCAACAGAGAGGAGAACAGATCTAAAGTTTGACAGCAGCATGATGATGCTGTAAATTCTGTTTTCCGCTGGTTATGAAACCGACTTAAATTATTCTGATGACTCTTTATTACTCTATGAGAGGTACGGCTTCGTCAACAGGGGTCGCCAAAATCAACACAAACTGAAAGTTCCTCACAGTAGCTTTAAGCTTGAAGAGTAAATGCCCATGATCAACGGTTATAGAAGCAGGAAGAGAGACAGAGAGAGAGAGAGGGAGGGAGAGGTGTGAATGAATAACGAACTTCAAGATGATGTCATGTGTTTTTTGTAAATTAGTATTTCAAATTAATTTATGAGTTTTGAACAATACCTGTGATTATAATATGGCCCGTGGACATTTGAACTTACTAATTATAATCCGTCTTTTATGTAACATTGTCCTGACACTTGTTTTATTTAAATACAGCAGTCAGGAGGTTTTCAGGAAATCCTCCCTGAGGCTTCACAGGCTTCATACCATCAAGTTTCCCTGCTGCATTTGAAGCTACTTCTGGAGGTGGAGGTGGAAGAAGTACCACTCTTGAATAGTAATTACAATACAGTTTAAATTCAGCTCAACCATAGACTGTATAAAAAGATGGACGGCATGACAGCTCCGCAAGATCAAAGAGAGAGTAAGGGTCATAAAGCCCGCCTCCTGTTGCTCTTACATGGTTTCTGTCACTATAGCTAGTTCTTATCATGCCAATACAACAGACAGACAGCAGAGGGAAGAGAGTTGAGGTTCAAACAGTGACTGATTAAAATGATATCCAAGCTGTCAGATGAAGAGCTGTAGGGAGATTTAATTCCTCCTCTTGAGACAAAAAGGACAACTGGAGGTGAAGTTGACTCTCCGTCTCAAACTGCTTCATTGAACCGATGAAACACATTAAAGACTCCTGCTGTTGTTCTTTAAAGCCAGGCACCAAACTGAACAGATGAGGTTAACATCCAGCTGAGGAGATTAATAACCTTATTATTCACATTCAGACAGTGATGATCAGCTTCATGTAGGGGCCTCTGAGGTGAACAAGAAGGTACACACGTCACACACCACACACATTGTCCCTTGCAGTAAGTTATGTTAGAAGAGAGTCACAGCATAGAAACAAGAGTTATTTCTGATGATAATGGATACTGTCTCAAACTTCATGCAGTTGCTGTCAAGGGTATTGAATGTATTCTAAAATGGTGTGCATGTGTAGCTTGTGTTTATGTGTGTGCGTGTGAGACCACCACTCAGTGTGTTTCTCAGCATGAACCATCAGAACCAGTGAAGAAAAAAAACAGGCCTCATTAAACTGCCTGACAGCATCAGTCTGAGAAGATGGGACACTGACTCTGAAGGTGAAAAACACATCTATTCTCTCTCTGTGTGTTTGTCACACACACTTCTATTCTTCTCTTCCTCTCTGCACTCATAAATAATGTCTTCCTGTTTACTGGCAGACCATTTTCTTTATCCTCTCCATCCAGTATCAGGTTCCTCTTGATCTCTCTGTGGATCTGTTCCTCAATCAGACATCAGACTGCTCTTCATCTACACTCACAGCCAGCAGAGCAGGAGAGTCTTAAATAAGAGCAGCAGCATGTTTTCAGTCTCAACTGTAACAAGAAACTTAACCAGCTGAAGCTCATTTACATCCAGATAACCAAGGACACTTAAAAGCCTCTGACTCTGCTCACACATTATTACAAGAATCTGTGAAGCAGCACAAATCACCTCTGATCCTCACAGCAGCCAGTCAGACAGGAAGAGAGCAGAGCAGCAAGAACGACTTCACTACTGAACTATTCAAACCAACAGTGACCTCTGGGTTGGTTTATAATCCTGTAAATGATTGTGTGCAGTCTGATTATGTACACACAGCGATAAGTCTCAGCTGGCCAGCCTGCACACATTTCAGAAGTACTGATCAGCCTAATCCCAACATCCCCCAAACACAAACACTTCCTACCTCACTAAACACACTTGCATGTAAAATCTAAAACCCCACTGATACAAAAACAAAATCATGTTTTACCTGCATTTCAGGATCCACAGAGGAAGATCCAGGATGGATGAGACAGCACCCAGAAAAGAAGGAGAGAGACAAAAATACAATTAAAGGATAATCAGATACACAAATGCAGAATCTACATAAAGTCACTGCAGTAAACAAAAACAGTCCTGAAGTTGCAAACATGCAACCATGTTGTCAGTAGTGAGAAAGGTCAGCTCATCTATGTCTCCTGGAACCGCACATTTTGGTGCCATCAGTCTTTGTTGTGTTGAAGAATCTGCACAATTTTAACAAACAGGTTTTGTCACATTGAAAAGGTCAGTGCTTTATTATAATCAGCCTTAGAAGCCTGTTAGAAGGCACAGCATGTGCACATATAATGAGCAAGTAATTCACAGCTTTAATGGTCCAAGTGATGATGGCAGACACAAGTTCAGCCAACACATTATCTGATCCAGGAGTCAAACTATTTGGCTCAATGAGCTATCAGACTGTGCTTCACTTGTCTGCTCTGACCTGGTCCAAGTTCTGCATCAGCATGACTCTGATAATTATATAATGTGTGATATAAGGAGAGAGTTCAGCTGTACACACACAGATATTTAAAGAACCAACTTCATTTAATGTCATCTTGTATCTTGTACCAAGAGTGTAGAGAGACAAAGGCATGATGTGAAGTGTAAACCCCTCACTGTCTGAATATGAGTGTGTCTGTGTGAGCTAACTGTTAAACGGATTGGATGTAGTACTAAAGACACCAGGGACTCATAAAATGACATTAACAGTGGGTTACTACTTAAGATAAATAATGTATTTAACAATCACCTGATGTTAAAACTAAGTTAACTCGAGAGAAGTGAAGCAAACACAGCTCAGGCCCAGCTCAGCCCTCAGCACCGACAGTTAATCACATCAGACCCTCCTTCAGAAGGACAACCTAACTATAGGGGACATTAAAAAGCAGTACGTACATTTTCTGGGGAAGTAATTTAAATATTATTAGCAGAAGCAATCTTTTGTAAGTTACGAATGTAAATGAAGCCTCTTTTATAGTTGAATAAAAAGTGCCTCACAGACTAAAGAAAGACCTGTTTAATGTGAAGGAGCTGCTGTGTTTGTAATGAGGACAAATTAACTGATGTTAATAAATACTTCCTGAATGCTTCAGTTAACTGTCAACCTGCAGACATGCTCAATCAGTGTCATACTTGTAAAATGTGGATATATGATGTTTTTCACACTAAGGTATGTGATGGGATTCTACTTCTGTCTATTATTCATATTTCTACATGAAATATGACTCTGCCTCCCTGAGCTGAGGGCCTCAGAAGTCCTCTGCTGCATTTCAAGATGGTCTCTGAAGGAATTTGTGGAATAAGGAACGAATGACAAACAGCCGACCGTGACATTTAAACAGCCACAAATACCACATCCCCTCATTTTGATTCAACCTGCACCCGACTAAACATAATTTCCTGCTTCCTGTTTGGGAGTTCATGGGTGCATCCCACGTTTATTACTTTGCATCAACATTCCCTCAATTGTGTCTTTTCTTTCATCTAAGCCCCTCCCACCGAGGAAGCATGGAGAGATAGAAAGGAAACCATGCAAGGAGAGAGGAAACAAGGAAATATACACAAACTCCCACACACAGTCAGGTTAACCCAAAGGTGTGTGAAAGTTGGGATTTTCTATCCTTGAAGGAAATGGGCAGTGACAGACATTACTGCAGCGGACACACTCTGAATGAGAACGTTTCTGCTTCTACACTGAAACTCTCAAGGTTACAATGTTCTCTGGATACATTGAAAAAAAAGAAAGTTGTTTCAATGCAGAGAAGTAAAGATGTCTTTATGAACGGATTTGCTAAATGTCCCCATGATTTGGTGATAAAGACCAGGGACACAAAATCACACAAATTGTTGTCTCATCAAGAAAGATGTCTTTCAAAAATCCCTTCCTGTCTATCTGCAGAGTCACCCTAAAACCATGACTTCTCTGAAGCTATCAAAATAAATGAAAAATAAAGTTTGAAAAACTGAGCAAAAGAAGGAAGTATGAAAATGAGCAAGGGTTTCTGAGAGAGCCCAAACTTCTTCTGAACTTAATTCAAAATGTCATCTAGTGATCTTAGTAAGACACCAGGAATCAGTAATAATCAAACATTTTTTTTAATCCTCACACAATGCACACAACAACCACCTGTGGAAATAAAATTCTATTCAATTTTAAACTGTGATTGTTGCATTGTATTGCCCGTGGTCACCTAAATAAAGACAGCAAGATGAAAGCATGAAAATATCTCTGTGGAGAAATCAAAATGAGTTCTTTTGAAAAAGTCCAACACAAAGCAGCTCCAACAGCAACCACTTACAATATCAACCAGCTCCAACATGAAGTAGCTCCCAAACAAACCAGCTCCAAATGGAACGAGCGCCAACACGAAGCAGCAACAAAATTAACCAAGGCTGCATTTGTTGATACTGTGGTCGACATATAAAATCCATGCTGACAAGGTTACTATTGAAATAAAAAAAATTAAATCTCTGTGTGAAATTATCTTCACAAAAAAAGAAGATATAATTCATTTTGACCTCATTCTACCCTGACATAAATAACCTATAATAACTTATTGAGGAAAGTGTGTTTGGCCATCTTTGATAATGAGTGTTCGTGGAAACAGAAGGGTCTCATCCATCTGCAACAAACTCCCTCTTGTGTTTTGTTTGCAGCCAACTTAAAAATATTCAGCTCCACAGTAAAAAACAGGAACATAATGTATCAAACGAGCAGCTCCACACAGACATGGAGGCATTTGGAGCAGAGACATAATCACATTCATCAGAGGCCAAATGCACTTTCTGATTGTCTAATTTGTCTGAATGGCTGAGAGCTCTGCTACATGTTAACAAGAAAAGTGTGTCCCACTTAACTCCAACGCAGCAGTCACATAATTTCATTAGTGCTGCAAGACTGTAAAATGTATTAGTGTTCAATTTAGCAGGAAACAGTTTTCAAGCAAACTGAGAGCTTCCGTAAAGCTTTTCTGTCTTTCAGCGTGGAGCT
The DNA here is from genome assembly GCF_022749685.1 of Semicossyphus pulcher. Taxonomy (NCBI): domain Eukaryota; kingdom Metazoa; phylum Chordata; class Actinopteri; order Labriformes; family Labridae; genus Semicossyphus; species Semicossyphus pulcher. Next base: position 8,145,684 of record NW_027211700.1, read on the forward strand.
CTAGAGCTCCAGAGAGGAATCAAACAAACACACAAACAGAGCAGAAAACATCACAGAGTCTCCTCTCCCTCCAACTGTAATCATCTGCTGTCTCAGTGGAGCAGAAAGTGTTTTGAGTTGTGGTGGTTCAGCTGGTGTTGTCACATATGTCACAGATGTCATCGTACCAATCCAGCTGTAAATTGGATCGGTGGGCAGCTGTCAGTTTAAGTTTGTTCATCTATCCAGAGAGCTCATTCAATTTCTTTGGGACAACAGAGATGGAAAGAAAGAGTCTCTTCTTTTATTGTACAGAAGTACAAGGAATACCCGCATAATAAAAAGGCAACGCTTATGTTGATGCTTTACAGCACACTATACGTGGTGATGAGAAGCTGACAGTAAGCAGCAGATATTGTGACTGTCATGGTAGGAACAGCACAGGTGTTACTAGTTACAGTAACGATGGCTCTGTTCTTCTGTGAGTGATTCACAGCAGACACCAGAGACTGAAGCAGCTAATTAACTTTATTCATCACACCTGTGCTTCTGATACTACATGTCATAGTTTCTTCTTTTAGAAAGGCTGATTGCCACCCTTCTTTGCATGATATATCTTTGTATTGTAATCAGTAACAAGTTACAAAAGCTGTTGACTTCTTTCTCATTAATCTGTCTGCTTGTCTGTCTCTTTAAACTTTAGCAGAAGCTTCAACAAAACATGAATAAACAACAAATTCACAACTGCAGTCAAAAACTGATGTTCCTAGAATAAGCTGGGTCATCAAGCTGTACATCTAACACATACATACATGCTACACTACTACTACTTTCCTCTACAGTGAGATGAGAGGAGACACATTAAAAGGTTTTATGGGATAAACAGATGCAGACTCATGCATGCCTGTAGACAGGCAACCCACTGGCGAACACACATTCTGATGCACTGGAAGTGATTTTGCAATGTGAATGAGCTTCTTCAGGAGCGTCTGTCATGGCTCAGAGAAGCCACATTGTAAAGGGCAGTTGGAATAGGAGGATTTCAAACACTGTTGCATCAGCACCTCAATGACGTGTTGGGAGAGGAGGCCGAGTTTGCTGTCATGGATAAAAACAGCTTGAAGTCAAACACATTGCAATGACAGAGAAATTGACAGACTGAGGCAAGTTTGTGTTCATAGAATAGTCGGTGGAATACTGAAGGAGGGGGAATACAAGGGAAGAGTATCAGCTGGAATTCACTGAGTAAAACTGCAAGTGGAGCGCAGACATGACATTTCCTAAAGTCTGTGTAGAGAAAGACTGAACCACAGCAGGTGAAATGTTTTGTCTGGCACTTTAAATGTGACAGTGCTGTACTATAATATCTCTATGATCCTCAAACATTCTCCAGGGCATTCATGAAAGAGCTACAATAATCAGGAATACTAAAAACCTGACCCATGCATGTGAGTACTGTAGAGATGCAAAGATGACTTCAAAATCAAAGAACTTTGGAAAAAACAAAACGAGGGAAAGGAGAAGAAATCTGGGTTCAATTGGAAGCATTCTACAGAAACCCAAAATCAATGTGATCTTTAAGATTACACCCACAAGGGAAGAGATAAAGAGGGAGACCCAGAAACAGCTTGTTGAGGTCAATAGACAAAGAGGCAAAGGTAGTGGAGATTTGGAGAGGGCAGCCAGGACTGGGATGATTGAGGGGAGTTTAGGTTGCTGTGCTCCACTTAGAAAGATTGGGTTAGTGAGACAGGTGAGCTGCAGGCTGAAAAAGACAGGAGGGAAGCTCAGCTGAGGTTAAAAGATGGTTTACATCAGACACTTGAGAAAGAGTAGCACCTTACCTCTAGGAAGGTCAAGATTTAAAGTCTTGAGACAGTTTTATATGAAACAAATACAAAATCTAAGACAATTCTAGTATGCATGTGTGAAATGAAATCTTAAGTTACAACTTCTTTCATTCCAACTTAAAATTATAAAGCTATAAAGCTTTTATCCTGTGGGTAAAGCAAAAGTCACCGTTTGTTGTATTATTGATTCCCTTTGTGCTCACACTCACCCACACATTGTTTACTACTCTCTTACAGAGTCTGAATTACAGTTGTTGCCAGGGGAGGCTCAACCTTCACCTATTCAATTACTGCAGCAGCAGTACAGTCTAATAAAAACAGCTACTGTAGAAAGCAAAGCTGGAAAGTAATAATGGTACAAATAATGGTGCTGGATTAGTTGTACATAATGCAGGTCAAGGACCCTTATTCTGACTTCCTTGTATGGCAGCTTGATTTTGCCCTCATGTAGTGAGGATACTTTTGTGGAATTCAGTTCAGAATTCAGAAACTGGCTTTTGTAATAATAAGCAAGCAGACTAAGAGAATAGAACATTCTTATATTAAGCATCAGCATCAGAAGAAGAAGGTGTGGAAGCATTAGAGAGATTAACCCAGAAAGTGAGGGACTGGATGCCAGAAAACTTTAGTTGTCTGTCACATTGTTTGGAGTTAGAAGGAGGGTTTGGAGGCTTTATCATCCCTCTGCGCTAAGCATCCAATTAGTTTGACTTATCCCCTCCTCTGTCAGCATTTAAGGGTATGTTTTCTGCTGAATAATGATGGTTAACAAGAAATTTTCTAAACATAATAAAACTGCTTTAATAGCAACAGTCTCCAATATTCCCCCCAGAAAAGTTAAAAGCTTATTGGCTCTAGTTCCTAAAAGTTCTTAACAGCTCCACTGCATTGCTGGTTCACTCCCCCTTAGGTTGTTTTGTGGTTGGCAGGGAGTGTATACTTACTGCAGGGAGTGTATACTTACTGCCTATAGATGAGAGATGGAGGATTATCTCTCAATAGCTGAAAGCAAAACACTGTTCATCACACAAACACTCTCACCATGTGGCTGCTTCTGCAGGGGCTGGAGAAAACACCGTCAACCAAGCAAACTGCAAACAAGCACAGCCGTCTCACTGTCAGATGGATGTGATCCAATTAGATTAACTCAGTTCTGAAAAATGTCCAATATCGTAAAAGTTTACTGACATCACTGCAGCAAATATTATTCAGACTGCTTTGCTGACGGAGTCAAAGTCAAACTGGAAGGAAAGAAAAGATGAAGATGATGTTGATACGCCTCCACAAAGCACACAGTTCATCACAGTCCACCCACCCTGTCACATCACAACCACATGGTCAAAGAAGAATAAACATTGGACTTGGCTTTATTTTCTAATTTATGACTTTTTTTGTCAGCAAATAAAGTATATCTAAAATGCCTTCATGTCAACAAACACTCTATTATTATTCCTCCATTTTCTGTTGATAATAAAACAAGTACAAGTCAATGGCTTTTTTCTAATCATCATTTACTCTGCTACTGTTAGAATGGAAAGTAGGTTCAGTGATGCTGTATTTCACATCTGACTCTTTCCAACAACAATCAATCAATAGTGCATGTATGAATCATTTAGGTTTTTAGTATTGTTTAATATGCCCAGCTTACAACCAGTAAATCCATAGTGTTTACAACTAACATTATTGACAACCATTAATGCAAGTGGCACTGACATTTTAAATTCCCTTTACTACCTTCCATGGGCCCACTGGTTTTAAGTATGCAAGCAAAATTAACTTACTGATACTTGAAACTTGCTCAACACAGCAAATGCATCACAGAGAACAACCATCTGCTCTGGTTCTTATAACAGCTACTGAAGTTCAAAAAGAGCTTCAGCTTTAAGCTGTCGCATGCATAACAAGTGATGCACTAAGGAGCTGACATGAACTATTCTGCTGACTTTAGAGTGCGAGCCAAAGAAAATCACACACTGGATGAACAGGCAGATTGTAAAACATCATGCTAGAACATCCGAAAATCACTCCACAAAAAGGAAGAAAACTTGGTAAGACTGCTATATTAGGAATAGTTCATATGAATGATGAGGAAGCAAAGCTGGCCCTACTTCAGTCCAGCCAATTCAGCTGCTGAAAGCTCCTTGTCTCTTCAGTTTCAGAATAATTAGCTGACTCCTCCTGTAGTAACGGAGGCTGACAGCGTCTGCTCCATGCCAGGATGAGACAGCGTGTATGTGCCAGCTCAGTCTGGCAGGGCAGCATGGGAGAGGTTATGGGGTCAGGCAGGAGATGAGGTGAGAGAGAGCTCAGACGTAATCACAGATAGAAACAATATTTTTATATTGATGAAAAGGGAAATATGGAGCTTATTAATTTAGCCAATTGAATCTGTTTGATGGTTGAAGACAGGTAATAGGGCCAGTGAGCTGAACAGAAACAGCCTATTTTCAATTAGTTGTTTATGGCAACAGCTGCGTCTGTGTTCCTGTGTGTGAGTGGAGATTGAGTAAATGTCAGGCTGTAACCTGGAATGCCTCCATCTCTTGGTGTGAAAAACAAGTGAGAAAAATACACAGAACACACGGCACTTCTTTCAAAGTGAAGGTGAACACAAACTTGAGAGACTGAAAGACTTTGTGTAAAAGAGAGAAAGCGGAAGGAGAAAGAAAAAAACAGAAAGAGAGCACTTTTACTTTACCTACTCGTGACTTTGCATTCATGGAGTTTGACATAAAAAGAACTGTTTTGAAACTTGTCCTTAATATCTTGAGAGGCAAAGATGGCACAGAGGAGAAGATGGAGTACAACTATAAAGACACACTGGCAGTTCAGCATGCAAAGAAAGCATCAGGCCTTTGAAACCTGCCAAGAGCAGAGCAGCTCTCTCTCTTGAAAGCATTTAATTCCTCCTCTTTACTTCTTGCATAGCAGGTGGTAGTCTGTGTGGAGTGTGTGATACCAGTGCAGGAGTGTGTTCCTGTACTGTATCTTTTGTTTGTTCTAAATGTGGGACTATTTAGGGATGAAGGGGGTCTTTGAGCTGCACTTTAAACATCTCCTTGAGGCTCAGACTGTAAATCGGTGTTATTAACTGATGATTAAAGATTTGTTTTCATAATCTTTGTTCATGCAGACCAAAGACTGTAACAAGCTGAGGCAGAAGAGGCTTTAGCGAGGCCAGTCCAAATCCCAGCATGCAAACAAACACAGTGAGAAATGCTTTTTGTGTCCAGCAGAAGTGAGGTCAGAAATCATACACAAACATACATACAGACACACTGTCCTCATGAGAGGAGAAACAACACAATATGATGAACAGTCAGTACTTCTCTCTCTGGTGGGACAGCACAGCACGGCATCTCTCCCTGCTGTTTGCCTCTAATCTGTTTTTATCTCTCAGCTGCGTTTTTTTGTCTTTCCACACTTTAAGTCCCTGTTTCTCTGCTTCTTACATCCTGGTTCCAATGGTACGACTGGATGATTCTTAAGCAATTTACGACACAGACACTCAAGTCTGGGCTGAATCCACTTCACACTCAGTCAATGGCAGACAAAGCCTTAAAAGTCACAGCCGCTCCTCTTTTACTCCCCTCACTTTTCCCTCTTTGTTCCCTTTCTTTTCACCCAGCTGTACAGTCAGTCTTGAGGTCAAAAGCTTCTTGAACTAGCTGAGTTTAAATGAATTTGCTGCATCATATAGAAAAGATTTTCAAAGCAGACAGCAGGACAGTGACATGACTGAAGATGTGAAGCGCTGTCCTGGTTTATAGGACAGAAGATGGAGGTCAGTCTGTGTGCGGTCGCTCTGTTTGCAGAGTCTTGTGGAGAAGAGACGGAGAGAGCAGAGGTCCAAACACTGACAGGACACAAGAGAGCAGCTGCAGCCCTCTGGCTCTGACAGACGACAGGAAGAGGTTCAGGTAGAGGAGGAAATGGTAAGCTATAAGAGGAAAGGACCAAGGACTGGACACTGACAGGACACACAAACCCCCCACTCACGGTGTCAAGCTCACATCATGTAGCCTTCATTTAAACTGAGGACTGCAGGGTGCTGGTTTCCATTTGAATAGGACTGCTCTGCTTTACTCAGGGAAACCTTATATGTGCAGACTTCTAATACAGACTCTGAAGGCTCCCAAGATAGAAATAAAAGGCAATCTAATTTCTATTATCAGGTGATTCAATGTGTATTTTCTCCATTATGAACGGCCATCATCTCACCATCTGCTGGGCTACAGTGCTGATCAGCTCAGCAGGTGTGTTGTGATCTAATAGGATCAGACAGGTGTGAGACATGCAGGATAATAACACCTCTGCTCCAACAGAGGAAGCTGGAGGGAAGTCAACAACTCCATGATATGGTAAATACATTGCAATAAGAAGTCTTGGTGAAAATGACAAGACTATAGGGATATATGAATGCATATGTGCAGCTAAATAATACCATTTACCCATTAAACTCGATTAATCCGACAGTTATTTGCTCTATTTCCCAAAGTTCACGGAAAGAATATCATATTTTGAGATTAGGAGCTGTTGAAAGTGTTATTAATACTGAAGACTGATATGCAAACTCAGATTAGACGTGGAAATTAAAAAGCTGTGTGAGGAAATGATGACTGACTTCCATCTTGATAAAAAATATTCCATTTAATTTCAGGTTGTAACGATGTGTTGATTTGTCACATTTGACTGATTCTCTCTTTTATATCATTCACTGAATATTAACTGACAAGCTGATGTCAATTATCATCAACTGTGCAATCTGATAGGTCACAAGAATCACTGCTGATGGCTGATGCTCATCATCATTTGTCAGAAAAATAACCTTCATTAAATTAAAGCAGAAACTCAGCATCAGTATTAATAAACTTTTGACACATGACACAGGAAGTTTGGAAACAGGAAGTTTGTGCTTTCTTCACTCAGTCTTCATTTACTGCTGTCAGAAGTTTGAAATGCTCCCATTTCATCCAAACATATTAAATGTCATTTCAAAGTCAGATTTCATAATTATATCTGATTGTTCATTTGCATATCAAGATCTGAGGAGCACAGAGGAGCTCTGGAATATTACCTGTCATCCAACAGACGGTATTAAATATAACCATGCTTCAGGAATTGCGTGAATGTGATGTAAAAATAGACTTTCTAATAATGCAGATGATATGAAGTCTGTGAATGAACATGATGTCTGTGCAAAAGCTTCATTAAATACAAAAGGCCCTTGTAGTTCAGCAGCGTGTGTGTCTAGGTTTAACCCCGGCGTAGTTAGAAGGCTCATTAATACTAAGTTATGATTTATGCTAAAATAAAAGCTAATGCATCGTGGAGATAAGTTACAACATAACTCTTGAAAACAACTGCATAGTTAAACATGCACCTTAGGGTGGCTGTGAATCATAAATGCCACAATGTTATATTCACTAATGGTAAAACAGCAGTTCTACACAACATCATTTTGTCATTAAGAGTAATCCATTAGAGGCCCACTTATAGGTTTTATATTAAATACGTATTGTAAAAGGACTGCATTTATTCTGTGCTTTTATAGTCTTCCAGCCACTCGAAGCACTTTACACTACATGACAACTTTCACACATCCACACACTGATGGCAGAGGCTGCTATACAGAGAGCCAAGCTGCTCATCAGTACTGATCAGATTCCATCCACACACATTCACATGCCGATGGCCATAGGCCTTCGGGAGCAATTTGGGGGTTAAGTGTCTTGCCCAAGGACACTTCCACATGTGGACTGCAGGAGCCGGGGGTAAAAGTGACAATTATCCTTGAGCCACAGCTGCTTATTACAATTATGCTACGATGCCTGGTGGCTCATACCAGCCAGAGAGATAATGCACATGGAAACCATGATGATTACAAACTCCGAGATACTTCACGCACTTACACATAGCTGGTACAGCCCAGTGCAAGGGTGATTTTCTCCATTATTCTTGAGCTCTTTCACACTTTTCCAATGCAAGAATGTGACACTAAAAGCACCAATTGTGGGACATTTTCATACAAGGTCAAAACTGTATCTAGCAGGCTAAGCGATGAGTGCCTTTTGAAGGCAGCATGGTTGCACTTTACATGATTCCATACCCGATTTTCACCCTCTATCCTATCTATAGTTGTCAGCCATAAGACATTTATTGTTACATAGTTGAGAAAGCATCCATCTCCCTGATTGACTTCTCACTGTTAACCTCCCACTGACTCTTCATAAAAAGTGTTGAAGGTTAGAGATCTACTTACTGAAGCTGGAGCTTTTAACAGTCTACATTATGACAACAACAGAGTGTCAACAATCTGAGCAAGTACTGAGTGATTCAGATTCTAAAAAAGTCAACAGGCTGAGTTATGAAGATCTTTTCCTCTTGAATCTGTGACCTTGAAAAAGTTCCATTTGAAAGCTTCAGTGAATCTGAGAGGACTTATTATGGAGTGATGAGAACGTAAAGGCACTTCACTGTCATTTCTACCAGCAGCCAGCAGACAAACACTCCTCAGAAGTCCTCTTCACCTCGCTCTGACACAGAGATGGAGTCGAGTTCAGCTGCAATTATGACCTTGTTTGATAGAAGTGGACCCGATGCAAATATGAAATCATAGATATTTATAATGAACGCAAAGAAGCTCACAGCATTGCAAATGTGAATTCAGTCAGCTAACTCAAATGGGATAGATTTTTATGTAAATGTGAATCCCCAAATAAGTCATCCGCACCGATGTGCAGAAATAATGCTTCTGACTGCACGCTCACTTTGACCTGCATGTACTAGTGCAACACTCAAACTGTGGACCCTTGTATAGCCGAGTGCCAGAAAAAGCATGGACAGACATGAACCACCACAGTGTGGATGTGACAACTCGGCCTCAGCCCCAAACTGTTTTTTGTTTCTTGCAGCACAAAGACGTTCACACAAAATCCAATTCAAACAACCAAAGAGCGACCGAGCCATCCCTTACAATAGTTCTCTTCAATCAGTGATTAAAGTGACTGATGACTTCAGCTGAAGTCTTTTAGGAACCAGTTCCCTGGAATATCTTATCACATAGTCATCTATCCTCCTTTAGACACTGTAAGGATGTGACAATGGTTTTCAAGAGACTGAAAAACCTTCGGGTGATGGATAAAATGAAATATCATCATGGCTACTGATCTATTTCTAAGAGCAATGTACAGTAATAAGGAGAAGATAAGGATATCATTTTGCACCACAAAAGTCCACAATGACACTGACACAGTCTGGAAAATGGTGAATCCCAATAATGTGAACTGAACCTGATAAATGAGCAATTTTGTATAATTTTATAGCCCAGTGCACAGAGAGAATGGCAGACACAGTATTCATTTCACAGTTCATACTCCAAATTTCCTCATAGTCACATTCAGGCAGTGGTTCATCTGACGCAGGTAATTCTGCTCATCAAATTGCTTCAGAGGCATTGATTCAGAGTCTAGTGTGTATTCAGTTAATCACAGCAGTGCAGTCAATACATATGAAATGGTGAAATGATCAATAGTTGCACCAATGACTCCAACAAGCCAATAGTCTGTCTGTATACAACATTAAAATAACCAACAATTCCCCTCATTTAGTGTGCGTCTTGTAGATTAAACAATGACATCCATTCTGCTGTAAGAGCTGTTCAGTGCTGAGGATGATTGAGGACCTACAAGAGTTGATGACATTCACACAGAACCTGCACTTTCAACAGTCCCCACCCACCCAGCCAGCCTCACAGAGGACAGCCAATGCTCGGTCACTGCAGCACATAAAAACCTGCCTTCCACTTTGCATTTAGAGAGCACTGTGGGTGGATTTTCACTGACGGATAGAAGGAGAGGAAAGGCCACAAAGTCATTTTACCTCCTGAACTCTGTAACTAGGTTTTCCCGTTGGAGTCACCTATGGAATGTTGACACAGAGGGTTTCACATGGAGGATAGACAGTCTGCTGTGGACAACTAAACTCACGTCAAGCCTGTCATCAGCCGTGACACAGAGAAATCAGTTTTCACCTCACACGCTCTCCAAGATAATTACACATAATTGAGGAGTTAGAGGGCTTTAGACGTGTCAGAATGAAAGGAGGTGGCCAGCCAAAGTGGGAGGGAGTCAAGATAAAGGTTAAAGGTCATGGAAGATCAGCACGCTTCAGTGAGTGCTCGGTAAAGCAGCAGGACTTTTGCAGAGAAATATGTTTCATTTGAATTCAGAACGATTGTAACTGTTATTAAACAATCACATGAAGTAGTTACTAAAGCCTCACAAAGAAACCAGAGTGTGGACTTTAATTTAGTTTTCGCTGAAGCATGAAACTACAAGACAAGGTTAAAGAAGATAATGATGACCTTTTGATTAACTTTTAATTGCTAAATCTTTGTAGCAAGCTGACATGTGCCTGTGTGGGCATGTTAGAAAAAGGCTTTAGGGATGGTAATGTCAATCTGTTGATAATCCATATTGACAGAGATAAAATCAATGTGTTGTTGCTGTGAAATATGGTAACTTCAATAAACCCCTGATTTTGTTGCTTGACCCATAATCCCATTCCTATTTCTGTCAGCCTCAGTTGTATGTTGTATTTACTTTTGATTTGTAAATGTTAGCATGCTAACAAATTAGGATCCTGAACAAGGGAAACTTTTACAAGGGTAATCAAGGACCCGGGCATAAATGGACAGCCTACTAATTGTAGTTCAGATACAATAACACATATGAACGTAAACATCAACTGAAGTACAGGCATGCATAATGTACATCCTCTCTAGTGTCACAACAAATCATGTCAACGACAGAGAAACAAAACATCCTTTCTTGATTTACTGCAGTTTTGATAAACTACAATGAGATGAGTAACATCTGACTTCATTACCACCTTGAACCCACCAGAGACGGGAGTAGAAAGAAAGCCACAAACGACACAGACAAGTGATTTTCATGTGTGGCCTCTTTACTGAACCAATGTAGAAAATGTTGTCAGACTGAAAAAAGATGTCAGTCTTCCAAGGTTAAAGCCAAATGTAAGATGACAGCTACAGCAGAAGAGGAACGAGTAAGAAGGCTTAGAGGTCATCCTGCAGAGAGAGATAATAACCTGGTGCATCGTTCCGTTCTAATCCTAAATTTATCTGTTCTTAGTTGGCAATTTAAACCCACAGGACAGAGACCATTCTTCTTCTTGACCCACCCACATTTTCTCTCTAATAAATCCTTTACTCACTCGTTTTTCACATTGTTTGTTTGTTTCCCTTTTCTTTTCTCATTTTATTTAATCACTTTTTATCTTTCTTTCTCAACCCATCGTCTCCGTCGACCTCCCCCCTGGCTTTTTTTTAATCAGGTCTAAACCACATTTCCACCACAGTATTTATTCAGGGAGAACATTTTCTCTTCAGAATCCAAGCTTTTGTCAAATACAAGCCCAAAATCAATTCCACGACTATCTATCATGTTATTTTCTCACTGTCCTCCATTCAGTCAGGTCTTTTCTTCCTCTCAACTCATTGTTTTCTGCTCAGAGCGATAAGAAGAAAATAGATTCAGCTCCTTTCAAACAATTGGTACAAGGACATCATTTCTATGTGATGATTCCTGTTCTGGTGACAAAATGCTTTACCGAATGTTTACTCATTATGTGACTCTTGCTTTTCACAGTATGTTGTATGTCGAATATGTATGGTCATAATCACATCTGTAAAAATACTGAACAGGGGTCTTGACCCCTACATGACTTACACTTCAGGTCTGGAAGATTCTTGCACCTGTGCCTTTCCCCCTTTGCTCACCTTATGCTCTTCTCAAAATGATGTTTTGTCATTTCAATTCACATTATTTAAATATTATCATGAATATTAATGGTGGTTTCTGAGACAGGAGGCAGGAGGGTGCTGAGAGGGAGGCCAGTTTCTACTCCCACATCCCTGGTCATGGGAATTATTCAATGCATCATCTGAATAGCATTTGGAGACAGAGAGAGAGCACTGAGTCTTTTAATTGTCCACATTTAACAACCGTGTTCTCCTCCAAAATTAGTTTGGGGTCTCTTAAAACGCTCTACACAATCCGCATGGATGGAGGTACTCTACATCTTACAGGATGGAGGTACTTCAGCAGATGATTCTAAGAGTTTGTATTCAATGCTACGTAGCTATAGGGTGTAACTGATACATCATGATCTCAAGACGACCTGCAAGATACAAAATGTCTTAATAGGAGTAAAAATGTTCCTTCCGTGATGACCCCTGTTGTATCACGTTGTTGTCCACTGTGATTGGCCAGTCTGCTCTGTCTCTGCAGGTGCTCGTTAGTGCTCGTTAGGTTAACTGGCCACACCTGAGGGCCCAGGGTGTGTCATTCATATAAAAACATTTTCATCTTTTAACAACTCTGATATAAGGCTTTTCTGACATTTGATCAGCTAAATCTTTTAAAGCTGACAAAATTACTTTGGGATTGATTAAATGTAATGCAGCAACTGCAGCTTGTTTTGATTGTACACGTTTTCACTGATTACATTCGAGCCTTACAAGTATTGAAGCCGCCTGAATACAAGAAAAGGTCTACACAATTGTGGTATTGAGTGCTGATAGTTTGGGCTATATTTGCTCCGGTGTTTGCCTCTTCTGTTTCTGACATCATCCCAATATGATGGAGATGAATGGGCAGTCAGTTATACTCAAAGCCATAAAAAATAATACAACTTTAAAAAAACTCAACATTGTGGGTGGGTGTACATGTGTTTGTGCATGTGTTTGTGTGCGTGTGCGTGTGTATCATTTAATTGGAGGCCAAAACACTGAAGATCAGTCATAAACAGCACAAACACCCTGGCAACAAAAACAAACAAACAATAAGACTTCCCTTTTCTACCTCATGCCACCTCAACTGAGGACATGCAGGGTCTCTCTGAGGATCCTTCAAGGCTTCTACTTATAGAAGCTATAAAGCATCATGACAGGAAAATCACTGTGTGGTTTGGCAACAGATAAGGACAGGAGTGCATTTGTCTGAGCTACACTCCCCTCTCTGCCAAACGTATTCACCAATGTGCAGAACCAGAGCCTGCAGGATCATGACTGATCTCCTCTCCACCCCATTGATGAACTGTTCCAGCTCTTGCAATCATGCAGAAAGCCCTCACTCTCTCCTCTCTTTCTTTCTCTCTTGATCGCCCTGTGTTATATTTCAAGCAGCTCTCCTTGGATTGAGTCAAAGACACATCCAGGCTTTTGAAAAAAGCCCACCAAGGCTTTAGTAAATTTGAACCTTCCCCAATGTTGAACTGAGTTATAGTCAAGTAAGTGTTTTGGCTGGGTGTGATCTGTGTTTGGGCCTGTGCAGAAGGACAGCTGCTGCAGACACATAACATCTGCTGAAGTTGATTTCAGCTGGGCTTTTGATATTGCTCTCCTGGTAGTCGTACTAAAGTTGTCTGCATGGAATAGTGAGCTGCAGCCAGATGTCTGACAAAAAAATGTCATTAAACAGTCTGTGAAACCTGTCCTTAAGTGAATAGAGAGCATAACTTTAAATGCCAGTTGTGCAAACTGGGAAAATCCACCATGGCAGTAAATGGCAACTGAATGCTGAGTTATTGTGGCTTGATTTTCACACTGTCGCTCTTTTTAACCCTGTGCAGCTGTGCATGGAGGCAATCTGTTAGTGACTTTAGTGCACCAGACTGACCTGGTATTACTTTGCATTCAGTACATCGACCTGCTAAAGAATAGGCATCAGCAAAAGTGCCTCAAGTGATATACTGAAGTGAGTTTCACTAGCTGGCAAAAATAAATATTTCCTGAGCTCAATGTTTTATGTCAGTCAAAAATCCATTGCTTAATGATGTCGGCAATATCCAAGAAATATCCGAATAAACAAGGACAGTTCTGCAGAATTTCTATTCAGTCGACGATACATTGTTCCAGGCTTTTAACGACCATAATTATAATGTCCATCAATAGGAGACCGGAGACCCATTTAGTAAAGTGGGTTGAATCAACATGCTGTATTGATTATCTGTGCTGCTGCTGGACTCGACTTCTGTACAGACAGTCTAAAAGGATATTTTTTGCCCTTTTAACCTCAGAGAGCCAGAGAGAGAGGCAAAGGGATACCTGAGGGGACAAAGATTGACTTTGTTTTGGTTCATAAAACACTCAATAAGTTACTGAAAAAAGTGCTCCAAACTCAGCTCAGTAACACAAACACGTCCATCCAGCCTGCAGCTTATCCTGAGTGGGCCCTTCTCTCCAGCACAGAGGAAGAAACTTTTTCGTAGATTTCATGTTAAGGATATATTTTTATTTCAACTGCAAAGCGTAATTTAACAGACTATCTAGAACACTCTGAAGCTGATGCTAACACTCCTGGGGTGTCTCCCTCATCTGTGTTATTCCTATTGATCACTGTCCATAATATCAGGTAGGCCTGCTTCATCCTTGTGGACTTTGCTTGGCCTTCTAAATCTTTCTTACTGACTCTGTTTGGCTATAACATATCAGAAAAGGTCATGTTATGTTGTTAACATAAATGGCAATGAGATCTGAAAATGCAGACAAACTCAATTAATATACCTTTCTGCCCAGTCCACACAGGCAGCATCACATCACTGTTCAGCACCATGGACAGCTACACAAAGTACCCACTGGCCACATTTGAATGTAAACCCACAAAGAATAGGATCCTCTTTACCTCTGTAACAGTCCAAATTATCTGAGGCACAGAGTCAGTAAGATGCTGTCAGTGCAGAATATTGATTTGTATGCATCTGAAAAACTTTCTGCAAATACATCCAGCTACCATTCCTTTTTTATAAATAACACTGTACAAACAGTATTCAGTAGCTTATATTGACTTAATTTCCAAGAAGCCTCTATCCAGACAAATGTTGCATCTGCAGAATCTCTGAGTAGAAGATTCTGGCTAAAAAGAATAACCTCTCCAGAGATAAACTTCAGCTCACCCTGAACACCTCCCTGTTTCTGCGTGTGAACATCAATGACTTCACGGTTATCAAAATAAAACTGTATTTGAAACCAGCAGTTTTTGGCTCCAGTAAATCAAAGTGAAAAGTGCAACCCTGTCTTCATCTCCCCTCTGTTCAGAAGCAGCCCTTTCTTCACACTTTATTCTCTAATCCCTTCATTCAACATAGTTGGCTTATGAGATACTTTGGCTCCTTCTGTGTTAGTAAGTCATATCCCTTTTTATTCCTCAAGAAACATCACAAGATCTTTAGCAATCCTCTGCCGTGCAGAATCAGACATGGAGAAAAACGCTCCTTCTTCCCTCCCATTACAGTGAGATCCATTTAAGATAAGAAAGCTCCTTCCCCAGAGACTATATACCTTGAGCCTCCTCATGGTCTCTCTTTAGACCAGGACATGCACAGAATCTCAGACATGAACTCTGCAGCATTTTAACACCAGAGCCACACCTTATCCAATCCATTATACAGTTTAACAGATGGCAGTAGTTTTCGCTCCGCTGCCTTTCACAGAGTGTAGAGAGTCCTTAAAGACACCAGACAGCCACGTTCTTCTCTTCATGAATATATCCAACAGTGTGAGACAAAGGCAGGATGATCTGGTTATCTGTGCCTCTGTAAACTGTGCTGTTTAGTTCGAGGGTTCAAATCTGCACTTCACTGTTAAAGAGCTTAAAACTGTACTTTAGAATTGACTTGTTAGATGTGGATAATGTTCTCTTCTCTGAGACAGATAACTCATCTGGATTCATAGATTCAAAGAATTAAACATAGCCTGTTCAGATACACAAACATCAGTGATAAAAGCTGCTGTAGGAACTGTTTCATTAGAGAAATGACAGCCAAAAATGTACCTCTTAACTAGGGGTAGTAGACTGAGCAAAAAGGGACAAGCAGCAGATTCCCTGTCAAATGTTATTAGGAACAAGACAATGCTGAGCTGCTGTGAAAACCATTGGGGTTGCTAAAGCACTCGCATGTAAAACAATCTTTCAAAATCCATTTACTTTCCCTGCCTGAGGTTGTTCACTTACTTCATCTTCACCCTAATGCTTCTCCTGTGGAGTCCTTATTTTTCAACTGGCTGCTGATCTCCAGCAGAGCTGCCACCCATGGTGAGCAGAAAAAGCAAATATATCCAGAGCTGTCATTTCAGAAGGGAACAGACCCAATACTGAATGTGTCCTGTGTAAATGTGTGTAAAAAAATGTGTGAAGAAAAACATCTTGCAGGGATAACTGAACCCAGCATTGTGCAGATTCCACATGTGAAAGTGGGTTCTGTCTCTCTGATTCCTCTCATGCTGCTCCGAGTCTTTCATTCTTCTCCATGGGTCAGTCTGACTTTCTGCTGTCCTTTCAAAGACAACCAACATTTAGAATAAACAGAAATCTCACCAGAGATAAAAATAAACAGCCATCACTCATCATCCAAAAGATATAGTAATACTATTCAATATTCTACAGCACATATATAACAGCATGTGTATGTATCCTTCTTTGCATTTACTGTTGTTTTGCCTCCTTCCTGCTGTGACTCTCTTCACCTCTTTGTGCGTCACACCCACTCCTGAAGCCTCTCCTGACACTGTGTCCAGACCACAACACAGCGAGCATGACCCTTATCATAATTACAGCAGACCCTGTCCACATCTGTAGCAAAGCATATGCTTTAGTGTTTCTGTTCTCTGTATGAAAAGGTTCATTCAGGGCAGTAACACTGAAACAAAGAGCCTCTGCATTACCATTCAGCAGCACTTCCATTTAGGAGGAGAGAGACATGACAGCAGCATGGAAACACAGACAGACAGAATCTGCTTTTGGAAAACGGTGCTCAGCTCTTACAGCAGCCTTGTTTATGTGTTTCAGAGAGATAATGGGATGTACTGAGTAGTTTTACACAAAATAAGAGCCATTTTATAGCGATCCAGTGATTCAGCTATAGTTTCCAGGTAAGTTCACTTTCTGCTGAGCTCAGATGATAACAGGCCACGTCTCGTCTTGATAGTAGTCAGCAGCCATCTACAGCATGTCTATACCTCACCTATTCCACTGTACTCAGTCAAAGAAAACATTTTAGAGAAGTAGGAGACCCTCAGACTCAAATCTCCTATGTCCTTGGTTTTTGAAATACTCACCTACCCTTCACCAAAATGTGCAATCACTTTCATGGACATGAAATGCTCTGTAGCATGGAAATGTGTCCATATAGTATGAACAACATTTTTTATGAAGAGCAACATTTGGCAGGGTCATTCCCCTTGTAGTGGAGGACTTTACTTGCTCCATCACACAACATAATCAAGCAGACAGAAACCTGCCGAGGTGATAGCAAAGAGAAAGTTGTTAACCCTGGTGGACTGTGACGGAGAGAGGTGCTGCACCTTATCTTTTTTTTTCTTTTTAATACTGCTGGAGAGAAAACATCCTGTCTTCAAAGTACCAAGATGAGGTTCCAACATTACTGTCCACATTTCAACTCTCTGCCTCTGGGTCTCTATTTATCTTGAAAGTCCACAGAAGAGAAGATAAAGGAGAAGGAGGGTTTACAGATAACAAACCTGAAATACACACAAACACAAACACACACACACACACAGTGTTTCCACTGAATCTACGTCTTGGGTTCAAACCCTTATTAATAGCTAACACACACACACACACACACACACACACACACATGAACACCTTATTGGGTCATTTTGCATCGCTGTGAGACAAACAAAAATCCTGGATTTTTATTTCACAGTACTGAATGATCAGAAGAGACAAAATCACTGTTGTAGACTTCACACACGGATGATAATTGATAAAGGTGTATCATCAGGTGTATTAACAGTTGACCTACAGTGCTGGTCGTGCTGCTGCCTCTCTCCTCTGCTCTGTGATGTGACTGCAGTCCGGTAAAACTCATTCTTCTCTCTTTACAGGTTTACAGCTACAGAGCAACAGCCAGAGTGTTTGATTGCTTCTTATCTGCTTTAACCTGCAGCAGGAGGCAGACAACATCTCTGGGACATTCACCACTGATGAAGCATTCAGGCCTTTTCTGCACATTAATCAGCAACTACATACCCAATGGAAACACACATATAAATGTTTATCAGTGACTGATAAGAAGTTACTTACCCTCTAAGCCAACAGCTGATGCCCACACACACTATAACTCAGACAGACACACTTTTGTGGGATCCTTGTGGGAGTAAATTAGTTGGTATCAAACAGCACAGTGCCAGGATGTGACCAAGCAAGAAATCATCGACTGATGCACACAGAAATATAACTGTCTAAATTTGTCTGTCTAAAAAGAGTCTCTTAATCTGCTCGCTTTCTTTAAGTATGACCCACTTTATGTGCATAATTAAATCTCCAATGTTTTACGTGAGATATACATAATCTCAGTCATGAGTTCAGAGAAGATTCAAGAATATCTGAACTACAGTTAAGATGAGCAGATTGTTGTGAACAGTCCAGGCAGCTCTTTTCTGCGTGACTCACAACAAGCTTTGAAATAAGTGCTGATGCAGGTAAGACATAAGCTCTCATCCAGTACATTCTCTCTCTCCTGTAAGAACACTGTTGCTTTCTGAGTTACAGTCCAAAACATCTTTACTTCTCTCTCCTCAGTCAGTGACAGAAGAGCTGATGAGATCAGAGGTAGGCTGAAGGGCATGTCTGTGTCACTGCTTTTAATCTGAAGTGCACAATAGCTTCCTGCAGCCCAGTGGAGTGGATCATTGGAACTGAGCAGCTACAAGCTCCAGAAAACCCTGATGCATCTTACGCTAACACAATTGGTTTTTAAAGAACCTGAGCTGTGTGAGAGATGATGTGCATCACTGCCAGACTGGTTAAGACAAGCTCTGCAAAAAGCACACATGTACTTCCTGTAGTGATGTAACCGTCTTGAGGATGGAGGGAAAAGAGTGCTGCTCACATCCCATAATTCAACAGCAGCAGAGAGCCGTACAGCTCACACTCAGCAGTCGTCTTCAGAGACAGAGATAACCCTGCAGCGAGGTGGGATGACCCCCTGCTGAAGTTTCACAGCTTCACCCTCCTTTAGTCTAACGGGATTATCACTGCAGCTGCTCTGAATGAGGATCATCTGTCAGAGCTTGGAGACATATTCCAACGAAGGGGCAGCATATCAGACTCTTTTAACAGTAAGTGTTTTAAAGTATTGTGTGGTTCCCCAATTCAAGCAACTATTTCTTTTTGAAATCTAGAAGGTAATTTTATGTGAAGCAGAAAACCTTATAGTTCTCTAAAAGAGTTGTGCCCATGCATTTCATTAATAACATGAATTATACTAAGTTCTGCTAAATATGCAGTTCTTTTTCACTTTATAAATGCTCTGCTTTTAACTCTAAAGTGTTTTTGCCAGAGGGTAAACTGTCCAGTTTAGCTGAGCTGGGTCAGGAAATGAAGAGAGTTTTCCAACACAGAGATACTAAAAGTGCTGATTGAAAACTTCAAGGTCTTCAAATGTCCATCTTAATGCCCTCATGGGCACATACTGTATTCCTCTACAGACACCCTGATGCTTAATAAATTAATACGTGAATACATCAAATATTCTTAACAGTTATTTCCTCAAACTGCAAACAATCACCCTGCTGCTGTCACATGTACAGTGCGATCAATACAGAAAAAAGCACATTGTGGCATCATAAAACTATCAGATATGAATTTGTGTAATATGAATATTTCACTCAAGTCACTAAACATGTAAGGCAGGTCTGTTCTATGAAAACATGATCTGCACAGGTGCTCATCCGCCATCTGCATGTTCTGCATGTTCTGCATCGTTCCTGCTGCTTCTGAACGAGATTCCTTCTCAAATCTTTATCAACCCGACATGATGACAGCAGCTTTGATTTCCTTCAGATCCTGATGATTAAATTAGAAATCCTAATCAAACAGTTTGTAGTGGCAGACACGTATAACAAATTCAGTGAATCATTGATTCCATCCAACATTTCCCATCCAGAAATGTCACACATTGTACACTATGTCAACAAGAAACCAGCAAGAACTCACTGATCCAGCTGAGTCACTCGACTGTTTGTAGTGATTCATTGTTTAACAGGCACATTGAACATCGTCTTCTCTCTTTTGGGAAACCACAAGACCCCTTTCCTAACCACTTACAGAGCTTTGCTTAGGCTGAAATAGATTCACACAGTCCAAATAACACAGCTGTTATCTGGAGCTTACCAGATTGAAACACACACATGCAAGAAAATGATGCTTCCTGGATCAAAAAGGTGCTCTATGAAAGCCAAATTCCGTTTGATTGCTCCAATTTAGATTCAGCTAAATTAAAACACCAGCTGTAGGCTTACATAGCACTCAAAGTCAGTGTCAGTTGCTACCTAAAAGCCCTTATACTAATGGACTGGGATAAAACAAGCTTGGCATTGAAAGATACATTTCCTTGAGCTTGAAGAGGTTTGAGACAGTGTTAATAGACATTATGTTCACACAGGAGGCAGCCAGTAAAGAGCTCCAGCAGACTTCCTCATGGAAGTATTTGCTCTGTTTGTTGCATTTAGGAAATGATTTACTGCTTAGAGAGTTCTCACTGTGTGAAAATAGACTGAGGGAAATCAATTCAGAGTTTAACCTTAAGAGAGCAAGACATTGATCTCTGTGAGGGAGAACAAGTCTTTGGGAGCCACAGCAGCTGAAACACTACTTGGTTCCTGGAGTGTAACAGCATGCATGCAAAAGTTTTCTTGTTAAAGATGGAGCAAACCAGAGAGGCATCAGTATTGAATTGAGCCTCACAGTGGGTTTAACATAAGACATGCAGAAAGTGAAAATCTGTTAACAAACTGTCTCATGAGAACACAAATATATATCACAGAAAGCTCTCAAGAACATTCTTCACATTCCTGTTTTGTTCTATGTAGGAAAAAGACAAACAGGAGGAAGAAGCAACCAAATGATCACCTTGTTAGTTCAACAACAATTTAAAGATGGCCGCCAGTTTAAACTTGCGCTCCCCAACCTGATGTCATCAGAAAAGTCTAAAAGTCTATGTGCAGCTTTTAGTCCTGAACAAACACAGCTGCAAGTGATTTCACTAATTAGTTTTGTATGTTTGATTTAACTTATATGGCGTCTCAGAGAGGTTGTTTCTGTGAAGATTGAATATTATTGGAATAAATTAAGAACATGGAGGCTGTTCAAACATACCAGGTGTCTTTCAGGCAACTGAGGTCAGCGCCACATTAGACACTGTGGGTCTTTTCTTTGGCAAACTTTCACCAGCTGTTCGCCTCTGTTTCGTTTGCTTTGTGTAGGAGGAGGAGCTGGGCTGAACCTCCAGAGGACTAATCTCTATGTGTTTAACTGTGTCACTCATTTTGCAACAAACACTGAATTAACAGACATTTAGGTGAAAATTGAAATTATAATTTTCATAAATTTAGATCATTATTTCCTTTGCAGAGCTTCCTGTGCTTTCTCTATCTTGTTACTGAGACCTTAACCCAGTTAATTAGGGTTGAAAATAATGCCAAGATGAAACATGTTGTGCTCAGACTGGTCAGCCGTGCTAATGATGTTAGCAGGAGACACATTAAAGATAAAGAGTTGTTGGAGCTTTGGAGCTGTGAGTCTGCACAGGCCGGATAAAGCTGTGTTTGATATTAATTCATTGTGCTAATTCAGCTGCTGTATTCCCACAGCTGAAGCCCAAGTGAGGGAGTTGTTCTTGTTGGAGGTTACAACTAAGATAACATTTCCACTGTGAGGATGGTGATAACTACACAGATGTTCTGTTTGGTTTTCTTTTTTTTTCACTTTTTAATTTCACTCTTTGATATAATGCAGGATTATTACACTACTTTTGTTTTTAAAAGGAAAGAAAAGCAAAGAGCCTCAGCCCGGTCGAGCCCCCCGCACTTCATTCACATAAGCTCATCCTCATAAGAACACTCATTTCAAGGAGACAATAATGAGCACTAATTGGATTTTTGAGCAGCCGCCATTGAAAGAACATTAGTTGAATCTGCTGTTTCACCCTTACTTAAAAAGGCACATTTAGCCACATAATCCTGCTTGAATTGAGTGTGGCAACGTCCCTGGAGAGTTCACAGCATGCATCAGTATTCAACAGACTGAAGAAGAGAGAGTGAGGCAGTGAGAGGGAGAAAACATAAATGAACTAGGATTGAGGTTATGACCTTGTCAACAACATACCTCCTGTCAGTGCATTTACCTTTGAACTAGATATAAAAATACTTTAGCAACTTAGAAGGAAGGCTAGAGCATCCTCATGAGACCAAAATATACCCTTATAATGTGACTGCTACATGAATCTTTCCTTTATGTCAGTGCGGCTGTGGAGCATCTGCACAGTTCACATTTGCTCACTGAATGAACACCTGTCATGACCTGGCTCAAGTGACAATAACAAAAAGGGAAGCAATTTTTAAAGAATATTATATAAACATTTTTTGATAAACTACAGCAAATTGAAACATTATCTGTAACATCTAATGCATTAAGTGTGACAATCTGGAGGATTGAGTGCAAAAAAACAAAGTAAGCAGTAAACCAACATAAGCCCTCAGGTGCAGCCAGTTAACCTAACAAGCACTAACGAGCAGCTGCAGAGACAGAGCAGACTGGCCAATCACAGTGTCATCACAACCCCACAGTGGCTGTAGCCAAAAACACAGGAAGAAGTTATTTTATAACTATTAATTTTTTTTGTAATGCCTTGTTGATAATAAGAAATACAAGGTGTAAACCGGGCCCACAGTGGCAGTGCTATCAGTCTGTTCACACACAATCTGTGGATGACACCTCAGAGGTAAATTTCTTCCAGGCTCAAATTAAATAATTGGACACACTTATGATCTTCCTGTGACAGCCACAGTTGCCATTTTTCTTTTCTTTCTTTTTAAATACTGCAAAGATTAATTCCAAGGCTTTTATTCTAAATAATATCAACTGGGATTCTTTAAGAGATTGGATTAAGAGGAGAAATTGTCCCACTGCTGAGCTGCCTGATTAGTATGCCAGACTGCAGGCTTACTGAGGAGTGTTTCCTAAGTATAGTGATTGAGTTAAGTACGGCTGAGCCAAAGCCTGGAACATATACCGTAATGAATGCAGCCTTTGGAGTGACACCCTTAATTTTACTATAAGACAAAGTACCTGGCTGGGAAATAACACCTTGCATTTTGTTTTGGTCCAAAGGTTTAAAGTAGTTATGATTTCCCAATAAAGGATACAGGACACATGGGAACATGGGGTACTCTAAAAGCAGTAAGTAGACTGTATTACTCAACTGTATATTTAAAATTTTGGCTTTCAAAAGTCGATGTTTAGATCGCTTGTAAAAATTTTGATTACTTTCATGCATCTCAAGTACACTTAAAATACACTACAAATAAACAACAACAAAAAAGTGATTTCAGGAGCTGGCTCTTGTCATTCACGGCAGGAAATTGGCTCTCACATAAGAGCCCTTTGTTTGTGATGAAGAACACAAACACAACTTTTCCCTCTGATGAGGATTAAAAAGAATGGCTCATCAGGCTCCACAAAACTGAGAGAAAGTTAGATTTAGAAAATGACTTCAGGCTCAAACTGGCCAATATGAAGACAATTTCAAACAGTGTGTGGCAGGGCAATTTATCACTGAATTGGTTTTGCATTTAAAGTGAAATATACATGAATAAGGGAGAAGAGAAAAGGGGGTGAAGAGAGGTGAAAGAGGGCAGACTCAGACGTGATTATTACAATGACATTCAAGATGTCTTTAAGAATGTTTCATATTTATCCTCACATAATGTTTCTAATGGACCTGATTTATAAGACTAATATAGTCCACTGGACCTCTGAAGTGACATTTTACAGGTCTTATCTACACTAGTGTGTTAAGTAGAATGAAGTGAGGAATGAGGCTAAAATATTTGGATATTTCTACACTTTAGAGGTTGAATACTAGAAAATTGGAACAATGTCAATGGACCAGGGAGACAAAAAAATGTTAGTGGTTGGAAATGGGGGTCTGTGCTGGGAAGAGGACACACACAGACAGTAAACACACATGGACACAGCGTGGTTAATCCTGAGCTGTGTGTCAGATGGCATTTTCTATTCCAGAGAGTAATGGACTGTGTCAGACATTACTGCAGCACACACTCTGAATAGGAAAGTAGCTTCTGCTTCTACACTGAGAACACACTCAAGGTTACACAGCACTCATAACACATGGAGGAGAGAAGAGAAAGAAAAGTGCAGAAATACAGACACATTGCTAATCAGTGGATTTCTTTCAATAAATAAGAAAAGAGTCTGGGGTTTGGGGAAAGGATGATTTCCTCGTCTAAAGACATGCCTTTCACTTTAAGGTGCACCAGTGTGAAGAAAGAAAAAACTTTAACTCTACTCTATAAGTGGGGGATAATGAAAGTCAGTCTAAAAGGCTACATAATGTGAAAATGGACAGAAACTAATTAGTATGCAATCACATGCATTTTTCTGTAACGGACAAGCTGTGGTATAAAGCTGTGTGCAGGCATATAATAGGCACTCATTATTATTATCTGGGTACAATTGATTAATTAAGAGAAAGTGTCTCATATAAAATCAAAACTTGAATCACAACATGTTTAAATATTTAATTACATCTGGCAGAAGCTAACAAGTCTCAACATCGCTCCTGTGTTTATATGTGTCAGCAATTCTAACATAACCGGTATAATTGTTGCATTGATTTTTAAACCAGTGTTAAACATTAACACATCGAATCACATTTATCTTACCTTCTACTTATGGCATCCACCATCCACAGAGCTGATCAGAATGCTGCCAGTGACAACATGAGGCAAAATGCTCAAAGGCTGTTCATCTTACTTCTTAGTTGATTCTCATCATGTCCCAAATCGAAAAATAAACTGTATCTGATCATTTAAAAACACGTCCTGAACAAAATGGGATGATTGAGGGATTAATGCTTTGAAACAAATAAGCAGAATACCTGAGCGCCATTCACAGAGTTTGATCAACTAATTAAATGAGATTTTAAAAAGGCTGTCACATAGAAAACTAATGCTGTTGTTGTAATTTAATTAGATAAGTTAAGGAACTCCAATGAAGCATTGTCTGACAGAGACAGATAAAAACCTTCTATCACAGTCTGATAAATGTCTCCCTTAATGAAATGTTAAATGAGTTGTTTGTGTTGTTGCACGTTTTTGCCCAAAAGTAATGTTCCTTTGACTGTGATGTGTGTTTCTCTTTGTTTCCTAATCAAACCCAACAGACACCAGCTGTCCTTAAAGAGATGAAAAGGACTCGTGGAGCCTGGAGGAGGGGAGATTATTTTCCTCATGACAGCCCTGCTGTTGTTCCTTGTTTTGGGGCAGGGTTTGTTAGGATCTTTTTGATATTTACTATAGATACATTATCATGGTTGATTTGTAAAGTAACAATGTCTGTGATTTAAAGTTTATGAAGTTTAGACGGTATAAGGGTCATCCGATATCAACATCCATCCAGGGATTGCAACAATTAGCTTTTACAATATTAAAAAAAACGTCAGTCAGGATCTCATGTCGTCCTTCTTTCCCCACATTCCCTTCCAAACAGGTCGAAGTAAAGTCTGAGTTACTCCTCTCCTTGTTCACACATTAAATTAAGTAAATCTTGGGGAAACGCACATGGACATGTGCTGTGGACTTCCTCTTGTCAGGTGCTCAGAGCAGAAGTTGACTTGAGATACACAGGTGTAACTAATTACATTGGTAATGTCTTCATGCTATTCAGGTGTTCAAGTTCCAGAGGCCTGCTGTTGTGCACACTGGCTCATTGGGACATTTCAAAGGAGGCACCATTAATGTTATGGATTACACCTGTGCCAGCTCTGTTGAAAAAGTACAAAACTGCACTATAGTAAGAAACAGAAAGACTAAATCCTGAAAACTGTAAATATACAAAGACAAACAAACATCCCAATAATGATGAAGACAGCCTGTGACAGGGAGCAGAGCTGAGAAAAAACTGAGCTCACATCGTCATAAACCATGTCATCCAAAGCTCTGCTGAGCAAAACAAAAACACACTGACATATGCAGTATGTAAGGACGGTCCGACAGGAATGTTCATAAATCATAAGCAACAATAATAGGCTGTCGTTTCACTGAGTCACCAGTTAATTAGATGCAGTTCGATAAAACGACACTGCAATAAATCCAGTGACCATGAAGTTACTGTATAATGTTCAGTTGTTGCTGACAATGTTTCATAAAGGTGTTGATTCAATGCTTTCAGTGTTCTGGTTGCAGTAATCAGTGATGTTATATCTTTTAAAATATCAATATGTTTTTAACAGTATAATGGTTGCATTTGTGTAAAATAACAACTGAAGCAAATTACAATATAGTGGATATACTATAGAGCTATGTATAATGACAATGACATTAGTCTATAAGAGTGGAAGCAGGTCACTGTTTTACTGAATTAAATGCCAGATCATTATCAAAGATAATTGTAAAAATTTTGACAACATGAATTATGTTATCACTCATCCTTGTGCTGTCAAGAGCTCTATATTTTCATATATACACAGCACTCAAACTAAAAACGAGTGTGTGCCTGTTTTTTGTGTCTGAGTGTGACAGCTTGTCTGTGTGTTGCTCTGCACGTAAACTGCTGCTACAGCCGGAGACCATGAGGGAGAACAGGCATCATTAGGCTGCCTGACAGCATCCATCTGGGATGATGGGACACCATGACAGGATGGAAATATGTGACACACACACAACACAGTGGTGCAAATTCAAATGTGTTCTCACTCAGGAGACAACTCTTACAACTCAGAATCAGAAAAAATAGAAATAACAACAGATACTGCTTACTACTGCAACTTGGCTAAATGGAGAATTGGAAAAGAATGTCCAAGTGAAAAATAGTAAAAGTCATAAATCCAATGCTTTCTGCAGAGTCATGGATAACCACTCTGCAATTTCTCTATAAGAGTGACATAATCAATGTGTAACATGTAATCCATACTAAACCCAAAGGCTCAACACTAAAGTCACAGTTTAATAGTAATCTATGCCTCTGTTACCATGACGATCAGGTCATGAACCCATTACCTGAGATCCATTCGTAATTGTGAATGGAGAACAGAAAGCTGTGCATCAGAGCATAAAACAAGTACAAAGATAAATTCTGAGAGAAAGAGAGGGTGGGGGGGGGGCTCGCTTCACCACTTAAACAGATCTTTGTACTGCATTGCATCAGGGTCAAGTTTTTTCATGCAACAAAGTACTTGAACGTTGCAGCCAAGCATCATGTTTTTCAAAAAGATGACATCAATCTCAAATCTACAATGATATAAGATAACAAAACTACTTCAGACAAAGGTCAGTAAAATTAATCCATGACTGTTAATGTCACCTCTCAGTTTTGAATTTTTTTTTTTCATGTTTGCTGTTACTTCTAAACAACCACATATAATAAAAGTATTACAAACAATACATTTACATTCATTTAAATTTTCTAATGTAGAATTTATTGTTGTAATTACTGAAACATACAGGCTTACATAACTTTCTGAGCGGATATTTTGATAGTTATACCATTATCAATCACAAAAAAAGTCGTAAAGAGCCCTTTATGATCAACAAGTTCCAATGTCAGAAAAATAAATGAAAATAAATAAAAGTAATTTTTGTTCAATGTTTGGGTTCCACAGCAACGATGTAAACTCAACAAAGTAGCGGACGGATTAAAACATGACATTGGTGTTTAAAAGGTAATTTTCACTAATTTTCACAACATTTCCTCCTTCATTATCTTGCTTTTAAATGTAGTAGTTACGTCAAAAACAAACTTAACTTTTCTTTAAAAAAATAATTAAAGTTAATCAATTGTTGCTATATTAATTAAACAAGAAGACATAGCCATATCTCATCCAAATAGTAATAATAATGTCACACTGTTGTTTCTGCATCTCTGTTTAACTGATCTGCAAAGTTCAGCCCAGCAAACTACGTGAAGTTTATTCGTTACTCAAAGGATTCTTGTTCCCCTGCGAAAATTGCTGCTGTACAAACGCCTTAAAATCTTATTTCAAATTGTCATTGCTTTCATACTTTGCAGGCTGCAAGTAGACAATGTTGACTTCATTTTGCTTGCAGATATTTTGTTTTTTGCATAAATTAACAACCCGTTACAAAGATGTCTGTTGCAACTGTGTTAGACAAAGTTAAATGAAAACACTTCACATGAAAAATAGTGAATTAAAGATAATTAGGTACTAACTAACTAACTAAAAACACAGAACAGTTCTTTGCAGTAAAACATGAATCTCACTATGTTTGTGTGAATGTGACTGCTCTAAATAAAAGGGACTTCAGATCTGAGCTCTGCTTTGATGGAATATGCAAGCAATGACTGACACACTTCTGAGAGCTCTGTGGAACATGTGTGTCCCAGAGGTGTAACAACCCAAGGGTCCTCCTGCTGTGGAGTGGGTTTATGTGTGTGTGTGTGTGTCTGTGTGTGTGAGGCAGAGCAAATGAATTAAGAGACTCAAACCGAGAAATAATCCTATTTGAATTTGAAGCCCAAAGTTAAGAGCTGCTCTGATTTCTCACAAAGAGGCTAAATCTCAGCTGCATAAATACATAACTAACTTATGTAACAACCAGAAAAACCTTTAAAAGGAGGAAAAATCATGTTAAACTAATGACATCAAATAAGTGAACACAAAGCTTTGCTGCCAATGAGAGCACGCAGGGAGTACAAGCTGTTGATCAAAGAGACTGAAAGAGTCACAATAATTCACACAGTTTATCTGATTCTCATTTTAGATGCAGAAGTCTGACAGTCCTGATGTCAGAGCCACAAAATCATCTTCATTTATCTCCAAACATCAGAATAAATTATTCAGCATCCAGAAATTAGCTCATCTAAAAACAGCCTGTGGAAACGTTCAAATGATTTTGGTTTGACAGAAGAAAAATAGCAGACAGCAGACTGAGTCCATTACAGTTTGTAGGCGACAATCATGGTTAGGGTTAAGAAAAAGGTTCATTGCAACTCTCTGACAGAACCCAATCTCCTATCTCCACTGCCTTACTTTGCTTTGCAACAGAACTTACAGAACATAATCTTGACTGCATGAGCAGTGAAATGGATGGGAAATAGACGTTCTGAATGGACCAATCCCGAGGATGCTCGTCTGGTTTAAATCCTGTGTGTAGAGTGTTGGTGTTGGTTCTGCTGTTTTGTCCACATTTGAATCACAGATTGTGTCTTGCAGACATCAGTGTCAGTATAAGATTTGAAATGTAGATTAGGCAAAGCATAAAGCAGATCCAGCCGCATGTAGGCACGTAACGATGTAACCGTAGATATGGTAATGTACCATGAGATCTATTCCTGGATCCTGGATCTAAAAAAGGCAGGATGCGACTTTGGCTCCCGTCTGCCTCTCTCTGTCTGTCATTCTGTACTTCTATGTCTGTTCAGACTCAGATATATGGATGACATGATGACATTTTCCAGACTAAAACACAAGACTCTAGTTTTCTCTAGTGTGTTACAATGCTGTAAATAACTCATCATGTGTGTATTTCTGTGTGGGTGTGTGCCTTCAGATATGGCATCTTACATTAGTTCTACTGGAATCAGTATGCAGGACCTGCCTTTTACCGCTCTGTGTTTCACATTCATCCATTCAGCTGAGAACATTCAGTTTCAAAGTAAACAGCGATAAACAAAAGCATGACAGCAGCAGCTCCACACAGAGCTGAAGGCATTCTGAGCAGACACACAATTACAGTCATCAAAAGGCAGATGCACATTGTGATTGTTTCATTCTTCAGCTGTGGGCTGAACTCATCGAATAAAAGACGGTGTGTGCAGCTTTACTCAAACAAAGCAGTCAAACTATCAGTGCTTTGGGACTGTGATTATAAAACCTATAACATTAAAGTGTTATCAAGGAAAATTACAAGCTTACTGAAATCAACTTTCTTTTTTCTATTTTCTGAGGCCTTAAGGATTCTTTTTAACAACCAACAGTCTGAATAAGAGTCCAATGAGAATATGCAAAC
This sequence comes from Semicossyphus pulcher, assembly GCF_022749685.1. Taxonomy (NCBI): domain Eukaryota; kingdom Metazoa; phylum Chordata; class Actinopteri; order Labriformes; family Labridae; genus Semicossyphus; species Semicossyphus pulcher. The sequence goes on from NW_027211700.1 coordinate 8,175,609, forward strand.
ACCACAATCAGAGTAAACAGAAGGGACATTTTCATTTGTTTCAACTTTGGTTTTATTAAAACCTTTAAAAAGCTTTTCAAAGGAAAGATATGGATCATGTTTCTGGGAGTTCACGGTCATTTATGTCTAAGCAGAGCAGTGAAGGGTTCAGGTGTGTGATAAAGGTCCATCTTTTTCACCAAAAATATACCTGTGTTGGATTTTCTGAAGTCTAAACGTTGTATTATCTCTACAGCCTCACTGTTAAGTAGAAAACCTTTACAATCAGGTTCATTTTAACACCTCTTTGTTGTCATTAGGATTAGTTACACTCAGATGGTAATAGAATCCCATGTAACACAGCTGCTGATGGTTACATAGCAGATAATGATCTCCCATTGATTTGATTAAACCTTTACTATGTCCACACTGTGCTAACCTGATGATCATGGAAATCAGCCATTCCACCACAGCAGCAGATTCAGGGTCAAATCATTAAATCAAACATCAGAGAGGACAGACTTATGAAAAATCATTAAGTCATTATCATCATGTTATTATCCTGCTGTGAAACCTCTGGTATCTTAAATTGGCCAAGATGACACAACATTAATATTTGAGATGAAAGTGCTGCTAAGTCATAATTCAGTGCTCTATTATCACCTTAAAGAGTGTCTGAACAATACATCCACTTTTCTGAGTTGGCCAATGACATGTGCAGTCACATTATTACAGTATCTATAGATCATGGTCTCATTTAATAGCTGTCTTTGAGACTAATCTGTGACAGATCTATACAGGGATCTGGGACACTCCAATGGTAAAATATGAGCTCCCCACCCAACCCACACTCACCACCAACTAACCGCCTGACATTTAAAAACTGCACTCGACTCTCAGCAGGTTTTAAATAATGAATTATGGAAAGAATGCTGTAATTAAAACTGTTAGTTTTAACAAACACTGTTCCACAGCACTCATGTGTTGACAGGAGCTGAGAAAAAAAAGTTATCAAAAGAAAAACATTAGATCATTTATATAATTTAATGTTGTAGTCAATGTCCACAAGTAACCTTTCCTCATATCACAACATTCAGAGCTTTACTGTGCTCCACCTACACACTCCTGACAATTCTCCACACTATCTCTCTCAGCTGCTGTCGCTATCAAACTGATATCACAGGCAACCTACCAGACTGGAGAGGCTCCATATGCAGGTCAGACCTCTATGAGGAGTGCAGAGCCTCTGTAGATTTGAGCGTTCTTCAAATTTAAGGGGCAATAAAAAAAAATCGCTCCAACTCTAATTCAGCTGTGCCTACATAATACAGAACCATTCATTTTAATGGAATGGTTAAAAAGTGCTTCTGCATGCGCTGTATTAATATGTGTAATACAAGAGCAGAACTGTCAGCCTGAATTATTGGCAGCGAATAAAACACAATGTTCATTATATGCAGCCAGAAGAAGTAACACAAGTAAAGTTTAGCTTCTGTTTCCATGAGGTTAAACTATGAACTGTGACTATTAATATCACTTATATTCTTAGAGAGGGGCTGCATGGCAGAAAGCTGACACACTGAAGCTGCCTTACTGTCCCTCACTGTGTTTTGGGACTGTGTGTGTAAGTGTGTGTATACCTGTATATCTGTGTAATGCTCTACAGACAATCTTTCAGTTGGTATGAAATATGCATCTGGCAGAAAAGTCTCACAGGGTCAAAGGTCTCAATCCAACTGGGTTATTCCAAGAAAACTTTACAAACAGATTCCTGGTTGCAGAAAATATAAAAAGTTGCTGAATGCTGCCAAACAAAGCTCACCAGGAGTGCAGAGCTTTAAATAAATGGCTGCATTCCAAGAGACTTGCTCTCTCAAATTATTTATGTATATTGGTGGTGGCAGTTGAGGGGAGAAAAAAATGATATAATGCATAATTTATTCATTTATATTACTTTCTGATTGTCTTTACAAACCCCCTGTCTTGTTTATGGAGACAAATTGACATGCATTTTCATTAAGGGGGCTTTCTCATTTATTTCCTCTAATTAGTTTGATGTTAAAAGCTCCTTCAAACACAGCAGTGATGATGGATTAGTAACCTGCCTTGTTAGAGGAAGACACATTGTGTGGAGCTGCACAGAGACTAAATAAATAACTGCATGTTGTCCACTTTAATATCAGGCATTACAATCTAATTGCAGACTGGCACTTTAAGTTACATTTATGCAGAAGTCTTAATTGCAGTTTCATCTAAGTGTAATTCTGTCACTAATAAAGTTTTGTCTATAAGGGATGAGGTGCGACTGGAGATAGACTGCAAATTCCTTTAATAATCCTTGTGTTGTAAACTAAGTCATATCTGTCTGATCAAAGTCAGCCACGAGTAACTCTCAAACTCCTGCAACCAGTTTGTGTCATGGACATCTCAGAGATATTTTAAGGGCTGGTCCACAACACTACTTTAGAGGCTTTGAAGCTTCAGAACTAAAACATTCAAACATTCATAATGACTAAAGTTATAACACCTACTTCAAACTCAAGGTAATTATTTACTTACAAACTTTGCTGTTATTGGAACCGTAAGTCAGAGCAGACCGTTCACTAAGGTGGCTATTGCTACACGATGCTTCCATTACGATCAATGAAACTGGATACACCAGGAATGAGAGCAGAGCATTAGTGGTGCACCAAACACTGCAGGCAGCCATGTTAGTTATCTTAGAATTAAGATGCTAAACAGCTGGAGGCTGTTTTTGTACCATGTGACCATGATTGATTGACGACCAACAAGTCCTCCAAGTTAAAAGACAGTTGTCATTTTGTTGATGCCCAAGCAGGACAGCGTAATTTGTCGAAACTGTCACTTATCACAGTTGAAAAATAAACATGTTTTCGTACGTAACATCGCTATAGTTAACACTTGGATACGTTTAAGGAAAGAGACAGCAGCCCAGTTCTGCTCACACTCACAGGCAGAAAATCCTCAGCTCTCATGGTGCTCTCATCATCAGAGATGAATCTTTCATTGGAAGCAGCATTCTTATAAACCTGGAATTCATTGGCTCTGTCTGCAGTGTGTAACTTGCCAGCAGTCACCAACAGTCAGTTAATTTCCAAAACACAAACATCTTAACTCAAAAAAATGTCCCACCAACAATCTATTCCCACGATGTACTCAGCCAAGCTAAGCTAAGCCTGGTCTCAGACCTCCATGTTATTTAAAAGCATCATCCCTGTAGACATAAAGCTCAGAGCAGCAGCTAACTGTAATTGTCCTGGCCTGTGCTGAGGGTAGTGGAGTGTAGCTGGGTTAACAAGGTCACTGGTGAGAGAGAGCAGGAGGAGGAGGCTGGAGGAAAACATGTCCATATTGCTCCAGTGTCTTTGGTCCAACATAATGGCTCATTGCTCATGAACACATTTTCCAGCTCTTAAGATTTTAAATACCCAACCTACTTCTACTTAAGTAATTCATTCACAATAATAACACAATGCATGCAGAGAAGATCACTGTAGCTCCATTGTATTTTCGAGTTTTTAGTTAGCCCAGTCACTTGGCAGATTATGATTTTGCATATAATACATACTGTATTATTTTATGGATAGAAAAACCAGAACACACTGAAGATGAAGTATTTAGACTCAGCTTCATATTGAAATAGGAACTTCCAGTTGCAGTACACTGCTTTGTTTCCTTTTCCTGTCACTTTCATAGTTAGGAAATGCTCCCTATCCTGTCGTCTCTGCCTGAATCTTCACTCCAGGGGATGTTCAGCCTGCAGACAACACTAATAGAATATTTTATGTTTACAGGATAAATGTGCTTCTTACAGTGTAGAGAGAAATAATCCACAAACGCTGCCTCTAGAAAAGAAACTCACTGTGTCAGTGAATAACTCACTGTGTCAGTGAATAACACAGAATTGTATTGTATTGTATTCTTAACTAAAGACAGCTAATGTGTATTTTATTCGTACTGACATCCAGCCAATGGTGCAATGATCTCTTTACTCATTGTATGCAACATGACATGTTATTAAACTATGATGAATGGCTGCTTGAATGTGGTGTACTGTTCTATAAGATGCTTAACAGGAGCTTCTTTGCCTGCTATGTGGTTTAACTGTTTCTGTTACAGTCCAAAGAGAGGGAGGTTGGTTGGTCTCACTGGAGAAAGACAGTTTTTGCCCTAAAAATCCTGACAGCAGAGTTATTACACTGTCAGGAGAGCCAGAGAAGCTGTTGCTTGTATTATTCACTTTATTCTGGTACTGGAAAGGGCAATGTGTGTTTTCAACATCTGCGACAGTCCACCAGTTCAAACTATAAAGTTCATTGAGTACGTATCTGTCACTGTCTACAGTAAAGGGGAATATTGTGCGTATCAGAGGGCAGCAATGCAGCTCAGTGGCACCATCGCTCAGCAGCAAGAAGGTCCTGGGTTTGAAAGCTAAAGCAATATTTTTGTGTTTACATGAAGTGGTGTAACATTTTTTGCCCATGTTTATGTGTGTTTGCCCAAGCCGCTCTGCATACACCTGTCACCAAACACATGTATGTAAGGTTAAATCTCCTGTGAGGGGCCTTGACCAAGGCAACGGCTGTGCAGAACTTACTGTAGAGTAGCTGCCCACTCCTTCCAAGACTTAGACAGCAACCAGAATGAATTTCCCCAAACATATGTCAGCCAAGAAAAAGAAAATAATGATTTTTATATAAGATAAGATTTTTTTGGGTGTGATATGTTCCTGGTCTCTATCGTTGCATTCTGCCTTCAGGAAACAGGTACATCCTCTCTCTTGGTCCAGCACTGACAAAGACTTTTATTACCAAATTAACTGTTATTGAAATGGAAAGATAACATATTTAAAACCTGTAACTTACTCTAGAAGTGCTGTGTGACATAGTTTACATGAAAAAGGGTCAGGTGGTTACTACATGTTCCCGCTGGGCTTACTGTAGCTCACTGCCAAGACCTGAGCAGACAACACTGCTGCTGAACATGATGTGACCAGCTGTTGTACACACTTGCTGCCTCTGATGCTTCCTGAACATTCAAAAACGCAGCCATTATCAAAATGTACATGAGTCATACAGAAGACAAAAGTGCTCGTCAGCCTGATGATGATATTCCTGGCTGTCTGTGGAGGTCAGTGAGACTCTCTTCTTAAGTTACTGCTTTTAGTGACTGTAAGGGTTGTTTTCCAGAAGGATTTAACTACTTGTGTCAGCTGCTCATCATTTATAACAGTATCTCTGCTCCTGTCTCCAGATGTCCATGTTCCTTAGACATCCATCTCTGACCACACACTCTCTGAAACATCATATTGTGTCTCAGGGTGAACTTTGGAAAGATAGAAAACTATTCTCTGTGGGAGCAAAGGGGGAAGCAAGGAGAGCAATATAAAACGTCATGTACAAAACTTGGAAAATATTTATCTGAATGTTATTTTCTCTTTACTCTGTACTCTGCTCCAAGCATTCCATCTCACCACCACCTCCTGTAGCTGTCATCAGTCTATTCTGCTCTATGTTCAATAACAGTATGCTATGAGATGTGATTTAAGACACAGCACTGACTTAGTTTCCTGGTTTCCTCAGGCTGTTTGTTTCAGAGCCCCAGGGTCCTGATGACAAAGACTCCTGCAGAGAAGACTGCAGCTGCAGGCGCACTATAGGCCATCAGCCTCCTGTGGACTTATTAACACAGACTGACCCTTCAACTATAGCACACACTGATTGATTCTGCTGCTGAACTCTGCAATATATGAACCCTATAGGTTTGCTTCTTAATCTTGCATATTCTTCAATTTATATTATATCACTTGAAAATCAAAAAGTCACCTGTTCATTAAATCACAACACAGCACTGATGGTTCAGTGGTTCATGTTTTGCTGCCTTGCAGAAGAACCAAATTTGATTCTCAGCCAGATTTCAAGTTTGGCTGGAAAACTGAGGAAAACAGCCAAGTGCAGTCAGAGTGCTGGCTGTGATTCTGTGTTTGTTGCTGTTTCAATGCCTATCAGCTCACTTCTGTTCCTCCAACTCGTTCTGAGATGTAAACTAATACACTACATGAGGCTGCTTCTTACAGTATACAGTATATGATGGCTGCATGAGACTGTTCCACACTTGACACTCTCACAACCTTAACTGAGTTTGAGTCTCTGAAATGTCTGCACTGTGGGCGAGCTGTTGATATACATGCATACATTACAGAGAATACTGAACCTGATATGATGGCAAACATGTTAAATGCTTTAACATCAGTCTGTTAGTATCGTCATTGTGAGCATGTTAGCATGCAGATGACATTACAATCTAGCTAATAGCACAGCCTCACAGAGCTGTTACTCTCTCTCTCTTTCAGACTTTTTCTGTGTCCATCCCTCAAAAACTGCTTCTTTATAAAGCCCACCTTAGAAACACAAACCCCTGACAACTACACAGACCGACCACAGATCTCTTTGGGAAGTAGCACTCTGGTTTCCTTCATGCCCGCTGCACTGAGACAGCATTTGTCGGACTCGCAATTATCTTTGACAGGGCAGCTAACCGTGGGCTCCATGACTCCAGGAATGCTTTATAAGTTATGTAGCACCATTAACTCACTACAGCACATGAACCATTATCAGTGTTACCGTCTATTCTGTCCTCTTTCACAGATCAATCAGACCAGGGGACATTTTTTGTTTTGGTGCTCAATGTAACAATTAGGACTGAGTTGCTGCCATCTGATTGGCTGACTAGATATTTGCCTTAACGAGCAGCTGTACCTCGTTAACCTAATTAATAACTTGCCAGGGCAACTCAGGAGTTTCAGCACTTAAAGTAGCATCAATGAAATCATTCTCACTGTGTAAATATGATGTCTGAAAGTTGTGAAATAATCACTTTGATATATTCATAACTTGTGGAGAAGTATCTGACATGTTTCAAAGGTACATGCTGTGTCTTTCCTCTTACAGTCCTATCCTCTTCCTCCTCATTTCTGTCTTGTAGCTCTGATAGATGTGTGACCATGACAGCCTGTAGTGTAGATCTGAGGCTCTGCAGCAGAAACCTTTTAACTGTATTAACCTGTCACACCACTATTCTTCATGCAGCTCACAGACATTCAGAGTTTAACATGGTGGTTAGAGGACTACATCTCTCCCTCTCTTGGTTCATGTTGTCTCGCTGCGTGTTTCTTATGTGTCCTGAGAAGGATCCCGTTTGTATTATAACATCATCTAATACAACTTTAAAAATGCTTTACCATTTAGACTACATGTCTGAATGTCAGTGAAGACTCAGCAAATTACTGCAAGCAGAGGAAAAGAGGCGAAAGGGAGTTTCCCCATCTAACCCAGAGTGCTGTAAGAAGGTGTGTATAAACTCTAGGTGTGTTTGTTTGCCTGCAGCATGGATTCAAACCTTTGACATGGCTTCCTTGTTTTGTATGCCACTGAGTGCAACATCGCTGAGCTGCCCAACATTAAAGGATCCTGGTTCCCTGAGGCAGAAAACACACACAGCTACCTGAGTCCCAAATAAACCTCTGTCTGACACTGGATTACATTCAAACTGGCAACTTCTTCTGAGATGATCTGACATCTGACATGTTTGTTTTGTTAGTTATGAAACATCTCTGTCGCTGAGATCCACAGGGTCACTGCTGCTGTGTCCTGAGTGCTGTGACTGTGGATCTGTCAGGTTGGAGTCAATAAAACCTGAAGAGAAAAGGCCGACCTGCAGATTTGTGAACCTGCTGTTACTGAGGAAACACAAAAACTGAAGGTCCCTCATTCTGTTGCTCAGCTGCTTCTTTAACATCTTTTCAAATGGAGTAATAGTTCAGTCTTTCATGCTGTTACCTTCCACCTACAAACATGACTGGTCTTCTCTTGTGTTTCTCTCTCACAGAGCAGACAGAACAAAGTGAACTCAGCTATTCTCCTGAGGATTCTCCTGCTGAGTCTCTGCAGACCTGTTAGCTTGTTCACTTTCACATCTCCTGTCAGACCAGACCTGATCGTCCCTCCAGATTAAGACCACCGACCATGTTGGCTGTTTCAGACACGTCCAACTGTGTTTCTGGTGTGTAATGTCTGTGCTTCATCGGACTCTGTCAAACACTGCCATCCTCTCAACTCTAAATCCCTGCAGGAAGTGTAATTTTTTTCTTTTCATATTTTAACCTGGGATACAGTTCTAGAGTGTATCTGCCCACAGCATCTTCTTAAAGGAACATAACATATTTCACATGTAGGATAGGAACATAGAGTTACAGATGATGTACAGCTGCTGCTGTACATGATTTCATTTCTTACTCACTGATGTTATTTAAGAAAGTTTTATGATCCATCACAGCAGTTTGGTGGGATTTAACCAGTTTTCAGAAGTATGATCATTTAGAGCATTCACTGTGTTTAATGCTTCCAGATTGTTTTTTTCCACATCCTTATCAGAACAATGCATCATTAGTACTTTTTCTCTAAACTGTGTGCACAGATGGTTTATTATGGTTAATCTAGTTGCTTTAATGAAGACATTTCTTCTCATTTTTTAACTTCGCCTGGAAATTGATCGCAAGGGCGACTGCTTTTCTCAATCCTTCTTCATTTCTTCGACCACCTGCTCCTTTATTTGTCACTGCAATCTTTTGTATGAATAATGTTAGAAATATTCTCAAGCTTTAAGTTAAACTACTTTCCTCTTGATATTGTTATAGAAAGCTAAAGCTAGGAAAGCAGATCCTGCAGGCAATACAGACTCCAATTCAATTTCTCTCAATGTGATTTGAAATTTGAAACGTTTCAAATCTCATATAAAACCTCTTTTATAAGATGCAGCAAAAGCATTTCTATCTAGCTAGTTCAACAAGCTGTTGACCTCCTGACTGACTGTACAGCTGGGTGCAGAGAAAGTGAACAAAGAGTGAAAAGTGAGGGGAGAAGAAGAGTAGAGGCTCTGTCTTTGAGGCTTTGTCTGCTATTGACTGAGTGTGAATTGGATTCAGCCCAGACTTAAGTGGCTGTGCTGTAAATCACTTAAGAATGAGCCGGCGCAGCATTCGAACAGGGATGTATGTGGCTGAGTTTGAGATGTACAACAATCTAGAAAGATAAGACGACAAACTGTGATGTTATATTGGAAAATACTGGACATCTCCTGCACAAACAATATAATATAAAGTGTGCAGGAGAAAAGAATGGAGTATAAGGATGGATGGAGGACATGACATAGAAACAGGGACTTAAAGTGGGGAAAGACAAAGAAACATGGCTGAGAGATAAAAACAGATTAGAGGCAAACAGCAGGGAGAGATGCCGTGCTGTGCTGTCCCACCAGAGAGAGAAGTACTGACTGTTACAGTAAAAGTAAAACATTCACCCGAACTGTAACCATAGAAACATGTATCTACAACGTTTGCTCTCCACAAGTAGCAGAAGTGAAACCATATGATTGGTAGATAATAGCATAAAACTTTACGCATAAACAGATATTTGAAGTGTGCATGCAAATTGCCACAATGCAACACAGCTGTAGGAAATGCAAGAAGCCCTTTTGACCATTTCAAGGGAATCTCCTTGATAATGTTAGTTTCAAAATTAAGAGCTAAATGTCAACAAAACAAACAATGCAGACAAAAGCTTGCATGCAAAGAAAATTGCAGAGAATAATTGACATGTTTTAAATGTATCATACAGCTGTGTTTCAGAGTGAGGGAGACTGAGGCTGGGTAAACAATCAACATGAGCATGTCAGAAACACACATCAGTCTTACACTATGAGATAACTCTCCCACTACAGACTGCTCTGCATTCACACACCAGCCTGTTCTGCATGAGCTGCACTGTTGTGAAGAATTAAATCAGCTGCTTAACCAACATTTAAAAAGTGACAGTGAGGCCAAATGTGACCTCCTCTCATGAATAATGACGACCTGCTGCAGAGCTGCTGCCTGCATCTCTTTAGGCTTTAAACCACCAGCAGCAAGAAAAGCAGAAAACTACACACAGAGACATTTTTAGTGTTCTAAAAATAAGGTCAGGTGTGCAACCACTATCATGATCTTTGTATTTAAGCTGTGAGCAGTTCTGCCACCAAAGCAGCTGAACCTGACTCATGCAATTCATCACACAAACACAAACTAACCATATGGCTGTCTCTGCATGAGGTGACATTAAACAAACAAACAGCAACTGGTCAAACTCAACACAGTCTGATGGAGGAGGAAGCTGGACTCTTTCTGATTCAGAAACAGGAAACAGCTCTTTTTTAAACATCATCCAACCTACAAATCAGCACCAAGAAAGACAGTCATGTGAAGAGCTGCGGTAAACTCTGCCAATAGCAGCCCTGGCCAGTTACACACAGCTCACACACATGCACACACTTACAACTAGACCACATGTTGGTAAACCCTCAGTCACATAGGCAGTCTCTTATGACATAAATAGAAGAACTAGTGTTGTCTTACCTGCATTTGAAGATCCACAGAAGAAGGTTCAGGATGGAGACAATCAGGAAACAGCATCAAGAAAAAAACAGAGAAAAGAAGACCATTAGTTAGAAAACAACCCAGCACACAAAAATACAATTAATCTTAGAACTAAAAGACATCAGTGGACACAGCATTTTGGGTCATTCACCAGAACTCATTCCTGACATCACATCAGTATGTTGTGTGATGTGTTTCACCATTTAAGGGAGAAAAGTGACGCTCGTGGAAGATCAGACCAGAAACATGAACAGACAGAACTCAATAGTGATGAATGAAGCTCTCAGGAAATGTCAAAGATGATAATGAAACAAGTTTTTCATTTCCAGCACTAAAGCTGTACGAGTATTTATGATTGCGGGAAGTTTTTATTGCCTTGAAATGTCAGACATGTTGAAAATTTTTTTTCTCTAAGTGCAGAAATTTATAATAATCTCATCTAATGGAGGAAGTCAAACAAACCCTCTGGACATCAGCGTGATTATCTGACCTTTTAGGCTGCTCAGTTCAGTAAATCCACATCATGTGTACAGTCAAGCTGAATTAAAAGAACAAATACTCTGGTATTCCTGTTTGCTAAAAATGCAGATGTCGGGCGCTCTCAAACTGCAGCTCATCCTGCATCCAAGGACTAAAAGACGATTTCTCTCCTGCTGGTGACAACACCATTTCAGTCGATGCAGCCCTCCCAGTAACACATTTCCATCCATTGTGACAGTTACCAATGCTTCAAAAATACTGAAGTCTATAAAATAGTGTTTGCTGTATGCAAAATGTTAACTAATGTTATTACCTTTTAAGTGAATGTGGATGTGATGCTCCCTGTGGTGTCATCTTTATGTGCTCTGTGATTGAACAGTCTGCTCTGTCTCTGCAGCTGCTCGTTAGTGCTCGTTAGGTTAACTGTCCACACCTGAGGGCCCAGGGTGTGTCCAGTCACTCACATCCAACACCACTGACTCTCAAGATCTTTATACCTCATGCCTTAGATCAGTGGTTTTCAAAGTGGGGGCCGGGGCCGGCAGGGGGCGCTAGGGGGGCCTCAGAAAATTGGAGGGGGAAAAAAAAAAAAGCAAAAAAAAATATATATATATATATTTTTTTTTTTTTTTAATAACCATTTGTCCTGAACCTTACAACACGTAAACTGCCGTAATCTCGGATTCTCAAATTCAGCTGCAAATTCGGCATGACGACGTCATAACGACGTCATAATCTGTGTAGACCTGGCGGTTGTTATCAAGCTGCTCTGCTCCTCAAGCTTGCGTGTAGCTAGCTAGCGCAAAATGGACAGGTTTTTGACAACAAATAGACTCAAGGAGCAGACCAACAGCCCTGCCATGGAGGACTCTGCTGCAAAAAAACCTAAGAACTCAGCAGAACTCACTCTCATGAGGCAGCATACATTAAGTATGGCTTTACAGCAATACAGAAAAATGGCCATGATTGCCCGAAATGCATCCTCTGTCCCTCTCAAACGAGTGTTTAAAACCTTCAAAACTTCAGCGTCCCTTGATGCAAAAACATCCGGCAGAGGCCGATAAAACAGTAGACTTCTTCAGACGTAAAGAAGAGCATTTGGTCAGGCAATCTGCTGCATTCACACAGCAAGCTACCGTGCCCGAGCGGGCCCTGTAGGCATCATTTTTAGCCTCATACCAAATTGCTCGTGCTAAAAAACCTCACACAATTGGAGAGGATTTGATTCTACCAGCTACCAAAGACATTGTCCGAGAATTGCTTGGTGAGGATGCTGCCAAAAAAATCGACGCTGTCCCACTCTCTGTTGTCTATGGGTTTGGGGGTCCCCGGCCAGAAGCTAATGCTGTTTGGGGGGCCTTGGCATGGAAAAGTTTGGGAACCCCTGCCTTAGATGTTTCAGTTACTGTATTCATTTTTTTAATTGGCTTAATTTAATTAATTAAAATGTTATTTATTAACTGCTGCTTCCCATGGAAACATCAGTGCATAAATGCCAAAACACAGTACAGTATATTATACTGCTGGCATTTGGCCTCAAAACCCTAAACTCCATCCTGAATAACCTCTTTAACTCTGTTTGCTGTACACATCAGTGTGAGCAGAGACAGAGCAGGGCTGCAGATGATGTTTGTATAACTTCCTCTGTTCACAGTTCTGATCTGATCTCCTGTCAGTATCAATCAAACAGAACAGGTTTTCTCTCAGCAGAGGACTGAACCAATGAAAGAGTGAGATGAGAGGATAAACAGTGTATGACTGATTCTCAGAGAAAAACCAGGGCTGTCACTCTGTCTGTTAATGCAAAGCTCTTCATCCAACATTCAAGTCATCCAGCAGCACTGATCTGAGTTCACTGAAGTCTGCTACCTGAACTCAACTCATGTGTCTCCTGGACCTGAAACTGTCTATGTGCATTTAATGTCTGTTTGTCTTTCTTCATCTGTCTGGCTCTGCCCCCCTCAGTCAATTATATGTTTCTGTATTTTATCTTATTATGCTTCCTTCTCATTCACTTTTACATAATATTCTCCCCCCTATATGATTGCAATTAAAAGAGGTACAAGTAAAAGAAAAGTGAAGGGATCGAAGAGGAGAGCAGAACAGACTCAGAGCCTCATCAGCTGTGGAGGATAAGAATCCCCTGAAGGAGCTTCAACAGCACCCAGCCTCCATTCACTTTAATGTTTAATTAATTCCAAGGCTACTAACACAGCACATGGAGAACAGAACACAGAAATGACACAGCCTTATATGGTCCTCAGTCTCTCAGTGCACTGATAATTTTGCCTTACCCAATCAAACCAACAAAGTCAACAAGTACAGGCCAATCAGAGACAGAGTAGGGCGGGTCTTTGCAGAATTTTGGTGGGACATGAAATGACTGATCCTAATCTTAATTAACCTTTTTTATTTTGGTTAAATACCCATAACGAACTTTTACTTTGTAAGATGATGTAAGATTGTACTGTGCCTCTACGCCTCTACGCCTCTAGGCCTCTACCTTTGACCCAGGTCAAATAAATCATGGCACGCTGCTTACTTCATCCCCTACCTTTGAAACACTGAAAACTGTAGTTAGGCAGTAGACTGTTTGTGTGAACCATTTATTCTCAAGGAGAGACAACTTTGATCAAGATGCCTCATGTGGTAAGAGAAGAGCAAAGTTTCTTCTTCTGTTAAAGCTTATAACTTAAATACTTTAAAATGATTCAGCTATCACACTCCGTGTTAGACTAAATTCACTTGAAACAGTTTCTTATGATTTTTTGGTTTCAATAGCTGCCAGTCCACAAATGACATTACAATACAGTTGTTGGAACATCAAGAACCAGATTTCATGAAGTGCAGTCAACCTTGTGCGGCCACATTAAGGGTCTGTTTCATCTTCCTCTCTAATGTAGCCACCACAGGGCTCTCTGGGATTACAGGTATTAAAACGAGCATTTCAGTCCCAGCAGGGAGGACCAGGCCTCTGGACTACATCACACATTCATTATTTAAACACACATAGTAGCTATCATAGTTATGATGCTAATGTAACAGCTTGAGGTAATGTTCATGAGGCTGTTATGTTAATCACAGAGAGGAAGGAGGAAAAAAAACTCAAGTACAATATACCTTAACTGTTGTTGTTCTCTATACAAACCACATTCAAATGACTGCAAAGCAGGCTGAAAACTACATTTCCCTTCAATAAGGAAACAACCAGTGTTTTTAAAGGTAAAGCAGACACTTTATCAAATCCACAACTTGAACATAACAATCGGGGCAAACGTTCAAGTTGTTCAGTGTTTTTCTGTTTTGTTCAGCTCAGTGTGTGAAAGCTTCACAAAGCTAGAAATCTTTCCCCGTTTAGCTCTCATGTCCAAATACATTCAGCAAACAGCAGAGTCAGGAGCACTTCATATTAAATCTCAGCTTTATGCTCACGATAGCTCATCATGGGCCACTGAGTCGTAGTAAAACCTTAATTATACATCCTAATCATGGCCGGTAGCTGTAAAGGATCATGCATGGATGGCATAAAAACCTCGTCCTCTGTCATGCCTTTTATCTCTCCTTCTCCTTTCTCCATTTTATATTCTTGCATTTTGAATTTTCCTCTTGTACACTAAACCTGCAATACATGTGATCTAATCTGTCATCAGATCCATTGGGTTGACTAGTTATGTATTTAAAGTATGTAAGGCTGGTGCTTGGAACTAATTGAATCTCAAACTGGCTCCCATCTTTAGGGCCTGCTACTGTATCTGAACACATCTGGGGGCCTGTGATGATCTGACTGTAGGGGAAACATCCATCTTATAATACATCTATTGATGTAATGATCAAACCAAAGGTGTATGTGAAGATAACATGCTATGCTATTTATGTTTTATGAGACAGGCTGGTGACTTAAACTGTCACTGCATGAAAGAGTCTCATAACAGTAAAAATCACACTTTATATCCACTTCCATGTATTTTTAGCAGAAAATATCTCAGGTTTAACAGTGGACACTGTCAGTGCATGATCATTTGTCATTGTAACACTTTCCCATGCCATTGCTTCAAGAACATCTCATTCTATGAAAAAGTTTTCTGAATTGCAAAAAGGAAACGTGTCTCTGCAGCTGCTCGTTAGTGCTCGTTAGGTTGACTGGACACACCTGAGAGCCCAGGGTGTGTCTTTATCCAACATTCAAGTCATCCAGCAGCACTGGTCTGAGGTCAGTTCATTCAGTCTATAACTGAAGTCTGCTACCTGAACTCAACTTATGTGTGTCTCTTGTACCCAAACCTGCCTATGTTTATAGATTTTCTCCATCTGTCTGTCTCTGTTTATAGGTCCCTGTATTTTATTTTGTAATACTTCCCTCTCACATCACCTTTCCTTATTTGCTTCCCCACAAAATCTAGCAATTAAAAGAGGTACTAGTAAAAGAAAAGTGAAGGGATAGATTAGGAGAGCAGACTAGAGTCAGAGCTCCATCAGCTGTGGAGGATAAAAATCCCCTATGGGAGCTTTAACAGCACCCAGCCTCCATTCACTTTAATGTTTAATTGATTACAAGGCTACCAACACATCACAGAGAACACTGATTGAATCGTATTGGTCGAAAGCTCCAACTAGTTAAATTAAAGATGGGGAACAGGTAACTCAAAGATGTGAAGGCAGAACAGATAAACCACAGAGAAATGGGCTCATAGGGCTTAAGGGCTCATATTTATCATGCAAAACATGATATTAACAAATCCTCTGTTATATTCATCTCTTTAAAAGGAAATGTGAGAAGTGCAGTTTTATGTTTCACTTAATGAGAAGTATAAAAAGATGAGGACCCTCAGAGAGGGAGAAAGCTCAGACGCTGGAGAGGAGACAGGAGAGAAAAACAGAGCGAGTGTTTGAAATAGAAGAAGAACAGGATCCTCTGAGGGAGAGAGAAGACCAGCAGCTGATCTGTCTTAGTCAGCCATGATGCTTCACACTGTAACCCACACAGCTACTTTGACACACACACCTGCACACATAAAACATAGCAAAAGATAAATCCTTTTATCTATTGTTCTACCAGCAGTGCTCATCAAGCATGCATTTCTCTTTTCAAGTCCAACCAGCTCCAGTGTTTCAGTCTGAGGGTTTCTGTGGAGCTGAAGTCAGTCCCCAGTTTAAACCTCCATCACTTCCTGTGCCCCTCTTGTATCTCACCTTTGGGACAGATTATGACTTGTCTCTCCCCCACTGATCCCATCCTGACCTCTCCTGCTGTGACTTTCTTAACCTTGTCCTGATCCTCGACTAGAGGATGTCAGACAGCCTTCTCAATGGTAGGAGTCTCAAAGGCAGCCAGCGGAGTAACCGCTGGCAGTGGATCATGATGTGTTGCTCTCTCCTGGCCTCCTGCCTGCTGTGTCTCTCTTCACCTCTTTGTGGGACACATCCACTACTTGAGCCTCTCCTGACTCTACCAGCGTGACACATAATGTTATAAAAACAGACTCTGATGCAAGACTCTGTGGGGCTCAGGGTTCAGGTTCAGGAATATCCAGTATGATACAGCTTTCACTTACTGATTCATATCACACTCTCAGAAACATCACAACTACAATCCATTCAGCGCTCAGAGAATGACCTGCTGTTTACCCTGAATCTATTCTCCTCTGAATGAACATGAATCATTGTTGATTATTACTGGATGGAGGTCCAGTTGAGATCATCGACTGCTGCTGAAGACTCATCTTGTTCTTATCGACTCCAATCAGTGAGAGGAGAGAAGTGCTGCTCTGTCAGCTTCTTCTGTTTGCTCACAAGCAGTCTGGCTTTATTTTCCTCTTTACTGTTCACTCCTTTTATTTATGTTTTATATGTTTTAAACTTCCCTGAAAGTAGCAGTGTGCTGAAAGAGCGCACCATCACAGAGACAGCTCAGTATCTGACCTTCTGAATTATCTTTTCAGGTGTTCAAGTTTTGTACAGTTTAGCTGCCCTGAGGTTCTCTGGGTCAAACTGTCCATCTGTCTGACTATCATCCTGTCCGTCTGCCTGACATGTCCTGTCAAGGATAAAGTCAGTGCAGAAACTTCCACCATTTCAGTTGTAAATGATATCCTCATGAATGCCACTGAAGCTGAATGCAGAGTGTTAGTGCTGCCTGAGAAGTGAATGTGAGCAGAGAGGCAGCAGAATCACTGCTGCCAACTGCTCTGGGATTTCAATTTGCAGCTTTTTAAGTTGAAAAACTTTCAAATGGATCCAAAAATCAGAAAAAAGGAGATTCCTGATGAATCTAAGAACTTTGAATTTGATTGTAAATGTGGAAACTTTCAAAAAAGCCGCTCAGCATTCAGGACCAAATCATCCTCCCCTTCCCTTGTGGGTTGGGCAGCGGTAGAAAGACTGGACAGGCACTTTATAAGTGCAGTCTATTTACTATTTAAATGAGTACCCAATTAGTTTTCAAAGACAGATTGTATTAGGATGGTCTTGCATACTCATTACTCTGTCATTTTGGTTTATCAGTTTAATATTAAACAGGAGCTTAACAGAAGTTTTTGGTTAACCACACAGATACAGTTTGACAGTTCCAGAGGAGGCCCCACCACAACAGTAGTCATCCCCACACTGTTGACTTATGTCTGCATGTGTGTGCTTAGACCTGAAGTTATTTTCTTTGATGCTGAAGCTGAAGGCCACTGAGGACAAATTAAAGAACCTGTATCATATAAAATGTTAGCTGCTGTTATCATTGATCTTTAAACGTTTTATCTCCCATCTCCAGGTTTGCAGCTAAGATACACTAAGAGCAAATGTTATGTCAGCTAATCTGTTGGTCTTCCTGTATCCTCACTCCTGTCATTTCCAATCAGTCTGCATAACTAACATGTATCCATCCACACAGCAGAAGCAGTTCATAATGTGGATAATAATTCAATACCAGCAGGAGTAAAAAAGAAAGACTTGAAATCAGCCAACTGTGGTGGATACATCAGTGGAAGGTCTTTGCTTTGGAAAAACTTTCACCAGCTGCTGGTCGAAAGTTTAATTGGTGTTATGTCAGTGAAAGAGCTGAACTGAGCCTACAGACGGTTTCCTTTCCCACCTATTGTGTTTTAACCATCTGCTACAACTGAACACCAGCAGCACACTAATTGCAAGTTTCAACTCTCAGTGTATTTGCCAGAGTAGCAATCATTGCTAATAGTACTGACAGCATGTTACATTTAAATAAGAGTTGGTTTTAGCTTTGAATTTATGAAGCTGTTGTGGATGAAGTGTGTGCTATCAATTTATCATGCTAATATATGTAGCTGCTGTATTCCCTCATCTGAAGCCCAAGTGAGAGGGTGTGATGGGATATGCGTGTGTATGAGCAAGCTGGAGGTGTGTGTGTGTGTGTGTGCTCAGTGGACTCTGAGTCTAACGAATGTAATGCTTTTCAGATCGCATCGTTTTTAAGTATAGAAGTGAACAGGTGAGAGGCTGTGGACTAACTGTTCTTGTTCATCACAGTATATTTCCCAACTGTCACTCATTTATAGACAGCTGAATCTCCTGATGGATGAAGGTGTGTGAGATGATTGACAGCACAGAGGCTGCAGATTTGGACAGATGAAAGTCAGGTTGAGGACCAACAGCTCGTATACTGCCAATAGAACTGACGAAGAAGAGACAACATCAATCAACTGAGTTGGGTTTAATTGGCTGCTACCCATAAACCACTGCAGCTGAAGCTCCACAGTCACAGTGAACAGAGGAAACATGGAGTCATTCAGCTGATATTGAACAGTCGCTCTGTTCATTATGTGACAGTAAATCCATCACTGTGAAACAACATCATCACTGGAGTTACATCATGTTAGCAAATAGCTGCTCTGACCGACATTGACTTTGCTCTAATATCACACTGATGATTTCAGAACACATTAGATACACTGTGATCAATGAGTCACTGCTGACAACAAAACCCACAACATCCAGTGTGACTTTGTTAGTGGGAGGGAAAATTTGTTATAAACTTAAACTTAAATTAATAAATGTATCTGCCCGACATCCACACAGAGCGATTTCTTAAGAAGATTCTGATTGTCTGTGATGATTAATTTTTCCTTGTGTGACAAAAAAAAGTAAAGTGTGAGAGGAGACTGGACCAATTATAGCAACTACAGGTTACACAGTTGTGTTTGACTGATGATGATCTGCTCTCTGTGTGTCTCTCTAAATGAATCTGAGCAGCATATGAGAGACGCTGCCGTATCTGTAGACGCTGCCATCTACGGATACACAAAACAGAACAAAGCACATCACTGAGTTATGACATAAACATGATGCACACAGCAGCAAATGCCAACTAGAATTATAAATAAATCAGTTTCAAGATGAGAAAAAACTACTGGAGCCTATATACAGCAGCAGGATTCATTGTTGAAAAACAACAGTAGTGACATATTGACTGCATGTTTCTGCTGATGGGAGCTGTGTGCTCATCTATCCTGAAACTACACACACACAGCAGACACACGAGGCATGCTGGCAGGATGTCATTAACATCCTCCTGCAGGTGCTGCTACACTTAAACTGTAGAGCGGATGTCACACACATGTACACAAACACACAAAAACACGCACAGAATGCGACATCTGAGTAAACTAATATTGTAATCTTGATGTTGTGATTATGTTGATGAAATGTGTCTGTTGTGACTGTAAAACAATGCAGGTTGTTGTGCCTCAATGATGAATGTTAAATAGTTTTATTACATGTTTGAGGATCAAATTAAGTCTCAGTCTCTGTTTGATGCTGCAAAAATAAAAGGGATCGAAGAAACATCTTTTTTCATCTTCAACAAGCTTCTCTTCTGTAGAGATCTTTAGTGATAATAAAACTTTCAGGTGAAAGTGTTGAACAAGAGAAGCTTTGATATTTTATCTCTAAAAGTAGCAGAAGAATCAATGAAGCAATAACATCCTGTTATTAAGTTATAACTGATAAATGTCCAGAGGCTGAAACACAACCTCTCTCCACTGTATTAAACATTTTGACATTTCATAAAATATAAATGAGATGGAGATGTTACTACTGCTTCAGATTAATGAGACAGAAGTGAGGCACAGGCTGGCTTCATACTGTTAGTTGGCTAAATACCACTGTCTAAACTTAAGGACCCAGAGACTTAAAGCCTGCTCACCCAAAGTCTGTGTGGGTTACTGGAGGTTGACCCACTGTCAAAGTGCACAAGAGCTCTCTCACACACTTTGAGCAGTCTGCTTTCAGTAAGTCCACATTTCTGCAGACTCTGCCATAATGAATAACAGATAGTTTATGGGGTATGGGACCACTGATCCACACAGTCAAACCAAAGAGACACTAAAGCAGGCCAGACTCGGCCAATATCAGGGTTACGTGTCTGAAGTGCCAGTGCTTTGGAGAAGCAAAAGGCAGAGACACATCGAGCAGACATTAACAATACAGCACATCAGGAAACATGATACAGCAACAATCTCATCTCGGATGAAAGAGACAGCAGCTCTGCCTCCAGAAGAGACAAACCAAGAGGTGATATAAAAGGAAACTGAGTGACAGAGATGATCTAAACCTCAGGGTTTCATGATGTTTGATCATCTCGAGAAAGGAAACCACTGAGTCAGAAATATAAATGTAAAGTGGCTGAAGACTGGAGAACAGGAATAATGATTTTATCTGTTTTTGCACACATCAGCACATTCAGGAACTTAAACAGAGACAAAGTGCCAACTTTTACCTCTCAGCAGAGCATGTATTATGTCAGTTCAGCACACAAATTCAAGGCACAGCAGCTAAGAAAGTAGTATTAAACACAGCTCCCACTCAGCTCTGGACTGGAGATAGAAGTGATGGAGGTCAGGAGATGGTGTTACCATCCCCACACTCACACACAGACTCGCACCTAAACACACATGGACACATCTCAGGGTCGAACTGGCCACTCTTACCTAAAGACAGCACAAGAGGAGAGCAGGATCGAAATGAAGATTCCACATTGAAGTTTTATGTGCTTCAAAATTCGCTCCATGTAATGTTTCTGATCCACCTTACCTCCTGGTGATCTACGAAGTGAGGAAAAATCCATACAGAAAATGACTGTCAATAGAAATGTGGGCCTAATGCTGTAGTTTGCACAGCTCTACAAACATCACTACCAGCGACTCCACAAAGTTGTTTGTAACCTCCTGTGGTGGCTGTGACTTCCACCTGGCAGGAAATATGGTCATCAAACTTCCTCTTAAAATACTAAAGTCCAGGTAAAAAGAAAGAGAGAGGCAGCCATGAAGCTTCATTTACCACTTTGAAATGAAATGTCATGGAAACAAGGTGAGACGGGAAGAAAAAAGGGACAAATGTGATCATCTACTGATTATCAATAACACTGATTCATTCATAAATACTGTTATTAGCAGCTTAGCAGCTTTAACTTCCACAGATGCAACGCAAACACACTCTAATGATCTTGACGAACACATCCACATTACAAACCATGAACCTTGCAGGGAAATAGCAGTAATTATTAATGGCAGCATAAATTACAGAGCTGATACAAACTCAAAGTAAATGGTTTGAAAATGTGGGATTTTAAATGAATAAAACATCCTGTCAAACTGTGACAGTAACAGCTCCACAGGTGGATGAAGAAGAGGTCATTCCCTGGTTCTCAGACAATCCTCCCTGAGGCTGTGAGGATACTCAGGCTGGTTCAGGCCTCCAGGCTCCTCTGTCACATTTCAGCTTTTACAGGAAGTTAGAGACAAGACAACAGAGTGTCTTTCTCCTGTCTAACTCCTTCCGCCCAACCTTAAGGCCAGCATTTCATACGTTTGCTTCAAGAAAATGTGGATGTTAAACCCTCCAGCCAGAAATGAAGCCCTGCTGACGCTGGATGAGGCAAACACATTTTTCACAGTCAGGTAGAAACCAAGTTAATCACAGAATAAACCTGAAGTTGTTTTCAAAACAAAGATATTTCAAATAAGATAAGTTCCTAAAATTATCCTCTGATGACATATTGACGGTTGTGTAACATAATAACCAGACACCTTAAACTACTCACACTTTGGAACCAATATGCTCTCTCTCTCTCCACCCCTCCTTATCTGTTCAATAAAGTGTGTGTAAGTCGAGCCTCTCTGCTTCTCAGCACGCAGGCTGCTGTTCAAGCAGACAGACATCATTAATCTGCCTGACAGCATCAATCTGTTCTGATGGGACACCCGGGCTGGATGTAGGAGGCTGAAACAGGCTTTTAACTCACTCGCAGCATGAAGCGACACAAACACACAGCTTTTCACTACTCTATGACACAGGCTGTGATCCTGTGCTCCTCTGCACTGACAGACAGCCTGACTTAGCCGTTTCTCCTTCCTCCTCTCCATCCTCAGAGTTAGTTTTCTTCACAGATATAATATGTATGTGTGTATTTGTGCCAAATTTGCAGCAATTTCACTTTTTAAACTGTGACGTAAAGTTGATGTCGATTCCTTCACTGCAAATTGAGCTTCGTCATCAGCTGCTGAACATCCTCCAGTGACCAGCCCTCCAGCATCACGTATTCAATAAGAGGTTAACAGTCTGGAAAACATGTTATCCAGTGATCCACCAAAAACAATAAGTGATTTCCTTGGACAGAAATGTATTGAAATTGGAATCCAGCAGCAGACTCAGCATCAGAGGTGTTGTCTTCAGCAGGATTACCTGTCTGAATGAAGGATTCATAGAAAGAGGATGTGTGGATGTATCTAATGGCTGAACACTTCCACCAAGCAAACAGCTTTAATCCTGTAATCCTATAAAACTCTCTCAGGTCTGATTTGTATTGACTGTTAAAGAAGGAAACATGCATTCAGTCCATGCATTTCTGACCATCTGACTTCTATTAAGATCTGTGTTAGTTCTGTAAATTTAAATTCACCCTTTGATTATAGGAAAATAATATTTTATTGAGCTCACACGGCACTTGTATTTATTAATCTGTCAATGTTCAACTGCATGTGAGAGAGTATATGCACCAGTCTGTTGGATTAAGGAAATGCACTACATAAACTCTAATTTACACGTGCACAAATTACCTTGTGCAACTGTGTGTAGCTCGTTCACGCATTCAACTAACACATCCAGTTTCCCAGAAGAAGCATACATCCACACAGAGCTGGAGGCGTTCAGAGCAGACACATGATTACATCCATCAAAGGCTAAATGTTCTCTCAGATCCCATCAGTGCTTCAGAACACACTGTAGCAAAATGTCACTGTAACTTACTTAGTGGGAAGAAATATAATAAGAAAACCAAACAAAGCTGTGAAAATAAATTATGATTCACACTTTAGCTGCCTTGTTAGAAGGAGACACAGCAGGTGGAACAGAGATCTACCTGTGAGAGTCAAACTGATGCTCAGCAGAAGATTTGTACTTTGTGCAACTAATAGAAGTAGCTGAATCTGGGGAATCATACCAGATGTATATCCAGCCTGCCCAAGTATATTACGTCTCAAGCAAACAGGGTCAACATCCAAAAGAATGGAGGTCTGAGCAGACGACAGGTTCAAAGAAGCTCTGCAGTGAGACGGGCATCACTGCTCCCTTTAGAGGAAACAACGGCTCAGACACAGATTAACCGTTCTGCTGTCAGTCATGTGCAGGAAGCTTTAGAAAATGATGCCACAAAAGAGAGAAACAAAGAAAAGAAGAAGGCTTTAAATCCTGACAGCCATAAAATAAGATCTGAAGGAGGATTAGGAAAGTAAAGAAAGTGATCATAAAGTCAAACTGAGCAGCTGATTGGTCACTGAGCTGCTTCTGTCATCACTACGTCACCATCCATTCACAATTCCTTTAAAGCTGCTGCGCTTACAGTCTGCAGAGCATCATTACTTACTGCTGACATTTAATTACAGAAGACAGAAGAAAAAACATGGAAGCTATATCATTCTTATCCTCCATCCACCCTTTCTTCTCTTCATCCTCCCACCATCATCTCTCCTGCTCGCTAAAGTTTGCTCTGTTTGTTTCCTCTTTCTCCTTTCATCCACGTGTATCACACACACACTCTCTCTTTGATCCACCTCACACACACTCCACACTAACATGACTCCTTGTCGAATTGATGAAGACAGATTTATCCATTGGAGTTTATCCAGTGGAGTTGACAGCTGAACAGCCTCCACGTGTTTGGTCACTTCTCTACTTGTGTGCTGAGAGGAGACTCTCTACTGAAGCTGTCAGCTGGACCATCAGCCTCTGCGGCTGCTCTCTTCTCTGTGTCACACACTGCTACTGAACATAAAGACTGCAGTCACATCAGCTCAGCTCATCACTAACTGTATTGAGAGCAAACAGAGCTCTACTGTAACAGCCAGCAGCAGAAAGTCACAGGCTTCTCCATGAGGAGATCTCTCTGTCATGTCAGTGTTTTCAGGGAAGGGAAGTCACTTCACATACCTTCAGAACGTGAGGCAGCAGCAGACGGACAGAAGCACAAGAAACATCCACGGTAGCTGTCATTTCTCTCTCATCTCCAGTGTTTCCTAGTGGAAAACGTCAGGACATGAAATGAAAAGAATGAAACGATCCCTTGCCTTGAAATCCAAAGAGGAAAGCGACGCCGGGGATCCACACGGTGTGTATCCAGAAGGAAAGCATGGTGTCCTTTAATCACACTGTGCAAAAGCTCCGCGCTCTTCCCGACGAAGCTCCGTCTGCAGCGGGTAATTTCCACAAGAGAAAGCGCTGAAAGTGAAGCCGAGCGGAGGAAGAAATCCCAGTCTGACGGTGCTGATGAACAGAAGCGCTGGAAGCTCCGTCACTGCTCTACCTGCTGTTTCACACGGACAGTAGCGACTCCTACAGGAAGTCTCATCCGCAGAAGGAGAGCGTGTGCGTGCGTGCGTGCGTGCGTCAGTTCTGCGTGTGTGGTCAGCATGTTTCGACCGAAGCGGTTTCTCCTACTACCGCAGCATTGACAGCAGAGCGAATCAGAATAAATCAAACACAATTCACTCAGCACGATTACCATGATTTTACACACGGAGGGGAACAACATGACCCAGTCACGTTAATGAAAAATACATTTTCTGTCTAATACAATTCCAATCATCTTCTACTTTAAACATGCAATCCAAAATGAAAACCTGTTCTGAGTCAGTATAAAGTAAAACAAGTCATCTGTAGAAGCTTTTTAATAGCTAGATGTGCGAGCAATGTGTTAGTGTCCAGAGCTAAAAGAACCTCACTAGTCCCTCTGGTAGAGCTAGTTGGTTATCTGTGTGCATACTCCTGACAGCAGATTTATCACAGCTCTCAGAGTCACAGAAGTACTTGCTTTACTTATTATAATTGGTCCAACTCCAGCTACAGTGTACAAAAAGTAGGCCTATTAGGAACAGAGGAGCTCAAATAATAAAGAATGCAGTTGAACTTATAATGTAATGATACGTCCCAGGGTGAGTTTAATTGCTGCACTGCTGCACAGTTTTCAATAAGGGAGATAAAGTGATGATATAGTACCAATAATTAAAGTCTGTCTATCAGTTTCTTTCTGTGATGTAATGTAATAATCACTGCTGCTCACAGCAGTTGTTGGTTTTGTTTCCTTTTAGTTTCCATCTGTGAAGCTTCCACCCACCAGACCTGATGTCACAGGTTGACTGTGTTTGGAGGTTTATTTACAGTCTCCACCTGTTTCCCTCACACTGCTCATTTGTATTTTAGGCACAGAGGAGACAGATATTGTTTCCATTATAACATGCCAGCAGCAAGAGAAACAAAGCAAAGGTTGGATGTAATCCCATCAAAACTATCTAATGAAAAAATAGTTTTTGTTGGAAGAAAAGTGAGACTTTATGTTTCAGATGCAAATTAAGTATTTTCTCATGCAAGTCAAACTCCATAAGTCACCACTCACTGGATGAAATGTAAATGATTTCTGTATACACACTGTATGCTGTAATGCATTCTTTATGTCCACATCATTTCTCTGTGTGTCTGAGTATGAGCTTTGTCAAGTATGTGGGCAGGTGGCAATAAATGATTTCACATTAGCTAGTAAGCAATGTGTTGCCAATGTTAATGTTGCCAATGTTGGAAGGCGACATTGACATCAAACCATGCAAGAAATTAGGAAAATGATGCAGATCTATGCAGATTCCGATCTTTGTCAGTCAATTTCTACAGCGTTTACAATTCCCCAGTCAGAGGCACTGTGAGTGAAAACATATCCTCCTCATTACATTCCCGTATTAGAGAGAAACTTCTCATTAATTTTGCAGAGCACAGTCCACTCATGTTTTATCAGAGTTCAAAGCTCCTGACCTCTAAGTACCTTGATTCATAGTTAAATTTCCACCCAGTGTTTCTGTCCTCCAGACAACCTTTGGACGTCAGTGTGAAAGCCTAAAGTTAATGTAGGTGATAATAAGGCTGCATAAACTGTGAGGAAAGGAGATGTCATCACTATGCGGAAGAAACACGGAGACATTATGGTAGTGACATGAGTTACTTTAAAAACCACGACCCTCTCAGTCAGCACCATGGACAGAGACAGAGCAGCAGCAGAGCAAAGAGTTCAGTCCGCTGTGGAGACAGAGCTCTAAAGAGCAGACTGCTGCTCTCACTGCATTACTGAACAACTACCAGTAGCACATAGTAACATCTTTACATTGTTGATTTAATTTATTCATTATAATTTAAGAGTGATAAAGTCACTGTTTCTAAGTGTGCATTTGAAATGATCCATTTTACCTCATGTCATTCTTCTACCTAATCTGTATGCTAGCTTTCAAAAGGTGGTTTAGTTTAGTTTTTTAGTTTGTTATTTTCTCTGTTTAATTTTTGACCAAACTTGGAGAGTGTCCAGTTCCCCTGCACTGCTGTCCAGGTCACAGCTAACTAACTGTTGGCCTTGGGCCGAAATGACGAATACATCTCTACTTCAAAACACGTGTCCTATGCCAGCGGCTTCTTTTCACCTGCCAGAACCAACGCATAATGAGTTCACACAGGTCACAGTTCATGTTTTAACAAGGGTACATTTTTATATAATTAAGTCATAAAGATTCATCCTTTCAGTAGCACAAAGATCTACCAAGTTCCAGACATAAAACTGCCAGGTGTCCTCACTGGAGATAGTGTGAGGTTCATTACAACAGGCCTGACTCCAGCCAGTTACTGTGAAATGTAAACAGTCTTTAAGTGAAAGTATCTGCTTCACTTTCCATCCATCAAGTATCAGGATACAGCTCAGAAAAAGTATTTATCTAACTTGTAAACATAACACCATAATACACAGCACTCTCTCCACTCTGAGCTGTGACCTGCAGACGTGGATCATTTACAGTAAAGTTGCAGATACTCTGTGCTTCTTGTTCTCTGGTGCTAACGACTCTTGGAGCTCTCGTTTACTCTGCTGTTGTCTCTGTCCTGAATAAAGAGCTCCTCTGTCTATTTCTAGTGAGTCCATCACAGTGGTTTCCATCACACAGACCCCCAGCTGATTACCTGTGACTCTGTGGAGAACTTTGATTTATGACTGTTTTGTTCTTATTAAATGTGAGTTCACTGCTGCAACACTGCTGCTCTGAGCTGTTTTATAAATGTGTGGAAGCTTCCCTTAAGACTTTGTGTGATAACAGTTTGCCTCTGACAGAGAGCCAAAAGTCTGTTGGGCAGAGCGTCAATTTCTGGTTTAGTAAAAAGAGTGCTCGTCCCAGTCAATGAACCTCATTGCTCATAAAAAGGGAAAATAAAATACACTTTATCTATAAAATTTAAATTTATTAAGAGTAAGCAGAAGAGCAGTGATTAAGAGAAATGCTCTTTCCACTTCACTACTTCTTCATTAAAGTAGTTCCTCTGCTGTAAACGGAGAGCCACCAGCTGCAGTGTCTATTCATAGATTAGTCTGAGGAGGAAGATGATTGACAGCCACTTAAAAAGCTGGTGTCAGTGTTCAACTGTCTGTAAGAACAACAACAGCATTCAAGACTAACCAATATATTTATTCACAAAAAATCTGACTACAATTAAGGCAAAGGCATGTTGGACAAATGCTCCTGTGTTAAGAGGAGTCCCTGACATTGCAATAACAATATCTTTATAGATCTGAAGGTAATGTATTCAATCAACTTTTAACAGTGTTCCTGTAGTGAGTTTGCACACAGCATGCCTGCAATCCTTGGATTAGACCTGTGGTTGTGATGTCAGTGGATGTATGGACTGGTCATATTCCCTGAAAAGGGTCAACAGAGAACAAGTGGCTCAGCTGATCTCCTGAGGATTCTCTGGTTGAGTCTCTGCAGACTTGTTAGCTTGTTCACTTCCTCAGATCCTGTCAGAACAAATACTTTTTAATAATTTGTTATGGTTACCTACAGTTTTATGTACCTTTCATTCAGATTAATTTATTGTATGTTTGAGGTGTACTGATATACTCATTTAATGCACACCTGCCAGCCTATCAGAAGCAGGGATTTTCTGTCCACCATATTAACATCAATCTGCAGGACTCACTGATAAATGTCACAAGCATCAGTGGTCGAGAAACTGCAAAGTTTAAAAAAGTTGCAACAGAAGCACAGAATTGATTTAAAAGCAAACAACAGATGTGCTAAATTTTACATTCAGTAGTCGAGGTGGAGAAGGGTAATGTGTTCAGCACAGCAAAGCAACATTGTAAAGGTATCACAGTGTTAAGTGCAGCAAAATAACAGCTGTTCTTGTCACATTATGGAGGCAGAGGAGGAAAAGAAAGTGCTGTGTGTTGTCACAGCAGCAACTGGCAATATTTGCTCCATGCTAATAATTCTTCCTCACAGGCTGCTAGCCAGGTTTATAAATCACACTTTGCAGTTGCCTGTCGGTAAACATGAGATTACAATCTCAGTTATGATTCATTGTTTGGTTAGCAGGTAAACTGACAGAGAAAATTGTGTCTACTGGCAGAAAAAATACGTCCAGTTTACACAACTGACAGGCTGCCTCTGGCACATCAGGTGTCCTCATCTGACTGTCCTGATAATGATGACTCAGGACCTCAGTGAGTTTCCTGTAAAATTCCAAACAACAATCCCTCCATCAGCATTCATTCATAGTGTCAGTAGTTAAACAGAACTGAGCAGCACACAGAGGAGCAGAGCACTGTGGAGTCATCTTCCCTGATCCATCCTGTCTGTCTCACTCACATCCTGTAAGACCTTCTGCTTGTCAATAACTCGACCATCATGAATGCTTAGAATTCCAGACGCAGGACAAAAAAGCCTGAGGTGTTACTCCTGCCACTGTACAGAGAAAACCAAATCAGGTTGAATTGGCTTGTCATGGCTGAGCATTAGCATGCAGACTGCAGTGAGCTGATCTGACAGGATGAAGGACTAAGCCAATAAAGCCATGCTTGGAAGTGATGGCTGTGTGAAAATGGGTACAACGTTCTCTTGGAAGGTTTTGAGTGATTCCTTTTCTCTCTGTGTGCTATTGCTGTCTTTGTGCTCCGACACTCTGACCTGTCCCTGCAGCTCAGTCCTCCTACATGTTGGGTCACACAGAGCTGTGGAAGTACTTTGTAACCTCACAGAGCTCCCAGCAGTACAGAGGCCAAGTACATTTTGACACACTCTGGTGGTCCAGCTGTCCTGAGAGACTCCAGCTGTCATCCCACTAACGTAGCTTGTGACAAAGACATGTAGTGATCCCACACACACAGAACAGAAATGCTTGAGGAGTGGTGTTACTCCTGCCACTGTACAGAGGAAGTTAGGTTGAATTGCCTCGTCATGGCTGAGCATTAGCATGCAGACTGCAGTGAGCTGATCTGACAGGATGAATGAACAAGCCAATAAAGCCAAGTTTGAAAGTGAAGGCTGTGTTAAAATGGGTACAATGTTCTTTTTAAAGCAATCTGCTCGGCCTCTCCAATGTCATCATAAATGCTAATAGCCTAAAAATAAGTGGCAGTACAGTAATAGGATGTGAATTATTCATTGCTTTCCTATTTGAGTCCCATTATTTAATAACCTCTGTTAACAGATGTGTTGATTATGGGACATGACGTTTGAAAAGGATATTTCTTGACCTTTAAATGCAGTTAATTAGAGCTGCTTTTGTTAGCTGCATAAGAAGGAATAGGGACAGGTCACAGCAAGAAACTCACCAGGTGTTAATAACACTGACAATGGCTGCATTCACATGGGACTAGTATCACCCGAGGACCTTTAAGAACAATTGGCGATCAAACACGGAGGAACTGGCATGTTTGTTCGTTTGTGTCTGAACCAACTCTATAAATAACTTCACACATTTTCAGTACTTCCTATTCTCTCAGTCTCTTCATTGTTGTCTTTGTGCTCATACACTCTGACCTGTCCCTGCAGCTCAGTCCTCCTACATGCTGGGTCACACAGAGCTGTGGAAGCACCTTGTAACCTCACAGAGCTCCCAGCAGTACAGGATGTCATTATGCAGCATACAGGACCCAGTTCAGCAGACCAGCAGATCTGTCCTGCTGGGTGCAGACACAGCTGAGAGCTACAACTTTTCACATTCAGAGCTACAAATACTCATCATACAGAGATATGAGATGCCTGCAGCTCACATGCAATAGTCAGCCATGATGCATGCTGTTTCACTTTACACACAGTGCGTAACAGAGGAAAATCACCCACACAAACACACCAAAAGAACAGTTCCTTTCTGTGTAATATCGCCACTGGCTCTGAACCAACGCATGTATCTCCAACCTGCTCAAGTGTTTCAGCCTCAGGGTTTTTATATTAAATATAAACATTCAGCATGTTCTGCAGTCTGATATCACAAAGCCTTAACTGCAGCTGCAACACAACACCAACACTCTGTTGGAAATAATAACATAGTAAAACCTATCCAACCAAAAGGTGTCTCCTGGGCTCTGCTGTAAAGGGACTGAGGATGCTACAAAGCTCATTCAAACACACAGCAAAGATACAACAACGACATCATCACACTCAAATTTCCAAAACACAACAGAGGCCTGAAATACAGAGCAGGATTTAGGCTGAGGGAGGTAACTGCAAGCTTAACACATGGATGTGTAGTAATGATCCTTGATATCACACAGACAACGTTTGCATGGTTAAACACTGACTTCCAGCTACCATCATGGCAGAAGAGGAGTAAAGTGATGAAACAGACATATTTGACCATCAGAGGAGAACAACAGGTGTAATTAATAACATCACTAACGACTGCATTCTTTCAGTCAGGTCCTGGATCCTGCTTTAGTGCTCACTGACACTCAACAGAGCTGAGCCCTCGTTAACTCTATTAATCACACCTGGACTTTTCCTGCTCTGGCAGAAAAATATCTGATGTGAAAACTAAACCATGTATTTATTTACATTTGTTTTTGGGAGCAAAGAGACCAGGTGAAAGTACGAACATGACTGTATATTTTTACATTTATATTCAAGTGATGTCTTGTATCCTCCACTCTGCATATGTCATCAGTAAGTTAGTCAATGTAAATGTTTACACAGGAATGAGCATTTTATGTTCATGCACACAAAAAAGAAAGGCCTCAGATGGGACTAATATCAAACTAAACTATTAAACATTTACTGGAATTCTAAACTTTGTATTTACAGCCTTTATAAATACATATAAATATGTGAATTAGTGTTGTGTTGATTGGATATAAAAAGCTAATTGGAGAGCTTAGAAGCAACAAATCCCACAACAGGTACTTGGCTGGCAGTCAGCAAAGCGTGCCAGGTGTCCAGTAGCACTGTGCAGCATACAACAGGGAGGTGGAAATAATGTCTCCATGCATGAACGAGTTGGCCTATGCTCCTCTGTGGTGCAGTCATTACTGTGATGATTGTGCTGAACAACATTGCTATCTGACAAAAAGAAGCCTTGTGACTGAAACAAAAAGAGGAGGAAGAGGAGGATGGGGACCAAATTGTTTCTATTCATATCTGCTTTCATAAACAGACAAACTCAGTGTGGTTTGCATGAAAACAGGACACAACAAAAAGGATTAAACCAAACACACTTTACATATTCATCAATGCCTGAGTCATCCACAGAAAAGCTCAAACATACACGCACAAACACACAATCTTTCTCGAACAACACATGCATAACAAACTTATGAATTTATCAACAGCATTTAGACTTTTTATTAAATGAGGTCCACACTGGGACACATCTGAGGTCATCAGGCAAACTACCACAGAGACTGGAGCCTTAACTATAAAAGGAAGCTTCTCCAGACTTCACTTTAATGTTAGAAACAGGCCTGTGTGACACGACCTGAGAGACCTGTGTGGCTGATATTCACTGAGCAGGTCTGAGAGGTGAGCAAGAGCATTTAGTGCTTTATGAACAAGGAGCAGAGCCTGGGAGTCAATTCTAAAGATGGAGTGATCTGAGAAGTGGTGTCACTCACCCTGACCTGAACACATGGGAAAATCTGACATGTGTTGTAGAAATAGAAACTATGAGCTCTGCAAAAGCACAGCAACATGGCAGACCAGGACCAAAAAGATCACAACAGTTTTACTGAACAAACAAAGTGTTATTATTACTGTCAGACTGGCTGCCTCTTTGTGTCTTAGTGTTAAACCAACAATGAAATAATGTCACTCTTTCTCAGAGGCAACATAGAGCTCTGCTGCCCTCAGGACAATATTGATCTGCAGAAAAACTACAAGCTGTCAGACAAGATATTTTTGTAAAGCTTCTTCTTCTCCATGTAAAACAGCAGAGGAACACTTTGATGGCACGAGAAGAAACATTGTTATGTTATGTGACCAGAGTGTCTCATGGGGAAGACAATAACCTGATACATTATTCATGGAGTGGACACTTTGTACATACACTGTTGCAGTCCTCTGCTGACTCAACTAAATTTAAAACTCTTTCTCTCTCTACGACTTTCAACATTTTTATCACATTACTTTTCATTTTTCATCTTTGAAGCTTTTGTTCAATATAAAAACTGTAAAAATCTATTTTCACTGATCCTATTTTTTGTTGTTTTATTCTCCTATTTATTCAGGGTTTGTTATCCCTTTTTTAATTTTCTGTTCTGGGTGATAACGAAGGTCGACTCAGCTGCTTTCAGAAGGTTGGAGAGAGAAAAGGTGAACCTGCTGTTTATCTGAAAAGGGAAATGTTGCTGTTGTGTTTGGCTCTGGACTGAGAAATGCTGAGGCTGTTAGTCTTTTGCTTTAGTGCAGCAAACAGTAAATCCTCACACCTCACTGATCCTCTGATTAGAGAGAAAGTTTGACGAACAAAAATGTTGAAAACAGAACTTAAAACACAATTCTCAAGGTGCATCCAATAATTAAAATGGTGATGTTTCTGTCCAGTGTTATTTACTGTTATTATGCTGCAGTATATACAGCAATGTCGATATCAGAAGTTGTGTTAAATATTTTAATCTATTCTTTGACACTTTTCTTGCTAATAATGTGAGAAATCTCACACTGTGATTTTATGTATATTTCATTATTCTTTCACAGAACTGAAGGTGACTGAATA
This sequence comes from Semicossyphus pulcher, assembly GCF_022749685.1. NCBI lineage: Eukaryota > Metazoa > Chordata > Actinopteri > Labriformes > Labridae > Semicossyphus > Semicossyphus pulcher. The sequence continues at coordinate 8,209,078 of NW_027211700.1, forward strand.
TTAATTATAACAATTTTAGAACGGACAAATCCTCACTTATCCTTCCGTGCAGATTTCTGAAGCCATGTTAATCAGTGACATGAGCTTTGAAGTGATTATCTGAGAGGATCACACTTCGCCTTCACTCCCATATTTTTCTGTTATCCAATAAATTCAGCTGTTCTGTATCGATCCACCCCTTTTCCCTTGATGTTTGTTTTCAAACAGAAATACAGCGTGAAATGATTCAGAGTGGAGCCACTGAATCAGTCTGTGTAGCAGAGTTACTGCCTGAAAGGCTGAAGAGGGAACGGCTGTACTTACTCAGACACCTACAAGCAAAAATAGTAGGCTATAGTTGGTCTTTGTTCAGAGAGTTAGTTACCTGTGTGCTTGCACATGTGTTGTTTTCCCCCACAGAAATCCTGACAGCAGGTTAATTACAATTCTCCCAGTCACAGAAACTGTTGCTTTACTTTTTATAATTGCAGCAACTCCAGCTGCAGTGTTCAGAACAAAGGGCCTATTAGGGACAGACATGAGGGAGAAAAAGGGGAAGATAAAAGAATAAAGTTGAACTTTCTGTAACAAATGCTTCAGAGGAGGATTTTTTTTAATGATTGATTTATTTGCATTTTCAGAATTTGAAATATCATATTTTGTCTCTGCTCTGAATATCATTCTTTTCTTATACCTGGCACTCATTCTGGACATTTCAAATTGAGACCTGATTGTGAAATGTATCTCTGATGCCCCAACATCAGATTTAGAGTAATCACCACATTATTTAGAGAGTTCCACAGATGTTAATATTAAAGCAGACATCTAACTGTAGATACACATGAAGTATCAAAACCTCAGCAGATCAAACTGAAATGATGTGGATAAGTGGAAACAGAATAAATGGAGTCAGCTGTTTAGCGTTATCTATTTGAAATCTGTGATGTAATGTAATAATCACTGCTGCTCACACTGCACAGAGACAGAGCTTGACAGAGCAGACTGCTGCTGTCACTGCATTACTGAACAACTATCAGTAGCATATACAAAAGTAAGATTTATACACTGTTGCCTTGTTCCATCCATCAAGTATCAGGATACAGCTCAAATAAGTTCTTTATTGATCTCACTTCTAAACATGACACCACAAGGCACAGCACTCTCTCCACTCAGAGCTGTGACCTGCAGAAGTGGATCATTTACAGTAAAGTTGCAGATACTCTGTGCTTCTTGTTCTCTGGTGCTAATGACTCTTGGAGCTCTAGTTTCCTCCGCTGTTGACTCTGTCCTGAATAAAGAGCTCCTCTGTCTATTTCTAGTGACTCCATCCCAGTGGTTCTATCACACAGACCCCCAGCTGATTACCTGTGACTCTGTGGAGAGCTTTGATTTATGACTGTTTTGTTCTTCTTAAATGTGAGTTCAGGCTGCAACACTGCTGCTCTGAGCTGGGTTATAAAATGTGTGAGAGCTTCCCTTAAGACTTTAGTGTGATAACAGTTTGCCTCTAACAGAGAGCCAAATGTCTGTAGAGCAGAGCTTCAATTTCTGGTTCAGATCCAGTGGTTTGTTGCTCCAGTCACTGGACCTATAAAATAGACTTTATCTATAAAAACACAATAAATTGAGAGTAAGCAGAAGAGCAGTAATGAAGAGAAATACTTTTTCCACTTCACTAGCACTCCATTAAAGCAGTTCCTTTGCTGTAAACAGAGAGCCACCAGCTGCAGTGTTTTTAATGAGAGATAAGTCAGAGGAGGAAGGAAGATGATTGACAGCTACTTAAAAGAACAGGATGTGTTGCAACAGCTGGAGTCTGTGGTCAGCTGTCTGGAACAGCATCAACAGGTGAGGTTCAGATCATATATTGATTAACAAAAAATATAAATATGATTTATTCCAAAAAATGTTGGACAATTGTTCCTGAGTTAACAGGCTCTGTGTCTTCATATACTAGGAAACAAATGTCTTCATAGTGAATTTAGTCTGATTCTGCCTTGCAATAACATTATCTTTGTAGATCCTAAGGTAATGTATTCAATCAAATTGTAACACTGGATTGGTCAGACTCCTGTTTTTTCTCTCGGTGCTGTTCCTCTACCAATTTTAAATAAAAGTTTTGACACTATTCTGTGTGCACTTCTGAAGGTTGTCTTGCTGCACAGCATAGAGACCAACTCTAGAAAATGAGTTCACATGACAAAAGTGTTGCTGGTAAAACCTCTGATGGCTTTCATATGATAAGTCATGCAGGAAAAATGTTTACAGTGACAGAGCTACACTCTTAAAATTAAAGCAGAGACACACCTGGGGGTAATTAACAAAATTGCGGGCAGCACAAAAAACACTTCACATGTCAGATACAGCTTTCAAAACCAAGTTTTCTCTCAGTGATTCTATTTCTCTCTGTATCCGTTGGTTCAATGTTGTTTTTGTCCTCCAACACTCTAACCTGTCCCTGCAGCTCAGTCCTCCTACATGCTGGGTCACACAATGCTGTGGAAGAACCTTGTAACCTCACAGAGCTCCCAGCAGTACAGGAAGTCATTATGCAGCAAACTGGACCCAGTTCAGCCGACCAGCAGATCTGCCCTGCTGGCCGCATATGCAGCCTGAAGCTACAATGTATTCTCACATTCAGTGCTACAAATACTCATGATACATAGATGAGACATGAGGCATGCATCTGACTTCTGTTAGTCAGCCATGGTTATCTCCATACACACAGGACATCACAGAGGTAAACACAAACACACAAAAACAGTACCTTTCTGAGTAATATGACTACTAGCTCGAAGCAAACATGTACCCTCTTCCAAGTCCAACCTGCTCAAGTGTTCCCGCCTCAGGGTGTTTTTTATTTTTATATATAAAATATGAACATTGAATATCTAGTGCAGTCTGATAACACAAAGCCCGATCTGGCAGCTACAACACACAGTCTGATCAGAGACCTGTGGCACTCACTGAAAATCCTTTACATGAGATAGACTATAGATCCTTCTCTCAGAGAATAACTCATCTGTGTCAGCCTCTTGAACTAAATGTTGCCAGTGCAACACGACAGAGTAATGCGCTTTAGCTGTCCCAAAGACTGTATTGATTTGTGTGATTTAGCTCTTTGTTACTTTATTCTATTCCAGCCAACAATAGCAACTGATTAAAGCATTAAAACCTTGTACTAGTACAATGCAATATTTCCCTGAAGTCTGTCACTTACAATGTGAGAAATTTCCGCACGCATTTACAGGGATGTCCAATAATGTCGGCAGTCAACATGCATACTTAAATTCTGAATTCTCCCTCCCATAATAGCAGCAGTGGAGTTTAATGACGAAATAGAACCTTATGTTCACAGCAGATATTCTTACAGCAGACAAGAAGCACAGGTGTAATCAATAACTTCACTAACGACTGCTCTCTGTTCAGAGGAGTCAGGTTCTGAGCCCTGCCATAGTGCTCACTGACACTCAATGGAGCCCAGGCCTCGTTAACTCAAGTAGTTACACCTGTGCTTTTCCTGCTCTGACAGAGTCTCATGTGATTACTAAACCATGTGAACACTTATATTTTGTTAAATCACGGAGGCTGTTATTTGCAGATTTACCAGGTGGAAGTGACCAGGTGGAAGTATTCCCACTACGACCTATCATGTTTCCACACAATGATTTACTTGAGAATTTTGCATTTAGATTCAAATGATTTGTGTGATCCTCTGTCTGTATATGTGTTTGTATTGTTGACAGTAGAACAAGCTGAGACAGTCTGTGGTCGTGAGTCGCATCCAGTTTATGATTATGAACAATAGTTGAATAGTGATCATTTTTGAGATACATACACTAAAACGTCTCAAAAAAGAACACATACATAAAAACACGGGAGAAACTGGTAAAAAGCAGAGGAGAAAAGCAGCATTTATACTTTCTATTAAATGAGGTCCACACTGGGACACATCTGATGTCCTCTGGCAAACTGCCTCTGAGACGGGAACCTCAACTATAAAAGAAGCTTCTCCAGACTTCACTTTAATCTTACAAACAGGCCTGTGTGAGACGACCTGAGAGACCTGTGTGGCAAATAATCACACAGCAGGTCTGAGAGGTGATGTGGAGTGAGAGCATTTAACGCTTTATACACAAGGAGCAGAGGCATTTATAAAGTCTTACAGGAGCCAACTGAATTATCTGAGAACTGGTGTTACACACCTTACCCGAACACATGAGAAAACCTGGCAGGTTTTGCACTGATGGAAAGATTCTGAGGGCTCTGCAACATGACAGAGCAGGACCAAAAGGATCAACACAGTTTTACTGAACAAACCAAGTGTTATTATAACTGCCAGACTGGCTGCCTTGTAGTGTCTTTGTGTTAAACCAACAATCAAATAATGTCACTTTCTCAGAGGCAACAGGGAGCCCTGCTGCCCTCAGGACAAGATTGATTTTTGTTCAGCGTCTTCTCTTCTGTCAAACCTCAACAGATCACAAATAAAACATCCTGTAAAACAGCAGAGGACCAGTTGTATTGCAGAAGAAGAAACTGTAACAACTTTTATGTGACAAGAGTGCTCATAGAGTCCTATAGGGAAGACAATAACCTTATACATTATTGTCTACATTATTGTCAAAGTCGTCACCTGGACTGAAAAACACTGAGTCTGTTAGTTTTTGGTTTTAGTGCAGCAACGAATCTTCACACCTCTGATTTGTGAGAAAGGCTGCCAAACAACATACTAAATAAGTAAATAACTTTAAAGAAAATTCTTGAGGTGCATCCAATAATTAAAATGGTGATGTATCTGTCCAGTGTTATTTACTGTTATTTTCCTGCAGTATACAGAAATGTGGATATTACAGGTTATGTGAAATGTGCTGATATATTCTTTGACGCTTTTCTTGCTAATAATGTGAGAAATCTCACACTGTGGTTTTATGTATATTTGATTATTCCTTTACAGGTGACTGAATATGAATTAATTAGAACCATTTAAGGTCAGAAGGTCTCTGAAGACATGTTCATCAGTGAAGTGGGCTTTGAAGCTGTTTTCTGAGAGGATCTCACTTTGCTTTTACGCCATTTTTTTCAGCTGTTCTTTATCTCTGTCCCCATTTTCTCTTGATGTTTGTTTTCAAACAGAAATGGAGCATGAAATTATTCAGAGTGGAGCCACTGAATCAGTCTGTTTAGCAGTTAGCAGAGTTACTGCCTGAAAACCTGAAGAGGGAACGACTGTACTTAGACACCTAAACGTTTTTGATGCACTTACTCACAGATAAAAAAAAGACTTGTTTCTTTTGATACTGGGCAGGAAGCCACAGGGACATCAAAGATTTCATAATTAATGTTATTGCGAAGTGTTACACAAGATCACTGTAAAATTATGTCAGAAACACATCACCTTTATATTTCTCCCAGCTCTCTCCCTCTCTTTCTCTGACTGCCTCCCTTTCTCTATTTCATCCCGTCTCTCTCTTTGAGTTCCACAGTGCCAGGTTGGCACAGGCAAGGATGTGGGTTTTAACATGACGGTCTTGTGTCTCTCCTTTGGGACAGATTATGTCTCTCTGCTCCCTCACTGTTCCCGTCCTGCCCTCTGCTGCTGTGACAGGCTGCTCCTTGTCCTTTGCCAGGACTAGAGGCTGTTAATGCCAGACAGCCGGATCAGAGGTGCTGATCTTTATGCAGCCAGCTGAGTCACATTTGGCAATGTGTGTCTGTGTAGGTGTGTAACCATGACAGTGACTAAAAAGATCCTTTACTTTAGTCAAAAACGCAACTTGGCTGGTTGCCAAATTACTAAACTGCTGATCATATGATCAATTATTTGTAATTTAAAGACACCTCACACAGCTCTCTTATGCATTCACACACAAACACACACACAAACAGTGACACCAGATTCCTCCAAAACCAGAAGTCTTTTTTGCCCTTGTTCTGTTTTCCATGGATGACTGTGACCTTCTGGTGTCCAGGGAAAGGAGCCAACAATAAGAGGCAGCAGATGGTTCACAGTGAGACTCTTGTGCTTCGTATTCTGCATGATGGTTTATACACACATACAAACACACACTATTTTTCATATACTTACGAAAGATCATCTTCCCTGTGTGTACTGACAAAGGCTTCCCATTCTTGCTTTCAGTAATGAACTAAAGATAAGAGAACTAAAGGTGATGGTGTTCTGCTTTTCTCTCCTGGCCTCCTGCCTGCTGTGTCTCTTATCCTCCCTGTGCATCACATCACACACTGAAGCCTCTCCTGACACTGTGGCAAAACTAAAAACACAGCCAGCACGACCTTCGCCATTACAGCAGCAGAGCCTGTCCACATGTGGCATTGCAGCCAGCTCATGTTGCATGTGTGTGTGTGTAAGAGCGGGAGAGAGAGCGAGCATGGGTGTTCCTGTTTATGTTTCAGTATGAGTCTAATTAAGTTTAATTCAGCACAGAGGACCACAGTGTGATTCAAGTGCTAAACACTGAGCTTTATTTACAACCTCTCTGACAGGAGAGAAACAAACCATGAAACCTGCAGCTTCAGAAGTGCTGCTGGAAAAAGCTTCACTGAAAGATTTCTAAAGATGCTTTTGTTGGTCTGAATTTGTTCTTCTCCAAATGGGACTGAAGTGTCTTTTCATCCACTGATTAAAATCATTAATAATGTTGATATGTTTTTTGTCATGTCTTTTTTTACTGATATTTATTTCTTTGCAAAGCACTTTGTGTGTTTTTGCAGATATTTCTAATAACATTCAGAATCTCTATCTCAAAGAAAACAAAGAGACAAAGGCATGAACCTTCTATTTACTTGACCATGAGGACATTGATTCACTTCCTCTCCTCAGGTCTGCTGAACTGTACAGGCTGTTTGAATCATCAGTCAGACAGTTTAGTTTAGCAGACACATTAGAGCCGTAGTGGAGCTGTCTGTGCCAGTTAGTCTGCAGAGTCCTGCAGCACAGCAGCCTGAGGAACTCACAGGAAATGAAGTGAGGCTCGACTGTTCAGGAGAAATAAGAGCTCGGCCGTTTGTTCAAGATGCTTTAACTGCACTAGAAGTTTATAATAAGGTCAGAGGTCATTCTGGAGGGCAATGACCCTTCATATGAGAGACTAATGAAACCATTACAGAGCTGAAGAGAGACGCTCACTGGAGAGAACGTTACTTTAGCTGAGAGACAGGGACAGACAGACAGACAGAGAGCGTGCTATGTTATCGCCAACACTAAAACATGTTATAGTGGTTTAAAGACTACCAGCAGAATGCATTATAAACTGTATGTCTGACATTCAGACTGTGACTGTGACTTTAACTGAGACAGACAGAAAGAGAGCGAGAAAGCATGCAATGTTACCTCCAACAGAGAAGTATTGTTTAAGTGTTTGTTACTCTACAATATAATAAAGTAACAGTGGTCCTACCACTACCTGCAGTATACATTGTATATGCATTGCATAACATATTCAGACTGTGATGCAGTTTGTTGAATTTTAAAATATGGAGACAGAGGCTGGAAAGGTTTCACTCTGCAGAGGGATTCTTATTAAACCAATGTTTGGAGAAAATCAAAACATGATAACATAACATTAACACACCGAGAGCTTTCATAAACAGCTATTATGTCTAATGGTGCCTCCACATTCAATCTATTCCACTGCAGAGAGAAAATAACACTTCATTGTTTTTTTGTTTGTTTTTTTAACAATAGAAAAATAATTTAAATTTGGTCTTTTTATCCCACTGACATGCGCGATAAGTGCAAGTTATTCATTATTCTGTTTTCAGGTTCATAACCGCTGACTGTTATTCTATTCACAAATGTATTTTTACACTTACTCAAAGAATATGCTGATCTTCCCTTCGTTTTCATTGTTCCATTGTGGGCTCGATAATTTATCTGGTGACAAATGAAATAAACTGACAGTCATTCTCTCTTTATTGTCTTGCCAGTCAACTTTATTGAACTCATCTGCTGTCGTGACGTCACAGCTTGTCATCAAAGTGCAAAGTAAAGGCTGAACAGAGCTATCACAATGAAAACTCTCTGTGGTTATATCTGCCCAACTCTGAGAATCACAATCTCTGCTGTTTTTAAGGAGATATGAAAAACACACACATTGCAAATGGACTTCATTTAGCAACCAGTGGAGGAAAGACCAAAATATGATATTTATTCATAAAGAAGTAAGGCATATATGATTACATTATGCAGCCTCAGAGAATGTCTCTTACAGCTCTGTGTATCTATTTAAATGTAAATGATCTGAGGCTGAGGTGAGGATTAGTTACAGAAACACCCTGTAGCACTTTAGAAACAGGAATCAGATGATCAAAGGAAGTTTGATTTTATTTATTTTTTTACCTTCAGTTTTAACTTCTCTCTCTTTCAGTATCTCTCGGAGTCTTTCTCTCTCTTGCACACTCACTCACTATTTCTAATGCTCTCATTAAAAGTGTTCACTCACAGACATGAAACACCTGTAGATGGAGGAAACCAATTTGCCAGAGCAGCAGATAAGACATTCAGTGACTTGGGCAGCAAGAGAGAAAGAGGGAAGAATGACAATTACATGTTTCTTGGTCTCTAAAAGCACACAGAGATCATTTTCATTTCAGCTAATGCAAACATTGTATGGGAGCATCTCTGAGGAGGATCCATCTGTTAATACAAGAACAATCCATCCAATATTTTCCTCATCACATTTCTTGATACTGAACCTCTACCAGCTCTTGCCAGGAAGTACTCAAGTTCTCTCAGGTATGCTGGGAGATGAAGTCTCTGTGCTCTACATCGACATCTCCGAACAGTCAGTTTGGCATCGAGTGCCTCCAAAGCAAACACTCAAATACCGTTCAATATGTGAGCTGTTCCACTGATGCATTAGTGATGCAGTCGAAACATAATCATCTGTGTCTCAGCTGGATCCATCTTTGGTGAATGCACCCATTTGTTATTCAGAACACATCCTATCAGTTAATTTAATAGAGTCAAATCACAGCATGCAATTTGAATAACCTCCTTTTAATCCTGCTGATTAGATGACTAATTCATGATTACTCTCAAGCTATTGGAGTCATCAGCGCAAATGATTAACCTCTGTAATGAAATAACTGAGTGTGTACATTTACTCTCCCCTGCAGTAACACCACAAACCGCAGCTTCTAGTGAATCCACACTTCTCTACATGGTGGCAGGAAAAACAGACTTGCTGCTCGCTCACATCTCTGGAGGGAGAGCTAGCAGAGAGCGAACAGCACAACTGGGCTCCAATAACCTCTTGAAAATTCCAAATATTTCTGGTCTTGCTGTTAGTTTGTAGTTTCACTAACTACAATCAGCGTCCTCTTATTTATGTTTTTCTGATTTCTGATCTTCTGTAGTACAACACTACACTTGATATTAACCAATCAGCTGTCACTTAGCTCTCCTGCAGTGTGGCTGTTGGAGCAGCAGCTCATTAGCAGAGAAGCTGATTATGTGAGAAGAGGCACCAGTGCAGTGTGTTTGCAGAGGCAGAAATTCATGTTTCCTCAAGTGGGAAATAGGAAGCTTGAAAATATTATGTAAACTGTGAATAATTTAAATATAACAAGACACCTGTTGCTGATATATTCAACATTATTTCAAGTGTTCATGATCATGTGTTAGGTTCTCTCTGTGGAGCTTCAGCACATGAGACCTTATGGTACAGGTGAGCTGTTTGAAAAAGGGGGGATATAAATGAACTTTACCACTCTGCTCATTTGTACTTAAGACTAAGCAGAGGGTGTTGAGTTCATTAGTTCAGTGCCAGCTGCAACACAAAGGCAGAAAGAACACAAAGGTTCAGTGGAATCATCAAATGAATAAGATGAGACTGTAGATGAAAAACCTCATTCCCCTCCTTTATGAGGCAGAAAAAATATCCATCTTACACGCTCCAGTCTACTCAACTCTTTGAATGAACACAAGGTTCAAAGCTTCTGACCCCTGGGTGTCCTCATTCATAGTTAATTTAAAGCCCACAGTGTTTCTGTTCTCTAACGACGCTCCAGCTGTCAGTGAGAAAACCTTCAGCTCAGGTTTTACAGATTTTCTTTAATGTTATTAATTTATGAATTGTGCAGATTTTAAACTTTGTGATCCTTAAGTAATACTTCAGAACCTCAGGGTGGACTTTAAGTTGTTGGAGATATTATTTTTAATACTTTGCTTGTGAGGGTAGGGCCGTCAAGCTTTTTTTCATAGTGTTAGTAACTCACACTAAGTAGGCAGAATAAATGAGAGATAAGAAAAATAAGACGATACTTTACAGTAAGCATGAATTAAACAAGACATAACAAGTAAGCAGTGGTGGGGTGGGAATAAGTAAATACCACATCTAACGTAAGTGATGCATCAGTTCGTCTCAGGTTAGAGACTCACAGCTCGTCTGCTCTGAAGAAACCTCACAGATAATCCCAGGATTCCAGTCTGCTGAAGGCAACTCATGAAGCTATCCATTAAATCTGCTCTCACTCTGCTCTGGAGGTGAAACCGTGAGTCTTCAGACAGCTCCTGCTGAGCTTTAACAAGGAAACTTGTCAGGAAACTTTGCAGCTCCTTTTGAATGGAAATGCGGGCAAAATTCTGAAGTACAGTTGATACTAACTGTGACATGCACTGGTCCAGAGAAATGATCTCCTCTGTCTGTGATTCAGCACCATGGACAGAGACAGTGTTGTTCCAGAGCACATGTACATGTTCACTACAGTGAAAACACAACTTTGAGGACAGCACATACGAGTTGCATTAAATTATATTCATATTAACTACCTGACAATTGTGTAACAGCAGAGGCAGCACTCACAGATACGTTCAGACACAGTAACAGAGGCAGACAGACACTCTTGTAAAACTGAGTGGACACACACACTCTCTCTGTGTCTGTAACCTGCAGACCTGAAGAACCATGAAATCAAATTGATGTCTCAGAGGAGCGACACATTTTATCAGTGTGTATCAGTGTGGAGGAGGCTGTTGTTGGAGGTGGACTCACAAATGTCAACAAACCAGATAAAGGCTGGAGTGTGAGTATTATTTCATACAGAGAGGGTCAAAGGTCATTCACGTAGACCATTCTTCACAACAGCAGAGTGAGAGGAAATATCAGCCTGTGACCTGTATGTTTATCACTTAATATCCATGCAAACATCACACACACATCTATTTGTTGTCTTATTTGCAGGTAAGGGAGGAAAACAGGGCCACAGCATGGGAGAATCCAGTTCATGTATCCTATTGACAGCACTGGAGGTTTAAAACAATCACCAGTGGGACACAGAGAGCTTGTTGTCATCAGTACTAAACTATATCAGAAGTGTCAGACTGACTGTGTTACAGGCAGGTGGGGAATTCAGCTGCTTCTGTCAATCAGCTTTGAGCTCCATCCACCTGCCTACATCACTTTATCACTAACACAAGTCTGGAAACCAGAGTGTGAGGTTACATCATTTGAAATGTGTTTGAATAAAGAGTAAAAGACCCACTTATTACTGTGACAATCAAGTGATTATTCCACTACATGTGTAAATAAACCCCAAACTACCAGCACATTTTACATTTAGCTAAATGTCTGTTGTTATATCTGTCTGTGTCTATCTGATGCAGTCTGGATAAATCAACTCTAAATACCAACAGTACACAGCCCTGCACTGGAAAAAGATGAAGCAGGAGCTTTCTCTCTTGTTATTACGAAACATTCTTATCTTTTGTATTTCTTTTCTTCACATTTTCTTGTATCCATCTTTATCTTACTTCCTCTCTGATCTCTCCACCCCTATCCCTCTGATCATCTTTGTATCAGATTAATCACAATTTCCACAATGTTTATTCTGGAGGATTATTTAGTCTTCGGATTTAAAGCTTCTGCTTCCTTTTCAACATCTGTTATTTAAGTTTTCTTCCATTCATTCAATTCTTTTTTCCTCCCAACTAATCATCTGACTTATATGGAAAACATGTTTTTTCTCCTCTGAGGAAGTTTAAGAGACAACAGAGTTTCTGTGACAAACACTGCTGGATGTGGCTGTGAAAAGGGAAACATAGCTCCTGCTCCTGGCTCTAATTCAAAGATGATCAGCAACATGTTTCATCTGCTGCCTCTGTCCTTGCCCCACTGGCTGTTTAATGTCGGGGGAACTGAATCACTTCAGTTAACAAGAGTGGAGAGTTTGTGAGGCAGCACAGACTGAACACACATTCTGGTACTGACAGCCTTAGAGATCGATCTGATTTCTACATGACAGTATAATGTTAATTTAGATAAAGCACATACTTGTGCACACACATAAACACACACTCAAACCCACACATGAAATCACAGAGCAAATCTCATTACCGTTCTGCTGGATCCTAAGTGTGTGTGATGTGTTTCTCTGCTGAATTACCATATAAATAACTACAGCTGATTATCAAGATTTGTTCAAGAAGCCAGAACAGAGAGACAGAGAGAGAGACTGTGTGAAAGAGAACACCTCGTTTTCTCTAGAAGGTGTCACTGAAACCTAATCCTCTCATTAATTTGACTGCAATTTTATGCTTTTTCTTCTTTTTATTTTTTTATGTTTTTATTTGTGAAACATCCTGTCTACCTCTCGTTGGTATAAAAACACTTGTGTGTAATATAATTTAAATGAATATTCATTGACAGCTATTAGCATTCAGTGATATTACTGCCTGTGTTTAGTGGAGGTGTTGATACCTGGAGGAGGAGATTCTTCTAATCTCTCGGCTTCATTTGTCTTCTCATTAACACTTCATTCACAGTCTAAAAGGACGTCAGACCAAATGAAGCATTCAGTGTGCCTCATTTAAAGTTCACTCCAAAGTGCCTGACCTTACATGTTGAATAATAACCTCACCTCATAAATCTATATTACATTGGGATTTATTTTATGTGTAACTCTAAACAAGTGTAATTCTAACGTGCTGTCATGGACTAAGCCTGGACTTTTACCTGGACACACCCTGGGCCCTCAGGTGTGGCCAGTTAACCTAACGAGCACTAATGAGCAGCTGCAGAGACAGAGCAGACTGGCCAATCACAGTGCACAACAAGATGACACCACAGGGGTCATCACATACAAGATTCACCTGAATGATCAGGTTAACACTAAAAACAATGATTTGCAGGTTATGTTATGATTCATCCCTCTCCTCGCTTTTCCCCCTCCCCTGGTCAAACTGTTTCACACATGGCCTCTAAGCAGTTATAGAATAGGGATTTTGATGATGTAGTGGAACAGAATGATGATCATAAAGGTCTGTTCTACTAAAGAGCCTGACATAAAGAGCAGGAGGAGTCTGTAATGTTGAACCATTTCATGGACTAATTGCTTCATCAATCACACAGCAGAGCAGCAGAGCAAGCAACTGTGAAGAAGCTGAGTTGAAGATGTGCATTACTCTTTTAACTGGAGACGCTTCCCCCAAAAGTCTTCCCCACAATGTTTTTACAGAGCGCATCAGCAGGCTAATTATGAGTTTATAATGTCAACTTACAGTGTGAAGGTTCAGTGACCTTATTAGAAATGTTAAGCTAATTTATTAAAGCTGGATTAAATTGGATTTCAAAGTATGTGAGTACAGGAAAGGTTCGAGAAATGTAAATATAAAGGAAAACCTAATGGAGTACAAAACAACATGTATGTCATAATCATGCTGTGTACAACATATAGTCTTGGACTGACCACTAGTTTAAATAAACAGCATGATGCGAGATACACGACCCAGCATGGTGTTTCAACCATCAGGTTTCTGTTTTGTAAAAAAGGTAAAATCTAGCCAAATGTATCAACAACACAGAGGTCTGTGTGTGTGTGTCGAGTGTGTTTGAGTGTGTGTGTGTATATACTCCATGGCCGCTCTAATCTGCTCTGCATGAAGGAAAAACTAATGAGAAGACAAAGATTCTCAAAGAGCCTCTCAAACACTGAGAGCACACTGACTGGAATCTAAACATCATCATCACCACAGTGATGGAGAACATACTGTATGTTTTAGAGCTGAATACATTGATGAGCATCCCTGCTGCCTCACTGTGATTGTTGTTAGAAACTTTATCAACAGGAGAGGGAGGGAAAAATCTCACCAGTTCACTATCAGTGACCCAAAAGTTAATGAGTATAATTAGCAGGAAACCTTAGGAGAGAATGGGCCTGCAAAAGCCAGAGACAGACACTCAGTTTTCCATATGATGTGCAAAAAGCAGGAAACTGAGTGCAGTGTATTTTCCTTTTATTTGTGTGTCTTCATCAGTGTGTCTACAGGTCCCTCTATGTAACCGACATTCTCTCTCTGCAGTGACAGATAGGTGTTTCAGGGCTTCATTACTTTCAGACCTGCTGCAGTTCCATCTCATTCGTAACATGTCATGCTGCTTTGTCTTTTAAAAGTAAATCTTGGTTAAAGGCAAAAGAAAAAAACGAGAGTTTGTCAGGGTAATTAGTTTGGGGATGAGTTGCTGTGTGTGAGACACGATGCTTGAGGAAAGAAAGGAAATAAAGAAAAAGTCTTCAATGATTTATAAGTTGGAGGATAAACTAGGATAAAATAATGAAATAATTAATCAGTTAAAAAATTCAAGTGCACAGATAATAATCACTGTTGCCTTTAAAGCTGACTGAGTGCATTTAATACACAAGTGAAAAGGAAGACACAGGAAGTATTTCAGTGTGAAAGGAAACACACTGATGTAGTTCCTGCTTAACCAATATGGTTGGCAAGTATGAAGCGATGGCTACTCATGGCACAGAAGAACTATTTAATGAAATAACCTGCTGTGGTCTGAGATACATGGCACATGGATTGACACAAAGCAATACAAGTTAACTTATAAAGCAGCTTTCAGACGCAAGACAATTCAAAGTGTTTAATCTAAAACTAAACCTGCAGGTACATCAGGAACAGATTAGTAGAGTTCAAAGCTCACTGAACACACAGACTTATGTTTATGATGAAGACAATGATATTTCAGAAAAGATTGAATTTAGAATAAAAACTGAAACAAAGAACAGCAAGCCAGTTCTAATCAGCTCCAAGAATCTCAAACATTTTAGCAAAGCAACATGTTTCTCATGCAGCTGCTCCTGGAACCAACAACAACCTCAATCCTTCAGTAGAAACTAAGAGTCACAACTGTGCACCCTTATCTCTGCAGCAGGAGAGGTTAGAGTGAAGGAGACAATCTGACTAAAGCATCTCTGGTAAGACACAGAATGAAAGCACACCACATCAGCTGATCATCAGCAGATCAGAAGCAATCATGTTCAACACTTGTGAAATATCAGAGTTGTTCTTACTGTCAGTTCTGAAGATCACTGTGATGCAGCAGGTTGTCTTTCTCATCCAGCCGTCATGACATAAACACACACACAAAACAGACACACACACACACAGTCGGGCATCTTACCTGGAAGAGACAAAAAAGAGAAGACAGACTGTAAAATATATTATCTATGACATCATCATCACCATTATCATTCCTTTAATTTAGCTGCAGCCATGAGTCCCACTGTTGGCCAGTCACAACTCATGATTTATGGCAATATTGGTCTCAATGGTCTGATGATGTGGGAACAAATGGATGTAAAACTTCTATCAGCCTTTTTTAGTGTAAAGGCCGACATTATCTGAGCCTGCAGAGTCAATTGTTCTACCTGCTCCTTGACAGAGAGACACCTTCAGCCCATCTCTCCCCACAAGAACCAAACACCTGCTGATTCTGCTGCTTCAGAGGGGAAATCCAGTCAGGTGAGTGTCACAGAGTTAGCCTGTGTCCTATAGAGTGCCATGCACGCTCACACACACATGCTACACCAGCACTCTGAAATAATTCAATCAAGCCAGTTGGAGGTGGAGCTGCTTGTATTGTTACCTTAGCATCATTTTATATTGCCATCATCACTGTAATATATTTATGTATCTCTGCTCATAGAAAAGAATATGGGGATTTTTAAAAAAATACAAGGACATACCGTCTAATAAAAGTGTTTTTTATTAATTGTGAAACATGTTTGGCAAGAACAACAATTGTTTGTCACCTGTTTGTTCTCTGCTGTACTCTCCCTCCTCTGTTTGAACCAGGAACTGCCAAACTGAACAGAAGCTGCCATTGGCTTATGAGGAGGTGTTCCAGCGGAATGTGAAAAGTATGGTAGAGTTAGAGGGGTGTTTATTGTGGCTCCTATCACAAATGCTATGTAATTGCACTGTGAGTGCATTCTTTCTAAAGATGCTTTATACATAATGTACATAATGCTGCACAGGATAATTGTTTTACACAGTTAAATAAATACTGAACGTCTTGACTGAATTGATTTTTGCCACAGTTTGTGCCTTATCCACTAGACAATACTTAAAGAGAGGAGCTTCACAGTAGAGATGGCAGAGGACATTAGAGAAGACACTAGACTTTAAGCTTCACCATCCTTCAATGCACCCAGAGATATCCCTTATCCCAAGTATGCGCAACAACAACAGAATATTTTTGGTTTTTGAAATTGTTCTGACATATAATCTAGTCAGCCCTGCCAAGACAAACACATGTTTGAGAATAACACCTGAGGGGAAAAAGCAAAAGCCTGTACCTGTACAAATGATACATGGTAAAAGCCTGTCACCCTTTGTTGATACATGTTGAATAATGAAAGGCCAATTTCCTGATGTATGTTCACATTGACCATTAATCACATTAAACACTAGAATTTAATGTCAATGTATTTCATCATCATAGAAAATGCATCAGCATGCATTTCCCGTCTCCTGAGTCCTTCACATTTCCAATATGTTTGACTCACTTCAACCTTGGGATGTAGGAGCCAAAACATTTCACTATTTATATCTTAAATAGGAGGTAGAGCTCTTTACCTCTAAAGTGTTAATACCAGATGTCCGAGATTAAAAAAAACAAAAACAACTAATACTGCTTTACATTAATTTGCAGTTTTAATTCTCTGACTTTCAGGTTCGGGTGAAAAAAGTCACTACTTTTTATTTAACAGTCCAGAGTCAGTGGAGAAGCACAGGGATGGATTTTGCCTTCACTTTAAATTCTGACCTCTGGTTGTTTTGATATATAGTTAATGAGTAATGTCCAGCCAACAGTGTTTCAGTATTCACTCGCAGCGCTGGATGTTGGTGGGTTAGAATCACTAATCTTAACAGGCATCAATCAGCCCAGGCAGGGGTCCTCTGCGCTGTGACTGACAGATGGATAATAACAAATAATAATAACAACCTCATCCTCGCTCATGCCCCTGGTAATTGAGAGCATGGTGGGCTGGTAGAGTCTGACAAAGAATAGCAGGGGACCTCACTTTTTGTTCAAGAGTTGGACTACACAGGTAGGAACCACACAGTTTGAACTGAACTACAGTTATAGATTCAATAGATGGTAGATCCAGGCTCTTAGTCAGCACCATGGACAGTGACAGAGCACTAACAGCACAGTGTCCAGCTCACTAAAACCACAAGTTTCTTCAAAGAGTCAGGTAAATTGTTCAAAAAACAGAAGCAGAAGCTGCTCACACACAGGAACAGAGACGTTTAAGATGTAAATGATGCAGGTTTAGAAACAAAAACATTACGTGTGGCCTTTCACAGATGAATCATGGTCACCAAAGATATTTTAAATCGATATACACACATTTACATGCATGCACATTGTCAGCAACACACCGCCTCATAACTCTGGATCGGTGTATACGACAGCGTGTTCCAGTTCCTGCCAATATCCAACAACTTGGCACAGCCATTGAAGAGGAGTGGACCAACATTCCACAGGCCACAATCAACAACCTGATCAACTCTATGCGAAGGAGATGTGTTGCACTGCGTGAGGCAAATGGTGGTCATACCAGATATTGACTGGTTTTCTAACCCCCCCGGACCCCCCCTATACAGTAAAACTGCACATTTTAGAGTGGCCTTTTATTGTGGCCAGCCTAAGCCACACCTGTGCAATAATCATGCTGTTTAATCAGCATCTTGATATGCCACACCTATGAAGTGGATGGATTATCTTGGCAAAGGAGAAGTGCTCACTAACACAGATTTAGACACATTCATGAACAATATTTGAGAGAAATAGGCCTTTTGTGTACATAGAAAAAGTCTGAGATCTTTGAGTTCAGCTCATGAAAAATTGAAGCAAAAACTAAAGTGTTGCGTTTAGTTCAGTGTGATTCCTCTTCAGAGATCTTAAATAATGGAACAAAGAACACAGAGCAGCAGCACTGATGACTTCACTGTGTGCACGTCTGGTTCATAGCGCTGAATCCTGCAGAACTGTAAACTTAATGTAGTTGTATTTGTTATTTTACCTGATGACATCTTGAATTTGAAGTAGTGATTCTCTTACTTTCAGGTTAGGGAAAAAAAGTTTCCTACTTTGTATTTAAGAGTTGAGAATTGCCTTATTTATTTACTTATAAATGATCCCCATTAGCTATCACCGCAGTCACTATTCTTCCTGGCATCCTGGAAGAATCACTGGAGAAGCACAGGGATGGATTTTGCCTTCACTTCAAATTCTGACCTCTGGTTGTTTTGATAGCTAATGAGTAATGTCCAGCCAACAGTATTTCAGTATTCACTCGCAGCACTGTATGTTGGTGGGTTAGAATCACTAATCTTAACAGGCATCAATCACCCCATGTGGGGGTCCTCTGCGCTGTGACTGACAGATGGAGAATAACAAGGCCCCCCTCATCCTCGTTCATGCCCCTGGTGAGTGAGAGCATGGTGGGCTGGTAGAATCTGACAGAGAATAGCAGGGAACCTCACTTTTAAAGGAGTTCAAAGAGCGGGACAACACAGGTAGGAACCAAACAATATTGACTTCTGAATTTAGGTTGTTTGAACTGAACTACAGTTATAGACTCAATAGATGGTAGATCCAGGCTCTTAGTCAGCACCACGGACAGAGACGGAGCACGCTCAGCACAAGTTTCTTCTAAGAGACGGTTTGAAGGAAAGCCAAAACTTTTTTTAGCAATGAGGACATTTGGCAAAAACAGATTTCTAACCCTCACTTATTCCTAAAAGCTTTGACTGCAATCACTCTAATTTTTAACCTTTTGCATGCATAAAAAAAATCTCTATATATTTGATGAAAATTGGACATTGGTCTCTTTTTCTGGACTTACTAAAAACTGCTTAAAACAATTAACAACCGCTCATCTTCGAGAAATTAGCAAAAAGACACCACATGTTCCTTGTCAAAGTGAATGTTCACGTGTTTCTTAAAAGACTTTTCAGACCAAGGGCCCTGACAATTACCCCCCACTGTTACTGTGACCCTCTCAGTGATCACTCGGCCACAGATCAGCTGCACTCTGGCAGCCTGACCTGCACACAGACAGCATGCTCTACCTGCCTGATTTTATTTTCAAATGCTCAGAGAGGCAAGAGAGCGAACCCACAAAAGAGACACAAACTTTCTAAATATTAGATTTGGCTGTAAAGCTTTTCTGTTTGAGGCTTTTGTTTCAGCTCTCAACATGTTTCTCAGAGGAGAAGTTTTTACTCGTCACAAAGCAAGAAAGTCACAGGTGTAATTAATGACACTAACGAGGTGTCTGTTCCATTGTGGTGTCTCGTTAAACATTACCAGTGAGCTACATGCACATTAACCGAACCCTGGAACTGGTGAAGCTAAATGAACATGCCCTCGTTAGTGTGATTAATTACACCTGTGATGCTCCTGCTGTGACATCAAAAAATCATTCAGTCAGTCAATCAGTAACAGTCAGTCACTCACAACACAGAACTGGTAACAGATTCAACTTTGTTTGCTGATGGTTTGGCAAAAATACAGTTTTCCAAAAATAAATGTTAAAAGTAATGTTATTCTTCATGCTTGTATATTTTTAGTTCATCATTTCATGAGACAATACTTAAAACAAGCATCCATATATGTTAAACTGCAGTATGTGTTACAGTGAAGCTAGTAAAAGGTATTTTTGTCTTTGTCTTCACACATCATGTCAGGCTCTTGTAGGCAGTAAGTGTTCAAACCGAAAAATAACTTTCCCTGACGTCTCTTTGGCTCACCATGTTCCCTGTGTCTGTATTCCTGCTTGACTGACAGCTTCTGTGTGGTCCATTTCTTCACGCAAGAAATCTGCACGCCTTCCCCTCCTCGCATGTCAGGAAAAAGAAACGTTCTGTGACAGCAACACCCAACCTGAATGAGTCAGCAGAGACCTGAGCTAACTGGACAGTGTTGGTGTGTGCTGACTTAAGAAGAGATGAGGTGGTAACTCAGAATGTAAAACTCTCTGAAAGCAACAAATTAACTCCTTCTAAGCATAAGCTGTTATAATAACACCAATTACTTGGACTGAATAATTATTAAATATCAGTCTGAAACTAGAATGCAACAATTATTCATTTTTTTTACGTTGGTTCAAACCAAAACACTGAAAAGCCCAGCTGCAGTCTTATATTCGTATAAGTTTTTCCATGTTGTTTACTAAACTGTAATATAAGGGTGAAGATGTATGACGATGATGATGATATGTAGCCTGAGAATAAATCCCTGTAATCTGGAGATCTACAGCCTCACACTCTCTGCTCAGATAGGTCAGACAGACCTTGAAGAGACTGTGTGATGTGCAGGGTTGCGTCAGTATTGCATGTAATAATAATTAATATGTAGAAGAGTAAAGAGCAGCATAGGAGTGCGAGAAGTTGGACAAATGAAAGTCAAGCTCTAAAGTGAAACATCTTGTCATGTCTTTTTATGTGAGGAAAGAAGATACACACACTGCACTGCACTCATTTAAGTGAATGAACTTGAGAACTTGACTTTGTGCTGAAGAGAAAGACGTGAGAGAACTGGGAGGAGGATGAAGAGAGAAAGTTGAGAGGGTCATAAACTGCAACACTGAGGCAAAGAGTGCAGAGGAGGAGACAGAACACATCTGTAATCTCCCACAGACAGTTCAGCATGAACAGCAAACATCTGTCCTCAAACTGTTGGAATATCAAAAGAGACGACATTTATCTCACAAATCAGTTAAAATTTCAGCTAAAACTTGTGATTGATCCAACTTGTCTTGTTTTCCTGCAGTAACTGCTAATATCTCTACAGCTTTTTAAAGTTTACTTTTGAAGTTCAAGCTAAATAGTTTTGCCCTTCATGAAATCTTTTGTAACACAAACTTCCATTTAATAAATGTATCAGCCAGTTTTTACTTTGATGTTGCATCACCATATCTCCCTTTCAAAGAGCAGGAGAACATAAATTGTCTCAAGCAGGAAGCACAATTTTTTTCTATTTACTTTATAAAAATGGTTTCGCTCAGAGAGTGTTTCTGGCTGAATGTGTGTTTGTTCAGGTGGGACATAAGGGTCACATGTTGGCAGTCTGCCCACTGAACACTACACAAAGAAAAACCCATTCTCATAACAAGATGGTGTATTTAAATGACTATAAAACTTGCTGCTCCTTCACTGGCTTCTGGCTGCCTGATAGTATTATCCTGCTGAACACAATGCCAGTGCTACAGCTCTGTGAAAATCCACAGGGGAGTTTTCTGAAAAGTCCATTTTCCTTGCGACATTATAACTTTCAAAAGGTCATCGATCCATCGAAATATCTCAATGAGATGCTCTGGGGCATTAGTATCCAGAAAGAGATCAATCTGTTTTTTCAAGCTTTAACTATAATTCAGAACGAGCAGAGAGACTGAACATAGTGTTTTCAGATAGAGAACAAATACATCATTACATAGGCATATAGTAGTAATAACTCAAACAGCAGATTCTTATTATTTGTTTATTCAATCATTCATTTGGTTCAGCAAACACAACTAGTAGCTTTGGTTGCCTGTGTGATTCAGAGGAACCAGTTTAATTAATCAAGACAAAGACCACCTGCTGTATCATTAATTAATGATATTCAGAACACCTGGCTGAGGCGGAGTGATACACATAGTTAATAGTCCCAGTGATGATATAGTCTAAATCAGCACTCATGGAATGCCTGTTGTCCAATCACATTACCTGGTTAGAACTAACTGTTGTTTAAATGCTGAACACATGGTGACATAAACCACATGTTACTTGTGTTTTTCTGCTACAATGTGTAGTGTGTAGTGCATACCATCATAAGTGTGCTCAGAGGGATACTGGCTTCTTAAAGAAGCACATGGTAAAGAGATTTTAGGGGATATAAAATGGCAGTCTATTTACCATTTTACAGTATAAATAACTCATTTTACATTTGAAAGCTGGGCTAGTTTTGTCTCAAGCTTAGTATATACAAGTTTAAAGTGCTTTGAAAATGAATTCTGTCTGAATTAAAGAAGAACAGAATCTGAGCTGTGAAAGATAGCATGGTCTTTAACTTAAAGTGATAACAGGATTCAACAGCCTTAATATCTCTAATGAACAGCTGCTTGGCTGCTCAGCTGTGCTTATCACACACATGCACACCCTGCTCACTTACTGCTGTGCAGCAGAGGAGGGATGCTGCCTCCAAAATAATCACAGCTCCATCAGCAGTGTGAGATATAAACAGTCCTTCTGGGAGCTTTCAAACATCCCTTTGCCTCAATTCACTTGAAGAAAAAATGATATAGAGAATGCTCCATGTGTGATAGAGAGCCAGAGCACTGAGATATAAAAAAAAAAATCTGTTGACTGATCAGGGAGCAGAACGTTGCCAGGTTTCACTTCATAAGGAGGTCAACCACCAAAACGTATCTCCCGTTACTGCCATACTGAGTACAGTTTTCACTTCTTAGAGAGACAGAATTAAGTGCACGTGGATTGTGTTGTAATCGTCCAAGATGGTCTTAAAGCAGATACATTATGAAAGACACATACAGACTAACAATGTTTACAAGTATAACAAGTTCTCAGTCAGTATTGTAATGTTTATAGAAGAGATCAGTGTGATCAGTGAGCATGTATCACTATAAGAACATATAGAAGCACAAAAGTTCTTAATAAAATAAATAAATGATGCCATTGGACATTATGTGCTGCTCATAGATCTATAACTAGCCTCATATTAAGCAGGAAGACAACGTAACAGAACTACTAAACCCAAACATTTGCAGAGGATGAACTGGGAATATCAGACTGACATCTTTGTCATAATATTTCTTGAATCTCAGTGGGCGTTGAGGCAGAAGCTCAAAATCATTCAGCAGTTTCCTCTTACCGTTACTGAATCTGAATACTTAACATTTAAAAACAGTGGAATAATCATTATACAGAATCCCAGTCAGTGGGTCTAAATGTTGGCTAATTAGAAGAGTCGTCCTCCCTGGTGACTTGAAGTGCAAATGTTCCTTGAGCAGCTTTAAATACCTGTAAGGTATGAGGTGGCAGCATTACAGTGGTGAAGGAAAAACACCCGTTCTCTCCTCTGATACTCTAATTATGAAATGCCACTCGCATTACTCCTGCTACCATAGATCTGGGTCTACCCACATGGCTTCTGCATCCTCACATACCGCATACTGAACTGACACGGGAATAAAAACATTAATGTCAGACCTCTGTACATTTCTTCATTACATGCTCCACAGACTCCATACTGTAGTCATCCAGACCCACTGGCTTACTCTTGATGATTTCTCAGAGATGGCTCACAGCCAGACTAAATAAAAAGCTTTGCAAGGAAGAAGCCAATGAAAGTCTAGAAATGTAGACATAAAAACAAGACATTAAATATGGCAGTATACACCAGTTAAAATGTAATTGGTGTCTCTGTAATGGCTGCTTCTGTGTAAGCAAATGCTCTCTGTGACATAATGTCTGTTTGTTCATGCTCAGAGTTCAGAGAAGCAGTGATTAAACTGCAGCAACTCACTGCTTATTGCTTGTC
This sequence comes from Semicossyphus pulcher, assembly GCF_022749685.1. NCBI lineage: Eukaryota > Metazoa > Chordata > Actinopteri > Labriformes > Labridae > Semicossyphus > Semicossyphus pulcher. Next base: position 8,232,921 of record NW_027211700.1, read on the forward strand.
TGTTTCCTCATCTCTCCGTCAGCCTCTGAGCTTCTTCTCCAGATGCTGCTGGAGGAGATGTTCAGTCACTGGGAGCCGTCTATCATTTCCTCTTTCCTCCCTGTGTCTCTAGCAGAGGTAGAGTTGTGCTTACAGCTTTCTGTTTCACAGACTGAGTTAATATTCATTCAGCTGTCAGTCGGGGCCAAGATGATTCAGTGGGAGGTCTGAATGAAACCTGACATTATGGAAATGTTCAGGTACCACCTGCATGTATAACAGGTGGACTGGAGAATGAAACACAGAATAGTGTGCATTAGAGAGTAATGATTGGTAAAGGTTCTGTCTCTGATGATGGTAAAAAAAAGTGGTAAAATCACTGAGCCCAGTGGTTCAGTCATGGATCTGTTGGTCACTGGATGCACAAGGTAAGGGATGCACAGGCTTGCCTGTGCCATCACTACAATCTGATTGGCAACCCCAGATGCCTTCTAAAAAATTCTGTCACGTCATTGGTCTCCATCTCACTGTGGGACAGGTGTTTGGCAAGATTTTCTTTTTCTACTAAGTCTCTGATTTTCTGCTCCAGGTGCACCTGCAGCCAAATGTGTTTTACAATCTTCTCCAGGGAGGAAACTTCAGTTAATTCATGTTGCTGTGTTTGAGAAAAATCTTCCTCCAATTAAATTTCAAGTCTGAATTTGACCTTTTGAAAGAAGGAATCCTCATTAAAATGTAGAGCAGCCGTTTCCTTTATCCCTCAGTTGTCTTTTCTGCTCGAGTCTTCTTTTCAACATTTAAGTATTTGTATTTAAAATTCATCATATTGACTATATTTACTTAAATAAATTGTGCCTGTGACCCTGTGATGAAAGCTCTTGCATTTGCAGTGTTCTTTCATATCATCAGTGAGTGAGTTGGCAGAAGTGTAAAATGTTCTCTGACCTCTGAGTTGCGAATAAATAATTAGTTTGGACAAACAGAAGATGACAGGTGATGGAAGTAAAAAAAAATGGCAACATCTTCTATTCAATCCAATCAGACTGCCAGCAGTCGCACAAAGAGCTGAGTCCAGCGAGGTCAGAGAGACGACATGAGACTCAGGTCACCTCCTCTTGTTTCTACACTACTTCAGCCAACTTCATCCTCTGGACCACCTGCTGTTTCTTCTTCTAGAGATGGAGTGTGACAGAATGTTACAAACGCACACACATTGATTAAAAGTGAGTATTTCCCCCCACAGAGGCTCTTTGTGCGGTCATTAATCTCATCAGCCGAATATTTACTAAAATAATCCAATGAAGGGCCTTATTTGAGGGAACAACAGGAGAACATCACAAGCATAAACCACTGTATTACTTGTCTTAAATAAACCCTGCTGTACTGTGAAATAAATGACTTGTTCTCAGTTCTACTGACTCTGTTGATGTGTGGGTGAACGACTGAAACAAATGCATCTGTATCCTTTATCACTGCTCCCCACCTACTTGATATTCAGTTCATAATCTAATACAAGCAAATTGACAATAATACAGTGATAACCCAGCATTCAATTGGGTGTTTGGCCTTTTAAGCCTTTTGATAAGAGCTATCTGATTACCCACAATCCCCTGGTTTCATCAGGGAGCAATTATCTCGTCACTGATCTGTGGCCGTCTCATAAAAAGTATCTGATCAGGATGTTGTGGCTTTGGCAGCCAAGCATACTGTGTGTACATTTAATGATCTGCTGCTGAAGAAGGACAGGCTCAAAACCAGTTTTGTTTAATGTAACAGCATCCAGTTCCTGAAAAAACAAACATGAAAACAGTAAACACACACACACACACACAAGCATTTAGCTAACACATGAAATGATCGTCTCTGAGCAGAACTGTGACAAATCAAACTATCATCTGTTGACATGTGTAGGAGCCTGGTGATGTTGGAGTCACAGATGTTATAGAGACAAACAGCTGGGAGTTAGATTGGAGTGTAAACGTGCTCAGGAAATACAGTTTTAATAAAACTGAGCTGCTCCACTGAGACTGTCTTATATTACAGAACTCAAACTGAACGTTATTAAAAACTGAAAATTCATAAGTGAGAATTAAACACTTCAACGTGCTTTCTGTAGAACTGCTAACTGTGAATCACACTTTGTGTCTCTGGGAATTTCACTGTGCTTAATGTTCCCAAGATAGGACCAACATCAAAACTGTTTGGTTTAATACATAATTTTGAATATTAGTGGACTAAATGTGCCAAGCTTGCAGAACAGGGGAATCAATGGCAGACTCGTCCTTGGAGGAATATAGGTGAGCATAAAAAAATAAGCAACACCACAAAATCTCACTTAAACACACATGCTTAATTAAGAATTTACATGATATAAGGAAATACATCCTAATAATACATTTAATGATACATCAAGTAACAAATCATATGATTAAGGCTTTGGACTATTCTATTTCAATGACAATATCCTGAGTGTCAGATGTGAACCGCAGGTGTGTAAAATAAAATCAATGTTAAACTTTTTTCGGACATCAGACTCAGTAGATTAGAGTTAAATTCCACTGTATCTCCTAGGAAAAAAAGGATAGCGACTCACACATAAAGTACTAAAATGCCTCTTCCTTTTTTTCATTAAGTGCCAAGTATTTGATAACATGTCCAGAGACTTTGTCCTCCCTGCTGGAACTGAAGGGTAAAAGCTCATTGAGCAGCTGTAAACACAATCCTGCAGAGCTCTGGGGTGGCAGCATCAGAGAGGGAGATGAAATCATCCCTGAATGAAGAGTCTGCAGAACACTGACCTCACTACAAGTACAGACATCATTATGCAATGCCTTCATAGACAGATAATGTAAACCAAATATAGACCAGAATATAAATATTATGGATCCAATATACTATCAAAAGTAAGGAAGTATCATCTATTTTACTTTCTGTCAGTGGATTCACATTTCCATCATTATATCCTGAATGTTGAGCGGTGAAACAACACTTCATCACATGAGGACAATTTAGCTCTTTCAAAAGGGAGCTATTAAAACAATTTATTATTTTTGTTATTTGACATATTTATTCTCCGTTGTATTTGACACATCTCCTGATTGTTAAAAATGTGGTCCTTATGACTATAATCACTAACCATGTTACTGATGAACCGTCTCTGTGTGCTCCTGCTGCTGTCTCCTCCTGTCTCATGTTTGTGTTGTTGGACAGAATCAGTCATGTGTCACCTGTCCATCAGGCATCCTGCTGCTCTGCACACCTCTTCCCAATCATCTCATCAGCCTGCTGACCTGTTACAGGACCTGCCTCCACAGCTCAACCTGATTGGTTATTCACTCTCTCTCTGCTTTCTCTCAGCACTTGGCCAAATAGTTTCAGTTTTGTGTCCTCCCGGCACTTTGCCTGTTTACCCAACATTTCTTGTTGACTCTTAGATTTGTCGAACAAAAACAAACTGTGACAGAGAAGTCTGAGCTTGAACAAAGAGACAGTCACATGAGCTTCAAACAACAGATAAATGAAGTAATGGGATTTAGACACCAAAGCAAAGCCTCCAGCACTTCACTCACTTTAATCCTTTCTTGTAAGGACAATGAATTCATGAGGACAATAATAAGCTCTAATTACATTTTCCAGCTCATGTTTGCCCCTGACTTACAAATGTAAATGAAGACATGATCCTGTTTGGGTACTGAAACTATGCTCCCTTTGTGAGAGTAATAATATACAGTTGTTCTGTCACAATGCTTTACTGTCACTGCAGAGGTCTGCATCATGTAAAGAAGCTCAGGGAGGTCTGTGTTTATAAAGTGTCAGTCTCTGGATATTAACTCATTATTAATGGTTAACGGTTTCATTAGAATGGATATGAAGGGTTTTAAGAATCTCATATCTAACACTGAAAAGTAGCTGTCATGAACTTATCTCATGAAATCCAATCAGGATTTTCATTTTGCCTGCTTTTCCATCAGTAGTTTTTGTTAGGTGAATTTGTGTAATGTCGCCATGTAGAGGCATTAGTCTTCTTATTATATGATTCATAAGACATTCAAAAATTGACATTAAAGTGATACAATCAAAAAACAAACTTTTATCACATATAAATAAACAGAGCACACAACCTATGACTAATATCAGTGCATCTGATACAGACACTAAGCACATTAACATGCTGGGTCATGCAGATGATGGAGCTAGACATGCCTCTGTACACGTTGTCACAACTGGGCTCAATTCTGGACAAAAGACTGGAGACGACACATGAGTTTAACAAAAAGTATGTTTATTTAACAGAAATAAAATCAGAATCAATGTAAAGAAAACAAACAACAGGATGGAAGCAGAGGGAGAGAGAAAGACTGACTGACTGCTACCAGCGTATATAAGCAGAAAGACCAGGTGATCCTAATCTACTAACGAGCTGACTCCGCCCACCAGGCTCCTGCAGGGAGAGGTCTGCTCACAGAGGGCCGTCACACTAATGACCTCATACCAACGAGAGTTTAATCAACTCGTCATAAGTTGGTCATGCATTCTTGTATTTTCACAGGGCATGTGTCAGATTTTAGTTGTAAGTTAAGAGTGTCTGTGAAGCAGGTGAAGCACAATGATGTCATTCCTACACAGTGTAACATGAGACACATGTGGAATGGTCAAATATGAGTGCTGAGCTTTCACTCCATGAGAACTTGGCATTCAAGGCTGTGGTCGATTTAACCATATAATCAGTCCCTGATTAACTCAGTGTTGTGACCTCAGATGAAAACACTTGAAGTGAACCACTTCCTCCCACTTTGCATGTAAAACATATTATTTTATTCCAAGCAGCTCGACAGAGAGCAGAGACAGACAGAAGAGAGGCTCAACAATCAGGCATCCCTACATCTATTTATGGAGTGAAATTTGACAAGAGCATTAAATCAAACTAGACTGATGCATGTGCAGAGCATATTGGACAGACAGATGGATCAGACAGCAGCAGCAGCACTTCCTGTCCCATCCTTCCTGTCAGCAGCTTAATATTTGTCAAATGGAGCTGTCAGGCTTTAGATGTTATTAGGATGTCACAGTAACAGACAGCCAGTTAAGTGGTTGAAAATCAGTCAATTGACCAACAGGTGAGACAGCTGACAACCACAGAATGGACACCTCTACAGTCTTTGCAGATAAAACTTAAGCAGACTTTAAGAAAGTGACATTCTCAACTCCAGCAGATTAAATTTCTGGTGTTTCAACTCCAAGAGAAAATATGTCATAAATGTACTTTAAGCCATCTAGCAAACCATATAATGTTCCTTCTAATGCATGGCCAATGTCTCGTCAATAAAGTAGGCCTTTATTTTAAAACAACATATAAAAAACATGGACTGTTAAACTCCAGAATAATGATTCAACAGTTCTGTCACAGAGTGGTTGTACCTATCTAACACAGCAGCAAGAGGAGGAGAGAGGCTCTGTATCATTGTATTCATCTGCCATCACTGTCCAATTAAAGAGCAATCAGTGCCCCCCTAATCTCATTCTAAAGCCCCTTTCATTTGGACTGCATTAAGAAGCAGATGTGACAGTGTCTGGTGAGAAAGAACAGCTAACCAGAACATTTACTGAGACGTAATAATGAGATAAACAGAGACAGAGTGAAACTAGAGAAAGAGACGCTGAGTGACATTCTTTAAACCACGTCTCAATCTGTGTGTCTTCATGGTGTGTGATCACCTTCAGGAATAGAAATGTGAAGCATTTGGATGAAGAGTGGGTATACACACATCGGCACATTGGTGAATTTAAACTGTATCAAGGAGCCTACTTCTACCTGCTGCAACAGTGTGTATTACAATATGAAACATGTGGGATAGCATTACTGAAGATCACATCTCAGTGATCAGACAAAACAGGTAGGCCAGTGCAGTCTTAATATGGTGCAAGGGATATGTAGGCAATCATTACATCTCTCAAATGTGCTGATTAGTATGCAGAAGGAAAGGAATCTATGATGTTTGAAGGACAGTGTTTGCAACCACCCGATGAAATCTCTGGCAGTACCTTTGAAATTAGCACACCCTGTTTTCCACTGAACTGAAGTATGTGACACTTGAGGTGCTTTCAAGTGCCTCTTCAAGGTAGACATGCAGACGTGTAGATGATGGGTCTGGATTTTAAAAGAACTCTGTAATGTTCAGTTCTCTTCAAGGTTCAATATTTGAAATGAACCAGAAATGAACCAGTCATCCTCCCTGAGGCTTCACAGGCCTCATACCATCAAGTTTCAACGCTGCATCTGAAGCTACTCCTGCTGTTGTTCCTTAAAGCCAGGCACCAAAGTGAACAGATGAGGTTAACATCCAGCTGAGGAGATGAATAACCTTATTATTCACATTCAAACAGTGATGATCAGCTTCATGTAGGGGCCTCTGAGGTGAACAAGAAGGTACACACGTCACACACCACACACATTGTCCCTCGCAGTAAGTTATGTTAGACGTCACGGCATGATAAAGACAACAGAGGACACATCTCAGTCGTCTCTCTTGGATCTGACCTGGGAACTGATCTACTCAGAGTCAGTCCTGTTACCAGGCAGAAATACTTTTAATAGAAGTATGAGACATCATGAGCAGTCAGATGAAACTCGCTCAGCTTTTACTGTAGCTGTTGTTTAACTCACCCTGGAAAGTTTCACATTCATAAGAATAATAGTCAGAAAAAGTTGATGTCCTAGTGATCTTCTTAATCTGTTCTTTGAAACTGACTTTATTCTGCAGAAGTAAAAAGCCTTGAAACTGAGCTCAGAGACTCTGTGGGATCTTCACATCATTTATTCAGCCCTGACAATGTGTGTGTTTCAGTGTGTGTGTGTTTCAGTGTGTGCAGCCACACTCACTTGTGTTCCCTGTGGTCACTGTAAGTCCTGCTCAGGAGACAGAAAGTATCTTGTGATCAATACTGGCTATTTAGTTGTGTCTACTTACTTAAAATACATCACATGTTTCTTCCCTATATGAATGATAAACTACAGGAACACATGTAGTTAGAAACAAGAGTTATTTCTGATGATAATGGATACTGTCTCAAACTTCATGCAGTTGTTTAAAGGGTATTGAATGTATTTTGAAATGGTGTGCATGTGTAACTTGTGTTCATGTGTGTGCGTGTGAGACCACCACTCAGTGTGTTTCTCTGCATGAACCATCAGAACCAGTGAAGGAAAAACAGGCCTCATTAAACTGCCTGACAGCATCAGTCTGAGAAGATGGGACACTGATTCTGAAGCAGCGGTGAAAAACACATTCTCTCTCTGTGTGTTTGTCACACACACTTCTATTCTTCTCTTTCTCTCTGCACTCATAAATAATGTCTTCCTGTTTACTGGCAGACCTTTTTCTCCATCCTCTCCATCCAGTATAAGGTTCCTCTTGGTCTCTCTGTGGATCTGTTCCTCAATCAGACATCAGACTGCTCTTCATCTACACTCACAGCCAGCAGAGCAGGAGAGTCTTAAATAAGAGCAGCAGCATGTTTTCAGCCTGAACTGTAACAAGAAACTTAAACAGCTAAAGCTCATTTACATCCAGATAACCAAGGACACTTAAAAGCCTCTGACTCTGCTCACACATTATTACAAGAATCTGTGAAGCAGCACAAATCACCTCTGATCCTCACAGCAGCCAGTCAGACAGCAAGAGAGCAGAGCAGCAAGAACGACCTTCCTAAGTTATATACTATTATATTATAGAACCTGTAAGTTATTGTGTGCAGTCTGAGTGTGTACACATAGCAACAGGTTTCAGCTGGCCAGCCTGCACACATTACAGAAGTACATTCTGGCATAGATCAGCCTAATCCCAACATCCCCCAAACACAAACACTTCCCACCTCACTAAACACACTTGCATGTAAAATCTAAAACCCCACTGATACAAGAACAAGATCATGTTTTACCTGCATTTCAGGATCCACAGAGGAAGATCCAGGATGGATGAGACAGGACCCAAAAAAGAAGGAGAGAGAGAAAAATACAATTAAGAGATAATCAGAGACAAAAATGCCGAATCTACATAAAGTCATTGCAATAAACAAAGACAGTTCTGAAGTTTGAGCCAGGAGTGAGAAACAAGCTGTCGTGAGCTTGTCTACAGGAAACAGCTTCCTACAGTTTCATGAGAGGTTTTGAGTCAGCCAAACCTTTTAAAAAAATGTATCCTTGTCCAAAACATTTTTTGGGATACTATTTTTTGTAGCTTAGTTTCGTCGCTGTTTTGCAATTCAATCAAGGCTGAAGCTAAAACTCCAAGGCCTGAAGAACAAAAATTTTTGCAGCTGTGCCAAGCTGCAGCGAGACAAGAACTACATCAGCATTGTTCATGGATAGATGGACAAATCAGCTCCAACACAAACCAGCCCTAAGGCTCCAATTTAAGGCTCCACTTTTATTGATGCTGTGGTACAATGCTGCGGATAAACTACATGCTGAAAAGGTTGTTATTGAAATAAAGTTACATTAAACCCAGTAGTCTGTATTTTATGTTTATTCAGTAGGGATGTATCATAATAAAAGATAAGATTACTTACGTTGACCTGATTCTACCCTGACATACATAAACTATAATTAGTTATCAAGGAAAGCCTGTTTGGCAAACTTGTGAATTTAAGTGAAAATTGTAGAAACAGAAGGGTCTCATCTATCAGCACAAACAAACTCCTTTTTGTTGTCTGTTCAACAGTCAGCTAACAAAGACTCAGTTTCACAGTAAACATGAACATAATGTATCATATGAGCTGCTCCACACAGAGTCATTTGGAGCAGACACATAATCACATTCATCAAAGGCCAAATGCACTTTCTGATTGTCTCATTTGTCTGAATAGCTGAGAGCTCTGCAACATCTAAACAATAAAAGTGTGTCCCACTTTACTGCAACACAGTACTCACTTTGTTTCATTAGTGCAACAAGACTGTAACATTTATTAGAGTTCAATTTAGAAGGAAACTCCCTGAAACGATTCTTCCCTGAAGCTTTTCTGTCTTTAACCGTGGGGCAGCTTTAATCTGCAGTTTACTGGTCAGACACAGAACTCATGTTTTCAGTTAATTAGAGACACTGAGAGGAGAAACAATATACCACCACCAACTATCTATTCCACACGGTGCTACTCAATAAAGTTTTCACATTAGTTTTATATTGAGTGCACATATATTTACAAATTGTGATATTCGGAGAGTGAAAAACCTTGTGAGGAATATTCTATTGAGAAGTCATTTTCCATCTATTATCTCAACACAGTATAGCTTTCTCATGGACCATTGAACTTGTGTAATAAAAAACTTCATTTTCATGTCATCGGTCCCTGCTTTTAAAAGAGACACTTTCCAGCCCTGTTCTGCCTGAGGACCAGTCTGAGAACAAATCAGTTAGTGTGCCTTGGACCTGCTCCAGTGTTTCTTCCAGAGGGCCTCAGTAAATATGACCATCCACTAGTGACTGCAGTCTGATAAGACAAAGCCTCACCATGTCAGCCACGAGACAAGGCCAACACTCTCAATGTAACAAGGCTAAAACAGGTAGCTGTTTGATTCTGCTGTAAGGGAACTAAGAAAGCTAATAAAATAATAAAGCAACAAAGACTGAACAAGGTCAGGAAACACTACACACACTTTCTGCTTGTTCTTACTTTAGCTTTTCCCTGCCTTTATCTGGAAGACTCATAACCTTCATCTCTCTCTTTTTTACCTCATTGTATTTTTATTTTAAAACCAGTGCACAGAGAAAATGACAGACACTGTATTAATTTCACAGTTCAGACTCAAAATATCCCTTTTCCTCCTTAAGGGCACAGCCAAACACACAGAGACATCAGACACAGAGGCCATTAGACTGATGAGGCATTTACAACAGAAACTATTAGAACCCAACAAAACCACTCTCTACTGTGTGTAAGGTTATTGCACTTAAGGCCTGAGTGAAACACTTTAAAGTGAACTTTTTATTAGATGAACAGCAAGAACACAATCCTGACTTGATCTAATTTTCTGAATTACCTCTTGTCAGTGTCTACGTAGCCTGACCAATATTGGGTCGATGTCAATGCTGTACAACTGACCTAACAGAGGATGATCCAACAACAAGCCCAACCCCAAATAAAATGTCTCCAGCTATAAGAAGCAGTATGACAGAGAGGGACTAGAAGGAGACTGTAAGACTCTACTTGTAAGAGTAATACACAGAAAAGCAGCAGTAGTGGAGAGTTGATATCATCAGGCAGAAACAGCAGACAACACACCTTTCTCTTGTCCCTCCCTGTCCAAAGCACTAGGAAGCGATATAACAGGGATTAAGGTCTTCAGGCCCCAAACCTCAGATTTGTGTTCAGATCTCAGAGGAGATGCCAGTGACAGATTCAGAGGGCTTACTGGTTTATGTGTTCAACCCAAGGCAGAAGGCCAGAAGGATATTAGAGCAATACAACAAGATGAATAGCCGTGATCACAGCACAGCCACGGATTATCTGTGAGACCACTGCAAAGTGCTCGATAAAATAGATCATCTATATCTGCCCCACCAGCTTCTTCTTAGATCACCAGCTTCTTGTTTCTCAGCTCTGTGCCTGGTTCTCATTTTAAACAGATAATATTGTGTGTAGTCTAAACTCTGGCGGTGCTGCTAAAGGCTAAATTCAGCATGCTAACATGACGTGATTAGCTGGGGCTACTGGGAATGTCATTAGTTTTAATGGGATTTAGTCATAAACATATGGCAGTGGTGGATGATGAAGCTTAAAAGTCTGAGGCTGACCAAAGTACAAACCCTCATTGCAATACAGCCATTAATTGTTAAGTTACTACACTGAAAACCCCAACTGTAAACCTCATGCAGGCAGTAAAGACAGCAACAGCAAGCAACAACCCAATATTGTCTTCCCAAGAGCCATGGTGCCAGCAACAGCAACAATAATATGTGTGAGGACATGTGTGGACAGGGTGTGTGGGCGCTATCCTTCCTCCGTCCTATGTAGCTGTAATCATCATATTGACAGGCTCTTTAATTATATGGAAAACAACTTAATCTACACCCACCCCTATAAGCAAACAGGCAGAAAAACATATGCATGAACAGCTGTACACTGGTGTGATTAAATGTCTGCAGGATGACAGCCAAGAACATTTGTCAGACAGGGAAATGTGCATAATAGATACAAGCTGCTGTGGACAGATCTGCATCTTTCTGTCGGTTTTTGTTCTGTGCCAGAGCTTTAAAAGCTGCGACTGTCACCTGCAACATATGATACAAGCTAAATAGCAACATCCTTTACAATCAGGTATGCATTAATTTACAGAAAACTCCAACAGATGGATAACTTATGGTTAGATGCTGAGAGAACAAGGACCATTGTGTTATTGAAAGAGATCTGCAGCAGGGCACTGACGGATGAGCTTGGTTATCAAGCTGTACATCTAACACACACCCACATACATGCTACACAACTACTACTTTCCTCTGTAGTGACATGTGAGGCAGCACATTAAAAGGTTTTATGGGATAAACAGTTGCACACCCATGTATGTATGTATTCCAACAGATAGAGAAAGTGAAGGACTGAAGCAAGAGACATGATATTTCATGTTTGTGTAGAGAGAGACTGAATCACAGCAGGTGTAATGTTTCATCTGGCACTCAAAATACCACGGCGTATAAGTGAATGTGTTTGGTCGCACAAAATCGATGTGACCCTTTGATAATGTAGTTTAAAAACACTGTGTAACACTGTCAGATGAAAATAGCAAGAACTTCTCCTGGGACCACATCCAGTTCAGTGAAACTGATGCTGGCTTCTTCTGTTGAGATGTATTTTTGGTCGATTGATCACAAGACAGAGAGGTTTATGTCTAACATGTCCTTGTCACTCAATACGTCAAGAGTCAGCTTGGGGGCACAGTCCCTGTCAACTGAAGAGAAACAAGAAGCAGCAGCTGATCAGCTTGTTTGTTACCTCTTTGTGAGTCAGCAAACTGACACACTGACTTCCTCTGCCTTGTCCTCCTCTTTCACATCCAGGCGTGTTTATCATTCAATCCAAAGGTTATTGTGTGACAAAGGTCTGTATGTGACAAACAATGTGACATTGGCAAAAATACAATACAGACACAGTTGGTCATGTCCTTTAAACCTGACCCAAGCTGGTAAATATTGTAGTGGTGGAAGGATGACGAGGGACAAAAGAATTACGAAAATATTATTTTATATTGTCAATATTGGGCATCGTTAAAGAGTTAGAAGATAGGGGAAACGTGTAAACAGATGCAGACATTGAAGACAGAATTGTGGTCTTGTTCTGAGTTGCAACAATGACCTCTAACACAAGCACATCCACATGTTCAGCCTCTTTATGATAGTTTCAATTCTTTTATAATGAGACTTATAGAAGACTTAATGAGACTGCAGGATAGAGTAGGGTTGATCATGACCACATGGTGAAAGAACACTAAACATTGGACTTGGCTGTTGTTTACGGCAACAGCTGCTTGTGTGTTCCTGTGTGTGTGAGTGGAGATTGAGTAATGAAAGAGAGGCTCTGAACTGGAATGCCTCCATCTCTTGGGGTGAAAAACAAGTGACAAAAATACACAGAACACAAAGCACTTCTTTCAAAATGAAGGTGAAAAGAAACTCAAGAGACTGAACGACTTTGTGTAAAAGAGAGAAAGCGGAAGGAGGAAGACAAAGAGAGAAAAGGGAGAAGGCCTTAACTTTACCTACTTGTGACTTTGTATTCATGGAGTTTGACATAAAAGGATTGTTTTATAACTGAGGAATACCTTGAGAGGCAAAGATGGCACAGAGGAGAAGATGGAGTACAACTATAAACACACGCTGGCAGTTCAGCATGCAAATAAAATGTCTCTCCTTTGAAACCCGCCAAGAGCAGAGCAGCTCTCTCTCCTGAAAGCCTTTAATTCCTCCTCTTTACTTCTTGCATAGCAGGTGGTAGTCTGTGTGGAGTGTGTGATACCAGTGCAGGAGTGTGTTTATGTACTGTATCTTTTGTTTGTTCTAAATAAGCGACTATTTATCGCTGTAGGGGGCCTTTGAGCTCCTTGAGGCTCAGACTGTAAATCGGTGTTATTAACTGATGATTAAAGATTTGTTTTCACAATCTTTGTTCATGCAGACCAAAGACTGTAAAAAGCAGAGGCAGATGAGGCTTTAGCGAGGCCAGTCCAAATCCCAGCATGCAAACAAACACAGTGAGAAATGCTTTTTGTGTCCTGCAGAAGTGAGGTCAGAAATCATACACAAACATACATACAGGCACACTGTCCTCATGAGAGGAGAAACAACACAATGTGATGAACAGTCAGTACTTCTCTCTCTGGTGGGACAGCACAGCACGGCATCTCTCCCTGCTGTTTGCCTCTAATCTGTTTTTATCTCTCAGCTGCGTTTCTTTGTCTTTCCACACTTTAAGTCCCTGTTTCTCTGCCATGTCCTCCATCCATCCGTATTCTTTTCTACAACACACTCTATGTTATATACATTCTCACATCATGGTTGTTCTTTCTTGCTAGATCTCCATACATCTGAAACGTTGCTCCATACATCCTGGTTCCAATGCTACGGCTGGCTGATTCTTAAGTGATTTACGACACAGACACTTAATTCTGGGCTGAATCCACTTCACACTCAGTCAATAGCAGACAAAGCCTTGAAAGACAGAGCCTCTCCTCTTCTACTCCCCTCACTTTTTCCTCTTTGTTGACTTCCCTTGTACCCAGCTGTACAGTCAGTCAGGAGGTCAATAGCTTGTAGAGCTAGCAAGGTGGAAATGCTTTCGCTGCATCATCTAGAAAAGGATTTCTTTAAATGAGATTTGAAACATTTCAAACTTCGTATCACATGAAGAAAAATGTCTAGATTTAAATTGGAGAGGGGATTGCCTATGGCATCTGCTTTCCTAGATTTAACAATTCATAAAATATCCTGAGGAAATTTTGGTTAACGATGATTAAAGCTTGAGAATAAAAGATTGGAGTGTGGAATAAAGGAGCAGCTGGTAGGAGAAATGAAGAAAGATTAGGGAAAGCAGTGGCCCTCGAGATAAATTACCAATGTTACAAAAAATAAAATGAAGTGCATTCATTAAAGCAACTAAAATAAACATAATGAAGCATCCGTGCACACAGTGAAGGAGGGGAAGTGTAATAATGATGCAATGTTTGGATAAGGATGTAGACAAAATTGGAAGCTTTATACACAGAGAATGTTTCAAATGGAGCATGGCTCCAAGTACATAACAAATCCCACCAAACTGCTGTGCTGGATCCTATTTAAAACTCTGTTAATCAGTCAAAGCAGACAGCAGGACAGTGACATGACTGAAGATGTGAAGCTTTGTCCTGGTTTATAGGACAGAAGATGGAGGTCAGTCTGTGTGCGGTCGCTCTGTTTGGAGAGTCTGGTGGAGAAGAGACGGAGAGAGCTGAGGTCCCATTCTCACACAACTATAAAGTTGCACAAAAGTTTTAGGCTGCTTCTTAAAGGCATTTATATTGATTTTGAGTGAAGTGTTATAGTAGTTCTTTACTTAAGGTGTCAGTGTATTTCTTCTCTTTCTGTCACTTGTCACCTGAGTTATGAAAGCTTTGCAGAGGGAGAGATCTCTTTCTCTCTTTCAGATGGTTTATGTCCTCTGCAACTTTTGAGCAGAGCTCAGCTAGCTTTGAAGTCTAGAGTACTGTAAAGCTTATTTTAGCTGGGGAAATACATTAAAGAGAGGATATCTTACACAAGCTTTTAAAAGTTACATGATACTGTATGCAATGACGCATACTTATAATAATATCTACAACGCAATGACAAAATACTATGTTTGGGGTTCTTCCTCTTTAAAAGTCAGGCACACAGGGTCTGATGTGATGATGCATCTGTGTACTGCAATAATCACCCCAAGCCTCTTTTGAATGCGACATATTCTATTGGATATGTACAACTGGAACTTTTTGCCCATTCAGTGAACCCCACTGTGACAAACATTGTTATGTTAGAGAAATGGAGCAATGATGCAGTAAAATAACTTGAAGACAGAAATGCTGAAGGATAATATACTTTATCATCTGAATACATTAGATAAATGTAACATCATCTTCCCTGCAACAATGACCCAAGTGAATGCTTTAAAAAGCTTCAAGTCACTGTTTGAAATTAACTTTACATCATTAAAAGCATCATAAGAACAAAACTGCAGCAGGTTTTCTAGAGTGATGAAAGCAAAACATAACAGTTATTTTGGCGAGACAAAGTTCACTACAAAGAGAATGTAATGTTTGTGATTCACTGAGAAAATAGTGTCTTTACCTCTCATTACTTTTTGGTACATTTTCTTTGAAGCAGCAGAACATTAGCTTTCAGAAATGTGTTACTGTTGTCTTCGTCACCATCACCAAGAAAAGTAACCACAGTCACAGTCCTTGCTGTCTCTATATATACAGTATATCTGTACATTTTCATGCAGTAATGTCTTCCCGAGGACCGTGAAACAATAATATTCAGTTGAAGGTCAATTAGCTTGTTTCACATTATTATGTTAATCTGATAAATATAAAGACACTCGATCCATCACCATGAAAACATTAATATAGCACAGAGGAATCAAAGATTATTTTTCACATTGTTAAAATTCAGGGCCAAAGTAACAATTAGCTTTCATTGTCGATTAATCTGGCAGTCATCTGTTCTATTTTCCAACACTTAAGGAAAAATATCATATATCTTAAGATTTGGAGCTTTTGAAAGTGTTATTAATACTGAAGACTGATATGCAAACTCTTATTAGACGTGGAAATTAAAAAGCTGTTGGAGGAAATGATGACTGACAGAAGTTTGAAATCCTCCCTTTTCATCAAAACATATTAAATGTCATTTGAAAGTCAGATTTCATAATTATATCTGATTGTTCATATGCATATCAAGATCTGAGGAGCACAGAGGAGCACTGGGATATTACCTGTCATCCAACAGATGGTATAAAAAAATACTGTTAAATATGAAGAATGATATTTAAATATGTCTGCTAAATGGTAAATGGACTGCTCTTATATTGCACTCTTATAGTCTTCCAGCCACTCAAAGCACTTTACACTACATGTCAACATTCACCCTTTCACACACACATTCACACACTGATGGCAGACGCTGCTATACAGAGAGCCAAGCTGCCCATCAGTACTGATCTAATCACATTCACACATCGATGACTGTCGGCCTCAGGAAGCAATGTGGGGTTCAGTGTCTTGCCCAAGGACGCTTCGACATGTGAACTGCAGGAGCTGGAAATCAAACTGCCAATCTGCAGATGAGAGCTGCTCAATGTGCTTCGATACCAAGTGGCTCTGGTCAGCCAGAAAGCTAATGCACACAGTAACCATGACGATGGAACTTGATGACGATGGTTAGCCCCAAGTATCCGTGGTACAACTTATTTTAGTGCTTGATTTAGTTACAAACTGTTTCCCTGCCATTGACTCTTTATAAACAGTGTTAGAGGTTAGAGATCTATTTACTGAAGCTGGAGCTTTAAACAGTCCACAATATGACAACAAGAGATGATAAAGAGTGTCAACAATCTGAGCAAGTACTGAGTTATTCACATTGTTCAAACCTCTCTGGGCTAAAAAAGTCAACAGGCTGAGTAATGAAGCTCTTTTCCTCTTGAATCTGTGACCCTGAAAAAGTTTCAGTGAATCTGAGAGGACTTATTATGGACTGATGGGGATGCGAAGATACTTCACTGTCATCAGCAGCCAGAAGACAAACACTCCTCAGAAGTCCTCTTCACCTCGCTCTGACAAAGAGGTGGAGGTGAGTTCAGCTTCAATTCTGAGAAATTATCTTGTTTGATAGAAGTGGACCCGGTGACATTATGAAACCACACCTTTTTAGGTGACTGTAGTTTTCAAAAAAACTTCAGGGGATGAAGAAATTGTAATCTCTTGCAAGCAATTTAAGTATAAGTAAAAGATAAGGATTTCATTTAGCTCCACATACGTGCATAATGGCACTGGCACAGTGACAAAATTGGTGAATCACAATAATGTGAGCTGAACTCGATGAATGAGCAATTTTGTATAATTTTATAGCCCAGTGCACAGAGAGAATGGCAGAGTATTAATTTCACAGTTCATACTCCATGTTTTATATCTCTTTGAGCTGTTAGACTGGTAGAGATACTTTGATCTGCTCATCAGAATGCTTGAGAGGCATCAGAGTCTAGTGTGTATTCAGTTAATCACAGCAGGGCAGTCAATACAAACAGATTGGTGACGAATAAAACTTAATTTAATTCAAAGAAACAAAAGAGAAATGTGTGAAAACGTCCTCCTTTTGTATTTCTTTTTTTGTAATTAATTCATTGTGGAGCTGATGATTAGTTCCACCAATTACTCTCACAAGCCAAGAGTCATATGGAACGAGAGTACAGAGGGAACGAATGCCCTCATACAGAAATGATGATGTCAGTCTTGTACTTTAAACAAGGACATCCATTCTGCTGTAAGAGCTGTTCAATGCTGAGGATGATTGAGGACCTACAAGAGTTGATGACATTCACCCAGAACCTGCACTTTCAACAGTCCCCACCCACCCATAAAAAAGCCAGAAAGTCATTTTACCTTCAGTGTCCCCTATGGAGTGAATATTGACACAGAGGGTTTCACTGGGAGGACAGAAGACGGGCTGTGGACAACTAAACTCATGTCAAACCTGTCAACAGCCGTGACACACAGAAAAAAGTTCACGCTCTCCAAGATAATTACACATAACTATCGAGTTAGAGGGCTTCAGACATGTCAAAATGGAGGAGCCAATGTGGGAGGGAGTCAAGATAAAGGTTAAGAGTCATTGAAGATAAGCACGCTGCAGTGAGTTGAACTTGGTAAATTCCAACCTTCAACTGACAATTCAAGTCCAGAGTCTGGACTAATTTAGATTCAGCTGAAGCATGAAACTGCAAGACAAGGTTTCAGTAGATAATGACGACCTTTTGATTGAAGTGGTAACACTTTCTGGTAAGCTGACATTTCCTGTGTCGGTATGTTAGAAGCAAGGCTTTAGGAATGGCAATATGGTCACTTAAGTGATCTCCTGTCCTTGCAGCTGGCCCCACCATCCCATTACAATTCCCAGCAGCCTCAGTTGTACATATTCACTCCTGATTTGCTAACACTTCAAATTAGGATTCTGAACATAGGACACATATTCATGCTGCAAGTTACCATGATAGCTTTGCCATTTTGAATATACTTAGAAGTGTTAAAAAAAAAAAGCTGAAGGGCATGGCCATGCATGAAGTACATTCCATCATCAAGGATCTACTAAGTGGCACAACAAATCATGTGAACAGAGAAACACAACTTCCTCCTTAGATTTAATGCAGTTTTAATACATTGCAGTGAGATGAGTAACTGCTGACAGCATTACCTCCTTGAAACCAGAGACAGAAGGAGCGATGGAGAGGCAGAAAGGACATGACAAATGTCAGACTGAAAAAAAAGATTTCAGTCTTCCAAGGTGAAAGCCTGTAACATGACGGCTATAGAGGAAGAGGAATGGGTAAGAAGGCTGATGAGCAGAGAGAGACAATAACCTGATGCATTCCTTTGTCCAACATTCTCCATCTATTTTTAATACATTGACCACAATGATTAAACAGAGAAGAGAGAAGAAACCAAGCTATTCCTGATATTAATACATTACAAATTGCTAAATGAGGAATTTTTCACAATTTCCTCATTTAGCAATATTTAATATTGAGAAAGTACAGCTGGAAATTGGTCAAATTTACCCACTTCATTTTAAGAGAAATACATTTTTTTTGTTGTAATTATCAGTATCAGGTGCAAGTTATCAGGTGCAGGAGAAGAATTTGAAAATACATTTCTCATTCATTTTCTTGGAGTCATTCACAGTTTGCAGCAGCTATACTTACCCCAGTCAGTCTGTCATTGTCAGCTCAGGATATAAAAAGCAGCATGTCTCAAAGTAAAAGATGGCAGGAGAAGAAAGATGGACTAGTTTGGGTATTTAACCAAGGAGCAGTAGCTTTCTTCATGTCTGATTATAAAGTGAAAACAGGCTAGATAGGCCTATGTAATCTCACGTTATTGGCTTAAACTGTAACGGCCTATAAAATCAGCATTAGCTGTCTTAATAGACAAATGATCTGAGGACACAGAACATGAATTTTGCTTACTGTCTGGTCTCTAAGCTTTTAACTGTTCAAAATGCTCTTTGCCAAATCAGTTTGAATTCCATTAATCTGAATAAATGGGAGTCAGGGTATCAGGCCTCTGCAGTGATGAATAAAGATGTTAAGAATAGAAGAGAGAGAACTTGAATTTATCTGACTCATCTGTCGGCAATTTAAACCCTCAGAACAGAGACCCATTTTTCTTCATGTCCCACCCACATCTTCTCTCAGAGAACTCCTTCCCTCTTCCTTTACTCACTCTTGTTTTTCAGGTTGTTTTTTCTTTTTTGCCTCTTTTCTCATTTTCTTTAATCACTCTTTATCTTCTTTTCTCATCCCATCGTCTCCGCCTACCTCCCCCCTGGCTTTCTTTTATCGAGTCTAAACCACATTTCCACCACAGTATTTATTCAGGGAGACTGTTTTCTCCTTAGATGCCAAGCTTTTGTCAAATACAAGCACTTGTCCAAAATCAATTTCCACGACCATCATGTTTTTCTCCTCTGTGTCCTCCATTCAGTCAGGTCTTTTCTTCCTCTCAACTCATTGTTTTCTGCTCTGAGCGATAAGAAGAAAATAGATTCAGCTCCTTTCAAAAGATTGAAGCAAGGACATAATTTCTATGAGTAACACTGTCCTCAATCTGATGGGAGCTAAATAACTCATTATGCATGGAGCATTGTGTTGTAGGTGTGTTTGTTTCTTCCAACGAAAGGATGAAAAGTGATGATTCCAGATAAGGTGACGGCTTACTACTTTTATAATGGTTCGGGACTGCAATCTGTTTTCGTCCGACAGAGGTGAGGCAGTTTAGATTGTATTTCTTGTTCCTGTGGGAGACATCCAGGCAGCTCTGTCATCCACATAACTAAGACGACAGCAGTGACAAACAGCAGGACCCCACACACCTCTCTCTTTCTTACATGCTCCCTCCTGAGAGATGTTGTCCACACCTCACTCCCTCTGTGCTCGTCTTCTCTCTCTGTGACCAACACTCACCTTTCTACCAGCACCTAATCTCATGTTCTCTTTGTTCCTGTCACTTCTTTACCCTCTTTTACCAACAGCTTTTCCCCCATTTGTCTGCAGTGTGATACACCAAACAAATAATGAACACTGTCACTATTTATTTTCACCTCGATCCCACTTTCCCAAAGGCTTGACCCCTCGAGGACTCACAATTCAGGTATGGAAGATTCTTCCTCCTGAGCTTTTATCTCTTTGCTCACCTTCCTGCTATTTATTCTCATTTAAAAATGATGCTTATTCATTTCAATTCATATTATTCAAATATCCTCATGAATATTTATGCATGGGTCTGAGATAGGAAGGCATGAGTGTAGTGTGAGGGAGGCCAGTTTTTACTCCCACATCCCTGGTCATGGAAATTATTCAATGCATCATCTGAATAGCAGTTTTTTGGGGAGAGCCAAAGAAATAGAGAAAAAAACTGTTTAATTGGCCCACATTTAACAAACATGTTCTCCTCAAAAATTAGTTGTGGTCAGTGCAAACTCTCACCAAATACTGTATGCATGAATATTAAAGCAGAACAGTTACAGGATGGAGGTAGCAAATGATTCCTAGACATTACATTAAATGCTACATAGCTATACAGCTAAACTGATATCATAGCATGAGCTCAGGACAGCCTGCAAAGTAGAAAATGTCTATATAGTACAAAGAACACATGTTCCCTCTGTGATAACCCTGTGATGTCATCTTGTCGAGCGCTGTGATTGGCCAGTCTGCTCTGTCTCTGCAGGTGCTCGTTAGTGCTCGTTAGGTTAACTGGCCACACCTGAGGGCCCAGACTTTAGCTTTTTACTGTGCTCTTATGCTCCACACATCAACCTCACACACCCATTGTTTCATATGCACAACCACAACACTGACTCTCCACAACTTGTGTCTTTGATATTTCATTTAAAACTCCAACATTTTCTGTCTAATTTGGTTCATTTGATTTAATAAAATGTTGTTCTTTAACTGCTTTGCATGATGTGTCTTCCTTTTTGTTGTGGCTGCTTGAGCCAGGTCATAACACCACTGACTGATTGTTTTTAATGGCCATTCATAAATAATAATCTACTCATTGGCACCAGCTTCAATTACCATTGATCTATTTTTCCCCAGCAAATTAAATACATTTTATTATCTTTTAAAACGTTTTCTTTTTTAGCATTGACTGCTTTGTATTTTTACTGGAGCAGAAGCGTTTCATATTTCAAACGTCCAATCACAATAAAATTTACTGCCAGACAACAATCATATCATAGCTCCTGTCTCAGTTACAGTATCGACTGTTATACCCACATCCTGTGGCTTTTGAATCATCTATCTGACTGCTTTGGCATAGCTTCTGAGAAGGTCAATATTCCTCTAATAGCCCATTGCTTTGTGTTTGTTTTACTTCTGGGCACAATGCCAGCTCAATATCGGAACAGTGTAGCAGACTGGATAACAGTGATCACAGCACGGCTAACTTTATGTTCAAAAAGTCCAAATACTTTAATGAGTAAGTACTTTATTGCCACCATTAATAAAAGCTTATAAAACACATGTATTTGTATACAGTCAGGGAACTGCTAGGTTAAAGTTACGAAGAAGTGATGGTCATGAATAAGGTTTGAGAAAGATTAGCTTTGAAAGGAACCAGATGTTGACTTGCTGTTGATGGGGTGCAAACATCTTCCTACAAGGACATTTACCAATGCCCTAGAATTACAAATGTATATGTTTATCTGGCTTCCAGTATCTGCACTATAGGACATTTATACCCGTCGACCAAAAGATTTAACAAACCACAGTTTAATATTACAGTTTTATATTGTGACAAAGCTTGGCTGTTAGGTAAAGCCACAAAAACCAACAAGTTGGGTTTAGGAATGTATCAAAGATAGACCTTCATTGTCATGGTTACACTGATGAACATTGGGTTAGGTTAGGACACAATCATAGTCGAATGATGGTTGTTATACTGTATCATTGTATAATCTGATGTGTTGTTGACCCATCAGTCCACCCTGCCCCTTCAGACTGAAGGGGCAGGCTGTAAATATCCAGCTGGAATTGTTCAAACCACCTCCAAATGTGGCTTAAATATGATTTGCAAAAATCCCATTTCATGCATGTTTTTTTTTTTTTTTTTTTCCCTTCCTGTCCAGATTTAAGTGGTTGTCAAGTCACCTATAGGCTGGATGTGATTGGTGCTTTCACTCTGCACAGGAGGACATCTGCTGCAGATCAATAACATCTGCTGAAGTTGACTCCAGTTGGGCTTTTAGCATCGCTCTCCTGAGGGCTCAACTCCGACCCTTTGCTGCTTGTCATCCCTCCTCTCTCTTCCCATATTTCCAACCCTATCCTCCGTCCTATCCAACACAGACGACAGCCATTGTGCTGCTTGTGGAAAGTCACCATAACAGTAAAAACAGCAACAGAATGCTGAGTTAATGTTGCAGAATCTTCACATTGGCATTCACATCTTCACTTTTATCTCTGTTCAGCCGTGCATGGAGGCAATCTGTTAGGTAGCTATTTGACTTTACTCTACCAGACTGACCTGGTATTACTTTGCAAGCAGCCTGCTCAAGAAATAATAACCAGAGGCGTCAACAAAAGAGCTTAAAGTGATGTGCTGAAATGATTCTGACCAACTGCCAAAAACAAATATTTCCTGAACTAAATATTACTAAATATTACTAAAGGCCTTATTTAATTACAGAAATAACTTTAAAGGTCTGAGGTTCAGCCCCACTAGTCTGAAGGGGATCAGATGTGGTTTGATCTCATGTTTAAACTGAACACAGTCAATCACTCAGCACAGTGTGCTTCCAACCAGATGTACTCAGATCAAACTTAAATCGATGAACTGCATAAAGTTAAACAAGTTACACAACTCCCTATGACATCATAGCGTACACTATACACCTGACAAAACCACCAACAAGATATTTTTTACAAGACATTTTAATCAATATATAAGTAAAAAAAAAACAAGAAGCATAGCTCTGCAGAACATCCATCCAGTAGACTATACATAATTCCAAGCTTTTAACGACCCTAATTATATTGTCCATCAATAGGAGACAAGAGACTAATTTAGTAAAGTGGGTTGAATCAACATGCTGTACTGATTATCTTTGCTGCTGCTGGGCTAGACTTCTGTACATACAGTCTAAAATGATTTGCTTTGCCTTTTAACCTTAGAGAGTCAGAGAGAGAGACAAAGGGATACCTGAGGGGACAAAGATTGACTTTGTTCTGGTTCATAAAACACTCAATAAGTTACAGGGGGAAAAAAGTGCTCAGCTCTGTAACACAAACATGTTTCCCTACCCTTTGGGCTCCTTTCCTGCAGCTTTTATAGAGAGGATTTTTTATTTCAAACGCACAATGAAATTTAACGGACCATTAATAAAACTCTCCTACACCTCTTACTGAAGCTAACACTCCTGGGGTGTGTCTCTCCTCTAATGTATTATTCCTATTGATCACTGTCTTTAAAATCAGGTCGATCTGTTTTGTCATCATGAACCTTGCTGGTGCCCTCTGAATCTTTATTATACTGAATAATAAATAATTTTATTGAAGCTTGCATTTTTATGCATGGAATATTTCTGTATTAATGACTCATTTTTTTCCTATTTTTTCTCAGTCTGTGTATTTTTAACCAGCCTGTTTTGTACAAAGATACTACAAAGACATTTCCCTGTAGGTTATGTAAAAACATAATTGAGCAAAATCCTGCTCTTCCTGGGGATAAAAACCTCAGCATATACAGAATAACTAACTTGGAATGGGTAACAAAATACATTGCTTAAATAATTTAAATACAATTAACTGTTTATCTTGCCACTACTGTCCATAGCTGCCTGCCAGGACTAATGCAACTATTTAGCCTACATGTTAAGAGACTGCATCCATATGGCTCACAGGATTTACCTTTCCTAATAGATGTTGTTATGTTGATGTTATTTTTGGACGTTTGGCAGAAAATTCAGCTGATTTTGTTTGTTTTGCCGTTTCAGGGAAATATTTCAAAGTGGCTGCATTGTCAGACTGCGGCGGCGCCAAAAACTGGCTCTGAAAATGCAGACAATATCAATTAATATACCTATCTGCCCAATTCACACAGGCAGCATTAAGTCACTGTTCAGCACCATGGACAGCAACATAAAAAACCTCTGGCCTCGTTTTAATGTAAACCCACAGTGAATAGGATCCTCTTTTCCTCTGTAACTGCCAAATTATCTGAGGCACGGATGAGCAAAATATTGATTTTTATGTAGCGTTAACACTTAATACATTTACATCCTATGTCGCTCTTCCTTAGTTATAAATAACACTGTACAAACAGCACTCAGTAGGATCATATTGACTTAATTTGATAGAAGACTTCCATCCAGACAAATCTTGCATCTGCAGAATCTCACTTCATGAGTAAAACATTCCGACCAAAAAAAATAAAAAAAATCTCCCCAGAAATAAATGTCAGCTCACCCTGAACACAAAATTCCATTTCCTCTGCGTGAACAACAATGACTTCACAGCTATTGAAATAAAACTGTATTTGAAACCAGCAGTTTTTGGCTCCAGTAAATCAAAGTAAAAAGTGTAACCCTGTCAGCCTCTCCCCTTTCTTCAGCAGCAGCCCTTTCTTCACACTTTATTCTCCAATCTTCATTCAGCTAAGTTGTCTGATGAGACTCTTTGGCTCCTTCTGTGTCAGTAAGTCATATCCCCTCTTATTCCTCATGAAACATCAAAAGGTCCTTGGCATGCCAAACAGAATTAGACATGGAGAAAAAAATATCCTCCATCCCTCACAATGTGAGATCTATTTTAGATAAGAAAGCTCCTTCTCCAGAGACGACACACCTCAAGCCTTCTCATGAACTCTCTTTCAACCCGGACATGCACAGAATCTCACACACACACACACACACACACACACACACACACATTAATTCTGCAGCATTTTAACACAAGAGAGCCACACAATATCAGATCTATTATACAGTAGATGGCAGTAGTTTTTGATCCACTGTATTTCACAACGTTAAGATGGTCCTTAAGGAGCCCAGGCAGCCATGTTCTTCTAGAAACCATAAGAACACAGAAGTCTCCTCAGAAATACATTCAGCAGATATGAGATACATGCAGGATGATCTGGTGGTCTGTACTTATCTTTGCACTTTCTCGTTTAGATCAAGGGTTTAAATCTGCTCTGAAATGTAAGAGAACTGTGTTTTTCTCATGACTACAAAAATACAACTGAACAGTTGGATCGCAGGAGAGAGACATAAAACATGTTAGATGTGTAAAGACAAATGTCATGTGACTTAAACTATGTTTTCACCGTTCTATTGACTTGAATAGACACAATAGATACCCCAACTTTATATCCAAAGTGTGAAACAGCTTCATCAGATCAACAGACATGTCTTACATTAGTGATAAAGGCTGCTGTAGAACCATGTCATTACAGGAGATAGTAGCAACACAGCCTGGACTTCAGCAGGCACTAGACTGAGCACAAAGGGACAAGCAGCAGATTTCCTGTCAAATATAATCAGGGACAAGACAATGCTGAGCTGCTGTTAAAACCACTGGGGTTGCTAAAACAAGCAAACAAGCTTTCAAAATCCATCATTTATTTGTCCTGCCTGAGGACTCAAAATGTGCTCAAACTTTAAATCACTAATGCTTCTGCTGTGGAGTTGTTATTTTACAACTGGCTGCTGATCTCCAGCAGAGCTGCCACCCATGGTGAGTAAAAGAAGCAAATCTATCCAGAGCTGTCATGTCAGAAGGGAACAGACTCAATACTGAATGCAGGTGTGTTCTCATGCTTCTCCTGTCTTTTATTATTCTCCTTGGGTCAGTCTGACTCTCTGCTGTCCTAAAGCTCCCAACATTTCGAATAAACAGATGGTTCACAGTGAGACTGTGAGACTGATGTCTTTGTGTGAACACATACAAACAATTGCAATTTTCTTATTTGTGGTGAAAGTGTGGGGGTTAAGATGCAGGAAAAAGATATATTTGAACTACCCATTCTGATTGTTTTGTCACTGATTGGCTGGCCTTATCATAATAACAGCAGACCCTGTCCACATCATGCACCAGCATGTGTTTTAGTGTTTCTGTCTCTGTATGAAAGGTTCATTCAGGGCAGTAACACTGAAACAAAAGCATCTGCATTAACAATCAGCAGCACTTCCATTTAGGAGACATGACAGCAGCATGGAAACACAGACAGAATCTGCTGTTGGAAAATGGTGCTCAGCTCTTACAGCAGCCTTGTTTATGTGTTTTAGAGATAATGGGATGTGCTGAGTAGTTTTACCCAAAATAAGAGCCATTTTATAAATCCAATGATTCAGCTAGTTTTCCAGGTAATTTCACTTTTGTGCTGAGCTCAGATTATAACTGAGCAGATCTTATCATGATAGTCATCAGCAGCCATCTATTCCACTGTACTAAATCTAAGTAGACATTTTAGAGAAGTAGGAGACCCTCAGACTCAAATCTCATATGCCCTTGGTTTTTGAAATACCCTTCATCAAAATGTGCAATCACTTTCATGGACATGAAATGCAGTGTGGCATGGAAATGTGTCCATATAGTATGGACAATATTTTTTCCATTAAGAGCAACAGTTGGCAGGGTCATTCCCCTTGTAGTGGAGGACTTTACTTGCTCCATCACACAACATAATCAAGCAGATACATAGAAACCTGCAGAGGTGATAGCAAAGAGAAAGTTGTGAACTCTGGTGGACTGTGACAGAGAGAGGTGTTGCACCTCATCTTTTTTTTCTTTTTTATACTGCTGGAGAGAAAACATCCCGTCTTCAAAATAATCAAGACGAGGTTACAACCATTACTAAAGTCCTGACATTCACCACTGATGCAGCATGCAGCTTCATCCTGCAATCACTGATTTATGGACTGGACACTAACAACTGTACACTTGATGGAGACACACATGTAAATGTTTATCAGCATCAGTGACTAATGGCAGGTTACTTAACCTGTGAGCCAACAGGTGATGCTCACCTGAGCTATAATTCTGAGAAACATATTGTGCTTTTGTAGGAGTCTTGTGGGAGTGAATTAGTGCCGAACACACAGTGCAGTGCCAGCATGCTACCATGCAAGAAATCACTGATTAATGCACATAGAAATATTACTTTTTAAGATTAAGAGTCTCTTAATCTGCTCGCTGTCTTCTCTCTTTTAAGTGTGATCCTCTTTATGTGCATAATTAAATCTCCAGTGTTTTGTGTGTGACTCACAACGAGCTTTAAATCTTCTGAATCAGCCGACAAGACATGAGCAGTAAATCCGTGAGCCTGATGATAAATTCTCTGAGCAGATAAACATCACAGAAGAGAATGGGGGCATTATTTCATGCCACAAAGCATAAATATGATTAATAAATGATGCAGACACCGACAAACTCTCATCCAGTAGCAGCGAGGTGGGATGACCCCCAGCTGAAGGTTCACAGCTTCACCCTCCTTTAGTATGAAGGGATTATCACTGCAGCTGCTCTGAATGAGAATCGTGTTATCTGTCGGTGCTCTGCTTCTAACTATAAAGTGGTATAGCCAAAGGGTAAACTGTTCAGTTTAGCTGAGCTGGGTCAGGACCTGTAGAGAGATATTACAACACAGAGATGCTAAAAAGTGCTGATTTAAAACTCAAAGGTCTTCAAATGTCAGAGCTTCTGTCTTCATTTGCATCTCAATGCCATATTTTCCTCCACAGATAACCTTATGCTGAATAAATAGTTATCTCAATACATCAAATATTCCTGTCAAAACTCTTTCAACAACAATCACCCTGCCTGTGTCTCATATATGGTACTGAAAAGCATTGCAATGTACTGCATGTGCACAAGGGATGCCCACATGTGCTGCTGTTCTGTTGTATTTAATAGGCCTACAAAGTGAAATAGATTTTTTTTTTTCATCTGAATGAAAAACAGATTTGTCACTGAAAAACAGTGGTCACATGTTAAAAAATGCACCAAACATAAGGGCTTACTTCAGTGGGCCGAAGGCTCAATCGTCAGTGTTAACTCATTTTGCAAAAGATAATGAATTAACACTAGAAGAGGGAGGCCAACTGTGATCCTGTTTTCATACAGCAGCTCTATCAACAACATATAGTAGTTAAAGTTAATAAGCAACAACAGACTGAGGCAAAAATCAAAATCCAAAAACCAGGCAGAGTCAAAAAACGCTGATTTGGTAAACTATGAATAAGCTGGAAAGTGATGTTTTCACAGGGTTAAACAAAGACAATCTGACAAATGAGGAGGGCAAACAAAGGGGTATATGAACCAGGTGGCTAATGACATAATCATGGGCAGGTGTGATATGAGCACAGGTGTTGGTAATCAATGGAGACACATGAGGACAGGAAGTGAAATGACAGGAGATGTTAGACTTCAGAATAAAACAGTAAACTTAATATCCAAGATCAACTTAATGTGACTCATATGGTTAAATGTCCCATTGCTGCTGTAGCCTACTATTTATCAGCACTCTTGAGATGCTTCTAATCTAATCTATTATTATTATTATTATTATTATCCATTGCTGTAATATTACACTGATGATTTCCAGAACACATTAACCTTTGTTGACTTTATCATTACAAACAACAGCTTTGGTGATATGACGAATCATATTTTGGTTCTGACAGAAGATCATGTTTGTCCCCCTTCAATTAACAATCAAGCTGGAGAATGAAGCTGTCAGTCAGGTCATGTCACTTTTACTAATATAAATACAACAAAGGTTATGTCATGGCACTCTGCATCGACATCAGGTCTAGACAGGTTCTTTGTAGTATCCTGTTCAGAGAACCACACAAGCTTCAGACATTATGAGAATAAGAAAGCAGTTGCAGAATACAGGCAATTTCAATATCTAAAATATTTGACTTACAGAGTGATCTGTTTGTTTTGGGATATATAATCTTGGTTTTGGACATTTTGTATGTGTGAGGCTTTATCAAAGCTGCATGTGTTGTCATTGCATTACTTCACATTATGTGTAGAGTAAATGCAGGCTGGAGTCAGCAGTCAGTGGCCGTGAACAGAGCAAAGCTCTCCACATGAGAATGAGTTTGTAAATACAGAGATTACTGCAGCCAAAGCTGAACACAGACATGTCTGACAGTGGAAGTACACAGCTGGAGATCAATGGAGTAAAAACATCTTGTTATTCAGTGACACTTTATTTCTCCAGAGCCTGAAACACAACACTATGCAGAATGTGTGACTGAATGAAACACGGTGCTGTAGCTGTTTTTGTTAGAGACAGAGTAAACAATTATCATTTAGACAATGGAGATAGTGATTATACAAGTTGTTTCTTTTTGCTTTGTTTGGTTTTACTAATCTCTGTAATTATGAAAAAAAAAATGGTGGTCTTGAAGCATAGAAAATAAAAATTAATTCTGTCTTCAGGATATTGCAGTACTATTTGTAGAGCAGTAGCTTCAACAAAGCCACAATTTTACACAAATCTAAACCCTGTGACTCCCTTAAGGGATGAAGGTAATGAAAACCAACCAGAATAAAAAGTCATGACTCCAGGCCCTGCAGAGCCCCCAGCACTTTAATGACATACGCTCATTCTCAAGGAGACATTAATGGGCACTAACTACATTTTAAAGCAGCTACCATTGAATGAACATTAGTTTAATCTATGGTTCCCCCTTTAATTAACTGCAATATGACTGAGGTTACAAACTAGTATTATCTTTGAACTAGCTAAAAATAATGTTTTTGCAACTTTGAAGCAAAGCTAGTGCATCCTCTGACTTACGAGAGGCACATTTACCCTTTTTTTCTGACTGCTGTGTGAATCTTTCCTTTTATACTGTATCAGTGTGGCGCCAGGCCCCAGTTATGAGCTGGCTCAAGTGGCCACATCAAAAAGGGAGACACACCATGAGAACTTACTTTAAAAAAAATGTATTAGACTAAATATGAAATATTGAAACATTGACTGAACTGTGTAATGCACGAGGTGTGGCAATCTGGAGAGTCAGTGGTGTGGTTGTTCATGAGTGAGCTGCAGTCTGGACTTTTTACCTGGACACACCCTAAGCTAACAGGTGCGGCCAGTTAACCTAACGAGCACTAACGAGCACCTGGAGGGGCTGAGCAGACTGATCATCACAACCCCTGAACGGCCTTAGCCAAAAACACAGTTGGAAAAGGCTATTTTATAACCACACAGAATTAAAAATGTTACGCTTTGTTGATAATAACAAATACAAGGGTTAACTAATTTTATGTATTTATTTTCCATCGATCCATCCATCCATCCATTATCTATACCGCTTATCCTGTTCAGGGTCGCGGGAGGCTAGTAAAAATGGTTCTGGTCTAATTCTGTGTTACGAAGTGCCCATGGACACTCTACATAATCTTGTAGTGTTCCCAAAACAGGCAAAAGATAGTTCAATGAACATTAATGGCGGCGTCATTAAATGTGCAGTAGTTAGAAAGTGTTAGCATGCAAGCAATAACATGGAGATCATGGCTATTATAATTACCTGCCTGCAATGAACAGAAACACAATGATACACTATCGGTAATCTCAGGACATTAAACTGTCCATCCTTCAGACCACAAGTCTGACAAACTGTACTGCAAGCTCTGTAAGAGGCTCCCTGCCTGTTCTCAGAGTTCTGATGGTCAAACAGTGGCAGCGCTATCAGACAATTCCTTCCATTCAGCCAGAGTGGAGTCAGTGGAGCGTATCAAACTTCTCAGCTATTCCAGGATGAACACTCTCCCTGGAGTTTCAGTTGGTCTTTACCTAAAGCCTGCTGCAGGGTCCATTTCAGTCTTTTATGTGATACATGTGCTTCAGCAGGTCACAGTAGAAGGTATCACTTTAAATATCCCCATCCATTAGCTTACTGTATAAATTTTCATACACTGAACAACCCTTAATTTTGAACTGATTACATAAACCTTCACATTGGTCAGTCACAATCATTGTAACAACTGCACCAAGGATCAACACATCATCTAATAATCCATGTAAATCTGTTTTTCTGGAGCTTCAATTTACTTTAGAGCTAACAGTAAAATGTTGTTTGACTTTTACAAATGTATGGAGAAAAGGGTAGTCTCACTTGTTACTACAGTATGTAACCAGATTGTCTATTGAACTGTTCACAGATTCACACAATGTAAGGCATCCTGTTCCTCCTCCATTCAGCCAGCTCAAGCTCTTACACTTGACCCTTTCACACCCTTTACATTACAGTCACACTTTCCATGCACAGCTGAGTTTCAACTCTCAAGCGCTAAGCTGGAACAGGGACCTTGGTATTAGTGGGTGCAATGAGAACATTTAGGAGTGTATTTTTAATGCATTAAAAATAGTTTGCTGGGTGTTTCATTACCCTGAACTTGGCTTGGCTCTGCAGGGTGTCAAACCTTTTAGGCTATGGCTGACGGGGCATTCTGTTCACCTCAGTAGCCCAGACTCTCTTACATAGAGTACATTAATAGTCACTCAAGTTTGCTGGTTGGTCATCATAATTTCGATCAAATTCAGGAACCTAGTGCCTAAAGCACAAAGAAATGAAAGAAAAGAGAAAAGGACTCAAAAAATTGAGAAAGTGGAGTAAAATCTCTGCTGGGTTGGAAAAAAAATCCCTTTTACCTAATCTTTTCCAGTCCTTTGTCACTGAAGACAAATAATACACAACTTATCCTCAAAACCCTACATTTTTTTTCTGTAAATAATGACATAATTATATGGAAACATACTTGTGGTCAGGGATAATGAATGGCTCGGAGCGTTAAAAAGATCAATCAACAAATCTTTTTCTTCATCACCTTAAGATATTTAGAACAATTGCTGCCATGTTTGATTTTGTAAAGTTTAACTAGTTACTTTGTTAAGAGATTCCACCTCCAGAAAAGCAGAGTGAACTATTTATGACCCATTTTGTTGAACTTTGAATTTATGAGGAGGTAGCAAGACCAGCAACAGAGCCTTTGTGCCACCAACTGCGCTTTTAAATGAACCAGTAAGAATTAAGAGACCTCTAAATGTTGGTCTGTCTGGGGCATAGCTTGCAAGCACCTTCAACACCTTCAGCACTTTCCCCAGACCATTACTTCACTGCAAACTAGAATTATGGCCGTTTCCTTTTTTCTATCCTGCTGTAGCTTCACATTTCCATACAAACTAATGAACCAAAGAATGGAAATGATTCATTCACAGGCTGTGATGAAGATCAGAGTAGAACTGCTCATCAGGCACACACAAGACTCAGAGAAAGTTAGATTTCGAAAATGACTTCAGGGTTAAACTGTCTAATGCCGTGCAGACAATTTCAAACAGTGTCTGGCAGGGCAATATATCTCGAAATGGGTTTTTGCATTTAAAGTGAAATATACATGAATAAAGGAGAAGAGAAAAGAAGGTGAGGAGAGGTTAAGAGGACAGGCTCAGAATGTCTGTCTCATCAAATGTCATTCAAGGTGTCACATGTTTTGCTGTAGGAAGATTGTATATCCTCACACTGTTCTTAATGGACCTAATTTATAAGACTAATATAGTCCACTGGACCTCTCAAATGGCATTTTAAAGGTCTCACCTACATTATATGTTCAGTAGAATGAAGTGATGGGGAAAGGAAAAGTACTTTATATGTCAACACTAAATTGAATCCATTTTTTGTCAATGCATAAACAACCAATCTAAGATTGCCATGTCTGAAAAAGTTACACAGCACTCAAACAAACATAAGGGTGTGAGTGTGGTCGTGTGTCTACAGCTTGTCTGTGTGCTGCTCTGCATGTAAACTGCTGCTACAGCCAGAGACCATGAGGGAAAACAGGCATCATTAAGCTGCTGTCAGCATCCATCTGGGATGATCGGACACCATGACAGCATGGAGAAATGTAAAAAAATAACATTGAGTCAGCCCAACATTCCTTTGTCTTAAAACTTCAAGTGAACCCAAAATACACAAGTAGGTTGTGTATTAAGTAGAACAGGGAACCCAGGGTAACACAGGCCTGCTGGCCGACTCTTGTCCATTGAGCCTGAAGCAAAAGGCCAAACACCACAGACCGTCGATACAGGCATTAAACAATACTATATTTATCTTCTTTGGCATTTTTTGCCTCTAAAACCACTGTTGTTTAGCACTGATCAGCATCAGAGTGCAATTGAAACTCAACGCTTCATTAAGTATGAGAATAGTGTTAGAGTGTTTAGCCACTAAAAACGAAAAAATGAATTTCTAACCAAGTCACCAAACTGATAGAATCAATGTGTAATATGTTATCAATACAAAACCAAAAGCTCAACAGCATGCATAACCTCCATACATGCATCTGTTACCATGACATTAAGGTCATGAACCCATTACCTGAGTCTAAATTAAGTATGGAGAACAGAGAGCTGTGCACCAGAGCATTAAATAAGTAGAGGGAGAGATTGGGAGAAAGAGCAGGGGTCTCTGCGCCACTTCAACAGATCTTGTTGCTGCATTGCATCATGGTCACTATGGTGGAGATTTTTTTTTCTACACAACAACAAACTACTTCTTTGATAGCTGAATGTTGCAGCCAAACAACATATTTTCAAAGATGACATCAATCCCAAACTGACGACAATAAGAGATAAGAACTACTTTGAAGATAAGCACAGTATGAAGAATATATGAATATAAATGTTGCGTTTCAGTGATGAAGATTTGTTTTCATATGTTTGCAGTCACTTTAAATCAAGCACACACATATGATAAGTGGTGTCCTGCATACACAGTGACTACATTGTTGAAACCACAGTGACTGATATACAAACTACAGTCTGAGTCATGGTTTTGATGACAAGGTCACTGAGGACACATCACCCTTCACCTCTGTGCTAGAGACATGCTGTGAGCTGTGACAGCTGATGCTTTCTATAAATTAATTGTTTCATATTTACTCTCTTTACCTGTTCTCTGCTCTTTCTGAAACTTGTCAAACATATTATAACTATGGTATCAATTCATATTTTACTCACATTCACACTTGTCAAGCTTGATTTTCTTTTAAGTGTTCATTGCTGCCACGCTTTGCTTTGTGTTGCACTGCAAGTTGCAAACAGATATGAATGACTTTTTCTTGCTTACATTTCTTTTGCATAAATAAAGAACAGATTACAAAGATGTATCTTACTTCTTTAATGAAGAAAGTTTTATTTATTTAACCAAAATTATTAAGTAAAACTATACATCAAACACAGGACAGGCAATCTTACCACAGTGACATTTGTATCTCTCTCTGTTTGTGTGAGTGAGGCCGCTCTAAATGAAAGGGACTTCAGATCTGAGCTCTGCTTTGATGGAATATGAGCTCTACAGGGCCCACAGCCTCCAGGGACAAGCAACGACCGACAAACTTCTGAGAGCTCTGTGGAACATGTGTGTCCCAGAGGTGTAATATCCCAAGGAGAATCAGACTGTGGTATGCATGTGTTGCTATGTGTGAGAGGCTGAGCATGTCTTTATAACACTCAAACCAAGAAATAATCCTATTTGAATTTTAAGCCTCATACTTAAGAAGTGCTCTGTTTACTCACAAACAGGCGAAGTCTAAATCTGCCTGATTAGAGTTAGAAACTTTCTGTATCCTCATAGTTACTACCAGAAAAATCTTTAAAATGATGAATCATCATTTATCTCTGAACATCAGAATAAATGATTCAGCATCCAGACATGAGCTCATATAAAAACAGCCTGTGGAAACGTTCAAATGATTTTGGTGGGACAGAAGAAAAATAGAAGACAGCAGACTGAGTCGATTAGAGTCTGTGATCATCTGATTTAAAGTAACAAGCAAAGTTTTTCTGCCTTCTAAAATTAGCAAATCAATCACTTTCTCTCTCTCTGAGCTGAAGCAGACAGTCGGAGTCTTGGATCTTAAAAATGGCTCTAAAGAGTTACTGGTGAAACCATAACAGACATCAAAGCTCAGTCATATACATTTTTAACAATATTAGTCTATTTGAAGGGAAAATACACATTTTCTATGCATGTGGAGTGATAATACTGGAAAAGAAATGCTTTACACCAAAGCTGCCGATGTGTATTTATGTGTTGGTTTTGCCTACATTTGAATTACAGATTGTGTCTTGCAGGCATCAGTACTGATACTGATACTGATGCCTGCAATCTTAAACTGATATAAGATTTGAATTGTAGATTAAGCTAAGTACAAAGCAGATCCAGCTGCATGTTTCCACAAAACGATTTAATGGTAGATATGATAATGTACCATGAGAACTATCCCAAGAATCTGTATCTAAAGAAAGCCTTCAAGCACACCGAGCAAAGGCAGCATCTGACTTTGGCTCCTGTCTCCACACAGACCTGAAGGTATTTGAAGCAGACACACAGTTACATTCAGATGGTACACACAGATGGTAATCCCATGAAAACGCAGCAGCTGATGGTTACATATAACAGATAATTACCTCAAATTGATTTGATTAAACCTTTACTGTGTATACACTGTTGTAACCTGACGATCATGGAAATCGCCCACTCTACACGAGCACCAGCTTACAAGTCAAATCATTAAATTAAACATTAGAGAGGACAGACTCAGGACTAATCTGAAGTCATTATCATCACATTATTATCCCGCAGTGAAACATCTGGGATGTCAAAATGGCCGAGATGACATTCAGTTAATGTTAGAGATGAAAGAGTTGGTGGCTAAATCATAATTTAATATTATACTGTCATTTTAAAGAGTGAGTAAAGACTATTTCCACTTTATTGTGTTAGCCAATCACATTTACATTCACAACATCATCTATTGATGCTTTTATTAGTGTTCATTACAGCAAATGTTATTTTCCTTTTAAATATCAAATGCAGTAAATGTGTTTTTGAGATCCCAAAAACTATGCTAAATATGGAGTAACCTGCAACACTCCTGATGTTTTGATGTTCACCCACCACCGCCAACACGCAGCCATCTGACATTTAAAGACAGCACTCAGCTGTCAGCAGGTTTTAACTAATGAATAATGGAAAGAGTGAAAGCCTGCAGCTGAAAGTTATCTAGAAATTGTTACTGTAATTAAAAATATTAGTTTTAATAAAAAACTGCACCACAGGACGTATGTGTTAACAGGAGCTGTTAAAACTTTTAATATCATATAATGTTATAGTCAATGAACACAGCAACAATGACCCTTAGTTACAGTATTTCACAGCACTCAGAGCTTTACTGTGCTCCACCTACACACTGCAATGTGTGTGTGTATATGTGGGCAATCCCCACTCCTGTTTGATCCCCTCTTGACATTATGCCTGTTGTTATCTGTGAACTATGAAATATGCATCTGCCAGAAAAGTCACAGGGTCAAAGGTCTCAATCCAACTGGGTTATTCCAAGAAAACTTTACAGGCAGATTCCTGGTTGCAGAAAATATAAGATCTTCAATCACTCATATGAAGTAAAATGTTGCAAAACACTGCCAATAAAAGCTCATCAGGAGTGCAGAGCTTTAAATAAATGGCTGCATTCCAAGAGGCTTGCTCGACCAAATTATTTGAGTATGAAATTAGAGGTAGCAATTTAGGGGAAAACCAGATATAATGCATCATATATTCATTTGTATTAATTTCTTGATCAAAAACCCCCATGCAAGGGCAAACAGTGCAGACAATTCATGGAGTGGCTCCAACACTATACTTCCATTAAAATAAACTGGCCACACACGGAATGAGAGCAGAGTGGAAGTGGAACGTATGAGCTGTTGGCCTGCCGTTTTGCTGGTGACTCACAACCCGTCACCAAAACTGTGTAAAGCATCAACATGACAATCCTGGAGGACATCTGTACTAGTCTACATCGGCTCCCCCATGACCCTCTGTTCTCTCCTTAACTCTGCTCCAGGCATTCCAATCACCACCACCTCCTGTCATCAGTGTCTTCTGCTCTCTGTTCAATAACAACACACATAGCAGTATGCTGTGAGATATGATTTAAGACACAGCACTGACTAAGTTTCCTGGTTTCCTCAGGCTGTTTGTTTCAGAGCCCCGGGGTCCTGATGACAAAGACTCCTGCAGAGAAGACTGCAGCTGCAGGCGCACTATAGGCCATCAGCCTCCTGTGGACTTGTTAACACAGACTGACTCTTCAACAGTAGCACACACTGATTGATTCAGCTTCTAAATTCTACAATATATGAACCCTATAGGTTTATTTCTTAATCATGCATATTCTTCAATTTACATTATATCACTGGAAAATGAAGCCACCTGGTTGTTTAATTACGACACAGCACTGATGGTTCAGTGGTTCATGTTTTGCTGCCTTGCAGAAGAACCAGATTTGATTCTCAGCCAGATTTCAAGTTTGGCAGGAAAACTGATGAAAACAGCCAAGTGCAGTCAGAGTGCTGGCTGTGATTCTGTGTTTGTTGCTGTGTCAAATGCCCATTAGCTCACTTCTCTTCCTCCAACTCGCTCTGAGATGTAAACTCTTCCACTCCATGAGGCTGCTTCTTATAGTTTACAGTAAATGATGGCTGCATGAGACTGTTCCACTCTTACACTTGACATTCTTACAACTTTAACTAAGTTTGAGTCTCCTGAAATGTCACTGTGGGCGTGCTGTTGATATACATTCATACATTACAGAGAATACTGAACCTGATATGATGGCAAACATGTTAAATGCTTTAACATCAGTCTGTTAGTATTGCCATTGTGAGCACGTTAGCATGCAGATGTTACAATCCAGCCCAGACTTGCAGAGCTCTTAGACTCTTTGCTCTCTCTCTCACTTTTTCTGTGTTCATCCCTCAAAAACTGTTCCTTTAATTATTTTTAAATTATCAGTATTGCCATCTATTCTGTCCTCTTTCACAGGTCAATCAGACCAGGCGACATTTTCTGTTGTTCAGTTTTGGTGCCCACTGTGACAATTAGGACTGAGTCGCTGTCACCTGATTGGCTGACTAGAAATTTGCCTTAACGAGCAGCTGTACCTCGTTAACCTAATTAATAACTTGCCAGGGCAAAAACTGTGTGAATATGATTTCTGAAATAATCACTTTGATTTACAGAAATATCGAGTGGAAAATGCAACAGTGAACGATCAGAACACAACCCACATCTCTGAAAGATTAGCATATATTCATCACTTGTGGAGTAGTATCTCCTCCTCCTCCTCATTTCTGTCTTGTAGCTCTGAAAGATGTGTGCCCATGACAGCCTGTAGTGTAGATCTGAGGCTCTGCAGCAGAAACCTTTTAACTGCATTAAACTGTCTGCATTCTTCATGCAGCTCGCAGACATTCAAGGTTTAACATGGTGGTTAGAGGACTACGTCTCTCCCTCTCTCTTCTTATGTGTCCTGTGAGATGGTGTGTATACTCGTAGGTGTGTGTGTTTGCCTGCAGCATGGATGCAAACCTTTGATATGGCTGAATTCATGCCTTTGAGTGCAACATCCCTGAGCTGCCCAACATGAAAGGATCCTGGTTCTCTGAGGCAGAAAACACACACAGCTACCTGAGTCCCAAAACAACCTCTGACACTGGATTTAATCCAAACTGCAAACTTCTTCTGAGATGATCTGACATCTGACATGTTTGTTTTGTTAGTTATGAAACATCTCTGTCACTGAGATCCACAGGGTCACTGCTGCTGTGTCCTGAATGCTGTGAATGTGGATCTGTCAGGTTGGAGTCAATAAAACCTGAAGAGAAAAGGCCGACCTGCAGATTTGTGAACCTGCAGTTAGTGAGCAAACAGAGAAACTGAAGGTCCCTCATTCTGTCGTTCAGCTGCATCTTTAACATCTTTTAAACACAGAGTAATAGTTCAACCTGTCACGCTGTTACCCTCCACCTACAAACATGACGAGTCTTCTCTTGTTTTTCTTTCTCACAGAGCAGACAGACCAAAGTGAGCTCAGCTGTTCTCCTGAGGATTCTCCTGCTGAGTCTCTGCAGACATGTTAGCTCGTTCACTTTCACATCTCCTGTCAGA
This sequence comes from Semicossyphus pulcher, assembly GCF_022749685.1. Lineage (NCBI taxonomy): Eukaryota > Metazoa > Chordata > Actinopteri > Labriformes > Labridae > Semicossyphus > Semicossyphus pulcher. The sequence goes on from NW_027211700.1 coordinate 8,272,205, forward strand.
GCAGACCTGATCTTCCCTCCAGATTAAGACCACCGACCATTTTTTACATTACAGACACGTCTAACTGTGTTTCTGGTGTGTAATGTCTGTGCTTTCTCTGGCACTGTCAAACACTGCCATCCTCTCAACTCTAAATCCCTGCAGGAACTGTTATTTTTTTCTTGTCATATTTCAACATGGGAAACATTTCTAGTGTGAATCTGCCCACAGTATCTTCTTAAAGGAACAGTAACATATTTCACATGCAGGATAGGAACACAAAGTTACAGATGATGTACAGCCGGTACTGTCCGTAATTACATTTCTTACTCACTGATGTTACTTAAGAGAGTTTTATGATCCATCACAGCAGTTTGCTGGGATTTAACTAGTTTTCAGAAGTATGATCATTTAGAGCATTCACTGTGTTTAATGCTTCAAATCTCATATAAAACCTCTTTCTATATGATGTAGCAAAAGCATTTCTATTTAGCTACAGCTGGGTGCAGAGAACGCGAACAAAGAGGGAAAAGTGAGGGGAGAAGAAGAGGAGAGGCTCTGTCTTTGAGGCTTTGTCTGCTATTGACTGAGTGTGAAGTGGATTCAGCCCAGACTTTAGTGGCTTCACTGTAAATCACTTAAGAATGAGCCGGCGCAGCATTCAAACAGGGATGTATGTGGCAGAGTTTGAGATGTACAACATTCTTGAAAGATAAAACAACAAACCCTGATGTTATATTGGAAAATACTGGACATCACCTGCACAATAAATATAATGTAGAGTGTGTAGGAGAAAAGAATGGAGTATAAGGATGGATGGAGGACATGGCAGAGAAACAGGGACTTAAAGTGGGGAAAGACAAAGAAACAAGGCTGAGAGATAAAAACAGATTAGAGGCAAACAGCAGGGAGAGATGCCGTGCTGTGCTGTCCCACCAGAGAGAGAAGTACTGACTGTTAAAGTGAAAGTAAAACATTCACCCAAACTGTAACCATAGAAACATGTATCTACAACGTTTGCTCTCCACATGTAGCATAAATTAAACCATATGATTGGTAGATAATAGCATAAAACTTTACCCATAAGCAGATATTTGAAGTGTGCATGCACATTGCCACAATACATCACAGCTCTCGGAAATGCAAGAAGCCCTTTTGACCATTTCTAGGGAATCTCCTCGCTAAGTTTCAAACTTGAGAGCTAAATGTCAACAAAACAAACAATGCAAACAAAAGCTTGCAGGCACAGAGAAATGCAGAGAATAGTTGACATGTTTTAAATGTATCATACAGCTGTGTTTCAGAGTGAGGGAGACTTAGGCTGGGTAAACAATCAACATGAGCATGTCAGAAACACTCATCAGTCTTTCACAATGAGATAACTCTCCCTCTACAGACTGCTCTGCATTCACACACCAGCCTGTTCTGCATGAGCTGCACTGTTGTGAAGAATTAAATCGGCTGTTTAACCAACATTTAAAAAGTGACAGCGAGGCCAAATGTGACCTCCTCTTATGAATAATGACGACCTGCTGCAGAGCTGCTGCCTGCATCTCTTTAGGCTTTAAACCACCAGCAGAGGCAAAGACCTTTTAGCAACATGAAAGTGTGGCAATTCATCACACAAACTAACCATATGTCTGTCTCTGCATGAGGTGAAATAACACAAATAAGCAGCAACTGGTCAAATTTGACACAATCTGATGTAGGAGGAAGCTGGAAGGACTGGAATGATTCGGAAAGAGGAAACAGCTCTTTATAATCCATCGTCCATCCTTCAAAACACACCAAGAAAAGACATCATCTGAAGCACTATGACAACAGCAGCTCCGGTCAGATACACACAGCTCACACACATACACAGACTCAATATAGACCACATGTTGGTACACCCTCAACATCACGTGCAGTCTCTTAAGATATTTGTAGAAGAACTAGTGTTGATTTACCTGCGTTTGAAAATCCACAGAAGAGATCATTAGTTAGAAACCAAACACAACATGAAAACTGAATCATGTTAAAGCAGCACACAAAGATACAATTAATCCTACAACTATAAGACAGAGATCAGTGGACAGAAAGAACTAATTATGACTAATTCTAATTCTGCAGCTTCCAACATGGCTTTATTCAGATGCTGTTCTGACAGACGACCAGTTAAGTCTGTGCAGATTCCAGATCACAGTCAGAAGAACTTAATTCATTCATAAGACCTTATAACTAAAATCACATCAGCGTGTTGTGCGATGTCTTTCAGTGAAGCTAATAGAACGTTATACCAGAAACATAGTGAACAGACAGAACTCAGTAGTGATGAATGAAGCTCTCAGGAAATGTCAAAGCAAGTTTTTCATTCAGCACTAAAGCTGTGTGAGTATTTATGATTGTGGGAAGTTTTTATTGCCTTGAAATGTCAGACGTGTTGAAAAAACTTTTTCTCTAAGTGCAGAACTTTAGAATAATCTCATCTAATGGAGGAATTCAAACAAACCCTCTGGACATCAGCGTGATTATCTGACCTTTTAGGCTGCTCAGTTCAGTAAATCCACATCATGTGTACAATCAAGCTGAATTAAGAGAACAAATACTGTGGTATTCCTGTTTGCTAAAAATGCAGATGTGGGGCGCTCTCAAACTGCAGCTCATACTGCATCCTCACTTGTTCTTCAAAGAATTTCTTGTAGAAAGAAATGACAACAAAAAGCTCCATCAAGCACTAAAAGAAGATTTCTCTCCTGCTGGTGACACCATTTCAGCCCTCCAAGTAACACATTTCCATCCAGAGCATCTCCAAGAACATTATTAATGCTTGAGGTATGTGAACTTCCAGGGCAAGAATGTCACAGGGCTTAGATGAAATTTGGCCATCAAGTCCTTGTTAATGCAGAATACTCATCTAAGCATTCATGTTTTACTTATGACACACTACATCCCTCTCTTTATCTGACTGCCTCTTGTAATGGGCAAACAAATACATGTGGAAGAACCTGTAGTACAAACAGCAGCAAAATACAAAGAAGGAAGTAAAACACAGTTTACTGTGCACAATTCTCACATTGTAATGACACAAAGCTGGTTGAAACAAGTTTCCCCTTTAGCATGGACACGGTCTGTGTTGATCATGAGAAAGATACAGCTAACTGTTTAATGCGTGGTGATCAGAGCAGCAAGTGTTTCTGGAAAATTCTCTGTTTTGTTCAGCTCATTGTGTGAAAGCTTCACAAAGCTAGAAGGCTTTTTCTGTCTCTACAGTTGTTCTGCTTGTTGGCTTTGATGTCTAATACAACTCCCATTTCAGTTCTCATGGCCAGATTCAACAGCCAAGTAATTTTAAATCATTACTTTAAGCTCACTGCAGTATAGATGTCCATGGGCCACTGAGCCATAGAAACAACCTTATCAAACATCATAATCATGGTCGGTAGCTATAAAGCATCATGGTGAACATCGTGTCAACTACTACAATGCATTTCCTCTCTAACTAATCCTTCATTCATTTAATCAAACCTCTCATCATGTACAATGTGATAGAGGAAAGATTTGAAAATAATATTGGCTTGACAAGTTATGTCACATATAATGTCAGGAGTGTGACCTGGTTGGAGAATTTTCTAGACATGGATCTTAGTCTGGCTTCACTCTGAATCTGCTATTCTAAGATGTCCAAGCCCTTTGCTTCTCTGCCTGTGGGGGGAAAATACATCCTGTTTTACATGTATCTGATGAAATGATCAAACTAAAGGTGTATTTGAAGATAACATATGTGTATTACTATTTATGAGACAGGCTGGAAACTAAAGCAGTAACCACACGATGAGAGTCTTTTATATTACTGACAATCACACTTCATATTTAAAGTTTGATGTATTTTTAGCAGAAAATATCAATGAAGTTCATGAAATCAGAGTTGACATCATCAGTGATGGATAATTCATTGTGACAGTTACCAATGTTTCAAAAATACTGCAGTCTATAAAATAGTGTTTGCTGTATGCAAAATGTTAACTAATGTTATTACCTTTTAAGTGAATGTAGATGTGATGCTCCCTGTGGTGTCATCTTTATGTGCTCTGTGATTGAACAGTCTGCTCTGTCTCTGCAGCTGCTCGTTAGTGCTCGTTAGGTCACTTAACAGACTCAGAGCTCTATCAGCTGTGAAGGATAAGAATCCTCTGTGGGAGCTTTAACAGCACCCAGCCTCCATTCACTAATGTTTAATTGATTCCAGGTGAGCTGCAGGTGCAGCCTGTCCCTGGTACTCTTAGTTAGAGGCAGAGTACACTTCTCGGAACTTCAATAAAGACATTCAGAGCAGGCTAAATATGCTGTTTAAGGAACGCAATGAACCACACTTATGAACCCTACCAACATTTTCAGAGGAGATTCACCATTCAGTAAAGCTGTTACTAATCTGTGCCTCAATAGTAGTTGATTTTACTGCTGAGGAAAAAACTAAGCAGCCTCGTAAGTAAACAAAGCTTTTTGACTGATAAAAGGTAAACATGAAAAGAGGCTGAAGGGCAAACAAAGGCACCATTCATACATCATTCTCATCTTTATTTTAAACACTGAGAACTCAAAATGTAAATTTTGAAGAAGGAAAATAGTTTTATAAGTTTCTGTGAATTATTTATTCTCAAGGAGAGACAAGGATGACTTTTATCAACATGATTCATGCAGATATGTGAAGAGAAAAGCAGCAACACCGGATCTGTTTCACTCTCCTCAAACCTTTGAAGCCAACAGCTCAATGAAATACTTAAAATGATGTTATTATGTCAGCTGTCACACAAGTTAAATTAAATTCACCTACAACAGTTTCTTTTGGTTTCATTAGCTGCCAGTCTACAAAAGAGATTATCATAAAGTTGTTGTAAAATCAATAACCATAATGTTTAATGTGAAGTGCAGTCAGCCTTGTGTGGCCTCTTTACTTAGGGTCTCTTTCTTCTCCCTCTCTAATGCTGCTACCCCAGGGCTGTCTAGGATTACAGGTATTAAGACGAGCATTTACACTACAATTCCTGCAGGGAGGACCAGGCCTCTGGACTACATCACACATTCATTAATTAAACACACAGTAGGGATCACAGTTATGCTGCTAATATCACAGCTTGAGGAAATGTTTATGAGGTTGTTAATCAGAGAGAAGGGACATAAAAAACCCAGTCCTGATGCATTCACCTACACAAGTGCTATATAGCTAAACCGTTGACAAATTGTCTTATTGCACTAAAGCCACATCGACATGAGGAGTCGTGTTTCTGGTCATTAAACGACGAATGTAAGTCAACATTTACTGCCCACTGATCTCTGCTCTGATCTGTTTATATAAATGCTAGATGCACAGCCACTCTTTACTATCCCCTCATTCACATCTGAAGGAGTATTTCTCACGGGAGTCAACCATACCAACTATGTATAGTGGACAGGCAGAGCAATTGGCCTTCAGAGGCTATGGGACCATTTAAACAATATATAGTGCATGGTCCACAGTGCATTACTCTCATCTACTGTAACCTGCCTCTCAACTGTAGTCAGCTCCAACATGTCACTTAGGAAGTGATGGAGGTTTAACTCTGTAACATGCCTGTGCCAGTCTTGTATCTCACCTCTGGGACAGAGTATGACTCTTCTCTCCCCCACTGATCCCATCCCGGCCTCTCCTGCTGTGACTTTCTGATCCTTGTCCTGATCCTTGACTTGAGGATGTCAGACAGCCTGTTCGATGGTGGGAGTCTCAAAGGCAGCCAGCTGAGTAACCTCTGGCACTGGATCATGATGTGTTGCTCTCACCTGGCCTCCTGCCTGCTGTGTCTCTCTTCACCTCTTTGTGGGACACATCCACTACTTGAGCCTCTTCTGACACTCCCAGCACAGCACGTAATATAACAGACCCTGATAGTCACACAATATGTAGATAGTGAACCTTGGTCAGAGTGTCCTTAGACTTGTTTCTAGTCAGAATATTTGCTCTCAATAACTCACTGCAGGAAAAGCTACAGAGATGTCGACAGAGGAAAAAAAAGACAAAATGGTGAGCAAAATAGCAGAAAATGTATTTGACTGATCTTAATCTGACTATAAAGAAATGTTTTGTGACATTTAAACAGTAAAAGCAGAATAAAAGGCATCTGCAGCGTATGAATAAAGGCAAAAATATGCAGCTTATGGATTTTCAGCATCCGTCTTAGAAAGAGAGCAGATATAAAACAGGAAGCCCTTTAGGTTTAAATATGCTCACTCCTCATTGGCAAAGACAGAACATGTGAATCCCTCAGGCTGCTGGATGCTGCCAATGAAACAACAGCATGTTGGCTGTTTCTCACTGTGTGTGTTTGTATTTCACATTAAGCTGTTTCATCTCCTCCCTCCTCTCATCCCTCCATTGTTCATGTGAACTCCTGCCTCCCACAATCCCTCTCTCCTCCCTTGCTCTCTCTCTCTCTCCATTAGGGAGCTGGCAGCTCTGATCAGGTGATGCTGAACTTGACTCATTTCCTCTGGGAATCAATGGGCAGCATTAATCAAATGGCTGGAAGCTAATGGCTTTAGCGGGGCTCAGGGTGAGGCCAGAGGACACTGATTCAGGTCACCATCAGGCTGGTAAAAACACAGAACATAGAAATATAAACTGTGTGTGCCTGGACTTGATGGAACAAATTACACCAGACGACACCCCAAATAGTTTACTGTCAGAGCCCATTTAATGTTGTTGAACTAGGTTTTTAGCATTTTGAACCTTTCCTTCCAATTAAGCTTTTATGTAGTCCAAATGGAAAATATGAACTTTAATATGACACCAACCAAAAATATATTCAATACAATCTGATTTAGATTTGAGCTGGGAAACGACTGTGCATTAAAAACATTCAGAAATAAAGGTTATACTGAATTAGAAGATGGTACTAATGATGGCTGAATGACTGAGCAGTTTGGTTCAGGTTCAGGAATATCCAGTATGAAGGTTCATCTTCTAAGCTTCCATGTCACTTACTGATTATTATCAAACTTTCAGAAACATCACAACTACAATCGATTCAGTGCTCAGAGAATGACCTGCTGTTGACCCTGAATCTATTATCCTCTGTATGAACATGAATCATTGTTGATTATTACTGGATGGAGGTCCAGTTGAGATCATCGACTGCTGCTGAAGACTGATCTTGTTCTTATCGACTCCAATCAGTGAGAGGAGAGAAGTGCTGCTCTGTCAGCTCCTTCTGTTTGCTCACAAGCAGTCTGGCTTTGTTTTCCTCTTTACTGTTCACTCCTTTTGTTTCTGTTTTATATGTTTTAAACTTTCCTGAAAGTAGCAGTATGCTGCAAAAGCACACCATCACAGAGACAGCTCAGTATCTGACCTTATGAATGATCTTTTCAGGTGTTAAAGTTTTGTACAGTTTAGCTGCCCTGAGGTTCTCTGGGTCAAGCTGTCCATCTGTCAGACTATTATCCTGTCCGTCTGCCTGACATGTCCTGTCAAGGATAAAGTCAGTGCAGAAACTTCCACCATCAAAGTTGTAAATGATATCCTGATGAAGGCCACTGAAGCTGAATGCAGAGTGTTAGTGCTGCCTGAGAAGTGAATGTGAGCAGAGATGCAGCATTTTTTGCTTCCTGCTCAAATGAATCACTGCTGCCAACTGCTCTGGGATTTCAATTTGCAGCTTTTTAAGTTGAAAAATTTTCAAATGGATTCAAAAATCAGAAAAAAAGGAGATTCCTGACGAATCTAAGAACTCTGAATTTGATTGTAAATGTGGCAACTTTCAAAAAAGCTGCTCAGCATTCAGGACCAAATCATCCTCCCCTTCCCTTGTTGGGTTGGGCAGTGGTAGAAAGACTAGACAGGCACTTTATAAGTGCAGTCTACTTACTATTTAAATGAGTACCCAATTAGTTTCCAAAGACAGATTGTATTAGGATGGTCTTGCATACTCATGACAATGTAATTTTGGTTTGTCAGTTTAATATTAATAAGAAGCTTTACAGAAGTTGGTGGTTAACCACACAGAGACAGTTTGACTGTTGAGGAGGCCCAACCACAACAGTAGCCATCCCCACACTGTCCACTTATGTCTGCATGTGTGTGCTTAAGTTATTTCTTTGACACTGAAGCTGAAGGCCAGTGAGGACAAATTAAAGAACCTGTATCATATAAAATGTTAGCTGCTGTTAGCATTGATCTTTGATAGTTTTGTCCCTCATCTCCAGGTTTGCAGATGCAAAGCTGCTGGGTCTTATCTGCTTCAGCTTCTTGTGTCACACCACAGCTCTCAGATATGATTACATTTGCAATAACTGGCTATGAATACAATTAAACACTTTGTTGAATTCTCTCTAAAGTTAAACCAGAAATGTGAAAAAAAGGTACAATCTAAGCATTGGAACAGGATCCTTGAAATGTTGATATGGCGAGAGAGAAATCTTTTATAAATGCCGATAACACTTGGGAAAAAATTGCTTTCCATTTGAAATCTCATCTCCAGTGAAAATGGCAAAATGTCAGAGGGTGAATGAGGTTTAGCTCAGAGAAACAGCTTAGTCCTGCATGGCTGAGAGCAGAGAGGGATGGCATATGGAAGAGACAAGATCTCACCAAGTGGGAGATTCTTCAACATCCATATTAATAATAGAGGATTTTAGGAGCTGTGGGGCTGTGTGGGAGGAGACACAAGATAGGGAAGACATGTAATGCATTCATATTTTATTAGAATATTACAGACATGAAGATACAGCTGCTTCACATGGACAATGTTAAAACAGATGCAATCTCAAGCAAAGTGCAAGACTTTACATTCTAGGTAAAAGTCAGAACACTGATCCTCACAGGAGGCTAAATGTGAATCTAGAGGACCACTTTAATACATCTCTTCCATACATCAAGAAAAGGACTTCAACTGAATATGAAAACAGACTTCTAAAGATGATATTAAGTGAAGTGCTGCACACTGTCGGAGTGCGGTACAAGTAGTCATAAAAGATCCAATTAAGGTGCCTTGATTAAATCTTACATAACCCATGCTGTAGATTCCTCTATTGTTCTCATGTGTTCAGACAAACTGATCAGCTGTGTTTGGATAATGAGCTCCTGTCAGTTGGCTCAGAGGTTCCCTCCATAAATCAGTCTGTACTCATGGTATGAGGAACTCTTGTGAGAGCACGGCTCTGCCTGCCAGGCCTGAACTCCCCGGGCTCTGCTCCTTCTCAGCAACCAACTGTCCCCTCAGCTGTCACCATTCTTTCAGCGTCATCATGAAGTGTGTTCCTGCTCAATACTGAACATTTTAATTTAGAAAGAAAGAGTAACTAGGGTTCTGAAATGAAAATAGTATTGCGAATGGAAAGAAATAACCATCCCTACCAAGGTTTTTGTGTATTATTACAAAAAAGTTTGTTGACATCCGTCTGTGTGTAACGACTCATTGCCTTCTGTCCTCGATAATTCAATAAGTACAGGAAGAAAAGAAAGCTTGACACATAATGGCCTCTCAGCTGCTCTCCATACAATCAAAGGGTAACAAAGCCTGTGCTAGCAGAGCTCTCAACCTACACAGAGTGCAGAGAACAATGTTTGATGCTTTGGCCTTAAAATAAACAAATGGGACCTGAATTGTGCTCTGATATTGATTTCTGAGAAAACTTACAGACCAACAAACGCCTCCTTTCATTGTGAATCTGGCCTTTTATCTGTCTGGGATCTCTGTGTGTTGAGCTCTCTGAGAATACAGAGCAGAGCTAAGAGCTGCATGAAGAGAAAACTGTTTCCTCACTTACAAGACCGTTATGTTATACACTAAGAGCAAATGTTATGTCAGCTGTTGGTCTTCCTGTATCCTCACTCCTGTGACTTCCAATTAATCTGCATAACTAACATGTATCCATCCACACAGCAGAAGCAGCTCATACTGTGAATAATAATTCAATACCAGCAGGAGTAAAAAAGAAAGACTTGAAATCAGCCAACTGTGGTGGATACATCAGTGGAAGGTCTTTGCTTTGGACAAACTTTCACCAGCTGCTGGTCTAAAGTTTAATTGGTGTTATGTCAGTGAAAGAGCTGAACTGCCTGCAGAGGGTTTCCTCTCCCACCTATTGTGTTTTAACCATATGCTACAACTGAACACCAGCAGCACACTAATTGCAAGTTTCAACTCTCAATGTATTTGCCAGAGTAGCAATCATTGCTAACAGTACTGACAGCATGATGCATTTAAATGAGAGTTGGTTTTAGCTTTGAATTCGATGAAGCTGTGGTGGATGACGTGTGTGTTATCAATACATCATGCTTATATAGATGCTGTATTCCCTCATCTGAAGCCCAAGTGAGAGGGTGTGATGGGATATGCGAGTGTGTATGAGCTGTGTGTGTGAGTGCTCAGTGGACTCGGAGTCTAACGAATGTAATGCTTTTCAGATTGCATCGTTTTTAAAGTATAGAAGTGAACAGGTGAGAGGCTGTGGACTAACTGTTCTTTTTCATCACAGTATATTTCCTAACTGTCACTCACTGACAGACAGCTGAATCTCCTGATGGATGAAGGTGTGTGAGATGATTGACAGCACAGAGACTGCAGATTTGGACAGATGAAAGTCTGTTGAGGACCAACAGCTCGTATACTGCCAATAGAACTGACTAAGAAGAGACAACATCAATCAACTGAGTTGGGTTTAATTGCTGCTACCCATAAACCACTGCAGCTAATGCTGCACAGTCACAGTGAACAGAGGAAACATGGAGTCATTCAGCTGATATTGAACAGTCGCTCTGTTCATTATGTGACAGTAAATCCATCACTGTGAAACAACATCATCACTGGAGTTACATCATGTTAGCAAATAGCTGCTCTGACCGCCATTGACTTTGCTCTAATATCACACTGATGATTTCAGAACACATTAGATACACTGTGATCAATGAGTCACTGCTGAAAGCAGCCACAACCTCCAGTGTAACTTTGTTTATGTGTGAGAGAAAATTTGAAAATGTGTTAACTTACACAATGTGTCATTAATACCATCTCTGTTGGTCATTCTTCTGCCCAACATCCACACAGTGATTTGTTGTTTATTCAGGTATCTGATTATCTGTTAGCAGCATGTAAGAGATGCTGAGAGGGTCAATAACTTTCATCTACTGGAACACAAAACAAACAAAGCACATTCATATCACTGAGTTATGACATAAACATGATGCACACAGCAGTGGATACCATCACAAGTGTGATAACTAATATATCAGAGTGTAGTAGTGGCATGCTGACTGCATGTATCTGCTGATGGGAGCTGTGTGCACATTTATACTGAAACTACACACACAGTAGACAGACGTGGCTTGTGTGGCAGGATGCCATTAACATCATCCTGCTGCTAAACTTAAACTGTAGAACAGATTGCACACACATACAAAGTCTCACACATACACAAACAAGCAGACACACAGAAGGTGATGCCGATGAACATCTGAGAAAACTAATATTGTAATCTTAAGGTTGTGTTTATGTTGATGAAATCAGTCTTGAACACAGCAGGTTGTGGTGCCTTTAATTTGCTGATAATTCAACGTTACAAAATCCAGAAAAAGTCAGGGCAGAACACTGATCTAATTGTAGAAAGACAAGAAGTGTGTTACCTTCAAATACACAGTCTCTGTTTGATGCTGCAAAAACAAAAAGGGATCAAAGAAACATACTTTCATCTTCAACGAGATTCTCTTTCTGTAGCAGTTACAGTGAAACCTTGAGGTTAAAGTGTTGAACGAGAGAAGCCCTAATTCCTAATGTCTAAAAGTGAGGTCCAGACTAAGAACACACAGGTGTAGTGATAAGAAGGCAGATGGTTGACAGATCCAACACCATGTTTATTTGTCTCGTGGCAAAAACAATCAGGACTCAGATAAGCTGCTGTCATAGTTTATTTTCCTGAAAATGTATCTTATGAAGTACCATTAGCATGTAAGAATCAGTAATATCTCTCACTGCCAACACACTCTGCTACAACCCAATCCTAGTGTCCACACTGAAGGACTCACAGACTTTGAGGTGTGATCCCTCTAAGTCTGCAGGGACTAAAGGCCGACCCACTGTCAGAGAGTCAAGTGCATGAGAGCTCTCTCACAGATATTTCTGTACACTTGCTGCATTTCTGCAGAACACTTTGCCTGAAGGAATCAACCACAGTTCAAAGCATTGTGATGTTTAACTCAGGGTTACCAGAGATGCCAGGAAGCGTTGAAAAAGAAGAACTGGCACCTGAGTGTTCAGCTCTGTATATTTTGTGTGCTGTCTGGTATACCTACATTTACTAAGAAACATGACCAAGGAAAATGCAGTGAGAGAGAGATGATCTAAATCTCAGAGCTCCATCTGTGTGTCTCCATGATGTCTGATCACATCAGGAAAGGAAACCAGCGTGTCAATAATATAAATGTAAAGTAGCTGAAGAGTGGAGAGCTGGAATAAGAACTGTATCATTTTCTGCACACATCAGCACATTCAGGAACCTAAAGTGAGGCAAGGTGCCAACTAAAACCTCTCAACACAGCAAGTATTATATCACTCCAGCACACAGAAATATAAAGCACTCTACAACAGCAGAGATTACAGAGCTATATATGACACATTGTTCTCTCTCAGCTCAGGACTGTAGATAGAAATGATGGAGGTCAGTTCTCAGTGATCTGACTCAACAGCAGGCTGTGATATTGAGACACATTCTGTGTGGCTGAATGTGGAGTCTCTCTTTTGAGGTGCAGTGTACAGGTCAGTAGATGGTGTTACCATCCCCACACACACACTCACACCAAAACACATGGACACAGCTCAGGGTCGAACTGGCCACTCTTACCTAAAGACGGAACAAGAGGAGAGCAGGATGTAAATGAAGATTCCACTTTGACGTTTCATGTGCTTCAAAATGCACTTCATGTAATATTTCCCACATCGACCCACCTTACATCATGGCAGGAAAAAGGGTCATCAAATTTCCTCTTAAAGTACTAAAGTACAGGTAGAGAGAAAATTAGAGAGGCAGCCATGAAGCTTCATTTACCACTTGAATTAAAATGTCATGGAAACGAGGTGAGACAGGAAGAAAAAAGGGAAAAATGTGATCATCTACAACTGTGGTAATTATCAATAAAGTCTGATTCATTCATAAATACCGTTATTAGCAGCTTTCACTTCCATGTCATGCAAGTGCACACTAATCATGACGAACACATCCAAATTACAAACCATGAACCTTGCAGGGAAATAGCAGTAATTATTCATGGCAGCATAAATTACAGAGCTGATACAAACTCAAAGTAAATGGTTTGAAAATGTGGGATTTTAAATTAATAAAACATCCTGTAACACTGAGACACTAACAGCTCCACAGGTGGATGAAGAAGAGGTCATTCCCTGGTTCTCAGACAATCCTCCCTGAGGCTGTGAGGATACTCAGGCTGGTTCAGGCCTCCAGGCTCCTCTGTCACATTTCAGCTGCTGGTTTTTACAGGGAATGAGAGACGAGACAAGAGTGTCTTTCTCCTGTCTAACGCTGTCTATCCCTCCCTGTCACATATCTGCTTCAGTGTTCTGTGGGATGTTAAACCCTCCAGTCAGACAACGAGCACTGCTGACTCTGGCTGAGGCAAACACATCGTCCTCCACTCCCTCTGTGGGTATAAACATGTTCCCATGAGGCTGTTTGCTCCAGTTGATTTGTGGTGAGAATCAGAATAAACCTGATGTTGTGTATAAAGGTTGATCATTCAAATAAGACAACCTAATAAAAATGCCCCTTGTGGATAAATTGTCAGCTAGTCTCGCCGCTCTGCTTCTCAGCATGCAGGCTGCTGCTCCAGCAGACAGACATCATTAAGCTCCCTGACAGCATCAATCTGTTCTGATGGGACACACAGGCTGGAAGTCAGGGGGCTGAAACAGGCTTCTTTAACTTACACTCACCATGACACGACACATGTGCACACACACACACAGAGCTTTTCACTCTGTGACACAGTCTATGATCCTGTAATTCTCTGCACTGACTGACAGCCTGACTCAGCCATTTCGTCTGTCCCTTCTCCATCTACTGTGTACTGTATGAGCTGCCTCTGGTAGTCCTGCTGATACATTGGTTGACTCTTCACAGAGGCTGGTATAATGTGTGTTACTGTGCCAAATATGCAGTAATTTTACTTTTTCTACTGTGACTAGTTTATGTTGATTGCGATTGAAAACACTGTACTGTTCAGCCCTAAAAGAGGCTCCCAGTTATTACAGTGCCACATATTCATCAACAGGTCGACAGACCAGAAATATAATTTTGGCATAAATCTCTGTTTCTCGAAATAACTAAATTTTATTTTACAGAATTTCATTGTAATGAGAATCCAGCAGCAGACTCAGCATCAGAGGTGTTGTCTTCAGCAGGCTTACCTGTCGGAAAGAAGGATTCATAGAAAGAGGATGTGTGGATGTATCTAATGGCTGAACACTTCAAGCAAGCAAACAGCTTTAATCCTGTAATCCTATAAAACTCTCACTTGTATTGCCTCTTTTGTACGGGAACAAATATCCTGTCATTTATTTGCTCAATACAGAAAGCTGACACTTTTGGTACTCCGTTGATGGCTACAGAAGACACCTGTAATGTCTGTCTGTCACCTGTTATTTCTGTGTCCTAGTGGAGATGTGTGTGAGTTCTGTACATTTAAATACACTGTTGGATTACCTGAAAATAGCATTTTAACGAGCTCACACTGCTCTTGTATTTATTATTTCCCTGCTGTCCAACTGTGTGTGGGTATCTGAATCAAACTGTTGGAGAAAGGAACATTTCTAATTCACATGCACAGATTATCTTTGGCAAATAGGTGCAGTACTTTCATGCAATCAACTAAAACATCCAGTTTCACTGACAAAGCATCAAAGCTGCTGCACACAGAGCTGGAGGCGTTCAGAGCAGACACATAATTACATCCATCAATGTTCTCTAAGTTCCCATCAGTGCTTCAGGACACACTGTAGCAAAATGTCATTGTAAGAAGTTAAAACAACATGAAGCAACAACAACAGAGAATCTTCCATAGAGTTTTGTACAGCCAGTCAGAGGTGATGAACTTCACTGGAAAGATGACAGTCAATTTTAAAACTCCAGACTAAATGCGAGAGAAACAAAAAAAGATGAAGGCTTTAAATCCTGACAGCCATAAAATAAGATCTGAAGGAGGATGAGGAAAGAAAAGAAAGTGATGTGAGTGTAGTGAGAAGCTGAAGATGGAGAGGGAGGTTTACTGTGTGTGACCTGATGAGAGGAAAGTTAGAGGGGAGTGAAAAGACTTTAACATCTCACAGAGGAAGGATTTAAAGTGAGAGGATCTCTTTTTTAACTCCACAATATCCCCTCTCTTAACAGCAGACGAGCAGATTTTTCATCATTTTGAATTAAAGCCAAAAGAGTTCAGCCAGCAGCTGGAGTTCAGGTTTGCTCTGGTCCTTTTGTCTCTGAACCATCAAACAACAAAGATTTCCACCTGAAGCACTTTAATGTACAGAAGGGACATTAAAGGGAAGCTGTGTGTGTGTGTGTGTGTGTGTGTGGTCAGGTCTCTTGTGTTTCCAGCACGCTCATGAAGTCAAACTTAGCAGCTGATTGGTCACTGAGCTGATTCTGTCATCACTACATCACCATCCATTCACAATTCCTTTAAAGCTGCTGCACTTACAGTCTGCAGAGCATCATTACTTACTGCTGACATTTAATTACAGAAGCAGACAGAAGAGAATACATGAACACTAAATATGTCTTATCCTCCATCCACCCTTTCTTCTCTCCATTCTCCCACCATCATCTCTCCTGCTACTGCAAGTTTGCTCTGTTTGTTTCCTCTCTCTCCTTTCATCCACGTGTATCACACACACTCTCTCTTTGACCCACCTCACACACACTCCATAACATGACTCCTTGCCGAATTGATAAAGACAGATTTATCCACTTGAGTTTATCCAGTGGAGTTGACAGCTGAATAGCCTCCACGTGTTTGGTCACTTCTCTACTTACGTGTGCTGAGAGGAGACTCTCTACCGAAGCTGTCAGCTGGACCATCAGCCTCTGCGGCTGCTCTCTTCTCTGTGTCACACACTGCTGCTGAACATAAAGACTGCTGTCACATCAGCTCAGCTCATCACCAACTTTATTGAGAGCAAACAGAGCTCTACTGTAACAGCCAGCAGCAGAAAGTCACAGGCTTCTGCATGAGGAGATCTCTCTGTCATGTCAGTGTTTTCAGGGAAGGGAAGTCACTTCACATACCTTCAGAACGAGAGGCAGCAGCAGACGGACAGAAGCACAAGAAACATCCACGGTAGCTGTCATTTCTCCCTCATCTCCAGTGTTTCCTAGTGGAAAACGTCAGGACATGAAATGAAAAGAATGAAACGATCCCTTGCCTTGAAATCCAAAGAGGAAAGCGACGCCGGGGATCCACACGGTGTGTATCCAGAAGGAAAGCATGGTGTCCTTTAATCACACTGTGCAAAAGCTCCGCGCTCTTCCCGACGAAGCTCCGTCTGCAGCGGGTAATTTCCACAAGAGAAAGCGCTGAAAGTGAAGCCGAGCGGAGGAAGAAATCCCAGTCTGACCGGTGCTGATGAACACAAGAGCTGGAGACTCCGTCACTGCTCCACCTGCTGCTTCATACGAACAGTAGCGACCCCTACAGGAAGTCTTATCCACAGAGGGAGAGCGCGTGCGTGCGTGCCAGTGTGTGGTCAGTCGGCAGCTCTCCTGATTCAGCACTGACAGCAGGACGAATCAGAAGAAATCCAACACATTCCAGTCAGCAACACGACCATGATTTTACACATGGAGGAAATAACATAATCCAGTCACTTCTCTGCCTTTATAATTAGGCAAGAATGACTAATGAGGTTAAAGATGAACGTCCATATGGGATATTGAACGGCTAAATTAAGAAAAAAATACATTTTGTGTGAATAATATGAGTCCATTTGTTTCAAATTGAGGCGTTCAATTCAAACTGAAAAATGTCTTAAGGGAGTATAAAGTACATCTAGTATTATAGAAGCTGCTTAGTCCCACAAACTGCCAATATTTGTGTCCAAAACCAAAAATAGTGGAGGGAGTCAGTTATCTATGTGCAAACGTGTGGTGTTTCACACCACAGAAATCCTGACAGCAGATTTATTACAGTTCTCACCATCACAGAAGTGCTTGCTTTACTTTTTTAAAATTGGGCCAACTCCAGCTACAGTACAGAAGAGTAGGCCAATTAGGATCTGTCATGAAATAAAGGGTCCATTAAAGAAAAAGTCGAACTTTCAGAATTTTTGTCATGCATTACAAAAATGATTAGTTATCAATGTGCATTTTCAGAATTTAAAAGTCATATAATGCTCTATTATTTTTTCTTAGACCTGGCATTAATACTGAAAGTTATCTTTATTCTGGACATTTTGAATTGAGACCTGATTGTGTAATTGGTCTCTGATCCCCCAACATCAAATTTAAAGCAATTATCACTTCCAGAGATAGCCACACATGTTTAATGTTAAAGCAGACATCTCTACTGTAGGTATCAAACCTCAGCAGATCAAACTGATATAATCTGGATAAGTGGAAACACATTGAATGGAGTCAGCCGTTCAGAGTAATCTTCACACCACAGAACTGTATGATTGAATTATAGGATAGTGGTTCATGAATTAGTGCTTGATCAATGAACTTATAGTGGCATCTCAATTTCCAACATAATGATAGCCTTGATCCTTAAATAGCAGTGAGAAGTTAGATATAATGATACGTTCCAGGATGAGTTCAATTGTTCAGTAAATAGCTGCACAGTTTTCAATGAAGGAAATAAAGTGATATAGTACTACTTCTACCAGTCTTTCCGTGATGTGATGTGATGTGATGTGATGTGATGTGATGTAATCATTTTTTTCCCCCCTTTATTCATGTTGTTGGTTTTGTTTGCTTTTACTTTCCATCTGTGAAGCTTCCACCCACCAGACCTGATGTCACAGGTTGACTGTGTTTGGAGGTTTATTTACATTCCCACCTGTTTCGGTCACACTGCTCATTTGTATTTTAGGCACAGAGGAGATGGATATTGTTACATTGTAACATGCCTGCAGCAAGAGAAACAAAGCAAAGGTTGGATGACATCCCATCAAAACAATCTAATGAAAAAAATGTTTGCTGTTGTTGGAAGAAAAGGTTTTCAGACACTGCAAACACACTGTATGATGCCATTGCCAACATGACAACATTTTGAGTTATGAATGTTACAATATCTGTTTGAATGATGGTTTCATGCAACAAATCGCATAAATATGCAAAGCCTCTAGCAGATGGCTGTTTGTAATGAGTAAATGTATGTGGGCAGGTGGCAATGATTGATTTCAAATTAGCTAGGGTCATTTTGTAAAATGACAATATCAAATAATGCAAGACATTAGGTCAATGTTGCAGTTTACTGTCGTCTATAATGTCAGACAATTTCTACAGTTTTTACAGTTCTGCAATCAAAGATTCATACAGTAGTTAATACTCAGCCCACAGTGTTTCTGTCCTCCAGACAACCTTCGGAAGTCAGTGTGAAAGCCAAAAGTTAATGAAGGTGATAATGAGGCTGCATAAACTGTTAGGAAATTATGTGATCACTCTGCGTCGGAAATATGGAAACATGTTTGAGTGACAAAATGTGTCTTTTTAAACACCACAGTCATCTTAAGTACAGACAGTTATTCAGTCATTCGATTCAGCACCATGGACAGAGACATATCAGCAGCAGAGTTTAGTTCACTGTAGAGAAAGAACAACTTTCAGTAGCATACAGTACACTATCGTAACATTTATACACTGCTGCTTTAGCTTATTCAGTTTTACAGTTTTTGTCATTCTAAAGAACTTGCACTTTTTGACCAAAGGGTTGGTTCCTTCACAGCAATCCAGACTCCTGCTAGTTACTGTAACATATATCAAGTCTGAAAGAGAAAGTTTCTTCTTCATTTTCCATCCATCAAGTATCAGGATACAGCTCAGAAAAGTTCTGTATTGATCTCACTGCAAAACATTCCACCATAATATACAGCACTCTGTCCACTCTGAGCTGTGACCTGCAGACGTGGATCATTTACAATATTTACTCAGATTCTGCCTTGCAATAACATTATCTTTGTAGATCTGGAGGCAATGTATTCAATCAAATGTTAACACTGCGTCCCTGCGCGAGTTTGCTACAGCATGCATGTAATCTTTGGGTTTAGCCTGTGGTTGTAATGTTGATGGATGTATGGATCGGTCATATTCCTGTAATGCTCCTCAACATAGAACCAGAGAGCTCAGCTGATCTCCTGAGGATTCTCTGGTTGAGTCTCTGCAGACTTGTTAGCTCGTTTACTTCCTCAGATCCTGTCAGAACAAATATTCTGTGCAGAAGAAGATCACAGACCGTCTCTAACTGTGTTTTTGATGTGGAGGTTTTACACTTTATCAAATTCAGTCAAACACTGCACGTCATCACATGAACATCAATCTGCAGGACTCATCGATAAATGCCACAAGCATCAGTGGTCAAGAGGCTCGAAGAAGTTTAGAAAGGTTGAAACAGAAGCACAGATTTGATTTAAAACAAACAGCAGACGTGCTAAAGTGTACATTCAATAGTAGAGGTGGAGAAGGGTAATATTTTCAGCACAGCAAAGCAACATTGTAAATTTTCAGTGTTAAGAGCAGCAAAATAACAGCCATTATTGTCACATTATGGAGGCAGAGGAGGAAAAGAAAGTGCTGTGTGTTGTCACAGCAGCAGCTGGCAATATTTGCTCCATGCTAATTGTTCTTGCACTTAACTGCAATGTTCACACAGTTATTCATGTCAGTGACAGCCAGATTGTTAAATCACACTTTGCTGTTGCCTGTCGGTAAACATGACATTACAATACCATATTCACTGTTTGGTTAGCAGGTAAACTGACAGAGAAAGTTTTCTGAACTGGCAGAAAAAGACATCGGCCAGTTGATACAACTGGCAGAGAGCCCAAATGACGCGTGGCCTCTGGTACATCAGGTGTCCTCATCTGACTGTACTACTACTTAGTATAATGACTCAAGATCTCAGTGAGTTTCCTGTAAAATTCCAAACAACAATCCCTCCATCAGCATTCATTCACAGTGTCAGTAGTTAAACAGAACTGAGCAGCACACAGAGGAGCAGAGCACTGTGGAGTCATCTTCCCTGATCCATCCTGTCTGTCTCACTCACATCCTGTAAGACCTTCAGCTTGTCAATAACTCGACCATCATGAATGATTAGATCTCCTCTCTGAGTATCAGGAGAGAAGCTGCAGTGAGGTAGAGGCTTTGTAGTGCTGCAACAGTAGCTTTCATGTTTACTGAATCCACAGCTCGTGTGAGTTGTGATGATAGAATTAGTTTAAAGACTTTAACAACGAACAAATCAAGAAGACCACCTGGAAACACAGATGGACACACACATACAATGTGCCAACAGCAGCCTGCATGTTTAACAGAGCAAACATGAGTTACGATAATATACACTGGATATACTGAACTGCCTTTGTAGTACACACCTGAGATGAGGCGTGTGGAATATGTAAAACACACATAAAACATGTATTTAGCACTTTGGAAAATGTGGTTAAAACGTTTGACAAGAATATAATTACAAATCAGTCGATTATTGAACGTCTCCTATGTTAACAGTTCTTTACAAGTTAGGTGCCAAGTATAGTTTCACACAGCCTAGTGGTCCAGCTGTCCTGACTCCAGTTATCATCCAACTAATGTTGGTTGTGACAAAGACATATAGCAATCCCACACACAGAACAGAAATGCTTGAGGAGTGGTGTTACTCCTGCCACTGTACAGAGGAAGCCAATTTAAGTTGGATTGGCTTGTCATGGCTGAGCATTAGCATGCAGACTGCAGTGAGCTGATCTGACAGGATGAAGGACTAAGTCAATTAGGCTGTTTAAAAGTGAAGGCTGTGTTAAAATGGGTACAATGTTCTCTTAGAAGCAATATGTGTTTCCCCTCTAATGTTAACATACTGTACATACTTATAGCTGAAAAAATGACTGGCAGTATAATTAAAGGTTATCAAAATATGGGCCTTAGGAGGTTAGTCATGATGTGCTCTCTTTTCTATGTTAAGAAATGTGTAGATTATGGGACACAAACTTTTTTAAATATATTTTTTGTCTTTGTGCTCCGACACTCTGACCTGTCCCTGCAGCTCAGTCCTCCTACATACTGGGTCACACAGAGCTGTGGAAGTACCTTGTAACCTCACAGAGCTCCCAGCAGTACAGGATGTCATTATGCAGCATACAGGACCCAGTTCAGCCGACCAGCAGATCTGCCCTGCTGGCTGCAGACACAGCTGAGACCTACAACTTTTCACATTCAGAGCTACAAATACTCATCATACAGAGATATGAGATGCCTGCAGCTCACATGCAATAGTCAGCCATGATGCTTGCTGTTTCACTTTACACACAGTGCATCACAGAGGTACAACACCCACACAACCACACAAAAAGAACAGTTCCTTTCTGTGTAATATTGCCACTGGGTCTGAACAAATGCATGTATCTCTCTCACAAGTCCAACCTGCTCAAGTGTTTCAGCCTCAGGGTTTGTATATTAAATATTAACATTCAGCATCAGGGAGGTAACTACAAGTTTACACCCAGGACTCATTTCTGAATCATTCTTTAACTAGCTTTTTTTAAACGATATAAAGGCATAGTCTGAATTTCAGGTCTGATTCTCACACACATTTATAGGGATGTGTAATAGTGTTCCTTTGTGTCACATAGCCAATGGTTAAACACTGACTTCTAGCTACCATCATGGCAGAAGAGGAGTAAAGGGATGAAACAGACATATTTGACCGTCAGAGGAGAACAACAGGTGTAATTAATAACATCACTAACGACTGCATTCTTTCAGTCAGGTCCTGGATCCTGCTTTAGTGCTCACTGACACTCAACAGAGCTGAGCCCTCGTTAACTCAATTAGTCACACCTGGACTTTTCCTGCTCTGACAGAGAAATATCTGATGTGAAAACTAAACCATGTATTCATTTACATTTGTTTTTGAGAGCAAAGAGACCAGGTGAAAGTACTAACATGACTGTATGTTTTTAAATTTAGATTCAAGTGATTTCTTTTATCCTCTATCTCTGCATATGTCATTAGTAACAAGTAGTCAATGTTATTGTTTGCACAGGAATGAGCATTGTATGTTCATGTACACAAAAAGAAAGGCCTCAGATGGGACTCATTACAAATGTATAAATGTTTATTTGTGAGTAAGTCAAAAGTGTTGATTGGATTCAAAAAGCTAATTGGAGAGCTTAGAAGACAGGTTATTAATCCACCAACAGGTACTTGGCAGTCATTTAGAGATGCGTGCCAGGTGTCCAGCAGCACTGTGCAGCCTACAACAGGGAGGTGGAAATAATGTCTCCATGCATGAACAAGTCCAGTGTTATCCTATGCTCCTATGTGGTGCAGTCATTATGATTGTGCTGCACAACATTGAAAACTGACAAAAATAAGCCTTATGACTGAAATAAAAAAAAGGAGGAAGAGGAGGATGGGGACCAAATTGTTTCTATTCAAATCTGCTTTCATACAGACAACACTTTAAATATTCATCAGTGCCTGGGTCATCCACAGAGAATATCAAATGCACAAACACATAATCTTTCTCAAACAACAAATGCATAAACACAGAAGAGCTGAGGAGAAAAGCAGCAGTTTAAACTTTTTATGAGGTCCACACAGGGACACATTTGAGGTAATCAGGCAAACTGCCACAGAGACTCCAGCTTTGACTTTGGAAGAAGCTTCTCCAGACTTCACTTTAATCTGTGAAACAGGCCTGTGTGAGACAACCTGAGAGATCTGTGTGGCTGATAATCACTGAGCAGGTCTGAGAGGTGATGTGGAGCGAGAGCATTTAGTGCTTTATGAACAAGGAGCAGAGTCTGGGAGGCATTTATTGTACAAAATAGAAACAGTGATCTCTGCAGAAGTCCAACAACATGACAGACCAGGAATAAAATTATCACAACAGTTTTACTGAACAAACCAAGTGTTGTTATTACTGTCAGACTGGCTGCCAGTCTTTGTGTCTTAGTGTTAAACCAATAATGAAATGATGTCACTCTTTCTCAGAGGCAACAGGGAGCCCTGCTGCCCTCAGGACGATGTGCAGAAAAACTACAAGTTGTCTGACACAATATTTCTGTTCAGCTTCTTCTCTTCTCTCAAACCTCCACAGATCATAAACAAAAATGCATCCAATAATTAAAATGATGATAAATCTGTCCAGTGTTATTTACTGTTATTTTGCTGCAGGATACAGACATCATGTAGACATTACAAGTTCTGTTAAATCTTTTAATTTATTCTTTGATACTTTTCTTGCTAATAATGTGAGAAATCTCACACTGTGATTTTATGTATATTTCATTATTCGTTCACAGAACTGAAGGTGACTGAATATTAATTATAACAATTTTAGAACAGACAAATCCTCACTTATCCTTCCGTGCACATCTCTGAAGCCATGTTAATCAGTGACATGAGCTTTAAAGCGATTATCTGAGAGGATCACACTTCGCCTTCACTCCCATATTTTTCTATCATCCAAAAAAATCAGCTGTTCTGTATCGATCCACCCCTTTTCCCTTGATGTTTGTTTTCAAACAGAAATGCAGCGTGAAATGATTCAGAGTGGAGCCAGTGTGATGCACTGACTCACAGATAAAAGTGTTCCTGCAGACAGACATCAGTTTACTAAATACTGTATGTTCCTGTCTGTCTGAGTGCAGAGTGAGGAATGATCAGTGAATAATAAGAGATACAAGGCGGACACGATTACATGTGATTACTTTAGATAGGACATTTCTTCTTATTGAGTGGGGTTATCATTACTTGTCATCAGAGGCCTCGTCACTACAATGTAAGTAAGTAAAGAGCTCAGCAACCAGACAGCTGCATCACACGATAGCTTCTGATGTCATTGCTAGTGACAGCCAACAAGAAGCAGATATTTGCTTCTTGATATCTGAGTAAAGGTCAGTACGACATGAAGACTTCAAATATCTGCATGTAAAGCAAATGTTTCCAAAGACTTGTTTCTGTTGATACTGGGCAGGAAGCCAGAGAGACATCAAAGCTATATTTCATAATTAATGTTATTGCCAAGTGTTACACAAGATCACTGTAAAATTCTGACAGAAACATATCACCTCTCTCCCTCTTTTTCTCTGACTGCCACCCTTTCTCTATTTCATTCCGTCTCTCTCTCTGTCTGTGTCTCTCTCTGTGTTCCACAGTGCCAGGTTGGCACAGGCAGGGATGTGGGTTTAATATGACGGTCTTGTGTCTCCCCTTTGGGACAGATTATGTCTCTCTGCTCCCTCACTGTTCCCGTTCTGCCCTCTGCTGCTGTGACAGGCTGCTCCTTGTCCTTTGCCAGGACTAGAGGCTGTTAATGCCAGACAGCCGGATCAGAGGTGCTGATCTTTATGCAGCCAGCTGAGTCACCTGTGGCAATGTGTCAGTGTAGGTGTGTAACCGTGATAGTGACTATACAGATCCTTTACTTTAGTCAAAGATGCAAATTGGCTGATCATATAGTCAATTATTTGTGATTTAAAGACACCTCACACAGCTCTCTTATGCATTCACACACACACACAGTGACACCAGATTCCTCCACACGAGAAGTCTTTTTTGCACTTGTTCTGTTTTCCATGGATGACTGTGACCTTCTGGTGTCCAGGGAAAGGAGCCAACAATAAGAGGCAGCAGATGGTTCACAGTGAGCCTCTTGTCCTTTTCATTCTGCATGATGGTTTATACACACACACTAACACACACATGCAAACACACACTATTTCCATAATATTTTGAAAGATCATCTTCCCTATGTGTACTGACAAAGGCTTCCCCTTGCTTTCAGTAATGAACTAAATGCAGCACATCAGCACACAAACTTGTATCAGCGCCTCCTTTACCTCTGACTGATAGGTCAGTGACCCTGTGCGTGTGTGTGTGTGTGTGTGTGTGTGTGTGTGCCGCGTTAGTGTCCCTGTTAGCAGGTGATGATGTTCTGCTTTTCTCTCCTGGCCTCCTGCCTGCTGTGTGTCTCTTATCCTCCCTGTGCATCACATCACACACTGAAGTCTCTCCTGACGCTTCCTGTGGCAAAACTCAAAACACAGCCAGCACGACCTTCATCATCACAGCAGACATGAGGACATGAGGACATTGATTCACTTCCTCTCCTCAGGTCTGCTGAACTGTACAGGCTGTTTGAATCATCAGTCAGACAGTTTAGTTTAGCAGACACATTAGAGCCGTAGTGGAGCTGTCTGTGCCAGTTAGTCTGCAGAGTCCTGCAGCACAGCAGCCTGAGGAACTCACAGGAAATGAAGTGAGGCTCGACTGTTCAGGAGAAACAAGAGCTCAGCTGTTTGTTCAAGAGGCTTTAACTCTACTAGTAGTTTATAATAAGGTCAGAGGTCATTCTGGAGGGCAATGACCCTTCATATGAGAGACTCATGAAACCATTACAGAGCTGGAGAGAGATGCTCACTGGAGAGATCATTACTTTAGCTGAGAGACAGAGACAGACAGACAGACAGACAGACAGACAGACAGACAGAGAGCATGCTATGTTACCTCCAACACAAGTGTTATAGTGGCTTAAGTACTACCAGCAGAATGCATTATAAACTGTATGCCTGACATTCAGACTGTGACTGTTACTTTAACTGAGACAGACAGAAAGAGAGAGAGAAAGCATGCAATGTTACCTCCAACAGAGAAGTATTGTTTAAGTGTTTGCTACTGTACAAAATAATAAAGCAACAGTGGTCCTACCACTACCTTCAGTATACATTGTATATGCATTGCATTACATATTCAGACTGTGATGCAGTTTGTTGAATGTTAGATAATGGAGACAAAGGCTGGAAAGGCTTCACTCTGCAGAGGGATTCTTATTAAAGCAATGTTTGGAGAAAACCAAAACATAATAACGTAACATTAACACTCACAGCGCTTTCATAAACAGCTATTATGTCTAATGGTGCCTCCACATTCAATCTATTCCACTGCAGAGAGAAAATAACACTTCATTGTTATTTTGTTTGTTTTTTGAACAATAAAACTACTTTAAATTCAAATGTGGTCTTTTTATCCCACTGACATGCGCGTTAAGTGCGAGTTATTCATTATCCTGTTTTCAGGTTCATAACCGCAGACTGTTATTCTATTCACAAATGTATTTTTACACTTATTCAAAGAACATGCTGATCTTCCCTTCGTTTTCATAGTTCCATTGTGGAGGCGAGGAGTTATCTGCTGATGAATGAGATAAACTGACCTTCATTCTCTCTTTGTTGTCTTGCCAGTCAAACTTGATTGAACTCATCTGCTGTCGTGACGTCACAGCTTTTCATCAAATTGCAAAGTAAAGGCTGAACAGAGCTATCACAATGAAAACTCTCTATGGTTATACCTGCCCAACTCTGAGAATCACAATCTGCTGTTTTTAAGGAGAAATGAAAAACACACAGAGCAGTGATTGACTACATTACAAATGGACTTCATTTAGCAACCAGTGGAGGAAAGACTGAAATATGATATTTATTCATAAAGAAGTAAGGCATATATGATTACATTATCCAGCCTCAGAGAATGTCTCTTACAGCTCTGTGTATCTATTTAAATGTAAATGATCTGAGGCTGAGGTGAGGATTAGTTACAGAAACACCCTGTAGCACTTTAGAAACAGGAATCAGAGAAAGGAAGTTTGGTTTTGTTTCTGTTTTTACCTTCAGTTTTAACTTCTCTCTCTTTCAGTATCTCTCTGAGTCTCTCTCTCTTGCACACTCACTGATTGTTTCTACTTTTCTCATTAAAAGTGTTCGGAGGAGACCCCATTACTGTTCACAGACATGTTACACCTGTAGATGGAGGAAACCAATTTGCCAGAGCAGCAGATAAGACATTCAGTGACTTGGGCAGCAAGAGAGAAAGAGGGAAGAAGGAAAATTACATGTTTCTTGGTCTCTTGAAGCACACAGAGATCATTTCCATTTCAGCTTAATGCAAACATTGTAAGGGAGCAGCTATGAGGAGGATCCATCTGTTAATACAAGACAAACTCTGAACATTAAACAATCCATCCAATATTTTCCTCATCACATTTCTTGACACTGAACCTCTACCAGCTCTTGCCAGGAAGTACTCAAGTTCTCTCAGGTATGCTGGGAGATGAAGTCTCTGTGCTCTACATCGACATCTCCGAACAGTCAGTTTGGCATCGAGTGCCTCCAAAGCAAACACTCAAATACCGTTCAATATGTGAGCTGTTCCACTGATGCATTAGTGATGCAGTAAAAACATAATCATCTGTGTCTCAGCTGGACACATCTTTGGTGAATGCACCCATTTGTTATTCAGAACACATCCTGTAAGTTAATTTAATAGAGTCAAATCACAGCATGCAATTTGATTGACCTCCTTTTCATCCTGCTGATGAGATGACTAATTCATCTATTGGTGTCATCATCCCAAATTATTAACCTCTGTAATGAAATAACTGAGTGTATACATTAACTGTCCCCTGCAGTAACACCACAAACTGCAGCTTCTCGTAAATCCACACCTCTCTACACTGTGGCAGGAAAAACAGACTTGCTGCTCGCTCGCTCACATCTCTGGAGGGAGAGCTAGCAGAGGGCCAACAGCACAACTGGGCTCCAATGACCTCTCTTCTAATAACTATTGCCAGCTGTCATCTCTGCAGGGAAAACCAACCAACGATCCTGACTCCCATGCACAGGCCGAACATAAATCACTGTATGATGAACACTGAATGAGCTAACAAGCCTGGTACAGGAAGCGCAGACACTAACACCTGCTAATAAGTGCTAACTTAACTCAATAAATAAAACTCTTCACCGACAGAAGAATAGAGTTTGTATCGGTTATTATCACAGTGCCAAATCCACTGACATAAACAGAGGCTGCCCTGTTAGATCTCTACAAAGACTTGAACTACTCATAGACTGGTATTGCTGATGCTGTGCATGTTGTTGCTGGAGTGTGTAATGAGATATCTGGAGGGAAAAAGTTTTTATAAGGACCTTTATTTGCTGTCAAACGTAGGTCATAGGAACCCTGGAGGTTAATTCCAATATGTGTATACCCTCACATTGTTGAGACAGAAACTTTACTGTAAATAACCGTGCTGCACATTTCTGGGAGTTTGAGATACATAATTGCATTCATGAAAGTAGGAGAGAAGAAGGGGGTGTCATTTTTATTGGAGCATCTGAGGGGTCTACCACATCTAACC
Source organism: Semicossyphus pulcher (assembly GCF_022749685.1). Lineage (NCBI taxonomy): Eukaryota > Metazoa > Chordata > Actinopteri > Labriformes > Labridae > Semicossyphus > Semicossyphus pulcher. Next base: position 8,300,613 of record NW_027211700.1, read on the forward strand.
ACTCCAACAGAGCAGTCCAAGTATCTCATTAGTGCTTTGGGACTGTGTGTTCATTAAGGGGGATGTGATGAGATTAAGGGTCCAACTAAAACACAATCAGTCTTCCCCTTGCTGTCTCCCTGTTTCTCTGCTCACTGTCAAGCAAAGAAGAAAACACATGTCATTTAAATTACAAGTTTAACTTGTACTAATTTAAAAATAATAATCCTAGCGAAAAGGGAATGAACTTATCCTGATGAACAGTGAAGCATGAGGAGCAGCAGTGCAACAAGGAGCCTCATCTTGGTATAAACTGCTGGTCTTAACAATTACATCATGCACCGTGTGGTATCAGATCAGCTTCCTTTAAGGTGCATCTTGATTTATATTCCTGAACACACCTTCACCTTTATATCATTTAGGTTATTATCAGGTTTATTGAAAAGAGGGGGCAAGCACAGGTTTAGACCTGTGACATGTGAGGCTGAGCTGGTTTTACCAAAGCTGTCAATATTAAAGCACAAACTGTCAAACTGTGGATCCAGTCTGACTCAGGCAGGATGATGAAACATACATGTAGTAGTAGAAGAAGTAGAGATCAGAAATCTCTCTGGAGAGGGATACAGGCAGATAGAGGTGTGTGTGTGTGTGTGTCTCAGTCCTACTATTCAGCTTATTCTAGGATGTAGAAATTCACTATATTTCTGGTGTTGTGTCTTGAGATGTGGAGTGACTACAAAACAATGAATACTGGTTGTGTCACTTTCACCAACTATAAACAGCCTTCTCTTGTTCATGTCAAATTGATTTTGTATTAGCAATATTAGACTTGACATTAACCAATCAGCCATCACTTAGCTCTCCTGCAGTGTGGCTGCCAACTGAAGCAGCAGCTCATCAGCAGAGAAGCTGTTTATGTGAGACACCAGAGCAGTGTGTTTGCAGAGGATGAAGTTCATGTTTACTTTCAAGTGGGAGAGAGGAAGCTGGAAATGATGATGGAAACTGTGAATAATTTGAATATAACAAGACACCTGTTGCTGATATATTCAACTTTATATTCTGTGTTCTTGATGATTTGACTGCCTTTATTTTCCCTCTGTGTAGCTTCAGCAGATGAAACCTTGTGGTACAGGTGGACAGTTTGGTAAAGTCCATTTATATTCCCCCTGTTTCACTCTGCTCATTTGTATGTTAGACTCAGAGCAGAGGGTGGTGAGTTTATGATAAAGTTCCAGCAGCAACACAAAGGCAGAAAGAACAGAAAGGTTCAGTGGATTCATCAAATGAATGTGGTGAAAAAGGAAGTTGAAAGAAGTCAAATGACTGTAGATAAAAAGAACACCTCATTCCCCTCCTTTATAAGACAAACCATTTATATTCATCTTACACGCTCCGGTCTACTCAACTCTTTAACTGAACACAAGGTTCAAAGCTTCTGACCCTTGGGTGTCCTCATTCATACTTAATTTACAGCCCGCAGAGTTTCTTTAATCTCACTAGATATCAGCTGTCAGTGAGAAAACCTTCAGCTCTTTAATGTTCTTCATGTATGATCTGAGCAGATATGCAGATTTTAAACTTCAAGATCTTTCGAGGAGAGACTGAGAACTTCTGGGATTTTCTAATACTGTATTTGTTTGCGAGGGTAGGGCCTTTAAATTTTAATAATAGTGTTAGTAAATCACACCATAGAATAAGAAGCAGAATAAATAAGAGGTAAGAAAAATAAATAAGATGCTTTACAGGAAGCAAGAATTAAACAAGGAATAAAAAGTCAGCAGTGGTGGGGTGGGAATAAAGAATTACCACATCTAAGTTCAGTGATTTTGCATCAGTGTGTCTAACTTTAGAGACTGTCAGCTCGTCTGCCCTGAAGAAACCTAACGGATAATCCCAGGATTCTGCCCAAGGCAACTCATGAAGCTATGACCCATTAAATCTGCTCTCACTCTATTCGGGAGGTGGAACCAACAGTGAGCGTTCAGACAGCTCCTGCTGAGCTTGTGAAACTTGTGAAACACTGAACTCTAAGTCAAGTCATTTTTTTATGTAAATGTGAGCAAAATGAATCAGTTCAGCTGTCATGAACAGTGACAAACACTTTGCACTGGTCCAGAAACAGTAAACAGAACTTTTGTCAATGAATCAGCACCATGGACAGAGACAGTGCTGATCTGTGATGAAGAACTGAACGGAATTTTATATTTCTCCAACACAAAAGCCTGACTCTGTAGAGAGATAGGCTTTTATGAGGTCCTGTCTTTTTTTTTACATCAACTACTTCAATAATGCATGCATGCAAGGTACTCATGACAATATACTTGCAGAAGCACTTGCAGAATATATCAAATTATGCAGCACAAACCAAATTAAAAACAGGTAACTACAACCCTTGAACCGAAACTTTGTAAACCCACTTGAATTAAGTAAGTTACCTGTACTGATGTTTAAGTGCTTAAACAACCTACCATATCTTACCAAATGTATCTCCCTAAAAACTCCCAATAAAATTACATTGTTTTATCTGGAAAATGGAGCCCAAAGTGATGGTGCTGCTACCGTCTCCCTCCTTTAAACCCTGTGAGATCTGTGTGAACTCTCTCCCTCTTTGCAGCTTTAAGCTACAGATCAGCTGCCACAGTGTTTCATTAGTTCTTATCTCTACACCCTGCAGCAGGAGTCACTCTGCATTTTTCATATCTGATGACACGCCACTTGTTCACAGAAACCTGACTAATGATCATAATGTAGCTCATTACTGATATTTATACTCTCTTAGTGTCAAGGGCTTACATTTAAGAGTGAAATGGTTCAGTGTAAGAATCCCAATGTGATAATGTTGAAGTGTGATAATGTTGAAGTGTGACAATGTTTTTAACACTGACAATGATGGGAATAGGTAGAATTCATCAAAGACACCATCTTTAAAGAAAACAAGGAGGTTCAGCACAGGGTTGGTTTTTTTTTACGAGTAAAACTGATGGGATTTTATGTTTCCAGTAAGCACTAGGAACACAGAATCCCATCTTTTCTCATCCAGTTTAAGGAAACTACAAGGCACGAAACACTGATGCATATGCCTGATAATGAAATGGATCCTCTGGGGAATATGACAAACACTGTAGCTTTTCCTGCAGAATTAGAGCAGCGTAGAAAAGTGTAGCTGAGTCTTCTGTTAAAGGGCAGAGTAAAGTGAAATTCAATGTTGTACTTAACGTTAAGTTCTCCACTTAACTATTCTATTAATGAATTGTAGGGACAAAAGTGCTTCAGTGGTGAGATGGTGTGCTGTACAACAAAGTGCACCCCATCAGTAAACATCAGTAAAAATAAAAAAGCTTGTGCGTTATATCATTCAAATGAATATTTATCAGGTGCCATTAGCATTTGATCATATTACTGCCTGTGTTTAGTGGAGGTGTTGATACCTGGAGGAGGAGATTCTTCTAATCTCTCACACTTCATTTGTCTTCTCATTAACACTTCATTCACAGTCTAAAAGGACATCAAACCAAATGAAGCATTCAGTGTGCCTCATTTAAAGTTCACTCCAAAGTGCCTGACCTTACATGTTGAATAATAATCTCAATCTCAATTACATTATCAGATTAAATTATTTTTATAAAATGATTTTAGACATTCAGATTTATTTTTCTGTATAACTCTGGCTCAAGTGGCCATGATAAGAAGAGAGACACCATGCGAAGCAGTAAATAAAGAATATTTTAATAAATCAAATTCATCAAATTAGCCAAAACCAAGGAGAGACAGAGCTGCAGCTGCAGCCTGGACTTTTACCTGGACACACCCTGGGCCCTCAGGTGTGGCCAGTTAACCTAACGAGCACTAACGAGCAGCTGCAGAGACAGAGCAGACTGGGAACTTTATCCAAGACAACTAGTGACCATGGACTGTTTAAGTCAACATGTTATCAGTGTATGACTAAAGTTTTAAGAACTTCAGGTCCTCCTCAACAATTTATACATCATTCAATACACAGCATGGTGTTTCATTCATCATGTGTCTGTTCTTCAAACCTTAGCTGAGTGCAGTTTATATTCCTTTTATTTGTGTGTCTTCATCAGTGTGTCTATAGGTCCCTCTCTGTATCCGACAGTCTCTCTCTGCAGTGATAGATAGGTGTTTCAGGGCTTCATTACTTTCAGACCTGCTGCAGTTCCATCTCATTTGTCATGTTTTATGCTCTATTGCCTTTAAAAGTAAATCTTGGTTAAAGGCAAAAGATGAGAGTTGGTCGGTATAATTAGATTTGGGATGAGTTGCTGTGCGTGAGACAAGATGCTTGAGGAAAGAAAGGAAATAAAAGAAAAGTCTTCAATGATTTATAAACTGGAGGATAAATTAGGATGAAATATAGTGAATCACTAAAAAGATTGCTTGAAGAACTCAAGTGCACAGATAATAATCACTGTTGCCTCATAAGCCGACTGTGTGTATTGATACGTGAAGAGTGAGGGAAGAGAAAAGAGAAAAAAAGAGAAACAGGAAGTATTTTAATGTGAAAGGAAACAAACTGACAAAACAAAGACGTCTACGAACTGAAATGCTGTGGTCTGAGATACGTGGCACATGGTTTGACAGAGGCAAAGGTTTATAAAGCAGCTTTCAGACACAAGACGAATCAAAGTGCCTGAACACACAGACTTATGTTTATGAAGACAATGATATTGGAACCAACAACAACCTCAGTCCTACAGCAGAAACTAAGAGTCACAACTGTGCGCCCTTATCTCTGCAGCAGCAGTAGCAAGGCATGGACTCAGATTAGTGTCTCTGGCAAGACACAGAATGAAAGCACACCACATCAGCTGATCATCAGCAGACCAGAAGCAATAGTGTTCGACACTTGTGAAATATCAGTTGTTCTTACTGTCAGTTCTGAAGATCACTGTGATGCAGCAGGTTGTCTTTCTCATCCAGCCGTCATGACATAAACACACACACACACACACACACACACACACAATCGGCCGTCTTACCTGGAAGAGACAAAAAAGAGAAGACAGACTGTAAAATATTTTATCCATGACATCATCAACACCAATATCATTCACTGATTTTAGCTGCAGCCATGAGTCCCACTGTTGGCCAGTCACAACTCATGATGTATTGCAATATTGGTCTCAATGGTCTGATGATGTGGAAACAAATGGATGTAAAACTTCTATCAGCCTTTTTTAGTGTAAAGGCCGACATTATCTGAGCCTGAAGAGTCAATTGTTCTACCTGCTCCCTGACAGAGCGACACCTTCAGCCCATCTCTCCCCACAAGAACCAAAGAGCTGCTGATTCTGCTGCCTCAGAGGGGAAATCCAGTCAGGTCAGTGTCACAGAGTTAGCCTGTGTCCTATAGAGTAAGATGCATAATCGCACACACATGCTGCACCACCACTCTAAAATAATTAAATCAAGCCAGCTGGAGGAGGAGCTGCTTGTATCGTTGAAAACACAAAGACTGCTGTCTTATAAAAGCATCTTTATTCATTGTGAAACATGTTTAGCAAGAAAAACAATTGTTTGTCACCTGTTTGTTCTCTGCTGTACTCTCCCTCCTCTGTTTGAACCAGACGGACAGAAGAGAGGCTCAGAACATCTCTTTATGGAGTGAAGAACATTAAAGTAGACTGATGCATGTGCAGAGCATATTGGACAGACATATTTTTCAGACGGCCTCAGCACTTCCTGTCAGCTGCTTGATGACTGTCAAATGGAGCTGTGAGGATTTAGATGTTATTAAGATGTCACAGTAACAGACAGCCAGTGAAGTGGCTGAAAATCAGTCAATTTAGCAACAGGTGAGACAGCTGACAACCACAGAATGGACACTCAAGGTGAAAGAAATTCAGCTGTGCATCACTTCTGCAGATAAAACTAGCGCCAACTTTCAGAAAGAGACGTCATAAACTTCAGCAGATAATATAACTGCTTTATCAACTTCATGAGGAAAAGTCATTTACTTTCATTCTTCTGTCATAATGTGCCTTCAAAAGCATGGCCAGTGTCTCGTCAAGGAGCCTACTTCTACCTGCTATAACAGTGTTCATTACAATATAATGTCCTGATGTCTGAATAGCATTACTGAACATCACATCTCCTGATCAGACACAAAAGGCAGGATGTAAAACAAATCAAACTATATATAAGAGCTTTCGTCTGTTACAATCAGTAACTCTTTCTTTCTGCTGAGACTGAGTCTAAATATGGTACAAGGAGGAAACATCACAACTCTCCAACCTGCTGATTAGTCTGCATAAGGAAAGGAATCTATGATGTATCAAAGGAACTTCACAGAACAAGGACAGTGTTTGCAGCCACCCAATGACATTTCTGGAAGTAACTTTGAAACTAGCACACCCTGTTCTCCACTGAACTGAGGTATGTGACACTTGAGGTGCTTTCAAGTACCTCTTCAAGGTATACAGGCAGATGTGTAGACGATGGTACTCGATCTTAATAGAAACTCTTTAATGTTCAGTTCTTTTCAAGGGACAGACTTGAAATAAACTAGAAATGAACCAATCAAAGAATAAACCAAAAAAGTAACCTACGGAGTCTAAACACTGCTGGTGATGTCGGTGAAAAGATGCTTGCTGTGATAAGGAGGGGACTTTTGAGAGCTTGACCCAGACACTGGATGTGGGGCAGTGGGGGCGGATGGAGGTGAAAACGCTCCACATTAAATTTGGAGATTGTAGTAAATACTATTTGGTTAAACTGAAAGTGTGAACGCCCATGATCAACTTATTAGAGAAGCAGGAAGAGAGAAAGGAAGAGAGAGAGAGAGAGAGAGGAGTGAATGAAGGACAAACATCGTCCTGCTTGAACTTACGCTGAGCTCCAGTATTTTAGATGAATTTATTAGTTTTTAACAAACCCTTGTGATTAAAATTTGGCCCGTGGACATGTGAACTTACTTATTATAATCTGCCTTTTATGAAAGACTGTTCTTAAACTTTTCATGTTAATGCAGCAGTAATGCAGAGTTCGGCTCACTAATTCTATAGTTGTCAGGAAATCCTCCCTGAGGCTTCACAGGCTTCACACAGTCCTCTCAAGCTTCTCTGCTGCATCTGAAGCTACTTCTGGAGGTGGAGGTGGAAAAAGTACCACTCATGAATAGCAATTAAATACAGTTAAAATTCAGCTCAACCATAGACTGTATAAAAAGATGGACGACATGACAGCGCCGCAAAAGTGAAGAAAGAAACATCAAATTCCCCTCCTGACTGCAGTATGGATCATAAAACCCGCCTCCTCCATGTTAACAGATGGGACAAGGTTAAAATTATAAAACCAAAATACATGCCAAATACATTTTTCTCTAACATGGTTTCTGTCACTATAGCTAGTTCTTATCATGCAGATCCAACAGACAGACAGCTAATGGTAAAGAGTTGAGGTTCAAACAGTGACTGATTAAAATTATATCCAAGCTGTCAGATGAAGAGCTGTAGGGAGATTTAATTCCTCCTCTTGAGACAAAAAGGACAACTGGAGGTGAAGTTGACTCTCCGTCTCAAACTGCTTCATTTAACTGATGAAACACATGAAAGACTCCTGCTGTTGTTCTTTAAAGCCAGGCACCAAACTGAACAGATGAGGTTAACATCCAGCTGAGGAGATTAATAACCTTATTATTCACATTCAAACAGTGATGATCAGCTTCATGTCGGGGCCTCTGAGGTGAACAAGAAGGTACACACGTCACACACCACACACATTGTCCCTCGCAGTAAGTTATGTTAGAGGAGAGTCACGGCGTGATAAAGACAACAGAGGAAACATCTCAGTCGTCTCTTGGATCTGACCTGGGAACTGATCTACTCAGTCTCAGTCCTGTTAATTCTGCATTGAGTTACCAGAATCGAGAAAACGCAAACACATCCCGTCACATAACTGGCAGAAATACTTTTAAGAGCGACTGGCCAGTTCCTCTCTTGGAAGACATATGAGACATCATGAGCAGTCTGTGGATGTAGCCGGCGATTAGATGATACAGACTTTATATCTCTCTAATGTGTGTAAAATCAGGGTTCTTCTGAGTATCTTCATGTTAAATATCACAGCAATTTGAAGAAATTAGCTCTGCTTTGACCTCTTCTTTGACTCACCCTGGAAAGTTTCACATTCATGATAAGAATATCAAAAGAGCCTTGAAGCTGAGGGCAGAGACTGTGGGATCTTCACATCATTTATTCACCCCTGCAGTTGTGTGTGTTTGAGTTTGTGTGAGTATGTTCCAGGGTGTGCAGCCAAACACTCACTTGTGTTCCCATGTGGCCAAAGCTCTTTTGCATCCACATAACCAAGGACACTTAAAAGCCTCTGACTCTGCTCACACATTAAAGAATCTGTGAAGCAGCACAAATCACCTCTGATCCTCACAGCAGCCAGTCAGACAGGAAGAGAGCAGAGCAGCAAGAACGACTTCACTACTGAACTATCCAACATGAATACATGAAGCTACATGAAGCTACATGAAGTCATTGCAGTAAACCAAGCCAGTCTGCCTCCTCCTTAATACATCCTAACAACCAGGTAATATTTTAATATTTTAACTTCTATAAGCAGAATAAGATGATAAAATGTCAGTTTGAACTTCACCTTCTCAGATGAAAGGTGTAACTATGATTTCAAGAAGACGAGAAACAATTGTGAGAAAGGTCGGCTCATCTATCTCTACTGGAAGCAAACATTTCGGTCTCTTTATTCTTTGTTGTGTTGAAGAATCTGCACAATTTTAACAAACAGGTTTTGTCACATTGAAAAGGTGCTTTATTATAATCAGCCTTAGAAGCCTGTTAGAAGGCACAGCGTGTACACATATAATGGGCAGTTAATTCACAGTTTTAATGGTCCAGGTGATGATGGCAAACACAAGTTCAGCCAACACATTATCTCATCAAGTATTCAAACTATTTGGCTCAATGAGCTCTCAGACTGTGCTTCATTTGTCTGCTCTGATCTGGTCCAAGTTCTGCATCAGCATGACTCTGATAATTATATAATGTGTGATATAATGAGAGAGTTCAGCTGTACAACAAGCACAGATATGTGAAGAACCAACTTCATATAATGTCATATTTTAGATTCAGGACCAACATCAAAAGAGGTGATATGTCGGGTCAGCAGAGAGGACAGAAGGACAAGAAGCACAGAGAGAGTACAAGTCACAAGGAGAAGAAGAAGTGTGTCTGTGTGAGCTAACTGTTAAAGGATTGGATGGAGGACTAAAGACGCCAGGGACTCATAAAATGGCATTAACAGTAGGTTAGTACTTTAGATAAAATAATTTAACAATCACCTGATGTTAAATTAAACTCGAGAGAAGTGAAGCAAACACAGCTCAGGCCCAGCTCAGCCCTCAGCACCGACAGTTAATCACATCAGACCCTCATTCAGAAGGACAACCTGACTAAAGGGGACATTAAAAAGCAGTAAGTACATTTTCTGGGGAAGCAATTTAAATATTATTAGCAGAAGTAATCTTTTGTAAGTTACTAATGTAGATGAAGCCTCTTTTATAGTTGGATAAAAAGTGCCTCACAGACTAAAGAAAGACCTGTTTTATATGAAGGAGCTGCTGTGTTTGTAATGAGGACAAATGCACTGATGTTAATAAATACTTCCTGAATGCTTCAGTTAACTGTCAACCTGCAGACATGCTCAATCAGTGTCATACTTGTAAAATGTGGATATATGATGATATTCACACTAAGGTATGTGATGGGATTCTATTTCTGTCTATTATTCATATTTCTACATGAAATATGACTCTCCTCTGCTGCATTTCAAGATGGTCTCTGAAGGAATGTGTGGAATAAGGAACGAATGACAAACAGCTGACCGTGACATTAACACAACCACAAATACCACATCCCCTCATTTTGATTCAGCCTGCACCCGACTAAACATCATTTCCTGCTTCCTGTTTGGGAGTTCATGGGTGCATCCCACGTTTATTACTTTGCATCAACATTCCCTCACTTGTGTCTTTTCTTGCATTTAAGCCCCTCCCACCGAGGAAGCATGGAGAGATAGAAAGGAAACTATGCAAGGAGAGAGGAAACAAGGAAATATACACACACTCCCACACACAGTCAGGTTAACCCAAAGGTGTGTGAAAGTTGGGATTTTCTATCCTTGAAGGAAATGGGCAGTGACAGACATTACTGCAGCGGACACACTCTGAATGAGAACGTTTCTGCTTCTACACTGAAACTCTCAAGGTTACAATGTTCTCTGAATACATTGAAAAAAAAAGAAAGAACGTTGTTTCAATGCAGAGAAGTAAAGATGTCTTTATGACCAGATTTGCTAAATGTCCCCATGATTTGGTGATAAAGACCAGGGACACATAAAAGCACACAAATTGCTGTCTCATCAAGAAAGATGTCTTTCAAAAATCCCTTTCCCTGTCTATCTGCAGAGTCACCCTAAAACCATGACTTCTCTGAAGCTATCAAAATAAATGAAAAATAAAGTTTGAAAAACTGAGCAAAAGAAGGAAGTATGAAAATGAGCAAGGGTTTCTGAGAGAGCCCAAATTTCTTCTGAACTTAATTCAAAATGTCATCTAGTGATCCTAGTAAGACACCAGGAATCAGTAATAATCAAACATTTTTTTTAATCCTCACACAATGCACACAACAACCACCTGTGGAAATGAAATTATATTCAATTTTAAACTGTGATTGTTGCATTGTATTGCCCGTGGTCACCTAAATAAAGACAGCAAGATGAAAGCATGAAAATATCTTTGTGGAGAAATCAAAATGAGTTCTTGTAAAAATGAAAACAAAGTCCAACACAAAGCAGCTCCAACAGCAACCACTTCCAATATCAACCAGCTCCAACATGAAGTAGCTCCCAAGCAAAGCAGCTCCAGCAGCAACCAGCTCCAAATGGAACGAGCGCCAACAAGAAGCAGCAAGAAAACTAACTGGCTTCAACAGAGCCAGCTCCACAAACCAGCTCCAAGGCTGCATTTGTGTGGTACACACATTAAATCCATGCTGACAAGGTTACTAGTGAAATAAAATCATTTCAATTTCAGTGTGAAATTATCTTCGCAAAAAAATAAGATATTATTCAATTTGACCTCATTCTACCCTGACATACATGACCTATAATTACTTATTGAGGAAAGTATGTTTGGCCACCTTTAATAATGAGTGTTCGTAGAAACAGAAGGGTCTCATCCATCTGCACAAACAAACTCCCTCTTCTGTTTTGTTTGCAGCCAACTTAAAAATATTCCACTTCACATAAAAAACAGGAACATAATGTATCAAACACACAGACCTGGAGGCATTCGGAGCAGAGACATAATCACATTCATCAGAGGCCAAATGCACTTTCTGATTGTCTCATGTGTCTGAATGGCTGAGAGCTCTGCAACATGTAAACAAGAAAAGTGTGTCCCACTTTACTCCAACGCAGCAGTCACATCATTTCATTAGTGCTGCAAGACTGTAACATTTATTAGAGTTCAATTTAGCAGGAAACATTTTTCAAGCAAACAGAGAGCTTCCCTGAAACAATTCTTTCCTGAAGCTTTTCTGTCTTTCAGCGTGGAGCAGCTTTTATGTGCAGTTTACTGGTCAGAAACAGAGCTCATGTTTTTAGTAAATTAGAGACACTGAGAGGAGAAACAAATACAAGACACTAACTATCTATTTCACACAGGGCTGCTAACTGAATGTTACAATCTGGGTTCATATATTCACAAACTGATATTCTGAGGGAGGGTAAAATACCCTGTGAGGAATATTGTATTGAGAAGTCAATTTCCAATTGTCTCAGTAGATTATAGTTTTCACATGGACCATTGAACCTGTGTGATAACCATCACTGGAGTTCTCAAATCTTCAATTAATGTTGAGCACGTTATAGTAAGAAACAAAACTACATCGCCAAAAGTAAAAACACAAAAAAAAGCACAAACTGAAGGCAAGTGCTCTCGGGGCCTATCATGACAGCTATTTCAAAATGAGCTGTAATCAACCCCAATCATCAGACAAGAATGAGTCAATGTTTGCATGAAGGAATATAAAAATCAATGGTGTAAAAACTGTGTGAGAAAGGTTGTGAGAAAAAACGACTAAAATCTTCTCTCACTGCAGCTTTCAGCTCCAGAGAGGAATCAAACAAACACACAAACAGAGCAGAAAACATCTCAGAGTCTTCTCTCCCTCCAACTGTATTCATCTGCTGTCTCAGTGGAGCAGAGAGTGTTGTTTGTGTTTTTAGCTGTGATGGATCAGCTGGTGGTGCACATATCTCACAGATGTCATCGTACCAATCCAGCTGTAAATTGGATCGGTGGGCAGTTGTCAGTTTAAGTTTGTTCATCTATCCAGAGAGCTCAGTCAATTTCTTTGGAACAACAGAGATGGAAAGACAGAGTGTCTCTTCTTTTATTGTACAGAAGTAAAAGGAATACATGCATAATAAAAAGGCAACGCTGATGTCGATGCTTTACAGTACATTTTATATGGTGATGAGAAGCTGACAGTAAGCAGCAGACACTGTGACTGTCATAGTAGGAACATCACAGGTGTTACTAATTACAGTAACGATGGCTCTGTTCTACTGTGAGTGAATCAATACTTTCCATTGGACAACAACAGTAACAAATTACAAAAGCTCTTGACTTGTCTCCCATTAATCTGTCTGCTTGTCTGTCTCTTTAAACTTTACCAGAAGCTTCAAGAAACTATGAATAAACGACAAATTCACAACTGATGTTCCTAGAATGAGCTTGGTCATCAAGCTGAACATCCAACACACACCCACATACATACTACTACTGTCCTCAACATTAAGGGAAGAGGAGACACGTTAAAATGTGTAATGAGATAAACAGATGCAGACTCATGCATGCTTGTAAACAGGCAACCCACTGGTGAACACACACATTCTGATACACAGGGAGTGATTATGCAATGTGAATGAGCTTCCTCAGGAGCGTCTGTCACGGCTCAGAGAAGCCACATTGTAAAGGGCAGTTTGAATAGGAGGATTTCAACCACTGTGTTTCATCAGCACCTCGGTGACGTGCTAGGAGAGGAGGCTGTGTTTGGTGTCATGGATAAAAACAGGTTGAAGTCAAACAACACATTGCAATGACAGAGAAATTGACAGACTGAGGCAAGCTTGTGTTCATGGAATAGTAGGTGGAATACTGAAGGAGGGGGAGTAAAAGGGAAGAGTATCAGCAGGAACTCACTGAGTAATACTGCAAGTGGAGCGCAGACATGACATTTCCTTAAGTCTGTGTAGAGAAAGACTGAACCACAGCAGGTGTAATGTTTTGTCTGGCACTTTAAATGTGTGTAAGTGTGTGTGTGTGTGTGTGTAAGTGTGTGTGTGTGTGTGTGTGTTTGTGTGTGTGTTTGCAACATTGATGTGATCCTTTCAAAAGGTTGTTTCAACAGCACTCTGTTCTACAATATCTCTATGGTCGTCAACATAACAAGCATTTCTCCAGGGCACACATGAAAGAGCTACAATAATAAGGAATACTAAAAACCCGACCCGTGCTGGTTTGTACTGTAGAGATGCAAAGATGACTACAAAATAAAGAACTTTGGAAGAAACAAAGCGAGGGAAAGGAGAAGAAATCTGGGTTCAGTTGGAAACATTCTACAGAAACCCAAAATCACTGTAACGCTGCAATCTTTCAGACAAGGGAAGAGATAAAGAGGGAGACCCAGAAACAGCTTGTCGAGGTCAACAGACACAGAGGCAAAGGGAGTGCACTTGGATGGATTTGCAGAGGGCAGCCAGGACAGGGGGAGATTGAGGAGAGTTTAGGTTGAACTGTGCTCCACTTAGAAAGATTGGGTTAGTCAAGCAAGTCAAGCATCCTGACAGACAGGTGAGCTGCAGGCTGTTAGATGAGCTGTGATGATAGCCCAAACAAACAGACTGAAAAAGACAGGATGGAAGCTCAGCTGAGGTTTAAAGATGGTTTACATCAGGCACTTACTTTAGATAGAGCCACACCTACAGGTATGTCAAGATTTAATGTCTTGAGACAATTTTATATGAAACAGATACATATTGAATGAAAATGTCAGACTATTCTAGTGTGCATGTGTGCACACATGTGGAAGATTAAAAAGAGTTAAATAGTGAGAAACAAAAAGTATATTGGCAATGTGACCACGAATATCCCCACAATGTTAAAACCAAAGCTCCTCATGTAAACACATCATGACTGAGAAAAGCAACACCTTGAGACAACACCAAAGAGCAACAGGCATCCAGCTAGTAATCTGAAAAAAAAAACAAGCCAATGATACTATAAAAGAAAAATGGCATCAATAAAATGGTATCTAATCGAATCACCTTAAGTAGATAAAACTTATTTCATTCACGCTGAAAAGAATATAAAGCCTTTATCCTCTTAACAAAGGAAATGCTTACATTCTCAAATATGATACTTGTTGGCTTATTGATTCCCTTTCTGCTCACACTCACCCACACATTGTTTACTCCTCTCTTACAGAGTCTGAATCACAGTGGGTGCTGTTGGAGGCTCAACCTTCCTCTGTTCAATTACAGCAGCCTCAGCAGGACAGTGATAGAAAACCCCCCCGCTATAAACTAATAATGGTGCAAATAATGGTGCTGGATTTATTGTACATAATGCAGGTCAAGGATTCTCTTTCTGACTGCCTAGTATGGCAGATGTAAACAAGACCAGTGTCCCACAAATATGTTGCCTTTGTGTACTTAAATTGTTTACAGTGAGAACTGGGCCATGTGATGTGAAACCTTAAAAGAGAGTGGATGCCAGAAAACTTAGGTGGGAAAAAAAACGTCATTTGTGTTATTAGCGCTACCTATGTCTTGATACTGTTCTTGTAAGTCATGTTTGCTGCAAGTTGTAACAATTACTTTTCTACTCGTGAATGTGAACCATGCAGCTAACAGAATAACACATCCACATGTTGATCCAATCTATTAATTGTTTTATGAGGATGAGTTGTATTTCATAAAAAGGTGCAGGATAGAGTAGGGCTGAGAGAAAAACACAGCAACATAACAACAGCAATCAACACAACTTACTTATTCCATGCAGAAAACCAGACAGAGATAACATGACAAAGGGAACAAATCATGACATTACAGCTTGGACTGGGTGACTTAGATGAAGGACTCTCTCCAACTTAATGCAGCTGAAAGTAAAAGACTATTCATCACACAAACACTCTCACCATGTGGCTGCTGCTGCAGGGGCTGGAAAAACACTGGCAGCCACACAAACAGCAACAAGTGCAGCACATTTCACTGTCAGATGGATGTGGTCCAATTAGATTAACTCAGTTTTGAATAATGTGCAATAGCTGAAAAGTTCACTGACGTCACTGTAGCAAAAATTATTCACACGGCAACGTTTGACACGCCTCCACAGAGAACACAGTCCATTACAGTCCACCCACCCTGTCACATCACAACTATAGGGTAAAAGAACAACACATAGTGGATCTCACTTTATTTTCCACTCTGATCACTTCAGTTTACAAAATATGTCTAAACTTCCTATATGTCAACAATCTTATCCAATCCTTATCATCATTTTAAAAATAAGCTCATGTTAGCCAGGGCGTAGTTACCCTAACCCTAACATTGGTGGGGACATCAACTTATTTTTTTATTTATTTCATTTTCATTTTTTTAGATTCAAAATATGATTATTCATGTCATTATATCTCCTGGTAACGTCAGAGTAGTTTAGTTGACAGAGAGTGAGGACAGAATTATTTATCTGCTTCATCTGCGCTCTCCCTGCCTTATGAAGGAATTATGAATTCACAAACAAATGATTATTGTTTCATCATTGTTTAAAACTGAAAAGAAGAAATTACTTTAGTACTCTCTTTGACTTTATCTCCACCTCAGTAACTTGTATTTGTAGCAGTAAATAGGTTGTTTCCTTAATTGTGTCTATTAATTATAATGGATAAACGTCACTTTTGATACCGCACACTTTGATGAGGAGGTGTTTTCATTTCAAATGTCCCACTGTAACCAAAGACAATCGGGCAGCGGTATTAATTCATGCTGTATCATATTTAAACAAACTGCATGCATATGGGCACCGCAGACATGGCGCAAAAAGCCATTTGAGCATGAGGCATGTTGTTCCGCTGTATAAATATATTTCACAGCTGAATTTCTGATGGAAAATATTTGGCCAAATAATGTTGCATGAATAAATTAATAAAGCCTTTATTCTTGTATGTTGCACACCACTATGCCAAGCCTAAAATCAGGACAGTAAATCGTAAGTGCTTACAACTTACATTATTGACAACCATTGTAAGCGCTTGCATGTTTAAATGTGTTTTCCTACTCTCCAGGGGGCCACTGGTTTTAAGTATGCTACTAAAATCAACTCGCTGAGGCTTCAAACTCACCAGAGCAAATGCACCATAAAGAACAGGCGTGTGCACTGGCTCTTGTTACAGCTACTTAATTTCAGTGTTTTCCCATTCAGCTCTCACCTTAAGGCAGTGATGCAGCGGATAGCTTAAACAAGTTACCCCAATGTTGCCACGCTTTTATAGATACAAGTTAACGAGCTACCTCCAAGTTAGGTTTTGGTTACACGTGTAGTGTACACAGAAGAAATCTATATCTGTGCCATGCTAATAAATGTGAGAATAAAATGTGTTAAATACTGTAAATTTGCTAATTTGTAAAATTTGTAAAAAAAAAAATTTTCATTTGTAAAACTAGGAAGAATTATACGTTACAAGATTTAATAGGTTTAAAATTATGTCAGAGGAAAAACCAAAGCTGGTTCTCCTTCAGTCCAGCCAATCCAGCTGCTAAAGCTCTTTGTCTCTTCAGTTTCAGACTAATTAGCTGATTCCTCCTGTTGGAACAGAGGCCGACAGCGTCTGCTCCATGCCAGGATAAGACCGCAAGTGTGCCACCTCAGTCTGGCATGGCAGCATGGGAGAAGCTGTGGGGTCAGACTGGAGAAGAGAGCTCGGGCATATTATCAGACAGAGTGTCAACATCTGTGACCAGGAACATATCAAGCTTATTAATGAAGCTTGTATTGTATAAATGCAATTTGAATCTGAGAAAGGTTAAAGACAGGAGAGCAGGTCAGCAAGATAAAGAGAATGATTGCAAGTTTTGTCCATGAGCTGTCTATCATCAACGGCTGCTTCTGTGTTCCTGTGTGTGTGAGTGGAGATTGACCAATGAAAGGCAGGCTGTAACCGGAATGCCTCCATCTCTGGGGATGAAAAACAAGTAAAAAAACATCCAGAATGCACTGCACTCACTTTCAAAGTGAAGGTGAACACAAAATTGTGACAAAGACAGAAAAAGGAGAGCGCTGCAACTTAACAGACTCCTTTTTTTTTTTTTTTGCTTTTTTTTCGTTTTAGAACTTATGAATACCTTGAGAGGCAAATATGGCGCAGTGGAGAAGACGGAGTACAACTATAAACACACAGCATGCGGCAGTTCAGCATGCAAAGAAAACGTCTCCTTTGAAACCTGCCAAGAGCAGAGCAGCTCTCTCTCCTGAAAGCCTTTAATTCCTCCTCTTTACTTCTTGCATAGCAGGTGGTAGTCTGTGTGGAGTGTGTGATACCAGTGCAGGAGTGTGTTTATGTACTGTATCTTTTGTTTGTTCTAAATGTGGGACTATTTAGCGCTGTAGGGGGTCTTTGAGCTGGACTTTAAACATCTCTTTGAGGCTCAGACTGTAAATCGGTGTTATTAACTGATGATTAAAGATTTGTTTTTCACAATCTTTGTTCATGCAGACCAAAGACTGTAAAAAGCAGAGGCAGATGAGGCTTTAGCGAGGCCAGTCCAAATCCCAGCATGCAAACAAACACAGTGAGAAATGCTTTTTGTGTCCTGCAGAAGTGAGGTCAGAAATCATACACAAACATACATACAGACACACTGTCCTCATGAGAGGAGAAACAACACAATGTGATGAACAGTCAGTACTTCTTTCTCTGGTGGGACAGCACAGCACGGCATCTCTCCCTGCTGTTTGCCTCGTATCTGTTTTTATCTCTCAGCTGCGTTTCTTTGTCTTTCTACACTTTAAGTCCCTGTTGTTCTGCCATGTCCTCCATCCATCCTTATACTTTAAGATCATGGTTTGTTGTTTTATCTTTCTAGGACGGCATCATGGTAGTTCTATCTTGCTTGAACTCCATATATCTCAAACACTGCCCCATACATCCTGGTTCCAATGCTACGGCTGGCTGATTCTTAAGTGATTTAAGACACAGATGCTTAAGTCTGGGCTGAAGTCACTTCACACTCAATCAATAGCAGACAAAGCCTTAAAAGACAGAGCCTCTCCTCTTCTACTCCCCTCACTTTTTCCTCTTTGTTCCCTTTCTGTGCACCCAGCTGTACAGTCAGTCAGGACTGACGATGTGAAGCTTTGTCCTGGTTTATAGGACAGAAGATGGAGGTCAGTCTGTGTGCGGTCGCTCTGTTTGGAGAGTCTGGTGGAGAAGAGTCGGAGAGAGCTGAGGTCCAAACACTGACAGGACACAAGAGAGCAGCTGCAGCCCTCTGGCTCTGACAGAAGACAGGAAGAGGTTCAGGTAGAGCAGGAGATGGTAAGCTATAAGAGGAAAGGACAAAGGACTGGACACTGACAGGACACACAAACCCCCCACTCACAGTGTCAAGCTCACATCATGTAGCCTTCATTTAAACTGAGGACTGCAGGGTGCTGGTTTCCATTTGAATAGGACTGCTCTGCTTTACTCAGGGAAACCTCATATGTCCACACTTCTAATACAGACTCTGAAGGCTCCCAAGATAGAAATAAAAGGCAATCTAATTTCTATTATCAGCTGATTCAATGTTCATGTTCTCCATTGAACGGTCATCATCTCACCATCTGCTGGGCTACAGTGCTGATCAGCTCAGCAGGTGTGTTGTGCTCTGATAGGATCAGACAGGTGTGAAGACATGCAGGATAATAACACCTCTGCTCCAACAGAGGAAGCTGGAGGGAAGTCAACAACTCCATGATGTGGTAAATACATTGCAATAAGAAGTCTTGGTGAAAATGACAAGACTATAGGGATATATGAATGCATATGTGCAGCTAAATAATACCATTTACCCATTAAACTCGATTAATCCGAATGTTATTTGCTCTATTTCCCAAAGTTCACGGAAAGAATATCATATTTTGAGATTAGGAGCTGTTGAAAGTGTTATTAATACTGAAGACTGATATGCAAACTCTTATTAGACGTAGAAATTAAAAAGCTGTGTGAGGAAATGATGACTGACTTCCATCTTGATAAAAACATTTCATTTCATTTCAGGTTGTAACGATGTGCTGATTTGTCACATTTGACTGATTCTCTCTTTTATATCATTCACTGAATATTAACCGACAAGCTGATGTCAATTATCATCAACTGTGCTGTCTGATAGGTCATAAGAATCACTGCTGATGGCTGATGCTCATCATCATTTGTCAGATAAATAACCTTCATTAAATTAAAGCAGAAACTCAGCATCAGTATTAATAAACTTTTGACACATGACACAGGAAGTTTGGAAACAGGAAGTTTGTGCTTTCTTCACTCAGTCTTCATTTACTGCTGTCAGAAGTTTGAAATGCTCCCATTTCATCCAAACATATTAAATGTCATTTGAAAGTCAGATTTCATAATTATATCTGATTGTTCATATGCATATCAAGATCTGAGGAGCACAGAGGAGCTCTGGGATATTACCTGTCATCCAACAGACAGAATTAAATATGACCATGCTTCAGGATAAATTAAAGAACCTAATCTGTTAACAAGCAGTCCGTGTTGCGTGAATGTGACGTAAAAATAGACTTTCTAATAATGCAGATGATATGAAGTCTGTGAATGAACATGATGACTGTGCAAAAGCTTCATTAAATATAAATGTCCCTTGTAGTTCAGCAGCGTGTGGAGCTGTGTCTAGGTTTAACCCCGGCGTAGTTAGAAGGCTCATTAATACTAAGTTATGATTTATGCATTGCTAAAATAAAAGAGTAATCCATTAGAGACCCACTTATAGGTTAGATATTAAATACTTATTGTAAATGGACTGCATTCATTCTGTGCTTTTATAGTCTTCCAGCCGCTCAAAGCACTTTACACTACATGACAACTTTCACACATCCACACACTGATGGCAGAGGCTGCTATACAGAGAGCCAAGCTGCTCATCAGCACTGATCGAATTCCATTCACACACATTCACATGCCGATGGCCATAGGCCTCCGGGAGCAATTTGGGGGTTAAGTGTCTTGCCCAAGGACACTTCCACATGTGGACTGCAGGAGCTGGGGATAAAAGTGACAATTTTCTGTGAGCCACAGCTGCTTACTACAATGTGCTACGATGCCAGGTGGCTCATACCAGCCAGAGAGATCATGCACATGGAAACCATGATGATTACAAACTTACGAGTAGATACTTTCACACACTTACAAAGCAGATGACTTACACATAGCTGGTACAGCCCAGTGCAAGGGTGATTTTCTTCATTCTTCTTTAGCTCTTTCACACTTTTCCATTGCAAGAATGTGACACTAAAAGCACCAATTGTGGTACATTTTCATACAAGGTCAAAACTGTATCTAGCAGGCTAAGCGATGAGTGCCTTTTGAAGGCAGCATGGTTGCACTTTACATGATTCCATACCCGATTTTCACCCTCTATCCTATCTATAGTTGTCAGCCATAAGACATTTATTGTTACATAGTTGAGAAAGCATCCATCTCCCTGATTGACTTCTCACAGTTTACCTCCCACTGACTCTTCATAAAAAGTGTTGGAGGTTAGAGATCTATTTACTGAAGCTGGAGCTTTTAACAGTCCACATTATGACAACAACAGAGTGTCAACAATCTGCTCAAGTACTGAGTGATTCAGATTCTGCAAACCTTTCTAAAAAAGTCAACAGGCTGAGTTATGAAGCTCTTTTCCACTTGAATCTGTGACCTTGAAAAAGTTCCATTTGAAAGCTTCAGTGAATCTGAGAGGACTTATTATGGACTGATGGGAACGTAAAGGCACTTCACTGTCATTTCTACCAGCAGCCAGCAGACAAACACTCCTCAGAAGTCCTCTTCACCTCGCTCTGACACAGAGATGGAGTCGAGTTAAGCTGCAGTTATGACCTTGTTTGATAGAAGTGGACCCGATGCAAATATGAAATCATAGATATTTATAATGAACGCAAAGAAGCTCACAGCATTGCAAATGTGAATTCAGTCAGCTAACTCAAATGGGATAGATTTTTATGTAAATGTGAATTCCCAAATACGGCCAACTCTTGTTTCAGAATTCAAGTCGTCCGCACCGATGTGCAGAAATAATGCTTCTGACTGCACGCTCACTTTGACCTGCATGTACTAGTGCGACACTCAAACTGTGGACCCTTGTATAGCTGATTGCCAGAAAAAGCATGGACTGACATGAACCACCACAGTGTGGATGTGAAATCTCGGCCTCAGCCCCAAACTGTTTTTTGTTTCTTGCAGCACAAAGACGTTCAGAAACAACATCCAATTTAAACAACCAAATATAGTTTCCTTCAATCAGTGATTAAATCTACCAATGACTCCAACAAGTCAATAGTCTGTCTTTATATAGCCTGCCAGCCTCACAGAGGAGAGGCAATGTTCGGTCAGTGCAGCGCATTAAAGGTTGCCTTGCAATTTGCATGTAGAGAGTGTCATTTTACCTCCTGAACTCTGTCATTCAGTGTCACCTGTAGAGCGTATTTCAATCCAAAAGGTTTCACATGAAGGCTACGCTCCGCGATGTACAACTAAACTTACACAGAGAAATCAGTTTTCACCTCACACGCTCTCCAAGATAATTACACATAAGTAACGAGTAAGAGGGCTTTTAAATGTGTAGAAATGAAAGCCAAAGTGGGAGAATGTCAAGATAAAGGTTAATGGTCATGGAAGATCAGCACGCTGCAGTGAGTTGTACTTTGTAAAGCTGAAACACTTTTGCAGAGAAATATGTTTCATTTGAATTCAGAACGATTCTAACCTTTATTAACAATCACAAAAAGTTGCTACTAAAGCTTCACAAAGAAACCAGAGTCTGGACTTTAATTAAGATTCAGCTGAAGCATGAAATTGCAAGACAAGGTTAAAGTAGATAATGACGACATTTTCATTGACTTAAAGTTGCTAAGACTTTGTAGTTAGCTGACTTTGCCTGTGTTGGGATGTTAGCAGCATGGCTTTAGGGATGGCAGTGTCAGTCTGTTGGTCCAATAATTTTTCATTCTGACAGCAGTTATGTCTCTTAATTCTTTCACTTCTTCTGACCCCTCAGGTACTTTGAATTACATGCCATTCTATCTCTTCACTAACACATTCATAAACTAAAGGCGGAGTTTCATCAGGTTCTAATTCTTATAACCATTCACACACAAACTGATACACTGTTGGCAGAGCCTTCTGGAGCAACTGGATGTTAAAGCATCTAGTCCAAAGACACTTTGAAAAGTGTGCGTGCAGACTGGAGGTTGCTTTGCCCTGGTCCTACATTCCACTTGTCAGAGTATTTGACAGTACATTGTGTCCCTTGGATTTTGTTGTATTGCTGCTCATGTTTTTCTTGCTTAATTGGCCTTTTTGTTGCTGCTTGTTAATGAAACAATGGATTTACTTTGAAATACAAGTAGAAACAGATCAGGAAATAATGAAAGCGAGACACTGTGTAAGGAGAGAATAAAGGAGAGTATTAAAATATTGTAACAAATATGAATGTAACAGAGCAGACAAACATTAACTGAAGTACATGGGCATGCATAATGTACATCCACTCTTCATGGAACCGCAAAGTGTCACAACAAATCATGTCAACAACGAGAGAAACACAACATCGTCCTTTGATTTACTGCAGTTTTAATGAACTGTAATGAGATGAGTAACTGCTGACATCTTTACCTCCTTGAAACCAGAGACAGAAGGAGAGAGACAGAGAGAGAACAGACACAGATGCTTGATATTCGAGAGTGTCCCCTGAAGGAAACCAAAGTAGAAAATGTCAGACTGAAAAAAAGATGTCAGTTTGCCAAGGTGAAAGGCAAATGCAAGATGAAAACTACAGCAGAAGAGGAGAGGGTAAGAAGGCTATTGCAGAGCCAGAAGGACATAAATGCATTTATGTAGCATCTTCCAGTCTTATGACCACTCAGAGCACTCTGCATTACATGCCATCATTCACCCATTCACACACACCCAAATTCATATACTGATGGCAGAGGCTGTGAATCTCCTCGGGGTCTGATCTCATCACACACACACACCAATGGTACAACCTTCAGGAGCAATCTCAGGTTTCTTGCTCAAGGATACTTGACATGCAAACGGAGGAGGCAGGGATCAATCTGCTGATCGTATGACTGATGGACAACCTGCTCTGCCTCCTGGGCTAAAGTTAGCTGCATGAGTCACTGCCCTCTGACACTTTAAGCACCAACATGCCTGAAACTTGAAATGACATAGTGACAGTCAGCATTGTATTTGGATTTAAATCTTGTCATTGTTGGCTCAAAAAGGTAGCATGAACCAAAATAAAGTAGGCAGGAGAAGAAAGATGGACTCGTGATGGACGTGTATGCCAGCATAATGCACCATACATGGTCAGTGGTATAGGCCTAGAGCTGTTAAATAACTTGGTATGCGATATGTATACTTTTCTTGCACTGGGATCTGACTGATTCTCGATAACGACCAATACACAAGTTCAGGTATCATAATCAGTGAAGGGAGGGAACAAATAGGTATTAAACATCTCTACAGATGATCATAATTAGCCATATAACAGTAGCTTTATTGCCATCTAGTTATTTTAGCTGAAAAAGGCTTGATGTGCTGGTTGTCTGGTCTCTAAGCCTCTATCAGTTTGCATTCCATTAATCTGAATAAATGGGAGTCTGTGAATCAGGCCTTGCTTCAGAAATATTGCTCTACCCACCTTCAGTCAACAGCACTGATGAATAAAGATGTTAAGAATAGAAGAGAGACATCCTGAATTCCTCCGAGTCTCTTCTTTGTTGGCAATTTAAAGCCAAAGGACAGAGACCCATTCTTCTTCTTGTCCCACCAACATTTTTTTCTCTAATAACTCCTTCACTCTTGTTTTCAGGTTGTTTGCCTTTTTTTATCTTCTCTTTTCTCATTGTCTTTAATCACTCTTTATCTTCTTTTCTCAACCCATCGTCTCCGTCGACCTCCCCCCCTGGCTTTCTTTTATCAAGTCTAAACCACATTTCCACCACAGCATTTATTCAGGGAGAACATTTTCTCTTCAAATGCCAAGCTTTTGTCAAATACAAGCACTTGTTCACAATCAATTTTCACGACTATCCATCATGTTTTTCTTTCTCCTTTTTCTCCATTCAGTCAGGTCTTTTCTTCCTCTCAACTCATTGTTTTCTGCTCTGAGCGATAAGAAGAAATAGATTCAGCTCCTTTCAGAAGACTGAAGCAAGGACATCATTTCTATGAGTAACACTGTCCTCAATCTGATGGGAGCTAAATAACTCATTATGCATGCTGCACTGTGTTGTAGGTGTGTTTGTTCTTTTAAACAAAAGGATGAAAAGTTATGATTCCTGATAAGATGAGAAAATGCTTTCGTTCATATTTTATCAAATTTTGACAACTGTTTCAATGGTTCATGAATTTTTTTTTTTTAATTTGTTTTTATCAGACAGAGGTGAGGCAGTTTGATTGTATTTCTTGCTCCTGGAACATGAGGTCTCCCCCCCTCGGGGAGACATCCAGGCAGCTCTGTCACCCACATAACTAAGACGACAGCAGTGACAAACAGCACCCCACACACCTCTCTCTTTCTTACACGTTCCCTCCTGAGAGATGTCGTCCACACCTCACTCCCTCTGTGCTCGTCTTCTCTCTCTGTGAGCAACACTCACCTTTCTACCAGCACCTAATCTCATGTTCTCTTTGTTCCTGTCACTTCTTTACCCTCTTTTACCAACAGCTTTTTCCCCATTTGTCCTCAGTTGTTTCAGAAGCTTCAACGTCTTATGTCGAAGTGCAATTTTTCAGAGAACAGTGTGACACACCACACAAATAAAGAACACTGTCATTTTTTATTTGCATCTATTTTGCGTCATCCACATGTCACTTTCCCAAAAGCTTGACCCCTCGAGGACTCACATTTCAGGTGTGAAAGATTCTTCCTCCTGTGTGTTTACCTCTTTGCTCACCTTCCTGCCATTTCTACTCGTCTCTACTCAAAATGATGTTTTGTCATTTCAATTCACATTATTCAAATTTCTTCATAAATATGTATTTCCTGTTCTGCGATAGGGACAAATGGGGTAGTGTGAGGGAGGCCTGTTTATTCTCCCACATTCATGGAAATTATTCAATAAATCATCTGAATAGCATTTTTTTGCTGCAAACGAGAGAGAGAGAGCAATGGAGACAGAGAGAGAGAAAGAAGCAGAGAGAGTTTTAATTGCCAGTCGCCCACATTTAACAACCACGTTCTCTTCCAAATTTAGTTGTGGTCAGTTAAAACTCTCAATATAATCTTCATGTGCATATCAATGCAGAACACTTACAGGATGGAGCTACTTTGGCAGATGATTCTAAGACTTTACATTCAATGCTACATAAATATGCAGCTCAACTGATATCACAACATGATCTCATGACAACCTGCAAGGTAGAAAATGTCTAATTAGTAAACATGTTCCAGCTGTGACAACCCTGTGGTGTCAGCAGACCGGTCAATCAAAGCGACTTTCAAGATCTGCCTCAGTGCTCGTTAGTGCTCGTTAGGTTAGAAGGCCACACCTGAGGGCCCAGGGTGTGCTTAGGTAAAAGTCTCTCCCTCTCTGGCTGACCTCAGGGCTGCTCCTGCTGCTGTGTGCAGTTTTCTGTCTCTTCTCAGTTTGGTTATGTTGGTTTAGCTGTAAGCCATCCATCCATTACTTCTACCACTTATCCTGTTTCAGGGTCGCGGAAGGCTAGAGCCTATCCCAGCTGTCATTGGGCAAGAGGCGGGGTACATCCTGTACTGGTTACCTGTCAATCACAGGGCTGACACATAGTGACAGACACACTCACATTCACACCTACGGGAAATGTAGAGTGGCCAATAAACCTAACGAGCATGTCTTTGCACTGTGGGAGGAAACCGGAATGTCCGGAGGGAACCCACACATGCACAGAGAGACACAGAATGGCCACACAGAATGGCCCCCTTCATCTGAAGTAGGCTGTATTTGCTTAGGTATATTTGTTTCTTCTGTCTCTGCCACAATCCCAATATAATGGAGGTGAATGGGCCGTCGTTTCTGTGCAAAGCCATAAAAAAACTCAACATTGTGGGTGTTTGTGCATGTGTCATTTCATTGGAGACCACAACACTGAAGATCTGTAATAAACAGCACAAACACCCAAGACTGCTCCTTTGCTACCTCATTGCCACCTCAACTGAGGAAATGCAGGGTCTCTCTGAGGATCCTTCAACCCTTTTACTCTAGAGCTATAAAGCACCATGATACGGAACGTCACTGTGTGGTTTGGCAACAGCTCAGATAAGGACAGGAGTGCATTTGTCTGAGCTACACTCCCCTCTCACCCAAACATATACACCAATGTGCAGAACCAGAGCCTGCAGGATCATGACTGATCTCCTCTCCACCCCATCGATGAACTGTTCCAGCTGCTCAATCAAGCAGAAAGCCCTCTCTCTCTCCTCTCTTTCTTTCTCTCTCGATCGCCCTGTGTTATATTTCAAGCAGGTCTCCTTGGATCGAGTCAAAGACACATTGAGGCCCTCGTAAAAAGCCCACCAAGGCTTTAGTAAATTTGAACCTTCCCCAATGTTGAACTGAGTTATTGTCAAGTAAGTGTTTTGGCTGGGTGTGATTTGTGTTTTGGGCCTGTGCAGAAGTCGTACTAAAGTCGTCTGCATGGAATACTGAGCTACAGCCAGATGTCTGACAAAAAATTGTCATTAAACAGTGAGTGAAGCCTGTCCTTGTTTAAGTGAATAGAAAGCATAACTTTAAATGCCAGTTGTGCTGTTTGGGAAAATCCACCATGGCAGTAAATGGCAACTGAATGCTGAGTTATTCTGGCTTGATGTTCACACTGTCGCTCTTTTTAACCCTGTGCAGCTGTGCATGGTGGCAATCTGTTAGTGACTTTAGTGCACCAGACTGACCTGGTATTACTTTGTATTCAGTCCACCGACCTGCTAAAGAATCAGCATCAGCAAAAGTGCCTCAAGTGATATACTAAAGTGAGTTTCACCAGCTGCCAAAAATAAATATTTCCTGAGCTGAATATTTTGCAATACAGTTTTATGTCAGTCAAAAACCCATTCATTAATGATGTCGGCAATATCCTCAACACAACTGTCAGTAAGAAAAGATAACAATTTTTAGAGTAAAAGTCTGAAAAAACAAGGACAGTTCTGCAGAATATTGATCCAGTCGACGATACATTGTTCCAGGCTTTTAACTACTCTAATTTTAATGTCCATCAACAGGACAGCGGAGACCCATTTAGTAAAGTGGGTTGAATCAACATGCTGTATTGATTATCAGTGCTGCTGCTGGACCCGACTTCGGTTCAGACAGGCTAAAAGGATTTTCTTTGCCCTTCTAACCTCAGAGAGGCAGAGAGAGAGGCAAAGGGATACCTGAGGGGACAAAGATTGGCTTTGTTTTGGTTCATAAAACACTCAATAAGTTACTGAAAAAGTGCTCCAAACTCAGCTCAGTAACACAAATAAGTCCATCCAGCCTGCAGCCAATCCTGAGTGGGCCCCTTCTCTCCAGCACAGAGAAGAAACATTTGTGTAGATTTCACAGTAAGGATATAATTTTATTTCAACTGCAAAACATAATTTAACAGACTGCCTAGAACACTCTGAAGCTGATGCTAACACTCCTGGGGTGTCTCCCTCATCTGTGTTATTCCTATTGATCACTGTCCTTAAAATCAGGCAGGCCTGTTTCATCCTTGTGGACTTTGCCTGGTCCTTCTAAATCTTTCTTACTGACTCTGTTCGGCTATAACAGATCAGACAAAGTAATGTTATGTCGTTAACAGAAGTGGCAATATTAGATCTGAAAATGCAGACAATATCAATTAATATGCTGCACTGCCCAGTCCACACAGGCAGCATGCATCCGATTTGTATGCATCCGAAAAATCTTTCTGCAGATACATCCAGCTACTATACCTTAATTATAAATAACACTGTACAAACAGTATACAGTAGGCTTATATTGACTTAATTTGCAAGAAGCCTCTATCCAGACAAGAGTTGCATCTGCAGAATCTCTGAGTAGAAGATTCTGAATAAAAAGAATAACCTCTCCAGAGATAAACTTCAGCTCACCCTGAACACCTCCCTGCTGTGTGAACATCAATGACTTCACGGTTATAGAAATAAAACTGTATTTGAAACCAGCAATTTTTGGCTCCAGTAAATCAAAGTGAAAAGTGCAACCCTGTCTTCATCTCCCCTCTGTTCAGAAGCAGCCCTGTCTTCACCCTTTATTCTCTAATCCCTTCATTCAACATAGTTAGCTTATGAGATACTTTGGCTCCTTCTGTGTTAGTAAGTCATATCTCTGTTTTATTCCTCAAGAAACATCAAAAGCTCCTTTGCAATCCTCTGCTGAATCAGACATGCAGAAAAACGCTCCTTCTTCCCTCCCATTATAGAGAGATCCATTTTAGATAAGAAAGCTCCTTCCCCAGAGACGACATACCTCAAGTCTAAATACCTGCAGCATTTTAACACGAGAGCCACACAATATCTAATCCATTATACAGTATAACAAATGGTAGTAATTTTCTCTCTGCTGCCTTTTACAGAGTCCTTAAAGACACCAGACAGCCATGTTCTTCTGAAAACCAACACTAAAGTCTCTTCATGAACATATCCAACAGTGTGAGACAAAGGCCGGATGATCTGGTTATCTGTGCCTCTCTAAACTGTGCTGTTTAGTTCTAGGGTTCAAATCTGCACTTCACTGTTAAAGAGCTTAAAACTGTACTTTAGAATTGACTTGTTAGATGTGGATAATGTTCTGAACTGACTGAACCAATGAAATAGTGAGATGAGAGGATAAACAGTGTATGACTGATTCTCAGAGTAAAACCAGTGCTGTCACTCTGTCTGTTATTTCAAAGCTCTTCATCCAACATTCAAGTCATCCATCAACTCTGCTACCTGAACACAACTCATGTGTCTCCTGGACCTGAAACTGTCTATGTGCATTTAATGTCTGTTTGTCTTTCTTCATTTGTCTGGCTCTGCCCGCCTCAGTCAATTATATGTTTCTGTATTTTATCTTATTATGCTTCCTTCTGATTCACTTTTACATAATATTCTCCCCCCTATATGATTGCAATTAAAAGAGGTACAAGTAAAAGAAAAGTGAAGTGATCGAAGAGGTGAACAGAACAGACTCAGAGCCTCATCAGCTGTGGAGGATAAGAATCCCCTGAGGGAGCTTCAACAGCACCCAGCCTCCATTCACTTTAATGTTTAATTAATTCCAAGGCTACTAACACAACACATGGAGAACACTGATTGAGTAGTATTGGTCTGGAGCTCCAGAGAGTAAAATATAAGATAACCAACAGGTAACTCAAAGATGTGAAGGCAGAACAGAGAAATAAGGGGTTAAAGCAACACACTACATGTCTTATGACTTATGACTCTAAGCAGTGTTGAGGTTGACACCTGACTTTTAGTTGCATTCTCCTTCAGGTTCAGACACAGAGAGAGCATAGACTAGAGAGGACACAAAGGAACTAAGAGCTCAGCCTGGACATTCAGCATGCTTTCTGTACTCTGATGCAGCTCTGCTAAACTGCTTTCAGACTCCTAAAAGCTCCCAGCAGGATGTCATCATGCAGCATACTGAGCCCAACACTCAGATGAAGGGTATCATCACTTCTTATCAAAATATGGCTGGAATTATGCAAAGCAACACATCACAGGAAAATGGTGCAAGGTGAAAATAAAGATTTTTTAGATTTTGTGAATGTGACATTCCTCCTTACAGTGTGTATTAATCACACACAACTATAGCAAATCCTCTGTTATATTAATCTTTTTAAAGGGAAATGTAAGAAGTGCAGTTTTATGTTTCACTTAATGAGAAGAAGAAAGAGATGAGCTCACCCATAGGGAGAAAGCTCAGAAGCTGGGAGGAGAGAGAAGGGAGCGAGTGTTTGAAACAGAAGAAGAACCGGATCCTCTGAGGGAGAGAGAAGACCAGCAGCTGATCTGTGTTCGTCAGCCATGACGCTTCACACTTTATCCCACACAGTTACTTTGACATGCACACCTGCACACACACACACCAAGGGAGAATGTCTTGTGTGTATTATATTGCCAGCAGCATCATAAAGAACATGTATCTCTCTCCAAAGCCCAACTCAATATACAGTTAGTCTGCCTATATTATTAGGCTAGATAATATCAGCTGTACATTTAAAATAACGATGTATGTTTATGAAGGAGAACCGACATCACTACGATGCTGATAACCCTTGGCCTATATTCATTGTTCACTGCAGGAGCCATCTCCATAACTTGTGAGAAGTAACAAGTAAAAAATCAGTTCAAATGAACCCGACCAACACTTTCAGAGGAGATTCAACATTCAGTAAAGCTGTTACTAATCTGTGCCTCAATAGTAGTTGATTTTACTGCTGAGGAAAAAACTAAGCAGCCTCATAAGTAAACAAAGCTTTTTGACTGATAAAAGGTAAACATGAAAAGAGGCTGAAGGGCAAACAAAGGCACCATTCATTCATCATTCTCATCTTTATTTAAAACACTGAGAACTCAAAATGTAAATTAGGTTAAGCAAGAAATAGTTGTATACGTTTCTGTGAACCATTTATTCTCAAGGAGAGGCAAGGACGACTTTTATCAACATGATTCATGCAGATACGTGAAGAGAAAAGCAGCAACACTGGATCCTTTTCACTCTCCTCAAACCTTTGAAGCCAACAGCTCAATGAAATACTTAAAATGATGCTATTATGTCAGCTGGCACACAAGTTAAATTAAATTCACCTACAACAGTTGCTTTTGGTTAATAGGTGCCAGTCTACAAAAGAGATTACCATACAGTTGTTGTAAAATCAATAACCATAATGTTTAATGTGAAGTGCAGTCAGCCTTGTGTGGCCTCTTTATTGAGGGTCTCTTTCTTCTCCCTCTCGAATGCTGCTACCCCAGGGCTGTCTAGGATTACAGGTATTAAGACGAGCATTTACACTACAATTCCTGCAGGGAGGACCAGGCCTCTGGACATCACACTTTCATTAATTAAACACACAGTAGGGATCACAGTTATGCTGCTAATATCACAGCTTGAGGTAATGTTTATGAGGTTGTTAATCAGAGAGAAGGGACATAAAACCCCAGTCCTCATGCATTCAGCTACACAAGTGCTATATAGCTAAACCGTTGACAAAGTGCCTTATTGCACTAAACCCACATCGACATGAGGAGTCGTGTTGCATACTGATCTCTGCTCTGATCTGTTTATATAAATGCTAGATGCAGAGCCACTCTTTACTATCCCCTCACTCACATCTGAAGGAGTATTTCTCAAGGGAGTCAACCATACCAACTATGTATAGTGGACAGGCAAAGCAATTGGCGTTCAGGGGCTATGGGGACATTTAAACAATATATTGTGCATGGTCCACAGTGCATTACTCTCATCTACAGCCACTTTGGCACAGGGAGTGATGAAGGTTTAACTCTGTAACATGCCAGTCTTGTATCTCACCTCTGGGACAGATTCTGAATCTTCTCTCCCCCACTGATCCCATTCTGGCCTCGCCTGCTGTGACTTTCTGATCCTTGTCCTGATCCTTGACTTGAGGGTGTCAGACAGCCTGCTCAATGGTGGGAGTCTCAAAGGCAGCCAGCTGAGTAACCTGGCAGTGGATCATGACGTGTTGCTCTCCCCTGGCCTCCTGCCTGCTGTGTCTCTCTTCACCTCTTTGTGGGACGCATCCACTGCTTGAGCCTCTCCTGACTCTACCAGCATGACACATAACTTTATAACAACAGACCCTGATACCAAACGTGTGGAGAGTGAACCTTGGTCAGTGTGTCATTAGACCTGTCACTGTTTCTAGTCACAATGTTTGCTCTAAATTAACTGCAGGGACAGCTACAGAGATGCACTTTAGCAACATAACAACACAGTCAATGATCTGATATGGGCCTTTTTCTTTCATTGTAGGAAGCAACATTATGTATTGACATGGAAGCTGCCAATGACTCTGAAACAATAGCGTCCTGGCTGTTTCTCACTGTGTGTGTTTGCATTTCACATTAAGCTGTTTCATCTCCTCCCTCCTCTCATCCCTCCATTGTTCATGTGAACTCCTGCCTCCCACAATCCCTCTCTCCTCCCCTGCTCTCTCTCTCCATTAGGGAGCTGGCAGCTCTGATCAGGTGATGCTGAACTTGACTCACTTCCTGTGGGAATCAATGGGCAGCATTAATCAAATGGCTGGAAGCTAATGGCTTTAGTGGGGCTCAGGGTGAGGCCAGAGGACACTGATTCAGGTCACCATCATCCTGGTAAAAACACTTTGGGTAGAACATAAAAATATAAATTGTGTGGACTTGATGGAACAAATTACACCCAAATAGTTTACTGTCAGAGCCCAGTTCATGTTGTGTTTTGAACAAGGTTTTTAGTATTTTGAACCGTTCCTTCCAATTAAGCTTTTATGTAGTCCAAATGAAAAATATGAACTTTAAAATATATTCAATACAATCTGATTTAGATTTCAGCTGGGAAACGACTGTGCATTAAAAACATTCTGAAATAAAGGTTATACTGAATTAGAAGATGTTACTAATGATGGCTGAATGACTGAGCAGTTTGGTTCAGGTTCAGGAATATCCAGTATGAAGGTTCATCTTCACAGCTTCCATGTCACTTACTGATTCATATCAGACTCTCAGAAACATAACAACTACAATTAATTCAGCGCTCAGAGAATGACCTGCTGGTGACCCTGAATCTATTATCCTCTGTATGAACATGAA
This sequence comes from Semicossyphus pulcher, assembly GCF_022749685.1. Taxonomy (NCBI): domain Eukaryota; kingdom Metazoa; phylum Chordata; class Actinopteri; order Labriformes; family Labridae; genus Semicossyphus; species Semicossyphus pulcher. The sequence goes on from NW_027211700.1 coordinate 8,333,754, forward strand.
TCATTGTTGATTATTACTGGATGGAGGTCCAGTTGAGATCATCGACTGCTGCTGAAGACTGATCTTGTTCTTATCGACTCCAGTCAGTGAGAGGAGAGAAGTGCTGCTCTGTCAGCTTCTTCTGTTGGCTCACAGGCAGTCTGGCTTTATTTTCCTCTTTACTGTTCACTCCTTTTGTTTCTGTTTTATATGTTTTAAACTTCCCTGAAAGTAGCAGTGTGCTGAAAGAGCGCACCATCACAGAGACAGCTCAGTATCTGACCTTCTGATATATTTTCGATGTTAAAGTTTTGTACAGTTTAGCTGCCCTGAGGTTCTCTGGGTCAAACTGTCCATCTGTCTGACTATTATCCTGTCCGTCTGCCTGACATGTCCTGTCAAGGATAAAGTCAGTGCAGAAACTTCCACCATCAAGGTTGTAAATTATATCCTGATGAATGCCACTGAAGCTGAATGCAGAGTGTTAGTGCTGCCTGAGAAGAGAATGTGAGCAGAGGCAGCAGAATCACTGCTTCCAACTGCTCTGGGATTTCAGTTTCCAGCTTTCTAAGTTGAAAAAGTTTCAAATGGATCCAAAAATCAGAAAAAAAACAAGCTTCCTGATGAATCTAAGAACTCTGAATTTGTTCGTAAATGTGGCAACTTTCAAGAAAGCTGCTCAGCATTCAGGACAAAATCATCCTCCCCTTCCCTTGCAACTTCACCTCCAATACCCACTTGCACTCTTTTGCCTTCATGAGGCATTTGCTGCTGTATCAAATGTATGACATTTAAATTACCATTTTTTATCACCCTCATCTCCAGGTTTGCAGCTCCAAAGCTGCTGGGTCTCATCTGGCTCAGCTTCTTGTGTCACACCACAGCTCTCAGATATGATTACATTTGCAATAACTGGCTATGAATACAATGACATTAAACACTTTTCAAATTGGAACAGGAGCCTTGAAATGTTGAAATGATGAGTGTGAAATATTTTATAAATGCTGATAACACTTGGATTTAAAGGCTTTCTATTAAACATCTTATCTCCAGTGAAAATGGCAAAATGTCAGAGGGTGTATGAGGTTTAGCTCAGAGAAACAGCTTAGTCCTGCATGGCTGAGAGCAGAGAGAGCTGGGATATGGAAGAGACATGATCTCACCAAGTGGGAGATTCTTCAACATTCATATTAATAATGGAGCATTTAGGGGCTGTGGGGCTGTGTGGGAGGAGACGCAAGATAAGGGAGGCATGTAATGCATCCATATTTTATTAGAAAACTGAATATATTCCATGTATTAACATGAAATAAGAAGACATATTAATAAATTACTCAAATTAGCTTTTCAATCACAGGACTTTAATTACACTGAGTGGTTAAGTGTGTTTGCCATCAGCTCTCCAACAAGCAGGGGCTGCACGCCACCCGCAGATACACACCATGCACCGTATATGACACCAAAACAAACTCACACTGACTGAAATGAAACAGATTCACATTAATTATGCAAATAACATAATCATTATAACATTGCATTTTGCTGCCTGTTCATTATGATTCATTATATAATGCTGTCTGCAGAGTTAAGCTCTGCTCATGCACACACTGAGCTCAGGGGATCTGATGAGAAAACACTTTACAGAGGTAACTTGGCAGAGACACCTTCATAGCTCTCACTAAGACTCACTCTGTATGTTATCTCCTCTCCCTGGTTTAACCTACTTAAACTTTTGTTTAACGTTTGTGGTGCAGAGCAAAAATACATTTTAGTCTCCATAGGGCCATTATTCTAACAAGGCAGGGGACCAAACTGCTTACATCGTCATCCACAATTGCTTGTTGTCTCTCCTTAGTTGATCGATTCTCCACAGACTTCTAAAGTCATACAAGATTCAATTACGGTGCCTTTATTAAATCTTACATAACCAATGCTGTAGATTCCTCTCATGTTCTCGTGTTCAGACAAACTGATCAGCTGTGTTTGGATAATGAGCTCCTGTCAGTTGGCTCAGAGGTTCCCTCCATAAATCAGTCTGTACTCATGGTATGAGGAACTCTTGTGAGAGCACGGCTCTGCCTGCCAGGCCTGAACTCCCCGGGCTCTGCTCCTTCTCAGCAACCAACTGTCCCCCCTGCTGTCACCATTCTTTCAGCATCAACAGGAAGTGTGCTGCTGCTCAATACTGAACATTTTAATTTAGAAAAGAAAGAGTAACTAGGGTTCTGAAATGAAAATAGTATTATAAATGGAAAGAAAGAACTAACTCTGCCAAGGTTTTTGTGTATTATTCAAGATAATATTCATACATATACAGTATATATACTGTCCTCAGTGTTAAACACACAGACACACCCTCAGTGAAAGCTCCCCAACAGAGCTGGACTGAGAGTGGGTGATCCACAGAGACAAACAACAACATTGATACAAGAACGTTTGTTGACACCTGTCAGTGTGTAACGACTCACTGCCTTCTGTCCGTGATTCTTCAGTGAAGTACAGGAAGAAAAGAAAGCTTGACACATAATGGCCTCTCTGCTGCTCTCCATACAATCAAAGGGTAACAAAGCCTGTGCTAGCAGAGCCCTCAACCTACACAGTGCAATCAATGTTTGATGCTTTAGACTTGAACGAAAAGTGGGACCTGAATTTTGCTCTGATATTGATTTCTGGGAAAACTTACAGACCAACAAACGCCTCCTTTCACTGTGAATCTGGCCTTTTATCTGTCTGGGATCTCTGTGTGTTGAGCTCTCTGAGAATACAGAGCAGAGCTAAGAGCTGCATGAAGAGAAAACTGTTTCCTCACTTACAAGACCGTTATTTTATACACTAAGAGCAAATGTGATGTCAGCTAATCTGTTGGTCTTCCAGTATCCTCACTCCTGTGACTTCCAATTAATCTGCATAACTAACATGTATCCATCCACGCAGCAGAAGCAGTTCATACTGTGAATCGTAATTCAATACCAGCAGGAGTAAAAAAGAAAGACTTGAAATCAGCCAACTGTGGTGGATACATCAGTGGAAGGTCTTTGCTTTGGAGAAACTTTCACCAGCTGCTGGTCGAAAGTTTAATTGGTGTTATGTCAGTGAAAGAGCTGAACTGAGCCTACAGACGGTTTCCTTTCCCACCTTTTGTGTTTTAACCATCTGCTACACCTGAACACCAGCAGCACACTAATTGCAAGTTTCAATTCTCAATGTATTTGCCAGAGTAGCTATCATTGCTAATAGTACTGATAGCATGATGCATTTAAATGAGAGTTGGTTTTAGTGTTAAATTGATGAAGCTGAGGTGGATGAAGTGTGTGTTATCAATACATCATGCTAATATATGTAGCTGCTGTATTCCCTCATCTGAAGCCCAAGTGAGAGGGTGTGATGGGATATGTGTGTATGAGCAAGCTGGAGGTGTGTGTGTGTGTGTGTGCTCAGTGGACTCTGAGTCTAACGAATGTAATGCTTTTCAGATTGCATCGTTTTTAAAGTACAGAAGTGAACAGGTGAGAGGCTGTGGACTAACTGTTCTTGTTCATCACAGTATATTTCCCAACTGTCACTCATTGATAGACAGCTGAATCTCCTGATGGATGAAGGTGTGTGAGATGATTGACAGCACAGAGACTGCAGATTTGGACAGATGAATGTCAGGTAGAGGACCAACAGCTCGTATACTGCCAATAGAACTGACTAAGAAGAGACAACATCAATCAACTGAGTTGGGTTTAATTGGCTGCTACCCATAAACCACTGCAGCTGAAGCTCCACAGTCACAGTGAACAGAGGAAACATGGAGTCATTCAGCTGATATTGAACAGTCGCTCTGTTCATTATGTGACAGTAAATCCATCACTGTGAAACAACATCATCACTGGAGTTACATCATGTTAGCAAATAGCTGCTCTGACCGACACTGACTTTGCTCTAATATCACACTGATGATTTCAGACAATGTGTCATTAGTACCATCTCTGTGTGGATGTCGGGCAGATGAATACAGACTACAGAGATATTTGTTGTTTATGAAGGTTTCTGATTATATGTTATGATTAACTTTTCCTTGGGTGACAAAAATAAATGACTCAGAATAAAGTGTGAGAGGAGACTGGACCATTTATAGCAACTAAAGGTTACACAGTTGTGTTTGACTGATGATGATCTGCTCTCTGTGTGTCTCTCTAAATGAATCCAAGCAGCATAAAGAGACGCTGCCAGAGGTGATAACTCTCATCTACAGATACACAGAACAGAACAAAGCACATCACTGAGATATGACATAATCATGATGCACACAGCAGTGGATGCCATCAGGAGTATAATTGCTAATAAACCAGAGTTTCAACATGAGTGTAAACAACTGGAGCCAATAATAGCATTTTTCAATGAGTAAAACAAAAGTAGTAACATACTGACTGCATGTTTCTGCTGATGGGAGCTGTGTGCTCATCTATCCTGAAACTACACACACACACAGCAGACACACGAGGCATGCTGGCAGGATGCCATTAACATCCTCCTGCAAGTGCTGCTACACGTAAACTGTAGAGCAGATGTCACACACACCCACAAACACACACAGCAGGCAATACTGACGAACATCCGAGTAAACTAATATTGTAGTTGAAATGTGTCTGTTGTAATTATTATACCACAGCAGACTTAATTTATTGTTAATTTGCTTTATTTAATGTACAAAAGCAATAAAAAGTCAGGGCAGATCTCGGATCTACTTCTTGCAAGACAGGGAGAGAGAGTTACTCTTTAAAAACACAGTCTCTGTTTGATGCTGCAAAATAAAAGGAATCAAAGAAGCATCTATTTTCATCTTCAACAAGCTTCTCTTCTGGAGAGGTTTTTAGTTACAGTGAAACTTTAAGGTTAAAATGTTGTTGAACAAGAAATGCTCTGATATCTTATCTCGGAAAGTACCAGAAGTACAGAGTGTAAAAATCAATGAAGCAATAACATCCTGTTATCAAGTGTGACTGTATTAAATATGAAATAGAAATGAGCTTAAATGTTGCTACTGCTCAAGATTAACTAGACAGAAGTGATGCACACAGTGGCTGCATATTACAAGAACATACAGGTGTAGTGATAAGAAGGCAGATGGTTCAATGATCCAACACCATGTTTATTTGTTCAGTGGTAAAAACAATTAATCTTCAGTTAAACTGCTGAAATATTTTTAAAGCACCTAAAGCACTTCAGATGGTGTTATATCTCTCACTGCCAACACACTCTGCTACAACAATAGACAAATACACATAAACCCAATCCTAGTGTCCACACTGAAGGACTCACAGACTTTGAGGTGTGCTCCCTCTAAGTCTGCGGGGACTAAAGGCTGACCCACTGTCAAAGAGGCGAGTGCATGAGAACTCTCTCACAGATATTTCTGCACACTTGCTGCATTTCTGCAGAACACTTTGCCCGAGGGAATCAAGCACAGTTCAAAGCATTGTGACGTTTAACTCAGGGTTACCAGAGATGCCAGGAAGCGTTGAAAAAGAAGAACTGGCACCTGAGTGTTTAGCTCTGTATATTTTGTGTGCTGTCTGGTATACCTACATTTACTAAGAAACATGACCAAGGAAAATGCAGTGAGAGAGAGATTAAAGACTAAATCTCAGAGCTCCATCTGTGTGTCTCCATGATGTTTGATCACATCAGGAAAGAAAACCAGTGTGTCAATAATATAAATGTAAAGTAGCTGAAGAGTGGAGAGCTGGAATAAGAACTGGATCATTTTCTGCACACATCAGCACATTCAGGAACCTAAAGTGAGGCAAGGTGCCAACTAAAACCTCTCAACACAGCAAGTATTATATCACTCCAGCACACAGAAATATAAAGCACTCTACAACAGCAGAGATTACAGAGCTATATATGACACATAGTTCTCTCTCAGCTCTGGACTGTAGATAGAAATGATGGAGGCCAGTTCTCAGTGATCTGACTCAACAGCAGGCTGTGATACTGAGACACATTCTGTGTGGCTGAATGTGGAGTCTCTCTTTTGAGGTGCAGTGTACAGGTCAGGAGATGGTGTTACCATCCCCACACACACACACACCTAAACACATGGACACAGCTCAGGGTCGAACTGGCCACTCTTACCTAAAGACAGAACAAGAGGAGAGCAGGATCTAAATGAAGATTCCACTTTGAGGTTTTATGTGCTTCAAAATGCACTTCATGTAATGTTTCCCACATCGACCCACCTTACATCATGGTGATTTAACTCATAAGCTGTTGCTGTAGTTTGCACAGCTCTACAAACATCACTACCAGCGACTCCACAAAGTTGTTTGTAGCCTTCTATGGTGGCTGTGACTTCCACCTGGCAGGCTAAAGTACAGGTAGAGAGAAAATTAGAGAGGCAGCCATGACGCTTCATTTACCACTTGAATTGAAATGTCATGTAAACGAGGTGAGACGGGAAGAAAAAAGGGACAAATGTGATCATCTACAACTGTGGTAATTATCAATAACCACTGATTCATTCATGAATACCGTTATTAGCAGCTTTCATTTCCATGTAATGCAAGTGCACACTAATAATCATGATGAACATTTCCAAATTACAAACCATGAACCTTGCAGGGAAATAGCATTCATTATTCATGGCAGCATAAATTACAGAGCTGATACAAACTCAAAGTTAAACCCTCCAGTCAGACAACAAGCCCTGCTTACTTTGGCTGAGGCACACACATCGTCCTCCACTCCCTCTGTGGGTATAAACACGTTCCCATGAGGCTGTTTGCTCCAGTTGAATTGCAGTGAGAATCAGAATAAACCTGATGTGTATAAAAGGTGGATCATTCAAATAAGACAAATAATAAAAATGCCCCTTGTGGATAAATTGTCAGCTAGTCTAGCCGCTCTGCTTCTCAGCATGCAGGCTGCTGCTCCAGCAGACAGACATCACTAAGCTCGCTGACAGCATCAATCTGTTCTGATGGGACACACAGGCTGGATGTCGGAGGGTTGAAACAGGCTTCTTTAACTAACACTCACCATGACACGACACAAGCACAAACACACACACGCACACACAGCTTTTCACTCTGTGACAGTCTATGATCCTGTAATTCTCTGCACTGACAGACAGCCTGACTCAGCCATTTCGTCTGTCCCCTCTCCATCCACTGTGTACAGTATGAGCTGGTAGTCCTGTTGATATACTGGTTGACTCTTCACAGAGGCTGGTATAATGTGTGTTACTGTGCCAAATATGCAGTAATTGTCCTTTTTCTACTGTGACTAGTTTATGTCGATAGTGATCAAAATCAATTAATTGTTCAGCCCTAAACGAGGCTCCCAGTTATTACAGTGCCACATATTCATCAACAGGTCGACAGACCAGAAATATACTGTTGGCATGAATCTCTGTTTCTCTAAATAACTGAATTTTATTTTACCGCATTTCATTGTAATGAGAATCCAGCAGCAGACTCAGCATCAGAGGTGTTGTCTTCAGCAGGATTACCTGTCTGAATGAAAGATTCATAGAAAGAGGATGTGTGGATGTATCTAATGGCTGAACACTTCAACCAAGCAAACAGCTTTAATCCTGTAATCCTATAAAACTCTCTCAGGTCGGATTTGTTTTGACTCTTTTGTACTGGAACAAATATCCTGTCATTTATTTGCTCAATACAGAAACCTGACACTTTTGGCACTGTGCTGTTGGCTACAGAAGACACCTGCAAAGTCTGTCTGTCAGCTGTTATTGTTGTATCCTAGTATAAGTTCTGTAAATTAAATGCAAATTTAAATACACTGTTGGATTACCCGAAAATAGCATTTTAACGAGCTCACACTGCTCTTGTATTTATTATTTCCCTGCTGTACAACTGTGTGTGGGTATCTGAATCAAACTGTTGGAGAAAGGAACATCTCTAATTCACATGCACAGATTATCTTTGGCAAATAGGTGCAGTACTTTCATGCAATCAACTAAAACATCCAGTTTCACTGACAAAGCATCAAAGCTGCTGCACGCAGAGCTGGAGGCGTTCAGAGCAGACACATAATTACATCCATCAAAGGCTAAATGTTCTCTCAGATCCCATCAGTGCTTCAGGACACACTGTAAAACAATGTCATTGTAAGACGTTAAAACAACATGAAGCAACAACAACAGAGAATCTTCCAGAGAGTTTTGTACAGCCTGAGTCAGAGGTGATGAACTTCACTGGAAAGATGACGGTCACTTTTAAAACTCCAGACTAAATGCGAGAGAAACAAAGAAAAGAAGAAGGCTTTAAATCCTGACAGCCATAAAATGTAAATAAATAAAAATTTAATGTACAGAAGGGACATTAAAGGGAAGCTGGGTGTGGAACATCTCAGCGATGACTCAACAGGTGTCTGGGTTGAATTCATTAAACCGACTATCATCTCTTGTGTTTCCAGTACTGTCATAAAGTCAAACTGAGCAGCTGATTGGTCACTGAGCTGCTTCTGTCGTCATTAATTCACAATCCCTTTAAAGCTGCTGCACTTACAGTCTGCAGAGCCTCATTACTTACTGCTGACATTTAATTACAGAAGCAGACAGAAGAGAATACATGGAAGCTATCATTCTTATCCTTCATCCAGCATTTCTTCTCTTCATCCTCCCACCATCATCTCTCCTGCTCGTGAAAGTTTGCTCTGTTTGTTTCCTCTTTCTCCTTTCATCCACGTGTATCACACACTCTCTCTTTGATCCACCTCACACACACTCCACACTAACATGACTCCTTGCCGAATTGATCAAGACAGATTTATGCATTGGAGTTTATCCAGTGGAGTTGACAGCCGAACAGCCTCCACGTGTTTGGTCACTTCTCTACTTGTGTGCTGAGAGGAGACTCTCTACTGAAGCTGTCAGCTGGACCATCAGCCTCTGCGGCTGCTCTCCTCTCTGTGTCACACACTACTGCTGAACATAAAGACTGCTGTCACATCAGCTCAGCTCATCACTAACTTTATTCAGAGCAAACAGAGCTCTACTGTAACAGCCAGCAGCAGAAAGTCACAGGGTTCTCCATGAGGAGATCTCTCTGTCATGTCAGTGTTTTCAGGGAAGGGAAGTCACTTCACATACCTTCAGAACGAGAGGCAGCAGCAGACGGACAGAAGCACAAGAAACATCCACGGTAGCTGTCATTTCTCTCTCATCTCCAGTGTTTTCTAGTGGAAAACGTCAGGACATGAAATGAAAAGAATGAAACGATCCCTTGCCTTGAAATCCAAAGAGGAAAGCGACGCCGGGGATCCACACGGTGTCTATCCAGAAGGAAAGCATGGTGTCCTTTAATCACACTGTGCAAAAGCTCCGCGCTCTTCCCGACGAAGCTCCGTCTGCAGCGGGTAATTTCCACAAGAGAAAGCGCTGAAAGTGAAGCCGAGCGGAGGAAGAAATCCCAGTCTGACCGGTGCTGATGAACACGAGAGCTGGAGACTCCGTCACTGCTCCACCTGCTGCTTCGTACGAACAGTAGCGACCCCTACAGGAAGGTTCATCCACAGAGGGAGAGCGCGTGCGTGCGTGCGTGCGTGTGTGGTCAGTAGGCAGCTCTCCTGATTCAGCACTGACAGCAGGACGAATCAGAAGAAATCCAACACATTCCAGTCAGCAACACAACCATTATTTTACACATGGAGGAAATAACATAATCCAGTCACTTGTCTGCCTTTATAATTAGGCAATAATATGAGTCCACTTGTTTCAAATTGAGGCGTGCAATTCAAACCACAGTATGATATGATTGAATTATAGGATAGTGGTTCACTAATTAGTGCTTTATCATCTAACTCACGGTGGTGTCTCAATTTCCATCATAATGATAGCCCTGATCCTTAAATAGCAGTAAGCAGCCATCAGAGGTAATGATACATTCCAGGAGTTTAACTGTTTAATTGTTGTGTTGATTTCATAGCTGCACAGTTTTCAATAAGGGAGATAAAGTGATGATATACTGATATAAGTACTACTAATAATTAAAGTCTGTCTACTAGTTGCTTTCTGGAATGTAATAATCACTGCTGCTCACAGCTACATTCTCTATAATATTTGTATTTTTGTTCATTTATGTTGTTGGTTTTGTTTCCTTTTAGTTTCCATCTGTGAAGCTTCCACCCACCAGACCTGATGTCACAGGCTGACTGTGTTTCGAGGTTTATTTACATTCTCCACCTGTTTTCCTCACACTGCTCATTTGTATTTCAGGCACAGAGGAGATGGATATTGTTTTCATTATAACATGCCAGCAGCAAGATTCAGTTCCATTCAGCACCATGGACAGAGACAGAGCAGCAGCAGAGCACAGAGTTTAGTTGAGACAGAGCTCTAAAGAGTAGACTGCTGCTCTCACTGCATTATTGAAAAGCTATCAGTAGCATATACTGTAGTAATCAGTACACCACAATACACAGAACTCTCTCCTCTCTGAGCTGTGACCTGCAGAAGTGGATAATTTACAGTAAAGTTGCAGATACTCTGTGCTTCTTGTTCTCTGGTGCTAATGACTCCTGGAGCTCTAGTTTCCTCTGCTGTTGTCTCTGTCCTGAATAAAGAGCTCCTCTGTCTATTTCTAGTGACTCCATCCCAGTGGTTTCATCACACAGACCCCCAGCTGATTACCTGTGACTCTGTGGAGAGCTTTGATTTATGACTGTTTTGTTCTTATTATATGTGAGTTCTCTGCAACACTGCAGGTCTGAGCTGGCTTATGAAGCTAATGTATTCAATCAAATTTTAACACAGCGTCCCTGTGCGAGTTTGCATACAGCATACATGTAATCTTTGGGTTAAGCCTGTGGTTGTAATGTTGATGGATGTATGGATCGGTCATATCCCTGTAATGCTCCTCAATAGAAAACCAGAGAGCTCAGCTGATCTCCTGAGGATTCTCTGGTTGAGTCTCTGCAGACTTGTTAGCTTGTTCACTTCCTCAGATCCTGTCAGAACAAGATGAAGTAGATGAAGATCACAGACCGTCTCTAACTGTGTTTTTGATGTGGAGGTTTTACACTTTATCAAATTCAGTCAAACACTGCACGTCATCACATGAACATCAATCTGCAGGACTCATTGATAAATGCCACAAGCATCAGTGGTCAAGAGGCTCGAAGAAGTTTAGAAAGGTTGAAACAGAAGCACAGATTTGATTTAAAACAAACAGCAGACGTGCTAAAGTTTACATTCAATAGTAGAGGTGGAGAAGGGTAATATTTTCAGCACAGCAAAGCAACATTGTAAATTTTCAGTGTTCAGAGCAGCAAAATAACATCCATTATTGTCACATTCTGGAGGCAGAGGAGGAAAATAAAGTGCTGTGTGTTGTCACAGCAGCAGCTGGCAATATTTGCTCCATGCTAATTGTTCTTGCACTTAACTGCACTGTACACACATAGTCATTCATGTCAGTGACAGCCAGGTTGTTAAATCACACTTTGCTGTTGCCTGTCGGTAAACATGACATTACAATACCAGTTATTATTCACTGTTTGGTTAGCAGGTAAACTGACAGAGAAAGTTTTCTGAACTGGCAGAAAAAGACACGGCCAGTTGACTAAACTGGCAGAGAGCCCAAATGACGCACGGCCTCTGGTACATCAGGTGTCCTCATCTGACTGTACTACTACTTAGAATAATGACTCAGTGAGTTTCCTGTAAAATTCCAAACAACAATCCCTCCATCAGCATTCATTCACAGTGTCAGTAGTTCAACAGAACTGAGCAGCACACAGAGGAGCAGAGCACTGTGGAGTCATCTTCCCTGATCCGTCCTGTCTGTCTCACTCACATCCTGTAAGACCTTCTGCTTGTCAACAACTCGACCATCATGAATGATTAGATCTCCTCTCTGAGTATCAGGAGAGAAGCTGCAGTGAGGTAGAGGCTTTGTAATGCTGCAACAGTAGCTTTCATGTTAACTGAATCCACAGCTTGTGTGAGTTGTTAAAGACTTAAACAATGAACAAATCAAGAAAACCACCTGGAAACACAGATGGACACACAGATAATATGTGCCAACAGCAGCCTGCACATTTAACAGAGCAAACATGAGTTACTAAAATATACACTGGATATATTGAACTGGCTTTGTAGGACTCGCCTGAGATGAGGCGTGTGAAATATGTGAAACACATGTAAAACATGTATTTAGCACTTACAAAAAGGGGTTAAAACTTTTGACAACAAAATATTTCCAAATCAGTTGATTATTGAACGTCTCCTATGTTATCAGTTATTTGCAGGTTAGGTGCCAAGTACAGTTTGACACACTCTAGTGGTCCAGCTGTCCTGAGAGACTCCATTTATCATCCAACTAATGTAGGTTATGACAAAGACATATAGCTATCCCACACACAGAACAGAAATGCTTGAAGGGTGGTGTTACTCCTGCAACTGTACAGAGGAAGCCAAGTTAGGTTGAATTGGCTCGTCATGGCTGAGCATTAGCATGCAGACTGCAGTGAGCTGATCTGACAGGTTGCGGGACTAAGGATAATTAGAATGTTTGAAAGTGAAGGCTGTGTGGAAATGGGTACAATGTTCTCTTAGAAGCAATATGTGTTTCCCTTCCAATGTCAACGTACTGTACATACTTATAGCTGAAAAAATGACTGGCAGTATAATTAAAGGTTATCAAATAATGGGCCTTAGGAGGTTAGTCATGATGTGCTCTCTTTTCTATGTTAACAAATGTGTAGATTATGGGACACACACTTTTAAAAATATATTTTTTGTCTTTGTGCTCCGACACTCTGACCTGTCCCTGCAGCTCAGTCCTCCTACATGCTGGGTCACACAGAACTGTGAAAGTACCTTGTAACCTCACAGAGCTCCCAGCAGTAAAGGATGTCATTATGCAGCAAACAGGACCCAGTTCAGCAGACCAGCAGATCTGCCCTGCAGGCTGCAGCCACAGCTGAGAGCTACAACTTTTCACATTCAGAGCTACAAATACTCATCATGCAGAGATATGAGATGCCTGCAGCTCACATGCAATAGTCAGCCATGATGCTTGCTGTTTCACCTTACACGCAGTGCATCACAGAGGTACAACACCCACCCAAACACACCAAAAGAACAGTTCCTTTCTGTGTAATATTGCCACTGGCTCTGAACAAACACATGGAACTCTTTCACAAGTCTAACCTGCTCAAGTGTTTCAGCCTCAGGGTTTTTATATTAAATATTAACATTCAACATGTTCTGCAGTCTGATATCACAAAGCATTAACTACAGCTGCAACACAACACCAACACTCTTTTGGAAATAACAACATAGTAAAACCTATCCTACCAAAAGGTGTCTCCCGGGCTCTGCTGTAAAGGGAACTGAGGATGCTACAAAGCTCATTCAGACAAACAGCAAATATTCAACAACGACATCATCACACTAAAATATCCAAAACACAACAGAGGCCTGAACTACAGAACAGGATTTAGGCTTCGGGAGGAAACTACAAGTTTACACCCAGGACTCATTTCTAAATCATTCTTCTACTAGTTTTCCTGAAAGTCTAGCACATATAATGCTGAAGATTCTCACACACAACACACACAGCCAACGTTTGCATGGTTAAACACTGACTTCGAGCTACCATCATGGCAGAAGAGGAGTAAAGTGATGAAACAGACATATCTGACCATCAGAGGAGAACAACAGGTGTAATTAATAACATCACTAACGACTGCATTCTTTCAGTCAGGTCCTGGATCCTGCTTTAGTGCTCACTGACACTCAACAAAGCTGAGCCCTCGTTAACTCAATTAGTCACACCTGGACTTTTCCTTCTCTGATGACTGTTTTTTTTACATTTAGATTCAAGTGATGTCTTGTATCCTCTATCTCTGCATGTCATTAGTAACAAGTTAGTCAATGTAAATGTTTACACAGGAATGAGCATTTTATGTTCATGCACACAAAAAGAAAGGGCTCAAATGGGACTAATTTGAAACTAAACTATTAAACATTTACTAGCATATGAAACTTTGAATCCACAGCCTTTCTAAATAAATATATAGATGTAAGTTAGTTAAACGTGTTGATTGGATATAAAAAGCTAATTGGAGAAAGGCAACAAATCCCACAACAGGTACTTGGCTGGGATTCACCAAAGCGTGCCAGGTGTCCAGCAGCACTGTGCAGCATACAACAGGGAGGTGGAAATAATGTCTCCATGCATGAACAAGTCCAGTGTTGGCCTATGCTCCTCTGTGGTGCAGTCATTACTGTGATGATTGTGCTGGACAACATTGTGATCTGACAAAAAGAAGCCTTGTGACTGAAACAAAAAAAGGAGGAAGAGGAGGATGGGGACCAAATCGTTTCTATTCATATCTGCTTTCATAAACAAGCAAACTCAGTGTGGTTTGCATGAACACAGGACACAACAAAAAGCATTAAACCAAACACACTTTACATGTTCATCAATGCCTGAGTCATCCACATAAAACCTCACAAACACATCATCTTTCTGGAACAACACATGCAAAACAGACATTTTTAAACAGCATTTATACTTTCTATTTAATGAGGTCCACACTGCCCTGCTGCGCTCCGGACAATACTGATCTGCAGAAAGACTTCAAGTTGTCAGACAAGATATTTTTGTAAAGCTTCTTCTTCTCCCTGTAAAACAGCGAGGAACACTTTTATTGCACGAGAAGAAACGGTAACAACTGTTATGTGACCAGAGTGTTCAGAGTGTCTGATGGGGAAGACAATAACCTGATACATTATTCATGGAGTGGACACTTCGATAGATTCACTGTCGCAATTCCTCCGCTAAGTCAACTAAATTTGAGACTCTTTCTCTCTCCACGTCTTTCAACATTTTCATCACATTACTTTTCATTTTTCATCTTTGAAGCTTTTGTGCAATAAAAACACAGTGAAAATATATTTTCACTGTTCCCGCTTTTTGTTTTGTTCTCCTATTTATTCAGGGTTTTTTTATCCCTTTTTTTTGTTTTCTGTTCTGGGTGATAACGGAAGTCGACTCAGCTGCTTTCAGAAGGTTGGAGAGAGAAAAGGTGAACCTGCTGTTTATCTGAAAAGGGAAATGTTGCTGTTGTGTTTGGCTCTGGACTGAGAAATGCTGAGGCTGTTAGTCTTTTGCTTTAGTGCAGCAAACAGAACATCCTCACACCTCTGATCCTCTGATTAGAGAGAAAGTTTGACAAACAAAAATGTTGAAAACAGAACTTAAAACACAATTCTCCAGGTGCATCCAATTATTAAAATGGTGATGTTTCTGTCCAGTGTTATTTACTGTTATTATGCTGCAGTATGCAGAAATGTGGACATCACAAGTTATGTTAAATTTTTTATTCTTTGACATTTTTCTTGCTAATAATGTAAAAAATCTCTCACTGTGATTTTACACATCATATTTCATTATCCTTTCACAGAACCAAAGGTGACTGAATATTAATTATAACCATTTAAGGACAGACAAATCCTCTTTTATCCCTCTGTGCACATTTCTGAAACCATGTTAATGAGTGACGTGAGCTTTGAAGCGATTATCTGAAAGGATCTCACTTTGCCTTCACGGCCATATTTTTCTATCATCCCAAAAAATCAGCTGTTCTTTATCTCTGTCCCCATTTTCCCTTGATGTTTGTTTTCAATCAGAAATGCAGCGTGAAATGATTCAGAGTGGAGCCCCTGAATCAAACTGTTTAGCAGAGTTACTGTCTGAAAGGCTAAAAGAGGGAACGTCTGTACTTACAGAGACACCCACACTTATGTTAAACAAATGATTCACTGATACAGACTCTCTGTCTCTCTCTCAGCTCCTCTGCTCCAGGTTGTCATATTAAACCTCCATCACTGTGCCAGTCTTGTATCTCTCCTTTGGGACAGATTATGTCTCTCTGCTCCCTCACTGTTCCCGTCCTGCCCTCTGCTCCTGTGACAGGCTGCTCCTTGTCCTTTGCCAGGACTAGAGGCTGTTAATGCCAGACAGAGGTGCTGATCTTTATGCAGCCAGCTGAGTCACCTGTTGCAGTGTGTCATGTATCTGTGTAGGTGTGGAACAAAACTAAACTAAATAAAAAAAGACCAGAGTTCACATTTCTCCTTTTGCACTTTTTCTGCTCTCTATGGCGGACTGTGACCTTCTGGTATCTCGAAAAGGAGCAACATTAAGAGGCAGCAGATGGTTCACAGTGAGACTCTTGTCCTTCATGGATGCGCCTGTCAGGGAGCTACTCACTATTGCATTTTACCATAACCCAGATAGTTTACTTTAGCCACTCTGGCTTCACAATATGAAAAACAAATCCCTGCACAACATGTGTGACAATGTGAAACTCTAATCTACAGCACAAACACAGGCAGCATGTGAGTGTTCTGTTAGCAGGTGATGATGTTCTGCTTTATCCTCTGGCCTCCTGCCTGCTGTGCTTCCTGAGGCTGTGGCCCAACCCAAAATACGACCCTCATCATCACAGCAGCAGAGCCTGTCCACATCTGAGGCACAGCATCCAGCACATGCCTTATGTGAGTGTTTGTGTCTGTGTGAGTAAGAGAGAGCACTTTATCTGCAGATATTACGAATAACATTCAGTGTCTCTAGAGACAAAGGCATGAACCTTCTATTTACTTGACCATGGGGGTTTCCTAATTCCTCTCCTCAGGTCTGCTGAACTGTACAGGCTGTCTGAATCATCAGTCAGACAGTCAGTATCTCTCTGAGTCTCTCTCTATCTTTTGCACATGCGCTGATTGTTTCTACTTTTCTCATTAAAGTGTTCGGAGGAGACCCCATTCCTGCTCACAGACATGAAACACCTGTAGATGGAGGAAACCAATTTGCCAGAGCAGCAGATAAGACATTCAATGACTTGGGCAACAAGAGAGAAAGAGGGAAGAAGGAAAATTACGTTATGTTATTATGTTCCTTGGTCTCTTAAAGCACACAGAGATCATTTTCATTTCAGTATAATGAAACGATGTAACAGGAACGAAGCAGGTATGAGCAGGATTCATCTGTCTCTTGTGCCAAAGTTCATGAAGGATATACAGTATGTCACTTTTCCCCCTACCTTTTTCCCCATAAGATAACAGTAGGTCATCTCACAGTTGTGTCATGGAGAAAACATGATATCATGGTGTGCAGGGAGGGACTATTTCAGAGCAGAGATTGTAGATTACAGGACTATGGATGGAGGAATATGAAATGTGTATGAACCTCATGGAGTGCATCATTATCTTTCTGCTGCAAACATGAACACACATTAAGCTCCTGATGAGGGCAGCTATAGGGAAACATTAAAGTCAGACTCTCCTGTGTTCTGATCACCAGCTGAACTCACAGTGGGAGGAAGGATTGGAACACAACCAAATTACTTATTACAGTTTCTGTCATCTGGGGATATGTTGTCATCCAGAGAGGGGGTGTAGATTTGTTAAACATGAGGAACATTGTTTTGTCTCCGTTTTAAGGAATTCATACATTAAAGTCATGAGAGCCTGTGGCATTGTTAGAAACCTTTTATTGCATAATTGCACAGTGGATTCATGAGAGAGAAACGTTTGAAACATTGTGTTTTTGTGTGCACATAAAGAGTACTAATGAGCATACTGGGATCCAGGAATAGCCTCTGCTGGAACAAAAATCCATGAGACCGATGGGATCAAGTTTGACATGAGACCCCACTGGATACAGGTTTGAAATATGTTCTGTTGAGAAGTAAGACTAACTCTGCATGTGACCCAATCCATGCAATATCTTTCTCACCACATATCAAGATACTGGACCTCAAGTTCTCTCAGGTATGCTGGGAGATGAAGTCTCTGTGCTCTACATCGACATCTCCTAACAGTCAGTTTGGCATCGAGTACCTCGACAGCAAACACTGTTCAATATGTGAGCTGGTCCACTGATGCATTAGTGATGCAGTTGAAACATAATCATGTCTCAGCTGGATCCCTCCTCAGTGAATGCACACATTTGTTATTCAGAACACATCCTGTAAGTTAATTCATGATAACAGAGTCACATCACAGCATGCAATTGGAATAACAGCATTTTAATCCTGCTAATTAGATGACTAATTCATGAGTGATTACTCTCATTCTCTTGGCGTCATCAGACACAGTTATTAACTTCTGTAATGAAATAATGAGTGTTTACATTAACTGTCCCCTGCAGAGTAAAAAAACCCCAAGCAACAGGACTTACTAGCGAATTCACACCTCTTTTCAGTTTGGTGAGAAAAACAGACTCACATCTCCCGAGGGAAAGTAAAGCTGCAGTTAAGTTTTTTTAATATGGGGCCTTATATGGATTGACTTGCTTTAGCAGCCAGCCTCACGCAGCAGTGTTTTTGGCACTAAAAACAAAGGCGTTGGCTTACTTTCCGGCTTACCCAGACGTTGCTACTTGATTTTAAGAACGAAAGAAACAGTGAGGTTAATGTGTGAAACTTAAACACCATCTGCAATCCTGACCCAGCAGATCTTTATTGGCAAACGTCCTGCTGGCCAATGGACAGGCTCTATTAAATAAACTGGACAATTTCCACACTGTCATCAGTTCCCAAGAGAATATCAGGAGCTGTTACTTCATTCGTTTACATGAAACTTGGCTTGACCCTGTTATACAAGGCACCATAATTCAACCAGTTGATCAAGAGTTGCTGTGATAGTGAGAATATGAAAATGCCATCGTGTTCCTGCTCACTGAATTTGAGTTATTGGATATGCCGACAGCACCAGCAGCACCAGCACCAAGGGCGTTTATTTTTATTACCACAGTGAGCCAAACCACTGACGTACACAGAGGCAGCCCTGTCAAAGCTTTGCAAAGACTTGAGATACTTATAGGGTAGAGGATTTAATCTGGTATCTGACAAACAGTTTTCATCAGGCCCTTAAGATGCTGTCAAAACCTGCATCTGACAGGAACAATGCAAGTGAGCTGATACATACTTTGTATGTACATACATTAATTACAGGGGAAGTGCAAAAGGAGGTCTTATTTTTAACAGTATCTGAGGGGTCTTCCACATCTAACCACTCCAACAGAGCAGTCAAAACATCTCATTAGTGCTTTGGGACTGTGTGTTCATTTAGGGGGATGTGATGAGATTAAGGAACCTACTAAAACTCTTCCCCTTGGTGTCTCCCTGTTTCTCCCTGTCAACCAAATAAGCAAACAGGTAACTCATTAAAATTACAAAGATTAATCTGTCCAAATTAATTGGATGGATCCCACAGAAAGGGGCATCCTGGTACCCTGATGAACAGTGAACAATCAAACTACAAGCTTCAGTCAGCTTGAGGAGCAGCAGTGCAATATGGAGCCTCTTGGTATCAGCTGCAGAGGTCTTAACAATTACACCGCACACAGCGTGGTATCAGATCAGCTTCCTTTAAGATGCATCTTGTTTTAAAGTCCTGAATTCACCTTCACCTTTAGACTATTATTTCTCACAACAGCTGCTGATGATTCTGCTGCCTTAGGAGAAGCAGATTATCTACACATAGATATACATTTAATAATTTCAGAACCTCCTAAGAACACAAACACAGATGTCTTGCTCCCGTCTGCTCCCAGCTAACCTGAGCTGACCTCCCTGTTTCTCATGAAGTCACTGCTCAGCATTTCTTCTGTTGCTTTCTCACAGAAACCAGACCAAGGGAAGCAGAAAACAAGCACAAACCAGACATTTAGTGGAGTCAGCAAACAAATGTTAAACTATACGGAGTGTAAAACTGGTTATGAAATAATTATGACAGTGAAATGAAACACTGTAACGCTGTTCAGAACACGTCTGGTGGCAATTCATTGAACCGTGTTAACATATAAAGAATAGTGAAGCACAAATACACTTAGACATCTGAGTTATTCTCCAACACGTCAGGGAAACTGGACCTCTTCCTTCAGTTCTCTCAGGTAAGCAGGGAGAAGAAGTCTCTACTCAAAGTCTTCTTACAGTCAGCGTGTGTGTCCAGTACATTTAGGAATGTACTCGACACACACACATAAGGAAACACTCAGTAGGTATGTGAGCTATTCCACTGATGCTATATTGATACATATTCATCTGTGTCTCAGCTGGATCCCTCCTGGGCGAATGCTCCTTTTTGTTATTCAGAACACATCCTATAAGTTAATTTATGATAACAGAGTCACATCACAGCATGCAATTTGAATAACAGCCTTTAATCCTTCTGATTAGATAACTCATTCATGACTGATTACTCTCGATCTCTGGGCGTCATCAGACACAATTATTAACCTCTGTAATGAAACGAGTATGTACATTAACTGTCAAATGCAGAGTAGAAAAACACCACAAACTGCAGTTTCTAGTGACTTTACACCTCTCTACAGTGTGGCAAGCAGTACAGACTTGCTCGCTCACCCGCCAACATCTCTGTAGACAGAGCTAGCAGAGGGTGAACAGCACAACTGGGCTATGCAAAATAACTGCTATTGTAATCACTATTGGCAGCTCTCATCTCTGCAGGGAAAACCAACCAGCAATCCTGACTCCTATACACAGGTCACCAAAAATAAATCAATGTATGACAAACACTGAATGAGCTAACAAGCCCGGTACAGGAAGTGCAGACACAGATACCTGCTAATAAGTGCTAACTTATCAATTATCAAATTATCACAGTGTGCCAAACCAAACTGACATATACAGAGGCTGCCCTGTCAGATATTTATTATCCTGTAAATAATGGTGCTGCATATTTAGGGTGTTTTGAGATACATAATTACATTCATGAAAGCAAGACAGTAGAAGGGGGTCTCATTTTTAATTAAGAAGCTGGGGGGTCTACCACATGCAACCACTCCAACAGAGCAGTCAAAACATCTCATTAGTGCTTTGGGACTGTGTGTTCATTAAGGGGGATGTGATGAGATTAAGGATCCTTTGGTGTCTCCCTGTTTCTCACTGTCAACCAAAGAAGCAAACAAATCCCTCATTTAAATTACAAAGTTTAATTTGTCCAAATTATTGGATGGATCCCACAGAAAGGGGCATCCTGGTACCCTGATGAACAGTGAACTATCTACATACAAGCTTCAGTCAGCTTGAGGAGCAGCAGTGCAACATAAAGGAGCCTCTTGGTTTCAGCTGCAGAGGTCTTAACAATTGCATCATGCACACTGTGATAACAAATCCACTTCCTTTAACATGCATCTTGTTTTATAATCCTGAACACACCTTCACCTTTAGACCATTATTTCTGATTCTGCTGCCTCAGTAGAGGCAGAAAACCCACATATATAAATATATAAATAATAAATTCAGACCCCCAAACACAAACAAAGATTTCTTGCTCCCGTCTGCTCCCAGCTGACCTGAGCTGACCTCACTGTTTCTCATGAAGTCACTGCTCAGCATTTCTTCTGTTGCTTTCTCACAGAAATCAGACCAAGGGAAACAGAAAACAAGAACAAACCAGACATTTAGTGGAGTCAGCAAACACATGTTAAACTATAAGGAGGTTAAAACTGGTGATGAAACAGTTATGACAGTGAAATTAATCACTTTTGAAATAAAGTTAAAGAAAAACGTCAGCTCCTCAAAGTGAAAAACAAATCAGGTTTTCAATTTAGAAATGGTCTTTTTTTTGTGTGGAGGTAGACCAAGAGGAACGTGGGTACATTATGGGATGATTTATAAAAGTGTCAGCTATCAATAATTCTTCTGTTCTTTCTGTGGAGTTGCAGCACATGAGACCTTACGGTACAGCTGGACTGTTTTAGTTAAGTCCATTTATATTCCCCCTGTTTCACTCTGCTCATTTGTATGTTAGACTCAGAGCAGAGGGTGGTGAGTTCATTATAAAGTTCCAGCAGCAACACAAAGGCAGGAAGAACACAAAGGTTCAGAGGATTCATCAAATACATGGATGAAAAATAAAATCTGTTGCACAGTCAGAGAAGTGAAACTATTTAATAAGAACTGCTCTGGCTTATACATTATTCATGACGAATAAATACTTACATAAATACTAACATAGTGACCAGAATGTGTATACATGTCATCCAGATTCACACTGTAACATCATCGTTACTGACATCACTGACTGTATCTGATAATCTGTACTGACTTCACATATCCATCAGTGTAACTGTACACAGTATGAAAGCATGTGACTTTTGGTAGAGACAGAGCAGTTTGCAGGAACGTCATGTCCGTCTTTGATCACAGCTCTTTGCAATAAACTCCATTAGCATGCAGATAGATGTCCTACAGACAACTGTTTGCAAAGACTAATTAAGTTACTGGCAAATGGCAGCTTCATACATCAGAACAAGACAAATTATGAATTTTCTGCCTCATGAAGGAATTTACATTCACATTACACGCTCCAGTCTACTCAACACTTTAACTGAACACTAGGTTCAAAGCTTCTGACCCCTGGGTGTCCTCATTCATAGTTAATTTACATCCCACAGTGTTTCTATAATCTAACTAAATCAGCTGTAGCTCATGATTTACTTATTTATTTGTAAGCCGTGCAGATTTACAGACTTTAAACTTTGTGAGTCTTCAAAGAGAACTTCAGAACCTCAGGGTGGGCTTTAAGTTATTGTCGATTTTATTTAATACTTTGTGAGGGTAGGGCCGTTTTGATGAGGGTTTTTAGAGTAAATCACACAGTAGAATAAGGAGGCAGAATAAATGAGAGTTAAGGAAAATAAAGAAGATATTTTACAATAAGCAAAAGTTAAACAAGACATAATAAGTCAGCAGTGTTGGGGTAGGAATGAGGAAATAACTCATTAAGTGATGCATCAGTTTGTCTCACTTTAGACACTCTCAGCTGGTCTGCCCTGAAGAAACAGATAATCCCAGGATTCTATTCTGCTTGAGGCAACTCATGAAGCTATGACCCATTAAATCTGCTCTCACTCTATTCTGGAGGTGTGACCAACAGTGAATGTTTGGACAGCTCCTGCTGAGCTTTAAGAAGGAAACTTGTAAGAAACATCAAACATAATGCAGGTTATTTTTTTATGCAAAATAACAAGTGCAGCTGACACTGACAGTGATATATTTGTATCTTTGCTGTGCACCGGTATGTACAAAGTAAACACTCGTCTTCTGTCTATGATTCAGCACCATGGACAGGGACAGTGCTGCACCAGAGCACATGCACATGTTCCCTACAGTGAAAACACAACTTTGTGAATCCTGCACAGTAGTTTTATTCAGTTTTAATGGCTACAGGTATATAATTAATAAAGGCTTACATAACTCACTCAACTAAAAGTTGAGTATTATTTATAAGATTGCCCATTAATCTAATAAAGTAAAAGCCCATGGAGGAGATGAAAAATGTCTTGTTATTATTAATGAATGAAAATTGTGTCACAGTAGAGACAGCACTCACAGATACGTTCAGACACAGTAACAGAAACGCAGACAGACTCTCATATAAAGCTGAGTGGACACAAACACTCTCTCTGAGAAGAGAACAGAGAAACCAAGGAGAGACAGACGTGCAGCTGCAGCCTAGACTTTTACCTGGACACACCCTGGGCCCTCAGGTGTGGCCAGTTAACCTAACGAGCACTAACGAGCAACTGCAGAGACAGAGCAGACTGGTAACTTCATCCAAGACAACTACTGACCATGGACTGTTTTAGTTAACATGTTATCAGTGTATGACTGAAGTTTTAAGAACTTCAGGTCCTCCTCAACAATTTATACATGTCATCAAATTGGCTCCTAAATGTATAAGAGGAATAAACTATATTTAAACAGTGTAGTTCTTCAGAATGATGATCATAAAGCTCTGCTTCACTAAAGAGTCTGACATAAAGAGTAGGAGGAGTCTGTAATGTTGAACCATTTCATGGACTAATTGCTTCATCAATCACACAGTAGAGCAGCAGAGCGAACAACCGAGGAAGCTAAAGATGTGCATTACTCTTTTGACTGGAGACGCTTCCACTAAAAGTCGTCCCCACTATGTTTATACAGAGAGTGTCAGCAGGCTAATTATGAGCTAATATTGTCAGATTACAGTGAAATGGTTCAATGCCAGTATTAAAAATGTTAAGTTAATTTATTAAAGCTGGATTAAATTGGATTTCAAAGGTTGTGAGTACAGGAAAGGTTCAAGAAATGTAAATATTTTGAAAACCTCATGGAGCTAAAGATAACATGTATTTCATAATCATGCTGTGTTCAATATGTACAATCTTCTACCACATTATGAGGACTGCCCACTAGTTTAAATAAACAGCATGATTCAATACACAGCATGGTGTTTAATTCATCATGTTTCTGTTCTTCAATTCTTCTGTTCTTCAAACCTTAGCTGAGTGCAGTTTATATGCATTTTATTTGTGTGTCTTCATCAGTGTGTCTATAGGTCCCTCTCTGTATCTGACAGTCTCTCTCTGCAGTGATAGATAGGTGTTTCAGGGCTTCATTACTTTCAGGGCTGCAGTTCCATCTCATTCATTACATGTCATGCTCTGTTGTCTTTAAAAGTAAATCTTGGTTAAAGGCAAAAGAAAAATGATAGTTGGTCGGTGTAATTAGTTTCATGATGAGGAGCAGTGAGTGAGACAAGGTGCTTGAGGAAAGAAAGGAAGTAAAATAAAATACTAAAGTCTTCAATGATTTATACAGAAGGGTGTAAGATGAGATGAAATATAATGAATCACTGAAAGATTGCTTGAAGAAATGCACAGATAATAATCACTGAGCTGACTGAGTGTATTGGTCACACAAGTTGAGAGTGGAGGTAAGAGAAAACACAAAATAAAGAAGAGACAGGAAGTATTTTAATGTGAAAGGTGATTGGCCACGAATAAGTGCAACTACGAAACTATGGCTAGTCATGGCATGGAAGAACTATTCAATGAAATAATCTGCTCTGGTCTGAGATACATGGCACATGGTTTGACACAAGGCAAGTTTACTTATAAAGCAACTTTCAGACACAATACAGTTCGAAGTGCTTCATAGACAATGATATTTAATAAAAAACTAATCAGCTGTGAATGATGGGCAATATTGGTGCCTGGCTCTTCAGCATCAGTCAGCACTGACAGGTTCAAACAGAAACAAAGAACAGCAATGAAGCCAGTTCTAATCAGCTCCAACAATCTCAAACATTTTAGCAAAGCAACATGTTTCTCATGCAGCTGCTCCTGGAACCAACAACAATCTCAGTCCTTCAGTACAAACTAAGAGTCACAACTGTGCACCCATATCTTTGCAGCAGCAGCAGGGCATGGACTCAGATTAGCAACTCTGGCAAGACACAGAATGAAAGCACACCACATCAGCTGATCATCAGCAGACCAGAAGCAATCGTGTTCGACACTTGTGAAATATCAGAGTTGTTCTTACTGTCAGTTCTGGAGATCACTGTGATGCAGCAGGTTGTCTTTCTCATCCAGCCGTCATGACATAAACACACACACAAAACAGACACACACACACACACACACACACACACACACACACACACACAATCGGCCGTCTTACCTGGAAGAGACAAAAAAGAGAAGACAGACTGTTAAATATTTTATCCATGACATCATCAACACCAATATCATTCATTGCTTTTAGCTGCAGCCATGAGTCCCACTGTTGGCCAGTCACAACTTATGATTTATGGCAATATTGGTCTCAATGGTCTGATGATGTGGAAACAAATGGATGGAAAACTTCTATCAGCCTTTTTTAGTGTAAAGGCCGACATTATCTGAGCCTGCAGAGTCAATTGTTCTACCTGCTCCCTGACAGAGAGACACCTTCAGCCCATCTCTCCCCACAAGAACCAAACACCTGCTGATTCTGCTGCCTCAGAGGGGAAATCCAGTCAGGTGAGTGTCACAGAGTTAGCCTGTGTCCTATAGAATATGCACACATGCGACACCACCACTCTAAAATAATTAAATCAAGCCAGCTAGAGGAGGAGCTGCTTGTATTTTTAGCTTTTGATGATTTTGCAATATATTGTTTAACTATTTACAACTTGCTGTTGCTCCTCACCTCAAAATGGAAATTGATCTCTGAGACAAACTAATGCTGCTTTAATTGTATGTAATGAAGTCTTTTGATGCACACATAGCCAGCTTGTTTTGGTGTCAGCTGAGAATCATGGAGAATTGAGTTACCCCACTTGCTTCACTCTCATAAAGCTTCTCTTTTTAACAAATCAGTGATGATAAATCAGTAGTCAACCTTGTTAGAGGAGGACACAATGGGTCAAAAATAAATGTGATTGCTGTGATACTCAGCAGATGAAGAGCACTTAGAGTCCGTAAGAAAAAAATGAGAAAATATTGTTCTTTTAATGAGAAGTAAAACGACTCGACCAAAGCTGATTTAACGGAGTGAAGCAGAAACTGCTCCCACACAGGGACTGATAGACAGAAATGAACACTACAAGATACAAGTGATACTTTTACATGCAGAAAATCAATTTTATTTACATTACACCTTCAGATGACTTTAAACCACCAAAGACATTTCAAATAAACGTACACATGTCCACATGCGAAAAACTTCATACTGAACAAGAAGAGACAGTTGTTTCTCTGTACAGTAGAAGACAAACTGCTCAGTGATCCTTAAAAACTGAACTTAATTAATTCTGACCAACTGCTGAACATTTACATTTTTAGAGTCACAACTGGCATAAAGTGTATTGAAAAAGAAAATTGCAAATTTGAAAGACAAACATGTGACACGTTGATTTGTGTGCCATTTCATGGGTTGGCAGAATTTGATTCCTCATTATCTGGCTTGGGAAATATTTTACAATACACAAAGCCAAGGTTGTGCACAAATTAAAAGTAATTTACCAAACATTTTGAGAGGCACAGAAGAAATATAAGAGTCCTGCTGAGTATAATTACAGATAGTTAATCTGGGCATGTTCAGAGATTTTAAATAAAGGGAACAAAAGAACACAGAGACAGCAGCCATGAGGATTTTACTGTGAGATCTGCACATTTCTGATTTTTCAAAGCTGACTTTTATGCTTTTGTAGGCTTGCGTAACATCTCATTGCGTTACCTAATGATATTATCAATTTGAAATTCTGATTCCCTTACTTTCATGTTCAGGTAAAACAAAAAAAGTTTATTTTCTTTCTATTTAACAGTCCCAAATCACTGCAGAAGCATGGGGATGGAGTCCACCTTCACTACAAATTCTGACCCCTGGCTGTTTTGATACATAGCTAATGAGTAATGTCTAACCAATAGTGTTTCAGTATTTCACTCGCAGCACTGGATATGTGTGGGTTAGAATCACTAAGCTTAACAGACATTAAATCAACCCAGGCAGGGATCCTCTGTGCTGTGACTGACAGAGGGAGAATAACAAGGCCTACTCATCCTCGTTCATGCCCCTGGTGAGTGAGAGCATGGTGGGTTGGCAGAGTCTGACAGAGAATAACAGGGAGCGTCACTTTTAAAGGAGTTCAAAGAGTTGGAATACAGAGGCAGGAATCACACTGTGTGGGCTTCTGAATATAGTTTTTTTAAACTGAACTACAGTTATAGACTCAAGAGATGGTAGATCCAGGCTATTAGTCAGCACCATGGACAGAGACAGAGCTCGAACAGTACAGTGCTCAGCTCACTGAAACAACAAGGTTCTTCAAAGAGACAGATTGAAAGCAAAGCAAAGATTTCTTTTAGCATTAACAATGTTTTGCTACAACAGATTTGGGACTCTCATTAATTCCTAGAAAACTTTGACTAGAATCACTCCAACATAAAGTTTCAAAGCTGTTCATACATAAAATGTGCAACATGTTGTTTGTTAACATACTAAAAAATGCATCCAAAACAGAAATTGTCCTACAGCTCGTCCCCCACAAATTACTTCAGATATTGTTCCAATATAGCAACTCATTAGTTTCGGATGCCATGTGAATGCCAACTTGTTCCACAAAACAATGTATGAACCCAGAGCCTTGAAAATGACCCCTTACTGTATCTCTAGACCTCTTAGGCAGCGACAGCCTGTACAGCACACTTCACCTAAACCCAGCAGCACTCTGGACATCCTGACCTGCACACAGACAGCATGCTCCGGCTGCCTCATTCTCAAAGTCAGAGTAGCAGAGGGGAGAAAACCTTTCCTTTCGACTAGAAGAAACCAACTTTCAATTTCCTCATCATTCCCCTTAACATGTTTCTCACAGGAGAAGTTTTTACTTGTCACATAGCTCAAAAGTCACAGGTGTAATTAAAGACATTAACAAGGTGTCTGTTCCATTGTGGTGTCTCGTTTAGCATTCATTGAGCTACATACACATTAACAGAACTCTGGAGCTGGTGAAGCTAAATGAACAAGCCCTCGTTAGTGTGATTAATTACACCTGTGACTTTCCTGCTGTCACATATCAAAACATCATTGAACAGTCTCCCACTTTCATGCCACACACAACTGCTGGTAAAAATATTCAATTTTTCCAACAGTTTTCCAACAATAAATGTGAAAACTTCTGTTATTCTTAATGCTTTTTTTTTTTTTAAGAACCCACATTATTTTAAACACACGACATATGTGTTACAGTAAAGCCAGTAAAATGGTTTTCTTTTTCCTTCAGTCATGTTTTCCCACATCATGTCGGTAGTCAGTGTTAAAACCAAAAAATAACTTTCCTTCTTTTTGGCTCACCCTGTTCCCTGTGTCTATATTCCTTGCCTGCTTGACTGACAGCTTCTGTGTGGTGCATGTCTGCAGTAAAAAATAGCTGCATGACTCTCCCCTCCTCGCTTGTCAGGAAAAAGAAATGTGGGAAATCCCTATAATCTGGAGATCTACAGCCTCACACTCTCTGCTCAGAGAGGTCAGACAGACCTTGAAGAGACTGTGTGATGTGCAGGGTTGCGTCAGTATTGCATGTCCAATAATTAATATGTAGAATGAGTAAAGAGCAGCATAAGAGTGTGAGAAGATGAACAAATGAAAGTCAAGCTCTAAAGTAAAAATTGTCTTGTTGTGTGAGGAAAGAATATACACATACTGCACTGCTCTCTCAAAGACGAGAGAGAACTGGGAGGAGGATGAAGACAGAAAGGTGAGAGGGTCATAACAAACTGCAGTCATGGAGGAAGAAATAGGTGTTTTGAAACTTGTCATGAAGACTGTGAGAGACAAAGACAGAGCAGAGGAGGAGACAGAACACATCTGTAAACTCCCACAGACAGTTCAGCATGAACAGCAAACATCTGTCCTCAAACTGTTGGACTATCAGGAAGAGACGACATTCAGTTCGTTTTTTTAAGTTTACTTTTAAAGTTCAAGTACAATCGTTTTGTCCTTCATGAAATCTTTTGTAACACAAACTTCCATTTAAAATAAATGTATCAGCCAGTTTTCACCTTGATGTTGAATCACCATATCTCCCTTTCAAAGAGCAGTACAACATAAATTGTTCCAGTGTACACACACATACCACAATACTGTACTATTTGTCATAAACATTGAAGTTTGAAACAAGCTGAAAGCGCCATGTGTTTCTATTTTATTTGTGTTGTGTTTCTGGCTGAACGTGCGTGTTAGTTCAGACAGGACATAAGGCTCATATGTTGGCAGTCTGCCCGCTGAACACCATCATTAGGGGTGCTAAGAGAGATACTGGCTCCTCCAATATACATGTAGTGTAAAGCACTTTGAGTGGTCTGACAACTAGAAAATGAGTGCAGTCTATTTACCAATTTAAAGTATAGCGTGTAATAACTCCTTTTTCACATTTGAATGTTGGCCTAGTTTTGCATCAAGCTCAGTTTTTTCAAGATACATCTTGTTAATGCTTACAAGTTCACAGTGCTTGCTTTACAAAAAAAAAAACATTCATCTCAGCAAGAAAGATAACTTGTTACTTCACATTAAAGTAAAACTGGATTTAACAGCCTTAATATCTCTAATGAACAGCTGCTTGGCTGCTCAGCTGTGCTTATCACACACATGCACACCCTGCTCACTTACTGCTGAGCAGAAGAGGAGGGATGCTGCCTCCAATGTAATCACAGCTCCATCAGCAGTGTGAGATATAAACAGCCCTTATGGGAGCTTTCAAACATCCCCTTGACTCCATTAACTTTAATAACAAACTGATAGAGAATGCTACATGTGTGATAGAGCGCTCGAGCAGTGAGATATAGATCATAAGAGAAAATACATCTGGACTGATGGTAACTTGTAGATGTCACAGTATGACTTATGGCCCATACAATACACTATCTATTGACTGATCTGGGAGCAGAACTTTGCTGGGTTTCACTTAAGCCCAAACATGTACAGCACTGTAATGAGGACATTTGACTTGGAGGTCTTTCTGTGAATATTTCCTTCATGTCAGTGGACTGGTTTAGAAAGCCTCCATTGTTGAGTCAGAAGGTCAAAATCTACTTTGAAACCTTCATCTGTCAGCATGAAGTGTGATTCTGGACTGACCATGAGGAACAGAGAACAGCTCATATTTCTAGCAGTGGAGCTGGATGTGTGTTTGTGTGCCTCTGTGTGTGAAAAAGTGGTCATTGTTTGGGGGGCTGTCCACTTGTAAAGATGCTTTAAGCAAGTCAAGCAGTTGTTGACTCAGCTTGTCACTGAGGCAGAACAACATCAACACACTGCTGCTGATCCAATTTATAATTTTCCCCAGAGGACTGAACTCAAATGACACATTGTGAGGTCTTTCCAGTTTCACGTCTCTCTCTCTCCAGATGCTGCTGGAGGAGACGTTCAGTCACTGGGAGCCGTCTATCATTTCCTCTTTCCTCCCTCTATTAAACTCGAGCAGAGAGGTAGAGCTGTGCTTACAGCTGACAGACGGGGCCAATATGATTCAGTGGGAGGTCTGAATGAAAAATGACATTATGGAAATGTCCAGGTACCACCTGCAGAGTCATTTTTGGAAAAGGCACTGTTACTGATGGTGGTAATGAAGTGGTAAAAACATTGAGCCCAGTGGTTCAGTCATGCATCTCTAAAAGGTTTCACTTCATAACATCGGCCCCTGCATTTTCCAATTCATTAGCACAGATGAATTGTCTCAGTATTGCAGAGGAGCTAAGAGATCCCTTCTGAAACTGTGCTTGTATGATTGACTTTAGACTTTCTGCTCTAGACGGATCTTACAGATGGAAGTTTGATGGGTCTACAGATGCTTCCCTGACACAGGAAGCACAACACGAGCATGTTTACTTTGCTGTTGAACAAAAATCTGAGTTATGAAAATATTTTACCACAGTAGAGCGGATGACTGACTTTGGCTCTGAAGGAGACAAAGAAATGCAAAAAGGCAATTAAATTAGAAAAGCTGTTCTAGTCGACACTAATTGAGCCATGTATACCCTTCTGTATCACCTGGTGTTTCTTTTTCTAGAGATGGAGTGTGACAGAATGTTACAGCACACAAACTGATTACAAGTCTGCGAGAGTCTCAACAGCTGATTATTTGCTAAAGTAATGCAATAAACTTGTCTTACTTGTCTTAAATAAACCCTGCTGTACTGTTATATAAATGACTTGTTCTCAGTTCTACTGACTCTGTAGATGTGTGGGTGCATCACTGAAACGAATGCATCTGTATCCATCATCACTGCTCCCCACCTACTTGTTATTCAGTTCATAATCTAATATAAGCAATTGACATTAATGCCATCATGACCCAGCATGCAATTGGGTGTTTAGCCTTTTGACAAGAGCTATCAGATTACCCACAATCCTCTGGTTTCATCAAGTAGCAATTATCTCATCACTGATCTGTGGCCATCTCATAGCAGCCGTGCATACTGTGTGTACATTTATTGATCTGCTGCTGAATAAGGAATGGCTTCAAACCAGTTTTTTTTTATGTAACAGCATCCAGTTCCTGAAAAAACAAACATATAATAATAAATGTGCCAAGCATGCAGAACAGGGGAATCATTGGCAGACTGGTCCTTGAGGATTATAGGTGAGCATAAAAAAAGAAGAAACACCACAAAATCTCACTTCACCACACACACACTTAATGAAGGATTTACATTATCGAAGGAAATACATCCTAATAATAAATCTAATTATACATCAAGGAACAAAACAAGTCATGGAAGCAACAGCACAGGTGTTACTAATTGCACAAACGATGGCTCTGTTGTTCTGTGAGTGACTCACAGCAGACACCAGAGACTTAAGAAGCTAATTAACTTTATTAATCACACCTGTGCTTCTGATACGACATGTCATAGTTTCTTCTTTAAAAAGGCTGATTGTCACCATTTTTTGCATATTCTATATCTTTGTATTGTTAACAGTAACAAGTTACAAAAGTGAGCAAGCCTGTCTGCTTGTCTGTTTCTTAAAACTTTACCAGAAGCTTAAACAAAACATGAATAAACAACAAATTCATAACTGCAGTCAAAAACTGATATTCTTCAAATGAGCTTGGTCATCAGGCTGGACACCCAACACACACCCACAGACATACTACACTTTCCTCTCCAGTGAGATGAGAGGATACACATTAAAATGTTTTATGGGATAAACAGATGCAGACTCATGCATGACTGTAAACAGGCAACAGGCAGGAATACTGAAGGAGGGGGAATACAAGGGAAGCGTATCAGCGGGAATTCACTGAGTAATACTGCAAGTGGAGCGCAGACATGACATTTCAAGTCTGTGTAGAGAAAGACTGAACCACAGCAGGTGTAATGTTTTGTCTGGCACTTTAAATGTCACAGTGTGTTGTTTCAACAGCACTGTGTACTACAATATCTCTATGATCCTCAACATAACAAGCATTTCTCCAGGGCACACATGAAAGAGCTACGATAATACTGGGAGAAATACTAAAAACCTGACCCATGCTGGTTTGTACTGTAGAGATGCAAAGATGAATAAAAAATCAAAGAACTTTGGAAGAAACAAAACGAGGGAAAGGAGAAGAAATCTGGGTTCAATTGGAAGCATTCTACAGAAACCCAAAACCAATGTAACGCTGCAATCTTTGAGATTACACCCACAAGGGAAGAGATAAAGAGGGAGACCCAGAAACAACTTGTCGAGGTCAACAGACACAGAGGCAAAGGGAGTGCACTTGGATGGATTTGCAGAGGGCAGCCAGGATTGGGGGTGATTGAGGAGAGTTTTGGTTGAACTGTGCTCCACTTAGAAAGATTGGGTAAGTCAAGCAAGTCAAGCATCCTGACAGACAGGTGAGCTGCAGGCTGTTAGATGAGTTGTGTTGATAGCCCAAACAAACAGACTGAAAAAGACAGGAGGGGAGCTCAGTTGAGGTTTAAAGATGGTTTACATCAGACACTTACTTTAGAAAGAGTCACACCTACAGGTATGTCAAGATTGAATGTCTTGAGACAATTTTATATGAAACAGATACATATTGAATGAAAATGTTAAACTATTCTAGTATGCATGTGTGCACACATGTGGACGATTAAAAAGAGTTGAATAGTGAGAAACAAAAAGTATATTGGCAATGTGACCACAAATATCCCCACTAAAACCAAACTCAAGCTCCTTATGTAAACACATCATGACTGAGAAAAGCAGCAACACTTTGGGATGCAGTAAACAACACCAGAGAGCAACAGGCATTCAGCTAGTAATCTGAAAAAGCAAGCTAATGAAACGATAAAAGAAAATGCCATCAATGAAGTGGTATCTAATCATCTTAAGTAGATAAAACTTCTTTCATTCACGCTGAAAAGGATATAAAGCCTTTATCCTCTTAACAAAGGAAATGCTTACATTCTCAAACACGATATTTGTTGGCTTATTGATTCCCTTTCTGCTCACACTCACCCACACATTGTTTACTACTCTCTTACAGAGTCTGAATCACTGTGAGTGCTGTTGGAGGCTCAACCTTCCTCTGTTCAATTACAGCAGCAGCAGCAGGACAGTGATAGAAAATAAAAACAGCTATAAACTAATAATGGTGCAAATAGTGGTGCTGGATTTATTGTACATAATGCAGGTCATGGGTTCTCTTTCTGACTGCCTAGTATGGCAGATGTAAACAAGACCAGTGTCCCACAAATATGTTGCCCTTGTGTACTTAAATTGTTTACAGTGAGAACTGAGCCATGTGATGTGAAACCCAGAGAGTAGATGCCAGAAATCTTAGGTGGGAAAAATAAGTTATGTTAAACAATGAAAGAAACCCTGATAAAACAGTGTTGCAGTGAACAAAAAATGTTCATGTTATTAGCTCATCAGAATAACACATCCTCATGTCCATCTAATCTATTAATTGTTTTAGAAGGATGAGTTGTATTTCATAAAAAGGTGCAGGATAGAGCAGGGCTACGAGAAAAAGACAGCAGCATAACAACAGCATCAACTCAACTTACTTATTCCATGCAGAAAACCAAACAGAGATAACATGTTCACGAGCGAAAGGGAACAAATCATGACATTACAGCTTGGACTGGGTGACTTAGATGAAGGACTCTCTCCAACTCAATGCAGCTGAAAGTAAAACACTATTCATCACAAACACTCTCACCATGTGGCTGCTGCTGCAGGGGCTGGAAAACACTGGCAGCCACACAAACAGCAACAAGTGCAGCACATTTCACTGTCAGATGGATGCGGTCCAATTAGATTAACTCAGTTTTGAATAATGTGCAATAGCTTAAAAGTTCACTGACGTCACTGCAGCATAAATTATTCACACGGCAACGCTGACAGAGTCGAAGTGAAATTAGAAGGAAAGATCAAATTGATGAGGCATGATGTCGACACGCCTCCACAGAGAACACAGTCTATTACAGTCCACAGTCACATCACAACTATAGGATAAAGGAACAATACATAGTGGACCTCCCTTTATTTTCCACTCTGATCACTTCAGCTTACTAAATATGTCTAAACTTCCGATATGTCAACAATCTTATCTAATCCTGATCACCATTTGAAAAAGAAGCTCATGTTAGCAAGGGCGTAGTTACCCTAACCCTAACATTGGTGGGGACATCAACTTTCATTTTTTTCCAGTAAGATTCAAAATATGATTATTCATGTCATTATATCTCCTGGTAGCGTCGGAGTAGTTTAGTTGACAGAGAGTGAGGACAGAATTAATTCTCTGCTTCATCTGCAGTCTCCCTGCCTGATGAAGGAACTCTGAATTCACAAACAAATTATTATTGTTTCATGGAAAAGATTTGGCCAAATAATGTTGCATGAATAAATTAATAAAGCCTTTATTCTTGTATGTTGCACACCACTATGCCAAGCCTAAAATCAGGACAGTAAATCATAAGTGTTTACAACTTTTTGTTGTGTTTAAAACACACACTGGCAGTTCAGCATGCAAAGAAAACGTCTCTCCTTTGAAACCTGCCAAGAGCAGAGCAGCTCTCTCTCCTGAAAGCCTTTAATTTTTTCCTCTTTACTTCTTGCATAGCAGGTGGTAGTCTGTGTGGAGTGTGTGATACCAGTGCAGGAGTGTGTTTATGTACTGTATTTTCGGTTTGTTCTAAATGTGGGACTATTTAGCGCTGTAGGGGGTCTTTGAGCCCCTTGAGGCTCAGACTGTAAATCGGTGTTATTAACTGATGATTAAAGATTTGTTTGTCACAATCTTTGTTCATGCAGACCAAAGACTGTAAAAAGCAGAGGCAGATGAGGCTTTAGCGAGGCCAGTCCAAATCCCAGCATCAAAACAAACACAGTGAGAAATACATAAATACAGACACACTGTCCTCATGAGAGGAGAAACAACACAATGTGATGAACAGCCAGTGCTTCTCTCTCTGGTGGGACAGCACAGCACGGCATCTCTCCCTGCTGTTTGCCTCTAATCTGTTTTTATTTCTCTGCTGCGTTTCTTTGTCTTTCCACACTTTAAGTCCCTGTTGCTCTGACATGTCCTCCATCCATCCTTATACTCCATTTGTTTTGGCTTCACACTCTATATGACATTTATTCTCGCATCATGGTTGTTCTTTCTTGCTAGAACTCCGTACATCTCAAACACTGCTGCATACATCCTGGTTCCAATGCCTCGGCTGGCTGATTCTAGTGATTTACGACACAGACACTTAAGTCTGGGCTGAATCCACTTCACACTCAGTCAATTGCAGACAAAGCCTTAAAAGTCACAGTCTTTCCTCTTCTCCTCCCCTCCACTTCCCCCTCTTTGTTCCCTTTCTCTGCACGCAGCTGTACAGTCAGTCAGGAGGTCAATAGCTTGTTGAGCTAGGACAGAAGATGGAGGTCAGTCTGTGCGCGGTCGCTCTGTTTGGAGAGTCTGGTGGAGAAGAGACGGAGAGAGCTGAGGTCCAAACACTGACAGGACACAAGAGAGCAGCTGCAGCCCTCTGGCTCTGACAGAAGACAGGAAGAGGTTCAGGTAGAGGAGGAAATGGTAAGCTATAAGAGGAAAGGACCAAGGACTGGACACTGACAGGACACACAAACCCCCCACTCACAGTGTCAAGCTCACATCATGTAGCCTTCATTTAAACTGAGGACTGCAGGGTGCTGGTTTCCATTTGAATAGGACTGCTCTGCTTTACTCAGGGAAACCTCATATGTCCACACTTCTAATACAGACTCTGTCTGCTACCTGGAGAAAAATAAAAGGCAATCTAATTTCTATTATCAGCTGATTCACGATGTTCATATTCTCCATTATGAACGGTCATCATCTCACCATCTGCTGGGCTACAGTGCTGATCAGCTCAGCAGGTGTGTTGTGATCTAATAGGATCAGACAGGTGTGAGACATGCAGGATAATAACACCTCTGCTCCAACAGAGGAAGCTGGAGGGAAGTCAACAGCTCAATGATGGACATATTAGAAAAATAACTCTTTTCGCATCTCAGAGTACTTTAGATTGCAGAAAATGTTACAGTAGTTCTTTACTTTCTAAGGTGTCAGTGTATTTCTTCTCTTTCTGTCACTTTGAGCCTGAGTTATGAAAGCTTTGCAGAGGGAGAGAGCTCTATCTCTCTTATGTCTCCTGCAACGTTTGAGCAGAGCTCAGCTTTGAAGTCTAATGTCTTGTAAATCTTATTTCAGCTGTCATGAGCATAAAGATTCAAAGGGATGATATCTAATGCACACTGACACTAACCCTTATTTGCATGAAGCATATTGCAGTGACCTTTTTTTTCTTTCTTTAATAGAATGAAAGTACTATAAAAACTGTATTCTGTTTCTTCCTCTTTAAAAGTCAGGAACATTGGTTATTCTTAACTGTCACTCAAATACTTATACTTACTTATAGACCTACATATTCTATTGGACATGTTCAACTGGAAATACACTTTATGCCCATTCAGTGAATCCAACTCTGACTTTAAAGACAGCATTGTTGTGATAGAAAAAATGGAGCCCAGTAAAAAGACATGCTGAAAAGAACATTGTAACTTCAGTTTCCCTGAAACAACGACCCAAATCAATTCTGTAAAATGCTCCAAGTCAATGTTCTGAATTAAATTTACATCAATAAAAGCTGCACAACAAACAGAACAAGAGTTGTTTTGGAAAGACATAGTTCAGTAAAAAGAGAATGTAATGTCCTGTGGTGGATTTCCTTTGAAGCTGCATAACAGATCTTGAGAGAGGAATGAGCAGGAAAAAAAAGCTCCCAAAATGTGTTTCTGTTCTCTTTGTTCTCATCACACCCACCAAGGATCCTTTTGATTTATCGACCATATCACACTCAATGCTATCTGTTCATATACAGTATATATGTATATCTTTATGCAGTAATGTCTTTCTCAGGATCATGAAACAACAATATTCAGTTGAAGGTCAAGCAGCTTGTTTCACATTATAATATTAATCATATTAAAGCCTTGGCCTTTAATAACTAAATCATAGAGACTCGATCCATCACATGAACACAGGCAAATTCAGGTTCAAAGAAGCAATTCATTGTCATGTTCATAGCCACAGCTCATGTTTCGGGGCTGCCTCTCAGTGTCTGCTTAGCGTATGAATGGTAGAATGTACAAAACGGTGACTGACCCACTGTGATAACTCCCAGGGCATCATATGGACATATACATGCCAGTCACAACAGCAGGAAAGACATTGTCAAAGTACTTTCGTATTATGGGTATTAAGAACAGGGTTGATATTCGGAGCTCCTGAAAGTGTTATTAATACTTACTGTGCATTTGGAAAGACTGATATGCAAACTCTTATTAGACGTGGAAATTAAAAAGCTGTGTGAGGAAATGATGACTGACTTCTTGATAAAAAATATTCCATTTAATTTCAGGTTGTAACGATGTGCTGATTTGTTACATTTGACTGATTCTCTCTTTTATGTCATTCACTGAATATTAACTGACAAGCTGATGTCAATTATCATCAACTGTGCTGTCTGATAGGTCATAAGAATCACTGCTGATGGCTGATGCTCATCATCATTTGTCAGATAAATAACCTTCATTAAATTAAAGCAGAAACTCAGCATCAGTATTAATAAACTTTTGACACATGACACAGGAAGTTTGGAAACAGGAAGTTTGTGCTTTCTTCACTCAGTCTTCATTTACTGCTGTCAGAAGTTTGAAATGCTCCCATTTCATCCAAACATATTAAATGCAATTTGAAAGTCAGATTTCATAATTATATCTGATTGTTCATATGCATATCAAGATCTGAGGTGCACAGAGGAGCACTGGAATATTACCTGTCATCCAACAGACGGTATGAAACATAACATTTTAAATGCTTCAGAATAAATTAAAGAGCGAAATCTGTGAACAATCAGTCAATGTTACATGGATTCACACACTGATGGCAGACGCTGCTATACTGAGAGCCAAGCTGCCCATCAGTACTGATCTAATCACATTCACACATCGATGACTGTCGGCCTCAGGAAGCAATGTGGGGTTCAGTGTCTTGCCCAAGGACGCTTCGACATGTGAACTGCAGGAGCTGGAAATCAAACTGCCAATCTGCAGATGAGAGCTGATTACTACAATGTGCTATAATGCCAAGTGGCTCTGGTCAGCCAGGAAGCTAATGCACACAGTAACCATGACGATGGAACTCGGTGACGACGGTTAACCCAAGTATCTGTAGTGCAACAAATTTTAGTGCTTGGTTTAGTTACAAACTAACTTATTATTTAAGCTGTAGTGTCGACTCTACTCCTCAGCTCAGCATAGACCTCAAATAAAGATAGTGCAACCTAATGCAGGGTATTTTTTCTTCATTCTTCTTCACCTCTTTCACACTAGCAGCAGGAAATTAAACCAAAAAGCTGTAATTTTCTTTCAGGGTTTCAAGTGTAGGAAGCAGGCTTAGTAATATATGTCTGTTGAAGGCTGCATGGCTGCACTTTAAAAGATTTAATACCTGCTCTTTCCCCCACTTTCATCTCCTTACTGATGAGCCAGGTGTCAGGCACAACATATTTATGGTTACATAGCTGTGAAAGCAACCATCTTGCTGATATCAAGGTGGATGACATCTCTCGGTTTACCTGCCATTGACTCTTCATAAAAAGTGTGGGAGGTTAGAGATCTATTTACTGAAGCTGGAGCTTTTAACAATCCACATTATGACAACAACAGACGATAAAGAGTGTCAACAATCTGAGCAAGTACTGAGTGATTCAGATTCTACAAACCTCTCTGGGCTAAAAAAGTCAACAGGCTGAGTTATGAAGCTCTTTTCCTCTTGAATCTGTGACCCTGAAAAAGTTCCATTTGAAAGCTTCAGTGAATCTGAGAGGACTTATTATGGACTGATGGGGATGCAAAGGTACTTCAATGACATTTCTACCAGCAGCCAAACACTCCTCAGAAGTCCTCTTCACCTCGCTCTGACAAAGAGGTGGAGGTGAGTTCAGCTGTAATTCTGAGAAATTATCTTGTTTGATAGAAGTGGACCCAGTGGCATTATGAAACCACACCTTTTTAGGTGACAGTAGTTTTCAATAAACCTTTAGAGGATGGAGAAATTTTAATCTCATGCAAGCAATGTACAGTAATAAGTAAAAGATAGGGATATAATTTCACTCCACAAAAGTCCATAATGACACTGGCACAGTGACAAAATTGATGAATCACAATGATGTGAACTGAACTCGAGCAATTTTTTAGCCCAGTGCACAGAGAGAATGGCAGACAAAGTATTAATGTCACAGTTCATACTCCACGTTCTAGATCTCTTTCAGCAAATGGTTCATCAAACTCAGACAAAGCTGTTAGACAGGTAGAGATACTTTGATCTGCTCATCAAATGCTTGAGATGCATTGATTCAGAGTCTAGTTTGTATTCAGTTAATCACAGCAGGGCAGTCAATACAAACAATTTGGTGACAAATAACAGTTTATTTAATTTGAAGAAACAAAAGAGAAAATGTGTGAAAACGTTCTCTTTTTGTTTTTGTTTTTTTTGTTGCAGCTGATGAATTGTTCCACCAATTACTCCAACAAACCAAGAGTCATATGGAACACAGAGAGTACAGAGGGAACCAATGCCCTCATACAGAAATTATGATGTCATTCTTGACATCCAATCTGCTGTAAGAGCTGTTCAATGCTGAGGATGATTGAGGACCTATACGAGAGTTGATGACATTCACCCAGAGCCTGCACTTTCAACAGTCCCCACCCACCCAAAAAAAAGCCAGAAAGTCATTTTACCTTCAGTGTCCCCTATGGAGTGAATATTGACACTGATGGTCACTGGGAGGACAGAAGACGGGCTGTGGACAACAAAACTCATGTCAAACCTGTCAACAGCCACAGAAAAAAGTTCACGCTCTCCAAGATAATTACACATAATTATCGAGTTAGAGGGCTTCAGACATGTCAAAATGGAGGAGCCAATGTGGGAGGGAGTCAAGATAAAGGTTAAGAGCCACTGAAGATAAGCACGCTGCAGTGAGTTGAACTTGGTAAAGCTGCAGGACTTTTTTTTTTTTTTAAAGCTGCTTCTGAATTTGCCTAAATTCCAACCTTCAACTGACAATTAAAGTCCAGAGTCTGGACTAATTTAGATTCAGCTGAAGCATGAAACTGCAAGACAAGGTTTAAGTAGATAATGACGACCTTTTGATTGACTTAACAGTGGTAAGACTTTGTAGTTAGCTGAGATTTCCTGTGTCGGTAGAAGCAAGGCTTGTCGTTGCGCAATGTCCATGCAAAATATTTCAACAGCTTTTTGAGGGAAGCTGTGAAATATGGTAGCTAAAGTGATCCCCTGACCTTGTAGCTGGCCTCACCATTCTATTACAATTCCCAGCAGCCTTAGTTGTACATATTTACTATATGTATGTATGTATATATATGTACTATATGTACATATTCTGGACATGGGACACATATGCATGCTGCAAGTTACCATGTTAGCTTTGTCATTTTGAATATACTTAGAAATGTTAGAATAAAAAGCACACAAACATTAGCTGAAGTGCATGGCCATGCATAATGTACATTCCATCAGAGTCAACAACAGAGAAACACAACATCCTCCTTTGATTTACTGCAGTTTTAATACATTGCAGTGAGATGAGTTACTGCTGACATCCTTACCTCCTTGAAACCAGAGACAGAAGGAGAGATGGAGAGGCAGAAGGGACATTGTCATTGGTATTCAAGTGTGGTCTATGTACAAAACTAATGTAGAAAATGTCAGACTGAAAAAAAGATGTCAGTCTTCCAAGGTGAAAGCCAAATGTAACATGACAGCTATAGAGGAAGAGGAATGGGTAAGAAGGCTGATGAGGTCATCCTGCAGAGAGAGACAATTACCTGATGCATCGTTCCTTTCTCCATCCCTCTCTAAATTATATTGACCACAACGACTGCAATTATGTAGCATCTTTTTAGTCTACAACCACTAAAAGCACTTTATATTATATTCACACACACAAATTCATATACTGAAGTCAGAGACTCTCAACCTGTTCATCAGGACACTTCAGCATACGGCCTAGAGGGGCAGGTGATTAAATGTCTGCTCTCCCTGCTCTGTCTCCTGTGCTAAAATAAGTTGCATGAGTAACTGCCCTGTGCAACTTTGACAAATGACACACCTGTACTTCAAATGACATAGTGATAGTGAACATTATATCTGGAAGCCGTCAGTCAGTGAAGCTGGAAGGCCTGAAGTCTAAGTGTGTAAAATATTTTGTGGTGTAAATTATCAGTAAGGTGCAGGAGAAGAATTGAAAGAGAAGACATTTCATTCACAGTTTGCAGCAGCTATACTTAGCCCAGTCAGTCTGTCATTGTCAGCTCAGTATATAAAAAGTAGCATGTCTCAAAATAAAGATGGCAGGGGAAGAAAGGTGGACGAGCTTCGGTATTTAACCAAGGAGCAGTAGCTTTCTTCATGTCTGATTATAAAGTGAAAACAGGCTAGATATGCCTTTCCCCTCCAGTAATGTAATCTAACATTATTGGCTAAGACTTGAACGGCCTATAAAAACAGCATCAGCTGTCTTAATAGAAAAATTATCTCAGGACACAGGGCAATGAATTGTGCTGACTGTCTGGTCTCTGAGCTTTTAACTGTTCAAAATGCTCTTTGCCAAATCAGTTTGAATTCCATTAATCTGAATAAATGGGAGTCAGGGTATCAGGCCTCTGCAGTGATGAATAAAGATGTTAAGAATAGAAGAGAGAGAACTTAAATTTATCTGACTCATTTGTCGGCAATTTAAACTCTCAGAACAGAGACCCATTGTCATGAGTCATTCTAGTTTAGTTATGTTTTTGTCTTGTATTTCGGTGTTCAGTTGTTATTTCTTGATTTACCTTGTCACTTTGTCCCTTGTCATGAGTTTTCATCGTTTAGTTTTGTATTTAGTTTATTCTGTGTTCTTGTCAGTGTTTAGTCTTGTTTAGTTAAGTATTTCACTTGTGTCTCTTTGGTTAGATCATTTCCTGTTTTACTTTGTCACCTTGTCTCTCGTGCTGGTCCACTTCCTGCCTTTGTGTTTTCCCGCCTGTTTGATTCTGTGCCCTACCCTGATTGTTTTCACCTGCCCCTTGATTGTCTCACCTGTGTCTGATTAGCCTCACCTCCTAAGTTTATTTAGTCTTTGTGCTCCCCTGTCTTGTTGCCTGTTCATTGTCATCCATCATACGTGAGTCTATGTCTTCCATCGTGTGTTAGTCTATGTCCATGACCTTACCCTGGATTGTCTTCGTGCCGTGATTTCCTCGTGTCTCTTGGATTACCTGTTCCTGGTTTTGTTTGTGAGTTTATTGCTGTGCCTTTTGATTTTCCTTTTTGTCTTTTGTTTATTAAACCAAGCATCTAAGTCTGCATCTGGGTCCTCACCTTTTTTGTTCAACTGAAACTGTGACACCCATTTTTCTTCATGTCCCACCCACATCTTCTCTCTAATAACTCCTTCCCTCTTCCTTTACTCACTCTTGTTTTTCATGTTGTTTTTCTTTTTTGCTTCTTTTCTCATTTTCTTTAATCACTCTTTATCTTCTTTTCTCCTCTCATCATCTCCACCTACCTCCCCCCTGGCTTTCTTTTATCGAGTCTAAACCACATTTCCACCACAGTATTTATTCAGGGAGACTGTTTTCTCCTTAGATGCCAAGTTTTTGTCAAATACAAGCACACAAAATCAATTTCCACGACCATCATGTTTTTCTCCTCTGTGTCCTCCATTCAGTCAGGTCTTTTCTTCCTCTCAACTCATTGTTTTCTGCTCTGAGCGATAAGAAGAAAATAGATTCAGCTCCTTTCAAAAAATTGAAGCAAGGACATAATTTCTATGAGTAACACTGTCCATCTGATGGGAGCTAAATAACTCATTATGCATGCTGCACTGTGGTAGGTGTGTTTGTTTCTTCCAACGAAAGGATGAAAAGTGATGATCCCAGTTCAGGGGACAAAATGCTTAATGAAAAGTTTGCACATTATGTGACTCTTCTGAAAGGTTGTATTTCTTGTTCCTGGAACATGAGGTCTCTCTCCCTGTGGGAGACATCCAGGCAGCTCTGTCACCCACATAACTAAGACGACAGCAGTGACAAACAGCAGGACCCCACACATCTCTCTCTTTCTTACATGTTCCCTCCTGAGAGATGTCGTCCACACCTCACTCCCTCTGTGCTCGTCTTCTCTCTCTGTGAGCAACACTCACCTTTCTACCAGAACCTAATCTCATGTTCTCTTTGTTCCTGTCACTT
Source organism: Semicossyphus pulcher (assembly GCF_022749685.1). Classification (NCBI taxonomy): domain Eukaryota; kingdom Metazoa; phylum Chordata; class Actinopteri; order Labriformes; family Labridae; genus Semicossyphus; species Semicossyphus pulcher. The sequence continues at coordinate 8,377,869 of NW_027211700.1, forward strand.
TTTTACCCTCTTTTACCAACAGCTTTTTGCCCATTTGTCCGCAGTGTGACACACCACACAAATAATGAACACTGTCACTATTTATTTTCACCTCGATCCCACTTTCACAAAGGCTTGACCCCTCAAGGACTCACAATTCAGGTATGGAAGATTCTTCCTCCTGAGCTTTTACCTCTTTGCTCACCTCCCTGCTATTTTTTCTCGTTTAAAAATGATGTTTTGTCATTTCAATTCATATTATTCAAATATCCTCATGAATATTTATGCATGGGTCTGAGATAGGGAGGCAGGAGTGTAGTGTGAGAGAGGCCAGTTTTTACTCCCACATCCCTGGTCATGGAAATTATTCACTGCGTCATCTGAATAGCAGTTTTTTGGAGAGAGCCAAAGAAATAGAGAAAAAAACTGTTTAATTGGCCCACATTTAACAAACATTTTCTCCGTGAAAATTAGTTGTGGTCAGTGCAAACTCTCACCAAATACTGTATGCATGAATATTAATGCAGAACAGTTACAGGATGGAGGTAGCAAATGATTCTTAGACATTACATTAAATGCTACATAGCTATACAGCTAAACTGATATCATAGCATGATCTCATGACAACCTGCAAAATAGAAAATGTCTACATAAAGAAAACATGTTCCCTCTGTGATAACCCTGTGATGTCATCTTGTCGAGCGCTGTTATTGGCCAGGCTGCTCTGTCTCTGCAGGTGCTCGTTAGTGCTCGTTAGGTTAACTGGCCACACCTGAGGGCCCAGACTTTAGCTTTTTACTGTGCTCTTATGCACCACACAACAACCTCACACACCCATTGGTTCTCATGCACAATCACATTACTGACTCTCCACAACTTATGTCTTCAATATTTCATTTAAAACTTCAACATTTTCAGTCTGATTTGCAGCAGCCCGGGGCTCAACTCCGACCCTTTGCTGCTGGTCATCCCTCCTCTCTCTTCCCATATTTCCGACTCTATCCACTGTCCTATCCAACACAGACGACAGCCATTGTGCTGCTTGTGGAAAGTCACCATAACAGTAAAAACAGCATCATAATGCTGAGTTAATGTGACAGAATCTTCACATTGGCACTTGTATTATCTCTGTTCAGCCGTGCATGGAGGCAATCTGTTAGGTAGCTATTTGACTTTACTCTACCAGACTGACCTGGTATTACTTTGCAACCAGCCTGCTCATCAAATTATAACCAAAGGCGTCAACAAAAGAGCTTAAAGTGATGTGCTGAAATGAGTCTGACCAACTGCCAAAAACAAATATTTCCTGAACTAAATATTCTTGCAATAAAGTTTTACGTCCAAAAATCCATAGCTCAATGATGTAGGCGATATCCTCAACACAACTGTCAGTAAGAAAAGGGGGGCGAGATTAGGACTGATAACTGATGTCCGCTCGGTGCTGCACAATAATATAACGTTTTTTGGCAAATCAAGCAGCAAATCTCTCCTCTGACCTTCAAGTCTGCTGTTTCAAATTCAAACTTCACCCCCAACACACACACAAATACACACACCCACCAAAAAGCAAATGTACCCACCAGAGAACTTTCTTGACACGCAGAAGTTTTCACAATTTTTGTTGATTATCTCACAGATAAAGTAAATATCACAAGATTAAACTCTATAGTGATTCGAACTGAACGATGCTGGCAGGATAATTACTTTCACTACTAACCACCATCACAGAGATCAAACTTAATTGATGAACTGCATATAGTTAAACAAGTTACACAACTCCCCATGACATCATAGCGTACAATATACACCTGACAACACCAACCACAAGATCAATATACAAGTAAATTTTAATCAATATATAAGTAAAAACAAGTAGAAGTGGAAAGACAACAAGCACAGCTCTGCAGAACATCCATCCAGTAGACTATACATCATTCCAAGCCTTTAACTACCCTAATTATAATGTCCATCAATAAGAGACAGGAGACTCATTTAATAAAGTGGGTTGAATCAACATGCTGTATTGATAATCTGTGCTGCTGCTGGACTTGACTTCTGTACAGACAGTCTAAAAGGGTTTTCTTTGCCCTTTTAACCTCAGAGAGGCAGAGAGAGAGACAAAGGGATACCTGAGGGGACAAAGATTGACTTTGTTCTGGTTCATAAAACACTCAATAAGTTACAAGAAGAAAAAAGTGCTGCTGCTCAGTTCTGTAACACAAACATATTTCCCTACCCTTTGGGCTCCTTTCCTGCAGCTTTTACAGTGATAATTTTTATTTCAAACGCACAATGAAACTTAACAGACCACTAATAAAATTATCCCACACCAGTTACTGAAGCTAACACTCCTGGGGTGTCTCCGTCCTCTAATGTATTATTCCTATTGATCACTGTCTTTATCTTATCTTATCTTTCTTATCCTGGATAATAAATAATTTTATTAAAGCTTGAAGCTTTCTGTATAAATGACTCAGGAGGGCGTCTATTTTCCTCAGTCTGTGTATTTTTAACCAGCCTGTTTTGTACAAAGATACTACAAAGACATTTCCCTGTAGGTTATGTAAAAACATAATTGAGCAAAATCCTGCTCTTCCTGGGGACAAAAACCTCAGCATATACAGAATAACTAACTTTATTTGGGTAACAAAATAGTAAATTGCTTAAATAATTTAAATACAATTAACTGTTTATCTTGCCACTACTGTCCATAGCTGCCTGCCGAGACTAATGCAACTTTTTAGCCTACATGTTAAGAGACTGCATCCATATGACTCACAGGATTTACCTTTCCTAATATATGTTATGTTGATGTTATTTTTGGACGTTTGGCAGAAAATTCAGCTGATTTTGTTTGTTTTGCTGTTTCAGGGAAATATTTGTGGCTCCATTGTCAGACTGCGGCGGTGCCAATACTGGCTCTGAAAATGCAGATTATTATACCTCTCTGCCCAGTCCACACAGGCAGCATCACATTGAGGCACTATTCAGCACCATGGACAGCTACACAAAAAGCCACTGGCCTCGTTTTAATGTAAACCCACGGTGAATAGGATCCTCGTTTCCTTTGTAACCGTCCAAATTATTTGAGGCACAGAAGAGCAGAATATTGATTTTTATGCAGCGTTAACACTTTATACATTTACATCCTACGTCTCTCTTCGTTATATATCACACTGTTCAAACAGTACACATTAGGATCATATTGACGTAATTTGATAGAAGCCTCCATCCAGACAAATCTGACATTCTGACCAAAAAAAAAAATCTCTCCAGAAATAAACTTCAGCTCACCTTGAACACACAATTCCATTTCCTCTGTATGAACAACAACGACTTCACTGTTATTGAAATAAAACTGTATTTGAAGCAGCTGTTTTTGGCTCCAGTAAATCAAAGTGAAGCAGCAGCCCTTTCTTCACACTTTATTCTCTAATTTTCATTCAGCTAAGTTGTCTCATGAGATTCTTTGGCTTCCTCTGTGTCAGTAAGCCATATCCCCTCTTATTGCTCATGAAACATCAAAAGGTCCATGGAATGCCAAACTGAATTAGGCATGGAGAAAAATTATCCTTCATCCGTCACATAGTGAGATCCATTTAGATAAGAAAGCTCCATCTCCAGAGACGAAATACCTCAAGCCTTCTCATGGACTCTCTTTCAACCCGGACATGCACAGAATCTCACACACACACACACATTAATTCTGCATTATTTTAACACAAGAGAGCCACACAATATCAGATCTATTATACAGTAGATGGTGGTAGTTTTTGATCCACTGTATTTCACAACATGAAGATGGTCCTTAAGGAGCCCAGGCAGCCATGTTCTTCTAGAAACCACATTAACACAGAAGTCTCTTCAGAAATACATTCAGCAGATATGAGATACATGCAGGATGAGCTGGTGGTCTGTACTTATCTTTGCACTTTCCTGTTTAGTTCAAGGGTTTAAATTTGCTCTGAACTGTAAGAGAACTGTGTTTTTCTCATGACTACAATAATACAACTGAACAGTTGGACCGCAGGAGAGAGACATAAAAAATGTTAGATGAGTAATGACAAATGCCTGGTTGTCAAATGTGAGTTAAACTATGTTTTCACAGTTCTATTAACTTGAATATGCACAATAGATACTCCAACTTTATAGCCAAAGCATAAAACAGCTTCATCAGATCAACATACATGTCATAAAGGCTGCTGTAAGAATCATGTCATTTCAGGAGATAACAGCAAAAAATGTACCACTTTTTTAAGTGGACTTCAGCAGGCACTAGACTGAGCACAAAGGGACAAGCAGCAGATTCCCTGTCAAATGTAATCAGGGACAAGACAATGCTGAGCTGCTGTGAAAACCACCGGGGTTGCTAAAACAAGCAAACAAGCTTTTAAAATCCATCATTTGTTTGTCCTGCCTGAGGACTCAAAATGTGCTCAAACTTTAAATCACTAATGCTTCTCCTGTTGAGTTCTTATTTTTCAACTGGCTGCTGATCTCCAGCAGAGCTGCCACCCATGGTGAGTAGAAGAAGAAAATCTATCCAGAGCTGTCATGTCAGAACGGAAAAGACTCAATACTGAATGTGTCCTTACAGGAGACGTGTGAAGTCAAAATGTGTGCCAGAAACCATCTTGCAGGGAAAACTGAACCCAGCAGTGTTCAGCTTCTATGTGTGAAAGATAATGCTGTCTCTTGTCCTCTGTCCTCTGCACAGACATATACAAACAATTGCAATTTTCTTATTTGTGGTGAAAGTGTGGGGGTTAAGATGCAGAAAAAAAAAATGTATTTGAACTACCCATTCTGATTGTTTTGTCACTGATTGGCTGACCTTATCATAATAACAGCAGACCCTGTCCACATCATGCACCAGCATATGCTTTAGTGTTTCTGTCTCTGTGTGAAAGGGTCATTCAGCACAGTAACACTGAAACAAAAGCAACTGCATTAACATTCAGCAGCACTTCCATTTAGAAGGAGAGAGACATGACAGCAGCATGGAAACACAGGCAGAATCTGCTGTTGGAAAATGGTGCTCAGCTCTTACAGCAGCCTTGTTTATGTGTTTTAGAGATAATGGGATGTGCTGAGTAGTTTTACCCAAAATAAGAGCCATTTTATAAATCCAATGATTCAGCTATTTTTCCAGGTAATTTCACTTTTGTGCTGAGCTATTCTATCTTCTATCTGTTCTATTCTATCTATTTCACTGTACTAAATCTAAGAAGACATTTTAGAGAAGTAGGAGACGCTCAAACTCAAATCTCAAATGCCCTTGGTTTTTGAAATACCCTTCATCAAAATGTGCAATCATTTTCATGGACATGAAATGCTCTGTGGCATGGAAATGTGTCCATATAGTGTAAAAATATGTTTTCATTAAGAACATTTGGCAGGGTCATTCCCCTTGTAGTGGAGGACTTTACTTGCTCCATCACACAACATCATCAAGCATATACATAGAAACCTGCAGAGGTGATAGCAAAGAGAAAGTTGTTAACTCTGGTGGACTGTGACAGAGAGATGTTACCTTGCCTCTTTTCTTCTGTTTAATACTGCTGGAGAAAACATCTTGTCTTTAAAGTATCAAGATGAGGTTCAAACATTACTGTCCACATTTCAACTCTCTGCTTCTGTGTTCCCCTTAGCTCTCTCTATTTGTCTTTAAGGTGCATGGAAGAGAAGATAGAGGAGGAAGAGGGTTCACAGATAAGAAACCTGAAATACACACACACACACAGTGTTTCCACTGAATCTACGTCTTGGGTTCAAACACATGCACACTCATAAACACATTATTGGATCGTTTTGCATCATAGTGAGAAGAACGACAAAATAATCCTGGATATTCATTTCACAGTACTGAAAGATCAGAAGAGACAAAATCACTGTTGTAGACTTCACACATGGATGATAGTTGATAAAGGTGTATCATCAGGTGTATTAACAGTTGACCTACAGTGCTGGTCGTGCTGCTGCCTCTTTCCTCTGCTCTGTGATGTGACTGCAGTCCGGTAAAACTCATTCTTCTCTCTTTACAGGTTTACAGCTACAGAGCAACAGCCAGAGTGTTTGACTGCTTCTTATCTGCTTTAACCTGCAGCAGGAGGCAGACAACATTTCTGGGACATTCACCACTGATGAAGCATTCAGGCCTTTTCTGCACATTAATCAGCAACTACATACCCAATGGAAACACACATATAAATGTTTATCAGTGACTGATAAGAAGTTACTTACCCTCTAAGCCAACAGCTGATGCCCACACACACTATAACTCAGACAGACACACTGTGCTTTTGTAGGATCCTTGTGGGAGTAAATTAGTTGGTATCAAACAGCACGGTGCCAGAATGTGACCAAGCAAGAAATCATCGACTGATGCACACAGAAATATAACTGTCTAAATTTGCCTGTCTAAAAAGAGTCTCTTAATCTGCTCGCTTTCTTTAAGTATGATCCACTTTATGTGCATAATTAAATCTCCAATGTTTTACGTGAGATATACATAATCTCAGTCATGAGTTCAGAAAAGATTCAAGAATATCGGAATTACAGTTAAGATGAGCAGATTGTTGTGAACAGTCCAGGCAGCTCTTTTCTGCGTGACTCACAACGAGCTTTGAAATAAGTGCTGATGCAGGTAAGACATAAGCTCTCATCCAGTACATTCTCTCTCTCCTGTAAGAACACTGTTGCTTTCTGAGTTAAAATCCAAAACATCTTTACTTCTCTCTCCTCAGTAAGTGACAGTAGAGCTGATGAGATCAGAGGCAGGCTGAAGGGCATGTCTGTGTCACGGCTCTTAATCCGAAGTGCACAATAGCTTCCTGCAGCCCAGTGGAGTGGATCATTGGAACTGAGCAGCTACAAGCTCCAGAAAACCCTGATGCATCTCACGTTAACACGAACACAAGGTGGTTTTTAAAGAACCTGAGCTGTGTGAGAGATGATGTGCATCATTGCCAGACTGGTTAAGACAAGCTCTGCAAGAAGCACACAAGTACTTCCTGTAGTGATGTAACAGTCTTGAGGATGGTGGGAAAAGAGTGCTGCTCACATCCCAGAATGCAACAGCAGCAGAGAGCCGTGCAGCTCACACTCAGCAGTTGTCTTCAGAGACAGAGATAACCCTGCAGCGAGGTGGGATGACCCCCCACTGAAGTTTCACAGCTTCACCCTCCTTTAGTGTAACAGGATTATCACTGCAGCTGCTCTGAATGAGGTTCATGTTATCTGTCAGAGCTTGGAGACATATTCCAACAAAGGGGCAGCATATCAGACTCTTTTAACAGTAAGTGTTTTAAAGTATTGTGTGGTTCCCCAATTCAAGCAACTATTTATTTTTTAAATCTAGAAGGTCACTTTTTCACTTTATAAATGCTCTGCTGCAAACTCTAACGTGTTTTTGCCAGAGGGTAAACTGTCCAGTTTAGCTGAGCTGGGTCAGGACCTGAAGAGAGTTTTATAACACAGAGATACAGAAAGTGCTGATTTAAAAACTCCGAGTTCTTGAAATGTCAGAGCTTCTGTCTTCATTTCCATCTTAATGCCCTCATGTGCACATACTGTATTCCTCCACAGATACCCTGATGCTTAATGAATATTTATGTGAATGCATCAAATATTCTTGACAGTTATTTCCTCAAACTGCAAACAATCACCCTGCTGGTATCACATGTACAGTGCGATCAATACAGAAAAAGCACATTGTGTCATTATAAAACTAATCAGATATGAATGTGTGTAATATGAATATGTCTGTCAAAGTCACTAAACTTGTAAGGAAGGTCATTTCTATGAAAATATGATGTTACCATCTGCATGTTCTGCATCGTTCCTGCTCCTGAACGAGATTCCTTCTCGGACAATGAGATGAGATTCCAACCCGACATGATGACAGCAGCTTTGATTTCCTTCAGATCCTGCTGATTAAATTAGAAATCCTTAAACAGTTTGTAAAGACACAAAGTGAAGCTGAAATCAAATCAAAGAGCCGACAGGATGGAAGTGTTGTTAGACGAGTAGGAAGGAAGCAGCTTTCAATAGATGTTATTTATCTCTCTCTCTCTCTCTCTCTCTCTCTCTCTCTCTGTGAGTGTGCGTGTGCGTGTGTGTGTGTGTGTGTGTTGAAATTTTATTTTCTCTTCAAATCTCAGTGATGTCCTTACCCCACACGTGGCAGACGTGAATAACACACAGACACACACCCCAACTTTTTATGTGAATTCATATTGACCTTTGACCACCACATTCAGTGAATCCTTGAGTCCATCCAACATTTCCAATCCAGAAATGTCACACATTGTGCACTATACCAACAAGAAACCAGGAAGAGCCCACCCATCCTCAAATGTGTTCCTCATTGTGAGACAGAAAGTCTGGACCTCCCGAGTCAGGATCCAGCTGAGCCACTCGACTGTTTGTAGTGATTCATTCTTCAACAGGCACATTGAACATCGTCTTCTCTCTTTTGGGAAACCACAAGACCCCTTTCCTAACCACTTGTTTACAGAGCTTTGCTTCTGTTAGGCTGAAATAGATTCACACAGTCTAAATAACACAGCTGTTATTTGCAGCTTACCAGATTGAAACACACACATGCAAGAAAATGATGCTTCCTGGATCAAAAAGGCGCTCTATGAAAGCCGGGGATTCAGTTTGATTGCTCCAATTTAGATTGAGCTAAAGTTCTACTCAGTGTGAAACTTTGCTGTGGAAAACATAAACAAAGGCTCTTTTGATGCTGATGGTCTTGTTTGCTTTTGTAGGTCATATAGAGGCATCAATATTGAACTGAGCCTCAGATGAGACAGTTAGAAAGTGCATTTATGTTTTCAAACTGTCCCATGAGAACACAAATGTATTTCACAGAAAGCTCAGTGGGCCCACTGAAGAAAGGCTCAATTCTCACAGTGGTAACTCATTTTGCTAAAGATAGTGAATTAACAGACATTTAAGTGAAAATTGGGATTATATTTGTATTGTAATATTATAATTATAATTATAAACATTGAAGGCATTTTCCTTTGCTGAGCTCTGTGTGCCGACTGTGTGTCGCTGATAAGATCTTAACCCAGTTAATCAGGGTTGAAAATAATGCCCAGATGAATCAGGTTGTGCTCAGACTGGTCAGCCGTGCTAATGCTGTTAGCAGGGGACACATTAAAGATAAAAGAGTTGTTGGAGCTTTGGAGCTGTGAGTCTGTACAGGCCGGATAAAGCTGTGTTTGATATTAATTAATTATGCTAATTCAGCTGCTGTATTCCCACAGCTGAAGCCCAAGTGAGGGTGTTGTTCCTGTTGGAGGTTACAACTAAGATAACATTTCCACAGTGAGGACGGTGATACCCCCACTGATGTTCTGTTCTCTGTAATTATGAACAGTAAAACAGTACTGGTGTTCTTGAAACATACATAATGGGAAATTAATTCTGTGTCATTGATATAATGCAGTGTTATGTGTAGAGTCATCACTACTTTTGTTTAAAAAAAAAAAAAAACTAAAAAAAAACAACAATTGTGGGAGAGCAGTTTCAACAAAGGCCATTGTGAAGTGATGCTTCGAGCCCCCCACACTTTAATTACATAAGCCCATTCTTACACTCATTTCAAGGAGTCAGTAATGAGAACTAATTGGATTTTTTAGCAGCCTTCATTGAAAGAACATTAGTTGAATCTGCGTTTTCACCCTTACTTAAAAAGGCTAATTTAGACACATAATCCTGCTTGAGCTGACTGTGGCAAAGTCTTTGTATAATTCTTTATAACACAGCTCAGAGTAAAACCGCCACAGGACACGTTTGTATTATGTGGAGAAGCTTTTGAGAGGGCCCATTTCATAGCAGGAGAATCACTGATAAGTTTACAGCATGCATCCTCCTGTCATTTACCTTTGGACTAGGTATAAAAATACTTCAGCAGCTTAGAAGGAAGGCTAGAGCATCCTCATGAGACCAACATATACCCTTTTAATGTGACTGCTACATGAATCTTTCCTTTATGTCAGTGCGGCTCTGGAGCATCTGCACAGTTCACATTTGTTCGGGGGCTCACTGAACACCTGTCATGACCTGGCTCAAGTGACAATAACAAAAAGGGAAGCAATTATTAAAGAATATTATATTAAAAAAATGCAATAAATTACAGCAACTTGAAACATTATCTGTAATATCTAATGCATTAGGTGTGACAATCTGGAGTACTGAGTGCAAGAAAGCAAAGTAAGCAGTAAACCAACATAAGCCCTCAGGTGCAGCCAGTTAACCTAACGAGCACTAACGAGCAGCTGCAGGGACAGAGCAGACTGGCCAATCACAGTGTCATCACAACCCCACAGTGGCTGTAGCCAAAAACACAAGATGAAGATATTTTATAAGTTAAGCACAAAACTCATAATTTATTGTAATGCCTTGTTGATAATGACAAATACAAGATGTAAGCCAGGCCCACAGTGGCAGTGCTATCTGTTTGTTCACACACAATCTATGGATAACACCTCAGAGGTAAAGTTCTTCCATGCAGCAAGAGTGGAGTCAGTAGAGCGTATCAAACTTCTCAGCTCTTCCAGGCCGAACTCTCTGAGCCTCTATAGAAACACTCCCAAGACTTTCAGCTGGTCTGTGTCTAAAGCTTATCAGGAAACTGTCACAGCCTGCTTCAGGGTCCATTTCAGTCTGCTGTGCAATGAAACTGTGCTTCAGCAGGTAACTGAGTTAAAGGTATCAATCCCAGCATTTGAACTGGTTACATAAACCTCCACATTGTTCAGTCATAATCATTGTAACAATCTGTACCAAGGTAAGCCTTTCAATCACTTCATATGGCCCAAATTACATAATAGGGCACACTTATGATCTTCCTGTGACAGCCACAGTTGCCATTTTTATTTTTATTTTTTATTTTTTTTATAGTGCAAAGATTCATTCCAAGGCTTTTATTCTAAATATTATCGACTGGGATTCTTTAAGAGATTGGATTAAGAGGAGAAATTGTCCCACTGCTGAGATGCCTGATTAGTATGTCAGACTGCAGGCTTACTGTGGAGTGTTTCCTAAGTATAGTGATTGAGTTAAGTACGGCTGAGCCAAAGCCTGGAACATATACCGTAATGAATGCAGCCTTGGGAGTGACACTCCACTTTACACACTTCATTTTACTATAAGACAAAGTACCTGGCTGGGAAATACTTTACCCCCCTGCATTTTGTTTTGGTCCACAGGTTTAAAGTAGTTATGATTTCCCAATAAAGGATACAGGACAAAATCCAGTTGCCTGTTGAACAAGAATCACACAATGTAAGGTTACTGTTCCTCCTCAGTTCAGAAAGCTCAAGCCCTTACACTTGTGCCTTTCATCAACCTTTACCTTACAGTCACGTCTTGCATGCACAGCTGTGTTTCAGCTCACAAGCAGTGAGCTGGAACAGAGGCATTGGTAATAGTGGGTCCTGTAACATTACCATAAGTGTATCTATGCTGTATTTCTACTTCATCAGGTTTGCAAGGAAACCCTGTCTGCTATGGTCTCTGCTGCCACAATAGTGGAGTTACTGTATAGTATATTTCAAAGGCACACATTTACCACTAGGTGTGGCACCTAAGTCAACTGTCATCAGACTTGTACGCATCTTCTCAGTAACAGTTATCAAATCTGTAACATATTGCATCAGTAATAAACAACTATAAAATATGTAAAATCTGTAAAAGGAACAGCTTAATGTAGCAGAGTTTTGATGCTGCTTTTCTAAATTTAACAGCCACAGCTTCTCCAGCATTTACAGCAAAGGCTTAGAAAAGTGACAGACCAATTCCATGCATTTGAAATCATTTAATGTGGTGCTACTCAGGCAATCAAACGTGTGCAGTACAACAAGCATGCCACTCGAGTCCGTGGGTGAGAAACACACAGAGAGACGACTGACTAAATAATTGAGTCGGATACATTTTATTTTACATGGGGTACTCTAAAAGCAGAAAGTAGACTGTATTACTCAACTGTAAGTCAATATTTCGGCTTTCAGAAGTCAATGTTTATATCACGTAGAACATTTTTGATTACTTCCATGTATCTAAAGTATTAGAATTGTCAAAACACTTAAAATACACTACTAATACACAGTGGCGTTTTCTTGCAGAGGCCAAGGGAAGCCAGGCTTCCTCCCTTTTTTCAGAATATAACCGTCATTTAATAAAAACACTTTTTTAACAGTTTACGTAACCCTTCTGTGTTGTGTCTCTGTCGTCTCCTCCTCGTCTCTCTTCATTAATTGTTGAGCGTTTTATGATGTGTAAAACAGCGCCCCTCTAAATGTTACGTGGTGAATGAACGTTGAAAACATGGTACTGCACTCTGTTGTCTGTGAGGAGGCCAAGCTGAGTTGGCCTCCCTTGGTGAAAAAAAAAAGAATGATTAACCAATCAGGTGAGGCCATTGTCACGACACTTCTCCCCTGTGATTGGTCAGGATAGTATCAAGGGAAGCCGCGAAGTTGTTGGCATCACGCCAATCAAATCACAGTATGTCATCATCAATATCATTGAATGAAATAACGGAAGATTTGTTGATTTGTGTTGGTAGCTTGGTAGGCTAGCAAAATTATTAAGCGCAATGATGGAGGGTGGAGATTTGGAGTATTTAGTAAAAAATAATTTTACTAAACTGCCTCTACAGCAGCAACTCCGAATTAAATCAGACAGCAGGCCAACACCAAAACTCGAGCTCCGTACTGAGAGGAAGAAAGGTTTTCGGACTTTCAGTGAGGATAATTACGTCCGCACTGAGTGGCTAGCTTGTAGCGCCAATCTTCAGCAGCTATTTTGCTGGCCTTGTCTCCTTTTTGACAAGGATTCCTGCTCTCTGAACAATCCCTGGGTTACCAAAGGGTTCACCAACCTTGCCAACCTGTCTCGGGCAATTGAAGGCACGGCAAATCCAAAAATCACATCGATTGTGCTGTGAAACAGAAGGACGCGTCAGGATTAATGAGGCTCTGGATTTGGCAAAAAGTCTGAGCACAAATAGGGTGAGCAAAACGCATTTTTTTCCCTGTGTGCAGCTTAATAGTTACTGAACTGCCCAATTAGCATGTGTGTTATTTTTGATGGGATTATAGTCCTTATTGTGTCTTGCTTGCTTTGATTAGGCAGCATGTGAGTCCGCTGAAGTTGTTGTTTATTGTTGTTGTTTATGTGGAGAAAATGAGCACCACGGACAGTGGCCGTGACGGGCTGGGCGGTCTGAATACATGCACATGTCAGGTGTGCTGGTTATAGCCACTAGTACTGGGTTGTTGTGTTGCTGTATTTTGAACATTTACATGTATTATTATATATATAAACGACAAGGAAAAGTGAAAAGCATTTGTGTATCTCACATAGAGCGTACAAGTCGTGTTTGACGTGGACGCAGAACTTAACAGCTTCTGATTGAGTGTGTGAATTAATTTGCATATTTCCAATATCATGTGTACTGTGCTTTAAGTAGCTGGTTGTGCTTTTGGGAGGGTGGTTGCTTAATGTGTATGTGAGAGTGCGTGTGTGTGTGTGTGTGTGTGAGTGCGTGAGTGACTGAGGGAGGGAGGGAGGGAGAGAGAGAGAGAGAGAGAGAGAGAGAGAGAGAGAGAGAGAGAGCGCGCCGGTGATCAAAGTGTCCGTTAGATAACAAGTGTGTGTAAGTCCTGGTAAAATGATGCTGGGCGCTGTAATAGTTCATCTGACTACATGAAATAGCAACATATAAATTGCAACATACGATTTTCTGCCCCCACCCCCGTAGAACATACACAGTTTAGAGGTTGTGTCTCACTTGGCTTACTCGGAAATTTTCCCCACGCCACGCCACTGCTAATACACAACAACAAAAAAGTCAGCTTTGGGAGAGAAATTTGTGATTTCAGGGGCTGGCTCTGGAAGCCAAGTCATTCACAACACAGGAAATTGGCTCTCACATTAGAGCCCTTTGTTTGTGATGAAGAACACAAACACAACTTTCCCCTCTGATGAGGATTAAAAAGAATGGCTCATCAGGCTCCACAAAACTGAGAGAAAGTTAGATTTAGAAAATGACTTCAGGCTCAAACTGGCCAATATGAAGACAATTTCAAACAGTGTGTGGCAGGGCAATTTATCACTGAATTGGTTTTGCATTTAAAGCGAAATATACATGAATAAAGGAGAAGAGAAAAGAGGTGAAGAGAGGTTAAAGAGGGCAGACTAAGAATGTGACTGAATGATTACAATGACATTCAAGGTGTTTTCAAAAAGGTTTCACAATATCTTCACATAATGTTTCAAATGGACCTGACTTATCAGACTAATATAGTCCACTGGACCTCTGAAGTGACATTTTAGAGGTCTCATCTACTGTAGCATAAGGACAATGAAGTGAGGAATACGACTAAAGGTTAAATAACTTTTTTTTGTAATGCAAAAATAAAATTGGCAAAATGTCAATGGGCCAGGGAAACAAACAATGTCATTGGTTGGAATTGGGGGTCTGTGCTGGGAAGAGGACACACACAGACAGTAAACACACATGGACACACATTGTGGTTAATCCTGAGCTGTGTGTCATCTGGCATTTTCTATTCCACAGAGAAATGGATTATGACAGACATTACTGCAGCAACACTCTGAATAGGAAAGTAGCTTCTGCTTCTACACTGAGAACACACTCAAGGTTACACAGCACTCATAACACATGGAGAGACAAGAAAGAACAGTACTTGCAGAGACATGGTAATCATGGGATTACTTTCAGTTATATAAGAAAAGAGAAAGGGGTTTTGGCAAAGGGTGACTTCCTAGTCAAACAACATGGTTTTCATTATAATGAGCACAAGCACAAAGACCTTTAGTACCATATTACACATGCAGGGCATTAAAAGTTCCCTCCCAGAATCTATAAACCTTGATAAACCATCCATGTTTCTATGGAAATGACAGACTTACAGTCTGCAAAACTACATTTTTAAACCATGGGCAAAAACAAATTAGTATGCAATCATACGCACGTTACAGGTGTGTATTGGACAAGAAGTGGTATAAAGCAATGTAAGGCTGTGCATAGGCAAAAAATGTGGACTCATGAGGACTCCTGGGTACTATTAAGCTGCTGCTGCAGGAGATCAACATAATCTACACTCACCACTCAATCAATCAGCTGTTTACAGTATTCCAGAATCAACACACATCTAGCGATTGGAACAAGCTTTTACAATATTCAAAAAAAGTTAAATCAGGATCTAATGTCGGCTGCTGCAGTATAAAATGTGTACCTCCCTATATTTGTGTGAAGGTGGCTGCTCTAAATGAAAGGGACTTCAGATCTGAGCTCTGCTTTGATGGAATATGAGCTCTACAGGGCCCACAGCCTACAGAGACAAGCAACGACTGACACACTTCTGAGAGCTCTGTGGAACATGTGTGTCCCAATGGTGTTACGTCCCAAAAGTCACCCTACTGTGGCATGTGTGTGTCTGTGTGTGTGAGCCAGAGCTAATTAATTAGAGATTCAAAGCCAAGAAATAATCCTCTTTGAATTTGAAGGCCAAAGTTAAGAACTGCTCTGTTTTCTCATAAACAGGCTAAATCTCTGCTGCCTTAAATACATAGAAGAGGAATAAGTTTTTGCTAAGACCTCGACTGAAGGTTAAAAAAAAATCATTCAAACAGAACTGTGTGAGTTCAAAGATGCTTTCTGTAATCTCATTATAACTACAAGAAAAATCTTTAAAAAGATGAAAAGAATTCATGTAAAACTAAAAACACTTAATAACACAAAGCTTTGCTGCCAATGAGAGCATGCAGGGAGAACAAGCTGTTGATCAAAGAGACTGAAAGAGTCACAATAATTCACACAGTTTCTCTGATTCTCTTTTTAGATGCAGAAGTCTGACAGTCCTGATGTCAGAGCCACAAAATCATCATCATTTATCTCCAAACATCAGAATAAATTATTCAGCATGCAGACATGAGCTCATATAAAAACAGCCCGTGGAAACGTTAAAAATATCCAACAGCAGACTGAGTCCATTAGAGTCTGTGATCGTTGGATTTAAAGTAACACGCAAAGTTTTGAGAAGACTTTCTTTGATTAGCAAATCAATCACTTTCTCTCTCTCTCTGTCAGAGCTGAAGCAGACAGTTGGAGTCTTAGATCTTGAATATGGTTCTTAAGAGTTTCTGGTAAAGCCGTAATAGACTTTAAGGCATAATCAAGTATTTGAATTGAATGAATTTTAAGACTCTTTGAAAAACAAACCTTGAGCAGAAAACAATAAAATAATTAATCTATGTATTTGCCTGGATCTTGCTTGAACTCCAATAAGTCGCATGCAGTGAGAGAAAATCATATAAAGATTCTAACTTTGGGAAAAAGAGAGCACTGATATTGGATCAGAATTGGCATACACCCTGAGTTTAGGTGTCTGAATGGGTCTTAAGAGATACAAATGAGTGGTTATTATCTGGTGTTTATCTCTAACAGTCGATGTGAAACTGATGCCATGGTTAAATAACACAGATTATGAAGAGCATAATCTCCATTGCATGAGCACTGAACTGGATAAAAAAATAGACGTGCTGAATGGCCCAATCCCGAGGATGCTTGGCTGGTTAGAACCCTGTGTGTTAAATCTGAATTTTGGTGTCGGTTCTGCTGTTTTGTCTCCATTTAAATTGCAGATTGTGTCTTGCAGGCATCAGTATCAGTATAAGATTTGAAGAGTAGAATAGGCTAAATATAAAGCAGATCAGGCTGCATGTAGCAGCAATATGATGTAAACGTAGATATGATAATGTACCATTTAACTGCTTTGTGTTTCACATTCATCCATTCAGCTGAGGACATTCAGTTTCAAAGTAAACAGTGATAAACAAAAGCATGACAGCAGCAGCTCCACACAGAGCTGGAGGCATTCTGAGCAGACACACAATTACATTCATCAAAAGGCAGATGCACATTGTGCAGATTGTTTCATTCTTCAGCTGTGGGCTGAACTCATCGAATAAAAGACGATGTGTGCAGCTTTACTCAAACAAAGCAGTCAAACTATCAGTGCTTTGCGACTGTGATTATAAAACCTATAACATGATAGTGTTATCAAGGAAAATGGCAATGGAAAATAGTCAAAACTGTTAGTTTTAACAAACACTGTTCCACAGGAAGTATGTGTTGACAGGAGCTTAAGAAAAAAAGTTATCAAAAGAAAAACATTAGATAATTTTTAATATCATTTCATGTTGTCGTCAATGACCACAAGTAACCTTTCCTCACTTCACAACATTCAGAGCTTTACTGTGCTCCACCTACACACTCCTGACAATTCCCCACACTATCTCTCTCAGCTGCTGTCACTATCAAACTGATATCACAGGCAACCTGCCAGACTGGAGAGGCTCCATATGCAGGTCAGACCTCTATGAGGAGTGCAGAGCCTCTGTAGATTTGAACGTGCTCCAAATTTAAGGGGCAATAAAAATAAAATCGCTCCAACTCTAATTGGCACCGAATTCAGCTGTGCCTACATAATACAGAACCATTCATTTTAATGGAATGGTTAAAAAGAGCTTCTGCGTGCGCTGTATTAATATGTGTAATAAAAGAGCAGAACTGTCAGCCTGAATTCTTGGCAGCTAATAAAACACAACGTTCATTATATGCAGTGAGAAGAAGTAACACAAGTAAAGTTTGGCTTCTGTTTCCATGAGGTAAAACTATAAACTGTGACGACTAATATCACTTATATTCTTAGAGACGGGCTGAATGGCAGAAAGCTGACACACTGAAGCTACATTACTGTCCCTCACTGTGTTTTGGGACTGTGTGTGTAAGTGTGTACATTGGTTTATATCTGTGTAATGGCCTACGGACTATCTGCCAGTTGGTATGAAATATGCATCTGGCAGAAAAGTCTCACAGGGTCAAAGGTCCCAACCCAAAACTGGGTTATTCCAAGAAAACTTTACAAACAGATTCCTGGTTGCAGAAAATATATAAAGTTGAATCACTCACATGAAGCAAAATGTTGCTGAATGCTGCCAATAAAAGCTCACCAGGAGTGCAGAGCTTTAAATAAATGGCTGCATTCCAAGAGAATTGCTCTCTCAAATTATTTATGTATATTGGTGGTGGCAGTTGAGGGGAGAAAAAAATGATATAATGCATCATTTATTCATTTATATTACTTTCTGATTGTCTTTACAAACCCCCCATCTTGTTTATGGAGACAAACCGATGCATTTTCATTAAGGGGGCTTTCTCATTTATTTCCTCTAATTAGTTTGACGTTAAAAGCTCCTTCAAACACAGCAGTGATGATGGATTAGTGACCTGCCTTGTTAGAGGAAGACACATTGTGTGGAGCTGCACAGAGACTAAATAAATAACTGCATGTTGTCCACTTTAATATCAGGCATTACAATCTAATTACAGACTGGCACTTTAAGTCACATTTATGCAGAAGTCTTAATTGCAGTTTCATCTAAGTGTAATTCTGTCGCCAATAAAATTATGTCTATAAGGGATGAGGTGCGACTGGAGAGAGACTGCACATTCCTTTAATAGTCCTTGTGTTGTAAAGCAAGTCATAGGTCTGATCAAAGTCAGCCACGAGTATCTCTCAAACTCCTGCAAGAACTTTGTCTCATGGACACCTCAGAGATATTTAAAGGGCTGGTCCACAACACTACTTTTGAGGCTTTGAAGCTTCAGAACTAAAACATTCAAACATTCATAATGACTAAAGTTATCACATCTTCCTCAAACTTAAGGTAATTATTTACACACTTTGCTGTTATTGGAACCGTAAGTCAGAGCAGACCGTTCACAAAGGTGGCTATTGCTACACTATGCTTCCATTATGATCAATGAAAGTGGATACACCAGGAATGAGAGCAGAGCATAAGTGGTGCACCAAACCCTGCAGGCGGCCATGTTAGTTATCTTAGAATTAAGATGCTAAACAGCACTGGAGGCTGTTTTTGTACCATGTGAGCATGATTGATTGACGGTCCTGGTAATCAACAAATCCTCCAAGTTAACACTTGGATATGTTGAAGGAAAGACACAGCAGCCCAGTTCTGCTCACACTCACAGGCAGAAAATCCTCAGCTCTCATGGTGTTCTCATCATCATAGATGGATCTTTCATTGGAAGAAGCATTCTTATAAACCTGGAATTCATTGGCTCTGTCTGCAGTGTGTAACTTGCCAGCAGTCACCAACAGTCTGTTTATTTCTATAACACAAACATCTTAACTCAAAAAAATGTCCCACCAACAATCTATTCCCATGGTGTACTCAGCCAAGCTAAGCTAAGCCTGGTCTCAGACCTCCATGTTAGTTAAAAGCATCATCCCTGTAGACATAAAGCTCAGAGCAGCAGCTAACTGTAATTGCCCTGGCCTGTGCTGAGGGTAGTGGAGTGTAGCTGGGTTAACAAGGTCACTGGTGAGAGAGAGCAGGAGGAGGAGGCTGGAGGAAAACATGTCCCTTATGCTCCAGTGTCTTTGGTCAGAAATAATGGCTCATTGCTCATGAACACATTTTCCAGCTGTCAAGAGTTTAAATACCCAACCCACTTCTACTGAAGTAATTACTAAACAAAAATAACTATATGCATGGAGAGGAGATCATGTATTGCTATAAAGGAGATCCCATTTATACTTCAGGGGTTGAAAGTACCATTGATTGAACTCAGTGCAGTTAAATTATTTCCACTTTGTGATACATGTCACTTTAGCGCCATTGTATTTTAGAGTTTTTAGTTAGCCCAGTCACTTTGCAGATTATGATTTTGCATTATAAAACATACTGTATTATTTTATGGATAGAACAACCCGAACACACTTAAGATAAAGTATTTACACTAACCTCCGCCTGCAGATCAACATCATAGGAAAATAAGTACTTCCAGTTGTAGTATACTGCTTTGTTTCCTTTTTCTATCACTTTAGAAATGCTCTCTATCCTGTCTTTTCTGCCTGAATCTTCACTCCAGGGGATGTTCAGCCTGCAGGCAACGCTGATAGAATATTTTATGTTTACAGGATAAATGTGCTTCTTACAGTGTAGAGAGAAATAATCCCCAAACGCTGCCTCTAGAAAAGAAACTGTCACTGTGTCAGTGAATAACAGAATTGTATTGACTGCTTTGTACTTTAACTAAAGACAGCTTATGTGTATCATATTCGTACTGACATCCAGCCAATGGTGCAACTGATCTCTTTACTCATTGTATGCAACATGACATGTTATTAAACTATGAAGAATGGCTGCATGAATGTGATGTACTGTTCTATTAGAGTCTTAACAGGAGCTTTGTTGCCTGGTATGTGGTTTAACTGTTTCTGTTACAGTCCAAAGAGAGGGAGGTTGGTGGTCTCACTGGAGAAAGACAGTTATCCCTTTGCAGGGTCTTTTGGACCAAAAATCCTGACAGCAGAGTTATTACACTGTCAGGAGAGCCAGAGAAGCTGTTGCTTTTATTATTCACTTTATTCTGGTATTGGAAAGGGCAATGTGTGTTTTCAAGATCCGCGACAGTCCACCAGTTAAACTATAAAGTTCATTGAGTACGTATCTGTCACTATCTACAGTAAAGGGGAATATTGTGCGTATCCGAGGGCAGCAATGCAGCTCAGTGGAACCATCGCTCCACAGCAAGAAGATCCTGGGTTTGAAAGCTAAGGCAATATTTTTGTGTTTACATTAAGTGGTGTAACATTTTTTGCCCATGTTTATGTGTGTTTGCCCAAGCTGCTCTGCATACACCTGTCACCAAACACATGTATGTAAGGTTAAATCTCCTGTGAGGGGCCTTGACCAAGGCACCGGCTGTGCAGAATTTACTGTAGAGTAGCTGCCCACTCCTTCCAAGACTTAGACAGCACCCAGAATGAATTTCCCCAAACATATGTCAGCCAAGAAAAATAAAAATATTTTTTTTATATAAGATAAGATGTTTTTGGGTGTGATATGTTTCCGGTCTCTATCGTTGCATTCTGCCTTCAGGAAACAGGTACATCCTCTCTCTTGGTCCAGCACTGACAAAGACTTTTATTCCCAGATTAACTGTTATTGAAATGGAAGGATAACAACTTTAAAACCTGTAACTAACTCTAGAAGTGCTGTGTGACACAGTTTACATTAAAGCAGGTCAGGTGGTTACTATATGTTCCCGTTGGGCTTACCGTAGCTCGTTGCCAAGACAGCTCAGCAATTCAATAAAGCCACCTGCCCATTTAACTGCAACACAGCACTGATGGTGCAGTGGTTCATGTTTTGCTGCCTTGCAGAAGAACCAGATTTGATTCTCAGCCAGATTTCAAGTTTGGCTGGAAAACTGAGGAAACCAGCCAAGTGCAGTCAGAGTGCTGGCTGTGATTCTGTGTTTGTTGCTGTTTCAAATGCCGATCAGCTCACTTCTGTTCCTCCAACTCGCTCTGAGATGTAAACTAATACACTACATGAGGCTGCTTACAGAACACAGTATACGATGGCTGCATGAGACTGTTTTACTCTTCCACTCGACTCTCTCAGAACAATTGTCAGCTGAGTTTGAGTCTCCTGAAATGTCTGAACTGTAAACAAGCTGTTAATATACATCCACACATTACAAAGAATACTGAACCTCATAAGAAGGCAAAAATGGTAAATGGTAACTTCAACATCAGTTTTTTAGTATCGTCATTGTGAGTATGTTAGCATATAGATGTTACAGTCTAGCTTATAGCACATGAGCTTAGTCTCAGAGATTTTAGACAATTCTCTCTCTCTTTCAGACTTCTTTCTGTGACCATTCCTCAAATAACTGCTTTTTTATAAAGCCCACCTTAGAAACACAAACCCCTGACAACGACACAGACCGACCATAGATCTCTTTGGGAAGTAGCACTCTGGTTTCCTTCATGCCCGCTGCACTGAGACAGCTCTGTCAGCAGTGGCAATTATCTTTGACAGGGCAGCTAACCGTGGGCTCCATGACTCCAGGAATGCTTTATAAGTTATGTAGCACCATGGACTCACTACAGCACATGAGCAATTATCAGTGTTACCGTCTATTCTTTCCTCTTTCACAAATCAATCAGTCCAGGTGACATTTTCTGTTGTTCAGTTTTGGTGCTCAATGTAACAATTAGGACTGAGTTGCTGCCACCTGATTGGCTGACTAGATATTTGCCTTAACGAGCAGCTGTACCTCGTTATCCTAATGAATAACATGCCAGGGCAACTCAGGAGTTTCAGCACTTAGAGTATCCTCAATAAAATCATCCTCACTGTGTGAATATGATGTCTTACAGTTCAAAAATAATCACTTTGATTTAACAAAATACCAAAGTGGAAGATGCAACAGTGAATGAAATGAACACAAACAATGTTTCAAGGGTACATGCTGTGTCTTTCCTCTTACAGTCCTCTCTCCTCCTCCTTCTCATTTCTGTCTTGTAGCTCTGATAGATGTGTGACCATGACAGCCTGTAGTGTAGATCTGAGGCTCTGCAGCAGAAACCTTTTAACTGTATTAAACTGTCACACGACCATTCTTCATGCAGCTCACAGACATTCAGGGTTTAACATGATGGTTAGAGGACTAAATCTCTTCCTTTCTTGGTTCATCTTGTCTCGCTGTGTGTTTCTTATGTGTCCTGAGAAGTATCCTGGAAAAAGAAGAAACGAGGAGAGAGGGAGTTTCCCCATCCAACCCACAGTGCTGTGAGATGGTGTGTATGTACTCGTAGGTGGGTTTTTTCCTGTAGCATGGATTCAAACCTTTGATATGGCTTTCTTGTTTTTTATCCAACTGAGTGCAACATCCCTGAGCTGCCCAACATGAAAGGATCCTGGTTCTCTGGAGGCAGAAAAATCACACAGCTACCTGAGTCCCAAAACAACCTTTTGACACTGGATTTATGTCAAACTGCCAACTTCTTCTGAGATGATCTGACATTTGACATGTTTGTGTTGTAAGTTATGAAATAGCTCTGTCACTGAGATCCACAGGGTCACTGCTGCTGTGTCCTGAGTGCTGTGAATGTGGATCTGTCAGGTTGGAGTCAATAAAACCTGAAGAGAAAAGGCCGACCTGCAGATTTGTGAACCTGCTGTTACTGAGGAAACACAAAAACTGAAGGTCCCTCATTCTGCTGCTCAGCTGCTTCTTTAACATCTTTTCAAACAGAGTAATAGTTCAACCTTTCATGCTGTTACCCGCCACCTACAAACATGACGAGTCTTCTCTTGTATTTCTCTCTCACAGACCAGACAGAACAAAGTGAACTCAGCTGTTCTCCTGAGGATTCTCCTGCTGAGTCTCTGCAGACCTGTTAGCTTGTTCACTTTCACATCTCCTGTCAGACCAGACCTGATCTTCCCTCCAGATAAAGAACACCGACCATGTTGTCTATTTCAGACACGTCTAACTGTGTTTCTGTTGTGTAATGTCTGTGCTTCATCTGGCACTGTCAAACACTGCCATCATCTCAACTCTAAATCCCTGCAGGAAGTGAACTTTTTTCTTTTCATATTTTAACCTGGGAAACAGTTCTAGAGTGTATCTGCCCACAGCATCTTCTTAAAGGAACAGTGACATATTTTTCATGCAGGAAGAAATGTTACTTAAGAGAGTTTTAGATCCATCACAGCAGTTTGGTGGGATTTAACTAGCTTACTTTTTTTCCCACATCCTCCTTAGAACAATGCATCATTAGCACTTTTTGCCTAAACTGTGTGCACAGATGGTTTATTATGTTTCATCTAGTTGCTTTAATTAAGAAATTTCTTCTTATTGTTTAACTTCACCTGGAAATTTATCTCAAGGGTTTTTTGCATACATAATGTTAGAAATATTCTCAACCTTCAAGTGAAACTACTTTTCTCTGGATATTGTGAAATAAAGCTAAAGCTATATTGTAAATCACTTAAGAATGCATTCGAACAGGGATGTATGTGGCAGAGTTGGAGATGTACAACAATCTAGAAAGATAAGACGACAAACCCTGATGTTATATTGGAAAATACTGGACATCTCCTGTACAATAAATATAATATAGAGTGTGTAGGAGAAAAGAATGGAGTACAAGGATGGATGGAGGACATGGCAGAGAAACAGGGACTTAAAGTGGGGAAAGACAAAGAAACAAGGCTGAGAGATAAAAACAGATTAGAGGCAAACAGCAGGGAGAGATGCCGTGCTGTGCTGTCCCACCAGAGAGAGAAGTAATGACTGTTACAGTTAAAGTAATGCATTCATCCAAACTGTTACCATAGAAACATGTATCCACAACGTCTGCTCTCCACAAGTAGCATAAGTGAAACTATGTCATTGGTAGATAACAGCATAAAACGTTGCCCATAAACAGATATCTGAGATGTCCATGCACTGTGCCACATACAGAAACTATGTGAGATATAATGTTAACACTACTGACTACCAGTCTGTTCTCTCTCTCAGGTTGCTGTAGGAAATGCAAGAAGCCCTTTTGACCATTTCTAGGGAATCTCATCTATAATATTAGTTTCAAACTTTCAAACTTCAAACAAAATGAGGAGAAAATTTGACAGCTTTGAAATGTATCAAACCACGAAAGAAAAGAAGAAGACGACACACACAGAGACCTTTTTAACTGGTGTGCAGCCTCCAATGTGATCTTTGGGTTTAAGCTGTGAGCATTTCACCCACCAAGGCAGCTGAACATGACTCATGCAATTCATCACACAAACTAACCATATGGCTGTCTCTGCATGAAGTGTCATTAAACAAACAAACAGCAACTGGTCAAAGTCAACACAGACTGATGGAGGAGGAAGCTGGACTCTTTCTGATTCAGAAACAGGAAATAGCTCTTTTTTAAACATCATCCATCCTTCAAATCAGCACCAAGAAAGCGAGTAATGTGAAGAGCTGCGGGAAACTCTGCCAACAGCAGTCCTGGTCAGTTACACACAGCTCACACACTCACAAGTAGACCACATGTTGGTAAACCCTCAGTCACACAGGCAGTCTATGACATAAACAGACGAACTAGTGTGGTCTTACCTGCATTTGAAGATCCACAGAAGAAGGTTCAGGATGGAGACAATCAGGAAACGGCATCCAGAAAAAAACAGAGAAAAAGAAGACAAATAGTTAGGAACCAAACACAACATGGAAACTGAATCATGTCAAAGCAGCACACAAAAATACAATCAATCCCACAACTAAAAGACATCAGTGGACAGACAGAACAAATTATTACTAATTCTGTTTTGTAGCTTCCTACTCAGATTTATTCAAATGCTGTTTTGACAGACAACCACTTGACTGAATTTAGATCACAGAGAAGAGAAGACAAAACCCTGACTGATAGTCTTCCTCTCCTCTTTTTTTCTCTCTCTCTGTGTTCTTGATTCTCTGCTGAGTGATTGATATCGGAAAGAACAACTAGAACCCTCAGTAATTTTAGACTCAAAATGATGAGTCAGCAGTCTTGTCTGATGAACTCATATCAGACCTGTTACGGGATTCATTGTGGGGAAAGGAAACACGTTGTCTTTGACAGACAGAATGGAAATTATGTTGTCAGCCATTTGCATCAACAACGACAATAAAACACATCATTTTGGGCCATTCACCAGACCTCATCTCTGACATCACATCAGTGTGTTGTGCGATGTGTTTCACCATTTAAGAGAGAAAATTGAAGCTTGTGTAAGATTAGACCAGAAACATGAACAGACAGGACTCAGTAGTGATGAATGAAGCTCTTAGGAAATGTCAAAGCAAGTTGTCCATTTCCAGCACTAAAGCTGTGTGAGTATTTATGATTGTGGGAAGTTTTTATTGCCTTGAAATGTCAGACGTGTTGAAAAAACTTTTTTCTATCAGTACAGAACTTTATAATAATCTCATCTAATGGAGGAATTCAAACAAACCCTCTGGACATCAGCGTGATTATCTGACCTTTTAGGCTGCTCAGTTCAGTAAATCCACATCATGTGTACAATCAAGCTGAATTAAGAGAACAAATACTGTGGTATTCCTGTTTGCTAAAAATGCAGATGTAGGGCGCTCTCAAACTGCAGCTCATACTGCATCCTCACTTGTTCTAGAAATAATTTTCCATCAAGCACTAAAAGATTTCTCTTCTCCTCCTGACAATACCATTTCAATCGATGCAGCCCTCCAAGTAAAACATTTGAGAGCATCCACAAGAACATTATTAATGTTTGAGGTATGTGAACTTACAGGGCAAGAATGCTGCAGGCCTTTGAAGAAAACCCAACTTTTAAGTTATTGTTATTGCAGAATACTCATTTATTTGTAAGCACTCATGTTACGCACTACATGAAAGCAATCCCTCTCTTAATGCAACTTCCTGTTGTGGTGGGAAGAAATATAAATATGGAAGTACAACCTGTAGTGCAAACAGCAGCAAAAGAGTCAGCAAAAGTGCAGCAACACAGAGAGAAGTTAAACACAGTTCACTGCATATAATTCACACATTGTGATAATGCAAAGCTGGCTGCAAACAAAAGAGATACAGCTAACTCTCTCTGATATTTATGATGTGTGACGATCAGAGCAGCCAGCAAGTGGTTCAGGGAAATTCTCTGTTTTGTTCAGCTCATTGTGTGAAAGCTCCAAAAGGCTAGAAGGCTTTTTCTGTCTCTACAGTTGTTCAGCTTGTTGGCTTTGATGTCTAATATAACTCAGATTTCAGTTCTCATGGCCAAATATGTTCAACAGTCAAGAAATGTTTCATCTTTACTGTAAGTGCACAGCAAAATTGATTCCCATTGGCCATAGAAACACCCTCATTAAACATCATAATCATGGTCAGTAGCTATAAAGCATCATGGTGGACATCAACTACGACAAGGAATTTTCTCTTTTTTCTCTGTCTAAATCTAACTGGCCTTTCAGACACTCTTAAGACATGTAATTAATCCTTCATTAATTTGATCTAATCTGGCTTCATGTCTACAAAATGCGATGGAGTAAAGACCTGAAAAAAAAAATTCTTGGAATGTTTTTAAAGCAAATATTGGTTTGAAAAGTTATGTCACAAAAAATGTCAGGAGTGTGACCTGGTTGGAGAATTTTCAATACATACATCTTAGTCCGGCTTCAAGCCAAATAATCTGCTATTCTAAGATGTCCAAGCCCTTTGCATCTGCCTGTGGGGGAAAATACATCCTGTTTTACATGTATCTGATGAAATGATCAAACTGAAGGTGTATTTGAAGATAAAACCTCTTAAACTCTGTTTGCTGTACACATCAGTGTGAGCAGAGACAGAGCAGGGCTGCAGATGATGTTTGTATAACTTCCTCTGTTCACAGTTCTGATCTGATCTCCTGTCAGTATCAATCAAACAGAACAGGTGTTCTCTCAGCAGAGGACTGAACCAGTGAAAGAGTGAGATGAGAGGATAAACAGTGTATGACTGATTCTCAGAGTAAAACCAGTGCTGTCATTCTGTCTGTTTATTCAAAACTCTTCATCTGACATTCAAGTCATCCAGCAGCACTGATCTGAGTTCAGTTAACTCAGACTATAACTGAACTCTGCTACCTGAACTCAACTCCTGTGTGTTTCCTGGACCTGAAACTGTCTATGTGCATTTACTGTCTCTGTTTGTCTTTCTTCATCTGTCTGGCTCTGAATTCTATGTTTCTGTGTTTTAAACAGGTTTATTTAATAACTTGACTGTATTAATACCAACAACCTCTAATCAATGTTTGTATTTATAATCTTTTTTTATTTATTACATTTGATAGGAATGTAGGTGACAATTCAATTTAGAATATCCAAATTTTAATGAGAAAAAAACTTTTAAAAATGCGTGGGGAAACCGGAGCAACCCGGAGAAAACCCACAGGGGGGTGGGGCGGGTGATGGGAGTGGGACTAGATTGGGCTTATGGAGGGGTCAGAGGAATCAGGGTGAGGGTCAGGAGTGGTGGATGAGTTCCTCTTCCACCTCTGCGGTTTCCTCAACCCCAAAAAGTGTCTGAACCTCTTCCAGGCTGACTTCTTTTTAGGGGCTGGGACCGGCACAGCATCCAATTCCAGGGCTGATCCATTACTGAGGGGTGACTTATCCCGGTCATCCACCTCCTCTGCAGGGTGGTCAGTCTGCTCTTGGACTTCGACTGCAGGGGGATCAGGGAGGTACGACTCATGATCTGATTGGAGAGGCAGATGTTTCTCCCTCTCAGCCTTCAGCTCATTAGACAGCTGAAGGTTGAGTGAGGTCTGGAGGCTTAGCTGAGTTTTCAGCTCTTCCAGCTCTCTAATATGAACCTTGTCCTTCTCCAAAGTGGTTAGCTGTATGGCACTGATCTCCACTATCTTCTGACAGACGGCTTCAGCAGTCATATTCAGGACAAGTTGCTGGTTCTCGAACGCTGTGTCTGCATGCGACTTGACTTCCTTCTCAAGTTCAATGTGAAGGAAGTCAATCTGCTGTCTCACAGCGAGGATCTCAGCGTCCTTCTTTTGGCAGACTTCCTTGCATGACACTTTGATGCTCTCCTGTTCTTCTTGGAGATGCATGTTAGTGTCTTGCATCTGCTGGAGCTGATCTGTAAGCCTCTCCTGGATGATATTTTGTGCCTCAATCATTTCCTCATATTCTTTTTTACTCCGTTTTTCAGAGTCAAGCCGGAGCTTTAGCTGGTCCAGCTCTTTCAAGAAAGCAGAGTCGTTTTCAATGGCAGGATGTTGCTGGATGTTTTTCTGTTCTGCCATATTTCGACTGAGGTCTTCCTGTTCAGCCTTCAGGTTAGAAATGACTTCCTCGTACCTCAACTGTACTCGCTTAAGGAAGGCAATCTTCCGTCTTACAGCGAGGAACTCCATGTCACTCTTCACCGCGAGGCTATTACCTTTAGATTTCTCTTTTTGGACAAACGCGTTCTTTGATCTCTCCCTCTGCAGCTCCTGAGTAAACTTAGCCGTGCTGGCTAAATGTGCCATATGCAGCTCTTCATACTGCCGTTCAAGAACTTTCTTTGGCATGCGCTTGATTGATTCCCTCATGTCATTGTCAACAAACTGTGAGGAGGGAGTTTTTGCATTGGTGTTATTTTGCACCTTCTGTTTTGCAGACACTTTTTTTGCCTTTCCCTTTGATTGTTTGTCTTGCTCCATTTCGTTTGGCGGATGTAGTGAGTATCAGTCTGTATCAAATTTGTTATGATAAAGACTTATCTTTCACTCAAGGTTGATACAATATGGCTTATATATGGCTGTATATGGCTATATATAAGACTGAGTACTATACGTCTGACTGGCTGAAGAGCTGCTTTTATAAGAACCTGCAAATTACCTATGACATCATACCTTTGAAGAAGTGTTTGGCTTTGATCTTTAGCTCCTTTGATTGCATGTTTACATTCAAAATCTACACAGTAAAAATGCATTATAAATGTGTAAGTAGAACAGCATTATAACAACATTTGACACATTATTTATTGTGTCAAATGTTGGAACTATATGAGTAAAAAATGGAGAGGAAAAAGGGAAAAAATGCAGAAGAGCAGTGGGAATTTTTGGAAATGCAGTTAACCATCCATCCATTGTCTTCCGCTTATCCGGGGCCGGGTCGCGGTGGCAGCCTACTCAGTAAGGTGACCCAAGTGTCCCTCTCCCCAGCAACATTTTCCAGTTCCTCCTGGGGGATTCCGAGGCGTTCCCAGGCCAGACGGGATATATAATCCCTCCAGCGAGCTCTGGGTCTGCCCCGGGGTCTCCTCCCAGTTGGACGTGCTCGGGAAACCTCCAAAGGTAGGCGCCCAGGAGGCATCCTAACCAGATGCCTGAAGCGGCTCTACTCCGAGCTCCCCCCGGATCTCCGAGCTCCTGTCCCTATCTCTAAGGCTGAGCCCAGACACCCTCCGAAGGAAACTTATTTCGGCTGCTTGTATCCGCGCTCTCATTCTTTCGGTCACTACCCAAAGCTCGTGACCAAAGGTGAGGGTTGGAACGTAGATCAACTGGTAAATCGGAAGCTTCACCACCACGGTCCGGTACAACGCCTGCATTACTGCTGATGCTGCACCAATCCGCCTGTCAATCTCACGATCCATTTTATACTCAGTCGTTAACAGGACCCCGAGATACTTGAACTCCTTTGCTTGAGGCAAAGACTCAGTCCCCAGTATAAAGTCTCTTATTTGTGCCAGAAATAACTTCTGCTTCTATATGTATAAGAACAACTCTAACTTTAACCTCATTATACTCAATAGAACTTTTTTGATTTTTAATTTAATTAATTTTTTAAAGGTAGTAGGCTTATCAAGGATGACTAGCAAAGCACTAGCACATTTGAAGTTCAATACCCTCCTTTTCAATTTACATGATATTCTCCTTCCTATATTATTGCAATTAAAAGAGGTACGAGTAAAAGAAAAGTGAAGGGATAGACAACGAGAACAGACTCAGAGATTCATCAGCTTCTTCATCCAGCCTCCATTCACTTCAATGTTTAACTAATTCCAAGGCTACCAACAGAGCACATGGAGAACACTGATTGAGTACTTTTGGTCTGGAGCTCCAGAGAGTAAAATATAAGATAAGCAACAGGTAACACAAAGATGTGAAGGCAGAACAGAGAAATAAGGGGTTAAAGCAACACACTACATTTCTTATGACTTATGACTAAGCAGTGTTGAGGTTGACACCAGACTTTTAATTGCATTCTCCTTCAGGTTCAGACACAGATTAGTTCCTCTGCAGTTCTGAGCAATGGAGTTTTAATGTAAATATTTAAAAGCTTAATGGCTTGTAAGTACTGTAAAAAGGAACCTTTACTGAGTTGGTCAACCTAAGAGAGCAGAGATTAGAGAGGACACAAAGTAACTAAGAGCTCAGACTGGACGACGAGACATTCAGCATGCTTTCTGTACGCCTGCTGATGCAGCTCTGCTAAACTGCTTTCAGACTTCCCAGAGCTCCCAGCAGGATGTCATCATGCAGCATACTGAGCCCAACACTCAGATGAAAGGTATCATCACTTCTTATCTAAATATGGCTGAAAATATGCAAAGCAACACATCACAGGAAAATGGTGCCAGATGAAAATAAAGTTCTTGTAGATTTTGTAAATGTGACATTCCTCCTTACAGTGTGTATTTATCACATTTATCATGCCAAACATGATATTAACAATAGTGAATCCTCTGTTATATTCATCTTTTTAAAGGGAAATGTGAAAAGTGCAGTTTTATGTTTCACTTAATGAGAAGAGTAAAAAGATGAAGTTACTCTGTGAGAAGAAAGCTCAGATGCTGGAGAGGAGAGAGAAGAGAAAAACAGAGTGTTTGAAACAGAAGAAGAACAGGATCCTCTGAGGGAGAGAGAAAACCAGCGGCTGATCTGTGTTAGTCAGCCATGATGCTTCACACTGTAACCCACAGAGATACTTTTACATGCACACCTTCACATACACACATAAAACATAACAAAAGATAAATTCCTCTATCTATTGTTCTACCAGCAGCGCTCATCAAGCACACATTTCTCTCTTCAAGTCCAACCAGCTCCAGTGTTTCAGTCTGAGGGTTTCTGTGTAGCTGTAGTCAGCTGCTCCACAATGCCATAAGGGCATGTTTAAACCTCCATCACTTCCTGTGCCAGTCTTGTATCTCACCTTTGGGACAGATTATGACTCGTCTTGCATGATAGTGAGCAGCAGCATTAGGGAGCTGGCAGCTCTGATCAGGTGATGCTGAACTTGACTCTTTTACTGTGGGAATCAATGGGCAGCAATAATCAAATGGCTGGAAGCTAATGGCTTTAGTGGGGCTCAGGGTGAGGCCAGAGTACACTGATTCAGGTCACCATCATCCTGGTAAAAACACAGAACTTAGAAATATACACTGAACAAAAATAGAAATGCAACACTTTTGTTTTTGCTCCCATTTTTCATGAGCTGAACTCAAAGATCTAAGACTTTTTCTATGTACACAAAAGGCCTATTTCTCTCAAATATTGTTCACAAATTTGTCTAAATCTGTGTTAGTGAGCACTTCTCTTTTGCCGAAAGAATCCATCCACCTCACAGGTGTGGCACGTCAAGATGCTGATTAGACAGCATGATTATTGCACAGGTGTGGCTTAGGCTGGCCACAATAAAAGGCCACTCTAAAATGTGTTTTATCACACAGCAAGATGCCACAGATGTCGCAAGTTTTGAGGGAGCGTGCAATTGGCATGCTGACTGCAGGAATGTCTACCAGAGCTGTTGCCTGTGAATTGAATGTTCATTTCTCTACCATAAGCTGTCTCCAAAGGCATTTCAGAAAATTTGGCAGTATTGGCAGTACAACCCACCGGCCTCACAACCGCAGACCACGTTACTGACAATAACACTTTATATTTAAAGTGTGAGTTATTTTTTGCAGAAAATATCTATGAAGTTCATTAAATCAAAGTTGACACCATCAGTGCATAGATAATTCATTGTGACAGCTACCGATAATTCAAAAAGACGACAGTCTATAAAAATAGTGTTTGCAAAATTTTAACTAATGTCATTACCTTTTTTTTCTTTTTTTCAGTTAGCTGCTTTAGTTAGTCAGTTTTAAATGTTTGTTTAAACTTTACGCGTTGTTATATTAACTTCTGAGTAATTACAGAGATGTGTAACTTTATTTTGATCATTTATTGACTCATCTTTCGTCGTGTTAAAAGGTCCAGTGTCCAGATTTAGTGCCAATTGAATTAACCTAAGCTGCATGTTTTTGGCATGTGGGAGGAAACCGGAGCCCCCGGAGAAAACCCACGCAGACACAGGGAGAACATGCAAACTCCACACAGAGTCAGGAGCTCTCTGTTCCGCCGCCATGCTAACCACTGAGCCACCGTGCCGCCCAAGTATGTCTCACCGGACCCCCTACAGCCTTCGAATTTCAAGCACTGAATTTTCTTGGATTTAAATTATGTGTAAAAAACTTTTGCCTCTGGATTCATCTCTTAGATGGATTCATCCCCTGAACACCGAAAGTTGAACTCAGAGGCAAAACATTTCAGTGCTTAAATTCAAAGGCTCCAAAATGTCAAAATCTGGTGAGACAGACTCGCCTCCACACCCAAGCATCTATGAAAGTTTTTCCAACACAACTCCCGACAGCATTTCCCACAGGGCGGTCTGATCTCCTGTGTGAAATCCATCAGGTGATCTGCTGGAAAAACCCACATAGAGAGTCAGCGGTCGTCATCGTCATGGGCACAGAAGCAGCTAACGAGCTTCTTCCCCACCCAGCGGAAGAAACGCCTGAAACAGTTCTTCTTCTTCTTCTTCTTGTTCTTCTTCTGCTGCTGCTGCTCCTCGGGCTCTGAATCGTCTGATGTGGTGCTCTCGTCCTTGGGGAAATATGGCCGCAGACAAGGGTTAACCTCGCTGAAGTTCTCCTCGCTGTCCTCGTCCCAGCTCAGGCGGCGTTCAGGAGGTGCAGGCCTCACCATGACCATTCGAGGATGTGATGTTACCAAATCCGATCCATAAAATCCACTTCTGCTGCTGCTGCTCGAGTCTTGCTCTCTGATGTCTGGAATCTTTGGTGCTGCTGATATTGATCCAAAGGTTGAACCTAAGCAGCTCCTCCTGTCCTCTTCCCATGACAAGCTGCGGGAAGTTTGTGCAGGACGGACGAGAATCTGACGTGGAGTTGAAGGTGCTGCTGGTTCAGCTGTGTGCACGGTTCGTGGTTCAGACGTGCTGCTTGATTCCACAGTTTCATAATCAGAGTCAGTGTCAGAGTCAGAGACAGTTCCTCTTGTGATGAAGGGATGGGCGAGGACTTGGCTCGGGGTGATTCTGTCATTGGCATCCATCTGAAGCATCGCCTTCAGCAGGTCGACGCACTCCTTCTTTTCATCAGCCTCCACATTTTTCAGGTTGGGCAGGGGTAATGTTTGTATGTCGTCCAGGTTGCGGAAGTCGTATGACCTGTAGTCTCCGAGAGGAGTGAAACATCCCCAGTGCTCCTTAGGCGTCTTTAGTCTCCATTGTCGTCCTTTTACAAAATATTTGTCAGAGTAAATCCCGGCCTTCAGGAGATGTTTGGGGGGGACTCCCAGGAGCTCCACCATGCATCGCACTACGTCATATTCACTGTGTCCTGGGAAGAGGTTGTCAGTCAGCAGGATGGTCGCCATCACGATGCCCAGAGACCACATGTCTATGGCCTCTGAAAACGGCAGTCCCAGAAAGATCTCTGGAGCCCTGAAGTATGGCGTTTGGTGCTCATCGCCCTGCGTGGCGCAGCAGGTTGGAAACGCCAATCCAAAATCAATGAGCTTCAGCTGGAGCGGCTGAGCTGTACAATCCACCAGCATGATGTTGTCCAGTTTTATGTCTGTGTGGATCACCCGGTAGGTCTTCAGGGCGTTTAAAGCTGTGGCCATCTGTTGGACGACGCTCCTGACGTTGCGTAAGTCCAGCGTGGTGAAGTTACTGTCGTACAGGATGTAGTGCTTCAAAGTCACATCCAGCATCTCGAATGCCAGAGCCTTCATGTTGTTCTCCAGCGGGGTCATCTCAATGAAGCGGACGATGTTGCACCTGTCCAGGTTGTTCTCCATGAAGATGTTCAGCATGGTGAGTTCATTTATGAAGTCGAAGTCACCTCTAACGATCTTCACGGCTATAGTCTCTTTGGTGTCCTTTTTTTGGCATTTGTACACCACCCCAAAGCCTCCCCTACCCAGCATGTCCTGCAGCGTGTAGTTGGGGTGGAAAAGGCAGGGTTGGTCGAGGCACCTGGAGGCGAAGTTGCAGATAGAGTCTTCCATCGTGAAGCGATACTCGTCAGTGTAGATGAGAGGAGCAGGTTTCTCTGAGTTCTTTGACTTCACTTTTCTACTAACAGACGGCGTCTTGTGTATCCTCTCTGATCAGTGCAGTGTGTCGGCTTGATCCAGAGGTTGGTCAGGTCTGAACTTCAGCAAAGATCTGTGTGTGTGACATCACAGTGACACATCAAAGGATTGCAGTTCCATCAGAGAATTTTCCAAAGAATGCTGAAGAGCTGCTTGTTACCATAGTAACACAAACAAAATGAGAAAAGTCACTAATAACATGTATTTACTGTAATAATGTGCACTTTATCTATTTATTTTTATTCACCTCTTTTACGTTAACAGACAATATTTCACCATTCCAGAACCAAGACAAAGTGCATATACAGCAAACAAAAAGAAAGAAACCAAAAACAGACCCCCCATAATAAGATGACAGACAACAGACAGGTGGACGGACAGATGGAAAGAGACAGCCAGACAGACGTAACACAATTGCTTTGTTGCAAATTCCACTAGATGTTGATGTATAGCTAGAGTATAGTTGGATATGTTCACATGGTGAAATAAAAAAAAATAAAAAATAAAATATATATATATATATATATTTAATTAAATAAAATTAAAATAAAAAGTAATAATAATAATAAACCACAAAGAGAGAGTACATGAATAAACACCAAAAACAAACGGTAACCGATGAAAACTCCTATTTATATCTATCTATCTATATACATATACCCATACACACACACATACAGTATATACATACATACAAATTTACTTACATACGTATACATTGACCCATACACACACTGCCTGTACATGCATACACACACACACACACACACACACACAAATACACACAAACACGCACAGAAGGCGATGTTGATGAACATCTGAGTCAACTAATATTGTAATCTTGATGTTGTGATTATGTTGATGAAATGTGTCTGTTGTGACTGTAAAACAATGCAGGTTGTTGTGCCTTAATAATGAATGTTAAATAGTTTAATTAAATGTTTGAGACTGACTTTGACTTTGATCAAATTTAAGTCTCAGTCTCTGTTTGATGCTGCAAAAATAAAAGGGATCAAAGAAGCATCTATTTTCATCTTCAACAAGCTTCTCTTCTGTAGAGATCTTTAGTTATAATGAAACTTTCATGTTAAAGTGTTGAACAAGAGAAGCTTTGATATTTTATCTCTAAAAGTAGCAGAAGAATCAAT
The DNA here is from genome assembly GCF_022749685.1 of Semicossyphus pulcher. NCBI lineage: Eukaryota > Metazoa > Chordata > Actinopteri > Labriformes > Labridae > Semicossyphus > Semicossyphus pulcher. The sequence continues at coordinate 8,413,868 of NW_027211700.1, forward strand.
GGAGCAATAACATCCTGTTATTAAGTTATAACTGTAAATGTCTAGAGGCTGAAACACAACCTCTCTGTGTGAATATGCGACTTTATTAAACACTCTGACATTTCATAAAATATAAATGAGATGGAGATGTTATTACTGCTTCAGATTAATGAGACAGAAGTGAGGCACAGGCTGGCTTCACACTGTTAGTTGGCTAAATACCACTGTCTAAACTTAAGGACCCAGAGACTTAAAGCCTGCTCACCCTAAGTCTGCAGTCTGCACTACTGTTGGCTGACCTACTGTCAAAGTGCACAAGAGCTCTCTCACGGACACTTTGAGCCGTCTGTGCACACTTTCAGTAAGTCCACATTTCTGCAGACTCTGCCGTACTGAATAATACACAGTTCATGGTGCATGTGACCACTGATCCACACAGTCAAACCAAAGAGGCACTAAAGCAGGCCAGACTCGGCCAATATCAGTATTATGTTTCTGAAGTGCCAGTGCTTTGGAGAAGCAAAAGGCAGAGACACAGAGAGCAGATATAAGCAATACAGCACATCAGGAAACATGATACAGCAACAATCTCATCTCAGACTGAAGAGACAGCAGCTCTGCCTCCAGAAGAGACAAACCAAGAGGTGATTTAAAAGGAAACTGAGTCTTTCTTAACCTCAGGGTTTCATGCTGTCAAGAAAGAAGAAAGAAAACCGCTGATTCAAAAATATAAATTTAAAGTGGCGAGCAGGAATAATGACTTCATCTTTTTTTTGCACACATCAGCACATTCAGGAACTTAAACCGAGACCAAGTGCCAACTTTTACCTCTCAGCAGAGCATGTATTATGTCAGTTCAGCACACAGTAAGTTAAGGCACTGCAGCTAAGAGAATTTAGGGCTACATTAGACACAGCTTAGCAGCTTTCACTTCCACAGATGTAACGCAAACGCAGTTCCATGATAATCATGATGAACACATCCAAATTACAAACCATGAACCTTGAAGGGAAATAGCAGTAATTTTTTCATGACAACATAAATTAGAAAGGCTGATACAAACTCAAAGTAAATGAAGGATTTTAAATGAATGAAACCTCCTGTAAATATGTGACACTAACAGCTCCACAGGTGGATGAAGAGATGTTGTTAGAAGGAGACACAACAGGTGGAACAGAGATCTGTCCAAGTATATTACGTCTCAAGCAAACAGGGTCAACATCCAAACCAATGGAGGTCTGAGCAGACGACAGGTTAAAAGAAGCTCTGCAGTGAGACGGGCATCACTGCTACCCTCAGAGGAAACAACGGCTCAGACACAGATTAACCGATCTGCTGTCAGTCATGTGCAGGAAGCTTTGGAAAATTATTACACAAGAGAGGCAAACAAAGAAGAACAAAGATGGCTTTAAATAATGACAGCCATAATATAATATCTGAAGGAGGATGAGGAAAGTAAAGAAAGCTCATAAAGTCAAACTGAGCAGCTGATTGGTCACTGAGCTGCTTCTGTCATCACTACATCACCATCCATTCACAATTCCTTTAAAGCTGCTGCACTTACAGTCTGCAGAGCATCATTACTTACTGCTGACATTTAATTACAGAAGCAGACAGAAGAAAAAACATGGAAGCTATATCATTCTTATCCTCCATCCAGCCTTTCTTCTCTCCATCCTCCCACCATCATCTCTCCTGCTCGCTAAAGTTTGCTCTGTTTGTGTCCTCTTTCGCCTTTCATCCACGTGTATCACACACACACTCTCTCTTTGATCCATCTCACACACACTCCACACTAACACGACTCCTTGTCGAATTGATCAAGACAGATTTATCCATTGGAGTTTATCCAGTGGAGTTGACAGCTGAACAGCCTCCACGTGTTTGGTCACTTCTCTACTTGTGTGCTAAGAGGAGACTCTCTACTGAAGCTGTCAGCTGGACCATCAGCCTCTGCGGCTGCTCTCTTCTCTGTGTCACACACTGCTACTGGACATAAAGGCTGCTGTCACATCAGCTCAGCTCATCACTAACTTTATTGAGAGCAAACAGAGCTCTAATGTCACAGCCAGCAGCAGAAAGTCACAGGCTTCTCCATGAGGAGATCTCTCTGTCATGTCAGTGTTTTCAGGTAAGGGAAGTCACTTCACATACCTTCAGAACGAGAGGCAGCAGCAGACGGACAGAAGTACAAGAAACATCCACGGTAGCTGTCATTTCTCTCTCATCTCCAGTGTTTCCTAGTGGAAAACGTCAGGACATGAAATGAAAAGAATGAAACGATCCCTTGCCTTGAAATCCAAAGAGGAAAGCGACGCCGGGGATCCACACGGTGTGTATCCAGAAGGAAAGCATGGTGTCCTTTAATCACACTGTGCAAAAGCTCCGCGCTCTTCCCGACGAAGCTCCGTCTGCAGCGGGTAATTTCCACAAGAGAAAGCGCTGAAAGTGAAGCCGAGCGGAGGAAGAAATCCCAGTCTGACCGGTGCTGATGAACACAAGCGCTGGAAGCTCCGTCACTGCTCCACCTGCTGCTTAATACGAACAGTAGCGACCCCTACAGGAAGTCTTATCCACAGAGGGAGTGCGCGTGCCTGCGTGCGTGTGGTCAGGAAGTTTCACAGCAGCAGCAGCAGCACTGACAGCAGGACTAATCAGAACAAATCCAACACATTTCATTCAGCACCACAACCATGATTTTACACATAGAGACAAACAAGAGCCAGTAAAAAAAAAATATACATATAATAATTAATTAAATAGTAGATCAAGAAAACCAGTCCTTGTCTTAAAAATAAAGTGGAAAAAGATTCATTTGAGTCAGTTGTACAGTGGTACCTGTACACAACACTGAATTATACGCTCAAACGACTGCTGCTTCATGAATCCATACTTGATCATTAAAGTTCTGTGTTTTGACTTCCCTCCAGCCACAGCCCTGATCAGTAAACAGCAGTTAGTAGCAGGAGTAATGATATATTACAAAAGGTGTTCAACTGTTGTGCAACTATTTCACAAACAAAGGGAGATACACTGATGATATAATGTGAGTAATAATAATAGTTTACCAGTTGCTTTATGTGATGTAATGAAATAATCATTGCTGCTCACAGCTACGTTCTCAATATTATTTTTTATATTTGTTAATTTGTGTTCTCAGTTTTGTTTCCTTTTAGTTTTCATCTGTGAAGCTTCCACCCACCAGACCTGATGTCACAGGCTGACTGTGTTTGGAGGTTTATTTACATTCTCCACCTGTTTCCCTCACACTGCTCATTTGTATTCTAGGCGCAGAGGAGATAGATATTGTTTCATTATAACATGACAGCAGCAAGAGGAACAAAGCAAAGGTTGGATGTAATAATGAAAAAATAATCTAATGAAAAAGGTTTTCAGACACTGCTAACACACTGTATGATGCCACTGCCAACATGACAACATTTTGAGTTACACATTATGAATGTTACAATATCTATCCTAAAAAAATTGCATAAATATGCAAAGCCTCCAGCAGATGGCTGTTTGTAATGAGTAAATGTATGTGGGCAGGTGGCAATAATTGATTTCACATTAGCTAGTGTCATTTTGCAATATATTAAAATTGTGCCAAAGTTTGAAGAAGACATTAACATCAAATGATGCAAGAAATTAGGTAAATGTTACGATTTACTGCAGTCTATAAGGTCAGACAATTTCAACAGTTTTTACAGTTCTGCAATCAAAATCATCAGAACTGTAAGTGAAATTATGTCCTCCTCATTACACTCCCTCATTAGAGCGAAAACATCTCATCAATTTTACAGAGTACAGTCCACTCATGTCTTATCATACTGAACACTGAGTTCAAAGCTTCTGACCTCTAAGTATCTTGATTCATAGTTAGTACTCGGTCGGTGATAATGAGGCTGTGTTGACTGTGAGGAAAATATGTGATCACTCTGTGCAGGAAATATGAAAACATTTGGAGTCACATAACTGTCGCTTTAAACGCCACAGTCATCCTAAGTTCCGACAGTTGATCCGTCCTTCCATTCAGCACCATGGACAGAGACAGAGCAGCAGCAGAGCACAGAGTTGAGTTCATTGTGGAGACAGAGCTCTACAGAGCAGACTGCTGCTCTCACCGCACTACTGAACAACTACCAGAAACACATTATAACAGTTTGGCCTTGTTGCTTTCATTTATTTAGTATCAAGACTGATGAGATCAATGTTGCACAGTGCGCATAAGCAATTGCAGATGTTGTCATTCAACATAATTTGTGTGCTCGTTTTCAATAGAAAGGTGGTGTAGTTATTTTCTGTGTTCACATTTTTCCCACACTTTGAAAATGTCAAGTCCCCCTGTGCTACAGTGCAGGCCATAGCTACCCAACTGTTGGCCCAGGGACAAATCTCTACTTCAACACACTCAATGCCAGCAGCTTCCTTCTCACCAAATCCATCCTTTCTTGAATATCTACCAAGTTTCAGACATAAGCTATCTTCACTGAACATAGCGTGAGGTTCTACACAAGGTTCGTCTCCTGCCAGTTATTGTAAGTTGTAAAAAGTCTTTAAGTGGAGGTGTCTGCTGGACTTTCCATCCATCAAGTATCAGGATACAGCTCAAACCACACCACAATACACAGCACTCTCTCCACTCTGAGCTGTGACCTGCAGAAGTGGATCATTTACAGTAAAGTTGCAGATACTCTTTGGTTCTTGTACTCTGGTGCTAATGACTCTTGGAGCTCTAGTTTCCTCTGCTGTTGTCTCTGTCCTGAATAAAGAGCTCCTCTGTCTATTTTTAGTGACTCCATCCCAGTGGTTTCATCACACAGACCCTCAGCTGATTACCTGTGACTCTGTGGAGAGCTTTGATTTATGACTGTTTTGTTCTTAAGAAATGTGAGTTCACTGCTGCAACACTGCTGCAACACTGCTGTTCTGAGCTTCCCTGAAGACTTTGTTTGATAACAGTTTGCCTCTGACAGAGAGCCAAAAGTCTGTTGGGCAGAGCGTCAATTTCTGGTTTAGTAAAAAGAGTGCTCGTCCCAGTCAATGAACCTCATTGCTCATAAAAAGGGAAAATAAAATACACTTTATCTATAAAATTTAAATAACTTAAGAGTAAGCAGAAGAGCAGTGATTAAGAGAAATGCTCTTCTGCACTTCTTCATTAAAGTAGTTCCTCAGCTGTAAACAGAGAGCCACCAGCTGCAGTCTCTATTCATAGATTAGTCTGAGGAGGAAGATGATTGACAGCCACTTAAAAAGCTGGTGTCAGTGTTAAACTGTCTGTAAGAACAATAACAACATTCAAGACTGACCAAGATATTTATTCACAAAACATCTGACGACAATAAAGGCAAAGGCATGTTGGACAAATGCTCCTGTGTTAAGAGGCTCTTTGTTTCTGTCTTCACAGTGGATTTAGTCAGAGTCCCTGACCTTGCAATAACAATATCTTTATAAGTCTAAAGGTCATGTATTCAATCAACTTTTAACAGTGTTCCTGTAGTGAGTTTGCACACAGCATTCCTGCAATCCTTGGATTAGACCTGTGGTGGTGATGTCGGTGGATGTATGGATCAGTCATATTCCCTGAAAAGGGTCAACAGAGAACAAGTGGCTCAGATGATCTCCTGAGGATTCTCTGGTTGAGTCTCTGCAGACTTGTTAGCTCGTTCACTTCCTCAGATCCTGTCAGAACAAATACTCTCTGCAGAAGAAGATCACAGACCATCTCTAACTGTGTTTTTCTGTGTAGGTTTTACACTTCATTTGATTTTGTCAAACATTGCCATCATCTTAACTCAAACCGTGCAGCAAGGATGCTATAATTTTTTATGGTTACCTACAGTGTTATTTACCTTTCGTTCAGATTAATTTACTGTATGCTTGAGTTGTACTGATATACTAATCAAATGCACACCTGCCAGCCAATCAGAAGCAGGCATTTTCTGTCCACCATATTAACATCAATCTGCAGGACTCATTGATAAATGTCACAAGCATTAGTGGTCGAGAAACTGCAAAAAGAAGTTTAAAAAGGTTGAAACAGAAGCAAAGAATTTATTTAAAAGCAAACAACAGACGTGCTCAAGTTTACATTCAGTAGTCGAGGTGGAGAAGGGTAATTTGTTCAGCACAGCAAAGCAACATTGTAAAAGTATTACAGTGTTAAGTGCAGCAAAATAACAGCCGTTCTTGTCACATTGTGGAGGCAGAGGAGGAGGAAAAGAAAGTGCTGTGTGTTGTCACAGCAACAACTGGCAATATTTGCTCCATGCTAATTGTATGCTAATTGTTCTTGCACTTAACTGAACTGTTTCACACATTTTCATTAATGTCAGTGACTCTCAATAACCAACAGAGCTGAGGAATGAAAAGCATTTTCCCTGTGCTCTGCCTCACAGGCTGCTAGCCAGGTTGATAAATCACACTTTGCTGTTGCCTGTCGGTAAACATGACATTACAATCTCAGTTATTATTCACTGTTTGGTTAGCAGGTAAACTGACGGAAAAAAAGATTGCCAGTTTACACAGCTGGGAGCAAGCCCAAATGACAGGCTGCCTCTGACACAGCAGGTGTCCTCATCTGACTCTACAGATAATAATGACTCAGGACCTCAGTGAGTTTCCTGTAAAATTCCAAACAACAATCCCTCCATCAGCATTCATTCACAGTGTCAGTAGTTAAACAGAACTGAACAGCACACAGAGGAGCAGAGCACTGTGGAGTCATCTTCCCTGATCCATCCTGTCTGTCTCACTCACATCCTGTAAGACCTTCTGCTTGTCAATAACTCGACCATCATGAATGATTAGAATCCCAGACGCAGGACAAAAATGCTTGAGGTGTTACTCCTGCCACTGTACAGAGAAAACCAAGTCAGGTTGAATTGGCTTGTCATGGCTGAGCATTAGCATGCAGACTGCAGTGAGCTGATCTGACAGGATGAAGGACTAAGCCAATAAAGCCATGTTTGAAAGTGAAGGCTGTGTGAAAATAGGTACAACGTTCTCTTGGAAGGTTTGGAGTGATTCCTATTTTCTTTATGTGCTATTGTTGTCTTTGTGCTCCGACACTCAGACCTGTCCCTGCAGCTCAGTCCTCCTACATGCTGGGTCACACAGAGCTGTGGAAGTACCTTGTAACCTCACAGAGCTCCCAGCAGAACAGAGGCCAAGTACAGTTTGACACACTCTGGTGGTCCAGCTGTCCTGAGAGACTCCAGCTATCATCCCACTAACTTAGCTTGTGGCAAAGACATGTAGTGATCCCACACACAGAACAGAAATGCTTGAGGAGTGGTGTTACTCCTGCCACTGTACAGAGGAAGCCAAGTTAGGTTGAATTGCCTCGTCATGGCTGAGCATTAGCATGCAGACTGCAGTGAGCTGATCTGACAGGATGAGTTTGAAAGTGAAGACTGTGTTAAAATGGGTACAATGTTCTCTTTAAAGCTATCTGCTCGGCCTCTCCAATGTCATCATAAATGCTAATAGCCTAAAAATAAGTGGCAGTATAGTAAAAGGATGTGAATTATTCATTGCTTTCCTATTTGAGTCCCATTATTTAATAACCTCTGTTAACAGATGTGTAGATTATGAGACATGAAGTTTGAGAAGGATATTTCTTGACCTTTACATGCAGTTAAATAGAGCTGCTTTTGTAAGCTGCATCAGAAGGAATAGGGACAGGTCACAGCAAGAAACTCACCAGGTGTTAATAACACTGACAATGGCTGCATTCACATGGGACTAGTATCACCTGAGGACCTTTAAGAACAATTGCCGATCAAACATGGAGGAATTGGCATGTTTGTTCGTTTGTGTCTGAACCAACTCTATAAATAACTTAACACATTTTCAGTAATTCCTATTCTCTCAGTCTCTTCATTGTTGTCTTTGTGCTCCAGCACTCTGACCTGTCCCTGCTGCTCAGTCCTCCTACATGCTGGGTCACACAGAGCTGTGGAAGTACCTTGTAACCTCACAGAGCTCCCAGCAGTACAGGATGTCATTATGCAGCATACAGGACCCAGTTCAGCAGACCAGCAGACCTGACCTGCTGTTCTGCAGACACAGCTGAGAGCTACAACTTTTCACATTCAGAGCTACAAATACTCATCATACAGAGATATGAGATGCCTGCAGCTCACATGCAATAGTCAGCCATGATGCTTGCTATTTCACTTTACACAGTGTATCACAGAGAAAAATCACCCACACAAACACACCAAAAGAACAGTTCCTTTCTGTGTAATAAAGCCACTGGGTCTGAACAAATGCATGTATCTCTCTCACAAGTCCAACCTGCTCAAGTGTTTCGGCCTCAGGGTTTGTATATTAAATATTAACATTCAGCATCAGGGAGTTAACTAGAAGTTAACACCCAGGACTCATTTCTGAATCATTCTTCAACTAGTTTTTTTTTAAAAGATATAAAGGCATAGTCTGAATTTCAGGGCTGATTCTCACACACATTTACAGGGATGTGTAATAATGTTCCTTTGTGTCACACAGCCAACGTTTGCATGGTTAAACACTGACTTCCAGCTCCCATCATGGCAGAAGAGGAGTAAAGTGATGAAACAGACATATTTGACCATCAGAGGAGAACGACAGGTGTAATTAATAACATCACTTACGACTGCATTCTTTCAGTCAGGTCCTGGATCCTGCTTTAGTGCTCACTGACACTCAACAGAGCTGAGCCCTCGTTTACTCAATTAGTCACACCTGGACTTTTCCTGCTCTGACAGATAAATATCTGATGTGAAAACTAAACCATGTATTCATTTAGACCAGGTGAAAGTACTAACATGACTGTATGTTTTTACATTTAGATTCAAGTGATGTCTTTTATCCTCTATCTCTGCATATGTCATGAGTAAGTTAGTAAATGTAAATGTTTCCACAGGATTGAGCATTTAATGTTCATGCACACAAAAAAGAAAAGGCTCAGATGGGACTGATTTCAAACCAAACTTTTAAACATTTACTGGAATTCTAAACTTTGTATCCACAGCCTTTATAAATAAATATATAGATGTAAGTTAGTTAAAAGTGTTGATTGGATATAAAAAGCTAATTGGAGAGCTTAGAAGCAACAAATCCCACAACAGGTACTTGGCTGGCAGTCAGCAAAGCGTGCCAGGTGTCCAGCAGCACTGTGCAGCATACAACAGGGAGGTGGAAATAATGTCTCCATGCATGAACGAGTCCAGTGTTGGCCTGTGCTCCTCTGTGGTGCAGTCATTACTGTGATGATTGTGCTGCACAGGATTGAAAACTGACAAAAAGAAGCCTTGTGACTGAAACAAAAAAAGGAGGAAGAGGAGGATGGGGCCCAAATTGTTTCCTATTCTGCTTTCATAAACAGACAAACTCAGTGTGGTTTGCATGAACACAGAACACAACAAAAAGGATTAAACCAAACACACTTTAAATATTCATCAATGCCTGAGTCATCCACAGAAAACCTCACAAACACATACGCACAAACACATCACCCTACTGGAACAACACATGCAAAACAAACAGACATTTTTAAACAGCATTTAGACCTTCTATTTAATGAGGTCCACACTGGGACACATCTGAGGTCATCAGGAAAACAGCCACAGAGACTGGAACCTGAACTTTAAAAAGAAGCTTCTCCAGACTTGACCTTAATCTTAGAAACAGGCTTGTGTGAGACGACCTGCTGCCCTCAGGACGATCTGCAAAAAAACTACAAGTTGTCGGACGAGATATTTTTGAGTTGAGTCAACTAAATTTGAGACTCTTTCTCTCTGCACGCCTTTCAGCATTTTCATCACATTACTTTTCATTTTTCACCTTTGAAGCTTTTGTGCAATAAAAACACTGAAAATATATTTTCACTGTTCCTGCGTTTTTATTTGTTCTCCTGTTTATTCAGGGTTTTTTATCCCTTTTTGTTGTTTTCTGTTCTGGGTGATAACGAAGGTCGACTCAGCTGCTTTCAGAAGGTTGGAGAGAGAAAAGGTGAACCTGCTGTTTATCTGAAAAGGGAAATGTTGCTGTTGTGTTTGGCTCTGGACTGAAAAATGCTGAGGCTGTTAGTCTTTTGCTTTAGTGCAGCAAACAGAACATCCTCACACCTCTGATCCTCTGATTCGAGAGAAAGTTTGACAAACAAAAATGTTGAAAACAAAACTTAAAAGAAAATTAAGGTGCATCCAATAATTAAAATGGTGATGTTTCTTTCCAGTGTTATTTACTGTTATTATGCTGCAGTATACAGAAATGTGGACATCACAAGTTATGTTAAATATTTTTAATATATTCTTTGACATTTTTCTTGCTCATAATGTGAGAAATCTCACACTGTGATTATCATATTTCATTATCCTTTCACAGAACCAAAGGTGATTGAATATTATTTATAACCATTTAACATTTAACAGACAGACAAATCCTCACTTCTCCTTCCATGCACATTTCTGAAGCCATGTTAATGAGTGACGTGGGCTTTGAAGCTGTTATCTGAGAGGATCTCACTTTGCCTTCACATCCATATTTTTCTATTGTCCCAAAAAATCAGCTGCAGATGCAGTGTGAAATTATTCAGAGTGGAGCCACTGAATCAAACTGTTTGCCAGAATTACTGTAAGAAAGGCTAAAAGAGGGAACGGCTGTACTTACAGAGACACCTACACTTATGTTAAACAAGTGATTCACTGATACAGACTCTCTGTCTCTCTCTCAGCTCCTCTGTTCCAGGTTGTCATATTAAACCTCCATCACTGTGTCAGTCTTGTGTCTCTCCAGCAGCCAGCTGAGTCACCTGTGGCAATGTGTCATGTATCTGTGTAGGTGTGGAACAAAACAAAACAAAAAAGACCAGAATCCACGTTTCTCCTTTGCTCTCTTTTGCACTTTTTCTGTTCTGTTTGGCGGACTGTGACCTTCTGGTATCTCGAAAAGTAGCAACATTAAGAGGCAGCAGATGGTTCACAGTGAGACTCTTGTCCTTCATGGACACGCCTGTCAGGAAAATTGTGTGTGTGTGTGTGTGCGTGCGTGTGTGTGTGTGTGTGTGTGTGTGTGTCCTGCTATCACTACTGCATTTTACCATGACCCAGATAGTTGACTTTAGCCACTCTGGCTTCACAATATGAAAAAAAAATGCCTGCACAACATGTGTGATAATGTGAAACTCTAATCTACAGCACAGACACAGGCAGCATGTGAGTGTTCTGTTAGCAGCTGAAGATGTTCTGCTTTTCTCTCCTGGCCTCCTGCCTGCTGTGTGTCTCTTATCCTCTCTGTGCATCACATTCAACACTAAAGTCTCTCCTGACCAAATTCAAAACACAGCCAGCACGACCCACATCCTCACAACAGCAGAGCCTGTCCACATCTGAGGCACAGCAACCAGCACATGCTGTAAGTGTTTGTGGAAGAGCGAGAGAAAGAAAGAGAGAGAGAGAGACAGAGACAGAGAGAGACAGAGAGAGACAGAGAGCAAGAGTAAGAGCAAGAGAGAGAGACACAGAGAAAGAGAGAGTTTAATTCAGCACAGAGGACCACAGTGTGATTCAAGTGCTAAACACTGAGCGTTATTCACGACCTCTCTGACAGGAGAGAAACAAACTATGAAACCTGCAGCTTCATAAGTGCTGCTGGAAAAAGCTTCACTGAAACATTTCTAAAGACACTTGTTGGTTTGTATTTTTTCTTCTCCAAATGGGACAGAAGTGTCTTTTCACTGAGTAAAGTTATTAATAATATTGGCATGCTTTTTATCATGATACCTCTCTTCTTCTAATAATATTTCATTGCAAAGCACTTTGTGTGTTTTTGCAGATATTTCTAATAGCATTCAGAATCTCTATCTCAAAGAACACAAAGAGACAAAGGCATGAACCATCTTTGTACTCCTGTCCTCAGGTCTGCTGAACTGCACAGGCTGTTTGAATCATCAGTCAGACAGTTTAGTTTAGCAGACACATTAGAGCCGTAGTGGAGCTGTCTGTGCGAGTTAGTCTGCAGAGTCCTGCAGCACAGCAGCCTGAGGAGCTCACAGGAAATGAAGTGAGGCTCGACTGTTCAGGAGAAATAAGAGCTCAGCTGTTTGTTCAAGAAGCTTTAACTCCACGAGTAGTTTATCTAGTTGCTTCCTGTGGCGGTGTGACAGTAGTATGATGATGGCAAAGATTAATGTTTCCATCCTGAGTTCCATATGAACTGAAGAACCAAACAGCTGGAGCTCAGCAGAAAACCCTGCAGCGAGCTGGGATGACACCAGCTGAAGATAAAAAGCTTTACTCTCCTAAAGTGTGATGAGATTATTGAGCTGCTTTGAATAAGAATCATATTATCTCTCAATGCTGAAAGGGAGATTTCAACAAAGGCGACAAAGGTGCAGAGAATCAGACTCTTCTGACAGAGGCTAATGATCTGAAGTGTGTGTATTGTGCTGCACATTATGCCGTTAACTTTGTGACAGTGATGCTACATCTCAAACTGCAACAGCAACATCAAGAACCTCCAGTTTATTTCAATCCGTTGGTCATCAGGGAGGAAATTTAACCAATGTAACTATGACAAAAGCGGTCTGCTGAGGGTGAGGAGTATTGCAGGCTCAGACTGGATTTTGGTGTGTGTGTCTGTGTGTTCAAAATGGATTAGCACACAATGATGTGTACATAATGGAGTGCAGAGGTAATCCCCAGTATTTGCTGCAGGGACAGGATTTGCATTCATCTGCACACAGAACATTTATCATGCTGTTACACTGACATCAAAGTTACCAACTGCATCCAGAATAATAAACAGCAGAGGATACTTTACTGTTCAGCAATGACAAAGGTTAACTGTGACCAGATATGAAGCACACACAGACCAGTGATTGACTACATTACAAATGGACTTCATTCAGCAACCAGTGGCGTCACACCCTGGCCTGCCATTAGAAAGAATGTAGGTTTCAGACAAGCCTGCTTTGCATGAACTTTTTAGACCTGGAAGCTACTTCCACTTGTTTATACAGTCTATGGGAAGACCGGAAGATTATATTTCTTCAATAATAAGTAAGGCAGAAATGATAACATTACCCAGCCTCAGAGAATGTCTCTTACAGCACTGTGTATCTATTGAAATGTAAATGATCTGAGGCTGAGGTGAGGATTAGTTACAGAAACACCCTGTAACACTTTAGAAACAGGAATCAGTGAAAGGAAGTTCAGTTTAGTTTCTTTAAACCTCCAGGCAGACACAAGTTTAAACTTTTCTGTCTTTTACTATCTGAGTCTTTTTTTCCTTTCCTACTCACTGATTGTTTCTAATGTTCTCATTAAATGTGGAAGTCAATGAAGTGTCCGGAGGAGACCCCATTACTGCTCACAGACATGTAACACCTGTAGATGGAGGGAACCAATTTGCCAGAGCAGCAGATAAGACATTCGGTGACTTCAGCAGCAAGAGAGAAAGAGGGAAGACAGAACAGTACATTCATCTTTGTCTCTTAAAGCACACAGTGATCATTTTCATTTCAGCATAATGAAAAGATGTAACAGGAACGAAGCAGCTATGAGCAGGATTCATCTGTCTCTGATGATGACACAAAGTTCATGAATGATATACAGTATGACACTTTTCCCCACACTTTTTTCCCATAAGATAGCAGAAGTTTGTCTCACAGTTGTGTCATGGAGAAAACACTAATTCATGATATGCAGGGAGGGACTATTTCAGAGCAGAGATTGTAGATTACAGGACTATGGATGGAGCAATATAAAATGTGTAAGAACCACATGGAGTGCGTCATTATCTTTCTGCTGCAAACATGAGCACACATTAAGCTTCTGATGAGGGCATCTATGGGGAAACATTAAAGTCAGACTCTCCTGTGTTCTGATCACCAGCTGAACTCACAGTGGGAGGAAGGATTGGAACACAACCAAATTACTAATAACAGCTTCTGTCATCTGGGGACATGTTATCATCCAGAGAGGGGGGGTAGATTTGTTAAACATGAGTAACATTTTGTATCTCCGTTTTAAGGAATTCGTACATATGTTATATCCATATGTTACACATGCATATAACATATGTATGAAATTCTTTCCTGCATAATTGCACAGTGGATTAAAAAAAAGAGTGTGTGCACATAAAGAGTACTCATGAGCATACTGTAGGATCCAGGAATAGCCTCTGCTGGAACAAAAATCCATGAGGCCGATGGGACCAAGTTTGACATGAGACCTCACTGGATACAAGTTTGAAATATGTTCTGTTGAGAAGTAAGACTAACTCTGAATGTGACCCAATCCATGCAATATTTTTCTCACCACATATCAAGATACTGGACCTCAAGTTCTCTCAGGTATGCTGGGAGATGAAGTCTCTGTGCTCTACATCGACATCTCCTAACAGTCAGTTTGGCATTGAGTACCTCGACAGCAAACACTCAAATACCGTTCAATATGTGAGCTGTTCCACTGATGCATTAGTGATGCAGTTGAAACATAATCATGTCTCAGCTGGATCCCTCCTCAGTGAATGCACACATTAGTTATTCAGAACACATCCTGTAAGTTAATTCATGATAACAGAGTCACATCACAGCATTCAATTGGAATAACAACCTTTTAATCCTGCTGATTAGATGACTAATTCATGAGTGATTACTCTCAATCTCTTGGCGTCATCAGACACAATTATTAACTTATGTGATGAAATAACTGAGTGTTTACATTAACTGTCCACTGCAGAGTTAAAAAACACCAGCAACAGGACTTACTAGCTAATTCAAACCTCTTTTCAGTGTGACGAGAAAAACACACCTCACATCTCCCGAGGGAGAGCCAGTGGAGTGTTAGGTCTTCTAATAACTATTATCAGCTGTCATCCCTGAAGAACCAATGAAACATAATATACCAATGTATGAGAAATGCTGAGCTAACAAGCCAGGTACCTGCTAAAAATGTCTAAAACATCAATAAAATAATCCTAGAATTTTACTCAACAGAAAGTGGAGCAAATAATTATTGGACAATATGTCACTACAATAAACCTTACAGCATTATTTGTCTTATATTTGTTTGAAGAAAATCCCTGAGTGGCACCAACAACACAAACACTTCCAAGAATCTTCAATGACTGAGTTAGCTGAGGTGACATCTAGAAGACACCTAGCAGCATCCACCTGCCAGTCAAAGTGGCCAGTCCCTACTATTGCCTAACTTTAAGCGTTAATGTAAAGTAAAGTAAAGCTGCAGCTGTTACATCATTTGTTTAATTGAAACTTGGCTTAACCCTGGTCTACCAGGCACCATAATTCAACCAGTTGATCAAGAGTTGCTGTGATAGTGAGACAATGAGTTATTGGAAATGCTGACAGCACTTCCTACCAAGGGCGTTTATTTTGATTACAACAGTGAGCCAAACCACTGACGTATACAGAGGCAGCCCTGTCAAATCTTTGCATAGACTTGAGATACTTATAAGGTAGAGAATTTAATCTGCTATCTGATAAACAGTTTTCATCAGGCCCTTAAGATGCTGTGAAAACCTGCATCTGACAGGAACAATGCAAGTGAGCTGATACATACTTTGTATGTACATACATTAATTACAGGGGAAGTGCAAAAGGAGGTCTTATTTTTAACAGTATCTGAGGGGTCTTCCACTTCTAACCACTCCAACAGAGCAGTTGAATCATCTCATTAGTGCTTTGGGACTGTGTGTTCATTAAGGGGGATGTGATGAGATTAAGGATCCAACTAAAACACAGTCAGTCTTCCCCTTGCTGTCTCCCTGTTTCTCCCTGTCAACCAAAGAAGCAAACAAGTAACTCATTAAAATTACAAAGTTTACTTTGTCCAAATTAATTAAATGGATCCCACAGAAAGGGGCATCCTGGTACCCTGAAGAACAGTGAACTATCAGACTGCAAGCTTCAGTCAGCTTGAGGAGCAGCAGTCAAACATAAAGGAGTCTCATGTTGGTATCAGCTGCAGAGGTCTTAACAATTACACCGCACACTGTGGGATGTCAGATCAGCTTCCTTTAACATGCAACTTGTTTTATAATCCTGAACACACCTTCACCTTTAGACCATCAACTCTCACAACAGTTGCTGATTCTGCTGCCTCAGGATAAGGAAGAGAATCCACATCTTAAATTCAGACCCCCAAACACAAACAAAGGTTTCTTGCTCCCGTCTGCTCCCAGCTGACCTGAGCTGACCTCACTGTTTCTCATGAAGTCACTGCTCAGCACTTCTTCTGTTGCTTTCTCACAGAAATCAGACCAAGGGAAGCAGAAAACAAGCACAAACCAGACATTTAGTGGAGTCACCAAGTTACGACAGTGAGATGAAACACTGTAACCACTGTGTGGAAATACAGTAAAAGGAAAAAGTTTGAGAGAGAAAACAATATCAGCTCCTCAGTGTGAAAAACACACCAGGTTGTCAATCTAGAAAGTATCATTTTTTTAATCTGTGGACATAGACTAGGATATTTTTTTTAAAAGTGTCAGCTAATCAATAATCAGAGGGGTCAAGTGGAGGTACAGACCTGGGAAATGTGATGGTGAGCTGGTTTTACCAAAGCCGCCAATATTAAAGCACAAACTGTCAAACTGTGGATCCAGTCTGACTCAGGATGATGAAACATGTCTGAAGTAGAGATCAGAAATCTCTCTGGAGAGGGATACAGGCTTGAGATGTGGACTGACTACAAAACAATGTATACTGGTTGTGTCATTTTCACCCACTATAAACAGCCTTCTCTTGTTCATGTCATGTTGATTTTGTATCAGCAACATTAGACTTGACATTAACCAATCAGCCATCACTTAGCTCTCCTGCAGTGTGGCTGCCAATTGAAGCAGCAGCTCATCAGCAGAGAAGCTGTTTATGTGAGAAGACACCAGAGCAGTGTGTGTCCAGAGGCTGAAGTTCATGTTTACTTTCCAGTGGGAGAGAGGAAGCTGGAAATGATGATGGAAACTGTGAATAATTTGAATATAACAAGACACCTGTTGCTGATATATTCAACTTTATATTCTGTGTTCTTGATGATTTGACTGCCTTTAGTTTCCCTCTGTGTAGCTTCAGCAAATGAAACCTTGTGGTACAGGTGGACAGTTTGGTGAAGTCCATTTATATTCCCCCTGTTTCACTCTGCTCATTTGTATGTTAGACTCAGAGCAGAGGGTGGTGAGTTCATGATAAAGTTCCAGCAGCAACACAAAGGCAGAAAGAACAGAAAGGTTCAGTGGATTCATCAAATGAATGTGGTGAAAAAGGAAGTTGAAAGAAGTCAAATGACTGTAGATAAAAAGAACATCTCATTCCCCTCCTTTATGAGGCAAACCATTTATATTCATCTTACACACTCCGGTCTACTCAACTCTTTAACTGAACACAAGGTTCAAAGCTTCTGAACCTTGGGTGTCCTTATTCATAGTTAATTTACAGCCCACAGAGTTTCTTTAATCTCACTAGATATCAGCTGTCAGTGAGAAAACCTTCAGCTCTTTAATGTTCTTCATTTATGATCTGAGCAGATATGCAGATTTTAAACTTCAAGATCTTTCGAGGAGAGACTGAGAACTTCAGGGATTTTCTAATACTGTATTTGTTTGCGAGGGCAGGGCCTTTAAATTTTAATAATAGTGTTAGTAAATCACACCATAGATTAAGAAGCAGAATAAATAAGAGGTAAGAAAAATAAATAAGATGCTTTACAGGAAGCAAGAATTAAACAAGGAATAAAAAGTCAGCAGTGGTGGGGTGGGAATAAGGAATTACCACATCTAAGTTCAGTGATTTTGCATCAGTTTGTCTCACTTTAGAGACTGTCAGCTCGTCTGCCCTGAAGAAACCTAACGGATAATCCCAGGATTCTGCCCAAGGCAACTCATGAAGCTATGACCCATTAAATCTGCTCTCACTCTATTCGGGAGGTGGAACCAACAGTGAGCGTTCAGACAGCTCCTGCTGAGCTTGTGAAACTTGTGAAACACTGAACTCTAAGTCAAGTCATTTTTTTATGTAAATGTGAGCAAAATGAATCAGTACAGCTGTCATGAACAGTGACAAACACTTTGCACTGGTCCAGAAACAGTAAACAGAACTTTTGTCAATGAATCAGCACCATGGACAGAGACAGTGCTGATCTGTGACGGAGAACTGAACTGAACTTTATATTTCTCCAACACAAAAGCCTGACTCTGTAGGTAGAACGGCTTTTATGAGGTCCTGTCTTTTTTTTACATCAACTACTTCAATAATGCAAAAGGTACTCATGACAATATACTTGCAGAAGCACTTGCAGAATATATCAAATTATGCAGCACAAACCAAATTAAAAACAGGTAACTACAACCCTTGAACCGAAACTTTGTAAACCCACTTGAATTAAGTAAGTTACCTGTACTGATGTTTAAGTGCTTAAACAACCTACCATATCTTACCAAATGTATCTCCCTAAAAACTCCCAATAAAATTACATTGTTTTATCTGGAAAATGGAGCCCAAAGTGATGGTGCTGCTACCGTCTCCCTCCTTTAAACCCTGTGAGATCTGTGTGAACTCTCTCCCTCTTTGCAGCTTTAAGCTACAGATCAGCTGCCACAGTGTTTCATTAGTTCTTATCTTTACACCCTGCAGCAGGAGTCACTCTGCATTTTTCATATCTGATGACACGCCACTTGTTCACAGAAACCTGACTAATGATCATAATGTAGCTCATTACTGATATTTATACTCTCTTAGTGTCAAGGGCTTACATTTAAGAGTGAAATGGTTCAGTGTAAGAATCCCAATGTGATAATGTTGAAGTGTGACAATGTTTTTAACACTGACAATGATGGGAATAGGTAGAATTCATCAAAGACACCATCTTTAAAGAAAACAAGGAGGTTCAGCACAGGGTTGGTTTTTTTTTACGAGTAAAACTGATGGGATTTTATGTTTCCAGTAAGCACTAGGAACACAGAATCCCATCTTTTCTCATCCAGTTTAAGGAAACTACAAGGCACGAAACACTGATGCATATGCCTGATAATGAAATGGATCCTCTGGGGAATATGACAAACACTGTAGCTTTTCCTGCAGAATTAGAGCAGCGTAGAAAAGTGTAGCTGAGTCTTCTGTTAAAGGGCAGAGTAAAGTGAAATTCAATGTTGTACTTAACGTTAAGTTCTCCACTTAACTATTCTATTAATGAATTGTAGGGACAAAAGTGCTTCAGTGGTGAGATGGTGTGCTGTACAACAAAGTGCACCCCATCAGTAAACATCAGTAAAAATAAAAAAGCTTGTGCGTTATATCATTCAAATGAATATTTATCAGGTGCCATTAGCATTTGATCATATTACTGCCTGTGTTTAGTGGAGGTGTTGATACCTGGAGGAGGAGATTCTTCTAATCTCTCACACTTCATTTGTCTTCTCATTAACACTTCATTCACAGTCTAAAAGGACGTCAAACCAAATGAAGCATTCAGTGTGCCTCATTTAAAGTTCACTCCAAAGTGCCTGACCTTACATGTTGAATAATAATCTCAATCTCAATTACATTATCAGATTAAATTATTTTTATAAAATGATTTTAGACATTCAGATTTATTTTTCTGTATAACTCTGGCTCAAGTGGCCATGATAAGAAGAGAGACACCATGCGAAGCAGTAAATAAAGAATATTTTAATAAATCAAATTCATCAAATTAGCCAAAACCAAGGAGAGACAGAGCTGCAGCTGCAGCCTGGACTTTTACCTGGACACACCCTGGGCCCTCAGGTGTGGCCAGTTAACCTAACGAGCACTAACGAGCAGCTGCAGAGACAGAGCAGACTGGGAACTTTATCCAAGACAACTAGTGACCATGGACTGTTTAAGTCAACATGTTATCAGTGTATGACTAAAGTTTTAAGAACTTCAGGTCCTCCTCAACAATTTATACATCATATATACGTCATCAAATTGGCTCCTAAATGTATCAGTGCCAGCTACCTCAATCAGAACAAGAGGAATAAACTATATTTTATCATCTGTATTCTCACAGTCACAGTGATGTATTGTGTTTTGGATGTTTTAAACAGTGTAGTGCTACAGAATGATGATCATAAAGGTCTGTTCTACTAAAGATCCTGACATAAAGAGTGGGAGGAGTCTGTAATGTTGAACCATTTCATGGACTAATTGCTTCATCAATCCACAGCAGAGCAGCAGATCGAAAAACTGTGAAGAAGCTGAAGATGTGACTCTTTTTACTGGAGACACTTCCATCTTCTGCCACATAATGAGGACTGACCACTAGTTTAAATAAACAGCATGATACTAGATTCAATACACAGCATGGTGTTTCATTCATCATGTGTCTGTTCTTCAAACCTTAGCTGAGTGCAGTTTATATTCCTTTTATTTGTGTGTCTTCATCAGTGTGTCTATAGGTCCCTCTCTGTATCCGACAGTCTCTCTCTGCAGTGACAGATAGGTGTTTCAGGGCTTCATTACTTTCAGACCTGCTGCAGTTCCATCTCATTTGTCATGTTTTATGCTCTATTGCCTTTAAAAGTAAATCTTGGTTAAAGGCAAAAGATGAGAGTTGGTCGGTATAATTAGATTCGGGATGAGTTGCTGTGTGTGAGACAAGATGCTTGAGGAAAGAAAGGAAATAAAAGAAAAGTCTTCAATGATTTATAAACTGGAGGATAAATTAGGATGAAATATAGTGAATCACTAAAAAGATTGCTTGAAGAACTCAAGTGCACAGATAATAATCACTGTTGCCTCATAAGCCGACTGTGTGTATTGATCACGTGAAGAGTGAGGGAAGAGAAAAGAGAAAAAAAGAGAAACAGGAAGTATTTTAATGTGAAAGGAAACAAACTGACAAAACAAAGACGTCTATGAACTGAAATGCTGTGGTCTGAGATACGTGGCACATGGTTTGACAGAGGCAAAGGTTTATAAAGCAGCTTTCAGACACAAGACGAATCAAAGTGCCTGAACACACAGACTTATGTTTATGAAGACAATGATATTGGAACCAACAACAACCTCAGTCCTACAGCAGAAACTAAGAGTCACAACTGTGCGCCCTTATCTCTGCAGCAGCAGTAGCAAGGCATGGACTCAGATTAGTGTCTCTGGCAAGACACAGAATGAAAGCACACCACATCAGCTGATCATCAGCGGACCAGAAGCAATAGTGTTCGACACTTGTGAAATATCAGTTGTTCTTACTGTCAGTTCTGAAGATCACTGTGATGCAGCAGGTTGTCTTTCTCATCCAGCCGTCATGACATAAACACACACACACACACACACACACACACACACACACACACACACACACACACAATCGGCCGTCTTACCTGGAAGAGACAAAAAAGAGAAGACAGACTGTAAAATATTTTATCCATGACATCATCAACACCAATATCATTCACTGATTTTAGCTGCAGCCATGAGTCCCACTGTTGGCCAGTCACAACTCATGATGTATTGCAATATTGGTCTCAAAGGTCTGATGATGTGGAAACAAATGGATGTAAAACTTCTATCAGCCTTTTTTAGTGTAAAGGCCGACATTATCTGAGCCTGCAGAGTCAATTGTTCTACCTGCTCCCTGACAGAGTGACACCTTCAGCCCATCTCTCCCCACAAGAACCAAACACCTGCTGATTCTGCTGCCTCAGAGGGGAAATCCAGTCAGGTCAGTGTCACAGAGTGACAGCGTGTGTCCTATAGAGTAAGATGCATAATCGCACACACATGCTGCACCACCACTCTAAAATAATTAAATCAAGCCAGCTGGAGGAGGAGCTGCTTGTATCGTTGAAAACACAAAGACTGCTGTCTTATAAAAGCATCTTTATTCATTGTGAAACATGTTTAGCAAGAAAAACAATTGTTTGTCACCTGTTTGTTCTCTGCTGTACTCTCCCTCCTCTGTTTGAACCAGACGGACAGAAGAGAGGCTCAGAACATCTCTTTATGGAGTGAAGAACATTAAAGTAGACTGATGCATGTGCAGAGCATATTGGACAGACATATTTTCAGACGGCCTCAGCACTTCCTGTCAGCTGCTTGATGACTGTCAAATGGAGCTGTGAGGATTTAGATGTTATTAAGATCTCACAGTAACAGACAGCCAGTGAAGTGGCTGAAAATCAATCAATTTAGCAACAGGTGAGACAGCTGCGACCACAGAATGGACACTCAAGGTGAAATAGATTCAGCCGTGCATCACTTCTGCAGATAAAACTAGCGCCAACTTTCAGAAAGAGACGTCATAAACTTCAGCAGATAATATAACTGCTTCATCAACTTCATGAGGAAAAGTAATTTACTTTCAGTCTTCTGTCATAATGTGCCTTCAGAAGCATAGCCAGTGTCTCGTCAAGGAGCCTACTTCTACCTGCTATAACAGTGTTCATTACAATATAATGTCCTGATGTCTGAATAGCATTACTGAACATCACATCTCCTGATCAGACACAAAAGGCAGGATGTAAAACAGACCAAACTATATGTAAGAGCTTTCGTCTGTTACCATCAATAACTGCTCTAAATATGGTACAAGGAGGAAACATCACAACTCTCCAACCTGCTGATTAGTCTGCATAAGGAAAGGAATCTATGATGTATCAAAGGAACTTCACAGAACAAGGACAGTGTTTGCAGCCACCCAATGACATTTCTGGAAGTAACTTTGAAACTAGCACACCCTGTTCTCCACTGAACTGAAGTATGTGACACTTAAGGTGCTTTCAAGTACCTCTTCAAGGTATACAGGCAGATGTGTAGACGATGGTACTCGATCTTAATAGAAACTCTTTAATGTTCAGTTCTTTTCAAGGGACAGGCTTGAAATAAACTAGAAATGAACCAATCAAAGAATAAACCAAAAAGTAACCTATGGAGTCTAAACACTGCTGGTGATGTCGGTGAAAAGATGCTTGCTGTGATTAGGAGGGGACTTTTGAGAGCTTGACCCAGACACTGGATGTGGGGCAGTGGGGGTGGATGGAGGTGGAGACGCTTCACATTAAATTGACAGCTGACAGCAGCAGAGAGAACAGATTTGAAGTTTAACAGCAGGAAGATGACGGCGAATGGAGATTGTAGTAAATACTATTTGGTTAAACTGAAAGTGTGAACGCCCATGATCAACTTATTAGAGAAGCAGGAAGAGAGAAAGGAAGAGGAGTGAATGAAGGACAAACATCTTCCTGCTTGAACTTACGCTGAGCTCCAGTATTATAAATTAATTAATGAGTTTTTAACAAACCCTTGTGATTAAAATTTGACCCGTGGACATGTGAACTTACTTATTATAATCTGCCTTATATGAAAGACTGTTCTTAAACTTTTCATGTTAATGCAGCAGTAATGCAGAGTTCGGCTCACTAATTCTCTGGTTTTCAGGAAATCCTCCCTGAGGCTTCACAGGCTTCACACAGTCCTCTCAAGCTTCTCTGCTGCATCTGAAGCTACTTCTGGAGGTGGAAGAAGTACCACTCACGAATAGCAATTAAATACAGTTTAAATTCAGCTCTACCATAGACTGTATAAAAAAGATGGATGCCATGACAGCTTTTCAAGAGTGCAGAAAAAAACATCTCAAATTCCCCTCCTGGCTGCAGTACAGATCATAAAACCCGCCTCCTCCATGTTAACAGATGGGACAAGGTTAAAATTATAAAACCAAAATACATGTCAAATACATTTTTCTCTAACATGGTTTCTGTCACTATAGCTAGTTCTTATCATGCAGATACAACAGACAGACAGCAGAGGGTAAAGAGTTGAGGTTCAAACAGTGACTGATTAAAATGATATCCAAGCTGTCAGATGAAGAGCTGTAGGGAGATTTAATTCCTCCTCTTGAGACAAAAAGGACAACTGGAGGTGAAGTTGACTCTCCGTCTCAAACTGCTTCATTTAACTGATGAAACACATGAAAGACTCCTGCTGTTGTTCTTTAAAGCCAGGCACCAAACTGAACAGATGAGGTTAACATCCAGCTGAGGAGATTAATAACCTTATTATTCACATTCAAACAGTGATGATCAGCTTCATGTCGGGGCCTCTGAGGTGAACAAGAAGGTACACACGTCATACACCACACACACTGTCGCTCAGTTGTCACTGTACATTATTTGAGAAGAGTTTAACAGCATGTTAAGACAGCAGAGGACACATCTCAGTCCTCTCTTGGATCTGACCTGGGAATGATCTACTCAGTCTCAGTCCTGTTAATTCTGCATTGAGTTACCAGAATCGAGAAAACACAAACACATCCTGTCACATAACTGGCAGAAATACTTTTAAGAGCTACTGGCCAGTTCCTCTCTTGTAAGACATATGAGACACCATAAGCAGTCTGTGGATGTAGCCGGCGATTAGATGATACAGACTTTATATCTCTCTAATGTGTGTAAAATCAGGGTTCTTCTTAGTATCTTCATGTTTGATATCACAGCAATTTGAAGAAATTAGCTCTGCTTTGACCTCTTCTTTGACTCACCCTGGAAAGTTTCACATTCATGATAAGAATATCAAAAGAGCCTAGAACCGCAGGTCAGAGAATGTGGGATCTTCACATCATTTATTCACCCCTGCAGTTGTGTGTGTTTGAGTCTGTGTGAGTATGTTTCAGTGTGTGCAGCCAAACACTCACTTGTGCTCCCTGTGGCCACTTTTATTCCTTCTCAGTAGACAGAAAGTATCTTGTGATCAATACTGGCTACTCTGGTTAGTGTGGCTGTAATCCCATCTGTTCAGTCACACTGATGTTTTCAGCCTGAACTGTAACAAGAAACTTAACCAGCTAAAGGTCATTTACATCCAGATAACCAAGGACACTTAGAAGCCTCTGACTCTGCTCACACATTATTACAAGAATCTGTGAAGCAGCACAAATCACCTCTGATCCTCACAGCAGCCAGTCAGACAGGAAGAGAGCAGAGCAGCAAGAACGACTTCACTACTGGACTATTCAACATGAATACATGAATCTACGTAAAGCTACATAAAGTCATTGCAGTAAACCAAGCCAGTCTGCCTCCTCCTTAATACCTCCTAACAACCAGGTTATATTTTTCAACTTTTATAACAAGAATAAGATGATAAAATGTCAGTTTGAACTCCACCTTCTCAGATGAAAGGTGTAACTATGATTTAAAGAAGACGAGAGAACAACTCATGCTTTATATGCTTTTTTATAATCAGCCTTAGAAGCCTGTTAGAAGGCACAGCATGCACACATATAATGAGCAGTTAATTCACAGCTTTAATGGTCCAGGTGATGATGGCAAACACAAGTTCAGCCAACACATTATCTGATCCAGGAGTCAAACTATTTAGCTCAATGAGCTCCCAGACTGTGCTTCACTTGTCTGCTCTGACCTGGTCCAGGTTCTGCATCAGCATGACTCGTGACTGTATAACTTGTAGTATTAGGAGAGAGTTCAGCTGTACAACAAGCACAGATATGTAAAGAACCAAGTCAACTTCATATAATGATATATTTTAGATTCAGGACCAACATCAAAAGAGAGGTGATATGTCGGGTCAGCAGAGAGGACAGAAGGACAAGAAGCACAGAGAGAGGAGAAGTCACAAGAGTGTGGAGAGACAGAGGCATGATGTCAAGTGTAAACCCCTCACTGTCTGAATACAAGTGTGTCTGTGTGAGCTAACTGCTAAAATGATTGGATATAGTACTAAAGACGCCAGGGACTCATAAAATGACATTAACAGTAGGTTAGTACTTTCGATAAAATAAATCAACAATCACTTGATGTTAAATTAAACTGGAGAGAAGTGAAGCAAACACAGCTCAGGCCCAGCTCAGCCCTCAGCACTGACAGTTAATCACATCAGACCCTCCTTCAGAAGGACAACCTGACTAAAGGGGACATTAAAAAGCAGTAAGTACATTTTCTGGGGAAGCTATTTAAATATTATTAGCAGAAGCAATCTTTTGTAAGTTACAAATGAAGCCTCTTTTATAGTTGAATAAAAAGTGCCTCACAAAAACACTAAAGAAAGACCTGTTTTATGTGAAGGAGCTGCTGTGTTTGTAATGAGGACAAATTAACTGATGTTAATAAATACTTCCTGAATGCTTCAGTTAACTGTCAACCTGCAGACATGCTCAATCAGTGGCATACTTGTAAAATGTGGATATATGATGTTTTTCACACTAAGGTATGTGCTGGGATTCTACTTCTGTCTATTATTCATATTTCTACATGAAATATGACTGTGCCTCCCTGAGCTGAGGGCCTCAGAAGTCCTCTGCTGCATTTCAAGGTGGTCTCTGAAGGAATTTGTGGAATAAGGAACGAATGACAAACAGCTGACCGTGACATTTACACAATCACAAATACCACATCCCCTCATTTTGATTCAACCTGCAGCCGACTAAACATAATTTCCTGCTTCCTGTTTGGGTGCATCCCAAGTTTATAACTTTGCATCAGCATTTCCTCACTTGTCTTTTCTTCCATGTAAGCCCCTCCCACCGAGGATGCATGGAGAGATAGAAAGAAAACCATGCAAGGAGAGAGGAAACAAGGAAATATACACACCCACACACAGTCAGGTTAACCCAAAAGTGTGTGAAAGTTGGGAATTTTCTATCCTTGAAGGAAATGGGCAGTGACAGACATTACTGCAGCGGACACACTCTGAATGAGAACGTTTCTGCTTCTACACTGAAACTCTCAAGGTTACAATGTTCTGTGAATACATTGAAAAAAAGAAAGAAAGTTGTTTCAATGCAGAGAAGTAAAGATGTCTTTATGAACGGATTTGCTAAATGTCCCCATGATTTGGTGATAAAGACCAGGGACACAAAAGCACACAAATTGTTGTCTCAACAAGAAAGATGTCTTCAAATAATCCCTTCCAGTCAATCAGCAGAACAGAGTCACTCTAAAACCATGACTTCTCTGAAGCGATCAAAATAAATGAAAAATAAAGTTTGAAAAACTGAGCAAAAGACGAAGTATGAAAATAAATAAAGGTTTTCGAGAGTGCCCAATTTCCAACAAACTTGCTCCAACAGCAACCACTTCCAATATCAACCAGCTCCAACATGAAGTTGCTCCCAAGCAAAGCAGCTCCAAATGGAACGAGCTCCAACAAGAAGCAGCAACAAAACTAACTGGATTCAACAGAGCCAGCTCCACTAACCAGCTCCAAGGCTGCATTTGTGTGGTACACACATTAAATCCATGCTGACAAGGTTACTATTGACATAAAATCATTTCAATTTCTGTGTGAAATTATCCTCACAATAAAAAGAAGATATAATTCATTTTGACCTCATTCTGCCCTGACATAAACAACCCATAATAACTTATTGAGGAAAGTGTGTTTGGCCACCTTTAATAATGAGTGTTCGTAGAAACAGAAGGGTCTCATCTATCTGCACAAACAAACTCCCTCTTGTGTTTGGTTTGCAGCCAACTTAAAAATATTCAGCTCCACAGTAAAAAACAGGAACATAATGTATCAAACGAGCAGCTCCAAACAGACATGGAGGCATTTGGAGCAGAGCATAATCACATTCATCAGAGGCCAAATGCACTTTCTGATTGTCTCATGTGTCTGAATGGCTGAGAGCTCTGCTACATGTTAACAAGAAAAGTGTGGCTCACTTTACTCCAACGCAGCAGTCACATAATTTCATTAGTGCTTCAAGACTGTAACATTTATTGGAGTTCAATTTAGCAGGAAACATTTTTCAAGCAAACTGAGAGCTTCCCTGAAACAATTCTTCCCTGAAGCTTTTCTGTCTTTCAGTGTGGAGCAGCTTTTATCTGCAGCTTACTGGTCAGAAACAGAGCTCATGTTTTCAATAAATTAGAAATACTGAGAGGAGAAACAAATACAAGCCACAAACTAACTATTTCACACAGGGCTGCTGACCACTCACTGTCCACCAACCACAAGGAAAATAATTTTGTCATCAGTCATACTCCCTACTGTTAAAACGGATCACTTCCTACCCCTGTTCTGCCTCAGGACCAGTCTAAGAACAAATCAATTAGTGTTGACCACGTTATAGTAAGAAACAAAACTATAGCACCAAAAGTGACACACACAAAAAGCACAAACTGAACTGAAGTACTCTCTGGCCCTGCAATGACAGCTATTTCAAAATGAGTTGCAATCAACCCCAATCATCAGACAAGAATGATTAAATGTTTGCACAAAGGAATGAAAAAAATCAAGGGTGTAAAAACTGTGTGGGGAAGGTTGTGAGAAAAAAAAAAAAAAAAAAAAAATCTTGTCTCACTGTGTGGTTCAGATGCAGATAGGTATCACACAAACACACAAACAGAGCAGAAAACATCACAGAGTCTCCTCTCCCTCCAACTGTATTCATCTGCTGTCTCAGTGGAGCAGAGAGTGTTGTTCGTGTTTTTAGCTGTGATGGTTCAGCTGGTGTTGTCACATATGTCACAGATGTCATCGTACCAATCCAGCTGTAAATTGGATCGGTGGGCAGTTGTCAGCTTAAGTTTGTTCATCTATCCAGAGAGCTCATTCAATTTCTTTGGAACAACAGAGATGGAAAGACAGAGTGTCTCTTCTTTTATTGTATAGAAGTAAAAGGAATACACGCATAATAAAAAGGCCACACTTATGTTGATGCTTTACAGCACACTATACGTGGTGATGAGAAGCTGACAGTAAGCAGCAGATATTGTGACTGTCATGGTAGGAACAGCACAGGTGTTACTAGTTACAGTAACGATGGCTCTGTTCTTCTGTGAGTGATTAACAGCAGACACCAGAGACTGACGCAGCTAATTAACTTTATTCGTCACACCTGTGCTTCTGATACTACATGTCATAGTTTCTTCTTTTAGAAAGGCTGATTGCCACCCTTCTTTGCATGATATACCTTTGTATTGTAATCAGTAACAAGTTACAAAAGCTGTTGACTTCTTTCTCATTAATCTGTCTGCTTGTCTGTCTCTTTAAACTTTAGCAGAAGCTTCAACAAAACATGAATAAACAACAAATTCACAACTGCAGTCAAAAACTGATGTTCCTAGAATAAGCTGGGTCATCAAGCTGTACATCTAACACATACATACATGCTACACTACTACTACTTTCCTCTACAGTGAGATGAGAGGAGACACATTAAAAGGTTTTATGGGATAAACAGATGCAGACTCATGCATACCTGTAGACAGGCAACCCACTGGCGAACACACATTCTGATGCACTGGAAGTGATTTTGCAATGTGAATGAGCTTCCTCAGGAGCGTCTGTCACGGCTCAGAGAAGCCACATTGTAAAGGGCAGTTGGAATAGGAGGATTTCAAACACTGTTGCATCAGCACCTCGATGACGTGTTGGGAGAGGAGGCCGTGTTTGCTGTCATGGATAAAAACAGCTTGAAGTCAAACACATTGCAATGACAGAGAAATTGACACACTGAGGCAAGTTTGTGTTCATAGAATAGTCGGTGGAATACTGAAGGAGGGGGAATACAAGGGAAGAGTATCAGCAGGAATTCACTGAGTAATACTGCAAATGGTGCGCAGACATGACATTTCCTAAAGTCTGTGTAGAGAAAGACTGAACCACAGCAGGTGTAACGTTTTGTCTGGTACTTTAAATGTGACAGTGCTGTACTATAATATCTCTATGATCCTCAAACATTCTCCAGGGCATTCATGAAAGAGCTACAATAATCAGGAACTCTAAAAACCTGACCCATGCTGGTTTGTACTGTAGAGATGCAAAGATGACTTCAAAATCAAAGAACTTTGGAAAAAACAAAACGAGGGAAAGGAGAAGAAATCGGGGTTCAATTGGAAGCATTCTACAGAAACCCAAAATCAATGTGATCTTTAAGATTACACCCACAAGGGAAGAGATAAAGAGGGAGACCCAGAAACAGCTTGTTGAGGTCAATAGACAAAGAGGCAAAGGTAGTGGAGATTTGGAGAGGGCAGTCAGGACTGGGATGATTGAGGGGAGTTTAGGTTGCTGTGCTCCACTTAGAAAGATTGGGTTAGTGAGACAGGTGAGCTGCAGGCTGAAAAAGACAGGAGGGAAGCTCAGCTGAGGTTTAAAGATGGTTTACATCAGACACTTGAGAAAGAGTAGCACCTTACCTCTAGGGAAGTCAAGATTTAAAGTCTTGAGACAGTTTTATATGAAACAAATACAAAATCTAAGACTATTCTAGTATGCATGTGTGAAATGAAATCTTAAGTTACAACTTCTTTCATTCCAACTGAAAATTATAAAGCTAAAAAGCTTTTATCCTGTGGGTAAAGCAAATGTCGTCGTTTGTTGTATTATTGATTCCCTTTGTGCTCACACTCACCCACACGTTGTTTACTACTCTCTTACAGAGTCTGAATTACAGTTGTTGCCAGGGGAGGATCAACCTTCCGCTATTCAATTACAGCAGCAGCAGTACAGTCAGTCTGATAAAAAACAGCTTCTGTAGAAAGCAAAGCTGGAAACTAATAATGGTACAAATAATGGTGCTGGATTTGTTGTACATAATGCAGGTCAAGGAGCCTTTTTCTGACTTCCTTGTATGGCAGCTTGATTTTGCCCTCATATAGTGATGATACTTTTGTGTAATTCAGTTGTGAGAGAAAAAAAAGTGGCTTTTGTAATAAAAAGCAAGCAGACTAAGAGAATGGAACAGTCTTATATTAAATTGTTAACGGAAGCACAGTGTGAACAGAAGCATCAGAAGAAGAAGAAGGTGTGGAAGCATTGGAGAGATTAACCCAGAAAGTGAGGGACCGGATGCCAGAAAACTTTAGTTGTCTGTCACATTGTTTGGAGTTAGAAGGAAGGTTTGGAGGCTTTATCATCCCTCTGTGCTAAGCATCCAATTAGTTTGATGTTTCCCCTCCTCTGTCAGCATTTCAGGGTGTGTTTTCTGCAAAAATGTTGGTTTCCAAACATAATAAAACTGATTTAATAGCAAGAGTCTCCAATATTCCCTCCAGAAAACTTAAAGGCTTATTGGCTCTAGTTCCTAAAAGTTCTTAACAACTCCACTGCATTGCTGGTTCACTCCCCCTTAGGTTGTTTTGTGGTTGGCAGGGAGTGTATGCTTACTGCCTATATTTTTCTTTATTAATGAAAGCTGTGATGCTCAACCCTCTGATGTGGAGTCCAGCCAAAACAGTAAACTAAAGGCGGGTATGTGCAGCTCAAAGCTTAAAGGAGTGACTTAGATGGAGGATTCTCTCTCAATAGCAGAAAGCAAAACACTATTCATCACACAAACACTCTCACCATGTGGCTGCTGCTGCAGGGGCTGGAAAAAACATTGTCAACCAAACGAACTGCAAACAAGCACAGCCGTCTCACTGTCAGATGGATGTGATCCAATTAGATTAACTCAGTTCTGAGAAATGTCCAATAACGTAAAAGTTTACTGACATCACTGCAGCAAATATTATTCAGACTGCTTTGCTGACGGAGTCAAAGTCAAACTGCAAGGAAAGAAAAGATGAAGATGATGTTGATACGTCTCCACAAAGCACACAGTTCATCACAGTCCACCCACCCTGTCACATCACAACCACATGATCAAAGAAGAATAAATATTGGACTTGGACTATATCTAAAATTCCTTCATGTCAACAAACACTCATTATTATTCCTCCATTTTCTGTTGATAATAAAACAAGTACAAGTCATTGGCTTGTTCCTAATAATCATTTACTCTGCTACTGTTAGAATGGACAGTAGGTTCAGTGATGCTGTATTTCACATCTGACTTTGCTTTATTTGGCCAAATCTTTCCAACAATCAATCAATAGTGCATGTATGGATTATTTAGGTTTTTAGTATTGTTTAATATGCCCAGCTTACAACCAGTAAATCCATAGTGCTTACAACTAACATTATTGACAACCATTAATGCAAGTGGCACTGACATTTTAAATTCCCTTTACTACCTTCCATGGGCCCACTGGTTTTAAGTATGCAAGCAAAATTAACTTACTGACACTTGAAACTTGCTCAACACAGCTAATGCATCACAGAGAACAACCGTCTGCTCTGATTCTTATAACAGCTACTGAAAGTCGAAAAGAGCTTCAGCATTAAGCTGTCGCATGGATAAAAAGTGATGCACTAAGGAGTTGACATGAACTATTTTGCTGACTTTAGAGTGCAAGCAAAAGAAAATCACAAACTGGGTGAACAGGCAGATTGTAAAACATCATGCTAGAACATCCGAAAATCACTCCAGAAAAAGGAAGAAAACTTGGTAAGACTGCTATATTAGGAACAGCTCATATGAATGATGAGGAAGCAAAGCTGGCCCTACTTCAGTCCAGCCAATTCAGCTGCTGAAAGCTCCTTGTCTCTTCAGTTTCAGAATAATTAGCTGACTCCTCCTGTAGTAACGGAGGCTGACAGCGTCTGCTCCATGCCAGGATGAGACAGCGTGTATGTGCCAGCTCAGTCTGGCAGGGCAGCATGGGAGAGGTTATGGGGTCAGGCAGGAGATGAGGTGAGAGAGAGCTCAGACGTAATCACAGATAGAAACAATATTTTTATATTGATGAAAAGGGAAATATGGAGCTTATTAATTTAGCCAATTGAATCTGTTTAATGGTTGAAGACAGGTAATAGGGCCAGTGAGCTGAACAGAAACAGCCTATTTTCAATTAGTTGTTTATGGCAACAGCTGCGTCTGTGTTCCTGTGTGTGAGTGGAGATTGAGTAAATGTCAGGCTGTAACCTGGAATGCCTCCATCTCTTGGTGTGAAAAACAAGTGAGAAAAATACACAGAACACACGGCACTTCTTTCAAAGTGAAGGTGAACACAAACTTGAGAGACTGAAAGACTTTGTGTAAAAGAGAGAAAGCGGAAGGAGAAAGACAAAAACTGAAAAGAGAGCACTTTTACTTTACCTACTCGTGACTTTGCATTCATGGAGTTTGACATAAAAAGAACTGTTTTGAAACTTGTCCTTAATATCTTGAGAGGCAAAGATGGCACAGAGGAGAAGATGGAGTACAACTATAAACACACACTGGCAGTTCAGCATGCAAAGAAAGCATCAGGCCTTTGGAACCTGCCAAGAGCAGAGCAGCTCTCTCTCCTAAAAGCCTTTAATTCCTCCTCTTTACTTCTTGCACAGCAGGTGGTAGTCTGTGTGGAGTGTGTGATACCAGTGCAGGAGTGTGTTTATTTACTGTATCTTTTGTTTGTTCTAAATGAGGAACTATTTAGCGCTGTAGGGGGTCTTTGAGCTGGAAAAAAATGGTATTATTAACTGATGATTAAAGATTTGTTTGTCACAATCTTTGTTCATGCAGACCAAAGACTGTAAAAAGCAGAGGCAGATGAGGCTTTAGCGAGGCCAGTCCAAATCCCAGCATGCAAACAAACACAGTGAGAAATGCTTTTTGTGTCCTGCAGAAGTGAGGTCAGAAATCATACACAAACATACATACAGACACACTGTCCTCATGAGAGGAGAAACAACACGATGTGATGAACAGTCAGTACTTCTCTCTCTGGTGGGACAGCACAGCACGGCATCTCTCCCTGCTGTTTGCCTCTAATCTGTTTTTATCTCTCAGTTGCGTTTCTTTGTCTTTCCACACTTTAAGTCCCTGTTTCTCTGCCATGTCCTCCATCCATCCTTATACTTAAAGATCATGGTTTGTTGTTTTATCTTTCTAGGATGGCATTATGGTTGTTCTATCTTGCTACAACTCCATATATCTCAAACACTGCTCCATGGTTCCTGCTACGGCTGGCTGATTCTTAAGTGATTTACGACACAGACACTTAAGTCTGGGCTGAATCCACTTCACACTCAGTCAACAGCAGACAAAGCCTTAAAAGACAGAGCCTCTCCTCTTCTTCTCCCCTCACTTTTTCCCTCTTTGTTCCCTTTCTCTGCACGCAGCTGTACAGTCAGTCAGGAGGTCAACAGCTTGTTGAACTAGCTAGATGGAAATGCTTTTGCTGCATCATATAGAAAAGGTTTTCTTTGAATGAGATTTGAAACATTTCATTTTTCATGTCACATAGACAACAATGTCTGGTTCTGAATTGGAGAAGGGATTGCCTGCAGTCTCTGCTCCCCTAGCTTTAGCCTGATATGAAAATATCCTGAGTAAAACGTGGTTAGAGATGGTTAAAGCTTGAGAATAATTCCATGACTATTCAGGAAAAAGATTGGAGTAGGGAATAAAGGAGCAGCTGGGAGGAGAAATGAAGAAAGATTAGGAAAAGCAGTGGCCCTCGAGATAAATTACCAACGATGCAAAAGTAAGATGAAGTGAAAATGCATTCAATAAAGGAAGAAACATAATGAAGCATCTGTGCACACAGTGAAAGGGGGGAATGTAATAATGATGCAATGTTTTGAGAAGGATGTAGAAAAAAATGGAAGCTTTATACACAGAGAATGTTTAAAATGGATCATGGCTCTGAAAAGTGATTAAATCCCACCAAAACAGCCAATGAAAATAACATGAGTGAAGCTGTGAAGCTTTGTCCTGGTTTAAAGGACAGAAGATGGAGGTCAGTCTGTGTGCGGTCGCTCTGTTTGGAGAGTCTGGTGGAGAAGAGACGGAGAGAGCTGAGGTCCAAACACTGACAGGACACAAGAGAGCAGCTGCAGCCCTCTGGCTCTGACAGAAGACAGGAAGAGGTTCAGGTAGAGGAGGAAATGGTAAGCTATAAGAGGAAAGGACCAAGGACTGGACACTGACAGGACACACAAACCCCCCACTCACAGTGTCAAGCTCACATCATGTAGCCTTCATTTAAACTGAGGACTGCAGGGTGCTGGTTTCCATTTGAATAGGACTGCTCTGCTTTACTCAGGGAAACCTCATATGTGCAGACTTCTAATACAGACTCTGAAGGCTCCCAAGATAGAAATAAAAACCAATCTAATTCCAGCTGATACGATGTTCATTTTCTCCATTATGAACGGTCATCATCTCACCATCTGCTGGACTACAGTGCTGATCAGCTCAGCAGGTGTGTTGTGATCTAATAGGATCAGACAGGTGTGAGACATGCAGGATAATAACACCTCTGCTCCAACAGAGGAAGCTGGAGGGAAGACAGCTCGATGATATAGGAATACTTTGGAATAAGAACTCTTCTCATTGGTGAAAATGACAAGGCCTTAATGAATGGATATGAATGCACTTGTGCTGCCATTGTGCTGCCTAAATACACTACCAGTCAAAAGTTTGGACACATTTTCTCATACAGGCGAATGGGAAAGTATGTCCAAACATTTGACTGGTAGTGTATACATTACTCATTTGGACTCAATTTTAACAATTTTAAGCTGCTTCTTAAAGCACTTTACATCACACATGTTGAGGAAGTTTTAAAGTAGCAGCCTACTGTCTAAGGTGTCAGTGTATTTCTTCTCTTTCTGTCACTTTGAGTTATGAAAGCTTTGCAGAGGGAGAGATCTCTTTCTCTCTTTGATATGGTTTATGTCTCCTGTAACGTTTGAGCAGAGCTCAGCTAGCTTTGAAGTCTAATGCACTGTACATCTCATTGCAGCGGCCGTGGGCAGAAACATTCAAAGGGAGGATACTTACACACACTTTAAAAATGTACATGATACAGAACGAAATGCCACTTCTACATATAATGTCATGAAAATACTATAAATACTGTACTTTAGCTCGTCCTCTTTAAAAGTCAGGAACATGGGGTCTGATGAAACTACAACTCCTCCTCTGAAGTGATTATCTGTGTGCTGCAATAAGCAGTAAATCATGACTATGATAAACAGTCACTCCAAGCCTCTTTTGAATGCTACATAATCTGTTGGATAAGTTTAACTGGAAATAAACTTTATGACCGTTCAGTGAACCCCACTCTGACTGTAAAGAGAGCATTGTTATGTGAGAAAAAAAATGGAGCAGTGTCGAAATGTAAAATGACTTGAAGAAAGAAATGAAGAGAAAACTGGATCAATCTGAATACATCAGGTAATTGTACCATCAGTTTCTTTGCAACAACGACTCATATCAATGTTCTGAATTAAATTTGCATCAATAAAATCTTCATGAACACAGAACTTCAGCGCATGTTTTTCTGAAATGATGAAAGCAAAACATTAGCGAGTTATTCATGAGTTATTTTAGTAAGAAAAGTTCACCACAAAGAGAATGTAATGTCCTGTGGTGGGTTTCCTTTGAAGCTGCAGAATTTATCTTGAGAGACTCGGACAGAAAAAAAGCTTCAATGTGCAAGCATCAATGTGTTGCTGTCTTTGTTCTCATCACACCCACCAAGTATCGCTTTAATTTATCAAACATGCAGATTAATGTATCAGAGAGCTATCATAGATTATTTCCCCCATTGTTTAAATTATTTTATTGTCGATTAATCTGACAGTTATCCTCTCTGTTTCCCAAAGCCCAGGAAAATATATACATCATATTTTGCGATTTGGAGCTTTTGAAAGTGTTATTAATACTGAAGATTGATATGCAAACTCTGATTAGACGTGGAAATTAAAAAGCTTTTAGAGGAAATGATGACTGACTTCCATCTTGATAAAAATATTCCATTTAACTTCAGGTTGTAACGATGTGCTGATTTGTCACATCTGACTGATTCTCTCTTTTATATCATTCACTGAATATTAACTGACAAGCTGATGTCAATTATCATCAACTGTGCAATCTGATAGGTCATAAGAAGCACTGCTGATGGCTGATGCTCATCATCATTTGTCAGATAAATAACCTTCATTAAATTAAAGCAGAAACACAGCATCAGTATTAATAAACTTTTGACACATGACACAGGAAGTTTGGAAACAGGAAGTTTGTGCTTTCTTCACTCAGTCTTCATTTACTGCTGTCAGAAGTTTGAAATGCTCCCATTTCATCCAAACATATTAAATGTCATTTGAAAGTCAGATTTCATAATTATATCTGATTGTTCATATGCATATCAAGATCTGAGGAGCACAGAGGAGCTCTGGAATATTACCTGTCATCCAACAGTTATTAAGATGATCATGATATTTAAATATGTCTGCTAAATGGTAAATGGACTGCACTTATATTGCACTCTTATAGTCTTCCAGCCACTCAAAGCACTTTACACTACGTGTCAACATTCACCCTTTCACACACACATTCACACACTGATGGCAGACGCTGCTATACAGAGAGCCAAGCTGCCCATCAGTACTGATCTAATCACATTCACACATCGATGACTGTCGGCCTTAGGAAGCAATGTGGGGTTCAGTGTCTTGCCCAAGGACGCTTCGACATGTGAACTGCAGGAGCTGGAAATCAAACTGTCAATCTGCAGATGAGAGCTGCTCACTACAATGTGCTACGATGTCAAGTGTCTCTGGTCAGCCAGAAAGCTAATGTGCACAGTAACCATGACGATGAAACTTGATGACGATGGTTAGCCCTAAGTATCCGTGGCGCAACAAATTTTCATGCTTGATTTAGTTACAAACTAACTTGTAGTTACTGAGGCTGTCCTGTCGACTTTACTCCCCAACTTAGCATAGACCTCACACAAAGTGCAACCCAGAGCAGGGTTTATTTTCTTGATTCTTCTTCACCTCTTTCAGACTAACAGCAGGAAATTACACCAAAAAGCTGCAATTTTCATGCGAGGTCACAAGTGCAGGAAGCAGGCTTAGTAATAAGTGTCTTTTGAAGGCAGCATGGCTGCACTTTCAAGGATTTAATACCTGCTCTTCCCCCCACTTTCATCTCCTTACTGATGAGCCAGGTGTCAGGCAGAACACATTGACAATGTTGAGAAAGGATTCATCTTGCTGATGTCAAGATGGATGACATCTCTCTGTTTACCTGCCATTGACTCTCCATAAAAAGTGTTGGAGGTTAGAGATCTATTTACCAAAGATGGAGCTTTTAACAGTCCACGTTATGACAACAACAGACGATAAAGAGTGTCAACAATCTGAGCAAGCACTGAGTTATTCAGATTCTGCAAACCTTTCGAAAAAAGTCAACAGGCTGAGTTATGAAGCTCTTTTCCTCTTGAATGTGTGACCTTGAAAAAGTTCCATTTGAAAGCTTCAGTGAATCTGAGAGGACTTATTATGGATTGATGGGAATGTAAAGGTACTTCACTGTCATTTCTACCAGCAGCCAGCAGACAAACACTCCTCAGAAGTCCTCTTCACCTCGCTCTGACACAGAGATGGAGTCGAGTTCGGCTGCCACTATGACCTAGTTTGATAGAAGTGGACCCGATGCAAATATGAAATCATAGATATTTATAATGAACGCAAAGAAGCTCACAGCTTTGCAAATGTGAATTCAGTCAGCTAACTCAAATGGGATAGATTTTTATGTAAATGTGAATTCCCAAATACGGCCAACTCTTGTTTCAGAATTCAAGTCGTCCGCACCGATGTGCAGAAATAATGCTTCTGATTGCACGCTCACTTTGACCTGCATGTGCTAGTGCAACACTCAAACTGTGGACCCTTGTATAGCTGATTGCCAGAAAAAGCATGGACCGACATGAACCACCACAGTGTGGATGTGAAAACTCAGCCTCAGCCCCAAACTGTGTTTTGTTTCTTGCAGCACAAAGACGTTCAGAAACAAAATCCAATTCAAACAACCAAAGAGCGACAGAAACATCCCTTACAATAATTACCTTCAATCAGTGATTAAATCTACCAATGACTCCAACAAGTCAATAGTCTGTCTGTACATAACAAGAGGACAATAACCAACAATTCCCCTCATTCAGTGTGTGTCTCCTAAGAAAAATGATTTCATCTTGCACTTTCAACAGTCCCACCCAGCCAGCCAGCCTCACAGTGGAGTGACAATATTCGGTCAGTGCAGCGCATAAAAGCCTTCCTTGCAATTTGCATTTAGAGAGTGTCATTTTACCTCCTGTGATTCAGTGTCACCTGTCGAGCATGTAAATCCAGAAGGTTTCAGATGAAGGCTATGTTCCGCGATGTACAACTAAACTCATGTCAAGCCTGCCATCAGCCGTGACACAGAGAAATCAGTTTTCACCTCACGCGCTCTCCAAGATAATTACACATAAGTAACGAGTTAGAGGGCTTTTAAATGTGTAGAAATGAAAGCCAAAGTGGGAGAATGTCAAGACAAAGGTTAATGGTCATGGAAGATTAGCACGCTGCAGTGAGCTGTACTTGTAAAGCAGAAACACTTTTGAAGAGAAATATGTTTCATTTGAATTCAGAACGATTCTAACCTTTATTAACAATCACAAAAAGTTGCTACTAAAGCTTCACAAAGAAACCAGAGTCTGGACTTTAATTAAGATTCAGCTGAAGCATTAAATTGCAAGACAAGGTTTAAGTAGATAATGACGACATTTTCATTGACTTAAAGTTGCTAAGACTTTGTAGTTAGCTGACTTTGCCCGTGTTGGGATGTTTACAGCATGGCTTTAGGGATGGCAGTGTCAGTCTGTTGGTCCAATAATGTTTCATTCTGACAGCAGTTATGTCTCTTAATTCTTTCACTTCTTCTGACCACTCAGATACTTTGAACTACATGCCACTCTATCTCTTCACTAACACATTCATAAACTAAAGGCGGAGCTTCATCAGGTTCTAACTCTTATAACCATTCACACACAAACTGATACACTGATGGCAGAGCCCTCTGAAGCATTTGGTTGTTAAAGCATCTTGTCCAAAGAAACTTTGAAAAGTGTGCATGCAGACTGGAGGTTGCTTTGCCCTGGTCCTACATTCCACTTGTCAGAGTATTAGACAGTACAGTAACATTTTGTCTCTTGGATTTTGTTGTATTGCTGCTCATGTTTTTCTTGCTTAATTGGCCTTTTTGTTTCTGTTTGTTAATGAAACAATTTATTTACTTTGAAACACATGGTGTCCATGGAAACAGATCAGGAAACAATGAAAGCGGGACACTGTGTAAGGAGAGATTGAAGGAGAGTATTAAACTATTGTACCAAATATGAATGTAACAGAGCACACAAACATTAACTGAAGTTCATGGGCATGCATAATGTACATCCACTCTTCGTGGAACCGCAAAGTGTCGCAACAAATCATGTCAACAAAAAAGAAACACAACATCGTCCTTTGATTTACTGCAGTTTTAATGAACTGTAATGAGATGAGTAACTGCTGACATCTTTACCTCCTGGAAACCAGAGACAGAAGGAGAGAGACAGAGAGAGAACAGACACAGATGCTTGATATTCAAGTGTGGCCTCTGAAGGAAACCAAAGTTGAAAATGTCAGACTGAAAAAAAAGATGTGAGTTTTACAAGGTGAAAGGCAAATGCAAGATGAAAACTACAGCAGAACTTTCCAGTCTTATGACCACTCAGAGCACTCTGCATTACATGCCATAATTCACCTATTCCCACACACCCAAATTCATATAATGATGGCAGAGGCTGTGAATCTCCTCGGCGTCTGATCTCATCACACACACACCAATGGTACAACCTTCAGGAGCAATCTCAGGTTTCTTGCTCAAGGATACTTGACATGCAAACGGAGGAGGCAGGGATCAATCTGCTGATCGTCTGATTGATGGACAACCTGCTCTGCCTCCTGAGCTAAAGTTAGCTGCATGAGTCACTGCCCTCTGCCACTTTAACCACCAACATGTCTGAAACTTGAAATTACATAGTGACAGTCAGCATTATATTTGTCATTGTCGGCTCAAAGAGGTAGCATGAACCAAAATAAAGTAGGCAGGAGAAGAAAGATGGACTCATGATGGACTTGTATGCCAGCATAATGCACCATACATGGTCAGTAGTACAGGCCTAGAGCTGTTAAATAACTCAATATGCAATATGTATACTTTTATTGCACTGGGATCTGACTGATTCTCGGCCGATACACAAGTTCAGGGAACAAAAAGGTATAAAACATCTCTACATATGATCATAATTAGCCATATAACAGTAGCTTTATTGCCATCTAGTTATTTTAGCTGAAATAGGCTTGATGTGCTGATTGTCTAGTCTCTAAGCATCGATCAGTTTGCATTCCATTAGTCTGAATAAATGGGAGTCAGGGAATCAGGCCTTGTTTCAGAAATACTGCTCTGCCCACCTTCAGTTAACAGCACTGATGAATAAAGATGTTAACAATAGAAGAGAGACATCTTGAATTAATCCGAGTCTCTTCTTTGTCGGCAATTTAAACCCAAAGGACAGAGACCCATTCTTCCTCTTGTCCCACCCACATTTTCTCTCTAATAACGCCTTCACTCTTGTTTTCAGGTTGTTTGACTTTTTTTCTCTTCTCTTTTCTCATTTTCTTTAATCACTCTTTATCTTCCCTTCTTATCCCATCGTCTACGTCGACCTCCCCCCTGGCTTTCTTTTATCGAGTCTAAACCACATTTCCACCACAGTATTTATTCAGGGAGACCATTTTCTTTTTAGGTGCCGAGCTTTTGTCAAATACAAGCACTTGTTGACAATCAATTTCCACAAATATCTATCATGTTTTTCTTCAACCTTTCCTCCATTCAGTCATTTCTTTTCTTCCTCTCAACTCATTGTTTTCTGCTCGGAGAGATAAGAAGAAAATAGATTCAGCTCCTTTTGAAAGACTGAAGCAAGGACATCATTTCTATGAGTAACACTGTCCTCCATCTGATGGGAGCTAAATAACTCATTATGCATGCTGCACTGTGTTGTAGGTGTGTTTGTTCTTTTAAACAAAAGGATGAAAAGTTATGATTCCAGTTCAGGTGACAAAAATGCTAAACGAAATATTTACTCAGTATTTAACTCTTCGGTGTTTTTCACAGTCTGTATCTTAGTTGGTTCTTTTCAAAGCTTTTCTTGACTGAACATTCTATAAACAGTTGCGACCTGCTCAAATAGCACACACAATAAGACATTTTCAATCTTAAAGCTGACACTGGTCCATAAAATATTTAAGCTTGTTCTCATATATGTATTCGATTTTCACTACAGCTCAAATGGTTTATGACTTCAATCTGTTTTTGTCAGACAGAGGTGAGGCAGTTTGAATCTCTGAAAGATTGTATTTCTTGTTCCTGAAACATGAGGTCTCTCTCCCTGTGAGAGACCTCCAGGCAGCTCTGTCACCCACATAACTAAGAGGACAGCAGTGACAAACAGCAGGACCCCACACACCTCTCTCTCTTACATGTTCCCTCCTGAGAGATGTCGTCCACACCTCACTCCCTCTGTGCTCGTCTTCTCTCTCTGTGAGCAACACTCACCTTTCTACCAGCACCTAATCTCATGTTCTCTTTGTTCCTGTCACTTCTTTACCCTCTTTTACCAACAGCTTTTTCCCCATTTGTCCTCAGTGTGATACACCACACACATAATGAACACTGTCATTATTTATTTGCACCTGTTTTGCATCGTCTACATCTCACTTTCCCAAAAGCTTGACCCCTCGAGGACTCACATTTCAGGTGTGAGAGATTCTTCCTCCTACTCGTCTCTTCTCAAAATGATGTTTTGTCATTTCAATTCACATTATTCAAATATCTTCATAAATATGTATGGCCTGTTCTGCAATAGGGACTAATGGGGTAGTGTGAGGGAGGCCTGTTTATTCTCCCACATTCATGGAAATTATTCAATGAATCATCTGAATAGCATTTTTTTGCTGCAAACGAGAGAGAGAGAGCAATGGAGACAGAGAGAGAGAAAGAAGCAGAGAGAGCTTTAATTGCCAGTCACCCACATTTAACAACGACGTTCTCTTCTAAATGTAGTTGTGGTCAGTTAAAACTCTCAATATAATCTTCATGTGCATATCAATGCAGAACACTTACAGGATGGAGCTACTTTAGCAGATGATTCTGAGACTTTACATTCAATGCTACATAAATATGCAGCTCAACTGATATCATAACATGATCTCATGACAACCTGCAAGATATAAAATGTCTAATTAGTAAACATGTTCCAGCTGTGATAACCCTGTGGTGTCCAGTCAATCAAAGCGGCCATCAAGATCTGCCTCAGTGCTTGTTAGTGCTCGTTAGGTTAACAGGCCACACCTGAGGGCCTAGGGTGTGTCCAGGTAAAAGTCTCTCCCTCTCTGGCTGACTTCAGGGCTGCTCCTGCTGCTGTGTGCAGTTTTCTGTCTCTTCTCAGTGTGGTTGTGTTGGTTTAGCTGTAAGCCATCCATCCATCCATTACTTCCACCACTTATCCTGTTTCAGGGTCGCGGAAGGCTAGAGCCTGTCCCAGCTGTCATTGGGCAAGAGGTGGGGTACATCCTGCACTGCTTACCTGTCAATCAGGGCTGACACATAGTGACAGACACACACCTACGGGCAATTTTGAGTCACCTATG
Organism: Semicossyphus pulcher; assembly: GCF_022749685.1. NCBI lineage: Eukaryota > Metazoa > Chordata > Actinopteri > Labriformes > Labridae > Semicossyphus > Semicossyphus pulcher. Next base: position 8,457,180 of record NW_027211700.1, read on the forward strand.
AACCTAACGAGCATGTCTTTGCACTGTGGGAGGAAACCGGAATGTCCCGAGGGAACCCACACATGCACAGAGAGAAAATGCAAACTCCACAAAGAAAGGTCCACTTCATCTGAAGTAGGCTGTATTTGCTCAGGTGTATTTGTTTCTTCTGTTTCTGCCACAATCCCACTATAATGGAGGTGAATGGGCCGTCGTTTATGTGCAAAGCCATAAAAAAAAATCAACATTTGTGCATGTGTCATTTCATTGGAGACCACAACACTGAAGATCTGTAATTAACAGCAAAAACACCCAAGACTGCTCCTTTGCTACCTCATGCCACCTCAACTGTCTGAACTGCATTTGTCTGAGCTACACTCCCCTCTCTGCCAAACGTATACACCAATGTGCAGAAACAGAGCCTGCAGGATTATGACTAATCTCCTCTCCACCCCATCGATGAACTGTTCCAGCTCTTGCAATCAAGCAGAAAGCCCTCACTCTTTCCTCTCTTTCTTTCTCTCTTGATCACCCTGCGTCATATTTCAAGCAGGTCTCCTTGGATTGATTTAAAGACACATCCAGGCTCTTGAAAAAAGCCCACCAAGGCTTTAGTAAATTTGAAATTGTTATTGTCAAGTAAGTGTTTTGGCTGGGTGTGATTTGTGTTTGGGCCTGTGCAGAAGGACAGCTGCTGCAGACACATAACATTTGCTGAAGTTGATTTCAGCTGGGCTTTTGATATTGCTCTCCTGGTAGTCGTACTAAAGTTGTCTGCATGGAATAGTGAGCTATAGCTAGATGTCTGACAAAAAATTGTCATTAAACAGTCAGTGAAACATGTCCTTGTTTAAGTGAATAGAGAGCTGCCAAAAATAAATATTTCCTGAGCTGAATATTTTACAATATGGTTTTATGTCAGTCAAAAATCCATTGCTTAATGATGTCGGCAATATCAAAGAAATATCCAAATAAACAAGGACAGTTCTGCAGAATATCGATTCAGTCGACGATACATTGTTCCAGGCTTTAAACGACCCTAATTATAATGTCCATCAATAGGAGACAGGAGACCCATTTAGTAAAGTGGGTTGAATCAACATGCTGTATTGATCATGAGTGCTGCTGCTGGACCCGACTTCTGTACAGACAGTCTAAAAGGGTTTTCTTTGCCCTTTTAACCTCAGAGAGGCAGAGAGAGAGACAGAGGGATACCTGAGGGGACAAAGATTGACTTTGTTTTGGTTCATAAAACACTCAATAAGTTACTGAAAAAAGTGCTCCAAACTCATCTCTGTAACACAAACACGTCCATCTAGCCTGCAGCCAATCCTGAGTGGGGCCTTCTCTCCAGCACAGAGAAGAAACTTTGTTGTAGATTTCATAGTAAGGATATATTTTTAATTCAACTGCAAAGCGTAATTTAACAGACTACCTAGAACACTCTGAAGCCGATGCTAACACTCCTGGGGTGTCTCCCTCATCTGTGTTCCTATTAATCACTGTCCTTAAAATCAGGAAGGCCTGTTTCATCCTTGTGGACTTTGCTTGTGCCTTCTAAATCCTTCTTACTGACTCTGTTTGGCTATAACACATCAGACAAAGTAATGTTATGTCGTTAACAGAAGTGGCAATATTAGATCTGAAAATGCAGACAATATCAATTCATACGCCGCTCTGCCCAGTCCACACAGGCAGCATCACATCACTGTTCAGCACCATGGACAGCTACACAAAATACCCACTGGCCACATTTGAATGTTCACCCACAAAGAATAGGATCCTCTTTACCTCTGTAACAGTCCAAATTATCTGAGTCAGTAAGATGCTGCAGAATATTGATTTATCTGCATCTGAATATCTTTCTGCAGATACATCCAGCTACTATACCTTATTTATAAATAACACTCTACAAACAGTATACAGTAGGCTTATATTGACTTAATAAAGCCTCTGTCCAGACAAATGTTGCATCTGCAGAATCTCTGAGTAGAAGATTCTAACTAAAAAGAATAACCTCTCCAGAGATAAACTTCAGCTCACCCTGAACACCTCCCTGTTTCTGCTTTGTGAACATCAATGACTTCACGGTTATAGAAATAAAACTGTATTTGAAACCAGCAGTTTTTGGCTCCAGTAAATCAAAGTGAAAAGTGCAACCCTGTCTTCATCTCCCCTCTGTTCAGAAGCAGCCCTTTCTTCACCCTTTATTCTCTAATCCCTTCATTCAACATAGTTGGCTTATGAGATACCTTGGCTCTTTCTGTGTTAGTAAGTCATATCTCCATTTTACTCCTCAAGAAACAAGGAGCTTTTAGCTCCTTGGCTATCCTCTGCCATACAGAATCAGACATGGAGAAAAACGCTCCTTCTTCCCTCCCATTATAGAGAGATCCATTTAAGATAAGAAAGCTCCTTCCCCAGAGACTCATGGTCTCTCTTTAGACCAGGACATGCACAGAATCTCAGACATGAACTCTGCAGCATTTTAACACCAGAGCGACACAATACCCAATCCATTATACAGTATAAAAAATGGTAGTAGTTTTCGCTCTGCTGCCTTTCACAGAGTGTAGAGAGTCCTTAAAGGCACCAGACAGCCATGTTCTTCTAAAAACCACAAAAACTCTAAAGTCTCTTCATGAATATATCCAACAGTGTGAGACAAAGGCAGGACGATCTGGTTATCTACCCCTCTCTAAACTGTGCTGTTTAGTTCAAGGGTTCAAATCTGTGCTTCACTGTTAAAGAACGTAAAACTGTACTTTAGAATTGACTTGTTAGATGTGGATAATGTTCTCTTCTCAGAGACAGATAACTCATCTGGATTAATTGATTCAAAGCATTAAAAATAGCTTGTTAAGATCCACAAACGTCAGTGATAAAAGCTGCTGCAGGAAATGTGTCATTAGAGGAAATGACAGCCAAAAATGTACCTCTTAACTAGGGGTAGTAGACTGAGCAAAAAGGGACAAGCAGCAGATTCCCTGTCAAATGTAATCAGGAACAAGACAATGCTGCGCTGCTGTGAAAACCATTGGGGTTGCTAAAGCACTCGCATGTAAAACAAGCTTTGAAAATCCTTCATTTACTTTCCCGGCCTGAGGTTGTTCATTTACTTCATCTTCATCCTAATGCTTCTCCTGTGGAGTCCTTATTTTTCAACTGGCTGCTGATCTCCAGCAGAGCTGCCACCCATGGTGAGCAGAAAAAGCTAATCTATCCAGAGCTGTCATGTCAGAAGGGAACAGACTCAATACTGAATGTGTCCTTACAGGAGACGTGTAAAGACAAAATGTGTGCCAAAAACCATCTTGCAGGGATAACTGAACCCAGCAATGTGCAGGTTATATGTGTGCAATGGGATTTTGTCTCTCTGATTCCTCTCATGCTGCTCTGAGTCTTTCATTGTTCTCCATGAGTCAGTCTGACCTTCTGCTGTCCTTTCAAAGATAACCAACATTTAGAATAAACAGATGTATTCTAACCAGAGATAAAAATAAACAGCCATCACCAATCATCCAAAAGATATAGTAAGACTATTCAATATTCTTCAGCACAACAGCATGTGTATGTATCCTTCTTTGCATTTATTGTTGTTCTCCCTCCTTCCTGCTGTGACTCTCTTCACCTCTTTGTGCGTCAAACCCACTCCTGAAGCCTCTCCTGACACTGTGTCCAGACCACAACATAGTGAACATGACCCTTATCATAACAAGAGCATCTGCTGTTGGAAAATGGTGTTCAGCTCTTACAGCAGCCTTGTTTATGTGTTTCAGAGAGATAATGGGATTGGTGAGTAGTTTTACCCAAAATAAGAGCCATTTTATAGCGATCCAGTGATTCAGCTACAGACCAGATATGTTAAGTACACACCACTGAGTTACTGCTGTAAATAATTAACACGTGCATCAGTGATACTGAAACTTAAACAGACATTTTAGTAATTTAGACATGTAAGTGATCATCATGGTCTAAAGTGTATGGACAGATCAGAGGTCTGTGCATGCTGTGTGGAGGATTTTATTTGCTGGTAAATGTGAGACTCTGAGATTCTTCTTTAAGGTTGGAAATTCAGTTACAAACGGCATTCTCCTTTAAGTCACTTACAATCTGCTGGTTACTCTGAAAGAGTGCTGAATCTCAGTTGTCTGCTCCTGCTCTTACATGTGGAGAAACAAGTAACTAGTAATCATGTCTGCCTCTTGTAAAGAACCTTTAAAGGGAAATATTTTATAGAAGAGAAGCATGGCCTTGTTACGGCAACACATTCAGATAAAGGAGGCCGAGGGCTCAGTCAGACTCAAGGATCCATGTACAGAGACAGACACACATCAAGTTTGCACTGAATCTTTAGTTTTCAATGCCATGGGCAATGAGTTATGTGTTCTGGACTGTAATAGGATGAAAGTATTACCTGAACTCAACATGGAAATACTGAGTGGAGTCCTTGATTTTTAAACCGAGGCCCTTGTAGAGGGGAGAAGCAAGCGAGAGGAAGACTAACAATTTCTGGGTTCTAACCCCGATTTAAATCCAAGACACTCACAGCTTCAATAAACTCTACTTCTGCAGAACTGAGGCTCTTCTCTCATCACATGGCATGTGTTTGAGTCATGAGACATTACACATCTTGTTGTTGTCTTGTAACAGTATGAAATGATCAGAAGGATCAACATGTTGACCTACAGTGCTGCCTCTCTCCTCTGCTCTGTGATGTGACTAAAGTCCAGTTCAACTCATTCTTCTCTCTTTACAGGTTTTCAGCAACAGAGCAGCAGCCAGAGTGTTTGATTGCTTCTTATCTGCTTTAACCTGCAGCAGGAGTCACACACCGTCTCTGGGATCTGATGCTTATCCACAAACAATAAGATAAATAAATGCACTGTGCCTCACTGCTGACATGCATTATATTTTGTTGAGGATTTCATCAAGAAAAAAAAAATCTAGTGTCACTGTAAGTAAACTCTTCAGATGGCTAAATCATGTGTCACAATATATATTGTTCATGATATTCTCACAATTTCATTGACATTGTTGATGTTTGATACAAGGAAGACAAGTCAAAAAAACTACTGATGACAACTACCCAGATACATGTCCAGGGCATCATAATATCTTCATATCTCTTTCAACAAAAATAAATAGTCAAAGTAACTCCTCTCATTACAGAAGCACACTATTATTTTTCTATCCATTTCTCAGCTGTCTAAAGTCCTGACACACAACACTGATGCGGCACACAGCTTCATCCTGCAATCAATGAATCTATGGACCGGACACATTAAACTTCATCTGCACACTTAATTGAAACACACATATACATACTTATCAACAACTCATGGCAACTTACTTAACCTTTAAGCCAACAGCTAAGGCCCAGAAACACACTGGGCTTTTGTAGAAGTGAATTAGTCTCTATCAAACAGTGCAGTGTCAGCATGTGACCAAGTAAGACAAACATTTATTGATGCACATAGAAATATTGCTGCCTAAGATCCAAAGAGTCTCTAAATCTGCTCGCTGTCTTCTCTCTTTCAAGTATGATCCTCTTTATGTGCATAATTAAATCTCCAGTCATTTGTGTGAGATATATCACATGCACCATCACAACAATATACACAGCCTGAGTTCAGAGAAGATTCATGAATATCTGAATTACAGTGAAGGTGAGCAGGTAGTTGTAAACAGTTTCTACGTGACTCACAACGAGCTTTAAATCTTCTGAACCAGCTGGAAAGACTTGAGCAGTAAATCCATGAGCGTGATGATAAATTCTCTGAGCAGATAAACATCAGTGAAGATGATGAGGAAATTATGTCATGCCACAACGCATGCGGTATACAAGTTCTGATGCAGACAGAGAAATAAAGTAAAGTACATTGTGTAATCATGAAACTAATCAGATATGAATCAAGCTTTTCTGACAAAGTCACTAAACATGTAAGGCAGGTCTGCTCTATGAAAATGTGAGCTGCACAGGTGCTCATCCACCATCTGCATGTTCTGCATCGTTCCTGCTGCTTCTGAACGAGATTCCTTCTCAAATCTTTTTTAAGCCGACACAATGACAGCAGCTTTGATTTCCTTCAGATCCTGATGATTAAATTAGAAATCCTCATCAAACAGTTTGCAAAGACACAAAGTGAAGCTGGAATCAAACCAAAGAGCCGTCAGGATGGAAGAGTTGTTAGACGAGTCGGAAGGAAGAAGCTTTTAATAGATTTTTGTCTGTTTGTGTGTGTGTGTGTGCGTCCTGAAATCTCATTTTCTCTTCAAATCTCAGTGATGTCCTTACCCCACACGAGGCAGACACGAATAACAAATTCAGTGAATCCTTGAGTCCAACCAACATTTCCCATCCAGAAATGTCACACATTGTACACTATGTCAACAAGAAACCAGCAAAAACCCACCGATCCAGCTGAGCCACTCGACTGTTTGTAGTGATTCATTCTTTAACAGGCACATTGAACATCGTCTTCTCTCTTTTGGGCGACCACAAGACCCCTTTCCTAGCCACTTGTTTACAGAGCTTTGCTTCTGTTAGGCTGAAATAGATTCACAGTCTGAATAACACAGCTGTTATCTGGAGCTTACCAGATTGAAACACACACATGCAAGAAAATGATGCTTCCTGGATCAAAAAGGCGCTCTATGAAAGCCAAATTCCGTTTGATTGCTCCAATTTAGATTCAGCTAAATTAAAACACCAGCTGTAGGCTTACATAGCACTCAAAGTCAGTGTCAGTTGCTACCTAAAAGCCCTTATACTAATGGACTGGGATAAAACAAGCTTGGCATTGAAAGATACATTTCCTTGAGCTTGAAGAGGTTTGAGACAGTGTTAATAGACATTATGTTCACACAGGAGGCAGCCAGTAAAGAGCTCCAGCAGACTTCCTCATGGAAGTATTTGTTCTGTTCGTTGCATTTAGGAAATTATTTACTGCTTAGAGAGTTCTCACTGTGTGAAAATGGACTGAGGGAAATCAATTCAGAGTTTAACCTTAAGAGAGCAAGACATTGATCTCTGTGAGGGAGAACAAGTCTTTGGGAGCCACAGCAGCTGAAACATTTTACATTACACCCACTACTTGGTTCCTGGAGTGTAACAGCATGCATGCAAAAGTTTTCTTGTTAAAGATGGAGCAAACCAGAGAGGCATCAGTATTGAATTGAGCCTCACAGTGGGTTTAACATAAGACATGCAGAAAGTGAAAATCTGTTAACAAACTGTCTCATGAGAACACAATGTATTCTACGGAAAGCTCTCTAGAACATTCTTCACATTCCTGTTTTGTTCTATGTAGGAAAAAGACAAACAGGAGGAAGAAGAAACCAAATGATCACCTTGTTAGTTCAACAACAATTTAAAGATGGCCGCCAGTTTAAACTTGCGCTACCCAACCTGATGTCATCAGAAAAGTCTAAAAGTATAGTGTGCAGCTTTTAGTCATGAACAAACACAGCTGCAAGTGATTTCACTAATTAGTTTTGTATGTTTGATTTAACTTATATGGCGTCTCAGAGAGGTTGTTTCTGTGAAGATTGAATATTATTGGAATAAATTAAGAACATGGAGGCTGTTCAAACATACAAGGTGTCTTTCAGGCAACTGAGGTCAGCGCCACATTAGATTTAAGAGTAAAACAACACTGTGGTGCTTTTCTTTGGCACACTTTCACCAGCTGTTAGTCTGTGTTTAGTCTGATCTGTGTAGGTGGAGGAGCTGGGCTGAACCTCCAGAGGATTTATCCTCGTCTCAGTGTGTTTAACTGTGAAACTCATTTTGCAAAAGATACTGAATTAACAGACATTTAAGTGAAAATAATTTCCATAAATTAAAATCATTATTTCCTTTGCAGAGCTTCCTGTGCTTCCTCTATCTTGTCACTAAGACCTTAACCCAGTTAATCAGGGTTGAAAATAATACCAAGATGAATCATGTTGTGCTCAGACTGGTCAGCCGTGCTACTGCTGTTAGCAGGGGACACATTCAAGATAAAGACTTGCTGGAGCTTTGGAGCTGTGAGTCTGTACAGGCCGGATAAAGCTGTGTTTGATATTAATTCATTATGCTAATTCAGCTGCTGTATTCCCACAGCTGAAGCCCAAGTGAGGGAGTTGTTCTTGTTGGAGGTTACAACTAAGATAACATTTCCACTGTGAGGATGGTGATACCTACACAGATGTTTTGTTAGGTTTTCTTTTTTTTAACTTTTTAATTTCACTCTTTGATATAATGCAGTATTATAACACTACTTTTGTTTTTAAAAGGAAAGAAAAGCAAAGAGCCTCGGCCCGGTCGAGCCCCCCGCACTTTAATCACATAAGCTCATCCTCATAAGAACACTCATTTCAAGGAGACAATAATGAGCACTAATTGGATTTTTGAGCAGCCACCATTGAAAGAACATTAGTTGAATCTGCTGTTTCACCCTTACTTAAAAAGGCACATTTAGCCACATAATCCTGCTTGAATGGAGTGTGGCAAAGTCCCTGGAGAGTTCACAGCATGCATCAGTATTCAACAGACTGAAGAAGAGAGAGTGAGGCAGCGAGAGGGAGAAAACATAAATGAACTAGGATTGAGGTTATGACCTTGTCAACAACATACCTCCTGTCAGTGCATTTACCTTTGAACTAGGTATAAAAATACTTTAGCAACTTAGAAGGAAGGCTAGAGCATCCTCATGAGACCAAAATATACCCTTATAATGTGACTGCTACATGAATCTTTCCTTTATGTCAGTGCAGCTGTGGAGCATCTGCACAGTTCACATTTGCTCACTGAATGAACACCTGTCATGACCTGGCTCAAGTGACAATAACAAAAAGGGAAGCAATTTTTAAAGAATATTATATACATTTTTTTTGATAAACTACAGCAAATTGAAACGTTATCTGTAACATCTAATGCATTAAGTGTGACAATCTGGAGGATTGAGTGCTAAAAAGCAAAGTAAGCAGTAAACCAACATAAGCCCTCAGGTGCAGCCAGTTGACCTAACGAGCACTAACGAGCAGCTGCAGAGACAGAGCAGACTGGCCAATCACAGTGTCATCACAGCCCCACAGTGGCTGTAGCCAAAAACACAGGAAGAAGTTATTTTATAACTATTAATTTTTTTGTAATGCCTTGTTGATAATAAGAAATACAAGGTGTAAACCGGGCCCACAGTGGCAGTGCTATCAGTCTGTTCACACACAATCTGTGGATGACACCTCAGAGGTACATTTCTTCCAGGCCCAAATTAAATAATTGGACACACTTATGATCTTTCTGTGACAGCCACAGTTACATTTTTCTTTTCTTTCTTTTTTAATAGTGCAAAGATTCATTCCAAGGCATTTATTCTAAATAATATCAACTGGGATTCTTTAAGAGATTGGATTCAGAGGATAAATTGTCCCACTGCTGAGCTGCCTGATCAGTATGTCAGACTGCAGGCTTACTGAGGAGTGTTTCCAAAGTATAGTGATAGAGTTAAGTATAGCTGAGCCACACCCTGGTACATATACCGTAATGAATGCAGCCTTTGGAGTGACACCGTTTGTTAATTTTACTATAAGACAAAGTACCTGGCTGGGAAATAACACCTTGCATTTTGTTTTGGTCCACAGGTTTAAAGTAGTTATGATTTCCCAGTAAAGGATACATGACACAGAACATGGGGTACTCTAAACGCAGAAAGTAGACTGTATTACTCGACTGTATATTTAAAATTTCGGCTTTCAAAAGTCAGTGTTTATATCGCTTGTAAATTTTTTGATTACTTTCATGCATCTCAAGTACACTTAAAATACACTACAAATAAACAACAACAAAAAAAGTGATTTCAGGAGCTGGCTCTTGTCATTCACGACAGGATATTGGCTCTCACATTAGAGCCCTTTGTTTGTGTTGAAGAACACAAACACACTTTCCCTTCTGATGAGGATTAAAAAGAACGGCTCATCAGGCTCCACAAAACTGAGAGAAAGTTAGATTTAGAAAATGACTTCAGGCTCAAACTGGCCAATATGAAGACAATTTCAAACAGTGTGTGGCAGGGCAATTTATCACTGAATTGGTTTTGCATTTAAAGCGAAATATACATGAATAAAGGAGATGAGAAAAGGGGGTGAAGAGAGGCTAAAGAGGGCAGACTCAGACTGACTGAATTATTACAATGACATTCAAGATGTCTTGATGAAGATGAAGGTTTCACAATATCCTCACATAATGTTTCTAATGGATCTGATTTATAGGACTAATATAGTCCACTGGACCTCTGAAGTGACATTTTACAGGTCTCATCTACACTAGTATGTTAAGTAGAATGAAGTGAGGAATGAGGCGAAAAGATTTGGGTATTTCCACACTTTAGAGGTTGAATACTTTGTTTTCAATGCATAAAGATAATTGGAACAATGTCAATGGGCCAGGGACACAAAAAAGGTTAATGGTTGGAATTTGGGGTCTGTGCTGGGAAGAGGACACACACAGACAGTAAACACACATGGACACAGCGTGGTTAATCCTGAGCTGTGTGTCAGATGGCATTTTCTATTCCAGAGAGAAACGGACTGTAACAGACATTACTGCAGCACACACTCTGAATAGGAAAGTAGCTTCTGCTTCTACACTGAGAACACACTCAAGGTTACAAAGTACTCATGACACATGGAAGAGAGAAGAGAAAGAAAAGTGCAGAAAAGCAGACACATTGCTAATCAGCGGATTTCTTTCAATAAATAAGAAAAGAGTCAGGGGTTTGGGGAAAGGATGATTTCCTCGTCTAAAGACATGCCTTTCACTTTAAGGTGCACCAGTGTGAAGAAAGAAAAAACTTTAACTCTACTCTATAAGTGGGGGATAATGAAAGTCAGTCTAAAAGGCTACATAATGTGAAAATGGACAGAAACTAATTAGTATGCAATCACATGCATTTTTCTGTAACGGACAAGCTGTGGTATAAAGCTGTGTGCAGGCATATAATAGGCACTCATTATTAGGACCTCTGGGTACAACTGATTAATTAAGAGAAAGTGTCTCATATAAAACCAAAATTTGAATCACAACATGTTTAAATATTTAATTACATCTGGCAGATGCTAACAAGTCTCAACATCGCTCCTGTGTTTATATGTGTCAGCAATTCTGACATAACCGGTATAAATGTTGCATTGATTTTTAAACCAGTGTTAAACATTCACACATCAAATCACATTTATCTTATCTTCTACTTATGGCATCCAGCATCCACAGAGCTGATCAGAATGCTGCCAGTGACAACATGAGGCAAAATGCTCAAATGCTGCTCATCTTACTTCTTAGTTGATTCTCATCATGTCCCAAATTGAAAAACAAACACGATCTGATCATTTAAAAACACGTCCTGAACAAAATGGGATGATTGAGGGATTAATGCTTTGATATAGAAACAAATAAGCAGAATACCTGAGCGCCATTCATAGAGTTTGATCAACCAATTAAATGAGATTTTAAAAAGGCTGTCACATAGAAAACTAATGCTGTTGTTGTAATTGAATTCTATAAGTTGAGGAAGTCCAATGAAGCATTGTCTGACAGAGACAGATAAAAACCTTCTATCACAGTCTGATAAATGTCTCCCTCAATGAAATGTTGAATGAGTTGTTTGTGTTGTTGCACGTGTTTGCCTGAAAGTAATGTTCCTTTGACTGTGATGTGTGTTTCTCTTTGTTTCCTAATCAAACCCAACAGAAACCAGCTGTCCTTAAAGAGATGAAAAGGACTCGTGGAGCCTGGAGGAGGGGAGATTACTTTCCAAATGACAGCCCTGCTGTTATTCCTTGTTTTGGGGCAGGGTTTGTTAGGATCTTTCAATATATCATAGATAGATATATCGATATTTACAATAAATACATTACTGGGTTGATATTGCAACAATTTGCTTTTACAATATATAAAAAAAAAAAAAAAGGTCAGTCAGGATCTCATGTCGTCCTTCTTTCCCCACATTCCCTTCCAAACAGGTCGAAGTAAAGTCTGAGTTACTCCTCTCCTTGTTCACACATTAAATGAAGTAAATCTTGGAGAAAGGGACATGGACATGTGCTGTGGACTTCCTCTTGTAAATAGGTCAGGTGCTCAGAGCAAAAGTTGACTCGTGATACACAGGTGTAACTAATTACATTAGTAATGTCTTCATTCTATTCAGGTGTGCCAGTTCCAGAGTCCTGCTGTTGTGCACGCTGGCTCATTGGGATATTTCAAAGGAGGCACCATTAATGTTATGGATTACACCTGTGCTTTAGCTACTATAAATCAGAAGCTCTGTTGACAAAGTACAAAACTGCACTATAGTAAGAAACAAAAAGACTAAATCCTGAAAACTGTAAATATACAAAGACAAACAAACATCCCAATAATGATGAAGACAGCCTGTGACAGGGAGCAGAGCTGAGAAAAAACTGAGTTCACATCGTCATAAACCATGTCATCCAAAGCTCTGCTGAGCAAAACAAAAACACACTGACATGTGCAGTATGTAAGGACGGTCCGACAGGAATGTTCATAAATCATCGGCAACAATAATAGGCTGTCTTTTCACTGAGTCACCAGTTAATTAGATGCAGTTCGATAAAACAACACTGCAATAAATCCAGTGACCATGAAGTTACTGTATAATGTTCAGTTCTTGCTGACATTGTTTCATAAAGGTGCTGATTCGATGATTTCATCTATGATGCAGCCTGACGATGTTATATCTTTTAAAATATCAATATGTTTTTAACAGTATAATGGTCGTATTTGTGTGAAATAACAACTGAAGCAAATCACAATATAGTGGATATACTATAGAGCTATGTATAATGACAATGACATTAGTCTATAAGAGTGGAAGCAGGTCACCGTTTTACTGAATTAAATGCCAGATCATTATCAGAAATAAAATTATAATTATCTCTGATAACATGAATTATGGTATCACTCATCCTTGTGCAGTTAAGAGCTCTATATTTTCATACACACACAGCACTTATACTAAAATAAGTGTGTGACTGTTTTTTGTGCTGCTACTGCCAGAGACCATGAGGGAGAACAGGCATCATTAGGCTGCCTGTCAGCATCAAACTGGGATGATGGGACACCATGACAGGATGGAAATATGTGACACACACAACACAGTGGTGCAAATTCAAATGTGTTCTCACTGAGGAGACAACTCTTACAACTCAGAATCAGAATCAATAGAATTAACAACAGATACTGCTTACTATTGCAACTTGGCTTATTAGAGATTTGGAGTGTCCAAGTGAAAAAGGGTAAAAGTCATAAATCCAATGCTCTCTGCAGAGTCATGCAAAACCAGGTGTGTGTGTGTTGAGCAAAATTAAGGGAAACTTGACCTAACAAAAGTCATCAGCATCAAGTCAACTGTCACAGTGTTTCTTTATTTTACTGTTAATGACAAAGTTCTGCTGCTCCCAGCTTCAAGATGAAACACTGATGTGTAGATGTGAACCAATCAGTTTAGTTTTATTCTGTAATCTGTTCTCATACTTGTTGGAGAGTCGAGTGTTTAGCTCTGCAATTTCTCTGCAAGACTGATTTAACCAGTGTGTAACATGTAATCCATACTAAACCCAAAGACTCAACACTAAAGTCACAGCTCAGTCATAATCTATATGCATGTGTTACTGTGACAATAAGGTCATGAACCCATTACCTGAGTCTTAATTGAGTATGAAGAACAGAAAGCTGTGCATCAGTGCATAACACAAGTACAGAGATAAAGAGAGAGAGAAAGAGAGGGTGAGGGGGGCTTCAAAGATGACTTCAAGTTTTCAAAGATGACTTCAATTCCAAATCAACAATGATTAGTGATTAAAAAAAAAAGAAAATGCTTTGAAGATAGCATTTACAATCAAGTTATATATGGTGTTCATGTAAACACCTAATTGTTGTTATTAGGAATAATTCGTTCCAGTCAATGGTCCAATTTAACTTCAGTTACATCACAGCACTCAGCGCTTAACTGTGCTCCACCTACACACTCCAGACTATTCCCCATACTATCTCTCTCAGCTGCTGTCACTGGAGAGGCTCCATATGCAGGTCAGAACTCTATAAAGAATGCAGAGCCAACAGCAGTTTATGCATCAATCAAATAGGTCTGAATGTGCTGCCAATTTAAGGGGCAATAAAGATGAAATCGCTCCAAATCTAATTGGCACCCTCTTGTGCAAAGAGCAGCTGTGCAGACATAATACAGAACCATTCATTTTAATGTTGGCTCACACATCCCAGATTGAATTGAAAATGCATGCATGTGCATTGTATTAATCTACGTGATAAAAGAGCAGAGTGTGAGGCTGAACTCTTGGCAGCTAATAAAACAGTTTGAATAGCATGCAGCCAGAGGAAGAAACATGAAGAAGCTTTTCCTTACATGTGTTTATGATTTCAACTATAAACTGTGACTATGAATATCACTGGTCTCCTTAGAGAGGGGCTAAATGTCAGAAAGCTGACACACTGATGCTGCCTTACTGTCTCTCAGTGTGTTTTGGGACTGTTTCTGTGTGTTGTATTTCTCTTTTACCCTCTGGACATTCTGCCAGCTAAAGTATGAACTCTAAAACATGCATCTGCTAGAAATCTCACAGGGTCAAAGGTCTCAATCCAAATGGGTTATTCCAAGAAAACTTTCCAGGCAGATTCCTGGTTGCAGAAAATATAAAAAGTTGAATCACTCACATGAAGCAGAATGGTGCCAAACAAAGCTCAGCAGGAGTGCAGAGCTTTTTAAGAAATGGTTGCATTCCAAGAGACTAGCTCTGCCAAATGATTCATGGACAGATGTAACTCATCATCATTTATTCATTTATATTACTTTCATTGTAAAGAGACTGTCTTTACAAACCCCCTGCATTGTTTATAGAGACAAATTGACATGCATTTTCATAGAGGAGGCTTTCTCATTTATTCCTCTCATTAGTTTGACGTTTAAAAGCTCGTCCAAACACAGCAGTGATGATGAATTAGTAACCTGCCTCATTAGAAGAAGACACATTAGGTGGAACTGTAACCTCTGTGTCTTCAACATGAAGCAAATTAAACACAGAGACTAAAGAAATAACTGCATGTTGTTCACTTTAATAACAGGCATTACAATATTATTGCAGACTGACACTTTCAGTTACATTTAAGTCTAAATTGCATTTTCATCTTTACAGTGTTTGTACATTGAGCTGCAATGTCTGCTTTAACTGAATGTGTAGCCTTTAAATCAAAGTCTTATTCTGTCACTAATTAATTTATGTCTATAAGGGATGAGTTGAGACTGGAGAGAGACTGCACGCTCTCTTCGTAATCCTAATAAAACAAGTCAAGTATCTATCAATGACAGTCATTTGTATAAATTTAAGCTGTGTGTGCAACCAATTAAATGTCTGGAAATAGAACAGCTATGAATGAATGAATGAATGAAGGCTTTATTTCGAACACGTGAGAATAATACAATAAGAAACATCGCTAATGGTTAAACATGGGGAGTCTGTGGC
Organism: Semicossyphus pulcher; assembly: GCF_022749685.1. Classification (NCBI taxonomy): domain Eukaryota; kingdom Metazoa; phylum Chordata; class Actinopteri; order Labriformes; family Labridae; genus Semicossyphus; species Semicossyphus pulcher. Next base: position 8,472,696 of record NW_027211700.1, read on the forward strand.
TCAGTGGTAGAGTCAGTCAGTCAGACATCCATGTTAGTTAAAGAATCCTCCCTGTAGAGATAAAGCTCAGAGCAGCAGCTAACTGTAACTGTCCTGGTCTGTGCTGAGGGTAGTGGAGTGTGGCTGGGTTAACAAGGTAAGAGAGAGCAGGCGGAGGAGGATGGAGGAAAACACTTGTGTTGTGCTCCAGTGTCGTTGGTCCAAAATAATGGCTCATTACTACAGTTATTGTTCAATACACATTTCCATTTTGTGAGACATCTGACTTTCACTCCATTGTAATTTAGAGTTTTTAGTCAGCCCAGTCACTAGGCAGATTATGATTTTGCATATGAAACATAAATGTTCGTGTCGTTATGAATAAAACAACCCGAACAGTATTTAGTATAAGTATTTAGACAAAGCTCCATCCAAAGAGCAACAGCATAAAGAAGACCAGTTTTCATACAGAGGTAAGGACTTCCAGTAGCAGCTGCTCTTTTTCCTTTTTCTGTCACTTTCTATGTTAACAAATGCTCTCTTTCTTTCTTTTCTGCCTGAATCTTCCCTCCAGGGAATGTTCAGCCTGCAGGCAACCCTAATAGAATATGTTATGTTTACAGGATAAATGTGCTTCAGAGAGTTTATAGAGAAATAATCCCCAAACGCTGCCACAAGAAAAGAAACTGTCACTTTATCAGTCAATATACAGAATTATGTTTCCTATTGTACTTTAACTAAAGACAGCTTATGTGTATTATTTCCTGTATCAATGGCACAGCTGACAAATCTCTGTCCTCATTGTATGAGACATGACATGTTATTAAACTATGATGAATGGCTGCTTGAATGTAATGTACTATACTGTCAGAGGATTTACAGGAGCTTCTTTGCCTGGTATGTGGTTTAACTGTTTCTGTTACAGTCCAAAGGGAGGGAGGTTGGTTGGTCTCACTGGAGAAAGACAGTTCTCTGTTTTTTTTGCCTGAAAAAAATGACAGCAGTTTGAAATGGACTTAGAATGAGGCTTGGGAGAGCCAGAGAAACATTTCTTTACTGTTATCATTCACTTTAGTTTGGTAATTTGTTAGGGAATTGTGTGTATTTAACATTCCTAACAGTCTAACAGGTCAAACTAAAAATAACTGCATGTACACTAACTGCAGTAAAGTGAAATATTGTGTGCAGTTAAGGGAAGCACAGTGTCTCAATGACCCCCTCGCCCAACAGCAAGAAGATCCTGGGTTCAAAAGCTGGGACAGGCTGTCTCTGTGTGCAGTTTGTATTTTCTCCCTGTTTATGTGGGTTTCCTCCATGTTCTCTGCATCGCCCTGCCACCAAACACATGCTGTGCAGAACTTAATGTACAGTAACTGCCCACTCTTTCCAATACTTAGACAGCCCCCAGGATTATTTTCCTTAAGGAGATCAGTAAAGATGGACAACTAAGTTGCTGACTGACAAAGAGGTCACAGGAATATGTATTTAGCATTTTATTTCACTGAGCCCTTATTCATTATAATTTCACCACTGGGTCTTCACATTCTTCTGAGAAATTATTAGTTTGACAAGCGAGATCAGCAAGAAAGAGACAAAAAATGTGGAGCAGAAGGAATATTCTTGGTTTTACTACAAGGACGTTTTCACCCTCATCTGAAAGTTATTTTCTCCTTAATGCCAAACACATCTGATAACTGACTGAGATAGAAAATCTCAAGACCTGAACTCTGTACTCTGCTCCAGGCATTCGATCTCACCAAAAACCCCTGTAGCTGTCATCAGTGTATTCTGCTCTATGTTCAATAACAGTATGCTATGAGATATGATTTAAGACACAGCACTGACTTAGTTTCCTGGTTTCCTCAGGCTGTTTGTTTCAGAGCTCCGGGGTCCTGATGACAAAGACTCCTGCAGAGAAGACTGCAGCTGCAGGCGCACTATAGGCCATCAGCCTCCTGTGGACTTATTAACACAGACTGACTCTTTAACTGTAGCACACACTGATTGATTCAGCTGATGAACTCTGCAATATATGAACCCTTTAGGTTTGTTTCTTAATCATGCATATTCTTCAATTTACATTATATCACTGGAAAATAAGCCACCTGGTCGTTTAATTACAACACAGCACTGATGGTTCAGTGGTTCATGTTTTGCTGCCTTGCAGAAGAACCAGATTTGATTCTCAGCCAGATTTCAAGTTTGGCTGGAAAACTGATGAAAACAGCCAAGTGCAGTCAGAGTGCTGGCTGTGATTCTGTGTTTGTTGCTGTTTCAAATGCCTATCAGCTCACTTCTGTTCCTCCAGCTCGCTCTGAGATATACAGTAAACCTGCACACTCCATGAGGCTGCTTCCTACAGTATACAGAGCATGAGAATGTTCCACACCTTAACTGAGTTTGTCTCCTGAAATGTCTGGACTGTGGGTGAGCTGTTGATATACATTCACACATTACAGAGAATACTGAACCTGATGTGATATATTTATCATCAGTCTGTTCGTAAATTGTCATTGTGAGCATGTTAGCATACATATGTTCTAACTAATAGCACAGCCTCAAAAAGCCATTAGACTCTTTACTCTCTCTCACTTTCAGACTTTTTCTGTGTACATCCCTCAAAAACTGCTTTTTTATAAAGCCCACCTTAGAAACACAAACCCCTGACAACTACACAGACCGACCACAGATCTCTTTGGGAAGTAGCACTCTGGTTTCCTTCATGTCCGCTGCACTGAGACTGCATTTGTCACGGTGGCAATTATCTTTGACAGGGCAACTAACCGTGGGCTCAATGACTCCAGGAATGCTTTATAAGTTATGTAGCACCATGGACTCACTACAGCACATGAGCAATTACCAGTGTTATCGTCTATTCTGTCCTCCTTCACAGGTCAATCAGTCCAGGTGACATTTTCTGTTGTTCAGTTTTGGTGCTCAATGTAACAAATAGGACTGAGTTGCTGCCACCTGATTGGCTGACTAGATATTTGCCTTAACGAGCAGCTGTACCTCGTTAACCTAATTAATAACTTGCCAGGGAAACTCAGGAGTTTCAGCACGTAGAGTATCCTCAATAAAATAATCCTCACTGTGTGAATATGATGTCTGAAAATTCAGAAATAATCACTTTGATATAACAAAATATCAAAGTGGAAGATGCAACAGTGAATGATATGAACACAACCCAAAGATAAGCATATATTCATCACTTGTGGAGAAGTATCTGGCATGTTTCAAGGATTTCCTCTTACAGTCCTTTCTTCTCCTCCTCCTTCTCATTTCTGTCTTGTAGCTCTGATAGATGTGTGACCATGACAGCCTGTAGTGTAGATCTGAGGCTCTGCAGCAGAAACCTTTTAACTGTATTAAACTGTCACACCACTATTCTTCATGCAGCTCACAGACATTAAGGGTTTAACATGGTGGCTAGAGGACTACATCTCTCCCTTTCTTGGTTCATGTTGTCTCGCTGTGTGTTTCTTATGTGTCCTGAAAAGGATCATGCTTGTATTATAACATCATTTAACACAACTTTAAAAATACTTTACCATTTGGACAACATATTTGAATGTTAGTGAAGACTCAGCAGAAGAAAAGGTGAGAGAGGGAGTTTCCCATACAACCCAGAGTACTGTGAGATGAAGTGTATATACTCGTAGGTGTGTGTGTTGTGCAGCATGGATTCAAACCTTTGATATGGCTTTCTTGTTTTTTAGGCCACTGAGTGCAACATCCCTGAGCTGCCTAACATGAAAGGATCCTGGTTCTATGAGGCAGAAAACACACACAGCTACCTGGGTCCCAAAACAACCTCTGACACTGGATTTACTCCAAACTGCCAACTTCTTCTGAGATGATCTGACATTTGACATGTTTGTTTTGTTAGTTATGAAACATCTCTGTCACTGAGATCCACAGGGTCACTGCTGCTGTGTCCTGAATGCTGTGAATGTGGATCTGTCAGGTTGGAGTCAATAAAACCTGAAGAGAAAAGGCTGACCTGCAGATTTGTGAACCTGCAGTTAGTGAGCAAACACAGAAAGTGAAGGTCCCTCATTCTGTTGCTCAGCTGTTTCTTTAACATCTTTTCAAACACAGAGTAATAGTTCAACCTGTCATACTGTTACCCTCCACCTACAAACATGACGAGTCTTCTCTTGTGTTTCTCTCTCACAGACCAGACAGACCAAAGTGAACTCAGCTGTTCTCCAGAGGATTCTCCTGCTGAGTCTCTGCAGACCTGTTAGCTCGTTCACTTTCACATCTCCTGTCAGAGCAGACCTGATCTTCCCTCCAGATAAAGAACACCGACCATGTTGTCCATTTCAGACACGTCTAACTGTGTTTCTGGTGTGTAATGTCTGTGCTTCATCTGGCACTGTCAAACACTGCCATCCTCTCAACTCTAAATCCCTGCAGGAACTGTAATTTTCCTTTTTTTGTTTCCTATTTTAACCTGGGAAACATTTCTAGAGTGAATCTGCCAACAGCATCTTCTTAAAGGAACAGTAACATATTTTACATGCAGGATAGGAACACAAACTTACAGATGATGTACAGCTGCTGCTGTAGGTGATTAAATTTCTTACTCACTGATGTTATTTAAGAGAGTTTTATGATCCATCACAGCAGTTTGGTGGGATTTAACTAGTTTTCAGAAGTATGATCATTTAGAGCATTCACTGTGTTTAATGCTTCCAGATTGTTTTTTTTCCACATCCTCATCAGAACAATGCATCATTAGTACTTCTTCTCTAAACTGTGTGCACAGATGGTTTATTATGTTTCATCTAGTTGCTTGAATGAAGACATTTCTTCTCATTTCTTAACTTCGCCTGGAAATTTATCTCAAGGGCGACTGCTTTTCTCAATCCTTCTTCATTTCTTCAACCACCTGCTCCTTTATTCCTCACTCCAATCTTTTGCATGAATAATGTTAGGAATATTCTCAAGCTTTTAGTGAAACTACTTTCCTCTGGATATTGTTTTAGAAAGCTAAAAAGCCAGGAAAGCAGATCATGCAGACATTACAGACTCCAATTTAATTTCTCTCTATGTGATTTAGATTTGAAACGTTTCAAATCTCATATAAAACCTATATGATGCAGCAAAAGCATTTCTATCTAGCTACAGCTGGGTGCAGAGAAAGCGAACAAAGAGGGAAAAGTGAGGGGAGAAGAAGAAGAGAGGCTCTGTCTTTGAGGCTTTGTCTGCTATTGACTGAGTGTGAAGTGGATTCAGCCCAGACTTAAGTGGCTGTGCTGTAAATCACTTAAGAATGAGCCGGCGCAGCATTCGAACAGGGATGTATGTGGCAGAGTTTGAGATGTACAACAATCTAGAAAGATAAGACGACAAACTGTGATGTTATATTGGAAAATACTGGATATCTCCTGCACAATAAATATAATATAGAGTGTGTAGGAGAAAAAAATGGAGTATAAGGATGGATGGAGGACATGGCAGAGAAACAGGGACTTAAAGTGGGGAAAGACAAAGAAACAAGGCTGAGAGATAAAAACAGATTAGAGGCAAACAGCAGGGAGAGATGCCGTGCTGTGCTGTCCCACCAGAGAGAGAAGTAATGACTGTTACAGTTAAAGTAATGCATTCATCCAAACTGTAACCAGAGAAACATACAACATCTTCTATTCACATGTAGCAAAAATGGAATTATGTCATTGATAGATAACAGCATACAACTTTACCCATAAACAGATATATGAGATGTGCATGCACTGTGCCACATATAGAGGCTATGTGAGGTATAATGTTAGCACTATTGACTACCTGTCTGTTCTCTCTCTCAGGTTGCTGTAGGAAATGCAAGAATCCCTTTTGACCATTTCAAGGGAATCTCATCCATAATGTGAGTTTGAAACTTGAGAGCTAAACGTCAACAAAACACACAATGCAGATAAAAGCTTGCAGGCAAAGAAAATGAGGAGAAAATTTGACAGCTTTGAAATGAATCAAACCACAGTGTTTCAGAGTGAGGCAGACTGAGGCTGGGTAAACAATCAACATGAGCATGTCAGAAACACACATCAGTCTTTCACTATGAGATAACTCTCCCTCTACAGACTGCTCTGCATTCACACACCAGCCTGTTCTGCATGAGCTGCACTGTTGTGAAGAATTAAATCGGCTGCTTAACCAACATTTAAAAAGTGACAGCGAGGCCAAATGTGACCTCCTCTCATGAATAATGACGACCTGCTGCAGAGCTGCTGCCTGCATCTCTTTAGGCTTTAAACCACTAGCAGAGGCACAGACCTTTTAGCAACATGAAAGTGTGGCAATTCATCACACAAACTAACCATATGTCTGTCTCTGCATGAGGTGAAATAACACAAATAAGCGGCAAATTTGACACAGTCTGATGCAGGAGGAAGCTGGAAGGACTGGAATGATTCAGAAAGAGGAAACAGCTCTTTATAATCCATCGTCCATCCTTCAAAACACACCAAGAAAAGACTTCATCTGAAGCACTGTGACAACAGCAGCTCTGGTCAGATACACACAGCTCACACACATACACAAACTCAGTAGACCACACCCTCAACCACATGCAGCCTCTCAGGTCATTTATAGAAGAACTAGTGTTGATTTACCTGCATTTGAAGATCCACAGAAGAAGGTTCAGGATGGAGACAATCAGGAAACAGCATCCAGAAAAAAACAGAGAAAAGAAGATCATTAGTTAGAAACCAAACACAACATGAAAACTGAATCATGTTAAAGCAGCTCACAAAGATACAATTAATCCTACAACTATAAGACAGACATGAGGGGACAGAAAACACATTTCCCACTCAGATTTGTACAAATGCTGTTTGACAGACAAACAGTTAAGTCTGGGCTGATTCCAGATCACCGCTAAGAGAAGAAAAAACCCTGACTGACAGAGACGTTCTTCCTCTCCTCTTTTTTCTCTCTTTGTGCTCTTTTGCTCCCTGCAGCTCTACAATCAGTTAACTGAGTACTCAGTACCCAGATGAACTACTTTAATTCAGTCATTTTAGACATAAAAGGAAAGTCTCGAGGAAAATAACGAAAGCAATCTCGTCTGATGAACTCATCTCAGTCCTGTTATGGGATCCATTGTGGAGAAGGAACACAAATTTGCTTTTGTGCAGATAGAATGAAAATTATTTTCTCAAACAGATGCATCAACACCGACAAAAAAGCACATCATTTTTTGGGAATTCACCAGACAGTATTCCTGACATCACATCAGTGTGTTGTGCGATGTGTTTCACCATTTCAGGGAGAAAAGTGACGCTCGTGGAAGATTAGACCAGAAACATGAACAGACAGAACTCAATAGTGATGAATGAACCTCTCAGGAAATGTCAAAGATGATAATGAAACAACTTTTTCATTTCCAGCACTAAAGTGAGTATTTATGACTGCAGAAAGTTTTTATTGCCTTGAAATGTCAGACATGTTGAAAAAACTTTTTTCTATCAGTGCAGAACTTTATAATAATCTCATCTAATGGAGGAATTCAAACAAACCTCTGGACATCAGCATGATTATCTGACCTTTTAGGCTGCTCAGTTCAGTAAATCCACATCATGTGTACAATCAAGCTGAATTAAGAGAACAAATACTGTGGTATTCCTGTTTGCTAAAAATGTAGATGTAGGGCGCTCTCAAACTGCAGCTCATACTGCATCCTCACTTGTTCTAGAAATAATTTTCCATCAAGCACTAAAAGATTTCTCTTCTCCTCCTGACAATACCATTTCAATTGATGCAGCCCTCCAAGTAAAACATTTCTATTGAGAGCATCCACAAGAACATTATTAATGTTTGAGGTATGTGAACTTACAGGGCAAGAATGCTGCAGGGCTTTGAAGAAAACCCAACTTTTAGGTTATTGTTATTGCAGAATACTAATTTATGTGTAAGCACTCATGTTACGCACTACATGAAAGCCATCCCTCTCTTAATGCAACTTCCCGTTGTGGTGGGAAGAAATATAAATATGGAAGTACAAGCTGTACTGCAAACAGCAGCAAAAGAGTCAGCAAAAGTGCAGCAACACAGAAAGAAGTTAAACACAGTTCACTGCATATAATTCACACATTGTGATGATGCAAAGCTGGCTGCAAACAAAAAAGATACAGCTAACTCTCTCTGATATTTATGATGTGTGACGATCAGAGCAGCCAGCAAGTGGTTCAGGGAAATTCTCTGTTTTGTTCAGCTCATTGTGTGAAAGCTCTAAAAGGCTAGAAGGCTTTTTCTGTCTCTACAGTTGTTCAGCTTGTTGGCTTTGATCTCTAATATAACTCCCATTTCAGTTCTCATGGCCAAATATGTTCAACAGCCAAGAAATGTTTCATCTTTACTATAAGCGCACAGCAAGATAGATTCCCATGGGCCACTGAGCCATGGAAACACCCTCATTAAAGATCATAATCATGGACAGTAGCTATAAAGCATCATGGTAGACATAACGTCAACTACTACAATGCATGTTCTCTTTTTTTCTCTGTCTAAATCTAACTGGCCTTTCAGACGCTCTTCAACATGTAACTAATCCTTCATTCATTTGATCTAATCTGGCTTCATGTCTACAAAATGAGATGGAGTAAAGACCTGAAAAAAAAATGTCTTGGAATGTTTTTAAAGCAAATATTGTTTTGACAAGTTATGTCATATAAAATGTCAGGAGTGTGACCTGGTTGGAGAATTTTCAATACATGGATCTTAGTCCGGCTTCAATCCAAAGAATCTGCTATTCTAAGATGTCCAAGCCCTTTGCTTCTCTGCCTTCGGGGGAAAATACATCCTGTTTTACATGTATCTGATGAAATGATCAAAATAAAGGTGTATTTGAAGATAACATATGCATATTAATATTTATGAGACAGGCTGGAAACTAAAGCAGTAACCACACCACATGAGAGACTTTTATATTACTGACAATCACACTTTATATTTAAAGTTTGATGTATTTTTAGCAGAAAATATCAATGTAGTTCATTAAATCAGAGTTGACACCATCAGTGATGTTTAATTCATTGTGACAGTTACCAATGTTTCAAAAATACTATAGTCTATAAAATAGTGTTTGCTGTATTGCAAAATGTTAACTAATGTTATTACCTTTAAAGTGAATGTGGATGTGATGCTCCCTGTGGTGTCATCTTTATGTGCTCTGTGATTGAACAGTCTGCTCTGTCTCTGCAGCTGCTCGTTAGTGCTCGTTAGGTTAACTGGCCACACCTGAGGGCCCAGGGTGTGTCCAGTCACTCACATCCAACACCACTGACTGTCAAGATCTTTATACCTCATGCCTTAGATGTTTCAGTTGCTGTATTCATTTAGTGTAATTGACTTAATTTAATTGATTAAAATGTTATTTATTAACTGCTGCTTCCCATGGAAACATCAGTGCATACATGCCAAAACACAGTACAGTATATTATACTACTGGCATTTGGCCTTAAAACACCAAACTCCATCCTGAATAACCTCTTTAACTCTGTTTGCTGTACACATCAGTGTGAGCAGAGACAGAGCAGGGCTGCAGATGATGTTTGTATAATTTCCTCTGTTCAGAGTCCTGATCTGATCTCCTGTCAGTATCAATCAAACAGAACAGGTTTTCTCTCAGCAGAGGACTGAACCAATGCAACAGTGAGATGAGAGGATAAACAGTGTATGACTGATTCTCAGAGCAAAACCAGTGCTGTCACTCTGTTATTTCAAAACTCTTCATCCAACATTCAAGTCATCCAGCAGCACTGATCTGAGATCACTGAACTCTGCTACCTGAACAAGAGTTCTGTCTGATCTTCATCGTCTATCTCTATTTTGCTCAGTTATTTCTCTGCTGCACACTGCATAGTTTTTTCTATGACCCCTGGAAGGTTCACACCTGACTTTGAATTGTCTTTACCTTCATGTTCATCTCCAAATCAGTTCCTCTGCAGTTTTAATTTGAATATTGAAAGGGTTTCAGACTTCCCAGAGCTCCCAGCAGGATGTCATTATGCAGCATACTGGGAACATATTCAGGAAAAGGTGACAGATATTCACCAGCACTCACTGCAGATGAAGGGTTCTGCACAGACTGCACATACGTGTGCACCTCTTATCATAATATGGCTGCAACACGTCACAGGAAAGTGGTACCAGATGAAAATAAAGTTTTTGAAGATTTTGTGAATGTGACATTATTCCATACAATGATTTATTTATCAAATTTACCATGTAAAATGTGATATTAACAATAGCAAATCCTTTGTTATATTCATGCATTTTAAGGGTAATGTGAGAACTGCGGTTTCATGTTTCACTTAACGAGAAGAAGAAAGAGACGAGCGCACCCATCTAGGGAGAAAGCTCAGACGCTGGAGAGGAGAGAGAAGATAAAAACAGAGCGAGTGTTTGAAACAGAAGAAGAACAGGATCCTCTGAGGTAGAGAGAAGACCAGCGGCTGATCTGTGTTCGTCAGGCATGACGCTTCACACTGTATCCCACACAGCTACTTTGACACACACACCTGCACATTCACACCATGGGAGAATGTCTTGTGTGTATTATATTGCCAGCAGCATTATAACGAACATGTATCTCCCTCCAAAGCCCAACTCAATATACAGTTAGCCTGCCTATATTATTAGGCTAGATAATATCAGCTGTACATTCAAAATAATGATGTATGTTTACGAAGGAGAACCGACATCACTCCGATGCTGATAACCCTTGGCCTATATTTATTGTTCACTGCAGGAGCCATCTCCATAACTTGTGAGAAGTAACAAGTAAAAAATCAGTTCAAATGAACCCTACCAACACTTTCAGAGGAGATTCAACATTCAGTAAAGCTGTTACTAATCTGTGCCTCAATAGTAGTTGATTTTACTGCAGAGGAAAAAACTAAGCAGCCTCGTAAGTAAACAAAGCTTTTTGACTGATAAAAGGTAAACATGAAAAGAGGCTGAAGGGCAAACAAAGGCACCATTCATACATCATTCTCATCTTTATTTAAAACACTGAGAACTCAAAATGTAAATTAGCTGAAGAAGGAAATAGTTTTATAAGTTTCTGTGAACATTTATTCTCAAGGAGAGACAAGGGCGACTTTTATCAACATGATTCATGAAGATACGTGAAGAGAAAAGCAGCAACACTGGATCTGTTTCACTCTCTTCAAACCTTTGAAGCTAACAGCTCAATGAAATACTTAAAAGATATGCTATTATGTCAGCCGTCACACAAGTTAAATTAAATTCTCCTACAACAGTTTCTTGTTTTTTTGGTTTAAATAGCTTTCTAGAAAAGACAGTACAACAGAGTTGTTGTAAAATCAATAACCATAATGTTTGGCGAAGTGCAGTCAGCCGTGTGTGGCCTTTTTATTGAGATTCTGTTTTATCTCTCTCTCTAATGCTGCTACACCTGGGCTCTGTAGGTTTACAGGTATTAGGACGAGCATTTACACTTCATTCGACCAGGGAGGACCAGACTTCTGTCCTTCATGTATCCTTTATTTAAACACACTTTAGGAAACACAGTTATGCTGCTCATGAAACAACTTCAGGTAATGGTAATTAGTCAAAAGGACATAAAACACACTCACAGAAAACCACACTGTACAATCACATGTGCAATTTTTGGGAGAGTGACAAGCTGTTGATAGAGTTTATCACCCGCGACAGCAGCCGGTGAGCCATGCTTCGCTAAAGACGTGTTGCAACGCGGTTCTGAATGACACAGACACGACACAGCTGCACTTAAAATATTTTAAAACAGCTCCGTAACAAGGTCCATATTTAACAAGAGACATTGTTACTCAATCAATGCATTTAGAGGAGGGACATACCAGCGAATGCCTGTGTGTGTTTCTCTTACGAGCATGTGTAGAGACGTTGTTTGCAACAGGAGAGGCAGAGGCAGCGAGCTAACAACAGTGACTGAAAAACTACAGGCTTATTTATAAGAACCACGTGTTTTAACTGCATTTTTAGTTTGGCTCATCCCATCTGAAGCATTTCCATCGGAGCCACCGGGACTCGTCATCACTAGGGGACGGATGCCAGCTATGTTAGAATGAAACAATTCAATGTTAGACATTAAATAAGACGTGATATAAATGTTACATACCGATCGGTTGGTGGAATAAATTGTCTGTCCTTAGACCTTTGACTGTGTTTCGTCAGTGTTTGCTCTCAAGAACTCACTGCAGGAAAAGCTACAAAGATGCAATTTAACAACACAACACGTTCAGATGCTGATAAAGAACCTTTTCTTTCATCACACTAAGGAGCAACATTTGGAGACATAATGGTGAGAAATATAGCAGAAAATGTGACCTGACTGATCTTAATCCCACAAGAGAGAAATGTTTTGTGAGATTTTAGGAAAAGCAGAAACAAAAGGCCTCTGCAGCGTATGTATAACAGCAAATATAGATTATGGGTTTTCAGCATCCTTCTTAGAGAGAGAGACCACATATAAAACGTGAAGCCCTTAAGGTTTACATATTTGTACTCCACGTTGGCAAAGCAATATGTGAATCCCTCAGGCTGCTGGAAGCTGCCAATGAACAATAGCATGTTGTTTCTCACTGTGTGTGTTTGTATTTCACATTAAGCTGTTTCATCCTCCCACCTCTCATCCCTCCATTGTTCATGTGAACTCCTGCCTCCCACAATCCCCCTCTCCTCCCCTGCTCTCTCTCTTCATTAGGGAGCTGGCTGATTGAGTGTATTACTTAGACACTGATAAACAGGTGAATTTGTGTCATATGAATACAATCCATCAATGAATAAAAAATAATAATAATAATTTGAAGCAGTGCGTAAATGACATCAATATATAGACAGAGCCCAGAAATACATCTGAATGAGAGAGCTGGCTAGCTAATGAACAGCTTTATGTTTTAATGTCGACTAACTGTGTTCCTGTGTCGTCTGTCTGATGAATTTAAAGAAACCTATCATTGATCTTAAACAGTTTTGTCCCTCCTCTCCAGGTCTCTTCTTATCTGCCTCACCAGAGCTCTCAGATATGATTTCACTGTGAACTGACACTAAACACTTAGATTGAACATTTCTGGTTGAACTCCAGAGAGTGACACAGGTTTAACTAAGTATTGGACCAGCAGCCTTGAAATGTTAAAAAGATGAGTGTGAAATCTTTCCAAAACTCTGATAACACTGGGATTTATCTTTCTATTGAACATCACTGAAATGTCAGAGGGTGAATGAGGTTTAGCTCAGAGAAACAGCTTAGTCCTGCATGGCTGAGAGCAGAGAGAGCTGGCATATGGAAGAGACAAGATCTCACCAAGTGGGAGATTCTTCAACATCCATATTAATAATGGAGGACTTTAGGGGCTGCGGGGAGGAGACACAAGATAAGGGAGGCATGTAATGCATTCATATTTCATTAGAATATTCCAGACATGAAGATACAGCTGCTTCTCACAACGTTAAAAACGGATGTGATGTCAATCAAAGGGCAAGACTTACATTCACAGTAAATGTCAGAATGTGGATCCTCACAGGAGGCTAAATATAATTCTAGAGGACCAATTATTTACCTGACAGGACCTGACAGACTTCAGAGTGAGGTGCATGTAATGATGTAAAATCCAATTAAGGCACCTTCACTGAATCTCACATTACCAATGTTGTAGATTCCTCTCTTGTTTTCGTGTGTTCACACAAACTGATCAGCTGAGTTTGGATAATGAGCTCCTGTCAGTTGAGCTCCTTCTCAGCAACCAACTGTCACCATTCTTTCAGCATCACCATGCTGTGTGTTACTGCTCAAAACTGAACATTTTAATTTAGAAAATAAACAGTAACAGGGGTTCTGAAATAAAAATAGTGTTGTGAATGGAAATAAATAACTAACTCTATCAAGGTTTTTGTGTATTATTCAAGATAATATTCATATATATACTTTATCTTTCTTGTCACCAGTGTTATACACACAGACACACCCTCAGTGAAAGCTCCCCAACAGAACTGGACTGAGAGTGGGTGATCCACAGAGACAAACGACAACATTGATACAAGAAAGTTTGTTGACATCCATCAGTGTGTAACGACTCATTGTCTCCTGTCCGTGATTCTTCAATGAAGTACAGGAAGAAGAGAAAGCTTGACACATAATGGCCTCTCTGCTGTTCTCCATACAATCAAAGGGTAACAAAGCCTGTGCTAGCAGAGCTCTCAACCTACACAGGGTAAACAATGTTTGATGCTTTGGCCTTGAAATAAACAAGTGGGACCTGAAATGTGCTCTGATATTGATTTCTGAGAAAACTTACAGACCAACAAACGCCTCCTTTCACTGTGAATCTAGCATTAATCTGCATAACTAACATGTATCCATCCACGCAGCAGAAGCAGTTCGTACAGTGAATCGTAATTCAATACCAGCAGGAGTAAAAAAGAAAGACTTGAAATCAGCCAACTGTGGTGGATACATCAGTGGAAGGTCTTTGCTTTGGAAAAACTTTCACCAGCTGCTGGTCGAAAGTTTAATTGGTGTTATGTCAGTGAAAGAGCTGAACTGAGCCTACAGACGGTTTCCTTTCCCATCTATTGTGTTTTAACCATCTGCTACAACTGAACACCAGCAGCACACTAATTGCAAGTTTCAACTCTCAATCTGTTTGCCAGAGTAGCAATTATTGCTAATAGTACTGACAGCATGATACATTTAAATGAGAGTTGGTTTTAGCGTTGAATTTATGAGGATGTGGTGGATGAAGTGTGTGTTATCAATACATCATGCTAATATAGATGCTGTATTCCCTCATCTGAAGCCCAAGTGAGAGGGTGTGATGGGATATGCGAGTGTGTATGAGCTGTATGTGTATGTGCTCAGTGGACTCGGAGTCTAACGAATGTAATGCTTTTCAGATTGCATCGTTTTTTTAAAGTATAGAAGTGAACAGGTGAGAGGCTGTGGACTAACTGTTCTTGTTCATCACAGTATATTTCCCAACTGTCACTCATTGATAGACAGCTGAATCTCCTGATGGATGAAGGTGTGTGAGATGATTGACAGCACAGAGGCTGCAGATTTGGACAGATGAAAGTCAGGTTGAGGACCAACAGCTCGTATACTGCCAATAGAACTGACGAAGAAGAGACAACATCAATCAACTGAGTTGGGTTTAATTGGCTGTTACCCATAAACCACTGCAGCTGAAGCTCCACAGTCACAGTGAACAGAGGAAACATGGAGTCATTCAGCTGATATTGAACAGTCGCTCTGTTCATTATGTGACAGTAAATCCATCACTGTGAAACAACATCATCACTGGAGTTACATCATGTTAGCAAATAGCTGCTCTGACCGCCATTGACTTTGCTCTAATATCACACTGATGATTTCAGAACACATTAGATACACTGTGATCAATGAGTCACTGCTGACAACAAAACCCACAACATCCGGTGTGACTTTGTTAGTGTGAGGGAAAATTTGTTATAAACTTAAACTTAAATTAATAAATGTATCTGCCCGACATCCACACAGAGCGATTTGTTAAGAAGATTCTGATTATCTGTGATGATTAATTTTTCCTTGTATGACAAAAAAAAGTAAAGTGTGAGAGGAGACTGGACCATTTATAGCAACTACAGGTTACACAGTTGTGTTTGACTGATGATCTGCTCTCTGTGTGTCTCTCTAAATGAATCCAAGCAGCATATGAGAGATGCTGCCGTATCTGTAGACGCTGCCATCTACAGATACACAAAACAGAACAAAGCACATCACTGAGTTATGACATAAACATGATGCACAGCAGCAAATGCCAACTAGAATTATCAATAAATCAGTTTCAAGATGAGAAAAAAACTACGGGAGCCTATATACAGCCGCAGGATTCATTCAAAAACAACAGTAGTGACATATTGACTGCATGTTTCTGCTGATAGGAGCTGTATGCTCATCTATCCTGAAACTACACACACACACACACACACACACACACACAGCAGACACACGAGGCATGCTGGCAGGATGCTATTAACATCCTCCTGCAGGTGCTGCTACTTTTAACTGTAGAGCAGATGTCACACACACACACACACACACAAACACGCACAGAAGGCGATGCTGATGAACATCTGAGACAACTAATATTGTAATCTTGATGTTGTGATTGTGTTGATGAAATGTGTCTGTTGTGACTGTAAAACAATGCAGGTTGTTGTGCCTTAATAATGAATGTTAAATAGTTTTATTAAATGTTTGAGAGCTTTGATCAAATTTAAGTCTCAGTCTCTGTTTGATGCTGCAAAAATAAAAGGGATCAAAGAAGCATCTATTTTCATCTTCAACAAGCTTCTCTTCTGTAGAGATCTTTAGTTAAAATGAAACTTTCAGGTTAAAGTGTTGAACAAGAGAAGCTTTGATATTTTATCTCTAAAAGTAGCAGAAGAATCAATAAAGCAATAACATCCTGTTATTAAGTTATAACTGTAAATGTCCAGAGGCTGAAACACAACCTCTCTGTGTGAATATGTGACTGTATTAAACACTCTGACATTTCATTAAATATAAATGAGATGGAGATGTTACTACTGCTTCAGATGAATCAGACAGAAGTGAGGCACAGACTGGCTTCATACTGTTAGTTGACTAAATACCACTGTCTAAACTTAAGGACCCAGAAACATTAAAGCCTGCTCACCCTAAGTCTGTGTGGGTAACTGTAGGTTGACCCACTGTCAAAGTGCACAAGGGCTCTCTCACAGACACTTTGAGTCCTTTATGCACACTTTCAATAAGTCCACATTTCTGCAGACTCTGCCATAATGAATAACAGATAGTTAATTGGGCATGTGACCACTGATCCACACAATCAAACCAAAGAGGCACTTAAACAGGCCAGACTCGGCCAATATCAGTGTTACGTGTCTGAAGTGTCAGTGCTTTGGAGAAGCAAAAGGCAGAGACACAAAGAGCAGACATACACGATACAGCACATCAGGAGACATGATACAGCAACAATCTCATCTCAGACGAAAGAGACAGCAGCTCTGCCTCCAGAAGAGACAAACCAAGAGGTGATATAAAAGGAAACTGAGTGACAGAGATGATCTAAACCTCAGGGTTTCATGATGTTTGATCACCTCGAGAAAGGAAACCACTGAGTCAGAAATATAAATGTAAAGTGGCTGAAGAGTGGAGAACAGGAATGATGAGTTTTTCTTTTTTTGCACACATCAGCACATTCAGGAACTTAAACGGAGACAGTGCCAACTTTTACCTCTCAGCAGAGCAAGTATTATATATAAAAAAAACACATGGACACAGCTCAGAGTCGAACTGGCCACTCTTACCTTGAGACAAGAGGAGAGGATCTAAATGAAGATTCCACTTTGAGGTCTTATATGCTTCAAAAGTACTTCATTTAATGTTTTTGATTATCCACCTTACATCATGGGGATTTAACTCATAAGTTGTTTCTTTCAAGTTATAAACATACTAACTCACTAAATCCAGGAAGTGAGGAAAAATCCATACACAAAACGACTGTCTTTAGAAATGTAGGCCAAATGCTGTAGTTTGTTTCCGCAAACATCCCCACCAGTGACTCCACAAAGTTGTTAGCCTTCTATGGTGGCTGTGACTTCCACCTAGCAGGAAATATGGTCATCAAACTTCCTCTTAAAATACTAACCTACAGGTAGAGAGAAAATTAGAGAGGCAGCCATGAAGCTTCATTTACCACTTGAATGGAAGTGTCATGGACATGAGGTGGGACGGGAAGAAAAAAGGGACAAATGTGATCATCTACAACTGTGGTAATTATCAATAACACTGATTCATTCATAAATACTAATACTAAGCAGCTTTAACTTCCACAGATGTCTGTCACTGTAAAACTGTGACACTAACAGCTCCACAGGTGGATGAAGAAGAGGTCATTCCCTGCTGGTTTTTACAGGAAACGAGATACAAGACTTTGAGTGTACCTCTGTCAATTCCTCCTAAATCGCATTATTTCAGGAGACAAGCAAAGGAGTGTAAAACGATAGTAACAACATCAAGTAAATCCTTCCACAAACACACTTTCACTCCCACACAGAAACTGTAACACAGCTCTGTTTCTCCTCTGCCTTCAGTCAGTGAGCTCACTGAGATCCGACTGTACACAGACAGAGTAAACACACAACCATCCCTCTCCTCAGTCTGTATGTATTATTTTTATACTGCTGACATGTGTGCAAGATTTAGAGAATACAATCTATAAACAAAGTTTCAACTTCTCTTTAGTTTTTCTGTTTTTGCATTTACCACAATCCACAAATTCCTTGGATGTGTAAGCAAACCCTGATTCTGAGTCTGATTCGGATGTGTGTCCCAGAACATCAATATCAGATCATTTCTACATCATATAACTGAAGCACAATGTATGTCCTGTCACTGATATAAATGTCAGGTTAAAGAGGCTTAGCATACATCGCTTTGTAGTCCCACTTAGAGGTTGATAAGTAAAATAAAGACAGCCTGACTCAGCCATTTCTCTCTCCATCCTCCAGGTACAGTATGAGCTGCCTCTGTTGACATATTGGTTGATGTCTGACTCTGTTCCTTACAGAGAACGGTCTAATGTTTTTGTAAGAGGTCCATCTCTGAATTGACTCTGGTTATGGAGATCAGGACTAAGCTGTGAGAAATCTCTGTCAGCCCATGAGGCAAACTATTCATTATATTATTGATTACAGCTTTAAATGGAGGCTGTCTGTCGAATTCACAGCAATGAGACTTTTAATACATCATCAAGTGAACAGACCTCCAGTTATTATAGTGCCACATATTAAAGCACAACAGTCTTTAAAAATGCTGTCAGACAGAAGAAAAAGTTATTTCATAGAATTTCACTGAAATGGGGATAAAGCGAATGAGTCAGTTTCCGAGGAGTTGTCTTCAGCAGGATTACCTGTCTGAATGAAGGATTCATAGAAAGAGGATGTGTGGATGTATCTAATGGCTGAACACTTCAACCAAGCAAAAAGCTTTAAGCCTGTAATCCTGTAAAACTCTCTCATGTCTGATTTATATTGACTCTTCTATACAGAAATATCCTGTCATTTATTTGCTCAATACAGAACGCTGACACTTTTGGCACTCTGCTGTTGGCTACAGAAGACACCTGTAAAGTCTGTCTGTCAGCTGTTATTGTTGTATCCTAGCATTATGGAGATGTGTGTGAGTTCTGTACATTTAAATACACTGTTGGATTACCTGAAAATAGCATTTTAACGAGCTCACACTGCTCTTGTATTTATTATTTCCCTGCTGTCCAACTGTGTGTGGGTATCTGAATCAAACTGTTGGAGAAAGGAACATTTCTAATTCACATGCACAGATTATCTTTGGCAAATAGGTGCAGTACTTTCATGCAATCAACGAAAACATCCAGTTTCACTGAAAAAGCATCAAAGATGCTGCACACAGAGCTGGAGGCGTTCAGAGCAGACACATAATCACATCCATCAGAGGCTAAATGTTCTCTCAGATCCCATCAGTGCTTCAGGACACACTGTAAAACAACATACTGTAGCAACAACAACAGAGAATCTTCCAGAGAGTTTTGTACAGCCTGAGTCAGAGGCGATGAACTTTACTGGAATGATGACAGTCAATTTTAAAACTCCAGACTAAATGCGAGAGAAACAAAGAAAAGAAGAAGGCTTTAAATCCTGACAGCCATAAAATAAGATCTGAAGGAGGATGAGGAAAGTAAAGAAAGTGATGTGAGTGTAGTGAGAAGCTGAAGATGGAGAGGGAGGTTTACTGTGTGTGTGACCTGATGAGAGGAAAGTTAGAGGGGAGTGAAAAGACTTTAACATCTCACAGAGGAAGGATTTAAAGTGAGAGGTAGTGATGGGAATCTTAACTATGGATCTCTTTTTTAACTCCACAATATTCCCTCTCTTAACAGCAGATGAGCAGATTTTTCATCATTTTGAATTAAAGGCAAAAGAGTTCAGTCAGCAGCTGGAGTTCAGGTTTGCTCTTGTCCTTTTGTCTCTGAACAATCAAACAGCAAAGATTTCCACCTGAAGCACTTTAATGAACAGAAGGGACATTAAAGGGAAGCTGTGTGTGTGTGTGTGTGTGGTCAGGTCTCTTGTGTTTCCAGCACTCTCATAAAGTCAAACTGAGCAGCTGATTGGTCACGGAGCTGCTTCTGTCACCACTACATCACCATCCATTTACAATTCCTTTAAAGCTGCTGCACTTACAGTCTGCAGAGCATCATTACTTACTGCTGACATTTAATTACAGAAGCAGACAGGAGAGAATACATGAACACTAAATCTTTCTGATCCTCCTCCCCGTCATCTTTCCTGCACGCTAAAGTTTATCCAGTAGAGTTGACAGCTGAACAGCCTCCACGTGTTTGGTCACTTCTCTACTTGTGTGCTGAGAGGAGACTCTCTACTGAAGCCGTCAGCAGATCCATCAGCCTCTGCGGCTGCTCTCCTCTCTGTGTCACACACTGCTCCTGAACATAACTGCTGTCAGCTCAGCTCATCACTAACTTTATTGAGAGCAAACAGAGCTCTACTGTAACAGCCAGCAGCAGAAAGTCACAGGCTTTTCCATGAGGAGATCTCTCTGTCATGTCAGTGTTTTCAGGGAAGGGAAGTCACTTCACATACCTTCAGAACGAGAGGCAGCAGCAGACGGACAGAAGCACAAGAAACATCCACGGTAGCTGTCATTTCTCTCTCATCTCCAGTGTTTCCTAGTGGAAAACGTCAGGACATGAAATGAAAAGAATGAAACGATCCCTTGCCTTGAAATCCAAAGAGGAAAGCGACGCCGGGGATCCACACGGTGTGTATCCAGAAGGAAAGCATGGTGTCCTTTAATCACACTGTGCAAAAGCTCCGCGCTCTTCCCGATGAAGCTCCGTCTGCAGCGGGTAATTTCCACAAGAGAAAGCGCTGAAAGTGAAGCCGAGCGGAGGAAGAAATCCCAGTCTGACCGGTGCTGATGAACACAAGAGCTGGAAGCTCCGTCACTGCTCCACCTGCTGCTTCATACGAACAGAAGCGATCCCTACAGGAAGTCTCGTCCACAGAGGGAGAGCACGCACGTGTGTGGTCAATATGTTTCTACTACAGAAGTCTCTCACGGTCCAACTCTGACATCAGAAGAAATCCAACACATTTTATTCAGCTCCATGACCAGGATCTTTACACATGAAGGCAAATGAAAAGAGTCAGTCAAGTGACAGAAACTAAAGGCAAAGGGTAAGGATGAACGCCCATATGGGATATTGTTTAATTAGAAAAAAAAAAAAGTAATAAAATGCACCCCCCCCAAAAAAGTGTTTCAAGTATAAAGTAGCCAACATACTCATATATTTACAGAAGCTGCTTAGCCCCACATACTGGAAAATATCTGTGTCCAGAGAAAAAAAAGTCTAGTTGGTCTTAGTGGAGGGAGTTAGTTTTCTTTGTGCACACACGTGTGATGTTTTACCCCACAGAAATCCTGACAGCAGATTTATTACAGTTCTCACCATCACAAGTGCTTTCTTTAGTTTTTATAATTGGACTCCAGGTGCCGTGCAGCCAAGAGTAGCCCTTTGAGATTAGAGCGAAACTATTCTCAAGAATAAAGTGCGACTTTAAGTAATCATGCCATGCATTAAACACGAAATTCAGAAGAGGAGGATTTTTTAATAGACCAATATAACATATTGATGTATTTTCACTTTCCAACACAGCGATAGCACTGATCAATAAACTACAGTTAGCAGAAGAGGTGATGACACTCTCCAGGAGGAGTTTAATTGTTTGATTGTTCTGGTAAGTAAATGGTGGCGATTTTGTCACTTACAGACTTTAACTGTTGATTTAAGTGTATCAATAGTAAAGCATGTCTATGAGTTGCTTTCTGTGATGTATGTAATAGCATTACTGCTCACAGCTACTTTTTATATAATATCTAGTTTTTGTTCACTTTTGTTCTCAGTTTTGTTTCCTTTAGATTCCATCTGTGAAGCTTCCACCCATCAGACCTGATGTCACAGGCTGACTGTGTTTGGAGGTTTATTTACATTCTCCACCTGTTTCCTTCACACTTCTCATTTGCATTTTAGGTGCAGAGAAGATGCAAATGTTTTCATTATAACATGCCAAAGGTTGGATGTAACACCATCAAAACAATCTGATAGTTTGCTGGCGTAAAGTGAGGCTGTTTGTTTTCAGATGCAAAATAGGTATTTTCTCATGGTGGAGTCAAACTGCATAAGTCACCAGTCAGATGTATGAAATGTAAATGATTTCTGAATACATGCTATATGCTACCATACATTATTTATGACCACATTTTCTCTATGTGTCTGAGAGCCTTGTAAAGACAGGCTTTATAGATACATTTATAGGGTTATTTACAGTGTAGAAGCAGTGTAATTCTGTCAATCTTAAATCAGATCCAAAATCAGTTAACACACTATAATCACAGACCATCTCACAGCCAACTATGTGAATAACATACACAGTGTGAAGGCCTCACAATTAATTTAGATACAGACTGAAAAATTGGCAGAAACAACAAACTGCTTTAATATGCAAATCAAAATCATTTTCTAATGAGTAATTCTGTGTGGGCAGGTGACAATAAATGGTTTCACATTAGCTAGTAAGCAAAGTGAAATATGCAAAAACATTGCCAATGTTGGAAGAAGACACTGACATCAAATGATGCAGTCCTTTCTTCCATGTCTATAATGTCAGATACAATTGTCTCAAGCTTTTACAGCTCTGCAATCAAATTAATCAAAAATGTGAAAACACATCCTCCTCAATACATCCCTCATTACAGGGAAAACTTAATTTGACAGAGTGCAGTCCACTCATGTCGAAACTGAGTGAACACTGAGTTCAAAGCTCCCAACCTCTAAGTCCCTGATTCATAGTTAATACTCAGTGTGAAAGACTCAAGCTAATGTTGGTGATTATGAGGCTGCATACACTGCAAGGAAAGGAGATATGATCACTTTGGGGAGGAAATATCAACATTTATGGTCATGACATGAATTACTCTTTAAACACCACTGTCAGCACCATGGACAGAGACAGAGCAGCAGCAGAGCACAGAGTTGAGTTCACTGTGGAGACAGAGCTCTACAGAGCAGACTGCTACTCTCACTACATCACTGAACAACTATCAATAGCAAAGTACACTGTGGTAAATTTACAAACTGTTGCTTCTTATTCAGTTTTACTTGATGACGTTACTGTTGTAAAGTTCCCATTAGCAGTTATCAGTGTTATAATACATTGCCATTCTAATGAACTTGGACCTTTTTGACCAAAGGGTTGGTTCCTTCACAGCAATCCAGACTCCTTCCAGTTACTGTGACATTGAATAAGTCTGAAAAAGAAAGTTTTCTACTTCACTTTCTATCCATCCAGTATCAGGATACAGCTCAGAAAGTTCAGTATTGATCTCACTGCTACACATGACACCATAATACACATCACTCTCTCCACTCTGAGCTGTGACCTGCAGAAGTGGATCATTTACAGTAAAGTTGCAGATACTCTTTGCTTCTTGTTCTCTGGTGCTAATGACTCTTGGAGCTCTAGTTTCCCCTGCTGTTGTGTCTGTCCTGAATAAAGAGCTCCTCTGTCTATTTCTAGTGACTCCATCCCAGTGGTTTCATCACACAGACCCCCAGCTGATTACCTGTGACTCTGTGGAGAGTTTTGATTTATGACTGTTTTGTTCTTATTAAATGTGAGTTCTCTGCTGCAACACTGCTGCTCTGAGCTGTTTTACAAATGTGTGGAAGCTTCCCTTAAGACTTTCTTTGACAACAGTTTGCCTCTGACAGAGAGCCAAAAGTCTGTGGGGCAGAGCGTCAATTTCTTGGTTAAGATCCAGTAAACAGAGTGCTCATCCCAGTCAAGTTGTTAAGAGGCTCTTTGTTTTTATACAGTAGAAAAACAGATGTCTTCACAGTGGATTTAGTCAGAGTCCCTGACATTGCAATAACAATATCTTTATAGGTCTAAAGGTAACATATTCAATCAACTTTTAACAGTGTTCCTGTAGTGAGTTTGCATACAGCATGCCTGCAATCCTTGGATTAAACCTGTGGTTGTGATGTCGGTGGATGTATGGATCAGTCATATTCCCTAAAAGGGGTCAACAGAGAACAAGAGGCTCAGCTGATCTCCTGAGGATTCTCTGGTTGAGTCTCTGCAGACTTGTTAGCTCGCTCACTTCCTCAGATCCTGTCAGAACAAATACTCTCTGTAGAAGAAGATCACAGACCGTCTCTAACTGTGTTTTTCTGTGTAGGTTTTACACTTCATTCGATTTTGTCAAACATTGCCATCATCTTAACTCAAACCGTGCTGCAAGGATGCTATAATTTTTTATGGTTACCTACAGTTTTATTTACCTTTCGTTCAGATTTATTTACTGTATGCTTGAGGCGAACTGATTTACTAATCAAATGCACACCTGCCAGCCAATCAGAAGCAGACATTTTCTGTCCATCATATTAACATCAGTCTGCAGGACTCATTGATAAATGTCACAAGCATCAGTGGTCGAGAAACTGCAAAAAGGTTGAAACAGAAGCACAGAATTGATTTAAAAGCAAACAACAGACGTGCTAAAGTTTACATTCAGTAGTCAAGGTGGATAATGGTAATGTGTTCAGCACAGCAAAGCAACATTGTAAAGGTATTACAGTGTTAAGTGCAGCAAAATAACAGCTGTTCTTGTCACATAGTGGAGGCAGAGGAGGAGGAAAAGAAAGTGCTGTGTGTTGTCACAGCAACAACTGGCAATATTTGCTCCATGCTAATTACATGCTAATTGTTCTTGCACTTAACTGAACTCTTTTACACATTTTCATTAATGTCAGTGACTCTTAGTAACTAAGAGAGCTGAGGAGCAAAAACATTTCTCCTGTGTTCTTCTTCACAGGCTGCCAGTCAGGTTGATAAATCACACTTTGCTTTTGCCTGTTGGTAAACATGAAATTACAATCTCAGTTTTTTGGTTTGCAGGAACACTGATGGATAAAATTGTGCCAAAAATACTGACACAGTTTGCACAACTGGCGGAGAGAACAAATGACGGGCTGCCTCTGGCACAGCAGGTGTCCTCATCTGACTGTACTGATAATAATGACTCAGGACGTCAGTAAGTTTCCTGTAAAAGTCCAAACAACAATCCCTCCATCAGCATTCATTCACAGTGTCAGTAGTTAAACAGAACTGAGCAGCACACAGAGGAGCAGAGCACTGTGGAGTCATCTTCCCTGATCCGTCCTGTCTGTCCACTCACATCCTGTAAGACCTTCTGCTTGTCAATAACTCGACCATCATGAATGATTAGAATCCCATACGCAGGACAGAAATGCTTGAGGTGTTACTCCCGCCACTGTACAAAGGAAGCCAAGTCAGGTTGAATTGGCTTGTCATGGCTGAGCATTAGCATGCAGACTGCAGTGAGCTGATCTGACAGGATGAAGGACTAAGCCAATAAAGCCATGCTTGAAATGCTTGTGTTTGTGTCAGAAGCAGCTTAGTCCTCCTACATGCTGGGTCATACAGAGCTGTGGAAGCACCTTGTAACCTCACAGAGCTCCCAACAGTACAGGATGTCATTATGCAGCTAACAGGACCCAGTTCAGCAGACCAGCAGATCTGCCCTGCTGGCTGCAGACACAGCTGAGACCTACAACTTTTCACATTCAGAGCTACAAATACTCATCATACAGAGATATGAGATGCCTGCAGCTCACATGCAATAGTCAGCCATGATGCTTGCTGTTTCACTTTACACACAGTGCATCACAGAGGTACAACACCCACACAAACACACCGAAAGAACAGTTCCTTTCTGTGTAATATTGGCGGTAACTACAAGTTTACACCCAGGACTCATTCCTGAATCATTCTTCAACTAGTTTTTTTTTAAATATATAAAGGCATGGTCTGAATTTCAGGGCTGATTCTCACACACATTTACAGGGATGTGTAATAGTGTTCCTGTTGTGTCACATAGCCAACGTTTGCATGGTTAAATACTGACTTCCAGCTATCATCATGGCAGAAGAGGAGTAAAGTGATGAAACAGACATATTTGACCATCAGAGGAGAACAACAGGTGTAATTAATAACATCACTAACAGCTGCATTCTTTCAGTCAGGTCCTGGATCCTGCTTTAGTGCTCACTGACACTCAACAGAGCTGAGCCCTCGTTAACTCAATTAGTCACACCTGGACTTTTCCTGCTCTGACAGAGAAATGTCTGATGTGAAAACTAAACCATGTATTCATTTAGACCAGGTGAAAGTACTCCCATTACTGTATATTTTTACATTTAGATTCAAATGATGTCTTGTATCCTCTATCTCTGCATATGTCATTAGTAACAAATTAGTCAATGTAAATGTTTACACAGGAAGGAACATTTTATAATCACGCACACAAAAAGAAAGGGCTCAGATAGGACTAATTATAAACCAAACTATTAGACATTTACTGTAATTCTAACCTTTCTATCTACAGCCTTTATGAATACATATATAGATGTGAGTTAGTTAAAAGTGTTGATTGGATATAAAAGTTAATTGGAAAGCTCAGAAGACAGGTTATTAATCCCACAACAGGTACTTGGCTGACATTCAGTGATGCGTGCCAGGTGTCCAGCAGCCCTGTGCAGCATACAACAGGGAGATGGAAATAATGTCTCCATGCATGAACAAGTCCAGTGTTGGCCTATGCTCCTCTGTGGTGCAGTCATTACTGTGATGATTGTGCAGCACAGGATTGGTGTCTGAAAAAAAAGAGCCCCTTGAGCAAACAAAGAACAAGAGGACGAGAAGGACGGGAACCAAATTTTTGCAGTTCATATCTCCTTTCATACAGACAAACTCAGTGTGTTTTGCATGAACACAACAGACAACAAAAATGATTAAACTTAACATACATTAAATATTCAACAGTCTTTGACTCATCCACAAAATCTCTCTCTCACACACAAACCTATAATCCTTCTCAAACAACAAAAGCAGAACAACCACAGAAGAAGCTGATCACAATCAGAGGAGAAAAGCAGCAGTTTAATCTTCCCATGAAATGAGGTCCACACTGGGACACATCTGATATCATCAGGCAAACTGCCACAGAGACTGCAGCTTTGACTGTGAAAGAAGCTTCTCCAGACTTCACTTTAATCTGGGAAACAGGCCTGTGTGAGACGACCTGAGAGACCTGTGTGGCTGATAATCACTGAGCAGGTCTGAGAGGTGATGGGGAGCGAGAGCATTTAGTGCTTAAAGAACAAGCAGCAGAGCCTGGGAGTCAGTTTTAACTGGTGTCTAGTATCACTCACCCTGACCCTAACACATGGGGAACCCTGTTATTTACTGTTATTTTGCTGCAGTATACAGACATGTGGACATTACAAGTTATGTTAAATATTCTGATGTATTCTTTGACACTTTTCTTGCCAGTAATGTGAGAAATCTCACACTGTCATTTTATGTATATTTCATTATTCTTTCACAGAACTGACGGTGACTGAATATTAATTATAACAATTTTAGAATGGACAAATCCTCATTTATCCTTCCGTGCAGATTTCTGAAGCCATGTTAATCAGTGACATGAGCTGTGAAGCTGTTATCTGAGAGGATCACACTTTGCCTTCACGGCCATATTTTGCTGTTCTGTATCGATCCACCCCCTTTTCACTTGATGTTTGTTTTCAAACATTAATGCAGCAGGAAATTATTCAGAGTGGAGCCACTGAATCAGTCTGTTTAGCAGAGTTAATGCCTGAAAGGCTGAAGAGGGAACGGCCATACTTACTCAGACACCTACAAGGCAAAAATAGTAGGCTATAGTTGGTCTTAGAACAGAGAGTTAGTTACCTGTGTGCTTGCACATGTGTTGTTTTCCCCCACAGAAATCCTGACAGCAGATTTGTTACAGTTCTTCCAGTCACAGAAACTGTTGCTTTACTTTTTATAATTAGAGCTACTCCAGCTGCAGTGTACAGAACAAAAGGCCTATTAGGGACAGACATGAGGGAGAAAAAGGGGAAGATAAAAGAATAAAGTTGAACTTTCTGTAACAAATGCTTCAGAGGAGGATTTTTTTTTAATGATTTATTTATTTGCATTTTCAGAATTTAAAATATCATATTATGTCTCTGCTCTGAATATCATTCTTTTCTTATACCTGGCACTCATTCTGGACATTTCAAATTGAGACCTGATTGTGAAATGTATCTCTGATGCCCCAACATCAGATTTAGCGTAATCATCACCTTATTCAGATAGTTCCACACGTTAATATTAAAGCAGACATCTAACTGTAGATACACATGAAGTATCAAAACCTCAGCAGATCAAACCGAAATGATGTGGATAAGTGGAAACAGAATAAATGGAGTCAGCTGTTCAGAGTTATCTTCACACCACACAACGGGATGATTGAATCATAGGATAGTGGTTCATGAATTAGTGCTTGATCATTTAACTTGTAGTGGCGTCTCAATTTCCAACATAATGATAGCCCTGATCCCTAATTAGCAGTAAGCAGTTAGAGGTAATGATACGATCCAGGAGGAGTTTTATGTTTGGCTGTTGTGTTAAATAAATAGCTGCACAGTTTTCAATAAGGGAGATAAAGTGATGATAGTACTACTAATGTTTGAAATCTGTCAACCAGTTTCTTTCCATGATGTGATGTGATGTAATAATCAGTGCTGCTCACAGCTACATTCTCTTAGTTTTTATTTTTGTTCATTTATTTTGTTGGTTTTGTTTCCTTTCAGTTTCCATCTGTGAAGCTTCCACCCACCAGACCTGATGTCACAGGTTTACTGTGTTTGGAGGTTTATACAGTCTCCACCTGTTTCCCTCACACTGCTCATTTGTATTTCAGGCACAGAGAGGATGGATATTGTTTCATTATAAGTTGCCAGCAGCAAGAGGAACAAAGCAAAGATGTCATAGCGACAAAACAATCTAATGAAAAAAATAGTTTGCTGTCGTTGGAAGAAAAGTGAGACTTTATGTTGTCAGACGACACTAAGTATCTTCTCGTGGTTAATGGATGAAATCTTAATTATTTTTGTTTTTACAAGTTTTTAGTGTCTAAAACAGCACGGTCAAACTAAGTTCAGACAATAGAGCCATCGTTCCATTCAGCACCATGGACAGAGATATAAAATAGACTATATCTATAAGGACAAAATCAGTTGAGAGTAAGCAGAATAAGGACCCTGATTGGCTGAATGAACAAGTACTCTGATTGGCTGAATGAACAAGTACTCTGATTGGCTGAATTAACAAGTACTCTGATTGGCTCACAAAAAAAGTACTCTGATTGGCTCAATGAACAAGTACCCTGATTGGCTGAATTAACAAGTACTCTGATTGGCTGAATGAACAAGTACTCTGATTGGCTCAAAAACCAAGTACTCTGATTGGCTCAAAAACCAAGTATTCTGATTGGCTCAAAGAACAAGTACTCTGATTGGCTGAATGAAAAAGTACTCTGATTGGCTCAAAAAACAAGTACTCTGATTGGCTGAATGAACAAGTACTCTGATTGGCTGAATGAACAAGTACTCCGATTGGCTGAATGAACAAGTACTCTGATTGGCTCAAAGAACAAGTACCCTGATTGGCTGAATTAACAAGTACTCTGATTGGCTCAAAAAACAAGTACTCTGATTGGCTCAAAAACCAAGTACCCTGATTGGCTGAATGAACAAGTACTCTGATTGGTTCAAAAAACAAGTACTCTGATTGGCTGAATGAACAAGTACTCCGATTGGCTGAATTAACAAGTACTCTGATTGGCTCAAAGAACAAGTACCCTGATTGGCTGAATTAACAAGTACTCTGATTGGCTCAAAAAACAAGTACTCTGATTGGCTCAAAGAAAAAGTACCCTGATTGGCTGAATGAACAAGTACTCTGATTGGCTGAATGAACAAGTACTCTGATTGGCTCAAAAAACAAGTACTCTGATTGGCTCAAAAACCAAGTACTCTGATTGGCTCAAAGAACAAGTACCCTGATTGGCTCAATGAACAAGTACTCTGATTGGCTGAATTAACAAGTACTCTGATTGGCTCAAAAAACAAGTACTCTGATTGGCTAAATGAACAAGTACTCTGATTGGCTGAATGAACAAGTACTCTGATTGGCTGAATGAACAAGTACTCCGATTGGCTCAATGAACAAGTACTCTGATTGGCTGAATGAACAAGTACTCTGATTGGCTGAATGAACAAGTACTCTGATTGGCTCAAAAACCAAGTACTCTGATTGGCTCAAAGAACAAGTACTCTGATTGGCTGAATGAAAAAGTACTCCGATTGGCTCAAAAAACAAGTACTCTGATTGGCTCAAAAACCAAGTACTCTGATTGGCTCAAAGAACAAGTACCCTGATTGGCTGAATTAACAAGTACTCTGATTGGCTCAAAGAACAAGTACTCTGATTGGCTGAATGAACAAGTACTCTGATTGGCTCAAAAAACAAGTACTCTGATTGGCTCAAAAACCAAGTACTCTGATTGGCTCAAAGAACAAGTACTCTGATTGGCTGAATGAACAAGTACTCTAATTGGCTCAAAAAACAAGTACTCTAATTGGCTCAAAAACCAAGTACTCTGATTGGCTGAAAGAACAAGTACCCTGATTGGCTGAATTAACAAGTACTCTGATTGGCTCAAAAAACAAGTACTCTGATTGGCTCAATGAACACGTACTCTGATTGGCTGAATGAACAAGTACTCTGATTGGCTCAAAGAACAAGTACTCTGATTGGCTGAATTAACAAGTACTCTGATTGGCTCACAAAAAAAGTATTCTGATTGGCTCAATGAACAAGTACCCTGATTGGCTGAATTAACAAGTACTCTGATTGGCTGAATTAACAAGTACTCTGATTGGCTCAATGAACAAGTACTCTGATTGGCTGAAAGAACAAGTACTCTGATTGGCTGAATGAACAAGTACTCTGATTGGCTCAAAAAACAAGTACTCTGATTGGCTCAAAAACCAAGTACTCTGATTGGCTCAAAGAACAAGTACTCTGATTGGCTGAATGAAAAAGTACTCTGATTGGCTCAAAAAACAAGTACTCTGATTGGCTGAATGAACAAGTACTCTGATTGGCTGAATGAACAAGTACTCTGATTGGCTCAAAGAACAAGTACCCTGATTGGCTGAATTAACAAGTACTCTGATTGGCTGAATGAACAAGTACTCTGATTGGCTCAAAAACCAAGTACTCTGATTGGCTCAAAGAACAAGTACCCTGATTGGCTGAATGAACAAGTACTCTGATTGGTTCAAAAAACAAGTACTCTGATTGGCTGAATGAACAAGTACTCCGATTGGCTGAATTAACAAGTACTCTGATTGGCTCAAAGAACAAGTACCCTGATTGGCTGAATTAACAAGTACTCTGATTGGCTCAAAAAACAAGTACTCTGATTGGCTCAATGAACAAGTACTCTGATTGGCTGAATTAACAAGTACTCTGATTGGCTCAAAAAACAAGTACTCTGATTGGCTCAATGAACAAGTACTCTGATTGGCTGAATGAACAAGTACTCTGATTGGCTAAATGAACAAGTACTCTGATTGGCTGAATGAACAAGTACTCTGATTGGCTGAATGAACAAGTACTCCGATTGGCTCAATGAACAAGTACTCTGATTGGCTCAATAAACAAGTACTCTGATTGGCTCAATGAACAAGTACTCTGATTGGCTGAATGAACAAGTACTCTGATTGGCTGAAAGAACAAGTACTCTGATTGGCTGAATGAACAAGTACTCTGATTGGCTCAAAAAACAAGTACTCTGATTGGCTCAATGAACACGTACTCTGATTGGCTGAATGAACAAGTACTCTGATTGGCTCAAAGAACAAGTACTCTGATTGGCTGAATTAACAAGTACTCTGATTGGCTCACAAAAAAAGTATTCTGATTGGCTCAATGAACAAGTACCCTGATTGGCTGAATTAACAAGTACTCTGATTGGCTGAATAAACAAGTACTCTGATTGGCTCAATGAACAAGTACTCTGATTGGCTGAAAGAACAAGTACTCTGATTGGCTGAATGAACAAGTACTCTGATTGGCTCAAAAAACAAGTACTCTGATTGGCTCAAAAACCAAGTACTCTGATTGGCTCAAAGAACAAGTACTCTGATTGGCTGAATGAAAAAGTACTCTGATTGGCTCAAAAAACAAGTACTCTGATTGGCTGAATGAACAAGTACTCTGATTGGCTGAATGAACAAGTACTCTGATTGGCTCAAAGAACAAGTACCCTGATTGGCTGAATTAACAAGTACTCTGATTGGCTGAATGAACAAGTACTCTGATTGGCTCAAAAACCAAGTACTCTGATTGGCTCAAAGAACAAGTACCCTGATTGGCTGAATGAACAAGTACTCTGATTGGTTCAAAAAACAAGTACTCTGATTGGCTGAATGAACAAGTACTCCGATTGGCTGAATTAACAAGTACTCTGATTGGCTCAAAGAACAAGTACCCTGATTGGCTGAATTAACAAGTACTCTGATTGGCTCAAAAAACAAGTACTCTGATTGGCTCAATGAACAAGTACTCTGATTGGCTGAATTAACAAGTACTCTGATTGGCTCAAAAAACAAGTACTCTGATTGGCTCAATGAACAAGTACTCTGATTGGCTGAATGAACAAGTACTCTGATTGGCTGAATGAACAAGTACTCTGATTGGCTGAATGAACAAGTACTCCGATTGGCTCAATGAACAAGTACTCTGATTGGCTCAATAAACAAGTACTCTGATTGGCTCAATGAACAAGTACTCTGATTGGCTGAATGAACAAGTACTCTGATTGGCTGAAAGAACAAGTACTCTGATTGGCTGAATGAACAAGTACTCTGATTGGCTCAAAAACCAAGTACTCTGATTGGCTCAAAGAACAAGTACTCTGATTGGCTGAATGAAAAAGTACTCTGATTGGCTCAAAAAACAAGTACTCTGATTGGCTCAAAAACCAAGTACTCTGATTGGCTCAAAGAACAAGTACCCTGATTGGCTGAATTAACAAGTACTCTGATTGGCTCAAAAAACAAGTACTCTGATTGGCTGAATGAGGAAGTACTCTGATTGGCTCAAAAAACAAGTACTCTGATTGGCTGAATGAACAAGTACTCTGATTGGCTCAAAAAACAAGTACTCTGATTGGCTCAAAAACCAAGTACTCTGATTGGCTCAAATAACAAGTACCCTGATTGGCTGAATGAACAAGTACTCTGATTGGCTCAAATAACAAGTACCCTGATTGGCTGAATGAACAAGTACTCTGATTGGCTGAATGAACAAGTATTCTGATTGGCTGAATAAACAAGTACTCTGATTGGCTCAATAAACAAGTACTCTGATTGGCTGAATGAACAAGTATTCTGATTGGCTGAATGAACAAGTATTCTGATTGGCTGAATAAACAAGTACTCTGATTGGCTGAATGAACAAGTACCCTGATTGGCTGAATGAACAAGTACTCTGATTGGCTGAATGAACAAGTATTCTGATTGGCTGAACGAACAAGTACTCTGATTTGCTGAATGAACAAGTATTCTGATTGGCTGAATGAAAAAAAACTCTGATTGGCTCAATGAACAAGTACCCTGATTGGCTCAATGAACAAGTACCCTGATTGGCTGAATGAAAAAGTACCCTGATTGGCTCAATGAACAAGTACCCTGATTGGCTGAATGAAAAAGTACCCTGATTGGCTCAATGAACAAGCCAGTTAAATAGA
The DNA here is from genome assembly GCF_022749685.1 of Semicossyphus pulcher. Classification (NCBI taxonomy): domain Eukaryota; kingdom Metazoa; phylum Chordata; class Actinopteri; order Labriformes; family Labridae; genus Semicossyphus; species Semicossyphus pulcher. Next base: position 8,506,522 of record NW_027211700.1, read on the forward strand.
GCTGCTACACTCAATGGATCCCAGGCCTCGTTAACTCAATTAGTTACACCTGTGCTTTTCCCGCTCTGACAGAGTCTCATGTGATTACTAAACCATGTGACTACTTATATTTTGTTAAATCACGGAGGCTGTTATTGGCAGATTTACCAGGTGGAAGTGACCAGGTGGAAGTATTCCCACTACGACCTGTCATGTACCCACACAATGATTTACTCGAGAATTTTGCATTTAGATTTAAATGATTTGTTTGTTCCTCTGTCTGTATATGTGTCTGTATTGTTGACAGTAGAACAAGCTGAGACAGTCTATGGTCGTGAGTCGCATCCAGTTTATGATTAGGGACAATAGTTGTGATCATTTTTGAGATACACACACTAAGACGTCTCAAAAAAGAACACATACATAAAAACACGGGAGAAGCTGGTAAAAAGCTGAGGAGAAAAGCAGCATTTATACTTTCCATTAAATGAGGTCCACATTGGGACACATCTGATGTCCTCTGACAAACTGTAATGGAACCTTCTCCTGACTTTAACAGGCCTGTGTGAGACGACCTGATAGACCTGTGTGGCAAATAGTCACTGAGCAGGTCTGAGAGGTGATGTGGAGCGAGAGCATTTAACGCTTTATACACAAGGAGCAGAGGCAATTATAAAGTCTTACAGGAGCCGACTGAATTATCTAAGAACTGGTGTTACACATCTTTACCCCGAACACATGAGAAAACCTGGCAGGTTTTGCACTAATGGAAAGATTCTGAGGGCTCTGCAACATGACAGAGCAGGACCAAAAGGATCAACACAGTTTTACTGAACAAACAAAGTGTTTTTATAACTGCCAGACTGGCTGCCTCGTAGTGTCTTAAAGTGTGTTAAACCAACAATCAAACAATGTTACTCTTTCTCAGAGGCAACAGGGAGCCCTGCTGCCCTCAGGACAAGATTGATTTTTGTTCAGCGTCTTCTCTTCTGTCAAACCTCAACAGATCACAAATAAAACATCCTGTAAAACAGCAGAGGAGCAGTTTTATTGCAGAAGACGAAACTGAGTGCTTATAGAGTCCTATAGGGAAGACAATAACCTGATACATTATTGTCCATGAGCGCACACTTACAGTGTCAAAGACGTCACCCAACCCAGGGTCAATACAGACAAACATTTGAATATTATCATCTTACATCATCTTACTGTGAATAACAACATGTAACATAAGAAAGAAAAAGGTTGTCAGTTATAAACCGAGTGTAAATTATTTGTAATCATATGAGTTGAAACATGTTAACTGCACCTGGAACAGTTAAAATTGTATTTTAATGGTGATTGATGACTTGTTGTGGCTCAATGAAAATGTGTTCCATGGTTCCATGTCAAAACACAATTTTAGAGGCTTTCTCTTTCCACTTTTTAAAAAGATTTCATCACAATACAGATTTTTCATTTTGAAGCTTTTGTTCAATAAAAACAAAAATCAGTAACAGCGAAAATTGATTTTTACAGTTCTTTCCCTCTTCGTACCTTTTTCCCTTCTCTGCTTCAGGTGATAATAACAGTCGATTCAGCTGCTTTCAGAAGGTTGGAGAGAGAACAGAGTTTCTGTGACTCACACGGTGGGAACCTGAAGTTCCTGAAAAGGGAAATGTTGCTGTTGTGTTTGACTCTGGACTGAAAAATACTGTCTTTTGTTTTATTGCAGAAACAAATCCTCACACCTCTGATCCTCTGATTCGTGAGAAAGGCTGCCAAACAACAATGCAAAATCAATTAATAACTTTAAAGAAAATTCTTGAGGTGCATCCAGTAATTAAAATAGTGATGTATCTGTCCAGTGTTATTTACTGTTATTTTACTGCAGTATACAGAAATGTGGATATTACAGGTTATGTGAAATGTGCTGATATATTCTTTGACGCCCTTCTTGCTAATAATGTGAGAAATCTCACACTGTGGTTTTATGTATATTTGATTATTCCTTTACAGAACCAAAGGTGACTGAATATGAATTAATTATAACCATTTAAGGTCAGACAAAGGTCTCTGAAGACATGTTCATCAGTGAAGTGGGCTTTGAAGCTGTTATCTGAGAGGATCTCACTTTGCTTTTACGCCATTTTTTTCAGCTGTTCTTTATCTCTGTCCCCATTTTCCCTAAATGTTTGTTTTCAAACAGAAATGCAGCGTGAAATCACCACTGAATCAGTCTGTTTAGCAGAGTTACTGCCTGAAAACCTGAAGAGACTGCTCAGAAACCGAAACATTTGTGATGCACTGACTCACAGATTAGAAAAAAAAGACTTGTTTCTTTTGATACTGGGCAGGAAGCCACAGGGACATCAAAGATTTCATAATTAATGTTATTGCCAAGTGTTACACAAGATCACTGTAAAATTCTGTCAGAAACACATCACATTTATATTTCTCCCAGCTCTCTCCCTCTCTTTCTCTGACTGCCTCCCTTTCTCTATTCATCCTGACTCTCTCTCTGTCTGTGTCTCTCTCTGAGTTCCACAGTGCCAGTTTGGCACAGGCAGGGATGGGAGGTTTCACCTATCTCACCTTTGGGACAGATTCTGTCTCTCTGCTCCCTCACTGTTCTCGTCCTGCCCTCTGCTGCTGTGACAGGCTGCTCCTTGTTCTTTGCCAGGACTAGAGGCTGTTAATGCCAGACAGCCGGATCAGAGGTGCTGATCTTTATGCAGCCAGCTGAGTCACCTGTGGCAATGTGTCAGTGTAGGTGTGTAACAGTGATAGTGACTAAACAGATCCTTTACTTTAGACTCACAAGTCAAGGAGTCAAATTGGCTTTATGCCAAATTTCTAAGCTGCTGATGGTGTTATCAATTATTTGTAATTTAAAGACACCACACACACATGCACATACACAGACACCAGATTTCTCCCACACCAGAAGTCTTTTTTGCACTTGTTCTGTTTTCCATGGATGACTGTGACCTTCTGGTGTCCAGAAAAGGAGCCAACAATAAGAGGCAGCAGATGGTTCACAGTGGGACTCTTGTCCTTTTCATTCTGCATGATGGTTTATACCTACACACTAACACACAAATGCAAACACACACTATTTTCATAATAGATCGTTCTTTTCCACAAAGATCCGTCTGTCTTGTGTGTAGTAACAAAGACTTCCCCTTCTTGCTTCAGTAATGAACTAAGGAATGATATGGAAAATCAATAAATTCATCACATCAGTGATTTATTACTGTGCAAAGCAAACTTGTATCAGTACCTCCTTTAACTCTGGCTGATTAGTGACCCTGTGCATGTGTGCAGATATTTCTAATAACATTCAGAATCTCTATCTAAAAGAAAACAAAGAGACAAAGGCATGAACCATCTTTGTACGTGACCATGAGGACATTGATTCACTTCCTCTCCTCAGGTCTGCTGAACTGTACAGGCTGTTTGAATCATCAGTCAGACAGTTTAGTTTAGCAGACACATTAGAGCCGTAGTGGAGCTGTCTGTGCCAGTTAGTCTGCAGAGTCCTGCAGCACAGCAGCCTGAGGAACTCACAGGAAATGAAGGGAGGCTCGACTGTTCAGGAGAAATAAGAGCTAAGCTGTTTGTTCAAGATGCTTTAACTCCACTAGTAGTTTATAATAAGGTCGGAGGTCATTCTGGAGGGCAATGACCCTTCATATGAGAGACTCATGAAACCATTACAGAGCTAGAGAGAGATGCTCACTGGAGAGAACGTTACTTTAGCTGAGAGACAGAGACAGACAGACAAACAGACAGACAGAGAGCGTGCTATGTTACCTCCAACACAAGTACATGTTATGGTGGTTTAAGTACTACCAGCAGAATGCATTATAAACTGTATGTCTGACATTCAGACTGTGACTGTGACTTTAACTGAGACGGACAGAAAGAGAGAGAGAAAGCATGCAATGTTACCTCCAACAGAGAAATATTGTTTAAGTGTTTGCTACTGTACAATATAATAAAGAAACAGTGGTCCTGCCACTACCTGCAGTATACATTGTATATGCATTGCATTACATATTCAGACTGTGATGCAGTTTGTTGAATGTTAAAAAATGGAGACAAAGGCTGGAAAGGTTTCACTCTGCAGAGGGATAAAATCAAAACATAATAACATAACATTAACACACCGAGAGCTTTCATAAACAGCTATTATGTCTAATGGTGCCTCCACATTCAGTGTATTCCACTGCAGAGAGAAAATAACACTTCATTGTTTTTTTTTTGTTTTTGTTTTTCAACAATAAAAATACTTTAAATTAAAATGTGGTCTTTTTATCCCACTGATATGCGCGTTAAGTGCGAGTTATTCATTATCCTGTTTTCAGGTTCATAACCGCTGACTGTTATTCTATTCACAAATGTATTTTTACACTTATTCAAAGAACATGCTGATCTTCCCTTCATTTTCATAGTTCCATTGTGGAGGCAAGGAGTTATCTGCTGGTGAATGAGATAAACTGACCTTCATTCTCTCTTTATTGTCTTGCCAGTCAACTTTATTGAACTAATTCTGCTGTCGTGACGTCACAGCTTGCAAAGTGCAAAGTAGAGGCTGAACAGAGCTATCACAATGAAAACTCTCTGTGGTTATATCTGCCCAACTCTGAGAATCAAACTCTCTGCTGTTATTAAGGAGATATGAAAAACACACAGAGCAGTGATTGACTACATTACAAATGGACTTCATTTAGCAACCAGTGGAGGAAAGACCAAAATATGATATTTATTCTTAAAGAAGTAAGGCATGTATGATTACATTATCCAGCCTCAGAGAATGTCTCTTCACAGCTCTGTGTGTCTATTTAAATGTAAATGATCTGAGGCTGAGGTGAGGATTAGTTACAGAAACACCCTGTAACACTTTAGAAACAGGAATCAGATAAAGGAAGTTTGGTTTTGTTTCTGTTTTTACCTTCAGGCAGAAAAAAGTTTGAACTGATTTTTTCTAATGTTCTCATTAAATGTGGAGGTCAATGAAGTATTCGGAGGAGACCCCATTACTGCTCACAGACATGAAACACCTGTAGATGGAGGAATCCAATTTGCCAGAGCAGCAGATAAGACATTCAGTGACTTGGGCAGCAAGAGAGAAAGAGGGAAGGTGGAAGATTACATGTTTCTTCACCATTTTCATTTCAGCTTAATGCAAACATTGGAAGGGAGCAGCTATGAGGAGGATCCATCTGTTAATACAAGACAAACTCTGAACATTAAACAATCCATCCAATAATTTCCTCATCACATTTCTTGATACTGAACCTCTACCAGCTCCTGCCAGGAAGTACTCAAGTTCTCTCAGGTATGCTGGGAGATGAAGTCTCTGTGCTCTACATCGACATCTCCTAACAGTCAGTTTGGCATCGAGTGCCTCCAAAGCAAACACTCAAATGCTGTTCAATATGTGAGCTGTTCCACTGATGCATTAGTGATGCAGTTGAAACATAATCATCTGTGTCTCAGCTGGATCCATCTTTGGTGAATGCACCCATTTGTTATTCAGAACACATCCTATCAGTTAATTTAATAGAGTAAAATCACAGCATGCAATTTGATTGACCTCCTTTTCATCCTGCTGATGAGATGACTAATTCATCTATTGGTGTCATCGGTGCAAATTATTAACCTCTGTAATGAAATAAGTGAGTGTGTACATTAACTGTCCCCTGCAGTAACACCACAAACTGCAGCTTCTAGTGAATCCACACTTCTCTACACTGTGGCAGGAAAAACAGACTTGCCGCTCGCTCACATCTCTGGAGGGAGAGCTAGCAGAGGGCGAACAGCACAACTGGGCTCTAATAACCGCCCTTCTAATAACTATTGCCAGCTGTCATCTCTGCAGGGAAAACCAACCAACAATCCTGACTCCCATGCACATGTCAGCAAACATAAATCAATGTATGATAAACGCTGAATGAGCTAACGAGCACGGTACAGGAAGCGCAGACACTAACACCTGCTAATAAGTGCTAACTTAACACAATAAATAAAACTATTCACTAACAGAACAGTGGAGTTTATATCGGTTATTATCACAGTGTCAAAACCACTGGCATAAAGAGAGGCTGCCCTGTTAGATCTTTAAAAAGACTTGAACTACTAATAGACTGGTAGTGCTGATGCTGTGCATACTGTTGCTGGAGTGTGTAATGAGATATCTGGAGGGAAAAAGTTTTTATGAGGACCTTTATTTGCTGTCAAACGTAGGTCATAGGAACCCTGGAAGTTAATTCCAATATGTGTATATCCTCACACTGTTGAGCCAGAAACTTTCCTGTAAATAACCATGCTGCACATTTCTGTGAGTTTGAGATACATAATTGCATTCATTAAAGTCGGAGAGAAGAAGAGGGTGTTATTTTTATTGGAGTATCTGAGGGGTCTACCACATCTAACCACTCCAACAGACAGAGGAGTCCAAGTATCTCATTAGTGCTTTGGGACTGTGTGTTCATTAACGGGGATGTGATGAGATTAAGGATCCAAATAAAACACGATCAGTCTTCCCCTTGCTGTCTCCCTGTTTCTCTTCTCACTGTCAAGCAAAGAAGAAAACACATCTGTCATTTGAATTACAAGTTTAATTTGTACTAATTAAAAAATCCTATCGCAAAGGGCATGAACTTGATCCTGATGAACCGTGAAGCTTGAGGAGCAATGCAGAGCCTCATCTTGTACTGTTGGTCTTAACAATTACACCATGCACCGTGTGGTATCAGATCAGCTTCCTTTAAGGTGCATCTTGATTTATATTCCTGAACACACCTTCACCTTTATATCATTTAGGTTATTATTATCAGGTTTATTGAAAAGAGGGGGCAAGCACAGGTTTAGACCTGTGACATGTGAGAGTGGAGCTGGTTTTACTAAAGCTGTCAATATTGAAGCACAAAGTGTCAAACTGTGAATCCAGTCTGACTCAGGCAGGATGATGAAACATGTTTGAAGCAGAGATCAGAAATCTCTCTGGAGAGGGATAAAGGCAGAGGCATGTGTGTGTGTGTGTCCTCAGTCCTAGTATTCAGCTTCTTCCAGTATGTGAAAATTCCAAATATTTCTGGTCTTGCTGTTAGTTTGTAGTTTCACTAACTACAATCAGCGTCCTCTTATTTATGTCTTTCTGATTTCTGATCTTCTGTAGTACAACACTACACTTGATATTAACCAATCACTTCGCTGTCCTGCAGTGTGGCTGTTGGAGCAGCAGCTCATTAGCAGAGAAGCTGATCATGTGAGAAGAGGCACCAGTGCAGTGTGTCTGCAGAGGCAGAAATTCATGTTTCCTCAAGTGGGAAATAGGAAGCTTGTAATTATTATTATTATTGTAATAACTGTGAATAATTTAAATATAACAAGACACCTGTTGCTGATATATTCAACATTATTTCAAGTGTTCATGATCATGTGTTAGGTTCTCTCTGTGGAGCTTCAGCACATGAGACCTTATGGTACAGGTGAGCTGTTTGAAAAAGGGGGGATATGAATTAACTTTACCACTCTGCTCATTTGTACTTAAGACTAAGCAGAGGGTGCTGAGTTCATTAGTTCAGTGCCAGCTGCAACACAAAGGCAGAAAGAACACAAAGGTTCAGTGGAATCATCAAATGAATAAGATGAGACTGTAGATGAAAAACCTCATTCCCCTCCTTTATGAGGCAGAACATTTATATCCAGCTTACACGCTCCAGTCTACTCAACTCTTTGAATGAACACAAGGTTCAAAGCTTCTGACCCCTGGGTGTCCTCATTCATAGTTAATTTAAAGCCCACAGTGTTTCTGTTCTCTAACTACGCTCCAGGCAGAATAAATGAGAGATAAGAAATATAAGAAGATACTTTACAGTAAGCGAGAATTAAACTAGACATAACGAGTAAGCAGTGGTGGGGTGGGAATAAGTAAATACCACATCTAACGTAAGTAATGCATCAGTCAGTCACAGTTTAGAGACTCACAGCTCGTCTGCCCTGAAGAAACCTAACAGATCCCAGGATTCCAGTCTGCTGAAGGCAACTCATGAAGCTATCCATTAAATCTGCTCTCACTCTGTTCTGGAGGTGAAACCAACAGTGAGTCTTCAGACAGCTCCTGCTGAGCTTTAAGAAGGAAACTTGTCAGAAACATCAAACTCTGCAGCTCCTTGAATGGAAATGCGAGCAAAATTCTTAAGTACAGTTGACATTAACTGTGACATGCTTTGCACTGGTCCATAGAAATGATCTCCTCTGTCTGTGATTCAGCACCATGGACAGAGAAAGTGTTGTTCCAGAGCACATGTACATGTTCACTACAGTGAAAACACAACTTTGTGGACAGCACAAGTTGCATTAAATTATATTCATATTAACCACCTGACAATTGTTTAACAGCAGATACAGCACTCACAGATACATTCAGACACAGTAACAGAGACGTAGACAGACACTCTTATAAAGCTGAGTGGACACAAACACTCTCTCTGTGTCTGTAACCAGCAGACCTGAAGAACCATGAAATCAAATTGATGTCACAGAGGAGCGACACATTTTATCAGTGTGTTGAACTATGGAGGAGGCTGTTGTTGGAGGTGGACTCACAAATGTCAACAAACCAGATAAAGGCTGGAGTGTGTGAGTATTATTTCATACAGAGAGGGTCAAAGGTCATTCACGTAGACCATTCTTCAAAACAGCAGAGAGAGAGGAAATATCAGCCTGTGGCCTGTATGTTTATCACTTAATATCCATGCACACATCACACAGACAGATCTATTCTTGTTGTCTTTTTTGCAGGTAAGGGGGGAAAACAGGGCCACAGCATGGGATAATCCAGTTCATATATCCCACTGACAGCACTGGAGGTTTAAAACAATCACCAGTGGACACACAGAGCTTGTTGTCATCAGTACTAAACTATATCAGACGTGTCAGACTGACTGTGTTACAGGCAGGCGGGGAATTCAGCTGCTTCTGTTAATCAGCTTTGAGCTCCATCCACCTGCCTACATCACTTTATCACTAACACAAGTCTGGAAACCAGAGTGTGAGGTTAAATCATTTGAAATGTGTTTGAATAAAGATTAAATGTGCACTTATTACTGTGACAATCAAGTGATTATTCCACTACATGTGAAAATAAAACCCCAAACTACCTGCAAATTTCACATTAAGCTCACTGTCTTTTTTTATATCTGTCTGTGTCTGTATATCTGATGCAGTCCGGATAAATCAACTCTAAATACCAACAGTACACAGCCCTGCAGTGGAAAAAGATGAAGCAGGAGCTTTCTCTCTTGTTATTACGAAACATTCTAATCTTTTGTATTTTTTTTTCTTCACATTTTCTTGTATCCATCTTCATCATACTTCCTCTCTAATCTCTCCACCCCTTTCCCTCTGATCATCTTTGTATCAGATCTTTAATCACAATTTCCACAATGTTCATTCTGGAGGATTATTAAGTCTTCAGATGTAAAGCTTCTGCTTCCTTTTCAACATCTTCCTCATCTTTTATTTAAGTTTTCTTCCATTCATTCAATTATTTTTCCCTCCCAACTAATCATCTGACTTATATGGAAAACATGTTTTTTCTCCTCTGAGGAAGTTTAAGAGACAACAGAGTTTCTGTGACAAACACTGCTGGATGTGGCTGTGAAAAGGGAAACATAGCTCCTGCTCCTGGCTCTAATTAAAAGATGATCAGCAACATGTTTCATCTGCTGCCTCTGTCCTTGCCCCACTGGCTGTTTCATGTCGGGGGAACTGAATCACTTCAGTTAACAAGAGTGGAGAGTTTGTGAGGCAGCACAGACTGAACACACATTTTGGTACTGACAGCCTTAGAGATCGATCTGATTTCTACATGACAGTATAATGTTAATTTAGATAAAGCACATACTTGTGCACACACATTCAAACCCACACATGAAATCACAGAGCAAATCTCATTACCGTTCTGCTGGATCCTAAGTGTGTGATGTGTTTCTCTGCTGAATTACCATATAAATAACTACAGCTGATTATCAAGATTTGTTCAAGAAGCCAGAACAGAGAGACAGAGAGAGAGACTGTGTGAAAGAGAACACCTCGTTTTCTCTAGAAGGTGTCACTGAAACCTAATCCTCTCATTAATTTGACTGCAATTTTATGCTTTTTCTTCTTTTTATCTTTTTATGTTTTTATTTGTGAAACATCTTGTCTACCTCTCGTTGGTATAAAAACACTTGTGTGTAATATAATTTAAATGAATATTCATCGACAGCTATTAGCATTCAGTGATATTACTGCCTGTGTTTAGTGGAGGTGTTGATACCTGGAGGAGGAGATTCTTCTAATCTCTCGGCTTCATTTGTCTTCTCATTAACACTTCATTCACAGTCTAAAAGGACGTCAGACCAAATGAAGCATTCAGTGTGCCTCATTTAAAGTTCACTCCAAAGTGCCTGACCTTACATGTTGAATAATAACCTCACCTCATAAATCTATATTACATTGGGATTTATTTTATGTGTAACTCTAAACAAGTGTAATTCTAACGTGTTGTCATGGACTAAGCCTGGACTTTTACCTGGACACACCCTGGGTCCTCAGGTGTGGCCAGTTAACCTAACGAGCACTAATGAGCAGCTGCAGAGACAGAGGAGACTGGCCAATCACAGTGCCAACAAGATGACACCACAGGGGTCATCACATACAAGATTCACCTGAATGATCAGGTTAACACTAAAAACAATGATTTGCAGGTTATGTTATGATTCATCCCTCTCCTCGCTTTTCCCCCTCCCCTGGTCAAACTGTTTCACACATGGCCTCCAAGCAGTCATAGAATAGGGATTTTGATGATGTAGTGGAACAGAATGATGATCATAAAGGTCTGTTCTACTAAAGAGCCTGACATAAAGAGCAGGAGGAGTCTGTAATGTTGAACCATTTCATGGACTAATTGCTTCATCAATCACACAGCAGAGCAGCAGAGCGAACAACTTAGGAAGCTGAAGATGTGCATTACTCTTTTCACTGGAGACGCTTCCTCCTAAAGTATTCCTCACTATGTTTATACAGGGAGTGTCAGCAGGCTAATTATGAGTTTATAATTTCAGATTATAGTAAGATGGTTCAGTGCCCTGGATTTCAAAGGAAGTGAGTACAGGAAAGGTTCAAGAAATGTAAAAATAAAGGAAAACCTAATGGAGTACAAAACAACATGTATGTCATAATCATGTTGTGTTTAACATGCACAGACTTCTGCCACATCATGAAGACAGACCACTAGTTTAAATAAACAGCATGATACGAGATACACTACCCAGCATGGTGTTTCATCCATCAGGTTTCTGTTTTGTAAAAAAGGTCAAATCGAGCCAAATGTATCAACATCACAGAGGTCTGTGTGTGTGTGTCGAGTGTGTTTGAGTGTGTGTGTATAGAATCCATAGCCGCTCTAATCTGCTCTGCATGAAGGAAAAACTAATGAGAAGACAAAGATTCTCACAGAGCCTCTCAAACACTAAGAGCACACTGACTGGAATCTAAACATCATCACCACCACAGTGATGGGGAACATACTGTATGTTTTAGAGCTGAATACATTGATGAGCATCCCTGCTGTTTCACTGTGATTGTTGTTAGAAGCTTTATCAACAGGAGAGGGAGGGAAAAATCTCACCAGTTCCCTATCAGTGACCAAAACAACATAATGAGTATATTTGGCAGGAAACCTTTGGAGAGAAGCCAGAGACAGGCACTCAGTATTCCATATGATGTGCAAACAGGAAACAGGAAACTGAGTGCAGTTTATATTCCTTTAATTTGTGTGTCTTCATCAGTGTGTCTATAGGTCCCTCTATGTAACCGACAGCCTCTCTCTGCAGTGACAGATAGGTGTTTCAGGGCTTCATTACTTTCAGACCTGCTGCAGTTCCATCTCATTCGTTACATGTCATGCTGCTTTGTCTTTTAAAAGTAAAATCTTGGTTAAAGGCAGAAGAAAAAAACGAGAGTTTGTCAGGGTAATTAGTTTGGGGATGAGTTGCTGTGTGTGAGACGAGATGCTTGAGGAAAGAAAGGAAATAAAGAAAAAGATAAACTAGGATAACATCATGAAATAATGAATCAGAGAAAACTCAAGTGCACAGATAATAATCACTGTTGTCTTTAAAGCTGACTGAGTGTATTTAATACACAAGTTGAGAGGGAAGAAGAAGACACAGAAAGTATTTCAGTGTGAAAGGAAACACACTGATGTAGTTACTGCTTGATAAACCAATATGGGCAAGTATGAAGCGATGGCTACTCATGGCACAGAAGAACTATTTAATGAAATAACCTGCTGTGGTCTGAGATACATGGCACATGGTTTGACACAAGGCAATGCAAGTTTACTTATAAAGCGGCTTTCAGACGCAAGACAGTTCAAAGTGCTTAATCTAAAACTAAACCTGCAGGTTCATCAGGAACAGATTAGTAGAGTTCAAAGCTCACTGAACACACAGACTTACGTTTATGAAGACAATGACATTTCATAAAAGATAAAAATGTGAACAAAGAAGAGCAATGAAGCCAGCCAATCAGCTCCAAGAATCTCAACCTCAGTCCTTCAGTAGAAACTAAGAGTCACAATGTGCACCCTTATCTCTGCAGCAGCAGAGGTTAGAGTGAAGGAGAGGATCTGACTAAAGCATCTCTGGCAAGACACAGAATGAAAGCACACCACATCAGCTGATCATCAGCAGACCCGAAGCAATCTTGTTCGACACTTGTGAAATATCGGAGTTGTTCTTACTGTCAGTTCTGAAGATCACTGTGATGCAGCAGGTTGTCTTTCTCATCCAGCCGTCATGACATAAACACACACACAAAACAGACACACACACACAATCGGCCGTCTTACCTAGAAGACACAATAAGAGGAGACAGACTGTTCAATGTTTTATCCATGACATCATCAACACCAATATCATTCATTGCTTTTAGCTGCAGCCATGAGTCCCACTGTTGGCCAGTCACAACTTATGATTTATGGCAATATTGGTCTCAATGGTCTGATGATGTGGAAACAAATGAATGTAAAACTTCTATCAGCCTTTTTTAGTGTAAAGGCCGACATTATCTGAGCCTGCAGAGTCAATTGTTCTACCTGCTCCCTGACAGAGAGACACCTTCAGCCCATCTCTCCCCACAAGAACCAAACACCTGCTGATTCTGCTGCCTCAGAGGGGAAATCCAGTCAGGTGAGTGTCACAGAGTTAGCCTAAAATAATTCAGTCAAGCCAGCTGGAGGAGGAGTTGCTTGTATTGTTAGCTTAGCATGATTTTACATCAACAGAAGACAAAGGGACTGCTGTCTTATACAAGCGCTTTTATTAATTGTGAAACATGTTTGGCAAGAACAATTGTTTGTCACCTGTTTGTTCTCTGCTGTACTCTCCCTCCTCTGTTTGAACCAGGAACTGCCAACCTGAACAGAAGCTGCCATTGGCTTATGATGAGGTGTTCCAGGGGAATGCACCAAGTGTGTTAGAATTAGAGGGGTGTTTATTATGGCTACTATTACAAATGGTATTTCAATTGCACAATTTTTCTCAAGAACTTTTGATAAGAAATCTTCAAATTACAAGCTGATTTCCTGATGTAAAGTTTACATTGATGAGAGAAAACAAAAGATGGAACAACACTATGTTACTTTAGTTAACATCTTTAAATCATGTTCCACCAGTTTAAGCCCTGGATCTGATTAATTGTGACATGATTTAAGTTTTAGTCAGTGTTGTTGTATCCATGTTAGGCAAAAACAAACTGTAAAAAACACGGCAAAAACAGAAATAGTGTGAAAGGTTTATCTGAACCGCGTTTGTCTCTCATATTTAACCTCAAAGTATTTTACAGTCACAAAAAACACATCAGTACGCCCTCTCCTTTTCACTTCCTTGACAGTAAAGACATGTCTGACTCACTTCAACCTTGGGTTGTACAAAACAAAAATAACTTATGCCTTACTGTAGCTCTTTACCTCACATGCTGATCTCTGGGACAAACTAATGCAGCTTGACCTTTCTTCAATTGAGTCTTTGTATACAGACACATAACAGCTGATATTGCTGTCAGCTCAGAAAGTGTCAAACCACTCTTTTCTTAGCCTTAACCCTCCTTTCATAGTCAATGTTTATAAAGATTTAATAGAGATACTAGATTTAGATTAATTTGATTAATTGTCATGCTGATTTCTACATATTTCCACCACTAGGTTCTTCACTTCACTCTCATAAAGCTCTTCTGCTAAACAAAGCAGTGATGATAAATCAGCAGCCAGCCTTGTTAGAGGAAAGGCAGAGTAGGTGGAACAATGACCTGTGATTGCTGTGATACTCAGCAGATGAAGAGCACTTACAGACAAAAGAGTGAGAAAACCTTCTTTTAATGAGAAGTAAAAATAATCAAGTAAAGCTGCTAAAAGAAACAGAAGCAGAAGCTGCTCACACACAGGAACAGAGATGTTCAAGATGCAAATGATGCATGTTTAGAAATAAAAACATGAATTATGGTCACCAAAGACATTTCAAATCAATGTACACACGTTCACATGCATGCACATTGTCAGCAACACACCACCTGACTGTGAAAAGCATTCTGACAGAGATTCTGTTGTGTCTCTGTACAGTAGAAGACACACTGCCAAGTCATCCTTAAAAAAAACTTCCTTCATTCTGAATAACTATTCACCATTTACAGTTAAGCCACACAGCTCACATAAAGTTTACTGAAATAACAACAATATTGCAAGTTTGAATCATCCAAATGGCAAACAAGTGACGCATTGATTTGTGTGCCATTTCATGTTGGCAGAAATGGCCTCCTCATTATGCTTGGGAATAATTTTACAATACACAAAGCCAAGTGTGCAAATATTCAAACTAATTTACATGACATGTTGAGAGGCAAGGAGGATACATAAGAGTCCAACTGAGTATAATTACAGACAATTAAACACTGAGAGCAGCAGTCCTGATGACTTCACTGTGTGCACATGTTTGGTTCATCGCGCTGAATCCTGCAGAACTGTAATCTTAATGTTTTTGTATTCACTATTTTACCTGATGACATCTTGCATTTGAAGCAATGATTCTTCTACTTTCAGGTTAGGGGGAAAAAGTTTCCTACTTTGTATATAAGAGTTGATAATTGCCTTATTTATTTACTTATATATGATCCCCATTAGCTATCACCACAGTAACTATTCTTCCTGGTGTCCTGGAAGAATCACTGGAGAAGCACAGGGATGGATTTTGCCTTCACTTCAAATTCTGACCCCTGGCTGTTTTGATATTGTAGCTAATGAGTAATGTCCAGCCAACAGTGTTTCAGTATTCACTCGCAGCACTGGATGTTTGTGGGTTAGAATCACTAATTTTAACAGGCATCAATTAGCCCAGGCAGGGGTCCTCTGCGCTGTGACTGACAGAGGGAGAATAACAAGGGCCCCCCTCATCCTCCTTCATGCCCCTGGTGAGTGAGAGCATGGTGGGCTGGTAGAGTCTGACAGAGAATAGCAGGGAACCTCACTTTTAAAGTTCAAAGAGTTGGACTACACAGGTAAGAACCACACAGTATGGACTTCTGAATTTAGCTTGTTTGAACTGAACTACAGTTATAGACTCAATAGATGGTAGATCCAGGCTCTTAGTCAGCACCACGGACAGAGACAGAGCACGCTCAGCACAAGTTTATTCAAAGAGACAGTTTGAAAGAAAGCCAAAACTTTTTTAGCAATAAGGACATTTGGCTAAAACAGATTTCCAAACCTTACTTTTTCTAAAAGCTTTGACAGCGATCACTCTATATATATGAGTATATATTATGCATGCAAAATGTTAAAACTTATAGATATATTTGATGAAAATTGGACATTGGTCTCTTTTTATGGACTTACTAAAACTGCTCAAAACAATGCACAACAGCTCATCTTCCACAACTTAGCAACACAACACCACATGTTCCTTGTCAAACTGAATGCTCACCTGTTCCTTAAAAGACTTTTCAGACCCAGGGCCCTGACAACTACCCCCCACTGTTACTGTGAACCTCTCAGTGACCACTACGCCACAGCATGCTCTACCTGCCTGATTTTATTTTGAAATGCTCAGAGAAGCAAGACAGCGAACCCTCAAAAGAGACACAAACTTTCTAAATATTAGATTTGGTTGTAAAGCTTTTCTTTTTGAGGCTTTTGTTTCAGCTCTCAGCATGTTTCTGAGAAAGTTTTTACTTGTCACAAAGCAGGAAAGTCACAGGTGTAATTAATGACACTAACAAGGTGTCTGTTCCATTGCCGTGTCTCGTTAAACATTACCAGTGAGCTACATGCACATTAACAGAACCCTAGAACTGGTGAAGCTAAATGAACAAGCCCTCGTTAGTGTGATTAGTTACACCTGTGATGCTCCCGCTGTTACACATCAAAACATCATTCAACAGTCAGCCACTTACAACACACAAATGGTAACAGATTCAATTTTGTTTGCTGATGGTTTGCACAAAAAACAGTTTTTCAACAGTAAATGTAAAAAGTAATCTGTTATTCTTAATGCTTGTATATTTTTAAGTTCATCATTTCATTAGACAATACTTCAAACAAGCATCCATATATGTTAAACTGTAGTATGTGTTACAGTGAAACTAGTAAAAGGTATTTTTGTCTTTGTCGTCACACATCATGTCAGTCTCTTGTAGGCAGTAAGTGTTCAAACTGAAGAATAACTTTCCCTGACATCTTGTTGGCTCACCATGTTCCCTGTATCTGTATTCCTGCTTGACTGACAGCTTCTGGGTGGTCCATTTCTGCACTAAAGAAATCTGCACGCCTTCCCATCCTCGCATGTCAGGAAAAAGAAACGTTCTGTGACAGCAACACCCAACCTGGATTAGTCAGCAGAGACCTGAGCTAACTGGACACTGTCGGTGTGTGCTGACTTAAGAAGAGATGAGGTGGGAACCCAGAATGTAAAACTCTCTGAAAGCAACAGATTAACTCCTTCTAAACATAAGCTGTTATTAAACTTGATAATTATTAAATATCCATCCATGTTGTTTACTAAACTGCAATATAAGGGTGAAGATGAATATGTACCCCGTGAATAAATCCCTGTAATCTGGAGATCTACAGCCTCACACTGTCTGCTCAGAGAGGTCAGACAGACCTTGAAGGGACTGTGTGATGTGCGAATTGCATCAGTATTGCATATCCAATAATTAATATGTAGAATGAAGAGCAGCATAAGAGTGTGAGAAGTTGGACAAATGAAAGTCAAGCTCTAAAGTGAAACATTGTCTTTTAATGTGAGGAAAGAAAATACACACACTGCATTGCACTCATTTAAGAGAAAAGTTGAGAACGAACTTGAGAGACTGAATGACTTTGTGCTGAAGAGAAAGACGGGAGAGAACTGGGAGGAGGATGAAGACAGAACGTTGAGAGGGTCATAACAAACTGCAACACTGAGGCAAAGAGTGCAGAGGAGGAGACAGAACACATCTGTAAACTCCCACAGACAGTTCAGCATGAACAGCAAACATCTGTCCTCAAACTGTTGGAATATCAGAAGATGCGACATTTATCTCAGAAATGTAATCACACAGTTAAAATTTCAGCTAAAACTTGTGATTGATCCAACTTGTCTTGTTTTCCTGCAGTAACTGCTAATATCTCTACAGTTTTTTTAAAGTTCACTTTTGAAGTTCAAGCTAAATAGTTTTGCCCTTCATGAAATCTTTTGTAACACAAACTTCCATTTAATAAATGTATCAGCCAGTTTTTACTTTGATGTTGCATCACCATATCTCCCTTTCAAAGAGCAGGAGAACATAAATTGTTTCTGCGCACAGTAAATGTGCCAGTGTACACACACATACCACAATGCTACTATTTGTATATAAATACTGCAGTTTGAAACAGCCTCAAGCACGAAGCACTATGTGTTTCTATTTACTTTGTAAAAATGGTTTCGCTCAGAGAGTGTTTCTGGCTTAACGTGTGTGTTGGTTTAAGTGGGACATAAGGGTCACATGATGGCAGTCTGCCCACTGAACACTACACAAAGAAACATCCATTTTCAGAACAAGATGGTGTATTTAAAGACTATAAAACCTTTAGCTCTTTCACTGGCTTCCATTACGCTGCCTGATAGTATTATCCTGCTTTCAAAAGGTCATCGATCCATAGAAATATCTCAATGAGATGCTCTGGGGCATTAGTATCCAGAAAGAGATCAATCTGTTTTTTCAAGCTTTAACAATAATTCAGAACGAGCAGAAACTTTAAATAGTGTTTTCAGATACAAAACAAATATATCATTACATAGGCATATAGTAGTAAACTAATAACTCAAACGGCAGAGTGCAGCTGTATGTGTGTTTGTGTGTCTCTTTGTGTGCATACATGTGTACATTTTGGGGGGGCAGTCAGCCTGTAAAGAGGCTTTAAGAAAGTCAGGCAGCTGTTGATCCAATGTGTCACTGAGGCAGAACAACATCAACACCCTGCTGTTTATCATTTATCAGTTCCTCTGAAGGACAAGACACACAGTTAAGTCTTTCCAGCCACACATCTCTCACTCTGTGTCGCTACTCTTTTCTCTTGCTCGCACTGGTGTTCATTCTGCTTGTTACTCTTTGTTTGTAGTTCATTATTTTATCAAGTAATCTGCCACTATTGTCCTTTCAGCAGTTTCCTCTCATTGATACTGAATCTAAACATGAAAACTTTACATTAGTAGAATAATCATGATGCAGAATCCCAGTTAGTGGGTCAAAATACTGGCTATGTAATCAAGTCCAGAGGCCTCGTCCTCCCTGGTGAATTGAAGTGCATATGCTGCTTGAGCAGCGTTAAATTCATTTAATCCGACAGTCTTGGGATGGGATTAGTAGAAAGGTTAAGGGAATACACCTGTTTGCTCCTGACACAATATTATGAAATGTCAACCACATTACCTGTGTTACTGTTGATCAGGGTCTTCCGACTCACATTCTTCATTAACACACACTTCTGTACATTCCTTCATTACATGGTCCACAGACTTCTTGCTGTAGTCCTCCCACAGAGCCCAGACTCACTGACTTACTCTTAATGATTTCTCTGAAATGGCTCACAGCCAGACTAAATAATACCATAAAGCTTTACAAGGAAGAAGAAGAAGACATTAAAAATGGCCGTATACATCGAGATAATTTCAACTGATGCATCTATAATGTCTGCTGCTGTGTAAACAAATGCCTGAGCGCCCTCTGTGACATAATGTCTATTTGTTCATGCTCGGAGCTGAGAGAAGCAGTGATTAAACTGCAACAACTCACTGCTTATTGCTTGTCTGTTTCCTCATCTCTGTGTCAGCCTCTGAGCTTCTTCTCCAGATGCTGCTGGAGGAGATGTTCAGTCACTGGGAGACGTCTATCATTTCCTCTTTTCTCCCTGTATTAAACTCTAGCAGAGAGGTAGAGCTGTGCTGTGAGTTATTATTCATTTAGCTGTCAGCCAGGGCCAAGATGATTCAGTGGGAGGTCTGAATGAAACCTGACATTATGGAAATGTTCAGGTACCACCTGTATGTGAAACAGCTGGACTGGAGAATGAAACACAGAATTGTGTGCATTAGAGAGTAATGATTGGTAAAGGTTCTGTCTCTGATGATGGTAATAAAAGTGGTAAAATCACTGAGCCCAGTGGTTCAGTCATGGATCTGTTGGTCACTGGATGCACAAGGTAAGGGATGTCTCTAAAGGATATACAGACACAACGAGTGGCGATTTAATGAAACATTGTTTTAAAAGCACCTGCAGCCAAATGGGTTTTACAATCTTCTCCAGGGAGGAAACTTCAGTTAATTCATGTTGTGTGTTTGAGAAAAATCTTCCTCCAATTAAAATTTTAGTCTGAATTCGACCTTTTGAAAGAAGGAATCCTCATTAAAATGTAGAGCAGCTGTTTCCTTTATCCCTCAGTTGTCTTTTCTGCTCGAGTCTTCTTTTCAACATTTAATTATTTGTATTTCAAATTCATCATCTTGAAGATTTTTGGTTAAATAAATTGTGCCTGTGTTGTTTCTCAGACATCGATGATGTGCAGGTGATGAAAGAACTTCCGTTGACACCGACTTGTTTGCATAAGAATAGGTTTATTACAAAGTATCAGCATCGATCAGGCTTCTAGAATACCTGGGAGAACACCCTCGGCCAAATTAGTGTCTCCCCGAATCACAGTTCAACATGCACTTATATATCTTCGAGGTGAGTGAATGTTTCTCTCATATTGTTTACATTAGGCGGGGACCCCTTGTCCTTCAGGTTGAAAAGCGCTGATACATCATTAAAAACAGGATATATAACATTGTTTTACTTCTGCCTACAAAACACATTTCCTGCTTTAAAAGACACAAGCACTCAGTGAAAAGACTCAGACAGCTCGATTTAATTACCAACAATATCTTCTTTTGAATCCAATCTGACTGCCAACAGTCTGACAAAAGGCTGAGTCCAGCGAGGTCAGAGAGACAGCATAAGAGTCAGTTCACCTCCTCTTTTTTCTACACTAATTCAGCCAAGTTCATCCTCTGTATCACCGGCTGTTTCTTCTTCTAGAGATGGAGTGTGACAGAATGTTACAACAGCACACACGCTGATTAAAAGTGAGTGTTTCCCACACAGAGGCCCTTTGTGCTGTCAATCTCATCAGCAGAATATTTACTAAAATAATCCGATGAAGGGCCTTATTTGAGGGAACAGCAGAACATCACAAGCATAAACCACTGTATTACTTGTCTTAAATAAACGCTGCTGTACTATGAAATAAATGACTTGTTCTCAGTTCTACTGACTCTGTTGATGTGTTGGTGAACGACTGAAACAAATTTATCTGTATCCATCATCACTGTTCCCCACCTATTATTCAGTTCATACTCTAATACAAGCAAATTGACAATAATGCAGTCATAACCCAGCATGCAATTGGGTGTTTTGCCTTTTAAGCCTTTTGATAAGAGCTATCTGATTACCCACAATCCCCTGGTTTCATCAGGGAGCAATTATCTCGTCACTGATCTGTGGCCGTCTCATAAAGAGTATCTGATCAGGATGTTGTTGCTTTGGCAGCCGAGCATACTGTGTGTACATTTAATGATCTGCTGCTAAATAAGGAATGGCTTCAAACCAGTTTTGTTTAATGTAACAGCATCCAGTTCCTGAAAAAACAAACATATAAAAACAGAAATCTGTTGTCTTAGTGCAGCGTTCAGTGTTGACATGTGTAGGAGCCTAGTGATGTTGGAGTCACAGATGTTACAGAAACAAACAGCTGGGAGTTAGATTGGAGTGTAAATGTGCTCAGGAAATACACTGAGCTGCTCCACTGAGACTGTCTTGTATAAAAGAACTAACATGAAACATTCTTAAAAGCTGAAAATGAATAAGTGAGAATTAAACACTTCAACATGCTTTCCTCAGAACTGCTAACTGTGCAATGATCAGAATCACACTTTGTTTCTCTGGGAATGTCACTGTGCTTCATGGATGACTGCATCTTGTAGCTACAGTAATTAAAAATATCACTACATTTTGCATCAGCGTTTTTTCCCAAGATAGGACCACCATCAAAATTGTTCAGTTTAATACATAAATTATGCATATTTGTGGACAAAGTGTGCCAAGCTTGCAGAATGAGAGAATCAATGGCAGACTGGTATCTCAAGGAATATAAATGAGCATAAATAAAGAAGAAGAAAACATAAAATCTCACTTCAACACACACTAAGTTTAAGTTTTAAGAATAACACAGAGATAGAAATCCTAATCATACATTTTATTTCACATTAAGAAATAAATAATTTTATAAGACTTAGGCTTTGGACTGTTCTATATTACTGACAGTTTCCTGAGTGTCAGATGTGAACCACATGTGTCAAATACAAAGAATTAAATGTTCAACTTTTTTCAAGATATCAGACTCAGTAAACTACAGTAAAATTCCACTTTATCTAATGCTAAAGAAGAAAAACAAGGATAGCCACTCATACATGAAATTATTTAAATGTCATTTAGTGCCTAGTATTGGATAAGTTATACGTCCAGAGACTCTGACCTTCCTGTTAGAATAAGGAGTAATAGCTCACTGAGCAGCTGTAAACACATGTAATCCTGCAGAGCTCTGGGGCGGCAGCATCAGAGAGGGAGATGACATCGACCCTGAATGAAGAGTCTGCAGAACACTGACCTCACTCCAACTACAGACATGATTATGTAACACCTTCAAAGACAGGTAATGTAAAGCATTAAAGCACTCAGTGTCACTTTTTACCTTATTCCACTTCTCCTATTACAAATGTTTCACAGTCAGAATTTTTCTCTACTTAATTTTTACATTCTGTCAGAGAAATAATTTTATCCTGAATACTGTGAGTGGTGAAACAACAATTTATGACTTTCAGAAGGGAGCTTTTAAAACAAGTCATTGCTTTTCTTATTTAACATATTTATTTTCCCTGTTTGACACATCTCCTGCCTGTTAGAAATGTGGCCTCTGTGACTATAAACTATAATCACTCACCATGTTACTGATGAACCGTCTCTGTGTGCTCCTGCTGCTGTCTCCTCCTGTCTCATGTTTGTGTTGTTGGACAGAATCAGTCATGTGTCACCTGTCCATCAGGCATCCTGCTGCTCTGCACACCGGTTCCCAATCATCTCATCAGCCTGCTTTACCTGTTACAGGACCTGCCTCCACAAGTCCACCTGATTGGCTAATCAGCCTCTCACTGCTTTCTCTCAGCATCTAGTTTTTTGTCTAACTAAAGCAAACTGTGACAGTGAAGTCTGAGCTTGAACAAAGAGACAGTCACATGAGCTTCAAACAACAGAGAAATCAAGTAATGGGATTTAGACACCAAAGCAAAGCCTCCAGCACTTCAGTCACTTTAATCCTTTCTTGTGAGGACAATGAATTCATGAGGACAATAATAAGCTCTAATTACATTTTCCAGCTCATGCTTGCCCCTGACTTACAAATGTAAATGAAGACATGATCCTGTTTGGGTACTGAAACTATTCTCCCTTTGTGAGAGTAATAATATACAGCTGTTCTGTCACAAAGCTTTACTGCCACTGCAGAGGTCTGCATCATGTAAAGAAGCTCAGGGAGGACTGTGTTTGATAAAGTGTCTCTGGATATTAACTCATTATTAATGGTTAACGGTTCATTAGAATGGATATGAAGGGTTTTAAGAATCTCAAATCTGACACTGAAAAGTAGCTGTCATGAACTTATCTCATGAAATCCAATCAGCTTTTTCATTTTGCCTGGTTTTCCATCAGTAGTTTTTGTTAGGTGAATTTGTGTAATGTCGCCATGTAGAGGCATTAGTCTTCTTATTATATGATTTATAAGACATTTAAAAAATTACATTAAAGTAATACAATCAAAAAAAAAACTTTTATCACATAAATAAACAGAGCACACAACCTATGACTAATATCAGTGCATCTGATACAGACACTTAGCACATTAACATGCTGTGTCATGCAGATAATGGAGCTAGACATGCCTCTGTACACGTTGTCACAACTGGGCTCAATTCTGGACAAAAGACTGGAGACCACACATGAGTTTAACAAAAAGTATGTTTATTTTACAGAAATAAAATCAGAATCAATGTAAAGAAAACAAAAAACAGGATGGAAGCAGAGGGAGAGAGAAAGACTGACTGACTGCTACCAGCGTATATCAGCAGAAAGACCAGGTGATCCTAATCTACTAACGAGCTGACTCCGCCCACCAGGCTCCTGCAGGGAGAGGTCTGCTCACAGAGGGCCGTCACACTAATGACCTCATACCAACGAGAGTTTAATCAACTCGTAAGTTGGTCATGCATTCTTGTAGTTTCACAGGGCATGTGTCAGAATTTAGTTGAAAGTTAAGAGTGTATTTGAAGCAGGTGAAGCACAATGATGTCATTCCTACACAGTGTAACATGCGACACATGTCAAATTGTGTGAGTGCTGAGCTTTCACTGCATGAGAACTTGGCATTCAACGCTGTGGTCGATTTAACCATATAATCAGTCCCTGATTAACTCAGTGTTGACGTCAGATGAAAACACTTGAAGTGAACCACTTCCTCCTACTTTGCATGTAAACAATATTGATTTATTCCAAGCAGCTCAACAGAGAGCAGGGACAGACAGACGAGAGGCTCAACAATCAGGCATCCCTACATCTATTTATGGAGTGAAATTTGACAAGAGCATTCAACTAGACTGATGCATGTGCACAGCATATTGGACAGACAGATGGATCAGACAGCAGCAGCTTTTCGCATCCCGTCCTTCCTGTCAGCAGCTTAATATTTGTCAGATGGAGCTGTCAGGCTTTAGATGTTATTAGGATGTCACAGAAACAGACAGCCAGTTAAGTGGTTGAAAATCAGTCAATTGACCAACAGGTGAGACAGCGGACAACCACAGAATGGACACCTCTACCCTTTGCAGATAAAACTTAAGCAGACAAGAAAGTGACATTCTCAACATCAGCTGATTACATTTCTGGTGTTCCAACTTCAAGAGAAAATATGTCATAAATGTACTTTAAACCATCTAGCAAACCATATAATGTGCCTTCTAATGCATGGCCAATGTCTCGTCAATAAAGTTGGCCTTTATTTTACAACAAACAACATATAAAAAACATGGACTGTTTAACTCCAGAATAAAGATTCAACAGTTCTGTCACAGAGTGGTTGTACCTATCTAACACAGCAGCAAGAGGAGGAGAGAGGCTCTGTATAATTGTATTCATCTGCCATCACTGTCCAATTAAAGAGCAATCAGTGCCCCCCTAATCTCATTCTAAAGCCCCTTTCACTGCATTGAGAAGAAGAAGATGTGACTGGTCATAAAGAACAGCTAACCAGAACATTTACTGAGACGTAATAATAAGATAAACAGAGACGGAGAGAAACTAGAGAAAGAGACGCTGAGTGACATTCTTTAAACCACGTCTCAATCTGTGTGTCTTCATGGTGTGCGATCACCTTCAGGAATGAAGCATTTGGATGAAGAGTGGACATACACACATCGGCACATTGGTGAATTTAAACTGTGGCAAGGTGCCGACTTCTAACTGCTATAACAGTGTGTATTACAATATGAAACGTGTTGATCTGGGGATAGCATCACTGAAGATCACATCTCAGTGATCAGACAAAACAGGTAGGTCAGTGCAGTCTTAATATGGTGCAAGGGATATGTAGGGAATCATTACATCTTTCCAATGTGCTGATTAGTATGCATAAGGAAAGAAATCTATGATGTTTGAATCACAGGAACTTCAGTGAGCTTGGACAGTGTTTGCAGCCACCCGATGAAATGTCTGGCAGTACCTTTGAAATTAGCACACCCTGTTCTCCACTGAACTGAAGTATGTGACATTTGAGGTGCTTTCAAGTGCCTCTTCAAGGTAGATGCAGATGTGTAGACAATGGGTCTGGATTTTAAAAGAACTCTTTAATGTTCAGTTCTGTTTAAGGTTCAATATTTGAAATGAACCAGGAATGAACCAATCAAATTACATCTGCACTGCAGAAGTGTTAAAATTTCAGCTACCATGTCTTTACATTTGAGAACAAAAAAGTTTTGTTCAACTTGCACTCATTACATGACCAAAATAAAAAGCCCAAACATTCAGGCTCCAATGCAAACATAAACACCTGTTATACAATATTTCAAACAGGACAGACATCATTATGATTGAACAGATATTTAACTGATATGTGCAAACTTTACATGGCGATCATCCCCATAATGTTACCTTCATGTGGGATAGTACAGCCATGAGTAGTAAAGAACACCCCCTGATGGAGTCTAAACACTGCTGTTGATGGCAGTGAAAAGATGCCTGGTGTGATTAGGAGGGGACTTTTGAGAGCTTGATCTGGACACTGGATGTAGTGAAGTGGAGACAGTGGATGACAGCTGACAGCAACAGAGAGGAGAGCAGATGTAAAGTTTGACAGCAGCATGACGGAGGCTGATGGAGATTGCTGTAAATTCTGTTTTCCGCTGGTTATGAAATCGACTTAAATTATGCTGATGACTCTTTATTACTCTATAAGAGGTACGGCTTCGTCCACAGGGGTCGCCAAAATCAACACAAACTGAAAGTTCCTCACAGTAGCTTTTAGCTTGAAGAGTAAACGCCCATGATCGACTGTTATAGAAGCAGGGAGAGGTGTGAATGAATAAAGAACCTCCTGCTTGAACTTACCCTGAGCTTTTCGATGAGGTCATCTCTTTTTTTGTAAATTAGTATCATTAGTATTTCAAATTAATGAGTTTGAACAACCCCTGTGATTATAATATGGCCCACGGACATTTGAACTTACTAATTATACCTATTTTATGTAACATTGTCCTGACACTTGTTTTAGTCAGTCAGGAGGTTTTCAGGAAGTCCTTCCTGAGGCTTCACAGGCTTCATACCATCAAGTTTCGCTGCTGCATTTTAAGCTACTTCTGGAGGTGGAGGTGGAAGAAGTACCACTCCTGAATAGTAATTAAAATACAGTTCAAATTCAGTTCAACCATAGACTGTATAAAAAGATGGACGACATGACAGCTCCGCAAGAGTGAAGAGAGAGTAAGGGTCATAAAGCCCGCCTCCTGTTTCTCTAACATGGTTTCTGTCACTATAGCTAGTTCTTATCATGCAGATACAACAGACAGACAGCAGAGGGTAAAGAGTTGAGGTTCAAACAGTGACTGATTAAAATGATATCCAAGCTGTCAGATGAAGAGCTGTAGGGAGATTTAATTCCTCCTCTTGAGACAAAAATGACAACTGGAGGTGAAGTTGACTCTCCGTCTCAAACTGCTTCATTGAACTGATGAAACACATTAAAGACTCCTGCTGTTGTTCTTTAAAGCCAGGCACCAAACTGAACAGATGAGGTTAACATCAAGCTGAGGAGATTAATAACCTTATTATTCACATTCAAACAGTGATGATCAACTTCATGTAGGGGCCTCTGAGGTGAACAAGAAGGTACACACGTCACACACCACACACACTGTCCCTCGCAGTAAGTTATGTTGGAAGAGAGTCACAGCGTGATAAAGACAACAGAGGACACATCTCAGTCGTCTCTCTTGGATCTGACCTGGGAGCTGATCTACTCAGAGTCAGTCCTGTTACCTGGCAGAAATACTTTTAATAGAAGTATGAGACATCATGAGCAGTCTGTGGATGTAGCTGTTGTTTAACTCACCCTGGACAGTTTCACATTCATGATAAGAACAATAGTCAGAAAAGTCGATGGTCTAGTGATCTTCTTAATCTGTTCTTTGAAACTGAAATTCTTCTGCAGAAGTAAAAAGCCTTGAAACTGAACTCAGAGACTCTGTGGGATCTTCACATCATTTATTCAGCCCTGACAATGTGTGTGTATCAGTGTTTGTGTGTTTCAGTGTGTGCAGCCACACTCACTTGTGTTCCCTGTGGCCACTTTAAGTCCTTCTCAGGAGACAGAAAGTATCTTGTGACCAATACCGGCTACTCTGGTTAGTTGTGTGTACTGATTTTAAATCCATCACATTTCTTCTCTATATGAATGATGAACTACAGGAACACATGTAGTTAGAAACAAGAGTTATTTCTGATGATAATGGATACTGTCTCAAAACTTCATGCAGTTGCTGTCAAGGGTATTGAATGTATTCTGAAACGGTGTGCATGTGTAGCTTGTGTTTATGTGTGTGCGTGTGAGACCACCACTCAGTGTGTTTCTCTGCATGAACCATCACAGCCAGTGAAGGAAAAACAGGCCTCATTAAACTGCCTGACAGCATCAGTCTGAGAAGATGGGACACTGATTCTGAAGCAGCGGTGAAAAACACATCTATTCTCTCTCTGTGTGTTTGTCACACACACTTCTATTCTTCTCTTCCTCTCTGCACTCATAAATTATGTCTTCCTGTTTGCTGGCAGGCCGTTTTCTCCATCCTCTCCATCCAGTATCAGGTTCCTCTTGGTCTCTCTGTGGATCTATTCCTCAATCAGACATCAGACTGCTCTTCATCTACACTCACAGCCAGCAGAGCAGGAGAGTCTTAAATAAGAGCAGTCTGAACTGTAACAAGAAACTTAACCAGCTAAAGCTCATTTACATACAGAAAACCAAGGACACTTGAAAGCCTCTGACTCTGCTCACACATTATTACAAGAATCTGTGAAGCAGCACAAATCACCTCTGATCCTCACAGCAGCCAGTCAGACAGGAAGAGAGCAGAGCAGCAAGAACAACTTCACTACTGAACTATTCAAACCAACAGTGACCTCTGGGTTGGTTTATAATCCTGTAAATGATTGTGTGCAGTCTGATTATGTACACACAGCGATAAGTCTCAGCTGGCCAGCCTGCACACATTTCAGAAGTACTGATCAGCCTAATCCCTACATCCCCCAAACACAAACACTTCCCACCTCACTAAACACACTTGCATGTAAAATCTAAAACCCCACTGATACAAGAACAAGCTCATGTTTTACCTGCATTTCAGGATCCACAGAGGAAGATCCAGGATGGATGAGACAGCACCCAAAAAAAAAGGAGAAAGAGAAAAATACAATTAAGAGATAATCAGATACACAAATTCACAATCTACATTAAGTCATTGCAGTAAACATAGACAGTTCTGAAGTTTGACCAAGAAGTGAGAAAAATGCCAATAGCCAACAACAGCATTGTGAGGCTGTGCCTCTTCCTTTTTCCTTCTAACAGCCAAGGAAACCAACTTCTATCCAGCTTCAATAACCAGAATAAGATGCTAAAGTGTCAGTTTGAACGTCATCTTCTCATACGAAAGGTGTAACTGTGATTTAAAGAAGACGAGAGAACAATATGTTCAGACGTATTCATGTATTTGCAAACATGCAACCATCTTGTCAGTAGTGTCAAAGGTCAGCTCATCTATCTCTACTGGAAGCAAACATTTCGGTCACTTTATTCTTTGTTGTGTTGAAGAATCTGCACAATTTCAAATAACTGGTTTTGTCACATTGAAAAGGTCAGTTCTTTATTATAATCAGCCTTAGTTATGTAATTGTTCATCTTTGGGAACTTCTTTCCCATGATATGTGTTTTGACACCAGTAAGTTTACCTCAGCAGAGCAGGTAGCTGGAATTAGCTCGTTTACTGAAAACAGCTGCCTACAGTTTCATATGAGAGGTTTTGAGTCAGCCAGAACATTATCCTTGATCAAAACATTTTGGGGATGTTATTTTGTAGCGCAGTTTCAAAGCTGGTTTGCAATTCAATCAAGGCTGATGCTAAAAATTCAAGGCCTGAAGGACAACAATTTTTGCAGCTGTGTGACGCTGCAGCCCGGAGACAAGGAGAACATCAGGGCTTTTCATGGATAGATAAGTTAAATGCATTTTCACTCGCTTTAGGAGTAAGGAAGGGTAATGTTCTCTTATTGGGATGTATACATTGGTACATGTTAATGAACAAAACTGTGAAAAACTGAAACTAGTTCTACAATCCACTTTAAAATATGATTCAATGGCAGAGTTTAGGTGATGTGGGAGAGCAGGTAGACTTTAATATGCAGACAAGTCAGGAGGCAGGAGATGAGAAACAAAGATCAAACAGCAAGCAGAGGTTATCTCATCATACTGGCTGATTGTAACACTGCTGCAGGGATAAACTCATGGAGAGTTCTTCAGTGTGGAGATATTATCAGCACAGAAAGTACATGTACCTCTGGCTTTGTAGTTTCAGATCAAAGCCAACAACACACTGAACATGTTAAAAAATAAAACGATGCTGGATGGTGAAATAGAAAATAAGATGTTGTACATCTAGATATGGTTTGATGTTTTTTAATGTCTTCTACACATGAAAAGAGCTGAGGGCCCACAAGTCCACTGCTGCATTTCAAGGTGGTCTCTGAAGGAATTTGTGGAATAAGGAACGACTGACAAACAGCTGACCGTGACATTTACACAACCACGAATACCACTTTCATCATCCCCTCATATCTATTCAGCCTGCACCCTTCTAAACATCATTTCCTGCTTCCTGTCTGGGAGTTTATGGATGCATCCCAAGTTAAATTGCATCAACATTCCCTCACTTGTGTCCTGCATCTAAGTCCCTCAGACCAAGGATGCATGGAGAGATGCACGGGAGGAGAGAGGAAGCAAGGTAATATACTGTACATACTATATTATGAGTAAAAACTGTCGTGTTGCATGTTTACATGTTTTTTGCATTACATGTGTTTTGCCACCAACACACATAAACTATAATCAATTATCGAGAAAGTGTGTTTGGCCAACTTTAATAATGAGTGTTCGAAACATAAGGGTCTCATCTATCAGCACAAAAAACCTCCCTTTTTTTTTCTGTTCAGCAGTCAGCTAAAAATATTCAGCTCCACAGTTAAAAACAGGAACATAATGTATCAAACGAGCAGCTCCACACAGACCTGGAGGCATTTGGAGCAGACACATAATCACATTCATCAAAGGCCAAATGCACTTTCTGATTGTCTCATTTGTCTGAATGGCTGAGAGCTCTGCTACATGTCAACAAGAAAAGTGTGTCCCAGTCACATAATTTCATTAGTGCTTCGAGACTGTAAAGCTCATTTAAGTTCAATTTAGCAGGAAACTGTTTTCAAGCAAACTGAGATCTTCCTTGAAATGATTCTTCCTGAAGCTTTTCTCTCTTTCAGTGTGGAGCAGTTCAGCAGTCAAATCTCAGGAAGTCAAAAACAGAAAGAGTCTAAAACAGAAAGCACATTATTTTTTCTAACAGCAATAATGGGGAGCTGTCATTCAATTTGAGTTACAAGATCAGCTATCTAATTAAGTTAAATTATCTCTGTTTAGTCTCCATCTATCGCTGAATGAGGTAACACAATGGTGATTGAGCCTATGGCCCACTGATGATTGCCTTTGCAATGTAGAATTACGGACTGGGTGTCTGGTGCGACTTTCTTGGAAAGAATCACAAGTGGCGCCCAGTTAGTGACACATTTTCCATCACCCAGCAGTGGTTGGTCTGCCAGAGAGAGTAGGCGGAGCTAAGCGGCTGCTTTTCCAGTCTCTGCAAGTGTTGCGAGTAAACAGTAGTCTACTATGGCTGAACACTACAGACTACAGATACAACTTCAAATCAAGAGCTACAGCGGGAGCCAACCATGGACGTCTCACATGCGACACTGTCTAGATATCTGAGATGTGTGCTCCCGCAATTACCGTTTATTGCCATAGGGAAGAAAGAGAACTTAACTGAGACCTTTGAGATCATATCATTAATAACATAAAAAAAAGTTGTTGCACGAAAAGACATACAGGAGTACTCGACATGCAATGTTATTCAGTATTCAGATTCTTCTCCTACATGATCTATAATCAGCAGTTTACTGGTCAGAAACAGAGCTGATGTTTTCAGTAAATGAGAGACGCTGAGAGTACCAACAATTTTTCACAAATAACTACCTGTTTCACACTTTGCTACTCTATGCAGGTTTCAGACTGGGTGCACATATGTTCTCAAAGTGATATTTGGAAGGAGGGTGAAATGACTCTTGAGGAATATTGTATTGAGAAGTCAATTTCCCTTCCATTATCTCAACACATTATAGTTTTCTCATGGACCATTGAACCTGTCTAATAACCAACACTGGAGTACATCAACACCATCATTGTGGTCGGCCATAATAAAGGGCTTAGGCTGACATAAAAGCATCTAATATGTATAACAAAGCCTTAACAGTAACTACAACATGTATCTCCCTTTCATTCTTATTATTGGTTATAATATGATTTGATAGGACCACTCACTGTCCACCAAACTACAAAGAAATCAGCTTGTCATCAGTCAAGCTCCCTACTTTTAAATGGATCACTTCTTTCCTTCCCTGTTCTGCCTCAGGACCAGTCTGAGGACAAATCAATTTGTTTGGACCATGTTACAGTACAAATCACCAACTCACAAAAAGCACAAACTGAACTGAAGTGCTCTCTGGGCCTATAATGACAGCTATTTCAAAATGAGCTGTAATCAACCCCAATCATCAGACAAGAATGAGTCAATGTTTGCACAAAGGAGTAAACATTCCAGAGTGTGTAAAACTGTGTGGGGAAGGTTGTGAGAAAAAACTAATAAAATCTTCTCTCACTGTGTGGTTCAGCTCCAGAGAGGAATCAAACAAACACACAAACCGAGCAGAAAACATCACATAGTCTCCTCTCCCTCCAACTGTATTCATCTGCTGTCTCAGTGGAGCTAGTGTTGCTAGTGTTTTTAGCTGTGATGGTTCAGCTGGTGTTGTCACATATGTCACAGATGTCATCGTACCAATCCAGCTGTAAATTGGATCGGTGGGCAGTTGTCATCTTAAGTTTGTTTATCTATCCAGAGAGCTCATTCAATTTCTTTGGAACAACAGAGATGGAAAGAAAGAGTGTCTCTTCTTTTATTGTATAGAAGTAAAAGGAATACACGCATAATAAAAAGGCCACACTTATGTTGATGCTTTACAGCACACTATACGAGGTGATGAGAAGCTGACAGTAAGCAGCAGATATTGTGACTGTCATGGTAGAAACAGCACAGGTGTTACTAATTACAGTAACGATGGCTCTGTTCCTCTGTGAGTGACTCACAGCAGACACCAGAGACTGAAGCAGCTAATTAACTTTATCAATCACACCTGTGCTTCTGATACTACATGTCTTAGTTTAAAAAAGGCTGATTGCCACCCTTTTTTTCATATTCTATATCTTTATATTGTGAACAGTAACAAGTTACAAAAGCTCTTGACTTCTTTCCAATTAATCTGTCTGCTTGTCTGTGTCTTTAAACTTTACCAGAAGCTTCAACAAAACATGAATAAACAACAAATTCACAACTGCAGTCAAAAACCGATATTCTTCGAATGAGCTTGGTCATCAGGCTGTACATCTAACATGCATCCACATACATACTACACTACCACTGCTTTCCTCTCCAGTGAGATGAAAGGAGACACATTAAAAGGTTTTATGGGATAAACAGATGCAGACACATGCATGCCTGTAAACAGGCAACCCACTGGTGAACACACACATTCTGATACCCTGGGAGTGATTTTGCAATGTGAATGGGCTTCCTCGGGAGCGTCTGTCACGGCTCAGAGAAGCCACATTGTAAAGGGCAGTTTGAATAGGAGGATTTCAACCACTGTGTTGCATCAGCACCTCGATGACGTGCTGGGAGAGGAGGCTGTGTTTGCTGTCATGGATAAAAACGTCTTGAATCCAAACAACACATTGCAATGACAGAGAAAGTGACACACTGAGGCAAGCTTGTGTTCATGGAATAGTAGGTGGAATACTGAAGGAGGGGGAGTAAAAGGGAAGAGTATCAGCGGGAACTCACTGAGTAATACTGCAAGTGGAGCGCAGACATGACATTTCCTAAAGTCTGTGTAGAGAAAGACTGAACCACAGCAGGTGTAATGTTTTGTCTGGCACTTTAAATGCCACAGTGTGTTCTTTCAACAGCACTGTGTACTATACTATCTCTATGATCCTCAACATAACAAACATTCTACAGGGCACACATGAAAGAGCTACATTAATAAGGAACACTAAAAACCTGACCCATGCTGGTTTGTACTCTAGAGATGCAAAGATGACTACAAAATAAAGAACTTTGAAAGAAACAACAAAGCGAGGGAAAGGAGAAGAAATCTGGGTTCAGTTGGAAGCCTTCTACAGAAACCCAAAACCAATGTAACGGTGCAATCTTTAAGATTACACCCACAAGGGAAGAGATAAAGAGGGAGACCCAGAAACAGCTTGTCGAGGTTAACAGATACAGAGGCAAAGGTAGTGGAGATGGATTTGAAGAGGGCAGCCAGGATTGGGGGTGATTGAGGGGAGTTTAGGTTGAACTGTTCTCTACTTAGAAAGATTGGGTTAGTGAGGTAAGTGACTGTAGGCTGCTGAGCTGTTAGCTGTCAGATGAGCTGTGATGATAGCCCAAACAAACACACTAAAAAAGACAGGAGGGGAGCTCAGCTTAAAGATGGTTGACATCAGACACTTACTTGAGAAAGATTAACACCTTACCTACAGGTACGTCAAGATTTAAAGTCTTGAGACAATTTTATAAAACAGATACAACATCTCAGACTATTCTACTATGCACGTGTGCACACATCTGGAAGATTTAAAAAAACAGTTAAATAGCAAGTGCACACAAAAAAGTATATTGGCAACGTGACAACAAAAATCGCCACAAAGTTCAAACCAAATTCAAGCTCCTGATGTAACCACTGGAGCCGTTTTCTGAGAAAAGCAGCAACACTGTTGGATGCAGTAAACACAACACCAGAGAGCAACAGGCATTCAGCTAGTAAGATGAAACAAACAAGCAAATTAAACTATCAAAGAAAAATACCTTCAATTAAATCTTCTATTGCTACAACTTCTTTGATTCCAACTGAAAGTTGTAAAGCTATAAAGTGTTTACTCTTTTTAATGCCATTTGTTGCATTATTGATTCCCTTTCTGCTCACACTCACCCACACGTAGTTTACTACTCTCTTGGAGAGAGAGAGCCATGGGAGGCTCAACCTTTCAGTAATCAATTACTGCAGCAGCAGGATAGTCTAAAAGAACAGCTACTGTAGAAAGCAACACTGGAAACTAATAATGGTACAAACAATGGTGCTGGATTTGTTGTACATAATGCAGGTCAAGGACCCTTTTTCTGACTGCCTAGTATGGCGGATGTAAACGAGACACCATATCCCATTCTACCCATACTAAGAGAATGGAACAGTCTTATATTAAATTGTTGACAGAAGCACAGTGTGAACAGAAGCATCAGAAGAAGAAGATGTGGAAGCATTAAAGAGATTAA
Organism: Semicossyphus pulcher; assembly: GCF_022749685.1. Lineage (NCBI taxonomy): Eukaryota > Metazoa > Chordata > Actinopteri > Labriformes > Labridae > Semicossyphus > Semicossyphus pulcher. Next base: position 8,541,456 of record NW_027211700.1, read on the forward strand.
CCCAGAAAGTGAGGGACTGGATGCCAGAAAACTTTAGTTGTCTGTCACATTGTTTGGAGTTAGAAGGAAGGTTTGGAGGCTTTATCATCCCTCTGTGCTAAGCATCCAATTAGTTTGATGTATCCCCTCCTCTGTCAGCATTTAATGATATGTTTTCTGCAAAAATGTTGGTTTCCAAACATAATAAAACTGATTTAATAGCAAGAGTCTCCAATATTCCCTCCAGAAAACTTAAAGGCTTATTGGCTCTAGTTCCTAAAAGTTCGTAACAACTCCACTGCATTGCTGGTTCACTCCCCCTTAGGTTGTTTTGTGGTTGGCAGGGAGTGTATGCTTACTGCCTATATTTTTCTTTATTAATGAAAGCTGTGATGCTCAACCCTCCGATGTGGAGTCCAGCCAAAACAGTAAACTAAAGGCAGCTATACGCTGCTCAAAGCTTAAAGGAGTGACTTAGATGGAGGATTCTCTCTCAATACCTGAAAGCAAAACACTATTCATCACACAAACACTCTCACCATGTGGCTGCTGCTGCTGCAGGGGCTGGAAAAAACATTGTCAACCAAACGAACTGCAAACAAGCACAGCCGTATCACTGTCAGATAGATGTGATCCAATTAGATTAACTCAGTTCTGAGAAATGTCCAATAACGTAAAAGTTTACTGACATCACTTCAGCAAATATTATTCAGACTGCTTTGCTGACGGAGTCAAAGTCAAACTGGAAGGAAAGAAAAGATGAAGATGATGTTGATACGTCTCCACAAAGCACACAGTTCATCACAGTCCACCCACCCTGTCACATCACAGCCACATGGTCAAAGAAGAAGAAATATTGGACTTGGCTTTATTTTCTAATTTATGACTTTTTTTGTCAGCAAATAAAGTTTATCTAAAATCCCTTCATGTCAACAAACACTCATTATTATTCCTCCATTTTCTGTTGATAATAAAACAAGTACAAGTCATTGGCTTGTTTCTAAGAATCATTTACTCTGCTACTGTTAGAATGGAAAGTAGGTTCAGTGATGCTGTATTTCACATCTGACTTTGCATTATTTGGCCAAATCTTTCCAACAACAATCAATCAACAATCAGAAAAGGTTTTCTTTGAATGAGATTTGAAACATTTCATTTTCATTTCACATAAGAACAATGTCTGGTTCTGAATTGGAGAAGGGATTGCCTGCAGTCTCTGCTTTCCTTGCTTTAACCTTATATGAAACTATCCTGAGGAAAATTTGGTTAGAGATGGTTCAAGCTTGAGAATAATCCAATGACTATTCAGGAAAAAGATTGGAGAGGGAAATAAAGGAGCAGCTGGGAGGAGAAATGAAGAACGATTAGGAAAAGCATGGCCCTCGAGATAAATTACCAACGATGCAAAAAATAAAATGAAGTGAAAATGCATTCAATAAAGGAAGAAACATAATGAAGCATCTGTGCACACAGTGAAAGGGGGGAATGTAATAATGATGCAATGTTTTGATAAAGATGTAGAAAAAATTGGAAGCTTTATACACAGAGAACGTTTAAAATGGCTCTGTTAAATCATGGCTCTGAAAAGTGATTAAATCCCACCAAAACAGCCAATGAAAATAACATGACTGAAGATGTGAAGCTTTGTCCTGGTTTATAGGACAGAAGATGGAGGTCAGTCTGTGTGCGGTCGCTCTGTTTGCAGAGTCTGGTGGAGAAGAGACGGAGAGAGCTGAGGTCCAAACACTGACAGGACACAAGAGAGCAGCTGCAGCCCTCTGGCTCTGACAGAAGACAGGAAGAGGTTCAGGTAGAGGAGGAAATAGTAAGCTATAAGAGGAAAGGACCAAGGACTGGACACTGACAGGACACACAAACCCCCCACTCACAGTGTCGAGCTCACATCATGTAGCCTTCATTTAAACTGAGGACTGCAGGGTGCTGGTTTCCATTTGAATAGGACTGCTCTGCTTTACTCAGGGAAACCTCATATGTCCAGACTTCTAATACAGACTCTGTCTGCTAACTGGAGAGAAATAAAAGTCAATCTAATTTTTATTATCAGCTGATTCAATGTTAATTTTCTCCATTATGAACGGTCATCATCTCACCACATGCTGGGCTACAGTGCTGATCAGCTCAGCAGGTGTGTTGTGATCTAATAGGATCAGACAGGTGTGAGACATGCAGGATAATAACACCTCTGCTCCAACAGAGGAAGCTGGAGGGAAGTCAACAGCTCCATGAGGGAAGACACATTTTGGAATAAATAACTTGTCTCACTGGTGAAAATAACAAGACTGTAATGAATGGATATGAATGCACTTGAGCTGCCATAAAACCAAGGATAATTTAACTTTCCCATTCACACATAAATATAAAGTTGCACAAAAGTTTTAGGCTGCTTCTTAAAGTCACTTATATTGATGTTGAGTGAAGTGTTACAGTAGTTCTTTACTTTCTTAGCTGTCAGTGTATTTCTTCTCTTTCTGTCACTTTGAACATGAGTTATGAAAGCTTTGCAGAGGGAGAGATCTCTTTCTCTCTTTCAGATGGTTTATGTCTCCTGCAACGTTTGAGCAGCGCTCAGCTAGCTTTGAAGTCCAATGAACTGTAAATCTTATTTTAGCTGTCATGGGTAAATACATTAAAGAGAGGATATCTTACACAAGCTTTAAAAAATTACATGATACTGTATGCAATGAAGCATACCTATTGTAATACCTATAACGCAATGACAAAATACTATGTTTGAGGTTCTTCCTCTTTAGAAGTCAGGCACACAGGGTCTGATGTGATGATGCATCTGTGTACTGCAATAATCACCTCAAGCCTCTTTTGAATGCAACATATTCTATTGGATATGTGCAACTGGAACTTTTTGCCCATTCAGTGAACCCAACTGTGACAAACATTGTTATGTTAGAGAAATGGAGCAACGATGCAGCAAAATAACTTGAAGACAGAAAAAAACTTGATCATCTGAATACATTAGATAAATGTAACATCATCTTCCCTGCAACAATGACCCAAGTGAATGCTTTAAAAAGCTTCAAGTCACTGTTTGAAATTAACTTTACATCATTAAAAGCATCATAAGAACAAAACTGCAGCAGGTTTTCTAGAGTGATGAAAGCAAAACATAACAGTTATTTTGGTGAGACAAAGTTCACTACAAAGAGAATGTAATGTTTGTGATTCACTGAGAAAATAGTGTCTTTACCTCTCATTACTTTTTGGTACATTTTCTTTGAAGCAGCAGAACATTAGCTTTCAGAAATGTGTTGCTGTTGTCTTCGTCACCATCACCAAGAAAAGTAACCACAGTCACAGTCCTTGCTGTCTCTATATATACAGTATATCTGTACATTTTCATGCAGTAATGTCTTCCCGAGGACCGTGAAACAATAATACTCAGTTGAAGGTCAATTAGCTTGTTTCACATTATTATGTTAATCTGATAAATATAAAGACACTCGATCCATCACCATGAAAACATTAATATAGCACAGAGGAATCAAAGATTATTTTTCACATTGTTAAAATTCAGGGCCAAAGTAACAATTAGCTTTCATTGTCGATTAATCTGGCAGTCATCTGTTCTATTTTCCAAAACTTAAGGAAAAATATCATATATCTTAAGATTTGGAGCTTTTGAAAGTGTTATTAATACTGAAGACTGATATGCAAACTCTTATTAGATGTGGAAATTAAAAAGCTGTTGGAGGAAATGATGACTGACAGAAGTTTGAAATGCTCCCTTTTCATCCAAACATATTAAATGTCATTTGAAAGTCAGATTTCATAATTATATCTGATTGTTCATATGCATATCAAGATCTGAGGAGCACAGAGGAGCACTGGGATATTACCTGTCATCCAACAGATGGTATAAAAAAATACTGTTAAATATGAAGAATGATATTTAAATATGTCTGCTAAATGGTAAATGGACTGCTCTTATATTGCACTCTTATAGTCTTCCAGCCACTCAAAGCACTTTACACTACATGTCAACATTTACCCTTTCACACACACATTCACACACTGATGGCAGACGCTGCTATACAGAGAGCCAAGCTGCCCATCAGTACTGATCTAATCACATTCACACATCGATGACTGTCGGCCTTAGGAAGCAATGTGGGGTTCAGTGTCTTGCCCAAGGACGCTTCGACATGTGAACTGCAGGAGCTGGAAATCAAACTGCCAATCTGCAGATGAGAGCTGATTACTACAATGTGCTACGATGCCAAGTGGCTCTGGTCAGCCAGAAAGCTAATGCACACAGTAACCATGACGATGGAACTTGATGACGATGGTTAGCCCCAAGTATCCGTGGTACAACTTATTTTAGTGCTTGATTTAGTTACAAACTGTTTCCCTGCCATTGACTCTTTATAAACAGTGTTAGAGGTTAGAGATCTATTTACTGAAGCTGGAGCTTTAAACAGTCCACATTATGACAACAAGAGATGATAAAGAGTGTCAACAATCTGAGCAAGTACTGAGTTATTCACATTGTTCAAACCTCTCTGGGCTAAAAAAGTCAACAGGCTGAGTAATGAAGCTCTTTTCCTCTTGAATCTGTGACCCTGAAAAAGTTTCAGTGAATCTGAGAGGACTTATTATGGACTGATGGGGATGCGAAGATACTTCACTGTCATCAGCAGCCAGACGACAAACACTCCTCAGAAGTCCTCTTCACCTCGCTCTGACAAAGAGGTGGAGGTGAGTTCAGCTTCAATTCTGAGAAATTATCTTGTTTGATAGAAGTGGACCCGGTGGCATTATGAAACCACACCTTTTTAGGTGACAGTAGTTTTCAAAAAAACTTCAGGGGATGAAGAAATTGTAATCTCTTGCAAGCAATTTAAGTATAAGTAAAAGATAAGGATTTCATTTAGCTCCACATACGTGCATAATGGCACTGGCACAGTGACAAAATTGGTGAATCACAATAATGTGAACTGAACTCGATGAATGAGCAATTTTGTATAATTTTATAGCCCAGTGCACAGAGAGAATGGCAGAGTATTAATTTCACAGTTCATACTCCATGTTTTATATCTCTTTGAGCTGTTAGACTGGTAGAGATACTTTGATCTGCTCATCAGAATGCTTGAGAGGCATCAGAGTCTAGTGTGTATTCAGTTAATCACAGCAGGGCAGTCAATACAAACAGATTGGTGACGAATAAAACTTAATTTAATTCAAAGAAACAAAAGAGAAATGTGTGAAAACGTCCTCCTTTTGTATTTCTTTTTTTGTAATTAATTCATTGTGGAGCTGATGATTAGTTCCACCAATTACTCTCACAAGCCAAGAGTCATATGGAACACAGAGAGTACAGAGGGAACGAATGCCCTCATACAGAAATGATGATGTCAGTCTTGTACTTTAAACAAGGACATCCATTCTGCTGTAAGAGCTGTTCAATGCTGAGGATGATTGAGGACCTACAAGAGTTGGTGACATTCACCCAGAACCTGCACTTTCAACAGTCCCCACCCACCCAAAAAAAGCCAGAAAGTAATTTTATCTTCAGTGTCCCCTATGGAGTGTATATTGACACAGACAGTCACTGGGAGGACAAAGACGGGCTGTGGACAACTAAACTCATGTCAAACCTGTTAACAGCCGTGACACAAAGAAAAAAGTTCACGCTCTCCAAGATAATGACACATAATTATCGAGTTAGAGGGCTTCAGACATGTCAAAATGAAAGCCAATGTGGGAGGGAGTCAAGATAAAGGTTAAGAGCCACTGAAGATAAGCACGCTGCAGTGAGTTGAACTTGGTAAAGCTGCAGGACTTTTTTTAATGCTGCTTTTGAATTTGGCAGAATTCCAACCTTCAACTGACAATTAAAGTCTGGACTAATTTAAAATCAGCTGAAGCATGAAACTGCAAGACAAGGTTTAAGTAGATAATGACGACCTTTTGATTGACTTAACAGTGGTAAGACTTTGTAGTAAGCTGACATTTCCTGTGTCGGTATGTTAGAAGCAAGGCTTTAGGAATGGTAATATCAGTATGTCGTTCCACAATGTTCATGCAGATTAAAATATCTCAACAGCTTTTTGAGGGAAGCTGTGCAATATGGTAACTTAAGTGATCCCCTGACCTTGCAGCTGGCCTCACCATTCCTCTAAAATTCCCAGCAGCCTCAGTTGTACATATTGACTCCTGATTTGTGGATGTTAACATGCTAACACTTCAAATTAGGATTCTGGACATGGGACACATATGCATGCTGCAAGTTACCATGAGACAGAAGGAGAGATGGAGAAAGGACATTGTCATTGATATTCAAGTGTGGCCCATGTACGAAACAATGTAGAAAATGTCAGACTGAAAAAAAGATGTCAGTCTTCCAAGGACAAAGCCAAATGTAACATGACAGCTACAGAGGAAGAGGAATGGGTAAGAAGGCTGATGAGGTCATCCTGCAGAGAGACACAATAACCTGATTCATCATTCCTTTCTCCATCCCTCTCTAAATTATATTGACCACAATGTCAATGCGTTCCCTCTATCACACTGATCCAAGTGACATTGTACTTCTACACTTGTACTTCCTCCAAACATGTACAGATACACGCTTACAGAGCAAAGATCAAGTCACTATTTTCAATGTACTGCATTTATGTAGCATCTTTTCAGTCTTCGACCGGTAAAAGCACTTTATATTATATTCACACACACAAATTCATACACTGGTGGCAGAGACTCTCAACCTGTTCATCAGGACACTTCAACATCCGGCCTAGAGGGGCAGGAGATGAAACTTCTGCTCCTTCTGCTCTGTCTCCTGAGCTAAAATAAGTTGCATGAGTAACTGCCCTGTGCAACTTTGACAAATGACACACCTGTTCGTGAAATGACATAGTGATAGTGAAGGTTATATCTGGAAGCCAGTCTTGTCAGTCAGTAAAACTTGGAGGCCTGAAGTCTAAGACTGTAAAAGATTCTGGGGTGTAAATTATCAGTAAGGTGCAGGAGAAGAATTGAAAGAGAAGACATTTCATTCACAGTTTGCAGCAGCTATACTTAGCCCAGTCTGTCTGTCATTGTCAGCTCAGTATATAAAAAGTAGCATGTCTCAAAATAAAGATGGCAGGGGAAGAAAGATGGACTGGCTTAGGTATTTAACCAAGGAGCAGTAGCTTTCTTCATGTCTGATTATAAAGTGAAAACAGGCTAGATAGGCCTTTCCCCTCTAGTAATGTAATCTCACGTTATTGGCTAAAACTGGAACAGCCTATAAAATCAGCATTAGCTGTCTTAATAAACAAATGATCTGAGGACACAGAGCAATGAATTGTGCTGACTGTCTGGTCTCTAAGCTTATAACTGTTCAAAATGCTCTTTGCCAAATCAGTTTGAATTCCATTAATCTGAATAAATGGGAGTCAGGGTATCAGGCCTCTGCAGTGATGAATAAAGATGTTAAGAATAGAAGAGAGAGAACTTGAATTTATCTGACTCATTTGGAGTCACAATTTAAACCCTCAGAACAGAGACCCATTTTTCTTCATGTCCCACCCACATCTTCTCTCTAATAACTCCTTCCCTCTTCCTTTACTCACTCTTGTAGTTTTTTCTTTTTTTTACCTCTTTTCTCATTTTCTTTAATCACTCTTTATCTTCCTTTCTCATCCCATCATCTCCGCCTACCTCCCCCCTGGCTTTCTTTTATCGAGTCTAAACCACATTTCCATCACAGTATTTATTAAGGGAGACCGTTTTCTCCTTAGATGCCAAGCTTTTGTCAAATACAAGCACTTGTCCAAAATCAATTTCCACGACCATCAGTTTTTCTCCTCTGTGTCCTCCATTCAGTCAGGTCTTTTCTCCCTCTCAACTCATTGTTTTCTGCTTTGAGCGATAAGAAGAACATAGATTTAGCTACTTTCAAAAGATTGCAGCAAGGACATCATTTCTATGAGTAACACTGTCCTCAATCTGATGGGAGCTAAATAACTCATTATGCATGCTGCAAAAGTGATGATTCCCGTTCAGGTGAAAAAATTATTAAACAAATGTTCACTGGTTATGTAAGTCCTGGGTGCTTTTCACAGTCTGTTGCTTGGATGGTTCTTTTCCAAATATTTTTGGAGTGAACATTAAACCTGCTCAAATAGCACACCCAGTAAAACATTTTCAATTTTAAAGCTGACACTGGCCCATAAAGATTGAAGCTTTCTCTAACATTTTATCAAATTTGTACTGTTTTTTTCAATGGTTCATGACTGCAATCTATTTTTGTCAGCTAGAGGTGAGGCAGTTTGAATCCCTGAAAGATTGTATTTCTTGTTCCCGGAACATGAGGTCTCTCTCCCTGTGGGAGACATCCAGGCAGCTCTGTCACCCACATAACTAAGACGACAGCAGTGACAAACAGCAGGACCCCACACACCTCTCTCTTTCTTACATGTTCCCTCCTGAGAGATGTCGTCCACACCTCACTCCCTCTGTGCTCGTCTTCTCTCTCTGTGAGCAACACTCACCTTTCTACCAGCACCTAATCTCATGTTCTCTTTGTTCCTGTCTCTTCTTTACCCTTTTTTACCAACAGCTTTTTGCCCATTTGTCCCCAGTATGACACACCACACACATAATGAACACTGTCATTATTTATTTTCACCTCAAATCTCACTTTCCCAAAGGCTTGACCCCTCGAGGACTCACAATTCAGGTGTGGGACATTCTTTCCTCTAAACTTTTACCTCTTTGCTCACCTTCCTGCTATTTCTACTCGTTTAAAAATGATGTTTTGTCATTTAAATTCATATAATTCAAATATCGTCATGAATATTTATGGAGGGTTCTGAGATAGGGAGGCAGGAGTGTCGTGTGAGGGAGGCCAGTTTTTACTCCCACATCCCTGGTCATGAAATTATTCAGTGCATCATCTGAATAGCAGTTTTTGAGAGAGCCAAAGAAATAGAGAAAAAGATGTTTTAATTGGCCCACATTTAACAAACATGTTCTCGTCAAATATTAGTTGTGGTCAGTGCAAATTCTCACCAGATACTATATGCATGAATATTAATGCAGAGCAGTTACAGGACGGAGGTAGCTAATGATTCAGAGACTTTACATTGAATGCTACATAGCTATACAGCTCAACTGATATCATAGCATGATCTCATGACAACCTGCAAGGTAGAAAATGTCTATATAGTAGAAAGAAAACATGTTCCCTCTATGATAACCCTGGGATGTCATCTTGTTGTGCTCTGTGATTGGCCAGTCTGCTCTGTCTCTGCAGCTGCTCGTTAGTGCTCGTTAGGTTAACTGGCCACACCTGAGGGCCCAGGCTTTAGCTTTTTACTGTGCTCTTATGCTCCACACATCAACCTCACACACCCATTGTTTCTCATGCACAACCAGAACACTGACTCTCCACAACTTGTGTCTTTGATATTTCATTTAAAACTTTAACATTTTCGGTCTAATTTGGTTCATTTGATTTAATAAAATGTTGTTCTTTAACTGCTTTGCATGATGTGTCTTCCTTTTTGTTGTGGCTGCTTGAGCCAGGTCATAACACCACTGACTGATTGTTTTTAATGGCCATTCATAAATAATAATTTACTCATTGGCACCAGCTTCAATTACCATTGATCTATTTTTCCCCAGCAAATGAAATACATTTTATTATCTTTTAAAACTTTTTCTTTTTTAGCATTGACTGCTTTGTATTTTGCCTGGAGCAGAAGTGTTTTATATTTCAAACGTCCAATCACAATAAAACTAACTGCCAGACAACAATTGTATCATAGCCCCTGCCTCAGTTACAGTATTGACTGTTTCCCCACATCCTGTGGCTTTTTGAATCATCTATCTGACTTCTTTGGCATAGCTTCTTAGAAGGTCAATATTCCTCAAATATCCCATTGCTTTGTGTGTGTTCTACTTCTACAATGCCAGCTCAATATAGGAACAGTGTAGCAGACTGGATAACAGTGATCACAGCACGGCTAACTTTCTGTTCAAAAAGTCCAAATACTTTCATCACAAAGCAAGTTATTTCTCTGTACCTTTTAGAAAAGCTTATAAAACAAATTTATTTGTATTCATATTAATGCGACTGCTGGATTAAAGTTGGGAAAAAGTAACCGTCATGATGACGGTTTGAGAAAGATTAGCTTTGAAAGGAACCAGATGTTGACTTGAGGCAGATCAGATCTGTAAAAATCCAATTGGAACTCATTTCAAAGCTTCTACCTTCTAAACTTCTAACTGAGGCTTGGATAGGACATTTCATGTTTGTTTGTTTTTCCTTCCTCTCCAAACTTTCCAAAATCATTCTGGATTTAACAAACAACACATAATAAATATATAAAAGACAGATTTGGGAAAACAGTCTGAACACATTTTGAATTCATCCAGTTTTAATTTTGTGGTTGTCAAGTCACCTCTTTGGCTGGTTGTGATTTGTGCTTTCAACCTGCACAGGAGGACATCTGCTGCAGATAAATAACATCTGCTGAGGTTGACTTCAGTTGGGCTTTTAGCATCGCTCTCCTGCAAGTCTGACTAATGCCATCTGCACAGTCGATAGCTGTAGCTTGTGTTAAGTCAGCCACTCTTATCCACACTTGAATGACTATTTATCAATAATCATTGCCAAAAACGACTAGTGCAGTGCAATGCCTAATATTAAAATGTGTCTTATTCTAAATGCGGGCAGAACCTCCTTAAGTATTTGCCAGGCTACAATGTTGCTATGGTTTTACATTTCTGACACTAACTTTCCCATAATTCCTTCAAAATATTTCCAAACCTGGAGCACTGGTGTAGCTCAGCGGTTAAATTGTTTGCAGAGGCCCAGTCCTCGATGCAGCAGCCCGGGGCTCAACTCTGACCCTTTGCTGCTGGTCATCCCTCCTCTCTCTTGCCATATTTCCGACTCTATCCTCTGTCCTATCCAACACAGACGACAGCCATTGTGCTGCTTGTGGAAATTACCATAACGGTAAAAACAGCAACAGAATGCAGTTAATGTGGCAGAATCTTCACATTGGCACTTGTTTTATCTCTGTTCAGCCGTGCATGGAGGCAATCTGTTAGGTAGCTATTTGACTTTACTCTACCAGACTGACCTGGTTTTACCTTGCAACCAGCCTGCTCAACACATAATAACCAAAGGCGTCAACAAAAGAGCTTAAAGTGATGTGCTGAAATGAGTCTGACCTGCTGCCAAAAACAAATATTTCCTGAACTAAATATTTTTGCAATAAAGTTTTATGTCGAAAATCCATTGATATCCTCAACACAACTGTCAGTAAGAAAACGGGGGCGACATAAAAAACAGGACTGATAACTGATGCCCGCTCTGTGCTGCACAATAATATAAAGTTTTTTGGCAAATCCAGCAGTAAATCTCTCCTCTGACCTTCAAGTCTGCTGTTTCAAATTCAAACTTCACCCCCAACACACACACAAATACACACATCCACCAATAAGCAAATGTACCCACACACAGAACAATTTTTGTTGATTATCTCACAGATTGAGTAAATATCACAAGATTAAACTCTCCAGTGATGCTGGCAGGATAATTACTTTAACTCCTAACCACCGTCAGAAGGCCTTATTTAATTACAGAAAGAACTTTAAAGGTCTGAGGTTCATCCTCACTAGTCTGAAGGGGATCAGATGTGGTTTGATCTCATGTTTAAACTGAACACAGTCAATCAGCACAGTGTGCTCTCAACCAGATGTACTCACAGAGATCAAACTTAATTGATGAACTGCATATAGTTAAACAAGTTACACAACTCCCCATGACATCATAGCGTACAATATACACCCTGACAACACCACCCACACACATTTTAATCAATATATAAAAGAAAACAAGTAGAAGTGGAAAAACAACAAGCACAGCTCTGCAGAACATCCATCCAGTGGATTACACATCATTACAAGCCTTTAAGTACCTTAATTATTATACCTTAATTATATATTATGTCCATCAATAAGAGACAGGAGACTCATTAAGTAAAGTGGGTTGAAGAGGCAGAGAGAGAGACAAAGGGATACCTGAGGGGACAAAGATTGACTTTGTTTTGGTTCATAAAACACTCAATAAGTTACTGAAAAAAGCTCCACACTCAGCTCTGTAACACAAACATGTTCGCCTACCCTTTGGGCTCCTTTCCTGCAGCTTTTATCGTGAGGATTTTTAATTTCAAACGCACAATGAAATTTAACAGACCATTAATAAAACTCTCCCACACCAGTTACTGAAGCTAACACTCCTGGGACGTCTCCCTCCTCTAATGTATTATTCATATTGATCACTGTCTTTATCTTATCTTATCTTTCTTATCCTGGATATTAAATAATTTTATTAAAGCTTGAATATTTCTGTATTAATGACTCAAGAGGTCGTCTATTTTCTTCTGAGTCTGTGTATTTTTAACCAGCCTGTTTTGTACAAAGATACCACAAAGACATTTCCCTGTAGGTCATGTAAAAACATAATTGAGCACAATCCTGCTCTTCCTGGGGATAAAAACCTCAGCATATTCAGAATAACTAACTTCATATGGGTAACTCAAAATAGTACATTTCTTAAATAAGTTAAATACAATTAACTGTTTATCTTGCCACTACTGTCCATAGCTGCCTGCCGAGACTAATGCAACTATTTAGCCTACATGTTAGGATCTACAGGATTTACCTTTTCTAAGATATGTTGTTATGTTGATGTTATTTTTGGACATTTGGAAGAAAATTCAGCTGATTTTGTTTGTTTTGGCATTTCAGGGAAATATTTTAAAGTGGCTCTATTGTCAGTCTGCGACAGCGCCAATACTGGCTCTGAAAATGCAGATTACTATACCTCTCTGCCCAGTCCACACAGGCAGCATCATATTCAGGCACTGTTCAGCACCATGGACAGCTACACACAGAAAACCACTGGCCTCGTTTTAATGTAAACCCACGGTGAATAGGATCCTCTTTTCCTCTGTAACTGTCCAAATTATCTGAGGCACAGAAGAGCAGAATATTGATTTTTATGCAGCGTTAACACTTTATACATTTACATCCTACATCGCTCTTCCTTATTTATAAATAACACTGTTCAAACAGCACACAGTGGTATCATATTGACTTAATTTGCTAGAAGCCTTTCATCCAGACAAATCTTTTCCATGTTTAACAGTGACGTGAGCTTTGAAGCTGTTATCTGAGAGGATCACACTTTGCCTTTATGCCCAATTTTTCTATCACCTAAACAAACTCAGAGTTTTAGCTGTTCTTTATCTCTGTCCCCATTTTCCCTTGATGTTTGTTTTCAACATGCAGCATGAAATTATTCAGAGAGGAGCCACTGAATTGTTTAACCAGAATTACTGTATGCAAGGCTGAAAGAGGGAATGGCTGTACTTACAGAGACACCTACACTTATGTTAAACAAATGATTCACTGATACAGACTCTCTGTCTCTCTCTCTCACAGCTCCTCTGTTCCAGGTTGTCATATTAAACCTCCATCACTGTGCCAGTCTTGTGTCTCTCCTTTGGGACAGATTCTGTCTCTCTGCTCCCTCACTGTTCCCGTCCTGCCCTCTGCTGCTGTGACAGGCTGCTCCTTGTCCTTTGCCAGGACTAGAGGCTGTTAATGCCAGACAGCCGGATCAGAGGGGCTGATCTTTATGCAGCCAGCTGAGTCACCTGTGGCAATGTGTCAGTGTGTGTCGGTGTAGGTGTGTAACCAGGACAGAGGCAGACTCCCTTACGCTACACTCCAGTCACATCCACCAAAAAAAACATAACACCACACACAGACACACACACACTTGCACTTGTTCTGTTCTCCATGGCAGACTGTGACCTTCTGGTATCTGGAAAAAGGAGCCGACATTAAGAGGCAGCAGATGGTTCACAGTGAGACTCTTGTCCTTTGTGGATGCGACTGTCAGGGAGCGTGTGTGCGTGTGTGCATTTTACCATAACCCAGATAGTTGACTTTAGCCACTCTGGCTTCACAATATGAAAAACAAATCCCTGCACAACATGTGTGATAATGTGAAACTCTAATCTACAGCACAAACACAGGAAGCATGTGAGTGTTCTGTTAGCAGGTGATGATGTTCTGCTTTATCCTCTGGCCTCCTGTCTGCTGTGCTTCTCTTAAACTCATTGTGCATCACATCACACACTGAAGCCTCTCCTGACACTGTGGCCAAACCCAAAACACGGCCAGTATGACCCTCATCATCACAACAGCAGAGCCTGTCCACATCTGAGGCACAGCAGCCAGCACATGCCTTATGTGAGTGTTTGTGTCTGTGTAAGAGCAGGTAATAGAGAGCACTTTATCTGCAGATGTTACGAATAACATTCAGTGTCTCTAGAGACAAAGGCATGAACCTTCTATTTACTTGACCTTGAGGACATTGATTCACTTCCTCTCCTCAGGTCTGCTGAACTGTACAGGCTGTTTGAATCATCAGTCAGACAGTTTAGTTTAGCAGACACATTAGAGCCGTAGTGGAGCTGTCTGTGCCAGTTAGTCTGCAGAGTCCTGCAGCACAGCAGCCTGAGGAACTCACAGGAAATGAAGTGAGGATGTTCAGGAGAAATAAGAGCTCAGCTGTTTGTTCAAGATGCTTTAACTCCACTAGTAGTTTATAATAAGGTCAGAGGTCATTCTGGAGGGCAATGACCCTCCATATGAGAGACTCATGAAACCATTACAGAGCTGGAGAGAGATGCTGCATCCAGAATAATAAAACAGCAGAGCAGTAAGCAGACTCATTTTGACAGGCAGGGTAGCTCATACTGACAGGTAGAAAGAGATTAAAATTGAGTAATACCACTTTAAATGTATTTAAAGTTAGGTAGCTCATATTTATAGGCAGGGTAGTTCATACTGACAAGCAGTGTAGCTCATTATGACAGGTAGAAAACAGATGACAATAGAGTAATACCACTTTAAATGTACTTAAGCATTGAAAAAGGTCAATTATAGACTGACTGAGGTGAACAGTCTGAATCTCCACTGCTTGTTGAGGTGTCCTGAAGCACCAACAGACTGTATACAATAAGCAGAAGTAACCACTGTGACATCGCTTGGTTTTGAAGCCTCGACTTGAGCACACAGGTTTAGGACAAGCCTGCATTACATTCAGTTGTTCGACCTGGAAGCTATTTCTACTTGTTTATACAGTCTATGAAAGCACCTAGAGACTACATAAAGCATCTTATGTTTATATTGTTGTGAACACTTTTTATCTGACAAGCTCCTTTAATAAGTTTTATTTTTTACTCATAAGTAAGGCAGGTGTGATTACATTATATCCCCGCCTCAGAGCATGTATCTTCACAGCACTGTGTATTTATGTAGATGTAAATTTTCTGTGGCAGAGATGCGGATTAGATAAACGACAGACCTGTAACATTAAAGAAACAGAAATAAGAGAAACAATTATTTTAAAAGGTAAAACTTCTCTCTCTTGCACGCTCACTGATTGTTTCTAATTTTCTCATCAATGTGGAAATAAATTAAGTGATGAGAAGAGACCCCATTACTGGTCACAGACATTAGTGATTCAGTTGAAACATAATCATCTGTGTCTCAGCTGGATCCCTCCTGGGTCAATGCACCATGTAGTTATTTAGAAGAAGTCCTATTAGTTCATTCTTGATAACAGAGTCACATCACAGCATGCAATTTGAATAACAGCCTTTTAATCCTGCTGATTAGATGACTCATTAATGACTGATTATTCTCAATCTGTAGGCGTCATCACACAATTATTAACGTCTGTAATGAAATTACTGAGTGTGTTATTAACTGTCCAATGCAGTGGAGAAAAACAACAACACAAACTGCAGCTCCTATTAAATTCACACCTCTGTACAGTGTGGCAAGAAAAATAGACTTGCAGCTCGATCGCTCACATCTCTGCAGGGAGAGTGAGCAGAGGGTGAGCAAAACAACCAGGTAACTAAAAGTAACCAGTCTTCTCATCACTATTATCAGCTGTCATCTCTGCAGGAAAACCAACAATCCTGACTCCCATGCACAGGTCGGCAAACATAAATCAATGTATGACAAACACTGAATGAGCTAACGAGCCAGGTACAGGGAGTGCAGACACCAACACCTGCTAATAAGTGCTAAGACACCAGTAAAATAATACTAGAATTTTACTAACAGAACAATGAAGTTTATACTGGTCATTATCACAGTGTGTCAAACCACTGACGTATGCAGAGGCTTCCCTGTCTGATCTTTGCAAAGACTTGAACTACTCATAGACTGCTTATTCTGATGCTGTGCATACTGCTGCTGGAGTGTGTAATGAGGTATCTGGGAAAAGAAAAAAAGATGTTTATATATATATATGACGTCCAAAGTAGGTCACAGGAACCCTGAAAGTAAACTCCAATGTGTAAAATTCTCACACTGGTGAGACAGAAAAGTTACTGTAAATAAATGTGCTGCACAATTAGGTTGTTTTAAGATACATAATTGCATTCATTAAAGTAGGAGAGTAGAAGGGGCTGTCATTTGTAAATACATAAATAAAATGTATTATTATTATTTGTATTGAAGAAGCTGAGGGGTCTACCACATCCAACCACTCCAACAGAGCAGTCAAAACATCTCATTAGTGCTTTGGGACTGTGTGTTCATTAAGGGGGATGTGATGAGATTAAGGATCCAACTAAAACACAACCAGTCTTCTCCTTGCGGCCTCCCTGCTTGCTTTCTCACTGTCAACCAAAGAAGCAAACAAATCCCTCATTTAAATTACAAAGTTTAATTCGTCCAAATTAATTGGATGGATCCCACAGAAAGGGGCATCCTGGTACCCTGATGAACAGTGATCTATCAAACGACAAGCTTCAGTCAGCTTGAGGAGCAGCAGTGCAACAGAAAGAGCCTCTTGGTATTAACTGCAGAGGTCTTAACAATTACAGTGCACACAGTGTGGTAACAAATCAGCTTCCTTTAAGATGCAACTTGTTTTATATTCCTGAACACACCTTCAACTCTAACAATAGTTGCTGATTCTGCTGCCACAGGAAAAGGTATAGTCCACATACATAAATAACCATTTCAGACCAAACAAACAAAGATGTCTTGCTCCTGTCTGCTCTCAGCTGACCTGAGCTGACCTCACTGTTTCTCATGAAGTCACTGCTCAGCATTTCTTCTGTTGCTTTCTCACATAAATCACACCAAGGGAAGCAGAAAACAAGCACAAACCAGACATTTAGTGGAGTCAGCAAAGGGATTTTCAAACTGATTGTGAAACCATTATGATGATAACTTTTTGAGTGATAAAAAGTCAGCCCTACTATCCAGCTTATACTACCATGTGGAAATTCAGAATATGTCTGGTGTTGTTGGTTTCTTGAGATGTGGAGTGACACCAAAAACATATAGCAGTTTTTTTTTCTCAGTTTCACCAACTATAAACAGCCTTCTGTTGAACATATCATATTGGTTTTATATAAGCAACATTAGACTTGACATTAACCAATCAGCTCTCACTTAGCTCTCCTGCAGTGTGAAGCTGTTGATGTGAGAGGACAGCAGTGCAGTGTGTGTACAGAGGCTGAAATTCATGTTTACTTGCAGGTAAGAGAGGAAATCGAAACTTAGTCACTAAAACTGTGGTAAAAAAAATAAATAAATATAGCCAACACATGACTTGGTAATATAGTGTGAAGCTCTAGGAAATGGGACCTTACGGTACAGCTGGACTGTTTTAGGTAAGTCCATTTATATTCCCCCTGTATCACTCTGCTCATTTGTATGTTAGACTCAGAGCAGAGGGTGGTGAGTTCATTATAAAGTTCCAGCAGCAACACAAAGGCAGAAAGAACACAAAGGTTCAGAGGATTCATCAAATACATGGATGAAAAATAAAATCTGTTGCACAGTCAGAGAAGTTAAACTATTTAATAAGAACTGCTCTGGCTTATACATTATTCATGATGCATAAATACTTACATAAATACTAACATAGTGACCAGAATGTGTATACATGTCGTCCAGTTTCACGCTGTAACATCATCATGACTGACATCACTGACTGTATCTAATAATCTGTACTGACTTCACATGTCCATCAATGTAACTGTACACAGTATCAAAGCATTCGACTGATTTTGGTAGAGACAGAGCAGTTTGCAGGAACATCATGTCCATCTTTGATTACAGCTCTTTGCAATAAACTCCATTAGCATGCAGATAGATGTCCCACAGACAACTGTTTGCAAAGACTAATTATGTTATTTGCAAATGGCAGCTTCATACGTACGAACAAGACAAATTATGAATTGTCTGCCTCATGAAGGAATTTACATTCACATTACACGCTCCAGTCTACTCAACGCTTTAACTGAACACTAGGTTCAAAGCTTGTGACCCCTGGGTGTCCTCATTCATAGTTAATTTACAGCCCACAGAGTTTCTTTAATCTCACTAGATATCAGCTGTCAGTGAGAAAACCTTCAGCTCTTTAATGTTCTTCATTTATGATCTGTGCAGATATGCAGATTTTAAACTTCAGGATCCTTCGAGGAGAGACTGAGAACTTCAGGGATTTTCTAATACTGTATTTGCTTGTGAGGGTAGGGCCTTTAATAATAGTGTTAGTCAATCCCACCATAGATTAAGAAACAGAATAAATAAGGTAAGAAAAATAAAGAAGATGCTTTACAGGAAGCAAGAATTAAACAAGGCATAACAAGTCAGCAGTGGTGGGGTGGGAATAAGGAAATACCACATCTAAGTTCAGTGATTTTGCATCAGTTTGTCTAACTTTAGAGACTGTCAGCTCGTCTGCCCTGAAGAAACCTAACGGATAATCCCAGGATTCCATTCTGCCCAAGGCGACTCATGAAGCTATGACCCATTAAATCTGCTCTTACTCTATTCTGGAGGTGTAACCAACAGTGGGTGTTCAGACAGCTCCTGCTGAGCTTTTCTTTATGAAGACTTGAGAAACACCGAACTCTCAGTCAAGTCGTTTTTTTTATGTAAATGTGAGCAAAATAAATCAGTAGAGCTGTCATGAACAGTGACAAACACTTTGCACTGGTCCAGAAACAGTCAACAGAACTTTTTTGTCTGTGAATCAGCACCATGGACAGAGACAGCGCTGATCTGTGATGGAGAACTGAACTGAACTTTATATTTCTCCAACACAAAAGCCTGACTCTGTAGGCAGAAAGGCTTTTATGAGGTCCTGTCTTTCTTTACCTCAACTACTTCAATAATGCAAAGGCTAACCCATGACAATATACTTGCAGAAGCACTTGCAGAACATATCAAATCCTGCAGAACAAACCAAATGAGATCAAGAAAAAGATACAGAAACAACTACAACCCTTGAACCTAAAACTTTGTAAACCCAACTGAATTAAGTAATTTACCTGTACTGGTGTTACAGTACAACCTACCATTAACTGACTGTTTAGCCAAATGTCTCTCTGTAAAAACTCCCAATAAAATTACATTGTTTTATCTCAATCAATAATCCTAACCATGTCGAAGTGCTAAAATATCAACAGATATGAATCATGTCGGAATGGCCCAACTGCATAAAGGCAATAAATCATCCAGATACAGAACATTGTTCTTGCTGTTCCAACAAACCTTGTAAAAAAAATATCCAATGTATGAGTTCCTACTATATACACATATCTAATAGTGAGTCTGTAATACACAATACATGTTGGACCCTGTAGTCTTGTCTTACTTCGACATTTATTCGATAGAAGAATAGAAATAAAAACACTTGTGTGTAATATAATTAAAATGAATATTTATCAGCTATTAGCATTCAGTGATATTACTGCCTGTGTTCAGTGGAGGTGTTGATACCTGGAGGAGGAGATTCTTCTAATCTCTCTGCCACACTTCATTGGTCTTCTCATTAACACTTCATTCAAGGTCTAAAAGGACGTTAAACCAAATTAAGCATTCAGTGTGCCTCATTTAAAGTTCACTCCAAAGTGCCTGACCTTACATGTTGAATAATAACCTCAGTTTCAGTCTAATTTTTATAAAATGACTTCAGACAGGGGGATTTATTTTTATGTGTACCTCTGTCCGTCTACACAAGTGTAATTCAGCATATACAGTGTAGCGGACTAAGCCTGAACATTTATCTGGACACACCTTGGGCCCTCAGGTGTGGCCAGTTAACCTAACAAGCACTAACGAGCAGCTGCAGAGATAGAGCAGACTGGCCAATCACAATGCACAACAAGATGACATCACATGAGTCATCACATCCATAATTCATGTGAACGATCAGCTTGATAACATATAGTCTTTAAATTAGCTCCCAGATTTATCAGCACCAGTTCCTCTATCAAAACAAGGGGAATAAAGTAGACTATACCACCTGGAGTTAGTTTTGTGTATGCAGTGACTGTGTTGGATTGTGATTTTGATGATGTAGTGCTCCAGAATGATGATCATAAAGCTCTGCTTCCCTAAAGAGCCTGACATAAAGAGCAGGAGGAGTCTGTAATGTTGAACCATTTCATGGACTAATGCTTCATCAGTCACACTCAGCCGTGCTGAAGATGTGCATTACTCTTTTCAATGGAGATGCTACCACCAAAAGTCTTCCCCACTATGTTTATACAGAGTGTGTCAGCCGGCTAATTATGAGCTATTAATGTCAGATTACAGTGTGAAGGTTCAGTGCCAGTATTAAAAAGGTTAAGCGAATTAATTATGGATGCTTAATGGATGAAACTGGATGACACAGATTGTGAGTAAAGAAAATGTTATAAAACAATACATATGGCAAAATTCAACATTTAACTCATTACCATGTTGTGAACAACATATACCATCTTCTGCTGTATAATAAGGTCGCAATATATAATAATAATAAAACACATACTCAATGCTCTGACCAAAATAGAGTCAAACCAGTGACACTGCGGTTCATGGTCAAGTTCTTAACATAAGCTATGGAGGATCTCACTACTAAGGTCTTATGCAAGTCATTGTTTTCAGTCGAGAGTGAGGGAAGAGAAAAGAGGTGAAAAAGAAGAGACAGGAAGCATTAAAGTAGTAAACTATGGCTACTCATGACACAGAAGAACTATTAAATGAAATGACCTGCTACGGTCTGACATACATGGTACATGGTTTGGTTTAGTTATAAAGCACCTTTCAGAAACAAGACAACTCAAAATGCTGAATCTAAAACTAAACCTGTAGGTTCATCAGGAACAGATTAGTAGAGTTCCGCTGAACACACAGACTTATGTTTATGAAGACAAGGATATGTAATAAAAGATTGAATTTAGAATGAAAAACTTTACTAATCAGATGTGAATGATGGGTAATAATGCTGACTGATGCTTGAAAGCCAGGCACCACTTGACAGGTTCAAACAGAAACAAACAACAGCAATGACGCCAGTTCTAATCAGCTCCAAGAATCACATTTTAGCAAAGCAACATGTTTCTCATGCAGCTGCTCCTGGAACCAACAACAGCCTCCGTCCTTCAGTAGAAACTAAGAGTCACAACTGTGCACCCTTATCTCTGCAGCAGAAGAGATTAGAGTGAAGGAGACAATCTGACTAAAGCATCTCTGGCAAGACACAGAATGAAAGCACACCACATCAGCTGATCATCAGCAGATCAGAAGCAATCGTGTTCGACACTTGTGAAATATCAGAGTTGTTCTTACTGTCAGTTCTGAAGATCACTGTGATGCAGCAGGTTGTCTTTCTCATCCAGCCGTCATGACATAAACACACACACAAAACAGACACACACACACAATCGGCCGTCTTACCTAGAAGAGACAAAAAAAGAGAAGACAGACTGTTAAATATTTTAACCATGATATCATCAACACCAATATCATTCATTTATTTTAGCTGCAGCCATGAGTCCCATTGTTGGCCAGTCACAAATTGGATGGAAAACTTCTATCAGCCTTTTTTAGTGTAAAGGCCGACATTATCTGAGCCTGCAGAGTCAATTGTTCTACCTGCTCCCTGACAGAGAGACACCTTCAGCCCATCTCTCCCGACAAGAACCAAACACCTGCTGATTCTGCTGCCTCAGAGGGGAAATCCAGTCAGGTGAGTGTCACAGAGTTAGCCTCTGTCTGATAGAGTAAGATGCATACTCACACACACGCTACACCACCACTCTGAAATAATTCAATCAAGCCAGCTGGAGGAGGAGCTGCTTGTGTTGTTAGCCTATGATTTTACATCACCATCATTACTCTTCTCTCAATAAATGTTTAGAGAAGTTAGACAGACCTTGAAGAGACTGTGTGATGTGCAGGGTTGCGTCAGTATTGCATGTCCAACAATTAATATGTAGAAGAGTGAAGAGCAGCATAAAAGTGTGTGAAGTTGAACAAATGAAAGTCAAGCTCTAAAGTGAAACATTGTCTTCTTATGTGAGGAAAGATGAGGGAAAAATACACACACTGCACTACACTTCTTTTAGAGGAAAATTGAGAAGAAACTGAGAGACTTTGTGCTGAAGAGAAAGACGGAAGAGAACTGGGCAGAGGAGGAGGATGACAGAACGGCAAGAGGGTCATAGCAAACTGCATGAATAGAGGACTAAATAAGATGTAAAAAACTTTTCATGAACACTGTGAGAGGCAAAGACAGCAGAGGAGGAGACAGAGTAACTGTAAATCCCCAAAGGCAGTCCAGCGTAAACAGCAAACATCTTTCCTTTAAAAACATCAAACTGTTGTGTGTAACTAATTATCATTTCAAATGTGTGAATCAGACAGTTTTAGTTCACCTTGGAATCACCAAACCTCTCTTCCCAAGAGCAGGAAAAAAGAAAAAAACTTCATTGAACTCTTCCTTGAGTATAGAAACTGGTGTCTTCTTTAAGGGAAACTAGGTTTTTTTTGCTCTTATAAATGTGCCAGTGTACACACAGATACCAAACTGTTTGTAACAGCATCATGCTGAAAGCACTGTGTGTTTCTATTATTCTATCATTAAGTGAGTGTTTTGACTGATTGTGTGTGTTAGTTCAGGCGGGACATAAGGGTCATAAATGTTGGCAGTCTACCCCTCTAAACACAACACATAGCAAGCAAAATCCATTCTCAGAACAAGGTGTGATATTAAAGTGACTATAAAACTAGTTCCTCCGACACCGACTTCTGTTACGCTTTGATTCCACCTCAGCAACCCTCTGCCTGCTAGCATTACCCTGTTGAGTACAACACTACTGCTGCTGCTCTGTGTACATACACAGGGGATTTGTAGTTTTCTGAAAAGCCAGTTTTCTTTACTACATTACACTCACACAGGTCGATTCCCTGTTGCCTACCCTGCTTGCCTCTGACCTGCCTTGTCATAACCCCGGAAATAACCTCTGCCTTCTGGGTTACTGTGAATCAGAGACTCTCACCGTTTTGCTGCGTGTCCTGTTTGCTCTGATACCTGTTGGAAGCTGTTAATAAAAGTCATTACCAACAGTCCCTGTTTCCCCGTGTGCTGCATTTGGGTCTAAACCATAGACTGTTTAAAAAGATGGACGACATGACAGCTCCCTAAAAGTGAAGCCAAAACATTTTGGGCGCCCCCTGCTGACTGGCTGCAGTATAAAGCCCGCCTCCTCCATGCTAACAGGTGGGACATGGGTCAAACTATAAAATCAAAATACACGTCCGATAAATTTTTCTCAAACATGGTTTCTGTCATTATAGCGAGTTATTATCATGCTGATTTACGTCCAAGTGTTCATTTTTCTGAGAAGTTTATTTTTAATTAGTTATTTGATGCTGTCAAAATGATGATTGACAGCTCTGTTGACAAATTAGGCTCCTGCAGCCAATCAGTTCCGGGTGAGCAGAGCGGAGGACGATCGGCGAGTAGAAACGTAACTAAAACTTCTCTCTTATTCTGCTGCACGCCGGCGTGCGGGATCCTTGCTGTTTTTCCGGTAAGTTAAGTGTTGTTTGGGTTAGCAGAAGGGGCTACCGCTGCTTCACTCGCCGACCTTTACTGCGCAGACTCTCGCTCCGTATGACGTCGCCATCGCAAGATCACAGGGGCTATGTTGGCATCAATTGGATACAATGGGAGCAGATGGAGACGCGTTGTCCATCTATATATACAGTCATTGGTCTAAACACACCGCATTACAAAGATGGATCAAACCAACAAAGGACTTTCACCCAGGAGACTGGAGCGTGAGTCTTGTGTGAACCGAAGGTTTTAATGTTCTCTTGAGATGCTGTCTCAGGAGCTGCAGCAGCTTGCGCATTAATCAGTGGAGAGACTGTTTGAAGGACACTTCCACATGCCGATTTTGTGGAGCCAGCAATCAGACAGTTATTGAATCACAAATAGCTCCCAAAGACATCATTTTAATGGGTAAAGGTGTGAGAATGTGTCAGATCCTGATGATCAGACACCATGTACTGCAAAGTCGCACAAAAGACTGTGTGAATGGAGGAATGTTGACATGTAGTGTAAAGCACTTTGAGTTGTCTAAAAGGAAATTGGCCTAGTTTTGCTGAAAGCTCAGTGTATGCAAAAATGTATCCTGCAAACATTTCTGTCTGATAAATGTAATGTCCCCATCATTAGTGTGAAAGATGTTCTTTCACATTGAAACAGAACTGGATTCAACAGCCTTAATATCTCTCATGAACTGCTGCTTGGCTGCTGAGCTGTGCTTATCACACACATGCACACCCTTCTCACTTACTACTGTGCAGACGAGGAGGGATGTTGCCTCCTCTAATATAATCACAGCTCCATCAGCAGTGTGAGATATAAACAGTCCTTATGGGAGCCTTTAGAGATTCCCCTGCCTCCATTAACTTTGATATGAAACTGAGAAAGAGAGTGCTAAAAGTGTGATAGAGAGCCAGAGCACAGAAATATAAAACATGAGAGAAAATACATTTTGACTGATTGGTAACTCATAGATGTCAAAGCAGGATGTATGGCTAATGCAAAACACAATCTATTGCAGAACTTTACTGGCTTTATTTTTAGCCCAAACATGTACAGCGCTGTAATGAGAACATTTGACTTAGAGGTCTTTATGTGAATATTTTCTGCATCTCAGTGGACTGGGTTAAAAAAGCCTCCACTGTCATGGCAGAGACCCTCATCTGTGGTCATAAAATGTGATGCTGGACTGACCATCAGGAACAGAGAAGAGCTCATATTTCTACCAGTGGAGTTGGATGTGCGTTTGTGTGTCTCTGTGTGTGTCAAGCTGTTGACTCAATGTGTCACTGAGGCAGAACATCATTACACTGCTGCTGATTCTATGTATAATTTTGTCGAAAGGACTGATCCTACAAGACACAATTTAATGTCTTTCCAGGAACACATCTCTCTCTCTCTCTATGTATATATCTATATATATATATATAATCATTATGCAGAATCCCAGTAAGTGGGTCTAAATGTTGGCTTTATAGAGGCCTCGTCCTCCCTGGTGAATTGAAGTGCAAATGCTCCTCGAGCAGCTTTAAATGTCTGTAATCCAACAAAGCTTTGAGTTGGCAGCTTTAGAGTGTTGAAGGAAACACACCCTTTCTGTCCTCTTTAATACCTGACACTCATTATTAATAAATGGCATCCACATTTTCATAAACACACACTGCATAAACAAACTGAGACACAGGGGAATAAACATGTTCATCTCTATGTTTGGCTTCTGTACATTCCTTCATTACAGTCTCCACAGACTTCTTTCTGTAGTCCTCCCACAGAGCCCAGACTCACTGACTTACTCTTAATGATTTCTTGGAAATGGCTCGCAGCCAGACGAATTAAACACAACATAAAGCCTGCAAGGAAGAAGGAGATGGAAGTCTGAAATGATGACATTGAAAACAAGACATTAAGATAGCCATATACACCAAGATCATTTCAATGGGTGCATCTGTAATGGCTGCTGCTGTGTGAACAAATGCGAGAGTGCTCTCTGAGACATGATGTCTGTTTGTTCATGCTCGGAGCTGAGAGAAGCAGTGATTCAACTGCAACAACTCCCCTGAGACCGTCTTATATTACAGAACTGAAAATAACATTCTTAAAAGCTGAAAATTAATAAGTGAGAATTAAACACTTCAACATGGTTTATGCAGAACTGCTGCGTGTGAATCACACTTTGTTTCTCTGGGAATGTCACTGTGCTTAATGGATGACTGCATGTTGTAGCTTCAGTCATTCAAATGATTCAAATCACTAAATTTTGTATCAGTTATGTTCCCAAGATAGGACCAACATCAAAATTGTTTAGTTTAATAAATAAATTATGCATATTAGTGGACAAAATGTGCCAAGCTTGCAGAACAAGAGAATCAATGGCAATGATATAAATATATAAATCAGCATAAATTATGAAGAAACACCACAAAACTTTACTTCAACACACAACAAATGTGGGATTAACGAGATATAGGGAAATACATCTGAATAATACATTCTACTCCCTCAAAACTTGCGACATCTGTGGAATTGTGCTGTGTGATAGAACTGCACATTTTAGAATGGCCTTTAATTGTGGCCAGCCTAAGGCACACCTTATAATAATACAACAATTACAGTTTGTAACGATGTGCTGATTTGTCACATTTGACTGATTCTCTCTTTTATATCATTCACTGAATATTAACCGACAAGCTGATGTCAATTATCATCAACTGTGCTGTCTGATAGGTCATAAGAATCACTGCTGATGGCTGATGCTCATCATCATTTGTCAGATAAATAACCTTCATTAAATTAAAGCAGAAACTCAGCATCAGTATTAATAAACTTTTGACACATGACACAGGAAGTTTGGAAACAGGAAGTTTGTGCTTTCTTCACTCAGTCTTCATTTACTGCTGTCAGAAGTTTGAAATGCTCCCATTTCATCCAAACATATTAAATGTCGTTTGAAAGTCAGATTTCATAATTATATCTGATTGTTCATATGCATATCAAGATCTGAGGAGCACAGAGGAGCTCTGGAATATTACCTGTCATCCAACAGACGCTATTAAAAATAAATACTGTTAAATATGAAGAATGATATTTAAATATGCTAAATGGTAAATGGACTGCACTTATATTGCACTCTTATAGTCTTCCAGCCACTCAAAGCACTTTACACTACATGTCAACATTCACCCTTTCACACACACATTCACACACTGATGGCAGACGCTGCTATACAGAGAGCCAAGCTGCCCATCAGCACTGATCTAATCACATTCACACATCGATGACTGTCGGCCTTAGGAAGCAATTTGGGGTTCAGTGTCTTGCCCAAGGACGCTTCGACATGTGAACTGCAGGAGCTGGAAATCAAACTGCCAATCTGCAGATGAGAGCTGATTACTACAATGTGCTACGATGCCAAGTGGCTCTAGCCAGCCAGAAAGCTGATGCACACAGTAACCATGACGATGGTTAGCCCCAAGTATCTGTGGTGCAACACATTTTAGTACTTGGTTTAGTTACAAACTGTTTACCTGCCATTGACTCTTCATAAATAGTGTTGGAGGTTAGACATATGCTTACTCAAGCTGGAGCTTTCCACATAATGACAACAACAGTTGATAAAGAGTGTCAACAATCTGAGAAAGTACTGAGTTATTCAGATTCTGCAAACAGCTCTGGGCTAAAAAAGTCAACAGGCTGAGTTATGAAGCTCTTTTCCTCTTGAATCTGTGACCTTGAAAAAGTTCCATTTGAAAGCTTCAGTGAATCTGAGAGGACTTATTATGGACTGATGGGAATGCAAAGGTACTTCAATGTCATTTCTACCAGCAGCCAGCAGACAAACACTCCTCAGAAGTCCTCTTCACCTCGCTCTCACAAATAGGTGGAGGTGAGTTCAGCTGCAATTCTGAGAAATTACCTTGTTTGATAGAAGTGGACCCAGTGGCATTATCACACTTTTTTAATGGTTTGTTGACAATGGTTTTCAAAAGAGTGAAAAACCTTTGGGAACTCCATAGTCACACATGGCACAGTGAGGAAAATGGTGAATCGCCACAATTTGAACAGAACCCAATAATAAAGCAATTCAGTATACTTTTCCAGCCCAGTGCACAGAGAGAATGGCAGGCAAAGTATTAATTTCACAGTTCATACTCCATGTTTTATATCACTGCAGGCAGTGGTTCATCCAACGCAGACAAAGCTGTTAGACATGTAGAGATACTTTGATCTGCTCATCAGAATGCTTCAGTGGCATTGATTCAGAGTCTAGTGTGTATTCAGTTAATCACAGCAGTGCAGTCAATTTCATATGGAATGGTGATTGATGTCAGTTTATTTAATTCAAAGAAACAAAAAAAAGAGAAATAATGTGAAAATGTTCCTTTCATAATTCTTTATAAATGATTTATTGCAGAGCTGATCAATAGTTGCACCAATTACTCCAACAAGCCAATAGTCTATATAGAACAAGAGTGCAATAACAAACAATTACCCTCATATAGTGTGTGCCTTCTAAGAAGATATGATTTCATCTTGCACTTTAAACAATGACATCTATTCTGCTGTCAGAGCTGTTCAGTGCTGAGGATGATTGAGGACCTACAAGAGTTGGTGACATTCACCCTGAACCTGCACTTTCAACAGTCCCCACCCACCCAGCCAGCCTCACAGAGGAGAGCCAATGTTCGGTCAGTGCAGCACATAAAAGCCTGCCTTACACTTTGCATGTAGAGAGTGTGGTGGGTGGGTTTTGATTGAAGGATAGAAGGAGAAAAAAAACCCACAAAGTCATTTCACTTCATGAACTCGACCCAGAGGGTTTCACATGGAGGACAGATGGTCTGTGATGGACAACTAAACTCATGTCAAGCCTGTCATCAGCCGTGACACGGAGACATCAGTTTTCACCTCACACGCTCTCCAAGATAATTACACATAATAATCATGTTAGAAGGCTTTATACGAGTTGAAATGAAAGGAAGTTTTATGCCACAGAAGGAGGGAGTCAAGAACAAGGTTTGGGGTCATGGAAGAAAAGCATGCTGCTGTGAGTTGTACTTCAAAAAGCAGCAGGACTTTTGCAGAGAAATATATATGCTTATTTTGAATTCAGCACGATTCTAATCTTCATTAAACAAGTACAAAAAGTAGCTACTACAGCTTCACAAAGAAACCAAAGTGTGGACTTCCAGTGTTGTTTTGTTTTCCTCAGATGGCCTTGCTTCACACCCTCTGCTCTACCCACCTTCACTTAAAAACATTTTGCTGCATTGAATAAAGAGAGAATAGAAGAGAGACATCTTGAATTTATCTGACTCCATTCTTTGTTGGCAATTCAAACCCAAAGGACAGAGACCCATTCTTCTTGTGGTCCCACCCACATTGTCTATCAAATAACTCCTTCCCTCTTCCTTTTCAGTTTGTTTGCTCTTTTTTGCCTCTTTTCTCATTGTCTTTAATCACCCTTTATCTTCTTTTCTCAACCCATCGGCTCTGTCGACCTCCCCCCTGGCTTTCTTTTATCGAGCCTAAACCACATTTCCACCACAGTATTTATTCAGGGAGAACATTTTTTTTTTAGATGCCAAGCTCTTGTCAAATACAAGCACTTGCTCACAATCAATTTCCACGACTATCAATCATGTTTTTCTTTCTACCTTCCTCCATTCAGTCAGGTCTTTTCTTCCTCTCAACTCATTGTTTTATGTTCTGAGCGATAAGAAGAAAATAGATTCAGCTCCTTTCAAAAGACTCAAGCAAGGACATCATTTCTATGAGTAACACTGTCCTCAATCTGATGGGTGCGAAATAATTCATTATGCATGGAGCATTGTGTCTTAGTTTTGATCTCTAAAAGATAGTATCGCTTGTTACTGGGACATGAGGTCTCTCTCCCTGTGGGAGACATCCAGGCAGCTCTGTCACCCACATAACTAAGAAGACAGCAGTGACACAAAGCACAACCCCACACACCTCTCTCTTTCTTTCTTACATGTTCCCTCCTGAGAGATGTCGTCCACACCTCACTCCCTCTGTGCTCGTCTTCTCTCTCTGTGAGCAACACTCACCTTTCTACCAGCACCTAATCTCCTGTTCTCTTTGTTCCTGTCACTTCTTTACCCTCTTTTACCAACAGCTTTTTCCCCATTCGTCCTCAGTTGTTTCAGAAGCTTCAACCTCTTATGATGAAGTGCAATTCTTCAGAGAGCAGTGTGACGTACCACACACATAATGAACACTGTCATTATTTATTTGCACCTTACATTGGATGGTTCACATCTCACTTTCCCAGGCTTGACCCCTCGGAGACTCACCTTCCTGCTATTTCTACTCATTTCTTCTCAAAATGATGTTTTGTCGTTTAAATTCACATTATTCAAATATCTTCATAAATATGTATGACCTGTTCTGCGATAGGGACAAATGAGGGTAGTGTGAGAGAGTGATATCACATCATGATCTCATGATGACCTGCAAAGTAGAAAAAAATACATGTTCCCTCTTTGATGACTCCATCTTGTTGTGCACTGTGATTGGCCAGTGTGCTCTGTCTCTGCAGGTGCTCATTACTGCTCGTTAGGTTAACTGTCCACACCTGAGGGCCCAGGGTTTAGCTGCTCACTGTGCTCTTATGCACCATACAACAACCTCACACACCCATCGTTCCCTCATGCACAACCAACACTTACATTCCAAATTGTCACACCTCATCACGCTTGTCACCCCTTAGCTATTTTATTTCATGTTTATAATTTTTCCTCCTAATTTGGCTAATTCTATTAAATAAAATACTCTTATCTGCTTATTATGGTGTGTCTCCCTTTTTGTTGAGGCCACGTAAGCCAGGTCATAACACCACTTACACATTTGTGTTCTAGGCCATTCATAAAGGATCTTCCTCATTGGCACTGGCTCCCAGGCAGCATGGACATACGTATCTATATTTTTATTTTGTCCAGCAAATGTTTATCTATGAACAACTCAAGATACTGTATGTTTGTATTGATCATGATTGACCATAATAGGGCCTAACCAGAAATAAAACTGACTGAATTTAAGAAAAAACATCTACACTCTTGGGTAGTCTTGAGTGATGTAGATAGTTTTGGTTGTATTTGCTATGGTATATATGATTGAGGTGAACAGACCATTGTTTGTAGTACTCAAAGCACTGAAAAATATATTTTTAAATATACTACATTGTTTTGCGCCATTTAAAGCAGCTAAGACCACCTGAGATCCAACATTAAAAGCACAAACGCCCTGTCAGGAAAACATAGTCTGAGCCTTCACTACCTGCAGGGCACCTCAGCTGAGGAAATTCAGAGTCTATCTGAGGATCCCTCTACACTCTGAGCTGTAGAGAACATCAGTTTTCACTCAGGAGTTTCACTCCTCTCTCTACCAAACATATACACCAATGTGCAGAACCAGAGCCTGCAGGATCATGACTGATACCCTCTCCACCTTTACAACAAACACTTCCAGCTGCTGCAGTCAAGCAGTTTTTTTCACCACCCTCTCCTTTTTTATATTCCCCTGCCCTTATGCTCTTTCTGCAGGTGGATTTACACAAACCACAGAACATGTTTTGTTTGGAGACATCCACACAAGCTCCACATGCTCCAAAGACCTCATGGGAGAGCTTTATCAACAAAGCATGGACCACCGAACAATCTAGATCAGGGCTACATTTTCTACATGCTTTGATACAACAGCCCATGAGGAGTTACAGGAGAAAAGCTTTGTTGTAGTGATAACATGTGTAATATACAGACCACTTTAAGCACTTGGTGATATCTGCATAGAACTCTAGTTAACCAAAATTCAAAGTGATCGGTCTGATAAAAACTAAAAAAAAGAAAAAGGCAGAAAGGGCTTGCATTCCCTCTATCATTATTCTACTGGGGATCAATATCATTACATTCATTGTGTTAATATGCAATCCATTTATCTCCCCACGCAGATTTCCAGGAACTGCTGCAACCATGTTAATGAGAGAAGAGTGTATGTCTGTGTGTGTCTTTGTGTGTGTGTGTGGCTGTGATCTAAGTTGATCACTGCAAACAGTTTCCAAAAGCCAAGGACAAACAGTGAGCAATCAGTGTGCTGATTTCTGACAATTCCCATCTCCTTGATGTTTCTTTCCAAATAATCAGGATGGAATTAGTCTGAGTGGAAACAGTCGATCCGACTATTTGCCAGGTTTTACCTCCTAAAAAGAATTGGAGCGGGAAATGTTGTTCTTACTGAGCGGTCTACATCTCTTGTTCGTACAATCCCTGGTTGCTGATTCAGAAATAAATGTAATTCAGTAGAACTCTGAATGTGTTGCTGGTGTTTCTCTGTGGAGAAGAAGAAACTAATGGAGAATAAAACAAAGTCACCAGAGGCAGAAACCTGCAGGAGGCTTGGCTGTTTTGTTCCATTTTAACATCATTAAACACTAACCATAAACATCTAATGGGAATGTATCATGTTCCCTGATCAGTGATGTATAATCTAAAATAAATAACATTTTTCAGATCAGATTGATTGTTGAACTAACTGCCCGGCAACAATTGTATCATAGCTCCTGTCTCAGTTACAATATTGAATGTTATACCCACATACTGTTGCTTCTGAATCATCTACTTCCTGACTTCTTTGACACTGCTTCTGAGAAGGTCAATATTCCTCTAACAGCCCATTGCTTTGTGTGTGTGCCAATTCTGGGCACAATGCCAGCTCGATATAGGAACAGTGTAGCAGACTGGATAACAGTGATCAGAGCACAACTAAATTCAAAAAGTCTGAACACTTTGATTAAAAAATGGTTTGTTGGTCAGCTCCTTACATATGACACTTTTTTTTTTTCATGCATCATTGGCTTTTATAGTCATATTAAGGCAACTAATAGATTAAGGACAGGATTAAGTCATGTCCTATGTTTAAGGAAGATAAGATCTTTCTGGTAAAA
Source organism: Semicossyphus pulcher (assembly GCF_022749685.1). Classification (NCBI taxonomy): domain Eukaryota; kingdom Metazoa; phylum Chordata; class Actinopteri; order Labriformes; family Labridae; genus Semicossyphus; species Semicossyphus pulcher. Next base: position 8,574,365 of record NW_027211700.1, read on the forward strand.
GGAACCAAATGTTGACTTTCTGTAGATGGGATGCAAATGACTTCCTCAGCTCCCCTCTGTGTACCAACATTCCTCCAATTGCCAAACAACTATTTGTACATAGCATGAAATCATACATGTTGATGTGGTGCCCAATATAAGCATAAGCATAATTATCTCTGTATCTCTCTCTCTCACTTATATTTCTGCCACCTTACCTTGGGTTGTGTCAAAGACACATCCAGGCCTGCGAAGAGAGCCCACCAAGGCTTTCAGTAAATTTCCCAGTTTTGGATTTATTGGTTGTCAAGTCACCGTTCTGGCAGGGTGAGATTTGTGTTTTCAACCTGTTCAGAAGGACAGCTGCTGCAGAGACATCAAATCTGCTGAGGTTGACTTCAGCCATCTGCATGGAGTGTTGAGCTTTATTCATAAGTCACAGAACATCTTAGTTAGTAAGCAGCCAGCCACACTTGAATATGCAATCAACTTTCCTTTCCAATGAAGTTAGAATTTAAACAGCAGATGGATAAAGTATGATGCAGTGCTTTATTATAAAATGTATCTTATTCAAAATAAGGACATTCAACCTGTGGGGGATAAACCTTTCTTTTTCTAACAACAAGGTCTTAAAAAGTTCACCTTCATTTGTCAGGCTATAGTGTTGCTATGGTTGTAAGCTTCCGACACCTACCATCTCATAATCCTCCAAAAAGTTTCCAAACCTTGTTGTCCTTGTTTAAGCAAATAGAGGGCACAACTAAAAAGGCAAATTGCACTATTTGTAGAAATTCACCATGACAGTAAACACCAGCATAATGCTGAGTTAACGGAGCTGGATTTTCACACTCACACTCTGTTGAACCCTGTGCTGCTGAGGCACTCTGTTAGGTAGCTCTATTTATTTAGTCTACCAGACAGACCTGTCATTGCTATGCATTCAGTCAAGCACCCTGTTCTATGGGCAATAACGAACTCAGCCTAAGTGATGTCTACAGAACATCCATCCAGTGGACTATACATTGTTCTGTACATCTTTTAACTACCCTAATTATAATGTCCAATAGGAGACAGGAGGCGCATTTAGTAAAGTGGGTTGAATCAACATGCTGTATTGATTATCTGTGCCGCTGCCGGGCCGTGGCTTCTGTACAGACAGGCTAAAAGGATTTTCTTTGCACTTTTAAACTGAGAGAGGCAGAGAGAGAGACAAAGGGGGGACGGGAAAGTGATTGACTTTGTTTTGGTTCATAAAACACTCAATAAGTTACTGAAAAAAACCCCGCTGCACACTCTGTAACACAAACACGTCTGCCTACCCTGCAGCTAATCCTGAGTGCCACCCTTTCTCCACCACAGAGGACGAGAATTTTTCTAGATTTCATAAAAAGGTGTTTTATTTTTAAATTTCAAATGCACAGCGTTATGTGACAGACTACTTAAGCACTATCCCTCACCAGACACTGAAGCTGATGCTAACATTCCTGAGGCGCCTCCCTCCTCTAATGTATTATTCCTATTGATCACTGTCTTTACAATCAAGTATGCCTGTCTTATCACCGTGGACCTTGCTTGCCTTCTGAATCTTTATTACTTTTCCCCTTTGGCTGTAACATGTAAGGAAAAGTTCTGTTATGCTGGTGACATCTACATGTTTCTTGTAGCTTCAATTTCATTAACATACTTGAAATGTTCTTTATGATCAAAGAGGTAGAATATTTTCCTCAATCTATATATTTGATATATATATATATATATATATATATATATATAGCTTTTGTAACATACTACAACAATAGTCTCCTGGAGGTTATGTGAAAAATAATTGAGTAGAAATATGAATCATACTGATCCAGGGGATAAACACCTCACCTAAGTATATACAGGTTAACTTACTTCATATGGCTGACTTCTATAAAATGGTATCTTGGGAAAAATACAGTATGTCAAAACTATTAATTGTTTAACTTGCCAAAACTGTCCATAGCTGTGTAAACTGTAGCAACCATGTAACATACCTGTTGACAGACTGCATCCCTATGGCTCACAGGTTTTACCTTTCTAAAATAGAAGCTGTTTTTTGGCAGAACATTCAGCTGGTTTTCTTTATTACGATAACCTTGGTGATAATAAACGAATGACAATTTTGGTCCTTGCTTTGGTATTCTGGTTTCATTTTATAGTGGATCTGTTTTCAGGCTGTGGTGATGCCAACACTGGCTCTGAAAGAGCAGACAATATCAATCAATATGCCTTTCTGCCCAGTCCACACAGGCAGCATCACACTACTGTTCAGCACCATGGACAGCGACACAGAATACCCACTGGCCACATTTCATGCAAACCCACAATGAATCGGCTCTCCTTTCACTCTGCAATCATCCAGATTATGTGAGATTATGTGAGGCACAGAGTCAGCAATATGCAGTCAGAGCAGAATATTGATTTGTATACATCCTAAACCATTATTACTCATTTATAAATAATACTGTACAAAAAGTACCTGGAATGAACTTTAGCTCACCCTGAACACATGATTTACTGGTTCCTCTGTCTGAACATCAACAGCCTTACAGTTATTGAAAGAAAACCCTTACTGGAGCCAAAAACAGCTGGTTTCAAAGTGAAAAGTGTAACCCTGTCAGCCTCTCCCCTCTCTTCAGAAGCAGCCCTTTCTTCACGCTTTATTCTCTAATCTTCATTCAGCTAAGTTGTCTCATGAGATTCTTTGGCTCCTTCTGTGTCAGTAAGTCATATCCCCTCTTATTCCTCATGAAACATCAAAAGGTCCTAGGGATGCCAAACAGAATTAGGCATGGAGAAAAATTCTCCTTCATCCCTCACATAGTGAGATCCATTTAGATAAGAAAGCTCCTCCTCCAGAGACGACATACCTCAAGCCTTCTCATGGACTCTCTTTAGAACCGGACATGCACAGAATCTCACACAGACATGAACTCTGCAGCATTTAACACAAGAGAGCCACACAATATCAGATCTATTATACAGTAGATGGTAGTAGTTTTTGATCCACTATGTTTCACAACGTGAAGATGGTCCTTAAGGAGCCCAGGCAGCCATGTTCTTCTAGAAACCACAATAACACAGAAGTCTCTTCAGAAATACATTGAGCAGATATGAGATACATGCAGGATGATCTGGTTGTCTGTACTTATCTTTGCACTTTCTTGTTAAGTTTAAGAGTTTAAATAACAATAATAAATGCTCTGAACTGTAAGAGAACTGTGTTTTTCTCATGACTTCAATAATACAACTGAACAGTTGGACCGCAGGAGAGAGACATAAAACATGTTAGATGAGTAATGACAAATGCCTGGTTGTCAAATGTGAGTTAAACTATGTTTTCACAGTTCTATTAACTTGAAGAGACACAATAGATACCCCAACTTTATATCCAAAGCATGAAACAGCTTCATCGGATCAACAGACATGTCTTACATTAGTGATGAAGGCGGCTGTAAGAACCATGTCATTACAGGAGATAGCAGCAACAAATGTACCACTTTTTTAAGTGGACTTTTAAGCAGGCACTAGACTGAGCACAAAGGGACAAGCAGCAGATTTCCTGTCAAATGTAATCAGGGACAAGACAATGCTGAGCTGCTGTGAAAACCACTGGCGTTGCTAAAACAAGCAAACAAGCTTTCAAAATCCATCATTTGTTTGTCCTGCCTGAGGACTCAAAATGTGCTCAAACTTTAAATCACTAATGCTTCTGCTGTTGAGTTCTTATTTTACAACTGGCTGCTGATCTCCAGCAGAGCTGCCACCCATGGTGAGTAAAAGAAGCAAATCTATCCAGAGCTGTCATGTCAGAAGGGAACAGACTCAATACTGAATGTGTCCTTACAGGAGACGTGTGAAGTCCATATGTGTGCCAGAAACCATCTTGCAGGGAAACTGAACCCATAAATTGTCAGCTTCTATGTGTGAAAGATAATGCTATCTCTCTGATTACTATCATGCTGCTCTGAGTCTTTTATTCTCCTTGGGTCAGTCTGACTCTCTGCTGTCCTAAAGCTCCCAACATTTAGAATAAACAGATGGTTCACAGTGAGACTGTTGTCCTCTGTCCTCAGCACAGACGTCTGTGTGTGAATACATACCTCAATTGCAATTTTCTTATTTGTGGTGAAAGTGTAAAGGTTAAGATGCAGAAAAAAATCTATTCAAACTACCCATTCTAATGTTTGTTTTGTCACTGATTGGCTGGCCTGATCATAATAACAGCAGACCCTGTCCACATCATGCACCAGCTTTATGCTTTAGTGTTTCTGCCTCTGTAAGAAAGGTTCATTTAGGGCAGTCACACTGAAACAAAAGCAACTGCATTAACATTCAGCTGCACTTCCATTTAGGAGACATGACAGCAGCATGGAAACACAGACAGAATCTGCTGTTGGAAAATGGTGCTCAGCTCTTACAGCAGCCTTGTTTATGTGTTTCAGAGAGATAATGGGATGTGCTGAGTAGTTTTACCCAAAATAAGAGCCATTTTATAAATCCAATGATTCAGCTATTTTTCCAGGTAAGTTCACTTTCTGCTGAGCTCAGATGATAACAGGACACGTCTCATCCTGATAGCAGTCAGCAGCCATCTACAGCATGTCCATACTTCACCTATTCTATTGTATTAAGTCAAAGAAGACATTTTAGAGAAGTAGGGGACCCTCAGACTCAAATCTCCTATGTCCTTGGTTTTTGAAATAGTAGCCGACCTTCATCCAAATGTGCAATCACTTTCATGGACATGAAATGCACTGTGGCATGGAAATGTGTCCATATATTATGACAAATATGTTTTCATTAAGGGCAACAGTTGGCAGGGTCATTCTCCTTGTAGTGGAGGACTTTACTTGCTCCATCACACAACATTATCAAGCAGGTAAATAGAAACCTGCTGAGGTGATAGCAAAGAGAAAGTTGCTAACATTGGTGGACTGTGACAGAGAGGTGTTAACTTGTCTCTTTTCATATTTGAATACTGCCGGAGAAAACATCTTGCTGTCAACAGAATCAAGACGAGGTTCCAACATCACTGTCCACATCTCAGCTCTCTGCCTCTATGCTCCCTTTAACTCTCTCCATTTATCTTGACAATGACAATAAATAAGACACTGGATGCTCTGTGGACTTACAGTAAAGCACGGAACACACAACACAGAGTGATAACGAGAGTGTGTCAGGATGCATGCTCTGATGCAAGTTTCACAATTTTCCATGTATGAGCATGTTAAACTGAACACCAGAACACATGTGTTTGTTAACAACAGCAGTCAAGCACTGGTTTTTAGTTAACATGTACATCAGTGATACTGCAACATAGACTGACTGTCAGTCGGACATGTGAGTGATCCTTATGGTCTAAAGTGTATGGGCAGATCAGAGGTCTGTGCAGGGTGTGTGGAGGACTGTGTTTGCTGGTAAAGGGACATCCTTTGAGTCACTGACAGCCCGCTGGCTTCTCCGAATGAGAGCTGAATCTCAAAAGTCTGGTCCTGCTCTCACATTTCCGAAGAAATAACTAGTCCAAACTAATCCTGTCTGACTCTTGTGTTCCCCTTTTCTGTGAAGAGCCACGAAAGGGAAATAGTCCATGGAGGGTTCACAGACAAGTCAGTCAACTCAAGAATGTATCGACAGAAACAAACAAACACACACACACACACACACACACACACACACACGCACACACACACGCGCGCACACACACACACACAGTGTGTCTACTGAAATTCAAGATGCCACGAGCAAATGAGTTCTGTATTCTGGACTTCAAAAGGATGAAAGTATTTCCATGCTTGAAATCACCATGGAGATAGTGTTTGGAGTCTTTGATTGTAAAGCTGAGACCATGAAAAGCAGGCTAAAGGAAGACTCACACTTCTTGGGTTCAAACCCTTATTAATAGCCTTTGGTCTGATAGAGAGACCAAAAAATCCTGGACATTCATTTCACAGTACTGAACCATGAAAGTACTTTTTATATCAATGTGTTTGTGCTGCTTCAATATCTCTCCAGAAGCAGCACTGACAGCAGACTGTCTTAAATAAATGACAATGATCCTGCCAAAGACTAAAGTCCTGACATTCACCACTGATGGAGCATGCAGCTTCATCCTGCAAACACTGATTTATGGACTGGACACTATTAACAACTGTACACTTGATGGAGACACACATGAGAAACAGAGCAGTGCCAGCATGCTACCATGCAAGAAATCACTAATTGATGCAGATAGAACTATTACTAAGATCCAAAGAGTCTCTTAATCTGCTCGCTGTCTTCTCTTTTTGAAGTACGATCCTCTTTATGTGCAGAATTAAATCTCCAGTCTTTAGTGTGACACACTATATCACATGCATAATCACGACAACAAACGGCCTCAGTTCAGAAAAGACTCATGAATATCTGAATAACAGTTGAGGTGAGCAGATTGTTGTAAACAGTGACTCACAACAAGCTTTAAATCTTCTGAATCAGCTGGAAAGACGTGAGCAGTAAATCCACGAGGATGATGATAAATTAACTGAGCAGATAAACATCACTGAAGAGAATGGGGGCATTATTTCATGCTACAAAGCATAAATATGATTAATATAAGTGATGCAGACACCGACATAAACTCTCACCCAGTACTCTCTGTACTGTAAGAACACTGTTGAGTCTCCCTTACAGCCCAAAACATCTTTGCTTCTCTCTCCTCAGTAAGTGACAGTAGAGCTGATGAGATCAGAGGCAGGCTGAAGGGCATGTCTGTGTCACTGCTCTTAATCTGAAGTGCACAATAGCTTCCTGCAGCCCAGTGGAGTGGATCATTCACTGAGCAGCTACAAGCTCCAGAAAAGCCTGACACGTCTTATGTTAACACAAACACACGGTGGGTTCTAAAGAACCTGAGCTGTGTGAGAGATGATGTGCATCATTGCCAGACAGGTAAAGACAAGCAGGTGGAGGAGGAGAGGATGGAGAATGATGAGAGAAGGGATGCTGTTACTGTACAAATTTTGATTCTTTGAATTATTTATGCCCCGCTTGCTCTGCAAGAAGCACACACATACTTCCTGTAGTGATGTAACAGTCTTGAGGATGGTGGGAATAGAGTGCTGCTCACATCCCAGGATGCAACAGCAGCAGAGAGCCGTGCAGCTCACACTCAGCAGTCGTCTTCAGAGTGAGCGATAACCCTGCAGCGAGGTGGGATGACCCCCTCTGAAGTTTCACAGCTTCACCCTCCTTTAGTATAACAGGATTATCACTGCAGCTGCTTTGACCCTCAATTCCACTGCAAGCATGCATAATAGCAGGGCCATGGCACTGGAACAGCAAAGTGGAATTCAGGCATCACTTCTTGGGCTCTAGTTGGATTTCTGCACCGCTATCTGTTCAAAGAGACTTCTAACTTCTCCATGTCCAAGTGTATCCTCTGAGGTCTGACCAGGGTACAGTCGCACCTCAGACTCGGTAATCATTATCACACAGTACAAGAACAACATTAACTACTTGTGTTGGTCCTTTTCCAACACTTAACATTTAGAGACTGGACAGTCTGGACTCTTGTGATTATCATGCACACCTTGAAATGACATAATGTCCTGTTTTTGTGAAACAGAAATGTAAATGAATTGTCAAAGGAAGGGAGAACTGTCTGTCCCTATGACCCAAAGAGATGCTGGTGCTGAAATTTAGGTGGCAGAAAATTATAGCAGATTTGGCTCAGAGGAAGAGAGAGACAGAGAGATATACAAAGTAAGGAGAACCAAACATGACATGAAGCCTGGCAGAGTGAAAATAAGGAGGCAAGTCACAAAGTAAGTGATGGAAACACTCACAGCTTCACAGAACGTCTCTATCATAGTACAAAGAATAGCCGCCCCTCCCCATCATTGAAGCAGATCGCAGCTATAGATGATCAGTCAAAACACTCAGCCTCTGTTACAGTATACTGTAAAAGTAACTGTAGCTCAAGATTAAACCTACACAGCTCACTTTCTGACACTTTCACAGGAACAACAGAAAACCCTCTACGGACTTCTCTAAAAGAGTTGTGGCCATGAATTCCATGAATAACATTATTTATGATAAGTTCTGCAAAATGCACCACCCGATACAAGTCTTTCTTACTCTATGAATGCTCTGCTTCTAGTATTCTTGCCAGAGGGTAAACTGTCCAGTTTAGCTGAGCTGGGTCAGGACCTGAAGAGAGATATTACAACACAGAGGCACTAAAAGTGCTGATTTAAAACTCCAAGGTCTTCAAATGTCAGAGCTTCTGTCTTCATTTCCATCTTAATGCCCTCATGTACACATCCTGTATTCCTCTACAGATACCCTGATGCTTAATAAATATTTATCTGAATGCATCAAATATTCTTGACAAAGTTATTTCCTCAAACTGTAAATAATCAACACAGCTGTATCAAATGTAGTGCAATCTCATTCAGAAAAAGTACATTGCGTCATCATATAACTAATTAGATAATAATGAAGCTTTTCTGAGCTTTTCAAGTCATAAACATGTAAGGCAGGTCTGCTTTATGAAAATGTGAGCTGCACAGGTGCTCATCCACCATCTGCATGTTCTGCATCGTTCCTGCTTCTGAACGAGATTCCTTCTCAAAAAAATATTTTCAACCCGACATGATGACAGCAGCTTTGATTTCCTTCAGATCCTGATGATTAAATTAGAAATCCTCATCAAACAGTTTATAAAGACACAAAGTGAAGCTGAAATCAAACCAAAGAGCCGTCAGGATGGAAGAGTTGTTAGACAAGTAGGAAGGAAGAAGCTTTCAGTAGATTTTTGTCTGTGTGTGTGTGTGTGTGTGTGTGTGTGTGTGCGTCCTGAAATCTCATTTTCTCTTCAAATCTCAGTGATATCCTTACCCCACACGTGGCAGACACGAATAACAAATTCAGTGAATCCTTGAGTCCATCCAACATTTCCCATCCAGAAATGTCACACATTGTACGCTATGTCAACAAGAAACCAGCAAGAACCCACCGATCCAGCTGAGCCACTCGACTGTTTGTAGTGATTCATTCTTTAACAGGCACAATGAACATCGTCTTCTCTCTTTTGGGAAACCACAAACCCCTTTCCTCACCACTTGTTTACAGTGCTTTGCTTCTGTTAGGCTGAAATAGATTCACACAGTCTAAATAACACAGCTGTTATCTGGAGCTTACCAGATTGAAACACACACATGCAAGAAAATGATGCTTCCTGGATCAAAAAGGCGCTCTATGAAAGCCTGGGGATTCAGTTTGATTGGTCCAATTTAGATTCAGCTAAATTAAAACACCAGCTGTCAGTGTCAGTCACTACCTAAAAACCTGTATACTAATGGACTGGGATAAAACAGCTCAGCATTGAAAGATACATTTCCTTGAGCTTGAAGAGGTTTGAGACAGTGTTAATAGACATTATGTTCACACAGGAGGCAGCCAGTAAAGAGCTCCAGCAGCCTTCCTCATGGAAGTATTTGCTCTTTGTTGCACTTTAGGAAATTATTTACTGCTTAGAAAGTTCTCACTGTGTGAAAATGGACTGAGGGAAATCAATTCAGAGTTTGACCCTCAGAGAGCAAGACATTGATCTCTGTGAGGGAGAAGCAGACATTCTCCTTTTCTCTGCTTTTCTTAGAAGATGTTTCAGTAAACAACATCATGTGTCTTTCTTTAACCAAACCACCACAAAGAGAGGAGAAGTCTTTGGGAGCCACAGCAGCTTAAACATTTTACATTACACCCACTCCATGTTCAGAGGGATGCACTCTTTGTGACTGATATAGTTAGAGTTGGGTTCCTGGAGTGTAACAGCATGCATGCAAAAGTTGTCATGTTAAAGATGGAGCAAACCAGAGAGGCATCAGTATTGAATTGAGCCTCATAGTGAGTTTAACATACGACAGGCAGAAAGTAAAACATCTGTTGACAAACTGTCGCATGAGAACACAAATGTATTCCACAGAAAGCTCTCAAGAACATTTTATATATTTTCTGGGTTTTTCAGGAGGAAGACGCAAACAAATGATCACCTTGTTCGTTCAACAACACTTTAAAGATGGCCACCAGTTTAAACTTGTGCTCCCCAACCTGATGTCATTAGAAAAGTCCAAAAGTATAGTGTGCAGGTTTTAGTCCTGAACAAACACAGCTACAGGTGATTTCCCTAATTAGCTTCTCCTCTTTGATTTAAGAAGTGCTCATCACTGAAAGTCACAGCTGAAGTTTTTAAGTGCTGACGAAATGACAAAAAAGCTTAACATGAATTTGAAATGGTAAACTGATTACACTTATATAATGCATACGACCACTCAAAGTGCTGCACTACATGTCACATTCCCTCATTCACACACACAGTCAGACACTGATGACAGAGGCTGCCATGCATGGTGCAAACCTGCACATTAGAGTCTATTCTAGCACGTTTACACACTCACACCCTGATGATAAATACCCTGGCTAGCAGAACCTGTACCACCACCTATGTGGGCTTTGATACACAATGAGTTGTCCTGATGTAAAAGAATAATGTAAAGATGCCTTTGCCTCCTTTTTATGCCTTCTGCTGAGTCCATGGTACTGTGTTTGCACCATTAATAAACCTTGCACACTGTTGGCTGGAATCTAAACTTATATGGCTCAGAGAGGTTGTGTTCTGTGCGGATTGAATTTTATTAGAATAAATTAAGAACATGGAGGCTGTTCATACACACTAGGTGTCTTTCAGGGAACTACAGTCAGCCCCACATGAGATTTAAGAGTGAAACAACACTGTGGGTCTTTTCTTTGGGAAACTTCCGCCAGCTGTCAGCCTCGGTTAAGTTTGATCTGTGTAGGTCAAGGAGCTGGGCTGAACCTCCAGAGGATTTATCCTTGTCTCAATGTGTGATTTTTTTTTTTTTTCATCTGAATGAAAAACAGATTTGTTACTGAGAAACAGTGGTCACAAGTTAAACAATGCAGCAAACATAAGAGCTGACTTCAGTGGGCCAAAGGCTCAATCGTTAGTGTGAACTTATTTTGCAAGAGAGTAAATTAAATTTAAGTGAAAATTGAGCTGATGATTTGCAAAAATTCAAGTCATTTTATATATTTCTGTTGCAGAGCTTCCTTTGCTTCCTCGGCCTTCTCACTAAGACCTTAATAACCCAGTTAATCAGGGTTGAAAATTATGCCAAGATAAATCACGTTGTGCTCAGACTGGTCAGCTGTGCTAATGCTGTTAGCAGGGGACACATTAAAGATAAAGAGTTGTTGTAGCTTTGGAGCTGTGAGGCTGTACAGGCCGGATAAAGCTGTGTTTGATATTAATTCATTATGCTAATTCAGCTGCTGTGTTCCCACAGCTGAAGCCCAAGTGAGGGTGTTGTGAAGTGTGTGTGTATGTATTGCCTGCATGTGAGCGTGTTCATGTGTGTGCAATATTGCTTGCTGTATGTGTTTGGCTCAGTGTCTAATGACCTTAATGATGTTCCATTGCTATTTAAATTAGGGTGTAAATTCAGATGGGGGAAAAAGTGAGGATTCAATAGTCTCAGGAAAACTAATTGATGATAACTTATGATATTTCCTTATATTTGGGAATATAAGCAACAGTTGAGTTATTATTGTAAGTTCTGATCCTGTCACGTAAATTCAGTGCGTAGCAGGCTGATATATGTGTAGTTTTGTAAGAGAGAGAGTGACAATTCACTGCCTGCAGAATGGACATATGAAAGCCAGGTTGTGGACTCACAGCTCATAGAAAACTGTGCTTTAAGACACCAGAGACACTCCATCAGTCCACTGAGCTCTACTTTTGTGTGGCACTACTCATGGACAACACCAACTTATAACCCACAGTCACAGTGAACGGCAGAAACACGGTCATTATTGTACTGATACACAGCTGTGATTCTGTCACAGATAATACAAGATAATCACAGCTATGCTGATACTCAGTAGAAGAGCGAGGCCTCGACTGTGATCCTGTTTTCATACAGCAGCTCTATCAACAACATAAAGTAGTTAAAATTAATAAGCATCAACAGACTGAGGCAAAAATCCAAAAACGAAAAAAAAAAGGGAAAAAAAGGAGGCTAATGACATAATCAGGGGCAGGTGTGATATGAGCGCAGGTGTTGGTAATCAATGGGAGACACATGACAGGAGATGTTAGACTTCAAAATAAAAAAGTAAACGTAATATCCAAGATTAACGTAATGTGACTCATGGTTAAATGTCCCATTGCTGCTGCAGCCTACTCTTTATCAGCGCTCATGGGATGCGTCTAATATAATCTAATCTGATAATTTCGTCAGAACTGTTGTATAATATATGAGAGTAAGCCTTATTACTGTGAAACATCACTGGGGTTAGCAGTCATACATCACGTGAGCAAATAGCTGCTCTGACCGCCATTGACATTGCTCTGTTATTACGCTGATGATTTCAAGAACACATTAACCCTCGTTGACTTTGTCATTACAAACAACAGCTTTGGTGTTATAACTAATTATATTTTGGTTCATAGAGAAAAAGATTTATGTCATGGCACTCTGCATCGACATCAGGTCTAGACAGGTTCTTTGTAGTATTCTGTTCAGAGAACCACACAAGCTTCAGACATTATGAGAATAAGAAAGCAGTTGCAGAATACAGGCAATTTCATATCTAAAATACTTGACTTACAGAGTGATCTGTTTTGGGACATTTTTAGGTATGAGGCTTTACCAAAGCTGCATGTGTTGTCATTGCATTACATCACACTATGCTGTAGAGTAAATGCAGGCTGGAGTCAGCAGTCAGTGGCCTTGAACAGAGCAAAGCTCTCCACATGAGAATGAGTTTGTAAATACAGAGATTACTGCAGCCAAAGCTGAACACAGACATGTCTGACAGTGGAGTACACAGCTGGAGTTCAATGGAGCAAAAACATCTTGTTGTTCAGTGACAGCACTTTATTTCTCCAGAGCCTGAAACACAACTCTATGGAGAATGTGTGGCTGAATGAAACACTGTGCTGTAGTTGTTTTTGTTACAGACACAGTAAACAATTATCATTTAGACAATGGAGACAGTGATTATACACGTTTTTTTTTTTTTTTTGCTTCGTTTGGTTTTCCTACTCTCTTTGGAATTATGAAAAAATTGTGGTCTTGAAGCATAGAAAATAAAAATTAATTCTGTCTTCAGGATATTGCAGTATTATTTGTAGAGCAGTAGCTTCAACAAAGCCACAATTTTACACAAATCTAAACGCTGTGACTCCCCTTAAGGGATGCAGGTAATGAAAACCAACCAGAATAAAAAGTCATGCAGAGCCCCCAGCACGTTTATCACATAAGCTCATTCTCAAGGAGACATTAATGAACACTAATTACATTTTAAAGCAGCTACCATTGAATGGACATTAGTTTAATCTGTGGTTCCCCCTTTACTTAAAAAGGCAAATGTAGCCACATAATCCTGCTTCAGTTGAGTGAGGCCACTTCCTTTGTGAGGTATCAATACACAGGGACTTTCCCACACAGCATAACAGTCACAGGAGAGGTTTGTATTATGTGAAGAAGTTTTTGAGAGGGCCTGTTTCATAAGAGCACTGATGAGTCCAGAGCATGTATCAGTATTCAACAGGCCGAAACAGAGAGAGTGAGGCATGGAGAGGGAGAAAACATGACTGCAATATGACTGAGGTTACAAACTAGTAAACACGCTTCCTGTCAGTACACTTATCTTTGAACTAGCTATAAATAATGTTTTAGCAACTTTAAAGCAAAGCTAGAGCATCCTCACATTTACCCTTTTTTTGTGACTGCTGTGTGAATCTTTCCTTTATACTATATCAGGCCCTTGTTATGAGCTGACTCAAGTAGCCACATCAAAAAGGGAGACACACCATGAGAAGCAGTTACTAAAAAAACAAAAGAAATGAGACCAAATTTGAAATATGGAAACATTCACTGAACTAGCTAATGCACGAGGCGTGACAATCTGGAGAGTCAATGGTGTGGTTGCTCATGATTGAGCTGCAGTCTTTTGACTGGACACACCTTGAGCTAACAGGTGTGGCCAGTTAACCTAACTAGCACTAATGAGCAGCTGCAGAGACAGAGCAGACTGTACAATCACGACCAACAGGGGTGCCCAACAGGGGTCATCGCAACCCCTGAATGGCCCCTGAATGGCTGTAGCCAAAAACACAGTTGGGATAGGCTATTCTATAACCACACAGAATTTAAAATTGTACGCCTTGTTGATAATGACAAATACAAGGGTTAACTAATTTTATGTATTTATTTTAATATCGTAAAAATGGTTCTGGTCTAATTCTGTGTTACGGCAGTGCCCATGGACACTCTACATAATCTTGTACTGTTCCTGAAACAGGCAAAGGATATCGACGTCATTAAAGGTGCAGTAATTGCATGGTGAACATGGTAATCAAAATTACCTGCCTGCAATGAACAGAAACACAATCATACATTATTGGTAATCTCAAGACATTAGATGATCTATCCCTCAGCAGAATGAGAAAAGTCTGAGAAACTCTGCAAGCTCTGTAAGAGTCTTCCTGCATGTTCTCAGAGTTCTGATGGTCAAACAGTGGCAGCGCTATCAGTCAGTTTCATCCATTCAGCCAGAGTCAGTAGAGCGTATCAAACCTCTCAGCTCTTCCAGGGTGAACCCTCTGAGCCTCGACAGACACACTCTTTACAGTTTCAGCTGGGCTATGTCTAAAGATTATCAGGTTACTGTGGCACAGCCTGCTTCAGGATCCATTTCAGTATTTAGTGTGACACAAGTTTGCTTCAGCAGGTCACTGAATAAGGTATCAACACATTAAAGGTCTAAACTGAATCGCATACTTATCATCAGAACAGTGCACATCCCCTCCATTTGAAATCTATCCATTAGCCTCCACATTGTTCAGTCACAATTAGTGTAACAAACTGCACTAAGACTGAACCCTTCTTAAAATATGTTTTCTAATTATCCATGTAAGTCTGTTTTGCTGGAGACTCACTCAACTTCCAGTTCATCTTTATTGTCAGACTCAAGCAAAAAATTCTAAGCCATCCATTGCATCCTCACTTCAGATGCAGGATGATTCCACAAGAAGGGGTTGATGAGCACAGGAAGTCATCTAATACAGTTTCCATCTTCCTTTCACTTTTACTTTGATGCAACTGACTTACCTTCTTTGGCTCGTGGAAGACTTGGCTAATGACTTGCTAACTACTGGCGACTGGCAAAGTGCAAACAGGTAGGAGGTTAGGTAGGTGGACCAGCAGGTTAGCCATTTAATCATTTCATATGGTCCAAATTAAATAGGTAGACAGGCTCATGATAGCCACAGATAGGCCTACCTTTTTTTTCCAGGCACTGATTGATAGATTTATATTGTGATGTAAAAACCTCTCAACAAATACAAAACAAAATAAAGCTTATTCTGCCCGAGCATTGAGGGTGCAGAGATCTGCTTCCAAAGCCTTTTTATCCCAAAGGATATGCGCTAGGATTCATAGGAGATTAGATTTAGAGGATAAATTGTTCCACTGTGAAGTTGCCTCATTAACATGCCAGACTGGAGGCTGACTGAGTCCTGTTTCCTAAGTAAACTGATTCAGCTAAGTACGACTGAGACCAAGCCTGGAACCTACCCTGTAATGAATGCAGCCTTTGGAGTGACATCAAATATTGCTTTTACTTTAGGATAAAGTATCCAATGAGATATCACATCTTTGGTCTTGTTACAAACTTTCAGGTTTAATGTTGTTGTGATTTGAAAAGTAAATAAATAAATAAATAGTACAGCAGGTGACCAAATTGTTCATTGAACTGTTTATAGATTCACACTCTGCGCCCTACAAATGAGACCAAATTATAACATTAACTGAAATATCTAAGGCATGAGGTGTGATATGTTAAACCAACATAACCAAATCAAGGGGGGGACAAAAAAAACTTCACAAAGCAGCAATACCTGAATGCCAGCCAGAGAACGAGAGACAGAGCTGCTTCAGGTTAAAGCCCGGACTTTTACCTGGACACACCCTGGACCCTAAGGTGCTGCCACTTAACCTAACGAGCACTAACGAGCAGCTGCAGAGACAGAGCAGACTGGTCAACCACAGTGCCCAACAAGATGACACCAGAGGGGTCACCACAACCCATAAGTTCATAACTCTTACTTGTAATGGGATACTTATTTTGTGGCATATTTGTAAAGCGACCAAACTGAAAAAGATGAGTTATGATTTATTGCAGGGCTGTTTCTGTAACCTATCTGGCCTCACAGACTGAGCAATATAACCCAATTTGTACCAATAAAATCCAAGTAGAGGAAATCTGTAAAATGGGTGGAAAAAATATTGTTTTCTTCAGTGTGCCAAGGACACAATGTGTTCATGGTTGGACTGGGAGACTGTGCTGAGGAGAGGGCACACACATTTAACACACATGTACACATAGTGGGTTGAATCTTCAGCTGTGTGTCAGATGGCATTTTCTATTCCAGAGAGAAATGGATTGTGACAGACATTACTGCAGCACACACTCTGAATAGGAAAGTAGCTTCTGCTTCTACACTGAAAACACAGTCAAGGTTACACAGCACTCATAACACATGGAAGAGAAAAGAAAGAACAGCACATAAAGAGATCAGTTGATTTCTTTCAATTGCATAAGAAAAGAGTCAGGGGTTTGGACAAAGGGTGACTTCTGACAGCAACTAACAGCACACTTTCCACTCTAATGTGCACCAGTGTTAAGAAAGAAAGACCTTTAACTCTACTCTACAAGTGGAGGATAATGAAAGTCGGCACTAAAGGCTACATAATCTGACAATGGACAGAAACAAATTAGTATGCAATCATATTCATGCACCGCTCACTTAATGAAATGTTGAATGAGTTGTTTGTGTTGTTTGTGCCAAATGTTCTCTTGACTCTGATGTGTGAGTCTATGTGTATCCTGTTCAAACCCAAAAGAAAGCCAGCTGTCCTTAGAGAGATTTAAAAAAAGGCCATGTTGAGCCTGGAGGAGGGGAGAATATTTTGCATAGAGCCTTGCTGTTATTGTAGACTTATATGTATGTATTGACAATCAATGAATTATCATGGTTGACATGTTACAGAATTTCTGTGATTTGAACTTTAGACTTCATAACGGTCATCCAGTATCAACACTCATCAAGGGACTGCAACAAAGAATAGCTTTAACAATATGAATAAAAAAGTTATATCAGGACCTAACTTGAGCTATTTTAATTTAAAAAGATGTTGATTGAACTCTGTAGCAGATTTTAGTGTGAACTTGCTGCAGTAATTGGTCATGTCATATCCTATGAATGAATCAATATATGTTTTTATTAATATAATAGTCGCATATGTGTAAAAAAAAAAAAAAGGACACCGGCGTAAAACTGAAAACAATATGTAAATGTAATACATACACTATAGATCTGAAAGGTATAGTGTTGGGTGGGCCGAACATCATTACAGTAAAACAGTCTTAAAGAGTATAAGCAGGCCACTTACAGAATAACATACCAGATCCTTATCAAATACAGTAATGTTATAATCTTTACTATATAAATGATCCTCATATGATATCTAGGAGTGCCATGTCTGAAAGACTGTGTGTCTACAGCTTATCTGTGTTGCTCTGCATGTAAACTGCTGCTACAGCCAGAGACCATGAGGGAAACCTGGCATCATTAAGCTGCTGTCAGCATCCATCTGGGATGATGGGACACCATGACAGCATGGAAAAATAAATCTGCTCCCTGACACACTTGACACAGTGGTCTGTCAGCTCAACATTCCTTTGTCTTAAAACTTATCTTCTTAAACTTCTTCTCTTAAAGTAGGTGGTGTATTAAGCAGTACAGGGAACCGAGGGTAACACAGGCCTGCAGGCCAACTTTTGACTGAGAGACCCATCGTCTTTTGCATTTTTTGCCTCTAAAAACAGTGTTTAGCACAGATCCTCAAGTCATCAGCATCAGAGGGCAACTGAAACTCAAACAATTTAGTTAATTATGTTATTTATTCTCGTACTTAATGAAGCGTTGAGTGTTTAGCCACTAAAAAATAAATATGAATTTATCCCCAAGTCATCATACCGATAGAATCAATGTGTAACATGTAATCAGTACAAAACCAAAGGCTCAACAGCATGCATAACCTCCATATATGCATCTGTTACCATGACATCAAGGTCATGAACCCATTATCTGAGTCTAAATTAAGTATTGAGAACAGAGAGCTGTGCACCAGAGCATAAAACAAGTAGAGGGAGAGAGTGGGAGAAAGGGGGGTTCACTTCAACAGATCCTGTTGCTGCATTGCATCATGGTCACTGCGGTGGAGATTTTTCTTTACACAACACACATCTTTCTACACAACAAACTACTTCTTTGATAGCTGAATGTTGCAGCCAAACAACAGATTTTTAAAGATGACATCAATCCCAAACTGACAACAATAAGAGATAAGAACTACTTTGAAGATAAGCACAGTATGAAGAATATATGAATATAAATGTTGTGTTTCAGTGATGAAGATTTGTTTTCATATGTTTGCGGTCACTTAAAATCAAGCACACACATATGATAAGTAGTGTCCTGCATACACAGTGACACATTGCTGAAACCACAGTGACTGATATACAAACTGCAGTCTGATGACACTGAGTCATGGCTCTGATGACAAGATCACTGAGGACACATCAGCCTCCATCGCTCTCTTTGCTCCTGACTTTCATCTGCTCAGTTCTGTGAATGAAAGTTGAAACCTGTCAAACGTCTTATAATCAAAATCATTTCTTATTTTACTCATTTTGGAAACACATTCAAAGTCTTGTACAGCTTCATTTACTGTGCAGTGTTCATCGCTGCCACTCTTTGCTTTGTGTTGCACTGCAAGTTGCAAACAGATATGACTGACTTTTTCTTGCTTACTTTTTTTTTTGGTATAAATAAAGAACAGATAACAAAAATGTCTCTTGCTTCTTTAGTC
The DNA here is from genome assembly GCF_022749685.1 of Semicossyphus pulcher. NCBI lineage: Eukaryota > Metazoa > Chordata > Actinopteri > Labriformes > Labridae > Semicossyphus > Semicossyphus pulcher. Next base: position 8,593,375 of record NW_027211700.1, read on the forward strand.
AAGAAAGTTCTATTTTATTGACCAAAAAGAATTACGTACAACTTTGCATCAAACACAGGACAGGCTATCTTACCACAGTGACATATCTCTCTCAGTTTGTGTGAATGTGGCTGCTCTATATGAAAGGGACTTCAGATCTGAGCTCTGCTTTGATTGAACATGAGCTCGACAGGGCCCACAGCCTCCAGAGACGAGCAACGACTGACACACTTCTGAGAGCTCTGTGGAACATGTGTGTCCCAATGGTGTAACGTCCCAAGGAGAATCAGACTGTAGTATGCATGTGTCGCTATGTGTGAGAGGCTCAGCATTTCATGATAACACTCAAACCAAGAAATAATCCTATTTGAATTGTAAGCCTAATACTTAAGAACTATTCTGTTTTCTCACAAACAGGCAAAGTCTAAATCTGCCTTAAATAAATAGAAGAGGAATAATGAATGCGAAGACTACCTGGACTGGAGATTAAAAACAGACTGACAATAAAATTGGATGTGGCAAAGATTAGAGTTAGAAACTTTCTGTATTCTCATAGTTACGACCAGAAAAATCTTTGAAATGAGCAAAAGAATTCAACTAAAAACATGAAATAACTGAAACACAAAGCTTTGCTGCCAATGACAGCAGGGAGAACAAGTTGATCAAAGAGACTGAAAGAGTCACAATAATTCACACAGTTTCTCTGATTCTCATTTTAGATGCAGTCCTGATGTCAGAGCCACAAAATCATCATCATTTATCTCCAAACATCTGAATAAATTATTCAGCATGCAGACATGAGCTCATATAAAAACAGCCTGTGGAAATGATCAAATGATTTTGGTGTGACAGAAGAAAAATAGAAGACAGCAGACTGAGTCGATTAAAGTCTGTGATCGTCTGATTCAAAGTAACAAGCAAAGTTTTCTGCCTTCTAAAATTAGCAAATCAATCACTTTCTCTCTCTCTGAGCTGAAGCAGACAGTCGGAGTCTTGGGTCTTAAAAATGGCTCTAAGAGTTACTGGTGAAGCCGTAACAGACATCAAGCTTAGTCATATACATTTTTAACAATATAAGTCTATTTGAAGGATTTTTTATGCATGTGGAGTGATAATACTGGAAAATAAATGCTTTACACCAAAGCTGCCGATGTGTATTTATGTGTTGGTTTTGCCTACATTTGAATTACAGATTGTGTCTTGCAGGCATCAGTACTGACACTGATACTGATGCCTGCAATCTTACACTGATGAAAGATTTGAATTGTAGATTAAGCTAAGTACAAAGCAGATCCAGCTGCATGTATACACAAAACAATTTACTAGTAGATATGATAATGTACCATGAGAACTATCCCAGGAATCAGTATCTAAAAAAAGCCTTCAAACACACCGAGCAAAGGCAGCATCTGACTTTGGCTCCTGACTCCACACAGACCTGAAGGTATTTGAAGCAGACACACAGTTACATTCATCAAAAGGCAGATGCAGATTGTGATCTGTTCATTCTTCAGCATGGCTGTGGGCTGAACTCATCTAACAGGACGATGTGTGCAGCTTTACTGAAACACAGCATTCAAAGCATCAGTGCTTTGGGACTGACATTATAAAACCTATAACATGATAGTGTTATTGAGGAAAAGTCATTATTAATTAATTTTAAATGAAAGATATGGGTCATGTTTATGGGAGTTCACGGTCATATATGCATAAGCAGGGCAATAAAGGGTTCATGTGTGTGATGAAGGTTTCACACACCTCTCTTGGTAATCACTCTCTTGATTAAACCTTTACTGTGTATACACTGTTGTAACCTGACGATCATGGAAATCACCTTCTCTACACGAGCACCAGCTTACAAGTCAAATCATGAAATTAAACATTAGAGAGGACAGACTCAGGACTAATCTGAAGTCATTATCATCACATTATTATCCCGCAGTGAAACATCTTGTCACGGTCACTGGTGCTGGAAAAGGAGAACCCAAAAGCACGACAATCAGGCAGGCAAGTTGAAAGGGAAGATCCGTTTATTCAGTCCAAAAAACCGGCAGAGTCAAAACCGGGAGATCAGTCAATCAGGCAAACAAATCCGACAAGGGGCAGGCAGGTATCCGAAGTCCAATAAGGCAAAACAGGGTCAGCACTAGAAGGCAGAATAGAAAATACTGGAAAGCTTGGCAAAAATACACACAAGACAATCTGGCAGGGATCAAGTGAAAATGACTAGAATATATACTGAGGGACTAATGACCAAATGGACTGCAGGTGAGGAGATGGGCGGGGAAAACCAGGTGAGGGAAATGAGATGATTGCATGGCAGGGAAGAAAGGCAGGATCTGAAATGACAGGAGAGTTAGTGATAAGACATGAACCAAATAAGAAAAAACAAACTAAGAGTTAGTGTAACTACGTTACACATCTGGGATTTCAAAATGGCCGAGATGACATTCAGTTAATGTTATAGATGAAAGAGCTGGTTGCCAAATCATAATTTAATATTATACTGTCATCTTAAAGAGTGAGTAAAGACTATTTCCACTTTAACTGTGTTGCTCAATCACATTTACATTCACAAAAATATACATCATCTATTGATGCTGGACTCATTTATTAGTGTTCATTACAGCAAATGTTATTTTCCTTTTAAATATCAAATGCAGTAAATGTGTTTTTGAGATCCCAAAAAAACAGAGATGTGTACTTGAGACTTGGTGACTTGGACTCGAGTCGACTCGAGTCACTGTTTTGAGGATTGCGACAAAAAATAAATGACTTGAGACTCAACTTGGACTTGCAAGTTAATGACTTGAGACTTGACTTGAGGCATGATGACTCAGATGACTTGCGTGTGTTCATTAGTCTGAATGTTAGCTGTTAAATATTAAATGATATAATTCCAAAAGCTCCCCGGTATGTGATCGTCATGATTGGATGACTGTCTGCTATGGCAAAACGCAACATCAAAGACCCCCAAAGAGTAGCCTCATCCGTCGTACTCATTATTACTCGTTACGGTCTCAGACCAGACCATCATCACAGCTGCGTCTGACACAGATACAGTTCATTGTCATACTTTTTGAAGAGGTTACATAAATTGGCCAACAATATCATTATTAGACACGTTACTAACACCGTGTCTTTTCTCTATAAAAAGACCGGATACTTCAGGGAAGAGTGCTGTATCTTGGGTGGGAAAAAAAAGTGACTTGACTTGGGACTTGGCTTGCCTTAACTAAGGACTCGACTTGACTTGGGACTTGAGCAAAGATGACTTGGTCACTACAATGCCAAAAAATATGCTAAATATGGAGTAAACTGCAACACTCCTGATGTTTTGATGTTCACCCAGCACCGCCAACACACAGCCATCTGACATTTAAAAACAGCACTCAGCTGTCAGCAGGTTTCAAGTAATGAATAATGGAAAGAGTGAAAGCCTGCAGCTGAAAGTAATCTAGTTTAATATTAGTTTTAATAAACACTGCACCACAGGACTCATGTGTTAAGAGAAGGAAAAAATATATATTTTTAATATCATGTAATGTTCTAGTCAATGAACACAGTTGACCCTTAGTTACAGTATCTCGCAGCACTCAGAGCTTTACTTCTGCTCCACCTACACACTCCTGACAATTCTCCACACTATCTATCGCTGCTGTCACTATCAAACTGATATCACAGGCAATCTGCCAGACTGGAGAGGCTCCACATGCAGGTCAGAACTCAGATGACCTATACAGCCTCCATGAGTTTATTTATACATAAAATATGTTTTAATGTGCTGCCCCTTAAAGGGGCAATTTAAGTTAGATAGGGCCTCAGAGTAATCAATACCCTCCATATTCCCTAATCGGCAGCCTTTTGTGCCAACAAGAACAACTGTGCGTACATAATACAGAACCATTCATTTTAATGTTGACTCATGCATGATGATTTGGTCATTTTCCAGCTTGGGATACTTGAAAAAGTGCTTGCATGAGCATTGTATTAATCTATTTAATTAGAGCAGAGTGTGAGGCTGGCAGCTAATTAAACACAGTCATAACATGCAGCCAGAGGAAGTAAAACATGGAGGCTTTCCTTCCATTTGTATGCTCTAAACTCTGACCTTTGAGTATAAATATCACTTATCTCCTTAGAGAGGGGCTAAACTGCAGAAAGCTGACACACTGATGCTGCCTCAATATCCTGCAATGTGTGTGTGTGTGTATATGTGGGCAATCCCCACTCCTGTTTGATCCCCTCTGGACGTTATGCCTGTTATGTTATCTATGAACTATGAAATATGCATATGTTAGAAAAGTCACAGGGTCAAAGGTCTGAATCCAACTGGGTTATTCCAAGAAAACTTTACAGGCAGATTCCTGGTTACAAAACCTTGAATCACTCATATGAAGCAAAATGTTTAAAATGCTGCCAAAAAAGCTCATCAGGAGTGCAGAGCTTTAAATAAATGGCTGCATTCAAACTTTCCAACCAACTTCCTCAACCAAATTATTGAAGTATGAAATTGGTGGTGGCAGTTTCGGGGAAAACCATAGAAATTATGCATTTATTCATTTGTATTGGTTTCTTTATAAAGAGACTGTCTGTACAAACCCCTATGTAATAGCAAACTTTGCTATGATGGTAACTATGTATCAGTGCAGACAATTCATGGAGTGGCTGCATCACTATACTTCCATTAAAATAAATTAAACTGACCACACACGGAATGAGAGCAGAGTGTAAGTAGACTGTATGAGCTGTTGGCCTGCTGTTCTGCCGATGACTCACAACCCTTCACCAAAACTGTGTAAAGCATCAACATGAGAATCCCGGAGGACATCTGTACTAGTCTACATCGGCTCCTCCATGACCCTCTGTTCTCTCATTAACTTTGATTACTGGCTTGATAGAAAAGTTCCAGACAACTTTGTACTCTGCTCCAGGCATTCAATCTCACCACCACCTCCTGAAGCTGTCATCAGTCTATTCTGCTCTATGTTCAATAACAGTATGCTATGAGATATGATTGAAGACACAGCACTGACTTAGTTTCCTGGTTTCCTCAGGCAGTTTGTTTCAGAGCCCCGGGGTCCTGATGACAAAGACTCCTGCAGAGAAGACTGCAGCTGCAGGCGCACTATAGGCCATCAGCCTCCTGTGGACTTATTAACACAGACTGACACTTCAACTGTAGCACACACTGTCTGATTCAGCTGCATAATCTCTGCCTGCAAAATATGAACCCTAAAGGTTTTATTTCTTAATCATGCGTATTCTTCAATTTACATCATATCACTGGAAAATGAAGCCACCTGTTAATTTAATTACAACACATCATTGATGGTTCAGTGGTTCATGTTCTGCTTGCCTTGAAGAAGAACCAAATTTAATTCTCAGCCAGATTTCAAGTTTGGCTGGAAAACTGATGAAAACAGCCAAGTGCAGTCAGAGTGCTGGCTGTGATTCTGTGTTTGTTGCTGTTTCAAATGCCTATCAGCTCACTTCAATCATCAATCAGTCCAGACCACATTTTCTGTTGTTCAGTTTTGGTGCTCAATGTAACAATTAGGACTGAGTTGCTGTCACCTGATTGGCTGACTCAATATTTGCCTTAACGAGCAGCTGTACCTCGTTAACCTAATTAATAACTTGCCAGGGCAACTCAGGAGTTTCAGCACTTAGAGTATCATCAATGAAATCATCTACACTGTGTTAATATGCTGTCTAAAATTAATAATCACTTTAATAGAACAAAATACCAAAGTGGACGATGCAGTGAATTATATGAACACAACCCACATCTCTGAAAGGTTTGCAGATATTCATCACTTGTTAAGTCTCTGACTCCTCTCTCAGGAGTATATTCTGTGTTTTTCCTCTTACAGTCCTCTCTCCTCTTCCTCCTCATTTCTGTCTTGTAGCTCTGATAGATGTGTGATCATGACAGCCTGTAGTGTTGATCTGAGGCTCTGCAGCAGAAACCTTTTAACTGTATTAAACTGTCACACCACCATTCTTCATGCAGCTCACAGACATTCAGGGTTTAACATGGTGGTTAGAGGACTACATCTCTGCCTCTCTTGGTTTATGTTGTCTCACTGTGTATTTCCTATGTGTCCTGAAGAGGATCTTGTTTGTAGTATCACATAATTTAATACAACTTTAGAAATACTTGACCATTTAGACTACATGTTTGAATGTTAGTGAAGACTTTGACATGGCTTGCTTGTTTTTTATGCCACTGAGTGCCCACATCCCTGAGCTGCCCAACATGAAAGGATCCTGGTTCTCTGAGGCAGAAAACACACACAGCTACCTGAGTCTCAAAACAACCTCTGACACTGGATTGATTTCAAACTGCCAACTTCTTCCGAGATGATTTGACATTTGACATGGTTGTTTTTTTTGTTATGAAACATCTCTGTCACTGAGATCCACAGGGTCACTGCTGCTGTGTCCTGAATGCTGTGAATGTGGATCTGTCAGGTTGGAGTCAATAAAACCTGAAGAGAAAAGGCCGACTTGCAGATTTGTGAACCTGCAGTTAGTGAGCAAACACAGAAACTGAAGGTCCCTCATTATGTTGCTCAGCTGTTACTTAAACATGTCAACATACTTTGAGTCATAGTTCAACCTCGTACAAATATAACCTTGCACCTACACACTGAACCAGCTTACTCATATGTTGCTCTCTCTACTGTATCCTCTTGATAGACTTTACACTGACTGAAGTGAGCTCAGCTGTTCTCCTGAGGATTCTCCTGCTGAGTCTCTGCAGACCTGTTAGCTCATTCACTTCCACATCTCCTGTCAGAGCAGACCTGATCTTCCCTCCAGATTAAGACCACCGACCATGTTGGACATTTCAGACACGTCTATCTGATGTGTAACTTCAGCTTCATCTGCTACTGTCTTTTTTTTCTTTTTTCTTTTATATATTTCAACATGGGGAATAACCTTGGAGTGTATCTGCCCACAGGATTCTCTTAAAGGAACAGTAACATATTTTACATGCAGGATTGGACTACAAAGTTATGGTGGATGTACAGTCATTAGTAAATGATTAACGTTATCACTCACTGATTTCGCATTTATCTTGATTACAACTACAGGAACATGTAGCTCCAACATCTACTCTCTAGAATAATGCTAACCATATGATTGGTGGATTATAGCATTCACCTTTAAACAAAAGGAGCAACTCTCTCGAATTGCTGTAAGAAATGCAAGAAGCCTATTTTGAGCTTGTTTGCAGGAAATCTCATCCAAATCAAATCAAATCAAATCAAATGTTATTTGTATAGCGCCAAATCATAACCAGAGTTATCTCGAGACACTTTACAAAAAGAGCAGGCTCTTTGTTATGTAATTTAAAGAGAGGCCCAACATGAATCACTATGAGTAGCACTTAGCAATATTTGGCACATTGGCGAGCAAAATGTCAACAAAACTTACAATGCAGATAAAAGCTTCCAGGAAAAAGAAAATGGGGAGAATAATTGACGGGTTTGAAATGCTTATAACAGTGCTCAGAGTGAGGGAGACTGAGGCTGGGTAAACAATCAACATGAGCATGTCAGAAACACACATCAGTCTTTTACTATGAGATAACTCTCCCACTAAAGACTGCTCTGCATTCACACACCAGCCTGTTCTGCATGAGCTGCACTGTTGTGAAGAATTAAATCGGCTGCTTAACCAACATTTAAAAAGTGACAGTGAGTCCAAATGTGACCTCCTCTCATGAATTATGACGACCTGCTGCAGAGCTGCTGCCTGCATCTCTTTAGGCTGGAAGGATTGTTTCTGATTCAGAAACCGAAAACAGCCTTTTTTTTAATCCATCGTCCATCCTCTAAAACAGCACCAAGACAAAACAGACTTGTGAAAAGTAATGTGATCAACTCTGCCAACAGCAGCTCTGGTTAGTTTCACACAGCTCACACACATACACACACTCAGTAGACCTCATGTTGGTACACCCTCAACCACACGTGCAGTCTCTTAAGATATTTATAGAAGAACTAGTGGTGATTTACCTGCATTTGAAGATCCACAGAAGAAGGTTCAGGAAGGAGACAATCAGGAAACAGCATCCAGAAAAAACAAAGGAAAGAAGATCATTAGTTAGAAACCAAGATCCATGTAGAAAAGGGACACATTGACTTTGAGGACATCAATTCTGTTCTGGTTGCCAAAGAGATGCATCAACAAAAATACATCATTTTTGGTCATTCATCAGACCTCATTCCTGACATCACATCAGTGTCTTGTGATGTGTTTCAGTAGTTTAGGTAGGAAAATAAAGCTAGAGGAAGATTAAGGCAGAAACATGGTGACAGAACTCAGTAGTGATGAATGAAGCTTTCAGGAAATGTCAAAGCAAGTTTTTCATTTCCAGCACAAGTTGTAGTAAGTTGTGTGAGTATTAATGACTGCAGAAAGTTTTTATTGCCTTGAAATGTCAGACGTGTTTAAAAAACTTTTTCTGTAAGTGCAGAACTTTATAATAATCTCATCTAATGGAGGAATTCAAACAAACCCTCTGACCATCAGCGTGATTATCTGACCTTTTAGGCTGCTCAGTTCAGTAAATCCACATCATGTGTTCAAGCTGAATTAAGAGAACAAATACTGTGGTATTCATGTTTGCTAAAAATGCAGATGTAGCTCATACTGCATCCTCACGTGCTCTAGAAATAATTTCTTGAAGAAAGTAATGAGAAAAAGCTCCATCAAGCACTAAAACAAGATTTCAATCGATGGAGCCCTCCAAATAAATCGTTTCCATTGTGAGCATCTCCATCTCTGAGTCATGCACACTTTCAGTCTAATTGTGTGAAAGCTTCACAAAGCTAGAAATCTATTTTCTGTCTCTTAAGTAGTTCTGCTCACAAACTGAGCTGCACGCTGGCTCTGATGTCTAATGAACATTTTATTACAGCTCTCATGGCCAAATATATTCAACAGCAAAGTCCATCTCCATATTAAATCTCAGCTTTAAGCTCACAACATTATAGCTCATCATGCATCATGGTCAACTGAGCCACAGTAACACCTGAATCAAACATCATAATCATGGTCATGAGCTGTAACGGATCATGGAGGATTTAACAGCCTGCACCTCACCATCACATCAGTGTGTGGATAATTTATTGTGACACTTCCCAACGCCAATGCTTCCAAAAAGATGACATTCTAATGAAAAAATGTTTGCTATATTGCAAAATGTAAACTAATGTTATTAGTCTCTCTGGATGTGATGCTCACTGTGGTGTCATGTTGTTGGGCACTGTGACTGAACAGTCTGCTCTGTCTTTGCAGGTGCTCGTTAGTGCTCGTTAGGTTAACTGGCCACACCCGAGGGCCCAGGGTGTGTCCTTTGATTTGTCTTCATTAACTGTTTCACATGCTTTGCCTACCAGGTACTGAAATAATATATAAGCTTGTGAAGAGACAGATATAAGGTAGAAAACATTTTCTTGTTTATTTACATCTTTTTGTAAATTTACAACAAAACTTTCATCCTTTTTTTAAATCAACATTCTTCAAAACACCGACTCCATCCTGAATAACCTCTTTAACTCTGCCTGCTTGCTGTACTGTTTGTATGATTTCCTCTGTTCACAGTTCTGATCTGATCTCCTGTCAGTATCAATCAAACAGAACAGGTTTTCTCTCAGCAGAGGACTGAACCAATGAAAGAGTGAGATGAGAGGATAAACAGTGTATGACTGATTCTCACAGTAAACCAATGCTGTCACTCTGTCTGTTATTTCAAAGCTCTTCATCCAACATTCATCCAACAGCACTGATCTGAGTTCAGTAAACTCTGCTACCTAAACAGGGTTCAGCTCGTGTGAGTCTCCTGGACCTAACAGTATCTGCATCTGCAGATAGACAAGTCTGTTTTGTCTTTTCTTCATTGTCTATCTCTGGTTTGCTCAGTTATATCTCTGCCCCTGTAATTTATTTTATAAGACTTCCTTCTCATTCATTTACTGTATATGCTTCCCCCTGTGTTCTTGTAATTAAAAGAGGTAGAAGTGAACGAAAAGTGAAGGGATCAGAGAAGAAAGCAGAACAGAGTCAGAGCTTCATCAGCTGTGGAGGATAAGAATCCCCTGTGGGAGCTTTAACAGCACCCAGCCTCCATTCACTTTAATGTTTAATTGATTTCAAGGCTACCAACACAGCACAGAGAACACTGATTGAATCGTATTGGTCTAAAGCTCCTTATAGTTAAATAAAAGATGGGGAACAGGTAACTCAAAGATGTGAAGGCAGAACAGAAACAAACCACAGAGAAATAAGGGCTTAAGGGCTCATATTTATCATGCAAAACATGACATAAACAAATTCTCTGTTATATTCATCTCTGTAGAAGAAAATGTGAGAAATACAGTTTTATGTTTCACTTAATGAGAAGTATAAAAAGATGAGGGCCCTCAGGGAGGGAGAAAGCTCAGACGCTGGAGAGGAGAGAGGAGAGAAAAACAGAGTGTTTGAAACAGAAGAAGAACAGGATCCTCTGAGGGAGAGAGAAACCAGCGGCTGATCTGTGTTTGTCAGCCATGATGCTTCACACTGTAACCCACACAGATACTTTTACACACACACCTGCACATGCACGCAGAAAACATAGCAAAAGGTAAATTCCTCTATCCATTGTTCTACCAGATGATCCATTGCTCATCAAGCTCACATTTCTCTTTTCAAGTCCAACCAGCTCCAGTGTTTCAGTCTGATGGTTTCTGTGTAGCTGAAGTCAGTCCCCAGTTTAAACCTCCATCACTTCCTGTGCCAGTCTTGTATCTCACCTTTGGGACAGTTTATGACTCTTCTCTCCCCCACTGCTCCCATCCTGGCCTCTCCTGCTGTGACTTTATGACCCTCGTCCTGATCCTTGACTAGAGGATGTCAGACAGCCTGCTCAATGGCAGCCAGCTGAGTAACCTCTGGCAGTGGATCAAGTTGTGTTGCTCTCTCCTGGCCTCCTGCCTGCTGTGTCTCTCTTCACCTCTTTGTGGGACACATCCACTGCTTGAGCCTCTCCTGACTCTACCAGGATGACACATAATGTTATAACAGACCCTGATGCAAAACACCATGTGGGGAGTGAACCTTGGGTGGTAGTGTGTGTCCTTACCTGTCACTGCACAACAGTCAGAATGCTTGCTCTCAGTAAACTGCAGGGAACTCACTCCACAACACAACAACACAGTTACAGCCTGATATTAACCGTCGTCTTGCATGCTAGTGAGCAGCAGCGTTTAGAGACAAAATAGTGAGCAAAAAAAGCAGAAAATATAATCTGACTGCTCTTAATCTGACTATAAATAAATATTGTGTGACATTTCAAACAACAAAAACAGCAAAAGGCATCTGCAGCGTATGAGTATCAGCTGAAATATGTACTTCATGTAGCTTATGGATTTTTCGGCATCCTTTTTTAGAAAGAGAGCAGATTTAAAACAGGAAGCCCTTAAGGTTTAAATATTCTCACTCCTCATTGCTAAAGAGAGAATATGTGAATCCCTCAGGCTACTGGAAGCTGCCAATGAAGTCAATGTTAGCTGTTTCTCACTGTGTGTGTTTGTGTTTCACATTAAGCTGTTTCATCTCCTCCCTCCTCTCATCCCTCCATTGTTCATGTGAACTCCTGCCTCCCACAATCCCTCTCTCCTCCCCTGCTCTCTCTCTCTCCATTTGGGAGCCGGCAGCTCTGATCAGGTGATGCTGAACTTGACTCATTTCCTGTGGGAATCAATGGGCAGCATTAATCAAATGGCTGGAAGCTAATGGTTTTAGTGGGGCTCAGGGTGAGACCAGAGGACACTGATTCAGATCACCATCAGGCTGGGACAGAAACATATAGACAATGTCCACTAGTGGTAACACATAAGTGTTTTGGATTTATGTGGGAAACTTACATCACAATGACTGGGTTAAATATGCTGTGGTCTGGAAGCTCTCAAGTTTCATCTTCTTCACCTTTCACACCTTCAACTTCTCTCAGGGTTGTGATTGTTATCAAACTCTCAGAAACATCACAACTACAATTTATTCATCGCTCAGACATTGAACTGCTAGTGACCCTGAATCTATTATCCTCTGTATGAACATGAATCATTGTTGATTATTACTGGATGGAGGTCCAGTTGAGATCATCGACTGCTGCTGAAGACTGATCTTTTCTCATCGACTCCAATCAGTGAGAGGAAAGAAGTGCTGCTCTGTCAGCTTCTTCTGTTTGCTCACAGGCAGTCGGGCTTTGTTTTCCTCTTTACTGTTCACGCCTTTTGTTTATGTTTTATATGTTTTAAACTTCCCTGAAAGTAGCAGTGTGCTGAAAGAGCCCACCATCACAGAGACAGCTCAGTATCTGACCTTCTGAATGATCTTTTCAGGTGTTAAACTTTTGTACAGTTTAGCCGCCCTGAGGTTCTCTGGGTCAAACTGTCCATCTGGGATTTCAGTTTGCTGCTTTTTTTAGACTAAAAAGTTTCAAACTGAGTCAAAAAAAAAAAAAAAGAGCTTCATGATGCAACTCTACCTAGCACACACTTACAGTGTTTTACAATATTGAGGCATTTGTTTCTGTATCAAACAGTACCCAAATTGACTGGTTAAAGCAGTGTGGATGGATACCTCAGATACATCAAACAAGTCTTAAATCTCAGAAACCATCGACTATCACCTAACGATGGCTGAGAGCAGAGAGAGCTGGCATATGGAAGAGACATGATCTCACCAAGTGGGAGATTATTCAACATCCATACTAATAATGGAGCATTTAGGGGCTGAGGGGCTGTGTAGGAGGAGAAACAGCATAGAAGAGGCATGTAATGCATCCATATTTTATTAGAAAACTGAATCTATTCCATGTATTAACATGAAATAAGTAGACATATTAATAAATTACTCAAATTAGCTTTTCAGTCACAGGACTTTAATTACACTGAGTGGTTAAGTGTGTTTGTCAAGGGCTCTCCAACAAGTAGGGGCTGCACGCCGCCAGCAGATACACACTATGCACCGTATATGACACCAAAACAAACTCGCACTGACTGAAATGAAACAGATTCACATTAATTATGCAAATAACATAATCATTCTAATGTTGCATTTTGCTGCCTGTTCATTATGATTCATTATGTAATGCTGTTGGCAGAGTTAAGCTCTGCTCATACACACACTGAGCTCAGGGGATCTGATGAGAAGACACTTTACAGAGGTAACTTGGCAGACTCACTCTGTGTGTAAACTACTCTCCTTGGTTTCACCTACTTAAACTTTCAGACAGTTTGTGGTGCAGAGCAAAATACATTTTAGTCTCCATAGGGCCATTATTCTAACAAGGCAGGGGACCAAACTGCTTACATCGTCATCCTCAACAGCTTGTTGTCTCTCCTTAGTTGACCGATTCTCCACATACTTCTAAAGTCATAAAAGTCCCATTTAAAGTGCCTTGATTAAATCTTACATAACCCATGCTGTAGATTCCTCTCTTGTTCTCTTGTTCAGGCAAACTGATCAGCTGTGTTTGGATAATGAGCTCCTGTCAGTTGGCTCAGAGGTTCCCTCCATAAATCAGTCTGTACTCATGGTATGAGGAACTCTTGTGAGAGCACGGCTCTGCCTGCCAGGCCTGAACTCCCCGGGCTCTGCTCCTTCTCAGCAACCAACTGTCCCCTCAGCTGCCACCATTCTTTCAGCATCACCAGGAAGTGTGCTGCCGCTCAAAACTGAACTATTAAATACTGAAATGACACGAAAAGAACAAGTGGAGTTCACTGATGAATAATATGTTGAATAAATCACAGATTAGTGTGTCTGTGTGTCGACTAAAGCTTCATTAACCCGGAGGAACCTTCTGATCTCTCAACCACACTTCATTTATCCTGCTAATTAACAACTAATCTGCAGACTTTGAGGATTTAAGAACCACATGCAGCATTAAGATTTGTTCACTAAAAGGCTCGAACACACGCAAAGAAGAATGAAAGTGGTCATCAAAGTAGATACAGTGTTCTCCTCAAGCAAGAGTGAAGCAGTGAGAGGCAGTGGACTACCTGTTACTATTTTCATCACAGAATATTTCCAAACTGTCAATCATTTATAGACAGCTGACTCTCCTGATGGATGAACGTGTGACACATGATTGACAGCATGGAAGCTGCAGAGATGGACGGATGAAAGTCAGGTTGTGGACCAAAAACGTGTCTAAGAAGAGACTCCATCAATCTACTGAGCTCACTACCCATAAACCACTGCAGCTAATGCTGCACAGTCACAGTGAACAGAGGAAACATGGAGTCATTCAGCTGATATTGAACAGTCGCTCTGTTCATTATGTGACAGTAAATCCATCACTGTGAAACAACATCATCACTGGAGTTACATCATGTTAGCAAATAGCTGCTCTGACCACCTGACTTTGCTCTAATATCACACTGATGATTTCAGACAATGTGTAATTAGTACCATCTCTGTAGTCTGTATTCATCTGCCCGACATCCACACGGAGCGATTTGTTGTTCATGAAGGTTTCTGATTATCTGCTATGATTAATTTTTCCTTGTGTGACAAAAACAATTAAATCAGAGTAAAGTGTGAGAGGAGACTGGTATATGTTGATGCAATTTGTCTGTTGTAATATTATACCACAGCAGGTTTTGGTGCCTTCATTTATTGTTAATTTGCTTTATTTAATGTAAAAAAGCAATAAAAAGTCAGGGCAGAACTCTGATCTACTTCTTGTAAGACAGGGAGAGAGAGTTCCTCTTCACAAACACAGTCTCTGTTTGATGCTGCAAAATAAAAGGAATCAAAGAAGCATCTATTTTCATCTCCAACAAGCTTCTCTTCTGGAGAGGTTTTTAGTTACAGTGAAACTTTAAGGTTAAAATGTTGTTGAACAAGAAATGCTCTGATATCTTATCTCTGAAAGTACCAGAAGTACAGAGTGTAAAAATCAATGAAGCATTAATATCCTGTCATGAAGTGTGACTGTATTAAATATGAAATAGAAATGAGCTTGAGATGTTGCTACTGCTTCAGATTAACTCAACAGAAGTGATGCACACAGTGGCTTCATATTGTAAGAACATACAGGTGTAGTGATAAGATGGCAGATGGTTCAATGATCCAACACCATGTTTATTTGTTCAGTGGTAAAAACAATTCGGCCTCAGTTAAACTGCTGGAATATTTTTAAAGCACCGAAAGCACTTCAGATGGTGTTATATCTCTCACTGCCAACACACTCTGCTACAACAACAGACAAATACACATAAACCCAATCCTAGTGTCCACACTGAAGGACTCACAGACTTTGAGGTGTGATCCCTTTAAGTCTGCAGGGACTAAAGGCTGACCCACTGTCAAAGAGTCAAGTGCATGAGAGCTCTCTCACAGATATTTCTGCACACTTGCTGCATTTGTGCAGAACACTTTGCCTGAGGGAATCAACCACAGTTCAAAGCATTGTGATGTTTAACTCAGGGTTACCGGAGATGCCAGGAAGCCTTGAAAAAGAAGAACTGGCACCTGAGTGTTCAGCTCTGTATATTTTGTGTGCTGTCTGGTATACCTACATTTACTAAGAAACATGAGCAAGGAAAAAGCAGTTAGAGAGAGATGATCCAAATCTCAGAGCTCCACCTGTGTGTCTCCATGATGTTTGATCACATCAGGAAAGGAAACCAGTGTGTCAATAATATAAATGTAAAGTAGCTGAAGAGTGGAGAGCTGGAATAACAACTGGATCATTTTCTGCACACATCAGCACATTCAGGAACCTAAAGTGAGGCAAGGTGCCAACTAAAACCTCTCAGCACAGCAAGTATTATATCACTCCAGCACACAGAAATATAAAGCACTCTACAACAGCAGAGATTACAGAGCTACATATGACACATTGTTCTCTCTCAGCTCAGGACTGTAGATAGAAATGATGGAGGTCAGTTCTCAGTGATCTGACTCAACAGCAGGCTGTGATATTGAGACACATTCTGTGTGGCTGAATGTGGAGTCTCTCTTTTGAGGTGCAGTGTACAGGTCAGTAGATGGTGTTACCATCCCCACACACACACTCACACCAAAACACATGGACACAGCTCAGGGTCGAACTGGCCACTCTTACCTAAAGACAGAACAAGAGGAGAGCAGGATCTAAATGAAGATTCCACTTTGAGGTTTTATGTGCTTCAAAATGCACTTCATGTAATGTTTCCCACATCGACCCACCTTACATCATGGTGATTTAACTCATAAGCTGTTGCTGTAGTTTGCACAGCTCTACAAACATCACTACCAGCGACTCCACAAAGTTGTTTGTAGCCTTCTATGGTGGCTGTGACTTCCACCTGGCAGGCTAAAGTACAGGTAGAGAGAAAATTAGAGAGGCAGCCATGACGCTTCATTTACCACTTGAATTGAAATGTCATGTAAACGAGGTGAGACGGGAAGAAAAAAGGGACAAATGTGATCATCTACAACTGTGGTAATTATCAATAACCACTGATTCATTCATGAATACCGTTATTAGCAGCTTTCATTTCCATGTAATGCAAGTGCACACTAATAATCATGATGAACATTTCCAAATTACAAACCATGAACCTTGCAGGGAAATAGCATTCATTATTCATGGCAGCATAAATTACAGAGCTGATACAAACTCAAAGTTAAACCCTCCAGTCAGACAACAAGCCCTGCTTACTTTGGCTGAGGCACACACATCGTCCTCCACTCCCTCTGTGGGTATAAACACGTTCCCATGAGGCTGTTTGCTCCAGTTGAATTGCAGTGAGAATCAGAATAAACCTGATGTGTATAAAAGGTGGATCATTCAAATAAGACAAATAATAAAAATGCCCCTTGTGGATAAATTGTCAGCTAGTCTAGCCGCTCTGCTTCTCAGCATGCAGGCTGCTGCTCCAGCAGACAGACATCACTAAGCTCGCTGACAGCATCAATCTGTTCTGATGGGACACACAGGCTGGATGTCGGAGGGTTGAAACAGGCTTCTTTAACTAACACTCACCATGACACGACACAAGCACAAACACACACACGCACACACAGCTTTTCACTCTGTGACAGTCTATGATCCTGTAATTCTCTGCACTGACAGACAGCCTGACTCAGCCATTTCGTCTGTCCCCTCTCCATCCACTGTGTACAGTATGAGCTGGTAGTCCTGTTGATATACTGGTTGACTCTTCACAGAGGCTGGTATAATGTGTGTTACTGTGCCAAATATGCAGTAATTGTCCTTTTTCTACTGTGACTAGTTTATGTCGATAGTGATCAAAATCAATTAATTGTTCAGCCCTAAACGAGGCTCCCAGTTATTACAGTGCCACATATTCATCAACAGGTCGACAGACCAGAAATATACTGTTGGCATGAATCTCTGTTTCTCTAAATAACTGAATTTTATTTTACCGCATTTCATTGTAATGAGAATCCAGCAGCAGACTCAGCATCAGAGGTGTTGTCTTCAGCAGGATTACCTGTCTGAATGAAAGATTCATAGAAAGAGGATGTGTGGATGTATCTAATGGCTGAACACTTCAACCAAGCAAACAGCTTTAATCCTGTAATCCTATAAAACTCTCTCAGGTCGGATTTGTTTTGACTCTTTTGTACTGGAACAAATATCCTGTCATTTATTTGCTCAATACAGAAACCTGACACTTTTGGCACTGTGCTGTTGGCTACAGAAGACACCTGCAAAGTCTGTCTGTCAGCTGTTATTGTTGTATCCTAGTATAAGTTCTGTAAATTAAATGCAAATTTAAATACACTGTTGGATTACCCGAAAATAGCATTTTAACGAGCTCACACTGCTCTTGTATTTATTATTTCCCTGCTGTACAACTGTGTGTGGGTATCTGAATCAAACTGTTGGAGAAAGGAACATCTCTAATTCACATGCACAGATTATCTTTGGCAAATAGGTGCAGTACTTTCATGCAATCAACTAAAACATCCAGTTTCACTGACAAAGCATCAAAGCTGCTGCACGCAGAGCTGGAGGCGTTCAGAGCAGACACATAATTACATCCATCAAAGGCTAAATGTTCTCTCAGATCCCATCAGTGCTTCAGGACACACTGTAAAACAATGTCATTGTAAGACGTTAAAACAACATGAAGCAACAACAACAGAGAATCTTCCAGAGAGTTTTGTACAGCCTGAGTCAGAGGTGATGAACTTCACTGGAAAGATGACGGTCACTTTTAAAACTCCAGACTAAATGCGAGAGAAACAAAGAAAAGAAGAAGGCTTTAAATCCTGACAGCCATAAAATGTAAATAAATAAAAATTTAATGTACAGAAGGGACATTAAAGGGAAGCTGGGTGTGGAACATCTCAGCGATGACTCAACAGGTGTCTGGGTTGAATTCATTAAACCGACTATCATCTCTTGTGTTTCCAGTACTGTCATAAAGTCAAACTGAGCAGCTGATTGGTCACTGAGCTGCTTCTGTCGTCATTAATTCACAATCCCTTTAAAGCTGCTGCACTTACAGTCTGCAGAGCCTCATTACTTACTGCTGACATTTAATTACAGAAGCAGACAGAAGAGAATACATGGAAGCTATCATTCTTATCCTTCATCCAGCATTTCTTCTCTTCATCCTCCCACCATCATCTCTCCTGCTCGTGAAAGTTTGCTCTGTTTGTTTCCTCTTTCTCCTTTCATCCACGTGTATCACACACTCTCTCTTTGATCCACCTCACACACACTCCACACTAACATGACTCCTTGCCGAATTGATCAAGACAGATTTATGCATTGGAGTTTATCCAGTGGAGTTGACAGCCGAACAGCCTCCACGTGTTTGGTCACTTCTCTACTTGTGTGCTGAGAGGAGACTCTCTACTGAAGCTGTCAGCTGGACCATCAGCCTCTGCGGCTGCTCTCCTCTCTGTGTCACACACTACTGCTGAACATAAAGACTGCTGTCACATCAGCTCAGCTCATCACTAACTTTATTCAGAGCAAACAGAGCTCTACTGTAACAGCCAGCAGCAGAAAGTCACAGGGTTCTCCATGAGGAGATCTCTCTGTCATGTCAGTGTTTTCAGGGAAGGGAAGTCACTTCACATACCTTCAGAACGAGAGGCAGCAGCAGACGGACAGAAGCACAAGAAACATCCACGGTAGCTGTCATTTCTCTCTCATCTCCAGTGTTTTCTAGTGGAAAACGTCAGGACATGAAATGAAAAGAATGAAACGATCCCTTGCCTTGAAATCCAAAGAGGAAAGCGACGCCGGGGATCCACACGGTGTCTATCCAGAAGGAAAGCATGGTGTCCTTTAATCACACTGTGCAAAAGCTCCGCGCTCTTCCCGACGAAGCTCCGTCTGCAGCGGGTAATTTCCACAAGAGAAAGCGCTGAAAGTGAAGCCGAGCGGAGGAAGAAATCCCAGTCTGACCGGTGCTGATGAACACGAGAGCTGGAGACTCCGTCACTGCTCCACCTGCTGCTTCGTACGAACAGTAGCGACCCCTACAGGAAGGTTCATCCACAGAGGGAGAGCGCGTGCGTGCGTGCGTGCGTGTGTGGTCAGTAGGCAGCTCTCCTGATTCAGCACTGACAGCAGGACGAATCAGAAGAAATCCAACACATTCCAGTCAGCAACACAACCATTATTTTACACATGGAGGAAATAACATAATCCAGTCACTTGTCTGCCTTTATAATTAGGCAATAATATGAGTCCACTTGTTTCAAATTGAGGCGTGCAATTCAAACCACAGTATGATATGATTGAATTATAGGATAGTGGTTCACTAATTAGTGCTTTATCATCTAACTCACGGTGGTGTCTCAATTTCCATCATAATGATAGCCCTGATCCTTAAATAGCAGTAAGCAGCCATCAGAGGTAATGATACATTCCAGGAGTTTAACTGTTTAATTGTTGTGTTGATTTCATAGCTGCACAGTTTTCAATAAGGGAGATAAAGTGATGATATACTGATATAAGTACTACTAATAATTAAAGTCTGTCTACTAGTTGCTTTCTGGAATGTAATAATCACTGCTGCTCACAGCTACATTCTCTATAATATTTGTATTTTTGTTCATTTATGTTGTTGGTTTTGTTTCCTTTTAGTTTCCATCTGTGAAGCTTCCACCCACCAGACCTGATGTCACAGGCTGACTGTGTTTCGAGGTTTATTTACATTCTCCACCTGTTTTCCTCACACTGCTCATTTGTATTTCAGGCACAGAGGAGATGGATATTGTTTTCATTATAACATGCCAGCAGCAAGATTCAGTTCCATTCAGCACCATGGACAGAGACAGAGCAGCAGCAGAGCACAGAGTTTAGTTGAGACAGAGCTCTAAAGAGTAGACTGCTGCTCTCACTGCATTATTGAAAAGCTATCAGTAGCATATACTGTAGTAATCAGTACACCACAATACACAGAACTCTCTCCTCTCTGAGCTGTGACCTGCAGAAGTGGATAATTTACAGTAAAGTTGCAGATACTCTGTGCTTCTTGTTCTCTGGTGCTAATGACTCCTGGAGCTCTAGTTTCCTCTGCTGTTGTCTCTGTCCTGAATAAAGAGCTCCTCTGTCTATTTCTAGTGACTCCATCCCAGTGGTTTCATCACACAGACCCCCAGCTGATTACCTGTGACTCTGTGGAGAGCTTTGATTTATGACTGTTTTGTTCTTATTATATGTGAGTTCTCTGCAACACTGCAGGTCTGAGCTGGCTTATGAAGCTAATGTATTCAATCAAATTTTAACACAGCGTCCCTGTGCGAGTTTGCATACAGCATACATGTAATCTTTGGGTTAAGCCTGTGGTTGTAATGTTGATGGATGTATGGATCGGTCATATCCCTGTAATGCTCCTCAATAGAAAACCAGAGAGCTCAGCTGATCTCCTGAGGATTCTCTGGTTGAGTCTCTGCAGACTTGTTAGCTTGTTCACTTCCTCAGATCCTGTCAGAACAAGATGAAGTAGATGAAGATCACAGACCGTCTCTAACTGTGTTTTTGATGTGGAGGTTTTACACTTTATCAAATTCAGTCAAACACTGCACGTCATCACATGAACATCAATCTGCAGGACTCATTGATAAATGCCACAAGCATCAGTGGTCAAGAGGCTCGAAGAAGTTTAGAAAGGTTGAAACAGAAGCACAGATTTGATTTAAAACAAACAGCAGACGTGCTAAAGTTTACATTCAATAGTAGAGGTGGAGAAGGGTAATATTTTCAGCACAGCAAAGCAACATTGTAAATTTTCAGTGTTCAGAGCAGCAAAATAACATCCATTATTGTCACATTCTGGAGGCAGAGGAGGAAAATAAAGTGCTGTGTGTTGTCACAGCAGCAGCTGGCAATATTTGCTCCATGCTAATTGTTCTTGCACTTAACTGCACTGTACACACATAGTCATTCATGTCAGTGACAGCCAGGTTGTTAAATCACACTTTGCTGTTGCCTGTCGGTAAACATGACATTACAATACCAGTTATTATTCACTGTTTGGTTAGCAGGTAAACTGACAGAGAAAGTTTTCTGAACTGGCAGAAAAAGACACGGCCAGTTGACTAAACTGGCAGAGAGCCCAAATGACGCACGGCCTCTGGTACATCAGGTGTCCTCATCTGACTGTACTACTACTTAGAATAATGACTCAGTGAGTTTCCTGTAAAATTCCAAACAACAATCCCTCCATCAGCATTCATTCACAGTGTCAGTAGTTCAACAGAACTGAGCAGCACACAGAGGAGCAGAGCACTGTGGAGTCATCTTCCCTGATCCGTCCTGTCTGTCTCACTCACATCCTGTAAGACCTTCTGCTTGTCAACAACTCGACCATCATGAATGATTAGATCTCCTCTCTGAGTATCAGGAGAGAAGCTGCAGTGAGGTAGAGGCTTTGTAATGCTGCAACAGTAGCTTTCATGTTAACTGAATCCACAGCTTGTGTGAGTTGTTAAAGACTTAAACAATGAACAAATCAAGAAAACCACCTGGAAACACAGATGGACACACAGATAATATGTGCCAACAGCAGCCTGCACATTTAACAGAGCAAACATGAGTTACTAAAATATACACTGGATATATTGAACTGGCTTTGTAGGACTCGCCTGAGATGAGGCGTGTGAAATATGTGAAACACATGTAAAACATGTATTTAGCACTTACAAAAAGGGGTTAAAACTTTTGACAACAAAATATTTCCAAATCAGTTGATTATTGAACGTCTCCTATGTTATCAGTTATTTGCAGGTTAGGTGCCAAGTAGAGTTTGACACACTCTAGTGGTCCAGCTGTCCTGAGAGACTCCAGTTATCATCCAACTAATGTAGGTTGTGACAAAGACATATAGCTATCCCACACACAGAACAGAAATGCTTGAAGGGTGGTGTTACTCCTGCAACTGTACAGAGGAAGCCAAGTTAGGTTGAATTGGCTCGTCATGGCTGAGCATTAGCATGCAGACTGCAGTGAGCTGATCTGACAGGATGCGGGACTAAGGATAATTAGAATGTTTGAAAGTGAAGGCTGTGTGGAAATGGGTACAATGTTCTCTTAGAAGCAATATGTGTTTCCCTTCCAATGTCAACGTACTGTACATACTTATAGCTGAAAAAATGACTGGCAGTATAATTAAAGGTTATCAAATAATGGGCCTTAGGAGGTTAGTCATGATGTGCTCTCTTTTCTATGTTAACAAATGTGTAGATTATGGGACACACACTTTTAAAAATATATTTTTTGTCTTTGTGCTCCGACACTCTGACCTGTCCCTGCAGCTCAGTCCTCCTACATGCTGGGTCACACAGAGCTGTGAAAGTACCTTGTAACCTCACAGAGCTCCCAGCAGTACAGGATGTCATTATGCAGCAAACAGGACCCAGTTCAGCAGACCAGCAGATCTGACCTGCTGGCTGCAGACACAGCTGGGAGCTACAACTTTTTACATTCAGAGCTACAAATACTCATCACACAGAGATATGAGATGCCTGCAGCTCACATGCAATAGTCAGCCATGATGCTTGCTGTTTCACCTTACACGCAGTGCATCACAGAGGTACAACACACGCACAAACACACCAAAAGAATAGTTCCTTTCTGTGTAATATTGCCACTGGCTCTGAACAAACACATGGAACTCTTACACAAGTCAAACCTGCTCAAGTGTTTCAGCCTCAGGGTTTTTATATTAAATATTAACATTCAGCATGTTCTGCAGTCTGATATCACAAAGCATTAACTGCAGCTGCAACACAACACCAACACTCTTTTGGAAATAACAACATAGTAAAACCTATCCTACCAAAAGGTGTCTCCCGGGCTCTGCTGTAAAGGGAACTGAGGATGCTACAAAGCTCATTCAAACAGACAGCAAATATTCAACAACGACATCATCACACTCAAATATCCAAAACACAACAGAGGCCTGAACTACAGAACAGGATTTAGGCTTCGGGAGGAAACTACAAGTTTACACCCAGGACTCACTGCTGAATCATTCTTCTACTAGTTTTTCTTAAAAGATATAAAGGCATGGTCTGAATTTCAGGGCTGGATTGTGGGTTTGTAGAATAATTTACATGTTTCCTGAAAGTCTAGCACATATAATGCTGAAGAATCTCACACACAACACACACAGACAACGTTTGCACAGTTAAACACTGACTTCCAGCTACCATCATGGCAGAAGAGGAGTAAAGTGATGAAACAGACATATCTGACCATCAGAGGAGAACAACAGGTGTAATTAATAACATCACTAATGACTGCATTCTTTCAGTCAGGTCCTGGATCCTGCTTTAGTGCTCACTGACACTCAACAGAGCTGAGCCCTCGTTAACTCAATTAGTCACACCTGGACTTTTCCTTCTCTGATGACTGTATATTTTTACATTTAGATTCAAGTGATGTCTTGTATCCTCTATCTCTGCATGTCATTAGTAACAAGTTAGTCAATGTAAATGTTTACACAGGAATGAGCATTTTATGTTCATGCACACAAAAAGAAAGGGCTCAAATGGGACTAATTTGAAACTAAACTATTAAACATTTACTAGCATATGAAACTTTGAATCCACAGCCTTTCTGTGGATAAATATATAGATGTAAGTTAGTTAAACGTGTTGATTGGATATAAAAAGCTAATTGGAGAAAGGCAACAAATCCCACAACAGGTACTTGGCTGGGATTCACCAAAGGGTGCCAGGTGTCCAGCAGCACTGTGCAGCATACAACAGGGAGGAGGAAATAATGTCTCCATGCATGAACGAGTCCAGTGTTGGCCTATGCTCCTCTGTGGTGCAGTCATTACTGTGATGATTGTGCTGGACAACATTGTGATCTGACAAAAAGAAGCCTTGTGACTGAAACAAAAAAAGGAGGAAGAGGAGGTTGGGGACCAAATCGTTTCTATTCATATCTGCTTTCATAAACAAGCAAACTCAGTGTGGTTTGCATGAACACAGGACACAACAAAAAGCATTAAACCAAACACACTTTACATGTTCATCAATGCCTGAGTCATCCACATAAAACCTCACAAACACATCATCTTTCTGGAACAACACATGCAAAACAGACATTTTTAAACAGCATTTATACTTTCTATTTAATGAGGTCCACACTGCCCTGCTGCGCTCCGGACAATACTGATCTGCAGAAAGACTTCAAGTTGTCAGACAAGATATTTTTGTAAAGCTTCTTCTTCTCCCTGTAAAACAGCGAGGAACACTTTTATTGCACGAGAAGAAACGGTAACAACTGTTATGTGACCAGAGTGTTCAGAGTGTCTGATGGGGAAGACAATAACCTGATACATTATTCATGGAGTGGACACTTCGATAGATTCACTGTCGCAATTCCTCCGCTAAGTCAACTAAATTTGAGACTCTTTCTCTCTCCACGTCTTTCAACATTTTCATCACATTACTTTTCATTTTTCATCTTTGAAGCTTTTGTGCAATAAAAACACAGTGAAAATATATTTTCACTGTTCCCGCTTTTTGTTTTGTTCTCCTATTTATTCAGGGTTTTTTTATCCCTTTTTTTTGTTTTCTGTTCTGGGTGATAACGGAAGTCGACTCAGCTGCTTTCAGAAGGTTGGAGAGAGAAAAGGTGAACCTGCTGTTTATCTGAAAAGGGAAATGTTGCTGTTGTGTTTGGCTCTGGACTGAGAAATGCTGAGGCTGTTAGTCTTTTGCTTTAGTGCAGCAAACAGAACATCCTCACACCTCTGATCCTCTGATTAGAGAGAAAGTTTGACAAACAAAAATGTTGAAAACAGAACTTAAAACACAATTCTCCAGGTGCATCCAATTATTAAAATGGTGATGTTTCTGTCCAGTGTTATTTACTGTTATTATGCTGCAGTATGCAGAAATGTGGACATCACAAGTTATGTTAAATTTTTTATTCTTTGACATTTTTCTTGCTAATAATGTAAAAAATCTCTCACTGTGATTTTACACATCATATTTCATTATCCTTTCACAGAACCAAAGGTGACTGAATATTAATTATAACCATTTAAGGACAGACAAATCCTCTTTTATCCCTCTGCGCACATTTCTGAAACCATGTTAATGAGTGACGTGAGCTTTGAAGCGATTATCTGAAAGGATCTCACTTTGCCTTCACGGCCATATTTTTCTATCATCCCAAAAAATCAGCTGTTCTTTATCTCTGTCCCCATTTTCCCTTTATGTTTGTTTTCAATCAGAAATGCAGCGTGAAATTATTCAGAGTGGAGCCCCTGAATCAAACTGTTTAGCAGAGTTACTGTCTGAAAGGCTAAAAGAGGGAACGGCTGTACTTACAGAGACACCTACACTTATGTTAAACAAATGATTCACTGATACAGACTCTCTGTCTCTCTCTCAGCTCCTCTGCTCCAGGTTGTCATATTAAACCTCCATCACTGTGCCAGTCTTGTATCTCTCCTTCGGGACAGATTATGTCTCTCTGCTCCCTCACTGTTCCCGTCCTGCCCTCTGCTGCTGTGACAGGCTGCTCCTTGTCCTTTGCCAGGACTAGAGGCTGTTAATGCCAGACAGCCGGATGAGAGGGGCTGATCTTTATGCAGCCAGCTGAGTCACCTGTTGCAGTGTGTCATGTATCTGTGTAGGTGTGGAACAAAACTAAACTAAATAAAAAAAGACCAGAGTTCACATTTCTCCTTTTGCACTTTTTCTGCTCTCTATGGCGGACTGTGACCTTCTGGTATCTCGAAAAGGAGCAACATTAAGAGGCAGCAGATGGTTCACAGTGAGACTCTTGTCCTTCATGGACGCGCCTGTCAGGGAGCTACTCACTATTGCATTTTACCATGACCCAGATAGTTTACTTTAGCCACTCTGGCTTCACAATATGAAAAACAAATCCCTGCACAACATGTGTGACAATGTGAAACTCTAATCTACAGCACAAACACAGGCAGCATGTGAGTGTTCTGTTAGCAGGTGATGATGTTCTGCTTTATCCTCTGGCCTCCTGCCTGCTGTGCTTCCTGAGGCTGTGGCCCAACCCAAAACACGGCCAGTACGACCCTCATCATCACAGCAGCAGAGCCTGTCCACATCTGAGGCACAGCATCCAGCACGTGCCTTATGTGAGTGTTTGTGTCTGTGTGAGTAAGAGAGAGCACTTTATCTGCAGATATTACGAATAACATTCAGTGTCTCTAGAGACAAAGGCATGGACCTTCTATTTACTTGACCATGGGGGTTTCCTAATTCCTCTCCTCAGGTCTGCTGAACTGTACAGGCTGTTTGAATCATCAGTCAGACAGTTTAATTTAGCAGACACATTAGAGCCGTAGTGGAGCTGTCTGTGCCAGTTAGTCTGCAGAGTCCTGCAGCACAGCAGCCTGAGGAACTCACAGGAAATTAAGTGAGGCTCGACTGTTCAGGAGAAATAAGAGCTCAGCTGTTTGTTCAAGATGCTTTAACTCCACTAGTAGTTTATAATAAGGTCAGAGGTCATTCTGGAGGGCAATGACCCTTAATATGAGAGACTCATGAAACCATTACAGAGCTGGAGAGAGATGCTCACTGGAGAGAACATTACTTTAATTGAGAGAGACAGACAGACAGAGAGCATGCTATATTACCTCCGACACAAGTACATGTTATGGTGGTTTAAGTACTACCAGCAGAATGCATTATAAACTGTATGCCTGACATTCAGACTGTGACTGTTACTTTAACTGAGACAGACAGAAAGAGAGAGAGAAAGCATGCAATGCTACTTCCAACAGAGAAGTATTGTTTAAGTGTTTGCTACTGTACAATATAATAAAGCAACAGTGGCCCTACCACTACCTGCAGTATACAGTGTATATGCATTGCATAACATATTCAGACAGTGATGCAGTTTGTTGAATTTTAAAATATGGAGACAGAGGCTGGAAAGGTTTCACTCTGCAGAGGGATCCTTATTAAACCAATGTTTGGAGAAAATCAAAACATAATAACATAACATTAACACACAGAGTGCTTTCATAAACAGCTATTATGTCTAATGGTGCCTCCACATTCAATCTATTCCACTGCAAAGAGAAAATAACAGTTCATTGTTTTGTTTTTGTTTTTTCAACAATAACAATACTTTAAATTCAAATGTTTTATCCCACTGACATGCGCGTTAAGTGCGAGTCATTCATTATCCTGAACTAATCTGCTGTCGTGACATCACAGCTTTTCATCAAATTGCAAAGTAAAGGCTGAACAGAGCTATCACAATGAAAACTCTCTATGGTTATACCTGCCCAACTCTGAGAATCACAATCTGCTGTTTTTAAGGAGAAATGAAAAACACACAGAGCAGTGATTGACTACATTACAAATGGACTTCATTTAGCAACCAGTGGAGGAAAGACCGACATATTATATTTATTCATGAAGAAGTGAGTTTTTATAAGGACCTTTATTTGCTGTCAAATGTAGGTCAGAGGAACCCTGGAGGTTAATTCCAATATGTGTATATCCTCACATTGTTGAGACAGAAACGTTACTGTAAATAACCGTGCTGCACATTTCTGGGAGTTTGAGATACATAACTGCATTCATTAAAGTCGGAGAGAAGAAGAGGGTGTTATTTTTATTGGAGTATCTGAGGGGTCTACCACATCTAACCACTCCAACTGAGGAGTCCAAGTATCTCATTAGTGCTTTGGGACTGTGTGTTCATTAAGGGGGGATGTGATGAGATTTAACACATCATGCACCGTGTGGTATCAGATCAGCTTCCTTTAAAGGTTCATCTTGATTTATATTCCTGAACACACCGTCACCTTTATATCATTTAGGTTATTATCAGGTTTACTGAAAAATAGGGGCAAGCACAGGTTTAGACCTGTGACATGTGAGGCGGAGCTGGTTTTACCAAAGCTGTCAATATTAAAGCACAAACTGTCAAACTGTGGATCCCGTCTGACTCAGGCAGGATGATGAAACATGTTTGAAGTAGAGATCAGAAATCTCTCTGGAGAGGGATACAGGCAGATAGAGGTGTGTGTGTGTGTGTGTGTGTGTGTGTGTGTGTGTGTGTGTGTGTGTGTGTCCTACTATTCAGCTTCTTCCAGTATGTGAAAATTCCAAATATATTTCTGGTCTTGCTGTTCGTTTGTAGTTTCACGAACTAGAATCAACGTCCTCTTATTTATGTCTTTCAGTTTTCTGATCTTCTGTAGTACAACACTACACTTGATATTAACCAATCAGCTCTCACTTAGCTCTCCTGCAGTGTGGCTGTTGGAGCAGCAGCTCAATAGCAGAGAAGCTGATTATGTGAGAAGAGGCACCAGTGCAGTGTGTTTGCAGTGGCAGAAATTCCTCAAGTGGGAAATAGGAAGCTTGAAACTATTATGTAAACTTAATCATTTAAATATAACAAGAGACCTGTTGCTGATATATTCAACATTATTTCAAGTGCTCATGATCATTTGTTAGTTTCTCTCTGTGGAGCTTCAGCACATGAGACCTTATGGTACAGGTGAGCTGTTTGAAAAAGGGGGGATATAAATTAACTTTACCACTCTGCTCATTTGTACTTAAGACTAAGCAGAGGGCGCTGAGTTCATTAGTTCAGTGCCAGCTGCAACACAAAGGCAGAAAGAACACAAAGGTTCAGTGGAATCATCAAATGAATAAGATGAGACTGTAGATGAAAAACCTCATTCCCCTCCTTTATGAGGCAGAACATTTATATCCAGCTTACACGCTCCAGTCTACTCAACTCTTTGAATGAACACAAGGTTCAAAGCTTCTGACCCCTGGGTGTCCTCATTCATTGTTAATTTAAAGCCCACAGTGTATCTGTTCCCTAACTACGCTCCAGCTGTCAGTGAGAAAACCTTCAGCTCAGGTTTTACAGATTTTCTTTCATGTTATTAATTTATGAACTGTGCAGATTTTAAACTTTGTGATCCTTAAGTAATACTTCAGAAACCTCAGGGTGGGCTTTAAGTTGTTGGAGATATTATTTTTAATACTTTGCTTGTGAGGGTAGGGCTGTCAAGCTTTTTTTCATAGTGTTAGCAACTCAAACCGTAGACTGAGGAGGCAGAATAAATGAGAGATAAGAAAAATAAGACGATACTTTACAGTAAGCAAGAATTAAACAAGACATAATGAGTAAGCAGTGGAGGGGTGGGAATAAGTAAGTACCACATCTAATGTAAGTGATGCATCAGTTCGTCTCAGGTTAGAGACTCACAGCTCGTCTGCTCTGAAGAAACCTCACAGATAATCCCAGGATTCTAGTCTGCTGAAGGCAACTCATGAAGCTATTAAATCTGCTCTCACTCTGTTGTGGAGGTGAAACCAACAGTGAGTCTTCAGACAGCTCCTGCTAAGCTTTAAGAAGGAAACATCAAACTTTGCAGCTCCTTATGAATGGAAATGCGAGCAAAATTCTGAAGTACAGTTGACACTAACTGTGACATGCTTTGCACTGGTCCATAGAAATGATCTCCTCTGTCTGTGATTCAGCACCATGGACAGAGAAAGTGTTGTTCCAGAGCACATGTACATGTTCACTACAGTGAAAACACAACTTTGTGGACAGCACAAGTTGCATTAAATTATATTCATATTAACCACCTGACAATTGTGTAACAGCAGATACAGCACTCACAGATACGTTCAGACACAGTAACAGAGACGCATACAGACACTCTTATAAAGCTGAGTGGACACAAACACTCTCTCTGTGTCTGTAACCTGCAGACCTGAAGAACCATGAAATCAAATTGATGTCTCAGAGGAGCGACACATTTTATCAATGTGTTGAACTGTGGAGGAGGCTGTTGTTGGAGGTGGACTCACAAATGTCAACAAACCAGATAAAGGCTGGAGTGTGAGCATTATTTCATACAGAGAGGGTCAAAGGTCATTCACGTAGACAATTCTTCAAAACAGCAGAGAGAGAGGAAATATCAGCCTGTGGCCTGTATGTTTATCACTTAATATTCATGCACACATCACACACACAGATCTATTCTTCTCTCTTCTGTAATCCAGTTCATGTATCCTACTGACAGCACTGGAGGTTTAAAACAATCACCAGTGGGACACAGAGCTTGTTGTCATCAGTACTAAACTGTATCAGAAGTGTCAGACTGACTGTGTTACAGGCAGGTGGGGAATTCAGCTGCTTCTGTCAATCAGCTTTGAGCTCCATCCACCTGCCTACATCACTTTATCACTAACACAAGTCTGGAAACCAGAGTGTGAGGTTAAATCATTTGAAATGTGTTTGAAAAGAGAGTAAAAGACCCACTTATTACTGTGACAATCAAGTGATTATTCCACTACATGTGAAAATAAAACCCCAAACTACCAACACATTTCACATTTAGCTAAATGTCTGTTGTTAATGTGTCAGGTTTCTGATGCAGTCTGGATAAATCAACTCTAAATACCAACAGTACACAGCCCTGCAGTGGAAAAAGATGAAGCAGGAGCTTTCTCTCTTGTTATTACGAAACATCCTTCTCTTTTGTATTTCTTTCCTTCACATTTTCTTCTATCCATCTTATCTTACTTGCTCTCTAATCCTTCCATCACTTCCCCTCTGATCATCTTTGTATCAGATCTTTAATCACAAGTTTCCACAATGTTTAATTTGGAGGATCATTTAGTCTTCAGATGTAAAGCTTCTGCTTCCTTTTCAACATCTTCCTCAATCTTTTATTTATTTTCTTCCATTCATTCAGTTCTTTTTCCCTCCCAACTAATCATCTGACTTATATGGAAAATGTGTTTTTTCTCCTCTGAGGAAGTTTAAGAGACAACAGAGTTTCTGAAACAATGCTGGATGTGCCGGTGAAAAGGGAAACATAGCTCCTGCTCCTGGCTCTAATTAAAAGATGATCAGCAACATCTTTCATCTGCTACCTCTGTCCTTCCCCAGCTGGCTGTTTAATGTCGGGGGAACTGAATAACTTCAGTCAACAAGTGAAGAGTTTGTGAGGCGGCACACACTGAACACACATTCTGGTACTGACAGCCTTAGAGATCGATCCGATTTCTACACGACACATTTTTGTGACCGAGACTTCAGTATAATGTTAATTCAGAGGTTTCACAGGTTGGAATCACACTGGACAAGTTGGGATTTTTCTCCTTTGTGTTTGTTGTTTCTCCTTCTCTGTCCTTCACATTGTATTTATCATTTCACTGCCTGTTGCTCTTGTAAACAACAAGTCTGCTAACTGTGTGTGTGATGCTACCAAAGACCCAACACTGGTGCCAAACACATCTGTAACAAACACTCATTTGCCAATAAAGAATGGATGTTGTGGTCCACATTTCATTGAACTACATCTATCTTTGAGGTTGCAGTGGTATTCAAATGGACTACAGTATTTTGAGAGGTACTTTTTCTATTCCTTATGCCCTATTTACATATATGAGAATATTATAATTAAAAGTAGAATTCACAGTAGAGCTGTTGTATTAGATCAATTGTAGAAATGTGTCTAATGAAAAGGCCTTTGAATGTACTTAAAACCAGAGCTTCTTTACAGTGTGCTTCCTGTGGCAGTGTGACAGTAGTATGATGATGAGTTCCATATGAACTGAAGAACCAAACAGCTGGAGCTCAGCAGAAAACCCTGCAGCGAGCTGGGATGACACCAGCTGAAGATAAACAGCTTTACCCTCCTAAAGTGTGATGAGATTATTGAGCTGCTTTGAATAAGAATCATATTATCTGTGAATGCTGAAAGGGAGATTTCAACAAAGGCAACAAAGTTGCAGAGAATCAGACTCTTCTGACAGAGGCTCATGATCTGAAGTGTGTGTTTTGTGCTGCACATGATGCCATTAACTTTGTGACAGTGATGCTACATCTCAAACTGCAACAGCAACATCAAGAACCTCCAGTTTATTTCAATCCGTTGGTCATCAGGGAGGAAATTTAACTAATGTTAATATTACAAATTCTTCACAGCGGTCTGCAGAGGGTGAGGAGTATTGCAGGCTCAGACTGAATTTAGTTTTTTTTTTCTCTACTACTGCATAACAAGTCTAAAAAATAGGTCCAAAAAATGTCTGTATTGTTAAGATGTTTTGGGGTGTTTGGGTGTGTGTGTGTGTATGTGTGTGTGTGTGTCTGTGTGTTCAAATATGTACATAATGGAGTGCAGAGGTCATCCCCAGTATTTGCTGCAGGGACAGGATTTGCATTCATCTACACACAGAAAATGCATCCTGCTGTTACACTGACATCAAAGTTACCAACTGCATCCAGAATAATAAACAGCAGAGGATACTTTACTGTTCAGCAATGACAAAGGTTAACTGTGAGGCTGATTGAGCTGAATGACCAGATATGAAGCACACACAGACCAGTGATTGACTACATTCAGATACAGATCCAGGAATAGCCTCTGCTGGAACAAAAATAAATGAGGCTGATGGGACCAAGTTTGACATGAGACCTCACTGGATACAAGTTTGAAATATTTTCTGTTGAGAAGTAAGACTAACTCTGAATGTGACCCAATCCATGCAATATTTTTCTCACCACATATCAAGATACTGGACCTCAAGTCTCTGTGCTCTACATCGACATCTCCTAACAGTCAGTTTGGCATTGAGTACCTCGACAGCAAACACTCAAATACTGTTCAATATGTGAGCTATTCCACTGATGCATTCATGAAGCAGTTGAAACATAATCACCTGTGTCTCAGCTGGATCCCTCCTCAGTGAATTCATACATTAGTTATTCAGAACACATCCTGTAAGTTAATTCATGATAACAGAGTCACATCACAGCATGCAATTGGAATAACAGCCTTTTAATCCTGCTGATTAGATGACTAATTCATGACTGATTACTCTCATTCTCTTGGCGTCATCAGACACAATTATTAACTTCTGTAATGAAATAACTGAGTGTGTACATTAACTGTCCCCTGCAGAGAAAAAAAAACACCAGCAACAGGATTTACTAGCTAATTCACGCCTCTTTTCAGTGTGACGAGAAAAACTGACTCACATCTCCCGAGGGAGAACCAGTGGAGGGTTAGGTCTTCTAATAACTATTATCAGCTGTTATCTCTGAAGAACCAACCAAACATAATAAATAAAACATCAATAAAATAATCCTAGAATTTTACTCAACAGAAGCTGGAGCAAATAATTATTGGACAATATGTCACTACAATAAACTTTACACTATTATTTGTCTTTTATTTGTTTGAATAAAATGCGGCACCAACAACACAAACACTTCCAAGAACCTTCAATGACTGAGTTAGCTGAGGTGACATCTCGAAGACAGATAGCAGCATCCACCTGCCAGTCAAAATGGCCTCTTCCTAATATTGCCTTACTTTAAGCGTTCATGTAAAGTAAAGCTGCAGTTACTTTTTTTAATATGGGGCCTTATATGGATTGACTTGCTTTAGGAGCCAGCCTCACGCAGCAGTGTTTTTGGCACTAAAAACAAAGGCGTTGGCTTACTTTCTGGCTTACCCAGACGTTGCTACTTGATTTTAAGAACGAAAGAAACAGTGAGGTTAATGTGTGAAATGTAAACACCATCTGCAATCCTGACCCAGCAGATCTTTATCGGCAAACGTCCTGCTTGTCAATGGACAGGCTCTATTTAATAAACTGGACAATTTTCACTCTGTCATCAATTCCCAAGAGAACATCAGGAGCTGTTACATCAATTGTTTTAGTGAAACTTGGCTTAATCCTGGTATACAATGCACCATAATTCAACCAGCTGATCAAGAGTTGCTGTGATAGTGAGAATATGAAAATGCCATTGTGATCCTGTTCACCGAATTTGAGTTATTGGAAATGCCCACAGCACCAAAGGGCATTTATTTTGATTACAACAGTGAGCCAAGCCACTGACGTACACAGAGGCAGCCCTGTCAAATATTTGCAAAGACTTCAGATACTTATAGGGTAGAGGATTTAATCTGCTATCTGATAAACAGTTTTCATCATTGTCAAGCCTGCATCTGACAGGAACAATGCAAGTGAGCAGATACATACTTTGTATGTACATACATTAATTACAGGGGAAGTGCAAAAGGAGGTCTTATTTTTAACAGTATCTGAGGGGTCTACCATATCTAACCACTCCAACAGAGCAGTCAAAGCATCTCATTAGTGCTTTGGGACTGTGTGTTCATTAAGGGGGATGTGATGAGATTAAGGGTCCAACTAAAACACAAATCAGTCTTCCCCTTGCTGTCTCCCCGTTTCTCCCTGTCAACCAAATAAGCAAACAAGTAGCTCATTAAAATTACAAAGATGAATTTGTCCAAATTAATTGGATGGATCCCACAGAAAGGGGCATCCTGGTACCCTGATGAACAGTGAACTATCAAACTACAAGCCTGATCTGATCTGATACCACACACTGCCTCGGGAGAAGGCAGAGAATCCACATATCACTTTCAGCCATTTCTTGCTCCCGTCTGCTCCCAGCTGACCTCAGCTGACCTCCCTGTTTATCATGAAGTCACTGCTCAGCATTTCTTATGTTGCTTTCTCACAGAAGTTATACCAAGGGAAGCAGAAAACAAGCACAAACCAGACTTTTAGTGGAGTCAGCAAACAAATGTTAAACTATCAGGAGTGTAAAACTGGTTATGAAATAATTATGACAGTGAAATGAAACACTAACTGTGTAACCTCTGTAACCACTGTGTTGAAACAAAGCAAAAGGAAATAATTTCCTCAAAGTCAAAAATACCAGGGGGCGAACATGAGAACATCATGGGATGATACATAAATAAAAAAGTGTCATATAATCAATTACTCATGTGTAA
This sequence comes from Semicossyphus pulcher, assembly GCF_022749685.1. NCBI lineage: Eukaryota > Metazoa > Chordata > Actinopteri > Labriformes > Labridae > Semicossyphus > Semicossyphus pulcher. Next base: position 8,628,678 of record NW_027211700.1, read on the forward strand.
GAGGGGGCAAGCACATAGACTTGGGAGATGTGAGGGTGAGCTGGTTTTACCAAAGCTGTCAATATTAAAGCACAAATTGTCAAACTGTGGATCCAGTCTGACTCAGGCAGGATGATGAAACATGTTTGAAGTAGAGATCAGAAATCTCTCTGGAGAGGGATACAGGCAGATAGAGGTGTAGGTGTGTGTGTGTGTGTGTGTGTGTGTGTGGCTCAGCCCTACTATCCAGCTTATTTTAGCATGTGGAAATTCGTCGTTGGTATATGGTCTCTGTTTCACCAATTATAAACAGCCTTCTCTTGAACATGTCATATTGGTTTTGTATTAGCAACATAAAACTTGACATTAACCAATCAGCCTTGCTCTCCTGCAGTGTGGCTGCCAACTGAAGCAGCAGCTCATCAGCAGAGAAGCTGTTTATGTGAGAGGACAGCAGTGCAGTGTGTGGACAGAGGCTGAAATTCATGTTTACTTGCAGGTAAGAGAGGAAACTGAAACTTAGTCACTAAAACTGTGGACAATAATAAACATAGCCAACACATGAGTTGATCATATATGAACGATTATGTAATCAATAGTTCCTTTAGTTTCTCTCTGTGAAGCTCAAACAAATGAGACCTTGTGGTACAGCTGGACTGTTTTTGGTAAGTCCATTTATATTCCCCGTTTCACTCTGCTCATTTGTATGTTAGACTCAGAGCAGAGGGTGGTGACTTCATTATAAAGTTCCAGCAGCAACACAAAGGCAGAAAGAACAGAAAGGTTCAGTGGATTCATCAAATACATGGATGAAAAATAAAATCTGTTGCACAGTCAGAGAAGTGAAACTATTTAATAAGAACTGCTCTGGCTTATACATTATTCATGATGCATAAATACTTACATAAATACTAACATAGTGACCAGAATGTGAATACATGTCATCCAGTTTGACATTGTAACATCATCATGACTGACACCACTGACTCTATCTAATAATATGTACTGACTACACATATCCATCAATGTAACTGTACACAGTATAAAAGCATGTGACTTATTTTGGTAGAGACAGAGCAGTTTGCAGGAATATCATGTCCATCTGTGATTACAGCTCTTTGCAATAAACTCCATTAGCATGCAGATAGATGTCCCACAGACAACTGTTTGCAAAGATGTATTATGTTGTTTGCAAATGGCAGCTTCATACATCAGAACAAGACAAATTATGAATTGTCTGCCTCATGAAGGAATTTACATTCACATTACACGCTCCAGTCTACTCAATGCTTTAAGTAAACACTAGGTTCAAAGCTTCTGACCCCTGGGTGTCCTCATTCATAGTTAATTTACAGCCCACAGTGTTTCTTTAATCTAACTAAATCAGCTGTCAGTGAGAAAGCCTGGAGCTCATGATGGACAGATTTTCTTTAATGTTCTTTATTTATGAGCTGTGCAGAATTGCAGATGTTAAACTTTGTGATTCTTCAAGGGGAACTTCAGAACCTCAGGGTGGGCTCAAACTTGTTGTAGACATATATTGTTTTTAAAACTGTATTTGCTTGTGAGGGCAGAGCCTTTACGTTTTGATAATAGTGTGAGAAAATCACACCGTAGAATAGGAAGGCAGAATAAATGAGAGGTAAAAAGAATAAAGAAGATACCTTACTGTAAGCAAGAATTAAACAAGACAGCGAGTAAGCAGTGGTGGGGAGTACTTAAGTGATTCTGCATCTGTTCGTCTCACTAGAGACTCTCAGCTCATCTGTCCTGAAGAAACCTCAGAATCCCAGGATTCCATTCTGCCCAAGGCAACTCATGAAGCTATGACCCATCTGCTCTCACTCTATTCTGGAGGTGTAACAACACTGTGTTCAGACAGCTCCTGCTGAGATTTTATACAGGAAGAAAACAGCTGACACTAACGGTGACATATCAGTGTCTTAGCGTTGCACTGGTCTGTAAACACACTTCTTCTGTCTATGAATCAGCACCATGGACAGAGACACTGCCAGACCAGACCTCATGTGCATGTCAACTGCAGTGAAAACACAACTTTGTGAATTGTGCAGAGTAGTTGCATTCATTTACATTAATAGACAAAACATGTTTCAATTATTTACACACAAATTATTCACACACACAAGTAAAGGCCCATGGAGAAGATGAACAATGTTAGCCACTCGATGTCTTGTTATTATTAACCTCCTGACAATTGTGTAACAGCAGAGACAGCACTCACAGATACGCTCAGACACACTAACAGAGGCAGACAAACACTCATATAAAGCTGATTGGACACAAACACTCTTTCGGTGTCTGTAACCTACAGACCTGAAGAACCATGAAATCAAATTGCATTGCACTGATGTCTCAGAGGAGCGACACATTTTATCAGTGTGTTGAATTGTGGAGGAGGCTGTTGTTGGAGGTGGACTCACACATGTCAACAAACCAGATATAGGCTGGAGTATGTGAGTATTATTTCATACAGACAGGGTCAAAGGTCATTCACGTAGACCATTCTACACAACAGCAGAGAGAGAGGAAATATCAGCCTTTGGCCTGTATGTTTATCACTTAATATCCATGCACACTTCACACACACAGATCTAATCTTGTTGTCTTGTTTGCAGGTAAGGGAGGAAAACAGGTCCACAGAATGGGATAATCCAGTTCATGTATCCTACTGACAGCACTGGAGGTTTAAAACAATCACCAGTGGGACACACAGAGCTTGTTGTCATCAGCACTAAACTGTATCAGAAGTGTCAGACTGACTGTGTTACATGCAGGCGGGAAATTCAGCTGTTTCTGTTAATCAGCTTTGAGCTCCATCCACCTGCCTACATCACTTTATCACAAACACAAGTCTGGAAACCAGAGTGTGAGGTTAAATCATTTGAAATGTGTTTGAATAAAGAGTAAAAGACCCACTTATTACTGTGACAATCAAGTGATTGTTCCACTACATGTGTAAATAAAACCCCAAACTACCAGCAAATTTCACATTTAGCTAAATGTCTGTTGTTAATGTGTCAGGTTTCTGATGCAGTCTGGATAAATCAACTCTAAATACCAACAGTAGACAGACCTGCAGTGGAAAAAGATGAAGCAAGAGCTTTCTCTCTTGTTATTACTAAACATTCTTATCTTTTGTATTTCTTTTCTTCACATTTTCTTTATCCATCTTTATCATACTTCCTCTCTAATCTCCCCATCACTTCTTCTCTGTTCATCATCTTTAACCACAATTTCCACAACAACGTTTATTCTGGAGGATTATTTAGTCTTCAGACGTAAAGGTTTTGCTCAAATCATTTTTAACATCTTCCTCATCTTTTACTTATTTTTCCTTTCATTCATTCAATTATTTTTTCATCCCAACTAATCATCTGACTTATATGGAAAACATGTTTATCTCCTTTGAGGAAGTTTGAGAGACAACAGACTTTGTGTGACAAACACTGCTGGATGTGTGGAAAGGGAAACATTGCTCCTGTTCCTGGCTCTAACTGAAAGATGATTAGGTGGAAACACAACACACACAATCAGACACTGACAGCCTTAAAGATACCCATTGATCTGAATTCTACATGACAATTTTTTGTTACTGAGACTTCACAGTGAGTACAATTCTCCACAGTCAACTAGATATCAGTGTAATGTGAAATGTAAATATTACGAAAACCTCATGGAGTTCAAGATAACATGTATTTCATAATCATGCTGTGTTCAACATGTACAGTCTTCTGCCACATAATGAGGACCGACCACTAGTAAAAATAAACAGCACAATACTAGATTCAATACACAGCATGGTGTTTCATTCATCACGCTTCTGTTCTTCAAACTTTATTTGTGTGTCTTCATCAGTGTGTCTGTAGGTCCCTCTCTGTATCCGACATTCTCTCTCTGCAGTGATAGATAGGTGTTTCAGGGCCTCATTACTTTCAGACCTGCTGCAGTTCCATCTCATTCGTTACATGTCATGCTGCTTTGTTTTTTAAAAGTAAATCTTGGTTAAAGGCAAAAGAAAATGAGAGTTGGTCAGTGTAATTGGATTCGGGATGAGTTGCTGTGCGTGAGACGAGATGCTTGAGGAAAGAAAGGAAATAAAGGAAAATACTAAAGACTTCATAAACTAGGATGAAATATAGTGAATCACTGAAAGATTGCTTGAAGAACTCAAGTGCACAGATAATAATCACTGTTGCCTCAAAAGCTGACTGAGTGTATTGATCACACATGTTAAGAGTGAGGGAAGAGAAAAGAGAAAAAAGAGAAACAGGAAGTATTTTAATCTGACACAGTTACTGCTTGACTAACAAAAAGGGCAAGTATTAAACGTGTCTCCAAACTGAAATTCTGGGTCTGAGATACATGGCACATGGTTTGACAGAGGCAAAGGCTTATAAAGCACCTTTCAGACACAAGACGATTCAAAGTGCTGATCAGGAACAGATTAGTAGAGTTCCAAGTCCACTGAACACACAGACTTATGTTTATGAAGACAATGATATTTAAGAAAAGATTTAACTAATGAATGATGGGTAATAATTGGTGCCTGGCTCTGCAGCATCAGTCAGCACTGACAGGTTCAAACAGAAACAAAGAACAGCAATGAAGCCAGTTCTAATCAGCTCCAATAATCTCAAACATTTTAGCAAAGCAACATGTTTCTCATGCAGCTGCTCCTGGAACCAACAACAACCTCAGTCCTTCAGTAGAAACTAAGTCACAACTGTGCACCCTTATCTCTGCAGCAGCAGAGGTTAGAGTGAAGGATACAATCTGACTAAAGCATCTCTGGCAAGACACAGAATGAAAGCACATCAGCTGATCATCAGCAGATCAGAAGCAATCGTGTTCGACACTTGTGAAATATCAGAGTTGTTCTTACTGTCAGTTCTGAAGATCACTGTGATGCAGCAGGTTGTCTTTCTCATCCAGCCGTCATGACATAAACACACACACAAAACAGACACACACACACAATCGGCCGTCTTACCTAGAAGAGACAAAAAAGAGAAGACAGACTGTTAAATATTTTATCCATGACATCATCAACAGCAATATCATTCATTTATTTTAGCTGCAGCCATGAGTCCCACTGTTGGCCAGTCACAACTTATGATTTATGGCAATATTGGTCTCAATGGTCTGAAGATGTGGAAACAAATGGATGGGAAACTTCGATCAGCCTTTTTTAGTTTGAAGGCCGACATTTTCTGAGCCTGCAGAGTCAATTGTTCTACCTGCTCCCTGACAGAGAGACACTTTCAGCCCATCTCTCCCCACAAGAACCAAACACCTGCTGATTCTGCTGCCTCAGAGGGGAAATCCAGTCAGGTGAGTGTCACAGAGTTAGCCTGTGCTCTATAGAGTGCCAAGCACTCTCACACACACATGCTGCACCACCACTCTAAAATAATTAAATCAAGCCAGAAGGAGCTGATAGTATTGTTAGCTTTGCATGACTTTACATTGCTGAACAATTGTTTGTCACCTGTTTGTTCTCTGCTGTACTCTACCTTCTCTGCCATTGGCTTATGAGGAGGTGTTCCAGGGGAATGTGCCAAGTATGGTAGAGTTAGAGGGATGTTCATTGCACAGGATTGTCATTTCACACTGCTCACACAAATAAATACACCTTGACTGAATTAATTAACTTTTTTTTATCAGTTTGTGTCTTATCCACGATAGTTCATCCTTAAAGTGAGGAGCTTTGCAGAAGAGCAGAGGACATTCATGAAAACACCAGACTATTAGCTGCACCACCCTTCAATGCACCAAGAGAAACCCCTTATCCCAAGTATGCACCACATTAATAGAATGTATCGATTTGAGAAATTCTTCTGAGATATGATATAGTCACAACTGCCTAGACAGACGCATGTTCAAGAGTAACACCTGAGGGGCCTGAAGCCTGAACCTGTACAAATGATACAATACACATCGGTTAATCTTTGCTGATATTTGTTGAGGAATGAAAGGCCAATTTCCTGATGTAGGTTCACACTGACCATTAATCACATTCAACACTAGACTTTATAAATGGTGGTATGGGTTTATCAGAACCCTTTCAGATATTGTTTCTCATGATATTTAATCTCAAAGTCTTTCATCATCAACAAAAAGATTTCAGTATGCACTCTCCTGCTCCTGAGTCCTTCACATTTCCAATATGTCTGACTCACTTCAACCTTGGGATGTAGGAGCCAAAACATTTCACTAATTATATCTTGAAAGTGTCTATACATATTCGTGTCTGGGAAAAAAAAAAACTGCTTTACCCTTTTCAATAGTGTTTGATTAACATTGATTGATAGTAATTTACATGACATGTTGAGAGGCCCAGCGGACATATAAGAGTCCAACTGAGTATAATTACAGACAATTACTCTGGGATTTAAAATGACGTTATGAACAAAAGCACACTGATACAGCAGCCATGGTGTTTTTACTGTGTCAAGACATTTCTTATTCATAGCTTTCAGCCCAACATAACTGTAATATTAAGTCTTCTGTTTGCAATATCTCATTGTGTGACCTGATGACGTCATCAATTTGAAGCTGTGATTCCCATGTTCCCAGGTCAGGGTAAAAAATTCAACATTTCAGAATCACTGAAAAAGCCAGGATTTTTTCACTTCACACTCTGACCCCTGGCTGTTCTGATACATAGTTAATGAGTAATGTCCACACAGAATTGGATGTTGGTGGGGAAGACATTTTAACAGGCATCTATCAGCCCAGGCGGGGGTCCTCTGTGCTGTGACTGACAGAGGGAGAATAAAAAAGCCTCCTCATCCTCGTTCATGCCCCTGGTGATTGAGAGCATGGTGGGCTGGTCGAGTCTGACAGGGAGCGTCACTTTTAAAGGAGTTCAAAGAGTTGGACTACACAGCTAGGAAACACACTGTGTGGGCTTCTGAATATAGGTTTTTTGAACTGAACTACAGTTATAGACTCAAGAGATGGTAGATCCAGGCTCTTAGTCAGCACCATGGACAGAGACAGAGCATGAACAGCACAATGCTCAGCTCACTAAAACAACAAGGTTCTTCAAAGAGATGGATTGAAAGCAAAGCAAAGATTTTTTTTTTAGCATAAACAATGTTTTGCTACAACAGATTTGGGACTCTCATTAATTCCTAGAAAATTTTGACTAGAATCACTCCAACATAAAGTTTCAAAGCTGTTCATACATATAAAGCTTGTCCGCCACAAATTACTTCAGATATTGTTGCAATATAGCAACTCATTAGTTTCTGATGCCATGTGAATGCTAACTTGTTCCACAAAACGACGTACGAACCCAGAGCCCTGAAAATGACCCCTTACTGTATCTCTAGACCTCTTAGGCAGCGACAGCCTGTACAGCACACTTCACCTGAACCCAGCAGCACTCTGGACATCCTGACCTGCACACAGACAGCATGCTCCGGCTGCCTGATTCTCAAAGTCAGAGTAGCAGAGGGGAGAAAACCTTTCCTTTCGACTAGAAGAAACCAACTTCCAATTTCCACATCATTCCCCTTAACATGTTTCTCACAGGAGACGTTACCTGTCGTTTACCTGTCACATAGCAGAAAAGTCACAGGTGTAATCAATGACATTAACGAGGTGTCTGTTCCATTGTGGTGTCTGGTTAAGCATTAGCATTCAGTTTCATACACATTAACAGAATTCTGGAACTGGTGAAGCTGAATGAACAAGCCCTCGTTAGTGTGATTAATTACACCTGTGACTTTCCTGCTGTTACATATCAAAACATTTAACAGTCTCCCACTTTTATGCAACACACAACAGCTGGAAAATAGATTCAACTTTGTTTGCTAAGTGTGAAAACTTCTGTTATTCTTCATGCTTGTATTTTTTAAGAACCCACATTATTTTTAACCGTTGTGTTTCTTGTCCAAGTATGTGATACAGTAAAGCCAGTAAAAGGCTTCTCTTTTCCTTCAGTCATGTTCACACGTCAGGCTCTTGTAGGCAGTCCGTGTTGAAATCGAAGAATAACTTTCCCTGACTGTCTTTTTGGCTCACCATGTTCCCGAGGTCTGTATTCCTGCTTGACTGACAGCTTCTGTGTGGTCCTTTTTTTGCAGGAAATAAATCTGCTCGCCTTCCCCACCTCGCTTGTCAGGGAAAAGAAACATTCTGTGACAGCAACACACAACCTGAATGAGTCAGCAGAGACCTGAGCTGACTGAACACTAATGGTGTATGCTGACTTTAGAAGAGATGAGGCAGAAACTGCACTGGAAAGCCCAGCAGCAGTCTTACATGTAGTCTATGTATGAAATACATTTTCCACATTATGGTTGCTTGGAGTTATTAGATAAGAACAAACCTTTGGATACTTGTAGTCCACAATTTGTGTCTGAGAAACATATAAAACAGCTCTTCTCTGTAATTGACAACAAGTCTCAACTGGTATTGTTATAAGTTACTTCTTTTTTTCACTGTTGTTTACCAAACCGCAATATAAGGGTGAAGATGAATATGTACCCTGAGAATAAATCCCTGTAATCTGGAGAATCATGTGTAGAAGAGTAAAGAGCAGCATAAGAGTGTGTAAAGATGAACAAATGAAAGTCGAGCTCTAAAGTCAAACATTGTCTTGTTATGTGGGGCAAGATGAGAGAAAAATACACACACTGCACTACACTTCTTTTAGAGGAAAGTAGAGAACAAACTTGAGAGACTGAATGACTTTGTGCTGAAGAGAAGCCCGGGAGAGAACTGGGAGGAGGATGAAGACAGAAAGGTGAGAGGTTCATAACAAACAGCAGTCATGAAGAAAGAAAAGAGAAAAGGTTTTGAAACTTGTCATGAAGACTGAGAGACAAAGACAGAGCAGAGGAGGAGACAGAACACATCTGTAAACTCCCACAGACAGTTCAGCATGAACAGCAAACATCTGTCCTCAAACTGTTGGAATATCAGGAAGAGTTTTAAGTTTACTTTTGAAGTTCAAGTACAATAGTTTTGTCCTTCATGAAATCTTTTCTAACACAAAAGTCCATTTCAAAAATGTATCAGCCAGTTTTCACCTTGATGTTGAATCACCATATCTCCCTTTCAAAGAGCAGAACATAAATTGTTTCTGCATACAGTAAATGTGCCAGTGTACACACACATACCACAATACTGTACTATTTGTCATACATATTGAAGTTTGAAACAGCCTCAAGCTGAAAGCACTATGTGTTTGTATTTTATTTGTGTTGTGTTTTTGGCTGAACGTGCGTGTTAGTTCAGACAGGACATAAGGCTCATATGTTGGCAGTCTGCTTGCTGAACACCATTATTAGGGGTGCTAAGAGGGATACTGGCTCCTCCAATATACATGTAGTGTAAAGCACTTTGAGTGGTCTGACAACTAGAAAATAAGTGCAGTCTATTTACCAATTTAAAGTATAGAGAGTAATAACTCCAAGATTTCCACATTTGAATGTTGGCTTAATTTTGCCTCAAGCTTAGTTTTTTCAAGATACATCTTGTTAATGCTTACAAGTTTACAGTGCTTGCGTTACAAAACCCCACATTAATCTCAGCTGTCTTTAGAAAGATAACTTGTTACTTCACATGAAAGTAAAACTGGATTCAACAGCCTTAATATCTCTAATGAACAGCTGCTTGGCTGCTCAGCTGTGCTTACTGCACACATATGCACCCTGCTCACTTACTGCTGTGCAGAAGAGGAGGGATGCTGCCCCCAATGTAATCACAGCTCCATCAGCAGTGTGAGATATAAACAGCCCTTATGGGAGCTTTCAAACATCCCCTTGACTCCATTAACTCTAATATAAAACTGATAGAGAATGTGTGATAGAGCTCTCGAGCAGTGAGATACAGATCATAAGAGAAAATACATCTGGACTGATAGTAACTTGTAGATGTCACAGTATGACTTATGGCCCATACTATACACTATCTACTGACTGATCTGGGAGCAGAACTTTGCTGGGTTTCACTTAAGCCCAGTCATGTACATCACTGTAATGAGGACATTTGATTTGGAGGTCTTTCTGTGAATATTTCCTGCATCTTAGTGGACTGGGTTAAAAAAGTCTCCATTGTTGAGGCAGATGGTCAAAATCTACTTTGAAACCTTCCTATGTGGTTATGAAGTGTCTTTCTGGACTGACTATCAGGGACAGAGAAGAGCTCATATTTCTAGCAGTGGAGTTGGATGTGTGTTTGTGTGCCTCTGTGTGTGAAAAAGGGGTCATTGTTTGGGGGGCTGTCCACTTGTAAAGAGGCTTTTAGCAAGTCAAGCAGCTGTTGATTCAGCTTGTCACTGAGGCAGAACAACATCAACACACTGCTGCTGATCCAATTTATAATTTCCCCCAAAGGACTCAAAAGACACACTGTGAGGTCTTTCCAGTAACACGTCTCTCTCTCCAGATGCTGCTGGAGGATGTTCAGTCACTGGGAGCCGTCTATCATTTCCTCTTTCCTCCCTGTATTAAACTCTAGCAGAGAGGTAGAGCTGTGCTTCAGTCGGGGCCAAGATGATTCAGTGGGAGGTCTGAATGAAACCTGACATTATGGAAATGTGCAGGTACCACCTGCATGTGGAACAGCTGGACTGGAGAATTAAACACAGAATTGCGTGAATTACAGAGTCATTTTTGGGAAAGGCACTGTTACTGATGATGGCAATAAAGTGGTAAAATCATTGAGCCCAGTGGTTCAGTCATCCATCTCTAAAAGGTTTCACTTCATAACATCGGCCCCTGCATTTTCCAATTCATTAGCACAGATGAATTGTCTCAGTATTGCAGAGGAGATAAGAGATCCCTTCTGAAACTGTGCTTGTACGATTGACGCTAGACTTTCTGCTCTAGATGGATCTTACAGGTGGAAGTTTGATGGGTCTACAGATGCTTCACTGATACATGAAGTACAACACGAGCATGTTTATTTTGCTGTTGAACAATGAAAATATGAAAATATTTTACCACAGCAGCTCAGATGATGAACCTTGGCTTTGAAGGAGACAAAGAAATGCAAAAGAGCAATTAAATTAGAAAAGTTGTTTTAAAAGTCACCTGTAGACAAATATGTTCACCAGACTCTAACAATCTTCTCCAGGGAGGAAAATTTCAGTTTATTCATATTGTTATGTATTTGAAGAAACTCCCTCAAATACACAAAAACAATGGGGTTGAAATTCAAGTCTAAACTTGTAAAATGTAGAGATATTGTCTCTCAGTTGTCGTTTCTGCTCGAGTTTGCTTTTAAATATTTGTATATCAGGACTTTTTCTAAATTAAATGTCTCTCAAGTCACTGCTGTTTGCTAAATAATTTGACGATTAACACAATCATGGTTGGCCTGCTGATGAAAGCTCTTTCACGTGCAGTATATTCTTTAGTGTCACAAAATCTGGATGTTGAGTCAACATGCTCAGGAAAAAAAGTCTCCTGCTGCATCCATCACCCAGCAGTGACTGGTCTAGGAGTAGTAACATTTTCTTAACCCTCTGTTTAGCTGTGAGCAAACAGTTACAATAGCCAAACACACAAAGTAAGACTGATGACTAACAGACAGTAAAACATTAAGAAGAAGACGTGTGTTGTCCAGATAGGAACAAACAGCCTTAAACATCAGCGAGGACAGATTGCTGTAAGAGGGAGGTCCAAATACAAACCTGCAATTACTGCTTATAGACAAAGGTGTTACCTCAGGAACGAAACTGAGATTGCAACAAGTGCAAGATCTTCATCTTTATAAAAAAAATGGTTTGCAGCAGTCTCTCTATACGCCTGATCACTCCTGGGGCTCCTCTGGCAGAGAAATAACATCCTGTTTACAGTTTACCAGCCGGACTATACAATAGTAATTATTTCATGTAAACCTCAGATTTTAATGGTGAAACGTTTTAAAGCCGTCTCTGTCTGAAAAGTGGACAGCTCCTCAGATGTTAGCTGTACCACAGTTCACTAAATGTTGCTTGCTTTGGCAGCCATGCATACTGTGTGTACATTTTAATGATCTGCTGCTAAATAAGGAATGGCTTCACACACACACACATCTCTGAGCAGCACTGTAACAAATCAAACTGTATCATCTGTTGTCTTAGTGCAGCGTTTAGTTTTGACATGTGTAGATAGTGTGGAGTCACAGATGTTATAGAAACAAACAGCTGGGAGTTAGGCTGGAGTGTAAACGTGCTCAGGAAATAAACTTGTAATAAAACTAAACTGCTCCATAGAGACTTTATTGTATAACAGAACTGAAACTAACATTATTAATACCTGAAAACGGATAAGTAAGAATTAAACACTTGAATGTTCTATCAGCAGAACTGCTCTGTGATGATGAGAATCACACTCTGTTTCCATAGGAACTTTATGGATGACTGCATCAGTGTTTTATCCAGTAGCTTCAGTAATTACAATTATTCAAATGACTGAACTTTGTGTCAGTGTTTTTCCCAAGACAGGACAACCATCAAATGTCAGATGTGTGTTAAATTCCAAGACAGAACTAAATGTTTAACATTAATAAAAAGACATCAGACTCAGTACAGAACATTCACACACATAATTATGTAAAAGTCTCTTCCCTTTTCCTTTCTGTGCCGAATATTGGATAAGTCCAAAGAGCATGTCCTCCCTGTTGGCATAGAGTAATAGCTCATTGAGCAGCTGTAAACACATGTAATCCTGCAGAGCTCTGGGGTGGATTTGAGCAATTTGACTCTGAATGAAGAGTCTGCAGAACACTGACCTCAACCCAACTACAGACATGATGTAACGCCTTGATAGACAGATAATGTAAACCAAATAGTGACAAGAATAGAAATACTATGGATTAAATGTTCTATCAACAGTGAGGTCAGGAAAACTCAGTGTTGCTTTTCACCTTTCTTCCACCTCTCTCTCTGTATGAGTCATGATGTAAAAAATAGATTCTTAATTAAATGTTTCACAGTCAATTGTTTTCTCTTTATCGTCTCTTTACATTCTGTCGGATAATTTCTATCATTATATCCTAAGCTGTTTTGGGTGGTGAAACAGCTGCTGCTGTCTCCTCCTGTCTCATGTTTGTGTTGTTGGACAGAATCAGTCATGTGTCACCTGTCCATCAGTCATCCTGCTGCTCTGCACATCTGTTCCCAATCATCTCATCAGCCTGCTGACCTGTTACAGGACCTGCCTCCACAGCTCAACCTGATTGGTTAATCACTCTCTCAGAACTTTCCCTCAGCAAACAATTTGGCAGTCTATCCAACATTTGTTGTTGACTCTTAGTTTAATCTAAAAAAAAAAAAAAAAAAAACTGTGACAGAGAAGTCTGAGCTTGAACAAAGAGACACAGTCACATGAGCTTCAAACAACAGAGAAATTAAGGAATGGGATGTAGACACCAAAGCAAAGCCTCCAGCACTTCAGTCACTTTAATCCTTTCTTGTGAGGACAATGAATTCATGAGGACAATAACAAGCTCTAATTAGATTTTCCAGCTCATGTTTGCCCCTGACTTACAAATGTAAGTGAAGACATGATCCTGTTTGACTTCATTGCTGAAACAATTGTTCCCTTGGTGAGACTAATAATATACAGCTGTTCTGTCACAAAGCTTTACTGCCACTGCAGAGGTCTGCATCATGTAAAGAAGCTCAGGGAGGTCTGGGTTTTGTTAAGTGTGAGGCTCTGTGTATTAACTCATTATTAATGGTGCCTGGAAGCATCAAAATCTCTCTGAAGCTGAGCTGCCTTTAAAGCAACCTTGTTAGTTCCCGACCGTATTGACGTCCACATTAAAATAATCAGCAGCAAATCCAATCAGTTGCTGTTGTGAATTTATCTAATGCGATCAAATCCAGTATTTTTTGTAATATAATTCATAGACATGCATTCCCTTCTGAAGTGATACTATAAAAAAGAAAATAACATCAAACATGAATGAACAGAGCAACTACTGTTTGACCTATAATGAGGCTAAAAACTGGGCGAAGGAAAGGGGGGCACACAAGTTACATAAAAAATATGTGTTACTGTAAAAAACAAAAAAATAGAACTCATCTCAAAGACAAACTACATGTAACAAAGCAAACGGGATGGAATCAAGGACTGAGAAGAAGACTGACTGATTGCCACCAGCTCTACTGGAGAGCAGAAAGACCAGGTGATCCTAATCTACTAACGAGCTGACTCCGCCCACCAGGCTCCAGGAGGGAGAGGTCTGCTCACAGAGGGGCATCACACTAATGACTGGAAAAATGACTCTGTAGCTTGGTCACTGTATTTTTGTATTTGCAAAGGGCACACGTCAGGTTTTAGTGATAGATGACCTCAAATAAGAAGGGTCTCTCTGCAGGAGGCAAAGTACAATGGTGTCATTTCTACACAGTGTAACATGTGACAGATGTCGAATGTTCAAATAAGAGTCCTGAGCTTTCACTCCATGAGAACTTTGCATTCAACACTGTGGAAAATGTAACCATATAATCAGTTCTTGTTTAACTCAGTGTTATGACCAAGGACATACACACCTGAGGTGACCCCCTCCTCCTACTTTGCATGTAAACAATCTCATTGTATTACAAACAGACAGAAGAGAGGCTCAGAACATCTCTCTATGGAGTGAAGACCATTAAACTAGACTGATGCAGAGCATACAGAGAAGACAGCTTTTTCAGACTGCTACAGCAATTCCTGTCAGCTGCTGGATGATTGTCCAATGAAGCTGTGAGGTGACCCCCTCCTCCTACTTTGCATGTAAACAATCTAATTTTATTCCAGACAGACAGAAGAGAGGCTCAGAACATCTCTTAATGGAGTGCAGACTGATGCATGTGCAGAGCATATTGGACAGACAGATTTTTCAGACCGCTACAGCACTTCCTGTCAGCTGCTTGATAATAGTCAAAAGGAGCTGTAAGGATTTAGATGTTATTACGATGTCACAGAAATAGACAGCCAGTCAAGTGGCTGAAAATCAGTCAATTTAGCAACAGGTGAGACAGCTGACAACCACAGAATGGACACTCAAGGTGAAAGAAATTCAGCTGTGCGTCACTTCTGCAGATAAAACTAGCGCCAACTTTCAGAAAGAGACATCCTCAACTTCAACAGATAATATAACTGCTTTTTCGACTTCAGGTCATTTACTTTCAGTCTTCTGTCATAATGTGCCTTCAAAAGCATGCCAGTGTCTCGTCAAGGAGCCTACTTCTAACCTGCTTTAGTGTTCATTACAATATAATGTCCTGATGTCTGAATAGCATTACTGAACATCACATCTCTTGATCAGACACAAAAGGCAGGATGTAAAACAGACCAAACTATATATAAGAGCTTTCGTATGTTACCATCAATAACTGCTCTAAATATGGTACAAGGAGGAAACATCACAGCTCTCCAACCTGCTGATTAGTATGCATAAGGAAAGGAATATATTATGTGTGAATCAAAGGAACTCCAATGACATTTCTGGAAGTAACTTTGAAACTAGCACACCCTGTTCTCCACTGAACTGAAGTATGTGACACTTAAGGTGCTTTCAAGTACCTCTTCAAGGTATACAGGCAGATGTGTAGACGATGGTACTCGATCTTAATAGAAACTCTTTAATGTTCAGTTCTCTTCAAGGGACAGACTTGAAATGAAATGAAATGAACCAATCAAAGAATTACCCAAAAAAGTAACCTATGGAGTCTAAACACTGCTGGTGATGTCAGTGAAAAGATGCTTGCTGTGATTAGGAGGGGACTTTTGAGAGCTTGACCCAGACACTGGATGTGGGGCAGTGGGGGTGGATGGAGGTGGAAACGCTCCACATTAAATTGACAGCTGATAGCAGAGAGAACAGATTTGAAGTTTAACAGCAGCAAGATGACGGCGAATGGAGATTGTAGTAAATACTATTTGGTTAAACTGAAAGAGTAAACACCCATGATCAACTTATTAGAGAAGCAGGAAGAGAGAAAGGAAGAGAGAGAGAGAGAGAGGGAGAGGTGTGAATGAAGGACAAACATCTTCCTGCTTGAACTTGCGCTGAGCTTCAGTATTTTAGATGTATTAATGAGTTTTGAACAAACCCTTGTAATTAAAATTCAGCCTGGGGACATGTGAACTTACTAATTATAATCTGCCTTTTATGAAAGACTGTTCTTAAACTGTTCATGTTAATGCAGAAGTAATGCAGAGTTAGGTTCACTAATTCTATAGTTTTCAGGAAATCCTCCCTGAGGCTTCACAGGCTTCACACAGTCCTCTCAAGCTTCTCTGCTGCATCTGAAGGTACTTTTGGAGGTGGAATTGAAGAAGTACCTCTCATGAATAGCAATTAAATACAGTTTAAATTCAGTTCAACCACTGACTGTATAAAAAGATGGACGACATGACAGCTCTGCAAGAGTAAAGAAAAAACATCTCAAATTCCCCTCCTTGCTGCAGGTCATAAAGCCCGCCTCCTCCATGTTAACAGATGGGACATGGGTCAAATTATACCAAAATACACGTCAAATACATTTTTCTCTAACATGGTTTCTGTCACTATAGCTAGTTCTTATCATGCAGATACAACAGAAGGACAGCCGAGGGTAAAGAGTTGAGGTTCAAACAGTGACTGATTAAAATGATATCCAAGCTGTCAGATTTAGAGCTGTAGGGAGATTTAATTCCTCCTCTTGAGACAAAAAGGACAACTGGAGGTGAAGTTGACTCTCCGTCTCAAACTGCTTCATTTAACTGATGAAACACATGAAAGACTCCTGCTGTTGTTCTTTAAAGCCAGGCACCAAACTGAACAGATGAGGTTAACATCCAGCTGAGGAGATTAATAACCTTATTATTCACATTCAAACAGTGATGATCAGCTTCATGTAGGGGCCTCTGAGGTGAACAAGAAGGTACACACGTCACACACCACACACATTGTCCCTCAGTTGTCACTGTAAATTATGTGAGAAGAGTTTAACAGCATGTTAGATAGCAGAGGACACATCTCAGTCGTCTCTCTTGGATCCGAATTGGGAACTGATCTACTCAGTGTCAGTCCTGTTAATTCTGCACTGAGTTTCCAGAAGCGAGAAAATACAAACACATCCTGTCACATAACTGGCAGAAATACTTTTAAGAGCGACTGGCCAGTTCCTCTCTTGGAAGACATATGAGACATCATGAGCAGTCTGTGGATGGAGCCGGCGATTAGATGATACAGACTTTATATCTCTCTAATGTGTGTAAAATCAGGGTTCTTCTGAGTATCTTCATGTTAAATTTCACAGCAATTTGAAGAAATTAGCTCTGCTTTGACCTCTTCTTGGACTCACCCTGGAAAGTTTCACATTCATGATAAGAATATCAAAAAAGCCTTGAAGCTGAGGTAAGAGACTGTGGGATCTTCACATCATTTATTCACCCCTGCAGTTGTGTGTGTTTGAGGTTGTATGAGTATGTTCCAGTGTAGGCAGCCAAACACTCACTTGTGTTCCCATGTGGCTAAAGCTCATTTACATCCAGATAACCAAGGACACTTAAAAGCCTCTGACTCTGCTCACACATTATTACAAGAATCTTTGAAGCAGCACAAATCACCTCTGATCCTCACAGCAGCCAGTCAGACAGGAAGAGAGCAGAGCAGAGACTTCACTACTGGACTATTAGCTACATAAAGTCATTGCAGTAAACAAAGCCAGTCTGCCTCCTCATGAATACCTCCTAACAAACAGGTAATATTTTTCAACTGTTATAACCAGAATAAGATGATAAAATGTCGGTTTGAACTTCACCTTCTTAGATGAAAGGTGTAACTATGATTTAAAGAAGACAAGAGAATAACTCAAAAACATTGTGAGAAAGGTCTGCTCATCTATCTCTACTGGAAACAAACATTTCAGTCTCTTTATTCTTTGTTGTGTTGAAGAATCTGCACAATTTTAACAAACAGGTTTTGTCACATTGAAAAGGTCAGTGCTTTATTATAATCAGCTTTAGAAGCCTGTTAGAAGGCACAGCATGTACACATATAATGGGCAGTTAATTCACAGCTTTAATGGTCCAGTTGATGATGGCAAACACAAGTTCAACCAACACATTATCTGATCCAGGAGTCAAACTATTTGGCTCAATGAGCTCTCAGAGTGTGCTTCATTTGTTTGCTCTGACCTGGTCCAGGTTCTGCATCAGCATGACTTCAAATAATGTCAGATTTTAGATCCAGGAACATCAAAATAGAGGTGATGTGTCGGGTCAGCAGAGAGGACAGAAGGACAAGAAGCACAGAGAGACGAGAAGTCACAAGAGTGTGGAGAGACAGAGGCATGATGTGAAGTGTAAACCCCTCACTGTCTGAGTAAGAGTGTGTCTGTGTGAGCTAACTGTAAAGAGGATTGGATGTTGTAGTAGAGATGCCAGAGACTCATAAAATGACATTAACAGTAAGTTACTACTTTAGATAAAAGTATGTAACAATCAGACCCTCCTTCAAAAGGACAACCTGACTATAGGGGACATTAAAAAGCTATAAGTACATTTTCTGGGGAAGCTATTTAAATATTATTAGCAGAAGCTAATGTAAGTTACTAATGTAAATAAAGCCTCTTTTATAGTTGAATAAAAAGTGCCTCACAGACTAAAGAAAGACCTGTTTTATGTGAAGGAGCTGCTGTGTTTGTAATGAGGACAAATGCACTGATGTTAATAAGTACTTCCTGAATGCTTCAGTTAACTGTCAACCTGCAGACATGCTCCATCAGTGTCATACTTGTAAAATGTGGATATATGATGATATTCACACTAAGGTATGTGCTGGGATTCTATTCCTGTCTATTATTCATATTTCTACATGAAATATGACTCTGCCTCCCTGAGCTGAGGGCCTCAGAAGTCCTCTGCTGAATTTCAAGGTGGTCTCTGAAGGAATTCGTGGAATAAGGAACGAATGACAAACAGCTGACCATGACATTTACACAACCACAAATACCACATCCCCTCATCTATTCAACCTGCACCCGACTAAACATCATTTCCTGCTTCCTGTTTGGGTGCATCCCAAGTTGATTACTTTGCATCAACATTCCCTCACTTGTGTCTTTTCTTGCATCTAAGCCCCTCCCACTGAGGAAGCATGGATAGATAGAAAGGAAACCATGCAAGGAGAGAGGAAACAAGGAAATATACACACACTCCCACACACAGTCAGGTTAACCCTAGGTGTGTGAAAGTTGGGATTTTCTATCCTTGAGGGAAATGGGCAGTGACAGACATTACTGCAGCGGACACACTCTGAATGAGAACATTTCTGCTTCTACATTGAAACTCTCAAGGTTACAATGTTCTCTGAATACATTGGAAAAAAGAAAGAAAGTTGTTTTTATGTCTTTATGAACGGATTTGCTAAATGTCCCCATGATTTGGTGATAAAGACCAGGGACACATAAAAGCACACAAATTGTTGTCTCGACAAGAAAGATGTCTTCCAACTGCTGCAACTGCTCCAAATGGAACGAGCTCCAACACAAAGCAGCTCCAACAGCAACCACTGCAATATCAACCAGCTCGAACAGAAAGCAGCTCCAAATGGAACGAGCTCCAAAACGAAGCAGCAACAAAATTAACCAAGGCTGCATTTGTTGATACTGTGGTCGACACATAAAATACACCAAAGACAAGGTTACTAATGAAATGAAAAAAATTCAATTTCTGTGTGAAATTATCTTCACACACCCTGACATACATAACCTATAATAACTTATCGAGGAAAGTATGTTTGGCCACCTTTTATGAGTGCTCGTAGAAACAGAAACAGAAACGTAGAAACTTAACAATAACTACAAGATTTATCTCATTCTCTTTCTGTCTCTATTATTAGTTGTTATATGATTTGACAGCACCACTCACTGTCCAACAACCACAAATACATTTTTTTATCATCAGTCAAACTCCCTACTGTACAAACTCACTTCCTAGCCCTGTTCTGCCTCAGGACCAGTCTGAGGACAAATCAATTAGTGTTAACCCCCCCCCCCCCAAAAAAAAAAAGCACAAACCAAACTGAAGTGCTCTCTGGCCCTGTAATGACAGCTAATTCAAAATGAGCTGTAATCAACCTCAGTCATCAGAGAAGAATGATTCAATGTTTGCAAAAATAAATAACTGTGTAAAAACTGTGTGGGGAAGGTTGTGAGAAAAAAAAACCTCATAAAAATCTTCTCTCACTGTGTGGTTCAGCTCCAGAGAGGAATCAAACAAACACACAAACAGAGCAGAAAACATCACAGAGTCTCCTCTCCCTCCAACTGTATTCATCTGCTGTCTCAGTGGAGCAGAGAGAGTGTTTTTAGCTGTGATGGTTCAGCTGGTGTTGTCACATATGTCACAGATGTCATCGTACCAATCCAGCTGTAAATTGGATCGGTGGGCAGTTGTCAGTTTAAGTTTGTTCATCTATCCAGAGAGCTCAGTCAATTTCTTTGGAACAACAGAGATGGAAAGACAGAGTGTCTCTTCTTTTATTGTATAGAAATAAAAGGAATACACACATAATAAAAAGGCAACACTTATGTTGATGCTTAACTGCACACTATACGAGGTGATGAGAAGCTGACAGTAATCAGCAGATATTGTGACTGTGATAGTAGGGACAGCACAGGTGTTACTAATGACACTAACGATGGCTCTGTTCTATTGTGAATGACTCACAGCAGACACCAGAGACTGAAGCAGCTAATGAACTTTATTAATCACACCTGTGCTTCTGATACTACATGTCATGGCTGATTGCCACCCTTTTTTGCATATTATATATCTTTGTTTTGTGAACAGTAACAACTGACAAAAGCGATTGATTTTTTCCCCCAATTATCCGTCTGCTTGTTTGTCTCTTTAAACTTTAGCAGAAGCTTCAACAAAACATGACTAAACAACAAATTCATAACTGCAGTCAAAAACTGATATTCTTCGAATGAGCTTGGTCATCAGGCTGTACATCCAACACACATCCACATACATACTACACTACTACTGCGTTCCTCTCCAGTGAGATTGAGGAGAGTTTAGGTTGAACTGTGCTGAATTTAGAAAGATTGGGTTAGTCAAGTAAGTCAAGCATCCTGACAGACAGGTGAGCTGCAGGCTGTTAGATGAGCTGTGACGATAGCCCAAACAAACAGACTGAAAAATAAAGAGGGGAAGCTCAGCTGAGGTTTAAAGATGGTTAATATCAGACACTTACTTTAAAAAAGAGTAGCACCTTACCTACAGGCACGTCAAGATTTACAGTCTTAAGACAATTTTACATGAAACAAATTCAAATTCTCAGACTATTCTAGTATGCATGTGTGCACACATCTGGAAGATTTAAAAGGAGTTAAATAGCAAGTGCACACAAAAACTATATTGGTAATGTGACAGCAAAAATCCCCACCAAGTTAAAACCAAACTCAAGCTCCTGCCTGATGTAATGATTGTGACTGTTTTATGATACAGAAGACGTTTTCTGATGACTGAGAAAAGCAGCAACACCTTAAGATGCAGTAAACACAACACCAGAGAGCAACCGGCATTTAGCTAGTAGTATGAAAAAACAAGTCAATGATACTATGAAAGAAAATATCATCAATGAAATCTTAAGTCACAACTTCTTTCATTCCAATTGAAAATTATAAAGCCATAAAGCTTTTATCCTGTGGGTAAAGCAAATGTCACCGTTTGTTGGATTATTGATTCCCTTTGTGTTCACACTCACCCACACGTTTACTACTCACTTACAGAGTCTGAATTACAGTTGTTGCCAGGGGAGGCTCAACCTTCTGCTATTCAATTACAGCAGCTGCAGTACAGTCTAATAAAAACAGCTACTGTAGACAGCAAAGCTGGAAACTAATAATGGTGCTTCACAGTGTGAACAGAGGCATCCGAAGAAGAAGGTGTGGAAGCATTAGAGAGATTAACCCAGAAAGTGAGGGACTGGATGCCAGAAAACTTTTGTTGTCTGTCACATTGTTTGGAGTTAGAAGGAGGGTTTGGAGGCTTTATCATCTCTCTGTGCTAAGCATCCAATTAGTTTGATGTATCCCCTCTGTCAGCATTTCAGGGTATGTTTTCTGCAAAAATGTTGATGGTTTCCAAACATAATAAAACTGCTTTAACAGCAACAGTCTCCAATATTCCCCCCAGAAAAGTTAAAGGCTTACTGGCTCTTCCTAAAAGTTCTTAACAACTCCACTGCATTGCTGGTTCACTCCCCCTTAGGTTGTTTTGTGGTTGGCAGGGAGTGTATGCTGCCTATATTTTTCTTTATCAATGAAAGCTGTGATGCTCAACCCTCCGATGTGGAGTCCAGCCAACAACAGTAAACTAAAGGTGGGTATGTGCAGCTCGAAGCTTAAAGGAGTGACTTAGATGGAGGATTCTCTCTCAATAGCTGAAAGCAAAACACTATTCATCACACAAACACTCTCACCATGTGGCTGCTGCTGCAGGGGCTGGAAAAAACACTGTCAACCACGGAAACTGCAAACAAGCACAGCCGTCTCACTGTCAGATGGATGTGATCCAATTAGATTAACTCAGTTATGAAAAATGTCCAATAACGTAAAAGTTTACTGACATCACTGCAGCAAATATTATTCAGACTGCTTTGCTGACGGAGTCAAAGTCAAACTGGAAGGAAAGAAAAGATGAAGATGATGTTGATACGCCTCCTCAACACAGCTAATGCATCACAGAGAACAACCGTCTGCTCTGGTTCTTATAACAGCTACTGAAGTTCCAAAAGAGCTTCAGCTTTAAGCTGTCGCATGCATAACAAGTGATGTACTAAAGAGTTGACATTAACTATTCTGCTGATTTTAGAGTGCGAGCCAAAGAAAATAACACACTGGATGAACAGGCAGATTGTAAATCATCATGCTAGAACATCCGAAAATCACTCCAGAAAAAGGAAGAAAACTTGGTAAGACTGCTATATTAGGAATAGTTCATATAAATGATGAGGAGGCAAAACTGGCACTAATTCAGTCCAGCTGATCCAGCTGCTGAAAGCTCTCTGTCTCTTCAGTTTCAGACTAATTAGCTGACTCCTCCTGTAGGAACGGAGGCTGACAGCGTCTGCTCCATGCCAAGATGAGACAGCGTGTGTGTGCCAGCTCAGTCTGGCAGGGCAGCATGGGAGAGGTTATGGGGTCAGGCTGGAGATGAGGTGAAGAGAGCTCGGGCGTAATCACAGACAGAAACAATATTTTATGTTGATGAAAAGGGAAATATGGAGCTTATTAATTTAGCCAATTGAATCTGTTAAATGGTTGAAGGCAGGTAATAGGCCAGTGAGCTGAACAGAAACAGCCTATTTTCAATTAGTTGTTTACAGCAACAGCTGCGTCTGTGTTCCTGTGTGTGTGAGCGGAGATTGAGTAAATGTCAGGCTGTAACCTGGAATGCCTCCATCTCTTGGTGTGATACCCAAGTGAGGAAAATACACAGAACACACGGCACTTCTTTCAAAGTGAAGGTGAACACAAACTCGAGAGACTGAATGACTTTGTGTAAAAGAGAGAAAGTGGAAGGAGGGAGACAAAAACAGAAAATAGAGCACTTTTACTTTACCTACTCGTGACTTTGCATTCATGGAGTTTGACATAAAAATAACTGTTTTGAAACTTGTCCTTAATATCTTGAGAGGCAAAGATGGCACAGAGGAGAAGATGGAGTACAACTATAAACACACACTGGCAGTTCAGCATGCAAAGAAAACGTCTCTCCTTTGAAACCTGCCAAGAGCAGAGCAGCTCTCTCTCCTGAAAGCCTTTAATTCCTCCTCTTTACTTCTTGCATAGCAGGTGGTAGTCTGTGTGGAGTGTGTGATACCAGCAGTGTGTTTGTGTACTGTATCTTTTGTTTGTTCTAAATGAGCGAGTATTTAGCGCTGCTGGGGGTCTTTGAGCGGGAAAAATTGGTGTTATTAACTGATGATTAAAGATTTGTTTTTCACAATCTTTGTTCATGCAGACCAAAGACTGTAAAAAGCAGAGGCAGATGAGGCTTTAGCGAGGCCAGTCCAAATCCCAGCATGCAAACAAACACAGTGAGAAATGCTTTTTGTGTCCTGCAGAAGTGAAGTCAGAACAGACACACTGTCCTCATGAGAGGAAAAACAACACCCGAATAAGGAAAACCAGCAGGCTCTAATAGGACACCGTCACAGTCATTAACAGTTAATACTTCTCTCTCTGGTGGGACAGCACAGCACGGCATCTCCCTGCTGTTTGCCTCTCATCCGTTTTTATCTCTCAGCTGTGTTTCTTTGTCTTTCCACACTTTAAGTTCCTGTTTCTCTGACATGTCGTCCATCCTTACACTCCACTTGTTTTTGGTACACATTCTGTATGACATTTATTCTCACATCATGGTTGTTCTTTCATGCTAGAACTCCGTACATCTCAAACACTGCTCCATACATCCTGGTTCCAATGCTACGGCTGGTTGATTCTTAAGTGATTTACGACACAGACGCTTAAGTCGGGGCTGAATCCACTTCACACTCAGTCAACAGCAGACAAAGCCTTAAAAGACAGAGCCTCTCCTCTTCTACTCCCCTCACTTTTTCCCTCTTTGTTCCCTTTCTCTGCACTCAGCTGTAGATGATGGAGATGGAAATGCTTTTGCTGCATCATACAGAAAAGGTTTTCTTTGAATGAGATTTGAAACATTTCATTTTTAATTTCACATAGAGAACGATGTCTGGTTCTGAATTTGAGAAGGGATTGCCTGCGGCCTCTGCTTTCCTAGCTTTAGCCTTATATGAAAATATCCTGAGTAAAACGTGGTTAGAGATGGTTAAAGCTTGAGAATAATTCCATGACTATTCAGGAAAAAGATTGGAGTAGGGAATAAAGGAGCAGCTGGGAGGAGAAATGAAGAAAGATTAGGAAAAGCAATGGCCCTTGAGATAAATTACCAACGATGCAAAAAATAAGATGAAGTGAAAATGCATTCAATAAAGGAAGAAACATAATGAAGCATCTGTGCACACAGTGAAAGGGGGAAAGTAATAATGATGCAATGTTTTGATAAGGATGTAGAAAAAATTGGAAGCTTTATACACAGAGAATGTTTAAAATGGATCATGGCTCTGAAAAGTGATTAAATCCCACCAAAACAGCCAATGAAAATAACATGAGTGAAGATGTGAAGCTTTGTCCTGGTTTATAGGACAGAAGATGGAGGTCAGTCTGTGTGCGGTCGCTCTGTTTGGAGAGTCTAGTGGAGAAGAGACGGAGAGAGCTGAGGTCCAAACACTGACAGGACACAAGAGAGCAGCTGCAGCCCTCTGGCTCTGACAGAAGACAGGAAGAGGTTCAGGTAGAGGAGGAAATGGTAAGCTAGAAGAGGAAAGGACCAAGGACTGGACACTGCCAGGACACACAAACCCCCCACTCACAGTGTCAAGCTCACATCATGTACCCTTCATTTAAACTGAGGACTGCAGGGTGCTGGTTTCCATTTGAATAGGACTGCTCTGCTTTACTCAGGAAAACCTCATATGTGCAGACTTCTAATACAGACTCTGTCGGCTCCCTTTATAGTAAAAAAAAGCCAATCTAATTTCTATTATCAGCTGATTCAATGTTCATTTTCTCTATTATGAACAGTCATCATCTCACCATCTGCTGGGCTACAGTGCTGATCAGCTCAGCAGGTGTGTTGTGATCTAATAGGATCAGACAGGTGTGAAGACATGCAGGATAATAACACCTCTGCTCTAACAGAGGAAGCTGGAGGGAAGTCAAAAACTCCATGATGGAAGACACATATTAGAATAACGAACTCTTCTCATTGGCGAAAATGTCAAGGCTGCAATGAATGGATATGAATGCAATTGTGTTGCGATTGAACCATCCTCAATATAACTTTCCTAATCGCAAATAAGTTGAACTCAATTTTAATAGTTTAAGCTGCTTCCTAAAGTACTTTAGTTTGTAATGTTGGTAAGGTTTTACAGTAGTTTCTTCTCTTTCTGTCACTTTGAGTTATGAAAGCTTTGCAGAGGGAGAGATCTCCTTCTCTCTCTGAGATGGTTTATGTCCTCTGCAACATTTGAGTAGTACTCCAAGCCTCTTCTGTCACTCCTGCACATTCTGTTGGACAAGTTTAACTGGAAATTAACTTTGTCCATTCAGTTAACCCCACTCTGACGATAAAAAGAGCATTGTTATGGTAGAAAAATGGAGGAATGTTGCTGAGGAACAATAACTGGATCAATCTGAATACATTAGATAAGTACCACCAGCTTCCCTGCAACAACGTCTCAAATCAATGCTGTAGAGTGCTCCAAGTCAATGTTCTGAATCTAATTTACATCAATAAAAGGCTCATGAGAGAGAACTTCAGGACATGTATTTCTAAAATGAGAAAAAAGTTCACTACAAAGAGAATGTAATGTCCTGTGGTGGATTTCCTTTGAAGCTGCAGAACAAATCTTGTGACAGAAAAAAGCTTCAAAAAATGTGTTGCTGTGCAGCTTGTTTTACATTATTATGTTAACAGGATAAATATAAAGCCTCGGTCTTTAAGAACTGATGACGCTCAATCCATCACCATGGATACAGGCAGATTATTGTATCACAGAGGTATCATAGATTATTGTTAAAATTCAGGGTGACAGTAACAATAAGCTTCTATTGTCGATTAATCTGGCAGTTATCTTCTCTGTTTCCCAGAACTTTAGGAAAAATATATTATATTTTGAGATTTGGAGCTATTTACAGTGTTACTAATACTGAAGACTGATATGCAAACTCTTATTAGACGTGGAAATTAAAAAGCTGTGTGAGGAAATGATGACTGACTTCCATCTTGATAAAAATATTCCATTTAATTTCAGGTTGTAACGATGTGCTGATTTGTCACATCTGACTGATTCTCTCTTTTATATCATTCACTGAATATTAACTGACAAGCTGATGTCAATTATCATCAACTGTGCTGTCTGATAGGTCGTAAGAATCACTGCTGATGGCTGATGCTCATCATCATTTGTCAGATAAATAACCTTCATTAAATTAAAGCAGAAACTCAGCATCAGTATTAATAAACTTTTTACACATGACACAGGAAGTTTGGAAACAGGAAGTTTGTGCTTTCTTCACTCAGTCTTCATTTACTGCTGTCAGAAGTTTGAAATGCTCCCATTTCATCAAAACATATTAAATGTCTTTTGAAAGTCAGATTTCATAATTATATCTGATTGTTCATATGCATATCAAGATCTGAGGGGCACAGAGGAGCTCTGGGATATTACCTGTCATCCAACAGACGGCTAAAAAAATACTGTTAAATATGAAGAATGATATTTAAATATGTCTGCTAAATGGTAAATGGACTGCTCTTATATTGCACTCTTATAGTCTTCCAGCCACTCAAAGCACTTTACACTACATGTCAACATTCACCCTTTCACACACACATTCACACACTGATGGCAGACGCTGCTATACAGAGAGCCAAGCTGCCCATCAGTACTGATCTAATCACATTCACACATCGATGACTGTCGGCCTTAGGAAGCAATGTGGGGTTCAGTGTCTTGCCCAAGGACGCTTCGACATGTGAACTGCAGGAGCTGGAAATCAAACTGCCAATCTGCAGATGAGAGCTGCTCCCTACAATGTGCAAGAGTGCTAAATGGCTCTGGTCAGCCAGAAAACTAATGGACACAGTAACCATAGCGATGGAACTCGATGACAATGGTTGCCCGATGGTTGTAGCTACTGAGGCTGTCGAATCGACAAAGTGCAACCCAGAGCAGGGTTTATTTTCTTGATTCTTCCTCACCTCTTTCAGACTAACAGCAGGAAATTACACTAAAAAGCTGCAATTTTCAGTCAAGGTCACAAGTGTAGGAAGCAGGCTTCGTAATATATGTCTTTTGAAGGCAGCATGGCTGCACTTTCAAGGATTTAATACCTGCACTTTCCCCCATTTTCATCTCCTTACTGATGAGCCAGGTGTCAGGCAGAACACATTTATGGTTACATAGTTGTGAAAGCAACCATCTTGACTTCCCTTCAGTTTACCTGCCATTGACTCTTCAAAATAAGTGTTGGAGGTTAGAGATCTGTTTACTGAAGCTGGAGCTTTTAACAGTCCACATTATGACAACAACAGACGATAAGAGTGTCAACAATCTGATCAAGTACTGAGTGATTCAGATTCTAAAAAAGTCAACAGGCTGAGTTATGAAGCTCTTTTCCACTTGAATCTGTGACCTTGAAAAAGTTCCATTTGAAAGCTTCAGTGAATCTGAGAGGACTTATTATGGACTGATGGGAACGTAAAGGCACTTCACTGTCATTTCTACCAGCAGCCAGCAGACAAACACTCCTCAGAAGTCCTCTTCACCTCGCTCTGACACAGAGATGGAGTCGAGTTCGGCTGCCACTATGACCTAGTTTGATAGAAGTGGACCCGATGCAAATATGAAATCATAGATATTTATAATGAACGCAAAGAAGCTCACAGCATTGCAAATGTGAATTCAGTCAGCTAACTCAAATGGGATAGATTTTTATGTAAATGTGAATTCCCAAATACGTCCAACTCTTGTTTCAGAATTCAAGTCGTCCGCACCGATGTGCAGAAATAACGCTTCTGACTGCACGCTCACTTTGACCTGCATGTACTAGTCCAACACTCAAACTGTGGACCCTTGTATAGCTGATTGCCAGAAAAAGCATGGACTGACATGAACCACCACAGTGTGGATGTGAAAACTCGGCCTCAGCCCCAAACTGTTTTTTGTTTCTTGCAGCAAAAAGACGTTCAGAAAAAAAATCAAATTCAAACAACCAAAGAGCGACCGAGACATCCCTTACAATAGTTACCTTCAATCAGTGATTAAAGCTACCAATGACTCCAACAAGTCAATAGTCTGTCTGTACATAACAAGAGGACAATAACCAACAATTCCCCTCATTCAGTGTGTGTCTCCTAAGAAAAATGATTTCATCTTGCACTTTCAACAGTCCCACCCAGCCAGCCTCACAGCGGAGTGACAATATTCGGTCAGTGCAGCGCATAAAAGCCTTCCTTGCAATTTGCATTTAGAGAGTGTCATTTTACCTCCTGTCATTCAGTGTCACCTGTCGAGCATGTAAATCCAGAAGGTTTCAGATGAAGGCTACGTTCCGCGATGTACAACTAAACTCATGTCAAGCCTGCCATCAGCCGTGACACAGAGAAAACAGTTTTCACCTCACGCGCTCTCCAAGATAATTACACATAAGTAACAAGTTAGAGGGCTTTTAAATGTGTAGAAATGAAAGCCAAAGTGGGATAATGTCAAGATAAAGGTTAAAAGTCATGGAAGATCAGCACGCTGCAGTGAGTTGTACTTTGTAAAGCTGAAACACTTTTGCAGAGAAATATGTTTCATTTGAATTCAGCACGATTCTAACCGTTATTAACAATCACAAAAAGCAGCTACTAAAGCTTCACAAAGAAACCAGAGTCTGGACTTTAATTAAGATTCAGCTGAAGCATGAAATTGCAAGACAAGGTTAAAGTAGATAATGACGACATTTTCATTGACTTAAAGTTGCTAAGACTTTGTAGTTAGCTGACTTTGCCTTTGTTGGGATGTTAGCAGCATGGCTTTAGGGATGGCAGTGTCAGTCTGTTGGTCCAATAATGTTTCATTCTGACAGCAGAATCTTAACTCTTTCATGTCTTCTGACCACTCAGGTACTTTGAACTACATGCCATTCTATCTCTTCACTAACACATTCATAAACTAAAGGCCGAGCTTCATCAGGTTCTAATTCTTATCACCATTTACACACAAACTGATACACTGTTGGCAGAGCCTTCTGGAGCAACTGGATGTTAAAGCATCTTGTCCAAAGACACTTTGAAAAGTGCGCATGCAGACTGGAGGTTGCTTTGCCCTGGTCCTACATTCCACTTGTCAGAGTATAGTACAGTAGCATTTTGTGTCTTGGATCTTATTGTATTGCTGCTTATATTTTCTTGCTTAATTGGCCTTTTTGTTGCTGTTTGTTAATGAAACAATGTATTTACGTTGAAACACATGGTGTCCATGGAAACAGATCAGGAAACAATGAAAGAGGGACACTATGTGAGGAGAGAATAAAGGAGAGTATTAAAATATTGTTACACATATAAATGTAACAGAGCACACAAACATTAACTGAAGTACATGGGCATGCATAATGTACATCCACCCTTCATGGAACCGCAAAGTGTCACAACAAATCATGTCAACAACAGAGAAAGAGAGAGAGAGAACAGACACAGACACTTGATATTCAAGAATGTCCCCGGGAGGAAACCTAAGTAGAAAATGTCAGACTGAAAAAAAGATGTCAGTTTTCCAAGGTGAAAGGCAAATGCAAGATGAAAACTCCAGTGGAAGAGGAATGGGTAAGAAGCTCATGCAGAGCCTGAAGGACACTATCTTATGGTAAATGCATTTATGCAGCATCTATCCAGTCTTATGACCACTCGGAGCACTCTGCATTACATGCCATCATTCACCCATTCACACACACACATTCATATACTGATGGCAGACGCTGTGAATCTCCTCGGCATCTGATCTCATCACACACACCAATGGTACAACCTTCAGGAGCAATCTCAGGTTTCTTGCTCAATGTCAATACTTGACATGCAATCGGAGGAGACAGGGATCAATCTGCTGATCGTCTGATTGATGGACAACCTGCTCTGCCTCCTGAGCTAAAGTTAGCTGCATGAGTCACTGCCCTCTGACACTTTAACCACCAACATGCCTGACACTTGAAATGACATAGTGACAGTCAGCATTGTATTTGGATTCAAATCTTGTCATTGTCGGCTCAAAAAGGAAGCATGAACCAAAATAAAGTAGGCAGGAGAAGAAAGATGGACTCATGATGGACGTGTATGCCGGCATAATGCACCATTAATGGTCAGTAGTATAGGCCTAGAGCTGTTTAATAACTCAGTATGCAATATGTATACTTTTATTGCACTGGGATCTGATTGATTCTCGATATCGGCCAAGACACAAGTTCAGGGAACAAAAAGGTATAAAACATCTCTACAGAGGATCATAATTAGCCATATAACAGTAGCTTTCTTACCATCTAGTTATTTAGCTGAAATAGGCTTGATGTACTGATTGTCTGGTCTCTAAGCATTGATCAGTTTGCATTCCATTAATCTGAATAAGTGGGAGTCAGGGAATCAGGCCTTGCTTCAGAAATACTGCTCTGCCCACCTTTAGTTAACAGCACTGATGAATAAAGATGTTAACAATAGAAGAGAGACACCTGAATTAATTTGAGTCTATTCTTTGTTGGCAATTTAAATCCATACAGAGACCCGTTCTTCTTCTTGTCCCACCCACATCTTCTCTCTAATAACTCCTTCCCTCTTGTTTTCAGGTTGTTTGCCTTTTTTCTCTTCTCTTTTCTCCTTTTCTTTAATCACTCTTTATCCTACTTTCTCATCCCATCGTCTACGTCGACCTCCCCCCTGGCTTTCTTTTATCAAGTCTAAACCACACTTCCACCACAATATTTATTCAGGGAGACCGTTTTCTCTTCAGGTGCCAAGCTTTTGAAATACAAGCATTTGTTCACAATCAATTTCCACGACTATCCATCATGTTTTTCTTCTACCTTTCCTCCATTCAGTCAGGTCTTTTCTTCCTCTCAACTCATTGTTTTCTGCTCTGAGCGATAAGAAGAAAATAGATTCAGCTCCTTGTGAAAGACTGAAGCAAGGACATCATTTCTATGAGTAACACTGTCCTCAATTTGATGGGAGTTAAATAACTCATTATGCATGCTGCATTGTGTTGTAGGTGTATTTGTTTCTTCCAACAAAAGGATGAAAAGTGATGATTCCTGTTCAGGTGACAAAAGCAGCTCTGTCACCCACATAACTAAGACGACAGCAGTGACAAACAGCAGGAGCCCACACACCTCTCTCTTTCTTACATGTTCCCTCCTGAGAGATGTCGTCCACACCTCACTCCCTCTGTGCTCGTATTCTCTCTCTGTGAGCAACACTCACCTTTCTACCAGCACCTAATCTCATGTTCTCTTTCTTCCTGTCACTTCTTATCCCTCTTTTACCAACAGCTTTTCCCCATTTGTCCTCAGTTGTTTCAGAAGCTTCAACCTCTTATGTTGAAGTGCAATTTTATCAGAGAGCAGTGTGACACCGCACACACATAATGAACACTGTCATTATTTATTTGCACCTTACATTGGATGGTTCACATCTCACTTTCCCAGGCTTGACCCCTAGGAGACTCACCTTCCTGCTATTTCTTCTAATTTCTTCTCAAAATGATGTTTTGTCGTTTAAATTCACATTATTCAAATATCTTCATAAATATGTATGGCCTGTTCTGCGATAGGGACAAATGAGGGTAGTGTGAGGGAGGCCAGTTTCTACTCCCACGTCATGGAAATTATTCAGTGCATCATCTGAATAGCAGTTTTTTGCACTTTGCATTTAGAGAGCACTGAGGCTGAATTTCCACAATAACAAACAAACAATAAGACTTCCCTTTTCTACCTCATGCCACCTCAACTGAGAAAATTCAGGGTCTCTCTGAGGATCCTTCAATGCTTCTACTCTGCAACTATGAAGCATCATGACAGGAACATCACTGTGTGGTTTGGCAACAGCTCAGATGAGGACAGGAGTGCATTTGTCTGAGCTACACTCCCCTCTCTGCCAAACGTATACACCAATGTGCAGAACCAGAGCCTGCAGGATCATGACTGATCTCCTCTCCACCCCATCGATGAACTGTTCCAGCTCTTGCAATCAAGCAGAAAGTTGTCACTTCCTCCTCTCTTTCTTTCTCTCTCGATCGCCCTGTGTTATATTTCAAGCTGGTCTCCTTGGATTGAGTCAAAGACACACCAGGCCCTTGTAAAAAGCCCACCAAGGCTTTAGTACATTTGAAACACCCCCAATGTTGAACTGAGTTATTGTCAAGTAAGTGTTTTGGCTGGGTGTGATTTGTGTTTGGGCCTGTGCAGAAGGACAGCTGCTGCAGACACATAACATCTGCTAAAGTTGATTTCAGCTGGGCTTTTGATGTTGCTCTCCTGGTAGTCGTACTAAAGTTGTCTGCATGGAATAGTGAGCTGCAGCCAGTTGTCTGGTTAAAATTGTCATTAAACAGTCAGTGAAGCCTGTCCTTGTTTAAGCTAATAGAGAGCATAACTTTAAATGCCAGTTGTGCAAACTGGGAAAATCCACCATGGCAGTAAATGGCAACTGAATGCTGAGTTATTGTGGCCTGATTTTCACACTGTCGCTCTTTTTAACCCTGTGCAGCTGTGCAAGGAGGCAATCTGTTAGTGACTTATGTGCACCAGACTGACCTGGTATTACTTTATATTCAGTCCACCGACCTGCTAAAGAATCAGCATCAGAAAAAGTGCCTCAAGTGATAAACTAAAGTGAGTTTCACCAGCTGCCAAAAATAAATATTTCCTGAGCTGAATATTTTGCAATACAATTTTATGTCAGTCAAAAATCCATTGCTTAATGATGTCGGCAATATCCTAAACACAATTGTCAGTAAGACAACAAGACAACAATTCTTAGAGTAAAAGTCGGAAAAAACAAGGACAGTTCTGCAGAATATCGATCCAGTCTACGATACATTGTTCCAGGCTTTTAACGACCCTGATTATAATGTCCATCAATAGGAGACAGGAGACCCATTTAGTGAAGTGGGTTGAATCAACATGCTGTATTGATTATCAGTGCTGCTGCTGGACTCGACTTCTGTACAGACAGTCTAAAATGGTTTTCTTTGCCCTTTTAACCTCAGAGAGGCAGAGAGAGAGACAAAGGGATACCTGAGGGGACAAAGATTGACTTTGTTTTGGTTCATAAAACACTCAATAAGTTACTGAAAAAAGTGCTCCAAACTCAGCTCTGTAACACAAACACGTCCATCCAGCCTGCAGCCAATCCTGAGTGGGCCCTTCTCTCCAGCACAGACGAAGAAACTTTTTGTAGATTTCATAGTCAGGATATATTTTTATTTGATCACTGTCCTTAAAATCAGGTAGGCCTGCTTCATCCTTGTGGACTTTGCTTGTGCCTTCTAAATCCTTCTTATTGGCTCTGTTTGGCTATAACATATCAGACAAAGTAATGTTATGTCATTAGTGGCAATATTAGATCTGAAAATGCAGACGATATCAATTCATACGCCGCTCTGCCCAGTCCACACAGGCAGCATCACATCACTGTTCAGCACCATGGACAGCTACACAAAAAATCCACTGGCCACATTTGAATGTAAACCCACAATGGACAGGATCCTCTTTACCTTTGTAACAGTCCAAATTATCTGAGGCACAAAGTCAGTAAGATGCTGTCAGTGCAGAATATACCTTATTTATAAATAACACTGTACAAACAGTATACAGTACGCTTATATTGGCTTAATTTGCTAGGAGCCTCTATCCAGACAAATACTGGAGAATCTCACTTCAAGATTCTGACTAAAAAGAATAACCTCTCCAGAGACTTCAGCTCACCCTGAACACCTCCCTGTTTCTGCTATGTGAACATCAATGACTTCACGGTTATCTAAATAAAACTGTATTTGAACCAGCAGTTTTTGGCTCCAGTAAATCAAAATGGAAAGTGCAACCCTGTCTTCATCTCCCCTCTCTTCAGAAGCAGCCCTTTCTTCACCCTTTATTCTCAAATCCCTTCATTCAACATAGTTGGCTTATGAAATACTTTGGCTCCTTCTGTGTTAGTAAGTCATATCCCTTTTTATTCCTCAGGAAACATCACAAGATTTTTGGCTATCCTCTGCCACGCAGAATCAGACATGGAGAAAAACGCTCCTTCTTCCCTCCCATTATAGAGAGATCCATTTTAGATAAGAAAGCTCCTTCTTCAGAGACGACATACATCAAACCTCCTCATGATCTCTCTTTAGACCAGGACATCGATGAATCTCAGACATAAACTCTGCAGCATTTTAACACAAGAGAGCCACACAATATCCAATCCACTGTCCATCACTGAGTGAAGATGGTCCTTAAGGCAGCCAAGTTCTTCTAGAAACCACAATAACACAGATCTCGCTTTACAAATGTATTTACCAGACAAAGACAGGATGAGCTGGTTATCTACCCCTCTCTAAACGGTGCTGTTTAGTTCAAGAGTTCAAGTCAACACTTAAAACTGTACTTTAGAATTGAGTTGTAATTGTTAAATGTGAACAACATCCACATCTATTTTCATCCAGGTCTTACCACACATGTGCTTAAAGGTCAATGTGGTCTGTGAGTCAGCAACAAAAGTCTACCATGACTACCAGAATCGTACTAAACAGTCACACAGTAACAGAGAGACATAGTGAAAATGTTGGACATGAAATGACAAATGTCTGGTCGTCAAGGTAATGTTGTGTTTTTAAAAATCTGAGACTCACTTTAACTGGATTCATAGATTCAAAGCATTAACAATGTCCTGTTCAGTTCCACACACAAGTCTAACTCTAAACATCAGTGATAAAAGCTGCTGCAGGAACTGTGTCATTAGAGGAAATGTACCTCTTAAGTAGGGGTAGTAGACTGAGCAAATAGAGACAAGCAGCAGATTTCCTGTCAAATGTAATTAGGAACAAGACAATGCTGAGCTGCTTTGAAAACCCCTGGGGTTTGTAAAGCACTCACATGTAAAACACGTTTCTAAAATCCATCATTTATTTTGCCTGCCTGAGGTTTTAAAACATGCTCTCACTTTATCTTCACCCTAATGCTTCTCCTAGTTTTCAACTGGCTGCTGATCTCTAGCAGAGCTGCCACCCATGGTGAGCAGAAAAAGCTAATCTATCCAGAGCTGTCATGTCAGAAGGGAACAGACTTAATAACAAATGTGTTCTCACAGGAGATGTGTGAAGTCAAAATGTTTGTCAAAAACCATAGTGCAGGCATAATCCAACCCAACAATGTGCAGGTTCAGTGTGTGAAAGTGGGTTTTGTCTCTCTGATTCCTCTCATGCTGCTCAGAGTCTTTCATTGTTCTCCATAGGTCAGTCTGATTTTCTGCTGTCCTTTCAAAAACAACCAACATTTAGAATAAAAATAAATCTCACCATAGATAAAAATAAACAGCCATCACTAATCATCCAAAAGATATAGTAATTGTTGTTCTGCCTCCTTTCTGCTGTGACTCTCTTAACCTCTTTGTGCGTCACACCCACTCCTGAAGCCTCTCCTGACACTGGGATGGACCACAACACAGCGAGCATGATTTTCATAAGTGCAGATCCTGTCCTTGTGTGTAGCAAAGCATATGCTTTAGTGTTTCTGTTCTCTGTATGAAAGGTTCATTCAGGGCAGTAACACTGAAACAAAAAGCATCTGCATTAACAATCAGCAGCACTTCCATTGAGAAGAAGAGAGACATGACAGCAGCATGGAAACACAGACAGCCAGAATCTGCTGTTGGAAAATGGTGCTCAGCTCTTACAGCAGCCTTGTTTCTGTGTTTTGGAGATAATGGGATGTGCCCAAAATAAAAATGTTATAGCCACTGATCAAGCTATTTTTCCAGGTAGTTTCACTTTTCTGCTGAGCTCAGAAGACAACAGGCCAGGTCTCATCATGATTGTAGTCAGCAGCCATCTACAGCATGTCAGCATGATTTGGCACAGAAAAGCCACAAGATACAAATGAGAATGCAGAATGAACTGAGGAGGTAAGTCACAAAGTGAGGGATGGAAATGCTCACAGATTCTCGATCACAGTACAAAGAATAGCCGACCCAATCCTCTCGTGAAACAGCTGTAGAAGAACATCAGCTATAGGTGGAAGCCTCTGTCACGGCGCACTGTGATTAACTGCAGCTCAGGGTTAAAACTAAACAGCTCCCTTTCTTACACATTCACAGGAACAACATGTTCTGTAAAGCAGAAAACCTTCTTGAGACAAACTTCTCTAAAATAGTTGTAACCATGATTTTCATGAATATAACATGAATTATAGTAAGTTCTGCTAAACATGCATCACCCAATACTTGTCTGTCTTCTATTAACACTCTGTTCTAACTCTACAGTGTTCTTGCCAGAGGGTAAACTGTCCAGTTTAGCTGAGCTGGGTCAGGACCAGAAGAGAGATTTTATAACACAGAGATACTAAAAGTGCTGATGTAAAACTCCAAGGTCTTCAAATGTCAGAGTTCGGTCTTCATTTCCATCTTAATGCCCTCATGTGCACATACTGTATTACTCTACAGATACCCTGATGCTTAATAAATATTTACCTGAATGCATCAAATATTCTTGACAAAGTTATTTCCTCAAACTGCAAATAATCAACCCGACTGTATCACACGTAGTGCAATCTCATTCCCAGCATCCCAGCATTTGAACTACATAAACCTCCACATTGTTCAGTCACAATCATTGTAACAATCTGTACCAAGGTAAGCCTTTCAACCACTTCATGTGGCCCAAATTAAATAATTGGACACACTAATGATCTTCCTGTGACAGCCACAGTTGGCATTTTTGTTTCTTTTTCAATAGTGCTAAGATTCATTCGAAGATTTTTATTCAAAATAATATGGACTGAGATCTTTAAGAGATTGGTTTAAGAGGAGAAATTGTCCCACTGCTGAGATGCCTGATTAGTATGCCAGACTGCAGGCTTACTGAGGAGTGTTCCTAAGTATAGTGATCGAGTTAAGTACGGCTGTGCCACAGCCTGGAACATATACCGTAATGAATGCAGCCTTAGGAGTGAAGGCCTTTGTTAGTCTTACTATAAGACAAAGTACCTGGCAAATAACACCTTGCATTTTGTTTTGGTCCACAAGTTTAAAGTAGTTATGATTTCCCAATAAAGGATACAGGACAAAATCCAGTTGCCTGTTGAACCAGAATCACACTAAGGTTACTGTTCCTCCTCAATTCAGCCAGCTCAAGCTCTCACACTTGTGCCTTTCATCGTCCTTTACCTTACAGTCACGTCTTCCATGCACAACTGTGTTTCAACTCACAAGCAGTGACCTGGAACAGAGGCATTGGTATTAGTGGGTCCTGTGCCATTACCATAAGTGTATCTATGATGTATTTCTGCTTCATCAGGTTTGCAAGGAAATCCTCTCTGCTATTGTCTCTGCTGCCACAATGGTGGAGTTACTGTATGGTATATTTCTAAGGCACACATTTACCACTAACTGTTGCACCTAAGTCAACTGTCATCAAACTTGTACGCATCTTCTCAGTAACAGTTATCAATCCATGGCATACTGCATCAGTAATAAACAACACAGGAAATCAGCTCTCACATTAGAGCCCTTTGTTTGTGATGAAGAACACAAACACAACTTTCCCCTCTGATGAGGATTAAAAAGAATGGCTCATCAGGCTCCACAAAACTGAGAGAAAGTTAGATTTAGAAAATGACTTCAGGCTCAAACTGGCCGATAAGAAGACAATTTCAAACAGTGTGTGGCAGGGCAATTTATCACTGAATTGGTTTTGCATTTAAAGCGAAATATACATGAATAAAGGAGAAGAGAAAAAGGGGTGAAGAGAGGTTAAAGAGGGCAGACTCAGAATGTGACTGAATGATTACAATGACATTCAAGGTGTTTTCAAAAAGGTTTCACAATATCCTCACATAATGTTTCAAATGGACCTGACTTATCAGACTAATATAGTCCACTGGACTTCAGTGTACAATGGAGTGAGGAATGAGGCTAAAGGTTGAATAACATTTTTTATTTTGCAATGCATAAATAAAATTGACAAAATGTCAATGGGCCAGGGAAACAAACAATGTCATTGGTTGGAATTTGGGGTCTGTGCTGGGAAGAGGACACACACAGACAGCAAACACACATGGACACAGCATGGTTAATCCAGAGCTGTGTGTCA
Organism: Semicossyphus pulcher; assembly: GCF_022749685.1. NCBI lineage: Eukaryota > Metazoa > Chordata > Actinopteri > Labriformes > Labridae > Semicossyphus > Semicossyphus pulcher. The sequence goes on from NW_027211700.1 coordinate 8,667,582, forward strand.
GATGGCATTTTCAATTCCAGAGAGAAATGGACTGTAACAGACATTACTGCAGCAACACTCTGAATAGGAAAGTAGCTTCTGCTTCTACACTGAGAACACACTCAAGGTTACACAGCACTCATAACACATGGAGGAGAGACAAGAATCAAATCATCAAATGATTCTTGTTCCCTGGGAAAGTTCCAGGAGAATACAAACTCTAAAAGTCAGTACCCTGTACCTGCTTTGTGTTGAGCTGCAAGCTGCAAAATGACTGACTTAATTTTGCTTCCAACTTTTTGGGTTTTGCATAAATGAAGAGCCAGTTACTTTTCAGAACAACTTCAGACCACAGAACTGTACAACATGTATCTCTCTCTGTTTGTGTGAATGTGGCTGCTCTAAATGAAAGGGACCTCAGATCTGAGCTCTGCTTTGATGGAATATGAGCTCTACAGGGACAAGCTACCAGTGACACACTTCGGAGGGCTCATGTGTGTCCCAAAGGTGTAACGTCCCAAGGGTCTTCCTGCTGTGGTATGAGTGTGTGTGTTGGTGTGTGTGAGGCAAAGAAAATGAGTAAGACTCAAACCAAGAAATAATCCTGTTATATTTGAAGGCCATACAACTGCTCTCTTTCTCACAAATAGATTAAGCATAAATCTCTGCTGCATAAATAGAAGAGGGTGAATTGATTGCTTAGATTTTAATTGCAGGAGTAAAAGGAGAAAATATAACTGTATGATACAGAGATGGTTAGAACATCATGTAACCTCATGAATAAACTAAAATCATCCAATAACTGAAACACAAAGCTTTGCTGCCAATGAGAGCACGCAGGGAGAACAAGCTGTTGATCAAAGAGACTAAAAGAGCCACAATAATTCACACAGTTTCTCTGATTCTCATTTTAGATGCAGAAGTCTGACAGTCCCGATGTCAGAGCCACAAAATCATCATCATTTATCTCCAAACATCAGAATAAATTATTCAGCATGCAGACATGAGCTCATATAAAAACAGCCTGTGGAAACGTTCAAATGATTTTAATGTGACAGCAGAAAAATATCAGACAGCGGACAGAGCTGATTAGAGTCTGTGATCGACTGATTTAAAGTAACAAGAGAAGTTTTGAGAAGACTTTCTTAGATGAGCAAATCAATCACTTTCTCTCTCTCTGTCGGAGCTGAAGCAGACAGTTGGAGTCTTAGATCTTGAAATTGGTTCTAAAGAGTTACTGGTAAAGCTGTAATGGACATCAAGGCTTTATCATTCATTTTTAGTCAATTTTAAGACTGTTTAAGGGAAACAATGCACTTTGTTTCCATGTGGGCTGATAATGATGGAAAATAAAAGCCTGATTTATCCCCATGTTTAAAAAAGGTACTGATGCAAACAAGACTTGCATCACAAAACAGACAAACTATTAGAAATAGTTAATCTATGTATTTGCCTCGTAATCCAAGTTTAGGAAATGGTTAAAGTTAGATGTCTCGTCATTTATGGTTCCAGTTAATAAAAAGGTTCATGGCAGGTCTTTTTGAATTACAGATGATGCCTTTAAAGGCATGTGTATCAGCGTACGATTGCAAATGCAGATTAAGCAAAGGATACAGAGATCTGCGAAGCTGTGCACTGATGTAACCACAGATATAACGTACCATGAGAACTCTTCATGGATGATATTCAAAACCAGCTTTCAAACTTAGTGAGAAAAGGGATCTGACTTTGTCTCCAGTCTGCCTCTCTCTCCGTCTGTTCCTCTGTGCTTCTAAATGTTCATGTCAGAGCTCTGTGTATCTGCATGATGTATACCTTATAGTGTCTGATCTCCCCCTTATCACCCTCCTAGTTATTTATCAGCAGCCGCTGAGAGCACAGCCAGACTCACAGATATGACAAATGACACCATGACGTAATTTACTATGACAATGATAAAAACAATGTCACAGATGCTCAAATAGCTTTCTGTGTGCTTCAATGCAACAATCATGTGTGATTGGTGCCTAAAGACATGACCGTTTAAATAATCTGTATGCACAAACTGCCTTTTACTGCTTTGTGTTTCTCATTGATCAAATCGGCGAAAAAACGCTCAGTTTCCAAGTAAACAGTGATAAAAAAAATACCTTAAAGATGCACGACAGCAGCAGCTCCACAGACCTGAAGGCATTTGGAGCAGATTGAGTTCTTTTCATTCTTTAGCACAGCTTTGAGCTGAACTAATAAGAAAGAATAAAGTGTATAACTTCACTAAAACACAGCAGTCAAAGCATCAGAGCTTTGGGACTGTGAATATAAAACCTTTAACCTGATTGTGTTAAAAAAAAACACTTTGATCTTGTCATTAGGATTAGTTACACTCAGATGGTAAAATAATCATGTAACGGCAGCTGGTGATGGTTACATAACAGATTATTACCTCACATTGATTTGATTAGACCTTTACTATGTGTACACTGTTCTAACATGATAATTGCGGAAATTCTCCAGCATTAGAGAGGACGGGCTCATGAAAAATCTGAAGTCATTATCATCACATCATTATTCTGCTGTGAAACATCTGGGAGCTCGAATGAGATGGCATTAAATTAATATTTGAGTTGAGAAGTGCGAGCTGCTAAATCATCATTTAATACTCTTATTATCATCTTAGAGAGTGACTGCACACTGTATCCACTGTTCTGAGTTGGCCAATGACATGTACAGTCACATGTTATACATCAGATCCAGAATTACAAGGTTCACCCCACCAACACCCAACTATGTGACATTTAAAAACAGTACTCGACTGTCAGCAGGTTTTTAAATAATGAATCCTGAAATTAATTATGTCATAAAAATGTTAGTTTTAATAAACACTGCACCACAGGACTTGTGTGTTGACAGGAGCTGTTAAAGGAAAAAACGTTATCAAACGAAAATCATTCGATCATTTTTAAGATCAAATCATGTTTTAGTCAATGAACACAAGTGACCTTTCCTCATATCACAACATTCAGAGCTTAACTGTGCTCCACCTACACACTCCAGATAATACGATCTCTCTCAGCTGCTGTCGCTATCACACTGATATCACAGGCAGTCTGCCAGACTGGAGAGGCTCCATATGCAGGTCAGAACTCTATATATAAGAGTGCAGAGCCAACAGCAGTTTATGCATCAATCAAATAGGTCTGAATGTGCTGCCAATTTAAGGGGCAATAAAGATGAAACCGCTCCAAATCTAATTGGCACCCTCTTGTGCAAAGAGCAGCTGTGCTTACATAATACAGAACCATGCATTGTAATGTTGGCTCACATATCCCAGATTGAATTGAAATCTAATCTTATTAATTAATCTACGTGATAAAAGAGCAGAGTGTGAGGCTGAACTCTTGGCAGCTAATAAAACAGTTTTAATAGCATGCAGCCAGAGGAAGAAACATGAAGAAGCTTTTCCTTACATGTGTTTATGATTTCAACTATAAACTGTGACTATGAATATCACTGGTCTCCTTAGAGAGGGGCTAAATGTCAGAAAGCTGACACACTGATGCTGCCTTACTGTCTCTCAGTGTGTTTTGGGACTGTTTCTGTATGTTGTATTTCCGTTTTACCCTCTGGACATTCTGCCAGCTAAAGTATGAACTCTAAAACATGCATCTGCTAGAAATCTCACAGGGTCAAAGGTCTCAATCCAAATGGGTTATTCCAAGAAAACTTTCCAGGCAGATTCCTGGTTGCAGAAAATATAAAAAGTTGAATCACTCACATGAAGCAGAATGGTGCCAAACAAAGCTCAGCAGGAGTGCAGAGCTTTTTAAGAAATGGCTGCATTCCAAGAGACTTGCTCTGCCAAATGATTCATGGACAGATGTAACTCATCATCATTTATTCATTTATATTACTTTCATTGTAAAGAGACTGTCTTTACAAACCCCCTGTATTGTTTATAGAGACAAATTGACATGCATTTTCATAGAGGAGGCTTTCTCATTTATTCCTCTCATTAGTTTGATGTTTAAAAGCTCATCCAAACACAGCAGTGATGATGAATTAGTAACCTGCCTCATTAGAAGAAGACACATTAGGTGGAACTGTAACCTCTGTGTCTTCAACATGAAGCAAATTAAACACAGAGACTAAAGAAATAACTGCATGTTGTCCACTTAAATAACAGGCATTACAATATTATTGCAGACTGACACTTTAAGTTACATTTAAGTCTAAATTGCAGTTTCATCTTTACAGTGTTTGTACATTGAGCTGCAATGTCTGCTTTAACTGAATGTGTAGCCTTTAAATCAAAGTCTTATTCTGTCACTAATTAAATGATGTCTATAAGGGATGAGTTGAGACTGGAGAGAGACTGCACATGCTCTTAATAATTCTCATAAAACAAATCAAGTATCTATCGATCATTTGTATTTGTATAAATGTAAACCGTGTGTGCTACTTATAAAACCAATTTCAATGTCTTAAAAGCAGCAGCTGCATTGCAGGAAGCTGAGAATAAATGTTTTATCAGAGATAAAGTCTGGAAATGGAACAGCTGTTAAAGTTGTGACATTTCATGGACACTTTTGGGGCTGGTCCACAATTTTATTTCTTTGGCCTTGAAGCTTCACTGAGAAATACCAAGGGGTATTAAAAAGTTAAAAAAAACAACAAAGGTTTTCACACGTATCACAAAGTTAAGGGCATTATTATTTACTTTGCTGCGCACTTCGGTCAGTGCAGGGAATTCATAGAGCAGCTGTTGCTTCACTTAGCTTCCATTACAATCAGTGCAAGTGGCCACACATAGAATAAGAGCAGAGCGTAAGTGGTACATATCGGCCGCTGTTGCATTGGTTTTCCTTTGACTCACAACCCTTCACCACACACTGCATATTAAAAGACAACATTTGACACACAGAAGTGCTGATCTGAGGCCTCTGTAAGCAGGACAGCATCTTCGGTCTTTGTCCTTTAAAACTGTCACAAATCACAGTTGAGAAATAAATATGTTTTATGATGTGACATGACTAAACACAGTGGCTGTGGCTCAGTGGCTCATAATTACATTTTGTGAGACATCTGACTTTCACTCCATTGTAATTTAGAGTTAGAGAGTTAGCCCAGTCACTTGGCAGATTATGATTTTGCATATAAAACATAAATGTTGGTGTTGTTATGGATAAAACAACCCGAACATACTGAATATAAAGTATTTAGACAAAGCTACATCCAAAGAGCAACAGTATAAAGAAGACCCGGTTTCATACTAAGGACTTCCAGTAGCAGCTGCTCTTTTTCCTTTTTCTGTCACTATCTATGTTAACAAATGTTCTCTATCCTTTCTTTTCTGCCTGAATCTTCACTCCAGGGAATGTTCAGCCTGCAGGCAACCCTAATAGAATATGTTATGTTTACAGGATTAATGTGCTTCAGAGAGTTTATAGAGAAATAATCCCCAAACGCTGCCACAAGAAAAGAAACTCTCACTTTATCAGTCAATATACAGAGCTATGTTTCCTTTTTGTACTTTAACTAAAGACAGCTTATGTGTATTATTTCCTGACGGCACAGCTGACAAATCTTTCTACTCATTGTATGAGACATGACATGTTATTAAACTATGATGAATGGCTGCTTGAACGTAATGAACTATACTGTCAGAGGATTTACAGGAGCTTCTTTGCCTGGTATGTGGTTTAACTGTTTCTGTTACAGTCCAAAGGGAGGGAGGTTGGTTGGTCTCACTGGAGAAAGACAGCTCTGTTGTTTTTTTTTTGCATGAAAAAACTGACAGCAGTTATTAGACTTAGAATTAGACTCACAAGCTGGGACAGGCTGTCTCTGTGTGCAGTTTGTATTTTCTCCCTGTGTTGCTCCATGTTCTCTGCATAGTCCTGCCACCAAACACACACTGTGCAGAACTTAATGTACAGTAGCTGCCCACTCCTTCCAATTAGACAGCCCCCAGAAGTATTTTCCTTAAGGAGATCAGTAAAGATGGACAACTAAGATGCTGACTGACAAAGAAGTCACAGGGAAATTAATTTAGCTGCCATTATCAAAATGTACATGAGTCATACAGAAGACAAAAGTGCTCGTCAGCCTGATGATGATATTCCTGGCTGTCTGTGGAGGTTAGTGAGACTCTCTTCTTCAGTTACTGCTTTTAGTGACTGTAAGGGTTGTTTTCCAGAAGGATTTAACTACTTGTGTCAGCTGCTCATCATTTATAACAGTATCTCTGCTCCTGTCTCCAGATATCCGTGCCCCTCAGACATCCATCTCTGCCCACACACTCTCTAAAACATCATATTGTGTCTCAGGGTGAACTTTGGAAGGATAGAAAACTATTCTCTGTGGGAGCAAAGGGGGAAGCAAGGAGAGCAACATTTGCCAAAATAACAACAATGTCATGTACAAAACTTGAAAAATATTTATCTGAATGTTATTTTCTCCTTAATCCCAAAAATGATACCTCTGATAACTGACTTGATAGAAAATCTCAAGACCTGAACTCTGTACTCTGCTCCAGGCATTCCATCAAACCACCACCCCCTGTAGCTGTCATCAGTCTATTCTGCTCTATGTTCAATAACAGTATGCTATGAGATATGATTTAAGACACAGCACTGACTTAGTTTCCTGGTTTCCTCAGGCTGTTTGTTTCAGAGCCCCGGGGTCCTGATGACAAAGACTCCTGCAGAGAAGACTGCAGCTGCAGGCACACTATAGGCCATCAGCCTCCTGTGGACTTGTTAACACAGACTGACTCTTTAACTGTCGCACACACTGTTTAACTCAGCTGCTGAACTTTGCAATATATGAACCGTATAGGTTTATTTCTTAATCATGCATATTCTTCAATTAACATTATATCACAGTAGAATAAAGCCACCTGGTCATTTAATTACAACACAGCACTGATGGTTCAGTAGTTCATGTTTTGCTGCCTTGCAGAAGAACCAGATTTGATTCTCAGCCAGATTTCAAGTTTGGCTGGAAAACTGATGAAAACAGCCAAGTGCAGTCAGAGTGCTGGCTGTGATTCTGTGTTTGTTGCTGTTTCAAATGCCTATCAGCTCACTTCTGTTCCTCCAACTCGCTCTGAGATACAGTAAACCTGCACACTCCATGAGGGGCTGCTTCTTACAGTATACAGTATGATGGCTGCATGAGACTGTTCCACTCTTGACACTCTCACAACCTTAACTTGGTTGAGTTTGAGTCTCTGAAATGTCTGCACTGTGAGCGAGCATTACAGAGAATCCTGAACCTGATATGATGGCAAACATGTTAAATACCTTAACATCAATCTGTTACAGTTGCCATCTTGAGTATCTCAGCATGCAGATGTTATAATAGCACAGCCTCAAAAAGCCAATAGACTCTTCACTCTCTCTCTCTTTCAGACTTTTTCTGTGTTCATCCCTCAAATAACTGCTTCTTTATAAAGCCCACCTTAGAAACACAAACCCCTGACAACTACACAGACCGACCACAGATCTCTTTGGGAAGTAGCTCTCTGGTGTCCTTCATGCCCGCTGCACTGAGACAGCATTTGTCGGACTCACAATTATCTTTGACAGGGCAGCTAACCGTGGGCTCCATGACTCCAGGAATGCTTTATAAGTTATGTAGCACCATGGACTCACTACAGCACATGAGCAATTATTAGTGTTACCGTCTATTCTGTCCTCTTTCACAGATCAATCAGACCAGGCGACATTTTCTGTTGTTCAGTTTTGGTGCTCAATGTAACAATGAGGACTGAGTTGCTGCCACCTGATTGGCTGACTTGATATTTGCCTTAACGAGCAGCTTTACCTCGTTAACCTATTTAATAACTTGCCAGGACAACTCAGGAGTTTCAGCACGTAGAGTATCCTCAGTAAAATAATCCTCACTGTTTGAATATGATGTCTGAAAATTGTGAAATAATCACTTTGATTTAACAAAATACGAAAGTGGAAGATGCAGTGAATGATATGAACACAACCCACATCTCTGAAAGGTTTGCAGATATTCATCACTTGTGGAGTCTAAGACATGTTTCAAGGGTACATGCTGTGTTTTTCCTCTTACAGTCCTCTCTCCTCTTCCTCCTCCTCCTCATTTCTGTCTTGTAGCTCTGATAGATGTGTGACCATGACAGCCTGTAGTGTAGATCTGAGGCTCTGCAGCGGAAACCTTTTAACTGTATTAAACTGTCACACCACCATTCTTCATGCAGCTCACAGACATTCAGGGTTTAACATGGTGGTTAGAGGACTACATCTCTCCCTCTCTTGATTCATGTTGTCTCTCTGTGTGTTTCTTATGTGTCCTGAGAAAGATCCTGTTTGTATGATAACATCATTTAATGCAACTCAAAAAATGCTTTAACATTTGGACAACATATTTGAACTTCAATGAAGACTCAGCAAATTACTGGAAGCAGAAGAAAAGAGGAGAGAGGGAGTTGCTGTGAGATGGTGTGTATATACTCGTAGGTGTGTGTGTGTGTGTGTGTGTGTGTGTGTGTTTGCCTGCAGCATCTCTGATATGGCTTGCTTTTTTTTTTGCCACTGAGTGCAACATCCCCGAGCTGCCCAACATGAAAAGATCCTGGTTCTCTGAGGCAGAAAACACACACAGCTACCTGAGTCTCAAAGCAACCTCTGACACTGGATTTATGTCAAACTGCCAACTTCTTCTGAGATGACCTGACATGTGACATGTTTGTTTTGTTAGTTATGAAACATCTCTGTCACTGAGATGTGACAGTGGATGTTGCATGGATCTGTCAGGTTGGAGTCAATAAAACCTGAAGAGAAAAGGCAGACTTGTGAACCTGCAGGTAGTGAGCAAACACAGAAACTGAAGGTCCCTCATTCTGTTACTCGGCTGTTTCTTTAACATCTTTCCAAACAGAGTAATAGTTCAACCTATCACACTGTTACCCTCCACCTACAAACATGATAAGTCTTCTCTTGTGTTTCTCTCTCACCGACCAGACAGACCAAAGTGAGCTCAGCTGTTCTCCTGAGGATTCTCCTGCTGAGTCTCTGCAGACCTGTTAGCTCGTTCACTTTCACTTCTCCTGTCAGACCAGACCTGATCTTCCCTCCAGATTAAGACCACCGACCCTGTTGGCCGTTTCAGACATGTTGAACTGTGTTTCTGATGTGTACTGTCTATGCTTTATCTAACACTGCCATCCAACTTTAAATCCCTGCAGGAACTATATTTTTCTCACATAAAATATATTGAGCAAAAGCATTTCCATCTAGCTAGTTCAACAAGCGATTGACCTCCTGACTGACTGTACAGCTGAGTGCAGAGAAAGGGAACAAAGAGGGAAAAGAGAGGGGAGAAGAAGAGGAGAGGCTCTGTCTGAGGCTTTGTCTGCTATTCACTGAGTGTGAAGTGGATTCAGCCCAGACTTAAGTGGCTTCGCTGTAAATCACTTAAGAATGAGCCGGCGCAGCATTCGAACAGGGATGTATGTGGCTGAGTTTGAGATGTACGACATTCTTGAAAGATAAAACAACAAACTGTGATGTTTTATTGGAAAATACTGGACATCTCTTGTACAATCCATAAAATATAGAGTGTGGGAGAAAAGGATGGAGTATAAGGATGGATGGAGGACATGGCAGAGAAACAGGGACTTAAAGTGGGGAAAGACAAAGAAACGCAGCTGAGAGATAAAAACTGATTAGAGGCAAACAGCAGGGAGAGATGCTGTGCTGTGCTGTCCCACCAGAGAGAGAAGTACTGACTGTTACAGTTAAAGTAATGCATTCACCTGAACTGTAACCATAGAAACATGTATCTACAATGTCTGCTCTCCACATGTAGCATAAATTAAACCATATGATTGGTAATATGATAAACGCTACCCAAAAACAGATATCTGAGATGTGTATGCACTGCGCCAGAGACAGAAGCTATGTGATAATGTAAAGATACTTACTACCTGTCAGTTCACTCTCTCAGGTTGCTGTAGGAAAGTCAAGTAGCCCTTTGACCATTTTTTTAATGTTTGTTTACAACTAGAAAGCTAAATGTCAGCTCAACACACAATGCAGGTCGGAGCTTGCAGGCAAAAAAAAAGAAAATCTTTCACTATGAGATAACTCTCCCTCTACAGACTGCTCTGCATTCACACACCAGCCTGTTCTGCATGAGCTGCACTGTTGTGAAGAATAAAATCGGCTGCTTGACCAACATTTAAAAAGCGACAGCGAGGCCAAATGTGACCTCCTCTCATGAATAATGACGACCTGCTGCAGAGCTGCTGCCTGCACCTCTTTAGGCCTTAAACCACCTTCAGCAAGAAAAGCCGAAGACTATACACAAAGAGACCTTTTACCTGGTGTGCAGCCTCTATTATGATCTTTGGGTTTAGGCTGTGAGCAGTTCGGCCACCAAAGCAGCAGAACCTGACTCATGCAATTCATCATGCAAACACACACAAACCATAAGGCTGTCTCTGCATGAGGTGACATTAGGCAAACAAACAGCAACCGGTCAAACTCAACACAGTCTGATGGAGGAGGAAGCTGGAAGGACTTGAATTATTCAGAAACAGGAAACAGCTCTTTTTAATTCATCATCCATCCTTTAAATCAGCACCAAGAAAAGACAGACTTGTGAAAAGTAATGGGATCAACTCTGCCTGAAGCAGCCAGTCAGTTACACACAGCTCACACACATACACAAACTCAGTAGACCACATGTTGGTACACCGTCAACCACACGTTCAGTCTCTTAAGATATGTATAGAAGAACTAGTGTTGATTTACCTGTGTTTGAAGATCCACAGAAGAAGGTTCAGGATGGAGACAATCAGGAAACAGCATCCAGAAAAAAACAGAGAAAAGAAGATCATTAGTTAGAAACCAAACACAACATGAAAACTGAATCATGTTAAAGCAGCACACAAAGATACAGTTAATCTGACAACTATAAGACAGAGATCAGTAGACAGAAAGAATAAATTATTACTTTTTCTGTTCTGCAGCTTCCAACATGGCTTTGTTCAGATGCTGTTCTGACAGACGACCAGTTAAGTCTGTGCAGATTCCAGATCACAGTCAGAAGAACTTAATTAATTCATAAGACATTATAACTAAAATCACATTAGCGTGTTGTGCGATGTGTTTCAGTGAAGCTAATAGAAGATTATAACAGGAACATGGTGAACAGACAGAACTCAGTAGTGATGAATGAAGCTCTCAGGAAATGCCAAAGCAAGTTTTTCATTCAGCACTAAAGCTGTGTGAGTTTTTATGACTGCAGAAAGTTTTTATTGCCTTGAAATGTCAGACGTGTTGAAAAAACGTTTTCTCTAAGTGCAGAACTTTATAATAATCTCATCTAATGGAGGAATTCAAACAAACCCTCTGGACCTCAGCGTGATTATCTGAACTTTTAGGCTGCTCAGTTCAGTAAATCCACATCATGTGTACAATCAAGCTGAATTAAGAGAACAAATACTGTGGTATTCCTGTTTGTGAAAAATGGAGATGCAAGGCGCTCTCAAACTGCAGCTCATACCGCATCCTCACTGTAGAAAGAAATGACAACTAAAAGCTCCATCAAGCACTAAAAGAAGATTTCTCTTCTCCTCCCGACAATATCATTTTCAGGCATATCAGGCATGTGTACTTCCAGTGCAAGAACACTGCAGGGCTTTGAAGAAAACCCAACTTTTAAGTCGTTGTTAATGCAGAATACTCATCTGTGTGTAAGCGCTCACTTAACACACTACATTAAAGCCATCCCTCTCTTAATGCAACTTCCCATTGTAGTGGGAAAAAATATAAATATGGAAGTCCAACCTGTAGTGCAAACAGCAGCAAAAGAGTCAGCAAAAGTGCAGCAACACAGAGAGAAGTTAAACACAGTTCACTGCTTATAATTCACACATTGTGATGATGCAAAGCTGGCTGCAAACAAAAAAGATACAGCTAACTCTCTCTGATATTTATGATGTGTGACGATCAGAGCAGCCAGCAAGTGGTTCAGGGAAATTCTCTGTTTTGTTCAGCTCATTGTGTGAAAGCTCTAAAAGGCTAGAAGGCTTTTTCTGTCTCTACAGTTGTTCTGCTTGTTGGCTTTGATGTCTAATACAACTCCCATTTCAGTTCTCATGGCCAAATATGTTCAACAGCCAAGAAATGTTTCATCCTTACTATAAGCGCACAACAAAATTGATTCCCATTGGCCATAGAAACACCCTCATTAAAGATCATAATCATGGTCAGCAGCTATAAAGCATCATGGTGGACATCAACTACGACAATGAATTTTCTCTTTTTTCTCTGTCTAAATCTAACTGGCCTTTCAGACACTCTTAAGACATGTAATTAATCCTTCATTAATTTGATCTAATCTGGCTTCATGTCTACAAAATGCGATCGAGTACAGACCTGAAAAAAAAAATTCTTGGAATGTTTTTAAAGCAAATATTGGTTTGAAAAGTTATGTCACAAAAAATGTCAGTAGTGTGACCTAGTTGGAGAATTTTCAATACATACATCTTAGTCCGGCTTCAAGCCAAAGAATCTGCTATTCTAAGATGTCCAAGCCCTTTGCATCTGCCTGTGGGGGAAAATACATCCTGTTTTACATGTATCTGATGAAATGATCAAACTGAAGGTGTATTTGAAGATAATATATGCATATTAATATTTATGAGACAGGCTGGAAACTAAAGCAGTAACCACATGATGAGAGACTTTTATATTACTGACAATCACACTTTATATTTGAAGTTTGATGCATTTTTAGCAGAAAATATCAATGAAGTTCATTAAATCAGAGTTGACACCATCAGTGATGGATAATTTATTGTGACAGTAACCAATGTTTCAAAAATACTGCAGTCTATAAAATAGTGTTTGCTGTATGCAAAATGTTAACTAATGTTATTACCTTTTAAGTGAATGTGGATGTGATGCTCCCTGTGGTGTCATCTTTATGTGCTCTGTGATTGAACAGTCTGCTCTGTCTCTGCAGCTGCTCGTTAGTGCTCGTTAGGTTAACTGGCCACACCTGAGGGCCCAGGGTGTGTCCAGTCACTCACATCCAACACCACTGACTCTCAAGCTCTTTATACCTCATTAGATGTTTCAGTTATTGTATTCATTTTTGTCTAATTGGCTTAATTTAATTCATTAAAATGTTATTTATTAACTGCTGCTTCCCATGGAAACATCAGTGCATACATGCCAAAACACAGTACAGTATATTATACTACTGGCATTTGGCCTCAAAACCCTAAACTGAAAAACCTCTTTAACTCTGTTTGCTGTACACATCAGTGTGAGCAGAGACAGAGCAGGGCTGCAGATGATGTTTGTATAACTTCCTCTGTTCACAGTTCTGATCTGATCTCCTGTCAGTATCAATCAAACAGAACAGGTGTTCTCTCAGCAGAGGACTGAACCAGTGAAAGAGTGAGATGAGAGGATAAACAGTGTATGACTGATTCTCAGAGTAAAACCAGTGCTGTCACTCTGTCTGTTTATTCAAAACTCTTCATCTGACATTCAAGTCATCCAGCAGCACTGATCTGAGTTCAGTTAACTCAGACTATAACTGAACTCTGCTACCTGAACTCAACTCATGTGTGTTTCCTGGACCTGAAACTGTCTATGTGCATTTACTGTCTGTTTGTCTTTCTTCATCTGTCTGGCTCTGAATTCTATGTTTCTGTGTTTTAAACAGGTTTATTTAATAACTTGACTGTATTAATACCAACAACCTCTAATCAATGTTTGTATTCATAATCTTTTTTTATTTATTAGATTTGATAGGAATGTAGGTGACAATTCAATTTAGTAATTTAGAATATCCAAATTTTAATGAGAAAAAAACTTTTAAAAATGCGTGGGGAAACCGGAGCAACCCGGAGAAAACCCACAGGGGGGTGGGGCGGGTGATGGGAGTGGGACTAGATTGGGCTTATGGAGGGGTCAGAGGAATCAGGGTGAGGGTCAGGAGTGGTGGATGAGTTCCTCTTCCACCTCTGCGGTTTCCTCAACCCCAAAAAGTGTCTGAACCTCTTCCAGGCTGACTTCTTTTTAGGGGCTGGGACCGGCACAGCATCCAATTCCAGGGCTGATCCATTATTGAGGGGTGACTCATCCCGGTCATCCGCCTCCTCTGCAGGGTGGTCAGTCTGCTCTTGGACTTCGACTGCAGGGGGATCAGGGAGGTACGACTCATGATCTGATTGGAGAGGCAGATGTTTCTCCCTCTCAGCCTTCAGCTCATTAGAGAGCTGAAGGTTGAGTGAGGTCTGGAGGCTTAGCTGAGTTTTCAGCTCTTCCAGCTCTCTAATATGAACCTTGTCCTTCTCCAAAGTGGTTAGCTGTATGGCACTGATCTCCACTATCTTCTGACAGACGGCTTCAGCAGTCATATTCAGGACAAGTTGCTGGTTCTCGAACGCTGTGTCTGCATGCGACTTGACTTCCTTCTCAAGTTCAATGTGAAGGAAGTCAATCTGCTGTCTCACAGCGAGGATCTCAGCGTCCTTCTTTTGGCAGACTTCCTTGCATGACACTTTGATGCTCTCCTGTTCTTCTTGGAGATGCATGTTAGTGTCTTGCATCTGCTGGAGCTGATCTGTAAGCCTCTCCTGGATGATATTTTGTGCCTCAATCATTTCCTCATATTCTTTTTTACTCCGTTTTTCAGAGTCAAGCTGGAGCTTTAGCTGTTCCAGCTCTTTCAAGAAAGCAGAGTCGTTTTCAATGGCAGGATGTTGCTGGATGTTTTTCTGTTCTGCCATGTTTCGACTGAGGTCTTCCTGTTCAGCCTTCAGGTTAGAAATGACTTCCTCGTACCTCAACTGTACTCGCTTAAGGAAGGCAATCTTCCGTCTTACAGCGAGGAATTCCATGTCACTCTTCACCGCGAGGCTATTACCTTTAGATTTCTCTTTTTGGACAAACGCGTTCTTTGATCTCTCCCTCTGCAGCTCCTGAGTAAACTTAGCCGTGCTGGCTAAATGTGCCATATGCAGCTCTTCATACTGCCGTTCAAGAACTTTCTTTGGCATGCGCTTGATTGATTCCCTCATGTCATTGTCAACAAACTGTGAGGAGGGAGTTTTTGCATTGGTGTTATTTTGCACCTTCTGTTTTGCAGACACTTTTTTTGCCTTTCCCTTTGATTGTTTGTCTTGCTCCATTTCGTTTGGCGGATGTAGTGAGTATCAGTCTGTATCAAATTTGTTATGATAAAGACTTATCTTTCACTCAAGGTTGATACAATATGGCTTATATATGGCTGTATATGGCTATATATAAGACTGAGTACTATACGTCTGACTGGCTGAAGAGCTGCTTTTATAAGAACCTGCAAATTACCTATGACATCATACCTTTGAAGAAGTGTTTGGCTTTGATCTTTAGCTCCTTTGATTGCATGTTTACATTCAAAATCTACACAGTAAAAATGCATTATAAATGTGTAAGTAGAACAGCATTATAACAACATTTGACACATTATTTATTGTGTCAAATGTTGGAACTATATGAGTAAAAAATGGAGAGGAAAAAGGGAAAAAATGCAGAAGAGCAGTGGGAATTTTTGGAAATGCAGTTAACCATCCATCCATTGTCTTCCGCTTATCCGGGGCCGGGTCGCGGTGGCAGCCTACTCAGTAAGGTGACCCAAGTGTCCCTCTCCCCAGCAACATTTTCCAGTTCCTCCTGGGGGATTCCGAGGCGTTCCCAGGCCAGACGGGATATATAATCCCTCCAGCGAGCTCTGGGTCTGCCCCGGGGTCTCCTCCCAGTTGGACGTGCTCGGGAAACCTCCAAAGGTAGGCGCCCAGGAGGCATCCTAACCAGATGCCTGAAGCGGCTCTACTCCGAGCTCCCCCCGGATCTCCGAGCTCCTGTCCCTATCTCTAAGGCTGAGCCCAGACACCCTCCGAAGGAAACTTATTTCGGCTGCTTGTATCCGCGCTCTCATTCTTTCGGTCACTACCCAAAGCTCGTGACCAAAGGTGAGGGTTGGAACGTAGATCGACTGGTAAATCGGAAGCTTCACCACCACGGTCCGGTACAACGCCTGCATTACTGCTGATGCTGCACCAATCCGCCTGTCAATCTCACGATCCATTTTATACTCACTCGTTAACAGGACCCCGAGATACTTGAACTCCTTTGCTTGAGGCAAAGACTCACTCCCCAGTATAAAGTCTCTTATTTGTGCCAGAAATAACTTCTGCTTCTATATGTATAAGAACAACTCTAACTTTAACCTCATTATACTCAATAGAACTTTTTTGATTTTTAATTTAATTAATTTTTTAAAGGTAGTAGGCTTATCAAGGATGACTAGCAAAGCACTAGCACATTTGAAGTTCAATACCCTCCTATTCACTTTACATGATATTCTCCTTCCTATATTATTGAAATTAAAAGAGGTACGAGTAAAAGAAAAGTGAAGGGATAGACAACGAGAACAGACTCAGAGATTCATCAGCTTCTTCACCCAGCCTCCATTCACTTCAATGTTTAACTAATTCCAAGGCTACCAACAGAGCACATGGAGAACACTGATTGAGTACTTTTGGTCTGGAGCTCCAGAGAGTAAAATATAAGATAAGCAACAGGTAACACAAAGATGTGAAGGCAGAACAGAGAAATAAGGGGTTAAAGCAACACACTACATTTCTTATGACTTATGACTAAGCAGTGTTGAGGTTGACACCAGACTTTTAATTGCATTCTCCTTCAGGTTCAGACACAGATTAGTTCCTCTGCAGTTCTGAGCAATGGAGTTTTAATGTAAATATTTAAAAGCTTAATGGCTTGTAAGTACTGTAAAAAGGAACCTTTACTGAGTTGGTCAACCTAAGAGAGCAGAGATTAGAGAGGACACAAAGTAACTAAGAGCTCAGACTGGACGACGAGACATTCAGCATGCTTTCTGTACGCCTGCTGATGCAGCTCTGCTAAACTGCTTTCAGACTTCCCAGAGCTCCCAGCAGGATGTCATCATGCAGCATACTGAGCCCAACACTCAGATGAAAGGTATCATCACTTCTTATCTAAATATGGCTGAAAATATGCAAAGCAACACATCACAGGAAAATGGTGCCAGATGAAAATAAAGTTCTTGTAGATTTTGTAAATGTGACATTCCTCCTTACAGTGTGTATTTATCACATTTATCATGCCAAACATGATATTAACAATAGTGAATCCTCTGTTATATTCATCTTTTTAAAGGGAAATGTGAGAAGTGCAGTTTTATGTTTCACTTAATGAGAAGAGTAAAAAGATGAAGTTACTCTGTGAGAAGAAAGCTCAGATGCTGGAGAGGAGAGAGAAGAGAAAAACAGAGTGTTTGAAACAGAAGAAGAACAGGATCCTCTGAGGGAGAGAGAAAACCAGCGGCTGATCTGTGTTAGTCAGCCATGATGCTTCACACTGTAACCCACAGAGATACTTTTACATGCACACCTTCACATACACACATAAAACATAACAAAAGATAAATTCCTCTATCTATTGTTCTACCAGCAGCGCTCATCAAGCACACATTTCTCTCTTCAAGTCCAACCAGCTCCAGTGTTTCAGTCTGAGGGTTTCTGTGTAGCTGTAGTCAGCTGCTCCACAATGCCATAAGGGCATGTTTAAACCTCCATCACTTCCTGTGCCAGTCTTGTATCTCACCTTTGGGACAGATTATGACTCGTCTTGCATGATAGTGAGCAGCAGCATTAGGGAGCTGGCAGCTCTGATCAGGTGATGCTGAACTTGACTCTTTTACTGTGGGAATCAATGGGCAGCAATAATCAAATGGCTGGAAGCTAATGGCTTTAGTGGGGCTCAGGGTGAGGCCAGAGTACACTGATTCAGGTCACCATCATCCTGGTAAAAACACAGAACTTAGAAATATACACTGAACAAAAATATAAATGCAACACTTTTGTTTTTGCTCCCATTTTTCATGAGCTGAACTCAAAGATCAAAGACTTTTCTATGTACACAAAAGGCCTATTTCTCTCAAATATTGTTCACAAATTTGTCTAAATCTGTGTTAGTGAGCACTTCTTATTTGCCGAGAGAATCCATCCACCTCACAGGTGTGGCACGTCAAGATGCTGATTAGATAGCATGATTATTGCACAGGTGTGGATTAGGCTGGCCACAATAAAAGGCCACTCTAAAATGTGTTTTATCACACAGCAAGATGCCACAGATGTCGCAAGTTTTGAGGGAGCGTTCAATGGGCATGCTGACTGCAGGAATGTCTACCAGAGCTGTTGCCTGTGAATTGAATGTTCATTTCTCTACCATAAGCTGTCTCCAAAGGCATTTCAGAAAATTTGGCAGTATTGGCAGTACAACCAACCGGCCTCACAACCGCAGACCACGTTACTGACAATAACACTTTATATTTAAAGTGTGAGTTATTTTTTGCAGAAAATATCTATGAAGTTCATTAAACCAAAGTTGACACCATCAGTGCATAGATAATTCATTGTGACAGCTACCAATAATTCAAAACGACAACAGTCTATAAAAATAGTGTTTGCAAAATTTTAACTGATGTCATTGCCTTTTTTTTCTTTTTTTCAGTTAGCTGTTTTAGTTAGTCAGTTTTAAATGTTTGTTAAACTTTACGCGTTGTTATATTAACTTCTGAGTAATTACAGAGATGTGTAACTTTATTTTGATCATTTATTGACTCATCTTTCATCGTGTTAAAATGTCCAGTGTCCAGATTTAGTGCCAATTGAATTAACCTAAGCTGCATGTTTTTGGCATGTGGGAGGAAACCGGAGCCCCCGGAGAAAACCCACGCAGACACAGGGAGAACATGCAAACTCCACACAGAGTCAGGAGCTCTCTGTGCCGCCGCCATGCTAACCACTGAGCCACCGTGCCGCCCAAGTATGTCTCACTGGACCCCCTACAGCCTTCGAATTTCAAGCACTGAATTTTCTTGGATTTAAATTATGTGTAAAAAAATTTTGCCTCTGGATTCATCCCCCGAACACCGAAAGTTGAACTCGGAGGCAAAACATTTCAGTGCTTGAAATTCGAAGGCTCCAAAATGTCAAAATCTGGTGAGACAGACTCGCCTCCACACCCAAGCGTCTATGAAAGTTTTTCCAACACAACTCCCAACAGCATTTCCCACAGGGCGGTCTGATCTCCTGTGTGAAATCCATCAGGTGATGTGCTGGGAAAACCCACATAGAAAGTCAGCGGTCTTCATCGTCATGGGCACAGAAGCAGCTAACGAGCTTCTTCCCCACCCAGCGGAAGAAACGCCTGAAACAGTTCTTCTTCTTCTTCTTCTTGTTCTTCTTCTGCTGCTGCTGCTCCTCGGGCTCTGAATCGTCTGATGTGGTGCTCTCGTCCTTGGGGAAATATGGCCGCAGACAAGGGTTAACCTCGCTGAAGTTCTCCTCGCTGTCCTCGTCCCAGCTCAGGCGGCGTTCAGGAGGTGCAGGCCTCACCATGACCATTCGAGGATGTGATGTTACCAAATCCGATCCATAAAATCCACTTCTGCTGCTGCTGCTCGAGTCTTGCTCTCTGATGTCTGGAATCTTTGGTGCTGCTGATATTGATCCAAAGGTTGAACCTAAGCAGCTCCTCCTGTCCTCTTCCCACGACAAGCTGCGGGAAGTTTGTGCAGGACGGACGAGAATCTGACGTGGAGTTGAAGGTGCTGCTGGTTCAGCTGTGTGCACGGTTCGTGGTTCAGACGTGCTGCTTGATTCCACAGTTTCATAATCAGAGTCAGTGTCAGAGTCAGAGACAGTTCCTCTTGTGATGAAGGGATGGGCGAGGACTTGGCTCGGGGTGATTCTGTCATTGGCATCCATCTGAAGCATCGCCTTCAGCAGGTCGACGCACTCCTTCTTTTCATCAGCCTCCACATTTTTCAGGTTGGGCAGGGGTAATGTTTGTATGTCGTCCAGGTTGCGGAAGTCGTATGACCTGTAGTCTCCGAGAGGAGTGAAACATCCCCAGTGCTCCTTAGGCGTCTTTAGTCTCCATTGTCGTCCTTTTACAAAATATTTGTCAGAGTAAATCCCGGCCTTCAGGAGATGTTTGGGGGGGACTCCCAGGAGCTCCACCATGCATCGCACTACGTCATATTCACTGTGTCCTGGGAAGAGGTTGTCAGTCAGCAGGATGGTCGCCATCACGATGCCCAGAGACCACATGTCTATGGCCTCTGAAAACGGCAGTCCCAGAAAGATCTCTGGAGCCCTGAAGTATGGCGTTTGGTGCTCATCGCCCTGCGTGGCGCAGCAGGTTGGAAACGCCAATCCAAAATCAATGAGCTTCAGCTGGAGCGGCTGAGCTGTACAATCCACCAGCATGATGTTGTCCAGTTTTATGTCTGTGTGGATCACCCGGTAGGTCTTCAGGGCGTTTAAAGCTGTGGCCATCTGTTGGACGACGCTCCTGACGTTGCGTAAGTCCAGCGTGGTGAAGTTACTGTCGTACAGGATGTAGTGCTTCAAAGTCACATCCAGCATCTCGAATGCCAGAGCCTTCATGTTGTTCTCCAGCGGGGTCATCTCAATGAAGCGGACAATGTTGCACCTGTCCAGGTTGTTCTCCATGAAGAGGTTCAGCATGGTGAGTTCATTTATGAAGTCGAAGTCACCTCTAACGATCTTCACGGCTATAGTCTCTTTGGTGTCCTTTTTTTGGCATTTGTACACCACCCCAAATCCTCCCCTACCCAGCATGTCCTGCAGCATGTAGTTGGGGTGGAAAAGGCAGGGTTGGTCGAGACACCTGGAGGCGAAGTTGCAGATAGAGTCTTCCATCGTGAAGCGATACTCTTCAGTGTGGATGAAAGAGATGAGCAGGTTTCTCTGAGTTCTTTGACTTTACTTTTCTACAAACGGACGGCGTCTTGTGTATCCTTCGTTCTCTGATCAGTGCAGTGTGTCGGCTTGATCCAGAGGTTGGTCAGGTCTGAGCTTCAGCAAAGATCTGTGTGTGTGTGTCACTGTGACACATCAGCATTCTTTGGAACCTTCTTTGATGGAACTGCAATCCTTTGAAGAGCTGCTTGTTACCATAGTAACACAAACAAAATGAGAAAAGCCACTAATAACATTTATTTACTGTAATAATGTGCACCTTATCTATTTATTTTTATTCACCTATTTTACGTTAACAGACAATATTTCACCATTCCAGAACTGAGACAAAGTGTATATACAGCAAACAAAAAGCAAGAAACCAAAAACAGACCCCCCATAATAAGATGACAGACAACAGACAAGTAGTACTCTGATTGGCTGAATGAACAAGTACTCTG
This sequence comes from Semicossyphus pulcher, assembly GCF_022749685.1. Taxonomy (NCBI): domain Eukaryota; kingdom Metazoa; phylum Chordata; class Actinopteri; order Labriformes; family Labridae; genus Semicossyphus; species Semicossyphus pulcher. The sequence continues at coordinate 8,688,858 of NW_027211700.1, forward strand.
ATTGGCTCAAAAAAACAGTACTCTGATTGGCTCAATGAACAAGTACCCTGATTGGCTGAATGAACAAGTACTCTGATTGGCTGAATTAACAAGTACTCTGATTGGCTCAAAAAACAAGTACTCTGATTGGCTCAATGAACAAGTACTCTGATTGGCTGAATTAACAAGTACTCTGATTGGCTCAAAAAACAAGTACTCTGATTGGCTCAAAAACCAAGTACTCTGATTGGCTCATAGAACAAGTACCCTGATTGGCTGAATTAACAAGTACTCTGATTGGCTCAAAAAATAAGTACTCTGATTGGCTCAATGAACAAGTACCCTGATTGGCTCAATGAACAAGTACTCTGATTGGCTCAAAGAACAAGTACTCTGATTGGCTGAATTAACAAGTACTCTGATTGGCTCAAAAAACAAGTACTCTGATTGGCTCAAAGAACAAGTACCCTGATTGGCTGAATTAACAAGTACTCTGATTCGCTGAATTAACAAGTACTCTGATTGGCTCAATGAACAAGTACTCTGATTGGCTGAATTAACAAGTACTCTGATTGGCTCAAAAAACAAGTACTCTGATTAGCTCAATGAACAAGTACTCTGATTGGATGAATGAACAAGTACTCTGATTGGCTGAATTAACAAGTACTCTGATTGGCTCAAAAAACAAGTACTCTGATTGGCTCAAAGAACAAGTACCCTGATTGGATGAATGAACAAGAACTCTTATTGGCTGAATTAACAAGTACTCTGATTGGCTCAAAGAACAAGTACCCTGATTGGCTGAATGAACAAGTACCCTGATTGGCTCAATGAAGAAGTACTTTGATTGGCTGAATGAACAAGTACTCTGATTGGCTCAAGAACAAGTACTCTGATTGGCTCATCGTACAAGTACCCTGATGAATAATCAATAATCGTATAATAGGCTACCTAACGGGGTTAGCTTTTATTACAAGGAAGTCATAAATATAGTAAGAGTCTCCCTCTACACAACAAATGCAGTAATGTTAGCTACCTTACTAAACTAGCTAACATTAAAGTACTAACATTACTTTGTAGTTAGCTAACAAGTGCCTACTTTGTAGTTAGCTAACACTAGTGTGATGGTGTTATACTCTCACAGAAAAGTCATGGATGTGGAAAATAAGTTCATGAATGAAGATAATATTTACATTTATGTTGCTGTGTAAAAATGACCTCCTGGGTGGTGAGACTGCTGACATCAGATGTGTAAGTGGGACAGTAAATGTATACTGACAGTCAGAGTTGATAAGAATCAAAGGTTCCTAGGAGATGCCTTAGGAAATGCTTGGGGTCATTTTTGACTCCGCTTATGGAAAAGTGGGGTAGTGATACAAAAACTGCAATTTCTTAAAATTAATGATTTAAAAAAAAAAAAAATGCAAATGGCCTCATGTCACAAACATGTTTTATGAGGAATAACTGGAATATGAAAATATAAAAACTTTTAATTTCAAAGATTTTGCAGAATAACAACCCATGGAGTCATTTTTGACCCCACTTATGCATCTGAGGGTTAAAGTGTATGTTGCAAGTGCAGCATGAGAGACTCATGCGCTTTACTGTATTGTTTTGCCTTGTGTAGCTCATTATCTTTATGTTGTGCTGCTAGCAATGTCAAAGCAAATTTCATTTAGCTTTATTCCATTCTACCCTACGGCAGAAAGTGTTCAAAGCAATAAACCCTTGTACGTTGTAGCTTTAAGATCTGACAGGCCTGAATATCAAGGTAGGTTTGCATGTAACATACACTTAAATATTTCCCTGAAGTCAGCACTTATAATGTGAGAGATCCTGCAGACATTTACAGGGATGTCCAATAATGTCAGCAGTCAACATTTGCATAGTTAAATTCTGAGTTCTTCCTACCGTGACAGCAGCAGTGTATAGTATAATGATGAAATAGAACCTTATGTTCACAGCAGATATTCTTACAGCAAACAAGAAGCACAGGTGTAATCAATAACTTCACCTGTGCTTTTCCTGCTCTGACAGAGTCTCATGTGATTACTAAACCATGTGAACACTTATATTTTGTTAAATCACGGAGGCTGTTATTGGAAGATTTACATTTATAAACAAAGTGACCAGGTGGAAGTATTCCCACTACGACCTGTCATGTTTCCACACAATGATTTACTTTTCATTTAGATTCAAATGATTTGCTTGATCCTCTGTCTGTATATGTGTCTGTATTGTTGACAGTAGAAAAAACTGAGGCAAACGGTGGTCATGAGTCACATCCTTTTTATGATTAGGAACAATAGTTGTGATAATTGTTGAGACACACAGTAAGACATCTCAAAAAAGAACACATACATAAAAACACGGGAGAAGCTGGTAAAAAGCTGAGGAGAAAAGCAGCATTTATACTTTCTATTAAATGAGGTCCACACTTGGACACATCTGATGTCCTCTGACAAACTGCCTCAGAGACTGGAACCTCAACTATAAAAGAAGCTTCTCCAGACCTCACTTTAATCTTACAAACAGGCCTGTGTGAGACAACCTGAGAGACCTGTGTGGCAAATAATCACTGAGCAGGTCTGAGAGGTGATGTGGAGCGAGAGCATTAACGCTTTATACACAAGGAGCAGAGGCATTTATAAAGTCTTACAGGAGCCGACTGAATTATCTGAGAACTGGTGTTACACACATTTACCCGAACACATGAGAAAACCTGGCAGGATTTGCACAAATGGAAAGATTCTGAGGGCTCTGCAACATGAAAGAGAAGGACCAAAGGATCAACACAGTTTTACTGAACAAACCAAGTGTTTTATTTATAGCCAGACTGGCTGCCTCGTAGTGTCATTCATATCAGACTCTCAGAAACATCACAACTACAATTAATTCAGCGCTCAGAGAATGACCTGCTGTTGACCCTGAATCTACTCTCCTCTGTATAAACATGAATCATTGGTGATTATTACTGGATGGAGGTCCAGTTGAGATCATCGACAGCTGCTGAAGACTGATCTTGTTCTTATCGACTCCAATCAGTGAGAGGAGAGAAGTGCTGCTCAGTCAGCTTCTTCTGTTTGCTCACAAGCAGTCTGGCTTTATTTTCTTCTTTACTGTTCACTCCTTTTGTTTATATTTTATATGTTTTAAACTTCCCTGAAAGTAGCAGTGTGCTGAAAGAGCGCACCATCACAGAGACAGCTCAGTATCTGACCTTCTGAATGATCTTTTCAGGTGTAAACGTTTTGTACAGTTTAGCTGCCCTGAGGTTCTCTGGGTCAAACTGTCCATCTGTATCCCAATTATCCTGTCCGTCTGCCTGACATGTCCTGTAAAGGATAAAGTCAGTGCAGAAACTTCCACCATCAAAGTTGTAAATGATATCCTGATGAATGCCACTGAAGCTGAATGCAGAGTGTTAGTGCTGCCTGAGAAGTGAATGTGAGCAGAGAGGCAGCATTTTTTGCTTCCTGCTCAAATGAATCACTGCTGCCAACTGCTCTGGGATTTCAATTTGCAGCTTTTTAAGTAGAAAAATTTTCAAATGGATTCAAAAATCAGAAAAAAAGGAGATTCCTGACGAATCTAAGAACTCTGAATTTGATTGTAAATGTGGCAACTTTCAAAAAAGCTGCTCAGCATTCAGGATCAAATCATCCTCCCCTTCCCTTGTGGGTTGAGCAGTGGTAGAAAGACTAGACAGGCACTTTATAAGTGCAGTCTATTTACTATTTAAATGAGTACCCAATTAGATTCCAAAGACAGATTGTATTAGGATGGTCTTGCATACTCATGACAATGTCATTTTGGTTTATCAGTTTAATATTAATAAGAAGCTTTACAGAAGTTGGTGGTGAACCACACAGAGACAGTTTGACTGTTGAGGAGGCCCAACCACAACAGTAGCCATCCCCACACTGTCCACTTATGTCTGCATGTGTGTGCTTAAGTTATTTCTTTGACACTGAAGCTGAAGGCCAGTGAGGACAAATTAAAGAACCTGTATCATATAAAATGTGAGCTGCTGTTATCATTGATCTTAAAACATTTTATCTCCCATCTCCAGGTTTGCAGCTCCACAGCTGCTGGGTCTTACCTGCCTCAGCTTCTTGTGTCACACCACAGCACTCAGATATGATTACATTTGCAATAACTGGCTATGAATACAATGACATTAAATACTTAGTTGAATTCTCTCTAAAGGTCAACCAGAAATGTGAAAAAAGGTTCAATCTAAGAACTGGAACAGGAGCATTTAAATGTTGAAAGGATGAGTGTGAAATCTTTCATAAATGCTGATAACACTGGGATTTAGTGGCTTTCTATTGAACATCTCATCTCCAGTGAAAATGGCAAAATGTCAGAGGGTGAATGAGGTTTAGCTCAGAGAAACAGCTTAGTCCTGCATGGCTGAGAGCAGAGAGAGCTGGCATATGGAAGAGACAAGATCTCACCAAGTGGGAGATTCTTCAACATCCATATTAATAATGAAGGACTTTGGGGGCTGTGTTAGAGGAGACATGAGATAAGAGAGGCATGAAATGCATCCATATTTCATTAGAATATTACAGACATGAAGATACAGCCGCTTCTCAATCAAAGGGCAACTCTTTACATTCTTCGTAAAAGTCAGAACACTGATCCCCACATGAGGCTAAATGTGATTCTAGAGGACCAATAATTTACCTGACAGGATTTCTTTTCACTTTTATACATCTGTACATACATTAAAAACAGGACTTCAACCAAAGACTGACACAGACTTCTAAAAGAAATGTGAGTGAAGTGCTGCACACTGTCAGAGTGCGGTACAAGTAGTCATAAAAGATCCAATTAAGGCGCCTTGATTAAATCTTACATAACCAATGTTACAGATTCCTCTCATGTTCTCGTGTTCAGACAAACAGATCAGCTGTGTTTGGATAATGAGCTCCTGTCAGTTGGCTCAGAGGTTCCCTCCATAAATCAGTCTGTACTCATGGTATGAGGAACTCTTGTGAGAGCACGGCTCAGCCTGTCAGGCCTGAACTCCCCGGGCTCTGCTCCTTCTCAGCAACCAACTGTCCCCACAGCTGTCACCATTCTTTCAGCATCAACAGGAAGTGTGCTGCTGCTCAATACTGAACATTTTAATTTAGAAAAGAAAGAGTAACTAGGGTTCTGAAATGAAAATAGTATTATGAATGGAAAGAAATAACTAACTCTGCCAAGGTTTTTGTGTATTATTCAAGATAACATACATATATATACAGTATATATACTGTCCTCAGTGTTAAACACACAGACACACCCTTAGTGAAAGCTCCCCAACAGAACTGGACTGAGAGTGGGTGATCCACAGAGACAAACAACAACATTGATACAAGAACGTTCGTTGACACCTGTCAGTGTGTAACGACTCACTGCCTTCTGTCCGTGATTCTTCAGTGAAGTACAGGAAGAAAAGAAAGCTTGACACATAATGGCCTCTCTGCTGCTCTCCATACAATCAAAGGGTAACAAAGCCTGTGCTAGCAGAGCCCTCAACCTACACAGTGCAATCAATGTTTGATGCTTTAGACTTGAAATGAAGTGGGACCTGAAATGTGCTCTGATATTGATTTCTGAGAAAACTTACAGACCAACAAACGCCTCCTTTCACTGTGAATCTGGCCTTTTATCTGTCTGGGATCTCTGTGTGTTGAGCTCTCTGAGAATACAGAGCAGAGCTAAGAGCTGCATGAAGAGAAAACTGTTTCCTCACTTACAAGACCGTTATGTTATACACTAAGAGCAAATGTTGTGTCAGCTAATCTGTTGGTCTTCATGTATCCTCCGTCCTGTGATTTCCAATCAATCTGCAAAAATAACATGTATCAATCCATGCAGCAGAAGCAGTTCATACTGTGAATCGTAATTCAATACCAGCAGGAGTAAAAAAGAAAGACTAGAAATCAGCCAACTGTGGTGGATACATCAGTGGAAGGTCTTTGCTTTGGAAAAACTTTCACCAGCTGCTGGTCGAAAGTTTAATTTGTGTTATGTCAGTGAAAGAGCTGAACTGAGCCTATAGAGGGTTTCCTCTCCCACCTATTGTGTTTTAACCATCTGCTACAACTGAACACCAGCAGCACACTAATTGCAAGTTTTAACTCTCAGTGTATTTGAGATTAATAGTACTGATACCATGATGCATTTAAATGAGAGTTGGTTTTAGCTTTGAATTTATGAGATTGTAATGGATGAAGTGCGTGTTATCAATTTATTATGCTAACATATGTAGCTGCTGTATTCCCTCATCTGAAGCCCAAGTGAGAGGGTGTGATGTGATATGTGTGAATGAGCAAGCTGGAGGTGTGTGTGTGTGTGTGTGCTCAGTGGACTCTGAGTCCAACGAATGTAATGCTTTTCAGATTGCATCGTTTTTAAAGTATAGAAGTGAACAGGTGAGAGGCTGCGGACTAACTGTTCTTATTTTCATTACAGTATATTTCCTAACTGTCACTCATTGATAGACTGCTGCATCTCCTGACAGCACAGACACTTCAGATTTGGACAGATGAAAGTCAGGTTGAGGACCAACAGCTCGTATACTGCCAATAGAACTGACTAAGAAGAGACAACATTAAGCTACTGAACTACTGACTACAGCAGCTAATGCTGCACAGTCACAGTGAACAGAGGAAACATGGAGTCATTCAGCTGATATTGAACAGTCGCTCTGTTCATTATGTGACAGTAAATCCATCACTGTGAAACAACATCATCACTGGAGTTACATCATGTTAACAAATAGCTGCTCTGACTGCCACTGACTTTGCTCTAATATCACACTGATGGTTTCAGAACACATTAGATACACTGTGATCAGTGAGTCACTGCTGACAACAAAACCCACAACCTCCAGCGTGTCTTTGTTTATGTGTGAGAGAAAATTGTTATAAATAAACTTAGACAAAGTGTAATTAGTATTATTTCTGTTGGTCATTCATCTGCCTGACATCCACACAGAGCGATTTGTTGTTTATGAAGGTTTCTGATTCTCTGTTATGATTAATTTTTCATTGTGTGTCTCTCTAAATGAATCCAAGCAGCATAAAGAGATGCTGACAGGAGCAATAACTCTCTACAGATACACAGAACAGAACAAAGCACATCACTGAGATATGACATGAACATGATGCACACAGCAGTGGATGCCATCAGGAGTATAATTACTAATAAACCAGAGTTTCAACATGAGTCTAACAAACTTAATTTATTGTTAATTTGCTGTATTTAATGTACAAAAGCAATAAAAAGTCAGGGCAGAACTCTGATCTACTTCTTGTAAGACAGGGAGAGAGAGATCCTCTTCACAAACACAGTCTCTGTCTGATGCTGCAAAATAAAAGGAATCAAAGAAGCGTCTATTTTCATCTTCAACAAGCTTCTCTTCCGGAGAGGTTTTTAGTTACAGTGAAACTTTAAGGTTAAAATGTTGTTGAACAAGAAATGCTCTGATATCTTATCTCGGAAAGTACCAGAAAGTACCAGAGTGTAAAAATCAATGAAGCAATAACATCCTGTTATCAAGTGTGACTGTATTAAATATGAAATAGAAATGAGCTTGAGATGTTGCGACTGCTTCAGATTAACTCGACAGAAGTGATGCACACAGTGGCTTCATATTGTAAGAACATACAGGAGTAGTGATAAGAAGGCAGATGGTTCACAGATCCAACACCATGTTCATTTGTTCAGTGGTAAAAACAATTAGGCCTCAGATAAACTGCTGATTTTTAAAGCACCTAAAGCACTTCAGATGGTGTTATATCTCTCACTGCCAACACACTCTGCTACAACTATAGACAAATACACATAAACCCAATCCTAGTATCCACACTGAAGGACTCACAGACTTTGAGGTGTGATCCCTCTAAGTCTGTGGGGACTAAAGGCTGACCCACTGTCAAAGAGTCAAGTGCATGAGAGCTCTCTCACCGATATTTCTGCACACTTTGCCTGAAGGAATCAACCACAGTTCAAAGCATTGCAACGTTTAACTCAGGGTTACCAGAGATGCCAGGAAGCGTTGAAAAAGAAGAACTGGCACCTGAGTGTTCAGCTCTGTATATTTTGTGTGCTGTCTGGTATACCTACATTTACTAAGAAACATGAGCAAGGAAAATGTAGTGAGAGAGAGATGATCTAAATCTCAGAGCTCCATCTGTGTGTCTCCATGATGTTTGATCACATCAGAGAGGAAACCAGTGTGTCAATAATATAAATGTAAAGTAGCTGAAGAGTGGAGAGCTGGAGTAAGAACTGGATCATTTTCTGCACACATCAGCACATTCAGGAACTTAAAGTAAGGCAAGGTGCCAACTAAAACCTCTCAGCATAGCAAGTATTATATCACTCCAGCACACAGAGATATAAAGCACTCTATAACAGCAGAGATTACAGAGCTATATATGACACATTGTTCTCTCTCAGCTCTGGACTGTAGATAGAAATGATGGAGGTCAGTTCTCAGGCTGTGATACTGAGACACATTCAGTGTGGCTGAATGTGGAGTCTCTCTTTTGCGGGTGTACAGGTCAGGAGATGGTGTTACCATCCACACACACACACACACACACACACACACACACACACACACACACACACACACACACACACACACACACACACACACACACACACACACACACACACACACCTAAAAACACGGGCACAGCTCAGGTTCGAACTGGCCACTCTTACCTAAAGACAGAACAAGAGGAGAGCAGGATCTAAATGAAAATTCCACTTTGAGGTTTTATGTGCTTCAAAATGCACTTCACGTAATGTTTCCCACATCGACCCACCAGGAAATATGGTCAGCAAACTTCCTCTTAAAGTACTAAAGTACAGGTAGAGAGAAAATTTGAGAGGCCGCCATGAAGCTTCATTTACCACTTCAATTGAAATGTCATGGAAACGAGGTGAGACGGGAAGACAAAAGGGACAAATGTGATCATCTACAACTGTGGTAATTATCAATAAACACTGATTCATACATAAATACTGTTATTAGCAGCTTTCATTTCCATGTCATTCAAGTGCACACTAATAATCATGACGAACACATCCAAATTACAAACCATGAACCTTGCAGGGAAATAGCAGTAATTATTCATGGCAGCATAAATTATAGAGCTGATACAAACTCAAAGTAAATGGTTTGAAAATGTGTGATTTTAAATGAATAAAACATCCTGTAACACTGAGACACTAACAGCTCCACAGGTGGATGAAGAAGAGGTCATTCTCTGGTTCTCAGGCAATCCTCCCTGAGGCTGTGAGGATACTCAGGCTGGTTCAGGCCTCCAGGCTCCTCTGTCACATTTCAGCTGCTGGTTTTTACAGGGAATAAGAGACAAGACAAGAGTGTCTTTCTCCTGTCTAACACTGTCTATCCCTCCCTGTCACATATCTGCTTCAGTGTTATGTGGGATGTTAAACCCTCCAGTTAGACAACAAGCCCTGCTGACTCTGGCTGAGGCAAACACATCGTCCTCCACTCCCTCTGTGGGTATAAACATGTTCCCATGAAGCTGTTTGCTCCAGTTGATTTGTGGTGAGAATCAGAATAAACCTGATGTTGTGTATAAAGGTTAATCATTCAAATAAGACAACCGAATAAAAATGCCTCTTGTGGACAAATTGGCAGCTAGTCTAGCCGCTCTGCTTCTCAGCATGCAGGCTGCTGCTCCAGCAGACAGACATCACTAAGCTCGCTGACAGCATCAATCTGTTCTGGTGGGACACACAGACTGGATGTCGGAGGGTTCTTTAACTTACACTCACCATGACATGACACATACACACTGACAGACAGCCTGACTCAGCCTTTTCGTCTATCCCCTCTCCATCTACTGTGTACTGTATGAGCTGCCTCTGGTAGTCCTGCTGATACATTGGTTGACTCTTCACAGAGGCTGGTATCATGTGTGTTACTGTGCCACATTTGCAGTAATTTTACTTTTTCTACTGTGACTAGTTTATGTTGATTGCGATTGAAAACAATTTATCGTTCAGCCCTAAAAGAGGCTACCAGTTATTATAGTGCCACACATTCATCAACAGGTCAACAGACCAGAATGTCATTGTAATGAGAATCCAGCAGCAGACTCAGCATCAGAGGTGTTGTCTTCAGCAGGATTACCTGTCTGAATGAAGGATTCATAGAAAGAGGATGTGTGGATGTATCTAATGGCTGAACACTTCAACCAAGCAAACAGCTTTAATCCTGTAATCCTATAAAACTCTCTCAGGTTTCTTTGAGCAAATAAATGACAGGATATTTGTTCCAGTACAAAAGAGTCAATACAAATCAGACCTGACACTTTTGGCACTCTGCTGTTGGCTACAGAAGACACTGTGATGTAATGTCTTTCTCTCAGCTGTTATTCTTCTGTCCTAGTACTATGGAGATCTGTGTGAGTTATGTACATTTAAATACGCTGTTGGATTACCTGAAAATAATATTTTAATGAGCTCACACTGCTCTTGGAATTATTAGTTTCTTACAGTACAACTGTGTGTGGGTATCTGAATCAAACTGTTGGAGAAAGGAACATTTCTAATTCACATGCACAGATTATCTTTGGCAAATAGGTGCAGTACTTTCATGCAATCAACTAAAACATCCAGTTTCACTGAAAAAGCATCAAAGCTGCTGCACACAGAGCTGGAGGCGTTCAGAGCAGACACATAATTACATCCATCAAAGGATAAATGTTCTCTCAGATCCCATCAGTAAAAAAAAACTGTAAAACAATGGTCATTGTAAGACGTTAAAACAACATGAAGCTGCAACAACAGAAAATCTTCCACTGAGGTTTGTACAGCCTGAGTCAGAGGTGATGAACCTCACTGGAAAGATGACGGTCCATTTTAAAACTCCGGACTAAATGCGAGAGAAACAAAGAAAAGAAGAAGGCTTTAAATCCTGACAGCCATAACATAAGATCTAAAGGAGGATGAGGAAAGTAAAGAAAGTGATGTGAGTGTAGTGAGAAGCTGAAGATGGAGAGGGAGGTTTACTGTGTGTGTGACCTGATGAGAGGAAAGTTAGAGGGGAGTGAAAAGACTTTAACATCTCACAGAGGAAGGATTTAAAGTGAGAGGTCGTGATGGGAATGGGAAGTATGGATCTATTTTTTAACTCCACAATATTCCCTCTCTTAACAGCAGATGAGCAGATTTTTCATCAATTTGAATTTAAGCCAAAAGGTCACTTGTGTTTCCAGCACTCTCATAAAGTCAAACTGAGCAGCTGATTGGTCACTGAGCTGCTTCTGTCATCACTACATCACCATCCATTCACAATTCCTTTAAAGCTGCTGCGCTTACAGTCTGCAGAGCATCATTACTTACTGCTGACATTTAATTAGAGAAGCAGACAGAAGAGAATACATGAACACTAAATCTTTCTGATCCTCCATCCACCCTTTCTTCTCTTCATCCTCCCACCATCATCTCTCCTGCTCGCTAAAGTTTGCTCCGTTTGTCCTCTTTCTCCTTTCATCCACGTGTTTCACACACACTCTCTCTTTGATCCACCTCACACACACTCCACACTAACACGTCTCCTTGCCGAATTGATCAAGACAGATTTATCCACTTGCGTCTATCCAGTGGAGTTGACAGCTGAACAGCCTCCACGTGTTCGGACACTACTTGTGTGCTGAGAGGAGACTCTCTACTGAAGCTGTCAGCTGGACCATCAGCCTCTGCGGCTGCTCTCTTCTCTGTGTCACACACTGCTGCTGAACATAAAGACTGCTGTCACATCAGCTCAGCTCATCACTAACTTTACTAAGAGGAAACAGAGCTCTACTGTAACAGCCAGCTAGTCACAGGCTTGTCAGTGTTTTCAGGGAAGGGAAGTCACTTCACATACCTTCAGAACGAGAGGCAGCAGCAGACGGACAGAAGCACAAGAAACATCCACGGTAGCTGTCATTTCTCTCTCATCTCCAGTGTTTCCTAGTGGAAAACGTCAGGACATGAAATGAAAAGAATGAAACGATCCCTTGCCTTGAAATCCAAAGAGGAAAGCGACGCCGGGGATCCACACGGTGTGTATCCAGAAGGAAAGCATGGTGTCCTTTAATCACACTGTGCAAAAGCTCCGCGCTCTTCCCGACGAAGCTCCGTCTGCAGCGGATAATTTCCACAAGAGAAAGCGCTGAAAGTGAAGCCGAGCGGAGGAAGAAATCCCAATCTGACCGGTGCTGATGAACACAAGAGCTGGAGACTCCGTCACTGCTCCACCTGCTGCTTCATACGAACAGTAGCGACCCCTACAGGAAGTCTCATCCACAGAGGGAGAGCGCGTGCGTGCGTGCCAGTGTGTGGTCAGTAGGCAGCTCTCCTGATTCAGCACTGACAGCAGGACGAATCAGAACACATTCCAGTCAGCAACACGACCATGATTTTACACATGGAGGAAATAACATAATCCAGTCACTTGTCTGCCTTTATAATTAGGCAAGAATGACTAATGAGGTTAAAGATGAACGTCCATATGGGATATTGATCGGCTACATTAAGAACAAGATACATTTTGTTTGAATAATATGAGTCCACTTGTTTCAAATTGAGGCGTTCAATTCAAACTGAAAAATGTCTTAAGGGAGTATAAAGTACATCTAGTATTATAGAAGCTGCTTAGTCCCACAAACTGCCAATATTTGTGTCCAAAACCAAAAATAGTCTCAGTGGTCTTAGTGGAGAGAGTGAGTTATCTCTGTGCATACACGTGTGGTGTTTTAAACCACAGAAATCCTGACAGCAGATTTATTACAGCTCTCACCATCACATAAGTGCTTGCTTTACTTTTTTATAATTGGGCCAACTCCAGCTACAGTACATAAGAGTAGGCCAATTAGGATCTGTCATGAAATAAAGGGACCATTAAAGAAAAAGTCGAACTTTCAGAATTTTTGTCATGCATTACAGAAATGATAAGTTATCAATGTGCATTTTCAGAATTTTAAAGTCATACAATGCTCTATTTTTTCTTCTTTTTTCTTAGACCTGGCATTATAATGAAAGTCATCTTTATTCTGGACATTTTGAATTGAGACCTGATTGTGTAATTCGTCTCTGATCCCCCAACATCAAATTTAAAGTAATTATCACTTCCAGAGATAGCCACACATGTTTAATATTAAAGCAGACATCTCTACTGTAGGTATCAAACCTCAGTAGATCAAACTGATATAATCTGGATAAGTGGAAACACATTAAATGGAGTCAGCCGTTCAGAGTAATCTTCACACCACAGAACTGTATGATTGAATTATAGGATAGTGGTTCATGAATTAGTGCTTGATCAATGAACTTGTAGTGGCATCTCAATTTCCAACATAATGATAGCCCTGATCCTTAAATAGCAGTGAGAAGTTAGAGGTAATGATACGTTCCAGGATGAGTTCAATTGTTCAGTAAATAGCGGCACAGTTTTCAATGAAGGAAATAAAGTGATATAGTACTACTTCTACCAGTCTTTCCGTGATGTGATGTGATGTGATGTGATGTGATGTGATGTGATGTGATGTAATAATTTTTTCCCCCCTTTATTCATGTTGTTGGTTTTGTTTGCTTTTAGTTTCCATCTGTGAAGCTTCCATCCACCAGACCTGATGTCACAGGTTGACTGTGTTTGGAGGTTTATTTACATTCCCACCTGTTTCGGTCACACTGCTCATTTGTATTTTAGGCACAGAGGAGATGGATATTGTTACATTGTAACATGCCTGCAGCAAGAGAAACAAAGCAAAGGTTGGATGACATCCCATCAAAACAATCTAATGAAAAAAAATGTTTGCTGTTGTTGGAAGAAAAGGTTTTCAGACACTGCAAACACACTGTATGATGCCATTGCCAACATGACAACATTTTGAGTTATGAATGTTACAATATCTGTTTTAATGATGGTTTCATGCAACAAATTGCATAAATATGCAAAGCCTCCGGCAGATGGCTGTTTGTAATGAGTAAACGTATGTGGGCAGGTGGCAATAATTTATTTCAAATTAGCTAGGGTCATTTTGTAAAATGACAATATCAAATAATGCAAGACATTAGGTAAATTTTGCAGTTTACTGTCGTCTATCATGTCAGACAATTTCTACAATTTTTATAGTTCTGCAATAAAAGATTCATACAGTAGTTAATACTCAGCCCACAGTGTTTCTGTCCTCCAGACAACCTTTGGATGTCAGTGTGAAAGCCAAAAGTTAATGTAGGTGATTATGAGGCTGCACTGACTGTGAGGAAATGATATGTGATCACTCTGCGCAGGAAATATGGAGACATGTTTGACTGACAAAATGTGTCTTTTTAAACACCACAGTCATCTTGAGTAAAGAGAGTTAATCAGTCATTCGATTCAGCACCATGGACAGAGACAGAGCAGCAGCAGAGTTTAGTTCACTGTGGAGACAGCGCTCTACAGAGCAGATTGCTGCTCTCACTGCATTACTGAACAACTATCAGTGGCATACAGTACACTATAGTAACATTTATACACTGCAGCTTTAGCTTATTCAGTTATACTTGATGACATTGCTGTTGTAAAGTTCCCATTAGTTATCAGTGTTACCATTCTAAGGAACTTGCACTTTTTGACCAAAGGGTTGGTTCCTTCACAGCAATCCAGACTCCTGCTAGTTACTGTAACGTGTAATAAGTCTGATAGAGAAAGTTTTCATCATTTGTATCAGGATACAGCTCAGAAATTTCTGTATTGATCTCTCTGCTAAACATGACACCATGATATACAGCACTCTCTCCACTCTGAGCTGTGACCTGCAGAAGTGGATCATTTACAGTTAAGTTGCAGATACTCTGTGCTTCTTGTTCTCTGGTGCTAATGACTCTAGGAGCTCTAGTTTCCTCTGCTTTTGTCTCTGTCCTGAATAAAGAGCTCCTCTGTCTATTTATAGTGACTCCATCCCAGTGGTTTCATCACACAGACCCCCAGCTGATTACCTGTGACTCTGTGGAGAGCTTTGATTTATGACTGTTTTGTTCAAATTAAATGTTCTCAGCTGCACTACTATGGCTTATAAAATGTGTGAATGCTTCCCTTAAGACTTTGGTCTCTAACAGAGAGCCAAAAGTCTGTAGAGCAGAGCGTCAATTTCTGGTTCAGATCCAGTTTGTTGCTCCAGTCACTGGACCTATAAAATAGACTTTATCTATCAACACAAAATCAATTGAGAGTAAGCAGAAGATCAGTAATTAAGAGAAATGCTCTTTCCACTTCCACCACTCCATTAAAGTAGTGCCTTGCTGTAAACAGAGAGCCACCAGCTGCAGTGTTTTTAATGAGAGATAAGTCAGAGGAGGAAGGAAGATGATTGACAGCTTCTTAAAAGAACATGATGTGTTTGGACAGCTGGAGTCCGTGGTCAGCTATCTGGAACAGCATCAACAGGTGAGGTTCAGACCATATATTGATTAACAAAAAATATAAATATGATTTATTCCAGAAATTGTTGGACAAATGTTCCTGTGTCAATAGAAAACAAATGTCTTCACAGTGGATTTAGTCAGATTCTGCTTTGCAATAACATTATCTTTGTAGATCTGAAGGTAATGTATTCAATCAAATTTTAACACAGCGTCCCGGCATGTAAATTTTTGGTTAAGCCTGTGGTTGTAATGTTGGTGGATGTATGGATCGGTCATATTCCTGTAATGCTCCTCAATAGAAAACCAGAGAGCTCAGCTGATCTCCCGAGGATTCTCTGGTTGAGTCTCTGCAGACTTGTTAGCTCGTTCACTTCCTCAGATCCTGTCAGATACTCTCTGTAGAAGAAGATCACAGACCGTCTCTAACTGTGTTTTTGTTGTGTAGGTTTTACACTTTATTAAATTCAGTCAAACACTGCCATCATCTCAACTCAAACCAGGCAGCAAGTTTGCAATATGTTTTATGGTTATCTACAGTTTTATTTACCTTTTGATCAGATTAATATACGGTATGTTTGAGGTGTACTGATATACTCATGTAATGCACACCTGCCAGCCAATCTGAAGCGGGTACTTTCTGTCCATCACATGAGCATCAGTCTGCAGGACTCATTGATAAATATCATCAGTGGTCAAGAAACTGCTGAAAGAAGTCAGAAAAGGTTGAAAGAGAAGCACGGAATTGATTTAAAACAAATAACAGACGTGCTTCATCCTAAATTCACATTCAGTCGTCAAAGTGGAGAAGGGTTGTGTTCAGCACAGCGCAGCCTTATTGTAAAGGTATTAGACTGTAAAGTGCAGCAAAATAACTTTGTAAACTTGTAACTTTAACTTTCAAAATAGTCAAATTGTGGAGGCAGAGGAGGAGGAAAAGAAAGTACTGTCTGTTGTCACAGCAACAACCAGCAATATTTGCTCCATGCTAATTGCATGCTAATTGTTCTTGCACTTAACTGAACTGTTTCACACACAATGTCATTAATGCCAGTGACTCTCAGTAACTAACAGAGCTGAGGAATGAAAAGCATTTTCCCTTTGCTTTGCCTCACAGGCTGCTAGCCAGGTTGATAAATCACACTTTGCTGTTGCCTGTCGGTAAATATGAGATTACAATCTCAGTTAGTATTCACTGTTTGGTTAGCAGGTAAACTGACAGAGAAAATTGTGTCTACTGGCAGAAAAAATGCTGCCAGTTTGCACAGCTGGGAGCAAGCCCAAATGACGGGCTGCCTCTGACACATCAGGTGTCCTCATCTGACTCTACAGATAATAATGACTCAGGACGTCAGTGAGTTTCCTGTAAAATTCCAAACAACAATCCCTCAATCAGCATTCATTCACATTGTCAGTAGTTAAACAGAACTGAGCAGCACACAGAGGAGCAGAGCACTGTGGAGTCATCTTCCCTGATCCATCCTGTCTGTCTCACTCACATCCTGTAAGACCTTCTGCTTGTCAACAACTCGACCATCATGAATGATTAGATCTCCTCTCTGAGTATCAGGAGAGAAGCTGCAGTGAGGTAGAGGCTTTGTAATGCTGCAACAGTAGCTTTCATGTTTACTGAATCCACAGCTCGAGTGAGTTTTTGTGATGATAGAATTTGTTTAAAGATTTAACAATGAACAAATCAAGAAGACCACCTGGAAACACAGATGGACACATGGATAATATGTTTGGGTTTGTAGTACACACCTGAGATGAGGCATGTGAAATATGTGAAACACATGAAAAACAAGTATTTAGCACTTTGGAAAATGTGGTTAAAACTTTTGACAAGAATATAATTCTAAATCAGTCGATTATTGAATGTCTCCTATGTTATCAGTTTTTGGCAGGTTAGGTGCCAAGTATAGTTTGACACACTCTGGTGGTCCAGCTGTCCTGAGAGACTCCAGTCATCATCCCACTAACAAAGGTTGTGACAAAGACAAAGTAATTCCACACACAGAACAGAAATGCTTGAGGAGTGGTGTTACTCCTGCCACTGTACAGAGAAAGCCAAGTTAGGTTGAATTGGCTCGTCATGGCTGAGCATTGGCATGCAGACCGCAGTGAGCTGATCTGACAGGATGAAGGACTAAGCCAATTAGGCTGTTTGAAAGTGAAGGCTGTGTGAAAATGGGTACAATGTTCTCTTAGAAGCAATATGTGTTTCCCTCCAATGTTAACATACTGTACATACTTATAGCTGAAAAAATGACTGGCAGTATAATTAAAGGTTATCAAAATATGGGCCTTAGGAGGTTAGTCATGATGTGCTCTCTCTTCTATGTTAACAAATGTGAAGATTTTGGGACACAAACTTTTAAAAATATAGTTTTTGTCTTTGTGCTCCGACACTCTGACCTGTCCCTGCAGCTCAGTCCTCCTACATGCTGGGTCACACAGAGCTGTGGAAGTACCTTGTAACCTCACAGAGCTCCCAGCAGTACAGGATGTCATTATGCAGCAAACAGGACCCAGTTCAGCAGACCAGCAGATCTGCCCTGCAGGCTGCAGCCACAGCTGAGACCTACAACTTTTCACATTCAGAGCTACAAATACTCATCATACAGATACATGAGATGCCTGCAGCTCACATGCAATAGTCAGCCACGATGCTTGCTGTTTCACTTTACACACAGTGCATCACAGAGAAAAATCACCCACACAAACACACCAAAAGAACAGTTCCTTTCTGTGTAATATTGCCACTGCCACTTTTATCCACTATCTCTGCATATGTCATTAGTAACAAGTTAGTCAATGTAAATGTTTACACAGGAATGAGCATGTTATGTTCATGCACACAAAAAGAAAGGCCTCAGATGGGACTAATTACAAATGTATAAATGTTTATTTGTGAGTGAGTTAAAAGTGTTGATTGGATTCAAAAAGCTAATTGGAGAGCTCAGAAGACAGGATATAAATCCCACAACAGGTACTTGGCAGTCATTTAGAGATGCATGCCAGGTGTCCAGCAGCACTGTGCAGCATACAACAGGGAGGTGGAAATAATGTCTCCATGCATGAACAAGTCCAGTGTTATCCTATGCTCCTCTGTGGTGCAGTCATTACTGTGATGATTGTGCTGCACAATATTGAAAACTGACAAAAAGAAGCCTTGTGACTGAAACAAAAAAAGGAGGAAGAGGAGGATGGGGACCAAAATGTTTCTATTCAAATCTGCTTTCATACAGACAACACTTTACATATTCATCAGTGCCTGGGTCATCCACAGAGAATATCAAACGCACAAACACATATTCTTTCTCAAACAACAAATGCATAAACACAGAAGAGCTGAGGAGAAAAGCAGCAGTTTAAACTTTGTATGGGGTCCACACTGGGACACATCTGAGGTCATCAGGCAAACTTCCACAGAGACTGCAACTTTGACTGTGAAAGAAGTTTCTCCAGACTTCACTTTAATCTGTGAAACAGGCCTGTGTGAGACGACCTGAGAGACCTGTGTGGCTGATAATCACTGAGCAGGTCTGAGAGGTGATGTGGAGCGAGAGCATTTAGTGCTTTATGAACAAGGAGCAGAGTCTGGGAGGCATTTATTGTAGGAAATAGAAACTGTGATCTCTGGAGAAGTCCAACAACATGACAGAGCAGGGCCAAAAGGATCACAACAGTTTTACTGAACAAACCAAGTGTTGTTATTACTGTCAGACTGGCTGCCTCAGAGCGTCTTTGTGTTAAACCAACAATCATATAGTCAGTCAAGATATTTTTGTCCAACGTCGTCTCTTGAGAGTGCTCAGAGTTTTCTATGGGGAAGACATTTTTGTTCCTCATACTTTTTTTTGTCTTGTCTGCTCTGGGCGATAAGGAAGGTCAACTCAGCTGCATTCAGAAGGTTGGAGAGAGAACAGAGTCTCTGTGTCTCACACAGTGCTGAACCTGATGAGTATCTGAAACGGGAAATGTTGCTGTTGTGTTTGGCTCAGGACTGAAAAATACTGAGACTGTTAGTTTTTTGTTTTAGTGGAGCAAACAGCAAATCGTCACACCTCTCTGATCCTCTGATTTGAGAGAAAGTTTGACAAACAAAAAATGCATCCAATAATTAAAATGGTGATAAATCTGTCCAGTGTTATTTACTCTTATTTTGCTGCAGGATACAGACATCATGTGGACATCACAAGTTATGTTAAATCTTTTAATTTATTCTTTGATACTTTTCTTGCTAATAATGTGAGAAATCTCACACTGTGATTTTATGTATATTTCATTATTCGTTCACAGAACTGAAGGTGACTGAATATTAATTATAACAATTTTAGAACAGACAAATCCTCACTTATCCTTCCGTGCACATTTCTGAAGCCATGTTAATCAGTGACATGAGCTTTAAAGCGATTATCTGAGAGGATCACACTTTACCTTCACTCCCATATTTTTCTATCATCCAAAAAAATCAGCTGTTCTGTATCGATCCACCCCTTTTCCCTTGATGTTTGTTTTCAAACAGAAATGCAGCGTGAAATGATTCAGAGTGGAGCCAGTGTGATGCACTGACTCACAGATAAAAGTGTTCCTGCAGACAGACATCAGTTTACTAAATACTGTATGTTCCTGTCTGTCTGAGTGCAGAGTGAGGAATGATCAGTGAATAATAAGAGATACAAGGCGGACACGATTACATGTGATTACTTTAGATAGGACATTTCTTCTTATTGAGTGGGGTTATCATTACTTGTCATCAGAGGCCTCGTCACTACAATGTAAGTAAGTAAAGAGCTCAGCAACCAGACAGCTGCATCACACGATAGCTTCTGATGTCATTGTCAGTGACAGCCAACAAGAAGCAGATATTTGCTTCTTGATATCTGAGTAAAGGTCAGTACGACATGAAGACTTCAAATATCTGCATGTAAAGCAAATGTTTCCAAAGACTTGTTTCTTTTGATACTGGGCAGGAAGCCAGAGAGACATCAAAGCTATATTTCATAATTAATGTTATTGCCAAGTGTTACACAAGATCACAGTAAAATTCTGACAGAAACATATCACCTCTCTCCCTCTTTTTCTCTGACTGCCACCCTTTCTCTATTTCATTCCGTCTCTCTCTCTGTCTGTGTCTCTCTCTGAGTTCCACAGTGCCAGGTTGGCACAGGCAGGGATGTGGGTTTAATATGACGGTCTTGTGTCTCACCTTTGGGACAGATTATGTCTCTCTGTTCCCTCACTGTTCCCGTTCTGCCCTCTGCTGCTGTGACAGGCTGCTCCTTGTCCTTTGCCAGGACTAGAGGCTGTTAATGCCAGACAGCCGGATCAGAGGTGCTGATCTTTATGCAGCCAGCTGAGTCACCTGTGGCAGTGTGTCAGTGTGTCATTGTGTGTCTGTGTAGGTGTGTAACCATGACAGTGACTCAACAGATCCTTTACTTTAGTCAAAGATGCAAATTGGCTGATCATATAGTCAATTATTTGTGATTTAAAGACACCTCACACAGCTCTCTTATGCATTCACACACAAACAGTGACACCAGATTCCTCCACACCAGAAGTCTTTTTTGCACTTGTTCTGTTTTCCATGGATGACTGTGACCTTCTGGTGTCCAGGGACAGGAGCCAACAATAAGAGGCAGCAGATTGTTCACAGTGAGACTCTTGTCCTTTTCATTCTGCATGAGGGTTTATACACACACAGTAACACACACATGCAAACACACACTATTTCCATAATACTTTGAAAGATCATCTTCCCTATGTGTTCTGACAAAGGCTTCCCCTTCTTGCTTTCAGTAATGAACTAAAGAATGCAGCACATCAGTGATTTTTAACTGTGCAAAGCAAACTTGTATCAGCGCCTCCTTTACCTCTGACTGATAGGTCAGTGACCCTGTGCGTGTGTGTGTGTGTGTGTGTGTGTGTGTGCCGCGTTAGTGTCCCTGTTAGCAGGTGATGATGTTCTGCTTTTCTCTCCTGGCCTCCTGCCTGCTGTGTGTCTCTTATCCTCCCTGTGCATCACATCACACACTGAAGTCTCTCCTGACGCTTCCTGTGGTAAAACTCAAAACACAGCCAGCATGACTTTCGTCATCACAGCAGACATGAGGACATGAGGACATTGATTCACTTCCTCTCCTCAGGTCTGCTGAACTGTACAGGCTGTTGAATCATCAGTCAGACAGTTTAGTTTAGCAGACACATTAGAGCCGTAGTGGAGCTGTCTGTGCCAGTTAGTCTGCAGAGTCCTGCAGCACAGCAGCCTGAGGAACTCACAGGAAATGAAGTGAGGCTCGACTGTTCAGGAGAAATAAGAGCTCAGCTGTTTGTTCAAGATGCTTTAACTCCACTAGTATTTTATCTAGTTGCTTCCTGTGGCGGTGTGACAGTTGTATGATGATGGCAAAGATTGATGTTTCAATCTCTGAGTTCCAAATGAACTGAAGAACCGAACAGCTGGAGCTCAGCAGAAAACCCTGCAGCGAGCTGGGATGACACCAGCTGAAGATAAACAGCTTTACTCTCCTAAAGTGTGATGAGATTATTGAGCTGCTTTGAATAAGAATCATATTATCTCTCAATGCTGGAAGTGAGATTTCAACAAAGGCGACAAAGGTGCAGAGAATCAGACTCTTCTAACAGAGGCTAATGATGTGTTTGTGTATTGTGCTGCACATTCTGCCATTAACTTTGTGACAGTGATGCTACATCTCAAACTGCAACAGCAACATCAAAGACCTCCAGTTTATTTCAATCCGTTGGTCATCAGGGAGGAAATTTAACTAATGTAACTATTACAAATTCTTCACAGCGGTCTGCTGAGGGTGAGGAGTATTGCAGGCTCAGACTGAATTTCAAATGAAATGTCAATATTTACTGAAGTATTTCTTTTCTATACTACTGCATAACAAGTCTAAAAAATATGTGTTCAAGTGGATTAGCACACAATGATATGTACATAATGGAGTGCAGAGGTAATCCCCAGTATTTGCTGCAGTGACAGGATTTGCATCCATCTGCACACACAAACTCATCCTGCTGTTACACCGACATCAAAGTTACCAACTGCATCCAGAATAATAAAACAGCAGAGGATACTTTACTGTTCAGCAATGACAAAGGTTAATTGTGAGGCTGATTGAGCTGAATGACCAGATATGAAGCACACACAGACCAGTGATTGACTACATTACAAATGGACTTCATTCAGCAACCAGTGGCGTCACACCCTGGGCTGCCATTAGAAAGAATGTAGGCTTCAGACAAGCCTGCTTTGCATTAACTTTTTAGACCTGGGGTCCGTTTCACAAAGAAGGTTCAACAAACTCTGAGTCTAACCCTGAACTCTGAGTTAATCTACTCTGAGATAGGAAACTCTGAGTTTTCGGTTCCAGAACAGCTGATCAGAGTTCGTTCAATCAACTCTGAGTAGGTTCAGCCGGAGTTAAGTGCGTGCACGCTGACTATAAAAAGCCAGCATTAATGGAGCCCCGACACCACGATTCACCATGGCAACGGTACACAAAAAGAGGTCCTCCTATACGTCACACCAGTGGAGCTCGAAATCCTCATGCAGACATTCAGCGAATACGAGCATGTTTTTAAAAAAATAAAGTAACACGGCTGCAGCTGCAAAAGAGAGAGAAGCAGTGTGGGAAGAAACTGCTGCTCGAGTAAATTTGCAAGTTTGAACTGTTCTATTTATTTAATACTTAATCACGACCGGAAAATAAAATTTATATTAATTTAGGAGCAATCCAGCGGGAGAAAAACGTCCATGGAAGCACTTCAATCATATTTTAAATATTAAACTCATGAAATATCATTCAGTGGCTGTTTTAATGTGCATTAGCTTTATCCCTAACGTGATGCTGACTTCATATACATTATAATTCATGTTGATTAAACTGAATTGTGTTAGTTGAAAAAAAAAGAATCCAATAACTTACGGCGTCTTATTTGAGTGCTCTTGGCAGTGGTGGAAGAAAATCTAAAAATGATGACTTTGACACAGATTTGTCTTTTGATTTTTTTTATTATAATTATAAAAGACTTTTGCAAAGGGGTCAGAGCAGCACAGAGAAGAAACGTTTCTTCTTTTAATTCGGTAACCGCTCAAACACACGCGTGAGACGGGCTGAATGAATGAGGAAGTCGAATGAAGGTTTTATATTCTAGAGGGAGGAGACAGAGCGAAACTCTGAGTTTCCTGAAGAAAACCTGCTCCCGACCAGGTTAGGTTCACAGACTCAGTTATCATAGTAACCAACTAAGAGTTAAAGTTACCTCTCTTTCTTAAACGGCAAACCCGAGGTTTCCCTCATTTCAGGGTTAAAAAACCCATGGTTATCACAGAAAAACAGACTCACATCTCCCGAGGGAGAGCCAGTGGAGTGTTAAGTCTTCTAATAACTATTATCAGCTGTCATCTCTGAAGAACCAATGAAACATAATATACCAATGTACGATAAAATGCTGAATGGGCTAACAAGCCATGTACCTGCTAAAAATGGCTAAAACATCAATAAAATAATCCTAGAATTTTACTCAACAGAAGCTGGAGCACATAATTCTTAGACAATATGTCACTACAATAAACCTTACAGCATTATTTGTCTTATATTTGTTTGAAAAAAAATCCCTGAGTGGCACCAACAACACAAACACTTCCAAGAATCGTCAATGACTGAGTTAGCTGAGGTGACATCTAGAAGACACCTAGCAGCATCCACCTGAAGTCAAAGTGGCCTCTTCCTAATATTGCCGAACTTTAAGCGTTAATGTAAAGTAAAGTAAAGCTGCAGTTAAGTTTTTTAATATGGGGCCTTGTATGGATTGACTTGCTTTAGGTACCAGCCTCACGCAGCAGTGTTTTTGGCATTAAAAACAAAGGCGTTGGCTTACTTTCTGGCTTACCCAGATGTAGCCACTTGATTTTAAGAACGAAAGAAACAGTGAGGTTAATGTGTGAAATGTAAACACCATCTGCAATCCTGACCCAGCAGATCTTTATTGGCAAACGTCCTGCTTGTCAATGGACAGGCTCTATATAATAAGCTGGACAATTTCCACGCTGTCATCAGTTCCCAAGAGGATATCAGGAACTGTTACTTCATTCGTTTACGTGAAACTTGGCTTAACCCTGATATACAAGGCACCATAATTCAACCAGTTGATCAAGAGTTGCTGTGATAGTGAGAATATGAAAATGCCTTTGTGTTCCAGCTCACTGAATTTGAGTTATTGGAAATGCCGACAGCACCTCCTACCAAGGGCGTTTATTTTGATTACCACAGTGAGCCAAACCACTGACGTATACAGAGGCAGCCCTGTCAAAGCTTTGCAAAGACTTGAGATACTTATAGGGTAGAGGATTTAATCTGCTATCTGAAAAACAGTTTTCATAAGGCCCTTAAGATGCTGTCAAAACC
Organism: Semicossyphus pulcher; assembly: GCF_022749685.1. NCBI lineage: Eukaryota > Metazoa > Chordata > Actinopteri > Labriformes > Labridae > Semicossyphus > Semicossyphus pulcher. The sequence goes on from NW_027211700.1 coordinate 8,713,715, forward strand.
TGCATCTGACAGGAACAATGCAAGTGAGCTGATACATACTTTGTATGTACATACATTAATTACAGGGGAAGTGCAAAAGGAGGTCTTATTTTTAACAGTATCTGAGGGGTCTTCCACATCTAACCACTCCAACAGAGCAGTCAAAGCATCTCATTAGTGCTTTGGGACTGTGTGTTCATTAAGGGGGATGTGATGAGATTAAGGAACCAACTAAAACACAAATCAGTCTTCCCCTTGCTGTTTCCCTGTTTCTCCCTGTCAACCAAATAAGCAAACAAGTAACTCATTAAAATTACAAAGATGAATTCGTCCAAATTAATTGGATGGATCCCACAGACAGGAGCATCCTGGTACCCTGATGGACAGTGAACTATCAAACTACAAGCAGCAAGTCAGCTTGAGGAGCAGCAGTGCAACAGAAAGGAGTCTCATGTTGGTGTCAGCTGCAGAGGTATTAACAATTACACCGCACACTGTGTGATGTCAGATCAGCTTCCTTTAACATGCAACTTGTTTCATAATCCTGAACACACCTTCACCTTTAGACCATCAACTCTCATAACAGCTGCTGATTCTGCTGCCTCAGGAGGTTAGGCAGATAATCCACATATTAAATTCAGACCCCCAAACACAAACAAAGATTTCTTGCCCCTGTCTGCTCCCAGCTGACCTGAGCTGACCTCACTGTTTCTCATGAAGTCACTGCTCAGCACTTCTTCTGTTGCTTTCTCACAGAAATCAGACCAAGGGAAGCAGAAAACAAGCACAAACCAGACATTTCGTGGAGTCAACAAACACATGTTAAACTCTAAGGGGTGTAAAACTGGTTATGAAACAGTTATGACAGTGAAATTAATCACTGTTGAAATAAAGTTAAAGTCAAAAGTTTGAGTGAGAAAAAATATCAGCTCCTCAAAGTGAAAAACAAATCAGGTTGTCAATTTAGAAAGCGTCATTTTTCTGTGGAGGTAGACCAGGCGAACATGGGTACATTATGGGATGATATATAAAAGTGTCAGTTATCAATAATCAATAATTAATGTGTAAGAGGGGGCAAGTACAGGTATAAACAGGGGAAATGTGAGGGTGAGCTGGTTTAACCAGAAATGTCAATATTAAAGCACAAACTGTCAAACTGTGGATCCAGTCTGACTCAGGCAGGATGATGAAACATGTTTGAAGTAGAGATCAGAAATCTGTCTGGAGAGGGATACAGGCAGATAGAGGTGTGTGTGTGTGTGTGTGTGTGTGTGTGTGTGTGTGTGTGTGTGTGTGTGTGTGTGTGCGTGTGTGTGTCAGTCCTACTATTCAGCTTATTCTAGGATGTAGAAATCCACTTTATTTCTGGTGTTGTGTCTCAAGATGTGGAGTGACTACAAAACAATGTATACCGGTTGTGTCATTTTTACCAACTATAAACAGCCTTCTCTTGTTCATGTCATGTTGATTTTGTATTAGCAATATTAGACTTGACATTAACCAATCAGCCCTCACTTAGCTCTCCTGCAGTGTGGCTGCCAATTGAAGCAGCAGCTCATCAGCAGAGAAGCTGTTTATGTGAGAAGACACCAGAGCAGTGTGTGTCCAGAGTTTGAAGTTCATGTTTACTTCCAAGTGGGAGAGAGGAAGCTGGAAATGATGACGGAAACTGTGAATAATTTGAATATAACAAGACACCTGTTGCTGATATATTCCACTTTATATTCTGTGTTCTTGATGATTTGACTGCCTTTAGTTTCCCTCTGTGTAGCTTCAGCAAATGAAACCTTGTGGTACAGGTGGACAGTTTGGTAAAGTCCATTTATATTCCCCCTGTTTCACTCTGCTCATCTGTATGTTAGACTCAGAGCAGAGGGTGGTGAGTTCATGAAAAAGTTCCAGCAGCAACACAAAGGCAGAAAGAACAGAAAGGTTCAGTGGATTCATCAAATGAATGTGGTGAAAAAGGAAGTTGAAAGAAGTCAAATGACTGTAGATAAAAAGAACACCTCATTCCCCTCCTTTATGAGGCAAACCATTTATATTCATCTTACACGCTCCGGTCTACTCAACTCTTTAACTGAACACAAGGTTCAAAGCTTCTGAACCTTGGGTGTCCTCATTCATAGTTAATTTACAGCCCACAGAGTTTCTTTAATCTCATTAGATATCAGCTGTCAGTGAGAAAACCTTCAGCTCTGTTCTTCATTTATGATCTGTGCAGATATGCAGATTTTAAACTTCAAGATCCTTCGAGGAGAGACTGAGAACTTCAGGGATTTTCCAATACTGTATTTGCTTGTGAGGGTAGGGCCTTTACCTTTTAATAATAGTGTTAGGAAAATCACACCATAGATTAAGAAGCAGAATAAATAAGAGGTAAGAAAAATGAATAAGATGCTTTACAGGAAGCAAGAATTAAACAAGGCATAACAAGTCAGCAGTGGTGGGGTGGGAATAAGGAAATACAACATCTAAGTTCAGTGATTTTGCATCAGTTTGTCTCACTTTAGAGACTGTCAGCTCGTCTGCCCTGAAGAAACCTAACGGATAATCCCAGGATTCCATTCTGCCCAAGGCAACTCATGAAGCTATGAGCCATTAAATCTGCTCTCACTCTATTCTGGAGGTGTAACCAACAGTGAGTGTTCAGACAGCTCCTGCTGAGCTTTTCTTTATGAAGACTTGAGAAACACCAAACTCTCAGTCAAGTCATTTTTTATGTAAATGTGAGCAAAATAAATCAGTACAGCTGTCATGAACAGTGACAAACACTTTGCACTGGTCCACAAACAGTTAACAGAACTTTTTTGTCTGTGAATCAGCACCATGGACAGAGACAGTGCTGATCTGAGATGGAGAACTGAACTGAACTTTATATTTCTCCAACACAAAAGCCTGACTCTGTAGGGAGAAAGGCTTTTATGAGGTCCTGTCTTTCCTTACCTCAACTACTTCAACAATGAAAAAGCTATATACGACAATATACTTGCAGAAGCACTTGCAGAACATATCAAATACTGCAGCACAAACCAAATGAGATCAAGAATAAGATACAAAAACAGGTAACTACAACCCTTGAACCTAAAACTTTGTAAACCCAACTGAATCAAGTAATTTACCTGGACTGGTGTTAAAGTACAACCTACCATTAACTGACTGTTTAGCCAAATGTATCTCCTTAAAAACTCCCAATAAAATTACATTGTTTTATCTGGAAAATTGAGCACAAAGTGATGGTGCTGTTGCCGTTTGCCTCCTATATACCCTGTGTGAACTCTCTCCCACCTCTTTGCAGCTTTAAGCTACAAATCAGCTGCCACAGTGTTTCATTAGTTCTTATCTTTAAAACCCTGCAGCAGAAGTCACTCTGCATTTTTCATATCTGATGACACGCCACATCAGAAACCTGACTAATGATCGTAATGTCGCTCAGTACTGATATTTATTCTCTCTCAGTGTCAAGGGCTGACATTTAAGAGTAAAATGGTTCAGTGTAACCCACTGTGATAAAGTGAGAATGTTTTTAACATACATGGATAATGATGGAAATGAGTAGAATCATCAAAGACACCATCTTTAAAGAAAACAAGGCGGTTCAGCACAGAGAAAACTGATGGGATTCTATGTTTCTAGCACTGGAAACATAGAATCCCATCTTTTCTCATCCAGTTTAAGGAAACTATATATAAGGCAAGAAACATTGATGCTTATGCCTGATAATAAAATGGATCCTCTTCTCTTAAAGGGCAGAGTTAAATGAAATTTGATGTTGTACTAAACGTTAAGTTCTCCGCTTAACTATACCAGTCATGAATTGTAGGGACAAAAGTGCTTCAGTGGTGAGATGGTGTGCTCTACAACAAAGTGCACCCCATCAGTAAACCTCAAATGTTCCACAGAGATAAATCTGGTCAGCTCTTTGATGGTGACATGTACTTGAGGAAGTGATGGAGTGTGAGAATTCTTTCTATGGGGAAAAATAGACCCTCTGAAGTGCAGAGATAAATCTCTGTCAGCTGGAGTTACTCATGCCTTCTGCCCCTTGTCCTCAGGATGCTGACTTCTGTCATTTCTTTCTCTCTGTATTATCCTTTCTCTTTCCTCTCAATCAATAATCCTAACCATGTCAAGTGTAAAATTCCAACAGAGGTCTGCAGTAGAAATGGCCCACTGCATAAAGGCAATAAATAGTTGTTTGCTCCTCCTACAAAACTCTTCAAATAATAAATGTATACATGTATAAAGATTCAATGTATGTGTCTTGCTATATACACATATCCAATATCAAATCTGAAATAGACAATGGATGTTGGAACCCTGTCGTCTTACTGACACATACTGCATGTTCAATATAAGAATAAAAATAAAAAAGCTTGTGTGTAATATAATTCAAATGAATATTTATCAGGTGCCATTAGCATTTGTTCATATTACTGTGTGTGTTTAGCAGAGGTGTTGATACCTGGAGGAGGAGATTCTTCTAATCTCTCTGCCACACTTCATTTGTCTTCTCATTAACACTTCATTCACAGTCTAAAAGGACGTCAAACCAAATGAAGCATTCAGTGTGCCTCATTTAAAGTTCACTCCAAAGTGCCTGACCTTACATGTTGAATAATAACCTCAATCTCTATTACATTATCACATTATATTATTTTCATAAAATGACTTTAGACATTCAGATTTATTTTTCCGTATAGCTCTGGCTCTGGCTGAAGTGGCCATGATAAGAAGGGAGACACCATGTGAAGCAGTATATAAAGAATATTTTATAAACCAAGGAGAGACAGAGGTGCAGCTGCAGCCTGGACTTTTACCTGGACACACCCTGGACCCTCAGGTGTGGCCAGTTAACCTAACGAGCACTAACGAGCAGCTGTAGAGACAGAGCAGACTGGTAACTTCATCCAAAACAACTAGTGACCGTGGACTGTTTTAGTTAACATGTTATCAGTGTATGACTGAAGTTTTAAGAACTTCAGGTCCTCCTCAACAATTTATACATGTCATCAAATTGGCTCCTAAATGTATCAGTACCAGTACCTCAATCATAACAACATAAATAAACTATATTATATCATCTGTTTTCTCACAGTCACAGTGATGTATTGTGTTTTGGATGATTTAAACAGTGTAGTGCTACAGAATAATGATCATAAAGGTCTGTTCTACTAAAGAGCCTGACATAAAGAGCAGGAGGAGTCTGCAATGTTGAACCATTTCATGGACTAATTGCTTCATCAATCACACAGCAGAGCAGCAAAGTGAAGAACTGTGAAGAAGCTGAGCTGAAGATGTGCATTACTCTTTGCACTGGAGACGCTTCCACCAAGTCTTACCCACAGAGTGTGTCAGCAGGGTAATTATGAGCTAATGATGTCAGATTACAGTGTGAAGGTTCAGTGCCAATATTTAAAATGTTAAGTGAATTAAAGCTGAATTAAATTGGACTTTAAAGGATGTGAGTACAGGAATCAAGAGAGTTGATCAAAAGGTTCAAGAAAAGTAAATATAAAGGAAAACCTGATGGAGTACAAAACAACATGTATGTCATAATCATGCTGTGTACAACATATAGTCTTGGACTGACCACTAGTTTAAATAAACAGCATGATACGAGATACACTACCCAGCATGGTGTTTCAACAATCTGGTTTCTGTTTTGTAAAAAAGGTCAAATCTAGCCAAATGTATCAACAACACAGAGGTCTGTGTGTGTCGAGTGTGTTTGAGTGTGTGTGTGTATAGACTCCATAGCCGCTCTAATCTGCTCTGCATGAAGGAAAAACTAATGAGAAGAAAATGATTCTCACAGAGCCTCTTCAAACACTAAGAGCACACTGACTGGAATCTAAACATCATCATCACCACAGTGATGGAGAACATACTGTATGTTTTAGAGCTGAATACATTGATGAGCATCCCTGCTGCCTCACTGTGATTGTTGTTAGAAGCTTTATCAACAGGAGAGGGAGGGAAAAATCTCACCAGTTCACTATCAGTGACCCAAAAGTTAATGAGTATATTTGGCAGGAAACCTTTGGAGAGAAGCCAGAGACAGACACTCAGTATTCCATATGATGTGCAAAAAGCAGGAAACTGAGTGCAGTTTTATATTCCTTTTATTTGTGTGTCTTCATCAGTGTGTCTATAGGTCCCTCTATGTAACCGACAGTCTCTCTCTGCAGTGACAGATAGGTGTTTCAGGGCTTCATTACTTTCAGTACTGCTGCAGTTCCATCTCATTCGTTACATGTCATGCTGCTTTGTCTTTTAAAAGTAACACTTGGTTAAAGGCAAAAGAAAAACGAGTTTGTCAGGGTAATTAGTTTGGGGATGAGTTGCTGTGTGTGAGACATGATGCTTGAGGAAAGAAAGGAAATAAAGAAAAAGTATTCAATGATTTATAAGCTGGAGGATAAACTAGGATAAAATAATGAAATAATTAATCAGTTAAAAAATTCAAGTGCACAGATAATAATCACTGTTGCCTTTAAAGCTGACTGAGTGCATTTAATACACAAGTGAAAAGGAAGACACAGGAAGTATTTCAGTGTGAAAGGAAACACACTGATGTAGTTCCTGCTTAACCAATATGGTTGGCAAGTATGAAGCGATGGCTACTCATGGCACAGAATAACTATTTAATGAAATAACCTGCTGTGGTCTGAGATACATGGCACATGGATTGACACAAAGCAATACAAGTTAACTTATAAAGCAGCTTTCAGACGCAAGACAATTCAAAGTGTTTAATCTAAAACTAAACCTGCAGGTTCATCAGGAACAGATTAGTAGAGTTCCAAGTCCGCTGAAAACACAGACTTATATGAATCTCAAACATTTCAGCAAAGCAACATGTTTCTCATGCAGCTGCTCCTGGAACCAACAACAACCTCAGTCCTTCAGTAGAAACTAAGAGTCACAACTGCGCACCCTTATCTCTGCAGCAGCAGCAGAGGTTAGAGTGAAGGAGACAATCTGACTAAAGCATCTCTGGCAACACACAGAATGAAAGCACACCACATCAGCTGATCATCAGCAGACCAGAAGCAATCATGTTCAACACTTGTGAAATATCAGAGTTGTTCTTACTGTCAGTTCTGAAGATCACTGTGATGCAGCAGGTTGTCTTTCTCATCCAGCCGTCATGATATAAACACACACAAAACAGACACACACACACAATCGGCCGTCTTACCTAGAAGAGACACAAAAGAGAAGACAGACTGTTAAATATTTTATCCATGACATCAACAACACCAATATCATTCAGTTATTAAAGCTGCAGCCATGAGTCCCACTGTTGGCCAGTCACAACTTATGATTTATGGCAATATTGGTCTCAATGGTCTGATGATGTGGGAACAAATGGATGTAAAACTTCTATCAGCCTTTTTTAGTGTAAAGGCCGACATTATCTGAGCCTGCAGAGTCAATTGTTCTACCTGCTCCCTGACAGAGAGACACCTTCAGCCCATCTCTCCCCACAAGAACCAAACACCTGCTGATTCTGCTGCCTCAGAGGGGAAATCCAGTCAGGTGAGTGTCACAGAGGTAGCCAGTGCTCTATAGAGTGCCATGCACGCTCACACACACACGCTACACCAGCACTCTGAAATAATTCAATCAAGCCAGCTGGAGGAGGAGCTGCTTGTATTGTTACCTTAGCATGATTTTATATTGCCATCATCACTGTAATATATTTATGTATCTCTGCTCATAGAAAAGAATGTGGGGATTTAAAAAAAATACAAGGACATACCGTCTAATAAAACTGTTTTTTTTTCATTGTGAAACATGTTTGCCAAGAACAACAATTGTTTGTCACCTGTCTGATCTCTGCTGTACTCTCCCTCCTCTGTTTGAACCAGGAACTGCCAAACTGAACAGAAGCTGCCATTGGCTTATGAGGAGGTGTTCCCGGGGGAATGCACCAAGTATGGTAGAGTTAGAAGGGTGTTTATTGTAGCTACTATTACAAATGCTTTGTTCATTGTACTATTTTTCAAAAGATGTTTCATACATGATGTACACAATGCTGCACATGATAATTGTTTTACACAGTTAAATAAATATGTCTTGACTGAATTCATTTTCGCGACAGTTTGTGCCTTAACCACTAGGTCATCCTTAAAGTGAGGGGCTTCACAGTAGAGACAGCAGAGGACATTAGAGAAAACACTAGACTTTAAGCTCCACCACCCTTCAGTGCACCCAGAGATACACATCAAAGAATATTTTGGTTTTTTGAAATTGTTCTGAAATATAATCCAGTCAGCCCTGCCAAGACAAACACATGTTTGAGAATAACACCTGAGGGGGAAAAGCAAAAGCCTGTACCTGTACAAATGATACATGGTAAAAGCCTGTCACCCTTTGTTGACACATGTTGAATAATGAAAGGCCAATTTCCTGATGTATGTTCACATTGACCATTAATCACATTAAACACTAGAATTTAATGTCAACGTATTTCATCATCATAGCAAATGCATCAGCATGCATTTCCCGTCTCCTGAGTCCTTCACATTTCCAATATGTTTGACTCACTTTAACCTTGGGATGTAGGAGCCAAAACATTTCACTATTTATATCTTAAATAGGAGGTAGAGCTCTTTACCTCTAAAGTGTTAATAGGAGATGTCCGAGATTTTTAAAAAAAAGATAATAATAATACTGCTTTACATCAATTTGCAGTTGTAATTCTCTGACTTTCAGGTTCGGGTGAAAAAAAAAAAAAAGTTACTACTTTTTATTTAACAGTCCAGATTCAGTGGAGGAGCACAGGGATGGATTTTGCCTTCACTTTAAATTCTGACCTCTGGTTGTTTTGATACATAGTTAATGAGTAATGTCCAGCTAACTGTGTTTCAGTATTCATTCGCAGCACTGGATGTTGGTGGGTTAGAATCACTAATCTTAACAGGCATCAATCAGCCTAGGCAGGGGTCCTCTGCGCTGTGACTGACAGACGGAGAATAACAAGGCCCCACTCATCCTCGTTCATGCCCCTGGTGAGTGAGAGCATGGTGGGTTGGTAGAGTCTGGAGAATAGCAGGGGACCTCACTTTTAGGTCAAAGAGATGGACTACACAGGTAGGAACCACACAGTTTGAACTGAACTACAGTTATAGACTCAATAGATGGTAGACCCAGGCTCTTAGTCAGCACCATGGACAGTGACAGAGCACTAAGAACACTGTGTCCAGCTCACTAAAACCACAAGTTTCTTCAAAGAGTCAGTTTGGAAGAAAGCCAAAACCTTTTTAACAATGAGGACATTTGGCTAAACAGATTTCAAACCCTCACTTATTCCTAAATCTTTGACTGCAATCACTCTAAGTTTTAAAGTTTTTGAACATTGGGCATTGGTCTCCTTTTGTGGACTTACTAAAAACTGCTCAAAACAATGAACAACAGCTAATCTTCCACAACTTAGCAACACAACATGTTCCTTGTCAAAGTGAATGCTCACCTGTTCCTTAAAAGACTTTTCAGATCCAGGGCCCTGACAACTACCCCCCACTGTAACTGTGGACCTCTCAGTGACCACTCCGCCACAAATCAGCAGCACTCTGGCAGCCTGACCTGCACACAGACAGCATGCTCTACCTGCCTGATTTTATTTTGGAATGCTCAGAGAAGCAAGAGAGCGAACCCTCCAAAGAGACACAAACTTGTAATTTCCAAGACATTCTGCTAGGTATTAGATTTGGTGGTAAAGAGTTTCTGTTTGAGGCTTTTGTTTCAGATCTCAACAAGTTTTTCACAGGTTTTTACTTGTCACAAAGCAGGAAAGTCACAGGTGTAATTAATGACACTAACGAGGTGTGGTGTCTCGTTAAACATTACCAGTGAGCTACATGCGCATTAACAGAACCCTGGAACTGGTGAAGCTACATGAATAAGCCCTCGTTAAGTGTGATTAGTTACACCTGTGATGCTCCTGCTGTTACACATCAATACATCATTCAACAGTCAACCACTTACAACCCAGAACTGGTAACAGATTCAACTTTGTTTGCTGATGGTTTGGCAAATGTTAAAAGTAATGTTATTCTTCATGCTTGTATATTTTTAAGTTCATCATTTTATTAGACAATACTTCAAACAAGCATCCATATATGTCAAACTGCAGTATGTGTTACAGTAAAGCTAGTAAGTCACTATGTTCCCTGTGTCTGTATTCCTGCTTGACTGACAGCTTCTGTGTGGTCCATTTCTGCACTAAAGAAATCTGCACGCCTCCCCCTCCTCGCATGTCAGGAAAAATAAATGTTCTGTGACAGCAACACACAACCTGAATGAGTCAGCAGAGACCTGAGCTAACTGGACACTGTTGGTGTGACTGTAGAAGAGATGAGGTGGAAACTCAGAATGAAAAACTCTCTTAAAGCTCTTATTAAACTTGATAATTATTAAATATCCATCCATTTTGTTTACTAAACTGCAATATAAGGGTGAAGATGAATATGTACTCTGTGAATAAATCCCTGTAATCTGGAGATCTACAGCCTCACACTGTCTGCTCAGAGAGGTCAGACAGACCTTGAAGAGACTGTGTGATGTGCAGGGTTGTGTTAGCATTGCATGTAATAATAATTAATATGTAGAATGAGTGAAGAGCAACATAAGAGTGTGAGAAGATGGACAAATGAAAGTCAAGCTCTAAAGTGAAACATTGTCCTATGTGAGGAAAGAAAATACACACACTTCATTGCGCTAATTTAAGAGAAAAGTTGAGAATAAACTTGAGAGACTGAATGATTTTGTACTGAAGAGAAAGACGGGAGAGAACTGGGAGGAGGATTAAGACAGAAAGGTGAGAGGGTCATAAACTGCAACACTGAGGCAAAGAGTGCAGAGGAGGAGACAACACATCTGTCAACTCCCACAGACAGTTCAGCATGAACAACAAACATCTGTCCTCAAACTGTTGAATGTCAGAAGAGACGACATTTATCTCACAAATCAATTCAAATTTCAGCTAAAACTTGTGATTGATCCAACTTGTCTTGTTTTCCTGCAGTAACTGCTAATATCTCTACAGTTTTTTTAAAGTTCACTTTTGAAGTTCAAGCTTAATAGTTTTGCCCTTCATGAAATCTTTTGTAACACAAACTTCCATTTAATAAATGTATCAGCCAGTTTTTACTTTGATGTTGAATCAGCATATCTCCCTTTCAAAGAGCAGGAGAACATAAATTGTTTTTGCGTACAGTAAATGTGCCAGTGTACACACACATACCACAATGCCACTATTTATCTATAAATACTGCAGTTTGAAACAGCCTCAAGCACGAAGCACTATGTGTTTCTGTTTACTTAGTAAAAAATGGTTTCGCTCTGAGAGTGTTTCTGGCTGAACGTGTGTGTTGGTTTAAGTAGGACATAAGGGTCACATGTTGGCAGTCTGCCTACTGAACACTACTGGAAAAAAATAAAATAAAATTCTGACTTTTTTCTCAGAATTCTGACTTTTTTTCTCCAAAAAAAAAAAAAAAAAAAAAAAAAATGTATTGGACCTTAATTTTTTTTTTTTCAGTGGCCCTAATCCTCTTCCATACATTAGTATCCAGAAAGAGATCAATCTGTTTTTTCAAGCTTTAAAAATAATTCAGAACGAGCAGAAACTGAAAATAGTGTTTTCAGATACACAACAAATAAATCATTACATAGGCATATAGTAGTAAACTCATAACTCAAACGGCAGAGCGCAGCTGTATGTCTGTTTGTGTGTCTCTTTGTGTGCATACATGTGTATATTTCGGGGGGCAGTCAGACTGTAAAGAGGCTTTAAGAACGTCAAGCAGCTGTTGATCCAGTGTGTCACTGAGGCAGAACAACATCAACACCCTGCTGTTTATCATTTATCAGTTTCCTTGAAGGACAAGACACATGGTTGAGTCTTTCCAGCCACAAATCTCTCACTCTGTGTCTCGACTATTGTCCATTCAACAGTTTCCTCTCATCCAGAGGCCTTGTCCTCCCTGGTGAATTGAAGTGCATATGCTGCTTGAGCAGCGTTAAATTAATTTACTCCGACAGAGTCTTGGGATGGGATTAGTAGAAAGGTTAAGGAAATACACCTGTTCTCTCCTCTTTAACACCTGTGTTGTTTCCTCATCTCTCTGTCAGCCTCTGAGCTCCTTCTCCAGATGCTGCTCGAGGAGATGTTCAGTCACTGGGAGCCGTCTATCATTTCCTCTTTCCTCCCTGTATTAAACTCTAGCAGAGAGGTAGAGCTGTGCTGTGAGTTATTATTCAGTCAGCTGTCAGTCAGGGCCAAGATGATTCAGTGGGAGGTCTAAATGAAACCTGACATTATGGAAATGTTCAGGTACCACCTGCATGTGGAACAGCTGGACTGGAGAATTGAACAGTATAGTGTGCATTAGAGAGTAATGATTGGTAAAGGTTCTGTCTCTGATGATGGTAATAAAAGTGGTAAAATCACTGAGCCCAGTGGTTCAGTCATGGATCTGTTGGTCACTGGATGCAAAAGGTAAGGGATGCACAGGCTTGCCAGTGCCATCACTACAATCCGATTGGCAGCCCCAGATGCCTTCGAAAAAATGTCTGTCACGTCGTTGATCTCCATCTCACTGTGGGGCAGGTGTTTGGCAAGATTTTCTTTTTCTGCTAAGACTGTCAATATTTTCTGCTCCAGATGGATCTTACAGATTGTGAGTTGATACTTCCCTGATATAGAAGAACAGCAAGAGCATGTTTATTTTGCTGTGTACAAAACTCTAAATTATGAAAATATCTTACCAGTGCAGTCCACACTATCTAAAGATTATCCAAAATGAAAAGTGGCGATTTAATGAAACATTGTTTTAAAAGCACCTGCAGCCAAATGTGTTTTACAATCTTCTCCAGGGAGGAAACTTCGGTTAATGCATGTTGTTGTGTCTGAGAAAAATCTTCCTCCAATTAAAATTGTAGTCTGAATTTGACCTTTTGAAAGAAGGAATCCTCATTAAAATGTAGAGCAGCTGTTTCCTTTATCCCTCAGTTGTCTTTTCTGCTCGAGTCTTCTTTTCAACATTTATTTATTTATATTTCAAATTCATCATCTTGAAGATTTTTGGTTAAATAAATTGTGCCTGTGTTGTTCCTCAGACATCGATGATGTGCAGGTGATGAAAGAATCTCTGTTGACAACGACTTGTTTGCATAAGAATAGGTTTATTACAAAGTATCAGCATCGATCAGGCTTCCAGGATACCTGGGAGAACATCCTCGGCCAAATTAGTGTTTCCCCGAATCACAGTTCAACATGCACTTAAATATCTTCGAGGTGAGTGAATGTTTCTCTCATATTGTTTACATTAGGCGGGGACCCCTTGTCCTTCAGGTTTAAAAGCGCTGATACATCATTAAAAACAGGATATATACCATTGTTTTACTTCTGCCTACATAACACATTTCCTGCTATGTAAGATGTTCTACAAACTTTACCTGGATTATCTTTTTAAGACCGAGTAGTTATTTTTGTTTTCCTCTTAAATATGATCTTTAAAATACACAAGCACGAAGTGAAAAGACTCAGACAGCTCTATTTAATTACCAACAATATCTTCTTTTGAGTCCAATCTGACTGGACAACAAGCAGAACATCACAAGCATAAACCACTGTATTACTTGTCTTAAATAAACCCTGCTGTACTGTGAAATAAATGACTTGTTCTCAGTTCTACTGACTCTGTTGATGTGTGGGTGAACGACTGAAACAAATTTATCTGTATCCATCATCACTGTTCCCCACCTGTTATTCAGTTTATAATCTAATACAAGCAAATTGACAATAATGCAGTCTTAACCCAGCATGCAATTGGGTGGTTGGCCTTTTAAGCCTTTTGATAAGAGCTATCTGATTACCCACAATCCCCTGGTTTCATCAGGGAGCAATTATCTCGTCACTGATCTGTGGCCGTCTCATAAAGAGTATCTGATCAGGATGTTGTGGCTTTGGCAGCCATGCATACTGTGTGTACATTTAATAATCTGCTGCTAAATAACGGATGACTTCAAACCAGTTTTGTTTAATGTACCAGCATCCAGTTCCTGAAAAAACAAACAAATAAAAACAATAAACAAACACACACGCACACATTGAGCTAACCCATGAAATGATCGTCTCTGAGCAGCACTGTGACAAATCAAACTGTATCATCTGTTGTCTTAGTGCAGCGTTCAGTGTTGACGTGTGTAGGAGCCTGGCGATGTTGGAGTCACAGATGTTATAGAGACAAACAGCTGGGAGTTAGATTGGAGTGTAAACATGCTCAGGAATTTTATTAAAAGCTGAAAATTAATAAGTGAGAATTAAACACTTAACATTGTTTATGCAGAGCTGCTAACTGTGCGATGATCAGAATCACACTTTGTTTCTCTGGGAATGTCACTGTGCTTCATGGATGACTGCATCTTGTAGCTACAGTAATTAAAAATATCACTACATTTTGCATCAGCGTTTTTTCCCAAGATAGGACCACCATCAAAATTGTTCAGTTTAATACAAAAATTATGCATATTTGTGGACAAAGTGTGCCAAGCTTGCAGAATGAGAGAATCAATGGCAGACTGGTATCTCAAGGAATATAAATGAGCATAAATAAAGAAGCAGAAAACATAAAATCTCACTTCAACACACACTAAGTTTAAGTTTTAAGAATAACACAGAGAGAGAAATCCTAATCATACATTTTATTTTACATTAAGAAATAAATAATTTTATAAGACTTAGGCTTTGGACTGTTCTATATTACTGACAGTTTCCTGAGTGTCAGATGTGAACCACATGTGTCAAATACAGACAAAGAATTAAATGTTCAACTTTTTTCAAGATATCAGACTCAGTAAATTACAGTAAAATTCCACTTGATCTAATGCTAAAGAAGAAAAACAAGGATAGCCACTCATACATGAAATTATTTAAATGTCATTTAGTGCCTAGTATTGGATAAGTTATACGTCCAGAGACTCTGTCCTTCCTGTTAGAATAAGGAGTAATAGCTCACTGAGCAGCTGTAAACACATGTAATCCTGCAGAGCTCTGGGGCGGCAGCATCAGAGAGAGACATGAAATCAACCCTGAATGAAGAGTCTGCAGAACACTGACCTCACTCCAACTACAGACATGATTATGTAACACCTTCAAAGACAGGTAATGTAAAGCAAGAGAACTCAGTGTCACTTTTTACCTTATTCCACTTCTCCTATTACAAATGTTTCACAGTCAGAATTTTTCTCTACTTAATTTTTACATTCTGTAAGAGAAATCATTTTATCCTGAATACTGTGAGCGGTGAAACAACAATTTATGACTTTCAGAAGGGAGCTTTTAAAACAAGTCATTGCTTTTCTTATTTAACATTTATTTTCCCTGTTTGACACATCTCCTGCCTGTTAGAAATGCAGCCTCTGTGACTATAAACTATAATCACTCACCATGTTACTGATGAACCGTCTCTGTGTGCTCCTGCTGCTGTCTCCTCCTGTCTCATGTTTGTGTTGTTGGACAGAATCAGTCATGTGTCACCTGTCCATCAGGCATCCTGCTGCTCTGCACACCTGTTCCCAATCATCTCAACAGCCTGCTGACCTGTTACAGGACCTGCCTCCACAGCTCAACCTCATTGGTTAATCAGTCTCTCTCTGCTTTCTCTCAGCACTTGGCCAGATTGTTTTGTTTTTTGTCCTCCCTGCATTTGCCTGTTTACCTAACATTTTTGAGGACTCTTAGATTTATTTAAAAAAAAGCAAACTGTGACAGAGAAGTCTGAGCTTGAACAAAGAGACAGTCACATGAGCTTCAAACAACAGAGAAATGAAGGAATGGGATTTAGACACCAAAGCAAAGCCTCCAGCACTTCAGTCACTTTAATCCTTTCTTGTGAGGACAATGAATTCATGAGGACAATAAGAAGCTCGAATTACATTTTCCAGCTCATGTTTGCCCCTGACTTACAAATGTAAATGAAGACATGATCCTGTTTGGGTACTTAAACTATTCTCCCATGGTGAGAGTAATAATATACAACTGTTCTGTCACAAAGCTTTACTGCCACTGCAGAGGTCTGCATCACGTACAGAAGCTCAGGGAGGTCTGTGTTTGATAAAGTGTCAGTCTCTGGATATTAACTCATTATTAATGGTTAACGGTTTCCTTAGAATGGATATGAAGGGTTTTAAGAATCTCATATCTGACACTGAAAAGTAGCTGCCGTGAACTTATCTCATGAAATCCAATCAGGAGTTTCATTTTGCCTGCTTTTCCATCAGTGAATTTGTGTAATGTCGTCATGTAGAGGCATTAGTCTTCTTCTTATATGATTCAAAAGACATTCAAAAATGTACATTAAAGTTATACAATCAAAAAATAAACTTTTATCACATATAAATGAACAGAGCACACAACCTATGACTAATATCAGTGCATCTGATACAGACACTTACCACGTTCACATGCTGGGTCATGCAGATAATGGAGCTAGACATGCCTCTGTACACGTTGTCACAACTGGGCTCAATTCTGGACAAAAGACTGGAGACCACACATGAGTTTAACAAAAAGTATGTTTATTAAACAGAAATAAAATCAGAATCAATGTAAAGAAAACAAACAACAGGATGGAAGCAGAGGGAGAGAGAAAGACTGACTGACTGCTACCAGCGTATATCAGCAGAAAGACCAGGTGATCCTAATCTACTAACGAGTTGACTCCGCCCACCAGGCTCCTGCAGGGAGAGGTCTGCTCACAGAGGGCCGTCACACTAATGACCTCATACCAACGAGAGCTTAATCAACTCGTCATAAGTTGGTCATGCATTCTTCTATATTCACAGGTCATGTGTCAGATTTTAGTTGAAAGTTAAGAGTGTCTGTGAAGCAGGTGAAGCACAATGATGTCATTCCTCATTCCAGTGTAACATGCGACACATGTCAAATGCTCAAATAAGAGTGCTGAGCTGTCACTCCATGAGAACTTGGCATTCAACACTGTGGTCGATTTAACCATATAATCAGTCCCTGATTAACTCAGTGTTGTGACCTCAGATGAAAACACTTGAAGTGAACCACTTCCTCCCACTTTGCATGTAAACAATATTGTTTTATTCCAAGCAGCTCGGCAGAGAGCAGGGACAGACAGAAGAGAGGCTCAACAATCAGGCATCCCTACATCTATTTATGGAGTGAAATTTGACAAGAGCATTAAACTAGACTGATGCATGTGCAGAGCATATTGGACAGACAGATGGATCAGACAGCAGCAGGTTTTCTCGTCCCGTCCTTCCTGTCAGCAGCTTAATATTTGTTAAATGGAGCTGTCAGGCTTTAGATGTTATTAGGATGTCACAGTAACAGACAGCCAGGTAAGTGGCTGAAAATCAGTCAATTGACCAACAGGTGAGACAGCTGACAACCACAGAATGGACACCTCTACAGCCTTTGCAGATAAAACTTAAGCAGACTTTAAGAAAGTGACATTCTCAACTCCAGCAGATAAAATTTCTGGTGTTTCAAATTCAAGGGAAAAGATGTTATAAATGCAATTTAAGCCATCTAGCAAACCATATAATGTGCCTTCTAATGCATGGCGAATGTCTCGTCGATAAGGTAGGACTTTATTTAAACCAACATATAAAAAAACATGGACTGTTTAACTCCAGAATAAAGATTCAACAGTTCTGTCACAGAGTGGTTGTACCTATCTAACACAGCAGCAAGAGGAGGAGAGAGGCTCTGTATAATTGAATTAATCTGACATCACTGTCCAATTAAAGAGCAATCAGTGCCCCCCTAATCTCATTCTAAAGCCCCTTTCATCTGGACTGCATTAAGAAGCAGATGTGACAGTGTCTGGTGAGAAAGTACAGCTAACCAGAACATTTACTGAGACGTAATAATAAGATATACAGAGACGGAGAGAAACTAGAGAAAGAGACGCTGAGTGACATTCTTTAAACCACGTCTCAATCTGTGTGTCTTCATGGTGTGTGATCACCTTCAGGAATATAAATTTGAAGCATTTGGATGAAGAGTGGATATGCACACATCGGCACATTGATGAATTTAAACTGTGGCAAGGTGCCTACTTCTACCTGCTATAAAAGTGTGTATTACAATATGAAACGTGTTGATCTGGGGATACCATTAGTGAAGATCAGATCTCAGGGAAATGAATCTATGATCCTGAATTACAGGAACCTCAGTGAGCTGGGACAGTGTTTGCAGCCATCCGATGAAATCTCTACTAGCACACCCTGTTCTCCACTGAACTGAAGTATGTGACACTTGAGGTGCTTTCAAGTGCCTCTTCAAGATATACATGCAGATGTGTAGACGACGGGTCTGGATTTTAAAAGAACTCTTTAATGTTCAGTTCTGTTCACGGTTTAATATTTGAAATGAACCAGAAATGAACCAGTCAATTAATATCTAAACTGCTGTGTTAAAATCTCAGCGACCATGTCTCCATATTAAAGAACAATTTGTTTAGTTCAACTTGCAATCTTGGACTTATGCTGAGCTTTATGATGATATCATCCCTTTAGTGTAAATTAGTATTATTAGTATCTAAATTAATGAGTTTTGAACAACCCTTGCTCTTATTATAATAAGGCCTGTGGACATGTGAATTTACTAATTACAATCTGCCTTTTATGAAAGTTATTTCATGTTAATGCAGCAGTAATGCAGAGTTAGGCTCACTAATTCTCTAGTTTTCAGGAAATCCTCCCTGAAGCTTCACAGGCTTCACACAGTCCTCTCAAGCTTCTCTGCTGCATCTGAAGCTACTTCTGGAGGTGGAGGTGGAAGAAGTACCACTCATGAATAGCAATTAAATACAATTTAAATTCAGCTCAACAATTGACTGTATAAAAAGATGGACGACATGACAGCTCAACAAGAGTGAAACCAAAACATATTGAACGCCCCCTGCTGCCTAGCTGCAGTACAGATCATAAAGCCCGCCTCCTCCACGTTAACAGATGGGACATGGGTCAAATTATAAAACCAAAATACACATCAAATACATTTTTCTCGAACATGGTTTCTGTCACTAAAGCTAGTTCTTATCATGCAGATACAACAGAACTACAGCAGAGGGTAAAGAGTCGAGGTTCAAACAGTGACTGATTAAAATGATATCCAAGCTGTCAGATGAAGAGCTGTAGGGAGATTTAATTCCTTCTCTTGAGACAAAAAGGACAACTGGAGGTGAAGTTGACTCTCCGTCTCAAACTGCTTCATTTAACTGATGAAACACATGAAAGACTCCTGCTGTTGTTCTTTAAAGCCAGGCATCAAACTGAACAGAGGAGGTTAACATCCAGCTGAGGAGATTAATAACCTTATTATTCACATTCAAACAGTGATGATCAGCTTCATGTAGGGGCCTCTGAGGTGAACAAGAAGGTACACACGTCACACACCACACACATTGTCACTCGCAGTAAGTTATGATAGAAGAGAGTCACAGCGTGATAAAAACAACAGAGGACACATCTCAGTCGTCTCTCTTGGATCTGACCTGGGAACTGATCTACTCAGAGTCAGTCCTGTTACCTGGCAGAAATACTTTTAATAGAAGTATGAGACATCATGAGCAGTCTGTGGATGTAGCTGTTGTTTAACTCACCCTGGACAGTTTCACATTCATGATAAGAACAATAGTCAGAAAAGTCGATGGTCTAGTGATCTTCTTAATGTGTTCTTTGAAACTGAATTTCTTCTGCAGAAGTAAAAAGCCTTGAAACTGAGCTCAGAGACTCTGTGGGATCTTCACATCATTTATTCAGCCCTGACAATGTGTGTGTTTCAGTGTTTGTGTGTTTCAGTGTGTGCAGCCACACTCACTTGTGTTCCCTGTGGCCACTTCAAGTCCTTCTCAGGAGACAGAAAGTATCTTGTAACCAATACTGGCTACTCTGGTTAGTTGTATGTAATGATTTGAAATCCATCACATATTTATTTTCTATATGAATGATAAAGTAGAGGAACACATGTAGTTAGAAAAAATAGTTCTTGCTGATGATAATGGATACTGTCTCAAACTTCATGCAGTTGTTTAAAGGGTATTGAATGTATTCCGAAATGGTGTGCACGTGTAGCTTGTGTTCATGTGTGTGCGTGTGAGACCACCACTCAGTGTGTTTCTCTGCATGAACCGTCAGAACCAGTGAAGGAAAAACAGGCCTCATTAAACTGCCTGACAGCATCAGTCTGAGAAGATTCTTAAGCAGCGGTGAAAAACACATCTATTCTCTCTCTGTGTGTTTGTCACACACACTTCTATTCTTCTATTCCTCTCTGCAATCATACATTATGTCTTCCTGTTTACTGGCAGACCGTTTTCTCCATCCTCTCCGTCCAGTATAAGGTTCCTCTTGGTCTCTCTGTGGATCTGTTCCTCAATCAGACATCAGACTGCTCTTCATCTTCACTCACAGCCAGCAGAGCAGGAGAGTCTTAAATAAGAGCAGCAGCATGTTTTCAGCCTGAACTGTAACAAGAAACGTAACCAGCTAAAGCTCACCTCACCACACATCCAGATAACCAAGGACACTTAAAAGCCTCTGACTCTGCTCACACATTATTGCAAGAATCTGTGAAGCAGCACAAATTACCTCTGATCCTCACAGCAGCCAGTCAGACAGGAAGAGAGCAGAGCAGCAAGAACGACCTTCCTAAGTTATATACTATTATATTATAGAACCTGTAAGTTATTGTGTGCGGTCTGAGTGTGTACACATAGTGACAGGTTTCAGCTGGCCAGTCTGCACACATTTCAGAAGTACTGATCAGCCTAATCCCAACATCCCCCAAACACAAACACTTCCCACCTCACTAAACACACTTGCATGTAAAATCTAAAACCCCGCTGATACAAGAACAAGATCATGTTTTACCTGCATTTCAGGATCCACAGAGGAAGATCCAGGATGGATGAGACAGCACCCAAAAAAAAAGGAGAAAGAGAAAAATACAATTAAGAGATAATCAGATACACAAATTCACAATCTACATTAAGTCATTGCAGTAAACATAGACAGTTCTGAAGTTTGACCAAGAAGTGAGAAAGATGCCAGTGGCTAACAACATTATTGTGAGGCTGTTTGTGCCTCTTCAACGTCATCTTCTCATACGAAAGGTGTAACTGTGATTTAAAGAAGACGAAAGAACAATATGTTCAGACTTATTCATGTATTTGCAAACATGCAACCATCTTGTCAGTAGTGTCAAAGGTCAGCTCATCTATCTCTACTGGAAGCAAACATTTGGTCTATTTATTCTTTGTTGTGTTGAAGAATCTGCACAATTTCAACTAACTGGTTTTGTCACATTGAAAAGGTCAGTGCTTTATTATAATCAGCCTTAGTCATGTAATTGTTCGTCTTTGGAAACTTATTTCCCATGATATGTGTTTTGACACCAGTAGTTTACCTCAGCAGAGCAGGTAGCTGTAATTAGCTTGTTTACTGGAAACAGCTGCCTACAGTTTCATATGAGAGGTTTTGAGTCAGCCAGAACATTATCCTTGATCAAAACATTTTTTGGATGCTATTTTTTGTAGCATAGCTTCAAAGCTGGTTTGCAATTCAATCAAGGCTGATGCTAAAAATTCAAGGCCTGAAGAACAACAATTTTAGGAGTAAGGAAGAGAAATGTTCTCTTGTTGGGATGTATACATTGGTGCATGTTAATGAACAAAACTGTGAAAAACTGAAACCAGTTCTACAATCCACTTTAAAATATGGATCAATGGCAGAGTTTAGGTGATGTGGGAGAGCAGGTAGACTGTGATATGCAGACAAGTCAGGAGGATGAGAAACAAAGATCAAACAGCAAGCAGAGGTTATCTCATCATACTGGCTGATTGTAACACTGCTGCTGGGATAAACTCATGGAGAGTTCTTCAGTGTGGAGATATTATCAGCACAAAAAGTACATCTACCTCTGGCTTTGTAGTTTCAGATCAAAGCCAACAACACACTGAACATGTTGAAAAATAAAACGATGCTGGATGGTGAGATAGAAAATAAGATGTTGTACATCTAGATATGGTTTGATGTTTTTTTATGTCTTCTACACATGAAAAGAGCTGAGGGCCTCACAAGTCCACTGCTGCATTTCAAGGTGGTCTCTGAAGGAATTTGTGGAATAAGGAACGACTGACAAACAGCTGACCGTGACATTTACACAACCACAAATGCCACTTTGTCCCCTCATATATATTCAGCCTGCACCCTTCTAAACATCATTTCCTGCTTCCTGTCTGGGAGTTTATAGGTGCATCCCAAGTTAAATTGCATCAACATTTCCTTACTTGTGTCCTTTCTAGCATCTAAGTCCCTCCAACCAAGGATGCATGGAGAGATGCAAGGGAGGAGAGAGGACGCAAGGCGATATACTGTACATACTATATTATGAGTAAAAGCTGTTTTGTTTTTTTCATGTGAAGCAACAACAGTTTTTGATGGTGTTAAGTGGACAGAGTTTGTATCTATATGAACGTTACTCATACAGCCTGTTACACCTACTCATGAGGAACAGCCTGTAATGTGTTCCTAAACCATGTACTGTTGAGAGGAACTAAATGAATGAATTTGAATGGTGGATCGGCAACACAAACCAGCTCCAACACAAACCAGCTCCAAGGCTAACCAGCTCCAACGCTTACCAATCAGTCAACCCCAATCATCAGACAAGAATGAGTCAATGTTTGCACAATGGAATAAAAATTAAAAACTGTGTAAAAACTGTGAGAAAAAATGAATAAAATCTTCTATCACTGTGTGGTTCAGCTCCAGAGAGGAATCAAACAAACACACAAACACATCACATCACAGAGTCTCCTCTCCCTCCAACTGTATTCATCTGCTGTCTCAGTGGAGCAGAGAGTGTTGTTCGTGTTTTTAGCTGTGATGGTTCAGCTGGTGTTGTCACATATGTCACAGATGTCATCGTACCAATCCAGCTGTAAATTGGATCGGTGGGCAGTTGTCAGTTTAAGTTTGTTCATCTATCCAGAGAGCTCATTCAATTTCTTTGGAACAACAGAGATGGAAAGAGTGTCTCTTGTTGTATTGTATGGAGGTAAAAGGAATACACGCATAATAAAAAAGCAACGCTTATGTCGATGCTTTACAATACACTATACGTGGTGATGAGAAGCTGACAGTAAGCAGCAGATATTGTGACTGTTATAGTAGAAACAGCACAGGTGTTATTAACTAACGATGGCTCTGTTCAATTGTGAGTAATTCACAGCAGACACCAGAGACTGAAGCAGCTAATTAACTTTATTAATCACACCTGTGCTTCTGCTGCTACATGTCATAGTCTCTAAATTTAAAAAAGGCTGATTGCCACCCTTCTTTGCATTATATATATTTGTATTGTGAACAGCAACAAGTTACAAAAGCTATTGACTTCTTTCACAGTTATCTGTCTGCTTGTCTGTCTCTTTAAACTTTACCAGAAGCTTCGACGAAACATGAATAAACAACAAATTCACAACTGCAGTCAAAAACTGATATTCTTCGAATGACCTTGGTCATCAAGCTTTACATCTAACACACACCCACATACACACTACACTACTACTGCTTTCCTCTACAGTGAGATGAGAGGAGACACATTAAAAGGTTTTATGGGATACACAGATGCAGACTCATGCATGCCTGTAAACAGGCAACCCACTGGTGAACACACACATTCTGATGCACTGGGAGTGATTTTGCAGTGTGAATGAGCTTCCTCAGGAGCGTCTGTCACGGCTCAGAGAAGCCACATTGTAAAGGCAGGTTTGAATAGGAGGATTTCAACCACTGTGTTGCATCAGCAACTCGATGACGTGCTGGGAGAGGAGGCCGTGTTTGCTGTCATGGATGAAAACAGCTTGAAGTCAAACAACACATTGCAATGACAGAGAAATTGACACACTGAGGCAAGCTTGTGTTCATGGAATAGTAGGTGGAATACTGAAGGAGGGGGAATACAAGGGAAGAGTATTAGCGGGAATTCACTGAGTAATACTGCAAGTGGAGCGCAGACATGACATTTCCTAAAGTCTGTGTAGAGAAAGACTGAACCACAGCAGGTGTCATGTTTTGTCTGGTACTTTAAATGCGATTGTGCGTAAGTGTGTGTTTTTGCAAAATCGATGTAATCCTTTAATAAGGTTGTTTCAAAAGCACTGTGCACTACAATGTCTCTGTGATTGTGAACATAAGCATTTCTCCAGGGCACACATGAAAGAGCTACAATAATATTGGGAGGAATACTAAAAACCCGACCCATGCTGGTTTGTACTGTAGAGAAGCAAAGATGACTACAAAATTAAAGAAGAAACAAAGCAAAGGAAAGGAGAAGAATTCTGGGTTCAATTGGAAACATTCTACGGAAACCCAAAATCACTGTAACGCTGCAATCTTTAAGACAAGGGAAGAGATAAAGAGGGAGACCCAGTAACAGCTTGTCGAGGTCAATAAACACAGAGGCAAAGGGAGTGCACTTGGATGGATCTGGAGAGGGCAGCCAGGATTGGGGGTGATTGAGGGGAGTTTAGGTTGAACTGTACTCCACTGAGAATGATTGGGTTAGTCAAGCAAGTCAAGCTGCCTGACATACAGGTGAGCTGCAGGCTGTTAGATGAGCTGTGATGATAGCCCATACAAACAGACTGAAAAAGACAGGAGGGAAGCTCAGCCACTATCAGACACTTTAGAAGGATTAGCACCTACAGGGAAGTCAAGATTTAAAGTCTTGAGACACTTTTATATGAAACAAATACACATTCTCAGACTATTCTAGTATGCATGTGTGCACACATCTGGAAGACTAAAAAAAGAGTTAAATAGCAAATAGTATACCGGCAATGTGACAGCAAAAATCCCCACCAAGTTAAAACCAAAGTCAAGCTCCTGATGTAATGATTGTGACCGTTTTCTGACATGATGGCTAAGAAAATCAACAACACCTTGAGATGCAGTAAACACAACACCAGAGAGCAAAAGGCATTCAGCTAGTAATATGAAAAAACAAGTCAATGAAACTGTTAAAAGAAAAATATCATCAATGAAATCTTAAGTTACAACTTCTTTCATTCCAACTGAAAATTATAAAGCTATAAAGCTTTTATCCTGGGGGTAAAGCAAATGTCACCATTTGTTGGGTTATTGATTCCCTTTGTGCTCACACTCACCCACACGTTGTTTACTACTCTCCTACAGAGTCTGAATTACAGTTGTTGCCAGAGGAGGCTCGACCTTCCACTATTCAATTACTGCAGCAGCAGTACAGTCTAATAAAAACAGCTACTGTAGAAAGCAAAGCTGGAAACTACTAATGGTACAAATAGCATTAGAGAGATTAACCCAGAAAGTGAGGGACTGGATGCCAGAAAACTTTAGTTGTCTGTCACATTGTTTGGAGTTAGAAGGAGGGTTTGGAGGCTTTATCATCCCTCTGTGCTAAGCATCCAATTAGTTTGACGTATCCCCTCCTCTGTCAGCATTTTAGGGTATGTTTTCTGCAAAAATGTTGATGGTTTCCAAACATAATAAAACTTTAAGCTTTAATAGCAACAGTCTCCAATATTCCCCCCAGAAAAGTTAAAAGTTCTAAAAGTTCCTAAAAGTTCTTAACAGCTCCACTGCATTGCTGGCTCACTCCCCCTTTGGTCGTTTTGTGGTTGGCAGGGAGTGTATGCTTACTGCCGATTTTTTTTCTTTTTTAAATCAATGATTGCTGTGATGCTCAACCCTCCGATGTGGAGTCCAGCCAAAACAGTAAACTAAAGGCAGGTATGCGCAGTTAGAAGCTTAAAGGAGTGACTTAGATGGAGGATTCTCTCTCAATAGCTGAAAGCAAAACACTATTCATCACACAAACACTCTCACCGTGTGGCTGCTGCTGCAGGGGCTGGAAAAAACACTGTCAACCAAACGAACTGCAAACAAGCACAGTCGTCTCACTGTCAGATGGATGTGATCCAATTAGATTAACTCAGTTATGAAAAATGTCCAATAACGTAAAAGTTCACTGACATCACTGCAGCAAATATTATTCAGACTGCTTTGCTGACGAAGTCAAAGTCAAACTGCAAGGAAAGAAAAGATTAAGATGATGTTGATACGCCTCCACAAAGCATTATTTGGCCAAATCTTTCCAACAACAATCAATCAATAGTGTATGTATGAATTATTTAGGTTTTTAGTATTGTTTAATATGCCCAGCTTACAACCAGTCAATCCATAGTGTTTACAACTAACATTATTGACAACCATTAATGCAAGTGGCACTGACATTTTAAATTCCCTTTCCTACCTTCCATGGGCCCACTGGTTTTAAGTACGCAAGCAAGATTACCTTACTGATACTTGAAACTTGCTCAACACAGCTAATGCATCACAGAGAACAACCATCTGCTCTGGTTCTTATAACAGCTACTGAAGTTCGAAAAGAGCTTCAGCTTTAAGCTGCCGCATGCATAACAAGTGATGTACTGAAGAGTTGAACAGGCAGATTGTAAAACATCATGCTAGAACAGTCTAAAATCACTCCAGAAAAAGGAAGAAAACTTGGTAAGACTGCTATATTAGGAATAGTTCATATGAATGATGAGGAAGCAAAGCTGGCCCTTATTCAGTCCAGCTGATCCAGCTGCTGAAAGCTCTCTGTCTCTTCAGTTTCAGACTAATGAGCTGACTCCTCCTGTAGGAACGGAGGCTGACAGCGTCTGCTCCATGCCAGGATGAGACAGCGTGTGTGTGCCAGCTCAGTCTGGCAGGGCAGCATGGGAGAGGTTAATGGGGTCAGGCTGGAGATGAGGTGGGAGAGAGCTTGGGCGTAATCACAGATAGAAACAATATTTTTATATTGATGAAAAGGGAAATATGGAGCTTATTAATTTAGCCAATTGAATCTGTTAAATGGTTGAAGGCAGGTAATAGGCCAGTGAGCTGAACAGAAACAGCTTATTTTCAATTAGTTGTTAACAGCAACAGCTGCGTCTGTGTTCCTGTGTGTGTGAGTGGAGATTGAGTAAATGTCAGGCTGTAACCTGGAATGCCTCCATCTCTTGTTGTGAAAAACAAGTGAGAAAAATACACAGAACACACGACACTTCTTTCAAAGTGAAGGTGAACACAAACTTGAGAGACTGAATGACTTTGTGTAAAAGAGAGAAAGCGGAAGGAGAAAGAAAAACAAAGAAAAGAGAGCTCTTTTACTTTACTGGTGACTTTGTATTCATGGAGTCTGACATAAAAAGAACTGTTCTGAACTTTTCCTGAATACCTTGAGAGGCAAAGATGGCACAGAGGAGAAGATGGAGTACAACTATAAACACACACTGGCAGTTCAGCATGCAAAGAAAACGTCTCTCCTTTGAAACCTGCCAAGAGCAGAGCAGCTCTCTCTCCTGAAAGCCTTTAATTCCTCCTCTTTACTTCTTGCATAGCAGGTGGTAGTCTGTGTGGAGTGTGTGATACCAGTGCAGAAGTGTGTTTATGTACTGTATCTTTTGTTTGTTCTAAATGAGCGACTATTTAGTGCTGTCGGGGGTCTTTGAGCAGGAAAAAATCTGTGTTATTAACTGATGATTAAAGATTTGTTTTCACAATCTTTGTTCATGCAGACCAAAGACTGTGAAAAGCAGAGGCAGATGAGGCTTTAGCGAGGCCAGTCCAAATCCCAGCATGCAAACAAACACAGTGAGAAATGCTTTTTGTGTCCTGCAGAAGTGAGGTCAGAAATCATACACAAACATACATACAGACACACTGTCCTCATGAGAGGAGAAACAACACAATGTGATGAACAGTCAGTACTTCTCTCTCTGGTGGGACAGCACAGCACGGCATCTCTCCCTGCTGTTTGCCTCTAATCTGTTTTTATCTCTCAGCTGCGTTTCTTTGTCTTTCCACACTTTAAGTTCCTGTTTCTCTGTCATGTCCTCCATCCATCCTTATACTTAAAGATCATGGGTTGTTGTTTTATCTTTCTTGGACGGCATCATGGTTGTTATGTCTTGCTAGAACTCTGAATTTCTCAAACACTGCTCCATACATCCTGGTTCCAATGCCTCGGCTGGCTGATTCTTAAGTTATTTATGATACAGACGCTTCAGTCTGGGCTGAATCCAATTCACACTTAGTCAACAGCAGACAAAGCCTTAAAGGTCACAGCCTCTCCTCTTCTACTCCCCTCCACTTTTCCCTCTTTGTTGCCTTCCTCTGCACGCAGCTGTACAGTCAGTCAGGAGGTCAACAGCTTGTTGAACTAGCTGAGTTGAAATGCTTTTGCTTCATCATTATAAAAAAAGCATTTCTTTGAATGAAACATTTACATTTGAAAATAACATGACTGAAGATGTGAAGCCTTGTCCTGGTTTAAAGGACAGAAGATGGAGGTCAGTCTGTGTGTGGTCGCTCTGTTTGCAGAGTCTGGTGGAGAAGAGACGGAGAGAGCTGAGGTCCAAACACTGACAGGACACGAGAGAGCAGCTGCAGCCCTCTGGCTCTGACAGAAGACAGGAAGAGGTTCAGGTAGAGGAGGAAATGGTAAGCTATAAGAGGAAAGGACCAAGGACTAGACACTGACAGGACACACAAACCCCCCTCTCACAGTGTCAAGCTCACATCATGTAGCCTTCATTTAAACTGAGGACTGCAGGGTGCTGGTTTCCATTTGAATAGGACTGCCCAGCTTTACTCAGGGAAACCTCATATGTGCAGACTTCTAATACAGACTCTGAAGGCTCCCAAGATAGAAATAAAAGCCAATCTAATTTCTATTCTCAGCTGATTCAATGTTCATTTTCTCCATTATGAACGGTCATCATCTCACCATCTGCTGGGCTACAGTGCTGATCAGCTCAGCAGGTGTGTTGTGATCTAATAGGATCAGACAGGTGTGAGACATGCAGGATAATAACACCTCTGCTCTAACAGAGGAAGCTGGAGGGAAGTCAACAACTCCATGATATAGGAATACATTGCAATAAGAAGTCTATAGGGATAAATGAATGCACATGTGAAGCTAAATCATACCATTTACCCATTAATACAATTAAAGTCTGTGAGTTTCTTCTTCTTCTGTCACTTTGAACCTGAGTTATGAAAGCTTTACAGAGGGAGAGATCTCTTTCTCTCTTATGTCTCCTGCAACATTTGAGCAAAGCTCAGCTAGCTTTGAAGTCTAATGTACTGTAAAGCTTATTTTAGCTGGGGAAATACATTAAAGAGAGGATATCTTACCAGATACAGAATGCACTGACACTCATACCTAATGATGAAATCCTATAAATATTGTATTTTGGTTTTTCCTCTTTAAAAATCAGGCACATGGGATCTGATTCTCTTTGTGGTGCAGTGGATAGAAAACCATTACTACAATAAACAGTCACTCCAAGCCTCTTTTGTCACTCCTGCACATTCTGTTGGACAAGTTTAACTGGAAATTAACTTTGTCCACTCAGTGAACCCCACTCTGACTATAAAGAGAGCATTGTTATGGTAGAAACATGGAGGAATGTTGCTGAGGCATAACTGGATCAATCTGAATACATTAGATAAGTACCACCAGCTTCCCTGCAAGGACTCAAGTCAATGCCGTAGAGTGCTCCAAGTCAAAGTTCTGAACATAATTTACATCAATAAAAGGCTCATGAGAGAGAACTTCAGGACATGTATTTCTAAAATGAGTAATTTTAGCAAGAAAAGTTCACTACAAAGAGAATGTAATGTCCTGTGGTGGATTTCCTTTGAAGCTGCAGAATAAATCTTGAGACAGAAAAAAGCTTCAAAAAACGTGTCGCTGTTCTCTCTGTCCTCATCAAACACACAGAGAATCACTTTAATCCATCAACAAGGAAAGTAACCACAGTCACACTCCACACTACATGTACATAAACAGTTTATATGTAGATTTGTATGCAAGAACGTCTTGCTGAGGATCGTGAAACAATAATAGTCTGTTGAAGGTCAAGCAGCTTGTTTCACATTATTATGTTATAGGATAAATATAAAGCCTTGGTCTTTAAGAACTGATGACACTCAATCCATCACCATGGATACAGGCAGATTATTGTATCACAGAGGTATCATAGATTATTGTTCACATTGTTAAAATTCAGAGTGAAAGTAACAAGTAGCTTCTATTGTCGATTAATCAGACAGTTATCTTCTCTATTGCCCAAAGCTCAAGGAAAGAATATTATATTTTTAGATTTGGAGTTGTTGAAAGTGTTATTAATACTGAAGACTGATATGCAAACTCTTATTAGACGTGGAAATTAAAAAGCTGTGTGAGGAAATGATGACTGACTTCCATCTTGATAAAAATATTCCATTTAATTTCAGGTTGCAACGATGTGCTGATTTGTCACATTTGACTGATTCTCTCTTTTATATCATTCACTGAATATTAACTGACAAGCTGATGTCGATTATCATCAACTGTGCTGTCTGATAGGTCATAAGAATCACTGCTGATGGCTGATGCTCATCATCATTTGTCAGATAAATAACCTTCATTAAATTGAATCAGAAACTCAGCATCAGTATTAATTAACCTCATAAAAAAGTGTTGGAGGTTAGAGATCTATTTACTGAAGCTGGAGCTTTTAACAGTCCACATTATGACAACAACAGACGATAAAGAGTGTCAACAAGTAGTACTGAGTGATTCAGATTCTGTAAACCTTTCTAAAAAAATCAACAGGCTGAGTTATGAAGCTCTTTTCCTCTTGAATCTGTGAACTTGAAAAAGTTCCATTTGAAAGCTTCAGTGAATCTGAGAGGACTTATTATGGACTGATGGGAACGTAAAGGCACTTCACTGTCATTTCTACCAGCAGCCAGCAGACAAACACTCAGTTGCAATTATGACCTTGTTTGATAGAAGTGGACCCGATGCAAATATGAAATCATAGATATTTATAATAAACGCAAAGAAGCTCACAGCATTGCAAATGTGAATTCAGTCAGCTAACTCAAATGGGATAGATTTTTATGTAAATGTGAATTCCCAAATACGGCCAAGTCTTGTCTCAGAATTCAAGTCATCCTTCACTTTGACCTGCATGTGCTAGTGCAACACTCAAACTGTGGACCCTTGTATAGCTGATTACCAGAAAAAGCATGGACCGACATGAACCATCACAGTGTGGATGTGAAAACTCAGCTGAAGTCTTTTAGGAACCAGTTCCCTGGAATATATTAACACATTGTCATCTATCCTCCTTTAGACACCGTAAGGATGTGACAATGGTTTTCAAGAGACTGAAAAACCTTCAGGTGATGGATAAAATTAAATATCATCATGGCCACTGATCTATTTCTCAGAGCAATGTACAGTAATAAGGAGAAGATAAGGATATAATTTTGCACCACAAAAGTCCACAATGACACTGACACAGTCTGGAAAATGGAGAATCCCAATAATGTGACCTGAACCTGATAAATGAGCAATTTTGTATAATTTTATAGCTCAGTGCACAGAGAGAATGGCAGACAAAGTATTCATTTCACAGTTCATACTCCAAATTTCCTCATATTCACATCCAGGCACTGGTTCATCTGACGCAGACAAAGCTGTTAGACTGGTAGAGGTAAATTGATCTGCTCATCAAATCGCTTCAGAGTCTAGTGTGTATTCAGTTAATCACAGCAGTGCAGTCAATACATATGAAATGGTGATAACAGTTTATTTAATTCAAAGAAACAAAAAACAACAAAAAATGTGAAACTGTCCTGCTTGTATAATTATTTATACATGATTCATTGCAGAGCTGATCAATAGTTGCACCAATGACTCCAACAAGCCAATAGTCCAACCATTCCCCTCGTTCAGTGTGTGTCTTGTAGATTAAACAATGACATCCATTCTGCTGTCAGAGCTGTTCAATGCTGAGGATGATTGAGGACCTAAAAGAGTTGATGACATTAACCCAGAACCTGCACTTTCAACAGTCCCCACCCACCCAGCCAGCCTCACAGAGGAGTGCTGATGTTCAGTCAGTGCAGCATGTAGAAACCTGCCTTCCACTTTGCATTTAGAGAGCACTGTGGCTGACTTTCTTTAGTGGATGAAAGGAGGGAAAAAGCCACAAAGTGATTTCACCTCCTGACCTCTGTCACTCAGTGTCCCATATAGAACTTATGTCGACCCAGAGGGTTTCACATGGAGGATCGAGCAGCTGTGAACAACTGAACTCATGTCAAGAATGTCAACAGCCGTGGCACAAAGAAATCAGTTTTCACCTCAGATGCACTTTAAGATAATCACACATAAGTAACGAGTTAGAGGGCTTTAGATGTGTCAGAATGAAAGCAAGCGTTGGTGGGAGTCAAGATAAAGGTTCATGGAAGACCAGCACGCTGGGGAAAGCTGTACTCGGTAAAGCAGCTGGACTTTTGCAGAAACTATGTTTCATTTGAATTCAGCACGATTCTGACCTTCCATTAACAAGCACAAAAAGGAGCTGCTAAAGCCTCACAGAGAAACCAGAGTCTGGACTTTAATATAGATTCAGCTGAAGCATGAAATTGCAAGACGAGGTTAAAGTAGATAATGACGGCCTTTTGATTGACTTAAAATTGCTAAGCCTTTGTAGTTAGCTGACATTGCCTGTGTGGGTATGTTAACACAAGGCTTTAGAGAGGCCATCGTGAACAGGTTTTGGAGGTGTTATTGTAGTATATGGTAACTGAAGTGATCCCCTGACTTTTGAGCGAGCCCCACCAACCCATTCCAATTCTAACAGCCTCAGACTCACATCATCTTTAAAGCTATGTTTTAGATGTTAGCATGCTTACACTTCAAGACTGTGAACATGGGAAACATGTACATGCAGTATAAAGACCACTAAGTTATACACCTAGCAAAAGCTGTATGCAGTCTAATAAAACAACATCCAATACCTGTATGAAGATTTTAATGTTACATTTTGACAACACTGAATCACACCTAACCTACTTCTGTTGTGCCCAGTCAAAGGTCTTTGCACTGCCATTCACCAGCTCCAAACTAACACAAATTCATAAACTAATGGCAGAGGCTACCTAGGTTCTTTCTTCCAAAGCACAATCACACACACACACACACACACACACACAGCCAGTGGTACCAAATTGGGGTTCATTATCTTGCCCAAGGACACTGACAATCACATTTGAGGACCCGGGCATCAAACCAACAGTGTTCTGATCTGTAGTTAGCGGCAGTTTAGCACAGCCTGAAGGGAATCTTTGGAAGGAATCTTTAACGGCAAATACACCTGCACGTCATCAGCAAAGCAATGAAAGGGGATGCCATGCTTCCTAAATATCGACCCCAGTGGTAACATATAAAGAGAGAACAATAAAGGGCCCAAAACTGACCCCTGTGGGACCCCGCAAGTCAGAGGCGCCACAGAGGAGGAAAACTGCCCCATGAGGACAGAAAAAGATCTGTCCGAGAGGTACGATTTAAACCAATTAAAGCAGAAACTCAGCATTCCTTTTAAGCCTACACAATGCTCTAGGCGTGGCAGGAGGATTAAATTTTTTCTTTTTCAGAAGAGGCTGCACCGTGGCATGTTTGAAGGAGAATGGAACACATCCCGAGCTGAGACACAAATTTATACGTTTCAAAATAAAAGACTCAACTGAACTGAAAACGTCTTTAAACAACCGAGATGGAATGCTATCAGTTGGGCAGTTAGCAGAACGTAAGTGTTTAACTATTGAAGCAGGACCATCATTCTGGCTCCATTCAGAGAACAACTATGTGACTAGATAATTACTCGATATCTCAAAAGCATTTGAAAGACGATCCTGCAGTCTATCCAGTCAGTCCTGCAGAATCACTGATATTGTGATTTCACTGAAAGGAAAATATCAACCATATTGCTTTTTGTGTCATTTTAATAATGATTATGTTTTCTTGCAACTATACAGACAGACAAGTGTTCATAAAGTCACACAATCATTTTCATATCCAGGAGCCATGTTGTGTAAGAAGCAAGTATCCTTCTGAGCTTTCTTTATGCTTATTTTGACTGTTACTGGTACATTTCAAATATTTAGTGCCACTGTCTAAGGAGAGAGCAATCTGTCAACCATCACACACAAAAACCTGTGCAATTAATAATTAAATTTGTGACGTAACTCATCTTGGAGAGGGATCTGATAGAGTATGCACATACTGTAACATGTACTAACATATTCATGGACAGTCACATTAAGTGAAGTGCATACCCACTCATAATGTATAATATTCTCTCCTGTAGGATAGACTAAGTGGCTCAACAAATCGTGTTAACAACAGAGAAACACAACATCCTCCAATGCAATGAGATGAGCAATTGCTGACACATCCTTGAAACCAGAGACAGAAGGAGAAAGGACACCGAGAATTGATATTCATGTGTGGCCCCTTTAGTGAACCAATGTAAAAAATGCTGTCTGACTGAAATAAAGATGTCAGTCTGCCAAGGTTAAAGCCAAATGTAAGATGACAGCTACAGCAGAAGAGGAATGGGTAAGAAGGCTGAGGAGGTCGTCCTGCAGAGAGAGACAATAACCTGATGCATTGTTCCTGTCTCCGTCTCTCCATCTTCTTTTCATACATTGACAACAATGTCACAGTGCTTCTCTTCCCTGCACTGATTGATGGGCAATTTACACTCAGTTCATACACAGAGGAAAGGATGCCAATGTTTGGTCACATATTAACCTTCATTTTAGGATGAAAACATTAAATCTATGATGTTATGAGTCAGTGTTTCTGCAGGCTTTGGCTGTATGTGGGACAACTCAGTGTGGACAGCAAAATAAGTAGAAGTCATTCCAAGAACACAATCTCATCGACTACTAAGCTTTTTAATAATCTCACAGACAAACAGTCATCTCTATATAAGTGCAACTAACAATACAGTTGAATAA
Source organism: Semicossyphus pulcher (assembly GCF_022749685.1). Lineage (NCBI taxonomy): Eukaryota > Metazoa > Chordata > Actinopteri > Labriformes > Labridae > Semicossyphus > Semicossyphus pulcher. Next base: position 8,748,647 of record NW_027211700.1, read on the forward strand.
GTTGTGTTTAAGCTCTCAATCAATTATCATGTCTCATGTTGCTGGCTGTAAACAACGATGAGCGCACAGCTATGAAAGTTTTGGCTGATGATTTCCCACACAGTAGTTTCTTATTATGTTGTGTGACATAATATGACCAGTATACAAGGCTTCAGTTTTTAAGGGGTTGCACTAATGATGCCATATAAGGTTAAGTAGAATATGCCTCCAGCTGTTAAATGTTGGGTTTTATTTTAATGCACTGAAATTGATTCATTATCAATATTGGCCGAAACACAAGTTAAGGCGTCAAAATCAGTATTAGGAGGGAACATAATGGTATCTGTATATCTCTACATATGATCATTATAAGACATATAACAGTAGCTATATTGGAAGGCTAGATAGATAAATGTTCTAAAGACCAGACAAATAAGAATACATTTGCTAGCTGTCTGGTGTCTAAGCATTTACATGTTCACAAAGCTCTTTGCAAATCAGTCTGCATTCCATTAATGTAGAATAAATGGGAATCAAGGAATCAGGCCTTGCTTCAGAGCCTCTGCTCTACCAACCTTCTGTTATTAGCACTTAGCTGTGATGAATAATGATGTTAACAACAGAAGAGAGACATCCTGAATTTATCTGAGTATTCTTTGTTGGAAATTTAAACCCAAACGACAGAAACCCATTCTTCTTCTTGTCCCACCCACATGTTCTCTCTAATAACTCCTTCTCTCCTCCTTTACTCACTCTTGTTCTCAGGCTGTTTGCCTTTTTTCTTCTATTTTCTCATTTTCTTTAATCACTCTTTATCTTCCTTTCTCAACCCATCGTCTCTGTCTACCTCCCTCCTGGCTTTCTTTTATCGAGTCTAAACCGTATTTATTTAGGGAGACCATTTTCTCTTTAGATGCCAAGCTTTTGTCAAATACAAGCACTAAATCAAGTTCCACGACTATCATGTTTTTTTTCTCCTTGTCCTCCATTCAGTCAGGTCTTTTCTTCCTCTCAACTCATTGTTTTCTGCTCTGAGCAATAAGAAGAAAATAGATTCAGCTCTTTTTGAAAGACTGAAGCAATCTATGAGCAACACTGTCCTCAATCTGATGGGAGCTAAATAACTCATTATGCATGCTGCATTGTGTTGTAGGTGTGTTTGTTCTTTTAAAGAAAAGGATGAAAAGTGATGATTCCTGATAAGATGAGAAAATGCTTTCATTCATATTTTATCCAATTTGTACAACTGTTTCAATGGTTCATGACTGCAATCTGTTTTTGTCAGAAAGAGGTGAGGCAGTTTAAATCTCTGATAGATTGTATTTCTTGTTCCTGGAACATGAGGTCTCTCTCCCTGTGGGAGACCTCCAGGCAGCTCTGTCACCCACATAACTTAGACGACAGCAGTGACAAACAGCAGGACCCCACACACCTCTTTCTTTCTTACACGTTCCCTCCTGAGAGATGTCGTCCACACCTCACTCCCTCTGTGCTCGTCTTCTCTCTCTGTGAGCAACACTCACCTTTCTACCAGCACCTAATCTCATGTTCTCTTTGTTCCTGTCACTTCTTTACCCTCTTTTACCAACAGCTTTTTGCCCATTTGTCCTCAGTTGTTTCAGAAGCTTCAACCTCTCATGTTGAAGGGTAATTTTTCAGAGAGCAGTGTGACACACCACACACATAATGAACATTATTTATTTTCACCTCTTTTGCATCGTCCACATCTCACTTTCCCAAAGGCTGACCCCTCGAGGACTCACACTTCAGGTGTGGAAGATTCTTCCTCCTGTGCTTTTGCCTCTTTGCTCACCTTCCTGCTATTTCTTCTCGTCTCTTATCAAAATGATGTTTTGTCATTTCAATTCTCATTATTCAAATATCTTCATAAATATTTATGGGATGTTCTGGGATAGGAAGGCAGGAGGGTAGTGAGAGGGAGGTCAGTTTGTACTCCCACATCCCTGGTCATGGAAATTATTCAAAGTATCATTTGAATAACCTTTTAGCAGCAAATGAGGGAGGGCAATGGAGACAGAGAGAGGCAGAAAGAAGCAGAGAGTTTTAATTGGTCTCCCACATTTAACAACCATGTTGTCTTTCAAAATCAGTTAAAACTCTCAGTCCAATCTGCATGTGTGCATATTAATGCTGAACACTTACAGGATGCAGGTACTTTAGCAGATGACTCCATGAATTTACATTCAATGCTACAAAGCTCAACTGTTATCATTACAACATGCAAAGTAAAAAATGTCTTAATAGTAGTAAAACATGTTCCCGCTGTGCTGTCATCGTGTTGTTCACTGTGATTGGCCAGTCTGCTCTGTCTCTGCAGGTGCTCGTTACTGCTCGTTAGGTTAACCGCCGACACCTGAGGGCCCAGGGTGTGTCCAGCTAAGAGTCCAGGCTGCAGCTCTGTCTCTCTCTCTCTGGCTGACACTCAGAGCTGCTGTATGCAGCTTCCTGTCTCCACTTGGTTCGGTTATGTCGGTTCAGTTGTTTACTTTGCTCTTATGCACCACACAACACCCACACACATCTGTCACTCATTCAAGCACATCCGACACCAGTGACTCTCCAGATTTTCAGACCTCATGTCTTAAAATCTTTGTTAATATTTCAATATGGTCTAATTTAGTTGATTAGATTCAATAATATATAATTAATTAACTGCTTCACATGATGGGTGACACAGATTTGTGTTCCAGGCCATTCATTACTAATCTTATACGAAATGGCACTGGCTCCCAGGTATACAAATGTAACTTTTCTGTTGTAACAAAATGTAAATGCAAAGATTATTTTCCCTACCATTGACAGTTTTGTGTTTTTCGAGCCAAACTGTTCTAACAGAGCAGACGTGTTTAATATTTCTAACCTCCGACCATAATACGACTAAATGTCAGACTACATAGTGTTATATCTCCTGTCTCAGTTACAGTATTGAATGTTACACCCACATCCTGTGGCTTTTAAATCATCTATCTGACTGCTTTGGCATCGCTTCTGAGAAGATCAATATTCCTCTAATAGCCCATTGCTTTGCGTGTGTTCTACTTCTGGGCACAATGCCAGCTCGATGTAGGAACAGTGTAGCAGACTGGATAACAGTGATCACAGCACGGCTAACTTTCTGTTCAAAAAGTCCAAATACTTTAATCACAAAGCACCCTAGTGCTCAATACTCTTAAAAGCTTATAAAACAGATGTATTTGTATTCACATTAAGGCGAGTACTTTGTAAAAGTTAAGAAGAAGTTATGGTCATGATGAAGGCTTGAGAAAGATTAGCTTTGAAAGGAACCACATGTTGACTTTCTGTCGATCCCTCAGTTACCCTCTGTGTACCAACAAAGCTGTTAGGTTAAGGCACAAAAACGAACCAGTTAAATTTAGGAATATATGAAAGCTAGACCAAGCAAAAAAAAAAAACATTTCATGTTTGTTTCTTGTTTTTTCTTCCTGTCCGGACTTCACAAAAAACATAAATACATTTAAAAAAATCTATAAAAGACAGATTTAGGCTGACAGTCTGAACACATTTGGATTTAGTTGTCGTCAAGTCCCCTTTTTGGCTGGATGTGATTTGTGCTTTCAACCTGCACAGAAGGACATCTGCTGCAGATAAATAACATCTGCTGAAGTTGACTTCAGTTGGGCTTTTAGCAAGTCTGACTAATGCCATCTGCACACAGTCGAGAGCTGTAGCTTGTGTGAAGTCAGCCACCCTGCAGTTAACTACACTTGAATGAGTACATTTGACTTTAGATTAATTTAAGTGAATAGAACATGGATGCAATGTCTAATATCAAAATGTGTCTCATTCTAAATGAGTGAAGAAACTCCTTCAGTCTTTGCCAGGCTAGAGTGTTGTTTTACATTTCTGACACTCACCATCCCATAATTCCTTCAAAATATTTCCAAACCTGGAGCACCGGTGTAGCACAGTGGTTAAATCGCATGCAGAGGCCCAGTCCTCGATGCAGCAGCCCAGGGCTAAAATTTGTCCCTTTGCTGCTTGTCATCCCTCCTCTCTCTTCACATATTTCCGACTCTATCCACTGTCCTATGCAACACAGACAACAGCCATTGTGCTGCTTGTGGAAATACACATATACAAGTAAACAGCATTATGATGCTGAGTTAATGTGACAATATTTTCACATTGACACACACACACACACACACACACACACACACACACACACACACACACACACACAGACAATAAGCAAGTATTGTATACCCACAAGCAGAACTTTTATAAGCAGCAGATTCTCACAAAAAAGATTCTGACTAAAAAGAATAACCTCTCCAGAGATAAACTTCAGCTCACCCTGAACACCTCCCTGTTTCTGCTGTGTGAACATCAATGACTTCACGGTTTACGAAACAAAACTGTATTTGAACCAGCAGTTTTTGTCTCCAGTAAATCAAAGTGAAAAGTCCAACCCTGTCTTCATCTCCCCTCTGTTCAGAAGCAGCCTCACACTTTATTCTCTTATCCCTTCATTCAACATAGTTGGCTTATGAGATACTTTGGCTCCTTCTGTGTTAGTAAGTCATATCTCCATTGTATTCCTCAAGAAACATCAACAGCTCCTTGGCAATCCTCTGCTGCACAGGATCAGACATGGAGAAAAACCTTCCTTCTTCCCTACCATTATAGTGAGATCAATTTAAGATAAGAAAGCTCTTTACCCAGAGACTACATACCTCAAGTCTAAATACCTGCAGCATTTTAACACAAGAGTGCCACACAATATCCAATCCATTATACAATATAACTAATTGTGAAAGGCAGTGGAGCAAACTACTACAGAGTGTAGAGAGTCCTTAAAGACCCCAATGTTCTTCTGAAAACCACAAAAATACTTCTTTCTCTTCATGAATATATCCAACAGTGTGAGACAAAGACGGGTTGATCTGGTTATCTACCTCTCTCTGAACTGTGCTGTTTAGTTCAAGGGTTCAAATCTGCGCTTCACTGTTAAAGAGCTTAAAACTGTACTTTAGAATTGACTTGTTAGATGTGGATAATGTTCTCTTCTCAGAGACAGATAACTCATCTGGATTCATAGATTCAAAGCATTAAAAATAGCCTGTTCAGATCCACAAACATCAGTGATAAAAGCTGCTGCAGGAAATGTTTCATTAGAGAAAATGTACCTCTTAACTAGGGGTAGTAGACTGAGCAAAAAGGGACAAGCAGCAGATTCCCTGTCACATGTAATTAGGAACAAGACAATGCTGCGCTGCTTTGAAACCCATTGGGGTTGCTAAAGCACTCGCATGTAAAACAAGCTTTCAAAATCCTTCATTTACTTTCCCTGCCTGAGGTTGTTCACTTACTTCATCTTCATCCTAATGCTTCTCCTGTGGAGTCCTTATTTTTCAACTGGCTGCTGATCTCCAGCAGAGCTGCCACCCATGGTGAGCAGAAAAAGCAAATCTATCCGGAGCTGTCATGTCAGAAGGGAACAGACGCAATACTGACTGTGTCCTGTGTAAATGTGTGTAAAAAAATGTGTGAAGAAAAACATCTTCCAGGTTAACTGAACCCAGCATTGTGCAGATTCCACATGTGAACGTGGGTTCTGTCTCTCTGATTCCTCTCATGCTGCTCCGAGTCTTTCATTATTCTCCGTGGGTCAGTCTGACTTGCTGCTGTCCTTTCAAAGACAACCAACATTTAGAATAAACAGATGTATTCTTACCAGAGATAAAAAATAAACAGCCATCACTCATCATCCAAAAGATATAGTAATACTATTCAATATTCTACAGCACATATATAACAGCAAGTGTATGTATCCTTCTTTGCATTTACTGTTGTTTTGCCTCCTTCCTGCTGTGACTCTCTTCACCTCTTTGTGCATCAAACCCACTCCTGAAGCCTCTCCTGACACTGTGTCCACCAGACCACAACACAGAGAGCATGACCCTTATCATAACAAGAGCAGACCCTGTCTACATCTGTAGCAAAGCATATGCTTTAGTGTTTCTGTTCTCTGTATGAAAGGTTCATTCAGGGCAGTAACACTGAAACAAAAAGCAAACACATTAACAATCAGCAGCACTTCCATTTAGAAGGAGAGACATGACAGCAACATGGAAACACAGACAGACAGAATCTGCTGTTGGAAAATGGTGCTCAGCTCTTACAGCAGCCTTGTTTATGTTTTAGAGACATAATGATGTACTGAGTAGGTTTACCAAAAATAAGAGCCAATTTATAGTGATCCAGTGATTCAGCTAGTTTTCCAGGTAATTTCACTTTCTGCTGAGCTCAGATGATAACAGGCAAAATCTCATCCTTATAGCAGTCAGCAGCCATCGACAGCATGTCTATACTTCAGTTATTCCACCGTACTAAGTCAAAGAAGACATTTTCGAGAAGTAGGGGACCCTCAGACTCAAATCTTCTATGTCCTTGGTTTTTGAAATAGTTGCAGACCCTTCATCAAAATTTGCAATCACTTTTATGGACATGAAATGCTCTGTGGCATGGAAATGTGTCCATATAGTATATGACAAATATTTGTCATTAAGAGCAGCATTTGGCAGGAGGGCCATTCCCCTTGCAGTGGAGGACTTTACTTGCTCCATCACAAAACATAATCAAGCAGATACATAGAACCCTTCAGAGGTGATAGCAAAGAGAAAGTTGTTAACTCTGGTGGACTGTGACAGAGAGATGTTGTAACTCAGTTCTTTTTCTTCTATTTAATCCTGCCAGAGAAAACATCTTGTCTTCCAAAGAAGCAAGAAGAGGTTACAACCATTACTGTCCACAACTTAAGTCTCTGTCTTTGTGTTCCCTTTAACTCTCTCCATTTGTCTTTAAAGTGCATAGAAGAGAAGATAAAGAAGGAAGAAAGTTCACAGATAAGTCAGTCAACTCAAGAGTCTATTGACAAAAACATACACAGACAAGACACACATACAGTGTGTCCACTGAAGTTCAAGATGCCAAGAGCAAATGAGTTCTGTATTCTGGACTTCAAAAGGTTGAAAGTATTTCCATGCTTGAAATCACCATGGAGATAGTGTTTGGAGTCTTTAATTGTAAAGCGGAGACCACAGAGTGGGAAAAGCAGGCTAATGGAAAACTAACACTTTTTGGGTTCAGAGCCTTATTAATAGCCTTTGGTCTGATCGAGAGACCAAAAAATCCTGGACATTCGTTTCACAGTACTGAAATTGTGAAAGTACTTTTTGTCAGATATCAATGTGTTTGTGCTGCTTCAATATCTCTCCAGAAGCAGCACCGACAGGAGACTGTCTTCAATAAATGACAATGATCCTGCCAAAGACTAAAGTCCTGACATTCACCACTGATGCAGCATGCAGCTTTATCCTGCAATCACTGATTTATGGACTGGACACTCACAACTGTACACTTGATGGAGACACACATGAGAAACAGAGCAGTGCCAGCATGCTGCCATGCAAGAAATCACTGATTGATGCACATAGAACTATTACTAAGATCCAAAGAGTCTCTTCATCTGCTCACTGTCTTCTCTCTTTTAAGTACGATCCTCTTTATGTGCATCATTAAATCTCCAGTCTTTTGTGTGACATGCTATATCACATGCATAATCAGGACAACAAACAGCCTCAGTTCAGAAAAGACTCATGAATATCTGAATTACAGTTGAGGTGAGCAGATTGTTGTAAACAGTGACTCACAACAAGCTTTAAATCTTCTGAATCAGCTGGAAAGACGTGAGCAGTAAATCCACGAGGATGATGATAAATTAACTGAGCAGATAAACATCACTGAAGAGAATGGGGGCATTATTTCATGCTACAAAGCATAAATATGATTAATATAAGTGATGCAGACACCGACATAAACTCTCACCCAGTACTCTCTGTACTGTAAGAACACTGTTGAGTCTCCCTTACAGCCCAAAACATCTTTGCTTCTCTCTCCTCAGTAAGTGACAGTAGAGCTGATGAGATCAGAGGCAGGCTGAAGGGCATGTCTGTGTCACTGCTCTTAATCTGAAGTGCACAATAGCTTCCTGCAGCCCAGTGGAGTGGATCATTCACTGAGCAGCTACAAGCTCCAGAAAAGCCTGACACGTCTTATGTTAACACAAACACACGGTGGGTTCTAAAGAACCTGAGCTGTGTGAGAGATGATGTGCATCATTGCCAGACAGGTAAAGACAAGCAGGTGGAGGAGGAGAGGATGGAGAATGATGAGAGAAGGGATGCTGTTACTGTACAAATTTTGATTCTTTGAATTATTTATGCCCCGCTTGCTCTGCAAGAAGCACACACATACTTCCTGTAGTGATGTAACAGTCTTGAGGATGGTGGGAATAGAGTGCTGCTCACATCCCAGGATGCAACAGCAGCAGAGAGCCGTGCAGCTCACACTCAGCAGTCGTCTTCAGAGTGAGCGATAACCCTGCAGCGAGGTGGGATGACCCCCTCTGAAGTTTCACAGCTTCACCCTCCTTTAGTATAACAGGATTATCACTGCAGCTGCTTTGACCCTCAATTCCACTGCAAGCATGCATAATAGCAGGGCCATGGTACTGGAACAGCAAAGTGGAATTCAGGCATCACTTCTTGGGCTCTAGTTGGATTTCTGCACCGCTATCTGTTCAAAGAGACTTCTAACTTCTCCATGTCCAAGTGTATCCTCTGAGGTCTGACCAGGGTACAGTCGCACCTCAGACTCGGTAATCATTATCACACAGTACAAGAACAACATTAACTACTTGTGTTGGTCCTTTTCCAATACTTAACATTTAGAGACTGGACAGTCTGGACTCTTGTGATTATCATGCACACCTTGAAATGACATAATGTCCTGTTTTTGTCAAACAGAAATGTAAATGAATTGTCAAAGGAAGGGAGAACTGTATGTCCCTATGACCCAAAGAGATGCTGGTGCTGAAATTTAGGTGGCAGAAAATTATAGCAGATTTGGCTCAGAGGAAGAGAGAGACAGAGAGATATACAAAGTAAGGAGAACCAAACATGACATGAAGCCTGGCAGAGTGAAAATAAGGAGGCAAGTCACAAAGTAAGTGATGGAAACACTCACAGCTTCACAGAACGTCTCTATCATAGTACAAAGAATAGCCGCCCCTCCCCATCATTGAAGCAGATCGCAGCTATAGATGATCAGTCAGAACACTCAGCCTCTGTTACAGTATACTGTAAAAGTAACTGTAGCTCAAGATTAAACCTACACAGCTCACTTTCTGACACTTTCACAGGAACAACAGAAAACCCTCTACGGACTTCTCTAAAAGAGTTGTGGCCATGAATTCCATGAATAACATTATTTATGATAAGTTCTGCAAAATGCACCACCCGATACAAGTCTTTCTTACTCTATGAATGCTCTGCTTCTAGTATTCTTGCCAGAGGGTAAACTGTCCAGTTTAGCTGAGCTGGGTCAGGACCTGAAGAGAGATATTACAACACAGAGGCACTAAAAGTGCTGATTTAAAACTCCAAGGTCTTCAAATGTCAGAGCTTCTGTCTTCATTTCCATCTTAATGCCCTCATGTACACATCCTGTATTCCTCTACAGATACCCTGATGCTTAATAAATATTTATCTGAATGCATCAAATATTCTTGACAAAGTTATTTCCTCAAACTGTAAATAATCAACACAGCTGTATCAAATGTAGTGCAATCTCATTCAGAAAAAGTACATTGCGTCATCATATAACTAATTAGATAATAATGAAGCTTTTCTGAGCTTTTCAAGTCATAAACATGTAAGGCAGCTCTGCTCTATGAAAATGTGAGCTGCACAGGTGCTCATCCACCATCTGCATGTTCTGCATCGTTCCTGCTTCTGAACGAGATTCCTTCTCAAAAAAATATTTTCAACCCGACATGATGACAGCAGCTTTGATTTCCTTCAGATCCTGATGATTAAATTAGAAATCCTCATCAAACAGTTTATAAAGACACAAAGTGAAGCTGAAATCAAACCAAAGAGCCGTCAGGATGGAAGAGTTGTTAGACAAGTAGGAAGGAAGAAGCTTTCAGTAGATTTTTGTCTGTGTGTGTGTGTGTGCGTCCTGAAATCTCATTTTCTCTTCAAATCTCAGTGATGTCCTTACCCCACACGTGGCAGACACGAATAACAAATTCAGTGAATCCTTGAGTCCATCCAACATTTCCCATCCAGAAATGTCACACATTGTACGCTATGTCAACAAGAAACCAGCAAGAACCCACCGATCCAGCTGAGCCACTCGACTGTTTGTAGTGATTCATTCTTTAACAGGCACATTGAACATCGTCTTCTCTCTTTTGGGAAACCACAAGACCTCTTTCCTAACCGCTTGTTTACAGAGCTTTGCTTCTGTTAGGCTGAAATAGATTCACACAGTCTAAATAACACAGCTGTTATCTGGAGCTTACCAGATTGAAACACACACATGCAAGAAAATGATGCTTCCTGGATCAAAAAGGTGCTCTATGAAAGCCAAATTCCATTTGATTGCTCCAATTTAGATTCAGCTAAATTAAAACACCAGCTGTAGGCTTACATAGCACTCAAAGTCAGTGTCAGTCGCTACCTAAGAACCCTTATACTAATGGACTGGGATAAATCAGCTTGGCATTGAAAGATACATTTCCTTGAGCTTGAAGAGGTTTGAGACAGTGTTAATAGACATTATGTTCACACAGGAGGCAGCCAGTAAAGAGCTCCAGCAGCCTTCCTCATGGAAGTATTTGTTCTGTTCGTTGCACATTAGGAAATGATTTACTGCTTAGAGAGTTCTCACTGTGTGAAAATGGACTGAGGGAAATCAATTCAGAGTTTGACCTTAAGAGAGCAAGACATTGATCTCTGTGAGGGAGAACAAGTCTTTGGGAGCCACAGCAGCTGAAACATTTTACATTACACCCACTACTTGGTTCCTGGAGTGTAACAGCATGCATGCAAAAGTTTTCTTGTTAAAGATGGAGCAAACCAGAGAGGCATCAGTATTGAATTGAGCCTCACAGTGGGTTTAACATAAGACATGCAGAAAGTGAAAATCTGTTAACAAACTGTCTCATGAGAACACAAATATATTTCACAGAAAGCTCTCAAGAACATTCTTCACATTCCTGTTTTGTTCTATGTAGGAAAAAGACAAACAGGAGGAAGAAGCAACCAAATGATCACCTTGTTAGTTCAACAACAATTTAAAGATGGCCGCCAGTTTAAACTTGCGCTCCCCAACCTGATGTCATCAGAAAAGTCTAAAAGTATAGTGTGCAGCTTTTAGTCCTGAACAAACACAGCTGCAAGTGATTTCACTAATTAGTTTTGTATGTTTGATTTAACTTATATGGCGTCTCAGAGAGGTTGTTTCTGTGAAGATTGAATATTATTGGAATAAATTAAGAACATGGAGGCTGTTCAAACATACCAGGTGTCTTTCAGGCAACTGAGGTCAGCGCCACATTAGATTTAAGAGTAAAACAACACTGTGGGTCTTTTCTTTGGCAAACTTTCACCAGCTGTTAGCCTGCGTTTAGTCTGATCTGTGTAGGTGGAGGAGCTGGGCTGAACCTCCAGAGGATTCACCCTTGTCTCAATGTGTTTAACTGTGTAACTCATTTTGCAAAAGATACTGAACTAACAGACATTTAACTGAAAAAAATGTCCATAAATTTAAATCATTATTCCCTTTGCAGAGCTTCCTGTGCTTCCTCTATCTTGTTACTGAGACCTTAACCCAGTTAATCAGGGTTGAAAATAATGCCAAGATGAATCATGTTGTGCTCAGACTGGTCAGCCATGCTAATGCTGTTAGCAGGGGACACATTAAAGATAAAGAGTTGTTGGAGCTTTGGAGCTGTGAGTCTGTACAGGCCGGATAAAGCTGTGTTTGATATTAATTCATTATGCTAATTCAGCTGCTGTATTCCCACAGCTGAAGCTCAAGAGAGGGGCTTGTTCTGGTTGGAGGTTACAACTAAGATAACATTTCCACTGTGAGGATGGTGATACCTACACAGATGTTTTGTTAGGTTTTCTTTTTTTTAACTTTTTAATTTCACTCTTTGATATAATGCAGTATTAGTACACTACTTTTGTTTTTAAAAAGAAAGAAAAGCAAAGAGCCTCGGCCCTGTCGAGCCCCCCGCACTTTAATCACATAAGCTAATTCTCATAAGAACACTCGTTTTAAGGAGACAATGAGTGCTAATTGGATTTTTGAGCAGCTACCATTGAGAGAACATTAGTTGAATCTGCTGTTTCACCCTTACTTAAAAAGGCACATTTAGCCACATAATCGTGCTTGAGTTGAGTGTGGCAAAGTCCCTGTATTCACAAAGGAAGATGGTTCAGGGTATAACCACCACAGGACACTTTTTTATTATGTAAAGAAGCTTTGAGAGGGTGCATTTCATAAAAGGAGAAGCACTGATGAGTTAACAGCATGCATCAGTATTCAACACACTGAAACAGAGAGAGTGAGGCAGGGAGAGGGAGAACATAACTGAACTAGGATTGAGGTGATGAACTCTTCAACAACATACCTTCTGTCAGTGCATTTACCTTTGAATGGTAAATGGTAAATGGACTGTACTTATACAGCGCTTTTCTAGTCTTTGCGACCACTCAAAGCTGCTTTTACACTACATATCACATTCACCCATTCACACACTGATGGCAGAGGCTGCTACGTAAAGTGCCCAACTGTCAATCAGATATCACATTCATACCCGTTGGCTATGCCACCGGGAGCAATTTGGGGTTCAGTGTCTTGCCCAAGGACACTTCGACATGTAGCCTGAGGGAGCTGGGGATCGAACCTCCGACCTTACGATTGAAAGACGACTGACTCTTCCACTAAGCCACAGCCGCCCCTTTGAACTAGGTATAAAAATACTTGAGCAGCTTAGAAGGAATGCTAGAGCATCTTCATGAGACCAACACATATATTTAATGTGACTGCTACATGAATCTTTCCTTTATATCAGTGTGGCTCTGGAGCATCTGCACAGTTCACATTTGTTCGGGGGCTCAATGAACCCCTGTCATGACCTGGCTCAAGTGACAATAACAAAAAGGGAAGAAATTATTAAAGAATATTATATGAAATCGATAAATTACAGCAACTTGAAACATTATCTGAAATATCCAATGCATTAGGTGTGACAATCTGGAGGATTGAGTGCAAAAAAGCAAAGTAAGCAGTAAACCAACATAAGCCCTCAGGTGCAGCCAGTTAACCTAACGAGCACTAACGAGCAGCTGCAGAGACAGAGCAGACTGGCTAATCACAGAGTCATCACAACCCCACAGTGGCTGTAGCCAAAAACACAAGATGGAGTTATTTTATAAGTTAAGCACAAAACTCATAATTTATTTTAATGCCTTGTTGATAATGACAAATACAAGATGTAAGCTGGGCCCACAGTGGCAGTGCTATCAGTCCGTTCACACACGATCTATGGATGACACCTCAGAGGTAAATTTCTTCCATTCAGCCAGAGTGGAGTCAGTAGAGCGTATCAAACTTCTCAGCTCTTCCAGGCTGAACTCTCTGAGCCTCTATAGAAACACTCCCAAGAGTTTCAGCTGGTCTGTGTCTAAAGCTTATCAGGAAAATGTCACAGCCTGCTTCAGGGTCCATTTCAGTCTGTTGTGCAATAAAACTGTGCTTCAGCAGGTAACTGAGTAAAAGGTATCAATCCCAGCATTTGAACTACATAAACCTCCACATTGTTCAGTCACAATAATTCAGCCACCAAGGTAAGCATTTCAAAATTAAATAATTGGACACACTTATGATCTTCCTGTGACCGCCACAGCTGCCCTTCTCTTTTCTTTCTTTTTTAATAGTGCAAAGATTCATTCCAAGGCATTTATTCGAAATAAAATCGACTGGGATTCTTTAAGAGATTGGATAAAGAGGAGAAATTGTCCCACTGCTGAGATGCCTGATTAGTATGCCAGACTGCAGGCTTACTGAGGAGTGTTTCCTAAGTATAGTGATTGAGTTAAGTACAGCTGAGCCAAAGCCTGGAACATATACCGTAATGAATGCAGCCTTTGGAGTGACACTCTGTTAATTTTACTATAAGACAAAGTAGCTGGCTGGGAAATAACACTTTGCATTTTGTTTTGGTCCACAGTGACCAAATCTGTAACATACTGCATTATTAATAAATTATAATAACTATACAACTGGGAAAAACCTGTTTAAAAGTTGCACAACATCAAAAGAACCACAGGGACAGCTTAATGCAGCAGAGTCTTGACGATGCATTTCTAAATGTAACAGGCGCAGCTTCTCCACCATTTACAGCAACGGCCTCGGGAAGTCACAGACCAATTCCATGCATTCAAATGTGAGCAGTACAACAAGCATGCCACTCGAGTCTGTGAGTGAGAAACACACACAGAGGAGAGACGACTGACTGGAGTAGGTTAAATAATTGAGTCGCAGAAATGTGATTTTACATGGAGTACTTTAAAAACAGAAAGTAGACTGTATTACTCCACTGTATAAAACTTCAGCTTTCAAAAGTCAATGTTTATATCGCTTGTAAAATGGTTGATTACTTTCATGCATCTCAAATATTAGAATTGTCAAAACACTTCCTACGAAGAAACAAACAAATAAATAATAAAAACAAGTTCATTGCTTTTGAGGAGAAATTTGTGATTTTATCGGAGCATCCACGACACAGGACATCAGCTCTCACATTAGAGCCCTTTGTTTGTGATGAAGAACACAAACACAACTTTCCCCTCTGATGAGGATTAAAAAGAATGGCTCATCAGGCTCCACAAAACTGAGAGAAAGTTAGATTTAGAAAATGACTTCAGGCTCAAACTGGCCAATATGAAGACAATTTCAAACAGTGTGTGGCAGGGCAATTTATCACTGAATTGGTTTTGCATTTAAAGCGAAATATACATGAATAAAGGAGAAGAGAAAAGGGGTGAAGAGAGGTTAAAGAGGGCAGACTAAGAATGTGACTGAATTATTGCAATGACATTGAAGATGTCTTTTAGAAGGTTTCACAATATCCTCACATAATGTTTCTAATGGACCTGATTTATAAGACTAATATAGTCCACTGGACCTCTGAAATTACATTTTATAGGTCTCATCTACACTAGTATATTAAGTAAAATAAAGTGAGTGAGTGAGAAAAGATTTGGGTATTTCTACACTTTAGAGGTTGAATACTTTGTTTTCAATGCATAAAGAAAATTGGCAAAATGGCAATGTGCCAGGGACACAAAAAATGTTAGTGGTTGGAAATGGGGGTCTATGCTGGGAAGAGGACACACACAGACAGTAAACACACATGGACACAGCGTGGTTAATCCTGAGCTGTGTGTCAGCTGGCATTTTCTACTCAGAGAGAAATGGACTGTGACAGACATTACTGCAGCACACACTCTGAATAGGAAAGTAGCTTCTGCTTCTACACTGAGAACACACTGAAGGTTACACAGCACTCATAACACATGGAAGAGAGGAAAGAAAGAACAGTACCTGCAGAGAGAATCATGGGATTCATTTAAATTGTATAAGAAAAGAGAAAGGGGTTTTGGCAAAGGGTGACTTCCTAGTCTAACGACATGGTTTTCATTATAATAAGCACCAGTGTTGAGGAAGAAAGACCTTTAGTGCCATATTACACATGCAGGGCATTAAAAGTTCCCTATGCCTATGGTAACAGAATCTAAAAACCTTGATAAACCATCCATGTTTCTATGGAAATGACAGACTTACAGTCTCCAAAACTACGTTTTTAAACCATGGGCAAAAACAAATTAGTATGCAATCACACGCACGTTACAGGTGTGTATTGGACAAGCAGTGGTATAAAGCAATGTAAGGCTGTGCATAGGCATATAAATGTGGACTCATTATAAGGACTCCTGGGCACTATTAAGCTGCTGCTGCAGGAGATCAACATAATCTACACTCACCACTCAATCAATCAGCTGTTTACAGTATTAACCTAGCGAATTGCAACAAGCCTTTACAATATTCAAAAAAAGTTAAATCAGGATCTAATGTCGGCCGCTGCTGTACCTCGCTTTGTGTTCCACTGCAAGTTGCAAAATGACCGACTTCATTTTGCTTACAATGTTTTTTGCATGAATGAAGAGACAGTTACTTTATATTCAGCACAACTTCAGAAGTATAAAATGTGTACCTCACTATATTTGTGTGAATGTGGCTGCTCTAAATGAAAGGGACTTCAGATCTGAGCTCTGTTTTGATAAATTATGAGCTCTACAGGGCCCACAGCCTCCAGAGACAAGCAACAACCGACACACTTCTGAGAGCTCTGTGGAACATGTGTGTCCCAAAGGTGTAACGTCCCGAAAGTCATCCTACTGTGGAATGTGTGTGTCTGTGTGTGTGAGCCAGAGCTAATTAATTAGAGATTCAAGGCCAAGAAATAATCCTCTTTGAATTTGAAGTCCAAAGTTAAGAACTGCTCTGTTTTCTCATAAACAGGCTAAATCTCTGCTGCCCTTGACTGAAGGTTTAACAAAAATCATTTAAACATAACTGTGTGAGTACAACGATGCTTAGAAACTTTCTGTAACCTTATTATAACTACAAGAAAAACCTTTAAAAAGATGAAAAGAATAAATGTAAAACTAAATACACCAAATAACAGAAACACAAAGCTTTGCTGCCAATGAGAGCACGCAGGGAGAACAAGTTGATCAAAGAGACTGAAAGAGTCACAATAATTCACACAGTTTCACACAGATGCAGAAGTCTGACAGTCCTGATGTCAGAGCCACAAAATCATCATCATTTATCACCAAACATCTGAATAAATTATTCAGCATCCAGACATGAGCTCATATAAAAACAGCCTGTGGAAACGTTCAAATGATTTTGGTGTGACAGAAGAAAAATAGCAGACAGCAGACTGAGTCGATTAAAGTCTGTGATCGTCTGATTTAAAGTAACAAGAGAAGTTTTGAGAAGACTTTCTCAGATCAGCAAATCAATCACTTTCTCTCTGTTGGAGCTGAAGCAGACAGTTGGAGTCTTAGATCTTGAATATGGTTCTTAAGAGTGGCTGGTAAAGCCGTAATAGACTTTAAGGCTTAATCAATCATTTGAATTGAATTAATTTTAAGACTCTTTGAGGGAAAAAAAATGCATGTCATATATTTATAGACTGATAATGATGGAAAATAAATGCCTGCTTTACCCCCATGTCTACAAAAGCTACTGATGCAAACAAGCCTGACGAGCATCAAAACACAGACATCATGCACTAAGCTACCTCTGTTACCCCCTGCATGTGCTTAACTATGAAAGAGAAAAACAAACCTTGAGCAGAAAACAATAAAATAATTAATCTATGTATTTGCCTGGATCTTGCATGAAGTCCAATAAGTCGCATGCAGTGAGAGAAACTCTGGTAAAGATTCTAACTTTGGGAAAAAGAGAGCACTGATGTTGGATCAGAATTGGCAGACACCCTGAGTTTAGGTGTCTGAATGGGTCTTAAGAGATACAAATGAGTGGTTATTATCTGGTGTTTATCTCTAACAGTCGATGTGAAACTGATGCCATGCTTAAATAACCCTGTCAAAACTAGATTATTTTTGCCAACCCTTTTACAGTTATAAATTTAATCAATATCTGCTTACTGCAGCAATAATACAGCCATAATAGCTTGGGGGCACATAATCTGAGGTCAGGGTATAGTTAAAGTAAAGTAAAGTAACTTAAATACTTGATTGTAAGACAAATAGGGACTAAAAAGGTTAATTGCAACTCTCAGACAGAACCTTAGCTATAATCTCCACAACCGTTCTCTGCTTTACCACAGATTATGAAGAGCATAATCTTCATTGCATGAGCACTGAACTGGATAAAAAATAGAACTGCTCAATGGACCAATCCCGAGGATGCTTGGCTGGTTAGAACCCTGTGTGTTAAATCTGAATTTTGGTGTCGGTTCTGCTGTCTCCATTTAAATTGCAGATTGTGTCTTTTAGGCATCAGTATCAGCATACGATTTGAAATGTAGATTAATCTAAGTATAAAGCAGATCAAGCTGCATGTAGCAGCAATATGATGTAACCGTAGATATGATAATGTACCATGAGATCTATGCCTGGATCCTAGATCTAAAAAAAGCCTACCACCAAGTGAGTCAAGACAGGATCTGACTTTGGCTCCCGTCTGCCTCTCTCTCTGTCTGTCCTTCTGTCCTTCTAGGTTTGTTCACACTCATAAATATGGATAAAATCATGACATGTTTTCAGGTAACTCATTATGTGTGTTTGTATTTCTGTGTGTGCCTTCAGATAAGGCATCTTAGATTAGCACTACTGGAATCAGTATGCACAGCCTGCCTGCACAGCCTGAGAACATTCAGTTTCAAAGTAAACAGTAATAAACAAAAGCATGACAGCAGCAGCTCCACACAGAGCTGAAGGCATTCTGAGCAGACACACAATTACATTCATCAAAAGGCAGATGCACATTCTGATTGTTTCATTCTTCAGCTGTTGGCTGAACTCATCGAATAAAAGACGA
Organism: Semicossyphus pulcher; assembly: GCF_022749685.1. Classification (NCBI taxonomy): domain Eukaryota; kingdom Metazoa; phylum Chordata; class Actinopteri; order Labriformes; family Labridae; genus Semicossyphus; species Semicossyphus pulcher. The sequence continues at coordinate 8,767,169 of NW_027211700.1, forward strand.
TGTGTGCAGCTTTACTCAAACAAAGCAGTCAAACCATCAGTGCTTTGCAACTGTGATTATAAAACCTATAACATGATAGTGTTCTCAAGGAAAATGGCAATGGGAAATAGTCAAAACTGTTAGTTTTAACAAACACTGCACCACAGGACTCATGTGTTGACAGGAGCTGAGGAAAAATAGTTATCAAAAGAAAAACATTAGATCATTTACTGTTGTAGTCAATGACCACAAGTAACCTTTCCTCATATCACAACATTCAGAGCTTTACTGTGCTCCACCTACACACTCCTGACAATTCTCCACACTATCTCTCTCAGCTGCTGTCACTATCAAACTGATATCACAGGCAACCTGCCAGACTGGAGAGGCTCCATATGCAGGTCAGAGCTCTATGAGGAGTGCAGAGCCTCTGTAGATTTGAACGTGCTCCAAATTTAAGGGGCAACAAAAATAGCTCCAACTCTAATTGGCACCGAATACAGCTGTGCCTTCATGATACAGAACCATTCATTTTAATGGAATGGTTAAAAAGAGCTTCTGCATGCGCTGTATTAATATGTGTAATAAAAGAGCAGAACTGTCAGCCTGAATTCTCGGCAGCTAATAAAACACAACGCTCATTATATGCAGCCATAAGAAGTAACACAAGTTAAGTTTAGCTTCTGTTTCCATGAGGTAAAACTATAAACTATGACGACTAATATCACTTATAAACTTAGAGAGGGGCTTAATGGCAGAAAGCTGACACACTGAAGCTGCCTTACTGTCCCTCACTGTGTTTTGGGACTGTGTGTGTAAGTGTGTGTATACCTGTATATCTGTGTAATGCTCTACAGACAATCTTTCAGTTGGTATGAAATATGCATCTGGCAGAAAAGTCTCACAGGGTCAAAGGTCTCAATCCAACTGGATTATTCCAAGAAAACTTTACAAACAGATTCCTGGTTGCAGAAAATATGAAAAGTTGGATCACTCACATGAAGCAAAATGTTGCTGCCAAACAAAGCTCACCAGGAGTGCAGAGCTTTAAATAAATGGCTGCATTCCAACAGACTTGCTCTGCAAAATTATTTATGTATAAAATTGGTGGTGGCAGTTGAGGGGAAAAACAATGATATAATGCATCATTTATTCATTTATATTACATTCAGATTGTCTTTACAAACCCCCTGTCTTGTTTATGGAGACAAATTGACATGTATTTTCATTCAGGGGGCTTTCTCATTTATTTCCTCTAATTAGTTTGATGTTAAAAGCTCCTGCAAACACAGCAGTGATGATGGATTAGTAACCTATTAGCTGCAAGAAATAACTGCATGTTGTCCACTTTAATATCAGGCATTACAATATAATTGCAGACTGGCACTTTAAGTTACATTTATGCAGAAGTCTAAATTGCAGTTTCATCTAAGTGTAATTCTGTCGCTAATAAAATTATGTCTATAAGGGATGAGGTGCGACTGGAGAGAGACTGCACATACCTTTAATAGTCCTTGTGTTGTAAACCAAGTCACATATCTGTCTGATCAAAGTCAGCCACGAGTAACTCTCAAACTCCTGCAACCACTTTGTGTCATGGACACCTCAGTTATTTTAAAGGCTGGTCCACAACACTACTTTTGAGGCTTTGAAGCTTCAGAACTAGAACATTCGAAAACTTCAAGATGAGTAAAGTTATCACGCCTACCTCAAACTTAAGGTAATTATTTACACACTTTGCTGTTATTGGAACCGTAAGTCAGAGCAGACCGTTCACGAAGGTGGCTATTGCTGCACTATGCTTCCATTATGATCAATGAAAGTGGATACACCAGGAATGAGAGCAGAGCATAAGTGGTGCACCAAACACCGCAGGCGGCCATGTTAGTTATCTTAGAATTAAGATGCTAAACAGCACTGGAGGCTGTTTTTGTACCATGTGACCATGATTGATTGACGGTCCTGGTAATCAACAAGTCCTCCAAGTTAACACTTGGAAATGTTGAAGGAAAGACACAGCAGCCCAGTTCTGCTCACACTCACAGGCAGAAAATCCTCAGCTCTCATGGTGCTCTCATCATCATAGATTTATCTTTCATTGGAAGAAGCATTCTTATAAACCTGGAATTAATTGGCTCTGTCTGCAGTGTGTAACTTGCCAGCAGTCACCAACAGTCTGTTTATTTCCATAACACAAACATCTTAACTCAAAAAAAATGTCCCACCAACAACCTATTCCCATGGTGTCCTCAGCCAAGCTAAGCTAAGCCTGGTCTCAGACCTCCATGTTAGTTAAAAGCATCATCCCTGTAGACATAAAGCTCAGAGCAGCAGCTAACTGTAATTGTCCTGGCCTGTGCTGAGGGTAGTGGAGTGTAGCTGGGTTAACAAGGTCACTGGTGAGAGAGAGCAGGAGGAGGCTGGAGGAAAACATGTCCCTTATGCTCCAGTGTCTTTGGTCCAAAATAATGGCTCATTGCTCATGAACACATTTTCCAGCTGTCAAGAGTTTAAATACCCAACCCACTTCTACTGAAGTAATTACTTCACAATAATAACTAAATGCATGGAGAGGAGATCATGTATTGCTATAATGGAGATCCTATTTATACTGCAGGGGTTGAAAGTATCATTGATTGAACTCAGTACAGTTAAATTATCTCCACTTTGTGATACATGTCACTTTACATCCATTGTATTTTAGAGTTTTTAGTTAGCCCAGTCACTTTGCAGATTATGATATTGCATTATAAAACATACTGTACAATGTTATGGATAGAACAACCCGAACACACTTAAGATAAAGTATTTACACTAACCTCCGCCTGCAGATCAACATCATAGGAAAATAAGTACTTCCACTTGCAGTATACTGCTTTCTTTCCTTTTTCTAATCACTTTAGAAATGCTCTTTATCCTGCCTGAATCTTCACTTCAGGGAATGTTCAGTCTGCAGGTAACACTGATAGAATATTTTATGTTTACAGGATAAATGTGCTTCTTACAGTGTAGAGAGAAATAATCCCCAAACGCTGCCTCTAGAAAATAAACTGTCACTGTGTCAGTGAATATACAGATTTGTATTGGTTACTTTGTGCTTTAACTAAAGACAGCTTATGTGTATTATATTCGTACTGACATCCAGCCAATGGTGCAACTGATCTCTGTACTCATTGTATGAGACATGACATGTTAAACTATGATGAATGGCTGCTTGAATGTGATGTACTGTTCTATAAGAGGCTTAACAGGAGCTTCTTTGCCTGGTATGTGGTATAACTGTTTCTGTTACAGTCCAAAGAGAGTGAGGTTGGTTGGTGTCACTGGAGAAAGACAGTTATCCCTTTGCAGGGTTTTTTTTGCCAAAACAATCCTGACAGCAGAGTTATTACACTGTCGGGAGAGCCAGAGAAGCTGTTGCTTTTATTATTCACTTTATTCTGGTATTGGAAAGGGCAATGTGTGTTTTCAACATCCGCAACAGTCCACCAGTTCAAACTATAAAGTTCATTGAGTACGTGTCACTATCTCCAGTAAAGGGGAATATTGTGAATATTTTCTTCCCATATTTATGTGTGTTTGCCCAAGCTGCTCTGCATAGCACCTGTCACCAAACACATGTATGTAAGGTGAAATCTCCTGTCAGGGGCCTTGAGCAAGGCACCGGCTGTGCAGAACTTAATGTACAGTAGCTGCCCACTCCTATTAAGACTTAGACAGCACCCAGAATGAATTTCTAAAAATAATGTTTTTTTTATAAGATAAGATGTACTTGGGTGTGATATGTTCCTGGTCTCTGTCGTTACATTCTGCCTTCAGGAAATAGCCACATCCTCTCACTTGGTCCAGCACTGACAAAGACTTTTATTACCAAATTAACTATAATTGAAATGGAAAGATAACAACTTTAAAACCTGTAACTAACTCTAGAAGTGCTGTGTAACATAGTTTACATTAAAGCAGGTCAGGTGGTTACTACATGTTCCCGTTGGGCTTACCGTAGCTCGTTGCCAAGACAGCTCAGCAATTCAATAAAGCCACCTGCCCATTTAATTACAACACAGCACTGATGGTTCAGTGGTTCATGATTTGCTGACTTGCAGAAGAACCAGATTTGATTCTCAGCCAGATTTCAAGTTTGGCTGGAAAACTGATGAAAACAGCCAAGTGCAGTCAGAGTGCTGGCTGTGATTCTGTGTTTGTTGCTGTTTCAGATGCCGATCAGCTCACTTCTGTTCCTCCAACTCGCTCTGAGATGTAAACTAATACCCTACATGAGGCTTTTTACAGTATACAGTATACGATGGCTGCATGAGACTGTTCCACTCTTCCACTCGACTCAGAACAATTGTCAGCTACGTTTGAGACTCATGAAATGTCTGAACTGTAAACAAGCTGTTAAGATACATTCACATATTACAAAGAATACTAAACCTCATGAGAAGGCAAACATGGTAAATGCCTTAACAACACGTTTTTTAGTATCGTCATTGTGAGTATGTTAGCATACAGATGTTACAGTCTAGCTAATAGCACATGAGCTTAGTCTCAGAGATTTTAGACTATTCTCTCTCTCTCTCGCTCTCTTCCAGACTTTGTCTGTGATCATCCCTCAAATAACTCTTTCTTTATAAAGCCCACCTTAGACACAAACCCCTGACAACTACACAGACCGACCACAGATCTCTTTGGGAAGTAGCACTCTGGTTTCCTTCATGCCCGCTGCACTGAGACAGCATTTGTCGGACTCGCAATTATCTTTGACAGGGCAGCTAACCGTGGGCTCCATGACTCCAGGAATGCTTTATCAGTTATGTAGCACCATGGACTCACTACAGCACATGAGCAATTATCAGTGTTACCGTCTATTCTGTTCTCTTTCACAGATCAGTCCAGGTGACATTTTCTGTTGTTCAGTTTTGGTGCTCAATGTAACAATTAGGACTGAGTTGCTGCCACCTGATGGGCTGACTAGATATTGGTCTTAACGAGCAGCTGTACCTCGTTAACCTAATTAATATCTTGCCAGGGCAACTCAGGAGTTTCAGTGCTTAGAGTATCCTCACTAAAATCCTCTAGACTGTGTGAATATGATGTCTGAAAATTCTGAAATAATCACTTTGATTTAACAAAATACCAAAGATGCAACAGTAAATTATTTGAACACAACCCAAAGATTTGCATATACTCATCACTTGTTGAGTAGTATCTGACATGTTTCAAGGGTAAATACTGTCTTTCCTCTTACAGTCCTCTCTTCTCCTCCTCCTCTTCAATTCTGTCTTAGCTCTGAAAGATGTGTGACCATGACAGCCTGTAGTGTAGAGGCTCTGCAGCAGAAAACTTTTAACTGTATTAAACTGTCACACCACCATTCTTCATGCAGCTCACAGACATTCAGGGTTTAACATGGTGGTTAGAGGACTATATCTCTCCCTCTCTTGGTTCATGTTGTCTCACTGTGTGTTTCTTATGTGTCCTGAGAAGGATCCTGTTTGTATTATAACATAATTTAATACAACTTGTACAAAATACAAATACAAAAATACTTTACCATTTGGACGACATATTTGAATGTTAGTGAATTATTGGAAACAGAAGAACAGAGGCATATGTGTATATACTAGTAGGTCTGTGTGTTTGCCTGCAGCATGGATTCAAACCTTTGATATGGCTTGCTTGTTTTTTATGCCACTGAGTGCAACATCCCTGAGCTGCCCAACATGAAATGATCCTGGTTCTCTGAGGCAGAAAACACACACAGCTACCTGAGTCCCAAAACAACCTCTGACACTGGATTTATGTCAAACTGCCAACTTATTCTGAGATGACCTGACATCTGACATGTTTGTTTTGTTAGTTGTGAAACATCTCTGTCACTGAGATCCACAGGGTCACTGCTGCAGTGTCCTAAATGCTGTGAATGTGGATCTGTCAGGTTGGAGGCAATAAAACCTGAAGAGAAAAGGTCGACCTGCAGATTTGTGAACCTGCAGTTAGTGAGCAAACACAGAAACTGAAGGTCCCTCATTCTGTTGCTCAGCTGCTTCTTTAACATCTTTTCAAACAGAGAAATATTCAACCTTTCACACTGTTACCCTCCACCTACAAACATGACACGTCTTCTCTTGTGTTTCTCTCTCACAGACCAAACAGACCAAAGTGAACTCAGCTGTTTTCCTGAGGATTCTGCTGCTGAGTCTCTGCAGACCTGTTAGCTCGTTCACTTTCACATCTCCTGTCAGAGCAGACCTGATCTTCCCTCCAGATTAAGAACACCGACCATGTTGTCCATTTCAGACACGTCTAACTGTGTTTCTGGTGTGTAATGTCTGTGCTTCATCTGGCACTGTCAAACACTGCCATCCTCTCAACTCTAAATCCCTTCAGTAACTGTAATTTTTTTCTTGTCATAGTTTAACCTTGGAAACAGTTCTATAGTGTATCTGCCCACAGCATCTTCTTAAAGGAACAGTAACATATTTCACATGCAGGATAGGAACACAAAGTTACATATGATGTACAGCCGGTACTGTAAGTGATTACATTTCTTACTAAACTGATGTTATTTAGTTTTAAATATGATCCATCACAGCAGTTTGGTGGGATTTAACCAGCTTTCAAAACAGCTCTTTTTAAAACATCATCCAACCTTCAAATCAACCAAGAAAAGACAGTCGTGAAGAGCTGCGGCAAACTCTGCCAACAGCAGCCCTGGTCAGTTACACACAGCTCACACACAAACACACACTTACAAGTAGACCACATGTTGGTACACTCTCAGTCACACAGACAGACCCTTATGACATAAACAGAAGAACTAGTGTTGTCTTACCTGCATTTGAAGATCCACAGAAGAAGGTTCAGGATGGAGAGAATCAGGAAACAGCATACAGAAAAAAACAGAGAAAAGAAGACCATTAGTTAGAAACCAAACCAGCACACAAACTATTATTAATCCTAGAACTATAAGACAGAGATCAGTGGACAGACGGAACAAATTATTACTAATTCTGTTTTGCAGCTTCCCACTCAGATTTATTCAAATGCTGTTTTGACAGACAACCACTTGAATGAATTCAGATCACAGTCAAGAGAAGACAAAACCTTGACTGACAGTCATTCTTCCTCTCCTCTTTTTTTCTGGACGGAGTGATTGACATCAGAAAGAACAACTAGAACCCTTCAGTAATTTGAGTTTCAAATGAGGACAATAACTAATGATGAGTCAGCAGTCTAGTCTGATGACCTCATATCAGACTTGTTACGGGATTCATTGTGGAGAAAGGAAACACGATGACTTTGGCAGACAGAATGGAAATGATGCTGTCAGACAGATGCATCAACACAGACAATGAAACACATCATTTTGGGTCATTCACCAGACCTCATCTCTGACATCACATCACTGTGTTGTGTGATGTGTTTCATCATTTTAGGGAGAAAAGAGAAGCTAGTGGAAGATTAGACCAGTAACATGAACAGACAGAACTCAATAGTGATGAATGAAGCTCTAAGGAAATGTCAAAGAAAGTTTTTCATTCAGCACTAAAGCTGTGTGAGTATTTATGACTGCGGGACGTTTTTATTGCCTTGAAATGTCAGACGTGTTGAAAAAACGTTTTCTCTAAGTGAAGAACTTTATAATAATCTCATCTAATGGAGGAATTCAAACAAACCCTCTGGACATCAGCGTGATTATCTGACCTTTTAGGCTGCTCAGTTCAGTAAATCCACATCATGTGTACAATCAAGCTGAATTAAAAGAACAAATACTGTGGTATTCCTGTTTGCTAAAAGTGCAGATGTAGGGCACTCTCAAATTGCAGCTCATACTGCATCCTTCAAAGACTAAAAGACGATTTCTCTCTTGCCGGTGACAACACCATTTCAGTCGATGCAGCCCTCCAAGTAACACATTTCCATCCATTGTGACAGTTACCAATGCTTCAAAAATACTGCAGTCTATAAAATAGTGATTGCTGTATGCAAAATGTTAACTAATGTTATTACCTTTTAAGTGAATGTGGATGTGATGCTCCCTGTGGTGTCATCTATATGTGCTCTGTGATTGAACAGTCTGCTCTGTCTCTGCAGCTGCTCGTTAGTGCTCGTTAGGTTAACTGGCCACACCTGAGGGCCCAGGGTGTGTCCAGTCACTCACATCCAACACCACTGACTCTCAAGATCTTTATACCTCATGCCTTAGATGTTTCAGTTATTATATTCATTTTGTCTAATTAGCTTAATTTAATTAATTAAAATGTTATTTATTAACTGCTGCTTCCCATGGAAACATCAGTGCATACATGCCAAAACACAGTACAGTATATTATACTGCTGGCATTTGGCCTCAAAACCCTAAACTCCATCCTGAATAACCTCTTTAACTCTGTTTGCTGTACACATCAGTGTGAGGAGAGACAGAGCAGGGCTGCAGATGATGTTTGTATAACTTCCTCTATTCACAGTTCTGATCTGATCTCCTGTCAGTATCAATCAAACAGAACAGGTTTTCTCTTAGCAGAGGACTGAACCAATGAAAGAGTGAGATGACAGGATAAACAGTGTATGAGTGATTCTCAGAGTAAAACCAGTGCTGTCACTCTGTCTGTTATTTCAAAGTCATCATCCAACATTCAATTCATCCAGTTCAGTTAACTAAGACTATAACTGAAGTCTGCTACCTGAACTCAACTCATGTGTCTCCTGGACCTGAAACTGTCTATGTGCATTTAATCTGTCTGTTTGTCTTTCTTCATCTGTCTGGCTCTGCCCCCCTCAGTCAATTATATGTTTCTGTATTTTATCTTATTATGCTTCCTTCTCATTCACTTTTACATAATATTCTCCCCCCTATATGATTGCAATTAAAAGAGGTACAAGTAAAATAAAAGTGAAGTGATCGAAGAGGAGAGCAGAACAGACTCAGAGCCTCATCAGCTGTGGAGGATAAGAATCCCCTGAGGGAGCTTCAACAGCACCCAGCCTCCATTCACTTTAATGTTTAATTAATTCCAAGGCTACTAACACAGCACATGGAGAACAGAACACAGAAATGACACAGCCTTATATGGTCCACAGTCTCTCAGTGCACTGATAATTTTGCCGTACCCAATCAAACCAACAAAGTCAACAAGTACAGGCCAATCAGAGACAGAGTAGGGTGGGTCTTTGCAGAATTTTGGTGGGACATGAAATGACTGATCCTAATCTTAATTAACCTTTTTTATTTTGGTTAAATACCCAGAACAACCTTTTACTTTGTAAGATGATGTAAGATTGTAAATCTATTATCATTTAGAGAATTTAAAACAACAAAACTCAAATATTTCAGAAAACATAATTCAGCCATCAGATGATGTCAAGTCTCTGTGCGTGTGTCTGTGAATGATTCAAAGGAAAAACTTTGAATAACTGAAGTAGAGCAAACCAGTGCAGGTCTAACTGAAAAAAATACAAGTTGCGTAGAGGCCTCTACGCCTCTAGGCCTCTACCTTTGACCCAGGTCAAATAAATCATGGCACGCTGTTTACATCATCCCCTGCCTTTGAAACACTGAAAACTGTAGTTAGGCAGTAGACTGTTTGTGTGATCCATTTATTCTCAAGGAGAGACAACTTTGATCAAGATGCCTCATGTGGTAAGAGAAAACTTTAAAATGATTCAGCTATCACACTCCGTGTTAGACTAAATTCACTTGTAACAGTTTCTTATGATTTTTTGGTTTCAATAGCTGCCAGTCTACAATTGACATTAAAATACAGTTGTTGGAACATCAAGAACCAGATTTCATGAAGTGCAGTCAACCTTGTGTGGCCACTTTAAGGGTCTGTTTCATCTTCCTCTCTAATGTAGCCACCACAGGGCTCTCTGGGATTACAGGTATTAAGACGAGCATTTCAGTCCCAGCAGGGAGGACCAGGCCTCTGGACTACATCACACATTCATTATTTAAACACACATAGTAGTTATCATAGTTATGCTGCTAATGTAACAGCTTGAGGTAATGTTCATGAGGCTGTTACGTTAATCAGAGAGGAGGAGGAAAAAAAACTCAAGTACAATATACCTTAACTGTTGTTGTTCTCTATACAAACCACATTCAAATGACTGCAAAGCAGGCTGAAAACTACATTTCCCTTCAATAAGGAAACAACCAGTGTTTTTAAAGGTAAAGCAGACACTTTATCAAATCCACAACTTGATCATAACAATCGGGGCAAACGTTCAAGTTGTTCAGTGTTTTTCGGTTTTGTTCAGCTCAGTGTGTGAAAGCTTCACAAAGCTAGAAATCTTTCCTCGTTTAGCTCTCATGTCCAAATACATTCAGCAAACAGCAGAGTCAGGAGCACTTCATATTAAATCTCAGCTTTATGCTCACGATAGCTCATCATGGGCCACTGAGTCGTAGTAAAACCTTAATTAAACATCTTAATCATGGCTGGTAGCTGTAAAGGATCATGCATGGATGGCATAAAAACCTTGTCCTTTGTCATGTATTTAAAGTATGTAAGGCTGGTGCTTGGAACTAATTGAATCTCAAACTGGCTCCCATCTTAAGGGTCTGCTACTGTATGTGAACACATCTGAGGGCCTGTGATAATTTGACTGTAGGGGAAACATTCATCTTCTAATATATCTATTGATGTAATGATTAAACCAAAGGTGTATGTGAAGATAACATGCTATGCTATTTATGTTTTATGAGACAGGCTGGTGACTTAAACTGTCGCTGCATTAAAGAGTCTCATAACAGTAAAAATCACACTTTATATCCACTTTCATGTATTTTTAGCAGAAAATATTTCAGGTTTAACAGTGGACACTGACAGTGCATAATCATTTGTCATTGTAACACTTTCCCATGCCATTGCTTCAAGAACATCTCATTCTATGAAAAGGTTTCCTGAATTGCAAAATGGAAACGTGTCTCTGCAGCTGCTCGTTAGTGCTCGTTAGGTTGACTGGACACACCTGAGAGCACAGGGTGTGTCTTTATCCGACATTCAAGTCAACGAGCAGCACTGGTCTGAGGTCAGTTCATTCAGTCTATAACTGAAGTCTGCTACCTGACCTCAACTTATGTGTCTCTTGGACCCGAACCTGCCTATGTGCATTTACTGTCAGTTTATGTATTTTCTCCATCTGTCTGTCTCTGTTTCTATGTCCCTGTATATTATTTTGTAATACTTCCCTCTCACATCACCTTTCCTTATTTGCTTCCCCACAAAATCTTGCAATTAAAAGAGGTATTGGTAAAAGAAAAGTGAAGGGATAGATTAGGAGAGCAGACCAGACTCAGAGCTCCATCAGCTGTGGAGGATAAGAATCCCCTGTGGGAGTTTTAAGAGCACCCAGCCTCCATTCACTTTAATGTTTAATTGATTCCAAGGCTACTAACACAGCACAGAGAACACTGATTGAATCGTATTGGTCGAAAGCTCCAACTAGTTAAATTAAAGATGGGGAACAGGTAACTCAAAGATGTGAAGGCAGAACAGAGAAACCACAGAGAAATGGGCTCATAGGGCTTAAGGGCTCATATTTATCATGCAAAACATGATATTAACAAATCCTCTGTTATTTTCATCTCTTTAAAAGGAAATGTGAGAAGTGCAGTTTTATGTTTCACTTAATAAGAAGTATAAAAAGATGAGGGCCCTCAGAGAGGGAGAAAGCTCAGACGCTGGAGAGGAGAGAGGAGAGAAAAACAGAGTGTTTGAAACAGAAGAAGAACAGGATCCTCTGAGGGAGAGAGAAGATCAGCGGCTGATCTGTGTTAGTCAGCCATGATGTTTCACATTGTAACATACACATATACTTTTACACACACACACCTGCACATGCACACATAAAACATAGCAAAAGATAAATTCCTCTATCTATTGTTCTACCAGCAGCGCTCATCAAGCACACATTTCTCTTTTCAAGTCCAACCAGCTCCAGTGTTTCAGTCTGAGGGTTTCTGTGTAGCTGTAGTCCGTCCCCAGTTTAAACCTCCATCACTTCCTGTGCCAGTCTTGTATCTCACCTTTGGGACAGATTATGACTCTTCTCTCACCCCCTGCTCCCATTCTGGCCTCTCCTGCTGTGACTTTCTTTGTCCTGATCCTTGACTTGAGGATGTCAGACAGCCTGCTCAATGGTGGGAGTCTCAAAGGCAGCCAGCTGAGTAACCTCTGGCACTGGATCATGACGTGTTGCTCTCCCCTGACCTCCTGCCTGCTGTGTCTCTCTTCACCTCTTTGTGGGACACATCCACTGCTTGAGCCTCTCCTGACTCTACCAGCATGACACATAACTTTATAACAACAGACCCTGATACCGAACGTGTGGAGATTGAACCTTGGTCAGTGTGTCATTAGACCTGTCACTGTTTCTAGTCACAATGTTTGCTCTAAATTAACTGCAGGGACAGCTACAGAGATGCACTTTACCAACATAACAACACAGTCAATGATCTGATATGGGCCTTTTTCTTTCATTCTAGGAAGCAACATTATGTATTGACATGGAAGCTGCCAATGACTCTGAAACAATAGCGTCCTGGCTGTTTCTCACTGTGTGTGTTTGTATTTCACATTAAGCTGTTTCATCTCCTCCCTCCTCTCATCCCTCCATTGTTCATGTGAACTCCTGCCTCCCACAATCCCTCTCTCCTCCCCTGCTCTCTCTCTCCATTAGGGAGCTGGCAGCTCTGATCAGGTGATGCTTTACTTGAGTCATTTCCTGTGGGAATCAATGGGCAGCATTAATCAAATGGCTGGAAGCTAATGGCTTTAGTGGGGCTCAGGGTGAGGCCAGAGGACACTGATTCAGGTCACCATCATCCTGGTAAAAACACTTTGGGTAGAACATAAAAATATAAACTGTGTGTGCCTGGACTTGATGGAACAAATTACACCAGACGACACCCCAAATAGTTTACTGTCAGAGCCCATTTAATGTTGTGTTTTGAAGGTTTGTAGTATTTTGAACCGTTCCTTCTATTAAGCTTTTATGTAGTCCAAATGGAAAATATGAACTTTAATATGACACCAACCAAAAATATATTCAATACAATCTGATTTAGATTTGAGCTGGGAAACGACTGTGCATTAAAAACATTCAGAAATAAAGGTTATACTGACTTAGAAGATGGTACTAATGATGGCTGAATGACTGAGCAGTGGTTCAGGTTCAGGAAGATCCAGTATGAAGGTTTATTTTCACAGCTTCCCTGTCACTGACTTATCAGACTCTCAGAAACATCACAACTACAAACAATTCAGCGCTCACAGAATGACCTGCTGGTGACCCTGAATCTATTCTCCTCTGTATGAACATGAATCATTGTTGATTATTACTTGATGGAGGTCCAGCTGAGATCATCGACTGCTGCTGAAGACTCATCTTGTTCTTATCGACTCCAATCAGTGAGAGGAGAGAAGTGCTGCTCTGTCAGCTTCTTCTGTTTGCTCAGAGGCAGTCTGGCTTTATTTTCCTCTTTACTGTTCACTCCTTTTGTTTATGTTTTATATGTTTTAAACTTCCCTGAAAGTAGCAGTATGCTGAAAGAGTGCATCATCACAGAGACAGCTCAGTATCTGACCTCGGAATGATCTTTTCAGGTGTTAAAGTTTTGTACAGTTTAGCTGCCCTGAGGTTCTCTGGGTCAAACAGTCCATCTGTGTGACTATCATCCTGTCTGTCTGCCTGGTATGTGCTTTCAAAGATAAAGTCATTGCAGGAACTTCCACCATCAAGGTTGTAAATGATATCCTGATGAACATCACTGAAGTTGAATGCAGAGTGTTAGTGCTGCCTGAGAAGTGAATGTGAGCAGAATGGTAGCAATTTTTGCTTCCTGCTCAAATGAATCTCTGCTGCCAACTGCTCTGGGATTTCAATATGCTGCTTTTTTAGTTGAAAAAGTTTCAAATGGATCCAAAAATCAGAACAAAGAACATTTTTTAACCTCCTTTTGGAGCCAATCTTGTAACCCATCGGCTCATCGTCGTCTGCCAATGATTTAACGTCTGTGAGCTACGACCAACTTTTCAGGGCTTCCAGTGTAGCCAACAGTTAGCTATAAATGACTTCAAGCCAAGAGTTCCTTTTACGTGCATTGCTTTGTTTCCAGTTGGACTACCAACTTGTGAAGCTAGAATGGAGTTGGAGTTGGAGTTGGGTGGACATAATCAAGTAGTGGATTGTGAGCAGGTCAAAACCTTGAAAGGCATCTCTGCCATCATTGTATAAATGTGGGTTGAGCAGTGGCAGAAAGACTAGACAGGCGCTTTATAGGTGCAGTCTATTTACTATTTTATTGAGTACCCAATTAGTTTCCAAAGTTTCATCAGTTTAATATGTAATGAGGAGCCAAACAGAACCACAGAGAGAGTTTCACTATTCCAGAGGAGGCCCCACCATAACAGCAGCCATCCCCACACTGTCGACGTATGTCTGCATGTGTGTGCTTAAGTTATTTTCTTTGACACTGAAGCTGAAGGCCAGTGAGGACAAATTAAAGAACCTGTATCATATAAAATGTTAGCTGCTGTTATCATTGATCTTTGATAGTTTTGTCCCTCATCTCCAGGTTTGCAGCTCCACAGCTGCTGGGTCTTACCTGCCTCAGCTTCTTGTGTCACACCACAGCTCTCAGATATGATTACATTTGCAACAACCGGCTATGAATACAATGACATTAAATACTTAGTTGAATTCTCTCTAAAGTTTAATCAAAAAATTTGAAAAAAGGATCAATCTCGGAACTGGAACGGGATCCTTTAAATGTTGAAATGTGTGTGAAATATTTTATAAATGCTGATAACACTGGGATTTAGAGGCTTTCTATTGAACATCTCATCTCCAGTGAAAATGGCAACATGTCAGAGGGTCAATGAGGTTTAGCTCAGAGAAACAGCTTAGTCCTGCATGGCTGAGAGCAGAGAGAGCTGGCATATGGAAGAGACAAGATCTCACCAAGTGGGAGATTCTTCAACATTCATATTAATAATGGAGGATTTGAGGGGCTGTGTAGGAGGACACACAAGATAGGAGAGGCTTGCAGTGCATCAGTATTTCATTAGAAAACTGCATCTATTCCATGTATTAACATGAAATAAGAAGACATATTAATAAATTACTCAAATTAGCTTTTCACTCACAGGACTTTAATTACACTGAGTGGTTAAGTGTGATTGCCATCGGCTCTTCAACAAGCAGGGGCTGCACGCCACCCGCAGATAAACACTATGCACCGTATATGACACCAAAACAAACTCACACTGACTGAAATGAAACAGATTCACATTAATTATGCAAATAACATAATCATTATAAAATTGCATTTTGCTGCCTGTTCAGTATGATTCATTATATAATGCTGTCTGCAGAGTTAAGCTCTGCTCATGCACACACTGAGCTCAGGGGATCTGATGAGAAAACACTTTACAGAGACACCTTCATAGCTCTCTCTAAGACTCACCCTGTATGTTATCTCCTCTCCCTGGTTTAACCTACCTAAACTTTCGTTTAACGTTTGTGGTGCAGAGCAAAAATACATTTTTGTCTCCATAGGGCCATTATTCTAACAAGGCAGGGGACCAAACTGCTTACATCGTCATCCACAACTGCTTGTTGTCTCTCATTAGTTGACTGATTCTCCACAGACTTCTAAAGTCATAAAAGATCCAATTAAGGTGCCTTGATTAAATCTTACATGACCAATGTTGTAGATTCCTCTCTTGTTCTCGTGTTCAGACAAACTGATCAGCTGTGTTTGGATAATGAGCTCCTGTCAGTTGGCTCAGAGGTTCCCTCCATAAATCAGTCTGTACTCATGGTATGAGGAACTCTTGTGAGAGCACGGCTCTGCCTGCCAGGCCTGAACTCCCCAGGCTCTGCTCCTTCTCAGCAACCAACTGTCCCCCCATGCTGTCACCATTCTTTCAGCGTCATCATGAAGTGTGTTCCTGCTCAATACTGAACATTTTAATTTAGAAAGAAAGAGTAACTAGGGTTCTGAAATGAAAATAGTATTGCGAATGGAAAGAAATAACCATCCCTACCAAGGTTTTTGTGTATTATTACAAAAAAGTTTGTTGACATCCGTCTGTGTGTAACGACTCATTGCCTTCTGTCCTCGATAATTCAATAAGTACAGGAAGAAAAGAAAGCTTGACACATAATGGCCTCTCAGCTGCTCTCCATACAATCAAAGGGTAACAAAGCCTGTGCTAGCAGAGCTCTCAACCTACACAGAGTGCAGAGAACAATGTTTGATGCTTTGGCCTTAAAATAAACAAATGGGACCTGAATTGTGCTCTGATATTGATTTCTGGGAAAACTTACAGACCAACAAACGCCTCCTTTCACTGTGAATCTGGCCTTTTATCTGTCTGGGATCTCTGTGTGTTGAGCTCTCTGAGAATACAGAGCAGAGCTAAGAGCTGCATGAAGAGAAAACGGTTTCCTCACTTACAAGACCGTTATTTTATACACTAAGAGCAAATGTTATGTCAGCTAATCTGTTGGTCTTCCTGTATCCTCACTCCTGTGATTTCCAATTAATCTGCTAAACTAACATGTATCCATCCACACAGCAGAAGCAGTTCATACTGTGAATAATAATTCAATACCAGCAGGAGTAAAAAAGAAAGACTTGAAATCAGCCAACTGTGGTGGATACATCAGTGGAAGGTCTTTGCTTTGGAAAAACTTTCACCAGCTGCTGGTCGAAAGTTTAATTGTTGTTCTGTCAGTGAAAGAGCTGAACTGAGCCTACAGACGGTTTCCTCTCCCGCCTATTGTGTTTTAACCATCTGCTACAACTAAACACCAGCAGCACACTAATTGCAAGTTTCAACTCTCAATGTATTTGCCAGAGTAGCAATCATTGCTAATAGTACTGATAGCATGATACATTTAAATGAGAGTTGGTTTTAGCGGTATATTGATGAAGCTGTGGTGGATGAAGTGTGTGTTATCAATACATCATGCTAATATATGTAGCTGCTGTATTCCCTCATCTGAAGCCCAAGTGAGAGGGTGTGATGTGAAATGTGTGTATGAGCAAGATGGAGGTGTGTGTGTGTGCTCAGTGGACTCTAAAAACGATGCAATCTGAAAAGCATTACATTCGTTGGACTCAAAGTACAGAAGTGAACAGGTGAGAGGCTGTGGACTAACTGTTCTTGTTCATCACAGTATATTTCCCAACTGTCACTCATTGATAGACAGCTGAATCTCCTGATGGATGAAGGTGTGTGAGATGATTGACAGCACAGAGACTGCAGATTTGGACAGATGAAAGTCAGGTTGAGGACCAACAGCTCGTATACTGCCAATAGAACTGACTAAGAAGAGACAACATCAATCAACTGAGTTGGGTTTAATTGGCTGCTACCCATAAACCACTGCAGCTTATGCTGCACAGTCACAGTGAACAGAAGAAACATGGAGTCATTCAGCTGATATTGAAAAGTCGCTCTGTTCATTATGTGACAGTAAATCCATCACTGTGAAACAACATCATCACTGGAGTTACATCATAATAGCTGCTCTGACCGCCATCTGTGTGTCTCTCTCAATGAATCCAAGCAGCATATGAGAGATGCTGCCGTATCTGTAGACGCTGCCATCTACAGATACACAAAACAGAACAAAGCACATCACTGAGTTATGACATAAACATGATGCGCAGCAGCAAATGCCAACTAGAATTATCAACAAATCAGTTTCAAGATGAGAAAAAACTAAAGGAGCCTATATACAGCAGCAGGATTCATTGTTGAAAAACAACAGTAGTGACATATTGACTGCATGTTTCTGCTGATGGGAGCTGTGTGCTCATCTGTCCTGAAACTACACACACACAGCAGACACATGAGGCATGCTGGCAGGATGTCATGAACATCTTCCAGCAGGTGCTGCTACACTTAAACTGTAGAGCGGATGTCACACACATGTACACAAACACGCACAGAAGGCGATGCTGATGAACATCTGAGTCAACTAATATTGTAATCTTGATGTTGTGATTATGTTGATGAAATGTGTCTGTTGTGACTGTAAAACCATGCAGGTTGTTGTGCCTTAATAATGAATGTTAAATAGTTTTATTACATGTTTGAGAGCTTTGATGAAATTTAAGTCTCAGTTTGATGCTGCAAAAATAAAAGGGATCAAAGAAGCATCTATTTTCATCTTCAACAAGCTTCTCTTCTGGAGAGATCTTTAGTTATGCTGAAACTTTCAGGTGAAAGTGTTGAACAAGACAAGCTTTGATCTTTTATCTCTAAAAGTAGCAGAAGAATCAATGAAGCAACAAAATCCTGTTATTAAGTTATAACTGTAAATGTCCAGAGGCTGAAACACAACCTCTCTGTGTGAATATGTGACTGTATGTCTGTATTTCATAAAATATAAATATATGAGATGGAGATGTTACTACTACTTCAGATGAATGAGACAGAAGTGAGGCACAGGCTGGCTTCATACTGTTAGTTGGCTAAAATGATGATGTTTGATCACCTCGAGAAAGGAAACCACTGAGTCAGAAATATAAATGTAAAGTGGCTGAAGAGTGGAGAACAGGAATAATGAGTTTTTCTTTTTTTGCACACATCAGCACATTCAGGAACTTAGTGCCAACTTTTACCTCTCAGCAAAGCATGTATTATATCACTCCAGCACACGAATTCAAGGCACAGCAGCTAATAGAGTTTAGGGGTACATCAGACACAGCTCCCACTCAGCTCTGGACTGGAGATAGAAATGATGGAGGTCAGCTCTCAGTGATCTGACTCAACAGCAGGCTGTGATACTGAGACACATTCTGTGTGGCTGCATGCGGACTGTTACTGTCTCTTTTGAGGTCCAGAGTACAGGTCAGGAGATGGTGTTACCATCCCCACACACACACTCACAATAAAACACACAGACACAGCTCAGGGTCAAATTGGCCACTCTTATCTCAAGACAGAACAAGAGGAGAGCAGGATCGAAATGAAGATTCCACATTGAGGTTTTATGTGATTCAAAATTCACTCCATGTAATGTTTCTGATCCACCTTACCTCCTGGTGATCTAAGAAGTTAGGAAAAATCCATTCAGAAAATGACTGTCAATAGAAATGTGGGCCTAATGCTGTAGTTTGCACAGCTCTACAAACATCACTACCAGCGACTCCACAAAGTTGTTTGTAGCCTCCTGTGGTGGCTGTGACTTCCGCCTGGCAGGAAATATGGTCATCAAACTTCCTCTTAAAGTACTAAAGTCCAGGTAAAGAGAACAGTAGAGAGGCAGGCATGAAGCTTCATTTACCACTTGAATTGAAATGTCATGGACATGAGGTGAGACGGGAAGAAAAAAGGGACAAATGTGATCATCTACAACTGTGGTAATTATCAATAAACACTGATTCATTCATAAATACTGTCATTAGGAGCTTTAACTTCCACAGATGCAACACAAACACACTCTAATGATCTTGATGAACACGTCCAAATTACAAACCATGAACCTTGCAGGGAAATAGCAGTAATTATTCATGGCAGCATAAATTACAGAGCTGATACAAACTCAAAGTAAATGGTTTGAAAATGTGGGATTTTAAATGAATGAAACATCCTGTCAAACTTTGACACTAACAGCTCCACAGGTGGATGAAGAAGAGGTCACTCCCTGGTTCTCAGACAATCCTCCCTGAGGCTGTGAGGATACTCAGGCTGGTTCAGGCCTCCAGGCTCCTCTGTCACATTTCAGCTTTTACAAGAAGTTAGAGACAAGACAACAGAGTGTCTTTTTCCTGTATAACTCCTTCCGCCCAACCTTAATGCCAGCATTTCATACGTTTGCCTCAATAATATGTGGATGTTAAACCCTCCAGCCAGAAATCAAGCCCTGCTGACGCTGGCTGAGGCAAACACATTTTTCACAGTCAGGTAGAAACCAAATTAATCACAGAATAAACCTGAAGTTGTTTTTAAAAGGATAATATTTCAAATAAGATAATTTCATAAAATGATCCTCTGAAGACATATTGACAGTTGTGTAACAGAATAACCGTACATCTTAAACTACTCAAACATGCTCGCTCTCTCTCAACCCCTCCTTATCTGTTCAATAAAGTGTGTGTGTGTGTGTGAGAGTCGAGCCTCTTTGCTTCTCAGCATGCAGGCTGCTGTTCAAGCAGACAGACATTATTAAGCTGCCTGACAGCATCAATCTGTTCTGATGGGACACCCGGGCTGGATGTAGGAGGCTAAAACAGGCTTTTAACTCACTCGCAGCATGAAGCGACACAAACACACAGCTTTTCACTCCTCTGTGACACAGGCTGTGATCCTGTGCTCCTCTGCACTGACAGACAGCCTGACTCAGCCGTTTCTCCTTCCTCCTCTCCATCCTCAGAGTTAGTTTTCTTCACAGATATAATATGTATGTGTGTATTTGTGCCAAATTTGCAGCAATTTCACTTTTTAAACTGTGACAAGTTGATGATGATTCCTTCACTGCAAATTGAGCTTCTTCCTCAGCTGCTGAACATCCTCAAGTGAACAGACCTCCAGCACCACGTATTCAATAAGAGGTTAACAGTCTGGAAAACATGTTATCCAGTGATCCACCAAAAAGAATTTCCTTCAACAAAAATGCATTGTAATGAGAATCCAGCAGCAGACTCAGCATCAGAGGTGTTGTCTTCAGCAGGATTACCTGTCTGAATGAAGGATTCATAGAAAGAGGATGTGTGGATGTATCTAATGGCTGAACACTTCAACCAAGCAAACAGCTTTAATCCTGTAATCCTATAAAACTCTCTCAGGTCTGACAGGTATGCAGGAAACATAAATCCAGTCATTTATTTGCTCTGTGTGACAGAAAGCTGACACTTTGAGCACTCTGCTGTTTTATACACAAGACACTGTGATGTATTTTTTAATTTGTCAGTGTTCAACTGCATGTGAAAGAGAGTATGTGCATCAGTCTCTTGAAGTAAGGAAATGCATTACATGAACTCTGTAATTTATACGTGCACAGATTACCTCATGCAACTGTGTGTAGCTCATTCACACATTCAACTAACACATCCAGTTTCCAAGAAGAAGCATACATCCACACAGAGCTGGAGGCGTTCAGAGCAGATGCATGATTACATCCATCAAAGGCTAAATGTTCTCTCGGATCCTGTACGAAAATGTCACTGTAATGAGTTAAAACTACTCAATGCAACACAAACTGACACAGCATAGCTCGAGTCAGAGGTGAGGGACTTTAATTGAAAGGTGGCAGAGGATATTAAACACCTGACTAAATGCTTTGGCGTAAAACATCTCCTGGGGGAAGTTTTCAGAACAGAAAAGCCGTTCAGATAAAATCTGATTTCAGCAAAATCACAACAGGCCTCATCAACAAAGCCAAGACTGAATATCCTTTAATATTTTATGAGAGCTGCTTCTATTCCTGAGGAAAGAAACAAGGACAAGTGAGAAAACAGCTGGCTCGCCTTCCTCTTTCAATGATCTAACTTTGTCTCTGCCAGTAAAAGAGAAGAAAACATCAGATGAGCCTGAAAGAAATCCTTAACACTCAGGCAGAGACACAGGGGAGGAATGAATAAGCTCTTCATTTATCTCACTTTATTATTATTCTGCAGTTTATTGTCTGTACAGACATAAAGATATATTACATTTCCAGAGGGGATGTTTATGTTTCTGTTATTGCTCGACTTAGTGGGAAAAATGTTTAATAAGAAAACCAAACAAAACTGTGAAAATAAACTATAATTCTCACTTTAGCTGCTGCCTTGTTAGAAGGAGACACAGCAGGTGGAACAGAGACCGACCTGTGAGTCAAACTGATGCCCAGCAGAAGATTCATGCTTTGTGTAACTAATCGAAGTAGCTGAATCTAGGGAATCACAGCAGATGTATATCCAGCCTTCCCAAGTATATTACGTCTCAAGCAAACAGGGTCAACATCTGAGCAGACGACAGGTTAGAAGAAGCTCTGCAGTGAGACGGGCATCACTGCTCCCCTCAGAGGAAACAACGGCTCAGACACAGATTAACCGTTCTACTGTCAGTCATGTGCAGGAAGCTTTGGGAAATGACACCACAAGAGAGAGAAACAAAGAAAAAACAAGGCTTAAAATCGTGACAGCCATAAAATAAGATCTGAAGGAGGATGAGGAAAGTAAAGAAATTGATCATAAAGTCAAACTGAGCAGCTGATTGGTCATTGAGCTGCTTCTGTCATCACTACATCACCATCCATTCACAATTCCTCTAAAGCTGCTGCACTTACAGTCTGCAGAGCATCATTACTTACTGCTGACATTTAATTACAGAAGACAGAAGAAAAAACATGGAAGCTATATCATTCTTATCCTCCATCCACCCTTTCTTCTCTCCATCCTCCCACCTTCATCTCTCGCTAAAGTTTTCTCGGTTTGTCTCCTCTTTCTCCTTTCATCCACGTGTATCACACACACTCTCTCTTTGATCCACCTCACACACACTCCACGCTAACATGACTCCTTGCCGAATTGATCAAGACAGATTTATGCATTGGAGTTTATCCAGTAGAGTTGACAGCTGAACAGCCTCCACATGTTTGGTCACTTATCTACTTGTGTGCTGAGAGGAGACTCTCTACTAAAGCTAAACCAAACACATTTTATTCAGCACCATGACCAGGATTTTACACATGGAGGCAAACAAAAAGAGTCAGTCACGTGTCTGCAGTTAAGTGACAGAAACTAAAGACAAAGGGTAAAAAGGAACGCCCATATGGGATATTGTTTTATAAGGAAAACAAATAAAATATGTAATAAAATGAGTATAAAGTAACCTACATACTCGTATATTTACAGAAGCTGCTTAGTCCCACATACTGGCAATATCTGTGTCCAGAGAAAAAAAAGTCAAGTTGGTCTTAGTGGAGGGAGTTAGTTAGTTTTCTTTGTGCACACACGTGTGGTATTTTACCCCACACAAATCCTGACAGTAGATTTATTACAATTCTCACCATCACAGAGGTGCTCGCTTTAGTTTTTATAATTGGACCAACTCCAGCTGCTGTGCAGCCAAGAGTAGCCCTGTGAGAACAAGTAATGAGATAAGATCGATTTTGTCACTTACAGACTTTAATTGTTGATTTAATTGTATCAATAGTAAAGCAGAGTTGCTTTCTGTGATGTAATAGCATTACTGCTCACAGCTACATTTTATATAATATTTAGTTTTTGTTCACTTATGTTCTCAGTTTTGTTTCCTTTAGTTTCCATCTGTGAAGCTTCCACCCACCAGACCTGATGTCACAGGCTGACTGTGTTTGGAGGTTTATTTACAGTCTCCACCTGTTTCCCTCACACTGCTCATTTGCATTTTAGGTGCAGAGAAGATGCAAATGTTTTCATTATAACATGCCAAAGGTTGGATGTAACACCATCAAAACAGATAGGATAGTTTGCATGTTTTCAGATGCAAAATAAGTATTTCCTCATGGAGTAAAAATGCACAAGTCACCAGTCAGATGGATGAAATGTAAATGATTTCTGAATGCTGTTTGCTGCCATACATTATTTATGACCACATTTTCTCTGTGTGGGCTTTATAGTTGAGTTTTTAGGGTCCTTAAAAGTTTAGAAACAGAATAATTTTGTTAATCTTAAATCAGAGCCAAACTCAGTTAACACACTGTAATTACAGACCATCTCACAACCAACAATGTGAATAACATACACAGTGTGAAGGCATCACAATTCATTTAGATACAGACTGAAAATCTGGCAGAAACAACAAACTGCATTAATATGCAAAGCAAAACCCTTTTCAAATGAGTAATACTATGTGGGCAGGTGACAATAAATGGTTTCACATTAGCTAGTAAGCAAAGTGAAATATGCAAAAACGTTGCCAATGTTGGAAGAAGACACTGACATCAAATGATGCAAGAAATGAAAAAAGTCCAGTGAGTTGGAATCGATCCTCCCAGTCAGCACCATGGACAGAGACAGAGCAGCAGCAGAGCACAGAGTTGAGTTCACTGTGGAGACAAAGCTCTACAGAGCAGACTGCTGCTCTCACTGCAAAAAAAAAACTGTTGCTTCTTATTCAGTTTTACGTGATGACGTTACTGTTGTAGAGTTCCCATTAGCAGTTATCAGTGTTATAATACACTGGCATTCTAATGAACTTGGCCCTTTTTGACCAAAGGGTTGGTTCCTTCACAACAATCCAGACTCCTGCTAGTTACTGTAACATGTAATAAGTCTGATAGAGAAAGTTTTCTACTTCACTTTCTATCCATCAAGTATCAGGATACAGCACAGGGAAGTTCTGTATTGATCTCACTGCTAAACATGACACCATAATACACAGCACTCTCTCCACTCTGAGCTGTGACCTGCAGAAGTGGATCATTTACAGTAAAGTTGCAGATAGTCTGTGGTTCTTGGTCTCTGCTGCTAATGACCCTTGGAGCTCTAGTTTCTTCTGTTGTTATTCTGTTAGTCTTCTTGTTCTTATTAAATGTGAGTTCACTGCTGCAACACTGCTGCTCTGAGCTGTTTTACAAATGTGTGAAAGCTTCCCTTAAGACTTTGTGTGATAACAGTTTGCTTCTGACAGAGAGCCAAAAGTCTGTAGGGCAGAGCGTCAATTTCTGGTTTAGTAAAAAGAGTGCTCGTCCCAGTCAATGAACCTCATTGCTCATAAAAAGGGAAAATAAAATACACATTATCTATAAAATTCAAATAACTTAAGAGTAAGCAGAAGAGCAGTGATTAAGAGAAATGCTCTTTCCACTTCACTACTTCTTCATTAAAGTAGTTCCTCTGCTGTAAACAGAGAGCCACCAGCTGCGGTGTCTATTCATAGATTAGTCTGAGGAGGGAGATAATTGACAGCCACTTAAAAAGCTGGTGTCAGTGTTCAACTGTCTGTAAGAACAACAACAGCATTCAAGACTAACCAATATATTTATTCACAAAAAATCTGACTACAATTAAGGCAAAGGCATGTTGGACAAATGCTCCTGTGTTAAGAGGAGTCCCTGACATTGCAATAACAATATCTTTATAGATCTGAAGGTAATGTATTCAATCAACTTTTAACAGTGTTCCTGTAGTGAGTTTGCACACAGCATGCCTGCAATCCTTGGATTAGACCTGTGGTTGTGATGTCAGTGGATGTATGGACTGGTCATATTCCCTGAAAAGGGTCAACAGAGAACAAGTGGCTCAGCTGATCTCCTGAGGATTCTCTGGTTGAGTCTCTGCAGACTTGTTAGCTTGTTCACTTCCTCAGATCCTGTCAGAACAAATACTTTTTAATAATTTGTTATGGTTACCTACAGTTTTATGTACCTTTCATTCAGATTAATTTATTGTATGTTTGAGGTGTACTGATATACTCATTTAATGCACACCTGCCAGCCTATCAGAAGCAGGGATTTTCTGTCCACCATATTAACATCAATCTGCAGGACTCACTGATAAATGTCACAAGCATCAGTGGTCGAGAAACTGCAAAGTTTAAAAAAGTTGCAACAGAAGCACAGAATTGATTTAAAAGCAAACAACAGATGTGCTAAATTTTACATTCAGTAGTCGAGGTGGAGAAGGGTAATGTGTTCAGCACAGCAAAGCAACATTGTAAAGGTATCACAGTGTTAAGTGCAGCAAAATAACAGCTGTTCTTGTCACATTATGGAGGCAGAGGAGGAAAAGAAAGTGCTGTGTGTTGTCACAGCAGCAACTGGCAATATTTGCTCCATGCTAATAATTCTTCCTCACAGGCTGCTAGCCAGGTTTATAAATCACACTTTGCAGTTGCCTGTCGGTAAACATGAGATTACAATCTCAGTTATGATTCATTGTTTGGTTAGCAGGTAAACTGACAGAGAAAATTGTGTCTACTGGCAGAAAAAATACGTCCAGTTTACACAACTGACAGGCTGCCTCTGGCACATCAGATGTCCTCATCTGACTGTCCTGATAATGATGACTCAGGACCTCAGTGAGTTTCCTGTAAAATTCCAAACAACAATCCCTCCATCAGCATTCATTCATAGTGTCAGTAGTTAAACAGAACTGAGCAGCACACAGAGGAGCAGAGCACTGTGGAGTCATCTTCCCTGATCCATCCTGTCTGTCTCACTCACATCCTGTAAGACCTTCTGCTTGTCAATAACTCGACCATCATGAATGCTTAGAATTCCAGACGCAGGACAAAAAAGCCTGAGGTGTTACTCCTGCCACTGTACAGAGAAAACCAAATCAGGTTGAATTGGCTTGTCATGGCTGAGCATTAGCATGCAGACTGCAGTGAGCTGATCTGACAGGATGAAGGACTAAGCCAATAAAGCCATGCTTGGAAGTGATGGCTGTGTGAAAATGGGTACAACGTTCTCTTGGAAGGTTTTGAGTGATTCCTTTTCTCTCTGTGTGCTATTGCTGTCTTTGTGCTCCGACACTCTGACCTGTCCCTGCAGCTCAGTCCTCCTACATGTTGGGTCACACAGAGCTGTGGAAGTACTTTGTAACCTCACAGAGCTCCCAGCAGTACAGAGGCCAAGTACATTTTGACACACTCTGGTGGTCCAGCTGTCCTGAGAGACTCCAGCTGTCATCCCACTAACGTAGCTTGTGACAAAGACATGTAGTGATCCCACACACACAGAACAGAAATGCTTGAGGAGTGGTGTTACTCCTGCCACTGTACAGAGGAAGTTAGGTTGAATTGCCTCGTCATGGCTGAGCATTAGCATGCAGACTGCAGTGAGCTGATCTGACAGGATGAATGAACAAGCCAATAAAGCCAAGTTTGAAAGTGAAGGCTGTGTTAAAATGGGTACAATGTTCTTTTTAAAGCAATCTGCTCGGCCTCTCCAATGTCATCATAAATGCTAATAGCCTAAAAATAAGTGGCAGTACAGTAATAGGATGTGAATTATTCATTGCTTTCCTATTTGAGTCCCATTATTTAATAACCTCTGTTAACAGATGTGTTGATTATGGGACATGACGTTTGAAAAGGATATTTCTTGACCTTTAAATGCAGTTAATTAGAGCTGCTTTTGTTAGCTGCATAAGAAGGAATAGGGACAGGTCACAGCAAGAAACTCACCAGGTGTTAATAACACTGACAATGGCTGCATTCACATGGGACTAGTATCACCTGAGGACCTTTAAGAACAATTGCCGATCAAACACGGAGGAACTGGCATGTTTGTTCGTTTGTGTCTGAACCAACTCTATAAATAACTTCACACATTTTCAGTACTTCCTATTCTCTCAGTCTCTTCATTGTTGTCTTTGTGCTCATACACTCTGACCTGTCCCTGCAGCTCAGTCCTCCTACATGCTGGGTCACACAGAGCTGTGGAAGCACCTTGTAACCTCACAGAGCTCCCAGCAGTACAGGATGTCATTATGCAGCATACAGGACCCAGTTCAGCAGACCAGCAGATCTGTCCTGCTGGGTGCAGACACAGCTGAGAGCTACAACTTTTCACATTCAGAGCTACAAATACTCATCATACAGAGATATGAGATGCCTGCAGCTCACATGCAATAGTCAGCCATGATGCATGCTGTTTCACTTTACACACAGTGCGTAACAGAGGAAAATCACCCACACAAACACACCAAAAGAACAGTTCCTTTCTGTGTAATATCGCCACTGGCTCTGAACCAACGCATGTATCTCCAACCTGCTCAAGTGTTTCAGCCTCAGGGTTTTTATATTAAATATAAACATTCAGCATGTTCTGCAGTCTGATATCACAAAGCATTAACTGCAGCTGCAACACAACACCAACACTCTGTTGGAAATAATAACATAGTAAAACCTATCCAACCAAAAGGTGTCTCCTGGGCTCTGCTGTAAAGGGACTGAGGATGCTACAAAGCTCATTCAAACACACAGCAAAGATACAACAACGACATCATCACACTCAAATTTCCAAAACACAACAGAGGCCTGAAATACAGAGCAGGATTTAGGCTGAGGGAGGTAACTGCAAGCTTAACACATGGATGTGTAGTAATGATCCTTGATATCACACAGACAACGTTTGCATGGTTAAACACTGACTTCCAGCTACCATCATGGCAGAAGAGGAGTAAAGTGATGAAACAGACATATTTGACCATCAGAGGAGAACAACAGGTGTAATTAATAACATCACTAACGACTGCATTCTTTCAGTCAGGTCCTGGATCCTGCTTTAGTGCTCACTGACACTCAACAGAGCTGAGCCCTCGTTAACTCTATTAATCACACCTGGACTTTTCCTGCTCTGGCAGAAAAATATCTGATGTGAAAACTAAACCATGTATTTATTTACATTTGTTTTTGGGAGCAAAGAGACCAGGTGAAAGTACGAACATGACTGTATATTTTTACATTTATATTCAAGTGATGTCTTGTATCCTCCACTCTGCATATGTCATCAGTAAGTTAGTCAATGTAAATGTTTACACAGGAATGAGCATTTTATGTTCATGCACACAAAAAAGAAAGGCCTCAGATGGGACTAATATCAAACTAAACTATTAAACATTTACTGGAATTCTAAACTTTGTATTTACAGCCTTTATAAATACATATAAATATGTGAATTAGTGTTGTGTTGATTGGATATAAAAAGCTAATTGGAGAGCTTAGAAGCAACAAATCCCACAACAGGTACTTGGCTGGCAGTCAGCAAAGCGTGCCAGGTGTCCAGTAGCACTGTGCAGCATACAACAGGGAGGTGGAAATAATGTCTCCATGCATGAACGAGTTGGCCTATGCTCCTCTGTGGTGCAGTCATTACTGTGATGATTGTGCTGAACAACATTGCTATCTGACAAAAAGAAGCCTTGTGACTGAAACAAAAAGAGGAGGAAGAGGAGGATGGGGACCAAATTGTTTCTATTCATATCTGCTTTCATAAACAGACAAACTCAGTGTGGTTTGCATGAAAACAGGACACAACGAAAAGGATTAAACCAAACACACTTTACATATTCATCAATGCCTGAGTCATCCACAGAAAAGCTCAAACATACACGCACAAACACACAATCTTTCTCGAACAACACATGCATAACAAACTTATGAATTTATCAACAGCATTTAGACTTTTTATTAAATGAGGTCCACACTGGGACACATCTGAGGTCATCAGGCAAACTACCACAGAGACTGGAGCCTTAACTATAAAAGGAAGCTTCTCCAGACTTCACTTTAATGTTAGAAACAGGCCTGTGTGACACGACCTGAGAGACCTGTGTGGCTGATATTCACTGAGCAGGTCTGAGAGGTGAGCAAGAGCATTTAGTGCTTTATGAACAAGGAGCAGAGCCTGGGAGTCAATTCTAAAGATGGAGTGATCTGAGAAGTGGTGTCACTCACCCTGACCTGAACACATGGGAAAATCTGACATGTGTTGTAGAAATAGAAACTATGAGCTCTGCAAAAGCACAGCAACATGGCAGACCAGGACCAAAAAGATCACAACAGTTTTACTGAACAAACAAAGTGTTATTATTACTGTCAGACTGGCTGCCTCTTTGTGTCTTAGTGTTAAACCAACAATGAAATAATGTCACTCTTTCTCAGAGGCAACATAGAGCTCTGCTGCCCTCAGGACAATATTGATCTGCAGAAAAACTACAAGCTGTCAGACAAGATATTTTTGTAAAGCTTCTTCTTCTCCATGTAAAACAGCAGAGGAACACTTTGATGGCACGAGAAGAAACACTGTTATGTTATGTGACCAGAGTGTCTCATGGGGAAGACAATAACCTGATACATTATTCATGGAGTGGACACTTTGTACATACACTGTTGCAGTCCTCTGCTGACTCAACTAAATTTAAAACTCTTTCTCTCTCTACGACTTTCAACATTTTTATCACATTACTTTTCATTTTTCATCTTTGAAGCTTTTGTTCAATATAAAAACTGTAAAAATCTATTTTCACTGATCCTATTTTTTGTTTTATTCTCCTATTTATTCAGGGTTTGTTATCCCTTTTTTAATTTTCTGTTCTGGGTGATAACGAAGGTCGACTCAGCTGCTTTCAGAAGGTTGGAGAGAGAAAAGGTGAACCTGCTGTTTATCTGAAAAGGGAAATGTTGCTGTTGTGTTTGGCTCTGGACTGAGAAATGCTGAGGCTGTTAGTCTTTTGCTTTAGTGCAGCAAACAGTAAATCCTCACACCTCACTGATCCTCTGATTAGAGAGAAAGTTTGACGAACAAAAATGTTGAAAACAGAACTTAAAACACAATTCTCAAGGTGCATCCAATAATTAAAATGGTGATGTTTCTGTCCAGTGTTATTTACTGTTATTATGCTGCAGTATATACAGCAATGTCGATATCAGAAGTTGTGTTAAATATTTTAATCTATTCTTTGACACTTTTCTTGCTAATAATGTGAGAAATCTCACACTGTGATTTTATGTATATTTCATTATTCTTTCACAGAACTGAAGGTGACTGAATATTAATTATAACAATTTTAGAACGGACAAATCCTCACTTATCCTTCCGTGCAGATTTCTGAAGCCATGTTAATCAGTGACATGAGCTTTGAAGTGATTATCTGAGAGGATCACACTTCGCCTTCACTCCCATATTTTTCTGTTATCCAATAAATTCAGCTGTTCTGTATCGATCCACCCCTTTTCCCTTGATGTTTGTTTTCAAACAGAAATACAGCGTGAAATGATTCAGAGTGGAGCCACTGAATCAGTCTGTGTAGCAGAGTTACTGCCTGAAAGGCTGAAGAGGGAACGGCTGTACTTACTCAGACACCTACAAGCAAAAATAGTAGGCTATAGTTGGTCTTTGTTCAGAGAGTTAGTTACCTGTGTGCTTGCACATGTGTTGTTTTCCCCCACAGAAATCCTGACAGCAGGTTAATTACAATTCTCCCAGTCACAGAAACTGTTGCTTTACTTTTTATAATTGCAGCAACTCCAGCTGCAGTGTTCAGAACAAAGGGCCTATTAGGGACAGACATGAGGGAGAAAAAGGGGAAGATAAAAGAATAAAGTTGAACTTTCTGTAACAAATGCTTCAGAGGAGGATTTTTTTTAATGATTGATTTATTTGCATTTTCAGAATTTGAAATATCATATTTTGTCTCTGCTCTGAATATCATTCTTTTCTTATACCTGGCACTCATTCTGGACATTTCAAATTGAGACCTGATTGTGAAATGTATCTCTGATGCCCCAACATCAGATTTAGAGTAATCACCACATTATTTAGAGAGTTCCACAGATGTTAATATTAAAGCAGACATCTAACTGTAGATACACATGAAGTATCAAAACCTCAGCAGATCAAACTGAAATGATGTGGATAAGTGGAAACAGAATAAATGGAGTCAGCTGTTTAGCGTTATCTATTTGAAATCTGTGATGTAATGTAATAATCACTGCTGCTCACACTGCACAGAGACAGAGCTTGACAGAGCAGACTGCTGCTGTCACTGCATTACTGAACAACTATCAGTAGCATATACAAAAGTAAGATTTATACACTGTTGCCTTGTTCCATCCATCAAGTATCAGGATACAGCTCAAATAAGTTCTTTATTGATCTCACTTCTAAACATGACACCACAAGGCACAGCACTCTCTCCACTCAGAGCTGTGACCTGCAGAAGTGGATCATTTACAGTAAAGTTGCAGATACTCTGTGCTTCTTGTTCTCTGGTGCTAATGACTCTTGGAGCTCTAGTTTCCTCCGCTGTTGACTCTGTCCTGAATAAAGAGCTCCTCTGTCTATTTCTAGTGACTCCATCCCAGTGGTTCTATCACACAGACCCCCAGCTGATTACCTGTGACTCTGTGGAGAGCTTTGATTTATGACTGTTTTGTTCTTCTTAAATGTGAGTTCAGGCTGCAACACTGCTGCTCTGAGCTGGGTTATAAAATGTGTGAGAGCTTCCCTTAAGACTTTAGTGTGATAACAGTTTGCCTCTAACAGAGAGCCAAATGTCTGTAGAGCAGAGCTTCAATTTCTGGTTCAGATCCAGTGGTTTGTTGCTCCAGTCACTGGACCTATAAAATAGACTTTATCTATAAAAACACAATAAATTGAGAGTAAGCAGAAGAGCAGTAATGAAGAGAAATACTTTTTCCACTTCACTAGCACTCCATTAAAGCAGTTCCTTTGCTGTAAACAGAGAGCCACCAGCTGCAGTGTTTTTAATGAGAGATAAGTCAGAGGAGGAAGGAAGATGATTGACAGCTACTTAAAAGAACAGGATGTGTTGCAACAGCTGGAGTCTGTGGTCAGCTGTCTGGAACAGCATCAACAGGTGAGGTTCAGATCATATATTGATTAACAAAAAATATAAATATGATTTATTCCAAAAAATGTTGGACAATTGTTCCTGAGTTAACAGGCTCTGTGTCTTCATATACTAGGAAACAAATGTCTTCATAGTGAATTTAGTCTGATTCTGCCTTGCAATAACATTATCTTTGTAGATCCTAAGGTAATGTATTCAATCAAATTGTAACACTGGATTGGTCAGACTCCTGTTTTTTCTCTCGGTGCTGTTCCTCTACCAATTTTAAATAAAAGTTTTGACACTATTCTGTGTGCACTTCTGAAGGTTGTCTTGCTGCACAGCATAGAGACCAACTCTAGAAAATGAGTTCACATGACAAAAGTGTTGCTGGTAAAACCTCTGATGGCTTTCATATGATAAGTCATGCAGGAAAAATGTTTACAGTGACAGAGCTACACTCTTAAAATTAAAGCAGAGACACACCTGGGGGTAATTAACAAAATTGCGGGCAGCACAAAAAACACTTCACATGTCAGATACAGCTTTCAAAACCAAGTTTTCTCTCAGTGATTCTATTTCTCTCTGTATCCGTTGGTTCAATGTTGTTTTTGTCCTCCAACACTCTAACCTGTCCCTGCAGCTCAGTCCTCCTACATGCTGGGTCACACAATGCTGTGGAAGAACCTTGTAACCTCACAGAGCTCCCAGCAGTACAGGAAGTCATTATGCAGCAAACTGGACCCAGTTCAGCCGACCAGCAGATCTGCCCTGCTGGCCGCATATGCAGCCTGAAGCTACAATGTATTCTCACATTCAGTGCTACAAATACTCATGATACATAGATGAGACATGAGGCATGCATCTGACTTCTGTTAGTCAGCCATGGTTATCTCCATACACACAGGACATCACAGAGGTAAACACAAACACACAAAAACAGTACCTTTCTGAGTAATATGACTACTAGCTCGAAGCAAACATGTACCCTCTTCCAAGTCCAACCTGCTCAAGTGTTCCCGCCTCAGGGTGTTTTTTATTTTTATATATAAAATATGAACATTGAATATCTAGTGCAGTCTGATAACACAAAGCCCGATCTGGCAGCTACAACACACAGTCTGATCAGAGACCTGTGGCACTCACTGAAAATCCTTTACATGAGATAGACTATAGATCCTTCTCTCAGAGAATAACTCATCTGTGTCAGCCTCTTGAACTAAATGTTGCCAGTGCAACACGACAGAGTAATGCGCTTTAGCTGTCCCAAAGACTGTATTGATTTGTGTGATTTAGCTCTTTGTTACTTTATTCTATTCCAGCCAACAATAGCAACTGATTAAAGCATTAAAACCTTGTACTAGTACAATGCAATATTTCCCTGAAGTCTGTCACTTACAATGTGAGAAATTTCCGCACGCATTTACAGGGATGTCCAATAATGTCGGCAGTCAACATGCATACTTAAATTCTGAATTCTCCCTCCCATAATAGCAGCAGTGGAGTTTAATGACGAAATAGAACCTTATGTTCACAGCAGATATTCTTACAGCAGACAAGAAGCACAGGTGTAATCAATAACTTCACTAACGACTGCTCTCTGTTCAGAGGAGTCAGGTTCTGAGCCCTGCCATAGTGCTCACTGACACTCAATGGAGCCCAGGCCTCGTTAACTCAAGTAGTTACACCTGTGCTTTTCCTGCTCTGACAGAGTCTCATGTGATTACTAAACCATGTGAACACTTATATTTTGTTAAATCACGGAGGCTGTTATTTGCAGATTTACCAGGTGGAAGTGACCAGGTGGAAGTATTCCCACTACGACCTATCATGTTTCCACACAATGATTTACTTGAGAATTTTGCATTTAGATTCAAATGATTTGTGTGATCCTCTGTCTGTATATGTGTTTGTATTGTTGACAGTAGAACAAGCTGAGACAGTCTGTGGTCGTGAGTCGCATCCAGTTTATGATTATGAACAATAGTTGAATAGTGATCATTTTTGAGATACATACACTAAAACGTCTCAAAAAAGAACACATACATAAAAACACGGGAGAAACTGGTAAAAAGCAGAGGAGAAAAGCAGCATTTATACTTTCTATTAAATGAGGTCCACACTGGGACACATCTGATGTCCTCTGGCAAACTGCCTCTGAGACGGGAACCTCAACTATAAAAGAAGCTTCTCCAGACTTCACTTTAATCTTACAAACAGGCCTGTGTGAGACGACCTGAGAGACCTGTGTGGCAAATAATCACACAGCAGGTCTGAGAGGTGATGTGGAGTGAGAGCATTTAACGCTTTATACACAAGGAGCAGAGGCATTTATAAAGTCTTACAGGAGCCAACTGAATTATCTGAGAACTGGTGTTACACACCTTACCCGAACACATGAGAAAACCTGGCAGGTTTTGCACTGATGGAAAGATTCTGAGGGCTCTGCAACATGACAGAGCAGGACCAAAAGGATCAACACAGTTTTACTGAACAAACCAAGTGTTATTATAACTGCCAGACTGGCTGCCTTGTAGTGTCTTTGTGTTAAACCAACAATCAAATAATGTCACTTTCTCAGAGGCAACAGGGAGCCCTGCTGCCCTCAGGACAAGATTGATTTTTGTTCAGCGTCTTCTCTTCTGTCAAACCTCAACAGATCACAAATAAAACATCCTGTAAAACAGCAGAGGACCAGTTGTATTGCAGAAGAAGAAACTGTAACAACTTTTATGTGACAAGAGTGCTCATAGAGTCCTATAGGGAAGACAATAACCTTATACATTATTGTCTACATTATTGTCAAAGTCGTCACCTGGACTGAAAAACACTGAGTCTGTTAGTTTTTGGTTTTAGTGCAGCAACGAATCTTCACACCTCTGATTTGTGAGAAAGGCTGCCAAACAACATACTAAATAAGTAAATAACTTTAAAGAAAATTCTTGAGGTGCATCCAATAATTAAAATGGTGATGTATCTGTCCAGTGTTATTTACTGTTATTTTCCTGCAGTATACAGAAATGTGGATATTACAGGTTATGTGAAATGTGCTGATATATTCTTTGACGCTTTTCTTGCTAATAATGTGAGAAATCTCACACTGTGGTTTTATGTATATTTGATTATTCCTTTACAGGTGACTGAATATGAATTAATTAGAACCATTTAAGGTCAGAAGGTCTCTGAAGACATGTTCATCAGTGAAGTGGGCTTTGAAGCTGTTTTCTGAGAGGATCTCACTTTGCTTTTACGCCATTTTTTTCAGCTGTTCTTTATCTCTGTCCCCATTTTCTCTTGATGTCTGTTTTCAAACAGAAATGGAGCATGAAATTATTCAGAGTGGAGCCACTGAATCAGTCTGTTTAGCAGTTAGCAGAGTTACTGCCTGAAAACCTGAAGAGGGAACGACTGTACTTAGACACCTAAACGTTTTTGATGCACTTACTCACAGATAAAAAAAAGACTTGTTTCTTTTGATACTGGGCAGGAAGCCACAGGGACATCAAAGATTTCATAATTAATGTTATTGCGAAGTGTTACACAAGATCACTGTAAAATTATGTCAGAAACACATCACCTTTATATTTCTCCCAGCTCTCTCCCTCTCTTTCTCTGACTGCCTCCCTTTCTCTATTTCATCCCGTCTCTCTCTTTGAGTTCCACAGTGCCAGGTTGGCACAGGCAAGGATGTGGGTTTTAACATGACGGTCTTGTGTCTCTCCTTTGGGACAGATTATGTCTCTCTGCTCCCTCACTGTTCCCGTCCTGCCCTCTGCTGCTGTGACAGGCTGCTCCTTGTCCTTTGCCAGGACTAGAGGCTGTTAATGCCAGACAGCCGGATCAGAGGTGCTGATCTTTATGCAGCCAGCTGAGTCACATTTGGCAATGTGTGTCTGTGTAGGTGTGTAACCATGACAGTGACTAAAAAGATCCTTTACTTTAGTCAAAAACGCAACTTGGCTGGTTGCCAAATTACTAAACTGCTGATCATATGATCAATTATTTGTAATTTAAAGACACCTCACACAGCTCTCTTATGCATTCACACACAAACACACACACAAACAGTGACACCAGATTCCTCCAAAACCAGAAGTCTTTTTTGCCCTTGTTCTGTTTTCCATGGATGACTGTGACCTTCTGGTGTCCAGGGAAAGGAGCCAACAATAAGAGGCAGCAGATGGTTCACAGTGAGACTCTTGTGCTTCGTATTCTGCATGATGGTTTATACACACATACAAACACACACTATTTTTCATATACTTACGAAAGATCATCTTCCCTGTGTGTACTGACAAAGGCTTCCCATTCTTGCTTTCAGTAATGAACTAAAGATAAGAGAACTAAAGGTGATGGTGTTCTGCTTTTCTCTCCTGGCCTCCTGCCTGCTGTGTCTCTTATCCTCCCTGTGCATCACATCACACACTGAAGCCTCTCCTGACACTGTGGCAAAACTAAAAACACAGCCAGCACGACCTTCGCCATTACAGCAGCAGAGCCTGTCCACATGTGGCATTGCAGCCAGCTCATGTTGCATGTGTGTGTGTAAGAGCGGGAGAGAGAGCGAGCATGGGTGTTCCTGTTTATGTTTCAGTATGAGTCTAATTAAGTTTAATTCAGCACAGAGGACCACAGTGTGATTCAAGTGCTAAACACTGAGCTTTATTTACAACCTCTCTGACAGGAGAGAAACAAACCATGAAACCTGCAGCTTCAGAAGTGCTGCTGGAAAAAGCTTCACTGAAAGATTTCTAAAGATGCTTTTGTTGGTCTGAATTTGTTCTTCTCCAAATGGGACTGAAGTGTCTTTTCATCCACTGATTAAAATCATTAATAATGTTGATATGTTTTTTGTCATGTCTTTTTTTACTGATATTTATTTCTTTGCAAAGCACTTTGTGTGTTTTTGCAGATATTTCTAATAACATTCAGAATCTCTATCTCAAAGAAAACAAAGAGACAAAGGCATGAACCTTCTATTTACTTGACCATGAGGACATTGATTCACTTCCTCTCCTCAGGTCTGCTGAACTGTACAGGCTGTTTGAATCATCAGTCAGACAGTTTAGTTTAGCAGACACATTAGAGCCGTAGTGGAGCTGTCTGTGCCAGTTAGTCTGCAGAGTCCTGCAGCACAGCAGCCTGAGGAACTCACAGGAAATGAAGTGAGGCTCGACTGTTCAGGAGAAATAAGAGCTCGGCCGTTTGTTCAAGATGCTTTAACTGCACTAGAAGTTTATAATAAGGTCAGAGGTCATTCTGGAGGGCAATGACCCTTCATATGAGAGACTAATGAAACCATTACAGAGCTGAAGAGAGACGCTCACTGGAGAGAACGTTACTTTAGCTGAGAGACAGGGACAGACAGACAGACAGAGAGCGTGCTATGTTATCGCCAACACTAATACATGTTATAGTGGTTTAAAGACTACCAGCAGAATGCATTATAAACTGTATGTCTGACATTCAGACTGTGACTGTGACTTTAACTGAGACAGACAGAAAGAGAGCGAGAAAGCATGCAATGTTACCTCCAACAGAGAAGTATTGTTTAAGTGTTTGTTACTCTACAATATAATAAAGTAACAGTGGTCCTACCACTACCTGCAGTATACATTGTATATGCATTGCATAACATATTCAGACTGTGATGCAGTTTGTTGAATTTTAAAATATGGAGACAGAGGCTGGAAAGGTTTCACTCTGCAGAGGGATTCTTATTAAACCAATGTTTGGAGAAAATCAAAACATGATAACATAACATTAACACACCGAGAGCTTTCATAAACAGCTATTATGTCTAATGGTGCCTCCACATTCAATCTATTCCACTGCAGAGAGAAAATAACACTTCATTGTTTTTTTGTTTGTTTTTTTAACAATAGAAAAATAATTTAAATTTGGTCTTTTTATCCCACTGACATGCGCGATAAGTGCAAGTTATTCATTATTCTGTTTTCAGGTTCATAACCGCTGACTGTTATTCTATTCACAAATGTATTTTTACACTTACTCAAAGAATATGCTGATCTTCCCTTCGTTTTCATTGTTCCATTGTGGGCTCGATAATTTATCTGGTGACAAATGAAATAAACTGACAGTCATTCTCTCTTTATTGTCTTGCCAGTCAACTTTATTGAACTCATCTGCTGTCGTGACGTCACAGCTTGTCATCAAAGTGCAAAGTAAAGGCTGAACAGAGCTATCACAATGAAAACTCTCTGTGGTTATATCTGCCCAACTCTGAGAATCACAATCTCTGCTGTTTTTAAGGAGATATGAAAAACACACACATTGCAAATGGACTTCATTTAGCAACCAGTGGAGGAAAGACCAAAATATGATATTTATTCATAAAGAAGTAAGGCATATATGATTACATTATGCAGCCTCAGAGAATGTCTCTTACAGCTCTGTGTATCTATTTAAATGTAAATGATCTGAGGCTGAGGTGAGGATTAGTTACAGAAACACCCTGTAGCACTTTAGAAACAGGAATCAGATGATCAAAGGAAGTTTGATTTTATTTATTTTTTTACCTTCAGTTTTAACTTCTCTCTCTTTCAGTATCTCTCGGAGTCTTTCTCTCTCTTGCACACTCACTCACTATTTCTAATGCTCTCATTAAAAGTGTTCACTCACAGACATGAAACACCTGTAGATGGAGGAAACCAATTTGCCAGAGCAGCAGATAAGACATTCAGTGACTTGGGCAGCAAGAGAGAAAGAGGGAAGAATGACAATTACATGTTTCTTGGTCTCTAAAAGCACACAGAGATCATTTTCATTTCAGCTAATGCAAACATTGTATGGGAGCATCTCTGAGGAGGATCCATCTGTTAATACAAGAACAATCCATCCAATATTTTCCTCATCACATTTCTTGATACTGAACCTCTACCAGCTCTTGCCAGGAAGTACTCAAGTTCTCTCAGGTATGCTGGGAGATGAAGTCTCTGTGCTCTACATCGACATCTCCGAACAGTCAGTTTGGCATCGAGTGCCTCCAAAGCAAACACTCAAATACCGTTCAATATGTGAGCTGTTCCACTGATGCATTAGTGATGCAGTCGAAACATAATCATCTGTGTCTCAGCTGGATCCATCTTTGGTGAATGCACCCATTTGTTATTCAGAACACATCCTATCAGTTAATTTAATAGAGTCAAATCACAGCATGCAATTTGAATAACCTCCTTTTAATCCTGCTGTTTAGATGACTAATTCATGATTACTCTCAAGCTATTGGAGTCATCAGCGCAAATGATTAACCTCTGTAATGAAATAACTGAGTGTGTACATTTACTGTCCCCTGCAGTAACACCACAAACCGCAGCTTCTAGTGAATCCACACTTCTCTACATGGTGGCAGGAAAAACAGACTTGCTGCTCGCTCACATCTCTGGAGGGAGAGCTAGCAGAGAGCGAACAGCACAACTGGGCTCCAATAACCTCTTGAAAATTCCAAATATTTCTGGTCTTGCTGTTAGTTTGTAGTTTCACTAACTACAATCAGCGTCCTCTTATTTATGTTTTTCTGATTTCTGATCTTCTGTAGTACAACACTACACTTGATATTAACCAATCAGCTGTCACTTAGCTCTCCTGCAGTGTGGCTGTTGGAGCAGCAGCTCATTAGCAGAGAAGCTGATTATGTGAGAAGAGGCACCAGTGCAGTGTGTTTGCAGAGGCAGAAATTCATGTTTCCTCAAGTGGGAAATAGGAAGCTTGAAAATATTATGTAAACTGTGAATAATTTAAATATAACAAGACACCTGTTGCTGATATATTCAACATTATTTCAAGTGTTCATGATCATGTGTTAGGTTCTCTCTGTGGAGCTTCAGCACATGAGACCTTATGGTACAGGTGAGCTGTTTGAAAAAGGGGGGATATAAATGAACTTTACCACTCTGCTCATTTGTACTTAAGACTAAGCAGAGGGTGTTGAGTTCATTAGTTCAGTGCCAGCTGCAACACAAAGGCAGAAAGAACACAAAGGTTCAGTGGAATCATCAAATGAATAAGATGAGACTGTAGATGAAAAACCTCATTCCCCTCCTTTATGAGGCAGAAAAAATATCCATCTTACACGCTCCAGTCTACTCAACTCTTTGAATGAACACAAGGTTCAAAGCTTCTGACCCCTGGGTGTCCTCATTCATAGTTAATTTAAAGCCCACAGTGTTTCTGTTCTCTAACGACGCTCCAGCTGTCAGTGAGAAAACCTTCAGCTCAGGTTTTACAGATTTTCTTTAATGTTATTAATTTATGAATTGTGCAGATTTTAAACTTTGTGATCCTTAAGTAATACTTCAGAACCTCAGGGTGGACTTTAAGTTGTTGGAGATATTATTTTTAATACTTTGCTTGTGAGGGTAGGGCCTTCAAGCTTTTTTTCATAGTGTTAGTAACTCACACTAAGTAGGCAGAATAAATGAGAGATAAGAAAAATAAGACGATACTTTACAGTAAGCATGAATTAAACAAGACATAACAAGTAAGCAGTGGTGGGGTGGGAATAAGTAAATACCACATCTAACGTAAGTGATGCATCAGTTCGTCTCAGGTTAGAGACTCACAGCTCGTCTGCTCTGAAGAAACCTCACAGATAATCCCAGGATTCCAGTCTGCTGAAGGCAACTCATGAAGCTATCCATTAAATCTGCTCTCACTCTGCTCTGGAGGTGAAACCGTGAGTCTTCAGACAGCTCCTGCTGAGCTTTAACAAGGAAACTTGTCAGGAAACTTTGCAGCTCCTTTTGAATGGAAATGCGGGCAAAATTCTGAAGTACAGTTGATACTAACTGTGACATGCACTGGTCCAGAGAAATGATCTCCTCTGTCTGTGATTCAGCACCATGGACAGAGACAGTGTTGTTCCAGAGCACATGTACATGTTCACTACAGTGAAAACACAACTTTGAGGACAGCACATACGAGTTGCATTAAATTATATTCATATTAACTACCTGACAATTGTGTAACAGCAGAGGCAGCACTCACAGATACGTTCAGACACAGTAACAGAGGCAGACAGACACTCTTGTAAAACTGAGTGGACACACACACTCTCTCTGTGTCTGTAACCTGCAGACCTGAAGAACCATGAAATCAAATTGATGTCTCAGAGGAGCGACACATTTTATCAGTGTGTATCAGTGTGGAGGAGGCTGTTGTTGGAGGTGGACTCACAAATGTCAACAAACCAGATAAAGGCTGGAGTGTGAGTATTATTTCATACAGAGAGGGTCAAAGGTCATTCACGTAGACCATTCTTCACAACAGCAGAGTGAGAGGAAATATCAGCCTGTGACCTGTATGTTTATCACTTAATATCCATGCAAACATCACACACACATCTATTTGTTGTCTT
This sequence comes from Semicossyphus pulcher, assembly GCF_022749685.1. Lineage (NCBI taxonomy): Eukaryota > Metazoa > Chordata > Actinopteri > Labriformes > Labridae > Semicossyphus > Semicossyphus pulcher. The sequence continues at coordinate 8,808,817 of NW_027211700.1, forward strand.
ATTTGCAGGTAAGGGAGGAAAACAGGGCCACAGCATGGGAGAATCCAGTTCATGTATCCTATTGACAGCACTGGAGGTTTAAAACAATCACCAGTGGGACACAGAGAGCTTGTTGTCATCAGTACTAAACTATATCAGAAGTGTCAGACTGACTGTGTTACAGGCAGGTGGGGAATTCAGCTGCTTCTGTCAATCAGCTTTGAGCTCCATCCACCTGCCTACATCACTTTATCACTAACACAAGTCTGGAAACCAGAGTGTGAGGTTACATCATTTGAAATGTGTTTGAATAAAGAGTAAAAGACCCACTTATTACTGTGACAATCAAGTGATTATTCCACTACATGTGTAAATAAACCCCAAACTACCAGCACATTTTACATTTAGCTAAATGTCTGTTGTTATATCTGTCTGTGTCTATCTGATGCAGTCTGGATAAATCAACTCTAAATACCAACAGTACACAGCCCTGCACTGGAAAAAGATGAAGCAGGAGCTTTCTCTCTTGTTATTACGAAACATTCTTATCTTTTGTATTTCTTTTCTTCACATTTTCTTGTATCCATCTTTATCTTACTTCCTCTCTGATCTCTCCACCCCTATCCCTCTGATCATCTTTGTATCAGATTAATCACAATTTCCACAATGTTTATTCTGGAGGATTATTTAGTCTTCGGATTTAAAGCTTCTGCTTCCTTTTCAACATCTGTTATTTAAGTTTTCTTCCATTCATTCAATTCTTTTTTCCTCCCAACTAATCATCTGACTTATATGGAAAACATGTTTTTTCTCCTCTGAGGAAGTTTAAGAGACAACAGAGTTTCTGTGACAAACACTGCTGGATGTGGCTGTGAAAAGGGAAACATTGCTCCTGCTCCTGGCTCTAATTCAAAGATGATCAGCAACATGTTTCATCTGCTGCCTCTGTCCTTGCCCCACTGGCTGTTTAATGTCGGGGGAACTGAATCACTTCAGTTAACAAGAGTGGAGAGTTTGTGAGGCAGCACAGACTGAACACACATTCTGGTACTGACAGCCTTAGAGATCGATCTGATTTCTACATGACAGTATAATGTTAATTTAGATAAAGCACATACTTGTGCACACACATAAACACACACTCAAACCCACACATGAAATCACAGAGCAAATCTCATTACCGTTCTGCTGGATCCTAAGTGTGTGTGATGTGTTTCTCTGCTGAATTACCATATAAATAACTACAGCTGATTATCAAGATTTGTTCAAGAAGCCAGAACAGAGAGACAGAGAGAGAGACTGTGTGAAAGAGAACACCTCGTTTTCTCTAGAAGGTGTCACTGAAACCTAATCCTCTCATTAATTTGACTGCAATTTTATGCTTTTTCTTCTTTTTATTTTTTTATGTTTTTATTTGTGAAACATCCTGTCTACCTCTCGTTGGTATAAAAACACTTGTGTGTAATATAATTTAAATGAATATTCATTGACAGCTATTAGCATTCAGTGATATTACTGCCTGTGTTTAGTGGAGGTGTTGATACCTGGAGGAGGAGATTCTTCTAATCTCTCGGCTTCATTTGTCTTCTCATTAACACTTCATTCACAGTCTAAAAGGACGTCAGACCAAATGAAGCATTCAGTGTGCCTCATTTAAAGTTCACTCCAAAGTGCCTGACCTTACATGTTGAATAATAACCTCACCTCATAAATCTATATTACATTGGGATTTATTTTATGTGTAACTCTAAACAAGTGTAATTCTAACGTGCTGTCATGGACTAAGCCTGGACTTTTACCTGGACACACCCTGGGCCCTCAGGTGTGGCCAGTTAACCTAACGAGCACTAATGAGCAGCTGCAGAGACAGAGCAGACTGGCCAATCACAGTGCACAACAAGATGACATCACAGGGGTCATCACATACAAGATTCACCTGAATGATCAGGTTAACACTAAAAACAATGATTTGCAGGTTATGTTATGATTCATCCCTCTCCTCGCTTTTCCCCCTCCCCTGGTCAAACTGTTTCACACATGGCCTCTAAGCAGTTATAGAATAGGGATTTTGATGATGTAGTGGAACAGAATGATGATCATAAAGGTCTGTTCTACTAAAGAGCCTGACATAAAGAGCAGGAGGAGTCTGTAATGTTGAACCATTTCATGGACTAATTGCTTCATCAATCACACAGCAGAGCAGCAGAGCAAGCAACTGTGAAGAAGCTGAGTTGAAGATGTGCATTACTCTTTTAACTGGAGACGCTTCCCCCAAAAGTCTTCCCCACAATGTTTTTACAGAGCGCATCAGCAGGCTAATTATGAGTTTATAATGTCAACTTACAGTGTGAAGGTTCAGTGACCTTATTAGAAATGTTAAGCTAATTTATTAAAGCTGGATTAAATTGGATTTCAAAGTATGTGAGTACAGGAAAGGTTCGAGAAATGTAAATATAAAGGAAAACCTAATGGAGTACAAAACAACATGTATGTCATAATCATGCTGTGTACAACATATAGTCTTGGACTGACCACTAGTTTAAATAAACAGCATGATGCGAGATACACGACCCAGCATGGTGTTTCATCCATCAGGTTTCTGTTTTGTAAAAAAGGTAAAATCTAGCCAAATGTATCAACAACACAGAGGTCTGTGTGTGTGTGTCGAGTGTGTTTGAGTGTGTGTGTGTATATACTCCATGGCCGCTCTAATCTGCTCTGCATGAAGGAAAAACTAATGAGAAGACAAAGATTCTCAAAGAGCCTCTCAAACACTGAGAGCACACTGACTGGAATCTAAACATCATCATCACCACAGTGATGGAGAACATACTGTATGTTTTAGAGCTGAATACATTGATGAGCATCCCTGCTGCCTCACTGTGATTGTTGTTAGAAACTTTATCAACAGGAGAGGGAGGGAAAAATCTCACCAGTTCACTATCAGTGACCCAAAAGTTAATGAGTATAATTAGCAGGAAACCTTAGGAGAGAATGGGCCTGCAAAAGCCAGAGACACACACTCAGTATTCCATATGATGTGCAAAAAGCAGGAAACTGAGTGCAGTGTATTTTCCTTTTATTTGTGTGTCTTCATCAGTGTGTCTACAGGTCCCTCTATGTAACCGACATTCTCTCTCTGCAGTGACAGATAGGTGTTTCAGGGCTTCATTACTTTCAGACCTGCTGCAGTTCCATCTCATTCGTAACATGTCATGCTGCTTTGTCTTTTAAAAGTAAATCTTGGTTAAAGGCAAAAGAAAAAAACGAGAGTTTGTCAGGGTAATTAGTTTGGGGATGAGTTGCTGTGTGTGAGACACGATGCTTGAGGAAAGAAAGGAAATAAAGAAAAAGTCTTCAATGATTTATAAGTTGGAGGATAAACTAGGATAAAATAATGAAATAATTAATCAGTTAAAAAATTCAAGTGCACAGATAATAATCACTGTTGCCTTTAAAGCTGACTGAGTGCATTTAATACACAAGTGAAAAGGAAGACACAGGAAGTATTTCAGTGTGAAAGGAAACACACTGATGTAGTTCCTGCTTAACCAATATGGTTGGCAAGTATGAAGCGATGGCTACTCATGGCACAGAAGAACTATTTAATGAAATAACCTGCTGTGGTCTGAGATACATGGCACATGGATTGACACAAAGCAATACAAGTTAACTTATAAAGCAGCTTTCAGACGCAAGACAATTCAAAGTGTTTAATCTAAAACTAAACCTGCAGGTACATCAGGAACAGATTAGTAGAGTTCAAAGCTCACTGAACACACAGACTTATGTTTATGATGAAGACAATGATATTTCAGAAAAGATTGAATTTAGAATAAAAACTGAAACAAAGAACAGCAAGCCAGTTCTAATCAGCTCCAAGAATCTCAAACATTTTAGCAAAGCAACATGTTTCTCATGCAGCTGCTCCTGGAACCAACAACAACCTCAATCCTTCAGTAGAAACTAAGAGTCACAACTGTGCACCCTTATCTCTGCAGCAGGAGAGGTTAGAGTGAAGGAGACAATCTGACTAAAGCATCTCTGGTAAGACACAGAATGAAAGCACACCACATCAGCTGATCATCAGCAGATCAGAAGCAATCATGTTCAACACTTGTGAAATATCAGAGTTGTTCTTACTGTCAGTTCTGAAGATCACTGTGATGCAGCAGGTTGTCTTTCTCATCCAGCCGTCATGACATAAACACACACACAAAACAGACACACACACACACAGTCGGGCATCTTACCTGGAAGAGACAAAAAAGAGAAGACAGACTGTAAAATATATTATCTATGACATCATCATCACCATTATCATTCCTTTAATTTAGCTGCAGCCATGAGTCCCACTGTTGGCCAGTCACAACTCATGATTTATGGCAATATTGGTCTCAATGGTCTGATGATGTGGGAACAAATGGATGTAAAACTTCTATCAGCCTTTTTTAGTGTAAAGGCCGACATTATCTGAGCCTGCAGAGTCAATTGTTCTACCTGCTCCTTGACAGAGAGACACCTTCAGCCCATCTCTCCCCACAAGAACCAAACACCTGCTGATTCTGCTGCTTCAGAGGGGAAATCCAGTCAGGTGAGTGTCACAGAGTTAGCCTGTGTCCTATAGAGTGCCATGCACGCTCACACACACATGCTACACCAGCACTCTGAAATAATTCAATCAAGCCAGTTGGAGGTGGAGCTGCTTGTATTGTTACCTTAGCATCATTTTATATTGCCATCATCACTGTAATATATTTATGTATCTCTGCTCATAGAAAAGAATATGGGGATTTTTAAAAAAATACAAGGACATACCGTCTAATAAAAGTGTTTTTTATTAATTGTGAAACATGTTTGGCAAGAACAACAATTGTTTGTCACCTGTTTGTTCTCTGCTGTACTCTCCCTCCTCTGTTTGAACCAGGAACTGCCAAACTGAACAGAAGCTGCCATTGGCTTATGAGGAGGTGTTCCAGCGGAATGTGAAAAGTATGGTAGAGTTAGAGGGGTGTTTATTGTGGCTCCTATCACAAATGCTATGTAATTGCACCGTGAGTGCATTCTTTCTAAAGATGCTTTATACATAATGTACATAATGCTGCACAGGATAATTGTTTTACACAGTTAAATAAATACTGAACGTCTTGACTGAATTGATTTTTGCCACAGTTTGTGCCTTATCCACTAGACAATACTTAAAGAGAGGAGCTTCACAGTAGAGATGGCAGAGGACATTAGAGAAGACACTAGACTTTAAGCTTCACCATCCTTCAATGCACCCAGAGATATCCCTTATCCCAAGTATGCGCAACAACAACAGAATATTTTTGGTTTTTGAAATTGTTCTGACATATAATCTAGTCAGCCCTGCCAAGACAAACACATGTTTGAGAATAACACCTGAGGGGAAAAAGCAAAAGCCTGTACCTGTACAAATGATACATGGTAAAAGCCTGTCACCCTTTGTTGATACATGTTGAATAATGAAAGGCCAATTTCCTGATGTATGTTCACATTGACCATTAATCACATTAAACACTAGAATTTAATGTCAATGTATTTCATCATCATAGAAAATGCATCAGCATGCATTTCCCGTCTCCTGAGTCCTTCACATTTCCAATATGTTTGACTCACTTCAACCTTGGGATGTAGGAGCCAAAACATTTCACTATTTATATCTTAAATAGGAGGTAGAGCTCTTTACCTCTAAAGTGTTAATACCAGATGTCCGAGATTAAAAAAAACAAAAACAACTAATACTGCTTTACATTAATTTGCAGTTTTAATTCTCTGACTTTCAGGTTCGGGTGAAAAAAGTCACTACTTTTTATTTAACAGTCCAGAGTCAGTGGAGAAGCACAGGGATGGATTTTGCCTTCACTTTAAATTCTGACCTCTGGTTGTTTTGATATATAGTTAATGAGTAATGTCCAGCCAACAGTGTTTCAGTATTCACTCGCAGCGCTGGATGTTGGTGGGTTAGAATCACTAATCTTAACAGGCATCAATCAGCCCAGGCAGGGGTCCTCTGCGCTGTGACTGACAGATGGATAATAACAAATAATAATAACAACCTCATCCTCGCTCATGCCCCTGGTAATTGAGAGCATGGTGGGCTGGTAGAGTCTGACAAAGAATAGCAGGGGACCTCACTTTTTGTTCAAGAGTTGGACTACACAGGTAGGAACCACACAGTTTGAACTGAACTACAGTTATAGATTCAATAGATGGTAGATCCAGGCTCTTAGTCAGCACCATGGACAGTGACAGAGCACTAACAGCACAGTGTCCAGCTCACTAAAACCACAAGTTTCTTCAAAGAGTCAGGTAAATTGTTCAAAAAACAGAAGCAGAAGCTGCTCACACACAGGAACAGAGACGTTTAAGATGTAAATGATGCAGGTTTAGAAACAAAAACATTACGTGTGGCCTTTCACAGATGAATCATGGTCACCAAAGATATTTTAAATCGATATACACACATTTACATGCATGCACATTGTCAGCAACACACCGCCTCATAACTCTGGATCGGTGTATACGACAGCGTGTTCCAGTTCCTGCCAATATCCAACAACTTGGCACAGCCATTGAAGAGGAGTGGACCAACATTCCACAGGCCACAATCAACAACCTGATCAACTCTATGCGAAGGAGATGTGTTGCACTGCGTGAGGCAAATGGTGGTCATACCAGATATTGACTGGTTTTCTAACCCCCCCGGACCCCCCCTATACAGTAAAACTGCACATTTTAGAGTGGCCTTTTATTGTGGCCAGCCTAAGCCACACCTGTGCAATAATCATGCTGTTTAATCAGCATCTTGATATGCCACACCTATGAAGTGGATGGATTATCTTGGCAAAGGAGAAGTGCTCACTAACACAGATTTAGACACATTCATGAACAATATTTGAGAGAAATAGGCCTTTTGTGTACATAGAAAAAGTCTGAGATCTTTGAGTTCAGCTCATGAAAAATTGAAGCAAAAACTAAAGTGTTGCGTTTAGTTCAGTGTGATTCCTCTTCAGAGATCTTAAATAATGGAACAAAGAACACAGAGCAGCAGCACTGATGACTTCACTGTGTGCACGTCTGGTTCATAGCGCTGAATCCTGCAGAACTGTAAACTTAATGTAGTTGTATTTGTTATTTTACCTGATGACATCTTGAATTTGAAGTAGTGATTCTCTTACTTTCAGGTTAGGGAAAAAAAGTTTCCTACTTTGTATTTAAGAGTTGAGAATTGCCTTATTTATTTACTTATAAATGATCCCCATTAGCTATCACCGCAGTCACTATTCTTCCTGGCATCCTGGAAGAATCACTGGAGAAGCACAGGGATGGATTTTGCCTTCACTTCAAATTCTGACCTCTGGTTGTTTTGATAGCTAATGAGTAATGTCCAGCCAACAGTATTTCAGTATTCACTCGCAGCACTGTATGTTGGTGGGTTAGAATCACTAATCTTAACAGGCATCAATCACCCCATGTGGGGGTCCTCTGCGCTGTGACTGACAGATGGAGAATAACAAGGCCCCCCTCATCCTCGTTCATGCCCCTGGTGAGTGAGAGCATGGTGGGCTGGTAGAATCTGACAGAGAATAGCAGGGAACCTCACTTTTAAAGGAGTTCAAAGAGCGGGACAACACAGGTAGGAACCAAACAATATTGACTTCTGAATTTAGGTTGTTTGAACTGAACTACAGTTATAGACTCAATAGATGGTAGATCCAGGCTCTTAGTCAGCACCACGGACAGAGACGGAGCACGCTCAGCACAAGTTTCTTCTAAGAGACGGTTTGAAGGAAAGCCAAAACTTTTTTTAGCAATGAGGACATTTGGCAAAAACAGATTTCTAACCCTCACTTATTCCTAAAAGCTTTGACTGCAATCACTCTAATTTTTAACCTTTTGCATGCATAAAAAAAATCTCTATATATTTGATGAAAATTGGACATTGGTCTCTTTTTCTGGACTTACTAAAAACTGCTTAAAACAATTAACAACCGCTCATCTTCGAGAAATTAGCAAAAAGACACCACATGTTCCTTTTCAAAGTGAATGTTCACGTGTTTCTTAAAAGACTTTTCAGACCAAGGGCCCTGACAATTACCCCCCACTGTTACTGTGACCCTCTCAGTGATCACTCGGCCACAGATCAGCTGCACTCTGGCAGCCTGACCTGCACACAGACAGCATGCTCTACCTGCCTGATTTTATTTTCAAATGCTCAGAGAGGCAAGAGAGCGAACCCACAAAAGAGACACAAACTTTCTAAATATTAGATTTGGCTGTAAAGCTTTTCTGTTTGAGGCTTTTGTTTCAGCTCTCAACATGTTTCTCAGAGGAGAAGTTTTTACTCGTCACAAAGCAAGAAAGTCACAGGTGTAATTAATGACACTAACGAGGTGTCTGTTCCATTGTGGTGTCTCGTTAAACATTACCAGTGAGCTACATGCACATTAACCGAACCCTGGAACTGGTGAAGCTAAATGAACATGCCCTCGTTAGTGTGATTAATTACACCTGTGATGCTCCTGCTGTGACATCAAAAAATCATTCAGTCAGTCAATCAGTAACAGTCAGTCACTCACAACACAGAACTGGTAACAGATTCAACTTTGTTTGCTGATGGTTTGGCAAAAATACAGTTTTCCAAAAATAAATGTTAAAAGTAATGTTATTCTTCATGCTTGTATATTTTTAGTTCATCATTTCATGAGACAATACTTAAAACAAGCATCCATATATGTTAAACTGCAGTATGTGTTACAGTGAAGCTAGTAAAAGGTATTTTTGTCTTTGTCTTCACACATCATGTCAGGCTCTTGTAGGCAGTAAGTGTTCAAACCGAAAAATAACTTTCCCTGACGTCTCTTTGGCTCACCATGTTCCCTGTGTCTGTATTCCTGCTTGACTGACAGCTTCTGTGTGGTCCATTTCTTCACGCAAGAAATCTGCACGCCTTCCCCTCCTCGCATGTCAGGAAAAAGAAACGTTCTGTGACAGCAACACCCAACCTGAATGAGTCAGCAGAGACCTGAGCTAACTGGACAGTGTTGGTGTGTGCTGACTTAAGAAGAGATGAGGTGGTAACTCAGAATGTAAAACTTTCTGAAAGCAACAAATTAACTCCTTCTAAGCATAAGCTGTTATAATAACACCAATTACTTGGACTGAATAATTATTAAATATCAGTCTGAAACTAGAATGCAACAATTATTCATTTTTTTTACGTTGGTTCAAACCAAAACACTGAAAAGCCCAGCTGCAGTCTTATATTCGTATAAGTTTTTCCATGTTGTTTACTAAACTGTAATATAAGGGTGAAGATGTATGACGATGATGATGATATGTAGCCTGAGAATAAATCCCTGTAATCTGGAGATCTACAGCCTCACACTCTCTGCTCAGATAGGTCAGACAGACCTTGAAGAGACTGTGTGATGTGCAGGGTTGCGTCAGTATTGCATGTAATAATAATTAATATGTAGAAGAGTAAAGAGCAGCATAGGAGTGCGAGAAGTTGGACAAATGAAAGTCAAGCTCTAAAGTGAAACATCTTGTCATGTCTTTTTATGTGAGGAAAGAAGATACACACACTGCACTGCACTCATTTAAGTGAATGAACTTGAGAACTTGACTTTGTGCTGAAGAGAAAGACGTGAGAGAACTGGGAGGAGGATGAAGAGAGAAAGTTGAGAGGGTCATAAACTGCAACACTGAGGCAAAGAGTGCAGAGGAGGAGACAGAACACATCTGTAATCTCCCACAGACAGTTCAGCATGAACAGCAAACATCTGTCCTCAAACTGTTGGAATATCAAAAGAGACGACATTTATCTCACAAATCAGTTAAAATTTCAGCTAAAACTTGTGATTGATTCAACTTGTCTTGTTTTCCTGCAGTAACTGCTAATATCTCTACAGCTTTTTAAAGTTTACTTTTGAAGTTCAAGCTAAATAGTTTTGCCCTTCATGAAATCTTTTGTAACACAAACTTCCATTTAATAAATGTATCAGCCAGTTTTTACTTTGATGTTGCATCACCATATCTCCCTTTCAAAGAGCAGGAGAACATAAATTGTCTCAAGCAGGAAGCACAATTTTTTTCTATTTACTTTATAAAAATGGTTTCGCTCAGAGAGTGTTTCTGGCTGAATGTGTGTTTGTTCAGGTGGGACATAAGGGTCACATGTTGGCAGTCTGCCCACTGAACACTACACAAAGAAAAACCCATTCTCATAACAAGATGGTGTATTTAAATGACTATAAAACTTGCTGCTCCTTCACTGGCTTCTGGCTGCCTGATAGTATTATCCTGCTGAATACAATGCCAGTGCTACAGCTCTGTGAAAATCCACAGGGGAGTTTTCTGAAAAGTCCATTTTCCTTGCGACATTATAACTTTCAAAAGGTCATCGATCCATCGAAATATCTCAATGAGATGCTCTGGGGCATTAGTATCCAGAAAGAGATCAATCTGTTTTTTCAAGCTTTAACTATAATTCAGAACGAGCAGAGAGACTGAACATAGTGTTTTCAGATAGAGAACAAATACATCATTACATAGGCATATAGTAGTAATAACTCAAACAGCAGATTCTTATTATTTGTTTATTCAATCATTCATTTGGTTCAGCAAACACAACTAGTAGCTTTGGTTGCCTGTGTGATTCAGAGGAACCAGTTTAATTAATCAAGACAAAGACCACCTGCTGTATCATTAATTAATGATATTCAGAACACCTGGCTGAGGCGGAGTGATACACATAGTTAATAGTCCCAGTGATGATATAGTCTAAATCAGCACTCATGGAATGCCTGTTGTCCAATCACATTACCTGGTTAGAACTAACTGTTGTTTAAATGCTGAACACATGGTGACATAAACCACATGTTACTTGTGTTTTTCTGCTACAATGTGTAGTGTGTAGTGCATACCATCATAAGTGTGCTCAGAGGGATACTGGCTTCTTAAAGAAGCACATGGTAAAGAGATTTTAGGGGATATAAAATGGCAGTCTATTTACCATTTTACAGTATAAATAACTCATTTTACATTTGAAAGCTGGGCTAGTTTTGTCTCAAGCTTAGTATATACAAGTTTAAAGTGCTTTGAAAATGAATTCTGTCTGAATTAAAGAAGAACAGAATCTGAGCTGTGAAAGATAGCATGGTCTTTAACTTAAAGTGATAACAGGATTCAACAGCCTTAATATCTCTAATGAACAGCTGCTTGGCTGCTCAGCTGTGCTTATCACACACATGCACACCCTGCTCACTTACTGCTGTGCAGCAGAGGAGGGATGCTGCCTCCAAAATAATCACAGCTCCATCAGCAGTGTGAGATATAAACAGTCCTTCTGGGAGCTTTCAAACATCCCTTTGCCTCAATTCACTTGAAGAAAAAATGATATAGAGAATGCTCCATGTGTGATAGAGAGCCAGAGCACTGAGATATAAAAAAAAAAATCTGTTGACTGATCAGGGAGCAGAACGTTGCCAGGTTTCACTTCATAAGGAGGTCAACCACCAAAACGTATCTCCCGTTACTGCCATACTGAGTACAGTTTTCACTTCTTAGAGAGACATAATTAAGTGCACGTGGATTGTGTTGTAATCATCCAAGATGGTCCTAAAGCAGATACATTATGAAAGACACATACAGACTAACAATGTTTACAAGTATAACAAGTTCTCAGTCAGTATTGTAATGTTTATAGAAGAGATCAGTGTGATCAGTGAGCATGTATCACTATAAGAACATATAGAAGCACAAACGTTCTTAATAAAATAAATAAATGATGCCATTGGACATTATGTGCTGCTCATAGATCTATAACTAGCCTCATATTAAGCAGGAAGACAACGTAACAGAACTACTAAACCCAAACATTTGCAGAGGATGAACTGGGAATATCAGACTGACATCTTTGTCATAATATTTCTTGAATCTCAGTGGGCGTTGAGGCAGAAGCTCAAAATCATTCAGCAGTTTCCTCTTACCGTTACTGAATCTGAATACTTAACATTTAAAAACAGTGGAATAATCATTATACAGAATCCCAGTCAGTGGGTCTAAATGTTGGCTAATTAGAAGAGTCGTCCTCCCTGGTGACTTGAAGTGCAAATGTTCCTTGAGCAGCTTTAAATACCTGTAAGGCATGAGGTGGCAGCATTACAGTGGTGAAGGAAAAACACCCGTTCTCTCCTCTGATACTCTAATTATGAAATGCCACTCGCATTACTCCTGCTACCATAGATCTGGGTCTACCCACATGGCTTCTGCATCCTCACATACCGCATACTGAACTGACACGGGAATAAAAACATTAATCTCAGACCTCTGTACATTTCTTCATTACATGCTCCACAGACTCCATACTGTAGTCATCCAGACCCACTGGCTTACTCTTGATGATTTCTCAGAGATGGCTCACAGCCAGACTAAATAAAAAGCTTTGCAAGGAAGAAGCCAATGAAAGTCTAGAAATGTAGACATAAAAACAAGACATTAAATATTGCAGTATACACCAGTTAAAATGTAATTGGTGTCTCTGTAATGGCTGCTTCTGTGTAAGCAAATGCTCTCTGTGACATAATGTCTGTTTGTTCATGCTCAGAGTTCAGAGAAGCAGTGATTAAACTGCAGCAACTCACTGCTTATTGCTTGTCTGTTTCCTCATCTCTCCGTCAGCCTCTGAGCTTCTTCTCCAGATGCTGCTGGAGGAGATGTTCAGTCACTGGGAGCCGTCTATCATTTCCTCTTTCCTCCCTGTGTCTCTAGCAGAGGTAGAGTTGTGCTTACAGCTTTCTGTTTCACAGACTGAGTTAATATTCATTCAGCTGTCAGTTGGGGCCAAGATGATTCAGTGGGAGGTCTGAATGAAACCTGACATTATGGAAATGTTCAGGTACCACCTGCATGTATAACAGCTGGACTGGAGAATGAAACACAGAATAGTGTGCATTAGAGCGTAATGATTGGTAAAGGTTCTGTCTCTGATGATGGTAAAATCACTGAGCCCAGTGGTTCAGTCATGGATCTGTTGGTCACTGGATGCACAAGGTAAGGGATGCACAGGCTTGCCTGTGCCATCACTACAATCTGATTGGCAACCCCAGATGCCTTCTAAAAAATTCTGTCACGTCATTGGTCTCCATCTCACTGTGGGGCAGGTGTTTGGCAAGATTTTCTTTTTCTACTAAGTCTCTGATTTTCTGCTCCAGGTGCACCTGCAGGCAAATGTGTTTTATAATCTTCTCCAGGGAGGAAACTTCAGTTAATTCATGTTGCTGTGTTTGAGAAAAATCTTCCTCCAATTAAATTTCAAGTCTGAATTTGACCTTTTGAAAGAAGGAATCCTCATTAAAATGTAGAGCAGCCGTTTCCTTTATCCCTCAGTTGTCTTTTCTGCTCGAGTCTTCTTTTCAACATTTAAGTATTTGTATTTAAAATTCATCATATTGACTATATTTACTTAAATAAATTGTGCCTGTGACCCTGTGATGAAAGCTCTTGCATTTGCAGTGTTCTTTCATATCATCAGTGAGTGAGTTGGCAGAAGTGTAAAATGTTCTCTGACCTCTGAGTTGCGAATAAATAATTAGTTTGGACAAACAGAAGATGACAGGTGATGGAAGTAAAAAAAAATGGCAACATCTTCTATTCAATCCAATCAGACTGCCAGCAGTCGCACAAAGAGCTGAGTCCAGCGAGGTCAGAGAGACGACATGAGACTCAGGTCACCTCTTGTTTCTACACTACTTCAGCAAAGTTCATCCTCTGTACCACCTGCTGTTTCTTCTTCTAGAGATGGAGTGTGACAGAATGTTACAAACGCACACACATTGATTAAAAGTGAGTATTTCCCCACACAGAGGCCCTTTGTGCGGTCATTAATCTCATCAGCCGAATATTTACTAAAATAATTCAATGAAGGGCCTTATTTGAGGGAACAACAGGAGAACATCACAAGCATAAACCACTGTATTACTTGTCTTAAATAAACCCTGCTGTACTGTGAAATAAATGACTTGTTCTCAGTTCTACTGACTCTGTTGGTGTGTTGGTGAACGACTGAAACAAATGCATCTGTATCCATCATCACTGCTCCCCACCTACTTGACATTCAGTTCATAATCTAATACAAGCAAATTGACAATAATACAGTGATAACCCAGCATACAATTGGGTGTTTGGCCTTTTAAGCCTTTTGATAAGAGCTATCTGATTACCCACAATCCCCTGGTTTCATCAGGGAGCAATTATCTCGTCACTGATCTGTGGCCGTCTCATAAAAAGTATCTGATCAGGATGTTGTGGCTTTGGCAGCCAAGCATACTGTGTGTACATTTAAAGATCTGCTGCTGAAGAAGGAATCGCTTCAAACCAGTTTTGTTTAATGTAACAGCATCCAGTTCCTGAAAAAACAAACATGAAAACAGTAAACACACACACACACACACACACACACACACACACACACAAGCATTTAGCTAACACATGAAATGATCGTCTCTGAGCAGAACTGTGACAAATCAAACTATCATCTGTTGACATGTGTAGGAGCCTGGTGATGTTGGAGTCACAGATGTTATAGAGACAAACAGCTGGGAGTTAGATTGGAGTGTAAACATGCTCAGGAAATACAGTTTTAATAAAACTAAGCTGCTCCACTGAGACTGTCTTATATTACAGAACTCAAACTGAACGTTATTAAAAACTGAAAATTCATAAGTGAGAATTAAACACTTCAACGTGCTTTCTGTAGAACTGCTAACTGTGAATCACACTTTGTGTCTCTGGGAATTTCACTGTGCTTAATGTTCCCAAGATAGGACCAACATCAAAACTGTTCAGTTTAATACATAATTATGAATATTAGTGGACTAAATGTGCCAAGCTTGCAGAACAGGGGAATCAATGGCAGACTCGTCCTTGAAGGAATATAGGTGAGCATAAAAAAATAAGCAACACCACAAAATCTCACTTAAACACACACACTTAATGAAGGATTAACATGATGTAAGGAAATACATCCTAATAATACATTTAATGATACATCAAGTAACAAATCATGTGATTAAGGCTTTGGACTATTCTATTTCAATGACAATATCCTGAGTGTCAGATGTGAACCGCAGGTGTGTAAAATAAAATCAATGTTAAACTTTTTTCGGACATCAGACTCAGTAGATTAGAGTTAAATTCCACTGTATCTCCTAGGAAAAAAAGGATAGCGACTCACACATAAAGTACTAAAATGCCTCTTCCTTTTTTTCATTAAGTGCCAAGTATTTGATAACATGTCCAGAGACTTTGTCTTCCCTGCTGGAACTGAAGGGTAAAAGCTCATTGAGCAGCTGTAAACACAATCCTGCAGAGCTCTGGGGTGGCAGCATCAGAGAGGGAGATGAAATCATCCCTGAATGAAGAGTCTGCAGAACACTGACCTCACTACAAGTACAGACATCATTATGCAATGCCTTCATAGACAGATAATGTAAACCAAATATAAACCAGAATAGAAATATTATGGATCCAATATACTATCAAAAGTAAGGAAGTATCATCTATTTTACTTTCTGTCAGTGGATTCACATTTCTATCATTATATCCTGAATGTTGAGCGGTGAAACAACACTTCATCACACAAGGACAATTTAGCGCTTTCAAAAGGGAGCTATTAAAACAATTTATTTTTGCTATTTGAAATATTTATTCTCTCTTGTATTAGACACATCTCCTGCCTGTTAGAAATGTGGTCCTTATGACTATGATCACTCACCATGTTACTGATGAACCGTCTCTGTGTGCTTCTGCTGCTGTCTCCTCCTGTCTCATGTTTGTGTTGTTGGACAGAATCAGTCATGTGTCACCTGTCCATCAGGCATCCTGCTGCTCTGCACACCTGTTCCCAATCATCTCATCAGCCTGCTGACCTGTTACAGGACCTGCCTCCACAGCTCAACCTGATTGGTTAATCACTCTCTCTGCTTTCTCTCGTTGACTCTTAGATTTGTAAAAAAAAAAAAAAAAAAAAAACTGTGACAGAGAAGTCTGAGCTTGAATAAAGAGACACAGTCACATGAGCTTCAAACAGAGAAATGAATTAATGGGATTTAGACACCAAAGCAAAGCCTCCAGCACTTCAGTCACTTTAATCCTTTCTTGTAAGGACAATGAATTCATGAGGACAATAATACGCTCTAATTACATTTTTCAGCTCATGTTTGCCCCTGACTTACAAATGTAAATGAAGACATGATCCTGTTTGGGTATTGAAACTATTCTCCCTTTGTGAGAGTAATAATATACAGCTGTTCTGTCACAAAGCTTTACTGTCACTGCAGAGGTCTGCATCATGTAAAGAAGCTCAGGGAGGTCTGTGTTTTATAAAGTGTCAGTCTCTGGATATTAACTCATTATTAAGGGTTAACGGTTTCATTAGAATGGATATGAAGGGTTTTAAGAATCTCATATCTGACACTGAAAAGTAGCTGCCATGAACTTATCTCATGAAATCCAATCAGGATTTTAATTTTGTCTGCTTTTCCATCAGTGAATTTGTGTAATGGCGCCATGTAGAGGCATTAGTCTCATACGATTCATGAGACATTCAAAAATTTACATAAAAGTGATACAATCAAAAATAAACTTTCATCACATATAAAGAAACAAGACACAACCTATGACTAATATCAGTGCATCTGATACAGACACTTACCACATTAACATGTTGGGTCATGCAGATAATGGAGCTAGACATGCCTGTGTACACGTTGTCACAACTGGGCTCAATTCTGGACAAAAGACTGGAGACCACACATGAGTTTAACAAAAAGTATGTTTATTTAACAGAAATAAAATCAGAATCAATGTAAAGAAAACAAACAACAGGATGGAAGCAGAGGGAGAGAGAAAGACTGACTGACTGCTTCCAGCGTATATCAGCAGAAAGACCAGGTGATCCTAATCTACTAACGAGCTGACTCCGCCCACCAGGCTCCTGCAGGGAGAGGTCTGCTCACAGAGGGCCGTCACACTAATGACCTCATACCCACGAGAGCTTAATCAACTCGTCATAAGTTGGTCATGCATTCTTGTATTTTCACAGGGCATGTGTCAGATTTTAGTTGAAAGTTAAGAGTGTCTGTGAAGCAGGTGAAGCACAAAGATGTCATTTCTACACAGTGTAACATGCGACACATGTCAAATGCTCAAATATGAGTGCTGAGCTTTCACTCCATGAGAACTTGGCTTTCAACGCTGTGGTCGATTTAACCATATAATCAGTCCCTGATTAACTCAGTGTTGTGACCTACGATGAAAACACTTTGCATGTAAACAATATTGTTTTATTCCAAGCAGCTCGACAGAGAGCAGGGACAGACAGAAGAGAGGCTCAACATCAATCAGGCATCCCTACATCTATTTATGGAGTGAAATTTGACAAGAGCATTAAACTAGACTGATGCATGTGCAGAGCATATTGGACAGACAGATGGATCAGACAGCAGCAGCTTTTCCTGTCCCGTCCTTCCTGTCAGCAGTTTAATATTTGTCAAATGGAGCTGTCAGGCTTTACATGTTATTAGGATGTGACAGAAACAGACAGTCAGTGAAGTGGTTGAAAATCAGTCAATTGACCAACAGGTGAGAAATCTGACAACCACAGAATGGACACCTCTACAGCCTTTGCAGATAAAACTTAAGCAGACTTTAAGAAAGTGACATTCTCAACTCCAGCAGATTAAATTTCTGGTGTTTCAACTTTAAGAGAAAAGATTTCATAAATGTACTTTAAGCCATCTAGCAAACCATATAATGTGCCTTCTAATGCATGGCCAATGTCTCGTCAATAAATTAGGCCTTTATTTTTAAACAACATACAAAAAACATGGACTGTTTAACTCCAAAATAAAGATTCAACAGTTCTGTCACAGAGTGGTTGTACCTATCTAACACAGCAGCAAGAGGAGGAGAGAGGCTCTGTATAATTGTATTCATCTGCCATCACTGTCCAGTTAAAGAGCAATCAGTGCCCCCCTAATCTCATTCTAAAGCCCCTTTCATTTGGACTGCATTAAGAAGTAGATGTGACAGTGTCTAGTGAGAAAGAACAGCTAACCAGAACATTTACTGAGACGTTATAATGAGATATACAGAGATGGAGAGAAACTAGAGAAAGGGACGCTGAGTGACATTCTTTAAACCACGTCTCAATCTGTGTGTCTTCATGGTGTGTGATCACCTTCAGGAATAAAAATATGAATCATTTGGATGAAGAAGAATATACACACATCGGCACATTGGTGAATTTAAACTGTGGCAAGGTGCCTACTTCTACCTGCTGTAACAGTGTGTATTACGATATAAAGTCCTGATCTGTGGATAGCATTACTGAACATCACATCTTGGGGATCTTACAAAACAGGTAGGTCAGTGCAGTCTTAATTTAGAGCAAGGGATATGTAGGGAATCATTACATCTCTCCAATGTGCTGATTAGTATGCATAAGGAAAGGAATCTATGATGTTTGAATCACAGGAACTTCAGTGAGCTGGGACAGTGTTTGCAGCCATCCGATGAAATCTCTACTAGCACACCCTGTTCTCCACTGAACTGAAGTATGTGACACTTGAGGTGCTTTCAAGTGCCTCTTCAAGGTATACATGCAGATGTGTAGACGATGGGTCTTGATTTTAAAAGAACTCTTTAATGTTCAGTTCTGTTCAAGGTTCAATATTTGAAATTAACCAGAAATGAACCAGTCAAAGAATATCTGAGCTGCAGCTGTGTTAAAATCTCAGCGACCATGTCTCCCTATTAAAGAACAATTTGTTTAGTTCAACTTGCACTCTTGAACTTACGCTGAGCTTTATGATGATATCATCCCTTTAATATGAATTAGTATTATTAGTATTTTAAATGAATTAATGAGTTTTGAACAACCCTTGTTCTTATTATAATAAGGCCTGTGGACATGTGAACTTACTAATTACAATCTGCCTTTTATGAAACTTATTTCATTTTAATGCAGCAGTAATGCAGAGTTAGGCTCACTAATTCTCTAGTTTTCAGGAAATCCTCCCTGAAGCTTCACAGGCTTCACACAGTCCTCTCAAGCTTCTCGGCTGCATCTGAAGCTACTTCTGGAGGTGGAAGAAGTACCACTCATGAATAGCAATTATATACAGTTAAATTTCAGCTCTACCATTGACTGTATAAAAAGATGGACGACATGACAGCTCCACAAGAGTGGAACCAAAACATATCGAACGCCCCCTGCTGCCTAGCTGCAGTACAGATCATAAAGCCCGCCTCCTCCATGTTGACAGATGGGACATGGGTCAAATTGTAAAACCAAAATATATGTCAAATAAATGTTTCTCTAACATGGTTTCTGTCACTATAGCTAGTTCTTATCATGCAGATACAACAGAAAGACAGCAGAGGGTAAAGAGCTGAGGTGCAAACAGTGACTGATTAAAATGATATCCGAGCTGTCAGATGAAGAGCTGTAGGGAGATTTAATTCCTCCTCTTGAGACAAAAAGGACAACTGGAGGTGAAGTTGACTCTCCGTCTCAAACTGCTTCATTTACCTGATGAAACACATTAAAGACTCCTGCTGTTGTTCTTTAAAGCCAGGCACCAAACTGAACAGATGAGGTTAACATCCAGCTGAGGAGATTAATAACCTTATTATTCACATTCAAACAGTGATGATCAGCTTCATGTAGGGGCCTCTGAGGTGAACAAGAAGGTACACACGTCACACACCACACACATTGTCCCTCGCAGTAAGTTATGTTGATGAGTCAGTCCTGTTACCTGCAGAAATACTTTGAATAGAAGTATGAGACATCATGAGCAGTCTGTGGATGTAGCTGGTGATTAAACTCCCTCAGCTTTTACTGTAGCTGTTGTTTAACTCACCCTGGACAGTTACACATTCATGATAAGAATAATAGTCAGAAAAGTCGATGTTCTAGTGATCTTCTTAATCTGTTCTTTGTAACTGAATTTCTTCTGCAGAAGTAAAAAGCCTTGAAACTGAACTCAGAGACTCTGTGGGATCTTCACATCATTTATTCAGCCCTGACAATGTGTGTGTATCAGTGTGTGTGTTTCAGTGTGTGCAGCCACACTCACTTGTGTTTCCTGTGGCCACTTTAAGTCCTTCTCAGGAGACAGAAAGTATCTTGTGACCAATACTGGCTACTCTGGTTAGTTGTGTGTACTGATTTTAAATCCATCACATTTCTTCTCTATATGAATGATAAACTACAGGAACACATGTAGTTAGAAACAAGAGTTCTTGCTGATGATAATGGATACTGTCTCAAAACTTCATGCAGTTGCTGTCAAGGATATTGAATGTATTCTGAAATGGTGTGCATGTGTAGCTTGTGTTTATGTGTGTGCTTGTGAGACCACAACTCAGCGTGTTTCTCTGCATGAACCATCAGAACCAGTGAAGGAAAAACAGGCCTCATTAAACTGCCTGACAGCATCAGTCTGAGAAGATGGGACACTGATTCTGAAGCAGCGGTGAAAAACACATCTATTCTCTCTCTGTGTGTTTGTCACACACACTTCTATTCTTCTCTTCCTCTCTGCACTCATAAATAATGTCTTCCTGTTTACTGGCAGACCGTTTTCTCCATCCTCTCCATCCAGTCTCAGGTTCCTCTTGGTCTCTCTGTGGATCTGTTCCTCAATCAGACATCAGACTGCTCTTCATCTACACTCACAGCCAGCAGAGCAGGAGAGTCTTAAATAAGAGCAGCAGCATGTTTTCAGTCTGAACTTGACAAGAAACTTAACCAGCTAAAGCTCATTTACATCCAAATAACCAAGGACACTTAAAAGCCTCTGACTCTGCTCACACATTATTACAAGACAATTTCTGTGAAGCAGCACAAATCACCTCTGATCCTCCTAATGTGTGCTGGCCAGCCTGCACACATTACAGAAGTACTTTCTGGCACTTCACTGATCAAACACAAACACTTCCCACCTCACTAAACACACTTGCATGTAAAATCTCAAACCCCACTGATACAAGAACAAGATCATGTTTTACCTGCATTTCAGGATCCACAGAGGAAGATCCAGGATGGATGAGACAGGACCCAAAAAAGAAGGAGGAAGAGAAAAATACAATTAAGAGATAATCAGAGACAAAAATGCAGAATCTACATAAAGTAATTGCAGTAAACACAGCCAGTTCTAAAGTTTGAGCCAGGAGTGAGAAATAAGTCAATAGTTGAAACAGCCCGGTAATATTTTCCAACTTCTATACGCAGAATAAGATGATCTCTCTATCTCTGCTGGAGGCAAACATTTTGTTCTTTTGGTCTCTTTATTCTTTGTTGCGTTGGAGAATCTGCACAACTTTAATGCACAGGTTTTGTCGCATTAAAAAAGGTCAGCGCTTTATAGTCAGACTAAGTTATGTAATTGCTCATCTTTGGAAACTTGGTATCTCTTTCCGAGCGCTGCCAATAACCTGCCAAGTATTGACACCAATAGTTTACTTCAGCAGAGCAGGGAGCTGTACATTGCTTTATCCTTGATCAAAAAAAAATGTGGGATGTTATTTTTGTAGCGCAGTTTCAAAACTGGTTTGCAATTCAATCAAGGCTGATGCTAAAAATTCAAGGCCTGAAGAACAACAGTTTTTGCAGCTGTGTGACGCTGCAGCCCGGAGACAAGGAGAACATCAGCGTTTTTCATGTATAGATAAGTTAAATGCATTTTCACTCTCTTTAGGAGGAAGGAAGAGTAATGTTCTCTTATTGGGATGTATACATTGGTGCATGTTAATGAACAAAACTGTGAAAAACTGAAACCATTTCGACAATCCACTTTAAAATATGGATCAATGGCAGAGTATATGTAATCTGGGAGAGCAGGTAGACTTTCATATGCAGACAAGTCAGGAGGCGGGAGATGAGAGACAAAGATCAAACAGCAAGCAGAGGTTCTCTCATCATACTGGCTGATTGTAACACTGCTGCAGGGATAAACTCAGAGAGTTCTTCAGTGTGGTGGTATTATCAGCACACATAATACATGTACCTCAGGCTTTGTACTTCATCTTTGTTTTTAACATTAAGTTTCAGATCAAAGCCAACAACACACTGAACATGTTAAAATAATAAAACGATGCTGGATGGTGAAATAGAAAATAAGATGTTGTACATCTAGATATGGTTTGATGTTTTTTAATGTCTTCTACACATGAAAAGAGCTGAGGGCCCACAAGTCCACTGCTGCATTTCAAGGTGGTCTCTGAAGGAATTTGTGGAATAAGGAACGGCTGACAAACAGCTGACCATGACATTTACACACTTTGTGTAAACATCCCCTTATATCTATTCAGCCTGCACCCTTCTAAACATAATTTCCTGCTTCCTGTCTGGGAGTTTATGGATGCATCCCAAGTTAAATTGCATCAACATTCCCTCACTTGTGTCCTGCATCTAAGTCCCTCAGACCAAGGATGCATGGAGAGATGCACGGGAGGAGAGAGGAAGCAAATACATATACTGTACATACTATATTATGAGTAAAAACTGTTGTGTTGCATGTTTACATGTGTTTTGCATTACATGTGTTTTGCCACCAACACACATACACTATAATCAATTATCGAGAAAGTGTGTTTGGCCAACTTTAATAATGAGTGTTCGAAACATAAGGGTCTCGTCTATCAGCACAAAAAACCTCCCTTTTTTTTCTGTTCAGCAGTCAGCTAAAAATATTCAGCTCCACAGTTAAAAACAGGAACATAATGTATCAAACGAGCAGCTCCACACAGACCTGGAGGCATTTGGAGCAGAGACATAATCACATTCATCAAAGGCCAAATGCACTTTCTGATTGTCTCATTTGTCTGAATGGCTGAGAGCTCTGCTACATGTCAACAAGAAAAGTGTGTCCCAGTCACATAATTTCATTAGTGCTTCGAGACTGTAAAGCTCATTTAAGTTCAATTTAGCAGGAAACTGTTTTCAAGCAAACTGAGATCTTCCTTGAAACGATTCTTCCTGAAGCTTTTCTCTCTTTCAGTGTGGAGCAGTTCAGCAGTCAAATCTCAGGAAGTCAAAAACAGAAAGAGTCTAAAACAGAAAGCACGTTATTTTTTCTAACAGCAATAATGAGTGGCTGTCATTCAATTTGGGTTAAACGATCAGCTATCTAATTAAGTTAAATTATCTCTGTTTAGTCTCTATCTATCGCCGAATGGGGTAACACAATGGTGATTGAGCCTATGGCCCACTGATGAAAGCCAGGAAAATCAAGAGCTACAGCCAGAGCCAACCGTGGACGTCTCACATGCGACACTGTCTGGATATCGGAGATGTGTGCTCCCGCAATTTCCGTTTATTGCCATAGGGAAGAAAGAGAACGTAACTGAGACCTTTGAGATTATATCATTCATAACATTCAAAAAAATTGTTGCACCAAAAGACACACAGTAGTATTATTTTGGGTAGACAGCCACTCACACAGTCTCTGTTGCTGTAAATACACAGGCGGTAAGTCGACATGCAATGTTATTCAGTGTTCAGATTCTTCTCCTACATGATCTTTTATCTGCAGTTTGCTGGTCAGAAAAAGAGCTAATGTCTTCAGTCAATGAGAGACGCTGACAGTAGAAACAACTTTCCACAAATAACTACCTGTTTCACACAGAGATACTCGATAAAGTGTTCAGACTGGGTGCACAGATGTTCTCAAAGAGATATTTGGAAGAAGGGAGAAATTACTCTTGTATTGAGAAGTCAATTCCCCTTCCATTATCTCAACACAATATAGTTTTCTCACGGACCATTGATACTGTCTAATAACTAACACTGGAGTTCATCAACATTATCATTGTGATCAGCCATAACACAGGGCTGAGGCTGACATAAAAGCATCTAACAGTAACTACAACATTTATCTCTCTTTCATTCTCTATTATTGGTGGTAATATGATTAGATAGGACCACTCACTGTCCACCAAACTACAAAGAAATCAGTTTGTCGTCAGTCAAGCTCCCTACTTTAAAATAGATCACTTCCTGGCCCTGTTCTGCCTCAGGACCAGTTTGAGGACAAATCAATTTGTTTGGACCACGTTACAGTACGAACAAAACTACATCACCGAGTGGAACTCACAAAAAGCACAAATTGAACTGAAGTACTCTCTGGCCCTGTATATACAGCTATTTCAAAATCAGCTGTTATCAACCCCAATCATCAGGAAAGAATGAGTCAATGTTTGAATAAGGAATAAAAAATCAACAGTGTAAAAGCTGTGTGGGGAAGGTTGTGAGAAAAAACTAATAAAAATCTTCTCTCACTGTGTGGTTCAGCTCCAGAGAGGAATCAAACAAACACACAAACAGAGCAGAAAACATCACAGAGTCTCCTCTCCCTCCAACTGTATTCATCTGCTGTCTCAGTGGAGCAGAAAGTGTTGATCGTGTTTTTAGCTACGATGGTACAGCTGGTGTTGTCACATATGTCACAGATGTCATCGTACCAATCCAGCTGCAAATTGGATCGGTGGGCAGTTGTCAGCTTACGTTTGTTCATCTATCCAGAGAGCTCATTCAATTTCTTTGGAACAACAGAGATGGAAAGAAAGAGTGTCTCTTCTTTTATTGTACAGAAGTAAAAGGTATACACGCATTATAAAAAGGCAATGCTTAGGTTGATTCTTTACAGCACACTATACGTGGTGATGAGAAGCTGACAGTAATCAGCAGACACTGTGACAGTCATAGTAGAAACAGCACAGGTGTTATTAATTACAGTAACGATGGCTCTGTTCTATTGTGAGTGATTCACAGCAGACACCAGAGACTGAAGCAGCTAATTAACTTTATTAATCACACCTGTGCTTCTGATACTACATGTCATAGTTTCTTCTTTTAAAAAGGCTGATTGCCACCCTTCTTTGCATGATATATCTTTGTATTGTAATCAGTAACAAGTTACAAAAGCTGTTGACTTCTTTCCAATTAATCTGTCTGCTTGTCTGTCTCTTTAAACTTTAGCAGAAGCTTCAACAAAACATGAATAAACAACAAATTCACAACTGCAGTCAAAACCTGATGTTCCTAGAATGAGCTTGGTCATCAAGCTGTACCTCTAACACATACATACATGCTACACTACTACTGCTTTCCTCTCCAGTGAGATGAGAGGAGACACATTAAAAGGTTTTACGGGATAAACAGATGCAGTCTCATGCATGCCTGTAAACAGGCAACCCACTGGTGAACACACATTCTGATGCACTGGGAGGGATTTTGCAATGTGAATGAGCTTCCTCAGGAGCGTCTGTCACGGCTCAGAGAAGCCACATTGTAAAGGGCAGTTTGAATAGGAGGATTTCAACCACTGTGTTGCATCAGCACCTCGAAGACGTGCTGGGAGAGGAGGCTGTTTGCTGTCATGTATATTGAAGTCAAACAACACATTGCAATGACAGAGAAATTGACACACTGAGGCAAGCTTGTGTTCATGGAATAGTAGGTGGAATACTGAAGGAGTGGGAATAAAAGGGAAGAGTAACAGCGGGAATTCACTGAGAAATACTGCAAGTGGAGCGCAGGCATGACATTTCCTAAAGTCTGTGAAGAGAAAGACTGAACCACAGCAGGTGTAACGTTTTGTGTGTTTGTGTTTGCAACATTGATGTAATCCTTTAATCAGGTTGTTTCAATAGCACTGAGTACTATAATATATCTGTGATCCTCAACATAACAAGAATTTCTCCAGTGCACACATGAAAGAGCTACAATAATACTAGGAGGAATACTAAAAACCTGACCCATGCTGGTTTGTACTGTAGAGATGCAAAGATGAATACAAACTTAAAGAACTTTGGAAGAAACAAAGCGAGGGAAAGGAGAAGAATTCTGGGTTCAGTTGGAAACATTCTACAGAAACCCAAAATCACTGAAACGCTGCAATCTTTAAGACAAGGGAAGAGATAAAGAGTGAGACCCAGAAACAGCTTGTTGAGGTCAACAGACACAGAGGCAAAGGAAAGCGCACTTGAATGGATTTGCAGAGGGCAGCCAGGATTGGGGGTGATTGAGGAGAGTTTAGGTTGAACTGTGCTCCACTTAGAAAGATTGGGTTAGTCAAGCAAGTCAAGCATCCTGACAGACAGGTGAGCTGCAGGCTGTTAGATGAGCTGTGACGATAGCCCAAACAAACAGACTGAAAAGACAGGAGGAAAGCTCAGCTGAGGTTTAAAGATGGTTTACATCAGACACTTACTTTAGAAAGAGTAGCACCTTACTTACATGTACGTCAAGATTTAAAGTCTTGAGACAATTTTATATGTAACAGATACATATTGAAGAAAAATGTCTTTTCTAGTGTGCATGTGTGCACACATGTGGAAGATAAAAAAGAGTTAAAGAGTGAGACACTATAATGGCAATGTGACCACAAATATCCCCACAATGTTAAAACCAAACTCAAGCCCCTGGTGTAATCACTGGACTGTTGTTTATGATGGATGAGAAAAGCAGCAACACTTTGGGATGAAGTAAACAACACCAGAGAGCAACAGGCAATGATACTATAAAAGAAAAATGCCATCTATGAAATGGTATGTAATCATTTTAAGTCGATAAAACTTCTTTCATTCACGCTGAAAAGGACATAAAGCCTTTATCCTCTTAACAAAGGAAATGCTTACATTCTCAAGCACGATATTTGTTGGCTTATTGATTCCCTTTCTGCTCACACTCACCCACACATTGTTTACTACTCTATTACAGAGTCTGAATCACAGTGAGTGCTGTTGGAGGCTCAACCTTCCTCTGTTCAATTCCAGCAGCAGCAGCAGCAGCAGCAGGACAGTGATAGAAAAACAAAACAGCTATAAACTAATAATGGTGCTGGATTTATTGTAATTGCCTTTGTGTACTTACATTGTTAACAGTGAGAACTGGGCCATGTGATGTGAAACCCAGAGAGTAGATGCCAGAAAACTTAGGTGGTAAAAAAAACTTCTTTTTGTTCAACAATGAAAGAAACCCTGATAAAACAGTGGTGCAGCGAACAAAAATCATTCATGTTATTAGCTCTACCGACCTCTTAATATCGTTCTTGTAAGTCATGTTTGCTGCAAGTTATAACAATTACTTTTCTACTTGTGAATGTGAACCATGCAGCTAACAGAATAACACATCCACATGTTGATCCAATCTATTAATTGTTTTATAAGGATGAGTTGTATTTCATTAAAAGGTGCAGTATAGAGTAGGGTTGAGAGAAAAAGACAGCAACATAACAACAGCTATCAACTCAACATACTTATTCCATGCGGAAAAAACCAGACAGAGATAACATGTTCACTAGTGAAAGAGAGCAGATCATGACATTACAGCTTGGACTGGGTGACTTAGATGAAGGACTCTCTCCAACTCAATGCAGCTGAAAGCAAAACACTATTCATCACTAACACTCTCACCATGTGGCTGCTGCTGCAGGGGCTGGAAAACACTGGCGGCCACACAAACAGCAACAAGTGCAGCACATTTCACTGTCAGATGGATGTGGTCCAATTAGATTAACTTAGTTTTGAATAATGTGCAATAGCTTAAAAGTTCACTGACGTCACTGTAGACGCTCCAACGCTTGACACGCCTCCACAGAGAACACGGTCCATTGCAGTCCACCCACCCTGTCACATCACAACTATAGGGTAAAAGAACGATACATAGTGGACCTCACTTTATTTTCCACTCTGATTATTTCAGCTTACAAAGCATGTCTATCTAATCTTGTCATCATTTTAAAAAGAAGCTCATGTTAGCAAGGGCGTAGTTACCCTAACCCTAACATTGGTGGGGACAACAACTTCTTTTTTTCTTTTTTTTCTTTTCATTTTTTTCCAGCGAGATTCAAAATGTGTTTATTCATGTCATTATATCTCCGAGTAGTGTCGGAGTAGTTTAGTTGACAGAGAGTGAGGACAGAATTATTTATCTGCTTCATCTGCGCTCTCCCTGCCTTATGAAGGAACTATGAATTAATTAACAAATTATTATTGTTTCATCATTGTTTAAAACTGGAAAGAAGAAATTACTTTAGTATATGAACTCTAATATCTGTGTGTTTATCTCCACCTCAGTAACTTGTATTTGTAGCAGTAAATAGGTTGTAGCCTTAATTGTGTCTATTCATTATTGTGGATAAACTTAACTTTTGATACCACACACTTTGATGAGGAGGTGTTTTCATTCCAAATGTCCCACTGTAACCAAAGGCAATCGGGCAGCGATATTAATTCATGTTAGTATGTATCATAGTTAAACAAACTGCATGCATATGGGCAGCGCAGACGCGGCGCATAAAGTCATTTGAGCATGAGACGTGGTTCTGCTGTATAAATATATTTCACAGCTGAATTTCTGATGGAAAATATTTGGCCAAATAATGTTGCATGAATAAATTAATAAAGTCTTTATTCTTGTATGTTGCACACCACTATGCCATGCCTAAAATCAGGACAGTAAATTGTAAGTGCTTACAACTTACATTATTGACAACCATTGCAAGCGCTTGCATGTTTAAATGTGTTTTCCTACTCTCCAGGGGGCCACTGGTTTTAAGTTTGCTACTAAAATCAACTCGCTGAGGCTTCAAACTCACCAGAGCAAATGCACCATAAAGAACAGGCGTGTGCACTGGCTCTTATTACAGCTAATTAATTTCAGTGTTTTCCCATTCAGCTCTCACCTTAAGGCAGTGATGCAGCTGATAGCTTAAACATGCAACACTTTACCCCAATGTTGCCATGCTTTTATAGATACAAGTTAACGAGCTACCTCCAAGTTAGGTTTTGGTTACAAGAGTAGTGTACACAGAAGAAATCTATATCTGTGCCATGCTTATAAATGTGAGAATAAAATGTGTTAAATTTGCTAATTCACACACTTACACTGACAATATATGAGGAACTTCCACCTGCATTTCAGGAACCAGAGATGGGTTCATCGTGCTGCCATCTTAACACCATGCAAGAACAAGTTTTTATCACTCCAGGAACATTTATAAAACTAGGAAGAATTATACGTTACAAGGTTTAATAGGTTTAAAAATCCTGAGACAAGTAATTATGTCAGAGGAAAAAGCAAAGCTGGTTCGACTTCAGTCCAGCCAATCCAGCTGCTGAAAGCTCTTAGTCTCTTCAGTTTCAGACTAATGAGCTGATTCCTCCTGTAGGACCGGAGGCTGACAGCGTCTGCTCCATGCCAGGATGAGACTGTGTGTGTGCCAGCTCAGTCTGGCATGGCAGCATGGGAGAGCTGTGGGGTCAGACTGGATATGAGGAGAAGAGAGCTCGGGCATATTGTCAGACAGAGTGTCAACATCTGTGACCAGGAAAATATCAAGCTTATTAATGAAGCTATTATTGTATAAATGTAATTTGAATCTGAGAAAGGTTAAAGACAGGAGAGCAGGTCAGCAAGATAAATAGAATGATTGCAAGTTTTGTCCATGAGTCGTCTATCGGCAACAGCTGCTTCTGTGTTCCTGTGTGTGTGAGTGGAGATTGAGCAATGAAAGGCAGGCTGTAACTGGAATGCCTCAATCTCTGGGGGTGAAAAACAACTGAAAAAACACCCAGAATGCACTGCACTCACTTTCAAAGTGAAGGTGAGCACAAACTAGTGACAAAGACAGAAAAAGGAGAGCGCTGTAACTTAACAGACTCCTTTTTTTGCATTAATGGAGTTTGACATAAAAAGGACTGTTTTAGAACTAATGAATACCTTGAGAGGCAAAGATGGCGCAGAGGAGAAGATGGAGTACAACTATAAACACACACTGGCAGTTCAGCATGCAAAGAAAACGTCTCGCCTTTGAAACCTGCCAAGAGCAGAGCAACTCTCTCTCCTGAAAGCCATTAATTTTTTCCTCTTTACTTCTTGCATAGCAGGTGGCAGTCTGTGTGGAGTGTGTGATACCAGTGCAGGAGTGTGTTTATGTACTGTATTTTCTGTTTGTTTTTAATGTGGGACTATTTAGGGCTGTAGGGGGTCTTTGAGCTCCTTGAGGCTCAGACTGTAAATCGGTGTTATTAACTGATGATTAAAGATTTGTTTTCACAATCTTTGTTCATGCAGACCAAAGGCTGTAAAAAGCAGAGGCAGATGAGGCTTTAGCGAGGCCAGTCCCAATCCCAGCATGCAAACAAACACAGTGAGAAATGCTTTTTGTGTCCTGCAGAAGTGAGGTCAGAAATCATACACAAACATACATATAGACACACTGTCCTCATGAGAGGAGAAACAACACAATGTGATGAACAGTCAGTACTTCTCTCTCTGGTGGGACAGCACAGCACGGCATCTCTCCCTGCTGTTTGCCTCTAATCTGTTTTTGTCTCTAAGCTGCGTTTCTTTGTCTTTCCACACTTTAAGTCCCTGTTTCTCTGACATGTCCTCCATCCTTATACTATTCTGTACAACATTTATTCTCACATCATGGTGGTTCTTTCTTCCTAGAACTCCGTACATCTCAAACACTGCGACATACATCCTGGTTCCAATGCCTCGGTTGATTGATTCTTAAGTGATTTACGACACAGACGCTTAAGTCTGGGCTGAATCCACTTCACACTCAGTCAATAGCAGACAAAGCCTTAAAAGACAGAGCCTCTCCTCTTCTACTCCCCTCACTTTTCCCTCTTGGTTCCCTTTCTCTGCACTCAGCTGTACAGTCAGTAGGAGGTCAACACCTTGTTGAACTAGCTAGATGGAAATGCTTTTGCTGCATCACATAGAAAAGGTTTTCTTTGAATGAGATTTGATTTCATTTTTCATTTCACATAGAGAACAATGTCTGGTTCTGAATTGGAGAAGGGATTGCCTGCAGTCTCTGCTTTCCTAGCTTTAGCCTTATATGCAAATATCCTGAGGAAAATTTGGTTAGAGATGGTTAAAGCTTGAGAATAATTCCATGACTATTCAGGGAAAAGATTGGAGTACGGAATAAAGGAGCAGCTGGGAGGAGAAATAAAGAAAGATTAGGAAAAGCAGTGGCCCTCGAGATAAATTACCAACGATGCAAAAAAATAAGATGAAGTGAAAATGCATTCAATAAAGGAAGAAACATAATGAACCATCTGTGCACACAGTAAAAGGGGGAAATGTAATAATGATGCAATGTTTTGATAAGGATGTAGAAAAAATTGGAAGCTTTATACACAGAGAATGTTTAAAATGGATCATGGCTCTAAAAAGTGATTAAATCCCACCAAAACAGCCAATGAAAATAACATGACTGAAGATGGGAAGCTTTGTCCTGGTTTATAGGACAGAAGATGGAGGTCAGTCTGTGTGCGGTCGCTCTGTTTGGACAGTCTGGTGGAGAAGAGACGGAGAGAGCTGAGGTCCAAACACTGACAGGACACAAGAGAGCAGCTGCAGCCCTCTGGCTCTGACAGAAGACAGGAAGAGGTTCAGGTAGAGGAGGAAATGGTAAGCTATAAGAGGAAAGGACCAAGGACTGGACACTGACAGGACACACAAACCCCCCACTCACAGTGTCAAGCTCACATCATGTAGCCTTCATTAAAACTGAGGACTGCAGGGTGCTGGTTTCCATTTGAATAGGACTGCTCTGCTCTACTCAGGGAAACCTCATATGTCCACACTTCTAATACAGACTCTGTCTGCTAACTGGAGAGAAATAAAAGTCAATCTAATTTCTATTATCAGCTGTTTCAATGTTAATTTTCTCCATTATGAACGGTCATCATCTCACCGTCTGCTGGGCTACAGTGCTGATCAGCTCAGCAGGTGTGTTGTGATCTAATAGGATCAGACAGGTGTGAGACATGCAGGATAATAACACCTCTGCTCCAACAGAGGAAGCTGGAGAGAAGTCAACAGCTTCATGATGGAGGGACATACTAGAATAAGAACTACTTTTATTGGAGAAAATGACAAGACTGTAATGAATGGACATGAATGCACTTGAGCTGCCATAAAACTCAACTTTCTTATTCTCACATAACTATAAAGTTGCACAAAAGTTTTAGGCTGCTTCTTAAAGTCACTTATATTGATGTTGAGTGAAGTGTTACAGTAGTTCTTTACTTTCTTAGCTGTCAGTGTATTTCTTCTCTTTCTGTCACTTTGAACATGAGTTATGAAAGCTTTGCAGAGGGAGAGATCTCTTTCTCTCTTTCAGATGGTTTATGTCTCCTGCAACGTTTGAGCAGAGCTCAGCTAGCTTTGAAGTCTAATGTACTGTAAATCTTATTTTAGCTGTCATGGGTAAATACATTAAAGAGAGGATATCTTACACAAGCTTTAAAAAATTACATGATACTGTATGCAATGAAGCATACCTATTGTAATACCTATAACGCAATGACAAAATACTATGTTTGAGGTTCTTCCTCTTTGAAAGTCAGGCACACAGGGTCTGATGTGATGATGCATCTGTGTACTGCAATAATCACCTCAAGCCTCTTTTGAATGCAACATATTCTATTGGATATGTACAACTGGAACTTTTTGCCCATTCAGTGAACCCCACTGTGACAAATGTTGTTATGTTAGAGAAATGGAGCAACGATGCAGCAAAATAACTTGAAGACAGAAAAAAACTTGATCATCTGAATACATTAGATAAATGTAACATCATCTTCCCTGCAACAATGACCCAAGTGAATGCTTTAAAAAGCTTCAAGTCACTGTTTGAAATTAACTTTACATCATTAAAAGCATCATAAGAACAAAACTGCAGCAGGTTTTCTAGAATGATGAAAGCAAAACATAACAGTTATTTTGGTGAGACAAAGTTCACTACAAAGAGAATGTAATGTCTGTGATTCACTGAGAAAATAGTGTCTTTACCTCTCATTACTTTTTGGTACATTTTCTTTGAAGCAGCAGAACATTAGCTTTCAGAAATGTGTTGCTGTTGTCTTCGTCACCATCACCAAGAAAAGTAACCACAGTCACAGTCCTTGCTGTCTCTATATATACAGTATATCTGTACATTTTCATGCAGTAATGTCTTCCCGAGGACCGTGAAACAATAATACTCAGTTGAAGGTCAATTAGCTTGTTTCACATTATTATGTTAATCTGATAAATATAAAGACACTCGATCCATCACCATGAAAACATTAATATAGCACAGAGGAATCAAAGATTATTTTTCACATTGTTAAAATTCAGGGCCAAAGTAACAATTAGCTTTCATTGTCGATTAATCTGGCAGTCATCTGTTCTATTTTCCAAAACTTAAGGAAAAATATCATATATCTTAAGATTTGGAGCTTTTGAAAGTGTTATTAATACTGAAGACTGATATGCAAACTCTTATTAGACGTGGAAATTAAAAAGCTGTTGGAGGAAATGATGACTGACAGAAGTTTGAAATGCTCCCTTTTCATCCAAACATATTAAATGTCATTTGAAAGTCAGATTTCATAATTATATTTGATTGTTCATATGCATATCAAGATCTGAGGAGCACAGAGGAGCACTGGGATATTACCTGTCATCCAACAGATGGTATTAAAAAAAACACTGTTAAATATGAAGAATGATATTTAAATATGTCTGCTAAATGGTAAATGGACCGCACTTATATTGCACTGTTATAGTCTTCCAGACACTCAAAGCACTTTACACTACATGTCAACATTCACCCTTTCACACACACATTCACACACTGATGGCAGACGCTGCTATACAGAGAGCCAAGCTGCCCATCAGCACTGATCTAATCACATTCACACATCGATGACTGTCGGCCTTAGGAAGCAATGTGGGGTTCAGTGTCTTGCCCAAGGACGCTTCGACATGTGAACTGCAGGAGCTGGAAATCAAACTGCCAATCTGCAGATGAGAGCTGATTACTACAATGTGCTACGATGCCAAGTGGCTCTTGTCAGCCAGAAAGCTGATGCACACAGTAACCATGGCGATGGAACTCGATGACAGTGATTAGCCCCAAGTACCTGTGGTGCAACAAATGTTAGTGCTTGGTTTAGTTATAAACTGTTTACCTGCCATTGACTCTTTATAAACAGTGTCAGAGGTTAGAGATCTATATACTGAAGCTGGAGCTTTTAACAGTCCACATAATGACAACAACAGATTATAAAGAGTGTCAACAATCTGAGCAAGTACTGAGTTATTCAGATTCTGCAAACCTCTCTGGGCGAAAAAAGTCAACAGGCTGAGTTATGAAGCTCTTTTCCTCTTGAATCTGTGACCTTGAAAAAGTTCCATTTGAAAGCTTCAGTGAATCTGAGAGGACTTATTATGGACTGATGGGAATGCAAAGGTACTTCACTGTCATTTCTACCAGCAGCCAGCAGACAAACACTCCTCAGGAGTCCTCTTCACCTCGCTCTGACACAAAGATGGACATTGATGACATTCACCCTGAACCTGCACTTTCAACAGTCCCCTCCCACCCAGCCAGCCTCACAGAGGAGAGCCAATGTTCGGTCAGTGCAGCACATAAAAGCCTGCCTTACACTTTGCATTTAGAGAGCACTGAGGCTGAATTTCCACAATAACAAACAAACAATAAGACTTCCCTTTTCTACCTCATGCCACCTCAACTGAGAAAATTCAGGGTCTCTCTGAGGATCCTTCAATGCTTCTACTCTGCAACTATGAAGCATCATGACAGGAACATCACTGTGTGGTTTGGCAACAGCTCAGATGAGGACAGGAGTGCATTTGTCTGAGCTACACTCCCCTCTCTGCCAAACGTATACACCAATGTGCAGAACCAGAGCCTGCAGGATCATGACTGATCTCCTCTCCACCCCATCGATGAACTGTTCCAGCTCTTGCAATCAAGCAGAAAGTTGTCACTTCCTCCTCTCTTTCTTTCTCTCTCGATCGCCCTGTGTTATATTTCAAGCTGGTCTCCTTGGATTGAGTCAAAGACACACCAGGCCCTTGTAAAAAGCCCACCAAGGCTTTAGTACATTTGAAACACCCCCAATGTTGAACTGAGTTATTGTCAAGTAAGTGTTTTGGCTGGGTGTGATTTGTGTTTGGGCCTGTGCAGAAGGACAGCTGCTGCAGACACATAACATCTGCTGAAGTTGATTTCAGCTGGGCTTTTGATGTTGCTCTCCTGGTAGTCGTACTAAAGTTGTCTGCATGGAATAGTGAGCTGCAGCCAGTTGTCTGGGTAAAATTGTCATTAAACAGTCAGTGAAGCCTGTCCTTGTTTAAGCTAATAGAGAGCATAACTTTAAATGCCAGTTGTGCAAACTGGGAAAATCCACCATGGCAGTAAATGGCAACTGAATGCTGAGTTATTGTGGCCTGATTTTCACACTGTCGCTCTTTTTAACCCTGTGCAGCTGTGCAAGGAGGCAATCTGTTAGTGACTTATGTGCACCAGACTGACCTGGTATTACTTTATATTCAGTCCACCGACCTGCTAAAGAATCAGCATCAGAAAAAGTGCCTCAAGTGATAAACTAAAGTGAGTTTCACCAGCTGCCAAAAATAAATATTTCCTGAGCTGAATATTTTGCAATACAATTTTATGTCAGTCAAAAATCCATTGCTTAATGATGTCGGCAATATCCTAAACACAATTGTCAGTAAGACAACAAGACAACAATTCTTAGAGTAAAAGTAGGAAAAAACAAGGACAGTTCTGCAGAATATCGATCCAGTCTAC
Source organism: Semicossyphus pulcher (assembly GCF_022749685.1). Classification (NCBI taxonomy): domain Eukaryota; kingdom Metazoa; phylum Chordata; class Actinopteri; order Labriformes; family Labridae; genus Semicossyphus; species Semicossyphus pulcher. The sequence continues at coordinate 8,844,525 of NW_027211700.1, forward strand.
GATACATTGTTCCAGGCTTTTAACGACCCTGATTATAATGTCCATCAATAGGAGACAGGAGACCCATTTAGTGAAGTGGGTTGAATCAACATGCTGTATTGATTATCTGTGCTGCTGCTGGACTCGACTTCTGTACAGACAGTCTAAAATGGTTTTCTTTGCCCTTTTAACCTCAGAGAGGCAGAGAGAGAGACAAAGGGATACCTGAGGGGACAAAGATTGACTTTGTTTTGGTTCATAAAACACTCAATAAGTTACTGAAAAAAGTGCTCCAAACTCAGCTCTGTAACACAAACACGTCCACCTAGCCTGCAGCTAATCCTGAGTGAGCCCCTTCTCTCCAGCACAGAGGAAGAAACTTTTTTTGTAGATTTCATTTCATTTCATTTAAGGATATATTTTTATTTCAACTGCAAAGTGTAATTTAACAGACTACCTAGAACACTCTGAAGCTGATGCTAACACTCCTGGGGTGTCTCCCTCATCTGTGTTATTCCTATTGATCACTGTCCTTAAAATCAGGGAGGCCTGCTTCATCCTTGTTTGTGCCTTCCAAATCTTTCTGTTGGCTATAACATATCAGACAAAGTAATGTTATGTCGTTAACAGAAGTGGCAATATCAGACCTGAAAATACAGACAATATCAATTCATATGCCGCTCTGCCCAGTCCACACAGGCAGCATCACATCACTGTTCAGCACCATGGACAGCTACACAAAATACCCACTGGCCACATTTGAATGTAAACCCACAATGAATAGGATCGTCTTTTCCTCTGTAACAGTCCAAATTATCTGAGAGTCCGCACAATATTATATCAGTTCAGAATATTGATTTGTATGCGTCCGAAACACTATGTACATATACATCCAACTACCATACCTTATTTATAAATAACAGTCTACAAACAGTATACAGTAGGCTTATATTGACTTAGTTTGCTAGAAGCCTCCATCCAGACAAATGTTGTATCTGCAGAATCTAACTTCCTGAGTAGAAGATTCTGAATGAAAAGAATAACCTCTCCAGAGATAAACTTCAGCTCACCCTGAACACTTTCTTCCCTTTTTTCTCTGTGTGAACATCAACAACTTCCTGCTTGTTGAAATAAAACTGGATTTGAACCAGCAGTTTTTGGCTCCAGTAAATCAAAGTGAAAAGCACAACCCTGTCTTCATCTCCCCTCTTATCAGAAGCAGCCCTTTCCTCACACTTTATTCTCAAATCCCTTCATTCAACATAGTTGGCTTATGAGATACCTTGGCTCCTTCTGTGTTAGTGAGTCATATCTCCATTTTATTCCTCAAGAAACATCAAAAGCTCCTTGGCAATCCTCTGCCATACAGAATCAAACATGGAGAAAAACGCTCCTTCTTCCCTCCCGCTATAGTGAGATCCATTTAAGATAAGAAAGCTCCTTCCCCAGAGACTACATACCTTAAGCCTCCTCATAGACTTTCTTTTAGACCAGGACATGCACAGAATCTCAGACATGAACTCTGCAGTATTTTAAAACCAGAGCGACACAATATCCAACCAATTATACAGTTTAACAGATGGCAGTAGTTTTCACTCTGCTGCCTTTCACAGAGTGTAGAGAGTCCTTAAAGACACCAGACAGCCATGTTCTTCTGAAAACCACAAAAACACTAAAGTGTCTTCATGAATATAACATGTGTGAGACAAAGACAGGATGATCTGGTTATCTGTGCCTCTCTAAACTGTGCTGTTTAGTTCAAGGGTTCAAATCTGCACTTCACTGTTAAAGAGCTTAAAACTGTACTTTAGAATTGACTCGTTACATGTGGATAATGTTCTCTTTTCAGAGACAGATAACTCATCTGGATTCATAGATTCAAAGCATTAAAAATAGCCTGTTCAGATCCACAAACATCAGTGATAAAAGCTGCTGCAGGAACTGTTTCATTAGAGAAAATGTACCTCTTAACTCAGGGTAGTAGACTGAGCAAAAAGGGACAAGCAGCAGATTCCCTGTCAAATGTAATTAGGAACAAGACAATGCTCAGCGCTTTGAAACCCATTGGGGTTGCTAAAGCACTCGCATGTAAAACAAGCTTTCAAAATCCTTCATTTACTTTCCCTGCCTGAGGTTGTTCACTTACTTCATCTTCATCCTAATGCTTCTCCTGTGGAGTCAATATTTTTCAACTGGCTGCTGAACTCCAGCAGAGCTGCCACCCATGGTGAGCAGAAAAAGCAAATCTATCCGGAGCTGTCATGTCAGAAGGGAACAGACTCAATACTGAATGTGTCCTTACAGGAGACGTGTAACAACAAAATGTGTGCCAAAAACCATCTTGCAGGGAAAACTGAACCCAGCAATGTGCAGGTTCTATGTGTGCAATGGGATTTTGTCTCTCTGATTTCTCTCATGCTGCTCTGACTCTTTCATTCTTCTCCGTGGGTCAGTCTGACTTTCTGCTGTCCTTTCAAAGAGAACCAACATTTTTAATAAACAGATGTATTCTTACCAGAGATAAAAATAAACATCCAGCCATCACCCATCATCCAAAAGATAAGGTAATACTATTCAATATTCTACAGCACAACATGTGTATGTATCCTTCTTTGCATTTATTTTTGTTCTGCCTCCTTCCTGCTGTGATTCTCTTCACCTCTTTGTGCGTCACACCCACTCCTGAAGCCTCTCCTGACACTGTGTCCAGACTACAATACAGCGAGCATGACCCTTATCATAACAAGAGCAGACCCTGTGCATATATTTATTATATATATTCTGTTCTCTGTATGAAAGGTTCATTCAGGGCAGTAACACTGAAACAAAAAGCATCTACATTAACATTCAGCAGCACTTCCATTGAGAAGGAGAGAGATGGCAGCAGCATGGAAACACAGACAGACAGAATCTGCTGTTGGAAAACGGTGCTCAGCTCTTACATCAGCCTTGTTTGTGTGTTCCAGAGAGGTAATGTACTGAGTAGAAGTACCCCAAAAAAGCCATTTTATAGTGATACTATGATTCAGCTACTTTTCCATGTAATTTCACTTTCTGCTGAGCTCAGATGATAACAGGCCACGTCTCATCCTGATAGTAGTCAGCAGGCATCTAAAGTACGTTTATACTTCACCTATTCCGCTGTACTGAATCTAAGAAGACATTTTAGAGAAGTAGGGGACCCTCAGACTTAAATCTTCTATTTCCGTATTGTTTTTAAAATAGTAGCCTACCCTTCATCAGCATGTGCAATCACACACACACACACACACACATTTGCATCATAGTGAGAAGAACGACAAAACAATCCTGGATATTTATTTCACAGTATTGAATGATCAGAAGAGACAGAATCACTGTTAAGGACAGATGATAATTGCTAAAGGTGCATTATCAGGTGATGTATTAACGGCTGACCTACAGTGTTGGTCCTGCTGTTGCCTCTCTCTGTGATGTGACTGCAGTCCAGTAAAACTCGTTCTTCACTCTTTACAGGTTTACAGCTACAGAGCAACAGCCAGAGCGTTTGATTGCTTCTTATCTTCTTTAACCTGCAGCAGCTGTGAAATATTAATAATGTTCTCAAAATTGTATTGACATTCTTGATGTGTGATATAAGGAAGACAATGAGTAGCAAAACACTGCTGATGCAAACACCAACATTAAGCATCTCAGCTCAATGTTACACATGGTTGCAGACAATCAAACAATTACCATACTGTACTAGACTGTCTAAGATCAAAAGACATTTTTCTCAGTCTTTTCATACGCCTGCTGTCTAATCTCTTTGAAGTGTGATCTTATGTGTGTGATACATCTCCACTCTTTTGTGTGTGTTATAAAATACATAATCACAAAAGCATAAACGGCCTCAGTTCAGAAAGGATTTACGAATATCTGAATTACAGTTAAGATGAGCAGTTTGTTGTAAACAGGCAGCTCTTTTCTCTGTGACGAGTTTTTAATCTTCTGAATCAGCTGACATGAGCAGGACATCCATGAGCCTGATGATGAATTCTGTGAGCAGATAAACATCACTGAAGAGAACAACGGAAATATTTTATGCCATAAAGCATGGATATGATCAATGTAAGTGTTGATGTAAGTACACTCTCTCTCCTGTAAGAACACTGTTGCTTTCTGAGTTACAGTCCCAAACATCTTTACCTCTCTCTCCTCAGTAAGTGACAGTAGAGCTGATGGGATCAGAGGCATGCTGAAGTGCATGTCTGTGTCACTGCTCTTAATCTGAAGGGCACAATAGCTACCTGCAGCCCAGTGGAGTGGATCATTGGAACTGAGCAGCTACGAGCTCCAGCAAAGCCTGACACACAAACTCAAGGTGATCTTTAAACAACCTGAGCTGTATAAGAGATGATGTGCATCATTGCCAGAGTGGTTAAGACAAGCAGGGGGAGGAGAAGAGGATGGAGAATGATGAGAGAAGGGATGCTGTTACAGGACAAAATTTGGATTCTTTACGCTGCACCTGCTCTGAAAGAAGCACACACGTACTTTGTGCTGCTCACATCCCAGAATTCAACAGCAGTAGAGAGCCGTATAGCTCACACTCAGCAGACGTCTTCAGACTCAGAGATAACCCTGCAGCGAGGTGGGATGACCCCCCGCTGAAGTTTCACAGCTTCACCCTCTTTTAGTCTAACGGGATTATCACTGCAGCTGCTTTGAGTGAGAATCACATTATCTCAGTGCTTGGAGAGATATTACAACAAAGGATAAAAAGGTGCAGATTATTGTATACAGTGTTTTTATAATAATTAAATGTACTGTCTTTGTCACACAGCCGGAAATTCATTGTCAAAGGAAGGGAGAACTGTCTGTCCCTATGTTGTAAAGGGATACTGGGGCTGGGAACTCAGAACAACTGGATCATGTAGGTAGTGGAGGATTGTAGCAGATTTGGCTCAGAAAAGCCACAAGATACAAATGAGAATGCAGAATGAGCTGAGGAGGTAAGTCCCAAAGTGAGGGATGGAAACACTCACAGCTTCAGAGAACTTCTCGATCATAGTACAAAGAATAGCCGACCCAATCCTCTCGTGAAACAGCTGTAGAAGAACATCAGCTACAGGTGGAAGCCTCTGTCACAGCACACTGTGATTAACTGCAGCTCAGGGTTAAAACTAAACAGCTCCCTTTCTCACACACAGTCACAGGAAACATGTTCTGTAAAGCAGAAAACTTTTTTGAGACAAACTTCTCTAACATATTTGTGACCATGAGTTTCATGAATATAACATGAATTATAGTCAGTTCTGCTAAATATGCATCACCCAATACTTGTTTATGTTCTATGAACGCTCTGCTTCTAACTCTACAGTGTTCTTGCCGGAGGGTAAACTGTCCGGTTTAGCTGAGCTGGGTCAGGACCTGAAGAGAGATATTACAACACAGATATACTAAAAGTGCTGATTTAAAACTCCAAGGTCTTCAAATGTCAGAGCCTCTGTCTTCATTTCCAACTGAATGCCCGAAT